>NC_064648.1:140142511-145082511 GCF_023864345.2 Schistocerca serialis cubense
AAATGGGTGTGCTTCTGTTGCCTGCCTGAGGTGCAGGAAGGTTTCAAATGTTCACTGGATTCCAAAGTCGATCAAATCTGCAGCTGATTATGTTGGTCAATCAAAGCAGAAAGTACTTGAATCTCTATACAGGAGGGAATCAACATCTACATCTACGTGTCTACTCTGCAATTCACACTGAAGTGCCTGGCAGAGGGTTCGATGAACCTGTTTCATACCATTTCTCTACCATTCCACTCTCAAATGGCGCGTAGGAAAAAGGAACACCTCAATCTTTCCATTGGAGCTCTGATTTCTCTTATTTTATTATGTTGATCATTTCGCCCTACATAGGTAGATGTCAACAAAATATTTTCCATCGGAAGAGAAAGCTGGCAACTGAAATTTCGTAAACAGATCTCGCCGCAAAGAGGACAGCCTTTTTTACAGCGACTGCCACACCAACTCGCGCATCATATCAGTGACACTCTCACACATATTGCGCGATAACACGAAACGAACTGCCCTTCTTTGCACTTTTTAGCTGTCCTCCGCCAATCGTACCTGGTAAGGATCCCACACCGTGCAGCAATATTCCAGCAGAGGACGTACAAGTGTAATGTAGGCTCTCTTTGGTAGGTTTGTCGCACCTTCTAAGTTTCTGCCAACAAAGCGCAGTCTTTGTTTCGCCTTCCCCACAATATTATCTGTGTGATCTTTCCAATTTAAGTTGCTCGTAATTGTAATTCCTAGGTATTTAGTCGAATTGACAGCCCTTAAATTTGTGCGATTTATCGTATACCCAAAATTTAGCGGATTCCTCTTAGTACCCATGTCGATGACCTCGCACTTTTCTTTGTTTGGTGCAAACTGACACTTCCCGCATCATACAGAAATTCTCTCTAGATCATTTTGTAATTGGAATTGATCGTCTGATGATTTTACTAGACGGTAAATTACAGCATCATCTGCAAACAATCTTAGGGGGCAGCTCAGATTATCACCTAGATCATTTATGTAAATAAGGAACAGCAGAGGGCCTATGACACTACCTTGCGGAACGCCGTATATGACTTCTATTCTACTCGATGATTTGCCGTCTATCAGAATGAACTGTGACATCTCTGCGAGGAAATCAAGAATCCAGTCACACAACAGAGACGATACTTCATATGTATCAAATTTGATTAATACTGGATGTATACATGGACAAGGAAAAAAATTCCCGGATTTCCCGCTTAAAAATACACTTTCTCCCGCGTGAAAACACTTTTTCCGTCTTCAGTGACAGTATATTTCCCCTCGGAAGTGCAAAACTTATCAATCCTTTGAATGGTTATGGTTTTGGACATGGGCTTAGAATTTCCTGGCACTTTAGAAAACGAAACTCAGGGAAAAATACACGTTTTGGAAATATCTTTGATGTGCAGCAACATGTACGTTGCGTATTTTCGTATTACGACAGCACACAATGGAATTCCACCAAACACCGCATGTTACTTTCCGAATCACTGAAATCGAGATTGCGATGCGCTTTTGTAAGCCAGTCACAGCTCATGTCACGTGATCTCGCCAGCTCATGACAGCGAGTATTCAGGGCATAGGACGCGTGACGTCGTCAGCCAATAGCAACATCCCTGTTAAGCAGCGGTAACACACGAGTTAATGGCTTACATTAACATACATAGTGTTGCTACAAGAGAAGCAAAGCTTCCACATATAATATTGGTCACTAAGGTTAATAAGCTGCAAGAGAAGCTTATCTTTCGAAATGATGTCGATTTTTTGCGCGTGTTACACTTTAAGACACATCACACAAATGTGGCAGTAAAATTTTTAATAATGACATAAATGTCTGATCTTCAGGGTTCGAAATTCTTCTACATGGCTTGTCATTAAAGAGTTGAATTTTAAATGGAGTCAAACACTGTGATTTAAGAATTTCATGGTACATCCTCGCGCATAGTCCAACTTACGTTAAAGGATATTTACTTTGAAAGTAACGCTTTTCAAACCAACATTCGCAATATTTTTCCACGACCTGCTGGAAACAGGTTCGTTCCAGCAGCTGCCGGAGAGCGCCAGGTAAGAGGCGCCCCGCGCTTGCGCAGCTAACATGACGTAGGAAGCCCGTATGTACGTACGTGTAAAACATTAGAAGATCTTACATTACGTTGTAAAAGCAGTAAGACGTCACAGGGTACTCCAAGAGATCAGAACTTCGCGAACCATACTAAAATGTGCACATTTAAACTGCTACTTAAAGCGCACATTCGTATGTCCAGATTCACATGTAAATTTTCTTGGAGTACCAGTGCTGCATTATCTCATGTTTGGTTCATTATTATGGAATAATGCCATACGTGCTAGAAGATGAAAACTTGCACTTGAAATGCAGCGACCAGTTGAAACTAGCCAGTACTGTGGAATTAAAAATTTCGTTTCAAATACATTGGATGCCTCTGCGGAAAAGGTAAATAAAACCCAAATTTCTTTACCAAACAGACAAAAATAACTTCATTGTTCTGCAAGGCGATTGGTGCTTGATGTCAAACGTGGAAACAAAATAAAATCTGAAACTAATAATGTATATCAGCCTTCAGTAATTATGTGAATGTATTTTAATTCACTTGATACCTCCCGGCCAAAGATATCCGTTTTGCTTTCATGTGACGCGAGAGTAAACGAAGGAGAAACAGGAAAACCACTGAACGTCAACACGGGCCACGTGGTGACTGCCCACTGTAGTTCAGACTTCTCTGCGCATCAGCCTCGCATCTACGATATTTGCGAACCGGTCAACACCAAAAAAATCGAATTTTCAAAAGTACCCTAGGGCATCTTGTAAAACACATCATTCCGAAAAATTTGAAACAAAAACATACGTGTTCGAGAAAACATAAGACATGTTATATGGTCTGAAGTGTGCCGAACCGCAGTGCCACGCCTCTTCGTACAGCATTCTCCTATCGCACGTCACTGTATTTCACTCTGTGGAATTGAAACGGGTATATTTTGTAAGCGATGACATTAAACTATATTCAGGACTGTGGAAATAGAAATGTCCTGTGGTGCCTCTCCTGCTCCCAGTCAGCCAGTTTGACAGCCTGCCCCTCTTTATTTTTTTAAAAAAACTCGCCATTAATAGTGGATGGGATTATTTGTAATCGTGAGAACAAGAACTCTTCAGAAAATTTGGACTCTTTATTGCCTAATAGCTAATAACTTCCTGTTTTGTGTGACAAAAGTAAAATATAGGATGCATAAAACCAATATAGACAAGAGACAAGCAAGAAAGTACACATTTCAATACTTACCTCCTAGCATTTTTTCTCTCTAATCTGGCTACAGCTTTAAATGGCGTGCTTTGCTTTCTGCACAAGAATCTATTACCTCACCAAAGTTCGCCAAACTTTTTGCTGCATGAAAAATCGAAATTTCGTTATCTAATACTGAAAAAGCTGTTAATACAAATTATACCCAAGATTGGTGTTTTCTGGATCTGATCACGTCTATTTTGTCGCTGGATGCTAAATAAAACAAAACAGGCCTTTCTAATATTGTAGCAAATTTTGTAACACACACACACCAAATTATCGAGACTGTTTTGACACAAATGGTCATTTTTAAAACACGATAGAATGTAATTCACTAAGTACCAATATCAAATGCCTATTAGGCCTACAACAAGCAGAAAGCTTTATGTTAGGAAATAGTTTCACATTTTATTCATGCGCACCAGTTTCTCAAGCATGAGATCGGAAAGTAGTATTACGAAATTCTTATATAAATTTGGAATAGTCTCGTCCTTCCATAATTTGTGTGATGTCCCCGTTTATTCTGCTTCCTCGTTCTGACAATCTTGTCATCACCAATTCTGTGGACATTCCTGCTACTGTCAAAATTTGTTCGCAGATTAACTTCAGTAACCCTGCCAGAAACACCGGTTTAGTTACCCCGTGATTGTTCTGCCATTAGGCGTTGTTACAAATTCGTACAAAACATTTTCTGCGTTACTTCCGAATCAGAACTTAAGCGGCTGCTAGCCGGGGACTGTACAACTGGACCTTACTAGTGTAGCAATCTGGGCAGAAAGTTTCTGTCAAAATTTCATTTTCTTGGATACAACGAGAAGATAATACATAATCTTACCCACTTGTTATTCCTGCAGTCGTTTATTTCCGTTCTGGTAGGCTGAATCTATGGATTTCGCTACGAATTATAAGAAAGCTGAACATTCGAAAACCCAATCAACCACATAATCAGACAGCGACTGGCATTTATCCGTTCGGCTTTACTCCGCTCAGCTCGTACGGCCCCATCCCCTTTTGTCTGCAGAAAGTTTATTTTCTAGATGCGATTAGGATTCTCCTGACAGAGACATCACGTACACTACGCACGCATTCAAAAATCAACTTACGATTCATTCATAAATGAACTTAAAATGTTTTCAGAAACCAACAAGGATGCGTTTCAAAATCATATAAATGATTGATAGATCAACGTGCGCTGGATGCTAGGCGCTTTGTGAAACAAGTTTTTTTCTTTGAGAATATGAATTTGGCGCCCCCTTTTCCCGGTACCATCTAGCTGCTTGCTGCGACTGCTTGCACAGCGGAGAGCCACATTCCTGTAGCCAGAAGCGGGAGAATCTGCTTCTCAAACGCGACTCAACTGCGCATGCGCATGAGCTCGCTCGTAACTGCTAACACGAATGTAGTGTAAACAGTTGTGACTTCACGGTCATCGGAGGGAATTTGTTGTTATGAAGTATTGCACAGTCTTCCTACTGGCTTTGACACGTTTTGCTGTTGGCAGACGCTTGCACGAGGACTCTGTGTCGTCGTCGTATGTGGCGCATTTCGTTTGCATTTTAAGTTATTTTGGTTTTTTTCTCTCGTTAAGTTCCATTGTTGCAGTATTATTCTGCAGTTGCGGGATACAGTAATATCATTTGTTAGAGTAACGGTTCTTGCCAGTCAAAATTACAGAAATTTAACTGAAAACTAAAACAATGAAAAATTCCCATAATTCTAAAAAATTCCCGGGTTTTTCCTGGTTTTCTCCCGGATGAAAAAGTTCCCGGGTTTTTCCCAGATCTCTCGGTTGTCCCGGGTCGTATACACCCTGTAGAAGATGAAAACGTGCCCTTGAAATGCAGCGAACAGTTGAAACTAGCCAATAGTGTGGAATTGAACACTTTGTTTCAAACAAACTGGCTGCCTCGGCGGAAAAGATCAATAAAAGCCGAATTACTTCAGCAAAGCGACAAAAGTAACTTCATTGTTCTGCAAGATAATTAATGCTTGACTGTCAGAGAGGTGGAAATTGTATTAAAATCTGGAACTAATGACATATTTTAATCTTCCATAATTGTGTGAACGTATTTTAATTCACTTGATATCTCCCAGCCACAGAAACCACTCTCTTTCATTTGACATGACAGCAGTGAACAAAGAGGAAACAGCAAAGTCACTAAATGTGAACACAGATAACCCAACTCCCCCCCCCCCCCCCCCCCGGTCCCTCGAGCGCTTGAGATAGGGCGTCAAAAAAAACTTTTCAAAAAATGTTCATTTTGTAGAGCACTTCTTCCTGAAGAGTCCTATGTATAAAACATGTAACTTCGAACGAAGAAATTTAAGACGCGTTATTTGGTCTTAAGTGTGCTGAAGTGCAGTGCCACGCCTCTTCACACAGCGTTCTCTTACTGCACTGCACATCACTGCACTTCGCACTGTGGGACTCAAATGTGTATTTTGTAACGGATGCCATCGAAGTACATTCAGGACAGCGGAAATTAAAATGTCCTTTGATTTTAAAGGAAATAACGTCACAATTAATACTGGATGGAATTATTTGTAACCGGAAGAAGAAGAACTCTTCAGAAAATTTGGATTCTTTATTGCCTAATTGCTAATAACTTTCTGTTCTGTGTGACATAAAATGAAATACAGGATACACAAAACCAGATAAGACAACAGATAAGCAAGACAGTACATATTTCTTCAATCCGTGCGTTCTTTTCTCACTAATCTCGCTCTAGCTTTATTCGTGAAATGTTTTGCTACAAGAAAAATCGAAGTGTTGTCTTACTCTTCCTCGTTCTAACAAAAGCTTCTCATCCCTAATTCTGTAACTATTCCTATCATTGTCAAAGCTCATTCTCCAGTTAACTCTACTAACTCTGCCAGAATCACCGGTTTAGTAATTATCCAGCGATTATTCTCCGGTTAGGCGTTATTACGTGTTCGTACAACGCGTTTTCTGCGCTACTCCCAGAATGGAACTTAAGCGGCTGCTAACCAGGAAATGTACAACTTGCCCTCTCTAGTGTAGCGACCTGGTCAAAAACTTTCTGTCAAACTTTCATTTTCTTTGATACAGCGACAAGATAATACGTTAATATTTCGTATCTGGATAATACGTTAATATTTCGTATCTGTTATTCCTGTCGGTCGTTCATTACCACTCTGGTAGTCTGAATCTATGGACGTAGCTATTCGCTCATCATCTGCATACCAGTCAGTCACATACACATACTACATTCACCGGTGCGGCTTTATTCCACTCAGCTCGTGTAGCCCCGCCCCCTTTTGTCTGCAGGAAAGTTTATTTCCAGATGCGACGAGGATTCCCCTGGCAGGTACATCACGTACACTATGCACGCATTCAAAAATCAACTTATGATTCATTCAGAAATCAACTTAGAATGTGATCAAAAATGTTCAAAAAGCAACAGGGATGAGCTTCAAACTCTTTTGAATAATCGATAGACCAATGTGCTCTAGATGCTACGTGCTTTGTGAAACAAGGTTATTTTTCCTGAACAATACGAACAATACGTAACTACAGTTGAGTGACTGAACTGAACGTAATTCTCACTGCAAATACAGAAAACGAGAAATCTTCTGCGTATGTGCTCAATCTTCAAAATATCATAGCCAAAAAATTGAGAAAGGAGTAATGTTTAATGGCAACTGTAACCTCTATCCAAAAACTGAAGGAATCTGTATTTTATTTTATTTACTATATCGGCTGGTTAATGCCAAAGTAAGCAGTACTCTGAGGGTAAGACTTGGGCACGTGTGGCAACAACTCACCGGAAGCGACAGACGGCTGCGTCATCAGGTGGAGGGGTGTGTCGGGCAGACGTGGGAGGCGCAGCTGCAGCAGGAGACCGGCTGTGGCCGCTGTGGGGTTGACTGTCAGAGTTGGGGGTGGACCCGCCCCCTGTGGCGGTCGGCGAGCTGCACAGAGAAACACTGTGTGGGCGGGCGTGTTCACACAGGGGCTCACTGCAGGCGGTACAGCTGAGGGACTGTCCACCTGGGCAACAGAACACTCAGTGCCAACAACACCAGCCCCTCACTTAACCTGACTGTGCCACCAATTAACTGATCTTTTTCTGCACTACTTCTGCTACATTCCCCATTGGCGTAGCCTAAGATGCAAAACAACAAATTGTTCACAATGAAGCATAAACCAAACCCCAAACATAAGGGCCAACAATTTTGCTGCCCTCACAGAACAACTATCAGACAGAATTTAGAAGCAGTTACAGTCAACTGGCTGCTACTTTTGGTTGTGAGGTAATTTGAAAACTGATATATGGATGCTGAATTATATCACTGGAGGAAGAGAGAGAGAGAGAGAGAGAGAGAGAGACAGACAGAGAGATCCAGCGATAGAGAAACAAACTGATAAGTTGGGGTATCAACTTACTGTTGAAACAATATGGTCATGGATATGCAGGCGCTGTTTGATGTGAAGCCCGAGGGAATGAAGAAGATGGACAAGAATTACAAGAGCTATGCTATAAAAGTTATCAAGAGTATATTCAAAATCTGCATTTGAGTAAAGCAAATAGAACTGTATATATGCATGTAATGTCTCCACAATTCGATTCATTGAAAAGACAGCAGTGGTGATGTGTTTCTTAAACAACAATTTTCATGTTGAGCAGTTTGCAGTAGAGGCCACCATTAAAAGAAAAAATATGGGTTACGCAGTGTATGCAATTTTATCTGATGGACAATGTTTACAACTTGTGAAGTAACCTGTAGTCTATTGAATATGGATTTTTTTTTTTAAATTGGAAAGGAAACAAAATAGACTTGTATGGAGCATATGTATCCGAGAGACAGAGGCAACAAATGATAGCTGGATGGAAACGTCACATCAATACTGACGTTGTGGGAGATATGTCGTACACCTGTAGGTGGACAGCGAATATAATCTGCTGTATCCCAGTAGCGGAAAACCTCATAGGATTCCGTGGACGACATCTGGTAACGCCACATGGAACTTCAAAAAAGACAGGGGGGGGGGGGGCAGAGATTTCCTGTCTCCTTTGTAAAAGGGAATGCACGGAAAAAATTCGGGGCGATAGTTGAACAGAGACGAGAAGGAAATGTGATTGTAAGGCACAGCCTTGAGTGTGACAATGATACTGTGCTGGCTGGAGTATTCTCTTCTTGTTTGCCCCCAGTGTGCATGAGTAGCCGCAGTGCTCATAGCTCCTGCTTGACTGGATATCTCAGGGAGTCACACCCTGCTCTTTGGGGCCAGTCACCCATGGGTAGCGTCTCTTTTCGTAATCAGGAAAGTCCTCAGTCCTAGGTTTGAACCTCACCATCACTTGAATTTTGAATACGAATCATCAGCATTGGTGTCTGAAGACTTTTCCAGCATCAGGTGTCACCCTCTTTCAGCCAACAGCCTTTCCAAAGAGGGCGGAGAGGCCGACAGAGGTTCAAGGCACTCTCTTTCCCTTGAGGTCTGAAACTGCTCCTAAATGAGGAAGAATTGGCAATGATCAACAACGTGAGGATACAGAAGGCAATGTAAACCACTGCTTAAAGATATATAACGTCCGTCAATGAGGCACGTGATTCAGTAAGTCTGTGCTGTACAGACTCTCCATTGGCAAGACTAGTCCCCCATTCAAACCTCCAGGCGAGGAGGCACAAGGGGGAGGTGACCATGGGAGAAAAGTTGACTAATCAACAAAAGGATAACGTTCTACGAGTCGTCATGTGGAAAGTAAGCAATTTGTATGTGGTTGAGAAGCTAGAAAATAAGAAAAAGGAAATGCTGAGGACGTATCTAGCTGTAGTGGGCGTCAGTGACGCGTAAAGGAAAGACAAGTAAAGGAAAGGAAAGGATTTCTGGTCGTATGAGAATAGGGTAGTAGCAACAGCAGCAGATAACAGGAGTAGGATTCAGTATCAATAGAAAGGCAGGGCAGAAAGTGAGATACTGTGAACGGATGAGTATAAATGTTCTCGTGAGAATCTAAAGCAAACCAACAACATCCATAGTTCAGGTATACATGATGACGTCGCAAGTTAAAGGTGAAGAGAGAGAAAGTATGAGCATATTGAACAGGTAATTCGGTACATATGTGATAGTCATGGAGGGATTGAAACGCAACCGTAGGCGAAGGAGTAGAAGAAACGGTTACACGAGAATATGTACTTGATAATAGGAATAGGAGAGAAGTAAGGCTAGTTAAGTTCAATAGTAAATTTATCCTAGTAATAGCTGGTATAGTCTATTCAAGAATCTTGAGACAAGGGGGTATACTTGAAAAAGGACCGAAACATGGGAGGTTTAAAGTCAGATTTTGAAATCAGATACTGGACTGTAAAGCGTACCCAGGAGTAGATATAGACTCATAACAATTTAGCAATGATGAAGAGTAGGCTGAATTTTACGAGACTCGTCAGGAGCAATCGATGTACAAAGAAGTGGAATACAGTAGTACTAAGGAAAGAAGAGATGAGATTTATGTTCTCTGAGGCTACATATACTGCGATAATTAACATCTCAATAGTTGGAAAGAAAAACGTAGGTACAAAGACGCTAACTGCGAAGAAACCATGGGAAACATAAGAAATCCTTCAGTTGATCAATCAAAGACAGAAGTTCAAAAATATTCAGGAATATCAGTAATTGAGAAGTATGTCACTTAAGGATGAAATGAATAGGAAGTGCAGAGAAGCTAACGTGAAATGGCTGCACGAAAAATGTGAAGAAATCAAAGAAGAAATTATTCTTGGGACAACTGACGCAGCATACAGAAAATTCAAAGCAATCTTCCACGGAACTAAAAGCAAGCTTGGTAACATTAAGAGCACAATGGGAATTCCAGTGTTAAATACAGAGGCGAGATCGGATAGTTGGAAAGAGTACACTGAAGGCCTCTCTGATTGAAACAACTTGTCTGACTGCGTGACAGAAGAACAAACAGGAGTCGGTATGGAAAATATTGGTGATTAGAATCAGATTTAAAAAGCGCTTTGGAAAATTTAAGATCAAAGAAGGCAAAAGGTATAGACAACATTCAATCAGAAGTTCTAAAATCATTGGAGGAGGTGGCAAAAGGTCTATTCTCTCTGTTGTGTAGAATGTATGAGTCTGGCAATATACAATCTGACTTTAGAGAGGAATATAATCTGCACGATTTGGAAGACTGCAAGAGCAGAGAAGTGTGAGAATTATCGCACAATCAGCTTAACAGCTCAAGCAACCCAGTTGCTAAGAAGGATAATACACAGGAGAACGGAAAAGAAAATTGACGTTCTTAACGTTCATAGATTTGTGGTCCTGGCGAAAGCGTTCGGCAATATCAAATGTTGCAAGATGTTCGAAATTCTGAGAAAAATACGGGTAAGGCAAAGGAGAAGAGTAATTTGCAATATGTACAAGAGACAAGAAGGTAAATTAACAGTGGAAGACCAAGAGCGAAGTATTCGGGTTAAAAAGGGTGTCAGACAGGGATGTAATCTTTCGCCTCTACTGTTCAATCTCTATACCGAAGAAGCGATGATGGAAATAAAGGAAAGATTGAAGAGTGGAATTAAAATTCAGGGTGAAATGATATAAGATTTGTTGATGACTGATTCCCTCAGTGACTGAAGAAGAATTACAGGGTTTGCTGAATGGAATGAACAGTCTAGTGAGTACAGAACAGGGAATCAGAGTAAATCAGAGAAAGGCGAAATTGATAGAAGCAGTAGAAGTGAAAACAGCGAGAGACTTAGCATCGTGACTGATGATCAGTAATTAGATCAAGTTAAGGTGTTACGCAATGTAGGCAGCAAAGAAACCCATGACGAACAAAGCAAGGACGACGTCAAATTCACACTAGCACTGCCAAAAAGGGAATCGTGCTTACCTGGCTTCTGCAGGTGGCTCACCGAGCATACTGCAGACTTTAATGACTTCTTGTGGGTACTCGAGCACAGCGTCCGCCCAGCCCCGCGTGGCCACCACCTGCAGGTGGTCCTTTATGAAGGCGACGGCAGCCCTGGCGGCGTCCGGGCACGAGTGCCTCACTGCCGTGACGGCCGTCGCCGCTGCGGTCTCGACGGCCAACTGCGAGATCAGCTGCCGCTCGCAGGCAGCCTTCAGGGCCGACAAGCCGTACTTGTCGGCCGCCGCCAGCAGCTGGGGGGCCGTGTCGGGCAGCTGGGGGGCCTGCAGGGTATACGTGTAGGCGACCAGGAGCCTCAGCACCGGGCCCTCCACGTCGTCGATGCTCACCTGGCCGCAGCTGGCCTCCAGCATGTCGTGCGCGAACATCGCTGCGAACACGGGGCTCGCGGCTGCCAACACGGCCCTGTGAGCCGCCACCCTCGTCTCGCCCGCCACCAGCGTCACCAGGGCGCCGTCACCCCCGTCTAGCAGGGCGGCCAGGGCCTCGGTTGTGGTGTTCTGAACCTCCGTAACTGCCGACATGGTGGGTGGTCCTGAAACACAGTGCCACTGAGCAGCCCTCACACTGCACCCTCAACACTTGTACGAGGCGCATGCAGACCTGTATGAAACAGCAGCTGTGAAAGTGTTGTCCACCCTAAATCAATTGCAGCGTCACCAGTTTCCTTCAAATGACAAGCGTCCGTACTGCTTCGTGATTACCTACAGTTAGTAACTACCAGCGCGGTGCTACGATAGACTGCTTTCACCTTCTAAAAATGTTATCGTTCTCAGTCAAAAGATGGCTTATTTTAGCAAAAAAATTGGCAAAGCAACAAACGTCTTTCAGCCCTAAAGTTACAGGACTTATATTTAAATCGAAGCTCGTGGCACCTCTGACAAATATTTTCTTCCTCCTTATCTCAACTTCCTCAGATCCGTGACACCTGATCAGAAGCAATGTACATGTAATGCAGAAGTCAGTTTCCTCGGTGAATGTCTCAGGGTAGGGACGATTAAACTTGACCGGCTACCTTGACCGAGTGGTTCTAGGCGCTTCAATCCGGAACCGCGCGGCTGCTACGGTCGCAGGTTCGAATCCTGCCTCGGGAATGGATGTGTGTGACGTCCTTAGGTTAGTTAGGTTTAAGTAGTTCTAGGTTCTATTCGACTGATGACCTCTGTGGTTAAGTCCCATAGTGCTCAGAGCCATTTGAACCGTTCTGAACCACTGTAAGTCTAAATTCATTAGTAAGTTTAACTCTATTTTTAACAGATTGATATCTGTGTCTTCTTTCTTAAGAAAAAGATTCAGCGCCCACCTCCATCGTAAACAATGCTGCATAATACTATCATAAATCATGTCGCCATTTTATCCGAATGTTGCAAGCTATGGTGTACCCAGGTATTTCCAGGTTGAGCAGTTTAGGAATTAAACTCGTTGCCTCCATTTCCAGGACGTGTGTTGTCGAACTTTCGCACAAATATATATTTATATCTCCTTTTGGCGTGGACGTGTTTGTATAGCATCTTTGCCCCACAGAACGTTCGGATACTTATTAGATGACAGATACGTCATGGTTAAACCAAAGTAAGCTCTATCACAGCTCCGACATCACTCTTGACTCTCCTGGTCGTATGAGGGGCAAACGACGGAGTCAGTGAAATAGTTCCACACCCTACAGTGTGAACTGGTTTCCGAAATTCAGACAAGTGTGTTTCGCGAGTACGGCGTCCACTTTTTTCGAATCGTCCCGAATTAGCACCTCCATTCCACCAGCGTAAGAGGTCTGCCGGACCGTTACGGTGCCGGGAGAGCGCCTAAGGATTCGTCCGAAGGCTTCTGTCACGCCCGCTCGACGTGGATGGAGACGCCGAGGCAGTGCTGTACAGAGCGTAGCGCCAGAGGTCAGCGCAGGGTCGCAGGCCAACACGTACACTGCAGGCTTCTGGAAGCCATCCGACCAACCCAAGTCTTCCTTCCCCATCCCTCATTAGTTAATTGTACATTTGCTTGCGTTTTATATCGCTTTGCGGTTTTTTTCGCCTCGCCATACCAAGTATGCACTCAATGTTATAGGCTCAAAACTCTTGACACTGGCGTTGTAATCGCAAAATGAACGACTTTTTACTGTTGTTTACAGGTATTGTTACCGTATTTTCCTACATCCAAGTGGTGCTGCATGTAAACGAAGCGGTAAAAGCTGTAAAGCGGTTTACATTTCCATACAGTCTTCGAGCATCGATATGTTCCTCGTCTAAGAATCAGACGTCATTGTCTTATAAATGTTTAATGTATCCTGAGATCAGTGGTGTAGTATTCTACTTTATTGTGACACTCGCAATGCGACTGTAGTTTACACTGAGCTTCCGCAGAGTCTTTCACTCAAACGGTTTTCTGGGTCATCACAAATTTGCCAAGATACTGAGCGGGACCGCGTCTGAATTATTAGTAGACAGAGAGCCATGGTCCCGATCACCTTCAGCATATTTTGGAGACACAATCTTCGTGCGTGTCTGCGCCATATAACCGGCAGAGAAACGTGCGTGAAATGCAAGTAGTGGTCTGGATATGCAGGGCGCGGCGGTGAGACACACTCGACTCACATTCGGGAGGACAGTGGTTCGACCACACACCGTGCAGTGGTCTGCAGCAGGTCTGCAGACGAAGGGCGAATGAGTATGTGGCTGCTTGTCATTTGTGCCTACTGCACGGGTTTTATGTTTGCTGTCCACCCACACAGGTTTTTCTTCATAGAGTTTCTCTCAATCGGAGTGCCGTGATGGTGCCCTAGGAGAGGCATGACCTTTAAGGTAGCCCTACCGGTCTTCATTACCGAATGTTCCACAAATTGCAACAGGTATTTAGCTGTCTGTGTGTCGTTTCCCAGGAAAACAGTGAGGAAGTGGTCTCATTTCGTCCATCATTAAAGTTGTTTACTAGCTTTCCAATGAGTACAACGTGCATTAAACTACTTTTCAATATTTGTACGAGGGCAGTTCAATAAGTAATGCAACACATTTTTTTTCTGGAACAGGGGTTGTTTTATTCAGCATTGAAATACACCAGGTTATTCCCTAATCTTTTAGCTACACAACACTATTTTTCAACGTAATCTCCATTCAATGCTACGGCCTTACGCCACCTTGAAATGAGGGCCTGTATGCCTGCACGGTACCATTCCACTGGTCGATGTCTGAGCCAACGTCGTACTGCATCAATAACTACTTCATCATCCGCGTAGTGCCTCCCACGGATTGCGTCCTTCATTGGGCCAAACATATGGAAATCCGACGGTGCGAGATCGGGGCTGTAGGGTGCATGAGGAAGATCAGTCCACTGAAGTTTTGTGAGCTCCTCTCGGGTGCAAAGACTTGTGTGAGGTCTTGCGTTGTCATGAAGAAGGAGAAGTTCGTTCAGATTTTTGTGCCTACGAACACGCTGAAGTCGTTTCTTCAATTTCTGAAGAGTAGCACAATACACTTCAGAGTTGATCGTTTGACCACGGGGAAGGACATCGAACAGAATAACCCCTTCAGCGTCCCAGAAGACTGTAACCGTGACTTTACCGGCTGAGGGTATGGCTTTAAACTTTTTCTTGGTAGGGGAGTGGGTGTGGCGCCACTCCATTGATTGCCGTTTTGTTTCAGGTTCGAAGTGATGAACCCATGTTCCATCGCCTGTAACAATCTTTGACAAGAAATTGTCACCCTCAGCCACATGACGAGCAAGCAATTCCACACAGATGGTTCTCCTTTGCTCTTTATGGTGTTCCGTTAGACAACGAGGGACCCAGCGGGAACAAACCTTTGAATATCCCAACTGGTGAACAATTGTGACAGCACTACAAACAGAGATGTCAAGTTGAGCACTGAGTTGTTTGATGGTAATCCGTCGATCATCTCGAACGAGTGTGTTCGCACGCTCCGCGATTGCAGGAGTCACAGCTGTGCACGGCCGGCCCGCACGCGGGAGATCAGACAGTCTTGCTTGACCTTGCGGCGATGACGACACACGCTTTGCCCAACGACTCACCGTGCTTTCGTCCACTGCCAGATCACCGTAGACATTCTGCAAGCGCCTATGAATATCTGAGATGCTCTGGTTTTCCGCCAAAAGAAACTCGATCACTGCCCGTTGTTTGCAACGCACATCCGTTACAGACGCCATTTTAACAGCTCCGTACAGCGCTGCCACCTGTCGGAAGTCAATGAAACTATACGAGACGAAGTGGGAATGTTTGAAAATATTCCACAAGAAATTTCCGGTTTTTTCAACCAAAATTCGCCGAGAAAAAAAAATGTGTTGCATTACTTATTGAACTGCCCTCGTATAACTTCCAGTGGTGGCGATGTTTTCTTCTACAGTGTAATTTCCGTGTGTGGGTCACACAAGTCAGAAACGACTTCACTGTGCCATCAATTTGGAATCATTACAGTCGTCTCATCAGTATGAATTGCAAACTTCTTTATTCTTTTTCCATCCAAATTAGAAATTAATCAGCGAAAGCACTCGACGCCCTCTCGAAGGTTTTTTATTAATGAGAAAACATTTGACAGCTTTTGATATTAGTGTATCACTTTCTTCCACCCCTCAGAGGCGTTTTTGATGTGATGGGGCCTTCCACTGTGATTCCACGTGTCTGATGGCATCTGGTCTTTATCAACCAACTGGTCCAGAAATAGGCAAATAATCGACGAAACTAGTTTTTCAGACAGTATTTTCTGAATAGACAGCCAACCATGATCCAATATTTCTAAGACAATATATCGTACTCTGTATAGATTGTTAGATAACAATGTCTTTCTTCATTTTTCTTAAGAGGGGGACTTCTTTCCACGTCGTTGATTAAAATGAAAATTGCAACTCGTAATCTCTGGTTCAGGAAATAAATTTCCAGCTGATTGGAATGGATATTAGCAACTTCCAGAGTCATTATGAGAGAAGAAGGTTCCATCCGAGCACATTTTTATTTGTTAAGTAATAGTAAATATTAGGACTATGTAGTATGTATCAAATAGTGAGGTGCATTCTGACTCCTAACATGTACACAATTGTCTTTCATGATTCAAACAAACTGTTAGTGGTTAAATTGTGCTCTAAGCAAAATTCTGCCAGGCAGCTTCCCCTTTCATTCCCTTACTTCAGTTCTTTTCTCCCCAAACTTTTCTTCCAGTTCGTATTCCGACTATCGATTTCGAGTGCCCCATCACAAGTTTTCATCTCGCTTAAGGATCTGACCAATTTCTTTTCTCTCAAAAAGCATTTCCTTAATCTCTTCGTCATTTTCGGAACTAGTTGACGTGCAAGCCAGTACTTCTGTAACTGGTTTGGCTGTGTGTCTGTCCTGGCTGTGGTAGCGACTTCACTGTGCAGCTCAGATAGCAATAAGATGTTAGTGTTTTCGGCCGAGAACGATATTAAATTTCCAGTGACCTCAGGGAGAAATCTAAGGAGGAGCTATTCTCAAACACACGCATTTCTTGCTACCAGATGGCGAGACGAAGACAGGCATTGTGAAGTATCTAGCCACATAAATATCAAGGACCCAGATTAAAATACATAAGCACAATCATCGTCCAACTGAGCTACTTATAAAATTACGGGGGCATTCGATCTGCAACGCTACACTTTTTTCTCGGCCAATTTCTGTTGGGAAAATGAGGAATTTGTGAGACATCGTGGAATATTCCACTTCAGCCCCTACAGCTTCATGGAATTCCAACAGCTGACAGCACCATAAGTAGCCTCCAAAATGGCGTCTGTAAAGGAGGTGCGACCCAAGCAGAGAGCTGTGACCGAGTTTCTTTCGGATGAAAACCAGAGCATCGGAGATCTTCATACCCGCTTGCAGAATGTCTGAGGAGATTTGGCAGTGAACAGAAGCACCGCGAATCATAGTGGGAGGTGTCTGTCAGCGTCAGAAGAGCTTACTGGTGATCCACGCCTGGCCTAGCAGCGCCATCGTCGCAGCAAGGTTGTGCACATCTGGCCGACCTCCACGTGTCGGTCAGCTGCAGACGGCTGTGACTCCTGCGATGTGGGGACGTGCTCTCCTTCAGGGTGACCGGTGGATCACTCGGAGTTGAACAACCCGCATCTCGCACCTTCCGACTTCCGTCTGTTTGGTCCAACGAAGGATGCACTCCACGGCAAGCAGTACACGGATGACGGGCAGGTCACTGATGCAGCAAGACGTGAGTGGTTGATCAACTGTTTATTCACTATCAGTTTAATGGAACTACCAGATGAAACTGGCCATGTCAGCTATATGAACACTTTTTCAACCACTCTCTGGGTTTGCAATGTAGCTAATTATTCCGAATTGTCATCTTACATCGAAAGCGGAGCTGGGAGGAGAGCAGAATTTTGGTTCTCACGCTGGCCCAGCTGATTTCAAGTGAATAACTTCAGTACTTTCGGAGATATAAATTTTTACCCAAGGGACGACTGTGATGGATTCATCTATAGTATCAATTGAAACTACAACCAGAAGTACAGGTCCACCAGATCTAATTGTCTGGAATCATCCTTCGTTTCATTACCACAGATTTCTGACTAAATAAAAAGTACTCTGGAAAATTATTATTTCATTGTGTTTGGGTTATTTAAGTGTTTTGCAGGGTCTGAGGAGATACGTTGAAATTTTATGGAAATTAAGTAAATGTATGTGTGAGAACATTTCTTGTAGAATAGTGGAATTTGTGACGTATGTCCGACTTAGTTTGGTTTTGTAAAAGGCAGCCAGAAGGGAGTTGAGTATTAAATTTGTAAGTAATTTATGTTGCGGAATGGAATCTAATTTTGTCTTCATTATTTAGTTTCGGAATTACGTGATTTCTTGTCTAAATTACCTGCAGTAATCTGATTGGCTGACATTGAAAATACCTGAGTATACAAGTGGTCGAAATGATTTGGTTGGCTGTTTAATATATTAGCCGATAGGAATTAAGCATATCCCGTGCGTATCAGTATGGCTTTGTGCCTCCGATATAGGAGTCGATTAAGTCGTTCGGGAGCCATCTTCTGGTAGACGCCTGTGTTAAATCGCGCTGATCAAATTTATTCCAAAATAAAGAAATTTGCGCGTTTTTATTATTCTCTTGCCGTTGACAAAGAGCGGCTACAGAACTGAATATTTTGTGAACGCTCGAGATTTGAGAGTGATTTATTTTAGGAGATACTCGCATGTGAACATTTTATTTCGTACACAAACACTGCACGGCGTGTTTCGTGCAGATTACGAGACATTATATGCATTATAGGAATGTTTCTATACTGGGTCTGGGTGAGTGATTTCACTGACTTTTGTTTTCAAGGTTTATTGGAATGCCGCAATTGTTAAATCAGCCCAGAATTTTGCCATTCTGCGTGCTTTTCGAGGAGCTAAGGACTGCACTGAGTGCAGGTTATTTCTGGAGGAGACAATATTCCATAAAACCACATTTAGAAAGTCTGTAGAACCAACGTCAAATCCTGACTGCGAATACATCACAGCTCCATTCGTATTGCTCTCGCACAGATCACGAAGACCTGTTTAGACTGATTACTGCACACACAGAGGCACTTTAATGATTCTTTACACACCCCTGAACGTGAATGGACCATGAGGAACTCCTAGTAGGTGATACGATGGATGTACCCACTGCCATGCACTTCAGTCATTTCAAGGGTGTAGGTAAGTGAGACTCAGTTTGGGAGGAGGAAGAATCACACTACCCTTTAAAAGACTGATTGGTTTATCCAGTAAATACAAGGGCCTTGCTGCTCTCACACGTAAACAACTCGGGTAATACATAACGAGTCCGTAATTATGACCAATATATCATCCTTCTGCGGTAACTATAGACTTTGCATTACTGTACTGAAACTTCCTGCAGAGCTGAAAGGAACATTTAGAACTTAACGGTCGTTAAATACTGGAAGAAACCCATAGTGTGGCTTTTCCAGTCCTTATTACGACCATGTGCTCCCTCTGAACGTCATCACGTCACCAGCGCACACAAATGCAACTGTGAGGCTACATAAATGGACGGCTGTGTGTCTATCAAACGTCAGTTTTCGTCATTTGGTTTTTTTTTCCCCCTGTATGCAGACATCGTGAAGTGATTAATGGGCAGAATTACTGACAACAGAGTCAGTGCCCCTACTGACACATACGATGAGTTTCATTATGCACTTAGTCGGGGAACTGCGATTGTGCAACACTATTGCATTGTAGGTAACATATGAGACACTTCGCCCGGCTAAAAACCAGGACGCCCTTCCTGCCGAAAAAGACACACGCAAGATTCTCCTGTCCTCCGGCAAAGTGGTTCTGCTTCCCCACTCAAACCACCAACCTCCGAAAACCATGCAGTCCTTAAAGGATTGCTTAAAACCTGTTCGTGTCTCAAAGTCAGAACCCATATCCGTGAAGAGACGTCGAATGACTAACCAGTTGAGTGGAAAAAGCTAGTCAAGAGGTATCGATTACATTTACCAAATCACCCACCAAATGTCTGAAGTACGGCAAGCTGCAATCATTCTGGAGTGTTTTACGTGTGAGAAACAGATTTCCTCTGGAAAAAATTAACAGCAGCTACTGCACCTTAGAAACATTTTCTTTTGCGAGCTTCCAGCATGTTGCAGTACCTTAGGGCAACAACTACTATTCATCAGTAGCATAAAAAACCAGTCCAAGTTGCAAATTTTTACTTTTTATTCATTCGATGACCAGTTTCGGGCCGACACCCAATTTGAAATCGTCGTAACAATCGGAAATCGGATTTCCGAACGTTTCAAAAATGTACTACGAACATTTTTGATATGTTCGTAAATGCTATGATTCGAAAATGGGTCTCGGCCCGAAATTAATCATATAAATAAAATGTAAAAATTTGCTACTTTGACTGCTTCCCCATTCTACTGACTTTTTTTGCCACAGACTTTTTGGTAGTAAGTTTCTCTGTATAATAAATGCCTCTGAAAAACCTACACGAGGCGAAATTCTAACTTCAATAAAAGTCAAAGGGAAGAATCGTTAATCTCACGAAATAATTTTGATTCAACTGCCGATGTCAGTTATTTGAAGTGCACACACACACACACACACACACACACACACACACACACACACACACACACACAGAGAGAGAGAGAGAGAGAGAGAGAGAGAGAGAGAGAGAGAGAGAGAGAGAGACAACAAAAGTAGTCTTGCCTCAGCTGGGTTCCGCGAGTTCCGGAACCTGTACAGAAAAATGGAGTAGACAGCAACATGAACCTCATCTCCGGCCTTTTTATTGCTCATGAAAGCCACACATTGCATGATGTACCACCACACAGCGAGACCTTCACAAGTGGTGGTCCTAATTTTAATACCTCTAATACCCAGTAGCACGTCCTCTTGCATTGATGCATGCCTGTATTCGTCGTGGCATACTATCCACAAGTTCATCAAGGCACTGTTGGCCCAGATTGTCCCACTCCTCTATGGCGATTCGGCGTAGATCCGTCACAGTGGTTGGTGGGTTACGTCGTCCATAAACAGCCCTTTTCAATCTGTCCCAGGCAAGTTTGGTAGGGTTCATGACTGGAGAACGTGCTCGCCACTAGTCGAGCGATGTCGTTATCCTGATGGAAGTCATTCACAATATCTGCACGATGGGGGCGCGAATTGTCGTCCACCAAGACGAATGCCTCGCCAATGTGCTACCGATATGGTTGCACTGTCGGTCGGAGGATGGCATTCACGTATCGTACAGCAGTTACGGCGCCTTCCGTGTCCACCAGCGGCATACGTCGTTCAGACTGACCGGTTTGCCTCCAAACACGTCTCAGGCGACAGTCTGATTGAAGGCATATGCGACACTCATCGGTGAAGAGAACGTGATGTCAATCCTGAGTGGTCCGTTCGGCATGTTAAGTCCCATAGTGCTCAGAGCCATTTGAACCATTTTTTTGTCAATTCTCGACTGTCAAAATGGAAAGACACTGGATTTGAGGAGATGTATCGTTTTGTTGCTGTTTGCCTTCTAATGGCGCAAGTTAAGAAGTTAAAATTAACTGATTATTGGTCCAGAGATACACTTTTGAACACACCAGTTTTCAGCGAAATTATGTCCAGAGACCGTTTTTGTCTACTTCTGAGAATCTTACACTTCAGTGATAACTCTGCGAGTACTGGAAGCGACAGTCCATTGAAAATTAGGACTAGTTTTGGCAAAGTTCGTAAGACATTTCGTAATTCATGTCGCCCACATCACAAGATTTGTATAGACGAAAGTCTCTTGCTGTTCGAAGGACGAATATCTTCTAAGCAAGTTATTCCAACCAAGCGAAGTAGATTCGGAACAAAGACATTCGGACTGTGTAACTGTCACAGTGGGTGTATTTTATATTTGGAACAGGGTCATATTCTGTATGTCAATGACTGGCTGGTACTGCAGCCGGGCCTGTTCCTCTGGCTTCACATCATGGAACAGCCGCATGTGGCACAGTTCGTGAGAACAGGCCTAACATGCCAAAACTGCAGACGAAATTAAAACGAGGAGAAACTGAGTTTAGGTCCACTGACAAGGCCCTTGCTATCAAGTGGTGCGATACGAGAGACGTGTACATGATGACCCCAAGTCACACAACACGAATGGTTGAAACAGAGAAGACTGACAAATACTGACGAAAAAATAGAGAAACCGCAATGTATTGTAGAGAACAATTCGAGTATGGGTGCAGCTGACCGTTGTGACAATTAACCGAGCACAGTGGAATCAGGGCGTAAATGGTGTAAGAAGAATTTTTTTCACATTCTGGATTTGTGCATTCTAAATGTTCATGCTCTCCACCGGTGGTAACAGGGTGAAAACTGGCACCAGCAGAGTTCCACCTTTCTCTCGTAAGGGAGATGGTAGAAAAATATGCTACAGAGCGGAGGAAAGCTGGTAGGGGAAGGTACTGCGATGACGAGAATCCTCTGCGATTCACACGGAGGCATTTCCCGGCTGTCGTGAGTGAACATTCGCAGGAAAGTACGCCAATGCGCAGTTTGCACGGAACAGTAAGTGCGCCGGAAATTAGAGACTGATGCAAAACTTGCGACGTTCCATTACGCGTTGCACCCTGGTTTGAGACTAATCATACAAAGAAGCATTACTCATCATTCGGAACTAAATCTGAGAGAATTTATTCACACTTCTGAATTAATCACTAAAAAAAAAAAAGGCAAAAATGTAAGAAATATAAACCTATTTTTATCTCCGCCAAAGCCCGGTAGATGCAACAAGTGTAAAATTATTTAAACGAAGTCTGACTTCATATGTAGCAGTTTACTGGCAAATGAACGGACCCATTGGTGATGATACAAACATTGCAATAAATAGCAAATCAAGTGTAGGCTTAGAAAGATCAGCCAATAAAATATTTGTGGACATTAATCACTGGTTCCTAGCCAATTCTTTGTCACTAAACTTTGAAAAAACACACTACATGCAGTTCAGAACTTGTAAGGGGTGTCCCAAGAGTATATGTCTAACATATGATGACAAGAAGATAGAAGAAGTGGACGGTGTTAAATTTTTGGGATTACAGCTTGATAATAAATTCAACTGGGAGGAGCACACCACAGAACTGCTGAAGCGTCTTAACAAATCTCTGTTTGCAATGCGAATTTTGTCAGACATAGGGGATATAAATATGAAAAAGCTGGCATACTATGCTTACTTTCATTCCATAATGTCATATGGGATTATTTTCTGGGGTAATTCATCAAGCCAAGCTAAAGTTTTCCGGGCACAAAAACGTGCAGTAAGAATTATATGTGGTGTGAACTCAAGAACATCCTGCAGAAGCCTGTTTAGGGAACTAGGGATACTAACTACAGCTTCCCAATATATTTATTCCTTAATGAAATTTGTCATTAAAAATATATCACTTTTTCAAACCAACAGCTCAGTTCATGGAATCAATACTAGAAATAAGAATAATCTTCACAAGGATTTAAAGTCACTTAGTCTTGTACAAAAAGGTGTGCATTATTCAGGAACACACATTTTCAATAACTTGCCAGCAGCCATAAAAAGCTTAACAACCAATGAAATTCAGTTTAAGAGAAGCCTAAAGGATTTATTGGTGGCCAACTCCTTCTACTCCATTGATGAATTTCTGAGGAAAACCAACTGATTTGTATATAAGTACAACATAACTTCTGCACAATTTCAGTGCAGTAATGTGTTCACTGAAAATTTGTGTGTGTGTGTGTGTGTGTGTGTGTGTGTGTGTGTGTAAGTATAATCTAACTTCTGCACCATTTCAGTGCAGTAATGTGTTCATTGTAAATAAGTATGACAGTAGTTGTATTACATGTTTCTTACCTTATAAATAAATATAAAACTTTTTTATTTTAAATTCAGTGCAATAGTATTTGTAAAATGACTCTTAGTGTTCATTAAAAAATGACGATCATTCCACTTGGGACCTGTGGAATGGTACATTAGCTTATTTGTTTTAGTTTAAATATTTGTCATGTATTGTTGTTTTTCTGACATGTTCCACATCCTGGAGGACCTCCTCACTACGGATCAATTGGAATGAAAGTAAATCTAATCTAATCTAATCTGAGATGGCGCAATATCTGTACTGTGGAAAATGTAATTACGCCGAATACATTGCGGCAGTATAACAAAACCCTTCCATTAATCTGCATACGGTACATTTAAATTATTAACACGTAACATGGACACATATTCCTTCATCCTTAACAGTACAAATGTATATCACACTTGGTCTACTTGTACAACAAAACACGTTTTCCATAACTGATTTAAAAGGCTTCGATCAACGAGAAACAACACGCCAAAGTCAAAACTGTTTTCTCAGTGCGATTTTTCTTGCTACTTTGCCTCTGTTGTCGGTCAATACTGAAAATTAAACTCTTTGTTCTGGGGAGGATGGGGAGCTTAAAATTTGTTGTTCGAATGAGAATGGCTTTGAATCATTAACAGAAAACGGTATTTGAAAAAGGAGTGTAATACACATTGCTTTCATCTTTTCATGAAAATCAACATATTTTCGACTAATTTGTGGATTATTGGAAAATAGTAGAGGAATAAAAATTGTTATTCCTTATCGTTGTGCAGTCAATCTATTGCACTCTAAATTTCATTTTCATCATGCGTTCACACTACTAGACATGCTAACCCGAAGTTTACATTGTTTTCGGGCATGATTTTCGCGCCTAACTTTCATTCCAGTTGTACAGCTTGGTATGTTCTATGGAGCACAGTTATATTTTTAGCAAAATCGGAATGAAAATACCGCATTTTTGACGTTTTTACGAAATCCTCAATTCTTTGCTTAATTCATTCAGTACTGAAAAGTGCTTTGGAAATGTAACTTTGTATTTAAGAACCTTTTGTTGTTAGGGTACTACATGCCAAGTTTCACGTTCGTCATAGCATTAGTTCACGAGATGCAAGAAGCCAAACTGAAATTTTTTCGGGTGCCTAATGTTTTGGCCGATTTACCTACAATTTTCTGGCTGAATATGGCTCGTAAAGTTCTTTTCATTATTGTTCTTAGGAGAACGCATGAAGTTGTCCAAGATGGCAGGCCAAATTTTATTTCTTTACAAAAACGATTGCCCGAGATATTACAGCTCAAAGTCGGCACACTTTCACGCTGGCACTGCGCGGGCCGATCCGGCGAAAGACCTGCGTGCGTTAGTTCCAGTACGTCTGGGGGCTTAACAGTCTTTTCATTTCTGGGGCCAAATAACTTCACTCGGCTCCAGGTCAGTTCTGTTGGGTTCATACTGTAATGGCACAGTAAGAGATGCAGCATTTGTATGCTGTGCGCGATGCTGTGAAAATGAGTGTTATTCATGTTTCTACGACACACATCTGTGGCATAGAACAACGGACACCGTGCAAATAAGGAGTATTTAGCTTTTCATTTTTGCACAGAATAATTAAATTGTTATGTTTTCCTAATTTGTAAACTGTCTTTCATAAAATATCGATAGTTGAGAATTTATAATTGAAATGAAATTTCGCGTGCAATATGCAGTTAAAAACAAGAAGTTGTGCATTATTCATAAAAAATGATGAATTTTACAAATACGAGATGCAGGTAATTCAAACTGAACGAGACAAACCTGCCCGAGGCGCAGTACTTGAACCAGTGAACCATGTATTGCAATAAATAACCAAGCCATTACGCTCCGCTGTACTTTCACTTTTAGTTACGTTGTAGTTATGTGACAGTCCCTCGGAAAACTTCAAAGCCGATTATCTCTGTGAATTTATGGCAAACAGCAAGAACAGCCAATTTATCGGCACTTTTTACCCGTGTTCCACGCGCGCGCCTCACCACGCAACAGGAAGCGGCCTCGGCCATTTTCGTACAGCGCGACAGTGGGAGCACAACGCTGCAGGGCCCGTGTCTGCACACCATGTTTGAAATAAAAACTACGTAGCTGAAGCGTGGTTAAGAAAAACGTTGGTGGCTGTTAATACGTTTGAATATCTTAAAAGTTTCGTTTAACGTAACTTAGTAATAAGATCCCCCCATGAACCATGGACCTTGCCGTTGAGTGCCTCAGCGATACAGATGGCCGTATCGTGGGTGCAACCACAACGGAGGGGTATCTGTTGAGAGGCCAGACAAACGTGCGGTTCCTGAAGAGGGGCAGCAGCCTTTTCAGTAGTTGCAGGGGCAACAGTATGGATGATTCACTGAACTCGCCTTTCAACACTAACCAAAACGGACTTGCTGTGCTGGTACTGCAAACGGCTGAAAGCAAGGGGAAACTACAGCCGTAATTTTTCCCGGGGGCATGCAGCTTTACTGTATGGTTAAATGATGATGCCGTCCTTTTGGGTAAAATATTCCGGAGGTAAAGTAGTCCCCCATTCGGATTTCCGGGCGGGGACTACTCAAGAGGACGGCGTTATAAGGAGAAAGAAAACTGGCATTCTACGGATCGGAGCGTGGAATCTCAGATCCATTAATCGGGCAGGTAGGTTAAATTTAAAAAGGGAAATGGATAGCTTAAAGTTAGATATAGTGGGAATTAGTGAAGTTCGGTGGCAAGAGGAACAAGATTTTTGGTCAGGTGAATACAGGGTTATAAATACAAAATCAAATATGGGTAATGCAGGAGTAGGTTTAATAATGAATAAAAAAAAAATAGGAGTTCGGGTAAGCTACTACAAACAGCATAGCGAACGCATTATTGTGGCCAAGATAGACACGAAGGCCACGCCTCCTACAGTAGTACAAGTTTATATGCCAACTAGCTCTGCATATGACGAAGAAATTGATGAAATGTATGATGAGATAAAAGAAATTATTCAGGTAGGGAAGGGAGACGAAAATTTAGTAATCATGGGTGATCGGAATTCGAAAGTAGGAAAAGGGAGAGAAGGAAACACAGAAGGTCAATATGGATTGGGGCTAGGAAATGAAAGAGGAAGCCACCTGGCAAAGTTTTGCACGGAGCGTAGCTTAATCATAGCTAACACTTGGTTCAAGAATCATGAAAGACGGTTGTATACATGGAAGAACCCTGGAGATACTGACAGGTTTCAGATAGATTATATAATGGTAAGACAGATTTAGGAATCAGGTTTTACATTTTACTACATTTCCAGGGGCAGATTTGGACTGACCACAATCTATTCGTTATGAACTGTAGATTAAAACTGAAGAAACTGCAAAAAGGTGGGAATTTGAGGAGATGGGACCTGGATAAACCGAGAGAACCAGAGGTTGTACAGAGCTTCAGGGAGAGCGCAAGGCAACAATTAAGAACGGGGGAAATAAGTACAGTAGAAGAAGAATGAGTAGCTCTGAGGGATGAAGTAGTGAAGGCAGCGGAGGATCAAGTAGGTAAAAAGACGAGGACTAGTAGAAATCCTTGGGTAACAGAAGAAATATTGAATTTAATTGACGAAAGGAGAAAATATAAAAATGCAGTAAATGAAGCAGGCAAAAAGGAATACAAACGTCTCAAAAATGAGATCGACAGGAAGTGCAAAATGACTAAGCAGGGATGCCTAGAGGACAAATGTAATGATATAGAGGCTTATCTCACTAGGGGTAAGATAGATACAGCCTACAGGAAAATTAAAGAGACCTTTGGAGAAAAGAGAGACCTTTGGAGAAAAGAGAGCCACTTGTATGAATATCAAGAGCTCAGATGGAAACCCAGTTCTAAGCAAAGAGTGGAAAGCAGAAAGGTGGAAGGAGTATATAGAGGGTCTATACAAGGGCGATGCACTTGAGGACAGTATTATGGAAATGGAAGAGGATGTAGATGAAGAGTTTGATAGAGCACTGAAAGGCCCAAGTCGAAACAAGGCCCCGGGAGTAGACAACATTCCATTAGAACTACTGACAGCCTTGGGAGAGCCAGTCCTGACAAAACATTACCATCTGGTGAGCAAGATTTTTTTTTTTTTTTTTTGTTTGTGGTTTTAGGGCGCAAAACTTCTATGGTCATTAGCGCCCAGCCCATGACGTAGAAAACAGGAAAAAAAACGAAATTTAAAATCAGCAGCAATGGAAACAAAGTCAGAAAATTTGAGAAACTAAAGGCAGAAGGAATGCTTAAAAGTCCACTATACAAGGGGGTTGGTTGTCCCCAAAAAAAGCTTCAAATGACTGACGTCATTTCACTGTCACTAATAAACTGTAGAACGCGGTCAGCTGAGCGCGTGTCATCTGCTAAAATCGACGATAGATCAGGCGAGAGCTGTAGACGGGAGCGTAACGGATTAAAATAGGGGCATTCAATTAAAAGGTGTCTGACCGTCCACAGCTGAGAGCAGTGGGGACAGAGTGGGGGAGGATCACCGCTTAAAAGATGTCGATGACTAAAAAGACAGTGCCCTATCCGGAGTCGAGCTAAAATTACCTCCTCCCGACGACGCGTTCGGGAGGAAGAGGTCCAAGCGCAAGGAAGGGCTTTCACTTCCCGCAATTTATTGTGGGGAAGTGTTGACCAATGCGCATGCCATAAATGAGTAACTTGGCGACATAAACCGCTCCGTAGATCGGTAAACGTAAGAGACTGAAGAGCTGGCCGAGGAAGAGAGACTGCAGCCTTGGCCGCTATATCGGCCGCCTCATTTCCACAGATACCAGCGTGTCCCGGGAGCCAGAGGAACGCCACTGAGACGCCCCCCAGGTGGAGCAAGCGCAGACAGTCCTGAATCCGGTGGACCAGAGGGTGCACAGGGTAAAGAGCTTGGAGACTTAGGAGAGAGCTGAGAGAATCTGAGCAGATTACGTACTGTATCCGCTGATGGCGGCGGATGTAGTGGACAGCCTGGAGAACACCGTAAAGCTCCGCAGTATAAACCGAACACTGGTCGGGAAGCCGAAAGTGATTTGGGGTGTCGCCAACAATATAGGCACTCCCTACACCTAACGATGTTTTCGAGCCATCGGTGTAAATAAATGTGGCTTCCGTCATTTGTGCACATAGAGCAGCAAATGCCCGACGGTAAACAAGTGTAGGGGTACCTTCCTTGGGAAATTGACATAGGTCTCTGAGCAAGTCGATCCGGGGACGGAGCCAAGGCGGTGCTGTACCCCAAGTTGTCAAGAAGGTTTTAGGAAAGCGGAAGGAAAGAGAATGGAGCAGTTGACGGAAGCGGACTCCCGGGGGTAGTAGGGAGGAGGAGCGGCCTGCATACCAGACATCAAAGGAGGCGTCGAAAAAAAGGTTATGGGCTGGATTAGCAGGCATGGAAGACAGATGGCTAGCATAACGACTCAGAAGGACTGCCCGCCGATTGGACAGCGGAGGTTCAGCAGTCTCAGCATAAAGGCTTTCCACAGGGCTGGTGTAAAAAGCTCCAGACACTAAACGTAATCCACGGTGGTGGATAGAGTCGAGACGCCGAAGAATAGACGGCCGAGCAGAGGAGTAGACTATGCTTCCATAATCCAATTTCGAGCGCACTAAGGCGCGATAGAGGCGGAGAAGGACCACTCGGTCCGCTCCCCAAGAGGTACCATTCAGGACACGGAGGGTGTTAAGGGAACGCAGACAGCGAGCCGAAAGATAGGAAACGTGGGAGGACCAGCACAGTTTTCTGTCAAACATAAGACCCAAGAATTTAGCGACGTCAGAAAACGGAAGGTTGACAGGACCTAGATGTAAGGAGGGCGGAAGAAACTCCTTACGTCGCCAAAAATTAACACAAACGGTCTTACTGGGTGAGAAACGGAAGCCGGTTTCGATGCTCCACGAGTGGAGGCGATCGAGACATCCTTGAAGACGTCTTTCAAGAAGGCTGGTCCGTTGAGAGCTGTAGTAGATCGCAAAATCGTCCACAAAGAGGGAGCCCGAGACATCAGGAAGGAGACAATCCATAATTGGATTTATGGCGATGGCAAACAGTACAACACTCAGCACGGAGCCCTGGGGTACCCCGTTTTCTTGGGAGAAAGTACGGGAGAGAGTAGTGTTCACCCGCACCCTAAATGTGCGCTCTGCCATAAATTCGCGAAGAAAAAGGGGCAGCCGGCCTCTAAAGCCCCAAGAGAACAGTGTGCGGAGGATGCCCGTCCTCCAACAGGTATCGTACGCTCTCTCCAGATCAAAAAATATTGCTACCGTTTGGCGTTTCCGGAGAAAATTGTTCATGATATAAGTGGAGAGAGCAACAAGATGGTCAACAGCAGAACGATGCTTTCGGAATCCGCATTGGGCTGGTGTTAAAAGACTGCGGGACTCCAGCCACCAAGCTAAACGGTAATTCACCATACGCTCCAAAACCTTACAGACACTACTCGTGAGAGAAATGGGGCGATAGCTAGAGGGGAGATGTTAGTCCTTTCCAGGTTTCGGAACGGGAACGACAATAGCTTCCCGCCATCGCCTGGGAAAGGTACTGTCGGTCCAAATTCGATTATAAAGGCGAAGGAGGTAACGCAGGCTATGGGTTGATAAATGCAGCAACATTTGGACCTGGATACCATCCGGTCCTGGGGCGGAGGAGCGAGAAGAAGAGAGTGCATGTTGGAGTTCGCGCATGGAGAAAACAGTATTGTAGCTTTCGCGATTTTGAGAGGAGAAAGCAAGATGTCGCACTTCCGCTGCACGTTTCTTCGAGAGAAACGCTGGCGGGTAATTTGAAGAGCTCGAAATCTCAGCAAAGTGCTGACCCAATGAGTTAGAAATTGCGACGGGGTCCACTAATGTATCATGCGCGACAGTGAGCCCAGAGACCGGGGAGAAACTAGGCGCGCCTGAGAACCGTCGAAGCCGACTCCAAACTTCCGAGGAGGGAGTGAAGGTGTTAAATGAGCTAATAAAGAATTTCCAGCTTGCCTTCTTGCTATCGCGGATGACGCGACGGCATCGCGCACGGAGCTGCTTATATCGGATACAGTTGGCCAAAGTTGGATGGTGACGGAAAATGCGAAGAGCACGTCGCCGCTCACGTATTGCGTCACGGCATGCCTCGTTCCACCAAAGAACTGGAGGGCACCGGGGCAATTCGGAGGTGCGTGGTATTGAACGTTCCGCAGCTGTGAGAATAACGTCGGTAAAATGTGTGACCTCATCGTCGACGCTGGGAAAGCGACGGTCATCGAATGTCGCTAGAGACGAAAAAAGTGTCCAATCGGCTTGGGCAAACTTCCAGCGTCGCGAGCGCATATATGGCAGTTGAGGCTGCAGTCGAAGAACACATGGAAAGTGGTCACTCGAGTGTGTATCATCAATGGCGAACCATTCGAAGCGCCGAGCTAGCGGAACAGTACCAACCGCAAGGTCCAAATGGGATAAATTTGCCGTGGAGGCAGATAAAAATGTGGGGACCCCAGTGTTGAGGCAGACTAGATCCGCTTGGTGGAAGACGTCTAGCAATAGTGAGCCACGTGGACAAGGATGTGGAGATCCCCAAAGCGGGTGGTGGGCATTGAAGTCCCCAACCAACAAATAGGGGGGTGGAAGCTGATCAAGAAGATGAAGGAGATCAGCTCGTGCCATTGGTGTAGACGATGGAATGTATACCGTACAAAGAGAGAACGTGTACCCAGAAAGGGAAAGACGGACGGCGACAGCTTGGAAGGAAGTGTTTAAGGGGATTGGGTGATAATGGAGAGTATCATGGAGCAGAATCATGAGTCCTCCATGGGCTGGAGTGCCTGCAACAGAGGGGAGATCATATCGGACGGACTGAAAATGAGGGAGAACAAAGGGGTCATGGGGACGCAGCTTTGTTTCCTGAAGACAGAAGATGACCGGCGAGTAGGATCGTAAGAGGATCGACAATTCCTCCCGATTGGCGCGAATGCCGCGGATATTCCAGTGGATAATGGACATTGGGTGAACAGAAAAGGGATGAACGTGACCAAGGGTGCTGTCAACTCAACGACTGCTCAGAGCTTGCAACCGACAGCATGGAATGGCATTCAGTCGAAGGCAGAAGATCCTGATCCATAGGTTGGTCAGGAGCAGCTCCTGCCACCAACGATCGGCCAGTTGACCGGCCACCAACAGTGCGCCTCGGCGACACAGAAGATGGCCGAGTGCGATTTCCGCCAGGTGGTGCTGTAGATGGGACACGCCTTGGCGGAGAAGGAGAGGAACTGTGTTTCTTCGTAGCCTTCTTGGAGGTATGTTTAGATGAAGGAGGAACCGATGGTTGTGAAGTTGTACGTAAAAACTCTTCACGAGAATGCTCTTTTTTTGAAGACTTGGCGTCTGACTTTTGGGCTCGAGATTTAGCAGAACCCGACGAAGGGTGAGCCATAGAGTGGGCAGGCGAAAGAGGTGAGGTTGAACGGGCGATCTTTGCGCTGGCCGATCTGACGACCGTGGTACTAAATGTGAGGTCGCAAGTCTGCGTGGCCGCCTCCTTTGTTGACCGAGGAGAAGCAAGGACAGCGCTGTATTTTCCTTTCTGAGGCACGGTGGGCTGTCGACTGGCGAGTAACTTTCGAGCAGCAAAGGTCGACACCTTTTCCTTCACTCTTATTTCCTGGATCAGCTTTTCGTCCTTAAAAACGGGGCAATCTCGAGAGGAAGCAGCGTGGTCACCCAAACAGTTGATGCAGTGAGGGGATGGAGGTGGACAAGCACCCTCATGGGCATCCTTGCCACACGTAACACATTTGGCCGGATTGGAACAGGACTGGCTGGTGTGATTGAACCGCTGACATCGATAGCAACGCGTAGGGTTTGGGACATAAGGGCGAACGGAAATTATCTCATAGCCTGCTTTGATTTTTGATGGGAGTTGAACTTTGTCAAATGTCAAGAAGACAGTGCGGGTCGGAATGATGTTCGAGTCAACCCTTTTCATAACCCGATGAACAGCGGTGACGCCCTGGTCAGACAGGTAGTGCTGAATTTCTTCGTCAGACAATCCATCGAGGGAGCGTGTATAAACGACTCCACGCGAGGAATTTAAGGTACGGTGCGGTTCCACCCGGACAGGGAAGGTGTGGAGCAGAGAAGTACGCAGCAATTTTTGAGCCTGGAGGGCACTGTGTGTTTCTAACAACAGGGTACCATTCCATAATCTGGAACAAGACTTTACGGGACCCGCAATTGCGTCGACACCTTTCTGAATAATGAAAGGGTTGACCGTGGAAAAGTCGTGACCTTCGTCAGACCGAGAAACAACAAGGAACTGTGGCAACGATGGAAGAACCGTCTGTGGCTGAGACTCAGTGAACTTACGTTTGTGAGCAGACATAGTGGAAGGTGAAGAAACCATTGCGGAAGAATCCCCCATGATTACCGGCGTCTCCGATGGCGCGCTCCTCCCTTGTGGGGGCCCTAACTGAGGGCACTCCCGCCTTAGGTGATTGTTCACACCTCAGGTCACACCTCCCGACAAACGGACGGAGGGACCAATCGGCACTTTCGGAAGGTATCAGCTCGGGTAATCACCCCTCCCTGGGCCTGGCCGTTACCAGGGGGTACGTACGTGTCCTACCTGTCTACCCGGGGCGGGGAATTACGCGTTACCCCGTCACCGGCTACGCATGGAAGTGCGTGGGTCGGCCTTCAGACACGCACAGGGAGGAAAAAAGAGAAAGGGAAAGGAAAGAAGAGGGGGTCTCAAACGCCGCAGCGGAGAAAAGGGCAAGGAGAAGAGGGAAGGAAAAGAGAAGGACAGAGGAAGGACGAGGACTTGTAAGTGTAGAAAGCAAGTAAGTGGGAAAAGTTTCGAGCGTCCGTCTCCGGACGTAGGCACAAACCATACTCCCAAAGGGGGAGAAAGGGAAGGAAATAGCCAGAGGTGAGGGGGGGGGGGGCGAAGATGGGGGACGGGAGGGATGCGGAAAGGGAAGGGAAGGTATGCAGCCCGGAAAGGAAGGAGGGCCACATTAGCTCGGGGTCCCGTGCTCGCTACGCACGTGTCCACAAAAGAGTTGTGGACCCCCTGGGGGGGGGGGGGGTGAGCAAGATGTATGAGATAGGTGAAATACCCTCAGACTTCAAGAAGAAGAATGTAATAGTTGAATGCTAATTAAACATTTCTAATTTTCAAGGTGATAATAGACCTGCTTAGGCGATTACAAAAACGCTATTACTATTGCTTCTTTTTCGTTTACAGATAACTAGCCTGAGCTTACACTCGCATTTCACGCAGTTAAACAACATCATAGCTACGTCAGCTCTCACTGCAATGTAAAAGTTTTTTTCTCAGTTATTGGTTCAAATGGCTCTGAGCACTATGGGACTTAACATCAGAGGTCATCAGTCCAACAGAACTTAGAACTACTTAAACCTAACTAACCTAAGGACATCACACACATCCATGCCCGAGGCAGGATTCGGACCTGCGACCGTAGCGGTCACGCAGTTCCAGACTGAAGCGCCTAGAACCGCACGGCCACACCGGCCGGCTTCTCAGTTATGCCCGAATTCGACAGCTGCAAGTAAAATCACGAATGGGAAAACAAAATTATATGACGCTTCCAACAAAGGTAGCCCAATCAAAAAAGCTATCCAATTTATGTAAGCTGCTTCCATGCGCAAGCACAGAATTCCCGATTCCAAAACACAAGGTGAGTTTGCCCCAGGTTTCAAGTTTTACTGTACACAATGCATATGCAAACTGTGGCAAGAGGAACTATGTTCACTTTAAAAAAGGAAAATCGTGGGAGAGTGAAATAAAATTGCTGCGCACATATACTCCATAATTGATTTAAATGTGGTACGAACGCTATGTCAACAGATACTGAAATGTTAGTAATAAAGACTTTCAACTATTTATCAAATTCATCTTAAAGGTTATCCAAGTTGAAAGAGTTCTTTCAATTTGTTGATACAAAATACAATGCTTTGTCGAGATATGTACCTTCAAGGTAGTTAAGCCTAAAGCCTGACATAGAAAGTGTGTTGAACAATCTTCCTGCAATTATGCCATATTTTCCTAGTGTAGATGATTGCCCCAGCTTTATCAAAGACAACTTGATGGGTGTGTGTGTAGTTCAGGAATACAACTTATTTTAGTGGAATTTATGTTCAATTTTCCTTGAACTTTTTGTTGTGGTCTTCAGTCCTGAGACTGGTTTGATGCAGCTCTCCATGCTACTCTATCCTGTGCAAGCTTCTTCATCTCCCAGCACCTACTGCAGCCTACATCCTTCTCAATCTGCTTAGTGTATTCCTCTCTTGGTATCCCTCTACGATTTTTACCCTTCACGCTGCCCTCCAGTACTAAATTGGTGATCCCTTGATGCCTCAGAACATGTCCTACCAACCGAACCCTTCTTCTAGTCAAGTTGTGCCATGAACTCTTCTCCCCAATCCTATTCAATATCTCCTCATTAGTTACGTGATCTACCCACCTAATCTTCAACATTCTTCTGTAGCACCACATTTCGAAAGCTTCTATTCTCTTCTTGTCTAAACTATTTATTGTCCATGTTTCACTTCCATACATGGCTACACTCCATACAAATACTTTCACTGACGACTTCCTGACACTTGAATCTATACTCGATGTTAACTTTTCTTCAGAAACGCTTTCCTTGCCATTGCCAGTCTACATTTTATATCCTCTCTACTTCGACCATCATCAGTTATTTTGCTCCCCAAATAGCAAAACTCTTTTACTACTTTTAGTGTCTCATTTCCTAATCTAATTCCCTCAACATCACCCGATTTAATTCGACTACATTCCATTATCCTAGTTTTGCTTTTGTTGATTTTCATCTTATATCCTCCTTTCAAGACACTTGTCCATTCCGTTTAACTGCTTTTCGAAGTCCTTTGCTGTCTGATATATTTACAATGTACCGGCGAACATCAAAGTTTTTATTTCTTCTCCATGGCTATTAATACCTACTCCGAACTTCTTTGTTTCCTTTACTGCTTGCTCAATATACAGATTGAATAGCATCGGAAACAGGCTACAACCCTGTCTCACTCCCTTCCCAACCACTGCTTCTCTTTCATGTCCCTCGACTCTTGTAACTGCCATCTACTTTCTGTACAAATTGTAAATAGCCTTTCGCTCCCTGTATTTTACCCCTGCCACCTTCAGAATTTGAAAGAGTATTCCAGTCAACATTGTCAAAAGCTTTCTCTAAATCTACAAATGCTAGAAACGTAGGTTTGCCTTTCCTTAATCTTTCTTCTAAGATAAGTCGTAGGGTCAATATTGCCTCACGTGTTCCAACATTTCTGCGGAATCGAAACTGATCTTCCCTGAGGTCGGCTCCTACCAGTTTTTCCATTCGTCTGTAAAGAATTCGCGCTAGTATTTTGCAGCTGTGACTTATTAAACTGAAATGACATTTTTTCGAAGGGTGTACTCAACTTTAAAGTAAAAACAAAAAAAAAGAAAAAAAAAAAAGGAAACTTAATTTGTGAAATATACCGTGTGATGGAGAAAATAAAAATGGAGGTAGAACGTAGGATAAATTATCGTTTTTTGTTATATGGTGCAACAGTTGCTAGACAAATTGGAGGGCCAGACCCCAGATCAAAGACAAACGCGACTGGAAAAATGCAGACGTATAGATGAAGTCCGTGTGAAATACTGAAATAAATAGTTCGTTTTTTTTATGACTAACTTTCTGTCCTTAATGGACTGCATATCACTTGGAAAAATCCTGTGCTTCAAAATATTTTGAAATTAGACGGATCACTTGGCATTGTTGATTTCCTTGGTGTAGATAATGATATGGTTTCCCATTTCTTTTGGGGGAGGGAACGAGCACTTGAGGAGAGCAAAGTTGGCTGCTGTGACAATACTACTGAGGTGAGTCTGCATTATAGAAATGATTGGCGCATCAAGACTGTGCAGTGTTTTAAAGTACATGTTCTTCAAATGCATTCATGAAGAAAGTTTTCTCCATGACGAACATTACACTGAGGGATGAGCGAAACAGAGCTTCAGTTGATAGATTGAAAACGGATTGTACACTTATTTCAATTACGATGAAAGCTGCCGTGATTTCAAGACAGCATTGTCTCATGGAAAGTGTTGAGATTTGCACGCACAGCTGAAAAGTACTCCTCTTCATTGTGTCGAGTGTGTTCTGAAGAAAATGTGCAAAAAACAATTATTTTAAAAAGTGTCGGTTTCGATACATCTGTTCCCATTTTCCCTAACTAATCTGGGGGCACCAAGGCCATTCTGCGCTCCGTCGTCGCGTCAGCCTCGCTGCCGCACACTCCTCTCCCCCACAGCAACAGGTACTTTTTTCCCGCGGGTGTGGCCGCACTGCGCCAGCTGCCCGGGGAAGTCCCGGCCTCTGTGGAGCCCGGGCTGGTCGCGGCGGGCGGCCGCTCCCCGGTGGCAGACCGCTCTCTCGCAGTGGCTGTGTGTCCCCTCAGTGTTTTAGCCTCGCAGGCAGAGCATTTGCTTCTGCGCCTCTCAGCAAAACGGCAACCACACCCTAGGATTCTGGCTTTTGAGTTTATATCCCGAAGGAGGATTCCGACGTGGAAGCCGGTTGAGCTGCCCGCTCACGCCTTATGACACAACCTTAAACGAATGTAGATATGCGAGTTTCATCTATAGTGCTTCGCGAAATTAAAATCTCAGCTATCTTTTACAACATTATAAGCAACCCTGCCGTGTTCACGATTCATTGTTAAGTTACCTCGTTTATACAGAAGATATACAAGCATAATATGTGAGACACTAATGAAAAACTTCCGAAATCGTCATTTATTCTGATTTTTTCACGATACACAAGTTGGTAGGCGCTACAAACATATCTGTAGTAAAAACGTTCGTGAGTTCATCTAGATGCGAAACAGTTTTACATTTATTTCGGAAAGTATTCGTATTTTCCGGATCTGGATTGACTGCCGCTGTTTGCGAAACACGAAAATTCATACCGGTGCGGGACTAACCCGAATGCCGAACAAACCTCCACAGCTCAGCTCACGTCAATCCCGATTCGTAAAATGCGAATCCATTTCGAAATGTTTACCACAGCTATAATCGCGAGAGGAGAGTGCCTGCACCTCTGAAGGGCATTGCAGTGTGACCCGGAGGTGGTATTAACACGGACGTTGTCACCTCGAGTTGAACGTATTTCAGAGTAACTATGTATCATTGTATTTCGATTTAGAATCTAGAATACACTGGAATACCGAATTGGAATTATCGTGCATTCACGGAGACTATTGGGTTACGATTTCCCACAATACCGTTGTCACGGCGTAAACACGAGACTTGAGCTGTGGCTTTACCACTTTGAGAAAGGTTTTTCTCTACTCCAAACCACGCTGGGCAGCGGCAGTTTTAGTTCTGGTTTTGTTTCGCAAAGACGCAGTAACATTTCTTACGCAAGAGGGCTTTTCTGAGGGAAGCTGTAATTTTCTTCTATTCCGACCTCCGTGACAAGCTGTTCTCGTAAATGACATTAGCAGGAGAGTTTCGTGTTCATTCCTGCTGTCTGGCACCACTTACACAATGTGAAAACGACTTCTTCCTTAGAGGTTACACGCAGCAAATATAGTTCATTTTGAAATTCGTTTTTGCTTCTATCTCTTTGAACTGATGTCTGCGTATCACTACCGAAAACCGGTATCACGTTTTTGTGAACGAAGGTAACGGACTCCAGACAACAAGGCGGACTGCATGTCGTACTGACAGATATGCCCTTCGATATGCTGCAGTCTGTGTCGGCAGCTTCGACTGCACTTAGTCAGGGCTGGGAATACGACGTGACCCTGGTTTCAGCTGTAGAAACAATCTGTACCTGTCAGCGGCTGTTTCCGTGCACCCCTGTCCGACCAGAGGTGTAATGGGGCTAAAGCGGCTGGCATTTTTTTTTCATCCATCCTTAGATATAGTCCCTGAAATCGTCACACTGAAGAACTGGTAGCAGCTTTAAGAGACAGAACTGGTCTCTTCTTTGCAGCCATTTCTTCACCCTGAACTCTGGTCTCCTCTCTTCCTCGCGCAGTCACACAGTTCCTGCACACACCGGCAGCAAAGTAACGCCATCGTCCGGCCTGCCCCACTCCACACGGCAGACCGGCGGTCTGCGCGGCCACAGCTACGGTCGCACGGCCTCCCCCGCCGGAGGATGCTAAGTTCACCCAACCTGGATATGATGTGACGTCATTATGACGTATATACGCTTTAGTCGATTAACACACCTATCGACTTTTACGAACGTTCGAGATTCTAAACTGTCGTCAGCTAGTGGTTTGTTTTGACATGTGCGATTCTGATAACAGCTCAGTGTGGCAGCGTATTTGTATGTCGCCAAAAAAAGTAAAACAGCTGGATATTAATAGAAATATTCCTGACCGTGGCCTTGAAAACACCACGGACAACACGTTTCGTAAAAAAGTGAAGTCTTCTTATGTCCCGACCAGATTAGATTGTGTGATTGTTGTATTGAACGCTTACGCTGAAAATATTTATTTATTATCAATATTTTAGTATGGTTTCATACAATTGGTCTTGTCAGTACATATTAGACTGTAGCAGCATACTCTTGCTGACTTTTTTTCTTAATTTATATAGCTGAAAGAGAACTCGTGCAAGTTTGTTAGCTAAGTAATTTATATGTCCATCCCAAGATAGTCTTTTATCAACCATAATTCCAAGTAATTTTACACTTGGACTGCAGAGACAGGTACCTTAGTGCCCAGTAATGACTGGTGTGTAGAATGATTGAATTTCGAACTTAAAAAGAAAAATATGAGGCATTGTTGAAGAAAAATCGTCGACCGGAGATGAAATACGAGGGGAAGTGGATTTCTCAATGTAATCTTAACCAAAGGTTAGTGTCTTGACGCATCTAAAGATTTTGGCTGCTGAGTGCTTCTTCTCACCGAGTACGAATAACCGACGCACTTCAGCTGGGTCAGAAGTACATCAATTTCTGCTTGAGATTCACAATAACCACGCAATTGCCCGTCGTCATCGATGGTGAACTCTTTCAGATTTTCTCTCATTAGTCTCTCGAATGCTGAACACATAATTAGAGACGAGAAAACGAAAAACAACCCACAGGACACAAACACAGTACAATACACGATTTAAACGCAAGGAACGCAAAACACATTTAAACGAATGGCGCAGAGCACAGCGCTACCCTGTCACAACCTCTCGAAAGTTCACAAAAGTCGAATAGTCGATATACGGTTTCTATCGTTTTCGATGTAGCGTGTATACGTCATAATGACGTCACATCGTATCCAAGTCCGGTGAACTTAGCGTCCTCCTCCCCCGCCGACGGGGGAAACAGCCCAGCATGCCGCGCGCTGAAACTGCTGTGGCAGGGAGGAGGGAGACCCGCTGCACGCCGCAGCTGGCGCGGTCAGCTCCACCGCGGGGGCGGGACAGGCAGTGGGGTCGCGAAGTGGCGCCGCCAGAGGGGGGGGAGCACACGACATTCCCGCTTCAACAAGTGCCACATTCTTGGGCGAACGCATCTCTTCTGGGCGAATTGCGCTGGTGAACTCTATTCGGGAAACTGGCCCAACGTAGTATTTCCGTGTCACCAGGAGGCGGGACGCAACAATATTGCCGCTACGTTGCTCCGAAACAAACGCATCACTCGGCACATTTCACGAGAATTCGCAATTTTCAGTTTCTTAGTACTTGTCGTGCACTTTCTCCAGGCGACGTGTAAACCGCCCTTTCGAAACACGAAAGACGACCAGCAGTTAAACTTCTGGACCAGTCGCGACCAACACTGACTCAGAGGAAGGCCTCGGCGCTTGTTGGTGACGTCACGTTAGCTGGGCACGGCGAACGCCAGGTCTGTTGCAGGCAGAAACGTAATGGTGGTGTCTCCTTCGCTGAATCTTATTTGCAAATCTGAGGAAGTTACGTTTGTACTGGGTTGCTTTTACAAGAAACTGTGAGCATATTGGTCCTCTTCTTTAGGTATCTCGGTTGACTATGGGGTGAGGAGCACTGGATGTTAATGAAATATCTTGCGATTGTACACGCTGGAGGAGGGGGTGGGGGACAGAAGAAGAGGCAAAAGAGATGCTTGTTTTATCAAATAACATTTTTTTATCTTATAAAGTTTCTCCTTTCAGTTGCAAGAGGGGAATATTTACCTTTTCTAATGTGCATGTTTAAAAAGTTTAAGCTCAGCGGTATTTTCGATGTATGAAGCTATTTTGTTTGCTGTTTAGAATTCCTTTCGTTGAAAACGAATGTAATCTAATGACTGGCAACAGTTGGACATTTACACATGTACATTAGTTCACATTTTCAGTGAGGATGTCAAACGAAAATAAAAGAAACGAGTTCATTGTAAGGGGGTTGGGGTAAGTTTCCATATCAGAATGGATCAAGTAAATATAGTTTCTTGAATGTAAAATTTGCGATGCTTGCAATGGGTCAAACCATCTTCTCATATTGATCTGCGTTTGTTTCAACAGGATTCAGTAATTCAGAAGTATGATCTTTATTTGTAGCTGTACGATAGTAAGAAAATCTTTCATCTAAATAAAACTGCAGAATCCAAAACAATACCAAACAGTTTGTCCCAAAATAAGAGATTTATAGTGGTACGCACGCCCAGGCGTTTCTGCCTGCAGCAGACCTGGCGTTCGCAGTGCCTAGCCGACGTGACGTCACCAACAAGCGCCGAGGCCTTCCTTTGAGTCGGTGTTGCCGCGACCAGGCAAGTGGATGTTTCTCAGACACTCTCCACTGGCCGTTTCATGTATATATTTTTTTTTCTTCTTTCACAGTGCGCTTTTCCGTCACATTCATGAAGATACAAATATTTTGTGAATCTATTTTGATATTCTGTTGCGAAAACGTTCTCGTCTCTTACATTCTCGCATAACTTTCGGATGATAGACTCCTTGGTGCCGAGTATAAGCAACTTTATTTCTCCATAATTTTTCGGCAGCCGGACAGCCGATAACTGAAAACTATCCTCTCACGATTTAGCACCTTCCGACTACAGGTGTTCATGAAATATGCCTTATGGCGAAGGCTTCATGTCCTACAAAACATACGGTAGTTTGTAACCCCTAACACAAGATTCACAGGGTATTTTTAACTTATTTTTCTTCAGCTTTTTGTAAAATATTGTGTTTCCAATATCACTGTTACCGCGAATGACGAAATTGGAGAATGTCGACTTTCTCCGGTGAATGTCAACAGATACCAAATACGTCGGTGAAACATCGAATATTTCATTACACTGTTGTACATTCGGACCCTCTCCGGTGTGTGTCAACAATCAGATATGTTCTGGTGGAGGTCCAAAACACAAGCTTCAAAAAAACAAGCTACTGGATCTCTCCCGCCAAATCCTTTGTTCTGCTCGGAGTCAATCAGCTTTGTCAGTCTTACGCAAGTTTTGATAACGCCAGCAACGTTTTCTTAATTCCTTTTCCGGTACCCTAATTTATACTAAATGGATACTGCAGTAAATCGTGATCTTTTTCATGTAAAGTTAAATGCATTAATTGCGGGTAATGGAGAAGACACCCTGTTTTTATTTTTCTCAAGAAAAGTGTTCCAAAACGTTTTCTGAAGTGGTTTCCGCTAAAATTAAATGCAACACACCTTTGGACCACTGACGATTAAAACGTTTTGATGTTTTAAAAATTAATGATGAAGAGAAGTTAATTGTACCATTAAAACAAGGGGAAACGAACATACAGTATTATCTTACCAATGAAGAATTGTACAGTATAGTCTAGTATATGAAACTCACATCAGAATAGGCCACCGAGGAAGAACACGCATGCTTAAAGAGTTGCAAGTTAAATACAAAAATATTACGTATGGACTTGTAATGTTGTATTTAAATTTATGCAAACAGCGTCAAATGAAAAACAGTGCACCTAAGAAAGGTATTGTTGTTAAGCCAATGGTTAGTTCTGAATTACACTCAAGATGTCAAGTTGATCTGAAAGATCTGCAGTCAAACAGAGATGGCGAATGTATGTTCATAATGGTGTGTCAAGATCACTTAACTAAGTTTGTCCAGCTACGACCTTTGAAAACTAAAGGAGCTGAAGAAGTAGCGCATCACGTTCTTTGAATATTTTTAACATTTTGTGCACCAGCAATATTGCAGTCAGATAATGGTAGAGAATTTAGTAATCACGTCATATCATAAATATGCGCTATGTGGACAGATGTTAAAACAGTTCATGGAAACCCTCGCCACAGTCAAACAAGACTCAGTTGAAAGGGCCATTCGGGATATACAGAATACGCTAACTGCATAGATGAGCGGTAACGACACAAATGGTCAGATGGTTTATCCTTTGTTCAATTTGCCAAGAACACTACATACCACGAAGGAATACACCCAAGTCCTTATGAAGCCATGTTTGGCGTTAAAACAAGAAGAGGTATAGCATCGTCTTCTTTGCCTGGCGAACACATAGCAAATATTGAAACTTAAGAACTCTAAGAAAGTGACAATACTTCTGAAACCGAAAGATAGCTTGAAGAAGCTGTTAATGCTTATATAAAAAAACTTGAGCTGTGGTCATACCGAAAACCACATTCCAAAGAAAAATATTGAAGAGGACCTACAACCTACGACGTCTTCACATCAAATTCTGTCTGAAAAACACGAGTTGATTTCTACAAAAAGAGAGGCCGCGGGAGAAAATCTTTTACTGCAAGCAACAAAGATTTACGAACCTCACAAAAACAATTTCCTCCTGCTTAAATTGGTGATAATGTACGAATACGAGGCCCTGATGTCGACCGTAGTCATACAGATAGCCGAAATGTGTTAGCGGTTGTTGTGGGAATAGAAGACTCCCACTTCTATAAACTGGCAAATAAAAATGGTACTTTCATGCAGCTTTACACACGTAATCAGTTCGTAATTTGTGAACATAAGCTCCTTTCCATAGATGAGATTTCCTTTCAAGAAATGTCGCTGGGAGAAGCAGCTGCAGCTAATTCTAGAAGCGGGGGCAAGGCTATACAAGGCGTCGTTAAAAAAAATGCAGTTGTAAAAGCAAGGGACTCTTCTGCAATTCCAAGTGTCATAATCAAGTTGTTGCAATAAATAAGATTAGAATCATATAATTAAGTAATTTTTTATAACTATTATTTTCTATTCTCATGTAGAATGTACTGTGTATTTTAAGTTCTTGGTCATTCCTTTCAGAAAGAGGCGAAAAAGTTACGTCACACTTGTGACGTTTTATAGCGACTGAATTACGGAGAAGAAAATATAAATCTCCAACATGTTCAACTTTCACCATTAGTGCATGGTGAATGTCAACATTTACCGGTTTAAGTCAGAAATAAGGGTATTTAGCAAATATTTCGACATACACTAAGCGACTATGTGAATGTTGACATTCACCGGTGAAAGTCTACATTCTCCAAATTTCGGTGTTTCACTGTAACAGCACCACCACCAGATATCCGGCAATTGCTTCCGAAGTCTACAATGATACACTCGTAATTTGCGTTTACTATCGCAATCGAAAGCATGCTACGATTGCCCTCACACTTACTACTTGACAGTAGCGTGAGTTGGCTGTTGCAACTACCAATGAAGAGAACCACAACATTCAGCTCCGTCTCCAAATTGCCATTAACGTTGATATCATTACCAAGATAGACATAACGCTATCACTCACACCACAGGCAATGAACAGACTGAAACAATGTACGGTGAAAGATTACTCAGTTAAGCGGGACACAAATTTAAAATGTGGTGGGACATTGGAATACGGTAGCAGGTATAAAAAGAGGAAATAGTAAGAAAATATAGACTTAGGGGGAAGGGATGAAAGGGGAATCCATCTGATGGAATTCTGCACAGCCCATAATGTAATGATCGCAAACACTTTGCTCGATAACCATGAAAGAATAATACATACTTGGAACAGAAAAAAATGGTTTAAATGGCTCTGAGCACTATGGGAGGTCACCAGTCCCCTAGAACTACTTAAACCTAACCTAAAGACATCTCACACATCCATGCCCTAGGCAGGATTCGAACCTGCGACCGTAGCAGTCGCGCGGTTCCGGAATGAAGTGCCTAGAACCACTTGGCAACCGCGGCCGGCCTTTGAACAGAGTTGTCGAACCAGATTTTCAACTGTAAGCTATTTCCTGGTACAGACGCACACAGACGATAATTTATTGGTTACAGACTGCAGTTTACAACTACGCCAAGTGATAGTAAACGGAAGCAGATTAAGGATGTGGAACCTGAATAAGTTAAGGCGCAGAGTTTTTCGTTAATGTTACAAGCAACGGGTGTTGTAACAGAGGAAGGAATCGATTACAATACGAATAGAGATCTTTATTGAGATAAGAAGTGGTGACTGCAGCAGAGAATGTTAATCGGAAAAAGGTACAGTTGAAATCTTTGGATGAAACACGAATGTTTAATTTAATAGACAAAAAAATATAAAAACGTAGCAAATAAAGACCATGCGGAACAGAGATGTCTAAAAATACGCTGACAGAGTCGAAAATCGCAAAAGCGATTTTGCACTTGGAAAACTTGGGAGCCGACATTAAATAAGGAAAAAAACACTTTGCTCAAAGGAGAAGCAACTGCTGAAAGCTCATTTGGGTACTCAGAACTAAGCAAATAAGAGAAGGATATATGGTGGAAGGAGTATGTAGAGTGGAGAGGGGGAGGGGCTATACGAACGCAATGTTAGATTCCCGTAAAATGTCTGAACATGAGAGACAATACTGATCCTACCACTTAGCTAATTAGATAGACTGAAGAAAGGCAAACCTGTGTTTATAGCATTTGCATATTTAGAGACAGGTTTTGACAAAATTAACTGAAAGACACTCTTTAAAGCTCCAGAGGTATCAGTGGTAAAAAAACAGGGACGCAAGATTATCTACAGCTTGTAAAGAAACCAAACTCCAATGACTTTGAAGGGAAGCGGTTATTGAGAAAGCAGGAGTAAAGAGGTTACAAAATCCACACTGTCAGTAGCAAGAAAAGCGTTTCTGAAAAAGACCATTTGTCCACATTGAATAAATTTTAATGGTTGAGTGGTACTTCATAATGGTATTTGTGTGGAGCGTAGCCTCTTTCAGCTATGTAAGTGAAACATGGATGATGAACAGTTCTGTCAAGAAGACAATTGACGCTTTCTAAACGAGATAATAAATAAGAATGCTGAAGATTAGATACGAAGATCGTATAACTAAGGAAGAGTTACTGAATTAAATAGAGGAAGAGGAAATTATGGTACAAGTTGTCTACAATGGTCCGTTTGTTAATGGAGGCTTAATTGTAGGGAAAGACCGAGGCTTGCCAATGGTAAGCAGATTAGAATGGGTGTAGGATGAAGTAATTACGTGGCGATGAAGAGGCCTGCAGAGGATAGACTACTGTGGAACACTATCAACACACAGACGAATTGTTTTTCTTATTAATTAAGCCCAACAGCAAGTATCACTTTTCATTACGTACTTCAGTTGCGTATTTATTGCCAAAATATTTGTTTAATGTAGCCTCTAGCACATACTTGGAATATCTCTTTTAGTTTCTGCAAACACCCTTGTTAGGGAAAAGTTACGACTTGAACGCAGTTTTCTTATGGTGACTGTCAGCAAATGATGAAGGTTATTACAGGGTGTATACGTGCACAAGGAATCCCGGATTTTCCGGCAAAAAATAAACTTTCACCCGGGTGAAAATACACTTTTTTCCATGTTATGTGACGTACTATTCCTCGAAACTGTAAAACTTATCAATCCATTGAATGGTTGTGGTTTTATACACCAGCGTAAAATTCCCCGGCACTTTAGGAAACGAAATTCAAGGGGAAAAAAACACGTATCTGAAAGATGGCTGATGCGCAGCAACATGTATACTGTATATTTTCGTGTTACGAAAGTATCAATTCGAATGCCACCAAACACCGCATGTTACTTTCTGAAGCATTGAAATTGAGATTGCGATGCGCTTTTCAAAGCCAGTCATAGCTCATGTCACGTGATGTCGCCAGTCGATGTAGTGGATATTCAGAGCACAGGACACGATGTAGGCAGCCAACAGGAACATTACTGTCAAATAGCGCGAACACGAAACGTTCGTGGTTTAAACTAACGTACATAGTGTTGCTACAAGAAAAGCAAAGCTTTCACATATTAGTGTCTAAGATTAATAAACTGCAAGAGAAGTTAAACTTTTACATATAATGTTTATTTTATTTTTTTTGCGCGTGTCACTTAAGATACACTACACAAACGGGCCAGTAAAATTTGTAACAACGACATAAATGTCTGATCTGGGCTCGAAATTATTCTGAATGGTCATCCGGAAAGGGTTGATTTTTGAATGAGATCAAATGCTCCGTGATTTAAGAAATCCATCGTACATTCTCGCACATACATCATCTTGCGTAAAAGGAAATTTACTATGAAGTAACGCTTTTCAGACAATGATTCGCATTATTTTCCCGCGACCTGTTAGATATAGGATCGTTTCAGCAGCTGCCAGAGAGCGACAGGTAAGAGGTGTCACCGCGCTTGCGCACCTACGATGACGCAGGAAGCCCGAATGTTCGTATGTGTAAAACACTGAAAGATCTTACACTATGTCACAAAAGAGAAAGACATTAGAGAATACTCCAAGAGCATGGGAATTTCGTGCACCATACTAAAATGCATAATTCGGCTTATAGTGCACATTTGCATGTCCTGATTCGGATGAAAATTTTTTGGAGTACCGGTACTGTATCATCTCATGTTTGGTTCTTTATTATGGCATAATGCCAAACGTGCTAGAAGATGAAAATGTGCACTTGAAATTCAGTGAACAGTTAAAACTAGCTAATAATGTGGAAATAAACACTTCGTTTCAAATAAGTTAACCCTCTCTGCGAGAAAGGTTAATAAAGCCAAATTTCTTTAACAAACCGACAAAAGTAACTTCATTGTTCTGCAAGGCGATTAATAGTTGACTGTCAGAAAGGTGAAAACAAAATAGTCTGAAACTAATAAATTTTGGCCTTCCGTAATTATGTGAATATTTTATTTCACTTGATAGCTCCCGGGCACAGAAAAAAACCGTTTTGTTTTCATTTGACGAGAGCGCAATAGACGAAGAGGGAACAGCAAAATCACTAAAACGTAAACATGAGCCACGTGGAGACTACCCACCTCTCCACCACAACTCAAGACTACTCTGTGCATAGCCCCCGTATCTACGATATTTCCGAACTGTGGTAATACAAGAGGTTTTTTCATATTTTCAAAAAATATGTTCATTTTGTAGCGCTCATCTTTCTGAAGGGTTTGATCCATAAAACACACGTGTTCGAGAAAATGTGAGACATGTTATTTGGTCAGAAGTGTGCCAAAGTGCAATGCCACACCTCTTCACACAGCATTTTTCTATCGCTCGTCACAGTATTTCGCTCTGTGAAATTCGAACGTGGAATATTGTGTAATGAAAGCCATCGAACTACATTCAAGACGGTGGAAATTAAAATGTCCTGCGCTGTCTCACCCACCCCTCCTAAAAAAACTCTGAATTAATATTGGATGGGATTATTTGTAACCCGAAGAACAAGAACTCTTTACAAAATTTGCACTCTTTATTGCTTATTAGGTGACAAGTTGCTGTTTTGTGAGAAAATTATATATAGGATACATAAAAGCAGTAAAGACAAGAGACAAGCAAGACAGTACACATTTCTTCCTACTCTTGCTACAGCTTTACATGGCGTGCTTTCTTTTCTGGGAAAGAATCTATTACCTCATCAAAATTCGTCAAACGTTTTGCTTCATGAGAAAACGACATGTCGCTGTCTAGTACTGAAAAGCTGTTAATACAAATAGTAACCAAGACCGGTGTGGTTTCTCGATCTGATTACGCGTATTTTGTCACTGTCTGCTAGACGAAGTAGGCCTGCCTAATATTGGAGCAGTTTTTACACACCAAATAAACAAGATGTTTTGGCTTTTCTTTTTAATGACACCACATAATATAATTCACAAAGTACCAATATCAAATTCGTTATTAGGCCACCTACAAGCAAAACGTTTTGTGTTAGGAAACAGTTACACATTTCAGTCACACTCTCTAGCTTCTCAAGCATGACATCGGAAAGTAGTAGTACGAATCTTGATATAAATTTGGAATCGTCATATTTTTCCGTAATATGTGTGATGTCCCCGTTTCTTCTCCTTCCTCGTCCTAGCAAACAACCTTGTCATCACTTATTTTGTAACCATTCCTGCCAGTGTCAAAAATTATTCTCCGGTTAACTCCACTAACCCTACCGCAATCACCGGTTTAGTTATCCCACGTTTATTCTCCGGTCAGGCGTTATTTCGTGTTCTTACAACGCGTTTTCCGCGCTACTACCAGAATACAGGTTTAGCGGCTGCTATCCGGGGACTGTACGACTGGCCCTTACTAGTGTAACGGTCTGGCCAAAACTTTCCTGTCAGAATTTCCTTTTCATGGATACACCGACAAGATAATAAGTAATCTTTCTTACCTCTTATTCCTGTTACTCGTTTATTTCCACTCTGGTAGTCTCAGCCTATGGATTTCGCTAGTAATTGTAACAACGCTGATCATTCGCAATCCTAGTCAACCATATAAACAGCGATTGGCATTCACCCGGTCGTCTTTGTTCTGCTCAGCTTGTCTAGCCCTGTCCCCTTTTGTCTGCAGGAAAGTTTATTTCTAGATGCGACGGGGATTCCCCTGGCATACACATCACGTACACTACGCACGCATACAAAAGTTCAACTTACGATTCACTCAGAAATCGACTTATTTGTTCAAAAATGTTCAAAATCCTACAGTGATGCGTTTCAAAATCATATGAAGACACTCTATAGACCAACGTGTGCTGGATGCTAGGCGCTTTGAGAAACGATGTCTTTTTCGGCAAGAATACGAATTTTAGCCCCCCCCCCTTGAAATTGCTGCCTGGGACAGATACCCCGTTTTGCCATTCGTCCCCTAGACCCGGGCCTGTTACGCATCCGTGAATGTGCCATCTTAGGAGCGTCGGTGAAACTTTTCCGGGCAGCACCTGGCTGCTTGCTGCTGTTGCTTATACAACTAACTGCCACACTTCTGTAACCAGAAACGGGAGAAGGTACTGCTCATGCGCGACTCGACTGCGCTTGAGCTCGCTCGCAACTGCTCAAAAGAATCTAATGTAAGCAGTTGTGACGTCACGCTCATCGGTGGCAATTTGTTGCCATGAGGTCTCCCTAAAGCCTTTCACACATTTTGCTATTGGCAGACGCTTCTATGAGCACTGTGTTTTTATGTTGTACATGGCGCATTTCCTTCGCAACTCGAGTGTTATTTTCGTTTTCTATTCTCTCGTTCACGTTTTATTGCTGCAGTATTATTCTGCAGTAGCGAGATACAGCAACAGCCTTTGTTAGAGCGTTGGTTCTTACTAATCGAAGTTATAAAAATTTATCTGAAAACTAAAACTGTGAAAAATTCCCGAAATTCTAAAATATTTCCGGGTTTTTCCCGGTTTTCTCCCGGATGAAAAAATTTCCGGATTTTTCCTAATCTCCCAGGTCGTACACACACACACACACACACACACACACACACACACACACACACACACACACACACAGGTTAATAACCATTTTGGCCAATCTTGCATTTGTAGCATTTTCCGTTAAGACGTGTATTCCTTCATGAAACAACAAACAATGAATGGTTACGTATTATCCATGACTTTCGAATGCACTGGCAGTACACAGACATTTTTTCTTATTGTTTATTTTTTGTTTACACTTCAAGCTCCACAGGGCCAAATTGAGAAGCAAATCTCCAAGGTCAGTACATGAAATTACAACATAAAAGTAATGACAAAAATAAAATGTTAACCAACGCGAAAAAGTCAATCCATAAAGTCAATCAACACTACAACAACAATCACCTTAATTTTTGAAGGAAATCTTCGACAGAATGGAAGGACAGGACCCATGAGGAAACACTTTAATTTCGATTTGAAAGCGCGTGATGTACTACTAAGACTTTTGAATTCGAGCGGTAGCTCATTGAAAATGGATGCAGCAGTATACTCCACACCTTCCTCCACAAGAGTTAAGGAACTCCGATCCAAATGCAGGTTTCATTTCTACAGAGTATGAACTGTGTGAAAGCTGCGACATAAGCACATATTCACGTTAATTTTGTTTCTTTATAATTTTAATATTCTTTGCGCTATTTGGTGTGGAGCACAATTAGTCTTCTATTACTAGCGGTGGATATTTTACCAAAAATTAATTCAGAGTCGTAACTACCGTGTGTTCAATTTATGTCTCTTATTTGATTTATCTACACGTTGCCAACCTAACGAAGTATATGCTGAAACTGAAGTCTGTTCCCTTTGTGTGTGTGTGTGTGTGTGTGTGTGTGTGTGTGTGTGTAGTTAGGGTGCGTTGTAGGACGTAGAACGTGAATGTAGTACCTTCCACAGCGTAGTTAAGAGTTTTCATGTTCAGCTGATTTTCGATTATTTGTTTAAATATTTTTGGAAGGGTTCATGTAAGAGTAGGGACAAATGGGTTGGGTGTTTGTATTATGATAATCATCATCCTTTGAAATGTTATTCTACTATTGTGTCTATTAATCTAAGTAGTGAATTACTCTTACATGAACTCCTCCACAAAACACTTAAACCAAAACTGGAATCAGCTGAACACCGAACTTTTCAACCACTCTGACAATTATTGCATTCACTTCCAACTTTCTATAACTCACTGAACAGAAGTAAACAAACAGTTTTCAGCATATAATTCGTTAGGTTGGCAGCATGTACATAAACGAAAGAAGAGGAGACATGCATTGAACACACTGTAGTTACGACCTTAAATTACAGCTTTTGGTAAAATGTCAACAGCTACTGACAGGAGAAAAAAAGAGTGAACACAAAAATGTGTTGACCAGGTGAGAAGAAACGCAGATTTCCGCCAAAAACTATTTAACTGTAATTACCTTTTCACACAAAAATACGATTAACTTTTATAATCTACAAGGGTCACATACCAAAACAAAATCATTCAACATTCCATCAAAGATGCCTTAAAGCAAAGGGCAAAACGCGTCTTTAGCAAGTACAGTACACTGCAGCAAGAAAAAAGGATTCGTTACTTACCAAAGGAAACGATCAACAGCTGTAGATACTTAGCAAATTACATCTTATGACATACCGTCAAATTAGTTTATGTTTAACTTCTGTACGTGAATTTAGAGTATGGTAAATATTAAAGTGTTCCATGTCACTGCAATTCTCATTTCAGTTGTTATCAAATGCCGTTTAAAAAATTAACTCGATCCATGCTGAAAAACTGTAGTTACCTTCACATCTCGATAGATAAATAAATTTTGGATATTTATCATGCGGCGAAATATTGGACTCATTAGAAGTTATCAATCGCAAAAAGTTTCCATTTCTTGAACCGTTTAGGAAACCTGGGGCCGATAACAGCCACGTGGTCGACGAGGAGCAGGGCGGAGTGTGGGCCGCATGGCGGTCGACCCGCCGACGAACCACTGAATCATCTGGAGAGCGGTCATAGCTACCGCTCTGCTCTCAACTTTAAAAACAATTTCGGTATGTTGACTATATTTCATACGCAATAATGTATTACCTGAAATGAACTATAGGCAATACCCACGCAATGGCTTTTCACCTCTGAAAGCTCATTAAAAATTCGTGTAACGGTTTACGTAAATACGATGGAGCACGCAACCACGACGAATAACGAAAAGAAATTCAGCTCTTTATCGACAAAAGGCATCAGGCCGTAAGACGCAGAAGAATAAAATTTTTTTCACCAAACCGTTTCCTTTAAATCGGATGGTAAGTGTTTCATACCTGCCGCCGGGTCTACGCCAGAGCGCTTCGGCCAAAGTTCGTGTGGCCCGGGGTTGTGTGACTGACGTCACGTTCAACGCGTTCTGTGATTGGCGGCGCGGCACCGGGTCGTGTGCAAAGAGCGACGCACGTGGCAACCGAGGCCCAGCCCCGCGGTTTTTTAGTGGGAACGAGCCTTACACAAGTTTCTGCACATGCGCAACTGGCGTGACGTATAATTCCCTACCGGCCAAATACATAGGGTTTTATGAACAATTACTTGCTACGTCAATGCCACCACTTGGTAGCACCCGGCAGCAAATTTATCTACGTTCGCCATAAATCCCGCTAGCGGCAGCATACACCACGGACACACACTATACATAGTAAAATCAGATCCGGCATCCGTATGTTATACTGAGGGGGAAAAAAAACTTCTTTTCTGACATTCTGAACGAGATGTTTTAAAATTTATCGTACAGTAATACATTTGTGGGACGGAGAACCATGAAGCACCTAATCGTCGATTGTTAGACAGTAGCATTTATTCATGCTTCTGACATCTGTTGGGTCAGTTTATCTGTACTGTAGGGCCACATTGTACTTATATCTGAACACTCACAGAGCTGCCACTGGTTTCTCTGATATTCACTTAAATATAGGGGGCCGAAGACTAAGTGCTCTTGGCCGTTACGGCTCTTAGCGCCTCACTTGTCTTCTAGTAAAGTCACGTTGTCGGCAGATGGTACCAACTGAATTTAATCATTTACGCAAACTGCTGTATATGTCTGGAGTTGGCTGTCTACTGTGAAGAAATCGGCTTTCCAGTGGAGTAGCAACGAGAACTCCATTGAACGTGTATTAAGTGCTAACAGAAAAGAAAATTACCTGGAAAAGTTGGCCGCCAAGAATTTACGGCATTCAAGACGAAATCCGTTGTCACAAAAGTGACGAAATCAAGCGTGACTACAAGCCGACAGGGAAGTGTATAATAACCGTAAGTTTTTAGGTGGATGCAACGTAAGAACGCCCGATTTTCCGCCCAGAAGTTTATTAGTTAACTAACAACACATGAATTAGGAACCTTGCCGAGAAAAATACAAAACCACGAAAACTAAGTTACACAAAAAACGCGAAACGAAGGGTAGTGGAAGCTCAAAACATTATTCCGTTCTTACCATAAACTACTTAATTATGGACAAAACAACGAAATCAACAAAACCATTTCTTCCTTTTTGCAGAGAAGTAACGCCTATTATTATTACTATTATTATTATTATTATTATTATTATTATTATGGACAGCTGCTGATGAATGTGTTGAGCATAGCTGTTAGATAGCAGACGTTATTAATTTCGAGCTATCACATTTATCTGAATTTAAAAATTTGTCAACACCCAGAACGTATACCTGCGAGGGACTACAGGCACATCGAAACAATGCCCGACGGAAAGTGGTGCTATTTTCCGTTCGTTCCACATTATTCTAATGGAAGCTTTCAGCAATCAGATGACTGTAGCATTACGGCAAATAACAAACAGCGAATTATTAAACACCCGACAGGGAAATTTAACACACTATTCGCCATTCGTTTGTTAGCAACAATTCAATTTTGTAATTGAAGTACGACAATGGATTAGGAGCAGGTCTGCCGTGAGTTAGGCGACAAACCAGACAAAAGCGTGCAGAACAACACCCACAGCTTCCTGAAATTCCAGCACAGGCCACCTGCCCGCCTTACCTTCCTCTGGTACTCTCGCGGAGAAGAGATGCTCTGGCGGCGCACTGCTCTCCGTACGGCTGCTGCGTCACAACTGGGCCGCACCAACAGCCGGGGCGCGCGGCTGCCCCCACCCAGCTCTGACGTCACGGGTCGGCGTTGCCAGCTTGCACGGCAGGCGAGGGAACGGCTGCAGCAGAGCCAGCGGGGCGTCTACGTCGGTGTCGGCACTGCCGGGCTGCCTGCCTCCATCCCTCCCCCTCGTACCGCGCTATACAGCTGGCAGCACACACCCCCTTCGCATGGCGTTCCAAACACCGACTTTCTTATATCGACTTCCCCATACCGCTTCTGGGTGGTTACATAAAGCCTTAAAAATCGATTTTTGGAAACCGCTTCTAGTTGCCTGTTTTCCAATTCCGCAATCGATTTTCGCATCCATGTAAACAAATCCGGTTTTGAAACATGCTTGGGCTGAGAGGTTTCTTCTTATTTTTAAAAACTTTCAGGTAATATGGACGGAGTGGCTTTTTGTACGGTAAAGGACAAGTAGAAATATTAGACCAACTATTTACACCTCGTCTACGCGCATAGGAACAGCAGTTGCACAGACTGGTGCCATATTTAACTGGGCAGCAAATGCGTTTAAGGCCTTAACATGTAACCACGAGACCGAAAAGCAGTTTGCGAAATTCGGTTTTCGTCTTTCCGATGAGGTGTCGCATGTAGAAGCCATTTTAAGGCATGTACACACCAGGACCTAGGCTAGCGTCACCAGAAGCCCCGTCTTTAATGGGAATGGCCATTTTTTCGTTCTGTGTCCCGCTGACTATCCAATGGGAGGCAAAATGCCCCGGCTTTTTCGTAATCAGAAGTGACATTTTGTTTCATTTTGTGTTTTTAATTATTTCTACGTCAATTTCGCATGACAGACTTTTTTTTAACATTTTCGTGAGTCTTGCTTTGTCTAGAATTCAAAGATGGAATACAGAAGCTGTATTTTGGTCACAGGATGAGGACAGGTGTGGACAGAAGATTTCCCGTCATCACGCTCGGTGAAAGTGACTCAAGCGTGAGCTTCGCGATTCGTATCCATCACTTACTACTGCAGAAATAACGGACGGATGTAACAAGTTTTCGTTAAAGAACGTTACAGGGCTATCAACGTGCAATTCTACTTGCAGTTACGAACTAGCTATTCACTGGTAGATGACATACAGTTGCAGAAGATGTGACCGACACGATGTCTTCGGACTGTGAGAGAACAATGAGAAGCAGGCGGCAGTTTCAACACTAGATTCGGCAAACTTGCTTCGGTGCGCTCCAATCTCTGTTGTCCGTTGTGTGAAACTAGCTTGAGCCCGTTAAAACGGGGAAACGAAACTCGTCTTGCTCTAAAACCATGGAAGACAAGTTCGCTTTTTTGAAGGAAACCACGACTATACGAAAGTAAAATGTGCTGCGACGTTCAGTTTTTTCCACTGAACAAACATGGAGGGCTTGCCGATATAACGCATCACACGAAGAAAAAGATGTACCCGTGAGCAGTTTCTTCGGGAACAGACAGTGTAACTTCTTGCTCTGGTAGTAAAAAATGGCTCTGAGCACTATGGGACTTAACATCTATGGTCATCAGTCCCCTAGAACTACTTAAACCTAACTAACCTAAGGACAGCACACAACACCCAGCCATCACGAGGCAGAGAAAATCCCTGACCCCGCCGGGAATCGAACCCGGGAACCCGGGCGTGGGAAGCGAGAACGCTACCGCACGACCACGAGATGCGGGCGCTCTGTTAGTACGAATGAAGTACAAACAGGAAGATGAAAGCATCGCTACCGCGAAACACACACGTTCTTTCCGTTAAAGGACTGCATGGTTCTTGTGATCCGAGAGCTGTTTCAGAAGAAACATGTTCTAGGACAAAATGCGAGTCCATCTCAGTGAACGTTTTATGGCCTTACGCAGTGCGTTGAGTCAGGATTTGAAGATGCAAAGTATCTGCCTGTGATGGCTGATGATGCATCAAATGACAAAACCTGAAAGCTGGTACCGATTCTAGCTCGATAATTCACTCGTGCAGAAAGTTGGTCAGCGCAACATAATCTCCCTTATGAACAATGGCGGAGAAGCGGTAGCATTATTAGCTAGCTGTAGTCTGGGTATTTTAAAAAAGAAAAATATAGTTTACGAGATTGCCACATTTTGTGCATATAATTGTAATTTCAACGCTGGTAGGCACAAGATAGCAGGAACAAACAATGTTTATTGCAAACTGAACAGCGTTCTCTAGATGAGCACTGAAGGCATCCGTTGTGCTGTCCACGTGGTACAGAGCGGTGGTAGAGTGCAGAAATTCTCCCCACTCACACAGAAACAACAGCGAATTAAGTTTTTCCAGTATTTTCACATTTACACTCAGCTTGTGGAGAAACTGAAATCCTTCTGTGATTTCGTTGATGCTGAATACAAACAAGTTCTAGGTAGTATTAACACTTGATGGTTGTCATTGTTGCCGGGAGTTTTAAGAGTTATTGATCTGTATAAACCTCTGAAACCTTATCTTCTGTCTCAGGATAGGTGTCTCACATTGGAGCAAATTTTGTGAGAACCCACAGACACGTCTTTGCCCTCATTTCACACAAAGCTAATGAAAATCTTTTCAGATTCAGTCCAAAAGTTTGAAACAACTACGATTTCAGTTACACATTCAGCTGAAGAGGTAGAGCTGCTTAAAGAAAAAATCGGTGACAGGAAATTTGGTAAACTTCCAACTTCAGTTGGTTTGTCGATTTTTAATTAACTTGGTAAAGGAAGGCATTTTCAGTCCGGTATGAGCCAGTTAATTTATTTTATGACACTTTTGTGACTTATTTAGAGAAGGGAAGTTGTGTGTTTCATCCTCTGAAATCGTTTCATTGGGTAACACTGAAAATTTCCGTTTCTTGGGCTTAACTGTTAAATTGTCTGAAATTCCTAAGACAGTAGACTGATGTGCAACATTTCAGTTGAGACAGGATGCCTGAACAACATTGTATCCCAGAAACTTGAGGAATGGGAAAAAGCTAATTTGGAAACTCTTGAGAGATGGTGTGATGTATTCCATACACTTTAAAGTACAGGTACTTTATGTAAAAATATAGAGATGCATGTGAGGTTTGGTCGTGCTTCACCAGGCACAAATGCTGTTGTGGAATGAGTATTTTCAACTGTGAATTCGTTTTGAATTTTTAAGAAAAACCGTTTTACGACGAACTATTGAAGCAATTGTAATAGTTAAGACTCGTTATCAAGATCTTACCTACAAGGATTTCTGCAATCTGCTACTAACCTAGTCAAAGCTTTCGAAAGCTGTTAGGTCTTCTGATAAGTACCAAGTTACTAGCAGTGCACGCCGTACAGTAGCTAAACGGTTTGCGTATTTTTGATGTCTATATTATCGTTCATTTGTCAGAAATCGTTCTTTCAGCTTCTCAGTATTTCAATCGTAATCAGTTCCTGGAAAAAGCAATGAATCATCATATAAGGCAGTGGCATTACAAGCATGTTTTGAAGTGCATTGTTTGAATGTGTCTATGTGTATGAAGTTTAGTTTTTATGTATGTTAGTAAAGCAATGCAGTTATATATGCAGAATATATATATATAGTTACGAAACTTTATTCGTACTTCACCCTTCTTTTCCTGATGATGCTTTGTATAAAAACGGCAATTCAGAAAGTTTATTAACTCTAGAAAGATCATCGCCGGTAAAACGAACCCATTTGCTTCTGAAAGAACTCCCAGTAACTAATCAAACTACTTTAAGAATGTCCTAATACTTGTGAAAGAGGATTCCACTGTGATCCGACGCCAAACTTCAATGTCTCGGCTTCGAAGAATGTCATTTCACTATCGTTAGATGTCTGAGTTCCACTCATCTACCACTAACAGACTGCCTCAGTTTGCACGTGTAGCTGTAAATACGCCATTATCTTCCGGTGGACGCAATGAATACAAATGTCAAGGTTGATTGACAACATAGGAAATCCAAGTAGGGGAATTCCAGAGACACTTCGGTGAGAAAAAAATGGTAGGAGTTTTATAAGTGGAAAGTACACTTACGGAAACGCTCGATGTTCCAGATACAGAACCTGCACAGAAGCCTTGAGCGAATGATAAATACATACAGGCAGACCACTTAAACTGGAATCATTAAAAATTTTAGGAATCCAAAGTACTTGCGAGTTGAAACGAGGAACGAAATTAGATAATTCCGACAGAGAAAATGGGAGCTCAACTTGGAATCGACTAAAGTACAGGTACGAACAATTGTGGATGAATAGCCGGCTCAAGAAAGTGCAGAAGAAATCTACAGCAGAATTCCTGCGTCTGTGATGAAACGAAAATTAAGATGCACTGCGATGAAAAGACAGAAGAAAATGAGAACGAGAATGGCCCGAAACTACGAAAGACGCAATGATAATACGATGCTAAACAGCATCTTCTACATCCGCTTCTGCATCTATATACTCTGCAAACGACCGTGGCAGAGAGTACGTCCCACTGCACCAGTTATTAATTGTTGTTCCTGTTCCATTCACGAATGGATAGAATGACTGAGAATGCCTTTGTACGTGTAGTAATTATTCTAATCTTACCTTCACGATGTCTATGTGAGCGATACGTAGGGGGATGTAGTATAGTCATAGCATCACCATCTAAAGCAGCTTCTTGAAACTTTAACAGACTTTCCGGGATAGTTTGGGTCTGTCTTTACAAGTCTGGAAGTTCAGTTCATTGCGAAACTCTGTTACACTCCGACGGGTGAGAGAAACCTGTGAGCATTGGTGCTGCCCTCCTGTGTATACGTTCAGAGTCCCTTGTTAGTGCTATTTGGTGCGGGTCCCACACACTTGAGCAGTATTCTAGAACCGGTGGTACGAGTGGTTTGTAAGCGAAGTTCACCGTACGCTGACCGCTCTTCCCCAGTATTCTACCAGTAAACGGAAGTCTGTCACCTGCTTTACCTACAACTAAGCGTATTCCATCTCATACCAGGTACTTTTTATGTGTCGGCCGATTCCAGCAGTGACTCGATATTATAGTCATAGAATACTACTTTTTTCGATTTCTGGAGGCACATTTTTACATTTATGAACATTTAAATCAAGTTGCCGTCTTTCCACCGCTACGAAATCTTATCAAGATCTGACAATATTTATGCAGCTTCTTTCAGACAATACATCATAGATAACTGGATCATCTGAAGAAGTCTGAGGTTACTATTAATATTTCGTCTTCCGCAGAGATAGCGATGTGGTCTGACCTTGCAGCTGTGTTAAGGGCAACCTACAGTTCACAGGAGTTTCTGCAAACGCGACGTCATTTTGAAGACAGAAGTTCTGCATCCGTGTGGATCGGGCTGTGGATAAGGGAGAGATTAAAGTGTTGGCAACAATTAGCTCCGACACATTGAAAAAGTTGTGGCAACTGCTTTTGCTAATACGCCTTCATCAACACCAAAAGTGAGACTACTTACTGATTCACAAGCGAAAAGAATCTGCACCTAGTCAGCAGAGACTCCAGTAACGTGGTCATTAAAGCGTCTCAAAACATATTGACTTCAGGGAAGTATTTGACACCGTCCAGCTCTGCCGTTTGGTGGAAAATATACCAGCTTACTCAATATCGGACCAGATGTGACTCAATCACGAACGAAGTGGCTTACAAGGCGCTTGTTCAACCGATTCTTGGTGGTGTTCACCAACCTGGGATCCTTAACAGGTAGTACTGATAAGAGAGAGATGATCCAAGAAAGAGCTTCACGTTTCGTCATAGGATCGTCTATTCGGCGCGAGAGCGTTACACTCAACTAATCCAATAGTAGGTATTTTACAAGAGAGGCGTTATGTTTCGTTGAATGATTTAATATTTAAATTGAGAGAGAGCGCTTTCCGGGAAGAGTCGATCAAGATATTACTTCGTCCTGCGTACAGCCACATCTCGTGAAATGACCACGGCGAGAAAATTCGAGACATCAGAGCTGATACAGACACATACCGACAATCAATCTTCCCACGCGCCATTCTTGAGTGGAACAAGGAATGGGGGAGCGGGTGTATTAGTGGTATCAGAAGTACCCTCGGCCACACACCGTTAGGTGGCTTGTCGGATACTGCTGTAGGTGTGTGTAGAAACCCGCCTCCTTGGACAACTCTCCACGATGCTTAGTCAGGAGATTTGAGTAGACTGCTCCTGTGACGGTGTTCCCTTTTACAAGCATAATCTGTCAACACACCGCCTTGGCAGACCCTCCCTCAACTCTCCCCCAACCATAAAAAAACCACCAGCACCTTGCCCAGTGCTGGCTCTTCACCTTTTTCGGCTGTAATGAAGTCACTCTTTTCCACTGCTTACTCGCTGTTCCCCTTTGTCTTGGGATGTTTAGGTGGCTAAAGAAATTGTTAAGACCAGCAGAAACTACAGTCGTTCAGTCATAGCTGCAGGCTCTTTGATTGCCCTGGGAGATGTATGCTTGAAACTACAACATATGAAATATTAGTTCACTTTATTACAAGAATGATAAGATTTACTTAACTTTATACAGTCCTTTGCCACACGAATGATCCGAATATTTATGACTGTCTTCGAACAATAAAGCATCACTTGATGCACACAATTACAAACTGATCCCTTAAAGTATAAGCACAACATTTACAAAAAAGTTCCATCTGAGACTTTAATAGCACTCTTGTCCTAACTAGATGAGGACTGCTTCATCGCAGGTCACTAACTGAGCAGAGCGAGTCCTTGTTTGGCTCAATACCGACCTCTGTGTGATGGCGCTGCAGTGCTTAGAGACGGGGCGTGTTCTTAGGAGCCTCTCTCATTTGTCATTACGGATTGCAGCAAGACATCGCTCATGTCTGTGGTATCAACACGCTTTGCCGATTTTGGTGTGGATCGCGATCTTCGGACGATAAAGAAGAAGTCACCTGTATTGGCCTGACATAGCCACAATATTTCCACCGATGGCTCAAAGCTGATGTGTGGAGTTGGTCCGTTGTCAGAAAAGGCGGGCAGCCATTCTGACAGGCGGAGTAAACCATCAGCTCGTTTACATTGTGTCCAGTGAGTAATGCCGTTTCGAAACACTAACACCAGCTAGCACATCTCGAAAACACGTCACTATCGGTAACATTTGTTGTAGTAAAATGAAGAAAAGCGTAATTTTAGTGGTTGAAGATGTACTTTAATCTGAGACGTTTATCTGGGAAAGACGTGGCCTAGAAAAACTACCTCGTAAATTGTCTTTTATACACTTTATATATGGCTACATTTTATGTATAGCTGAGACTACACTACCTTTTTATTCTGTTGCAAATGTGTCAGTCAGTTCTATGCTTTTTATTTTGAACGGTAATTTTCTTTGCCAGATGATCAACGTGTGAATATTTATTCGCATTTGCGAGTTTCACACTTAATATGTAGATATGAAAATTATTGACAATGACAACCCAGACCTGATACGCACACCTCCAGACAGAGGGAACTGATACGCACACCTCCAGACAGAGGGAACTACTGTATGTACAAAATAATATTTAAGGACTAACTGCAATTAACTTAATAAAGAAGTCCCAGAACCTTTACAAACTTGAAGGTGAGATGGTAGGACGCGAGTCACCTCCGTAGCTACCCTCTGCTCTGTAACTCAACGCTTACAACCGCTGCCTCACAATCAACCGCTGGAAGATCAGCCCCCGGACCGTAAACTGAATGTAATGAAGGCTTTAGCAGCCGATACGTCCTTATATGACGTCTGATAACACATCAGAAAGAAAGTGTCGTGTTTTAAAAAATCTTCCATGTAGAGTTGCCCTGAAACGGTGCTGTTTCATAATACGGAATTTAGGACCTCCTATCCAGTAGCAGCCATGACAAATGATTACGTTTTTTTGTGGATAAATAATTATAACAGTCACGTGCAAATGTCTTCAACACACGGGGTAACAGTGTGATAAGTTTCTTTTTTTAACCATTCTTGACGGCCCACATAAAGTCTTGTCTTCCGCCATTTCCTTTTTTTGTCTTCACAGGAACACAGCTGACCAATCGAGCAGAACCGTTGTTCCAGCTCCTAGTACTGGAGACGCTGTCCAATGCTCGTACTGCATGCCTGGACTGCACACTTGCGAAGGGCGTTTCAGTTTTCCAATACCTATGTACCCTAAAATGGATCACAGAGTTTCGTGGTGTGCAACTTAATAAATAATGACTCCGAAATGCACCACTTACGCTTCGCGGAAACTGAATGTAACCTGGCGTCTACTGCGACTGCTGTTTCCCACCAAACACAAAACGACACAACTGAAGTCATGAGAAAAGTTACTGACTTCTAAATGACGGGAAAATTCTCCGTACAACTTCGTATGCATTACGTAGCTAAAAATGAAATTTCCATCCCGATGACAAATTTATTACTGTCTTCATTTGCATACTGACGAGTGAACCATCATTTGAATTCTGAGTTCCGTATAACACTTTACAGGTTTGCATCAGAAGATCACGTGATCAGAAATACCTAAAGAGTGAATAGTAAAGATATTGTTTTCCGACGCAGACTGAATGCACATTTAACACCACATGACTAATCTTGCTGCACGAATTTCGTGAAAGGAAATACGGACCAGAACTCTACGAGATGTGTCCACACCAGGAATAAGAAAATACCTCACCTGTTGCTACCGCTGCCCATCTTTGACCGACGACGAAGGTGCCGGATAAACCACTAACCAAAACGCAGTCTGCGTAAAATACGTGTAGTAAGAAGGACTATTTAGTTTGTTTCCATCACAGCACATTCATACACTTCACCAAATCACAAACTGCCCTTTCAGTCTCAGCTGCAGAAAAGTGTCAGCACACCCCGCCTTCCAAGCAACAATGTGGGAGGGAAACAAACGTCAGTGTTGTGTTCTGCCTCTGCACACAGAGTAGAGAGAGAGTCCCGTGAAACTACGGCACAGGTCAAAGCCAGTGTGTGGCGTCGGCAGGACACTCGGGAGTCTTGTTTTACGGTACGTGGTTGTGTCCCAGCAGTTTTAAGATTTTAATTTGGAAGGCATGATATATACGGCAAAGTGCGTTGAATACATTGCAAGTCTGGACATCGGAATATACTCCGTTCATCACATTAAACTTCATGTAAACCTTACGCTATGTACTCTTCCGCGTTTGCTGGAACCTCTTTGGATTTAGTTTCAGGTGGAGCGGAAGCCAAGCGGTCACAAGTGCAATCAAGTACGATAGTGAGGTTTCGTTTTATGCTGTGCCTATCGACTTGTGCTGTAATACGGGGCAACAGCTTTACCGGCGCATTTAGCTTTGACAGCGCTGGCCGAGCAAGTGGTCCAGCTAACGTGCACTGAAGTGAGCAGTGGCAGTTCAGACGTAAAAAGAGACGAGCAGAGGACAATACAGCTTTGGATGTGAATTTTTAAACAGAAGGAAATAATATATGGTAAAACTCAGGTGTTTTCTCCTTAGGTGACCGGACGGAAAATATAACATGCCATCGATATTAGCGAACATAGTATTTTAATTAAAAGCAGGAGTGATGAAAATTCGTGACTAACGAGGGTAATTTTTCTACATGAGCTGTGTGTGGCGTAAAAGCGCACTGTAGTAGCGCAATGTAGTAAAATACTTAAGCCACCGAAGGCATTCGAGTCAGTCATCTGGTAATCTCTGAACTCCTTCCACATCGGACACCGCTGAACACACTTCAGTACAGCTACGTTGATAACGTATCTATCAGAGACAGAACCCCAAGCCAGAAAAATGTCCACATTTCCTCCTCCTCCTCCTCCTTTTTCGTGACGTGCTGTTCTGCAGTTCGTCATCGTTAGGCAGTGACGTGTCACAAAGCTTCGCGCATTAGTTGCAGTACGTTTGACAGCGTAATGTCTTGTTATTTCTCGCGACAAATCCCTTAACTTGGCTCCATATCAATTCTGTCGGGTTCAGACTGCAGTGTTACGACCACAACTCTAAAAATAATCCATTTGTACAGCGTGCTCGACGCCATCAAAATTGTCTTCCATCTTTCTGCGACATTTATCACTCTGCCTCATATGAGACCACATCTGTCCTACAAAACAATGGGCATATTCAAACAGAGTACTTTCTAATTTTTCTCCAAAAAATTTAATCACGTAATGTTTTATCTTCAACCATCTTCTGCAATCTTTTATAATATATCTGTAATTAAGAATGTATACTTGCAATGAAAACCAGAAATTTTCGTGTGATATGTAATTGTAAACTACAAGATGTCCATTTTTCTTAAAATTGGTGATGCATAAGTTAATTGCCATATTTGGTTCAAAACCATATCAACCAAAACCACTAAAAATAAACGCAAAATATATCTATTTAAAACAGCAGATAAAAATTCTGCTTGATGCCTTCCTAAGAGAGAGTCTCCATTCCTCCCAAGCTAATTATCTAAGTGTAGACCAGATATGGCTCAAATTCAAAGATTCATACCGTCTAAGTTAATAAGAGACGGGACTGATCCATCACGGTACACAAAACACATCAGAACACTGTTGGAGAAGCAACGAAAAAAGCATGCCAAATTCAGAAGAACGCAAAATCCCCAAGACCGGCTAAGTTTCACTGAAGTTCGAAATTTAGTGCGGACGTCTATGCGAGATGCTTTTAATAGTTTCCACAATGAAATATTGTCTCAAAATATGGTAGAAAACTCGAAGAGATTCTGGTCGTATGTAAAGTACACCAGTGGCAAAAAACAGTCGACACCGCGATAGCGATGGAGAAGTTACCGACGATGGTGCCACTGAAGCGGAGTTACTAAATACAGTTTTCCGTAATTCCTTCACGAAAGAAGACGACGTACATATTCCAGGATTCGAAACCACAGCAGCTGTTAGCATGACTGACATAAAAGTAGGTATCTCAGGTGTTGCGATACAACTCTAATCACTTAAGAAAGGCAATTCCTCCCGTCCAGATGGTATAACAATCAGGTTTCTTTCAGAGTATGCAGATACAATACCGCCTTTCTTGGCAAACACATACAACTGCTCACTTGACGAAAGGTCTGCTCCTAAAGACTGGAAACTAACACAGGTCACACCAATATTCAAGAAATGAAATAGGAGTAATCCATTTAATTACAGACCCATATCACTGACCTCAATTTGCAGGAGGATTCTGGAGCACATACTGTACTTTAACATTATAAATCACCTTGAAGAAAATGACTTGTTGATACAAAACCAACACGGGTTCAGAAAATACCGTTCTTGTGCAACACAGCTAGCTCTTTATTCCGATGAAGTAATGAGTGTTGTCGACAAGGGATCTCAGATCGATTCCATATTCCTAGATTTCCATAAGGTTTTCGATACCGTTCCTCACTAGCGACTATTAATCAAATTGCGTGCATATGGGGTATCGTCTCAGTTGTGTGATTGGGTTCGTGATTTCCTCTCCGAGAGAGGTCACAGTTCGTGGCGATAGACGGTAAATCATCGACTAGAACAGAAGTGATACAAGGCGTTCGCAAGGTAGTGTCATAGGCCCTCTGCTGTTCCTGATTTACATACACGATCTAGGAGATATCTGAGCAGCCCCCTTAGATTGTCTGCAGATGACGCTGTAATTTAGTCTAGTGAAGTCATTAGACGATCAATTCCAACTACAAAATGACCTAGAGAGAATTTCTGTATGGTGCGAAAAGTGGCAATTGGCACTATGCAAAGAAAAGTGCGAGGTCATCCACATGGGTACTAAAAGAAATCCGAGTAATTTTGGGTATACGATAAATCGCACAAATCTTAGGGCTATCAATTCGACTAAATACATAGGAATTAAAATTATGAGCAACTTAAATTGGAATGACCACATAGATAATCTTGTGGGGAAGGCGAAACAAAGACTGCACTTTGTTGGCAGAACACTAAAGAGACAGCCTACATCACACTTGTCCATCCTCTGCTGGAACACTGCTGCGCGGTATGGGATCCTTACCAGGTAGGATTGACGGAGGACATAGAAAAAGTTCAAGGAAGGGCAGCTCATTTCGTGTTATCGCGAAATAGGGGTGAGAGTGTAACTGATATGATACGCGAGTTGAGCTGAGAGTCACTGAATCAAAGGCAGTCTTGATTGAGGAGAGATCTATTTACGAAATTTCAATCTCCAACTTTCTCTCCCGAATGTGTAAATATTTTGTCGACACCCAACTACGTAGGAAGAAATGATCATCATGATAAAATAAGAGAAAGCAGAGCTCGAACGGAAAGATATAGGTGTTCCTTTTTCCCACGCGCCATTCGAGAGTGGAATGGTAGAGTAGTAGTATGAAAATGGTTCGATAAACCCTCTGCCAGGCACTTAAGTGTGAATTGCAGAGTAACCATATAGATGTATATGTGGATGTGATGAGTTTCATATTTAAATGCTTTAGGTATTCAAACCGAACAAAGAAAATTACGCACCACGTGGAGCGTAGAACCACCGCCTGCCGGCACACACGATGGTCAGTCTACGACCCTGTCTATCACGCCACGCATACAGTTAACACCTCCCTTATTTCTGATACATAGTCCTACTCGAAAAACGTCGAAAGCTGATTTTGGTCTGTAATCTTGTGAAGAACATTAACTACTTGTTTCTCGCCATTAACGGTGTTCCACGCGCGTGTTTCACTACGAAGCAGGAAGCAGTGTCGTCCATTTTCGCGGTACGTATTGAACAGCGAGACAATCAGAGCACAAGTACTGGTTACAGGGACTGTGACTGTACACAATTTTTAAGATAAAAGTTACGTAGGTAAAGTACGATTAAGATAGACGTTGATGGCTGTTAATACGTCAGAATCTCTGAAAGGTTCTTCCGCACTGACATACTAATAAGCTACCGAACACTTAAGTTGGACCTACTTCCAAGAGCGGACCACCACCAGTGGTAAGAGAGCTACGGCTGCTGACCAATCATCACGCTTGCGTTTGTTTACATCTGGTTTGCTCTTATGATGAAGTACATGCTACATACGACCCCCGTAGCCCCACCCTTTATTTCGGATTCACGTTTATGCTCTTATCCGTCTCTCAGCCGTATCTTCTTATTCCACACCAACCTACACCTCTTGCTGTGCTACGGAGTACTGAAAGCTTGTTCCCAACAAATAAGTAGGATTCTCAGCCACATATGAATTTTTCCAGATGGACTGAAATACGCTGTTGTTCAACAACGGCATAAAAAGGGGATAGGTCTGATGCTAACAACTACCACCCAGTCTTAGTTCTGACATCTTTATCCAAAATTCTTGAAAAAGTCATGCATTCAGGAGCAGAATCTCTTATCTGTAAAAATGGCGTACTAATTAAATGTCAATTTGGTTTTCAGAAAGACTTTTCAACAGAAAATGCTATATATGTGCTTTCACTGATCAAATATTAAATGCACTGAATAACCGAACTTCATCCATTGGAATATTTTGTGACCTCTCAAAGTCTTTTGATGGTGTGAATCATGAATTTCTTCTAGACAAGCTTCAGTATTGTGGATTGAGTGGGACAGTGAACAAATGGTTTAATTCATATTTAACTTGAAGAAATCAGAAGGCTGAAATCAACAGTACAAATAGTTTGCGAAAACCAGCAGAGTCCTTTAACTGATGAGGTATCAAGAACAGTGTCCCACAGAGTTCAGTCTGTTTCCTTATTGGTCTTAATATACTTTAATGTCTCGCCACTCTATATTCATGAAGATGCAAAGCTAGTTCTTTTTGCTAATGATACAAGTACAGTAATCACACTCAAGGAAATTGTAAATAATGTCTTTCACAAAATTACTAAGTGGTTCTCTGCAAGTGGACACTTATTAAATTTTGAGAAAAAACAGTGAATATAATTCTGTGCCGTAAATGGCATAACACTGATAAATATGGGCTATGAACAGAAGTCAGTTGCTAAGGCAGGGTATTCAAAATTTCTGGATGTGTACACTGATGAGAAATTGAATTTGAAGAAACATCGATGATCTGCTGAAATAGTTAGGTTGAGCTACTTACGCTACTGCGGTTATTGCAAAATATTTGTGATGAACATCATTAAATTAGCCTACTATGCCTATTTTCATTCACTGCTTATACATGGTATCGTATTTGGGGGCAATTCGTCACTAAGAGGAAAAGTATTCATAGCACAGAAGGGTGTGATCAGGTTAACAGCTGGAGCCCATCGAAGATCACCTTGTGGACGTTTATTTAATGAACTTGAGATATTCACAGTACCTTCGACGTACATATATTCATTTATGAAATTTGTCATTAATGACCCACCCCAATTCAAAAGTAACAGCGAAGTGCATAGCTACAACACTAGAAGAAACTATGACCTTCACTACTCTGGATTAAATCTCACTTTGTCATGAAAAGGTGTGAATTATGTTGCCGCAAAAATATTTGGTCATTTGCCAAATAGCATTAAAAATTCGGCAGATATCTAACAAAATTTGAAACAAAATAAAATTATTCCTGAATGACAGCTCCTACTGAATAGATGAATCTTTAGACATGAAGTATTAACTATAAAAATATTTACTATTTTGTGTAAAGAAAACTTATGTTCAAGTGACACATCCCACATCATTACGAAATGTATTAATGCTCTATGCAACAAGGATCAATATATGTATGTATGTATTTATCTATGGATGCAGACCAATTTGTCAACACAACCCATATTTCAGGGAGGTGGCTATCTTATCAGCCCTTCTTTGTGGAAGTTTGTCTACAACCACCTGCATTACTATTTTTCATTTACTTACACAAAAGACGATGAAATTACTACCAACGTATTAATGACAAGAGATCCGCTTGCTGTTATATAAACTGTGTATTCCTTCCTCTACGCAACAGCAACACACTTTATACTGTAGGCAACTACAGATGTAACAATGCGTTCTTGTTAAAGTTGCAACAGTTGAATAATTCTTTATTTGTCGTAATAAAGTATTACTCAGCAGCACCCGTTTGGTTTGATAAGAACATGTATGTGAATCTTCAGTTTCTCCCAGCTTAATTTTTGATGGAACAGTCCACAGGTGAACTGCCTGTTCGTAGTGTCCCACGTGCACGCTATGAACCGAAAGTACAGCTATGAACTGTTCCTTCAAGAATACATATAATAGTTGAGTTCTGCAGTGAGATTTGTAGCTGATACTCTGTATTTTGATATCGTTCTGAGCACTAACAAACACTTATCAGAAAAGATTCTGAGGGTGGCTGGTTTAACTGCCAAAGTGTTTCAGTGCTGGTCCTTTACATGGAGCACTGCTTCACGCATCCAGATACCCCCTCAGCAGAAAACCGACTACTTTTTTGTTAAGTGTACGGCACAGTCACTGCCTGGAGATGCACGATTATTAACAGAAGTGAAGAGTAAGTCCCTAACGCCGGGAATTTTGACAACATTTCTAGCAAGAGGATCAATTTTTGGTCAACGTAATAATTCATTAATTTCTGCAATTACACATATAGAACAAAGACGAAATGGACGATAACATTATCTGTCTTATTGACTACCCAACAGACTACCTTGTCACCAAAAAACAAAGGTCGACAGAAGCGTCCGATCCCAGGCGTCGGCCTTCAACCGTGACGTAAGGGTGTCGTCGTGTGTGACGTCATGACGGCGCGGAATTTGGATTGAGTGTGGCTGTCTCCAGTTCTGTTTTATCTTATTTTATTTACTTTTCTGATCTGTTCGTTCTATCTCGTAAGTTTTTTTTAAATTTAAAAACACTGATTACTTATTTTAATTATCTGTTTCCTCGAATTTCTGTTTTAGTTTATTACATTTATCTTTCTGATCTGTTCGTTCTATCCCGTGAGACTTTTTTTTTTTAAAGACAAAAAACACTAATTAGCTACTGAAGCATCTTTATCTTCTATGGGTTGCAGGGGTTACGACCCCTGGGGAGGTGGGTATTCATGCATGGCTGTCTTCACTTACACGTTGTAGCTACGCAAGGCGTCTAAATTTGTTTATATTTAGTTTGTCCCCCACCCAAAACACCCCATTTCCCGCGCTTGTCCCGTTAGTGTCATTAGGCTTCTTGTGGAAAGTGGGTGTGTTTGTTTTTGTTTCCGCCATATTTGTGACGTCATTGGTCAAAGCAGACGGGTGGGATCGGAAGCTTCCGTATTTCCAAAAACATTACTCTAGAAAAGTGAAAATATCGAGATTCAATGGAACAGCGTTCTGTATTAAAACACATTTGCGTGACTTAACGTGCTGACGATTGCTAATGCAGGACTGGGAGAAAGAAGCTAACAGATTAGTTGTACTAAATTCGGCAGTTTTCGTGGAGCTGACTGCTTCGGGAAATACCGGATTCAATGCTCCACTATGGAACTGTCAAAATGCGTCTAGCTTGGTTTGATTTCAAACCATTAGGAATAGGATCAGACTGTTCCAAGGTCTACGCACTATCCTGACGGAAAGTAATTGTTTAATTCCTCAATAGTCGAAGTTGCCATAGCATCTTATCTATATTCAGAAGCAGTGTTCCGTCATTCTGTTCTGTTATTCCTAACACACAGAATAATCCTTTTATGGATCACTTGTGTACAAATACGAACCTATATTTCGGGAAAAAAAAATCAACAAAATGCTTTTCACTCATGCCTAAAGTCCGACCGTGACTTTGCAAAAACAAACCAAAAGAAAACAAAGAAAATAATTCAACACTACAGGAACGCATGAAAACAGTCGTCGTTACCTTATTAAGGGTGCGGGTGTAGCAGAAGAAATTCTCGGCGCAGAAACAGCAGCACGAAATCCCAACGCAGAACGTCGCACTGTGAACGACTCGCTACTAAGGCGACAGACGCCTGAAGCGGCAGGGCTGTGGCACGCAGTCAGTGCTGCCAACGGCTGCGAGGCCGGCAGGTACCAACTGCAGTCTGCTACGGGCCCTCACACAGGAGGCAGCGTTTCCAGGGGCCGCGCGCAGAACATGCGAATGTAATACGAAGACTGTCGCCCTACTTTTGTTATTGCGGACAAGCTGAAAAAAAATAAAGTAACACGTTTGTGAAAGTACTTTTAGAGCTATGTAATCCAATTCTACGCTCACTGTGACACTGCTGTGGCCACTTGAGTACCCTCAGAAAATTATGCCCGCACCGGAGTCCAGGGAACCAGGGTTATTGTGATACCGACGCGCTACAGTACTGTTTATTGTTAACACATGGCTGTTGCCCATGTATATATTCGGTTCATTGCTTCTCAGCCCCTGTCCGCGCCATTTCTACTCATTGCTGCGGATAACAATGAAGCATTACATCCCACTCGTCAGCAGGTTGTTTCCCACAGAATGATTGTTTTATTGTCGTCAGTTGAAATATATGCCTGCCGCACTTTCCCACTTCACGTGTTGTGTGTGCACTGTGTGTCAAGATACAGTGTTTTTCCCTGTCCTGTGGAGTTCGAAGTGCCAACAGGGAAACCTTTCCTGAGAGGGACAGATTTAAAAGATACGATTCATGTATTCAAAAGATCAAGAAAAAGATACAACTGAACAGTTTTTGAACTCACAAAAAGGCGCTTCCGGAAAATTTCTCCGACCAACAACGTCAGCGTGCTTAAAAGGCCATGTCGTTAACAGCAGCCTCTCATCGTGTGGTGCTTCAGATGCAAGTGAACACAAGCACTGGAACACGGACCCCCAACTGTCCCACATGCGGGTAGGCCTACTGCTAGCGGTTGTGAAGCAGCCACGAGTTTGGACCCAGGCACTTGGCCTAATAGGTTAACATCCACAATGATAAATGAAATTTTACTTAAGGCCCTACTAAAATTGTAAGTTTGGAGTATCCTTTAAACGAGAATGAAAGAAAATTTTCAACTCATTTTTAATATAAGAAGTTTACCAAATTGAGAAAAACAATGATCGTAAATGGCTTATGTATTCGAAACGTACCGACAACGTTCTTTGTTTTTATTGTAAACATATTCGATCTCCTTCAAACTAGACTTGGCCAGTGTTTCTGTGTTTCGATACAGTGTATCGATACGTGGAACTGTTTCAGTGTTTCCGAACGGCTGTGGTTCACTGTTTCGAAACAGTGGTGTTTCATTCCGCCCCTGTCTCGGATAACCGGACCAGATTCGATGTCGAACAAGACTCAGAAACTGTATCGTTGTTTCAAAATAAGGCTGTTTCAATCCACCTGTGCTTGGAACGGACTAATTGTATCGAAACAGTGATGTTTCATTCTGCTCTGTGTCGGACGAGATTCGGGCTCGGCACAGGTACTGAAACACAACATACCACTTCATGAAACACTTTCAAGAGCGTCGAAATCTTTTTGCAGCAAATAGCATGAAGCTTAAGATATCCGAAAATAAAGCTTCGTTTCTAGCTGACTGTCCTATTCCGAAATGGCGTAACATCTGCTTTATAAACATTAACCAAACAATAAAACAACGCATACTATTCACATTCAAAATAATAAATATGTGAAAATCATTCAGTTAAATTACACTTTTTTATAACAAACCCTTCTCTGTTCATGTACAGTAATCATATTAAGAAACGCAAGTAAGACTACAACATTTTGAATAAAAAAAAGGCGTAGAGTGACAGTTATTAGACATATACATAAATTTGATGTAAGTATAATTGCAAGCAATCTGTTTGACATATCACTTACAGTGTAATGGTGAACGGGAAGGGCTGGGGAGCATGGTGTATTTATAGTAACGGTTCGAAACACCTTGAAAGACAAAATTTTTTTCTGTTATATCTTGTTATTAATTCTAATTATTTGGCGTTATTTGTGAGTCTATAGTCACTGTGCCTATTATCCACAATGATTCCCTTTGTGTGCATGGAAATTAACAGGATGGGTATATTACCCATACTAAAGGAATGTGGGACTCCCAGTAGCATATCCGTAGTTTCTGCAGTTTGCTCCCATCTCCGGTTCCGTTCGTGGTGGTTCTTGTATCTTCAGCCATAGCTGTCCTCAGCCATTTGAAAAGCATGAAAGTCACACGACACGAAAGCAGTGCTGTTGCTGCAGGAAATACGAAACTGCCAATACGGCTAAGTGATAGTTTCATTCTTCCTGCGATATGATTAGCGCTCTCACACCTCATTTGTGTTTATATGTACATGCTTATACAGTAGACATTCAAGATAAAATGTGTAGGTTTATTAGATTACAAAACACAAACTGTTTCACTGTTTCGAAACAGCGTATAGAAACATTACATTGTACTGTTTCATTTCTTTCGATACAGTTACGTGTTTCAGTTTGCCCATCTCTACTTCATACAAGATATCAGGCGATGGACTCCGTGGCTGGGTTTATTTAGAAAATCGGATTCAAGATCATGAACAATAATTTAACAACATAAACAGTACAAGAAAGTGGACAGAATGCGAGGTAATTTGAAACAACAGAGTGGTGTTGATCATACTGACCTTGAACTACTGGAAAAAGAGAAAGAACATTAGCGTCAGGTTCTAATATGAAATATACTCACCATCAGGTACCTAGTTCAACGTAATATGGCCTTAAAGCGAGGCAGTGACAAGCTCTATCAAGAAAATAATGTTAGTTTTCTTGGTTTGATCGAAATGACAGCAAATTTGACCCCGTTTTGCAGCAACATTAGAGGTGGGTAAAGGCTCAAGTAAGTCATGACCATTTTCTTGGAAAAAACATTCAAAATGAACTCATAAATTTGGATGCCAACAAAGTAAAAAACAGCATTGTTACTTCTGTAAACGAAAGTAAATATTTTTCTGACATGCTTGATTGTACTCCTGATACATGCCACAAGGAACAAATGACATTGATTCTTAGGTCTGTAAATTTATCAGAAGACGCAACGACTGTAGAAGAACACTTCCTCGACTTTCTGAACGTCACTTCAACAACAGGAGAAAGTTTGACTGGAACCGTTTTGTCGGAACTAGATAAACTAGGACTCGATATTCATGATTGCAGAAGCCAACGTTATCGATTATAAAAGGTTATCGAAGTGGTGTTCAAGCCAGAATATTAAGGTGCAAACCAAGAGCATTTTATACGCCATGTGACAGTCACAGTCTTGTGTTATCAGATGCGGCGAAATCTACTGCAAAAGCAGTCACATTTTCTGGTGTAATTTAAAGAATATACATTATTTTCAGTGCATCCACTCAGAGATGGGAAATCTTAGTGCGCAGGGCGCCAACTTCAAAAGTGAAGAATCTTTCAGATAGTCGATGTCAAAGTAGGGTGTAGAGTGTCAAAGCTGTTACAGTGCCAGACGAGAGAAGTCAGAGGCGCCCTTCCTGAGGTGAGCGACGCCGCTGTTGAATCGAAAACAAAGAGCGAAGCTCACTCACTTCCTGTGGACGAATTGAAAAGCTTCGAGTTTATTGTAGGCGTTGTCGTATAGTATGGCCTTGTCTTTGCCATTAGCGCAGCAAGTAAGGCAGTTCAAGCAGAAAACGTTGACGTGAAAGTAGCAACTAAATCCCTCGAAAGTCTAGTTACGTTTATTGGGAATTTCCACGGAGGAGGTTTCGTTAATGTACAATTAACAGTGAAAGAGATACCTGAAACTTCACAGATGTAAGCAAAATTTGGAGAAAGGAGAACTGGCAAGAAGGCGAAGCAATTTGATTATGAAGGTAACGACATGGTTCGCAGAGCTCAACCTTCAGAGGAGAGATATATAATCGAGTTTCTCTAACCTGTCGTTGACACAGTGTTATAAAGTTTGAAAGAGAGGTTTCGCCAAATGGCTAAGTATTCCGGAGTACTCGACTTTTTGTTTTCTCTAGACAGTTTAAAATACATACAGGACGAAGAATTGAAAATGCTGTCTACAAACCTTGAGAAAGAGCTAAGTGTAAACATAAGTTGTGAATGTTCGAAAGACGTTGTTGCTTCAGCTCTCTTGACAGAAATTAATGTGCTCAGAGAAATGGCGCCCGATGACGTGAAAACTCCTACGTTAATAATGAAATACTCGAATGACGCTGCAAACCCGCTTCACGGGATTTACATCGCTGACAGTATTTTGCCAGCCGTGCCAGGAACTGTCGCCTCCGCTGAAACAAGCTTTCCACGTTCAAAGCACGTCAAGAATTATTTCCGAAGCAACATGTCGGCCATGTTGTCAATAGAACACGGCGTGGTTGCAAAATTGAGTTCTGAAGATACTATTCATGAATTTGCTCTTCGAATAGCGAGGAAAAGATGTTTTGTGTATACCCTTTGTGTTTATAACCTACAACTCAGTTAATTTCTTGTGAACACACAGCACAGTCGAGTGATGAAAACATTGAAGCGTATATCCTGAACAAAATTTGTGAACCTTACCTGATTTTGAACTTCATTGAATTGGAAGGATTCCCGTAGCAGTCTTATTATTATTATTTTTGTAATAACCATAACTATTAAGATTTCTTCTCCACTTAACTATTTTCCTACGGCGACAGTAGATCCCCTGCGGTAACAGTCTACTGATGCACTGGTACTGCGTTAATGACGGAAGTTAGAATTCTTTTGAACATCACGGATATATGTGAGCTGTGTTGGAGGATGGACTGGGAGTTTTGGGGGGGAGGGTGTGGGAGAGCCCTCGCAGAACTTGGGCACACGTCCCCACGCCGGCTGAGGCCTGCTCACCCACTGCTGGCTCTGGAATTTCCTGTAAGCAGGCTTTCACGCCAACACTACTTTGTCTGTTCCCACTACCCTTCCCTGTACGCGTTCAATATTCCCTGTTAGTTCTTGTTGTAATGGGTCCCACACACCCGAGCGATAGTCTAGGATGGACCACACGAGTGTTCCGTAAGGTGTCTCCCTTGTAGACTCACCGCATTCATCCAGTGTCTCGTCCACTCTGCGATCTAGTTTACCTACAACTGAGCCTATGTGATATTCCCATTTTATATCACCTCAGTGTGCCACACTCATGTCTTTGTATGAGTTGACTGATTCCAAAAGTGACTCATTAATATTACAACAACCTTAGACTACGACGTCTTTGCGTGTTTTTAAGAGCACAATTTTGTACGTAACTTCTCTGCAAAACAGACTGAAGTGGATGGCAGAGTGTTCGTCGAACCACTTTCACACGATTTTCCATTTCTGCCCACTTAAAGCAATTTGTCAAATCCTGCTTTACTTTGAAATCATGTGAAGATATGAATAAAAAATTGTACAGCTTCTTTCAGACACTCCTTCATTATAGATAATATATCATTTCCACAAACTGTGGCCTGACTGTTAGCATTGCTTCCAAGGTCATTAGCATACGACGTGGACAGCAGTGCATGCAACACACATCCCTGAGGCGTGTCTCAAGCTACTCCCACACCTGTCGGTAAGTCTCCTTCCGAGATAACATGCTGCGTCCTCCAGATACCTAGACAGATAGACAGGCAGATGGACAGAGACGGGGAAAGCGGGGGGAGGGAGGGAGAGAGGCAGAGCTGGAGACAGAAGCGCCTCATTCGCGTGCAGGGGGCGGCCCCCGCCTCTGCCACCCTCGTGGTGGATGTCGCCGCAGTCCGACACACACACTGCCGACACTCCTTCCCGCTCTGTATACACCCCTGACAGCAGCGCTCAAAGCGGACACTAAGCTATAGTTCTGAATTCGATATACGAGGAATGCGAATAGCATCATTTATATTCATTTGTAACACAGTTTTTCAACAGGGAACGTCTTAATGCTGTAAAAATCTGCAGTAACTAAAACATTACACCTCTTTATTTTTTTTTTTTTTTTTTGAATTTCCTAAGGACCGTGGGAGGTATGAAGTGGTACATTTCGGGACGTTTTACTTACGATTCTCCTGTAAGTAACATATATTTAATGAAGGATGTCGTTTTCTTACAAGGGAATCAAAAAGGCTAGTAAACAGCGGAAGGCTTGACCTTCAGCAGAAAGACGACGTGAAGTTTTGTTCACAACACCTCCAGTCGGATCAATGAACGCGAGACATGGGAAACTTCTCTGGAATGCAGTATCTGCGTTACGTAAGGTACCAAATAAGCCAACACAACTGTTGATGAAATGAAAAACACACAAATGTGGTAATAAGACATCAAAAACAATGAAACTTTTTCCAACACGGATCACACCAATTCCACAATTGTTGCTACATCTGTGCCAAAAACGGCAAGAATCTTACAACAGATTCGCTCTTGAAGCAAAAACAATTACTCTGAAAGAAATATTCGTCTATTAGAACAACGATAGAAGTGTAAGAATCTGTGAATCATTAAGTTACATATAAAATTGTTACGTGTCAAAGAGACTGTCCATCATGACAGGAACAGAGAGCAAACGAGATATATTTTCTCATGCTTCAAATACACTCCTGGAAATTGAAATAAGAACACCGTGAACTCATTGTCCCAGGAAGGGGAAACTTTATTGACACATTCCTGGGGTCAGATACATCACATGATCACACTGACAGAACCACAGGCACATAGACACAGGCAACAGAGCATGCACAATGTCGGCACTAGTACAGTGTATATCCACCTTTCGCAGCAATGCAGGCTGCTATTCTCCCATGGAGACGATCGTAGAGATGCTGGATGTAGTCCTGTGGAACGGCTTGCCATGCCATTTCCACCTGGCGCTTCAGTTGGACCAGCGTTCGTGCTGGACGTGCAGACCGCGTGAGACGACGCTTCATCCAGTCCCAAACATGCTCAATGGGGGACAGATCCGGAGATCTTGCTGGCCAGGGTAGTTGACTTACACCTTCTAGAGCACGTTGGGTGGGACGGGATACATGCGGACGTGCACTGTCCTGTTGGAACAGCAAGTTCCCTTGCCGGTCTAGGAATGGTAGAACGATTGGTTCGATGACGGTTTGGATGTACCGTGCACTATTCAGTGTCCCCTCGACGATCACCAGTGGTGTACGGCCAGTGTAGGAGATCGATCCCCACACCATGATGCCAGGTGTTGGCCCTGTGTGCCTCGGTCGTATGCAGTCCTGATTGTGGCGCTCACTTGCACGGCGCCAAACACGCATACGACCATCATTGGCACCAAGGCAGAAGCGACTCTCATCGCTGAAGACGACACGTCTCCATTCGTCCCTCCATTCACGCCTGTCGCGACACCACTGGAGGCGGGCTGCACGATGTTGGGGCGTGAGCGGAAGACGGCCTAACGGTGTGCGGCACCGTAGCCCAGCTTCATGGAGACGGTTGCGAATGGTCCTCGCCGATACCCCAAGAGCAACAGTGTCCCTAATTTGCTGGGAAGTGGCGGTGCGGTCCCCTACGGCACTGTGTAGGATCCTACGGTCTTGGCGTGCATCCGTGCATCGCTGCGGTCCGGTCCCAGGCCGATGGGCACGTGCACCATCCGCCGACCACTGGTGACAACATCGATGTACTGTGGAGACCTCACGCCCCACGTGTTGAGCAATTCGGCGGTACGTCCACCCGGCCTCCCGCATGCCCACTATACGCCCTCGCTCAAAGTCCATCAACTGCACATACGGTTTACGTCCACGCTGTCGCGGCATGCTACCAGTGTTAAAGACTGCGATGGAGCTCCGTATGCCACGGCAAACTGGCTGACACTGACGGCGGCGGTGCACAAATGCTGCGCAGCTAAAGTGCGCGTCATTTATGACGGCGGCGAGTTTAGGTTCTTTCTGTGCATCTGACGTCACAAAACACAGTCAGCCAATGAACAGAGAACGACGTTGCCAGAGCTCGACTGCAGTGCAGAGCACGGACGAGTGTCTTCAGTTTTAGAAACGTTCAGTCATAAATAAAGTAATTGAACAAAAGCAATGTCTTGATAGCAGACTTTCTATGAAAGAAAGTTTGGAAAAAGCATTCTTTATACTAATTGCTTCATATTCTATTAATAAATTAAAGCAAACAAGCAGCAAGCCTCCTAATTCAGGCGATAGCAAGGAAAGGTGTTCGTATCATTCTCACTAACAGCTTTTTCGCAATAAAGAATAGCGGTATTTGTTTATTTCCTGTTGTACTTCGACGAAACGTGAGTAATTCACAGTCATACCAACAGTATTTGTCGGTATTTTGCGTGATAGTTTAAAGTCCTTCGGGAAATGTATTGTATGACAAGCTGTGTTAGCGTAATGGTTAAAGTGTTTGAATGATAAGCAAAAGATTCTAAGTTCAAATCTTGTTCAGTGCTTACTATTTTCTTTATTTAAAAACAATATCGAAGTGTCTTACTTCATGAATTTCATTCGTTTGAATGTAATTTTTTGAAATTTCTAGTGGCAACTAAAATCATCATACGGAAAGTATACGCTTTTGACTTTTACCTCTGCAAACTCTTCAAAATTTCGTGCAATGGTTTACTTCTTTACTACATCTAATGCTGCACAATACCTGCATTGAACATCGAAACAAAATTAAGTAAGTTATGGGGGGAAGGTATCCGTCAAGAGGATGTATAAAAATCAAATTTTGGGGGCAAATAGTTTTTGTGAAATCGAATGATAAAGTGTGTCAAAGGAGTCGAAACACCGTGTGTCTGCACAGGCGAGCAGTGCAATGAAGACAAAATCGCGGAATGCGGGGACCACGTCTCTGTAGCAGCGAAAGGGTTAATGCGGCCGTGGTGGCTTTACTTCATAAACTGCGCGCTCAACCCTAAACGTAAGTTTGCGAACTATGCTATGGCGCTGCTTCTCTTGGCGCGTACAACTGGCAACGCAGCAATCTACCGCGTCTGGGCGGGCATGCGCGAACCGCCAAGATAAAAGAATTGAACTATAGCGCCATTCGACGGCCAACACCGCGGTTCCTGGTGTGTCCGCTGTACCGTGCGTGTGATCATTGCTTGTACAGCCCTCTCGCAGTGTCCGGAGCAAGTATGGTGGGTCTGACACACCGATGTCAATGTGTTCTTTTTTCCATTTCCAGGAGTGTATGTGTTTACGTTCTCTTTCTTTAAGAGGAGCCAGCTGCAGTTATACAAATTATTGCTTCACGAGTAAATTGTAGGTTACGTCACAGAATCACCTCGGTCGGCGCTTTGTCGCGAGTTTTTCAAACTGGGCGACTGTTATTAGAAAATAGTTTCCAGCTTTCCTTAATAACGATCTTTTTATAAAAATAAATATAATTCGTATTTGTTTCGATATTTTGGAGTATAATATTGGTGGAATCAGTGTATGTGCAACTTTGTCGAACAAATTTATTACAAATTAGATTTTGTATGATACTGTTCAAAGCATCGTGTTCCACAAACCTCAACTTCGCAGTCTACATAAAACACACGTGCTTTTCTTGTCGCTTTTTTCCGATTGGCAACATACACGACATTTTCGCGTCGGCGCCTGCTTTTACGCGAAAGACTGTGTGTGTTATTCTGGAAGATGTCGTCCCACCAGACGTGTCGGCACCGACACCTGTCAAGGTTCCGTGCTGAGAGGATCAGCTGACATCGATACTGCCTCTTTCTGTGAGGTTCATTTGAAACTCAAGTCTTCGGAATTTTACCACCAAGTCGGTTGTACAACAGGTACGGATTCACAGCTGCTACGTCCATGAAATGGCCAAATCGCTGGATATATATTTTCGAAGACGTTTGCTCGTGGCCGAATAACTGGTCCCGTATTGGTCAGCTGAATCAACGCCAGTCGTTCTGTCCCTGCGCTCCAGGATCACTCCAGGTTTCCACTGCACTTTTATCTCCTCAGTCTGCCGCAGCTCGCCCCTGTAAACACGGGAAAGCGTGTACACGTCTCTGCTGTCTCGCCACCGCACTGCCATCACCTTCCCTCTATAAGAGGTCTTACATTTACCTCTCCAGAGTTTTGCCTCCTTCGAAGCCGTTGGCATTTCTTTCCCGTTAATACTAACAGTTCCAATGCAGCCACTGCTTTTAGAAACGAGAAAATCGAACCGCCCATTAATAATATGGAACCTGTCGGTAGACAAAGTATATCCATTGTTAAAACATCGGTGAAGCAAAGACTTTAGACACTAGAGGATATTCACTATATTGTGGCTTAAACACAATGTCTTTTCCACTGCAAGTTACGAAGTGTCACAAAGAACCGCTACCTGCTTTACACAAGCGAAACTATTTAATATGAATGCGAGATTGATAGACGTCCCGCCCTTTCCACAATTAACAGCGATTCATGATTGGATAACTCATGTCCGGGAGTAAAAAGCCTCCTCAAATGTTTTGTATAGATGATCAATGACAGATCTGTATCTACACAATTCAGCGGGAATACCAGAGTCATTTTGAATAAACACTCTTGTCATTAAAACGAAGGAACCTCAAATAGTACATTTCAAAATTCACTCTGTAAATAAACCCTGAGAGGAATAAGATAGCGAATAAAGATTAAAATTCCCCCATACTTTTTTCTACCCATTTGCGAACAAACGATCGCTGTTTTAATGTGTCCTGCGTGTGCGTTTATGAACTATTCAGCACATTTGTTCGTCTCGCTCGCCATCTTTGTAGCAAGCTGTCATAAAAAAGTGCTGCCATTAAATGATTGCGGAGAATCTCCAAAGAAATTTTTACATCTAGATTTCGTGTCGAACGGAATTTGCTCCTATCTACACTGCAATTAACGGACCACGAAATTACCGAACCGGAACCATTGTAATCAGTTATCACTTCTTGTCTGACGTCCCCTTCACATCTTGACGTTTCTGAGTCATTGTCATTGAGTATCATCATCGCTGTCTTCACCACTACTCCACACTGCGTAGCTTTTATTTATTTATTTTTTTCACTCATCACTCTTCTGACTGCTGTGTTTGATGCGGTCCGCCACGAATTCCCCTCCTGTGCCAACCTCTCCACCTCAGAGTAGCGCAGGCAACCCAGGTCCTCAACTGTTTGCTGGCTGTACTCCAGTCTCTGTTTTCCTCTACGGTTCTTGCCCTCTACAGCTCCCCTTAGCACTGTGCCAGTTATTTCGTCATGTCTTTACAGCTGTCCTACCATCCTGTCCCTTCTTGTTGTCATTGTTTTCTCCATATATTCCTTTCCTCGCCGACTCTGCTGAGAACCTCCTCATTCCTTACCTTATCAGTCCACCTAATTATCAACATTCTTCTGTAGCACCACGTCTTACATGCTTCTATTCTCTTCTGTTCTGGGTTTCAGACAGTCCGTGTCTCACGGTCATATAAAACTGTGCTCCAAACGTAAACCCTAAGAAATATCTTCCTCAAATTAAGGCCAACTTTTTCATACTAGTAGACAAGCCAACATCTCTTTTTCTCAACACGTACTAATCGTACGGGGTTAAATGAGGTATCGTTAGAAAGTTTTTTAACCGGCTTCTGTCATTGCATATTAGTATTGCACTAAAATTTTGCTACTTGCGGAAAATTTAGCTTAAAGGAGACTTTCAACTGTCACACGCAAAAGCGTATCGCGGATGGCGAGCATCATACCTATAGTCTACGAAGCTAAGTTATTAAACAGGAATAAGAGCCTCCCTCTTCATACCACCTTGCTACAAAAATAATTTTATTTGTTGTAAAGCACTTATTAACTGGACAGTTTGTATACAGCACAGTAACAGATAATGTCTGTGGCCACTGCAGTTATCCGCTATATCTGCCATTGTACAAGTTGACTTTCCTAATCGAGTATACCTTCTGAAACGACAGACATATCTGCCATTGCCACCTTCAATTCTGATTTACCTACCACCATAATCTAACGTGCTCACCGTAACTGAAAATGTCTCTCGAGAGGAAGTTACAGGTTACGTGGATGCACTGACAGTCCCTGACCTCTGCCACTCGTACAAACCGGGACAAACAGTCCGAATGCAAAACACATTTCAGGAAACATGAACGTATCATGCATAATCCACGATTATTATTTCACATCGTTCGGTTAGTTTATAAAAATGTTTCCTCTTATTCCCACAAGTACCCTTATACCAATGACTAAACTTATTCGAAATACTGACATTATTTAAAACTGTAACAGCGAGCATGTTTCGCACAGGTCCCGTGGTTATGCTGTGTATTCCATCGTCTTTGACATGGATAAGTCGGAGATTTTCCAATCGATTCCATATAGGTTTCCCAAGCTTTAGGGGACCTTTACAGTAATTCCAAAGTGCTTGAGATTTTAACAGGGCTGCATTATAAAGTTTTTGTACGAGTTACTTTCAGGTATCGTCTTAGTCACAACCCTGGTAGCTATTCGGTGTAATGTGTCTGACCTCTCTCCCGCCTTTCTTCACATCCTTTTGATGGCACTCTTCTTTATCAGACGATTCAGATGCGGTTTACATTGATCAAACAGTAACGGTAAAAATGTAATGTGTACTCAGGACTAACTGCCTTTTCTAATGCCTAGGGTCATGGACATCTTCACTCGACAGGTACGCCTTTCGTGCATGAGAACTACCAAGTGTGGTACCGACGTCGCAAGGCAGAAAAAACGCAAAATCATGACTGGCGATGCCCTTACTGGAGCTGGAAATTTAGCGTGGAATTCTACGCGAGATGTATCTAATGGTTCCCACAAAGAAAGTATGTCTCGAAAACTGGCAGAAAATCAGGTCGTATTAAAAGTACACCAGTGCAAAGACACAGCCACCACCCGCACTCTGCGATAGGAATTCTGATGTTTCCTATGACAGTCACTAAAAGCAGTTTCCCAAATTCAGCGAAGATGAAGTAAATATTCCAGAATTAGAGTCAATGAGAAACTTTTAAGTCCAGGTCCTCAGAGGAGTTAAGCAGTTTAAATCACTTAATGAGGGCAGGTCCTCAGGTCCAGATTGTACACCAGTTAGTTTCCAGATGTAACAGCCCCGTACTTAGCAATCGTATACAACCCCTTGCTCGACGAGAGACCCGTACCTAAAGACTGGAAATCGGCACACGTCGGACCATTACACAAGAAGGGGAACAGGAATAATCCGCTGAATTACGGACCCACATCACTGACGTCGATTTGCTATAGGATTCTGGAAGACACATAGATAATATTGCGGGGAAGGCTAACTGAAGTCGGCGTTCATTGGCAGAACACTTACAAGATGCAGCAGGTCTTGTGAAGAGAATGCCTGCACGAAACTCGTCCGTTCTCTTCTGGAGTGTTGCTGTGCAGTATAGGCCCCTTACCAGATAGGACTGACGGAAGACACCGAAAAGTTTGAGAGAAGGGCAGCTCATTTCGTGTTATCGCGATATAGGGCCAGAGTGACACGGATATGATAGCCGAAAATATTTTGTTGACGCCCACCTACACAGGGAGAAATGATCACCGTGTTGAACTAAGAGACAACACACCACATTTAAGTGGTCGTTTCATCCACGTGGTGTTCGAGAAGTGCACGGTGCAGACAGAGTGCGGAGGCGGTCCGGCGAGTCCTCTGCCAGGCACTTAAGTGTGAACTGCACAGCAGTCGTGTGGGCGCAGGAGTGTATGTAGGTGGGACAGGGGTAACCAGGAAATGAAAGAAAAACAGTTAGAAGACATTGGTTAAATGCCATTAAAACACGTTAAATTTATTTTCACGCCAACACACAAATTGTAAGTTATTTTCATTTAAATTTTGCCAAGATACGGAAGAAGTACAATGGCTTTTATACAGTGAAATAACCGGTGGATTTAATTTCAGACGTATTCGTACATTGTTTGTGCTCATCAGGACCACACAGGTGTCCCTGCTGAATTGTTTACATTGGCCGAAGACGAACAAAAGGAAGTAATATCACCATAAGGACTCACCATTTCGAAACAAAGGTGTTCAATTTCTTTCCGTTTCCTCTTCCTATCTGACATCGTTGAAGCTCCAACAACAAATTAAACAACAATTTTGTTCAACAGTTCTACTTTACCCATCCTCTGCAAGACAACTATCTTGCTGACTGTGGACACAAGCACGTCCCTTCTCTTTGATGTCCCTCTATACTCGCAACAGATGGGCCAATAGAGGAAACTACACAACTCGATGTTGACTTGTTATCTGCCGCTGCGCTTGGATCCCTGTATGCCAGTGGCTGTATTTAAATTTAATGTTTGTCACCATCGATTGTTCCCTCTGCAGTATCCAATACTATTTAGTTATTCAGATGAGCGACATATCTGAATTAAGGAGGGTCGGGTAAGTGAAGTTTCGCTGTCTCCGCACCTGTAACCACCTGCCTCCCTTGGGATAGGAATCGTTACGTTCTTCTCGAACTCTGAGGATACGTTGCTTGCCTCATATGTCTTGCACACCAGGGGGGGAATATTTTATCCTGGCTGGCGTAGCCAAGCATCTTAGTGACTCTGAAGGAATGTCATGTACTCCGCAGATCTTGGGTTTTTTGGTTGTCTTTTGTATCGTGAGGATTTGAAAGCAAAGTGCATAATACATGTTAGTGATATTGCAGTGGACTTTGAAGGCCGTCTATGGTTCTTTCACTTGCTCGTGTAAACTGTGATAATAATTTATTTAATGCATGTATGTTTTTTATGTTGTTACTTTCTTTTCTGTCACCCCAATTTCAACAATGTAATTAATCGCGTGAGCTGCAATGGGATGTTATTGTATGTATGTGTATTATCTTTCTTTTCTGAGATACCTTCTCTGGTTTAGGAATAAACCTCATTGCCTTCAGATGTCGCCTCTAAGTAGCGTCTGTGACTCAGATATGACGTCGGTCAAAGCCACAGATTAGAAAAATCTCTGGAGTGTGTATCGCGTGCTACGCATGTTGTCAACATTAAACTGAAATTGTCACATGATCTCAGGATGACTCTTTTTAAGACCAGTTCGCCTTGGCCGTCAAGTCGTGTAATGTCAAGTCATAACATTCCACAATGCATTTTAATGGCGGCTTTCAGACAAGTCATCAACAGACCGTCACGTCACGTCACGTCACGGCAGGCCAAGGTTTCCCGGGAAGGAAGTGTCGACGGTATCATCGTCTGCTATCATCGTAAGTTAACCTATTTTGCGGCGCTCGCTCGTCTTATAGTAGTGGATCTTGTGGTTTTGCATCTTCTTAATCTTCATTGAATTATTGTACTTCGTTTTCGTGGCAAATTGTAAATGTTTAGAGTTATTTCTACTAGATGTTTTAACACAAGGAATGTGAGATATCTGGAAGCAAATTATTCAGGTATGACAATAACAGTACAGACACCCTCTTTTTCATAACACAGAAATGTCGATGTTTTGAAATATTGCTCCACGTCTCAGCATTTCAACAAACATAACTGATCAAGAACATACATTATGAGGTTTGGTTTGGCCATTAATAACCGTAGTTTCTCAGTTGCAATACTACACTCTGACACGGACTAAGCGAATTGATGTTACATGACGTGAGAGACAGTGTGAATACAAGCTGATGTGACGGTGCTGTGACGTGATGCCAGCTCATCTTGCTCATCAAAGCTCTGAGAATAATTTATTCTAGGTATCAAATGCAAATTGATAAGGTGTCTACAGAACACCTGTCCCAAATACACAACACATACGAAGGGAATCTATCTGTACTAACGATATGGCCGCATTCACAATTTATAGGACGTTTTATGGAGAAACCTACGCCGCCCCAGCATCATATGTCCGCGGTGGCAATGTATATCGACAACAGAAAATAAATTCTGTGCATCTGAATCCTCATTCTGTGGTCAAAGCCGAGGGTGAAATCGGACACTAGAATTTATTCATTGTTTTTTCTGTTAATATATCATTAAATGGGGCATCTTTATCGTCCTTGTGCCAATGTAATTCGTATCCTTAACACCAGTGGAGTACTGCACGTTATCTTGGCTTCTCATCTCGCTAGAACTGAATTAGCAGAGACTGCACGAATTCGAGCTGCTAATATGTTCATTCATTACACTATCAACTTTGACATTCAGGCCATAGGCCTGACACTATAGTGTTCTGCAACATATTGGTTACAACGAAAAATTTTTAATGGCAAACTTTCGCAATTTTCTGTAGCATGGTATGTATGACATATGGACGTGTTTCTCATTTATACCCGCATGCAATGTGGGTATTCCTTTCCAAATGATATCATATTCTTCTTCTACAAACATACTGTTTACACCTTGTGGTCACAGATAACACTGTTCTTCCAAAGATGTATTTATTTATAAATGTATTCACTGATAACATAGTTCTTCCAAAGATGTTTTATTTTATGTACCTATGATCTTCCTGTGAACATGGATTGTCCAACATAGACATGTTATTCCTCTTTGGCCATGTCTAACAGTATCCTCCATAGCATATTTTCAGATCAAATTCACTACACATGTAACTACTGTACTGATGTTCATTCTGTGGCTCGATTGTTTAATGACTGGACAACACATTTCCTACTTGCTGTCATAGATTTAGACGATTTTGCACTATCTGCAGGATGGGACATCAATTTCAATAAATCTTGACGATGCCATCACATACACTATGTGGTCAAAAGTATCTGGATACCTGGCTGAAACTGACTTACAAGTTGGTGGCGCCCCCATCGGCAATGCTGGAATGTAATGTGGTGTTGGATTTGTTATTATTCACAACTCCAAATGGATTACGCGCTTTCTCTTTAAAGTACTTTAATCACGATGTGGGGTCTTAGTACCTTTGAAAATTAATTGTAAATGGTCTTGGGAAATCGTAAATTAAAAAACAGGAGATAATTTGTGCATAATTCGGGCTAAGCTTGGTAGAACTTACTTAGACATATTCCACCCAAAGTGGGAGGAGAGAAGATTAAAGAGAAATGAAACAGGAATAAACATGGAAGCACTATGTAACACAACGTTTCTGCCGATTGACGATACAGTGTTGGGCCCCATTAATTGAAAAGGCCCTAAGTAAGTCTTGGCACCACGCGATTCTGCCAAAAGCCCTCAGAAATTCACAGGTATAAGGTATAAACCTCGGATAAAAGTACACTGCATCATGTGGGGTAAATGTTGGTTACAAGCAGTGTTGCTGTATTTGGGATAGAATTATACATTTCGATTTGCAACTTCAGAGTGAATAACGTAACAATTTCTGAAACAGACTGTTGCAAGCCCAATATTTGCTGCCAACCAGTGGGAAAATTTCTGAGCCGAATTACCTCACTGAGTGTGCGTCATCATGGTTTGATGCAACATACAAAATCGAGACCTTCGGTCGTACGAATAAAACGGAGAGTCTACTTTATATTCTAAATTTTGGAGAACACTCCCATGTTCGCACAAATAAAGCGTGTCGGAGGATACACTCGACCCAAGAACGTCCTCATCTTGAGTAAAGGGGTGGGGAAAGTCGCTCAAAACAAAGAACATGATCCGATTTCGCATCAGTGAAACTAGAGGAGCGAATCACGAACTGAGAACATTCCCTGTTTTTTGAAGTGATCTCTGAATCATACATCGACCTGAGTAAGTTCTGTTGAGGTTAATTTTTACCGACTTTTTGGCAGTAAAGGCAGAGTTTACATTTCCTGGCAGGCAAGAAGGCATAAGTTACCCAAAGAAATACAAAAGAAAGAAACTGTAGAAGCTTATAAGGGTTTTGCAATAAAAAACGGCACTTGCCTGGCGAATTTCCTTCGAGAAAATCATGAAAAAAAAGAGGGGAGACCTTCCAAACGAAGTGAATATTACAATATTTTTTCAAAGTGATGCACGAGAAGACTTTGGTGTACACAGTTAGTTAGTTATGTATTCCATTGATCAATAGCACGGAAACCGTTATTATGTGGAACATGTGAAATGCATAAGAAATGTGCACAGGAAACAAGTCTTTTTTTGTTTACATTGTAGTGTTATACTTAAATATTTCTATTATCTATCCCTATCCCTTAATTGGCACAAAATGCATATATTATATCTCCAGATTTATTTACTCATATTCAAGAATTCATCTATGGTATAGAAGGAGTTGTCAAGGAGGTATGATTTCAGTTTGTTTTTGAAACTATTACTGCGGTCTGTCAGCAGAACAACTGTGTCGCTGACATTTCCGGATATTCCTCATCATGTCTTCTCACAGCATAAATCTTATGTCTTGTTACATTAAAAATATAGGCGGATCAGAAAAGTTGATAGCTGGTTGATTACAAACCTGGCGATCTGTTTCTCGGAACGAACCCCACGGGCGATCGCTTGCGTCCTTGACACGCGAGCACACCATTCCGCGTCGTATTCAACCAAAATTATCTCGTGTTAGAAAACTCTGCCACAGTTCTTGTTTGGAGTAGATGAAAAATCGTGTAATTTTAAGATTTCATTCACATACTGTGTTCACCTAACTTCAGTAACAGAAGACGTTCCCGCATATCGTTAATTCGATAAGATAGCAGAAAACCCATTTTCTTAAATTGTCATTAATCGTCTGAACAGTTCGTTGTCCCAAGTAAAGGTGAAATCGAAACATAGTGCAACTCTTTACAGAATACACTGAGGCCAGTCCCATCTTCGTACACTGAACGGTTTGCCTGTTTGAGCGAGCTGAATGAAGTCTGACGTTACGCGTGCATTCTGTGCGTGATACGGCAGGCGACACACACAGAGAACCTTCTCAGGGAGGTGGGGAAGAAGTGGGGAGGAAACTCTCTCGTCAGAGAATACGCTTCCAATTTTTGATTCATAGAAACCTGCAAGCGTTCTCAGAGAATATTCTTTTGCTCTGAGAATCTGTTTTGGTGAATAACCTCTGTTTATTCGTATGACTCCTTATCCTCACGGTTTGTCCCCATGAATGTGATATCGAAGGGCGTACCCACGATATAAACTAGTGGAATTGGGTGGGGGAGGGGGGCAAGTCACAGTATTATCGAAGAATAGGGAGTAGGCAAACCAGGCATTATTTCTTGATAAATAAAACGGAAAACTGGTGGCACATGGCTTTCAACAAACATTTTAAACATAAGAATGCACTCGCATAATAATACAATAATTTAAATTCTTGGATCAGACTCAGATTTTTCTCATAATTCCTTTTCTAACATTCTGCCAGTAGGCGGACATGGGGGACATCACCCCAAGGCCGGCGTCGCGCCAAAGTAGGTCACCCCAGAACAGGACGTCGCCCCAAAGTAGGTCACCCCAAATGAAGTCCGTGACGTCACTGATGACGCAAGTGTCAGAAGCCCCCTCACACCCCCCTGGCAGGACGTTTGAATTTTGGCGGGGGAGTGCCACACTCCCCTCCATCACCAAAATGGCGGGAAGTTCAAATTAAAACAGGATAACTCATCAGACCACAGTTAAATCTACTAAGCTAAGAAAATCGCGGGAAGATAGGTCACTTGGGCTACCTCCAGTAACCTAAGCCACCCGACCGCCACCTCTTCCTAGGAACTGGCGCCAAGTTTGAATTTTGGCCAAGAAAATGATGTGAAAGAAAGGACACTTGGACTACCTTCACCAACCTCTCACCTCATCCTAGGAGCTGGTGGGAGGTTTGAATTTTGGCGGGAAGAGAGGTCAATTGGGCTACCTCTGCTACCGTAAGAAAATGGCGGGAAAGAAAGGACACTTGGACTAACCTAAGTCACCCGACTGCCACCTCCTCCTAGGGATTCGTGGGAGAAGGAGTTTGGGGTCATGTCACACAGCCTACAGACACCCGAATCACTAAAAGACCAGTCTTTACTTAATCAATTTGAGGCACTACCGCAATCCGGTGTGTTTGCCACGAGGTCCAGAGCCCAACTGAGCTAGTACACAGTACCGGCATCAGATGGCGCTATCATCCCTCCCATCTGTTCAACAGCTTTCTCTCTATCGCCATTCTAATGGGACACCTCTGACGCGTGGATACCGATGTCACAGATAGTGCTGTTCCACTGCTCGTGACGTGTGTGTGTGACGCGCATATCGACGTGAGAGATCGTGCAGCAGAAACCTGAACGCAATTCAAATGGAACACTCGGGCACTGCTGCCCGCGGCCCCGACACCTCCTCGGCCGCGGCCGCCACAGCATCTCTGTGGCGTCCATGGGCCACCCCGCCGTCAGCTGTCAAACCACACACAGGTGTCCGTTTGGGCCCATATCACGTAAGAATCTTACGTGATCTGGGGTTCGGGTCCCGCACGCATGACGTGGCAGCATCCCCATCATACTTGACACACCTGAGAAATTTCTCTCCAAATGCGTGGTCGCCTTGGCGCCGCTGATGCTGCGATCGTACGGGAGCGAAGACCTATTTTCAAAGCACAGGCGCCACAACGTGGCAGGCTTCTGAAAACACCCTTAATAGTAAGAGCGTTCTCCTTGTTTGGAAATAGATCACTGTCTAAGCACAGACGGGGCGATCGTCGCAAGCGCATCTAACAACATTCTCAACCTTATACTCATGTCACATGACCATGTAAAAATAAGAACCGAGACGACCTCACGGGAATTGTATAGTGTCCCATAAATAGTTAACGCTCTCTTTCTTGATGTGTCAGCTTGTATGCACGGAAATTCTTGCCCTAATAGAACCTGTTTAGGAAAATAGCGCAGAATAACATCGAATGCAGTCTCCCTTGCGGACCTAATGAGGTTTCTCTTCCTGCTTTCAGCACACACAAACGTCCCCTTCGCTATGTAGAGGCTCCTGTATCCCTGCACAAAGGATGTGAATGAATCGAGCATTATGATCGCATCTAATCGAATTTACTCATCGAATTAATGATTCCGCTGGTATCAAAGCACTGTCCGCCCTTTTTCCTTCTGCAGTGGATACTTCCAGCCATTATTTTACACAGTTCGCCATATTGTGCTGGCAATTAAATCTTACAAACTACCACACATATCATCAAATACAGAAAGACTCTTACTCATTCACACTGCTATCGCACCGAGGACAGGAGCATGAATATTAGAGCGTGTAGTTTTTGATAAAAAATTGTCAGAGTGTATTGTTAGTCTGTCTGTCCATCCTGCCCTGAAATTTTGGTTGTGATGAAAGACTAACCTGTAGCACAGCCCAAGGTATAGATCAGTCTGGAAGGTTGTGCGTTTTAACGTTGATGATATGCAATTGCCAACAGAAGAAATTACAGATTCCCCAAGTTTATATTGTCGTCTTGTGAATTTAAAAGGGATGATAAATAATTGTGAAATACACTATGAGTAAATAATGAAAATTCTTTTCTCCTCTCGTTTTAGCTGTCTGATATGCAAAATTTTTTGTCGTGAGGTTACTGACAAATATTTGTCCGAATGTTTTATTGGTCTGTCTGTCCATCCTGTAACGAAATGTTGGTTGTGATGAAAGACAAATCCGTAGCAAAGCCCAAGGTCAGGGTGAGGTTGGTAGCTGGTGTGTTTTGACGTTAATGTTGTGCAAAAGAAAACACTAGAATTTACTGATCTTCCTGGAACAAATTGCCATTATGTGAGTTTAAAAGTGATGATAAATAAATGTGAAATATACTGTGGGTAGATATTGAAACTTCTCTATCTTCTTTTAGCTGGCTCGTACCCCAAAATTGTCTGTCCTGTACTTACTGATAAAAATTTGCCCGAATGCTTTATTCGTCTGTCTGTCCATCCTGCTCAGAAGTTCAGGTTCTCATGAAAGACAAACCTATAGCATAGCCCAAGGTCTAGGTCAGGGCCAGCTGGTGTGGCCGAGTCGTTCTAGGCAGTTCAGTCTGGAACCGTGCGACCGCTACAGTCGCAGGTTTGAATCCGGCCTCGGGCATGGATGTGTGTGATGTCCTTAGGTTAGTTAGGTTTAAGTAGTTCTAAGTTCCAGGGGACTGGTGACCTCAGCTGTTAAGTCCCATAGTGCTCAGAGCCATTTGAACCATCTAGGTCAGGCTGGGGTAAATATTGTTGTTTTGGGAATTTAAAAGCAATGATAAATAAATGGGAAATACACTGTCAGTAAATAATGAAAATTCTGTCCACCTTTTGTTTTAGCTGTCAGGTACCAAATTTTTTGTTGTCTATTTACTGATAAATACTTGTCAGAGTGTTTTATTGGTCTGTCTGTGGTTCTTGCCCTGAATTGTTGGATGTGATGACACACTGTTCTGTAGCACAGCACAAGGTCTAGGTCTGGCTGGAAGGTTGTGTGTTTTAATGTTGATAAAGTGAAATTGCCAACAGTAGAAATTACAGACAGCCCAGTTACATATTGTTGTGTTGTGAACTGAAAATGGTACAACTTTTATAGATGATTGGTTGGTAGGACATGTTCTGCGGCATCAAGGAATCACCAATTTAGTATTGGAGGGCAGCACGGATGGTGAAAATCGTAGAGAGAGACCAAGACATGACTACACTAAGCAGATCAAGAAGAACGTAAGTTGTAGGTAGGTACTGGCAGATGAAGAATTTTGAACAGGATAGAGGAGCATGGAGAGCTGCATCAAACCAGTCTCAGGACTGAAGACCACAAGAACAACAACAACAACAACAAATAAATGTGAAATGCACTGTGAGTAAATAATGGAAGTCTGTTTTCCTAATGCTTTACCTCGTCTGTCCATTCTGCCCTGCAGTTTAGTAGGTGATGACAAACTAACCGGTAGCAAAACCCAAGGTCTAGGTCAAGCTGGTACCTTGTGTGTTTTAATGTTGATGAAATGGAATAGCCAACAGTATAAACTACTGATCTCCCAATTAAATATTGTGTTTTGTAAATTTAAAACAAGTTATAAATAAATGTGATATGCACTGTGAGTATATAATGAAAGTCTGTTCTCCTTTTGTTTTAGCTGTTAGATAAGCAAATTTGTTTGTTGTGTATATTCTGAGAAATACTTGTTAGAGTGTTTTATTGGTCTGGCTGTCTATCATGCCCAGAAGTATGGTTGTGATGACAGACTAACCTGTAGCAAAGCCCAAGGACTACGTCAGGCTGGAAGGTTGTGTGTAATAACGTTGATGTTATGCAACTGCCAACAGTAGAAATTACACATTTCCAGGTAAATAGTGTCATAGTGTGAATTTAAAAGGTTTGATAAATTAAAGTGTAATACACTGTGAGAAAATAATGAAAATTCTGTTCTCATTTTTTTTAGCTGTAAGTTACGCAAATTTTTTTGTTGTGTATTTACTGTTAAATACTTGTGAGGGTGTTTTATTGGTCAGACTGTCCATCTTGCCCTGAAGTTTAGGAGGTGATGACAGACCAACCTGTAGCAAATCTCAGGGTCTAGCTCAGGTTAGAAGGTTGTGTCTTTTAACATTGATGATGTGCAGTTGTCAACAGTTGAAATTACAGATCCCCCACCCCAGTAAATATTGTCATCTTGTGAATTTCAATTCAATGATAAATAAATGTGAAATTCACTGTGAGTAATTAATGATAATTCTGTTTTCCTTTTGTTTTAGCTGTCAGTTACGCAAATCTTTTTGTTGTGTATTTACTGATAAATACTTGTCAGGGTGTTTTATTGGTCTGTCAGTCCATACAGCAATGAGGTTTATGTGGCGATTGCAGACTAACCTGGACCTAATCACAAGGTCTATATCAGGCTGGAAGGTTGTGTGTTTTAGCATTGATGATATGCAATTTCCAACAGTATAAGTTACAGATTCCCCAGGTAAATATAGCTGCCTCGTGAATTTAAAAGGAATGTTAAAAAAATGTGACATATACTGTGAGTAAATAATGAAAAATCGGTTCTCCTTTTGTTTTACACGTCAGGTATGCATATGTTTTTGATGTGTATTTACCAATAAATCCTTGTCAGTGTGATTTATAGGCACGTCTATCTATTTTGCTGTGAAATGTTGGTTATGAAGACAGACTGACCAGTAGCGTAGCAATAGGTGTGGGTAAGCATGGAGGTTTGTGTTTATTAATGTTGGAGTTTGATGGGTTGTGAGGGGAAGGAGACCAGACAGCGAGGACATCGGTCTTATCGGATTAGGGAAGGATGGGGAAGGAAGTCAGCCGTGCCCTTTGAAGGGAACCATCCCGGCATTTGCCTGGAGTGATTTAGGGAAATCACGGAAAACCTAAATCAGGATGGCCGGACGCAGGATTGAGCCGTCATCATTAATGTGCGAGAATTTCAATTACCAACACTAGAAATGACTGATCTCGCAGTTAAATATTGCCGTGTTGTCAAATTAAAAAACATGGAAAAATGTATGTGGAATGCATTGTGAATGAATAGTTCTACTCTTGTTTTAGCTGTCTGATACGTAACTTTCTTTGTTGTGTATTTCCTGGTAAATACTTGTCAGTGCATTTTACTGGTCAGTTTGTTCATACTGCCCTGAGGTTTAGATGGTGATGGCAGACTAACCTGCAGCAAAGCCTGAGATCTAGGTCATGCTGGAAAGTTGTGTGTTTTAATGTTGATGATGTGCAATTGCCAACAGTAGAAATAACTGATCCCCTAGGTAAATATGGTCAACTTGAGAATTAAAAAGGGGTGATAAATGAATGTGATATACACGGTGAGTAAATAATGAAAATTCTGCTATTCTTTTGTTTTAGCTGTTAGATACATAAATTTGTTTGTTGTGTATTTACTGATAAATACTTGTCAGGGTGTTTTATTGGTCTGTCTGTCCATCCTGTCCTGAATTTCAGGATGTGATGACAGACTAACCTGTAGCAAAGATTAAACTCCAGGTCAGGCTGGAAGGGTGAGTGTTTTAATGTTGAAGAAGTGCAATTGCCAACAGTAGAAATTATAGATCCTTCAGGTAAATATTACCGTCCTGTGAATTAAAAAGGGATGATAAATATGAAATACACTGTCAGAAATTAATGAAACTTCTGTTCTCTTTTCATTGTAGCTGTCAGATCTACAAATTTTTTTGTTCTGTATTTACTGATAAATACTTGTCAGTGAATTTTATTGGCATTCTCTCCATCTTGCCTTGAAATGCTGGTAATGGTGAGAGACTCACCAGTAGCGTAACTGTAGGCCTAGGCAGGGATGGAAGGCTGTGTGTTTCAATATTGATGAGGTGCAATTGCCAATAGTAGAAATTAGAGATCCACCAGGTTAATATTGTCGTCTTGTGAATTAAAAAGGGATGATAAATAAATCTGAGATACACTGTGAGCAAATAATGAAAATTATGTTCTCCTTTTGTTTTAGCTGTCAGATACATAAATTTCTTTGTTGTGTATTTATTGATACATACTTTTCAGAGTGTTTTGATGTCTGTCTGTCAATCTGGCCCTGAATTTTAGCATGTGATGACAGACTAACCTGTAGCAAAGATTAAAGTCCAGGTCAGGCTGGAAGGGTGAGTGTCTTAATGTTGAAGAAGTGCAATTGCCAACAGTAGAAATTACAGATATGGCAGTTACACATTATTGTGTTCCGAAGTTAAAAGGAATGGCAAATAAATGTGAAATGCACTGTGAGTAAATAATGAAAATTGTTCTCCTTCAGTTTTAGCTGTCAGGTACGCAAATCTTTTTATTGTGTACTTACTGGTAAACACTTGTCAGAGTGTTTTATTGGTCTGTCTGCCCATCGTGTCCTTAAATTTATGTGGTGATGATAGACTAAGCTTTAGCAAAGCTGAAGGTCTAGGTCAGGCTGGAAGGTTGTGTGGTTTAACGCAGATGATGTGCAATTGCCAACAGTAGAAATTACAGATCGTCCAGGTAAGTACTGTCATCTTGTGAATTAGTAAGGGATGATAAATAAACGTGATATACACTGTGAGTAAATAATGAAAAATCTGTTCTCCTTTTGTTATAGCTGTCACATACACAAATTTTTTTGCTCTGCATTTACTGATAAATAATTGTCACAGTATTTTATTGGTCTGTCTGTCCATTGTGCCCTAAAATTTAGCTGGTGATGACAGACAAATCTGTAGCAATGCCCAAGGTCTACGTCAGGCTGAGACATTGTGTGTTTAACATTGGTGTTGTGCTATTGCCAACAGTAGAAATTATACATAACCTACATAAATACTGTCATCTTGTGAATTAAAATGGGATGATTAATAAATGTGAATTTTACTGTGAGTAAATATTGAATTGTTTGTTGTCTTTTTATTTTAGCTGTCAGATACCTAAATTTTGTTGTTGTGCATTTACTGATGAATAATTATCACAGTGTTTTATTGGTCTGTCTGTCCATCGTGCCCTAAAATGTAGCTGGTGATGACAAACTAAGCTAAGGTCTAGGTCAGAGTGGGACGTTGTGTGTTTAAGTTTGACGTTGGGCTATTACCAACAGTAGAAATTACAGATAGCCCGGGTAAATATTGTTGTCTTGTGGAATAAAATGGGATGGTTAGTAAATGTTATTTTCACTGTGAGTAAACAATGAAATATCTGTTCTCTTTTTGTTTTAGCTGTCAGATACATAAATTTGTCTCTTGTGCACCTACAAATAAATAATTGTCACAGTATTTTATTGGTGTGTCTTTCATCATGCCCCAAAATTTAGCTGGCGATGACAGACAAAGCTGTAGCAATGCCCAACGTTTACGTCAGGCTCTGAGGCTTTGTGTTTTAACGTAGATGATGTGCAAGTGCGAACAGTAGAAATTACAAATCCTCCAGGTAATTATTGTCGTCTAGAGAATGGAATGGTGATGATAAATAAATGTGAAACACAGAGTGATAATTTGGGTCTCCTTTTCTTTTAGCAGTCAAATACGTAAATCCTTTTGCTGTGCACTTACTAATAAATACTTCACAGAGTGTTTTATTTGTGTGTCTCTCTATGCTACTCTAAAGATTAGGAGGTGATAACAGACTAACCTGTAACAAAGCCCAAGGTCTAGGTCAGGCTGGAGGTTGCGTGTTATAGCATTGATGTTGTCTTATTGGCAACAGTAGAAATTGCAGATAACCCAAGTAAATATTGTCATCTTGTGGATTAAAATGGGATGATTAAAAAATGTGAGTTTCACTGTGAGTAAATAATGAATTATCTGTTCTCTTTTTGTTTTAGGTGTCAGATACATAAATGTTTTTGTTGTGCATGTACTGATAAATAATTGCCACAGAGTTTTATTGTTCTGTCTGTCCATTGTGCCCAAAAAGTTAGTTGGTGATAACCGATTAACCTGTAGCAAAACCCAAGATTTATGTCACTCTGGGAGGTTGTGTGTTTTAACATTGATGTTGTGCTATTGCCAACAGTAGAAATTCCAGATAACCCAGGCAAACATTGTCATCTTTTGGATTAAATTGGGACGTTTCATAAATGTGAATTTCACTGTGAGTAAAGAATAAAATTTCTGTTCTCTTTTCGTTTTAGCTGTCACATACCTAAACGTTTTTATTTTGCATTTACTGATAAATAATTATCACAGTATTTTATTGGTATGTCTGTCCATCGTGCCCTAAAATTTAACTGGTGATGACAGACTAAGCTGTAGCGATGCCCAAGGTCAATGTCAGGCTGGGACGTTCTGTGTTGTAACATTGATGATGTGCAAATGCAACAGTAGAATTTACAGATTCTCCAGGTAATTATTGTCGTCTCGTGAATGGAAATGGTATGACAAATAAATGTGAACTATACTGAGAATATATAATGAAAAATCTATTCTCCTTTTGTTTTAGCTGTCACATACGTAAATTTTTTATTGTGCATTTAGTGATAAATAATTCTCAGAGTGTTTTATTGGTCTGTCTGTCCATTGCGCACTAAAATTTAGCCGGTGATGACAGACTAAACTGTAGCAAATCCAAAGGTGTATTTCATGCTTGAATGTTGTGTGCTTTTATGTTGGTGAAATGCAATTCACAACAGTAGAAACTGATGATCTCCCATTTAAAGGTTGTTGTGCTGTTATTTAAAAGGGATGAAAATTAAATGTGAAATGCACTGTGAGTAAATAATGAAAATTCTGTTCTCCTTTTGTTTTAAATGCCAAGCATGCAATTTTTTTGTTGTGTGTTTACTGATAAATACATGTCAATGGGTTTTATTGGCATGTTCGTCCATTTTGCGGTGAAATGTTCGTTATGATGTGGGACTGACGAGTAGTGTAGCTATAGGCGGAGGTGAGGACGAAAGTTTGTGTATTTTAATATTGATGATGTGCAGTTGTCAACAGTAGAAATTACAGATTCCACAATTAAACAATGTCATCTTGTGAATTAAAAAGGTATGATAAGTAAATATGAAATGTACTGTGGGTAAATAATGAAAATTCGGTTCTCCTTTTGTTTTAGCTGGCAGATACGCAAATTTTTTGGTTGTGCATTTACTAATAAATACTTCTCAGAATGTTTTATTGTTCTGTCTCTCCATTCTGCTCTGAAGATTAGGAGGTGATGACAGATTAACCTATAGCAGAGCTCAATGTCTAGGCCGGGCAGGAAGGTTGTGTGTTTTAATTTTGTTGAAGTGCAGTTGCTAGCAGTAGAAATTACTGATCTCCCAACTAAATATTGTCCTCTTGGGAATTAAAAAGTGACGTTAAATAAATGTGAAATATACTGTGAGTAAATAATGATAATTCGGTTCTCCTTCTGTTTTAGCTGTGAGATACAGAATTTTTTTTGTTGTATTTTTACTTGCAAAAACGTGTCAGAGTGTTTTATTGGTCTGTCTGCCCACCCTGGCCTGAAGTTTAGATGGCGATGACTGACCAATCTGTATCAAAGCCCAATGTCATGGCCAGGTGCGAACATTGTGTGTTTTAATGTTGATGAATTGGAGTTGCCATTAGTAGTAATTCCTGATCTCACAACTAAATATTGTCGTCTTGGGAATTAAAAAGTGATGATAAATAAATGTGAACTGAACTGTGAGTAAACAATGAAAATTCTGTTCTCCTTTTGTTTCAGCTGTCACATACGTAAATTTTTTTGTTGTGTATTTACTGATAAATACTTGTCTGAGTGATTCATTGGTCTGTCTGTCCATCGTCCCCTGAATTTTAGAACGTGTTGACAGAATAACCTGTAGCAAAAACCAAGGTCTAGGTCAGAGTGGAAGTTTGTGTGTTTTAACATTGGTGATGTGCAATTGTCAATAGTAGAATTTAAAGACCCCCCAGGTAAAAATTGTCATCTTGTGAATTAAAAAGTAATATTAAATAAATGTGAAATACACTGTGAGTAAAAAAAGGAAATTCTGTTCCCGTTTTGTTTTATCAGTCAGATACACACCATTTTTCTGTGAATTTACTGATAAATATTTGTCAGAGTGTTCTATTGGTCTGTCTGTCCATCCTGCTCTGAGGTTTGGGTTGTGATTACAGACTAACCTGTAGCAAAGCTCAAGGTCTAGGTCAGGCTGGAGGGTAGTTTGTTTTAATGTTGATGAAGTGCAGTTGCCAGCAGTAGAATTTACAGATCTCCCAGGTAAATATTGTCGTCTTGTGAATGGAAAAGGATTAATTAATAAATGTGAAATATAGTGTGAGTAAATAATGAAAATACTGTTCTCCTTTTGTTTTAGCTGTCAGATGTGCAAATTTTTTTGTTGTGTATTTACTAATAAATACTTGACAGTCTGTTTTATTGGTTTGTCTGTCATCCCTGCCCTGAAGTTGAGGTTGTGATGGCAGAATAACCTGTAGCAAAGACCAAGGTCTATGTCAGGTGGGAAGATTGTGTGTTTTAACGTTGATAATGTGCAATTGTCAACAGTAGAAATTGCAGATCCCCCAGAAGCCCAAGGTCTAGGTCAGGTTGGTAGGTCAGGGTGGAAGGTTGTGTGTTTTAATGTTGATGAAGTTCAGTTGCCAGCAGTAGAAATTACTGATATCCCAACTAAATATTGTTGTCTTGTGAATTAAAAAGGAATGACAAATAAATGTGAAATACACTGTGAGTGAATAATGAAAATTCTGTTCTCCTTTTGTTTAAGTTGTCAGAACATAAACTTTTTTGTTGTGTGTTTACTGATAAATACTTGTCAGGGTGTTTTATTGGTCTATCCATTCTTCCTGGCCTGAACTTCAGGTTGTTATGACAGACTAACCTGTAGCAAAGCCCAAGGATAATGCCAGGCTGAAGCGTTATATGTTTTAACACTGATAATGTGCAACTGCCAACAGCAGTTGTTACAGATCTCCCAGGTAAATATTGTCATCTTGTGAATTTAAAAGGGATGATAAATGTCAATTAAATGTGAAATACACTGTGATGGTATATACACAGTCTGACTGTATGTTGCCAATCTCTACCTTCTACATGCCAAAGAGAGTAGTCATTTGGTTGCTGCTTCCCCCAACGACCTTAGAAATTCTGACGTCATGCATCATCAGGCAAGTCCTCCCTCTCACAGAGACCTTCAATCAACTCTTTCCACCTATCCACTCTCTCTTCTGCATATACCATGGAATTCCCATATCACTCTTAATGTTACCACCCTTGCTTTTAATTTTGGTTAGCTAGATTTTTCTATATGCTGAGTGAGTCCTTCTGACAAACATGTCTTTTCTGATTTCTTAACGTTTTTCATGTAGCCATTTTGCCTTAGCTTCCTTGCACTTCCTATTTGCTACATTCCTAAGTGAACTTTATTTATTTATAAATTGCGTCTGTACAACAAAATTTGTTGATCCAAATTGTAAAATCTATTAAATTCTTGAAAGTAGTTGCCCTGAGCAATGATACACTTCCAGCAATACCCCATGCTTGGTAGTCTTCCTGGAAGGCGGTGACTGGAATTTCCTTCAGAGTTCATCTTATTGCCTTGTGGATGTCCTCAATGGTATTAAAACAGAGCCCCTCCCTCTTGGTTTTCACACACAGAAACAGGAAGAAGTCTGACTCTACAATGTCTGAACAGTACAGCGGGTGCAGCAGCGTTACCACGTTGTGCTTTGCTAGGAACTCCTGAATCAATAGAGCGATGTGGCACAGTGCATTGTCCTGATACAACTTCCACACGTGCCTTGTACAGGTGACTAGATCTGCTACTCTGAGGTAGTATGCTGCTTTCACAGCCATTCCTTGTGGTATAAACTTTGAATAGATTAAGCCTTTTGTGTCAACGAAGATGACAAGCATGGTTTTCATTTTCGAATTTCTCTTTCTCGGTCTTGGGAGACATGAGAGTATCTCATACTGAGCTTCGTCACTTCGTTTCTGGGTCCTACCAAAAAAGCCATGTCTCATCGCCACTGATGAGAGTGTCTAAGGAACCTGGGTCTCTCTACAGCCATTCTACAAGTTTTGTCACCATCTCCAAACAGTTGCACTTCTAGTTGTCACTCAACATTTTTGGAACAAATTTTGCACACGCTTCATGTGTCTTCAAATCATCAGTAATGGTGTTAAACACAGTCCCATGTCGTTTAGTCACCGAACACACACATATATGTCGGCATTCAACAAGGCACGCACACGTGTCACACAATGGTACTTGTTGATGGCTATCCAGAGCGGGCTTCATCAGTAACCACTTCCCAGCCCTTGTTAAATTGTTTTAGCAACCTGAAAACTTGTGAGTAAGATATGGCAGTCTCCCTGTAGGCCTCTTGAATCATTCTGCAAGTTTCAACCACAGCTCTCTTGAGTTTGGAACAAAACTTGATTGAATGGTGTTGCTTCAAAGTTAACTGATCTTGTGTGATGCCAGAAGCACTGAACAAGGGTTTATGCAAACAATGATGCTGATGCTTCCACAGCTCAGCGCAAACTGTAGAAGGCAGCACTGGAAGGCTGATAACTCCTACACCATTCCCTGCCATCAGAGCAATGCTCAGGCCAACAGGGGCATCAGGAAACAACTAATTGCACTACTTCTCGACCACACCTTGTTATTCCTTAATTTAACCGAATATTTCGTATTTTCCTCTTTCATAAATTAACTGAAGTATATTTTCTGTTATCCATTGTTACCTCATAGTTACGTTACTTGACTCACTTTTTTCCAACTTTTGATGTTGCCCTTTTCACAGATGCTCATTCCTCTTCAACACAATTGCTTACAGAGATATTCATTATCATACTACCTATGGCTTGAGAGAACTTCAAGCATATCTCTTTATTTCTTAGCACTTCCATATCCCACTTGTTTCTGCACTGATTCTTCCTGACTAGTCTCTTAAGGGGCTCCGGAACGCCCTATACTTGCAATGTTAAAATAACGCTTATAAATTACATCTTTCCTCACAAAGTATTTGAGGTAGGAAGTTGAACTTTTTATAGAATATTTATTGGAATATGGGCTACAACTTAACACAGGGATTTTACAAAATTTTAGTTCAGTTATTAAAGATGATTTTTTTCAATTGTAATGAAAATTCACAACATTTTTTTGCAATTTTTTATTTATATATTCAAAAATATACAGTTTTTTGGAAAAAGGCTGTGTTAAATTATGCAGAAGGTACTGTGTAACATTTACTGAAAGTTTGAAACAAATATGTTTGGAAGATCCTTAGAAAACATGTAATTAGTATGAGAAAATAAAAGTTTTGGGAATCGAGCGACAAAGATTGGATTAACTTTTTAGTGCATTCCAGGTCCATAGGATGGATTATCTTCATCCTCTGTAAACTCCTCCTCCAGCTTCCTCTTGTTCCTCCTCCTGTTTACTCTTGCTTGTATTTCTAGACTCTTTACAGCCCTGTCTGCAGCCCGAAGGTGTTCCTTGTCTAAAGCAAGCATTGCTCGTTGTTGTGTTCGTAGATTTTGCTACCATTTTCTTCAGTTGCAGTTACTGCAACACTGTTCCAAAAGGTGGTCATGTATGAACAGTTATCACATTTCAGTTGTATTTCACTAGCAAGTCCTACGTGCTTTATTATGGAGAGTTCCAGACCAACTTCACTACAATGAATACATCTTACACAGTTTGAAAAAATTCCTTTGAGAACCGACATATCAAATATTTCATTCACATCCGATTCGCCCATAAAACATTCATAGTTTTCACTCATTGAACCAAGCTTCTTCTGTGAAGTATTTTCTTTCCCACTTTGACTGCTATGGGCAGGTGTACTTGAGAGGTTAGGTTCACTCACTTGGTTATCGTCTTTATTGTTTACAGTAATAACACATACCTTTGGCTTTCCAACATTTCTCCTTTTCTTAAAAGCCTTCAGAGGATTTCTAATAACTTTACTTTTCCTCATTATTATACTTCAACAAAACAGAGACTCAAGAAACAGAATTAATTACGAATATTTCCGAGATAACGAGAGAGTAAATAAACATGAAACAATTGACAATCACACCAGAGATATATATTGAACCATCACAGGTTAGCCACAACACATACTTTATCTCACATCACTAAAATGTACCTGATGAACACGGACGTTAATAATAACACCATTTGACAGCAGTTTAACAGCGCCACAGTGGGTCACGCCCATGTAGAACACATTTCAAAAAAAATTTAAAAATAGTTGTAGTCTTCGGAATTGAATAAATTATATATCTATTAAAAGGTAATAGTCTGCAGATTCAGAAAACGCAAAAAAGTAAAAATTAAACTTTTCATGAGTTTGAGCCTTTCCGGAGCCCCTTAAACTTTAGCCTGCTCTTCATGCTAACTAAATTGTGATATGAGTCTATATCTGTTTCTCGGTATGCATTACAATCCAATATTTGATTTCATTATGTAATCTACCTGGGATCTTACCTGTATCTCCCTGCCATTTTCAAGTATAACTGCTCCTCCTGTGGTTATGAACACAGTTTTCTCTATTACTAGCTGAAATTTATTGCTGGACTCAATTAGTCATTCTCCTCTCTCAATCATACTACCAAGTCCATATTCTCTTGTTAACCTTTCTTCTGTTCCTTCTCCTACAACCACATTCCAGTCTACCACGAGTATTAAATTTTCCTCTCTCTATATATACAGGGTTAGCAGTTCTTCTTCTTCTTCTTCTTCTTCTTGTAAATTTCCTACACCGTGCAGTGTCTCTCACATCGAAGTTTCCATCTACCCCTGTTTTGTCCTCTTCTTACATATCCCTGTCCTGCAATGCCAGTCACACTCCACTGTTCCAATGTAACTGAGATACTTGAATTAGTCTGCAATGGGATAGAACTCAAGTGTATTCAAAGCAGTTCTAAGTCGTTTAGAAAGATATTTTGAGAAAATTATCATCTTGTGTAGAAAATGATTATTTCTCCAATTTTGGTAGAGCAGACGTGCCAGGTATAGGAAAAGCTCCAATTTATTGGAGTGTCTGACTGGTTTCTCCTATTTGCGATTAATGGTGCATTGTACTGCTTAATAGCCACGTGTTTGTAAGCGAACTGTATTTCACTATGTTTGGGTGGTTTTCCGTTGGATTGTATGTGTGAAGAGACGTGTTTGAGAGAAGTCGTTTAGTTACTTTGTGGTTGGGGATTAAAGCATGCACTAAGGGATAGTAGCGTTGCATTGAATTATTGTGGTTGTATACGTGTAGCCTACCATAGCATGGAGGAATAGTTACTTAATGATATTTGATTAGTATTTCTTATGTGACTTCGGCGTGAGCGTTGTAGTATAGTAAATTCCAGAAATCTCGTTGGACGCATGGAATGTGCAGGCTATATTAAAGAGAACGAGTGTCCTACATGACAGTTATTTGTTGAGAAACAATCGGAAGTTTATTGAGAATTTGATAGCTTTTCACCTTGTCCCTAAATGACAAATCAAGAACTGTTTGTTAGAGAACACCGTAATTCTCTCTAAAAGAGATCATCGAGTGTTGCTTTTTGAGTTTTAAATATTAGTGGGTCATGGAGGTCTACCTCTGAAGTGGCTCAGCTTTTTTTTTATTATTTAAAGTTCATATCGTTGAAAAGTGGCGGTGACACTCAGGTATTTTTTATTACTTATTATTTTTCCGCTTAGAGGGGTATTGAGTAGAGAACCAGCACTCGTAAAGTAAAATGCTAACTTGTACCTGTAAACCAATCAATTGCAGGAATTAAAGAAATAGTTGTTTTTAAATTGAAAATGTCAGTACCCAACTTGTGCCTTATCCCCAAACTACTTCATGAAAAATATTTAAAGGCATCTTTCAAAGCAGACTAATATCTTGAATATATCTTTTCATAATGAACTAAATCCAAAACTCAATAAAGTAAAAGACTGCCATATTCAATGAGCTATATAAACCTCCTTGGGAATAGTGGTAAAAACAAAGTTTAAAGAAAGTAAAGAGAAAGTATAGCCTAGTATTTTTCAGTTAATAGCTTGCAACAAAAAGAAAGAAAATAAATGTTTATTTAGACAGGGAAAGTAATTTTATGTTTTATCTGAAAGTGATTAATAAAATGTTATTCCATTTAACTCTGAAACGTAGAGAATGACAAAACAGTTAACTACAATAAAATATCAATAGAGTCAAGGATACCGCTGCAGACGAGCGCTCATGGAACTTGTGTCTAGGGGACGCCGAGGAATTGGCTTTGCTGATTGGTCACATCGTGCCATGATCTTGTCTCCCACATCAGCCAATCCAGATCGTTGCTACTTTCTGAAACACGCTGTTCTTTAAACGAGGCCATTTGTCTGTCGATACATTGTGTGGCTAACTCGTTATAGTACTTCACTGTTGTGTGTTCTAGGCCTATGTTTATAATGGCAGATTCAAACACGTGTTTTGTGTGTGATAAAGCATTCCAGCTTCGAAAAACTTTATACGCACACATCAGGAAAATGCACGATGTAGAGCCAAATACAGAAGGTAAGATTAAGTGCCCACAAGACGACTGCAGCTATTCCTTCAATGCATTGGCTAATTTGAGAGCACATGTGGAGAAAAAGCACATGGTTCAAACTGCAGATGAAAAGATTGTATTCCAGTCAATGGACGGTAAGAAACACCGCATAATAATAAGTTTTTACTATTCAATAGTAGGAATGTTTCTGGTAAAACTATAGAATTTCGTTCTTTGTGCATTCAGTAGTCTGGTGCAATGTTGTATTGCAAAGTTTCCTTCAGTTCACATGAAAGGATTATTTGTATTAATGGTCTAGTCTTAGAAGACATGAAAGTTACAATCATTGTAATCAACAATGGGTAATTAATAAACTTTATTTTTACTGTCCATAAATTGTGTAGAAACTTTTTTTTTTTTTTTTTGTATCACTCAATGCATGGAACCCAGATTGGAATCCAGTTTGCCAGCCTTTGTGGCCGTGCGGTTCTAGGCACTTCAGTCCGGAACCACACTGCTGCTACAGTCGCAGGTTCGAATCCTGCCTCGGGCATGGATGTGTGTGATGTCGTTAGGTTGGTTAGGTTTAAGTAGTTCTAAGTTCTAGGGGACTGATGACCTTAGATGTTAAGTCCCATAGTGCTCAGAGCCATAGGAACAATTTTTTTTAATCCAGTTTCATGTGTAACAGATTTCTCTTAACAAAAGGAACAATTTAGACATACCGGGAGATAGTGAGCAAATTCTGAAGCTGTGGGAAGAAATTGCTGTCACTTGTTAACCCTTGCTCCAAGAAAGGAGGTCAAACTGTGCCACCAATGAGAAGGTGCCAGTTCAACGAACATCAAAGAAAGAGATCTTCAGTCCAAAAAGTGTCTTTGGTAAACCAACCCTGGCTGAAAAGTCAATTGTTGCTAGTGCTTTGGTGCAACCTGACACTGAAGTGTTGAGTGTACATGTTGGCTTTGATCACACATACTCTAAGAATTAAATTTATCTGTCCTACAGTTGTGTGTGCATGTTTGTGTATCATGGGTTATAGGCCTACTGGGGAAACTCGCCATGTAAAAAAATGAGTAACTCATCATACTCGGTACCTCAGGGTGATATGGAAATCCGAGTGTACTTAATAAAGAAAATGTCACTGTTTGTGTGTTTCTTTTTACTCATTTATCCTATTGCATATAGTTAACAAAATGTAACTGAAATATCTACTAAACTATAACATTAATTGGACCATGTACATAGTCATTTCAATTGATTTTGCTATTTTTCACAGGTAAAGTATAAGTATTCATCAGAATCCTACAGTACGAATGTTTTCCAGTTGACAACTGAATCAAGTCAAAAAGCAAAATTTGCTTGGCCATGCTGAAAATTGTTTATTCAGTTCTAGTTATTATTTTTTATATTAAAACAGTCCCCGAGAATCTGTTTTGCTGACTTTCTTGGTCTAATTTTCTATATTTAACATGTCAGTTATGACATTCTTTGTGATAGATGTTTTGTCGCCAGGCATATGGCATCAGGTGTGTAGCTTTTAGTGACAGTACTGCAGTCGATGTGATAACAGCTTTTCAGGACCTCGAGCATGAAGTATACACATCTAGAAGTCTTGTTTAAAAAGTGCAGCCAAAATTCTAATGTCTGTCTGAGGAATTTTCCTTTAATGGAATGTTTTTGCCCAATAATTCAGTTAATGCCTAGTAATTACTTAACATGGTAAGTGCTGTGAGGACAACACCAGCCACAGCAGAGCCGTCTGCCATGGCTGCTGGCAACTTTGTGACATTTAGGGGATAATATACAAAAGTGGGCTGTGCAAGAGGTTCAACCTAGTTTTCTTTGGTTAAAGCAATTAAAATCAAACTTGTGAAGCATGTTAAAAATCACATCTCCTCACTATAATTTAAATGTTTACATTTAAACGGTTCTGACATGTGCATAGTATATGGAAATGTTATATTTTCTTGAAATCTTAAGAACCAAATCTGTTGGTTGAATTAACATATGAGTAAACCCATCACAATAGCACTATGTTATGCATCAGTTAGCTGTAGTTACCGGATAAGTAAACATGTACAGTAAACTTTTCATACAAATTTTATTATAAAGCTTGCAAAAGTTATAGAAAAGATTAACTTGTGTAGGCATCATTGTAAATACATTTTTACTTCAAGAAAGCTGAATAGGATAATAATCTCAAGATGGCTTAAATTGCATGAGACATATCACCAATCAGGTATTTTCTGCTGGAGAAATAGTCTGGTTTTTAAGAATTTTTTTCATTTGTTCTTGTGAAAAACCTTGTAACAAACAGCTGTTTTTCTACGATCAATCCATTATTAGATGCATGTAATTTTGGTGACCCAATGGCAGCCATCTTAAGGCTGTATGCAAACCACCAGATAAACATGTCTACATAGTTGGTCTGCATTGTGCAGGTCCCAGCAGTTTTTTATTAGATGCTGTGAATGTCTCCTTCAGTTCCATGTGGATGCCTCTGACATAAACGTATTAGCCTATGATAATTTTATTAAGTGCTTTCTTACTGTATTGAACTATATCAATGGTGACATAAGAAAATTTTTACTGGATCAGGATTTGAACCCATCTCTCCTGCTCTCGAGGCAGTTGCACTGACTACTTCACTACCCAGACACGGTGCCCATCACGACTATGTGGATTACCTCAGCAAGTCTCCCATCTGACCCAAAATTCCATATGTCACTACTACTGCACTAGTACCCTCACTACAGCAGTCCCTCTCACTCGCCGTGTCTGTGAGATATTCCTGCAAATGGCTCTGAGTGTATGAGTGCATCTGAACTGAAGAAAGTTCCCCAATGCCAAGCTAGGCTATGTGTAGATCCAATTGTATGCACAGTGACTGTTCTTTCGGGTGTCTGAAAGAATGGATACTGTGCATATAATTGTAGAAATATAACTAGTTGTCTTACGACCGAGGTGTCCACGTCAGTCTGAAGTCCGTGGAATCTAGTAACAAAAACCGGTGGCACCTGCATAATGCAGACCAACTATGTGATACATTTATCTGGTGGTTTATGTATAGCCTTAAGATTAATGGGATGCCGAAACTAGCTGCATATAGTAAAGGATTTATAAAAAGAAAAACAGCTGTTTGGTACAAGGTTTTTCACAAGAATTTGAAGCCAGCTGCAGTCCTATATCCCACCTCTGATGGATTCACAAAAAGAAGAAAAAATCATTCATTGCCCTTAGAATTTCTCCGAAAATATTACCCATTACATGGAATGACCAGAGACTGCATTCAGAACAAGAATTTTGGAGACCTATGGAGGACCGATGCCTGGTAAGTGCTAGATCAATATATGACCTCTTCCAACACCTCTTCATTTTCTACCTTGTGCATTTAAGAACTTGTTCACACAGGGTGATCGTACAGACATACTTGATTTTGCCCATCACACAGACTGGCACGCGATTGAACTTGAACATGAACTGACAAATTTAAATATAATTGTTATTTGCATATATAGAAGCCCAGATGGAAACGTAACTACTTTCGTTGAAAATCTTGAGAAGGCACTTAACAGTATAAAAATAGTTAGTAAAACAACCATCATATGTGGTGATTTTAATATAGATTTCAACAAGAACTCAAAAGACAGATTAAACCTTGAGGCCTTATTAAAAACCTACAACATACATACAACTATCAAATCCCCCACCAGAGTCACCAAATCGTCAAGCAGTGCTATAGATCAGATACTAATAAATACAGATAAATATTTATACAAATCTGGAAATATGAATACAGGTTTCAGTGATCATTATGCACAGTTTATTGAATTCCCAGTAGACACTGCAGGAAATACTGAACAACAAATGACAAGAAAAGGTAGAAATTTTAGCAAGCACAACCTAGAACACTTCAGGCACTTACTGAAAAAAGAAACATGGAATGATATAGACGACTATGAGGACACATGTAAAAAGTTTGACATGTTCATGGAAATATTATCCCATTATTTCAATATTTCTTTTCCAGTTAAAAACCAAACATTAAAAACTAAAAAAAGAAATGTTACATGGCTGACGAAAGGCATTAAAATATCATGTGCTGAAAAGAGGAGACTTTATGAAATCTCAAAAACACAAAATGTTACAGAAGAATTTCTGGTGCATTTCAAGAATTATAAGAGAGTGCTTCACAAACTCATAAAAGAATCTAAAAAAACAACAAATGATCACCATATAAAAATGGCCAGGAACAAAATGAAAGCCATGTGGAAGATAGTCAGAGAACAAGTAGGAAACGAGACCTCCCAAAATGTAAATCTCCAGGTAATCCAAGATGGCAAAAAAATTACAAATCCAGAAGAAGTAGCCAATGCTTTTAATACATACTTTGCAAATATTAGTGAAAAATTACTATCTGACATAAAATCTTCAAATAAAAATCCTGCTACAACACCATCCAATCAAAATGGAAACTGCAACTCCCTATTTCTTACTCCAACCAACCCTAAGGAAATTATACTATCAATAAGAGAGTTAAAAACAAAATTTTCAACAGGTGTGGATGAGATTCCAGATTATGTCATTAAAAATGTGGGGGACCTCATTGCAATACCATTAGCCGAGATTTTCAACAGTTCATTAAAAAATGGAGTCTTTCCTTCCTGCTTAAAGACAGTGAAACTAAAACCACTGTTCAAAAAGGGTAAGAAAGAAGACATAGCCAATTATAGACCTATTGCCTTGCTATCTACATTTTCTAAAATACTAGAAAAAATTTTTCATAAGAGGTTGCTAGATTTTCTAGAAAAGTGCAAAATATTATCCACAACCCAACATGGCTTCCGGAAAGGCCGATCAACAGAAACAGCAATATATGAATTTCTGGGTGAAGTACTTGAAAAAATTGATAGTGGACAAAAAGTAACTGGCATATGCCTTGATCTGTCTAAGGCTTTTGACATCATAGGCCACACTCTATTGTTGCAGAAGCTTGAAAGAATTGGTATCAGAGGTATGCCTAACAGCTGGCTTAGATCATATCTTACTGACCGCAAGCAAGTAGTAGAACTACATTTTCACAAAGAAAATAAATCAACAAGACATTATTCTGATTATAAAGCAGTAAAATATGGAGTACCGCAGGACTCGGTACTTGGCCCCATCCTATTTTTGATATATATAAATGACCTAACATCAGCCAACCAGTACCATAGCACTATCCAGTTTGCAGATGACACAAGCATATTAGTCAGTGGGAAGACTGCAGAGATACTACAGACAAGACTGTCTGAGGCATTAACAAATGTTGTAAACTGGTTCAACCAAAACAAACTAATAATAAATAAAAGCAAAACAGTAGCATTAAATTTTCATAATATCAAGAGAAACATTGAAGAGGATAAAAGAATTCAGAGGTCAGACACGGATATTGCAAGTGTGCCTAATACAAAATTTCTGGGGATCTGGCTACAGGATAATCTTAGATGGGAAACTCACATTGACAACATATTAAAGAAGCTAAGTACCATGTGTTATTTAATGAGAGTGCTAGAAAACTGCTGTCATAAGGACTGTCTAATGACACTTTACTATTCTAATATACATTCTGTCCTAAAATATGGGATCACTTTTTGGGGTAACTCGCCATCCTGCCTAAAACTATTCAGGATGCAAAAAAGAATAGTGAGAATCATGGCTGGAATAAAAAGGAACAAACCATGTAGACCATTATTTAAAAGGATGGGGATTCTTCCCCTTCCATGTATTTTCCTATTTGAAAGTGCAATGTTTGTAAAGAAATATACAATAACAAATCCTAGTATCCTCCCCAAAAATGAAAATGTTCATCATCATAATACAAGACAGAAAACTGACTTTCATGTACTCCATACAAAAACCAGTTTGTGCCAAAAAGGAACATTACACCATGGAAAAATTATCTACAATAAATTGCCAAGAGAAATTAAAGAAATGACAGATGTAAAAAATTTTAAAGCAGCATTAAAAGAATATCTGTTGACACATTGCTTTTATAGTGTGGAAGAGTTCCTCCAAAATCCTCGAGAGTCTAAGTGATGATTATGCAAATACTGTAACCATTAATATTGGCCTATAAATACATTCAGATGTAATTCTCAAGTTTATAATGGGGTTCAAGTATAAGTTGTATAGCGACTTGCCCAGTACATGAAGTAAAATTCTGTGAATGTAATTCTCTAGTGTACATGTCAGTTCATAGTGTAGAAGAGTTCCTCAAAAATCCTTAGAGCTTAAGAGAGGATCATGCAAATACTTTAATTGTTAATATTGGCGTATACATGTATTCAGTTGTAAACTTCAAGTTTCTAATGTGGTTTAATTATAACTTACACATTGACTTGCCCAGTATATGAAGTGCTGTAAAATTTTCTGAACATAATTTTCTAGTTTCTAAAGTGTTTTAATTGTAAGATATACTTTGACCTGTCCAATATCTGATGTGCTGTACTGTACATGTAAGATTTACTGGACCAATAAATACAATACAATACAATACAATACAATACATCAGAGCTCACTCCCCAGAATTTACAAGAATTAGGAGACTTGTGTGCTCAGATGTGATGCCAACTCCCTCCAGTGACCTATCGAGGCCTCGTCGATTCCGTGCAAAAATGCATCGTCACTGTTATCCGTGCTATTAGGTAGGTGGTCAAAATGTTCTGGTTAATCAGTGTGTGTAGCTGTACTTAGTCAAGGATAGACTGTAGCCATTCATCGAGCTGATCACTTATTTTCATTTCTTTACGAGAATGTAACATCGTTTCAATCTATAGGAACAGGAAACAGTTCGTTAGAGAAATCCCACAAGCAGTGTGGTGGGGTCAGTCTGGCCCCAAACTTACCTGCTCTAAACACAACCACTTGGTTTTACAGTTCAGAGTGCAAAGTATGCAGACCTACAGCACTACAATTTTACAAGCATTCAATCTAAACATAAACAAAATTCCCTGGCACTCGTATTACCCCACCACACTGGTTATGGGTTAGACAGGCTACACCTGATGACTTGGCAGACATTTGTAAAAGAAAGAAATGAAGGTAGTTAACTGAGGTGATGGAAAAAAAAGAGGCAAGTGAAAGTAAAGAGTATCATTGAAGTAAAGATGCACTTGAAAATTGCATAAAAGAAGTAAATTTTGTGAATTAATTGGAATATATTTCAAAATCTTGCAGCGTACAGAAACAACTAACTTTCAGTTTATTTAAATAATATTACTATTTGCCTAAATAAACACTTGCATAATATCGTACATACATTTTCAATAAAAAAGTTTTGGTTGCAGGCAGCTTTTCAAGAAGTAATGTATCTTATACAAATTCATCCCACCAAATACAGTAATAAATTGTAAAGTGAAAGAGTTAAAATGATTGTTTCAATAATTTTCTGTAAAGTGATCAGAATAATAGTGTTAACCCATTCTACAGAAATTCTGGAAGTTCTTCTTAGTATTTCAGCAAGTTGTATGATTCATGTTTTATGTACTTTTAAATTATTCATAATTCAAGTGAACACACTGAAAACAGAAAAAAATATAATAATTCAATTAAAAATAAATAAAATAAATACAAGCTGGCAGGACCATGAAACAAAAAATGCAGATTGAATTTCCATGTACAATGTACCATTATATCTGTATAGGAAGTTACTTTTATTTTTTAAAATAAATGCAAAAGGAAAAAGCGTGCAAGGATTAAATAATTATGGGTAAATCACCAGAAAATATTAAGCAAACAACAGTATATGTTTTAGCCACTTTTGACGACTAATTAGTAATGCATTTCAGACATTGCCCATCATCAGAATATCTGCCCAGAAACATGACAAAATATGTATGACACATTAAGCGTACTTAGATTCATAGGCAAATAAGTTAACATACCAGAGAAAAAACTTTACTTCAGAGTATCATGCCAAGTGTTATCTATCATAACTTTGGAGCTCTCAACTCACAGCATTCTCCCATCACATAATTAGCTGTTATTACATACCACTAATTGACTTGGTTGTAGAAGTGCTGAGTTCATTTGTCATATTTTGACAGATAATTAACAAAAATCAACTGAAAAACCATAAAAACAGTACATCATGCTAAATGATTTTTTATTCCTTTAGGAAAACTAATAATCACAATTGAGAGTGCAAAGTTCACATTGGAACAAAAGTCCAGTATTAATACAGGTGGTATGGGCAAGAGACAGAAGGAAGGGAAGGGACAAGGGGGATGTGGTGAGAGGCTTCCAAATTAATCTCAGCTTATGTAAATGAGAACCAGTAATCTCTGGTATTAATAAACTTAAAATAGGGAATAGAAGCTTACTGTAAGTCTATTAGGTATTGCACATACACATAATAAGTTGAAGGTGAAATTTCTTTAAAGTGCCTAAACAGGTTATTAAATTATTCCAGCACTTAGGTAAGAACACATAATATATCCAATATAATGTTATTCGAGTGTGGAGAAGCCATCAGACTCTGTCAAACAGTAGTAAGTCACATATTTAGCTTTTTTTGTTTGTTTTTATAGTTTAATTCTTAAGTTAGAAACGGTAGGATGGATAGGGTGTGTGTTGGACACAAGAGGAGCTGGCTGCAGTTCATGATTGGCTCAAGGTGCTTTTAACTACGGTCAGCTGTCTTCAGGTGTAATGGTGGCGGAGAAACTGGTGCATTGCTTGGAACAGCTCGGGTATCATTTGTTTCACCACAGGCTCTGCTGTTGAGGCACCTTCTAGTGTATCTGATGTGGTGGGTCTGGCCTGACCATAGGGTGAGTGGCAGTCGATAGTACATTTGCATCACTTGAGGCAAGGGGTCAACGTTCAGACAGATCATTGGGACAGGGGGGGGGGGGGTGGACGGCACATGGTAAAGTGAGCATTCATGATCAAGGAAAGATGTGAGCAGAACACGGTGGAAGGAGGGTTGGGGCATGGAGGTGTACAAAATAAGAGTAGAAGAGAGGAATATCTTTGTTTGATTGTGGAACTACACTCCAGAAAATACACTCTATATGTTTTGATGGCTATCAATGTCAACACTAATACGTAAATTTGGATATCATCTTATAATGATTGGTATTGGCAGTCATTAGGAGTAGTCTAATGGTCTTTGGGATACTAGTCTGCCCTGTGATTTTGGAATCAACTGAAGGCGTTTTTCCTTCTACGCTTGTTTTGATATATATACATATATATATATAGTACAAACAATGTTTTTTATTCTCATGATTATTATTGAATTGTTGTGTGTGTTTGCATATTCAGCAAAGCATGATATTGTTTATAATGTTTGAATTCTTTGCAGTATTAGGCATGTAATAAATGTCTTTGCTGTCTATGCAAATTCCAAGTTGGAAGTAAGTTTGCTATTAATTCAGATAGAACACTGCTGTATAAATTGGGATCATGCCTTATGACATGTAGTCCGTAGTCTTGTCATAATTCTGTGACATAATCTCTTCTGGTTTTGTATTTATTAAGATTCAAAACCACCCCCTGCCCCCTTGCCACCACCGTTTAGTCACTATTTATTTTACTTCTACCCTTGAACATACCTCCTCAGCTTCCCATTGCTCTTGCCCAATCCAACCCCCTCCCCCTCCCTCCAAACAAACATTCTGTATATGAAATTAGGTCAAATCTGTTGAAGAAACCATCAGCCAAGTCATGAGGACAAAGACACAGCATGGCTTCCATTCTGTGGTGCAATGGGTAAGTTAGAGTGTAAAGAGGCAATGAATCAGAAGAGTCTTTTTGTCACCAAGGAAAATTAAAGGAAGGTTGTGACCTGACAAACATACTCTCAGGCTATAATATTCCTTGTGATTATGGTATCAGTTATGTGAGACAGCCTATACAAACTACTGCTAATTGCTGTGTTGATCATCACCTTAAGCATGAAAAAATGAAAATCAGCAGTTTCTGAGAACTGTTTAGTGAGTAAATGCAAGATAGACTTTAAGCAGATGAGGATCTGGCCCATATTTCTAGCTGTTTGGTCTGTGTAATTACGGAAGCAGCTGAAATTAGACTGTGTGATCACAACAATACACACGCTGGCTATGTAATTGTCAGTTTATTTATTTGCTATTTTCTAATACAAGAACAGACCACATGTTGCACTTAAGGCAGTATATTTGAATATAACACAATACTTTCACACAATTTCGAATTAATCAGTATAATTAAGCAATGTGTGGAAGCATGCACTTCAGAAAGAAAAATTACGGAGAAAAACTTCACATAGTTCACCACCTATTACAAGTTATGGCACTGCAACCTGTGCTGGACAGCTTGCAAAAATGTGACCTATGGATGCAGAGGGTGTTGCTTTAGCATATGCTTTCTCCATGATGTAATTTAGCCAATCGCATTGTGTCCACTGGGCACAAGTGTGAACCTCACTAATTTTATGACAGTCAGACTTGGCCCCTGACAATAGTGATAGAGGCAGTAATCAAAAGCATGGGATTCTATTCAGATTTGATGTGGAATCTTATGACGGAACTTTTATCCATGTGAGTAAGATAATTGTGTAAAAGTGATAGTCTGACATCTTACAGAAGCCTCCTCATTGTCTTAGAGTTTTACACTCTCATGTCAATATGTTAACCCCCTAATTTTATTTGGTGTTAATAGGAAGTGTGAATTAAGGATTATTTGTGAAATTAAATGCCATAATACTTGCACAGACTGTTTCTCTGCCTTGGATTCATAATAGAAATTTACATTCTGGTGCAAAATCAGAATTTTATCCATGATTGGTGGTGCTGATCTCCATGACTGTTCCTTTATTTAACACCCTGTAGTCTAACAGGTTGCTGACAGGCATCAGACAGAAAACTGGAAACCCCAATATTAAATAAATGTAATCACTTCTGAAACAGTGGTTTACTGCCATATGGAGTTCTGCTCCACAGACAACCCCTGCCAATGGGTCTGAAGATGACCACAAAAGTGGTCGAAACCAATGACCACAAATAAGTTCAAATTGTGATTGAGAATGATTTAAAGTAAATTATCCAAAATAAATATAAAGTAAAAGAGTATCTCATTAGCCTCCTCTCCTATAATTAATCATAATGTTTGGACTCAAGGATGCATGTACTGGATAACAGTAATGTTCATATTAAACAGATATTTAACTTTACAGTTATATGAACAGCTGATGGTGCTCTCTAAAAATTATAAAATGGTTTGTATGAACTATTAGAAGAAACAACAGTTGAGTAAAAAAACTATTTCTAGCTTTCTGTACTCGTAGTTCCTTCCTCTGGGAAGATGAATAGATTTGGGAAGACTGGGAATGAGGGGAGTGTCGCTCAGACCACAAGTTGAGAGAAACCCACCTGTATTGAACACTGATGCAATTCATTCTGGAGTACCACTTGAATTTCTGGGATCCCCAGTCAGTTTAAGGAAGAAACCAAGTAGTTCAGAAGTGGGCTTCTAGATTTCTTACTGGTAGGCTCAATCAACATGCAAGTATTATGGAGATGCTTCATGAACTCAAATTTGAAAACCTTGGACAAACATGTTCTTTACATGCAACACTACTGAGAAAATTTAGAGAAATGTCATACAAGATACCCACCACCACATACCGTATTGTAGCTAGCAGACTAGGCCCTATGTTTGTAAGACAGAATACGTAAAAGAACTATGAGTGAATGTCTAATACATTAAAACATACGGTATCACTCTGAAACTTTGTGATTTATCTCAAATGTTTTGTTACACATTTCACTGTAACTGATAAACTGTGATTGCCATTGACCTACATCTATAACAGTCTCACGACTTGGAGATGTGAGTATTGTCTAGACCTATTAATCTATTAATAATTCCTAATTCAACATTGTTTATCACAATGGCATATGAACATATCCCGGTTTCTGAAAAACTAGTTAAGGTATAGGAAGATGCAGTTCGTGCATAACACTGACATATACTTCTATGTTTACATAACAACGACCAAAATTGAAGCATAACACATACTTTCCCAGGGGCACAATATTGCGACCCCCCCCCCCCCCCTCCCCAGGAAATCTATTCTATGGACTTCTCTATGATATTATCTGAGGCCTAGAGAGGGTGATAATTTCGTTAGTTGTGAAACTCGTAAAGTTTGAGTGCGGGACAATTGTTGTGGTGACAAACGGACATATGACATTGCCTAATATTAATGTTTGCATTATATTTGAAGGTACCATATTTATCGCACTTCTCGCAATAAAACCTAAAAGAACAAGGTAAAATAGGAAAATATAGTTAATGAATAAGCATTCCAAGAATATTTTGATACATATTATGAACAATATCATACATAAACTGCAGAAAATGCAAGGAATATGTATGTAACTTTTACATATATTTGGTCTGCTTTTCCACATTTGCCATGGCTGCAACCTGGTTAGTTTGTCATTCGCATTCGAACCGAATTTTTACATTTAATTCCGATAAGTTAAGCTCCATTGAATAATCTGGACTTATTTGACGTTACAAAATGACAGCTGTGTGCAGATCTACATGTAATGGCTTTTTAAACAACAGGTGAGTGACGTCGCTAATGTCAATAGAGCTCGTTACACTTCTTGTCACCAGGCAGCACTGCTACACACGTTCTGTCTCCCTGATGACTTCTTTAGCCTCAACCAATCAGCAGACCCAATTCCTTGGTGTCCCCTAGACACAAGTCTCATGGAGGTATCAAGTATCCTTGAGTCTATTGACATTTTACTGTAGTAAACTGTTTTGTCATTCTCTACGTTTCAGAATTAAATGGAATAGTGTTTTATTAATCACTTTCAGATAAAATATAAACTTACTTTCCATGTCTAAATAAACATTAATTTTCTTTCTTTTTGTTGCAAGTTATTAACTGAAAAATACTAGGCTATACTTTCTCTTTACTTTCTTTGAACTTTGTTTTTACCAATATTCCCAAGGAGGTTTATATAGGTCGTTGAATATTGCAGTCTTTTACTTTATTGAGTTTTGGATTTGCTTCATTATGAAAAGATATATTCGAGATATTAGTCTGCTTTGAAAGATGCCTTTAAATATTTTTCATGAAGTAGTTTGGGGATAAGGCACAAGTTGGGTACTGACATTTTCAATTTAAAAACAACTATTTCTTTAATTCCTGCAATTGATTGGTTTACAGGTACAAGTTAGCATTTTACTTTACGAGTGCTGGTTCTCTACCCAATACCCCTCTAAGCGGAAAAATAATAAGTAATAAAAAATACCTGAGTGTCACCGCCACTTTTCAACGATATGAACTTTAAATAATAAAAAAAAGCTGAGCCACTTCAGAGGTAGACCTCCGTGACCCACTAATATTTAAAACTCAAAAAGCAACACTCGGTGATCTCTTTTAGAGAGAATTACGGTGTTCTCTAACAAACAGCTCTTGATTTGTCATTTAGGGACAAGGTGAAAAGCTATCAAATTCTCAATAAACTTCCGATTGTTTCTCAACAAATAACTGTCATGTAGGACACCCGTTCTCTTTAATATAGCCTGCACACTCCATGCATCCAACGAGATTTCTGGAATTTACTATACTACAACGCTCACGCCGGAGTCACATAAGAAATACTAATCAACTATCATTAAGTAACTATTCCTCCATGCTATGGTAGGCTACACGTATACAACCACAATAATTCAATGCAACGCTACTATCCCTTAGTGCATGCTTTAATCCCCAACCACAAAGTAACTAAACGACTTCTCTCAAACACGTCTCTTCACACATACCATCCAACGGAAAACCACCCAAACATAGTGAAATACAGTTCGCTTACAAACACGTGGCTATTAAGCAGTACAATGCACCATTAATCGCAAATAGGAGAAACCAGTCAGACACTCCAATAAATTGGAGCTTTTCCTATACCTGGCACGTCTGCTCTACCAAAATTGGAGAAATAATCATTTTCTACACAAGATGATAATTTTCTCAAAATATCTTTCTAAACGACTTAGAACTGCTTTGAACACACTTGAGTTCTATCCCATTGCAGACTAATTCAAGTATCTCAGTTACATTGGAACAGTGGAGTGTGACTGGCATTGCAGGACAGGGATATGTAAGAAGAGGACAAAACAGGGGTAGGTGGAAACTTCGATGTGAGAGACACTGCACGGTGTAGGAAATTTACAAGAAGAAGAAGAACTGCTAACTCTGTATATAAAGAGAGAGGAAAATTTAATACTCATGGTAGACTGGAATGTGGTTGTAGGAGAAGGAACAGAAGAAAGGCTAACAAGAGAATATGGACTTGGTAGTATGATTGAGAGAGGAGAATGACTAATTGAGTCCAGCAATAAATTTCAGCTAGTAACAGAGAAAACCGTGTTCAAGAACCACAGGAGGAACGGTTATACTTCAAAATGGCAGGGAGATACAGGAAAGATCCCAGGTAGATTACACAATGAAATCAAATATTGGATTGTAATGCATACCCAAAAACAGATATAGACTCATATCACAATTTAGTTAACATGAAGAGCAGTTGTATGGACACAATTTATAAATAAATAAAGTTCACTTAGGAATGTAGCAAATAGGAAGTGCAAGGAAGCTAAGGCAAAATGGCTACATGAAAAATGTTAAGAAATGAGAAAAGACATGTTTGTCAGAAGGACTCATTCAGCATATAGAAAAATCTAATTAACCAAAACTAAAAGCAAGGGTTGTAACATTAAAAGTGATTAATTGTCATTTATCATCCCTTTTAAATTCACAAGATGACAATATTTACCTGGGGGATCTCTAATTTGTACTGTTAGCAATTTCTTCTGGTGGCAATTGCACATCATCAACGTTAAAACACACATCCTTCCAGCCTGACTTAGACCTTGGGCTTTGCTACACGTTAGTCAGTCATCACGACTTAGACTTCAGGGCAGTATGGGGAGACAGCCCAATAAAACACTCTGGCAAGTATTTATCAGTAAATACACAAAAAAGAAATTTCCGTATCTCACAGCTAAAACAAAAGGAGAACAGAATTTTCATTATTTACTCACTGCGTATTTCACAATTATTTATCATCCCTTTGTAATTCACAAGATGACAATATTTACCTTGGGGATCTGTAACAACTACTGTTCGCAATTTCACATTATCAGTGTTAAACATATAACGCTTCAGCCTGGCATTATCCTTGGGCCTTGCTACAGATTAGTCTGTCATAACAACTTGAAGTTCAGGCCAGGAAGAACAGACAGACCAATAAAACACTCTGACAAGTATTTATCAGTAAGCACACAACAAAAAACTTTACATTCTGACAGCTTAAACAAAAGGAGAACAGAATTTTCATTATTTACTCATAGTGTATTTCACATTTATTTGTCATTCCTTTTTAATTCACAAGACAACAAGATTTAGTTGGGATATCAGTTATTTCTACTGCTGTCAATTGAACTTCATCAACATTAAAACACACAACCTTCCACCCTGACCTACCAACCTGACCTAGACCTATGGCTTCTCGGGGATCTGCAAATTCTACTGTTGACAATTGCACATTATCAATGTTAAAACACACAATCTTCCAGCCTGACATAGACCTTGGTCTTTGCTACAGGTTATTTTGTCATCACAACCTCAACTTCAGGGCAGGGCTGACAGACAGACCAATAAAATACACTGTCAAGTATTTATCAGTAAATACACAACAAAAATATTTGCGCATCTGACAGCTAAATTCTGTAAATTCTACTGCTGGCAACTACAACATTAAAACAAACTACCTTCCAGCCTGACCTAGACCTTGAGCTTTGCTACAGGTTAGTCTGTAATCACAACCCAAACTTCAGAGCAGGATGGACAGACTGACCAATAAAACACTCTGACAAATATTTATCAGTAAATGTACAGAAAAATGGTGCGTATCTGACTGATAAAACAAAAGGGGAACAGAATTTTCTTTTTTTACTCACAGTGTATTTCACGTTTATTTAATATTACTTTTTAATTCACAAGATGACAATTTTTACCTGGGGGGTCTTTAAATTCTACTATTGACAATTGCACATCACCAATGTTAAAACACACAAACTTCCACTCTGACCTAGACCTTGGTTTTTGCTACAGGTTATTCTGTCAACACGGCCTAAAATTCAGGGCACGATGGACAGACAGACCAATAAAACACTCAGACAAGTATTTATCAGTAAATACACAACAAAAAATTTATGTATGTGACAGCTGAAACAAAAGGAGAACAGAATCTTCATTGTTTACTCACAGTTCAGTTCACATTTATTTATCAGCACTTTTTAATTCCCAAGACGACAATATTTAGTTGGGAGATCAGTAATTACTACTAACGGCATCTCCAATTCATCAACATTAAAACACACAATGTTCACACCTGGCCATGACATTGGGCTTTGATACAGACTGGTCTGTCATCACCATCTAAACTTCAGGGCACGGTGGGCAGACAGACCAATAAAACACTCTAACACGTTTTTGCAAGTAAAAATACAACAAAAAAAATTCTGTATCTCACAGCTAAAACAGAAGGAGAACCGAATTATCATTATTTACTCACAGTATATTTCACATTTATTTAACGTCACTTTTTAATTCCCAAGAGGACAATATTTAGTTGGGAGATCAGTAATTTCTACTGCTGGCAACTGCACTTCATCAACATTAAAACACACAACCTTCCAGCACGGATTAGACATTGGGCTCTGCTTCAGGTTAGTCTGTAATCACCTCCTAATCTTCAGAGCAGGATGGAGAGACAGACCAATAAAACATTCTGAGAAGTATTTAGTACTAAGTGCACAACAAATACATTTGCATATCTGCCAGCTAAAACAAAAGGAGAACAGAATTTCATTATTTACTCACAGAGAATTTCACATTTATTTATCATTCTTTTTCGTTCATAACACAACAAGATTTGCCTGGGGGATCTGTAATTTCTACTGCTGACAATTGCATATCATCAGCGTTAAAACACGCAAGCTTCGAGCCTGACTTAGACATCGAAGTTTGCTATTGGCGATTCTGTCATCAGAGCCTTAACTTCAGGCAGGATGAACAGACAGACCAATTAAGCACTCTGACAAGTACCTATCAGTAAATGCACATCCGAAAAATTTACGTATCTGACAGAAAACCAAAAGGAGAACAGAATTTTCATTATTTACCCACAGTAAATTTCACATTTACTTATCATACCTTTTTAATTCACAAGATGACAATGTTTAATTGTGGAATCTGTAATTTCTACTGTTGACAACTGCACATCATCAATATTAAAATACACAAACTTTCGTCCTCACCTCCGCCTATAGCTACGCTACTCGTCAGTCCCACATCATAACGAACATTTCACCGCAAAATGGACAAACATGCCAATAAAACCCATTGACATGTATTTATCAGTAAATGCACAACAACAAAATTGCATACTTGACATTTAAATCAAAAGGAGAACAGAATTTTCATTATTTACTCACAGTGCATTTCACATTTATTTTCATCCCATTAAAATACACAACACAACAACTTTTAAATAGGAGATCATCAATTTCTACTGTTGCAAATTGCACTTTACTAGCATTAAAACACACAACATTCAAGCATGAACTAGACATTTGGATTTGCTACAGGTTTGTCTGTCATCACCAGCTAAATTTTAGGGCACGATGGACAGACAGACCAAAAAAAACACTGTTACAATTATTTATCAGTAAATGCGCAACAGCAAAATTTATGTATCTGACAGCTGAAACAAAAAGAGAACTGCTATTTCATTATTTACTCACAGTGAAATTCACATTTATTAATCATCCCATTTTAATCCACAAGACGACAATATTTGCCTGGGTTATCTATAATTTCTATTGTTGGTAATAGCACAACAGCAACGGTAAAACACACAAGTCGGTGAAGTCGCCATTGGAGCCATAAGCCAGGAATAACGACACGCGAATCACTCGCACACCATGCAGCATGCACTACAACATTCGGCTGAGGGACCGGATAGCCCAGTCGGTAGAGCGCTGAACCTTCAACCAAGGGGTCCCAGGTTCAAGCCCCCGTCCAGGCGAAAATTAATACACTGTCGTAATGGCCAATTTGCTGGCAACGAAAGCGCTACAGAAACGGGTGAGGCCATACACAACCTTCCAGCCTGACATAAATCTTGGGTTCTGCTGTAGGTTAATCTGTTATCACTGGCAAATTTTTATGGCACAATGTACAGACAGACCAATAAAACATTGTGGCAATTATTTATCAGTAAATGCACAACAAAAAAATTTACGTATCTGACAGTTACAACAAAAAGAGAACAGATAATTCATTATTTACTCACAGTGAAATTCACATTTATTAATCATCCCATACTTATACACAAGATGACAATATTTGCATAGGTTATCTATCATTTCTATTGTTGGTAATAGCACAACGTCAATGTTAAAACACACAACTTCCCAGCCTGACATAAATCTTGGGTTTTGCTACAGATTAGTCTGTCATCACCAGCTAAATTTTAGACCACAATGGACAGACAGACCAAAAAAACACTGTTACAATTAAATATCAGTAAATGGCAATAACAAAATTTATGTATCCGTTAGCTAAAGCAAAAAGAGAACATAAATTTCATTATTTACTCACAGTGAAATTCACATTTACTAAACATCAAGTTTTAATCCAAAACACGACAGTTGTTGCCTGGATTATCTGTAATTTCTACTGTTGGCAATAGCACAACATCAATGTTAAAACACACCACATCCCAGCCTGAACTAGGCCTTGGGTTTTGCTACAGGTTAATCTGTTATCACCGACTATATTTTAGGGCATAATGGACAGACAGCCCAATGAAACACTCTGACACTTATTTATCGGTAAATGCACAACAACAAAATTTACGTGTGTGACAGCTAAATCAAAAGGAGACAGATTTTTCATTATTTACTCATAGTGTATTTCACATTTATTTATCATCCCTTTTCCATTCACTAGACGACATTATTCACATGGGTTATCTGTAATTTCTACTGTTGGCAATAGCACATCAGTGTTAAAACACGCAACCTCCCAGCCTGACCTCGACCTTTGGCATTGTTACAGATTAGTCTGTCACAACCAGCTAAATTTTAAGGCACGATCGACAGACAGACCCATGAAACACTCTTACAGTTATTTGCCTTTCAATGCACAACAAAAAAATTTACCTATGTGTCAGCTAAAACAAAAAGAGAACAGAAAATTCATTATTTACTCACAGTGATATTCACATTAATTAACCTTTGCACTTTAATTCACAAGTCGACAATATTGTCCTAGGTTATCTTAAATTTCTACCATTGGCAATAGCTCAAAAGCAATGTTAAAACACATAACCTCCCTGCCTGATCTAGACCTTGGACTCTGATACAGCTTAGTCTGTCATTCCCAGCTAAATTTTAGGGCATGATGAAAGACACACCAATAAAACACTGTGACAATTATTTATCTGTAGGTGCACAAGAGACAAATTTATGTATCTGACAGCTAAAACAAAAAGAGAACAGATATTTCATTGTTTACTCACAGTGAAAATAACATTTACTAACCATCCCATTTTATTCCACAAGACAACAATATTTACCCGGGCGATCTGTAATTTCTACCGTTGGCAATAGCCCAACGTCAAACTTAAATACACAACCTCCCACTGTGACCTAGACCTTGGGCTGCGCTACAGCTTAGTTTGTCATCACCAGCTACATTTTAGGGCACGATGGACAGACAGACCAATAAAACACTGTGATAATTATTCATCAGTAAATGCACAACAAAAAAATTTAGGTATCTGACAGCTAAAATAAAAAGACAACAAACAATTCAATAATTACTCACAGTGAAATTCACATTTATTAATCATCCCATTTTAATTCCCAAGATGACAATATTTATCTGGCTTATCTGCAATTACTACTGTTGCCAATAGCACAACATCAATGTTATAACACACAACCTCCAGCCTGACCTATACTTTGGGTTTTGTTACAGGTTAGTCTGTTATCACATCCTAATCTTTAGAGTAGCATAGACAGAGAGACAAATAAAACATGCTGTGAAGTATTTATTAGTAGGTGCACAGAAAAATATTTACGTATTTGACAGCTAAAAGCTCACCCTATATTTTACATTTATTTATCATCACCATTCCATTCTCTAGATGACAATATTTACCTGAGAGGATTTGTAATTTCTACTGTTCGCAATTGCAGATCATCTATGTTAAAACACAAAGCCTCAGAGCCTGATATAAACTTTGGGCACTGCTACAGCTTTGTCTGTCATCACCAGCAAAATTTTAGAGCATGATGAAACACACACGAATTAAACACTGTGACAATTATTTATCAATAGGTGCACAACAGAAAAATTTATGCATCTGACAGCTAAAAAAAAAGAGAACAAAGAATTCAATACTTACTCACAGTGAAATTCACATTAATTTATCATCCCATTTTAATCCACAACATGACACTATTTACCTGTGTTATCTATAATTTCTACTGTTGGTAGTAGCACAACACCAATGTTAAAACACACAATGTCTCAGCCTGGCGGAGACCTTGGTCATTGCTACAGATTTGTCTGTCATCACCAGCTAAATTTTAGGGCACAATGGACAGACAGACCAATAAAATACTGTGACACATATTTATCAGTAAATGCAGAACAAAAAATTTACGTATCCCGCAGCTAAAACAAAAAGAGAACAAAAAATTCAATATTACTCACAGTGAAATTCACATTTATTTATCATCCCATTTTAATGCACAAGATGACAATATTTACCTGTCTTATCTATAATTTCTACTGTTAGCAGTAGCACAACACCAATGTTAAAACACACAACGTCTCTGCCTGGCGGAGAACCTTGGGCATTGCTACAGCTTAGTCTGTCATCACCAGTTAAATTTTAGGGCACAATGGACAGACAGACCAAAAAATCACTCTGACAATTATCATTCTGTAAATGCACAGCAAAAAATTTACGAATATCACAGCTACAACAAAAAGTGATCAGAAATTTCATCATTTACTCACAATGAAATTTACATTTATTAATCATCCCATATCAATCCACAAGATGAAAATATTTACCTGTGTTATCTATAATTTCTACTGTTGGCAGTAGCACAACACCAATGTTAAGACACATAACGTCCTAACCTGGCGGAGACCTTGGGCATTGCTACAGTTTTCTCTGTCATCACCAGATAAATTTTAGGGCACAATGGAAAGACAGACCAATGAAATACTGTGACAGATAATAATCAGTAAATGCAGAACAAAAAAATTTACGTATCTGACAGCTAAAACAAAAACAGAGCAAAAAATTCAATACTTACTCACAGTGAAATTCACATTTATTTATCATCCCATTTCAATCCACAAGATGACAATATTTACCTGTGTTATCTATAATTTCTACTGTTGGCAATACCCCAACGTCAAACTCAAACACACAACCACCGAGTCGGACCCAGACCTCGGGCATTGCTACAGATTTGTCTGTCATCACCAGTGAAATTTTAGCGAACAATGGAAAGACAGACCAATAAAGTACTGTGACAAATATTTATTAGTAAATGCAGAACAAAAAATTTACGTATCCGACAGCTACAACAGAAAAGAGAACAAAAAATTCAATACTTACATTGAAATTCACATTTATTTATCATCCCATTTCAATCCACTAGATGACAATATTTACCTGTGTTATCTATAAATTCTACTGTTGGCAGTACCACAACACCAATGTTAAAACACGCAACGTCTCAGCCTGGCGGAGACCTTGGGCATTGCTACAGATTTGTCTGTCATCACCAGCAAAATTATAGGGCACAATGGACAGACAGACCAATAAAACACTGTGACTAATAATAATCAGTAAATGCACAACAAAAACATTTACATATCTAACAGCTAAAACAAAAAGAGAACAATAAATTCAATACTAACTCACAGTGAAATTCACATTTATTTATCATCCCATTTTAATCCACAACCTGAAAGAAATTACCTGTGTTATCTATAATTTCTACTGTTGGCAATAGCCCAACGTCAAACTTAAACACACAATAGCCGAGTCTGACCTAGACCTTGGATATTGCTACAGCTTAGTCAGTCATCACCAGTTAAATTTTAGGGCATGATGGACAGACAAACCATAAAATCACTGTGACAATTATTATTCAGTAAATGCACAACAAAAAAATTACGAATATCACAGCTACAACAAAAAGTGATCAGAAATTTCATCATTTACTCACAATGAAATTAACATTTATTAATCATCCCATTTCAATCCACAAGATGACAATACTTACCTGTGTTATCTATATTGTCTACTGTTGGCAATAGCACAACACCAATGTTAAAATACACAATGTCCTAGCCTGGTGGAGATATTGGGCATTGGTACAGCTTAGTCTGTCATCACCAGTTAAATTTTAGGGCACGATGGACAGACAGAGCAAAAAATCACTGTGACAAATATTATTAAGTAAATGCACAACAAAAAACCTACGAATATCAAAGCTACAACAAAAAGTGATCAGAAATTTCATCATTTACTCACAATGAAATTAATATTTATTAATCATACCATTTCAATCCACAAGATGAAAATATTTACCTGTGTCATCTTTAATTTCTACTCATGGCAGTACCACAACACCAATGTTAATACACACAACGTTTCAACCTGGCGGAGACCTTGGGCATTGCTACAGATTTGTCTGTCATCACCAGCTTAATTTTAGGGCACAATGGACAGACAGAATAACAAAATACTGTGACAAATATTTATCAGTAAATGCAGAACAAAAAAATTGACGTATCCGACAGCTAAAACAAAAAGAGAACAAAAAGTTCAATACTTACTCACAGTGAAATTCACATTTATTTATCATCCCATTTTAATCCACAAATTGACAGTATTTACCTGTGTGACCTAAAATTTATACTGTTGGCATTAACCCAACGTCAAACTAAAACTCACAACCGCCGGGTCTGACATAGACCTTGAGCATACCTACAGCGTTGTCTGTCATCACCAGTTAAATTTTAGGGAACAATGGACAGACAGACCAATAAAATACTGTGACAAATATTTATTAGTAAATACACAACAAAAAAATTTACGTATCCGACAGCTACAACAAAAAGAGAACAAAAAATTCAATATTTACACACATTGAAATTCACATTTATTTATCAAACCATTTTGATCCACAAGATGACAGTATTTACCTGTGTTATCTATAATTTCTACTGTTGGCAGTAGCACAACACCAATGATAAAACACACGATGTCCCAGCCTGGCAGAGTCCTTGGGCGTTGCTACAGATTTGTCTGTCACCACCAGCTAAATTTTAGGGAACAATGGGAGACAGACCATTATAATACTGTGACAAATATTTATCAGTAAATGCAGAACAAAAAAATTGATGTATCTGACAGCTAAAACAAAAAGAGAACAAAAAATTCAATACTTACTCACAGTGAAATTCACATTTATTTATCATCCCATTTTAATCCATAAAATGACAATATTTACCTCTGTTATCTATAATTTCTACTGTTGGCAATACCCCAACGTCAAACACAAACACACCACCGCCGAGTCTGTCCTAGACCTTGGGCATTGCTACAGCTTAGTCTGTCATCACCAGTTAAATTTTAGGGCACGATGGACAGACAGACCAAAAAATCACTCTGACAATTATTATTCAGTAAATGCACAACAAAATATTTACAAATATCACAGCTACAACAAAAAGTGATCAGAAATTTCATCGTTTACTCACAATGAAATTCACATTTATTACTCATCCCATTTCAATCCACAAGATGAGAATATTTACCTGTGTTATCTATAATTTCTACTGTTGGCAGTAGCACAACACCAATGTTAAAACACACAACGTCTCAGCCTGGCCGATGCCTTGGGCATTGCTACAGATTTCTCTGTCATAACCAGTTAAATTTTAGGGAACAATGGACAGACAGACCAATAAAATACTGTGACAAATATTTATTAGTAAATGCAGAACAAAAAAATTTACGTATCCAACAGCTACAACAAAATAGAGAACAAAAAATTCAATACTTACATTGAAATTCACATCTATTTATGATCCCATTGTAATCCAAAAGATGACAATATTTACCTGTGTTCTCTATAAATTCTACTGTTGGCAGTACCACAACACCAATGTTAAAACACGCAACGTCTCAGCCTGGCGGAGACCTTGGGCATTGCTACAGCTTAGTCTGTCATCACTAGCTAAAGTTTAGCACACGATGGACAGACAGACCAAAAAATCACTCTGACAATTATTATTCAGTAAATGCACAGCAAAAAATTTACGAATATCACAGCTAAAACCAAAAGTGATCAGAAATTTCATCATTTGCCCACAATGAAATTCACATTTATTACTCATCCCATTTGAATCCACAAGATGACAATATTTACCTTGTTATCTATAATTTCTACTGTTGGCAGTAGCACAATACCAATGTTAAAACACACAACGTCATAGCCTGGCGGAGACCTTGGGCATGCCTACAGATTTGTTTCTCATCGCAAGATTGATTTTAGGGCACAATGGACAGACAGACCAATAAAATACTGTGACAAATATTTATCAGTAAATGCAGAACAAAAAAATTTACTGATCTGAGAGCTAAAAAAAAAGAGAACAAAAAATTCTATACTTACTCACAGTGAAATTCACATTTATTTGTCATCCCATTTTAATCCACAAGATGACAATATTTACCTGTGTTATCTAAAATTTCTACTGTTGGCAGTAGCACAACGCCAATGTTAAAACACACAACAACTCAGCCTGGCGGAGACCTTGAGCATTGCTACAGTTTAGTCTGTCATCACCAGTTAAATTTTAGGGCACGATGGACAGACAGATCAAAAAATCACTCTGACAATTATTATTCAGTAAATGCACAACAAAAAATTAACAAATATCACAGCTACAACAAAAAGTGATCAGAAATTTCATCATTTACTCACAATGAAATTCACATTTATTAATCATACCGTTTCAATCCACAAGATGACAATATTTGCCTCTCTTATCCGTAATTTCTACTGTTGTCAGTAACCCAACAACAATGTTACAACACACAATGTCTCAGCCTGGCGGAGACCTTGGGCATTGCTACAGAATTGTCTGTCACCACCAGCTAAATTTTAGGGCACAATGGACAGACAGACCAAGTAAATACTGTGACTAATATTTATCAGTAAATGCCGAACAAAAAAATTGACATATCTGACAGCTAAAACAAAAAGAGAACAAAAAATTCAATACTTACTCACAGTGAAATTCACATTTATTTGTCATCTCATTTTAATCCACAAGATGACAATATTTACCTCTGTTATCCATAATATCTAATGTTGGCAATACCCCAACGTCAAACTCAAACACACAACCGCCGAGTCTGACCTAGACATTGGGCATTGCCACAGATTTGTCTGTCATCACCAGTTAAATTTTAGGGAACAATGAACAGACAGAACTTTAAAATACTGTGACAAATATTTATTAGTAAATGCAGAACAAAAAAATTTACGTATCCGACAGCTACAACAAAAATGAGAAAAAAAAATTCAATACTTCCATTGAAATTGACATTTATCATCCCATTTTAATCCACAAGATGACAATATTTACCTGTTATCTATAAATTCTAATGTTGGGAGTACCACAACACCAATGTTACAACACACAATGTCTGAGCCTGGCAGAGAACTCGGGCATTGCTACAGATTTCTCTGTCATCACCAGCAAAATTTTAGGGCACAATGGACAGACAGACCAATACAATACTGTGACAAATATTTATCAGTAAATTCACAACAAAAACATTTACATATCTGACAGCTAAAACAAAAGAGAACAACAAATTTAATAGTTACTCACAGTGAAATTCACATTTATTTATCATCCCATTTTAATCCACAAGATGACAGTAATTACCTGTGTTATCTATAATTTCTACTGTTGGCAATAGCCCAACGTCAAACTTAAACACACAACAGCCGAGTCTGACCTAGACCTTGGGGATTGCTACAGCTTAATCTGTCAACACCAGTTAAATTTTAGGGCATGATGGACAGACAGACCAAAAAATCACTGTGACAATTATTATTCAGTAAATGCACAGCAAAAAATTTACAAATATCACAGCTACAACAAAAAGTGATCAGATGTTTCATCATTTACTCACAATGAAATTCACATTTATTAATCATCCCATTACAATCCACAAGATGACAATATTTACCTGTGTTATCTATAATTTCTACTGTTTGCAGTAGCACAACACCAATGTTAAAACACACAACGTTTCAACCTGGCGGAGACCTTGGGCATAGCTACAGATTTGTCTGTATTCACCAGCTACATTTTAGGGCACAATGAACAAACAGACGAACAAAATACTGTGACAAATATTTATCAGTAAACGCCGAACAAAAAAATTGACATATCTGACAGCTAAAACAAAAAGAGAACAAAAAATTCAATACTTACTCACAGTGAAACTCACATTTATTTATCATCCCAATTTAATCCACAAGATGACAATATTTACCTGTGTTACCTATATTTTCTACTGTTGGCATTAGCCCAACGTCAAACTTAAACACACAACCGCCGTGTCTGACATAGACCTTGGGCATACCTACAGCGTTGTCTGTCATCACCAGTTAAATTTTAGGGAACAATGGACAGACAGACCAATAAAATACTGTGACAAATAATTATCAGTAAATACACAACAAAAAAATTTACGTATCCAACAGCTACAACAAAAAGAGAACAAAAAAATTCAATATTTACACACAGTGAAATTCACATTTATTTATCATCCCATTTTGATCCACAAGATGACAGTGTTTACCTGTGATATCTATCATTTCTACTGTTGGCAGTAGCACAACACCAATGTTAAAACACACAATGTCTCAGCCTGGCGGAGACCTTGGGCATTGCTACAGAATTGTCTGTCACCACCAGCTAAATTTTAGGGCACAATGGACAGACAGACCAATTAAATACTGTGACAAATATTTATCAGTAAATGCCGTACAAAAGAATTGACATATCTGACAGCTAAAACAAAAAGAGAACAAAAAATTCAATACTTACTCACAGTGAAATTCACATTTATTTGTCATCCCATTTTAATCCACAAGATGACAATATTTACCTCTGTTATCTATAATATCTAATGTTGGCAATACCCCAACGTCAAACTCAAACACACAACCGCCGAGTCTGACCTAGACATTGGGCATTGCCACAGATTTGTCTGTCATCACCAGTTAAATTTTAGGGAACAATGAACAGACAGAACTTTAAAATACTGTGACAAATATTTATTAGTAAATGCAGAACAAAAAAATTTACGTATCCGACAGCTACAACAAAAATGAGAAAAAAAAATTCAATACTTCCATTGACATTCACATTTATTTATCATCCCATTTTAATCCACAAGATGACAATATTTACCTGTTATCTATAAATTCTAATGTTGGGAGTACCACAACACCAATGTTACAACACACAATGTCTCAGCCTGGCAGAGACCTCGGGCATTGCTACAGATTTCTCTGTCATCACCAGCAAAATTTTAGGGCACAATGGACAGACAGACCAATACAATACTGTGACAAATATTTATCAGTAAATTCACAACAAAAACATTGACATATCTGACAGCTAAAACAAAAGAGAACAATAAATTTAATAGTTACTCACAGTGAAATTCACATTTATTTATCATCCCATTTTAATCCACAAGATGACAGTAATTACCTGTGTTATCTATAATTTCTACTGTTGGCAATAGCCCAACGTCAAACTTAAACACACAACAGCCGAGTCTGACCTAGACCTTGGGGATTGCTACAGCTTAATCTGTCAACACCAGTTAAATTTTAGGGCATGATGGACAGACAGACCAAAAAATCACTGTGACAATTATTATTCAGTAAATGCACAGCAAAAAATTTACAAATATCACAGCTACAACAAAAAGTGATCAGATGTTTCATCATTTACTCACAATGAAATTCACATTTATTAATCATCCCATTACAATCCACAAGATGACAATATTTACCTGTGTTATCTATAATTTCTACTGTTTGCAGTAGCACAACACCAATGTTAAAACACACAACGTTTCAACCTGGCGGAGACCTTGGGCATAGCTACAGATTTGTCTGTATTCACCAGCTACATTTTAGGGCACAATGAACAAACAGACGAACAAAATACTGTGACAAATATTTATCAGTAAATGCCGAACAAAAAAATTGACATATCTGACAGCTAAAACAAAAAGAGAACAAAAAATTCAATACTTACTCACAGTGAAACTCACATTTATTTATCATCCCAATTTAATCCACAAGATGACAATATTTACCTGTGTTACCTATATTTTCTACTGTTGGCATTAGCCCAACGTCAAACTTAAACACACAACCGCCGTGTCTGACATAGACCTTGGGCATACCTACAGCGTTGTCTGTCATCACCAGTTAAATTTTAGGGAACAATGGACAGACAGACCAATAAAATACTGTGACAAATAATTATCAGTAAATACACAACAAAAAAATTTACGTATCCAACAGCTACAACAAAAAGAGAACAAAAAAATTCAATATTTACACACAGTGAAATTCACATTTATTTATCATCCCATTTTGATCCACAAGATGACAGTATTTACCTGTGATATCTATCATTTCTACTGTTGGCAGTAGCACAACACCAATGTTAAAACACACAATGTCTCAGCCTGGCGGAGACCTTGGGCATTGCTACAGAATTGTCTGTCACCACCAGCTAAATTTTAGGGCACAATGGATAGACAGACCAATTAAATACTGTGACAAATATTTATCAGTAAATGCCGTACAAAAGAATTGACATATCTGACAGCTACAACAAAAAGAGAACAAAAAATTCAATACTTACTCACAGTGAAATTCACATTTATTTGTCATCCCATTTTAATCCACAAGATGACAATATTTACCTCTGTTATCTATAATATCTAATGTTGGCAATACCCCAACGCCAAACTCAAACACACAACCGCCGAGTCTGACCTAGACATTGGGCATTGCCACAGATTTGTCTGTCATCACCAGTTAAATTTTAGGGAACAATGAACAGACAGAACTTTAAAATACTGTGACAAATATTTATTAGTAAATGCAGAACAAAAAAATTTACGTATCCGACAGCTACAACAAAAATGAGAAAAAAAAATTCAATACTTCCATTGACATTCACATTTATTTATCATCCCATTTTAATCCACAAGATGACAATATTTACCTGTTATCTATAAATTCTAATGTTGGGAGTACCACAACACCAATGTTAAAACACACAACGACTCAGCCTGGCGGAGACCTTGAGCTTTGCTACAGTTTAGTCTGTCATCACCAGTTAAATTTTAGGGCACGATGGACAGAGAGACCAAAAAATCACTCTGACAATTACTATTCAGTAAATGCACAACAAAAAATTTACAAATATCACAGCTACAACAAAAAGTGATCAGAAATTTCATCATTTACTCACAATGAAATTCACATTTATTAATCATACCGTTTCAATCCACAAGATGACAATATTTGCCTCTGTTATCCGTAATTTCTACTGTTAGCAGTACCACAACACCAATGTTAAAACACACAACGTTTCAGCCTGGCGGAAACCTTGGGCAATGCTACAGATTTGTCTATCATCACCAGCTAAATTTAGGGCACAATGGACAGACAGACAAGTAAAATACTGTGACAAATATTTATCAGTAAATGCAGAACAAAAAATTTATGTATCCGACTGCTACAACAAAAAGAGAACAAAAAATTCAATACATACTCACACTGAAATTCACATTTATTTATCATCCCAATTTAATACACAACATGATAATGTTTACCTGTGTTACCTCTAATTTCTACTGTTGGCATTAGCCCACCGTCAAACTTAAACACACAACCGTTGAGTCTGACCTAGATCTTGGGCATTGCTACGGCTTAGTCTGTCATCACCAGTTAAATTTTAGGACACGATGAACAGACAGACCAAAAAATCACTGAGACAATTATTATTCAGTAAATGCACAGCAAAAAATTTACAAATATCACAGCTACAACAAAAAGTGATCAGATGTTTCATCATTTACTCACAATGAAATTCACATTAATTAATCATCCCATTACAATCCACAAGATGACAATATTTACCTGTGTTATCTATAATTTCTACTGTTGGCAGTAGCACAACACCAATGTTAAAACACACAACATTTCAACCTGGCGGAGACCTTGGGCATAGCTACAGATTTGTCTCTCTTCACCAGCTACATTTTAGGGCATAATGGACAGACAGACGAACAAAATACTGTGACAAATATTTATCAGTAAATGCCGAACAAAAAAATTGACATATCTGACAGCTAAAACAAAAAGAGACCAAAAAATTCAATACTTACTCACAGTGAAACTCACATTTATTTATCATCCCAATTTAATCCACAAGATGACATCATTTACCTGTGTTACCTATATTTTCTACTGTTGGCATTAGCCCTACGTCAAACTTAAACACACAACCGCCGTGTCTGACATAGACCTTGGGCATACCTACAGCGTTGTCTGTCATCACCAGTAAAATTTTAGGGAACAATGGACAGACAGACCATTAAGATACTGTGACAAATACTTATCAGTAAATACACAACAAAAAAATTTACGTATCCAACAGCTACAACAAAAAGAGAACAAAAAAATTCAATATTTACACACAGTGAAATTCACATTTATTTATCATCCCATTTTGATCCACAAGATGACAGTATTTACCTGAGTTATCTATCATTTCTACTGTTGGCAGTAGCACAACACCAATGTTAAAACACACAATGTCTCAGCCTGGCGGAGACCTTGGGCATTGCTACAGAATTGTCTGGCACTATCAGCTAAATTTTAGGGCACAATGGACAGACAGACCAATAAAATACTGTGACAAATATTTATCAGTAAATGCACACCAAAAAATTTTACGTATCTCACAGCTAAAACAAAAGGAAAACAAAAAATTCAATACTTACTCTCAGTGAAATTCACAATTATTTATCATCCAATTTAATCCACAAGGAGACAATATTTACCTCTGTTATCTATAATTTCTACTGTTGGCAATACCCCAACGTCAAACTCAAACACACAACCGCCGAGTCTGACCTGGACTTTGGACACTGCTACAGCTTAGTCTCTCATCACTAGTTAAATTTTAGGGCATGATGGACAGACAGACCAAAAAATCACTGTGACAATTATTATTCAGTAAATGCACAACAAAAAATTTATGAGTATCACAGCTACTACAAAAAGTGATCAGAAATTTCATCATTTACTCACAATGAAATTCACATTTATTATTCATCCCATTTCAATCCACAAGATGACAATATTTACCTGTGTTATCTGTAATTTCTACTCCTGGCAATACCCCAACGTCAGACTCAAACACACAACCGCCGAGTCTGACCTAGACCTTGGGCATTGCTACAGCTTAGTCTGTCATAACCAGTTAAATTTTAGGGCACGATGGACAGACAGACCAATAAAATACTGTGACAAATATTTATCAGTAAATGCAGAACAAAAAAATTTATGTAATCGACAGCTACAACAGAAAGAGAACAAAAAATCTATACTAACTCACAGTGAAATTCACATTTATTTATCATCCCATTTTAATCCACAAGATGACAATATTTACCTGTGTTATGTATAATTTCTACTGATGGCAGCAGCACAACACCAATGTTAAAACACACAACGTCTCAGCCTGGCGGAGACGTTGGGCATTGCTACAGATGTGTCTGTCATCACCAGATAAATTTTTGGGGCACAATGGACAGACAGACCAATAAAACACTGTGGCAAATATTTATCAGTAAATGCAGAACAAAAAAATTTATTTATCTGACACCTAAAACAAAAAGAGAACAAAAAATACAATACTTACTCACAGTGAAATTCACATTTATTTATCATCCCATTTCTATCCACAAGATGACGATATTTACCTGTGTTACCTATAATTTCTACTGTTGGCAATAGCACAATGTCAAACTTAAGCACAAAACCGCCGAGTCTGACCTAGACCTTGGGCATAGCTACAGCTTTGTCTGTCATCACCAGTTAAGTTTTAGGGAACAATGGACAGACAGACCAATAAAATGCTGTGGCAAGTATTTATCAGTAAATTCAGAACGAAAAAATTTACGTATCTGACAGCTAAAACAAAAAGAGAACAAAAAATTCAGTACTTACTCACAGTGAAATTCACATCTATTTATCATCACATTTCAATCCACAAGATGACAATATTTACCTGCGTTATCTATAATTTCTACTGTTGGCAATAGATCAACGGCAAACTTAAACACACAACTGCTAAGTCTTACCTAGACCTAGGATATTGCTATGGCTTAGTCTCTCATCACCAGTAAAATTTTAGGGCGCGATGGACGGACAGACTAAAAAATTACTGTGACAATTATTATTCAGTAAATGCACAATAAAAAATTTTCGAATATCACAGCTACAACTAAAAGTAATCAGAAATTTCATCATTTACTCACAGAGAAATTCACATTTCTTAATCATCCCATTTCAATCCACAAGATGACAATATTTACCTGTGTTATCTATAATTTCTACTGTTGGCTGTAGCACAACACCAATGTTAAAACATACAATGTAGCAGCCTGGCCCTGACCTTGGGCATTGCTGCAGATTTGTCTGTCATCACCAGCTAAACTTTAGGGCACAATGGACAGACATACCAATAAGATACTGTGACAAATATTTATCAGTAAATGCAGAAAAAAAAATTCACGTATCTGACAGCTAAAACAAAAATTCCTTAGTTACTCACAGTGAAATTCACATTTTTTTATCATCCCATTTTAATCCACAAGATGACAATGTTTACCTGTGTTATCTTTAATTTGTACAGTTGGCAATAGCCCAACGTTAAACTTAAACACACAACCGCCGAGCCTGTCCTAGACCTTGGGCATTGCTAAAGCTTTGTCTGTCATCACCAGTTAAATTTTTTGGCACGTTGGACATACACACCAAAAAATCACTGTGACAATTTAATATTCAGTAAACGCACAACAAAAAATTTACAAATATCACAGCTACAACAAAAAGTGATCAGAAATTTCATCATTTACTCACAATGAAATTCACATTTATTAATCATCCCATTTCAATCCACAAGATGACAATATTTACCTGCGTTATCTGTATTTTCTACTGTTGGCAGTAGCACAACACCAATGTTAAACCACACAACGTCTCAGCCTGGCGGAGACCTTGGGCATTGCTACAGATTTGTCTGTCATCACCAGCTAACTTTTAGGGCACAAGGGACAGACATACCAAAAAATCACTGTGACAATTATTATTCAGTAAATGCACATCATAAAATTTATGAATATCACAGCTACAGCAAAAAGTGATCATTTACTCACAAGGTGTGCTGTTTTCTCACGGTTTGCTGTCTTAGCAAGCTGTGCTGTTTTTGCAAGCCATGATGTACTACCAAGGCATGCTTTCTTAGCAAGGTGTGCTGTCTTGGCAAGGCGTGCTGTCTTAGCAAGGCGTGCTGTCTTCGCTAGGCGTGCTCTCTTCGTAAGGTGTGCTGTCTTCGCAAGGTGAGCTGTCTTCACAAGGTGTGCCATCATTGCAAGGCATGCTGTCTTCGCAAGGTGTGCTGTCTTGGCAAGGTGTGCTGTCTTGGCAAGGTGTGCTGTCTTGGCAATGCATGCTGGCTTGGCAAGGCATGCGTTCTTGGCAAGGTGTGCTGTCTTGGCAAGGCGTGCTGTCTTCTCAAGGCATGCTGTCTTGTCAAGGTGTCCTGCCTTGTCAAGGCATGCTGTTCGGGCTATGCAAGGTGTTTTGTCTTGGAATTGTGTATCATCTTGGCAAGGTGTGCCATCTTTGATACGTGTGCCATCTTTGCAAGGCATGAATTCCTTACAAGCCGTGAATTCTTTGCAAGGCATGCTGTCTTTGTAAGGTTTGCTGTCTTTGCAAGGTGTACTGTCTTTGCCAGGTGAGCTGTCTTTACAATGCATGCTGTATTTGCAAGGTTTGCTGTTTTTGAAAGGTGTGCTGTTTTTGCAAGATGTGCTGCCTTTGCAAGCAGTGCTGCCTTCACATGGCATGCTGCCCTAAAAGGCATGATGCCTTCGCAAGGCGTGTTGTCTTTGAAAGGCGTCCTGCCTTCGCAAGGAGTGCTGCCTTTGCAAGGTGTGCTGCCTTCACATGGCTATGCATTCCTCCATCACAAGGCGTGCTGTCTTTGCAAGCCGCGCTGTCTTTGTAAGGCTATTTGTCTTCGCAAGGCGAGCTTTGTTCACAACGAGTTCAGCATTCGCAAGGTGTGATGTCCTCACAAGGTGAGCTGATTTTGTAAGTCATGCTGCCTTTACAAGGTGTGCTGCCTATGCAAGTCGTGCTGTGTTGCCATGACATGCTGTCTACACAAGGTGTGCTATCTTCACACGGCGTACTGCCTTTGGAAGTCGTACTGTCTTTGCTGTCTTGGAAAGGCGGCACGCACTGTAAAGGCAATATGCGCTATAAAACAAGCACACAATGGAATGGCAGCACAAGCTGCAAAGGCAGCACATGCTGCAATGGCTGCATATGCTACAAAGGCTGTATATGCTACAAAGGCTGCACACCATGCAAAGGGTGCAAACACTGCAACAGCAGCACATGCTGCAATGGCAGCACACACTACAAAGGCAGCACGTGCTACAAAGGCGGCACACAATACTAGGCAGCACACACTGCAAAGGCAGCCCATGCTGAGAAAGGCAGCACAAACTGAAAAGTCAGCACATATTGGAAAGGCGTCACACAATGGCAAGGTACTGCACACTGAAACCCAGCATGCACTGTGAAACAAGCATACAATGAAATAACAACACACCGTAAAGTGTCACAATGTGGATAGGCAGCACACACTGAAAGGCCGGAAACACTAGAAAAGCAGAAGACAAAGGAAAGGCACCATGCATGGCAAAGGCAGCCTGCACTTTAAATGCAGCACACGCTGCAAAGGTAGTAGGCACTGCAAAGAAAACATGCACTGCAAAGGCAGCACACACTGCAAAGGCAGCAGGCCCTGCAAACACTGCACATGCTGTGAAGCACATGATGATAAGGCAGCACCTGGTGCAATGGCAGTACACACTGCATAGCCAGCACTCGCTGAAAAGGCAGCATACATTGGGAATTCAGCAAATGCTGCAAAGGCAGCATGCACCTCCCTCTATAACAGCACATGCCTCTATAGCCACACTCGCTGCTATGGCAGCATGTGGTCCTATGGCAGCACATGCTGTAATGTCAGCATGCGCTACATTGGCAGGATATGCAGGAAAGGTAGCACATGCTGGAAAGGTAATACACACTGCAAACGCAGCACAAGCTTGCACATACATCGGAAAGCCATACACACTTGAAAGGCCGCACACACAGCAAAATCACACACACTGGGAAGGCAGCTCACCATGGAAAGGCAGCATACTCTGGAAAGCCAGCATACCCCAGAAAGGCAGCACACCCTGGAAAGGCAGCACAACCTGGAAAGGCAGCACACCCTGGAAGGGCAACACACCCTGGAAAGGCAGCACACCCTGGATATGCATCACAACCTGGATATGCAGCACACACTATAAAGGCAGCACACTTTGGATATGCAACACACACTATAAAGGCAGCAGACACTGGAATGCATCACAAACTGGACAGGCAGGACTCACTGGAGATGCAGCACACACTGGAAAGGCAGCACTCAATGGAAATGCATCACAAACTGGATAGGCAGCACTCACTAGAAAAGCAGTGCACACTAGAAATCCACACACAATGGTAGGCAGCACAAATTGGAAAGGAGCACATGCTGCAACGGCAGAACACGCTGCAATAGCAGCACACACTGCTGTGGCAGCAGCACGCTGCAATGGCAGAACATACTGCCATGACAGCACATGTTGCAAAGGTAGCACATATTAGAAAGGCAACACATATTGGAAAGTCACCTCATATTTTAAAGACAGCACACATTGGGAAGGCAGCACATATTGGGAAGGCAGCACACATCGGAAAGGAAGCACACATTTAATATGCAGCAACACTGGAGAGGCACACATAGTGGAAAGCACCACGCTGGAGTCCGCAGCTCGTGGTCGTGCGGTAGCGTTCTCATTTCCCACGCTCTGGTTCTATTCCTGGCGGGGTCACGGATTTTCTCTGCCTCGTGATGACTGGGTGTTGTGTGCTGTCCTTAGGTTAGTTAGGTTTAAGTAGTTCTAAGTTCTAGGGGACTGATGACCATAGATGTTAAGTCCCACAGTGCTCAGAGCCATTTTGAACCACACTGGAAAGGCACCACACACTAGAAAGGCACCACGTACTGGAAAGGCATCACACACTGGTAAGGCTGCAGTCGCAGCGTGTGCTGCCTCACACTGTGTGTGGTTTTCAAGTGATGTGGCTCTGCAGTGTGTTCTGCGTTTCCAGTGAGTGTTGCCTATCCAGCTTGTGATGCCTTACCAATGTCTGCGCCTTTCCAGTGTGTTCTTCCTTTCCAGTATATGCTGCTTTTCCAGTTTGTGCTGCCTTTCCAGTGTGTTTCAGGCTTCTCAATGTGTGCTGCCTTTGCAGCATGTGCTGCCTTTGCAGCATGTGCTTCCTTTGCTGCATGTGCCTCTTTGCAGTGTGTGCTGCAGTTGAGCATGTGTTGCATTTTCAGTGTGTGCCGCCTTTGCAACATGTGCTGCTTTTGCAGGGTATGCAGCCTTTACAAGGTGTGCATCCCTCATAAAATTTGTAGTATTTGCAATGCTTGCAGTGATTTCAAGGTGTGTAGCATTCGCAATCTGTGCAGCTTTCACAAGGTATGCTGCCTTAGCAAAGTGTGCTATGTTCACAATGTGTGCTGCCTTTGCAATGTTTGCAGCCTTCACAAGTGATTCTGTCTTCGCAATGTGGTTCAAATGGCTCTGAGCACTATGGGACTTAACATCTGAGGTCATCAGTCACCTAGAACTTCCAACTACTGAAACCTAACCAACCTAAGGACATCACACACATCCATGCCCGAGGCAGGATTCGAACCAGCGACCATAGCAGTTGCGCAGGTCCTGACTGAAGCGCCTAGAACCTGTCGGCCACCGCGGCCGGCTTCTTCACAATGTGTGCTGCCTTCATACTGTATGCTGCATTTATACAGTGTACTGGCTTCACAAGGTGTGCTGCCTTCACAAGTCGGCCCTCCTTCACAATATGTACTGCCTTTGCAGTGTCTTATTTCTTCACATGGTCTTCTTCCTTTGCATGCTGTGCTACCTTCGCAAGGTTTGCTACTTTCGAAAGGTTGACTGCCTTCACCGGATATGCAGCTTCCGCAAGGTAACCTTGCAAAGGCAGCACATATTGTGAAGGCAACACACCTAGCTAATGCAGCATTTCTTGTGAAGCAGCACTCCTTGAGAAGCCAGCACATCTTGTGAAGGTAGCACATCTTCTGATAGTAGAGGCAGAAAACCTAGCATAGGCTGCACACCTTGCGAAGGCTACACACTGTGTCAAGGCAGAACAGCTTGCAAAGGCAGCACACCTCACGAAAGTAGCACACCTTGCGAAGACAGGACAGAATGCAACGGCAGAAAATCTTGCAAAGGAGAACACCTTGCAAAGAACAACTGCCTTGCAAAGGCAGCACACCTTGTGGAGGCTGCACACATTGCAAATGCAGGACACCTTGCAAAGACAGCACATTTCCTAAATACAGCTCTCCTCCAAAGGACAGCACATATCCCAAAGGCAGCACACCTTCTGGAGACAGTTTACTTTCGTGCATATTGTCCACAAACTGAGGAAAGAAATATAGGATGTGAAGTTACCTTCCCATTCCTGCATATTTTTGCGGGAACGGTCGCAGCATTCGGCATGTGGCAGTAGGTGTGCAGGGTTGAGGTTCCGTCATGACTTCTGGTGTGGTGGGCGCCCTGTCGCTCCACATCAGCTGTGCACGCGAGTGCAGTGTGCTCAGTGCAGCTGCTGCGCCACACTTCTGTGTGCAGCACGTTGGTCTCTGTTCCACAGGTGTAGCCTGTACGAGCGACCTTCCAAGCAGTTAATAATTAATGTAAACCCAGCCATGTCGCTGTTTTGTGCTCTACGTGTTAATTTAATGGTACTCTTGTCTTACGTTTTATAATTCAATAGAAGGGTTCCGATTAGGAGATTGACCTCTTGGACGTAGAACGCCTTTGATATCTTCTGCCAAAATGATATTACCTTAATGAAATCTGAAGAGAGGGACAATTTCGTATTTAAAGAAACTCTGCTCGTTTACTGCTACCAGGTGGAACATATATATTAAATAGCCAGGTGTTGCAAACAGTACAAGCTACAACTGTATTACATGTGAGTTTTCAACGTGATCCACTATTATGTCCTCTTTCGCGGGTATCACGGTCTCTAATTCATCTCCAGTTCCAGCATTAATTACAGCACTATATCCCAATACATCGTGTAGTGCAGTAACCTTTACTTCTGTAACTAGAATAATATCAACGTTTGCCTCATACATAAAGTCTTTCAAGCTACTTGCTTTTAGGGAGCTCCCTATGCTGTTTATGGATTCATAATGTATCACATTTCATAAATTCAACTCTTTCATCCCATGCAGTCAGTATGAAAGCTATGGATAAGTGTCCCATACGTATCCACGTCTGTCGCTTGGTTTGGATGAGATAACCATTCCCGTCCCCCCTTGCAATCTTAGTAAGCATGCAGCGAAAATCGTGCACAGACACACATGTTAAACTCTTAAATTGACCGAATCAGTTCGATAGCTGTGATTCAGGGCCTAGTGTAATGCCACCATGTGTTTGAAACCTCCGCAAAGAATTCTGTTCCATGGTTCATACTGAAGTCTCGATATCGCCATCGTGTAACTTACAGCAAGTATTTTATTCTTGTCGCTCACCTACATTAAGGAATGTGGGAAACATTTACCACCTTCCGATATTGTTGTCATTGTTAGTAAGTAGAATGATAGAAGTCTCTGGTCAGGAGAAACTAAAAGCGATTATTTATTTCCACAGACAGAGGTTAACAATTCGTATCAGCACACTGTCCCATCCAAGGGTCAGATTGGTTACTCTGTCGTATGCATATAACGAGATAACATAAAGACTTTACGTCACAGCCACTCAGTTTATGGAGCCAGGTAACCTACACACATCGACATGATTCACTTCTAGTTTGCTGAGATAAATTTCGTAAGTAAAATGACATTGCAAGGTGTTGTTGTAGTGAACATCTTCTAAAAGCTTAATGCAAAGACACTATTTACACACGGGCATCCTGACTGACTATGCGAGGAAGTAAATTGACTGGCTCGGTTAAGAGGTGTATATAATTTTGATTCGTTTCACAATAGATTCACGTAGAATGGTCATTTTTGAAAGTTTCGGCGAACAATACAGTTAAGACTTTGATTACGATACATGCATCACATTCTTGTAAAACTATTGTATTAATCGTGTGCTACTGTCGATATTAATCGCAACTGCAGAAAGCAGCAATGAATATGTCTCGTCTCGTTTCTCCGGCCGTTTCCCGTACTGTGCGACCCACAGAGCTCTATCGCTGCATCAGCGGTCGATTGTTGCTGTTGCCGCCACGGAATGATGGCAGTTAAATTCAAATTTCCTCCAAGTATAAGGGATTCTACGATATAAATGAAAATGGAAAGAAGTAACGAAAGCGGCAACTAGCAGTCAAACTCAACGTTCCTGGTGGTTTAATGCTATGACAATTTTAAACAATAAACTGCGCAGTGGAACTAAGAGCTATCACAGAAATCTGCAATATACCCTCGATGGACAAACTGATTAAAGTTTTCGTCCTTGCCACTTCTCATTTTACAGACAACTGATTCTGACTACTTCTTGTGAACTGCACTTAACTGAGGCCATAACTCATGTCCAAGTTGTCTGTTTCTATTACTACTATCGTATCTTTCTTAGGTAAAGAACGAGCAAAATAACAGTTTTGCGTTTAGCATGCAATCACCCAGGATACAATTTCTACAGTCAGAGCATTTTCTGTTGCGACATAGGAATGATTATGTGATTACTTCTATATGGAATTCATCTGTAACTTTATGAACTCAATATTTAGTAAGAGGGCCAACCGAATTACATACTGCACAGTGTGAATAATTGCTGCAATTTTGGTGGCAACAACAACAAACAACCAGTCAGTGCCGAGATTTGGCTGTAGAATAGTGGCAACACAGAGCTACCGTTGCAGCCGAGTGGTTTATGAAACCTTGGCCGTGACCACAGCGGCTGAGGCGCGTCTACAGCCGTAGCAACCGCCGCTGCATTTGATCAATTCACTATTTGCTCATACCTGAAACGTCAGTATGTTTTTTTTTTTTTTGTTATCAGTATAAGCAAATGAAACGTGTTGTATAATACTTCCCTACGAGGGGCATTACTATTAACAATTTTACATTCAATTTTTATCAATAACTTATTTGCTAGTTACCCCATTTCCTCTTTCTACGCTCAGTTAGCGTCAAGCAAATCACGCGTACCTTCGAAACTTGGACCTTTTTACCAGGTACATCTCTAGAAGTATTAGGTACATAACATGTCTTTGTAATTTACACGCAGAACTTAATTTTCTACGAAAAAGACAGACGTCAATCCTTATCTCTGTTTAAGATACGCGTCGGAATCTCTCCCTACTTGAAGCGGCGGACATATGTCCGAAACTCCGCCCATAGCTCATCCCCGCATATACTGCCGATTGCAACGTGCGTGCCCAGTAGTCACTGATCAGTTACGCCATTGTAATCTGTCCAGAGTGAGCTGTTCCGCCGTCCACAGATTATTACAGAACGTGCACGGCCTTTATATCCAGTTTATGTATTTTAGACTTTCCGTTTCAAGGTTTGCCAAATGGCAGTCGCTCCCAGTCCGTGTTTCACGACCGCTTTCTTTGCAGTCTGCCGCCGATTGTGAACTTAGCTCCTTTTCCAGTCACATAACGTTTCTTCCAACGTTTATTCTAATGACTGATGCCTCTTTTTACTCCATGCCATGAATGGCTATCCGCATTCCGAAGAGCTAAATGAAAATTAATGCAACGTAGACTATTATTTTAAACTGATGGAAGTAACAGTTCTTAGCGAGTAGCCTCGAACCCGATATTCAATTCAGAGTTTACCTCGGACGAGAAAAAACGTTCTGTGTAGTGTTGAAAGCTGTGACGAAAAAAGGAATCTATTTATTTCCATTCTATACAAAGGCAGTACAAAAAAATCAACTTATCCCATATCTGTAATACAAATTTATTTGAAAGCGCTGGCCATCACTACGGTCGTACGAAGGCAATCCAAAGTTTATTCCACACCGCCAGACTGCGTTATGCGATACTCTCTGGCGGTGTGTGCTGACGGATTTGAAATCGCAGCCGCCTGTCTCTGTGACGTGTCAGTCTTGTTCGCTCACAGTTATTTCATATTTCGTGTTACCTCCTTTCATGCTAAAAGACCGCAGCCTTCTCTCCACGCACACAAAAACAGATTTCTATTTTTTTTATTCATTTCACGAAAATGCGTGATTCGCGCCGAACCAGCGATACGGAAAGACACGTTGTATTGGCGCCTCGCGTGGCAGAAGACGTTGACTGCGAAAGGAGTTTCGGAGGACGCAGTGCAGCCGTTGGTCGACAGATGGCAGTAGGCGACTTGCAGTGTCCGGCAGTGATATAAACAATAAGACGCTAAAAAGAAATACACAGCGCGGAAAAGAGTAACATGTCTACTGGGCATCTTGTGACACGCGGCGATCAAGGACATTGTATATAATAGTGCACACGAAAATTCTGATAGACTTTTGTTGAGAATTGTAAATATCGAAAGCGGGAGAAATGTTAAGCGTAAAAATAAAATCTTTGCTTCTCTGTGTTTCCGTTTTGTAACAGGAAAGGTATGTTAATATTTACTTTCATTGCGTGAAACAAAAAGTAAAACATTCCTTAGCAGTTCTACATATGTCTACCGAGTGTGTTTTTCACAAACCGATCTTCCACCATCGCTTGTGGTTCGTCATATCGGTTTTCGAAATGCGGTTACCGGTTACGGATTTTTTACTGTATTTTAAAGGTAAAACACACTACCACAACATTCCATCATTTTACCGTTTGTAGCACAATCATTTTCTCAGAGACTAAGTAAGTATTGAAGTCCTGGGTATGCGGTCAGCGCTCTAGTCGGCTCATCTCTGGCGTGAACAACGGTGCACGATGACAAAATCTCGCTTAAACGGCACTGCTTAAGTTATGCCTTTTTTCACATACGTGGCACATACGTCTCTGGATGACTTCCAAACGGGTCGTCCCCCCATGTTCCGCCACGTCACTCGAATACCATCACTGGTTACACGAAATCGCCAAATAATGACATTGTATTGACTGTGAACGCATTTAATTATGCTTGCAGAGCTTAGTAACGTAGAAGCCGAATGTATTTTTCTGTTGATTCTCCCTCTTCTGCGGCCCACAGAGCTTTGTCAGTGCCCCAGCCATTGATTGTTGGTGCTAGCCATCCGCAACGTCGGCGGTGGAACTTTCTAGCTAGTAATGTCGATTTTATTAAGTAAATGAAAACGGAGGAAAATGATAATAATTGCACAACCACCAGTCAAACGTAACGTTTAGCGAAGTTATAGGCGAGCAAAGCCTTAAGCCAAAAATTACGACAATGGGGCACACATAACCGTTATTCCATAAATCCACATTCAGAGTTGGGCCTTCCACGCACAATGTCGCAAAAGTTACCGTTATGTCCAAACGAAATTACGCATCGTATTCTTCGATGAAAAATGCCACTGACTTCCACTAATCACTTGTGGCGTAATGTTTTCATAACACTTCCACCTCACTACAATAAACGGTTGTGAGCTCTATTACACATTCTGTCCGATGTAGAAGCACTTCAATATTTCCGCAATAGTAATTTAGGAGATACTCAAAGCCGTCACCTTTGGTCCTGTTAATTATCACGTCAGTATTCACATATGTTATGTGAGCGTCGACCACCGGTTTGTTCACACGGAGAGATGATGATTTACTGTCATCCAACAGCACATGTGTAAACCGAATCACAAAATTCGTCGTTCATCCGAACATGAGTTAACTATCGTATTCGTCTCTAGAAAACTGTACTTATTGATAAATGCGACAGCAATTTCCGTAACCGTTCTCTTTCCATAGCTAAATGTTTCGTCAACTGTTAATTGCATTCTTCTTAGTTCAAGGGTTTTCAGTTCTTCAGCAACACATAAAGCTACAGTTTCAAACACGAGGTATTTATGAAATGCCACTAAAACAGCACTGCGCCGAAAATTCCGTTACGACTGTGGACGGAGTGTGTCGCAACGACATTCTTCCGACACACACTTCCGGCGTTCTTGGCCGGCTTAGACGTGAGTAAGAAATCGAGGTTCGGATGAATGTCTCCACCGCCTCTTTCTGGACCAGCTGACTCCAGCCGTGCTGCCAAACGAGGTGTCGACGTCTGCGACGCTGCTTCCCCCGTGCTTAAAACGTAAACGAGTCTTGAGACTCCTCTGTCATCTGTCGATGCTACGGCAACAGCCGCAGTGCGGCTACAAGTTGCTGCTGTACATTCTCCTCTCTGCGGCCTGTCTTTTCACACAAGTAATGGGGCTCGGTTTTACGTGAATACAAGTAACGTAACTATTATTGCGTACAACACCACAGCCAATATTTACAGTTACTAGTAACTGCTTTTTCGCATTACTCATCTTAAATGTATTCAGGTTTCGTAATACCTTAACTGTTTTCGTATGTGCTTGTGGTCGTCGGCAACCAAATGCATCATTACCAGCGCAGAAAACTCATCGTAGTGAAACCGGCATCGGAGACGAATTTGCGTACCTGGAAAGGTAGCTACTTACGAGAGTTTACATGTATTCTGGAACCTACATAGTGACGAATTTGCGTATCTGGAAAGGTAGCTACTTACGAGAGTTTACATGTATTCTGGAACCTACACAGCTTACTCTGTTATTGGCCACACTAAGAAAATAAAATTAGCACTCGAAAAATTCCGTCTGTTTAGTAGCTTAGGGAATGTCAAGGGCGCACTTTTTGTATGGCTCTAGCTTTAAAACGCCATAAAAACATTCAGTTGTGTCTATGTAACCGTTTGCAACTCTGCACCTTACATATTATTTTTCTCGCCTTACCCGTGTTTCTACTAGCTGACTGGTGACATGCTTTCCTTATCACAGCAGTTTCCATTGCGAAGTGGGGATGTGGCCCTATACATATTCCGGCCACATATTAAGAGAGTGTTATGATTGTCCTGATGACAATGATGATGGAAAAGAGAAAGTTGTTCTTATTGTGTCTCGTACTATCAAGAGCTTAGTGAGTATCTATGCAGTTTCTTTGCGACAGTACTTCATTTTCTAAAGATCAGGACAGGCGTCTCTTGCTGATACACTTTGGTGAAGTCATAACATCCACACACGCGACTCATTCATTACGAATGAATCTGCACTGCCACATATGCTAGCTCTGTAATGGAGTGGGGCTGGCCTCACATTCTCCTCACTAAAATAATACAGTGAGTGCTCTGACACATTATGGTTTTTTGAAAAAAGTAAATTCTTCGCTATTTCAAAGCGTCTCAATTTTGTTCTACTGTAAGTGTAAAACAGTTTGAAAACGTGGAAATGGCGGATATCTGTTCGACTGTGTTTTAATCTCTGGGCGATAAGCGCAAAAATACTTTTTTAAGGCATTGTCTTCGCCTCGACAAACGAATCTCCTGTCCTCTGTTGACAACATGCTGACATTGTTCCCGTCGCGTCTTCCACCTCGAAATTCTACAGTAGTCTGTTTCACATTTCTGCTATACGTTAAAAAAATACCGCAATTTTTTTTTACTACGAAAAACAAGATTATCATTTTTATTTCTTCTTGTGAAGTGTGCTATCCGTCGAGTTTAAATGACCGACATTGCACAGTTGTACCACAGATTGGCACGATTTGTGTATCTACATACTGCTCAGAAATCATTGCCCATTCTAATCAGGAAACGTATTTAAATCTTGCTTCTTAACGATTTGGTTAAATGTATCACATGTGCTTTTACGTAGTTACTGTGTACTGAACTTCAAAGTTATAAATCGCTCGTAACGCATTCCGTCATTTTGCCGTATTTAGCACTTTCTACCATAGACGAAGTGTATTGGATGGCTGAGAATTCGACCATTACTGTCGCGTCACGTCTAGAAGTAACAGGGCGGGGAAAAACAATTTGACCGAAAGTGCAGAGCAGGAAGGCAGCATCAAATGAAGGAATTTCGGTATTGCAAGTGTCAGTTGAATATTTCGGGTGCTATGCCAACATGGCAACTGTGGTCACTTTCAACATTTGCTATGACATACTTATAGCAATAAGTGGCGGCTCCCTTCTTACTCATTTTCACCTTTTTAAGACATATTGAAACATGAGACATGGACATCTGATTCTCTTCATCTCTAAAAACGTGCAGTGTCCGAAGTCAGCTAAGTGCGATACACGTGTAAGTGGCGCTTTAAATTTATCTTGTTCTCATGGTGGCGGTTGGTTAGTTCACATAGCCTGTGTTTACGTATACATTTTCTGTAAACTACCAATCATTTAGAGCCAAGACGCTCGTGTGTGGGATTTTAATTACGTTCCGGTGCCGCCGAAAATATTCAGTCGCGAAGCCTAGTTGCTATACTCAAATTTTTGTGTTTCATGCTGCGTTTCGACGATACACTTTTGGTCAGATTGTTTCTATGCACCCTGTATTACGACGCCGGATGGCAAACTTCACTGAATCAGAACAGCTTAAATTTTTCTTTTTTTTTTCGAACGCTGGGTGACGGCCACCCATATTCTGCCACGTCACTGGAACGCCAGCACGCGACACAAAATCACGAAACCAGTATCAGATCCGCGTAATTACACTGTACCGATTATGTGCATATTTAAACGTTAATCACAAATGTAGAGAGCAGTAATGTGTAAGATGAATTTCTTTTTCCGTTAGTCTTCCGCATCCTGCAACCGACAGAGCTTTGTCGCTGCCACAGCGACTGATTGTTGCTGCTACCACGCGGAACGATTTCAAAATTGAGTAATGGCGGTTTTCTGAAACATACGAAAACGGGAGAAAAATGTATATGCATCATCTGATCGAGAGTGAATCCATAATTGGCACAGCGACTTAATTTTTAATATTTACGAGCAGCAGAGCCTGGCGCAGTCGTCCAGTTGCGAGATGCGTGTCCATTTCGACACGTGAATCGCATCCCTAGTCGCTGGCAGTTGTAACATTGTACTGCATTCAAAGTGTGCTTTTTCGCACTCCGCACCTACATGGATGGACTTGTGTCTCAGCTGCGTCCAGCTGATGGTATCCTATACTCCTGAGACCATTCTGTGAGAAAATCTTCTGGAAAACACGTTTAGAAATCGCCAAAAAATACCTTCAGAACCTTTCCATCCAAGCCAGTTAACGCTTGTGCTACGTATATTATGCTCACTTTAATGACACACGTGGTGCGGAATATGCGTAGCGGTAAGGGATGGAACTTATTTACACTCCATGGCTTTGAAGACGTATGATGGCTAGAAATATTCCTGTCGAGTCAAGGCGAAACCTTAAACAAGTACACAGGATTAGCAGATATGTTGTCACCAACCACCGATTGTGAAGGTTTAATAAACAAGTTGACAGCGTCGTCTGTTTCGCATCGAGGCGGAATGTAATCGCAGTGTGAGAACCTGTCTTACTTCGTGGCAATGTGTCCAGCTGTTGTCCTTCTGTATTTCTACAGACTGGATTCGTATCTGGTAACGGATAAGGAAAAAGATCTATCATCAGCCCTAACACACTGCACTTGTGAAGAGGAGCACCGTATGGAAACTAACAAGTAATTTACTGGAAAGGTGATAAAAATGAAAAAAAATCTTGCGTCAGCGATATTATTCTGTCGTGTCTGGGCAGCCCCGAACGCGAGAACGAACGCCACCAAAGCTTTATTTTATTTTACGGCGCCTGTTTGCGTTGCACGGCGCACGTGAAACTTTGGACACACACAGCGTGTCATACCTTAGGCCATAGACACACACATGTAGACGGCAAATGCATCTATCCTTGCCGTGTCGAGGTTCGAAACCAGGTGGATACGACAGTTGCAGTATTAAGCACTCATTTCAACGACGGATCTCCGTGTCGTATTACCGTCACACGTGTAGCAATTCCGTTAAGCTAATTTCCCCAAGACTCGCAGTGCTAATCCGGCACCTATCCTTGTTGCGTTTGGTCAGGTGGGACGACAGCAAACGTTTCACACACTGTCCTGACAAGTCTTTATTTTCACAAACGACAGAATTCCTGTTCATGTTGGACTGTGGCTCATTTAGCTGCAGCTTCTACAGAAGAGCAAATATCGGCCTGGCGGGAAGCAAACAGTTTTCTGGCCGTTTCCTCAGGAGTACGTGTGATGTGTGTCATTATGCTTTAAGAACTAACATCCGTGGTGTCCGAATTTACACAGAATACGAGGCTATGATCCCTGCATCCTCCAGTACAGATACCGACACAGTATCGAGAGATGAAGCGTGAAGAACCGAATAAGTTACTGATGGAGGACGCCCGTATACCGAGTTAGAGATTAACATCCTGTCGTCTCAAAATCTTCGCCATTCGTAGCGTTTTAGACCTGACGACCGACACGCATCCCTGCCTTCAACCCGTGCAAGGATTCTGAAGCAGGTTTGGTGCGTAGCTTGTGGAGCCAGTTGGGTTAAAATTCTCCCTTTTGAAAGAAAGTGTCCAACCATTACTCAGTGCTCCGTCACTGGGCAGACTGTAACGACTTTTGTTTCACGTGTGTTTGTGCCGGTCTGCAAGCACTGTCATAGTAAGCAGTGCTGGTAATTCACTGCCGCCCATCCAACCCGGGAAACGCAGAATATGCAGATGTAGACACCTACTTTGGAAAGTGTACGCACATTCTGTACCCATCGCGGCAGGCCCCGTTACGTGGTACACAACCGTGACGTCACAACACGGACACACTCGCCCTGTTTATTGCGGCCGACTGCAGCGCCACACGTGCAGCCCCTGCCTTCCACAGAGCTCGGCCTTACAGTCTTCTCACTAACACGATGCGTTTAGTATTGCGAAAGATTTGTCGTATTATGAAGCTTTAGCGTTTAAATGGTGTACTGTTTGTTCTGCTACTGCTTTAATATGTTATCTAAGGACATAAATGGCGTACATCTAATCGATCCTTAGAAAAACGGTGATTACATGTTCCAAACGCACAAATTTCCATCGCTTTATTTTCTGCATCGACATTCGAATCGCACAGCCTTTGTTGCCAAAGAGTTTTCGTTGTGGTTCGCTGCCTCCTCTGCGAAGTAGTGCTGTGATTTCTTACACATTCCATCCACGTATCAAATCAGCATGAAAGTTGCCCTAATGAGAATAGGGAAGAAATTTAACATTACTAGGTGCTCGTACGAAGTGTGGTGTCCGCTCTCCGACGTGTCCGAAAAGTCCATACCAGGAAACCGCACTACAAAATGGCACGCATTGTGTATGTTCATAATCTTTGAAAACCATGTCCCAATTACGGCAAGCACAGTTGCTAAGCTAAAACTAGTGTGTACTAATAAAATGTTTAATATGTCTTTAATACACTGACTTTACATAGGAGAGCGTCTCACGTTGAATTGCTAGAACAACAATTATAAAAGGTGGCAATTTCATTTACGCACTATCTTTTAAATGGATATGATGGTATCTGATACTCAAGTACTAATGCAAAGAAACGTAATGATGCTAAAATGCTTTAAATTCTTTCTTTGATTTAATCTTTATAATTTAATAATTCTCTTCCTGTTAATATTTAATTAATTAACTTACGTCGTTCAGATTTCGTAACGCTGACGGCCTTAAAATGTAAAGTTCTTCAGTCCCTGTTTTGTTTTCTTTCAATAGTTGCGAGCCAGCGATGGTGCAATATTGTTCGCTTTCAAGTCTCCACATTTATAAAAATCAGGTCCAGGAAACACTTTTGTGATGACGGTTGCGATTCAGACAGTATTCGCGTAATTGTACTGATTAAGAGTTATCGTGTCCGAAAGATGCAGGTTCGATTAAAGCTGTGTACACTTTTGCGCGTAAAATGAAAATATTCCTAACACGTCGCGTAACAAAAAGTAACATGCGAATCACAACCTTGGTCAAACGAAGAAAATATATGATGACATAAATGTTCTTCGCTGTTATTCGGGACAGGTTTAGATTAAACACCGCAATTTTCAGTCTTTTTAAATCACAGTACGATACGCTTTAGAGATATTTGTTTTGAATAACTTGTATTCACCTTTTGTTCTACAATATGGTGATTGTCCACAAGGATTATCTCTCTCTCTCTCTCTCTCCTTTTTATAGCCTTTATACATTCACATTACATACATCGATTAAGAAACTTTTCTTTCTCTACCGACCAGTACGAGAACGAAATCCGCCCAGACAAAATTTCTTACATAGAATCAGTTCTCACTTAACAATCATATATAGTTTCGTAGTGCAAACAATGCTAGTTTATTCAGTGCAATAGAAAGTCTTTGATTCACTGAGCACAAAAATTAAAATAATAAAATTATAATTACATTTTTAGTATCGTCAGTTCTTCTTTATATCATGAAAATAAGGTTTGACATCGACGTAATATTATTTTTCATCGTTGTAGCACTATAACGCACTCTGAATATTTCTGTGAATGACGCATACTGCTTTTGTTTGTTTCATTCAGACCGACGCTTCGAAGTAAATATCGAAACTGCTTTGGAGTTTATCCACGTACGGTTGCAGAGGCTACATGTAGCAGCTCAGTCTAATCAGGATTGGTGACAAATGAAGCTATGTTGTCTTCTGGTCGTAAGAAACTGACAGCACCTCTTTGTTCCGACAGACTATGCTTAACCGTTCCTAAACGTGGACCACAACGTCACACGCGTTTTGCTAGTCTTGTGCCGCAGGTATGTATTGAGGCCAGAAAGGAAAAAAAACGATGAAATCATTATATATGAGTTCCCCTCATTCATTCCTGTGCCTGTTATTCACTTCTCGCCGTATGCAATGCTTTATTTGGGAAGTAAGGAGCCTCTCTAGTTAGTTTCGGCAGCAAACTTTTGCCCGCAGCTGAAACTCAGTTTCCAAACCACAGCTGCCATGAAATGAGGTCGCCTTTAATAGTGAGGCGATGAAGCGATTTCCCAACTCTGGGTGAATCTGTTTTTTTTTACTTTCATTGCCTAGGGGAATTCACTGAAAGACCATACTGTTGTCTCCCTTAACCCATAGAAAAGACGACAAGAAATATTACGGTCTTCCGATTAAACTACAGTTCAGAAAGGCCTTCACTTCATCATCGTAATCGCGTTTCTTTCTCGTTCACCGCTCTATAGCTCTTCGCTATGAGATAAACGGACAATTGAAATGACGCGGTGTTTATAAACTGCCACGAAACCTGCTGTGGGCCGACAATTCCGTTACAGCTGGGAACGGAGATGCTGGCGACGGCATTCTTGCGTCAGACGCTGTCGGTGCTCTTGACGAGTTAAACTTGAGTAGCGGTTCGGGATTATTTTATAAAGTTCCATCGCTCTTCTTTTGGTGACCGTATCATTGTCGTCGTGCTGCCAGGGAAGATGTCGATGTCTGCGACGCTGTTTCCCCACGTCGGGGCGTCAATCATTCGACGAATTACTCTGGAGTACAGTCGCTGTCCAGGTTGAAACTACAGTTGCGAAATCTGATCTGTGCGGCCTCTCTGATGACAGAATACGTAAAGCCTTTGTATGAGATAAAAAAGTCTGTTTACCTCGGTTTTGCGTCGATAACAGTACTGTCAATATAGTTGGCAAAACACACGTGCGAATTATTATACATAGTTAAGCCGAACATATTTCTCCGTCAGTTCTGCGTCCCCTGCGGCCTACAGAGCTTTGCCACTGATGGCGCTCCGAAAGGACAGCAGTAATCTTCCAGAAAACACGTACAGAAATCGTCAAAAAACACCGTCAAAACATTTTTATCCGGGTCAGTTAATGCATGAGATTCTGTTTTATTATGCTCACCCGGATCACACGCTTTGTGTGGTAATAGTTGTTATGTATTTACGCCTCAAGGTCCGCAGCTCGTGGTCTTGCGGTAGCGTTCTCGCTTCCTGTGCACGGGGTCCCGGGTTCGATTCCCGGCGGGGTCAGGGATTTTCTCTGCCTCGTGATGACTGGGTGTTCTGTGTTCATCATCATTGACTTGCGAGTCGCCGAAGTGGCGTCAACTAAAAAGGACTTGCAATACGGCGGCCGAACTTCCCCGCATGGGGCCTCCCGGCCAACAATGCCATACGATCATTTTTTTCATTTACGCCTCAAGGTTACGAAGGCTTCTAGCGGCTAGAAAGATTCGTCTTGAGTCACGGCCAAGTGTTAATCACATACGCATTGTCAGCGTCTATTTTGTCAACAGACATTGATTGTGAACATGTATAAAAAATTGTCGACAATGTCACCTGCTTTGTGCCGATGCGGAATTTAAACGCAGTGTGTGTCGACAGATTCCATTCGTAACTGGAAACAGATTAAAATATATCTATCCAGAACCTTTACACACTGCACCTGTGAGGACAAATAACACGTTCAAGTCAAACAGTAATTCACTGACAAGGCGGTAGAAAATTAAAACAAAAAACTTGTCTCATCCATATTCTTCTGTCCTGTCGCGAGAACCAACGCCACAAGAGCTTTGTTCACGGTGCCTGAATGCGTTACACGCTGCACGCCGGCCTGTGCAAAATTTTGGACACAAACCGTGTTCCGTACCTTCGGCCAGTCTCGAAAGTCTGCCGTGGCGTCTTTCATATTCTTGCCATATATTGAAACAATCTTGCGATTTTTTTTAATTATCACGTAAAACAAAAGTTAGTATTCTGATTGTCTCTTATTAAACGTGCTATCACTCGTGTTTCAATAGTCGACATCGCAAAGTTGTCCCACGAGCCAGTGCGATTTGTATGTCTACTCTTTCTAAATGATTGCCCAGTATGGGACAAGCACATCTGCGGGAAATTCGTTATGATACAATTATTATCTAGTATTCGAACCTCTGATTTGACGGTTATATACATATTTGGGGAGGTGTACGCGGCCTTCAAATCGTTTTGTGACAGTAAAATAGTAGGACTGCTACTACATTCCACATCTGCGATGTCGATGCAGGATGTGTCCCTACAACCACAGCCGCCTCTCGCTTAGTGGCACAGCCTCCGGCTCACAACAGTCGCTGGTAACAAAAACATCCCCTAACCCTGCGTACAGCGGTGGGAATGTGAATTTACTCCAAGTTTTCTGCCCACACCTAAACGCCTAATCTTTTTAGGTGCAAAACGCTTCCACCAGTGCCCGCCTCGTATTTCTTTCGACAACGGTGTATTAATAAAGCAGCCACGAACGCTATAATGGGCCTGGATAAGACTTCTGAACATCCCTTTACGTGTGATCTGCTCCTCACACTTCTCCATCTTATGTTTTCACTGACCTCCGTAAGGAATTCGTACTCTACATTACATGTTGACGTCTTCCTTTCACAATACGGAAACACCGCCAAGTTTGTTTCATCGTCGATAGTTTGCTCAGCGGAGACCATGGGTCTGATACGTAAGAATCTTGGAACGTACCGCAGTTCGTTCCGGCTAGTAGAATTGGTTAAGGTTTAACATGTAAACATGACTACACAAAAGTGGTTTCCGAAATTTTGGTCATCCCAATGTTGTGTCCCGAGTGGTCGCCGTCTCTGTCGCGCCTTTCATCTTGACTGCTCAGTACAAACATGGAAACTCGCGGCAGGTATCCGATTCTGACAGCCCACCTTGATGCAGGGCTAGAAGCAATATTCACAACATTTCAGTATTGTCAAAACAGTTAATAAGTAGAATAGTGTTTGCCTCTGGTCGGGAGAAGGAATAGAGGCTACTCGGTTCCATAGTGTCGTAGGTATTTATCGAACAAAAAACAAAACAAAATATAGAGGAATGAAATTCACCGTATTCATCAGTCTCTGAATCCACACTCCCACATCATAGACACTATGAATTTATTTCGTCTTCATTCACGATGATAGTTCCAATGTCATAGACGCAGTTAAGTGTTTTGTTTAATTTTGAACGCTCTGTCAACTGACCAACGGTGCATGCTTTCACTAATACCGATTCTGTGGGGTCTCATACGTTGCTCCATATTAGCGTGACACACACGCTTGTCACGACATTTGTGCGGTTACCGCTCTACTAGAGAACATATTACACATCTAATTCCGTAGTGCCTCGTTATACGTGTCACATTTCCTTTAACATAGTTACTGTGTACTGAGCTTTAAAGTTACAAATCGCTACCGACGCATTCTGACATTTTGGCGTTGTTAGCACATCCTACGAACGATTAAGTGTACTGGACTCCTGAGAATTCGAACAACATTCTGTAACGCATCGTCTGGCATATACAGGGCGGAAAAACTATTTGACCAAAAGCGTAGGGCACAAAGAGGGTGTCAAACGAAGGAATCTGAGTATAGAAAATACAGGTCGTAGTTAAATATTTACGGCGCTACGGCAGCATGAAAACGGAGGTCGAACATTTTATAGACATACTCCTGTTAATTAAGTGGTGGCTCATTTTCACTTTTTTTAAATATACTCAAACAAGAAACATGGGCATGTGATTGTCCTCATTTCTGAAGAAGTACTGGCTCGTTCGTCAGCTAAATGCGATACACGTGTTTGTGACGCTTGAAATTTATCTTGTTCTCGTCGTGACGACTGGTTAGTGCAAACATTCTGTTTATGTATACGTTTTCTGTAAAATACCTATCATTTTGAACAAGGGCCTCAGTATGGCAGATTTGAATTAGTTCCCGTAGCGCTGAAAATATGGATTTACGACCCTTAGTTGCCATACACACATTCCTATGTTTCAAGCTGTCTTTCCGCCCTGCATTTTTGGTCAAACTGTTTCTCCACGCCCAGTATATCGGTGCTGGATGGCAAACCTCGCTCAAACAGCACTGTTTGAATTAGTCGCTTCATACGTTCGTTACACATACGTCACTGAATGACACCCAGCCAGGTCGTCCGCCTATATTCCGCCACGTCACTGGAAAGCCAGCACGCGATCCACAAAATCACGAAACCAGCACCAGATTCGCATAGTGACACTGTACTGGTTGTAAGCACATTCGGACATTAATCGCAATTGCAGATCGTTGTAATGTAGAAGCTGAGTTTATCTTTCCGTTAATTCCCCGTCTCCCGCAGACCACAGAGCTCTGTCGCTGCATCAGCGTTCGGTTGTTGCTGCTGGCGCCACGGGATGATGTCAGTTACATTCAGAGTTTCTCCGGAGTAACTGGGATTCTGTTAAAGGAATGAAAACAGAAAGGAGTAACGAATGAGGCAACTCGGAATCAAACAGTACGTTTCTGGTAATTTGATGCGATGACAATTTTGAATGATAACTTTCGTGATGCGATTGAGTTACCAGCAATTACAGAAACCCAGGTTTTAAGTTGGGCCCTCCACAGACAAACTCACTATAGTTATCGTCCGTGCCAAGTTTCATTTTAAACACAACGGAATTACACTATTTCCAATGAACTACACATAACCTAGCCTGTAATTCATGACGAAGTTGACTATTTCTACTACCACTCTCGTATTTTTTTTTTGGTAAGGAATTAGCACAATGCTCACACGATAAAGCAGTCTTGCGTCCATCATGCAATCATCCTGGAAACAATTCCTCCAGCCAGAGCATTTCTTTTTCCGGCACAGGAATGATTTTACAATTACCTGTGCACGTAATTTATAGTTTACTGTATAAACTGAATATTTAGTAAAAGGGCGAACCGAGTTAAGTACTGCATAGTGTGAATGAATGCTGCGATTTTCCAACAAAGAACAACGGGCACAAAATACTGAGACTCGGCTTCAGATATCTGCCACCACCGAGCTGCAGTGGCAGCTGAGTCATTCGTGAAATCTTAATGGCGGCCACGGCTGCTGAGACTCGTCTACAGATGCAGCAGCAGCCCACAGTGTGGGGTGACGTCACAAGGCACCCCTGTCTCCAAGACAACGCGCGACGTGTTTTGCTGTATCTAATCACTTGTTTCTCCTTATCGAGCATTTCTATACTCCAGTATATTTTCTCGGTATCAATACAATCAATTTAAACGCTCTGTATAATACTTTTTTACGAGCGGCGCGATTATTAACAATTTTACATTCAATTTTTGTCGGATACTTGTTCGTTATTTACTGTATTTCCTCATTCTAAACCCAGCGTCAAGCAAGTTACGTGCACTTCTGAAACTTGTCCCGCCTTTACAAGGTACATCTCTAGTAGTATTAGGTGCTTAACACGTCTGTATGATTTGCATGCAAAGCTTGATCTTCTACGAAAAAGGCAGACGTCATTTCGCGTCTGCTGCCAGTTGTAAGATTCATTCCAGTAACGTGTCCCACTCACTGACCAGTTACGCCGATTTTAATCTGTCCACCCGCTGCCATATCGCCGCCCACAGATTTCTGGATAGTCCTGCTTCGTAACAGAACTTGTCCGCTCTTTGCCTCCCGCTGCTGTCGATGTAGTTCAGATTTTCCGTTTCAAGATCCGCCAGACAGTCGATGGCTCGCAACACGTGATCCGGCGACCGCTTTCTCTATAGACTGCCGCCGGTTGTTAATTTAGCTCTTTCTCCATTCAGATAATGTATCTTCTAGCGTCGCACCTAACTACTTATGCCTCTTGTTACTCCTTGCTACGAATTGTGACCTTTTACTGAAGAACTAAAGAAAAAATAATGCCACGTATTATTTTAAGTAGTTGAAAAGGACACTTCCGAGGGAATATACTTGCACCTGACATTGAAATCAATATTTTTCCTCTCAGGAAAAAAGTAAAGATGTTCCGGGGAGTGTTGGAATGTGACGAAAAAAACAGTATTTATTTCCATTCTTCTCAAAAGAAATACGAAATATAAACTTATTTCATGTTTTAATATGCTACTACTAATTTGAAAGCGCTGAGCAACGCTTCGCTCGAGAACGCAAAGAGTCTGAAATTTATTCTACGCCGACTGACTGCGTTATACGATATTCTCTGGTGCTGTGTGGAGGCGAATTTGAAATCGCAGCCGCCCGGTTCCTCTGATTAGGCAGTCTTGTCCGCTCACAGTTGTCTCATTTTACCTTCTGTCATACAAATAGGGTACAGCCTTCCCTCGTTGCCCACTACAAGAGATTTCGAAGTACGGATGTTCTGTTCTCATTTCTTGAAAGTGCGTGATTCGCACCCGAATCAGCGGTATCGAAAGGCACGCTGTGATGGCGCCCCGTGTTGCAGAAGAAGGTAACTGCGAAAGGAGTTACAGAGGACGCAGTGTAGTCGATTAACGACAGATGGCAGCATGCGACTTGCCGTGTTCAGCTTTGATTTAGGTAATACGACGGTGAAATGGAATACACAGACTGAAAAAGATGTCTACGGGCTCAATTGTGTATAATATGGACACTGAAATTCTGATACCTTTTTCTAGTAAATTATAAATGTCGATCGGAGGAGAATGTTTAGCGTAAAAATAAAATTTTTGAATCACTTGTGTTTCCGTTTCGAGAAAGTAACGGTATGTTAATAATCGCTTCCATTCTGTCAAACAAAATATAAACGTTATTTAACAGTTCTACACACAGCTAACGAATGTGCTTTCCATAAACCGAACTGCCGCTACCGCTTCTGGTTCGTCATGTAAACGCTGTCATATCGACTCCCGAATCATTGTCACCGGTGCCGGATTTCTTGCTGTATTTCGAGGGAAAAAAACACTACCACAGCATTCCATCATTTTACGGTTTTAAGCACTTTCATTTTATCGAAGAATTGAGACTGCGGTCAGCACCCTTATCGTGTCATGTCTGATAATGTGTAACAGTGCATGATGACAAAACCCCCCCCAACCGCCACTGCTTACGTTTGCGTTTTTTCACACACGTCAGTGACTGACTACCAAAAGGGACGCCACTCGAACGCCAGCACGGGTTACACAAAATCGTAAAAACAGCGTCGCATTCGCATACTGACACGGTACTGACGTTGGGCACTTTTAATCGCGGTTGCAGATCGTAGAAAGACAGAAGCTGAGTTTATTTTTCCGTTAATTATGCGTCTGCTGCAGCCCACAGTGCTTTGTCGCTGCCCCAGCGACCTATTGTTGCTGCTGGCGCTCCACAATGTCGGCAGTTTATCACTTGCTCGCTGACAATGGCGGTTTTTAGGAGAAAACGAAAACGGAAAAAATGATAGTAAATGCACAACCACCAGTCAAACTTTACATGTAAACGATAAACCTTTAAACGATAAACATCGTCGGTGGGGCACACATAACTGTATGTTGTCCATTTAAACGCTCATTTAGAGTTAGGCCTTCCACACACAAACTCGCAAAACTTATCATTCTGTCCAATCGAAATTACGCATCGTATTCTTCAATGAAAAATACTACTCACTTCCACTAATCACTTGTGGCGTCGTGCTTGCGAGACAGTTCCACCTCCCTATAGCAAACGATTGTCTGCTATATTAAACACTGTCCCCATATAGAAGCATTTCAATATTTTCGCAATAGTAATTGACGAGCTAAAAATATTTTTCGTCTTGTTACTGCTTAATTATCATGTCGGGATTCACAAACGTTGTGTGAGCTCCCTGTTAACAGGGATTGATAATGTTTTATCGCTCTGAAACAGCGGCTGAAACTCGTATGCAGACGTAGAAACCGAATCGCAAAAGTCGTCGTTCGTTCCAACAGAAACTACCCATGATACTGGTCGCTAGAAAATGATATTAACTTATATAAGAGAGAGTAATTTCCATAGCCGTTGTCTTCGCCAAGCTGAATGTTTCGTAAACTCATCATAATTAGTTCAGAGGCTTTCGTTTCTTCAGCAATACATAAATGAACAATTACAGACTTGGAACCGTGCCGAAACTTTCGTTACAAATGGGAACGGAGTGTATCGCAGCTACATTTCCCTGACACACGCTTTCGGCGTTCTTCGCCGGATTAGCCGTGAGTAACAAACCGAGGTTCGGACGAATCTCTCCGTCGCCTCTTTCTGGACCAGCCGACTGCAGCCGTGCTGGCAAACAAGGTGTCGATGTCTGCGACGCTGTTTCCACCCCGGGTTAAAAGTTATCGAGTCTAGGAGAGCCTCTGCAGCTTCCCAACGCTAAGGCAGCAGCCGCCGTGACGGTACAAGTTACTGCTGTACACTCTCGTCTCTGCGGCCTGTCTTCTCACGGAACAGATGTTCCTTGGTTTTACCTGAATATATACAACTGTTTTCTCGCATTATCGTCCTACGCATATTCAGGTTTCCTAATACCCTCACTGTTTTCACATGTGTTTGTGGCCGCCGGCAATCAAATGCACCATTAGCAGTGCAGGAAACTCACCGTCGTCAAACCAGCATCGGAGACAAATTTGCTTACCGAGAAAGCAACTTGTGAAGGTTTGCATCTATTATAGAGCCGACACAGCTTGGCCTGTTGTAGGACACACTAAGAGAAGACATGTAGCACTCGAAAAAGACCGTTGTTTTAGGAAGTTAAGGAATTTCAAGGGCATACTTTTTGTTTGGCTCTAGCTTCAATACACTCTAAAATCGTCTCAGAGGTGTTTATGTTACCGTCTGCAACTCTGTCGCTTACGCATAATTAATCTGGCCTAAACTTAGGAGGTGACTGCTTGAGATGTTTTGCCTAATTTGGCACCTTCCATTGCGACGTGGTGCTGTGGCCCTTTACATATTCGGCCACTCACTAAAAGAGTGTTACAATTGTCGTGATGATAATGGATAGAGAATGAGTTGTTGTTATTACTGTATCTCGTATTATCGAGAGCTTAGTGCGTAGCTGTGCAGTCTCTTTGCGACAGTACTTCATTAACTAGAGACCACGGCCGGAGTTACTTGCTCGTACACCACAGTGACGTCATAACATCCACACTCGCGTCTCATTCATTATGAACGGCTGCGCACTGCCACATATGCTAGCCCTGAAATCGGGTGAGCCCGGCCTTTATGCTTCTCACTAGAATAACATGGCAACTACTCTCAAAAGAGCCATGCATTTCTGGACAGACGATTTTTTCCATTTAATACAACTTTTCTTTCACTACAGGTATTAACACTCTTGGAAAGCGTGTAATCGGCGGATATCTGTCCGATCGTGTTTACTCACTGGGCTACAAGCGCAAAACTTGTACTCCTCACGGCTTTGTGTTCGCCTCGACCAACGGATTACGTGACGTCTGTTGCCAACATGCTGATTTTATTCCTGCAGAGTCTTATATCTCGAAATTCTACCGTAGTCGGTTCCACATTCTTGGTGTATATTAAAACAATCCCGCGATTTATTTGAATGACCACGAAAACAAATGTTGTCATTTTTATTTCCTCTTCTTAAACGTACCATTCGTCGCGGTTCAACAGTCGACATCGCAAAGCTGTACCACAGATCGGCGCGATTTGTATATCTACACACTCTCTCGAAGCGATTGCCCAATATGGGACAAACACAACTGCCACGACATTTGCGATGATACAATTGTTCTCTACTATTCGAATCTCCAATTTCTCAGTAATATACTTGCGTGGGAAAGCATATCTGGTACTCAGTCCGTTTCTGTGAACGTCAAATAGTAGGACAGCTACTATTTATTTCATAGAGCAGTCTCTGCAAACGGATCTGCTAATAGCAGTTCCGTCTTATCACGCAACCTCTGCGATATCGATCCTGGAAATGTGCTTATAACCACAGCCAGCCTCTCGCTTAGTGGCAAGGGCTCCGGCAAACAGTGGCCGGAGACAAGACACCCGCTAACTCTTTGCACAGCCGTGTGGATGGGTCTGTAGTCTTTGACAAGTTTAGTCACCGTGCCTAAACGCCTAAAGCTTTTTGGTGAAATGTGTTTGCAGCAGTGTCCATCTCGCACTTGTTTCCACAACGAGCGTAATCCTGATCGCTCAAGAAATCAGCTGTGAACGCTTCAATGGCCGAGCACGAGACTTTTGAACGTTCGTCTACTTCCAATCTCGTCTTCACCCTCCACCACATCACGACTCCACTGGCGTCTGCCAGGATTCCGTACTCTAAACCATCTGTTAATGTCTCCACCTCGTATTACGCAAAGACTGATAAGTCTGCTTCGTGAAGGACAGCTGCATTGCAGAGACCACGCGTGTAATAATTATGAAGCCCGGGACATCGACGTTTGCTCACTCTAGCAAAGTCGATTGCTGTTTAACGTGTAACCACATGATTAAAACTGTTTCCGAAATTTTCCTCCCCTGAATGTTGTTTCCCGTGTAGTCGTCGTCTCTCTCGTACCGTTCATCCTGACTGCTCAGTACAAACATGGAAACTTGCTGCAGGTGTCAGATACCTACATGGAGGACCTGAGGTAAATTTCACGACATTTCAGTACAGAGAAAACCATAAATAGAATATAGTTCGCCTCTGCCAGGAGAACAAATCAGGGCAACTCGGTCTCGTAGGTTACTGTGTCGCAGGTATATATCGAGATACGGAGAGCAGCTGATATCACGCTAGTCATCGGTCTCTGAGTCATCACTTGCACATCACAGAAACTATAAAATTAATTCGTCTCTATGATGGGAGCAATGCGACCAACGCCATTAAAAGTTGTGTTTCATTTTCAGTCCATAGGGAACTGACCAATGGTGCATTGTCTCTCTCGTTCCATTAATACCGACGCTGTAGGGGCTCATAATATGTTGCCCCATAATAATGTGCCAGACGCTTTTCTCACCACATTTATACATTTACTACTTGCTTAAACGTTTCGCATTTTCTTTCACGTACTTGCCGTCCACTAAATTTTATAGTTGTATATCGCTACCAACGCATTCCGTCATTTTGTCGTTTCCAGCACTTTCTATGGAGTCGTGAGAGTTCGACTATCAATATGTCACTTGCTACGACACGCTTACTTAATTAAGTGGTGACTCATTTTTCATTTACTTTGACCTTTTTAAGACATCTTCAAGTATTAAACATGGACATGCGATTGTCTTCATTTCTAAGGAAATATTGTGTGGTGCGTCGCCTAAGTATGATGAACGTGTATGTGATGTTTTAAAGTTTTCTTCTTCTCATCCTGAAGACTGGTTAGTCCAAACACTGTGTTCACCCGTACATTTTCTATAAATTACCTTTCATTTTGGGGAAAGAGGTCCCCATGTCAGATTTTAATTACACTCCTGTAGCGCCGAAATTACGCATTTGCGGCTCTTACTTGCGGCACTCAAATTCCTATGATTCGTACTGTCTTTCCGCCCTGCACTTTTGGTCAAATTGATTTTCCGCACCCTGTATAACATTCCTGGATGGCAAACGTCGCTCAGCCAGCACCGCTTAAATTATTCACTTTTTACAGACGCTACACATATCTCACTGAATGACACCCAGCCAGGTTGACCGCCTGCATTCCGCCACGTCACTGGAAAGCCAGCACGCGATCCACAACATCACCAAACCAGCACCAGATTCGCACGGTGACACCTTACTGATTGTAAGCACACTCAGAGATTAAGCGCAAACGCAGATCGTAGTATGCAGAAGCCGAGTTTGTCTTTGCGTTAACTCTGCGTCTCCTGCAGACCACAGAGCTCTGTCGGTACATCAGCGGTCGATTGTTGGTGTTGGCGCACGGAATGATGGCAGATTCAGGCTTTCTCTGGGGTAACTGGGATTCTATTAAAGAAATCAAAACGGGAAGGAGTAACGAAAGCGGCAACTGGGAGTCAAACAGTACGTTTCTGTTAATTTAATGCGATGACAATTTTGAACGATAATGTTCGTGACGCGATTGAGTTACCAGCAATTACAGAAACCCAGGTTTTATGTTGCGTCCACCACAGACAAACTCACTAAAGATATCGTTCCTGCCACGTCCCTACGAACTACGCACAACTGAGCCTGTAATTCATGACGAAGTTGACTATTAATTTTACTAGTCTCGTATTTTTCTTAGGTAAAGAATGAGCAAAATGCTCACACGTGATAGAAGTGTTACGTCTATCATGCAATCGTGGAGGAGACAATTGCTCCAGCCAGAGCAGAAATGCCCTTCATGTCATTTATATTTTTCTTTATAAACTGAACATTTAGTAACAGGGTGAGGCGAATTACATACTGCATAGTGTGAATAAATGTTTCAATTTTTTGAGCAACCGTGATAAACTAGAACAAAATACTAAGACTTGGCTACAGATGTCCGCCATCATAGGGCTGCAGTGACAGCTGAGTCGTTCCTCAAGTCTTAATGGCGGCCACAGCGGCTGAGGCGCCACATCGCACCCCTGTCTCCGTAGAGCACGCGCCACGTGTCTCGCTGTATCAATCATTTATTTATCTTTATCGAGCATTTCGATAGTTTCTCACCCTTGAACACCAGTGTATTTTCTCGGTATCACTATAATCAATTTAAACGCTCTGTATAATACTTTTTTACGAGCGGCATGATTATTAACAGTTTTACATTCAGTTTTTGTCTGGTTATTCGTTTGTTGCCGACTTTCCTCATTCTACACTCAGTAAACGTCGAGAATTTTTGCTTGTACGTTTCAAAGTTGCCCCACTATTGCCGGGTACATCTTTAGTAGTATTAGGCGCATAACATATCTTTATAATTCATATGCAAGTATTGATCTTCCACGAAAAAGACACATGTCAATCCGTGTACCTGGTTAAGAGAAACATTGGAGTCTCTCCCTACTCAAGCCAGCGAACTAATGTCCAAAACTGTGAGCACAGCATAATGCTGCGTCTGCCGCCAGTTGTCAGACGCATTCCAGTATCCTGTCCCACTCACTGACCAGTTACGCAACTTTAATCTGTCCACACAGTGGTATATCGCCGCCCACAGATTGCTGGATACTCCTCCTGCGTAACAGAACTTGCCCGGCCTTTGCCTCCCGCTACTGTTCATGCTCAGATTTTCCGTTTCAAGATCCGCCAGGTAGTCCGTCGCACTCAACACCTGATTCGCGACCGCTTTCCCTGAACACTGCCGCCGGTTGTTACTTTAGCTCTTTCTCCATTCAGATGATGTATCTTCCAGCGCCGCATCTAACTGCTTATGTCTCTTGTTCTCCATGCCAGGAATTGTGCCCTGTCACTGAAGAACTAAAGAGAAATTTAGGCCACCTATTATATTAAGTAGTTGAAAAGTAAGCTTCGCAGGGAATATACTTGCACCTGGCATTGAAATCAATATTTTTCCTCTCAGGAAAAAAGAAAAGATGTTCCTGGTAGTGTTGGAACGTGACGAAACAAAAACTTTATTTATTTCCATTCTTTTCAAAAAAATACAAAATATAAACTTATTTCATGTTTTAATATGCTACTACTTATTTGAAAGCTCTGAGCAACGCTTCGCTCGAGAACGAAAACAGTCTGAAATTTATTCTACGGCTCCTGACTGCGTTATACGATATTCTCTGGTGCTGTGTGGAGGCGGATTTGAAATCGCAACTGCCTGTTTCTCTGATGTGGGGGTCTTGTCGGCTCACAGTTGTCTCAATTTACCTTCTTTCATACAAATAGGCTACAACCCTCCCTCGTTGCCCACCACACGAGATTTTTATGTACCAATGTTCTGTTTTTATTTCTTGGAAGTGCGTGATTCGCACCCCAAAGACCGCTATCGAAAGACGTTGTGATGGCGCCCCATGTTGCAGAAGAAGGTAACTGCGAAAGGAGTTACAGAGGACGCAGTGTAGTCGATGGCCGACAGATGGCAGCATGCGACTTCCCGTCGTAAGCTTTGATATAAGGAATAAGACGTTGAACGGAATAAACAGCGCGAAAAAAATGTCTGCGGGGGCCAATCTGTCACACAACGACCAAGGACCTTGTATATAGTAATGGACACGGAAATTATTATATCTTTTTGCAGAAAATTATAAATGCCGAACGGAGGAGAAATGTTTAGCGTAAAAATAAAATATCTGATTCTCTGTGTTTCTGCTTCGAAAATGTAACGATATGTTAATAATCGCTTTCATTGTGTCAAACAAAATATAAAACGTTATGTAACAGTTCTACAAACGGCTAACGAATGTGCTTTTCATAAACCGATCTGCCGCTACCGCTTCTGGTTCGTCATGTAAACGCTATCATATCGACTGCCGAAACATGGTCACCGATGCCGGATTTCTTGCTGTATTTCGAAGGAAAAAAACACTACCACAGCATGCCATCATTTTACGCTTTTAAGCACTCATTTTATCGAAGAATTGAGACTGCGGTCAGCACCCTTGTCGTGTCATGTCTGATAATTTGTAACAGTGCAGGATGACAAAACCCCGCCCAACCGCCACTGCTTACGTTTGCGTTTTTTCACACACGTCAGTGACTGACTACCAAAAGGGACGCCACTCGAACGCCAGCACGGGTTACACAAAATCGTAAAAGCAGCTTCGGAATCGCATAATGACACGGTACTGACGTTGAGCACTTTTAATCGCGCTTGCAGATCGTAGAAATATAGGAACTGAGTTTATTTTTCCGTTAATTCTGCGTCTCCTGCAGCCCACAGGGCATTGTCGCTGCCTCAGGTACCTATTGCTGGTGCTGGCGCTCCACAATGTCGGCAGTTTTAACTTTCTCGCGAATAATGGCGGTTTGATGCAGAAAATGATAGTAAATACACAGCCATCAGTCAAACTTTACATTCATCGGACTTAGAAGCGAGTAAACCTTTAAGCGATAAATAACGTCGGTGGAGTGCACATGACTGTATTTAATCTATATAAACCCACGTTTAGAGTGAGACCTTTCAGTCACAAACTCGCCAAAGTTATCATTCTGTCCAATCGAAATTACGCATCGTGTTCTTCAATGAAAAACACTACTGACTTCCAGTAATCACTTGTGGCGTCATGCTTGCATAACACTTCCACCTCCCTACAGCAAACTATTGTGTCCTATATTACACACTCTGTCCGCATTTGAAAGCGTTTCAATATTTTCGCAATAGTAATGGACGACCTATAAAGATTCAACGTCTTCTTACTTCTTACTTATCTTGTTGGCATTCACATACATAATGTGAGTGCCGAGCAGCGATTTGTTCACGTGGAGAGACAATGATTTATTGCTCTGAAACAGCGGCTAAAACTCGTATGCAGACGTGGAAAGTAACAATCTATAGTATTCGTCACCAGGAAATGATACTAACTGATATAATCGACAATAATTTCCATAATCGTTCTCTTTCCAAAGCTAAATGTTTCGTAGACTCATCATCGTAGTTAGTTCAGAGGTTTTCGTTTCTTCAGCAGTACATAAACGAACAATTACAAAGAGGTGAATTTTTGAAATGTCGCGAAAGCAGTACTGCGCCGCAGGTTTCGTTACAACTGGGAACGGAGTGTCTCGCAGCGGCATTCTGGATACAAATGATTTCGGCGTGTTTGGCGCGTTAGATTTGAATAAGAAATCAAGATTCGGACGAATCTCTCCATCGCCTCTCTCTGCACCAGCCGGCTGCAGCCGTGCTGCCAAAGAAGGCGTCGATGTCTGCGACGCTGCTTCCCCCCCATGCTTGAATCGCAACCAAGTCGGGGAAATCCTCTGCTGCCTCTCGAGGAAAGACGGTAGTCGCGGTGCCGGTGCAAGCTTCTGCTCTACGTTCCCATCTCTTGCGGCCTGACCTGCCTTTCCACGGAACTGATGTACCTTGGTTTTACCTCAATATAAATAACGCAACTAATTTTACCTAAAATACTACAGCGAATATTTACATATATTGCTAACTGTTTTATCGCATTATCGTCCAAAGCATATTCAGGTTTCGTAATATCCTCTCTGTTTTCACACGTGTTGTTGGCCGTGGGCAAGCAAATTGCACCATTAGCAGAGCAGGAAACTCACCACCGTAAATTTGCTTACCTGGAAAGCTGCCTATGAAATTATGTATTCTGGAACCGACACAGCTTGGTCTGTTATTGGCCACACTAAGAAAATACATTTAGCACTCGAAAAGCTCCGTCGTTTTAACAAGTTAAGGATTTTCAAGAGCATACTTTTTGTTTGTCTCTAGCTTTAGTACACTCTAGAAACATCTCAGTGGTGTGTAAGTAACCGTCTGCAACTCTGTCGCTTACATGTATTTATTCAGGCCTTACTTGTGTTGTAAGGGCTGGCTTCTTGACATGTTTTCCTTGATGCATGATTTTCTGAAGAGGTGATCGTTTCCGTTTAGTACGGCACTTTTTTTTTCCTAGTATAGATGTTAACCCTCCTTTAAAGCGTGCAAATGGCGGATATCTGGCCGATCGTTTTTAAGTCACCGGGCTACAAGCGCAAACCTTATACTCCTTATGGTTTCGAAATTCTAACGTAGTCTGTTTCACATTCTTTGTATATATTAAAACAATTCCGCAATGATTTTTGAAAAACCACGAAAATAAAAGTTGTCATTATTTATACCCTCTTGTTAAACGTGCCATTCGTCGTGTTTCAACAGACGGCGTCGCAAAGCTGTACCACACATCGGTGCGATTTGTATACCTAGATACTCTCTCGAAGTCATTCATTGCCCAATATGGGACAAACACGTCTGCAGGACATTTGCGATGCCAGAATCGTTCTCTAGTATTCGAATCTTCGATTTCTCCGTAATATACTTACATTAGGAAGCGTATCTGGTACCCAGTCCGTTTCTGTGAACGTCAAGTAGTAGACATCTTCAACTTTTATAGTCCTGTCTTCCTCAGTTGCGTGTAATATTACGGTATATTGATAATTTTTACTTATGGACCGTCTGACAGTCGGCAACACAAACCAAAACATTGCATTGAAAGAAGCGTTCAGTACATAGTGCAGTGGAATGTGGGAGAAAAACCGCAAATTCGCATTCATAAGAAGAAGAACACCGAAAATGCAACAGGAGCGTAATATGTAAGAAATTGTCCACGCAACCTGCCACTGATGATGTCTTGCAGAAAATAAAGGCGAAACGCGTATGGCACTAAAATTGTGTTTTATTCAGTTGCTGTCAGACGGTCGTTAAGTAAAAATTATCAATATACCGTCAAATAGTAGGACTGCTACTACATAGTACGTAGGGCAGTATTTGCAAACCGATCTGCCAATAGCAGTTCTGTCTTATCACGCAAACACTGCGATATGGATCCTGGAAATGTGCTAATAGCCACAGCCAGCCTCTCGCTCAGTGGCGAGGGCTACGGCAAACAGTGGCCGGTGACAAGACACCCCCTAACTCTGTGCACAGCGGTCTGAATGGGTCTTCAATCTTTGAGTAGTTTTGCCGCCGTGCGTAAACGCCAAACGCTTTTTGGTGAAATGTGTTTGCAGCAGTGCCCATCTCGCGCTTCTTTCCGCAGCGAGCGTAATCCTGATTGTTCAATAAATCAGCTACGTACGCTTCAGTGGCCGTGCACGAGGCTTTTGGACATCCCTTTACGTGCAGTCTGCTCCCCATCTTCCCCCATATCACGACTCCACTGGCGTCTTCCAGGACTCCGTACTCTCCACTACTTGTTAATGTTTCCTCTTCGTATTACACAAAATGACAAGTTCGCTTCGTCAAGGGCAGCTCCATTGCAGAGAGATGTGTGTAAAAATTATGAAGCTCTGGACATCGACGTTTGTTCATCCTATCAAAGCCGATTAATGTTTAACATGCAACCTCATCATTAGAGAAAAATGGTTTCCGAAATTTTCCTCACCTGAATGTTGTTTCCCGTGTAGTCGTCGTCTCTGTCGTACCGTTCATCTTAACTGCTGAATACAAACATGGAAAATCGCAGCAGGTGTCAGATACCTTGACGGAGGACTAGAGGCAAAATTCTCCACGTTTGAGTACAGTCAAAAACGTAAATAAATTGAATGTGGTTTGCCTTTGATCAGAAGAAGAAATGAGGGCTACTTGGTTCCATAGGTTAACGTGTGGGGGGGAGTTGATATGGCGGTATTCGTCGGTCTCTGCCATCACTTCCACGTCACAGGAGCTGTAAAAATACTTTCCTTGCGATGATAGGAGCAATGGGACCAACACAGTTAAAAACCGTGTTTTATTTTCAGTGCTTTGGGAACTGACCACCGGTGCACTGTCTCTCGTTTCATGAATACCGATGCTGCAGGGGCTCATGTGTTGCTCCATAGTAACGTCACGGAGGCTATTGTCACGACATTTATACATTCGCCACTTCAGTTGAGGACTTTTTGTGATCAAGAAACGTATTTTACATCTTACATTCTAGCTACATGGTTACGCGTATCGCATTTTTTCTATTAAATTTTAAGGTTATATATCGGTACCAGCGCATTCCGTCATTTTGCCGTTTCCAGCACTTTCTATGGACTCCTGAGAAGTTGACCATCATTCTGCCATATCTTGTCTCACATATACAGTGTGTGAGAAAACAGTCTGACCCAAAGTGTAGGGCAGAAAGACAGCATTAAAAAAATCAATCCGAGTATAGGAACTAGAAATGGCTGTTGAATATTTACAGCGCTATGCCAGCATGAAAACGGTTGGCAGTTTGAACATTTGCTGCGACATACTTAACGCTAAGTAAGTGTTGGATCACGTTTCCTTTACTTTGTCCTCTTGAAGACATGTTGAAATATAAAACGTGGACATGTGATTGTCTTTATTTCTAAAGAAATGTTGTCTAGAACGTCGGCTAAGTATTACACAGGTGTATGTGATGCTTTGAGTTTTTCTTGTTATCGTCCTGAGACTGCTTAGTCCATAGACTGTGATTACACTTACATTTTGTGTGAATTATCTTTCATTTTGAGTAAAGACGTCCACATGTCAGATTTTATTTACGTTCCTGTAGCTCCCAAAATACGAATTTTCGACCCCGAGTTGTTGTACTCAAACTACTAAGTTTCACACTGTCTTTCCGCCCTACACCTTTGGTCAAATCGTTTCTCCGGACCCTGTATAACGATGCTGGATGGCGAAACCCTGCTCAACCAGCACTGCTTACATTGTTCACTTTTAACGCACTCTACACTGAGTGACTCCCACCCCGGTCGCCCGCCCATATTGCGTCGCGTCACTGGAAAGCCAGCACGCGACACACAAAATCACGAAACCAGCCCAGATCTGCATAGTTACTCTGTACTGATTGTCAGCACATTTAGACGTTAGTCACAAATACATACAGTAGTAATGTAGAAGCTGGACTTATTTTTCTGTTAATTTTCCGTCTCCTGCAACCGACAGAGCTTTGTCGCTGCGTCAGAGACCGATTGTTGCTGCCAGCACCGCGGAATGTTGGCGGTTTTAACTCTCCCGCGAGTAATGGCGGTTTTGTGAAATAAGCGAAAACGGGAGAAGAATTCAGATGCAAGTTTTCATCATCGAAATGAGAGTGAATCCCTACTTGACGCATGTCTACCCACAGCAAGAACTCGCGTAGGTGTGTGTCCTTCCCCACATGTGAATCACAGCCCTAGTGGCTGGCCAGTTGTACCACTGTAACGCATCCGAACTGTGCTGTTTCGTACTCGGCACATTCATGGATGGCCTTCTGTCACAGCTGCCTCCAGCTGATGTTACGCTAAACCCCCGAGAAGGAGGCGATTGAGTGAAAGAATCTCCCGGTAAACATGTAAGGAAATCGTAAAGAAGTACCGTCAAAACGTTTTTATCGAAGCCAAATAACTCACTGATGCTGTTTTATTACGCTCGCGTGGATCACACGCGTCGTGCGGAATATGTCAAACGGTAACAGCTGGAACGTATTTACACTCCATGGTTTTGAAGACGTATAATGGACAGGAAAATTGCTCTAGAGCCAAGGAGAAATCTTAGTCGTGTACGTAGAATTAGCGAATATGTTGTCATCAGGCATCGCTTATGATGACGTAATTAAAAAGTTTACAGCATCATTTCTTTGTATCGATGTGTTAAATGGTAACAGATAAGAAAGGATTCCTCGAATGCCTTTACACGCTGCTCATGATAGGAGGAAGACTGCATTCAAGTCAACTATTAATTCACTGAGAAGGTAAAGAAATGGAAAAAGCTTGCCTCAGCGTTATTATTCTGTCGTGTAGCTGGGTGGCGCCTATCGCGAGAATGAAGTCCGCCAAAACTTTGGTTTACGATGCCTGACTTCGTTATGTGCTCCCCGCTGGCGTACGTGAATCTGTGAACACACAGCGGGCTTCATGTGTTCGACCGTAGAGATACACATATACACGGCGCCTGCATCTATCCTTTCCGTGTTGTGGTTCGAAACCAAATGGATTAGACGGTTGCACTATCTGCAACTGCAATCAAGTACTGACTTCAACAACTGATCTTGTTGCATTAGTATCACTCATTTGGTAATTCAATTACTCTACTTTCTGCAAGATTCGCGACGTTAATGCGATAACTGTCCTTGTTACGTTTGGTCATGTGGAACGACAGCAAACGTTTCAAAAACTGTCCTACAAACTCTTTATTTTCACAAATGGCAGAATTACAGGAATGCGACGAATTTCTCTTCTTGTTGGGCTGTGGCTCATTCAGCTGGCCTCTTCCACAGAATCGGTTGGCGGGAATCATATAGTTTTCTGGCCATTTCCTCACGACTACGTCTCATGTGTGGCATTATGCTTTAAGAAGTGACATCCGTAACGTCCTATTTTTACACGGAATAAAAACCTACGACTTGTGCTTTATCTAGTACAAATGACGAACCAATATCGAGATAAGAAGAAAACGTTGCTTGTAGAGTAAATTCATAATAGTTGGTTAGAGATTAACGCTCTGTCGTGTCAAAAATTTTCGCCATTCGTAGAGTTTCAGAAATGACGACCGACACAGCCAACATCCCTGCTTTCATCCAACCCAAGGATTTTGGGAAATGTTTGCCGCGTAGCGTGTGCTGTTGTCATTTGGGTTGAAATTCTCGCTTTTGAAAGAGTGTCCAAACATTCCTGAGTGATCCGTCAGTGGGAAAACTGTAACGACTTTTGTTTCACGTGTCTTTCTGATGGTCGGCAAGCGCGGGAGCTCACCGGTCAGCCCAGCCCTAGAAACGCATATGCAGATGTGTAGTCATACTGTGGAAAATTTACATATGTTCCATACGCATGGCGTACACAACCGTGACGTTGTAACCTCTACACTCCCGTCCTGTTTATTACGAGAGATTGTCACAACCCACATATGCAGCCCCTATCTTATCCTCTGTTCACCAACATGATACGTTCAGTGTTCCAAAAGATTCCTCCGTGTTAACGTTGTAGTTGCATCTTCCTCCTCAAAGTAGCTCCGCGACATCTCACACATTCCGGCCACGTATCAAATCAATATCAGAGTTGCCTTGATGAAGAGTCAGAGTAAATTACTCATTAATATCTGCTTCTACAAAACGCGTTGTGCACTCTCCGTCGTGTTTAAATGGTCCTTACTAGAAGACTGTCGTAGAAACTGGCGCCAGTCATACACGTACGTAATCTTTGAAAACTGTGACCCAATTACGGGAAACACAGTTGCCGCACTAGAACCACTGTCTACTACTATAAGTTTTAATTTGTCATTGATACACTGACTTTTGCGTAACAAAGCGTTTGTTGTACCCCGGAGATTTGCACGAATAATGCATACTACGGCACTTCTGTTTCTTTCAGACCGATGCCTCGACGTAAACATCGAAACTTCCAGTTGCTATTAACGTTTTGGAGCCAGTGAAGATGTGGTTCTGGAGGAAGTGTTTTGCTGGTTTCAGTTTAGCCAGTATTGGTAACATTTGAAGCTACTTTGTCTTCTGGTCAGAAGAAACTGATAGCACCTCTTTGTTCCGACAGATTATACTTTACCGTTCCTGCACGTACAACCACCACGTCACACAGTGTGTGTTACTCTTGTGTCGTAACTTTATAGTGAGAGCAGAAAGGAAAAAAAAGACAGCTGATATCTGTATATTTAACGAAGTCATTCATTTCTGTGTACGTTATTCACCTCTTGCTGTGTGCCCTGCTCTGTTTGGGAAAGGAGGAAGCGTCGGTAGCAAACTTTTGTCAACGGCTGAATCTGGAGGTCGTCCGTACTAGCGAGGCGATGAAGGCATTTGCGAACTAGGGGTAAATCTGTTTAATTTTTTTTATTTCATCGCATTGGTGAATAGACTGAATCAGTATAGTGTGGTCTCCCCTAATCCACAGAAGATACGATAAGAAATGTTACGTTCTTCCGATTAATCTACAGCTAAGAAAAACCTTCAACTTCTCATCGTAATCGCAGTTCCTTCCAGTTCACCGCCCTGCAATTCGTCAGAATCAGATGAACGGACAATTCAAATGACGCAGTGTTTACAATATACTGTTGCGAAAACAGCTGTGCGCCTAAAATTCCGTTACAAAGGGGAACGGAGTGGCTCGCGACGCCATTCTTGCGTCAGACGCTGTCCGTGCTCTTGCCGAGTTAAACTTTTGTATCTGTTCAGGATTACTTTAGAAAGATTCGTCTCCTGTCGCCGTGCTGCCAGACGAGGTGTCGACGTCTGCGACGCTGCTCCCCCACGTCCGGACGCAAATGATTCGACCAACTGCCCCGTAGAATAGCCGCTGCACAAATTGAATTTTTTTTTGGGAAATCTGATTTTTGCGGCATCTCTGACGACAGAAAAATGTGAAGCCCTTGTCTTATACAAAAGTCTGTATTCCTATATTTTTTGTTGGTAACAGTACTCTAAATATTTTTACGTAAAACGCTAGGCAAAGTATTACACTTAGATGAGGCAAGTGGCAAACGAGGGAAAATGTTAGAAATATGGCGTGCTTTCCAGACTTGACTGTTCCCTTCGCTTCAGTTGTGTTACACATATTCAGGTCTGGGGAGGGCGTCTCTTGCTGATACACTGTGGAGACGTCGAAACATCGACACTCGCGAGTCATTCATTACCGACGATCCTGCACTGGCAAACAAGCCACGCCTGTAATCTAGTGACCCTGGCCTCACATTCTTATTACTAAAGTACTGAAGAAACAATTTTTTTCTATTTCAATGTGTCTCATTTTTGCTCTTCTATACGCTTAATACACCTTGAAAACGTAAACGGCGGACATCTTTCCGACTGGTTTCAACTCTGCTAGCTACAGCTGCCAGCTAATATAATTATTAATCGCTCTGTCTGGTGATTGTGCAAAAGGATCGCGCGAGCCGAGTAGACGACATGTTTACATCGCTGTGACATCTTCTTCCCGGAAGTGGTGCTGTGGTCTCCTGTACATTCCGGTCGTGTATAAAAACAGGCCAGTACTCGTCTGCTTGGCAATGTGGAAACACGTAAAGTTATTCTTTTTGTAACCTGTTGTCAAGTATGCTGGCCATTCTCTATCGTGTTTGAATACTTGGTACCACAAAGCCGCAAAAGAAATAAGTGCGCAACCTGTATCTACACTTAGTTCACAACCGTGCACCAGTAAACGTAACTTTTGTCGCTCAGTACAGCACCTTCCAACGCTTTAACGGACGTGGATACTTTTCAACATCCGTTTATGTGCAACCTCCTCCTGCTCCCCATGTTTTCACTGGCGTCCGTAACAAGTCCGTATCCTCCACCATTTGTTAATGTCTCCTCTCGATATTAGGGAAACACCGAAAAGTTCGCTATACCGAGGATAGTTGCATTGCAGAGGCTATGAGCGTAATTGTTATGAAGCTCGCAAAATAGAGGCTTCTTCGGACTAACGTTTCATATGCAGACATGACTAGAGAAAAGCAGTTGCCCAAAGTTTTGTCTTGTGAATGTTGTGTCCCGTGTAAACGTCATATCTGTCGTACCGTCCACCTTACCTGCTCAGTAACCAGGCTAGGTGTTAAATCATAGAAAATATTAAATTCTGGTCGAGGTCTACGTGGTTCCATAGATTGTTGTCCACATGTTTCACATGTTTATTGAAATACAAAGAGAAGTTAATATCGCAGTATTCAACAGCCTCTGAGTCATCAATACCGAACCACAGACGATAAAAAGAGTACCGCCATTACTCACGTTGATGGTAACAATGTGACCAACGCAGTTAAAAATTTTGCTTCGTTTTCAATGCTTTGGCAATTGACCGACGGTGCATAGTCTTTACTTTCATTAATATTGAGTCTGTGCGGTCTCACGTGTTGCCCCATAATAGCACGATTGATACGCTTGTCGCGACACTTGTACACTTACTACTTTACCTGAGGACATTTTGTAATCAAGAAACGTACTTCACATCTATTTCCACTGAATTTTAAAGTTACAAATTGCTACCAACGCATTCCGTCATTTTGCCGTTTTCCACACTTTCCATCAAAGATTAAGTGTACTGGACTCTAGAGAATTCGACCAACCCTCTGTCACGCCTCGTCTGGCATACGCAGGGTGCGGAAACACAATTTGACCAAAAGTGTAGGGCACAAGGACGGCATCAAATGAAAGAATCTCAATATAGAAGCCAGAGGCCGCACGTGAATATTTAAGGCGCTATGTCAGCATGATGACGGTGGTCGGTTTGAACATTTGCTACAGATAATTATGTTAATTAAGTGGATGCTTATCCGTCATTCATTTTTGCTCTTTTATGAGATATTGAAAAATGAAACATGGTGCGTCAGCCAAGTCCGATACACGTGTGATACTTTAAATTTATCCTGTTCTTCAAATATTCTGTTTACGTATACACGTCCTGCAAATGCAGATCGTAGTAATATAGAAGCCGAGTTTATGTCTCCGTTAATTCTCCATATCTCGCAGACCACAGAGCTCTGTTAGATTCTGACTTTCTCCGGAGTAACTGGGATTCTATTGAAGAATTGAAAACAGAAAGAAGTAACGAACGCGGCAGCTAGCAGTCAGACAGAACTTTTTTTTTTTAAGTTTAATGCGACGACAATTTTAAAAGATAAAGAGTTTTATCTATTAAAAAAAATCAAAGTTTAAAGTTACGCTCGCAACGGACAAACTCACTAAAAGTTATCGTCCTTGCCACATTTCATTTTACACACAACTGAATCAGACTATTTCTTATGAGCTACACATAATTAAGCCTGTAATTCATGACGAAGTTGACTGTTACTATTCCTACTGTTGTATCTTCCTTACGTAACGCTAACATGAGATAGTAGTCTTGTGTCTAGCACGCTATCACCCGGGAAACAATACCTCCAGCCAGAGCATTTCCTGTTGCCACACATGAATGATTTTGTCATTACCTCTACATGTAATTCATATGTGACCTTCCAAACTGAATTACGTAGGCGTACTACATTGCGTGAATGAATGCGGCAGTTTTCTCGGCAACAACGATAAACAAGCAAAGAAATAGAAAGACTTGGCTATAGATGTCTGCCATCATAGGGCTGTCGTGACAGCTGAGTCTTCCGTGACGTCTTAATGGTGACGACAGCGGCTGAGGGGCGATTAGAGACGGAAGCAGACCACACTGACGTGCGACGTCACTTGGCAACCAAGTCTTCTTGTATCCGCTGCTATTAATCATTTATTTTTATCGATCATTTAATAGGTATACATTTTCGGTAAATTAACCATCATTTGGTGCCAAGATGCCCGTGTGGGAGATTTTAATTACGTTCCGGTACCGCCGAAAATGTGCAAATTGTGACGCCTAAATGCTATTCTCAAATTTCTGTGTTTCATGCAGCCTTTCCAGGCTACGCTTTTCATCATATATTTTCTATGTGCCCTGTACAACGATACGGGCTGGCAAACTTCGCTGAATCAGCACTGCTTAAATTTTTAATGTTTTACATACGCTGCGCATATCTCATTCAATGACTCCCACGCCGATCGTCCACCTATATTTTGCTACGTCACTGGAACGCTGGCACGCGACACACAAACCGTCAAACCAGCATCAGCTCCTCATGATTACACTGTGCAGAGTGTAATTATTTAAAATTTTAAAAAGTAGACAAAAATTTTAAAAAGTAGACAGTAGGAATGTAGAAGCTGAATTTCTTTCTCTGCTAGTCTTCCGTCTCCTGCAGCCGACAGAGCTTTGTCGCTGCCTCAGTGACTGACTGTTGCTACTACCACGATCATCGGTGTAAATTTTAGCTCTCCCACGAGTAATGGCGGTTTTCTGAGATAAACGAAAACGGGAGGAAAATATATACGCAAGTGTTCGTCATCGAAACGATAGTGAATCCCTAATTGGCACAGCGACTTAATTTTTAATATTTAGGAACAGCAGAATCTTGCGTTCCCCGCGAATTGCGAGATGCGCGTCCATTCCCACACGTGAATCACACTCCTAGTCGCTGGTAGTTGTACCTTTGTAATGCATTCAGAGTGTGCTGTTTCGCACTCCGCACCTACATGGGTAGCCTTCTGTCTCAGCTGATCTTACCCTACACTCCTGAGAAGGAGGAGATTCTGTGAGTAAATCTTCCGGAAAACACGTATACTAATCGTAAAAAAGTACCGTCGAAACGTTTTTATCCAAACCAATTACCGCATGTGATACTTTTATTATGCTCACTTGCATGACGTGCGTTGTGCGGAGTATGCGTAGCGATAAGGGATGGAGCTCCACGGTTTTGAAGACGTATGATGGCTAGAAAAATTCCTCTCGAGTCAAGGCGAAACCTTAAACACGTACATAGGATTAGCAGATATGTAGTCACCACCCATCGATTGTCAAGACATAATAAAGAAGTTAACAGCGTCGTGTGTTTCGTATCGACGCGGATTATAATCGCAGTGTCAAAACGTGTTTTACTTCGTACAATGTGTCCAGCTGTTGTCCTTCCGTTTCTACAGATTGCGTTCGTATCTGGTAACGGATAAGAAAAAAGATCTATCGTCGGCTTTTACACACTGCATATGTGAAGACGAGAACCGCAGTGAAGGTCACAACTAATTTACTGGAAAGGCGATAAAAACAAAAAATCTTCGGTCCGCGATATTACTCTGTCATGTCGCTGGAGAGCAATGATCGCGAGAACGAAAGTCACCAAGGCTTTATTTTACGGTGCCTGACTGCGTTATACGCTGCTCTTTGGCGCATGCGGACACACACCACGTTTCATACCTTAGGCCATAGAGATACACATATATAAGGCACGTGCATCTATCCTTGCTGTGTTGTGGTTCGAAACCAAGGCAGTTGCAGTATTTATAAAAACTTCATTCTGCAGCATTTATAGGTAGAATCAAGGACTGATTTCAACTACTGATCTCCTTGTTGTATTAGTATCACACACGTAGTAATGAAGTTGAGCTAATTTCCCCAAGATTCGCAGTGTTAATCCGATAACTGTCCTTATTGCAGTTGGCCACGTGAAACGACATCAAACGTTCCAAACACTGCCCTGACAATTCTTTATTTTCACAAACGACAGAATACAGTAATACGACGAATTCCTGTTCTTGTTGGAATGTGGCTCATTTAGCTGGCCGCTTCCACAGATTTGGTTTGGCGGGGAGCATATAGTTTCCTGGCCGTTTCATCGGGAGTACGTGTGAGGTGTGTTATTATGCTTTAAGAACTAACATCCTTGATGTCCGAATTTACACAGAATACGAGGCTATGATTCCTGCATAATCCAGTACAGATACCGACACAGTATCGATATGATGTACCGAATACTCACTGATGGAAGACATTAATATACCGAGTTAGAGATGAACATCCCGTCGTCTCAAAATCTTCGCCATTCGTAGCGTTTTACACCTGACGACCGACACGCATCCCTGCTTTCAACCCATGGAAGGATTCTGAAGCAGGTTTGGTGCGTAGCTTGTGGAGCCAGTTGGGTTAAAATCCTCCCTTTTTAAAGAGAGTGTCCAAACATTCCTCAGTGCTCCGCCACCGAGAAAACTGTAACGACTTTTGTTTCACGTGCGCTTGTGCCGGTCTGCAAGCACTTGTACAGTAAGCAGTGCTGGTAATTCACTGCCGTCCACCCAGCCCGGGAAACGCACAATACGCAGATGTAGACACCTACTTTGGAAAGTGTACGCACATTCTGTACCCATCGCGGCAGGCCTCGTTACGTGGTACACAACCGTGACGTCACAACACGGACACACTCGCCCTGTTTATCTCGGCCGACTCTTCAGCGCCACACGTGCAGCCCCTGCCTTCCACAGAGCTCGGCCTTACAGTATTCTTACTAAGACTATACGTTTAGTATTGCAAAAGATTTGTCCTATTATGAAGTTTTAGCATCTAAATGGTGTACTGCTACTGCTTTTACTATCAAAACGTATAAATGGCTTACATCTAAACGATCGCCAGGAAAACAGGGATTACACGTTCCAAACGCACAAATTTCCCTCGCTTTGTTTTCTGCATCGACAATCGAATCGCACAGCCTTTGTTGCCAAAGAGTTTTCGTTGTAGTTTGCTTCTTCCTCTGCGAAGTAGTACTGTGATTTCTTAAACATTCCAGCCACGTATCAGCTCAGTATGAAAGTCGCCTTAATGACAATAGAGAAGAAATTTATCATTTCAAGGTTCTCGTACGAAGTTTGGTGTCCGCTCCTCGACGTGTCCGAAAAGTCCATACTACTAGGAATCTGTATTTTTCTTTTGTTTCCTTCACTGCTTGCTCAATATACAGATTGAATATCGTGGGGGAGAGGCTACAACCCTTTCCCACTCCCTTCCCAACCACTGCTTCCCTTTCATGCCCCTCGACTCTTATAACTGCCATCTGGTTTCTGTACAAATTGTAAATAGCCTTTCGCTCCCTGTATCTTACCCCTGCCACTCTTCTATACACAGTTAAGCCGTATACATTTTTCCGTCAGTTCTCCGTCTCCTGCGGCCGACAGAGCTTTGCCACTGCCTCAGCTGCTGACTGTCGCTGCTGGCGCTCCGAAATGTCGGCAGGTCCAATCTCTCGCGAGTGACGGCGGTTTCCTGGCCTAAAAGAAAGCGGGAAAAGTTTTTCGAATATGCCCACAGAAGAACGTCGCGTCGCCTGCCATTTACGAGATGCGTAACCATTGCCACATGTCATAATCACACTTCTAGTCGCTGGCTAGTTGCACTGTTTTAATGCATCCGGACACTGCTATTTCGCAGTCCGCACATTTCATGGGTGGCCTTCTGTCACAGCTGCCTCCAGCTGATGGTATCCTAAACTTTTGAGGAGGAGGGGAGAGCTTTTGTGAGAAAATCTACAAGAAAACACGGATGGAAATCGTCAAAAAATACCGTCAAAACATTTTTATCCGTGCCAGGTAACACATTTGATTCTGCTTTATTGTGCTGACCTGGATGACACGCAATGCGTGGTAAGAGGTGTAACGTATTTAGGCGCCAAGGTTATGAAGACTTTTAACGGCTAGAAAGATTCGTCTTGAGTCAAGCCGAAATCTTAATCGTATATGTATTATCAGCGTGTATTTTGCCAACAGGCCTCGATTGTGAAGATGTAATAAAAACAGTCGACAGTATCATCTGTTTTGTGCCGATGCGGAATTTAAACGCCGTGTGAGAAACTGTTTCCTTTCTTGGGGCAATGTGTCCAGCAGTTGCTTCTCTACTTATACATGTTCCATTAATAACTGGCAACTGAAAAAAAAGATCTATCCAGGTCCTTGACACACTGCATCTGTGAGAATAAAGATCACGTTCGAGGCAAACAGCAGTTGACTGAGAAGGCGGTAGAAAATTAGAATTACAACTTTGTGTCATCCATATTCTTTTGTCCTGTTCCTGGGCAGAGGCGGTCGCGTGATCGAACGCCACCAAAGCTTCATTCACGCTGCCTGAATGCGTTATTTGCCGGTCGCTGGCCAGTGTAAGACTTTGGACTCGCACCATTTTCCGTACCTTCGACCAACCTCGAAATTCTGCCTTAGTGTCCTTCATATTCTTGCCATATATTAAAACGCTCTGACAATTTTTTTTATTATCACGTGAAACAAAAGTTATCATTTTGATTTCCTCTTATTGAATGAGCTGTCCCTCGTGTCGCATCGCAGAGTTGTCCCACAAGTAAGTGCGATTTGTATATCTATGTACTCTTTCTAAATCATTCCCCAGTATGGGACAAGCACATCTACTGTTTGGATCTCTGATTTGTTGGTAATACACATATTTAGGGATGTGCGTGACGTCTTCAGATCGTCTCTTTGACAGTAAAATAGTAGGACTGTTAATACATCCCACATAGGGCCGTCACTGCAAATCGATCTGCCAATAGCAGTTCTGTCTTATCACGGAAACACTGCAATATCGGTGCTGCTGCAAATGTCCTTATAACCACAGCCAACCTCTCGCTTAGGGGCATAGGCTCCATCACACAACACTGATTGATTACTCTATCACAAGTTTTCTGGCCATCCCTAAACGCCTAATCTTTTCAGGTGCAAAACCCTTCCACCGGTGCCCGCCTCGCATTTCTTTCGACAACCAGCGTAACCCTGGTCGGTTAACAGAGGAGCCGCTAACGATGTAGTGGGCCTGGATAAGACTTTTGAACATCCCCTTACGTCTGACCTCATCATACTCTTCCAACTTATATTTTCACTGGCGTCCGTAAGGGATTCGTACTCTACATTACTTGTTGACCTCTTCGTTTCACAATACGAAAACACCACCAAGTTCGTTTCATCGTCGATAGTTTGTTCAGCGGAGACCATGGTTCTGAAACGTATGAATCTTGGAACGTACTGCAGACGTTCGTTCCGGCTAGTAGAATCGATTAAGGTTTAACATGTAAACAGGACTACAGAGAAGTGGTTTCCGAAATTTTGGTCATCCCAATGTTGTGTCCCGCGTGGTCGCCGTCTGTGTCGCGCCGTTCGTCTTGACTGCTCAGTACAAACATGGAAACTCGCAGCAGGTATCCGATTCTGTTAGCCCACCTTGATGCAGGGCTAGAAGCAATATTCACAACATTTCAGTATAATCAAAACAGTTAATAAGTAGAATAGTGTTTGCCTCTGGTCAGGAGAAGGAGTAGGGGCTACTTGGTTCCATAGAGTATCGTCCTTGTGTCGTAGATATATATCGAACTAAGAAAGAATAATCAATTTCACCGTATTCATGCTGCTCCGAAACATTACTTCAACATCATAGACGGTATAAATTTATTTCGTCTTTAATTTTAAACGCTTTGGCAACCGACCAACGGTGCTTGCTTTCACTAATACCTGTTCTGTGGGGCCTCATGCGTTGCCCTACAATAGCGTGACAGACACTCTTCTCACGGCATTTCTGCGTCCACCACTCTACTAGAGGACTTTTTGTAATCAAGAAACGTATTTCACGTCTAATTCGGTAGTGCTTTGTTATAAGTGTCACATTTCCTTTTACGTAGTTACTGTCAACTGAATTTTAAAATTACTAGTCGCTACCAACGTATTCCCGCTATTTTGCCGTTCTTAGCACTTTCTACCAAAGATTAAGTGTACTGGACTCGTGAGAATTCGAACAACAGAGTGTAATGCATACACAGGGCGCGGAAAACCAATCTGACGAAGACAGTATCAAATGAAGGAATCTGAGTATAGAAAACACAGGTCGCAATTAAATCTTTCAACCACTAAGCCAGTATGAAAACGGTGGTCAGTTTGAACATTTTCTATACATACTCATGTTAACTAAGTGGTGCCTCATTTTTCACTAATTTTGACCTTTTTGAGATATATCCAAACAAGAAACATGGACATGTGGTTGTCCTCATTCCTGAAGAAGTACTAGACGTGTTAGTGATGTTTTAAATTTATCTTGTTCCCATCGTGACGACTGCTTAGTCCGAACGTTCTGTTTACGTATACATTTTATGTAAATTACCTATCATTTTGAACAAGGACCTCCGTATGTCAGATTTCAATTACGTTCCTGCACCACTGAAAATATACATTTACGACTTTTAGTTGCCATACACAAATTCCTATGCTACATGCTGTCCTGTCGACCCATTCCCATTAACCATCACTCCCCCTCCCGTTAACTTTTTCACTCTTAACACATCCCCAATGCCATTGGCATTGTACCTTCCGCCCTGCAATCTTGGTCAAATGGTTTCTGCACGCCCTGTATATCGGTGCTGGATGGCAAAACTCGCTCAAATAGCACTGTTTAAGTTATTCAGTTCATACGTTCGTTACACGTATGTCACTGAATGACACCCAGCCAGGTTGTCCCCCTTATGTTCCGCCACGTCTCTGGAAAGCCAGCACGCGATCCACAAAATCACGAAACCAGTTCCAGATTCGCATAGTGACACTGTACTGGTTGTAAGCACACTCAGACATTAATCGCAAATGCAGATCATAGTAATGTAGAAGCCGAGTTTATCTTTCCGTTAATTCTCCGTCTACTGCAGAGCACAGAGCTCTGTCGCTGCATCAGCGGTCGATTGCTGCTGCTGGCGCCACGGAATGAAGGCAGTTACGTCCAGAGTCACTCCGGAGTAACTGGGATTCTGTTAAAGCAATGAAAACAAAGAAGTGATGAATGCGGTAGGTAGTTTCTGTTGGAACGAACGACGACTTTTGCGATTCGCTTTCCACGTCTCCAATCGAGTTTTAACGGCTATTTCACAGCAATAAAACGTTATCACTGCATGTTAACAAACCGGTGCTCGAAGCTCACATTACGTATGAGAATGCCGACATGATAATTAAGAAGCGATAAATCTTTATAGTTCGCCCATTACTACTGCGAAATATTGCAGTGCTTTTATGTGCGGACAGGGTGTGTAAAGTAGTACACAATCGTATGCTGTCGAAAGGTGGAGGTGTTATACAAGCAAGACACCACAAGTCATTAGTAGAAGTCAGTAGCATTTTCCATTGAAGACTACGACGCGTAATTTCGATTGGACAGAACGATACCTTTTCGAGTTTGTGTGTAGAAGACCTAACTCTAAATTATGGTTTATATAGACTAGATACAGTTAGGTATGCCCCACCGAGGTAATTTACAGTTTAAAGGTTTACTCGCTTACAACTTGGATAAACGTAAAGTTTGACTGGTGATTGTGCATTTGTTAAAATTTTTTTCCGTTTTCATTTTCTCCATAAAACCGCCATCATTCGCGAGAATGTTATGAACTGCCGATATTGTGGAGCGCCAGCAGCAACAATCAGTCGCTGAAGCAGCGACAAAGCTCTGTGGGCCGCAGGAGACGGAGAATTAACGGAAAAATAAACTCAACCTTCTACATTTCTACGGTCTGCGATCGCGATTAAATGCGTTCAAAGTCAGTACCGTGTCATTGTGAATCCGACGCTGCTTTTACGATTTTGTGGAACCCGTGCTGGCGTTCGAGTGGCGTGGATTAACATAGGCGGACATCTCTTCTAGAAGTCATTCAGTGACGTATGTGAAAAAAAGCAAACGTGAGCAGTGTTGTTCGAGCGATGTTTTGTCATCCGGCACCGTTACACATGACGTGCTGCCCGCAATCTCAAGAGCTCCGCACTCATTCCTCGATAAAATGAATGTGCTTAAAACGGTAGACAGAACGAGGTGATGCGCCGGTTAGCACACTGGACTCGCATTCTGGAGGACCACGGTTAAAACCCGCATGCGGCCATCCTCATTTAGGTTACCCGTATTTCCCTGCATCGCTTCAGGTCAAGGCCGAGATGGTTTCTTTGAAAGGGCACTGCCGACTTCCTTCCCCGTCCTTCCCTAATGCGATGGCCTGGCTGTTTGGTTCCCTCCCCCGTCAAACTAACTAAAACGGTAAACAAGGTGACGATGTCTGCGACGCTGCTTCCACCATGCTTGAAACGTCATCAGGTCTCGGAGATCCTTTGTAGCTTCTCGACGCTAAGACAACAGCCGGCGTGCCGGTAGAAGTCGCTGCCGCACCTTGTCATCTCTGCGGCCTGTCTGTTCACGGAACGGATGTCGCTTGGTTGTACCTGAATATAAATAACGTAATTAATTTTGCCTAAAACACTGCAGCGAATATTTATATTTATTACTGTTTTCTCGCATTGTCGCCCTAAACATATTCAAGTTTCGTAATATCTTCACTGTTTCCCCATGTGTTTTTTTGGTCCTCGGCAAGCAAATGCACCATTAGCAGTGCAGAAAACTCACCGCCGTCAGACCAGCATCTGAGACGAATTTGCTAGCCTAGAAAACTGGTTATTATAGTTTGCAAGTATTCTGGAACCGACAGAGCTTGGTCTATTATTGGCCACACTAAGACAATACATTCAGCACCCGATTAGCTCCGTCGTTGCAGGAAGTTAAGGAATTTCGAGGGCTTACTTTTCGTCTGGCGCTAGCTTCGATGCACTCTAAAAACATCTCAGCCGTTTGTATGTAAGCCGGCCGCGGTGGTCTCGCGGTTCTAGGCGCGCAGTCCGGAACCGTGTGACTGCTACGGTCGCAGGTTCGAATCCTGCCTCGGGCATGGATGTGTGTGATGTCCTTAGGTTAGTTAGGTTTAAGTAGTTCTAAGTTCTAGGGGACTTATGACCACAGCAGTTGAGTCCCATAATGCTCAGAGCCATTTGAACCATTCGTTTGTATGTAACCGTTTCCAACTCTGTCGCCTACATGTAATTATTCTGGCCTAACTCGTTTTCTAGTAGCTGACTGCTTGATACGTTGTCCTTATTATGGCATTTTCCATTCCGACGCGAAAAGAAAAAGTTTTTATTATTTTCTCTCGTACTATCAAGAGTTTAGTGAATATCTGTGCAGTTTATTTTTATTTTATTTATTTATTTATTTTTGGATAGTACTTCATTAACTAAAGGCAACGGCAGGCGTCTCTTGCTGATACCCTATGGTGACGTCCTAACATCCAGACTCGCGTCTCATTCATTACGAACAGTTCTGCACTGCCACATATGCTAGCCCTGGAATCGAGTGAGCAGGGCCTTTTAGCTTCTCACTAGAACAATACATTAAGTACACTAAAAAGATCACGCTTTTCTGGACAGATTATTTTTTTCCCCATTCAATACGACTCTTTCTTTTAGTATAGATATTAACACACTTTGAAAGCGTGTAAATGGTAGATACCTGTCCGATCGTGTTTAACTCACCTGGCTACAAACGCAAAACATATACTCCTCATGGCTTTGTGTTCGCCTCGACTAACGGATCACGTGATCTCTGTTGGCCACATGCTGATATTATTCCTGTAGCGTCGTACGTCTCGAAATTCTACCGTAGTCGGTTTCACATTCTTGCTATATATCAAAACAACCCCACAATTATTTTGATGACCACGAAAACCAAAGCTGTCATTTATATTTCCTCTTATTAGACGTGCTATGCTTCGTGTTTCAACAGTCGACATCGCAAAGCTGTACCACACATTGGCGAGATTTGTATATCTACATACTCTCCTGACGACATTGCCCAATATGGGACAAACACATCTGTGGTGCATTTGCGATGATAAAATTGTTCTCTAGTATTCGAACCTCCGATTTCCCAGTAACATACTTACGTAGGGAAGCATATCTGGTACTCAGTCCGTTTCTGTGAACGTCAAACAGAAGGACTGCTACTACGTAGTACGTAGGGCAGTATTTGCAAGCCGATCTGCCAATAGAAGTTCTGTCTTATCGCGCAAACTCTGCTATATCGATCCTGGAAATGTGCTTATAGCCACAGCCAGCCTCTCGCTTAGTGGGGAGGCCTACGGCAAACAGTGGCCGGAGACAAGACACCCCCTGACTCTGTGCACAGCGGTGTGACTGTGTGTTCACTCTCTGAGAAGTTTTGTCGCAATGTCTAAACGCCTGATACTGTTTGGTGAAATGTGTTTGCAGCAGCGCCCATCTCTCACTTCTTTCCACAACGATCGTAATCCTGATCGCTTAACAAATCTGCTATGAACGCTTCAATGGCCGTGCACGAGACTTTGAACATTCTCCTACTTCCAATCTGCTCTCCACCACATCATGATTTCACTGGCGTCTGTCAGGAATCCGTACTCTCCACTGTTTGTTTATGTCTCCTCTTATCTTACACAAAGACTGATGAGTTCTCTTCGTCAAGGACAGCTGCATTGCAGAGACCATTTTTGAAAACAGAGGATAGCGCGACTGCAGGGATTTATCTGTGGCACGCCTCCCGCGAAACCCACGTTCTCACCGTAGTGTCCCGCTCTACATTCGTAGTGCCCCCACCCATTATACTCATTACTCGGGGCGCGATGCCGATTCCCGTAAGAGTTCGGGCACTGTTTGTGCCTCCGCACGGAAGCAGAAGATGGTCCAGTGGCCGGTGAGCCTTAACTACACTCCTGGAAATGGAAAAAAGAACACATTGACACCGGTGTGTCAGACCCACCATACTTGCTCCGGACACTGCGAGAGGGCTGTACAAGCAATGATCACACGCACGGCACAGCGGACACACCAGGAACCGCGGTGTTGGCCGTCGAATGGCGCTAGCTGCGCAGCATTTGTGCACCGCCGCCGTCAGTGTCAGCCAGTTTGCCGTGGCATACGGAGCTCCATCGCAGTCTTTAACACTGGTAGCATGCCGCGACAGCGTGGACGTGAACCGTATGTGCAGTTGACAGACTTTGAGCGAGGGCGTATAGTGGGCATGCGGGAGGCCGGGTGGACGTACCGCCGAATTGCTCAACACGTGGGGCGTGAGGTCTCCACAGTACATCGATGTTGTCGCCAGTGGTCGGCGGAAGGTGCACGTGCCCGTCGACCTGGGACCGGACCGCAGCGACGCACGGATGCACGCCAAGACCGTAGGATCCTACGCAGTGCCGTAGGGGACCGCACCGCCACTTCCCAGCAAATTAGGGACACTGTTGCTCCTGGGGTATCGGCGAGGACCATTCGCAACCGTCTCCATGAAGCTGGGCTACGGTCCCGCACACCGTTAGGCCGTCTTCCGCTCACGCCCCAACATCGTGCAGCCCGCCTCCAGTGGTGTCGCGACAGGCGTGAATGGAGGGACGAATGGAGACGTGTCGTCTTCAGCGATGAGAGTCGCTTCTGCCTTGGTGCCAATGATGGTCGTATGCGTGTTTGGCGCCGTGCAGGTGAGCGCCACAATCAGGACTGCATACGACCGAGGCACACAGGGCCAACACCCGGCATCATGGTGTGGGGAGCGATCTCCTACACTGGCCGTACACCACTGGTGATCGTCGAGGGGACACTGAATAGTGCACGGTACATCCAAACCGTCATCGAACCCATCGTTCTACCATTCCTAGACCGGCAAGGGAACTTGCTGTTCCAACAGGACAATGCACGTCCGCATGTATTCCGTGCCACCCAACGTGCTCTAGAAGGTGCAAGTCAACTACCCTGGCCAGCAAGATCTCCGGATCTGTCCCCCATTGAGCATGTTTCGGACTGGATGAAGCGTCGTCTCACGCGTTCTGCACGTCCAGCACGAACGCTGGTCCAGCTGAGGCGCCAGGTGGAAATGGCATGGCAAGCCGTTCCACAGGACTACATCCAGCATCTCTACGATCGTCTCCATGGGAGAATAGCAGCCTCCATTGCTGCGAAAGGTGGATATACACTGTACTAGTGCCGACATTGTGCATGCTCTGTTGCCTGTGTCTATGTGCCTGTGGCTCTGTCAGTGTGATCATGTGATGTATCTGACCCCAGGAATGTGTCAATAAAGTTTCCACTTCCTGGGACAATGAATTCACGGTGTTCTTATTTCAATTTCCAGGAGTGTATATATATATATATATATATATACTAAGATGGTATCTGTTCTTTCGGACATCTTAGTATATATCGTATATATAAGATTCCCTTTCATACTCAAGCTTCTGTCATTTTCAGTGACTGTAATGCTTGTTTTATACAACCGTAGTTACGTTTTTCCAACAAATACGTACTTCCCCTTACAAATGTTTGCAGTGACAAAGTGTTTCATCGCCTACTAAGTGCCAACACAAGCGGCTCCCACTGCCTCCTGCATCCTCATGCCGTTGACCACTGCCGGTTCTTCGGCCTTTTTGCAGCAGTTTCTCAAGTCGAGGGCGAGAGGGCGCCCTGGACCTCTGCGCCCTCCTCCGCCCTCTTTGACGAGGCCGACAGTCGGAGCTGCCACCACCACCAAAACTAAACCAAAACGAATGCATCCCACAGTAACAAAAGAAACTAAGCGAAATGGCGAGACGGAAACGGTTCTTCCCAATGCAATGCTTAGCGTTGGACAAAGCGTATTGTGCAAAATTCAGCCACACACGTGTAGAAGAGCGGGAAGAATGGGGTAAGAAACAGAGAAAAACCATGAATATCGATAATAATTAATGCCTTTTATAGTACTGAGTTCGAGCATGAGAACTGTTCATGATTCACGCAAACACTACTGGAGATTTGTTTTTCGAGATGGTCCCCCCGCTTGTTCCAGAGAATGCCTGAGCTGAGGAAAACTCTTGCTTTGTGTGTTACTACATTGTACGCTGCGTCAGGGATTTGTAACGTTGTTTTAAAATCTGTGTGATACTTAACTGAGCGCCTGTGCACGTAACAAACAAATAAAATTGCCTTACTTCTAAAACAGCAGCGATGGAATGCGATACGTTGTTGTCTCTTATGCAAAAAATAAATATGTGCTAGCTACAGGCTCAGTGGCATGCAATGCCGGGCGCAATACTTTGAAATGTACATGAAATTCTTTCGGCTGATAAAACATTCACGAAAAATCCAACGTCTTTGAAAAACATATGACTTGGACGCTGCTGGTACTGACTGTCGTGGATTACCAACACAGATTTTTTTGTGAAATTATATTGCAAGTTAACTTTCGCTTTTCAAAACATCTCACGCGTGAAATTACACTTCTCAGAAAAATACACCATATTTACCAATTGAGTCACAAACGACGAGATTTATACAGCAAATATCATCTAACATCACTAAAAAGGCATAAATACAAATCATCTGATTACATACACCTGTGCTAACAAATCTTCGAACCATTACAAAGGAGAAATATCTAACTAGCCCTTTCATCAAATCAGTTTAACCACATCGTGGGGCTACTCAACAATTACAAACTATCAGTCAACTTATCTACACAAACGCGCTGGCAAAACGAGAGTCATCATAAATATTTAACAGCTTTATCTTGCTTGCGAAAAGACTTCTGCTTACATGTTCTCGTAATTCCTACGTTAATCTTACACTTGGTGGCTTCACAGAGCACACACACCACAAACACTGCCTACTCCATCCTCCTTCCCTCATACACTACTGTGAGCCAAGCGCTCCCTTACTCCCACACTACAACCTCAGACCAGAAGCAGTAACTTTGGCTCTGCGGTCGCGCAGTCAGCGATCCGCATTATAAGGCAGTCAGAGACATATATCGTTTACAATATACTAGTTTCATTTTAGTTTACGTTAATGTTATTATCATATACGGGTGCGACACACAAATGTGCCCCAGTAGACTCCTATCAACATTATCCAGTAGAAAAATGGCTCTGAGCACTATGGGACTTAACATCTGAGGTCATCAGTTCCCTAGAACTTAAAACTACTTAAACCTAAGGACATCACACACATCCATGGCCGAGGCAGGATTCGAACCTGCGACCGTAGCGGTCGCGCGGTTCCAGACTGAAGCGTTTATAACCGCTCTGCCACAACGGCCGGCTAATCCAGTGGAAACCGGTTATAACGGTGTAGAAGGGAACGAGGGTTTACGGTAATTATAGCCGATTGTCGCACAAATCGATTTTTTCTTTGGTTTTGATAAAAATTTCACGTCTGTAAATTTTAGCTCTCATAGAGCTGACTCTTGAAAGAGCGGCAGAAATACGGTACACCTACAGTACTAACAATGCAGTATTTGTGAAGAGAGACTGAAGATGAATTTTCTTACGCTTTTGCAGTATGTAAAGCAAGAAAATGCCACCAAAATGTAAAAACTTTTATTAAGTGAAGAAAGAAGTAGAAACAATGTAAACTGTTTACTCACGTCGAACTTGGACAGTGATCGAGATACAGTGTTGAGCACTTTTAAAACTTGCAGTGAGTGCTGTGTGGTACAGCAGTCAGGAAGGACACACTTCCGCTTCAGTTACTCTATTATAGAATTTAATCGACAGTACCAAAATGGAAAGACAGTATTCTGTACATAAAGTATTGAAAATACCAAACCAACGTAATCACAAAACACCATTAACGGATACACTATGACTCCACTTCTATTCTTTCAAAAAATAACAAACGTTGGGATCTAGTTTTCTATGACCACAGCAAAGTCAGTCTTAACTTTCTTAACCAGTCGCTTTAACTTTAAACGCTGTACAGTAACGCATACTACAATACACTGCCCACTTACGGTAATCAAAACTGTACCAGAGACAGGCATTTGTTGATATTATTTTGAATGTCTTACCCGAACATTATTTCGAGCAGGTAATTAGGCACCTAAATCGTGAAGCTAACGTCTTAAACCTCCTAGTCACAAAATTCTTCGATCAGATAACGGAGCGGAAGGTGTCAGTGATAATAATGCTATGATAGCAACTATGACTACGGATATCTCAAGGAAAGTCAAGAAAGGTCTTAGCAAGAACGAGAAGATACACACTGTAGAATGTGTGTGTAATCAAACATTAGTTCTGAGAACGAAGATGTGGAGCACAAATGGAAAAAAATCAAAACCGTCCTTCAATATGGCTTAGACAAGTATGTTCTGAGCAAGGTGTTAAGGGATGGGAAAGACCCACCGTCGTTTAATAGACGCATTAGGAAATTGCTACGTAAGCAAAGAGACTTTCATCAAGTACTCAAGAGAAGTCAAAATCTTCCTGACAAACAAAAACTGAATGAAGCGAAAATGGGCATCAGCAGGGCAATTAGGCGTTTAATGACCTTGACAGTAAAATTTTATCAACCGACTTGAATAAAAGTGCTTATAAGTTTTGGTCCTCCGTACAATCACTAATCGGTTCGAAATCAGTTATTCACTCAGAGACCAAACTGGCACCGAAAAGGGAGAAAACAGAGAGAAGGCCAAAATACTGAATTCAGTCTTCCGAAATGATTTCACTGCGGAAGATCAGAACACGAGCCCACCTTTCAATCATCGCGCGAACATCGAAATGGTAGGTACAGAGGTAACTGATCGCTGAACAGAAAACAACAACAATCAGATACAAGGGAAGAACATCAGGCACAGCCAACCGGTTCATTTTTGACAGGTCCCTTGTGTACGTACAGAAAGTAAGGACTGTAAGATATTTTGGCTCATTGCCTCCAATATTTTGAGAAAATCGCTATTAAAGTACATGACACTAACCGACTCAAAGTGAACTGGATCGGCAGATAATTGTAAACTGAGCACTTTTGATCATTATATATGCTGTCCTAAAACGTGTATTTTTCGAAAAATCAAGAAAAGAAACTTTTACGACTGCCGTTTTTACACGCATGAAGGTAAACATGCTCCAGCGAAAGCGGCGCTAAGCGAGTGACCAAGACATCTGGTTCATGAGCGATAACTCCGTGTTCGATTCCTACACGGATATTGCGGTTTTTGTTTTTGCGTATGTGGCTTTCTTCGTTTCGGAATTGATTGCAATTGGGGGGAGGGGGGGGGGGGTTCATAAGGTGCGTGAATCATTAGGGTATAATAGCGGTAAGTGGATTAATTATCTAACACAGTGACAATAGTGGACAAGTGACCTTTTAAGCTGTCCGTAAGAAAACAGGTCCGAAAAGGACTTGTATGTATTCGTCACGAGCAACGACAGTAGCTCATAACAGGAAGCTTTATTCATACAGAGAAGCGGCAAAGAGTGAACGCAGATAAGGAACCCACTCTTGTTCGACCGACTCTTGCACCTTGGACCCTTACCAGGTAGGGCTGACAGAAGATCCAACGAAGAGCGGCGCGTTTCGCCACGGGACAGCTAAGTCGGCGCGAGAGCGTTACAGAGATGCGCAACAGGCTCCAGTGGCGGTGGGTACAAGGGAGGCGTTATGCATCACGGGTGGTTTACTGCCGAAATTTGGAAAGAGGATTTACCAGGAAGAGTCGGTCAACATATTACGTATTTCCACATACATATCGCGAAATGAGCACGACGGGAAAATTCTGGAAACTAGAGCCAACACAGAGGCTTAATGACAATCACTCTTTCCAGGCGCCATTCACGAGTGGAACGGCGAAGGGGACATCAGTTAGTGGTACCAGAAATCCCCTCCGCCACACACCATCAGGTGGCTTGCGGAGTATTAATGTAAGTCTGGATATTACAACAAATTCTAAGATACCCCTGCTTTCTGAATGATTTTTTGGTGGTGAAGGATACTGAGTGCAACATAAGCACTGAACCAAAGAGGGCAGTTGATGGCGTAAGTTCATTGGCTGTAGAGAAGAAACTGATGCTAAATCAAAATAAGACTCAAATTTTACGGTTTCTGGAGGACAACTGAACTAACACTGACATATTGATCAGATGTAATATGCATATCATTACTCAGTCCGAACAATCCAAATTCATAGGTGGCAAACTGACATAGACAGCGCACGTTCAGTATCTTGTTCAAAAACTTAACACTGGTGTATTTATCACTGGAAGAGTATCTGAAATAAGTGATAGCCCAACACGAGAATTAATCTACATTGCTTACTCTGATTAGCTTATGACTAACATTGTTATATTCTGGTGTAGTTTTTTTCCTTTCTCAAAGGCCCTTCTTGGCTCAGAAAACGACAGTTCGCGCAAAATGTGGCGTAAGTTCACGAAACTGTGGTCGACCCCTGTTCACCGGCCGGGTGGCCGAGCGGTTCTAGGCGCTACAGTCTGGAACCGCGCGACCGCTTCGGTCGCACGTTCGAATCCTGCCTCGGGCATGGATGTGTGTGATGTCCTTAGGTTAGTTAGGTTTAAGTAGTTCTAAGTTCTAGGGGACTGATGACCTCAGCAGTTAAGTCCCATAGTGCTCAGAGCCATTTGAACCATTTGACCCCTGTTCGAGAGTCTGGGAGCTCCGACGCGGCCCTCTAAATGTATATTTCCACTTCGTCTGTTGTTAACAACGCGTGGTTTTTCCCCGAGGATGAGCAGCTTTGACTCAGCTGATACAAGACAGAAATCCACCCTGCATTTCGACCGCATCTCCTTGACTCGGGCGTGCAGTATTCTCCATTTTCAATAAACTACCGCAAGAATAAACAAATCTCAGCAGGAATCCACGCGCTTTCAAGTCTAATCTGAAGAATTTTCATGACTCACTCCTTGTACACTGACGTGACTCCTTGTATAAAAATTAAGCAAATTCATGTGTTGTATTGTTAATTAGTCAGCTGCTTGACATCTGGGTACTATTCGTGGGAATTTTATCTGTTCTTAAGGTTTCAGACGTTAGTTTGATGTAGAGACTCGTTCCATCACCGTACAGACTTGCTCCTCAGCCTAGACGTGTGCAACAAACCAGAAATGCATAACCGACTTCCATGACTTGAACGTAGTGAAGGATTCGCCTTGACCGAGCGATTTCAGTGTTTTTATCCATGAAAAGGCATTACTACAAAATCGTAAGTTTTCAGGAGCGAACGAAAACATTCTGCCAGTGAGTATGTTGAATGTAACACGACGGGGTCACCACTGTTTAAAGAACAGGACGAAATGGATAGTTTGCCATTATTGCAGTTATTAAGATTTGCAATCCATAATGAGTCCAAAATCTTGGAGTAACGTCCTTTTCTTGAATAAGTAACTCATATCCATAGTCAAGTTACGTTTTAGTAGTGTTTTAAATTGTTTCTTGTTTTTACCCATTCATTTTCTCAGTTGTATAACTCTAATAAAAGTTTATAAAATGGATTCATCGTTCATTATCATCGATCAAGCAAATGTTGAATGTCTATGTTTTTTCCTGTTAACAGCTAATTGTCCAGTGCAAATATTATGAAAATTAAAAACAACAGACCCTCCTGAAAATAAAGCTTCGAATGTATCATTGTGCAATCCTTCTACGTGCTTGGAAGCAACAACACGTGACCATAAAGTACTATGTTCAAAATGCACAAAGAAACATGGTTCAAATGGATAGTACATTCAAGACAGTTCACTATTGCTATTTTTATAACATTATGTTGATAACTTCCAACATTAGGTCTGTCTTTTTTTCTGTTCTTTGTATTTTCACTATGTTCCAACTCAATACTTGAATTCGTTTTACATTTCACAACACATGTTCAGAAATAACAACTATTAAGCTACGAAAGGCGAACCGTAAGATATAGTACATTAAGTACTCGGTAGATGGCATGCGAATATGCTCACCATTGAAAGGGCGCTACTCCAGGAGTAAGGCCTTTTGTAAATGACGTCACTCTGACTGAGTCGCAAAGCCCATTTCACGTAAAAATATGTATCTATGTCTATATGATATGTTGCCTTTCGTAACTCATTTTATCAAAATTTGGAGTAAGGCCCCTTCGACAACGACCTTTACTCTTTTATAGTAAACAAGACAAATCGTGACGTGTCGCAGTTGTCAACAATACATGCCTCTCCTCTTGGCCCATGCCGTAGCCTAGCAACGGTTTGAGCGGAGTGGAAAGGCGAGCAAGACGACTGTTCCTGTCCCCATTCCCAGATAATCCTTAAAAAACAGAGAAACGCGGCAACAGCACGGAGCAGCGGCAGCAGTAAGACATCTGGTGAGACACCAACCAGCGTCTGGTTTCTGCCAAAGCACGCGCACCGATGCTGATGCATAACATTAATTGTCGATTCTTGTATGTTTAATAAATGTGGAGATCTGCGACACAGAACTTATATTTAGAGTAATATATTTTTGCAAACTAGTCGAGATGATTGTTGATTCTAAACTGTGTAAGGCAGTTTGTGTAGCAGAAACAGTAATTGTATGTATCTTTCAATTACATGAAGATCGGGAGTCTGCAAATTATAAACGCTCCTACAAAGCTGTCACGCCAAGTGGTTTCTTCATTCGCTCATTTGGATAACGCTCGACAAGGTATGTACATATGTACATCGTCGCTGTTTCTTGAAACACACGTCCTCCATGGATCAATTGTAAGAGATAATTTATTTTTACAAACATTTCTGCAGCATTATAGATGAATTTCAGGCAGTAAGTACTGTTTTGGTTCAATTCTAGTGTCCTGTTCCACGCGTCAGCTTTCAAAAGTGACGTCGTGTGTGACGTCATGGGTTTACAGTGCGAAAGATGGAACTGTCCTGTCATTAAGTGTTATCTGTTGTCGTCTTTGTAACGACGCAAACCATGCTGTTTATGGTAAATATGTCACGATTTTCGCGAATGTGGTTAGCCAGTAACCTAATGGCAGAGCTTAATTGTCTGCTAGTGAATCGAGCGAGCAGCAATCGCATTTGTAACATTGGTTCTCGTAAAGTATTTGGCTATGTTTTTCTCAATAAGGCATGATTTCGGGACGCGAGGTTCCGCAGCAATCTAAGAGGACAACTTAAAATTGTGCGAATGGAACTATTAGCAATCAACCATATCTATAATCTTGATTATCACGAATATTTTGCTGTATTTTTCTGAAAATGGAACGAGTTATGAGGCGAGGTTATGGAAGAACGTAAGACGACAGCTATATAGTTCAATTATAGTGCTCCAATCAACGGTTCGTAAATTTTGCTGACATTTCATTAAGTGTGTATCGTTGCTACTTTTAATATTGTTTTTTGTTTTCGTCTCTGTACTTGAGCTATTTAGGTCAAGTTTATTTTTCGATTCCAAGATTTCTTATTTGCCGCAGTAGTACAGAAGGCAACACCAACAATAGTAATCCTGTAATAAGGAACTGCACGAACCTACTGCAGAAAATAATGAACCTAGGACTCGATATCCAGAATTGAAATGTATAACTCAATTCTAGTCACCAATTCCAACATTTGTCACTTTTCCGTTGAATTTTCGTTGCCTTTGTAGTGCTTTTTCTTTTAGGAATTGTGTGTGGATTTTTCTTTATTTCCTCCTTATCTCGTCCTTAAGTTTCCTATTTTTTTATTACCGAATTTGGCAATTTATAGACTGCTTAGAACCTAAGGCAATGGGGCATTATTTTTCTTCTTCTCAGAACTTCTTTATGCATTGGTTATCTGTTCATTTGACATCACACCTCGTAGGCTGTGAGTTTTGTTGACGGATGAGAAATATTCCATTATTGATCAGTAGCCTGAAATTTTCCCTGTCCTATCTGGTGTCTTCTGTGACGTTTCGTTTCCTCAAATCATTTCTTGTCTCTTCCCGCCATCTCGTTGTGTTTTCTAATTTGGAAATGAAATTAAAAATGGTATTCTTTAGCCTGTTGTCACTCATTCTGTAAATATGAGTGTAAAACTTTAATCTCTCTTCCTTATTGTGTCTGTGATTTTTTTCTGTGGTTCTGCACAGCTCTTCATTTCTCCTCTTCGTCAGGTTGTTAGTTTTGTTCTTTTGAGGCCCTGAAGCTTTTCTGCTTTTGCAGCTCTTCTTGTCCACCTCTTGTTCTCAGTGTTAGGCACTCAAATCCCCACAGTGCATCCGGTTTAAGTACTGTAAAGGTAGTGTTTAATTTTTGCCTGGAATGATACTGATGTTTTATTATATCGGTTTTGGGTGCGTTTGTTTCCTAATTCCATTTTCCTCGATCTATATTTATTTGTGGTTTTATCTAACCCATTTCATTGTATCCTTCTCCCAGGTACTTAAACTTATCAACTTTTTTGATGTGTGTTCGTAAATACTTTTCTCTATTGTGTATACGTTCAATATATTGCATTTCAGCCTTTGATACTTGTAGTCCGGTTTTAGCTACAATTTTGTACAGTTTTTCTATCATTACCTTTGCATCTATTTTCTCATTAGAAATCATTGCAATTTCGTCAGCAGAAACAACATATGCCACGTCAGATCTTGGTCTTTCTTGTTCTACATGGATTCCTTCGATGTTTTTCTCTTGTAGTTCTTTACCTCTCTCTCATGACCTTGTCTGAGGTCACACTGTAGGCAATCGGCGAGAGCCCATGGCCCTGCCGGACTCCTGTTGTAATTGTGAAGCATTCAGAAAGTTCACCTAGAAATTTAACTTTAGAAGTTGTGTCTGTAAGTGCCTGTTTGAATGGTTCTCTCAACACCTGCTTGTTCCAGTGTCTGTCTACAGAATCGTTGGCTTTTTTTAAATCAGCGAATGTAACGACTGTGTTCAGGTTCTGCATTTTTGTGGTCGTGGGGACTGTTTTCAAGTTAAGAATTTGGCCCGTGCAAAAACTACTTTCCCTCAATCCCGCTTGGTACTCGCCAGTTGTGTCCTCTGCTTGGTCTTCTGTCTTACTCAGCAGAGGCCTCAGTATGGAGCTGGGTAAGTGTGTGTGCCCGTCCTGTCTCCCTTCTTACGTGGCGGATGGATTGTGGCTTGCTTCCAGTCGTCCGGTATTCCTCCTCCCTCCCAGCAGTATCTCGTGACCTCGTAAAAGGTTTCAGCTGCCCACTCCCTCCTAGTTTTCACATATCAGCCAATATCCCGTCTTCTTCTGGCACCCTGTTGTTTTCTGGCTGCCCAGCGTATTGTTCAAATGGTTCAAATGGCTCTGAGCACTATGGGACTTAACTTCTAAGGTCATCAGTCCCCTAGAACTTAGAACTACTTAAGCCTAACTAACCTAAGGGCATCACACACATCCACGCCCGAGGCAGGATTCGAACCTGCGACCGTAGCGGTGGCGCGGTTGCAGACTGAAGCACCGAGAACCGCTCGGCCACCTCGGCCGGCCGTATTGTTCAGTCTAATGCGGTATAGTGGCTCTGAAGGTGGGTTTTCCTTTCGAGGCTGTCTGGAAATTAGTGGTTGTGTTGGTTCCTCGCAGTTTACAAGATTTTGAAGTATTTTGCTTATAATACAGAGTTGTGTTTGTTGTTGATAATCAGTTTGGCTGTTGAATATCTGAAGTGAAGGCCCACCTGCTTGTTCGCTGTTATTACTTCTTTGAAAGCATTTTAAAATTCCCTTGTATTTTTCTGACTGAAGTCTGTATCGATACGTCTCCTGCACGCTACTATTTATCTCATTTCGCGGTTGTTGCGTTAGATTTTAGTTTGTACCCGCCAAGAACCCCCACTTTTTCGCGATATCCCCTTAGATTCAATCCCTATTATTAAGTATTACCGCTATTCCACATTATTACGAGTTTACTGTCAGTGATATTCTAGTGGATTTTATTAAGGCGGCATATGGTTCTTTCACTTGCTCGCGTAAACTGTGATAATTTATTTGATGCATGTATGCTTTTTTTCTGTTGTTACCTGCTTTCTTGTTATCTCAATTCCTTTGCGATGTAACTGGTGGCTATGTAATTAATTGCATGAGCTACAATGCAATTTTATAGTATTTGTGCGCATTATCTTTTTTTCTGTGGTACATTCGTTTTTTAGGAATAGGCCTCGTTGCCTTCAGATGTCACCTCTAAGTAGCGTCTGTGACTCAGACATGACGTCGGTCAAAGCCAGAGAGAAGAAAAATCTGTGGAGTGAGCAGTGCGTGCTGCGCCTGTTGTCAACATTGAGCTGGAACTGTGACACGATCTCGGGACGACGCTGTTTGCTTAAGGTGAGTTCACGTTGGCCGTCAAGTACATCACGTCACGTCAAAACATTCCACAATGCACTACAAACGGCGGAATTAACACAAGTTGTCAACAGACTGTCATGTCACGTCATGGCTAGTCTAGGTTTCTCGGGAAGAAAGTTTTGATGGCATCATCGTCTGCTAACATTGTAAATTAACCTATTTTTACCGCACTCAGTCGTTTTATAACAGCGGATACTGTGATTTTGTATCTTCGTAATCTTTATTGTTATTATTATGCTTTGTTTTTGTGGCAAATTCCAAATGTTGCATGTCGACTTCATTGTTTTTTCTTTCGGATGTTCTTACACGAGCAATGTCAGACATCTGAAAACGAAAAATTATTTAGTTTTTACCATAACAGAGCAGACTCCCACTTTCTCGTAGCACAGACAGGTCGACGATCTGAAATGTTTCACTGCTCAGCACTTCATCAAACAAAACTGATGTAGAACACAGGTTATGAACATTGTTTTGGCCATTAATAACCTTTGTCGTTGTTAGTTCCTCAATTGCGATACTGTGCTCTGAGATGGAACTGACGTGACATGACGTGACTCGCAGTGTGAATACGGGCTGACGTCACCGTGTCGTGACGTGATGCCCGCCCATTCTGCTTATCACAGCTGAGACAACAATTTATTACAGGTACCATATGCAAACGCTTTGGTGTCTAGAAAACTCCTATCTCAAATACACAGCAAATACGAAGGGAATCTATCTGTACTAACTACACAGGACGCTTTATGGGCAACCAACCCCACGTCGTCCTGACTGCTCACTCTGAGGTCAAAGCAGAGCGTGAAATCGGACACTAGAATTTATTCATTATTTTTTTCTGTTTATGTATCATTAAATAAGGTGTCTTTGACGTCTTTGTGCCAATGCAGTTTGCATCCTCAATATCAGTACACTACTGTCACATTATCTTGGCTTCTCATCTCCCTACAACTGAATTAGTAGAGACTGAACGAGTTCGACCTGCTGATAAGTGCATTCATTTCCTTCTCAGCTCTGACACTCAAGCCATTACTTGACTACCTATATGACTGATTTCAAACAAGGTTTTCACAGAGTAACATTTTGGATCTCCGAACCCCCTCTCTCTGTGTGAGTGTGTGTGTGTGTGTGTGTGTGTGTGTGTGAGTGTGTGTGTGTGTGTGTGTTTTAAATACGTTGTGGAGGTCATGTTCATGTCACTGCTGCTATACTAAAACTGATGTAAATCATAATGTGATTTACAGGATCCTGACTGAGGAGCAGAAGCAGGTGCTGGCTGGGAGGCTGATCATTGCTGCGTCACAGGGTCAGACCGGCCAAGTGCGGGCACTCCTGGATGCGGGGTCGCCAGTCAACGCGACAGACGCCAGTGGCGACACTGCCCTGCATGAAGCAGTGGTGAATGGCCACGAAGAAACTGTCAAGTGCCTGATTGATGCCGGAGCAGGTGTCAACGTCAGGGACTCGGATGGGATGACGCCTCTGCACTGGGCTGCATGTGGAGGTGGCGAGCAGCACATTGTACGGATGCTACTGGCGGCATCAGCGTGTGTAGATGTCTAGCACGATGCGGGGGAGACTCCACTCCATGTGGCTGCCAGATGGGGGTGTGCATATGCAGCGAAGGCACTGCTGCTGGCCGGTGCGAGGAGGGACATAAGGGGTAACAGTGGGCAGAAGCAGACACGGTACAACTATTTAGCACTGAACAAATCTTGTGATTAAAGACTTTTATCTAAATTCTTCTTGTATTGCATAAAAATTTGCTATTCCCTTTTTTAAAGTTTGAACACAATACATCTTAAGGACCACACATCAAAGAAATTTTAAGAGGGGGTTGGCGCAAGTTTTAATCTGTATTACTATACAAGGACAAGTCATTGTTTATCACATGATACTGTAATGAATAGTCAGACAGATACAGGACATACGTAACATGTAAAGAGGAAAAGTTTTTATTAAAAGTCTCTAAAAGCTCTTGCCTGATATACTTCAAATTTGCACCTCATACTCTCATCAGCATTTAGTTGCATATATACTATGTACTTCATTCACAATTATAACATATAAATGTTTCTCTAACATTTACAGGGGAAAGGAGGTTAACAAGCATCTCGAAATGTTCTCAACTGATATAGTTCAAAGTTTTACACAATACTTCCATGAACTATTGAATGGACATAGGCTATATACTTTTAATGTATATAACATACGAATATACTTTTAATCAATAAGGGGGAAATGTTGTTGCCAAAAGTCTTCACTGTATTACATCAAATATTTACATGATACTCTAACAAACAACCAATTTTAACATATATGATACATAAATATATTTACCAAATACCTGGAAAAGTTCTTGAGTGAATTACTTGAAATTTATGCACAATGCTCTAATTAACATTAAAAGGGGATACTTTGTTAACAAAACCCTCGAAAAGTGCTTGAGCGATTTATTTCGAATTTCTATACTAAACCCTAACAAACATTTTGTCAGGTTTAGGTTACATATTTTTCTAAATGGCAACATGTAGGTTTTCTATTAAAACCGACTGTGTGAAAGAAAATCGTGTGCTGTACTGTGAAAATGTGTTGTTTCGGTATCTTTCCTACAGTTTGAACTACAATAGGGGGGCGTGTAACCCATTAGACAAATTGTTTCTCCCTTATATATTCTTTCTCTTTATGTATAATTTCAAAGACAAATTGTGTACACAGTATTGTAATGTTTTGTTTTCTTCTTCGCAATCGTTTTTACAGAAACAAGAAACTAGTATTTATGGCTGATCGGCTTATTATTAGGAAAACACTACAGAATCCTTAACTTTGTAATTCTAACCACTGACAAATTAAAACCATGACAAAGACTCTCATTACAGCTACTGTCTTCACAGATCCAGCATGGGGACAGGTGTCTCTAACACACTGTATACCAATGGTCTCAACTAGCGTACATGTTCATTTTAAGTGGCTTCAGTTCCCAATCGAGGTTTTGTTCTCAATAACAATAAACAAGGCTTGAGCTCAGAGAGAGGGGTAAGAGGACAGAGAAGTGGGAATAGACAGGGGGTGGAGGGGGACTTGGAGAGAAGGTCATGCACAGAGGGGGGGGGGAGTGGCAGATGGACAAAGAGAGAGGGAGTAGGAGATGGACAGAGAGAAGAGGGGAAGGAATTTAGGTTATACATCAAATTCCTACTCATATTTAGCAATTAAGAAGTACTGCCATGTCTTCTGGTTAGCTATGGGAAAAAATAACTTACTTCAAAAATGGTTCAAATGGCTCTGAGCACTATGGGACGTAACTTCTGAGGTCATCAGTCCCCTAGAACGTAGAACTACTTAAACCTAACTAACACATCCATGCCCGAGGCAGGATTCGAACCTGCGACCGTAGCGGTCGCGCGGTTCCAGACTGTAGCGCCTAGAACCGCTCGGCCACTTCGGCTGACTAACTCGCTTCACTCACCTGATATGGATTCATCAACCAATAAACAAACTGCATTCAGATGCATAGTCCACAGTGTATTTCTTTTTTTTTTTTTTTAAAGAATACCCACTCGATTCGTAGTGTAATCTGAAAACTGTGCTCTGACTTTGCTCAATGCTCTCTTCAGATCCTACTTGTAAACCGTTTAATTACGCAAGCTGAATATCGGCATTGAGTAAACAAGTGGAGGGTTTATTCATCAGTTCCGTAGACTCCCGACGAATTCACTGAGAAACTACTAATGTATTTCACAGGAAACGGTCACTGTACACATCTGACCAGTCGGTTCTGCAGCAGCGATGTGTTTGAGAATCAGCAGCTGGGAATGCGTCTGCACTAAGGCTCTCCGACTGCGTTCGTTTATGTTTGCAATCCTGAGTTCGAATTCTTTATTTATATTTGGGAGTTGGTATGGAGAAAGGCATATATGTATTCTCTTTCCTCGTGGTTTCTCGGCATTAGTGTCTGTATCAGCCAGGTTGCATTGTTATGTGTTTTCGTACAACATACGCGAAGTTTGTATGGTGGCAGTACTCACACATCTGCAGTTAGGAGACAGGTGATGTGCGTTGGCTACTGGAGGGAGACAGGGTGCTGTGTAAAGGTATAATCGCAGGACAGCAATGCCTAAGAAGCCAGCATTCAGATATGCAGTACAGGAATCACACGGACAGTGACACTGAGGTGCTGTGTGTCGTTTACTAGTAAGGCCTCTGCAGATTCTTAATGTCATCACGACGCTGGAAGAGTCGAATCCCGTTCTGAAGTTTGGCAGATGTTGTACAGGCTTGTCAAATGGAGGTTAACAACCTCCATTTGATGCACAGACAGTATCTGGGTTAATTCTGCGTAGAGATAAATGGAAGGCCACTTCGCTTGTTTACAAAAATGGTCGCAGCTCATATGTCGTCCGTCTTTTCGCTACAGGAAAAATAGGGATAGCCACCGCTATTTAATTTATAATGCACATGATCAGACTTCCGCTTCTCTGTGTGAATAAAGATTATGCTGCAGTCGCATTGCGACATGATTTCCCAGTGCACCACACTGAATGTAGCACCAAAAACGCCGAGTCTGTGGCTGCGACATGCAGTAAGGTAGCACTATATCAAACACTTGTACGGATAAAGTCTTTCTGTTGCTTCTTTCTTGTACGTTGTGTATAATTTTAGTGAACTACCGTATTAATCACATGTATGTTAGGTAGGGTATAGTGTAACACGGCGACCTCCAGTCTGTCTCTTTCCAAGAATTAATCCCGACTGGCGGGCTCTGCTGGTTAAGCGGATGTGGCATGTTAATTTCAAGAGGTGGCCAGATGCCCTTCCTTCCGCCCCCCCCCCCCCGCGGGGAATTAGCGCACTAGTGTAATCCGTGGAATAGTGCGAACGTGTTGAGATGTCTGCGAACCGTGTAACTGAGGCGGAACGTGGGAACTAGCCCGGCATTCACCTAGCGGGATGTGGAAAACCGCCTAAAACCACATCCAGGCCGGCCAGCACACCTGTCCTCGTTGTTAATCCGCCGGTTGGAGTCGATCCGCGGCCGGCGGGCCTACCCGAGTCTAGGAAGCAGAGCGTCAGCGCACTCGGCTGCCCTGGCGGGTTGAACATGGCGTACTCCACTGCAGAGTGAAAATTCATTCTGACAACATCCTCCACACTGTAGCTAAGCCATGTCTGTGCAATATCGTTTCTTCTAGGAGAGCTAGTCATGCAAGTTTCACAGCAGAGCTGTTAAGTTTGGAAGGTAGGAGATGAGGCACTGGTGGAAGTAAAGCTGTGAGGATGGATCAGGGGTCGTGCTTGGGTAGCTCAGTGAAAAGAGAACCCGCCTCAGAAAGGGAGAGCACCCACATTCAACTCTCGGCCCAGCACACAGTTTCATACCACTGTTTGACTTGCACTTGCGTTTGCGTGCTGTTTTGCACACAAACTACTTTTATTGTTGAAGTTTTCTAGTGTGAGCTATGGAGTCGTGAGACGATAATGTAACACTACTGTATAAGGGAAACATGCTCAATAGAAAACAGTCGGAACACTAAAAAGTCCAACCAGAGACATAGCAAAGATTATAAATTCATTAGATGCATCCTGTTAGGAGAGAACAGTCTGAAGAACCACAACATTTCGTATTTTTCTTTTTTATTAAAGAGGAACAGCACAATAAATTTTCCTGCAAGTCTACAAAAACAAAAATGTGTAGTGCTGAGTAATTCAAAATTAAAAATTTGTGAAGAAGCTTATCAGTCTCGTGGCCTATGTTCAAATCAGCTGTAGTTACATAATGGGTGTGTCACCGGTTTTTTACGCTTTAGATGTCGTAACGAAATACCTCAAAATATTTTTTCTTTCGGTCATGTTATCCCTGGTTTGAATGTTTGCTTGGTTTTTATGTCCCTAATGGTGGTGTTAGGAACAGGCCACTGAAACAGTCCACAAGTCGTAGACCCGCAGTCTCCGTACCTGACTGGGTGTCGTGCTCCTCTCGGTGTCGCCGTGTAACACCGACGCTGCAGTGGTGCTGCTGCTCAGCACCCGTGAACCGTGACACAGCTTCTCCCCTGTGAACTTCAATCCACTGTACTGAAGTCCCCAAAAGAGACTTTTCTCGTTCCGTTGGAATAACACTCTCACAGAAGTTCATCTCAATGTATTTCCTACAACGTACAACTCTAACTTCTCTTAATGAATCGGCTACACGTTATATTCCAGCTGGACGCTCTCATGCGTCAGTCTCACACGAGACCCAAAACAATAGTGTAACAAAAACAGAACATGAGTGCCACGACAGTTCCTCCAGCATCACGGAGCTCACGTGCACTCCACGGCTCTTCCTCACAGCCTCACACGGCAAACGACTCCGCCCAGCAGGTAGAGGAGCCGTCCGCAGCCCGCATCGCTGGCAGCACAGTATCGCCACGACCACGATCTGCACAAAGCGTCAGATAAGCCCCCGAAAGTGGAACGCTGCCTGCTTACCAACTACCTTAACCCACGAACGTCTTTCAATGGACAATGACTATCGAGGATGAGCAACATCTCATTCTATGGATGACGTTTTACGCCTTGTGCTCCATCGACAGTGCGGTAAATTTTGTTAAATAGCCTTATTGAGAGGTTTTATGTGCATTTCACATTTCAGTTACTGTACTTTACTGGCATTATCTTCCTTACGCGTACCTTAATGAAATCTGTGCTTTGCACATGTCACTGCAGGCGTCAGGAACTATTTGAGGCACAGAAGCTGGCATAAATTTCTCCAGTTGCAGTGTGTAAATTCTATCTGTTCTTCAGGTTATGTCGCTCAGCAGAAATTAGTGTTCCACTTTCAAATTTTCTCATTAGTTGTAACGAGAAGCTAAAGTGTCAACTGACGTAGTTGCAAGACTTTGCAATAGTGAGAACGAGGAAGGAAGCTGCAGTTTAGTGAAAAGTGCTGCACACTTGCATAAAAAGTGAGACATCCAATAATACATTTTTATTTTCCTATTACCTTTAGTTTGCTTGACGTAGAACAACACACCCAGCATGCGGAATAATCCTACGTGAATACCAGAGTTGTATACCAGAGCTGTAACAATTGAGTCAAATCTGTGTGGGAGTCAGTGAAAGTGTATATATATGCTTATTTTATCGTGTTCTCTTCTATTGCCTTGAGTGTATACAAACGTTCACGGATACAAGCAAACAGTTGGGAACTGTCAGCAGATGCTTTTACGTTCGTATTTGCTTTCTTACGATCCGGTGTAAGTGGCGCATAAGAAGACCCAATTCGCAGAGTATAAATGTGTAAATGACGACGAGGAGCGATGTTGTAACTGATGACATAACACTTTTTTAGATACAGCGAGCATCAGAATTACTCGATGGCTCCATTCTGGACCCACCTGCAACGAATGGGACGACTGATGTCAACGTGATGAGTAACACACATTGCCACAAAGTAAGCAGCACTTTATTATTATTATGTTCCATTATTTATATATTTAATACCTTCGACAATTTAACCTTTAAAGCCACATAACTTGTCACTGCCTACATGTGTCTTCTGCCTTTCCATACGCAAGCTGATGCTATCTGTTACTCGTTCTTCGCCGGCTGTAGTGGCCGAGCGGCTCTAGGCTCTTCAGTCCGGAACCGCGCTGCTGCTACGGTCGCAGGTTCGAATCCTGCCTCGGGCATGGATGTGTCTGATGTCCTTAGGATAGTTGGGTTTAAGTACTTCTAGGTCTAGGGGACTGATGACCTCTCATGTTAAGTCCCATAGTGCTTAGAGCCATTTCAACCATTTTGAACTGATCATTAAAAATTAGAGCAAAATGGGAAACATTGAATTAGTACCATTACTGTCTCTCTCTCTCTCTCTATCTCTATCTCTCTCTCTCTCCTCTCTCTCTCTCTCTATCTATCTATCTATCTATCTCTCTGTCTATCTCTCTCTCTATATCTCTCTCTGTCTATGTCTCTCTCTCTCATATGCACACACACACACACACACACACACACACACACACACACACAATATACTCACACTTAAGCAAAGAAACACATTTTCATACATTACAATAAATGAAGAAAATGGCATATCGATCTCCCACTAAAATTGATGATTAAATAACTGTATCATCCTCCTGCAAGTTTGTTACATTAAACACATACGTACAATGTACATGAACAGGTTGGCAACGGTGGTACAACATGTAATTTGATATAAAGGTTTCTTGATGCAGGAAAAGAAAAGTTGTTGTTAAGTACTTGGAAGAATATTTTGCATTTGGCTGGATAATCAAACATTTGACACAACCTTCATTAAGGACCTAGCGATTTTTACACTTCCATGCCAATAGATACATTCCTTAATGATATCTCTCGCTAATAACAAGATTGAATTTAGGTTTAACTGTGTTATTCACCACCTCAATGTCAGGCTACGGCAATGTTTTCACGGCACTGGAAGACACGGTTATTTCCACATATATACACATAAATTACCAGTGTTCTTGCAAATGTGAAACAAATGCTTAGTGAGAATAGCGAAGTCTTCCTTCATACGCAATCCTGTTGAGATGAGGAGGTGGGGGGGGGGGGGGGGGGGGAGGCAGGGAAACACTGCATAAATTTGAAACGCTGGCATTGACAATACAGAAAATATTCCCTTATCAGTACATTAAAAAATAGTAAAAATCATGCAGGGGAGAGCGCACACTGTAACATTCCACCTGATCTTGCTGATATTTCAGTGAAGATCTGCAGTCACAAGTTTAATTAAAAGCAATCGAAAAATGTTTGCATACAGGTAAACGAAGACAGTTTAAGCTCTGCGATCGTGTACCTAGCAGCAATCCCGTGTCCCATTTATACTCTAATATGGTTCGGTTGATGGTGATACCACTTAACAGATAATAGAATGTGAGCGGCTTACGTTCAGTAGTGAAGGACGACAATGATTTCATCCGTATTGAGCTTCAGTGCGGACTTGCACGAACCATTATTACCTTACAATACTAATCCATAGAGGTTAGAGCTGTTCTGGAAGTTTTCCCACCGCGAAAGACTGCTGTCTTCCGTGTCAGTTTTACTTTCTGCCAGACCACTGTTCTCCACGAGAAATGTTCTCAGAAATCAGTAAAACAATGTGCCGAACTGGGACTCAAACCAGGGAGCTGTGCCGCTTACAGACAGGTGTTCTACCTACTGAGCTATCCAAGAATGGCTCACAGCCAGTCGTCACAGCCTTACTTTCACCAGTAAATCTCCTACCATTCAAACTCCACATATATCCTCATGTGAAACTTGCAGGACTAGCACTTTTTTAGATACAGCGAGCATCAGAATTACTCGATGGCTCCATTCTGGACCCACCTGCAACGAATGGGACGACTGATGTCAACGTGATGAGTAACACACATTGCCACAAAGTAAGCAGCACTTTATTATTATTATGTTCCATTATTTATATATTTAATACCTTCGACAATTTAACCTTTAAAGCCACATAACTTGTCACTGCCTACATGTGTCTTCTGCCTTTCCATACGCAAGCTGATGCTATCTGTTACTCGTTCTTCGCCGGCTGTAGTGGCCGAGCGGCTCTAGGCTCTTCAGTCCTGAAAGATTGCAGAGACTCGGCTCAGCGAAGGCAGGAGATCATTTCGGGAATGAATGTTTCAGTTGGCAGTGGAGTGTTTGGAAATCAGGGGGCACGCTAGGCCCTGAACACGGGTCACAGGACGTGGCCGGGTGGCTCAGTTTGTAGAGCATTTGCCAGAGAAATGCAGACGTCCCAGTCTGCACACAGTTTTTTAATCTGCCACAAAGTTCCACATCAGCGCACACTCCACTGCAGCCTGAAAAATTCACTCTAAGAGCTACATCCACTTCAGTCCATCACACAGCAGCTGCTCAGGGTACCACTCATCAAGCCAGGAGGCCCACTCAGTGTAAACATGTCTGCTCTCTGACTGTCACAACTGAACACCACACTTCACAATGTGATAGTACAAACTGCAAATACCCTGCTGGCCAAAAGTGAAGCAACAGTTGGGTATTTTGCGAGGTTGCATCTATTTTGCCACAAAATAGTGTAAACGGGCGTTAGTAAAATGGAAACAATGTAAAGAACACAGAATGTAAGCAACTGGACCATGCATAACCGTTGTTCCTTTTCTTGCAACTCAATGTATGTCCACACACGCACTGCGACGACTGGTTACTGTGCTCAGCACGGGGTGTGACCACCTCTGGCAGCAGTACAGCCCCGACAGCGGCGGGGCGTGCTGTGAGTGATGTTGTCAATCTCTTGTTGAGGCGATAACGCCCACAGTTCCTGCAGAGCTGCTCGCAAGTCCTGCAGAGTGGTTCGTGGATGATGACGCGATGCAACCCGTCTCCCCAGTGCGTCCCAGACACGCTCTATGGGATTCAAATCGGCAGAGTGAGCAGGCCACGCCACGCACGGTCTCCGATTTCCAAGAAAACGTGAAACACCTCTGCTCTATGAGGTCGAGCACTGTCGTCCATCAGTACAAAGTCTGGGTCCATCTCTCCTCGCAACAACCGCACATCAGGTCCCGAGATCTCGCCTCGATACCTGGCAGCGGTTAAACCTCGCCAATTCACTGGTACAATTACATGAAGAGGTGTTCGAGTGGTCGCCAGAATCCCTGCCCGGGATCCTCGATATCAGTCTCCTTGCACAGTGTTTGGATTGAGAAATCGTGTTCCACGTTCCCTCTAGATGCGAATGCGTCGAGAATCACTCTGCAGACCAAATGGGGACTCATCTGGGAAAAGAACGTCGGCCCAACTGTTCGACCGCCCAGGTGGCGTGTTGACAGCTCCACTCTAGACACTCCAGGTGGAATGTTGACAGCTCCACTGTAGACACTCCCTTCTGTGGAGAAGTACCAGAGGTACATGTACAGCAGGTCTCCCACAGTAAAGGCCACTCTACCGAAGCCTATTAAATTGACGTATTGTGATTGTTTCATGTGTTTTTCATTCTGAATTTTGTCAGAATAAATCCAATTGTTATCTTGAACAGAAATTTCATTCTGTAGTTAGGTAGAGCAATCCTTTCATCTGTCACGACATTAATTAAACTTTCGACTGTCAAATTAATTTTTATCAAATTAAATTATTGCAGACGCCAATTCTTCTCTACTCCACTTGCAGGGTCGATAACAATCAGTCTGCGTTTCTTTTTTTAATCCATATGCGACAGAAAAAGTCGGAGTTAGGAAAGGGGGTCTTAGAGCATCATTTCCATGTGCAAATTCTAGCTGAATTTAGTGCTAAACGCGCTGCTAGCCCCGGCACAGCTTATATGGCAGTAATTTGAGTATGGTGCAGTTTACACTAATCTAAGGCAGGACCATACATGCTGCCAGCAAATAGGTTCCAGTAATCAGGTAATGTAGGGGACTGGTTCAAACAACAAACGCTAATGGAGTTGGGTGATGCGCTAGACAACCACTGATATTCTGGCGTTTGGCCTTCAAAGAGATTGGGCTTTTAGTTTTGAAATACACGAGATTGTGAAAGATGTCGGCTGCATTCTTGTAAGTAGTATGAATACTTTATATTCCATGAGAAACACAAGCTCGACAGAGAGAGGGGTTGTGTTTCTTAGCAATGGACTATTTGTCAGTTGATGCAGAGCTATTACAAAGATTCCTGTCACATTGTTCACAGTTCGTAGTAATTGACGAAAATCATTGAAGGAAACATAAGTGATTTCCAGCGTTTCCCAAGTAATGCTGTTCCTTATCTATATAAACGATTTCGGAGAGAATGGAGGAAGCGTCTGAGGTGGTTTGCAGATGATGCTGTCATGTACCTTCTAGTAAAGTAATCAGAATATCAAAACAAATTGCAAAACTATTTAGAAAAGATACCTGTATAGTGCAAAAGTTGGCAGTTGAACCTAAATAATGAAAAGTGTGAGTTGATCCACATGAGTGCTATAAGGAATCTGTTAAACTTTGGTTAGATCAGTCAGGGCAGTAAATTGAACTAAATACCTAGTAATCACAATTACGAACAACACAAAATGGAAATAACACATAAGAAATGTTGTGGGGAAGGCGAACCAAAGACAGCGATTTATTGGCTGGAGATGCAACAGATCTGCTAGAGAGACTGCCTACACTATGCTTTCCGTCCTGTTTTGGAGCATTTCTGCTCGGTGTGGGATCCCTACCACATAGAATTAACAGAGTACATCCAGAATGTTCAAAGGAGGGCAGCACATTTTGCATTATCGAGAAATAGGGGAGAGAGTGTCTCTGACGTGTTACAGAATTTGGGGCGGACATCATTAAAACAAAGGCGTTTTTCGTTGCGGCAGAAACTTCTCAAGAAATTTCGATCACCAACTTTCTCCTCCGAATGCGAAAATATTTTGTTGATGCCGACCTCCATAGGGAGAAATTATCATCATAATAAAATAAGGAAATCAAAACTCGCTCGGGAAGATGTAGGTGTTCGTTTTTTTCTCGCGCTGTTTGAGATTGAAATAACAGAGGATTATTGTGAAAGTGGATCGATGAACCCTTTGCCAAGTACGTAAGTGTGATTTGTAAAGTATCCATGTAGACGTAGATATAGATTACGAGTTTACTACGAGTGATATTATAGTGGACTTGAAAGGCCGTTTATTGTTCTTTCACTTGCTCGCATAAACGTGGTAATAATTCATTTAATGCATGTGTTTTTTTTATGTTGTTACTTTCTTTTTTGTTACCCCAATTCCTTTTGCGATAAAACTTGTGGCTATGTAATTAATCACGTGAGCTGCAATGGAATTTTATTATATGTATGTTTATTATCTTTCTTTTCTGTCATACATTCTTTGGTTTAGGAATAAACCCCTCTGCCTTCAGATATTGCCTCTAAGTAGCATCTGTGACTCAGATATGACGTCGGTGAAAGCCATAAAGTAGAAAAATTTCTGGAGTAAACATTTCGTGCTGCACTAGTTGTCAACATTAAGCTGAGATTGTCGCGTGATCTCGGGATGACTCTTTTTAAGACCAGTTCACCTTGGGCGTCAGGTCCTGTCATGTCAGATCCAAAGATTCCACAATTTACTTCAAACGGCGGCATTCAGACAAGTCGTCAACAGACCGTCACGTCACGTCACGGCAGCTCAAGGTTTCTCGGGAAGGAAGTATCGACGGCATCATCGCCTGCTAACATCGTAAGTTAACCTATTTTGCCGCGCTCACTCGTGTTGTAGTAGTGGATTGTGTGCTTTTGTAACTTCTTAATCTATATTTAGATATTGTGTTTTGTTTTCGTGGCAAATTGTAGATGTACCATGACGACTTGGATGTTTATTGCATTGGATATTGTTACACAAGCAACGTGAGATATCTGAAGGCGAGAAATTATTTACGTTTCACTATAACGGAACAAATGTCCGCTTCCCCAAACCACAGAAATGTCGATGTTTTGAAATGTTGTGTCACATCTCAGTACTTCAACAAACAAAACTGATCAAGAACGCAAGTTATGAGGTTTGCTTTACCCATTAATCACCTCAGTTCCTCAGCTGCAGTACTGTACTCTGACGCGGACTAAGCGGAATGACGTGACGGTGCCATGCCGTGGTGCCCGCTAATTTTGCACATCAAAGCTAAGAGAACAATTTATTCTAGGTATCAAATGCCAATTGTTATGGTGTCTACAAAACGCCTGTCCCAAATACACAGCACATATGAGGGCAATCTATCTGTACTGACGATACGGCGGCATTCAAAATTTATAGGACGTTTTACGGGCAAACCTATGCCGACCCCAGATCTCGTGCCCACGGTGGCAATGTGTGTCGACAACAGAAAATCAGTTCTGTGCATCTGAATGCTCACTCTGCGATTAAGGCCGACGGTGAAATCGTACACTAGAATTTGTTCATTGTTTCTTTGTGTTTGTGTATCATTAAATGAGGCGTCTTTATCGTAGTCGTGCCAGTGTAATTCGTATCCTTAACACCAGTGCAGTACTGTCGCATGATCTTGGCCTCTCACCTCCCTAGAATTGAATCAGTAGAGACTGCGCCAATTCGGGCTGCTGATATGTTGGTTCATTCCGCTGTCAGCTTTGCCATTCAGGCCATAGACCTGACACTATAGTGGTGTGCAACATATCGCTTACAACGCAAAATATTGCAATCGCAAACTTTCGCCATTGTCTGTACCATGGTTATATACGGCACATGGACATTTTTATCATTTAAACCGGTATATGATGTGGGTATTTCTTTTGGCATGCTGTCATATTTTTGTGCTATGAACATGCTATTTACACCTTGTGGTCACTATTAACAGATGCTTTTATGTACCTATGATATTCCTGTGAACATGGATTGTCCATCATGGACTTACAACCTATGCTTTTCATATTTGGCCATGTCAACCATTATTTTCCGTAGTATATTTTCAGATCAAACGCACTACACGTGTAACTGCTGCCCTGGTGTTCATTCTGTGGCTCGATTGTTTAATGACTGGAAAACTTATTTGCTACCAGTCTGCCATAGATTTTTACGATTTTGCACTTTCTGCACGCTGGGGCATCCATTACAATAGATCTTGACGATGACATCACTTGACAATGTCTAATTTTACCCAACATTGTTGACTTAAGACCAAAATCATGATATTAATATAGAATAAGGGAGTTTTATGCAGTCAGAAGGTGGAAATATCATCCAAAAGCTATGCGCGTCATTGTTTAATGCAGTGTTTCATTTCGGTGATGCGTAACTTATAGCAGTGAGCATCATTTGCACAGTTGTGTGTCCCACGATGTGACAGGTTCGCCGACGACGAGTTCATCTAGCAGCACACACGTGAGCGATATATCGCTAGCAATGTCGCTAGAAATTGGTCACAAAACACACCAGCGATTTATATAGCAATTTTAATCAGTAATTCGAACGTCACTACGTCTGGAACACCTGCTATCAAAAATTATCTGCAGTGATTAACAAGATCTCGTATGTCGGTTAATACCCGCAGAAAAACGAGAGTTGAAATGCATTACAGTTGTTTTGGGATGTTACCGACTGGGCACTGTAACATATCAAGTAAAATGGTGTTGAGATTTAAACTGTCTGCTCTTTTTCTTTTTTCCCTACCTCGACGTCAGTACGTTAATCTGTCAGTGGTTTAGGGTCGCGGGATGCTCCTTCCTGTTGCCAACCTTTTACCCTCCCCTAATTTTTGGAGTGAGTGGTGGGGGACAGACGCAGTTTCGGCATTCCTAACAAGGGCTCAGGATTGCGCCATTGGAGCTTATATGTCTTTATAGCATATTTCATGGTGTATGACATGGTTGTCAGTTAATTTTTCTCAAAATTTCCCTGGGAAAGAACTACTCACGACAAATCAAAAGTGAGACTTACGTAGTACGTATACATTTCTGAAATGCCAATAACAAACTTCCAGTAGATCTCTTTCACTATTCCACAGCCTCTCCGGGCAGAATTTTTACATATGGCAAAGATTGTACTGAAACATTCGCCTGTGTCATATTATACGAAAATAATAGTAAGCCACGAAGTAGTATTGTATTTTGTAAAGAAACATAAAAAAGATTATGGAATATACAAAATATACATGTGACGTGCACATAGTCACTGCAAACAAGTGATAAAAAGTAGTGGTGCTAAGTCGCTTATAAATTAATTTGCAAAAATCTTCGTACAGTTCGTGCTCAGGTACACTCCAAGTAAAGTTACAAATGTTGTTTATATTGGTGTTCAGGTTTACTTACAATACGTCACGTTCCGTTTGAAATAAGTGTGCACAGGTTAAAAAAAATTCGACGTTATTCTCACGAGTTGTCTTATTTCGACAGCGTTTTGAAAGTTTAACTTTAATTATAGTCCCCCTGTATAAAGGTGTGGTGTTGTAGTCATTAAGGAGTAGAAAGTCAAGTAATTGTTCAATGAACGATGTTGAATTGGTGATGTGATGAACACCTCTCCAAGCTTTCATTCTGAGAGTTCCAAGATGTACTACGTTGGGAAGTGGAATTCGTCGAATCCGAAACGGTCGTTATAAAGTAGTGCAAGTTTCTGACACTTGTTTGCCCCACAAGATAATGGATATACTCGAACCAAAACTTTTTGTCCAACTCTGAATTTTCTAGTGCGACTTATCTTCTTTTGTAGCATTTTCCTCCTCCCAATTGCTTTTTTTATTTTAGTAACTGCAATCTCAATCAGTTCACGATGACGTAAAAAATGTGACTTTATTTTGTCTGGTCGATTTATATTCTTCAAAACTAAATGTGGCGAGAGCAAAGCTGAATCACTAGGAATTGAATTAATGCTGTCCTGAAAAATCTGAATATGTCTGTCCCATTCAGTGTGTTGTTTGTCTTCCTCTGTTACTGCTTCATAATTGTCTACCTTGGCTTCCATTATCTGCGAAACGTCTAATTAAATTCTTCATGTCCAGTGTCAGTATCAAAAGACGGGTAGTGAAAAATAGTGTGTACCACTGTGTATTCTTCGAGTATGAGAAAAGCTGTAATTTGTTTATATGCTGTTCGTCCGTTGAAATGCTCTGCTGCGACTGTAATGCAACTTGCTCGTTATTGTTGCGTAGTACAATAGAAGACTCCTAAAAGACCAAAATCTGTTCGTGTTCTGTCAAGGAGTCCATGCCTAGCATAACTTCATTTGTTAAAAGTGGGTCGATCCAAAAATTTGTATAAAATCTGTGGCCATGAAGAGCAAATTTTAGATGTTTCTGTAGGTTTACATCTACTCCTGTTCCTGAAACTGCTCCTCTAACTTTAGTCTTTTCTAATGGGATTGCAGGGCAAGAATTATTCGCATTGAGTCTATTACCTGCTTGATCAGTAATCGATGTAACCGGAGAGCCATAGTCAGTCAGTGCGCTGAAATTATGTGAGTCAGTTGGTGTCTTTACAACCGGATGGTACACATTCTATTGTGCCTGTTGTTTTTGCTGCAATAACGGGATAACACGCTCGGTTACTGTGTTCATATAGTAAAAATGTGCAAACTGATTAAATCCTGAACTTTACTATTAATCTCTTTAATAAAAACAAAGTGTCCCCGTGCGTTAATGATCTGCAAATAATCCTATTGTTGAAATGATCCCTGTCCGTTGGCGATTTTCGTAGCAAACAGGTCCTGAAATGAAAATGTCTCACCTCGTAATGTAATTTCTTGGAAACGCGCTCCTTGCTGCTCTCTGCGCTCCAGTCGCAAATTTCTGACTCCAGTCGCCGAGAGCCCAGTGCAGTGCTCCAGACAGCGAGCAAACTGTTTTATACACACCACTGAGTGCGGCACGATTTTATATAAAAATGCTCTTAGGTGAAATATGCCTTTAACAAACTGTTTTTACATTATCTGATATGTAATTAACTGTATGATATTCATGTTACAACACGCATTAACATTGACAAATGGCAATATTGTTAACAACACTCACTGTCAAAAATGTGGGACAAACAATTGACAGACATGAAGAAACCGTTACAGTGAAACTCATTCAATCTTTTTAAAAAAAACCTCAATTTCCTTGATATGGCCGTCTAATTCGACAATGAATCTAACTACGCTTGACTGCAGTGCCACCAAATAAAAAATGTTACCTTCATACTCTTTTCTAATATCCTTACATCTCATTTCTTTCTGAACCCTTATCTTTCTCTTCTGTTTCACACAAACCACTTTACTTAAACGCAGGTGCACTTAACTTTACGCCTGCACTGCCCAGAGTCCTCTGCTCGGCGTCTTAACCCACAACTACCCTCCTGACGCTGGAACTCCAGCGCCCCTCTCCCTCCCGGCAGCGACGACAAATACGTGGACAGCTTCCAGCAACGCAGCTGCTCTGACCAAAGACTGCACGCGAATAATAAGCGACTAACAGTTGTCGCTTAGTGTCTGAGCCATACGCTAAGGAAGTGCGTACAAAATCCAGAAATGCATATAACAAACTCCCAGTAGACCTGTCCAGTAACAGGTTTGTTCTCCTGTTCTTTGTCAGCAGGTTGACGAGTGTATTCTAGCTGCCACCATTTACTTTGCCATCGACAGCCTTTTATTTTCAATGGGAAGATACCGTGTTTGAGAGGAGGCTTTTAAATGTAGAGAAATGAGCCTTCTATCTTTGGGTAAGTAATTATATCTGGTAGACGATTTTAATATTATATTCTGCTACGTCAAAGACTATCTCCAGATTCCTATTTGGGATGTAATAACACGGTTCTTCTCCTCTACTTCATCAGGTTAATGAGCGCGTTGAGATTTCTACCGTTCATCCTGCCATCGACTGGATTTTTTCGGCAAAGGGAAGGTGCCCTAGTCGGTAGCTGGCTTTGACATGTAAAGAAACGATTACATCTTTTTTTAATTTGCTACGTAATTGTATTGCAATTTACTCTTTGAGAAGTTTTGTCGCCATCCCTACACGCCCAGTCTTTTTTTGGTGTAATATGCTTGCAGCACTTCCCATCCCGCACTTCTTTGCACAACGAGCGTAATCCTGGCCGCTTAATAAATCATCTACGAAGCCTTCACTGGCCGTGCACGAGACTCTTGAACATCCCTCTACGTGCAATCTGCTCCTCACGATTTCACAGGCGTCCGTAAGGAATGCATACTCTGCACTACTTGTCAAAAAGTCTGGTGAGTTCACATCGTCAAGGACAGCTGCAATCACCTTTTGTTTTCTGAAATTCTACCACCACAATGGTGAAGAATTTCGTTCAATACATTCAAACATAGGAGAAAACAAGGAATTGTCTGCCCCATGGACATGATGTTACGTACGCATTTCAATATCCTGTGGTCTCTTACTGTTTTCCCTTATTACTATAGTGCACTTTCTGGATTTTCTGGAATGGGACGGATATCCATTACTTCTCTCTCTCTCTCTCTCACACTCTCCTATACTGATTGATTAATAACCTAGAGAATTTACTAACGGTCAGGTTATTCAAGGATAATTATTGCTTTTTGGTACAGTACTTGTAACTAAGTTTCTGCATTCAAATTACACAGGTTAAACATGTAAGTAAAACAGAACAACCGACTTTAGCCTGTACGTATCAGATCTTCCCAACAACTAAATTTCTACGCAGATTAATAAGTCAGAGAGCTTCGGATTAAATTTCAGACGAAACCTTTCCTACGGACCTGCCACACACTCTGGAGGATTTATACTCATCTCCCACTGCAGTGTAAGCCTCATTGTGTTGCTGGGTAAATGGTTAACTAACCTTTTTCTCTCTCAATCAAAATTTCTAGTTTGCTTTACACGAATGTAGTTAATAATGGTTATTTTGGTGCCATGAGTAGTTAATTATCTCACACACGGGTCCTCAAGTGAAGGTTTGCACACGCACATCCGTTTTCCATTGTCTCTTCGCCAGATTGAAACAGTCAGTACTCACCATGTGGAAGTGCTTGTTTCCAATTCAAATTCCGTACAAGAAAATTCTTAAATATTCTCAGCTTAAATTTATACACGCAAGTATCTCAGCTTAAAATTACCACACGTGGTGTCATTGAGACCATTGCCCACTGCAAAAAATCCCAAGTTCCCCATGAGTGTTACCTACCTTCCTTTACATGAATCTCCCACCATAACGTTTTTTTTATATATATATATTCTGAAAAGGGAAATCATTGTTTCTGGCTGCTCTTAAATGTTCCACACGCATACCATTCCCGTATTCTGTGGTTCTACGGAGCGCTCTGAAAACAGGTGTTTCAACTTGGGGACCCAGCGCCAGAGTGCCGGGACATGGCCGTTCACCAGGCCACCCCACGCTCCCTCACCAGTGGGGGAGGGTCCTGTTACTGTAGTGGCCAACCACACACTCCAGGCCCTCCAGTGGTCTGGAATGCTTCTTTGGCTCTCCCAAAGGCGACCAGAGGACTGTGTCAAAGATAATTACAGGTTCTACATCCACTATCTGTGGTCAGCAAGCAACAAACCATTCACTCATTTCTCAAACATCACAAAACTAGATATAGGGATCTATTTTTGAAGGAAGTGCGCATACGGATAAGCAAATACACAAACTGTCCTTATTTTGTACACTAGTAACCGGTTTAAATGTAGTGAATACAGCTGTGTTACCATAAAACAGCTGTTCTGACGAGAACAACGAAGTATGTTGTTATACTATGGGTATTACTGTCCCGAACGAAGCAAACCTTTTCTATGTCGGGTAGTGCTGTACTCTTTCATAGTACAGCATATTTTCCACAATTTGAAGGCTGCTCGTTTGTTGTGTCCTGCACCAGATGACAGTGTACTTTTCCGTTCGCTCCTTTAGGAACCGAAGGCAAAGCAGCCTGAACTGTGTTATTTAGGCTACAAATCTGCGGCCTTACGGCAGAAAACCACAAACACGTAGTGTTTGGGGGCGACCTGAGGTGCGTCGCAGTGGAGAGAGACCATCTGGCGATGCCAGGCGCGTCCGCTCAGTGAGAGGACGCTGTCGGTAAAGCGCAGCTCAGGGGCGGCTGCGACAATAGCCTGGCCAGACACGTGTTTGACGGTGCTCGAGTACAGCATTCAGTATCTGGATTGTTATTAGTTTTGCTGTAACACCTAACTCGTATGTTTTTGTTGATGCAGTTGTGGTTGACATTTGATTAGACGCAGCGCATTGCGGTGATTATTTCATGTGATCGCACTTGCTGCGCCGTTTGTCCCTGAACAGCTGCAGCTGGTAGCGTGTTTAAGAATGCCCACCTGCCTCGAGTCGGGTTCCCGCCAGTGCGCAGAGCCGCACGCCCCGCCGCCGCTGACCGCTCAGCCCTGCCGGGGGAAACCCCAGCCGCTCTCCGGGGCAGCCAGGGGCTCTGCAGGCGCGCCTCAGCCGCCGCACCTTTCTGGCACTGTGTCCGGGGAGGCCCACACGTCACACATGCGAATGCGTCACGAAATAGTATCAATCCTTAATGGCTCTAATTACAGTACCTAATAAAAGCATTAATTATTAGCAACATTTTGTTTCCCATTACCATAAGGACAGTCATTACAGATGTTACGTATTTGTCAGATACAACACAACCGACTGGTAAAGGAACGGTCAGCTCTAAAATGAAAACAAGTCTCCAACAGATGACGAGCAAACAGCTTGGCCAGTCACAAGTAACGCCAAAAGAATTGTTCACCTCGTAATTGAAAATCCCTGAGTTTAAAATGGTGCAACGGAAATCTAAACCTATAAAAATACCTTAAAGTTACAGTAGAAAAGAAATTCATGTCATCGGTCTTCACCACACTGTTACCGACAAAACAGAAAAATCTACAAAGTCATAACGACAGATGCCTCTGTAAATATTCCAGACTTTTGCTTTGGTCCTCTTACGTTTGCCAGATTCATTAAATATAACGTTACGTTCGTTCCTGTTTTCACCATGGTATCTCAGTAGCTACAACTGTCTGTTTCACAATAAGCAACAATATTCCGTTAGTTCACTTAGAGGATAACTGTATGAAAGCAAGAGAAAATAAAAGCCTACCTAAATCTGTGAAGAAAGTTTTATCTGCTACGTTTTGAAATTATTGCTCAATGTTCATCACAACAAACTGCAAAGTATTGGCCGGCCGCGGTGGCCGTGCGGTTCTAGCCTTTCCATTCCGGAACCGTGCGACTGCTACGGTCGCAGGTTCGAATCCTGCCACGGGCATCGATGTGTGTCATGTCTTTAGGTTAGTTAGGTTTAAGTAGTTCTAAGTTCTAGGGGACTGATGACCACAGCAGTTCTGTCCCATAGTGCCCAGAGCCATTTGAACCTTGAGTGAAGAAAAACAAATCTAGATACGGAAATGAACTCCATACACAAACTCAAATCACATTTGCTTGACAATATGCTCCACTCCACAGAATAATTTCAGATTGTGCAAAGGCACAGACTGTATGTATTTTAATATCTTTTGGTACGGATAATTCGTAGAGAGACTCAAGTGCGGAGCTGTTATACCAGCACACTCTCGATAGGAACCTGAATGACATGCTATGTGGACCGGAAGACTTGTCCTTATTGAGTGTTTGAAGCTGCTTCGGTACATGAAGGATATCTAATTCCATGTTACTCAGGATGTCAATTGTTGTTGACTCGAAAGCTGGAATACTTAGTTGGTCTTCTTTGCTGAAGGAATTTCGGGAAACTGTGTCTAATGTCTCCGATCTCGTGTCACTGTCGTCGGTAACATTACGGTTGACGTCACGCAGAGGAGGTACGGATTGTGTCTTGCACCTGGTGTAATCCACATGCCACAAGAATCCCTCTGGACTATCTGCCAGATGTCTCCTACGAATGTTTTCGCAAAGTGTCTTTGTCCTCCGGTCGCTCCTTTCCTTTCTCGTGGCGGCCCGCCCAAGCAGCAGAAACCTTAATTTTTTTATCCTGCTCAAGTTTTACTGTAGATGCCACTAATACTCCAAGCAGCTTTATCTTCCTGTATAAGGAAAAGCAACTCAAATCATGCCTCTGCCTGCATTTTAAAACTGCCCTTTCTATTTCTGTGTATTATAGTTAATTTTTGAGGTTTTTTTATAATTATGTGGATTTTCATTACTTGTATACGTAGTCATTGTTCTCTATGCCTGTAACACCTTCTGCATTTCGTGTGTAAATGAATTCCTTACGTTCAAACAGAAACTAGAAATTGAATTCAATGCCTGTCTTGTGCTGCCTCTATCGGTTATCCCTTATATTCCAGTCTCGTATTGTTCGTGGAAAGAAGGATTGTCGGTATGCCTCTGTGTGGGCTCTAATCTCTCTGATTTTATCCTCATGGTCTCTTCGCGAGATATACGTAGGAAGGAGCAATATACTGCTTGACTCTTCGGTGAAGGTATGTTCTCGAAACTTCAACAAGAGCTCGTACCGAGCTACTGAGCGTCTCTCCTGCAGAGTCTTCCACTGGAGTTTATCTATCATCTCTGTAACGCTTTCGCGATTAGTAAATGATCCTGTAACGAAGCGCGCTACTCTCCATTGGATCTTCTCTATCTCTTCTATCAACCCTATCTGGTACGGATCCCACATTGCTGAGCAGTATTCAAGCAGTGGGCGAACAAGCGTACTGTAACCTACTTCCTTTGTTTACTGACTGCATTTCGTTAGGATTCTTCCAATGAATCTCAGTCTGGCATCTGCTTTACCGACGATCAACTTTATATGATCATTCCATTTTAAATCACTCCTAATGCCTATTGCCAGATAGTTTATGGAATTGACTGCTTCCAGTTGCTGGCCTGCTATATTGTAGCTAAATGATAAGGGATCTTCGCAACACATTACACTTGTCTACACTGAGATTCAATTGCCACTCCCTGCACCATGCGTCAATTCGCTGCAGATCCTCCTGCATTTCAGTACAATTTTCCATTGTTCCAGCCTCTCGATATACCACAGCATCATCTGCAAAAAGCCTCAGTGAACTTCCGATGTCATCCACAAGGTCATCTATGTTTATTGTGAATAGCAACGGTCCTACGACACTCCCCTGCGGCACACCTGAAACCATTCTTACTTCAGAAGACTTCTCTCCATTGAGAATGACATTCCTGCGTTCTGTTATCTAGGAACTCTTCAATCCAATCACACAATTGCTCTGATAGTCGATATGCTCTTACTTTGTTCATTAAACGACTGAGGGTTACTGGAATTCCACCAAAATTCCAACAGAATTGGCAATCTATTTTTGTGTTAATTGTTAACCTTTTCTCCTTCGAAGAAGCATTACCGTTCGTGAGTAACGGCCACATTTCTCTTGGTGACTGGTTTAATTGTACATCCTTTGTCACAGTGTAATTTGCCAAACTCATCTCACAGCAGCTATTGAGGCAGAATTCCGAAACGGAGGGCCTCATTAAACAAGTAATTGGCAATCACAGAGCAACAATAGCTTACAAAAAACCTCATAGTGTCGGTTTGCAGTAACATACAAGAACAAATTTCATGTTTATTTTCATACTAGGAAGCTCTTGTTTCGCTAGCTGCCAATAAGTCTTAAAAAATTAGTCACTGGAGTGAAGTAAATAGAAAGGGAAGTATAAGTACTGATATATCGCCATAGATGAGAAAGTTCCGTGTGCTTAAGAGTTGGCAAAACACTCTCCTCCTTGTGTGCTATCTTTCGCCAAACTTTCGTTTCGATGTCTCGAGCTGTTTAGGAGATATGAGAGATGTTGCGAGGATTTCATTCTGGCGGGCGTGAGATCGGAAGTGAGCGCGCTACATGGGATCCATTTCATCGAGATCGGAGGCAGATAGAAATCTAAACAAAAATTCTACATGTTAGCTAAATTTCATACGCAGCAACATATGGTGTAATACTCAGCAAACGCAAAATCACAGCGACCCCTAATTTTCATTGCAAACTTTTTGATTTTGCGTAGTGTCTTACTAAAATTGTGTACATCACAATAAGAATGGTCATTACCGAGATGATGGGCACTTCGCCACGAAGCTGATACATAACAACACAAGTAAGGCAAAAATCAAACATTTTCGGTGAATAGTTTCTGTAAAATCGTTTGAGGAAGATAACAGGTTGCGCGCGCCTCGGTTCTGTCAGCGCAGAGCGTCGCCAGCCGGCGCGTGCGAGGCGTGGTGTACGCGTCGCAGTATGCTCTGGACACCCGCGCCACTCGTGCGTGTCGCGCTGTAGTGTCGTGTCACGTGACACGCGTCTCACTTTGCCTAACGCTGCCACTCACGGCGCATTTATTGCTGCGCCGTCACGTATGCGACTTGAGTAGTCGACCCCCATCGGCCCTGCATTGCTCTACTGTAACAATACATTCTATGCAACCGCTATCTATGTCTGAGGAGACTATGCAACCCTAATTCGTACCCAAGTAATGATGAATTATCGTAGAGTACAGCACAGAACACGAAAAACAAAAAGATACACGAAACAGGGCGACAGCCTTCAAAAATTCCTCAACTTTGGAATCGGACGTGAATGTGTGTGTTTAGAAGCCACATCTGATTGCAACTACTGTGCTCAAAATGTGTAAAGGAAGATGGCTGAAAGGGTTAGTGTACTCATGACAAATTACTGTGGCTGTTCTTACAGCGTTCTGCTCATGTTTTCCAACAATACGTTTTTGTTTCTTTCTTTATTTATTTCTTGGTACTGTCACTACTCTCCAACACAATACTTTGAGTCATTTTTACATTTCACAACGCTTCTTCAGAAATAGCAACGGTTCAACTACGGAAAGAGAAACGTAAAGATATAGTGCATTAAGTATTCGGTAGATGGCATGCCAGTATGATCACCATTGAAAGGGCGCTGTTCCAGGAGTAAAGCCCTTTCATAAATGATGCCGCTATAACGAGTCACAGTAACACATTTACAATATCTGGAATAAAGCTCTTCTCATACAAAAAAAAAAAAAAAAAAAATGTATCTATGTGTGTAGGATCCGTTACCGCTCTTAACTCATTTTGTCAAAATTTGCACTAAGGTCGTCTCAAAAATGATTGTTCAATCAACAGTACCCCCTTACAGTAAACGAGACAAATGAAGACGTGACGCAGTTGTCAACAATACACGGCTCTCGTCATCGGCCCACGCCGTATCCCAGCAACGGTTTGAGTCCAGTTGAAAGGCGAGCAAGGCGGCTGTTGCTGTCCCCGTTGCCAGCAGAGTCTGCAGAGACAGAGAAATGCGGCAACAGCACGGAGCAGCGGCAGCGGTCTGTGCCGAGTCACCGAGCAGAGTGTGGTCGCTGCCAAAGCACGGCCACCGAAATGACTGCACCTTCCTGCGCATGCGTAACATTAATTCTCGACTCCTGCATGTTTCATAAATATGGAGATCTTAGACACAGCACTAATATAATAAGAATAATATAATTTTACAAATCAGTCGAGCGGATTATTCGTACGAATCTATCTAAGACAGTCTCTGTAGGAGAAAGATTAATTTTATGTATCTTTTAATTACAGGAAGATCGGGCGTCTGCAGATTATAAATATTCCTACAAAGCTACCATGCCAAGTGCTTTCTTCATTCCATCTTTTGGATAATGCTCGACAACGTTAGCACATCGCCATGGTTTCTTGAAACACGCGTCCTCCATGGACCTATCGTAAGCCATAATTTATTTTTACAAGATTTTCCACCAGCCTAGATATGAATTTCAGGCATTAAGTACTACTTTGGTTCAATTCTAGTGTCCTATTCCACCCGTCAACTTTGACTAGCGACGTCGTGTGTGACATCACCAGTCTTCGATGCGAAAGATGAAAGTGTCCCGCCATTAAATGTTATCTGTGATTGTCTCAGTGCCTGAAGTAAACTGTGCCGATTGTTGTAAATATGTCGCGATTTCCGAGAGTATGGTTAGGCAGCACCGCGACCTCAGCGCGCAGTTTAAACTGATGCCAGTGAATCAAGCAGCAATCGTATTTTTCATACTTGGTTCTCTAAAAATATTTAGCTATTTATTTCCCAATAAGATATGATTTCCGAATGTGAGGTCGGGCAGGAATCGAAAGAACAGCATAACTGGTGCGAATGGAACGGTTAGCTCGCATATTTATAATCTTGATTCCCACGAATATTCGGCTGTATTTTTCCGCAAACTGCACGATTTATGAGGGCGAGGTTAGGCAGGAGACTAAGAGGACAGCCAGGCCCATATAGGTAAATTGTAGGTCTCTACTGCACGGTGCGTTATTTTCCCTGACATTTCATTAAGTGTGTATTGTTATTACTTTTTAGGATTTTTTATTTCTTGTCTCTGCACATGAGATATCTACGTCAAGTTTAGTTGTTGATTCCAGAATTTCTTATTTGTCGCAGTAGTACAGAGTGCGACATCAAGAATAGAAATCCTGTAACAAAGAACTGCACTCCCTTAGTGCAGAAACGCTGAAAATAGTGAAACTTGGACTCGATATCTTGAACTGAAATATGTAGCTCAATTCTCGTGACCGGTTCCAACATTTGGCATTTTCTCGTGAATTTTCCTTACCTCTTCAGTGCTTCTTTTAGGTATTCTGTGTTGATTACTCCTTATTTCCTGCTTGTGTCCAGCTTAAGTTTGCTAAGTTTTTTTATTACTGAATTCGGTCAACTATAGACAGCGTGGAACCTAAGACAGTGGTACATTATGTGTATCCTTCCCAGAATTTCTATATGCATTGGCTGACGGCCTGCCTCTATTCATTTGGTTCAAAAATGGTTCAAATGGCTGTGTGCACATTGGGACTTAACATCTGAGGTCATCGGTCCCCTAGAACTTTGAACTACTTCAGCCTAACTAACCTAACGACATCACACACATCCATGCCCGAGGCAGGATTCGAACCTGCGACCGTAGCGGTCGCGCAATTCCGGACTCAAGCACTTAAAAACCGCTCGGCCACACCGGCCGGCTCTGTTCATTTGGCATCACTGTCCTAGGTTGTGAGTTTTGTTGTCGGATAAGAAATTTCACAGTATTGATCACTAGCCTGAAATTTTCCCTGTCCTGTCTGGTGTCTTCTGTGAGGTTTAGTTTTCTCAGGCTCTTTCTTGTCTCTTCCAGCCATCTCGTGGTGTTTCTTAATTTCGAAATGAAATTAAAGATTTTCTCCGTTAGCCTGTTGTCATTCATTCTATAAATATGACCGTAAAACTTTCATCTCCTCTTTCTTATTATGTCTGCGATTGTTCCTATGTTTCTCTCTAGCTTCTCATTTCTCCTCTCCGTCAAGCTGTTACCTTTGTTCTTTTGTGGCTCTGAAGTTTTTCTGCTTTTCCAGTTCTTCTTCTTCACCTCTTGTACTCGGTGTTGGGCATTCAAATGTGCATATTGCAACCGGTTTAATTACTGTTGCGTAGCGTTAAATTTTTGCCTGGAATGATATTGATTTCTTATTATATCAGTTTTCGGTCATTTTGTTTGTTAATTCCGTTTTCCTTGATCTTTCTTTGCTTGTAGTGTTATCTAACCCATTCGATTGTATCCATTCTCTTCGATACTTAAACTTATCAACTCTTTGGACGTTTCCATCTTGTGTTTGTATATATTTTTCTCTATTGTGTTTATGTTCAATGCATTCTGTTTTCGTTTTCGGTATTTGTAGTCAGGTTGGAGATGCAGTTTTGTACAGTGTTCCTATCATTATCTTTGCATCTGTTTTATCCTTAGAAATCATAGCAATATAGTCAGAAAAGAAACAAGATATTCCACGCCAGTTCTTGCCCATTCTACTAGATGGATTCGGTCGATGTTTTTCTCTTGTGGTTCTTTATTCCTCTCTCTCATGACCTTGTCTGAGATCATACTGAAGAGGATCTGTGAGACACCGTCGCCCTGCCGAACTCCTGTGCTACTTCTGAAGGCTTCAGAAATTTCCTTAGGAATTTAACTTATGAAGATGTGTCTGTAAGTGTCTGTTTGACTGACTGTCTGCTGATTTTGTCAGCACCTGCTTCTTCCAGTGTTAAGGATACTGTGCTCTGTTTACAGAACTGTAAGTTTTTTTGAAATCAGTAAATGTAACGACTGTGTTGAGGTTCTTCTTTGTTCTGATCCTGATAATTGTTTTCAAGTTAAGAATTTTTTCTGGGCAAAAACTATTTTTCCTCAACCCCGCTTGGTACTCGCCAGTTGTGTTCTCTGCTTGGTGTTCTGTCATACTCAGTAGAGGTCTCAGCAGGGAGCTCGGTAGATGTGGGTGCCGCGCGGGATTAGCCGAGCGGTCTCAGGCGCTACATTCATGGACTGTGCGGCTGGTCCCGGCAGAGGTTCGAGTCCTCCCTCGGGCACGAGTGTGTGTGTGTTTGTCCTTAGGATAATTTAGGTTAAGTAGTGTGTAAGCATAGGGACTGATGACCTTAGCAGTTAAGTCCCATAAGATTTCACACACATTTGAACAACATATGTGTGTGCCTGTCCTGTCTCCCTTCTTACGTGGCGGATGGATTGTGGCTTGCTTCCAGTCGTCCGGTACTCCTCCTTTCTCCCAGCAGTATTTCGTAACCTCGTAAAAGGTTTCAGCTGCCCGCTCCCTCCTAGTTTTCACATCTCAGCCAATACTCTGTCTTCTTCTGGCGCCCTGTTGTTTTTGGCTGGCCAGTGTATTGTTCAGTCTAATGCAGTTATATGACTCTCAAGGCGGGATTTCCTTTAGAGGCTGTCTGAAAGATTGTCTTTGTGTTGGTTCCTCGCAGTTTAGAAGGTTGTTGGAGCATTTTGCTAGTAATTCAGAGTTGTGTTTGTTGTTGGTAGTCAGTTTGCCTTTTGAATCTTTGAAGTACAGCTGCTTGTAACCTGTTATTTCTGCTTTGAAAACTTTTTAGAATTCCTTGTGTTGTTCTGTCTGGAGTCTGTAGGTATACGTTCCCCATATGTTTCTAATTATGTCATTTTGCCATTGTTGTGTTTGATTTTAAATTGTCCCTGCCCGAAACACCCACTTTCGCATAACGAGCACCAACACATATACTGAGATTAGTGAACACAGGATTGTAGCGAAACTGAGTGTTGAAACTCCCCGACGAAAGATTCGTAACCTAAAGACTGGAAACTTGCACAGGTCACACCAATACTTAAGAAACGCAGTAGGAGTAATCCATCAGTTTACAGGGCCATATTACCAACGTCTATTTGCAGCAGGATTTTGGAACACATATTGTGTTCGAACATTATGAATTATCTCGAAGAGAACGGTCTATTAACACACAGTCAACACAACTAGTTTTTATTCACACGAAGTACTGAGTGGCATTGACAAGGGATTTCCGATTGATTTCGTCTTTGTAGAGTTCCAGAAGACATCTGACACTGTATCTCACAAGCGGCTTGTAGTCAAATTGCGTGGTTATGGAATATCATCACAGGCTGGCCAGTGACTTGATTCGTGATTTCCTGTCACAGAGTTCACAATTCGTATTAATTGGCAATTGATCCTAAATAATGAAAAGTGTGAGGTCATCCACATGAGTGCTAAACGGAATCGGTTAGACGTCGGTTAGACGATAAATCAGTCGAATCTAAAGGCCGGAAATTGAAGTAAATACCTAGGAATCACCGTTACGAACAACATAAATTGGAAAGAACACATAGGAAATATTGTGGGGGAGGAGAACCAAAGACTGCGTTTTATTGGCTGAAGGTGCAACAGATCTACCAGAGAGACTGCCTACACCACGGTTGTCCGTCCTCTTCTAGAATACTGCTGTGCAGTGTGGGATCATTACCAGGTAGAATTAACGGACTTCATCGAGAATGTTCAGGGAAAAGCAGCACATTTTGTATTGTCGAGAAATAGGGGAGGGAGTGTCACTGACATGATACAGAATTTGGGGCGGCCATATTTAAAATAAAGGCATGTTTCGTTGCGGCAGAACCTTACCACGAAGTTTCAATTACTAACTTTCTCCTCTGAATGTGAAAACATTTTTTTTTTTTCGCCGACGTCCACAGGGAGAAACGATCATCATCATAAAATAAGGAAATCAGGTCTCGCTCGGAAAGGTACATATGTTCGTTTCTTCCGCATTCTGTTTCAGACTGGAATAATAGAGGATTATTGTGAAAAATGGTTCAATGAACACTTTGCCAAGCACGTAAGTGCGATTTGCAAACTGTCCATGTAGATGTAAATTACGAGTTTACTACGAGTGATATTGTAGTGGACTTTAAAGGACATGCATGGTTCTTTCACTTGCACACGTGAACTGTGATAATTTGTTTCATGCATGTATGATTTTTTATGTTGTTACTTTCTTTTTTGTTAGCTCAATTTATTTGCAATATAGCTTATAATTATGTAATTAATCGCATGAGCTGCAATCAAATTTTATTGTATGTATGTATATTATCTGTCTTTTTCGTGATACATTCTTTGGTTTAGGATTGAACCTCATTGCCTTTAGATGTCGCCTCTAAGTAGCATCTGTGAGTCAGATATGACGTCGATCAAAGCCATAGAGTAGAAAAATATCTGGTGTGAGCATTGCGTGGTGTGCATGTTGTCAACATTAAGCTGAAATTGTCGCATGATCTCGGGATGCCGTCAAGTCTCGTCGTGTGAAAACATTCCACGATGCATTTCAAATGGCGGCATTCAGACAAGTCGTCAACAGACCGCCACGTCACGTCACGTCACGTCACGTCACGGCAGGTCACGGTTTCCAGGGAATGAAGTGTCGACGGTATCATCATCTGCTATCAGCGTAAGTTAACTCGTTGTATGGTAGTGGATATTGTGCTTTTGTAACTTTTTACTCTCCATTTTCTTATTGTGCTTGGATTTCGTGGCAAATTGTAAATGTTCGATGCCGACTTGGAGGTTTTTTGCACTGGATGTTCTCACACAAGCTTTGTGAGATATCTGAAAGCGAAAAATTGTTTAGGTTTGGCAATAACAGAAGAGACGCCCACTCACCCATAACATAGAAATGTCGATGTTTTGAGGTGTTGCTTCACGCCTCAGCACTTCAGCAAACAAGACTGATAAAGAACACAAGTTATGAGGTTTGCTTTGGCCATTAATAACCTTGTTTCCTCAATTGAAATACTGTACTCTGACACGGACTAAGCGAATTGACGTTACATGACGTGACAGACAGTGTGAATACACGCTGACGTGACGGTGCTGCGACGTGATGTCTGCTCATTTTGCTCGTCAATGCTGAGAGAACAATTTATTCCAAGTATAAAATGCAAGTTGTTATGGTGTCTGCATAACGCCTGTCCCTAATACACAGCACATACGATTGGAATCTATCTGAACTAACAATTTGGCGACATTCAAAATTTATAGGACGTTTTACGCACACACCTATGCCAACCCAAGGATACACAACCACTGTGGCAATGTGTACACATTTCAATACTTACCTCCTAGCATTTTCTCTCTCTAATCTTGCTACAGCTTTAAATGGCGTGCTTTGCTTTCTGCACAAGAATCTATTACCTCACCAAAGTTCGCCAAACTTTTTGCTGCATGAAAAATCGAAATTTCGTTATCTAATACTGAAAAAGCTGTTAATACAAATTATACCCAAGATTGGTGTTTTCTGGATCTGATCACGTCTATTTTGTCGCTGGATGCTAAATAAAACAAAACAGGCCTTTCTAATATTGTAGCAAATTTTGTAACACACACACCAAATTATCGAGACTGTTTTGACACAAATGGTCATTTTTAAAACACGATAGAATATAATTCACTAAGTACCAATATCAAATGCCTATTAGGCCTACAACAAGCAAAAAGCTTCATGTTAGGAAATAGTTTCACATTTTATTCATGCGCACCAGTTTCTCAAGCATGAGATCGGAAAGTAGTATTACGAAATTCTTATACACCCTGTAGAAGATGAAAACGTGCCCTTGAAATGCAGCGAACAGTTGAAACTAGCCAATAGTGTGGAATTGAACACTTTGTTTCAAACAAACTGGCTGCCTCAGCGGAAAAGATCAATAAAAGCCGAATTACTTCAGCAAAGCGACAAAAGTAACTTCATTGTTCTGCAAGATAATTAATGCTTGACTGTCAGAGAGGTGGAAATTGTATTAAAATCTGGAACTAATGACATATTTTAATCTTCCATAATTGTGTGAACGTATTTTAATTCACTTGATATCTCCCAGCCACAGAAACCACTCTCTTTCATTTGACATGACAGCAGTGAACGAAGAGGAAACAGCAGAGTCACTAAATGTGAACACAGATCACCCCCCCCCCCCCCACGTCCCACCGTCCCTCGAGCGCTTGAGATAGGGCGTCAAAAAAAACTTTTCAAAAAATGTTCATTTTGTAGAGCACTTCTTCCTGAAGAGTCCTATGCATAAAACATGTAACTTCGAACGAAGAAATTTAAGACGCGTTATTTGGTCTTAAGTGTGCTGAAGTGCAGTGCCACGCCTCTTCACACAGCGTTCTCTTACTGCACTGCACATCACTGCACTTCGCACTGTGGGACTCAAATGTGTATTTTGTAACGGATGCCATCGAAGTACATTCAGGACAGCGGAAATTAGAATGTCCTTTGATTTTAAAGGAAATAACGTCACAATTAATACTGGATGGAATTATTTGTAACCGGAAGAAGAAGAACTCTTCAGAAAATTTGGATTCTTTATTGCCTAATTGCTAATAACTTTCTGTTCTGTGTGACATAAAATGAAATACAGGATACACAAAACCAGATAAGACAACAGATAAGCAAGACAGTACATATTTCTTCAATCCGTGCGTTCTTTTCTCACTAATCTCGCTCTAGCTTTACACGCCGTGCTTTCCTTTCTGCGAAAGAATCTGTTACCTCATCAAAATTCGTCAAATGTTTTGCTACAAGAAAAATCGAAGTGTTGTCTAATACTCTTCCTCGTTCTAACAAAAGCTTCTCATCCCTAATTCTGTAACTATTCCTATCATTGTCAAAGCTCATTCTCCAGTTAACTCTACTAACTCTGCCAGAATCACCGGTTTAGTAATTATCCAGCGATTATTCTCCGGTTAGGCGTTATTACGTGTTCGTACAACGCGTTTTCCGCGCTACTCCCAGAATGGAACTTAAGCGGCTGCTAACCAGGAAATGTACAACTTGCCCTCTCTAGTGTAGCGACCTGGTCAAAAACTTTGTCGAACTTTCATTTTCTTTGATACAGCGACAAGATAATACGTTAATATTTCGTATCTGGATAATACGTTAATATTTCGTATCTGTTATTCCTGTTAGTCATTCATTTCCACTCTGGTAGTCTGAATCTATGGACGTAGCTATTCGCTCATCATCTGCATACCAGTCAGTCACATACACATACTACATTCACCCGTGCGGCTTTATTCCACTCAGCTCGTGTAGCCCCGTCCCCTTTTGTCTGCAGGAAAGTTTATTTCCAGATGCGACGAGGATTCCCCTGGCAGGTACATCACGTACACTATGCACGCATTCAAAAATCTACTTACGATTCATTCAGAATCAACTTAGAATGTGATCAAAAATGTTCAAAAAGCAACAGGGATGAGCTTCAAACTCTTTTGAATAATCGATAGACCAATGTGCTCTAGATGCTACGTGCTTTGTGAAACAAGGTTATTTTTCCTGAACAATACGAACAATACTTAACTACAGTTGAGTGACTGAACTGAACGTAATTCTCACTGCAAATACAGAGAACGAGAAATCTTCCGCGTATGTGCTCAATCTTCAAAATATCATAGCCAAAAAATTGAGAAAGGAGTAATGTTTAATGGCAACTGTAACCTCTATCCAAAAACTGAAGGAATCTGTATTTTATTTTATTTACTATATCGGCTGGTTAATGCCAAAATAAGCAGTACTCTGAGGGTAAGACTTGGGCACGTGTGGCAACACAACTTACCGGAAGCGACAGACGGCTGCGTCATCAGGTGGAGGGGTGTGTCGGGCAGACGTGGGAGGCGCAGCTGCAGCAGGAGTCCGGCTGTGGCCGCTGTGGGGTTGACTGTCAGAGTTGGGGGTGGACCCGCCCCCTGTGGCGGCCGGCGAGCTGCACAGAGAAACACTGTGTGGGTGGGCGTGTTCACACAGGGGCTCACTGCAGGCGGTACAGCTGAGGGACTGTCCACCGGGGCAACAGAACACTCAGTGCCAACAACACCAGCCCCTCACTTAACCTGACTGTGCCACCAATTAACTGATCTTTTTCTGCACTACTTCTGCTACATTCCCCATTGGCGTAGCCTAAGATGCAAAACAACAAATTGTTCACCATGAAGCATAAACCAAATCCCAAACATAAGGGCCAACAATTTTGCTGCCCTCACAGAACAACTATCAGACAGAATTTAGAAGCAGTTACAGTCAACTGGCTGCTACTTTTGGTTGTGAGGTAATTTGAAAACTGATATATGGTTGCTGAATTATATCACAGGAGGAAGAGAGAGAGAGAGAGAGAGAGAGAGAGAGAGAGAGAGAGAGAAACAAACTGATAAGTTGGGGTATCAACTTACTGTTGAAACTATATGGTCATGGATATGCAGGCGCTGTTTGATGTGAAGCCCGAGGGAATGAAGAAGATGGACAAGAATTACAAGAGCTATGCTATAAAAGTTATCAAGAGTATATTCAAAATCTGCATTTGAGTAAAGCAAATAGAACTGTATATATGCATGTAATGTCTCCATAATTCGATTCATTGAAAAGACAGCAGTGGTGATGTGTTTCTTAAACAACAATTTTCGTGTTGAGCAGTTTGCAGTAGAGGCCACTATTAAAAGAAAAAATATGGATTACGCAGTGTATGCAATTTTATCTGATGGACAATGTTTACAACTTGTGAAGTAACCTGTAGTCTATTGAATATGGATTTTTTTTTTTAAATTGGAAAGGAAACAAAATAGACTTGTATGGAGCATATGTATCCGAGAGACAGAGGCAACAAATGATAGCTGGATGGAAACGTCACATCAATACTGACGTTGTGGGAGATATGTCGTACACCTGTAGGTGGACAGCGAATATAATCTGCTGTATCCCAGTAGCGGAAAACCTCATAGGATTCCGTGGACGACATCTGGTAACGCCACATGGAACTTCAAAAAAGACAGGGGGGGGGGGGGGCAGAGATTTCCTGTCTCCTTTGTAAAAGGGAATGCACGGAAAAAATTCGGGGCGATAGTTGAACAGAGACGAGAAGGAAATGTGATTGTAAGGCACAGCCTTGAGTGTGACAATGATACTGTGCTGGCTGGAGTATTCTCTTCTTGTTTGCCCCCAGTGTGCATGAGTAGCCGCAGTGCTCATAGCTCCTGCTTGACTGGATATCTCAGGGAGTCACACCCTGCTCTTTGGGGCCAGTCACCCATGGGTAGCGTCTTTTTTCGTAATCAGGAAAGTCCTCAGTCCTAGGTTTGAACCTCATCATCACTTGAATTTTGAATACGAATCATCAGCATTGGTGTCTGAAGACTTTTCCAGCATCAGGTGTCACCCTCTTTCAGCCAACAGCCTTTCCAAAGAGGGCGGAGGGGCCGACAGAGGTTCACGTCACTCTCTTTCCCTTGAGGTCTGAAACCGCTCCTAAATGAGGAAGAATTGGCAATGATCAACAACGTGAGGATACAGAAGGCAATGTAAACCACTGCTTAAAGATATATAACGTCCGTCAATGAGGCATGTGATTCAGTAAGTCTGTGCTGTACAGACTCTCCATTGGCAAGACTAGTCCCCCATTCAAACCTCCAGGCGAGGAGGCACAAGGGGGAGGTGACCATGGGAGAAAAGTTGACTAATCAACTAAAGGATAACGTTCTACGAGTCGTCATGTGGAAAGTAAGGAATTTGTATGTGGTTGAGAAGCTAGAAAATAAGAAAAAGGAAATGCTGAGGACGTATCTAGCTGTAGTGGGCGTCAGTGACGCGTAAAGGAAAGACAAGTAAAGGAAAGGAAAGGAAAGGAAAGGATTTCTGGTCGTATGAGAATAGGGTAGTAGCAACAGCAGCAGATAACAGGAGTAGGATTCAGTATCAATAGAAAGGCAGGGCAGAAAGTGAGATACTGTGAACAGATGAGTATAAATGTTCTCATGAGAATCTAAAGCAAACCAACAACATCCATAGTTCAGGTATACATGATGACGTCGCAAGTTGAAGGTGAAGAGAGAGAAAGTATGAGGATATTGAACAGGTAATTCGGTACATATGTGATAGTCATGGAGGGATTGAAACGCAACCGTAGGCGAAGGAGTAGAAGAAACGGTTACACGAGAATATGTACTTGATAATAGGAATAGGAGAGAAGTAAGGCTAGTTAAGTTCAATAGTAAATTTATCCTAGTAATAGCTGGTATAGTCTATTCAAGAATCTTGAGACAAGGGGGTATACTTGAAAAAGGACCGAAACATGGGAGGTTTAAAGTCAGATTTTGAAATCAGATACTGGACTGTAAAGCGTACCCAGGAGTAGATATAGACTCATAACAATTTAGCAGTGATTAAGAGTAGGCTGAATTTTATGAGACTCGTCAGGAGCAATCGATGTACAAAGAAGTGGAATACAGTAGTACTAAGGAAAGAAGAGATGAGATTTATGTTCTCTGAGGCTACATATACTGCGATAATTAACAGCTCAATAGTTGGAAAGAAAAACGTAGGTACAAAGACGCTAACTGCGAAGAAACCATGGGAAACATAAGAAATCCTTCAGTTGATCAATCAAAGACAGAACTTCAAAAATATTCAGGAAAATCAGTAATTGAGAAGTATGTCACTTAAGGATGAAATGAATAGGAAGTGCAGAGAAGCTAACGTGAAATGGCTGCACGAAAAATGTGAAGAAATCAAAGAAGAAATTATTCCTGGGACGACTGACGCAGCATATAGAAAATTCAAAGCAATCTTCCACGGAATTAAAAGCAAGCTTGGTAACATTAAGAGCACAATGGGAATTCCAGTGTTAAAGACAGAGGCGAGATCGGATAGTTGGAAAGAGTACACTGAAGGCCTCTCTGATTGGAACAACTTGTCTGATGGCGTGAGAGAAGAACAAACAGGAGTCTGTATGGAAAATATTGGTGATTAGTATCAGATTTAAAAAGCGCTTTGGAAAATTTAAGATCAAAGAAGGCAAAAGGTATAGACAACATTCAATCAGAAGTTCTAAAATCATTGGAGGAGGTGGCAAAAGGTCTATTCTCTCTGTTGTGTAGAATGTATGAGTCTGGCAATATACAATCTGACTTTAGAGAGGAATATAATCTGCACGATTTGGAAGCCTGCAAGAGCAGAGAAGTGTGAGAATTATCACACAATCAGCTTAACAGCTCAAGCAACCCAGTTGCTAAGAAGGATAATACACAGGAGAACGGAAAAGAAAATTGACGTTCTTAACGTTCATAGATTTGTGGTCCTGGCGAAAGCGTTCGGCAATATCAAATGTTGCAAGATGTTTGAAATTCTGAGAAAAATACGGGTAAGGCAGAGGAAAAGAGTAATTTGCAATATGTACAAGAGACAAGAAGGTAAAATAACAGTGGAAGACCAAGAGCGAAGTATTCGGGTTAAAAAGGGTGTCAGACAGGGATGTAATCTTTCGCCTCTACTGTTCAATCTATATACCGAAGAAGCGATGACGGAAATAAAGGAAAGATTGAAGAGTGGAATTAAAATTCAGGGTGAAATGATATAAGATTTGTTGATGACTGATTCCCTCAGTGACTGTGAAGAAGAATTACAGGGTTTGCTGAATGGAATGAACAGTCTAATGAGTACAGAACAGGGAATCAGAGTAAATCAGAGGAAGGCGAAATTGATAGAAGCAGTAGAAGTGAAAACAGCGAGAGACTTAGCATCGTGACTGATGATCAGTAATTAGATCAAGTTAAGGTGTTACGCAACGTAGGCAGCAAAGAAACCCATGACGAACAAAGCAAGGACGACGTCAAATTCACACTAGCACTGCCAAAAAGGGAATCGTGCTTACCTGGCTTCTGCAGGTGGCTCACCGAGCATACTGCAGACTTCAATGACTTCTTGCGGGTACTCGAGCACAGCGTCCGCCCAGCCCCGCGTGGCCATCACCTGCAGGTGGTCCTTTATGAAGGCGACGGCAGCCCTGGTGGCGTCCGGGCACGAGTGCCTCACTGCCGTGACGGCCGTCGCCGCTGCGGTCTCGACGGCCAACTGCGAGATCAGCTGCCGCTCGCAGGCAGCCTTCAGGGCCGACAAGCCGTACTTGTCGGCCGCCGAGAGCAGCTGGGCGGCCGTGTCGGGCAGCTGGGGGGCCTGCAGGGTATACGTGTAGGCGACCAGGAGCCTCAGCACCGGGCCCTCCACGTCGTCGATGCTCACCTGGCCGCAGCTGGCCTCCAGCATGTCGTGCGCGAACATCGCTGCGAACACGGGGCTCGCGGCCGCCAACACGGCCCTGTGAGCCGCCACCCTCGTCTCGCCCGCCACCAGCGTCACCAGGGCGCCGTCACCCCCGTCTAGCAGGGCGGCCAGGGCCTCGGTTGTGGTGTTCTGAACCTCCGTAACTGCCGACATGGTGGGTGGTCCTGAAACACAGTGCCACTGAGCAGCCCTCACACTGCACCCTCAACACTTGTACGAGGCGCATGCATACCTGTATGAAACAGCAGCTGTGAAAGTGTTGTCCACCCTAAATCAATTGCAGCGTCACCAGTTTCCTTCAAATGACAAGGGTCCGTACTGCTTCGTGATTACCTACAGTTAGTAACTACCAGCGCGGTGCTACGATAGACTGCTTTCACCTTCTAAAAATGTTATCGTTCTCAGTCAAAAGATGGTTTATTTTAGCAAAAAAATTGGCAAAGCAACAAACGTCTTTCAGCCCTAAAGTTACAGGACTTATATTTAAATCGAAGCTCGTGGCACCTCTGACAAATATTTTCTTCCTCCTTATCTCAACTTCCTCAGATCCGTGACACCTGATCAGAAGCAATGTACATGTAATGCAGAAGTCAGTTTCCTCGGTGAATGTCTCAGGGTAGGGACGATTAAACTTAACCGGCTGCCTTGACCGAGTGGTTGTAGGCGCTTCAATCCGGAACCGCGCGGCTGCTACGGTCGCAGGTTCGAATCCTGCCTCGGGAATGGATGTGTGTGACGTCCTTAGGTTAGTTAGGTTTAAGTAGTTCTAGGTTCTATTGGACTGATGACCTCTGATGTTAAGTCCCATAGTGCTCAGAGCCATTTGAACCGTTCTGAACCACTGTAAGTCTAAATTCATTAGTAAGTTTAACTCTATTTTTAACAGATTGATATCTGTGTCTTCTTTCTTAAGAAAAAGATTCAGCGCCCACCTCCGTCGTAAACAATGCTGCATAATACAATCATAAATCATGTCGCCATTTTATCCGAATGTTGCAAGCTATGGTGTACCCAGGTATTTCCAGGTTGAGCAGTTTAGGAATTAAACTCGTTGCCTCCATTTCCAGGACGTGTGTTGTCGAACTTTCGCACAAATATATATTTATATCTCCTTTTGGCGTGGACGTGTTTGTATAGCATCTTTGCCCCACAGAACGTTCGGATACTTATTAGATGACAGATACGTCATGGTTAAACCAAAGTAAGCTCTATCACAGCTCCGACATCACTCTTGACTCTCCTGGTCGTATGAGGGGCAAACGACGGAGTCAGTGAAATAGTTCCACACCCTACAGTGTGAACTGGTTTCCGAAATTCAGACAAGTGGGTTTCCCGAGCACGGCGTCCACTTTTTTCGAATCGTCCCGAATTAGCACCTCCATTCCACCAGCGTAAGAGGTCTGCCGGACCGTTACGGTGCTAGCAGAGGGCCTAAGAATTCGTCCGAAGCCTTCTGTGGCGCCCGCTCGACGTGGATGGAGACGCCGAGGCAGTGCTGAACAGAGCGTAGCGCCGGAGGTCAGCGCAGGGTCGCAGGCCAACACGTACACTGCGGGCCTCTGGAAGCCACCCGACCAACCCGAGTCTTCCTTTCCCATCCCTCATTAGTTAGTTGTACATTTGCTTGCGTTTTATATCGCTTTGCGGTTTTTTTCGCCTCCCCATACCAAGTATGCACTCAATGTTATAGGCTCAAAACTCTTGACACTGGCGTTGTAATCGCAAAATGAACGACTTTTTACTGTTGTTTACAGGTATTGTTACCGTATTTTCCTACATCCAAGTGGTGCTGCATGTAAATAAACGAAGCGGTAAAAGCTGTAAAGCGGTTTACATTTCCATACAGTCTTCGAGCATCGATATGTTCCTCGTCTAAGAATCAGACGTCATTGTCTTATAAATGTTTAATGTATCCTGAGATCAGTGGGGAAGTATTCTACTTTATTGTGACACTCGCAATGCGACTGTAGTTTACACTGAGCTTCCGCAGAGTCTTTCACTCAAACGGTTTTCTAGGTCATCACAAATTTGCCAAGATACTGAGCGGGACCGCGTCTGAATTATTAGTAGACAGAGAGCCATGGTCCCGATCACCTTCAGCATATTTTGGAGACAATCTTCGTGCGTGTCTGCGCCATGTAACCGGCAGAGAAACGTGCGTGAAATGCAAGTAGTGGACTGGATATGCAGGGCGCGGCGGTGAGACACACTCGACTCACATTAGGGAGGACAATGGTTCGTCCACACACCGTGCAGTGGTCTGCAGCAGGTCTGCAGACGAAGGGCGAATGAGTGGACGTGGCTGCTTGTCATTTGTGCCTACTGCACGGGTTTTATGTTTGCTGTCCACCCACACAGGTTTTTCTTCATAGAGTCTCTCTCAATCGGAGTGCCGTGATGGTGCCCTGGGAGAGGCATGACCTTTAAGGTAGCCCTACCGGTCTTCATTACCGAATGTTCCACAAATTGCAACAGGTATTTAGCTGTCTGTGTGTCGTTTCCCAGGAAAACCGTGAGGAAGTGGTCTCATTTCGTCCATCATTAAAGTTGTTTACTAGCTTTCCAATGAGTACAACGTGCATTAAACTACTTTTCAATATTTGTACGAGGGCAGTTCAATAAGTAATGCAACACATTTTTTTTCTGGAACAGGGGTTGTTTTATTCAGCATTGAAATACACCAGGTTATTCCCCAATCTTTTAGCTACACAACACTATTTTTCAACGTAATCTCCATTCAATGCTACGGCCTTACGCCACCTTGAAATGAGGGCCTGTATGCCTGCACGGTACCATTCCACTGGTCGATGTCGGAGCCAACGTCGTACTGCATCAATAACTTCTTCATCATCCGCGTAGTGCCTCCCACGGATTGCGTCCTTCATTGGGCCAAACATATGGAAATCCGACGGTGCGAGATCGGGGCTGTAGGGTGCATGAGGAAGAACAGTCCACTGAAGTTTTGTGAGCTCCTCTCGGGTGCGAAGACTTGTGTGAGGTCTTGCGTTGTCATGAAGAAGGAGAAGTTCGTTCAGATTTTTGTGCCTACGAACACTCTTCAATTTCTGAAGAGTAGCACAATACACTTCAGAGTTGATCGTTTGACCATGGGGAAGGACATCGAACAGAATAACCCCTTCAGCGTCCCAGAAGACTGTAACCGTGACTTTACCGGCTGAGGGTATGGCTTTAAACTTTTTCTTGGTAGGGGAGTGGGTGTGGCGCCACTCCATTGATTACCGTTTTGTTTCAGGTTCGAAGTGATGAACCCATGTTCCATCGCCTGTAACAATCTTTGACAAGAAATTGTCACCCTCAGCCACATGACGAGCAAGCAATTCCACACAGATGGTTCTCCTTTGCTCTTTATGGTGTTCCGTTAGACAACGAGGGACCCAGCGGGAACAAACCTTTGAATATCCCAACTGGTGAACAATTGTGACAGCACTACAAACAGAGATGTCAAGTTGAGCACTGAGTTGTTTGATGGTGATCCGTCGATCATCTCGAACGAGTGTGTTCGCACGCTCCGCCATTGCAGGAGTCACAGCTGTGCACGGCCGGCCCGCACGCGGGAGATCAGACAGTCTTGCTTGACCTTGCGGCGATGATGACACACGCTTTGCCCAACGACTCACCGTGCTTTTGTCCACTGCCAGATCACCGTAGACATTCTGCAAGCGCCTATGAATATCTGAGATGCCCTGGTTTTCCGCCAAAAGAAACTCGATCACTGCCCGTTGTTTGCAACGCACATCCGTTACAGACGCCATTTTAACAGCTCCGTACAGCGCTGCCACCTGTCGGAAGTCAATGAAACTATACGAGACGAAGTGGGAATGTTTGAAAATATTCCACAAGAAATTTCCGGTTTTTTCAACCAAAATTGGCCGAGAAAAAAAAATGTGTTGCATTACTTATTGAACTGCCCTCGTATAACTTCCAGTGGTGGCGATGTTTTCTTCTACAGTGTAATTTCCGTGTGTGGGTCACACAAGTCAGAAACGACTTCACGGTGCCATCAATTTGGAATCATTACAGTCGTCTCATCAGTATGAATTGCAAACTTCTTTATTCTTTTTCCATCCAAATTAGAAATTAATCAGCGAAAGCACTCGACGCCCTCTCGAAGGTTTTTTATTAATGAGAAAACATTTGACAGCTTTTGATATTAGTGTATCACTTTCTTCCACCCCTCAGAGGCGTTTTTGATGTGATAGGGCCTTCCACTGTGATTCCACGTGTCTGATGGCATCTGGTCTCTATCAACCAACTGGTCCAGAAATAGGCAAATAATCGACGAAACTAGTTTTTCAGACAGTATTTTCTGAATAGACAGCCAACCATGATCCAATATTTCTAAGACAATATATCGTACTCTGTATAGATTGTTAGATAACAATGTCTTACTTCATTTTTCTTAAGAGGGGGACTTCTTTCCACGTCGTTGATTAAAATGAAAATTGCAACTCGTAATCTCTGGTTCAGGAAATAAATTTCCAGCTGATTGGAATGGACATTAGCAACTTCCAGAGTCATTATGAGAGAAGAAGGTTCCATCCGAGCACATTTTTATTTGTTAAGTAATAGTAAATATTAGGACTATGTAGTATGTATCAAATAGTGAGGTGCATTCTGACTCCTAACATGTACACAATTGTCTTTCATGATTCAAACAAACTGTTAGTGGTTAAATTGTGCTGTAAGCAAAATTCTGCCAGGCAGCTTCCCCTTTCATTCCCTTACTTCAGTTCTTTTCTCCCCAAACTTTTCTTCCAGTTCGTATTCCGACTATCGATTTCGAGTGCCCCATCACAAGTTTTCATCTCGCTTAAGGATCTGACCAATTTCTTTTCTCTCAAAAAGCATTTCCTTAATCTCTTCGTCATTTTCGGAACTAGTTGACGTGCAAGCCAGTACTTCTGTAACTGGTTTGGCTGTGTGTCTGTCCTGGCTGTGGTAGCGACTTCACTGTGCAGCTCAGATAGCAATAAGATGTTAGTGTTTTCGGCCGAGAACGATATTAAACAAATTTCCAGTGACCTCAGGGAGAAATCTAAGGAGGAGCTATTCTCAAACACACGCATTTCTTGCTACCAGATGGCGAGACGAAGACAGGCATTGTGAAGAATCTAGCCACATCAATATCAAGGACCCAGATTAAAATACGTAAGCACAATCATCGTCCAACTGAGCTACTTATAAAATTACGGGGGCATTCGATCTGCAACGCTACACTTTTTTCTCGGCCAATTTCTGTTGGGAAAATGAGGAATTTGTGAGACATCGTGGAATATTCCACTTCAGCCCCTACAGCTTCACGGAATTCCAACAGCTGACAGCACCATAAGTAGCCTCCAAAATGGCGTCTGTAAAGGAGGTGCGACCCAAGCAGAGAGCTGTCACTGAGTTTCTTTCGGATGAAAACCACAGCATCGGAGATCTTCATACCCGCTTGCAGAATGTCTGAGGAGATTTGACAGTGAACAGAAGCACCGTGAGTCGAAGTGCGAGGTGTGTCAGCGTCAGAAGAGCTTACTGGTGATCCACGCCTGGCCTAGCAGCGCCATCGTCGCAGCAAGGTTGTGCACATCTGGCCGACCTCCACGTGTCGGTCAGCTGCAGACGGCTGTGACTCCTGCGATGTGGGGACGTGCTCTCATTCAGGGTGACCGGTGGATCACTCAGAGCTGAACAACCCGCATCTCGCACCTTCCGACTTCCGTCTGTTTGGTCCAACGAAGGATGCACTCCACGGCAAGCAGTACACGGATGACGGGCAGGTCACTGATGCAGCAAGACGTGAGTGGCTGATCAACTGTTTATTCACTATCAGTTTAATGGAACTACCAGATGAAACTGGCCATGTCAGCTATATGAACACTTTTTCAACCACTCTCTGGGTTTGCAATGTAGCTAATTATTCCGAATTGTCATCTTACATCGAAGGCGTAGCTTACCACGGAGCTGGGAGGAGAGCAGAATTTTGGTTCTCAAGCTGACACGGCTGATTTCAAGTGAACAACTTGAGTACTTTCGAAGATATAAATTTTTACCTAAGGGACGACTGTGATGGATTCATCTATAGCATCAACTGAAAACTACAACCAGAAGTACACGTCCACAAGATCTAATTGTCTGGAATCTTCCTTCGTTTCATTACCACATTTCTGACTAAATAAAAAGTACTCTGGAAAATTATTATTTCATTGTGTTTGGGTTATTTAAGTGTTTTGCAGGGTCTGAGGAGATAGGTTGAAATTTTATGGAAATTAGGTAAATGTATGTGTGAGAACATTTCTTGTAGAATAGTGGAATTTGTGACGTATGTCCGACTTAGTTTGGTTTTGTAAAAGGCAGCCAGAAGGGAGTTGAGTATTAAATTTGTAAGTAATTTATTTTGCGGAATGGAATCTAATTTTGTCTTCATTATTTAGTTTCGGAATTACGTGATTTCTTGTCTAAATTACCTGCAGTAATCTGATTGGCTGACATTGAAAATACCTGAGTATACAAGTGGTCGAAATGATTTGGTTGGCTGTTTAATATATTAGCCGATAGGAATTAAGCATATCCCGTGCGTATCAGTATGGCTTTGTGCCTCCGATATAGGAGTCGATTAAGTCGTTCGGGAGCCATCTTCTGGTAGACGCCTGTGTTAAATCGCGATGATCAAATTTATTCCAAAATAAAGAAATTTGCGCGTTTTTATTATTCTCTTGCCGTTGACAAAGAGCGACTACAGAACTGAATATTTTGTGAACGCTCGAGATTTGAGAGTGATTTATTTTAGGAGATACTCGCATGTGAACATTTTATTTCGTACACAAACACTGCACGGCGTGTTTCGTGCAGATTACGGGACATTATATGCATTATAGGAATGTTTCTATACTGGGTCTGGGTGAGTGATTTCACTGACTTTTGTTTTCAAGGTTTATTGGAATGCCGCAATTGTTAAACCAGCCCAGAATTTTGCCATTCTGCATGCTTTTCGAGGAGCTGAGTACTGCACTAAGTGCAGCTTATTTCTGGAGGAGACAATATTCCATAAAACCACATTTAGAAATCTTCTCGGGTGATCAGCCGAGTAAAGGCGTCGTCTTCTCGCAACGTTTCGAGGGGTTTCGTACCCATCATCTTCAAGCGAAGTGTCGAGATGCTGTGTTGCGCGGTCCTATAAAGGCTCCAGGACCAGTGACTGATTCCGGGCGCCGACCAATCAGGTACCTGCGGAATCGGACGCCGCGCCAGTGGTGGGGGGTTCGCGGCGCGGACCGGGCGTCGAGTCCCTGCCGGTTCCTAATACGTCTGTGGCCGCTACCGTCTTCGTGCCGGAGCGTTCTCTTCTAATTTTAGTTATTGCGGGATTCCAAGCTGTACTAAGTTGGAAACCAGTGTCTCGATTGATCAGGTTGCTGTTCAACCGAATTTCTACAGCCTCTTTGAAAACTGAATCCCAAAATCCTTTAGCGTCACACAGCTTCTTCGTACCCTCAAAGAGGAAGGTGTGTCCTTCGTTAAGGCTATGTTCCGCTACCGCCGATTTTTCTGTCTGACCAAGGCGTACATTTCTAATGTGTTCCGAGCGCCTCTGCGTGATGCAGCGCTGCGTTTGTCCGATGTATTTCGTACCACATTCACATTCAATACTGTATACGCCCGGAGTCTGCAGTCCTAGGTGGTCTTTGACTGAGCCAAGTATGTCCTTAATTTTACTTGGGGCATGAAAAATTGTCTTGATGTTGTGTTTCTCCAGAATGCGGGCAATCTTGGCTGTTGGCGGTCCCGCGTATGGTAGAAATGCCAGGCATCTGGTCTCATCTTCTTCTTCTGGTGTGTCTACCTTCCTGCTCTTGTGTAGGGCGCGCGAGATTTGCGTCTCATTATAACCGTTGCTGCGGAAGGTCTTCCTTAGGTGTTGTAACTCTGCAGGTAGGCTGTCATCATCACAGATAGACTTGGCCCTGTGCACAAGTGTGTTAAGCACTGAGTTGCGTTGTGCTGGGTGGTGGCAACTCTGTGCATGAAGGTATAAATCCGTATGTGTCTTCTTCCTATACACAGCGTGACCCAAGGTGCCATCAGGGTGCCTCTTGATTAGAATGTCAAGGAAGGGCAAGCTTCCGTTTTCTTCCACCTCCATGGTGAATTGTATGTTGCTGTGTATGCTGTTGAGATGTCGCAGGAAGTCTTGCAGGTTCTCTCTGCCATGTGGCCACACGACAAAAGTGTCATCAACATATCTGTAAAAGCCTTTAGGTTTCAATGGGGCGGTGTCCAGGGCTATGTCTTCAAAGTGCTCCATGTAAAGATTAGCGATGCCTGGAGCTAAGGGGGACCCCATGGCTACACCATCCACTTGTTCATAAAATTTGCCTCCACACTTAAAGTAGGTGTTTGTTAACACATGACGGAACAGCTTTATTGTGTCCTCACTAAAGCGTGTTTCGAGCAGCGCTAGGGAGTCTTCCAGCGGTACTCGTGTGAAGAGTGAGGTGACGTCAAAGCTGACAAGAAGATCTTCTTTATCCAGGCGAAAGCCTTGTAGTACCTTCACAAACTCCGCCGAGTTCTTGACATGGTGCTCACAGTGACCCACGATCGGTTTGAGCAGTTGTGCTAGGTACTTGGCTAAACCATATGTCGGTGAGTTGATGGTGCTCACTATGGGTCGCAGTGGAACTCCGTCTTTGTGGATCTTAGGGAGCCCATATAGCTGTGGTGGTGCCGGTGCTCTGGGGTACAGCTTCCTGATGACGTCCTTTTCCAGTCCAGAGTCATTGAGCAAGGCGATGGTCTTGCGAGTCACGGAAGCTGTCGTGTCCTTGTCCAGTTGCTTGTAGGCAGTATCTTGTAGCAGTGAGTTTATCTTCTGCCAATAATCTTCTTTCCTCAGTATCACCGTGGCATTGCCTTTGTCAGCAGCTAGAACGACAGTGTCCTCATCCTCACGTAGGGCCTTAAGAGCCTTCCATTCAGCAGACGTTATGTTGCTCTTGGGCATTTTTGCCTTCTCCAGGACCCTGCACGTCTCTCTCCTAACTTCCTCAGCTGCCTCCGTAGGGAGGCCGCGCACGGCTTGCTCGATGCTGCTGATAATGTCTCGCTTAGGTAGTGTCCTGGGTACTGGAGCAAAGTTAAGTCCTCTCGACAGCACTGATATTGTGGTCTCGTCCAGTTCTTTGCCTGCCAGATTGATGACAGTCTTGGCATTGGTTGTGTGGTCGGCATGTTGCCGGGCTCCAGACAGTCTGGTGAACTTGCCACATTGTTTTTCCGTGGCTTTTCTCTTGTGGATCTCACTACTTGCATATGTGTTTCCATCGATCCACTCCCATGTGTGTGGTGGGAGATGGGATGCCAATCGAAGGTGTTGAGTAAGCAGCATCCTTGCGTTCTTATCTAACTCCTGCCTGGTGACCCGTATGTGTTCGCGCACCAGGGCCGCACCGGCTCGTTGTAGTATGCGTCTGGATCTTGTCGTGCTAACAGGGTGTCGAGATAAAGAAGTGTTGCCGAAATTTGCCTACTTGCGACACCCTGTTAGCACGACAAGATCCAGACGCATACTACAACGAGCCGGTGCGGCCCTGGTGCGCGAACACATACGGGTCACCAGGCAGGAGTTAGATAAGAACGCAAGGATGCTGCTTACTCAACACCTTCGATTGGCATCCCATCTCCCACCACACACATGGGAGTGGATCGATGGAAACACATATGCAAGTAGTGAGATCCACAAGAGAAAAGCCACGGAAAAACAATGTGGCAAGTTCACCAGACTGTCTGGAGCCCGGCAACATGCCGACCACACAACCAATGCCAAGACTGTCATCAATCTGGCAGGCAAAGAACTGGACGAGACCACAATATCAGTGCTGTCGAGAGGACTTAACTTTGCTCCAGTACCCAGGACACTACCTAAGCGAGACATTATCAGCAGCATCGAGCAAGCCGTGCGCGGCCTCCCTACGGAGGCAGCTGAGGAAGTTAGGAGAGAGACGTGCAGGGTCCTGGAGAAGGCAAAAATGCCCAAGAGCAACATAACGTCTGCTGAATGGAAGGCTCTTAAGGCCCTACGTGAGGATGAGGACACTGTCGTTCTAGCTGCTGACAAAGGCAATGCCACGGTGATACTGAGGAAAGAAGATTATTGGCAGAAGATAAACTCACTGCTACAAGATACTGCCTACAAGCAACTGGACAAGGACACGACAGCTTCCGTGACTCGCAAGACCATCGCCTTGCTCAATGACTCTGGACTGGAAAAGGACGTCATCAGGAAGCTGTACCCCAGAGCACCGGCACCACCACAGCTATATGGGCTCCCTAAGATCCACAAAGACGGAGTTCCACTGCGACCCATAGTGAGCACCATCAACTCACCGACATATGGTTTAGCCAAGTACCTAGCACAACTGCTCAAACCGATCGTGGGTCACTGTGAGCACCATGTCAAGAACTCGGCGGAGTTTGTGAAGGTACTACAAGGCTTTCGCCTGGATAAAGAAGATCTTCTTGTCAGCTTTGACGTCACCTCACTCTTCACACGAGTACCGCTGGAAGACTCCCTAGCGCTGCTCGAAACACGCTTTAGTGAGGACACAATAAAGCTGTTCCGTCATGTGTTAACAAACACCTACTTTAAGTGTGGAGGCAAATTTTATGAACAAGTGGATGGTGTAGCCATGGGGTCCCCCTTAGCTCCAGGCATCGCTAATCTTTACATGGAGCACTTTGAAGACATAGCCCTGGACACCGCCCCATTGAAACCTAAAGGCTTTTACAGATATGTTGATGACACTTTTGTCGTGTGGCCACATGGCAGAGAGAACCTGCAAGACTTCCTGCGACATCTCAACAGCATACACAGCAACATACAATTCACCATGGAGGTGGAAGAAAACGGAAGCTTGCCCTTCCTTGACATTCTAATCAAGAGGCACCCTGATGGCACCTTGGGTCACGCTGTGTATAGGAAGAAGACACATACGGATTTATACCTTCATGCACAGAGTTGCCACCACCCAGCACAACGCAACTCAGTGCTTAACACACTTGTGCACAGGGCCAAGTCTATCTGTGATGATGACAGCCTACCTGCAGAGTTACAACACCTAAGGAAGACCTTCCGCAGCAACGGTTATAATGAGACGCAAATCTCGCGCGCCCTACACAAGAGCAGGAAGGTAGACACACCAGAAGAAGAAGATGAGACCAGATGCCTGGCATTTCTACCATACGCGGGACCGCCAACAGCCAAGATTGCCCGCATTCTGGAGAAACACAACATCAAGACAATTTTTCATGCCCCAAGTAAAATTAAGGACATACTTGGCTCAGTCAAAGACCACCTAGGACTGCAGACTCCGGGCGTATACAGTATTGAATGTGAATGTGGTACGAAATACATCGGACAAACGCAGCGCTGCATCACGCAGAGGCGCTCGGAACACATTAGAAATGTACGCCTTGGTCAGACAGAAAAATCGGCGGTAGCGGAACATAGCCTTAACGAAGGACACACCTTCCTCTTTGAGGGTACGAAGAAGCTGTGTGACGCTAAAGGATTTTGGGATTCAGTTTTCAAAGAGGCTGTAGAAATTCGGTTGAACAGCAACCTGATCAATCGAGACACTGGTTTCCAACTTAGTACAGCTTGGAATCCCGCAATAACTAAAATTAGAAGAGAACGCTCCGGCACGAAGACGGTAGCGGCCACAGACGTATTAGGAACCGGCAGGGACTCGACGCCCGGTCCGCGCCGCGAACCCCCCACCACTGGCGCGGCGTCCGATTCCGCAGGTACCTGATTGGTCGGCGCCCGGAATCAGTCACTGGTCCTGGAGCCTTTATAGGACCGCGCAACACAGCATCTCGACACTTCGCTTGAAGATGATGGGTACGAAACCCCTCGAAACGTTGCGAGAAGACGACGCCTTTACTCGGCTGATCACCCGAGAAGATTTCACGAATGGAATACGCCGAGAAAGTCTCAAATCACATTTCACATTTAGAAAGTCTGTAGAACCAACGTCAAATCCTGACTCTGCGAATACATCACAACTCCATTCGTATGGCTCTCGCACAGATCACGAAGACAAGTTTAGACTGATTACTGCACACACAGAGGCACTTTAATGATTCTTCACACACCCCTGAACGTGAATGGACCATGAGAAACTCCTAGTAAGTGATACGATGGATGTACCCACTGCCATGCACTTCAGTCATTTCAAGGGTGTAGGTAAGTGAGACTCAGTTTGGGAGGAGGAAGAATCACACTACCCTTTAAAAGACTGATTGGTTTATCCAGTAAATACAGGGGCCTTGCTGCTCTCACACGTAAACAACTCGGGTAATACATAACGAGTCCGTAATTATGAGCAATACATCATCCATGTGCGGTAACTATAGACTTTGCATTACTGTACTGAAACTTCCTGCAGAGCTGAAAGGAACATTTAGAACTTAAGGGTCGTTAAATACTGGAAGAAACCCATAGTGTGGCTTTTCCAGTCCTTATTACGACCATGTGCTCCCTCTGAACGTCATCACGTCACCAGCGCACACAAGTGCAACTGTGAGGCTACATAAATTGACGGCTGTGTGTCTACCAAACGTCAGTTTTCGTCATTTGTTTTTTTTTTCCCTGTATGCAGACATCGTGAAGTGATTAATGGGCAGAATTACAACAGAGTCAGTGCCCATACTGACACATACGATGAGTTTCATTATGCACTTAGTCGGGGAACTGCGATTGTGCAACACTATTGCATTGTAGGTAACATATGAGACACTTCGCCCGGCTAAAAACCAGGACGGCCTTCCTGCTGAAAAAGACACGCGCGAGATTCTCCTGTCCTCCGGCAAAGTGACTCTGCTTCCCCACTCAAACCACCAACCTTCGAAAACCATGCAGTCCTTAAAGGACTGCTTAAAACCTGTTCGTGTCTCAAAGTCAGAACCCATATCAGTGAAGAGACGTCGAATGACTAACCAGTTGAGTGGAAAAAGCTAGTCAAAAGTCAAGAGGTATCGATTACATTTACCAAATCACCCACCAAATGTCTGAAGTACGGCAAGCTGCAATCATTCTGGAGTGTTATACATGTGAGAAACAGATTTCCTCTGGAAAAAATTAACAGCAGCTACTGCACCTTAGAAACATTTTCTTTTGCGAGCTTCCAGCATGTTGCAGTACCTTAGGGCAACAACTACTATTCATCAGTAGCATAAAAAACCAGTCCAAGTTGCAAATTTTTACTTTTTATTCATTCGATGACCAGTTTCGGGCCGACACCCAATTTGAGATCGTCGTAACAATCGGAAATGGGATTTCCGAACGTTTCAAAAATGTACTACGAACATTTTTGATATGTTCGTAAATGCTATGATTCGAAAATGGGTCTCGGCCCGAAATTAATCATATAAATAAAATGTAAAAATTTGCTACTTTGACTGCTTCCCCATTCTACTGACTTTTTTTGCCACAGACATTTTGGTAGAAAGTTTCTCTGTATAATAAATGCCTCTGAAAAACCTACACGAGGCGAAATTCTAACTTCAATAAAAGTCAAAGGGAAGAATCGTTAATCTCACGAAATAATCTTGATTCAACTGCCGATGTCAGTTATTTGAAGTGCACACACACACACACACACACACACACACACACCAAAAGTAGTCTTGCCTCACCTGGGTTCCACGAGTTCCGGAACCTGTACAGAAAAATGGAGTAGACAGCAACATGAACATCATGTCCGCCCTTTTTATTGCTCATCAAAGCCACACATTGCGTGATGTACCACCACACAGCGAGACCTTCAGAGGTGGTGGTCCAGACTGTAATACGTCCAATACCCAGCAGCACGTCCTCTTGCATTGATGCATGCCTGTTTTCGTCGTGGCATACTATCCACAAGTTCATGAAGGCACTGTTGGCCCAGATTGTCCCACTCCTCTATGGCGATTCGACGTAGATCCGTCACAGTGGTTGGTGGGTCACGTCGTCCATAAACAGCCCTTTTCAATCTGTCCCAGGCATGTTTGGTAGGGTTCATGACTGGAGAACGTGCTCGCCACTAGTCGAGCGATGTCGTTATCCTGATGGAAGTCATTCACAATATCTGCACGATGGGGGCGCGAATTGCCGTCCATCAAGACGAAAGCCTCGCCAATATGCTACCGATATGGTTGCACTATCGGTCGGAGGATGGCATCCACGTATCTCTCAGCAGTTACGGCGCCTTCCGTGTCCAGCAGCGGCATACGTCGTTCAGACTGACCGGTTTGCCTCCAAACACGTCTCAGGCGACAGTCTGATTGAAGGCATATGCGACACTCATCGGTGAAGAGAACGTGATGTCAATCCTGAGTGGTCCGTTCGGCATGTTAACTCCCATAGTGCTCAGAGCCATTTGAACCATTTTTTTGTCAATTCTCGACTGTCAAAATGGAAAGACACTGGATTTGAGGAGATGTATCGTTTTGTTGCTGTTTGCCTTCTAATGGCGCAAGTTAAGAAGTTAAAATTAACTGATTATTGGTCCACAGATACACTTTTGAACACACCAGTTTTCAGCGAAATTATGTCCAGAGACCGTTTTTGTCTACTTCTGAGAATCTTACACTTCAGTGATAACTCTGCGAGTACTGGAAGCGACAGTCCATTGAAAATTAGGACTAGTGTTGGCAAAGTTCGTAAGACATTTCGTAATTCATGTCGCCCACATCACAAGATTTGTATAGACGAAAGTCTCTTGCTGTTCGAAGGACGAATATCTTCTAAGCAAGTTATTCCAACCAAGCGAAGTAGATTCGGAACAAAGACATTCGGACTGTGTAACTGTCACAGTGGGTGTATTTTATATTTGGAACAGGGTCATATTCTGTATGTCAATGACTGGCTGGTACTGCAGCCGGGCCTGTTCCTCTGGCTTCACATCATGGTACAGCCGCATGTGGCACAGTTCGTGAGAACAGGCCTAACATGCCAAAACTGCAGACGAAATTAAAACGAGGAGAAACTGAGTTCAGGTCCACTGACAAGGCCCTTGCTATCAAGTGGTGCGATACGAGAGACGTGTACATGATGACCGCAAGTCACACAACACGAATGGTTGAAACAGAGAAGACTGACAAATACTGACGAAAAGATAGAGAAACCGCAATGTATTGTAGAGAACAATTCGAGTATGGGTGCAGCTGACCGTTGTGACAATTAACCGAGCACAGTGGAATCAGGGCGTAAATGGTGTAAGAAGAATTTTTTTCACATTCTGGATTTGTGCATTCTAAATGTTCATGCTCTCCACCGGTGGTAACAGGGCGAAAACTGGCACCAGCAGAGTTCCACCTTTCTCTCGTAAGGGAGATGGTAGAAAAATATGCTACAGAGCGGAGGAAAGCTCGTAGGGGAAGGTACTGCGATGACGAGAATCCTCTGCGATTCACACGGAGACATGTCCCGGCTGTTGTGAGTGAACATTCGCAGGAAAGTACGCTAATGCGCAGTTTGCACGGAACAGTAAGTGCGCCGGAAATTAGAGACTGATGCAAAACTTGCGACGCTCCATTACGCGTTGCATCCTGGTTTGAGACTAATCATACAAAGAAGCATTACTCATCATTCGGAACTAAATCTGAGAAAATTTATTCACACTTCTGAATTAATCACTAAAAAAAGGCAAAAATGTAAGAAATATAAACCTATTTTTATCTCCGCCAAAGCCCGGTAGATGCAACAAGTGTAAAATTATTTAAACGAAGCCTGACTTCATATGTAGCAGTTTACTGGCAAATGAACGGACCCATTGGTGATTGAGATGGCGCAATATCTGTACTGTGGAAAATGTAATTACGCCGAGTACATTGCGGCAGTATAACAAAACCCTTCCATTAATCTGCATACGGTACATTTAAATTATTAACACGTAACATGGACACATATTCCTTCATCCTTAACAGTACAAATGTATATCACACTTGGTCTACTTGTACAACAAAACACGTTTTCCATAACTGATTTAAACGGCTTCGATCAACGAGAAACAACACGCCAAAGTCAAAACTGTTTTCTCAGTGCGATTTTTCTTGCTACTTTGCCTCTGTTGTCGGTCAATACTGAAAATTAAACTCTTTGTTCTGGGGAGGATGGGGAGCTTAAAATTTGTTGTTCGAATGAGAATGGCTTTGAATCATTAACAGAAAACGGTATTTGAAAAAGGAGTGTAATACACATTGCTTTCATCTTTTCATGAAAATCATATTTTCGACTAATTTGTGGATTATTGGAAAATAGTAGGGGAATAAAAATTGTTATTCCTTATCGTTGTGCAGTCAATCTATTGCACTCTAAATTTCATTTTCATCATGCGTTCACACTACTAGACATGCTAACCCGAAGTTTACATTGTTTTCGGGCATGATTTTCGCGCCTAACTTTCATTCCAGTTGTACAGCTTGGAATGTTCTATGGAGCACAGTTATATTTTTAGCAAAATCGGAATGAAAATACCGCATTTTTGACGTTTTTACGAAATCCTCAATTCTTTGCTTAATTCATTCAGTACTGAAAAGTGCTTTGGAAATGTAACTTTGTATTTAAGAACCTTTTGTTGTTAGGTTACTACATGCCAAGTTTCACGTTCGTCATAGAATTAGTTCAGGAGATGCAAGAAGCCAAACCATTTTTTTCGGGTGCCTAATTTTTTGGCCGATTTACCTACAATTTTCTGGCTGAATATGGCTCGTAAAGTTCTTTTCATTATTGTTCTTAGGAGAACGCATGAAGTTGTCCAAGATGGCAGGCCAAATTTTATTTCTTTACAAAAACGATTGCCCGAGATATTACAGCTCAAAGTCGGCACAATTTCACGCTGGCACTGCGCGGGCCGATCCGGCGAAAGAGCTGCGTGCGTTAGTTCCAGTACGTCTGGGAGCTTAACAGTCTTTTCATTTCTGGGGCCAAATAACTTCACTCGGCTCCAGGTCAGTTCTGTTGGGTTCATACTGTAATGGCACAGTAAGAGATGCAGCAATTGTATGCTGTGCGCGATGCTGTGAAAATGAGTGTTATTCATGTTTCTACGACACATCTGTGGCATAGAACAACGGACACCGTGCAAATAAGGAGTATTTAGCTTTTCATTTTTGCACAGAATAATTAAATTGTTATGTTTTCCTAATTTGTAAACTGTCTTTCATAAAATATCGATAGTTGAGAATTTATAATTGAAATGAAATTTCGCGTGCAATATGCAGTTAAAAACAAGAAGTTGTGCATTATTCATAAAAAATGATGAATTTTACAAATACGAGATGCAGGTAATTCAAACTGAACGAGACAAACCTGCCCGAGGCGCAGTACTTGAACCAGTGAACCATGTATTGCAATAAATAACCAAGCCATTACGCTCCGCTGTACTTTCACTTTTAGTTACGTTGTAGTTATGTGACAGTCCCTCGGAAAACTTCAAAGCCGATTATCTCTGTGAATTTATGGCAAACAGCAAGAACAGCCAATTTATCGGCACTTTTTACCCGTGTTCCACGCGCGCGCCTCACCACGCAACAGGAAGCGGCCTCGGCCATTTTCGTACAGCGCGACAGTGGGAGCACAACGCTGCAGGGCCCGTGACTGCACACGATGTTTGAAATAAAAACTACGTAGCTGAAGCGTGGTTAAGAAAAACGTTGGTGGCTGTTAATACGTTTGAATATCTTAAAAGTTTCGTTTAACGTAACTTAGTAATAAGATCCCCCCCATGAACCATGGACCTTGCCGTTGAGTGCCTCAGCGATACAGATGGCCGTATCGTGGGTGCAACCACAACGGAGGGGTATCTGTTGTGAGGCCAGACAAACGTGCGGTTCCTGAAGAGAGGCAGCAGCCTTTTCAGTAGTTGCAGGGGCAACAGTATGGATGATTCACTGAACTCGCCTTTCAACACTAACCAAAACGGCCTTGCTGTGCTGGTACTGCAAACGGCTGAAAGCAAGGGGAAACTACAGCCGTAATTTTTCCCAGGGGCATGCAGCTTTACTGTATGGTTAAATGATGATGCCGTCCTTTTGGGTAAAATATTCCGGAGGTAAAATAGTCCCCCATTCGGATTTCCGGGCGGGGACTACTCAAGAGGACGGCGTTATAAGGAGAAAGAAAACTGGCATTCTACGGATCGGAGCGTGGAATCTCAGATCCATTAATCGGGCAGGTAGGTTAAATTTAAAAAGGGAAATGGATAGGTTAAAGTTAGATATAGTGGGAATTAGTGAAGTTCGGTGGCAAGAGGAACAAGATTTTTGGTCAGGTGAATACAGGGTTATAAATACAAAATCAAATATGGGTAATGCAGGAGTAGGTTTAATAATGAATAAAAAAAAATAGGAATGAGGGTAAGCTACTACAAACAGCATAGTGAACGCATTATTGTGGCCAAGATAGACACGAAGCCCACACCTACTACAGTAGTACAAGTTTACATGCCAACTAGCTCTGCAGATGAAGAAATTGATGAAATGTATGATGAGATAAAAGAAATTATTCAGGTAGGGAAGGGAGACGAAAATTTAGTAATCATGGGTGATCGGAATTCGAAAGTAGGAAAAGGGAGAGAAGGAAACACAGTAGGTCAATATGGATTGGGGCTAGGAAATGAAAGAGGAAGCCGCCTGGCAGAGTTTTGCACGGAGCGTAGCTTAATCATAGCTAACACTTGGTTCAAGAATCATGAAAGACTGTTGTATACATGGAAGAACCCTGGAGATACTGACAGGTTTCAGATAGATTATATAATGGTAAGACAGATTTAGGAATCAGGTTTTACATTTTACTACATTTCCAGGGGCAGATTTGGACTGACCACAATCTATTCGTTATGAACTGTAGATTAAAACTGAAGAAACTGCAAAAAGGTGGGAATTTGAGGAGATGGGACCTGGATAAACCGAGAGAACCAGAGGTTGTACAGAGCTTCAGGGAGAGCGCAAGGCAACAATTAAGAACGGGGGAAATAAGTACAGTAGAAGAAGAATGAGTAGCTCTGAGGGATGAAGTAGTGAAGGCAGCAGAGGATCAAGTAGGTAAAAAGACGAGGACTAGTAGAAATCCTTGGGTAACAGAAGAAATATTGAATTTAATTGATGAAAGGAGAAAATATAAAAATGCAGTAAATGAAGCAGGTAAAAAGGAATACAAACATCTCAAAAATAAGATCGACACAAAGTGCAAAATGGCTAAGCAGGGATGCCTAGAGGACAAATGTAATGATATAGAGGCTTATCTCACTAGGGGTAAGATAGATACAGCCTACAGGAAAATTAAAGAGACCTTTGGAGAAAAGAGAGCCACTTGTATGAATATCAAGAGCTCAGATGGAAACCCAGTTCTAAGCAAAGAGTGGAAAGCAGAAAGGTGGAAGGAGTATATAGAGGGTCTATACAAGGGCGATGCACTTGAGGACAGTATTATGGAAATGGAAGAGGATGTAGATGAAGAGTTTGATAGAGCACTGAAAGGCCCAAGTCGAAACAAGGCCCCGGGAGTAGACAACATTCCATTAGAACTACTGACAGCCTTGGGAGAGCCAGTCCTGACAAAACATTACCATCTGGTGAGCAAGATTTATGAGATAGGTGAAATACCCTCAGACTTCAAGAAGAATGTAATAGTTGAATGCTAATTAAACATTTCTAATTTTCAAGGTGATAATAGACCTGCTTAGGCGATTACAAAAACGCTATTACTATTGCTTCTTTTTCGTTTACAGATAACTAGCCTGAGCTTACATTCGCATTTCACGCAGTTAAACAACATCATAGCTACGTCAGCTCTCACTGCAATGTAAAAGTTTTTTTCTCAGTTATTGGTTCAAATGGCTCTGAGCACTATGGGACTTAACATCAGAGGTCATCAGTCCAATAGAACTTAGAACTACTTAAACCTAACTAACCTAAGGACATCACACACATCCATGCCCGAGGCAGGATTCGGACCTGCGACCGTAGCGGTCACGCAGTTCCAGACTGAAGCGCCTAGAACCGCACGGCCACACCGGCCGGCTTCTCAGTTATGCCCGAATTCGACAGCTGCAAGTAAAATCACGAGTGGGAAAACAAAATGTGAGGCATTATATGACGCTTCCAACAAAGGTAGCCCAATCAAAAAAGCTATCCAATTTATGTAAGCTGCTTCCATGCGCAAGCACAGAATTCCCGATTCCAAAACACAAGGTGAGTTTGCCCCAGGTTTCAAGTTTTACTGTACACAATGCATATGCAAATGCAAACTGTGGCAAGAGGAACTATGTTCACTTTAAAAAAGGAAAATCGTGGGAGAGTGAAATAAAATTGCTGCGCACATATACTCCATAATTGATTTAAATGTGATACGAACGCTATGTCAACAGATACTGAAATGTTAGTAATAAAGACTTTCAACTATTTATCAAATTCATCTTAAAGGTTATCCAAGTTGAAAGAGTTCTTTCAATTTGTTGATACAAAATACAATGCTTTGTCGAGATATGTACCTTCAAGGTAGTTAAGCCTAAAGCCTGACATAGAAAGTGTGTTGAACAATATTCCTGCAATTATGCCATATTTTCCTAGTGTAGATGATTGCCCCAGCTTTATCAAAAACAACTTGATGGGTGTGTGTGTAGTTCAGGAATACAACTTATTTTAGTGGAATTTATGTTCAATTTTCCTTGAACTTGTTGTTGTGGTCTTCAGTCCTGAGACTGGTTTGATGCAGCTCTCCATGCTACTCTATCCTGTGCAAGCTTCTTCATCTCCCAGTACCTACTGCAACCTACATCCTTCTGAATCTGCTTAGTGTATTCATCTCTTGGTCTCCCTCTACGATTTTTACCCTCCACGCTGCCCTCCAATACTAAATTGGTGATCCCTTGATGCCTCTGAACATGTCCTACCAACCGAACCCTTCTTCTAGTCAAGTTGTGCCATGAACTCTTCTCCCCAATCCTATTCAATACCTCCTCATTAGTTACGTGATCTACCCACCTAATCTTCAACATTCTTCTGTAGCACCACATTTCAAAAGCTTCTATTCTCTTCTTGTCTAAACTATTTATTGTCCATGTTTCACTTCCATACATGGCTACACTCCATACAAATACTTTCACTGACGACTTCCTGACACTTGAATCTATACTCGATGTTAACTTTTCTTCAGAAACGCTTTCCTTGCCATTGCCAGTCTACATTTTATATCCTCTATACTTCGACCATCATCAGTTATTTTGCTCCCCAAATAGCAAAACTCCTTTACTACTTCTAGTGTCTCATTTCCTAATCTAATTCCCTCAACATCACCCGATTTAATTCGACTACATTCCATTATCCTAGTTTTGCTTTTGTTGATTTTCATCTTATATCCTCCTTTCAAGACACTGTCCATTCCGTTTAACTGCTTTTCGAAGTCCTTTGCTGTCTGACATATTTACAATGTATCGGCGAACATCAAAGTTTTTATTTCTTCTCCATGGCTATTAATACCTACTCCGAACTTCTTTGTTTCCTTTACTGCTTGCTCAATATACAGATTGAATAGCATCGGAAACAGGCTACAACCCTGTCTCACTCCCTTCCCAACCACTGCTTCTCTTTCATGTCCCTCGACTCTTGTAACTGCCATCTACTTTCTGTACAAATTGTAAATAGCCTTTCGCTCCCTGTATTTTACCCCTGCCACCTTCAGAATTTGAAAGAGTATTCCAGTCAACATTGTCAAAAGCTTTCTCTAAATCTACAAATGCTAGAAACGTAGGTTTGCCTTTCCTTAATCTTTCTTCTAAGATAAGTCGTAGGGTCAGTATTGCCTCACGTGTTCCAACATTTCTGCGGAATCTAAACTGATCTTCCCTGAGGTCGGCTCCTACCAGTTTTTCTATTCGTCTGTAAAGAATTCGCGTTAGTATTTTGCAGCTGTGACTTATTAAACTGAAATGACATTTTTTCGAAGGGTGTAGTCAACTTTGAAGTAAAAACGAAAAAAAAAAAAGAAAAAAAAGGAAACTTAATTCGTGAAATATACCGTGTGATGGAGAAAATAAAAATGGAGGTAGAACGTAGGATAAATTATCGTTTTTTGTTATATGGTGCAACAGTTGCTAGACAAATTGGAGGGCCAGACCCCAGATCAAAGACAAACGCGACTGGAAAAATGCAGACATATAGATGAAGTCCGTGTGAAATACTGAAATAAATAGTTCGTTTTGTTATGACTAACTTTCTGTCCTTAATGGACTGCGTATCACTTGGAAAAATCCTGTGCTTCAAAATATTTTGAAATTAGACGGATCACTTGGCATTGTTGATTTCCTTGGTGTAGATAATGATATGGTTTCCCATTTCTTTTGGGGGAGGGAACGAGCACTTGAGGAGAGCAAAGTTGGCTGCTGTGACAATACTACTGAGGTGGGTCTGCATTATAGAAATGATTGGCGCATCAAGACTGTGCAGTGTTTTAAAGTACATGTTCTTCAAATGCATTCATGAAGAAAGTTTTCTCCATGACGAACATTACACTGAGGGATGAGCGAAACAGAGCTTCAGTTGATATATTAAAAACGGATTGTACACTTATTTCAATTACGATGAAAGCTGCCGTGATTTCAAGACAGCATTGTCTCATGGAAAGTGTTGAGATTTGCACGCACAGCTGAAAAGTACTCCTCTTCATTGTGTTGAGTGTGTTCTGAAGAAAATGTGCAAAAAACAATTATTTTAAAAAGTGTCGGTTTCGATACATCTGTTCCCATTTTCCCTAACTGTAATCTGGGGGCACCAAGGCCATTCTGCGCTCCGTCGTCGCGTCAGCCTCGCTGCCGCACACTCCTCTCCCCCACAGCAACAGGTACTTTTTTCCCGCGGGTGTGGCCGCACTGCGCCAGCTGCCCGGGGAAGTCCCGGCCTCTGTGGAGCCGGGGCTGGCCGCGGCGGGCGGCCGCTCCCCGGTGGCAGACCGCTCTCTCGCAGTGGCTGTGTGTCCCCTCAGTGTTTCAGCCTCGCAGGCAAAGCATTTGCTTCTGCGCCTCTCAGCAAAACGGCAACCACACCCTAGTATTCTGGCTTTTGAGTTTATATCCCGAAGGAGGATTCCGACGTGGAAGCCGGTTGAGCTGCCCGCTCACGCCTTATGACACAACCTTAAACGAATGTAGATATGCGAGTTTCATCTATAGTGCTTCGCGAAATTAAAATGTCAGCTATCTTTTACAACATTATAAGCAACCCTGCCGTGTTCACGATTCATTGTTAAGTTACCTCGTTTATACAGAAGATATACAAGCATAATATGTGAGACACTAATGAAAAACTTCCGAAATCGTTATTTATTCTGATTTTTTCACGATACACAAGTTGGTAGGCGCTACAAACATATCTGTAGTAAAAACGTTCGTGAGTTCATCTAGATGCGAAACAGTTTTACATTTATTTCGGAAAGTATTCGTATTTTCCGGATCTGGATTGACTGCCGCTGTTTGCGGAACACGAAAATTCATACCGGTGCGGGACTAACCCGAATGCCGAACAAACCTCCACAGCTCACGTCAATCCCGATTCGTAAAATGCGAATCCATTTCGAAATGTTTACCACAGCTATAATCGCGAGAGGAGAGTGCCTGCACCTCTGAAGGGCATTGCAGTGTGACCCGGAGGTGGTATTAACATGGACGTTGTCACCTCGAGTTGAACGTATTTCAGAGTAACTATGTATCATTGTATTTCGATTTAGAATCTAGAATACACTGGAATACCGAATTGGAATTATCGTGCATTCACGGAGACTATTGGGTTACGATTTCCCACAATACCGTTGTCACGGCGTAAACACGAGACTGGAGCTGTGGCTTTACCACTTTGAGAAAGGTTTTTCTCTACTCCAAACCACGCTGGGCAGCGGCAGTTTTAGTTCTGGTTTTGTTTCGCAAAGACGCAGTAACATTTCTTACGCAAGAGGGCTTTTCTGAGGGAAGCTGTAATTCTTTGACTTCTATTCCGACCTCCGTGACAAGCTGCCCTCGTAAATGACGTTAGCAGGAGAGTTTCGTGTTCATTCCTGCTGTCTGGCACCACTTACACAATCTGAAAACGACTTCTTCCTAAGAGGTTAAACGCAGCAAATATAGTTCATTTTGAAATTCGTTTGTGCTTCTATCTCTTTGAACTGATGTCTGCGTATCACTACCGAAAACCGGTATCACGTTTTTGTGAACGAAGGTAACGGACTCCAGACAACAAGACGGACTGCATGTCGTACTGACATATGCCCTTCGATATTCTGCACTCTGTGTCGGCAGCTGCGACTGCACTTAGTCTGGGCTGGGAATACGACGTGACCCTGGTTTCAGCTGTAGAAACAATCTGTACCTGTCAGCGGCTGTTTCCGTGCACCCCTGTCCGACCAGAGGTGTAATGGGGCTAAAGCGGCTGGCATTTTTTTTTCATCCATCCTTAGATATAGTCCCTGAAATCGTCACACTGAAGAACTGGTAGCAGCTTTAAGTGACAGAACTGGTCTCTTCTTTGCAGCCATTTCTTCACCCTAAACTCTGGTCTCTTCTCTTCCTCACGCAGTCACACAGTTCCTGCACACACCGGCAGCAAAGTAACGCCATCGTCCGGCCTGCCCCACTCCACACGGCAGACCGGCGGTCTGCGCGGCCACAGCTACGGTCGCACGGCCTCCCCCGCCGGAGGATGCTAAGTTCACCCAACCTGGATATGATGTGACGTCATTATGACGTATATACGCTTTAGTCGATTAACACACCTATCGACTTTTACGAACGTTCGAGATTCTAAACTGTCGTCAGCTAGTGGTTTGTTTTGACATGTGCGATTCTGATAACAGCTCAGTGTGGCAGCGTATTTGTATTTCGCCAAAAAAAAAAGTAAAACAGCTGGATATTAATAGAAATATTCCTGACCGTGGCCTTGAAAACACCACGGACGACAGGTTTCGTAAAAAAGTGAAGTCTTCTTATGTCCCGACCAGATTAGATTGTGTGATTGTTGTATTGAACGCTTACGCTGAAAATATTTATTTATTATCAATATTTTAGTATGGTTTCATACAATTGGTCTTGTCAGTACATATTAGATTGTAGCAGCATACTCTTGCTGACTTTTTTTCTTAATTTATATAGCTGAAAGAGAACTCGTGCAAGTTTGTTAGCTAAGTAATTTATATGTCCATCCCAAGATACTCTTTTATCAACCATAATTCCAAGTAATTTTACACTTGGACTGCAGAGACAGGTACCTTAGTGCCCAGTAATGACTGGTGTGTAGAATGATTGAATTTCGAACTTAAAAAGAAAAATATGAGGCATTGTTGAAGAAAAATCGTCGACCGGAGATGAAATACGAGAGGAAGTGGATTTCTCAATGTAATCTTAACCAAAGGTTAGTGTCTTGACGCATCTAAAGATTTTGGCTGCTGAGTGCTTCTTCTCACCGAGTACGAATAACCGACGCACTTCAGCTGGGTCAGAAGTACATCAATTTCTGCTTGAGATTCACAATAACCACGCAATTGCCCGTCGTCATCGATGGTGAACTCTTTCAGATTTTCTCTCATTAGTCTCTCGAATGCTGAACACATCATTAGAGACGAGAAAACGAAAAACAACACACAGGACACAAACACAGTATAACACACGATTTAAACGCAAGGAACGCAAAACACATTTAAACGAGTGGCGCAGAGCACAGCGCTACCCTGTCACAACCTCTCGAAAGTTCACAAAAGTCGAATAGTCGATATACGGTTTCTATCGTTTTCGATGTAGCGTGTATACGTCATAATGACGTCACATCGTATCCAAGTCCGGTGAACTTGGCGTCCTCCTCCCCCCGCCGACGGGGGAAACAGCCCAGCATGCCGCGCGCTGAAACCTGCTGTGGCAGGGAGGAGGGAGACCCGCTCCACGCCGCAGCTGGCGCGGTCAGCTCCACCGCGGGGGCGGGCCAGGCAGTAGGGTGGCGAAGTGGCGCCGCCAGAGGGGGGGGGAGCACACGACATTCCCGCTTCAACAAGTGCCACATTCTTGGGCGAACGCATCTCTTCTGGGCGAATTGCGCTGGTGAACTCTATTCGGGAAACTGGCCCAACGTAGTATTTCCGTGTCACCAGGAGGCGGGACGCAACAATATTGCCGCTACGTTGCTCCGAAACAAACGCATCACTCGGCACATTTCACGAGAATTCGCAATTTTCAGTTTCTTAGTACTTGTCGTGCACTTTCTCCAGGCGACGTGTAAACCGCCCTTTCGAAACACGAAAGACGACCAGCAGTTAAAACTTCTGGACCAGTCGCGACCAACACTGACTCAGAGGAAGGCCTCGGCGCTTGTTGGTGACGTCACGTTAGCTGGGCACGGCGAACGCCAGGTCTGTTGCAGGCAGAAACGTAATGGTGGTGTCTCCTTCGCTGAATCTTATTTGCAAATCTGAGGAAGTTACGTTTGTACTGGGTTGCTTTTACAAGAAACTGTGAGCATATTGGTCCTCTTCTTTAGGTATCTCGGTTGACTATGGGGTGAGGAGCACTGAATGTTAATGAAATATCTTGCGATTGTACACGCTGGAGGAGGGGGTGGGGGACAGAAGAAGAGGCAAAAGAGAGATGCTTGTTTCATCAAATAACATTTTTTTATCTTATAAAGTTTCTCCTTTCAGTTGCAAGAGGGGAATATTTACCTTCTCTAATGTGCATGTTTAAAAAAGTTTAAGCTCAGCAGTATTTTCGATGTATGAAGCTATTTTGTTTCCTGTTTAGAATTCCTTTCGTTGAAAACGAATGTAATCTAATGACTGGCAACAGTTGGACATTTACACATGTACATTAGTTCACATTTTCAGTGAGGATGTCAAACGAAAATAAAAGAAACGAGTTCATTGTAAGGGGGTTGGGGTAAGTTTCGATATCAGAATGGATCAAGTAAATATAGTTTCTTGAATGTAAAATTTGCGAAGCTTGCAATGGGTCAAACCATCTTCTCATATTGATCTACGTTTGTTTCAACAGGATTCAGTAATTCAGAAGTATGATCTTTATTTGTAGTTGTACGATAGTAAGAAAATCTTTCATCTAAATAAAACTGCAGAATCCAAAACAATACCAAACAGTTTGTCCCAAAATAAGAGATATATAGTGGTACGCACGCCCAGGCGTTTCTGCCTGCAGCAGACCTGGCGTTCGCAGTGCCTAGCCGACGTGACGTCACCAACAAGCGCCGAGGCCTTCCTTTGAGTCGGTGTTGCCGCGACCAGGCAAGTGGATGTTTCTCAGACACTCTCCACTGGCCGTTTCATGTATATATTTTTTTTCTTCTTTCACAGTGCGCTTTTCCGTCACGTTCATGAAGATACAAATATTTTGTGAATTATTTTGATATTCTGTTGCGAAAACGTTCTCGTCTCTTACATTCTCGCATAACTTTCGGATGATGATAGACTCCTTGGTGCCGAGTATAAGCAACTTTATTTCTCCATAATTTTTCGGCAGCCAGACAGCCGATAACTGAAAACTATCCTCTCACGATTTAGCACCTCCCGACTACAGGTGTTCATGAAATATGCCTTATGGCGAAGGCTTCATGTCCTACAAAACATACGGTAGTTTGTAACCCCTAACACAAGATTCACAGGGTATTTTTAACTTATTTTTCTTCAGCTTTTTGTAAAATATTGTGTTTCCAATATCACTGTTACCGTGAATGACGAAATTGGAGAATGTCGACTTTCTCCGGTGAATGTCAACAGATACCAAATACGTCGGTGAAAGATCGAATATTTCATTACACTGTTGTACATTCGGACCCTCTCCGGTGTGTGTCGACAATCACAGATGTGTTCTGGTGGAGATCCAAAACAAGAGTAAAAAAAAAACAATCTACTGGCTCTCTCCCGCCAAATCCTTTGTTCTGCTCGGAGTCGATCAGCTTTGTCAGTCCTACGCAAGCTTTGATAACGCCAGCAACGTTTTCTTAATTCTTTTTCCGGTACCCTAATTTATACTAAATGGATACTGTAGTAAATCGTGATCTTTTTCATGTAAAGTTAAATGCATTAATTGCGGGTAATGGAGAAGACACCCTGTTTTTATTTTTCTCAAGAAAAGTGTTCTAAAACGCTTTCTGAAGTGATTTCCGCTAAAATTAAATGCAACACACCTTTGGATGACTGACGATTAAAACGTTTTGATGTTTTAAAAATTAATGATGAAGAGAAGTTAATTGTACCATTAAAACCAGGGGAAACGAACATACAGTATTATCTTACCAATGAAGAATTGTACAGTATAGTGTAGTATATGAAACTCACATCAGAATAGGCCACCGAGGAAGAACACGCATGCTTAAAGAGTTTTAAGTTAAATACAAAAATATTACGTATGGACTTGTAATGTTGTATTTAAATTTATGCAAACAGCGTCAAATGAAAAACAGTGCACCTAAGAAAGGTATTGTTGTTAAGCCAATGGTTAGTTCTGAATTACACTCAAGATGTCAAGTTGATCTGATAGATCTGCAGTCAAACAGAGATGGCGAATATATGTTCATAATGGTGTATCAAGATCACTTAACTAAGTAACATTTTGTGCACCAGCAATATTGCAGTCAGATAATGGTAGAGAATTTAGTAATCAAGTCATATCCGAAATATGCGCTATGTGGAAAGATGTTAAAATAGTTCATGGAAAGCCTCGTCACAGTCGAACAAGACTCAGTTGAAAGGGCCATTCAGGATATACAGAACACGCTAACTGCATAGATGAACGGTAACGACACAAATAAATGGTCACATGGTTTATCCTTTGTTCAATTTGCCAAGAACACTACATACCACGAAGGAATACGCCAAAGTCCCAAGAACTCTAAGAAAGTGACAATACTTCTGAAACCGAAAGATAGCTTGAAGAAGCTGTTAATGCTTATATAAAAAAACTTGAGCTGTGGTCATACCGAAAACCACATTCCAAAGAAAAATATTGAAGAGGACCTACAACCTACAACGTCTTCACATCAAATTCTGTCTGAAAAACACGAGTTGATTTCTACAAAAAGAGAGGCCGCGAGAGAAAATCTTTTACTGCAAGCAACAAAGATGTTACGAACCTCACAAAAACAATTTCCTCCTGCTTAAATTGGTGATAATGTACGAATACGAGGCCCTGATGTCGACCGTAGTCGTACAGATAGCCGAAATGAGTTGGCGGTTGTTGTGGGAATAGAAGACTCCCACTTCTATAAACTGGCAAATAAAAATGGTACCTTCATGCAGCTTTACACACGTAATCAGTTCGTAATTTGTGAACATAAGCTACTTTCCATAGATGAGATTTCCTTTCAAGAAATGTCGCTGGGAGAAGCAGCTGCAGCTAATTCTAGAAGCGGGGGCAAGGCTATACAAGGCGTCGTTGCAAAAAAAAAATAAAAAAAAAATAAAAAAAATAAAAAAAATGCGGTTGTAAAAGCAAGGGACTCTTCTGCAATTCCAAGTGTCATAATAGTTCAAGTTGTTGCAATAAATAAGATTTGAATCATATAATTAAGTAATTTTTTATAACTATTATTTTCTTTTCTTATGTAGGATGTACTGTGTATTTTAAGTTCTTGGTTATTCCTTTCAGAAAGAGGCGAAAAAGTTACGTCACACTTGTGACGTTTTATGGCGACTGAATTACGGAGAAGAAAATATAAATCTCCAACATGTTCAACTTTCACCATTAGTGCATGGTGAATGTCAACATTTACCGGTTTAAGTCAGAAATAAGGGTATTTAGCAAATATTTCGACATACACTAAGCGACTATGTGAATGTTGACATTCACCAGTGAAAGTCTACATTCTCCAAATTTCGGTGTTTCACTGTAACAGCACCACCACCAGATATCCGGCAATTGCTTCCGAAGTCTACAATGATACACTCGTAATTTGCGTTTACTATCGCAATCGAAAGCATGCTACGATTGCCCTCACACTTACTACTTGACAGTAGCGTGAGTTGGCTGTTGCAACTACCAATGAAGAGAACCACAACATTCAGCTCCGTCTCCAAATTGCCATTAACGTTGATATCATTACCAAGATAGACATAACGCTATCACTCACACCACAGGCAATGAACAGACTGAAACAATGTACGGTGAAAGATTACTCAGTTAAGCGGGACACAAATTTAAAATGTGGTGGGACATTGGAATACGGTAGCAGGTATAAAAAGAGGAAATAGTAAGAAAATATAGACTTAGGGGGAAGGGATGAAAGGGGAATCCATCTGATAGAATTCTGCACAGCCCATAATGTAATGATCGCAAACACTTTGCTCGATAACCATGAAAGAATAATACATACTTGGAACAGAAAAAAATGGTTTAAATGGCTCTGAGCACTATGGGAGGTCATCCGTCCCCTAGAACTACTTAAACCTAACCTAAAGAAATCTCACACATCCATGCCCTAGGCAGGATTCGAACCTGCGACCGTAGCAGTCGCGCGGTTCCGGAATGAAGTGCCTAGAACCGCTTGGCAACCGCGGCCGGCCTTTGAACAGAGTTGTCGAACCAGATTTTCAACTGTAAGCTATTTCCTGGTACAGACGCACACAGACGATAATTTATTGGTTACAGACTGCAGTTTACAACTACGCCAAGTGATAGTAAACGGAAGCAGATTAAGGATGTGGAACCTGAATAAGTTAAGGCGCAGAGTTTTTCGTTAATGTTACAAGCAACAGGTGATTGAAACAGAGAAAGGAATCGATTACAATACGAATAGATATCTTTATTGAGAGAAGAAGTGGTGACTGCAGCAGAGAATGTTAATCGGAAAAAGGTACAGTTGAAATCTTTGGATGAAACACGAATTAATTTAATAGACAAAAAAATATAAAAAAGGTAGCAAATAAAGACCATGCGGAACAGATGTCTAAAAATACGCTGACAGAGTTGAAAATCGCAAAAGCGATTTTGCACTTGGAAAACTTGGGAGCCGACATTAAATAAGGAAAAAAACACTTTGCTCAAAGGAGAAGCAACTGCTGAAAGCTCATTTGGGTACCCAGAACTAAGCAAATAAGAGAAGGATATATGGTGGAAGGAGTATGTAGAGTGGAGAGGGGGAGGGGCTATACGAACGCAATGTTAGATTCCCGTAAAATGTCTGAACACGAGAGACAATACTGATCCTACCACTTAGCTAATTAGATAGACTGAAGAAAGGCAAACCTGTGTTTATAGCATTTGCATATTTAGAGACAGGTTTTGACAAAATTAACTGAAAGACACTCTTTAAAGCTCCAGAGGTATCAGTGGTAAAAAAACAGGGACGCAAGATTATCTACAGCTTGTAAAGAAACCAAACTCCAATGACTTTGAAGGGAAGCAGTTATTGAGAAAGCAGGAGTAAAGAGGTTACAAAATCCACACTGTCAGTAGCAAGAAAAGCGTTTCTGAAAAAGACCATTTGTCCACATTGAATAAATTTTAATGGTTGAGGTTGGTTGGTTGGTTTGGGGGATTAAAGGGACCAGACTGCCATGGTCATCGGTCCCTTTTTCCAAAGACAAAGAACACCCACAGAGAATAAAAACAAGGAACAGAAGAGATCACAGACGAGACAGAACAAGAGATACTGAGACAAAGACAAGACAAGACAAAACAAACTAAAACCACACAGAGTGTGACGGTGGTTGGCCGACCATAGACAGAAAAAAGGGAAGGCCAACCACGTAGAAACACATTAAAAAATCAGTGTAAAACCATAGGCCAAAGGCCAGAAACAATACAAAACAATAAAAGAAAACATAAACACTCAGAGTAAATGATAAAATCCCCCTGCCCGAATAAAACGTAAAACTAAGTCAGCCATAGTGGAGTCGTCTGTTAAAAGGGCAGGGAGCGTAGCAGGCAGCGCAAATGTCTGCCTGACCACAGCTAAAAGGGGGCAGGCCAGCAAAATGTGGGCCACTGTCAAAGCTGCCCCACAGCGACATAGAGGAGGGTCCTCCCGGCGCAGTAAATAACCGTGTGTTAGCCGGGAGTGGCCAATGCGGAGCCGACAAAGGACGACGGAGTCCCTGCGGTTGGCTCGCATGGATGACCGCCACACAGCCGTCGTCTCCTTGACAGCACGGAGTTTATTGGACATTGTCAGTTCGCGCCATTCATCGTCCCATAGCGCCAAGATTTTGCGGCGGAAGACTGCCCGCAAATCAGTCTCTGGGAGGCCAAGGTCCAGAGATGGCTTGCTGGTGGCCTCTTTCGCCAGGCGGTCAACATGTTCGTTACCCGGGATACCGACATGACCGGGGGTCCACACAAAGACCACAGAGCGGCCGCAACAGGCGAGAGTATGCAGAGACTCGTGGATAGCCATCACCAGACGAGAACGAGGGAAACACTGGTCGAGAGCTCGTAAACCGCTCAGGGAATCGCTACAGATAACGAAGGACTCACCTGAGCAGGAGCGGATATACTCTAGGGCACGAAAGATGGCGACCAATTCAGCAGTGTAAACGCTGCAGCCATCCTGCAAGGAACGTTGTTCGGAACGGTCCCCTAGAGTGAGCGCATACCCGACACGACCAGCAACCATCGAACCGTCAGTGTAGACAACACCAGAGCCCTGATACGTGGCCAGGATAGAATAAAAGCGGCGGCGGAAGGCCTCTGGAGCGACTGAGTCCTTCGGGCCCTGTGCCAGGTCCAGCCGAAGGCAAGGGCGACGAACACACCATGGGGGTGTATGCAAAGTAGCCCGGAAAGGAGGTGGAACAGTGAAACCCTGGAGCCCAGAGAGAAGCTCCTTGACGCGGACCGCTATTGGACAACCAGACCGGGGCCGACGTTCTGGCATACAGACGACCGACCGCGGGAACAGGAGACGATAGTTTGGATGCCCGGGCGAGCTTAGAACATGGGCAGCATAAGCGGCCAGCAAACGTTGGCGTCGGAACCGCAGTGGAGGTACACCTGCCTCCACTAGTACGCTGTCCACAGGGCTGGTGCGGAAAGCACCAGTGGCAAGGCGTATCCCGCTGTGGAGAATCGGGTCTAGCACCCGTAACGCAGATGGGGATGCTGAGCCATAAGCCAGGCTCCCATAATCCAGACGGGACTGGATTAACGCCTGGTAGAGCCGCAACAGTGTAGAGCGGTCGGCGCCCCAGTGGGTGTTGCTCAAGCATCTCAGAGCGTTTAGATGCCGCCAACACGTCTGTTTCAGCTGCCGGATATGAGGCAGCCAAGTCAACCGGGCATCGAAAACCACCCCCAAAAACCTGTGGGTCTCCACCACAGCAAGGAGTTCGTCGGCAAGATAAAGCCGCGGCTCAGGATGGACTGTTCGGCACCGGCAGAAATGCATAACGCAGGTCTTGGCTGCCGAAAACAAACCCATGCGCTACAGCCCAAGACTGCGCCTTACGGATAGCGCCCTGTAGCTGACGTTCAACAGCTGCAATGCCAGTAGAGCTGTAATAAAGGCAGAAGTCGTCAGCATACAGGGAAGCGGAGACAGAATTTCCCACGGCCGCAGCAAGCCCGTTAATGGCTATTAAAAACAGACACACACTTAAAACAGAGCCCTGTGGCACACCGTTCTCCTGGACGTGGGAGGAACTATACGAGGCCGCGACTTGCACGCGGAAGGTACGACACGACAGAAAATTGCGGATAAAAATCGGCAGAGGACCCCGAAGACCCCATCCATGAAGCGTAGAAAGAATGTGATGACGCCACGTCGTATCGTACGCCTTCCGCATGTCGAAAAAGACAGCGACCAGGTGCTGACGGCGGGAAAAGGCAGTACGGATGGCCGACTCCAGGCTCACCAGATTGTCGGCGGCGGAGCGGCCTTTACGGAACCCACCCTGAGATGGAGCCAGAAGGCCCCGAGACTCCAGTACCCAATGCAAGCGCCGGCTCACCATCCGTTCAAGCAACTTGCAAAGAACGTTGGTGAGGCTAATGGGACGGTAGCTGTCCACCTCCAGAGGGTTCTTTCCAGGTTTCAAAACGGGGATGACAATGCCTTCCCGCCATTGCGACGGAAACTCCCCCTCGACCCAAAGACGGTTGTAAAGATCGAGAAGGCGCCGCTGGCAGTCGACTGAAAGGTGTTTCAGCATCTGACAGTGGATGCCATCTGGCCCAGGAGCGGTATCAGGGCAAGCAGCGAGGGCACTGCGAAATTCCCACTCACTAAATGGAGCATTGTAAGATTCTGGGTGGTTGGTGTGAAACGAAAGGCTCCGACGTTCCATCTGCTCTTTAATGGAGCGGAAGGCCTGGGGGTAATTCGCAGAAGCGGAACTCATAGCAAAATGCTCTGCTAAGCGATTGGCAATGACGTCGGAGTCAGTACAAACTGCTCCATTCAGTGAGAGCGCAGGGACGCTGGCAGGTGGCCGATAGCCGTAGACGCGTCGAATCTTGGCCCAGACCTGCGAGGGAGTGACATGGAGGCCAATGGTGGACACATACCGCTCCCAGCACTCCTTCTTGCCTTGGCGGATAAGGATGCGGGCCCGCGCACGCAGCCGTTTGAAGGCGATAAGGTGGTCGAGGGAGGGGTGTCGCTTGTGACGCTGGAGCGCCCGCCGGCGATCTTTAATCGCTTCAGCGATCTCAGGCGACCACCAAGGCACAGCCTTCCGCCGAGGGGACCCACAGGAATGGGGAATGGCAGATTCGGCGGCAGTAACGATGCCGGTGGTGACCGATTGAACCACCGCATCAATGTCATCGGTAGAGAGAGGCTCAAAAGCGGCAGTGGAGGAGAACAAGTCCCAGTCAGCCTTATTCATAGCCCATCTGCTAGGGCGCCCAGAAGAGTGGCGCTGTGGTAGTGACAAAAGGATCGGAAAATGGTCACTACCACACAGGTCGTCATGCACACTCCATTGGACAGACGGTAAGAGGCTATGGCTACAGATTGAAAGGTCAATGGCGGAGTAGGTGCCATGCGCCACACTGAAGTGTGTGAAGGCACCATCATTTAACAGCGAGAGATCGAGCTGCGACAATAAATGCTCAACGATGGCGCCTCGACCTGTTGCCACTGACCCACCCCACAGAGGGTTATGAGCGTTGAAGTCGCCCAATAGCAAGAAAGGTGGCGGCAATTGGGCGACCAGTGCAGCCAGGACATGCTGCGAGACATCACCATCCGGTGGAATGTAAAGACTGCAGACGGTAACAGCCTGTGGCGTCCACACGCGTACAGCGACAGCCTCTAAAGGCGTCTGGAGAGGGACAGACTCGCTGTGCAGAGTGTGAAGGACATATATGCAGACGCCACCAGACACCCTGTCATAAGCTGCTCGGTTCTTGTAATAACCCCGATAGCCACGGAGGGCGGGGGTTCGCATTGCTGGAAACCAAGTTTCCTGGAGAGCAATGCAGAAGAAAGGGCGAAGGCTGAGAAGTTGGCGGAGCTCAGTTAAATGGTGGAAAAAACCGCCGCAGTTCCACTGGAGGATGGTATTGTCCATGGCTGAGAAAGGCGTGAAAGGACTGGGAAGGCAATTTACGCCGCTTGTTCACCCACTGCCACCGATTCAGTACCCGTACGAGAGGCATCCATGGCGTCCGAGGGACCAGCGAGATCAAGGTCCTCAGCGGACGCAAGAATCTCCACTTCATCCTCAGACGCAGAGCGCGAAAGGTGCGGTGGGGTTGGTGCCACCGCAAGTTCTTTAGCCTTAGAGGTCTTTCTCTTGGACTTCTCTCGCTGAACCTTGGGTTTCACCGGCTGGGAAGGCTTCACCGATTCAGTCTCCGGGACAGAGGAGGATCGTGAAGCCCTACGCCCGGCTGCTGGTGAGGACTTATGCCACTGGTGGCCGTCATCCTTCCCACTGGTGGAACCCTGGGAAGGGAGGGTCCCAAGGGAACTCTTACGGGCGAGAGTAGCCGAAGAAGTGAGACGCTTCCCCGGCTGAGAAGCGGGGACGGACGTCCCCGACGGGTGGGAGGAGGTTGCTCCTGAGGTAGGTGGTGCAGGAGCAACCGGTTGGGGAGAGCCCCCCACAGGCAAGGGGGCAGAAGGAGTCGTACTGCTTATCGAGCTGGCTGGAAGTCTCGAAACTGATGGAGCTAGCACAGTTGTTGTAGCAGCTGCATACGAAGATGTCATTCTCACAGGATGGAGTCTGTCATATTTCCGTTTGGCCTCAATATAGGTCAGCCGGTCCAGGGTCTTATATTCCATGATTTTGCGCTCTTTCTGAAAGACTTTGCAGTCAGGTGAGCAAGGTGAATGGGGCTCCCCGCAGTTGACGCAGATGGGAGGCGGGGCACATGGAGTATCGGGATGAGACGGGCGTCCGCAATCTCGACATGTGAGGCTGGAAGTGCAGCGGGAAGACATATGGCCGAACTTCCAGCACTTGAAGCACCGCATCGGGGGAGGGATATAGGGCTTGACGTCACATCGGTAGACCATCACCTTGACCTTTTCCGGTAATGTATCACCCTCGAAGGCCAAGATGAAGGCACCGGTAGCAACCTGATTGTCCCTCGGACCCCGATGAACGCGCCGGACGAAATGAACACCTCTACGTTCTAAGTTGGCGCGCAGCTCGTCATCAGACTGCAAAAGGAGATCCCTATGGAAAATAACACCCTGGACCATATTTAAACTCTTATGTGGTGTAATAGAAACGTTAACATCCCCCAACTTGTCACAAGCAAGTAACCTGCGGGACTGGGCGAAGGATGCCGTTTGTATCAGTACTGACCCAGAGCGCATTTTAGACAAGCCCTCCACCTCCCCAAACTTGTCCTCTAAATGCTCGACGAAGAACTGAGGCTTTGTGGAGAGAAAAGACTCCCCATCAGCTCGCGTGCAAACTAAGAATCGGGGCGAATAACTGTTAACTCCATCCTGCGACTTACGCTCTTCCCACGGCGTGGCCAGGGAAGGGAACGTTTTCGGATCGTACTTCTGAGCATTAAATTGAGCCCGAGAACGCTTAGAGACTGCTGGCGGCTGGCCGCCAGCGAGAGATGATGTACCACGCTTCATTGCGGGTCATCCGCCCTGATGCCACCTACTCCGACCAAGGGCCCTCCCCACGGGCGCCACCCAGCCACAGCAATAGCCACCTGGCAGGATGGCCATTGCCGGGAGTCCTGATGCCCCAGGGAGATGGGCATCTACTCCTTGGCATACGTGGGGAGTGAACGGCGCAGGCATCAGTAGAGCGATCCCTGTGTTGTCAGGGGGCTACAACCAAGAGGGTACATGGCGACCCCACCACAACGGACTGGCTACCGTGCTGGATCTTAGGTGCAAAAATGGCCAAGGTCGTCGTCACAGTTAAAAGAAACACTGCAGAGTGCAGCGTGGTAATCGCCCAAGAGATCGAAAACGAGCGGGACACCATTGCAACGACGAGAAAGACGGCTATAGGTCTAATTGCACGAAGGATACAGTGCACCATGTAAGGTGCCCTTCCCCAATTGGTTCGCTCTTCGGAATAATTTAGATAGATGGAGGTCAAACCCGAGAGGGGACCATCACATAAGGCCGAAACGTTTGAGACTCCTTTTAGTCGCCTCTTACGACAGGCAGGAATACCGCGGGCCTATTCTAACCCCCGAACCCGCAGGGGGATATGGTTGAGTGGTACTTCATAATGGTATTTGTGTGGAGCGTAGCCTCTTTCAGCTATGTAAGTGAAACATGGATGATGAACAGTTCTGTCAAGAAGACAATTGACGCTTTCTAAACGAGATAATAAATAAGAATGCTGAAGATTAGATACGAAGATCGTATAACTAAAGAAGAGTTACTGAATTAGAGGAAGAGGAAATTATGGTACAAGTTGTCTACAATGGTCCGTTTGTTAATGGAGGCTTAATTGTAGGGAAAGACCGAGGCTTGCCAATGGTAAGCAGATTAGAATGGGTGTAGGATGAAGTAATTACGTGGCGATGAAGAGGCCTGCAGAGGATAGACTACTGTGGAACACTATCAACACACAGACGAATTGTTTTTCTTATTAATTAAGCCCAACAGCAAGTATATCTTTTCATTACGTACTTCAGTTGCGTATTTATTGCCAAAATATTTGTTTAATGTAGCCTCTAGCACATACTTGGAATATCTCTTTTAGTTTCTGCAAACACCCTTGTTAGGGAAAAGTTACGACTTGAACGCAGTTTTCTTATGGTGACTGTCAGCAAATGATGAAGGTTATTACAGGGTGCATACGTGCACAAGGAATCCCGGATTTTCCGGCAAAAAATAAACTTTCTCCCGGGTGAAAATACACTTTTTTCCATGTTATGTGACGTACTATTCCTTGAAACTGTAAAACTTATCAATCCATTGAATGGTTGTGGTTTTATACACCAGCGTAAAATTCCCCGGCACTTTAGGAAACGAAATTCAAGGGGAAAAAAACACGTATCTGAAAGATGGCTGATGCGCAGCAACATGTATACTGTATATTTTCGTGTTACGAAAGTATCAATTCGAATGCCACCAAACACCGCATGTTACTTTCTGAAGCATTGAAATTGAGATTGCGATGCGCTTTTCAAGCCAGTCATAGCTCATGTCACGTGATGTCGCCAGTCGATGTAGTGGATATTCAGAGCACAGGACACGATGTAGGCAGCCAACAGGAACATTACTGTCAAATAGCGCGAACACGAAACGTTCGTGGTTTAAACTAACGTACATAGTGTTGCTACAAGAAAAGCAAAGCTTTCACATATTAGTGTCTAAGATTAATAAACTGCAAGAGAAGTTAAACTTTTACATATAATGTTTATTTTCTTTTTTTGCGGGTGTCACTTAAGATACACTACACAAACGGGCCAGTAAAATTTGTAACAACGACATAAATGTCTGATCTGGGCTCGAAATTATTCTGAATGGTCGTCCTGAAAGGGTTGATTTTTGAATGAGATCAAATGCTCCGTGATTTAAGAAATCCATCGTACATTCTCGCACATACATCATCTTGCGTAAAAGGAAATTTACTATGAAGTAACGCTTTTCAGACAATGATTCGCATTATTTTTCCGCGACCTGTTAGATATAGGATCGTTTCAGCAGCTGCCAGAGAGCGACAGGTAAGAGGTGTCACCGCGCTTGCGCAGCTACGATGACGCAGGAAGCCCGAATGTTCGTATGTGTAAAACATTGAAAGATCTTACACTATGTCACAAAAGAGAAAGACATTAGAGAATACTCCAAGAGCATGGGAATTTCGTGCACCATACTAAAATGCATAATTCGGCTTATAGTGCACATTTGCATGTCCTGATTCGGATGAAAATTTTTTGGAGTACCGGTACTGTATCATCTCATGTTTGGTTCTTTATTATGGCATAATGCCAAACGTGCTAGAAGATGAAAATGTGCACTTGAAATTCAGTGAACAGTTAAAACTAGCTAATAATGTGGAAATAAACACTTCGTTTCAAATAAGTTAACCCTCTCTGCGAGAAAGGTTAATAAAGCCAAATTTCTTTAACAAACCGACAAAAGTAACTTCATTGTTCTGCAAGGCGATTAATAGTTGACTGTCAGAAAGGTGAAAACAAAATAGTCTGAAACTAATAAATTTTGGCCTTCCGTAATTATGTGAATATTTTATTTCACTTGATAGCTCCCGGGCACAGAAAAAAACCGTTTTGTTTTCATTTGACGAGAGAGCAATAGACGAAGAGGGAACAGCAAAATCACTAAAACGTAAACACGAGCCACGTGGAGACTACCCACCTCTCCACCACAACTCAAGACTACTCTGTGCATAGCCCCCGTATCTACGATATTTCCGAACTGTGGTAATACAAGAGGTTTTTTTTCATATTTTCAAAAAATATGTTCATTTTGTAGCGCTCATCTTTCTGAAGGGTTTGATCCATAAAACACACGTGTTCGAGAAAATGTGGACGTGTTATTTGGTCAGAAGTGTGCCAAAGTGCAATGCCACACCTCTTCACACAGCATTTTTCTATCGCTCGTCACAGTGTTTCGCTCTGTGAAATTCGAACGTGGAATATTGTGTGATGGAAGCCATCGAACTACATTCAAGACGGTGGAAATTAAAATGTCCTGCGCTGTCCCACCTACCCCTCCTAAAAAAAACTCTGAATTAATATTGGATGGGATTATTTGTAACCCGAAGAACAAGAACTCTTTACAAAATTTGCACTCTTTATTGCTTATTAGCTGACAACTTGCTGTTTTGTGACAAAATTATATATAGGATACATAAAACCAGTAAAGACAAGAGACAAGCAAGACAGTACACATTTCTTCAATCCGTAAGTCCTAGCATTTTTCTCCCTACTCTTGCTACAGCTTTACATGGCGCGCCTTCTTTTCTGGGAAAGAATCTATTACCTCATCAAAATTCGTCAAACGTTTTGCTCCATGAGAAAACGACATGTCGCTGTCTAGTACTGAAAAGCTGTTAATACAAATAGTAACCAAGACCGGTGTGGTTTCTCGATCTGATTACGCGTATTTTGTCACTGTCTGCTAGACGAAATAGGCCTGCATAATATTGCAGCAGTTTTTACACACACCAAATAAACAAGATGTTTTGCCTTTTTTTTAATAACACCACATAATATAATTCAGAAAGTACCAATATCAAATTCGTTATTAGGCCACCTACAAGCAAAACGTTTTTGTGTTAGGAAACAGTTACACATTTCAGTCACACTCTCTAGCTTCTCAAGCATGAGATCGGAAAGTAGTAGTAGTACGAAAATTGATATAAATTTGGAATCGTCATATTTTTCCGTAATATGTCTGATGTCCCCGTTTCTTCTCCTTCCTCGTCCGAACAAACAACCTTGTTATCACTTATTTTGTAACCATTCCTGCCAGTGTCAAAAATTATTCTCCGGTTAACTCCACTAACCCTACCGCAATCACCGGTTTAGTTATCCCACGTTTATTCTCCGGTCAGGCGTTATTTCGTGTTCTTACAACGCGTTTTCCGCGCTACTACCAGAATACAGGTTTAGCGGCTGCTATCCGGGGACTGTACGACTGGCCCTTACTAGTGTAACGGTCTGGCCAAAACTTTCCTGTCAGAATTTCCTTTTCATGGATACACCGACAAGATAATAAGTAACCTTTCTTACCTCTTATTCCTGTTACTCGTTTATTTCCACTCTGGTAGTCTCAGCCTATGGATTTCGCTAGTAATTGTAACAACGCTGATCATTCGCAATGCTAGTCAACCATATAAACAGCGATTGGCATTCACCCGGTCGTCTTTGTTCCGCTCAGCTTGTCTAGCCCTGTCCCCTTTTGTCTGCAGGAAAGTTTATTTCTAGATGCGACGGGGATTCCCCTGGCATACACATCACGTACACTACGCACGCATACAAAACTTCAACTTACGATTCACTCAGAAATCGACTTATTTGTTCAAAAATGTTCAAAATCCTACAGTGATGCGTTTCAAAATCATATGAAGACACTCTATAGACCAACGTGTGCTGGATGCTAGGCGCTTTGAGAAACGATGTCTTTTTCGGCAAGAATATGAATTTTACCCCCCCCCCCCCTTGAAATTGCTGCCTGGGACAGATACCCCGGTTTGCCATTCGTCCCCTAGACCCGGGCCTGTTACGCATGCGTGAATGTGCCATCTTAGGCGCGTCGGTGAAATTTTTCCGGGCAGCACCTGGCTGCTTGCTGCTGTTGCTTATACAACTAACTGCCACACTTCTGTAACCAGAAACGGGAGAAGGTACTGCTCATACGCGACTCGACTGCGCTAGAGCTCGCTCGCAACTGCTCAGAAGGATCTAACGTAAGCAGTTGTGACGTCACGCTCATCGGAGGCAATTTGTTGCCATGAGGTCTCCCTAAAGCCTTTCACACATTTTGCTACTGGCAGACGCTTCTATGAGCACTGTGTTTTTATGTTGTACATGGCGCATTTCCTTCGCAACTCCAGTGTTATTTTCGTTTTCTATTCTCTCGTTCACGTTTTATTGCTGCAGTATTATTTTGCAGTAGCGAGGTACAGCAACAGCCTTTGTTAGAGCGTTGGTTCTTACCAATCAAAGTTATAAAAATTTAACTGAAAACTAAAACAATGAAAAATTCCCGGAATTCTAAAATATTTCCGAGTCTTCCCATGTTTTCTACCGGATGAAAAAATTCCCATTTTTCCGTCATCTCCCAGGTCGTACACACACACACACACACACACACACACACACACACACACACACACACACACACACAGGTTAATAACCATTTTGGCCACTCTTGCATTTGTAGCATTTTCCGTTAAGACGTGTATTCCTTCATGAAACAACAAACAATGAATGGTTACGTATTATCCATGACTTTCGAATGCACTGGCAGTACACAGACATTTTTTCTTATTGTTTATTTTTTGTTTACACTTCAAGCTCCACAGGGCCAAATTGAGAAGCAAATCTCCAAGGTCAGTACATGAAATTACAACATAAAAGTAATGACAAAAATAAAATGTTAACCAACGCGAAAAAGTCAATCCATAAAGTCAATCAACACTACAACAACAATCACCTTAATTTTTGAAGGAAATCTTCGACAGAATAGAAGGACTGGACCCATGAGGAAACACTTTAATTTCGATTTGAAAGCGCGTGATGTACTACTAAGATTTTTGAATTCGAGCTGTAGCTTATTGAAAATGGATGCAGGAGTATACTGCACACCTTCCTCCACAAGAGTTGAGCAAGTCCGATCCAAATGCAGGTTTGATTTCTACAGAGTATGAACTGAGTGAAAGTTGCGACAAGCACATATTCACATTAATTTTGTTTCTTTATAATTTTAATATTCTTTGCGCTATTTGGTGTGGACCACAATTAGTCTTCTATCACTAGCGGTGGATATTTTGCCAAAAATTGATTCAGAGTCTTAACTACCGTGTGTTCAATTTATGTCTCTTATTTGATTTATCTACACGTTGCCAACCTAGCGAAGTATATGCTGAAACTGAAGTCTGTTCGCGTAGTTAGGGTGCGTAGTTAGGGTGCGTTGTAGGACGTTGAACGTGAATGTAGTATCTGCCACAGCGTAATTAAGAGTTTTCATGTTCAGCTGATTTTCGATTATTTGTTTAAATATTTTTGGAAGGGTTCATGTAAGAGTAGGGACAAATGGGTTGGGTGTTTGTATTATGATAATCATCATCCTTTGAAATGTTATTCTACTATTGTGTCTATTAATGTAAGTAGTGAATTACTCTTACATGAACTCCTCCACAAAACACTTAAACCAAAACTGAAATCAGCTGAACACCGAACTTTTCAACCACTCTGACAATTATTGCATTCACTTCCAACTTTCTATAACTCACTGAACAGAAGTAAACAAACAGTTTTCAGCATATAATTCGTTAGGTTGGCAGCATGTACATAAACGAAAGAAGAGGAGACATGCATTGAACACACTGTAGTTACGACCTTAAATTACAGCTTTTGGTAAAATGTCAACAGCTACTGACAGGAGAAAAAAAAGAGTCAACACAAAAATGTGTTGACCAGGTGAGAAGAAACGCAGATTTCCGCCAAAAACTATTTAACTGTAATTACCTTTTCACACAAAAATACGATTAACTTTTATAATCTACAAGGGTCACATACCAAAACAAAATCATTCAACATTCCACCAAAGATGCCTTAAAGCGAAGGGCAAAACGCGTCTTTAGCAAATAAAGTACACTGCAGCAAGAAAAAAGGATTCATTACTTACCAAAGGAAACGATCAACAGCTGTAGATACTTAGCAAATTACATCTTATGACATACCGTCAAATTAGTTTATGTTTAACTTCTGTACGTGAATTTAGAGTATGGTAAATATTAAAGTGTTCCATGTCACTGCAATTCTCATTTCAGTTGTTATCAAATGCCGTTTAAAAAATTAACTCGATCCATGCTGAAAAACTGTAGTTACCTTCACATCTCGATAGGTAAATAAATTTTGGATATTTATCATGCAACCAAATATTGGACTCATTAGAAGTTATCATTCGCAAAAAAAAAAAAAAAAAAAAAAAAAAAAAAAAGTTTCGATATCTTGAACCGTTTAGGAAATCTGGGGCCGATAACAGCCACGTGGTTGACGAGGAGCAGGGCGGAGTGTGGGCCGCATGGTGGGCGGCCCGCCGACGCACCACTGAACCATCTGGAGAGCGGTCATAGCTACCGCTCTGCTCTCAACTTTAAAAACAATTTCGGCATGTTGACTATATTTCATACGCAATAATGTATTACCTGAAATGAACTATAGGCAATGCCCACGCAATGGCTTTTCACCTCTGAAAGCTCATTAAAAATTCGTGTAACGGTTTACGTAAATACGATGGAGCACGCAACCACGACGAATAACGAAAAGAAATTCAGCTCTTTATCGACAAAAGGCATCAGGCCGTAAGACGCAGAAGAATAAAATTTTTTTCACCAAACCGTTTCCTTTAAATCGGATGGTAAGTGTTTCATACCTGCCGCCGGGTCTACGCCAGAGCGCTTCGGCGAGGCGAAAGTTCGTGTGGCCCGGGGTTGTGTGAGTGACGTCACGCTCAACGCGTTCTGTGATTGGCGGCGCGGCACCGGGTCGTGTGCAAAGAGCGACGCACGTGGCAACCGAGGCCCAGCCCCGCGGTTTTTTGGTGGGAACGGGCCTTACACAAGTTTCTGCACATGCGCAACTGGCGTGACGTATAATTCCCTACCGGCGAAATACATAGGGTTTTATGAACAATTACTTGCTACGTCAATGCCACCACTTGGTAGCACCCGGCAGCAAATTTATCTACGTTCGCCATAAATCCCGCTAGCGGCAGCATACACCACGGACACACACTACACATAGCAAAATCAGATCCGGCATCCGTATGTTATACTGAGGGGGAAAAAAAATTTATTTTCTGACATTCTGAACGAGATGTTTTAAAATTTATCGTACAGTAATACATTTGTGGGACGGAGAACCATGAAGCACCTAATCGTCGATTGTTAGACAGTAGCATTTATTCATGCTTCTGACATCTGTTGGGTCAGTTTATCTGTACTGTAGGGCCACATTGTACTTATATCTGAACACTCACAGAGCTGTCACTGGTTTCTCTGATATTCACTTAAATATAGGGGGCCGAAGACTAAGTGCTCTTGGCCGTTACGGCTCTTAGCGCCTCACTTGTCTTCTAGTTAAGTCACGTTGTCGGCAGATGGTACCAACTGAATTTAATCATTTACGCAAACTGCCGTATATGTCTGGAGTTGGCTGTCTACTGTGAAGAAATCGGCTTTCCAGTGGAGTAGCAACGAGAACTCTATTGAACGTGTATTAAGTGCCAACAGAAAAGAAAATTACCTGGAAAGGAAAAGTTGGCCGCCAAGAATTTACGGCATTCAAGACGAAATCCGTTGTCACAAAAGTGACGAAATCAAGCGTGACTACAAGCCAACAGGGAAGTGTATAATAACCGTAAGTTTTTAGGTGGATGCAACGTAAGAACGCCCGATTTTCCGCCCAGAAGTTTATTAGTTAACTAACAACACATGAATTAGGAACCTTGCCGAGAAAAATACAAAACCACGAAAACTAAGTTACACAAAAAACGCGAAACGAAGGGTAGTGGAAGCTCAAAACATTATTCCGTTCTTACCATAAACTACTTAATTATGGACAAAACGAAATCAACAAAACCATTTCTTCCTTTTTGCAGAGAAGTAACGCCTATTATTATTATTACTATTATTATTATTATTATTATTATTATTATTATTGACAGCTGCTGATGAATGTGTTGAGCATAGCTGTTAGATAGCAGACGTTATTAATTTCGAGCTATCACATTTATCTGAATTTAAAAATTTGTCAACACCCAGAACGTATACCTGCGAGGGACTACAGGCACATCGAAACAATACCCGACGGAAAGTGGTGCTATTTTCCGTTCGTTCCACATTATTCTAATGGAAGCTTTCAGCAATCAGATGACTGTAGCATTACGGCAAATAACAAACAGCGAATTATTAAACACCCGACAGGGAAATTTAACACACTATTCGCCATTCGTTTGTTACCAACAATTCTATTTTGTAATTAAAGTACTACAATGGATTAGGAGCAGGTCTGCCGTGAGTTAGGCGACAAACCAGACAAAAGCGTGCAGAACAACACCCACAGCTCCCTGAAATTCCAGCACAGGCGAGCTGCCCGCCTTACCTTCCTCTGGTACTCTCGCGGAGAAGAGATGCTCTGGCGGCGCACTGCTCTCCGTACGGCTGCTGCGTCACAACTGGGCCGCACAGACAGCCGGGGCGCGCGGCAGCCCCCACCCAGCTCTGACGTCACGGGGCGGCGTTGCCAGCTCGGCCCGCGGCAGGCGAGGGAACGGCTGCAGCAGGGCCAGCGGGGCGTCTACGTCGGTGTCGGCACTGCCGGGCTGCCTGCCTCCATCCCTCCCCCTCGTACCGCGCTATACAGCTGGCAGCACACACCCCCTTCGCATGGCGTTCCAAACACCGACTTTCTTATATCGACTTCCCGATACCGCTTCTGGGTGGTTATATAAAGCCTTAAAAATCGATTTTTGGAAACCGCTTCTAGTTGCCTGTTTTCCAATTCCGCAATCGATTTTCGCTTCCAAGTAAACGCATACGGTTTTCAAACATGCTTGGGCTGAGAGGTTTCTTCTTATTATTAAAAACTTTCAGGTAATATGGACGGAGTGGCTTTTTGTACGGTAAAGGACAAGTAGAAATATTAGACCAACTATTTACACCTCGTCTACGCGCATAGGAACAGCAGTTGCACAGACTGGTGCCATATTTAACTGGGCAGCAAATGCGTTTCAGGCCTTAACATGTAACCACGAGACCGAAAAGCAGTTTGCGAAATTCGGTTTTCGCCTTTCCGATGAGGTGTCGCATGTAGAAGCCATTTTAAGGCATGTACACACCAGGACCTAGGCTAACGTCACCAGAAGCCCCGTCTTTAATGGGAATGGCCATTTTTTCGTTCTGTGTCCCGCTGACTATCCAATGGGAGGCAAAATGCCCCGGCTTTTTCGTAATCAGAAGTGACATTTTGTTTCATTTTGTGTTTTTAATTATTTCTACGTCAATTTCGCATGACAGACTTTTTTTTAACATTTTCGTGAGTCTTGCTTTGTCTAGAATTCAAAGATGGAATACAGAAGCTGTATTTTGGTCACAGGATGAGGACAGGTGTGGACAGAAGATTTCCCGTCATCACGCTCGGTGAAAGTGACTCAAGCGTGAGCTTCGCGATTCGTATCCATCACTTACTACTGCAGAAATAACGGACGGATGTAACAAGTTTTCGTTAAAGAACGTTACAGGGCTATCAACGTGCAATTCTACTTGCAGTTACGAACTAGCTATTCACTGGTAGATGACATACAGTTGCAGAAGATGTGACCGACACGATGTCTTCGGACTGTTTGAGAGAACAATGAGAAGCAGGCGGCAGTTTCAGCACTAGATTCGGCAAACTTGCTTCGGTGCGCTCCAATCTCTGTTGTTCGTTGTGTGAAACTAGCTTGAGCCCGTTAAAACGGGGAAACGAAACTCGTCTTGCTCTAAAACCATGGAAGACAAGTTCGCTTTTTTGAAGGAAACCACGACTATACGAAAGTAAAATGTGCTGCGACGTTCAGTTTTTTCCACTGAACAAACATGGAGGGCTTGCCGATATAACGCATCACACGAAGAAAAAGATGTACCCGTGAGCAGTTTCTTCGGGAACAGACAGTGTAACTTCTTGCTCTGGTAGTAAAAAATGGCTCTGAGCACTATGGGACTTAACATCTATGGTCATCAGTCCCCTAGAACTACTTAAACCTAACTAACCTAAGGACAGCACACAACACCCAGCCATCACGAGGCAGAGAAAATCCCTGACCCCGCCGGGAATCGAACCCGGGAACCCGGGCGTGGGAAGCGAGAACGCTACCGCACGACCACGAGATGCGGGCGCTCTGTTAGTACGAATGAAGTACAAACAGGAAGATGAAAGCATCGCTACCGCGAAACACACGTTCTTTCCGTTAAAGGACTGCATGGTTCTTGTGATCCGAGAGCTGTTTCAGAAGAAACATGTTCTAGGACAAAATGCGAGTCCATCTCAGTGAACGTTTTATGGCCTTACGCAGTGCGTTGAGTCAGGATTTGAAGATGCAAAGTATCTGCCTGTGATGGCTGATGATGCATCAAATGACAAAACCTGAAAGCTGGTACCGATTCTAGCTCGATAATTCACTCGTGCAGAAAGTTGGTCAGCGCAACATAATCTCCCTTATGAACAATGGCGGAGAAGCGGTAGCATTATTAGCTAGCTGTAGTCTGGGTATTTTAAAAAAGAAAAATATAGTTTACGAGATTGCCACATTTTGTGCATATAATTGTAATTTCAACGTTGGTAGGCACAAGATAGCAGGAACAAACAATGTTTATTGCAAACTGAACAGCGTTCTCTAGATGAGCACTGAAGGCATCCGTTGTGCTGTCCACGTGGTACAGAGCGGTGGTAGAGTGCAGAAATTCTCCCCACTCACACAGAAACAACAGCGAATTAAGTTTTTCCAGTATTTTCACATTTACACTCAGCTTGTGGAGAAACTGAAATCCTTCTGTGATTTCGTTGATGCTGAATACAAACAAGTTCTAGGTAGTATTAACACTAGATGGTTATCATTGTTGCCGCGAGTTGCAAGACATTGATCTGTATAAACCTCTGAAACCTTATTTTCTGTCTCAGTATAGCTGTCTTCCATTGGTGCAAATTTTGTGAGAACCCACAGACACGTCTTTGCCTTCATTTCACACAAAGCTAATGAAAATCTTTTCAGATTCAGTCCAAAAGTTTGAAACAACTACGATTTCAGTTACACATTCAGCTGAAGAGGTAGAGCTGCTTAAAGAAAAAATCGGTGACAGGAAATTTGGTAAACTTCGAACTTCAGTTGGTTTGTCGATTTTTAATTAACTTGGTAAAGGAAGGCATTTTCAGTCCGGTATGAACCAGTTATCAATTTATTTTATGACACTTTTGTGACTTATTTAGAGAAGGGAAGTTGTGTGTTTCATCCTCTGAAATCGTTTCATTGGGTAACACTGAAAATTTCCGTTTCTTGGGCTTAACTGTTAAATTGTCTGAAATTCCTAAGACAGTAGACTGATGTGCAACATTTCAGTTGAGACAGGATGCCTGAACAACATTGTATCCCAGAAACTTGAGGAATGGGAAAAAGCTAATTTGGAAACTCTTGAGAGATGGTGTGATGTATTCCATACACTTTAAAGTACAGGTACTTTATGTAAAAATATAGAGATGCTTGTGAGGTTTGGTCGTGCTTCACCAGGCACAAATGCTGTTGTGGAATGAGTATTTTCAACTGTGAATTCGTTTTAAATTTTTAAGAAAAACCGTTTTACGACGAACTATAGAAGCAATTGTAATAGTTAAGACTCGTTATCAAGATCTTACCTACAAGGATTTCTGCAATCTGCTACTAATGTAGTCAAAGCTTTCGAAAGCTGTTAGGTGTTCTGATAAGTACCAAGTTACTAGCAGTGCACGCCGTACAGTAGCTGAACGGTTTGCGTGTTTTAGACGTGTACATTATCGTTCATTTGTCAGAAATCGTTCTTTCAGCTTCTCAGTATTTTCAATCGTAATCATTTCCTGGAAAAAGCAATGAATCATCATATAAGGCAGTGGCATTACAAGCATGTTTTGAAGTGCATTGTTTGAATGTGTCTATGTTTATGAAGTTTAGTTTTTATGTATGTTAGTAAAGCAATGCAGTCATATATGCAGAATATTATATATATATATATATATATATATATATATATATATATATATATATATATATATATATATATTAGTTACGAAACTTTATTCGTACTTCACCCTTCTTTTCCTGATGATGCTTTGTATAAAAACGGCAATTCAGAAAAAGTTTATTAACTCTAGAAAGATCATCGCCGGTAAAACGAACCCATTTGCTTCTGAAAGAACTCCCAGTAACTAATCAAACTACTTTAAGAATGTCCTAATACTTGTGAAAGAGGATTCCACTGTGATCCGACGCCAAACTTCACTGTATCGACTTCAAAGAATGTCATTTCACTATCGTTAGATGTCTGAGTTCCACTCATCTACCACTAACAGACTGCCTCAGTTTGCACGTGTAGCTGTAAATACGCCATTATCTTCCGGTGGACGCAATGAATACAAATGTCAAGGTTGATTGACAACATAGGAAATCCAAGTAGGGGAATTCCAGAGACACTTCGGTCAGAAAAAAATCGTAGGAGTTTTGTAAGTGGAAAGTACACTTACGGAAACGCTCGATGTTCCAGATACAGAACCTGCACAGAAGCCTTGAGCGAATGATAAATACATACAGGCAGACCACTTAAACTGGAATCATTAAAAATTTTAGGAATCCAAAGTACTTGCGAGTTGAAACGAGGAACGAAATTAGATAATTCCGACAGAGAAAATGGGAGCTCAACTTGGAATCGACTAAAGTACAGGTACGAACAATTGTGGATGAATAGCCGGCTCAAGAAAGTGCAGAAGAAATCTACAGCAGAATTCCTGCGTCTGTGATGAAACGAAAATTAAGATGCACTGCGATGAAAAAACAGAGGAAAATGAGAACGAGAAGGGCCCGAAACTACGAAAGGTGCAATGATAATACGATGCTAAACAGCATCTTCTACATCCGCTTCTGCATCTATATACTCTGCAAACGACCGTGGCAGAGAGTACGTCCCACTGCACCAGTTATTAATGGTTGTTCCTGTTCCATTCACGAATGGAGAGAATGACTGAATGCCTTTGTACGTGTAGTAATTATTCTAATCTTACCTTCACGATCTCTATGTGAGCGATACGTAGGGGGTTTTAGTACATTCCTAACATCACCATCTAAAGGAGCTTCTTGAAACTTTAACAGACTTTCCGGTATAGTTTGGGTCTGCCTTTGAGAGTCTGTAAGTTCAGTTCCTTGCGTATCTCAGTTATACTCCCACGGGTGAGAGAAACCTGTGACCATTGGTGCTGCCCTCCTGTGTATACGTTCAGAGTCCCTTGTTAATGCTATTTGGTGCGGGTCCCACACACTTGAGCAAAATCTGGAACCGGTGGTACGAGTGGTTTGTAAGCAAAGTCCACCGTACGCTGACCGCTCTTCCCCAGTATTCTACCAGTAAACGGAAGTCTGTCACCTGCTTTACCTACAACTAAGCGTATTCCATCTCATACCAGGTACTTTTTATGTGTCGGCCGATTCCAACAGTTACTCGATATTATAGTCATAGAATACTACTTTTTTCGATTTCTGCAGGCACATTTTTACATTTATGAACATTTAAATCAAGTTGCCGTCTTTCCACCGCTACGAAATCTTATCAAGATCTGACTGAATATTTATGCAGCTGCTTTCAGACAATACATCATAGATAACTGGATCTGAAAAAAGTCTGAGTTTACTATTAATATTTCGTCTTCCGCAGAGATAGCGATGTGGTCTGACCTTGCAGCTGTGTTAAGGGCAACCTACAGTTCACAGGAGTTTCTGCAAACGTGACGTCATTTTGACGACAGAGGGGGAGCGGATGAATTAGTGGTATCAGAAGTACCCTCGGCCACACACCGTTAGGTGGCTTGTCGGATATTGCTGTAGAAGTGTGTAGAAACCCGCCTGCTTGGACAACTTTCCACGATGCTTAGTCAGGAGATTTGAGTAGACTGCACCTGTGGCGGTGTTCCCTTTTACAAGCATAATCTGTCAACACACCGCCTTGGCAGACCCTCCCTCAACTCTCCCAACCATAAAAAAACCACCAGCACCTTGCCCAGTGCTGGCTCTTCACCTTTTTCGGCGGTAATGAAGTCAATCTTTTCCACTGCTTACTCGCTGTTCCCCTTTGTCTTGGGATGTTTAAGTGGCTAAAGAAGTTTTTACGACCATAAGAAACTACAGTCGTTCAGTCATAGCTGCAGGCTCTTTGATTGCCCTGGGAGATGTATGCTTGAAACTACAACGTATGAAATATTAGTTCACTTTATTACAAGAATGATAATAAGATTTACTTAACTTTATATAGTCCTTTGCCACACGGATGATCCGAATATTTATGACTGTCTTCGAACAATAAAGCATCACTTGATCACACAATTACAAACCGATCCCTTACAGTATAAGTACAACATTTACAAAACAGTTCAATCTGAGACTTTAATAGCACTCTTGTCCTAACTAGATGAGGACTGCTTCATCGCAGGTCACTAACTGAGCAGAGCGAGTCCTTGTTTGGCTCAATACCGACCTCTGTGTGATGGCGCTGCAGTGCTTAGAGACGGGGCGTGTTCTTAGGAGCCTCTCTCATTTGTCATTACGGATTGCAGCAAGACATCGCTCATGTCTGTGGTATCAACACGCTTTGCCGATTTTGGTGTGGATCGCGATCTTCGGACGATAAAGAAGAAGTCACCTGTATTGGCCTGACATAGCCACAATATTTCCACCGATGGCTCTGAAAGCTGATGTGTGGAGTTGGTCCGTTGTCAGAAAAGGCGGGCAGCCATTGTAACAGTCGAAGTAAACCATCAGCTCGTTTACATTGTGTCCAGTGAGTAATGCCGTTTCGAAACACTGACACCAGCTAGCACATCTCGAAAACACGTCACTATCGGTAACATTTGTTGTAGTAAAATGAAGAAAAGCGTAATTTTAGTGGTTGAAGATGTACTTTAATCTGAGACGTTTATCTGGGAAAGACGTGGCCTAGAAAAACTAGCTCGTAAATTGTCTTTTGTACACATTAAATATGGCTACATTTTATGTATAGCTGAGACCATGCTACCTCTTTATTCTGTTGCAAATGTGTCCGTCAGTTCTACGCTTTTTATTTTGAACGGTAATTTGCTTTGCCAGATGATCAACGTGTGAATATTTATTCGCATTTGCGAGTTTCACACTTAATATGTAGATATGAAAATTATTGACAATGACAACCCAGACCTGATACGCACACCTCCAGACAGAGGGAACTGATACGCACACCTCCAGACAGAAGGAACTACTGTATGTACAAAATAATATTTAAGGACTAACTGCAATTAACTTAATAAAGAAGTCCCAGAACCTTTACAAACGTGAAGGTGAGATGGTAGGACGCGAGTCACCTCCGTAGCTACCCTCTGCTCTGTAACTCAACGCTTACAACCGCTGCCTCACAATCAACCGCTGGAAGATCAGCCCCCGCACCGTAAACTGAATGTAATGAAGGCTTTAGCAGCCGATACGTCCTTATATGACGTCTGATAACACATCAGAAAGAAAGTGTCGTGTTTTAAAAAATCTTCCATGTAGAGTTGCCCTGAAACGGTGCTGTTTCATAATACGGAATTTAGGACCTCCTATTCAGTAGCAGCCATGACAAATGATTACGTTTTTTTATGGATAAATAATTATAACAGTCACGTGCAAATGTCTTCAACTCACGGGGTAACAGTGTGATAAGTTTCTTTTTTTAACCATTCTTGACGGCCCACATAAAGTCTTGTCTTCCGCCATTTCCTTTTTTTGTCTTCACAGGAACACAGCCGACCAATCGAGCAGAACCGTTGTTCCAGCTCCAAGTACTGGAGACGCTGTCCAATGCTCTGTACTGCATGCCTGGACTGCACACTTGCGAAGGGCGTTTCAGTTTTCCAATACCTATGTACCCTAAAATGGATCACAGAGTTTCGTGGTGTGCAATTTAATAAATAATGACTCCGAAATGCACCACTTACGCTTCGCGGAAACCGAATATAACCTGGCGTCTACTGCGACTGCTGTTTCCCACCAAACACAAAACGACACAACTGAAGTCATGAGAAAAGTTACTGACTTCTAAATGACGGGAAAATTCTCCGTACAACTTCGTATGCATTACGTAGCTAAAAATGAAATTTCCATCCCGATGACAAATTTATTACTGTCTATTCATTAGCATACTGATGAGTGAACCAACATTTGAATTCTCGGTTCCATATAACACTTTACAGCTTTGCATCAGAAGATCACATGATCAGAAACACCTAAAGAGTGAACAGAAAGATGTTTTCCGACGCAGACTGAATGCACGTTTAACAGCGCATGACGACTCTTGCTGCACGAATTTCGTGAAAGGAAATACGGACCAGTACTCTACGAGATGTGTCCAGACTAGGAATAAGAAAACACCGCACCTGTTGCTACCGCTGCTCATCTTCTTTGACCGACGACGAAAACGCCGGATAAACCACTCACGAAAACGCAGTATGCGCAAAATACGTGTAGTAAGAAGGACTATTTAGTTTGTTTCCATCACAGCACATTCATACACTTCACCAAATCACAAACTGCCCTTTCAGTCTCAGCTGCAGAAAAGTGTCAGCACACCCTGCCTTCCAAGCAACAATGTGGGAGGGAAACAAAGGTCAGTGTTGTGTTCTGCCTCTGTACTGAGAGTAGAGAGAGAGCCCGTGAAACTACGACACAGGTCAAAGCCAGTGTGTGGCGTCGCTAAGACACTCGGTGGGGAGTCTTGTTTTACGGTACGTGGTTGTGCCCTAGCAGTTTAAGATTTTAATTTGGAAGGCATGATATATACGGCAAAGTGCGTTGAATGTATTGCAAATCTGGACATCGGAATATACTCCGTCGATCACATTAAACTTCATGTAAACATTACACTATGCACTCTTCCGCGTTTGCTGGAACCTCTTTGGATTTAGTTTCAGGTGGAGCGGAAGCCAAGCGGTCACAAGTGCAATCAAGTACGATGATGAGGGTTCGTTTTATGCTGTGCCTATCGACTTGTGCTGTAATACGGGACAACAGCTTTACCGGCGCGTTTAGCTTTGACAGCGCTGGCCGGGCAAGTGGTCCAGCTAACGTGCACTGGTGTGAGCAGTGGCGGTTCAGACGTAGAAAGAGACGAGCAGAGGACAATACAGCTTTGGATGTGAATTTTTAAACAGAAGGAAATAATATATGGCAAAACTCAGGCGATTTTCTCCTCAGACGACCGGACGGAAAGTATAACATGCCATCGATATTAGCGAACATAGTATTTTAATTAAAAGCAGGAGTGATGAAAATTCGTGACTAACGAGGGTAATTTTTCTACTTGAGCTGTGTGTGGCGTGAAAGCGCACTGTAGTAGCGCAATGTAGTAAAATACTAAGCCACTGAAGGTATCGGAGTCAGCTGTCTGGTAATCTCTGAACTCCTTCCACATCTGACACCGCTGAACACACTTCAGTACAGCTAGGTTGATAACGAGTCTATCGGAGACAGAACCCCAAGCCAGAAAAATGTCCACATTTCCTCCTCCTCCTCCTCCTCTTTCGTGACGTGCTGTTCTGCAGTTCGCCATCGTTAGGCAGCGACGTGTCACAAAGCTTCGCGCATTAGTTGCAGTACGTTTGACAGCGTAATGTCTTGTTATTCCTCGCGACAATTCCCTTAACTCTGCTCCATATCGATTCTGTCGGGTTCAGACTGCAGTGTTACGACCACAACTCTAAAAATAATCCATTTGTACAGCGTGCTCGACGCCATCAAAATTGTCTTCCATCTTTCTGCGACATTTATCGCTCTGGCTCTTGTGAGACCACATCTGTCATACAAAACAATGGGCATATTCAAACAGAGTACTTTTCAATTTTTTCCAAAAAATTTAATCACGTAATATTTTATCTTCAACGATATTTTGCAATCTTTTATAATATATCTGTAATTAAGAATGTATACTTGCAATGAAAACCAGAAATTTTCGTGTGATATGTAATTGTAAACTACAAGATGTGCATTTTTCTTAAAATTGGTGACGAACAAGTTAATTGCCGTATATGGCTGAAAACCATATCAACCAAAACCACTAAAAATAAACGCAAAATATATCTATTTAAAACAGCAGATAAAAATTCTGCTTGATGCCTTCCTAAGAGAGAGTCTCCATTCCTCCCAAGCTAATTATGTAAGTGTAGACCAGATATGGTTCAAATTCAAAGATACAGTATCGACAGCAATAGATCCATATCGTCTAAGTTAATAAGAGACGGGACTTATGCATCATGGTACACAAAACACATCAGAACACTGTTGCAGAAGCAACGAAAAAAGCAAGCCAAATTAAGAAGAACGCAGAAGCCCCAAAACTGGCTAAGTTTCACGGAAGCTCGAAATTTAGTGCGGACGTCTATGCGAGATGCTTTTAATAGTTTCCACAATGAAATATTGTCTCAAAATATGGTAGAAAACCCAAAGAGAATCTGGTCGTATGTAAAGTACACCAGTGGCAAAAAACAGTCAACACCGCGATAGCTATGGAGAAGTTACCGATGGTGGTGCCTCTGAAAAACCACAGCAGCTGTTAGCAAGAGTGACATAAAAGTAGGTAGCTTAGGTGTTGCGATACAACTCAAATCACTTAAGAAATGCAATTCTTCCGGTCCAGATGGTATACCAATCAGGTTCCTTTCAGAGTATGCAGACACAATACCGCCTTTCTTGGCAATCACATACAACTGCTCACTTGGCGAAATGTCTGTTCCTGAAGACTGAAAAGTAGCACAGGTCACACCAATACTGAAGGAAGGAAATAGGAGTAATCCATTTAATTACAGACCCATATCACTGACCAATTTGCAGGAGGATTCTGGAGCACGTAATGTACTTTAACATTATAAATCACCTTGAAGAAAATGATTTATTGATACATAACCAACACGGATTCAGAAAATATCGTTCTTGTGCAACACAGCTAGCTTTCCATTCCGATGAAGTAATGAGTGCTGTCCACAAGGGATCTCAGATCGATTCCATATTCCTAGACTTCCATAAGGTTTTCGATACCGTTCCTCACAAGCGAGTATTAAATTGCGTGCATATGGAGTATCGTCTCAGTTGTGTGATTGGATTCGTGATTTCCTCTCCGAGAGAGGTCACAGTTCGTGGCGATAGACGGAAATCATAGAGTAGAACAGAAGTGATATCAGGCGTTCCGCAAGGTAGTGTCATAGGGCCTCTGCTGTTCCTGATTTACATACTTTATCTAGGAGATATCTGAGCAGCCCCCTTAGACTGTTTGCAGATGACGCTGTAATTTACAGTCTAGCGAAGTCATCAGACGATCAATTCCAACTACAAAATGACCTAGGGAGAATTTCTGTAAGGTGCGAAAAGTGGCAATTGGCACTAAGCAAAAGAAAAGTGCGAGGTCATCCACATGGGTACTAAAAGAAATCCGAGTAATTTTGGGTATACGATAAATCGCACAAATCTTAGGGCTGTCAATTCGACTAAATACCTAGGATTTACAATTACGAGCAACTTAAATTGGAAATATCACATAGATAATATTGTGGGGAAGGCGAAACAAAGACTGCGCTTTGTTGGCAGAACAGGTCACACTAAAGAGACAGCCTACATCACACTTGTCCATCCTCTGCTGGAATATTGCTGCGCGGTATAGGATCCTTACCAGATAGGCTTGACGGAGGACATCGAAAAAGTTGAAGAAAGGGCAGCCCATTTCGTGTTATCGCGAAACAAGGCTGAGAGTGTAACTGATATGATACGCGAGTTGGGCTGAGAGTCACTGAATCAAAGGCAGTCTTGATTGAGGAGAGATCTATTTACAATATTTCAATCTCCAACTTTCTCTCCCGAATGTGTAAATATTTTGTCGACACCCAACTACATAGGAAGAAATGATCATGATATTAAAATAAGAGAAATCAGAGCTCGAACGGAAAGATATAGGTGTTCCTTTTTCCCACGCGCCATTCGAGAGTGGAATGGTATAGTATTAGTATGAAAATGGTTCGATAAACCCTCTGCCAGGCACTTAAGTGTGAATTGCAGAGTAACCATATAGATGTATATGTACATGTGATGAGTTTCATATTTAAATGCTTTAGGTATTCAAACCTAACAAAGAAAATTTCGCACCACGTGGAGTGTAGAGCCACCGCCCGCCGGCACACACGATGGTCAGTCTACGACCCTGTATCACGCCACGCATGTAGTTAACACCTCCCTTATTTCTGATACATGGTCCTACTCGAAAAAAAGTCAAAAGCTGATTTTTGTCTGTAATCTTGTGAAGAACATTAACTACTTGTTTCTCGCCATTAACGGTGTTCCACGTGCGTGTTTCACTACGAAGCAGGAAGCAGTGTCGTCCATTTTCGCGGTACGTATGAACAGCGAGACAATCAGAGCACACGTACTGGTTACAGAGACTGTGACTGTACACAATTTAAGATAAAAGTTACGTAGGTAAAGTACGATTAAGATAGACGTTGATGGCTGTTAATACGTCAGAATGTCTGAAAGGTTCTTCCACACTGACATAGTAATAAGCTATCGAACACTTAAGTTGGACCTACTTCCGAGAGCGGAGCACCACCAGTTTAGGAGAGTTACGGCTGCTGACCAGTCAGCGCGCTTGCGTTTGTTTACATCTGGTTTGCTCTTATGATGAAGTACATGCTACATACGAACCCCGTAGCCCCACCCTTTATTTCGCATTCACGTTCATTGTCCTACCCGTCTCACAGCCATACCACCTTACTCCACACCAACCTACCTCTCGCTGTGCTACGGAGTACTGAAATCTTGTTCCCAACAAATAAGTAGGAGTCTCAGCCAGATATGTATTTTTCCTCATAGACTGAAATACTCTGTTGTTCAAAAACTGCGTAAAAATGAGGGGGCGACAGAAGCGTCCGATCCCACGCGTCGGCTTTGACCCGTGACGTAAGGGTGTTGTGTGTCACGTCACGACGGCGCGGAGTTTGGTTTGTGAGTGTGGCGTGTTTGTAGATGTCGTCGTGTCGTGGTTTGTTGTGCTCTGGTGGTATGTTCAGGGTTTTCGTTCGTGTGGTGTAATGGGCTCAGTTTGCTTTTGTTCATTATCCAGAATTGTTAGTGTGTCGGCTGTGTTTGTAGTGGAATTCGTTTCAGTGAGTTAAAGATTTTGTGTGAAGGTTAATTTAGTGTTCGCTGTACATCGTATGGTAATTTTAGTAAAATTAATCGGTTGTTTTTGTTCAGGAATGGATATGACGGACAAAATTAACAGTGCGCAGGTCAAGGGAGGTGTTCGATCCCAATGTGTGGCTGTGTATGTTGGTATTGGTATCGGGAGATGTTTTTGAGCTATATAGGCCAAGGAAAGGGTTTGATCCTAATTTATGGGATCGGGAGCTGCTGTTGAGCTATATAGGTCAAGGGAAGTGTCCGATTCCAGATGATATTGTGTTTAGTGGTATTTGGGGAGTTTTGTGATGTCTGTTTTTTTCGTCGTTTTGTGTTTTGTATGGGGGTGGGCGTCCAAATTAGTTTATATTTAGTTTGCCCCCACCCAAAAACACCCCATTTCCCGCACTTGTCCCGTTAGTGTCATTAGGCTTTTTGTGGAAAGTGTGTGTGTTTGTTTTTCGATGTATTTTCGCCCTCATAATGTGTACGTAACGACTTTACATGCGCCATATTGGAATCGTGGTTTACGGTCGTTTCCGCCATATTTGGAACGTCAAAGCAGATGGGCGGGATCGGACGCTTCCGTATTTCCAAAATGGGGATAGGTCTGATGCTAACAACTACCAGCCAGTCTCACTTCTAATAGCTTTATTCAAAAGTCTTGAAAAAGTAATGTATTCAGGAGTAGCATCACGTACCTGTAAAAATGAAGTACTAACAAAATGTCAGTTTGGTTTTCAGAAAGGCTTTTCAAGAGAAAATGCTATAAATATGCTTTCACTGATCAAATAGTAAATGCACTGAATAACCAAACATTACCCATTAGGATATTTTGTCACCTCTCAAAGGCTTTTGATGGTGTGAATCACGAATTTCTTCTGCACAAGCTTAAGTACTGTGGCATGAGTGGGACAGTGCACAAATGGTTTAATTCATATTTAACTGGAAGAATGCAGAAGGCTGAAATTAGCACTACAGATTGTCTGCAAAAATGGTGTCCCAGACAGTTCAGTCTTGGGTCCCTTACTGTTCTCGATATATATTAATGACTCGTCACTCTATATTCATGAAGATGCAAAGCTAGTTCTTTTTGCTAATGATACAAGTACAGTAATCACACCCAAGGAAATTGTAAATAATGTCTTTCACAAAATTACTAAGTGGTTCTCTGCAAGTGGACACTCATTAAATTTTAAGAAAAAACAGTGTATACAATTCTGTGCAGTAAATGGCATAAAAACATTGATAAATATAGGCTATGAACGCAAGTCTGTTGCTAAGGCAGGGTATTCAAAATTTCTGGATGTGTACACTGATGAGAAATTGAATTTGAAAAAACATCGATGATCTGCTGAAATAGGTTGAGCTACTTACGCCACTGCGGTTATTGCAAAATATTGGTGATGAACATCATTAAATTAGCCTACTATGCCTATTTTCATTCACTGCTTACACATGGTATCGTATTTGGGGGCAATTCGTCACTAAGAGGAAAAGTATTCATAGCATCAGGCTAACAGCTGGAGCCCACCGAAGATGACCTTGTGAACATTTATCCAATGAACTTGCGATATTCACAGTACCTTCGCAGTACATATATTCATTTATGACATTTGTCAATGACCCACCCCAGTTCAAAAATAACAGCAAAGTGCATAGCTACAACACTAGAAGAAACCATTATCTTCACTACTCTGGATTAAATCTCACTTTGTCACAAAAAGGTGTGAATTATGTTGCCACAAAAGTATTTGGTCATTTACCAAATAGCATTAAAAATCCGGCAGATATCTAACCAACATTTAAAAGAAAAAAGTATTCCTGAATGACAACTCCTACTCAATAGATGAATTTTTAAACATGAAGTATTAACTATAAAAATATTTACTATTTTGTGCAAAGAAAACTTGTGTTCAAGTGACACATCCCACATCATTACGAAATGTATTAATGCTCTATGCAACAAGGATCAATGTATGTATGTATGTATGCAGACCAATTTGTCAACACAAGCCATATTTCAGGGAGGTGGCTATCGTATCAGCCCCTCTTTGTGGAAGTTTGTCTACAACCACCTGCATTGCTATTTTTCATTTACTTACACAAAAGACGATGAAATTACTCTTAACGTATTAATGTCAAGAGATCCGCTTGCTATGATATAAACTGTGTATTCCTTTCTCTACGCAACAGCAACACACTTTATACTGTAGGCAACTACAGGTGTAACAATGTGTTCTTCTTGAAGCCACAACAGTTGAATAATTCTTTGTTTGTCGTAATAAAGTATTACTCAGGAGCACCCGTTTGGTTTGACAAGAACATGTATGTGAATCTTCAGTTTCTCCCAAATTATTTTTTGATGGAACAGTCCACAGGTGAACTGCCTGTTCGTAGTGTCCAGCGTGCACGCTATGAACCGAAAGTACAGCTATGGACTGTTCCATCAAGAATATATGTAATAGTTGAGTTCTGCAGCGAGATTTGTAGCTGATACTCTGTATCTTGATATCGTTCTGAGCATTGACAAACACTTATCAGAAGAGATTCTGAGGATGGCTGGTTTTACTGCCAAAGTGTTTCAGTACTGGTCCTTTACGTGGGATACTGCTTCACTCGTCCAGATACCCCCTTATCAGAAAACCGACTACTTTTTTGGTAAGTGTACGGCACAGTCACTGCCTGTAGATGCACGATTATTAATTGAAGTGAAGACTGAGTCCCTAACGCCGGGAATTTTGACAACTTTTCTAGCAAGAGGATCAATTTTAGGTCAACGTAATAATTCATTCATTTCTGCACTTACACATATAGAACAAAGACGAAATGGAGGGTAACATTATCTGTCTTACTGACTACCCAACGGACTACCTTGTCACCAAAAACATTGCTCTAGAAAAGTGAAAGTATAGAAATTAAATGGAACAGCGTTCTGCACTAAAACACATTTGCGTGACCTAACGTGCTGACGATTGCTAATGCAGGACTGGGGTAAAGGCGCTAACAGATTAGTTGTACTAAATTCGGCAGTTTTCGTGGAGCCGACTGCTTCGGGAAATATCTGATTCAATGCTCCACTATGGAACTGTCAAAATGCGTCTAGCTTGGTTTGATTTCAAACCATTAGGAATAGGATCAGACTGTCCCAAGGTCTACGGAGTATCCTGACGTAAAGTAATTGTTTAATTCCTCAAGAGTCGAAGTCGCCATAGCATCTTATCTACTTGCAGAAGCAGTGTTCCGTCATTCTGTTCCGTTATTCCTAACACGCACAATAATCCTTTTATGGATCACACGTGTACAAATACGAACCTATATTTCGGGGGAAAAAAATTCAACAAAATGGCGCGAATACGAGTACAAATCTCGTCCGAGCCTATGCTTTTCACTCATGCCTAAAGTCCGTAGAACAGCAGAATTAATAGGAATGTCGGTAGGACTTTAAAGTAACAAGATTTGTAATACGAAATTCGTTAGTATTCTGAGAGCGTAATAAACGAACGCGGTTTGCTTTATACGCTGTAGTCTCCATAGTGAACCTAAATGAGACCTTACAGCTACCATGACTTTGGAAAAACAAACCAAATGAAAACAAAGAAAATAATTCAACACTACAGGAACGCATGAAAACAGTCGTCCTTACCTTATTAAGGGTGTGGGTGTAGCAGAAGAAATTCTCGGCGCAGAAACAGCAGCACGAAATCACAACGCGGAACGTCGCACTGGACACGACTCGATACAAATGCGACAGACGCCTGAAGCGGCAGGGCTGTGGCACGCAGTCAGTGCTGCCAACGGCTGCGAGGCCGGCAGGTACCAACTGCAATCTGCTACGGGGGCCTCACACAGCGGGCAGCGCTTCCTGGGACCCCGCGCAGAACATGCGAATGTAATACGAAGACTGTCGTCCTAATTTTGTTATTGCGGACAAGCTGAAAAAAATAAAGTAACATGTTTGTGAAAGTACTTTTAGAGCTATGTAATCCAATTCTACGCTCACTGTGACACTGCTGTGGCCACTGGAGTGCCTCTCAGAAAATTATGCCCGCACCGGAGTCCAGGGAACCAGCGGCTGTGAGACGGACGCGCTACAGTACTGTTTATTGTCAACACATGGCTGTTGCCCATGCATATATTCGGTTCATTGCTTCTCAGCCCCTGTCCGCGCCATTTCTACTCATTGCTGTAGATAACAATGAAGCATTACATCCCACTCGTCAGCAGGTTCTTTCCTACAGAATGATTGTTTTATTGTCGTCAGTTGAAACATATGCCTGCCGCACTTTCCCACTTCACGTGTTGTGTGTGCACTGTGTGTCAAGATACAGTGTTTTTCCCTGTCCTGTGGAGTTCAAAGAGCCAAAAGGGAAACCTTTCATGAAAAGGACAGATTTAAAAGATACGATTCATGTATTCAAAAGATCAAGAAAAAGCTACAACTGAACAGTTTTTGAACTCACAAAAAGGCGCTCCCGGAAAATTTCTCCTACCAACAACGTCAGACAGTGAGAGTTAAGCGTGCTTAAAAGGCCATGTCGTTAACAGCAGCCTCTCATCGTGTGGTGCTTCAGATGCAAGTGAACACAAGCACTGGAACACGGACCCCCAGCTGTCCCACATGCGGGTAGGCCTACTGCTAGCAGTTGTGCAGCAGCCACGAGTTTGGACCCAGCCACTTGGCCTAATAGCTTAACATCCACAAAGATAAATGAAATTTTACATAAAGGCCCTAATAACATTGTAAGTTTTGAGTATCCTTTAAACGAGAATGGAAGAAATGTTTCAACTCATTTTTAACATAAGAAGTTTACTAAATTGAGAAAAACTATGATCGTAAATGGCTTAAGTATTCGAAACCTACCGACAAAGTTCTTTGTTTTTTTATTGTAAACATATTCGATCTCCTTCAAACAAGCTATCAGGTGATGGACTCTGTGACTGGGTTCATTTAGGAAATCGGCTTCAAGAGCATGAATAATAGTTTAACAACATAAACAGTACAAGAAAGTGGGTAGAATCCGAGTTAATTTGAAACAACAAAGTGGTGTTGATCATACTGACCTTGAACTACTGGAAAAAGAGAAAGAACATTAGCGTCAGGTTCTAATATGAATTATACTCACCATCAGATACCTACTTCAAAGTAATATTGCCTTAAAGGGAGGCAGCGACAAGCTCTATCAAGGAAATAATGGTAGTTTTCTTGGTTTGATCGAAAGACAGCAGAATTTGAACCCATTTTGCAGGAACATTAGAGGTGGGTAAATGCTCAAGTAAGTCATGACCATTTTCTTGGAAAAAAACATTCAAAATGAACTCATAAATTTGCTTGCCAACAAAGTAAAAAACAGAATTGTTAATTCTGTAATCGAAAGTAAATAATTTTCTGACATGCCTGATTGTACTCCTGATACGTGCCACAAGGAACAAATGACATTGATTGTTAGGTCTCTAAATTTATCAGAAGACGCAGCGACTGTAGAAGAACACTTCCACGACTTCCTGAACGTCACTTCAGCAACAGGAGAAAGTTTGACTGAAACCGTTTTGTCGATACTAGATGAACTAGGACTCGATATTCATGACTGCAGAGGTCAAAGTTATCGAATATGAAAGGTGGTGGAAGTGGTGTTCAAGCCAGAATATTAAGGTGCAAACCAAGAGCATTTTATACGCCATGTGACAGCCACAGTCTTGTGTAATCAGATGCGGCGTAATCTACTGCAAAAGCAGTCACATTTTCTGGTGTAATTTAAAGAATATACGTTATTTTCAGTGCGTCCACTCAGAGATGGGAAATCTTATTGTACAGGGAGCCAACTTTAACAGCGATGAATCTTTCAGATTCAAAGTAGGGTGTAGAGTGTCAAAGCTGTTAAAGTGCCAGACGAGAGAAGTCAGAGGCGCCCTTCCTGAGGTGAGCGACGGCGCTGTTGAATCGAAAACAAAGAGCGCAGCTCACTCGCTTGCTGTGGACGATTTGAAAAGCTTCGAGTTTATTGTAGGCGTTGTCGTATAGTATGGCCTTGTCTTTGCCATTAGCGCAGCAAGTAAGGCAGTTCGAGCAGCAAAACGTTGACGTGAAAGTAGCAACTAAATATCTCGAAAGTCTAGTTACGTTTATTGGAAATTTCGCGAAAGAGGTTTTGTTAATGTGCAGTTAACAGCGAAAGAGATAACTGAAACTTCGCAGACTTGACCAAAATTTGGAGAAAAGAGAACTGGCAAGAAGGCGAAGCAGTTTCATTATAAAGGTGACGACATGGTTTGCAGAGCTCAACCGTCAGAGGAGACATATAGGATCGATTTTTTCTACCCTGTCGTTGAGACAGTGTTAAAAAGTTTGAAACAGAGGTTTAGTCAAATGCTAAGTATCCCGGAGTACTCAACTTTTTGTTTTCTCTAGACAGTTTAAAATACACTCCTGGAAATTGAAACAAGAACACCGTGAATTCATTGTCCTAGGAAGGGGAAACTTTATTGACACATTCCTGGGGTCAGATACATCACATGATCACACTGACAGAACCACAGGCATATAGACACAGGCAACAGAGCATGCACAATGTCGGCACTAGTACAGTGTATATCCACCTTTCGCAGCAATGCAGGCTGCTATTCTCCCATGGAGACGATCGTAGAGATGCTGGATGTAGTCCTGTGGAACGGCTTGCCATGCCATTTCCACCTGGCGCCTCAGTTGGACCAGCGTTCGTGCTGGACGTGCAGACCGCGTGATACGACGCTTCATCCAGTCCCAAACATGCTCAATGGGGGACAGATCCGGAGATCTTGCTGGCCAGGGTAGTTGACTTACACCTTCTAGAGCACGTTGGGTGGTACGGGATACATACGGACGTGCATTGTCCTGTTGGAACAGCAAGTTCCCTTGCCGGTCTAGGAATGGTAGAACGATGGGTTCGATGACGGTTTGGATGTACCGTGCACTATTCAGTGTCCCCTCGACGATCACCAGTGGTGTACGGCCAGTGTAGGAGATCGCTCCCCACACCATGATGGCGGGTGTTGGCCCTGTGTGCCTCGGTCGTATGCAGTCCTGATTGTGGCGCTCACCTGCACGGCGCCAAACACGCATACGACCATCATTGGCACCAAGGCAGAAGCGACTCTCATCGCTGAAGACGACACGTCTCCATTCGTCCCTCCATTCACGCCTGTCGCGACACCACTGGAGGCGGGCTGCACGATGTTGGGGCGTGAGCGGAAGACGGCCTAACGGTGTGCGGGACCGTAGCCCAGCTTCATGGAGACGGTTGCGAATGGTCCTCGCCGATACCCCAGGAGCAACAGTGTCCCTAATTTGCTGGGAAGTGGCGGTGCGGTCCCCTACGGCACTGCGTAGGATCCTACGGTCTTGGCGTGCATCCGTGCGTCGCTGCGGTCCGGTCCCAGGTCGACGGCCACGTGCACCTTCCGCCGACCACTGGCGACAACATCGATGTACTGTGGAGACCTCACGCCCCACGTGTTGAGCAATTCGGCGGTACGTCCACCCGGCCTCTCGCATGCCCACTATACGCCCTCGCTCAAAGTCCGTCAACTGCACATACGGTTCACGTCCACGCTGTCGCGGCATGCTACCAGTGTTAAAGACTGCGATGGAGCTCCGTATGCCACGGCAAACTGGCTGACACTGACGGCGGCGGTGCACAAATGCTGCGCAGCTAGCGCCATTCGACGGCCAACACCGCGGTTCCTGGTGTGTCCGCTGTGCCGTGCGTGTGATCATTGCTTGTACAGCCCTCTCGCAGTGTCCGGAGCAAGTATGGTGGGTCTGACACACCGGCGTCAATGTGTTCTTTTTTCCATTTCCAGGAGTGTACATGCAGGACGAAGAATTGAAAATGCTGTCTACAAACCTTGAGAAAGAGCTAAGTGTAAACATAAACTGTGAATGTTCGAAAGACATTGTTGCTTCAGCTCTTTTGACAGAAATTAATGTGCTCAGAGAAATGACGCCCGATGACGTGAAAACTCCTACTTTAATACTGAAATACTCGAATGATTCTGCAAACCCGTTTCCCGGCGTTTATATCGCCACAGAATTTAGCCAGCCGTGCCAGGAACTGTCGCCTCCGCTGAAACAAGCTTTCTACGTTCAGAGCTCGTCAAGGATTATTTCCGAAGCAGCATTTCGGCCATGTTGTCAATAGAACACGGCGTGGTTCCAAAATTGAGTTCTGAAGATATTATTCATGAATTTTCTCTTCAAACAGCGAGGAAAAGATGTTTTGTGTATACCCTTTGTGTTTATAACCTACAACTCACTCAAATTCTTGTGAGACAAGGAGCAGAGTCGAGTGATGAAACAAAATTTGTGAACCATACCTGATTTTGAATTTCATTGAATTGGAAGGATTCCCGTAGCAGTCTTATTATTAACATTTTTGTAATAACCATAACTATTAAGATTTCTTCTCCACTTAACTATTTTCCTACAGCGACAGTAGGTCCCCTGCGGTATCAGTCTACTGATGCACTGGTACTGCGTTAATGACGGAAGTTAGAATTCTTTTGAACGTCACGGAGATATGTGACCTGTGTTGGAGGAGGGACTGGGAGGTTGGGGGGGAGGGTGTGGGAGAGCCCCACGCAGACCTTGGGCACACGTCCCCACGCCGGCTGAGCCCTGCTCACCTACTGCTGGCTCTGGAATTTCCTGTAAGCAGGCTTTCACGCAAACACTACTTTGTCTATTGCCACTACCCTTCTCTGTACGCGTTCAATATTCCCTGTTAGTTCTCTTTGTAATGGATCCCACACACCTGAGCCATAGTCTAGGATGGACCACACGAGTGTTCCGTAAGGTGTCTCCCTTGTAGACTCACCGCATTCATCCAGTGTCTCGTCCACTCTGCCATCTAGTTTGCCTACAACTGAGACTATGTGATACTTCCATTTTATATCACCTCAGTGTGCCACACAACAGACACAACCAAGAATTTGTATCTAACAGACAGGAGGGACCTAATTGGCATCCTCCACGTGACAGAACTTCAGAGATACAAGTGCAAATCGTAGAAATGGATCCGCGAAATGACGCGAATAATCAAAGACGTGACGCAAACAATCGACAATGACTAGCAGCTTCGGCTTCTGGCAGCAATATAGACGGTTCAGAAAGTAATGACACTACGGCTTTACACTACGTACGCCTGGAAGACATGAGAGACATTTTGTTAGACGAAAAGGAAAATAATGTAGACGCATTTTTACATCCTGTTATTGAAGTATGTGTGGGTAAGAATAAGTTCACTGCAGTTTTAGATTCTGGGAGCCCATTGAACGTCATTAGTGAATCAGTTTTTCGTATATGTGAAAGGACTATTGCCTGTCCTGTGTTACCTATTTCTAAAACTACAATTCGAGGAGCGATTTCTGGAAAAGGTGTAGAAGTTAAACAACAGACCGACCTAAATTTCAATTGTCTGTCTTCGCAACGTGCGCTGCCTTGACAAGGCGTGCTGTCTTGGCAAGGCGTGCTGTTTTTTTAATCCGTGCTCTTGGCAAGATGTGCCTTCTGGGCAAGGCGTGCTGCCTTGGCAAGGCGTGCTGCCTTGACAGGGCGTGCTATCTTGACAGGTCGTGCAGTCTTCATAAGTCGTGCTGTCTTCATAACGCATGCTGTCTTCGTAAGATGTGCTGTCTTGGCAAGGCGTGCTGTCTTCAGAAGGTGTGCTGTCTTGGAAAGCTGTGCTGTCTTGGTGAGGCATGCTGTCTTGGAAAGGCGTGCTGTCTTTGCAATGAGCGCTGTCTTCGTGAGGTTTGCTGTCTTGGCAATTCAAGCTATCTTGGCAAGGTGTGCTGATTTGTCAAGGCATGCTGTCTTGACACAGCATGCTGACTTGGTGAGGCATGCTGTCTTGTCCGGGTGTGCTGCCTTTGCAAGGTGTGCTGTTTAGGCAATGCGTGCTGTCTTGACAGGGCGTGCTGTCTTGACAGGGTGTGCTGGCCTGACGAGGTGTGCTGTCATCGCAAGGAGTGCCGTCTTAGTAAGGCATGCTGCCTTGGCAAGGTGTGCTATCTTGGCAAGGCATGCTGTCTTGGCAAGGTGTGCTGTCTTTGCAATGAGCGCTGTCTTCGCAACGTGTGCTGTATTGGCAATGCGAGCTGCCTTGGCAAGGTGTGCTGCCTTGACAAGCAATGCTGTCTTGACGGGGCATGCTGTCTTGGGGAGGCGTGCTGTCTTGACAGGGCGTGCTGCCTTGGCAAGGTGTGCTGTCTTTGCGAAGCCTCTTTCTTTGCAAAGCGTACTGTCTATGCAAGCCATGCTGTCTTTGCAAGGCATTCTGTCTTCACAAGGTGTACTGTCTTTATAAGGTGTGCTGCCTTTGCAAAGCATGCTGTCTTGGCAAGATGTGCTGTCTTGACAAGTCGTTCTGTATTTGCAATGCATGCTGTCTTCGCAAGGCATGTTGTCTTCGCAAGGCGTGCTGCCTTGTCAATGCATGCCATCTTGGCAATGCGTGCTGTCTTGGCAAGGCGTGCTGTATTGGCAAGACGTGCTGCCTTGCCAAGGCGTGCTGTCTTGGCATGACATGCTGGTTTGGCAAGACCTGCTGTCTTGGCAATGTGTGCTGTCTTGGCAAGGCGTGCTGTCTCGGCAAGGTGTGCTGCCTTTGCAAGGTGTGCTCTCTTGGGAAGGTGTGCTGTCTTTTTCATGCATGCTCTTGGCAAGGTGTGCTGTCTGGGCAAGGCGTGCTGCCTTGGCAAAGCGTGCTGCCTTGACAGGGTTTGCTATCTTGACAGGTCATGCTGTGTTCACAAGGTGTGCAGTCTTTGCAAGGCCTACTGTCTTGGCCAGGCGTGTTCTCTTGGCAAGGCATGCTGCATTTGCAAGGTGTGCTGTCTTGACATGGCATACTGTCTCGACATGACATGCTGTCTTGACAAGGTGTGCTGGCTGGACAAGGAGTGTTCTCTTGACAGGGCATGCTGTCTTGACAACATATGCTGACTTACAGGGCATGCTGTCTTGACAGAGCGTGCTGTCTTGAGAAGGCTTGCTGTCTTCGCAAGGCGTGCTGTCTTGTGGAAGTGTGCTTTCTTGGCAAGGCATGCTCCTGGGCAAGGCGTGCCATCTTGTCAAGGCATGTTGTCTTGGCAAGGCGTGCTGTCTTTGCAAAGTGTACTGTCTTGGCAAGGCGTGCTGTCTTGGAAAGGCGTGCTGTCTTGGCAAGGCATGCTGCCTTGGCAAGATGTGCTGTCTTGGCAAGGTCTGCTGTCTCAGCAAGGCATGCTGCCTTGGCAAGGGTGCTGTCTTGGCAAGGGATGCTGTCTTGGCAAGGTGTGTTGTCTTGGCAAGGCATGCTGCCTTGACAAGGCATGCTGTCTTTGCAAGGCATGCTGTATTTGCAAGGTGTGCTACCTTCGCAAGGCATGCTGTCTTGGCAAGGCGAGCTGTCTTGGTAAGGCGTGCTGTCTTGGCAAGGTGTGCTGCCTTGGCAAGGCATGCTGTCTTGACAAGGTGTGCTGTCTTGACAGGCGTCCTGTCTTGTTAAGGCGTTCTGTCTTTGCAAGGCATGCTGTATTTCCAGGACTAGCTGTCTTTGCCAGATGTGCTGTCTTTGCAATGAGTGCTGTCTTTGCAAGGTGTGCTGTCTTTGCAAGGTGTGCTGTCTTTGTAAGGTATACAGCTTTGGCAATGTGTGCTGTCTTGGCATGGCGTGCTGTCTTGGCAAGGCATGCTGTCTTGGCGAAGTGTGCTGTCTTTGCAAGGCGTGCTGTATTGGCAAGGCCTTCCGTATTGGCAAGGCTTGCTGCACTGGCAAGGTGTCCTGTCTTGACAAGGTGTGCTGTCATGGCAAGGCATGCTGTTTTTGCAAGGTGTGCTCTCTTCACAAGGTGTGCTGTTTTGGTAAAGCGTATTCTCTTGGAAAGTGTGTTGTGTTGGCAAGGTGTTCTGTCTTGGCAAGGTGTGCTGTCTTGGCAAGATGTGCTGTCTTGGCAAGGTGTGCGGTCTTGGCAAGGCGTGCGGTCTTGGCAAGGCGTGCTGTCCAGTCAAGGTGTGCTGTCTTGGTGAGGTGTGCTGTCTTGGCGAGGTGTGCTGTCTTGGCATGGTGTGCTGTCTTAGCAAAGTGTGTTGTCTTGCCAAGGTGTGCTGTCTTCATAAGGTGCGCTGTCTTGCCAAGGTGTGCTGTCTTTTCAAGGTTTGCTGTCTTTGCAACGTGTGCTGTCTTTGCTAGGTGTGCTGTCTTCACAAAGCGTTCTGTCTTGCCAAGGCATGCTGTCTTCTCTGGATGTGCTGTCTTCTTGAGGCTTGCTGTTTTCTCGAGGCATGCTGTCTTCTCAAGGCATGCTGTCTTTGTGAGGTGTGCGATCTCTGTTAGTATTGTTGTCTTTGTGAGGCATGCTGGTTTCACAAGCCATGCTGAGTTCGAAAGTCATGCTTTCTTTTCAAGGTGTTCTGTCTTTGCAAGGAAAGCCAGCATGCACTGGAAGGGAGCAAGCACCAGAATTGCAGCACGCTCTATGAAGCCAGCTCACTGTGGAAAAGCAACACATGCTGCAAAGACAGCACACACTGCAAAGGCAGCTCATGTCGCATTGGTATTACACACATTGCAAAGGTGCCAAATGATGGAAAGTCAGCATATGCTGCAATGGCAGCACACTCTGCAATGGGAGCATGCTCCGCAAAGGGAGCACACTCTGCAAAGGTAGCACACGCCGCATAGGCTGCACATACTTGAAAGGCAGCTCCCACCGAAAAGGCATCAGTCGCAGCAATGGCAGCACACACAGCAATGGCAGTATGCACCCCAATTACAGGTCATTCTGCGATACAAGAAGATGCTTCATTGACAGCAGAGTCTGCAATGGCTGCACACACTGCAAAGGCTGAACACACTGCAAAGGCAGTATACGCTGCAAAGGCAGCACATGCTGCAAAGGCATCACATACCACAAAGGCACAAATGCGGTAAGGCAGCACACATGCGAAGGGCAGCTCCATTGAAAAAGCACGTGCACTGGTGAGCCACTACAGTGGAAAAGCAGCACAAACTAGAAAGGCATAAGAAAATGGATAGGCAGCACACACTTAAAATACAACATGCACTGGAAGAACAGCATGCTGTGGAAAGGCTGCACTCACGAGAAAGTCATCACAAAATGATAAGCAGCACTTACTGGAAAGGCAGCATGCACTGAAAACGCAATATGCACTATAAAACAAGCACACAATGGAAAGGCAGGACAAGCTGCAAGGGCAGCACACTCTGAAAAGGCAGCACAGTCATCAAAATCAGCACACTTGCCAGCCAGAGTGTCCAAGTGGTTCTAGGCACTACAGTCTGGAACCACGCGATCACTAGTCGCAGGTTTGAATCCTGCCTTAGGCATGGATGTGTGTGATGCCATTAGGTCAGTTAGGTTTAAGTTGTTCTAAGTTCTAGGGGACTGATGGCCTCAGAAGGTATGTCCCATAGTGCTTATAGCCATTTGAACCAGCATACTCACAAAGGCAGTCCAGCCTGCAAAGGCAGCACACGCTGAAAAGGCAGCACATGCTGAAAAATCAGTACATGCTGAAAAGGCAGCACATGCTGCAAAGGCAGTACATGCAGCAGTGGCAGCACACTCTGCAATGGCATCACATGCTCCAGCAGTAGTACATGCTGAAATGGCGTCACAGACTGCAATTGAAGCACAGCATGTGTCAGCATGTGATGTCAGCACACACTGCAAAGGCATTACACACTGCAGTGGCAGCTCACACTGCAAAGGCAGCACATGCTGCACGGGCATCACATACTGTAAAGGCAGCACATGCCGCAAATGCAGGAGATGCTGCAAATGCAGGAGATGCTGCAAAGGCAGCACAAGCTGACAAGGCTGCACATGCTGCAAAGGTAGCTATTGCTCCAATGGCTTCACGTGCTGCAAAGGCAGCACAGGACCAGAAGGCAGGAAACGCCATAAAGAAAGCACACACTGCAAAGACAGCACACACTGAAAATCCAGCATACAGTGCAAAGGCTGCAATGATGCAAGACAGCACATGCTTCAAAATCATCACACGCTGCAAAATCAGCACATTCTCCAAGGCAGCACACACTTGAAAGGCATCACACATCCGAAAGGGAACACACATATGAAATTCAGCATACACTACAAAGACAGCACACCTTGCAGAGACAACAAGCTCAGCATTGACTACTCAAATGGCAAAAACAGCACTCCTTGGGAAGACAGTCAAGTTGCCAACACAGAACACAAAATGGTTCAAATGGCTCTGAGCACTATGGGACTTAACATCTGAGGTCATCAGTCCCCTAGAACTTAGAACAACTTAAACCTAACTGACCTAATGACATCACACACATCCATGCCCGAGGCAGGATTCGAACCTGCGACCGTAGCGGTCGCGCGGTTCCAGACTGAAGCGCCTAGAACCGCTCGGCCACACTGGCCGGCACACAGAACACATTGGAAGGGCAGTTCAGACTGGAAAGGTAGCACACACAGTGAGGGCAACACACAGGAAAGGCAGCACACCCTGGAAAGGCAGCACACATTGGATATGCAGCACACACTCGAAAAGGCAGCACACGCTATAAAAGCAGCACGCACTTGGAAGGCAGCAGACACTGGAAATGCATCACAAACTGGATAGGCAGCACTCACTGGAGATGCAGTACACACTGGAAAGGCAGCACTCACTGGAAACACATCAAAACTGGATAGACAACACACACTAAAAAATCAGTACACACTAGAAATCCACACACAACGGTAGGCAGCACACATTGGAAAGGAGCACATGCTGCAAAGGCAGCACATGCTGCAGTAGCAGCACACACTGCTGTGGCAGCACACACTGCAATGGCAGCACACACTGCAATGGCAGCTCACACTGCAATGGCAGCACACACTGCAATGGCAGCTCACACTGCAATGGCAGCACACACTGCAATGGCAGCACACGCTGCAAAGGTAGCAGATATTAGAAAGGCAGCACACATTGGAAAGGTACCTCATATTTTAAAGGCAGCACACATTGAGAAGGCAGCACACTTTGGAAAGGAAGCACACATTTAATAGGCAGCACCACTGGAGAGGCACAGAAAGTGGAAGGCACCACACACTGGAAAGGCACCACACTTTGGTATGGCTGCAGTTGCAGCATGTGCTGCCTCTCATTGTGTGTGGTTTTCTAATGATGTGGCTTTGCAGTCTGTTCTGCCTTTCCAGTGGGTTTTGCCTATCCAGTTTCCAATGCCTTGCCAATGTCTGCGCCTTTCCAGTGTGTGCTGCCTTTCCAGTGTGTGTTGCCTTTCCAGTGTGTGCTGCCTTTCCAGTATGTGCTGCCTTTCCAGTGTGTGCTGCTTTCCAGTGTGTTTCAGGCTTTCCAATATGTGCTGCCTTTGCAGCATGTGCTGCCTTTGCAGTATGTGCTGCCTTTGCAACATGTGTCGCCTTTGCAGCATGTGCTAGCACACAGGACATGTAGCCTTCACAAGGTATGCAGCCTTCATAAGATGTGTAGTATTTGTAATGCTTGCACGGTGTGCAGCATTCACAATTTGTACAGCTTTCACAAGGTATGCTGCCTTAGCAAGGTGTGCTGTGTCCACAATAAGTGCTGCCTTTGCGATGTTTGCAGCCTTCACAAGTGATGCTGTCCTCGCAATGTGTGCTGCCTTTATGATGTGTGCTGCATTTACACATTGCACTTGCTTCACAAGGTGTGCTTCCTTCACAAGTTGGCCCTCCTTGACAATATGTACTGCCTTTGCAGTGTCTTATTTCTTCACATGGTCTTCTTCCTTTGCATGGTGTGTTACCTTATCAAGGTTTGCTACTTTCGAAAGGTTGACTGCCTTCACTGGATATGCAGCTTTCGCAAGGTAACCTTGCAAAGGCAGCACTCATTGTGAAGGCAGCACACCTAGCTAATGCAGCATTTCTTGTGAAGCAGCACTCCTTGAGAAGCCAGCACATCTTGTGAAGGTAGCACATCTTCTGAAAGTAGAACACCTTGTGGAGGCAGAAAACCTAGCATAGGCTGCACACCTTGCAAAGGCTACACACTGTGTCAAGGCAGCACAGCTTGCAAAGGCAGCACACCTTGCAAAAGTAGCACACCTTGCGAAGACAGAACACAATGCAATGGCAGAAAATCTTGGAAAGAGAGAACACCTTGCAAAGAAGAACTGCCTTGCAAAGGCAGCACACCTTGTGGAGGCTGGACACATTGCAAATGCAGGACACCTTGCAAAGACAGCACATTTCCTAAATACAGCTCTCCTCCAAAGGACAGCACATATCCCAAAGGCAGCACACCTTCTGAAGACAGTTGACTTTCGCGCATATTGTCCACAAACTGAGGAAAGAAATATAGGATGTCAAGTTACCTTCCCATTCCTGCATATTTTTGCGGGAACGGTCGCAGCATTCGGAATCTGGCAGTAGGTGTGCAGGGTTGAGGTTCCGTCATGACTTCTGGTGTGGTGGGCGCCCTGTCGCTCCACATCAGCTGTGCACGCGAGTGCAGCGTGCTCAGTGCAGCTGCTGCGCCACACTTCTGTGTGCAGCACGTTGGTCTCTGTTCCACAGGTGTAGCCTGTACGAGCGACCTTCCAAGCAGTTAATAATTAATGTAAACCCAGCCATGTCGCTGTTTTGTGCTCTACGTGTTAATTTAGTGGTACTCTTGTCTTATGTGTTATAATTCAATAGAAGAGTTCCGATTAGGAGATTGACCTCTTGGATGTAGAACGCCTTTGATATCTTCTGCCAAAATCATATTACCTTAATGAAATCTGAAGAGAGGAACAATTTCGTATTTAAAGAAACTCTGCTAGTTTACGTCATTTACTGCTACCAGGTGGAACGTATATATTAAATATCCAGGTGTAGCAAACAGTACAAGCTACAACTGTATTACATGTGAGTTTTCAACGTGATCAACTATTATACCCTCTTTCGCGAGTATCACGGTCTCCATTTCATCTCCAGTTCCAGCATTAATTACAGCACTATATCCCAATACACCGTGTAGTGCAGTATCCTTTACTTCTCTAACTAGAATAATATCAATGTTTGCCTCATACATAAAGTCTTTCAAGCTACTTGCTTTTAGGGAGCTCCCTACGCTGTTTATGCTTAAAGCTGCAATCCTCTATGCTTGAGATGGGCTCATAATGTATCACATTTCATAAATCCAACTCTTTCATCGCATGCAGTCAGTATGAAAGCTATGGATAAGTGTCCCATACGTATCCACGTCTGTCGCTTGGTTTGGATGAGGTAACCATTCCCGTCCCCTCTTGCAATCTTAGTAATCATCCAGCGAAAATCGTGCACAGACACATATGTGAAACTCTTAAATTGACCGAATCAGTTCGATAGCTGTGATTCAGGTCCTAGTGTAATGCCACTATGTGTTTGAAACCTCCACAAAGAATTCTGTTGCATGGTTCATACTGATGTCTCGATATCGCCATCGTGTAACTTACAGCAAGTATTTTATTCTTGTCGCTCACCTACATTAAGGAATATGGGAAACATTTACCACCTTCCGATATTGTTGAAATTGTTAGTAAGTAGAATAAAAGTAGTCTCTGGTCAGGAGAAACTAAAAGCGATTATTTGTTCCTACAGACAGAGCTTAACAATTCGTATCAGTACACTGTCCCATCCAAGGGGCAGATTCGTTACTCTGTCGTATGCATATAGCGAGATAACATAAAGACTTTACGTCACAGCCACTCAGTTTATGGGGCTAGGTAACCTACACACATCGTCACCATTCACTTCTTGTTTGCTGAGATAATATAAATTTCGTAAGTAAAATGACATTGCAAGTTGTTGTTGTAGTGAACATCTTCTAAAAGCTTAATACAAAGACACTATTTACACACGGGCATCCTGACTGACTATGCGAGGAAGTAAATTGACTGGCTCGGTTAAGAGGTGTATATAAATTTGAGTCGTTTCACAATAGATTCACGTAGAATGGTCACTGATGAAAGTTTCGGCGAACAATACAGTGAAGACTTTGATTACGATACATGCATCACATTCTTGTAAAGCTATTGTATTAATCGTGTGCTACTTTCGATATTAATCGCAATTGCAGAAAGCAGCAATGAATATGTCTCGTCTCGTTTCTCCGGCCGTTTCCCGTACTGTGCGACCCACGGAGCTCTATCGATGCATCAACGGTCGATTGTTGCTGTTGCCGCCACGGAATGATGGCAGTTAAATTCAAATTTCCTCCAAAGTATAAGGGATTCTACGAAATAAATGAAAATGGAAAGAAGTAACGAAAGCAGCAACCAGCATTCCAACTCAACGTTCCTGGTGGTTTAATGCTATGACAATTTTAAACAATAAACTACGCAGTGGAACTAAGAGCTATTACAGAAATCTACATTATACCCTCGATGTACAAATTCATTAAAGTTTTCGTCCTTGCCACATCTCATTTTACAGACAACTGATTCTGACTACTACTTATGAACTGCACTTAACTGAGGCCATAACTCATGTCGAAGTTGTCCGTTACTATTACTACTATCGTATCTTTCTTAGGTAAAGAACGAGCAAAATAGCAGTTTTGCGTTTAGCATGCCATCATCCAGGATACAATATCTACAGTCAGAGCATTTTCTGTTGCGGCATAGGAATGATATTGTGATTACATCTACATGGAATTCGTGGAAATCATTTCTAACTTTATAAACTCAATATTTAGTAAAAGGTCCAACCGAATTACATACTGCATAGTGTGAATAATTGCTGCAATTTTGGTGGCAACAACAACAAACAACCAGTGAATGCCGAGATTTGGCTGTAGAATAGTGGCAACACAGAGCTACCGTTGCAGCCGAGTAGTTCATGAAACCTTGGCCGTGACCACAGCGGCTGAGGCGCGTCTACAGCCGTAGCAACCGCACAGCAGCCCACACTGAGGTGTGACGTCACACGGCACCCCTGTCTGAGTTGACCACCCACAACGTGTTTCGCTACATTTGATCAATTCACTATTTGCTCATACCTGAAACGTCAGTATGTTTTTTTTTTGTTATCAGTATAAACAATTGAAACGTGTTGTATAATACTTCCTTACGAGGGGCATTATTATTAACAATCTTACATTAAATTTTCATCGATAGCTTATTTGCTAGTTACCCTATTTCCTCTTTCTACGCTCAGTTAGCGTCAAGCAAATCACATGTACCTCCGAAACTTGGACCTTTTTACCAGGTACATCTCTAGAATTATTAGGCACACAACATGTCTTTATAATTTACACGCAGAACTTAATCTTCTACGAAAAAGACAGACGTCAATCCTTATCTCAGTTTAAGATACACGTTGGAGTCTCTCCCAACCTGAAGCGGCGAACAAATGTCCGAAACTCCGCCCGTAGCTCATCCTCGCATATACTGCCACTTGCAACGTGTAGTCACTGATCAGTTACGCCATTGTAATCTGTCCAGAGACAGCTGTTTCGCCGTGCAGAGATTATTGGCTACTACTCTTCCGCAACAGAACGTGCGCGGCCTTTATCTCCAGTTTATATGTTTTACATTTTCCGTTTCAAGGTTTGCCAAATGACAGTCGCTCCCAGTCCGCGTTTCACGACCGCTTTCTTTGCAGTCTGCCGCCGATTGTAAACTTAGCTCCTTCTCCAGTCACATAACGTTTGTTCCAGCGCTGATTCTAATGACTGATGCCTCTTGTTACTCCATGCCATGAATGGTGATCTGCATTACGAAGAGCTGAATGAAAATGCAACGTAGACTCTTATTTTAAACTGATGGAAGTAACAGTTCTTAGCGAGTAACCTCCAACCCGATATTCAAATCAGACCTTTCCTTCAAGGAAAAAACGTGTTCCCTGTAGTGTTGCAAGCTGTGACGAAAAAAGGAATCTATTTATTTCCATTCTATAGAAAAACAGTACAAAAAATCAACTAATCCCAGATTTGCAATATACATTAATTTGAAAGGGCTGGCCAACGCTGCGGTAGGGAACGAAGGCAATCCAAAGTTTATTTCCCACCGCCTGACTGCGTTATGCGATACTCTCTGGCGCTGTGTGCTGGCGGATTTGAAATCGCAGCCGCCTGTCTCTGTGACGTGGCAGTCTTGTTCGCTCACAGTTATTTCATATTTCGTGTTACCTCCTTTCATGCTAAAAGACCGCACCCTTCTCTCCATGCACACAAAAACAGATTTCTATTTTTTTTTTTTTTTTCATTTTACGAAAATGCGTGTTTCGCGCCGAACCAGCGATATGGAAAGACACGTTGTATTGGCGCCTCGCGTGGCAGAAGACGTTGACTGCGAAAGGAGTTTCGGAGGACGCAGTGCAGCCGTTGGTCGACAGATGGCAGTAGGCGACTTGCAGTGTCCGGCAGTGATATAAACAATAAGACGTTAAAAAGAAATAAATAGCGGGGAAAGGAGTCACATGTCTACTGGGCATCTTGTGACACGCGGCGATCAAGGACATTGTATATAATAGTGCACACGAAAATTCTGATAGCCTTTTGTTGAGAATTGTAAATATGGAAAGCGGGAGAAATGTTAAGCGTAAAAATAAAATCATTGCTTCTCTGTGTTTCCTTTTTGTAACAGGAAAGGTATGTTAATATTTACTTTCATTGCGTGAAACAAAATGTAAAACATTCCTTAGCAGTTCTACATGTCTAACGAGTGTGTTTTTCACAAACCGATCTTCCACCACCGCTTGTGGTTCGTCATGTAAACACTATCATATCGGTTTTCGAAATGCGGTTACCGGTTCCGGATTTTTTACTATATTTTAAAGTTAAAACACACTACCACAACATTGCATCATTTTACCGTTTGTAGCACAATCATTTTATCAGCGACTAAGTAAGTATTGAAGTCCTGGGAATGCGGTCAGCGCTCTAGTCGGCTCATCTCTGGCACGAACGGCGGTGCACGATGACAAAATCTCGCTTAAACAGCACTGCTTAAGTTATGCCTTTCTTTCACATACGTGGCACATACGTCTCTGGATGACTTCCAAACGGGTCGTCCCCCCAAGTTCCGCCACGTCACTCGAATACCAGCACTGGTTGCACGAAATCGCCAAATAATGACATTGTATTGACTTTGAACGCATTTAATTATGCTTGCAGATCTTAGTAACGTAGAAGCCGAATGTATTTTTCTGTTGATTCTCCCTCTTCTGCAGCCCACAGAGCTTTGTCAGTGCCCCAGCCAGTGATTGTTGGTGCTAGCCATCCGCAACGTCGGCAGTTAAACTTTCTAGCTAGTAATGTTGATTTTATTAAGTAAATGAAAACGGAGGAAAATGATAATAATTGCACAACCTCCAGTCAAACGTAACGTTTAGCGAAGTTATAGGCGAGCAAAGCCTTAAGCCATAAATTACGACAATGGGGCACACATAACCGTTATTGCATAAATCCACATTCAGAATTGGGGCTTCCACGCACAATGTCGCAAAAGTTACCGTTATGTCCAAACGAAATTACGCATCGTATTCTTCGATGAAAAATGCCACTGACTTCCACTAATCACTTGTGGCGTAATGTTTTCATAACACTTCCACCTCACTACAATAAACGGTTGTGAGCTCTATTACACATTCTGTCCGATGTAGAAGCAGTTCAATATTTCCGCAATAGTAATTTAGGAGATACTCAAAGCTGTCACCTTTGGTCCTCTTAATTATCACGTCAGTATTCGCATATGTTATGTGAGCGTCGACTACCGGTTTGTTCACACGGAGAGATAATGATTTACTGTCATCAAACAGAACATGTGTAAACCGATTCACAAAACTCGTCGTTCATCCGAACATGAGTTAACTATCGTATTCGTCTCTAGAAAACTGTACTTATTGATAAAAGCGACAGTAATTTCCGTAACCGTTCTTTTTCCATGTTTCGTCAACTGTTAATTGCATTCTTCTTAGTTCAAGGGTTTTCAGTTCTTCAGCAATACATAAAGCTACAGTTTCAAAGACGAGGTATTTATGAAATGCCACTAAAACAGCACTGCGCCGAAAATTCCGTTACGACTGGGAACGGAGTGTGTCGCAACGACATTCTTCCGACACACACTTCCGGCGTTCTTGGCCGGCTTAGACGTGAGTAACAAATCGAGGTTCGGATGAATGTCTCCACCGCCTCTTCCTGGACCAGCTGACTCCAGCCGTGCTGCCAAACGAGGTGTCGACGTCTGCGACGCTGCTTCCCCCATGCTTAAAAGGTAAACGAGTCTTGAGACTCCTCTGTCATCTGTCGATGCTACGGCAACAGCCGCCGTGCGGCTACAAGTTGCTGCTGTACATTCTCCTCTCTGCGGCCTGTCTTTTCACACAAGTGATGGGGCTCGGTTTTACGTGAATATAAGTAACGTAACTAGTATTGCGTACAACACCACAGCCAATATTTACAGTTACTAGTAACTGATTTTTCGCATTACTCATCTTAAATGTATTCAGGTTTCGTAATACCTTAACTGTTTTCGTATGTGCTTGTGGTCGTCGGCAAGCAAATGCATCATTACCAGCGCAGAAAACTCATCGTAGTGAAACCGGCATCGGAGACGAATTTGCGTACCTGGAAAGGTAGCTACTTACGAGAGTTTACATGTATTCTGGAACCTACACAGCTTACTCTGTTATTGCCCACACTAAGAAAATAAAATTAGCACTCGAAAAATTCCGTCTGCTTAGTAGCTTAGGGAATGTCAAGGGCGCACTTTTTCTTTGGCTCTAGCTTTAAAACGCCATAAAAACATTCAGTTGTGTCTATGTAACCGTTTGCAACTCTGCACCTTACATATTATTTTTCTCGCCTTACCCGTGTTTTTACTAGCTGACTGGTGACATGTTTTCCTTATCACAGCATTTTCCATTGCGAAGTGGGGCTGTGGCCCTATACGTATTCCGGCCACATATTAAGAGAGTGTTAAGTTTGTCCTGATGACAATGATGATGGAAAAGAGAAAGTTGTTCTTATTGTGTCTCGTACTATCAAGAGCTTAGTGAGTATCTATGCAGTTTCTTTGCGACAGTACTTTATTATCTAAAGATCAGGGCAGGCGTCTCTTGCTGATGCACTATGGTGACGTCATAACATCCACACTCGCGACTCATTCATTACGAATGGCTCTGCACTGCCACATATGCTAGCTCTGTAATGGAGTGGGGCTGGCCTCACATTCTCCTCACTAAAATAATACAGTGAGTGCTCTGACACATTATGGTTTTTGGAAAAAAGTAAATTCTTCGCTATTTCAAAGCGTCTCAATTTTGTTCTACTGTAAGTGTAAAACAGTTTGAACGCGTGGAAATGGCGGATATCTGTTCGACTGTGTTTTACTCTCTGGGCGATAAGCGCAAAAATACTTTTTTAAGGCATTGTCTTCGCCTCGACAAACGAATCTCCTGTCCTCTGTTGACAACATGCGGACATTGTTCCCGTCACGTCTTCCACCTCGGAATTCTACAGTAGTGTTTCACATTTCTGCTATACGTTAAAAAAATACCGCAATTTTTTTTACTACGAAAAACGAGATTATCATTTTTATTTGTTTTTGTGAAGTGTGCTATCCGTCGTGTTTAAATGATCGACATTGCACAGTTGTAGCACAGATTGGCACGATTTGTGTATGTACATACTCTTCAGAAATCATTGCCCATTCTAATCAGGAAACGTATTTAAATCTTGCTTCGTAACGATTTGGTTAAATGTATCACATGTGCTTTTACGTAGTCACTGTGTACTGAACTTCAAAGTTATAAATCGCTCGTAACGCATTCCGTCATTTTGCCGTATTTAGCACTTTCTACCATATACGAAGTGTATTGGATGGCTGAGAATTCGACCATTACTGTCGCGTCACGTCTAGAAGAAACAGGGTGGGGGAAAACAATTTGACCGAAAGTGCAGAGCAGGAAGGCAGCATCAAGTGAAGGAATTTCGGTATTGCAAGTGTCAGTTGAATATTTCGGGCGCTATGCCAACATGGCAACTGTGGTCAGTCTAAACATTTGCTATGACATACTTATAGCAATAAGTGGCGGCTCCCTTCTTACTCATTTTCACCTTTTTAAGACATATTGAAACATGAGACATGCACATCTGATTCTCTTCATCTCTAAAAACGTGCTGTGTCCTAAGTCAGCTAAGTGCGGTACACGTGTAAGTGGCGCTTTAAATTTATCTTGTTCTCATGGTGGCGGTTGGTTAGTTCACATAGCCTGTGTTTACGTATACATTTTCTGTAAACTACCAGTCATTTGGAGCCAAGACGGTCGTGTGTGGGATTTTAATTACGTTCCGGTGCCGCCGAAAATATTCAGTCGCGAAGCCTAGTTGCTATACTCAAATTTTTGTGTTTCGTGCTGCGTTTCCACGATACTTTTGGTCAGATTGTTTCTATGCACCCTGTATGACGACGCCGGATGGCAAACTTCGCTGAATCAGAACAGCTTAAATTTTTCTTTTCTTACGAACGCTGGGTGACTGCCACCCATATTCTGCCACGTCACTGGAACGCTAGCACGCGACACATAAAATCACGAAACCAGAATCAGATCCGCGTAATTACACTGTACCGATTATGTGCATATTTCAACGTTAATCACAAATGTAGATAGCAGTAATGTGTAAGATGAATTTCTTTTTCCGTTAGTCTTCCGCGTCCTGCAACCGACAGAGCTTTGTCGCTGCCTCAGCGACTGATTGTTGCTGCTACTACGCAGAACGATGTCAATTTTAAAATCTGCCGCGAGTAATGGCGGTTTTCTGAAGCAAACGAAAGCGGGAGAAAAATGTATATGCATCATCTGATCGAGAGTGAATCCCTAATTGGCACAGCGGCTTAATTTTTTAATATTTACGAGCAGCAGAGCCTGGCGTAGCCGTCCAGTTGCGAGATGCGTGTCCATTCCCACACGTGAATCGCACCCCTAGTCGCTGGCAGTTGTAACATTGTAATGCATTCGAAGTGTGCTCTTTCGCACACCGCGCCTACAGTACATGGATGGACTTGTGTCTCAGCTGCCTCCAGCTGATTGTATCCTACACTCCTAAGAAGTAGACGATTCTGTGAGAAAATCTTCTGGAAAACACGTTTAGAAATCGCCAAAAAAATACCTTCAGAACCTTTCTATCCAAGCCAGTTAACGCTTGTGCTACTTATATTATCCTCACTTTAATGACACACGTGGTGCAGAATATGTGTAGCGGTAAGGGATGGAACTTATTTACACTCAACGGCTTTGAAGACGTATGATGGCTAGAAAAATTCCTGTCGAGTCGAGGCGAAACCTTAAACAAGTACACAGGATTAGCAGATATGTTGTCACCACCCGTCGATTGTGAAGGTTGAATAAACAAGTTGACAGCGTCGTCTGTTTCGCATCGAGACGGAATATAATCGCAGTGTGAGAACCTGTCTTACTTCGTGGCAATGTGTCCAGCTGTTGTCCTTCTGTATTTCTACAGACTGCATTCGTATCTGGTAACGGATAAGGAAAAAGATCTATCATCGGCCTTAACACAGTGCACAAAAGAGTACCGTAATTTACTGGAAAGGTGATGAAAATAAAAAAAATCTTGCGTCAGCGATATTATTCTGTCGTGTCTGGGCAGCCCCGAACGCGAGAACGAACGCCACCAAAGCTTTATTTTATTTTACGGCGCCTGTTTGCGTTGCACGGCGCACGTGAAACTTTGGACACACACAGCGTTTCATACCTTAGACCATAGACACACACATGTAGACGGCAAATGCATCTATCCTTGCCGTGTCGAGGTTCGAAACCAGGTGGATAAGACAGTTGCAGTATTAAGCACTCATTTCAACGACGGATCTCCGTGTCGTATTAGCGTCACGCGTGTAGCAATTCCGTTAAGCTAATTTCCCCAAGACTCGCAGTGCTAATCCGGTATCTATCCTTGTTGCGTTTGGTCAGGTGGGACGACAGCAAACGTTTCACACACTGTCCTGACATGTCTTTATTTTCACGAACGACAGAATTCCTGTTCTTGTTAGGCTGTGGCTCATTTAGCTGGCCGCTTCTACTGAAGAGCAAATATCGGCCTGGCGGGAAGCAAACAGTTTTCTGGCCGTTTCCTCAGGAGTACGTGTGATGTGTGTCGTTATGCCCTAAGAACTAACATCCGTGATGTCGCAATTTACACAGAATAAGAGGCTATGATCTCTGCATACTCCAGAACAGATACCGACACAGTATCGAGATATGAAGCGTGAAGAACCGAATAAGTTACTGATGGAGGACGCCCGTATACCGAGTTAGAGATGAACATCCCGTCGTCTCAAAATCTTCGCCATTCGTAGCGTTTTACACCTGACGACCGACACGCATCCCTGCTTTCAACCCATGGAAGGATTCTGAAGCAGGTTTGGTGCGTAGCTTGTGGAGCCAGTTGGGTTAAAATCCTCCCTTTTTAAAGAGAGTGTCCAAACATTCCTCAGTGCTCCGCCACCGAGAAAACTGTAACGACTTTTGTTTCACGTGCGCTTGTGCCGGTCTGCAAGCACTTGCATAGTAAGCAGTGCTGGTAATTCACTGCCGCCCATCCAACCCGGGAAACGCAGAATATGCAGATGTAGACACCTACTTTGGAAAGTGTACGCACATTCTGTACCCATCGCGGCAGGCCTCGTTGCGCGATACACAACCGTGACGTCACAACACGGACACACTCGCCCTGTTTATCTCGGCCGACTCTGCAGCGTCACACGTGCAGCCCCTGCCTTCGACAGAGCTCGGCCTTACAGTCTTCTCACTAACACGATGCGTTTAGTACTGCGAAAGATTTGTCCTATAATTAAGTTTTAGCGTTTAAATGGTGTACTGTTTGTTCTGCTACTGCTTTAATATGTTATCTAAGCACATAAATGGCGTACATCTAATCGATCCGTAGGAAAACGGTGATTACATGTTCCAAACGCACAAATTTCCATCGCTTTATTTTCTGCATCGACATTCGAATCGCACAGCCTTTGTTGCCAAAGAGTTTTCGTTGTGGTTTGCTTCCTCCTCTGCGAAGTAGTGCTGTGATTTCTTACACATTCCATCCACGTATCAAATCAGCATGAAAGTTGCCCTACTGAGAATAGAGAAGAAATTTAACATTACTAGGTGCTCGTACGAAGTGTGGTGTCCGCTCTCCGACGTGTCCGAAAAGTCCATACCAGGAAACCGCACTGCAAAATGGCACGTATTGTGTATGTTGATAATATTTAAAAACCGTGTCCCAATTACGGCAAGCACAGTTGCTAAGCTAAAACTAGTGTGTACTAATAAAATGTTTAATATGTCTCCAATACACTGACTTTGCATAGGAAAGCGTCTCACGTTTAATTGCCAGAACAATAATTATAAAAGGTGGCAATGTTATTTACGCACTATCTTTTAAATAGATATGATCGTATCTGATACTAACTACTAATGCAAAGAAACGTAATGATGCTAAAATGCAATAAATTCTTTCTATGATTTAATCTTTAAAATTTAATAATTCTCTTCCTGTTAATATTTAATTAATTAACTTACGTCGTTCAGATTTCGTAACGCTGAACGCCTTAAAATTCTAGTTGTTCAGTCCCTGTTCTGTTTTCTTTCAATTGTTGCGATCCAGCGATGGTGCAATATTGTTCGCTTTCAAGTCTACACATTTATAAAAATCAGGTCCAGGAAACACTTTTGTGATCACGGTTATGATTCAGACGGTACTCGCGTAATTGTACTGATTAAGAGTTATCGTTTCCGAAAGATGCAGGTTCGATCAAAGCTGTGTGCATGTTTGCGCGTAAAATGAAAATATTCCTAACACGTCGCGTAACAATAAGTAACATGCGAATCACAACCTTGGTCAAACGAAGAAAATATATGATGACATAAATGTTCTTCGCTGTTATTTGGGACAGGTTTAGATTAAACACCGCAATTTTCAGTATTTAGAAATCACAGTACGATACGCTTTAGAGATATTTGTTTTGAATAACTAGTATTCACCTTTTCTTATACAATATGGTGACTCTCCGCAAGGATTATCTCTCTCTCTCTCTCTCTCTCTCTCTCTCTGTCTCTGTGTCTCTGTCTCTCCTTTTTATAGCCTTTATACATTCACATTACATACATCGATTAAGAAACTTTTCATTCTCTACCGACCAGTACGAGAACAAATTCCGGCCAGACAAAATGTCTTACATAGAATCAGTTCTCACTTAACAATCATATATAGCTTCGTAGTACAAACAATGCTAGTTTATTCCGTGCAATAGAAAGTCTTTGATTCACTGAGCAAAAAAATTAAAATAATAAAATTATAATTACAGTTTTAATATCGTCAGTTCTTCTTTATATCATGAAAATAAGGTTTGACATTGTCGTAATATTATTTTTCATCGTTGTAGCACTACAACGTACTCTGAATATTTCTGTGAATGATGCATACTACTTTTGTTTCGTTCAGACCGACGCTTCGAAGTAAATGTCGAAACTGCTTTGGAGTTTATCCACATACGGTTGCAGAGGCTACATGTAGCAGCTTTCAGTCTAATCAGGATTGGTGACAAATGAAGCTGTGTTGTCTTCTGGTCTTAAGAAACTCATAGCACCTCTTTGTTCCGACAGACTATGCTTGACCGTTCCTACACGTGGACCACAACGTCACACGCGTTTTGCTCTGGTTATGCCGCAGGTGTATATTGAGACCAGAAAGGAAAAAAATGATGAAATCATTATATATGAGTTCCTCTCATTCATTCCTGTGCCTGTTATTCAGTTCTCGCCGTATGCAATGCTTTATTTGGGAAGTAAGGAGCGTCTCTAGTTAGTTTCGGTAGCAAACGTTTGCCCACAGCTGAAACTCAGTTTCCAAACCACAGCTGCCATGAAATGAGGTCGTCTTTACTAGTGAGGCGATGAAGCAATTTCCCAACTCTGGGTAAATCTTCTGTATTTTACTTTCATTGACTAGGGGAATTCACTGAAAGAGCATAGTGTTGTCTCCCTTAACCCATAGAAAACACGATAAGAAATATTACGGTCTTGTGATTAAACTACAGTTGAGAAAAGCCTTCACTTCATCATCGTAATCGGATTTCCTTCTCGGTCACCGCTCTATAGCTGTTCGGTATGAGATAAACGGACAATTAAAATGACGCGGTGTTTATAAATTGCCGCGAAACCTGCTGTGGGCCGAAAATTCCGTTACAACTGGGAATGGAGTTGCTCGCGACGCCATTCTTGCGTCAGACGCTGTCGGTGCTCTTGAAGAGTTAAACTTGAGTAGCGGTTCGGGATTATCTTATAAAGTTCCTTCGCTCTTCTTTTGGTGACCGTATCATTGTCGTCGTGCTGCCAGGGAAGATGTCGATGTCTGCGACGCTGTTTCCCCACGTCGGGGCGTCAATGATTCGGCGAATTACTCTGGAGTACAGCCGCTGTCCAGGTTGAAACTACAGTTGCGAAATCTGATCTGTGCGGCCTCTCTGATGACAGAAGACGTAAAGCCTTTGTATGAAATAAAAAAGTCTGTTTACCTCGGTTTTGCGTCGTTAACAGTACTGTCAATATAGTTGGCAAAACACACGTGCGAATTATTACACATAGTTAAGCCGCACATATTTCTCCATCCCCTGCGGTCTACAGAGCTTTGCCACTGATGGCAGTTCGACTCTCTCGCGAGTGACGGCTGTTATCTGGCCTTCCTTAAAATCCACCCACAGCAGGACGTCGCGTCGCCCGCCATTCACGAGATGCGTGTCCGTTCCAACACGTGAATCACACGCCTAGTCGATGGCCAGTTGCACCATTTTAATGCATCCCGACAGTGCTGTTTCGCAGTCCGCACATTCACGGCCGGCCTTCTGTCACAGCTGCCTCCAGCTGACGGTCTCCTAAATTTCTGAGGAGGAGGCGGAGGTTGTGTGAGAAAATCTTCCAGAAAACACGTATAGAAATCGTCAAAAACCACCGTCAAAACATTTTTATCCGGGTCAGTTAATGCATGAGATTCTGTTTTATTATGCTCACACGGATCACACGCTTTGTGTGGTAAGAGTTGTTACGTATTTACGCTTCAAAGTTATGAAGACTTGGAACGGTTAGAAAGACTCGTCTTGAGTCACGGCCAAGTCTTAATCATATACGCATTATCAGCGTCTATATCGTCAACAGACATCGATTGTGAAGATGTATAAAAAATTGTCGACAATGTCACCTGCTTTGTGCCGATGCGTAATTTAAATGCGGTGTGCATCGACAGATTCCATTCGTAACTGGAAACAGATTAAAATATATCTATCCAGAACCTTTAGACACTGCACCTGTGAGGACAAAGAACACGTTCAAGTCAAACAGTAATTCACTGACAAGGCGGTTGAAAATTAAAACAAAAAAACTTGTCTCATCCATAATCTTTTGTCCTGTTGCTGGGCAGAGCAGGTCGCGAGAACCAATGCCGCAAGAGCTTTCTTGACGGTGCCTGAATGCGTTACACGCTGCACGCCGGCCTGTGTAAAATTTTGGACACAAACCGTGTTCCGTACCTTCGGCCAATCTCGAAATTCTGCCGTAGTGTCCTTCATATTCTTGCCATATATTAAAACAATCTTGCAAATTTTTTTTATTAAACGTGCTATCACTCGTGTTTCGATAGTCGACATCGCAAAGTTGTCCCGCGACCCAGTGCGATTTGTATGTCTACGTACTCTTTCTAAATGATTGCCCAGTGTGGGACAAGCACATCTGCGGGAAATTCGTTATGATACAATTATTATCTAGTATTCGAATCTCTGATTTGTCGGTTATATACATATTTCGGTCCCTACAACCACAGCCGCCTCTCGTTTGGGGCACAGCCTCCGGCTCACAACAGTGGATGGTGACAAAATCGTCCCATAACCCTGTGTACAGCGGTGGGAATGTGAATTTACTCCAAGTCTCCTGCCCACATCTAAACGCCTAATCTTTTCAGGTGCAAAACGCTTCCACCAGTGCCCGCCTCGTATTTCTTTCGACAACGAGCGTAATTCCGGTCTACTAATAAAGCAGCCACGAACGCTTTAATGGGCCTGGATAAGACTTTTGAACATCCCATTACGTGTGATCTGCTCCTCACACTTCTCCATCTTATATTTTCACTAACGTCCGTAAGGAATTCGTACTCTACATTACATATTGACATCTTCCATTCACAATACGAAAACACCGCCAAGTTTGTTTCATCGTCGACAGTTGCTCAGCGGAGACCATAGGTGTGAAACGTATGAAGCTTGGAACGTACCGCAGGCGTTCGTTCCGGCTAGTGGAATCTATTAAGGTCTCACATGTAACCACCACAACAGAAAATTGGTTTCCGAAATTTTGGTCATCTAAATGTTGTGTCCCGCGTAGTCGATGTCTCTGTCGCGCCTTTCATCTTGACTGCTCAGTACAAACATGGAAACTCGCGACAGGTATCCAATTCTGTTAGCCCACCTTGGTGCAGGGCTAGAAGCAATATTCACCACATTTCAGTATTGTCAAAACAGTTAATAAGTAGAATAGTGTTTGCCTCTGGTCGGGAGAGGGAATAGGGCCTACTTGGTTCCATAGTGTCGTAGATATTTATCGAACAAAAAAAATTAGAGGAATTAATTTCACGGTATTCATCACTCTCTGAATCCACACTTCCACATCATAGACACTATAAATTTATTTCGTCTTCATTCACGATGATAGTTCCAATGTCATAGACCTAGTTAAGTGTTTTGTTTAATTTTGAACGCTTTGGCAACTGACCAACGGTGCATGCTTTCACTAATACCGATTCTGTGGGGTCTCATACGTTGCTCCATAATAGCGTGACACACACGCTTGTCACTACATTTATGCGGTTACCGCTCCACTAGAGAACTTTTTGTAATCAGAAAACATATTACACGTCTAATTCCGTAGTGCCTCGTTATACGTGTCACATTTCCTTTTACATAGTTACTGTCTACTGAACTCTATAGTTACAAATCGCTACCAACGCATTCTGACCTCTTGCCATTGTTAGAACATCCTAGACTGCTACGTTCGCAGGTTCGAATCCTGCCTCGGGCATGGATGTGTGTGATGTCCTTAGGTTAGTTAGGTTTAAGTAGTTCTAAGTTCTAGGGGACTGATGGCCACAGATGTTAAGTCCCATAGTGCTCAGAGCCATTTGAACCATTTTTTTAGAACATCCTACGAACGATTAAGTGTACTGGACTCCTGAGAATTCGAACAACATTCTGTAACGCATCGTCTGGCATATACAGGGCGGAAAAACTATTTGACCAAAAGCGTAGGGCACAAAGAGAGCGTCAAACGAAGGAATCTGAGTATACAAAATACAGGTCGGAGTTAAACATTTAAGGCGCTGCGGCAGCATGAAAACGGTGGTCAGTTACGACATTTTCCATACATACTCCTGTTAATTAAGTGGTGGCTCATTTTTCACTTTTTTTTAAATATACTCAAACAAGAAACATGGGCATGTGATTGTCCTCATTTCTGAAGAAGTACTGTCTCGTTCGTCAGCTAAATGCGATACACGTGTTTGTGACGCTTGAAATTTATCTTGTTCTCGTCGTGACGACTGGTTATTGCAAACATTCTGTTTACGTATACGTTTTCTGTAAAATACCTATCATTTTGAACAAGGGCCTCAGTATGGCAGATTTCAATTACGTTCCCGTAGCGCTGAAAATATGGATTTATGACCCTTAGTTGCCATACACACATTCCTATGATTCATGCTGTCTTTCCGCCCTGCATTTTTGGTCAAACTGTTTCTGCACGCCCTGTATATCGGTGCTGGATGGCAAACCTCGCTCAAACAGCACTGTTTAAATAAGTCGCTTCATACGTTCGTTACACATACGTCACTGAATGACACCCAGCCAGGTTGTCCGCCTATATTCCGCCACGTCACTGGAAAGCCAGCACGCGATCCACAAATCACGAAACCGCACCGGATTCGCATAGTGACACTGTACTAGTTGTAAGCACATTCGGACATTAATCGCAATTGCAGATCGTTGTAATGTAGAAGCTGAGTTTATCTTTCCGTTAATTCCCCGTCTCCCGCAGACCACAGAGCTCTGTCGCTGCATCAGCGGTCGATTGTTGCTGTTGGCGCCACGGGATGATGGCAGTTAGATTCAGGATTTCTCCGGAGTAACTGGGGCTCTCTTAAACGAATGAAAACAGAAAGAAGTAACGAATGAGGCAACTCGGAATCAAACAGTACGTTTCTAGTAGTGTAATGCGATGACAATTTTGAACGAGAACTTTCGTGATGCGATTTAGTTACCAGCAATTAGAGAAACCCAGGTTTTAAGTTGGGCCCTCCACAGACAAACTCACTACAATTATCGTCCGTGCCAAGTTTCATTTTAAACACAACGGAATTGTACTATTTCCAATGAACTACACATAACCTAGCCTGTAATTCATGACGAAGTTGACTATTTCTACTACCACTCTCGTATTTTTTTTAGGTAAGGAATTAGCAAAATGCTCACACGAGAAAGCAGTCTTGCGTCTGTCACGCAATCATCCTGGAAACAATTCCTCTATCCAGAGCATTTCTTTCTCCGACATAGGAATGATTTTACAATTACCTTTGCATGTAGTTCATACTTTACTGTATAAACTGAATATTCAGTAAAAGGGCGAACCGAGTTAAGTACTGCATAGTGTGAATGAATGCTGCGATTTTCCAACAAAGAACAACGGGCACAAAATACTGAGACTCGGCTACAGATATCTGCCGTCACCGAGCTGCAGTGGCAGCTGAGTCATTCGTGAAATCTTAATGGCGGCCACGGCTGCCGAGACTCGTCTACAGATGCAGCAGCAGCCCACAGTGTGGGGTGACTTCACAAGGCACCCCTGTCTCCAAGACAACGCACGACGTGTTTTGCTGTATGTAATCACTTGTTTCTCCTTATCGAGCATTTCTATACTTACTCACCTTTGAACTCCAGTATATTTTCTCGGTATCAATACAATCAATTTAAACGCTCTGTATAATACTTTTTTACGAGCGGCGCGATTATTAACAATTTTACATTCAATTTTTGTCGGATACTTGTTCGTTATTTACTGTATTTCCTCATTCTAAACCCAGCGTCAAGCAAGTTACGTTCACCTATGAAACTTGGCCCGCCTTTACGAGGTACATCTCTAGTAGCATTGGGTGCTTAACACGTCTGTATGATTTGCGTGCAAAACTTGATCTTCCACGAAAAAGGCAGACGTCATTTCGCGTCTGCTTCCAGTTGTAAGATGCATTCCAGTAACGTGTCCCACTCACTGACCAGTTACGCCGATTTTAATCTGTCCACCCGGTGCCATATCGCCGCCCACAGATTTCTGGGTAGTCCTCCTACGTAACAGAACTTTTCCGCTCTTTGCCTCCTGCTGCTGTCGACGTAGTTCAGATTTTCCGTTTCAAGATCCGCCAGACAGTCGATCGCTCGTAACACGCGGTCCGCGACCGCTTTCTCTGAAGACTGCCGCCGGTTGTTAATTTGGCTCTTTCTCCATTCAGATGATGTATCTTCCAGCGTCGCACCTAACTGCTTATGCCTCTTGTTACTCCATGCTACGAATTGTGCCTTTTTACTGAAGAACTAAAGAAAAATTAATGCCACGTATTATTTTGAGTAGTTGAAAAGTACACTTCGTAGGCAATATACTTGCACCTCACATTGAAATCAATTTATTTTCCTCTCAGGAAAAAAGGAAAGATGTTCCGGGGAGTGTTGGAATGTGACGAAAAAAACAGTATTTATTTCCATTCTTTGCAAAAGAAATACGAAATATAAACTTATTTTATGTTTTAATATGCTACTACCTATTTGACAGCGCTGAGCAACGCTTCGCTCGAGAACGAAAACAATCTGAAATTTATTCTACGACAACTGACTGCGTTATACGATATTCTCTGGTGCTGTGTGGAGGCGGATTTGAAATCGCAGCCGCCTGTTTCTCTGATGTGGCAGTCTTGTCCACTCACAGTTGTCTCATTTTATCTTCTGTCATACATATAGGCTACAGCCCTCCCTCGTTGCCCACTACAAGAGATTTCGATGTACGGATGTTCTGTTTTTATTTCTTGGAAGTGCGTGATTCGCACCCGAATCAGCGATATACGCTGTGATGGCGCCCCGTGTTGCAGAAGAAGGTAACTGCGAAAAGAGTTACAGAGGACGCAGTGTCGTCGATGGCCGACAGATGGCAGCATGCGACTTCCCGTGTTAAGCTTTGATACAGGGAATATGCCGGTGAAACGGAATACACAGCGCGAAAAAGATGCTCCATTGTGTATAATATGGACACTGAAATTCTGATACCTTTTTATAGTAAATTATAAATGTCGAACGGAGGAGAATGTTTAGCGTAAAAATAAAATTTTTGAATCTCTTGTGTTTCCATTTCGAGAAAGTAACGGTATGTTAATAATCGCTTCCATTCTGTCAAACAAAATATAAACTTTATTTAACAGTTCTACACACGGCTAACGAATGTGCTTTCCATAAACCGAACTGCCGCTGCCGCTTCTGGTTCGTCATGTAAACGCTATCATGTCGACTCCCGAAACATGGTCACCGATGCCGGATTTCTTGCTGTATTTCGAAGGAAAGAAACACTACCACAGCATTCCATCATTTTACGGTTTTAAGCACTTTCATTTTATCGAAGATGTGAGACTGCGGTCAGCACCTGGTCATGTCTGATAATGTGTAACAGTGCAGGATGACAAAACCCCGCCCAACCGCCACTGCTTACGTTTGCGTTTTTTCACACACGTCAGTGACTGACTACCAAAAGGGACGCCACTCGAACGCCAGCACGGGTTACACAAAATCGTAAAACCAGCGTCGCATTCGCATACTGACACGGTACTGACGTTGGGCACTTTTAATGGCGGTTGCAGATCGTGGAAAGATAAAGCTGAGTTTATTTTTCCGTTAATTCTGCGTCTGCTGCAGCCCACAGTGCTTTGCCGCTGCCCCAGCGACCTATTGTTGCCGCTGGCGCTCCACAATGTCGGCAGTTTATCACTTGCTCGCTGACAATGGCGGTCTTATGGAGAAAATGAAAATGGAGATATTATAGTAAATGCACAACCACCAGTCAAACTTTACATGTAAACGATAAACAACGTCGGTGGGGCACACATAACTGTATGTTGTCCATTTAAACCCTCATTTAGAGTTAGGCCTTCCACACACAAACTCGCAAAACTTATCATTCTGTCCAATCGAAATTACGCATCGCATTCCTCAATGAAAAATACTACTCACTTCCACTAATCACTTGTGGCGTCGTGCTTGCGTGACAGTTCCACCTCCCTGTAGCAAACGATTGTCTGCTATATTAAACACTGTCCGCATATAAAAGCATTTCAATATTTTCGCAATAGTAATTGACGAGCTAAAAAGATTTTTCGTCTTGTTGCTGCTTAATTATCATGTCGGCATTCACAAACGTTGTGTGAGCTCCCTGTTAACAGGGATTGATAATGTTTTATCACTCTGAAACAGCGGCTGAAACTCGTATGCAGACGTAGAAACCGAATCGCAAAAGTCGTCGTTCGTTCCAACAGAAACTACCCATGATACTGGTCGCTAGAAAATGATATTAACTTATATAAGAGAGAGTAATTTCCACAGCCATTGTCTTCGTAAAGCTGAATGTTTTGTAAACTCATCATCATAATTAGTTCAGAGGCTTTCGTTTCCTCAGCAATACGTAAACGAACAATTACAGAGACTTGGAACCGTGCCGAAAATTTCGTTGCAAATGGGAACGGAGTGTACCGCAGCTACATTGCTCAGACACTCGCTTTCGGCGTTCTTCGCCGGATTAGCCGTGAATAACAAACCGAAGTTCGGACGAATCTCTCCGTCGCCTCTTTCTGGACCAGTCGACTACAGCCGTGCTAGCAAACAAGGTGTCGATGTCTGCGACGCTGCTTCCACCACGGGTTAAAAGTTATCAAGTCTAGGAGAGCCTCTGCAGCTTCCCAACGCTAAGGCAGCAGCCGCCGTGACGGAACAAGTTACTGCTGTACACTCTCGTCTCTGCGGCCTGTCTTCTCACGGAACAGATGTTCCTTGGTTTTACCTGAATATAAATAACGTAAGTAATGTTGCCAAAACACTACGGCGAATATTTACATTTATTACTAACTGTTTTCTCGCATTATCGTCCTACGCATATTCAGGTTTCCTAATACCCTCACTATTTTCACATGTGTTTGTGGCCGCCGGCAATCAAATGCACCATTAGCAGTGCAGGAAACTCACCGTCGTCAAACCAGCATCGGAGGCAAATTTGCTTACCGAGAAAGCAACTTATGAAGGTTTGCATCTATTATAGAGCCGACACAGCTTGGCCTGTTGTAGGACACACTAAGAGAAGACATGTAGCACTCGAAAAAGACCGTTGTTTTAGGAAGTTAAGGAATTTCAAGGGCATACTTTTTGTTTGGCTCTAGCTTCAATACACTCTAAAATCGTCTCAGAGGTGTTTATGTTACCGTCTGCAACTCTGTCGCTTACGCATAATTAATCTGGCCTAAACTTAGGAGGTGACTGCTTGAGATGTTTTGCCTAACTTGGCACCTTCCATTGCGACGTGGTTGGTTCAAATGGCTCTGAGCACTATGGGACTCAACTGCTGAGGTCATTAGTCCCCTAGAACTTAGAACTAGTTAAACCTAACTAACCTAAGGACATCACAAACATCCATGCCCTAGGCAGGATTCGAACCTGCGACCGTATCGGTCTTGCGGTTCCAGACTGCAGCGCCTTTAACCGCACGGCCACTTTGGCCGGCCTGCGACGTGGTGCTGTGGCCCTTTACATATTCGGCCACTCACTAAAAGAGTGTTACAATTGTCGTGATGATAATGGATAGAGAATGAGTTGTTGTTATTACTGTATCTCGTATTATCGAGAGCTTAGTGCGTAGCTGTGCAGTCTCTTTGCGACAGTACTTCATTAACTAGAGACCACGGCCGGCGTTACTTGCTCGTACACCACAGTGACGTCATAACATCCACACTCGCGTCTCATTCATTATGAACGGCTGCGCACTGCCACATATGCTAGCCCTGAAATCGGGTGAGCCCGGCCTTTTTGCTTCTCACTAGAATAACACGGCAACTACTCTAAAAAGACCCATGCATTTCTGGACAGACGATTTTTCCATTTAATACAACTTTTCTTTCACTACAGGTATTAACACTCTTGGAAAGCGTGTAATCGGCGGATATCTGTCCGATCGTGTTTACTCACTGGGCTACAAGCGCAAAACTTGTACTCCTCACGGCTTTGTGTTCGCCTCGACCAACGGATTACGTGACGTCTGTTGCCAACATGCTGATTTTATTCCTGCAGAGTCTTATATCTCGAAATTCTACCGTAGTCGGTTCCACATTCTTGGTGTATATTAAAACAATCCCGCGATTTATTTGAATGACCACGAAAACAAATGTTGTCATTTTTATTTCCTCTTCTTAAACGTACCATTCGTCGCGGTTCAACAGTCGACATCGCAAAGCTGTACCACAGATCGGCGCGATTTGTATATCTACACACTCTCTCGAAGCGATTGCCCAATATGGGACAAACACAACTGCCACGACATTTGCGATGATACAATTGTTCTCTACTATTCGAGTCTCCAATTTCTCAGTAATATACTTGCGTGGGAAAGCATATCTGGTACTCAGTCCGTTTCTGTGAACGTCAAATAGTAGGACAGCTACTATTTATTACATAGAGCAGTCTCTGCAAACGGATCTGCTAATAGCAGTTCCGTCTTATCACGCAACCTCTGCGATATCGATCCTGGAAATGTGCTTATAACCACAGCCAGCCTCTCGCTTAGTGGCAAGGGCTACGGCAAACAGTGGCCGGTGACAAGACACCCGCTAACTCTTTGCACAGCCGTGTGGATGGGTCTGTAGTCTTTGACAAGTTTAGTCGCCGTGCCTAAACGCCCAAAGCTTTTTGGTGAAATGTGTTTGCAGCAGTGTCCATCTCGCACTTCTTTCCACAACGAGCGTAAACTTTTGAACGTTGCTCTACTTCCAATCTCCTCTTCACCCTCCACCACATCACGACTCCACTGGCGCCTGCCAGGAATCCGTACTCTCCACCATCTGTTAATGTCTCCACCTCGTATTACGCAAAGACTGATAAGTTTGCTTCGTCGAGGACAGCTGCATTGCAGAGACCACGCGTATAAAAATTATGAAGCTCGGGACATGGACGTTTGCTCACTCTAGCAAAACCGATTACTGTTTAACATGTAACCACATGATTAAAACGGTTTCCGAAATTGTCCTTATCTGAATGTTGTTTCCCGTGTAGTCGTCGTCTCTGTCGTACCGTTCATCCCGACTGCTCAGTACAAACATGGAAACTTGCTGCAGGTATCAGGTACCTACATGGAGGACTGCCCGCATCTCGTGGTCGTGCGGTAGCGTTCTCGCTTCCCACGCACGGGTTCCCGGGTTCGATTCCCGGCGGGGTCAGTGATTTTCTCTGCCTCGTGATGGCTGGGTGTTGTGTGATGTCCTTAGGTTAGTTAGGTTTAAGTAGTTCTAAGTTCTAGGGGACTGATGACCTAAGATGTTAAGTCCCATAGTGCTCAGAGCCATTTGAACCATTTTTTTGGAGGACTTGAGGCAAATTTCACGACGTTTCAGTACCGTGAAAACCGTAAATAAAGAGAATGTAGTTCGCCTCTGCCAGGAGAACAAATCAGGGCAACTCGGTCTCGTAGGTTACTGTGTCGCAGGGATATATCGAGATACGGAGAGCAGCTGATATCAGACTATTCATCGGTCTCTGAGTCATCACTTCCACATCACAGAAACTATAAAATTAATTCGTCTCTATGATAGGAGCAATGCGACCAACGCCATTAAAAGTTGCGTTTCATTTTCAGTCCATAGGGAACTGACCAATGGTGCATTGTCTCTCTCGTTCCATTAATACCGACGCTGTAGGGGCTCATAATATGTTGCCACATAATAATGTGCCAGACGCTTTTCTCACCACATTTATACATTTACTACTTGCTTAAACGTTTCGCATTTTCTTCCACGTACTTGCCGTCCACTAAATTTTATAGTTGTATATCGCTACCAACGCGTTCCGTCATTTTGTCGTTTCCGGCACTTTCTATGGAGTCGTAAGAGTTCGACTATCATTATGTCACTTGCTACGACACGCTTACTTAATTAAGTGGTGATTCATTTTTCATTTACTTTGACCTTTTTAAGACATCTTCAAGTATTAAATATGGACATGCGATTCTCTTCATTTCTAAGGAAATATTGTGAGGTACGTCGCCTAAGTATGATGAACGTGTATGTGATGTTTTAAAGTTTTCTTCTTCTCATCCTGAAGACTGGTTAGTCCAAACACTGTGTTCACCCGTACATTTTCTATAAATTACCTTTCATTTGGGGTAAAGAGGTCCCCATGTCAGATTTTAATTACACTCCTGTAGCGCCGAAATTACGCATTTGCGGCTCTTACTTGCGGCACTCAAATTCCTATGATTCTTACTGTCTTTCCGCCCTTCACTTTTGGTCAAATTGTTTTTCCGCACCCTGTATAACATTCCTGGATGGCAAACGTCGCTCAGCCAGCACCGCTTAAATTATTCGCTTTTTACAGACGCTACACATATCTCACTGAATGACACGTAGCCAGGTTGACCGCCTACATTCCGCCACGTCACTGGAAAGCCAGCACGCGATCCACAAAATCACCAAACCAGCACCAGATTCGCACGGTGACACCGTACTGGTCGCAAGCACACTCAGACATTAATCGCAAATGCAGATCGTAGTATGCAGAAGCCGAGCTTATCTTTCCGTTAATTCTGCGTCTCCTGCAGACCACAGAGCCCTGTCGGTTCATCAGCGGTCGATTGTTGGTGTTGGCGCCACGGAATGATGGCAGTAAGATTCAGGCTTTCTCCGGAGTAACTGGGATTCTACCAAAGAAATCAAAACGGGAAGGAGTAACGAAAGCGGCAACTGGCAGTCAAACAGTACGTTTCTGTTAATTTAATGCGATGACAATTTTGAACGATAATGTTCGTGATGCGATTGAGTTACCAGCAATTACAGAAACCCAGGTTTTATGTTGCGTCCACCACAGACAAACTCACTAAAGATATCGTCCCTGCCACGTTCCTACGAACTACGCACAACTGAGCCTGTAATTCATGACGAAGTTGACTATTAATTTTACTAGTCTCGTATTTTTCTTAGGTAAAGAATGAGCAAAATGCTCACACGTGATAGAAGTGTTACGTCTATCATGCAACCGTGGAGGAGACAATTGCTCCAGCCAGAGCAGAAATGCCCTTCATGTAATTTATATTTTTCTTTATAAACTGAACATTTAGTAACAGGGTGAGCCGAATTACACACTGCATAATGTGAATAAATGTTTCAATTTTTTGAGCAACCGTGATAAACAAGAACAAAATACTAAGACTTGGCCACAGATGTCCGCCATCATAGGGCTGCAGTGACAGCTGAGTCGTTCCTCAAGTCTTAATGGCGGCCACAGCGGCTGAGGCCGCCACATCGCACCCCTGTCTCCGTAGAGCACGCGCCATGTGTCTCGCTGTATCCAATCATTTATTTATCTTTATCGAGCATTTCGATAGTTTCTCACCCTTGAACACCAGTGTATTTTCTCGGTATCACTATAATCAATTTAAACGCTCTGTATAACACTTTTTTACGAGCGGCATGATTATTAACAATTTTACATTCAATTTTTGCCTGGTTATTCGTTTGTTTCCGACTTTCCTCATTCTACACTCAGTAAACGTCAAGTATTTTTGCGTGTACATTTCAAAGTTGCCCCACCATTACCGGGTACATCTTTAGTAGTATTCGGCGCATAACATATCTTTATAATTCATAAGCAAATTCCGATCTTCCAAGAAAAAGACACATGTCAATCCGTGTACCTGGTTAAGAGAAACATTGGAGTCTCTCCCTACTCAAGCCAGCGAACTAATGTCCAAAACTGTGAGCACAGCGTAATGCTGCGTCTGCCGCCAGTTGTCAGACGCATTCCAGTATCCTGTCCCACTCACTGACCAGTTACGCAACTTTAATCTGTCCACACAGTGGTATATCGCCGCCCACAGATTGCTGGATACTCCTCCTGCGTAACAGAACTTGCCCGGCCTTTGCCTCCCGCTACTGTTGATGTTCAGATTTTCCGTTTCAAGATCCGCCAGGTAGTCCGTCGCACTCAACACGGTTCGCGACCGCATTCTCTGAAGACTGCCGCCGGTTGTTACTTTAGCTCTTTCTCCATTCAGATGATGTATCTTCCAGCGCCGCACCTAACTGCTTATGTCTCTTGTTCTCCATGCCAGGATTTGTGCCCTGTCACTGAAGAACTAAAGTGAAATTAACGCCACGTATTATATTAAGTAGTTGAAAAGTACGCTTCGCAGGGAATATACTTGCACCAGACATTGAAATCAATTTTTTTCCTCTCAGGAAAAAAGAAAAGATGTTCCTGGTAGTTGTGGAACGTGACAAAAAAAAACTTTATTTATTTCCATTCTTTTCAAAAGAAATACAAAATATAAACTTATTTCATCTTTTAATATGCTACTATTTATTTGAAAGCTCTGAGCAACGCTTCGCTCGAGAACGAAAACAGTGTGAAATTTATTCTACGGCTCCTGACTGCGTTATACGATATTCTCTGGTGCTGTGTGGAGGCGGATTTGAGATCGCAACTGCCTGTTTCTCTGGTGTGGCAGTCTTGTCGGCTCACAGTTGTCTCAATTTACCTTCTTTCATACAAATAGGCTACAGCCCTCCCTCGTTGCCCACTACAAGAGATTTTTATGTACGAATGTTCTGTTTTTATTTGTTGGAAGTGCGTGATTCGCACCCCAATGAGCGCTGTCGAAAGACGTTCTGATGGCGCCCCGTGTTGCAGAAGAAGTTAACTGCGGAAGGAGTTACAGAGGACGCAGTGTAGTCGCTCGCCGACAGATGGCAGCATGCGACTTGCCGTATTAACCTTTGATAAAAGGAATAAGACGTTGGAATAAACAGCGCGAAAAAAAGTCTACGGACTCCATTCTGTCACACAACGACCAAGGACCTTGTATATAGTAATGGACACGGAAATTCTGATATCTTTTTGCAGAAAATTATAAATGTCGAACGGAGGAGAAATGTTTAGCGTAAAAATAAAATATTTGATTCTCTGTGTTTCCGCTTCGAAAAAGTAACGATATGTTAATAATCGCTTTCATTGTGTCAAACAAAATATAAAACGTTATTTAACAGTTCTACAAACGGCTAACGAATGTGCTTTTCATAAACCGATCTGCCGCTACCGCTTCTGGTTCGTCATGTAAGAGCTATCATATCGACTGCCGAAACATGGTCACCGACGCCGGATTTCTTGCTGTATTTTGAAGGAAAAAAACACTACCACAGCATTCCATCATTTTACGCTTTTAAGCACTTTCATTTTATCGAAGAATTGAGACTGCGGTCAGCACCCTTGTCGTGTCATGTCTGATAATGTGTAACGGTGCAGGATGGCGAAACCGCCCCCCCCCCCCCCCAACCACCACTGCTTACGTTTGCGTTCTCTCACACGCGTCACTGACTGACTACCAAAAGGGATTACACAAAATCGTAAAAGCAGCTTCGGATTCGCATAATGACACGGTACTGACGTTGGGCACTTTTAATCGCGCTTGCAGATCGTAGAAATATAGGAACTGAGTTTATTTTTCGGTTAATTCTGCGTCTCCTGCAGCCCACAGACCTTTGTCGCTGCCTCAGGTACCTATTGCTGGTGCTGGCGCTCCGCAATGTCGGCAGTTTTAACTTTCTCGCAAATAATGGCGGTTTGATGCAGAAAATGAAAACGGAAAAATGATAGTAAATACACAGCTATCAGTCAAACTTTACATTCATCGGACTTAGAAGCGAGTAAACCTTTAAGCGATAAATAACGTCGGTGGAGCGCACATGACTGTATTTAATCTATATAAACCCACGTTTAGAGTTAGGCCTTTCAGATACAAACTCGCCAATGTTATCATTCTGTCCAATCGAAATTATGCATCGTATTCTTCAATGAAAAATACTACTGACTTCCAGTAATCACTTGTGGCGTAACACTTCCACCTCCCTACAGCAAACTATTGTGTGCTGTATTACACACTCTGTTCGCATTTGAAAGCATTTCAATACTTTCGCAATAGTAATGGACGACCTATAAAGATTCAACGTCTTCTTCCTTCTTACTTATCTTGTTGGCATTCACATACATAATGTGAGTGCCGAGCACCGATTTGTTCACATGGAGAGACAATGATTTATCGCTCTGAAACAGCGGCTAAAACTCGTATGCAGACGTGGAAAGTAACAATCTATCGTATTCGTCACCAGGAAATGATACTAACTGATATAATTGACAATAATTTCCATAATCGTTCCCTTTCCAAAGCTAAGTGTTTCGTAGACTCATCATCGTAGTTAGTTCAGAGGTTTTCGTTTCTTCAGCAGTACATAAACGAACAATTACAAAGAGGTGAATTTTTGAAATGTCACGAAAGCAGTACTGCGCCGAAAATTTCGTTACAACTGCGAACGGAGTGTCTCGCAGCGGCATTCTGGATACAAATGCTTTCGGCGTGTTTGGCGCGTTAGATTTGAATAAGAAATCAAGATTAGGACAAATCTCTCCATCTCTCTGCTCCAGCCGGCTGCAGCCGTGCTGTCAAAGAAGGCGTCGATGTCTGCGACGCTGCTTCCCGCCCATGCTCGAATCGCAACCAAGTCGGGGAAATCCTCTGCAGCCCCTCAAGGAAAGACTGTAGCCGCGGTGCCGGTGCAAGCTTCTGCTCTACGTTCCCATCTCTTGCGGCCTGACCTGCCTTTCCACGGAACTGATGTACCTTGGTTTTACCTCAATATAAATAACGCAACTAATTTTACCTAAAATACTACAGCCAATATTTACATTTATTGCTAACTCTTTTATCGCATTATCTTCCAAAGCATATTCAGGTTTCGTAATGTCCTCTCTGTTTTCACACGTGTTGTTGGCCGTGGGCAAGCAAATTGCACCATTAGCAGAGCAGGAAACTCACCACCGTAAAACCAGAGGCGAACTTGCTTACCTGGAAAGCTGCCTATAAAATTATGTATTCTGGAACCGACACTGCTTGGTCTGTTATTGGCCACACTAAGAAAATACATTTAGCACTCGAAAAGTTCCGTCGTTTTAGGAAGTTAAGGAATTTCAAGAGCATACTTTTTGTTTGTCTCTAGCTTTAGTACACTCTAGAAACATCTCAGTGGTGTGTACGTAACCGTCTGCAACTCTGCCGCTTACATGTGTTTATTCAGACCTTACTTGTGTTGTAAGGGCTGACTGCTTGACATGTTTTCCTTGATGCATGATTTTCTGAAGAGGTGATTGTTTCCGTTTAGTACGACACTTTTTTTCTAGTGTATGTGTTAACCCTCTTTGAAAACGTGCAAATGGCGGATGTCTGGCCGATCGCTTTTAAGTCACCGGGCTACAAGCGCAAACCTTATACTCCTTATGCTTTCAAAATTCTAACGTAGTCTGTTTCACATTCTTGGTATATATTAAAACAATTCCGCAATGTTTTTTGATAAACCACGAAAATAAAAGTTGTCGTTATTTATACCCTCTTGTTAAACGTGCCATTCGTCGTGTTTCAACAGACGGCGTCGCAAAGCTGTACCACACATCGGTGCGATATGTATACCTAGATACTGTCTCGAAGTCATTGCCCAATATGGGACAAACACGTCTGCGGGACATTTGCGATGATCGAATCGTTCTCTAGTATTCGAATCTTCGATTTCTCCGTAATATACTTACATTAGGAAGCGTATCTGGTACCCAGTCCGTTTCTGTGAACGTCAAATAGTAGACATCTTCTACTTTTGTAGTCCTGTCTTCCTCAGTTGCGTGTAATATTACGGTATATTGATAATTTTTACTTATGGACCATCTGACAGTCGGCAACAGAAAACAAAACATTGCATTGAAACAAGCGTTCAGTTCATAGTGCTGTGGAATGTGGGAAAAAAACCGCGAATTCGCATTCATAAGAAGAAGAACACCGAAAATGCAACAGGAGCGTAATATGTAAGAAATTGTCCACGCAACCTGCCACTGATGATGTCTTGCAGAAGATAAAGGCGAAACGCGTATGGCACTAAAATTGTGTTTTATTCAGTTGCTGTCAGACGGTCCATAAGTAAAAATTATCAATATACCGTCAAATAGTAGGGCTGTTACTACATAGTACGTAGGGCAGTATTTGCAAACCGATCTGCCAATAGCAGTTCTGTCTTATCACGTAAGCACTGCGATATGGATCCTGGAAATGTGCTAATAGCCACAGCCAGCCTCTCGCTCAGTGGCGAGGGCTACGGCAAACAGTGGCCGGAGACAAGACACCCCCTAACTCTGTGCACAGCGGTCTGAATGGGTCTTCAGTCTTTGAGTAGTTTTGCCGCCGTGCGTAAACGCCAAACGCTTTTTGGTGAAATGTGTTTGCAGCAGTGCCCATCTCGCGCTTCTTTCCGTAAATAAATCAGCTACGTACGCTTCAGTGGCCGTGCACGAGGCTTTTGGACATTCCTTTACGTGCAATCTCCTCCCCATCTTCCCCCATATCACGACTCCACTGGCGTCTGCCAGCATTCCGTACTCTCCACTACTTGTTAATGTTTCCTCTTCATATTACACAAAATGACAAGTTCGCTTCGTCAAGGGCAGCTCCATTGCAGAGACATGCGTGTAAAAATTATGAAGCTCTGGACATCGACGTTTGTTCATCCTATCAAAGCCGATTAATGTTTAACATGCAACTTCATCATTAGAGAAAAATGGTTTCCGAAATTTTCCTCACCTGAATGTTGTTTCCCGTATAGTCGTCGTCTCTGTCGTACCGTTCATCTTAACTGCTGAATACAAACATGGAAAATCGCAGCAGGTGTCAGATACCTTGACGGAGGACTAGAGGCAAAATTCACCACGTTTGAGTACAGTCAAAAACGTAAATAAATTGAATGTGGTTTGCCTCTGATCAGAAGAAGAAATGAGGGCTACTTGGTTCCATAGGTTAACGTGTGGGGGGAGTTGATATGGCGGTATTAATCGGTCTCTGCCATCACTTCCACGTCACAGAAGCTGTAAAAATACTTTCCTTACGATGATAGGAGCAATGGGTCCAACACAGTTAAAAACCGTGTTTTATTTTCAGTGCTTTGGGAACTGACCACCGGTGCACTGTCTCTCGTTTCATGAATACCGATGCTGCAGGGGCTCATGTGTTGCTCCATAGTAACGTCACGGAGGCTATTGTCACGACATTTATACATTCGCCACTTCAGTTGAGGACTTTTTGTGATCAAGAAACGTATTTTACATCTTACATTCTAGCTACATGGTTACGCGTATCGCGTATCGGTACCAGCGCATTCCGTCATTTTGCCGTTTCCAGCACTTTCTATGGACTCTTGAGAAGTTGACCATCATTCTGCCATGTCTTGTCTCACATATACAGTGTGTGAGAAAACAGTCGGACCCAAAGTGTAGGGCAGAAAGACAGCATTAAAAAAACCAATCCGAGTATAGGAACTAGAAGTGGCTGTTGAATATTTATAGCGCTATGCCAGCATGAAAACGGTGGGCAGTTTGAACATTTGCTGCGACATACTTAACGCTAAGTAAGTGGTGGATCACGTTTCCTTTACTTTGCCCTCGTGAAGACATGTTGAAATATAAAATATGGACATGTGATTGTCTTTATTTCTAAAGAAATGTTGTCTAGAACGTCGGCTAAGTATTATACAGGTGTATGTGATGCTTTGAGTTTTTCTTGTTATCGTCCTGAGACTGCTTAGTCCATAGACTGTGATTACACTTACATTTTGTGTGAATTATCTTTCATTTTGAGTAAAGACGTCCACATGTCAGATTTTAATTACGTTCCCGTAGCGCCCAAAATACGAATTTTCGACCCCGAGTTGTTGTACCCAAACTACTAAGTTTCACACTGTCTTTCCGCCCTACACCTTTGGTCAAATCGTTTCTCCGGACCCTGTATAACGATGCTGGATGGCGAAACCCTGCTCAACCAGCACTGCTTAAATTGTTCACTTTTAAGGTACGCTACACATACGTCACTGAGTGACTCCCACCCCGATCGCCCGCACATATTGCGTCGCGTCACTGGAAAGCCAGCACGAGAAACACAAAATCACGAAACCAGCATCAGATCTGCATAATTACTCTGTACTGATTGTCAGCACATTTAGACGTTAGTCACAAATACATATAGTAGTGATGTAGAAGCTGGATTTATTTTTCTGTTAATTTTCCGTCTGCTGCAACCGACAGAGCTTTGTCGCTGCGTCAGAGACCGATTGTTGCTGCCAGCACCGCGGAATGTTGGCAGTTTTAACTCTCCCGCGAGTAATGGCGGTTTTGTGAAATAAGCGAAAACGGGAGAAAAATTCAGATGCAAGGGTTCATCATCGAAATGAGAGTGAATCCCTACTTGACGCATGTCTACCCACAGCAAGAACTCGCGTAGGTGTGTGTCGTTCCCCACGTGTGAATCACACTCCTAGTCGCTGGCCAGTTGTACCACTGTAACGTATCCGGACTGTACTGTTTCGTACTCGGTACATTCGTGGATGGCCTTCTGTCACAGCTGCCTCCAGCTGATGTTACGCTACACCCCCGAGAAGGAGGCGATTGAGTGAAAAAATCTCCCGGTAAACATGTAAGTGTCCAAGGAATAGAAAAGCAACTGGAATCACTCAACAGAGGAAAGTCCACTGGACCTGACGGGATACCAATTCGATTATACACGGAGTACGCGAAAGAACTTGCCCCCCTTCTAACAGCCGTGTATCGCAAGTCTCTAGAGGAACGGAGGGTTCCAAATGATTGGAAAAGAGCACAGGTAGTCCCAGTCTTCAAGAAGGGTTGTCGAGCAGATGCGCAAAACTATAGACCTATATCTCTGACGTCGATCTGTTGTAGAATTTTAGAACATGTTTTTTGCTCGAGTATCATGTCGTTTTTGGAAACCCAGAATCTACTATGTACGAATCAACATGGATTCCGGAAACAGCGATCGTGTGAGACCCAAACTCGCTTTATTTGTTCATGAGACCCAGAAAATATTAGATACAGGCTCCCAGGTAGACGCTATTTTTCTTGACTTCCGGAAGGCGTTCGATACAGTTCCGCACTGTCGCCTGATAAAGTAAGAGCCTACGGAATATCAGACCAGCTGTGTGGCTGGATTGAAGAGTTTTTAGCAAACAGAACACAGCATGTTGTTATCAATGGAGAGACGTCTACAGACGTTAAAGTAACCTCTGGCGTGCCACAGGGGAGTGTTATGGGACCATTACTTTTCACAACATATATAAGTGACCTAGTAGATAGTGTCGGAAGTTCCATGCGGCTTTTCGCGGATGATGCTGTAGTATACAGAGAAGTTGCAGCATTAGAAAATTGTAGCGAAATGCAGGAAGATCTGCAGCGGATAGGCACTTGGTGCAGGGAGTGGCAACTGTCCCTTAACATAGACAAATGTAATGTATTGCGAATACATAGAAAGAAGGATCCTTTATTGTATGATTATATGATAGCGGAACAAACACTGGTAGCAGTTACTGCTGTAAAATATCTGGGAGTATGCGTGCGGAACGATTTGAAGTGGAATGATCATATAAAATTAATTGTTGGTAAGGCGGGTACAAGGTTGAGATTCATTGGGAGAGTGCTTAGAAAATGTAGTCCATCAACAAAGGAGGTGGCTTTCAAAACACTCGTTCGACCTATACTTAAGTATTGCTCATCAGTGTGGGATCCGTACCAGATCGGGTTGACGGAGGAGATAGAGAAGATCCAAAGAAGAGCGGCGCGTTTCGTCACCGGGTTATTTGGTAACCGTGATAGCGTTACGGAGATGTTTAATAAACTCAAGTGGCAGACTCTGCAAGAGGGGCGCTCTGCATCGCGGTGTAGCTTGCTCGCCAGGTTTCGAGAGGGTGCGTTTCTGGATGAGGTATCGAATATATTGCTTCCCCCTACTTATACCTCCCGAGGAGATCACGAATGTAAAATTAGAGAGATTAGAGCGCGCAGGGAGGCTTTCAGACAGTCGTTCTTCCCGCGAACCATACGCGACTGGAACAGGAAAGGGAGGTAATGACAGTGGCACGTAAAGTGCCCTCCGCCACACACCGTTGGGTGGCTTGCGGAGTATAAATGTAGATGTAGATGTAGATGAAATCGTAAAGAAGTACCGTCAAAACGTTTTTATCGAAGCCAAATAACTCACTGATGCTGTTTTATTACGCTCGCGTGGATCACACGCGTCGTGCGGAATACGTGGAACAGTAAGAGCTGGGACGTATTCACACTCCATGGATTTGAAGACGTATAATGGACAGAAAAATTGCTCTACAGCCAAGGAGAAATCTTAGTCGTGTACGTAGAATTAGCGAATATGTTGTCTCCGGGGATCGCTTATGATGACGTAACTAAAAAGTTGACAGCATCATTTCTTTGTATCGATGTGTTAAATAGTAACAGATAAGAAAGGATTCCTCGGATGCCTTTACACACTGCTCATGATAGGAGGACGACTGCATTCGAGTCAACAATTAATTCACTGAGAAGGCAAAGAAATGGAAAAAGCCTCCACAGAATCGGTTGGCGGGAATCATATAGTTTTCTGGCCATTTCGTCACGACTACGTCTCATGTGTGGCATTACGCTTTAAGAAGTGACATCCGTAACGTCCTATTTTTACACGGAATAAAAACCTACGACTTGTGCTTTATCTAGTACAAATGACGAACCAGTATCGAGATAAGAAGAAAACGTTGCTTGTAGAGTAAATTCATAATAGTGGGTTAGAGATTAACGCTCTGTCGTGTCAAAAATTTTCGCCATTCGTAGAGTTTCATAAATGACGACCGACACAGCCGACATCCCTGCTTTCATCCAACCCAAGGATTTTGGGAAATGTTTGCCGCGTAGCGTGTGCTGTTGTCATTTGGGTTGAAATTCTCCCTTTTGAAAGAGTGTCCAAACATTCCTGAGTGATCGGTCAGTGGGCAAACTGTAACGACTTTTGTTTCACGTGTCTTTGTGATGGTCGACAAGGGCGGGAGCTCACCGCTGTCAGCCCAGCCCTAGAAACGCATATGCAGATGTGTAGTCATACTGTGGAAAATTTACATATGTTCCATACACATGGCGTTGCATGATACACAACCGTGACGTTATAACATCTACACTCCCGTCCTCTTTATTACGAGAGATTGTCACAACCCACATATGCAGCCCCTATCTTATCCTCTGTTCACCACGATGATACGTTCAGTGTTCCAAAAGATTCCTCCGTGTTAACGTTGTAGTTGCATCTTCCTCCGCAAAGTAGTTCTGCGACATCTTACACATTACGGCCACGTATCAAATCAATATCAGAGTTGCCTTGATGACGACACAGAATAAATTACTCATTAATATCTGCTTCTACAAAATGGTTGTGCACTCTCCGTCGTGTTTAAATGGTCCTTACTAGAAGACTGTCGTAGAAACTGGCGCCAGTCATACATGTACGTAAACTTTGAAAACTGTGACCCAATTACGGGAAACACAGTTGCCGTACTAGAACCACTGTGTACTACCAGAATTTTTAATTCGTCATTGATACACTGACTTTGGCGTAACAAAGCGTCTGTTGTACTCAGGAGATTTGCATGAATAATGCATACTACGGCACTTCTGTTTCTTTCAGACCGATGCCTCGACGTAAACATCGAAACTTCCAGTTGCTATTAAAGTTTTGGAGCCAGTGAAGATGTGCTTCTGGAGGAAATATTTTGCTGGTTTCAGTTTAGTCAGTATTGGTGACATCTGAAGCTACTTTGTCTTCTGGTCAGAAGAAACTGATAGCACCTCTTGGTTCCGGCAGATTATACTTTACCGTTCCTGCACGTACAACCACCACGTCACACAGTGTGTGTTACTCTTGTGCCGTAGCTTTATAGTGAGAGCAGAAAGGAAAAAAAAGACAGCTGATATCAGTATATTTAACGAAGTCATTCATTTCTGTGTACGTTATTCACCTCTCGCTGTGTGCCGTGCTCTGTTTGGGAAAGAAGGAAGCGTCGGTAGCAAACTTTTGTCAACGGCTGAATCTGGAGGTCGTCCGTACTAGCGAGGCGATGAAGGCATTTGCGAACTAGGGGTAAATGTGTTTAATTTTTTTTATTTCATCGCATTGGTGAATAGACTGAATCAGCATAGTGTGGTCTCCCCTAATCCACAGAAGATACGATAAGAAATGTTACGTTCTTCCGATTAATCTACAGCTAAGAAAAACCTTCAACTTCTCGTCGTAATCGCAGTTCCTTCCAGTTCACCGCCCTGTAATTCGTCAGAATCAGATAAACGGACAATTCAAATGACGCAGTGTCTACAATAAACTGTTGCGAAAAGAACTGTGCGCCTAAAATTCCGTTACAACGGGGAACGGAGTGGCTCGCGACGCCATTCTTGCGTCAGACGCTGTCCGTGCTCTTGTCGAGTTAAACTTTTGTATCTGTTCAGGATTACTTTAGAAAGATTCATGTCCTGTCGTCGTGCTGCCAGACGAGGTGTCGACGTCTGCGACGCTGCTCCCCCACGTCCGGACGCAAATGATTCGACCAACTGCTCCGTAGAATAGCCGCTGCACAAATTGAATTTGTTTTTTGGGAAACCTGATTTTTGCGGCATCTCTGACGACTGAAAAATGTGAAGCCCTTTTCTTATACAAAAGTCTGTATTCCTATATTTTTTGTTGGTAACAGTACTATAAATATTTTTACGTAAAACGCTAGGCATAGTATTACATTTAGATGAGGCAAGTGGCAAACGAGGGAAAATGTTAGAAATATGGCCCGCTTCCCAGAATTGACTGTTCCCTTCGCTTCAGTTGTGTTACACATGTTCAGGTCTGGGGAGGGCGTCTCTTGCTGATACACTATGGAGACGTCGCAACATCGACACTCGCGAGTCATTCATTACCGACGATCCTGCACTGGCAAACAAGCCACGCCTGTAATCTAGTGACCCTGGCCTCACATTCTTATTACTAAAGTACTGAAGAAACAATTTTTTTCTATTTCAATGTGTCTCATTTTTGCTCTACTATACGCTTAATACGCCTTGAAAACGTAAACGGCGGACATCTTTCCGACTGGTTTCAACTCTGCTAGCTACAGCTGCCAGCTAATATAATTATTAATCGCTCTGTCTGGTGATTGTGCAAAAGGATCGCGCGAGCCGAGTAGACGACATGTTTACATCGCTGTGACATCTTCTTCCCGGAAGTGGTGCTGTGGTCTCCTGTACATTCCGGTCGTGTATAAAAACAGGCCAGTACCCGTCTTCTTGACAATGTGGAAACACGTAAAGTTATCCTTTTTGTAACCTGTTGTCAAGTATGCTGGCCATTCTCTATCGTGTTTGAATACTTGGTACCACAAAGCCGCAAAAGAAAAAAGTGCGCAACCTGTATCTACACTTAGTTCACAACCGTGCACCAGTAAACGTAACTTTTGTAGCTCAATACAGCACCTTCCAACGCTTTAACGGACGTGGATACTTTTGAACATCCGTTTATGTGCAACCTCCTCCTGCTCCCCATGTTTTCACTGGCGTCCGTAACAAGTCCGTACCCTCCACCATTTGTTAATGTCTCCTCTCGATATTAGGGAAACACCGAAAAGTTCGCTGTACCGAGGATAGTTGCATTGCAGAGGCTATGAGCGTAAATGTTATGATGCTCGCAAAATAGAGGCTTCTTCGGACTAACGTTTCATATGCAAACATGACTAGAGAAAAGCAGTTGCCCAAAGTTTCGTCTTGTGAATGTTGTGTCCCGTGTAAACGTCATATCTGTCGTACCGTCCACCTTACCTGCTCAGTAACCAGGCTAGGTGTTAAACCATAGAAAATATTAAATTCTGGTCGAGGTCTACGTGGTTCCATAGATTGTTGTCCATATGTTTCAGATGTTTATTGAAATACAAAGAGAAGTTAATATCGCCGTATTCCACAGCCTCTGAGTCATCAATACCGAATCACAGACGATAAAAAGAGTACCGCCATTACTCACGTTGATGGTAACAATGTGACCAACGCAGTTAAAAATTTTGCTTCGTTTTCAATGCTTTGGCAGTTGACCGACGGTGCGTAGTCTTTACTTTCATTAATATTGACTCTGTGCGGTCTCACGTGTTGCCCCATAATAGCGTGACTGATACGCTTGTCACGACACTTGTACATTTACTACTTTACCTGAGGACATTTTGTAATCAAGAAACGTATTTTACATCTATTTCCTTAGCCCCTTTGTTAAACGTATCATAGTTATCATCCACTGAATTTTAAAGTTACAAATTGCTACCAACGCATTCCGTCATTTTGCCGTTTTCCACACTTTCCATCAAAGATTAAGTGTACTGGACTCTAGAGAATTCGACCAACCCTCTGTCACGCCTCGTCTGGCATACGCAGGGTGCGGAAACACAATTTGACCAAAAGTGTAGGGCACAAGGACGGCATCAAATGAAAGAATCTCAATATAGAAGCCATAGGTCGCACGTGAATATTTAAGGCGCTATGTCAGCATGATGACGGTGGTCGGTTTGAACATTTGCTACAGATAATTATGTTAATTAAGTGGATGCTTATCCGTCATTCATTTTGGCTCTTTTATGAGATATTGAAAAACGAAACATCCTGTTCTTCAAATATTCTGTTTACGTATACACGTTCTGCAAATGCAGATCGTAGTAATATAGAAGCCGACTTTACCTCTCCGTTAATTCTCCAAATCTCGCAGACCACAGAGCTATGTCGGTGCATCAGCGGTCGATTGTTGCTGTAGGCGCCACAGAAAGATGGCAGTTAGATTCTGACTTTCTCCGGAGTAACTGGGATTCTATTAAAGAAATGAAAACAGAAAGAAGTAACGAACGCGGCAGCTAGCAGTCAGTCAGCACAAGTTTAATGCGACGACAATTTAAAAAGATAAAGTGTTTTATCTATTAAAAAAATCAAAGTTTAAAGTTACGCTCGCAACAGACAAACTCACCAAAAGTTATCGTCCTTGTCACATTTCATTTTACACACAATTGAATCAGACTATTTCTAATGAGCTACTCATAATTAAGCCTGTAATTCATGACGAACTTTATTGTTACTATTCCTACTGTTGTATCTTCCTTACGTAACGAACGAGCAAAACGCACACATGAGATAGTAGTCTTGTGTCTAGCACGCTATCTCCCAGGAAACAATACCTCCAGCCAGAGCATTTCCGGTTGCCACAAATGAATGATTTTGTCATTACCTCTACATCTAATTCATATGTGACCTTCCAAACTGAATTACGTAGGCCTACTACATTGCGTGAATGAATGCGGCAGTTTTCTCGGCCACAACGATAAACAAGCAAAAAAATAGAAAGACTTGGATATAGATGTCTGCCATCACAGGGCTGTCGTGACAGCTGAGTCTTCCGTGACGTCTTAATGGTGACGACAGCGGCTGAGGGGCGTTTAGAGACGGCAGCAGACCACACTGACGTGTGACGTCACTTGGCAACCAAGTCTTCTTGTATCCGCTGCAATTAATCATTTATTTTTATCGATCATTTCATAGGTATACATTTTCGGTAAATTAAGCATCATTTGGTGCCAAGATGCCCGTGTGGGAGATTTTAATTACGTTCCGGTACCGCCGAAAATGTGCAATTGTGACGCCTAAATGCTATTCTCAAATTTCTGTGTTTCATGCAGCCTTTCCAGGCTACACTTTTCATCATATATTTTCTATGTACCCTGTACAACGATACGGGATGGCAAACTTCGCTGAATCAGCACTGCTTAAATTTTTAATTTTTTACGTACACTGCACATATGTCATTCAATGACTCCCACGCCGATCGTCCACCAATATTTTGCTACGTCACTGGAACGCTAGCACGCGACACACAAACCGTGAAACCAGCATCAGATACTCATAACTACACTGTACAGAGTGTGAGCAAATTTAGAAGTTAATCACAAACGTAGACAGTAGTAATGTAGAAGCTGAATTTCTTTTTCTGCTAGTCTTCCGTCTCCTGCAGCCGACAGAGCTTTGTCGCTGCCTCAGTGACTGATTGTTGCTGCTACCACGAGGATCGGTGTTAATTTTAGCTCTCCCGCGAGTAATGGCGGTTTTCTGAGATAAACGAAAACGGGAGGAAAATATATATGCAAGTGTTCGTCATCGAAACGATAGTGAATCCCTAATTGGCACAGCGACTTAATGTTTAAATATTTAGGAACAGCAGAATCTTGCGTTGCCCGCCAATTGCGAGATGCGCGTCCATTCCCACACGTGAATCACACTCCTAGTCGCTGGCAGTTGTACCATTGTAATGCATTCAGAGTGTGCTGTTTCGCACTCCGCACCTACATGGCTAGCCTTCTGTCTCAGCTGATCTTACCCTACACTCCTGAGAAGGAGGAGATTCTGTGAGTAAATCTTCCGGAAAACACGTATACTAATCGTCAAAAAATAACGTCGAAACGTTTTTATCCAAGCCAATTACCGCATGTGATACTTTTATTATGCTCACTTGCATGGCATGCGTTGTGCGGAGTATGCGTAGCGATAAGGGATGGAGCTCCACGGTTTTGAAGACGTATGATGGCTAGAAAAATTCCTCTCGAGTCAAGGCGAAACCTTAAACAAGTACATAGGATTAGCAGATATCTAGTCACCACCCATCGATTGTCAAGACCTAATAAAGAAGTTGACAGCGACGTGTGTTTCGTATCGACGCGGATTATAATCGCAGTGTCAGAACGTGTTTTACTTCGTACAATGTGTCCAGCTGTTGTCCTTCCGTTTCTACAGATTGCGTTCGTATCTGGTAACGGATAAGAAAAAAGATCTATCGTCGGCTTTTACACGCTGCATGTGTCAAGACGAGAACCGCAGTGAAGGTCACAACTAATTCACTGGAAAGGCGATAAAAACAAAAAACAAAAAATCTTCTGTCCGCGATATTGCTCTGTCATGTCGCCGGGGAGCAATGATCGCGAGAACGAAAGCCACCAAGGCTTCATTTTACGGTGCCTGACTGCGTTATACGCTGCTCTTTGGCGCATGCGGACACACACCACGTTTCATACCTTAGGCCATAGAGATACACATATATAAGGCACGTGCATCTATCCTTGCTGTGTTGTGGTTCGAAACCAAGGCAGTTGCAGTATTTATAAAAATTTCATTCTGCAGCATTTATAGGTAGATTCAAGGACTGATTTCAACAACTGAACTCCTTGTTGTATTAGTATCACACACGTAGTAATGAAGTTGAGCTAATTTCCCCAAGATTCGCAGTGTTAATCCGATAACTGTCCTTATTGCAGTTGGCCACGTGAAACGACATCAAACGTTCCAAACACTGCCCTGACAATTCTTTATTTTCACAAACGACAGAATACAGTAATACGACGAATTCCTGTTCTTGTTGGAATGTGGCTCATTTAGCTGACCGCTTCCACAGAATCGGTTTGGCGGGAAGCATATAGTTTTCTGGCCGTTTCATCGGGAGTACGTGTGAGGTGTGTTGTTATGCTTTAAGAACTAACATCCGTGATGTCCAAATTTACACAGAATGCGAGGCTATGATCCCTGCAGAATGCAGTACAGGTAGCGACACAGTATCGAGATATGAAGCGTGATGTACCGAATACGTCACTGATGGAAGACATTAATATACCGAGTTAGAGATTAACATCCTGTCGTCTCAAAATTTTCGCCATTCGTAGCGTTTTAGACCTGACGACCGACACGCATCCCTGCGTTCAACCCATGCAAGGATTCTGAAGCAGGTTTGGTGCGTAGCTTGTGGAGTCAGTTGGGTTAAAATTCTCCCTTTTGAAAGAAGAGTGTCCAACCATTCCTCAGTGCTCCGTCACTGGGCAGACTGTAACGACTTTTGTTTCACGTGTGTTTGAGACGGTCTGCAAGCACTTGCGTAGTAAGCAGTGCTGGTAATTCACTGCCGCCCATCCAACCCGGGAAACGCAGAATATGCAGATGTAGACAACGACTTTGGAAAGTGTACGCACATTCTGTACCCATCGCGGCAGGCCCCGTTACGTGGTACACAACCGTGACGTCACAACACGGACACACTCGCCCTGTTTATTGCGGCCGACTGCAGCGCCACACGTGCAGCCCCTGCCACCGACAGAGCTCGGCCTTACAGTCTTCTCACTAAGACGATGCGTTTAGTATTGCAAAAGATTTGCTATTATGAAGTTTTAGCATCTAAATGGTGTACTGCTACTGCTTTAATATACTATCAATACATATAAATGGCGTACGTCTAATCGATCGCTAGAAAAAAGGATTCTGAAGCAGGTTTGGTGCGTAGCTTGTGGAGTCAGTTGGGTTAAAATTCTCCCTTTTTAAAGAGTGTGTCCAAACATGGGTTGAACGCAGGGACGCGTGTCGGTCGTCAGGTCTAAAACGCTACGAATGGCGAAAAAATTTCCGACGCTTTGTTTTCTGCATCAACAATCTAATCGCACAGCCTTTGTTGCCAAAGAGTTTTCGTTGCAGTTTGCTTCTTCCTCTGCGAAGTAGTACTGTGATTTCTTACACATTCCAGCCACGTATCAGCTCAGTATGAAAGTAGCCTTGATGACAATAGAGAAGAAATTTATCATTTCAAGGTTCTGGTACGATGTTTGGTTTCCGCTCTTCGACGTGTCCGAAAAGTTCATACTACTAGGAATCTGTATTTTTCTTTTGTTTCCTTCACTGCTTGCTCAATATACAGATTGAATAACATCGGGGACAGGCTACAACCCTGTCTCACTCCCTTCCCAACCACTGCTCCCTTTCATGTCCCTCGACTCTTATAACTACCATCTGGTTTCTGTACAAATTCTAAATAGCCTTTCGCTCCCTGTATTTTACCCCTGCCACCTTTAGAATTTGAAAGAGAGTATTCCAGTCAACAATGTCAAAAGCTTTCTCTAAGTCTACGAATGCTAGAAATGTAGGTTTGCCTTTCCTTAATCTATTTTCTAAGGTAAGTCGTAGGGTCAATATTGCGTCACGTGCTCCAACATTTCTGCAGAATCCAAACTGATCTTCGCCGAGGTCGGCTTCTACCAGTTTTTCCATTCGTCTGTAAAGAATTCGCGTTAGTATTTTGCAGCTGTGACTTATTAAACTGATAGTTCGGTAATTTTCACATCTGTCAACACCTGCTTTCTTTGGGCTTGGAATTATCATATTCTTCTTGAAGTCTGAGGGTATTTCGCCTGTCTCATACATCTTCCTCACCAGATGGTAGAGTTTTGTCATGGCTTGCTCTCCCAATACACTCTTCTATACACAGTTAAGCCGAATACGTTTTTCCGCCAGTTCTCCGTCCCTGCGGCCGACAGAGCTTTGCCACTGCCTCAGCTGCTGACTGTCGCTGCTGGCGCTCCGAAATGTCGGCAGGTCCACTCCCTCGCGAGTGACGGCGGTTTCCTGGCCTAAAGGAAAGCGGGAAAAGTTTTTCGAATATGCCCTAAGAAGAACGTCGTGTAGCCTGCCATTTACGAGATGCGTAACCATTCCCACATGTCATAATCACACTCCTAGTCGCTGGCTAGTTGCACTGTTTTAATGCATCCGGACACTGCTATTTCGCAGTCCGCACATTCATGGTTGGCCTTCTGTCACAGCTGCCTCCAGCTGATGGTATCCTAAATTTCTGAGGAGGAGGAGGAGGTTGTGTGAGAAAATATTCAAGAAAACACGTATGGAAATCGTCAAAATATACCGTCAAAACATATTTATCCGTGCCAGGTAACGCATTTGATTCTGCTTTATTGTGCTGACCTGGATGACACGCGATGCGTGGTAAGAGGTGTAACGTATTTTTACGCTCCAAGATTATGGAGACTTGCAACGGCTAGAAAATTCGTCTTGAGTCAAGGCGAAATCTTAATCATATATGCATTATCAACGTGTATTTTGTCAACAGGCATCGATTGTGAAAAAGTAATAAAAACAGTCGACAATATCATCTGTTTTGTACCGATGCGGAATTTAAACGCCGTGTAAGAAACTGTTTCCTTCCTTGGGGCAATGTGTCCAGCAGTTGCTTCTCTGCTTATACACGTTCCATTAGTAAAAGGCAACTGAAAAAAAAAGAAAAGATCTATCCAGGACCTTCACACACTGCATCTATGAGAACAAAGATCACGTTCAAGACAAACGGCGGTAGAAAATTAGAATAAAAACTTTGTGTCATCCATATTCTTTTGTCCTGTTGCTGGGCAGAGCCGGTCGCGTGATCGAACGCCACCAAAGCTTCATTCACGGTGCCTGAATGCGTTATTTGCCGCTCGTTGGCCAGTGTAAAACTTTGGACACACACTATTTTCCGTACCCTAGGCCGACCTCGAAATTCTGCCGTAGTGTCCTTCATATTCCTGCCATTTATTAAAACACTCTGACAATTTTTTTTATTATCACGTGAAACAAAAGTTATCATTTTCATTTCCTCTTATTGAATGAGCTGTCCGTCGTGTCGCATCGCAGAGTTGTCCCACAAGTCAGTGCGATTTGTATATCTATGTACTCTTTCTAAATCATTCCCCAGTGTGGGACAATCACATCTGCGAGAAATTTGCTATCATAGAATTATTGTCTACTGTTTGAATCTCTGATTTGTTGGTAATATACATATTTAGGGATGTGCGTGACGTCTTCAAATCGTCTCTTTGACAGTAAAATAGTAGGACTGTTAATACATTCCACATAGGGCTGTCATTGCAGATCGATCTGCCAATAGCAGTTCTGTCTTATCACGGAAACACTGCAGTTTCGATGCTGCAAATGTCCTTATAACCACAGCCAACCTCTCGCTTAGGGGCATAGGCTCCATCACACAACACTGATTGATTACTCTATCACAAGTTTTCTGGCCATCCCTAAACGCCTAATCTTTTCAGGTGCAAAACCCTTCCATCAGTGCCCGCCTCGCATTTCTTTCGAGAACCAGCGTAACCCTGGTCGGTTAACAGAGGAGCCGCTAACGATGTAGTGGGCCTGGATAAGACTTTTGAACATCCCCTTACGTCTGACCTCATCATACTCTTCCAACTTATATTTTCACTGGCGTCCGTAAGGGATTCGTACTCTACATTACTTGTTGACCTCTTCGTTTCACAATACGAAAACACCACCAAGTTCGTTTCATCGTCGATAGTTTGCTCAGCGGAGACCATGGGTCTGAAACGTATGAATCTTGGAACGTACCGCAGACGTTCGTTCCGGCTAGTAGAATCGATTAAGGTTTAACATGTAAACAGGACTACAGAGAAGTGGTTTCCGAAATTTGGTCATCCCAATGTTGCGTCCCGCGTGGACGCCGTCTGTGTCGCGCCGTTCCTCTTGACTGCTCAGTACAAACATGGAAACTCGCAGCAGGTATCCGATTCTGTTAGCCCACCTTGATGCAGGGCTAGAAGCAATATTCACAACATTTCAGTATAATCAAAACAGTTAATAAGTAGAATAGTGTTTGCCTCTCGTCAGGAGAAGGAGTAGGGGCTACTTGGTTCCATAGAGTATCGTCCTTGTGTCGCAGATATATATCGAACTAAGAAAGAGTAATCAATTTGACCGTATTCATGCTGCTCCGAAACATTACTTCAACATCATAGACGGTATAAATTTATTTCGTCTTTAATTTTAAACGCTTTGACAACCGACCAACGGTGCTTGCTTTCACTAATACCTGTTCTGTGGGGCCTCATACGTTGCCCTACAATAGCGTGACAGACACTCTTGTCCGACATTTCTGCCTGCACCACTCTACTAGAGGACTTTTTGTAATCAAGAAACGTATTTCACGTCTAATTCAGTAGTGCTTCGTTATAAGTGTCACATTTCCCTTTACGTAGTTACTGTCTACTGAATTTTAAAGTTACTAGTCGCTACCAACGTATTCCCGCTATTTTGCCGTTCTTAGCACTTTCTACCAAAGATTAAGTGTACTGGACTCGTGAGCATTCGAACAACAGAGTGTAATGCATCGTCTGGCATACACAGGGCGCGGAAAACCAATCTGACGAAGACAGTATCAAATGAAGGAATCTGAGTATAGAAAATACAGGTCGCAATTAAATCTTTCAACCACTATGCCAGTAAGAAAACGGTGGTCAGTTTGAACATTTTCTATACATACTCATGTTAACTAAGTGGTGCCTCATTTCTCACTAATTTTGACCTTTTTGAGATATATCCAAACAAGAAACATGGACATGTGGGTGTCCTCATTCCTGAAGAAGTACTAGACGTGTTAGTGATGTTTTAAATTTATCTTGTTCCCATCGTGACGACTGGTTAGTCCGAACGTTCTGTTTACGTATACATTTTATGTAAATTACCTATCATTTTGAACAAGGACCTCCGTATGTCAGATTTCAATTACGTTCCTGCACCACTGAAAATATACATTTACGACTTTTAGTTGCCATACACAAATTCCTATGCTACATGCTGTTCTTCCGCCCTGCAATCTTGGTCAAATGGTTTCTGCACGGCCTGTATATCGGTGCTGGATGGCAAAACTCGCTCAAACAGCACTGTTTAAGTTATTCAGTTCATACGTTCGTTACACGTATGTCACTGAATGACACCCAGCCAGGTTGTCCCCCTTATGTTCCGCCACGTCTCCGGAAAGCCAGCACGCGATCCACAAAATCACGAAACCAGTTCCAGATTCGCATAGTGACACTGTACTGGTTGTAAGCACACTCAGACATTAATCGCAAATGCAGATCATAGTAATGTAGAAGCCGAGTTTATCTTTCCATTAATTCTCCGTCTACTGCAGAGCACAGAGCTCTGTCGCATCATCAGCGGTCGATTGTTGCTGTTGGCGCCACAGAATGAAGGCAGTTACGTCCAGAGTTACTCCGGAGTAACTGGGATTCTGTTAAAGCAATGAAAACAAAGAAGTGATGAATACGGTAGGTAGTTTCTGTTGGAACGAATGACGACTTTTGCGATTCGCTTTCCACGTCTGCAATCGAGTTTTAACGGCTATTTCACAGCAATAAAACGTTATCACTGCATGTTAACAAACCGGTGCTCGAAGCTCACATTACGTATGAGAATGCCGACATGATAATTAAGAAGCGATAAATCTTTATAGTTCGCCCATTACTACTGCGAAATATTGCAGTGCTTTTATGTGCGGACAGGGTGTGTAAAGTAGTACACAATCGTATGCTGTCGAAAGGTGGAGGTGTTATACAAGCAAGACACCACAAGTCATTAGTAGAAGTCAGTAGCATTTTCCATTGAAGGATACGACGCGTAATTTCGATTGGACAGAACGATACGTTTTCGAGTTTGTGTGTAGAAGACCTAACTCTAAATTATGGTTTATATAGACTACATAGAGTTAGGTATGCCCCACCGAGGTAATTTACAGTTTAAAAGTTTACTCGCTTACAACTTGGATAAACGTAAAGTTTGACTGGTGATTGTGCATTTGTTATAATTTTTTTCCGTTTTCATTTTCTCCATAAAACCGCCATCATTCGCGAGAATGTTATGAACTGCCGATATTGTGGAGCGCCAGCAGCAACAATCAGTCGCTGAAGCATCGACAAAGCTCTGTGGGCCGCAGGAGACGGAGAATTAACGGAAAAATAAACCCAACCTTCTACATTTCTACGGTCTGCGATCGCGATTAAATGCGTTCAAAGTCAGTACCGTGTCCTTGTGAATCCGACGCTGCTTTTACGATTTTGTGGAACCCGTGCTGGCGTTCGAGTGGCGTGGAGTAACATAGGCGGACGTCTCTTCTAGAAGTCATTCAGTGACGTATGTGAAAAAAAGCAAACGTAAGCAGTGTTGTTCGAGCGATGTTTTGTCATCCGGCACCGTTACACATGACGTGCTGCCCGCAATCTCAAGAGCTCCGCACTCATTCCTCGATAAAATGAATGTGCTTAAAACGGTAGACCGAACGAGGTGATGCGCCGGTTAGCACACTGGACTCGCATTCTGGAGGACCACGGTTAAAACCCGCATGCGGCCATCCTCATTTAGGTTACCCGTATTTCCCTGCATCGCTTCAGGTCAAGGCCGAGATGGTTTCTTTGAAAGGGCACTGCCGACTTCCTTCCCCGTCCTTCCCTAATGCGATGGCCTGGCTGTTTGGTTCCCTCCCCCGTCAAACTAACTAAAACGGTAAACATGGTGACGATGTCTGCGACGCTGCTTCCACCATGCTTGAAACGTTATCACGTCTCGGAGATCCTTTGTAGCTCCTCGACGCTAAGACAACAGCCGGCGTGGCGGTAGTAGTCGCTGCCGCACCTTGTCATCTCTGCGGTCTGTCTGTTCACGGAACTGATGTCGCTTGGTTGTACCTGAATATAAATAACGTAATTAATTTTGCCTAAAACACTGCAGCGAATATTTACATTTATTACTGTTTTCTCGCATTGTCGCCCCAAACATATTCGAGTTTCGTAATATCTTCACTGTTTCCCCATGTGTTTTTTTGGCCCTCGGCAAGCAAATGCACCATTAGCAGTGCAGAAAACTCACCGCCGTCAAACCAGCATCTGAGACGAATTTGCTAGCCTAGAAAACTGGTTATTATAGTTTGCAAGTGTTCTGGAACCGACAGAGCTTGGTCTATTATTGGCCACCTTAAGACAATACATTCAGCACCCGAGCAGCTCCGTCGTTGTAGGAAGTTAAGGAATTTCGAGGGCTTACTTTTCGTCTGGCGCTAGCTTCGGTACACTCTAAAAACATCTCAGCCGTTTGTATGTAATCGTTTCCAACTCTGTCGCCTACATATAATTATTCTGGCCTTACTCGTTTTCTAGGAGCTAACTGCTTGATACGTTGTCCTTATTATGGCATTTTCCATTCTGACGCGAAAAGAAAAAGTTTTTATTATTTTCTCTCGTACTATCAAGAGTTTAGTGAGTATCTGTGCAGTTTATTTTTATTTTATTTATTTATTTATTTTTGGATAGTACTTCATTAACTAAAGGCAACGGCAGGCGTCTCTTGCTGATACCCTATGGTGACGTCCTAACATCCAGACTCGCGTCTCATTCATTACGAACAGTTCTGCACTGCCACATATGCTAGCCCTGGAATCAAGTGAGCAGGGCCTTTTAGCTTCTCACGAGAATATTACATTAAGTACACTAAAAAGATCACGCTTTTCTGGACAGATTATTTTTTTCCCCATTGAATACGACTCTTTCTTTTAGTATAGATATTAACACACTTTGAAAGCGTGTAAATGGTAGATACCTGTCCGATCGTGTTTAACTCACCTGGCTACAAACGCAAAACATATACTCCTCATGGCTTTGTGTTCGCCTCGACTAACGGATCACGTGATCTCTGTTGGCCACATGCTGGTATTATTCCTGTAGCGTCGTACATCTCGAAATTCTACCGTAGTCGGTTTCACATTCTTGCTATATATCAAAACAACCCCGCAATTATTTTGATGACCACGAAAACCAAAGCTGTCATTTATATTTCCTCTTATTAGACGTGCTATGCTTCGTGTTTCAACAGTCGACATCGCAAAGCTGTACCACACATTGGCGAGATTTGTATATCTACATACTCTCCTGACGACATTGCCCAATATGGGACAAACACATCTGTGGTGCATTTGCGATGATAAAATTGTTCTCTAGTATTCGAACCTCCGATTTCCCAGTAACATACTTACGTAGGGAAGCGTATCTGGTACTCAGTCCGTTTCTGTGAACGTCAAACAGAAGGACTGCTACTACGTAGTACGTAGGGCAGTCTCTGCAAGCCGATCTGCCAATAGAAGTTCTGTCTTATCAGGCAGACTCTGCTATATCGATCCTGGAAATGTGCTTATAGCCACAGCCAGCCTCTCGCTTAGTGGGGAGGGCTACGGCAAACAGTGGCCGGAGGCAGGACACCCCCTGACTCTGTGCACAGTGGTGTGACTGTGTGTTCACTCTCTGACAAGTTTTGTCGCAATGTCTAAACGCCTGATACTGTTTGGTGAAATGTGTTTCCAGCAGCGCCCATGTCTCACTTCTTTCCACAACGATCGTAATCCTGATCGCTTAACAAATCTGCTATGAATACTTCAATGGCCGTGCACGAGACTTTGATCATTCTTCTACTTCCAATCTCCCCTCCACCACATCATGATTTCACTGGCGTCTGTCAGGAATCCGTACTCTCCACTGTTTGTTAATGTCTCCCCTTATCTTACACAAAGACTGATGAGTTCTCTTCGTCAAGGACAGCTGCATTGCAGAGACCATTTTTGAAAACAGAGGATAGCGCGACTGCAGGGATTTATCTGTGGCACGCCTCCCGCGAAACCCACGTTCTCACCGTAGTGTCCCGCTCTACATTCGTAGTGCCCCCACCCATTATACTCATTACTCGGGGCGCGATGCCGATTCCCGTAAGAGTTCGGGCACTGTTTGTGCCTCCGCACGGAAGCAGAAGATGGTCCAGTGGCCGGTGAGCCTTAACTACACTCCTGGAAATGGAAAAAAGAACACATTGACACCGGTGTGTCAGACCCACCATACTTGCTCCGGACACTGCGAGAGGGCTGTACAAGCAATGATCACACGCACGGCACAGCGGACACACCAGGAACCGCGGTGTTGGCCGTCGAATGGCGCTAGCTGCGCAGCATTTGTGCACCGCAGCCGTCAGTGTCAGCCAGTTTGCCGTGGCATACGGAGCTCCATCGCAGTCTTTAACACTGGTAGCATGCCGCGACAGCGAGGACGTGAACCGTATGTGCAGTTGACGGACTTTGAGCGAGGGCGTATAGTGGGCATGCGGGAGGCCGGGTGGACGTACCGCCGAATTGCTCAACACGTGGGGCGTGAGGTCTCCACAGTACATCGATGTTGTCGCCAGTGGTCGGCGGAAGGTGCACGTGCCCGTCGACCTGGGACCGGACCGCAGCGACGCACGGATGCACGCCAAACCGTAGGATCCTACGCAGTGCCGTAGGGGACCGCACCGCCACTTCCCAGCAAATTAGGGACACTGTTGCTCCTGGGGTATCGGCGAGGACCATTCGCAACCGTCTCCATGAAGCTGGGCTACGGTCCCGCACACCGTTAGGCCGTCTTCCGCTCACGCCCCAACATCGTGCAGCCTGCCTCCAGTGGTGTCGCGACAGGCGTGAATGGAGGGACGAATGGAGACGTGTCGTCTTCAGCGATGAAAGTCGCTTCTGCCTTGGTGCCAATGATGGTCGTATGCGTGTTTGGCGCCGTGCAGGTGAGCGCCACAATCAGGACTGCATACGAGCGAGCACACAGGGCCAACACCCGGCATCATGGTGTGGGGAGCGATCTCCTACACTGGCCGTACACCACTGGTGATCGTCGAGGGGACACTGAATAGTGCACGGTACATCCAAACCGTCATCGAACCCATCGTTCTACCATTCCTAGACCGGCAAGGGAACTTGCTGTTCCAACAGGACAATGCACGTCCGCATGTATCCCGTGCCACCCAACGTGCTCTAGAAGGTGTAAGTCAACTACCCTGGCCAGCAAGATCTCCGGATCTGTCCCCCATTGAGCATATTTGGGACTGGATGAAGCGTCGTTTCACGCGGTCTGCACGTCCAGCACGAACGCTGGTCCAACTGAGGCGCCAGGTGGAAATGGCATGGCAAGCCGTTCCACAGGACTACATCCAGCATCTCTACGATCGTCTCCATGGGAGAATAGCAGCCTGGATTGCTGCGAAAGGTGGATATACACTGTACTAGTGCCGACATTGTGCATGCTCTGTTGCCTGTGTCTATGTGCCTGTGGTTCTGTCAGTGTGATCATGTGATGTATCTGACCCCAGGAATGTGTCAATAAAGTTTCCCCTTCCTGGGACAATGAATTCACGGTGTTCTTATTTCAATTTCCAGGAGTGTATATATATATATATATATATATATATATATATATATATATATATATATATATATATATATACTAAGATGGTATCTGTTCTTTCGGACATCTTAGTATATATCGTATATATAAGATTCCCTTTCATACTCAAGCTTCTGTCATTTTCAGTGACTGTAATGCTTGTTTTATACAATCGTAGTTATGTTTTTCCAACAAATACGTACTTCCCCTTACAAATGTTTGCAGTGACAAAGTGTTTCATCGCCTACTAAGTGCCAACACAAGCGGCTCCCACTGCCTCCTGCATCCTCATGCCGTTGACCACTGCCGGTTCTTCGGCCTTTTTGCAGCAGTTTCTCAAGTCGAGGGCGAGAGGGCGCCCTGGACCTCTGCGCCCTCCTCCGCCCTCTTTGACGAGGCCGACAGTCGGAGCTGCCACCACCACCAAAACTAAACCAAAACGAATGCATCCCACAGTAACAAAAGAAACTAAGCGAAATGGCGAGACGGAAACGGTTCTTTCCAATGCAATGCTTAGCGTTGGACAAAGCGTATTGTGCAAAATTCAGCCACACACGTGTAGAAGAGCGGGAAGAATGGGGTAAGAAACAGAGAAAAACCATGAATATCGATAATAATTAATGCCTTTTATAGTACTGAGTTCGAGCATGAGAACTGTTCATGATTCACGCAAACACTACTGGAGATTTGTTTTTCGAGATGGTCCTCTCGCTTGTTCCAGCGAATGCCTGAGCTGAGGAAAACTCTTGCTTTGTGTGTTACTACATTGTACGCTGCGTCAGGGATTTGTAACGTTGTTTTAAAATCTGTGTGATACTTAACTGAGCGGCTGTGCACGTAACAAACAAATAAAATTGCCTTACTTCTAAAACAGCAGCGATGGAATGCGATACGTTGTTGTCTCTTATGCAAAAAATAAAAATGTGCTAGCTACTGGCTCAGTGGTATGCAATGCCGGACGCAATACTTTGAAATGTACGTGAAATTCTTTCGGCTGATAAAACATTCACGAAAAATCCAACGTCTTTGAAAAACATATGACTTGGACGCTGCTGGTACTGACTGTCGTGGATTACTAACACAGATTTTTTTTGAAATTATATTGCAAGTTAACTTTCGCTTTTCAAAACATCTGACGCGTGGAATTACACTTCTCAGAAAAATACACCATATTTACCAATTGAGTCACAAACGACGAGATTTATACAGCAAATATCATCTAACATCACTAAAAAGGCATAAATACAAATCATCTGATTACATACACCTGTGCTAACAAATCTTCGAACCATTAGAAAGGAGAAATATCTAACTAGCCCTTTCATCAAATCAGTTTAACCACATCGTGGGGCTACTCAACAATTACAAACTATCAGTCAACTCATCTACACAAACGCGCTGGCAAAACGAGAGTCATCATAAATATTTAACAGCTTTATCTTGCTTGCGAAAAGACTTCTGCTTACATGTTCTCGTAATTCCTACGTTAATCTTACACTTGGTGGCTTCACAGAGCACACACACCACAAACACTGCCTACTCCATCCTCCTTCCCTCATACACTACTGTGAGCCAAGCGCTCCCTTACTCCCACACTACAACCTCAGACCAGAAGCAGTAACTTTGGCTCTGCGGTCGCGCAGTCAGCGATCCGCATTATAAGGCAGTCAGAGACATACATCGTTTACAATATACTAGTTTCACTTTAGTTTACGTTAATGTTATTATCATATACGGGTGCCACACACAAATGTGTAGAAAAATGGCTCTGAGCACTATGGGACTTAACATCTGAGGTCATCAGTTCCCTAGAACTTAAAACTACTTAAACCTAAGGACATGACACACATCCATGGCCGAGGCAGGATTCGAACCTGCGACCGTAGCGGTCGCGCGGTTTCAGACTGTAGCGCCTATAACCGCTCTGCCACAACGGCCGGCTAATCCAGTGGAAACCGGTTATAACGGTGTAGAAGGGAACGAGGGTTTACGGTAATTATAGCCGATTGTCGCACAAATCGATTTTTTCTTTGGTTTTGATAAAAATTTCACGTCTGTAAATTTTAGCTCTCATAGAGCTGACTCTTGAAAGAGCGGCAGAAATACGGTACACCTACAGTACTTACAATGCAGTATTTGTGAAGAGAGACTGAAGATGAATTTTCTTACGCTTTTGCAGTATGTAAAGCAAGAAAATGCCACCAAAATGTAAAAACTTTTAATAAGTGAAGAAAGAAGTAGAAACAATGTAAACTGTTTACTCACGTCGAAGTTGGACAGTGAGCGAGATACAGTGTTGAGCACTTTTAAAACTTGCAGTGAGTGCTGTGTGGTACAGCAGTCAGGAAGGACACACTTCCGCTTCAGTTACTGTATTATAAAATTTAATCGACAGTACCAAAATGGAAAGACAGTATTCTGTACATAAAGTATTGAAAATACTTAACAAACATAATCACAAAATACCAATAACTAATACGCTATGACTCCATTTCTGTTTCTTGAAAAAATCACAAACGTTGGGATCTAGTTTTCTATGACCACAGCAAAGTCAGTGTTGTTAACTTTTTCAACCAGTCGCTTTAACTTTAAACGCAGTACAGTAACGCATACTACAATACGCTGGCCTATTTATGGTAATCAAAACTGTAGCAGAGACAGGCATTTGTTGATATTATTTTGAATGTCTTATCCGAACATTATTTCGAGCAGCTAATTAGGCAACTAAATCGTGAAGCTAACGTCTTAAACCTCCTAGTCACAAAATTCTTCGATGTGATAACGGAGCGGAAGGTGTCAGTGATCATAATGCTATGACAGCAACTATGACTACGGATATCTCAAGGAAAGTCAAGAAAGGTTGTAACCTCCCCACCGTAATTTAAAAGGAAAGACAATACTTAATAGAAATGCTAATGGGAGCCGAGTGTAACCTCCCCATAAAAATTTTATAAACAGAAATGACAATATTATTTAGAAATGCTAATGGACATTGCGCTAAGTGTAACCTCCCCACAATGAAATGTACTGACAATGACAATCAAACAAAAATTAGCAATCTGACTCAAATATAAATTCCTCACAAAATTAAAGTCCATTCAGTGATAAGAAAATTCAATTAAACCGAAATACCGGTCTTTGGCCCTGTGCAAAAAAAAATCAGAATTAGATTCTTACCTCAGTATAACTGGATGTCAAATTTCTGCTCTTATTCTTGCGCACGGCTTGGAGGAACTGCATTGCAAATAATAATATTCCTTTTTTTTGTGATTTTACTGAAATTTTTCTTTAACGGAAGTGGAATGAAAAGGGAAGTGCAATTAAACAAATTTTGTTTTGTAAAAACTGCTTTGGAATAAAAATTATTATTGGGGCACTTGTTGGAAATTAATTACAATTAATAAACTTTACATTATCTATTGACTACCTTACTTAACAATATAACTCATTTATCCTCTTGACCAGAATGCCATGTCGACGCTCGCCGACTCCTCACACACACAACTCCGCTCGACTGCTATTGCCGACATACTCCACGCAACTGAACAGAGCTACCGCTCGCAACGACTACTGACAGAGTACTGCTCTGCATAGCGACAACTAGCGAACTGCTCTACATGACGACTACTGCTGCACTGCACTGCACTGCACCACTACTACTCGCCAACTGCTCGCAACACTCGCGCGGTCAAGCGCAGACTAACGATAAATGGCTCTCTGGTCAGAGACGCTGCAATGCCTCGCCATCGCTGCTGCGTTACATACGTGTTTCATAACCCTCCACTGGGGGGGCAAAAATTTGGCAGCGATGGTGAGTCATTTGGACTTGCCAATCGCGGCAAAATTTTTTTCTAATTAATAAACCTCTACAATTTACAGAATATTTAGATGTAGTACATAAATTAAATGTTGTGCACGCGCACTAAGTACAAAATATATAAGACAAAGACAAGATATGAGTACAAAACATAGTAGGAAATCAGAAAAATGTATATACAAATTATTTGACAGATAACAGAGTGCACAGGCACTGAAGAAATTCTTTAGCATAAAGAGAATGAATAAACAGACTGGCAAAAAATCGTGTTGATAAGTGACATGAGTGTACTCGCACTGGAGTTGAGAACATATTAGCAATTGACGAAATGTATATACAATTAGTAACAAGTGACATAAGTGCATACGCACTGAAGTATTGACTATACAGAATGAGTACAAATCATATTGAAAAATGAGAAAAGTGCACAGGCACTGAAGGTCAATAGAAAACATATTAACACCTAACATAAGTGCACATGCACTGTGGTTCAGAACGTATCCTTAAAATAAAAAATGTATACACAATATAAAAGACAAGAGTGCACATACTGTACTTGAGAAGAAATCGAAAAAATTGTCTTTAGCATTTTCGCAATAAATAAACATAATGGTAAAACATCATGTCGACCAGTGACATAAGTGTACTCGCACTGGAGTTCAGCGAATCGAAAAAATGTATAACCCACGAACAGAAATGATGTTACCAAAAAATGATTTTCATTATGTGACAAGAATTAAGATAGGAGAGGGAAGGATTGCATCATGGTTGTAGCACTTTAGATTGCACACAGCTGTTCTGAAAGTCCATATCTTTCCACAGAAGTACAACACCAAGTGACACAATTTGAAGTTCTTTTCCCATCAGAATTTATCAGTGTAGCCAAGACACTGAGCTGTCGTAGTAATATTCCATGTTTTCATTTTGGCAGTACATTAGGTACACCAAACAGTGGGACCATAATAACGTCTTCATCGCTCACGGTGGTGGACAGCATGTCGTGTCAACACCACGCTCTTACAAGGCACACCAACGTAGAATTAGTGCAAAACCAAATATAGTGCTCCATGATCACTGGGATAAACAGGACAAATGGACATTGCAGTAATTCAGGGTAGTTAGCTTATGAGGAGAAGGACATTATGTCACATAATATTGACAATTACAGTCTTCATTAGTAGTTTGTGGCATTCATAGCCCAGTTATTGAACATTTCTGTACCAAGTATGTAGTATTACAGAAAAATGTTCATTAATTGTTTTACATAGAATCAGTAGTCTTCTTTTCCTAGTTACAAAGTATAGCATGGTTAATTAATCATTTGTCATTCCAATATAGTAAGAATCATTAGCCTTCTCCTGATTACAAAGCATTATGAAACAATCACATTCTTTTCCAGTTACAAAGTATAGCATAGTTAATTAATTATGTGTCAGTTAATTAATCATTTGTCATTTCAATAGTAATAATCATTAGCTTTTTCCTAATTACAATTAATTAATCATTTGTCATTCTTATATAGTAATAATCATTAGCTTTTTCCTAATTACAGTTAATTAATCATTTGTCATTCCAATCTAGTAAGAATCATTAGCCTTCTTCTAATTACAAAGCATTATGAAACAGTCACATTCATTTCCAATTACAAAGTATGAACATTGAAAACAAGAGCTAATTAATGGCATAATTAATAACAATTCATCGACTGACATTAATTATTGGCACTCAGTGGCCAGCAAGTATTGAATGGAATAAAACATAGTTCATCATTCAGTATTACTCAGATCATTACAAAGTCATTATTAAAAATCAGTTAATTACAGTCATAGCATTAATAATCATGGGCATTATAAGTAATCTCATTACAATAAACAGTGTTCCTCATTCAGTAGTATTCAGATCATTACAAAGTCATTATTAAAATCAGTTAATTACAGTCATAGCATTAATAATCATGGGCATTATAAGTAGTCTCATTACAACAAACAGTGGCAGTTATTAGCTAGTGACAAAGCATTATTAAATATATATACTTTTTGTCTCATTAAGAGGTCATTACTCAAGCGACATACTATTCAGAGTTGATCAGTATTATTCAGAATTTTCTCAAACTGGTATCACTATTTGGGACTGGTAATACATTTTTTTTTTTTTGTTAGCAATGCATTGCGTTGGGATCGATAATTAATTGCTGAGGCATAACACTATTTGTTTTTGACCTATTGCTGCAAATGAGGATAGGTAACGTCATTCGTCATGAGTCAGCTGTAGCAAGGTTATGTAACAAGGCAGTATATGTGATCACATTTATAAATCATAAACACAAATGGGTAAAAAAATGAAAATGCAAGTACTAGAACAGGTATAATAACTAACAGGTTTAGTAAGTATCATGAAAAGCTTCTCCTGGAAAAAATACAAAATGGATTATTGACCTGAAAGAAGAAACGCACACTATGCTGAAAAGTAGTGAACTTCGAATTAACAGGTAGTGAAATGTGTATAAAATGTGTTCCATAGCTGTCCTTTCCAAAACTTTCCGTCATCCTACTATGCAATATAACACCTGCTGTCAAAACAAACTGCAACAAATACTTAAATAACTACGTAGCATAAATATACAACTTCAACACTATCCTCATCTGTAAAGAAAAAACTTCATTATCCATCATTTCATTATCCACATTACCATAACTTCATTATTATCATCACCTACAAAGAAAAACTTCATTATTCATAATAGCATATTCTTCATCTTATTCATCAGTATTCATTATCATCTGCAAAAAATCACTTCATTACTCATTATACAACTATCCTTATCTCTAACATATTTCATCACTAAAACTAAGATGTGTAGTTCTCTCTGACAGCCTGCATCAATCACCTTGTATTCTGAAAGAAAAAATTAGTTAAGACTGCTATTCTATGATGAGTATAGTATATTCTTGTTAATGCTTGTTAATCCTGGTCCATTTACTCTTCCTCATAAAGTTATTGCATCTTCTTTCGTTTATTCCGTAGGTGAAATTCCCATTTCTGTTGAATTTATTTCTTACATACATCATTTCTTTCTGAAATTCATGAACAAAGATTAATGTCCTGCATTTAAATCATATACCCACTAAATAATGACTGGTTTATGGTGACACAATTAAGCATACAGCATAACATGACAGAAAACGTAATATGTCAAAGACATTGACAGTGTTCAGATGCAAAAATGTACACAGAATAATACAATGCAGCAGCAAAAAATGTAAAACAGTCACGATGTTGAGATGTCATAAGGCAAAAAATGTCAAAGTCAACTGATGTGTGTTATATCTTAACTATTTTACAGTGCATATAAACAAAACTGGAATACAATCATATACACAAAAAAATGGAAAATGTGCACGGTCTGATGTGTAACGACAAGAAAAGCGACCTGCTAACCTTACCTTGCCGGGCACTTGCCAAGAAAAAATACGATAATCATCAGTAATTAGTCAGGTGAAATAATTCCATTAGTAAACGACATCATAGTGTGTTGAATCATAAAGTGTCTTCATTCAATAAACGGTTTAATGTTCGAGATATGGTGGTTGCCTTTCGATTTTCTGGTTCTCAAAGTTTCGATGTGTACAACATTGGGGTGAGGGATGCTGCGAATCCGATATGGACCTGCGTATAGAAGTTCAAATTTACTGCACTTACCTTTTAATTTGCTGGATAAATAGTGTGTACGTATTAATATCTTCTGTCCAACGTGAAAGTCGCGGCGTGTACAAACCTGTTTTTGCTGTCTTCTCCGGCGCTCTGCGGCACGTTTGATGTTGTTCAGCGCAATGTCAATTATTTCGTGGTGTCTTAGTCGCCGACATTTGGGGAATTTTACTAATTCTTTAATTTTGTTTGGTGGTTCAACGTTTTTCAGTATAACAGACGGAGATAGCATAGTGGATTCATTTGGAATGGAATTAATTACATCTTGGAATGAGAGTATGTGTGTATCCCAATCAATATGTCTTTTGTGGCAGTATATTCGGCACAGCTTACCAATTTCTTTCATTAATCTTTCACAGGGGTTCGAAGAAGCGTGGTACTTGGATATATAAATCGGAGAAATGTTTCTGGCTCGTAACATGCGTGTCCATATGGTACTACGAAATTGAGATCCATTGTCAGAAATTACTCTCATCACATGCCCTACATGAAATAGAAAATGTTTTACAAATGCTTTCGAAACAGTTTTGGCAGTAGCTTTGCGTAATGGAGTGAAAGTAACAAATTTTGAAGTGAGCTCAACAGCGACAAAGATGTAGCAAAAACCTCTGTTAGTTCTCGGAATCGGACCAAAAATATCTACTGCGGCCATATGTCTTAATTTAACAGGTATAATGGGATATAATGGAGGAATATGTGAAGTGGTGTCTGATTTAGCTTTCTGGCAAATTTTACAAGACGCTAAAACTCGTCGTATACGTTTCTCCATGTTAGAAAAATAACAGTTCTGTCTCAGTATAAGAAAACATTTTCATGCTCCGTAATGTGCGTAACTTAAATGAGTGTACCAAATTAATTTGTTAACCAGTTCGTCAGGAATGCATAATAACCAAATGTTGCTGTCAGGATGAGAGCGGCGAAACAGAATGTCATTGCGCACAGTGTAATGGTTTCTAATCGTAACATTATTCTTATCTTGCCAAAGGTGTTTAATTTCTTTCCACACATTGTCTTTGTTTTGTTCTTGTGCTATGTCCTGTAATGACGATGAAATAAAATTTTCAAATGCAACTTGCTGAATGTACATGACACTGAAATTTGTTTTGCAGAAGTTGGTTGCTACGTCTTGCTGATTGTTGCCGAGAGAACGCGATAGTGCGTCTGCTATAACATTTTGTGTGCCGGGAATGTGAACTATTGTAAAATTAAATTCTTGTAAATAAAGTTTCCATCTACTTAACCTGTCGTGAGTAAATTTAGCTGAAAGCAAAAATTGTATAGCTCTATGGTCTGTGTAAACGGTGGTATGTCTGCCATAAAGAAAGTGCCTAAATCTCGTGAAAGCCCATACAACACATAATGTTTCAAGTTCTGTAACAGAATAATTTCGTTCAGCGGGTGACAAAATGCGACTTGCAAATGCGATGTTTTTAATTACTGTTGAACCATCTTCTTCTATTTCCTGGAAAATATGTACACCTAAAGCGGTGTTGGAACTGTCGGTGGCAATGGAAAAATTTCTAGTAAGATCTGGGTGCGATAAAAGTGGAGCATTCAACAGAGCATGTTTCAGGTTCATGAATTTAGAGTGTGCTTGCTTATCCCAAGACCAAATACTGTTTTTACCTGTTAATTGGCATAATCTGGGTGTGTCTAAAGCAGAGTGATGAATAAATTTACGAAAAAAGTTAATTAAGCCCAAAAAACTGCGTAATTGCTTCTTCGTCGTAGGAACAGTAATGTCACGTAGAGCTTGAAGTTTTTCTGGATCAGGCGCAATGCCTTCTGCTGAAATTACGTGTCCAAGAAATTTTATGGAAGTTTTGCCAAAATGCGATTTACTGAGGTTAACTGTAAGTCCTTGTGCATGGAAAGTTTGTAACAGTTGTTCAAGAATCAGATTGTGTTCAGACCAGTTAGCTTCTGCGATAAGAATGTCGTCTATATACGTCGTGATTCTGTCCTTAAGTTCTGTCGGAAGTACAGTGTTCAAACCGCGAATAAAAGCTGCAGAAGAAATAGTTAAGCCGAACGGTAATTTGCAAAATTGATAACAATCGCCAAAACAGAGAAAAGCTGTATATTTTCTACAATTCGGATGAAGCTGAATTTGCCAAAATCCCGATTTCAAATCTAATGTGGAATAAATAGCAGTACCATGAAATTTCTGTAAAAGTTCCTCTAGTGTCTGTGGTCGATCTGTTTCATTAATAATAATGTCATTAATGTGACGTGAATCTAGTACAAGGCGAAGTGAGCCATCCTTTTTCTTGACAATATGTAGCGGGTTTATGTACGGACTAACTGCTGGTTCTATAATTCCTTGGTCGAGCATATCCTGCAATTCTTTTTTAACCTGTTCTCTGTGGATATATGGGATAGGATAATGTTTAGCTTTAAATGTATCGTGCTGTTTGACTTGAAATTCATACATAAAGCCGGACATAGTACCAGGAATGTTGTCGAAAACTGGAGCTTGCTGTAAAAGAATTTTGTGTAATTGCGTTCCTTCGTCGTCTGTAGTTGCACTGCTCTCTTTAACCTTATCAGAAATCATTTGTATTACGTCGTAGTCAGCTTCGTCTGGAGTATTATAGTTGTGTACGTACGTATCCGTGAACAATTTGGGACTACAGTCTATGTTACGTGTTGCGGAAATGACCTCTGTGCGGTTAATTGTTTGTTCTTCCGCAGATAAAGAGTGCTGAAATTCTAAAGCCAATTGTATATTTTCATCCTTTAACATTAAATAAAAATTCTGAAAATCGATGACTGCGTCGTGTTGTACCAGAAAATTCGTACCTAAAATAACGTCTGTCGTCAATAAAGGAACAATCCAAAAATTTGAGTGGAAAGTATGACCTCCAATACAAAATGATAAATGCGTCTGTAATTTAACGTCTACTCCTTTACTCGGTACTGCTCCTTTCACTTTTGTTTTGCCTAATGGTAATGTCGGATACGTATTCTCTTTGTTGCACTCGTTGAAAGTCTCCTCATTTATTACTGATATTGGTGATCCGGAATCAATTACTGCTGAGAATTTCGATGAACCAATTTTAATTTCGATAACAGGATGTGAAATGGTTTTCTGAATAACTGATCTTTCCTGCAAGAGAGTGTCTCTGATATCGTCAAAAGTAATTACATTTTCGTGAACAACATTTTGCGTGTCAAACGCAGTGCTTGTGTTATTGGAAGATGTGTCCTGTGCAGTATCTAGTCAGATTCTATCTGACGTGTTATTATTATTAGGAGGGTTCTGTGGCATTTCTACTATTTGAACTGTCCTATTACTTCTTCCAGACGTATTACGCTCTGGATGATACCTACTGTCCGGTTCATTCATGAGAATAGGTTCTTGCGGATAATTTTGCTGTTGGTGAGACCGACTGTTATTATATGTACGCTGATAATTCTGCTCATCGTTTTTACGTCTGTCGTGATAGTCATTCCTATACGGTGCATTACGATAGGAATTGAAATACTGTCTTCTTTGTACGTAGTTGTTTCCTTGCTGCCGTACGTTACTATTTCTTGTATCAGGGACTATACGTGCACGCGGCGAAACATTAAAGCCTGGTTGACCTTGTGCATTCCATTGTTGGTTAGGTATGCTAACCGGCTGGTTTTGATGTTGTTGTTGTGAAATACCTCTATTGTTACTAAAGTGCGGTTCCTGTTGCTGAAAAGTTTGACGATATTGATAATTAGAATTTTGGCTGTTATTAGAATTTTGGTAGTTGTCGTTCCTAAAGCGTCTGTTATCTTTCCTATTAAAATTACGTGTCTGATCATAATTGCTGTACTTTTGTTGACCTTGGTTATTATAAGAAAAGTTTTTGTTTACAAAAGAATAATCAGATTGCTGTACTTCCAAGAGCTGTAAAAGATCTCTGAACGCTGAAATATTTTCTTTTTGCTGACCTGTTAGAAGTGACACTCGTAATGACCGTGGTAATTTGGAAATGCATAATTGTATAAGTGCAGATTCACTGTACGGTTCACTTAGGTATTGATTTTGTTGGACCATATGCTCAAAAAATTGCGTGACACTGGGAAAATTGGAGTTCTCATAATTTGGCAAACTAATTAGTTGATCTTTAATTCCGCGCTGTGTCGTCTTCGACCAGTACGCTGACAGAAAAGCATTCTGAAATTCCTCTACCGAGTAACACTGCCTCGCGATCGGTCTCATGCGAGTTGCCGGTTCGCCTTCCAAAAAACTGCAAATAAATTCAAGTTTGTGTGTTACCGGCCAAGTCGGTGGGAGAGCAAAGCTAAATTGTTGAATCCAATCCAGTGGGTGAATCTGCGTTCTATCGTTTTTAAAAATTTTAAACTTTCTCACTGACAGAAAATGTTTGTAATCGAAATTATCATCTCTGTGTGATGGAACATGTTCAGGATCGTAAGAGAATCTATTGAACTGTGGTTGATCGGAATCTAAGTCCCGTACTCTCTGTAGATTACCCAAATTATACGCGCTGCGTGAGTCTGACACATGTTCATAAAATGGCGTCTGTTGTGGCATGTTATTAACTGAAATGTTTTTCATCTCTGTTACTTCTTGTTGTAAATTTGATAACTTCCTACGTAACGTGTTGTTAGATGAATCGATCTCATTAATTGTCTGCTGTAAATTTTGAAATTCAGGTGTTTGGATAAATGAAACCGGTGCAGTATCGTCTGATTTATTGTCATTAGTATTTTCGATAACATCAATACGACTGGCCAATTCATCATATTTTTCATTCAGTCAGTATTTTTGCCTGATCATCGGTTTTAGTGTCAGTGGCATTAATCTGTTTTTGCAATTTACGCGTAGTTTCATTCAGTTTTTTAACGTCAGTTTTGACGACATCTGAATCATGTGCTAGTTCTAATTGTTCTAGTCTGTCGGTCACTGTTTGAAAATCGGTTGTGTATGTAACTGTTTTTGATTTAAGATCAGAAATTTCATCCCGTAATTCCGCGTTTAACTGTTCTATGGTATTAATTTTGTCGGACACTGTAGTAATACTATTGTCTACATACGTCTTCGCTTTCGCGAACATTTTACGTTTGTCTTCCTGTCTCTGTGCTGTGATTGTTTCCATTACTTGTCGTTTCACTTTGTTTTGATCCTGAATAAATTTGCGGAAACGCGTATCACTGTTTTGTATGTGAAGATTAAAGCGTTCGTCAATCTGAGTGTTCTGTTGGTCGAATTTCGCGTCGATCTTTTCATCCATTGTGCGCGAAAGTTCTACCGTCATTGCTTTAAACTCGTCCCGTAATTGTGTGGCCTTTTCAGAGCATTGTTTAGCGACAGTACTAATTTCCACTCTAAGTGTTTCTGTTGCGGCTGTTTGCATTTCTTTTAATTCTTGCGCAACATACCTAATTTCTTCGCTATTTTTTTGTGAACAAGCTTCAATTTCCACGCGCAACTGTTCCTTAGTGTCGTGGCACTGCGCGGCAACGGCTCTAATTTGTTCGCCAAGCTGTCTGGAATTGTCGTCTAATTTTTCATTTTGTTGTCTGAGCTGTTCACTAAGTTGTTTGAAATTCTCTTTAAATTGTTTGTTATCTACACTCTGTTGTTTGACTTGTTCATTAAGTTTGTCTTGTTTTTCGTTCTGTTGTTTGACCTGTTCACTGAGTTGTTTGAGATTGTTGTTAGTTTTCTCACTTTCCTGTTTGTTTGATTCAAGAATTTGTAGCAACAATGCCTTAAGTGGATCCGACACAAAATTAGCATTTCTATTCTCTGTGCTGTTTAATGGTGGATCTGGAATTGTTTCGCTTTCTGTAACCATTTGGTTATTTTGAGATTTACAAAAAGGTTTGTCAGTCGAATGTACACTGTCGGTCATTATTTCTGAATTAAATGGATCCGTCGTACTTTCAGAACACTGTCCATTTTCATTAGACAAATTTGTCTGTTCCTCACGTGAATTTAGTAAACCAGTTGTGTTAAGCTGGGCAGTGCTCATTACAATAGTGCGTCCCGCATGATCAATTGTCGTCAAATCAACACAAGACACAATCGAGTTCGTTTGTTCGTCATTAATATAAAAGTCATCACTAGTGGTTGTAATGCACTGATTGTTAGTGAACGCAGGATTGACTGCATTACACTGCGTATCACATGTCCTATCGGTAAAGTTGTTTAAATCGGTAGTTTCGTTCATAATACCTCGCGATACACTATTCACAGTCTTTCGCGGCATTTTTACAGTAGTCACAATTATTCAAAAACAAATAAGCACAAATGCAAAAGCAACACACAAATACAATAGAGCAACGAATTGCCGTTGACCTGTAGAAAGAAAGTCACAAGTTAATAAAAGCGTTGCGCCAAATCCTAATTATATCTAAGCAAATAAGAGCAGATATCTGACTGTTTTTCAAAAGACTCTCAACGAAATACGATCCTGGACTGGGTGTCACCAAGTGTAACCTCCCCACCGTAATTTAAAAGGAAAGACAATACTTAATAGAAATGCTAGTGGGAGCCGAGTGTAACCTCCCCATAAAAATTTTATAAACAGAAATGACAATATTATTTAGAAATGCTAATGGACATTGCGCTAAGTGTAACCTCCCCACAATGAAATGTACTGACAATGACAATCAAACAAAAATTAGCAATCTGACTCAAATATAAATTCCTCACAAAATTAAAGTCCATTCAGTGATAAGAAAATTCAATTAAACCGAAATATCGGTCTTTGGCCCTGTGCAAAAAAAAATCAGAATTAGATTCTTACCTTAGTATAACTGGATGTCAAATTTCTGCTCTTATTCTTGCGCACGGCTTGGAGGAACTGCATTGCAAATAATAATATTCCTTTTTTTTTGTGATTTTACTGAAATTTTTCTTTAACGGAAGTGGAATGAAAAGGGAAGTGCAATTAAATAAATTTTGTTTTGTAACAACTGCTTTGGAATAAAAATTATTATTGGGGCACTTGTTGGAAATTAATTACAATTAATAAACTTTACACTATCTATTGATTACCTTACTTAACAATATACCTCATTTATCCTCTTGACCAGAATGCCATGTCGACGCTCGCAGACTCCTCACACACACAACTCCGCTCGACTGCTATTGCCGACATACTCCACGCAACTGAACAGAGCTACTGCTCGCAACGACTACTGACAGAGTACTGCTCTGCATAGCGACAACTAGCGAACTGCTCTACATGACGACTACTACTGCACTGCACTGCACGACTACTGACAGAGTACTGCTCTGCATAGCGACAACTAGCGAACTGCTCTACATGACGACTACTACTGCACTGCACTGCACGACTACTGACAGAGTACTGCTCTGCATAGCGACAACTAGCGAACTGCTCTACATGACGACTACTACTGCACTGCACTGCACGACTACTGACAGAGTACTGCTCTGCATAGCGACAACTAGCGAACTGCTCTACATGACGACTACTACTGCACTGCACTGCACGACTACTGACAGAGTACTGCTCTGCATAGCGACAACTAGCGAACTGCTCTACATGACGACTACTACTGCACTGCACTGCACGACTACTGACAGAGTACTGCTCTGCATAGCGACAACTAGCGAACTGCTCTACATGACGACTACTACTGCACTGCACTGCACGACTACTGACAGAGTACTGCTCTGCATAGCGACAACTAGCGAACTGCTCTACATGACGACTACTACTGCACTGCACTGCACGACTACTGACAGAGTACTGCTCTGCATAGCGACAACTAGCGAACTGCTCTACATGACGACTACTACTGCACTGCACTGCACGACTACTGACAGAGTACTGCTCTGCATAGCGACAACTAGCGAACTGCTCTACATGACGACTATTACTGCACTGCACTGCACGACTACTGACAGAGTACTGCTCTGCATAGCGACAACTAGCGAACTGCTCTACATGACGACTACTACTGCACTGCACTGCACGACTACTGACAGAGTACTGCTCTGCATAGCGACAACTAGCGAACTGCTCTACATGACGACTACTACTGCACTGCACTGCACGACTACTGACAGAGTACTGCTCTGCATAGCGACAACTAGCGAACTGCTCTACATGACGACTACTACTGCACTGCACTGCACGACTACTGACAGAGTACTGCTCTGCATAGCGACAACTAGCGAACTGCTCTACATGACGACTACTACTGCACTGCACTGCACGACTACTGACAGAGTACTGCTCTGCATAGCGACAACTAGCGAACTGCTCTACATGACGACTACTACTGCACTGCACTGCACGACTACTGACAGAGTACTGCTCTGCATAGCGACAACTAGCGAACTGCTCTACATGACGACTACTACTGCACTGCACTGCACGACTACTGACAGAGTACTGCTCTGCATAGCGACAACTAGCGAACTGCTCTACATGACGACTACTACTGCACTGCACTGCACGACTACTGACAGAGTACTGCTCTGCATAGCGACAACTAGCGAACTGCTCTACATGACGACTACTACTGCACTGCACTGCACGACTACTGACAGAGTACTGCTCTGCATAGCGACAACTAGCGAACTGCTCTACATGACGACTACTACTGCACTGCACTGCACGACTACTGACAGAGTACTGCTCTGCATAGCGACAACTAGCGAACTGCTCTACATGACGACTACTACTGCACTGCACTGCACGACTACTGACAGAGTACTGCTCTGCATAGCGACAACTAGCGAACTGCTCTACATGACGACTACTACTGCACTGCACTGCACGACTACTGACAGAGTACTGCTCTGCATAGCGACAACTAGCGAACTGCTCTACATGACGACTACTACTGCACTGCACTGCACGACTACTGACAGAGTACTGCTCTGCATAGCGACAACTAGCGAACTGCTCTACATGACGACTACTACTGCACTGCACTGCACGACTACTGACAGAGTACTGCTCTGCATAGCGACAACTAGCGAACTGCTCTACATGACGACTACTACTGCACTGCACTGCACGACTACTGACAGAGTACTGCTCTGCATAGCGACAACTAGCGAACTGCTCTACATGACGACTACTACTGCACTGCACTGCACGACTACTGACAGAGTACTGCTCTGCATAGCGACAACTAGCGAACTGCTCTACATGACGACTACTACTGCACTGCACTGCACGACTACTGACAGAGTACTGCTCTGCATAGCGACAACTAGCGAACTGCTCTACATGACGACTACTACTGCACTGCACTGCACGACTACTGACAGAGTACTGCTCTGCATAGCGACAACTAGCGAACTGCTCTACATGACGACTACTACTGCACTGCACTGCACGACTACTGACAGAGTACTGCTCTGCATAGCGACAACTAGCGAACTGCTCTACATGACGACTACTACTGCACTGCACTGCACGACTACTGACAGAGTACTGCTCTGCATAGCGACAACTAGCGAACTGCTCTACATGACGACTACTACTGCACTGCACTGCACGACTACTGACAGAGTACTGCTCTGCATAGCGACAACTAGCGAACTGCTCTACATGACGACTACTACTGCACTGCACTGCACGACTACTGACAGAGTACTGCTCTGCATAGCGACAACTAGCGAACTGCTCTACATGACGACTACTACTGCACTGCACTGCACGACTACTGACAGAGTACTGCTCTGCATAGCGACAACTAGCGAACTGCTCTACATGACGACTACTACTGCACTGCACTGCACGACTACTGACAGAGTACTGCTCTGCATAGCGACAACTAGCGAACTGCTCTACATGACGACTACTACTGCACTGCACTGCACGACTACTGACAGAGTACTGCTCTGCATAGCGACAACTAGCGAACTGCTCTACATGACGACTACTACTGCACTGCACTGCACGACTACTGACAGAGTACTGCTCTGCATAGCGACAACTAGCGAACTGCTCTACATGACGACTACTACTGCACTGCACTGCACGACTACTGACAGAGTACTGCTCTGCATAGCGACAACTAGCGAACTGCTCTACATGACGACTACTACTGCACTGCACTGCACTGCACCACTACTACTCGCCAACTGCTCGCAACACTCGCGCGGTCAAGCGCAGACTAACGATAAATGGCTCTCTGGTCAGAGACGCTGCAATGCCTCGCCATCGCTGCTGCGTTACATACGTGTTTCAAGGTCTTAGCAAGAACGAGAAGATACACACTGTAGAATGTGTGTGTAATCAAACATTAGTTCTGAGAACGAAGATGTGGAGCACAAATGGAAAAAAATCAAAACCGTCCTTCAATATGGCTTAGACAAGTATGTTCTGAGCAAGGTGTTAAGGGATGGGAAAGACCCACCATCCTTTAATAGACGCATTAGGAAATTGCTACGTAAGCAAAGAGACTTTCATCAAGTACTCAAGAGAAGTCAAAATCTTGCTGACAAACAGAAACTGAACGAAACGAAAATGAGCATCAGCAGGGCAATTAGACAGGCGTTTAATGACCTTGACAGTAAAATTTTATCAACCGACTTGAATAAAAGCGCTTATAGGTTTTGGTCCTCCGTACAATCACTAATCGGTTCGAAATCAGTTATTCAGTCACTCAGAGACCAGAGAAAACAGAGAAAAGGCCAAAATACTGAATTAAGTCTTCCGAAATGATTTCACTGCGGAAGATCAGAACACGAGCCCACCTTTCAATCATCGCGCGAACATCGAAATGGTAGGTACAGAGGTAACTGATCGCTGAACAGAAAACAACGACCATCAGATACAAGGGAAGAACGTCAGGCACAGCCAACGGGTTCATTTTTGACAGGTCCCTTGTGTACGTACAGAAAGTAAGGACTGTAAGATATTTTGGCTCATTGCCTCCAATATTTTGAGAAAATCGCTCTTAAAGTACATGACACTAACCGACTCAAAATGAACTGCATCGGCAGATAATTGTAAACTGAGCATTTTTGATCATTATATATGCGGTCCTAAAACGTGTATTTCTCGAAAAATCAAGGAAAGAAACTTTTACGACTGCTGTTTTTACACGCATGAAGGTAAACGTGCCCCAGCGAAAGCGGCGCTAAGCGAGTGGCCAAGACACCTGGTTCGTGAGCGATGACTCCGTGTTCGATTCCTACACGGATACTGCGGTTTTTGTTTTTGCGTATGTGGCTTTCTTCGTTTCGGAATTGATTCGAATTGGGGGGAGGGAGGGGGGGTTCATAATGTGCGTGAGTCATTAGGGATTAATAGCGGTAAGTGGATTAATTATCTAACACAGTGACAATAGTGGACAAGTGACCTTTTAAGCCGTCCGTAAGAAAACAGGTCCGAAAAGAACTTGTATGTATTCGTCACGAGCAACGACAGTAGCGGCAAAGAGTGAACGCAGATAAGGAACCCACTCTTGTTCGACCGACTCTGGCACCTTGGACCCTTACCAGGTAGGACCGACAGAAGATCCAACGAAGAGCGGCGCGTTTCGCCACGGGACAGCTAAGTCGGCGCGAGAGCGTTACAGAGATGCGCAACAGGCTCCAGTGGCGGTGGGTGCAAGGGAGGCGTTATGCATCACGGGTGGTTTACTGCCGAAATTTGGAAAGAGGATTTACCAGGAAGAGTCGGTCAACATATTACGTATTTCCACATACATATCGCGAAATGAGCACGACGGGAAAATTCTGGAAACTAGAGCCAACACAGAGGCTTAATGACAATCACTCTTTCCAGGCGCCATTCACGAGTGGAACGGCGAAGGGGACATCAGTTAGTGGTACCAGAAATCCCCTCCGCCACACACCGTCAGGTGGCTTGCGGAGTATTAATGTAGGTCTGGATATTACAACAAATTCTAAGATACCCCTGCTTTCTGAGTGATTTTTTTGGTGGTGAAGGATACTGAGTGCAACATAAGCACTGAACCAAACAGGGCAGTTGATGGCGTAAGTTCATTGGCTGTAGAGAAGAAACTGATGCTAAATCAGAATAAGACTCAAATTTTACGGTTTCTGGAGAACAACTGAACTAACACTGACATATTGATCAGATGTAATATGCGTATAATTACTCAGTCCGAACAATCCAAATTCATAGGTGATAAACTGACATAGACAGCGCACGTTCTAAAACTTAACACTGGTGTATTTATCACTGGAAGAGTATCTGAAATAAGTGATAGCCCAACACGAGAATTAATCTACATTGCTTACTCTGATCAGCTTATGACTAACAACGTTATATTCTGGTGTAGTTTTTTTCCATTCTCAAAGGCTCTTCTTGGTTCAGAAAACGGCAGTTCGCGCAAAATGTGGCGTAAGTTCACGAAACTGTGGTCGACCCCTGTTCACCGGCCGGGTGGCCGAGCGGTTCTAGGCGCTACAGTCTGGAACCGCGCGACCGCTTCGGTCGCAGGTTCGAATCCTGCCTCGGGCATGGATGTGTGTGATGTCCTTAGGTTAGTTAGCTTTAAGTAGTTCTAAGTTCTAGGGGACTGATGACCTCAGCAGTTAAGTCCCATAGTGCTCAGAGCCATTTGAACCATTTGACCCCTGTTCGAGAGTCTGGGAGCTCCGACGCGGCCCTCTAAATGTATATTTCCACTTCGTCTGTTGTTAACAACGCGTGGTTTTTCCCCGAGGATGAGCAGCTTTGACTCAGCTGATACAGGACAGAAATCCACCCTGCATTTCGACCGCATCTCCTTGACTCGGGCGTGCAGTATTCTCCATTTTCAGTAAACTACCGCAAGAGCAAACAAATCTCAGCAGGAATCCACGCACTTTCAAGTCTAATCTGAAGAATTTTCATGACTCACTCCTTGCACACTGATGTGGCTCCTTGTATAAAAATTAAGCAAATTCATGTGTTGTATTGTTAACTAATTAGCGGTTTGACATCTGGGTACTATTCGTGGGAATTTTATCTGTTCTTAAGGTTTCAGACGTTAGTTTGATGTAGAGACTCGTTCCATCACCGTACAGACTTGCTCCTCAGCCTAGACGTGTGCAACAAACCAGAAATGCATAACCCACTTCCATAACTTGAACGTAGTGAAGGATTCGCCTTGACTGAGCAATTTCAGTGTTTTTATCCATGAAAAGGCATTACTACAAAATCGTAAGTTTTCAGGAGCAAACGAAAACATTCTGCCAGTGAGTATGTTGAATGTAACAGGACGGGCTCTCCGCTGTTTAAAGAACAGGACGAAATGGATAGTTTGCCATTATTGCAGTTATTAAGATTTGCAATCCATAATGAGTCCAAAATCTTGGAGTAACGTCCTTTTCTTGAATAAGTAACTCATATCCATAGTCAAGTTACGTTTTAGTAGTGTTTTAAATTGTTTCTTGTTTTTACCCATTCAGTTTCACACTTGTATAACTCTAATCAAAGTTTATAAAATGGATTCATCGATCATTATCATCAATCAAGCAAATGTTGAATGTCTATGTTTTTTCCTGTTAACAGCTAACTGTCCAGTGCAAATATTATGAAAATTAAAAACAACAGACCCTCCTGGAAATAAAGCTTCGAATGTATCATTGTGCAATCCTTCTACGTGCTTGGAAGCCACAACACATGACCGTAAGCTACTATGTTCAAAATTTACAAAGAAACATGGTTCAAACGGATAGTACATTCATGACAGTTCACCATTGCTATTTTTATAACATTATGTTGATAATTTCCTACATTAGGTCTCTCTTTTTTTCTGTTCTTTATATTTTCACTATGTTCCAAGTCAATACTTGAATTCGTTTTACATTTCACAACACATGTTCAGAAATAACAACTATTAAGCTACGAAAGGCGAACCGTAAGATATAGTACATTAAGTACTCGGTAGATGGCATGCGAATATGCTCACCATTGAAAGGGCGCTACTCCAGGAGTATGCCCTTTTGTAAATGACGTCACTCTGACTGAGTCGCAAAGCCCATTTCACGTAAAAGTATGTATCTATGTCTATATGATATGTTGCCTTTCGTAACTCATTTTATCAAAATTTGGAGTAAGGCCCCTTCGAAAATGACCTTTACTCTTTTATAGTAAACAAGACAAATCGTGACGTGTCGCAGTTGTCAACAATACATGCCTCTCCTCTTGGCCCATGCCGTAGCCTAGCAACGGTTTGAGTGGAGTGGAAAGGCGAGCAAGACGACTGTTCATGTCCCCATTCCCAGATAAGCCTTAAAAAACAGAGAAACGCGGCAACAGCACGGAGCAGCGGCAGCAGTAAGACATCTGGTGAGACACCAACCAGCGTCTGGTTTCTGCCAAAGCACGCGCACCGATGCTGATGCATAACATTAATTGTCGATTCTTGTATGTTTAATAAATGTGGAAATCTGCGACACAGAACTTGTGTTTAGAGTAACATACTTTTGCAAACTAGTCGAGATGATTGTTGATTCTAGACTGTGTAAGGCAGTTTGTGTAGCAGAAACAGTAATTGTATGTATCTTTCAATTACATGAAGATCGGGAGTCTGCAAATTATAAACGCTCCTACAAAGCTGCCACGCCAAGTGGTTTCTTCATTCGCTCATTTGGATAACGCTCGACAAGGTATGTACATATGTACATCGTCGCTGTTTCTTGAAACACACGTCCTCCATGGATCAATCGTAAGAGATAATTTATTTTTACAAACATTTCTGCAGCATTATAGATGACTTTCAGGCAGTAAGTACTGTTTTGGTTCAATTCTAGTGTCCTGTTCCACGCGTCAGCTTTCAAAAGTGACGTCGTGTGTGACGTCATGGGTTTACAATGCGAAAGATGGAACTGTCCTGTCATTAAGTGTTATCTGTTGTCGTCTTTGTAACGACGCAAACCATGCTGTTTATGGTAAATATGTCACGAATTTCGCGAATGTGGTCAGCCAGTAACCTAATGGCAGAGCTTAATTGTCTGCTAGTGAATCGAGCGAGCAGCAATCGTATTTGTAACATTGGTTCTCGTAAAGTATTTGGCTATGTTTTTCTCAATAAGGCATGATTTCGGGACGCGAGGTTCCGCAGCAATCTAAGAGGACAACTTAAAATTGTGCGAATGGAACTATTAGCAATCAACCATATGTATAATCTTGATTATCACGAATATTTTGCTGTATTTTTCTGAAAATGGAACGAGTTATGAGGCGAGGTTATGGAGGAACGTAAGACGACAGCTATATAGTTCAATTATAGTCCTCCAATCAACGGTTCGTAAATTTTGCTGACATTTCATTGTGTATTGTTGCTACTTTTAATATTGTTTTTTGTTTTCGTCTCTGTACTTGAGCTATTTAGGTCAAGTTTATTTTTCGATTCCAAGATTTCTTATTTGCCGCAGTAGTACAGAAGGCAACACCAACAATAGTAATCCTGTAATAAGGAACTGCACGAACCTACTGCAGAAAATAATGAACCTAGGACTCGATATCCAGAATTGAAATGTGTAGCTCAATTCTAGTCACCAATTCCAACATTTGTCACTTTTCCGTTGATTTTTAGTTGCCTTTGTATTACTTTTTCTTTTAGGAATTGTGTGTGGATTTTTCTTCATTTTCTGCTTATCTCGTCCTTAAGTTTCCTATTTTTTTATTACCGAATTTGGCAATTTATAGACTGCTTAGAACCTAAGACAATGGGGCATTATTTTTCTGCTTCGCAGAACTTCTTTATGCATTGGTTATCTGTTCATTTGACATCACACCTCGTAGGCTGTGAGTTTTGTTGACGGATGTGAAATATTCCAGTATTGATCAGTAGCCTGAAATTTTCCCTGTCCTATCTGGTGTCTTCTGTGACGTTTCGTTTCCTCAAATCATTTCTTGTCTCTTCCCGCCATCTCGTGGTGTTTTCTAGTTTGGAAATGAAATTAAAAACGGTATTCTTTAGCCTGTTGTCACTCATTCTGTAAATATGAGTGTAAAACTTTAATCTCTCTTCCTTATTGTGTCTGTGATTTTTTTCTGTGGTTCTGCACAGCTCTTCATTTCTCCTCTTCGTCAGGTTGTTAGTTTTGTTCTTTTGAGGCCCTGAAGCTTTTCTGCTTTTGCAGCTCTTCTTGTCCACCTCTTGTTCTCAGTGTTAGGCACTCAAATCCCCACAGTGCATTCGGTTTAAGTACTGTAAAGTAGTGTTTAATTTTTGCCTGGAATGATAGTGATGTTTTATTATATCGGTTTTGGGTGCGTTTCTTTCCTAATTCCATTTTCTTCGATCTATCTTTATTTGTAGTTTTATCTAACCCATTTCATTGTATCCTTCTCCCAGGTACTTAAACTTATCAACTTTTTTTATGTGTGTTCGTAAATATTTTTCTCTATTGTGTATACGTTCAATATATTGCATTTCAGCCTTTGATACTTGTAGTCCGGTTTTAGCTACAATTTTGTACAGTTTTTCTATCATTACCTTTGCATCTATTTTCTCATTAGAAATCATTGCAATTTCGTCAGCAGAAACAACATATGCCACGTCAGATCTTGGTCTTTCTTGTTCTACATGGATTCCTTCGATGTTTTTCTCTTGTAGTTCTTGACCTCTCTCTCATGACCTTGTCTGAGGTCACACTGTAGGCAATCGGCGAGAGCCCATAGCCCTGCCGGACTCCTGTTGTAATTGTGAAGCATTCAGAAACTTCACCTAGGAATTTAACTTTAGAAGTTGTGTCTGTAAGTGCCTGTTTGACTGACTGTCTGCTGGTTCTGTCAACACCTGCTTGTTCCAGTGTCTGTCTACAAAATCGTTGGCTTTTTTTAAATCAGCGAATGTAACGACTGTGTTCAGGTTCTGCATTTTTGTGATCGTGGGGACTGTTTTCAAGTTAAGAATTTGGCCCGTGCAAAAACTACTTTCCCTCAATCCCGCTTGGTACTCGCCAGTTGTGTCCTCTGCTTGGTCTTCTGTCTTACTCAGCAGAGGCCTCAGTATGGAGCTGGGTAAGTGTGTGCGCCCGTCCTGTCTCCCTTCTTACGTGGCGGATGGATTGTGGCTTGCTTCCAGTCGTCCGGTATTCCTCCTCCCTCCCAGCAGTATCTCGTGACCTCGTAAAAGGTTTCAGCTGCCCACTCCCTCCTAGTTTTCACATATCAGCCAATATCCCGTCTTCTTCTGGCACCCTGTTGTGTTTTGGCTGCCCAGCGTATTGTTCAAATGGTTCAAATGGCTCTGAGCATTATGGGACTTAACTTCTAAGGTCATCAGTCCCCTAGAACTTAGAACTACTTAAGCCTAACTAACCTAAGGGCATCACACACATCCACGCCCGAGGCAGGATTCGAACCTGCGACCGTAGCGGTGGCGCGGTTGCAGACTGAAGCACCGAGAACCGCTCGGCCACCTCGGCCGGCCGTATTGTTCAGTCTACTGCGGTATAGTGGCTATGAAGGTGGGTTTTCCTTTCGAGGCTGTCTGGAAATTAGTGGTTGTGTTGGTTCCTCGCAGTTTACAAGATTTTGAAGCATTTTGCTTATAATACAGAGTTGTGTTTGTTGTTGATAATCAGTTTGGCTGTTGAATATCTGAAGTGAAGGCCCACCTGCTTGTTCGCTGTTATTACTTCTTTGAAAGCATTTTAAAATTCCCTTGTATTTTTCTGACTGAAGTCTGTATCGATACGTCTCCTGCACGCTACTATTTATCTCATTTCGCGGTTGTTGCGTTAGATTTTAGTTTGTACCCGGCAAGAACTCCCACTTTTTCGCGATATCCCCTTAGATTCAGTCCCTGTTATTAAGTATTACCGCTCTTCCACAATATTACGAGTTTACTGCCAGTGATATTCTAGTGGATTTTATTAAGGCGGCATATGGTTCTTTCACTTGCTCGCGTAAACTGTGATAATTTATTTGATGCATGTATGCTTTTTTTCTGTTGTTACCTGCTTTCTTGTTATCTCAATTCCTTTGCGATGTAACTGGTGGCTATGTAATTAATTGCATGAGCTACAATGCAATTTTATAGTATTTGTGTGCATTATCTTTTTTCTGTGGTACATTCGTTTTTTAGGAATAGGCCTCGTTGCCTTCAGATGTCACCTCTAAGTAGCGTCTGTGACTCAGACATGACGTCGGTCAAAGCCAGAGAGAAGAAAAAGCTGTGGAGTGAGCAGTGCGTGCTGCGCCTGTTGTCAACACTGAGCTGGAACTGTGACACGATCTCGGGACGACGCTGTTAGCTTAAGGTGAGTTCACGTTCGCCGTCAAGTACATCACGTCACGTCAAAACATTCCACAATGCACTACAAACGGCGGAATTAACACAAGTTGTCAACAGACTGTCATGTCACGTCATGGCTAGTCTAGGTTTCTCGGGAAGAAAGTTTTGATGGCATCATCATCTGCTAACATTGTAAATTAACCTATTTTTACCGCACTCATCCGTTTTATAACAGCGGATACTGTGATTTTGTATCTTCGTAATCTTTATTGTTATTATTATGCTTTGTTTTCGTGGCAAATTCCAAATGATGCATGTCGACTTCATTGTTTTTTCTTTCGGATGTTCTTACACGAGCAATGTCAGACATCTGAAAACGAAAAATTATTTAGTTTTTACCATAACAGAACAGACTCCCACTTTCTCGTAGCACAGACAGGTCGACGATCTGAAATGTTTCACTGCTCAGCACTTCATCAAACAAAACTGATGTAGAACACAGGTTATGAAATTTGTTTTGGCCATTAATAACCTTTGTCGTTGTTAGTTCCTCAATTGCGATACTGTGCTCTGAGATGGAACTGACGTGACATGACGTGGCGGGCAGTGTGAATACGGGCTGACGTCACCGTGTCGTGACGTGATGCCCGCCCATTCTGCTTATCACAGCTGAGACAACAATTTATTACAGGTACCAAATGCAAACGCTTTGGTGTCTAGAAAACTCCTATCTCAAATACACAGCAAATACGAAGGGAATCTATCTGTACTAACTACACAGGACGCTTTATGGGCAACCAACCCCACGTCGTCCTGACTGCTCACTCTGAGGTCAAAGCAGAGCGTGAAATCGGACACTAGAATTTATTCATTATTTTTTTCTGTTTATGTATCATTAAATAAGGTGTCTTTGACGTCTTTGTGCCAATGCAGTTTGCATCCTCAATATCAGTACACTACTGTCACATTATCTTGGCTTGTCATCTCCCTACAACTGAATTAGTAGAGACTGAACGAGTTCGACCTGCTGATAAGTGCATTCATTTCGTTGTCAGCTCCGACACTCAAGCCATTACTTGACTACCTATATGACTGATTTCAAACAAGGTTTTCGCAGAGTAACATTTTGGATCTCCGAACCCCCTCTCTCTGTGTGAGTGTGTGTGTGTGTGTGTGTGTGTGTGAGTGTGTGTGTGTGTGTGTGTGTGTGTGTGTGTGTGTTTTAAATACGTTGTGGAGGTCATGTTCATGTCACTGCTGCTATACTAAAACTGATGTAAATCATAATGTGATTTACAGGATCCTGACTGAGGAGCAGAAGCAGATGCTGGCTGGGTGGCTGATCATTGCTGCGTCTCAGGGTCAGACCGGCCAAGTGTGGGCACTCCTGGATGCGGGGTCGCCATTCAACGCGACAGACGCCAGTGGCGACACTGCCCTGCATGAAGCAGTGGTGAATGGCCACGAAGAAACTGTCAAGTGCCTGATTGATGCCGGGGCAGATGTCAACGTCAGGGACTCGGATGGGATGACCCCTCTGCACTGGGCTGCATGTAGAGGTGGCGAGCAGCACATTGTACGGATGCTACTGGCGGCATCAGCGTGTGCAGATGTCCAGCACGATGCGGGGGAGACTCCACTCCATGTGGCTGCCAGATGGGGGTGTGCATATGCAGCGAAGGCACTGCTGCTGGCCGGTGCGAGGAGGGACATAAGGGGTAACAGTGGGCAGAAGCAGACACGGTACAACTATTTAGCACTCAACAAATCTTGTGATTAAAGACTTTTATCTAAATTCTTCTTGTATTGCATAAAAATTTGCTATTCCCTTTTTTAAAGTTTGAACACAAAACATCATAAGGACCACACATCAAAGAAATTTTAAGAGGGGGTTGGCGCAAGTTTTAATCTGTATTACTATACAAGGACAAGTCATTGTTTATCACATGATACACTAATGAATGGTCAGACAGATACAGGACATACGTAACATGTAAAGAGGAAAAGTTTTTATTAAAAGTCTCTAAAAGCTCTTGTCTGATATACTTCACATTTGCACCTGATACTCTCATCAGCATTTGGTTGGATATATACTATGTACTTCATTCACAATTATAACATATAAATGTTTCTCTAACATTTACAGGGGAAAGGAGGTTACCAAGCATCTCGAAATGTTCTCAACTGATATAGTTCAAAGTTTTACACAATACTTCCATGAACTATTGAATGGACATAGGCTATATACTTTTAATGTATATAACAAACAAATATACTTTTAATCTATAAAGGGGAAATGTTGTTGCCAAAAATCTTCAATGTATTACATCAAATATTTACATGATACTCTAACAAACAACCAATTTTAACATATATGATACATAAATATATTTACCAAATACCTGGAAAAGTTCCTGAGTGAATTACTTGAAATTTATGCACAATGCTCTAATGAACATTAAAAGGGGATACTTTGTTACCAAAACCCTCGAAAAGTGCTTGAGCGATTTATTTCGAATTTCTATACTAACCCCTAACAAACATTTTGTCAGGTTTAGGTTACATATTTTTCTAAATGGCAACATGTAGGTTTTCTGTTAAAACCGACTGTGTGAAAGAAAATCGTGTGCTGTACTGTGAAAATGTGTTGTTTCGGTATCCTTCCCACAGTTTGAACTACAATAGGGGGGCGTGTAACCCATTAGACAAATTGTTTCTCCCTTATATATTCTTTCTCTTTATGTATAATTTCAAAGACAAATTGTGTACACAGTATTGTACAGTTTTGTTTTCTTCTTCGCCATCGTTTTTACAGAAACAAGAAACTGGTATTTATGGCTTATCGGCTTATTATTAGGAAAACACTACAGAATCCTTAACTTTGTAATTCTAACCACTCACAAATTAAAACCATGACAAAGACTGTAATTACAGCTACTGTCTTCACAGATCCAGCATGTGAACAGGTGTCTCTAACACACTGTATACCAATGGTCTCAACTAGCGTACATGTTCATTTTAAGTGGCTTCAGTTCCCAATCGAGGTTTTGTTCTCAATAACAATAAACAAGGCTTGACCTCAGAGAGAGGGGTAAGAGAACAGAGAAGTGGGAATAGACAGGGGGTGGAGGAGGACTTGGAGAGAAGGTCATGCACAGAGGGGGGGGGGGGAGTGGCAGATGGACAAAGAGAGAGGGAGTAGGAGATGGACAGAGAGAAGAGGGGACGGAATTTAGGTTATACATCAAATTCCTACTCATATTTAGCAATTAAGAAGTACTGCCATGTCTTCTGGTCAGCTATGGGAAAAAATAACTTACTTCAAAAATGGTTCAAATGGCTCTGAGCACTATGGGACGTAACTTCTGAGGTCATCAGTCCCCTAGAACGTAGAACTACTTAAACCTAACTAACACATCCATGCCCGAGGCAGGATTCGAACCTGCGACCGTAGCAGTCGCGCGGTTCCAGACTGTAGCGCCTAGAACCGCTCGGCCACTCCGGCTGACTAACTCGCTTCACTCACCTGATATGGATTCATCAGCCAATAAACAAACTGCATTCAGATGCACAGTCCACGGTGTATTTCTTTTTTTTTTTTAAAGAATACCCACTCGATTCGTAGTGTAATCTGAAAACTGTGCTGTGACTTTGCTTCACCTCAATACTCTCTTCAGATCCTACTTGTAAATCGTTTAATTACGCAAGCTGAATATCGGCATTGAGTAAACAAGTGGAGGGTTTATTCATCAGTTCCGTAGACTCCCGACGAATTTACGGAGAAACTACTAATGTATTTCGCAGGAAACGGTCACTGTACACATCTGACCAGTCGGTTCTGCAGCAGCGATGTGTTTGAGAATCAGCAGCTGGGAATGCGTCTGCACTAAGGCTCCCCGACTGCGTTCGTTTATGTTTGCAATCCTGAGTTCGAATTCTTTATTTATATTTGGGAGTTGGTATGGAGAAAGGCATATATGTATTCTCTTTCCTCGTGGTTTCTCGGCATTAGTGTCTGTATCAGCCAGCTTGCATTGTTATGTGTTTTCGTACAACATACGCGAAGTTTGTAAGGTGCCAGTACTCACACATCTGCAGTTAGGAGACAGGTGATGTGCGTTGGCTACTGGAGGGAGACAGGGTGCTGTGTAAAGGTATAATCGCAGGACAGCAATGCCTAAGAAGCCAGCATTCAGATACGCAGTACAGGAATCACACGGACAGTGACACTGAGGTGCTGTGTGTCGTTTACTAGTAAGGCCTTTGCAGATTCTTAATGTCATCACGTCGCTAGAAGAGTCGAATCCCGTTCTGAAGTTTGGCAGATTTTGTACAGGCTTCTCAAATGGAGGTTAACAATCTGCACTTGATACACAGAAAGAATCTGGATTAATTCTGTGTAGAGATAAATGGAAGGCCACTTCGCTTGTTTACAAAAATGGTCGCAGCTCATATGTCGTCCGACTTTTCGCTACAGGCAAAATAGGTATAGCCACTGCTATTTTTAGAATTTATAATGCACCTGATAAGACTGCAGCTTCTGTGTTTGAGTAAATACTATGCTTGCAGTCGTGTTGTGACATGACTTCCCAGTGCACCACACTGAATGCGACTCCAAAAACGCTGAGTCTGGGGATGCGAAATGCAGTAAATTAGCAAACACTTCTATGGATAAAGTTTTTCTGTTGCTTCTTTCTTCTGTATAATTTTAGTGAACTACAGTGTTAATCAGATGTATGATAGGTAGGGTATAGTGTAACACGGCATACTCCACTGTCTCTCTTTCCAAGCATTAAACCCGACTGGCGGGCTCTGCTGGTTAAGCGGATGTGGCATGTTAATTTCAAGAGGTTGCCAGATGCCCTTCCTTCCGCCCCCCCCCCCCCCCCCCCCCGGGGAGGAATTAGCGTAGCACAACCGTCTGCGTCTAGTGTAATCCGTGGAATAGTGCCAACGTGTTGAGATGTCTGCGAACCGTGTAACTGAGGCGGAACGTGGGGACCAGCCCGGTATTCACCTAGCGGGATGTGGAAAACCGCCTAAAACCACATCCAGGCCAGTCAGCACACCTGTCCTCGTTGTTAATCCGCCGGTCGGATTCGATCCGAGGCTGGCGGGCCTACCCGAGCCTAGGAAGCAGAGCGTCAGCGCTCTCGGCTGCCCTGGCGGGTTGAATATGGCGTACTCCACTGCAGAGTGAAAATTCATTCTGACAACTTCCTCCACACTGTAGCTAAGCCATGTCTGTGCAATATCGTTTCTGCTATGAGAGCTAGTCATGCAAGTTTCACAGCAGAGCTGTTGAGTTTGGAAGGCAGGAGATGAGGCACTGGTGGAAGTAAAGCTGTGAGGACGGATCACGCGTCATGCTTGGGTAGCCCAGTCAATGGAGACCCAGCCTGAGGAAGGCAGAGCACCCACGTTCAACTCTCGGTCCAGCACACAGTTTTAATCTGCCACGCAAGTTTCATACCATTGTTTGACTTGCACTTGCGTTTGCGTGCTGTTTTGCACACAAACTACTTTTATTGTTGAAGTTTTCTCGTGTGAGCTGTGAAGTGGTCAGACGATAATGTAACAATACTGTATAAGGGAAACACGCTCAATAGAAAACAGTCGGAACACTAAAAAGTCCAACCAGAGACATAGCAAAGATTATAAATTCATTAGATGCATCCTGTTAGGAGAGAACAGTCTGAAGAACCACAAGCTTTCGTATTTTTTTTTTTATTAAAGAGGAACAGCACAATAAATTTTCCTGCAAGTCTACAAAAACAAAAATGTATAGAGCTGAGTAATTCAAAATTAAAAATTTGTGAAGAAGTTTATCAGTCTCGTGGCCTGTGTTCAAATCAGCTGTAGTTACGTAATGGGTGTGTCACCGATTTTATACGGTTTTGATGTTGTAACCAAATACCTCAAAATATTTTTTCTTTCGGTCATGTTATGCCTGCTTTGAATGTTTGCTTGGTTTTTATGTCCCTAATGGTGGTGTTAGGAACAGGCCACTGAAACAGTCCACAAGTCGTAGACCCGCAGTCTCCGTACCTGACTGGGTGTCGTGCTCCTCTCGGTGTCGCCGTGTAACACCGAGGCTGCAGTGGTGCTGCTGCTCAGCACCCGTGAACCGTGACACAGCTTCTCCCCTGTGAACTTCAATCCACTGTACTGAACATGCCAAAAGAGACTTTTCTCGTTCCGTTGGAATAACACTCTCACAGAAGTTCATCTCAATGTATTTCCTACAACGTACAACTCTAACTTCTCTTAATGAATCGGCTACACGTTATATTCCAGCTGGACGCTCTCATGCGTCAGTCTCACACGAGACCCAAAACGATAGTGTAACAAAAACAGAACATGAGTGCCACGACAGTTCCTCCAGCATCACGGAGCTCATGTGCACTCCACGGCTTTTCCTCACAGCCTCACACGGCAAACGACTCCGCCCAGCAGGTAGAGGAGCCGTCCGCGGCCCGCATCGCTGGCAGCACAGTATCGCCACGACCACGATCTGCACAAAGCGTCAGATAAGCCCCCGAAAGTGGAACGCTGCCTGCTTACCAACTACCTTAACCCACGAACGTCTTTCAATGGACAATGACTATCGAGGATGAGCAACATCTCATTCTATGGATGACGTTTCACGCCTTGTGCTCCATCGACAGTGCGGTAAGTTTTGTCAAATAGCCTTATTGAGAGGTTTTATGTGCATTTCACATTTCAGTTACTGTACTTTACTGGCATTATCTTCCTTACGCGTTCCTTAATGAAATGTGTGTTTTGCATATGTCACTGCAGGCATCAGGAACTATTTGAGGCACAGAAGCTGGCATAAATTTCTCCAGTTGCAGTGTGTAAATTCTATCTGTTTTTCAGGTTATGTCGCTCATCAGAAATTAGTGTTCCACTTTCAAATTTTCTCATTAGTTGTAATGAGAAGCTAAAGTGTCAAGTGACGTAGTTGCAAGACTTTGGATTAGTGCGAAGGAAGAAGGGAGCTGCAGTTTAGTGACAAGTGCTGCACACTTGCATAAAAATTGAGACATCCAATAATACATTTTTATTTTCCTGTTACATTTAGCTAGCTTGACGTAGAACAACACACCCAGCATGCGGAATAATCCTACGTGAATACCAGAGTTTTATACCAGAGCTGTAACAATTGAGTCAAATCTGTGTGGGAGTCAGTGAAAGTGTATATATATGCTTATTTTATCGTGTTCTCTTCTATTGCCTAGAGTGTATACAAACCTTCACGGATACAAGCAAACAGTTGGGAACTGTCAGCAGATGCTTTTACGTTCGTATTTGCTTTCTTACGATCCGGTGTAAGTGGCGCATAAGAAGACCCTATTCGCAGAGTATAAATGTGTAAATGACGACGAGGAGCGATGTTGTAACTGATGACTTAACACTTTTTTAGATACAGCGAGCATCAGAATTACTCGATGGCTCCATTCTGGACCCACCTGCAACGAATGGAACGACTGATGTCAACGTGATGAGTAACACACATTGCCACAAAGTAAGCAGCACTTTGTTATTATTATGTTCCATTATTTATATTTTTAATACCATCGACAATTTTACCTTTAAAGCCACATAACTTGTCACTGCCTACATGTGTCTTCTGCCTTTCCATACGCAAGCTGATGCTATCTGTTACTCGTTCTTCGCCGGCCGTAGTGGCCGAGCGGCTCTAGGCTCTTCAGTCCGGAACCGCGCTGCTGCTACGGTCGCAGGTTCGAATCCTGCCTCGGGCATGGATGTGTCTGATGTCCTTAGGTTAGTTAGGTTTAAGTACTTCTAGGTCTAGGGGACTGATGACCTCTCATGTTAAGTCCCATAGTGCTAAGAGCCATTTCAACCATTTTGAACTGATCATTAAAAATTAGAGCAAAATGGGAAACATTGAATTAGTACCATTACTGTCTCTCTCTCTCTCTCTATCTCTCTCTCTCTCTATCTATCTATCTATCTCTCTGTCTATCTCTCTCTCTGTCTATCTCTCTCTCTGTCTATGTCTCTCTCTCTCATATGCACACACACACACACACACACACACACACACACACACACACACACACACACACACACAATATACTCACACTTAAGCAAAGAAACACATTTTCATACATTACAATAAATGAAGAAAATGGCATATCGATCTCCCACTAAAATTGATGATTAAATAACTGTATCATCCTCCTGCAAGTTTGTTACATTAAACACATACGTACAGTGTACATGAACAGGTTAGCAACGGTGGTACAACATGTAATTTGATATAAAGGTTTTTTGATGCAGGAAAAGAAAAGTTGTTGTTAAGTACTTGGAAGAATATTTTGCATTTGGCTGGATAATCAAACATTTGGCACAACCTTCATTAAGGACCTAGCGATTTTTACACTTCCATGCCAATAGATACATTCCTTAATGATATCTCTCGCTAATAACAAGATTGAATTTAGGTTTAACTGTGCTATTCACCACCTTAATGTCAGGCTACGGCAATGTTTTCACGGCACTGGAAGACACGGTTATTTCCACATATATACACATAAATTACCAGTGTTCTTGCAAATGTGAAACAAATGCTTAGTGAGACTAGCGAAGTCTTTCTTCATACGCAATCCTGTTGAGATGAGGAGGGGGGGGGGGGGGAGGCAGGGAAACACTGCATAAATTTTAAACGCTGGCATTGACAATACAGAAAATATTCCCTTATCAGTACATAAAAAAATAGTAAAAATCATGCAGGGGAGAGCGCACACTGTAACATTCCACCTGATCTTGCTGACATTTCAGTGAAGATCTGCAGTCACAAATTTAATTAAAAGCAATCGAAAAATGTTTGCATACAGGTAAACGAAGACAGTTTAAGCTCTGCGATCGTGTACCTAGCAGCAATCCCGTGTCCCATTTATACTCTAATATGGTTCGGTTGACGGTGATACCACTTAACAGATAATAGAATGTGAGCGGCTTACGTTCAGTAGTGAAGGACGACAATGATTTCATCCGTATTGAGCTTCAGTGCGGACTTGCACGAACCATTATTACCTTACAATACTAATCCATAGAGGTTAGAGCTGTTCTGGAAGTTTCCCCACCGCGGAAGACTGCTGTCTTCCGTGTCAGTTTTACTTTCTGCCAGACCACTGTTCTCCACGAGAAATGTTCTCAGAAATCAGTAAGACAATGTGCCGAACTGGGACTCAAACCAGGGAGCTATGCCGTTCACAGACAGGTGTTCTACCTACTGAGCTATCCAAGAATGGCTCACAGCCAGTCGTCACAGCCTTACTTTCACCAGTAAATCTCCTACCATTCAAACTCCACATATATCCTCATGTGAAACTTGCAGGACTAGCACTCCTGCCAAGGCAGGAGATCATTTCGGGAATGAATGTTTCAGTTGGCAGTGGAGTGTTTGGAAATCAGGGGGCACGCTAGGCCCTGAACACGGGTCACAAGACGTGGCCGGGTAGCTCAGTTTGTAGAGCATTTGCCCGCTAAATGCAGACGTCCCAGTCTGCACACAGTTTTTTAATCTGCCACAAAGTTCCACATCAGCGCACACTCCACTGCAGCCTGAAAAATTCGCTCTAAGAGCTACATCCACTTCAGTCCATCACACAGCAGCTCCTCAGGGTACCACTCATCAAGCCAGGAGGCCCACTCAGTGTAAACATGTCTGCTCTCTGACTGTCACAACTGAACACCACACTTCACAATGTGATAGTACAAACTGCAAATACCCTGCTGGCCAAAAGTGAAGCAACAGTTGGGTATTTTGCGAGGTTGCATCTATTTTGCCACAAAATAGTGTAAACGGGCGTTAGTAAAATGGAAACAATGTAAAGAACACAGAATGTAAACAACTGGACCATGCATAACCGTTGTTCCTTTTCTTACAACTCAATGTATCTCCACTCACGCACTGCGACGACTGGTTACTGTGCTCAGCACGGGGTGTGACCACCTCTGGCAGCAGTACAGCCCCGACAGCGGCGGGGCGTGCTGTGAGTGATGTTGTCAATCTCTTGTTGAGGCCATAACGCCCACAGTTCCTGCAGAGCTGCTCGCAAGTCCTGCAGAGTGGTTCGTGGATGATGACGCGATGCAACCCGTCTCCCCAGGGCGTCCCAGACACGCTCTATGGGATTCAAATCGGCAGAGTGAGCAGGCCACGCCATGCACGGTCTCCGATTTCCAAGAAAACGTGAAACACTTCTGCTCTATGAGGTCGAGCACTGTCGTCCATCAGTACAAAGTCTGGGTCCATCTCTCCTCGCAACAACCGCACATCAGGTCCCGAGATCTCGCCTCGATACCTGGCAGCGGTTAAACCTCGCCAATTCACTGGTACAATTACATGAAGAGGTGTTCGAGTGGTCGCCAGAATCCCTGCCCGGGATCCTCGATATCAGCCTCCTTGCACAGTGTTTGGATTGAGAAATCGTGTTCCACGTTCCCTCTAGATGCGGATGCGTCGAGAATCACTCTGCAGACCAAATGGGGACTCGTCTGGGAAAAGAACGTCGGCCCAACTGTTCGACCGCCCAGGTGGCATGTTGACAGCCCCACTCTAGACACTCCAGGTGGAATGTTGACAGCTCCACTGTAGACACTCCCTTCTGTGGAGAAGTACCAGAGGTACATGTACAGCACGTCTCCCACAGTAAAGGCCACTCTACCGAAGCCTATTAAATTGACGTATTGTGATTGTTTCATGTGTTTTTCATTCTGAATTTTGTCAGAATAAATCCAATTGTTATCTTGAACAGAAATTTCATTCTGTAGTTAGGTAGAGCAATCCTTTCATCTGTCAGGACATTAATTAAACTTTCGACTGTCAAATTAATTTTTATCAAATTAAATTATTGCAGGTGCCAATTCTTCTCTACTCCACTTGCAGGGTCGATAACAATCAGTCTGCGTTTCTTTTTTTAATCCATATGCGACAGAAAAAGTCGGAGTTAGGAAAGGGGGTCTTAGAGCATCATTTCCATATGCAAATTCTAGCTGAATTTAGTGCTAAACACGCTGCTAGCCCCGGCACAGCTTATATGGCAGTAATTTGAGTATGGTGCAGTTTACACTAATCTAAGGCAGGACCATACATGCTGCCAGCAAATAGGTTCCAGTAATTAGGTAATGTAGGGGACTGGTTCAAACAACAAACGCTAATGGAGTTGGGTGATGCGCTAGACAACCACTGATATTCTGGCGTTTGGCCTTCAAAGAGATTGGGCTTTTAGTTTTGAAATACACGAGGTTGTGAAAGATGTCGGCTGCATTCTTGTAAGTAGTATGAATACTTTATATTCCATGAGAAACACAAGCTCGACAGAGAGAGGAGTTGTGTTTCTTCGCGATGGACTATTTGTCAGTTGATGCAGAGCTATTACAAAGATTCCTGTCACATTGTTCACAGTTCGTAGTAATTGACGAAAATCATCGAAGGAAACATAAGTGATTTCCAGCGTTTCCCAAGTAATGCTGTTCCTTATCTATATAAACGATTTCGAAGAGAATGGAGGAAGCGTCTGAGGTGGTTTGCAGATGATGCTGTCATGTACCTTCTAGTAAAATAATCAGAATACCAAAACAAATTGCAAAACTATTTAGAAAAGATACCTGTATGGTGCAAAAGTTGGCAGTTGAACCTAAATAATGAAAAGTGTGAGTTCATCCACATGAGTGCTCTAAGGAATCTGTTAAACTTTGGTTAGATCAGTCAGGGCAGTAAATTGAACTAAATACCTAGTAATCACAATTACGAACGACACAAAATGGAAATAACACATAAGAAATGTTGTGGGGAAGGCGAACCAAAGACAGCGATTTATTGGCTGGAGATGCAACAGATCTGCTAGAGAGACTGCCTACACTATGCTTGTCCGTCCTGTTTTGGAGCATTTCTGCTCGGTGTGGGATCCCTACCACATAGAATTAACAGAGTATATCCAGAATGTTCAAAGGAGGGCAGGACATTTTGCATTATCGAGAAATAGGGGAGAGAGTGTCTCTGACGTGTTACAGAATTTGGGGCGGACATCATTAAAACAAAGGCGTTTTTCGTTGCGGCAGAAACTTCTCAAGAAATTTCGATCACCAACTTTCTCCTCCGAATGCGAAAATATTTTGTTGACGCCGACCTCCATAGGGAGAAATTATCATCATAATAAAATAAGGAAATCAAAACTCGCTCGGGAAGATGTAGGTGTTCGTTTTTTTGTCGCGCTGTTTGAGATTGAAATAACAGAGGATTATTGTGAAAGTGGATCGATGAACCCTTTGCCAAGTACGTAAGTGTGATTTGTAAAGTATCCATGTAGACGTAGATATAGATTACGAGTTTACTACGAGTGATATTATAGTGGACTTGAAAGGCCGTTTATTGTTCTTTCACTTGCTCGCATAAACGTGGTAATAATTCATTTAATGCATGTGTTTTTTTTATGTTGTTACTTTCTTTTTTGTTACCCCAATTTCTTTTGCGATAAAACTTTTGGCTATGTAATTAATCACGTGAGCTGCAATGGAATTTTATTATATGTATGTTTATTATCTTTCTTTTCTATCATACATTCTTTGGTTTAGGAATAAACCCCTCTGCCTTCAGATATTGCCTCTAAGTAGCATCTGTGACTCAGATATGACGTCCGTGAAAGCCATAAAGTAGAAAAATTTCTGGAGTAAACATTTCGTGCTGCACTAGTTGTCAACATTAAGCTGAGATTGTCGCGTGATCTCGGGATGACTCTTTTTAAGACCAGTTCACCTTGGGCGTCAGGTCCTGTCATGTCAGATCCAAAGATTCCACAATTTACTTCAAACGGCGGCATTCAGACAAGTCGTCAACAGACCGTCACGTCACGTCACAGCAGCTCAAGGTTTCTCGGGAAGGAAGTATCGACGGCATCATCGCCTGCTAACATCGTAAGTTAACCTATTTTGCCGCGCTCACTCGTGTTGTAGTAGTGGATTGTGTGCTTTTGTAACTTCTTAATCTATATTTCGATATTGTGTTTTGTTTTCGTGGCAAATTGTAGATGTACCATGACGACTTGGATGTTTATTGCATTGGATATTGTTACACAAGCAACGTGAGATATCTGAAGGCAAAAAATTATTTACGTTTCACGATAACGGAACAAATGTCCGCTTTCCCAAACCACGGAAATGTCGATGTTTTGAAATGTTGTGTCACATCTCAGTACTTCAACAAACAAAACTGATCAAGAACGCAAGTTATGAGGTTTGCTTTACCCATTAATCACCTCAGTTCCTCAGCTGCAGTACTGTACTCTGACGCGGACTAAGCGGAATGACGTGACGGTGCCATGCCGTGGTGCCCGCTAATTTTGCTCATCAAAGCTAAGAGAACAATTTATTCTAGGTATCAAATGCCAATTGTTATGGTGTCTACAAAACGCCTGTCCCAAATACACAGCACATATGAGGGCAATCTATCTGTACTGACGATACGGCGGCATTCAAAATTTATAGGACGTTTTACGGGCAAACCTATGCCGACCCCAGATCTCGTGCCCACGGTGGCAATGTGTGTCGACAACAGAAAATCAGTTCTGTGCATCTGAATGCTCACTCTGTGATTAAGGCCGACGGTGAAATCGTACACTAGAATTTGTTCATTGTTTCTTTCTGTTTGTGTATCATTAAATGAGGCGTCTTTATCGTCCTCGTGCCAGTGTAATTCGTATCCTTAACACCAGTGCAGTACTGTCGCATGATCTTGGCCTCTCACCTCCCTAGAATTGAATCAGTAGAGACTGCGCCAATTCGGGCTGCTGATATGTTGGTTCATTCCGCTGTCAGCTTTGCCATTCAGGCCATAGACCTGACACTATAGTGGTGTGCAACATATCGCTTACAACGCAAAATATTGCAATCGCAAACTTTCGCCATTGTCTGTACCATGGTTATATATGGCACATGGACATTTTTATCATTTAAACCGGTATATGATGTGGGTATTTCTTGCGGCATGCTGTCACATTCTTGTGCGATGAACATGCTATTTACACCTTGTGGTCACTATTAACAGATGATTTTATGTACCTATGATATTCCTGTGAACATGGATTGTCCATCATGGAATTACAACCTATGCTTTTCGTATTTGGCCATGTCAACCATTATTTTCCGTAGTATATTTTCAGATCAAACGCACTACACGTGTAACTGCTGCCCTGGTGTTCATTCTGTGGCTCGATTGTTTAATGACTGGAAAACTTATTTGCTACCAGTCTGCCATAGATTTTTACGATTCTGCACTTTCTGCACAATGGGGCATCCGTTACAATAGATCTTGACCATGACATCACTTAACAATGTCTAATTTTACCCAACATTGTTGACTTAAGACCAAAATCATGATATTAATATAGAATAAGGAAGTTTTATACCGTCAGAAGGTGGAAATATCATCCAAAAGCTATACTCGTCATTGTTTAATGCTGTGTTTCATTTCGGTGATGCGTAACTTATAGCAGTGAGCGTCATTTGCACAGTTGTGTATCCCACGATGTGACAGGTTCGCCGACGACGAGTTCATCTAGCAGCACACACGCGACCGATATATCGCTAGCAATGTCGCTAGAAATTGGTCACAAAACACACCAGCGATTTATATAGCAATTTTAATCAGTAATTCGAACGTCACTACGTCTGGAACACCTGCTATCAAAAATTATCTGCGGTGATTAACAAGATTTCGTATGTCGGTTAATACCCGTAGAAAAACGAGAGTTGAAATGCATTACAGTTGTTTTGGGATGTTACCGACTGGGCACTGTAACATATCAACTAAAATGGTGTTGAGATTTAAACTGTCTGCTCTTTTTCTTTTTTCCCTACCTCGGCGTCAGTACGTTAATCTGTCAGTGGTTTAGGGTCGCGGGATGCTCCTTCTTGTTGCCAACCTTTTACCCTCCCCCAATTTTTGGAGTGAGTGGTGGGGGACAAAGGCAGTTTCGGCATTCCTAACAAGGGCTCAGGATTACGCCATTGGAGCTTATATGTCTTTATAGCATATTTCATGGTGTATGACATGGTTGTCAGTTAATTTTTCTCAAAATTTCCCTGGGAAAGAACTACTCACGACAAATCAAAAGTGAGACTTACGTAGTACGTATACATTTCTGAAATGCCAATAACAAACTCCCAGTAGATCTCTTTCACTATTCCACAGCCTCTCCGGCCAGAATTTTGCAGGAGGATTTTTACATATGGCAAAGATTGTACTGAAACATTCGCCTGTGTCATATTATACGAAAATAATAGTAAGCCACGCAGTAGTATTGTATTTTGTAAAGAAACATAAAAAAGATTATGGAATATGCAATATATACATGGGACGTGCACATATTCACTGTAAACAAGTGATAAAAAGTAGTGGTGCTAAGTCGCTTATAAATTGCAGAAGGCTATGTACATTTCGTGCTCAGGTACACTCCAAGTAAAGCTACAAATGTTGTTTATATTGGTGCTCAGGTGTACTTAGAATACATTACATCCAGTTTGAAAGAAGTGTGCACGGGGTAAAAAAAATGTCCACTACATTAGTGTGCAGTAGCAGCAAAGTCATTAATTGTGGGAAAAAATGACATTCATGGTATTTTTCTTTGTTGTTATTTTGCACAAAATCTCGTGTAACTGATTGTGATTACATTGTCTTTTAGTCGTAGCAAATATGTATCGAAGCAATAACTTTTCGTGGTTTTCATACACGAAGCTGTTGACACGAGTGTGCACAGTAAACGAAGTGACACATGTTGAAGAGTCTTCCAGCACTTATGACGCTGTAATATCCCATCGTGTGAAAGCGTCGTATCGCGATTGTTTGGGAGGCGACTGAGAGCACACTTAGTGGGCGCAGTACGTGTCTATAATAAATCCAGTGACAACTCAGAGCCACACCGCTCACAAAAGGCACCTCCATGTCATTTTAGTAAAATGTCTATGAAGTCATCTAAAATCGCGATAATTGACTTGGCATGTCGCGGTAAAGAAAATATTTATAATATTTCGAACTTTCTCACAGTGCACAGAATAACTCTACTCAAGTCCATAAATGTGCTGTTCTCACAAAGTACTTATATTCTGTTACAATACAGTGAAAGAAAATAAAGCATACAGATTTATCTAAATATGGTGAATTCTCAGATTAAATGACAAAAAATAACAAACATTTCTTACCAATATCGAAATTACAGATATGTCGGTAGTGACATCTCAAACAGAATCATCATAATCGAAATCTGTTTTACACTGTGAAAGAAAAGAAACATTAAAATGAAGTAATGCATTACATGTACAGTGCATTGGGAAATATCAACAGGCAAACACTGTTATCAGTCTTCTTACTTTTTACACGAGCACAGGTCGACCACTGGTGTTGTTATGCAAGAGTACAATAGTGATTTCTGCAGAGTGTATGTTTTTATATACTCCAGTAAATGCGCATAAGAATACAGGCTAAAGGGAAGGACAGGGAGCGAGTGTGAACAACATTTTATTGCTGTAGAGAAAAATAGGAATTGTTACATTTATCTGTTGTGTGTCAGTCACTAAAGAAAAGAAAATAAAAATGTGTTCACAAAACCTTAACCTACGCACGTGCCAGTTACTTATAATTACCCCAAATGCAAAATTTAAGTATTATCAAGACGAGTAGTTAGTAACTATGAACAAGTAAAGTGAATGTACAGAATGAAAATAATTAAGAAATATTGTCTTTCCGATGAAATCGGTTAACTACAGCCAAAAAGTTATGAGAAACGGTATTTTCCTGTGAATGAGAAAAGACTCATTAGCATAAGCAAAATGACAAATTCATCAAAGCAAGTACACGGCAATAACAGTCTCCAATCCTTCACGTTGTTGATCACAAACAAAAAAATTCATATTTTTGAAAGAAAGTTTTATATTCCTGTAACTTCATAGCCTTGTGTTGTCGTTTGGCAACACCTTATCAGAAGCCATTATAAATATTACTTATCAGAGATACACACCAAAACACAATCAACAAAGCACACACCAAGGGTAAAATCATCACGTAATCCCTGACAATCCCTACGATCAGTATGCCACACTTCATATCATAAATCATAAACGTCTGCATAATAATCATAACAAGTTTGCTATCCTCACTTCCTGTTATCTCACCATATCCTCATTATAAAAATCCATAAATCATTGCTACACATACTTCACCTATAGTTAATCCTTAAGTCTTCACTTCACATACGACACCTACAGCAAAATCCTTACAGTCAATGAAGAAACCCTGATTCTGCCACGGTGTTACAGTATCTCGGTGCAAGACGATGAAATTAAATATCTTCTCCGATAGTTGACAGTACGTGTTACACCTGTGCAAATATATACTGTCTACCTGTTGTATCAGTACTATCTGGAATCCGTTATTGCATACTTTTGTACGTTAGCCTGTAAGAGAAAATGCATTACGACGCACAAAATTCGATGTTATTGTTTCTCATGTTGAATTTATCTTTTGTGATGCCTTTGTCTTTGACGAAAAAAATCATTGCTGCCTTCTTTTACGTAGGATTTGCTTGTAAAACAATGGACTGTAAAGATCTGGGTTAATTATCTTAGAACATCATGTGGTATATGCTCTGTAACAATCGTTGTATCTATTTACATAAAAACCATTACACAGTGAAATTAAACATACGAAATGGCTTGTACTTATGGTACTGTATGAGGGGAAAATGTTATTGTCGTGTACACCTACATGTCAATGAAGGAAAACCTGTAGAAAAAGTTTAACTACTGTGTACAAAGGGTTGATGTCATGAAAAAAATGAGATTCGTGTTGTCAGAACGTACCTGATGTACTGTGTGATTATAATTAAAGTCAAACTTTCAGAGTGCTGTAGAAATAACACCGCTGGGCAGAATGACGTCAAATTGCAACGGAATATTATCGGAGAAAGGGGAAATCGCATGGCAGTAGAAAAATAAATAGTTACAAAATATAGCAATACATGGCGCTGTAGGCATCATAATTTAATGTGGTCGACTACAAATGACAAATGAATTATACAACAATGCCTAAGGAGTACGTTTGATGTCAAAGAAACTGTACTACTCAGTGTGCGTGGGTGTACCGGTGTGGTACTGCCAGCTACGTAAGCCCATCCACCAGGGAAAGGTCATATCACATGGATTGGGAAAAATCGGTTTTTAATTGTCCTGAGGCCAAAAACAGCATAAAAAGCATGAATCAAAATCAAATCTGACTATTAATTTCCTTGTGACTGGCGCGAAACATATTCAATATGCTGTCCACCGTTTTGTGCAACAAGTTGGTTCAAATGGCTCTGAGCACTATGGGACTCAACTGCTGAGGTCATTAGTCCCCTAGAACTTAGAACTAGTTAAACCTAACTAACCTAAGGACATCACAAACATCCATGCCCGAGGCAGGATTCGAACCTGCGACCGTAGCGGTCTTGCGGTTCCAGACTGCAGCGCCTTTAACCGCACGGCCACTTCGGCCGGCGCAACAAGTTGAAGTCGAGAAACAGCACGTTCCACAACTGTTCAAAGTGTTTCCGGGATCACGTTCAGAATGTGTTGCACAATGCGTGCCTTCAGTGCAGCTAAGTTCGCAGTCTCAACACGGAACGCAACATCTTTCAGACAGCCGCACAGCCAGAAGTCACACGGATCAAGATCAGGTGATCTGGACGGCCAGGCTGTAGGAAAATGGCGGCTGATAATTCTAGCATTTCCGAAATGGCGCTTCAGCAGCTGCTTAACCGGATTTGCAGTGTGCGGAGGTGCGCCATCTTGCATAAAAACGATCCCATCCACACATCCACGCTGTTGGAGAGCTGGGATGACGTGGTTGCGCTAAAGACACTGATAGCGCTTTCCAGTGACGGTACAGGTAACAGGACCGGAAGCACCTGTCTCTTCCAAAAATTATGGTGCTATGAAAAACCGTGACGTAAGCCCGCACCACACAGAGACCTTTTCAAGATGAAGTGGTACTGGTTGGTTTGCGTGTGGATTTTCCGTTGCCCATATTCGACAATTCTGTGTACTGACATATCCTGTCTGATGAAAGTGGGCTTCGTCTATCCACAAAATCTTCCACGGTCAATCATTGTCCATTTCCGTGCGAACAAGAAATTCTAAATCAAAGGTCTCTCTTGCTGGCAGATCGGCAGGAAGCAACTCGTGCACATGGGAAATTCTGAATGGATAGCAAAGAACGATGTATCGTAGGATTTTACGCGCCGTGCTCTCGGGTGTGTCCAACGTTCTGGCAGTTCTCCGTGCTCCACACGTTTGCACTCCGCCACTCGCCTCCTCCTGCACTGCTGTGGCCGCTGCTTCCACTGACGTCGAACCAGTTCGTTTCCGCCCTCTACCGGGTTGCACACCAAAATAATCCGTCTTTCGAATTTCGGAATCTTTTTCTCCAGACCCACGGCAGTCATCGCCTTTTTTCAAACCCTTCAGTGTCCGAAACTTCTGCAGGGCGACGTGTTTTTTTCTTCTGCCATACGTTTCCCCCCTTCTCCTATAATATTCCGTTGCAATTCGACGTTATTCTCACGAGTGGTGTTATTTCGACAGCGTTTTGAAAGTTTAACTTTAATTATAGTCCCCCTGTATAAAGGTGTGGTGTTGTCGTCATTAAGGAGTAGAAAGTCAAGTAATTGTTCAATGAACGTTGTTGTATTGGTGATGTGATGAACACCTCTCCAAGCTTTCATTCTGAGAGTTCCAAGATGTACTACGTTGGGAAGTGGAATTCGTCGAATCCGAAACGGTAGTTATAAAGTAGTGCAAGTTTCTGACACTTTTTGCCCCACAAGATAATGGATATACTCGAACTAAAACTTTTTGTCCAACTCTGAATTTTCTAGTGCGACTTATCTTCTTTTGTAGCATTTTCCTCCTCCCAATTGCTTTTTTTATATTAGTAACTGCAATCTCAATCAGTTCACGATGACGTAAAAAATGTGACTTGGGGAAAGTAATTAGTTCTTTTATTTTGTCTGGTCGATTTATATTCTTCAAAACTAAATGTGGCGAGAGCAAAGCTGAATCACTAGGAATTGAATTAATGCTGTCCTGAAAAATCTGAATATGTCTGTCCCATTCAGTGTGTTGTTTGTCTTCCTCTGTTACTGCTTCATAATTATCTACCTTGGCTTCCATTATCTGCGAAACGTCTAATTAAATTATTCATGTCCAGTGTCAGTATCAAAAGACGGGTAGTGAAGAATAGTGTGTACCACTGTGTATTCTTCGAGTGTGAATAAAGCTGTAATTTGTTTATATGCTGTTCGTCCGTTGAAATGCTCTGCTGCAACTGTAATGCAACTTGCTCGTTATTGTTGCGTAGTACAATAGAAGAGTCCTAAAAGACCAAAATCGCTTCACGTTCTGTCAAGGAGTCCATGCCTAGCATAACTTCATTTGTTAAAAGTGGGTCGATCCAAAAATTTGTATAAAACCTGTGGCCATGAAGAGCAAATTTTAGATGTTTCTGTAGGTTTACATCTACTCCTGTTCCTGAAACTGCTCCTCTAACTTTAGTCTTTTCTAATGGGATTGCAGGGCAAGAATTATTCGCATTGCGTTTACTACCTGCTGCATCAGTAATCGATGTAACCGGAGAGCCATAGTCAGTCAGTGCGCTGAAATTATGTGAGTCAGTTGGTGTCTTTACAACCGGATGGTACACATTCTATTGTGCCTGTTGTTTTTGCTGCAATAACGGGATAACACGCTCGGTTACTGTGTTCATATAGTAAAAATGTGCAAACTGATTAAATCCTGAACTTTACTATTAATCTCTTTAATAAAAACAAAGTGTCCCCGTGCGTTAATGATCTGCAAATAATCCTATTGTTGAAATGATCCCTGTCCGTTGGCGATTTTCGTAGCAAACAGGTCCTGAAATGAAAATGTCTCACCTCGTAATGTAATTTCTTGGAAACGCGCTCCTTGCTGCTCTCTGCGCTCCAGTCGCAAATTTCTGACTCCAGTCGCTGAGAGCCCAGTGCAGCGCTCCAGACAGCGAGCAAACTGTTTTATACACACGACTGAGTGCGGCACGATTTTATATAAAAATGCTCTTAGGTGAAATATGCCTTTAACAAACTGTTTTTACATTATCTGATATGTAATTAACTGTATGATATTCATGTTACAACACGCATTAACATTGACAAATGGCAATATTGTTAACAACACTCACTGTCAAAAATGTGGGACAAACAATTGACAGACATGAAGAAACCGTTACAGAAAAACTCATTCAATCTTTTTAAAAAAACCTCAATTTCCTTGATATGGCCGTCTAATTCAGCAATGAACCTAACTACGCTTGACTGCAGTGCCACCAAATAAAAAATGTTACCTTCATACTCTTTTCTAATATCCTTACATCTCATTTCTTTCTGAACCCTTATCTTTCTCTTCTGTTTCACACAAACCACTTTACTTAAACGCAGGTGCACTTAACTTTACGCCTGCACTGCCCAGAGTCCTCTGCTCGGCGTCTTAACTCACAACAACCCTCCTGACGCTGGAACTCCAGCGCCCCTCTCCCTCCCCGGCAGCGACGACAAATACGTGGACACCTTCCAGCGACGCAGCTGCTCTGACCAAAGACTGCACGCGAATAATAAGCGACTCACAGTTGTCGCTTAGTGTCTGAGCCATACGCTAAGGAAGTGCGTACTAAATCCAGAAATGCAAATAACAAACTCCCAGTAGACCTGTCCAGTAACAGGTTTGTTCTCCTGTTCTTTGTCAGCAGGTTGACGAGTGTATTCTAGCTGCCACCATTTACTTTGCCATCGACTGCCTTTTATTTTCAATGGGAAGACACCGTGTTTCAGAGGAGGCTTTTAAATGTAGAGAAATGAGCCTTCTATCTTTGGGTAAGTAATTATATCTGGTAGACGATTTTAATATTATATTCTGCTACGTCAAAGACTATCTCCAGATTCCTATTTGGGATGTAATAACACGGTTCTTCTCCTCTACTTCATCAGGTTAATGAGCGCGTTGAGATTTCTACCGTTCATCCTGCCATCGACTGGATTTTTTCGGCAAAGGGAAGGTGCCCTAGTCGGTAGCTGGCTTTGATATGTAAAGAAACGATTACATCTTTTTTTAATTTGCTACGTAATTGTATTGCAATTTACTCTTTGAGAAGTTTTGTCGCCATCCCTACACGCCCAGTCTTTTTTTGGTGTAATATGCTTGCAGCACTTCCCATTCCGCACTTCTTTGCACAACGAGCGTAATCCTGGCCGCTTAATAAATCATCTACGAAGCCTTCACTGGCCGTGCACGAGACTCTTGAACATCCCTCTACGTGCAATCTGCTCCTCACGATTTCACAGGCGTCCGTAAGGAATGCATACTCTGCACTACTTGTCAAAAAGTCTGGTGAGTTCACATCGTCAAGGACAGCTGCAATCATCTTTTATTTTCTGAAATTCTACCACCACAATGGTGAAGAATTTCGTTCAATACATTCAAACATAGGAGAAAACAAGGAATTGTCTGCCCCATGGACATGATATTACGTACGCATTTCAATATCCTGTGGTCTCTTATTGTTTTCCCTTATTACTATAGTGCACTTTCTGGATTTTCTGGAATGGGACAGATATCCATTACTTCTCTCTCTCTCTCTCACACACACTCTCCTATACTGATTGATTAATAACCTAGAGAATTTACTAACGGTCAGGTTATTCAAGGATAATTATTGCTTTTTGGTACAGTACTTGTAACTAAGTTTCTACATTCAAATTACACAGGTTAAACATGTAAGTAAAACAGAACAACCAACTTTAGCCTGTACGTATCAAATCTTCCCAACAACTAAATTTCTACGCAGATTAATAAGTCAGAGAGCTTCGGATTAAATTTCAGACGAAACCTTTCCTACGGACCTGCCACACACTCTGGAGGATTTATACTCATCTCCCACTGCACTGTAAGCCTCATTGTGTTGCTGGGTAAATGGTTAACTAACCTTTTTCTCTCTCAATCAAAATTTCTAGTTTGCTTTACACGAATGTAGTTAATAATGGTTATTTTGGTGCCATGAGTAGTTAATTATCTCACGCACGGGTCCTCAAGTGAAGGTTTGCACACGCACATCTGTTTTCCATTGTCTCTTCGCCAGATTGAAACAGTCAGTACTCACCATGTGGAAGTGCTTGTTTCCAATTCAAATTCCGTACAAGAAAATTCTTAAATATTCTCAGCTTAAATTTATACACGCAAGTATCTCAGCTTAAAATTACCACACATGGTGTCATTGAGACCATTGCCCACTGCAAAAAATCCCGAGTTCCCCATGTTACCTACCTTCCTTTACATGAATCTCCCACCATAACGTTTTTTTTATATATATATTCTGAAAAGGGAAATCATTGTTTCTGGCTGCTCTTAAATGTTCCACACGCATACCATTCCCGTATTCTGTGGTTCTACGGAGCGCACTGAAAACAGGTGTTTCAACTTGGGGAACCAGCGCCAGAGTGCCGGGACATGGCCGTTCACCAGGCCACCCCACGCTCCCTCACCAGTGGGGGAGGGTCCTGTTACTGTACTGGCCAGCCACACACTCCAGATCCTCCAGTGGTCTGGAATGCTTCTTTGGCTCTCCCGAAGGTGACCAGAGGACTGGGTCAAAGATAATTACAGGTTCTAAATCCACTATCTGTGGTCAGCAGGCAACAAACCATTCACTCATTTCTCGAACATCACAAAACTAGATATAGGGATCTATTTTTGAAGGAAGTGCGCATACGGATAAGCAAATACACAAACTGTCCTTATTTTGTACACTAGTAACCGGTTTAAATGTAGTGAATACAGCTGTGTTACCATAAAACAGCTGTTCTGACGAGAACAACGAAGTATGTTGTTACACAATGGGTATTACTGTCCACAATGAGGCACAACTTTTCTATGTCGGGTAATACTGTACCCTTTCATAGTACAGCATATTTTCCACAATTTGAAGGCTGCTCGTTTGTTGTGTCCTGCACCAGATGACAGTGTACTTTTCCGTTCGCTCCTTTAGGAACCGAAGGCAAAGCAGCCTGAACTGTGTTATTTAGGCTACAAATCTGCGGCCTGACGGCAGAAAACCACAAACACGTAGTGTTTGGGGGCGACCTGCGGTGCGTCGCAGTGGAGAGAGACCATCTGCCGATGGCAGACGCGTCCGCTCAGTGAGAGGACGCTGTCAGTAAAGCGCAGCTCAGTGGCGGCTGCGACAATAGCCTGGCCAGACACGTGTTTGACGGTGCTCGAGTACAGCATTCAATATCTGGATTGTTATTAGTTTTGCTGTAACACCTAACTCGTATGTTTTTGTTGATGCAGTTGTGGTTGACATTTGATTAGACGCAGCGCATTGCGGTGATTATTTCATGTGATCGCACTTGCTGCGCCGTTTGTCCCTGAACAGCTGCAGCTGGTAGCGTGTTTAAGAATGCCCGCCTGCCTCGAGTCGGGCTCCGGCCAGTGTGCAGAGCCGCACGCCCCGCCGCCGCTGACCGCTCAGCCCTGCCGGGGGAAACCGCAGCCGCTCTCCGGGGCAGCCAGGGGCCCTGCAGGCGCGCCTCAGCCGCCGCACCTTTCTGGCACTGTGTCCGGGGAGGCCCACACGTCACACATGCGAATGCGTCACGAAATAGTATCAAAACTGAATGTCTTTAATTACAGTACCTAATAAAAGCATTAATTATTAGCAACATTTTGTTTCCCATTACCATAAGGACAGTCATTACAGATGTTACGTATTTGTCAGATACAACACAACCGTCTGGTAAAGGAACGGTCAGCTCCAAAATGAAAACAAGTCTCCAACAGATGACGAGCAAACAGCCCGGCCAGTCACAAGCAACGCCAAAAGAATTGTTCACCTCGTAGTTGAAAATCCCTGAGTTTAAAATGGTGCAACGGAAATCTAAACCTATAAAAATACCTTAAAGTTACAGTAGAAAAGAAATTCATGTCATCGGTCTTCACCACACTGTCACCGACAAAACAGAAAAATCTACAAAGTCATAACGACAGATGCCTCTGCAAATATTCCAGACTTTTGCTTTTATCCTCATACGTTTGCCAGATTCATTAAATATAACGTTACGTTCGTTCCTGTTTTCACCATGGTATCTCAGTAGCTACAACTGTCTGTTTCACAATAAGCAACAGTACTCCGTTAGTTCACTTAGAAGAGAACTGTATGAAAGCAAGAGAAAATAAAAGCCTACCTAAATCTGTGAAGAAAGTTTTATCTGCTACGTTTTGAAATTATTGCTCAATGTTCATCACAACAAACTGCAAAGTATTGGCCGGCAGCGGTGGCCGTGCGGTTGTAGCCTTTCCATTCCGGAACCGTGCGACTGCTACGGTCGCAGGTTCGAATCCTGCCACGGGCATCGATGTGTGTCATGTCTTTAGGTTAGTTAGGTTTAAGTAGTTCTAAGTTCTAGGGGACTGATGACCATAGATGTCAAGTCCCATAGTGCTCAGGGCCATTTGAACCATTTTTTTTTTTTTTTTTTTTTGCAAAGTGTTGCTTATGGACAATGAAACGATATGTTGTAAATATTATCGCCAGAAACTGTAAAACCGTCTTCTGTTATTGCTCTGAGCTTGTTTCAACGTAATTTAACTCTAATTACTGCCTGAGATACAGTGTTGCTTATTTTGTACTGAGTGCCAGTCCAATGGAGGTCAGTAATAGTACTCTGTGAAGAACACGGAACATGATTTCGGGTGCGAAGAAAGGAAACTTTTTCGACTTTGGCATATCCGAGATCGGGAGAGTTAATTTCACGTTTGAAAATGTAATAAACGAAGTCTGACTGATAGTTCTGAATTTCCTATTTCTTTCCGTTTCCATTCACTTTTAGCAGCAACAAGCAAGCGCGGGAGCAGCTTGAAAGCTGCGTGGTTGGCAGGACACGGGAAGCGGACCTGGAAGTGAAATCGTCCTCTGTTTTGCTGCGACCTGCGTCTGCGGCTGACGTCAAAATGTCTGCAGAATTAACACGGCAACGTTGTGCCAATTCGAGGCTTGTTTCGCAGTTTTTGTGTCGCGGGTACTCGAGTGCTTGCAACATTTGAACAACGCCCAGTTGCTAGTCATTTAAAGTCGTAAGTGTGACTATGGGAGGAGACAGTGTTTTGTGCTGCGGGGGTCCACCCCAAATCGAGGGAGGAACATTACACAACGCGAGTACACGGCCGATGTGACGCCACCGACTGTCAAACTCAATCCCCAGAAGTTAGGCGTATTATTTAGCGAAGTGGATCCACTAGAAACGACTTGGAAGTGTAAACATAAGGTGTGGTATATTAATGAAAGAAAAAACCATCTTATGCACTGATAGAGATTTTAAGTCTACAGTGCATGTAGACTTTAACTACATAGAGAGTTATGTCGCATGTGTAGCTATCGCGCTATTAATAAATGAACCATGCGTCTCGATAAAGCAAAGTGCTCTGGTAAAGTACAACACATGTGGACGCCGTGACAGGAATGTAAAGCGAAGCTCACAGGTCTACAGAGCAGCATACATGCCGGTACAGAGCCCAATGTAACAAATTATTCCTCATTTCACTCGGAGGAGCATATCGTTCTGTACTGTGTTTGGCGTGGATTGAAGGAGAGGAGAGCACGCATTCTGCGTCTACTCTGCGAGCAGTGCTAGTTAAACAGAACGTTTATCAGGGTTCCTCAAACACCACTCTCACATCGTCTGTAAGTACGGCCTCCTTTAACGGTTGTTTAGCTTGAAAGAGTATATTTAGTAAATATTAGCAATGTAGTACTATTTAGTATTTCGTACATACGTCGATTAGCGTTCTTTTAGCCAGCTATCTACGTAGTTGAGGATTCTGTCAACACCTTCACAGTAGACTTATCCACTTAGGGAGTTTGTTATCAGCGATTAGCAACAGTCTGGAAGCAACAAAAACCTTCATGAGTGTAATAGTAGGATGTGGAATGACTTACACTATCCATCATCTAGTGACACCGAAAGGGATGACTTATTCAGCCGAATAAACCTTGAGTGAAGCCGGCCGAGGTGGCCGAGCGGTTCTAGGCGCTTCAGTCTGGAACCGCGCGACCGGTACGGTCGCAGGTTCGAATCCTGCCTCGGGCATGGATGTGTGTGATGTCCTTAGGTTAGTTAGGTTTAAGTACTTCTAAGTTCTAGGTCACTGATGACCACAGCAGTTCTGTCCCATAGTGCCCAGAGCCATTTGAACCTTGAGTGAAGAAAAACAAATCTAGATACGGAAATGAACTCCATACACAAACTCAAATCACATTTGCTTGACAATATGCTCCACTCCACAGAATAATTTCAGATTGTGCAAAGGCACAGACTGTATGTATTTTAATATCTTTTGGTACGGATAATTCGTAGAGAGACTCAAGTGCGGAGCTGTTATACCAGCACACTCTCGATAGGAACCTGAATGACATGCTATGTGGACCGGAAGACTTGTTCTTATTGAGTGTTTGAAGCTGCTTCGGTACATGAAGGATATCTAATTCCATGTTACTCAGGATGTCAAGTGTTGTTGGCTCGAATGCTGGAATACTTAGTTGGTCTTCTTTGCTGAAGGAATTTCGGGAAACTGTGTCTAATGTCTCCGATCTCGTGTCACTGTCGTCGGTAACATTACGGTTGACGTCACGCAGAGGAGGTACGGATTGTGTCTTGCACCTGGTGTAATCCACACGCGACAAGAATCCCTCTGGACTATCTGCCAGATGTCTCCTACGAATGTTTTCTAAGTGTCTTTGTCCTCCGGTCGCTCCTTTCCTTTCTCGTGGCGGCCCGCCCAAGCAGCAGAAACCTTAATAGCAGCCACCCTGTAGGTTACGTGTACCTTCTCTTGATTTTTTTATCCTGCTCAAGTTTTACTGTAGATGCCACTAATACTCCAAGCAGCTTTATCTTCCTGTATATGGAAAAGCAACTCAAATCATGCCTCTGCCTGCATTTTAAAACTGCCCTTTCTATTTCTGTGTATTATAGTTAATTTTTGAGGTTTTTTTATAATTATGTGGATTTTCATTACTTGTATACGTAGTCATTGTTCTCTATGCCTGTAACACCTTCTGCATTTCGTGTGTAAATGAATTCCTTACGTTCAAACAGAAACTAGAAATTGAATTCAATGCCTGTCTTGTGCTGCCTCTATCGGTTCTCCCTTCTATTCCAGTCTCGTATTGTTCGTGGAAAGAAGGATTGTCGGTATGCCTCTGTGTGGGCTCTAATCTCTCTGATTTTATCCTCACGGTCTCTTCGCGAGATATACATAGGAAGGAGCAATATACTGCTTGACTCTTCGGTGAAGGTATGTTCTCGAAACTTCAACAAGAGCCCGTACCGAGCTACTGAGCGTCTCTCCTGCAGAGTCTTCCACTGTAGTTTATCTATCATCTCCATAACGGTTTCGCGATTAGTAAATGATCCTGTAACGAAGCGCGCTGCTCTCCGTTGGATCTTCTCTATCTCTTCTATCAACCCTATCTGGTACGGATCCCACATTGCTGAGCAGTATTCAAGCAGTGGGCGAACAAGCGTACTGTAACCTACTTCCTTTGTTTTCTGACTGCATTTCGTTAGGATTCTTCCAATGAATCTCAGTCTGGCATCTGCTTTACCGACGATCAACTTCATATGATCATTCCATTTTAAATCACTCCTAACGCCTATTGCCAGATAATTTATGGAATTAACTGCTTCCAGTTGCTGGCCTGCTGTATTGTAGCTAAATGATAAGGGATCTTCGCAGCACATTACACTGGTCTACACTGAGATTCAATTGCCACTCCCTGCACCATGCGTCAATTCGCTGCAGATCCTCCTGCATTTCAGTACAATTTTCCATTGTTCCAGCCTCTCGATATACCACAGCATCATCTGCAAAAAGCCTCAGTGAACTTCCGATGTCATCCACAAGGTCATTTATGTTTATTGTGAATAGCAACGGTCCTACGACACTCCCCTGCGGCACACCTGAAACCACTCTTACTTCAGAAGACTTCTCTCCATTGAGAATGACATTCCTGCGTTCTGTTATCTAGGAACTCTTCAATTCAATCACCCAATTGCTGTGATAGTCCATATGCTCTTACCTTGATCATTAAACTACTGAGGGTTACTGGAATTCCACTAAAATTCCAACAGAATTGGCAATCTATTTTTGTGTTAATTGTTAACCTTTCCTCCTTCGAAGAAGCATTACCGTTCGTGAGTAACGGCCACATTTCTCTTGGTGACTGGTTTAATTGTACGTCCTTTGTCACAGTGTAATTTGCCAAACTCATCTCACAGCAGCTATTGAGACAGAATTCCGAAACGGAGGGCCTCATTAAACAAGTAATTGGCAATCACAGAGCAACAATAGCTTACAAAAAACCTCATAGTGTCGGTTTGCAGTAACATAGAAGAACAAATTTCATGTTTATTTTCATACTAGGAAGCTCTTGTTTCGCTAGCTGCCAATAAGTCTTAAAAAATTACAGTCACTGGAGTGAAGTAAATAGAAAGGGAAGTATAAGTACTGATATATCGCCATAGATGAGAAAGTTCCGTGTGCTCAAGAGTTGGCAAAACACTCTCCTCCTTGTGTGCTATCATTCGCCAAACTTTCGTTTCGATGTCTCGAGACATGAGATACGAGAGATGTTGCGAGTATTTCATTCTCGCGGGCGTGAGATCGGAAGTGAGCGCGCTACATGGGACCCATTTTCTCGAGATCGGAGGCAGATAGAAATCTAAACAAAAATTCTACATGTTGGCTAAATTTCATACGCAGCAACATATGGTGTAATACTCAGCAAACGCAAAATCACAGCGACCCCTAATTTTCATTGCAAACTTTTTGATTTTGCGTAGTGTCTTACTAAAATTGTGTACATCACAATAAGAATGGTCATTAGCGAGATGATGGGCACTTCGACACGAAGCTGATACATAACGACACAAGTAAGGCAAAAATCAAATATTTTCAGTCAATAGTGTCTGTAAAATCGTTTGAGGAAGATAACAGGTTGCGCGCGCCTCGGTTCTGTCAGCGCAGAGCGTCGCCAGCCGGCGCGTGCGAGGTGTGGTGTGCGCGTCGCAGTATGCTCTGGACACCCGCGCCACTCGTGCGTGTCGCGCTGTAGTGTCGTGTCACGTGACACGCGTCTCACTTTGCCTAACGCTGCCACTCACGGCGCATTTATTGCTGCGCCGTCACGTATGCGACTTGAGTAGTCGACCCCCATCGGCCCTGCATTGCTCTACTGTAACAATACATTCTGTGCAACCGCTATCTACGTGTCTGAGGAGACTGTGCAACCCTAATTCGTACCCAAGTAATGATGAATTATCGTAGAGTACAGCACAGAACACGAAAAACAAAAAGATACAGGAAACAGGGCGACAGCCTTCAAAAATTCCTCAACTTTGGAATCGGTCGTGAATGTGTGTGTTTAGAAACCACATCTGATTGTAACTACTGTGTTCAAAATGTATAAAGGAAGATGGCTGAAAGGGTTACTGTACTCATGACAAATTACTGTGGCTGTTCTTACAGCGTTCTGCTCATGTTTTCCAACAATACGTTTTTGTTTCTTTCTTTATTTATTTCTTGGTACTGTCACTACTCTCCAACACAATACTTTGAGTCATTTTTACATTTCACAACGCTTCTTCAGAAATAGCAACGGTTCAACTACGGAAAGAGAAACGTAAAGATATAGTGCATTAAGTGTTCGGTAGATGGCATGCTAGTATGATCACCATTGAAAGGGCGCTGTTCCAGGAGTAAAGCCCTTTCATAAATGATGCCGCTGTAACGAGTCACAGTAACACATTTACAATATCTGGAATAAAGCTCTTCTCATACGAAAAAAAAAAAAAAAAAATGTATCTATGTGTGTAGGATCCGTTACCGCTCTTAACTCATTTTGTCAAAATTTGCACTAAGGTCGTCTCAAAAATGATTGTTCAATCAACAGTACCCCCTTACAGTAAACGAGACAAATGAAGACGTGACGCAGTTGTCAACAATACACGGCTCTCGTCATCGGCCCACGCCGTATCCCAGCAACGGTTTGAGTCCAGTTGAAAGGCGAGCAAGGCGGCTGTTGCTGTCCCCGTTCCCAGCAGAGTCTGCAGAGACAGAGAAATGCGGCAACAGCACGGAGCAGCGGCAGCGGCCTGTGCCGAGTCACCGAGCAGAGTGTGGTCGCTGCCAAAGCACGGCCCCCGAAATGACTGCACCTTGCTGCGCATGCGTAACATTAATTCTCGATTCGTGCATGTTTAATAAATATGGAGATCTTAGACACAGCACTTATATTAAGAATAATATAATTTTACAAATCAGTCGAGCGGATAATTCATACGAATCTGTCTAAGGCAGTCTGTGTAGGAGAAAGATTAATTTTATGTATCTTTTAATTACAGGAAGATCGGGCGTCTGCAGATTATAAATATTCCTACAAAGCTACCATGCCAAGTGCTTTCTTCATTCCATCTTTTGGATGGATAATGTTCGACAACGTTAGCACACCGCCATGGTTTATTGAAACACGCGTCCTCCATGGACCTATCGTAAGGCATAATTTATTTTTACAAGATTTTCCACCAGCCTAGATATGAATTTCAGGCATTAAGTACTACTTTGGTTCAATTCTAGTGTCCTATTCCACCCGTCAACTTTGACTAGCGACGTCGTGTGTGACATCACCGGTCTTCGATGCGAAAGATGAAAGTGTCCCGTCATTAAATGTTATCTGTGGTTGTCTCAGTGCCTGAAGTAAACTGTGCCGATTGTTGTAAATATGTCGCGATTTCCGAGAGTATGGTTAGGCAGCACCGCAACCTCAGCGCGCAGTTTAAACTGATGCCAGTGAATCAAGCAGCAATCGTATTTTTCATAGTTGGTTTTCATAAAATATTTAGCTACTTATTTCCCAATAAGATATGATTTCCGAATGTGAGGTCGGGCAGGAATCGAAAGAACAGCATAATTGGTGCGAATGGAACGGTTAGCTCGCATATTTATAATCTTGATTCCCACGAATATTCGGCTGTATTTTTCCGCAAACTGCACGATTTATGAGGGCGAGGTTAGGCAGGAGACTAAGAGGACAGCTAGGCCCATATAGGTAAATTGTAGGTCTCTACTGCACGGTGCGTTATTTTCCCTGACATTTCATTAAGTATCTACTGTTATTACATTTTAGGATTTTTTTTTTGGTTTTTGTCTTTGTACTTGAGTTGTCTAGATCAAGTTTAGTTATGGATTCCAGAATTTCTTATTTGTCGGATTACTACAGAATGCGACAGTAGCAACAGAAATACACTGACACAGAACAGCACTAACCAGTTGCAGAAACGCTGAAAATAATGAAACTTGGACTCGATATGTTGAACTGAAATATGTAACTCAATTCTCGTGACCAGTTCGAACATTTGTCACTTTTTGTGAATTTTCCTTACCTCTGCAGTGCTTCTTTTTGGAATTCTGTGTTTATTTCTCCTTATTTCCTGCTTATGACCTCTTTAAGTTTTCTATTTTTTTTATAATTGAATTTGATCAACTATAGATAGCTTAGAACCTAAGACAATGGTACGTCGTTTCTCTTCTTCCCAGAATCTCTTTATGCATTGGCTGGCGGCCTGGCTCTGCTCATTTGACATCAGCCTCCTAGGTTGATAGTTTTGTTGTCGGACAAGAAATTTTGCACTACTGACATGTAGCCTGAAATTTTCCCTGTCTTGTCTGGTGTCTTCTGTGACGTCCGGTTTTGTTGTATCCTTTCTTGGCTGTTCCAGCCACCTCGTGATGTTTTTTAATTTGGAAATACGAGATTAAAATTTTTATCCAATAGCCAGTAGTCATTCGTACAATGACCGTAAAACTTTCATCTCCTCTCTCTTATTGAGTCTGCGATTGTTCCTATATTTCTCCATAGCTCTTCATTTCTCCTCTTCGTCAAGCTATTTATTAGTTTAGTTCTTTTGTGGCCCTGAAGTATTTCTGCATTTCCAGTTCTTCTCCTTCACCTCTTGTACTCGGTGTTAGGCATTTAGATCTGCATGGTGCATTAGGTGTAATTACTATTGCGTGGTGTTAAATTTTGGTCGCGGGTTCGAATCCTGCCTCGGGCATGGATGTGTGTGATGTCCTTAGGTTAGTTAGGTTTAACTAGTTCTAAGTTCTAGGGGACTGATGACCTGAGAAGTTGAGTCCCATAGTGCTCAGAGCAATTTTTTTGTTAAATTTTTGCCTGGAACGATACTGATTTTTTATTATATCGGTTTTGGGTGAGTTTGTTTGCTAATTCAGTTTTCCTCGATCTTTCTTTGCTTGTAGTGTTATCTAACCCATTTGATTGTATCCATTCTCTTCGATACTTAAACTTATCAACTATTTGGACGTTTCCATCTTGTGTTTGTATATATTTTTCTCTATTGTGTTTATGTTCAATGCATTCTGTTTTCGTTTTCGGTATTTGTAGTCAGGTTGGAGATGCAATTTTGTACAGTGTTCCTATCATTACGTTTGCATCTGTTTTATCCTTAGAAATCATAGCAATATAGTCAGAAAAAAACAAGACATTCCACGTCAGTTCTTGCCCTTTCTACTAGATGGATTCGGTCGATGTTTTTCTCTTGTAGTTCTTTATTCCTCTCTCTCGTGACCTTGTCTGAGATCATACTGAAGAGGATCTGTGAGACGCCGTCGCCCTGCCGAACTCCTGTGCTACTTCTGAAGGCTTCAGAAATTTCCTTAGGAATTTAACTTATGAGGTTGTGTCTGTAAGTGTCTGTCTGTCTGACTGACTGTCTGCTGATTTTGTCAGCACCTGCTTCTTGCAGTGTTAAGGACACTCTGCTCTGCTTACAGAACTGTAAGATTTTTTGAAATCAGTGAATCTAACGACTGTATTGAGGTTCTTCATTGTTCTGATCCTGATAATTGTTTTCAAGTTAAGAATTTGCACTGGGGAAAAACTATTTTTCCTCAACCCCGCTTGGTACTCGCCAGTTGTGCGTTCTCCTTGGTTTTCTGTCTTACTCAGTAGGGAGCTCGGTAGATGTGGGTGCCGCGCGGGATTAGCCGAGCGGTCTCAGGCGCTACAGTCATGGACTGTGCGGCTGGTCGCGGCGGAGGTTCGAGTCCTCCCTCGGGCACAAGTGTCTGTGTGTGTTTGTCCTTAGGATAATTTAGGTTAAGTAGTATGTAAACTTAGGGACTGATGACCTTAGCAGTTAAGTCCCATAAGATTTCACACACATTTGAACAACATATGTGTGTGCCTGTCCTGTCTCCCTTCTTACGTGGCGGATGGATTGTGGCTTGCTTCCAGTCGTCCGGTACTCCTCCTTTCTCCCAGCAGTATTTCGTAACCTCGTGAAAGGTTTCAGCTGCCCGCTCCCTCCTAGTTTTCACATCTCAGCCAATACTCCGTCTTCTCCTGGCGCCCTGTTGTTTTTCGGCTGGCCACTGTATTGTTAGAGTAATGCAGTTCTATGGCTCTCAAGGCAGGATTTCCTTTTGAGACTGTCTGAAAGATTGTCTTTGTGTTGGTTCCTCGCAGTTTAGAAGGTTGTTGAAGCATTTTGCTAGTAATACAGAGTTGTGTTTGTTGTTGGTAGTCATTTTGCCTTTTGAATCTTTGAAGTACAACTGCTTGTACCCTGTTATTACTGCTTTTAAAACTTTTTAGAATGCCCTGTGTTGTTCTGTCTGGAGTCTGTATGTATACGTTTCCCATATGTTCCTAATTATGTCATTTTGCCATTGTTGTGTTTGATTTTAAATTGTCCCTGCCAGAAACACCCACTTTCCCATAACGAGCACCAAAACATATACTGAGATCAGTGAACACAGGATTGTCGTAGCGAAACTGAGTGTTGAAACTCCCTGACGAAAGATTCGTAACCCAAAGACTGGAAACTTGCACAGGTCACACCAATACTTAAGAAACGCAGTAGGAGTAATCCATCAGTTTACAGGGCCATATTACCAACGTCTATTTGCACCAGGATTTTGGAACATATATTGTGTTCGAACATTATGAATTATCTCGGAGAGAACGGTCTATTAACACACAGTCAACACAACTAGCTTTTATTCACACGAAGTATTGAGTGGTATTGACAAGGGATTTCCGATTGATTTCGTCTTTGTGGAGTTCCAGAAGACAGCTGACACTGTATGTCACAAGCAGCTTGTAGTCAAATTGCGTGGTTATGGAATATCGTCACAAGCTGGCCAGTGACTTGATTCGTGATTTCCTGTCACAGAGTTCACAATTCGTATTAATTGGCAATTGATCCTAAATAATGAAAAGTGTGAGGTCATCCACATGAGTGCTAAACGGAATCGGTTAGACTTCGGTTAGACGATAAATCAGTCGAATCTAAAGGCCGGAAATCGAACTAAATACCTAGGAATCACCGTTACGAACAACATAAATTGGAAAGAACACATAGGAAATATTGTGGGGGAGGAGAACCAAAGACTGCGTTTTATTGGCTGAAGATGCAACAGATCTACTAGAGAGACTGCCTACACTACGGTTGTCCGTCCTCTTCTAGAATACTGCTGTGCAGTGTGGGATCATTACCAGGTAGAATTAACGGACTTCATCGAGAATGTACAGGGAAAAGCAGCACATTTTGTATTGTCGAAAAATAGGGGAGGGAGTGTCACTGAGATGATACAGAATTTGGGGCGGCCATATTTAAAATAAAGGCATGTTTCGTTGCGGCAGAACCTTACCACGAAGTTTCAATTACTAACTTTCTCCTCTGAATGCGAAAACATTTTTTTTTTCGCCGACGTCCACAGGGAGAAACGATCATCATCATAAAATAAGGAAATCAGGTCTCGCTCGGAAAGGTACATCTGTTCGTTTCTTCCGCATTCTGTTTCAGACTGGAATAATAGAGGATTATTGTGAAAAATGGTTCGATGAACACTTTGCCAAGCACGTAAGTGCGATTTGCAAACTGTCCATGTAGATGTAAATTACGAGTTTACTACGAGTGATATTGTAGTGGACTTTAAAGGACATGCATGGTTCTTTCACTTGCACACGTGAACTGTGATAATTTGTTTCATGCATGTATGATTTTTTATGTTGTTACTTTCTTTTTTGTTAGCTCAATTTATTTGCAATATAGCTTATAATTATGTAATTAATCGCATGAGCTGCAATCAAATTTTATTGTATGTATGTATATTATCTGTCTTTTTCGTGATACATTCTTTGGTTTAGGATTGAACCTCATTGCCTTTAGATGTCGCCTCTAAGTAGCATCTGTGAGTCAGATATGACGTCGATCAAAGCCATAGAGTAGAAAAATCTCTGGTGTGAGCATTGCGTGGTGTGCATGTTGTCAACATTAAGCTGAAATTGTCGCATGATCTCGGGATGCCGTCAAGTCTCGTCATGTGAAAACATTCCACGATGCATTTCAAATGGCGGCATTCAGACAAGTCGTCAACAGACCGTCACGTCACCTCACGTCACGGCAGGTCACGGTTCCCAGGGAATGAAGTGTCGACGGTATCATCATCTGCTATCAGCGTAAGTTAACTCGTTGTATAGTAGTGGATATTGTGCTTTTGTAACTTTTTAATATCCATTTTCTTGTTGTGCTTTGATTTCGTGGCAAATTGTAAATGTTCGATGCCGACTTCGAGGTTTTTTGCACTGGATGTTCTCACACAAGCAATGTGAGATATCTGAAAGCGAAAAATTATTTAGGTTTGGCAATAACAGAAGAGACGCCCACTCACCCATAACATAGAAATGTCGATGTTTTGAGGTGTTGTTTCACGCCTCAGCACTTCAGCAAACAAGACTGATCAAGAACACAAGTTATGAGGTCTGCTTTGGCCATTAGTAACCTTAGTTCCTCAATTGAAATACTGTACTCTGACACAGACTAAGCGAATTGACGTTACATGACGTGACAGACGGTGTGAGTACACGCTGACGTGGCGGTGCTGCGACGTGATGTCTGCTCATTTTGCTCGTCAGTGCTGAGAGAACAATTTATTCCAAGTATAAAATGCAAGTTGTTATGGTGTCTGCAAAACGCCTGTCCCTAATACACAGCACATACGATTGGAATCTATCTTACGCACAAACCTATGCCAACCCAAGGATACACAACCACTGTGGCAATGTGTGTCGACAACAGAAAATAAATTCTGTGCATGTGAATCCTCACGCTATGGTCAAAGCGGAGGGTGGAATCGGGCACTAGAATATGTTCATTGTTTTTTTCCGTTTATGTATCATTAAATGAGGCGTCCTTATCATCCTTGTGCCAATGTAATTCGCATCCTTAACACCAGTGCAGTACTCCCATGTTATCTTGGCTCCTCATCTCCCTAGAACTGAATTATACACACTGCGCGAATTTGAGCTGCCGGTATGTTGACTCATGTCGCTGTCAACTTTGGCATTCAGGCCATAGGCTTTACACTGTAGTGATCTGCCACATATTGATTACAACGCAAACTATTTTTATGGCAAACTTTCGCAATTTTCTGTACCATGGTATCTATGAAACATGGACATTTTTCTCATTTAAACCAGTAAAGATGTGGGTATTTCTTTCGGCATGATGTCATATTTTTGTGCTACAAACATACTTTTTACACCTTGTGCTCACAGATAACACTGCCCTTCCACAGATGTATTTACAAATGTGTTCACAGATAACATAGTTCTTCCAAAGATGTTTGATTTTATGTACCTATGATCTTCCTGTGGACTTGGATTGTCCAACATAGACATGTTATTCATCTTTGGCCATGTCAACCAGTATCTTCCATAGTATAATTTCAGATCAGATTCATTACACATGTAACTACTGTACTGATGTTCATTCTGTGGCTCGATTGTTTAATGACTGGAAACAATATTTGCTACCTGTCTGTCGTTGACTTAGACCATTAAGCACTTTCTTGATGCTGGAACATCCATTTTAGATCTTGACGATGCCTTCACATACACTATGTGGTCAAAAGTATCGGGACACCTGGCTGAAAATGACTTACAAGTTCGTGGCGCCCCCCATCAGCAATGCTGGAATGCAATGTGGTGTTCGATTTGTTATCATCCACAACTCCAAATGGATTACACGCTTTCTCTTTAAAGTACTTTAATCACCACATGGGGTCGCAGTAACCTTGAAAATTAAATTTCAAATGGTCTTGGGATATCATAAATTAAAAAAACATGAGAAAAGTTGTGCATAATTCGGGCTAAGCTTGGCAGCACTTACTCAGTCGTATTCCACGCTAAACTCCAGCCGTGACAGAGATCTCGTTCAGACACCGACTTCAGTTCTCCAGTCGCTAGGCTGGAGTGAGAGCGGCACTGTTGCAGGGACGTCGCTAATGAGGAAAATGGAAGAGGAAAAGGGGTTCATCTCGGAATCCCAAAGTGGAAGGAGTGAAGATTAAAGAGAAAGGAAACAGAAATAAACACGGAAACACTATCTAATACAACGTTTCTGGCGATTGGCAACCCAGTGTTGGACGCCATTAATTGGAAAGGACCTAAATAACTCTTGGCCCGACCCGATTCTGCCGAAAACCCGCTGAAATTGACAGGTATGTGGTATTAACGTCGGAGAAAAACAGTACATTGCCTCCTGTGCGGCAAACGTTCGTCACAACTAGTATTGCTGTGTTTGGGACAGAATTGTACATTTCGATTTGCAGCTTCAGATTGAATAATGTAACAGTTTCTGAAACAGCCTGCTGGACGCCCAGTACTTGCCGCCTACCAGAGTGAAAACTTTCTGAGCCGAATTAGCTCTCTAAGTGTGCGTCATCATGGTTTCGTGCAACTTACATAATCGCGACCTTCGGTCGTATGAATAAAACGGAGAATGTACTTTTTACTCGAAATTGTATAGAACATTCCCAGGTTCGCACGAATAAAGCGAGTCGGAGAATATGCTTCACCCGAGAAATTTCTCAGCTTGAGTAAATGAGTGGGGGGAGTCGGTAAAAGCAAACATCATCCTCCGATTTCGTATGAATAAAACTAGAGGGGCGAATCACGAGCCGAGAACATTCTCCGTTTCTTGAAGTGTGCTCTGTAGCATAACATCGAGCTGAGTAAGTTCTGTTGACGTTAGCTTTTACAGACTTTTTGGTAGTAAAGGCAAAGTTTATATTGCCTGTAAGGCAAGAAGGTATAGGTACCCGAAGAAATACAGAAGAGAGAAACCGTAGAAACTTCTACGAGCCTTACAATAAAAACATTATTTGCATGGCGAATTTCCTTCCAAAAAATCATGAAAGAAGAGATGAGCGACCTTTCAAAAGAAGTGAAAATTAAAATGTTTTTGTTGCTATTTAGTAGACCCAAGTTTTCACACTGATGTACGAGAAGACTTTGGTATACACACAACACCTGTACCGCTGACGTTTCCGGATATTCATGTCTTCTCACACCGTAAATCTTACACTTCGTTAAGTTCGGAATATAGACGAATCAGAAAAATTAACAGCTGGCTGATTACAAACCTAGCGATCTGTTTCTCGTAACGAACGCCACGGGCGATCGCTTGCGTCCTTGACACGCGAGCACACCATTCTGCGTCGTATTTGAACAAAATTATCTCTTCTTAGAAAACTCGGCCATAGTTCCGGTTTGGAGTCGATGAAAAATTATGTAATTTTAAGATTTCATCACATAATGTGTTCACCTAACTTCAGTAACAGAAAAGGTTCGTACGAGTCGTATACTCAATACGATCGCAGAAAATGCGTTTTTCCAATTGTCTTTAATCGTCTTAACTATTTGCTGCCGCACATAAAAGTGAAATCTAAACGTAGTGCAACTCTTTACAGAACACACTGAGGCCAGTTCCATCTTCGTACACTGAACGGTTTGCCTGTTTGAGCGAGCTGAATGAAGTCTGACGTCACGCGTGACACGGCGGACGACACACACAAGAGAACCTTCTCAGGGAGGTGGGGAGGCAGTGGGAAGGAAACTCTCTCGCCACAGAATACGCTTGCGATTTTTCATTCATGCGAAACTGAAAACTTTCTGAGAGAATATTCTTTTGCTCTGATAATCTTCTCCGGAGAAAGATGTCTTTTTATGTATACGACTCCTAATCCTCACGATTTCTCCCCACGAATGCGAAATCGAAGGGCGTACCCACGACATAAACTGGAGCAATTGTGGCGGGAGGGGGCAGGTCATACTATTCGCAAAGAACTGGGAGTAGGCAAACCAGGCATCATTTCTCGATAGAGAAAACAGAAAACTGGCGACAAACTGCTTTCAATAAACATTTTAAACATAAGAATGCACTCCCGAAAGAATACAATAATTTAAGTTCTTGGATTGGACTCAGATGTTTCTGATACTTTCTTTTTTTAAATCTCGCCGTATTCTTTCACGTAGTTTCGGTGTTCGCTCAGCAGGAACAACGCAGCCAGTCTCCCTGGTCTGTCTCGATTCGGTTCTAAGGCAAGTCTTTGCTGGTCGTAGGGTATTGAAGCATCGTTCCATAGCCACCGTTTCCGTGGAATAGTACTCAAAATATTTTGTGCTTCTATAATGCTAGAGAAAAGATTCTTGCCCTAGTGAAACAGAGCTGCGACCTATAAACCACTTAATTTAGAGTCAGAGACACACTTTCTCCTCGATCAGTTGTACTGCGGGTGCAGCTGAATGGCAATGGCCTTAAAACCGTGAAGCTTTTAAAACAACTCGGTGTTTTTATGGAAGTTCAGTGCGCTACTTTTGCACATATTCAGGGGATGTAGCTTGTTCAGAGCAAGCGCTGGAACACTTTCAGGGGAAACTGAATACTTAACGGAGACGGGAGTGATTCGATATACGGTAATACGACCGAACGTCATCAGCACTTCGTCTCAATTTATGTCAAATTTTTTCTTTCGAATTTTTACTTACGAGCCAAAAGTCAAAATTTAATTTCTACCTCCGGTCCCCCTGCAGGAGCAGCCTGTGCTTCTACAAGTGATTCCACACTCATCGTGTCTCGTTCACTTAGGTCTGCACTCAGATGGTCGATAACCCATGCCGTGTGTTCACCCACCGACTTACATTGCAGGACATCCACAACGGGTACCACAACTCTAGAGACCTCGCTACTACTATTCTGCGAAGAGAAGATAAACTACACCTACGTTGTCTTTAACATGTGGATAACTGAAAACCACTTTCTGTTACTTGGTAAGTAATTATATCTGATTAACTTTTTACAGATTCATACACGTTATGTAGTAATACGCTTATTCTCCTGTTCTTCATCAGCAGCATAACAAGTACCGCCTGCCTGCCACCATTAACTCTACAGTCGACTGCCTTTCATCTGAAAACAGAACATGCCCTGCTCGAAAGCTGCCTTTGAGATGTAGGGATGTGTCTTTCTTTCTTTAATTTGATAAAAATTATATCTACAAATTCCTATACGAAATGTAGTGCATCTACACAGATGGGTTACTGCTGCTACGATGGCAGCTTATCAACATTTAAGTGAGTCTGAACGTGGTGTTATAGTCGGCGCACCAGCGATGGGACACAGCAACTTCGAGGTAGCGATGAAGTGGGCATTTTACTGGACGACCATTTCAGTGGTGTACCTACAATATCAGGATACAGGAAAACATCAAATCTCCAACGTCGCTGCGGTCTAAAAAACATCCTGCAAGAACAGGAGCATCAACGACTGAAGAGAATCGTTCGACGTGACAGAAGTGCAACCCTTCCGCAAATTCCTGCAGATTGCAGTGCTGGGCCATCGACAAGTGTCGGCGTGGCAACCACTCAACGAAAAATCATCGAAAAGGGGTTTCGGATCCGAAGACCCATTCGTGTACCCTTGATGACTGCACGACACAAAGCTTTACGACCGTCACCACCATCACTGGACTGTTGATGATTGGAAACGCGTTGGCTGGTCGGACGAATCTCGTTTCACATTGTATCGAGTGGATGGACGTGTACGGGTGTGGATACAACCACATGAATCTATGGACCCTGAATTTCAGCAGGGGACTGTTCAAGCTGGTGGAGGCGCTGTACTGCTGTAGCTGGAGTGATGTGGGACCCGTGACACGTCTAGATACGACCCTGAGAGGTGACAAGTACGTAACCATCCTGTCTGATCACATGCGTCCATTCACGTCCGTTGTGCACAACGACGGATTTTGGGAATTCCAGCAGGACAATGCGACATCCCGCTCGTCCAGAGATGCTACAGAGTGGCTCCAGGAACACTCTTCTGATTTTAAACACTTCCGCCGGCTGTCAAACTTGCAGCATACTGTTCAGAGGAGATCTCCAGCCCCTCTTATTCTTCCGGATTTGTGCACATCCCTGCAGGATTCATGGTGTCAGTTCCCTCCAGCACTACTTCAGATATTAGGCGAGTCCATACCTCGTCGTGTTGCGGCACTTGTGCATAAAATATGTCGACTTGAACAGCAAATATTAAGTGTGTCTTTAGGGTTACATCTACTCCTTTTCCTGAAACTGCTCCTCTAGCTTTAGTCTTTTCTAATGGGACTGTAGGGCAAGAATTATTCGGACTGCATTTATTACATGCTGCATAAGTAATCAATGTAACTGGAAATCCTTAGTCAATTCCCGCAGTGAAATTATGTGTCAGTTGGTATCTTTGTAATCGCAAGATACACATTCTTTTGTGGCTGTTCTTTTCCCTGCAATAACGTGTCTCTTACATCTTCCAACGTGATAAACGTTCTGTTACTGTGTTCATATTGTAAAAATGTGCAAACTGATTAAATCCTGAACTTAACTACTGATCTACTTAACAAAAACAAAGTGGTCCTCATGTGTTAATGCTCTGGAAGTAATCCTGTTGGTGAAATGATCCCTGTCCGTTGACGATTTTCGTAGCAAACAGATCCTGAAATGAAAATATCTCACTTGTTTTGCAAGTAGTGGCGACTACTCGCTCATAAATTATTTTGCAGAAAGCTTCGTCCATTTCGTGCTCAGGTGAACGCCAAGTCAAGTTACAAATGTTGTTTACATTGGTGCTCAGGTGTACTCAGAATACGTTACATTTCGTTTGAAAGAAGTGTGCGCAAGTTCAGAAAATGGTCTACTCCATTATTGTCAACTAGCTATAAAGTCATCAATTGAGGGAAATAATTACATTCATTGCTTTATTTTTTATCGTTGTTCTGCACAAAATCTCGTGAGACTTATTGTGATTACGTCGAAGCAATGTCTTTTTCTGCTTTTCATACACGATGCTGTTGGTGTACCCAGCACGCTATGTAGCACATGTTGAAGTGTCTTCCAGCACTCATGACGTTGTAACACCTCTCCAAGTGAAAGCGTCGTATCGTGACTGTCTGGGAGGCGGCTGAGAGCAGACTTGGTGCACTCCGTACGTGTCAGCAACAAACCCAGTGACAACTCAGGGCCAGACCGCTCACAGAAGGTACCTCCATGTTACTTTAACAAAATGTCTGTTAAGTCATCTAAAATCACGGTAATCGATTTGGCATGTCGTGATAAAAAGAAAACTTTCATAATACGTTCAACTTTCTCACAGTGCAGAGAATAACTCTACTCAAGTCTATCAATGTGCTGCTTTGACAAAGTACGTATATTCTGTTACAATACAGTGAAAGAAAATAAAGCCAAGACGTTTATCTAAAACTACGTATGGTAGATTCTCGGATTACATGACAAAGACTAACAAACATTTGTCACGAATATCGACATTGCAATTTAAACAGATGTGTCCGTAGTAACATGTCAAACAGAAAAATCATAATCGAAATTTGTTTTACTGTGCTAGAAAAGAAACATTAAAATACAGTAATCATTACATGTATAATGCATTACGAAAATATCAATAGGTAAACATTGTGTTATGCAAGAGTACAATAGTGATTTCTGCAGAGTGCGTGTTTCTATGTACTCAAGTAAATGCGCATAAGTATACAGGCTAAAGGAAAGGAACAATGTGTTGCTGCATTCTCTGTTGTCTGTCAATCACACAAAAAAAGATAAAGCAAATGAAAGTGTGTCCACAAAACCTTAATCTATGCACGTGCCAGTTACTTATAATTACCCCAAATGCGAAATTTAAGTGTTATCAAGAAGAGTACTTAATACTTATGAACAACTAAAGGCAACGTGCAGAATAAAAATAATTAAGAAATGATCTCTTTCCGATGAAGTCGATTAAATGTGGGTGAAAAGTAATGATAAATGATATTATTCTGTGAATGAGAAGAAAATCGATTAGTGGGAGCAAAGTCACAAATGTCATCAAAGCAAGTAAATCGTAATAAGCGTCTTCAAACCTTCAGCTTGTTATTCCCCAAGAGAAAAGGCATATGTTTGAAAGAAAGTGTTTATCTTGCTGTAAATTCACAGTTTTGTCTTACCGCTTTGTAACACCTTATCGCAAACCATTAGACATTCCAGAATGAGAGTTTCACTGTGCAGCGGAGTGTGCACTGATATCAAACTTCCTGGCAGAGTAAAACTGTGTGCCGGACCGAGACTCCAACTCGGGACCTTTGCCTTTCGCGGGCAAGTGCTCTACCATCTGAGCTACCCAAGCACGACTCACGCCCCGTCCTCACAGCTTTACTTCTGCCAGTACCTCGTCTCCTACCTTCCAAACTTCACAGAAGCTCTCCTTCGAAAGGCAAAGGTCCTGAGTTCGAGTCTCTGTCAGGCACACAGTTTTTATCTGCTCGCAAGTTTCATTAGAAATTCTATTCATCAGAGAAACACACCAAAACACAATCATCAAAACATGCTACAAAGGTTAAATCATCTCGTAATACCTAACACTCCCAAACATCAGTGTGCCACACTTCATATTATAAATCATAAACGTCTGCATAATAATCATGAAAAGTTCGCTATCCTCACTTCCTATTATCTCACCATATCTTTGTTGCAAAAATCCATAAATCATTGCTACACATGCTCCATCTAAAATTAATCCTTAAGTCTTCACATACGACACAGAGTAAAATTCTTACAGTCAATGAAGAAATCCTGGTTATAGCTCAGGATTGGAGTATCCCAGTGGAAGACGAAGAAATTAAATATCTTCTCCGATAGTTGACAGTACGTGTCATAGCTGTGCAAATACACATTGTCTACCTGTTTTATCAGTACTATCTGGAATCCGTTATTGCATACTTCTGTACCTTAACCTGTAAGAGAAAATGTATTAGCTCGGGCGAAATTCTATGTTATTGTTTCACATGTTGCTTTTATCTTTTGTGATGCGTTTGTCTTTGGCGAAGGAGTCGTTACTGTCTTCTTTTACGTAACTTTTGCTTTTAAAATGATGTATTGTAAAAATCGGGGTCAGTTATGTTAGAACACGGAATGGTATATACTCTGTAACAATCATGACACAGTGAAAATAAACATCCGAAATGGCTTGTGCTGTATGAGATAAAAATGTTATTGTCATGTACACATACATGTCAATGAAAGAAAATTTGTAGAAAAAGTTTAATTTCTACCTACAAACGGTTGACGTCATAAGGAAACGAAGTGTTATGTATCGTTGTGGTGTTGTCCTCAATAAGGAGTACAAAGTCAAACAATTACACAGTGAACGGTTTTGTATTGGTGATGTGATGAAGACCTCTCGAAGCTTTCGTTCTGAGTGTTTCAAGATGTCCTACGTTAGGAAGTGGGATTCGTCGATTCCGAAATGGTTCGTTATAAAGCAATGCAAATTTCTGAGACCTGTTCTTTGCTTTACAAGACAGTGGGCGTGATTGAACTAAAACCTTTTGTCCAACTTCTAATTTTTTAGTGTGACTTACCTTCTGTTGTAGGGTTTTTCTCTTCTCAGCTGCCTCTTTTGTATTAACTGTTGCAGTGTCTGTCAGTTTACGATGACGTAGACGTTGTGACTTGAGGAAAGACACAAGTTCTTTTATTTTGTCTGGCTGATTTTTATCCTTCAAAATTAAATGTGGCGAGAGCAAAGTTGTATCAATAGCGATTGAATTAGTGGTGATCTGAAAAATCTGTCCAATGGAGTGTGTTGTTTGGTTCATCTGTTGCTGCTTCACGACTGTCTTCCTTGGCTTTGATTGTCTGCGAAACGTCGAAATTTAATTCTGCATTTGTCGGTGGCAAAAGACGTGTCAGTGAAAAATGATGTGCACCATTCTGTATTCTTTGTGTATGAAAATGTTCCCATCTGTTAATTTCCTATTCGTGTATTGAAATGCTCTGCTGAAAGTGTAATCCATCTTCATAGTCCGAAATGCCATCATGTTCTGTTAAAAACCCATACCCAGCATAACTTGATTTCTTACAAGTGGAAGGATCCAAAAATTTGGATAAATTTTCTGGCTGTGAACAATAAATTTTAAGTGTGTGTGTGTGTGTGTGTGTGTGTGTGAGTGGTTTTTACATCTATTCTTTTTCCCGAAACTACTCCTCTAACTTTAGTCCTTTGTAATGGGATTGTACAGCAAGAATTATTCGCATTGTATTTATTGCCCGCTGCATCACTAATCGATGTAACTGGAGACCGATAGTCAGTCAGTGCGGTGAAATTATGTAAGTCAGTTGGTATGCTTCTAATCGCATGATGCACATTCTTTTGTGGCTGTTCTTTTCCCTGCAATAACGTGTCTCTTATGTGTTCCAACGTGATGATATGTTGTTTTACTGTATTGATACCGTAAAAACTGTAAACTGATTAAATCCTGAACTTTACTATTAATCTCTTTAATAAAAACAAAGTGGTCCCCGTGTGTTAATGGTCTGCAAGTAATGCTGTTTGTGAAATGTTCCCTGTCCGTTGATAATTTTCGTAGCAAACAGATCCTGAAATGGAAACATCTCACCTCGTAATGTAATTGCTTGGAAACACACTGCTTGGCTGCCCTCTGCGCTCCAGTTGCATATTTCTGACTCCAGTTGCTGAGGGCCCAGTGCAATGCTCCAGACAGCGAGCAAACTGTTTTACACACACCACTGAGTGAGACACTGCTTTGAATAAAAATGGCTTGGACCGAGGATGTGGTGAAATATGCCTTTAGCAAAATGTTTTTACATTATCAGATATGTTATTACCCGTATGCAGTTCATATTACAACATTTATTAATATTGTCAAAGGAAGACACCGGTACCAAAATCTTACTCTCACAAACGTCAGTGAAATAATTGACAGACATGAAAAAACCCTCACCGTGAAAATTAAACAATCTTTAATGAAAAATCTCAATTTCCTTGATGTTGCTGTCTAATTCAACAATGAAACTAATGTAACTAGCGCGACTGCAGTGCCACTAAATAAAAAAATGTTACCTTCATTGCTCTTCATACTCTTTTCTGATACCCTTACACCTCATTTCATTCTGAACCGTTAATCGTATCTCTCTCCTCTGTTCCACAGCATTCAAACACAGAGCACTTTACTTAAACGCAGGTGCTCTTAACTTTACGCCTGCACTGCCCAGAGTCCCCTGCTCGGCGTCTCAACTCACAACTACCCCCCTGACGCTGGAACTCCAGCGCCCCTCTCTGTCCCCGGCAGCGACGACAAACACGTGGACACCTTCCAGTGACACAGCTGCTCCTCCCTTCTTCCGCTTGGTAGGTAAACAGACCTGGTCAGACACTGTTCATACGGGACCCTGCTGCCTCAAATGCTGTCTCCTGTTCCTTACCAGCAGGTTGATGAGCGCCGCGTCGCTGCCGCCATTTATTCTGATATCGACTGCATTTTTTTATTTATTTTTTGCCAAGGAAAGATCCCCTGCCCTGCTCGGAAGGAGGCTTTTAAATGAAGAGAAATAAGTACTTCCTTCCAGCACTGGGTAAGTAATTACATGTGGTTAACATTTTTTAATATTACTCTCTGCAACGTCAAAGGCTATTGTCTACAGCTTCCTATTTTGAAGTAACGGGGGGTATTCTCCTGTTCTTTATCAGCATTTAACGGACGTCTTTTAGTCTACTCTGGCGATCACTGTATTTTATCTGCAAATGGAAGATGCCCTACTCGAACAATCTTTTTGAGAAGTAGGGATCGTGAGTACTCGTTACTTTCATTTTATAACAAATTACATCTGATTAACGTTTTAAACATTACATTCTGCTGCCTCAAATGTTTTCTACAGAGCCCCACATGAATTGTAGTAATGGCACTGTCCTTTTCCAGCACGTTATGAATGTCTTTTGGCTGCCACCATTTCCTCTGCCAACAACTGTGTTTTATTTGCTAAGTGAAGACGCCCTGCCCAAAAGCACACTTTGAAACGTACAGACACCAGTACCTCCTCCTTTCATTTCGTAAGTGATTACATCTGGTTTAGACTTTCAATATTACGTTCCACATATTGAAAATGTTACAATTGTCGTAACGATAATGGAAAAGAAAAACGTTGTAATTTTGTGTCGCGTCACCAAGACCTTAGTGAGTGTCCCTGCAGTTTCTCTGCCTCAGTCTGTCATCAACTGAAGGCCGCGGCAGGCGCCTCTTGCCGACACACTGTGGTGACGTCACAACACCACCGCCCACACACGCTGGCCCCGCAATCGAGTGAGCCTGGCCTTGTTGCCTCTCACCGGAACAACAAATCAACACTTTGAAGTCTGGGACTCAGTATGACACACTAGCACGCCAGACTGGGGTCTTCCGTCGTTTTTAAAAAAAAATCACAATTTACGAACGGTTACAGATAAATCGTTGCACTTTGTCCGTTTCACCCCTGTACATTAAACTTTAAAATGAAGTAACGCGTTATAGTAAAAAACTCCGCTTAAATTTACACTGTTATCGCAAGTTTATAGGTGAAACAAAGAAAATAAAGTTTTTACAGTAGGGTTTATTATAGGTACAATGAATATTGGACTTGTTTATGTTTTATAAAAACAAACTGAAACGCGTTTATTAAAAACTATCGCAATGCACAACTAATTACAATTTTTTATAAATAATTTGTATACGTAAATGGCTTTCGTGTTGTAATGGTTCTTTATTTAACTGACCATTACGGCACTCCAACTCCAGTTGTCGATACCAGTAATATCTTACTACTTTTCTGCCAAGTAACAGACGTATTTTTGTGACAATAGTCACATCTTTTTATTAATGTATAGCTACTCTGATGTATCGATATATTACAGTGATATGGTTCTTGTGTGTATTCTTTTCTGTGAGACTGTCATAATCTTTGACTTAATTGTAACCATTTTGGCGCGAATGCGCACAGAGCAGTCTTTGTTTCGCTTTGGCAGAAGTTATTTCACTTTATAAAAGAGCAGTCAAGTCTTGTATTTCGTTAAAGTGGAAATGAAGTATACGAAGATTGATACAAAACTGTTTTCTTGATTTGACAATTAAGAAGAAGTATATGTGAATTTACAAGAAGTTTAATAAAAATGTGGATCGTGAACACCAAGTCAAAAATTACTTCTACCATACCATTATTCTGATCTGGGATTGTTTGATCGTCAAGAATTTCCGCAAAAACGCATTTGTTACGTTTTCAAATATTGCTAAAACACAGATCTGGAACTTCTAGCAGTCAAAGTGGAATCACCCTAGAATCAACAAGATGAGCCATAACGACTTGGACGAAATCTACGTGGGAATCCATTCAACGTAAGTGCCAAATTAATGACTCTTTTTGCAGTGACCTCATTATTTCCATTCTGACGATACCATCCAAAGTGAATAACTTTGATGTTGCCCGATAAAGATAACATATGCTGCGTGAGCAACATTATTAATCTGATTTCTAACTTACTTTGCAAGTGCTGGTATATTGTTAGAGTGTGAAACGATTCAAAGCATTCTGCCTTGCACAGCGCAACATCACACACTGGACAACAGTATGTTGTTTCTTTCCGTTTCGACTCTCCAGTTTCTTTTTTAACTTTGTCACCACACGCTTTACACCATCTCCACGGCCTCGCTTTGCTGTCAGTTGGAGGAATTTTTCTTCCAAAATGTCGCCCAGTTAGTCTGTCGCCTGCAGTCGAAGGCTTCGCCCCTACTTGTTCCTTTCCAGCCACCGTGGCCAGTGTTTCTCCAGTTAACACACATGAGTTTATCTGGAGGACATGGCTGCCTGTATAGCATTTTATACATAACTGTTTACTATTCCCCAAATGAAAATTCTGTAGATAAGTGAGTCGTGCAAAGGACTTGCCAACACGTTTTGTATTATTTACAGTCTGATATGTCACGTGAACGAATTATTTTTTTGGATGATGTAGTGAGAATTACTAATTATTCTTACAAGTTTCAAATAATTCAAAATGAAATTCACGCTTTACTTCAATCCTGTAGGCGACATTTGTAACTAATTTCCGAACACCGGATTTTGCAAGATTCAGCCGCGACTCACTCGCGTTACGGAAGAAGCGTTTGTACCGAGCAATGAAATGTATATTCACCGATGTTATGTGGAGCGAGGTAGACCTTTTGCTTTCACAATTACAGTGTCACGGTCGGAGAAGCTGACAGGGGCTGCGTCGTAATCCTGCACAGTTGCTCACAGCCCGCTGTGGTGTGGAGTCTGTCAGGCCTCGAAGCCGACACTGCGGAGACGTGCGTGCAGTGAGTGCGTGTGGCGGCGCGCCGCTCAGCTGCGGCTTCCGTGTCCAGACCTGCAGTCAGATTTTGCAGGGAACCACAGAAGGGTGTCGCGCCTTCTGAGTCGATGGCTGAAAAATCTTTCCCTTGGAGCTCTCTTGTTTGATGCGGAGGGAGTGCAGAGGTTTAGAGAGGTGACCACATTCGCAACTCCTGTCACAATGCGTCCTCCCGGCTCTTTTTCTACATCTTTTAGTTACTGTGTTCGTGAAGAGTTACTCACCGCAAAAGGCGCAAAATCTGCATTACGAAACTCTGCACTTGGCCGGTGGCCACCCGAGCGAGAAGCAGAAGGCGTACTTCTGCGCATGCGCGGGCGTAGCGAATCTCTCTGCTGACTCTTTGATGCTGGCACCCTTTCTGCCTCCAGACGGCTGTCGCGCTGGACCTGTACCGTACGTTTTTGACGGTTCCGTCACTCTCTTAATAGTAACTGGTTCCAGAACAGAGAAGCGTTCCGTTCACACAGCTAGGCCAACAAATTTAATTACCATCAACGTTCATGTCCACTGTAAGGTACAGTCATTGTCACAATCTATGTGTGAAAATACATCATTTTAGATCTTTCAAACGGGTGAATGAAGTCTAAATACAAAGCTTAACAATATTCAGGGCCAACATTTTAATCAGAGTCATTTGTTTTGCAGACAAATGACATATACAAATTACTCTGAAATCGGCCTGCTCTCTCTCGCAGGCGAATTGTTTCTCGTACTGACTAGCCTCTAATCCGCATCGTGTAGCGTGTGCTTCACATACACACATTTACCAAAAGACATGGGACATCCTGATTAAAAAAATAGTCCGACCGTGCATGTGTAACGTCAGTCCCGGATGGCGCGTAAATATTTAAGCGGAATGTCTCAGCGACAGAACATGCAATTGCACGTCTGCTGGGATAAAGTTGGACGTTTTCAGGTGTAAACCCATCCCTTAAAAGAACTGCCGTTGCGCTGTTGATTTCTGGATCGATAGTAATGACAGCTTGAAAGTCAGCGGATGTACCTATACCTATCATTGAGACTTGCTGCAAAAATAAAACATTACATGTATTAAATCATCCAGAGCACTAATTTTAACAGAGGTTGTTATCGAAATAATGTTTAGTGTTAGTACATAGTGGATTGCCATTAGACAGATGTAGCATGCTCTGACATAACTGCGAAATTGCTGCGAGAGCGGGAGAAAATATCTTTGTAATACTGGGACATTAAATGGCAGCCGGACACCGGTGTCTGCGATCATCACCGACTTTGAAATTGTTGAGTACAACTGGAGCAGTAATCGCTAAACAGTATTACAGATTTTATGTCGGAAGTGATCGTCCTGATTTAGTTTCGGCCCCCCTGTCGTGTGGCCGGTCTTTTCTCCGCCGCCGTGGTCGGACCGCCCCTACCGCCTGCTCCCGCCCCGCCGCTGGTTCTGCGCATGCGCGGCCCTCTGCCGGATTCGCTGCCCGCATTCTGCGTCGCGCCCCCACCTGCGAGTTTCCCCTCGGCGACTGCGCCGGCCGTTTGCGCGGGCAGTCTGACGCCACCTGTTGCTGTTTGCACGTGAATAACAGTGTCGTAAGCGTTTCTGCCTTACAGACAAGACCGAATGTTTACACGGGCTTTCGTTACGTAGGGAGTAATGCAACATGTTACAGATACGTTGTTCTTTCCAGAAACAACTGTTTCTTTGGCGTCATTTTTATCGATGAAATTCGGATCTCGGAAATTCCTTTGTTATCTCGTGATCTGGCGTGCGCAGACGCGCACTTAAACGAAAACAAGTGCTGTAAACTCATCGCTGTGAAACTGGGCTTGAAACGCATTTGGTCGGTACACACCCGTCTGACGCGTATTTCACAATGCTCTTCAACTTCTTCCACTGATACCCGCGCTGTTGGTGCTGCAGAGGAAAGGAAAGGTAACCTGAAGCCTGTTTCTCGTCGCTCTTGCTAAGCACAGTAATATTCCCAACTTATTTTCTATTTATGGTTACGGTCGTATTCGGTAACACTGTAACGGTCTTGGCATAGCTGATTCCCCGTTCTACCCTAACAGATTCGAAAAGTTCGGGTCTATTTGTCACTTGCAAGTCTAAGATGGTGTCTTCACGACTCGTTTCTCAGATTAATGGCCCGAGGTAGTTTTTGAGTAAAGCACTTGGATCAGTTTCTCACGATTCCCTGGCCCTGCCGTCAGTCTCAGCCACCTATGTCGCCCACTGCAGAGGTGGCAGGTTAAAGGTTCCACCTAAAACTGTAACATGGCGAGGAAATGCACGCCAGATGTTCTCCGGGTTTCTTACTTTCCATTCAGAGCTCTTAATAGACGAGTAGTTCAAAGATATTTCTAGCATCGCTACTGCAACAGGAAAAGGCCGGAACAGCTGTGGTACTCAAACTACCCTCCGCCACACACCAGAATGTATCTGTGAAATTATCATTTCAGACTTTCCGAAGCCCTAAATTATTTCAGAAAGGCGTTATCTTGTGAATTTTGGAGCAGTTTTGACACAAAGCGGGATGCGTTACATTTTATCTTCATTTGCACTATAAATACGGTAGCAGATCTGGTGCAGTTATTGTTTACAAGTCTCAAGATAAAGATTTACAATATTCAGGACCAATATTTTAAATTGAGTTATCTGTTTTGCAGATAAATGGTATGTATAAATTACATTGAATACGACCTCCTCTCTCGCAGGCGAATTGTTTGATGTACCGGCTAGCCTGGATTTCGCATCGTGTAGCGTGTGCTTCGCATACTTTGGTACAAAATTTTATTTCTAGACTTTTCTGTCGCACTGGACTGAGATTTACATATTTCGATATCAAAATAAATTTTAGCCATTTCTCAGATACCAACCACACACTTAGAAGCACTAGTTTAAATAAATGCGAACACGTTTCAAAATATATGACGTCCGTTTCGACAGCGGATGTCTGGCGTGAGTGCTATTGTGTTTGACGATGCGAAGAACACAGGTGGAGTTCTGGGCTGTTTTCCGTCTGCAGACGCGTGCCATACCGTTCCAAAGTGCCGTAATAGCAGAGTGCAACAGGTGAATGGCGTTAGGCGCGATCCGAATTTTGGGGAGTCGCCGTTTTTTTAGGACGCTCTAGCGCGGTCACCACTCGCCGTCAGAAAATCACTGCTGATTGCCGCATGTTGTAGAAGAGTTTGTCCAATTTAATTTTGTGTCGGGTTTTCAACTTTGAGAAACACGTAGTCTTTGTGAAATAAATGAAAATCTGAGAAAAGTCGGAAAATTTTGAGGCTTTCGTTGTGAACTCCACATACTACAAGGCAGGAAGCACGAAATTTGGATTTAGGAGCCCAAAACATGTGATTATGGAATCGCTGAGAAAAGATGTACTGCAGTTTGTTACCAATTGGTATTTTTGGTCATTGCACGTAGCGTCGCTCTGGATAGTTACTGCTAGATATTTTACGGTAGGTGACTTACTGTTTCCAGCAATTTGTGATCAGCAGTGTAATTGGACAGTAGTGGATTTCTTTTCCTGTGTATGCAGAGTGTATTACATTTATTTATGTTGAGGATCAACTGGCAGAGCCTGAAGTATTGATCAATGCCGTGGAGGTCACTCACCAAGTCAGTACTGTCTCCTGGCGCCGCTGCTTCCTCACAGAGAATGTTGAGGAGCTTCCGTGTGTAACGCCGCCACATGAGGGCCACAGAAGCTCTTGTTCAGAATGCAGTCTGCCGCTTTGGTCACACATGCACGCACGGGGACGCCAAGTCTAATTGTATCACAGTAGACAGGGGAATGAATGTTCCAAATGTGGTCTGCTTCCAAAGCGTCTACAGAGACGCAAAAGTGTACTTTGGGAAACTGCCGTATAATTCCAGTGATGGCTGCATGTCTCACGCGATTGAGTATAATTCCTTGAGAGATGGTAGTTTGTTCTGTAAGAGAAGCAAGGGAGGTGTTTGGGAGTGTAATGATTTTAGGTGGTTGTTCAATTCTCTTTATTTGAAGGTGAGCTGGCAAGAAGCCTGCAGATGGTGTGAGCATGATGTGGTGTGAGCACTGCTACAAGTGTGACATTACAGTTAAACATGAAAAGTACTTGTGCAATGCACGCACGTAAGTGAATTCAGTGTGAGGTCTGAAGTGAAGATACGTTCTAACTGAACAGCTTATATGGCAGTAATTTGAGTATGGTGCAGTTTGCAGTGATGTAATGTAGCAACGTAGACACTGCTAGCAAATAGTTTGCAGTAATTAGGTAATGTAGGAGACTGGTGGAAAGAAGTGACGTTATTGCGGCTGGGCGATGTGTTACACAACAACCGGTATTCTCGCATTTGTCTCTTGGAAGAGATTGGGTGTTTACGTTTCGAAATACAGGCGGTTGTGAGAGAGGTCGGCTGTATTCTTGTAAGCTGTTTGAATATTGTATGTGGGACGAGAAACACAAGAGAGGGAGAGAGAAGTGGAGTTTATGAATGATGGAGTATTTGTCAATTGTTGCTGAGCTTTTGCAGAAATTGCTTGTGAAATGTTTTACATAGTGAATTCTCAAAAGGAAGGTTTGTCACGTTGGTTTACAGATATCTCCTGCTGTTGCAGTAGTTGTGGTGTTACTGGAGGAATTGTGTGGACTGTAAAAGGTAGAAATGAATAGAGAAAGCGATCTTTTTTTCAATTTTTTATTTTAATATCCTGTACAATGAAGTACAGGATGTCATTTCCTCTAGTGGCGCGTATCAACGCTCTGTTAGCATCTCGACGATCTCGTGATGGTTTTCCTCCCTGGCGTAGTCCAGGGGGGTCTCCCCGAAATTAGTCCTCACCCCCCTGTCGGCTCCGGCCTGCAGCAAAGCAGCCGCCGCTTCTGCGTGGCCCCAACATGCCGCCCAGTGCAGCGGCGTCTCCCCCCCCTGAGTCCTGGCGTTGGGGTCGGACGCCGCAGAGAGCAGCAGCCGCACCACAGCCGCGTCGCCTCTCCATGCAGCCCAGTGCAGGGCGGTCTCCCCGCCCCCGCCCCTCGCCCCCACGTCCGCCCCAGCCGCGAGCAACGCCCGCACCTCCTCCACCGCCCCCTCCTCAGCCGCCTCTCTCAGCCTCCTGCCTCGCTCTGCATCAGAAAGGCTCCTGCACAAAACATCGACACACTTACTCTCTACTATCGAGACACACACACCAAATGAAAGAAACTAACAGCCGCAAAACTGCCAACAATTCTGAATACACTTCTTCCGAGCGACAAGTCACAAATCTAGAAATCTCGCTTCTGCGATACGGGTTAACCAGCGTATTACAGACAGATCCACAGCACTAGCCCATAATCAAAAACTTCAGCCATCTCCCATTAAAAATAGGTGCACTCCATCCCGTAACAAATTCATTTGGCACATTCCCTCATAGTTCACTCCACAGATCCGCCTCCTTTCACCTCGGCATGCAGCTGCTACCCAATCCTTCATTTACATTCAAACACACCCCTAAAACTACTTTCTCTGGGTACCAATTCCTTCTCTCACTTAGGAAGAAAACACTAGAAACTACACTCATCTGTAAGTACTGAAATACAATTTCCTTACCAGACAGCTAAGTGATTCAGACCAGTAACATGGAAATTTCCTGACATACCGACAAAAGATATAAAAGTCACTGCTTCGTACACAATAAGTCGGTCGACATATTTCAAATACAACAAGGGCACCGGGTCGGCTCTCCCTGACACACACACACACACACACACACACACACACACACACACTACCCGCTGCATAATAATCGTCACCTGTGCACGTGTGGCAACACAACTCACCGGAAGCGAGAGACGGCTGCGTCATCAGGTGGAGGGGTGTGTCTGGCAGACGTGGGAGGCGCAGCTGCAGCAGGAGACCGGCTGTGGCCGCTGTGGGGTTGACGGTCAGAGTTGGGGGTGGACCCGCCCCCTGTGGCGGTCGGCGAGCTGCACAGAGAAACACTGTGTGGGTGGGCGTGTTCACACAGGGGCTCACTGCAGGCGGTACAGCTGAGGGACTGTCCACCGGGGCAACAGAACACTCAGTGCCAACAACACCAGCCCCTCACTTAACCTGACTGTGCCACCAATTAACTGGTATTTTTCTGCACTACTTCTGCTATATTCCCCATTGGCGTAGCCTAAGATGCAAAACAACAAATTGTTCACAATGAAGCACAAACCAAATCCCAAACATAAGGGCCAACAATTTTGCTGCCCTGACAGAACAACTATCAGACAGAATTTAGAAGCAGTTAAAGTCATCTGGCTGCTACTTTTGGTTGTGAGGTGATTTGAAAACTGATATATGGATGCTGAATTATATCACTGGAGGAAGAGAGAGAGAGAGAGAGAGAGAGAGAGAGAGAGAAACAAACTGATAAGTTGGGGTATCAACTTACTGTTGAAACTATATGGTCATGGATATGCAGGCGCTGTTTGATGTGAAGCCCGAGGGAATGAAGAAGATGGACAAGAATTACAAGAGCTATGCTATAAAAGCTATCGAGAGTATATTCAAAATTTGCATTTCAGTAGAGCAAATAGAACTGTATATATGCATGTAATGTCTCCACAATTCGATTCCTTGAAAAGACAGCAGTGGTGATGTGTTTCATAAACAACAATTTTCGTGTTGAGCAGTTTGCAGTAGAGGCCACCATTAAAAGAAAAAAATGGATTACGCAGTGTATGCAATTTTATCTGATGGACAACGTTTACAACTTGCGAAGTAACCTGTAGTCTACTGAATATGGATTTTTTTGTAAATTTAAAAAGAAACAAAATAGACTTGTCTGGAGCATATGTATCCGAGAGAGAGAGGCAACAAATGATAGCTGGATGAAAACGTCACATCAATACTGACATTGTGGGAGATATGTCGTACACCTGTAGATGAACAGCGAATATAATCTGCTGTATGCCCGTAGCAGGAAACCTGATAGGATTCCCTGGACGACCTCTGGTAACGCCACAAGGAACTTCAAAAAAGACAGGGGGGCAGAGATTTCCTGTCTGCTTTGTTAAAGGGAATGCACGGAAAATATTCAGGGCGATAGCTGAACAGAGACGAGAAGGAAATGTGATTGTAAGGCACTGCATCGAGTGTGACAATGTTACTGTGCTGGCTGGAGTATTCTCTTCTTGTTTGCCCCCAGTGTGCATGAGTAGCTCCAGTGCTCATAGCTCCTGCTTTACTGGATATCTCAGGGAGACATACCCTGCTCTTTGGGGCCAGTCACTTAGGGGTAGCGTCTTTTTTAGTAATCAGGAAAATCCTCAGTCCCAGGTTTGAACCTCACCATCAGTTGAATTTTGAATAAGAATCATCAGCATCGGTTTCTGAAGACTTCCAGCATCAGGTGTCGCCCTCTTTCAGCCAACAGCCTTTCCACAGAGGGCGGAGGGGCCGACAGAGGTTCAGGGCACTCTCTTTCCCTTGAGGTCTGAAACTGCTCCTAAATGAGGAAGAATTGACAATGATCAAAGGTTGAGTAACCAACGAAAGGATAACGTTCTATGATTCTGGAGGTGGAAAGTTAGGAGTTCGAATGTGGTTGGGAGCCAGAAAATAAGAAACGGATTTCTGGTCACATGAGACTAGGGTAGTAGCAACAGCAGTAGGATTCAGTATCAATAGAAAGGCAGGGCAGAAAGTGAGTATACATATGTTCTCATGAGAATCAAAAGCAAACCAACAACATGCATAGTTCAGGTATACATGATGACGTTGCAAGTTGAAGGTGGAGAGAGAGAAAAAGTGAGGATATTGAACAGGTAATTCAGTACTATGTAATAGTCATGGAGGGACTGAAACGCGATCATAGGGGAAGGAGTAGAAGAAAGGGTTACACGAGAATATGTACTTGATAATATGAATAGGAGAGAACAAAGGCTAGTTAAGTTGTACAGTAAATTTATCGTAGTAATAGCTGGTATAGTTTGTTCAAAAATCACTAGACGAGGAGGTATACTTGGAAAAGGACCGAAATATGGGAGGTTTAAAGTCACACCATATTATTGTCAGGCAAACATTTTGAAATCAGATACTGGACTGTAAAGCATACCCAGGAGTAGATATAGAGTCATAACAATTTAGCAGTGATTAAGAGTAGGCTCAATTTTACGAGACTCGTCAGGAGCAATCGATGTACAAAGAAGTGGAATACAGTAGTACTAAGGAAAGAAGAGATGAGATTTATGTTCTCTGAGGCTACAGTTACTGCAATAATAAGCAGCTCAATAGGTAGTTCAGTTGAAGAGGAATGGATATCTTTAACAAAGACAGTAACAGAAGTTGGAAAGAAAAACGTAGGTACAAAGAAGCTAACTGCGAAGAAACCATGGAAAACATAAGAAATCCTTCCGCTGATCAATCGAAGATATAAGTTCAAAAATATTCAGGAAAATTCAGTAATAGAGAAATATGTCACTTAGGAATGAAATGAATAGGAAGTGCAGAGAAGCTAACGTGAAATGGCTGCACGAAAAATGTGAAGAAATCAAAGAAGAAATGATTCTTGGGACGACTGACGCAGCATATAGAAAAGTCAAAGCAATCTTCCACAGAATTAGAAGCAAGCGTGGTAATATTAAGAGCACAATGGGAATTCCAGTGTTAAATACAGAGGCGAGATCAGATAGTTGGAAAGAGTACACTGAAGGCCTCCCTGATTGGAACAACTTGTCCGATGGCGTGACAGAAGAACAAGCAGGAGTCGGTATGGAAAATATTGGTGATTAGAATCAGATTTCAAAAGCGCTTTGGAAAATTTAAGATCAAAGAAGGCATAAGGTATAGACAACATTCAATCAAAAGTTCTAAAATCATTGGGAGAGGTGGCAAAAGGTCTATTCTCACTGGTGTGTAGAATGTATGAGTCTGGCAACATATAATCTGACTTTGAGAGAAATATAATCATCACGATTTGGGAGACTGCAAGAGCAGAGGAGCGTGAGAATTATCGCACAATCAGCTTAACAGCTGAAGTATCCACGTTTCCGACAAGGATAATACACAAGAGAATGAAAAGAAAATTGAAGTTCCGTGACGTTCATAGGATTTGTGGTCCTGGAGAAAGCGTTCGGCAATATCAAGTGGTTCAAGATGTTAGAAATTCTGACAAAAATACATGTAAACTATAGGAAAAGACGAGTAATTTGCAATATGTACAAGAGGCAAGAAGGTAAAATAAGAGTGGAAGACCAAGAATGAAGTATTCGGATTATAAAGGGTGTCAGACAGGAATGTAATCCTTCGCCCCTACTGTTCAATCTATACATGGAAGAAGCGATGACGGAAATAATGGAAAGATTGTAGAGTGGAATTAAAATTCAGGGTGAAATGATATAAGATTTGCTGATGACTGATTCCCTCAGTGACAGTGAAGAAGAATTACAGGGTTTGCTGAATGGAATGAACAGTCTAATTAGTACGGAATATGGAATCAGAGTAAATCAGAGAAAGGCGAAATTGATAAGAAGCAGAAGAAGTGAAAACAGCGAGAGACTTAGCATCGTGAACGACGATCAGTAAGTAGATGACGTTAAGGTGTTATGCTATGTAGGCAGCAAAGAAACCCACGACGAACAAAGCAGGGACGAACATAGCAGGGACGAACATAGCAGGGACGAACAAAGCAGGGACGAACAAAGCAAGGACGGACAAAGCAAGGACGGACAAAGCAAGGACAGACAAAGCAAGGATGGACAAAGCAAGGACGAACAAAGCAACGACGAACAAAGCAAGGACGAACAAAGCAAGGACGACATCAAATTCACACTAGCGCTGCCAAAAAGGGAATCGTGCTTACCTGGCTTCTGCCGGTGGCTCACCGAGCATACTGCAGACTTCAATGACTTCTTGCGGGTACTCGAGCACAGCGTCCGCCCAGCCCCGCGTGGCCATCACCTGCAGGTGGTCCTTTATGAAGGCGACGGCAGCCCTGGTGGCGTCCGGGCACGAGTGCCTCACTGCCGTGACGGCCGTCGCCGCTGCGGTCTCGACGGCCAACTGCGAGATCAGCTGCCGCTCGCAGGCAGCCTTCAGGGCCGACAAGCCGTACTTGTCGGCCGCCGAGAGCAGCTGGGCGGCCGTGTCGGGCAGCTGGGGGGCCTGCAGGGTATACGTGTAGGCGACCAGGAGCCTCAGCACCGGGCCCTCCACGTCGTCGATGCTCACCTGGCCGCAGCTGGCCTCCAGCATGTCGTGCGCGAACATCGCTGCGAACACGGGGCTCGCGGCTGCCAACACGGCCCTGTGAGCCGCCACCCTCGTCTCGCCCGCCACCAGCGTCACCAGGGCGCCGTCACCCCCGTCTAGCAGGGCGGCCAGGGCCTCGGTTGTGGTGTTCTGAACCTCCGTAACTGCCGACATGGTGGGTGGTCCTGAAACACAGTGCCACTGAGCAGCCCTCACACTGCACCCTCAACACTTGTACGAGGCGCATGCATACCTGTACGAAACAACAGCTGTTAAAGTGTTGTCCACCCTAAATCAATTGCAACGTCACCAGTTTCCTTCAAATGACAAGGGCCCGTACAGCTTCGTGATCACCTAAGGTTTGTAACTACCACTGCGGTGCTATGATAGACTGCTTTCACCTTCTAAAAATGTTATCGTTCTCAGTCAAAAGATGGTTTATTTATGTCGTAGCAAAAAAATTAGCAAAGCAACAAACTTGTTTCAGCCATAAAGTTACACGACTTATATTTAAATCCAAGTTGGTGGCACCTCTAACCAGGAAAAATTTTCTTCCTCCTTATCCCAAGTTCCTCAGATCCGTGACACCTGATCAGAAGCAATGTACATCTAATGCAGAAATCAGTTTCCTCGGTGAATGTCTCAGGCTAGGCACGATTAAACTTGACCGGCCACCTTGACCGAGTGGTTCTAGGCGCTTTAATCCGGAACCGCGCGCGTGCTACGGTCGCAGGTTCGAATCCTGCCTCCGGCATGGGTGTGTGTGATGTCCTTAGGTTAGTTAGGTTTAAGTAGTTCTAGGTTCTATTGGACTGATGACCTCCGATGTTAAGTTCCATAGTGCTCAGAGCCATTTGAACCATTTTTGATTAAACTTGAAACCCAGATGCCTCTCCTATTCCACGGAACTTTAATGTTTTATTGACTGCTGTACAGATTTCCATGTAAATTCGTCTCACAAACATTTCACACAATAGAATGCCCCGTTAGGAGCTGCTGCTGTAATCAGGTACTATTCCCTTAAAAGGGGCAAACTAGGAATGCTGACGAGACGGACAGGTTTATGTTTCACGGTTTATGTTTCCATCTAGGATCATACACTGAAGCGCCAAAGAACCTGGTATAGACTTGCGTATTGAGATACAGAGATACGCAGTCAGAAAACGGCGCTTCGGTCGGCAACTTGTATGTAACACAAGTGTGTTTCGCAGTTGTTGGATCGGTTACTGATGCTACAACGGCAGGTTACGAACATTTAAGTGTGTTTGAGCGTGGTGTTATAGTCGGCGCACGAGCAATGGAATACAGCATCTCCGGGGTGGCCGTGAAGTAGAGATATTGCCGTACGTCCATTTCACGAGTGTACGTCGAATATTAGGAATCCAGTAAAACATCAGATCTCCGACATCGTTGCACCGGAAAAAGATCCTGCAGGAACGGGACGAACGACGACCGAAGAGAATCGTTGAATGTGACAGAAGTGCAACCCTTCGGCAAATTGCAGCAGATATCATTGCTGGGGCATTGACAAGTATCAGCGTGTGAAACGTTCAGTGAAACATCATCCATACGGGCTTTCGGAGCACTTTTGTGACTGCACGACACAAAGCCTCAGGCCTCGCTTGAGCCCGTCAGCACCGACAGTGGACTGTTGATGACTGGAAACACGTTGTCTGGTCGGACGAGCGTCGTTTGAATTTGTATCGCGCAGTTGCTCGAGTATGTGTACGAAGACAACCTCGTCAATCGGTATACCATGTGTGTCAGCGGGGGACTGTTCAAGCTGGCGGAAGGTCTGTAATGTTGCGGGGTGAGTGCAGCTGGAGTGATATGGGACCCCTTATACGTCTAGATGCGACTCTCGAGGCATGACACGTACGTAACCATCCTCTCTGATCTCCTGCATCCATTCGTGTCCATTCCGCATTCCGACTGACTTTGGCAATTCCAATAAGGCGGTGCGAATCCCACACGTCCAGAATTGCTACAGAGTGGGTCCAGGAACGCTATTCTGAGTTTAGACACTTCCACTGGTCTCCAAACTCCCCAGACATTAACATTATAGAGCTTATCCGGGATGCCTTGCAACGTGCTGTTCAGAAGAGATCTCCACTTCCTCGTACTCTTACAGATTTAAGGACAGCCCTGCAGGATTCTTGGTGCCAATTCTCTCCAGCACTACCTCAGACATTAGTCGAGTCCATGCCTCACCGTGTTGCAGCACTCCTGCGTGCTTGTGGAGGCGGCACACAATATTAGGCGGCTGTACCAGTTTCTCTGGGTCTTCAGTGTAACAACACCAACACATATTACTCCTACTTTTGAAGCGCTGGTAGGTTAGCATAGGCAAAGCTGAGAAACTGAATTACCGATTATCTGTTAGCTTTTTTCACAGTTGTGTCGCGTGAGCTGTCCTGCGATGCAGTTTGAGCAATCTGCACGGAACGCAGTAAACAACACGAGAGCAATTATTTGATCTCTGAGTAACAGTGACAGCAACGTCCTCTGAGCTTATCCTGCTCGAGGCAGACACTGCAAATGGGTCTGCTACTTAAGTGAAGGACATTTTTCGATTGAAAGGTATACAGTTTATGCTTTATTTCAAGCGTCTGTCCATGTTGATAACTCTATGCTTGCAGGACTTTGTTACTGTGACGTCTTCCAGCTGCAGCAAACTGATTTTTTGCAATTTTTAAAGGAGAAAGACATTGTCGAAGAGAAAAGTCGTGTAACACAGCCTCTACTCACCTCGGACTCGGGGAGAAGTGACGTCACGGAGTCGGCTCAGCAGGCAGAACGCTGGTGCAGCAGTGTGGGGCGGACAGCCAGCCCGCCGCTTATATGGCCGGCGGCGGGTGACGTCACTGCCTGCCTGCTGCTGCACGCGTCACCGACGGCTGGTGATGGCCCGTATCAGGCGATCCCTAATCTAAAGTGCGCCGAGCCGTCGGGCTTATATTGTACAGCCAGCCTCCTGTTGCCGAGTTACGCCCCTGACCCTGGGAAATCGAAAATTTGGACACGGGTTCTTTGTCCGATTGAAACTTGGGACTTCCTAAGAGATAACTTTCCACACAGTCTGTGTCTGAACTGACTCAAACAGTTTATTTTCGCATTGTCTGCAGGACAGCTGCGGTTGTACTTCTGACGGTTGCAAGTCAGTTCTCTTTGATTCGAATGAATAGTCGGAAGTGAAATCCACACAGCAGGCATATTCTCCACAAATAATACACGTAGTGTTTTTGGATCTTCACACTGGTGCAGGACTCAATTTCAGCCGGAACGCGTTCCGACACCTCCGAGAGACCTTTTTTTTTTCCTTTTACAGTTCAGCACCGGAGATTTGAAATAGTACGCGTGTATTAAATCACAACGTAACGATAAGTTACAAGTTACAAGTGAACGTGTCAATGGGACACCAACGTGATGTGACGGGCAGGAGGTACTGCGTGTGTGTGTGTGTGTGTGTGTGTGTGTGTGTGTGTGTGTGTGTGTGTGTGTGTGTGTGCGTGTACGCACGTACAGTACACCCAAGATACGTTGAGTATCTTGTTGTTGTGATCGGTACATAGCGCCTTTTATTTACGACTGCCTACAACCTCAGCGGTGTAGTAGCAAGGCGACGTCTCATGTTATGTGTGTCAATGACAAATAAATAATGTAAGCCGTTTTTGAATGTCAACGTCTGGATAATGTGCTTTCACGACATCATTTTATTCCGTGACGTAATTTATGTCATAGCTACTAATCAAATGTGCGTATGGAGCACGCATGACTAAAAGTTGGCAGCCTTTCGAGACGATACGTCCCTTTGTCCACAGAACTCTTGACCTTTAAGCTCCCACAGGGGGCAAATTTCAACTCCCAATGCAGAACGGAGGTGTATATGTCTGACCCGTAAGTCTATCTGTCTGTCTGTCTGCCCCTACATAGTTCTCAAATGAAAGTTCCGATTTTAAAGCAGATTTTTTTATTTGAAAGCTGGTTTAATCTGGACGGTTCTTACCTATAGTTCTGAAAGTCTGTTCAGCCGTTTAAATTTCATCAGCTACATGAAGTAAAAATGCTTTCCGCCAGCGTGCTCTATTGAAATACCTTACGTAGTCCATAAGAACTGCACCACTTTATGTAGTACCAGGTTGTAGATCTAAAAAAGATGTACCTAAATAAAAGATTACGGTTGAACGATAATGATGATTTTTGTCTTCTGAAGTCGCCTGGTTCTGCACCTACAAAGCAGAAAAAGTGTGATTGTGACTCAACTGTCAAAGACAAACATATGCTCTCGTCGAATTTTGTGGTTCTTTCTGAGGTCTACAATTCATTACTAAATCAAATGCTTTTCCTCTAATAGTTCAAGCAGCGTACTGCAAGAGAGCGCTACGGCAGCCCACTTTCTTGCGACTTCACTTGCAATTATACCCACAGCTTATTTCTTGTGCTGGCTAAAGTAGCCAAATATATACTAATACATAGTAAAATAATATATCTGTCAGTTAAATAAAGAAACATGTAAATCGCATAAGTGGTTCTCGAGTTATAATTGCCTATCTGTGTGTCTGTTTGTGAATTCAGTCTTTGTAGTCCAGGATTCAGACGGGTCGTGACCACGGCTTTTTCTGTTCGAATCAGTTTGCCTTGTAAGCCATCGCTGCCTCACAGAGAAGCCAACAAACAGTCCAACAGCTGCCTTCGGAATTCACATTCAACAATATTACTCACTCACTCTATGTACGTCGGTCGCTTGCAGCTCAGTTGCTGATCTGCTCAGAAGCGACAGCATTGTTTCGGTCTGTTCGTAGTGTTTATTCACACATTGTGAATGTGAGTGGACACGAGAGTTTAATAGTTACGTGTACCTCTACAAAAAATAAGTGGCTTCTTCAAACCTAAAAGACCAAAAGTTAGTGAGAGCAACGAAAACGGCAGCCACGTCTTCAACTGCGGCTGGAGAAGAAGATGCAAACAGCAAAGCAGACGGTTCTTCTCCTACGTCGTCGTCGCTAAATGATAATTTCTCTAAGTTGGTGGATATGGATATGGGCAAAACATCTACAGACAGTAATGAAAATTGTAATGATGATGAAAAGCCAGATTGTTGGTCTATCGAACAATTTACAGATTATAAAGCTAAAAACCCGTGGTTAATTATTAAAAAAGCTAGTTTGTAGAAGTGTATATGCACCAGGTGCTGAAAAAACGAAAGGGTTAAAACTGGGTGAGCAATGGGTTTTAGGAACTGTAAGCTCATATGGAACAAACAAAAAAGATCGACTAACGTCTCTTAGGAAAAAACTATTTGATAACCGCACATCTCAAGCTCACGGTTTAGCGAACAAAATCCAGACTAACGCAGAAAAACGTCACATTCAGAACCCAGTTGCTTCAATGGTACAGGAACAACAAGTAGTTACGAAGCGTGTATTTCGCACAGCTTATAAGCAAGCAGAGTTAAACAGACCGTTTTATGAGTTTGAGACAGAAATTGATCTCCAAATTAAAAATGGTTTGGATATGGGACGAATACCACATTAAAATGTTGCTTGCTCTAATATAGTGCTTCATATTTCTGACCAGATGACATCAGATCTAATAAATAAATTAATAAAGAGTGAATCCGAATTTTCACTTCTTTTGGATGAAGTCAGTACTCTTTCAAACAAGAACACTTTGATTGTATACCTTAGAACCTTGTTAAAAGGAATGGGAAACCCCACGACAATTTTTGAGCTACATGACAAAACAGCATCTGGTATCTTAGAAGAACTTTTAAAGTAGTTGGAATCCCTAGGTCTAGGCTATGACTTTTTGAAAGACCATATAATCGATTTGACTTGCAATGGAGCTTGTATCATGTTAGGAAAAAAGTCTGGCTTCGCAAAGCAGGTGTTGGAAATGTTTCCAAACTTATTCACCTGGCATTGTTTGAATCGTCGTATAGAACTCGCCGTGGACGACACGATAGAAGAAGTGGCGGGAATTAATCACTTTAAAATATTCATCGATAAAGTTAGAAATATGTTCAGCTGCTCTCCGAAAAACAGCAGGGAGCTGGCAGTTGTTGCTAAAGGTTTTGAGCAAGAAATTTTGAAAATCGATCGTGTGCTTGAGACTCGTTGGGTGGCCTCCCGTTTATTGCCATGGCTCTGTACAATCATTTTTTAGAAGCATCAGAGGACACGCGACGGGACTCAAAACAACGGCCTACTTACAAAGGGCCTTGTAACACATTGTCATCGACATCTTTAGTCTCCAACCTAGCTGTAATGTATAATGTCTTTGAAGAGTTCGCCGATCTATCCCTACAGCTGCAAAGATCAAGTGCAAACCTTGTCAAGCTCACTACGACATTACACTTTTTATAAAAGTGTTTGAAAGTCGGGTTGATGCAATGGGATAACATGCAAATGTAGCTAACATTGTAATGGAAAATATGAACTTTCAATGTGTCGAACTTCGTGAAAGAACAAATATTTCTAAGATTTCTGATAAACAGTTTTGTCGCAGCTTGGCAAATAATTTGTCATACAGGCTGTTATCAACAGTGAATGCATCTGAAAGCTACGATGTTGTTATGAATGACATGAAGGTCATTCATTCCAAATTATGGCCTCATAACATATCGATCACTTACGGAGAAAATGAGATTTAGCGAATGTGTGAAATATTTAAGATCAATAGCCCTTGTGAAATAATGAAGGACTTCAGGGAGTACAAACAGCGCATGAAACTAGTACTAAGCGGAGAAACGCCAACTACTCTTGTACAGCCACCAATGTTCAAAACGTTCTTATCAGTAATGAACAGCATTGCAGTGTCGAGTGCGGAGTGTTAGCGTGGCTTTTCTGCAGTGAACTTAATTATGACACCACTGAGATCTTCACTCTACATCAGCACTGTTTGTAGTTCATCACGCATCAGACTTCTGCGACCACCTGCAGCTAGATACGAACGTGGGCGTCACGTAAAGTCTTGGCTGGCGAAGGGATATCACTCTGCACTTGCTACACAGTCAAAGGCACGAAGTGATGAAGTGTATAATGAAAGGAATATTGTACTATGGAAATGTTTTTCTTAATCCATCTCAAACTGTTTATGATTGATTGCGTGTGAAATAATTTCGCAATGCTTACTTTTTCTTCCTTTGTTTGAGCCACTGAGTATGAACTTAGTTAAAATTATGAGCTCAGTTAAAATTCAATACTTTCTAAAAAGGTACTTTTTAACAATAAATATACAACGTATATTCTGCGTAAATTGACTGGTCATATGCCACTGACTTTTGTCAGAGTAACAGATGGTTGTCTTAAAGGGAAGTATTTAAAAAACGTTGGATACCCTTAGGTCAAAGATATATACCGCATGTTGACAGGACTTGTTATTTTATGAGTGAAGGGAAACTAAAATCGTATTTCTGACTACAAAATCGTAATCTCAAAATTGTTCTACTCCACTACGGTTCAGCACTGAAATCCCAACTCCCGTACTTCCAACTGTCAACGGCTCTGCAACTCTTTCTGGTCAGCTGAAAAAGTTGCTGTAGTTATTTTAAGCAGGGGGGAGTACAGCAATACGTCACGACATTCAAGTGTGTGTGTCCTTGATGCTGTTATGTCGATAATTTGTTCCTTCGTGTTGTCAGTCTTGACTTAGAACTCGAGCGGGTCATCATTCAAATGTCTCTCGCGCTAAGAAGTGTTGTTTTGCATGCGAATGCTGAATAGCATTAATTTAGGAATGAGCAGTTTATATTATAAGTTCGTTTCCATGGGTTTCTAAGGGAACCTTTTAAGATTATAGAACACTGTTTCAAACAGCCTATAGAATCCTCAAGGCAGAGACTGGTGTTTGGCGGAGCAAGGTGTGAGCACTCTACCAATCTTATCCACTTCCTGTCTTATTCCTGTGGCGCGGCTATCGAGGGACAGATGTCTGTCTGCACGCCTCGGCCTGACCTCTATAAAGGTATTTCAGTACTGGCGCCGTAAGGAGATGAGAATCTCTCCCTTGAACAGACTGACATTTGCGTCTTATTTCTAAAAAAAAAGATGCAGCGTCCAACTCCGTGGTAAATAATGCTGTATAATACAATCATGAATAATGTCGCCGTCTTATCCGAAAGTTGAAGGTTGTGGTGTACCCAGGTATCATTTCCAGGCTGAGCAGTTTAGAAATCAATGACAGTGCGTCCCTTTGCAGAAGATGTATTGTGGAACTTCTGCACATACATCAGCCAAGAATCACAGATGGAAACAGAGAAAGTGTTGAAAAAGAGTGAAAAATTGATATCGGGTTTAGGGGAAATATTAGAATACGGATGCGCGGTCATATTTCTTTTCGTACATATCTCCTTTCGGCGTGGGCGTGTTTATATTGTATCTTTGCCCCATAGAACGTTCCGATACTTATTAGATGACATGTACGTCATGGCTGAACCAAAGCAAGATCTGCCATACCTCCGACATCACTCTTGACTCTCCTGGTCGTATGAGGGGCAAACGACGGAGTCAGTGAAGTAGTTCCACACCCTACAGTGTAAACTGGTTTCCTAGATTCAGACAAGTGGGTTTCACGAGCACGGCCTCCACTTTTTTCGAAACCTGCCGACTTAGCATCTCCATTCCGCCAGCGTAAGACGTCTGCCGGACTGTTACGGTGCCAGCAGAGTGCCTAAGAATTCGTCCCAAGGCTTCTGCCGCGCCCGCTCGACGTGGATGGAGACGCCGAGGCAGTGCTGAACAGAGCGTAGCGCCGGAGGTCAGCGCAGGGTCGCAGGCCAACACGTACACTGCAGGCTTCTGGAAGCCATCCGACGAACCCAAGTCTTCCTTCCCCACCTCTCGTTAGTTAATTGTACACTTGTTTCCATTTTATATCGCTTTGTGGTTTTTTCGCCTCCCCACTCCAAGTATTCACTCAATGCTGTTGGCTTTAAACTTTGGAGACTGGCGTTCTAATCGCACAACAAACGACTTTTTGCTGTTGTTTACAGGTATTGTTACCGTATTTGCCTACATCTAAGTGGTACTGCATGTCAGTAAACGAAGTGAAAAAAGCTCCATTGCTGTTCACACTTCGATATAGTCTTCTAGCAACGACACATTCCTCGTCTAGGAAACCGCTTTTTGTATCTTACAAATCTTTTATGTACTGCCTTTTATAGATCAGGCTCGGAATGTGCCTGTTGTTTACATTGAGCTTTCGCGGTGTAACGTACTAGATCACTCAAACGTTTCCCGAGCTAGTGGCAAATCTCCCAAGACACTGAGCGCGATCGTCGACAGCGAGCTATGGTCTCGAATACCTTTAGCGCATTTGGGAGAGGCAATCTTCCTACGCACCTGCGCCGTATAACCGAGTGAGAAACGTGTGTGACGTGCAGGTATTGGACGCATATGAAGGGCGCAGCGGGGAGACACTCTGGACTCACATTCGGGAGGACAGTGGTTCGACTCCCTGTCGGGTTCCCATGTTCAGGCTTCCCTCGGTTTCTCGCAGATCGCGTGAAGTTGACGACTCCTGCTGGTATACTGCCACGGATTCTGACACGCTCATCCGGAAATATGGCACCAATTATCGTGAATGCCACTACAGCTCCTTTTAAAAGAGTACGTGCTATTTCCTTCCCCACACTCTTCTGACCATAGCCCGTGTTCCGTCTCTGACGACCCTACCGTAGACGGCAGTTCCCCACGCCGTGCGAAGCGACCTTCACGAGCCTCAGAACGTGCACGACGACACGTCGCCGGACTGGCGTTCACAGGTGTCGGGAATTCCGATAAGGTGGCCTCGCATTTTAGCTTATCGCTTGTTGTCAGCTCACTCACATTTCTAGATAAACGCGTTTTAACGCGACAGTACAGACTGATATCAATCAGAGAAAATGGGTCACCCCTTTCCCTGAATAATTTACAATTTTTTCACAGCAAATGCCGTGGTGTACGAGACTGGAGCAGTGACAAGTATCGCGGCTGAGAACCCGGCTGACATTCGCTCGAGTCTAGCGCACCACGCCTTCTGAGGCGACGCGCGACAACACCTGTCCTGACAGGGGTGCGGCGCGCACGCCTGCCTGTGCTCCTGAGGAGGGGGGGAGGGGCGGCCGCTGCCACACGCAGTGAACGCCGAGGTGACGACACGTCTCTGGACCACGTCGCACTGGGATGTGTTGGACGTGCTGCACACCGAAATAAACCGTGCTGCAACGTGGCGAACAATAATAGTAACAAGTCACAGCAGTCACGAAATTAACGGCGGGATAGCGCTAGGTGACGATCAGTTTGGCTTTAGGAAAAGTAAAGGGACGAGAGAGGCAATTCTGACGTTACGGCTAATAATGAAAGCAAGGCTAAAGAAAAATCAAGACACTTTCATAGGATTTGTCGACCTGGAAAAAGCGTTCGACAATATAAAATGGTGCAAGCTGTTCGAGATTCTGAAAAATGTAGGGGTAAGCTATAGGGAGAGACGGGTCATATACAGTATGTACAACAACCAGGAGGGAATAATAAGAGTGGACGATCAAGAACGAAGTGCTCGTATTAAGAAGGGTGTAAGACAAGGCTGTAGCCTTTCGCCCCTACTCTCCAATCTGTACATCGAGGAAGCAATGATGGAAATAAAAGAAAGGTTCAGGAGTGGAATTAAAATACAAGGGGAAAGGATATCAATGATACGATTCGCTGATGACATTGCTATCCTCAGTGAAAGTGAAGAAGAATTAAACGATCTGCTGAAAGTAATGAACAGTCTAATGAGTACACAGTATGGTTCGAGAGTAAATCGGAGAAAGACGAAGGTAATGAGAAGTAGTAGAAATGAGAACAACGAGAAACTTAACATCAGGATTGATGGTCACGAAGTCAATGAAGTTAAGGAATTCTGCTACCTAGGCAGTAACATAACCAATGACGAACGGAGCAAGGAGGACATCAAAAGCAGACTCGCTATGGCAAAAAAGACATTTCTGGCCAAGAGAAGTCTACTAATATCAAATACCGGCCTTAGTTTGAGGAAGAAATTTCTGAGGATGTACGTCTGGAGTACAGCATTGTATGGTAGTGAAACATGGACTGTGGGAAAACCGGAACAGAAGAGAATCGAAACATTTGAGATGTGGTGCTATAGACGAATGTTGAAAATTAGGTGGACTGATAAGGTAAGGAATGAGGAGGTTCTACGCAGAATCGGAGAGGAAAGGAATATGTGGAAAACACTGATAAGGAGAAGGGACAGGATGATAGGACATCTGCTAAGACATGAGGGAATGACTTCCATGGTACTAGAGGGAGCTGTAGAGGGCAAAAACTGTAGAGGAAGACAGAGATTGGAATACGTCAAGCAAATAATTGAGGACGTAGGTTGCAAGTGCTACTTTGAGATGAAGAGGTTAGCACAGGAGAGGAATTCGTGGCGGGCCGCATCAAACCAGTCAGTAGACTGATGACAAAAAAAAAAAAAAAAGCACATCAGCTGAAACAAGCCCAAATGAATCTGTGACGCACCAAATACCAACGCTTGCAAATTAGTACATGCATAATATGGTTGGTTCAAATGGCTCTGACCACTATGAGACTTAACTTCTCAGGTCATCAGTCCCATACAACTAACATAAAGACATCACACACATCCACGCCCGAGGCAGGAACCGTAGCGGTCGCGCGGTTCCGGACTGTTGCGCCTAGAACCGCTCGGCCACCCCGCCCGGCACATGTATAATATAATTCTTTACTTTCGTGTAGCTGTACGTTTTTTTGGCCGTGAGACTTGCGGCTGGTTCGATGTACGTCTCCACGAAATGCTCTCCTGTGGGAGCTTCTTTATCTCGGAGTAGCACTTGCGATCAACATCCTCAGTTATTCGTTGGGTATATTCCAATCTTGGTCTTCCTCTACAGTTTTTACCCTCTACAGCTCCTTCAAGTGTCACGGCCTTTATTCGTCGATGTCTTAAGAAATGTCCCCTCATCCTGTCCAAACATTTTGCCAATATTTGCGACCTGTTGCATTTCTCAGCATTCCTACTCTAAACCTTCATTTATCTTACAAGTCCACTCGATTTTCAGAACTTGTTTACGGCACCCCACCAGAAACGCGTACATTCTCTTTTTTCCGATTTATTCCACACTGCATGATTCACTTCCTCAGAAATCTCCTCTTCAAATGAAGGTCAGTGTTGGATAGCAGTAGACTTCTTTTTTCGTGTGAGTCTGCTTCCGTTGTCTGTCAGTTTGCTTCTAATGTAGGGAAACTGATTTACTTTGTCTACTTTGTTGCCTGTCCCATCTCACTCCTCCCAGTTTTCATATTAACTTTGTCGCCAATCTCACAAATGATACACCATATTTCTTTCATATTTTTTCTGTTTTCTTTTCAACCCACACTGTGTGGTTAGCAGAGCGTTCATTCCATTTAACATGTCTTGCAACTGAAACTTCCTGGCAGATTAAAACTGTGTGCCCGACCGAGACTCGAACTCGGGACCTTTGCCTTTCGCGAGAAAGTGCTCTACCATCTGAGCTACCGAAGCACGACTCACGCCCGGTCCTCACAGCTTTACTTCTGCCAGTATCTCGTCTCCTACCTTCCAAACTTTACAGAAGCTCTGCTGCGAACCTTGCAGAACTAGCACTCCTGAAAGAAAGGATACTGCGGAGACATGGCTTAGCCACAACCTGGGGGATGTTTCCAGAATGAGATGTCTTGCGATTCTTTCTATCGCTGAGGATAGCAATGTCATTTGCGAATCTTGTTATAGGCACCATTTCATCCTGAATTTTAATCACAGTCCTGAATCTCTCTTTCATTGCTGTCATTATGTGTACCCTGAACAATAAGACTACACAATATATCCCTGTCCTATCACCTTTGCCGGCCGCGGTGGCCGTGCGATTCTGGCACTGCAGTCCGGAACCGCGGGGCTGCTACGATCGCAGGTTCGAATCCTACCTCGGGCATGGGTGTGTGTGATGTCCTTAGGTTAGTTAGGTTTAAGTAGTTCTAAGTTCTAGGGGACTTGTGACCTAAGGTGTTGAGTCCCGTAGTGCTCAGATCCATCTTTCTTATCACCTTTATAATTGGAGCACTTGGTGTATGGTCTCATTCTCTCCCTCTTGGTCCTCACACATACTGTATACTACCCACCTCTTGTCATAGTTTAGACGCAGTATTCAGTAGTCCGGGCAGACTCCCTGTAGACGTCCATCGCCCGCCTCCTGTTGCTGCTGTTTGCCTGTGCGCCTATTCCCTCTCACTGTGCTGCCATCGTCTCAGACACAACACTTACAAGTGTCTCGTCCACGAGTCGTTCCCCACGTACCGTTTTGAGGTGGTGCTGACCTCAGGACAGGACTGCTGATTCTACGCTGTGTGATCGGTGTAAACAGTGAAATTAGATTCTGTTATCCCACCCGGCAAATGTCAGACGTGACGCTGTGCTGTGGCGTTAGCCGACAGGCAGTCGTCACGTATGCAGAGCGACAACTTTTAACACCGCATTGCATCAGCTTTGAGCAGGTTGTTCTGGCGACTTTGGGACATTAGATCACTCGCAGCAAGGACAACAGATCGTGGTAGACCTCGCACAGGTCACGTGTCACATATAGTGGGGGAGGGAGGTCGTGGGGGTGGCGAAGGTTGCGACGACCAGAAGATGGTCCTGCAAAAAGTGTGTGAATAACTGGAGTTGTTGAGGGAGCTATGCACGCACTTGGATGGTCAGTTCTGTGTAGAGAGCTACTTGATCCGTATCACTTACAGCATGTGCGAGCTCTCGGCTGATGAGACCAGTGTGCTAGATTGGAGTTCTCCCACTCGATGCTAAGACCGTGCACTGAAGATCGAAAGTTCACAACTTGCATTTTATTTCCGCATGAGGAGAGGTTTACTTACAGGTGAGACAATAAATAACCACAATAGCCGAGTTTGGGCAGGTGTAAATCCTCGGGTGCCAATGGGAGCAGAGCAGCAAGTGCACTCTATTACAAAGACGCCCCGGGCCAGACACGTCGCCGCACAAGTTAACAGGTGCTGCTTGTAAGCAGTTTCTGCGCCCCCGTTTTTCAAGCCTCGTACGGCAGAAGACAATACGGGCAGGGGGAGGGGGGAGGGGCCCAGCAGCGTGGCCTCCCTCTCCAGCAGAGCTCTGGCCGCGTGGGCGTTCCAGCTGAGGCTCTGCTGCACGCCGAACTGGAAACTGAGTCCCCAGCACGTGAACAGACCTGACAGCAGCCTGGCTGTAGCCCGCCCACTTAGGCCTACTTAAGTTTCGCTGTGATTATGTACACCTAATAATTCGGTATGGCAGCAGTTGCAAGTTATTTGGAACAAAACGATATCAGAAAGTACGCAACTAATGGCCAAAATGGTAATTTATTGTACTGTCTTTGTCGAGACTTAGGTAAAATAACTGTAATTACTAAGTTCACCTTTGATTGGTTACCTGGGATAATGGTTCATAACTATTCATTAGCCGAAAGTAAGGTTGACTATTATTCTTATTCCAATGGAAAATCAAATAATAAATCAAAACAGTCGCCAAACCTAGTGCATATAATCTGTTTCTGAATTAATCAACTATAATTACAATTATGTACACAGAACAGTCTGCCCTACTCATTCTGAAGGTGTCAGTCACTACACGTATAGAGAAAATCTTTGTCCTTGTGAAATAGTAAAATTGAGTTAGGCGAAAACTTTGAAGCATTTACTTCAAAAATGGCTCTGAGCACTATGGGACTCATTTTCTGAGGCCATCAGTCCCCTAGAACTACTTAAACCTAAATAACCCAAGGACAACACACACATCCATGCCCGAGGCAGGATTCGAACCTGCGACCGTAGCGATCTCGCGGTTCCAGACTGTAGCGCCTAGAACCGCGCGGCAACTCCGGCCGGCTGCATTTACTTCGTCTCGTTTTATGTGGAGATTAGTAGATCGATAATCGAATGAGTAATTGGCGTATACAACATGATAATGAACTGTGTAACCTCGTTTCCACTGTAACTGCCAAATACTCTAATACAGTTTTCAGATATCTGAATATCATTAAGAACATAGTTTTAATGTAATAATATGGCGTATAAATAGACAATGAAACACTTTTTCGATGCTGCAGTGCAGTAGCTAAGAGATATACATAAACAAAGCCAAAAATTCATTAATATTCTTAAATAAAATAAAAAATTAATGAATTTTGCCAGATTACGTTCTTTTAAACGGTTCTTGTTAACATTAAACTTAAATTTCAATTATTAGTCCTATTCATCATCTTTGAAGAGAAAACTCTGATTACTTAGAAACAATCTCAACTTTAAATCATAGAAAGCTCTCAGACCTAGAAGTACACTACGGCCATTAAAATTGCTACACCAAGAAGAAATGCAGATGATAAACGGGTATTCATTGGACAAATATAATAGAACCCACATGTGATTGCATTTTCACGCAACTTGGGTGCATAGATCCTGAGAAATCAGTACCCAGAACAACCACCTCTGGCCGTAATAACGGCCTTGATACGCCTGGGCATTGAGTCAAACAGAGCTTGGATGGCGTGTACAGGTACAGCTGCCCATGCAGCTTCAACACGATACCACAGTTCACTGAAAGTAGTGACTGGCGTATTGTGATGAGTCAGTTGCTCGGCCACCATTGACCAGACGTTTTCAATTGGTGAGAGAACTGGAGAATGTGCTGGCCAGGTTAGCAGTCGAACATTTTCTGTATCCAGAAAAGCCCGTACAGAACCTGCAACATTCGGTCGTGCATTATCCTGCTCAAATGTAGGGTGTCGCAGGGATCGAAAGAAGGTTAGGGCCACGGGTCGTAACACATCTGAAATGTAACGTCCACTGTTCAAAGTGCCGTCAATGCCAACTAGAGGTGACCGAGACGTGTAACCAATGGCACTCCATACCATCACGCCGGGTGATACGTCAGTATGGCGATGACGAATACACGCTTCCAATGTGCGTTCACCGCGATGTCGCCAAACACGGATGCGACCATCGTGATGCTGAAAAGAGAACCTCGATTCATCTGAAAAAATAACGTTTTGACATCCGAGTACCCACGTTCGTCGTTTACACCATCGCAGACGCTCCTGTCTGTGATGCAGCGTCAAGGGTAACTGCAGTCGTGGTCTCCGAGCTGATAGTCCATGCTGCTGCAAACGTCGTCGAACTGTTCGTGTTTTTGCAAACGTCCCCATCTGTTGACTCTGGGATCAAGACGTGGCTGCACGATCAGTTACAGCCATGTGTGTAAGATGGCTGTCATCTCGACTGCTAGTGATCCCTTGATGCCTCAGAACATGTCCTACCAACCGGTCCCTTCTTCTTGTCTACTTGTGCCACAAACTCCTCTTCTCCCCAATCCTGTTCAATACCTCCTCATTAGTTACGTGATCTACCCATCTAATCTTCAGCATTCTTCTGTAGCACCACATTTCGAAAGCTTCTATTCTCTTCTTGTCCAAACTGGTTATCGTCCATGTTTCACTTCCATACATGGCTACACTCCATACAAATACTTTCAGAAACGACTTCCAGACACTTAAAACTATACTCGATGTTAACAAATTTCTCTTCTTCAGAAACGATTTCCTTGCCATTGCCAGTCTACATTTTATATCCTCTCTACTTCGACCATCATCGGTTACTTTGCTCCCCAAATAGCAAAACTCATTTACTACTTTAAGTGTCTCATTTCCTAATCCAACTCCCTCAGCATCACCCGACTTAATTCGACTACATTCCATTATCCTCGTTTTGCTTTTGTTGATGTTCATCTTGTATCCTCCATATTTTCTTTTGTTTCCTTTACTGCTTGCTCAATATACAGATTGAATAACATCGGGGAGAGGCTACAACCCTGTCTCACTCCCTTCCCAACCACTAGCTCCCTTCATGTCCCTCTACTCTTATAACTGCCATCTGGTTTCTGTACAAATTGTAAATAGCCCTTCGCTGCCTGTATTTGACCCCTGCCACCTTCAGAATTTGAAAGAGATTATTCCAGTCAACATTGTCAAAAGCTTTCTCCAAGTCTACAAATGCCAGAAACGTAGGTTTGCCTTTTCTTAATCTAGCTTCTAAGATAAGTCGTAGGGCCAGTATTGCCTCACATGTTCCCATATTTCTACAGAATCCAAACTGATCTTCCCCGAGGTCGGCTTCTACCAGTTTTTCCTTTCGTCTGTACAGAATTCGCGTTAGTATTTTGCAGCCTGACTTATTAAACTGACAGTTCGGTAATTTTCACATCTGTCAATGCCTGCTTTCTTTGGGATTGGAATTATTATATTCTTCTTGAAGTCTGAGGGTATTTCGCCTGTCTCATGCATTTTGCTCACCAGATGGTAGAGTTTTGTTAGGACTGGCTCTCCCAAGGCTGTCAATAGTTATAATGGAATGATTTAACAGAGAATATTTGAGGCCACGAAGGAAGTGCTGCGGCATGGCGACAGATGGGAGAGAAAAGCCAGGTGTGTGTGTGAGGAGGAAGCGACGTTGTCCTGTGTTTTACGCCGGGGGCGACCTGGCCGGCCTCTGGTTCGAGTCGGTCATCCTTTGGTCTGGGTTTAGTAGTGTCTGTGACTAGGAAGGTTACAGATGTAAGCAATGGTGGAGGGGGAAGTCTTGCTCATCTGGCGAAATCTAGGGATATGCCGAAGTCAACATACAAGTAATGAAGTATGTTTATCCTTAGGTAGTTTTTAATGGTGGGTATTGTAAATAATGAATACCTGTAGTATAATAATTGTTCTAGTCGAGTTAAAACCTTTTGTAATTAGATAAGGGAAGGTGGTCTTTGAGATTAGGCCGTAGAACCCCGCCCACTTGACACGTAGCCGTCTGTATGGATACTTGGCTTCCTGCTAATTAGCCTGTTTCCTTGCTCAGGCATGGTTGGTGACTTTGCTGTACCATTTTGCAGAAAACAGTAAACTCCTCTCAGGCGCTAGATGTATGGGGCCATTACATCCTGCGTGGCGTTGACAATGGACCTCCTGAAGCCATCGATTCCGTATTAGCATCCCTGTTGTTAAATCCCGAGCAGATTTACTGCTGGATCTACTGGAGTCAGTAAATAAGAGCATGATGAGGGAAGGAAATGTGTATGTCGGGCGCTAATGCAAACAGCAGACATGACGTCTTTGCAAAACTCATCGGTCATAATCATACAGAAATAAATAACATTTTTATGTCTTCACCATCCTCTATTATTTCTTATTTTGATTACACGTTTTGGTTAAGTGCTACCATCGGAGCCGTCATGAGGTAACAAGTAAAAATATGGAATATAGACTTGTTCTCACATATTACTAAATATTTTTCTCAGCAGCAGAAAATATCGATAGAATGCACAGTATTTCATTAAATCACAAAATGAAAAGTGCTAACATTAAATATATTACAATTACAGTAATGTACGTGTGTAATACGTGCCAAATACTTTAGAACATCAATACAAGTGCAGCGTGCGTTGTCAAACAGCACGTGTCTGTTCCAGGTGTGGGTGTGTACCGGCAGCGGCACGGTCAGTGGCCAGGGGCTTAACGACTCGACCGCCGTCAGGTGGCGCTCCAGACACAGCAGTGGCACGCTCTCTTCGTGAGTGACTACTGGTGAGTGGAAACTTTCGACTTTTTAATATATTAAACAATCGTTAAAATAACAAATCCATCGGGATTGATAGAAGTGCAATGTATATGGCTCTCAAGAGATTTTAACAAAATTTCCCTAAGACAGTATTTGTACTGCATATGACAGCTTATAGTAAAATATTGCAGCCCCAACTGCAACGCTGCAGACCAAATCGAAAGAAATTGTGAATAATAGGACAAGGGGAGAGTCGCCAGAAAGTAGGTCACCCCAAGGGCCGCCATCACCGTTATCCAAGATGGCGGCCGTGAAGCAAGTTCCTGACATCACGTGACGTCAGCTGATGACGCGACTGACGTCATTCAAGATGGCGGGAAGACAGTTCAGTTGGACTACCTCTACCAACCTAAGTCACATCGTCCTAGGAACTGGCCGGGAGTTAGAATTTCCATGGGGGGATAGGTCAATTGGGCTACCTCTGCCAACGCAAGAAAACGCTGCCGAAGAAACGGCACTCGGGTTACCTACACTAACCTAAGCCACCTCTTCCTATCAACTGGACATAAGTCTTTATTTAAACAAATACAAGCAGTACCACCATCAACTGTGTTGACCATCCTCTTGGAAAATTTTGCTGAGTGGCGTTGGTACGGTGTCGCCCCCACTAGAGGCTCTTCATTTAATTCGAATATAATTTCTGTAAATTAGTTTAAATTTGTAAAAATTTCTTTAAATTTCTGTAAATTTGTTTAAATTTATTTAAATTTGTTTAAATTAGATATCAGTTTCTCAGTCCTTTAATATCTTTATTACATGCACTGATTCAGCTCTCGACATTAAACAACTACAAACAGCCGGCAGCAGGGGGGCGTGGCCGGGAGGCAGCACAGCAGGGAGCGACTGTGGGGAGTCCTGCAGGGGAGGCCGACACTCGGACAACGGCCCGGCGGTCCTACAGGCTGGGCTGCAAACTGCCGGCGGCTCGATAAAGAAGCGTTCTGTCAACAGATACCTGACGCCGATGTACTGTCGCTATCTGGAGCCTACAGCGATAAGATTACCTGCTGTCTGGAGAGTCCTTGAAAAGCGACGAGATAGTTAGGATTCCACACCGCTGTACGTCTTGCCTGAACGATTACAGGTGAGAAGACTTAACTGGAAAACAATACACTATTAAATAATTTAATGCGTCTTCAAATACTTTCGTTCGTGTGTTCCGCTATATGTGAAAAATGTGCTTTACAGAAGTCTTTTTAACTTTTCACAATGGTTAGCACACTGGACTCACATTTTGGAGGATGACAGTTCGAACCTGTGTCTGGCCATACTAATTTAGGATTCCCGTGATTTCCCTCTTGACAAACGCCGGGATGTTTCCTTTGAAAGGATATGGCTGATTTTCTTCGCCATCTTTCCCTATTACGCACCTGTGTCCCGTCTCTAGTGACCTAGCTATCGACAGGGCGATAAACACTGATGTCCCCCTCCTGTGTGGGGGAGTAGCCCCTGCCGCAGACGGCGGTCCCAGCAACGACCCGCCGCTGCCCTGGGTCAGCTGAAAGCACGAACTGTGGAAATCAAAACGGCTGCGAGAATACATTGCACCGTCTTGCCATTGCTAGCTTGTTTCTCAGCCTCTGTCAGGAACTGATGCACGAAATTTACGTGCAATGCGTACTGGATCTGCAGTGGGGATAGTAAGTGTTTTAGTAGGTGTTACTAGCGACTGTTGCGAATAAAACATTCCATATAACGCGTCTGCAAGTCTTACTGTTTCAGAGCCACAGCTATTGGAATGAAAGCCAACCCAATACTCACTGAAGGTCTTAAGCAAAGCCAACTGTTTAAGCTCAATGTTGCCATTCGCAAATTCCACCTCTGACTTCAAAGCAATTTAGAATTCTCCCGGCACAGCGTGTGCATAGCTGTTTTGAGACCCTGGTAGGGTTCTTTGCTAGCGCTTCTGATAAAGCAAACGATCAGCTCGTGTTGTGTCTTCATTCTAAATCTCTAGACTCCGTCTTTCAACACCCCCTATAGGCAATAAACATAAAGGGATGTGCTCTCCGAACCTTGGTGACTGAGGAAAGTGACAATTTGTACCAATCCATTGTTCAGGAAATGCCAGGTTTAGCTGATGTCTCAGCAGACAGGGGTGCCGACATGCTGGCTCAACACACCCGTCCTCACAGGCGGAGCAACCTCTCAGAACGCTCCTGCAAGCCGATTTTCCTTTAAGACGATGCGGCAACACGACAGGGCCAGTCGGCTGGTTGTCTACCGCAGTGCACCACACTTTTGGAGAAACCGTACTTGAAAATATTTCTCCACAAAGCCGTTACGGTTTTCGCCTGACCACTTACGTGAGACATTGATACTATATCGACTCAAGGTGGCTTCACCAGAAGACATTGTTAATGCGATTGCTCGGTGATTTGCAATTAGCCAGCGACAAAAGTTCAATCCTTCACCATCACCTCCTTCTCGAAAGTGTTGAATCCGCTCTAAATGGTAAGGATACAGTCTTGATTTTACACAGAGTACGCGAAGGAACTTGTCCCTTCCTGCAGTGGTGTACTGTAGGTCTCTAGAATAGCGTAGCGTTCCAAAGGATTGGAAAAGGGCACAGGTCATCCCCGTTTTCAAGACGGGACGTCGAACAGATGTGCAGAACTATAGACCTATATCTCTAACGTCGATCAGTTGTAGAATTTTGGAACACGTTATAAGACGTCGTGGTCTCATTGCTTACATATTCCGCCCTCACAATCATATTCCGCCCTCACAATCGTATTCCGCACATCAAGACGCTTCATTCGGACCCAAAGTGGATAAGATAAAGTCAATGTTGTATGAATTCATGTAAACGATACGCAATTAACAAGTAAGCGCCCCGTGGTTCAGATACTCGAGGCTGGCGTTTCCACATACATTCCAGACACGACGGTCACAAAAGCTTTTAGTTCGGGAGAGAAACCGCACAACGGAACGCCAGTCCCTTTAGAGAACGACCCAGCCTATGTCGGCCGGTGACCGCCCGCGTAGCGCCCGAGTGGAAGGGGGGAACGACCCCGTGTTCGGCTCAAAAGCAAATTCCGCTACATTGTGTGGGAGCGGCCAGCCTACGCATTCTTTACACATAGCACGCAGTTTCAGAGATTTTCACAGAGAGACAGCAAACGCCAAACGCTGATACTACAGATTTCTGATGCCTTGAGCTGCAGGAGCAATGGAAGAGACACTGGGAGAGCACCTCTGTCGAGAGCGAATCGAAGTGCGACTCTATATTGAGTCCTTGCGATTAAGCGTTGTTCACTGTGTTGGCCGACACACTTTTTGTGCGGTGTGAACGGACAGAGTTATAGTTAAATGCCTGCGAGCGAATTTTGAGTGGCATCATGGTGGACTGGTGATCTGAGCAGTGTACCACGCCAATAGTTAGACTAGGGGCGAATAGGAATCCTAGCCTTCATCAAGGCATAGGGAGAGTTTGATTGGCGAAGGTCATTCCAGATAGAACAAGAGTTATCTTATTTGTCAGCAGCGAGCGGCGCAGACAGCAGTCATCGCAGCTCACAGTATTGAGCGCTACAGCTATTGCGAGCCCCATATTTCCTCCACAACAGTACACTTCACTGCATTTCACACGCGACAGCCGAGACCGTACCTAGCAACATTCTAAAGGATAATTATTCAAGTTGAGTAGGCGCGCCTCTCAGCCATTCTGCCAAGTCAACAACCATATTAAACTCTGTATAGAAATTTCATTAGCGAATCCTATCCTTGAGAGGTAACTTCACATTCCGAAAAGAACCAGGATGTTCAAGTCATAACTAAAAGTGCCATTGTGATTTCTCAGAATTTTTGCAAAATAAATAATAACTTTCGTTAGTTTCATGTTTTTCTTACACTAACTAGCACTACTCCAGTGCCCAAGACTCCCACTAGTTATGTAAGAAATTTTGTGAATTTTTGTGTCATTTCCTTACAGCAGACGACTGCAGAAGATATTTATTGCTGAAAGTTTTTCAGGCATTTCTCTTTAGAACGTCTGTCTGACTTCTGTAGTGGTGTGGGGGCGGAAATTGCATCTTGCAGGAGCCACAGGGTAAAGGGTGCATCTCAGATTAATCCGTTGTGCAGAATAACAGACCAACCCCAAACCTCAGAACGTATTATGTTCGAGTACAATGACTTTCTTGGAGACTAGACATCTACTCTTTAGGAATCAGCATGGGTTTCGAAAAAGACGATCGTGTGAAACCCAGCTCGCGCTATTCGTCCACGGGACTCAGAGAGCTGTAGACACGGGTTCCCAGGTAGATGCCGTGTTTCTTAACTTCTGCAAGGCGTTTGATACAGTTCCAAACAGTTGTTTAATGAATAAAGTAAGAGTATATGGACTATCAGACAGATTGTGTGATTGGGTTGAAGAGTTACTAGATAACAGAACGCAGCATGTCATTGTCAATGGAGAGAAGTCTTCCGAAGTACGTGTGATTTCAGGTGTGTCGCAGGGGAGTGTCGTAGGACCGTTGCTATTCACAATATACAGGGTGGTCCATTGATCGTGACTGGGGCACATACCTCACGAAATAAGCATCAAACGAAAAAACTACAAAGAGTGAAACTCGTCTAGTTTGGAAGTGGAAGCCATATGGCGCTATGGTTGGCCCGCTACATGGCGCTGCCATAGGTCAAACGGATATCAACTGCGTTTTTCTAAATAGGAACACCCATTTTTTTTCATATTCGTATAGTACGTAAAGAAATATGAATGTTTTAGTTGGACCACTTTTTTCGCTTTGTGATAGATGGCGCTGTAATAGTCACAAACGTGTGGCTCACAATTTTAGACGAACAGTTGGTAACAGGTAAGTTTTTTAAATTAAAATACAGAACGTAGGTACATTTGAACATTTTATTTCGGTTGTTACAATGTGATACATGTACCTTTGTAAACTTATCATTTCTGAGAACGCGTGCTGTTACAGCGTGATTACCTGTAAATACCACATTAATGCAATAAATGCTCAAAATGATGTCCGTCAACCTCAATGCATTTGGCAATACGTGTAACGACATTCCTCTCAACAGCGAGTAGTTCGCCTTCCGTAATGTTCGCACATGCATTGGCAATGCGCTGACGCATGTTGTCAGGCGTTGTCGGTGGATCATGATAGCAAATATCCTTCAACTTTCCCCACAGAAAGAAATCCGGGGACGTCAGATCCGGTGAACGTACGGGCCACGGTATGGTGTTTCGACGACCAACCCACCTGTCATGAAATATCCTATTCAATACCGCTTCAACCACACGCGAGCTATGTCCTGGACATCCATCATGTTAGAAGTACATCGCCATTCTGTCATCCAGTGAAACATCTTGTAGCAACATCGGTAGAACATTATGTAGGAAATCAGCATACATTGCACCATTTTGATTCCTATCGATAAAATGTGGGCCAATTATCCTTCCTCCGATATTGTCGCACCATACATTAACCCGCCAAGGTCGCTGATGTTCCACTTGTCGCAGCCATCGTGGATTTTCCGCTGCCCAATAGTGCATATTATGCCGGTTTCCGTTACCGCTGTTGGTGAATGACACTTTGTCGGTAAATAGAACGCGTGCAAAAAATCTGTCATCGTCCCGTAATTTCTCTTGTGCCCAGTGGTAGAACTGTACACGACGTTCAAAGTCGTCGCCATGCAATTCGTGGTGCATAGAAATATGGTACGGGTGCAATCAATGTTGATGCAGCATTCTCAACACCGACGTTATTGAGATTCCCGATTCTCGCGCAATTTGTCAGCTACTGACGTGCGGATTAGCCGCGACAGCAGCTAAAACACCTACTTGGGCATCATGATTTGTTGCAGGTCGTGGTTGACGTTTCTTACGTGGCTGAACACTTCCTGTGTGCTTAAATAACGTAACTATCCGACGAACGGTCCGGACACTTGGATGTCGTCCTGGATACCGAGCAGCATACATAGCACACGCCCGTTGGGCATTTTGATCACAATAGCCATGCATCAACACGGTATCGCCTTTTCCATATTATTTTGTAAACGGTCCATTGTAACACGGGTAATGTATCACGAAGCAAATACCGTCCGCACTGGCAGAATGTTACGCGATACCACGTACGTATACATTTGTGACTATTACAGCGCCATCTATGTCAAAGCGAAAAAAGTGGTCCAACTAAAACATTCATTTTTCTGTACGTACTACACGAATATGTAATAAAAATGGGGGTTCCTACTTAAAAAAAAACGCAATTGATATCCGTTTGACCTATGGCAGCGCCATCTAGCGGGCCAACCATAGCGCCATCTGGTTTTCTCCTTAAAGCTACACAAGTTTCGTTCTTTGTAGTTCTTTCGTTTGATGCTTATTTCGTGAGATATTTGGCGCGGTCACTATCAATGGACCACCCTGAATATAAATAACCTTGTGGATAACACCGGAAGTTCACTGACGCTTTTTGCAGATGCTGCTGTAGTATGTCGAGAGGTTGTAATAATGGAAAATTGTACTGAAATGCAGAAGGATTTGCAACGATTTGACGCATGGTGCAGGGAATGGCAATTGAATCTCGATGTAGACAAGTGTAATGTGCTGCGAATACATTGAAAGAAAGATCCTTTATCATTTAGCTACAATATAGCTGGTCAGCGACTGGAAGTAGTTAACTTCATAAATTATCTGGGAGTACGCATTAGGAGTGATTTAAAATGGAATGATCATATAAAGTTGATCGCGTGTTAAAGCAGATGCCAGAGTGAGATTCATTGGAAGAATCCTAAGGAAATGCAGTCCGAAAACAAAGGAAGTAGGTTACAGTACGCTTGTTCACCCACTGCTCGAATACTGCTCAAATACTGCTCACCGGTGTGGGATCCGTACCAGATAGGGTTGATAGAAGAGATAAAGAAGATCCAACGAAGAGCAAAATGGTTCAAATGGCTCTGAGTACTATGGGACTTAACATCTTAGGTCATCAGTCCCCTAGGACTTAGAACTACTTAAACCTAACTAACCAAAGAACATCACAGCATCCATGCCTGAAGCAGGATTCGAACCTGCGACCGTAGCAGTCCCGCGGTTCCGGACTGCAGCGCCTAGAACCGCTCGGCCACCACGGCCGGCCTACGAAGAGCAGCGGGCTTCGTTACAGGATCATTTAGTAATCGCGAAAGCATTATGGGGATGATAGATAAACTCCAGTGGAAGACTGCAAGAGAGACGCTCAGTAGCTCGGTACGGACTTTTGTTGAAGTTTCGAGAACTAACCTTTATCTACATCTACATCTACATTTATACTCCGCAAGCCACTCAACGGTGTGTGGCGGAGGGCACTTTACGTGCCACTGTCATTACCTCCCTTTCCTGTTCCAGTCGCGTATGGTTCGCGGGAAGAACGGCTGTCTGAAAGCTTCCGTGCGCGCTCGAATCTCTCTAATTTTACATTCGTGATCTCCTCGGTAGGTATAAGTAGGGGGAAGCAATATATTCGATACCTCATCCAGAAACGCACCCATTCGAAACCTGGACAGCAAGCTACACCGCGATGTAGAGCGCCTCTCTTGCAGAGTCTGCCACTGGAGTTTGCTAAACGCTATCACGCTTACCAAATAACCCTGTGACGAAATGCGCCGCTCTTCTTTGGATCTTCTCTATCGCCTCCTTCAACCCGATCTGGCACGGATCCCACACTGGTGAGCAATACTCAAGTACAGGTCGAACGAGTGTTTTGTAAGCCACCTCGTTTGCTGATGGACTACATTTTCCAAGGACTCTCCCAATGAATCTCAATCTGGTACCCGCCTTACCAACAAAATTAATCTTATATGATCATTCCACTCCAAATCGTTCCGCACGCATACTCCCAGATATTTTACAGAAGTAACTGCTACCAGTGTTCATTCCGCTATCATACACTCATACAATAAAAGATCCTGCTTTCTATGTATTTGCAATGCATTACATTGGTCTACGTTACGGGTGCCTATCCGCTGCAGATCTTCCTGCATTTCGCTACAATTTTCTAATGGTGCAGCTTCTCTGTATACTACAGCTTCATCCGCGAAAGCTACGTGGAACTTCCGACACTGTATACTAGGTTGTTTATATATATTGTGAAAAGCAATGGTCCCATAACACTCCCCTGTGGCACGTCAGAGGTTACTTTAACGTCTGTAGACGTCTCTCCATTGATAACAACATGCTGTGTTCTGTTTGCTAAAAACTCTTCAATCCAGCCACACAGCTGGTCTGACATTCCGTAGGCTCTTACTTTGTTTATCAGGCGACAGTGCGGAACTGTATCGAACGCCTTCCAGAAGTCAAGGAAAATAGCATCTACCTGGGAGCCTGTGTCTAATATTTTCTGGGTCTCATGAACAAATAAAGCGAGTTGGGTCTCACACGATCGCTGTTTCCGGAATCCATTTTGATTCCTACATAGTAGATTCTGGGTTTCCAGAAATGACATGATTCTCGAGCAAAAAACATGTTCTAAAATTCTACAACAGATCGACGTCAGAGATATAGGTCTATAGTTTTGCGCATCTGCTCGACGACCCTTCTTGAAGACTGGGACTACCTGTACTCTTTTCCAATCATTTGGAACCTTCCGTTCCTCTAGAGACTTGCGGTAGGCGGCTGTTAGAAGGGGGGCAAGTTCTTTTCCGTACTCTGTGTAGAATCGAATTGGTATCCCGTCAGGTCCAGTGGACTTTCCTCTGTTGAGTGATTCCAGTTGCTTTTCTATTCCTTGGACACTTATTTCTATGTCAGCCATTTTTTCGTTTGTGCGAGGATTTAAAAAAGGAACTGCTGTGCGGTCTTCCTCTGTGAAACAGCTTTGGAAAAAGGTGTTTAGTACTTCCGCTTTACGCGTGTCATCCTCTGTTTCAATGCCATCGTCAACCCGGAGTGTCTGGATATGCTGTTTCGAGCCACTTACTGATTTAACGTAAGACCAGAACTTCCTAGGGTTTTCTGTCAAGTCGGTACATAGAACTTTACTTTCTAATTCACTGAACGCTTCACACATAGCCCTTCTTACGCTAACTTTGACATCGCTTAGCTTCTGTTTGTCTGAGAGGTTTTGGCTGCGTTTAAACTAGCAGTGAAGCTCTCTTTGCTTGCGCAGTAGTTTCCTAACTTTGTTGTTGTACCACGGTGGGTTTTTCCCGTCCCTCACAGTTTTACTCGGCACGTACCTGTCTAAAACACATTTTACGATTGCCTTGAACTTTTTCCATAAGCCGGCCAGACTGGCCGTGCGGTTCTAGTCGCTACAGTCTGGAGCCGAACGATCGCTACGGTCGCAGGTTCGAATCCTGCCTCGGGCATGGATGTGTGTGATGTCCTTAGGTTAGTTAGCTTTAATTAGTTCTAAGTTCTAGGCGACTAATGACCTCAGAAGTTAAGTCGCATAGTGCTCAGAGCCATTTGAACAATTTTTTTCCATAAACACTCAACATTGTCAGTGTCGGAACAGAAATTTTCGTTTTGATCTGTTAGGTAGTCTGAAATCTGCCTTCTATTACTCTTGCTAAACAGATAAACCTTCCTCCCTTTTATTTATATTCCTATTAACTTCCATATTCAGGGATGCTGCAACGGCCTTATGATCACTGATTCCCTGTTCTGCACATACAGAGTCGAAAAGTTCGGGTCTGTTTGTTATCAGTAGGTCCAAGATGTTATCTCCACGAGTCGGTTCTCAGTTTAATTGGTCGAGGTAATTTTCGGATAGTGCACTGAGTATAATGTCACTCGATTCTCTGTCCCTACCACCCGTCCTAAACATTTGAGTGCCCCAGTCTATGTCTGGTAAATTGAAATCTCCACCTAAGACTATAACAATCTGAGAAAATGTATGTGAAATGTATTCCAGATTTTCTCTCAGTTGTTCTGCAACTAATGCTGCTGAGTCGGGAGGTCGGTAAAAGTAGCCAATTATTAACCTAGCTCAGTTGTTGAGTGTAACCTCCACCCATAGTAATTCACAGGAACTATCCAGTTCTACTTCACTACAGGATAAACTACCACTAACAGCGACGAACACTCCACGACCGGTTGCATGCAATCTATCCTTTCTAAACACCGTCTGTGCCTTTGTAAAAATTTCGGCAGAATTTATCTCTGGCTTCAGCCAGCTTTCCGTACCTATAACGATATCAGCTTCGGTGCTTTCTATCAGCGCTTGAAGTTCTGGTACTTTACGAATGCAGCTTCGACAGTTTACAATTACAATACCGATTGCTGCTTGGTCCCCGCATGTCCTGACTTTGCCCTGCACCCGTTGAGGCTGTTGCCCTTTCTGTACTAACCTAAAAAACCGCCCAGTTCACGCCACACAACCCCTGCTACCCGTGTAGCCGCCTGCTGCGTGTAGTGGACTCCTGACCTATCCAGCGGAAACCGAAACCCCACCACCCTATGGCGCAAGTCGAGGAGTCATGCAGTATATTGCTCCCTCCTACGGATATCTCGTGAAGAGACCATGAGGATAAAATCAGAGAGATCAGAACCCACACAGAGGCATACCGACAATCTTTCTTTCCACGAGACCGGAATAGAGGGGAGAACCGATAGAGGTACTCAAGGTACCCTCCGCCACACACCGTCAGGTGGCTTACGGAGTATGGATGTAGATGTAGATGAGCATAGGTAACATCCGCTATGCTCTTGTATGTTGAACACAAATACATGTAAAATTTTCGTGTGTGCCAATTCGAGGATCAACTACATAATGCCTCCCCCTTCATACACACTCTGTTCAGGTGAGGTGTTACTGCCGGGTACTCCGCCAGTCTCACACAGTTCAGAGAAAACTGGATTGAACCACCTTGAATCTGGCAGTCTAGGGTTAGGAAATCCTCTAGCATGTTACCTACAAGCAGCGTTTGCATTACAAGACCCATACACAAACACCATATCGGCTTACTCAGCATTTGTGAATATGGGGTGCACGTTAAAACGATATTGGTCAACAAGTCAGAAGCGCAGTCGAAAAGTTCATTTATGCAAAACCAAGCGAAACTTCACAAACTGGCCCCCAAAATAAACCCACAGCAAATTCAATATGAGCACTTGAAATGAAGTCTTATCTCAATAACCATCTATCTTTCTGTAGCCAATACAAACTGGACACGTATTATATGAAATGTTTTATTCACATTAGTTTATACTACCACCACTTAAACTATCTACTATTCCTCTTGAGATGCCCTGTCACAGCTGTACGCTGGAAGACAATAAGTCATGTTGCGCTGAGTGTACTCAAAAGTGTTGCAAGCTTTCAAAAGACGCTGACTGTCAGTAGCTGTAGCTGAGTGGTCAGCTCGACAGAATCTCAATCCTAAGGGACGGAGTTCGATTGCCGGCTGGGTCGGCGTGGGTGTTGTGTTGTCCCAATCATCATCGTTTCATCCCCATCGACGCGCAAGTCGCCGAAGTGGCGTCAGATCGAAAGACTTGCACCCGGCGAACGGTCTACCCGACGGGAGGCCCTCGTCACGCGACATTCTTCATTGATCTATTAAGAGTAGAGGAGTTACGACACATACCTAAAGCAACATTTAACCAAGTTTTGCGGTGAATGACAATTTAGTAAGCATATATATATATATATATATATATATATATATATATTAAAGGCCATCCTGTTCATTCCACCAACGATGTAACATGCCTTCAACGTAATGTGCGACATACCGTGCCTTTATTGTATCATACTAAGGAACCTGTAGTGGCCTACATTCTGAAGGAAGTTATTGTTCCCAGCGCGAGAAAAGTCATATCCAAGGAGCTCCAGACGCAGCTTTACACCCTCTGGCTGCCCCACGGCTTGCTGGAAGTCGACTGGATTCCAGCTGTGGCGTCGCGTGTCCACAGTGGACACCGCCTTGTCATCATCTCAGTGTCATCCGCCTTACGGGACTCGATGCAGCCGTGGTCTGCACTTCTGGATGCACTGTACGTACAGCGCACACTGCACGTTTCTCCAAACGTACTGAAACAGTGAAATGCATTTGATTCCGAAAGATAACAAAAAAGCAATGGCTTATATCAGTCTGCTTCTAATCACTGTGCATATTCTTGGTTTAAAATTGTAGAAATAAAATTAATAGTGGGTTCAAAGGTTGTTTTCGCCGTGTTTTTTGTTTATTTTGGTGGAATATCCCCGTAAATCTTTAGACATGTAGGAGAGTTGTACGTCACGGCCTTCTTTAATGAACACCTAGTGTCCGTTGATAGTATGTCCTCCATAATAACTTTATTACACAAACACGAAAGAGGAATACTTGTAGTGCATTATTAACTGAGAGGAAAGTTATTATGTCACTGTTAACATAATATTAAACAGATAATAGGATTCCATGTACGACGAGGCAAACCGATATGGAATAAAATGTACGCTATTCTCTAGGTTTGATTTTGTTTGATAGCATGGAAGTTCACACTATGTACTTGTGAGCAATTGTCAACCATAAGACATTAGCTTCATTGTCGCAAATTTCATTACTGTAATGTATCAGGGCTACGGTGGAGTTACGGGCCTACATGTGCAGCCTGTATCCTACACAGGCCACACAATACCAGTGTCTTGCATTACTAACATCGCTCACGCAGGGAGCAGCGTCACAATGGTCGTAGACACTGTTGTTCTCCGACCTTTGCTAGAGGGTGTTTCCCTTTATCCGATGTGAGGTTCTAAATAGCAACACGGCGTTTCGTACATCGTGTCTTGCTTACTGAGATCCGATGCCGCCCATATTTGCTGTGTCCACCGTTGTCCTATCTCCCTATGATCGTACTATGGAGGTGGGGGTGGAGGGTGGAGAAAGGAAAGGAAAGTGAGCAGCTGTGTTTACCCCAGCGCCACGCGGTCACGGTGCTCTTCTCGAGTACACAGTCTCCCTAGGCAGGTTCCCAGGGCAACCCACATCCCCATGCAGCGCCATCTGTCCTCAGAGCCCTTGCTCGCTAATTTAAGATTCCCGCTGGAGGTCGAACGTAAACGTGCATCCACACTGAAGGTCGTGCATTCACCGCCCTTCGAGGCGAATCAGTTATATGGAAGCACAGTCTCTGTTGTTTCCAACATGTCCAACAGAACTCCTGTTCCATTTCACCAAAACTTCAGTAAGAAGTGTCATAGCATATACAGGGTGTCCAAGCTATCTTGTCCACCCAAAACAACTCTGAAATAATAACAGCTATTGGCAAACGACTTTCACCGGTATCAATGTAGGGTTGGGGCCCATGAATGTACATATTTGGAAACATTCTAAAACGAAAGCATATGTGTTTTTTAACACAATCTTATGTTTTTTTAAATGGACCTCCTACTTTTTTCTTAAATGACAAATTGTTGCAAACAAATGTTTCTTAACATCACTGGGTAAAATGGTCCTTTGTAGAAACTTCCACTGTGATACCAGCACTAGATACTAAACATAGCGTTCACATCTCATGCTCAAAGTGATGCCCATTGGCTTGCATACATAGGGTCACTCTGCGGATGAAGGATGCCCTACTTCGTGCTACTGTTTCCTCTTTGATGGCTGTACAAGCATCAATAATGCGTTGCTTCATGTCCTCTGGTGTTGTTGGTTCATGTTGGTAAACAGCATCCTTCACTGCTCCCCAAAGAAAATAATCCAGCGGTGTAGGGTCCGGAGATCGGGCAGGCCACCTAACTGGGCCACCTCGTCCAATCCATCTACCAGGGAACGTACGGTTCAGAAGCCGTCGTGTTCGTAAGGCGTTATGTGCAGGGCATCCGTCATGCTGATACCGCATGACCATTCTCCGGTTCGGAGGTACGGTGTCCAAGAGAACAGGAAGATTGTGTCGTATAAATCTGGAGTATTGTCTGCCATTTTGGATGCCATTTATAAAGAAAAGTCCGATAATGGTATCTCCAATAATCCCACACCAAACATTAACTTTCCACGTACGTTGATGCTCTACCTGACGGAGCCATTTTGGATCATCTGCAGACCAATAATGCATATTCCACATATTGACAATTCCTTCGTCGGTAAAGAGAACATCTGCAAAAAAATTTGGATTAGTCATAAGTTTATGCTGAGCCCACCGACAAAATGTTACCCTATTGCGGAAGTCATTTCCATGAAGATCCTGGTGTAAATGAACATGGTAAGGATAAAATTTATGACGTTTAAGAATACGCTGTGCACTTGATTTCGACACACCAACTTCACGTTCAATTTGACGTGTGCTGATTTCAGGATTCACAGCTATGGTAGCGAGCACAGCAACTTCAGCACGTTCATCTGTGCGTGTTCTAGGACGATGTCGAGGTCTTGGATTTAAGCTTCCCGTTTCACGTAGACGAGATGTGAGACGACCAAACATCCAGCGCGAAGGCGATGGCTTGTCAGGGAATCGTCGTCTGTACAGTCGTTCTGCCTGAACAGCATTTCGTCCACCTACAACAGGGTACAGTACAGGTATGTAGAGTAGGATAGAAAACAGACATATTAACTTAGTAATCATAATGTTCGCTAACAGTAATATCAACAAACAAGCAATCTCATAACGTATTTCCCGTCAACGTACATTCTCCATAGTCCAGCAGCATTTCTACCATATCTTCATGTGTGCACATTATACTGTACAGTATAAGTTCCACAACACAACGTTTATTCACAATGTGTACTACCTCCGTGCCGTCACCAGATTATTCTGGTGCACGACTACACTGGCAAGCGGTGTACTGCACGCCAAAGCAACAACAAATGGGATGGTCGGTGGGTGGTGGAGTACAGGAGTTTGCATGGGTCGCACGTCATAAACAAGGCGAAGTGGTAACTGTGGCAGTAGTGGGAACTACGTTGGACACTTGACTAGTTAGAGCCAGGCCCTGCGCGACAGGCACAATGGGTCATATAACGCATTAGATAAACCTTATTTTGGGTGTGTAGGATAAATAAGACAACCTGACGGGTGAACACCGATCGGTACTGGTTCATATTGTGTACGTAGATACGTAAAACGTGCAAGAGGGAAACCATTATGTGCTTATGAGAGTTGATGGCAGCAGACCGTATTATTCGTTTCGGACCTCTTGATAAGTATGGAGGTGTGATTACACATGTCAATCACATCGCGATTACGGGCAGCATGGGGTTCACGTCTGAGCCTCAGGACGTGCGCTAGCAGCGCATGTCGGGTGTTTCAAGCGTCAACTTCGCGTCTCAATATCTCGGGATGTAATGGGAATATTGCGGTGCAATCAACGCCATTGTGTATGTGCTTTGTCATGCTATGGATTGCTGAAGAAAAAATATAGGAGGTCCATTTAAAATAAATATAAGTTTGTGTTAAAAAACACATATGCTTTCGTTTTAGAATGTTTCCAAATATGTACATTCATGGGCCCCAGCCCTACATTGATACCGGTGAAAGTCGTTTTCCAATAGCTGTTATTATTCCAGAGATATTTTGGGTGGAGAAGAGAGCTGGGACACACTGTATTGAAAATTTAAGCATTTATGGTGATTGTTAAGTAAACGTAAGATGAAAATGTTGTCCTCCTTGTCGTCAATACGTTCTATTAGCCTAAACAGAAAATTTTGACAGTTACTTCCAAAAAGGCGATACAGTTTATATCGAATGAATATTTTGACATTGCAACACTTGAAGGTGACTTAAAATCGACAGTAAAAAATGTAGCCGTTCTGAAGAGCATACTGTACACTGCAACAAGGGGCGTCTCCTTACTGCTTTGAGGAGAATCATTTTGTTTGGCATCCTCCACAGTCAATGAAGCGGCTAAATCACTTCGACAGCAACACCACGAAAAACAAGAAAGTGTCAATGCAGTGAGCGACTGATTATTTCGATTTTTTTTGTTTGTTTACTTGTAGTCGCAATCACATTCTAATGACACAGTCATAACCGGTTTCGGCCATACAACGACTATCTTCAGATTCTAGAACAATACAAAAGAAAATTTATATTAAAACCTAGAAATAAGTGCAATATTTAACCAGGCTTATTAGTAATGTAACTGAATTTATGCGAAATAGATGTAGTTGATACCTAAAGGCGGCATACACTGAACACAGGTTCGTGCGTTTTCGAACTAGCTACAAAATGTAAAACACCAGTGTTACATAGGCATAAAAATGTTGTAGATTTTATTCATCGTCTTTGTTCTAGATGCGCGCGTCCTCTATAAGACGGACTTTATTTTTCAGAAGTCTAAAATATGACAAATTTACTATTAATATTTAGGTCAAATGTATATAAAATTCAAAAATTACAGAACAGATCGTTAAATCAGTGAAGTGACATTTCAGAACAAGGAGAAAACTTTGCTGTAGACGCAAATAGCGCTAGCCCTTGTAGGGTGTACTTGTGGCGCCCGTCTGAGCCGTTGTCCACCGGTAGGGCAGGGACGGCGCGGGCAGGTGGCTGCGGCGCTGCTCCGCCTCAGAGGTTGTTCTCGTCTCCTGCAGGCCGCACTGGCCAGGGCAACACCCGACCGCCGGAAGGCTCCATCCTCAGCTGAAGCACGTATGCGGTAAAAACGAGTCTCTCAGGCCAACAGATCGTCGTAAACGTTGAAGTATGCGTCTGTTGCAAGTACATTCTCTACACTGAGGAGTTTGTCAGGTTCTCTGCGTCTCGTAACATAAATCTCCAGTTGTTCTAAAATGTCTAATCGTTTACTTTTTCTAACTTCATCTAAATTTGAAGCTGTTCGTCAGTGTCACCAATATCATGACCCTCCTCTCGCATATGTAAGCCTAGCGCTGTCTTATCACTGGGATACGTGCGTTCTTTAAACTTTGCATCAAAGGACCTGCCTGTCTGTCCAATATAGCTTTCTTTCGCATTCGTGACATGATACTTTGTACACCCCCGATTTACTATATTTATTACTTTTCCATGGCAAGTTACGAAGTACTAGTCTTTCAAAATTATCGCATGTCCTAAATGCAATTTAACCCCGTTTCTTTGGAATATGTTTTCGATTTTATCTGATGTTTTGCCTATATATTTCACAGTGGTGTACTTACCCTATTCGGATCTCGCTTTTACGTGCCGTTTCTCGCTCCTTCTTATCTTCTTTTTAATTTTGCTATGTATATCTCGGTCGTAATCATTTGCAACGGCAACCTGTCTTATTACGTCAAGTTTCTTTTCCACTTCAATTTCATATAATGGAAGTCTTACAATTCTGTATAATACTGAATAAAAATGTGCATGTTTCTGACTTACCGGGCGTTGATAATCTCGCCCCTACATGTTGGGTTCCTAAATATTTGGAACGTATGTCTACCATTTTTGTTATGAATCGTCAGATCTAGGAAGTTTATCTTTTTGGCTACTTCAGTTTCTGTCGTGAATTTTATCTTGGAGCGCATACTGCTTATCTTCTATGCCACATCTTCTATTTGTGTTTTACTACCTCTACAAAGAATAATTGAGTCATCGACATATTTTCTGTAACATAGTACATTCGTCAGAATCTCGGGATTCGTCTCGAAGAAATTCTTTTCTAGCTGATTAATAAAAATTTCTGCTGTTGTTCCTGGTAAGCAGTTTCTCATAGCGAATCCATCGCCTTGTCTGTAACATTTATAGTTAAATAGAAAGTAGTTACACAATAGAACAAACTGAAATATTTCAATCAGTTCTACAACTTCAGGTTGACCTAGACGCCCGATACGTGATGCATTAGTTTCTATTACCTCTAACGCTTCATCGATGGGAATATTTGTATATAAGTTCTCGATATCCATTCGTGTGAATGTGGCATCCTCCGGTATCTCGATATCTTTTACTTCCTGCGCAAAGGCCGCACTGCTTTTAACACGTGTGTTTCTTCCTAAACAAAATTAGTTTTTAAAATTTTGTTGAGTTCCATATTAATCTTATATGTAGGACAATCTGTATTATTAATCACTGGCCAATGGGTGTTTCTTGTTTATGAAACTTTATTTGCGCTCTTAGGTTTGGTGTACATGCGTTCATTACCTTTAGGCACCTTGTTTTCTTTATGTTAAAATGAGAAATTCAAATTATATATCCTTTTGTTTAATTCTTTCTGGAAACTCTTTGTCGGGTCGCTTATAACTTCGACAATGTTATTTTTCTTAAAGAAATCTTCTGTCTTTTTTATGTAATCAGTGTCATGAACAAAACGGCTGTGTTGCCTTTATATGCTCTGGTGACGAGAACTTTTCGATCTTTAAGTTTATTATTGAGCTTTGTAATAACTTTGTCCTCGGTGATATGCTTTCATGAAAGATTTTTCGATCTTTTTAATAGCTTTTCACTTTTGGTTGCAACAATAAACTGTTCACCTCTGGTTAGTTTTCCTATCTCACATGCCATTTTAATCTCAGCCGTGTCTTGCTTCTTTCCTATATTATATTGTAATCACCTGTTTAAAAGGTGTTCTTCGTCAGTGTTTAAAATCAGAGTAGAAAAATTTTCAACACGGTTAAAATTTTTTTCGACTTGTTGTACTTTACTTTTTTGCTGTCCCAAACGGCTGGAATTTAAATTAAAAATTTTCTTCTCGTGTCTCGTCTTAAAGCTCTTTATGTACGTGATCTTCAGTCATATCCCACACGTCAGAAAACTGTACTGGTAAAAGCATATTACTGAGCGATAGATGTCCTTTAATTATTTTATAATTTAAAGGCTGTTCTATCTTGTAATCCTCCTTCAGTTCGAACTGTATCAATCTTAACTCTCTTTCGCGTTTACCTTTTCTGGCAATTTGGGAGGAATTATTTATCTTAACTCTCACATGTTTAGGAACTATTCCCAATTCCAAACATCTCTTATTCAAGTGAATTTTAGCTCAGATACTGAGTTCGAGTGTTGCCCTGGCTAGAGCGGGCCGCAGGAGACGAGAACAACCTCTGAGGCGGAGCAGCGCCGCAGCCAGCTGCCCGCGCCGTCCCTGCCCTACCGGTGGACAACGGCTCAGACGGGCGCCACAAGTACACCCTACAAGGGCTAGCGCTATTTGCGTCTACAGCAAAGTTTTCTCCTTGTTCTGAAATGTCACTTCACTGATTTAATGATCTGTTCTGTAATTTTTGAATTTTATATACATTTGACCTAAATATTAATAGTAAATTTGTCAAATTTTAGACTTCTGAAAACCAGAGACCATCTTATAGAGGACGCGCGCATTTGGCGCAAAGAGGGTGAATAAAATCTACAACATTTTTATGCCTATGTAACACTGGTGTTTTACATTTTGTAGCTAGTTTGACAACGCACGAACCTGTGTTCAGTCTATGCCGCCTTTAGGTATCAACTACATCTATTTCGCATAAATTCAGTTGCATTACTAATAAGCCTAGTTAAATATTGCACTTATTTTTAGGTTTTAATATAAATTTTCTTTTGTATTGTTCTAGAATCTGAAGATAGTCGCTGTATGGCCGAAACCTGTTATGATTGTATCATTAGAATGTGATTGCGTCTACAAGTAAACAAAAAAAATTCTTTACAAAAAAACCACCTTTCAGAGTGCGGCATCCGTGAAGAGTACGGAGGCCACCCTTGACGTCAGACTGCTGCCCCGTGACGTGGACACACTGCCTCCTCCCTGCCCATACCTTCGTGTTTCTGTTAACGCCGTCTTCTGAGAACTGCAGAAACCAAACTACACTACTGACCATTAAAATTGCTGCACCACGAAGATGACGTGCTACAGACGCGAAATTTAACCGACAGGAAAAAGATGCTGTGACAGGCAAATGATTAGCTTTTCAAAGCATTTACACAAGGTTGGCGCCGGTGGCGACACCTACAACGTGCTGACATGAGGAAAGTTTCCAACCGATTTCTCACACACAGACAGCAGTTGACCGGCGTTGCCTGGTGAAACGTTGTTGTGATGCCTCGTGTAAGGAGGAGAAATGCGAACCATCACGTTTCCGACTTTGATAAAGGTCGGACTGTAGCCTATCGCGATTGCGGTTTATCATATCGCGACATTGCTGCTCACGTTGGTCGAGATCCAATGACTGTTAGCAGAATATGGAATGGGTGGGTTCAGGAGGGTAATACAGAACGACTTGTTGGATTCCAACGGCCTCGTATCACTAGCAGTCGAGATGACAGGCATCTTATCCGCACGGCTGTAACGGATCGTGCAGCCACGTCTCGATCCCTGAGTCAACAGATGGGGACGTTTGCAAGACAACCATCTGTACGAACAGTTCGACGACGTTTGCAGCAGCTCGGAGACCGTGGCTGCGGTTACCGTTGACGCTGCATCACAGACAGGAGCGCCTGCGATGGTGTACTCAACGACGAACCTGGGTGCACGAATGGCAAAACGTCCTTTTTCGGATGAATCCAGGTTCTGTTTACAGCATCATGATGGTCGCATCCGTGTTTGGCAACATGGCGGTGAACGCACATTGGAAGCGTGTATTCGTCATCGCCATACTAGCCTATCACCCGGCGTGATGGTATGGGGTGCCATTGGTTACACGCCTCGGTCACCTCTTGTTCGCATTGACAGCATTTTGAACAGTGGACGTTACATATCAGATGTGTTACGACCCGTCGCTCGACCCTTCATTCGATCCCTGCGAAACCCTACATTTCAGCAGGATAATGCACGACCTCGTGTTTCAGGTCCTGTACGGGCGTTTCTGGATACAGAAAATGTCCGACTGCTGCTCTGGCCAGCACATTCTCCAGATCTCTCACCAATTGAAAACGTCTGTTCAATGGTGGCCGAGCAACTGGCTCGTCACAATACGGCAGTCACTACTCTTGATGAACTGTGGTATCATGTTGAAGCTGCATGGACAGCTGTACCTGTACACGCCATCCGAACTCTGTTTGACTCAATGCCCAGGCGTATCAAGGCCGTTATTACGCCAGAAGTGGGTGTTCTGGGTACTGATTTCTCAGCATCTATGCACCAAAATTGCGTGAAAATGTAATCACATATCGGTTCTAGTATAATATCATCTGCATTTCTTCTTGGTGTAGCAATTTTAATGCCAGTAGTGTATTCCGTCTAGGCGCTTACTGGGTTCACCGTGCCAGTGGCTTGGGTGTTCCATGTTTTACGGAAATGAAGATGTTTTCGATTTCTTTGAGACTTAAATTATTTCCTGTGTCAACACCTCAATTTGAAACTATGAAGAACACAATTAGTCGCCCACATTTTAAATTTTCCGGAGTGATGCTAGTAGCAGAATTTTAATAGTCAGGTTTCTTGGGCAAAACTAGATGAAACGCTTGTTGTTGCAGGTGAGGACGATTTGTCTGGTATTATATACAGACATGTGTTCTGAATATTCGTGTGAGCATTCCTCTAACTGCGGCTGTCGCCCTAGAAGCTCACAAACAAAGTGGCACCAGTGGAGGGACGCCGCTGTGTGGGCGCTGCCCCCGCTGCAGTGGCGCTCCCCCACAGGCCGCGACCCGTCTACCTGGTGACGTCAGCGTGGCTCAGCTTAATCTCGCGTCTCAAGTACTGAATGATGACGTGTCAGGGCGGAGATCAAAAAGCTAAGAACCGTCAGTCATCGTACTGATCGATTTTATATCTTGTTTACTCTGTTTAATCGTCACAGGTACTCCAGAAATGTGACACATATTTCATCACACAGTGCAATGCACGGCGTTGACCTGGACCCAAGGTGCGGCTGCTTGCAGAGCGATGTTGTGGGGGGATACTTCTGGCGGCAAGAAAGTACTGAGTAGGAAACATGAGCGAACCTGACAGCGAGTAGTACGGTAGAGACAGTCCGCGGTCGAGTAATAAACTAGTGGGTGCTGTAAGCTGCAAATGTCGTGTCGGTAATCACTTTCACCATCAGTAGCCATGAATATTGCGCAAAAGTGTTGCTACAAGAGCCTCTCCTACCCTGCACATGCGCCGCAGTGAATTCCTCTGGAACGTTACAGGAGGATATTAAAAAATAAAAAATGAAATATTTTTTAAATGCCAGTCACTAGGCGACCTACACGTTACAATTTCCCATAACTTGCCACCCCTTAGAGTCCTGGAGGTCACCTGTAACGAACTTTGGGAATATATGGGGAAATCCAGTTTGTAAGGACATTAGTTACTAAAGAGGAGTTGTCCTGCAGGAAGACAACGTCCCATTCATGTTCTGGGAACATCAGCTAACCCTACACACTACTGCGTTCTTTCAAGACAATGCAGCAGTTATTTTGGGTTATGGTACACCAGAAGATAAGAGCAGCATTGCTGTACTGTGTTTTGCTGAGTTCAGGTAAGTAACACCTTGGAGACTAACACTATGTAATGGTGTAAGTGAATCATAGGTGTTGTCATGTTGAAGGTTTCACTGGTAATGTGTATGCTAAATAACTTGGTGTTCATCAAAGTACAATGAAATTTATTTTTGGTAAACATTCCTTGATACATATCACTTGTTATGGACCACAATGCCGATGGTGGAGACACTTAATGTCATTTTGAGCTTCTAAGGTGAATAGTTGGAAATAGCTCGTCGTCCCGTTGGATGTTAGTGTTCCACTCGTGTTGTGGGAGCAGCAGTGCAACACTCTATGTACATGGTACACATTGATGTCTTCTCTGAAGTATTTCAGCAGAATTTTAGGTGATGGTACACCGCAACAAGCTAACGTAATTTCGTCCTTTGTAGAATTGTCGGGTGAGCTGTGGAATGCCTTGGAGAACATTGCTGTGCAACGAAGTAACTGAGGGGTGTGGTCGTGTTGAAAGTCCATGTCTCACTGGAGGTGGGTGATTGGCAGCCAAGCAGAATAAGATGTTTCAGATCATTACAAAAACTGGTAGTTATTTTACAATAAAATTTCTTGTAATATATTAACTAATATGGGGCCCGTATACCACTGATAACGAAAATTAGGATATTTTATAAGAGTGGAGCCTCTAAGGAGGTTTGGCAATAGCGCAGCATTGTTTTGTTGGAAGACTACATCTGACTCATGTCCTGGTAAATTGCAGCATCATAGGCTGGTTGCATCCCACAGACTTTTGTATTCCTTCAAGACTGGTGGTTGTACACCTGACTGGTTTTAACCACTGATTGGCTAATCAATTGTTTACTCATTTATTCAGTTTTCCACCTCCTCACACTGGTGTGGGGTAAGGCCACCTCCTCACACTGGCTGCGCCCCTGGCAGCAGCAGGGGGCTGGCGTGGGGGGCGCAGTCTGAGGGGGCAAGCTCTACGTAGGACCCAGTAATGCAGAAAGCAAACAGACACTCAAGTTTGGAGCCTCGACATAAGCGATAACCTGATAGTCGAATTGGCTCCATTGGAATTCCACACCCATTAAATCAGCCCAGAAATTTTCCATTCTGCATGCTTTGTTAGGCACGAAGAATTACTCTGAGTGTGGGTCACTTTTGGAGGAGACACAAAATATCCCATTACAACACATTTAGGAAGTTGTACAACCAACCTCAGACCATGAAGTTAGGGATACGTTACAACCCAGTATGTATTGCTCTCAAAGAGATGACACAGACAAGCTTAGACTAACTACTGTACACATACAGGCACTTATCCAACCATTCTTCACGCACTCCCACATGTGAATGGAATTGGAGAAAGTCCTAGCAACTGGTACGGTGTATGTACCCACTCCTTGCCCTTCACAGTCGTTTGCAGAGTATAGATGTAAGTTTATATGAATCAGAGTCAGTTTGGGAAGAGTAAGAATTGCACTGACAATAATGGGGGTCTTTTTGAGAGGGTCACTGAGGCAGGAGTGGTGTCAGCTATAGAAGTTGTGAGGGTCACTTTTGGACGGTTGAGGGTCACTTTTGGAGGAGTTAGGATCACTTTGGGAGGACTAAGGGTCACTTTGCAGGAGTGACAGTCACTGTGAGATGGGTGAGGGTAACTTGGGAAGACTGAGGGTGCCACTTGAGACCTTCGAGATACATAAAGGGGTGAGGTGAATAACAGTCCAACTAAGAAACGGGGCACTGTCCAGATGGAAGGTCATGTGTAACTATTGACGTAGAAGTGGAAGTAGAATGTTCTTGGTTAATACTGCTCACTCTAATGCTTCCTCTACTAACACCAAGGAATTGTTCTCACAACACTGTATTCAGATGTCATTTTGTGTGGCACCGTTACGAAGCTGAGGAACATGAAGTACTGGATTGAATTTTAGCATAAATAAGGAATGGGACACTGCTATCTGGAAGTTCACATCTAGCTAATGATGTAAAAACAGCTCACTTCGATGTTTCCTGAACAAACACTGTATTTATTTTCTACCATCTTTCCCTTTAAGACGATACCCAAATTAGGTATGGTATGTCTCAGATAGCAAACTGAGGAACATAAGAAGCTACTCATCTGTATTACAACGTAGGTAAGGAATGTGGCATTTTCCAACAGGATGATCATGTAACTCGTTGATGTGGAAGCAGAATGGGCTTGGTTCATCATGCTGACTCATTGTTCTCTGAACACAGAGAATATTTTATGTCATTGTTTTCCACAACACTATAGCAAATATGGTATTGCATATCACTATAAGGAAGCAGAACTTGTGAGGTAGGATTAGGCTCAATGGCAGCGTAATTAATAATTGGGATTATGTCCAGCTAGAATACCATATCTAACTGACAATGTAGAATCGGAAGCAGAATGGGCTTGGTTCATCATGCTGACTCATTGTTCTCTGAACACAGAGAATATTTTATGTCATTGTTTTCCACAACACTATAGCAAATATGGTATTGCATATCACTATAAGGAAGCAGAACTTGTGAGGTAGGATTAGGCTCAATGGCAGCGTAATTAATAATTGGGATTATGTCCAGCTAGAATACCATATCTAACTGACAATGTAGAATCGGAAGCAGAATGGGATTACCATATTCTTCTGATTTCAATCTTGCTGCAACAAACACAGAGATTCTGGGGACCATAAGGCAGGACTGAGCTGGCCAAGCGGTTCTAGGCGCTGCAGTCTGGAACCGCGCGGCCGGTACGGTCGCAGGTTCGAATCCTGCCTCGAGCATGGATGTGTGTGATGTCCTTAGGTTAGTTAGGTTTAAGTAGTTCTAAGTTATAGGGGCTGATGACCTCAGAATTTAAGTCCCATAGTGCTCAGAGCCATTTTGCAAGCTTCTGATTTCGTGTCTTAGCGTTAAGTGAGTTTCTTCGACTCTCTCGTCTGAATAGGGTATCCCATCTCTTTTCGGGATATATATATATATATATATATATATATATATATATATATATATATATATATATATACACTCCTGGAAATTGAAATAAGAACACTGTGAATTCATTGTCCCAGGAAGGGGAAACTTTATTGACACATTCCTGGGGTCAGATACATCACATGATCACACTGACAGAACCACAGGCACATAGACACAGGCAACAGAGCATGCACAATGTCGGCACTAGTACAGTGTATATCCACCTTTCGCAGCAATGCAGGCTGCTGTTCCCCCATGGAGACGATCGTAGAGATGCTGGATGTAGTCCTGTGGAACGGCTTGCCATGCCATTTCCACCTGGCGCCTCAGTTGGACCAGCGTTCGTGCTGGACGTGCAGACCGCGTGAGACGACGCTTCATCCAGTCCCAAACATGCTCAATGGGGGACAGATCCGGAGATCTTGCTGGCCAGGGTAGTTGACTTACACCTTCTAGAGCACGTTGGGTGGCACGGGATACATGCGGACGTGCATTGTCCTGTTGGAACAGCAAGTTCCCTTGCCGGTCTAGGAATGGTAGAACGATGGGTTCGATGACGGTTTGGATGTACCGTGCACTATTCAGTGTCCCCTCGACGATCACCAGTGGTGTACGGCCAGTGTAGGAGATCGCTCCCCACACCATGATGCCGAGTGTTGGCCCTGTGTGCCTCGGTCGTATGCAGTCCTGATTGTGGCGCTCACCTGCACGGCGCCAAACACGCATACGACCATCATTGGCACCAAGGCAGAAGCGACTCTCATCGCTGAAGACGACACGTCTCCATTCGTCCCTCCATTCACGCCTGTCGCGACACCACTGGAGGCGGGCTGCACGATGTTGGGGCGTGAGCGGAAGACGGCCTAACGGTATGCGGGACCGTGGCCCAGCTTCATGGAGACGGTTGCGAATGGTCCTCGCCGATACCCCAGGAGCAACAGTGTCCCTAATTTGCTGGGAAGTGGCGGTGCGGTCCCCTACGGCACTGCGTAGGATCCTACGGTCTTGGCGTGCATCCGTGCGTCGCTGCGGTCCGGTCCCAGGTCGACGGGCACGTGCACCTTCCGCCGACCACTGGCGACAACATCGATGTACTGTGGAGACCTCACGCCCCACGTGTTGAGCAATTCGGCGGTACGTCCACCCGGCCTCCCGCATGCCCACTATACGCCCTCGCTCAAAGTCCGTCAACTGCACATACGGTTCACGTCCACGCTGTCGCGGCATGCTACCAGTGTTAAAGACTGCGATGGAGCTCCGTATGCCACGGCAAACTGGCTGACACTGACGGCGGCGGTGCACAAATGCTGCGCAGCTAGCGCCATTCGACGGCCAACACCGCGGTTCCTGGTGTGTCCGCTGTGCCGTGCGTGTGATCATTGCTTGTACAGCCCTCTCGCAGTGTCCGGAGCAAGTATGGTGGGTCTGACACACCGGTGTCAATGTGTTCTTTTTTCCATTTCCAGGAGTGTATATATATATATATATGTACACTAAACCTCCAGCATTATAACATTGTCTTCCCTTTAATCCATCGTCGTGTTTCTTCTTCCTCATAACAACTTTCTCTTTCTTCTGGTGAGATCGTGTTTCGGGGTATCTTTGGTAATGCGCGCCACCACAAATATTTTTTCGGTATTCACGAGCAGTTCTTCCGGGGTATAACCGATAGTTGTATGCTGTAGGTAATTTACGGTTGAAGTCTTGCAACAGATCAATCCACTTGGATTGCTTCGTTGAGCAGTAGGTTCTCATAAAACGATTGAACACTCTAAATACACATTCGATGGGACTTGCGCCGGGGTTGTAAATGACGTTTTGACATGTATAATATCTGCTTCCTGTAAAGCCTTCTTCCAAGTAAAACACGTGCAAATCGTTGCTTTGTCCCGTTACAATGGTTCTTGGATTCCCAACAGACAGAATAAAATCAGAACACAATTCCTTGATAACGGATTTGGTGGTGTGTGATCGAATTGGGTACAACATTACGTACTTAGAAAAGTATCCAAAAATCCCACTATGTATTTATTACCTCCTCTTGCCCGCAGAACTGGCCCAGAGACGTCCTCAGAGATTAGATCTCAGGGCTTATGTGGAATGATGGAGTGCATTTCATCTTGTGTACCGTTGTTATAAGGCTTAGTCACCTGACAAACTTCGCATTCCTTCCAAACCTGCTGAACTCTTCTCGTAATATTAGGAAAGTAATAACAGCTACCTATCTTGCTTGAACATTTAAGTACACCAAAATGACCGCAAACATAGTGAGTGTGCAGTATGAGCTTTTCCACGTAATCTTCTGGTATACATACCCACCATTTATCTGAAGTATCAGACCTCCTGTAGAACAAAACAGTATCGACTACGGAGCTGCCCTTGGTCTGGCTGGTCAGTTTATTGAAAATTATAGACCAATGACCATCTCGTTGCTGGAGGACAGATAGGTTACTACACATGTATAAATAATACCTCCTGGATTCCAAATCTTGCATCAGCAAGTTCCTATGTTGCTTCTCCTCTTCTTCCTCTGTGCTAATGTTCTCCAAATCTTCAGCTGGTCTAGATAAAGCGTCTACGACCTGGTTACGTTGCCCCTTTATGTATATATCTCTGACATTATATTCTTGTAAAGTCCAGCGTGATAGACGAGCTTGATGTATTTTGGCTTGTTGCAAGAATGTGAGAGCTTGATGATCGCAGTACACGGTAGTGAGTGCTCCAAACAAGTAACAGTGGAATTTTCGAAACACCCACACCGCCGCCAAAGCTTCCAATTCTGTGGTTGTGTAGGAGCGGTCGCAACATGACAACACGCGACTTGCGTAAGCTATGGGACAGAACGTTGGTTGGTTATTGATGTCCTTGATTTGAAACAAACAGCAACCTAAACCTACGCTCTATGAGTCAGTCATCAAACCAAACTCCAAAGTCATATCCTGGTGGTGTAACAATATTGCATCCGCAAGAGCGTCTTTGATAAGCTGGAACTTCAGAGCCATTTTTCCATCCCACGGTATGTTTTTTTCGTAGAAGCTGATGTAAGGGCTCTGCATTCATCACATGTTTATTTAAAAATCGCCTATAGAAGGTCGCCATTCCTATGCAAGGTTTTAACTGATTCTTGTTTTATGGTGTGGGAAAATCCTTGATGGCGCTCACCTTCTGAATCCGGCATTGTTTCCTTATTGTCTGTTATATGCCCGAGGAAACAGATCCGTTCGAGTGCAAAATGAGATATTCGCAGGTTAGCTGTCACGCCTGCTTTACTAAATGCATTTATGACTCTGGCCAAGACGTTAATGTGTTCTTCCCAAGTTGACTTTGCAGTTCAGGTCCTAAAGCGGCATCCAATGCCTGGATAAACACATCAGAGCTAACATTCAGGCGAAATGGAAGAACCTTAAAATGATAGCTTCTCTCTGTATAACCAAATGCTGTGTACTTCCTCGATTCAGGACTTCTCATTATCTGCCAGTAAGAACTTCTAAGATCACCAGTCGAAAATAATTTTTTGCCATGAAACTTCTGTATAAGGCCATCATTATTATCTGGATGAGTGAGGACAGGAACTATAATCTTCCAGAATGAGATTTTCACTCTGGAGCGGGTCGTGAGTCTGCTTGGGTAGGTGAGACGGTAGAGCACTTGCCCATGAAAGACAACAGGTCCCGAGTTCTAGTCTCGGTCCGTCAAACATTTTTAATCTGCCAGGAAGTTTCAACTATAATCTTATCTATGAGTCTTGCGTCCAAAACTAGTCGAACTTTGAATCCTTTGCCGTCTGGTTTAGGGACAACGAATAAATGACTACAGTATGGGCTTGTTGATGGCTCAGTCAACTTCCAATCCAACATTCGTTGCAATTCTTTATCGACGGATGGTCCAAGTCGCCAAGGTATAGGATAAAAACTTTGGCAATATGTACTGTGTGGGTACACTTCTAAATTACACGTTGCCTTTCACTATACCCCGTTTATCACTAAAGACAACGATATTCTTCTGCAATAAGTCTGCCATTTGTCTTCACTGCCGATCGTCAAAATAGATTCAGACTATAACATCCCCCCTGCTTCCCGGCATTTGCGAAATTACGAGTTAACAATGACCGTGAATTGTGAATTTTGACCAGCCTCGGGATAAGGCATCCGAATCCGAAGTAAATAATGATTATTCCGCGGGAAACAGGACACGTTATAACTTGAGCGCTATTGAATGGGTAATTTCATTCAACAACTATCGATAATGAAATAATGGAAATAATTTGGAAATAAATTTAGAAATTTTGCCAGTGGAAATTTTGCCGAAAGAAATGATTAAGTTGTAAAAGCAATTAAAAAATCGGTCGCCAGCTCAACCGATGAGCGACAGTACTGTTTATTACGTGAATAATTGAGTCAAAAGTAAAGTTTACCTGTTTGTAGAGCAGCAGGTGGAACGGGAACACATACGTAAGTGCTGTGTCAGGCTCAGCAGTCATATAAAATAATGTCATAACAATCTAACTACACTTAAACATTAATGGTTAACTTGTAATAGGTATTTTGATAGCTATTTTGTTGATAATTTGTCAGCTAAGTGTAATGCTGACAAGTCAGATAATTATCTATCGAGATTTTGAATAATGGACTGTCATTCTGTCTTTCAAATTAGGTACTTTGCACAGTTTAATCTACTGATAATGGAATATATTGCCAATAATTTATTAACTATGTTTTGAATGATAATAATTCATTAATTGGAGAACTGTCAGGTGGAATAAGCTTTATAGTTTCATGAAATATCCTTGAACAAACTTCAGCTGAATATGCATTGGTATAAATCTTAATAATGAAATTTATTACTTCAGTCTATTATTACTACGGTTGGCGTAAGCTTATTAAGTGCAACAATTAGCTACGATAACCAATCGTTCAAAACAATCTGAAATTTACTCTTCACCGTCTATGCAAATAATTTGATAATTAACATATTTTCTATTGATAATGGCGTAACACACTCGGTTCAATAAGGTAAGGATCGGATGGAAACTACTTGGTGTTATTGTCGGGTGGAATGTAACTGCAACACTTCGATTGTAAAGTGCTTATTATTAATTGTTCAACTTCAGAGAAAAGCTCAGTCACTGGCAAGCCTTCTACAATTTTATCCCACGAAAATTACGTAGATCTTACTTCCCTCGTTGTCGGTGGATCGACAGAAGTCCACGGCGGCGACACAATGTGGCAGAAGGCTTTTACTGTTGCGACTCGGGCCCACAGTGCGCTTCACATTTAAGCCCTCGTTTCTTCAGCACTGTGCCCATTAATCCATAATAACTTGCTTGGCCGTGCTTCCAGATATGCCGACCATTACTTTCCCGTCGTACTTAGACCCACACACCAGCCGTTAGATGTAACACAGCTAGGACCAGCAGCCCTCGGCTGTACTTGTTACTCCGAGCACGGCGTCACTGCTACTACTGCCCGCTGGCGCGCTCCCGCACCCAGCGGCGCGACAAAACAATCTCTCTGACTTCAACGTTAACTAAATACGCCCTGACTTGCCAGTGTTGAATATTACATTATTTAAACATAGTATTTACAATACATCTTAACACTAGACTACACATCGAATACAAACAGTTTCATGTGTTAAGTAAGCGAAAAAATTCATCGGAAGGACTGCGTTGTACCGTCAGAGTTGCACTTGTGTCACGTTGAACAATTCTCTTCAGTCGCCGTTGGTCCCTCTCTTGCAGGATCTTGCTCCAGCCGCAACGATGTTTTATCGGATTCCTGATATTCACGGTACACTCGTGATATGCTCGTACGGGAAAGTCGCCACTTCATGGTTACCTCGGAGAAGCTGCGTCCCATCGCTCGTGCGCTGACTATAAATCCACGATCAAACCCACTTAAATCTTGATAACCCGCCATTGTAGCAATAGCCACCGATCTAACAACTGTTCCACACACTTTTCTCTTATATAGGCGTTGCCGACCGCAGCGTCGTATTCTCCCTGTTTACATAGCTCTGTATTTGAATACACATGCCTGTACCTGCTTCTTTGACGCTTCAGTGTACATAACTACAGTTGCTGAAGATGGATAAAATACTTTGCAAATTTGGTCGTAAAATATTGCATGGATTCTGAGCCTAGCACTTTCGTTTGCGTCGTAAATTACAGAACAATTTTTCGTCACATTTACTTCAATAATCGTGAACTGAGCCTTCCATTTAATTATTATGACTGCGTGACGTAAATACTATAAAAACCAATGATGAAGTTAGAACAATCTCGTTACGATAAGCGTCGGTATTGCAACATGCCATCCATTAAGAGACACAGAAGGTGTTTCAGGTTCCGGTTATTTCCTCAGTGGTGACAGTTTTAGGTCTTGTGTGTCAGACCGAGGCAACAGGAACACGTACGTGGAAGCTGGACGGAGCACCACTGGAGCGTGCAGCGTGTCAGCTGTTCTCCAGGAGTAGCGCCCAGCACCACGCCCCTCCACTGCAGGGCCTCAGTGAAAGGCCTCTGAGAGTGAGCCCTTCTGGGCTGAGCCCGGAGCCCTGCAGGACTTTGTCTCCTGGGCGCGGCCTCGCCGCCTGCCTGTCTCTCACCTGACCCAACCGAATCTATGAAAATCACGCCCAGTGAGATTCGCGTCCAACCGGAAATGTGTGAGATTCGCTCCCTTTGTGTCAGGCTTACCTTCGCCTGGGCCGTCCTAATCACCCTGAACTACCTGCTCCTCGGACACAGGGCCAGCCGAAGTGGCCTAGCGGTTCTAGGCGCTACAGTCTGGAACCGCGCGACCACTACGGTCGCAGGTACGAATCCTGCCTCGGGCATGGACGTGTGTGATGTCGTTAGGTTTAAGTAGTTCTAAGTTCTAGGGGACTGATGACCTCAGAAGTTAAGTCCCATAGTGCTCAGAGCCATTTTTTGAACCTCGGACACAGGGACCTGCCCCCCTCCCCCGGTACCAGGCACAGCCGCCGACTGTCTGATACACAAACACAGCCTTTAGTGCCACGCTGGCTGTAGAAGAGTTCACATCGCGCGATTCGTGTATTTTCGACACAGGAGTTCAGATATGGAATTTTCAACCACTAATCACAGTAAGCAATGTTGCCACTACGAATGTCATTCTTACATAGTAAAGAGAACTAAAGAAGATGGAACAGTAATGTGGCGCTGTTGAAGACAGAGAGCAAACCGCTGCCGCGGAGTGGTGAAAACGGAGGATTCGACAGCGCTTTTTTCATTCGAGCATCAATGTGGACCTCCTGATATCGCTCAGTTGCAAGTAAGGAAGACTTTGAACCACGGAAAGAAGAGGGCAAGAGACGAAGAGATGTCTATTTAAAAAATGTATTCAGAGGAGCTGGGTTGCCTGCATAATCGAGGCTATGATTTTGTCACTGAAATGCCAGAGCAGCAAACAACGGAGAGACCTTTATACTACCAGCGGGCAAAATCACAGGGAAATGAGAGAGATCCACCGACAAGAGAAGAAATTGACCTAAAGGAAGATTTACTAGCTATGAACGATGGCAGCAGTTTTCTGTTAAGCGACGACAAACTAGGAGAGAGGATTGATTGGTTGGTTGGTTTGGGGAAGGAGACCAGACAGCGAGGTCATCGGTCTCATCGGATTAGGGAAGGACGGGGAAGGAAGTCGGCCGTGCCGTTTGAAAGAAACCATCCCGGCATTTGCCTGGAGCGATTTAGGGAAATCACGGAAAACCTAAATCAGGATGGCCGGACGCGAGATTGAACCGTCGTCCTCCCGAATGCGAGTCCAGTGTGTAACCACTGCGCCACCTCGCTCGGTCTAGGAGAGAGGATAATAGTTTTTAGCGGAAGGGCAGGAAGAGAGGCTCTAAGGAGTAAACAAGACTTTTTTAAGGATGGTACGTTCAAGTGCTGTGGCAAACAGTTTTCGCAAATATACACCATTCACGCCCACTTTGGGAGTAAAAATAATGAGACAAACATCTATCCAGTTGACTTTGCACAAATGCCAAACAAAAGAAAAGAGACGTACGTCCGTATTTTCCGAAATTTGACGGAAAAAATTCCAGAATGGAAACCTGCAAACGTGACCGTAGACTTCGAATCAGCTGCGATTTCCGCAATTAAAGTTGTATTTCCGATAGCTGAAGTGCATCGATGTTATTTCCATATGAAAATGTGTCTCTGGAGAAATGTTCAAGAGCTAGGACTTGTTCGTGAATACAAAGAAAGTGAAGAAGTGAGACAAAATCTTCGCATGTGTGCTGCGCTGGCGTTTCTACGGCCTGAAGATGTATGTGATGGTTGGTTGGAGATACATTCACATGCACCGGATATCCCCAAACCTTCTGAATTTTTTGACTACTTCGTAGATAGATGGTTGGAAAATGAAGAAACCGTTATCACCTTTGGAGTTGCTAAAAACGGCGCCACCGAAAAACCAACGCTGTCGAAGGTTGGCTCCACAAAGTTAATAACATGCTTGCTAAACCAAATCCGAAAATTAATGACTTTTTAGGTGTTTGAAAAGAGAAGCAGAAAATTCAGCGAGCGTCTTAATGAGGGCAGAACTGAGTATGGAAGATGAACGGACAAAAACAGTCTACATGAAAGGTGATGAAAGGTTGGGAAAAATACGAAGAGGATGGTGAGATCAAGGATTGTTTGAAAGCCATATCCTACCTACGGAAACTTGACTGAATTTATCAGAAGACGTATATAGATACAATAGTGTTCAAATGTAAATAGCAACTTATATAAAAAATAATAAAATTAAAAAAATATTGACGATGCTTATAAGCTGATTTTAAACACCCCTAAATGACTTTCGATCTTTTAGCCAGTCCAAAGCCTGGATAAAGTGTGATGGAAATCAGATTATTTTTAAAATATAGTATATGTGTTTTACAATACACCGAAACAAAGGCGAACCCTTTTCAAAGTCAACCCTTTACAATTGTACTTTTCATTCAAGAGTCACCACCCCAATTCGTTGCTAGTTTTTATAAATTAAGAGTTAAAATTAAGTGACATTACTAATCGCTAAGTACAGAGTCACTTGATATTTCTGAGTATTCAAGAAGTGTAGTTGTTATAATGAAAATGATATTGGTAATGACTGCTGAATGGTACTGCAAGTGAAGCAAAAGAATGTAATCTCTTGTATTTACTGCAGTTTAAAGTGGTGTGTGGTTGAAATTTAATTCTCTCTCTCTGTCTGTCTCTCTCTCTCTCTCTCTCTGTCTGACGGCTGAAAACTCCAGCTCGGAAACCTCCAGGCAGCGTCCCTCAGCTCTTTTGTCTGCGGGGCAAGGGGATTAGCGGACCCGTCCTGGACGCTTTCTGGGCACGAATCTCACTGGGCGCGTTATTCGCTGGGCGCGTTTTCCAGTACACCGACCCAGCCAGCCAGCTGCAGCGGGCGTTCACAGCCTAGCACGAGCTGCCAGCCATGTCCTAGAACACTGTTCCCTCTAAGAGAGTTACTCGGGAGCACTGGCTGTGGCTCTTGGTTGAAACCACCCAAGGGAGAGAGAAGGAAATAACATTACTTCTGTCATGGTCCAGAGCATTCGAAATCACATACACTGAAGTGCTAAACAAACAGCTACAGGCATGCGTATCCAAATACAGAGATATGTAAACATGCAGAATACGGCGTTGCGTCAGCAACGCCTATATAAAATGACAAGTCTCCGGCGCAGTCGTTAGATCGGTTCCTGCTGCTACAGTGGCACGTCATCACGATTTAAGTGAGTCTGAACGTTGTGTTATAGTCGGCGAACGAGCGATGAGACACAGCATTTACGAGGTAGCGATGAAGTGGGGATTTTCCCATACGAGCATTCCACGAGTGTACCGTGAATATCACGAATCCCGTAAAAAGTCGAATCTCTGACATCCCTGCGGCCGGAAAAAGATTCTGCAAGAACGGGACCAACGATGACTGAACAGAATCGTTCAAAGCGACAGAAGTACAACCCTTCCGCAAATTGCTGCAGATCTGAATGCTGGGCCATCAAAAAGTGTCAGCGTGTGAACCATTCGACGAAACATCATTGGTATGGGCTTTGGGAGTCTAGCGCCCACTCGTGTACTCTCGATGACTGCATGACACTATGCTTTACACCTTGCCACGACCTGTCAACATTGACATTGGACTGTTGATGACTGGGAACATGTTTCCTGGTCGGACCGAGGCTCGTGTCAAATTGTATCGAGCAGATGGAAATGTACAGGTATGGAGACAACCTCATGAATCCGTGGGCCCTGCATGTCAGCAAGGGGCTGTTCAAGCTCGTGGCGGCTCTGTAATGGTGTGGGGCGTGTGCAGTTGGAACGATATGGGACCCCTGACACGTCTAGATACGACTCTGACACCTGACATGTACGGTAGAATGCCATCTGGTCACCTACATCCATTCGTGTCCGCTGAGCATTCCGACGCATTTGGGCAAATACAGCAGGACAATGTGACACCCCACACGCCGAGGATTGCTGCAGAGTACTCCAGGGACACTCTTCTGAGTTTAAACACTTCCGCTGGCCACCAAACACCGGAGACATGAACATTGTTCAACATATCAGGGACGCCTCGCAACGTGCTGTTCAGAGGAGATCTCCAGCCCCTCTTACTCTTCCGGATTTATGGACAGCCGAGTAGGATTCACGGTGTCAGTTCCCCCCAGCACTACTTTAGATGTTCGTCGAGTCCATGCCACGTCGTGTTGCGGCACTTCTGCATCCTCGTGGGGGCCCTACACGATATTAGGCAGGTGAACCAATTTCCTTTGTTCTTCAGTGTAGAACAGAAGGGATTTCGTGGTTGCCTGTGAATCATGTTCCCTATCAATCGTCAGGTGACTTGTGCGATTAGCAAACAAACAAGACAACAGTCAAGAGACGTCCATAACCTTTATCACACCACGCTGCAGATATCTGAAGTACGGACAAGGCGCAATCTTTCTAGAATGTTACGCATGTGATGGATAAACAAATTTCCTGTGGAAAAACTCAAGTGCAGCTGTTGTGCTATTACGGCCTCTTCTTATGTCAAAGAGTATTTGCTCATAAGTTTTTGTATATAGCGACTGTGGCTGAGAAAGGTACACGAACCGCAATATTAAAGCAAATAAAAATTAAATGTAATAGAAGAATCCTTAATCTCAGGAAATAAGAAACATAATTTTGTGTTTGAGGAGCAAGCGTCAGATATTTGATTGTAATATATACACGGAGTTTGTTTTAACTTGAGCCAACTACACATCTCAAAAACGACGTTTTGTAGAGGAAAATGTTCTAGGTATAATTATCTGCTATGTTATAAAAAATAAATTAATTAGTTAGGAAACTTGATCTTTGACCTTGACACAGATAAGAAAGGTACCGCATTTCATCTCTTTTTCATCTTTTTTTTGCCTAGATGCATTCTTTCTAAAAAAATTTATCTGTCTAAGATTAAAATCTGTGAAAAAAATTGATTTTAGATGATTATGTTTTCTTCGTGGCTGCTGTAAGAAGATAACGGGTTAGGTACAGGACGAGTTGGCGGTCGGAGGTTTCCGTTTCTCCGGATCTCAGAGAACGCCGGACAAAGTCGGAGAAAACAGCAACAACTCGCGATGAAGACTCCGTCTCCCTTGGCAGCTAAAGTACTCACAGCCGCCGTGAGATTTTCTGGAAACACTCTCAGAATGAGAAGGTTGAACAACAGTGGCAGTGTGGTATCTTCTGACTAACAAACTGGCCCCTCAGGGAACGTCTTGAACACGCAAGCTGACGGCGAAATACTGCGCGTCGTTCGGACCGTGATAGTAGAAGATTCGCCCAGTATTGTTAAGGGGAATTGGTCAAAAAGTGACATTTTCGGATTATTATCTCTTATTAATATTTGATCTCTCCTGAATAATTTGATGCATTATTTGTCGAAAAATTCCAATTGCAAGTGTAGTTTTTATCATTTCAAAGTTAATAGTGCGTGTGTAAAAGTATCTGGTCTATCTGCACTGACTTGCCGAAGTATCTCTATCTCTTGAACTATTCAATCTAGAAGGCTGTGGTTTTCAGCTATTTATTACTTGAAATCATGTTAATGTTCGTGTTAAGAGGTTGGATGCACTGTGTAAAGAGAAATGGTGGTACAGCACATGCATTTTGTTTATTTACTTTGTGGTTGTTGTGTTTCATAAGTTTTGAACTGAAAACATAGTGGTTTGGTGTGTTGTTATATCTCTTTTCAACATGACGAAACGAAAGGGTTGTTTTAAGAAGCGAAGTTTTCATGGAAATCAGCATATCACAAGATCTGAATCCAGTGTTGATCCTGAAATAGATTTTTCACAGACCCGTGATAAGGACACTCTTACTAGTGCTTCGAAGAGGAAACTTGGAGACCATGAGGATTTATTTATTGGCAAAGATCAAAATAGTTTATGGTATGTTCTTTTAGATTTGAATGTGTTAGGACAACTTTTGGAAGATGCGGTGTCGTGTAAGGTTGGTGGTGGGCAAATTAGCATCTCTGAGGACTCGCCTGCAAGAACTGGACTGGCTAACAAACTTGATATTCAGTGCAAAGTTTGCAGGCTCTCGACATCATTCTGGCCTTCTGAAAAGTGCAAGAATGACTTATTTGAGGGCAATGTTAGATTCCTGTACGGAATGAGGTGCATTGGGAAAGGATTGACTGCAGCTGAAGTATTATGTGCTACGCTGAACTTGCCAAACCCACCAACCAGATCAAGTAAGTACGCAGAAGTAATTGGTGAGTGTGTCAAATCTGTTGCTGTTGGTTCTATGAAAGCTGCTGCTAAAGAAGCAGTAGAATTAAATAACACAACAGACTTATCTGTGGCAGTTGATGGCACATGGCAGAAGAGAGGTCAGACATCAAAAAATGCAGTTGCAACTGTCACTAGTGTTGACACAGGTAAAGTTTTGGACATTGAAGTGCTAACTAAATACTGTCGTCAGTGTAGATCAGTTGATGAAACAAGTGAAGACATAAAACAAATTGTGCTAAGAATTATGAGGGAACTAGTGGGGGTATGGAGGCTGCTGCAGTTGTATCTGTGTTCAGACGTTCACAACAGGAGAGAGGTGTGTGCTACACTGAGTACTTTGGGGATGGTGATTCAAAAGCTTACAAATCAGTAGTGGAAAGCCAACCTTACGGTAATAAGCAGATTGTTAAGATTGAATGTGTGGGCCACGTTCAAAAACGGGTGGGAACACGTCTCCGAAAACTGAAGCAGACAAAAGGAAAAGAGAAGTTATCAGATGGAAAGACTCTAAATGGTAAAAGAAGACTTACAGACAAAAACACTGATGAACTCGAGCATTGTTATGGAATGGCAATAAGAAACAATACACATGACCTACAAGGGATGCAACGAGCAGTGTGGGCTACATTCTGCCACAAATCTTCCACAGATGATACACCTGTACATGGTCTTTGTCCACCTGGTGCTGATTCATGGTGCAAGTACCGCAAAGCTCTGGCAGCGGGTAGCGAGGAACAATTTAGGCACAAAAGTACCACACCATCTGCAGTGACGGAAGCTATTAAATCAATATATAGAGAATTAGCTCATCCTGACCTTCTTTCCAAATGTCTCCATGGTCGAACATAAAACCCTAATGAGTCTTCCAATAATGCAATTTGGACCCGCATACCAAAAAAATGTAGGAAGGAAAACTCTATGCTTGGGTGTTTGTGATGCTGTGATAACGTTTAATGATGGTATAAAGCGGAGAATTGGGGTACTAGAGGAACTTGGTATCACTGCAGGTGCCAACACACTGCAAGCCTTTCAGCGAATGGATCGACTTAGGATCATGAAACCCCATCGTGCTGCAGAAGAAATGACTAAAGAAGCAAGAGGCAGGAAAAGAAGGAAGCTTCCAGGTTTGCAGGATAGTCAAGAACAGGATCCAGATAATGCTGATTATGGGCCTGGCTGTTTCTAGAAACTGGCATGCCTTCATGTATAAGTTAATATCAAATAAAATGTTTGAACTTGATTTGCCAGAAATGATATTTTTAACCCATTATCTCAGGAACTGTTACAGATAAATATCTCTAATTTTACACCATGTTACCACTTAGCACACTGCACTTACTGAACCTCCCGAAACATCTCTACCTCTAACGGTTTTTTACTTACGGAAGAAAAAGTGGACTTTTAAAAGAAAATATGGAAGAACATTTTTTAAAAATCATAACTATCTAATTATTTCTCTGTACTTTTGATTCTGGTTTAGTAATCAGAAAAGGAGTGATACTATATATCACAAAAATTTCAGATCTCTATCTGTTACAGGTTCTGAGATAATGGGTCATTAATACTGCAAATTTAACACTGTGGGTATAGGACGTACGTACTCCCCTTAATTCGCGAAGAAATCACTATGCATCGTATTGTTAAACACACTAATAGTTTTTATGAAGGTCCGGCGATCCAACACCGAATAGAAGCTCGTGTACGACATTTACCTTATTTTTCATAATACAAATTTTTTATTCTTGATAAATGCAATTACAAGTTGACCTCTGCGCACCAAAATACGACTATATGCAAATTTATCTGACATAAAAAAACGCAATGTGCAATCGGCATTCCTTATCTCCAACAATTGCAAAAAAACTACGTACTTTTTTTCACAGCAGAGAACGTTGTTGCAACAGCAAAGTGCGTTATCGTCTCAGTTACGGTAGCGCATCATCGTAATATTACATTCCGTGGAGACATTACATAGGTACACTCTTATTGTCAGTGAGCAGGCCACCTGTCTGTGCTGCAACTAGCCACCTCAAAAACACCCAATCCTGCAGGGGCAGTGTTAACTTTGCATTCCCTAATGTGACCACTTCCCCTAACCCTTCCACCAAATTTCCCCCCCTGCCTAACCCTTCCACCAATTTTCATTGTATATACGGATTCTGCGTCAGAAATACGTAAAGTTCACTCAAACCATTGTTTTCCCTCCGTCGTAGATGGCACTCTAATCAGCAAATATCTACTGAGTCTGTTTTCGCAAATAACGACAAACGCATTTGCTTCTACAGGGTTTTTTAACGATTGAAAACATACTATGGCTGCTCCACGATACATTGCTAACTATGTCCCGTGACGTGGTGTCCGAAGTAAAACCATAGATATCGTGACCTCTTGTGGTGACCTTCTGCATACTCCTTCCACATTTCAGTTATCCCTTCTTTTCTTAGCACTGGTTTTCCATCGGAGCCCTTGATATTCATACAGCTGCTTCTTTTTTCTCCACAGGCCTCTTAAATTTTCCTCCAGGCGGTATCTGTCTTTCTCTAGTGATGTATGGTCCTAAACCCTTACAAGTAGCTTAATTGTCAGAAATATCAATGGATACCCATATTATTTACATTGTATAATCCCATTTGCATCATTCAAGCAAATTTCGAAGATAGATGGCAAACATCAAAACACAAAGGTTTTTATTTACCACGTAAATACACTGAAACGAAAAAAAAAACTGGCATAGGGATGCGTATTCAAATACAGTGATATGTAAACGGGCAGAAAGCGGCGATGCGGTCGGCAACGCCTGTATAAGACAACAAGTGTCTGGCGCAGTTCCTACATCGGTTACTGCAGTCACAATGGCAGGTTATCAAGATTTAAGTCACTTTGAACGCGGTATTATAGACGGCCCACAAGCGATGGGATACAGCATCACCGAGGTAGCGGCGAAGTGGGGATTTTCCCGTACGACCGTTTCACAAGTAAACCGTGAGTATCAGGAGTCCGGTAAAACATCAAATCTCCGACATCGCTGCGGCCGGAAAAAGATCATGCATGAACGAGACCAACGACACTGAAGAGAATTGTTCAGCGTCACAAAAGTACAACTCTTCCACAAATTGTTGCAGATTTCAATGCTGGGCCATCAACAAGTGCCAGTATGCGAACCATTCAACAAAACATCATCGATATGGGCTTTCGGAGCCGAAGGCCCACTCCTGTACCATTCATGACACCACGACACAAAGCCTTATGCCTCGCCTGCGACCGTCAACACCGACAATGCATTGTTGTGACTGGAGACATGTTGGCTGGTTGCACGAGTCTCGTTTCAAATTGTATCGAGCGGATGGACGCGTGTGGGTTTGGACACAACCTCATTAATTCGTGGACCCTGCATGTCAGCTGGGGACTGTTCAAGATGGTGGATGCTGAGTAATGGTGTGGGGCGACGGCAGTTGTATCGCTCAAATGGCTCTGAGCACTATGGAACTTAACATCTGAGGTCATCAGTCCCCTAGAACTTAGAACTACTTAAACCTAACTAACCTAAGGACATCACACACATCCGTGCCCGAGGCAGGATTCGAACCTGCGACCGTAGCGGTCGCGCGGTTCTAGACTGTAGCTCCTAGAACCGCTAGGCCACTCTGGTCGGCTTAGGTGTATGGTTCCCTTAAACGTCTAGATACGACTCTGGCAAGTGACACGTACGTAAGCATCCTCTATGAGCACCTACATCCATTCGTGTCCGCTGTTCATTCCGACGGACTTGGGCAATTCCAGCGGGACAATGTGACACCCCACACGTCCAGAATTGCTGCAGAGTGACTCCAGAAACACTCTGTTCAATTTAAACACTTCCGCTGGCCACCATACTCGCGAGGTATGAACATTGTTCAGGATATTTGGGATTCCTTGCAACGTGTCGTTCAGAAAAGATTTCCAGCCACTCGAACTATTACAGATTTATGGACAGCTCTGCAGGTTTCACAGTGTGAATTCTCTCCAGCACTACTTCAGATGATATTCGAATCCATAACACATCGCGCTGCAGCACTTCTGGGTGCTTGCGGGGGCCCTACACGATATTAGGCAGGTGTACCAGTTCCTTTGGCTCTTCAGTGTAGAACAGAAAGGAATTACGTAGTTGCCTGTGAATCATGTTCCTTACCAGTCGCCAGGTAACTTGCGTGATTAGCAGAACAACAAGCCAACATTCAAGAGATGTCCATAACCTTTATCACACCACGTTGTAGATATCTGAAGTACGGGCAAGGTGCAATCGTAGTAGAATGTTGCGCATGCGTGTAACAAACAGATTTCCTGTGGAAAAACAAAAGTGCACCTTTCGTGCAATTACAGCCCCTTTTTTCCTCAAAGATTATTTGTTCGTAAGTTTTTATCTATAGTAAATGTGGTTGAAAGAGGTAGACTGTCCAGAATATTAAAGTAAATAATGATTAAATGTAACCGAACAATGGTTACTCTCAGGAAATAAAAAAAACTTTATTGTGTGTTTGAAGAGCAAGTGTCAATCATTTGATTTTATTACATACATGGAACTTGTTTCAACTTGAGACAACTATGTATCTCAGAAATGACGTGTTGTATGAGAAAAATGTTCCAGGTGAAAAGCTGGTATTAGTAGAGGGGCCATCTGTCGGTGGCACAAACTAGCCACCTCCCAACCACCCCTCCTGCATGGGGAATGTCAACTTTGCACTCCCAAATGTCACACCTCGCCCTACCACTTCCTCCAATTTTTATTTTATATGCGGATTCTACGTTAAAATATAGGTAAAGTTTACTCAAACGATTGCTTTCCGCCTAACATAGACGGCGCTCTAATCGACAAATACCAACTGAGCCTGTTTTCTCAAATAACGTCCAACGCATTTGCTTCTACAGAGTGTTTCACAATGTTCTGAAAATTTAAAATAAACCACGGTCACTCCAGGATACATTGTTAACTATGTTCCGTCACATGACGTGCCAAAGATAGTAGAACCGTGAATACCGCGAGCTCTTGTAGAGACCTCCTGCATACTCCTCCCACATTTCACCTTCACCTTCTTGTCTTAGGACAGGTTTTCCATCAGAGCTCTTGCTATGTATACAACTGCTTCTTTATTCTCCAAAGGCCTCTTTAGTTTTCCTGTAGGCGGTACCTGTCTTTCCCTAGTGATGTATGCTTCTAAATCCTTATAAGTAGCTTATTTGCTAGAAATATAAATGGTTAACCATATTATTTATACTGTACAATCATACTGGCAACATTAAAACAAATTTCGAATATAGGTATCAGCAGTCAGAACACGAAGGTTTCTATTTACCGCGTAAATAAATCGTAGAATGAAATGCGTCGGTTCTTAATTGCAGGAACAGACACACTTGATATTTTTCGACTACAGCGCCATCGACGACGAATGAGAATCAATGATTTGAGTAAACAGTACGTATATTCTGAAGTAGAATCCGAATACGCAGTTGAGAAGCGGGGTTCCCGTAGTGGGCGCCGATTAGAGTTGGCTTAGACCGGGGAGCGGCAAAGCTAACCCCCACTCTGTCCGCGGCCCGCTTTACACGTCCGTTCTGCGGGTAGCCCAAGATGCAGGCGCTCGCCTTGGACACATCAAGTAATGAGGTCGTAGTGGTCGAAGGAAGTGCGGTCACCACACGGTGTGCAGACGTGTTGCAGACGCTCCTGATCCACACGTTTCGCAGTCGTAGACTTTGATTCCAACAAGACATCGCGACATGCCACACATCTGACGAAATCTTGCGAGTTCCCCGTGAAGCGTTTGGTAACCACATTACTCCCAAACACTCTTGCCTCTAACAGCCGCCTCTTTCGCCTGATTTGACTGTGCCAGACTGTTACCTTCTTTGAAGGCGAGAGCGTACTCCGACGGGCCAAGAAACTCGCAACAGTTAATTGTTCGAATTCACGATGAGAATTCCGGAATTCCTTCAGCAATCTCGTATGAAATATGGGTTAAAAAGCTGAGTGAAATGGGTCGAGTATTGGATAGCTGCGAATGTAGCATTTCATAAGGAAAGTTGCATCATGTGTAGAATGTTAATCTATGTTTCGCGTTGCTGAAATTTGAAATTGTCAAAACATTGTGATTTACCCTGTACATTTCATTTACGGTGTAAGTGTAAACCCTTGCCCTCCAACGGCTGATATTTAGGTTAGACATTTTCGTTAGTGTTGCAGATCTGTTTGTACAGTACAATATACTTGTTGTTGTTGTGGTCTTCAGTCCTGGGACTGGTTTGATGCAGCTCTCCATGCTAATCTATCCTGTGCAAGCTCCTTCATCTCCCAGTACCTACTGCAACCTACATCCTTCTGAATCTATTTAGTGTATTCATCTCTTGGTCTCCCTCTATGATTTTTACAATCCACGCTGCTCTCCAATGCTAAATTTGTGATCCTTTGATGCCTCAGGATATGTCCTACCAACCGATCCCTTCTTCTAGTCAAGTTGTGCCACAAACTTCTCTTCTCCCTAATCCTATTCAATACCTCCTCATTTGTTACGTGATCTACCCACCTAATCTTCAACATTCTTCTGTAGAACCACATTTCGAAAGCTTCTATTCTCTTCTCGTCCAAACTATTTATTGTCCATGTTACACTTCCATACATGGCTACACACCATAAAAATACTTTCAGAAACGACTTCCTGACATTTAAGTCTATACTCGATGTTAACAAATTTCTCTTCTTCAGAAACGCTTTTCTTGCCATTGCCAGTCTACATTATATATACTCTCTACTTCGACCATCATCAGTTATTTTGTTCCCCAAATAGCAAAACTCCTTTACTACTTTAAGTGTCTCATTTCCTAATCTAATTCCCTCAGCATCACCCGACTTAATTCGACTACATTCCATTATCCTCGTTTTGCTTCTGTTGATGTTCATCTTATATCCTCCTTTCAAGACACTGTCCATTCCGTTCAACAGCTCTTCCAAGTCCTTTGCTGTCTCTGACAGAATTACAATGTCATCGGCGAACCTCAAAGTTTTTATTTCTTCTCCATGGATTTTAATACCTACTCCAAATTTTTCTTTTGTTTCCTTTACTGCTTGCTCAATATACAGATTGAATAACATCGGGGACAGGCTACAACCCTATCTCACTCCCTTCCCAACCACTGCTTCCCTTTCATGCCCCTCGACTCTTATAACTGCCATCTGGTTTCTGTACAAATTGTAAATAGCCTTTTGCTCCCTGTATTTTACCCCTGCCACCTTTAGAATTTGAAAGAGAGTATTCCAGTCAACATTGTCAAAAGCTTTCTCTAAGTCTACAAATGCTAGAAACGTAGGTTTGCCTTTCGTTAATCTTTCTTCTAAGATAAGTCGTAAGGTCAGTATTGCCTCACGTATACCAATATTTCAACGGAATCCAAACTGATCTTCCCCGAGGTCTGCTTCTACTAGTTTTTCCATTCGTCTGTAAAGAATTCGCGTTAGTATTTTGCAGCTGTGACTTATTAAACTGATAGTTCGGTAATTTTCACATCTGTCAACACCTGCTTTCTTTGGGATTGGAATTATTATATTCTTCTTGAAGTCTGAGGGTATTTCGCCTGACTCGTACATCTTGCTCACCAGATGGTAGAGTTTTGTCAGGACTGGCTCTCCCAAGGCCGTCAGTAGTTCTAATGGAACGTTGTCTACTCCCGGGGCCTTGTTTCGACTCATGTCTTTCAGTGCTCTGTCAAACTCTTCACGCAGTATCGTATCTCCCATTTCATCTTCATCTACATCCTCTTCCATTTCCATAATATTGTCCTCAAGAACATGGCCCTTGTATAGACCCTCTATATACTCCTTCCACCTTTCTGCTTTCCCCTCTTTGCTTAGAACTGGGTTTCCATCTGTGCTCTTGATATTAATACAAGTGGCTCTCTTTTCTCCAAAGGTCTCTCTAATTTTCCTGTAGGCTGTATCTATCTTATCCCTAGTGAGATAAGCCTCTACATCCTTACATTTGTCCTCTAACCATGCCTCCTTAGGCATTTTGCACTTCCTGTCGGTCTCATTTTTGAGACGTTTGTACTCCTTTTTGCCTGCTTCATTTACTGCATTTTTATATTTTCTCCTTTCATCAATTAAATTCAATATTTCTTCTGTTACCCAAGGATTTCTACTAGCCCTCGACTTTTTATCTACTTGATCCTCTGCTGCCTTCACTACTTCATCCATCAGAGCTACCCATTAGTCTTCTACTGTATTTCTTTCCCCCATTCCTGTCAATTGTTCCCTTATGCTGTTCCTGAAACTCTGTACAACCTTTGGTTTAGTCAGTTTATCCAGGTCCCATCTCCTTAAATTCCCACCTTTTTTCAGTTTCTTCAGTTTTAATCTACAGTTCACAACCAATAGATTGTGGTCAGATTCCACATCTGCCCCTCGAAATGTCCTACAATTTAAAACCTGGTTCCTAAATCTCTGTCTTACCATTATATAATCTATCTGAAAACTGTCAGTATCTCCAGGCTTCTTCCATGTATACAACCGTCTTTTATGATTCTTGAACCAAGTGGTAGCTATGATTAATTTGTGCTCTGTGCAAAATTCTACCTGGCGGCTTCCTCTTGCATTTCTTAGCCCCAATCCATATCCACCTACTATGTTTCCTTCTCTCCCTTTTCCCACTGTCGAATTCCAGTCACCCATGACTGTTAAATTTTCGTCTCCCTTCACTACCCGAATAATTTCTTTTATCTCATCATACATTTCTTCAACATCTGCTTGCACTACTTGTACTACTGTAGTAGGCATGGGCTTCGTGTCTATCTTGGCCACTATAATACGTTCACTATGCTGTTTGTAGTAGCTTACCCGCACTCCTATTTTTTTATTCATTATGAAACCTATTCCTGCATTACCTCTATTTGATTTTGTATTTATAACCCTGTATTCACCTGACCAGAAGTCTTGTTCCTCCTGCCACCGAACTTCACTAATTCCCACTATATCTAACTTTAACCTATCCATTTCCCTTTTTAAATTTTCTAACCTACCTGCCCGATTAAGGGATCTGACATTCCACGCTCCGATCCGTAGAAAGCCAGTTTTCTTTCTCCTGATAACGACGTCCTCTTGAGTAGTCCCCGCCCGGAGATCCGAATGGGGGACTATTTTACCTCCGGAATATTTTACCCAAGAGGACGCCATACAGTAAAGCTGCATGCCCTCGGGAAAAATTAGTCGTTTCAATGTTTGTTTAGAAACACGTTTAGCGTGATCCAGAAAAACGACGTGGATGTGGTAGTTCTCTGTTCCCATGTGGATGCTTGATTTCGGTGAGTCGCCTTCCCTGTGCCCCATGCGGCGCCTGACTTCTGTGAGGATCCGTGCCAGATGCGCCAGCCGCCGTCGCTTCACCCACGTTTCGCCACAACACAGCGGCTGCGGTTTGTATTCCACCAGTAGCCGCGTGGCGGTCAGCGTGCGGGTGACGCCGGTTGGGTGGAAACTCGCACCGGACTCAGTGACTCTGATGGCGGTGTTCGAGGGTGGCCACCGAAGTCGAACATTCTGGTGGTCTCAGTACAGTCAGCCCCGTAGCAACAGAAAGCTGCGTCACCACACAAGTAGCTTGTTGCTGTTGTGGTCTTCGGTGTGAAGACTGGTTTGATACAGCTCCACATGCTACTCGATACTGTGCAAGACTCTGAATAACTACTGCAGCTTACATCCAACTGCCTCTGCTTACTGTATTCACCTCTTGTTTTCCCTCTGCGATGTTTAACCCCAACCTCAAAGCATTTATTTCTTCTCTCTCGACTTTAACTCCCACCCTAAATTTATGTTTCGTATCAATTACTCCTTTCTCAGCCTAGAAATTGAATAACATCGGGGATACGCTACAACCCTGTCTCAAGCCATTCACAACTACAGCTTCCCTTTTCATGCACCTCGATTCGTAAACTACCCTCTGATTTCTGTACAAGTTGTAAACAGCCTTTCAATCGCTATATTTTACCACTGATGCCTTCATAATATCAAAGAAAATATCCCAGTCGACACTGCAATAAACTTACTCTAAGTCTACAAATACCACAAAGGTAAGCGTGCCTTTTCTTAACTTATCTTCTAAGAGAAGTTGTAGGGTCTGTATTGCCGCCAGTGTTCCCATATTTCTCCGGAATCCAGACTGATCTTCCCCAAGATCTGCTTCAGCCAGTTTTTTCCATTCTTCTCTAAAGAATAAGGTATTTGGCAGGTATGACTTTTTGTTATATTGCCTTCAATACACCTTATTTGGTAGGTATGACTTTTTGTTATATTGCCTTCAATACACCTCACTTGTAGAGGCCCTCTATATACTCCTTCAGCTTTCCGTTCGTTCCTTAGGACTGGTTCTCCATCTGAGCTCTTGATATTCATACAGCTGCTTCTTTTCGCTTCAAAGTCGTCGTTAATTTTCCTGTGGGCGGTATCGATCTTTCCGTTGGTGATGTATGCTTCTAAATCCTTACAAGTAGATTATTTGCGCGAAATATAAATGGCTAGACATATTATTTACACTGTACAATCATATTTCAATCATCAAAGCAAATTTCGAACATAAATGTCAACCTTCACAACAGAAAGCTTTTTATTTACTACATAAATAAAATGTATGATCAAATGCGTCAGTCGTTAACTGCAAGAACATGGACACTTCATATTTTGTGACTTTATCACCATCTACGACGAACGAGGAACAGTACATATATTCAGGTGTAGAATCCAAATACGCAGTTGAGAAGCAGAGTTCTCATTTGAAAATACATGCAGGAGGGATGGCTAGCATAGACAGATGTCGCCTTTACTAATATTAACCTTTCAACTACAACATTGTTTTAGTACGATACTCAACTCAGGAGGTAAAGGTGTAGTGCCGGAAATGTAAATGCATAGTAATAAAGGCTTACATGTACTCATAGGCAGTACCGTGAATCGAGGTACAGTCACGGTCATATTTGAACTGCTTCTGTCGTACAGTAAAGTACTTTTTGAATTTGCCACCTGGGAGGGAGGTATGGTACTTTTTGAATTTGCCACCGCCGCTATCTTGGAATTGGGGTGGGAACCCTATCAGTGTGTCTGTGATGTCACAGGCCTAACAGTGCTTGCGTCATCAGCTGACATCATTTCCTACATCTTGGATTACATCACGGGATGGACGACAGAGCCCTCTCGTGGTAGTACTGTGTACTAAGTCAGTTGGGCTCTGGACCTCATGGCAAACACCCACACTGGATGGCGTTAGTGGCTCAAATTGTTTAAATAAAGACTGGTGCACGATTTCAACAGCTGATGATTAACATGCATTTCTGCAGAGTCTGTTAGTGGTTTGCATGTCTGTAGGCCGTGTAGCGCGACCCCAAGCGTGTATAATCGTCCAAGCATGTCAAATCGTGTGCTCTGTATCACTGTGTTAAATATACTCCATACCTAAATAAATTGTTCCAAAATAAATAAAGTACACTCCTTCCTTATTCTCTCCAACAGCCCAGTGCAGGCTGAGTCCTTTTCTCACCAATCTCTAGGAAGAGGTGGCGGTTGGGTGACTTAGGTTAGTGGAGGTAGCCCAAATGACCTTTCTTTCCTGGCATTTTCTTAGGTGTGATGCATTAGCCTGCTGAAATTTGAACTTCCCGCCATTTTTCTGGGGGAGGGGAGGGGGTTAGCTTAGAGGAGGTAGCCCAATTGACCTTCTTCCGGGCAAAATTCAAATTTCCCACTCACGAAAATTCGCCATCTTGGATGATGTCACAGCCGCCATCTTGGATGACGTCATGCGCTGTTGAGAAGTCTACATGACGCCATCTTGGATGACGTTATCACCGACATCTTGGGTATGCCTGGCAACAATGCGAAGTCGGACTGTACAGGTTTTGCCCCAATACTCACGTCACCCACCTGTATTAACGTTAGTTCTTTGCACCAGTCCGCTACATTACGTAATTACTGGAAACAATTTGCTAGCAGCCTCTATGGTGCTGTGTTCAACCAGTGCAAAGTGCACCATACTCAAATTACTGCCACATGAGCTGTTTGTTTAGAATGTACCTTCACTTGCGACCTCAGACTGAATTCACTTCTGTGCCTGCACTGCACAAGTACTTTTCGTGCTTAATTGCAATGTCACATTGGTAGCAGTGCAAACACCACATCATGCTCACACCATCTGCAGCTGTCTTGCCAGCTCACCTTAAAATAAAGAGAATTGGAGAACCACCTAAAATCATTCCTTTCCCACACACCTGCATGCTCCTCTTACAAAACAAACTACCATCTCTCAGAGAGTTATACTCAATCGCATGAGACATGGAGCTAATAGTGGATATATACAGAAATTTTCCAAAGTGCACTTTTGCGTCTCTGTAGGCGTTTTGGAAGCAGACCACATGTAACACACATTCCCCTGTCTGCTGTGATACAGTTAGACTTGGCGTCCCCGTGCTTGCATGTGTGACCAAAGCGGCAGACTGCATTCTGAACAAGCGCTTCTGTGACCCTCATGAGGCGGCGTTACACACGGAAGCTCCTTAACATTCTCTGTGAGGAAGCAGCGACGGCAGAAGGCAGTACCGATTTGCTGAGTGACCTGCAGAGCGTTGGTGAATGCTGCAGGCTCAGTCTGTTGACGGTGAAAGTACATAAATATAATATACTGTACATACACAGGAAAAGAAATCCACTACTGCACAACTACACTGGTGACGACAAATTACTGGAAACTGTAAGTTAGGAGTAACTATCCAGAGCGACTCTATGCCCGATGACCAAATAAACCAATTACTACGAGACTGGGGGACATTTTTTCTCAGCAGTTCTATAATTATGTGTTTTGGGCCACTAAATCCAGATTTCGTGCTCGATGCCTTGTAGGAGATCGGCTTCGTAACGAAAAATCCAGAAAGCCTCAAAATTTTCAGACTATTTCTCAGATTTTCGTTTATTTCACAAAGACTATGCGTTTCTCAAAGTTGAAAACCCTACACAAAATTAAAGTGGACAAACTCTTCTACAAAATGCAGGATTCAGGCGTGATTTTCTGACGACGAGCGGCGACGGCGCTACATCCTGCTGAGAAACGGCGACTCCCCAAAATTCGGAACGCGCCTAACGCCTTTCATCTGTTCCACACTGCTGTTACGGCACTTTGCAGCGGTATGGCAGTCTTCAGCAGAGGGAAAACAGCCCAGAACCCCATCTGCGTTTTTCGCATCATCAAACACTACGGCACACAGCTGGTGTCGAAACGGACGCCATACATTTTGAAACGTATTGTATTTATTTAAACTCGTGCTTTTTGGTGTGTGGTCGGTATCTGAGAAATTGCTAAAACTTATTTCGATATCAAAGTACGTGAATCCCAGTCCAGTGTGACAGAACTGTGTAACAAATTTTGAACGCGAGTATGCGAAGCACACGCTACACGATGCGAAATCCAGGGTAGCCAGTTCATCAACCAATACGCCTGCGAGAGAGCAGGTCGTTTTCAATGTAATTTATACATGCGATGTGTCTGCAAAACAGATACCTCTGTTTAAAATATTGGTCCTGAATATTGTTAATCTTTATCTTTAGACTTGTAAACAATAACTGCACCAGAACTGCTATCGTAATTATCTATGCATGAACATAAAATCGAACGCATCTCACTTTGTGTCAAAACTGCTTGAAAATTCACAAGGTAACGCCTTTCTGAAATAATTTACTGATTTGAAAAAATTGAAATTATATGATAATTTCACAGACGCATTTATGTGTGTGTGGCAGAGGACACGTTCAGTACGACAGCTGTTTCGGGCTTTTACTGTTGCAGACGCGGAGTGAGTCACTGCCAGTAAGCCACCGTGTGACCTCCGTTCTCCATAATTATCTCTGTAGCAGAACTGACCTCCGTTCTCCTTAATTTTCACTTTCACGCTTCTTCTCGCGAGACGTGCGTAGCAGGTAGCGATATACTGGTTGAGTCAGGTGTAGAGAAACTGAAATAGAGCTGAATCTTCTTCATGTCACTGTTGTACTCTCATCAAAATGTTTGAAATCGAGTGCAAAATTTCACGTCCACAAGAATAAACACTTTTGATCTGTCTTTGCTTAATGTACCGGTTCCCGTTAAGATTAGCAGAAGGGCTTGATACGTCTTTCAAACACTGATTGTGAAATTGCATTGTCCTCCTTTTCCTAAAAGCTGCATCACAGCAGTTGCAGACAAGGTCCTTTCGGACACTAGACTTTCTGTAACTCAGACACCAATCAAGAACCGAGGTGAAATTTTGCCATTTGTGTTGACATGCTTCCCAGATATCAGTGATTTCGGAATAAAGCATTGTAGAATATTTGGTAAGTAAAAGCCCATCTCAGGTTAGTCCTCAGTGACGATGCGAGAAATATCTTTGGACTACTCGTCTATTAAGATCACTGTCTGGTTTTTCACCCTATCGCAACAGACTGCCGTGGGACCGCCATTGGTCCCAGAATCCACGAACTCGTGACGCGTCTGCTACCACCGATCCAGCGCCGTCACGCATGCACCACGCTAGAGAACTTGGCCTTCAGTTGTTTCCACTGTGTCCACGTGGTGTTAGTTAAGTGCAGGAGCGTCTACGGAAGGGTGTCAAAAGTAACGTCGACCATATTATTATCCACTTCCGTCTCCACAGCCAGTTCCCTCGTGTTGTAAAGCAGTCAGCACGTGACAGCCACTCAACAACTTGTAGTTTGTGTTTGAGCGTAAACAACAGGTTTACACATGAAATGCACAAGTTACTTTAGGCATAGGGAACAGTGAGTAGGTATACAGTTAATGAAAATTCTCGTAGTCATAAAAAACACAAAAACTAAGAATACAGACAGATAGAAATAGTTCAGTTGAATAGGCAGTTTTAAAATGCAGCCAGAGGCACAAGTTGAGTTGCTTTTCCTTATACATGAAGATAAACCTGCTTGGAGAGTAAGTGGCATCTACAGTAAAAGTCGAGCAGGATCAAAAGAGTCAAAACAAGATGCAAGTAAACTACAGGGTGGTTGCAATTAAGGTTGCTGCTGCTTGGGAGGGCCGCGACGAGAAAGGAAAGCAGCGACCGCAGGACAACGATTCTCTGCGAAAACATTTGTCAGGACAGACGGAAGAAAAATATGAGAAAGTCCAAAGGGATTCCGGTCGCACGTGGAGTACACCAGCTGCAGGACACAGTCCGTACCTCCTCTGTGCAGTGCCAACCGTGGCGTTACCAACGGCGGTGACACTAAAGCGGAGACATTAGAGACAGTTTCCCGAAACCCCTTCAGCAAAGAAGAGCAAGTAAATATTCCTGAATTCGAGTCAACAACACTTGACACCCTGACTAATTCGGAAGTAGATATCCTCGGTGTGGCGAAGCAGCTTAAATCCGTCAATAAAGGCAGGTATTCCGATCCAGACAGCACGTCAGTCTGGAGAGTGTGCTGGTACAACAGCTCCTCACGTAACAGTCACATACAAGCGCTCGCTCGACGGATGATACGCAGCAAAAAATACTTAAATACAAACACTCCGTGCCTCTACACGAGCAGAAATTCTTGTGTGGAGTGGAGGATAGTGTCAAGCAAATGTGATCTGAGTTGGTGTGTGGAGTTCATTCCAGTGTCTACATTTGTTTTTCTTCACTCAAGGTATGTTCGCCTGAGTAGCTCAACCCTTGCAGTGTCACTAGATGACGGACAGTGTAAGTCATTCCACATCCTACTATTACATTCATGAACGTTTCTGTTGCTTCCAGACTGTTGTTAATCGCTGATAACAAACTCCCTAAGGGAATAAGTCTCTGTGAAGGTGTTGACAGATTCATCAACTACGCAGAAAGTTGTCTAAAAGAACGCAAATCCATGTATGTAGCAAATACTGAATACTACTAAATTGGTAATATTTACTAAATATGCTCCTCCAAGCAGAATAACCATTAAGCGAGGTCGTTCTTACAGACGATGTGAGACTCCTGTTTGACGCACCCTTACAATCGTTCTGTTTGACTTTTAATGCTTGCAGAATAGACGCAGAATGCACGCTCCCCTTTCCTTCAAACCCACCCAGAAGAGAGCACACAACGATATAGCCTACTCCTCCGATTTAAATGAGGCATAACTTGTTACATTCGTCTCTGTACCGTGACGTATGCTATTCTGTAGCCGCGTGTGCTTCCGTTTACATTGCTGTCACGGCGTTAATATGTGTAGTACTTTACCAGAGCACTATGCCATATCAAGGCATTTTATTCATTAACTAGCGGACCCGACAGATGTTGTCCTGCATGATATTTCAAGCGATTATGATATTAAACAAAATATAAAATGCGAGACAAATAATATAATAATTTCATTATTCTTTATTTTGAAATAACATCAATTTTCTAAAAACAATTCGTTATAATCAATAATGTTTCTTTAATTTTATCTTAATGCGAGCTGATGAACAATATTTTTAGTCAATTCCTGAGCAGTACAAATGAATAAACTTGACGGTTTTCCAACGCAAGAACACGCTACATACACTCCTGGAAATGGAAAAAAGAACACATTGACACCGGTATGTCAGACCCACCATACTTGCTCCGGACACTGCGAGAGGGCTGTACTAGCAATGATCACACGCACGGCACAGCGGACACACCAGGAACCGCGGTGTTGGCCGTCGAATGGCGCTAGCTGCGCAGCATTTGTGCACCGCCGCCGTCAGTGTCAGCCAGTTTGCCGTGGCATACGGAGCTCCATCGCAGTCTTTAACACTGGTAGCATGCCGCGACAGCGTGGACGTGAACCGTATGTGCAGTTGACGGACTTTGAGCGAGGGCGTATAGTGGGCATGCGGGAGGCCGGGTGGACGTACCGCCGAATTGCTCAACACGTGGGGCGTGAGGTCTCCACAGTACATCGATGTTGTCGCCAGTGGTCGGCGGAAGGTGCACGTGCCCGTCGACCTGGGACCGGACCGCAGCGACGCACGGATGCACGCCAAGACCGTAGGATCCTACGCAGTGCCGTAGGGGACCGCACCGCCACTTCCCAGCAAATTAGGGACACTGTTGCTCCTGGGGTATCGGCGAGGACCATTCGCAACCGTCTCCATGAAGCTGGGCTACAGTCCCGCACACCGTTAGGCCGTCTTCCGCTTACGCCCCAACATCGTGCAGCCCGCCTCCAGTGGTGTCGCGACAGGCGTGAATGGAGGGACGAATGGAGACGTGTCGTCTTCAGCGATGAGAGTCGCTTCTGCCTTGGTGCCAATGATGGTCGTATGCGTGTTTGGCGCCGTGCAGGTGAGCGCCACAATCAGGACTGCATACGACCGAGGCACACAGGGCCAACACCCGGCATCATGGTGTGGGGAGCGATCTCCTACACTGGCCGTACACCACTGGTGATCGTCGAGGGGACACTGAATAGTGCACGGTACATCCAAACCGTCATCGAACCCATCGTTCTACCATTCCTAGACCGGCAAGGGAACTTGCTGTTCCAACAGGACAATGCACGTCCGCATGTATCCCGTGCCATCCAACGTGCTCTAGAAGGTGTAAGTCAACTACCCTGGCCAGCAAGATCTCCGGATCTGTCCCACATTGAGCATGTTTGGGACTGGATGAAGCGTCGTCCCACGCGGTCTGCACGTCCAGCACGAACGCTGGTCCAACTGAGGCGCCAGGTGGAAATGGCATGGCAAGCCGTTCCACAGGACTACATCCAGCATCTCTACGATCGTCTCCATGGGAGAATAGCAGCCTGCATTGCTGCGAAAGGTGGATATACACCGTACTAGTGCCGACATTGTGCATGCTCTGTTGCCTGTGTCTATGTGCCTGTGGTTCTGTCAGTGTGATCATGTGATGTATCTGACCCCACGAATGTGTCAATAAAGTTTCCCCTTCCTGGGAGAATGAATTCACGGTGTTCTTATTTCAATTTCCAGGAGTGTATAATTGGCCATGTTAAACGACCGAATTTTCTAGATCCAACCCACAAATCGACATTGTTTCACCTTGTGACTTATTAATAGTCATGGCATATGGCAAGCAAATTGGAAATTGCAGAAGTCTGAATGGAATGGGTGAGTCTGAAGGGATCATTGGGATTCGTGGCAGGAGAACAACTTCACCTTCAAATTTGCCATTCAAAATTGTAGCTTCAAGAACAATGCCCATAACTTTTTTTGATGACTAATCTTGTACTGTGGCATAGCTTAGGTGCATGTAAATTCCGAAGCAAAATGATAGGTGAGCCAATTTTTAATCGCAGATTATGTGGTGGCATTCCTGGTAAATCCAGCGAATTCAAAAATTCAACAGAATAGTTGACTGCTTCGTCAGGATCGGTAACAGTGTCGATCGATTTGAACAATATCTGTTGTATTTTGAAGTTAATGGCGTCAACATCGATATTTTATGCGGCTAAAATAGCTCGTTCACGAAGCCACGCATGATTAACATAATTAGCTTGTAAATCTGGAAATATGCTTTCAATCAAAGCATCTTTCGTATTTACCATGTTCCAGAAATCGTCTGGCAATTTGATGCATTGTGTGTCTCCATGCAGTGGTATTGTTCAATTTCCAATGTTGTGCAATTCCTGGGAGAATGATAGTGCCAATGGATTGTTTTGCAGTTGAACACGTATCTTTGTGTTAAGACGAAATACACTGACATTTCGCCATAGGTAAGATTGTTTTATACATCCGTTAATTTCATCCGCATATGTAGCGCCTGGAATTATCGGCAATGTCTGTCTAAAATCACCGGACAGCAGCCGTAAGGCACCACCGAAAAGCCTGGTGTTATTATTCAGATCTTTCGTCATTCTATTGAGAGCTTCAAGTGAATGCTTGTGGGCCATAGTGCATTCATCCCAGATAATAATTTTGCATTTTTGCAAAACTTTAGCCATACTGGAATGCTTTTTTAGGTTGCACACTGCGTCTGGATTTGTGTGAATGTTCAACGGCAACTTGAGCGCTGAATGTGCAGTCCTCCGCCATCAAGCAAAGTGGCTGCAATAGCTGATGAAGCAACTGCTAACGCAATGTGATTTTGTGATCGAATGCGCGCAAGTATTAGTGAGATGAGAAACGTTTTTCCAGTGCCACATGGTGCGTCCAAGAAAAAGAATCCACCTTGCTCTGCTGCAATTGACAAATTAATTCGATCGTATACATTCTTTTGTTCATCAGTGAGTAGTTGCTCATTATTTTCAACGAAAGTAGTTCAAGAGACCGTATCGAACTGTTGTTCGCGCTGAATCTCGCTGTTAATGATGTCTGTTGCTGGGCGGTTAGGTGAGGGCATACCAAAACGAATGAGTGGCATATTCGAAATCAGAATGCAAATATCTTCAATCTCTATTAGCGCTTCGTTGTATATTTCCGGAGAAAAATCGATAATGGGATCTCGATCAGCGATCCGAATGCGATGCAGAATGTCGTCGCTCATGGAATCTTTATATTTGTCCCAGAGGACAGGAGCTTGAGATGTAAGACATGGCGTCAATAATACGGCGAATAATTGGCGAATTGGATGAGGAGAGGAAGTCAGTACCGCATCTACAAGTGTAATATCCCAGTGGTTGTCATCTTTCAGCAAACGTAATTCGCCACAAGCATCACGATATGTGTCATACTAAATGCCATTGACTGTTCGCAAGTATTGGAAGGACGTCAGTCCAGAAACATTAACCAACAACAAACGCAAGAACAAATATTCGCATTGCTTTGGATGGACTGTGTGTAATCGGCCGATGTATTTCCCATAAATATGCCGTTGTATCCTTCAACCGGAACACCTCGCTTCCTTGGTTGACTGTTTGTTCCGTGTGAAATATCGTGGCACATCAGTATACATTAATGTCTCTACGAATTGACTGGGAATACCTGGTCGGTTGCATAGTTCGAAAAACTCAGTTAATGTGGTTTTTGGGGCGACTGCTGCACGCTGTAGACCAGTCTCTTTTGTGAAATAAACACGCTGTCCATTTTCGAGGTGCACGGCCAAATGTATAACAGCGGGGTCTCTTTCGTGTATCGGAAGACCCAAAATACGCCAAACTGCTTCATTGCTGCTGATGTATCGGCCCATTTGATACCGCGTTATTTCATCGTTTTCGTTAACATTGTGAACAGCAAATACAGCCGTATCACTGCCCTTATGGACATACTTGCATATATATTTTATGGACTTGACCGAACTGCAGAGCTCAATGTTTATGTGTGCTTTGTAGATTTTACACAGCAATGGTGAATAAGGAACCACCCAGTGATTGTCAAGGTCAACTGTTGTACCGTTTGACATGCGTAATTGATGTGATTGACCACCATGGCCAGTGTCTCTACGACAATACAATGGATAACCATCGATATTAGTGACTGTATCATTAATACAATTTTTTGGAAAACGTTTCGTACATTTTCCACAGTCCATGCACGGCGCCGTCATGTTTATAGCACCGCATGGACCATGGATCATGTCAGCGGTAACAATCTCATACAATTCTTGATCGATATTCCGGTCCTGAATTTCTGCTGAGATAATTTTATCAATTTCTTCAGACTGTATTTTGTCGACCAACCAAATCAAAACATGCGCGTGTGGCAAACCTCGTTTTTGCCATTCAACAGAATACAGCCAGCAATGTGTTTTGCCAAATACAGAGGAATGTGTAATCAAGATTTTAACTTTTGTCTGAAGACATGTGCAGTGATATCGTGCCGATCTATTGCAGTTTGACCTGGCAATAACGCAATTTTAATTTCATCCCATTTTGGATTACCGGTACACGCAAATGTAATGAACAAATCTGGTCGGCCGTACGCGCGCATAAAAGTCATGGCGTCTTGAATATATTCTTGCATATGACGTGGGCTACCAATATATGATGAGGGAAGAATATATGAAGTACCGATGTCGTTGATATTAGTTATTCCATCTACGTTACCAACAATAGCATCACGCAAATAAATGTATTCCTCAGCTCGAAGTTTCGCTTGATTATACCTGATGTATCGTAATCGCTCGCTTTCAATTTTCGCATACATATCAGCGATATATTGTTGAAACAGCTGGTGGCATCGGAGAATATTATTGTCTTCATTGGCACGGACCATCAACCGATATGCGCAGAAGTTCATAGCGCTCACTTTCTTGCTTATTTCTGCACCTCCAAAGTAAAAATGTAATTAAGACAAAAAAAATTAATCGTGCATAAAAATAAAATATTAGGTAATGGCGTGTGTAGATTGTACCTGTTACTGGATTTCTTTGTTTGACATTTAAATGATATCCATCTTCTCCTTCCCAAAATATCTATGGATATTGCAAAGCGTCGTGAGAGCGATGGCAGTCTTCAGTCGTATGCATTGTGTTATCTCTGCGTTGGATTCGTATATCTCGGCGTTCAAATGCGTCGCCAACCGTGACAACTGCAACTTCATTAATGGTCGGTGCATTATGTTGGCCCGCTTGCCGCCCAGATGGTACTTTGTCTGATTTGATGACGATAGTATAGTTGTCGTTTTGCAGTCTGTTTGAAACGCTATTGAACAACTGGACAACTGGCTGTGATTCTGTAAAAACGGTTCTAAAATACCCACAGTTTCTCGCTCCTCCATCTGCTCGATATGGTTGCACTGGCAGCGTGCGGCCCGTCTTTGTCTCAATGCATCAGCTCGAAGGCGTTCGTTGCGTTGCTCTCGACTTTCATTAGCACGTCTGATTGCAGCCTGGTTTCTTAATTTTCATTCTCCGCCAATTGATCTTCTGCCGATGTATTTAACCGACGGTTCTGGACTAATTGTGAATTCCGAGTCCGTCGACCAATATTTCCTCCTCGTCCACGAAGACGTGGCATTGTTTTATGTACGTAACCTATATGTGAATATAGTACACTTAATATTCACTGAAATGCGACTCCTGGAATAGCCAAAGACACCGTACAAAGAAATTAAAATGTCAAAACAACGGAACACACATAATATAATACACTCAAATTAAAATGTCGAAATACAAACGAAATCCTAGGCATGTAACTTATATCTGAATATAATACGCGCAATATTGCACGCAAAAATGCAACGCCACCTACCGTGCTGATTTAAGAATGTAAATTTTCCAGGCCCCCACTTGAATGCATATACAAAAATTCATTCAAGTCGATCCAGCCGTTTAGTTGCAGTATAGATAAATAACCTAGATACCGACTGCAGCGCCATCTGCCGGGCTGATTTGTGAATCTAAACCATCCAGGGCGCCACCCAAACGCATACAGAAAAATTCATTCAGATAGGTCCAGCCGTTTAGGAGGTGACATACGCACGTACAGTAGAATTATACTATATATACTTAACAGCCAGAACATTATGAGCACCAGCCTATCGATATAAACCAGCGTCACCTGGCGAGGAATGACTGCTAGTCAGACACATGCACAGATTATGTAGTGATCAGGGAGCGTGCTGTCTGTGTGAAGAATGGGGAAGACGTGCGGTCTGTCCGAGTTTGACTGGGGGCAGACTGTGGTGGACTAGATGCTCGGCACGAGCATTTCGGAAACTGCACCAACTGTTGGGTGTTTGAGGAGTGTTGTGGTGTCTTCAAGATGGGGCGAAACCGAGGTGAGACGACGTCCAGACATTGCGGAGTTGGGTGGCCACCGCTCATTACAGGTATCGGATGTTGTAGACTAGGCAGACTGGTCAAACAGGACGTACGGCGAACTGCAGTGCAACTAACATCCAGACTTTAACGCTGGACAGAGCGCAAGTGTGTCGGAACACACAGTGCCACACTCCTAATGGCGGGCCTGTGCAGCTGAGAACCCGCGCACGTGCCAGTGTCAACACCACAACATCGGCAACTACGACTGAAATGTGCGCGTGGTCATCGGCGCTGGACATGGCGCAGTGGCAGAGTGTTGCATGGACTGACGAATCCTGATAACTTCCTTATCGTGGCGACTGAAGGACGTGAATCCGCCATCTTCCAGGGGAGCAGCCCTCTGACACCTGTACTGGAGGAGACAAGCTGGCAGCAGCTCCACCGTGCTCTGGGGAACATTCACCCATGCGTCCAGTGCGCTCGTGGAAGACACCATGACGGCCAAGGAGTCTCGTATACCGGTTGTGGGCCACGTACATCCCTATATGACGATCACATTTCCTGACAGCAGTGGCGTTTTTCAGCAAGATAATGCGCTGTTTCACAAGGACTGTGATTGAGTAGTCTGAGGAGCACAATGGCGAGTTCCAGTTGATGTGCTGGCCCGCAGCAGGCCAGGTAAGCACCCGCTGGAACACGTCTGGAGTGTGACTCATGGCCCTCCTCCCTGGAATTCACGGGAAGCAGGTGACTTGTCTGTGGAGATGTGGCGCCACTCCAGCGACCTACGACGGCCTCACTGCTTCCATGCCACGACGCGTCGCCGCTTTTATCCGTGCCAAAGGTGGACATAGTGACTGCTAGGCAGGTGGCCACAATGTTTAGGGTTATGAGTGTATAAACGACTTCCACGGGTATTACTGTAAGCTAGAGGGTCGTAAAAGTAAATTTTTTGAGACATTCCAAAACCTAAGCAAAGATAAGTTTCAACATGAATTTACCTTCTCTTAAGTGGAGACTCCATATTATTTATAAGCAGTCAATAACATGAAAAATCACAAAAAGAATGAGGTTGGTTGCATCGTAACGCATCAATTACGTCCCGAGAAATTGCAAAACGAAGTTGATGCTTGAAATAAACGAAACGTGCCCTATTGCAGACCGTGAGATGCAAGCGCGATCCCTAGATATCAGTGTTTATGGCAGGAAAACTTTTTATTACTTTCAGCCCTCGTGATAACAGGAAACGTAAGATTACGTACGTCAATCACATCGCCATAATGAACAGCGTGGGCATCACGCTTGAGTCTCGGAAAGTGCAACAGCATTAACGTCGTTTGCAGTTTTTTTCGGATGTGTTGCACATATTGTGATGCAACCAACGCCATTATTTTAGTGATTTTTCATGTTATTGATTATGTAAAAAATTATACAGTACTTCCATTTGAAAGAAAAAATTGTCTTGAAACTAATATTTGGTTACGTTGTAGACTGTCTACTGGTACTTACTTTCATTCATACAAGTGAAAGTCGTTTTTCAATATCTAATTTTGTTCTCGAGATACCTCCATTGGAAATTTTAGTAGGCCACGCTGATATTCGGAGAGTAAGGTCCGATCGGTTTCGAAATGAAAAACACAGTGAAATACACGAAACACGCCACTACTGCACACCGTGAGAGGCAAGCGTGAACCCCGCGTTGCTTGCCTGTAATCGCGATGTAATTGCCGTACTGCGATCCAACAGCCGCCGCACTTACTGCTGTTTGCACAGTCATTAAGTGGATTGAAAACAATACAGGTGTCCAGTCACACACAGAGAAAATTAAAGGGTGTACTAGTTCGCGCGTTTTTGATGTTCACTACGGTACGTAAAAACCGAGTATCGCCGGCCAAGGAAACATAATTTACGGCTGACCAAGAATCTAACAGAGTGGTAGATGGCAGTCGTACGTAGTTGTGTGACTCGTCAGCAGCATTACTTGCAGTCCACTTAATAACTTTTTAAACAGCAATAAGTACAGCGACTGTTGCATCATCGTATGTCGAACCTATCACAATTACGAGCAACGTCGGGTTGACACTTGCGTCTCGGGGTATGCAATAGCGACGCGTTTTCTTTATTTCAAGCGTCAACTCTGCACTTTCTCTGGACGTAATTGACCTATTGTGATGCAACCAACGCTATTCTATGTGATTTTTCATGTTTTGATTGCGTAAGAAATAATACGATATGTCCATTCGAAAACAACATAAGTTTGTAATGAAAAAATATTTGCTTATGTTTTAGAATGTCTCATGGTATTTATTCTCATGTGTCCCAGGCTTACATTCATACCCCTGAAAGTCATTTTTCAATATCTATTTTTGTTGCAGGGATATTTGCACTGAAACGTTTAAGTGGACCACCCTGTATAATACAGGGTGAGTCACTAACTATTATAACTCCGAAAGTATGGTAGCAGCTGAACAGTTTGTGGGACAAATGTTGCATGGGACAACGGGGGTCGTAATATGACGTGGGGCTTTTGTTGCTAGGTGGTGTCGCGTCAGAGATATGAAGGTCAACTTTGTTTCTTTTTTTTTTTTTTTTTAATCGGGATGCTATAATTTGGTACTTATTTTCCGAAAACGGCTATCGAGACGAATCCAATTATGTGTAACAGAAAGATCTTTGCAGGTCAACTAAGGTCAAAAAGGTGGCATTAACGTCCATTTACAGAAGGTGTTCGAAGTGATGACCATTGGTATCAATGCAGCGCTGCCATCTTCTTATCATGGACTGAGTCGTATTCCTTATCACTTCGGCACTTTTCGAAGCAAATGCTCTGACAATTCTCTCTCGCATATATCGTGTAAATAGTAAATATTCACCGAATGCGGCGCATCCATCTAACGTGCCACTGGCAAGTAAACACCATTCGACGGTTTCGCAATACAACACTAATGGGAACGGTAAGACTAGTATCGTCGAATCAAGCGAATGTGAATGATGTTTTCCTTCGAAGATCAAGTCGATATGCTTCTCATTTACGGAGAATGCCAACGGAATTCAGCAAGAGGTAGAGACTTATACGCTGAAAGATATCCTCAACGTACTCACCCTACACGTCGTACATTTAAATATGTGTATGATAAACTGAGAACAACTGGTCCTTTAGCGCATTGGAAACATATCTGGCAAAGGAAAGTTACTAACGTGGAAACGGAAACTGGTACTCTTGCCACTGTGGTTCGACATCCTTGTCCTAGTGTCACGTCAGATCGCAAGGGAATCTGGCATGAGCCAGAGTAATATTGTTTGTGTTCTGTATCGCCAGAAATGTCATCCTTACTATATCAGTCGCCACCAAGAATTAACTGGTACGGATTGTATGCGTCGCAATGAATTCTGCCGATGGGCAGAACTTCAGATTCAGAGGGATGACACATTTATTAATTTCATTTTATTTACTGACGAGGCCACATTCGCGAACTTTGGAAATGTTAATTCGCATAACATGCATTAGTGGACAACTGAAAACCCATGTTGGCCATGGCAACTTGCGCACCAGAAACCGTGGTCGGTGAACGTATGGTGTGGGATTCTGGAGGACAGAATTACAGGCCCCTATTTCATGGAAGGAAATCTTAATGGTAGGAACTACACTACATTCCTGTAAGAAACATTAGGTCTGTTATTGGACGAATTACCTTCGGGAGGAAGGAGCGCAACGTGATATCAACACGATGGGTGTCCGGCACATTTTTCGCTGATGGCTAGAAATTAGTTGCAGAGACAAATCACAGATCGTTGCATTGAATGAGGAGGAAGTGTCATGGCCAACTCGTTCGCCAGACTTGACGCCTCTAGATTTTTCCTTGTGTGGATTTGTAAAAGACATTGTTTATAAAGACGCTCCAACTATTCCTGTAGATATGCGAGAGAGAATTGTCAGAGGGTGTGCCTCATAAGCGCCGATGTGATAAGGAATACGGCTCAATCCATGATAAGAAGATTGCAGCACTGCATTGATTCCAATGGTCATCACTTAGAAAACCTTCTGTAAAGGGACGTTCATGCCACGTTTTTGACCTCCATTGACCTTCAAAGACTGTTACACATCATTGGATTTGTCTCGATAGCCGCTATCAGAAAATAAGTACCAAACTACAGTATCGCATTCAAAAAAAGTAAGTTGACCTACATATCTCTGCAGCGACCCAACCCAGCAACAAAAAACGAACGTCACATTATGGCCACCGTTGTCCGATGCAACTTTTGTCCCGCAAACTTTTCAGCTCCTGCCATACTTTCGGAGTTATTACTGGTGGCTTTATTTAGTGACTCACCCTACATATGGGGTGTTTCCGTAAGAACGTGCAGAAATGTAACAGAACGTAAAGAATGCTCCACTGAACAAATTGAGTTAGGTAACCTGAAGTCAGAGAAAAGAGCTTAAGGATGGAAAACAACCTTGTCTACCGCTTTATCTAGCATTACTGTTTCCCGGCGTATTTACAGCTACACGTACAGGTCTACACGTACTATGCTGTGTATTTCTCTTGCGGGAAGTAGAAAAGGTTCTCTATTTCCTGCAAGAGAACAACGAGGCCGAGCCTGGTTACTGGGGTGAAGGTTTTGTTTACGTTACTTCTGCATAAGGTGGCTCTGTTGTATGATATTTAGGTTGTCCCGTGACAGATCGCGCTATGAGTCAATGACAGTCCCATCCATTACTCAGTGCTACTCAGAGACGTACAGTACAGTACTGCTGGTCGCTGGTTGGATAGGGAGGAGGTCACCTGACCTGAATCCCCTCGGTTATTTCCTGTGGGGATATTTAAGTCACTCGCATATGAGACCCCAGTGGATGGAATTAGTTGCCACAATTGTAGCTGCCTGTGATGTGATTCGAAACACACCAGGGATGTTTGTCAGGGTGAGTCATAATCTGGTTCGTCGATGTCATGCTTGTATTGAGGCTGATGGCCGTCAGTTCCAGCACATTTTTTAAGATACGGTATGTTCTTTGTGTTAGTGATGGTATTTGCACCGAACTGTAACTAAAGTGAACAAAAAAGTACACGGTAATGAGATTTCACTCCTATTATCTCCTTTAAGCTGGCTTCTCCAACCCCAGACTCCCTGCCTCAAAATGTTCAGTGGAGTATCCTCGATGTCCTATTAAACTTTTTCAAGCTCTTACGGAAACACCCTGTGTGTGACGTGTGACATATTGTATGATGTGTTGTTTTGATTTTGTAATGATCTGTGTGAAAACCCCTCGAACTCTGTGGTAATGTAATACAAATGTGACACGATAACTAACTGTGTTTTAAAATGTATTACTTTAATACGAAGATTTGATGATTATTGTGGAATGTTGAATCATCACAGCTACGAAAGTAGATTCCAAGTCATGGCCTAATTTAGCTAAGTATTGAAAAACACATGTAGGTAGTAGGCCATTTAGTGTTGTTTCTGTTAATTTCTTTATGTTGTAAATACCAGCTTAGAATTTAGATGTATCTTAGTAGTCAACAGTGAAAATATATGTTCAGCAGAAGCTTGAATATGAGAGAAAATTTGAAACTCATATGCTATCACATACGATGATCTATGTGTTACACAGAGACCTAAAGCTAAGCACTTCTTAGAATTGAAAATCTTCCGTCAGCAACAGAGTATTGTGTGTACACCGAAATGGTGGTGGGATAATGACATGCTCTGCCAGTTCTTAGTTTACGTAGCAAGCGAAAGGAAATGGTTACTTTGATTGTGGATCATTATGTTGTGTTGTCCGTTTCACATTTAAGCAATGACACGACATCTTCTTGTAATATTGTTTTATTTATTTCATTTGTTTTCTTTGTACTTGTGTTATTATCAAAAGGAAAGGTGAGCCATGGTTTGTTTCTGTAAAGACGTGAGAAGGCGAACTGATTAGGGAATTTCTTGTATAGCTAGACCATTTCTATCACTCGAGTGCTTAGTGATTTACTGTTTTATACCTCATTCTGAATGGTTAGGTACCTGAAATTACGTTATCCACAGGCCTAGGAAGCCTGGTGTCCTAACCCTCCCCACTTAGTTCTTTCTTTCGTTTAGAGTAATGGGCCAAGGATTATGAAACACAGCCAAAATGTAACATTACCCACAGTTAAAAATCAGTGTGCATACTACCACTATATTTCGTAAAAGAAAGGATGTATAATGTGAAAGCACTTTGTAAAGGATGATTATCATGATACGAAGACTGGAACAATGAAATACTAGTTTCTGTGAAGAAAACGACGAGTGCACAGATACACGAACAATATGCTTCAGAATAACGCTTTTGGTGAACGAAATGGACATGTGTGCATGAAATAGTCTTACCGATCTAAAAAGAAAACGCTAGTGAAATTGTGAATGTTCACAGTGGAAAGGTACTTACCTCTGCCCAGTTTCAAGTGTTTGAAGACAAGTAATGAATTTGGCAAAGACACAAAATCCTGCGAGTCTGTTCAAATGTGTTTGAATTCCTAAGGGACCAAACTGCTGAGGTCATCTGTCCCTATACTTACACACTGCTTAAACCAACTTATGCTAAGAACAACACACACACGGCAAGCCCGGGGGAGGACTCGAACCTCCGGCGGGAGGGGCCGCGCAGTCCGTGACATGACGCCTCAAACCACACGGCCACTCCGCGCGGCCATTATTGTTGTCGCTAAGCAAGAGTTATACGCAACCACTATGAAACAATGCTGTTGTTGTGCATGTGGAGAAGTATGTAGAGTAAATAAAAGAACACTAAGTTACGGACTCCAATAGGAGCAAAGTAAGCTGATTTACTCTTGGTATTAGTAATGCGTAAGGCCAACAAAACAGGTTCTAGTACCAACACGAAATCAGTGAATAACACAAGCCGCTATCCTTGCGGATCGTGGTCATGTTAAGTAGCTGCACGTTTTGTTTAAGGTTACTTGCTAGTGAATCAGCTTCAAAAATTCGAATTTTTTTCCGTCTTAAATCAATATTTAGAGTAAAACTTTGAACATGGCTGACGTTTTCAGCAACCGTATACACAAATTAGAAAAATATGTAAAAATCTGCCAACCGGTTGCATAGGTTTTCTATATACCTTGAACAGGTTTCGTCACCTCTAAGGGTGACTTCATCAGAAGGTAAGGTAATTACATGAAGAACATATCGTCAAAGATGTACAGTGATTTAAGAGCTGAGTTGCCCGCGAAAGGCAAAGGTCCCGAGTTCGAGTCTCGGTCCGGCACACAGTTTTAATCTGCCAGGAAGTTTTATAAGACATAATGTTCTCCAAAAGTCAAACATTAAAACATAAGTAACACCGGTGTGGTGTGAGGAGACTGATGAAGTCACCCTTAGAGGTGATGAAATCTGGTCAAGGTATATAGAAAACCTATGCAACCGGTTGGCAGATTTTTACATATTTTTCAAAAATATTTAGAGTTTTGTGAACGAAATGGTAGTTGAATAGATCGATTCAGTCATCGGCAACATCTTTAAAAATAAATTTAAATACATGTCTGTATGCACTTCACTTGTGGCAGTAACAGTTCTGAAGAACAAAACTTTCTTAAAAAAAAAAAGAACACGTACGGCAACAGCTATCAGCGACAAAGAAAAGGCGGTGAAATATTGGTTAAACAAAGGGGGCGGAAAACGCTTGAAGTTACGCAGTGTGCAGAGGAGTTTTCGTTTCGTAGAATCGGAGCGTGAACTGTGCAAATGGGAGAATGAATTACATGAAGTAAGAAATAGGAGCCAAATGGAAATAGGAAACTATCTGAATAAAAACTGATTGAAAGATTAAGAACTGCTCGTGGGAGGCTGTGCGCCGTCGCCGACGGGGACCTACGAGACTGGGCCCTCCGAATTACTTCTGACATCAACGTTGCCAATTTCCGGGCTTCGTCGACCTGGCTACGCGGGCTCAAGGAATCGTCCAGAACAGGAAGTCGCAAAATTACCGAGTTTACGTCAGGTGAACGTGTAGAGCAGCTGCCGGTGACAGACAGAGCTGCAGAGAGACTCATGGCTGACGTAGAGGCGGAACTTGCTGTCGCCCCGCAACTGCTGTCTGAAGCGCTCATCAGTTGGGTTTCGTGAAACAACGGCGTGCACACCGCAGTTTATCATTTAGGGGTGAAAAAAAGACGGAGTCGGCCGCCCAGTCAGTGAATGCAGCGACGCATTCGTGTACGATAATGCCATTGACAAGTATGATCGGTTTTACTGTTTCCACAGCTGTGTACCTGTCTTCAAGAATCGGAAGGCAAATTAGGACCAAAAATGAAAAGTAGGCTGTTTAGTTGCAAAATCCTGTAATCGACCTATCAAACTCTGGAAAAATGGGAAAGAATAATTTCCAGCATTTCGTTCGAAACGTATTCCTACCAGCTGCAGAAACTAATTCATTGCTGTTGTTGGATTCCTGGTCTGGACACAACGACGCCTCCGTTTTTGTGGAGGACCACGAGAAATCTACTGGTGCGACTCAACCTCTCGATAAAGAATTTTTTTCACTGTGGAAAGCATTTCTCAGGAGATTGTCAGACAACATAATTTCCGATGCCTCTCTCTTATTTCAGATTTATCAGCGTAAGAGTATTCTTAAGCTCCAGTCATTTGTGCATTACCAGTTTTCTTCGCCATGCTTTAGGAATTTGATCAAGTACGCCTCGTATGCAGCGCAATATGCAGAAGTCTAAATAAAACTCGTGGTAACTGCAGAGTGCCTGACTGCATCAAGTTTTCCTTTGTCCGGTGTGCCCTGCCCGGTGCAAGAAAAATATTTCTTTTCGTCATTCAATACACACTTCGCATTTTTGTGACGGCTACAGGGAATAAGCGAAGAACTGTTTCACTGACAGTCAAATATACAACATTCAAACATCATTATAAGGAATGGTCTACAGAAATTGTAATAAAATGTAGTACCGTAACACACATTTCATTCCAACAAACTGATGGAAGTCCTCTGTGACATCAAACACTGCCATGATTTTACTTCCTCCGCTAGCCACTTTTATCAGAATTACATGGGCAACAACTGAACTGTCAATACGAAGTTAATCAAAAAAATGTTTGTATAGTTTAATCCAGGTTTTGACCGGAGCAGACAAGCTAACAAGCACGAGCAAAAGAGAACTGTGTCTGGTGTAGCCGGCAGGCCTCTTCCATGTCTTTCAACTGGGCGCCACTGCATCTACTTACGTGTCCCCAACCTTCCCCAGTTACCTAATCGAAAAATGGAGACCTGCAGTTTAACGTGTCTTTAACACGTGTCTTTAACATGTCTTTCGTGGCCACTCGAACATCTGTGAGAAGTGAACGCTCCGTTAAAAATCATAGTGGAAACGTTCTGGTCTGAACGGGATTCGATCCAGCGCTCCCTGGATCACGAAGCGCGCGCTTTACCATTAAACCATTTTTGTTTCAGGAAAAAAAAAGAATAGACCATTAGACCTCACACGGGTAGTGGAAACGTCAGTTGTGTCACTTCTTGAGATGATGCTCGACGTCGGAAATTAGGGTTCTGTATATAAATTTCCCCTCAATGGTAATGAGAAGGCAGGGAAAATGGCAGCTGACATACAACTAAAATTTTGGACCAGTGGTGATGGAGATGCAATTCCGTGTAAAGTACACGATCTCCACGCATGTCACCCTCCCATACAGACTGAGACACTTGAATCTTCCTTCCCTGCCCCATTTCGCATACTCCGTCAACAACAGTGCGCTCGCCATGCAAAACACTCCTCACTGAAAAGCAAAGTTTCGTTCTGTGGCTCTAAGAAGATAGAGTTGTATGCTGAATGGCGAATATCAGCTCCAAAAACTAAAAACTAATAACAGTGTTCACAGACAATGTTTGCTACCTCATGTTCTCTCTTCTGTTCCCTCTACTATAAACGATTCTACCCACATACAAGAGAGTGGTATTGAATTTCCTGCAAATGCTCATTCGCACGTGTTCGCTTCCATTCACTCCGTTGTGAACCAGGCTTTAGGTGCTTAAATTTGCTGTCTGTGAACTCCGGATAATTCCGCTACGCGGCGCTGCGCGAGTATTTGGCCGAGTCGGGCTGAAGGAGGGCTGTACAAACCTCTGTTACAAGCTGTTCCTCGCGCGACAAAAATGTGTAACTTCAAAATTTTTTACAAAATACTTGCAGTGCCCCTTAGCAGCTAAAATTGTGAAAGTGCATTTCTTTTGTCGTCTTCTTCCTGCGTAAATAATTTGAGGGTAGGTTTCGACATGTCTTATTGGACGTTTCCCTCGTGAGATGTAAACCTCACTACACATTTCACACCCTTCATGCTTGCCGTGAACACTTCAAACATTACTACGTTCCACTCATTCGTACTACGTTTGGAAGGAATAGTCTGATCGGATCACTATTCAAATGGGAACTGCCTGATTCATCTTTTTTTTCTTCTTCTTCTTTATTGAGTTTCGATTCTCCCCCGAAGGGGGAAGGCTGGCATCAGCTCAGTACGCCGCTCTCCAGCCTACAGAATTTGCTTTAAAAAGATGAAGGTAATAGATAATGAAAGCTGGCGATAAAATCGATGACTTAAATAGTAAAAAGGCGGAAAATTGTGGAACTTAAAACATAAAACAAAGGGTTGATGATGCTAATAAAATACACAGGAAGCAGAAAAATAATAGACAGACAATTAAAAAACACGGCGACATTCTGGTTTCTGTTTGCAAGAGATATAAAATTCACACCCAGCGACAGCACGATTTCTGTTTGCAACACTTTGGAAAGACGCACAACACTGAACACTCACTTGACCACTGCACTAAAAAGTTGGCACAAATATGACATACCACAGCTGAGGGCAGACGGGGGAACCTGGACAGATGATCGGAAAGAAAAGGGGGGGGGGGGAAGGAGAGGAGAAAACGAAGTGGGGAGGAGGGGAGAAGGAACCGATGGAGGACGAAAACCCATAAGAAGAGAAAGGGGGGCGGGGAGGGGCTGGGCACACACGGCAGGGATTGGGGAAACGCAGAGGAGGGGAATCCAAAAGGGCTCAGTGGGGTCGGGGGGGGGGGGGCTGGCTGATTCATCTGCGTGGTGCTGCTTATAAATAGTTGCGGCGCCGTACTAGTAGAGATGATTTTGAACATGCGGAATTCTTGTAGGCTGGTAGACAATTATGGAAAAAATTCAAGATCATGCACAAAGATATTCCAAAAAATCGACACATGCATAGAATAAACGCCTCAGCTCAGAACCATCGCAACAATAGTACCCCAACCATGGGACAAATACAAAGTACGCAAATCAATAGTTCCAGGATAATTACGAATAAAATAATACCAAGACTATCAGCCAGGATAAAAAACTTCAAGAAATCAAGCGCCAAAACTCCTTTAGAAAATAATATATGATAAAACTAAAATTTGGACTCCAACAAGAAAGGACAAAATTACATAATAACGAAGGACCCAAAGGGAGAGCCCAGTTCCTTCTGAATGTTTATTAAATAAAGTTGTGAAAAACTTACCCTTTCCTAACTACACAAAAACAAGTAGAGACCTCCAAATGCGGGTACAGTTGGGACAACACACGACACAAAAAGACAAAAACTGGTAGGAAGTCTGGTATTTTCTCAAACGATGGCGCTAGGCCTACAATGTGCTGGCATCGTCCATACAGGACATTCAACATACAACGCCATCTGTGTGTGAGACATCCTTGTCAACACAAACTTGTTGACATAAATAAAACTGAGGCTGAATTTGCATGTTGTACAAACAGATGGCGTTATTTCAGTACTTGAGCCAAGCTCGTAACGGTATTTTGCAAAATTGGGCAAAACTGGGTCTTGTTGGGATGTCAGAACAACAAGGTCCGTAACAGTGACAGTCCCGATATGTCGGAATGGACAGCAACCCTACCCTCGCTGATGACAATGAGTCTGCTCTTCGCAGTCATAGAGTAACAGATTTCTAAATCCATCTGCCGTCGCTTGTACATCTCGAGACAACATATCTACTTTGATTAACTTCTCATGGTTGGGATTCACAGTCATATAATATTTCTTAAAAGACACCATAGTCGCCGTTGAGTGTATGAAATATTTATTATTACGATTGCAGTTTCAGCCTTAGGGCCATTTTCAAGTCACACTGCAAAAGTTACATTGTGTCAGAATATGAGACTATCTGACCTGAGTACGTGTTGACGTAAAATGGAGGCTTTTGACTGTGAGAGTCCCACAAGACCGATGAGTACGACACTTATTACATCGTGAAATGTTGTTGGATGTGTGCTGTATTGTCAATCTTTTTTTTTTCGCGCCAACAGACTTAGCTCCACATGCTGTCAGTGCACCTGAGCTTTTATTTGTGATAGATTATTAGAACGATGGTAACATTGGCAATACAGCACATATTTAACAACATTTTACGATGTAATAAGTGTCGTACTCATCAGATCTTGTGGGACTCTCGCAGTCAAAAGGGTACATTTTTACGACGACACGTACTCAAAAAGGACGCGCTCCTGCCGTCGTAGCGGAAGGAGCTCTCAGCCGGTGATGGCCGGTGCAACGGTAGCTATTGGGGTTTAGGCCTCGCTGACCGTTCTGTTCTACAGGGAGTTCCTTTCGAGGCGCCAGTAGCGCTCGGTGGATCGGCGGAAGGTTGAGCTTGCTCCCTTTCGTCGAAAAGCCGCGTAGCTCGCGGAGAAGCTCTACTGTCGTCAAGAGTCACTGACTCACAGTAACCCGTAACTTCGGTTACAAACCTAGCGAGACTCTCTCGTTCTGTGTTAGGGTTGATCAGTGCCAGGGGCCCGTTCACGTCGGACCACCCCGCGTACTGTAGGCCACTTCTCTTCCTCCGCCCCTCCTTTAGGTGCCGCGCCACTGCACCAACGGCGCACGCTAGGCGGTAGGGCATTCCCCCTCTTCTGTAGGACCTACTATTAGCCTTTTCTTTCCAGAAAAAGCATAATTGTCGTGCCCACCCATACCAAATAAAGCTCCTGCAAACACACGATGGCAGATTCCGCCGGTGTTTCCCCCGCCCTAACCCGCAGCAAGGCTGCAGCTAAAGAGGCGCGAGAGTCGGCTGTTCCCGTCGACGTCAGCGTCCCGCTTGCCGCCGTTGAGGAGGTGTTGGCCGACAAGGACCGGCAGATCGCTGCGCAAGCGCAGGAACTGCTGAGCCAGCGTCGATTGATAACCGACCTCTGCGGCCCAAGTGAGTCCCCCACGCGGACAAGTACACTGCTCATAACACTACATTCACCTGCATCTGGTGACTCATGCACCACTGTCCCACTGCGGCAGCTGACTCCAACGGCGGAACCGGCAGCCGCAGATGCGGACACAGAACAACACTACACTGGGCCCTGGCAGGTGGAGGGCCCACGACGCAAACAGAGAAACACCACGCAAACAAGCGAGCAACCACACTCGCAAGGTAGCCGAAAGGCGCTGCTACCTACACCAAAACCCGCACTTCCGGTTAGGAACACCAATACAAGAACAAACACGACCCGACCTGCGGTCAGCAACACCACACTAGTACCAACCGCAGCTACGCCCGCACAACAGAAGACTGGTTTTCCCCCAGTCGTAATCCAGAACTACGGGGACCTCAGCGTCCTCAACACAACATTCGCGGAAAGGCACTCACCTTGCACGCTACACACGAAGTACTCTGGAGATAGGGCCTCACTGTACGTATCAACTAACAGTGAATATAAAGATCTCCTTATCTTCCTCAAAGAAAAGGAAATCGAACACTATACGTACAGGACCGCCGAAGAACGGACACAGCAGTACGTGGTAAAGGGGGTGGACCCCAACACCCCAAACAACACAGTACAAGCGGCGCTTAACTTCCTTGGATTCGACTGCAAAAGTGCTTCCAGGATGACAGGCTTCCGCTCCCACCACCGTCTACCACACTACCTGGTCGAGATGGCCGACACGGCCGCCTGCCGCGGCCTTCTGCAGATAAAAAGCCTTCTGCGGATGGACGTAAGGGTAGAAATCTACGAACCGCCACAGGTCCCCCAACAATGTAACAACTGCCAGCGGTTCGGTCATTCGGGCCTCCGCTGCGGCCTGGCACCCCGTTGCCGCGGATGCGCTGGCAAACACGCATCCAACGCATGCACACTAATACACGAAAACATACGCCGTTGCGGCAACTGTGGCCAAGCCCATGCGGCCAACTACAGGGGCTGCAACGTATACAGAGAGGCGCAGAGGCGCAAAAACCAACAGTCGAAGCCACCCAACGTCATAACACGACCAAGGCCCGCACCAAACCCTGTCAGGAACGGAGTGTCGTTCGCCATGGCTACACGCCCTGGAGGAGCAGTGCAGGCCGCGGAACCTCTGCGCCCAGCACACACACCTATCACAACCGCTGCGACAGCAACACAATCGTCTCAGCCAACACACGACACTGCACCCACACCGGTACCAACACCAGCCCCCAGAAACAACACGACCCCACCCCCTGTAGCCACTGCCTGCGAACCTACACATGACACACAAGAAAACACACTAACACAGGGAACCTCAGAACCAAAAACCCAGAGAAGGCGTAGGCGAACACGTGGAAACAGGAGCGGGAACACACGCGCACCACAACAAAATACCCAGCGACAACAAAACAATGCCACACAGACACACAGTCAGCAAGCCAGCGACACCAGCACACACACTACTCCTCCCCCCACCACATCTGACATACAGGCACCTCAAAATGTTCCACATAACAACAACACAAGCGCCAGCCCATCCATAACGCCAACACCCGCACCAGCGGCCGCCAACACCACAACTGAGCCACAGGCCGACACACACAACGCCAACACAACATCTGGGGGTTTATTGGAAACACTATTCCCCCGTCACACGACCACCCAGATCCTTCACAAGATCTGGGCGGCCGTCGCCACACCCTTCACACAGCTCACGACTGCCCAACCCGGGCAGTACTGGGCTGCCATACAAACAGCGTTCGCCACACTGTTTACACCCATACATGGATAACACACCACACCCCGCCCCCATCGCAAACAACCAGACACTGACACAGATCCTGTTCTGGAATGCAGACGGGATCAATAACAAAAGGGCGGAATTCGCCGCGTTCATGGAGCGTAAGGGTATCCTTATCGCACTGCTGAGCGAAACTAAGCTCAAACCACGCAACCAACTAAACTTCACCGGCTACTGCGTCTATCGTACCGACCGACCGGACGGCTCCGGTCACGGCGGAACAGCCATCATCATACACAAAGACATAGAACACACAAACATAGTGCTCCCTGAACTCGAAAAACTAGAGGCAACCGCCGTCAGGGTCATGTTCAACGGAGCCTACACTACACTGGTGTCAGTATACAACAGCCCTAAAAACATCAAAACACGCGACATCAGCACAATACTCAACATATCACCGCGCGTAATAGCCGCTGGAGATCTTAACGCAAAACACCCGGACTGGAACTCACGAATACGAAACTCCAACGGCAAGAAACTATACGAACATGCACTAGGACGAAACTACATCACACTAGCGCCGACCGAACCGACGCACATTCCCTACCGGAGGGGACACAGGCCAGACGTATTACACATGGCCCTCATCAAGGGCATAACAACGACACTCAACGTTGCCGTTGAAAACGATCTGCCCTCAAATCACCAACACGTTATACTGTACATTGAAGAAACACTGCAGAACATGGAACAACGCAGGATGTTAGACTACAGGCGCGCGAATTGGACCCAGTTCAAGGAAACGCTTGACAGTTGCATCCCACCAACCCACGCGATTAACGAGACAGCCCAAATTGACGAGGCAGTCGAAACCCTCACCGGCGCCGTCCAGGACGCAATAGCCAACACCATACCAATCCGCACGCCACAACAACACAGTGCTGCCCTGCCCCAGGAAATCCTGGGCCTAATCTCAATGAGGAACCGCCTCAGGAGACACTGGCAGCGTACCAGGCGCCAGCACTTCAAACCGCATATTAACAGGCTCCAGGGTATAATCCGGGAAAAAATACAAACATTCAAGACACAACAGTGGGACCAGAAACTCGAAGGGCTAGACACCACGCGGCCTGGCGTGTGGCAGCTAGCCCGACACTTCACCAGGGAGAAACTGTACACCCCCACGTTACAAGGGCCCGACGGACCGGCATATTCTGCGGAAGAAAAAGCGGAACTGATGGCCCTCACACTCGCAGCGTCATTCACACCGAACCTGGATCCCTCAGACCCAGCATTCACACTTGCTACGGACCAGGAGGTCACACGCATCTTGGCCCAACCAGCGCGCAACAACATCCGACCAGCTAGTACAGCAGAAATCAAATGGGCCATCATGCATACCACCGCTAGGAAGGCCCCTGGTCACGATGGCATTCAAAACCGTGTCCTCCAGGAGTTCACGGACAAAGCTGTAGACTACCTAGCACACATTACGAATGCCATACTCAAACACCAACACTTCCCCGCCTTTTGGAAGACGGCCAAGGTCCTGATGTTCAGGAAGCCGGGGAAAGACCACTCCCTCCCACAAAATTACCGACCCATCAGTCTGCTGAACGCGCTCAGCAAGATCGTTGAGAAGGTAATATTAAAACGACTCACCAGGCACTGCATCACAAACGATACCCTGAGACCGGAGCAATTCGGTTTCAGGAATCACCACTCAACAACACAACAACTCTTCCGCGTCGTTGAATGCATAACACACGGATACAACACAAGCAAGGCAACTGGGGCGGGGTTCCTGGACATCGAAAAGGCTTTCGATCGTCTACGGCACAACGGCCTAATACGCAAACTCAGTGGCGCAGGGTTCCCCGACGGGCTCGTACGTCTCATACAGTCATATCTCACGGACAGGAGTTTCAACACTGACGTGCAGGGCAAACAATCGACACGACATGGTATCCAGGCAGGAGTACCCCAAGGAAGTATCCTAGGGCCCCTACTGTTTAACCTCTACATCAACGACCTCCCATCTACACATAACACGACGGTAGCAATCTACGCGGATGACACTGCCATCCTTGCGCAAGATTGGAAGCCGTCTAACATTAACTCACGACTACAGACCGCACTCAGAACGGCGGAGCCTTGGCTGGTGAAATGGCGTGTTAGAGTAAACGTCGACAAGTGCGAGGCCGTTCTGTTCACTAGAAGACCGAAGCAACTGCGCAAACATCAGCACTGCAACCCAATAACACTACACACACGCCCAATACGTTTCCGCGAGAAGGTGAAATACCTCGGTGTCTGGCTGGACAGGAAACTACTCTGGGGGGACCACATTCAACACGTGACCAACAAAGCTAACGCGAGGCTCAAACAACTCTACCCTATGCTTAACAGGCGTAGCACACTAAACAGGAGGGTGTCTAGGTCCATGTACATGACACTTATCCGATCCCTGATGACGTACGCAGCCCCTGTCTGGGGATACGCTGCGCCAACTCGCCTGCGCCGTCTGCAGCCCATACAGAACAAAGTACTCAAAATCATAAGCAACGCTCCGCGCTACACACGCATCGCGGACCTTCACCGGGAATACCGGCTAGATACTATCTTGCAGGTATTCCAAAAACTCTCCACACGACTGTACAATAACACGAGACACTCGCGCAACCCGTTTATCCTTTCTCTGGGTAACTACGACCACAACCATAGATGGAAGCATAACAGACCAAAGACATTACTGGCTAGGAACTGAACATCTATGGTCCATAGCACTATAACACGACAGTACTGGCGAGCCCCTGCAACACAGTTATTACTCGAAACCCAGATGTGCGACTAGCCGAAAAACAGGCAACCGCAGGGAAACCGTACTGTACACAGCACGCAAACCAGCCACACACACCCCCTACACCGTCTGTGAGCCGATCTATGACCGATCGCCCACTAATCCACAACGACCTTGAACTGTTGCAGGGACGCAGCAACTGCAGCAAGCGCCGCAACAAGCTCCAACAACGACAAAGGTAACGATGCACGATACCTCGAACTAGCACAACCACACCTTGCATGCACTGTCGCAGATAGCAAGCCGCTACTGCCCTTACTACCTGTCCTACTGTCGCAGAGGTTTTTTTCCCTTGGCTCTTGCCTTGGCACTTTTTTTCCTCTGCCCTTACAACCGCTACCCTTCAATCGTTTTCGACCACTTCTATCTCCTGATGGACCATGTTAATGAGTAGTCTTACCCAGACGCATGGACAACATCACAGCCCGCATCCTGTGACGCCTGATTCAAAAACTAACATGTTTACGGAGGTGACAGTAGAACTTTTGGTTTGGTCACCACGTTGGTGTGGGCGTGGAGGGGCCCCATCCTTTGTGACGACACGTACTCATGTCATACAGTCTCGTATTCTGACGGGATGTAACTTTTGCAGTGTGAGTTGAAAATGGCCCTAAGGCCGAAATTGCAATCGTAGTAATAAATATTTCATACAGACAACGGCGACTATGATGTTTTTTTAACAAATTTCTGCTTTTCTTTGTATTCTGTACAATTTTCTAAATTCATTTGCCGTTGCCCCACTACCTGAACACATCGAGTCTGTTTTCCATTATATTCAGTCAAATTTTTCTCAGTTCAACCACCATTCCCTACATGTCTGAAGGCATCATGGCTGCTCGGTATTACATAAGATGGTCCGCAGCTCATGGTCGTGCGGTAGCGTTCTCGCTTCCCACGCCCGAGTTCCCGGGTTCGATTCCCAGCGCAGTCAGGGATTTTCTCTGCCTCGTGATGTTCTTAGGTTAGTTAGGTTTAAGTAGTTCTAAGTTCTAGGGGCTGATGACCATAGATGTTAAGTCAGCTCAGAGCCATTTCAACCATTTTTTTTTATTATATAAGATCAAAATTTAAACTTAGCGAAAAAAATTTCAAGCTGCTTAATCCCTATAAGAAACTCAAAATAAAAAATGAAAAAAGAACTGTAAGCTAAATCACTAGCCTCATATTTCAAAAAATCACTATCGCTATTGAAAAATACTTTAATATTAACAATTTCTCATTTGTCAGATGCAGTTTATTTCAATAAATAGCTATCTTAAAAGTATGTTGAGATCATAAGCCAGGAAAAGAAGCCCTTCTTCATTAGTTATTAAGCAGTACAATTTACCTATTTGGCATTTCCTAAAAACGGAAACATATGATGTTTTTATTTGGCTACACATAATCTAGCAAGCAAACGAAGTACCTGTGTAAAGAGCATTACCTATGCATTTTCTACCGAGATTTATAGCCATCAAATTATATTCCAACAAAAGCTGATGAAGCTCTCCGAGCCGGCCGTTGTGACCGAGCGGTTCTAGCCGCTTCAGTCAGGAACCGCGCTGCTGCTGCGGTCGCAGGTTCGAATCTTGCCTCGGGCGTGGATGTGTGTGTGTGATGTCCTTAGGTTAGTTAGGTTTAAGTAGTTCTAAGTTCTAGGGGACTGATGGCCTCAGATGTTAAGTCCAAAAGTGCTCAGGGCCATTTGAAGCTCCCCGACTTGTTTTGGTCAAAGCCTTGAAACCTATACTTCTTGTAGAATAGCCTCAGGCCTTCGAAGGAGCGATGAAGTATTACTTAATGCTAAAGCCTCATTTTTCTCGTAACATTCAGTAGGAACCTGTGTCTGGCGCGTATGTGGGCTTCATTTTCTTGGAAGACTTATAAGTTTTTCGAAATGTCTGTAACTCAAGAACTAAATAATCCAAAAGAAATCGTAAAAGAAAGTCAGCGGTATAAAATCAGCCTCTGTCTGAAACAAAACACGTATTTAAAATGGTTTTCACTTGTCCTTTTCTAACAATATATCTATGTCCTCTCCCTCAGCAGACGCATATTGTAAGCGAACAAATGTTTGCTTCTTTTGTTCACTGAATTAAACAAGCCCGTGTTATAATTCTTATCATAAGTTTTCGTAGTGTACGTATTTAACTCCTTGTGTACTAATAAATTCGGTTTGAAATCGCTTTGGCTGAAATAGCCAAGTCGGCAGATGGTTGTGAAGAGACGTAATGCCGGAGAGTGCATTGCGTTCACTCACTGATTTGTTGCTCCTCTCCGCTAATCCTGGCCCTGAGACTAGATGTCGGTCACTTTAACGTGTCTTGCGCTTATTACCGGCAACAAACTATTGTGAATGACCGGGCCATTCGTCTCTGGTCAGTGATTCTGTCCGGCTTCATCTCGTCAGGTACAGATCATAAGTAATATTGACGGATGGTCGTTGATAAAAAAGTATTTCAGGTATTTGTTACTAACATACCTACACCTTTTACGTAACACAGTGGTTGGCGCGTTACTAAGTCCACTTCCCCACCATGTAAATGATGTGTTGTCACTTCTTCTCTCTCTCTCTCTCCGGTGATTATAAATTAAACTGATCGCTACGGTTAGGAACTATACTCATATTATTCACTAATGCACTGAAGAACAAAAGAAACTAGCACGCCTCCCTAATATCGTGAAGGGCCCCCACGAGCACGCAGAAGAGCCACTACACGACGTGGCGTGCACTACACTAATGTCTGAAGCAGTGCTGGGGGGACCTGACACCATGGATCCTGCAGGGCTGTCCATTAATGCGTAGGAGTAGGACGGGGTGGAGATCTCTTCTGAACAGCACGTTGCACGGTATCCCAGTTATGCTCAATAATGTTCATGTCTGGGGAGTTTGGTGGCCAGCGGAATAAACTCGGAAGAGTGTTCCTGGAGCCGCTCTGTGGCAATTCTGGACGTGCGGTGTGTCGCATTGTCCTGCTGGAACTGCCTAACTCCGCTGGGCGCCACAACGTACATGAATGGGTGCAGGTGGTCAGACAGAATGCTTACGTACGTGTGACCTGTCAGAATCGTGTCTAGACGTATCAGGGGTCCCATATCACTCCAACTACACACGCCCCACGCCATTACAGAACTTCCACCAGCTTGAAGAGTTGCCTGCTGACATCTACATTTATACTCCACAAGCCACCAAACGGTGTGTGGTGGAGGGCACTTTACGTGCAACCGTCATTACCTCCTTTTCCTGTTCCACTCGCGTACGGTTCGCGGGAAGAACGACTGCCGGAAAGCCTCCGTGCGCGCTCGAATCTCTCTAATTTTACATTCGTGATCTCCTCGGGAGGTATAAGTAGGGCGAAGCAATATATTAGATACCTCATCCAGAAACGCACCCTCTCGAAACCTGGACAGCAAGCTACACCGCGATGCAGAGCGCCTCTCTTGCAGAGTCTGCTACTCGAGTTTGCTAAACATCTCCGTAACGCTATCACGCTTACCAAATAACCCTGTGACGAAACGCGCCGCTCTTCTTTGGATCTTCTCTATCTCATCTGTCAACCCGACCTGGTACGGATCCCACACTGATGAGCAATACTCGAGTATAGGTCGAACGAGTGTTTTGTAAGCCACCTGCTTTGTTGATGGACTACATTTTTTAAGGACTCTCCCAATGAATCTCAACTTGACACCCACCCCTCCAACAATTAATTTTATATGATCATTCCACTACAAATCGTTCAGCACGCATATTCCCAGATATTTTACAGAAGTAACTGCTACCAGTGTTTGTTCCGCTATCATACAATCATACAATAAAAGATCCATGGATTGATGAGGTTGTCTCCACACCTGTCCACGTCCATCGGCTCCATACAATTTGAAACGAGACCCGTCCGACCAGGCAACACGTTTCCAGCCGTCAGCAGTCCAACGCCGGTGTTGACGGGCCCAGGCGAGGTGTAAAGCTTCGTGTCGTGCAGTCATCGCGGGGTACATGAGTGGGCCATCGGTTCCGAAAGGCCATATCTTTGATGTTTCGTTGAATGGTTCCCACGTTGACATTTGTTGATGCCCCAGCATTGAAATCTGCAGCAAGTTGCGTAAGGGTTGCACTTCTGTCGCTCTGAACGATTCTGTTCAGTCACCGTTGGTCGTGTTCTTGCACGATGTTTTCCCGGCCGCAGCGATGTCGGAGATTTGACGTTTGACCGGGATCCTGATATTCACGGTACACTGATGGAATGATCGTACAGGAAAGTCCCCACTTCGTCGCTATCTCGGAGATGCTGTGTCCCACCGACCTATCATAGTAGCAGCAGTAACTGATCTGACAACTGCGCCACAACTTGTTGCCTTATGTAGGAGCTACCGACCGCAGCGCCGTATTCTGCCTGTTTGCATACATCTGTTCTTGAATATGCACGCCTATGCCAGTTTCTGTGGCGCTTCAGTGTATAGAGAGAAACCCGAGATCATCTTTTCACGGTTTGGTGACTGGTTAGCGACGTCACGTCGCCTCGTTCTAGATCAACTGTCTCGCGAAGAAACACGCGCAGTCCAAAACCTTGTGCTTCTCGGTTAATCATGCATGGAATAAGACGCAGCATAGGATGCAGTTTCATTTCGTATACACACAGAAATTTTCACAGCAGCGCAGCAAATGATTCAGCTTTAGGCTTCTTGCTTTCCTTGAGTGAAACATGGATGTGAACGGTATTTACTGCGTGATGAAGCGAGAAATGTTATTTGTTTGGACACTTTCAAATTATATGGAAAACTGGTAAGGGATTCTCCACTGTCGAGAAAGAGATTTTGGCCTTTTAAAGATCATAGAGACATGGGCACGATCTTCTTGACTGGAATTCGGAAATTTCTTCTGAGAGGATACACAAGGTTTGGAAATACTTCCGTTGACAGTTGAGTGACGCATTTTGAAATATGACCACAATTCCGGACTGCCAGTTGCTGCTTCCCTGAGATTACCATTCCCAATTCGCCCTCTTAATTGACCGAAAATTCTTCAAACAGTGGACAGCGAGTTTCTCAACCTTTTAAGAGTGGTAATAGATCCGACCACTAACGAAAAGCTAACGACTTCATCGTGAGGTTGCGACGTGAGACTTACACTTTGAAACAATCGAATATTTTTAACCAATAGTTGCCCTGCAACCGTTTGAAAAAAAATCCCTAGCGAAAAATCATGCGTATCAGAAATACGTGGTGTTTTAATTTTTTATGCTTCGCTAAAACGTTTTCCAAAAAAGGACTGTGTCAATTTCGCTTTGTTTACAGGCAGTACGTTCTTCCAGCAACGCACCATATAACTTTCAGCTTTCTGCTTCTTTGAATGAGACCTAGATGTCGGCACTATTCTAAAGCGTGGCACGGCGAAGAAGTCTGCCGTAAAGAGTCCGCGACAAGGAATTGCGTCAATGAGTCTCAGCAACGCATCGAAGTGCGTACTGAGCCCCACAAACACCAGCCAAGCATTTACATCGTGCGTGTGTTTCCTTACTTGCCGTTCACAGACACATTCACCCATGTTTCACATACAGTATTCACACTGGCTGTAAACATGTTACTTACGTCAGAACTGGCTCCCACCACTGTCGTGAGACGCCAGTTCAGTACGCAACACACAACATTCGTGTCTCCAGACAACTTTCCTGGCGTGCACTGCTTACATCGCGTAAGTTACATGAACGTGGTCGTATTTACTTAACCAAAGTTGTTCTCTGAACTTTGTTCGTGGCCCCAGACAAAACACACTACGCCAGTTACGCTGCCTGGCCGCGGGCACTTAACGCCACCGTGCGAGGCCTCGCCGGATCGCTAGTACGATATAACGTGCCTTTTCAACGCATACTGTTTTGTGTCAGATGACGAGCATCCGATTTTTCCCAGGATTCTGATAAACTGTGCTTGAATCTTGTTTAGGGCCGGTTTAATTCTAAGGCCACACGGGAGTTTTTAACGCAACGCACATAACGCGAGAAATATGGACCCTGTATTGTGGTATATGTACGGTTGCGATATCTGGGACACTGCTGGCACACTCTGAGATGGAGGTGTACAAATGAAGTAAAAAATTTACTACATATAATTACTTTCTGTTTAGACCACAATTACACGGAACTTGTTGCGACAAAAGTAGATGGTACACCACATTTTTAGGAAGATTTCACCTTTTCCAACAATTCTTTTTTTCCCTTTTATCTGCTCATAAAACGTGTTTATGAAATAAGTCAGCTTGCAGTTACGTTGGCACTGTCAGATTGATTCCACAGTCTCTGGCAGCACTCGATTTTTTTCGTCAGTCCACGGGGCCGCCACCAGCGAAAACGCTCTTCCCACGTGGCGTTGCGTGCGGGAACAGGAAACAAATACTCGCATGACTTTAGCAGTTGGTATTTGCGTTCAGGATTTTTGGTTTCCTTAAGGAAGTAAATCCACCTTTCTTCCAGGGAGTGTTTAGATTTCTATTCTTCCGAGTCGCGCTTACGAGGGGGGATCGAAAAGCCCCTAGCCTAACAACTAAAGAATGGCAGAAATTTCATAATGCCAATTTATTTTTCAATATAATACCCGTGTACACAAAAACACTTGCGGGCACGCTCAAATTGCATCTGCAAATCATTCAAATAAAATGTCTTCGATTTCGAGTGCAACCAAGCGTTCACAGCATCAATCACTCCACCACCATTGCCAAATCGTCCTCCTTTGTGGTCTTTTTTTAGGTCTGGGAAAGGAAAAAATCTGACGGAGCCAAATCTGGAGAATATGGCGGATAATGTAACAATTGGGACCTGCAGTCATGCAGAGTTTCCAGTGTTGTGTGGGCTTTGAGCGCCGGTGGGTTGTCCTGATGCAAAAGAACTCGGCCCGTCAATTTTCCGCGCTTTTTTTTTTACCTTTTCTCTCAAACTGCGAAGGAGGGAGCAATAGTATGATGCATTGATAGTTTCGCCCGTTTTCAAGTAATCTACCATAATTATCCCTTCTGCATCCCAAAAGGCCAATGCGATCACCTTACCGGCAGATTTTTGCACCCGGGGTAGGCGATGAAGGATTTTTCCATTGTTGTGATTGTTGTTTTTTCTCAGGATCAAAGTGGTGAACCCCGTTTCGTCCATTGTCCAATACCTTGCAAGGCAGCCGTGTTGATCCGCTTTAAATTGGCGGGCACTTCCTTCACAACACTGCACACGCTCCCGTCTCTGACCTGCATTCCAGTCTTTGGGGACCCACGGACATGAAACTTCCTGCACTCCCAAACTATCCACAACACTGTCATGAGCACGCCATTGGGAGATACCAAATGCGGTTTCAACGTGCTGCAGTGTTGTTCGACGATCCTGCAAAATCGTATCGTCAACTGCAGGCGCTGTTTCATCAGTGGCAGCGGTGGCCGGCCCTCCGCTCCTTGACGCGTCTTCCACACTCGTTCTTCCACGTTTGAAGTCGGACACGCAGTTTTTCACTGTTGCATAAGACGGAGCACTGTCCTTAAATGTATTCCGCATGTCCTCCGCAATTTGCTTGGGCGTCATTCCCCTCAAATGAAGATATTAAATCACAGCACGGTTCTTGATTCTCTCGAAATTCGCCATTTTGATTACACTACGGTATACAACGCATCCCAGAGGCGAAAATAAGGAAGTTGGAGGCGCGAAGTTTGACTTGCATACCCACAATGGAGGTGGTGGTGTTTGTGCGAGACATTACGGTATCTATCTCGGGCTAAAAACTTTTCGATCGTCCTCGTAGTTCCCAAAATGCTCTTCAGATACATATATACTCAAAACAACTGTCACCTGAAACCATCACATCATTTTTAGTCAGGTATATAATAATGTTTTCAATCGGCACCCAATCTGGGGTTTCAGACAGCTTCATCCAATGAGATGCGTCATTCATATTAATTATAAGAAATAGCCATCCTCTCTAAATAATCAAATGGCATGGTATAGGAGCCCATTGTCTCTTCATCAAATTACTTTCATTCAGACGTCTTTCAGTGTCGATTAATATACTTCTCATTGTAGTTACTCAGACTATTCCCCACCCTTTTAATTTTTTTTTCAAACAGAGCCAAATTTGACTGCAGGAACAGGAAGTAAATTTCGCTGATCAGGCTGCTGAAAATATCTGAAATTACTTTAGGTGGCCTGTCTTCGACGTCAAACAATGTTTTCATGAAATCCAAAGCTTAAGAATTCTCCCAGCTGCGGATATTAACGGAATCCGTCTTGTTTCTGAATGACAGAGTCCGATGATTGACATCGATGTATAAGCAGAGCTCTTACAGCTTCCCCTGTTCTTACCGTGCATATTGAAAAATAATTAAATATTTTCATGACGATTATTTCAATGTCGACAGTTAATACTCCAGCAGCGCTGGATGTAGTGCTCTGCAGGATACGGGCGGGTCATCCAGTTTCTTCAACATTTTTCCCAGTTCTTCTTTAATTTGGCGAATCATATTCCGCTGGCAGCGTCGATGGGGCCCTACGAATTTGCGATTGGCATTGTCTCTACAAAAAGAGATCAGCTTATCTAAGAGAAGTCACAGTTGTCTTAAAGTGTCTGGAGAAAGCTTTGCAATTGTCTCCGATGTTTCATTATTCAGCGTGTCACACTTCAACAGTTGTACTAAAATTAGGACTGACACAGTGTTGAATAAACCATTTATAGAAGAGCCCCCGTGTAGGAAAATCAGCTGCCGATAGTGCCTGCACAGGCTGTAAACGGTATAATGACAGCTGGTCCTCGTGTAGCGCTCGCCAGGGTCAAGCGGTCATCATTCAGTGTTGCAGCTACACGACTTGTACTGATGCTAGCGTCGTTGTCAACCGCGTGAAGAACAGCCGCCTCGCGTTGCGGTGTCCTCGTCCTCCTAGGACGCCTCCCAGTGCCGTGAGTGTCAGGCTTAAATGCCCCATGGTCCCTAAGACGAGGATCAGTGTGGCTTCAAACGTTTATCCGTCGGGGCATCTTCGTCCTGGAAATCTCTGCTGGTATAACCTTGGGAACGAGCGCCATTGCTGTCAGCTAATCCATACATCAAACGGGTATCTGCCCTCTCTTACTCTGTGTACACTGTCATTGCACAAGCCAAGTCTGGTTAACTCAACGTAGTAACCCATCTGCTTACAATGGTCGTACTGATCCCTCGAACAATTGACGTTACCTGTAAACAAGCAATGACGTACGTCGCATGGCAACAGGGACACGCCGGCCGGGGTGGCCGAGCGGTTCTAGGCACTACAGTCTGGAACCGCGCGACCGCTACGGTCGCAGGTTCGAATCCTGCCTCGGGCATGGGTGTGTGTGATGTCCTTAGGTTAGTTAGGTTTAAGTAGTTCTAAGTTCTAGGGGACTGATGACCTCAAATGTTAAGTCCCACAGTGCTCAGAGCCATTTGAACCACTCATCGCGGAATTCTGGAAACTACAAGACTCGGACCTCACAGAACACATACTCAACAACACGAAACAAATATGGGAAACAGAAGAGATACCAAAAGCAAGGCGCACAGCACTGATACAACCTCTACACGAGAAAGGGGATAAGTCGAACCCACTGTTACCTGTCACATATAAGATACTTTGAAAAACACTGCTAAATAGATTACAGAAGCAAACGGCCCACCTGATTGGCGAATACTATGTTGGGTTTCGTAAGCACAGGTCGGCAATGAACAGATATGGAACCTTAAGATGATACTGTAACAGAAACAGAACATAACCATCACCTTCGTCGAATTCAAGAAGGTGTATGACTCAATACACAGAGAAACCCTCTTTAAAATCCTGAAAGAATACAGAGTAGATAGGAAGACACTAACCATAATTAGGCAAACACTAATAAACCCGACATCTAAAGTGAAGTTCTGTGGAGAGCTCTCAGAATAATTCGAAATCAGGTGTCAGGCAGGGCGAGGGCCCCCCGCCATTGCTGTTCAGCGTAGTACTGAACAAAATAGTGAAGGAATGGGAAAAGACACAGAAAGGAGTCCTGTTGGGAAAAGTAAGAGTCGAGTGCCTAGCATTCGCGGACCAGTTAGCCATCGTAACAGTACGACGAACAGTAACAATAAGAGCCATATAGGAACTACATGACATCGCAGCCAAGACCGGACTACAGATATCATACGAGAGAACACAGTTCATGAGCACCCAAAAACACACATCACTACACAGAAAATATGGGACAATACACAGAGCAGAACATTTCAAGTACCTGGGAGAAACAATACAGATTACAGGAAGAAATAAAGTATCTAATGAAGGGAGAAGAGCGAAACTAGAGAAATCCTACAAACTGACTTGGAATCACTACAATAAGAAAGGCATCTCAAGTAAGGCCAAGCTACGACACTATGAGATGGTGGTGCTACCAGAAGCATAAGACGTATCCGAGACGACAGTGGTACAAGGACAGACACGAATCAAACAGATAGAGAAGATGGAATAAAATATACTCAGGGAAATATTCAGGGTGATGCAAGAAGACGGAGTATGGATAAAGAGGCCAGCTGAAGATCTATACGAACAGACAGAGAGAATAACAGACCACATCAAGAAACGAAGACTACAGTTTTATGGACACCTCACCAGAATGGCACCACATAGGATAACGAGGCAGATCTTGCACTGGGTTAGCACAAGGGAAAACAACAAATGGATGAATGGAGTTCAAAAATGTCCATATGCGTATGAAATCCTATAGCACTTAACTGCTAAGATCATCAGTCCCTAAGCTTACACACTACTTAACCTAAATTATCCTGAGGACAAACACACACACCCATGCCTGATGGAGGACTCGAACCTCTGCCCGGGACCAGCCGCACAGTCCATGACCGCAGCGCCCTAGACCGCTCGGCTAATACCGCGCGGTGATGAATGGAGTAAGAAATGACATGGAACAACTCAACATCACACAGGAAACAATACAAAACAAAACAATCCTTAGGAGCCTTATCAGAAGAAACAAACTACGAGAGACACCAGACAACAAACAAATACAATGGACTGATCAGAGGCGACAAGAACACAGCCAGAGGATGAAGGAGCACTGGGCGAACATGGAAAAAGAGAAGCTGAAGAGAACACAGGACCTAAAGTGGAACGAAAAAAGCAAGCAGAAACTCAGCTCACGAAAGCGGGATGTTTGGTCAGAACGTAAAGAGAAAACAATAGGGAAATGGACATGAAGTTTAGTCTACATTCCTTCTTCAAGGGCATAACACAAATAATAATAATAACAATAATAATTATATATATACAGGGTGATTCATCTAACGTTACCGCTGGATATATTTCGTAAACCACATCAAACACTGACGAACCGCTTCCACAGACCGAACGTGAGGAGAGGGGCTAGTGTAACTGTTTAATACAAACCATACAAAAATGCACGGAAGTATGTTTTTTAACACAAACATACGTTTTTTTAAATGAAACCACGTTAGTTTTGTCAGCACATCTGAACATATAAACAAATACATAATCAGTGCCGTTTGTTGCATTGTAAAATGTTAATTACATCCGGAGATATTGTAACATAAAGTTGACGCTTGAAACCTCCGACGTTCAGTTGCGTGTTGTAACAAACACGGGCCACGGTCGCCGAGCAGCATCTGGAGGGACATGTTTACGATGACGACCGTGTTTACGAGTGTGGCTGTAGTGCACTGTTGTGGTTTGGCCTAGCTGTCGCAGTGTCCGCATGTAGCGCTTGCTGCTATTGTTATTCTGCATTCGTCTCCGCACGCAGACCAACTGTAGTACACCGTGTTACCAGACGTCTGTGATAGTGTAGTGTTGTAGGAACTGTGACCATGGTGTATTCGAACTGTGAAAAGGCGGAGATGATACTCATCTATGGCGAGTGTCGACGAAATGCAGCTGAAGCCTGCAGGGTGTATGCAGAACGGTACCCGGACAGAGAGCATCCAACGTGCCGCACATTGCAAAACATCTACCGCCAACTGTATGCAACAGGTATGGTCGTAGCACGCAAACGGGTCCGTAACAGGCCCATCACAGGAGAAGCGGGTGCAGTCGGTGTGTTAGCTGCTGTTGCCATGAGTACACGGGACATTGCGAGAGCCGGTGGACTGAGTCAAAGTAGTGTCATGCGCATACTGCATCGTCACCGCTTTCACCCGTTTCATGTGTCGCTACATCAGCAATTACATGGTGATGACTTTAATCATCGAGTGCAATTCTGTCAGTGGGCATTAACAGAGAATGCGTTGCAGCTCTACCTGTTTACCGATGAATTGGCATTCACAAACCACAGGGCAGTGAATCTACGGAACATGCATTACTGGTCCGTGGACAGTCCTCGCTGGCTCAGACAGGTAGAGCGACAGCGACCGTGGACTGTAAATGTATGATGCGGAATCATTGGCGACCATCTCATTGGTCCTCAATTCATTGCAGGGGCCCAAACAGCTGCAACATACATCGCGTTTCTACAGAATGACCTGCCAACGTTGCTCGAAAATGTACCACTGGAAACGCGTCGACGTATGTGGTGTCAGCATGATGGTGCACCTGCGCCTGCAATTAACACTAGGCTGACCCTTGACAGGATGTTCGATGGGCGTTTCATAGGACGTGGAGGACGCATAAATTGGCCAGCCCGTTCTCCTGATTTTACACCTCTGGACTTCTTTCTGTGGGGTACGTTAAAGGAGAATGTGTACCGTGATGTGCCTACAACCCCAGAGGATACGAAACAACGTATTGTGGCAGCCTGCGGTGACATTACACCAGATGTACTGCGGCGTGTACGACATTCATTACGCCAGAGATTGCAATTGTGTGCAGCAAATGATGGCCACCACATTGAACATCTATTGGCCTGACATGTCGGGACACACTCTATTCCACTCCGTAATTGAAAACGGAGACCACGTGTGTACGTGTACCTCACCCCTCATGGTAATGTACATGTGCGTCAGTGAAAAAGACCAATAAAAAGGTGTTAGCATCTGGACGTAATGTGCTGTTCCAGTCCATCACCGTTCCCTTCGGATCCCTACGTAATTCGGTGCTCTCCGATACACACGATCGAACAGCGGAGGAGTGGTACTGAAGCTTCAACTTTAGGTTACAATATCTCCGGATGTAATTAACATTTTACAATGCAACAAACGGCACTGATTACGTATTTGTTTATACGTTCAGATGTGCTAACAAAACTAACGGGGTTCCATTTAAAAAAACGTAGGTTTGTGTTAAAAAACATACTTCGGTGAATTTTTTTATGGTTTGTATTAACCAATTACACTAGCCCCTCTCCTCACGTTCGGTCCGTGGAATCGATTCCTCAGTATTTGATGTGGTTTACGAAATATATCCAGCGGTAATGTTAGGTGACTCACCCTATATATATATATATATATATATATATATATATATATATATATATATATATATATACAGGCTGTCCCAGCTATCTTGTCCACCCAAAATATATCTGGAACAATAACAGCTATTGGAAAACGACTTTCACCGGTATCAATGTAGGGCTGGGGCCCATGAATGTACATATTTGGAAACATTCTAAAACGAAAGCATATGTGTTTTTTAACACAAACTCATGTTTTTTTAAATAGACCTCCTATATTCTTTCTTCAGCAATCCATAGCATGACAAAGCACATACACAATGGCGTTGATTGCATCGCAATATGCCCATTACATCCCGAGATATTAAGACGCGAAGTTGACGCTTGAAACACCCGACATGCGCTGCTAGCGCACGTCCTGAGGCTCAGGCGTGAACCCCATGCTGCCCGTAATCGCGATGTGATTGACATGCGTAATCACACTTACATACTTATCAAGAGGTCCGAAACGAATAATACGGTCTGCTGCCATCCTGCATTAACGTCGAACATTCCAGCAGGTATTTATCCCATAGGCTAGGGGTGATGCGGTTCTGTAACATATCTGTGTACCGCAACGTTAGTCACAAAGTTAACTTCGCTTATCGTTAATCCGTTACTAAAAAGGTAATGCCGTACAAAGCTAAAACTTTACTTTACTGTAGATCTAGCGCAAGTGACAGTTAATCATTCACTCGTAATAGTAAAATTCATGTTGATGGTTTTAGTGAAACGAGCAAGTGGACTAAAAGTTTTACCGTTGTTTAGGTAAAAATGTTTTGATTTGGGAAGTTCAGGTAGGATATAATTAACCAATTAATTTTATTATCACATAATTATCAGTGTTATGTTTATCTAATGCGTTAAATGACAAATTGTTGCAAACAAATGTTTCTTAAGATCACTGGGTAAAATGGCCCTTTGTAGAAACTTCCACTGTGATACCAGCACTACATACTAAACATAGCGTTCACATCTCATGCTCAAAGTGATGCCCATTGGCTTGCATACATAAGGTCACTCTGCGGATGAAGGATGCCCTACTTCGTGCTACTGTTTCCTCTTTGATGGCTGTACAAGCATCAATAATGCGTTGCTTCATGTCCTCTGGTGTTGTTGGTTCATGTTGGTAAACAGCATCCTTCACTGCTCCCCAAAGAAAATAATCCAGCGGTGTAGGGTCCGGAGATCGAGCAGGCCACCTAACTGAGCCACATCGTCCAATCCACCTACCAGGGAACTTACGGCTCAGAAGTCGTCGTGCTCGTAAGGCGTTATGTGCAGGGCATCCGTCATGCTGATACCACATGACCATTCTCCGGTTCAGAGGTACGGTGTCCAAGAGAACAGGAAGATTGTGTCATATAAATGTGGAGTATTGTCTGCCATTTTGGACGCCATTTGTAAAGAAAGGTCCGATAATGGTATCTCCAATAATCCCACACCAAACATAACTTTCCACGGATGTTGATGCTCTACCTGATGCAGCTATTTTGGATTGTCTGCGGACCAATAATGCATATTCCTCATATTGACAATTCCTTTGTTGGAGAATGATGCCTCGTCGGTAAAGAGAACATCTGCAAAAAAAATTGGATTAGTCAGAAGTTTTTGCTGAGCCCATCGACAAAATGTTACCCTATTGCGGAAGTCATTTCCATGAAGATCCTGGTGTAAATGAACATGGTAAGGATGAAATTTATGACGTTTAAGAATACGCTGTGCACTTGATTTCTACACACCAACTTCACGTTCAATTTGACGTGTGTTGATTTGAGGATTCACAGCTATGGTAGCGAGCACAGCAACTTCAGCACGTTCATCTGTGCGTGTTCTAGGACGATGTCGAGGGCTTGGATTTAAGCTTCCCGTTTCACGTAGACGAGATGTGAGATGACCAAACATCGGGCGCAAAGGCGATGGCTTGTCAGGGAATCGTCTTCTGTACAGTCGTTCTGCCTGAACAGCATTTCGTCCACCTACAACAGGGTACAAAAAAAATGGTTCAAATGGCTCTGAGCACTGTGGTACTCAACATCTTAGGTCATAAGTCCCCTAGAACTTAGAACTACTTAAACCTAACTAACCTAAGGACATCACACACACCCATGCCCGAGGCAGGATTCGAACCTGCGACCTTAGCATTCCCGCGGTTCCGGACTGCAGCGCCAGAACCGCACGCCACCGCGGCCGGCACAACAGGGTACATCACAGGTATGTAGAGTAGGGTAGAAAACAGACATATTAACTTAATAATCATAATGTTCGCTACCAGTACTATCCACAAACAAGCAATCTCATAACGTATTTCCCGTCAACGTACATTCTCTATAGTCCAGCAGCATTTCTACCATATATTCATGTGTGTACATTATACTGTACAGTATAAGTTCCACAACACAACGTTTATTCACAATGTGTACTACCTCCGTGCCTTCACCAGATTATTCTGATGCACGACTACACTGGCAGTCGGTGTACTGCACGCCAAAGCAACAACAAATGGAATGCTCGGAGGGTGGTGGAGTACAGGAGTTTGCATGGGTCGCAAATCATAAACATGGCGAAGTGGTAACTGTGGCAGTAGTGGGAACTACGTTGGACACTTGACTAGGTAGAACCAGGCCCTGCGCGACAGGCACAATGGGTCATATAACGCATTAGATTAACCTTATTTTGGGTGTGTAGGATAAATAAGACAACCTGACGGGTGTACACCGATTGATACTGGTTCATATTGTGTACGTAGATACGTAAAACGTGCAAGAGGGAAACCATTATGTGCTTATGAGAGTTGATGGCAGCAGACCGTATATAGTATATGTACCATGTGGCAGATAACGTGAGCAGTTGAATGAGGCTTTTCTCGGATGATGCCGTGGTACACAGAGAAATCCCGACGTTGGAAAATTCTAATGCAGTGCAGTGTGAGAGTGTATGCTTGGTGCAGGGAGCGGCATGTTGTGAAGGAGCTCGCCCAGACTTACTCTCCTTTCTGGGGGATCGCTCAGGGGTCTGGACTTCTTGGCAGATTCTGAGATGGACTTGTAGAAACCATTCACCATGCTGATGAATTAGTGATTCTGATTCGCTCATCTTGGTTTATCATGCCCACGTTTGATTCCGTAACAGTGCTCAGTTGCCGAAGATAAATGGTGTTATCTCACAGTGTCAAGCAACACGACACTTTGAGTATGAATTTTCATACTGAAACATAGTACAGATGAAACACAATTCGTGACACTTATTTAAGCAAAAGCAAGCAAATTTACCCAAATATTTTATGTGTAGCCATTGATGTGAATTAACTGTTCACATGGAGACTTTCACTTTTAGTATTATTCGGAAACTTTCATGAAGCAGGAACCTAACAAAGGCAGTGATGTAGGTAAATGATGTATGGTTAACATACATTATTTAACTTCTACTGATTCGTACACTGGTACTGTTCCAACAAGTCATCACTTTGCCTGGAGGCGTTGCAGAGACGGACTGGTTTGGCGACGGCACTGGAGAATGTTACACAACCCTGGCTGTTCTTGCCATTGCTCCATAAATTCTCTTTGTGGCGACTTGAAGCATTTTAGTGCATTCCATAAGATGAGACATTGCAGCATATGTACATGATTTCAATCCGATACTGAGTTGATATAAGTAGCAAGTAATTTAACTTCTCTGCCCACTGCAGGCTGTATGCAGATACTCCAGTGCTCGGACGCAGACGAGTCGCTGTCCTGCTGTCGACGTGTTCCCTCCACGCTCATGCACCGTTCCCATCCCCCCCCCCTCCCCTTTTCCGGTGCTTTTCACGAGTTTTCACCACCCATGCGGTGGGGCACTTGCCTCCACATTCCCCACCTACTACAATCCTAAGATCCCCTATGCTTGAACCACTGAGGTAATATAAAATATTTGTGATGTTTAAGATACAAAAGGAAATAATTCCAGTACCAGCATTCAGTAAAATGTTAAGGTTGACCCATAAGCCACGGTATTTTCTTAAAGTGGAAACTGGTGCAGTAGGAGTGGTGAAGGAGTGGTGAGGTGCTGGGATAACATGAATTTAGATATCCTTTAAAACAAATTTATTAGCAACAATCCTTACTTGACAGTTATTAAAAATCTCTGTCTTTGAGTCCAAGGCAATTACAGCACCACTTAAAAGTTTCATCTCAAGCTCGATAACTATTTCTGATGAAAACTTTAAAATGTCCAAGGCTATTTTTAAATGCATGTAGTAACCTTTAAACAAATTTACAATAACAAACTGACAGCAATTCAAACCTAAAACCACTGTTCAGATAACTCCAATTTAACCAAAGCACTTGAAATAGACAACAAATTATAGCGGGACCTCTTAATAACAAATTTTATACACGACTCCACAGTTTTTTCATTTACTGTAAAGAAGTACCACACAATTTCAAACAAGTTTAGGTGCAAACTTCTTCATACACGACTCCACAGTTTTTTTCATTTACTGTAAAGAAGTACCACACAATTTCAAACAAGTTTAGGTGCAAACTTCTTCACACGACTGCCCAATTAAGATGCATCAATTATTCACTTACAAAGGTAATTAACTCAAGAAAAAATCTGCATCATTAGAATTCATCTGCTGCTACGACATTGGGTTTACAGAGCCGCAATCTTCCCATCTTATTTTATTTTACAAGCCAGTCTCGCGCACACTTCCAGCCGATATATTACACACGACGTTAAATTGGCGTGATAAGAATTAAAAGATAAATCGGTTACCACTGGTGCCACACATGCATACGAATAGAGCCACTTCAGGGCAAACTCGATGACAACCTTGCAACACGAACAGTTAAAACAAACAAAAGAGAAGACACTAAATAGTCGAACTAATGGGGCCCCACAAGAGCAGACTCAACTACAGGTTTGCAAGACGAACATCTGAAACACACAGATGGGCAACTACTCAAACACGACGTCACTCAGCTTCACGTGGAGCCTCCCAGCACTCGTGTGTCAGAGCAACCAGGCTGCAGCGACAGTACAGTGGCGGCTGTGTGGACAACACGCCGCTGCTTCAAACGCAGATCTCCTTTGAGCAACGCCACGATTGTGCATGCACAAGGGAAGCTCCTTTCCAAATTACAGTTTCCTCGACAACGGCTCTCAGCTACAACCAGGCCGCGCTATCACGCGGCCAAGCCATTTCCCAACACTTACTCGGACCCCTCCCGGCACAGCTGGCTACACGCCTCGTGCCGCTGCTACCTCGAGACTCCTCCGCTGCTCCAGCCACGCCACCTCGCCGACCACATGACCCCCACAAAGCCCTCGTGTGAAGATATTCTATACAACCAGTGATTCCACGAGAGAGGCACAAACTCGAAAAATACCAAACTTAGCAGAAGGTTTCGACGCATGGCACAAAAACTTTGCGTGGAATTATTCGAAAGAGAATTATGTGTTCTGCAAAACTGTGTGCAGTTCTTTTATGCTGGTACACTTTTTGTTCTTTTGAGGTCATCTAAACGGAGTGACAGACGTACAAGAGGATTTTCGATACAATGTGCTTCTTATGTTTAATGGAGGTGCCAAGTCCATGCAAGCATCTTTTATGAAGAGAGAGAGAGAGAGACAGAGAGAGAGTGTGTGTGTGTGTGTGTGTGTGTGTGTGTGTGTGTGTGTGTGTGTGTGTGTGTGTGGTGAGGAAGCGATACGTCTTAAGTCAGCTCGTAATTGGTTTGAGCGTTTCAGAGAAGGCAATTTCGATCTCAAAGACACGAATCGCGGTGGACATCCCATTCTATTCAATGAGAAGCAACTGAACTCATTCACGAAGATACACGTCAAACGACGACAGAACTGGCAAAAATAATGGCGTGTTCTTACAGTAACGAAAGCGCCACCTTCAGTTGACTAGAAACATTCAAATTTTGGTTCCGTATGGTTTGACTGACAACGACAAAAATCGACGGTTTGTAACACACTCGCAGTCACTTCAGGAAAATGCCGGGCGCGGTCAATTTTTCTTCCTAACCCTCCCTAATCCGAGCTTGCGCTCCGTCTGCAATGACCTCGTTGTCGACGGGACGCCCACCTGTAATCTCCCCCTCCTCAACGGCAGTTTTCATGCCCCTCATTCGTCAACTCGTGGACACAAGCAGCGATTCATCTACCTAATTGTTACCGGCGACGAAAAATGGTGCCTTTACATCAGTATGACAGAGCACAAAGAATGGTTCAGCCCTGGCAAATGGGCGAAACCGTAAGCAAACAAGGTCCTCACCTATGTAAAATGATTTTATGCATGTGGTGACGGTGGGAAGGCACGATCCACTGCAAATCTCTTGATCTGAACCAAACAGTGAATGCGGAACTTTATGTCCATGGAACGGAACTACTATCCAGCGAAAACGATTTCATCGGTGACTTGGGCTTCATCTCCAATACGACAACGCTCGTCCTCAAATCACTGACATGACCAGGGATGCATTTGAGATGCTTGTCTGGGAAGTGCAGCTACATCATATTCTCCTGACTTGACGCCTTCGTATTCCGTATGTTCCGATCCCTCTCGAATACAATGCGAGGTGTTTCGTTCAATAATGTCGTGGAGGTAAAGTTTTGGCTGGACAATTCCTTCAAGTGGAGCCCCAATGATTTCTGCCGTCAAAGGACTGAACGGCTCGTTGAAAGTATGACAACAAAGGAGAATATATATCTGATTGATGTGTAGTTATCATATTGTTATTGTAGTTATGAAATTGTTTATTTTTGTGGAAACCATTACTTTAAAAAAGCCACCCGTACTTATGGGACAACAAGATTAATACACAAATTTGCAAGAATATAAAATTCATAATACAGGGTGATTCAAAAAGAATACCACAACTTTAAAAATGTGTATTTAATGAAAGAAACATAATATAACCTTCTGGTATACATCATTACAAAGAGTATTTAAAAAGGTTTTTTTTCACTCAAAAACAAGTTCAGAGATGTTCAATATGGCCCCCTCCAGACACTCGAGCAATATCAACCCGATACTCCAACTCGTTCCACACTCTCTGTAGCATATCAGGCGTAACAGTTTGGATAGCTGCTGTTATTTCTCGTCTCAAATCATCAATGGTGGCTGGGAGAGACACTGCACACCACACAGTCACCCGTTGAGGGTGTAATGTCTCTTGCAGCGGTCTCTTCGCGATATTTTCAGAAATTTTATAAATTATATAACTCAGTACATATCTCGAAATATCTCTTCTTATCTTACCGATTCCTAAACTTTAATATACGATGATTATCAATACAAAGTAGTTTCAAGCCCTATTATTCCTTGGAGCGTCCATTTACTCCATGGAATAGCTTCTGTGCTATCTATGTTTTCTCTTATGAAAGGAGTGAAGGGGTGCTTGCCGATTAGCCGTGAAAGAACAAAGATGTATATGTATGTACTGTTGAGCGAGTCGCCATCTTGATGAGATTCTGTATGAGAAGGAATTTAATACATGAACTAAACTAAAGTAAGTGTGTTCGCGTATTACTTAACTGATTATTACTTACAGTGTCTGCTTACTACGCTGTGTTGCACGGGATCAGTGGGGAACGTCTGAGTTACACTGGACGAACCTGCCGTTTTGTACGCTCAAGATATCCAGTTTATTATTTCCAATAAATGGGCTCACACGGTCTTACCAGCAGATCTCCGGTCTTCCCCATGTGGTCGCCGAACGTTAATAATTATTACAAATGTTTTTATGAGATCGACTGACAATTTTCGTCGCACCGAGACATCGAAGTTGCTTCACTGCCTTATGGAATTTAAGTTAAGCTCAATTTAATCAGGATAGAACAGTATTGAACTGTGTGAATGTGATAAGCCTGCTTTGTGAATGAAAATTCCCTTAATATACGCATGTTTTTTACTATCCTGGTCAGTGAAGCTAAATCAGGCCGGTGTGAGAGAGGTTTTCAAATTTTAGATGCCACAAAAATATTAAAACGGTGAAGAGACTTCTCGATCGCGAAATGCGGCTTCTCAGTCCCCCAGATGCGACAGTTTCGCCTGCTGACGAAGCCATCCAAATGAGAGTAGGCTTCATAACCAAACGAAACCATACAGCATGCCCCGCGGCCATCGGTGCAGTTTGATTGTCCTGACGCAAACCGTTCAGAAGTTATAACGATTTCATTTCACATCGTTCAATAATTGTGACCCTGTATAATGAAAATTCAACATTTTTACCCCTTAGTTCTACAACTTATATTCGTACTTCAATCAAATTTTATTACTTATATTTCCACTTTACTCACATTTAGTACTGCTAAGGAGTATGTTTTTCAGGCTTTTTACAATTATTGCATGATTAAAAAGTTAAAATAATATCACTATAGCATTTAGTACTACCTGAACAAAATAAAAATTCGTCATTTGATGTAAATACACTCTTTGTCAGTTGCTATAAGCGTTTCATTTATTGCGTCGTACCGATCCAGCCTGACCGTTCTTGAAGTTAATTTTCGCCCGACCGTTCTAAGGTTAAAGGCAGATTTGAGTAACGTCAACTCACCACTTGCTATCTCAAACGTGGCTGCCGCTCACGACCGTTGCAGCCTGTATTTGAACCAAATCCGACCTGCATCCTCAGACTAGCGCCACTCTCATGCGACTGGCGCGAAATTCCAATAGACGTTATCTCCTAGATGTAGAAACACGCCTACTGTGTTTCGTTTGTGTCGCGCAACTCCTTGTTAGTAGTGTGATTTTTTTTCCATCAGTGTACGAACAGCGAACCACGAAGATAAGCGTGAAGAGGTAGTTACTTGCTGACTGATGGGAGAGTAGGACTGGAGAACCTTCAGCAGAGGGTGCTACTTCCGAGACGGAAGACGTAAGCCGCTTCAGATGTAGTGCGGGTAGAGGCAAAATGCAGCAGCAGTGATGTAATTGGCTGTTTCTGACACGACTGTGATGATTTCACTGAGCTTTTCGACAGGCACGGAGGAGCCACCGCATACGCGGTGACGCGGCCGACACAGCTCGTGTGCTCTGGAGCGCTGCAGGCACATTGTTGTCTACTGGTTTAGCGAAGCAATGAAAGCCACGCGTGCGTAGATGACGCTACCGGCTTATTGTGCACCGCGGAAGGACGCCTACCGCACTGAATCAACACGCGAACGCGATGTACGTCGCGTCAGGATGTGTTCTCGTTTACAGGAATGCGTACTACAGGATGTGAATGTGTTATGTGGCATGTAATGTAGATAACTTGCTCCTCATTAGCCTAAACGACAATAGCACGTACGTAGGTAGGGCTGCCGGCCTATTTAGCCCTACGGAAGGTCGTCGGTGGCGCTAAATTGAGGCGCGAACGCGACTCTTGTGAGGTCGAGGCGTGGGGTCAGCGACCTCTCTCTATCGCCCTCGGAATGACCGCTTCCCACCCGAGTGGTTCCTCAGCTGGCATCACGGGGCTGGATGCGTCCCATTCCAGTTCTCCGACCGAGAAAAAAAAATGTAGAACTGAACGCGAGGCCTCCGCATAGCAGTTAGAGAAGCCGACCACCTGGCTACGAAGGCAGACTTACTTCCGACATTGGCACCTGAGGACTGCAAGCGCTTCAATGCGCCATTTGTGTACCTGTGCGTAATAGCGGTGTCTGCTTGGAACACACCTTCAGTTAAAGCTGTCCCCACATGGAACACGTTTCTCATCTCGAAGTTTCCCCCTTCGGCTTACTGGTGTGAAGTTACTTTAGGTGTTCCACAGGGTTCGATCATGGGTCCCCTTCTGTTCTTGATATATGTAAATGACCTTCCCTCTTATGTGAAAAAGAAGCTAAACTGACACTTTCAATCGCTGCAGTTGTATTTTGGTCCTTTATGGCTATACCTCCACAGGTGTCGTGTCGTTAAAGCCACATCTTCAGGTGACATATGATTAAAACATTAGAGCGGAAAAGCTCGGAATCTTTTTCTTCACAACATTCATTATTCCCTCTAGTACCATGGAAGTCATTCCCTCATGTCCTAACACATGTCCTATCTACCTGTCCCTTCTCCTTATCAGTGTTTTCCACATATTCCCTTCCTCTCCGATTCTGAGCAGAACCTCCTCATTACTTACCTTGTCAGCACACCAAATTTTCAACATTCGGCTACAGCGCCACATCTCAAATGCTTCGATTCTCTTCTGTTCCGGTTTTCCCACAGTCCATGTTTCACGACCATACAATGCAGACGTACATCCTCAGAAATTTCTTCCTCAAATTAAGGTCGGTATTTGATATTAGTAGACTTCTCTTGGCCATAAATGCCTTTTTTGCCATAGCTAGGCTGCTTTTGATGTCCTCCTTGCTCCGTCCGTCATTGGTTAGTTTACTGTCTTGGTAGCAGAAGTCCTTAACTTCATCCACTTCGTGACCATCAATCGCGATGTTAAGTTTCTCGCTGTTCTCATTTCTACTACTTCTCATTGCCTTCGTCTTCCTTCGATTTACTCTCAGTCCATACTCTGTATTCATTAGACTGTTCATTCCGTTCAGCAGATCATTTAATTCTTCTTCACATTCACTCAACGAATCGTATCATTGATATCCCTTCAGCTTGAATTTTAATTCCACTCCTGAAGCTTTCATTTATTTCCATAATTGCTTCCACTATGTATAGATTGAACAGTATACTACATCCTTGTCTTACACCCTCTTTAATTCGAGCACTACGTTCTTGGTCGTCCATTCTTATAATTCCTTCTTGGCTGTTGTACACATTGTGTATGACCCGTCTCTCTCAATAGCCTGCCCCTACTTTTTTCAGAATTTCCAACACCTTACACCATTTTACATTGTCAAACGCTTTTCCCAGGTCGACAAATCCTATGAAAGTGTCTTGATTTTTCTTTAGCCTGCTTCCATTATTAACCACATCGTCAGAATTGCTTCTCCCGTGCCTTTAACTTTCCTAAAGCCAAACTGATCGTCATCTAGCGCATCCTCAATTTTCTTTTCCATTCTTCTGTTTATTATTCTTGGATGCATGCGCTCTTAAGCTGATTGTGCGATAATTCTCGCAGTTATCAGCTCTCGCCGTCTTCGGAATTGTGTAGATGATGCTTTTCCGAAAGTCAGATGGTATGTTGCCAGACTCATACATTCTACACACCAGCGTCAATAGTCGTTTTGTGGCCACTTCCCCAATGATTTTACAAATTCTGATGGAATGTTATCTTTCCCTTTTGCCTCATTTGATCTTAAGTCCTCCAAAGCTCTTTTAAATTCTGATTCTACACTGGATCCCCTATCTCTTCTAAATGGACTCCTGTTTCTTCTTCTATCACATCAGACAAATCTTCCTCCTCGTAGAGGCTTTCAATGTCTTCTTTCCACCTATTCACTCTCTCGTCTGCATTTAACGGTGAAATTCCCGTTCCACTCCTAATGTTATCGCCCTTGCCTTTAATGTCACCGAAGGCTGTTTTGACTTTCCTGTATGCTGAGTCTGTCCCTCTGACAATCATTTCTATTTCGATGTCTTCACATTTTTCCTGCAGCCATTCCGTCTTAGCTTCCCAGCACTTCCTATTCATTTCATTCCTCAGCGACTTGTATTTCTATATTCCTGAGTTTCTCGGAACATTTTTGCACTTCCTCGTTTCATCGATCAGTTGAAGTATTTCTTCTGTTACCCATGGTTTCTTCGCAGTTACCTTCTTCGTACCTATGTTTTCCTTCCCAGCTTCCGTGATGGCCCTTTTAGAGATGTCCATTGCTCTTCACTGTGCTGACTACTGAGCTGTTCGCATATTGTGATCTGAGTCTATGTCTGCTCCTGAGTACGCCTTACAATCCAGTATCTGATTTCGGAATCTCTGTCTGACAATGAACTAATCTAACTGAAATCTTCCAGTATCAGCCGGCCTTTTCCAAGTATACTTCTTCCTCTTGCGATTCTTGAACAGAGTATTCGCCATTCCTTGCCCCAAGCCCATATTTCCTGTAACCTTTCCTTCTATTCCTTCCCCTACAGCTGCATTCCAGTCCACCATGACTATTAGATGTTCATCCCCATTTACATACTGTATTATCCTTTCAATATCTTCATACACTTTCTCTATCTCTTCATCTTCAGCCTGCGACGTCGGCATGTACACCTGGACTATCGTTGTCGGTGTTTGTTTGCAGTCGATTCCGATAAGAACAACACTGTCACTGAACTGTTCACAGTAATAGTCTCCCTGCTCTGCCTTCCTATTCATGACGAATTCTACTCCCGTTATACCATTTTCTGCTGCTGTTGATATTATCCTATATTCATCTGACCAGAAATCCTAGTGTTCTTTTCACTTCACTGACGCCTACTACAGCTAGATTGAGCCTTTGCATTTCCCTTTTCAGATGTTATAGTTTCCCTACAACGTTCAAGCTTCTGACATTCCACGCCCCGACTCGTAGAACGTTACCCTTTCGATGATTATTCAATATTTTTCTCACGGTAACCTCCCTATTCGCAGTCTGCTGGAAATGCGACTGGGGGAATATTCCGGAATCTTTTGCTGAAGGAGAGATCACCACGACACTTTTTCAATTACAGGTCACATGTCCTGTGGATACACGTTCCGTTTGTTTAATGCAGTGTTTTCCATTGCCTTCTGCATCCTTATGCCGTTGATCTTTGTTGACTCTTCCGCCTTTAGGGACAGTTTCCCACTCCTAGGACGACAGAGAGCCCTGAACCTTTGTCCCCTCCTCCGCCCTCTTGGTCGCTGGCGGAATGAGGGTGGTGACTTATACCGGAAGTCTTCGGCCGCTAATGCTGATTATTAATCCAAGTTTAAGCAGCGGCGGGATTCGAACCCGGAACCGAAGGCGTTTTAACCATCAATCAAAGACGCTAACCGTAGACCACAGCTCCTGTATCTCTTTCTCATACGCAGTGGTTAAAATTTTCATTTGGGTTTTGGGAATAGCCATGAAGACATTTCGTCAAAGAAAGTATCAATATCAATAATCATTTGTTTCACGTATAGCAGTCTCTGGCACGAATATAAACATTCGAAGTTTACAGAGCGAAATACACTTACGTATGAAGGACGAATGCTGGCGCTGCATCTTGGTACACTTAAGACCAAATAATGTGCCTTATAATGTCTCAAATATATATGTTTCATACATCAAACTATTTAGGAAGATGTTCGCTACAAAAGAAGCATATCTGTGAAAAATCGAATTTTATTTAAATTTTTGACGTCCTACCCCCCTTAAAGCGCCTATGCCTGGGTTTCAAACAGAAATTCCATTTTGTCCAGTACTGAGGTGCTACGCCAATTCAGTTGGAGAGCCGCTACAATGCTGCTGGTAGATGTGAGCCGCTGAGAACCAAACTGGTCTAAGCCAAAAAAAATTTAGTCTCTGAGCTATAACACTCAGTTTACCCACAATGCACGGAAATTTGTTGTGGGGAAAACCGCAACGATAACTCCCAACGGAGCCACTTGAGAGCTCTAAATACACTATGTGATCAAAAGTATCCGGACACCCCCAAAAAACATACGTCTTTCGTATTAGGTGCATTGTGCTGCCACCTACTGCCACGTACTCCATATAGCGACCTCAGTAGTCATCAGACATCGCGAGAGAGCAGGATCGAGTGCTCCGCGGAACTCACGGGCTTTGAACGTCGTCAGGTGATCGGATGTCACTTGTGTCATACGTCTGTACGCGAGATTTCCACACTCCTAAACATCCCTAGGTCCACTGTTTCCGATATGATAGTGAAGTGGGAACGTGAAGGGACACGTACAGCACAAAAGCGTACAGGCCGACCTTGTCTGTTGACTGACAGAGACCGCCGACAGTTGAAGAGGGTCATAATGTGCAATAGGGAGACATCTATCCAGACCATCACACAGGAATTCCAAACTGCATCAGGATCCACTGCAAGTACTATGACAGTTAGGCGGGAGGTGAGAAAACTTGGATTTCATGGTCGACCAGCTGCTCATAAGCCACACATCACGCCGGTAAATGCCAAATGACTCCTCGCTTGGTCTAAGGAGCGTAAACATCGTACGATTGAACACTGGAGAAACGCTCTTTAGAGTGACGAATCACGGTACACAATGTGGCGGTCCGATGGCCGGGTGTTGGTATGGCGAATGCCCAGTGAACATCATCTGCCGGCGTGTGTAGTGCCAACAGTAACATTCGGATGCAGTGGTTTTATGGTGAGGTAGTGTTTTTAATGGAGGGGCTTGCACCCCTTGTTGTTTTGCGTGGCACTATCACAGCACAGGCCTACGCTCTTAATTCCCACTGTTGAAGGGCAATTCGGTGATGGCGATTCGATCTTTCAACTCGATCGAGCACCTGTTCTTAATGTACGGCCTGTGGGGGAGTGGTTACATGGCGATAACATCCCTGTAATGGACTGGCCTGTACAGAGTTCTGACCTGAATCCGACAGAACACCTTTGGGAAGTTGTGGAACGCCGACTTCGTCCAGGCCTCACCGTCTGACATCGATAGCTCCCCTCAGCGCAGCACTCCGTGAAGAATGGGCTGCCATTCCCCAAGAAACCTTCCGGCACCTGATTGAACGTATGCCTGCGAGAGTGGAAGGTGCCATCGAGGCTAAGGGTGGGCCAACACCATGTTGAATTCCAGCATTACCGATGGAGCCGCCACGAACTTAGAAGTCGTGTTCAGCCAGGTGTCCGGATACTTTTGATCACATATTGTACATTCTTCCCCTCACGCCGAATGAAGTGCGTTCGCGGGAATAGTGGTATAAGTCAAGTGGCAAGGCCACATGGTCCTCTTGTTCTGTGTTGTTTTGCGTGTTTATTTCCGCTCTAAAGTAAGGCAGAAATTGTCTTTATAAGGTAAGCTTGCAGTCCGTGTCGAAGGAGAGATGTGACGACACTTCTCCCGTACAACGCGTCGGTGCACCAAGCTTTCGTCAACCAACTGACAAGTGCTAGTTCGGCTCAGGAATCTGCACCTGAACACGGTGAGCCTTTGGCAGAGGAAGGTGATGCGGACGGTGAAACTGAGCAAACAGACATGCTGTACTGTGAAGTCTCCTCAAGTATCTGCATGAGAAGAATCACATTTTTAGAAATTTCGACATTTCGAATCAACAATTTGTTTATAACCCATAGATCAACGCACTAATGAACTATTAGACACACTCTGTAGGTAGCATTCTAATAATTAACAACAATAATGCAATTATTTTAAATCAATTTGTGAGAGAAAAGTGCATAATGTGAGCAACAAGTGCAGACTCGCATTAACTGTATCACTTTGTGTTTACGTTTAATAAATAAATTGAAATTATGGAGATTAAAAGACAGCGTATTCCTTGTCAGGTATTCAACTTCACCAAAACTTTGAAACAAGTGTGCTAAGATTCTTGTCTTATACCGCTTTATCTTGCGCTATGAGTGAATTTCTGGCAGGGAAAGTGGTTCTCCAACTCTTAGGGACTACAAAATTTAAGGACAATAAATAAATAAAACGTCTGTTGCGAACGTAATTATAACACTTCATTTATACATATCATCAGATGTATTACTATAAAGAGTGAATTTACATTAAACGAAACGCTAAACCTTTCATTTCTCAGAAGTGCGAAAATTGAGTTGTACAACTTTGACTCCCAGCGCCTCGTATACACTGAAGTGCCAAAAGAACCGGTATAGGCATGGGCATTCAAGCATACAAGAGTGCAGCGCTTCGGTCGGCAACGCCTATATAAACGACAAGTGCCTGGCACAGATGTTAAATCGGTTACTGCTGCTACAATGGTAGGTTATCAAGATTTGGATCAAATGGCTCTGAGCACTATGGGACTTAACTTCTGAGGCCATCAGTCCCCTAGAACTTAGAACTACTTAAACCGAAGGACATCACACACATCCATGGCCGAGGCAGGATTCGAACCTGCGACCGTAGCGGTCCCGCGGTTCCAGACTGTAGCGCCTAGAACCACTCGGCCACACCTGCCGGCCTATCAAGATTTAAGTGAGTCTGAAGGTGGTGTTATAGTGGCTCACGAGCGATTTGACACAGCACTTCCGAGGTAGCGATGAAGTGGGGCCGGCCGAAGTGGCCGTGCGGTTAAAGGCGCTGCAGTCTGGAACCGCAAGACCGCTACGGTCGCAGGTTCGAATCCTGCCTCGGGCATGGATGTTTGTGATGTCCTTAGGTTAGTTAGGTTTAACTAGTTCTAAGTTCTAGGGGACTAATGACCTCAGCAGTTGAGTCCCATAGTGCTCAGAGCCATTTTGATGAAGTGGGAATTTCCCATACGACTATTTCACGAGTCCACCGTGAATATTAGGAATCGGGTAAAACATTAAATATCCGACAACGCTGCTGCCGGAAAAAGATCGTGCAAGAACGAGACCAACGACAAATGAAGAGAATCGTTCAGCGTGACAGAAGTGCAACCCTACCACAATCTGCTGCAGATTTCAGTGCTGGGTCATCAACAAGCGTGAGCGCGGGAATCATTCAACGAAACATCATCGATATGGGCTTTCGCAGCCGAAGACCAACTCGTGTACCCTTGATGACTTGCACGACACAAAGCTTTACACCTCAGCACCGACATTGGACCGTTGATGACTTGAAACATATTGCTGGTCGGACGAGTCTTGTTTCAAATTGTATTGAGCAGATGGACGTGAGTGGGTATGGAGACAACCTCATGAATCCATGGACCCAGTGGACTGCACGAGCTGGGGGTAGCTCTCTAATGGTGTGGGTAGTGTGCAGTTTGAGTGATACGGGACCCCTCGAAACGTCTAGATACGACTCTGACTGGTGACACGTACGTAAGCATCTTGTCTGATCACGTGTATCCATTCATGTTCATTGTGCATTCCGACAGACTTGGGCAATTCCAACAGGATAATGCGACACCCTACATCTCCAGAATTGCGACACAGTGGCTCCAGGAGCACTCTTCTGAGTTTAAACACTTCTGCTGGCCACCAGACTCCCCAGACGTGAACATTATTGAGCATATCTGGGATGCCTTGCAACGTGCTGTTCAGAAGAGATCTCCATCCCCTCGTACTCTTACGGATTTATGGACAGCCCTGCAGGTTTCATGGAGTCAATTCCCAACCCTACTTGAGACATTAGTCGAGTCCCTGCCTCGTCGTGTTGTGGCACTTCTGCGTGCTCGCGGGGGCCTTACAAGATATTTGGCAGGTGTACCAGTCTCTTTGGCGCTTCAGTGTATTACTCGCTGCTTCACAGAAGTATGTGAGAGAAACGCTGAACTAAACGTAGATGCTATGATGGTGACGCGTCTTTCTCGGCGCTGTGAGATCCGAATCTAAAATCGGAATAGTAATCTGTACGAGCAAGTTGTTGGTGGAGGTGTTTCGTACTCGGCACTGGATCGGCCACTGGAGATCGCACGATTACCTTTAGCCGCTGGCGCAATCCTCCCACTGCAGGCTTCGTCGAGAGTGCCCTGCACTTGACCGCAGACTCTCGGTGTTCTGAAGGATCCGAGCGACGCGCAGTGTTTACCGAGCAACCTGCCGGCGGTCTCGGCCTAACCAAACAAACCCGAGACGATTCACAAACTTCTTCTTCGAACCGTTTCTACTTGTTCCGCTAACCGACTCGGCAAGCGCCGCAGAGGGAAGAGCAGTTTACAGTAACGGATCCAACGAGTGTTCTGTATAAGCAACCTGCTTCGTGGGAGAATGGCACTACCTTAAGTTTCTTTCGTCAAATCTCGGCTCGAAATTTTGGTTCCAACAGTCGGATTTACGTAAGATGGAGCTTAACAGCATCGCCTCTGATCAGCGGCAACTTAGGCACCCCGGACAGTTTACAGCTTCACTGTATATAGTGCAAGCGTTATCCTTTCATACTTCATACAGGGTATAAAATTACAAAGAACTGCCGCAGACTGGCTTTGACCGCGGTTTCTGGGAGGTTTCCCCTGCCGAAAGGCAAATGGTGCTGCTGGAGCTTTCCTGCCGACGCTGTCCCCGCTGGGGTCCCCCCTCGGCGCCATCACCTCAGCTCGCCTGGTGTTCGGCTGAGAGCTCCCTCAACTACGAGTCATTTATTGATTTGTTTGTTTACCGCAATCCGCTTTCGTAATAACAACGACGGACCGTTACATACAAACCTAAATTTATGTGGATTTCCGTGATAATTAATTTATTTTACTTTCTTTCTTCTATCTATTCTGAGTACTGAAATAAGTTTACAATGTCTCTCACAGGTTTTTTTGTTATCTTTAGTTCTCTCCGCTATTGACACTAACGCGTAAGTGACTACCTATATGAACCCCTACACTTAGTTTACCCATTGCATCTTTTTAGAGCGTGCGGCGCTTAAATCCGGACAAATGTCTATTTGGATTTCCCGCCGTATCGCAGTTCCGCCGGAGGTCAGGATTGGCATTCGTGAAAGCCGTGGCTATCTAATAAACGGTCAGGACCTCAAAATGGCAGAGACGTTACGCACAGGTACAGAGTACGCCCTGGGAACTTCATTTAAAAAAATCAGAAAGTAATAGAGACACCAATTTAATTCTTTTTTCTTTACAAAGAGTAACATCTAAAGTTTGGTTCCATTAAGTTTTGAAAATGGTTTCTTGGAGGTGGCCTCCGTTCTGCCCAATGCATTTGGAGAGTAAAACTAGGAGGTTGCGGTCCACTTTTTCCAACATGTCTCTGTCGATGTCGGTGACAGCAACACGAATAATGTTCCGTAGCTCATCCAGCATTTGCGGACGATTGGATTTGAGACAACCCCATAAGAAAGAGTCGCAATGGCGATAAATCTGGCGAACGTGCTGGCTGGCCCCCGAAAGAGATGAGGAGAAGGGGCAAGTGTTCCCTCAACACGGCCATCTAGGTTCGCGCCGTGTCAGCTGTGGCGCCACCTTGTTGGAACCAGACATCACCCACATCCGTTTCTTCAAGTTCTGTAAGAATAAAGTGTTCCAGTATCTGAACACATAGCTCAGAAGTGACCTTCATTGGCTTATCGTTCTCTTCGAAAAACCGTGGGCCAGTAATGCCAGCTTTAGATAGTGCACACCAAACAGTCACACGTTCTGTACGCAGGGGCCGCTCGTGAAGTTCTCGAGGCTCGTGCCTCACCAATACCGCATATTTTGTTTATCCACGCAGCCAGACAAATTAAAATGTGCCTCGTCGCTGAAGAATACTAAGGCGTCATGAGGCAGCTCGTCGATCGAGACTTCAGACTCATCACGTGGATGAAGTGTGTGCACCACTGACAGTTTATACGGGTGAAATTTCAACTCTTCGTGAAGAATTCGTCTGTGCGTTCAGAAATTGCGAGGGCGGCAGCGTCTCTGCGTGCAGATCGCTTGGTGGAATTCAAAATCGATATCCTCGCCCTCTCGATGTTTTCAGGCGTTCTGGTGGTTCTTGAGGTCCTGGGTTCTTTATCTGCACACTTCCAGTATCCGTGAAGGTGTCTACCAACATAACAACTGATTTACCATGGAACTGATGTGGAACTGTTTCCCGCATGCACGCTGAGTCCTGATGACCGAACGTCCATTCGACAAGTAGGCCGCAACGGCCTGCATGATCGCCGCTGCGTTGCCCACTGCGTGATCGCTTCTAAACTAACCTCTAAAAAACCCAAAGTCCCGCACTTTTGACTGCACAGAGTCCCACGCAACAGTGAGTGACAGGCGCTGTGTGCCGCGCCTTTCAAACAAGGGAGTTCCCGCGCCGCAACCGCGCCCTGTACAACCAAACAGCCGCCATTATGGAAACTCTTCGCACTCGGCGTTCGCCCTCCGAAATAGCTCGATTCTTCGGCTACGCGAGACCAACTGCCGTGGCCGAGAATAATGCTTCGGAGAAGTCTGGGGGGAGGTTCCGCTAAACCGGCGAGGAAGCCCCTTCCGAGCAAACGCGTGTCACGAATAGCGGCAGTCATCGAAAAGGCGTAGGCGCCGATTTAGGAGGAAAGTGGATGTCGCTGGGGAAACTGGCGTCAGTACTGAATGTAAACGAGCGAACAGAGCGTCGGATGGCAGAGGAGAACGTCATACGAGCCATTTAGTCCAGAAGCGGCTCTCGGATACTGTCTACGTGTTCCGGTCAAAGGAGTTCGAATTGGAAACCCCTCGGCTAACACGTCTGGAGCGTATTCGAAAGAGTTGCCAGTAAGAAGAGGCATCCGAATGTCGCACCTTTTCGCACCACTATCCAAGCAGCATTCGCTCGTATGTCGCTGTTTCAAGATTGCGTGCGATCACTTCAGGACAAGATTGGAGGCTGTCACTGCGGCTGAAGGGGTAACGTCGAGCAACGTTACTCTTGAAACATACGACTACTTATACGTAAAGGACCTTCATTTTCATTTGTAATTTGTTTTCATCAATTTGCTTTTTTAAGAAAAAAGTTTGATTTGTTCGGATCTAAGCACCTAACCTCCACACTCTCAGTCGGGTCTTCCTTGATTGTGACAGAATTAGAGCAACAGGTTTTCGCTTTTCAACTTACATTCACTAATTTGACTGCTATCGGTACTGTTACCACAGAAAACTACAGTTACAATGAGCACAAGTATCACAAATATAAAAATTCCCTGTTACATCTACCACTACAGCCACATTTCTTCTTCTTACTCCTCGTTTCACACAGTGGACCTGTCGGCCTGTTCTGTCCTCATTTTCATCTTTTAACTGGCCTTCCTACGTCCGCCTTTCCCCTGGCTTAGCACTGTAAGGCCATATTTTCATCCCTTCTTTCTCTCATTCGTTCAGTTATTCCTCCCAGTTTTGAGCGTACTTTTATGCTTTGCTTTTTATTGTAAAATATTTGGGCAACGGCCTCGCCACTGTGGATACACAGGTTGCAGTGAGATCATCGAAGTTAAGCGCTGTTGGACGTGGACGGCATTTGGATGGGTGACCATCCATCCGCCATGCACTGTTGGCATTTTTCGGGGCGTACTCAGCCTCGTGATGTCAATTGAGGAGCTACTCGACCGAATAGTAGCTGCTTCGGTCAAGAATGCCATCGTAACGACCGGGAGAGCGGTCTGCTCACCCCATGCCCCTTGTATCCGCATCCTCCTCTGAGGATGACACGGCGGTCGGATGGTCCCGGTAGGCCACTTGTGGCCTGAAGACGGAGTGCTTTTTTTATTATAAAATATTTAGGAACCATGGCCAACTTAATGCATTCTTTGACTGCTCGTAAGAAATTCACTTCGGCCACTTGAACGTGGTTAGAATCTTTTCTCTGCAGAGCCCAGGATCCGCTGCCATACCGTGGAAGAGATGCACCTGTCCCATTATAGAATTTCATTTTCGAGCTTCCACGCGTGGATTCCAACTTTCTGCTTACAACCTGATACCTCTGAACTTTGCTGCACACATCCTTATCTTCGTTGCAGGTATAGATCCCTAGAAAACTAAACTGCTGAACTTCCTAAGATTTTCTCAGTATTTAACATTCACTATCTTAAAATTATAATTCATTAAAACTAAATTTAAAGGATAGATTGCTTCTTCTACGCATTTTATTAAGGTTAGAAGCTCCTCTTGAAAGTGAGCAGCGGCAATAACATAACACCTCTCATTAAGAATGGAGTCAGAAATTTCTGCTCAGAACACATTTCGCCAATTTTTCTGTAAGTGCAGGTGGAGTGAATTAGTGAACGAAAATTGTTTGAAAAACAGTGCACTGAGTAGCTGCTGATCGAGACACCAACCAGACACGCAACACGACGAACATTACCTCTACCCACGAAATACGCCTTAAATTTCCTTCGTGCCTAGATTGCAGATGACATGCTGTCCAAAAATGATGGAAAAGATCACGAAAACCGGTGTATAACAACGCAGTTGATTTACCGATGTAATTTTAAGGTGTGCGTGTCAACAAAGCAAAGCAAATTGCACATACCGCAATTCTTAGGTCTACAACAGTTAAATTATTATAAATTTCACTTTGTACTTTACAGAAATAAAAAATTTGAACCACAGAAGATGACACATAGGTGTCGAAACATGTCTGGTTAAATACGAAAATAAACTAATTGTGTTTGCATAAGGCTGATTTTCAAAACAACCGAATTTGCTTCTAGCAGTTTGTCTTCAGAATTTAACATTAGTGCCCTGCCGACAGCACGTGCACTGATAACGCAAAACATTATGACCACCGACCACCGTGACGTTGCATCCAGACAAATTCGGACGGGGGATCACCCTAGCGAAGGTGCCGGCTTCGAATGGGGAAATCCATTACCATAACAGATTACGAGTACCTTGAAAATGGCGAAGCTGGTCGAATGTTCACGTGCTACTGCCGTGAGCACGTACGGAAAGAGGCAGAACGACAGTCAAACTGCTACTAGGCGCTAAGTGGTTGGACGTCCACGACTCTTAACAGAATGTGAGGTTCGGAGGCGTGTCTGCTGTGTGAAGTGGGACAAATGATGATCAGTGGCACCTCTGCCGAAACAACACAATGCTGGTGTTTCGGAGCACACCGTTCATCGTCCGCTGTGGAACATGGAGGTCTGCAGCAGACCACCGCTACGTGCGCGCGTGTCGAGACAACGACATCGTCATTTACGACTGCAGTGGGTACCAGACCATCGCTATTCGACCGTCGGTCAATGGGGAAGTGCCGGCTCCTGGGGTGGGTGAGATTTCTGCTACACTAGGTCGACGGCCGTCTCCACAAACGCCGCCAGAGAGGCGAACGGCGCCTCGAGACGTGCAGCGCCCCACAGACGCAGGCTGGTGGCAGCAGTGTTATGCTGTGGCAGGCGTTGTCCTGCGCTCGCATGGGACCTGTGGTAGCAATGGAAGACACGCTGGCAGCTGCTAACCACCTGCATCCCTCCAAGCTCGGCGTCTCCCCTGACGGCGATGTCATCTTTCAGCAGTACAACTGTCAATGCCTCGGAGTCAGACCCGTCCTACAGTGGTTTGATGAGCATTTCAGTGAACTCACGTTGACGTCTCGGCGTCCAGACTAGCCTGACGTAAAAGCTGTGGAACCCATCTGGATAGTTGCCGGGCGCATTCACCGCGTACTCAATTCAGCGACCCCATATTTACGCGAATTACGCAGCCTGCGCGTAGACATCTAATGCCGTACCTCCAAAAACTTACCAACAAACTATCTGATACGCAGAATCAGTGACGTATCTCGTTCCAAAGACGGACAAACAATCTGTTAAGCAGGCAGTCACAATGTTTTAGCTCATCAGTGTACAATACGACAACATTAAATCCTGTTTATTTGGATACCTTTCGGTGCTCTTTCTTTCCATTTTCGAATGACATCGTCTGTATAAACATTAAAAAGAGTAGGCGACGAAATGAATTCTTGTCTTGACCCTTGTTTTATTAAAATCTTTTACCCTCTTTAATTCGCGGCGTCAAGAACAATGTAAGTTCCACTACGCAGACACTTGATGCAGTTTATTAAATGATTTGGGTATCCACGTTCTGCAATAATTTTCCACTTACTCTACACATCAATCTATCAAATGATTTTTCAATATCTATGAAATCTGCGTAAGTTGGTAAATTAAATTACCTTCTTCGTATTATTTCTTGCACTGTAAATAAATTATTGCTACATTACCTTACACTTATGAAGGCTCTATAAACAACAGATCTCTCATATTCTTTAAGCAGTTATTTAATACAGCTAAATATATTTTGTAGGCAGTGTTTAACAATATGAAACTTTCGTAATTTGAAGTTTTCCTGAGATTCCCCCCCCCCCCCCTCTTTTAACACTGGAGACATTTCCTGCTGTATAACTATGTTCTGGAATTCTAGCTTTCAGTTAGCGGGTATCGATCGGATGTATAAATAAAACAAAATCAGTAATCAAACACGTATGATTTGTCCTATCAAGCCCTGGACATTTTTTGCATTTTTGTCTTCTTCTTATTGTGGATTATCTTCGGCTGGCGCCGCATCTTCGCCCTTCTGTCTTCAGCTTCCTCAACGTTCATATTCCGTGTTTCCATTGCCTCCTCCACATCATTTTGCCATTTGCGTTGTGAGCGACCTCTTTCCTTGCACTGGGATTATTTCCACCGCGGTATGCTATTCGGTACAACTACCAAGTTCCACTAAGTTCATCCTATCCTTACGGCCAAACAACATAAGCTGTTTCTGTTCGACATCGTCACAGATATCCCCATCCATTTTCACCATTTGTCGGATAGCGTCATTTCTTATTCTATACATCCTTGTACAGCTTGAGCTTTGCCTTAAGCAATCCATCTCACGGCTGCTACATTCTGCACTGCAGGTTTATACATTCTCTTCTGATCTTTTGCTTTCTCAGAACAAAGGTAATTGCTCTTCTTACAGCTCCTTCATTATTAAACCTATTTGTGATTTCATCATTACTTGCGCTCTGTTCATTAAATAATACCACATTTTGCCTTTTCCATACCGCCAATCACTTTTTCATCTACCTCCAAATTATTTACTTTTCCGTTCCAACGGGCAACTACTCACACTTCTTCATGTTCACCTTCAGGCACTGCGCGAGGTGGTGCAGTGTTTAGCACCCTGGACTCGCATTCGGGAGGATGACGGTTCAATCCCGTGTCCAGCCATCCCGATTTAGGTTTTACTTGATCTCCCTAAATCACTTCAGGTAAATGCTGGGATGGTTCCTGTGAAAGGCCACGGCCGACTTCCTTGACTTTGCTCTATGGTCCCCTCCACTGAATCAACCAACTAACCGTAATCTTCAGGCCAACCCTATTGTATTCCTCTTCAAGCTTGCATATCATATAGCTCATACCATATTCTGCTAGTACAATCCTACTTTATTTCTTTTAGTTTTCCCAACAATTTTCTTTTCCAGTAAAATATTCTGTATCTTCTAGGGTTATTAAATCAGTGTTAACATAATCAGATATATTTTCATAATGATTACTTGCCCATGGATTATACTACAGATTCTTGTAATTTTCTATCCATTATTCCTGACATATTATATTTATTTGTTCTACATCGTATCTGTTTTAGGTTCTTAACATTGTTAAAGCAAAGTGCTATCTGTCATAAACATCACATTCTGTCTCTCCTACAAATGTAACAACCATGATGAGCCTTTCTTGTTAGTGATCCTGCTTTCTTCTCATCGGTCAATATCTTTCGCTTGCTTGATCACTGCAGGAAACACTCATATAGTCTTTTTTCTGTTAAACTATTTCATTAATTTTTTCATTCCAAATTACAATTCTTTTCTCCTTTCGCAATTTAGTTTGCTTACTTATTGCTTCAACTGCTGTCTTATTTATGCAGTATTTGATGTTCCCGATTCCATCATTTTGTGTAGGTGAATTTACTAAATAATAATGCAATCTTTGGTGGTAGAGATCTGAAGCTGAAGGATCTTTTAAAAACTGTAATGTAAAATTGATTGATTTTTCTTTATCTGTAGGGGATGAGCCCACGAGTCTCCTTCACTATATTAGAAATGCTGTTTTGGCCATAACAAAAAATGGTCTCTGAAAATATCACACTGCATGAAAATTTTAATCTGTTACACTAAGGACAGAAACAACTCACGTACTAAAATATATGACTCATTTTTCTCATGTGTTGGGCCAAGTGTTTTTATGAATGGTTTTCTTTCGGAAGAACGTTTTAGTTACTATGAAGTTAGTGTATGTAAAAAAAACTTCTTCTCTCATTACCATTTGAATTTACACGATATCCTCCGTATCTGCCCACCACGCCTTTAATCCTGTTATTACCCACTCAGACATTCCAACCCTCACATTCATAAATCAAGTATGGTTCGTTTATTTCCGCACACACAAGCAGGAGCTTTTCGTAAACAATATCTGAGTCCTATACTCATCTCTTCTCAGACCAATAATCTCCAGTCACAGGTAGGTGACCTCGCTCTGTTTTCGACCTTAAAAGCATTATTCACTCATTATGAAAAGTGCAGGGTGTAGTTCTCTCCTTCCACTCTGAATCTGTTACCATGGCTATGTCCGTCTGCCCATTAATCTGTTTCTCAACGCCTCTGTATAATGATGTAAATCTGTTGTTTCGCTTAATTTACTGGTTATAAACTGCAGATTGAAACTAAAGAAATTGAAAAAGGTAGGAAATTAAGGAGATGTGAGTTTGATAAGTTGAAAGAACCAGAAGTTATTGAGAATTTTAGTGAGAGCAACAGGCATCGATTGACTGAAACAAGGGAAAGGAGTACAGTAGACGACGATTGGGTAGCTCTGAGAGATGAAATAGTGAAGGCAGCAGAGGATCATATAGATAAACAGAAAAGGGTTAGGAGAAATCCATAGATATTACGGGATATAATGAATTTAATTGACGAAAGGAGAAAATATAACAATGGAGCAAATGAGGCATGTGGAAAGGACTACAAACATCTAAAAAATGAGACTGACTGTAAGTGCAAAATGGCTAACCATGGATGGCTAAAGGACAAATGTAAGTACATAGGCCCATATATAACTGGGGGAAAGGTAGACACCGCCTACAGGAAAACTAGAGAGATATTTGGAGAAAAGAAGAGGGGCTGTATGGATATCAAGAGCTCAGATGGAAAACCAGTAACAAGCAAAGAAGAGAAGGCTGAAATTTGGAAGGAGGGTCTTTGCAGGGAAATTAGCTTGAAAGATGTAAATGAAGGTCAGATAGAGGATACGATACCGCGAGAAGAATTTGACGTAGCACTGCAAAACGTGAGGTGAAACTAGGACAATGCTCCGTACGGCATTTCCTCAGAGCTTCTGATACTTCTGGGAAAGCCAGCCATGACAAAAACAAAACTCTTCCATCTGGTGTGCAAGATGCATGAGATAGGCGAAATACCCCCAGACTTCAAGAAGACCACAAACAACATTAATGGCTGCAAATGATCTCCAGGCAGAAGAACATAACTATTTCAAGTCAGTGATCGGTTCAGCTGGACTAAAAGGCCCGGTCTACTCTATGTAAACACAGACCGCACCATTGTGGAGCCGCCGCCAGCTTGTACAGTGTCTTATTGACAAGTTTGCCTATGGCTTTATGGGATCTGCGCCACACTCAGGACTTACCATCAGCTCTTGCCAATTGAAATCCGTACTCATCTGACCAGGATATGGTTTCCCAGTCGTCTAGGCTTCAGCCTGTCTGGTCAGGAAGCCAGGAGAGGCGCTGCAGGCGACGTCGTGCTGTTGGCGAAAGCAGCCTGGCCGGCCGTCTGCTGCCACAGCCCATCAACACCGAATGTCGCCTCGCCGCCCTAACAGATGCGTTCGCCGTACGTGACACACTGATTTCTGTGGTTATTTCACGCACTGCTGCTTGTCTGTCAGCACTGACAACTCTACAAAAACGCGGCTGCTCTCGGTCGTTAAGTGGAGCCCTTCGGCCACTGCGTCCTCCGTGCTGAGAGGTAGTGCCCGAAATTTGGTATTCTCGGGACACTTTTGACGCTGTGGGTGTTGGGATATTGAATTCCCTAATGATTTCGGATGTGGATTGTCACATGCGTCTAGCTGCAACTACCATCTGTGGTCAGGGTCCGGTAATTTCCCGCGTGCGGTTGTAATCACGTCGGAATCCTTTTCACACGAATGAGTACAAATGACAGCTATGGCAGCTGTACCTCGTGTATGCGATCCTATCGACATCTGTTTATGTGCATGCCGCTATACCATCACTTCTGTCACCTCTTAATCAGTAGATTATGACAAAATTTTAAATTTCTATATACGGCGAATAATTGTGCGAAATATTGAAAATGAAATTTTTGTTGCCACTGGAGTCCGCTATGTAGAGAACCTGGAAGTGGTACAGTGTTCTGGGATAGCGGTATAATAATGAATGCAATTGTAATCGTAATGAGAAAAATAAAAATTTTTCCTAAAGTAAATGTCTGATACCACAGTACCAGTTTTACAGGCTTGTGTGTCGATAGTAATGCTTGTGGAGTCAAAGCATTCATCTGACCTGACAAGGAAGAGTAGTAGACAATTCAAACTTCCGAAATTAGAAAAAAAAAGAGAGAAGTTCGTTGGGAAATGAAATGAGGAATTCCATTTCGCTAGCAAACCACGCTAACCTGGCAGCGGCGAATTATACTCCAACAGCTGACACAAGCTGCAAAACAGGAAGAGCAGAAGGACAGGGTCGCACAGATACGATGGACGAGGAGTGGGGGAGAGATGGTATCGGCGGTGGACAAGCACGCAGTTCACAGGGACCGCTTTGTGGCATCTGGCGGCGCAATTAAAAAAGAGCAGGACAGCCGGGGGCGACAGACAGTGCAGGGTCGCAGCACTGCGACCGGGACAGCGCAGAACGGAGGTGGAGGCGGAGCCAGAGGCAGGCGTAGAGAGGTAGAGAGGCGGGCCGGCTCCAAGCATGGGGCCCGGAGCGCTGCTGATGTTGGCGGCGGCGGCGGCGGTGGCGGGCATCACGAGCGCCAACATCGCCCTCGCCGTGAGTACCCGCCCTGCTTCTTCTCTGCGTCAACCGCTCAAACGATGGCATTTTTGACCGTGGAATTTCAGACGACCTCCCCCTCTTACGGCTCATCATTGCAGTTCTACGTGACTACCACTACTGGAGCTTTTCCAAACTGTGATCAGTCCCACATGCAGGTGGGAGGAGGTTGGGGACGCACCCTCCCCCTCCATCCCCCACCCCGAAAAAGTTTGGGCTTAAACTGAGTACAATGGAAAGCCGAAGAAACTGAGACACCTGCCTAATATCGTGCACGGATCCTACCAGCACGCAGCAGTGTTGCAACACGACGTGGCATGGACTGTATTAGCGTCTGAAGTAGTGCTGGAGGGAATTGACACCACGAATCCTGCAGGGCTGTCCATAAATCCGTAACAGTACGAGGGGGTGGAGATCTCTTCCGAACAGCACATTGCAAGATATCCCAGATACGCTCGATAATGATCAAGTCTGGCGAGGAGTTTGGTGGCCAGCGGAAGTGTTTAAATTCAGAAGCGTGTTCCTGGAGATACTCTGTAGCAATTCTGAACGTATTGAGTGTCGCATTGTCCTGCTGGAATTGCTCACGTCGGTCGGAATGCACAATGGACATGAATGGATGCAGGTAATAGGATACTTACGTAATTGTCACGTGTCAGAGTCACATCTAGAAGTATCAGGAGTCCAATATCACTCCAACTGCATACAGCCCACACAATTACAGAGCCTCCACCAGCTTGAACAGTCCCCTGCCGACATGCAAGGCCCACAGATTCTTGAGGTTGTCTGCACTCCTGTGCACGTCCATCCACTCGATACAATTTGAAACGAGACACTTCTAATCTCTCAGCATGTTTCCACTCATCAAAAGTCCAGTCTCGGTGATGATGGGCCCAGGCAAGGTGTAAAGCTTTCTATCGTGCAGCCATCGAGGGTACACGATGTTTTGTTGAATGGTTCGCACGATGATACTCGTTGATGGCCCAGCACTGAAATCTGCAGCATTTTGCGGAAGGGTTATACTTCTGTAACGTTGAACGATTCTCTTCAGTCATCTTTGGTCCCATTCCTGCAGCATCTTTTCCTGGCCACAACAATGGCGGAGTTTAGATGTTTTACTGCAATTCCGATGTTCACTGTACACTCGTCAAATGGTCATACGGGAAAATCCCTACTTCATCGTTATCTCTGAGGCGCTGTGTCCCATCGCTCGTGCGCCGACTACAACGTCACGTTCAAATTCACTTAAATCTTCATAGCCTGCCACTGTAGCAGCAGTAACCCAGCTAACAACCGCGCCAGACACTTGTTTTCGCAGCGACCGCAGCGCCGTATTCTGCCTGTTTACAAATCTCTGTATTCGAATACGCATGCCTACACCAGTTTCTTTGGTGCTCCAGTGTACTTTCTTAATATTATTCAATCTTGATTATGACTGAAAGTGAAAAGAGTTTCAAGGGTAAAGAAGTTGATGAACAACAGCAGAGTCAGATTCACCAACCTATATGAGGCTAAAACTCTTGTGAAGCAGAGTAGATGGTGGACAGTTGCATCACTAAATCTGTATTCACGCAAGGTTTTCCGTGTAGTTGGAAATGAATAAATCATCTGAGGATACGTTTCAGGTAACTATCTTCCTGTCTCGAGACTCAGTGCCATACTTAGACATGCAAGTCTGCATCTGGGCCATTTCCGAACAGGAAATAATAGACTCAAGGTCTTTCGAACTTTTGTTCCAAAACTTGTATAAATTAATTAGATGCCTTTCGTGTAGAAGACAAAATAGTGACTAAATTCAGCAGGAACTGTCAGGTGGAGTGTACCTATACAAGCGAGCATGATCTCAATACTAACCAGCCAGTCCAGGAAAAATTGTATAAAAAGGCACAGCGAAGAGAGTACTATGTGAGATTGATACTTCAGTAACACTGCTGTAAATTAAATATTCATCTAGTTTGTGCTATTAACACGTTCACGGATCATTTAATGCGAATGAAAACAGAGAGTCGATTCTTGTCGACCTGACAGATCTATTGAAAGATTTAATCGAGACTGTATTTATATTATAACGTAAAAAGTCACCGTAGGTAAAATTAGCTTTCCAATTTGGGCCCCTCCCAGGAAGATAGTTTTGCGTGGAGATTGCATGATTTCCAGTCATGTCAAAGTAAGCATCTCCAACCACATAAAAAGTTAAGACATTCTCTCGGAGTCACTTAACTAGCTATTATTCATCGACCAACTTGTAAGACAACTTTCGATCCAATTTGTTTGTTATAGTGTGGGTGTGTTATCAGTGAAGAAGGAAGTGCGGTAAACCAGCGCTTCACTATCTTGTATCCTTACTTCAACTGTACTGCAGATACAAAGAAGGTCACCGTAGCATCTCCAATCACTGGAATTAATGCGAGTGATGCGAATCATTTAGTTCGTAATTTCAATTTTTAAAAACTGAAATGTTATTAAGCATCTCATTCACGCCATAATAATTTCTAAGCAAGACAAATTTATTTAACCAGTTGTAAAGATGCCTCTCTTCCATAGCCGGCAAAAAAGTCGTTTTCAAGTAAATATATCTGAAATTCTAAGTCACAGCGATCGGCGTTTGATCACTCGTTATTCCTAAGCACAACATTGGACAGAATTCGTGTCCATCAATTCGATATAAAAACAAATAAACAAGACTACCCCCCCCCCCCCCCCCTCATGATCTTATTTCGTGTTTCTGCTGTCTAGATAGGCTACATCAAATAATTAAATGACAGTCTTACTAGGGAAAGGTAAGACCTAAATAAGGGATAAGGTTAGATAAATTAATAATAAACGTCGAAGGTGCCGACTCATGTAAGTGGTAACGCGCACTAACCAGCCAGTCCCGGAAAAATTGTATAAAAAGGCACAGCGAAGAGAGTACTATGTGAGATTGATACTTCAGTAACACTGCTGTAAATTAAATATTCATCTAATTTGTGCTATTAACACGTTCATGGATCATTTAATGCGAATGAAAACAGAGAGTCGATTCTTGTCGACCTGACCGATCTATTGAAAGATTTAATCGAGACTGTATTTATATTATAACGTAAAAAGTCACCGTAGGTAAAATTAGCTTTCCAATTTGGGCCCCTCCCCGGAAAAATAGTTTTGCATGGAGACCTCCCTGTGGCCTGCAAAAATGGCGCTAAGCACTATGGGACTTAACATCTGAGGTTATCAGTCCCCTAGACTTAGAACTACGTACACCTATCCAACCTAAGGACATCACACACATCGATGTCCGAGTCAGGATTCGAACCTGTGACCGTAGCAGCCGCGTGGTTCTGTGTTTTGCACTTCAAAAAATGATTGAGGTATGATACAGCTCATGGAATCACTTGTTCACGCGTGTAGGCTGGTCAAAAACAGGTAACTCATAATTGCTGGAATCGGAAGTGTAACCTGTACCCGACACGGCATTAAATAAGAAAGGAGGGGTGGGATCGATTGATAACTGTACTATGGACGCGAGTCGGCGTCGGTCTGAGGGTGTCCCACATCGTGTCTGGCTCCTTAGGGAAGCACCTCTTCTCGTTATAAAGATTTTCATCAGCATTTCGTAACTCCCGAATGTTCCACTGCCATAATGCACGCAACATTTCCAAATCCGAAAGGGAGTCGTTTCGTCAGTGCCTCTCATCGTAGCAGCAACGGAATTCCGTAGAGAAGCTAGAATGAGATATCCGTAAAGACGGCAAATGGTATTCAAGTGTAGTCGAACTGAGCACAGCCATTTCGATTGCACGTGAGCAAATGTTAAGCTGACTGCTACAGAAACGTGGACGGAGTATAATGGGTCGTATGTTTCCGTCGTTCCTCAGATAGGTTCGTTTATTAAAAATTAAGGAGACCGAACCATATTACTCGTAGTTGAAGCTGAACATTTGTCTTTCTTTCAGTTGCTCGAACCTATGTCAAAGAGTCACACAGTAAACAATTACTAAGAAAACTAAACTCCGTCCAAACAGGCCGTGGAACGCCCAACGATACCGACCGGCCGCCGTGTCATCCTCAGCCCACAGGCGTCACTGGATGCGGATATGGAGGGGCATGTGGTCAGCACACCGCTCTCCCGGCCGTTCGTCAGTTTACGAGACCAGAGCCGCTACTTCTCAATCAAGTAGCTCCTCAGTTTGCCGCACAAGGGCTGAATGCACTGCGCTTGCCAATAACGTTAGGCAGATCGGATGGTCACCCATCCTAGTGCTATCCTAGCTCGACAGTGCTTAAATTCGATGATCTGACGGGAACCGGTGTTACCACTGCGGCAATGCGGTTGGCTACAAAATTTCTAGGGCGTAATGAAAAGTATTTCTTCCGAATTTTGTGTTCTGTTCTGAATACCGGTTGTGGTATTACACGTCACGCATTTTACTTGGTCGACTTCGCCTATTCGCTGGCGTAAGTTGCAATCCTCTCTCTGGTGCGAGAGGGCTCCAGACTGCAGCGTACAAGATGGCGGTGCGTAACATAACTATGTCAGTGCGTGAGGAACAGCATTGTCCAGATTGTTCTTCACGTGAATCGCAAATAACTGTTGCCTGGTGACATGGGGTATTGCCATCCATAAAAGTCCCCTTATTGTCAGAGAATAGGAAGTCAAGGAATGCCTGAAAATGGTCTCCAAGTAGCAGAACGCAGCCATTCCCAGTTAATGATCGATTCACTTGGATCATAGGACCAAGTCCATTCCATGTAAAGCCATCCCACACCATTATGGAGCCACTATCAGCCCTGTATGTGTTCCAACAGGTGCAGATCACGCACATTTACTGGCAAAGACGTCAATATGAGTTCACTGTAATGCCCTTCAAACTACTGTACCACAACTCTGACTCTTGAAACACGGACAGTTGTCCTGCTGAAAGATGGCATCGCCGTAGGGGGAGACTTCAAGCATGAAGCGATGCAGGTGGTCCGCAACAGTGTTCACGTAGTTGGCTGCCACCATGACGCCTTCGGTTACCACCACGGAGCCGGCCGGAGCGGCCATGCCGTTCTAGGCGCTGCAGTCTGGAACCGAGCGACCGCTACGGTCGCAGGTTCGAATCCTGCCTCGGGCATGGATGTGTGTGATGTCCTTAGGTTAGTTGGGTTTAAGTAGTTCTAAGTTCTAGGCGACTGATGACCACAGATGTTAAGTCCCATAGTGCTCAGAGCCATTTGAACCATTTGACAACTGTTCATCTACCAGGAACTATTGGTATAACAGTTGTAAACAGTAGTGGATGTGTTGAGAAAGTATCAGAGCTCGAGGTGTTAACAGAAAGCACTGATGCTCAAACGGTAATAGGCACTGAAGTCGGAGATAAGTTCAGCCGAAATCATTGAGCAGGACCTAATCCTGTTCCGAAAGGACAGGATAAATATATTTGGCGACAGCGTATTTTTTGCTGTTAAGAGAGCACTGAAGAGCCAAATAAATTGGTTTACTTGCCGAATGTCGTGTAGGGCCCCCGCAAGCACGCAGAAGTGCTGCAGCAGCTCGATGCAATTTGAAACGAGACTCGTCCAACCAGGCAACACGTTTCCTGTCATCAACAGTCCAATGTCGGTGTTAATGGGCCGAGGCAAGTCGTAAAGCTTGGTGTTGTGCAGTAATCAAGGGTACACAAGGGGGGACTTCTGCTCCGAAAGCCCATATCGATGATGTTTCGTTGAATGGTTCACACGCAGACACTTTTAGATTGCCCAGCATTGAAATCTGCAGCAATCTGCGAAAGAGCTACACATCTGGCACGTTCAACACCTCTTCAGTAGTGTTCGGTCCCGTTCTTGCAGGATCTTTTTCCGGCCGCATCCATGTCGGAGATTTGATATTGTACCGGATTCCTGATATTCACGGTACACTCGTGAAATGGTCGCACGGGGAAATTCCCACTTCGTCGCTATCTCGAGATGCTGTGTCCCATCGCTCGCGCGACGACTAACACCACGTTCAGACTCACTTAAACCTTGATAACCTACCGCGGAAACCGACCTAACAACTGCGCCAGACACTTGTCCAACATAGGAGTTGCCGACCGCAGTGCATATTCTGCTTGTTTACATATCTCTACATTCGAATACACATATCTATACCAGTTTCTTTGACGCGTAAGTGTAGTATGCGTATCAATAAATGTTTCATGCAGAATAACTGCGTCTTGCTGATACCTGGATATCTACCAGGAACCATCGCTATAACAGTTGTAAATTGACGTGGATGTGTTGGGAAAGTACCAGAGATGAAGGCGCTAATAGAAAACACTGATGCTCAAATCGTTATAGGCACTGACAGTTGACTAAAGTCGGAGACAAGTTCATCCGAAATTTTTGAGCAGGACCTAACGGTGTTCAGAAACGATGGGATAAATACCTTTGGTGACGGCGTGTTCGTTACTGTTAGAAGTAGTTTATCTTGTGTAGAAACTGAAATAGATACTTCATGTGAGTTAGTATGGGTAGAGGTCAATTCTGACAAGCGCAATAAAATAACAGTTGGATCCTTTTACCGACCTCCCAGTTCAGATGATTCGATTGCTGAAAGGTTCAAAGAAAACTTGAGTTTAATTCCTAACACGTACCCGGCTCGTACAATTATAGTTGGTGGTGGCTGCAATTTACCCTCGATATGTCGGCGAAAATACATATTTAAATACGGAGGTATGCATAAAACATTATCCGAAATTGTGCTAAACGCATTCTCTGAAAATTATTTCGTGTAATTAGTTCACGTGCCCACTCGAATAGTAAGCTGTTGTAAAGACGCACTTGACCTCTTGGCAACAAATAATCCTGAGTTAATGACGAGCAGCAGAACGGATACAGGGATCAGCGAACGCAGGGTGGTCGTAGTGAAACTGAATACTGTAACGCTCGAATCCTCAAAAATAAAGGAAATATATATTTATTCAAAAAAGCAGATAAAAATTCACTTACGCTTTGCTGAGAGACAATCTCCTCTCCTTCCAAATTAACAACGTAAGTGTAGACCAGATGTGGCTTGCACTCAAAGCAATAATATCGAATGCAATTGAGAGATTTATACCAAATTAATTAACAAACGACTTTATACGCAAGACAGTGCACAATATTGTGGCAGAAACAACGAGAAAAGCGTGTCAAATTTAAAAGAAAGCAAAATCCACAAGGTTGACAATCTATTACAGACACTCGAAATTTAGCGCGCACTTCAATGCGAGATGCGTACAGTAGTTTCCACAATAAAACTTTGTCTCGAAACAAGGCAGAAAATCCAAAGAGATTCTGTTAGTACGTAAAGTATGCAAGCGGAAAAACGCAATAAATGCCTTCTCTGCGCGATACCAACAGAAATACTTCCGATGACAGTGCTGCTAAAGTAGAGTTACTACACACAGCGAGGTAAATATGTCATAATTAGAAACAACAACAGCTGCCAACATGAGCAACTTAGAAGTAGATATCCTCGGAGGTAGTGCAGCAACGTAAATTACTTAATGAAAGCAAGTCCCCCGGTCCAGACTCAACACAAACTACATTCGTTTCAGAGTATGCTGATGCAATAGCTCCATACTGTACAGTCATACACAAGCGCTCACTCGACGAAAGATCCCTACTCAAAGACTGGAAAGTTGCACAGATAACACCAACATTCAAGAAAGAAAATAGGAATAATCCATTAAGTTACTGACCCGTATCACTTACATCGATATGCAGTAGGATTTTCGAACATATTTGTATTCGAACATTATGAATTACTTCGCAGAAAACTGTCCATTGACACACAATGAACATGGATTTAGAAAACATCGCTTTTGTGAAACACAACTAGCTGTTTACTCACTTGAAGTGTTGAGTGCTGTTGACAAGGGATTTGGAATTCATTCCGTATTTCTAAGATTTCCATAAGGCTTTGACACCGTACCTCACAGGCGGCTTGTAATCACATTGCATGCTTATGGAATACCAGGCTATGTGATTTTTTTTTTTTAACTCGACACTTGCAACTTCTCCTTTCCTTTTATTGTCTTTGACGAGTGACTGACTGCAGGCCTGCGACCCATTTGGTGTACATAGGTCGAGAATTTTCTCGAATTCTCGGCAAGATCTTTCGCTAACGTACGACAGCGGAAGAGTTTTACGCTTCACGGTTCGATCTTTTTCAAGATCCATAAATTTCTTTCTAACTTTTGCCGGTCGACATTTGCACCTCCTTTTCTGAACCGAGAGTTCAACAATCTCTGCTTCTTCAGTATTTTCCGAATTTTCTCATAAAACCAGGATTGAGCTGTGTTTCCCGCCCTTGATACATTTACTAGGCACATAATACTCCAGAATGTTATCTACAGTGAGTTTAAAACTTGCAATAATTCGTATGCTTCAATAATATTTGAACTAAATTTGTCTATTCACTATTTAAGTATGGAGCTAATAGCCGCTTACCTGCTCTTTCCAGCATAATTTGTACCCCAGTCTTTCTGTTGAGTTTACGAACTTCGATAACAATCAAAGCTATGTTGACATCATTATCACTAATCTCTGTTTCTAAACTTACACTGTCGTTAAGCTCAGGCCTGTCTGTAACTGCAAGGTCTAAAATAATTTCATTGCGTGTGGGTTGTAGATATGTGTGAATTCCTAAGGGACCAAACTGCTGAGGTCATAGGTCCCTAGACTTACACACTACTTAAACTAACTTATTCTACGAACTAAGAACAAGGGAGAGGACTCGAACCTCCGGCAGGAGGGGCTGCGCAATCCGTGACATGGCGCCTCAAACCGCGCGGCCACTCCACGCGGCTGGATTGTAAAACTAGCTGTTGAAGACCGTCTTCACAAAACGTTCAAAATGGTTCAAATGGCTCTGAGCACTATGGGACTTAACATCTGAGGTCATCAGTCCCCTAGAACTTAGAACTACTTAAACGTAACTAGCCTAAGGACGACACACACATCCACGCCCGAGGCAGGATTCGAACCAGCGACCGTAGCAGTCGCACTGTTCCGGACTGTAGAGGCTAGAACCGTTCGGCCACTCCAGCCGGCTCACAAAACGTATTCAGTCACTATACTGCGCAACAGAATTAAAGGACCGCTTTTACGGAACCCCGTAACGTCTCCGACTGCAACGCAGAAGTTTCAAATGTGGCCCAGAGGTGCCTACAGCCTTCCTCAGTAATGGTGGAGAAGCGTCGACCCCTGCGATATTGCCCTCGACCTGCACGACGCTTTCAACAGCAGGCTGTCAACACAGGCGAAGAAAAAGACAGACCTCATCTACGTCTACAACTACACGGATACTCTGCAAATAACATTTAAGTGCATGGCAGAGGGTTCATCGAACCACCTTCACAATTCTCTATTTTTCCAATCTCGTATAGCGCGCGGAAACAGTGAACACCTTGTAAGTAGGCTGTTTATGTTTTCTTTATGTAAGTAGGCTGTTTGTGTTTTCTTATTGGCAACGTTACGTAGCGCTCTATATGAAAATCACTGGCTGTGCTGTGTGCAGTCTGTGGATAGTTTGAATTGTTGTCTGCCATTGTAGTGTTGGGCAGCGGCAGCTGGATGTGAACAGCACGTAGCTTTGCGCAGTTGGAGGTGAGCCGCCAGCAGTGGTGGATGTGAAAAGAGAGATGGCGGAGTTTTGTAATTTGTCATGAACTGCTATATATATATTATGACTATTAAGGTAAATACATTGTTTGTTCTCTATTAATATCTTTCATTTGCTAACTATCCCTATCAGTGCCTTCCGTGGTTTGAATCTTTTATTTAGCTGGCAGTAGTGGCGCTCGCTGTATTGCAGTAGTTTGAGTAATGAAGATTGTTGTGAGGAAAGTGATTTGTGAAAGGTATAGTTAAATGTTTGTGTGGGCCATTCCTTTGTAGGGATTTTTGATAGATTGCGTTGCGCTAAAAATATTGTGTGTCAGTTTAAACACAGTCTTGTACAATTGTTCAAAGGGGACGTTTCATATGTCGACCGTTAGCCAAGGATACTTCACTGGAATCTTATGATTTTTTCTTGTAGTTTGTGTAATCAGTGCAGCCTTTGTTTATTGCTAGCGCTTAATTGTAGAGAGAATTTCCTTTGTAGTTTTTCATTGTTGTACAGTAAAACAGTTGTGGCATGCACGTAGATTTGCACCAAGTATTTCGCAGCTGCGCTTGCAATTAACTAGATATTATTTTCAGTTCTATGTTAATGTGTTCTCTTATTTTTGCTCTTCAAATTGTGCTTTTCTGTGTTATCGTGTGAAATATTGTCACAATAATGGCGTGTGAAAAACGTAACACTAGGCTCCAAAGTTAACTGAGAAATAATAGTGACAACGAGAGTAGCTTATCAGCACCACTGTGTAATGAATTAACAGACATTCCAAGTAGTAATTTGGTAATTGTGCGTAGGGAAATGGAGCGGGCGGCAAATAATGGTGCAGACAGTGAAACAGGTTGTGAACAGGGAAGCATTATCGATCGATCGGTCGGCAACAGCTCGCCTCAGGAATCCGAAATGACAGGACACAATTTTACAAATACTGTAGATTCAGGTTTTGCGTCCTCACCGTTTTCTCAAATAAGTCAAGACACAATTTCAGCTTGTCATAATGTGAATGTTGCCGGTGCAAATGCACTGCCGAAAAGCGCAGAGGAACAGATTCCAGACACTAATGCATTGTTATTACAACTAATGCAACAAATGGAACAAACTCAGAGACAAACACAGCAAAAGCTTCAAAATTTAGACACAATGGAACAAAATCTTCAAAAGTTAGACACAATGGAACAACACCAGAGACAAACACAGCAACAGTTAGACACAGTGGAACAAAATCTTAAAAAGTTAGACACAGTGGGACAAAATCTTAAAAAGTTAGACACAATGGAACAAAATCTTCAAAAGTTAGACACCACACTTGAACAAACACGTGAAAATTTAACTACTGAATTACATAACATTGAATCGAAATGTCAAAAAGTCTGTAATGACGTAAAACACAAATTTGTGAGCATTTCCAACCTATTTTTTCGCGTCATGAAAATGCATTACAGAATCACGAAGCAGCCATAAAAGAACTGCAAACTATTGTTCATGAAAATCATGAGACCTTGCAAGCTAAAATGGACTCAGTTGCATCTACCGATTCGGTTACGCAACTTCCAAAAACTCAGGAAAACTTAAAGGACACAGTAGATACTCTGAAAATTGGTTCAGAAAGACACATGGAGGAAATTAGTCCATTATCAGAGAAAGTAGTTGAACTTTCGGATCAGCTAAATAATTTATCTGTGAAGGTAGATGATAATCTGAATGACACAAAACCGGTAGTCTTTAATGACACAGAAGAGTATGAACAAATAAGAAAATTCAAACAAAATCAAAATCAAATCAATACACAGTACAAAAGAGAAATCCGGGAAGTACAAGATCAGCTGACGCAGGTAATACAAGAATTACGTATTTCAGAGGACACTCGCGCTCCATTACGGGAAGAGGGACATAGAAATACGGAACAGCCACAAAATAATAACACAGGGCATTTCGGAAGTTATGAAAGAAATTGGCAATGTGCACCGAATTTTGAGATCGAACCGCCGACACGACGTAACAGTGACCGACATGCTACTAGCCGACACGATGATTTTGACTATAAGCTGTTCATTACTACACGTAAATTCAAAACATTTAAGAATTCTGGCAACGACATTCATCCACAAGCGTGGCTCCATCAATTCTCTCATTGTTTTCCTCCCAACTGGCCATTGGAGCACTGGTTAGAATTTATGTGTGGCTACTTAGAGAATGAACCAGCTGTAAGAATGTGATCGGTCATTCACGATTGCCACAGTGAAGGAGAATTTTACCATGCGTTCCTCTCAGCATATTGGTCACAAGCTACACAAAACCGAGTAAAACATAGTATCATGATGATGAAACACTTTGAACAATCTGAATTTTCCAGTCTTGTCAAATATTTTGAAGACATGTTGCACAAGAATCAGTACCTGTCAAACCCATACAGCCCCTCAGAACTCATCCGCATTTGCTTAATCAAACTGCCTGAACATTTACGACATATTATTTTGGCAGGACGTTGCAAAGACGACATTGAAGCTTTTCAGGGACTCTTACAAGAATTAGAAATTGACACAGACAGTCGCGGGATGCGAAAACAGGAAAAACAATCACTACAGGTCACATCCGTCACAATTCCGTGACGACAGAAACAATAAATGGCCACGACAAACCTGTTCTTACAACGTAAATCGTGACCAAAACAGACACCACCCATATGACAACCACTGGCAGAGTAATAGTTACAGGGAAAGATCACCTTTCCGCGTTAATGACTATCACAGAGATAATCAGAGAAACAGAGAATATGGGAACCAAAACAATTATTATCAAGGGAGACAGAATAACTTTAGACGCAACGGTCCAGCGCGCAGTTACGGTTCAGGGAGAAATTCTCCACCACGTGACCGACAAGGAAGAAACTATGGAATCTACCGACATGACGACAGACGATATGATCGTAACGACAGACCTGAACTGCATCGTCACGGTGAATTTGTAGAAGTTAGGTCTCCTAATCCCAATAACGACGCGCGCCAACAAAGAAACAGACAATGACTCGCACCGCAGGCAGCCACTTGCGCCCGCTGGCTCAGGGAAAAATAACATTGACGCTAACCTTGAGCAAAATTCCAGGATTCTAAACGGACGATACCGCATGATAATTTCATTCAAGTTGAAACTCTGTGTACTGAGAAGAGCAAAGGGTTACACCACATCTCACATGTAAAACCATTTATTGACAGATAATCTCTTTTTAACTTTGTCTTTGCCATAAAACGTTTCACCACGTTACTAGTATGCTTAAGAAACTGTTAACATGCAACACTGTTTGAAGTTAAATATCCAGTCAAGAACCAAGAGAACTTATTTAAACAGAAATTACGAATGCATTGTTATTGTGAACAGACGACACAGTGTTATTGTGTGTGTGCATTCTTGCTTGTTAGTTGCACGATTATGTAACGACTATAAGGCTCACATACTTGGAACATATACCGGCACTGCTAATGAAATTTTCATGCAACATTTTGGTTTGCTTGAGAGTGGATTCTGGATTTAAGGTACTTTCAGTGAGATACCAGATGAGACAGTGGTTAGTTTATGTGACAGCTACACGATTTTATCACGACGCTACTAATGAGCATCAATTTACAATGTTGCTTTTGTGGTGTTTCTGTTTTATATTTGCACAGTTTTTCTGTATTATTCTGGAAAGTAAAACATGTTTTAGTAGTAACTTTTGTGGTATAGCTACAAGGAGACAGCCTTTTCTGTAGCACAACAATGCGTTACAGCACAGTACTTTCTTCATCACGGCAATAAGCGTAATAAGTATGATATCTATACGCAAAGCATTTCACTTTTGTTTATCATGAGGTAAGCACATTGACTTCTGCAGAACTTAGCTTTTGGAGGACGATAACTACGACACTTCCACAGAGATTTTCTTACAGCAAGACGCACATTTAGCGCTATGGGACATGTATTTGAGTGATTGATTTTGTACTTAAAACATTTATTTTTAAAGATTTTTGAATTACAAAGAAAGTTTTCCGTGATACATTTCATTCCATTCTCGTAATCTGTAACACCTGAGGGTATAATTACATTAATCCTCAGGGGTGGTACACGCTTACTTTGTGTACCATGTGTGTGGCAACCACAAGGAACCCTAGCTAATATGGTATTTGCTTATACAACTTTACACATCGGTACCATATTTCTCTAATACATAAATTACACAGCTATCTGATCATTTAACTGAGAGAGATAAACTTTTTTTTACATCAGTGACACATGTTTACGCAATTACACCGTTGGATAACTTCACACTTAAGAATTTGTATTTTGTCTGTACTTTGTGAACTTTTCATATTTTTTCGGACCCATTGTGATACTATGAGAGCTTTGAATGATGTATTTGGTATGAGATCATGATTTTTAAAGTATGTTTGAGGGAGATGACACTATTTAAATGAGAAGAGAATTCTTTTTAGGTTTTGAAATTATTGGAGGAAGCTACGACGATTTTGAGATTTGACTGAGGTGTTATGATGTTATTATTACGATGACTATATGTATTATGCTGCTGAGGTAAGTTTATGATCCATAAGCTGATGCTATATGAGTTATTTGATTATGCTATGTATCTGTTATGATGAAATATTGAAGAAGTGTCGACGAATAAGGTAAGGAGTAATGAATAGTGGGTAGGGACTCTTGACTTGTGAAAAAGGATGTTGGAAACCAAGAAACATTCTTTAAGAGTTATGAAATGTATGTAAATGCGTGAATGTAGCACAATGCCGACGAAAATTTTTTGGACACTGTTATATCAATAGCATTTGGTTTCTACAGATTTGTAACGCAAATTCTTGACCTGTGAAATATTTTTATATGAGACTGTCACTGTAGCGGAAACTGCTGTCGTAAATATTTCCGTAAGAAAGTTAAGTGACCACCTGCACGTAATGCGTCGTGGGCACGCAGCTGTGTCAGACGCCTGGAGAACAAGCCTTTTCAGATGCTCAGGTAGAAAAGAAAAAAAAAGGGAGGCCATTATCCTCACCATTGACATTCCTTTAGAGAAAACATTGCAAATTCGACACCCTCATTACTTGGAAGGATACTTACATCTGCCCACCTGATTATGACAAGCGTCTTTCTACGAGAGTTGAGAGAATTTCTACTAACTTATGAAATGTCACATGACTACTGAATGATATTTTTATGCTTTGGTTTGCGTAATTGCTTATTTCATTTGATACCTGTTTTCCAGCTGTGTTGCAGCATTAATTTTATAAAATAAACTTAGATGCATTTGCTAATGTGAACACTTTCTGTCAACAGATCTATTAAATAATTATTCTATGATCCACATTCTTCGAAAAACGAGCTTTTGGAATGGAAAGAACAATAAGAAGGGACTAATAACAGTAACTGCATCTATAATTTTCTTTTCAAGTACTTGGTAATTATTTGTAGAATAATTTGTGGTGCACCACTTTAATTACATAGACATTAAGATGTGAATATACATTTCCCTTATCTGCATTGTTGTTTTTACTGTAATATTTTTTCTGCTTGAGCTATGTCATGTTTAGGTATAAGTTGCTGCTGCTTGCCAGGTATAGTGTTACTGAATTTGACTTTGTATTATTCTGTTAAGCCAGTTTTACTACTTATTTATTTTTATTGTTTGCTGCACATTGCCTTATATTAGTTGTAATATTACAATTACTTTGCTAATTTCTTAATGCTGCTTGCTTCGCAAATCTGTGTTTTTTTTCATTGCTGTTTATATTAATTGTTTTATGTGATGCTGCATTGCCTCGTCCCTTGGTATATATATCTGAGCTCAGCAGATTTAAGTTAGCTTAAGAGGGGGTAGACTATATAAGAAACTAACTATGATGACTTGGAAGAAATGTATTGAGAAGCTATATGAAAATGGTTTGGGCAAAAAAAAAAAAAAAAAGGATACTGTACAGTGGAGAAAAACTATTTTTGACAGAGGATGTGAACAGAATACAGAAAGCAGGCTTACATAGGGCTTTTGGGAATAATGATGAACGAAGGGAGATCTCCATGCAAAATACTGCAGTAAAACAAACCCTGTCCTTTCCTTTTGTGTTATCCCACTATGTTTTTGTGTACACTTGTGTATTCGTTTTCTTCCTGTCTCTGTGTAGTTTCATAGAATTTTTTTCTTTTAATATTAAGCTACATTCACTATGATGAGGAATACTGTTCTCCTCAAATATAATTGACATTAATAATATGTTATTTACCTTGTAAAGATGCTTAGACATTATTTATTCTGTTTTGTTTTAATGCTCATGTGTAAAGTTGATGTTTCAAAAGTTATTCTGATCGTTTATGTATTTACTTATGTCATAATTCCTGTAACACTGATGTATTTGTTTATTTCTATTCTGTTGTAAAGCCTGTACTACAAATGTTATCTGTATTGTTATGTTCTTTAATGATGTATTTAGTACCTTTGTAATTGTATTCTCATGTTATAACATTGTAATTGACACCAGTTCATCAAATTAAGTAACTTGTAAGCATTCATTTCACTGCACACATTTCTGTTGGTCATAGTATATGGACAATATGTGAGAAGTAGGGAGTGATAGTGTTCGCACGTGTGTTAATAATTCATCAAGGGATTGGATAACAGCATTGCTGGTTCTAAGAACAATTCCAAAAACTTTGTGCGTGCACAAGTGGTGGTTTATGGACTTGCTATATTCTCCGCAAGACTCTTCGATGGTGATTGTGCACCTGCACAGTCGCAGCAGATGGCTGCTGGCCATCTCTACAAGGACTACAGTGGGTCTGCATCTCTGATGACCCACCAATACCATACTCTCTACCAGGACTACAGTGGGTCTGCTCTGTGATGACCTACCTACCAATCTTCGTCAAAACGTCGAATGACTCTGCTGTGGGTTTGCTCTGTTGTAGCCCATTACCTGTCAGCATGTCAAGAGTCAGCACTGTCTTTCCGTTGGAAGGACAACACTACTTCTTCAAGACTGCATGAAAATCCACTACTTCCGTGTGCATTGTCTTTTACTGCTCAGACTTTGAGAAAAGAAACGGCAGTTTCACTGTGATGAATGATCAGGACTGTCTTTATGGACTGTGAGAAAATTTTAGCTTTTGACCAACATTGTATCAATAAGTGTGTGCATTTGATTTCTTTGTTATTGTAATTACGATGGTGAAAAATTTTAACAAATATGTATTGGCCACTGCCCAAAAATATTTTGTAAAATTTTTTGTGGGGAGCATGGGGGCTATGTAAGTAGGCTGTTTATGTTTTCTTTATGTAAGTAGGCTGTTTATGTTTTCTTTATGTAAGTAGGCTGTTTATGTTTTCTTATTGGCAACGTTACATAGCACTCTATATGAAAATCACTGGCTGTGCTGTGTGCAGTCTGTGGCTAGTTTGCATTGTTGCCTGCCATTGTAGTGTTGGGCAGCGGCAGCTGGATGTGAACAGCGCGTAGCGTTGCGCAGTTGGAGGTGAGCCGCCAGCAGTGGTGGATGTGGGGAGAGAGATGGCGGAGTTTTGTAATTTGTCATGAACTGCTATATATATATTATGACTATTAAGGTAAATACATTGTTTGTTCTCTATTAATATCTTTCATTTGCTAACTATCCCTATCAGTAGTTAGTGCCTTCGATAGTTTGAATCTTTTATTTAGCTGGTATTAGTGGCGCTCGCTGTATTGCAGTAGTTGGAGTAACGAAGATTGTTGTGAGGTAAGTGATTTGTGAAAGGTATAGTTAAATGTTTGTCTGGGCCATTCCTTCGTAGGGATTTTTGATAGTCAGATTGCGTTGCGCTAAAAATATTGTGTGTCAGTTTAAGCACAGTCGTGTACAAATTGCTCAAAGGGGACGTTTCAACCTATATGCTTGCGTACGAGCTCATTTTCCATGGGGATCGTTCCTCTTTATGTAGGTCGGCGTCAACAAAATATTTTCGCATTCGGAGGAGAAAGTTTGTGATTTAAATTTCGTGACAAGATAGCGCCACAACGTAAAACGCCTGTGCTTTAATTATGTCCAGCCTAAATCCAGTATCATTTCAGTGACACTCTCATATTTCGCGATACTACAGAATTTGCTGCCCTTCTCTGAACTTTTTCAATGTACTCTGTCAAACCTATTTGATAAGGATCCCACACTGCGCAGCAGTATTTTAAAAGAAGACGGACAAGCGTAGTGTAGCCAGTCTCCTTAGTAGATCTGTTACATTTCGTAAGTGTCCTGCCAATAAAACGCAGTCTTTGGTCAGCCTTCCCAACAACATATTCTATGTGTACCTTTCAATTTAAGCTGTACGTAGTTGCAATACCTAGGTATTTACTTGAATTTACGGCCTTTAGATTAGACTGATTTATTGTGTAACCGAAGTTCAAAGGATTTCTTTTAGCTCTCATGTGGATGACCTCACACTTTTCGTCATTTAGGGCAACTGCCAATTCTCGCACCATACATATTTCTTTTCCGAACCGTTTCGCAATTTGTATTGATCTTCTGATGCGTTTACTAGTCGATAAACGACAGCGTCATCTGCAAACAACCTAAGACGGCTGCTGATATTAGCTCCCAAGTGGTTTATATAGATAAGGAACAGCAAATGGCCTGTAACACTACCTTGGGGAACGCAAGAAATCACTTCCGTTTTTCTCGATGACTTTCCGTGAGTCACTACGAACTAGGACATCTCTGACAGGAAATCACGAATCCAGTCACATAACTGAGACAATATTCCATAAGCACGCAATTTCACAACAAACCGCGTGTGCGGTACAGTGTCAAAAGCAGGTTCGAAACCTGCCTCGGGTATGGATGTGTGTGATGTCCTTAGGTTAGTTAGGTTTAATTAGTTCTACGTTCTAGGGGACTGATGACCTCAGCAGTTAAGTCCCATAGTGCTCAGAGCCATTTGAACCATTTTTTTTTAAATCCAGAAGTACGGAATCAGTTTGAAATCCCTTGTCAAAAGCACTCAACACTTCGTGCGACGAAAGAGCTAGTTGTGTTTCAAAAGAACGATGTTTTCTAAATCCGTGTCGACTGTGTGTCAATACACTGTTTACTTCGCGGTAATTCATTGTTCGAACACAATATACATTTCAAAATCCTGCTGCATATCGACGTTAATGATACGGGCCTGTAATTAACTGCATTGCTCCTACCACCTTTCTTGAATATTCGTGTGACCTGTGACGCGTAAAGGGGGCTAATGACGACACACTGGGACACAATTTCGCCACAATTCTGTCCAACGCCACCGCCGAAGCGTCACGCGATAGGAAGGTCGTAACGGCTGGTCTTACCCCGAATTAACCCCTTCTTTTGGTGCGCCTGAGATGGAGGTCAGAGCCGCGGCGTCCAATGTTGAAATCACGCGATTTTCTAAAGAGTGGCCGAGCAAAACGATTCAGACACACCGCCATTCAGAATCGAAAATAAAAGACCTCAAGGAGTGGCACAAAGGAGATCAATGAACCCACCCTTTTCCTCGGGACGTTAATTCCCACACATTTTTCGGTCGAAAACTACAGCTAGATATTCTCGACAAACTTCGACGCTACTGACACACTAGGACGTTTCAGTCCTTCTGTATGGACATTGTGGAGCTGCATCCCCTAAGGCGTGATCGCACCCCTTCGGACTGCAGTAGCACCGTCATTTTCGCTCTTGTGTCCAGGATGGAGCCAATAGGGACTGTTGGAAACGATTCAACCAAACTCGAACGTCATACGAAGAAGCAAAGGGTTGTTATACTTTTTCAACTCTACCCTTTTTTCAGTTCACGCCTTCCTGTGGCGTGATGACGAGGGGTATGAAATTGACACATGTGAGAATAAAATGACGGAGGGTCCCTCCAAGAGCCACCATTTCGGTAAAACACTCAAAGCTGCCCGCCTACATATATTGAATAATCAGAAATAAGCCTTTGGAGAGAAACTCTGTCCAAACAGACCTTGGAGGGCCCAACGGAACCGACCGGCCGCCGTGTCATTCTCAGCCCACAGGCCTCACTGAATGCAGATGCGGAGGGGCATGTGGTCAGCACACCGCTCTCCCGGCCGCATGTCAGTTTACCAGACCGGAGCCGCTACTTGTCATTCAAACAGCTCCTCAGTTTGCCTCAGAAGGGCTGAGTGCACCCTGCTTGCCAAAAGCGCTCGGCAGACCGGATGGTCACCCATCCAAGTGCTAGCCCAGCCCGACAGCGCTTAACTTCGGGGATCGGTGTTACCGCTGAACTCAGAGATGTCTCAAACGGTTGCCTACCTGTAGGCGCCTCACGCTGCTTCACAAGTTTCCTCGATGAAGATGCATTTTTAAAATTTTTGCTAAATGTGCGCAGGTGCCACAACGGTTTTGGAAAACTGCGGGGTCTTGGAGGGATGCTTTACCGTTTTATCTTCAGCTGTATTAATGTCGCACCTCTGTGTGAGCACACCAGAGGAGCATGTCAAACATTAGTATAAAAAGCCCTTGGCTGCTTCGGATCACGTTCGCATATCGTCGAATGTGGGTCCACCCTGTACACAAGAGAGAAAATAGCGGTAGCACTGCACTAAAAAGGGGGTGCGATTGCGTTTAATGGAGCTGCAGCGTTACAGAGTCCATGCAGAAGGCTTGAAACGTCCGAGTGCGTCAGCACTGGTAGTCAAGAATATCTAGCTGTCGTTTTCGACTGCGAAATGTGTAGAAAATAGCGGCCCAGGGAAAGAGGTGGATTCATTGACGCCCTTTGTGCTACCCCCTGAGGCTTTCCCCTTTCCACTCTAAGTGGTAGCGTGTCTGAAATGTTTCCCTGGGTCGGTCGTAAGAAAACCGCGTGATTTCAATGCCGGCCATCGCGTTTCTGACCTACATCGCAGGGGCCCAAAAAGAGGGAGCGAAATGTTTTGCTTTGTGGTTTTATTTTGCTTTAGGGAGTAAAAAACAACTGGAGTCATACGCGCTCAGGTCAGAACTTTAGAATACGAAGAGGAGTTAAAAAACGACTATATGTCAGTCACAATTGACATAAGAGAAGACAGCTAGAAACATCGACGTGGAGAAAGGGCTAAAAAAGGCACCATACAGAAACGGACGTCGAAAAACTAAAAATTAAGTGGCCTTCGCCATATTACTTTGGCAGACAAAAAGTAAAAGGCGGTCGCCAGCCAGCGCGTCATTGGCTAAAACGGCCGATCACTCAGACGGCAAACCCAAGCGGGAACGTAAACGCTTAATAAATGGGCATTCCGTCAGGAAATAGCGTTCAAAACTTGGGCACAATCTGTACAAAGTGGAGGGGTAGCGCCACTTATCAAATGACGATGGCTAAAAAGTCAGTGCTCGATACGCAGCCTAGTTAAAATGACCTCCTCCCAGCGGGAGGGTCGAGAGAAGGCCGTGGAAGCTGCTGGGAGAGGCTTAATAAGCCGGAGCTTATTCCCGTGAAGGGAGGACCATTGGAGATGTCAAGGGGACACCACCTGCTGACAGAGGGCAACACAGCCATCATCGGAGGGAATACAGGAACTAGCTGGCTGAGGTACAGTACGAGGACTGCAGCTTTGGCAGCAGCGTCAGCAGCCTCGTTTGCTGGCAGACCGACGTGACCAGGGACCCACATAGACATCACACTGGTTCCACTAAGAGTGAGCGAGTGACATTATTCCTGGACCTGCTGCGCTAAGGCATGGCCAGTGTACAGTGCACGTAGACTTTGAAGGGCGCTGAGAGAGTCTGAGCAGAGGACACAACTGAAAAGTCTGTGTCGCCGGATGTACTCCGTGGCCCGATACAGGCCGAAGAGCTCTGCTGTAAATACCGAGCAGAGTGCCGGAAGCCGATATCGAAAGGCACGCGTGTCGATGACGAAGGTACACCCGACCCCAGCGTCAGTCCGAGAGCCGTAAGTGTTTAAGGGCTGTGACTTCTCATCTTGTGACACGCCCATGGCTGCGTTGGAAAGCGTTGTGGTGGAGTTTGGCGCCGGTGTGACACCTTTAAACGACTTTACAAGTCACGTGAACTTCTGCTGAGATCTGGCCCTTCTTTCGCCCGTGTCGATACCTCGCTGTTGGAAGCGTCGTCGAGCCAGAAGGAGACTTCGGAGGGCGGCCCACTTCTGCACCACTAAAGAGGATGATTGTAGGCACCTTTGAGCAACATTTCAAGCATATACATTGCAGTCAGAGACCTTTACGGGGTTCCGAAAAAGTTATCTTTTAATCGTGTTGCGCAGTGTACTTCCTAGGACTCTCTGCCCATACCACCTACAATGAATGTGTACATTGTAGAGTAAATACGGTTCCGAATAATATTCTGCGCTACCGTGCATACACTTTGTTTGATGACTCTACTGCAGTTACGGCGGAATCGGATGGCTGGTAAAAAACATCCAATGACTAACTAGAGTGCATTTCAGCCAATTAATTCCGTCCAAATGACTTCGCAGAAAGACTCATCTTCGACCACTATTGAAAAAAAGTTTTTATGCATTGGATCGTACAGGGTGTAACAAAAATGCATAGCACCAATCACAGGACACATTCTGTGTTGTCCTGCCCACTCGTCTCTTATAGGGTGCCGAAAGGATGCTGCTTTCTCGGACTGCTACACAACAATTCGGCAACGGCCTTGCTGCAGTGGATACGCCGGTTCCCGTCAGGTCACCGAAGTTAAGCGCTCTTGGCCGGGCCGCCGTGCGCTGTTGCCATTTTTTTGAGGTGCACTCAGCCTCGTGATGCCAACTGAGGAGCTACTCGACCGAATAGCAGCGGCTCCGGTCTCAGAAAGCCATCGTAACGGCCGGGAGAGCGGTGTGCTGACCACACGCCCTTCCTGTATGCATCCTCAGCTGAGGATGACACGGCGGTCGGATGGTCCCGACGGGCCACTTGTGGCCTGGAGACGGGGTGCTGCTGTGGTTTGTACAACAATTCAAGCAAATCACATTAATAGTTTTTATTACAATAAAGAAGACTGACAATACTTAACTCTGTATTACAATTGCGTGTCGCAGGCGATGGGCTACATGCTTTATACAATGTGCGTGTAAGCTATTGATACGAGGCACTTGTCTCAGTACAACAGTTGGGGTGGCGACTCTGCTGCTGTGCTGGTACTGCGTGGCCAAGGCTGGCAGGAGCGGCGCTTGTATTCTCCTCTTGTAGAGGCCGCTCCTGTCGTGGTGCGGTCCTAGTCAGCGAGCTCGACGTCCTCTCACTGGCTTCTCTGCTCCTGCGTTCTTCATCCTGATGCCGGCGCTTGTGGTTATGCCAGAACACATTCCTCACATGTAGGTGATGAAAATGTTTTTGTCTGAACATGAGTCTGGAAACACTTTGTTTCCATATTACTACTCATTAAGACGGGAAACACAAATGGACAGAACGAACGACCATACTACATGCAATTCACAGGAGGTGTTCAATATGCCCCTGATGCATTGTCATAGTGAATCTCGGACCCGCTGATATACCGATGGAATATTGCATACGGTCCTTCTGCCTTCCATAACATGGGCACGGAGGCTCTTGAACGTCTTCTACTGCGGTTCCATATACAAGAGCTTTCAAATGCGGAATATAAATGTAGATGTAGATGTTCCTCGTGTCAGACTCACCTGGCCATCGTACAGTGCTAGATCTACACGTCCTGTTCTGACGCTAGGGTCGCCGCCGACAGCCGCCTCCCGCTGCGGTGCCCTCGTCTTCCCAGGCCTCCCACGGTCGCGAGTACCAGGCCCAAACGCCCCACGCCCCCTGAGTCGACGATCAGGGGCTTAAAACGTTTACCTGTCGGGGCACATTCGTCCTGGAAATCTCTTCCCGTACAAAAACTGTACGTAGGCTGTTTGTTTTCTTATTGGCAACGTTACGTAGCGCTCTGTATGAAAATCACTGGCTGTGCTGCGTGCAGTCTGTGGCTAGTTTGCATTGTTGTCTGCCATTGTAGTGTTGGGCAGCGGCAGCTGGATGTGAACAGCACATAGCGTTGCGCAGTTGGAGGTGAGCCGCCAGCAGTGGTGGATGTGGGGAGAGAGATGGCGGAGTTCTGAAATTTGTAACACTGGATGTCATGAACTGCTATATATGTTATGACTATTAAGGTAAATACATTGTTTGTTCTCTATTTAAATCTTTCATTTGCTAACTATGCCTATCAGTAGTTATTGCCTTCCGTAGTTTGAATCTTTTATTTAGCTGGCAGTAGTGGCGCTCGCTGTATTGCAGTAGTTCGAGTAACGAAGATTTTTGTGAGGTAAGTGATTTGTGAAAGGTATAGGTTAATGTTAGTCAGGACCATTCTTTTGTAGGGATTACTGAAAGTCAGATTGCGTTGCGCTAAAAAATATTGTGTGTCAGTTTAGGCACAGTCATGTATAATTGTTCATAGGGGACGTTTCATTTGTCGACCCTGCCAGGATACCTCACTGGAATCTTCTGATTTTTTCTTGTAGTTTGTGTAATTAGTGTAGCTTTAGTTTATTGCTAGTGCGTAATTGTAGAGAGAATCTCCTTTGTAGTTGCAGTCTTTCATTGTTGTACAGTAAAACAGTTGTGGCATGCATGTAAATTTGCACCAACTATTTCGCAGCTGCGCTTGCAATTAACGAGATATCATTTTCAATGCTATGTTAATGTGTTTTCTTATTGTGCTCTTCAAATTGTGCTTTTCTGTGTTGTCGTGTGAAATTTTGTGACAATCATGGGGTGTGAAAAACCTAATACTAGGCTCCAAAGTAAACTGAGAAATGACAGTGAAGTTGAAAGCAGTGTGTTAGCGCCACTGTGTAATGAATTAACTAATGTTCAAAGTAGTAATTTGGTAAGTATGCATATGGAAATGGAGCGGGCGGCAAACAATGGTGCAGAGAGTGAAACAATTAGTGAACAGGGAAGTATTATCGATCGATCAGTCGGCAACAGCTCACCTCAGGAATCGGGAATGACAGGACACAATTTTGCAACTACTGCAGATTTAGGTTTTGGGTCCTCACCGTTTTCTCAAATAAGTCAAGACACATTTTCTGCTTGTCAAAATGTGAATGTTGCCGGTGCAACTTCACTGCCGAAAAGCACTGAGGAACATGTTTCAGACACCAGTGCATTGTTATTACAGTTAATGCAACAAATGGGACAAAGTTACAAAAGTTAGACACAATGGAACAAAATCTTCAAAAGTTAGACACAATGGAACAAAATCTTCAAAAGTTAGACTCAACGCTTGAACAAAATCAGAAACAAATGGGACAAAATCTTCAAAAGTTAGACACAATGGAACAAAATCTTCAAAAGTTAGACTCAACGCTTGAACAAATCTTCATCACTCAAACTACTGCAATACAGCGAGCGCCACTACTGCCAGCTAAATAAAAGATTCAAACTATGGAAGGCACTAACTACTGATAGGGATAGTTAGCAAATGAAAGATATTAATAGAGAACAAACAATGTATTTACCTTAATAGTCATAATATATATATAGCAGTTCATGACAAATTACAAAACTCCGCCATCTCTCTTTTCACATCCACCACTGCTGGCGGCTCACCTCCAACTGCGCAAAGCTACGTGCTGTTCACATCCAGCTGCCGCTGCCCAACACTACAATGGCAGACAACAATGCAAACTAACCACAGACTGCACACAGCACAGGCAGTGATTTTCATACAGAGCGCTACGTAACGTTGCCAATAAGAAAACAAACAGCCTACTTACAAAACTGAGCACGGTCGCCATTGCCGTCAGCTGATCCATACATCAAACGGGCATCTGCCATCTCTGAACTTGTGTACACTGCCATTGCACCAGCCACGTCTGTCCTTAACTTTAAAAAATGGTTGAAATGGCTCTAATCACTATGGGACTTAACATCTGACATCATCAGTCCCCTAAACTTAGAACTACTTAAAACTAACTAACCTAAGGACATCCATGCCCGAGGCAGCATTCGAACTTCCGACTGTAGCGGCAGCGCGGTTCCAGACTGAAGCGCCTAGAGCCACTCGTCCACAGCGGCCGACTGTGATTACGTAGTAACCTGTGTGCCGGCAACGGTCGTACTGAACGCAGGAAAAGTTGATGTTAACTGAAAACAAGCAATGACGTACGTCGCGTGGCAACAGGGACGTGTAAACCAAAACACTGGCGGTGCACTACGTAATCAGACGCCGCCAAGAGTGCACGTCCCCCATGATTCTAATGTTCTGCTCTTGTGTGTTTCCCGTCATTAACGAGTTGGTGAAAATCAGATGTAACAAGCAAAGAAAGCGATCCAAGACCCATTTTCATATAACATGATTTCTTCGTCTACATATGAGGAATGTGTGCTGCAATTTTTACTGTAGATTTTTGTTACTGCCCGAATAACTCGTTAAATATTTCGATGTTCTACTTAATTTCCTATCTCAGAATTTTTTCGTTGAATTTTGGTACATCCTCTATTAGGGAAACATTTTGGTGAAATACTGTTACATTAATGACTAGCTAACTCGGCAGTGCTTCGCAGTCGCTAAATATACGTTGGAACTGGATATGCATCCTACTCCGGAAATTTTGTCCAGAGCCAAATTTGCTACTTCGATCTCTGTGGAGGTATGGCGCTCTAAAGTGTAATAACTCATAATACGAAAGTAAGAGACTCATTTGTTTTCTGTTTTGGATTTTGTTTTCAAGTTTGTTGTAAATTCTTCTACGGAAAACAATTACAAAACTGCAGAATACACCAAATTTTTCGTTTGTTTGCACACTGTGTGGTAAGATAACAGTATGAAGTAGTTCTCTTAACTACTAATTCATGAAAGGGCAATATACAACTGATCATGTTAAATACTTGTCTGATTATTTAAAAATGCCTTGCTCTCTTACCCTAAAACCGACCACAATGAGGAGATCAAAAGAGACCATCAATGCAGCACATCTATTCTATTATACAGGGCGAAGTGAAATTCGTGCACCTGGGTTTCGCAGCGTGACTCCTCACATACCAGGGATAAAAAGAGTCTCTCACAAAATTTCGTCCGGCGAGTACATCCGGCGGAAAAAGGTCGTCAAAGAGTGGCAATCTGGCAACACTATAGCCACATATCTAGTAACTACCTCTAACAGCACATGTTACTTGTGCTGAGCACTTCGTGTGGCGGCACAGTAGTTCAGCGTGTTCGGTCAGAGAGCTGGTTTGCCTCTGTAATGAAAAAAACTGAATGAAGGGCCCAACAACGAATTTGAACAACAACGAACAAAATGAAAAAAAGAAAAAAGGTGCAGTGCGTAGAGTGTTGGGTTAGCGTGCAGGAGGTTGGGGATTCAACCCTGGGTTGGGGCGCATTTTTTTTATTTGATAATTTCATTCTGACATTTCGTACTGTAATATATACCGTTTCTTATGTCGCATGTATCTTAAATTTACAACATTTTCTACTGCTGAACTCAACATATACGTGGTTAGACAAATAAGAAATAAACAGTTGAAACAATTAATGAGACCATGGTGATAACACATAGAAACAGTAACCGAGTTTGGACATTATCTGCAAAGCATGTTGCTAGTCCTACTGGTAACGTAAGGCCCTAACGAAATTTTATAGGTTTTCCTTTGTATATATGTTTCGTTTTTCGTGTTTCTCTTATTGTTGTTCCTTGAACCATTTTACATGGCCATTTGTCGTCTTTTTTGTTTGGGTAAAACATTGCAGGACAGGCATAGTAATTTATACGTAGCATCGACACATTGATTTTGAGTTCAAATTTCTGTATGTCATGCACTTGTGATGCCACATTCAGACTGTGTATTCTGGTGTGATCTCTTCCGCTAGTTTGCACTGTTATGTGGGACAGTATGAAGGAAAACATCAGCATGATACATGGAGCAGAAGTAGAAGGAAATTTTTATACATGTGCTACAGACTATATATAAATTGAAGAAGAAAGAAAAAAATTATGTCACGTTATATAAGAGAAGCAGAGAGTAAAGTGTGAGTAAACAATATAAATTTTATAGGGCTCATAGTACAGGAAATCATTCAAAAAAATTATGAGTAGTTGGCACGTTCCACTAAGTAATGCTTGTATCCTAGACAATATAGTGCAAATAATGAGGAAAAGAATCACTGTTAGTACTACTGGGCATACGTTTGACACTCATTTGACTGCGAGCATGACAGATGATTGGTGAGAAGCACTTTTTATCACTGATTTCACTAAGAAGAAAAATTTTATACTACTACACTATTTGAGACGAGAGGAGAAAGCACTATCTTTTCTGTTGCACTCAATCACTCTCAGTGCACGCGTTCTTCTCGTGGTGAGTGTGGTGAGGTGAGGTGGCTGGCTGGTGGTGGTGCTGAGGGCCACAGGCCGGGGAGGACTCTGGCGGTCGCTGTCTGCTGTGGAATCTGCAGCAAGTTTGTAAAGTTCTCGCGGTAGCGCGTGTGCTCCTGGGCCGTCTCGTTCTCCTCCCAGAGGTCCACCAGGGAGGCCAGCTACGACGGCGTGTGCTGTCATGGCGAGGATCCAGAGAGTCGCCAGTCGTTTGGGTCGTGGAAGTGGGTTGCAGCCTGGGGCGGTGGTTCCCTCCACTGTGGTGCTTCCCGGCGCCGTTCTGCCGACGTGGGCCACCGTCTGCTGGCACGCTTCCCGCACGTGAATCGGTGCTCGAGGCTGTCGGTCGTGGTACATTCGTCGCACTTGTCACTTGCGACGAGTTTTATCTCCGTCGTCTTTGGCTGGTTGGTACCGTTCCGTTGACTATTTTGTACCATGTCTCCTTCGCATGTTTAGGCAACACGTTTTCCGAGACGTTTCCCCATATTTGTTTCCAATTGTATTGCGGCAGTTTGTGTTCAATTTTGTTTTTTGCCGGCTTCCCCCTGAGGGCCCAGCGTGTTCTCTTGGCTGTTCTGTGGCTGGGGTTCGCCACTGGGTCCAGAACGTAACTTTTGTTGGCGTAGTGCAGCCTGACGTGTCGCATTCTGCCTCGTGTCGACCGGCGCTTCTCCTGATGCGGTCTTGTATCCTGCAATGATGTTGGCTGTGACGCTGTCAGGGTTATTGTCCTGGATGGCGAGCGTTCGTTTTAGTAGAATGGCTGCACATTTGGTCTTTATATCAACTAGACCTAGCCCCGTTCTTTCGTTGGCAGCGAGCACGTTGCTTGCGCCACTTTGAATATATTTCGACGCCACAACAGGCAGTACACTGCGCTCCTAAGTGCTCGCGCAATTTCGGCCGGGATGCTCAAGATTTGCGCCAGGTACCATGCTATTTTGTACCACTGCCTGTCTGGTTTGAGTCGTTGATTCCCTATCGGCAGTAGCACTGTTTGTTGGTTTGGACGCCTGACGCTTTTTGGAATGTGTTCATGATGGTTTCTACTCTGCCAATATCTTCCTGATCTTCAATAAAGATGCCTAGGTCGTCAACGTAGGCTATACATGCTATTGCTTTGTCTTCTACGGAGAATCCTCTGATGTCATTTGTGAGTTTCCGCAGCAGCGGGTCCAGTGCTGTAGCGAATAGAGCCATTGACAGTGGACAGTCTTGCCTCACGGATCTGTCCAGTTTTATCTGTTTTGTTTTCCAACTATTGATTATTACTGTCGATCTCCCAGTACTTAGTACCTTTGGATGATTGTGATGAATTTTTGCCCAAACCCGAGTCTCTTTAGTGAGTCTACGAGGTATTTGTGATCGATCCTGTCGAAGGCATTGTTGAAGCCCACCGGAATTATGGCACCTGCGCTTCTGGTGGTGGCTGCCTGTGCTATTATGTCCCTGTAGGTGCATGTGGCGTCAAATATATATTTTCCCTGTTACCGCACATGTTTGCCACGGACTCATGACTTTCCTCATCGCCGATTTCAGGTTGTTTGCGATGCATTTCGCTATTACTTTATAGTCGGCGTTGAGGAGCGTAATCGGGCGAAACTCTTCAATTCGGCGGGCGGCTCTCCTCTTAGGGATGGGGGTTACGGTCCCTTCGGCCAGCCCAGGTGGAATTTGCGCCCCATCGAGTATCTCGTTCACCATCTCCGTGAACTGCACTCCCCGTACGTCCCAGTACGAGGGGCAGAACTGGAGCGGGATGCCGTCGGCGGCCGGTGCTGTTGCTCTGGCGCTGGTCTCCATCGTCTCTGTGACGTCGTCCTCGTCGACATTCTCTGTCAGCAGCGGCCTGTCCGCGTCTGTCAGCACGCTCCTCGTCTGCTGCAGAATTCCAGCAGTCGCCGCGTCGTCTGTCGCTTCTCGACGGAACATCTCGGAAATAGCCTTCGATGTGTTTTGTTAATTCCGTTTCCGTCGTGAGCGTCTGCCTCTGCTTGTCCTGCAGCTCACTTGCGCACTTTCCTGCGGCTCTCTCCCTTTCCCTATTTACAGGGTGTCCAGAAAAGGACTCCCTGATTTCAAAATTAAATATCTCGAAAAGAAAGATCGATAGAAAATGGTTTAAATGGCTCTGAGAACTATGGGACTCAACTGCTGAGGTCATTAGTCCCCTAGAACTCAGAACTAGTTAAACCTAACTAACCTACGGACATCACACACATCCATGCCCGAGGCAGGAGTCGAACCTGCGACCGTAGCGGTCTCGCGGTTCCAGCCTGCAGCGCCAGAACCGCGCGGCCACTTCGGCCAGCAGAAAGATCGATAGAGGAATGCAGTAAACGGTATGTTTATTGTGAAAGCTGTAAGAAAGTTTATACAGCAGTTTGATATATTAGTTACAAAAGCTGCTAGCAGATGGCGCTATAATTCGCCATACGTAATACTTAGTATAAATAGTGATCCGAAGCCCAGAGCGATGTTCCACTATTGAAACGTGAAAGGAGGTTAGCGTACCGAAGGAAGAGATTAAAACCATGTACTCCATTGAACAACGCGTTTTTGTGGTGCTAGAGTACCACAGGTTAGAAGAGAGTCCTACGGCAACAAGGCGAAGTTCTCAAGCACGATTTAATGTTCCAAAAGGATCCGATGCGAAAACCATTCGTACACTCTTCGCAAAATTTCAACGAACAGGCAGCGTGACTGATGATCTAGTGGGGCATGTTGGCCGCAAGCAAACCGCAGTTACGCCTGAAAATATCGCCAAAGTTTCTGGAATTATTCAGCGAAATCCAATGTCATCTGTCCGTAGAATTGCATCTGAGACTGGTTTGAAGCGTTCCAGCACACAGAAAATACTGAGAAAGAGCCTACACATGTTTCCATTCAAAATTCAAACGCACCAGGCCATACCCGTACGAGCTGTGCAACAAAGGGTTGCCTTTGCTAATCAGATGATCACAATGATTTTTGGGAACAATGTTAAAGAATGTTTCTCCTTTATATAGGGTGATTTTTACCACCATGTGCAAACTCTAGCGATTGATCGATGAGAGGATACGGAACAAAAGTAGTCTAACGGACTTGTGTATGGAAAGGCATGGTTTCGATGCTAGAGGCCACTTACTGAATCGTTACAGAGAATGCATGGTTTCCTCCTAGAGGGTGGTACTGTTCCTCGTATGTCATGCCCTAGCGCCCTCTCAAGCCACAGTAATTGGTAACGTTGTGTCCGATTCACTTCTCTTGCTGATTCACCCTGTAGTGGACGTGATGGAGCGTCATTCACAATGCTCCTACATTCGAATCGAGAGCTTGCCGACATGGTGTCTACTTACGGAAAGGCAAATAGCAACGGGCTGCTGGAAGTAACGTTGTATCAGATCTGTTCCCGCCAACAACCACAGCTCTCAATGAAACTGGCAGAAGTAAAGCTGTGAGGACGGGGCGTGAGTCGTGCTTGGGTAGCTCCGTTGGTAGAGCACTTGCCCGCGAAAGGCAAAGGTCCCGAGTTCGAGTCTCGGTCCGGCACACAGTTTTAATCTGCCAGGAAGTTTCATATCAGCGCACACTCCGCTGCAGAGTTAAAATCTCATTCTTGCACAGTTCTCAATGTTTGCAACAGTGTTTCGCCGTTTGTCTGAGACGGGGTCGTTTCAGGAAGCTAGAAATCATGAAGGACGTACCCCAAATGTTTGGACACCAGACTTGGAGGAAAATGTGACTAACACTGTGGAAGGCGACTGCCGTGTCAGTACCATAAAGTTGCCCCCACCCCCACCCCCCCACCCCCAGTACAGGGTGCGTCAGACGACCGTGTGGGACATTCTCGATGACAACTGTTGCTACCCTATGACAGCGTGTGCAGGGCTTACTAGCGGCAGCCTTTCCACATCGGGATCAGCTTTTGTCACTGGTTTCTCCGACTGGCAACCACGATTCCGGGATCTGTGTCATCCATCCTATCCACAGATGAGGCTACCGTTACGCGGAGTGGCATCATCAGTTTTCGGGACAGTCATCTGTGCCATATTATGCAGAACCCGCAGCGTATGGTGACAGCGAATGACCAGCGTCGGTGCAGCCGGAATGTGTGGGCCGGAATAACTGGCGACCGTATTTTGGGATCGATCTTCCTTCCAAGACACATAACAGGCCGGAACTTCCTGTGGCTGACTTTATCCCCCCTGCTGGAAGAAGTGCCGTCGATGATTCGGAGAATTGTACGGCTACTACATGCAGATGCTCCAGCTCACATCGCCGCCAACGCCCGGACGCGTCTGAGTCTTGTCCTCCCTTATTGGTGGGTCACATCGAGGCGGGGTGGTTCCAGTCGCATGGCCTGCTCGTTCACCGGACCTCAACCCGTGCGGTTTCTGGTTAGGGGGTCATCTCAGTAGCATCACGCAGGCAGAGCCCACTCCAGATGTGGAGACGCTGGAGCAGTGTATCCGTGCTGCCTGTGACACTGTCCGGGTGCAGCCTGGCCAGTGCGGACGTGTCACACAGAGCACGCTGCAGCGCGTACACGGATGAGATGAGGCACACGGGAAACGTTTCCAACACATATTGTAACTGCGGCTACATGCGACAGCGCGTATTATACCGCAGTCTCTGCAACTATGTACGAGTGTAGTTCAGTAACTAACGTCCCACATTTTTTTAAAATTTTTAAAATACACAGACAAACGTCCTAGTGGGTGCTTCACATTTGATGTTTGTTCCCTGGGCCGGGAGGTTTAGAACCGTTGTGGCAAGTGGCAGAGCCGTAGTACAGCGTCAAAATGGCTTCTACATACAACCCACGTTACAAGCAGCGTGCGTTATTGAATTCTTGTGTGCAGAAACAGAAACCGTGGTGAACATCCATAAACATTTGTTTGCAGTGTTTGGCGATGCTGCAGTTCATAGGAGTACAGTTGGGTGATGAGTTAGAGCCTCAGGAAATGCTGAAACACAGCTCCACGATCAGCCCCGCTCAGGACGTCCTGTAGCAGCCACTGTTCAAGACATGCTGAATCGTGTGGATGCCATTATTCGTGCCGACCGACGCATCACAACTCGACAACTGGCTCTACTGTTGTCGGTCAGCATTGGAAGAGCGTCTGCAATGATGGAGACTCTCAGATAGTCAAAGAGGTGCTCACGAAGGGTTCCACGAATGCTCACAGCGGGCCACAAGATTCAAATAAAGACCATTTCATCTGAATTGTAGGAGCGTTTAGAAGACGACGGAGACACACTTCTGTCATGGATCGTTACAGGGGACGAAAGCTGGATGCACCACTTTGCGCCGGAAACAAAAAGGCAGTCCATGGAGTGCCATCATCCTCATTCGCCACAAAAGAGAAAAATCAAGACAACCATCATTGCTGGAAGAGTCATGGTGACAGTCTTCTTAGATTTTGATGATGTTATTCTCGTGGATGTGATTCCAAGACGGTTAACCATCAATTCAGAGGCGTACGTGAAGACTTCGAATAAATTCCAGAACCGTTTCGGATGTGTTCGATCGGACAAGAATCCAGTATAAAACTTGCTCCAACACGATAATGCACGCCCACACACAAGTGTGAGAACCCGGGAAGACATCGCCCCATTGGGTTGGAAATCATTGCGTCATCCACCCTACAGTACAGACCTTGCATCCTCGGACTTGCATCTCTTTGGGCCGCCTAAAGACTCTGTGTGGGGAACAGACTTGGAAGATGAAGAGAGTGTCAGTCATGCAGTGAAAACATGGCTTCGCCTACAGGACAAGGGCTTTTAATAGCAGGGAATAGATGCTCTTCCACAACGATGGCGTGCAGCCATAGAACGTGATGGAGACTATGTAGAAAAGTAGGACTTGGACAAGACAAGTTCATGTACAGGGTTGTTGTTGTTGTGGTCTTCAGTCCTGAGACTGGTTTGATGCAGCTCTCCATGCTACTCTATCCTGTGCAAGCTTTTTCATCTCCCAGTACCTACTGCAACCTACATCCTTCTGAATCTGCTTAGTGTATTCATCTCTTGGTCTCCCTCTACGATTTTTACCCTCCACGCTGCCCTCCAATACTAAATTGGTGATCCCTTGATGCCTCAGAACATGTCCTACCAACCGATCCCTTCTTCTGGTCAAGTTGTGCCACAAACTTCTCTTCTCCCCAATCCTATTCAATACTTCCTCATTAGTTATGTGATCTACCCATCTAATCTTCAGCATTCTTCTGTAGCACCACATTTCAAAAGCTTCTATTCTCTTCTTGTCCAAACTATTTATTGTCCATGTTTCACTTCCATACATGGCGACACTCCATACAAATACTTTCAGAAATGACTTCCTGACAGTTAAATCAATACTGGATGTTAACAAATTTCTCTTCTTCAGAAACGCTTTCCTTGCCATTGCCAGCCTACATTTTATATCCTCTCTACTTCGACCATCATCAGTTATTTTGCTTCCCAAATAGCAAAACTCCTTTACTACTTTAAGTGCCTCATTTCCTAATCTAATTCCCTCAGCATCACCCGACTTAATTCGACTACATTCCATTATCCTTGTTTTGCTTTTGTTGATGTTCATCTTATATCCTCCTTTCAAGACACTGTCCATTCCATTCAACTGCTCTTCCAAGTCCTTTGCTGTCTCTGACAGAATTACAATGTCATCAGCGAACCTCAAAGTTTTTATTTCTTCTCCATGAATTTTAATACCTACTCCGAATTTTTCTTTTGTTTCCTTTACTGCTTGCTCAATATACAGATTGAACAACATCGGGGAGAGGCTACAACCCTGTCTTACTCCCTTCCCAACCACTGCTTCCCTTTCATGTCCCTCGACTCTTATAACTGCCATCTGGTTTCTGTACAAATTGTAAATAGCCTTTCGCTCCCTGTATTTTACCCCTGCCACCTTTAGAATTTGAAAGAGAGTATTCCAGTCAACATTGTCAAAAGCTTTCTCTAAGTCTACAAATGCTAGAAACGTAGGTTTGCCTTTCCTTAATCTTTCTTCTAATATAAGTCGTAAGGTCAGTATTGCCTCACGTGTTCCAGTGTTTCTACGGAATCCAAACTGATCTTCCCCGAGGTTGGCTTCTACTAGTTTTTCCATTCGTCTGTAAAGAATTCGTGTTAGTATTTTGCAGCTGTGACTTATTAAGCTGATAGTTCGGTAATTTTCACATCTGTCAACACCTGCTTTCTTTGGGATTGGAATTATTATATTATTCTTGAGGGTGACTATAATTAAAGTTAAACTTTCAAACCGCTGCAGAAATAACGCCACTGGTCAGAATAAAATCAAATTGCAACGGAATATTAGCGGAGAAGGGGGAAAATCTATTGTAGAAGAAAAATAAATAGTTACAGAACGTAGCAATAGATGGCGCTGTAAGCGTCCTAGTTTAATAGAGGTCGACTACAAATGAATCATACAACAAAGCCTAAGGTGTACGTTTGACGTCAAACAATCTGTACTGCTCAATGTGCATTGGTGTATAGGTGTCATACTGTTAATTACGTAAGCCCATCCACCATGACAAGGTCATATCACATGGATTGAGAAAAATCAGTTTTCAATCGTCCTGAGGACAATAACCGCATAATCAGCATCAATAATAATGAAATCGGATTATTAATTTCCTTGTGACTGGAGGAAAACGTGTTCAATATGCTGTCCACCGTTTCAGTTGAAATGGAGAAACAGCATGTTCCACACCTCTTCAAAGTGTTTCCGGGATCACGTTCAGAATGTGTTGCGCAGTGCGTGCCTTCAGTGCAGCTAAGTTCGCAGTCTCAACACGGGACGCAACATCTTTCAGACAGCCGCACAGCCAGAAGTCACACGGATCAAGATCAGGTGATAGAGACGGCCAGGCTGTAAAGAAATGGCGGCTGATAATTCTAGCATTTCCGAAATGGCGCTTCAGCAGCTGCTTAATTGGATTTTCACTGTGCGGAGGTGCGCCATCTTGCATAAAAATGATTTCATCCACACATCCACGCTGTTGGAGAGCTGGAATTTAAAGACACTGATAGCACTTAGCAGTGACGGTACAACAGGAGCAGAAGCAGCTGTCTCTTACAAAAATTATGGCCATATGAAAAACGATACCGTAAACCCGCAACACACAGATACCTTTTCAGCATGAAGTGGTACTGGTTGATTTGCCTGTGGATTTTCCGTTGCCGTTATTCGACAATTCTGTGTACTGACATATCCTGTCTGATGAAAGTGGGCTTCATCTGTCCACAAAATCTTGCACGGTCAATCATTGACCACTTCCGTGCGAGCAAGAAATTCTAAAGCAAAGGTCTCTCTTGCTGGCAGGTCAATAGGAAGCAACTCGTCCGCATCCGAAATTCTGAATGGATAGCAAGGAAGAATGTTTCGTAGGATTTTACGCACCGTGCTCACGGGTGTGTCCAACGTTCTGGCAGTTCTCCGTGCACCACACGTTTGCACTCCACCACTCGTCTCCACCCGCATTACTGTGGCTTCTGCAGAGCGACGTGTACACAGCCATCATTCTTGTAATGCAGCTTTACGACTAGAGCGCGATCCTGCACTGACACAGTCACGGCGAACGTTGCAGATGCGGAAGGAGTAAAAGCCGTACACCCGGCGTGTTTATACCAACTTGACTGGGTCGTGCCCATGACAGGTGTTTCCATTTACGTATTCTGACACATACAGCGCCATCTACTGGTCAATCTTCACACAATTTTTCTTCTTCTGCCGTACGTTTTCCTCCTTTTCCGATAATATTCCGTTGCAAATTGACGTAATTGTGACCAGAGGTGTTATTTCTACAGCGTTTTGAAAGTTTAATTATAATCACTCTGTTAGTGTCAACAAATTCTGACTCTTAACAACAAATATGTCGTGAGAAAAGAAATGTACGGCATTACTTACTGAACGACCCTCGTACGGTTGAATAAATGGCCTCTAGCATAGAAACCGTACACTTCCGGGCATAATTAGACCTTTTCTGGTCTGTATCCTCTCTTCGGTCAACCCCTAGAGCTTGTACATGGTGCAGAAATCATCCTATATATTAGTGTAGATGAAGCACCAACGTATTGTTTTGTCAGCTCTTGGTTTCAGAACAACATTCGTTGTGTCGACACGAGTGCTTGAAGACCACTTGCAATGTATTGTTTGCGCCCGGCAGGGCCCGTACGCTATGAAGGCCGTGGACTTTGGAGCCTGCGACGACGGGGAATACCCGGGGATGCTGGTGAACGTGTCGCTGATCTTGGACGAGGCTGCCAACGAGACGGCCTACACGGGGGAGTTCACCACCAGCTACGACTACCTGGCGGACGACTGCGAGGTGAGCGCTCGCCGGCAGCGTCGCTCAGCTCTGGAGCACACGCGTGTTGTCCGATGTAAGGGGCGATTAGGCTAAGCTCTGCACCTCACCTGCTTCCGAAGCCGTTCATGTCGTAATATCGTTTCCACTGGGTGAATTGTGAGGAAGCACTCACTAAGCGGCGCTTAGCGTATTTTCATTGCTAATTACTTACAGAGAAGGCAGTGGCAGCACCGCTTCCCCTCACATCATCGAAGTTAAGCGCTGTCGAGCTGGGCTATCACTTGGATGGGTGACCATCCGGTCTACCGAACGCTGTTGGCAAGCGGAGTCCACTCAGCCCTTTCGAGGCCAATTGAGGGGGTACTTGAATGAGAAGTAGCGGTTCGGGTCTCTTTAATCTGGAGAGCTGCGTGCTGACCACATGGTCCTACATATCCGCATACAGTGAGTCCTGTTGGCCAAGAATGACACGGCGACCGGTCTGTACCGTTGGGGCTTTATGACCAGTTCGGGCAGAGTTTAGTTTAATTACAGAGAAATAGATATCGACATTTTTTTTCCTTTTCTTTTTAATGTAACAGTAGCAATTTATCGAGGTAGAATCACAGTTGCACGACGGTGTTGCACTATTTTCGGAGTAGTTACAACACCTGTCTGGTTTGATCTTGAAGTGGTTTGCCGTCGTAACGCGGAACTCGAATTTCTTAGCCAAATAAGAAATACGTCACGTCTGATAAAGAGGAAACAAAGTTTATAGAAAGACGTACACCATGAGCTGCATTAGAACTATTTTATTTGCCAAAATCGATTTTTCGGGTTAATAACACATCACCAGTGGCATTTGATACACAGGAACAAACGATTGTATGTACATCTATTTCTACAAAATGACAGCTGTACATATATAGCAGTAATATAAGTCTACTTACATTATGCTCTTACATAGCAATGACACATTTGTCATTTAATATGACAGGATCTGAAATATTTCCCATGTCATACACTGAAGCGCCAAAGAAACTGATATAGGCTTCCGTATTCAAATGCAGAGATATGTAAGAAGGCAGAATAGGCGCTGCGGTCGGCAACGCCTGTATAAGACAACAAGTGTCTGGCGCAGTTACCAGGTCGGTTACTGTTGCTTTGGCAGGATATCAAGATTTAAGTGAGTTTGAAGGTCGCGTTATGGTTGGGGCATGGGCGATGGTACACAGCATCTCCGAGGTAGCGATGAAGTGGGGATTTTCCCGGATGACCATTTCACGAGTGTACCGTGTATATCAGGAATCCGGTAAAACATGAAATCTCCGAGATCGGTGAAGCCGGAAAAAGACCCTGCAAGAACAGTACCAACGCCGACTGAAGAGAATCGTTCAACGTGACAGGAGTGCTACCCTTCCGTATCTTGCTGCAGATTTTAATGCTGGCCCATCAACAAGTGTCAGCATGCGAACCATTCAACGAAACGTCATCGATATGGGCTTACGGAGCCGAAGACCCACTCGTGTACCCTTGATCACCACACGACACAAACCTTTACGCCTCGCCTCGCCCGTCAACACCGACAGTGGATCTTCCCTGGCAGCACGATGACAATGATACGGTCACCAAAAGAAGAGCCATGGAACTTTATAAGATAATCCCGAACCGCTACTCAAGTTTAACTCGGCGAGAACACGGACAGCGTCTGACGCAAGAATGCCGTCGCGAGCAACTCCGTTCCCAGCTGTAACGGAATTTTCGGCCCACAGCAGGTTTCGTGGCAATTTATAAACAACGCGTCATTTTAGTTGACCGTTTATCTCATAGCGAAGAGCTATAGAGCGGTGAACGAGAAAGAAATGCGATTACGATGATGAAGTTTAATCGGAAGACCGTAATATTTCTTATCATGTTTTCTATGGGTTAAGGGAGACAACACTATGGTCTTTCAGTGAATTCCCCTAGGCAATGAAAGTAAAAAGATTTACCCAGAGTTGGGAAATCGCTTCATCGCCTCACTAGTAAAGGTGACCTCATTTCATGGCAGATGTGGTTTGGAAACTGAGTTTCAGCTGTGGGCAGCCCGCATCTCGTGGTCGTGCGGTAGCGTTCTCGCTTCCCACGCCCGGGTTCCCGGGTTCGATTCCCGGCGGAGTCAGGCATTTTCTCTGCCTCGTGATGGCTGGGTGTTGTGTGCTGTCCTTAGGTTAGTTAGGTTTAAGTAGTTCTAAGTTCTAGGGGACTGATGACCATAGATGTTAAGTCCCATAGTGCTCAGAGCCATTTGAACCATTTCTCAGCTGTGGGCAATAGTTTGCTACCGAAACCAACTAGAGACGCTCCTTACTTCCCAAATAAAGCATCGCATACGGCGAGAACTGAATAACAGGCACAGAAGTGAAAGAGAGGAACTCATATATAATGATTTCATCCTTATTTCCTTTCTGGTCTCAATATACACCTGCGGCACAACCTGAGCAAAACGCGTGTGACGTTGTGGTCCACGTGTAGGAACGGTCAAGCATAGTCTGTCGGAACAAAGAGGTGCTATCAGTTTCTGAACACCAGAAGACAAAACAGCTTCATTTGTCACCAGTCCTGATTAGACTGAAAGCTGCTACATGTAGCCTCTGGAACCGTACGTGGGTAAACTCCAAAGCAGTTTCGATATTTACGTCGAAGCGTCGGTCGGAACGAAAGAAAAGTAGTATGCGTCATTCACAGAAATATTCAGAGTACGTTACAGTGCTACAACGATGAAAAATAATATTACGACAATGTCAAACCTTATTTTCATAAAATAAAGAATAACTGACTATATTAAAAATGTAATTATAATTTTATTATTTTAATTTTTGTGCTCAGTGAATCAAAGAGTTTCTAATGCACGGAATAAACTAGCATTGTTTGTACTACGAAACTATATATGATTCTTAAGTGAGAACTAATTCCATGTAAGACATTTTGTCTGGGCGGAGTTTGTTCTCGTACTCGTCGGTAGAGAAAGAAAAGTTTCTTAATCGAAGTATGTAATGTGAATGTATAAAGGCTATAAAAAGGAGAGAGAGAGAGAGAGAGATAATCCTTACGGACAGTGGCCGTATTGTATAAGAAAAGGTAAATACAAGTTATTCAAAACAAATATCTCTAAAGCGTATCGTAGTGTGATTTAAAAAGACTGAAAATTGCGGTGTTTAATCTAAACCTGTCCTGAATAACAGCGAAGAACATTTATGTCATCATATATTTTCTTCGTTTGACCACGGTTGTCATTCGCATGTTACTTTTTGTTACGCGACGTGTTAGGAATATTTTCATTATACGCGCAAAAGCGCACACAGCTTTGATCGAACCTGCATCTTTCGGAAACGATAACTCTTAATCAGTACAATTACGCGAATACCGTCTGAATCGCAACCGTGATCACAAAAGTGTTTCCTGGACCTGATTTTTATAAATGTGTAGACTTGAAAGCGAACAATATTGCACCATCGCTGGCTCGCAACTATTGACAGAAAACAAAACAGGGACTGAACAACTTTAAAGTCCGTCAGCGTTACGAAATTTGAACGACGTAATTTAATTAATTAAATATTAACAGGAAGAGAATTATTAAATTTTAAAGATTAAATGGTAGCAAGAATTTAAAGCATTTTATCATCAGTACGTTTCTTTGCATTAGTAGTTGAGTATCAGATACCATCATATCTATGTAAAAGATAGTGCGTAAATAACATTGCCACCTCTTATAATTATTGTTCTAGCAATTCAACGTGAGACGCTTTCCTATGTAAAGTCAGTGTATTGGAGACATATTAAACATTTTATTAGTACACACTAGTTTTAGCTTAGCAACTGTGCTTGCCGTAATTGGGACACGGTTTTTAAAGATTATCAACATACACAATGCGTGCCATTTTGTAGTGCGGTTTCCTGGTATGGACTTTCCGGACACGTCGGAGAGCGGACACCACACTTCGTACGAGCACCTAGTAATGTTAAATTTCTTCTCTATTCTCATTAGGGCAACTTTCATGCTGATTTGATACGTGGATGGAATGTGTAAGAAATCACAGCACTACTTCGCAGAGGAGGAAGCAAACCACAGCGAAAACTCTTTGGCAACAAAGGCTGTGCGATTCGATTGTCGACGCAGAAAATAAAGCGATGGAAATTTGTGCGTTTGGAACATGTAATCCCCGTTTTCCTAAAGATCGATTGGATGTACGCCATTTATATGTTTAGATAACATATTAAAGCAGTAGCAGAACAAACAGTACACCATTTAAACGCTAAAACTTAATAATAGGACAAATCTTTCGCAATACTAAACGCATCGTCTTAGTGAGAAGACTGTAAGGCCGAGCTCTGTCGAAGGCAGGGGCTGCACGTGTGACGCTGCAGAGTCGGCCGAGATAAACAGGGCTAGTGTGTCCGTGTTGTGACGTCACGGTTGTGTACCACGTAACGAGGCCTGCCGCGATGGGTACAGAATGTGCGTACACTTTCCAAAGTAGGTGTCTACATCTGCGTATTGTGCGTTTCCCGGGCTGCGTGGGCGGCAGTGAATTACCAGCACTGCTTACTATGCAAGTGTTTGCAGACCGGCACAAACGCACGTGAAACAAAAGTCGTTACAGTCTGCCCAGTGACGGCGCACTGAGTAATGGTTGGACACTCTTCTTTCAAAAGGGCGAATTTTAACCCAACTGGCTCCACAAGCTACGCACCAAACCTGCTTCAGAATCCTTCCATGGGTTGAAAGCAGGGACGCATGTCGGTCGTCAGGTGTAAAACTCTACGAATGGCGAAGATTTTGAGACGACGGGATGTTGATCTCTAACTCACAAGGGGAGGCCGCCAATTGTGAAATTCAGATTCGATTCATACTGCGCATAATAAAAGCTCATGGCCAGAGGTGTAATGTGGCAAAGCACCAAGATGCACTTCTCAGCCGTTGTCAAGAAAATCGACAGTTAAAAGAAACCGTTGCTGTGAAATACTCTCTACGATTAATAGTTTTCTGCAGCGTCGTGGCGCAGCGGTAGGCGCTCGGGTTCGTAATCCGAAGATCGCCGGTTCGAATCTCGCGCCATGCAATTTTTTTTATTATTAGTTTTTTGTAATTTTCTCTGAGCACTATGGGACTCAACTGCTGAGGTCATTAGTCCCCTAGAACTTAGAACTAGTTAAACCTAACTAACCTAAGGGCATCACAAACATCCATGCCCGAGGCAGGATTAGAACCTGCGACCGTAGCGGTCTTGCGGTTCCAGACTGCAGCGCCTTTAACCGCACGGCCACTTCGGCCGGCTAGTTTTTTGTAATTCAAATATATATATATATATATATATATATATATATATATATATATATATATATATATATATATATATACATACTCACTTATCTCGAATGGACCCAGAAAGGTTTCTGACGTCGTTTCTTCCATACTTCTTTCATTCGTTCTCCATGTTTTCTTTTTCTTTCTTCTGTCCATTTTGTTCCTGGTCTCTTTAGTGCTTCCTTCTCCGACAATACAATCCACTTTTCCACCTTATTTCTAAAAGTTTTTCTATCTTTGACATCTTTAAGTTCAATATTTGCTTTTTGTAAATCTAATTTTACTTGGCTAATCCATGGTGTTGTTGATTTGACTTTTTCTATGTAAGTGAGAATTCTGTTGGTGAGTCGTGTGGGGGGAAGTCTAGTGACATGTCCATAAGATTTTAATCTTCGCCTTCTTATGTCTGCTGCCAGGTTTGATATAGTTTCTGTGGTTCTTCTTGATTGTATCCGGTATCCTTCTTCTGTTAATTTTGGACCTAAAATCTTTCTCATAATTTTGCGTTCTTCTTTTAGTATTTATTCTAAATCACATTTTGTGTGGAGTGTGAGCGTTTCACTAGCATATAGTGCTGCTGGCTTAATTACTGCGCAGTAGTGTCTGATTTTTGTGTTCGAGGAGATGCATTTTTTATTGTATATTTCATGTGTCATACCATATGCTCTCTTCATTTTCTGTTGTCTGATCTTCTGTGCAACTTTCTCTCCTCCGGTTGGCTCCAAAATTTCACCTAGGTATTTAAAATGTTTTACTCTATTTATTTTTCCATATTTTGTGTTCAAACTGTGTATATGGAATTTCGTACAGAAAAATTCTGTCTTTTGACGTACTCCAGTTTTTATGAGAAAAGGTTCAGAGATTTCTCCCCTGAATTTAACTTTAGATACAGTGTCTGTCTGTGATTCTTTGATAAGCCTTAGTGTTTTGGAGTCAAGTCCAAGTTCCTCTAAAATGTTAAACAAAGATTGCCGGTCAATTGAGTCATAGGCTTTCTTAAAATCTACAAATGTACAAATTATGGGGGCATTTCTAATTGCTTTGTGTTTTAATATTGTCTTTAAATTAAATATTTGTTCTATGCATGAGCGACCGGGGCGGAAGCCTGCTTGATAATCACCAATTTGGCGTTCCAGCTGCTCTTGTGTTCTTTTCAGCAGGCATGTTGAGAGAATTTTGTAGGTGACTTGTAAAAGTGAGATTCCCCTCTAGTTATTGACATTTGTTCTGTCTCCTTTTCTATGTAACGGGTGAATAAGAGCACATTTCCAATCCTCTGGTAATTTTTCTGTTTCCCATATTTTTGTTATTATTTTTGTGAGCTCTTGCAACGTCTTTGGTCCTAGGTTTTTTAATAGCTCCGCAACAATGCCATCTTCGCCAGATGTTCTATTATTTTTTAAGTTTTTAATATGACATTTGATTTCTTCCTGTGTTGGTGGTAATGAATCCGGTTGAGCGTTGGCACTGATTTCTTTGGGAAACCTTAAACTAGGTTCTGGGCAATTTAGTAGGTTAGAAAAATATTGAGCCAATACTTGACAGTTTTCCTGGTTTGTTAGGGCTAATTTACCATCTGGTTTTCTGAAACATAAATTTTGAGGGATATATCCTCGTATTTTATCTGCGAAAGTTCTGTAGAAGTCTCTTGTATTATAGTTTTGGAAATTTTCTTCTATGGCATCCAGTTGTGCCTTTGCGTACTTCCTTTTTGCTTGCCTAATAGATTTTGAAACCTGTTTTCTAACCTCGTTAAATAAATGTAGACTTTCTTGTGATTTTTTACTGTTATATTCTTGAAATGCCTTTTTTCTCCTTTCCAGTGCATTTTCCCAGTCTGAATCCCACCAAGGGTGTTTGAATATCTTTTTCAAGGGAATAGTTTCCTTAGCTATTCGCGTGATTTTAGAATGAAATTCTTCCCATGTGTTTGCCTTTTCCTTCTCCCATTCTTCTTTTACTTTAGATTCTTTAATCTTCTTGGTGTCATATTTCTGTATTTCTGTTTTCTTCTGATGACTTCTTCGTGCTGTAAACTTGATTTTAATTCTAGTTAGGTAATGGTCTGAATCAATGTTTGCTCCTCTGCGTACTTGGACGTCGTAAATTTCTTTTTGTACTGGGTATGAAATCGCCACATGATCTATTTGAAACTCGCCAATTTGTTGTATAGGAGATCTCCATGTCTTTTGTTTTCTTGGACATTTTCTTAGAGATGTTGACATTATCTTCAGGTTATTCTGCTTACATAGTTCGACGAGCCTTGTACCATTTTTATTGGTAAATTTATGTGCAGGATATTTGCCTACGGTTTTTTGGTGGATTTTCTCTCTACCAATTTGGGCATTAAAATCGCCGAGTAGAACTTTTGTATCATCTTTTGGAATCTTGGCCATTATATTCTCCAAATTTTCCCAGAACTTTTCTGTTTCTATGGGGTTTTTCTTGTTGTCTCCATTTGTGGGAGCATGAACATTAACCATTGTGTATGTTTTGTTGGCACATTGTAAGCGCATCGTCATTATCCTATTATTTACGGGAGTAACTTCCTTGATGGAGCTGAGCACGCTCTTGTGTATGATAAACGCCATCCCGAGATGGGGGGCTCCTCTTCCGATTCGTTTATCCGTCTTGCTCTTAAAGATGCGATAGTTGCCATAATGTGATGTTTCTTCATCTGTAAAACGTGTCTCCTGTAAAGCTAGTATTACTATCTTTTGCTTTTCAAGTTCTGTTGTAAGGTTTAGAAGTTTTCCTGGTTGGATTAATGTATTTATGTTAAAGGTTCCAATGTATGTAGGTGTTTTAAGTGGAAGTTTGCCACAGAGCTCCGACTTTCTCTGATGTAATCGTGTAAGTCCAAGTTCCCCAGAATCCGAATTCCTGGTTGCCATCTGTTGATGGGTGGATTGGTTACCACCTGGGGTAATGTTGTTATTACTTGCACGAGTCATACTTGCTTGTAATCAAGTTGGTCCAGTGTTTCCACTGGGTGTTTAGAACCAGGGATTGTTAGTTCCTGGCGCATTGTGACCAGCCGCACATTGTGTGAACAGACGCTGACCAGGATGCCGATGGTTCCCACTTCAGACGCGTCCTGGATTTGGGTGTTGACAGTGCTTATTGTACTGGCGGCACTTACTCGCCATGACACAGCAACGTCTTCGGGTTCTGTGGTTTTTGAATGAGTGTGACCCTTGCCAAAAGTCACCCTCCCACACCCTCGTGATGCTATTAATGAATTGCTTATGCATGTTGGTGAAGGCGGATCGCTCTCCAATTGTACCGCCTCCATTTTTCCGTTTTTTTAACAGGGTGTACCAAAGCTCCCCCGTCCGCACTGATTTTCGACGATGTTATAAGTTGCGCTAGGGACCGCATCTACCTTCTTTCGAAGTTAGCAGGCAACTACGCTGTTATGCGGCGGCTCGTTTCGGCCCAATCAACATCTGTCCCTCAAGTGTAACGAGCGAGTAACGGAGTTTATATTTCATACCTGCCACAGTGAATTTGTGTTCGTGGGGTCTCTATTCTAATTCGAACGTTTGACTTACGCTATACGTATTCGTTTCGGAATATCGTATCTACGACTTCCGTTATCTATACGTGGTTAACATTATGAAGACAATGAATAAAATTTTTGAAATACAACTTTGTTTGCGGAAAACATAATGATGTTCGAAGTCGCCAGTTTTTCCACGACAAACGACTTTCAATGTTTAAATATATATAGATATATATATATTTGAATTACAAAAACCAAATACTAAAAAAAAAAAAAAGTGCATGGTGTGAGATTCAATCCGGCGACTTTCGGATTACAAATCCGAGCGATTACCGCTGCGCCACGACGCTGTAGAAAACTAGTAATCGTAGAGAGTACTTCAAGGTAACGGTTTCTATTAACTGTCGATTTTCTCGACAACGGCTGAGAAGTGCATCTTGGTGCTTTGCCACATTACACCTCTGGCCATGAGCTTTTATTATGCGCAGTATGAATCGAATCTGAATTTCACAATTGGCGGCCTCCCCTTGTCAGTATACGGGCGTCCTCCATCAGTAACGTATTCGGTTCTTCACCGTTCATATCTCGATACTCTGTCGGTATCTGTACTGGAGTATGCAGGGACCATAGCCTCTTATTCTGTGTAAATTCGGACATCACAGATGTCAGTTCTTAAAGCATAACAACACACATCACACGTACTCCCGATGAAACGGCCAGAAAACTGTATGCTTCCCGCCAGGCCGATATTTGCTCTTCTGTAGAAGCGGCCAGCTAAATGAGCCACAGTCTAACAAGAACAGGAATTCTGTCGTTCGTGAAAATAAAGACTTGTCAGGACGGTGTGTGAAACGTTTGCTGTCGTCCCACCTGGCCAAACGCAACAAGGATAGATACCGGATTAGCACTGCGAGTCTTGGGGAAATTAGCTTATCTGAATTGCTACGCGTGTGACGCTAATACGACACGGAGATCCGTCGTTGAAATGAGTGCTTAATACTGCAACTGTCTTATCCACCTGGTTTCGAACCTCGACACGGCAAGGATAGAAGCATTTGCCGTCTACATGTGTGTGTCCATGGTCTAAGGTATGAAACGCTGTGTGTGTCCAAAGTTTCACGTGCGCCGTACAACGCAAACAGGCGCCGTAAAATAAAATAAAGCTTTGGTGGCGTTCGTTCTCGCGTTCGGCGCTGCCCAGACACGACAGAATAATATCGCTGACGCAAGACTTTTTTTTTATTTTTATCAACTTTCCAGTAAATTACTTTCTCCTCTTCACATGTGCAGTGTGTTAGTGCCGATGATAGATCTTTTTCCTTATCCGTTACCAGATACGAATGCAGTCTGTAGAAACAGCTGGACACATTGCCACGAAGTAAGACAGGTTCTCACACTGCGATTATATTCCGCCTCGATGCGAAACAGACGACGCTGTCAACTTGTTTATTAAACCTTCACAATCGATGGGTGGTGACAACATATCTGCTAATCCTATGTGCTTGTTTAAGGTTTCGCCTCGACTCGACAGGAATTTTTCTAGCCATCATACGTCTTCAAAGCCGTGGGGTGTAAATAAGTTCCATCCCTTACCGCTACGCATATTCTGCACCACGTGTGTCATTAAAGTGAGCATAATATAAGTAGCACAAGCGTTAACTGGCTTGGATGGAAAGGTTCTGAAGGTATTTTTTGACAACTTCTATAGGTGTTTTCAAGAAGATTTTCTCACAGAATGGTCTCCCTCTTAGGAGTGTAGGATACCATCAGCTGGACGCAGCTGAGACACAAGTCCGTCCATGTAGGTGCGGAGTGCGAAAGAGCACACTTTGAATGCATTACAATGTTACAACTGCCAGCGACTAGGGATGCGATTCACGTGTCGGAATGGACACGCATCTCGCAACTGGACGACTACGCCAGGCTCTGCTGCTCGTAAATATTAAAAATTAAGTCGCTGTGCCAATTATGGATTCACTCTCGATCAGATGATGCATATACATTTTTCTCCCGTTTTCGTATGTTTCAGAAAACCGCCATTACTCAATTTTGAAATCGTTCCGCGTGGTAGCAGCAACAATCAGTCGCTGAGGCAGCGACAAAGCTCTGTCGGTTGCAGGACGCGGAAGACTAACGGAAAAAGAAATTCATCTTACACATTACTGCTATCTACATTTGTGATTAACGTTGAAATATGCACATAATCGGTACAGTGTAATTACGCGGATCTGATACTGGTTTCGTGATTTTATGTGTCGCGTGCTAGCGTTCCAGTGACGTGGCAGAATATGGGTGGCAGCCACCCAGCGTTCGTAAAAATAGAAATATTTAAGCTGTTCTGATTCAGTGAAGTTTGCCATCCGGCGTCGTAATACAGGGTGCATAGAAACAATCTGACCAAAAGTGTATCGCGGAAACGCAGCATGAAACACAAAAATTTGAGTATAGCAACTAGGCTTCGCGACTGAACATTTTCGGCGGCACCGGAACGTAATTAAAATCCCACACACAACCGTCTTGGCTCCAAATGACTGGTAGTTTACAGAAAATGTATACGTAAACACAGGCTATGTGAACTAACCAACCGCCACCATGAGAACAAGATAAATTTAAAGCGCCACTTACACGTGTATCGCACTTAGCTGACTTAGGACACTGCACGTTTTTAGAGATGAAGAGAATCAGATGTCCATGTCTCATGTTTCAATATGTCTTAAAAAGGTGAAAATGAGTAAAAAACGATCCGCCACTTATTGCTATAAGTATGTCATAGCAAATGTTTAGACTGACCACAGTTGCCATGTTGCCATAGCGCCCGAAATATTCAACTGACACTTGCAATACCGAAATTCCTTCATTTGATGCCGCCTTTTTGCTCTGCACTTTCGGTCAAATTGTTTTTCCCCACCCTGTTTCTTCTAGACGTGACGCGACAGTAATGGTCGAATTCTCAGCCATCCAATACACTTCGTATATGGTACGGCAAAATGACGGAATGCGTTACGAGCGATTTATAACTTTGATGTTCAGTACACAGTAACTACGTAAAAGCACATGTGATTCATTTAACCAAACCGTTACGAAGCAAGATTTAAATACGTTTCCTGATTAGAATGGGCAATGATTTCTGAGGAGTATGTAGAGACACAAATCGTGCCAATCTGTGGTACAACTGTGCAATGTCGGTCATTTAAACGCGACGAATAGCACACTTCACAAGAAGAAATACAAATGATAATCTCGTTTTTCGTAGTAAAAAAAAAATGCGGTATTTTTTTTTAACGTATAGCAGAAATGTGAAACAGACTACTGTAGAATTTCGAGGTGGAAGACGTGACGGGAACAATGTCAGCATGTTGTCAACAGAGAACAGGTCATTCGTTGGTCGAGGCGATGACAATGCCTTAAAAAAGTATTTTTGCGCTTATCGCCCAAAGAGTAAAACACAGTCGAACAGATATCCGCCATTTCCACGTTTTCAAACTGTTTTACACTTACAGTGGAACAAAATTGAGACGCTTTGAAATAGCGAAGAATTTACTTTTTTCCAAAAACCATAATGTGTCAGAGCACTTACTGTATTATTTTAGTGAGGAGAATGTGAGGCCAGCCCCACTCCATTACAGAGCTAGCATATGTGGCAGTGCAGAGCCATTCGCAATGAATGAGTCGCGAGTGTGGATCTTATGACGTCACCATAGTGCATCAGCAAGAGACGCCTGCCCTGATCTTTAGATAATAAAGTACTGTCGCAAAGAAACTGCATAGATACTCACTAAGCTCTTGATAGTACGAGACACAATAACAACGACTTTCTCTTTTCCATCATCATTGTCATCAGGACAATCATAACACTCTCTTAATATGTGGCCGGAATATGTATAGGGCCACAGCCCCACTTCGCAATGGAAAATGCTGTGATAAGGAAAGCATGTCACCAGTCAGCTAGTAGAAACACGGGTAAGGCGAGAAAAATAATATTTAAGGTGCAGAGTTGCAAACGGTTACATATACACGACTAAATGTTTTTATGGCGTTTTAAAACTAGAGCCAAACAAAAAGTGCGCCCTTGACATTCTCTGTCTTCCTAAACAGAGGGAATTTTTCGAATGCTAATTTCATTTTCTTAGTGTGGCCAATAACAGAGTAAGCTGTGTAGGTTCCAGAATACATGTAAACTCTCGTAAGTAGCTACCTTTCTAGGTACGCAAATTCGTCTCCGATGCCGGTTTGACGACGATGAGTTTTCTGCGCTGGTAATGACGCATTTGCTTGCCGACGACCACAAGCACATGCGAAAACAGTTAAGGTATTACGAAACCTGAATACATTTAAGATGAGTAATGCGAAAAAGCAGTTACTAGTAACTGTAAATAATGGCTGTGGTGTTGTACGCAAAAATAGTTACGTTACTTGTATTCACGTAAAACCGAGCCCCATTACTTGTGTGAAAAGACAGGCCACAGAGAGGAGAATGTACAGCAGCAACGTGTAGCCGCACGGCGGCTGTTGCCGTAGCATCGACAGATGACAGAGGAGTCTCAAGACTCGTTTACGTTTTAAGCATGGGGGAAGCAGCGTCGCAGACGTCGACACCTTGTTTGGCAGAACGGCTGGTGTCAGCTGGTCCAGGAAGAGACGGTGGAGACATTCATCCGAACCTCGATTTGTTACTCACGTTGAAGCCGGCCAAGAACGCCGGAAGTGTGTGTCAGAAGAATGTCGTTGCGACACACTCCGTCCACAGTCGTAACGGAATTTTCGGCGCAGTGCTGTTTTAGTGGCATTTCATAAATATCTCGTCTTTGAAACTGTAGCTTTATGTATTACTGAAGAACTGAAAACCCTTGAACTAAGAAGAATGCAGTTAACAGTTGACGAAAAATTTAGCTATGGAAAGAGAACGGTTACGGAAATTACTGTCGCTTTTATCAATAAGTACAGTTTTCTAGAGACGAATACGATAGTTAACTCATGTTCGGATGAACGACGGTTTTGGTGATTCGGTTTCCACATGTGCTGTTTGATGACAATAAATCATCATCTCTCTGTGTGAAAATGTTTGCACTTGATCCCATTTAATCTCCTCTAAAATTGTCTGCAAGTGATCTGCACTGAGAAAGTTTTCGTGAACAGTTCTCTGATGATTTTCTGTGGTGTCGTTGCAGATGGAGATCACCGTTTACAAGTGGGGCAGTACTGGTGGATGGCTTAAATTTTACGACCTGACCTTCACCAAGCCATTCGACTACTTGCTGACTAACTTCCCGGCCGTCTTTGAGTACATCTGGTACCCCATGGGCATCAACAAGAAGCCTGTGCCTCCGGCAAGTACCAATCACTACTCTGGACGGAGAGTATCTTCAGAAGCGTGGATGACAAACTGCATGCAAAATATCCATTAAAGTGATACTTAGAAGGCTGCTATTCACACTGGAACATCTAGAACAGCTCCGTATAGTTTTATTTAATGTCATGCTTTGTGAAACTCGTTTACGATGACTTTGAGGAACGGCAATAAGAAAAGGAATATGTTCGAAATTAATCAGTTTGACGCCTTTCTGGTGTTAAGCACCTCTCCTGCAAATTATCAGATCCTAAAACTGAAACTGGAGCAGACGCTAATGTGTAAGGAAAACGTTGTCAGTTTCAACTAGAGAAGAGATATGAACAGAGAAAAACACATTACTCGCACCAGCTGAAGTTTACGGATACTTTCTTGCATGGAATGTAACATAACTCCTTTCGTGAGAGTTTAGTTTAATTACTTTCATGGTCTGTGCACTGTAATTTCGACCTCTCGCTACGATGTGGAGAGAGTCACTTTTGCAGCTGTAATGCATGTTCTCGCCGAGAAACAAGACAACTTGCTGACCTTTTGTGCGGTTGTCTTCTTAACTGTCTCAATACACTTTTTTTGTATTGTCCATCTCCCACCCATCTCTCTAAAACAACACACACGTGCCCACGCACACACACACACACACACACACACACACACACACACACACACACACACAAACACACTCACACACTCAAGGATTATTAACAACTCAAGCAGATACGATTTCAGACAGCGTTTGATGTTAATTTTATTTAGTATAAAATTCTTTACATTACTGGCTATGACGTCAAAGACCTCATTCCTTTCTGTAGTACAGTATGGATTAGTGGTGGGTGGTGTAAGTCATTTCTCCTTCTATAACTGAATTTATGAAGGGTGCTGTTGTTTCTGAACGTGATTTATTACGGAAAAAACTTGATAAAGTAATAAATGTGCTCTGAGTCTTGTGCTGGTGTGCCGAAATCAACCGTAGAAAGACCTGCCTCCGAGATGGCCGCTTTTCCTGAGAATACGTATCACGTATGTCTGGGAAACGCCTTTCTACAATACCACTGGTCGTCTTTTTCTTGACAATTGTGCAAAATCTTGTTCAGCGAGTCTGAAGACTTCTTTTCTTTATCCATACGAATATTTTAGAGACTTTTTTTTACTAGAATGTCAACAGTTTGTTACCTGAAGACAGCACTGTAATGTCATGAAACCAGTCGCGATTAGTAAACCATTTTGACGCATCTGCTGCCGTTTTCATCGTTCGAAATGCATCGTTACAGCTGTTGCTACCCCTCGTACCAAGTGATTTGTAACGTGTTACACTACCTACAGAAAACTGCCCTCCTTAATTTGTCCACTTACAACCAAAAAAGATTTAATTTAACGTTACCTGACGTCATGTCAAGAAGACGCTAATACAGGTCAGACTTACCTTCAGCCCCGGATCTACGATATTTTGGGACCAGAGCCAAGACGTGATAGTGGCGACTTCCCGCTCCCCACCCTCCCCCTCGAGAGTTTGAGATAGACCGCCAGAAATTTAAAAAAAAATCGAATTTTCAAAAATAGCGCACATATTTCTGAAGAGTATGATATACAAGACATATATATTCGGCGAAATGTAAAACACCTTATTTGGTCTAAGGTGTGCCGCAGTGCAGTGCCACAACTTCGTCGCAATAAAGACAAGAGAGAAGCAAGACACCGCACATTTCATCAATCCTTAGGTCCAAGCATTTTTCTCTCTTATCTTGCTACAGCTTTCACGGCGTGCTTTCCTTTCTGCGAAAGAATCTACACATATGTATAAAAAAAATTGCATCACCTCGGTTAGAAGAGTTCCGGAACCTGTACAGAAAATTGGAGCAACGTAAACATCATTTCCGTCGTTTTTATTGCTCATGAAAACCATACATTGCATCACCATACAGCGAGACCTTCAGAGGTGGTGGTCCCGACTGCTGTACACAACGGTACCTCTAATACCCAGTAGCACGTCCTCTTGCATTGATGCATGCCTGTATTCGTCGTGGCATACTATCGACAAGTTTATGAAGGCAATCTTGGTCCAGATTGTCCCACTCCTCAACGGTGATTCGGCGTAAATCCCTCAGAGTGGTTAGTGTGTGACGTCGTTCATAAACAGCACTTTTCAATCCATCCCAGGCATGTTCGATGGGGTTCATGTCGTTATCCTGAAGGAAGTCATTCAGAAGACGTGCACGATGGGGGCGCGAATTGACGTTCATGAAGACGAATGCCTCGCCAATATGCAACGGATCTGGTTGCGCTATCGGTCGGAGAAGGGCATTCAAGTATTGTACAGCCGTTAGGGCGCATTCCATGACCACCAGCGGCGTACGTCGGCCCCACATAATGCCACGCCAAAACAGCAGGGAACATCCACCTTGCTGCACTCGCTCGACAGTGTGTCTAAAGCATTCAGCCTGACCAGGCTGCCTCCAAACACGTCTCTGGCGATTGTCTGGTTGAAGGCATATGCGACACTCATCGGTGAAGAGAACGTGACGCCAGTACTGAGCTGTCCATTCGGCATGTTGTTGGGCCCATCTGTGCCGCACTGCATGGTGTTGTGGTTGCAAAGATGGACCTCGCCATGGACGTCAGGAGTGAAGTTGCGCATCATGCAGCCTGTTGCGCACAGTTTGAGTCGTAACACGACGTCCTGTGGCTGCAGGAAAAGCATTATTCAACATGGTGGCGTTGCCTTCCTCCGAGCCATAATCCGTAGGTAGAAGTCATCCACTGCAGTAGTAGCCCTTGGGCGTCCTGAGCGAGGCATGTCATCGACAGGTCGTCTGTACATCCTCCATGTCCGAACAGGATCGCTTTAGTTCACTCCGAGACGCCTGGACACTTGCCTTCCTGGCACAAAGTAACAATGTGGACGCGATCTAACCGCGGTATTGGCCGTCTAGGCATGGTTGAACTACAGACAACACGAGCCGTTTACCTCCTTCCTGGTGGAATGGCTGTAACTTATCGGCTATCGGACCCCTTCCTTATAATAGGCGTTGCTCATGCATGGTTGTTTACATCTTTGGGAGGGTTTAGTAACATTTGTGAACAGCCAGAGGGACTGTGTCTGTGATACAATAGCCACAGTCAACGTCTATCTTCAGGAGTTCTGGGACCCGGGCTGATGCAAAATGTTTTTTGATATATGTATTACGTCATCAAAGTTCGTGAAAAGTTTTGCTACATGAAAAATTAAAATGGTGTTGCCTAACACTGAAAAAGCTGTTAATACGAGTAGTACCCAAGACTGGCGGGGTTTCTCCATTTGATTACGTCTATTTTGTCACTGTCTGCTAGGTAAAACGAAACACGTCTTTTTAAAATTGCAGCAGTTGTAACACTCGCCAAATAGTCGAGACTGTTTTGTCACAAATGGTTATGTTTATCTACCTTATTTATATAAATAACACGACAGAATATAACTCACAAAGTGCGCATATCAAATGCCTATTAGCCTTACTACAAGCAAAAATTTTATGTTAGGAGTTTCACTTTCCAATTTCTCAAGCGTAATTGGTGTACTGGAATTTTGCCAAAAGCAATGTGCTTTCAGAAAAAAAAGTCTTGCATTACGTACCGAATGACCCTCGTACTTCTGGATGTGGCGCAGGTACTTCCTTACCTTAAAAAAATCATGAAGCAGAAAGTATTGAAGATGTCAGTTTAATTCTCTTTTCTTTACATTTCTTTTTTTATCCTGAAGGTCGCCTCCGCCCTCCTCAGTGCATCTGGAGAGTCGAAATCGAAGTTTCGTTTCAGCATCCAGCAATTCTATATGTTGGCATTAGCAGCACGAATATGGTTCTGCAGTTTACACAGGGTCTGTGGCCGATTGGTGTACACCAAGGGTTTCAGGTAGCCCCATAAGACAGCCCCAAGTCGCAGCGGGCTAATCGTGGCCAGCGTTCTGGCGACTGCAGATCGCACTTCAAAGTCGTGAAATGGTCGGGGAAATGTTCGCGAACGATTGTCACTGACGTCCGTTCTGTGTGACCTGTGGCGCCTTCTTGTTGGAATCAGACATCCCCAACACACATTTCTTTAAGCCCTGCAAGAGTAGCTGTCTGAATCATCTGGTCATAACGCTCAAAAGAGACCGTAACTGCCCTACCATTCTCTTCGAAAAACCATGGGCCAATAATGTCAGTTTTTGATAATGCCCACCAGGCAGTCACACGTTCTGTAGGCATGGGCTCCTCATGAAGTTCTTGGGTTTTCGTGCCACTCCAGCATCGCATGTGTTGTTTATTCACGCATCCAGGGAAATGAAAATGTGCCTCGACGCTGGAGAAGACGAGGCTGTCACGAGGCAAGTTTTAGATCAAGGCTTCACAAGTGGTTTTCTGTGAAGCGAGAATGTGTGTCGTAAGTGTCTACACTAGTCTCAGTGTGTATGCAAGAGTTTTTAAGCCCTCATGGAGATTTCGCCTCGCTGTGCGATCAGGAACAGCAGCAGCAGCTGCACGTTTCCGTGCGCGTAGCCCGGGGGAGTTTAAAATCGCCAGTTCTTGAAGATCCTGGTTTCTTTCCCTGTAACCACAAACACGTACACCCACACAACAATCGATTTTCGATCAGGAACGCAACCTGCAGGCGAGATATTAAACCATTCCCTGAACCCTCACTAGGCTGTGATGACAGAACAGCCATTGGAAAAGAATGATATTGCAGTGCCCGTATAGTTCAGAAGTAGGACGCGATGTTCTTAGGGACGAGCACTCTTTGCGTGACTAAGGAATGTTGCATCGTACTTCTGAACGACACAGGCTTTTCCTTTTTTTCCTTTATTGTTATTTTGAAACCTTACACAAAAGTAGGCCGGCAGCGGCAATACTAGGCCGCTCTTGGGCCATAGATAATACATTTATTACAAGTGGAGACATTGAAAAACGAAACAACACGGTGCATAGACACCAGTAGACACACAAATTTAAAAATACATGAAGTCGGTCACAAGTGCAGCGCTCTGGCACTAACAGAGACGACAGAAACGGCGCACGTGAATGAAGGAGCACAAATGACGAAACACTGAACCACTAACACGATGGTACACACAAAACACTGGCGACGATCTCCGGCGCGCGAATGTTCACTTGACGTGTACGAGTCCAGGGACCTGCCAAAAGGGGAAAAGGTGGGGGAGGAGGGAGAGGCGAGGGTGGAGATGCCAGTGGCAGAGGAGATGGGAGGGGAAGGAAACAAGGTAGGGGGTAGAGGAAGCCCAGGGAGAGGAGGGGGGGCAGGAAGGGAGGAAGGAGAGAAGGGAGATAGGGTGCCCTCAGGAAAATAACACAGGGTGTGGAAGGGGAGGATCCAAGTTGGTTGGAGGGTTAGATGCAGGGGTTGAGGGCATCACCAGGGAGCGGGAGTTGGTGGAAACCACCTTGGGCGAAGGTATGGAGAGTGGAGAGATAGCAGGTGGGATGTGGGCACAGCAGTGGATGGGGGTGGGGAAGGATGGGAGAGACAAGCAGGTGAGGGGGATCAAGTTTACGGGAGGTGTAGAGGATCCGTATCGGTTAGAGGAAAAGGAGGAGGTGCATGAACGGAATAAGCTCATGCAGGATCCACATGGGGGAGGGGAGATGGATGCGATCGGCGAGGCAGAGCGCATGGCGTTCTAGGATTTGAAGCGATTTCTAAAAGGTTGAAGGGGCGTAACAGAGGATAGGGCAGATGAGGGATTTCTAGGTGTGGAAGATGGTGCAGGGGGCCAGACCCCATGTGCGGCCAGAAAGGAGCTCGAGGAGACGGAGGCGGTAGCGTGCCTCGGATTGTCCAGAGATGGGGGATCCATGGGAGGTGACTGTCAAGGGTGATGACAAGGTACTTGAGGGTGGGGGTGAGGGTGATAGGACAGCCAGAAATGGTGATATAGAAGTCGGGGAGACGGAAGGAAGGGGTGGCTTTGCCTACAATGATCTCCTGCGTCTTCGAAGGATTCACCTTGAGCAACCACTGGTTGCACCAAATGGTGAACCAGTCAAGATGGGATTGGAGAAGGTGTTGGGAGCAGTGCAGGGTGGGGGCGTGGGCAAGGAAGGCGGTGTCATTGGCATACTTGAGAAGGTGGACAAGGGGTGGAGGCAGTGGCATGTCTGCCGTATACAGATGGTAGAGAAGAGGGGAGAGGACGGAACCTTGGGGCACACCAGCAGAAGGGTGGAAGGTGCAGGTATCTGTGTTATGGATGCTGACATAGGAAGGACGTTGGGAAGGAAAGGACCCTATCAGACGGACATAGTTGACAGGAAGAGTGGATGTTTGGAACTTGAAGAGGAGACCAGAATGCCATACACGGTCGTAAGCACGCTCAAAGTCGAGGGAGAGGAAGATGGTGGACTGGCGGGAGTTGAGCTGTTCGGAGAGGAGATGAGTGAGGTGAAGGAGAAGGTCATCGGCAGAGAAGGACGGTCGAAAGCCACAATGGGTAGTGGGAAGGAGGCGGTGCTGGCGGAGATGCTGGTGGATGTGTCGGGTAAGGATGGATTCCAGGACCTTGCTGAAGACCGAGGTAACGCTGACGGGACGGTAGGAGACAGCAGATGGCAGTTTGTTGGGTTTCAGGAACATGCTGCTGATATGGTTGCACTAACGGTCGGAGGATGGCATTCACATATCGTACAGCCATTACGGCGCATTCCATGATCACCAGCGGCGTACGTTGGCCCCACATAATGCCGCCCAAAAACAGCAGGGAACCTCCACCCTGCTTCACTCGCTGGCGTGTCTAAGGCATTCAGCCTGACTGGGCTGCCTCCAAACACGTCTCTGGCTATTGTCTGGTTGAAGGCATATGCGACACTCATCAGTGAAGAGAACGTGACGCAGTCCTGAGCGATCCATTCGGCATGTTGTTGGGCCCATCTGTACCACGCTTCATCTACATCTATATCTACATGGATACTCTGCAAATCACATTTAAGTGCATGGCAGAGGTTTCATGGAACCACCTTCACAATTCTCTATTATTACAAGTTGGTGATTGGAATTTTGTGAGAAGATTCCGTCGCAACGAAAAACGCCTTATTTTAATGATGTGCAGCCCGAATCCTGTATCATTTCTGTGACACTCTCTCCCATAATTCGCGACAATACAAAACGTGCTACCCTACTTTGAGCTTTTTCGATGTACTGCGTCAGTCCTATCTGGTACGGGTCCCACACCATGCAGCAGTATTTTATGAGAGGACGGACAAGTGTAGTGTAGGCAGTCTCCTTACTAGGTCTGTTACATTTTCTAAGTGTCCTGCCAATAATATGTAGTCTTTGGTTAGCCTTCCCCACAATATTTTCTATGTGTTCCGTCCAATTTAAGTTGTTCGTAATTGAAATTCCTAGGTACTTAGTTGAATTTACAAATATTAGATTAGTCTGATTTATCGTGTACCAAAGTTTAACGAATTCCTTTTAGCACTCATGTGGATGACCTCACACTTTTCGCTATTTAGGGTCAACTGCCACTTTTCGCACCATTCAGATATCTCTTCTAAGCCGGCCGGTGTGGCCGTGCGGTTCTCGGCACTTCAGTCTGGAACCGCGTGACCGCTACGGTCGCAGGTTCGAATCCTGCCTCGGGCATGGATGTGTGTGATGTCTTTAGGTTAGTTAGGTTTAAGTAGTTCTAAGATGACCACATATGTTAAGTCCCATAGTGCTCAGAGCCATTTGAACCAAATATCTCTTCTAAATCGTTTTGCAGTTTGTTTTGATCTTATTCGATAAACGACAGCGTCATCTGCAAACAACTAAGACGGGTACTTCGATTGTCTCCCAAATCGTTTACATAGATAAGGAACAGCAAAGGGCCTATAACACTACCTTGGGGAACGTCAGAAACCACTTCTGTTTTACTCGATGACTCTCCGTCAGTTACTACGAACTGTGACCTCTCTGACAGGAAATCACAAATCCAATCACATAACTGAGACGATATTCCATAAGCACGCAATTTCACTACAAGCCGCTTGTGTGGTACAGGGTCAAAAGCCTTCCGAAAATCCAAAAATACGGAATCGATCTGAAATCACTTGTCAATAGCACTCAACACTTCATGTGAATAAAGAGCTAGTTGTGTTTGACAGGAACGATGATTTCTAAGCCGGCCGCCCTAGCCGAGCGGTTCTAGGCGCTTCAGTCCGGAACCACGCTGCTGCTGGGGTTGCAGGCTCGAATTCTGCCTCAGGCAAGGATGCGTGTGATGTCCTTAGGTTGGTCAAGTTTAAGCAGTTCTAAGTATAGGGGACTGATGACCTCAGATGTTAAGTCCCACAGTGCTTGGAGCCATTTTTTATGTTTTCTAAACCCATGTTGACTGTGTGTCAATAGATAGTTTTCTTCGATGTAATTCATAATGTTCAAACACAATATATGTTCCAGAAATCCTGCTGCATATAGACGTTAACGATATGGGCCTGAAGTTTAGTGGATTACTTCTACTACCTTCCTTGAATATTGGTGTGACTTGTGCAAGTTTCCAGTCTTTTAGTACGGATCTTTCGTCGAGCGGACAGTTGTATGTGATTGATAAGTATGGAGCTAATCCATCAGCATACTCAGAAACGAACCTAATTGGTTTCCAGTCTGGTGCAGAAGACCTGCTTTCATTTAGTGATTTCAGTTGCTTCACTATTCTGAGGATATTTACTTCTACATTACACATGCTGATAGTTGTTCTTGATTCGAATTCTGGAATATTTACTTCGTCTTCTTTTGTGAAGGGGTTTCTGAAGGCTGTGCTTTGGCAGCACTGTCTTCGATAGTATCTCCATTGTTATCGCGCAGAGAAGGCATTGATTGTTTCTTGCCACTAACATACTTCACATACGACCAGAATCTCTTTGGGTTTTCTCCCAGTTTTCGAGACAAAGTTTCGTTGTGGAAACTGTGAACTGTGGATTTAATTTCAAGGAATATTCTTAAAAATTGACTTTATTTACTAGCGATTCATCAAGAACATTGACACATTTAGTCACACTATGTGAGCGTGGAAGTAGTTGCCAGGGAGTAACTTATGAAATCAAAATCAAATTGCTTTCAACAAATGGGAATTTTATTCCTAAACAGATTTAAAATTATAAGCAGAAAGCACCCTCTAAACACCAAGTTACAATTTATTCAGAGGCAGAAAGAAACAAATTTTTGAGTGTATGAGCTTTCGGGCTGAGAACCTTGCCGCTCCCTTTTGACGTGGCCGTAGTTACGACCGCTCACAACAGCCTCTGAAAGACTACACTGGTGCAAATCTGCAACACACTAGATTACCGTAAAGTAAAAGTTTTAACAATTCACACAAGCACACAAACTATGCACCCCATAGGAGGGGTGAAAGTGGTACAAAAGACTAAAATTGAAAGATAAACGTGCCACTGAAGGTGCAACTTGATTTTAACTTCTGAGAAAGTCTTACGGTTTAAGGGTGGCATACTAAAATGACCATTTAAATAAAAACCCATGAAATGCAATCTAACATAAAATTATACAAGGTTGGCCAAACATGCTCTGTAGTACACATATACCGCCTCTCCAGATGATAGACAAGATAAAAACATATTTCAGGAATTTGGCCGTTACTCTTCAAGCAATAAATTCGTTCACACACCGAATCCGAGAAACATGACAGAGGCAGCTCCGAACGACAGACCGACACTAACTGCCTAACAAATGCGGACGAGAGACAGAGGAGCAAGCAGTGGACGAGAGACTGACCCAGACTGACCCACTGGCGAGTTTTTTTTTTTTTTTTTTTTCCTTTATTGAATTTCAATTCCCCCCGAAGGGGGCGGGCTGGCAGCAGCTTAGGACGCCGCTCTGCAGCCTACAGGTTTTCTGACAAAGAGCAGGAGAATAAATAATAATAAAAAACAGGCGATAAAATCGGGGACTCAGTGAGTAACAAGGTGAAAAGAAAATGGGGAAATGAAAACAAACAACAGAGGGATGATGAAGCGAATAAAAATACATACGGAGCAGACAGGGGAAACAATAGACAATTAAAAAAACACGGCGACAGTCTGGATTCTGTTCGCAAAGTATATAAAACGCACACCCAGCGACAGCATGGTTTCTGTTCGCAACACAACACTGAATAGTCACTAGAACACAGCACGAAAAAGTCGGCAAAGGTGACACCACAGTCGAGAGCAGGTGGGGGGAAACTGAACAGGAGATGGGAAAACAAAAAGGGGGGGAAAGGAGAGTAAAAGCGAAGGGGGGGGGGGGGAACCGGGAAAGGAGCTGATGGAGGATGAGGACCCATAAGAGGGGTGGGGGGCAGACGCGACAGGGAGGGGGGTAGGCAGAGGAGGGGAATACAAAAGGACTGGGGGGGAGAAGGGAGGTAGGGAGAGGTGTAGTGGGGAGGAAACAGGACGGAAGGGGCCACTGGCGAGCTCATAGCGCCCCTTAAATGCACGTGAACAGGCAACCTTTCCCCTTTCCCACCAGAGGGAGACACCAAAGCTGCGACTGCCACAGCGGCGACACCGCCAGAAACGGAGGGCGACTGCTTCACACCACGCGCTGCGGCTCGCTCTTCAAAACAGCAACTTTTACCACGCCTCAAACTGTTATAAGCATCTCGCATTGAAGTCCGCGCAAAATTTCGAGCTTCTGTAAAAGATCGCCAATCTTGGGAATTTTGCGTGTGTTTAAGTTTGGCATGTTTGTTTCGTTGGTTCTGCAAAAGTGTTCTAACTCGTTTTGTGTACCAAGGAGGATCAGCTGCGTCGTTTGTTAATTTATTTGGAATAAATCTCTCAACTGCTGCCAATACTATTTCTTTGATTTCAAGCCACATCTGATCTACTCTTATTTTATTAATTAGGAATGAGTGGAGATTGTCTATCAGGAAGACGTCAAGTGAATTTTTATCTGCCTTTTTGAACAGGTAAATTTTTCGTTTATTTTTTGAGGATTTGGGGATTACAATATTCAGTCTCGTTACGACAACCCTGTGTTCACTAATCCTTGTATCGGTTTTGATGCTCGTTATTAACTCAGGATTATTTGTTGCTGAGAGGTCAAGTGTGTCTTCACAACCGTTTGCTATTCGCATGGGCTCATGAACTAATTGCTCGAAATAATTTTCATAGAATGCGTTTAGAACGATTTCGGATGATATTTTATGCATACCTCCGAAATTAAACATGTATTTTCGCCAACATATCGAGTGTAAATTAAAGTCACCACCAACTATAATCGTGTCGTGGTTGCAAAGATGGACCTCGCCATGGACGTCGGGAGTGAAGTTGCGCACAGTTTGAGTTGTAACACGACGTCCTGTGGCTGCACGAAGAGCATTACTCAACATGGTGGCGTTGCCGTCAGGGTTCCTCCGAGCCATAATCCGTAGGTAGCGGTCATCCACTGCAGTAGTTCAGTTCATAACTAAAAGTGCCATTGTGATTTCTCAGAATTTTTGCAAAATAAATAATAATTTTCGTTAGTTTCATGTTTTTCTTACACTAACTAGCACTACTCCAGTATCCAAGTATCCGACTAGCTACGTAAGAAATTTTCTAAATTTTTGTGTCATTTCCTTACAGCGGAGGACTCCAGAAGATATTTATTGCTAAAAGTTTTTCAGGCATTTCTCTTTAGGAGCGTCTGCTGACTTCTGTAGTGGTGTGGGGGTGTAAATTGCATCTTGCAGTAGCCACAGGGTAAAAGGTACATCTCAGATTAATCCGTTGCGCAGAATAACAGACTAGCGACCCCACGCACACAAGAGCCACAGTGACAAAAAGTCAGATGCCCCTTCCACAACAGATACCACACTGCTACGGCGTCACAAGGCACGCAGTCTTGATGTTGTCCTTGATTTGCAGAGAATGAGAATCCATATTTCATTGGAAATTACGTACAAGTTCTCATTCAAATGAACAAAAAATATGCAAAGTTTCGAAATTTTTTTGAGACAATGAAAAGACATACGTTCAACTATATTTTATATTTTCGATACAAAAAAGAAGAAAATGGAGCCCATAATCGAGGTCTGATCGAGAACCTACGAGTTTGAAGTAGAGTGTAGCCTCTAGAAGTTATCTCAAATCAAAAATGGATAACATCAGTAGATATTACACTAAATTTATGGGAGCTTGTGCCTAACTACAATGAAACAACGTTAAATTTAGCGATATAATGCTAAATCGAACTCTGTGTTGGATTTTTTTTTTACTCTTTATGGCTTTACAAAAAGTAGTTATTGCTTTTCGGGAGTCAAAGTTAGAAGCTAATAGGATGAACCGTTTTTATTTTATGCTGCGTGCAGTTTTGAAAAGTCGTTTCTCGAGGAAAACCATGACTAAAGTTTAGGGCGAACTTTTATATTAATTATTAGCAGAATTTGCGTAAAAACTATATGTCATCATACACTTTTGATGTCGCTGAACACAAATCTGAAGTTAGATTTTCAAAATTCAAAATGGATAATCCATTATGGCTGACCGAATATTATCTTTTGGCCAATTTTAATCAATATTTGATAAAAATAGTGTTTTCGTTACTTATGTTTAGTCTGCAATTCCAAGACCGTATATCAACATTCCTGACGCAAATATCTTTCAAAAATGCAACAAAAATCGATTTTTCGACCATTTTGAATGAGAACCTGGTCTTAAGACTGAATGATTTAACGGACGATGCGCAGTAGTGTTTGTAAGCCTTCGTCACACCAGGAACGAATGCATGCAGTCCTGTGGACACGGATACGTCTTCACGGAAGACTGAAGTATAGCCAGGACCTCCTCGAGAAACAGCCACCTGCTCTTTCTGATAGAACTGTTGATATTTTTTAAGGTATCGAGTACCCGATATATCGATATTTAAATGGCATCAACATATAGATATTCGATAAACAGACTGATAAAATATCAACCCGTCAGCTCATAAAAGTATCTGCTTCACATTGTAAATATACTGCCGGTTTTAGAGCTCCATATTTAAGTATCAATTTACACACACCAAAGAAAAGTTTTGTATCACCCCGGTTCCCAGAACTCCTGAAGACAGTCACTGATTATGGATACTGTACCACAGACACAGTCCCTTTGACTGTTCAGAGATGTCACAAAACCTGCCCAAAAATGTAAACAATCATGCACGAGCAGCGCCTATTAGACGGATGGGGTCCGACAGCCGATCAGTTCCGGTCATTCCACCAGGAAGGAGGTACACGGCTCGTGTTGTCTGTAGTTCAACCGTGCCTACATACCGCAGTTCGATCGCATCCACATTGTCTCTTTGTGCCAGGAAGGGCTCTCAACAAGGGAAGTGTCCAGGAGTCTCTGAGTGAACCAAAGAGATGTTGTTCGGACATGGAGGAGATACTCAACTTGAATAATTATCCTTTAGAATGTTGCTAGGTACGGTCTGGAATGTCGTGTGCGAAATGCAGTGAAGTGTACTGTTGTGGAGGAAATATGGGACTCGCAAGAACTGTAGCACACAATACTGTAAGCTGCGATGACTGCTGTCTGCGGTGCTCGCTGCTGACAAATAAGATAACTCTCGTTCTATCTGGATTGACCTTCGCCAATCAAACTCTCCCTACGCCTTGATGAAGGACTTCTATTCGCCCCTAGTCTAACTATTGGCGTGGTACACCGATCAAATAACCAGTCCACCGCGATGCCACTCAAAATTCGCTCGCAGGCGTTTAACTATAACTCTGTCCATTCACACCGCACAATAAGGGTGTCGGCCAATACAGTGGACAACGCTTAATTGCAAGGACTCAATATAGAGTAGCACTTCGATTCGCTCTCAACAGAGGTGCTCTCCCAGTGAAGTACTGAGGAGAGACTTGTTCCTCACTCTTTGAGTACATGTACGAGCACGCACGCTCTCGTTACGTGTTCTCGCTCCAAGAGCGACAACGGAACGGCGCCTCTCCACGGCAGACATGAAGGGGTATATCTTTCGGTCTCTTCCATTACTCCTTCAGCTCAAGGCGTCAGAAATATCGTCTGCCAATCAGCATTGCTCATCTAAAACGGGAGAATGACGTTTCGTTTACGGCGACCAATCCGGAAATCTGTAGTATCGGTGTTTGGCGTTTGCTGTCTCACTGCGAAAATCTCTGAAACTGCGTGCTATGTGTAAAGAATGCGTAGGCTGGGCGCTCCCATACAGTGTAGCGGAATTTGCTTTTAAGCCGAACACGGGGTCGTCCTTTCACTCGGGCAAACGCTGTCTGCTCTGCAGGCGGTCACCGGCCGACGTAGATGGGTTGGGACCGGCCTCCTGGCGTGCGGTTTCGCCTCTCTCGAACTAAAAGCTCCTGTGGCGTCGTGTCTGGAATCTAAGTGTGTACGCCAGCCTCGAGTATTTCAACCACGGTGAGCACTTGCGACTTATTAGTTATTTGCATATAATTTACATGAATTCATACAAGACTGACTTTATCTTATCGAGTTTGGGTTCGAATGAAGCGTCTTCATGTGCAGAATATGATTGTGAGGGCGGAATATGTGAGCAATGAAGGTCAGGAGACCATGACATCTTGACCTCTGTTTCTTAATTTCACTCGTGTTAGGCGAATGCCTTGAGATTTCGACTTTCCTGTTCCCATCTTTGTCATTCGCCACTGATTCCTGAGAAGTATCAGGATGTTCACTCATTGCTGTGTTAACTATTAGAGTGTGAATTTCAACTTCCTTTGTTATTTCCTTAACTTACATGTGCCAATATATGATGACCAAACTGCAATAAGCGTGTCTAAGTTATGAAAGGAGCAGAAAAAAAACAGGAAGAGACTGCTACATCTGATACTCAGTAAAGACCCTGACAAAGAATAATCCTACAAGTTGAAGTTTTGATTTAGTCACAAAACCTGTATTGTGTAATTACATCGCTACCTCTGTTGGCAGGGCACCTACTACATGCATCGGTACTGGACACGACCGATCACGCTAAAAAAGTTCGTCGCCTTACCTTACGGGAAGTATAAATTGTACATGAAGGGTCTGAAGGATGGAAAAAGACAAGTTTGTGTGCAGATGGTCATCGATATCTACGAAGTCGGATTTTTCCAAGGTAAGGATTTGATCTTTGAGTAACACATGATCACGAGTAATTGTTTCAGTAGAGTTATGAAATTCCACAACCGAGGGCTTCGCGGTCATTGAAGAGGTGGACGTAGCAGATAAAAGTCCTGTGGGTAGAAAAAGTTTCAGTCGTAATCATTTAGCCGAGAAGCGAAAAAGAGCTGGCTGCACACAGTGCCCTCCCGTCACTGCTACCGGCTAAAGCCAAGCCTGCCTCGCCGTTGTCTCCTGGGGAGAGAGAGTTTCCTCCTTGAAGTTCGATGTAATACACAGCAGTCAGCTGCACTTATGTGACTGGTGTACCTGATGATGTAAACAAATTTATGTTCGTACATTCCAAGCACATACAACATAGCGAAAAACTTCACGTAATGGCAATGGGAAACAAGTACAATTCTTCTGGATTGTTATAGAAAAAAGCGTAAAGAGCACGTGCAAATACACTAATTTGTTCTGAAGCGATATTGCAATTTTCTGTTGGTTAAACCATAGTTTCCAATGAAACTGTGAGCCGGACCGAGACTCGAACTCGGACCTTTGCCTCTGGTGGGCAAGAGCTCTACCAACTGAGCTACCCGAGCACAACTCATGCACCGTCCTCACAGCTTCAATTGTGCCAACATCTCGTCTCCTACCATCCAAATTTCACACACGTTCTCCTGCGAGCCGGCCGCTGTGGTCGAGCGGTTCTAGGCCCTTCAGTCCGAAACCACGCGGCTGCTACGGTCGCAGGTTCGAATCCTACCTCGGGCATGGATGTGTATGACGTCCTTAAGTTATTTAGGTTTATGTAGTTCTAAGTCTAGAGGACTGATGACCTCAGATGTTAAGTCCCATAGTGATTAAAGCCATTTGAACCATTTTCCTCCTGCGAACCTCGCAAAACTAGCACTCCTTAAGAAATTATATTGCGGAGACATGGCTTAGTCACAGCCTGGGGGATGTTTTCAGAAGGAAATTTTCACCCTGCAGAGGAGTCTTCTCTGATTAGAAACTTCCTGGCAGGTTATAAATGTGTATCAGGCCGAGACTCGAACTCTGGACTTTGGCCTTTCGTGCGCAAGTGCTCTACTGGCTAAGCTACCCAAGCACAGCTCACACCCCGTCGTCACAGCTTCAGTTTGGCCAGTATCTCGTCTCATACCTTCGAAAGTTCTATTGGAAACCATGCAGGAATAGCACTCCTGGAAGGAAGGTTAGCTGGCAGAGCACTTGCCCACTAAAGGCAAAGATCCCGAGTCTCGGTCTGGCATACAGTTTTAGTCTGCCAGGAAGACTCAGAGGAGCGCATATTCCACTGTAGAGTCAATACTTCATTCTGGAACCATCCACCTGTCTGTGACTAAGCCCTGTCTCTGCAATATCCTTTCTCCCAGGAGTGCTAACTCTGCAAGGTTTGCAGGAGAGCTCCTGTGAAGTTTGGAACCTAGGAGACGAGGTACTGGCAGAATTGAAGCTGTGAGGGCTGGTCGTAAATCGTGCTTGCTAGCTCGGATGGTAGAGGAATTGCCCGCGATAGGCAAAGGTCCCGAGCTCTAATCTCAGTCTGGCAACATAGTTTTAATCTGCCAGAAAGTTTCATACCAAGCGCAGAGCACTTGTTCGCATAAGGCAAAGGTCCTTTGTTCGAATCTCCGTTTGGTACACAGTTTTAATCTGTCAGGAAATTTCCTATCAGCACACACTCCGCTGCAGAGCGAAAATTTCGTTCATAGTTTCCGATGTTTCCCATGAACCACGGACTTGCCGTCGGTTTGGGTGGCTTGTCTGCCTTAGCGATACATAGCTGTACTGTGTGTACAACAACAATGGAGTGATGCCTGTCGAGAAGCCAGACAAACATATGGCTCCTGAAAAGGGGCGGCACCCTTTTCAGTCGTTGCAGGGGCATCAGTCTGGATGATTGACTCATCTGGCTAACCAAGACGGCATTGCTGTCCTGGTACTGCGAGCAGCCTAAAGCAAGTGGAAACTGCAGCTGTAATTTGCCATTTGGCATGTAGCTCTACTCTATGGTTAAATGGTGATAGCTTCTTGTTGGGTAAAAATTTCTGGGGATGAAAGAATCTCCCATTCGGATCTCCATGCAGGAACTACTCAGAAGGACGTCATCACCAAGGAAAACAAATCTGGCGTTCTACGGATAGGATTCTGGAATGTTAAATGCCTTAATTGGGCAGGTAGGTTAGTGGTTTTAAAAACGGATAGGTTGAAGTTCGATATATCGGGACTTAGCGAAGCTCGGTGTCAAGAGAAACAGGACTTCTGTCAGATGAATACAGGGTTATAAATACAAAGTCACAAAGGGATAATGCAGGAGTGGGTGTAATAATGAATAAGAAAATAGGAATGCAGATAACCCACGTGAAACAGCATAGTGAACGCATTAACGTAGCCAAGATATGCTCTAAATCCACACCTACAATAGTTGTACAAGTTTATATGCTAACTAGCTCTGTAGCTAATGGAGAGACGGAAGAAATGTATGATGAGATAAAAGAAATTATTCAGATAGTTAAAGGAAACGATAATTTAACTGTGATGGGAGACTGCAGTTTGTTAGTAGGAAAAGGAAGAAAAGCAAAAATTGAATATCGACTCACGGAAATAAATGAAAGAGCAAGCCGTCCGGTGGAATTTTGCACAGAGGATATCATTGCTAACAATGGAAATTTGTAGTAAGGTCTTATGGGACCATACTGCTGAGTACATCGGTCCCTAGGCCTACACACTTCTTAATCTAACTACAACTAACTTACGCTAAGGACAACACACACCCATGCCCGAGGGAGGACTCGAACCTCCGACGGGGGGAGCCGCGCGGACCGTGACAGGGCGCCCCAGACCGCTCGGCTACCGCGCGCGGCCATCGCTAACACCTTGTTTGAGAATCATAAAAGTAGCGCGTATACATGGAAGACTCCTGGAGACACTGGAAGGTTTCAGATTCATTACATAATGGCAAGAAAGGGATTTCAGAACCAGATTTTGAACTGTAAGACGTTTACAGGGTTAGATTGGACTCTGACCACAATTTATTGGTAGTCAACTGTAAATTAAACCTGAAGAAACTGCAAAAAGGTAGGAATTTAAGGAGACGGAACATGGATAAGTTAAAAAAACTAGAGGTTGCTGATAGTTTTAGAGGAAGCATTACGCAGCGATTGAGTAGAGCAAGGAAAAGGAATATACGAGGTGCATTCAAGTTCTAAGGCCTTCGATTTTTTTTCTAATTAACTACTCACCTGAAATCGATGAAACTGGCGTTACTTCTCGACGTAATCGCCCTGCAGACGTACACATTTTTCACAACGCTGACGCCATGATTCCATGGCAGCGACGAAGGCTTCTTTAGGAGTCTGTTTTGACCACTGGAAAATCGCTGAGGCAATAGCAGCACGGCTGGTGAATGTGCGGCCACGGAGAGTGTCTTTCATTGTTGGAAAAAGCCAAAAGTCACTAGGAGCCAGGTCAGGTGAGTAGGGAGCATGAGGAATCACTTCAAAGTTGTTATCACGAAGAAACTGTTGCGTAACGTTAGCTCGATGTGCGGGTGCGTTGTCTTGGTGAAATAGCACACGTGCAGCCCTTCCCGGACGTTTTTGTTGCAGTGCAGGAAGGAATTTGTTCTTCAAAACATTTTCGTAGGATGCACCTGTTACCATAGGGCCCTTTGGAACGCAATGGGTAAGGATTACGCCCTCGCTGTCCCAGAACATGGACACCATCATTTTTTCAGCACTGGCAGTTACGCGAAATTTTTTTGCTGGCGGTGAATCTGTGTGCTTCCATTGAGCTGACTGGCGCTTTGTTTCTGGATTGAAAAATGGCATCCACGTCTCATCCATTGTCACAACCGACGAAAAGAAAGTCCCATTCGTGCTGTCGTTGCGTGTCAACATTGCTTGGCAACAAGCCACACGGGCAGCCGTGTGGTCGTCCGTCAGCATTCGTGGCACCCACCTGGATGACACTTTTCGCATTGTCAGGTCATCATGCAGGATTGTGTGCACAGAACCCACAGAAATGCCAACTCTGGAGGCGATCTGTTCAACAGTAATTCAGCGATTCCCCAAAACAATTCTCTCCACTTTCTCGATCATGTCGTCAGACCAGCTTGTGCGAGCCCGAGGTTGTTTCGGTTTGTTGTCACACGATGTTCTGCCTTCATTAAACTGTCGCACCCACGAACACACTTTCGACACATCCATAACTCCATCACCACATGTCTCCTTCAACTGTCGATGAATTTCAATTGGTTTCACACCACGCAAATTCAGAAAACGAATGATTGCACGCTGTTCAAGTAAGGAAAACGTCGCCATTTTAAGTATTTAAAACAGTTCTCATTCTCGCCGCTGGCGGTAAAATTCCATCTGCCGTATGGTGCTGCCATCTCTGGGACATATTGACAATGAACACGGCCTCATTTTAAAACAATGCGCATGTTTCTATCTCTTTCCAGTCCGGAGAAAAAAAATCGTAGGCCTTAAGCTATAAGAGATGAAATAGCGAAGGCAGCAGAGTATCAAATAGGTCGAAAGACAAGGCATAGTAGAGATATTGAATTCAATTGATGAAAGAAGAAAATATAAAAATGCAGTAAATAAAGCAAGCGAATGGGAATAAAAACGTCTCTCAAAATGAGTTTGACAGGAATGGCTAGAGGACAAATGTAGGATTGTGTCACTAGGGGAAAAATTGATTCCACCTACAGTAAATTTAAAAATACTTCTTGAGAAAAGGGAAGCAACTGTATGAATATGAAGAGCTCAGATTTAAAACCAGTCCTAAGCAAGGAAGGGAAAGCTGAAAGGTAAATGAAGTATATAGAGGGTCTGTAAAGGGAGATGAACGGAGATATTATAGCCATGAAATTCACAACCCAGGATATAGCAAGGAAAATCGTCGTGTCAGTGTTTTGGGACAGGAAAAGAGTTCTGTGCATTGATTTTTTGCTAATAGGTGGGACAATAAATGCTGGAAGATGTTGTGGGATCTTGAAGAAACTTAGCAGAGCCATACAAAACAGACGTGCTGAGAACGAGAGTTTGTTCCCTCCATGAGAACCCGCGTCCGCACACCGCTCAAAAATGGCTCTGAGCACTATGGGACTTAACATCTGAGGTCATCAGTCCCCTACAACTTAGAACTACTTAAAGCTAACTAACCTAAGGACATCACACACATCCATGCCCGAGGCAGGATTCGAACCTGCGACCGTAGCGGTCGCGCGGTTCCGGACTGAAGTGCCTAGAACCGCTCGGCCACAGTGGACGGCCAATAAATTGAAGAAACACCTTATTGGAAAACACTTTTCCGACAACGACGATGTGAAAATCGAAGTGAAGAACTGACTGAAAAAGGCGTTGGGAGACGTCTATGACACAGGAATCAAAAAACTCGTCCTACGAATGACAAAATGTATAGAGATAAATGGTGATCGCGTGAAAAAATTATGCAACACCTGTACTACAATGCATCTAAATTTTGTTATGACAAATTAAATTTTTTGCACCTCAAAAAATTTTTGTAACATTAGTTTGCGAATTAGCCTCGTACAGATGCTTCACTAACGTAATACTGCCCATAAACTTCTTTCAGTAGGAAATAAAATGATGGATACTACGGAATCATTTCATGACACGCTGTAACATGCCCATGTACGCAAGATAGTACGATTTGTTTGATCTTACAGCAAGTCACGTAAGGGATACTTTTGCTTCCAGGGTCTGTAGTAGGAACACTGAAATTCTTCTGTGATGTGGCCTTTCCACACAGCGTGTGGATTTCGACAACGATCGCCCATTAGCGAGCGACGGAGGTGGTTTGTTGCTGAGGTAGCAGACTGCTTCGGCAGTGCAGAGAGTACGGGGAAGGCACTTATTGTACATGTGATGACGTTACACAATACCAAAGAAATAATTTATTAATGTTTCCAGTGAAAGACCTGTCAGGTAATTATTAAGAGTTTTTCGTGCCAAAGTGGCTTCAGGTCACAGTTATGCTGGTGGTAAAAGGAGGATTCTACATTGACGAGGGGTCCTCACAGATTCGGAATTTGTGCACACATGTAGCAGATGGAGTTCAGTGCACGCACACAAATTTTCTAAGACAGTACGACAAAGAACCCTGAAATATGACCTTTCACAATTAGCAGATCTCCAAGTGCAGTTAAAAACAATTTTCATTATTTCGACGAATTCGTCGGTTTCTCAGCACGTTAGTACGTTCGATGGTCCGAATCTCGCTAGTAATATAAATACAGGGTGACACAGAATAACGGGAAAGTTTGAAATGTGTAGTGGCAGCCATGCGCACGTGGCAGCACTGCGGGTTCGTGACAGACAGCAAGTAAACAGTTCGCCATTTCCCTAATCATGCGTCAGTGGAACGGACAATAGCATGCGGTAGCCATAAAAATGTTTCATAAAAACAATGATTGTTTGCTAGCGGCACAGAGGGAGTTTCGAAGTTTTTGTAATTTAGGATGTCATGATGTCGTTCCGTCGAAAGACGCGATAAAATGTTGGATTAATAACTTTGAAGACACTGGATCTGCCCTCAAAAAGAAACCAACAGGACGACCAAGAAGTGTGCGTTCTCCAGCGAACACTGATGTTGAACGCGAGTCTGTCTTACGGAGACCACGGCGTCAATTCGTAAGCAAGAAGCAGCGATTGGAGTGTCCCGGGAGAGTGTTCGCAGAATCCTTCATCTTGATTTAAAATTTCATCCGTGCAAACTACAGATGGTGCAACAATTTAAGGACCACGATTTCCGATTACACCTAGGATGTCAACAAATGATAACAAAAATAAACAATGACGATGAATTTGTAAAAAAGGTTGTGGACGTCAGATGAGGCACAAGTAATGTGAACAAACGGAACTACCGCTACTGGGAAAACACAAATCCTAATGACGTTCATGAGCGCCCTTCACACGCTACTAAAGTGACAGCATGGCGTGGTGTTTCATCACGTGGGATTATCGGACCGTATTGTCTCGCAAATGAGCAACGAAACACAATAACTGCCAACGCCGATCGGTTCGCGGAGATGTTACGAACTTTCGTTACACCTGCATTAAACAACTTTGCAAACGTTCAAGAAGCCTGGTTTCAACGTGACGGAGCGACATCACACACTACACGGCAATCAGTGGCATACGTGCGAGAATTGTTTGGCTACCGTGTGATCTCACGATTCGTTAACATACCCGGGCCTCCTAGATCGCCAGATCTATCCGTTTGTGACTTTTCTCGTGCAGCAAAGTCTACACGACTCGACCAAGAACCCTGGACGAGATAAAACAGAGAATTTGGGATGCAATCCACAATATGCCAGCTGAGATTTTGCAGGTTTCACGAATGTATTCGAACAGGAGGACGCCATCTAAAGGTCGTAATTTTAGAAAAATGATAAATGCCATCAATGTTTCCTAAATGGCAAAGTTGGGAGGTTTCAGTTACGATGAATGCAATTTATTTCCTTCTCCACTTCTAGTTTTATTGGATTGTGGAAATGTTCCCGTTTTCCTGCGTCACCCTGTATCTTTCAATTTTTAAAATAACTTATATATTTATTAACAAAGTGTAATCTCAATTGACAGATATGGAACTATAGTGTTTAGTAAGAATAACATCTTGGTTATTCGTTGCTGCTGACAGTAAATTGAAATATGGCATACGAAGCCGATACATCAGATAGATAATGAGAAAGTATCATTTTCACAGACTCACTAGTGTTATTGAAATACGTAATTTTTTCATTGAATAAAATACGTTTTGGCATATTCCTAAGAAGTTTAAATTCATTTTCAGACATCTAGTAACCGTCAATAAAAGGATGCTACTTTTATTTTAAAAATATTATTCAAAACTTCTTGCTTAACGTTCGCATTTGTTGATAAATATTACATTTAAAAAAGTATGCTACTAGCTAGATTCCACTCTCGTGTTCATGATTGAAAATCCGACTATGCTACAAGCTGAGTTAGTCAAATGCTGTTTGGGTAACAACACTCGGAAGTCTTGTCACCTTCAAAGCCAATTTTGTGTTGTTTGTTTGACAACTGCGTGGTGGCACCTGAGCAAATTTACGTCCAGACACTGAACTTGAAGCCCTGTGAGTACGAAAGGAGTCGCAGAGGGCAGAGCGCTGTGTAGTGTCGCGTTGTGAGCGTCTCCGTGCAGAGTGAGTGAGTGCTGCAGGCAGCTCGAGGGCTTCAGTGGGAAGAGAGGTGGGCACATGTCGTGCAAACTGCTTATGTCTCTGCGTCAGAATTGGTAACGTGAACATCCAAACGAATAAACCATAGTGCCCTTAGTTGTATTTTTTTCCCGTGTGGCTACACGGAGTATTCAGTGTACATAACTGAAGCAGAGTCGGGGCAGCAACTTTCATGCCTCATAAGGCGTGCACTGAGAAGAGTGGCTGTCATTTTGAACTGTCAATATTAGCCTGGCCTGCTAAAGTAAATAAGACAAAACTAAGTATTCGTTGCTGAGCGTTAGTTCTAGATCGCACAGTGCTAATTTTGGCACTCTCTACCATCTGATGTTTTTGAGCATAAAGGCCTTCAACAACATCTTCAACCTATATGAGTGGTGTCTTTTCTTCCCGACATGTCCGAAAGAAGAGGCACCACTTACACAGATATACAGCGATAAGCCGAAACATTACGACCACTGTCCACCGCGTCGCTGGACGCCGCCTGCTGGCGCTGCGGGCCCGTCACGCAGTGACGAAAGTGCGTGAGTGGAGCAGCCACGGATGGCGGAGATACGGGCTGCACATGGCGAAATCCACCGAGATAAGCGACTTCGACAAATGGCAGATTATTATTACGCAGAACCTGTGAACGAGTATCTCTAAAACGGCGGAGACGGTCGAATGTTCACGTGCTACTGTCGTCAGCATCTGCGGGAAGGGGTTCGACTGTGAAACTACTATTAGGCGCTGAATGGCTAGACGTCCACTATTCTTCACAGGACTTTGGTCTCGGAGGCTTCTCTGCTATGTGAACTGGCACGGATGGTGATCTGTGGCACCTCTGCCGAAAGAGCACAGTGCTGGTGCAGCACGAGTGTTCCGGAGCACACCTCTCATCGTGCATTGCTCAACACGGAGCTCCGCAGCACACCACCCCCACGTGTTCACATGTTGAGGCAACGACATCGTTAGTTACGATTGCAGTGGGCACAGGACCATCGGGATACGACCGTCGATCAATGGAAAAGTGTCGGCTCTTCGGGTGAACCACATTTTTGCTGCACTAGGTCGATGGTCGACATCGAGGTGAACGGCGGTTTCAAACGTGCAGCGACCCACTGACACTGGCTGGTGGGAGCAGTGTTATGGTGTGGGAGACATTCTCCTGCACTTGCGTGGCACCTGTGGTAGTAATCGGAGACACATTGACAGTTGCATACTGCCTGCATCCCTTCATGGTTCAAATGGCTCTGAGCACTATGGGACTTCCGAGGTCATCAGTCCCCTAGAACTTAGAACCACTTAAACCTAACTAACCTAAGGACATCACACACATCCATGCCCGAGGCAGGATTCGAACCTGCGACCGTAGCGGTCAGGCGGTTCACGACTGTAGCGCCTAGAACTGCTCGGCCACACCGGGCGGCCATCCCTTCATGCTCGACGTCTTCTCCGACGGCGATGTCATCTTTCAGCAGTATAATGGTCCGTGTATCGGAGCGAGAACCGTGCTACAGTGGTTTGAGGAGCAATATAGTGAACTCACGGTGATGTCTCGGCGACCAAATGCGTCTGATGTAAATCCTACGGTAGCCATCTGAGTCGCTATCTGGTGCCATCACTGCGTAAGCAAATCAGCGGCCCGTTATTTACGCGAATTACATGAGCTGTGCCGACAAACCGTCGGGGCCACGCGGGGTAGCCGTGCGGTCTCAGGCGCCTTGCCACGGTTCGCATGGCTGCCCGAATCGGAGGTTCGAGTCCTCCCTTGGGCATGGGTGTGTGTGTGTTGTCTTTAGCATAAATTAGTTTTAGATAGATTAAGTAGTGTGTAAGCCTACGGACCGATGACCTCAGCAGTTTGGTCCCATAGCAACTTACCACAAATTTCCAAATTTCCAAAACGTCGGAACCCTGTTACTCGAAATCAGTGCGGTATTTCGTTCAAAAGACGGACAAACAGGCTATGAAGCACGAGGTCATAACCTTTTGGATCAGCAGTGTATATCCGCCGTCAGGGCTAACATCATCATTCAGTGCAGAGCACTCTTCACCCGCCCTTGCAAGGGACTGTGTGCGATGCGGTGAGCGAAAAGAGGGAAGAGGGCTAGGGGACGCAACTTTGGCTGTGTGCGGCGAATGATGGTTCAAATGGCTCTGAGCACCATGGGACTTAACATCTGAGGTCATCAGTCCCCTAGACTTAGAACTACTTAAACCTAACTAACCTAAGGCCATCACACACATCCCTGCCCGAGGCAGGATTCGAAGCTGCGTCCGTAGCAGCAGCGCGGTTCCGGACTGAAGCCCCTAGAACCGCTCGGTCAACATGGCCGGCTGTGCGGCGAACAGGAATATGGATGTAGCACGGGTAGCACACTTGTGTAGCCTGCGCAGTTGAGTCTAACTGCTATATCAAGGTAGCGTACTTAGTTTATGCATCTTCCTGCTTAAACGGAAGACCCGGTTTAGAACCCCAGCGTTGATAGAAATTTTCATTTGTCACCTATGAATTTTTTCGTTGCTCGAATGCGGCAGAGGTCAGGATTTCTTCTTCCTCAACATTTCCTCTGTAACGAATATATAATATGTGTATTGAGTGCCACTGTTTGTATGGGTGCTCAGAAAGTAACTGTGTGGTTACTATGTACACTATGTTGGGAATGACATCCACGAGTGACTATACAAGGCTCAACCCGCCTAATTTTATTGGGAATCCCTTTCTGTCCATCTGATTATGGTATGCTTCTCGTGTATGAAGTTGTTTCAATATTTAAATCTCGAATGAAGCAGTGCCGTTTGCGGTACACTACATGCTATTCCCCAAAGAAAAAAGTCTGTTGGCGAAAACTCCGAGGAGCGAGGCTGCCATAGGTTCTTTGAGATGAAAATTTCGCCAAAAAACTCTTCCATAAGACGCATAGTGTAAGCTGTGTTAGCAGTAGCATCATCTTGTTGAAACACTGAGTAGTTGGTTTCGTCTTCCCTCAGATGGGCGATACAATCCTGGATCATTAAACAAAAACGTTTACTGTTCACGGTTTCGTGAAACAATAAACATCAGACGATAAGCCGTATAATATCGCTAACCAGGTCCTATTATAAAACTGCATCTTCCACAAGAGTAGTGAAACCTTACTTAGCTTCCGAGAGCTAGTATTCAGTATGACAACAGCACTCTATTATCTGATGGCAACTGACAGTAGAAAGGATTCTAAGTCTCGTAGGTTTTAGTCTTCGACACCTGTAGCAGGTGCCTACGAATATCTGCCCCTAAATTTCAACCTCTATATTTTTAAAAGTTATTATTTTTGCTCCTTCTCACAATGGAATTTACAGAACGCAGATTTCTCCAGGCTGCCCATCCAGTGACCACGCAAGGCGTCCCACATCTGTCCCGCGCTGCAGCTGCTTCCCAGTGTGTACCTGGCTGCATTCTGTCCCTTTCAGCGAAAAAAAGTTTTGTGAACCACTTGCTATTCTCGCCGTGCAGTTCTCGACTTCCCACAGCCAGCCAGCAGACCCAGCTTACACAGAAACGTTACACACATCAGTCACAGCATAGACTTGCAATAATGAAGAACTTATTAGATTCCCAATCGCTGACATTTGTTTCAGTTACATGTACACTTTCATTTATCGCTCGAAAATTGAATCGAATTTGTAGTCTAATTTGATGAATGGGTTATTAATTAGATTACAGAGCAGTTATGGGAGACACTGTTCCATAACACTGCCCCTAAATGTATTGGCAATATACATGCCATTTGGGTATACTGAGCGCATCCAAAATAGGGCAGCACACGCTAGTCTGGGCTTTTTGAATTTCTCGCTGTCATAAGTAGGCTTCTTAAATTTCGCATCATTTTAAAATTTGGAGAAGTGAGGTAGTTCCATCATCTTGGATATTTCAGTAGTTGCCCTGTCTTGGATTTTTTAATTTCCTGCCTTGCCATCTTCGATTCCACTATCTTGGAATGCTATGTCATATACAAATAAGGGCAGCAAACACTGTGACAGGTTTTGTCCCAGAGTGCTCGTTGCATCTCTGCTCAAGAATCTATCTTATTCTGAATGCAAAACTTTACTTTATTCGCAGTTAGTGTAAAGTGTACCTTATTTATCTTTACATCATTAAATAGTTAATATCTTTAGTAATTAGCCTTGGCATAATTTCATTTTTTTAATTGTATCTAGGGAAAATTTTCCTAACGTACTTCAAAATATTATTTGTTGAATAAGTAACAACCTTTTGCCTTCCTAAGCCACTGACAGATGACAACTATGCCTCACAAACACAGATAAAATTATTTGTGACTTATGGCTAAATATCATTATAAATGAAACATAAACTTGTTTCTGTGTGTGTTGCTGCAGTCCGAACAGATGAAAATAGAACAGAATTTACAATTTTAGCCTATTATATAAATGAAACTTAATTTAAGAGAGGGGTAAAAGGAAATTAAGTTTGATCGTTTAAAACTAAGGTATCATCTTGTCTCACATATTTTTCTAAATCTCACAGATTTTTTAAATGATATCTTCCAATATTTAGGGTTACTTTGGATGAGTCTGAAGATCTTATATGAATGAAATTCAAGATATGCCTTGTGACAGCTGAACTCAAAAGAAATAAAACTAAGACAGATTTCACTGTAATCTCCTATAAACTTCAAAGGCATTGAAAGTCAATAACTAGTTCCGACTGGGCAAAACAGGCAAAGGAACACGCCAGAGTGCTATAGAAAGCTGTTTTGATTGTTCGCATAGGCACTGCGCTGAGTGTGTTTTATTGATATAATTTTGTTTTCATTTTATTTGTTGCCATGCAGATTCCTAGGACTGATAAATATTACGCAATGAGAACATCGTTAATTGAAATTTGTCTGAAATTAAGTTTTTAAACCATCAGTAGAAAGTTTTCTTCTTTGCTTCATGATTTAGATATGTGTCTATTGTATACAAGCGACTGCCATTGCTGAAGAAACTTAGAACTATACTATTCTCCTGCACTTATCTCATTTACTTTTGTACATTTATATTTATGAAAAACAGACTCTGTTGACTTTATATATTTACTCTACTTTTCTTTCTGCAGCTCTGGGATTCAAGCCACCTGTAGGAGGTATGTATCGTCCACATAACCAAACTTTTTGTTATTGTTGCGAATATGTTCTCAGTTGTGCAACAGTGTCTTTACAGCATTATTTATTATGTGAGATGTTATATCAAAATCCAGTTTCAATGAGCATGCCATGTAATCAACTGGCATCAAATGGTTCAAATGGCTCTGAGCACTATGGGACTTAACGTCTGAGGTCATGAGTCCCCTAGGACTTAGAACTACTTAAACCTAACTAACCTAAGGATATCACACACATCCATGCCTGAGGCAGGATTCGAATCTGCGGCTGTAGCAGTCGCTCGGTTCCGGACTGAAGCGCCTAGAACCGCTCAGCCACCGCGGCCGGCTCAACTGACTTCAAAAGTTTTTATGTATGTCTACTGAATCATTATTTCAGAATGTCTTGGTCCATCGTTTTGTCCTTCTACCTGAGATCTCATTCCAGAACAGTACTCACCCAGTACGCTGGACATGATGATTGTACAAGAATTATGCTGTAATAAATAATACAAAAGAACTGTTAACATCATGACAATTGCTATTCTTATAAAATTCTCGTTACAAAATGGACAGAATTACCATAGACTCTGAAAAGAAGCAAGAGGTTGGCAATTATTAAATTAAATCTTTAATGCTTGTTCTAATTTTTTATTAGAAAATAGTCACAGATGCGACTGTTGGGGTGAATGTTAGTTTGATACTCTTTGAAAGGAGATGAAAAGAGACATTTCTCCCTTCTATGGAAGAGTTGTTGGATTCCTTGATAGAGTAATCCCCCACCCCACTGTGTCCCAGCATTGCCAGCTATTGAACCCAGCAAGGTGGTGCTGTGGTTAGCACACTGGACTCGCATTCGGGAGGACGACGATTCAATCCCGCGCCCGGCCATCCTGATTTAGGTTTGCCGTGATTTCCCTAAATCACTCCAGGCAAATCCCTGGATGGTTTCTTTGAAAGGGTACAGCCGACTTCCTTCCCTAATCCGATGAGACCGATGACTTCGCTGTCTGGTCTCTTCCACCAAACAATCCAACCCAGCTATTGATATTACTTTCTACATAAGACGCAGTTGGGAATTCGCAGGCAACATTTTACGTAAGGCTTTTCTGTGACAGTTGCTAGTCTCTATTGAAACTCCAAGTTTCCAGTACACAGTCACAATATGTTTTACAATATTTCCACTCTGTGTGGGCCGCCCACTTAGAGGTGCCGTGTGCCGAATTATGCAGCCCCTCCCACTGGAGTTTCGAGTCCTCCCTCAGCCATGGGTATGTGTGTTGTTATTAACATAGTTTAAGTAGTGTGTAAGTCTAGGGACCTCACCAGTTTGGTCCCATAGGAATTCACACACATACAGACAGACGCGCACACACACACACACACACACACACACACACACACACACACACACACACACACATAGCGAAAGAGAGAGAGAGAGAGAGGAGAGAGAGAGAGAGAGGAGAGAGAGAGAGAGAGAGCGAGAGAGAGGGAGAAAGAGACACTATGATGTATTAAATCATGATTTGTAAAGCAGTCAACTAAAAGAGGAATGGTACAATGAAAGATTTTAAATGGAGCAGCAGGAACTGCAGCTGACTAAAGGTTGGACTGGTAAGGGATGTGACACCGCTCTGAAACCCCTTCAACCTAACAGCTTAGAGTGTAATCTGGTCAGTTCAACGAATTTCAGAAATGGCTGGAACTTTCTACGGAGAAAACGCCACCCACAAAGAGCAACGTCCAGTACGGTGACAAGTGATAAGCCACTCACCTTCCCATTCACGCCTGACCTTCTGGCTCAACGGTGAGTTCACAGGTTCCAAGGGAATGATGCTTTCCTCAACTGCCACTCCCTACAGGCCTCCTTCACCTCTATATCTACCTGTTGGTTTCCAGCCCAGGTACCTGGCAGAACACCACCACCTATCCACAATGTGGCCGCAAGAGAAATGCAGTTCGTATATTTTACGAAACATTTTCACCTACATGCCTGTAGAGCACTAAGGGTATTGGATCAGTTTAGAAACATGTTTCCTTTGTATCATCTCATACGACACAGAGCCTTCCAAATATCCTATAGCTCAGCATGACGGATTGTGAAAGCATCTGGTAGGCAGACTCTGAGGACACAATCAGAGAAAACCATTGAGCACCCAAGGGATCCTCTCTGTCTAGATACATTTCAATAAACAAACTTAAAATTCATGTGCTCATGTAAGACGTTAGCAAATATACCTAAATAATTACGATCTTTAAAATCAGTCAAATTTAAAATAAGTAATGGCTTCTAAACATAATATGGTGGTGAATTACTCCACCTGTGTTGTAAGGCTTAGTATTCGCCACAACCACTTTTAAAATACAGCTCTTTGTTCGGTTCCCAAATGGTCCCACTGCTCACAGACGATTATCGAAAAGCCACTCTGTGAGTGGGAGAGAATCAGTATGGTATGCTGGCAATTAGATTTTACAAGACATTTTGTAAGCTTGTTGCACAGTGAGTAGCTTCTTTGTTTTATTTTTATTTACAACGTGATCCATTACAATATTTGTAATATTCCATGTATGTATTGTGTGTGTGTGTGTGTGTGTGTGTGTGTGTGTAGTGTGATCTTTGTTTTGTATGATGATGACAGGGGAAAGGAGAGGGTGAAAGCCAGTGCTGGCACATGGCCTGCTCCTCATGAATGACACAAAGGGGGCCACCAGGCTAAACATCCCCATCCAGCAGACAAACCACCATCAACAGTGTTGCATGCCCCCACTTCGTGAGACACTGCAGACAGCTTTGGTATTCAAACGAGAACACTGGCGTAGAGCGTGGTGACCAGGAGCTTTACACCACCACCTCTCCTCCCCTCGCCACCCAAATACTGGCAGTAAAAACTTTTTCCGCCACCAGAATCCAAACTGCCTTACCACCAGGTCAAGCGCCACTGCACAGGATTGCATTAGCGGCCTCAGCCGTGGAGATGGGTTACGGCGAGCAGCTGTCGTCAGATTAGAAGTGGTGGCTGGCGAGCTTCGGTGAAGAGGCTCTAAATGCACCTGTTGCCAGTGTAATGCCCACCCACTGGACTTCCAAATATGATGGTCTAGAAGGTCTGATCATCAATCCACCATGAAGCTGGGACCAGACAAACGCTCTTTAAAACCGGATCAGGCCTGCTCGATCTTCTTCCCAAACTCTGTGTGCTGCACGCTTTAAAATTTCCAGGGCTTTGATGGATCGAGAGCAACAGTTCCTCAGATGTGGCAGGCACTTGAACGCCTGATGAAAATGGATGCCCATATACCTCACCGACGCCTTCAAATTTAAAAAGATGTCCCTCAGTTTCAGTTCTGGAAGACGGAAAGGATGTTAACAAGCAACACATGCAGTTTATTTTCTGACAATTACTTGAATCCAGGTCTGTGTGCCCATCTTAGCAATCATCTGCAGTTGGTGCGTACTTGCTGCAATTGTGAAAGATGTATTGAAAACTGAAAAACTCTCCGCAACTAAAGCGCCCGAACAGTCCGTTGACGTATTGTTAGTTATAGCCATCAGAAACCACGTCACAGTTGAAACATCTCCTTGAGGGATATAGTTTTCTTCCATAAAAGTATTCGATAAATACTAACTAGATACCTAAACTAATGTGGAGAGAAGAAACATGTAAGAACATGAAGACGTTCCTGTACGTGTTTTCTGTATAAACATGGGACAACCTGTAGCACTGTCCGATAGCAGAAGACAACGAAACACAACTTCAGTACAGGTTTTATGATGGACTTTGACTGCAAATGTCAATGGAAATTCAAATATATTCAGTAGTCAACGCTCTCTTTCCTGTCATTTGAATATCAGACACACTTTCTATTGGCAGAAGTAAGCAAGAATGCCAGTTAAAAAGGCCAATTATCTTCTAAATCGCCATTTTTTTCCGTTGATCAATGTCCCTACAGGTTTTACAGTGGCCACAACGGTGTTCCCCCTCCTGTGCCAACTTTTCGCCCCAGAGCAGCAGTTGCGCCCTCCGTCCACAATTGCTCTTTCCGTATATTCCAATCTCTGTCTTGCCCTACGATTTTCATACTCTGTAACTCCTTCAAGCATCATAAAAGTTATTCCTTGATTCTTAACACATGAGCCATCATCACGCCTCTTCTTTTTGTAAATGTTTTCCATATAATCTTCTCCGCTCCCCATTCCGTATCTTATCAGTCCTCCTAATTTTCAACATCCTTCCATAGCACCACGCCCAAAACGCTTTGACTCTCTTCTTTCTGGGATTTCCTCGTCTGACATTGGGTTCCACACAAAGCTGCAGTCCATACACACATTTTCAGAAACATCTTTCCCAAAACAAGGAAAATTTTTTTGATAACAATAGACTTTCTCACAAACCACGTTTCTTCCGCACCTCGCTATTTTCGCCTTTCTTCGATTTACTCTCAGTCGATTTTCTGTGCTCTGTAGACTGTTCATTCTATTCAGTATGTTCTGCAAATACTCATTGCTCTCACTGACATGAACAATGTCATCTGCGAATCTTATCCCTGATAATCTTTCACTCTGTGGTTTAACCCCACTCCTGGACCGACCTGTCACTGCTTCTGCGATGTACACGTTGAACAAAATGTTCAAATGTTTGTGAATTCCCAAGGGACCAAACTGCTGAGGTCTGGGGTCCCTAGACTTACACACTACTTAGACTAACTTATGCTGAGGACAACACACACACCCATGCCCTAGGGAGGACTCGAACCTCCGGCAGGAGGAGCCGCGCAATCCGTGACACAGCGCCTCAAACCACGCGGCCACTCCGCGCGGCCACATTGAACAGTAAGAACGAAAGAGTTGATCTCTGTCTTATACCTTTCTTAATACGAGCACTTCGTCATTTGTCTTCAGTACTAATTGTTACTTCTCGATACTTATACATATGTATATTTCACGTCTTTCCGTAATGCTCACTGTTATTTTCTCAGAATTTCGATAATCCTTCACCATTCCCTAACGTTTCTGCTAGGTCTGCAAATCCCATAAAGGAGCCTTAATTTTTCTTAAGTGTTGCTTCTTCAGAACTGCCTTTACCTTTTCTAAAGCAAAACCATCGGTCACGTCCACAACTATTTTTGCATCCTATACTATTTGTTTCTGAAACTTGCATTCTTGAGCTACTGTACTGATTGTGCAATAAGTCTCGCATTTATTTCCCTTTACTACCTTTGGAATTGTACCGATGATATTTTCAAAAGTCTCCACCACAACATGAAAAGTCGTTTTGTTGCGTTTAATCCCAGCGCATTTAGGAATTGCAAAACTTGAGTATGTATGTCTTTTACCTTATTCAAGCGCAAGTCCTCCATAGCTGTGTCAGACTCTGGCTGTAATAATGAACCCCTTATTGACGTCTGTTTCTTCTTCCAGCTCGTCACTGACAGCTCCTTTCCCTCCTAAAGCCATTAAACACCGTCTTTCCACATATCCTGTCTCTCCTCTGCGTTTAACATCGTAACTCTTTCTGCACTATTAATGTTGACACTTCTGCATTTAATTCAACGCATGTGGTTTTGATTTTTTTGTATGCTGAATTTATCTTTTCCGACGCTCATTTCTTTTTCGATTTATTCACAATTTTGGTGCAGCTTTCTTGTCATGGTTTCCCTGTGCTTAGTTCCTAAGTACATATTGCTTTATTCCTGTCTTTTCCCGAGTATTTTCCTACTTCTTTGATTCGAATATCAGTTTAAATATTTCTTCAGATGGTTCAAATGGCTCTGAGCACTACGGGACTTAACTTCTGAGCTCATCAGTCCCCTAGAACTTAGAACTACTTAAACCTAACTAACCTAAGGACATCACACGCATCAATGCTCGTGGCAGGATTCGAACCTGCGACCGTAGCGGTCGCGCGGTTCCAGACTGTAGCGCCTAGAACCGCTCGGCCACTTCGGCCGACAATATTTGTTCCATTACAGAAAGTTTTTTCTCAGTTATTCTACTCGTACCTACACTGATCAGCCAGAACATAATGGCCTACTATCGATATAAATCCATCCAGGCGATAGCGGCATCAGCCGGCGAGATATGCCTGCTGAACAGACACACGTACGGTGCATGTGGTATCAATGAGTGTGCTGTCTGTGTGTAGAATTGTGAAGGCTCGCGTTCTGTCTGAGTTTGACCGAGGGCAGACTGCGATGGTGCGGAGGTTAGGTACGAGCATTTCAAAAACTGCAAGGAGAGCTGTGGTGAATGTCTTCAACGCCAAGGACAAACCACGTCCAGACGTCGTAGGGTTGGGCGGCCACCTCCCATTACAGATGTCGGATGTAGTAGGCTGGGCGGACTGGCAAAACAGGACAGGCTGCCAACTGTGGTGGAACTAACACGGGACTTTAATGCTGGACAGGGCACAAGTCTGTGTGAACTCACAGTGCACTGAACACTCCTAACGATGGGCCTCCGCAGCCGGCGACCCATGCTTGTGCTAATATGAACAGCACGACACTGACGACTTCGCCTGGAATGTTCAGCACTGGGCAGTGCAACAGTGGCAGAGTCTTGCATGGCTGTATGAATCCCGATACCTTCTTCATCCCAATAGCAGGGCGCGAATCTGTCGCCTTCCAGCGGAACAGCCCCTTGACACCTGTACGGCGGTACGGAGACAAGTTGGCGGCGGCTCCATTATGCTCTGGAAACCATTCACACAGGCATTCGTGGGTTCAATGGAGCTCGTGCAAGGCACCGTGACGGCCAAGGTGTATCGTACACTGGATGGCACAACACATACACTCCTTTAGAACGAACATGTTTCCCGACGGCAGTGGCATTTTTCAATAAGGTAATGCCCCATCTCACAAGGCCAGGACTGTGACGGAGTGGTTCGAGGAACACACTTCCAGCTTCTTTGTGACCCCTTCCCCTTTAACTGAACTACCTACTGTGATATTCATTACAGCACGTCCACCCATTTTCAGATTCTCCTCTTTATTGCCACCTTTAATTTTCTTGACAGTTCTCTTTATATTCATCCTATTGTTTAGCCTCATTTCATTGTGGTCTTAGTCTATATCTGCCCCTGATTAAATCTTACAATCCATTATCTCATTTCGGAATCTCAGCTTATCAGTAACGTCATCGAGCTGACTCCACTCCAGGCCGCGCCTAAGCATACTTCCTGCTTTTATGATTTGTGAGCGGTGTATTCGCTACCACTATCCGATGTTTATCACAAAACTCTAGTATTGTCTCTCCTCTCCCCTTCATACCACCGAGCCCAAATTTTGCGATAACACCGTCTTATGTTCCTTCCCCTACCGCAGCATTCGATCTTCCCCTGTTTACTAGTTTAACATCTCCCTTAGATACTGAGTTGCCTATCCGGTGCCGTCATACATTTTCTCTACCTCTTCATCTTTTGCTTGTGAAATCCACATGTGTAAATGAAATACTGTTGACGGCACTGGTTTGATATTCTTTCATCATCTTCTTTAACTCAGGCAGTAACTTTATAGCCTGTTCTACCTTCGCAGATGCCAGCTTCCCCTTGGTATTCCTGTATCTCTGTCCTACAGCATAAAGTATATTACATGTCGAACTATTCTTTCTGCTTTATTCTTTCAATGTGCTTTTTCATTTTATCGTCGCATTTTCCATTCTTTCATTGGTGCAAAATGTATTTAATTCTGTCCCCATTTGAGAACTGTTTATTTGTTCTCTCAGAGTACATCTGCATCTACGTGATTACTGTGCTATTCACAATTAAGTGCCTGGCAGAGGGTTCAATGAGTACATCCTTTCACTATCTGAAAAATTTCGTTTCAGCTGATTGTATCCTCCTTTGGCGTTTCTTAGTTACTTTCCAAGTCTCACGTCCACATGTGAGGATAGATGTTGCCATTACTTCGTAGAATTTGGTTTTATATCTTTCTTGCTATCATTGGGTAATGTTACCTGTATAGTGCCAAGTATCATTTCAAACTTACTTAGCTTATTGGATATAACGTTACGATAATTGCATCATATCCTAACAGCATAAAGTGAGATTCCCTTTGAAAATGATTTTCCATTTAGCACTATTTTAGTACACTTTGGGTATTTTCCTTAGAAAGTCATAACTTACGTTGTATTTTGTGACATGTTGAAGCTGTGGAGTCCTAGAGATGTAGAGTAAATCGTAAATAATCGTCCATTTTTTGTAAATTACTTGGTTCAAATTGCTCTAAGTACTATGGGACTTAACAAATGGCTCTGAGCACTATGGGACAACATCTGAGGTCATTAGTCCCCAGGATTTAGAACTACTTAAACCTAACTAACCTAAGGACACACATCCATGCCTGAAACAGGATTCGAACCTGCGACCGTAGCAGAAGCGCGGTTCCGGACTGAAGGGCCTAGAACCGCTCAGCCACAACGACCGGCAAATTATTTGGCCATCAGCAAAGATTACAGTATGTAAATGTGTATTTCTAGAAATTAATTTTATTCCTTGACTAATTTATCATTCGACTGTCTAACAGTATTGTCAGAACGACATATATGTTAAATAAAGTGGGTGAGAGACGGCACTCTTGTCGTACATCTCTGTTAATTTCTATCGGTGCTGTTCTCTCTCTGCATGCATAAATTAAAATTCTGTTATTCAGTTAATAAATTTTTGGCACGTGTAATGTTGTCCCCTTGGTATATTTACTGTCTCCATAAGTGGTCCACTGTCCTCGAATCCTAGTGCTAAACCCCTATTACTTCTGTTATATGGGGCAGATGCTATTGACGACATTGTCACATACACAAATGACATCCTAGTAGTAGTTCTTGCAGACTTCAGGGCGAGACTTGAGGAAAAAGTGAATGATGTGCTTGTCCAGATGCAGCATTGGTGCAAGAGCAAGAAACTAACTATAGCCATTCATAAAACCACATACATACTTCCTTAGAGAAGACTTTCTCTTGCCAGAAATCCTTCCCTGGTGCTTGACGTAATATCTGTCATAGATATTTAGCCACTCTTCTAGACGAGAAAAGAAACTTCCCACAACACGTAAGATCTGTTCCTCAGAAAGCAGTCAAAATCATGCATAAGGTTGCCCATGCTGGTACTGCTGACCAAAAATTACCGTTGCACGTAGTGTGGCCATATTACGAAGCTACTGTGGGCTTTGCTGCCAGCGTCTGGGCGCATCGCCTTAGACTAGGCAGCTACAAAACAATACTGTGGCGAATTCAGCGGAGCGTACTTCTGAGGCTCGCCGCTGCCTTTTGCACTACACCTGTAGAGGGTTTAGTTGTGATCTTCGGGCTTCATGACGTGTATATCGTGGTACGTTACAGGGCACCGCTGTAACGGTCGGGACGCTAGCAATATGATCGCGTGTACGAGATCACAAGGACGTATCTTCCTGATAAAAGACATTTAGGACCCTGGAATTGAATGGCAGTCTGACTGGGACCCTAGGAGCACTACGAGACGTGTTTACAGCGTATTCCCAAGCACCTGGAACAGGCTCAAACTGCGCGACGTTACCCCTACTTGAGGTGTGGTGCACCTATTAACAGGTCACGGTCCATATCCCACACATCTGCGTCGAATAGGATGTGGTAACGCACCAATGTGAGGTGAAGGTTCGGCTAAGCATGTCGTTCTGAGATGCCCCTTTTTCAGGTAGAGAGAGAGACAGCAAACAATTAGACTGCGATCTGCAAACAATCGTAGGTGACCAACACTTGTGGACTAAAGTAAAATATGATGGCACATCAGATATTTAAAAGGTAACTGCTTAATTTTCGGTCTATAAGATCAAGTGGACCCTCTGAGTATCAAAATAATGTCAACAGGTCAAAGAAGCGTTACCTTAATTATAGGTAATGATAGGCACATATACATTTAATTAACATATATATATATGAACAAATAAGAAAATATAAAAATAAAATAAAAACGAAACGAAAGAATTCTACGGTCTCTCACATCGGTATGCACAGATTCGAGGATTGCCGAGCCAAATAAGTGCCAGTGTGGGTGATGTAGAATAGTGTAGCAACAATATGTTTGGAAGTACGTGTAGTAGTTACTCGGTAAACCTCGAGTTGTTCTGAGTCTGCCAGTAACATATCTAGTAATGTAAGATGAAAGTTATTCACTTCAGTTAATTCTCTTTATTTTATGTTATTTTTTAAATTGATTCTTATTTTTCAACTGTTCTGTTTTAGTTCTACATTAATACTATCAGTCGTTGCTGTCAACATACATAATATAAAACGTTGTACGTCACCATGATTAATGAATATGTACGACCTGTTTAGAGTTTCCAGATAACAGGTCTGAAATTCGTAGTAAAATATTGAACCGAATAGAACTGAATTTTTCCAGTCTTCTATTAGTCCATCTCCTCCTTGTTCCTCTTTTGTCCATCTCCTCTACCCCTCTCCCCCCTCTGTCTCTCCTTCACCCTCAACCCTCTGTCCGCTCCTGCTACCCCTGTCCCAGTTTATCTGCTCTCCCCCCTCTCTGTTCATTTGCTATTCCTTCCTGTCCATCTGCTCCTTCATGTCCACCTCCCTCCACTTAATTCCATCTCCTCCTTCACTTCTCTTTGTCCATCTCCTCCTGCCCTATTTCTCTGCCAACCATCCCTCACTCTGTCTATCTTCTCCTCCCTTCTCCATGTCGATCTCTTCCAACTCTTCTTTCACTGTTCATCTCCTCTTCCCTCTGTTCTCTCTCCATTTCCTCCTCTTTCCTTATCCTGTCCATCTCCTCATCCCCCCTTTCGCTGTTCTGTTCATTTTCTCCTCCATATACTCTTTCTCCTCCTCTTTCCTTTCTCTATTTCCTCCTCTCCTCTCCTTCTATCCCTCTTCTCTTCTCCATTTCCCCGACCATTGTCTCCCCCCCCCTCTCTCTGTGTGTCTCTTCCTCTCCCCTGTCTAGGTACATCTCTTCCTCTTTTCTTTCTCCATCTTCTCGTCCCCTCCTCTTTGTCCATTCCCTTCTCTTATTATTGTGTGTCGTTTCCCTCGTTTTTGTCCATCTCCTCACACACTCAGTCTACCTGTCTTCTCCTGCCCTTTCTCTCTCCCCACTATCACAGCCACCTCAGCAGGATGCTGCTGGCTCACACCGCCACAGTTTTTATTATGGAGAGAGTAACTAATAAGTGTATCACATTTGATAGCAATAGTTGCAGGGTTTTAAGATAAACTTTCCACCAATGTCTTTGCTCACGTACATGCAAGTCAAATATGTTTCACGTATATTTAAAATTTTCCACATGTATTTGCAGACGTATTTCACCTGTATCTCTAGTGAAATTCGCTCTGCTGTTTCATTTTCCCACAGCTCAATGTTTGTGACGTCGTGTCTTCTGAACTGACGGGAAAAAGTCGCAGCAGCACAAAATAATTAATGTAGAGATATGAAATATTGGGAATAAATTTCTTTAGATGAAATATTTAAATCATTAACTTTGCAGTATCACAGTTTGATGTAGGTGCGAGGAAAGCGATTGGAAATGTGAAATGCTGAAACGCTGGCATACAAATTAACTGGTGTAAGCCCCTAGGATGTCGAACGTAAGCATGCAGACGTGCATGTATTGTATTGCACAGGTTCTGGATGTCAGTTTGTGGGATGGAATTCCATGTCTGTAGCACTTGGTCAGTCAATGCAGGGAGGGTCAATGCTGTTTGTGGATGACGCTGGTGTACTTGCCCAATGATGTCCCATATATGTTCGATTGGAGACAGATCTGGCGATCAAGAAGGCCAAGGAAACATGCTGACACTCTATAGAACATGTACATGGGTGAGCGTTATCTTGTTGGAAAACACCCCCTGGAGAGCTGTTTATGAATGGCCACACAACAGTTCGAATCTCGAGACTGACACGCAGTTTTGCAGTCAACGTACTCGGCATAACCATGCGAGTTCTCCTGCAGTCATAAGAAATCGCACCGCAGACCGTAGCTCCAGGTGTAGATCCAGAATGTCTAGCACACACACAAGTTAGGGTGTTGGTCCTCAACTGGGCTTTTTTTTTTCTGTCAAAGGCATTCTTGACTAACACTACTCACCACGTCCAATATCAAAGGTAACTAACACTCACGACCGTCACGGCGTGTATTTAAAGGAAACTTGATTCGAAGCCTCATAGTGACGCTATTAGTGCCACTCTAATGCGACTGGCTCGAGATCCGATTGGTTGGTTAATTTTGGAGACGGGACGAAACAGCGAGGTCATCGGTCCCATCGGATTAAGGAAGGATGGGAAGGAAGTTGGCCATGCTCTTTCAAGGGAACCATCTCAGCATCTGCCTGACGCGATTGAGGGAAATCATGGGAAACCTGAATCAGGATGGCTGGACGCGGGTTTGAACCGTCGTCCTCCCGAATGCGAGTCCAGTGTGCTAACCAATATGCCATCTCGTTCGGTCCGAAATCCGAATAGACGTCATTGTTCAGATGTCTAAGCACGGCTACCAACTTCCGTTTAGCCGGCCGTTGTGGACGAGCGGTTCTAGGCGCTTCAGTCTGGAACCACGCGACCGCTACGCTCGCAGGTTCGAATCCTGCCTCGGGCATGTATGTGTGTGGTGTCCTTAGGTTAGTTAGCTTTAAGTAGTTCTAAGTCTAGGGGACTCATGATCTGAGATGTTAGGTCCCATAGTGCTCAGAGCCATTTGAACCAACTTTCGTTTATGTCGCACAACTGTTTCTTGGTGGAGCGATTTCTTTTTTTCTTTCGGCGGTGTATTTCTGTACTTATATTCGGTGACATATGTACATACTGTCTGCGAAATGTGTTGCGAGTAGAGTTAATAGGATAAAAATAATAAATTAAAATGTCGTGCATGATGCGACAGTTTGTAACTCATCTTTGTATTTGACGTCATATCTCCTCAACGGCGTGTCCTAAATTATACATTTTTGTAGGTACTTTCAACAGCATGCGTGTTTATTATTTGGGACGTGTGTTGCGAATAGCGGTAGTAGTAAGCAATTACTTAGGTTGAAACGTCATGATTCAGGTGGCACTTTTTCAGCGTGAATAGGAAAAATGTAGTAAGCTACCAACGTTTTACTTTCATCATTACAGCGAGAAAATGTTTGAGAAAGGTTTGAAATTATGTGTCATGTTTCTTCGAAGTCTCATTCTGAAATACTGGTGAATAAAGAATGGATATTCGCGCATAACGAGCTACACTTCTTTTTCACTCGTATCTCTTTGACAGGTAGGTGTTTCTTAGCCCTACAGAGATTATCTCAAGGCAATACCTTGCATGTGTGCAAAGTTTGGTTGGCATCGGTCCACTATTTTTGGTGGGTATGTGGAACATACATATATATGTACGTCCATTTTTGAAGTATGTATGGATTCCTGTCTTTCCATGAACAGCTTTGTACTTCCTCGTTTCGTTTGTCAATCGAATTATTTCTTCTGTTACCCAAGGTTTCACCGTAGTTACCTTCCTTGTACCTTTCTCTGACTGTGCAACATGTGAGATTGCCGTTTTTAAAGATGTCCGCTCCTCTTCAACTGAACTGCGTGCTGTAATGTTCCTTATCGCAGTACCCGCCTCCTTAGCGAACTTCAGACGAGTGTCATCACTCCTGAGTATATCATATCCCGCTCAGACTCTTCTTTACGAGTCTCCTAAACCTCTGTCGACTCTTCACTGTTACTAAATTATGATATAAGTCCATATCTGCTCCTGGGTATGACTCACAATTCAGTTTGATTTTGGAATCTCTGTCCGACCATGATGTAATACAGCTGGAATCTTTTCATGTATCTGGATCTTTTCCAAGTGCACCTCCTCCTCTTGTGAACGTTGAAAAGAGTATTCGCTGTCACCGTCTGAAATTTATTGCAGATCTCAATTAGTCTTTCCCCTCTCTCATTCTTACTGTCTATCCTATATTCGCTAGTAAACCTTTCCTGTACTCCTTCCCCTACAAACATATTCCAATCCCCTATGTTTCTTATACTTTCATCTCCCTTTACATACTGAATTACTCCTTCAATATCCTTATAATTATACAGCCACTGTATACTCATTTTTCGATTGCGACGTAGGTATTTATACATAAACTATCGCTGTCGATATTGATTTGCTGTCAAAACGGATGAGAACAACCCTATCACCGAACAGTTCACAGTAGCTCACTTCCTGCCCTACTTTCTTATTTACGCATAATCCTTCTCCCTTTACACAGTATTCTGCTGTTGTTCTATTATCATGTATTCACCTGACCAGAAATCCTTACCTCATTTCCGTTTCACCCCTGTGACCCATTCAGAGTTCTTACTCGTTCGTTGATTTTATCTTTTTTTTCCCTTGTGGTGACCTACCCCTTGGCAGTCCCCTCCTAGAGGTCCGATCGGTGGACTAGTTCAGAATCATGGCGCCAATGGAGAGGTCATGATGAGACTTTTGCAGTTAAAAGTCACATGTCCTGCAGATATACATCATGCGTCTTTTGCCCAATGGTTTCCATTGCTTTCTGAATCCTCATGCTGTTGATCATCGCCAATGGTTCCGCCTTTTTGGGGGGCATTTTCCCACCCAATGGGCAAGCGAGTGCCCTGAATCTCTGTCCGCTACTCCGTCAGTTTTGACAAGGCCATTGGCTGAGTCAGGGTGACTTGTTATGCCAGAAGTCTTCGGCCAACTTTGCTGATGATTTCTAAGCGAAATTTATATAGCGGCTGGATTTGAACAAGCAATCGAAGACGACTACTAGTCAAAGTTGCTACCCCTAGACGACAGGTTCTAGAGAAGATGGGTTCACGTGTTCCACATCGACTTCCATTTTTTTCTATCACATCATGAGACATGTCCACTTCTGCACAGGAGCCTTTACGTAGTATTTCTACCTGTCCGCTAACTCCTCGGCATTTCACCGTGGAATTCTTCCTGCCGTGTTAGTGTTGACGCCTTTCCTTTTGATTCCATCTGCGTTTGTATTTGTCTTTCAAAATGATGAATCAGTCTTTTCGACGACAAGTTCTTTTTCGACTTCTTTCCATTTCTCATGCATCCACTTCGTCTTGGTATCCATGCATTTCCTGCTTATTTCATTACCAAGTGACTTTCACTGCTGTATTCCTGTCATTTCCTGAGTGTTTATATTCTTTCTTTCATTCCTCGATCTGATGTAGTATTTCTTCTGTCACTCGAGATTTCTTAGTATTACCTTCCTTGTACCTTTATCAGTCTCTAGAAGAACCAATCACTTCTTTGATTGCCCCTTCTAGAGAGGCCAGTTCCTCTTCAACTGAGCGGCTTATTCTGGTATTCATTATCGAAATATTTGCAACCTTAGAGTCCTTCAGTCGTATCTAATCATTAGTCATTGGTTCAGTATTCCACCTTTTTCCTCGTTGGATCTTCTGGACGATTCTCGTAAAGTCAGACTACTCTTCATCCTTACGGATTTGTGTTCTAAGTCTACATCTTCTCCTCGGTACATCTTGCAATCCAGTATCTGATTTCGAAATGCTGTCTCATCTGTGCGTCTGGATATTTTCCAAGAATATCCGCTCGTTATTTTTGAACAGTGTTCCAGGTATTATTATCTGAAATCTATTGCAGAATTCAATTAGTCTTTCTAGTCTTTCATTCCTACTACTGAACCAACATTTTCCCGTCAATCTCTCGTATATTTCTGCGGTTCCTCTTGCTTCTCAGTCGCCCTTAATTATTATATTTTGAGCGCGTTTACACACTGCATTACCTATTCAATATTTTCATTTACTCTTTCTATATCTTCATCTTCTGCATGTGATGTTAGCATGTATACCCTAATAACTGTCGCTGATGTTCTATTAGTATCGAGCCTGTTGTGAAACTCCTACCACTGATAAAGACAGAAGCTGAAGTAATGAATTAAAATTTTTGCTAAAGCCGGGACTTGAATCCAGATCTCCAGCTTACTATGCAGATGTGTTACTCACGTCGATGGTGGCTACTCCAGGTGCACAGTTAACCATAGTTCAATGCCCTCCCTAACACAAACTTCAGTCCATTTTAATTTTCCCTTCCTTAAGTCGTCGGTATTGCTGAGGCTCTCCGATATTGAAATAGCACCCCAGCTTTGTATATAACGGAGAAATACTGCCCGTACCTCATGTGGGAAACCGCGGTTCAAGTCCCAGCCGTGGCATAAATTTTAATTCATTGTCTCGGCTTCTATCCTCGAGACTCAATGTATCTCCACGAAAACGTAATTCCGACAGATCCCAGCATTCAACTGCGTGCAGTAGCTCACTTTCTGCCTACACAATTTTATGCTAGTGTTAATATTAGCCTTCATTCGTCTGACCAGGAGACATCTTCTCTCCATCTCGCTTCATTGACCTCCACTACGTCTAGACTGAGCCTTTGCATTTGTAGTTTTAGACTTTCCAACATCCCTACCACATTCAGACTTTTGACATTCTATACTCAAACTCCTACACTGTTAACATTTCGTCGGTTATTTAATCACATTCTCAAGCTCAACTGCCCCTCTCCAGTTTGGAAAAATATCACTCATTTAATTCAGCAAAATGCAAGAGCTAGCAAATATGAGAATTGTAGCACAATCATTTTGACAGCTCATGCATCCTATGTTGCTGACAAGAATAACATGCAGGAGAATGGAAAAGAAAATTGAGAATGTGTTAGATGACAATCAGTTTGGCTTTAGGAAAGGTAAAGGCACCAGAGAGGCAATTTTGACGTTGCGGTTGATAATGGAAGCAATACTAAAGAAAAATCAACATATTTTCGTAGGATTTGTCGATACGGATGTAAGATGCTCGAAATTCTGAGGAAAATGAGAGAAGTTTCTAACTGCTCTAAGCATTACGGGACTTAACATCGGATGTCATCAGTCGCCTAGACTTAGAACCACTTAAACCTAGCTAACCTAAGGACATCAGACACATCCATGCCCGAGGCAGGATTCTAACCTGCGACCGTAGCAACAGTGCGGTTCCGGACTGAAGCACCTAGAACCGGCGGGAGAGAAGGGTAATATACAACAGTGACAAGTGGCAAGAGGGAATAATAAGAGCCGACGAGCAAGAACGAAGTGCTTGGATTAAAAAGGGTGTAAGGCATGGATGTAGTCTTTCATCCCAACTGTATATCAAAGAAGACATGATGGAAATAAAAGAAAGGTTCAGGATTAGGATTACGGTGAAAAGGTATCAATGATGCGATTCGCTAATGACGTTGCTATCCTGAGTGAAAGTGAAGAAAAATTACAGGATCTGTTGAATGGAATGAGCAGTGTAATGAGTACAGAATATGGAGTGAAAGTAAGTCGAAGAAAGACAAATGTAGCGAAAGTAGCAGAAATGAGAACAGCGAGAAACTTAACACCAGGATTGATGGTCACAAAGTAAATGAAATTAAGGAATTCTGCTACCTAGGCAGAAAACCAACCAATGACGTACGGAGCAAGGAGGACATCAAAAGCAGATTAACACTGGCAGAAAGGGCATTCCTGACCAAGAGAAGTCTACTAGAACCAAACATCGGCCTTAATTCGAGGAAGAAATTTCTGAGAGCACAGCGTTGTATGGTGGTGAATCATGGGCTGTGGGAAAACCGGAACAGAACAGAATCGAAGCATTTGGGACGTGGTGCTACAGGCGAGTGTTGAAAATTAGGTGCAGTGATAAGATAAGGAACGAGAAGGTTGTGCACAGAATCGGAGAGGAAAGGAATATGTGGAAAACACTGAGAAGAAAAAGGGACAGGAGGGCATCTGTTAAGAGATAAGGGAATGACTTCCACGGTCCTAGAGGACAAAAACTGTAGAGGAGAACTGAAATTGAAATACATCCAGGAAATTATTGAGGATGTAGGTTGCAAGCGCTACTCTGAGATGAAGAGGTTAGCACAGGAGAGCAATTCGTGGCGGGCCGCATTAAACCAGTAAGAAGACTGATGAATAAAAAAAAAAGTAGTAAATCGGCTCTGTCCAGTTTCAGGGAAACATGCCCACAGTATGAAATGAAATGATGTTGGTGGCCCTCAACTACGCGCCCTCCGACTCAGAGTTGAAATATTAAAAGTTTTGGCCGGTTTCGTTGTGTAGGGGCTGGGATACGTAGTTGCCGCATTGCTTGCCACATACTGCTGAGTCTACAGTACACTACAAGAATACACACATGAATCGAATGGTCGAAGGTTTCTATCACTCGGCAATTGCGAATTATGAAAGTAACATATAAATTTATAAAAGAATGATTGCAATTAAATAAAAACTGCAGGTACTATCTTAACGACTTTAAATGAGGAGTACGATAGTAGAAGTACTTTTGAGAATGCGATATATTTCTGCAAAAGACTTATTGGTGTCGTTGGTGCAGCAATTAAATAAAATATAAGTTGAATAACAGGGAAACAATAGATTCCTACTGCACGTAATTAGTTACGAACAACGGCATAGCTCGCGAGATATTCACTTCTTAACGCACGCTACGTCTCCACTGTAGAAGCCACGGAAATCTCACAAGTGCACAAGTGGGCACTACGGAGTATTTCCACCCGCCGCGACCACGCGCAGACCGCTCCACGCTCTCCCAGTCTTTGCCACGACTGCGCGCCCGTCGCCGTCCTGTTCCGAACTGCCGTGTCCCGTGCGACCGTCCCTCGCGCCGCACCCTTCACCAGCTGCCCCGTGTCCTCTCCGGAGACGACGCCCCCATCCAGTCTCTCCATCCACGAGCGCAAGCGCCATGTCTGCAAACCAACGCACACACACACACACACATATTAAAGCACATGCGAAATACTGGATTTACATTTAAGAACTTGAAATTAAATAAATATTCCTACGGCTGGACCATAAACACGCTCTAACACACATTATTAGATACATAAACAAATTAAATAAACATATATCAAAGTAATAGCAACAAAAGGTAGGCCAGTAGCCTAATGTCTCTGTGCTTTCTAAACCACAGTAAATATTTAAGCAATTTCTTCATGAATAGTACATATCGGATATAAACAAAGACATAGGTGAATAAATATATTTATAAGCATGCTGATACCGTTTATTTGTGTAACTGTGGAGTACTTATGGCCTGACGCGATCGATAGTAATCGGCCACTTTGACCTCCAATAACTCATGTACTATTCAAGTTACATGCCTGTAAATCAAGCCAATTTAGGTCTACACTCATACCATTCTAAAGACACGGCGATCGACAAATTCGGAAGAAGCATTTGTATTTTGGAAATTCGTTACTGGGTGTTACGTGTATAATTTACGGTCAGTACTAAACTTCAAACTAATAAAGATATTGAAAATCCGATCACACCGTCAGAATCGACGTGCAAATAATAGTAATGTACACGTTTCTTTTTGACGTATCATGATTCATCTGGCTACTATTAATTTCTATACGAACTGTGAGATGTCTGCCATTAAGGTTTCACGAAGTCCGCCATGTTTGGCCCTCCCGTCGCAGAGCGTCACCAAGAAATTCCCAGCCACGCGGCTGGACCGGCCGCTGTGAACCATACGCGGTAGCTAAGCTAACGTTTGGGACCACGTGGCTGCTGCCGGGCCGCGGCTTTGACGAGCATCCTGTGCGGCCGCCCCAACTCCGACCATAGAATATTTCCAGGGCGCCACAACTCGCCCGTTACTTCACAAGTTGAGTCTGGATGCCATGGCGGAGACTCAAATGGATGTGATCGTGGATGCGACCTCAATGTCGCTTAATTCTCTGGTACAGAATTTTTTTGGTAATAACAGCATATGTGCCCGAACTTTACAGTTTTGACTTTTAAAATCCATACCAATATCCGTTGTTTTATTAAGGGAAAAGTTGCTACATATTCGTCATTGTAAATTCTGATGCTTACGTTGTTTACAGGTTCTGCATGGGGCCGAGGGTGATCAGCAGGTACTTCAGCAAAGGTTGTACACGGATAGTGGCCTAGCGTAGCATCTTATGTACAGCTGAAGTAAGGAACTACAGTGTATTCGCTTTATAATAAATAAAAGTTGATAGTCTCGATTGTTTTCAGTGCTGCTCCAATCCCACAAGCCACGATGTTTAAATTCACAGTCCATAAAATGTCCTACGGATTCCAAACACCAGAAAGATTTGTAAAATTTAATATAATTTATATCCCCATCATGCAGTTTACAGTGTGTTTATGAAGGTGTATATACACATTGAAAGAGATTCTGACAGGTTTATAAGATCTCTTTCTTTCCAAACATTGGACGATACACTATGTCATCAAAAGGATCCGGACACCCACAAAAACATACATTTTCCATATTGCATTGTTTTTCACATCTGCATTGTGCTGCAACCTACTGCCAGGTACTCCATATCAGCGATCTCAGTAGTCATTAGACATCGTGAGAGAGCAGAATAGGGCGCTCTGCAGAACTCACGGACTTTGAATGTGGTCTGGTTATTGGGTGCCACTTGTGTCATACGTCTGTACGCGAGATTTCCACACCCCTAAACATCCGTATGTCCACTGTTTCCGATGTTATAGTGAAGTGGAAACGTGAAGGGACACGTACAGCACAAAAGCGTACAGGCTGATCTCGTCTGCTGACTGACAGAGGATCGTGCTGTGTAATAGGCAGACATCCATCCAGACCACCACACAGGACTTCCAAACTGCATCAGGCTGCACTGCAAGTACTATGACAGGCGGGAACTGAGTAAACTTGGATTTCATGGTGGAGCGCCTGCTCATAAGCCACACATTACGCCGGTAAATGCCAAACGACGCCTGACTTGGTGTAAGGAGCGTAAACATTGCACGATTGAACAGTGGAAAAACGTTGTGTGGAGTGACGAATCACGGTACACAATGTGGCGATCCGATGGCAGGGTGAGGGTATGGCGAATGCCGGCTGAACGTCATCTGCCAGCGTGAGTAGTGCCAACAGTAAAATTCAGAGGCTGTGGTGTTATGGTGTGGTCGTGTTTTTCATGGAGGCGGCTTGCATCCCTTGTTGTTTCCTGTGGTACTACCACAGCACAGGCCTACACTGATGTTTTAAGCACCTTCTTGCTTCCCGCTGTTGAAGATAAATTCGGGAATGGTGATTGCATCTTTCGACACGATCGAGCACCTGTTCATAATGTACTGCCTGTGGCGCAGTGGTTCCACGACAATAACATCCCTGTAATGGACTGGCCTGCACAGAGTTCTGACCTGAATCCTACAGAACACCGTTCGTATGTTTTGGAACGCCGACTTCGTACCAGGCCTCACCTACCGACATCGATACCTCTCCTCAGTGCAGCACTCCGCGAAGAATGGGCTGCCATTCGCCAAGAAAAATTCCAGCACCTGATAGAACGTATGCCTGCGAGAGTGGAAGCTGTCATCACGGCTAAGAGTGGGCCAACATCATACTGAATTCCAGCATATTGGCTCTTGTAATTGAGACATTATCTACAACTTGTGTTAGTTCATTGAAGAAAGGGCCCACACTAACACTGGGTGATTAAGACATACGTAAAATAACTGATTTCTTGTTGATGTCAAGTGTTGTTAATTCAGTACCAGATTTTTGAAAGTGTTTCTGTTCACTTACGGTATCAAGTTCGTTCCTTGATATAACTGTGTTCCTTTTCTGATAGAAATGAACCATCCTCCAGCTCTTGAAGCAGATCGACAGGAAGACTGTCATTTCATACAGTGATAATGTTATACAGGGCAGTACACCAACACTAACACATTCTTCACTTGCAGCGTTATAGGACAAAGTAAAATATGAATGAAACAAAACCGTCTGGCAGGCAGGGAAATGCTTCTAACAGCCAACTGATGCTTCCCTTCAGCAACTGCTAAACGATAGATGATCCATAACAACAATAAATGTCTGGAAGTAAAAGAACTACACACAATTCATTCAATAAGTACTTCGTAACAGCTCAGGAAATAATTTTTTATCTTATTCATTTCTTTGTGAATGAGGTCAATGGAACATATGAATAACTGACTGGCTGTCCGTAATACACTGAGCCATAGAAACTGGTATAGGCATGCGTATTCAAATACAGGGATATGTAAACAGGCGCTGCGGTCGGCATAGCCTGTATAAGACAACAAGTGTCTGGCGCTGTCGTTAAATCGGTTACTGCTGCTACAGTGACAGGTTATCAAGATGTGAGTTTGAACGTGGTGCTATAGTCAGCGCACGAGCGGTGGGACACAGCATCTCCGAGGTAGCGATGAAGTGGGGATTTACCCATACGACCATTTCACGAGTGTACCATGAATATCAGGAATCTGGTGAAACATCAAATCTCAGACATCGCTGCAGCCAGAGAAAGATCCTGCAAGTAAGGGATCAACGACGACTGAAGAAAATTGTTCAACGTGTCAGAAGTGCAACACTACCGCCGATTGCTGCATATTTTAAAGCTGGGCCATCACCAAGTGTCAGCGTAGCGTAATCAACATGGCCTTTCGGAGCCAAAGGCTCACTGTGATCCCTTTATGACTGCACGACACAAAGCTTTACGCCTCGCCTGGGCCCGTCAACATCGACATTGGTCGGCTGATGACTGGAAACGTGCTGGCTGGTCGGACGAGTCTCGTTTCAAATTGTATCGAGTTGATGGACGTGTAGTGGAATGGAGACAACCTCACGAACCCATGGACCCTGCATGTCGGCAGGGGACCAGGTTGGTGGAGATTCTGCAGTGGTGTGGGGCGTGTGCATTTGAGGTGATACGGCACCGCTGACACGTGCAAATACGACTCTGACATGTGACACGTATGTCATCATCCTCTCTGATCACCTGCATCCACTCATGTCCATGGTGCATTCCGACGGACTTGGGCAACTCCAGCAGGACAATGCGACACCCTATATGTCCAGAATTGCTATGGAGCGGTTCCAGGAACACTTGCGCTGGCTACCAAACTCCCCACACATGAACTTTACTGAACATATCTGGGATGTCTTGCAACGTGCTGTTCAGAAGAGATCTCCACCTCCTCGTACTCTTACGGATTTGTGGACAGCCTTGCGGGACTCGTGGTGTCGGTTCCCTTCAGACATTAGTCGAGTCCATGCCACGTCGTGTTGCGGCACTTGGGGTTGCTCGAGGGGTCCCTACACCATATTAGGCAGGTGTACTATGTCGATCTTCCAGAGACGTTCGTTCACTCTAATAACACCAGTAATGACTGCTCAGTAAAAAAATGTTGAAGCTGGTAGGCTTTCAAGGGCACTGGACAAAATGTTAGTGACCCCCGTAGACTCGTAGCCAATACTGTGTGGCACCACCTCATTTCGTCAAGGGAGAGATTCCAAGAGTTTCTTCGGGTGTACTAGACCAAGCTAGAGACATTCACTGATGTTTGGGAGCCAAAAGCTGTGAGACTGCGAGAATGATGATTGCACAAACAGCTACAGACGTGTGTTATGGGACAGTTATCGTGTAACGTAGCGGACAATTCGAGGTACGACATACTGCCGAACTTCAAGTAACCAGAAAACCATGAGCCTGCCCTGGGAAAACAGGTTTTGCCGTATTGGAATATGCAAAGGTGAACCATGTGCTCATCATAAGGTGTAGGAAAAAGTGCAAAACTTGGTATCGATAATGTTGAAATAGAGATCAGCGTTCGTGTTCGAGGTAATGTGACTGAATGGCCGCAAAAACATTGGCTCTGAGCACTATGGGACTCAACATCTGTGGTCATAAGTCCCCTAGAACTTAGAACTACTTAAAGCTAACCAGCCTAAGGACATCACACACATCCATGCCCGAGGCAGGATTCGAACCCGCGACCGTAGCGGTCGCGCGGTTCCTGACTGAGCGCCTAGAACCGCTAGACCACAATGGCCGCAATCTATGGTTCGAGAAACACCCATAAAACATCACAAAACCACCTCCGGCCTCAACTATGCTATCCACACGCTGCAGGCTACACGCCTCATAGAGCCGTCGGTCCAATCAACGGCCTGCATTGTTTGAAAAGGGGCAAAGTCGAAACTGGTCGGAACGTGCTACTCCCTACAGTCATGTAACGTCCAGTTGCGCCGTTGTGTGGCAAATCGAAGACGTGCAGCTTTACATGCCGTTGCGAGGGATGGACTTTATGGACTTTAGCGAGGTTTCCTACTCAAGTTTGCCACTGCGTGGAGTTCCCTTCACAATCATGGCTCAGAAACTGACTGGGAAGGACAAGCATTGACTAACAGCTGACATTTCTGTCGGGTTTGTAGCAATTTTGTGCCGTATTACATGTTTGCGAGATGGAAATCATTCGTTGCAGACATGTTGTAAAATACGCCTTGATACGCCAACAAATCAGGCAACTTCATTCACCGTGTAGCTAATGGCAGCTCCAAACACGGCAGCAGCTTTCTGTCACATCTCCACGCAAACAGATCTTTCGGTGTTCATTCAACACAATAGACTGGCACATATCATCGACAGTCGCGTCTGCACACTTTGTATCGCTTCTGTTGTGTGCGCAAATCGGTAGGAGTTGTCGCTATGATACAACGTGACGTCACAGCACTGAAGAATCTCTGACTAGAAGATGTCTCCAAGAGTGGGCTCGAATTTTTGTAACCATTATACAGTGATGGTCCAAGGCGTCACACCCTGCAGTCGTTCACACTGGTGGGCCCTCGTCTGTGAGTGATCGATGAAAAGAATTTCTGAATTTCGTGAGTAGCTCTACTAGAGCTTTGAGTAGATTCGTATCTCGTTACAGACTTAGAATTCTTTTATTTTTTTAATCTTTATTCAAATCACTTTGATCGTTATTTTTACTCAAATAACAGTTTTAAATGTAACATTTTTATGCCTTTGTAACGTCAATTTATTTACACTGTTCATTCTTTCAATTGCTCTCATTTTTTCTTCCTAAAATTTTCTGCCACTTGGGATACTTGTGCATGTGAATTTAATTATTGTGATTTATTGGTTACGATTTAATTTCTTTCCTTTTATCAACTTATATTCTCGTCCATGTTATCGCCTTCATTATTTTTATTCCTGACTTTGCTACATACGGTTTTACTTATAACCCTTCTTTCGTCATCTGCGTTGTTTTGTGCATAGTGCAATAAGAATTTTTTTGTAAATGTCAATGTGGCACTTGCCATCCAAAAAAGCTATGCACCTTGTAACAAAAAATATGTTTTTGACACCATACCACAGTCAATAGGAGTAGGTTTTTTTCGTCTTTTGTTTTTTTGAATGATAAAATGGCATTTTAAAGCGTTTAAATATTATGATAGATAAATTGAAAATAATGAAATTCACATGCACAAAGATTCGAAGTGGAAAAATAATGATGAGAACAAGTAATTACAACTTAAACAATTAATACACTGACTAAAGTAACGTGATACTGGAATAAAAATTTAAAAAATCACTTTCCTTCCAGTTAATTGAATAAAAATAACACTTAAATCAATACTCGATGTTAACAAATTTCTCTTCTTCAGAAATGCTTTCCTTGCCATTGCCAGTCTACATTTTATATCCTCTCTACTTCGACCATCATCAGTTATTTTGTTCCCCAAATAGCAAAACTCATTTACTACTTTAAGTGTCTCATTTCCTAATCTTATTCCCTCAGCATCACCCGACATAATTGGACTACATTCCATTATCCTCGTTTTGCTTTAGTTGATGTTCATCTTATATCGTCCCTTCAAGACACTGTCCCTTCCGTTCAACTGCTCTTCCAAGTCCTTTGCTGTCTCTGATAGAATTACAATGTCATCGGCGAACCTTAAAGTTGTTAATTCTTCTCCATGGATTTTAATACCTACTCCGAATTTTCCTTGTTTCCTTTAATGCTTGCTCAATATACAGATTGAATAACATCGGGGAGGGGCTACAACCCTGTCTCACTCCCTTCCCAACCACTGCTTCCCTTTCATGTCCCTCGACTCTTATAACTGGCTTCTGGTTTCTGTACAAATTGTAAATAGCCTTTCGCTCCCTGTATTTTACCCCTGCCACCTTCAGAACTTGAAAGAGAGTATTCCAGTCAACATTGTCAAAAGCTTTCTCCAAGTCTACAAATGCTAGAAACGTAGGTTTACCTTTTCTTAATCTACCTTCTAAGATAAGTCGTAGGGTCAGTATTGCCTCAGGTGTTCCCATATTTCTACGGAATCCAAACTGATCTTCCGCGAGCTCGGCATCTACCAGCTTTTCCATTCGTCTGCAAAGAATTCGCGTTAGTATTTTGCAGATGTGACTTATTAAGCTGATAGTTCGGTAATTTTCGCATCTGTCAACGCCTGCTTTCTTTTGGATTGGAATTATTATATTATACTTGAAGTTTTAGGGTATCTCGCCTGTCTCATACATTTTGCTCATCATATGGCAAAGTTTTGTGAGGACTGGCTCTCCCAAGGCCGTGAGTAGTTCTAATGGAATGTTGTCTACTCCCAGGGCTTTGTTTCGACTTAGGTCTTTCAGTGCTCTATCAAACTCTTCCTGCAGTATCATATCTCCCATTTCATCTTCATCTACATCGTCTTCCCTTTCTATAAGATTGCCCTCAAGTACATCGCCCTTGTATAGTCCCTCTATATACGCCTTCCACCTTTCTGTTTTCCCTTCTTTGCTTAGAACTGGGTTTCCATCTGAGCTCTTTTCTCCAAAGGTCTCTTTAATTTTCCTGTAGGCAGTATCTATCTTACCCCTAGTGAGATAAGCCTCTAAATCCTTACATTTGTCCTCTAGCCATCCCTGCTTAGCCATTTTGCACTTCCTGTTTATCCAGGTCCCATCTCCTTAAATTCCCACCTTTTTGCAGTTTCTTCAGTTTTAATCTACAGTTCATAACCAATAGATTGTGGTCAGAGTCCACATCTCCCCTGCAAATGTGTTACAATTTAAAACCTGGTTCCTAAATATCTGTCTTACCATTATATAATCTATCTGAAACCTGTCAGTATCTCCAGGCTTCTTCCATGTATACAACCCTCTTTTATGATTCTTGAACCAAGTGTTAGCTATAATTAAGTTGTGCTCTGTGCAAAATTCTACCAGGCAGGTTCCTCTTTCATTTCTTACCCCCAATCCATATTCACCTACTATGTTTCCTTCTCTTCCTTTTCCTACTATCGAATTCCAGTCCCCCATGACTATTAAATTTTCGTCTCCCTTCACTATCTGAATAATTTCTTTTATCTCATCATACATTTCTTCAATTTCTTCGTCATCTGCAGAGCTAGTTGGCATATAGACTTGTACTACTGTCATAGGCATGGGCTTCGTGTCTATCTTGGACACAATAATGCGTTCACTATGTTGTTTGTTGTAGCTTCAAATGGTTCAAATGGCTCTGAGCACTATGGGACTTAACTACTGTGGTCATCAGTCCCCTAGAACTTAGAACTACTTAAACCTAACTAACCTAAGGACATCACACACATCCATGCCCGAGGCAGGATTCGAACCGGCGACCGTAGCAGTCGCGCGGTTCCGGACTCGGCGCCTAGAACCGCTAGACCACCGGGGCCGGCTATGTTGTAGCTTACACGAACTCCTATTTTTTATTCATTATTAAACCTACTCCTGCATTACCCCTATTTGATTTTGTATTTATTCCTCATAGCACTCATGTAAATAATGAAACATGGCAGTTCACCATTGGCAAGTGACAACTTCACTACAGTGTCCCAACAAGACAATATGTTCATTCTGATACTGTTCCGAAAACTCTGTGTTACATCTACATCTATGTACATAAGTCAGCAAGCCACTGTATGTTGTATTGTGGAGGATACCATGTACCACTACCAACGATTTCCTTTTCTATTCCACTCTAAGCGAGGGAAAAAAATATTGCTTACATGCCTCCGCAAGAGCTCTAATTTATCTGGTGTTTGTGATAGTTATGCAAAATATATGTTGGTCGCTGTAGATTTTTCTACAGGCGGCTGTAGCTATTTCATGGGAAGTGTGTCGTCTTCCCTTTAGGGATTCCCATTTGAGTTTATGTAGCGTCTCAGTAGCAGTCTCACGATGGTCAAATCTACTGGTAACAGATCTAGCAGAGTGCTTCTGTATTGCTTCAATGTCTTTCTTTAATATTACTTTCTGAGGATGCCAAATACTCTAAGGGTACTCAAGAATAGGGTTGCCTTAGTGTTGTGTATGTGGTCTCCTTTTGTAGGTGAGCTACACATTCCTAAAACTTTTCCAGTAAACTGTAGCTGAAAATCCACCTTCCTTACTGCTGTTTTAATGTGCTCATTAGATTTCATATCACTTTGCAATGTTATGAGTAGATATTTAACCGATGTGAATTTGTCAAGTAGCACAGCACTGTCACTGTGCTCAAACATTACAGGATTTTTCTTCCTACTTATCTGCATTAATTTACATTTTCCTACGTTTAGATTGGCCGGCCGAAGTGGCCGTGCGGTTAAAGACGCTGCAGTCTGGAACCACAGGACCGCTACGGTCGCAGGTTCGAATCCTGCCTCGGGCATGGATGTTTGTGATGTCCTTATGTTAGTTAGGTTTAACTAGTTCTAAGTTCTAGGGGACTAATGACCTCAGCAGTTGAGTCCCATAGTGCTCAGTGCCATTTGAACCATTTTGAACCTACGTTTAGAGAAACGGCCATTCATCCAGACATAACAGAAACTCTGTCTAAGTCACACTGTATAACTCTACAGTCACACAAGGAGAACATTTCCGCATATACTACGGCTTCATCATACGGTGAGGAGTAAACATTCTGCAAATTCTTTACTAAACAAAGGGAATTAATAACAAACTCCTTTTCTTATTATGGAAAGAAAGATGTTCCAGCTAATAAACCCAATATCCACCAGCCAAACAGTTTCTTTTTCTCTAAATATTATATGCACCTGCAGATATTAATGGCACTGTATCACTTGGAAGCGAGTCTGTACAGCCAAACTAACTTACCGTGTTTCCATACAGCTCGCATACTCAAAGTGTAACTATGTTCTGACAATTACGTCAAATGCATTTTCATCTTTAGTATGGAATGGAGATGTAGACGAAGAGAGTTTTTAACGACTGTGCAGTGGCCAATAGCCAAGTAATGCTTTTCGCAACCACACTTCTTTCATAGGTTTGGCCCTGGTGGAGTCGGTGCAGCTTTGCCCTTATCTGTGGTGTGCACAGGATCACACGGACCCACTGTCCTACCCGGACTTCTAACACTGGTCTTCTTTTCTTTCAGTGTTCAACCCTGAGGTTGGTTTGCAGCGGAGCGCCATTACTCTCTTCTGTCTGCCTTTGTCTTCATTTCCACGTATGTGTTACATCCAACGTCATTCATGATGTGTTGCATGTGTGATATCCTTGGTCACCCCCCGCCGATTGCTTCCCTCGGTAGCTCCTTCTGCTATTGTTCCAATCATTTGTTGTGTCGTAGGACGTGCCCTAAAAGTTTGTCTCTTCTTGTTTAGATGTGCCTCCACAGACATCTGGTTTCCTGTACTCTTCTAAGCACCTCTTCATTTGTTACTTTTTGTCTCTCCAGCTGATCTTCATCGTCCTTCTATAGCACCACGTCTCCAGGGCCTCTAGCCGTCTTCTCTTCCAATTGTCTAAGTTTCTCATCCTTATAGGGACACACTCCAAACGAAAGCTTTCATGATACGTTTCCTCATTTTCAGACTGATGTTGTTGCTGGTGAGTAAGTTCCTTCTCCGATTAAATGCAATTTTGGCCTTTTGTGTTCTGGTCGCAATTTCTTTCCAGCTTCTACCATTCCCTGTGATTTTGCTTCCCAGGTAAGTAAATTCCTCTATCACTTCCAGCTCCTCTCTTCCAATTCTCATTCTCAGACGTTCATATTCTACTCCTGTACTGCGTACCATCACTTTAGTCTTTTCTTGTTTGTTCTCATTCCACACTGATTGCGTAGAATTTTTTCCATTGTTCTGAGGACTTCCCATAGATCTTCTTTTGTCTCCGTGACTATAGCAATACCATTTGCATAACGTACCATGTCTATCTTCAGCCCACTAATTTTGATACCCACCTTAGTAGTTTCTCGAACATGGTCTATAGTTTCCTGGATCCAACCATTGAATATAAGAGAAGCGAGAGCACATCCTTGTCTTACCCCTTTTCTAATATTTGCTTCTTGTTCCTGGTGACAGTCTCTAATCTCTGCCACCTCATTCTTATAGAAACTGAGTATCACACGGATGTCTTTGTACTTTATTCCACTTTTCCTCATTACTCTGAACATCTCTTCCCAGATAACGTTAACAAATGCCTTTTCCAGGTCTACAGAGGCAATACAAGTTGGTTTATTTTTCTGTCATCGCCTTTCGATAACGAGTCTTAGTGCCAGAATCGCCTCTCTTGTTCCCAATCCCCTTCTGAAACCAAACTGATCTTCACTCAGCATATCCTCCACCTTCTCTTCAATTCTCTTCAGAGCTAATTTTATGAGAATTTTTGATGCATGTGATATTAGACTTACAGTTCGGTACTGCTCACATTTTGTAGCTACTGTCTGCTTTGGTATAGTGCAACGTAACCATCCAGTACTGGTGGTGGTAAAAGTCTACCTAAGTAGGTAGGTTAGCGTCGCTTTGACCCGTCCAACCGCTCCTGCAAGCTACCGTCTGTAGTAAACGGTTTCTTAAATTCATGTGGACCACGAAATTACTGGCCCCTGCAAGTTATTGCTGGGTATTAATAATTTCTAGCGGAAGGTTTTAATGAACCGGTAAAAACTGGAAAGCAACGGATGAAGCATTTCTTTAAACAACTACAGAAGGCACCTATACAGGGCTTAATAGGCAGTATACAGCTTTTATTTGCTTTCATGACCTTGAATTCGCCTGGGGTACCCACTGCCACCTATTTTTTATGATGGACGGAGTAAAATCAGTGGGCATTAAAATCCGACACCTTTCCTAGTGGCACGAGTATTTTACTTAACCCACAACATCGCCAACAAATCAGATCGTTATGGGGGTGACAAGAAACATCACTGCAATGCTGTTCAACCCACATGGCGAAGATTCAGCAGCCAACAGAACCCAGAAAAATATGGACACACACGATTATGCCTTCCCTATTTTACACTCGCTCACTATCGTTTGATTATTCATCGTGTACAATATATTTTCAGACCGAAACTACGATTTATCAATGCGGCGGTTGCTCCAACAAACCAAGTGGCGCGATAGCAAATTCACAAAGAAAACATATGGAAAATAAATAAAAATTCCAAAAACATTACTGTAAATGGAAGAGCAGATTAAAATACATTGAATGAGTGAATTTCCGTTAAGCATAGCGCAGTAACGTGACCGTGAGCTTATGGCACATGGTGCGATGCCTGAACAGGGCACTGACGCAAGGTCTACTGAAATTCGAGTAAATTAAGAAAATCAATTCCCTTATGGGGTTCAGTGGTAATCTCGCACCTGGTTTCAACATCTGGACTTCATTACAGAGCAGATTTGAGACAATCTAATGCCTATGTTAACATTACCAAGACGTGAGCTGCGTCTCCATGTCTGTCCAGCACCACGACCCAGGAACAAGTGCTCTTCCAACCGAATTCGCCTAATCGTTCCGCTTACAAACGTGGTGTGGATGGCGTGTCAACCTGACAGAGCCAGTACGCGCGCCTACGTGTCATCTTTGCCCTGCAAACTTGGTCTCTGCTAAACTTGTTCGCACTTGGGGGGTTGGTACTACCCTACCCCAGAACAACCATTCATGCAGTGTTACAATCTGTGCCTAAAGCTTTCTGCTAGTTCACACATTCACTCATTTATACCGTCCAGGCCGCATAAATCAAAGGAAAATGGGAAACGTGGGACACAACATAAAATAATTCAATAAGTAACATTGTTTAGTCCATTCTCTCCCTTTGGACACCAGCTGAGGTATTATCTGCAAGAGAAAAAAAGTCTTGCTGATAATTTCTGCGTGCTAGCAATTTAATAAAACATTGGAACGGTACAACAAGTGTAATGTTGTTATGTGTAATGTTGTTGCTTTAATTTGTTCTGAAAGCGGTGCTGATATTCAAGACCATAAAAGTGGGTTAAAAGTTGTGAGCTATCTGAGGAAGTTAACCTTGCATTACTGCGCAACTGTTTCACCAGGTATCCAGTCTAGCTTACCAAATTCCCAACCAGACTAACATTAATTATAATATTTTAGTACTCATCTTACGATAACAGGTGATATATATATAAAAAGACAATAAAATAAAAAGAAATGAATCAGTTTATATTTGGACATTTATTTTAAATTTTATCATTGTTCCGTTAGAATTTCAACATATCAAACTTGATTCGTAACTAAACTGGTGCCTTATTTAGGATTGTGAAAATGTGAGTTTGTTATCTTACGGAACACATCAAACAGGAAGCCAGGATTGGGAGACTGCATACAACACTGCATTCATAAAATAACACACGAAGAACGTTGAGACATACCCAAGAGGAAATTAACCACAACCAACCGATTCAATTTTCACCCAAAGAAGTTACGTTCGTAGCGCAATCCTGTCTGTCATGTAATTACCACACACTGGTGTACCAAATTCATACTAACTCTCTGCGAAATCTTCCCGAAAAGAATAGCTGAGGGCTACTTTGATGCTTACACCACATGATTCACGTGGTCTACTTGGTTTACACAAAGAATGTAACTCCACAATAATTTTGATAATTAAAATAAATTACATCGAAAAGCAATTTACAAAAGAAAAACCTCAAACTGGTTACCATCGTCTTACTATTAACCTGATGGGTCAAACAATTGTATAAGGACGTGGTGCTGGTCTCACAAAGTACACCCCACGTGGGTTGAACGTAAAGAAAAGTTGCTGTATTGAAAAATATTGTCAAGACGAGACGTTATAACCTCACGCACATTCGCATTTAAGATTGATGATCTTAGAGTTACTGATCAACACGTGGTTCCTCTTTACTCACAAAGTAGTGACAAAGCAACTACCGGAAGATATTCTGAACTTCACACTCGAATTACACTCCGTTGCAATTTAAGATAACATTAGATATTTTAGAGCTAAACCTGAAATAAAGGTGATTAAATTTTCAGCTAGGCTGAACTTAAGAAATCTATTGTCCTACAGACTTAGCAGACACGCGCTTAGCCGGAGATCTTACCACTTCAGACACTCGCCGCGGACAGACTGAGCTGAGCTCCTACCAAGGGGTGCTTCACAGATACAAACGGAAGTGACTAGAGAGGCAGCTTCCTATACCAACATGACAAGGGACGGGCAGGACCATACTAAGAATAGAAACCTCTGTGCTTTTAGAAAGCGTAACTACCTGTTCCGACGTTGGTCCTACTGTTCTCTAGCAGACAAGCTTGTCTGCTATTATCAAGCATGCAACTAGAAATACATTTGCTCACTCATCCTCTCACACAGAAGGGAAGGGGGATGACAGTATCTTATCATATACATTATATAGAAGAAAGCGGATGTAGGTTCCGTATGAGACTGTGTGACATGAATTACATACAAACTGTGTTTTAAAGTGTAGTAGTGTGACAAATCGTTCTTGTTTATGTGTAAAAGTAACACGTTTCACTCCTCAGTCTCCTCCCAGATAGTCAGAAACACCACAGTCAATTTAGAAGAGGAATTTATGCCGTAAATAACAACAGATTTAAGAAATTAACATGAAAGGAATCCAACAGAGACCTTTCACAAGTTCCATTTCATCACACTCTGGTATCTTCGAAGAAAATGGACTTCTGGCTGGCTTTCCGATGGAACGACAGTCCAGAACATTTTTCAATTGACGCCACGGGGAGGAGACCCTAATCTCCACACTGCACCAATCCGTTTTATACATATAAATATATTTTTAACATGCTATGCTAGGCACTGTTCAAAGTACAACATTGGACAGTTAGTCTGCCAAGAGCGCACAAAATACACTCCTGGAAATGGAAAAAAGAACACATTGACACCGGTGTGTCAGACCCACCATACTTGCTCCGGACACTGCGAGAGGGCTGTACAAGCAATGATCACACGCACGGCACAGCGGACACACCAGGAACCGCGGTGTTGGCCGTCGAATGGCGCTAGCTGCGCAGCATTTATGCACCGCCGCCGTCAGTGTCAGCCAGTTTGCCGTGGCATACGGAGCTCCATCGCAGTCTTTAACACTGGTAGCATGCCGCGACAGCGTGGACGTAAACCGTATGTGCAGTTGACGGACTTTGAGCGAGGGCGTATAGTGGGCATGCGGGAGGCCGGGTGGACGTACCGCCGAATTGCTCAACACGTGGGGCGTGAGGTCTCCACAGTACATCGATGTTGTCGCCAGTGGTCGGCGGAAGGTGCACGTGCCCGTCGACCTGGGACCGGACCGCAGCGACGCACGGATGCACGCCAAGACCGTAGGATCCTACGCAGTGCCGTAGGGGACCGCACCGCCACTTCCCAGCAAATTAGGGACACTGTTGCTCTTGGGGTATCGGCGAGGACCATTCACAACCGTCTCCATGAAGCTGGGCTACGGTCCCGCACACCGTTAGGCCGTCTTCCGCTCACGCCCCAACATCGTGCAGCCCGCCTCCAGTGGTGTCGCGACAGGCGTGAATGGAGGGACGAATGGAGACGTGTCGTCTTCAGCGATGAGAGTCGCTTCTGCCTTGGTGCCAATGATGGTCGTATGCGTGTTTGGCGCCGTGCAGGTGAGCGCCACAATCAGGACTGCATACGACCGAGGCACACAGGGCCAACACCCGGCATCATGGTGTGGGGAGCGATCTCCTACACTGGCCGTACACCACTGGTGATCGTCGAGGGGACACTGAATAGTGCACGGTACATCCAAACCGTCATCGAACCCATCGTTCTACCATTCCTAGACCGGCAAGGGAACTTGCTGTTCCAACAGGACAATGCACGTCCGCATGTATCCCGTGCCACCCAACGTGCTCTAGAAGGTGTAAGTCAACTACCCTGGCCAGCAAGATCTCCGGATCTGTCCCCCATTGAGCATGTTTGGGACTGGATGAAGCGTCGTCTCACGCGGTCTGCACGTCCAGCACGAACGCTGGTCCAACTGAGGCTCCAGGTGGAAATGGCATGGCAAGCCGTTCCACAGGACTACATCCAGCATCTCTACGATCGTCTCCATGGGAGAATAGCAGCCTGCATTGCTGCGAAAGGTGGATGTACACTGTACTAGTGCCGACATTGTGCATGCTCTGTTGCCTGTGTCTATGTGCCTGTGGTTCTGTCAGTGTGATCATGTGATGTATCAGACCCCAGGAATGTGTCAATAAAGTTTCCCCTTCCTGGGACAATGAATTCACGATGTTCTTATTTCAATTTCCAGGAGTGTAATATCATTGATACAGTGACAATTGCAACAAATAATCTCAGCATTGTGAATGTTCTATAAGTGACATCATCTCAGGTAATTAATCTCAATTATAAAATACAGATGGGTACACATTATGCAAACACAATGAATTATTGCAACAAATATTCAGAGCATCCTTGAAGATTCTAGAAACGATATCACCTTAAGTAATTAATCACAATTGTACAATAGAGATGGGTACACATTATGGAAACACAATTGTTTTAGCACACTGTGAATTGGAACACTCATAACAAGGGGGGGGGGCAGTTAGTGGTTCTCAGTAGGCATAACAGAAGTACTGTTCGAAATATTGAAATGAGTAAATATTCACGTAATCACGTAGACAAATAAATACACATAATGGAAACACTCTTAGTTATGGCAAAACACTGTGAGATGAAACATTTATAGCAAGGGTGGCAGTTACTGTTTAACAACAGATCAAAAATGAGTAAACAATCACTTAATAAAAATATATCGCCTTCAGGGGCTACAAAACATTTTCTATTATTCGTCTTATCAGAAACTCTAATAAAAACTCTAATTTAAGTTTCATTAGTTATTGAGTCTGCTAGCCTATCACTAAACCCTTAATAAAGCATTCTCATTATTGATTGCAATAAAGCTACGTGGGCCATGAAAGCAATGTTATGAACAATTATATAGGCACAAATAGCTCACAAAACAATTTCCCTTTACACATGTCTTAGGTCCAGTTAAAATCAAGTATCTTATCTCTGCTACACCGAGGCTTATGGCCGCCTTGTCGTGACACACACTTAATTCTGGCCAGACAGGACTGAGAGAAACATTGTCGGCCTAGGTTCTGATTAACTCATTAGGCGTACATCTTGCTTTGGGTCAGAAAATTTACCCCATATTACATCCCCAGTTTCAGGCTGGTAGATGACAGACTAACGACATGCACCTTACTATACTTCTAACTTTAGAGATAATACTTTATGTTAAAGCCAATGGTCCTCTCCTTTTCCTCTCTGCTCAGAATCTGCTACGAAATCATCAAAGAAGGATACACTAATGACACGACTAACCTAGGACAAGTTAACACTTTATACATCTTACTCAACATATTCACATGAATAAGATACAAGATTCTCTCTTGAGTGGCATGATACAGAAACACTTGAAAGAAGGGGCTAGCTCCCTGGTTAGGTCGGTTATCACTGGCACTTCCTACAGTTCAGTAGCCACGCGGCACTGTTAAGTCACACGCACACAATCTAGGGTTATTGTCGGGGAGGGCTTTCTTCCAAAGTAACTTTTGGGGGGTAGCCTATTACACTCTGCCGACTCTCGTTCCTCACATGCTGTCTCCTTAAGTTTTATTGCGCCCAGCGCAATTGTCTTCTGCGAAATTCTGATGGCAAGGTAGTCATCCGTTGGCAGTGAACACACTGTTAAAGTGGTTGCCTTTGTTGTCCTGCAAGCACCATGACTAGTGGAATGGGCTGGACTAAAGGTACAGCAGTTCCCGTAAGCCCACTTAGATCACCTGTCATACAATCGTTCTGAACGTTTGTTTCCCTTTATGGCTTGAAGTTTTCCTACTGTCTTCAACCGGTAAATTATTGCGTGGCAGGTTTACTAGCGTTTATTGTCTTAACTTTCGGTGGCGAACAGTTCGTAGCTCTCTCAAAAAATGGCTCTGAGCACTATGGGACTCAACTGCTGTGGTCATTAGTCCCCTAGAACTTAGAACTAGTTGAACCTAACTAACCTAAGGACATCACAAACATCCATGCCCGAGGCAGGATTCGAACCTGCGACCGTAGCGGTCTTGCGGTTCCAGACTGCAGCGCCTTTAACCGCACGGCCACTTCGGCCGGCGTAGCTCTCTCACCAGGCACTGCTGGCGGTGTCTACACCTCAACGTCGTGGACCACTGAAAATGCAAGCGAAGTTCATCACGACACACTTTTCTTAACTAAATATCGGTGGGTCCATGTCCTCTTTACGTCAAAACCTATCAGGGATCACGAAAAGTGCTAGTGAAGTTCATCGTGATACCATCTACTTAGTCAAATATCGGCGACGTTATGTCCTCTTTGAGTCCGAAACCTATCATGGATCAGGAAAACTGCTAGTGTAGTTCATCATGATCTAATTAAATATCGGCGAGTTTATGCCCTATCTCTAAGTCCGAAATATGCTGTCATTATATTGCCAGTCTTTAACGGGTTCTCCCTCATTTCCGTGTCCATAGTCACTACAGGGGTTACCTATGAGACTAGGAGCCTTCAGTCTGTACCCCATCATCTCTTAGCTCTGGAAACAAACCGAACAGCAACCTACTTCACCTGACAAGTTCGGTCACGCTAATGGCTTGTGCTAAAGTCATTACGACCGCCGCCTCTTGCATCCAGTCGTAACGGCATGCGAGTCGCCCCCTGACAAGATGCGCCGGAGCGATAACATCAGGGCCTTTTTAGTGGTTAAAGGCTTAGCCGCTCCGCCTGCCCGTGAATACCTGCAGGTAGCCGCCCGAGGCCGTCGGCGCGTGCCAGCAGCTGAGAGTGGTGCGTCAGCACAGGGCCGCCGTGGACGGCTAGCCACGCCCCAGCTCTGCCGCGGTGGGTGGGGCGGGGGGGAGGGGTGTGCAAGGCTCCGTTCATACCGCCTGGCCTGTGCGTGCGCGACCTTCCGCGCTCGGCTGCAGCACCGGGGCAGGTTCTCCCGTGTCCTTGCCACCTGGACTCGGTAAGCCGCCCTTTTCTCGCCATCGCCTTGCAACATTCAGACAGAGCAATCGTCATTCTGTTAAATTTTAGTGGTCATCATCTCCTTACTTGAGTACACCAAGTACATTTCTCAATTAACCTACAGTACACAAATCTTAATTATTTACAGGTTTCACCAGGGCTTTACAATGGATGACAAATAGTTACTAATACAAAATAATTCTTAACCTCTACATATTACATTTTGTTTATACACAGGCATCAGAAATCTTACGCTAATCTGTTTGGCAATTTACAGTAACTGAGTTCAAATATAAGTTTCGCGATTCCTGAATAATAATTACAAGAGAGGAAAAAAATGCGTCTCCAAAAGGCGTTACTGTGCGGAAGACGTTTTATAAAAATTGCTAGCCTATTTTTTTGGCTACAGGTCATTTACTTCTCTCTGACAACTGTTAAATTCTTATGGCTGCTTCCTTAGATACCAATCATATTTGAGTGTCCATAAAGGAGCAACCCTTCTGTCTCGATTGTGGAGTAGGGCAGGTATCTTGGGTTTTGGGGATTGTTATGTAAACCACTACACCACCACCACGATCTACCTCTCTATCTTCCTTCCTTCTTGCATGCTCGCATTTCCAAACTACTCGAGTATTACTCCAGACATTTATATGTCACACCACAACGTTTTAGATATTGCTTTCACCATCAAAATTTTCTAATCTACTATTATGAGAGATCGTTAGCAGTACTGACAGATAGCTAGAAGCATTATCCCAACGTTTTTTTTTTTTTTTTTTTGTTTGTTCCTTTAACACACAGGCAAAGCCAACACTGGCGACGTAACTGCTCATCCATTAGGTATGACCAGTTTAGCACACCATGAAACACTGAGTAGCTAGTTACACATCACAAGAAAAAACATAGAATAAAGGTTCATTGGAATGATACCGTCTGGAGTTATTACCTCTCATTACAGTTTCATGCTTTACCCGACTCAGATGTTTCCTCTCTGTTTTGTCAAGTTCAGTCCGCCAAGAACAACTTACGGCTGTTTTTTACTTGGAAAAGACTCACAGAACATTACACCAACAACTTTGGGTCATCACATCAGTCCTCTTTACTCGCAATTTCATCTGAGGCCATTCTAATCAGCATCACGTCCCTTTTAGTGCTGTTTATTCCCTGGGAACAAACATTCAAGCACAGAAACCGCATACCACATGCTAATAGTTATAAATCTAAGGACACACTTTACATCTTGTATCTAGAGTATCATCCTCTTACGTCAAGATGTCATTCGTGACTGCAGTCGGTACTCCCCCTGTTACCTCTCTGGGGCTTCCTCTTCATTCAGTCGTGCCTTCATTCCTCTGGATGGTTTGCCTCCAGGAACCTTAACTTGCCTCCGTCTGATTATCCTTGCTACGGTGTGTCACATACTCCTTACCAAGTTCAGCTCGCTCTCGGGGTCTCTCAAAGTCACCACCGCGTAAGTCAGTAACACTTTATAGCGCTGCGTCTCTGCACAACACTAAAACACAAATACCACAACCACACAAAAAATTCGGTGCCTTTTGCAACCGACAACTGGTCCCGTCGCTACCTTGGCGCGATCCTTTACTACCACATAAGCGCATCTATGGCGCGTTTCCCCATCAATATACTTTGCAAAGGTCTACCTTTGCCAGCGTAACTACTTCTCGTTTCCCTTACGAGTGATCCTCGCTTCTCCAGAGCAAATCACCACCATAACGTACGAATATCTTCCTTCGACACTCGTTTTTTCCACATAGCTTCTAGCTTATGACCAGGCAAAAACAGCAAGAAGAGTACCAAATCCATTGCTTAAGATGTTGTGGAGTACTATGATTACACTACACTAAATGGTTGCCTGTAAACGATGACCCTCCTGTCCCTTGTTCTTACTCTATCCATTTTTTGACGTTGGATATGTGGTGCAAGCCTCTTGGCTTACGAGACCAGACAGTTTCGATTTCACTGGCGTTCTGATGTGCGACACGTCTCACCCTAAAGGGTCCTGAATACACGTTGAAAAACTTACTGCTAATATACCGGTGTCTTTTGGATAATCTATGAGTCCTCACGAGAACCTTATCGCCAATTTCCAGTACTAATTATCTAATGCGTCCCTTTTGTTGCCTTTTTCTACTTAACGCCTCCTTCCTGATATTTGCAATTGCTAACTCTACCACTACCCTGTGTTGTTGCCGCCTTTCTGGTGGCCAATCTACCAGTTCCCTAATTCTGTTGGGAGGTGCCTGATTCTTCAGGACCAGTGCAGGACTGAGCTTCATCGTCCCGTATGGAATTTCGTTCAGGATTCCTTGGAAGTCTGCCAGATATTGATCCCCTGTTTTCGCGTTCCGTATCACCGCGGGAATTACGTGGCTCCTCTGACCTCCCGCCTGCTGCGTGCCACGAATTCTGCTCGTTACGACGGAACCGCTCTTCCCTAGGGCGTCCCCAGCCTCTGCTGCGTTGTCGCGGGCTCCAAGAGGCACGCCCACGCCTGTCATGTCCACGACCGTGATTATTATTACCGGAAAACTGAGGTCTCCAACTCTGGTTGCGCCTTCGCCCGACATTCTCGTCGCGGTTTCCTTCAAACCTAACGGCGTTTTGCTGCTCACTTATATTTCTTTCAGTACCCAACTCTTGCAGCAGGTTCTGAAAGCCACTAACTTCGTCCATGCCTCTTCCCGCAATTGTAATTTCTTTACGCAGTTTGCTCGGGAGTTTAGTAAGACAGATTCTGTTGAGTTCCTTAGGATCATACGGTGCGTCAAGGAAGTGATTGCTCTCGACCGTGTCTTTGTAGTACTCTACCGGGCGTCTGAACGTACTGTAAACGTAGTTCTCTCGCATTAAGTTGCCCAATTGCAGCCGCTATTGCATGCTCCGAGACCAGAACTCGCTGAGGAAATCCGCCTTAAAGTCCTCGTACGTTCGACAGTCCTTAAGCATTATTTGTAATCGGGGTAGCCGCTTCACCTCTCAGGTGGCTGCACGCGAATTTTATTCTTAGCACATCTCCGCAGGAGCGAGGCAGCGAGTTTTCAAACTGATTGAGCCACATCGAGGGCGCTACGTCGTGGATCGGGTCGGGGAAAAGAAAATAAGATTGCACTGAGACAAAGTGTCTCCTGCATTCTTCCTCGTCAGTATCAAAATTCATACCATGATCAGCCGTCCGAGTAGGCGGCTCCGGATTACGCCTTAAATTACCGAGTCTCCCTTCAAAATCACGGTATTCCTCTTCTTCTCTGCGCCTACGTTCACTGCTGGAACGTTCTGCTCCCCTAGCCGCATTACTGACAGAATTACTGCCGTTGGCGCTTTGATTTTCCTGCAGCTTATTATGCAGGTCAGCTATCATGTCCCGATTGCATTTGCTAATATCCGCCTGCACCCTTTTAAACTGCAGAAGTGACTGAATTTCTGCAGATTCCGCGACAGGTACTGGCCGTGTCCTATCCGAGTCCGTTCCATTATTCAGCGCGATTTCCTCTACCGCACTCGTCAGGACGCCTACCTGACTGATGACCCTATCAGTCTCGTCTGCTTGCGCCGTTAGCTGCTCACCCTGAGCGGCCACCTGCTCGCTCACACGAGCAACCACTTCTCTCTGTTCCGTGCAGACGCTCTCCTATACTTCTCTAACTCGCGACTCGGAAGGAAGCACTATTTCTCGCAGGGACAGGTCACTTTCAAGCACTGTGACCCGGTTTTCGAGTCTGTTTGTGGCCTCGCTGACTTCGGTTTGCACAGACTGTATCTCCTTTAACATGGAGTCAGCCAGTGCCTGGTTTCCAGCAGTGGCTGTTTCGACTCGGGTTTCTAACGCTTCTAGGCGTTCCTGTTGGTGCCCTAGCTTGCGTTCTTGTTCGTCGAAACGGCTATTAATTGCACCTATCTGTTCGTCTAATTTTCTTGTTAGTTCCTCGCGTAATGACTTATTTGAGTTATTAAGTTGTAAGGTCAAATTATGTTATAACGCCAACGCCTTGTTTGAGTCCAGTAATGTCTTATTTGAGTCTTCTAACGCCTTATTTACCCTCTTCTGATGATCGGCTTGCTGCTTCATGAATTGCAAAACACTTGCTAGCAGTGGGTTCTCGTGGCCCGTATTTCCCGCGCTAGCCTGTGCTGTGAAAGTTGGCTCGGATGCACATTGCTGAGTCGCACCCTCACTCGTGCTGGTGGCTTCCGAGGCCTCCTCCGCACTGCCTGCCTGGGGCCCGAGTCCCGTTACGAACGCACGAGGCTCCACTGTTTTGTTTGTCCGTGGCCCGTTGTCAGCTCACCCCGGTTTGGTACTCCGCACCAGCCGGCAATCCCTGCGTGCTGCACACACCACCGTTTTCGTCGTGCAACATATCCATCTCTGCTATGCTTTTCGCGCGCACTCTAGTAATAATCTGACTCATTACCTATGTTTACGGTTTTAATCACTGTCCTCTACACACTATACAACGTACAACAAAATAACCCAGAAATATCTAATTAACCGATCTCATGTACCAAAACACCCGTAAATTCAACTATAGGCCAAGACACAACAAAATCAGCAGAACACAACATAGATAGAAGCAACGCTCTATTCAGCACAAGCAGAATTGTGCTCCACTATACAAGAAAAAATTACTATTTCATTCAATTTTGTTAATTTAATGCAACCTAATTACTGATCAAAAGGACCTGTGACTCGATATCCAGGCGGGGTCGCCACGTGCAACGTAACCATCCAGTACTGGTGGTGGTAAAAGTCTACCTACGTAGGTAGATTACCGTCGCTTCGACATGTCCTACCGCTCCTGCAAGCTACCATCTGTAGTAAATGGTTTCTTAAGTTCGTGTGGTCCACGAAATTACTGGCCCCTGCGAGTTATTGCTGGGTATTAATAATTTCTAGCGGAAGGTTTTAATGAACCGGTAAAAATTGGAATGCAACAGATAAAGCATTTTTTATAACCATTACAGAAGGCACCTATACAGGGCTTAATAGGCAGTATATAGCTTTTATTTGCTTTCATGACCCATAATTCGCCTGGGGTACCCACTGCCACCTATTTTTTATGATGGACGTAGTAAAATCAGTGGGCATTAAAATCCGATACTTTTCCTAGTGGCACGTGTATTTTACTTAACGCACAACATCGCCAACAAATCAGATCGTTATGGGGGTGCACAAGAAACATCACTGCAACGCAGTTCAACCCACATGGCCAAGTTTCAGTAGCCAACAGAAACCCAGAAAAATATGGACACACACGATTATCCCTTCCCTATTTTACCCTCGCTCACTATCGTATGATTATTCATCGTGTACAATATATTTTCAGACCGAAACTACAATATATCAATGCGGCGGTTGCTCCAACCGACCAAGTGGCGCGAAACCAATTCACAAAGAAAACATACGGAAAATAAATAAAAATCCCCAAAAATATTACTGTAAATGGAAGAGCAGATTAAAATACATTGAATGAGTGAATTTCCGTTAAGCACAGAGCAGTAACGTGACCGTGAGCTTAAGGCACATGGTGCGTTGCCTGAACAGGGCACTGACGCAAGGTCTACTGAAATTCGAGTAAATTAAGAAAATCAATTCTCTTATGGTGTTCAGTGGTAATCTCGCACTAATCTCGCACCTGATTTCAACATCTGGACTTCATTACACAGCAGATTTGAGACAATCTAATACCTATGTTAACATTACCAAGACGGGAGCTGCGTCTCCATGTCTGTCCCGCACCACGACCCAGGAACAAGTGCTCTTCCAAGCGAATTCGCCTAACAGTTCCGCTTACAAACGTGGTGTGGATGGCGTGTCAACCTGACAGAGCCAGTACGCGCGCCCACGTGTCATCTTTGCCCTGACCTGCAAACTTGGTCTCTGCTAAACTTGTTCGCGCTTGGGGGGTTTGTACTACCCTAAGCCAGGACGACCATTCGTGCAGTGTTACAATCTGTGCCTAAAGCTTTCTGCTAGTTCACACATTCACTCATTTATACCGTCCAGGTCGCACAAATGAAAGCAAACTGGGAAACATGGGACACAACATGAAAAAATTCAATAAATAACACTGTTTAGTCCATTCTCTCGTTTTGGACACCAGCTGAGGTATTACCTGCAAGAGAAGAAACTCTTGCAAATAATTTCTGCGTGCTAGCAATTTAATAAAACATTGGAACGGTACAACAAGTTCCGTTTCAATAGGAACAATGATACATTTGTGGAAGTCTGTCGGTATCTCTCCTGTGTTGTAGATGGACCTAATACGTTTAAGCAGCATCACTTTCGTGCTGTCACCAACGTTCTTTATTAGTTCTGCAGGGATGTCATCAATACCCGTTGCTTTGTTGTCTCGTAGTCCTTTTAGAGCTCTATAAAATTCTTCTTGCAGAATGGCTTCTCCCTTGTCACCTTCATCTTCTTGCTCTTCTCTTCCTATTACTTCCTCGGAAAGAGGTGTTCCGGCGTACAACACCTCTATGTATTCTTTCCATCTCTTCACTAAGTCTTCACCAAACAGCAATTTCCCCTCTTTATTTTCTATTGTGCCTAAGAGTGTTGTTTTACGTTTGTTAAAAAACTGATTTGCCTTTCTGTAGGCTAAATCAGTTTCTTCCGTTTTGCATATTTTCTTCCACTTCCCTGCACATTTCTGCAGAGTGAAAATTTCATTCCAGAAACATCCCCCAGGCTGCGGCTAAGCCATGTCTCCGTAATATCCTTTCTTTCAGGAGTGCTAGTTCTGCAAGGTTCGCAGAAGAGCTTCTGTAACGTTTGGAAGGTAGGAGACGAGGTACTGGCAGAAGTAAAGCTGTGAGGACGGGGCGTGAGTCGTGCTTGGGTAGCTGACTTGGTAGAGCACTTGCCCGCGAAAGGCAAAGGTCCCGAGTTCTAGTCTCGGTCCGGCACACAGTTTTAATCTGCCATGAAGTTTCAAATTTTCTTTTGCTTTCCTAGATTCTCTATTAACTAAATTCCTTAGTCTTCTGTATTCAGCTTTTCTTTGTTCATCAGTTGCATTTTTGTATAATCTCCTGTTTTCTATAAGCTCAATAATAATAGTGGTAATGCTTCATTAAAAAAAAGAAACAGAAAAACAGGGGATACTGGTAGTGGTCAAAATCACATGTACTTGTCTGCAATTGCAAGTCAAACCCTGATACATGAAATCAGCCCCTTGAGTATGGAGCATCCAAACTGACAACGCACAGACATCTGTTTGGATGTCTACCACCAGTGCTGGTGTTATGGTAATGAACTGCTAACTGGTTTTCATCAGTCATTTTTAGCCTACCATGCAGTCTCATTATCATTCTACATTTTGTTTGACCAGTACTTAATTAACAGCTAGTTGTCTCATCGTTTCCAGTGCAAGAAACCGCCTGCTCTAATCAAATAGTTTCTGAGTCGCTGAGTTACTTTTCTGTGATGGACATTTCTATTGGTAATTCGCACCTCTGTGTGATTGGCTGTTAAGAGGCGGTTAACTAGATTATGTGATCAAAAGTATCAAGATACCTGGCTGAAAATGACTTACAAGTTCTTGGCACTAGCCATCGCTAATACTGGAATTCAAAATGGTGTTGGCCCACCCTTAGCCTTGATGACAGCTTCCAGTCTCGCAGGCATACGTTCAATCAGGTGCTGGAAGGTTTCTTGCGGAATGCAGCCCATTCTTCACGGAGTTATGCGTTGAGGAAAGGTAGTGACGTCGATCGGTGAGGCCTGGAACGACGTCAGCGATCCACAACATCCCAGAGGTGTTGTATAGGATTCAGGTCAGGACTCCGTGTAGGCTAGACCATTGCACGAATGTTACCGTCGTGAACCACTCCGCCACAGACCGCGCATTATGAACAGGTGCTCGATGGTGGTGAAAGGTGCAATCGCCATCCCCGAATTGCTCTTCAACAGTGAGAAGCAAAGAGGTGCTTAAATCACCAGTGCAGGCCTTTGCTGTGAGAGTACCACGCAAAACAACAAGGGGTGCAAGCCTCCCCTCCCGCCATGAAAAGCCCGATCACACCATAACACCACCGCCTCCGAATTTTACTGTTGGCACTGCACACTCTGACAGATGACGTTCACCGGGCATTCGCCATACCCACTCCCTGCCATCAGATTGCCAGATTGTGTACTGTGATCCGTTACTCCACACAACGTTTTTCCACTGATCAATCGTCATATGTTTACGCTCCTCACACCAAGCGAGGCGTCGTTTGGCATTTACCGGCGTGATGTGTGGCTTGTGAGTAGCCGCTCGACCATGAACTCCAAGTTTTCCCACCTCTGACCTAACTGTCATAGTACTTGCAGAGGATCCTGGTGCAGTTTGGAATTCCTGTGTGACTGTCTGGACGACCCTCTTCAACTGTCCATGGTCTCTGTCAGTCAACAGACGAGGTCGACCTGTACGCTTTTGTGCTGGACGCGTCCCTTTGCGTTCGAAAACATTGGACTTAGGGATGTTTAGGAGAGTGGAAATCTCGCGTGCAGACGTATGGCACAAAATGTCTTTTTCCAAAGTTGTTTCACAGAGGAAGACTGCACTGTAGTTCCTTCTCTAGATTGTCGCACAGATTACAAAATGGTAGATATCGAAATAGACGACAGAGGGATAGAGAAACACAATTAAAATCACCCAAAAGAGGAAAGGCCGCTGGACCTGATGGGATACCAGTTCGATTTTACACAGAGTACGAGAAGGAACTTGCCCCCCTTCTTGCAGCGGTGTACCGTAGGTCTCCAGAAGAGCGTAGCGTTCCAAAGGACTGGAAAAGGGCACAGGTTATCCCCGTTTCAAGAAGGGACGTCGAACAGATGTGCAGAACTATAGACCTATATCTCTAGAATTTTGGAACACGTATTATGTTCGAGTATAATGACTTTTCTGGAGACTAGAAATCTACTCTGTAGGAATCAGCACGGGTTTCGAAAAAGACGGTCGTGTGAAACCCAGCTCGCGCTATTCGTCCACGAGATTCAGAGGGCCATAGACACGGGTTCCCAGGTAGATGCCGTGTTTCTTGACTTCCGAAAGGCGTTCTATACAGTTCCCCACAGTCGTTTAATGAACAAAGTAAGAGCATATGGACTATCAGACCAATTGTGTGATTGGATTGAGGAGCTCCTAGATAACAGAACGCAGCATGTCATTCTCAATGAAGAGAAGTCTTCCGAAGTAAGAGTGATTTCAGGTGTGCCGCAGGGGAGTGTCATAGGACCGTTGCTATTTGCAATATACATAAATGACCTGGTGGATGACATCGGAAGTTCACTGAGGATTTTTGCGGATGATGCTGTGGTGTATCGAGAGGTTGTAACAATGGAAAATTGTGCTGAAATGCAGGAGGATGTGCAGCGAATTGACGCATGGTGCAGGGAATGGCAATTGAATCTCAATGTAGACAAGTGTAATGTGCTGCGAATACATAGAAAGAAAGATCCCTTATCATTTAGCTATAAAATAGCAGGTCAGCAACTGGAAGCAGTTAATTCCATAAATTATCTGGGAGTACGCATTAGGAGTGATTTAAAATGGAATGAACATATAAAGTTGATCGTCGGTAAAGCAGATGCCAGACTGAGATTCATTGGAAGAATCCTAAGGAAATGCAATCCGAAAACAAAGGAAGTAGGTTACAGTACGCTTGTTCGCCCACTGCTTGAAAACTGCTTAGCAGTGTGGGATCCGTACCAGATAGGGTTGATAGAAGAGATAGAGAAGATCCAACGGAGAGCAGCGCGCTTCGTTACAGGAACATTTAGTAATCGCGGAAGCGTTATGGAGATGATAGATAAACTCAAGTGGAAGACTCTGCAGGAGAGACGCTCAGTAGCTCGGAACGGGCTTTTGTTAAAATTTCGAGAACATACCTTCACCGAAGAGTCAAGCAGTATATTGCTCCCTCCTACGTATATCTCGCGAAGAGACCATGAGGATAAAATCAGAGAGATTAGAGCCCACACAGAAGCATACCGACAATCCTTCTTTCCACGAACAATACGAGACTGGAATAGAAGGGAGAACCGATAGAGATACTCAGGGTACCCTCCGCCACACACCGTCAGGTGGCTTGCGGAGTATGGATGTAGATGTAGATGTAGATGTGACATCTATCACCTGACCATATTCGAAGTTCGTGAGTTCCGCTGATATGGAGTAGCTGGCAGTAGGTAGCAGCACACTGCACCTAATATGAGAAACGTATGTTTTTGGGGGTGTCCGGATACTTTTGGTCACATAGTGTAGCAGCGCTGGCCCGCCGCTGGACCGAGTGACGTCAGCTGGAACGAGGGGCCGGCGCCACGTTTGAAGCTGCCGCTCCCGTCTCTCTAAAAACGTCGAGCGTCCACCGTTGTTTCCTTTCAACATACAATGGCCGCGCCCACGCTCTAATAACTGTGTTCCCCTCGTCTCTTTCAAAACTGTTGCTGATCACTCTAATCTCATTCAAAAAATGGTTCAAATGGCTCTGAGCACTATGGGACTTAACTTCTGAGGTCATCAGTCCCCTATAGCTTAGAACTACTTAAACCCAACTAACCTAAGGACATCACACACATCCATGCCGGAGGCAGTATTCGAACCTGCGACCGTAGCGGTCGCGGGGCTCCAGACTGAAGCGCCTAGAACCGCTCCACCACTCCGGCCAGCTAATCTCATTCATCTCTTTTATAAAGGAATCCCAGTATGTTTGACACGTGAGCTAGGGCTCTCGTGTTTTCGAACTGTAGTTCACGTCCGTTTTCCAAGTAAAGGTCAGTTATGGTCAACTTGACAAGCTCCCCTTGTTTAATATCTTATGCTCAGTACAACGCTCTGCAACTGTGAATTGTCTGACGCATGTAAATGCTGCCACATTTACAAGGAACGCCGCACATACTGGGGGCATGAACAGCTGTGCTGTCTTTAAGGGGGTAGGACGTCAAACGGCCCAACTTGTAGCAGGACAGGCACCACAGGACATTTTATTCAGAAATCACACTCATAGCAGTGGAAGTTCAAAAACATAACAAAATAATTTTCTTTTTACATGTGGAATTTCAACATTTTTCACCCACTATTGGCTGCATTTGTTGCTATAGGTATACTTTTCTTGATAAGTAAGAGAGATTCTATTATGAATTTGGCACAGCATATAAACCATACTTACAGCCGTATGAAGCTCTAGAGTTTACTTAATTTATGAAAAAATGAGTAAGCTGTTACATTTTAAAATTTACGTTTAGATAAAAAATCTAATTTTATTGTCAATTATCTCAGTTTTTACCAGAGTTTTTATAGATTTGGAAAATTCTAGATTTTCATACACCTGTAAGCATGGTTTGTACGCTGCGCCAAATTAACCGAAGAGTCTGTCTTACCTATGAAGAAAAACCAATAGCAAGTGAAAAAATGATGAAATTTAATTACTTTATTTTTCTGAATTTATCAGCAATAACAAAATTAGGACGACGGTCTTCGTATTACATTCGCATGTTCTGCGCGGGTCCCTGGAAGCGCTGCCCCCTGTGTGAGGCCCCGTAGCAGACTGCAGTTGGTACCTGCCGGCCTCGCAGCCGTTGGCAGCACTGACTGCGTGCCACAGCCCTGCCGCTTCAGGCGTCTGTCGCATTTGTAGCGAGTCGTGCACAGTGTGACGTTCTGCGTTGGGATTTCGTGCTGCTGTTTCTGCGCCGAAAATTTCTTCTGCTACACCCACACCCTTAATAAGGTAAGGACGACTGTTTTCATGCGTTCCCACAGTATTGAATTATTTTCTTTGTTTTCTTTTGGTTTGTTTCTGCAAAGTCATGGCAGCTGTAAGGTTTCATTTAGGTTCACTATGGAGACTATCGCGTATAAAACAAACCGCGTTCGTTTATTACGCTCTCAAAATACTAACGAATTTCGTATTACAAATCTTGATATTTTAAAGTCCTACCGACGTTCCTATTAATTCTGCTGTTCTACGGACTTCAGGCATGAGTGAAAAGCATAGGCTCGGACGAGATTTCTACTCGTATTCGCGCCATTTTGTTGAATTTTTTTTCCCGAAATGTAGGTTCGTGTTTGTACACATGTGATCCATAAAAGGATTATTCTGCTTCTTAGGAATAACAGAACAGAATGATGGAACACTGCTCGTGCAAGTAGATAAGGTGCTATGGCAACTTCGACTATAGAGGAATTAAACAATTACTTTCCGTCAGGATAGTGCGTAGACCTTGGGACAGTCTGATCCTACTCCTAATGGCTTGAAATCAAACCAAGCTAGACGCATTTTGACAGTTCCATAGTGGAGCATTGAATCAGATATTTCCCGAAGCCGTCGGCTCCACGAAAACTGCCGAATTTAGTACAACTAATCTGTTCGAGTCTTTCCCCCAGTCCTGCATTAGCAATCGTCAGCACGTTAAGTCACGCAAATGTACTTTAGTACACAACGCTGTTCCATTTAATTTCGATATCTTCACTTTTCTAGAGAAATGTTTTTGGTGACAAGGTAGTCTGTTGGGTAGTCAGTAAGACCAAATGTGTAAGTGCAGAAATGAATGAATTCTTACGTTGACCTAAAATTGATCCTCTTGCTAGAAAAGTTGTCAAAATTCCCGGCGTTAGGGGCTTAGTCTTCACTTCTGTTAATAATCGTGCATCTCCAGGCAGTGACTGTGCCGTACACTTACCAGAAAAGTAGTCGGCTTTCTGCTAAGGGGGTATCTGGACGAGTGAAGCAGTATCCCACGTAAAGGCCCAGTACTGAAACAGTGTGGCAGTAAAACCAGCCAACCTCAGAATCCTTTCTGACAAGCGTTTGTCAGTGCTCAGAACGATATCAAAATACAGAGTATCAGTTACAAATCTCGCTGCAGAACTCAACTGTTACATATATTCTTGATGGAACAGTCCATAGCTGTACTTTCGGTTCATAGCGTGCACGCTGGACACTACGAACAGGCAGTTCACCTGTGGACTGTTCCATCAAAACTAAGCTGGGAGAAACTGAAGATTCACATACATGTTCTTGTCAAACCAAACGGGTGCTGCTGAGTAATACTTTATTACGAGAAATAAGGAATTATTAAACTGTTGCGGCTTTAAGAAGAACGCATTGTTACATCTGTAGTTGCCTACAGTATAAAGTGTGTTGCTGTTGCGTAGAGAAAAATACACAGTTTATATCATAGCAAGCGGATCTCTTGACATTAATACGTTAAGAGTAATTTCATCGTCTTTTGTGGAAGTAAATGAAATATAGCAATGCAGGTGGTTGTAGACAAACTTCCACAAAGAAGGGCTGATACGATAGCCACCTCCTCACCTCCCTGAAATATGGGTTGTGTTGACAAATTGGTCTGCATACATACATACGTACATACATACATACATTGATCCTTGTTGCATAGAGCATTAATACATTTCGTAATGATGTGGGATGTCACTTTAACATAAGTTTTCTTTACACAAAATAGTAAATATTTTTATAGTTAATACTTCATGTCTAAAGATTCATCTATTCAGTAGGCGCTGTCATTCAGGAATACTTTCATTTTCTTTTAAATGTTGCTTGGATATCTGCCGGATTTTAATTCTATTTGGCAAATGACCAAATATTTTTGTGGCAGCATAATTCACACCTTCTTGTGACAAAGTGAGATTTAATCCAGAGTAGTGAAGATCTTCGTTACTTCTAGTGTTGTAGCTATGCACTTTGCTGTTATTTTTGAATTGGGGTGAGTCATTGACAAATGTCATAAATGAATATACGTACTGCGAGGGTACTGTGAATATCTCAAGTTCATTAAATAAATGTCCGCAAGGTCATCTTCGGTGGGCTCCAGCTGTTAGCCTGATGCTATGAATACTTTTCCTCTTAGTGACGAACTGCCCCCAAATACGATACCATGTGAATGAAAATAGGCATAGTAGGCTAATTTAATGATGTTCATCACCAAAATTTTGCAATAACCCCAGTAGCATAAGTAGCTCAACCTAATCATTTCAGCAGATCATTGATGTTTCTTCAAATTCAATGTCTCGTTAGTGTACACATCCAGAAATTTTGAATACTCTGCCTTAGCAATAGACTTGCTTTCATAGCCTATATTTATCAATGGTGTTACGCCATTTACTGCACAGAATTGCATACACTTTTTTCTCAAAATTTAATGAGTCCATTTGCAGAGAACCACTTAATAATTTTGTGAAAGACATTATTTACAATTTCCTTGAGTGTGATTACTGTACTTGTATCATTAGCAAAAAGAACTAGCTTTGCATGCATTAATATATATTGAGAACAGTAAGGGACCCAAGACTGAACTCTGTGGGACACCATTCTTGATACCTCCTCAGTTAAAGGACTCTGCTGATTTTTGCAGACAATCTGTAGTGCTAATTTCAGACTTCTGCATTCTTCCAGTTAAATATGAATTAAACCATTTGTGCACTGTCCCACTCATGCCACAGTACTTAAGCTTGTGTAGAAGAAGTTCATGATTCACACCATCAAAAGCTTTGAGAGGTGACAAAATATCCTAATGGGTGATGTTTGGTTATTCAGTGCATTTAATATTTGATCAGTGAAAGCACATATATAGCATTTTCTCTTGAAAAGCCTTTCTGAAAACCAAATTGACATTTTGTTAGTACTTCATTTTTACAGGTACGTGATGCTACTCCTGAATACATAACTTTTTCAAGACTTTTGAATAAAGCTATCAGAAGTGAGACTGGCTGGTAGTTGTTAGCATCAGACCTATCCCCATTTTGGAAATACGGAAGCGTCCGATCCCGCCCGTCTGCTTTGACGTCACAAATATGGCGGAAACGACCATAAACCACGATTCCAATATAAAGTCGTTACGTACACATTATGAGGACGAAAATACATCGAAAAACACACACACTTTCCACAAAAAGCCTAATGACACTAACGGGACAAGCGCGGGAAATGGGGTGTTTTTGGGTGGGGGCAAACTAAATATAAACTAATTTAGACACCCACCCCAATACAAAACACAAAACTCTCCAAATACCACTAAACACAATATCATCTGGAATCGGACACTTCCCTTGACCTATATAGCTCAACAGCAGCTCCCGATCCCATAAATTAGGATCAAACACTTTCCTTGGCCTATATAGCTCGAAAAAACATCTCCCGATACCAATACCAACATACGCAGCCACACATTGGGATCGAACACTTCCCTTGACCTGTGCACTGTTAATTTTATCCGTCATATCCATTGCTGAACAAAAACAACAACCGATTAATTTTACTAAAATTACCACACGATGTACAGCGAACACTAAATTAACTTTCACACAAAATCAGTTTACTCACTGAAACGAATTCCACCACAAACACAGCCAACACTCGAACAATTCTGGATAATGATCAAAAGCAAACTGAGCCCATTACACCACACAAACGAAAACCCTGAACGTACCACCAGAGCACAACAAACCACAACACGACGACATCTACAAACACGCCACACTCACAAACCAAACTCCGCGACGTCGTGACGTCACACACAACACCCTTACGTCACGGGTCAAAGCCGACGCGTGGGATCGGACGCTTCTGTCGACCCCTCATTTTTACGCAGTTTTTGAACAACAACGTATTTCAGTCTATCAGGAAAAATACATATCTGGCTGAGACTCCTACTTATTCGTTGGGAACAAGCTTTCAGTACTCCGTAGCACAGCGAGAGGTAGGTTGGTGTGGAGTAAGGTGGTATGGCTGTGAGACGGGTAGGACAATGAACGTGAATGCGAAATAAAGGGTGGAGCTACGGGGTTCGTATGTAGCATGTACTTCATCATAAGAGCAAACCAGATGTAAACAAACGCAAGCGCGATGACAGGTCTGCAGCCGTAGCTCTCCTAAACTGGTGGTGCTCCGCTCTCGGAAGTAGGTCCAACTTAAGTGTTCGGTAGGTTACTAGTATGTCAGTGCGGAAGAACCTTTCAGACATTCTGACGTATTAACAGCCATCAACGTCTATCTTAATCGTACTTTACCTACATAACTTTTATCTTAAATTGTGTACAGTCACAGTCTCTGTAACCAGTACTTGTGCTCTGATTGTCTCGCTGTTCATACGTACCGCGAAAATGGACGACACTGCTTCCTGCTTCGTAGTGAAACACGCGCGTGGAACACCGTTAATGGCGAGAAACAAGTAGTTAATGTTCTTCACAAGATTACAGACAAAAATCAGCTTTTGACTTTTTCGAGTAGGACTATGTATCAGAAATAAGGGAGGTGTTAACTACATGCGTGGCGTCATGGACAGGGTCGTAGACTGACCATCGTGTGTGCCGGCGGGCGGTGGTTCTACACTCCACGTGGTGCGCAATTTTCTTTGTTAGGTTTGGATACCTAAAGCATATAAATATGAAACTCATCACATCTACATATACATCTATATGGTTACTCTGCAATTCACACTCAAGTGCTGGGCAGAGGGTTCATTGAACCATTTTCATACTACTTCTCTGCCATTCCACTCTCGAATGGCGCGTGGGAAAAAGGAACACCTATATCTTTCCGTTGGAGCTCTGATTTCTCTTATTTTAATATCATGATCATTTCTTCCTACGTAGTTGGGTGTCGACAAAATATTTACACATTCGGGAGAGAAAGTTGGAGATTGAAATTTCGTAAATAGATCTCTCTTCAATCAAGACTGCCTTTGATTCAGTGACTCTCACCCCAACTCGCGTATCCTGTCAGTTACACTCTCACCCCTATTTCGCGATAACACGAAATGAGCTGCCCTTCCTTGAACTTTTTCGATGTCCTCCGTCAATCCTACCTGGTAAGGATCCCATACCGCGCAGCAATATTCCATCAGAGGATGGACAAGTGTGATGTAGGCTGTCTCTTTAGTGTCCTGCCAACAAAGCGCAGTCTGTCTCGCCTTCCCCACAATATTATCTATGTGGTCTTCCCAATTTAAGTTGCTCGTAATTGGAATTCCTAGGTATTTAGTCGAATTGACAGCCCTAAGATTTGTGCGATTTATCGTATACCCAAAATTACTCGGATTTCTTTTAGTACCCATGTGGATGACCTCGCACTTTTCTTTGCTTAGTGCCAATTGCCACTTTTCTTACCATACAGAAATTCTCTCTAGGTCATTTTGTAGTTGGCATTGATCGTCTGATGACTTTACTAGACTGTAAATTACAGCGTCATTTGCAAACAATCTAAGGGGACTGCTCAGATACCTCCTAGATCATGTATGTAAATCAGGAACAGCAGAGGGCCTATGACACTACCTTGCGAACGCCTTATATCACTTCTGTTCTAGTCGATGATTTACCGTCTATCGCCACGAACTGTGACCTCTCTCGGAGAGGAAATCACGAATCCAATCACACAACTGAGACGATACTCCATATGCACGCAATTTGATTAATAGTCGCTTGTGAGGAACGGTATCGAAAACCTTATGGAAATCTAGGAATATCGAATCGATATGAGATCCCTTGTCGACAGCACTCATTACTTCATGGGAATAAAGAACGATATTTCCTGAATCAGTGTTGGTTATGTATCAATAAGTCATTTTCTTCAAAGTGATTCATAATGTTAAAGTATAGTATGTGCTCCAAAATCCTACTGCAAATTGAGGTCATTGATTTGGGTCTGTAATTAAATGGGTTACTCCTATTTCCTTTCTTGAATATTGATGTGACCTTTGCTACTTTCCAGTCTTCAGGAACAGACCCTTCGTCAAGTGAGCGGTTGTATATGATTCATAAGAAAGGCGGTGTTGTCTGCATACTCTGAAAGGAACCTGATTGCTATATCATCTGGACCTGAAGACTTGCCTTAGTAAAGTGATTTGAGTTGTTTCGCAACACAAATCTACTTTTGTCACTCACGCTAACAACTGTTCTGGTTTCGAATTCTGGAATATGTACGTCGTCTTCTTTCGTGAAGGAATTTCGGAAAACTGTATTTAGTAACTCCGCTTCAGTGGCACCACCATTGGTAACTTCTCCATCGCTATCGCCCAGTGGCGGTGTTGACTGCTTTCTGCCACTGCTGTACTTTACATACGACCAGAATCTCTTCGGGTTTTCTACCATATTTTGAGACAATGTTTCATTGTGGAAACTATTAAAAGCATCTAGCATTGACGTGCACACTATTTCGAGCTTCCGTGAATCTTAGCCAGTCCTCGAGATTTTGCGTTCCTCTGAATTTGGCATGCGTTTTTCGTTGCTTATGCAACAATGATCTAACGTGTTTTGTGTACCATGGTGGATCAGTCCCGTCTCTTAACTTAGGCGGTATGAATCTATTGCTGTCGATACTGTATCTGTGAATTTGAGCCATATCTTCTCTACACTTACTTAGCTTGGAAGGAATGGAGACACTCTTAGGAAAGCATCAAGCAGGATTTTTATCTGCTGTTGTAAATAGTTATATTTTGCGTTTGTTTTTAGTGGTTTTGGTTGATATGGTTTTGCGCCATATATGGCAATTAACTCATGAGTCACCAATTTTAAGAAAAATGCAGATCTTGTAGTTCACAATTACGTATCAACGAAAATTTCTGGTTTTCATTGCAAGTATAAATTCTCAATTACCGATATTTTATAAAAGATTGCAAAAGATGGTTGAAGATAAAACGTTATGTAAATAAGTTTCTTGGAGAAAAATTGTAAAGTCAAGTACGCTCTTCGCATATGCCCATTGTTTTGTAGGACAGATGTGATCTAACATGAGCCAGAGTGATAAATGGCGCAGAAAGATGGAAGACAATTTTGATGGCGTCGAGCACGCTGCACAAATGGACTATTTTTAGAGTTGTGGTCGTAACACTGCAGTCTGAACCCGGCAGAATTGATATGGAGCCAAGTTAAGGGATTTGTCGCGAGGAATAACAAGACACTACGCTGTCAAACGTACTGCAACTAATGCGCGAAGCTTTGTGACACGTCGCTGCCTAAAGGTACGTTGTCCAAGACGCGACGCACACTAGCGACTGCGACGGGTCGCTACGTGACGTCAGAAGTTGTCCGCTGGCGCATGCGCAGTTCGAGTTTGGGATGCGACGCGCGACTGTTGCGGCAGCTGTCGCAGCACTGCACCAGTGAGCAGTGTTGCGACGGAAGTCGCACGACACAAAGACGTACGGCTGCGAGAAAGATGTCGAGCCAGTCAAGGAAAACTGAAATGAGCCACTCACAGGATGTGATGCTCTGTGAGCTGGTCTCGCAACAGCCTTGCCTTTACGATTTGAAGAACCCTAAATATAGAGACACTATGTTCAGAGACAGAATTTGGGAAGAAATTGGTGCACAGTTGAAACTGGCAGGTGAATGAAATATATAATATTTTCCCATTAATGCAAATTTTTCAGGCCTGTTATGAAAATCAGTGTAATCCATGCAGATGTAGAATTAGAATGATGAAAATGAACTTGAAGGTCAATTTTCGCATTACTCTTTTTTGTGACGATAAAAATTGAAAACGGCAAATACATTATAAAATGAACAATCTAAAGTACAACGAGAAAGTTACATTTTACAATACCTTCACTTTGAAAGTAAACGGTAGATTGGTGTCTTGATGATACCTTCTAGTTGTGAAAAACCACCACCAGATTGTTGTACAGCTTTCTGTAATCAATAGATGTTCGTTTTTGAGGAAGGCGTTTCTCAACAGATTGCGCAAACAGTATGCTGCAATAAGTAATTTGCCACATTCACTTCAATTCATTGGTAGAAGATGGTGCTCAAAAAACTTGTGCCAAAAGTGCACTACTGTTTTACAAGGCCCTTCTGGTGTGACACAGTTCACTATTGAAATTCGTCTTTTGTAAATCCTGGAGTCATCTTTTGAGTGCAGCTTGGCAAGATTAAATTTTCATGTCATCCATAACGATGTATGCTGTCAGAATATAAGAATACGGAAGTTTATTTGGATGGGAATAAAGAGTCAGTCGGCTATGAAAGTTGCCTTAGCTTGTTCCAAAAGTTTCTGCATGGGAGAAACTGACAAGTATAATTTGGGGAAATTTTGTGAACAAGCATGGACATTATTTCTTCCACATTTCTGCCAGTGTATACTGTAGACGTTCAGAATCAAAATTCTAGAGATGATTAAGGTGTAACCCTATCTTGTTGTCAAGAACTTGAAACAATGCAATGAAGCTAGCGTGCGCTTATTGTTAATAAACTTATCTTTCATTGGAATTTTAGGTGAAATGTGCAAAAACAGATGGAGGAATATTCGGGACTCGTATCAGAGAAATAAACGAGAAAGAAAGCTTGGAACAGGTTCAGATGCCTCAGCAAAACCAAGAAAATGGGTTCTGCTTGATCACTTGGCTTTAAGAAACCTACGTTTCGTGGCATTTTAAATGAAATTGTCAAGAGCATATGGAGAAATATTAGTAACTCATACCGGAGGAATATGACATAAAATGGTTTCATTAGGTCCAAATGTGTCAGCGAAACAAAACAAATGCATTCTCTATCGTGTGATGACCACACGATTCTCGTCGCGCGTCGACAGAACTGGCGGCTAGTCGCGACGCTCACTGAGATATATGAGCCCAAATCTCGGAAACGGAGATCGATATCAATCTGATCTCAACTTAAAAAATAATTTCGATATGTTAGCTTCTTTTCATCGGCAACGATGTATGACCTAACGCGAACCATACGTAAAGTAGCCAGCGACCACATTTTTCACTGTACACAATTCAAATTTTATGCAGTAGGTTACTTGTAAATTAAGTATCGGGATAACTGTGGCGAATATCGGAAAAATAGACACCTCATTATCAAGCTGTGATGTGAAACTGTAAGATACGCAAACATCAATTTTTTGTGCCTTTTACTTTCCTCACAATTGATTGAGAAGTAATATACAGCGAAAAAAACACGCAAAACCGGAAGAGATACTTTTCAATTTTTTAAAGTAAAAGGAGAATCTGTATCGAAAAACTAACTCTGGGAGCCGATGTAACTTTGTTGCATTAACATACAGTATTTTTTACAGCAAGAAAATCGGAATTCTTATTTTTCTTATGTATTTGAATCCGCCGCCGCCGACCGGAGCTTGGGAAACGGCGACGACTCCAGTCGTGTTGCGGCCGTGTCGCCGTCTGCCGGGGTGGGGAAAGAGGAGGGGGCAGCGTCGCAGTCGCAGCCAACTGTCGCGTCTTGCACAACGTAACTTAACGATGGCGAACTGCAGAACAGCACGTCACGAAAGAGGAGGAGGAAAGGTGGACATTTTTCTGGCTTGGGGTTCTGTCTCTGATAGACTCGTTGTCAACGTAGCTGTACTGAAGTGTGTTCAGCGGTGTCCGATGTGGAAGGAGTTCAGAGATGACCAGACAAGTGACTCCGATACCTTCAGTGGCTTAGTATTTTACTACATTGCGCTTTTACGCCACGCACAGCTCATGTAGAAAAATTACCCTCGTTAGTCACGAATTTTCATCACTCCTGCTTTTAATTAAAATACTATGTTCGCTAATATAGATGGCATGTTATATTTTCCGTCCGGTCACCTGAGTAGAAAATCACCCGAGTTTTGCCATATATTATTTCCTTCTGTTTAAGAATTCACATCCAAAGCTGTATTGTCCTCTGCTCGTCTCTGTTTACGTCTGAACTGCCACTGCTCACACCAGTGCACGTTAGCTGGACCACTTGCCCGGCCAGCGCTGTCAAAGCTAAACGCGCCGGTAAAGCTGTTGCCCCGTATTACAGCACAAGTCGATAGGCACAGCATAAAACGAACCCTCATCATCGTACTTGATTGCACTTGTGACCGCTTGGCATCTGCTCCTCCTGAAACTAAATCCAAAGAGGTTCCAGCAAACGCGGAAGAGTACATAGCGTAATGTTTACATGAAGTTTAATGTGATGAACAGAGTATATTGCGATGTCCAGATTTGCAATACATTCAACGCACTTTTCCGCATATATCATGCCTTCCAAATTAAAATCTTAAACTGCTAGGGCACAACCACGTACCGTAAAACAAGACTCCCCACCGAGTGTCCTAGCGACGCCACACACTGGCTTTGACCTGTGTCGTAGTTTCACTGGACTCTCTACTCTCAGTACAGAGGCAGAACACAACACTGACCTTTGTTTCCCTCCCACATTGTTGCTTGGAAGGCAGGGTGTGCTGACACGTTTCTGCAGCTGAGACTGAAAGGGCAGTTTGTGATTTGGTGAAGTGTATGAATGTGCTGTGATGGGAACAAATTAAATAGTCTTTGTTACTACACGTATTTTACGCATACTGCATTTTCGTGAGTGGTTTATCCGGCGTTTTCTTCGTCGGTCAAAGATGATGGGCAGCGGTAGCAACAGGTGCGGTGTTTTCTTATTCCTAGTGTGGACACATCTCGTAGAGTACTGGTCCGTATTTCCTTTCACCAAATTCGTGCAGCAAGAATCGTCATGTGCTGTTAAATGTGCATTCAGTCTGCGTCGGTAAACAATATCTTTACTATTCACTCTTTAGGTATTTCTGATCACGTGATCTTCTGATGCAAACCTGTAAAGTGTTATACGGAACTCAGAATTCAAATGATGGTTCACTCATCAGTATGCAAATGAATAGACAGTAATAAATTTGTCATCGGGATGGAAATTTCATTTTTAGCTACGTAATGCATACGAAGTTGTACGGAGAATTTTCCCGTCATTTAGAAGTCAGTAACTTTTCTCATGACTTCAGTTGTATCGTTTTATTTGGTGGGAAACAGCAGTCGCAGTTGACGCCAGGTTATATTCAGTTTCCGCGAAGCGTAAGTGGTGCATTTCGGAGTCATTATTTATTAAATTGCACACCACGAAACTCTGTGATCCATTTTAGGGTACATAGGTATTGGAAAACTGAAACGCCCTTCGCAAGTGTGCAGTCCAGGCATGCAGTACGAGCATTGGACAGCGTCTCCAGTACTAGGAGCTGGAACAACGGTTCTGCTCAATTGGTCGGCTGTGTTCCTGTGAAGACAAAAAAAGGAAATGGCGGAAGACAAGACTTTATGTGGGCCGTCAAGAATGGTTAAAAAAAGAAACTTATCACACTGTTACCCCGTGAGTTGAAGACATTTGCACGTGACTGTTATAATTATTTATCCATAAAAAAACGTAATCATTTGTCATGGCTGCTACTGGATAGGAGGTCCTAAATTCCGTATTATGAAACAGCACCGTTTCAGGGCAGCTCTACATGGAAGATTTTTTAAAACACGACACTTTCTTTCTGATGTGTTATCAGACGTCATATAAGGACGTATCGGCTGCTAAAGCCTTCATTACAGTCAGTTTACGGTGCGGGGGCTGATCTTCCAGCGGTTGATTGTGAGGCAGCGGTTGTAAGCGTTGAGTTACAGAGCAGAGGGTAGCTACGGAGGTGACTCGCGTCCTACCATCTCACCTTCACGTTTGTAAAGGTTCTGGGACTTCTTTATTAAGTTAATTGCAGTTAGTTCTTAGATATTAGACATTGTGTACATACAGTAGTTCCCTTTCTCTGGAGGCGTGCGTCTCAGGTCTGGGTTGTCATTGTCAATAATTTACAAATCTACATATTAAGTGTGAAACTCGCAAATGTGAATAAATATTCACACGTTGATCATCTGGAAAAGCAAATTGCCATTCAAAATAAAAAGCATAGAACTGAACGACACATTTGCCACAGAATAAAAAGGTAGCGTAGTCTCAGCTATACATAAAATTTAGCCATATGTGAAGTGTACAAAAGACAATTTACGGGCTAGTTTTTCTAGGCCACTTCTTTCCCAGACAAAAATCTCCCATTAAAGGCTCTCTTCAACCACCTATATTACGCTTTTCTTGATTTTATTACACAAAATGCTACAGATAGTGGCGTGTTTTCGAGAGATGCTAGCTATGTTGAGGTTTCGAAAAGGCTTTACTTACTGGACACAAGGTAAGTGAGCTGATCGTTTACCTCACTTGTTAGAATGACTGCCCCTCCCCTTTTTTTCTGACTACGGACCAACTCCACACATCAGTTTTCAGATGTTTGAAAAATAAGTTTATTTTCTTGAGAAGCTTGAATGAGCAGGTTATTGCAATATGTGCTGGCTGGCTTAAGATTCTTTTTGCTTGTAAATCAGCAAGTGGTCTCACTTTTGGTGTTGATGAAGGTGTATTAGCAAGAGCAGTTGGCACAACTTTTTCAGTAAGTTTCGGAGCTAATTCTTGCCAACATCTCTCCCTTATCCACAGCCCGGTCCACGTGAATGCAATACTTATGGCGTCAAAATAACGTCACGTTTGCAGAAACTCCTGTGAACTGTAGGTTGCCCTTAACACAGCTCCGAGATCACACCACAGCGCTACGGAAGACGAAATACTCTACTGGCCATTAAAATTGCTACACCAAGAAGAAATGCAGATGATAAACGGTTATTCATTGGACACATATATTATACTAGAACTGATATGTGGTTATATTTTCACGCAATTGGGGTGCATAGATTCTGAGAAATCAGTACCCAGAACAACCACCTCTGGCCGTAATAACGGCCTTGATACGCCTGGGCATTGCGTCAAACAGTGTTTGGATGGCGTGTACAGGTACAGCTGCCCATGCAGCTTCAACACGATACCACAGTTCATCAAGAGTAGTGACTGGCGTATTGTGACGAGCCAATTGCTCGGCCACCACTGACCAGACGTTTTGAATTGGTGAGAGATCCGGAGAATGTGTTGACCAGTGCAGCAGTCGAGCATTTTCTGTAAGCAGAAAGGCCCGTACAGGACCTGGAACATGCGGTAGTGCAGTATCATGCTGAAATGTAGGGTTTCACAGGGATCGAATGAAAGGTAGAGCCACGGGTCATAACACATCTGAAATTTAACGTCTACTGTTCAAAGTGCCGTCAATGCGAACACGTGGTGACCGAAACGTGTAACCGATGGCGCACCATACCATCACGCGGTGTGATACGCCAGTATGGTGATGACGAATACACGCTTCCAATGTGCGTTCACCGCGATGTCGCCAAACACGGATGCGACCATCATGATGCTTTAAACAGAACCTGGATTCATCCGAAAAAATGTTTTGCCATTCGTGCACCCAGGTTCGTCGTCGAGTACACCATCGCAAGCGCTCCTGTCTGTGATGCAGCATCAAGGGTATCCGCAGCCATTGTCTTAGAGCTCATAGTCCATGCTGCTGCAAACGTCGTTGAACTGTTCGTGCAGATGGTTGTTGTCTTGCAGACGTCCCCATCTGTTGACTAAGGGATCGAGACGTGGCTACACGATCCGTTACAGCCATGCGGATAAGATGCCTGTCATCTCGACTGCCAGTGATAAGAGGCCGTTGGGATCCAGCACGGCGTTCCGTATTACCCTCCTGAACCCACCGAATCCATATTCTGCTAACAGTCATTGGATCTCGACCAACGCGAGCAGCAATATCGCGATACGATAAACCGCAATCGCGATAGACTACAATCCGACCTTTATCATAGTCGGAAACGTGATGGTACGCATTTCTCTTCCGAACACGAGGCATCAGAACAACATTTCACCAGGCAACGTCGGTCAACTGCTGTTTGTGTATGAGAAATCGGTTGGAAACTTTCCTCATGTCAGCACGTTGTAGGTGTCGCCACCGGCGCCAACCTTGTGTGAATGCTCTGAAAAGCTAATCGTTTGCATATTACAGCATCTTCCTGTCGGTTAAATTTCGCGTCTGTAGCACGTCATCTTCGTGGTGTAGCATTTTTAATGGCCAGTAGTGTATTAATAATAATAGTAACCTCAGAGTTTTTCAGATGATCCAGTTATCTGTAATGTATTGTCTGCAAGAAGCTGCATAAATATTCAGTCAGATCTTGATAGGAATTCAGAGCGGTGAAAAAACGGCAACTTGATTTATATGTTCATAAATGTAAAACTGTGCCTCCAGAAAACTAAAAAGTAATATTCTAAGACTATATCATGGAGTCACTGTTGGAGTTGGCCGACACATAAAAAGTACCTGGTATGAGAAGGAATGAAGACATACGCTTAGTTGTAGGTAAAGCAGGTGAAAGACTTCAGTTTACTGGTGGAGAGCGGTCAGCCTACAAAGGACTTTGCTTACAAACCACTCGTACCACCGGTTCTAGAATATTGCTCAAGTATGTGGGACCCGCACCAGATACGACTAACTAGGGATACTGAACGTATACAGAGAAGGGTAGCACGAATTGTCATGGATTTGTTTGACCCGTAGGAGTGTAACGGAAGTACGCAAGTAACTGAACTTCCAGACTGACAGGCCCAAACTATCCCGAGAAAGTCTATTAAGAAAGTTTCAAGAACTGCCTTTAGATGGTAATGCTAGAAATATACTTACAACCCTCTACGTACCGCTCACATAGGGATCGTGAGGATAAGATTACAGTAAGTACTAAGCGTACAGAGGCATTCAGTCATTCTTCCCGCGCTCCATACGTGAATGTAACAGGAACAAACCCTGACAACTGGTACTGTGGGACCTACTCTCTGCCGCGGTCGTTTGCAGAGGATGTAGATGTAGATGCAAATGTAGAAGATGCTGTTTAGCATCGTATTATCACAGCGTCTTCCGTAGTTTCGGGCAGTTCTCGTTCTCATTTTCTTTTCTTTTTTCATCGCAGTGCATCTTAGTTTTCGTTACATCACAGACGCAGGATTTCTGCTGCAGATTTCTTCTGCACTTTTTCGAGCCGGCCTATTCATCCACAGTTGTGCCTACTTGTACTTCGGTCGATTCCAAGTTGAGCTCCCATTTTCTCTTTCAAAATTACCGAATGCTGTTTCTAATTTCAGCTCGCAAGTACTGTGGATTCCTACAAAATTTTAATGATTCCAGTGTAAGTGGATTGCCTGTAGCTATTTGTTATGATTTGCCTAAGGCTTCTGTGCATGTACTGTATTTGCAACATCGAGCGTTTCCTTAACTGTACTTTCCAGTTCCAAAACTCCTGCTGTTTATTCCCTCCAAAGTGTCTCGATAATGTCCGTACTTGGCTTACATACAGGGTGGCGCACGAAATGTGTTACCATTTTGTTTTTAAATATAAACTTTATTGTCAATACAATCTGAAAGGAACATATACTACAATGAGGAGCCGTCCATGGAGATTTGTTCTAACTGAGCACATGCTCAATATGTCCGCCATTGGGGAGCCAATTTTGTCCGTCATTGAAGCGAGCTGGAAGCCTGAGTGAAATGATCTGTACGTCGAAATGCTCGTGTAAAAACTCATAGTCCAGACCTCAATCCATGTGACTTTCTTCTTTTTGGGGTACCTAAAGGAAAAAATTTCCCCGAAACGACCACTTGATTTAATGAAGCTCAGAAAACTTATTTTTCAAGCTTGCACTGAAATTGCGGAAGACATGTGCCGTAGGTAATCACTAACTTCAGTATTCGTTTGAAGGAAGGTCGGAAACGAACTGGCGGACATATTCAGTATGCGCTGAGTTAGAACAAATCTCCATGGGCGGCTCTTCATCGCTTCTCGGCCTTTTGGCTAAGATCAAAGTGTAGTATCTGTTCTTATCAGCTTAATGTGAGCTCATATGGACTGATTACTGCACCGGGAAGCGGTCGCGCTTATTCTCCTGTTTCAGGTCCGCGACCTGAACAATGGAGCTTGTGGTGACGCTGCCGGCGGAGGTCTTCCGCTGCCGGATCTGCTTCGTCACCAAGGCTGCCGGGAGACCAACTTTTGGGGAGTACAAGGACCATTCGGCCCTTCTCCGCCACCACAGGAGGCTGCACGACCCGGAAACGGTTCCCGTTTTCGAGTGTCAGTTTTGCGGCCGACGCGACCCGCGGCTGAAGACGCTGCGGCTACACCAGCGGCTCTGCAATGCAGACTCCGCAACCCCCGGCGCTGCCAGTCGGGGGAGAGTGAGTATGGGACACGATGCCGTGTCTGGCTCTCTGGGGCACTCAGAGAGGTCGGCCGGCGGGAGGTCACAGGCGAGGGCCCCCGAAGCTAGTAGGACAGGCCCTTCGTCCTTAGTTAGTGCGGGGCGAAAGCCACAGGCGAAAGCGGCCCGGGAAGATAGTACCACAGGCCGCCTAGCCTTAGATAATAGAGAGGGGCTATGGCCACAGCCCAGTCCGGTCCCCGAAGCTAGTAGGACAGACCGGCTGGACTTAGGATTAACATACGCGGCGGTCCTGACCCGCAGCAGCGTGGTGGGCTCGCAGGCTGCCTTGCCCTCACCCTGTGTGAGTGTGCAGGCGTCTGCGACGCCCAGGACGGCGGTGGTTGCTACCCCCGCGTCGTGTGTACTCTGTGTGCGCACGCCGAGGAGGTCTGGCATCCCCCTGCCGACACGCTCCGCGACGTCAACCGCGTCGCCACGAGTGCCGAGCGCAAGTTCGGGAGGTGAAGGCAGCACGCTGCCGACGCCTGCCGCCGAACGCGTCGCTCCGGCCAGAGGCGCAGTGTCCGACAAAGGCCGCGGCTCGCCGCTGCCCGCGCCGGCCATTGCACCCAGTGGCGTACGCTGGCCACGTCGTGCGGCTACCGCAGGCGCCTCCCGCCCGCCATCTGTCGGGAGCGTGGGTACCGGCCTGGGACTGCCGCCCGCATTCGCTACGCCGCCAACAGGTGGCTCTGCGGTGCGGGTAGGCAGTGGCAGGCAGGCTGCCTCGCTCGCCGCGACCGTTGGTGTTGTCATTCACGGCGCAGCCGCGCCGCCGGTTGACGCACCAAAGGCCGCGCGCCCGGCGGATGCACCGGATGGTGTGGTGCTTGTACGGTCGCAGACGTACACGCGCCGCGTTTCCTCTGCCCTGCCGACGGTTACGTCGAGTGACGCCCGTCACTCCGTCTCCGCCCAGGCAGGGAGTGCTATTAACTCAAAAGCTCCTGTTGCAGATCATGAGTGGCACGTAGTCACCCCACGGAGGGACAGACGCCGTGCTGCAGGACGCAGACCACCGCTCCCGGACCGACGGCGCATCATACCGCCCAGTCCGCGTAACAGCGGCCCGGCGCGAGCCAACGCGCCTGGGCGGCCGGCGCGAGCTACACCTCGTGTATCTCGCGCCGGCGGCAGGGCGCGGGCGACCGCTGGGCCATCTGTTGGCGGCGCGGCGAACAACAGCCGCGGTGCGCTGGGCCCGAGCGCCAGGCCGGCGCGAGCTACACCTCGAGACGCCCGGCCGGCGCGGGCTACACCGGCCACCCCTACGTCCACTGCGCCATCTGGTAGCGATCGTCGGGCACCCAGTCCGCGTAACAGCGGTCCGGCGCGAGCCGGCGCGTCCGGTCAGCCGGCGCGAGCTACACCCCGTGTTTCTCGCGCCGGCGGCGGGCCGCCGGCGACCGCCGGGCCATCTGTTGGCGGCGCGGCGAACACCAGCCGCGGTGCGCCCGACCCGAGCGCCAGGCCGGCGCAAGCTACACCGGCCCCTGCTGCTACCGCTGCGCCACCTGTCACCAGCGCGGCGATCGAGAGCAGCACTGAGCGGCCCACGCCAGATGGCAGCACGGCACCACCACCGACGCAGACGACGGAGCGGCGCGACGTGAACGGAGGGACTGCAGCTGCGTCTCCGAGAACTGGCAGCAAGAAGAGGAGACGCCGACGCCGTAACAACCGGCCCAGTCCCAACCTCCCGCCGCAAGGCTCCCGTCCTTCACCAGACCTGACAGGCCCCCCTGTACCCTCCGAACAGGGCGCTACTGAGGCAGCTCCGCCCCCCCCTCCCCCGGCCGACGCTCGGCTAACGGAGAGGCAGCGGCGCTGGCTGGTGGCCCTGGAGAGCGTCCACAACCAACCGTGGGACGCATTCGTCGCGGTCGTCGAGGACTTCATCTCCGAGATAGCCGAGACGAAGCCACAACGCCAGGCAGCCGGAGGTCGACAGGATGGGCCACCAGCAGCAGCGCACCGCGGCCAGGGCCGCGCCGACGCTGCTGCCAATCCCCCTCCCCCTGCCCCTACACGCGGCCGCGGTGGGCGGCGCGGTGGACGTGGCGCACGGCGCGCGGCGGCCGCCGAGCGTCGGTACGACGCGAATGCAGCGTCTGAGACTCAGAAGCTGTACCGCGCGGACCGGCGCAAGGCGATGCAGCGCGTCCTTGGCGAGACGTCGCCGTACTGCCAAATCGATGGCAACGTGCTCACGGAGCACTTTAAGGTAATATATTCTAAATCCGACTTTTCCGTTACAGATGCACCAGCTGCTGTCCCGGACTTTGCCGCCACCACACCTCCTGATGTCAGCGAGGACGTCCTGCTGCCGATCACACCTTCAGAGGTGCAACAGCGGCTCCAGAAGGCGAGCAATACTGCTCCTGGGGCAGACGGAGTCACGTACTCGGACTTGCGACGTGAGGATCCTGGCTGCCACGTGCTAGCTAAGATCTTCTCGCGCTGCTGGAATGAGCGGAAGACTCCGGTGCAGTGGAAAATATCCACTACCGTCCTCATCCACAAGAAAGGGGACGTCTCGGACGTGACAAACTGGCGGCCTTTAGCATTGAGCTCTACCATCTCTAAGCTCTTTGCTGCAATCGTTGCGGACCGCACTTCCCTCTGGGCGGAGCGGTTGAACCTGCTCTCCCCAGAACAGAAGGGCTTCCGCACGTTTGAAGGCTGCTACGAGCACAACTTCATTGTGCAGACGGCAATTGATGATGCAAGGCGCAGGGGAGGCCAAGCATGCTTTGCTTGGCTTGATCTAGCGAATGCTTTCGGTTCAGTGCCTCACGCTCACCTCCTTGGAGTACTGAGCAGGATGGGACTACCAGAGCAATTGCACCAGCTAATTGCCGATATGTACGATGGTTGCTCCACCCGCGTCCGTACATCTGACGGACTAACGGAGGAGATAGAGATCCAGGCGGGCGTCAAGCAGGGCTGTCCACTGTCGCCCATCGTCTTTAACCTCGCGCTCGAGCCGGTACTTCGCGCCGCAACCTCGCTCAGAAATGAGTGTGGTATCCCGCTTAGCGGCGTCAGTGTGAGTGCACTGGCGTATGCGGACGATATCGTGCTTCTGGCGCGGGATTCAGAGGCGATGCAGACGCTCCTCAATGTTGTGGGTGAGGCGGCGACGTGGGCCGGGCTTACCTTCAAGCCGTCGAAGTGTGCCACGCTTCACATCCGCCGTCGGCAGACACTAGGCTCGGTATTCGCCCTGCAAGGGGGAGAACCAGCCGTGCTCGGTGCGGGTGACGCCTACCTCCATCTTGGCGTCCCCACCGGGTACAAAGTCACGCAGACGCCAACGGATGCGATCGCGGCAATTCGACGCGACTTGCAGCACCTGGACGCTTCCCTGCTGGCTCCCTGGCAGAAGATTGACGCTGTGCGTGTCTTCCTCCTCCCCAGGCTTGACTTTGTCATGCGGGGCGGAGCGGTACGCAAGGGGCCGCTATCTGCACTCGACAAGGCAGTGAAAGCGGCTGTCAAATCTTGGCTGTTCCTCCCACAGCGTGCGTCCACTGAACAGCTGTACCTCGCGCTGGGAGAGGGAGGATGCGGCCTGACGCCGCTCGCGGACGCTGCGGACATCTCGACGATCGTCCACGGCTTCCGCATGCTGCACTGCGACGACGCCACCGTCCGAGACATCGCCTGGGCCACACTATCTACGGCCGCGCGCCGCCGACTGGGGAGGGAGCCGAGTCGTTCCGACTTGGCCACCTACCTTAGCGGCAGCACTGAGGGTGACCTCGCACGCGACGGTGGTGACATCCAGTCACTGTGGACGCGCGTCAGGAACGCCACAAGGCGCCTAGCGCCGCGTGGCGTCACCTGGCGCTGGAGTGAGCTGCTCTCTGAGTTGCAGGTGGAGGTCGGCGGCCGGGACGCCATCGCTGGCGACGCGGAACACGGCGGCATCGGAGGGGTGACGCAGCCGGCCACGGAGGGGACGGCGCCTGCGACTACACGACACCTCGATGATGGCGGCGATGGACCGCAACACGATGATGACAGCGTGGGACGCAACGTCAACACTGGCGTCGAGCATGTCCGGGTGGGAGGGGGCGCCAAACGTCTCCTCTCGCGGACGCTCCGCGAGTGTCTGAGGCAGCGCCTGCGCAACCTCCTACTCAGGAAACCTGACCAGGGGAAGGTGTTCGAGTGTACCAGGGAGTCCACAGCGTCCAACCACTTCATAGCGGGAGGCAAATACACCCGCTTCGCAGACTGGCGCTTTATCCATCGCGCCAGGCTCGGAGTCGTGCCTCTGAACGGTTGTCGCCGCTTTGATGGGCGGGCAAACAACAACAAAGCCTGCCGACGCTGTGGCCACAACAACGAGACGCTCCCACACGTGATCAACGCGTGTATGGTGCACTCAGCAGCCCTGCAGTATCGCCACAACGCGGTCCTCAACCGCCTCGCGACAGCAGTCGCTGGGCGGCCAAGAAGAGGAAACGCTGCTGTTCCTGACATCAGGATCAACCAAACCGTCATAGGGGACAGCAGTGGGCTGCGTCCGGACCTCGTAATAACTGACGAGGCCGCGAAGACTGTGACCATCGTCGATGTGACGATCCCCTTCGAGAATAGGCGGATCGCGCTCGACAACGCTCGGCAACTGAAGCAGATAAAGTACGCCGACGTTGCGCGCGGATTAGCCGCTCGCGGCTATTCCGTCACTGTCGACGCCCTGGTTGTTGGCAGTCTGGGGGCGTGGGACCGCCAGAACGATGCAGTGCTTCGGCACCTAGGCATCGCTAGCCGCTACTGCCAACTGATGCGGCGGCTGATGGTGTCTGACACCATCAAGTGGTCCCGCGACATTTACGTGGAACACATTACTGGCCACCGCCAGTATGTGTCCCCCTAGACTGTGGCATGCTCTGACGTCAGGCTGCGAGACCCTCGAGACTGCAGTCGTCGGAGAACTTCGAGTTCGGTGCCTTCGTGACGTCGGCGTCGAGATTCTCCTCCACGACGCGGGACCTGCGGCGCTACACCATCTTCGCGCCGCACTGCAGCAGCGCCGAGTCAGTAGCAGTGCGTGCGGTGCTGCCTGGTGCCCCTCCCTCCGTGGTGTCCGCCGAATATGGCCCCCACCTCGGTTGGCGCGGTGCTAGGCGGCGCCAAACGTGTGCCTACTGCCCGGCAGTCTCCAGCCAGCGTGGGAAGCAACGCCCTCCTGCCACGACACCCTGGTGACGTCTGCCGCAAGGCGGACAGAGGGGAGAAGTCCGGCTGTGTGTGACCCGCCTGCGTGCGTGGCACACCAGCCGCTGGCAGCCGTGCATGTGCAGTGTGCTGTCAGGGCATGGAGATGAATGAAATAAAACAAAATAGTTCCTAAACTAGATCCAAACCTCCCCCGGTCTGAAATATCTAAGGCCGCGCCTACCGCGGGATTAATCTTAAGGTAATATACTTAAGCACCCGCGCCTAACGCGGTCTTCCAATATTTAAGTAGTGGGCTTAACCCACGAATTAGAATTAAATTCAACTATTTAAGTGCGGTTAGAACCGTCTACTATATATTTCAATTTAATTTTCATTAAATTTGTAAAACTCGATTTGTATAGAGTCATGAATATTCTTTCTTAAAATTATACTTCTTAAAACTGTAACTAAGAATTATCTCGGAAAATAAAAATATGTTCCTTTCAGATCGTATTGACAAAGTTCATATTCAAAAACAAAATGGTAACACATTTCGTGCGCCACCCTGTATGTTGCCAGTGAACATGGGCATTCGTTTTAGTAGATTAAAGAATTCCCTATGATCACCATCAGTCACATTCCCCATGCTCCTGTTCTAGCCACCTGACAACCAGCCTTTCCCGCTCACTCTTTTCTGTTCTCCTTCTATCCCACTTAACCTGTTTCCTGCCTCTCCAAGTGCCGCGAGGTTTGAGGCGCCGTGTCACGGATTGCGCGGTCCCTCCCGCCGGAGGTTCGAATCCTCCCACGGGCATGTGTGTGTGTGTGTGTGTTGTTCTTAGCATAAGTTAGTTTACATTAGTTTAAGTAGTGTGTAAGTCTAGAGACCGATGGCCTTAGATTCTTCAAATTGCGCAGTGTCGTCCTTGATTTTAAGTTCTGAACGTTTCTTCCATATCATCATCAATTTCTGAGCTCAGTGATTCTACTGTAGTCGTTAAGGTGCCATATTCGGCAACTAAATCCCAGTTCAGCTCCTCCTTTGACGCCAGCAAGTCTGCAGTCTGCCTTTAACTCTTCGCTGTGTGCTTATTCTTTTTATCAGCGTGGCCAAATTGGCCAATCATGTTCTGCTCAGAGCTACATGCTCTGCTGCCCTCTGTTCACTTATCGTTCCTTCAGCCTCGCCCGCACTCACACTTAGTAAATTGTGCACTCGACCCGAAACACTGCTAGCTGTGAGTGGAACAGGCTGTGCGCATCCTAAATCTAAACATCTCCGCTGCACCACTGAAGTCTGGCTCACTCATTTGCCTCGCATCGGAGGAACCTGCTGTTTCATTTTGCTCATTTTCGTCGCTAAAAGTGGGGAGAATATGTCCCTACACTTCTCTGTACCTTCGAAGTCTCTTTTCTAGGCATTTCGTCTAATCACCACCTTTTTTCTTTTCTCCTCGTACTGCTTTTGGAGCGACTACACGTAATTATTTTCGAATAACGCAAATGAAAATCTTATACAGAAAAAACACTATCTAAAACAGATTCACTTAAATAACATGCTAAATTTTTACCAAGTTCATCACACTGGCTAAACAGGAGCATTCATCACAAGCAACCTAATAGAATGAAAATGAGCTTCACACGCAATTCCCAGCGCAAAATTATCGTCACACGAGCATTAATTACATTTAAAAAACTCCACAATGAAAAGGATTACGACGAAAAGCTCCCGGAGTACCATAAACACACTTCACACAAAATTCAAAACAGACAACAAAGACGACACTTTCATAAAGCAAGCAACAACGCTGATCAACCACAATGAAGTATTTGTGTGAGATCTGTAGAAAATAAAATTTACGTGTTAGTGCACCCTAACAATGTCACAGCATCAACGTAAGATCCCTGGGGTGACCGAAATCCTGTGCAAAAGGGTCTCGCCATTATGAAGGCTACCTGTTCTCCGCAAAATTCAGATTTAATGGCAAAGTCGGTGTTCCGAATGAAACCTGTTCCTGACTTCAAATACCAACAACCACCAGGCAAACAGAGGTTATTTTCGTTTTCGTTTCATTGAGCACGCACCAGACACACAAACTTAGATTGTGGCTGAAATTCGTTCAAGTACTGGAAAAATAGCCGAGAAAACCACCACCTGTCAGGCTGTTGTATGAGCTAAGGAATGAAATATCCTCGTACTGGATACACAAGACAACATATTACAATTTTATTGATAGATCGCTATTAAGGGAAGATAAGAACTGAATGATTTGAGGGAGATTGACTAGGAAGCAGAGTGGCTCTATGAGGTGGTGTGTAAAGAGCCACTAGACATTTATGTCTGAATTAAAACACACGAAAATATTACATGGTGCTTAAACTTCGACATATGGTACGTCTCTGTCGAATGCAGCCTCCAAATGCGGAACCCAATCTGCTAAATATGGGGTAGGATTTACTTGATGCAGACACTGACCATCCATACATTATATAGTTTTGAAGAATGCTTGCTTGTTCTGCTTTTAAGTACACTGGGACAGAGAGCAACTACTTTCGGCAGTCAACTTCTGAGGACAAAGGCCCATTGCAAGAATTCACTATAAATCCAATAATTAGACAGTACAATTACTGAATAAGAGCACCTCTACTCTGTACTTGACAAAGAATTTTATGTTCGTTTTTGGCCTCTAATATGAGACACACAACTCGTGTGGGGGAAATGAAGTGGTTCTAGCACTACACATTCCACCCTCCAAAGGGACTTCACAGTTGAAAATATTCTTTCCACAACAATATTTGTGTATAGTACAGCAGGAGCAAAATTCACAAGCGTGTCTATATTTTTACATGAAGTACCTGTACTTTTAAGTGTGTGGAATATATCACACAGTCTCTTAACTGTTTCCAAATTAGCTTTTTCCAATTCCTCAAATTTCTGGGATACAATGTTCACGCATCGTATCTCGTCTGAAATGTTGCACATTAGTCTACTGCCTTAAGAATTATCAGAAAATTTAAAAGTTCAGCCCAAGAAACAGTATTTTTTTAGTGTTATCCAATGATTTCAGAGGTTGAGGTGGAGAACTCTACTTTTCCGAACAAGTCACAAAAGTGTCATAGAATTGGTAAAAGGCTCGTATTTTGACTGAGTGAAAGTACCTTCTTTTCCAAGTTAATTAAAATGGTATTATTTCTTGAAGCAAGCTGAAACTGTGGTTATTTCCAACTTTTGGATTGAATTTAAAAAAACATTTTCAATGGGCATTGTGTGAAATGAAGCCAAAGAAGTGACTGTCGGTTCTCGAAAATTTGTTTCAGCAACGTGGGACATGTATTCTGAGATAGAAAACAAGATTTCAAAGGTTCATACATGTCAATAACTTTTGTAACTCCTGGCAACAATGACAACCATCTAGTTTTAATACTACCAAGAACTTTCCCGTATCCAGTATCAACGAAATCACAGAAAGATTTCAGTTGGTCCACACGTTGAGGGTAAATGTGTCGTCCTCAGTGTAACTTGAAGTTAAAGTAGTACGTGAGCCCAGGCACCGATGACCTCAGCATTGATATCCCTGTAACGTTCTTTAACGACAACTTGTCACACTCGTCCGTCATTTCTGGAGTAGGAAATGATCGATACGAATCGCGAAGCTCGCGCGTAAGTCACTGGCACTCAGCACGATGACGGAAGATGTTGTGTTCACACCTCTCCTCATCCCGTGACCAAAATGCAGCGTCTTTATTCCATCTTTGCGTTCACCAAAAGCGGTACTGGGAAATCGGTTTACGAAATCCGGTTTTTGGGGCGCCAGGCGAAGGGGGTGTGTGTTGCCAGCTGTATAGCGCGGTTCGAGATAACTGAGTGTGGCGTGGATGGAACGCAGGCGGTCCGGCAGTGCCGACACAGACGTAGACGCCCTGCTGCAGCCGTTCCCTCGCCTGCCGCGCGAGCTGGCAACGCCGCCCCGTGACGTCAGCGCTGGGTGGGGCAGCCGGCTGTCTGTGCGGTCCAGTTGTGACGCAGCAGCCTGGAGGAAGCAGCGTGCCACGTTGTCCAGCCTGCCCAGACAGAGCTCGTGTATCTTGTGTCTCCACGGGAATACCTCAGAAAGGTAAGGCAGGAATTTATGGGAGCGGCGGATGTTCTGCACGCTTTTGTGTGGTTTTTGTCGCGTAACTCACTTACTGCTCTTGTCTAATACTTTGTCTTAATTTGAAAAATTACGACCGCTACGAACAAAGGGGGTGGCTAATAGTGTGTTAAATTACCGTTTTGAGTGTTCAGTACTTTATAGGTCGTTACTTGTGGTATTGCTCCAGTCTATGAAAACTTGAGCGAGAATAACGTGGAACGAATGGAAAATAACGCCACATTCAGTCGGCTAGTGTTTCGGTGTGCCAGTGTAGATTTTCACGGAATTCACGTACAACAGGCATTTAAAATGAAAACCTCGCGTTTTTGATTATGTTCGTAGGACGCAAGTTTACGAAAACCATCAAACGGAGAACTTTGTAGTAAGCGTGTTTTAGTGCGACAAGGCGTGTAGGGCCTTGCAGGCGTGGCAGAAATTTATTTTTTAATGTTTCGCGTAATGTGGCCGAATTCAGGCATCTAAAATGTTGTCAAGATGTACTCATTCAGAGGTATAATCTCAAATTGCAGTTGTCACGCAGTAAGAGAAGTACCGAAGTTGGAAACATTTCGCGTCGCGAGGTAACGTGACTAAGGGCGCCGAAATACGCGGACGTTAGTCAGACAGTATTTCAGAATGAGGGCCGTTACCGACTTCTAAGAAACTGCACGCAAGACTACAAAAACTGGAGAGATTTTTCCGCTACCCCCCTACTCCGGCCACGTTGTCGCTGTTCATGGAGTCAACTTAGGCATCAGACGTATCGTTGTAGTTTATCAGTACCTACCTATTCGCGACGCAGTTTACAGACAGTATCGCCACACCCAGTAGGGTATCTGCAAAAATTACATCGTCGTACGGCCCACACATCAGTAGACATGACGTGTCAAAAATTTAGACGCGCGATAAAAGGGCTTTTCTTTAAAAAGGAGCGCAAATTAGCCAGATTGTATTCACCCAGTATTTCAGAATGAGCACTTGCTTTCGAACACACGTTAAGAAGAATTTAAAACGGTTTGTAAACTTTCTCGCTTAGATGCTTAACGTCACATGTTACTCGTCTGCAAAGTAATCAGACGTAGGAAGCTGTTTCGTGCGTGGGCGTTGCGGATCCTGAAGTCCGTTCGCGAACCACAACTCGTGGCGTGACGCCGACACGCTTGTGGCGATGAGACGCAGCACTCGCCTTCATTTGCGTATTTTCACAATTTTCTGGAATTAAGGTTATGGTCAACGAGCAATCTGTAGCTTTCCCCAACACCCTCATTACAAACAGGCGACCATCTGCGTAGTAGTTGGCGAATTCTTGAGAATTTATCGTAATGTTTGTACTTCACGAAATAAACATTTCGTATTTTTTATCGCTCTGTCACGTCTCCTCGTTTGTGATTTGCAAATGAAATTTTTTAGCGCTCTGCAACGCTGCATCGCTTTGTTGGGCTGTTCTCGTGTTACTATTTGCCTGATGAGAGAGCCCGGTGTGTCGACAAAGCAACGCGTCAGCGATCTGTGAGGCGCACCGTGTTCTGTGCGGCCTGCGCTTCAGTCGTGTATTATGTGAGGGAGGAATGGATGTCGGTGATTCTGACGCCGTCACTTACCAGCTTCTTCATTTCACGTTCAAATTACACGATTAAAGTGCAGTGTAGATTTCTATGTGCAGCCTGTAACGGCGGCAGAACCTAGATTTAATTTGTGCCATTTCCAGTGCGACAGTTGCGAGAATAGAAGTAGATTTGTTCTTAGTTTCCGTCAGAGGGCTGAATCACGTCAAAATTATTTGTGGGGGCATTTGCTAATTATGTTTGACAGAAACCTACAGTAAACATTATTTCGTTTAGCCAGATACTGTTACAGAAGCCTTACCCGTTATTGATGGAAGTCCCAGTTTCGGAATCGTGGGTGGCCACTGAATTCGCATTTACAGACACTTCGGCATGACAAAGTACTGAACACGACCCGTCTTGAACAGTTCAGAAATGCCATGTGTCAGTTAGACTGCACATCGTCGTAAAACGCAAATTTGAATACCAAAACCATAAAATTGACAATTTTATCTTCGGAAACAGGTAGATCAACACGACGACTGTTCAGTGTGCTCCCCTCATCCACTGCCAGCAAAGAACGCGTGACGTCACGGAAAAGTGACTGTCGTCACACGTGAGGGGACAGGATGATTTGATAAAAGTTGCGCGAATTTTATGTATAATAAGTAACCCGGAATCGGTGCTGTAAATGCCCTTCACTTTCGTGACGTGGAACTATGTGTGGTGGTTTTCGTATTTATACTCGCCTATCACAAAATATACAACGCAATTGATGCACGCCGTATTAGAGACCTGTTCAAAACGCGTCGTGTGTAGCGAGATAAGATTTGCTGAATTGTAGAAAACTGTGGCGTTCACGGATGAACAGTAACGGCAGCCAAAACAGTTTCCTAAAAACGCCTCCATTTAATCGCGAGTGTGTGGAATCAGCTCTTTAGGTCACACATAGATATCCAATAATAAGGGAGTAAGGTCACTCGTGACTTGGGAATGTGTACAGTGTTTCCGGGTGCTTTCAATTCATTGGGTGTTCTGTCCACCAGTAAAATGTGATAGCTGCATAAAATTTCTCACTGTGGTGTCTCACATGATACTTGGGCCGGCAGTAAACGTGACTCAGCGTGGAGGCGGTGGCGAGGTGTCGCCCTGACTTGTGGCTGAGGGTAGCCTGCGTGCAGGAGGAACCGTGCTGTACCGGTGTGCGGACATTCGCCACGATTTTAGCTGCTCCGAAGGGTTGGGTCCCTTGTCTCCCCCCCCCCCCCCTCCCCCTCCCCCTCCTCACCCGCGGCGTAGTAAAGCTACTTACTGAGCCTTTCCGCTGGTTTACTTAACACAGGACCAGAATCTCTTTGGATTTTCCGCCACATTTCTAGAGATACTTTCGTTATGGAAACTATTAAATGTATCTCGCATTGAAATTCGCACCAAATTTCGAGCCTCAGTAAATCTTCGCCAATCTCGGAGATTTTGCGTTCTTGCCTTTTTCGGTGCTCCGGCGGCAGCTTTCTGTCGTGTTTTGTGTACCATGGGATATCAGTTCCGTCTCTTATTAATGTATTTGGTACGAATCTCTCGAGTGCTGTTGATAACATTTCTTTGAACTCTAAGCCTCATATGGTCTTAACTTACATAGTTTGCAAGGATTGGGGAGTGTCTCTTAGAAAGAAGTCTACCGAATTTTTAGCAGCTTTTATAAATAGATATATTTCGCCTTTAGTTTTGGTGAATTTTTTTTACGGAATTGATCCTCGCTATGACTGTGTGTTCACTATCCCTCTATCCGTCGTGATGCTCGTGATTATTTGTGGCGAAGAGGTCAAGTGTGTTTTCGTAACCATTTACAATTTGAACGGCCTCGTGGACTAATTGTTAAAAATAATTTTTAAAAAAGCATTAAGAACAATTACGCAAGTTGTTTTCTATCTACAATAGGGTGTGAAAATGTATTTTTCTCAACATACGGAAGGTAGATTGAAGTGATTGCCAACTATAACTGTATGAGTAGGGTACCTATTTGTGATGAGGCTCAAGTTTTCTTTCAACCGTTCAGCAACTGTTTCGTCTGATACCGGGGGTTGGCAAAAGGCGCCAGTTATTAATTTATTCGGGTTGTCGAATATAACCTTTGCCCACACTGACAGGAACTATCTGCTTCAGTGTCACTTGTGAGTTGGAAAAGGCATTACATTATTTTTCCTTACGTTGTGCTTCTTGTTTCTGTTCTAGTGTAGATCATTACAATTACGGTTTTTCCCTCCAAAACCTAGGATGTTTTCTCTGTGACTCTGTAAATACCAGAGGTAAACAATGCAGAACAACGTACGTTACAAGCATAGCATTCTGTATTACTACAGTTCCTTATCTCTAACATTTTAAAAATGTACGTAGACTTTAGATGACATGTCAATCATAGAAGTTCTTTTAGTAGCGTATTTTCAGTCATGTTTTGAACATTGTCCCGCTACACTTTATTAACTAATGTTTCGCCGCAAGAGATATCGGATTTTAGAGAGTAAATTAATATGGAGTATGTCGTTCTTTTCAAACTTTCACATACCTATTTCTTCTTTCCTTATTGTCTTTTGGGCATGCAGTTTTAGTAATTAAAGTAGGCACAAATGCAGCGATCAAAAAGAAATGATTAGCGTACATTCGCACTCTTTTACATCTTTCCGTCCTTGTTGTTCCCTTGGCGATGGACTGTTTCTATCTCACTATCTGACTTAATCGTCGGTATTGCTTTCGTTTGCCAAAAGTTATAAATGTTGCGATTTCGGAGAAGAAGCTCTGTATTTCCCCAAGATGTCGATGAAGGAGGTCCCTTATGTACTGGTTGTAGTAAGATGTGGAGACGGCGGTTCGAAAGCGGACAGAAGTAGTACGAGGAAGGGCGTCCCTAACCTGAGGGATCGCTAGTCAGGCTACCTGGCGAAGGGGCAAGTGTGGCAAATGTCCGGCGTGGCAAATGTCCGTCATTCGCTGTACCACTGTGTGCTTGTAATCTGAAGCTGAGCCACTCACAGAGGTCCATCGTGGGCTGTGACTGCTGTATGGCAGCGAAACTTCGTGTGCTGATGCGCCCTTGCGGAACCGATTTACACTGGAAAGAAATGTTCGCATATCTAATGCATTGGGAACGGAATGTGGACAGGAAGGGACAAACAAGTGAGAAAGGCAGAATGTCGATATTATTATCCGCCACTTGCAGAACTTGTTCAGTATGAGCACCGGAGACTTCCGCGAGGTGTTGCACAGTGACAGATTCGCACCTGGTATTGGAATTGATTTCCTCCGGCGCCAACTGGTTTCGCGTTAACGCTTTAGCATGTCTACAGTGTTTCGCTGCCTTACCATACTCAGACCACAGTGGACTTGGGTCAGTAGCTGCATTTTACTTACAAGCACCCGGTACTTGAATGTCTCAGACGGAGAAAAAAAAAGGTTCGTGAAAATTTCGCTGTCGCCTTGGTGCCCATGTGGTCATAAACCATTTAGTAGTTAATCAGTTTAAAAAATCTGCAGTTTTCTCAGACTTCCGTCGTGTGTTTCACTTTTCTCAAAGCATCAAGGCTCTGCAAGTACCCGTATTTCCAGTACAGGCGGCTGCCTAAACTGGAGCAGCTCGCAGCTGCTGATAGCGGCCGTCGACATTGACCCGTGGCGTAATGTAGTGCTGCGTGACGTCACACACACTCACGGATACAACAGAACGCGTGGCTGTTATATTATTTTCTGTAAAGTGTGTTGTGGAGAAGTGATCTGTTGCTTGGCCAGAGTTCTGGTACAGGTTGTCAGGTTACAGTACGGTTGTCACTCAGCGGAGCCAAAGAAATGAAATGTTACAGTAACAATTTTTGTGTGGCACGTATTTCACGCATGTTAGCTTTCGAAGAGTGTCGTATGTCCGTTTTGGTGATGCACAGTTGGAATCGGCAGGTTCAGTGCTGGGCACCGCTTGTCCCTAGTGTGGGGGCAGGTCAGGTCCACACCTGTGCAGCCTGTCGCCCCGCGGCAGCCCCCACTCTCCGGACGAGTACAGACCGCGTTCTCCCGTCCACGGTGTTTTTTGTCTGTTTTTTGTACTGCGTCTCACTGTTACGTTGCTGTGTTTCGCGCCCTTTCAAATTTTCGCAAGCCCATTGGCCGAGTGGTCTAAAAAGAAACAAAATGGCTCTGAAGATCATCGTGCATACATACCTGTGACGCGAGTTCTCGGTAACATCCATTATGGCCTCTACTTTGTGTAGTCAGTGATCGAGTGGCCTTCTGCTAATATTTCAAGTTCATTTGAGTCAACCACAGTGCAATGAAACCCTATTTTAATCGCTAGATTTTCGAAAATAAACATTAAGAGAAACAGGGCTGTACTAGAATTATAAACATTATGACTTAAATATAGGAGACAACCGCAATTACGACACACACAGTTTAACTACACAAACCCGTGACCAGTTTCAGATTTTCAAACATCCATTGTTAAGTGCTTTTGCAAGCTGGTCAGTACTTGCGTTAACCGCCTACGGCCAATCCAGCGATGCCAAATTTCGTCGTTTAGGTAGCAACAAACATCGATGCTCCCTGAAGGAATGAGTAGTCGAAACAACCACAAGTGCAACATATCGAGGTAAGATGTACCCGCCACAGTTGTCTCACAGTATTAAAACGGCCCATTCAGCTTCGCCAGTCACACTGCACAGGATACATTAACCCTCGGCGAATCTCCTACATGCACCGAAATTTGGTGAGGCTTTTCAGTACGGCACACTCTCACATTGCGGATCTAAACTTTTTCAGAAAAGTGTTAGTTGCTTTGTCGCTGAATATCAGCGTGGGGGCGAAATGTCCATCCTCAATTGATCCCTGCAATGTGGCGCAAATCTGAAGGCGCCGGCCGTAACAGTCCGCTTTTAATTGTTGTAAGGGATCCAGACGGTACGGTTTGAAGTGTAACCGCCGACGCACTGTCTTCCACACACTTTGCTGCGGTGTTCAGAGTTCGTGGCTTTTGCGTGCTGTTGACTTGTGTGGACTGCGTACAGAAATCTTGTTTAGCCCCCCACCCCCTTACACAGTTTTTTGCAGCTGCCACATTTGGTCAAATACCTCGCACGTTCCAACACATGAAAAGTCTTGCCTTGTCGGCATTTTGGCAAGGCGCTGAATTCGTAATGGCATACAATCATATTCGTACACTTAATACTTCGGAAAAATGTGAATTCTGGAAACGAGTGAATCGTTGATGGTAGCCCTCTGTCTCGCCTTTTACCCGTCGTCCTTAGTTTCTGCACCAATACGGTACTGAGCAGCTCAACTCATGATCTCGATCCCCTTGCTCATTTTACACAAGGCCAAGAAGTCTTTAAATTCTTAGTCAGTCTGGTTGACAAGATTGCATTTACGGATTATTTCAATAACGTACATAATATCTGTACACGTAATGTGCCTCCAGGAACACCCGCGAAATGTTAATCATCAAAGTACTTCTGTGCTCCTACAATTAACCACTGCAGCGCCTAATATTTAATTCACAGAATCTGGTACTTTCTGAACACCCGTGGTTACACTTCACGTGCTGACTTTAATCCCAGTACATACACTGTGTACCTTAGTATCGGGAATCTTTCCGTAAGCAGCGAAAGATAATGTACGTAAATTATAAGTATATGCCTACTTCTACTGAACCCATATTACTCCTCTCTGGTACACAAGTTAATTATGTACGTACATGTAACCGATGCAGTTCCACGTGTAACGGACTTATACAAAGACGCGGGTATCGTTGATACGTCGAGTGTAAGTGTTTGAATTCTAAAATTGGATGTAGAAGTTCGTTATGTGGAGAGCCAAGTACGGAAAACCACTGCACCAATGGCTTTATTCTTCTTTCAAAATAATGCTGAGAAATTTATACACAAGTGCTTTCTAACGCGTAAATACCTAGTGTATGGTGAGCTGTCAGTGTTGCTGTTCATTAACTTGTAATTCACGCCCTACCTACCCTTAGTTCACTTACAGTGTCACTGAAGCGTCGTTCCTTTCCGTACGTAAAACTGCGATTACAAGTTACGAAATGCCACAGTAGGTGAAGTAACGTCCTCTATAAAGCACTGCAGGACCTTTGCTTGTCTCTGAGTTACACAGCTGATACAATGAATTTTCGTTACCACTCACGAATAATTCCGTCTCTCGTTTATTTACGATTAAAATGCTTAATACTTGGGAAAATCTGCTGATAGCAAATATCGTTCTCCTTACTGTTTCTCAAAATATGTCCCCGACCTTCATGCCTTCTTTCTTCTGTCGTGTAAATTTTGCCAACTCCAAGGAAACAAGACGACCGGCAAGTCAGGGATTTTTGTCTCCTTATCTAGGAGTTTCAAACAGCTGTTTCTCTTTCTTTTTCTCCTACAGAAATTAGTATTGCGTATTTACTTATACTTACTGCGTGTACAAATTATTCCCTCTTTTTACTTATTTACATAAAAATATGCAAATAATCATTACCACCTAGACGGACGTAAAACATGAAAATTATATCTATGGACGGTTAGTCTCTAATTTGGCTAAAAGATAATTACTACCATCTTGGTAGCCTCTTTATTGTAGGTGCTTCAAAAATATATTAATTACATCATGGACGGTGCAGTTTTTATAAACTCACGCAAAGCTTTATTAACGTGGCTTTTCTCGACCGAAATATTTCAGACAGGACTAAAGAAAACGATGGCGTCAACGCTTACCAGTTTTTGTGTGGTGATCCACAGTGCGGACCTTACTGTAGTTAGTTTCTTACTGTGCTTAGTTTGAAGCGTCAGAAATTAAATTAATTTGAATCTAAAGTAAGTGCAGTTTGCGGGGATGACGTCATATAGCGATATTTTGCGCGATTATATTGTAAGAATTCGTACCTGTAGCTACGAGATTTCGAGGGATTTTTTCCTTGCTCTTTGTTCAATACAAAGCCACTAAATGTGGCACCAGTGCTCCGGTAGTATCAAACCGAATACGGCGACCGGTCAGTCTCCTCTGCATCAACGAATCAGAGCGCAGACAACAGCCACTTACTGGGAACTGTTGAAAGTGACCAGCGCAAATATATAAGGGTTACTGCAAAAAAAACAGCCGCCACAGAATAAGTTCCGGCCAGCGTACTCGGCGCAGCACAAGGGAACACACAGGAAAAATTTAGGTTCCTCTTCCGCCCACGAATGGCGCGTGGGTAGGGTGATCCTCGGTAAGGCGTCTGTATTGGCTGCAGTTTCTCGATTGTTCTCGTCGTCATTTCGCTGCAAGCCTGGAAGCTTCGAGGAGACGCGCTGGCCCGGCGGAACAGCGGTTTGTGGGCAGGAAGCGGGCGCCCGCGCAGTGCAGATAACTGCGGGTCGCCAGTCCAGGGTCAGCGCGTGACGTCACGCGGCGAGGCTGGTGGTGACCGGCTGCTGCGAGCACACTGGCGTGTGGGGCGGGGGGGGGGGGGGGGGCGGCGGCGGCGGCGGCGGCAGCAGCAACAATGACGTCACGGCGCAGCGAAGAACGGCTTCGGTGAACAAAGTACCCACCACCACATTCCGCAGAGTCGTCTCAAGTTTGGATCCGTAGGTGGTTACTTAGTTTTACTGCATGCCCCATCACGATATTAATTTTGTGGTGCTTTAGGTTTAGATTTGATTGATACACGAGAAGTGTGTTGGAAAAGAGCACCGTAACGTATTACGATAATGCCCATGACGGTATAAAGGTACATTCATGACGGTGCATTTTGTGTGCTTCATATCGTTTGAAAGCGATGTTTCACGCTGAGCCGGAAAACATTGGCGCGCAAGAAATGTGTACGCCACAGGAAGTTTTCAGGCAGAAGAACGTTTCCTTCAGCTTGGCCGATCTGCTCGGCGGTGGAGATGACCCGACGTTACGGGGCCGGCGCAAACACCCAGACCCCGAGAGAAGGTAATTAGCGACTCGGCCGGGAATCGAACCTGGGACGCTAAACACAGACTGCGGACACTGCTGCACCGACCGTGAACACGAGTCTGTCTAGGATACACTGTGTGGGGCTCACCACCTCTCTTTCCTGCTAGAAGTAGTCAGTGTTTCGAAATTCTTCCGTTCGTTACCGCCTCAACAACGTCGCGTTTTGTCTGTGTGGGGGGGGGGGGGGGCGAGGGGCTGATGTGAATATGTTCTACAAAACAAAAATCTACTCGCATTTTGACCTAGAACATGCGAATTTCTTCTCAGATGGGTCTCTGATAAGAGCCGTGCTGTCCCTTCAACGGAAACAACCATTGTGTTTTGCGGCATGGAATATCCGCTGACAAACTTTGGGGTCACGTTATTCTGTTTACACTTGTTAATAAATGAAATGACCATGCTAGTACTTACAATTATGTAGGAAAATTATATTACAAATCGCCTACTTTCAAAAAGAAATTCATAGCTCAGATCCTCAATAACAGAATTGTGGTTGTGGAATTGCATACAAAGAAAGATTAATTAAACCAGAAAGCTTATTTGTTGTATCTTGAAATATTGATGCACTATTCGAAGTCTTCCAATTATCAAATAGATGATTTTTGGGCACAGGCCACTGATGTCATTGCCAAACAGAAAGAAGAAACACGCTGCAAGGCATGCGAAAAAACTGTCAAATTTGTCCAAGGGTGTTACCAGAGGTAACCAACAAGGATGTTCCAATAATACAGGTTTCACACCCACGTTCTGTTGAACGTGTTATTAATAAAACTTCTATAATGTTTTCAACAGCTAAGACCCACTTACTGTCCAAAGCGCTGAAATTCAATATCGCACCTGCGATTAAAGAACCACACGTGGTAGACAATTTCATAGCAGGCCTTAAATTAGGTTTGGAGTGTACCAAAACGCCAAAGAATGTTCAAACGCGGTTTGGCTAATCCTGTAAAATCTTAGAAAATGAATGATCTGTCGCTCAATCAAAGCATTACATTATAGACCGGTGAAAAGTATTAATCGTAAACTGGAGAATAATGGCGCCCTCGTTACGAAAGCCGATAAGGGGAACTCGTTAATTATAGCTTCCAAAGCGGAATACATAGAAAAACAGCCATTTTTCGATCAAAATGGCATTACTTCCATCGAATCAGATCCTACTCATGCGTTACAGAAAGAGATAAGAACAAGTTCGCAGAAAACCAATAAATTAATAGGAGTGTTTCTAAAGAAATGACTCCTGAATATGAACCCGAAGCCTCCCATACTAACGAGACAATTCAAAGTTCACAAAAACTTCCATCCGATACGTCCGATCATGGACAGTACAAATAGTACGTACCACAAGCTGGCTGTCTGTTTACATTACAAAATTAAGGACAACTTCGCTTTCCAGAAAAATTACTTTCAGAAACTCTGTCGAATGGTAAATGAACTGAATAACGTAATCTGCCATGCCACATCCGAGCTGGCCCCCTTTGAGGTTTCCAGCCTCCGCACCAACGTACCTGTAGATCGGACTTACACGTCCATAAGAAATTGTCAGATATTGAAATTGATGTGCTCATGAATCTCCCGCGCCTTGTTTTGAAATACAATTACTTTTCTTTTAAAGACAAAATATACTCACAACCGTACGGGTTAGCATTGGGTAGCCCTCTAGCAGGGATTCTTTCCAATATATTCATGGATACGATAGAATCTCAATTTTTTGTTAGTAATATATAGATGGCGGAGAAAATAAAGTTGTATGCCGAGATACATGGATGATATTCTCTTGGTAATTGACTCATCCCAAGAAGACATAGATGAGATACTTGTACTGTTCAACGATCTCCACGAGAAAATTTTTACTCTTGAAAGCGAGTCACCCAGTATGACGCTGTTGATCTTAAGTTATCTGTAGTCCATGATCACATAGAATGTGACGTCTTCATCTCCAGGAAGCATAAGTTTTCTGAGAATGTCATACCTGCCGATTCTGCACACCCGCTGGCGCATAAAATGGCACTTTCTCGTTCTAGTATACATAGAGCGATATCCATTCCCCCATCCGCAGAAGCCTTGGAACACGAACTGGCAACCCTGGAAACAACAGCCCGAAATAACGGTTACGAGCTTGAAATAAAGAGACGGCTCTAAGACAGGAAAGTAGATGATAATAATAAAAGTTCCACGTTAGGTTATCGTGCTGGAAGTCAGTCCCTTCATAGGTAAAGTTTCATATTAAATAGGGCGTCTTCTAAAGAACCAGGGGTTCCAGACAATTTTGCCTACTAATAGTAGGCTGCAGAAGAACCTGATTCACACTTTAAAAAAGCCTAAATTGTCATTATCCGGAGTTTACAAGATTGCATGTGACAATTGTCCGAAATTTTACATCGGCCAAACAGGAAGAGCCTTACTAACGAGATACAAGGAGCCTATCCCTCCTAAAGTTGCGGATGGCAAGCGTGGTTCGACATACGCTTGAACTCTAGGTGCAAACGGCTCACGCACCCAACCCTCCGAATAATACTCAGCTCTTGCATTGCGAAGTTCACGTACTACATGACAAAAAATAACCTTCTTAACGACCAGCTGCAGCTGCGAAGCAAAAACTTTTTTGAAGGTGTTCAACCGTTATTCCATCCGCCATAATCGTAGGGAGTAATCAACATGTTTTAGCACTCCCGTTTTGCCGAATAGCTGGGATTATCCGGTATTTCAAACCCGTAGTTATCCCCATGCGGTCAAGTTCGATGTTTAGCCCAAATATGCTAGGCTGGCTTAAAACAGTAAACGCATTGGTCCCTTCACTTTTGACGTCCAACAAATTATTACAAATGTTAAAGACAGTCGCTTTGTCTGTGCTCCTTACTGGACAACGTGTACGTCAACTTCGTTAGCCGCACCTGGTTGTTCATAAAATTTTAAGTTTAGCAGTACACGTTGGTACGAGTGTTAACACAGTGTGTCGCGCATGCGCTCTCGAGGCTGTGGACAGTACCAGTACAACGTCCGTTGCTGCCGTACAGCGGTCGCGGAGTGGGGCCGTGGCTGTTTCCCGGGTAAGTTATTACAACGTGGCGACGTATTTCTCTATTATAGTTTTTAGTTTCTGACGTTGACCAGTATGGACAAATCGTAGTTCCTTTTATTCTGAAGATGGTTGGGTTGTCCCAACTGAAACCTAGGTAAATTTAGGTAAACATTGCAACTGAGGCTGTTGTCAATTTCAAATTAATATTTATGCAGTTGCTGACAGGGCCGCGAAATGTTGAAAATGTTATAATAACCTCATCTCCTCTTCGTTACTGCTCACACATAAGCAGCTTATTTTCTGGAGTTGGGCTTTAAGAGCGTCGTTGGTGGCTGCTCCACACGCCGGGCAGGGCGGCGTGAGGCGCACACAGATTGTCCCTGCAGCTGAAAGCAGCGTCGTGCCGTATTCGCGGTGCGCACTAAAGGCTGCCGAAGCTGCCGACACCGACTGCCGCATATCGGCGGCCATATTTGTCTGCACGACATGCAGCCCGTCTTGTTCTCTGGAGTGCGTTAGCTTTTTTCACAAAAACGTGATACCTGGTTTTGGTAGTTATATGCTGACATCAGTTTGAAGAGGTACGGACACAGACAAATTTCGAAATTACCGATACCGGCTGTGTTTTACACATAAGGACGACGTCGTTTTGAGATCTCGCGATAACAGAAGACAGGAATGTGCTGCAGGAAACTCTCGTGCCGACGTCACTCGCTATTGCAGTTCGCTGATGAGCTCGGAATAGAAATGAAAGGAAACTACAGGTTCCCTTAGAAACGTCCTTCCGTGCAAGAAATAAAACTGCGTCTTTGCAAAACAAAACGGAAGCTAATCCTACCGCTGATGAAGAAGAGAGCATACTTTTAAAGTGGGCCAAGCCATAGCTCCAGTCTCCTACTTACGCCGTGACAACAGTATTGTGGGAAATCGTAACCCATTAGTCTCCGTCAATGCACGATAATTCCAATTGCATATTCCAGTGTACTCAACGAGATTCTAAATCGAAATACAGTGATACGTAGTTCTGAAATAAATTCAACTCCATGTTTGCAATGTACGTGTTAATTTCATCTCCGGATCACACTTCAGTGCCCTTGACACATGCAGACACACTCTTCTCACGATTACAGCTGTGGTAAACATTACCAAATGGTTTCGCGTTTTACGAACCCGGATTGACGTGAGCTGTAGAAGTTTGTGCGGCATTCGGGTTAGAGTTCAGATCCGGCCCAAATTTTCGTGTTTCGCAAACAGCGGCGGTCAGTCCGGAATCGCGAAATTCGAATACAGTACCCAATAAATGTAAAACTTGTTTCCCATCTACACGAACCTACCTTTATATATAGGGATATGTTTGTCAAGCCCTAACAACTTGTGTATCGGGAAAAAAGCAGAATAAATGGCGATTTCGTAAGTTTTTCATTATTGTGTCAGATGTTACGCTTGCACATGTTCTGTATAAAGGAGATAACGTCAAATGAATCGTTGCCACTGCCGGGTTGCTTATACTATTGTAAAACTTGCTGACACTTTAGTTTTGTGAAGCACGATGGATGAAGCTTGCGTATCTAGACATGTTGAAATTTCTGCCGTAAGGCGTGGGCGGATACCTTAGCTGGCAAGAGTGAAGCTTCCACGTTAGCATCCTCATGTGGGGCGTAAACGTCTCGACAGCCTGAATACGCGGGTGTGGTTGATGCTTTGCTGATAAGCGCGGAGGCAAATACTCCGGCTGCGAGGCTGAAACACTGAGGAGGCGCACAGCCACTGCGAGAGAGAGAGAGAGAGAGAGAGAGAGAGAGAGAGAGAGAGAGCGGTCTGCCACCGGGGAGCGGCCGCCCGCCGCGGCCAGCCCAGGCTCCACAGAGGCCGGGACTTCCCCGGGCAGCTGGCGCAGTGCGGCCACACCCGCGGAAAAAAAGTACCTGTTGCTGTGGGGGAGAGGAGTGTGCGGCAGCAAGGCTGACGTGGCGACGGAGCGCAGAATGGCCTTCCTGCCCCAAGTACCCTCCGCCACACACCGTAAAGTGTCATTGCTTAAAAGAGCTATTTTTGTTTCAATTAAATCTTAAGGTAGCTTTAGTAGCTTGCTAACTGTTGACTCTGCTTTAAAGTGACTTCACATTTTTTCACAAATTACAGAATGGTTCAAATGGCTCTGAGCACTATGAGACTTAACTTCTGAGGTCATCAGTCCCCTAGAACTTAGAACTATTTAAACCTAACAAACTTAAGGACATCACACACATCCATGCCCGAGGCAGGATTCGAACCTGCGACTGTAGCGCTGACGCGGTTCCAGGCTGTAGTGCCTACAACCGCTCGGCTACCACGGCCGGCTATTTCCTATTGTACTTGGATGAAACGTGAATAATTCATAGTCATACCAACAGTGTTTGACGGTATTTTGCGTGATACTTTAAAGTCCTCCAGGAATTATGTTGAATGACGAGCTGCGTTAGCGTAATGGTGAAGGTGCTTGGCTGCTAAGCAAAAGGTTCTGAGTTCAAACATTGTGCGGTGTTTAATATTTCCTTTATTTAAAAACAATATCGAAGTGTCTTCATGAATTTCATTCGTTTGAATGTAATTATTTGAAATTTCTAGTGGCAACTAAAATCGACTATACGGAAAGTATACGGTGTGGACTTTTGCCTCTGCAAACACTTCAAAATTTCGTGCAATGGTTTACTACACTTAATCTGCGCAATAACTGCGTTGAACATCGAAACATAATCGTCAGTTACGGGGGGAAGTTATCAGTGAAGATGATGTGTTAAAATCAAATTTTTGGGCCAGATAGATTATGTGAAATCGAATAAGTGTGTCAAAGCAGTGGGAACACCATGTGTCTGCACAGGCGAGCAGTGCAGTGATGACAAAATGGCGCACATCGCGGAATGCGGGGAGCACGTGTCTGCAGCAGCGAAAGGGTTAATGCGGTCGTGGCGGCTTTACTTCATAAACTGCGCGCTCCCCCCTAAACGTAAGTTTGCGAACTATACTATACTATGGCGCTGCTTCTCTTGGCGCGTACAACTGGCAACGCAGCAATCTCCCGCGTCTGGGCGGGCATGCGCGAACTGCCGAGATAAAAGAATTGAACTATACCACAAGTAGACACAATGAGGTTCTTCGTAAGCTATTGAGCTCTCTGGTCGCCAAATACTTGTTTAATGAGACACTTTCAGAATTCTTTCACAGTAGCTGTTCCAAAAATGAATGTTAAAATTATAGTGTGTTTTGGCAAGAAGTACAATTAAACCGGTCAACAAGACGAATGTGACCGTTACTCACAAAATAGTGATGCTTCTTCGAATTAGGAAAGGTTAGCAATTGACACAAAAATAACCCGCCAATGCTGTTGGAATTGTGATTGAATCCCATAACCCATCGTATTTTTAACACTGAGCGACTGGAATGGAAAGTTTACAAAGTATTTTATTCCTTTTCTTCATCTGACGAGTATTAAAACTAATGACGAGCGTAGCCGTCGGGCAATACGAGACGGACATGCTATATACTGCTTACTGACTTAACGGCTTGCAAACTGACAATGCGATTCGCGAATAAAACGGTTGTTGCTGAGAAAAGTAAACAGTTGATAAGGTGACAACACATTGCTCAGTGAGCTGAGAATAATGCGCGCGACAGGAATACGGCAGCTGGCCGTTTGTGCTTTGTGAGAGGAAGAGATCACGTCGTTCGAAAGACATCGCCATGTAATTAGATCTGCCTTCATTGGCAATACAGTTCAACAAGTTAAATACATCAAATCACCACAGACTTTCACGATACTCGTACTTTCGAAATAATACCGACCACTACTTCATTTGTGAAGACTGTTGTATAATTAGTTTATTAATGCTGTGTGTGTGTGTATGTGTGTGTGTGTGTGTGTGTGTGTGTGAGAGAGAGAGAGAGAGAGAGAGAGAGAGAGAGAGAGAGAGAGAGAGCAGAAGCATAAATGGTCGTGAGTAAGCTATCGTTAAAAGAAATATGTCGTATGTCATAGTCCCGCTTTCCTGTTTGACGATGACAATTACCTTTTATTTGTTTTTCCTAGTTCTTACGCTTGGAATTGTCGTAATGCATGCGATCTAATCCGTAGGATTTGGGTCTAAGAATGTAGTCGCTGTCATGTTGACGCCAGGTACACTCAGCTGTGTAATGTCCCTGAGCTGTGGAAGTCATTTCTAAAGCTGAAGACAGCGTCGTGTTTTATTTCGAGGCTCGTCTAAATCCGCTAGGACCTGCAGCCACAGAACATCGCGTATCCAGTGACATACGTACTGTTCTATGAAGTGAGTAAGCTTTACTTTGCAGTTGTTGCCGGTAGTAATACCTTGAATTCAGTATAAAGAGCGGCAAAGTAGAGACTACTATTACAATTAAATAGCCGCCCAGAACAAGGTTGTAACAGACAAAACTAAATTCCTTTTTCAGGAAGAAGGAAACATTCTGTTGCACACAGGTTTATACAACGAATGACAAAGTTACAATGAAACAAGTGTACTGACCTCGTTATTTGACTAACAAGCACTTGTAAGGGTCACATGTAGATTAAAAAACATGTACTTGAAAAATAATCTTGCTCTACATACCTCATCTGGTGATTTTGCCACTATTAACACCCCTTCTTTGATACCTCTGTACACTACTGGCCATTAAAATTGCTACACCACGAAGATGACGTGCTGCAGACGCGAAATTTAACAGACAGGAAGAAGATGCTGTAATATGCAAACGATTAGCTTTCCAGAGCATTCACACAAGGTTGGCGCCGGTGGAGACACCTACAACGTGCTGACATGAGGGAAGTTTCCAACCGATTTCTCATACACAAACAGCAGTTGACCGGCGTTGCCTGGTGAAACGTTGTGATGCCTCGTGTAAGGAGGAGAAATGCGTACCATCACGTTTCCGACTTTGATAAAGGTCGGATTGTAGCCTGTTACGATTGCGGTTTATCGTATCGCGACATTGCTGCTCGCTTTCGTCGAGATCCAATGACTTTTATCAGAATATGGAATCGGTGGGTTCAGGAGGGTAATACGGAACGCCGTGCCGGATCCCAACGGCCTCGTATCACTAGCAGTCGAGATGACAGTCATCTTATCCGCATGGCTGTAACGGATCGTGTAGCCACGTCTCGATCCCTGAGTCAACAGATGGGGACGTTTGCAAGACAACAACCATCTGCACGAACACTTCGACGACGTTTGCAGCAGCACGGATTATCAGCTCGGAGACCGTGGCTGCGGTTACCCTTGACGCTGCATCCGCAGACAGGAGCGCCTGCGATGGTGTACTCAACGACGAACCTGGGTGCACGAATGGCAAAACGTCATTTGTCGGATGAATCCAGGTTCTGTTTCAGCATCACGATGGTCGCATCCGTGTTTGGCGACATCGCGGTGAACGCACATTGGAAGCGTGTATTGGTCATCGCCGTACTGTCGTATCACCCGGCGTGATGGTATGGGGTGGCATTTGTTACACGTCTCTGTCACCTCTTGTTCGCATTGACGGCACTTTGAACAGTGGACGTCACATTTCATATATGTTACGACCCGTGGCTCTTCCCTTCATTCGATCCATGTGAAACCCTACATTTCAGCAGGATACTGCACGACCCCATGTTCCAGGTCCTGTACGGGCCTTTCTGGATACAGAAAATGTTCGACTGCTGCCCTGGCCAGCACATTCTCCAGATCTGTCACCGATTGAAAATGTCTGGTCAATGGTGTCCGAGCAACTGGCCTGTTACAGTACGCCAGTCACTACTCTTGATGAACTGTGGTATCATGTTGAAGCTGCATGGGCAGCTGTACCTGTACACACCTTCCAAGCTTTGTTTGACTCAATGCGCAAGCGTATCAAGGCCGTTATTACGGCCACAGGCGGTTGTTCTGGGTACTGAATCCTCACGATCTATGCACTCAAATTGCGTGAAAACATAAGCACATGTCAGTTCTAGTATAATATATTTGTCCAATGAATACCCGTTTATCATCTGCATTTCTTCTTTGTGTAGCAATTTTAATGGCCAGTAGTGTATTGTTTTCCAGCAGCCGTGAGTCGTTTACGCTTCACGTAACGCCACCGACTCACACGTTGTTTACACTGTTTGCCTCTGTTCGTGTGTTCCTCACGGTCATCTCTGTACTTCCTCCATGTTGAACTTCAGCTGTCAGGTCGTGCCAGCCGTAGGTGCTCGTATTTCGTTTCTTGCCAAACTGCAACATGGCTGCTAGGAAATGTCAGTAGAACACGAAAAGAAAATACTTCCGGAGTCTGCTTCCACATCAGGCTATTACATCACATGTTGACATCAAGTTCAAAACAAGAAATGGGTCTGCAATTCTTTATCACGTAGGGACCGATGGAAATATGTTTGCCGAACTACAACATGGCGGACGATGCAAAGCACATGAATCGGCAGACACGCTACAGTTCCATACTCAAGAGACCAGACCTCTACAGTCATGTTGTATAGAGGTGACCGGTTTTTGAGTACTGACCGTAATAAGTGTACCGGTACTTGCTGTGTCCGCCATCTTGCGTATGGATACACCCTCGTTCTGTGCAACGCAAACTTGGCAATCTGACGCCAACACAAGAGTTGGTAGACAGTTCCGGTATCCCTACCTTGCGCCAATTACTGTTAACAACCTTTTTCCATGCAAAACCCAACTTCTGTAAAAATGAGGGTTGCAACCTTCTTCTGGGCGACTATTCTATGTGCTCAGTTTAATCTCAGAACGAACGAGTTTTCTCGTTGTTTCGGTGATACCACGAGGCAGCGACATGCAGCTTTGACCTTTATACAGGTCATGTAGGTAGGATAGATTCAGCTTGCTATTAAGTGGCAGAACAGAAACGAGAGAGAAATACGGGTTCCCCCAGGAATGCTTTTTTACGAAACAGATGTTATTGTACGTTAAGAAGTCGAACTATGACAGTGTTGACGATGAAATAGGTAACATAGTTTGGAGTACGTGCTGACTAAAATACCCTCGAATTTCTGGTCCTGCCCTAGAATGCAGCCGATGTAATACTGTAACAATTACCAACGGTGGGGGGACCCTGTCGGTTTCTGATAGTATCACAGCGGACATTAGTGGCAACTAAGATACTGATCTCGACAACATTTCTCTTGATATTATCTTTTCACTCCAGTTACGCTAGCGAATGGCGCGTGGGTAGGGTGATCCTCGGTAAGGCGTCTGTATTGGCCGCAGTTTCTCGATTTTTCTCGTCGTCCTCATTTCGCTGCAAGCCTGTAAGCTTCGAGGATACGCGCTGGCGCTGCGGAACAGCGGTTTGTGGGCGGGAAGCGGGCGTCCGCGCAGTGCGGACAACTGCGGGTCGCCAGTCCAGGGTCAGCGGGTGACGTCACGCGGCGAGGCTGGTGGAAAGCGGCTGCTGCGTGCACAGTGAAGAGGTGTCCGCATCTCGCGGTCTTGCGGTAGCGTTCTCGTTTCCCGCGCACGGGGTCCCGGGTTCGATTCCCAGCGGGAATGTGTTTGTAAGGTGCAGTAGCTGCTGTTAATTTTTTCCAGAGGAAATCTGTTTCTACCATGTAGAACACTCCAGAATGATTGCAGCTTGCCGTACTTCAGACATTTGGTGGGTGATGTGATAAATATAATCGATACCTCTTGACTAGCTTTTTCCACTCAACTGATGTCATTCGACGGCTCTTCGCTGATAAGGGATCTGACTTTGAGCCACGAATAGGTTTTAAGCAGTCCTTTAAGGACTGCATGGTTTTCGGAGGTTGGTGGTTTGAGTGGGGAAGCAGAGCCACTTTGCCGGAGGACAGGAGAATCTTGCGTGTCTCTTTTTCGGCAGGAAGGGCGTCCTGGTTTTTAGCCGGGCGAAGTGTCTCATATGTTACCGACAATGCAATAGTGTTGCACAATCGCAGTTCCCCGACTAAGTGCATAATGAAACTCATCGTATGTGTCAGTATGGGCACTGACTCTGTTGTGAGTAATTCTGCCCATTGATCACTTCACGATGTCTGCATACAGGGAAAAAAAAACAAATGATGAAAACTGACGTTTGGTAGACACACAGCCGTCAATTTATGAAGCCTCACAGTTGCATTTGTGTGCGCTGGTGACGTGATGACGTTCAGAGGGAGCACATGGTCGTAATAAGGACTGAAAAAGCCACACACTATGGGTTTCTTCCAGTATTTAACGACCGTTAAGTTGTAAATGTTCCTTTCAGCTCTGCAGGAAGTTTCAGTACAGTAATGCAAAGTCTATAGTTACCGCGGATGGATGATGTATTGCTCATAATTACGGACTCGTTATGTATCACCCGAGTTGTTTACGTGTGAGAGCAGCAAGGCTCTTATATTTACTGGAGAAACCAATCAGTTACGGTCTTTTAATAGGTAGTGTGATTCTTCCTCCTCCCAAACTGAGTCTCATTTATTTACACCATTGAAACGACTGTGAAGTGCATGGCAGTGGGTACATCCATCGTATCACTTACTAAGAGTTTCTCATGGTCCATTCACGTTCAGGGGTGTGTGAAGAATCATTAAAGTGCCTCTGTGTGTGCAGTAATCAGTCTAAACTTGTCTTCGTGATCTGTGCGAGAGCCATACGAATGGAGTTGTGATGTATTCGCAGAGTCAGGATTTGACGTTGGTTCTACATACTTTCTAAATGTGGTTTTATGGAATATTGTCTCCTCCAGAAATAACCTGTACTCAGTGCAGTCCTTAGCTCCTCGATGAGCATGCAGAATGGCAATGTTCTGGGCTGATTTAAGAATTGCGGCAATCACTCACCCAGACGCAGTATAGAAACATTCCTATAATGCATATAATGTCACGTAATCGGCACGAAACACGCCGCGCAGTGTTTGTGTACGAAATAAAATGTTCACATGCGAATATCTCCTAAAATAAATCACTCACAAATCTCAGGCTTTCACAAAATATTCAGTACTGTAGTCGCTCTTTGTCAACGGCAGCAGAAGCAATAAAACGCGCAAATTTCTTTATTTCGGAATAAATTTGATCAGCGCGATTTAACACAGGCGTTTACCAGAAGATGGTTCCCGAACAACTTAATCGGCTCCTAGATCGGAGGCACAAAGCCATACTCGTACGCACGGGATATGCTTAATTCCTATTGGCTAATATGTTAAACAGCCAATCAGATCATTTCGAGCACTTGTATACTTCAGGTATTTTTAATAACAGCCAGTCAGATTACTGCAGGTAATTTAGACGAGAAATCGCGTAATTCTGAAACAAAATAAAATTTAATGAAGACAAAATTAGATTGCATTCCGCAACATAAATTACTTAAAAGTTTAATACTCAACTCCCCTTCTGGATGCCTTTTACAAAACCAAACTAAGTCGGGCATACGCCACAAATTCCACTATTGTACAAGAAACGTTCTCACACATACATTTACTTAATTTCCATAAAATTTCAACGTATCTCTTCAGACCCTGCGAAACACGTGCGTAGCCGAAACACGTTCAGATAATAATTTTCCAAAGTACTTTTTATTTAGTCAGAAATCTGTGGTAATGAAAGGAAAGAAAATTCCGGACAATTAGATTTTATGGACCTGTACTTCTGGTTGTAGTTTCAATTGATACTATAGATGAATCCATCACAGTCGTCCCTTAGGTAAAAATTTATATCTCCGAAAGTACTGAAGTTATTCACTTGAAATCAGCTGTGCCAGCGTGAGAACCAAAATTCTGCTCTCCTCCCAGCTCCGCTTTCGATGTAAGATGACAATTCGTAATAATTAGCTACATTGAAAACCGAGAGTGTGGTTGAAAAAGTGTTCATATAGCTGACATGGCCAGTTTCATCTGGTTGTTTCATTCAACTGACAAAACTGACCGAGTGAGTAAACAGTTGATTAGCCACTCACGTCTTGCTGCATCAGTGACCTGCCCATCATCCGTGTACTGCTTGCCGTGGAGTGCATCCTTCGTTGGACCAAACAGACGGAAGTCGGAAGGTGCGAGATGCGGGTTGTTCAGCTCTGAGTGATCCACCGGTCACCCTGAATGAGAGCACGTCCCCACATCGCAGGAGTCACAGCCGTCTGCAGCTGACCGACACGCGGAGGTCGGCCAGATGTGCACAACCTTGCTGCGACGATGGCGCTGCTAGGCCAGGCGTGGATCACCAGTAAGCTCTTCTGACGCTGACAGACACCTCCCACTGTGATTCGCGGTGCTTCTGTTCACTGCCAAATCTCCTCAGACATTCTGCAAGCGGGTATGAAGATCTCCGATGCTGTGGTTTTCATCCGAAAGAAACTCAGTGACAGCTCTCTGCTTGGGTCGCACCTCCTTTACGGACGCCATTTTGGAGGCTACATATGGTGCTGTCAGCTGATGGAATTCCATGAAGCTGTAGGGGCTGAAGCAGAAATGTTCCACGATGTCTCACAAAATTTCGCATTTTTCCAACTGAAATTGGCCGAGAAAAAAGTGTAGCGTTGCAGATCGAACGCCCCCGTAATTTTATAAGTAGCTCAGTTGGACGATGATTGTGCTTACGTATTTTAATCTGGGTCCTTGATCTTGATGTGGCTAGATTCTTCACAATGCCTGTCTTCTTCTCAGCATCTGGTAGCAAGAAATCCGTGTGTTTGAGAATAGCTCCACCTTAGATTTCTCCCTGAGGTCACTGGAAATCTAATATCGTTCTCGGCCGAAAACACTAACATCTTACTGCTATCTGAGCAGCACAGTGAAGTCGCTACCACAGCCAGGACAGACACACAGCCAAACCAGTTACAGAAGTACTGGCTTGCACGTCAACTAGTTCCGAAAATGACGAAGAGATTAAGGAAATGCTTTTTGAGAGAGGAGAAATTGCTCAGATCTTTAAGCGAGATGAAAACTTGTGATGCGGCACTCGAAATCGATAGTCGGAATACGAAGTGGAAGGAAAGTTGGAGGAAAATGAATTGAATTAAGGGAATGAAAGGGGAAGCTGCCTGGCAGAATTTTGCACAGAGCACAATTTAACCACTCCTAACAGTTGGTTTGAATCATGAAAGATAATTGTGTACATGTTAGGAGTCATAATGCACCTCACTATTTGAGACATACTATATAGTCCTAATATTTACTATTATTTGGCAAATAAAAATGTGCTCGAATCGAACCTTGTTCTCTCATACTGACTCTGGAAGTTGCTAATGTCCATTCCCATCAGCTGGAAAATTATTTCCTGAACCAGAGATTACGAGTTGCAATTTTCATTTTAATCAACGTGGAAAGAAGTCCCCTCTTAAGAAAAACTAAGAAAGACATTGTTACCTAACAATCTATCCGGACTACGATATATTGTCTTAGAAATATTGGACCATGGTTGGCTGTCTATTCAGAAAATACTGTCTGAAAAACTAGTTTCGTCGATTATTTGACTATTTCTAGACCAGTTGGTTGATAAAGACCAGATGCCATCAGACATGTGGAATTACAGTGGAAGGCCCCATCACATCAAAAACGCCTCTCTGGGGTGGAAGAAAGTGATAATATATCAAAAGCTCAGCCAAATGTTTAGTGAAGTCTGCAATTCATACTGATGAGGCGACTGTAATGATTCCAAATTGATGGCACCGTGAAATCGTTTCTGACTTGTGAGACCCACACACGGAAATTACTCTGTAGAAGAAAACATGACCACCATTGGAAATTATATAATATTGAAAAGTAGTTTAATGCAAGTCGTACTCATTGGAAAGCTTGTAAACAACTTTAATGATTGACGAAATGAGACCACTTCCTCACGGTTTTCCTGGGAAACGACACACCGACAAGTAAATACCTGTTGCAATTTGTGGAACATTCGGTAATGAAGACCGGTAGGGCTGCCTTAAAGGTCATGCCTCTCCCAGGGCACCATCACGGCACTCCTATTGAGAGAGACTCTATGAAGAAAAACCTGTGTGGGTGGACAGCAAACAGAAAGCCCGTGCAGAAGACACAAATGACAAGCAGCCACATCCACTCATTCGCCCTTGGTCTGCAGACCTGCTGCAGACCACTGCACGGTGTGTGGTCGAACCACTGTCCTCCCGAATGTGAGTCCAGAGTGTCTCACCGCCACGGCCTGCATATCCAGTCCACTACTTGCATTTCACGCACGTTTCTCTGCCGGTTACATGGCGCAGACACGCACGAAGATGGTGTCTCCAAAATATGCTGAAGGTGATCGGGACCATGGCTCTCTGTCTACTAATAATTCAGACGCGATCCCGCTCAGTATCTCGACAAAGTTGTGATGACCTAGAAAACCGTTTAAGTGAAAAACTCTGCGGAAGCTCAGTGTAAACTACTGTCGCATTGCGAGTGTCACAATAAAGTAGAATACTACACCACTGATCTCAGGATACATTAAACATTTATAAGACAATGACGTCTGATTCTTAGAAGAGGAACATGTCGATGCTCGAAGACTGTATGGAAATGTAAATGGCTTTACAGCTTTTACCGCTTCGTTTATTTACATGCAGCACCACTTGGATGTAGGAAAATACGGTCACAGTACCTGTAAACAACAGTAAAAAGTCGTTCATTATGCGATTACAACGCCAGTGTCAAGAGTCTTGAGCCTATAACATTGAGTGCATACTTTGTATGGGGAGGCGAAAAAAACCACAAAGCGATATAAAACGCAAGCAAATGTACAACTAACGAGGGATGGGGAAGGAAGACTCGGGTTGGTCGGGTGGCTTCCAGAAGCCTGCAGTGTACGTGTCGGCCTGCGACCCTGTGTTGACGTCCGGCGCTACGCTGTACAGCACTGCCTCGGCGTCTCGATCCACGTCGGGTGGGCGCGACAGAAGCCTTCGGACGAATTCTTAGGCGCTCTCCCGGAACCGTAACGATCCGGTAGACGTCTTACGCTGGTGGAATGGAGATTCGGCACGTTTCGAAAAAAGTGGACGCCGTTCTCGCAAAACCCACTTGTCTGAATTTCGGAAACCAGTTTACACTGTAGGGTGTGGAACTATTTCACTGACACCGTCGTTTGCCCCCTCATACGACCAGGACAGTCAAGAGTGATGTCAGAGCTGTGATGGAGCTTACTTTGGTTTAGCCATGACGTATGTGTCATCTAATAAGTACCCGAACGTTCTGTGGGGCAAAGATGCTATACAAACACGTCCACGCCAAAAGGAGATGCAAATTTATATTTGTGCGAAAGTTCCACAACACATGCTCTGGAAATGGAGGCAACGAGTTTCATTCCTTAACTGCTCAACCTGGAAATGCCTGGGTACACCATAGCTCGCAACAATCGGATAAAATGGCGACATGATTTATGATTGTATTATGCAGCATTCTTTACCACGGAGGTGGGCGCTGCATCATTTTCTGAAGAAAGAAGACGCAGGTATCAATCTGTTCAAGGGAGAGTTAAACATACCAATGAATTTAGACTAGTGGTTCAAAACCGCTCAAATGGCTCTGACCTCTATGGGACTTAACCTAGAACTACTTAAACCTAACTAACCTAACATCACACACACCCATGCCCGAGGCAGGATTTGAACCTGTGACCGTAGCAGGCGCGTGGTTCCGGATTGAAGCGCCTAGAACCACTCGGCCACGGTGGCCGGTCAAGTTTAATCGTGCCTACCCTGAGACATTCACCGAGGAAACTGATTTCTGCATTAGATGTACATTGCTTCTGATCAGGTGTCACGGATCTGAGGAACTTGAGATAAGGAGGAAGAAAATTTTTCCTAGTTAGAGGTGCCACCAACTTGGATTTAAATATAAGTCGTGTAACTTTATGGCTGAAACAAGTTTGTTGCTTTGCCAATTTTTTTGCTATGACATCAATAAACCATCTTTTGACTGAGAACGATAACATTTTTAGAAGGTGGAAGCAGTCTATCGTAGCACCGCGCTGGTAGTCACAAACCTTAGGTGATCACGAAGCAGTACGGACCCTTGTCATTTGAAGGAAACTGGTGACGCTGCAATTGATTTAGGGTGGACAACACTTTCACAGCTGCTGTTTCATACAGGTATGCATGCGCCTCGTACAAGTGTTGAGGGTGCAGTGTGAGGGCTGCTCAGTGGTACTGTGTTTCAGGACCACCCACCATGTCGGCAGTTACGGAGGTTCAGAACAACACAACCGAGGCCCTGGCCGCCCTGCTAGACGGGGGTGACGGCGCCCTGGTGACGCTGGTGGCGGGCGAGACGAGGGTGGCGGCTCACAGGGCCGTGTTGGCGGCCGCGAGCCCCGTGTTCGCAGCGATGTTCGCGCACGACATGCTGGAGGCCAGCTGCGGCCAGGTGAGCATCGACGACGTGGAGGGCCCGGTGCTGAGGCTCCTGGTGGCCTACACGTATACCCTGCAGGCCCCCCAGCTGCCCGACACGGCCCCCCAGCTGCTGGCGGCGGCCGACAAGTACGGCTTGTCGGCCCTGAAGGCTGCCTGCGAGCGGCAGCTGATCTCGCAGTTGGCCGTCAAGACCGCAGCGGCGACGGCCGTCAGGGCAGTGAGGCACTCGTGCCCGGACGCCACCAGGGCTGCCGTCGCCTTCATAAAGGACCACCTGCAGGTGATGGCCACGCGGGGCTGGGCGGACGCTGTGCTCGAGTACCCGCAAGAAGTCATTGAAGTCAGCAGTATGGTCGGAGGGCCACCAGCACAAGACAGGTAAGCACAATTCCCATTTTGGCAGTGCTAGTGTGAATTTGACGTCGTCCCTGCTTTGTTCGTCCCTGCTTTGTTCGTCCCTGCTTTGTTCGTCCCTGCTTTGTTCGTCCCTGCTTTGTTCGTCCCTGCTTTGTTCGTCCCTGCTTTGTTCGTCGTGGGTTTCTTTGCTGCCTACATAGCATAAGACCTTAATGTCATCTACTTACTGATCGTCGGTCACGATGCTAAGTCTCTCGCTGTTTTCTCTTCTTCTGCTTCTTATCAATTTCGCCTTTCTTTGATTTACTCTGATTCCATATTCTGTACTCATTAGCAAACCCTGTAATTCTTCTTCACTGTCACTGAGGGAATCAGTCATCAGCAAATCTTATATCATTTCACCCTGAATTTTAATTCCACTCTTCAATCTTTCCATTATTTCCGTAATCGCTTCTTCGATGTATAGACTGAACAGTAGGGGCGAAGGATTACATCCCTGTCCGACACCCTTTTTAATCCGAGTACTTCATTCTTGGTCTTTCACTCTTATTTTACCTTCTTGCCTCTTGTACATATTGCAAATTACTTGACATCTCCTATAGCGTACATGTATTTTTGTCTGAATTTCTAACATCTTGCACCACTTGATATTGCCGAACGCTTTCTCCAGGACCACAAATCCTATGACTGTCACGGAACTTCAATTTTCTTTTCCATTCTCCTGTGTATTGTCCTTCTTGGCAACTGGGATGCTTGAGCTGTTAAGCTGATTGTGCGATAATTCTCACACTTCTCTGCTCTTGCAGGTTTCCAATTCGTGCAGATGATATTTCTGTCAGATTGTATATTGCCAGACTTATACATTCTACACACCAGTGAGAATAGACCTTTTGCACCTCCCCCAATGATTTTAGAACTTCTGATTGAATGTTGTCTATACCTTATGCCTTCTTCGATTCTAAATTTTCCAAACCGCTTTTAAAATCTGATCCTAATCACCAATGTTTTCCATACCGACTCCTGCTTCTTCTTCTGTCACGCCATCGGACAAGTTGTTCCAATCAGGGAGGCCTTCAGTGTACTCTTTCCAACTATCCGATCTCGCCTCGGTATTTAACACTGGAATTCCCATTGTGCTCTTAATGTTACCACGCTTGCTTCTAATTCTGTGGAAGATTGCTTTGACTTTTCTATATGCTGCGTCAGTCGTCCCAAGAATCATTTCTTCTTTGATTTCTTCACATTTTTCGTGCCATTTCGCCTTAGCTTCTCTGCACTTCCTATTCATTTCATTCCTAAGTGACATATTTCTCTATTACTGAATTTTCCTGAATATTTTTGAACTTATATCTTCGATTGATCAGCGGAAGGATTTCTTATGTTTTCCATGGTTTCTTCGCAGTTAGCTTCTTTGTACCTACGTTTTTCTTTCCAACTTCTGTTACTGTCGTTGTTAAAGATATCCATTCCTCTTCAACTGAACTACCTGTTGAGCTGCTTATTATTGCAGTAACTGTAGCCTCAGAGAACATAAATCTCATCTCTTCTTTCCTTAGTACTACTGTATTCGACTTCTTTGTACATCGATTGCTCCTGACGAGTCTCGTAAAATTGAGCCTACTCTTAATCACTGCTAAATTGTTATGACTCTATATCTACTCCTGGGTATGCTTTACAGTCCAGTATCTGATTTCAAAATGTTTGCCTGACAATAATATGGTGTGACTTTAAACCTCCCATATTTCGGTTCTTTTCCAAGTATACCTCCTCGTCTAGTGATTTTTGAACAGACTATACCAGCTATTACTACGATAAATTTACTGTAGAACTTAACTAGCCTTTGTTCTCTCCTATTCCTATTATCAAGTACGTATTCTCGTGTAACCCTTTCTTCTACTCCTTCCCCTATGATCGCGTTTCAGTCCCTCCATGACTATTACATAGTACTGAATTACCTGTTCAATATCCTCACTTTTTCTCTCTCTCCACCTTCAACTTGCAACGTCATCATGTATACCTGAACTATGCATGTTGTTGTTTTGCTTTTGATTCTTATGAGAACATATCTATACTCACTTTCTGCCCTGCCTTTCTATTGATACTGAATCCTACTGCTGTTGCTACTACCCTATTCTCATGTGACCAGAAATCCGTTTCTTATTTTCTGGCTCCCAACCACATTCGAACTCCTAACTTTCCAGCTCCAGAATCATAGAACGTTATCCTTTCGTTGGTTACTCAACCTTTGATCATTGCCAATTCTTCCTCATTTAGGAGCAGTTTCAGACCTCAAGGGAAAGAGAGTGCCTGAACCTCTGTCGGCCCCTCCGCCCTCTTTGGAAAGGCTTGCATGGGGGCTTAATTAAATATATATGATTGAAAATGATTTTTTTGTTTTTAGTAGCTGTATGTCCGATTACGTAAGTCTCGTAAACGGTTGGCCCTGACTAGTATTATTACGCTATCTGACTGCTAAGAACAATGTAAGAAAATTTTTATAAACACAGTTAATTAATTAAGTCCCCAGCAACTATAAAACCTACAAAATCCAAGCACAAATGTAACTGTTCTGTATGTGGGAGTGTGACTCAACGCCCACATCTGGCACGGTTCTTTTCCAACAAGACAAGAATTTTGATACCAATTATACTGACGTGACAAAAGAAATTTAGAAAAACTATAATTACGCAAGAAAACCAAAATTCACTCTAATACAAGAACACGAGCCAGATGCTTTGTTGACTGAACCTGTAGTGACACATTATTTCAGATACACAACTAATAAAGGAACATTATAAATTTTACCTTCATATATATTGACGAAATGCACTCATTACAATAACATCTGCTATCTCTCCCATCAAATAACTGCATAGGACATGGAACTACACTCTTTACTACAACATCTTGCTCCAACTTCACAACAACCACGAGCTCTGCCCACGCACACACTGTCTCTATGAGTTCTTAACACACACTGTCCTCTCCGATGTCACAACAAGCACTGACTTCTACGATCTCGTAACACGCACTGTGGAGGCGGCTTAATAGTACTCTTTGGCGCACTCTCTGGCGCAGTGGCACAGTGTAGCCACCTTTCATATGCCCCTCCTCCACAGGCCAGAATTTGATGGTATTTTTGCCAGCATTGGTGGTGAAAATACCACCAAATTCGTCCAGAAAAATACAGACAAAAATAAAAGATAATATTAATACCTAACTATCACATAATTAGTTAAAAATTTTGGCTTTGCACTGACTTTTCACTAACCTAATATATGAAATACAGTAAGCAATACAACTTCTTTTCATACATGTGACTTTACATAATAGTTTACACAATATACAAAAAAATCAGTTTATACAAATGTTCACATAAAATGCTTTCAATGATTAGTTTATACAAAAAAGAACACCAACAGGTAACATCTTTTCAGTAAAAACAGTCTATCAGGTGCACCCAGTAAAGTTTAGCAGGTACACCCAGCAACAAGTCACATTATTTCAGTAGAGGCAATCCATCAGAGGCACCCAGCAATGTTGAGTAGGTGCAGACAGCAACAAGTGACTTCATTTCAGTAAAAACAGTTCATCAGTTGCACCCAGCAATGTTGAGCAGGTGCAAACAGCAACAAGTGACTTCATTTCAGTAGAAACAGTTCATCAATTGCACCCAGCAATGTTGAGTGCATGTGCAGACAGCAAAAAGTAACATCATTTCAGTAGGAGTAGTCCATCAGTTGCACCCAGCAATGTTGAGCGCAGGTGCAGACACCAACAAGTGATACCATTTCAGTAGAAGCAGTCCATTAGTGGCATCAGCAATGTTGATCAGGTGCACACAGCAACTAGTGACTTCATTTCAGTAAAAACAGTTCATCAGTTGCACCCAGCAATGTTGCGTGCAGGTGCAGACAGCAAAAAGTAACATCATTTCAGTAGGAGTAGTCCATCAGTTGCACCCAGCAATGTTGAGCAGGTGCAGACAGCAACAAGTGACTTCATCTCAGTAGGAGCAGTCCATCAGTTGCACCCAGCAATGTTGAGCAGGTGCAGACAGCAACAAGTGACATAATTTCAGCAGAAGCAGTTCATCAGTTGCACCCAGCAATGTTGAGCGCAGGTGCAGACACCAACAAGTGATACCATTTCAGTAGAAGCAGTCCATTAGTGGCATCAGCAATGTTGATCAGGTGCACACAGCAACTAGTGACTTCATTTCAGTAAAAACAGTTCATCAGTTGCACCCAGCAATGTTGCGTGCAGGTGCAGACAGCAAAAAGTAACATCATTTCAGTAGGAGTAGTCCATCAGTTGCACCCAGCAATGTTGAGCAGGTGCAGACAGCAACAAGTGACACCATTTCAGTAAAAACAGTCCATTAGTGGCATCAGCAATGTTGATCAGGTGCACACAGCAACAGGGGACATCTTTTCAGTAGAAGCAGTTCATCAGTTGCACCCAGCAATGTTGAGTAGGTGCAGACACCAACAAGTGACACCATTCAGTAGAAGCAGTCCATCAGAGGCACCCAGTAAAGTTGCAGAGGTACACACAGCAACAGGGGACATCCTTTCAGTAGAAGCAGTCCATCAGTGGCACCCAGCAATATTGAGTAGGTGCAGACAGCAAAAAGTCACATCTCTCAGCAGAAGCTGTTCCAAAAAAATCACTAGCACTGATCACACTGTTTATCAGCAGAAATTAAACATGACCAAATGTCACACATCATGTTGAAAAAGTGCAGGTAACAGTTCAGAATATTTGTCTTCACTAATCAGACAGTCCAGGCATGAACAATAGTTTGAATGCACATACAAATGCTTTTACAGTAACATACAAATTATAACAAACACACAAATGATATCAGATAATTGTCCTATTAACTATTACAATACACAAATACCAGTAAACCTATAATATTTATGGGTGTCAGTGCAAGCCACTACCAACAAATAAAATAATACTTAGGAGATAGGTGGGTAGGATTAGGAAAGGAAAACACACAGAACACACTCACTCATCTTTCATTCACATTAAGTACTACTGTGTAATTGAATAGTGTTAACTGTGTAAATGTAATTCTGTTAAAATCTGATGTTCATCATGTGTATCAAGTAGTACTGGCAGCAATGTATAACAGTCAATAATAGTTAAGTCAACGTCATAGTCATCATGTCAAGACCAATGTTTGCCAAACCAGATCAAAATGTACTGTTGTTGAACAACTGTCAGTGAGCCAAGATATGCAATTACTTCCTCTCTCCAAAAAAAGTATATACTGCTTAGTTATTTAACAAAGTGTGTGTATAGACTATCTTCCTTCTATTTTAGTGTTATAGTCTGCTATCTTCATCCTCCTTGTTCCATAAGACCAACAAAAAAATATGCTCCTCACTTACTTTACCTCTTATACACCAAAACTCCAATAATCATCAGCTTCACACAATCTCAATAATACCTCTTCAATACGTCTTATCATCAATATCATTTACCTTACCTCTTGTCCACAAAAACTCCAATAATCAACAACTTAATATACTCTCAATACCTCAATAATACGTCGCTACATATAAACCTCAGCACCAATATCATTTCACTTCCATAACAACTCTTTCCTCTAGTCAGTCTCCTTTAACAAGTACAGATAAAATCCTAATGCAAACCTCATCATCTCATACAATCCGAAGACACATTGTCAACACACAACCTCTGTGTAATCCATCTGACCCAAATTTTCTACTCATTATAAATTATAAGATACATTTTGGTTCCTTGTCCATCATTAAATAAAAGAAATGCATACCTGACCTCTAACAGACTTAGTTCGAATAACTCTCAGTAATTAAGTACGATTACGGAGTGTGAATGATCATAATATTTCACAGTGTGTACACCACTTCAAGAATCATAGCAGAAGCAAACATGTGGAGTATTTTTTGTGTCAAGTGTCACTTCCTATTTCAATTGCTCACAAAAAAATGCAGTGTAATAATTGTCAATGGTCTAAACCTAGTAATGGTATGTCATGTCGTTAGCTTCCTTCCTATTAGCATAAATTTATACAGCTTTCATAAAACCTCAGCTCATGTGACTTCTATGACTCTCTTGTACTAATGTCGTTCGTCGAATTATAGCAGTTAATTTTCTTATCTTAAAAATATAAGGCACTGAGCGTAAGCAAAACTTGCAATAGCGAGTAAATATACCAGTAGAGAACAAAAAGTCAACAAGTGGATGCAGCACAATTCCTACAACGAGGCTCTGCCAAGCGAACAATCTATAATTAATACCACAGTGTAACCTAAACTCTATGTTTATACACAGTATATCAGCATTTCTATACACCAAATTAAAGAGCAGTTATGGCAACAAAACAGAAATGTGTAAATATGTAATCCATACGCATAGCAGTAAACATATATCTTACGTAATAAACAGGTCATTAGCATCATATCAGCATAAGCAAATAAATATTCATATGTCATCTTAATAAGCAAACGTGAAGGCACAAGCAGATAAATCACAAAGTATAACTTACATAACTAAACTCATCAGCACAATAAATCAGGTTACAATTATAATTCAAATAAATAAGCACAGCAGGCACATAATAAAAAAATATGACATCAGTGAAAAAGCATAGCACCCAAGCGATGCATAATCTATACAAGTCACAACCCAGTTCATTAATCAATAATTGTCAAAATCAGTCAGTGAAAAAGCATAGCAGCCAAGCGATGCATAATATATACAAGTCACAACCCAGTTCATTAATAATCATTGTCAAAATCAGTTAACGTACGCAAGCACGTCGCTTCACACGTAAATTCATAGAACATAAAATTAGCACAAAGTATGAATCACGTAATCGCGAGCAGCAAATTACGTCTAAAGTACGTACCTATGTGGAAATATGTTACCTGAAAAATAAACTCAATTAATAGTTACCCTTTTTTAGTTAATTAGTTTCTTCTTCGAAATTACATTCTTCCTGAAAATTTCTCGATAGCAGGTCGTCTTAACGTCGGACACGCACAGAATTTACCTGAAGGTCTTAAATATTTTATACAACCGTATCCTGCAAAATACTGAATGTTAATATCACAATTCAACAAGTCCTTATAGCTTTATACAGAATTTAGTCGGAGAAATTAGACTGAGTATTTGTTTACGGCTGTCAGTGCATTCGCACTGAGCGCTCGATCAGCTGTGGGCGCGTGACGTAGGAAGCTATTGTTCGCGGTCAACGACTGCCTTGTGCGGCGCGCAGACTTGACTGTTGCTTTGAGTATGTGCCGCCGCCAAAACACAGCGCGGTATCTTTGTACTCTCCGCATGTTTACATGTAGCTGTTAGTTTCTCACAAGTATGTCATTCCACAAAAATTTTTACGTTTGATATATGATGTATTCCTTTAGAGCGTCGAGATTTAAGAGTTTCTACTTCGACAGTGTTATCATGTATAATTTTACGAATTCTATATGGACCGTTATAAAGCAGAAAAAATTTGCGACACAAGCCTTTTCTTTTATGAGACAAACGGTGGGACTTAATTAATACCTTTTGACCAACTGACAAGAATTTTGAACGACCAGGACGCTTAGCTGATTTCTCTCTTCTAGCAGCCGCAGATGCAATATTTCGTAGAGCCATGTTCACAACTTCAGAATGCCGTAGTTTCCGTGAAGGCGGAAAAGGAACGATTTCAGAAATGCGATTTGTTGGTACTTTATTTTTTAATGTCAGTATAGGCGGTAAAGAAGTTGAGTCATTAGGGAGATCATTCAGAATGTTTTGAAAAATATGAAGATACTGATCCCAAGTTCTGTGATTCTGATGACAATAAAGACGGCACAATTTATTGATTTCCTTCATCCATCTCTCTGAAGTGTTAGATTGAGGGTGAAAAAGTGAAATGAAAATTGGTTTAATTTTACGACGGTGTAGAGTATGAAGCCAAATTTTAGAACGAAACTGTGATCCATTATCTGATATAACCTTGTCAACATGACCGACTTCTTTAAGAAAATGTTTGATGAAAGCGTTAGATACTGAACGAGCTGTTGCTTTGCGTAAAGGTGTAAAACACACATATTTTGACGTCAACTCCACTGCTGCGAAAATGTACGCAAAACCATTAGTAGATCGAACCACTGGACCGAACAAATCGACTGCAGCCATCTCCTTTAATTTCGCTGGAATGACGGGAAACAACGGTGCTCTGTGAGAAATCGTTGGAGGCTTAGCCATTTGACATAATTTGCATTTGGCCAGAACAGATCGAATACGTTTTTCTATATTACTGAAGTAACAATTTTCTCGTAATTTGTGAAAGCATTTTCGGGGACCAAAGTGTGCATAGCTGAGATGCGTATACCAAATCAATTTATTGACCCACTCATCAGGAATACAAACTAACTAAATGGAGTTGTCGACCGATTTTCGTTTAAAAAGAATGTCATTGCGAACTAAATAATGCTGCCTAATCGCCACGCTCTCCTTTCTCCTCCACTTCTCCTTAATGTCCTTCCAGATTGGATCCTTATTTTGCTCCTTAGCGATATCCTGGAGCGAAGACGAAATAAAGTTCTCAAAAGCAACACCTTGAATATACATCAAACAAAAATTGTTTTCTTTGCAGTCCTCTTCAGCACTTTGTTTCAAACCCATAGGTGCACGTGATAAAGCATCAGCAACAGTATTTGAAGAACCCTGTATGTAAACAATACTAAAGTCAAATTCCTGTAGGTACAACGCCCATCGTGACAATCTGCCGTGAGTTAATTTTGTTGACATAAGAAATTCCAGAGCTCGATGATCGGTGTAAACCTTAGTATGTCTGCCAAACAAAAATGTGCGAAATTTTGTGAAAGCCCAAACAACAGCCAAAGCTTCAAGTTCTGTAATCGAATAATTCTTTTCTGATTTAGAAAGAACACGACTTCCAAATGCAATAGTTTTCTGGACTACAACGCCGTTTTCTTCTATTTCTTGAAATAAATGTGCACCTAGGCCTTTGTATGATGAGTCCGTTGCCAAACAAAATTCTTTAGATAAATCCGGATGTGAAAGAAGTGGAGCAGCAACTAAAGCATCACGAAGCTGTTCAAATTCTGACTGAGCTTCCTCATCCCAACACCAATTAGATTTCTTTCCAGATAGTTCACATAAACGAGGTGTGGCCAAATCGTCCAATTTAACAAAGCGTCTAAGAAAATTACAGACACCAAGGAAACTACGAACATCACGTTTTGTGGTAGGAACAGCATAATTACGAATAGCGTCTAATTTCTCTGGATCAGGAAGAATACCTTCTGTAGAAATAATGTGACCGAGAAATTTCACCTGAGAACGACCAAATTCAGATTTTTCCAAGTTTACTGTAATGCCAACTTTTGCAAAGATACGTAATAATGAATCCAAAATTTTGTTGTGCTCACTCCAAGAACGTTTAACAATAAGAATGTCGTCAACATAAGAAGTAATGTTGTCACGAAGATAAACAGGTAACATTTCGTTTAAGCTAAGAATGAATGCTGCTGAAGGTACAGTAAGTCCAATCGGTAATTTACGAAATCACTTTTAGGTACATTAGTCAAATCCGGTTATTGTCTACTTACTCATTAGATAGCTTGATAGTCGAAGAGCTGTTTTGACAGATGCAAAGAATAGTAAAAGAGTAGGTAGCGGTACAGAAAACTAAAAGAGAAATAGCACCACTACAGCTCGGGGCCCTATGCTCGCTACGGCACATATTCACTTAGAGTAGTGAATCCCCTGAGGACATTAATAAGTTCAAACAGTAATTTTCGAAATCTCATTTGGGTAAAATCGTCATATCAGGTTATTATTTACTTACTCTCTAGATAGATTGATAGTCGAAGAGTTGGTTTGACAGATGCAAAGAATAGTAAAAGAGTAGGCAGCGGTACAGAAAACTAAAAGAGAAATAGCACCACTACAGCTCGGGGCCCTATGCTCGCTACGGCACATATTCACCTAGAGTAGTGAATCCCCTGAGGACATTAATAAGTTCAAACAGTAATTTTCGAAATCTCATTTGGGTAAAATCGTCATATCAGGTTATTATTTACTTACTCTCTAGATAGATTGATAGTCGAAGAGTTGGTTTGACAGATGCAAAGAATAGTAAAAGAGTAGGCAGCGGTACAGAAAACTAAAAGAGAAATAGCACCACTACAGCTCGGGGCCCTATGCTCGCTACGGCACATATTCACTTAGAGTAGTGAATCCCCTGAGGACTTTAATAGCTGCACATAATTTCCAGTTTGTGACTTTGTGGCACATCTGGCGGAAGTGCGTACGTAAATTGATCTAGCCATGAACATGGATGTATGTCATTCTTAGAATTGCGGAAGATCTTAAATTTCCGGACAGTCAAAAAGTGTTTATAATCAAAGTTTTCGCCTCGTGGCGACAAAGACCTACCGCGTCTGTCCCAGTCACAATGACGATTATTGTAAAGTTCGCGCGCCTGGCGCTCTCTTGTTGCATCCCGTAAATGAAACAAATTATTTTCTTCAAACCCCTCTGCTACCTGTGATTCCAAATTTCTTCTGCTATCTTTTCCTACAATTTCCCCTTCGATCTGCTTGACTTGCTTTCGTAATGTCTCAAATTCCCTTTTCACGCGTTCATTAAATTTTCCCGGATTTTCAACATGCTTATTTATGTTCTGGTATTCTTCGGTTTCTGCAAATGGTAATGGAGCTGTATCATCCGAATCTCTGTCCCCATGTAAACTAAGATTTGTCAGTTTATCTGAAATTTCCTCCACTCTTTCCGATAGGTCACCAAATTGTTCTTTCTGTTTATTTACGTCTTCCGTAAGTGTCGCGACTCGGGTTTCAGTATTGTCACATTTGGTAGCTAGCTGTTCATATTGTTGTGTTAGGTTATTTAATCTGTCATTTGGTACGGATCCTTCGATTCTCTCAAATATTTCTTCCTTATCCTTTGCACGTTGTAAATTTAACTCTGAAAAATTCTGTACTATCACGCGATCTCTTTCTTCCTGTTCTCTATCCTGTTCCCTTTGTCTGATTTCTACTGCAATTAATCTATTATTGTGAGAATTCAGAATCGGTTGTACTTCTTCCCTGATTTCTTTCTTTAATTCATCTTTCATATTTTTGAAACATGTCCCTATTCTTGAATCTAACCGTGTTTCCAAAGTTCCCATCTCTGTTTTAATTGTTCCTATCTCTGTTTTTAATTCAGATCCTAACCGAGTTTCCATTGTTCCCATCCGTGTTTCCATTGTTCCCATTTGTGTTTTAATCGTTCCCATCTCAGTTTTAATAGTTCCTATATCAGTTTTAATTGTTCCTATTTGTGTTTCCATATCTGTTTTTAATTCAGATCGTAACTGTGATCCCACATTTAATATAGCACTCATCAACTGTTCCATAGTAACTGTTTCAAAATTCTTTTCACCCCTCACATTTCCCACAAAACCAGCTTCCTTCTGCATGGCTATAAAGCTATCTGTGTTCGATACTATTCCAGAATCTTCTATCGTTGATCTCGTATTCTGTGAATTTTCTGATTGAGAAAAATTTTGAAATGGTTCCGGACTATTTTCCCGACTTATCACATTGTTTTCCACCTCATTATCCACCATACTGTTTTCCTCTGTTGGCGAGTTCGCCATGTGAACAATTTCGTCATTCTCACTATTCATCATTTTTGCCTTTTTCATTGATCGCGTAATCATTTACAAAATATACGAAAGATTCGTCACTGTACGAAAATCACACACAATGACTCCTTATCTCCAACAGTACTATTCACACGAGATGTTTCCCTCAAACACGATTAACGAACAATTGAAATAATTGCACAAAATTGTCAAACGCGTATACAAGGCAATAAAAATTAAATTTTGAAAAATACCATTAGAAGAATGCTAATTACCAAATCTACACACTCAATACAGACTACAATCACTAAACTCAAAATTACTACAACAATACTACAGTCTACAATTTTCACAATCAGAAAAATTCCAAGGGACGATCCGAAGCAGCGGTCGCCACGTGCATGGGGGCTTAATTAAATATATAATTGAAAATATTTTTTAGTTGCTGTATGTCCGATTACGTAAGTCTCGTAAACGGTTGGCCCTGACTAGTATTATTACGCTATCTGACTGCTAAGAACAATGTAAGAAAATTTTTATAAACACAGTTAATTAATTAAGTCCCCAGCAACTATAAAACCTACAAAATCCAAGCACAAATGTAACTGTTCTGTATGTGGGAGTGTGACTCAACGCCCACATCTGGCACGGTTCTTTTCCAACAAGACAAGAATTTTGATACCAATTATACTGACGTGACAAAAGAAATTTAGAAAAACTATAATTACGCAAGAAGACCAAAATTCACTCTAATACAAGAACACGAGCCAGATGCTTTGTTGACTGAACCTGTAGTGACACATTATTTCAGATACACAACTAATAAAGGAACATTATAAATTTTACCTTCATATATATTGACAAAATGCACTCATTACAATAACATCTGCTATCTCTCCCATCAAATAACTGCATAGGACATGGAACTACACTCTTTACTACAACATCTTGCTCCAACTTCACAACAACCACGAGCTCTGCCCACGCACACACTGTCTCTATGAGTTCTTAACACACACTGTCCTCTCCGATGTCACAACAAGCACTGACTTCTACGATCTCGTAACACGCACTGTGGAGGCGGCTTAATAGTACTCTTTGGCGCACTCTCTGGCGCAGTGGCACAGTGTAGCCACCTTTCAGGCTGTTGGCTGAAAGAGGGCGACACCTGATGCTGGAAGTCTTCAGACACCAATGCTGATGATTCGTATTCAAAATTAAAGTGATGGTGAGGTTCAAACCTGGGACTGAAGACTTTCCTGATTACTAAAAAAGACGCTACCCCTGGGTGACTGGCCCCAAAGAGCAGGGTGTGACTCCCTGAGATATCCAGTCAAGCAGGAGCTATGAGCACTGGGGCTACTCGTGCACACTGGGGGCAAACAAGAAGAGAATACTCCAGCCAGTACAGTAACATTGTCACACTCAAGGCTGTGCCTTACAATCACATTTCCTTCTCGTCTCTGTTCAGCTATCGCCCTGAATATTTTCCGTGCATTCCCTTTAACAAAGCAGACAGGAAATCTCTGCCCCCCTGTCTTTTTTGAAGTTCCTTGTGGCGTTACCAGAGGTCGTCCAGGGAATCCTATCAGGTTTCCTGCTACGGACATACAGCAGATTATATTCGCTGTTCATCTACAGGTGTACGACATATCTCCCACAATGTCAGTATTGATGTGACGTTTTCATCCAGCTATCATTTGTTGCCTCTCTCTCTCGGATACATATGCTCCAGACAAGTCTATTTTGTTTCTTTTTAAATTTAAAAAAAAATCCATATTCAGTAGACTACAGGTTACTTCGCAAGTTGTAAACGTTGTCCATCAGATAAAATTGCATACACTGTGTAATCCATCTTTTTCTTTTAATGGTGGCCTCTACTGCAAACTGCTCAACACGAAAATTGTTGTTTATGAAACACATCACCACTGCTGTCTTTTCAAGGAATCGAATTGTGGAGACATTACATGCGTATATACAGTTCTATTTGCTTTACTGAAATGCAAATTTTGAATATACTCTCGATAACTTTTATAGCATAGCTCTTGTAATTCTTGTCCATCTTCTTCATTCCCTCGGGCTTCACATCAGAGTGCCTGCATATCCATGACCATATAGTTTAAACAGTAAGTTGATACCCCAACTTATCAGTTTCTCTCTCTCTCTCTCTCTCTCTCTCTCTCTCTCTCTCTATCTCTCTTTCCTCCAGTGATATAATTCAGCATCCATATATCAGTTTTCAAATCACCTCACAACCAAAAGTAGCAGCCAGATGACTTTAACTGCTTCTAAATTGTGTCTGATAGTTGTTCTGTCAGGGCAGCAAAATTGTTGGCCCTGATGTTTGGGATTTGGTCTGTGCTTCATTGTGAACAATTTGTTGTTTTGCATCTCAAGCTATGCCATTGGGGTATATAGCAGAAGTAGTGCAGAAAAAGACCAGTTAATTGGTGGTACAGTCACCTTAAGTGACAGGCTGGTGTTGTTGGCACTGTGTGTCCTGTTGCCCCGGTGGACAGTCCCTCAGCTGTACCGCCTGCAGTGAGCCCCTGTGTGAACACGCCCACCCACACAGTGTTTCTCTGTGCAGCTCGCCGGCCGCCACAGGGGGCGGGTCCACCCCCAACTCTGACCGTCAACCCCACAGCGGCCACAGCCGGACTCCTGCTGCAGCTGCGCCTCCCACGTCTGCCCGACACATCCCTCCACCTGATGACGCAGCCGTCTCTCGCTTCCGGTGAGTTGTGTTGCCACATGTCCCCAAGTCTTACCCTCAGAGTATTGCTTATTTTGGCATTAATCAGCTGATATAGTAAATAAAATAAAATACAGATTCCTTCAGTTTTTGGATAGAGGTTACAGTTGCCATTAAACATTACTTATTTCTCACTTTTTTGGCTATGATATTTTGAAGATTGAGCACATGTGCAGAAGATTTCTCGCTCTCTGTATTTGCCGTGAGAATTAAGTTCAGTTCAGAGTCGCTCAACTTTAGCTACGTAGGAAGTGTCACATACAAATCATACCCATTTCCAAAGATTCTTTATATATTGATGTGTTGAATCTAGATTTTGTTTTTAGTGATGATTGTGTGTCTTACAAATTGATTCTGAATTAAATGGGTATGCAAACGGGATGTTTCACACAATTCCACTCAACAAAACTTACGTGAATGGTTGTAGATATAAGTTATTGAAGACACTCGGGAAGAAATGACGAAAGAAAGGTAAACAGAAATAAAAGTAATAATTACAAAGTTATTATTTAGTACCGGTATGAGGATGCAGCTTGTTTCGGGTTTGTCTTAAAATGTAATTCGAATATTCCTTAAATGGTTCCCTAGTGAGTTACATCTGTAGTGACTATTGGAAATCTGTGCCGCACTGGAACAGGAACTCAGATTTGCTGCTTATTGCAGGCAGTCTCCGTGACCAGTCGGCTGCCTGAGCACACCTCCACTTCTGACTCAGTGTCTCATCGACACTTGCACTAGAGTTTATCCCGAGGGACTTGTGGGAAGAGTAGCAAAAGGGAAATCGAATCGGTGGATGTTACCCTACTGCAGAGGATGTACATGAGAACCTCTGGCGGTAGTGTTTGCAAACCATGGGTAAAAAACATGATCCACAATGGTAATTCCATCTACGCCAGCAAACGCATCAGCTGGTCTAATGGTTGAGGTATCTGCTCTCGAGAAGTGAGAAATGCAGTGGGTGTGGCTGAGTGGAGATGCGTACAGCACTGTATGGCTCGTCACTCGTAAACAAACTCCTGTATTCGATGGATGATGGAGGTCACCAGGTGTGATGAGTAGTGGATTTGATTCACAGAGGAGAAGTTTTGCATAATTGCATGGTATAGTAAACTTCTAGTTTCAGAAATGAGCAACTGACGTGGGCAAAGATAGTTGGTCGTACTGAAAAATATATTGACATCTCACAGTGAACTGATACATTTGCAAGATGACTTCATAGCCTGTGGATTTCAGTATCAAGTATGGACCATTTTATACTTCAGTTTTATATATACCCAACAGCAGTTTCCTCAGTGATGGTGCCACTAAACCGGAGTTACTAAATACAGTTTTCCTTAATTCCTTCACGAAAAATTATGTATATTAGGTGTTGTGAAACAATTCAAATCACTTAAGAAAGGCAAGTCTTCTCGTCCAGATGGAATACGAATCAGGTTCCTTTCAGAGTATGCAGACACAATAGTGCCTTTCTTAGCAATCATATACAACCGTTCACTTGGCGAAAGGTCTGTTCCTAAAGACTGGAAAGTAGCACAGGTCACACCAATAGTCAAGAAAGGAAATAAGAGTAACCTATTGAATTACAGAGACATATTACTGACCTCAATTTGCTGTAGGATTTTGGAGCATATACTGTATTCGAACATTATGACTCACCTCGAAGAAAATGACTTACTGATAGATAACCAACACGGATTCAGAAAATATCGTTCGTGTGAAACACAGCTAGCTCTTTATTCCCGTGAAGTAATGAGTGCTGTCGACAAGGGATCTCAGATGGATTCCATATTCCTAGATTTCCAGAAGGGTTTTGATACCATTCCTAACAAGAGACTATTACATGGTGTATACGGCCCGGAAGATCCCGGAAAGACCCAGGAATTTTTTCATCCGCAAGAAAACTGGGAAAAACGGGAATTTTCTAGAATCCCGGGAGTTTTTCATTGATGTAGTTTTCAGTTAATTTTTTGTCATTGTGACTGTTAATAACCGATACTCTAACTAAGGACATTACTGTATCCCGCTGCTGGAGAATAATACTGCAGCAACAAAATATGAACGAGGGGATGCTTTATATATAAACGAAACAGTGCTCATACAAGTGTCTGCCAACAGCAAAATGTGTGAAAGGCTGTAGGAAGACAATGCAGTGCTTCGTAACAACAAATTACCTCTGATGAGCGTTAAGTCACAACTGTTTACATTAGATTCATTTAAGCAGTTACGAGCGGAATCACGCGCATGCGCAGTAGAGTCGCTTCTGAGTAGTACCTTCTCCCGCTTCTGGAAACAAATGTCGCTGTTGGTTCTGCACGCAGCAAACCAGAGTATCTGAACCGGGCTCCAATTTCTGTGGCGGGGGGGGGGGGGGGGGGGGGGAATTCATATTGTTTAGGAAAAATAACCTTGTTTCACAAAGCACCTAGATTAGTGAGAAAAGAACGCAAGGATTGAAGAAATATGTACTGTCTTGCTTGTTTCTTGTCTTACCTGGTTTTGTGTATCCTATATTTCATTTTGTCACCCAGAACAGAAAGTTACTAGCTATTAGGCAGTAAAGAATCCAAATTTTCTGAAGAGTTCTTCTTCCGGTTACAAATAATTCCATTCAGTATTAATTGCAAGGTTATTTTGTTTAAAATCAAAGGACATTTTAATTTCCGCTGTCCTGAATGTAGTTCGATGGCATCCGTTACAAAATACACATTTGAGTCCCACAGTGCGAAGTGCAGTGATGTGCAGTGCAGTAAGAGAGTGCTGTGTGAAGAGGCGTGGCACTGCACTTCGGCACACTTAAGACCAAATAACATGTCGTATATTTTCTCGAACACGTATGTTTTTGTTTCAAATTTTTCAGAATGATGTGTTTTACAAGATGCCCTAGGGTACTTTTGAAAATTCGATTTTTTTAGTGTTGACCGGTTTGCAAATATAGTAGATCCGAGGCCGATGCGCAGAGAAGTCTGATTTATAGTGGGCAGTCTCCACATGGCCCGTGTTAACGTTCAGTGACTTTGCTTTTTCTCCTTCCGTTTACTCTCGCGTCAAATGAAAGCAAAACGGATATCTTTGGCCGGGAGGTATCAAGTGAATTAAATTACATTCACATAATTACCGAAGGCTGATATACGTTATTAGTTTCAGACTTTACTTTATTTCCAAGTTTCTGACAGTCAAGCACTAATCGCCTTGCAGAACAATAAGTTATTTTTGTCTGTTTGCTAAAGAAATTTGGCTTTTATTAACCTTTTCTGCAGAGGCATCCAATGTACACTCCTGGAAATGGAAAAAAGAACACATTGACACCGGTGTGTCAGACCCACCATACTTGCTCCGGACACTGCGAGAGGGCTGTACAAGCAATGATCACACGCACGGCACAGCGGACACACCAGGAACCGCGGTGTTGGCCGTCGAATGGCGCTAGCTGCGCAGCATTTGTGCACCGCCGCCGTCAGTGTCGGCCAGTTTGCCGTGGCATACGGAGCTCCATCGCAGTCTTTAACACTGGTAGCATGCCGCGACAGCGTGGACGTGAACCGTATGTGCAGTTGACGGACTTTGAGCGAAGGCGTATAGTGGGCATGCGGGAGGCCGGGTGGACGTACCGCCGAATTGCTCAACACGTGGGGCGTGAGGTCTCCACAGTACATCGATGTTGTCGCCAGTGGTCGGCGGAAGGTGCACGTGCCCGTCGACCTGGGACCGGACCGCAGCGACGCACGGATGCACGCCAAGACCGTAGGATCCTACGCAGTGCCGTAGGGGACCGAACCGCCACTTCCCAGCAAATTAGGGACACTGTTGCTCCTGGGGTATCGGCGAGGACCATTCGCAACCGTCTCCATGAAGCTGGGCTACGGTCCCGCACACCGTTAGGCCGTCTTCCGCTCACGCCCCAACATCGTGCAGCCCGCCTCCAGTGGTGTCACGACAGGCGTGAATGGAGGGACGAATGGAGACGTGTCGTCTTCAGCGATGAAGTCGCTTCTGCATTGGTGCCAATGATGGTCGTATGCGTGTTTGGCGCCGTGCAGGTGAGCGCCACAATCAGGACTGCATACGACCGAGGCACACAGGGCCAACACCCGGCATCATGGTGTGGGGAGCGATCTCCTACACTGGCCGTCCACCACTGGTGATCGTCGAGGGGACACTGAATAGTGCACGGTACATCCAAACCGTCATCGAACCCATCGTTCTACCATTCCTAGACCGGCAAGGGACCTTGCTGTTCCAACAGGACAATGCACGTCCGCATGTATCCCGTGCCACCCAACGTGCTCTAGAAGGTGTAAGTCAACTACCCTGGCCAGCAAGATCTCCGGATCTGTCCCCCATTGAGCATGTTTGGGACTGGATGAAGCGTCGTCTCACGCGGTCTGCACGTCCAGCACGAACGCTGGTCCAACTGAGGCGCCAGGTGGAAATGGCACGGCAAGCCGTTCCACAGGACTACATCCAGCATCTCTACGATCGTCTCCATGGGAGAATAGCAGCCTGCATTACTGCGAAAGGTGGATATACACTGTACTAGTGCCGACATTGTGCATGCTCTGTTGGCTGTGTCTATGTGCCTGTGGTTCTGTCAGTGTGATCATGTGATGTATCTGACGCCAGGAATGTGTCAATAAAGTTTCCCCTTCCTGCGACAATGAATTCACGGTGTTCTTATTTCAATTTCCAGGAGTGTATTTGAAACGAAATTTTTAATTCCACAGTACTGGCTAGTTTCAACTAGTCGCTGTATTTCAAGTGCAAGTTTTCATCTTCTAGCACGTATGGCATTATGCCATAATAAAGAACCAAACATTAGATAATGCAGTACTGGTACTCCAAGAAAATTTACATGTGAATCTGGACATACGAATGTGCGCTTTAAGTACCAGTTTAAATGTGCACATTTTAGTATGGTTCACGAAGTTCTGATCTCTTGGAGTACCCTGGGACGTCTTACTGCTTTTACAACGTAATGTAAGATCTTTCAATGTTTTACACGTACGTACATACGGGCTTCCTACGTCATGTTAGCTGCGCAAGCGCGGGGCGCCTCTTACCTGGCGCTCTCCGGCAGCTGCTGGAACCAACCTGTTTCCAGCAGGTCGTGGAAAAATATTGCTAATGCTGGTTTGAAAAGCGTTACTTTCAAAGTAAATATCCTTTAACGTAAGTTGGACTACGCGCGAGGATGTACCATGGAATTCTTAAATCGCGGAGTGTTTGACTCCATTTAAAAATCAACTCTTTGATGACAAGCCATGTAGAAGAATTTCGAACCCTGGAGATCAGACATTATTGAAAATTTTACTGCCACATTTGTGTGATATATCTTAAAGTGTAACACGCGCAAAATATCAACATTATATCGAAAGATTAGCTTCTCTTGCAGCTTATTAACCTTTGTGACCAATATTATATGTGGAAGCTTTGCTTTTCTTGTAGCAACACTATGTATATTAATGTAAGCCATTAACTCGTGTGTTACCGCTGCTTAGCAGGGATGTTGCTATTGGCTGACTATGTCACGCGCCCTATGCCCTGAATACTCGCTGTCATGAGCTGGCGAGATCACGTGACATGAGCTGTGACTGGCTTACAAAAGCGCATCACAATCTCGATTTCAGTGATTCGGAAAGTAACATGCGGTGTTTGGTGGAATTCCAGTGTGTGCTGTCGTAATACGAAAATACGCAACGTACATGTTGCTGCACATCAAAGATATTTCCAAAATGTATCTTTATCCCTGAGTTTCGTTTTCTAAAGTGCCAGGAAATTCTACGCCCATGTCCAAAACCATAACCATTCAAAGGATTGATAATTTCTTGCACTTCCAAGGGAAAATATACTGTCACTGAAGACGGAAAAAGTGTTTTCACGCGGGAGAAAGTGTATTTTTAAGCGGGAAATCCGGGAAAAATCCGGGAATTTTTTCCTTGTCCACGTATACATCCAGTATTAATCAAATTTGATACGTATGAAGTATCGTCTCTGTTGTGTGACTGGATTCTTGATTTTCTCGCAGAGATGTCATAGTTCATTCTGATAGACGGCAAATCATCGAGTAGAATAGAAGTCATATACGGCGTTCCGCAAGGTAGTGTCGTAAGCCCTCTGCTGTTCCTTATTTACATAAATGATCTAGGTGATAATCTGAGCTGTCCCCTTAGATTGTTTGCAGATGATGCTGTAATTTACCGTCTAGTAAAATCATCAGACGATCAATTGCAATTACAAAATGATCTAGAGAGAATTTCTTTATGATGCGGGAAGTGTCAGTTGGCACCAAACAAAGAAAAGTGCGAGGTCATCGACATGGGTACTAAGAGGAATCCGCTAAATTTTGGGTATACGATAAATCGCACAAATTTAAGGCCTGTCAATTCGACTAAATACCTAGGAATTACAATTACGAGCAACTTAAATTGGAATGACCACATAGATAATATTGTGGGAAAGGCGAAACAAAGACTGCACTTTGTTGGCAGAAACTTGGAAGGTGCGACAAACCTACCAAAGAGAGCCTACATTACACTTGTACGTCCTCTGCTGGAATATTGCTGCACGGTGTGGGATCCTTACCAGGTACGATTGGCGGAGGACAGCTAAAAAGTGCAAAGAAGGGCAGTTCGTTTCGCGTTATCGCGCAATATGGGTGAGTGTGTCACTGATATGATGCGCGAGTTGGTGTGGCAGTCGCTGTAACAAAGGCTGTCTTCTTTCCGGCGAAATCTGTTTACGACATTACAGTTGCCAGCTTTCTCTTCCGATGGAAAATATTTTGTTGACATCCACCTATGTAGGGCGAAATGATCAACATAATAAAATAAGAGAAATCAGAGCTCCAATGGAAAGATTGAGGTGTTCCTTTTTCCTACGCGCCATTTGAGAGTGGAATGGTAGAGAAATGGTATGAAACAGGTTCATCGAACCCTCTGCCAGGCACTTCAGTGTGAATTGCAGAGTAAACATGTAGATGTAGATGTTGATTCCCTCCTGTATAGAGATTCAAGTACTTTCTGCTTTGATTGACCAAGATAATCAGCTGCAGATTTGATCGACTTTGGAATCCAGTGAACATTTAAAACCTTCCTGCACCTCAGGCAGGCAACAGAAGCACACCCATTTCCACTCGCAGTCATGGAAGACACAGAGAATTAGTGTTGAAATTATATCAGGGGCAGGCAACAAACAGAAATTTTTCAATTTTCGTGCATACAAATCATGCGGGTAATAACGCGTAATTTAGTACAGGAAGTACATACCTACAAGTAAAAAATTTTAAAAACGCTCAATATAAGATGACAAACACCTATATGTATTACATGCACACTGAAAACATCATTGATAGTGTCGAATTGTATACTTAGTGTCCAGGATAATAGTATTAATAATGCAGCACATGCTGATATCAAAATCAGTATGCTCCGTAGAGAATGTGAAACAAAGCAGAAAAAAATAGAACGCCAGGATGAGATGCAAGTCTTGGAAAGGTAAGAAGTGGGGAAATGTTTGGGATGCAAACACGCCGGCCGCGGTGGCCGTGCGGTTCTAGGCGCTACAGTCTGGAGCCGAGCGACTGCTACGGTCGCCTCGGGCATGGATGTGTGTGATGTCCTTAGGTTAGTTAGGTATACTTAGTTGGAAGTTCTAGGCGACTGATGACCTCAGAAGTTAAGTCCCATAGTGCTCAGAGCCATTTTGTGATGCAGCGTCAAGGGTAACAGCAGCCATGTCTGCGAGCTGATAGTCCGTGCTGCTGGAAACGTCGTCGAACTGTTCGTGCAGATGGTCGTTGTCTTGCAAACGTCCCCATCTGTTGACGCAGGGATCGAGACGTGGCTGCACGATCCCTTACAGCCATGCGGATAAGATGGCTGTCACCTCGACTGCTAGTGATAAGAGGCCGTTGGGATCCAGCACGGCGTTCCGTATTACCCTCCTGAACCCACCGATTCCATATTCTGTTAACAGTCAATGGATCTCGACCAACGCGAGCAGCAATGTCGCGATACGATAAACCGCAATCGCGATAGGCTGCAATCCGACCTTTATCAAAGTCGGAAACGTGATGGTACGCATTTCTCCTCCTTAGACGAGGCATCACAACAACGTTTCACCAGGCAACGCCAGTCTACTGCTGTTTGTGTATGAGGAATCGGTTGGAAACTTTCCTCATGTCAGCACGTTGTAGGTGTCGCCACCGGCGCCAACCTTGTGTCAATGCTCTGAAAAGCTAATCATTTGCATGTCACAGCATCTTCTTCCTGTCGGTTAAATGTCGCGTCTGTAGCACTTCATCTTTGTGGTTTAGCAATTTTAATGGCCAGTGGTGTATTATTCAGACAACATTCTGCATCACTAGAAATACGTCTTCTCGCCACGGCAACTAAAGACAGCCCTCCTAATTTAGATTTTTTTCACAGTTTTCGGAAAATATTGAAGTTGCTTTTTTGAATTTGTACTGAGGCATAATTTTACTTTCACTGTGTAAAGGAGTGTTGTCGCTTTTTGAACTTTCATCAGGTCCAGTGTTTAATTTTGACTATGTGAGGCAAGTATATGTGACACCCATTGCCCCGGGGGGAGGGGTGGTTTGAATGGAATATCAAATGCGAAGAAACAGGACACCAGTTGCGTTACACAATTTTTATCGAAACTAGTGTGCTCTTTCTTCACATCGACATTCTTCAAAAACAGACGTTGAAAATGAACAAAAATCTAAACGACAAAACTGGTCGCTGCAGTGGACTGAGGGAACTGCTGGCGTAATCGGCGCCCAGCGCTACCAACAGAAACGGCAAACTTTCAGATTCACGACCCAGTTCTGGCGCTACAGCTGCAGGGTCGATGGCGTTTGCAGAAATGAAAAAGCAGGGAAGTCGACGTGAAGTGTTGCGGACAAATCCGATACGTGACGAAACCGAACGATGGACCCACGAGACACCTTTCAGTGTGCCACTTACATGCAGTTATCGCAGCTTGCACGGTGGTTGTCGGGAGGCGTGGACATCCGTCGTTTTCCTTTCAGTTCTTGCTCTGAGGGGGATAGCTTGTTGATGTACAGAGTATCCAATAATAAATCAATACTCCAACGAACAGCTCTAAAACCGGCAGTGTACTTACAACGTGCAGCCCATATTTTTATAGGCAGGCACGTTGATGATTTGGCGCTGATATATCCATACTTTCCTCGATACATGGGGAGCAGATAACGGTATTTTACTAAATATCGATACATTGGATACTGTACATTTTAAACATATCAAGTCATAGGCAAGCTCTATCATTCCGCAATCGACGTCTGTTAAAACCCGTCGTGCGGCCATCAAGACGTCGGTAAGCCTTTGCCAGGAGCCACCTAAGTACAGGTGACAGCGGCGCCAACCCGCCGCCCTTTTATACCTTGTATACGCGATACTGCTGCCATCTGTATGCGTAGATATCGCTATCCCATGACCTTCTGTCAGCTCAGCCTGTCTCTACCTGGAAGCACCCGGGTGGTTCTACAGCGCAAAAGACCTGCTGTCAATTAGAAATCAGAAACTACTCGAAATTGTACGTAGACGGAATAGATTTTAAATAAGCTAAACATTTATTCAAAATAACTGATGCCTTGTCATCCACAAACTAAACTTTCCTTAGTGAAGTGTGTTCTTACATTTTAATTAAGAATATAGTCAAATTGCACACCATCGACTGCTAGGCACATTTGGAATGGCTGTTTGAGAGAGGGAGATGAACTGGACAAGCTACATTGGATGATACGTCGTTGTGTGGTCTGGCGCGCATCATCTGACATACCTGGGGTTCATGACAGACTCTATCTTTCAGTGCTCCCCGTAGAAAGAAATCCATTTGAGTCAGATGAGAGTACCTGGCTGGCCTTTGTACTACAGCATTCCGTCCCATACAACGGCCGGGAAACTTTCCATTCATTGGTCACTTTCGAGCAGGGGAGGGTCTGGGCAGCGGCCGTGTTCAATCCAAATACACTGTCGCTTGTCCACGGAACTACCTCTAGAAGGACAGGCTGGATGTTAGTAAGAATATGTGCATACGTATTTCCATTTAATCACCCTGTAGATGAAGTGAGGTCCCACAATGTAATTTAGTATTATGCCAAATCATACATTGGTTTATTCAAGACCGTTAGTATTCTACCTGATGAGGCGATTTTCAGAATCGTCTGCCATGCACTGCAGCGCAGAAAGACAAAATTTTAAGCCACGTCCAAAATCACGTCGTCAGGAGTTCCCTTTGGAGTGTCGGATGGTAAGGGTGGCATCAATGTAAATGCGAGGTGGGAGTGACTCTAGTCTGCTGACCCCTCATTCCTTGGCTGTACGTCTGGTGCCACTGTGCCAATGGATAGGCGTCGCAGCCAGAGCGGCTTCCTCCAGTGCCCTGTCGGCTGCAGCCTTCGCCCTCGTCCCCTGTGAGACGTCGAAGCTGCCTCTTTGCACTGCTGACCTAATAATGCGTGCAAGGGTCCGGCGGGATGAACGACGACGGAAAGGACAGACATTCCTGTTTCGACAGAATTTCTTTGACACTCGCCATATAAAAGTAGCAGTGTAAATTCGCCTCATTAGTGTACACGTCTGCATGCAACGTAAATTGTACCAGAAATAACACAGTTGCTTGGTAGTTCTGCAGTGCAGACAAGTAAACAGTGGAGGGGTCTGGTACAGTGGCGTAGCCTAGCCTGGCCGTGTTTTGCTTACAGCGGAGTACCGTGTGTCTGAAACCTTGTGAGTGAGCGAGCTAGTGAGTGCCCGCCCATCCTACCCGGCCACGTCACGAGGTTCTTCTACGCAATGTTCCGAAACATGGGGGGGGGGGGGGGGGGGGGCGCACTCAGGCGAAAACGCTTGCTATTGGGTGGAGCGCCGTGACGTCACGAGGACCCTGGCGCGGCGCAGCCGTATGCTTACACGGCAAATGCGCCGCACCACAGACTCGGTGCCATGTTATGTTACTCGTTCATTTTACTTTCGCTTTCGTTCGATACGCATCTGTACAAGCCAAAACAAGGGGCATGACAGGTTTTGTACACATTAACAGTAAATAAATGATAATTAAGTTGGAAAATAACTCGCTCATTTGATGAAGAAGCAAATACGAATGCAGTCTGTTTCTACTGCCGTTTACCAGACGACGATGCAATCCATAACTACTTCCTCTTTGCGGCACGTTTCTTCATCGCTTCCAACTTTGCTTCTTGATTGAGATGCATAATCCTTACAAATGTTCTCGTTTTTACATAAAGAGTAATAACTGGTTCATGAACCTCAGGAAACTTTTGTTTCGTAATAGAGCACAGAGACTTTAAGACATTTTTTTTTTACACACTCCATTCCCATGAAAAGCAGCAAATTCTTCTTCAAACAGCAACACTGTTGTTATCCCATGCTGGCGTTGGAGTGTAAAGACCACCACGAGACGTAATTGATATCCAGTCTGCAGCATGATCTTCACTTTTTGCTGCTGGAAAGCCTAGTGTTCTGGCACTTGAATGCAATATAGCCTGTACTGTATTGTACCACATCTGGAAGAACATCTCACATTACAGAGTCATCCCCCATTGTTACCACATGTCACCAAATTTTCTTCCACATTCACAGTTTCTGGGATTTCTCATAGTGGCGCTTCTTCAACAACATACACACAGAGCTCACTGGTAATGAAACTTAGGGATGCAGGATCCGGGTCGACGTCACACTGGGAAGACTCCGTGTTTAATTCTTTAGTAACTGGCGTGTTCCCAGAGAGAGAGATATCACTTGCATTACCCGTCAGTATAAGGAGACTTGCCCTGTTCCTTCCTTCAAAAGGTCTAGGATTGTTATGAAATATACCTAATCCTCATACCCTAGGAAAAAAACTTTCCACGCAATCTTGATTCAGTCTGTAAGTTAATATACAGCTAACTTACACACTTCTCATACTTTCGAAAAGACCAAAGAGAGAGATTTTATTGTAGTTATAAAACCGTTTTGGAAAGGCAACATTCTTTCTTTGTCACCAACGCGCATTGCTGGATAGATATCTAAGAATCTGTTCAAAGCATTTTCTCAAATTGAGAGATTAATTCCAAACCCACTGCACAAGGATGGGCATTCATATTTTGGAACTCTAGAGTTCAAGGCATCAAAGATGTCGTTAACGAGTTCAATAAAATTACTTTCAACGTCTTTATGAAGAACACACTTCAAAGCCTGAGCTGTTTGTCGTGAAAATAGTCGCGCTGCCATCTGTACATTGTGCCTTGCTGGATGAGTTAAGTTTCAGTAATGTGGTGTGTTATCGTTAAGTCACTCTTCTGATGCTTCAAAAGTTCCTGTGTAGCTGCCTTGGATATTTTGGATTCATCAGGTAGCGTTATGCCTGTATTCAAGAAACGGTTCCGTAATAACTTTAAAAGATGTGGTACATCGAAGAAAACCCATACATTCGTGGTGTCGTCTGCTTGATTTACGAAATAAGTTCTCTCTGTATCGACAGACAGTTCCTTCCAAACTTTTATATTTTTTCCGTCCATATCACACGTCACAGCAACAACACCGATTCCTGATTATTCAACAGCCTTAATGATGCTCTGAAGCAAATTACTGGTAATCACAGTGTCAAAATCATAGTAAACTGGTTGTTTCCACTGCTTACACAAGCCACGTATCGTGCAAACGTGTACATTGGAATGTGGTCCGATTACTACGTCTTCAGACGAATCGTAACATATGCGGCCATCAAAATTGATTTCGTCAAATGTCAGAACAGCTTGTCTCTCTCTCGAGTTGTAAAAGTATGTGACTTGGCTTTCAATAAACACAGGATATCTTCAAGAATACCAAGTCTGCATTTAAATTCCTTTGTCCATTTCTGAAGGGTTGCCCTGCACGGCAAAGGAATTTTTCGCTTTCGCAAATTAGTGTATGCTTTAGGTGACAGAGCTCTTAAAGTTAATGCATGGGATGTGTCCTCTGAATTCCACTTTACCCTTTTATTTTCGTTTAATAGGCATCTTATTTGCGCCAGTGTAAAACAATTTCACAATACACTATTTACACTTTTGTGCAATGTTGCTTTTTCTTTCACGTCAGATGACTTTTCTGCCAGCTTCAGTGAAAGAACACGTTGCAGATCTTTCGTTTTACTTCGTAAGGCTGCATCACATTTTTTTTTGGTGCCGCTTCTTTCTGTGCATTCAGTCTCGGCCCTCAGTTCCTTAATTTCCAAATTCTTATTCGCTAGTTCAGTGGGTGCATGAACGCAATCTGTACATGTGCTTCGGTCGACTTTCTTTTTTTTTCGGTGACACAGTTTCTAAAGCCGTCAAAGCTCGCTTTTGCAAACTTGTTGCTCCACAGCGTTGTGCACGACTTCCGAATCCCTAAGGAATGAATTTAATTTTAATTTTATTATTCCTAAAATTATTTACCGAGTAGGCCTACTATTCCTAAAATTTTTGCCCAAGTACTATGCAATTGCATTAATTTTTCACTAAAAATCTCATCAATTGATAAAAGCGATTAAATATCACCGGCATGAGCGGCTACAATAGCCTATTTTGATAAAATGTAAAAATACAATGTAAGAGGAAATACAGGTATACGAACCCATAACCTCCAACATGGGAGTCAGAAACCACACCACTACGCTGCAAAGTCAACTGGTGAGCATCAGCTATTGTTACAGAAGTAAATGTAAACAAATTACGCGAAATATGCTGATTTTGTCATTTGAACTATATACTAGCTTTAAAATAGTCAACATATCGAGAATACTTAAAAAAACGGCTATTTCTAAGACAAATGTAGCTATTATATCCAGGAGGAAAAGCAAATACACTTGAGCAACATTATTTATTGCCTGTACAATATAGCGAGTCATTCACTCCCGTAAAGCAATATACTAATGCGTCAAAAAGCATTGCATTTATGTGAATTCGTTTGTATTACGGTAATTCTTCAGTTTCAATTATTGAAAGTGTTATGTATGTGCAGACGTCTTACCCTTTCGTTTGCATCACCGCTTTCCACAATTTCTTGTCCACGCCAGTTCGGAATGTTTATGCAGGGGATTGCTGCTGGTAATAACTTCTTTCTTGAAGGTAACCCTAGAAGCTCATTTCTCAGATCCCGTTCACAATCTTCTGGCCGATAGTGTCCTGACTACACACGAGCAGTTTCCGCATTCACTTTGTCCTTGCGTTTGCACCGAACCATCCATTGACGTCGCAAGTGCTCATCCTTGGGAAACACGTGATACGTAACGTCCGTCGTAGTTCGAGCACTGTTAAAGCAATGTTGCCACGGCACACTTACAGCGAGCCTTGCTCGTGGCTGTCTCAAAACTGAATGCTCGGCGCTGCAGCCTCCTCTCCTCTCTGTGACGTCAAGGCGCGCGAGGGCGTCTGCGAGTTTTTTACTCGCTTGGGGCCGGAATGGCCTGCCTGCTTTTCCTATATGCCTCGGTTCCGAAATGCCGTGTCGGCGTTTCCGCGGCGCGCGCCTTAAATCGGTGGCGACGCACTGTGCAGGCCCATCCGGGCAGTGTTCATTTTTAGGTAAATAAGTTGGCACCACTGCGAGACAATAGTCGATAGACCTCACCCGAAACGCAACATTGTGGAGTGAATTACATCCACACAGGAACAGAAATAAAAAACCAGGGTTGCTACATCTATTACAAATATACGTCAGAATGGCTGTTCATCTGAATGCATTTTCGTCTACAATTCCCTCCTAAATGGGTGGATATATTCCGAAGCGATTATAAACGAAATGTGGTGTAATTATACCGGACAACTGAAGACTTGCTCTTCCATTGTGTTTGCTCTAAGAGGTAAAAGTTCGCCTTGATTGGGTGGATTGAAGCGCAACCATTCTTGTGATACGAGTAGTGCTCAGAAGTAACGGGAAACTCTCCATTTCACGCGTTTTATTACTCAGATTCATACGTCCTTTTTGTCGTTGTGTGTACAACGTTATGCGTATCGGTTATTTAGTGTGTTGTGAGGTGTCAGAAAGGTTACTGGTATTTTATGAGTATTACTGTAAAAACGGATTACCGCATTTGTACTAAAATTTGCTATGAGAACGGATTAAAATGCATCGTGGTTTTATAAATATTATATACTGCTTTTGGTGAGTATACTGCGAGTGAAATAGGTGTTTACGACTGGTATAAACCTTTCGAAGAAGATGAAGATGAGGATGACGAGAAGGTCATAATAGAAGACGAACTGAGAGTTAAACCAAACGATGCGTAAACCAACACTCAATCGTTTCGGTGACAGATGGCCAACACCACTGAAATGTGAATGTTACGTGTCTGACGGTAATCTTCGGTTTTAACAGTACAGTGCACCACAACTCCTCGTCCCAAGATGAAACGGCCAGTAGGCAGATCTTCTCACCAGCTCAACCCCGATGGCTTGAAGCAATACGGAAAGGTGTCCGGCTTTGTGGCGGAACAGTTCACCGTCTCTGCACTGCGGTAACGCACCTGCTCACAGTTCGTTGCGTGCTTGTGCATGTTTGGCTAGAAACAGTACTGTAGTGATGTCCTTGGCCCCACGTTCGCTCCATGTGACATTTTGTTCCCAAAAATAAAGACAAACCTTAAAGAGCTGTCTTTTACATAAAAGATGACATTCAAACTGCACATCTGAGAGAACTAAACGCTACCATAAGGATCGTTCCAGAACAGTTTTAAGCATTGGAAGAACCACACGAATAAATGTATAATATGTAATGGGAAATATCTTGGTGAAGACGACATTGATGTAGACTAATAAATAAACCAAGTATTGGTTTCAACATTCACCGCTGTTGCTTGGACTGTCATATTGTCCATTTTGGTGCCAATGTCACGACCCTGTCAACATCTTCTAAGAGGAATGTCGTTGGTTCACCACCCAAGTTTCGTCGATAGAAAAGAGTTCTGTTAATTTCCTGACTTGTATCAAGTATTTGCATCGCCAGTCAGTCATCACTTCTCTCTAGAGGGATGTTCCCTTTACTTAGCAGTCTGTTGCAAGTAAATCGCATTTCATGCAGTGTCTTACGCTAAACAGCTTTCTTCGAAGGAAAATAATTTTTCTTGTTTTTATGGCAACTAACTTGTGTAATGTCAGCACTACTTTTTAGCCATTCAAAAGTCCCTATGATTAATCAAATTACCGATTTTGAGAAGCTGCTTGCAATGATGGATTTATACTCCAAATTTCGTAGTGCACTTTCTTGGCGGCTCTGGCAAACTGTGTGGTTTATTTTCGGTCGCCTTTCTGATGCGTCCAATAGCGGCAAGGCTGACTTGTGTGTAAACTACAATCCTTTCTTTTTGAGACGGGCAACATTAGCCCCCAGTTCTTTCTGTGCCGACTCTTTAATACAATCCGTGATTGCAATAGAGGTGGCTGAGCCATTTTTACCCCAAAGATCGCAATTCTTTGCATTGTGCAGATTTTCCTGTGATGTGGTGCGCTTATCGATCATCTCTGAATAACATATTCGTACATGTCCACAGAGTATTTCACACGGTGGTTTACTGTCGACTGTTGAAGAAGATAGAAACGTGTGGAATAGGTTCCCATGTATGTGAGTGGACCTCAGCTCTTACGTGACAGAACCCAGTATGTTGTCCTCAGTGGCGAGTGTTCGCCAGAGGCAGGAGTTCTCCAGAAAAGGGTGGTGGGGCCGCTGTTGCTGTCTGTATACATAAATGATCTGGTGGACAGGTATCTGCAGCTGTTTGCTGACTGTCCCCTAGTGTACAGTAAGATGTCGTCGTTGAGTGAGTGTAGGACAACACAAGGCGAGTTGGACAAAATTTCCAGTTGGTGTGACGAGTGGCAGCCATCTGTAAATGTAGAGAAACGTAAGTTGATGCAGGTGAGTAGGAAAAACAAAACAACAGTAGAGGTGTTCCGCTAGACACAGAGGCGTCGCTTAAATGTCTGAGCGAGAGTTCTCAAAGTGATACGAAATGGAACGAGGTTGAGAGGACTGCGGTAGGGAAGGCGGGAGGTCGACTTTAGTTTGTTGGGAGAATTTTAGGAAAGTGTGGTTGGCCTGTAGATGAGGCTGCATGTAGGCCGCTGGTGCGACCTATTCTCGAGTACTGCTAGAGTGTTTGGTATTGGCAACAGGTAGAATTAAAGGAAGACAGCTAAAGGATTGACAACTGAGCTGCCAGATTTGCTACTGGTGGTTTAGAGTGACGCAGAGGTATTGCGCAGAAGCTTCAGGAACTCGAATCGGAATCACTGGAGGGGAGGCGAAATTCTTTTCGAGGAACTCTGTTGAGAAAATTTAGAGAACTGTTTTTTGACGCTGACTGCAGAACAATTCTAGTTCTGGCAATGTACACTTGAGACAAGGCGTGTGAAGATAGGGTGAGAGGCATTGTCGCTCGTACAGAGGCACACAGGCAGTCGTTTCTCTGTCGCTCTACTTGGGAGTGGAACGGAAAAAGCAGATGACTGCAGTCAGTTGAGAACTTTTTATATGTACCAGTTACTACTATTGTTTCATATGGTTGCTGCTCCACCTACATTGATTATTTTGTACTGAATGCAGCGGTTTTATTACGTCTGTAGTTTCTAGTTGGTATTTCACTTGTCTTTGGAGCTTCTTACTGGCTCTCTCGCTTGGGATTAGCCTTTAACTTGCATCAGCTGTGGGGAGAGGTTCCCGCGACATTGGTTAAAGTTCAGCAATGCCAGATCTATACAAGTATTTTGATATTTGTAAGTGAACATGCGATAATGAATCAACACTCTGTTTGTATTTCTTACAGGCACCTGATTTCTTTCTGGCATGATCTAATTTATGCATTGCATTAGATACAGGAAATACAGTACTTTTTTGAGACTGGTCTAAAGTTACGGTTTAAGTGTTTGTACTACTACTGAAAGAGAAATTTTACTCGGAAGCAGCGTAGCTGGTGTACACTTGAAGTTTACTTAGACCTTTTTAAGTATAAATGTAAAGTTTTACGCCTTCTGTAGTGGTGTGTAACTTATTTTGTGTCCCGAATTTTCAGAAAATGCAAAAAGTTGCACAAAGTTAACATGACTGAGTATAGTAGTTGTGCAGGATATCGCCTGCCACAGACCATATGGTGGGTTGCAAAGTTTGTAAGTAGATGGAAATGAATGTTCCAGTGGATGTATCTCTTGTTGCATGCATGATTATATGAGCACATGTGACGATTATTATGCAGCGGGTAGTGTGTGTGTGTGTGTGTGTGTGTGTGTGTGTGTGTGTGTGTGTGTGTGTGTGTCAGGGAGAGCCGACCCGGTGCCCTTGTTGTATTTGAAATATGTCGACCATCTTATTGTGTACGAAGCAGTGACTTTTATATTTTTTATCGGTATGTCAGGAAATTTCCATGTTACTGGTCTGAATCACTTAGCTGTCTGGTGAGGAAATTGTATTTCAGTACTTACAGATACGTTTAGTTCCTAGTGTTTTCTTCCTAAGTGACAGAAGGAATTGGTACCCAGAGAAGGTAGTTTTAGGGGTGTGTTTGAATGTAGATGAAGGGTTGGGTGGCAACTGCATGCCGAGGTGAAAGGAGGCGGATCTGTGGAGTGAATTATGAGGAAAACCAAATGAATTTGTTAAGAGATGGAGTGCACCTATTTTTAATGGGAGATGGCTGAAGTTTTTGATTATGGGCTAGTGGTGTGGATCTGTCTGAAATACGCTGGTTAACCCGGATCGCAGAAGCGAGATTTCTAGATTTGTGACTTGTCGCTCGGAAGAAGTGTATTCCGAATTGTTGGCAGTTTTGTGGCCGTTACAGTTTCTTTCATTTGGTGTGTGTGTCTCGATAGTAGAGAGTAAGTGTGTCGATGTTTTGTGCAGGAGCCTTTCTGATGCAGAGCGAGGCAGGAGGCTGAGAGAGGCGGCTGAGGAGGGGGCGGTGGAGGAGGTGCGGGCGTTGCTCGCGGCTGGGGCGGACGTGGGGGCAAGGGGCGGGGTCGGGGAGACCGCCCTGCACTGGGCTGCATGGAGAGGCGACGCGGCTGTGGTGCGGCTGCTGCTCTCTGCAGCGTCCGACCCCAACGCCAGGAGTCATGGGGGGGAGACGCCGCTGCACGTGGCGGCACGGAGTGGCCACGCAGAAGCGGCGGCTGCGTTGCTGCAGGCCGGAGCCGACAGGGGGGTGAGGACTAATAGTGGGAACACCCCCCTGGACTACGCCAGGCTGTGCAACCATCACCAGCTCGTCGAGACGCTAACAGGGCGTTAGTACGCGCCACTAGAGGAAATGACATCCTGTACTTCATTGTACAGGATATTAAAATAAAAAATTGAAAAAAAAAGATCGCTTTCTCTATTCATTTCTATCTTTTGCAGTCTACACAATTACTCCAGTAACACCACAACTACTGCAACAACAGGAGATATCTGTAAACCAACGTGACAAACCTTCCTTTTCAGAATTCACTCTGTAAAACATTTCACAAGCAATTTCTGCAAAAGCTCAGCAACAATTGACAAATACTCCATCATTCATAAACTCCACTTCTCTCTCCCTCTCTGTCTTGTGTTTCTCGTCCCACATACAATATTCTAACAGCTTACAAGAATACAGCCGACCTCTCTCACAACCGCCTGTATTTCGAAATGTAAACACCCAATCTCTTCCAAGACACAAATGCCAGAATACCGGTTGTTGTGCGTTAATGTTAGTTCTTTGCACCAGTCTCCTACATTACGTAATTACTGCAAACCATTTGCTAGCAGTGTCTATGTTGCTACATCACATCACTGCGAACTGCACCATTCTCATATTACTGCCATATAAGCTGTTCACTTAGAATGTATCTTCAGATTTCACACTGAATTCACTTCTGTGCATGTACCGCACAAGTACTTTTCATGTTTAATTGTAATGTCACATTGGTAGCAGTGCTCACACAACATCATGCTCACACCATCTGCAGCCTTCTTGCCAGCTCACCTTCAAATAAAGAGAATTGAAGAACCACCGAAAATCATTAGACTCCTAAACACCTCCCTTGCTGCTCTTACAGAACAAACTACCATCTCTCAAGGAATTATACACAATCACGTGGGACATGCAGCCATCACTGGAAGTATACGGCAGTTTCCCAAAGTACACTTTTGCGTCTCTGTACATGCTTTGGAAGCAGACCACATTTGGAACATTCATTCCCCTCTCTGCTGTGATACAATTAGACTTGGCGTCCCCGTGCGTGCATGTGTGACCAAAGCGGCAGACTGCATTCTGAACAAGAGCTTCTGTGGCCCTCATGTGGCGGCGTTACACACGGAAGCTCCTCAACATTCTCTGTGAGGAAGCAGCGGCGCCAGGAGACAGTATTGACTTGGCGAGTGACCTCCACGGCACTGATGAATACTTCAGGCTCTGCCACGTGATCCTCAACATAAATAAATGTAATATACTGTACATACACAGGAATAGAAATTCACTACTGTACAATTACACTGCTGATCACAAATTGCTGGAAACAGTAAGTCACCTACCGTAAAATATCTAGCAGTAACTATCCAGAGCCACCTTGCGTGCAATGACCAAAATTACCAATTGGTAAGAAACTGCGGCAGATCTTTCCTCACCGATTCCATAATCATATGTTTTGGGCTCCTAAATCCAAATTTCGTGCTTCCTGCCCAGTAGTATGTAGGCTTCACAACGAAAGCCTCAAAATTTTCCGACTTTTCTCAGATTTTCATTTATTTCACAAAGGCTACGTGTTTCTCAAAGTTGACAACCCAACACAAAATTAAATTGGACAAACTCTTCTACAACATGCAGCAATCAGCAGTGATTTTCTGACGGCGAGTGGTGACCGCGCTAGAGCGTCCTAAAAAAACGGTGACTCCCCAAAATTCGGATCGCGCCTAACGCCATTCACCTGTTGCACTCTGCTATTACGGTACTTTGGAACGGTATGGCACGCTTCAGTAGACGGAGAACAGCCCAGAACTCCATCTGTGTTCTTCGCATCGTCAAACACAATAGCACTCACGGCAGACATCCGCTGTCGAAACGGACGTCATATATTTTGAAATGTGTTCGCATTTATTTAAACTAGTGCTTCTAAGTGTGTGGTTGGTATCTGAGAAATGGCTAAAATTTATTTTGATATCGAAATACGTAAATCTCAGTCCAGTGCGACAGAAAAGTCTAAAAATTAAATTTTGTTCCGAAGCACATGCTACACGATGCGAAATCCAGGCTCGCCGGTACATCAAACAATTCGCCTGCGAGAGAGGTCGTTTTCAATGTAATTTATACATACCATTTATCTGCAAAACAGATAACTCAATTTAAAATATTGGTCCTGAATATTGTAAATCTTTATCTTCAGACTTGTAAACAGTAACTGCACCAGATCTGCTACCGTATTTATAGTGCAAATGAAGATAAAATGTAACGCATCCCGCTTTGTGTCAAAACTGCTCCAAAATTCACAAGATAACGCCTCTCTGAAATAATTTAGGGATTCGGAAAGTCTGAAATGATAATTTCACAGATACATTCTGGTGTCTGGCGGAGGGTAGTTTGAGTACAACAGCTGTTTCGGTCTTTTCCTGTTCCAGTCGCGGTGTAAACACTGCTGGTAAGCCACCGTGTGACCTCGGTTCTCCTTAAGTTTTACTTTCACGTTCCCTCCTTAATTTTTACTTTCACGCTCCTTCTACCGAGACGCGCGTAGCAGGTAGCAATATATCGGTTGAGTCAGGTGTAGAGATACTGAAATAGAGCTTCATGTCCCTGTTGTACTCTCATAAAAATGTTTGCAATCGACTGAAAAATTTCACGTCGACAAGAATAAACAGTTTTGATGTGTCTTTGCTCAACTTATCGGTTCCCGTTAAGACTAGCAGAAGGGCCGAGTACGTCTTTCAAACACTGGTTGTGAAATTGCATTGTCCTGCTTTTCCTAAAAGCTGCCTCAGAACAGTAGCAGACAGGGTCCTTTCGCAAACCAGGCTTACTCTAAGTCAGCCACCAATCAAGAACCGAGCTGAAATTTTGCCATTCTTATTGACATGCTTCCCAGATATCAGTGATTTCGGAATGGAGGATTGTTGAATATTAACTAAAAGACCGTCTCAGGTTAGTCCTCACTGACGATGCGAGAATTATCGTCTATGAAGAGCTCTGAATGGAAAGTAAGAAACCCGGAGAACATCTGGCGTGCATTTCCTCGCCATGTTACAGTTTTAGGTGGAACCTTTAACCTTCCATCTCTGCAGTGGGCGACATAGGTGGCTGAGACTGTTGGCAGGGCCAGGGAATCGTGAGAAACTGATCCAAGTGCTTTACTCAAAAACTACCTCGGGCCATTAATCTGAGAAATGAGTCGTGAAGACAGCATCTTAGACTTGCAAGTGACAAATAGACCTGAACTTTTCGAATCTGTTAGGGTAGAACGGGGAATCAGCTATGACAAGAGCGTTACAGGGTTACTGAATACGACCGTAACCATAAATAGAAAATAAATAGGGAATATTATTGTGCTTAGCAAGAGCGACGAGAAACAGGCTTCAGGTTACCTTTCCTTTCCTCTGCAGCACCAACAGCGCGGGTATCAGTGGAAGCAGCTGAAGAGCATTGTGAAATACGCTTCAGACAGGTGTGTACCGACCAAATGCGTTTCAAGCCCGGTTTCACAGCGATGAGTTTACAGCACTTGTTTTCGTTTAAGCGCGCGTCTGCGCACGCCAGATCACGAGATGACAAAGGAATTTCCGAGATCCGAATTTCATCGATGAAAATGACGCCAAAGAAACAGGTGTTTCTGGAAAGAGCACCATATCTGTAACATGTTGCATTACTCTCTACGTAACGAAAGCTGTGTAAACATTCGGTCTTGTCTGTAAGGCAGAAACGCTTACGACACTGTTATTCACGTGCAAACAGCAACAGGTGGCGTCAGACTGCCCGCGCAGACGGCCGGCGCAGTCGCCGATGGGAAACTCGCAGGTGGGGGAGCGACGCAGAATGCGGGCAGCGAATCCGGCAGAGGGTCGCGCATGCGCAGAAGCAGCGGCGGGGCGGGAGCAGGCGGTAGGGGCGGTCCGACCACGACGGCGGAGAAAAGACCGGCCACACGACAGGGGGGCCGAAACTAAATCGGAACGATCACTTTTCGCATAAAATGTGTAATACTGATTAGCGATTACTGCTCCAGTTGTACTCAACAGTTTCAAAGTTGGTGGTGATCGCAGACACCGGTGTCCGGCTGCCATTTACTGCTCCAATATTACTAAGATATCTTCTTCCGCTCTACCAGCAGTTTCGTAGTTATGTCACAGCACGATACATCTGTCTAATGGTAGTCCACTATATACCAACACTAAACATTATTCCGATAACAACCTCTGTTACAATTAGTGCTCTGGATGATTTAATACATGTAATGTATTATTTTTGCAGCAAGTCTCAATGACAGGTGTAGGAACATCCGCTGACTTTCAACCTGTCATTACTATCGATCCAGAAATAAACAGCGCAACGGCAGTTCTTTTAGGGGATGGGTTTACAGCTGAAAACGTGTAACTTTATCCCAGCAGACGTGCAATTGCATGTTCTGTCGCTGAGACATTCCGCTTAAATATTTACGCGCCATGCGGGACTGACGTTACACATGCACGATCGGTTTATTTTTTAATCAGGATGTCCCACGTCTTTTGGCAAATACGTGCATGTGAAGCACACGCTACACGATGCGAATTAGAGGCTAGTCAGTACGTCAAACAATTCGCCTGCGAGAGAGCAGGCCGATTTCAATCTAATTTGTATATGTCATTTGTCTCCAAAACAAATGACTCTGATTAAAATGTTGGCCCTGAAGATTGTTAATCTTTGTGTTTAGAGTTCATTTACCCGTTTGAAACATCTAAAATGATATATTTTCACAGATAGATTGGGACAATCATTGTACCTTACAGTGATGGTAATTAAATTTGTTGGCCTAGCTGTGCGAAGGGAACGCTCCTCTGTTCTGGAACCAGTTACTATTAAAAGAGTGACGGAACCGTCAAAAACGTACGGTACAGGTCCAGCGCGACAGCCGTCTGGAGGCAGAAAGGGTGCCAGCATCACAGAACCAGCAGAGGGATTCGATACGCCCGCGCATGCGCAGAAGTACGCCTTCTGCTTCTCGCTCGGGTTGCCACCGGCCAAGTGCTGAGTTTCGTAATGCAGATTTTGGGCCTTTTGCGGTGAGTGACTCTTCACGAACGCAGTAACTAAAGGATGCAGAAAAAGAGCCGGGAGGACGCATTGTGACAGGCGTTGCGAATGTGGTCACCTCTCTAAACCTCTGCACTCCCTCCGCATCAAACAAGAGAGCTCCAAGGGAAAGATTTTTCAGCCATCGACTCAGAAGGTGCGACACCCTTCTGTGGCGCCCTGCAAAATCTGGCTGCAGGTCTGGACACGGAAGCCGCAGCTGAGCGGCGCGCCGCCACACGTACTCACTGCACGCGCGCCTCGCCAGTGTCGGCTTCGAGGCCTGACAGACTCCACACCACAGCGGGCTGTGAGTAACTGTGCAGGATTACGACGCAGCCCCTGTCAGGTTCTCCGACCGTGACACTGTAATTGAGAAAGTAAAAGGTCTACCTCGTCCCAAAATAATTCGCGGAGGATAATGGAAATTAAATTGTAACCTCCTCCACATAACATCGGTGAACATACATTTCATTGCTCGGTGCAAATCGTGGGTTAATCGCAGACGTTTCTTCCGTAACGCGAGTGAGTGGCGGCTGAATCTTGCAAAATCCGGTGTTCGAAAATTAATTTACAAATGTCACCTACAGGATTGAAATAAAGCGTGAATTTCATTTTGAATTATTTGAAACTTGTAAGAATAATTAGTAATTCTCACTACATCATTCAAAAAAATAATTCGTTCACGTGACATATCAGACTGTAAATAATACAAAACATGTTGGCAAGTCCTACATACGACTTACTTATCTACAGAATTTTCATTTGGGGAATAGTAAACAGTTATGTATAAAATGCTACACAGGCAACCATGTCCTCCAGATAAACTCATGTGGAGAAACACTGGCCACGGTTGCTGGAAAGGAACAAGTAGTGGCGAAGCCTTCGACTGCAGGCGGCAGACTAACTGGGCGACATTTTGGAAGAAAATTTCCTCCAACTGACAGCAAAGCGAGGCCGTGGAGATGGTGTAAAGCGTGTGGTAGCAAAGCTAAGAAAGAAACTGGAGAGTGGAAAAGGGAAGAATCAACACACTGTTGTCCAGTGTGTGATGTTGCGCTGTGCATGTCAGAATGCTTTGAATCGTTTCACAATACCACCACTTGCAAAGTAAGTTAGAAATCAGATTAATAATGTTGCTCACGCAACATATGTTTCCTTTATCGGGCAACATCAAAGTTATTGACTGTGGATGGTATTGTCAGAATGGAAATAATGAGGTCACTGCAAAAAGAGTCATTAATTTGGCACTTACCTTGAATGGATTCCCACGTAGATTTCGTCCAATTCGTTATGGTTCATCTTGTTGATTCTAGGGTGATTCCACTTTGACTGCTAGAAGGTCCAGATCTGTATTTTAGCAATATTTGAAGACCTAACAAATGCGTTTTTGGGGAAGTTCTTAATGATCAAACAATACCAGATCACAATAATGGTATGGCAGAAATAATTTTTAACTTGATGTTCACGATGCACGTTTTTATTAAACTTCTTGTAAATTCACATATACTTCTTCTTAATTGTCAAATCAACAGTTTTGTATCAATCTTCGTATACTTGATTTCCACTTTAACGAAATACAAGACTTGACTGTTCTTTTATAAAGCGAAATAACAACTTCTGCCAAAGCGAAACAAAGACTGCTCTGTGCGCATTCGCGCCAAAATGGTTACAATTAAGTCAAAGATTATGACAGTCTCACAGAAAAGAATACACACAAGAACCATATCACTGTAATATATCGATACATCAGAGTAGCTATACATTAATAAAAAAAATGTGAATATTGTCACAAAAATATGTCTGTTACTTCGCAGAAAAGCAGTACGATATTACTGGTATCGACAACTGGAGTTGGAGTGCCGTAATGGTCAGTTAAATAAAGAACCATTACAACACGAAAGCCATTTACGTATACAAATTATTTATAAAAAATTGTAATTCGTTGTGTATTGCGATATTTTTTAATAAACGCGTTTCAGTTTGTTTTTATAAAACATAAACAAGTCCAATATTTATCAGTAAACTCTTCCGGGCTAAATTGCCGTGGTCGATCTGTAGAACTTCTTCTCCCTGACGTTTCGTTCTCAACTACGGAGAACATCTTTATAAAAGTCGTCGACTCACCTCGGAAGATGTTCTCCGTAGTTGAGAACGAAACGTCAGGGAGAAGAAGTTCTACAGATCGACCACGGCAACTTAGCCCGGAAGAGTTTACTGATAAAGACGCCGGCCGTGAAAGCCTACATGGAATGAAGTCCAATATTCATTCTACCTATAATAAACCCTACTGTAAAAACTTTATTTTCTTTGTTTCAGCTATAAACTTGCGATAACAGTGTAAATTTAAGCGGAGTTTTTTACTATAACGTGTTACTTCATTTTAAAGTTTAATGTACAAGGGTGAAACGGACAAAGTGCAACGATTTATCTGTAACCGTTCGTAAATTGTGATTTTTTTTTAAAAACGACAGAAGACCCCAGTCTGGCGTGCTAGTGTGTCATACTGAGTCCCAGACTTCAAAGTGTTCACTTGTTGTTCCGGTGAGAGGCAACAAGGCCAGGCTCACTCGATTGCGGGGCCAGCGTGTGTGGGCGGTGGTGTTGTGACGTCACCACAGTGTGTCGGCAAGAGGCGCCTGCCGCGGCCTCCACTTGATGACAGACTGAGGCAAAGAAACTGCAGGGACACTCACTGAGGTCTTGGTGACGCGACACAAAATAACAACGTTTTTCTCTTCCATTATCGTCAAGAGAACTGTAACATTTTCAATATGTGGAACGTTATATTGAAAGTCTAAACCGGATGTAATCACTTACCAAATGAAAGAAGAGGCTTCTGTACGTTTCAAAGCGTGCTTTTGGGCAGGGCATCTCCACTTTGCAAATAAAACACAGTTGTTGACAGAGAAAACGGTGGCAGCCAGAACACATTCATAACCTGCTGGAAAAGAACAGTGCTATTACTACAATTCATGTGGGGCTCTGTAGAAAACACCTGAGGCAGCAGAATGTGATGTTTAAAACGTTAACCAGATGTAATTTGTTATAAAAAAGATGTTCTCAAAAAGAGTGTTCGAGTAGGGCATCTTCCATTTGCAGATAAAATGCAGTCATCGGCAGAGTAGACTAAATGCTGATAAAGAACAGCAGAATACCCCCCGTTACCACATTCCAAATAGGAAGGTGTAGACAATAGCCTTTGACGTTGCAGAGAGTAATATCAAAACATGTTAACCACATGTAATTACTTACCCAGTGCTGGAAGGAAGTACTTATTTCTCTTCATTTAAAAGCATCCTTTCGAGCAGGGCAGGGCATCTTTCCTTGGCAAAAAAAAAAAAAAAAAAAAAATAATAAAATGCAGTCGATATCAGAATAAATGGCGGCAGCGACGTGGCGCTCATTAACCTGCTGGTAAGGAACAGGAGACAGCATTTGAGGCAGCAGGGTCCCATATGAACAGTGTCTGACCAGGTCTGTTTACCTACCAAGCGGAAGAAGGGAGGAGCAGCTGCGTCGCTGGAGGGTGTCCACGTGTTTGTCGTCGCTGCCGGGGAGAGAGAGGGGCGCTGGAGTTCCAGCGTCTGGGGGGTAGTTGTGAGTTGAGACGCCGAGCAGGGGACTCTGGGCAGTGCAGGCGTAAAGTTAAGAGCACCTGCGTTTAAGTAAAGTGCTCTGTGTTTGAATGCTGTGAAACAGAGGAGAGAGATACGATTAACGGTTCAGAATGAAATGAGGTGTAAGGATATTAGAAAAGAGTAATTAAGGTAACATTTTTTTATTTAGTGGCACTGCAGTCGCGCTAGTTACATTAGTTTCATTGTTGAATTAGACAGTAATATCAAGCAAATTGAGATTTTTCATTAAAGATTGTTTAATTTTCACTGTGAGGGTTTTTTCATGTCTGTCAATTATTTCACTGACGTTTGTGAGAGGAAGACTTTGGTATCGGTGTCTTCCTTTGACAATGTTAATAAATGTTGTAATATGAAGTGCATACATGTGTTAATATATCTGATAATGTAAAAACATTTTGCTAAAGGCGTATTTCACCACATCCTCGGTCCAAGCCATTTTTATTCAAAGCAGTGTCTCTCTCAGTGGTGTGTGTAAAACAGTTTGCTCGCTGGCTGGAGCATTCCATTAGGCCCTCAGCAACTGGAGTCAGAAATTTGCAACTGGAAGCAGTGTGTTTCCAAGCAATTACATTACGAGGTGAGATATTTTCATTTCAGGATCTGTTTGCTACGAAAATTATCAACTGACAGGCACCATTTCACGAACAGCATTACTTGCAGACCATTAACACACGGGGACCACTTTGTTTTTATTAAAGAGATTAATAGTAAAGTTCAGGATTTAATCAGTTTACAGTTTTTACGGTATCAGTACAGTAAGACAACACATCATCACGTCGGAAGACATAAGAGACACGTTATTTCAGGGAAAAGAACAGCCACAAAAGAATGTGCATCATGCGATTAGAAGCATACCAACTGACTTACATAATTTCACCACACTGACTGTCTATGGATCTCCAGTTACATCGATTAGTGATGCAGCGGGCAATAAACACAATGCGAATAATTCTTGCTCTACAATCCCATTACAAAGGACTAAAGTTAGAGGAGCAGTTTCAGGAAAAAGAGTAGATGTAAAAACCACTCACACACACTTAAAATTTGCTGTTCACAGCCACACAATTTATGCAGATTTTTGGATCGTCCAACTTTTTAAAAACTGAAGCTAAGCTGCGTATGGGTTTTTTAACAGAACATGATGCCATTTCGGACTATGAAGGTGCATTACACTTTCAGCAGAGCATTTCAATACACGAATGGGAAATTAACAGATTAGAGCTTTCTTCATACACAAAAAATAACCAATGGTACACATCATTTTTAACTGACACGTATTTTGCCACAGTCAATGCGGATGAAGGATTAAATTTCGACGTTTCGCAGACAATCAAAGCCAAGGAAGACAGTCGTGAAGCAGCAACAGATCAACCAAACAACACACTCCATTGGACAGATTTTTCAGATCACCACTAATTCTGTCCCTACTGATGCAACTTTGCTCTCGCCACATTTAATTTTGAAGGATAAAAATCAGCCAGACAAAACAAAAGAACTTGTGTCTCTCCCCAAGTCACAGCGTCTACGTCATCGTAAACTGACAGACACTGGAACAGTTAATACAAAAGAGGCAGCTGAGAAGAGGAAAACCTTACAACAGAAGGTAAGTCACACTAAAAAATTTCAAGTTGGACAGTAATTTTTTGGTTAAACACGCCCATTGTCTTAGTAAAGCAAAGAACAGGTGTCACAAATTTGCATTGCCTTATAACGGACCATTTCGGAATCGACGAATCCCACTTCGGAACGTAGGACATCTTGACACACTCAGAACGAAAGCTTCGACAGGTCTTCATCATATCACCAATACAAAACCGTTCACTGTGTAATTGTTTAACTTTGTACTCCTCATGAAGACAACACCATACCGATATACTACACTTCGTTTCCCTATGACGCCAACCGTTTGTACGTAGTTTCATTGACATGTATGTGTGCATGACAATAACATTTTTATCTCATACAGCACAAGCCATTTCGGATGTTTATTTTCTCTATTTCATGATTGTTACAGAGTATATACATCATTCCGTGTTCTAACATCTGACCCCGATCGTTACAGTACATCATTTTAAAAACAAAGGTTACGTAAAAGAAGACAAACATTCTTTCGCCAAAGACAAAGGCATCACAAAAGATAAAAGCAACGTGAGAAACAATAACATCGAATTTTGCGCGTCATATTGCATTTTCTCTTACAGGCTAACGTACAGAAGTATGCGATAACGGATTCCAGATAGTACTGATAAAACAGGTAGAGTATGAATATTTGCACAGGTTCGACACGTACTGTCAACTATCGGAGAAGATATTTAATTTCTTCGTCTTCCACTGGGATACTCTAATCCTGAGCTATAACCAGGGTTTCTTCATTGACTGTAAGAATTTTACTCTGCGTCGTATGTGAAGACTTAAGGATTAATTATAGATGGAGCATGTGCAGCAATGACTTATGGATTTTTACAACAAAGATATGGTGAGACAACAGGAAGTGAGGATAGCGAACTTTTCATGATTATTATGCAGATGTTTATGATTTATAATATGAAGTGTGGCACACTGATGTTTGAGAGTATTAGGTATTGCGTGATGATTTAACCTTTGGAGCATGCTTTGTTGATTGTGTTTTGGTGTGTTTCTCTGATGAATAGAATTTCTAATGAAACTCCCCAGCAGATAACAACTGCGTGCCTGACCGAGACTCGAACTCGGTACCTTTGCCTTTCGCAGGAGAGCTTCTGTGAAGTTTGGAAAGTAGGAGACGAGGTACTGGCAGAAGTAAAGCTGTGAGGACGGGGCGTGAGTCGTGCTTGGGCAGCTCAGATGGTAGAGCACTTGCACGCGAAAGGCAAAGGTCCCGAGTTGGAGTCTCGGTCCGGCACACAGTTTTACTCTGCCAGGAAGTTTGATATCGGCGCACACTCCGCTGCAGAGTGAAACTCTCATTCTGGAATGTCTAATGGTTTGAGATAAGGTGTTACAAAGCGGCAAGACAAAACTGTGAATTTACAGGAAGATAAAAATTTTCTTTCAAACATTTACATGTTTTTCTTTGGGAATAACAACCTGAAGGATTGAAGACGCTTATTACGATTTATTTGCTTTGATGAAATTTGTGACTTTGCTTCCACTAATCGATTTTCTTCTCATTCACAGAATAATATCATTTATCATTACTTTTCACCCACATTTAATCGACTTCATCGGAAAAAGAATTTCTTAATTATTTTCATTCTGCACGTTGACTTTAGTTGTTCATAGATATTAAGTACTCTCCTTGATAACACTTAAATTTTGCATTTGGGGTAATTATAAGTAACTGGCACGTGCATAGGTTAAGGTTTTGTGGACACATCTTCATTTGCTTTATCTTTTTTTTTTTGTGACTGACAGACAACAGAGAATGCAGCAACACATTGTTCCTTTCCTTTAGCCTGTATACTTCGGCGCATTTACTTGAGTACATAGAAACACGCACTCTGCAGAAATCACTATTGTACTCTTGCATAACAACACAATGTTTACCTATTGATATTTTCGTAATGCATTATACATGTAATGATTACTGTATTTTAATGTTTCTTTTCTAGCACAGTAAAACAAATTTCGATTATGATTTTTCTGTTTGACATGTTACTACGGACACATCTGTCTAAATTGCAATGTCGATATTCGTGACAAATGTTTGTTAGTCTTTGTCATTTAATCCGAGAATCTACCATACGTAGTTTTAGATAAACGTCTTGGCTTTATTTTCTTTCACTGTATTGTGACAGAATATACGTACTTTGTCAAAGCAGCACATTGATAGACTTGAGTAGAGTTATTCTCTGCACTGTGAGAAAGTTGAACGTATTATGAAAGTTTTCTTTTTATCACGACATGCCAAATCGATTACCGTGATTTTAGATGACTTAACAGACATTTTGTTAAAGTAACATGGAGGTACCTTCTGTGAGCGGTCTGGCTCTGAGTTGTCACTGGGTTTGTTGCTGACACGTACGGAGTGCACCAAGTCTGCTCTCAGCCGCCTCCCACACAGTCACGATACGACGCTTTCACTTGGAGAGGTGTTACAACGTCACGAGTGCTGGAAGACACTCCAACATGTGCTACATAGCGTGCATCAAAGCAATGAATGTAATTATTTCCCTCAATTGATGACTTTATAGCTAGTTGACAATAATGGAGTAGACCATTTTCTCAACTTGCGCACACTTCTTTCAAACGAAATGTAACGTATTCTGAGTACACCTGAGCACCAATGTAAACAACATTTGTAACTTGACTTGGCGTTCACCTGAGCACGAAATGGACGAAGCTTTCTGCAAAATAATTTATGAGCGAGTAGTCGCCACTACTTGCAAAACAAGTGAGATATTTTCATTTCAGGATCAGTTTGCTACGAAAATCGTCAACGGACAGGGATCATTTCATCAACAGGATTACTTCCAGAGCATTAACACATGAGGACCACTTTGTTTTTGTTAAGTAGATCAGTAGTTAAGTTCAGGATTTAATCAGTTTGCACATTTTTACAATATGAACACAGTAACAGAACGTTTATCAAGTTGGAAGATGTAAGAGACACGTTATTGCAGGGAACAGAACAGCCACAAAAGAATGTGTATCTTGCGATTATAAAGATACCAACTGACACATAATTTCACTGCGGGAATTGACTAAGGATTTCCAGTTACATTGATTACTTATGCAGCATGTAATAAATGCAGTCCGAATAATTCTTGCCCTACAGTCCCATTAGAAAAGAATAAAGATAGAGGAGCAGTTTCAGGAAAAGGAGTAGATGTAACCCTAAAGACACACTTAATATTTGCTGTTCAACTCGACATATTTTATGCACAAGTGCCGCAACACGACGAGGTATGGACTCGCCTAATATCTGAAGTAGTGCTGGAGGGAACTGACACCATGAATCCTGCAGGGCTGTCCACAAATCCGGAAGAATAAGAGGGGCTGGAGATCTCCTCTGAACAGTATGCTGCAAGTTTGACAGCCGGCGGAAGTGTTTAAAATCAGAAGAGTGTTCCTGGAGCCACTCTGTAGCATCTCTGGGCGAGCGGGATGTCGCATTGTCCTGCTGGAATTCCCAAAATCCGTCGTTGTGCACAACGGACGTGAATGGACGCAGGTGATCAGACAGGATGGTTACGTACTTGTCACCTGTCAGGGTCGTATCTAGACGTGTCACGGGTCCCACATCACTCCAGCTACACCATTACAGCGCCTCCACCACCTTGAACAGTCCCCTGCTGAAATTCAGGGTACATAGATTCATGAGGTTGTATCCACACCCGTACACGTCCATCCACTCGATACAATGTGGAAGGAGATTCGTCCGACCAGGCAACGTGTTTCCAATCATCAACAGTCCAGTGATGGTGTTGACGGGCGTAAAGCTTTGTGTCGTGCAGTCATCAAGGGTACACGAGTGGGCCTTCGGATCCGAAACACCTTTTCGATGAGTGGTTGCCACGCCGACACTTGTCGATGGCCCAGCACTGCAATCTGCAGAAATTTGCGGAAGGGTTGCACTTCTGTCACGTCGAACGATTCTCTTCAGTCGTTGATGCTCCTGTTCTTGCAGGATGTTTTTTAGACCGCAGCGACGTTGGAGATTTGATGTTTTCCTGTATCCTGATATTGTAGGTACACCACTGAAATGGTCGTCCAGTAAAATGCCCACTTCATCGCTACCTCGAAGTTGCTGTGTCCCATCGCTGGTGCGCCGACTATAACACCACGTTCAGACTCACTTAAATGTTGATAAGCTGCCATCGTAGCAGCAGTAACCCATCTGTGTAGATGCACTACATTTCGTATAGGAATTTGTATATATCATTTTTATCAAATTAAAGAAAGAAAGACACATCCCTACATCTCAAAGCCAGCTTTCGAGCAGGGCATGTTCTGTTTTCAGATGAAAGGCAGTCGACTGTAGAGTTAATGGTGGCAGGCAGGCGGTACTTGTTATGCTGCTGATGAAGAACAGGAGAATAAGCGTATTACTACATGACGTGTATGAATCTGTAAAAAGTTAATCAGATATAATTACTTACCAAGTAACAGAAAGTGGTTTTCAGTTATCCACATGTTAAAGACAACGTAGGTGTAGTTTATCTTCTCTTCGCAGAATAGTAGTAGCGAGGTCTCTAGAGTTGTGGTACCCGTTGTGGATGTCCTGCAATGTAAGTCGGTGGGTGAACACACGGCATGGGTTATCGACCATCTGAGTGCAGACCTAAGTGAACGAGACACGATGAGTGTGGAATTACTTGTAGAAGCACAGGCTGCTCCTGCAGGGGGACCGGAGGTAGAAATTAAATTTTGACTTTTGGCTCGTAAGTAAAAATTCGAAAGAAAAAATTTGACATAAATTGAGACGAAGTGCTGATGACGTTCGGTCGTATTACCGTATATCGAATCACTCCCGTCTGCGTTAAGTATTCAGTTTCCCCTGAAAGTGTTCCAGCGCTTGCTCTGAACAAGCTACATCCCCTGAATATGTGCAAAAGTAGCGCACTGAACTTCCATAAAAACACCGAGTTGTTTTAAAAGCTTCACGGTTTTAAGGCCAGTGCCATTCAGCTGCACCCGCAGTACAACTGATCGAGGAGAAAGTGTGTGTCTGACTCTAAATTAAGTGGTTTATAGGTCGCTGCTCTGTTTCACTAGGGCAAGAACCTTTTCTCTAGCATTATAGAAGCACAAAATATTTTGAGTACTATTCCACGGGAACGGTGGCTATGGAACGATGCTTCAATACCCTACGACCAGCAAAGACTTGGCTTAGAACCGAATCGAGACAGACCAGGGAGACTGGCTGCGTTGTTCCTGCTGAGCGATCACCGAAACTACGTGAAAGAATACGGCGAGATTTAAAAAAAGAAAGTATCAGAAACATCTGAGTCCAATCCAAGAACTTAAATTATTGTATTCTTTCGGGAGTGCATTCTTATGTTTAAAATGTTTATTGAAAGCAGTTTGTCGCCAGTTTTCTGTTTTCTCTATCGAGAAATGATGCCTGGTTTGCCTACTCCCAGTTCTTTGCGAATAGTATGACCTGCCCCCTCCCGCCACAATTGCTCTAGTTTATGTCGTGGGTACGCCCTTCGATTTCGCATTCGTGGGGAGAAATCGTGAGGATAAAGAGTCGTACACATAAAAAGACATCTTTCTCCGGAGAAGATTATCAGAGCAAAAGAATATTCTCTCAGAAAGTTTTCAGTTTCGCATGAATGAAAAATCGCAAGCGTATTCTGTGGCGAGAGTGTTTCCTTCCCACTGCCTCCCCACCTCCCTGAGAAGGTTCTCTTGTGTGTGTCGTCTGCCGTGTCACGCGTAACGTCAGACTTCATTCAGCTCGCTCAAACAGGCAAACCGTTCAGTGTACGAAGATGGAACTGGCGTCAGTGTGTTGTGGAAGAGTTGCACTACGTTTAGATTTCACTTTCATGTGCGGCAGCAAATAGTTAAGACGATTAAAGACAATTTGGAAAAACGCATTTTCTGCGATCGTATTGAGTATACGACTCGTACGAACCTTTTCTGTTACTGAAGTTAGGTGAACACATTATGTGAATGAAATCTTAAAATTACATCATTTTTCATCAACTCCAAACCGGAACTATGGCCGAGTTTTCTAAGAAGAGATAATTTTGTTCAAATACGACGCAGAATGGTGTGCTCGCCTGTCAAGGACGCAAGCGATCGCCCGTGGGGTTCGTTACGAGAAACCGATCGCTAGGTTTGTAATCAGCCAGCTGTTAATTTTTCTGATTCGTCTATATTCCGAACTTAACGAAGTGTAAGATTTACGGTGTGAGAAGACACGAATATCCGGAAACGTCAGCGGCACAGGTGTTGCGTGTATACCAAAGTCTTCTCGTACATCAGTGTGAAAACTTGAGTCTACTAAATAGCAACAAAAACATTTTAATTTTCACTTCTTTTGAAAGGTTGCTCATCTCTTCTTTCATGATTTTTTGGAAGGAAATTCGCCATGCAAATAATGTTTTTATTGTAACGCTCGTAGAAGTTTCTACTGTTTCTCTCTTCTGTATTTCTTCGGGTACCTATACCTTCTTGCCTTACAGGCAATATAAACTTTGCCTTTACTACCAAAAAGTCTGTAAAAGCTAACGTCAACAGAACTTACTCAGCTCGATGTTATGCTACAGAGCACACTTCACGAAACGGAGAATGTTCTCGGCTCGTGATTCGCCCCTCTAGTTTTATTCATACGAAATCGGAGGATGATGTTTGCTTTTACCGACTCCCCCCACTCATTTACTCAAGCTGAGAAATTTCTCGGGTGAAGCATATTCTCCGACTCGCTTTATTCGTGCGAACCTGGGAATGTTCTATACAATTTCGAGTAAAAAGTACATTCTCCGTTTTATTCATACGACCGAAGGTCGCGATTATGTAAGTTGCACGAAACCATGATGACGCACACTTAGAGAGGTAATTCGGCTCAGAAAGTTTTCACTCTGGTAGGCGGCAAGTACTGGGCGTCCAGCAGGCTGTTTCAGAAACTGTTACATTATTCAATCTGAAGCTGCAAATCGAAATGTACAATTCTGTCCCAAACACAGCAATACTAGTTGTGACGAACGTTTGCCGCACAGGAGGCAATGTACTGTTTTTCTCCGACGTTAATACCACATACCTGTCAATTTCAGCGGGTTTTCGGCAGAATCGGGTCGGGCCAAGAGTTATTTAGGTCCTTTCCAATTAATGGCGTCCAACACTGGGTTGCCAATCGCCAGAAACGTTGTATTAGATAGTGTTTCCGTGTTTATTTCTGTTTCCTTTCTCTTTAATCTTCACTCCTTCCACTTTGGGATTCCGAGATGAACCCCTTTTCCTCTTCCATTTTCCTCATTAGCGACGTCCCTGCAACAGTGCCGCTCTCACTCCAGCCTAGCGACTGGAGAACTGAAGTCGGTGTCTGAACGAGATCTCTGTCACGGCTGGAGTTTAGCGTGGAATACGACTGAGTCAGTGCTGCCAAGCTTAGCCCGAATTATGCACAACTTTTCTCCTGTTTTTTTTTTTAATTTACTATTTCCCAAGACCATTTGAAATTTAATTTTCAAGGTTACTGCGACCCCATGTGGTGATTAAAGTACTTTAAAGAGAAAGCGTGTAATCCATTTGGAGTTGTGGATGATAACAAATCGAACACCACATTGCATTCCAGCATTGCTGATGGGGGGCGCCACGAACTTGTAAGTCATTTTCAGCCAGGTGTCCCGATACTTTTGACCACATAGTGTGTGTGAAAGCATCGTCAAGATCTAAAATGGATGTTTGCGCATCAAGAAAGTGCTTAATGGTCTAAGTCAACGACAGACAGGTAGCAAATATTGTTTCCAGTCATTAAACAATCGAGCCACAGAATGAACATCAGTACAGTAGTTACATGTGTAATGAATCTGATCTGAAATTATACTATGGAAGATACTGGTTGACATGGCCAAAGATGAATAACATGTCTATGTTGGACAATCCAAGTCCACAGGAAGATCATAGGTACATAAAATCAAACAACTTTGGAAGAACTATGTTTTCTGTGAATACATTTATAAATACATCTGTGGAAGGGCAGTGTTATCTGTGAGCACAAGGTGTAAAAAGTATGTTTGTAGCACAAAAATATGACATCATGCCGAAAGAAATACCCACATCTTTACTGGTTTAAATGAGAAAAATGTCCATGTTTCATAGATACCATGGTACAGAAAATTGCGAAAGTTTGCCATAAAAATAGTTTGCGTTGTAATCAATATCTGGCAGATCACTACAGTGTAAAGCCTATGGCCTGAATGCCAAAGTTGACAGCGACATGAGTCAACATACCGGCAGCTCAAATTCGCGCAGTGTGTATAATTCAGTTCTAGGGAGATGAGGAGCCAAGATAACATGGGAGTACTGCACTGGTGTTAAGGATGCGAATTACATTGGCACAAGGATGATAAGGACGCCTCATTTAATGATACATAAACGGAAAAAAACAATGAACATATTCTAGTGCCCGATTCCACCCTCCGCTTTGACCATAGCGTGAGGATTCACATGCACAGAATTTATTTTCTGTTGTCGACACACATTGCCACAGTGGTTGTGTATCCTTGGGTTGGCATAGGTTTGTGCGTAAGATAGATTCCAATCGTATGTGCTGTGTATTAGGGACAGGCGTTTTGCAGACACCATAACAACTTGCATTTTATACTTGGAATAAATTGTTCTCTCAGCACTGACGAGCAAAATGAGCAGACATCACGTCGCAGCACCGCCACGTCAGCGTGTACTCACACCGTCTGTCACGTCATGTAACGTCAATTCGCTTAGTCTGTGTCAGAGTACAGTATTTCAATTGAGGAACTAAGGTTACTAATGGCCAAAGCAGACCTCATAACTTGTGTTCTTGATCAGTCTTGTTTGCTGAAGTGCTGAGGCGTGAAACAACACCTCAAAACATCGACATTTCTATGTTATGGGTGAGTGGGCGTCTCTTCTGTTATTGCCAAACCTAAATAATTTTTCGCTTTCAGATATCTCACATTGCTTGTGTGAGAACATCCAGTGCAAAAAACCTCGAAGTCGGCATCGAACATTTACAATTTGCCACGAAATCAAAGCACAACAAGAAAATGGATATTAAAAAGTTACAAAAGCACAATATCCACTACTATACAACGAGTTAACTTACGCTGATAGCAGATGATGATACCGTCGACACTTCATTCCCTGGGAACCGTGACCTGCCGTGACGTGAGGTGACGTGACGGTCTGTTGACGACTTTGTCTGAATGCCGCCATTTGAAATGCATCGTGGAATGTTTTCACATGACGAGACTTGACGGCATCCCGAGATCATGCGACAATTTCAGCTTAATGTTGACAACATGCACACCACGCAATGCTCACACCAGAGATTTTTCTACTCTATGGCTTTGATCGACGTCATATCTGACTCACAGATGCTACTTAGAGGCGACATCTAAAGGCAATGAGGTTCAATCCTAAACCAAAGAATGTATCACGGAAAAGACAGATAATATACATACATACAATAAAATTTGATTGCAGCTCATGCGATTAATTACATAATTATAAGCTATATTGCAAATAAATTGAGCTAACAAAAAAGAAAGTAACAACATAAAAAATCATACATGCATGAAACAAATTATCACAGTTCACGTGTGCAAGTGAAAGAACCATGCATGTCCTTTAAAGTCCACTACAATATCACTCGTAGTAAACTCGTAATTTACATCTACATGGACAGTTTGCAAATCGCACTTACGTGCTTGGCAAAGTGTTCATCGAACCATTTTTCACAATAATCCTCTATTATTCCAGTCTGAAACAGAATGCGGAAGAAACGAACAGATGTACCTTTCCGAGCGAGACCTGATTTCCTTATTTTATGATGATGATCGTTTCTCCCTGTGGACGTCGGCGAAAAAAAAAATGTTTTCGCATTCAGAGGAGAAAGTTAGTAATTGAAACTTCGTGGTAAGGTTCTGCCGCATCGAAACATGCCTTTATTTTAAATATGGCCGCCCCAAATTCTGTATCATCTCAGTGACACTCCCTCCCCTATTTCTCGACAATACAAAATGTGCTGCTTTTCCCTGAACATTCTCGATGAAGTCCGTTAATTCTACCTGGTAATGATCCCACACTGCACAGCAGTATTCTAGAAGAGGACGGACAACCGTAGTGTAGGCAGTCTCTCTAGTAGATCTCTTGCATCTTCAGCCAATAAAACGCAGTCTTTGGTTCTCCTCCCCCACAATATTTCCTATGTGTTCTTTCCAATTTATGTTGTTCGTAACGGTGATTCCTAGGTATTTAGTTCGATTTCCGGCCTTTAGATTCGACTGATTTATCGTCTAACCGAAGTCTAACCGATTCCGTTTAGCACTCATGTGGATGACCTCACACTTTTCATTATTTAGGATCAATTGCCAATTAATACGAATTGTGAACTCTGTGACAGGAAATCACGAATCAAGTCACTGGCCAGCTTGTGACGATATTCCATAACCACGCAATTTGACTACAAGCCGCTTGTGACATACAGTGTCAGCTGTCTTCTGGAACTCCACAAAGACGAAATCAATCGGAAATCCCTTGTCAATACCACTCAATACTTCGTGTGAATAAAAGCTAGTTGTGTTGACTGTGTGTTAATAGACCGTTCTCTTCGAGATAATTCATAATGTTCGAACACAATATATGTTCCAAAATCCTGGTGCAAATAGACGTTGGTAATATGGCCCTGTAAACTGATGGATTACTCCTACTGCGTTTCTTAAGTATTGGTGTGACCTGTGCAAGTTTCCAGTCTTTGGGTTACGAATCTTTCGTCAGGGAGTTTCAACACTCAGTTTCGCTACGACAATCCTGTGTTCACTGATCTCAGTATATGTTTTGGTGCTCGTTATGGGAAAGTGGGTGTTTCTGGCAGGGACAATTTAAAATCAAACACAACAATGGCAAAATGACATAATTAGGAACATATGGGAAACGTATACATACAGACTCCAGACAGAACAACACAAGGCATTCTAAAAAGTTTTAAAAGCAGTAATAACAGGGTACAAGCAGTTGTACTTCAAAGATTCAAAAGGCAAAATGACTACCAACAACAAACACAACTCTGTATTACTAGCAAAATGCTTCAACAACCTTCTAAACTGCGAGGAACCAACACAAAGACAATCTTTGAGACAGTCTCAAAAGGAAATCCTGCCTTGAGAGCCATAGAACTGCATTACTCTAACAATACAGTGGCCAGCCGAAAAACAACAGGGCGCCAGGAGAAGACGGAGTATTGGCTGAGATGTGAAAACTAGGAGGGAGCGGGCAGCTGAAACCTTTTACGAGGTTACGAAATACTGCTGGGAGAAAGGAGGAGTACCGGACGACTGGAAGCAAGCCACAATCCATCCGCCACGTAAGAAGGGAGACAGGACAGGCACACACATATGTTGTTCAAATGTGTGTGAAATCTTATGGGACTTAACTGCTAAGGTCATCAGTCCCTAAGTTTACATACTACTTAACCTAAATTATCCTAAGGACAAACACACACAGACACTTGTGCCCGAGGGAGGACTCGAACCTCCGCCGCGACCAGCCGCACAGTCCATGACTGTAGCGCCTGAGACCGCTCGGCTAATCCCGCGCGGCACCCACATCTACCGAGCTCCCTACTGAGTAAGACAGAAAACCAAGGAGAACGCACAACTGGCGAGTACCAAGCGGGGTTGAGGAAAAATAGTTTTTCCCCAGTGCAAATTCTTAACTTGAAAACAATTATCAGGATCAGAACAATGAAGAACCTCAATACAGTCGTTAGATTCACTGATTTCAAAAAATCTTACAGTTCTGTAAGCAGAGCAGAGTGTCCTTAACACTGCAAGAAGCAGGTGCTGACAAAATCAGCAGACAGTCAGTCAGACAGACAGACACTTACAGACACAACTTCATAAGTTAAATTCCTAAGGAAATTTCTGAAGCCTTCAGAAGTAGCACAGGAGTTCGGCAGGGCGACGGCGTCTCACAGATCCTCTTCAGTATGATCTCAGACAAGGTCACGAGAGAGAGGAATAAAGAACTACAAGAGAAAAACATCGACCGAATCCATCTAGTAGAAAGGGCAAGAACTGACGTGGAATGTCTTGTTTTTTTCTGACTATATTGCTATGATTTCTAAGGATAAAACAGATGCAAACGTAATGATAGGAACACTGTACAAAATTGCATCTCCAACCCGACTACAAATACCGAAAACGAAAACAGAATGCATTGAACATAAACACAATAGAGAAAAATATATACAAACACAAGATGGAAACGTCCAAATAGTTGATAAGTTTAAGTATCGAAGAGAATGGATACAATCGAATGGGTTAGATAACACTACAAGCAAAGAAAGATCAAGGAAAACGGAATTAACAAACAAAATGACCGAAAACTGATATAATAAGAAATCAATATCATTCCAGGCAAAAATTTAACGCTACGCAACAGTAATTAAACCGGATGCAATATGCACATTTGAATGCCCAACACCGAGTACAAGAGGTGAAGAAGAAGAACTGGAAAAGCAGAAAAACTTCAGAGCCACAAAAGAACAAAGGTAACAGCTTGACGGAGAGGAGAAATGAGAAGCTAGAGAGAAACATAGGAACAATCGCAGACATAATAAGAAAGAGGAGATGAAAGTTTTACGGTCATATTTATAGAATGAATGACAACAGGCTAACGGAGAAAATCTTTAATTTCATTTCGAAATTAAGAAACACCACGAGATGGCTGGAAGAGACAAGAAAGAGCCTGAGAAAACTAAACCTCACAGAAGACACCAGACAGGACAGGGAAAATTTCAGGCTAGTGATCAATACTGTGAAATTTCTTATCCGACAACAAAACTCACAACCTAGGACAGTGATGCCAAATGAACAGAGCCGGCCGGTGTGGCCGAGCGGTTTTTAAGTGCTTGAGTCCGGAATTGCGCGACCGCTACGGTCGCAGGTTCGAATCCTGCCTCGGGCATGGATGTGTGTGATGTCGTTAGGTTAGTTAGGCTGAAGTAGTTCAAAGTTCTAGGGGACCGATGACCTCAGATGTTAAGTCCCAATGTGCACAGAGCCATTTGAACCATTTTTGAACCAAATGGACAGAGGCAGGCCGTCAGCCAATGCATATAGAGATTCTGGGAAGGATACAAATAATGTACCACTGTCTTAGGTTCCAAGCTGTCTATAGTTGACCGAATTCAGTAATAAAAAACTTAGCAAACTTAAGCTGGACACAAGCAGGAAATAAGGAGTAATCAACACAGAATACCTAAAAGAAGCGCTGAAGAGGTAAGGAAAATTCACGAGAAAATGCCAAATGTTGGAACCGATCACGAGAATTGAGCTACATATTTCAGTTCAAGATATCGAGTCCAAGTTTCACTATTTTCAGCGTTTCTGCACTAAGGGAGTGCAGTTCTTTGTTACAGGATTTCTATTCTTGATGTCGCACTCTGTACTACTGCGACAAATAAGAAATTCTGGAATCAACAACTAAACTTGACGTAGATATCTCATGTGCAGAGACAAGAAATAAAAAATCCTAAAAAGTAATAACAATACACACTTAATGAAATGTCAGGGAAAATAACGCACCGTGCAGTAGAGACCTTTAATTTACCTATATGGGCCTAGCTGTCCTCTTAGTCTCCTGCCTAACCTCGCCCTCATAAATCGTGCAGTTTGCGGAAAAATATAGCCGAATATTCGTGGGAATCAAGATTATAAATATGCGAGCTAACCGTTCCATTCGCACCAATTATGCTGTTCTTTCGATTCCTGCCCGACCTCACATTCGGAAATCATATCTTATTGGGAAATAAGTAGCTAAATATTTTATGAAAACCAAGTATGAAAAATACGATTGCTGCTTGATTCACTGGCATCAGTTTAAACTGCGCGCTGAGGTTGCGGTGCTGCCTAACCATACTCTCGGAAACCGCGACATATTTACAACAATCGGCACAGTTTACTTCAGGCACTGAGACAACCACAGATAACATTTAATGGCGGGACGCTTTCATCTTTCGCATCGAAGACCGGTGATGTCACACACGACATCGCTGGTCAACGCTGACGGGTGGGATAGGACACTAGAATTGAACCAAAGTAGTACTTAATGCCTGAAATTCATATCTAGGCTGGTGGAAAATCTTGTAAAAATAAATTATGCCTTACGATAGGTCCATGGAGGACGCGTGTTTCAAGAAACCATGGCGATGTGCTAACGTTGTCGAGCATTATCCAAAAGATGGAATGAAGAAAGCACTTGGCATGGTAGCTTTGTAGGAATATTTATAATCTGCAGACGCCCGATCTTCCTGTAATTAAAAGATACATAAAATTAATCTTTCTCCTACACAGACTGCCTTAGACAGATTCGTATGAATTATCCGCTCGACTGATTTGTAAAATTATAATATTCTTAATATAAGTGCTGTGTCTAAGATCTCCATATTTATTAAACATGCACGAATCGAGAATTAATGTTACGCATGCGCAGGAAGGTGCAGTCCTTTCGGTGGCCGTGCTTTGGCAGCGACCACACTCTGCTCGGTGACTCGGCACAGGCCGCTGCCGCTGCTCCGTGCTGTTGCCGCATTTCTCTGTCTCTGCAGACTCTGCTGGCCACGGGGACAGCAACAGCCGCCTTGCTCGCCTTTAGACTCAAGCCGTTGCTGGGATACGGCGTGGGCCGACGACGAGAGCCGTGTATTGTTGACAACTGCGTCACGTCTTCATTTGTCTTGCTTACTCTAAGAGGGTACAGTTGATTGAACAATCATTTTTGAAAGGGCCTTAGTCCAAATTTTGACAAAATGAGTTAAGAGCGGTAACGGATCCTACACACAAAGATACATTTTTTTTTTTTTTTGTATGAGAAGAGCTTTATTCCAGATATTGTAAATGTGTTACTGTGACTCGTTATAGCGGCATCATTTATGAAAGGGCTTTACTCCTGGAACAGCGCCCTTTCAATGGTGATCATACTAGCATGCCATCTACCGAATACTTAATGCACTATATCTTTACGTTTCTCTTTCCGTAGTTGAACCGTTGCTATTTCTGAAGAAGCGTTGTGAAATGTAAAAATGACTCCAAGTATGGTGTTGGAGAGTAGTGACAGTACCAAGAAAGAAATAAAGAAAGAAACAAAAACGTTGAGAGGCACCCACTTGCCTTTCTCATACTGTGGCATCAAGCAGTCAGGCCTGCAAGATGAGTGGTTTGCCAAGCGAGTGGATTCTTCCTTAATTTATCGAGCAACATGAATTCTCGTATCTTACCATTTAGTTACAAATTATCCTCCTGTATGAATAATACGCAACGGAAACACGCATCTGACTATCAGTGATTTATAGAACTCTGACTGTACACTACGCACTGGCAATACCACATTTACCTTTTGTCTTTGATTTAACGGCTTTTATATAAATTCGGGACATTACGATAACATACAATTTAGTGAAAAAGGCCACCAATCTCTTTCTTTTCACTATTTGATTTATTCCTCAACACACAAATTCTACAACCTACAACAAAATCACATGAGAAATTCCGCCCAGTGGGCATGGCTTTACGTTAGTGAATCTCTATACTATGGTCTCGTAATCTATTTACCGCAACAGTGCACTCCCTGGATCGGATGGTGGATCTTTTATTATACCTCACACTTCGCCTCTCACAATAATCCTCACGAAACTTTCCTCCAGATCGAGCGATACAGAAGGAACAGGCATACCCACAAATCTTTCGAAACTACCTTGCTACTCCCATGCAAAACACACATACCCAAATTACAAGACATACACAACACAACAATATGAAATATTACACAAAGAACGGTTACAACTTCATCACTTTTCCGCTTTCCCACTTCAATCAATATTTATCCCAGTTTCACACGACACTGCCCCACTTTGTAATTCTACTTTCCTACTGTGAACTCTGGAGATAAACGCACGTCTTCCTGTGCAATGCAAGCCATGTGGCGTTGCTGGAAAAACGGCCGACTCACCTTGATTCTCTCTCAGAGTTTAAATTCAGCGTCACACGGAATGATATTTCTTAAATACTTCAACTTATGATACACACGCTATTTCTTAAATATTTCAGCTTATTGTACACACGCTATTAATTCTTAAATATTTCAGCTTAAGCTCACGGAAGTATCTCAACTTATAACTACACGTGGGCTCTTTGTGACCGTTGGTTTACTACAATCCCCTTAAAATTACCTGCCTCACTTTGTAATTTTCCCCACAAAAGGTCCTGTGAAAGAGAAATTATTAATTCTAACTACTCTTAAATATTCCACATCCATACCATGCCTCCACTCTTTCATTCCGGAGCACAACAAAAAAACAGGTCTTTACAGCAGAAGGTTCAGCGGCAGAGTACCTGAAACATGGCCGTATTCCGATTCTCTCGCACCTCTCTCGAAGTGGGAGAAGCACCCTGCTACCTTATTGGTCAGCCACATTTCAGACGCTCAAAGCTCTGGTAACTTCCATCTCTTTGGTCTCACCAAAGGTAGCCAAAGGATCGACTCAAAGATGATCATATATTCCGATTCACTATCTGTGGTTAGCAGACGACCATACATTCATTCCTTTCACAGATCTCACCAAACTGGATGTAGGGATTTATTTTGAGGGAGTGCACATGTGATCAATTAAATAAATAAATTGTTATTCTTTCCCACACTGGTATCCGGCTTCGCTGTATTAGTTGAAATTGAGTTACTTTTACACAAAAAATGTGTTGTTCTGACAAGAATTTCGTACCTATTTTCAATGTTGGGCGGTACTGTACCCTTTCACCACCGGCTACCCATGCAGAAAAAAATGGCACGGTACTATCCTTGCAATGCGAGGGTAGTTCCGAACATTTTTTTTTTAAGAAAATCGTATTAAAACAAACGTAGCAATTCATCAAAATAACCAGGAGGAGACCTTAGCCCCTGGTGACCTCAAATTGACGACCAAATGTTGTTACTTTACCCAATTGGCAGTTGTTGCATTATTGTACTCTCCACAATCCGGAGTAACGTACACTTACAAATTTACAACAATCTACATGACAAATAAAACATCACATCATAGAAATGAAAAAATAATCTTGAGATAGAATTTTGCTTTAGTTACTGGGATCTTCGTTATTTTTATGAGTAATCCAAATTTCAATAATTCTAAAACAAATAAAAAATACTTTCTCTGTTGTCACACATATAGACGACAAGAACTTGCATTTCGACTAGCCTTCGTTACACTTTAATGTGAAATGTCACCATTGTGATAATAAAAATAAGTGGCTTCAGTCAAAACACCAACAAGATTATTACTATGGACGACATCAAAATACATCAGTTAATTCCGATATTTGTTGTGCAATGCAAACTCTTGTCCCCTGTGACAATCTTACTGATCAATGCTACATGAACCGCTACGTTAGTATTACGCCACTGGCTTATAATTAGAGCATCATTGTACCAAATATTCTAATAAACATGCTACGTGAACTTGATAACCCAGAACAGACAAAAAACAAACACTAACTATTCTAAACACAAATGTTGATGAAATACAATTACACTTGCTGTCCCTTCAGGAATGAAACACATAAAAAAACATTTACACAATTACAAATACATTATTCCCTATCTTGCGAGTCACACGGAAACCTTTCATTCTGTGATTTTCTTGTGGTCAAAAAGTTGCTGATAGTTTTCCTAGAACCACTGTCTCGGTGTCAAAGCTCTCCCATGGTTACCCGGACGAAAGTCTTTGAGTCACTCAAATCGGCATTTTGAACACGCACTGGACAGTAAACTGTATCTCACATTAAACACAAATGTCATAGTCACTGTCAGAGTACCATCCACACGAATCTGTTCGTCCAAAAAAATGGCCCTACAACTACTATTACCCACGGTTCTGTCCTTTCAGTTCATGGTGTAATTAAAAGTCGTAAGTTTCAACAAACAGCACTCATTCCCGCACCAGTTCAAGAAATGTCTCCCACTACAGACGCAAATGTCAATGTCCCACTCTAGTTTCTTGCCTTCATACAATAATTGTTCACCAAACGACAACTGTCCTCTTTAAGTATACCAAGTGTCCCACATGCAATTCACAAAGCACACTTAACAAGTCACTGCCAAAAGTTTATGGATCCCACCATTCAGTGGTCAAGACAAAACAAAACGATCGTCCTGTCTGCTAAAGACAAAATCTTTTCCACCACTCACAACGTGGAAACACCAGTCCTTCACTTTCCACATTATGGAAAGTCGCAGTCATCTTGTTTCACGGCTCCACAGTCCAGTACTAGTTATTAGCTGCTGGTAAAAAAAATGCTCGCCGGGCTCTGCCGCGCCTCGTCCATTCTGCAGTAGCGCCGCTGCGCGCGCCGTTGAGCAGAAGAAACCACCCGCTGTTGCCTCCGCGGGATACCTCCCCCAGTCGTAAGGGTGGCGGAACTTATGAATGGCCAGTGGTACGTGCGTGTCGCCCCAGGCCGTTGACCTGCTGTAGCGGGCGCGTGGAGTGTACCCCGTCCGACAGTGGAGTGGGGAGTGCCGCGGCTCTGTCGCCCGTCGCCATGGCATCGTCAGCTAGGCCCGCTAGCGGTATGGGCGTTACGACACCCAATCAGTTAGCCTTCCGTGCATCTCGCAACATTACAGACAAAAGGAAATTCTTACATTAAAATTATACACCCTAGTTTTCTACACATACAACATCAACATTTATCTCTTTTCTATAGACAGCCCATACTCGTGCTATTCATTGTACCTGTCGTCCCTCATACAAAACATGAAAGTGTAAAAAAAAAAAACAAAAGGAATAATAAACAATCTATACAGCTCATAATTACAATATCAAATAGTAGGCTACTCTAACATCCTATCACAGTGAAAGTATTAGAAACTTTATCCTAAAACTACAATATACAATGTACTTTTGTGCTCGTGACACACTGAAATTAGTATCTCTTTATACATTTTACATTTTATTATATATAACAACATTTCTAGGACATGTATGAACCATCCACATGATGTCAGATCCTGACCCGCCATCGAGGTTCATCCAAATCAAACAATACACAATAATGTTTTAGTTACAGATCGGTAGGATCCCCTTTACAGGAGTGGGCGCATTGATCACACTACTCTACGACTCTCACTCACCAAACATCACATTTTCCTTCTCATTCAATCCATTAATACACTAACAGAATAGGTCTAGAAGTCAGTTAACCTTAACACCACCACACTCACGACAACATACCATACCTTTGCTCCCTTATACTTATAACACCACCACACTCACGACAACATACCATACCTTTGCTCCCTTATACTCAACCACATAACACATGAAGCTGTTCCGGAGATAGCTTTCCAGTCTCCGAATTCGTCCTTTCACTCTGGCACCTCTCTCCATCGGCTTACCTCCGCATTCACTTCATGCTAAATATCAACTTAGAATTGCGACATTTCATCTAAGAAACAAAAATACACAAATTATTCAACCTGCAAAATAACTGTACACATTCTTGGTACCGTTTTGATTAGTTATCCTGGTACCAGGCTTCAACAACAACAACAATAAATATTATTTTTGCCAAATCGCAAATGTTATGCTAAGAATTAGATCTTACACTTATATTACATCTTACGTCAGTGTTCCACAACGTTCACCATCTGGATCTCATATTCCCTTTATGTCCTTTCACATTGTGCAGTTGTCCTCATCTCTTCATTCGTATTTCGGCTCTCCGTCCGTCCATTACTCCATCATTTCCTGGTCTTCCTTCGCCATTCGCATCAATCTCTATTGCAGCATACACAGGTCTCTCTGTAACATACATCTAAGACATCTCCACATTATTCAATTCTACTCACCTTTATTTACCACTGTTTCATCACGTCGAATCTCTATTTATTAATCACACTGCTTCACGTCGCTTCTTCCCTTACCTATCACCTTTATCCACTACTATTTATCACGTCGCTTCTCTATCTACCATCTTTATTCCCTCATAAATCATCACGTCGTTTCTGCTTGATCCTTATTCATACGACAAAAAATACGTACATACACCACTCTGTCGACTCCTGTTCATGACTCATTTGACCAGTCTATTCCGTCATACTTCCTGACATCCCGCCTGAAAATTCTTATGTTCGATTTGACCCTGCACAACGTTACACACCACAAATAAATACACTGACTATCTACCATAAATTGCCTACTTTAGATCTATCCTTAACTTTTCCATAATTTGATGTTAGAAATGTGATGAAGCCCACGAGACTGTTTTCCCTTGATCGTCTCAATCAGTACAGCATTTTCATGGACAATCCGCCTCACTCTGAATGGTCCACTATACACAGTAAAGAATTTGCTAGTTAGGAATCTGTGCTTCTTTGATAATCGATGAGTTTTGATTAGAACCTTGTCTCCTACTGCCAATTCGATCTTACGGATCTTTCCTTTCTGCTTCTCCTGCCTATCCTTAGCTGCTTTCTTAATACGCTCTATCGCAACCTTGACAATTTCTGTGTGCCTCTGCTTTCCTGATCGCGGAAAATCTACCAGCTCCCTGACTCGATCTGGTGGTGGTTCATTCTTTAGTACCGTAATTGGTGATAATCCAGTTGCTCCATGTGGTAGCTCATTGAGGATGTCCTGAAAATCTTTGAGAAAAATACTCCAACTTCTGTGTTGCCTATGGCAATAGATCTTACACAATTTTCCCAGTTCTTTTACCACTCTTTCACTGGGGTTACTTGCAGCATGGTATCGGGATATGAACACCGGTTTTATCCTTCTTCTCTTCAGTGTGGTTAGCCATTGTCTGGATCTATATTGCGGTCCATTGTCAGCTATGAACTTTTCTACAGTTCCTACTTCTCGCAAAAAGTTTTTAACGATTGCTGCTGCTACTGTCCTTCCCGTCGCACGTTTCAAGGCGGTAAAAGTCACATACTTTGACACCAATTCCACTGCTACTAAAACATATCTATATCCCTGCACTGACTTAGGTAGCGGGCCAAACAAATCTGTTGCTCCGAATTCCCTCAATCTACCTGGCACTATCGGAAAAAGCGGTGCTTTGCATGAGATAGTTAACGATTTTGCCTTCTGGCACAATTTGCAACTACCAAGCACGTTCTTGATCCTCCTCTCCATACTAATGAAATAAACTGATTCCCTTAACTTCTTACAGCATTTCCTTGCCCCGTAATGCCCGTAACTTAGGTGCGTGTACCAGATCAACTTGTTGACTATTTCATTTTGTATACACAACACCCAGTCCTGTGTGTTCGGATTTCTACGGTAGAAAAGGACTCCGTTCTGAATTGTATAAAAGCGCGCTATATTGGCATCTAAGTTCGCTCTAATCCCTTGTTGTAGCATGCTTTCGATCTCAGCTTCCACTCTTTCTTTGTACACAACAGGTATCGGGTACACTTGGGCCCTAAACTGTTTATGTGGCTTGACCTTGAATCTATACACAAAATTTCTTATTGTACCCGCAGCATGTTTAAATACCTTTCTATTCTCGTATAAAATTTTCTGCAATTCCTCGTAGACCGTGGTCCCTCGTAAATGCCAGATTTTCTCCCTGATCTCCTCCTCCAAACATTTATGAATTTCCTTCTTCTCTTGTTCGAACCCCGTATTCTGTGCCTGTTTACCGGACTTTACCGCCAGACATAATGCTAAGTGTGCGTTATCTTTACCATGTAAGCAATCGTCGAATCTTAATGTAATTTCCTCCGAATCTCGTTTCAACTCCATCGAACCATTTCTCATGTTAACGACTGCTTTATATTGGTTCAAAAAATTAACCCCTAATATCCCTTCAACAGTTAGAGATGACACAATCATGAACACTGTACTAAACCTCTTCGCCTGGCACACGAAGTCTACCTGCGCTTGTAACTTCACCTCAATTCCCTTTCCTGTAATTGCCCCTCTCACTGTTGTCCTTTGCAATGGCAACGTTGGCCATGGTTTTGTAAGACTACAACACTTGAACACATCTTCCCTCAAAACACTCATTACACTGCCTGTGTCGATGACACAAGGTACGATTATATTATTTATTTCTACGCTAATTATTGGGTGGACTTCACTCCCCACATCTCCTACCTCCTCTAACAGATTCTCCCTTAGTTTTCCGTAATCGATATACCTAATATTTACATCATTAATAGTCCTGGTTTGTACCCGTCTATCAAGTAGTCACCTTCTTGTCCCTCCGTCATTGTGACAATGATTGTCCTGTCGTGAACCCAATAATTGCCTATCCTCTCTTCGCCCATCATTTTCATTTTCCCTTCTTCTTCCATCTCTGTCCCATCTTCTATCTTCCCGGTTTGCTGGTCGATATCCCCATGAATTCTGCCCCCTATTTCCTCGCCATCTTCCATTTCCGTCATTCCTCTGATTCCATGCTCTCCTGTCATTCTGATAGTTTCTACCGTTCCTATCCTCAACTCTGTCTGACCTAAGAGTCATGTCGCCGTTCACAATGTTGCTCTCGTTACCCAGTTCCTGTAATAAGTGCTGAAATGACGCAGAATCGTTCAAGCCTCTGCCTGCTATCACTATATCTCTGCGCAATCTCACTGGCAACTTCGTTATACAGATCCTAATGAGCTCCCCAGTTTCGTATGGCACATCCAAATACCTGTTTCGTCTCAGCATTTCCTGATAACACGACACTGGATCTCTTATACCACCTTCGTTACAATTTGGCATCATCAATATGCTTTGCTTAACCTGGTCCTGCTTACTTTTCGACCAGAATTCATTTAAAAATTTGTCACAAAACATCTTGTAGCTACTACAGTCTTTAATAACTTCCTGCATTTTCGCTCTAGCCTCGTCCCTCAAATGGTTACACACAAACTTCATTTTTAGGAGCGGTCCCCACGATGAAGGTAATGAATCTTGAAATTGAGACAGCCACAGGCATGGATGTTGGTAATTATCAGGATCCGGAAAACAAGTGTACGTTTGTACCGACACGAAGTGTCTCCTACATTCTTCTTCCGCATTTATGTTTTCCGACCTTGGGCTATACCCAGTTGGGTTTGCCACCTGTTTTATCCGACACAACCGTTCTTCTAACTCTCTGAGTTCGTCATCCTCTTTCTGCCTATTTTCGATTTTTGAATTTATCTCACTCTCCCTACGCAGTCTACCTGGTGGTGTTTCACCTTCGCTTCTGCACGCTAATTGCAACTGTGCTAGTTCTTCCCTATGTTTCCTATTTGTTTCCAATTGTGCCTCTTTAAACTGTAATAGTGATTGTATCTCCTCCTGGTCGGCATAAACCTTTCGCTGCGTACTGTCAGAGCCTGTTTCGCCTCTTATACTGATCTTTTCTACATCTGCGCTAATCGTATTCATTCTGACCACTACCTCCGCAACTTCATCCCTGTGTTTATTTAGCGCCATTTCCTGCCGTGTGACTTGAGCTTCCACGCTGTCTAATGCCCCTTGTTTATCTGCAAGTAAGTCCTCCACTATCTCTTTGATTCGCTCATCCGGCCACACGCCCCTATGTTCTGTAATATCGCTTTCTATTGCACTTATTCGTACCTCCAAATTATTGGCTTTTTCTTTCACTGCATCACATTCTTGCTGCACCGCATCCAGATTCTTCTCCCCCTCATCTAACCGATTATTAACTGCGGACAGACGCTCATCGATAACTGTGTGTAGCTTCCTCATTGCCTCTTTATTTCCCTTATCAATTGCCTCCAATCTTTCCTTATTTGCTTCCAATCTCTCCTTAGTCTCCCTATCTCTCTCCTTAGCCTCCCTATCTCTCTCCTTATTCTCCCTATCTCTCTCCTTATTATCTCTATTGATTGCTTCTAATCTTTCGTTAGTTGCTTCGAATCTTTCCTTACTCTCCCTATTCATCGCTTTATTATCTCTACTCATCGCTTCTAATCTTTCGTTAGTCTCCCTACTCATCGCTTGTAAAAACTGCAGTATCACATCGTTATTTCCTACTTTCGACGCGCTCACCTCGTTCGCCTGAGAAACCGTAGCTTCACTAAGGGTAGCTGCACTTTCACCGCACACCTGGCCTAGTCTCGGCTCGCCCGCGTCTTCGGGAAAAGCCCGCGTTTGTGGACAAAGCCCGCCGCATAAAGGATCCCCTTGCAGCGGTCCACTGAACAATACAGCCTCTTCGGAGTGTCTGCCGTCCCCGCTCATTAACCCATGGTCAACAGCTACTTCCTGCTGCACTGCTACGTTCACGCCAGAATCGCTATTCTCCATTGCGGCTACGTTTTTCGACTGCGACCTAGTTACTACGGACATTACGCAAAAAAAATTATGAAACGATCTTCCAGCCTTGTGCGATATAGCAATTAATTACATAAAATAAAATAAAAGATCCTCACCAATCCAGAAAGAATTTGCAAACAGAAAAAATTTTACTTCTTAGCGCTATCACAATACATTCCATAAAAAAAATCTTAACAGCAAACCCTAACAACAAAATATCCTAACAAAAACGATCCTGGCAAAGGAATCCTGACAACAAATTAAATATCCTGGTAACAAAATTATCGTGGCAAAAAACGGAATCCTGGCACAATATCCTGGAATAAAACGGAATCCTGGCAGGGTCGAAATTATGAGAGGCACCCACTTGCCTTTCTCATACTGTGGCATCAAGCAGTCAGGCCTGCAAGATGAGTGGTTTGCCAAGCGAGTGGATTCTTCCTTAATTTATCGAGCAACATGAATTCTCGTATCTTACTATTTAGTTACAAATTATCCTCCTGTATGAATAATACGCAACGGAAACACGCATCTGACTATCAGTGATTTATAGAACTCTGACTGTACACTACGCACTGGCAATACCACATTTACCTTTTGTCTTTGATTTAACGGCTTTTATATAAATTCGGGACATTACGATAACATACAATTTAATGAAAAAGGCCACCAATCTCTTTCTTTTCACTATTTGATTTATTCCTAAACACACAAATTCTACAACCTACAACAAAATCACATGAGAAATTCCGCCCAGTGGGCATGGCTTTACGTTAGTGAATCTCTATACTATAGTCTCGTAATCTATTTACCGCAACAGTGCACTCCCTGGATCGGATGGTGGATCTTTTATTGTACCTCACACTTCGCCTCTCACAATAATCCTCACGAAACTTTCCTCCAGATCGAGCGATACAGAAGGAACAGGCATACCCACAAATCTTTCGAAACTACCTTGTTACTCCCATGCAAAACACACATACCCAAATTACAAGACATACACAACACAACAATATGAAATATTACACAAAGAACGGTTACAACTTCATCACTTTCCGCTTTCCCACTTCAATCAATATTTATCCCAGTTTCACACGACACTGCCCCACTTTGTAATTCTACTTTCCTACTGTGAACTCTGGAGATAAACGCACGTCTTCCTGTGCAATGCAAGCCAAGTGGCGTTGCTGGAAAAACGGCCGACTCACCTTCATTCTCTCTCAGAGTTTAAATTCAGCGTCACACGGAATGATATTTCTTAAATACTTCAACTTATGATACACACGCTATTTCTTAAATATTTCAGCTTATTGTACACACGCTATTAATTCTTAAATATTTCAGCTTATTGTACACACGCTATTAATTCTTAAATATTTCAGCTTAAGCTCACGGAAGTATCTCAACTTATAACTACACGTGGGCTCTTTGTGACCGTTGGTTTACTACAATCCCCTTAAAATTACCTGCCTCACTTTGTAATTTTCGCCACAAAAGGTCCTGTGAAAGAGAAATTATTAATTCTAACTACTCTTAAATATTCCACATCCATACCATGCCTCCACTCTTTCATTACGGAGCACAACAAAAAAACAGGTCTTTACAGCAGAAGGTTCAGCGGCAGAGTCCCTGAAACATGGCCGTATTCCGATTCTCTCGCACCTCTCTCGAAGTGGGAGAAGCACCCTGCTACCTTATTGATCAGCCACATTTCAGACGCTCAAAGCTCTGGTAACTTCCATCTCTTTGGTCTCACCAAAGGTAGCCAAAGGATCGACTCAAAGATGATCATATATTCCGATTCACTATCTGTGGTTAGCAGACGACCATACATTCATTCCTTTCACAGATCTCACCAAACTGGATGTAGGGATTTATTTTGAGGGAGTGCACATGTGATCAATTAAATAAATAAATTGTCATTCTTTCCCACACTGGTATCCGGCTTCGCTGTATTAATTGAAACTGAGTTACTTTTACACAAAAAATGTGTTGTTCTGACAAGAATTTCGTACCTATTTTCAATGTTGGGCGGTACTGTACCCTTTCAAAGAAATTGATTAAAAATTAAGGTACATCTTATAGTCCGTTATACAGGGTGAGTCACCTAACATTACCGCTGGATATATTTCGTAAACAACATCAAATACTGACGAACCGATTCCACAGACCGAACGTGAGGAGAGGGGACAGTGTAATTGTTTAATACAAACCATAAAAAAATGCACGGAAGTATGTTTTTTAACACAAACCTACGTTTTTTGTAATGGAACCCCGTTAGTTGTGTTAGCACATCTGAACATATAAACAAATACGTAATCAGTGCCGTTTGTTGCATTGTAAAATGTTAATTACATCCGGATATATTGTAACCTAAAGTTGATGCTTGAAACCTGCCGGCCGCGGTGAGCTAGTGGTTCTAGGCGCTCAGTCCGGAACCGCACGACTGCTAAGGTCGCAGGTTCGAATCCAGCCTCGGGCATGGATGTGTGTGATGTCCTTAGGTTAGTTAGGTTTAAGTAGTTCTAAGTTCTAGGGGACTGATGACCACAGATGTTAAGTCCCATAGTGCTCAGAGCCATTTGAACCATTTTGCTTGAAACCTCCGACGTTCAGTTGCGTGTTGTAACAAACACGGGCCACGGTCGACGAGCAGCATCTGCAGGGACATGTTTACGATGACGACCGTGTTTACGAGTGTGGCTGTAGTGCACTGTTGTGGTTTGGTCTAGCTGTCGCAGTGTCCGCATGTAGCGCTTGCTGCTATTGTTATTCTGCATTCGTCTCCGCACGCAGACCAACTGTAGTACAACGTGTTACCAGACGTCTGTGATAGCGTAGTGTTGTAGGAACTGTGACCATGATGTATTCGAACTCTGGAAAGGCGGAGATGATACTCATATATGGCGAGTGTCGACGAAATGCAGCTGAAGCCTGCAGGGTGTATGCAGAACGGTACCCGGACAGAGAGCATCCAACGTGCCGCACATTGCAAAACATCTACCGCCAACTGTATGCAACAGGTATGGTCGTAGCACGCAAACGGGTCCGTAACAGGCCCGTCACAGGAGAAGCGGGTACAGTTGGTGTGTTAGCTGCTGTTGCCATGAACCCACACATGAGTACACGGGACATTGCGAGAGCCGTTGGACTGAGTCAAAGTAGTGTCATGCGCATACTGCATCGTCACCGCTTTCACCCGTTTCATGTGTCGCTACATCAGCAATTACATAGTGATGACTTTACTCATCGAGTGTAATTCCGTCAGTGGGCATTAACAGAGATTGCGTTGCAGTTCTACCTGTTTACCGATGAAGCGGGTTTCACAAACCACGGGGCAGTGAATCTACGGAACATGCATTACTGGTCCGTGGACAATGCTCGCTGGCTCAGACAGGTAGAGCGACAGCGACCGTGGACTGTAAATGTATGGTGCGGAATCATTGGCGACCACCTCATTGGTCCTCACCTCACTGCAGGGGACCAAACAGCTGCAACATACATCGCGTTTCTACAAAATGATCTGCCAACGTTGCTCGAAAATGTGCCACTGGAAACGCGTCGACGTATGTGGTATCAGCATGATGGTGCACCTGCACATTCCGCAATTAACACTAGGCTGACCCTTGACAGGATGTTCGACGGGCGTTTCATAGGACGTGGAGGACGCATAAATTGGCCAGCCCGTTCTCCTGATCTTACACCTCTGGACTTCTTTCTGTGGGTACGTTAAAGGAGAATGTGTACCATGATGTGCCTACAACCCCAGAGCATATGAAACAACGTATTGTGGCAGCCTGCGGCGACATTACACCAGATGTACTGCGGCGTGGACGACATTCATTACGCCAGAGATTGCAATTGTGTGCAGCAAATGATGGCCACCACATTGAACATCTATTGGCCTGAACACACTCTATTCCACTCCGTAATTGAAAACGGAAACCACGTGTGTACGTGTACCTCACCCCTCATACATGTGCGTCAGTGAAAAAGACCAATAAAAAGGTGTTAGCATGTGGACGTAATGTGCTGTTCCAGTCTCTTCTGTAGCTAAGGTCCATCACCGTTCCCTTTGGATCCCTACGTAATTCGGTGCTCTTCGATACACACGATCGAACAGCGGAGGAGTGGTGCTCAAGCGTCAACTTTAGGTTACGATATCTTCGGATGTAATTAACATTTTACAATGCAACAAACGGCACTGATTACGTATTTGTTTATATGTTCAGATGTGCTAACAAAACTAACGGGGTTCCATTTTAAAAAAACGTAGGTTTTTGTTAAAAAACATTCTTGCGTGCATTTTTTTATGGTTTGTATTACCCATTACACTATCCCCTCTCCTCACGTTCGATCTGTGGAATCGATCCGTCAGTATTTGATGTGGTTTACGAAATATATCCAGCTTTAATGTTAGGTGACTCACCCTGTATAACGGACTATAAGATGTACCTTAATTTATAGTCAATTTCTTAAATGAATAATTTTTTTACCATTTTTATTATTGTATTGCAAAGCAGTGCTGAGAAAGATTCTTAGTGTATAAAACCGAACCGACTTTTAATATACCGGAAAATCGTCATCTGATCTTTCTTCTTCTTCCTCTTCATCGTCATCGTTCTCCTCTTCATATATAAGACGGTCTTCACTGCCAGAGACTGTTTCTTATGTCGCACTTCTTGGAAGATTTAACAATAATGTCTTCTCTCACTCTAGACCATGCCTGTTTTATCCACTGGCACACTTGTTTGATTGTAGGTCGCTTTAAACCTCCCTTGGGCGTGAATTCATGTTGGATTTCATCCAATATCCATTTGTTCCACTCCTCTCTCATATACAGTTTAAATGAATTTGTCGTTCTAGAGGACTGATGAGCTCAGATGTTAAGTCCCATAGTGCTTAGAGCCATTTGAGCCATCTGAACCCTGCCACAGAATCTTTCAAATGACTAGTAAACTGTCCTAGCACAAGAAAAGAACACTTCTTCAAAAAAGCATATTTCCTAGTCTCCCACACTCTGTTAATCCATAAATTCCAGTGATTCCCATATTGGTTCCCGAAGCATGTCCGCAACACTTGCGTGTTGTGCGAACCTAGCAGTAACAAATATAGCTGCCCACGTCTGAAGTGCTTCGATGTCTTCCTTCAGTCCGACCTGGTATCGATCCCAAACACTCGAGCAGTACTCGAGAATAGGTCATACCAGTGTTCTACAAGCGGTCTCCTTCACAGGTGAACCACTCTTTCCGGAAATTCCGCCAGTAAACCGAAGCCGACCATTCGCCTTCCCTACCACAGTTCTCACATGCTCGTTCTACCTCACACGGCTTTGCAACGCTACGCCCAGACATTTAAACGACTTGACTGTGCCAAGCAGGACACTAGTAATGCTGTATCCCAACATTACGGGTTTTCTTCTTCCCACTCATCCGCATTAACTTACATTTAGGGCTAGCTGCCATTGATCACACCAACTGGAAATTTTGTCCAAGTCGTCTTCTACCTTCCTACAGTAACTCAACTTCGACACCTTACCGTACACCACAGCATCATCACTAAACGACCGAGGACTGCTGCCCACCCCGTCCGCCAAGTCATTTACGTATCCAGGGAACGGCAGCGCTCCCGTCACACTCCCCTGGGGCACTCCTGACGATAGCCTCGTCTCTGGCGAACACTCGCCGTCGAGGACGATGCAGAGGACTGTGCTATGTGAGAAGCGCTCAAGCCCCTCACATATCTGTGAACCTGTTCTGTGTGTCTATACCTTTCTTAACCCTGCAATAGGCCACCGTGCCAAACGCATTCCGGAAATCTAGAAACATGGAATCTGCCCAGTGCAGGTCATCCGCAGTTCGCAGCATATCGTGTGAGAAAAGGGCAAGCTCAGTTTCACACGAGCGATGCTACCCAAAACTGTGCTGATTCGTGAACATAAGCTTCTCAGTCGCAAGAAAATTTGTTATATTCGAACTGACAATATGTTCAAGGATTCATTATGTAGCAAACCGATGTTAGGGATATAGGTCTGTAATTTTGCGGATCCGTTCTTTTACCCTTCTTACATACAGCAGTCACCTTGTGACACCATAACTCTACTGCTCTACTGATTTATTTTGCTTTTGTTTCATTTAATGTTACATCATTGAGTATCTGTAAATGTGTTTGAAACGATAACATAAAATTGTATACTCCTTTCTTTCTTAAAACTTTGATGTCGTGATTTGATTCTACGTAATGTAGTATATCTGTCATTTAAATTCTTTGTCCCATTTGCAGGGAATAAAACTTACTCTATATAATTGTACCCCCCCATGAACCATGGACCTTGCCATTGGTGGGGAGGCTTGCGTGCCTCAGCGATACAGATGACCGTACCGTAGGTACAACCACAACGGAGGGGTATCTGTTGAGAGGCCAGACAAATGTGTGGTTCCTGAAGAGGGGCAGCAGCCTTTTCAGTAGTTGCAAGGGCAACAGTCTGGATGATTGACTGATCTGGCCTTGTAACAATAACCAAAACGGCCTTGCTGTGCTGGTACTGCGAACGGCTGAAAGCAAGGGGAAACTACGCCCGTAATTTTTCCCGAGGGCATGCAGCTTTACTGTATGATTAAATGATGATGGCGTCATCTTGGGTAAAATATTCCGGAGGTAAAATAGTCCCCCATTCGGATCTCCGGGCGGGGACTACTCAAGAGGATGTCGTTATCACAAGAAAGAAAACTGGCGTCCTACAGATTGGAGCGTGGAAAGTCAGATCCCTTAATCGGGCCGGTAGGTTAGAAAATTTAAAAAGGGAAATGGATAGGTTAAAGTTAGATATAGTGGGAATTAGTGAAGTTCGGTGGCAGGAGGAACAAGACTTCTGGTCAGGTGACTACAGGGTTATAAACACAAAGTCAAATAGGGGTAATGCAGGAGTAGGTTTAATAATGAATAGGAAAATAGGAATGCTGGTAAGCTACTACAAACAGCATAGTGAACGCATTATTGTGGCCAAGATAGACACGAAGTCCACGCCTACTACAGTAGTACAAGTTTATATGCCAACTAGCTCTGTAGATGACGAAGAAATTGAAGAAATGTATGATTATGTAAAAGAAATTATTCAGATAGTGTGAAACGTCCCCTTAGAACAATTATACACGACTGTGCTTAAACTGACACACAATATTTTTAGCACAACGCAATCTGACTATCAAAGATCCCTGCAAAAGAATGGCCCTGAGTAACATTAAACTATACCTTTCAGAAATCACTTACCTCACAAAAATCTTCATTACTCGAACTACTGCAATGCAGCGAGCGCCACTACTGCCAGCTAAATAAAAGATTCAAACTACTGAAGGCATTAACTACTGATAGGGATAGTTAGCCAATGAAAGATTTTAATAGAGAACAAACAATGTATTTACCTTAATAGTCATAATATATACAGCAGTTCATGACTAATTACAAAACTCCGCCATCTCTCTCCCCACATCCACCACTGCTGGCGGCTCACCTCCCACTGCCCAACGCTATGCGCTGTTAACATCCAGCTGCCCAACAATACAATGGCAGACAACAATGCAAACTAGCCACAGACTGCACACAGCACAGCCAGTGATTTTCATACAGAGCGCTACGTAACGTTGCCAATAAGAAAACATAAACAGCCTACTTACATAAAGAAAACATAAACAGCCTACTTACAAGTGAAGGGAGACAAAAATTTAATAGTCATGGGTGACTGGAATTCGAGTGTAGGCAAAGGGAGAGAAGGAAACGTAGTAGGTGAATATGGATTGGGGCTAAGAAATGAAAGAGGAAGCCGCCTGGTAGAGTTTTGCACGGAGCACAACTTAATTATAGCGAACACTTGGTTTAAGAATCATGATAGAAGGTTGTATACATGGAAGAACCCTGGAGATACTAAAAGGTATCAGATAGATTATATAATGGTAAGACAGAGATTTAGGAACCAGGTTTTAAATTGTAAGACATTTCCAGGGGCAGATGTGGACACTGACCACAATCTATTGGTTATGACCTGTAGATTAAAGCTGAAGAAACTGCAGAAAGCTGGGAATTTAAGGAGATGGGACCTGGATAAACTGAAAGAACCAGAGGTTGTACAGAGTTTTAGGGAGAGCATAAGGGAACAATTGACAGGAATGGGGGAAAGAAATACAGTAGAAGAAGAATGGGTAGCTTTGAGGGATGAAGTAGTGAAGGCAGCAGAGGATCAAGTTGGTAAAAAGACCAGGGCGCTTAGAAATCCTTGGGTAACAGAAGAAATATTGAATTTAATTGATGAAAGGAGAAAATATAAAAATGCAGTTAATGAAGCAGGCAAAAAGGAATACAAACGTCTCAGAAATTAGATCGACAGGAAGTGCAAAATGGCTAAGCAGGGATGGCTAGAGGACGAATGTAAGGATGTAGAGGCTTATCTCACTAGGGGTAAGATAGATACTGCCTACAGGAAAATTAAAGAGACCTTTGGAGATAAGAGAACCACTTGTATGAACATCAAGAGCTCAGATGGAAACCCAGTTCTAAGCAAAGAAGGGAAAGCAGAAAGGTGGAAGGAGTATATAGAGGGTCTATACAAGGGCGATGTACTTGAGGACAATATTATGGAAATGGAAGAGGATGTAGATGAAGATGAAATGGAAGATACGATACTGCGTGAAGAGTTTGACAGAGCACTGAAAGACCTGAGTCGAAACAAGGCCCCCGGAGTAGACAACATTCCAGTAGAACTACTGACGGCCTTGGGAGAGCCAGTACTGACAAAACTCTACCATCTGGTGAGCAAGATGTATGAAACAGGCGAAATACCCTCAGACTTCAAGAAGAATATAATAATTCCAATCCCAAAGAAAGCAGGTGTTGACACATGTGAAAATTACCGAACAATCAGTTTAATAAGCCACAGCTGCAAAATACTAACACGAATTCTTTACAGACGAATGGAAAAACTAGTAGAAGCCGACCTCGGGGAAGATCAGTTTGGATTCCGTAGAAATACTGGAACACGTGAGGCAATGCTGACCTTACGACTTATCTTAGAAGAAAGATTAAGGAAAGGCAAACTTACGTTTCTAGCATTTGTAGACTTAGAGAAAGCTTTTGACAATGTTGACTGGAATACTCTCTTTCAAATTCTAAAGGTGGCAGGGGTAAAACACAGGGAGCGAAAGGCTATTTACAATTTGTACAGAAACCAGATGGCGGTTATAAGAGTCGAGGGGCATGAGAGGGAAGCAGCGGTTGGGAAGGGAGTGAGACAGGGTTGCAACCTCTCCCCAATGTTATTCAATCTGTATATTGAGCAAGCAGTAAAGGAAACAAAAGAAAAATTCGGAGTAGGTATTAAAATCCATGGAGAAGAAATAAAAACTTTGAGGTTCGCCGATGACATTGTAATTCTGTCAGAGACAGCAAAGGACTTGGAAGAGCAGTTAAACGGAATGGATGGTGTCTTGAAGGGAGGGTATAAGATGAACATCAACAAAAGCAAAACGAGGATTGTGGAATGTAGTCGAATTAAGTCGGGTGATATTGAGGGCATTAGATTAGGAAATGAGACACTTAAAGTAGTAAAGGAGTTTTGCTATTTGGGGAGCAAAATCACTGATGATGGTCGAAGTAGAGCGGATATAAAATGTAGACTGCCAATGGCAAGGAAAGTGTTTCTGAAGAAGAGAAATTTGTTAACATCGAGTATAGATTTAAGTGTCAGGAAGTCATTTCTGAAGGTATTTGTATGGAGTGTAGCCATGTATGGAAGTGAAACATGGGCGATAAATAGTTTGGACAAGAAGAGAATAGAAGCTTTCGAAATGTGGTGCTACAGAAGAATGCTGAAGATTAGATGGGTAGATCACATAACTAATGAGGAAGTATTGAATAGAATTGGGGAGAAGAATAGTTTGTGGCACTACTTCAACAGAAGAAGGGATCGGTTGGTAGGACATGTTCTGAGGCATCAAGGGATCACCAGTTTAGTATTGGAGGGCAGCGTGGAGTGTAAAAATCGTAGAGGGAGACCAAGAGATGAGTACACTAAGCAGATTCAGAAGGATGTAGGTTGCAGTAGGTACTGGGAGATGAAGAAGCTTGCACAGGATAAAGTAGCATGGAGAGCTGCATCAAACCAGTCTCGGGACTGAAGACCACAACAACAACAACCTATTGGCGGTTGGCCGCAGCTGTCTACGGCGCGCCACTCTCGAGGCTATTCTCGCTTACAATGCAGAGTTGTCGTCCATGAAGGCATTTACGGTCACACTTTATGTGAACGTTGCATCTTTAAGAGGTTCATCATTTTAAAAGTAGAAAAAGACATTTGCAGATTCAGGTGCAGAGTTAGCTATTTGCTGTATGTGTCATTTTTTCTTGTCTACACTGTTTCATTCATGAAATATTAAATAACTGTTATCAACACAATTTTTAAGAAAGTAAGTAAAGTTGATCTGGTAACTGTTTACCTTGCGATTAAATGACAATAGAGGTGAGAAAAAAATACACTTTTCATTCTAGTACAGCGCGAAATGTTCTTACAATGAAGATAGTTCGCTTCGTAGCCGCGAGGAGGCCAAGTAAATAGACTGAGTTGTTCTCTCCTTTTTTTTAAGCTGGTAGCCGCGATGGATGCTCGACACTGTGCAGTAGTAGCATACGTAGGGTTAAAATACTGAAAAAGAGAAAAATACACCGAAAGTACTGGGTGCATCCAGAGGTGAGTAGTCGTTTGTTGCAAAAAATGGTTCAAATGGCTCTGAGCACTATAGGACTTAACATCTATGGTCATCAGTCCCCTAGAACTTAGAACTACTTAAACCTAACTAACCTAAGGACATCACACAACACTCAGTCATCACGAGGCTGAGAAAATCCCTGACCCCGCCGGGAATCGAACCCGGGCGCGGGAAGTGAGAACGCTACCGTACGACCACGAGATGCGGACGGTTGTTGCAAGGAGCGTTTTACGTTATATTTAACGAGCTACGAGAGGATGAAATGAAAATTTTCAACTATTTCCGAATGTCTTTCTCAAGCTTCGATGAATTACATCACACGCTTTACAGAAGCAAGACACGAACATGAGACTCGCTATACCTTTAATGGAAATGCTGGCTATAACTTTAAGGTAAGTGAATCCTAATGTGTAAGTATCCTGTCTCAGCCAAAAATTATCTCAGCTAAAATTAAAGAAACCCAGTAGTGTGTATCACTAGTTTTAACACTTTCATTTCAATTAACAAAAAAGATAATGATTAGGTCAATAAACGAACAAGTTCAATTCTCTTTTCTTTATTGATATTGAATGAAATGTTACATGTAAATCTGTCTTTTGAGGATAAGAAACATCAATTAACAGTAAATGAAATTAACAGAATGGACATGCAAAAAAGGAAAGTAACTCCTTTTAATTCACTTTTCTGCAAAAACCCTCTACTTAAGAGTCAAAATCAATAAACTCTGGTGAAATAGAAGGCGATTGTTCTCTAGACATCAGAATTCTTTCAGCTCGATACTGTTGGGACTGCATCTGCACTAATTGAGGAGCTGCACGCTGGTTGTACATGTATGTATGTAATGTTTGGAAATGTCCTGGGCTTACTGCCATCGTTGGTTCATGTTGCATAGGTTGCTGACACGCTGCATAACAGCCATGAAATGGTTGCGATTTTGCGTTTCGGACGCGCTGAAGTAGGCGTAACACTTCCATACGGAATTCTAGTTTTTGATCTAAATCAAACTTACGCAGTGTGAGCAACAAGGAATCAAAAAAGATTTGTCTTCGTCCTCAGCGGACGGAGAACGAATTTGAGGACTATCCAGAAATTTGCATAATTTAGCTTCCAGATCTGTTGTCACTCTTCTCACTTTCGTTTTCTTTTATGGAACTGATGAGCCTACTGAAATCTGCTCAGGTGTTGAGGCGTCAGCTGATGTTACCGGATTGCCGGTGTCGTCTTCTGCCATGGAAAATTCCAAAGGATGTTCCAAATGCTGAATTTCATCTTCCTGTAGACTTGAAACTGAATCCCTTGTTTCTAAAGCAGGTGCCAAGAACCCCAGCTGGTCAGCGTACACGTATTTTAATATTCTTACTGCTTCTGAACCAGATTTCTTCACTTTCCTTACATATTTCCGATGTTGTTGTTGTTGTCTTCAGTCCTGAGACTGGTTTGATGCAGCTCTCCATGCTACTCTATCCTGTGCAAGCTTCATCTCCCAGTACCTACTGCAACCTACATCCTTCTGAATCTGCTTAGTGTATTCATCTCTTGGTCTCCCCCTACAATTTTTACCCTCCACACTGCCTTCCAATACTAAATTGGTGATCCCTTGATGCCTCAGAACATGTCCTGCCAACCGATCCCTTCTTCTGGTCAAGTTGTGCCACAAACTCCTCTTCTCCCCAATCCTATTCAATACTTCCTCATTAGTTATGTGATCTACCCATCTAATCTTCAGCATTCTTCTGTAGCACCACATTTCAAAAGCTTCTATTCTCTTCTTGTCCAAACTATTTACCGTCCATGTTTCACTTCCATACATGGCTACACTCCATACAAATACTTTCAGAAATGACTTCCTGACACTTAAATCTATACTCGATGTTAACAAATTTCTCTTCTTCAGAAACACTTTCCTTGCCATTGGCAGTCTACATTTTATATCCGCTCTACTTCGACCATCATCAGTGATTTTGCTCCCCAAATAGCAAAACTCCTTTACTACTTTAAGTGTCTCATTTCCTAATCTAATGCCCTCAATATCACCCGACTTAATTCGACTACATTCCACAATCCTCGTTTTGCTTTTGTTGATGTTCATCTTATACCCTCCCTTCAAGACACCATCCATTCCGTTTAACTGCTCTTCCAAGTCCTTTGCTGTCTCTGACAGAATTACAATGTCATCGGCGAACCTCAAAGTTTTTATTTCTTCTCCATGGATTTTAATACCTACTCCGAATTTTTCTTTTGTTTCCTTTACTGCTTGCTCAATATACAGATTGAATAACATTGGGGAGAGGTTGCAACCCTGTCTCACTCCCTTCCCAACCGCTGCTTCCCTCTCATGCCCCTCGACTCTTATAACCGCCATCTGGTTTCTGTACAAATTGTAAATAGCCTTTCGCTCCCAGTGTTTTACCCCTGCCACCTTTAGAATTTGAAAGAGAGTATTCCAGTCAACATTGTCAAAAGCTTTCTCTAAGTCTACAAATGCTAGAAACGTAAGTTTGCCTTTCCTTAATCTTTCTTCTAAGATAAGTCGTAAGGTCAGTATTGCCTCACGTGTTCCAGTATTTCTACGGAATCCAAACTGATCTTCCCCGAGGTCGGCTTCTACTAGTTTTTCCATTCGTCTGTAAAGAATTCGTGTTAGTATTTTGCAGCTGTGGCTTATTAAACTGATTGTTCGGTAATTTTCACATGTGTCAACACCTGCTTTCTTTGGGATTGGAATTATTATATTCTTCTTGAAGTCAGAGGGTATTTCGCCTGTTTCATACATCTTGCTCACCAGATGGTAGAGTTTTGTCAGTACTGGCTCTCCCAAGGCCGTCAGTAGTTCTACTGGAATGTTGTCTACTCCGGGGGCCTTGTTTCGACTCAGGTCTTTCAGTGCTCTGTCAAACTGTTCACGCAGTATCGTATCTCCCATTTCATCTTCATCTACATCCTCTTCCATTTCCATAATATTGTCCTCAAGTACATCACCGTTATATAGACCCTCTATATACTCGTTCCACCTTTCTGCTTTCCCTTCTTTGCTTAGAACTGGGTTTCCATCTGAGCTCTTGATGTTCATACAAGTGGGTCTCTTATCTCCAAAGGTCTCTTTAATTTTCCTGTAGGCAGTATCTATCTTACCCCTAGTGAGATAAGCCTCTACATCCTTACATTTGTCCTTTAGCCATCCCTGTTTAGCCATTCTGCACTTCCTGTCGATCTCATTTTTGAGACGTTTGTATTCCTTTTTGCCTGCTTCATTTACTGCATTTTTATATTTTCTCCTTTCATCAATTAAATTCAATATTTCTTCTGTTACCCAAGGATTTCTACTAGCCCTCGTCTTTTTACCAACTTGATCCTCTGCTGCCTTCACTACTTCACCCCTCAAAGCTACCCATTCTTCTTCTACTGTATTACTTTCCCCCATTCCTGTCAATTGTTCCCTTATGCTGTCCCTGAAACTCTGTACAACCCCTGGTTCTTTCAGTTTATCCAGGTCCCATCTCCTTAAATTCCCACCTTTTTGCAGTTTCTTCAGTTTTAATCTACAGGTCATAACCAATAGATTGTGGTCAGAGTCCACATCTGCCCCTGGAAATGTCTTACAATTTAAACCTGGTTCCTAAATCTCTGTCTTACCATTATATAATCTATCTGATACCTTTTAGTATCTCCAGGGTTCTTCCATGTATACAACCTTCTACCATGATTCTTAAACCAAGTGTTAGTTATGATTAAGTTGTGCTCTGTGCAAAATTCTACCAGGCGGCTTCCTCTTTCATTTCTTAGCCCCAATCCATATTCACCTACTACGTTTCCTTCTCTCCCTTTTCCTACACTCGAATTCCAGTCACCCATGACTATTAAATTTTCGTCTCCATTCACATATTTTCGATAATAGTCCCTAATGTTACGCCACTTTTGTTGTGCCTTCTGGCCTACAAAGGAGAAAAAAAGAAACGGAAATTTAACGTAACTTTAAAATCTTTAACATAATTAATTAATGACTAAATATTGAACGTAATTTTTGTACATTTATATCTTTGGTTTTAGATATTTGGCTACTGGTTGTCACTTAGTTGATCTGCACTATACATACAGAATAGGCAAGTCAACAGCCAGTGACATAGTGAGGAAAGTGTGCTGTGCGATTTGGGGCTGCCTGCGTGACAAGTGTCTGCCTCAGCCGACAGAGGAGGAGTAGAAGAATATTGCCAATGGATTCCAAATCCGTGCAAATTTCCCAAATTGCATAGGGGCAATCGATGGTAAACACATTCGGTTGGTCAAACCAAAGACGAGTGGTTCACTGTTTTATAAGGACTTCTTTTCCATTGTTCTTTTAGCAGTGGCAGACTCAGATTATAGATTCGTTTTTGTTGACATTGGTTCGTTTGGAAAAGATTCAGACGGCATAATTTAAAAAACAAAAAATCTACCCTGTCGAAACGTCTGAACGGAAATACATTGTGTATACCAGAGCCCCCTGGCTTACCAAATGCCACTGGGATAGTATGTGTTTGTTGGTAACGAAGCATTTGGACTCTCAGAACACGTACTACGACCATATGATGGTAAAATGTTGACATGTGAGAAGAGAATTTTCAACTACCGTTTGTCACGGGCTCGTAGGTACGTTGAATGTTCCTTCGGCATATTGTCGAACAAATGGCGCGTCTTCCAGCGAGCCATGAATGTGAAACTGGATTATGCTCTTGACATAACAAAAGCATGTTGTGTTCTGCATAATTGTGTGTGCGAGAGAGATGGGCACCGAATTGAAGACACATTTATTGTGAATGGATTTGAGACTGCAATGAACTTCGATGAAAGAAGAAGAAGTGTGTCAGCAATAAGAAACAGAGACGTAATGGCAAATTATTTTGTAAGTGAGGCTGGTAAAGTGCCTTGGCAGGACAGCAAAATCTGAGGTGTTACATAGAGCAGAAAATGAACTTTTTCATGCATTTTCCTTAATACCTACAGTTTTATTAATTTTATTGTTCTAGCTTGTTATTATCAGTAATTTCACCTGTAAATTGACCTGAGACTTAATAAAACTAAGTAATCAGCTATTGTTGACTCTTTCATACACTATCCAGAAACTCGTTTGAGAGCAGTGCTTACTGAACCTGGTTTGTTTAATGTTCTGTTTTTAGTGATTTATCACTCTATCCAATATTGTAATTGTCCAAGGCGATCATGTGGGTTAATTCGTGAGATGCAAAACAATCGATACCATTATTCCCAATTCTTACATATTATTGTCCAAATATGCTGTTCTTTTTTATTGTTATATTTGTGCATTTTTGTTACATTATCAATGTGTAACATGTCAACAATAATAGAAATGCAGGACTTTCTCAACACTTATCATTGTTCAGCAATCTCTAAACAAAAATACTTAACGAGTTCCAGAAATCTAATTCGCTAACTATGCCGCAATTCAGATTGATCTTTAAACCAATTGTATTATTCTAATAGTGGACGAAACACTTACCAACGGATTTTTTCTCTGTGCTCGAATGATCTGCGAAATCATCGAATAATGCACAGCAGATTTCATGCCATGCTGCATCCTTCTTATTTCTGTCATTGTATTCCTCGGTCCTTACATCCCAAATACAAGGCCTTTTTCCCACTTCCATTATCAGAATGTCCATATCTATTTTCTCAATGTCTAGTGGGCACATCGTGGAAGTCACTTTGTAGTCACACGGAACGGAGCACGCAACCGCCTGCTGCAGATGGCCCTCTACTCCGCTCCCAGCACTGACTGCTGTCAGCTGGGCCTTCTCCGCACACCTGTCGCACCGCCCGTGTGAAACGCCCAATTGATTCTCGTGACCCACAGCGCTGCGTGTGCCGCAGCGGGTTTTCCGCCTCGCTATGGGCGATGCGGCTGGCAAGCGGCAGAATTCCGCAGCCGCAGACGTTCCGCCCCGTGTGGACTGCTGCGTCTGCGTCTGCCCCATGCGCCATAGCGGTGCGGTCATTTACCGCGCGTCCGACGTTCCGCAGCTATTCCGCTCGTGTGGCCCCGGTCTTAGCTGTTACCCGGGAAACGGCGTCTCGTCCCCACCGCTGAGCCAAACGTCAAAAGTCGCAACTAATTTTAAACGCACTATCGTCTCACCTGTTATTATGATTACTTCCATTTACGTGGGCAGTAAAACGTTGCGCACACGTGGACGGCGCAGTTGTCCCATCGATTATTAATCTCCACCCGTCCAAACCACGCCCGAGCAAAGCCCAGTACTGCACCATAATCTATAAAAACATAAAAGTCAACAAACATCGTTGCAATCGCCCCATCAATCGTTTAAAGAGTGGTTCATAAAACCAATGATGATAGCAAACATAGTTTATTTTACGAGGCTTACATTCACTTTTGAAACATCAGAAAAAGCACGCCGAAATGTGTTCTTTATTTTAAAGAATCCCAGCAGAAGAACGCAAGTTGTGTGTGGTCAGAGATAAACACGAACAACCGGAAATAGATACCTATTTCTTCACAAATCTACCCACATTTCTAACGTTAAGTTACTCTTCGCGCAATGATACCTACCGATGTGACTGATGATCAACTACCTTTACATAAATCAAACAACGAAACTAAATGAAATAAATCTTCCTAAGAAAATGAATTTTTTGTCGTCTAACCTATTTCTTTGTATTTAACCATTTTAGTACGGAATTTAGGAAAAGAAGCTTGAATAATCTAGTCCCTAGCAGTCTGTGTCTTCCCTAATCTCCGACAACAAACAGTACATCTGTGAAGGAGACCACGTATAATACGCTGCTGCGACCTATTCTTCAGTAACGCTGGAGTGTTCGGGATACACAATAGGTCCGTTTAAACGAAGACATCGAAACAATTCAGAGCACGGCTATTAGGTTTGTTGGGGGTAGATTTGAACAACACGTAAGTTTTATGGAGCTGCTTCAGGAACTCAAATGGCAATACCTGGAGGAAGGTGTCGTTCTTTTCGAGAAATACTATTGAAAAATTTAGAGAACTGGGATTTGAAGCTGGCTGCCGAACGGTTTTACTGCCGCCGACATACATTGCAGTGGGAGGGGGGAAGGAGGGGGGGGACGAGATGGAGGCAGGAAGGTGATCCAGGAGAAATTAGGGCTCATACGGGGGCATGTAGACAGTTTTTTTCCCACTCTGTGTTTGCGAGTGGAGCAGGAAAGGAAATGACTAGCAGTGCTACTGGGTACCCTTCGCTAATCGCCCTAAGTGGCTTGCGAAGGATCTATTTCTACGTGATTACTCTGCTGTTCACAAAAAAGTGCTTGGCAGAGGGTTCAATTAACAACCTTCAAGTTGTCTCTCAACCGTTCCACTCTCCAACGGCTCGCGGCAAAAACGAGCACTTACATTTTCTCTGCGAGCATGATTCCTCTTATCTTACCGTGATGATCACTTCTCCCTATGTAGGTAGGTGACAACAACTTGTTTTCGCGATCGGAGTAGAAAACTGGTGACTGAAATTTCACAAGAAGGTCCCGTCGCAACGGAAAACGCCTTTGTTTTAATTATTGCCACTTCAACTCACGTATCGTGTCTGTGGCTCTATCTCCCCTACTTCGCGACAATACAAAACGGGCTGCCCTTCTTTGAACTTTTTCGATGTCATCCGTCAGTCCCACCTGATGCGGATCCCACACCGCACAGCAGTACTCCAGAATAGGGCGGACAAGCGTGGTGTAAGCAGTCTCTTTAGTAGACCTGTTGATGCTTCTAAGTGTTCTGCCAACGAATCACAGTCTTTGGTATGCTCTACACACAAAATTATCTATGTGATCGTCCAGTTTAGGTTATTTGTACTTGTAATCCCTAAGCATTTAGTTGAATTTACTGGCTTCAGATTTGTATGACTTATCGCCTAGTCGAAATTTAGCGGATATCTTTTAGTACTCATGTCAATAACATCGCACTTTTCTTTATTCAGGGTCAATTGCTGCTTTTCCCACTATACAGATATCTAAATCATTTTGCAAGTCGTTTTGATCATCTGATGACTTTACAAGACAGGTAAATTACAGCATCATCTGCAAACAATCTAAGACGGCTACTCAGATTGTCTCCTATGTCGTTAATATAGATCAGGAACAATAGAGGGCCTATTACACTTCCTTGGGGAGCGCCGGATAATTACTTCTGTTTTACTCGATGACTTTCCGTCTGTTACTACGAACTGTGACCTCTCTGACAGAAAATCACGAATCCAGTCGTACAACTGAGGCGATATTCCGTAGGCAGGCAGTTTGGTTAGAAGGCGCTTGTGAGGAACGGTCTATAAAGCCCGCTAGAAATCCACAAATATGGAACCAGTTTGACATCCCCTGTCTATAACACTCATTACTTCGTGAGTACAAGGAGTTAATTGTGTTTCACAAGACCGATATTTTCTGAATTCGTGCTGACTATGTGTCAATAAATCGTTTCCTTCGAGGTAGTCTCGCGTGACTTATAATCATATGAAATATTTTTCTCTTTCTTTTTACCTGAATGTCGTTATTACGCGGTGGGCTTTTCTCAAAATTAATTGCTAATTTGGTTATTAGTTTAATGTTGATTTTTTCTTTGATTTGAATTAAATTGCTTTTTGTAAGACGGTTTGTTCAATGAAAGTTAATCCTTAGCAAAATCATTAATCACGTTAATAATTGTAAGACACACTGATGTTGTAAAACGTTAAATATAAGTTAAAAAATAATATAAACCTTTTTAGGTTCTTGCCTCGGCTTAACGTTTCTACTCAAACATGAGACCTCTAATTATTATTTGCATTTGCCCACACACACGAGAGAGAATAATTTCTTACCATTTTGATTCGTAATGCATTGTAGTCTGAGCCGTGGCTCTGGATCTCGGCTGTTATACTGAAAATAAAAATCTTAAAGCTATGTCGTCCGTTGCAGTGGCTGTCGGCTGTGGAAAAAATTTGTATTGTAATTGAAGCGTGCGAATAATTCGCTTCCGCTGATTTCATTAATTAAAAGTGCCACGTAATGACGGCTGTGGCTGCAATTGTTGCGCTGAAAATAACTTGAATTACTGATATTCAAAGGAAGCGGACATGAGATAGGCCTCACCTCTTACAATTAAAACTGAGTAACAGCGTGAAACCGATATATTATGTGCTTACAAGTACAATAATGCTTACACGCGACAGCACTCGCCACGATGTCCGACTACTCGCATCGAAGACAAAAGAGAGAGTGATAACGGACAAAATATGACAAAACATGGTTCCTTTTCCATCTACGTGGTCCATTATTGTCAGAGTGTATCTTTTTTATTCTTTGCACTCGAAAATGACGCACGGAATTTTATATCGTTATAATAATAATAATACACATGAGGGAACATTACATACTGCTTGAGCGGTTAACGTTCACGTATAATTCAATATTAAACGTTTTTTTGAAATTCCTCTTTCACTTTTTTGTAATATTTCTACTAGGGACAGTACAATGCCCCCCCCCCCCCAAAAGTTTACGACACAAAATGTACGTATTAGTTCTTTTTTCTCATTAACATTTCCTACTTTACGTCCACAGTGTCACACACACAGTTTTTACAGGTTTCATTTCACGTGGGTCGCATTTTATCATAATGGCCACCATGTTGTTTCACATTAGATTGATACAACAAATAACACAAATTGAGTTATTTACACCAAAGGATTTCGTATACAATTGTTTACAATGTAGTCATGAACTAAATGAAAATAATATACAATCAAGTTGCCATTCATCATATAATATTTTAAACATTTTCTAGATTGGGTTTTCATCCCAAGGTCGTACTGTCGTTGTGGCTGCTTGTTTTGGCTGTTGCAGCTTATGCAGCGTTCGTTGGCACACGAGTTAGTCTGATATTTATACAGTCCCAGGAGTGTTAACTGTTCGCTCCCCATTCGGCGCGGCTTGAGGAAAACCCTAGGGAAAACGTCGGCGGAGCGACAGACTAACCTGCTTTGGCTGTTGTCAATTAATTATTTATACGATGTCAGTTCAGAATTTTGAATGAGCATATGTTAATGAGTACCTATTTGTGACAGTATGCAAAAGAAATGACATTATGACGACAATAGATACACCGTAAGAGAATTTTTGTACGAGGTTTGTCCGGAAAATACGTATAAAAGATGAATACTGTCTTTATGTTACAGGTTGCAGTCACGGCCAGGTGGGACGACTGCTGTAATCAATCCCATCAACGCTCAATTCGAGTCAGAGCACTCTGCGTGGAGGTGGGAGTGTGCGGCAGCTTGTTGACAGTTACCCTTTTTCACCTGCCGTCGGCACGGATCTCTCTCTCTGATTGAGGAACAGCGCGTCAACTTCAAGTATCTTGCAAAGCTAGGCTAGAATGGCCGTGAGATTTTTGAAATAGGCTTAGGGAGACAATTCTCTGAAGGAACCGACCGTGAACAAGTGGTTAAAAAGGTTCCGGGATCGCCGAGAAGAAGTGAACGGTGACCCTCGCCCAGGACGCCCGTCGACATCGAGTTCCGATGCAAATGTTGAACGAATTCGGGTTCGTGTTCTTAAAGACCTTAGATTGACAGTCAGAATGATTGCTGACGAGCTGTCAATCTCCAAAACAATCGTTCACGAAATCCCGACACAAAAACTTGAAATGAAGAAATTGTGTGCGAAAATCGTACCGAAGCTCTCGACGCCAGAATAGAAGGCAAAGAGGGTCGAGTGCTGTGAGGATTGGTTGGAAGCAGAGGAACGAGGGGACTTTCTCAACCGAGTCATCACTGGAGACGAGTCCTGGTTTTACCAATTCGATGTGGAGCTCAAATCTCAAAGCAAGGAATGGAAACTAGCAGGAGAACCGAGAACAAAAAAGTCAAGGTCCAATGTGAGGCCAATGTTGTTTGTTTTCTTTGATTCTAGGGGCATTGTTTACAAGTAATTTGTCCCTCCCAGCCAGAGAGTGAACGGAAATTTTTACGTTGAAGTTCTGATACGTCTCAGACTTCGTGTGACCCGAGTTCGACCGGAGTTGGCAAAAGGGGGCAGGTGCATCCTTCATCACGACAATGCGCCCGCTCAGACGTCGCTCGTTGTGCGTGAATTTTTGGCCCGAAGCTCAATCACCGTGACAGACCACCCGCCTTATTCACTAGATTTAGCCCCGTGTGACTTCTTCATGTTCCCGAAATGCAGAATGGTGCTTCGGGGGCGGCACTTGGGAGATGTGGAAGCCATCAAGGCGGAAACGACACGGCAACTGAACAACATCACAACTGAAGACTTTCAGCAATGTTATCAACAGTTGAAACGCCGTTGGCAGAAGTGTATCGCGTCTCAGGGCGAGTATTTTGAAGGAGACCGTGTTGTAATACCTGAATAATTGTAAAGTAAAGTTATTATTTAACTTTTATACGTATTTTCCGGACAAACCTCGTATATGAGACAGTATCACAGTGTCTGCAGCTATTTGTCACGGTGTTGCTGGTGTTCTACTTCACGGCGTTCAGCTCGTGGCAGCGCCGGTAGGTGTGGTCTGCACTGTGGGTCCCTGCGGCGACGGAGAGGTCAGCGCCCGCTGGGCATAGGCGTGGCTCCCGCCGGCGTGCAACGTCACAGTCAGAGTCAGCTGATCGACCGCACAGCTGGCGATGCGCGTCTGTCTGCGGCCGGGCGTGACGGGGTGGGACGAGGACCGCCTCCCCCTCCCACCTCAGCCCCCCCCCCCATTCTTCGTGCTCAGCGACAGGATTCAGCTCAGCTACCCATCACCGGCGTTGTAAATGAAACACACACGCATACAACGTAATATTTCCTTCCCGCTGATGATGTTGGGGCTAGCGGGAGAGGAACGTTTATTAGTGCGGCAGTTGTTGTGAAGCTTTCACGTTTCCGAGCGTCAAGCTAGTAGCATTGTCTTGCAGAACAATATGACATTGATCTTTTTCCTAGAATGCCATTTAGATACGACACAGTTTTCGTTATAGAGGTAAAGGTGGAAAATGGCCCCCACTTTGTTTTTTTTTTCATACAACACCTTTTATTTTTAGTATAATCACCTGAAATTAACATAAAGCATTTCTCTAGTATGTCCTGCAAATACTTACGACATGTTTTGGTTTAACTTTTTAATAGTTAAAACAAAATTTTATTTTTCCTGATAGTCTGCATTTTGTTGCGTCAAGAATTTGTGCTGGTAATATGGGCCCCAAGGTAGTTTGAAATAAAAAGAAACAAAAATTTGAAAAAATAATTTTATTTAATTTTTGTGTATAATGAAAGAAAGATTCACTCTGAACATTGTTAATTAGTCTACTGGTGCGATGATTTTCACAGCCTATGCCTAGTCTACTCACAATAGTCACACATATAAGCATCTTTTTACACGTTACAAGTGATCCTCTTTCAGCTGCAGACAATGCGCTGTTGTGGCGTAGCAAGACAGCCACGCCACGGAAGTAGCCGAAAGGCACGCGCTAAGCTCACGCAGATGGGCGTGAGGTCTGAAACAGGATACGTAATGAATGCTATAAAGAAAAGTACGTAGCTTCTGGAATACTTAACTTTAATCCATACTTGTGGTACATCGCTCTTGACGATACAAGTGAGACTCTGTAGATACATGCAATGTTACTAATGGCGACTTGCTAGGTCGTAGCCATGGATTTAGCTGAAGGCTATTCTAACTATCTGCTCTGCAAATGAGCGAGGCTTCGACAGTGTGCATCGCTAGCTACGTCGTCCGTACAACTGGGGCGAGTGCTCGTCCGTATCTCGAGACCTGCCTTGTGGTGGCGCTCGGTCTGCGATCACAGTGGCGACACGCGGGTCCGACATGTACTAATGGACCGCGGCCGATTTAAAACTACCACCTAGCAAGCGTGGTGTCTGGCGGTGACACCACATTCCTCCCCCGCAAATCGGCGAACGGTCGTGTTATAAGGCTTCCGCCCGCTTTGGGGAGGACCCCATGTTGACGTATGCGATGAGGTGGGGAGCCTAACAACAGGCGAGGCTGTGCCACCCGCACCCGGCCATTCGGTAGCTAGGAAACGCCTGAAAACCTAGTCCAGGGTGCACGTCAACATGCGGTGTATGCGCCAGTAAAGAGACAGGAGGGGCTGAAGGGTCGACCTCCATTGCGTCGGAGCGGGCAAGAGTTCCATGGCGGAGGGCAGCTGGTCACGGGAAGCGATCGGCGGCGCGTGACCCAGGGAGGCGCTTGGCGGTTGCAGGGAAGCGTCCACTGCGGGCGGCGCCGGCGGGAGACCAAGCGGCGGCGGCGGCGGCGGCGGCGGCGGCGGCGGCGGCGACGCGTCGCCATGGGGCAAAATGGAAGGCAGCGTCGGTAACACCTGGGGATGAGGCGAGCCAGTAGATGGGTCCCCAGGGCGCTGACCGGACGGCACCGTCGCTGAAAGCAGACGGGGAGCGGCAGAACCCGTGCGACGACAGAGGCGCAGCTAATTGAGATGCCGACGCACCTCACCAGAGGCCCCCAAAACCAAATACATCGCGCGGCCGAGGCAGCGAAGAATGCGCCCTGCGAGCCAACGCCGTGAACCCCTATAGTTGCGATAGAATACCACGTCGCCTGGAGCAAAAGCAGGAGTCTGCCGCTGCACAGGAACCTGATGCGGCGGATGCAGCAAAGACATCAAGGTTCGATGAGGACGACCGTGGAGCAACTCAGCCGGCGAGCGACCATCTCGGGGCTGCGAGCGATACGATGACAAAAAGAGCACATATTCGTAATCGCAGCATCGATTCCGAACCAAGTACAGTGCTGACGAGCAAGTTGTTTCGTTCGCACCATACCCCAATGTCCTTGGTGGAGAAGCCGTAAAACAGAGGACTGTAACGAACGTGGTACCACGACTCTGGACTGACCATTATCAGAACGCAACAACAAAACACCACGTCGTAGAAAAAGACTCTCCTTGTGAGCAAAAAAATGATTCCTGAGCAAAGTCAAGCGTGTCTTGTCTATCCAAAATGTCTATCACTTGTTGAAGGGAGGGATTGACGAGTTTCAAAATCTGTGCCCGTATGCGAACATCAGAAACGTTCTGTGCTATTGCATCACGTACCATAGTATCTGAATAAGGGAGTCCACATTCACACTCAAAAGCACAATCCCTTGTAAGGCCTTGCAATGTTGCAACCCACTCCCGATTAGGTTGACCGGCCGTACGTTTTGTACGAAAGAACATATACCTTTTAGCCACTACATTAACTGTTTCCTTGAAATAGGCATCTAAAGCAGACAAAATCTCGTCGTAGGACAGAGTTGCTACGTCGCGTCGGGGAAATAATTTCACTGTCACACGGTACGTTTGCACCCCTACACACGACAATAAATGAGGCTGCCGCTCGTTACCTTGAATTCTGTAGGCGGCGAGATGAAATCCAAACTGGCGTGACCACTCCGTCCATGTTTCCTTAGCTGGTTCATAGGGACGAAATGGGGGTGCAACTGCATGCTGTGGCTGCGGTAGCGATGAAGTGGCGGCGGCCGCATCGTTTTGCAGTGCACGTTGACCCTGGACGAGCTGTCCAAGGGCATCCCATAACGCCTGCGTCTGCTGATTCTGCAAGCGATAAAATTCGGACAGTACATCTGGCGAAGCCATGACACAAGTAAATATAAGCAGTTAGAAAGAACAAGACCCTTTTTGGACTCGTCGCCAACTGTTGTGGCGTAGCAAGACAGCCACGCCACGGAAGTAGCCGAAAGGCACGCGCTAAGCTCACGCAGATGGGCGTGACGTCTGAAACAGGATACGTAATGAATGTTATAAAGAAAAGTACGTAGCTTCTGGAATAATTAACTTTAATCCATACTTGTGGTACATCGCTCTTGACGATACAAGTGAGACTCTGTAGATACATGCAATGTTACTAATGGCGCCTTGCTAGGTCGTAGCCATTGACTTAGCTGAAGGCTATTCTAACTATCTGCTCGGCTAATGAGCGAGGCTTCGTCAGTGTGCATCGCTAGCTACGTCGTCCGTACAACTGAGGCGAGTGCTAGTCCGTATCTCGAGACCTGCCTTGTGGTGGTGCTCGGTCTGCGATCACAGTGGCGACGCGCGGGTCTGACATGTACTAAATGGACCGCGGCCGATTTAAAACTACCACCTAGCAAGTGTGGTGTCTGGCGGTGACACCACATGCGCCAACATGCCTTTTTCCCCTCAGACCGATGACACGAGAAATTTTTCTTTGAACGACGCTAAGATCTGACTCGTCTGCCGGCTGGGGTGGTCGAGCGGTTCTAGGCGCTACAGTCTGGAACCGCGCGACAGCTACTGTCGCAGGTTCGAATCCTGCCTCGGGCATGGATGTGTGTTATGTCCTTAGGTTAGTGAGGTTTAAGTAGTTCTAAGTTCTAGGGGACTGATGACCTCAGCAGTTAAGTCCAATACTGCTCAGAGCCATTTTTTGACTCGTCTACATTAAAAACTCTGTCTGCAGGATATTTGTAGTTACTGAACGCAGCTTCAAGTAAACTGAAGAAATTGTCGACAGCTTGTTTATTAGACTCATTAGCACGTGAAATCGAAGTTGAGGATGGCTTCAAAATAGACAGAATATTTTTGTGCCGTGACATAAAATGGTCAAACCAACTTCGACCAGAAACTTCGCCCTTTACAAATGTATTTCTTGGGCAAAGCTGGTAGGCCATGCGCCTGACGTCATTTTTGGTAAGGCTGTAGAATTTGGATTCCATAATGAGAAGATATTTAACCAGTTCGTCCTCAAGTCCCTGTGGTAAAACCGGTGGACGGACCAGTTTAATGTTAACTATTTCTTCGACCGGTTTATCGATTCGTGAAAGCCTTTGGAGCGTAGAACGAGGGACAGAGTACACTTTAACCGCTTTTTTCAGCCCCATTTTTTTCTCTTTAACAGCTACAATAGCATTTGACATATTTGCTTTGTCCCACGATTGCCGTATCGATTTTTTTGGTGGTACAAGATGTCTTCGAGGCATCTGAAACATAAAGAGTAGCAATATTTGTAAATCCATAAAATCTGATTGATTTTACGGGGCCCATATTACCAGCAGCAAAAGGGGCCCATATATCCACCCTCGACATCTTGGGAAAAACGATTTTGCCTACGGTTAGTTTGGTTCGCAACCGACGTCAATTAATGTGAAACGGCATCCCAACAACTAGCCAGATACGTACCTTACCTTAGTTTTAGTAATAACATGTTGGAAATTTGAGTTTTATTCAAATAAACACTAACCTTTCAAAGTTTTGATGACAGCGAAAAAATTTACAGCACGACTACTCACAAACCATGACAGCTACTACGTCTGCGCACTCTACAGTGAAGTTTGGAAACTAATTTTAGTAGTTCACGTGCTCTCCACTAGAATTCGTGGCCTGTACTTCCAAATATGTAGGGGGCCCATAATACCAGCAGGGGCCCTTTTTTCCACCTTTGCCTCTACCTCACTTTTGGTTTTGTTAAGATCATTTAATGTTTCCACTGCACTAGCAGGCACTTTTAGGCGCCCACATACGAGTTCAGCACAAAACATTCGTTACTTCTGCAGTTGTTTTTATATGGATGTTATATGGCAAGCTGGATAGAGGGATTGCAGAGGATCAGTTCGGATTTAGAAGAAGAAAAGGAACAAGAGATGCTATTGGCCTGTTGAGAACTATAGGGGAAAGATATATGGAAAAGGGTAGAGAAATCTTTACTGTTTTTATAGATTTAGAAAAGGCTTGTGACAGAGTTCAGTGGAAGAAGCTGATGGATATTTTGAAGAGGAGAGGAGTAGATTGGAAAGAGAGACGACTGATACAGCTTGCCGATGACCACAAACATATGTGAAAACAGTGAAGGGACGTCAGTTCTGACGAAAGACAGGCCGCAGAGGCGAGACTGTGCAACAGTAACTGGTAGCAGCAAGGCGGTTATTGTCTTAGCGTTAACAATCTACAGAGGATGTCCAGGACTTGTTTACGTTTCAAGCGTGGGGGAAGCAGCGTCGCAGTTCAGCGACGACACCTTCTTCGGTAGCACGTCTGCAGTCGGCCGGTCCAGAAAGAGGCGATGGACAGTTCGCTCCGAATCTTCATTTGTTACTCAAATCTAACGCGGCAAAAACGGTGAAAGCCTTTGTCACAACAATATCGCCAGCTGTAACGGAATGTTTGGCACAGTGCTGTTTTCGTGGTGTTTTATAAATTCACGTTTTTATAATTGTACGTTTATATAATTGAAAACCCTTAAACTAAGGATAAATGTAGTTACGATGAAGAGTTGACCAAATATTTAGCTTTTGGGAGTGAACGATTATGGAAATTATTGTCACTCATATCAGACACTACCATTTTGTAGTGACGAATGCGATTTGGTTTCCATGTCCATATAGTGCATACGAGTTTTAGCCTCTGTTTCACAACAATAAACCATTATCATGGCATGTGAACAAACCGGTTGTCAACGCTCACATAATGCTGACGTGATAATTAAGAAGCCAGAAGATGACAAGTTTTTGTATCTCGTCCATGACAACTGCGAAAATAATGAACTGTTTTTGTTTGCGGACAGACGGTTTAATAGAGCACACAACTGTTTGCTGTAGGAAGGTGGAAGTGTTATACAAACACGACGCCACAAGTGGCTAGTGGAAGTCAGTATCGTTTTTCAATAAAGAAATCGGTGCGTAATGTCAGTTGGGAAGAAGATAACTTTTGCGAGTTAGTCTGTGATGCCGTAACTCTAAATGAGGCTTTATGTAGCCTAATCACAGATACGTGTGCCTCACGGACGTAATTTATCGTTTGCTAAATGAGATTTCACTCTGCAGCGGAGTGTGCGCTGATATGAAACTTCCTGTCATATTAAAACTGTGGGCCGGACCGAGACTCGAAATCGGGATCTTTGCCATTTGCGGGCAAGTGCTCCACCATCTGAGCTACCCAAGCATGACTCACGCCACGTCCTCACAGCTTTACTTCTGTCAGTACCTCGTCTCCTACCTTCCAAAATTCACAGAAGCTCTCCTGCGAACCCTGCAGAAGTAGCACTCCTGAAAGAAAGGATACTGCGGAGACATGGCTTAGCCACAGCCTGGGGGATGTTTCCAGAATGAGATTTTCACTCTGCAGCGGAGTGCGCGCTGATGTGAAACTTCCTGGCGGGATAAAACTGTGTGCCGGACCGAGACTCGAACTCGGGACCTTTGTCTTTCGCGGGAAAGTGCTCTACCAACTGAGCTAAGCCATGTGTCCGCAATAGTTTTTCTTTCAGGAGTGCTAGTTCTGTAAGGTACGCAGGAGAGCTTCTTTGAAGTTTGGAAGGTAGGAGACGAGGTACTAGCAGAATTGAAGCCATGAGGCGAGGTTGTGAATTGTGCTTGGGTAGCTCAGTTGGTAGAGCACTTGCCAACGAAAGGCAAAGGTCCCGAGTTCGAGTCTCAGTCCGGCACATAGTTTTAATCTGCCTGGAAGTTTCATATAGTTTGCAAGTTTACTTGCTTATTATGATGTTAAATGTAAACTCTGAATGCTGTTTGCACATTTATTTTTTCCCGTTTTCATGTACTTTGCTCCCTAGGAATTTAAACTGCCGACATTACGGAGAGCTAGCAGCAACAGTCAGTCGCTGAGACAGCGACAAAGCTCTGTAGGGTCAAGGAGAATGAAGGAAAAAATAACTTCGGTTTCTTCATTATTACGATCTGTTAGTGCAATTAAAGGTGCTGAACGTCAATACAGTGTCATTACGTTTGAAAGTCATTCAGTGACGTGTGTGCAACTTCAGCAGTGTATCCGGCATCGGTAATCGCATTTCGAGAATCGATAAGATAGTGTTTACAGCACGAACCAGAAGCGGTACTGGCAGATCGGTTTATGAAGAGCATGTGTATTAGCCGTATGTAGGACTGTTAAAAGTACTTTGCATATTTTCTTTGGTGCAGTTTCCAGAACGAGAAGACAGACGTAAAATATTTTTACGCTTCACATTTCTTCGGTGTTCAATATTTATAATTTTATACAAAGAGCTATAAGGAGTACTATCGCCATTGTTATGTACCATGTACTTAATCGTTGTGTGTCACAGTGGTGCCCAGCAGACGTATTACGCTTTTTTGCGCTGTTTACTTTTTGAACGACTTATTGTTAAAGAAATTCCAGAGCCAGTACTGCGTGAGCAGACCACGGTCCCCATGTGTAAAGCCCACATGGCGACTGCCGAAACAGACTGCTATTGGTACTTGTCGCCCTCTCAGCTGTTGGCAGCACTGGCAGCGTGGAAGTGCCCTGTGACTTGAGTGGTCTGTCACATTTGTAGTGAGCTGTTTGCAGTGTGAGCGTCTGCGAGGGTATCTAGCGCTACAGTTTCCGAGTCTAAAAGTTCTTGTGCAACACGGATATCGTGAATAAGGTAAGGACGACGATTTTCATTCATTCCTCGTGTGTTCAATTATTTTCTTTTTTGTTTTTGCAAACCCATTGCAGTTGTACAGTATCATTTTGTTCACCACCGAGGCTATTGCGTATAAAGCAAACCCTGAAGGTTACTATGCTCTCAGAATGCTAGCGAATTTCGTATTAAAATTTTTGGTGTTTTAAAACTCTACCGAGATTCCGGTTAAATCTGTTTTACTGACTTAAGGCATAAATGAGAAGACTGTCTCGGACGATATTTTTTCCTCGTCTTCGTGCCATTTTGCTGAATTGTTTTTCTCGAAATATTGGATTGTATTCGTACACATCTGATGCATAAAAGAACTATCCTGCTTGTAGGTAAGGAATAACAGAAGGGAATGGTGGAACACAAATATTGTAATGGAATAAAAAGTATTTCTTCTATTATCAGCAGATGCGAAGCTAAGATAGAATGTAACCCACTCAGGAATAAAAACAACTAGGTTCTGTCTGGTCACAGCGTAGACCTTGGGACTGTCAGATCCTACAATTGAAAGAAAATCAGCCCTCAGTCACTGTTTTTAACAAATTAACCTGGTTTCGACTCTGCTATCATATGACTAAAAACGTATGATAGAGTATAAGCACGGAACTGTCGTGAAAGACTGGCAGTACTTATATTTCATATTATAAAATAATAAAGTAAAATATTAAATATGCCAAAATAGCATTGGCATAAAGGTATTTAAGATAAAGAAAACTGTGATGGCGAGCCACTAAGGGCTGCTCGATACTTGCGTGGTGCAGGTTGCGAAACGGTCCGTTTTGCTCTTTTGGCATATTTATTATTTTATAATATGAAATATAAGTACTGCCAGTCTTTCACGACGATTCCGCACTTATACTCTATCATACGTTTTTAGTCGTAATTCTGTGACCATGTTATAGAATATAGACCATTCTTTGTTTTTAATTCTGAGGAAGAAACTCCTAGCGGTGTCGAAACCAGGTTAATTTGTTAAAAACAGTGACTGAGGGCTGATTTTCTTTCAATTGTAACTATTCACGGTCTCTGAACGTGCAGCCATGTACAACATTTTGTCTGATCCTATATTATTCGCTCGGCATCAAACTGTGTGAGACGATTTTTGACAATTCCGGACTGCGGCATTGAATATTTCGCGAGCACTCGGCTTTACGAAAACTGCAGAATACGGCACTTTATCCTCACAAATATTTAGTCTAACTAATCTATTAGTTTGTTTCTCCCAGTCCTGTATTAGCAAACAGCCCGTTACGTCACGCAAATGTGTTGTAGTACAGAGCGCTTTTCCATGTAACTTCGGTATTACTGCTTTCCTAGAGTAATGTTTGTGATAACAAGTACGACTGTTGGCTAGTCTTACGTTACATAAGGCTGTGCTCCATTTCGTCTTTATTGTTTTTGTGTAAGTGCAGAAATCAATGAATCCTTACATTGACCTAAAATTGATCCTCTTTCTGGAGACTTCTACAAATGTCAAAATGCTCGCCGTTTGTTTGTTTGTGGGTTTGTCTTCACTTCGATCAATAATAGTGTATTTTCAGACTGTGGTTGTGTCTTATACGTATCAAAGAGCACTCGGTTTTCTTACTAAGGAAATATTTGAATGGGGAAACAGTACCGCACATTAAGAATCAATATTGAAATTTTTTTTCATAAAACCGGTCGTCCTCGATGTCCTTAACTCTTCATTATTGGTCAGAAAGATATCGAAATGCAACATGTGACAGTTGCAGATCGTAGTGCAGTAAACTGACTCTCGCAACTGAGCAGTAAAATCATCAAACGTAATGGACTGATTTACTTCCAAGAATATTACTTGAAAATGAAAATATAGTATTAGCCTCGGCGTATTTGTACTGTAAGAGCATGGACTCAAATATTCAAATTACTGTGGAACCACGTAATTACCATCATATTCAGGCTGTCGTAGTCTAATCATAAAAGTAATGTTGCTCTCCTCTGCAGCTCATTGCTGTGAAAAAATGTTTGTTAATTGTTAAAGCGGGCAATCTCTACGCTTCCGCCCTGATTTCGCATTATAGGACGACGCGTAATGGCGTCCGTTGAAGCAGAGGCCGCTAGAATTGTGGAGCTGTAAACGTCGTAAGAAAAATTCAGTGCAGCTAACCCGAGGGCGCACAGTACATCGAAATAACTCACATATAAACTTTAACGTACTATATTAGCAACCTGTAACTTTCGTGGTACAATATGCCTCTCTCTCTTCCGGTTACTAGCAACAAACGAAGAGGGAGGAACAACACTAAAATGTAGGAGCGTTCTTCTCCCGTATTAATTGCATAGAAGTTATTACATTTAACGAGTTTGCTCCTTGATACTAAGATTAAATTTGCTTACAATAAAACAGGAAAATTTTACGGCGCCTTTGCGGTCGGTGAAACACATAAGATTCGTGTAAATTTACTTCATCGTGAGATACACTTCTCGTTCCAAGTTCTTTTTAATGTCTTTACGACTTAGTTGTGGCTTGATAGAAGCTGAGGATTCACATATATATTCTTGTTAAATAAAACCACAGGAGCTGTTGAATAACACTTCGTTAGGATAAATAAAAAATTAATCAACTGCTGCTGCGGTTTTGTTCATCAGGAAAGCGATTCTTACAGCTATATTTACCTACAATATAAACTGTATTGCTACTACGTAGTGCAAGCAATACAGTTTACATCACAGCAAGCGTATCTCTTGATATTAATTCGCTAAGAGTAATTTGAACGTCTTTTGTTGAAGTAAACAAAAAATAGGAATGCGAATGATGGTAGACAAACGTTCAGGATCAAGGGCTGATATAACCACCTTCCTGCGTCCCTGAAACCTTGGTTGTGCAGACTGACTGGTCCGTTGCAGATCACGAGGTGTAGGTTAGGTTGAAGTAAGGCGGTATGATCGAGAGACGGGTAATCCAATGGGTGTGGGTGCGAAATAGAGGGATGGGCAACTGATTGCTATTGTAACATAGTCTGTCGACATTGACACTGCACTTACGTCATACAGGGTGATTCAGGAGGATAGGTACACGCTTTGAGATGCGATAGTGTTAGTGATTCTGAACAAAAAACTTCATGTGGACACATGCCCTATTGCCAATGGTTTCCGAGATAGAATGTTAAATATCACTTTTGTACGGTCTTCCGTAATACATCGAGAACCGCACACTCTAGCGAAAAGGTCACAGTACGCATTTCAACTGAATTAAATTTGCTACAAGGAAAGGTCCTATTTATTTTTTGTTCAGGACTAGCAGTTCGCGCGGAGAGATGGCGAGAATATTGAATATCTCACGCGACGCGAGTGCGCTATAGCTTATGTGCTTTTTCTAGGCGAGTTTGAGGTAGTTTTCCGACTTGACAGACCACAAGCATCCTGTATGAAAATGTTCGTCTCAACTTTCACTATATTACCGTGGTACGTTGTAAACAATGACAATGACAATGAATAATACACAAAATAAATAGAAGTGTACATTGTGTTCTATCTCGGAAACCATTCTGAATTGGGCATATATTCACATAGTCTTTTTAGTTCATAATGACTAATGCTGTCACCCGTCAAAACACATACTTTTCCTCCTGACTCACCCTGTATATCGTACCTCCCAAATTAAAACCTAAAGGTAGCTTCAGCAAACGTTTGTACGATAAGTCTCCCATGAATGCCCTGCCGATGCCACACATTGGTTTTGACCTGTGTCGTAATTTCAGGGGACGCCCTCTATGCAGAGACAACACACATTTGTTTTCCTTCTACATTGTTGCTTGGAAGTGTGTGCTGATATTTTTATGTACCTTAGACTGAGAGGGGAGTGTTACTCGGCGAAGCATATGAATGTCTTCTAAGGGGAATAAATTAAATAGCTCTTTTTGCTTCAGGTATTTCACGCATACTGCATTTTGGTGACTGGTTTACCCGGCTTTTTCGTCATCGGTCAGAGGAGATGTGTAGTACTATTAACAGGTACCATATTTTCGAATCTTAGAAGAAAGATTAAGGAAAGGCAAACCTACGTTTCTAGCATTTGTAGACTTAGAGAAAGCTTTTGACAATGTTGACTGGAATACTCTTTCAAATTCTAAAGGTGGCAGGGGTAAAATACAGGGAGCGAAAAGCTATTTACAATTTGTACAGAAACCAGATGGCAGTTACAAAAGTCGAGGGACATGAAAGGTAAGCAGTGGTTGGGAAGGGAGTAAGACAGGGTTGTAGCCTCTCCCCAATGTTATTCAATCTGTATATTGAGCAAGCAGTAAAGGAAACAAAAGAAAAATTCGGAGTAGGTATTAAAATCCATGGAGAAGAAATAAAAACTTTGAGGTTCGCCGATGACATTGTAATTCTGTCAGAGACAGCAAAGGACTTGGAAGAGCATTTGAACGGAATGGATGGTGTCTTGAAGGGAGGATATAAGATGAACATCAACAAAAGCAAAACGAGGCTAATGGAATGTAGTCGAATTAAGTCGGGTGATGTTGAGGGTATTAGATTAGGAAATGAGACACTTAAAGCAGTAAAGGAGTTTTGCTATTTGGGGAGCAAAATAACTGATGGTCGAAGTAGGGAGGATATAAAATGTAGACTGGCAATGGCAAGGAAAGCGTTTCTGAAGAAGAGAAATTTGTTAACATCGAGTATAGATTTAACTGTCAGGAAGTAATTTCTGAAAGTATTTATATGGAGTGTAGCCATGTATGGAAGTGAAACATGGACGGTAAATAGTTTGGACAAGAAGAGAATAGAAGCTTTCGAAATGTGGTGCTACAGAAGAATGCTGAAGATTAGATGGGTAGATCACATAACTAATGAGGTACTGAATAGGATTGGGGAGAAGAGTTTGTGGCACAACTTGACCAGAAGAAGGCACCGGTTGGTAGGACATGTTCTGAGGCATCAAGGGATCACCAATTTAGTATTGGAGGACAGCGTGGAGGGTAAAAATCGTAGGGGGAGACCAAGAGATGAATACACTAAGCAGATTCAGAAGGATGTAGGTTGCAGTAAGTACTGGGAGATGAAGAAGCTTGCACAGGATAGAGTAGCATGGAGAGCTGCATCAAACCAGTCTCAGGACTGAAGACCACAACAACAACATTTTCGAATTGATAGTGTGACACATCTTGTCGAGTACTAGTCCATTTCCTCTTACGAAATTCGTGCGGCAAGAATCGTCATGTGCAGTAAAATGTACTTTCCGTCTAGATCGGAGAACAAGGTCTCTTTACTGGTCACGCCTTAGATGTTTACGATCGTGTGATAGTTTGATCTTCTGCTGCAAATTTGTAGTGTTGTATGGAGCCCAGATTTCAAATTAGTGTTCACTGATCGGTATGCAAATGAGTGGACATCAGTAAATTTATCGTCGGGATGGAAATTTCACTGTTACCTACATAACGTACACGTACGGAGAATTTTTCGTCATTACGAGTGTGACGTCAGTGCCTTCTCTCATGGCAAGAGTTACCTTGTGTTGTGATTGCCTGAAAACAGCAGTCGGAGCACAGGCCAGATTATATTAAATTTTCGCGAAGTGGCATGTTTCGGAGTCATTGCGCATTAAATTGCTCTCTACGAAACTTCAGTTGCTGGTACATTTTAAACGACATAGATACTGGAAAACGGAAACTACCTTCGCTTCCATGCACTCCAGGCACGCGGTACGAGCATAAGCTAGGGTTTCCAGTACGTGGAGCTGGAACAATGGTTCTGCTTACGTGGTCCGCTGTGTTGTTGTGAAGACAAAGAAATAAAGGAAATCGCGGAAGAGAAGACTCGATGTGACGTCAACACTGGTTAATAGAAAGACTCACTCCGTGGCGTACAAGGGCGAGCAAAGTTTTGAAAATAATTACAAGGGGCAAGCAAACCCATTTGCTGATTTCGCCTTTCAGCAAAACCGTTCTGAATACATACATACCAATAGTGTGGGAAGGTGTGTTAGGTACGCAGCGCTGTTCTACAAAGAGAAACAACTCAATAATATGGACACAATTTTATAGGTGGTCCTCTGTAAAACTGTTTCGTTGCTCCAATTTTTAAACAGATGTTTATCTGGAAATACATTGGTCGTACTTTGTTTTGAGACCATTTACAAAAAGGAATTCCTATTTAATGGTGACTGTGATAACAATCGGCCCGAGAAACCTTTTGTTATTGTTACTGTTTTATATACACTGCGCATCACATCATAATGAAAAAAAGGAAAACGTAATTTGAAATGAGACATTTCTTTTGCTTTTATTGAGACTAAAAAACTCTAGGCCTACAATTTCCAAATGTAGTTTTCGACAGTATGGGAAACAAATTCTTTCATGAGAGCCACTAGATTTAATTTTTCCTGCCCTGTCCTGATGAACATGGAGGAGTAGAAGGGTGAGTTTCGACGGGATCATCGTTGATCTGAGGCAAGTTTTAAGTCGTCTCAAGGCGCTGAATGACCTCTCAGAGGATGCTGACAGTATTAGAACTGCCAGAACCAGAATGATGAGGCGAATAACTTGCTGAATGAACCCTACCAGGATCAGCAGTAAGTTTTCTTCCAGTAGAGGGTACGTTACATTGTTGTATACCGGTCGTAATGGTTCGCAAAATTTCGAGTTGTGCATAAGGGTTAGTCTGTTGGATTTACTCCAAGCAATTCTTCCAAACGCTGTGTAGATGGAATGTAGATGGGATAATCTCTTTAAATCCTCTTGGTTGACCCTTCGATCAATCTCGTTCAGAAGGGGATCAGGAATTTCAAACAAATCCTTTCTGAATTTCAGTGCTTCCAACAATTCTTTGGGAACAGTTGGTGTTTCTGTGTCTTTCAATTTCACTGGAATTTTTCTCGGACGTGGGGTATTTCGGTCTTTAATATTTAGGATTTTAGAATAATCTTTGGATACCTGCAATAGCATATCAAATGGTTCTGTAGTCGTAGGATTTGCAAGAGCTACTTTCAGAACCTCTGTAGAATGTTCCCCTGGGATCTGGGCAGTTTCTCACACAGTCCAAACACTTAAGTTGCTACTGTTGTATAAAAACAGTTTCAAACTTTTCAGGCAGCTTCTCATCGCTCCGCAGGACTGATCTTTTGTATCTAAGTGAGCTCGGTACATTCAGTTCAAAAATGATCAAATGGCTCTGAGCACTATGTGACTTAACTGCTGACGTCATCAGTCCCCTAGAACTTAGAACTAATTAAACCTAACCTAAGGACATCACGCACATCCATGCCCGAGGCAGGATTCGAACCTGCGACCGTAGCGGTCACGCGGCTCCAGACCCCCCAGGGGGTCCACAACTCTTTTGTGGACACGTGCGTAGCGAGCACGGGACCCCGAGCTAATGTGGCCCTCCTTCCTTTCCGGGCTGCATACCTTCCCTTCCCTTTCCGCATCCCTCCCCGTCCCCCATCTTCGCCCCCCCCCTCACCTCTGGCTCTTTCCTTCCCTTTCTCCCCCTCTGGGAGTATGGTTTGTGCCTACGTCCGGAGACGGACGCTCGAAACTGTTCCAAATTCCTTGCTTTTACACTTGCAAGTCCTCGTCCTTCCTCTGTCCTTCTCTTTTCCTTCCCTCTTCTCCTTGCCCTTTTCTCCGCTGCGGCGTTTGAGACCCCCTTTTCTTTCCTTTCCCTTTCTCTTTTTTCCTCCCTGTGCGTGTCTGAAGGCCGACCCACGCACTTCCATGCGTAGCCGGTGACGGGGTAACGCGTAATTCCCCGCCCCGGGTAGACAGGTAGGACACGTACGTACCCCCTGGTAACGGCCAGGCCCAGGGAGGGGTGATTACCCGAGCTGATACCTTCCGAAAGTGCCGATTGGTCCCTCCGTCCGTTTGTCGGGAGGTGTGACCTGGGGTGTGAACAATCCTACGGCGGGTGTGCCCTCGGTGAGGGCCCCCACAAGGGAGGAGCGCGCCATCGGAGACGCCGGTAATCATGGGGATTCTTCCGCAATGGTTTCCTCACCTTCCACTATGTCTGCTCACAAACGTAAGTTCACTGAGTCTCAGCCACAGACGGTTCTTCCACCGTTGCCACAGTTCCTTGTTGTTTCTCGGTCTGACGAAGGTCACGACTTTTCCACGGTCAACCCTTTCATTATTCAGAAAGGTGTCGACGCAATTGCGGGTCCTGTAAAGTCTTGTTCCAGATTACGGAATGGCACCCTGTTGTTAGAAACACACAGTGCCCTCCAGGCTCAAAAATTGCTGCGTACTTCTCTGCTCCACACCTTCCCTGTCCGAGTGGAACCGCACTGTACCTTAAATTCCTCGCGTGGAGTCGTTTATACACGCTCCCTCGATGGATTGTCTGACGAAGAAATTCAGCACTATCTGTCTGACCAAGGGGTCACGGCTGTTCATCGGGTTATGAAAAGGGTTGACTCGAACATCATTCCAACCTGCACTGTCTTCTTGACATTTGACAAAGTTCAACTCCCATCAAAAATCAAAGCAGGCTATGAGATAATTTCCGTTCGCCCTTATGTCCCAAACCCTACGCGTTGCTATCGATGTCAGCGGTTCAATCACACCAGCCAGTCCTGTTCCAATCCGGCCAAATGTGTTACGTGTGGCAGGGATGCCCATGAGGGTGCTTGTCCACCTCCATCCCCTCGCTGCATCAACTGTATGGGTTACCACGCTGCTTCCTCTCGAGATTGCCCTGTTTTTAAGGACGAAAAGCTGATCCAGGAAATAAGAGTGAAGGAAAAGGTGTCGACCTTTGCTGCTCGAAAGTTACTCGCCAGTCGACAGCCCACCGTGCCTCAGAAAGGAAAATACAGCACTGTCCTTGCTTCTCCTCGGCCAACAAAGGAGGCGGCCACGCAGACTTGCGACCTCACATTTAGTACCATGGTCGTCAGATCGGCCAGCGCAAAGATCGCCCGTTCAACCTCACCTCTTTCGCCTGCCCACTCTATGGCTCACCCTTCGTCGGGTTCTGCTAAATCTCGAGCCCAAAAGTCAGACGCCAAGTCTTCAAAAAAAGAGCATTCTCGTGAAGAGTTTTTACGTACTGCAACTTCACAACCATCGGTTCCTCCTTTATCTAAACATACCTCCAAGAAGGCTACGAAGAAACACAGTTCCTCTCCTTCTCCGCCAAGGCGTGTCCCATCTACAGCACCACCTGGCGGAAATCGCCCTCGGCCATCTTCTGTGTCGCCGAGGCGCACTGTTGGTGGCCGGTCAACTGGCCGATCGTTGGTGGCAGGAGCTGCTCCTGACCAACCTATGGATCAGGATCTTCTGCCTTCGACTGAATGCCATTCCATGCTGTCGGTCGCAAGCTCTGAGCAGTCGTTGAGTTGACAGCATCCTTGGTCATGTTCCTCCATTTTCTGTTCACCCTATGTCCATTATCCACTGGAATATCCGCGGAATTCGCGCCAATCGGGAGGAATTGTCGATCCTCTTACGATCCTACTCGCCGGTCATCTTCTGTCTTCAGGAAACAAAGCTGCGTCCCCATGACCGCTTTGTTCTCCCTCATTTTCAGTCCGTCCGATATGACCTCCCCTCTGTTGAAGGCACTCCAGCCCATGGAGGACTCATGATTCTGCTCCATGATACTCTCCATTATCACCCAATCCCCTTCAACACTTCCTTCCAAGCTGTAGCCGTCCGTCTTTCCCTTTCTGGATACACGTTCTCTCTTTGTACGGTATACATTCCATCGTCTACACCAATGGCAGGAGCTGATCTCCTTCATCTTCTTGATCAGCTTCCACCCCCCTATTTGCTGGTTGGGGACTTCAATGCCCACCACCCGCTTTGGGGATCTCCACATCCTTGTCCACGTGGCTCACTATTGCTAGACGTCTTCCACCAAGCGGATCTAGTCTGCCTCAACACTGGGGTCCCCACATTTTTGTCTGCCTCCACGGCAAATTTATCCCATTTGGACCTTGCGGTCGGTACTGTTCCGCTAGCTCGGCGCTTCGAATGGTTCGCCCTTGATGATACACACTCGAGTGACCACTTTCCATGTGTTCTTCGACTGCAGCCTCAACTGCCATATATGCGCTCGCGACGCTGGAAGTTTGCCCAAGCCGATTGGACACTTTTTTCGTCTCTAGCGACATTCGATGACCGTCGCTTTCCCAGCGTCGACGATGAGGTCACACATTTTACCGACGTTATTCTCACAGCTGCGGAACGTTCAATACCACGCACCTCCAAATTGCCCCGGCGCCCTCCAGTTCCTTGGTGGAACGAGGCATGCCGTGACGCAATACGTGAGCGGCGACGTGCTCTTCGCATTTTCCGTCACCATCCAACTTTGTCCAACTGTATCCGATATAAGCAGCTCCGTGCGCGATGCCGTCGCGTCATCCGCGATAACAAGAAGGCAAGCTGGAAATTCTTTACTAGCTCATTTAACAACTTCACTCCCTCCTCGGAAGTTTGGAGTCGGCTTCGACGGTTCTCAGGCGCGCCTAGTTTCTCCCCGGTCTCTGGGCTCACTGTCGCGCATGATACCTTAGTGGACCCCGTCGCAATTTCTAACTCATTGGGTCAGCACTTTGCTGAGATTTCGAGCTCTTCAAATTACCCGCCAGCGTTTCTCCCGAAGAAACGTGCAGCGGAAGTGCGACATCTTGCTTTCTCCTCTCAAAATCGCGAAAGCTACAATACTGTTTTCTCCATGCGCGAACTCCAACATGCACTCTCTTCTTCTCGCTCCTCCGCCCCAGGACCGGATGGTATCCATGTCCAAATGTTGCTGCATTTATCAACCCATAGCCTGCGTTACCTCCTTCGCCTTTATAATCGAATTTGGACCGACAGTACCTTTCCCAGGCGATGGCGGGAAGCTATTGTCGTTCCCGTTCCGAAACCTGGAAAGGACAAACATCTCCCCTCTAGCTATCGCCCCATTTCTCTCACGAGTAGTGTCTGTAAGGTTTTGGAGCGTATGGTGAATTACCGTTTAGCTTGGTGGCTGGAGTCCCGCAGTCTTTTAACACCAGCCCAATGCGGATTCCGAAAGCATCGTTCTGCTGTTGACCATCTTGTTGCTCTCTCCACTTATATCATGAACAATTTTCTCCGGAAACGCCAAACGGTAGCAATATTTTTTGATCTGGAGAGAGCGTACGATACCTGTTGGAGGACAGGCATCCTCCGCACACTGTTCTCTTGGGGCTTTAGAGGCCGGCTGCCCCTTTTTCTTCGCGAATTTATGGCAGAGCGCACATTTAGGGTGCGGGTGAACACTACTCTCTCCCGTACTTTCTCCCAAGAAAACGGGGTACCCCAGGGCTCCGTGCTGAGTGTTGTACTGTTTGCCATCGCCATTAATCCAATTATGGATTGTCTCCTTCCTGATGTCTCGGGCTCCCTCTTTGTGGACGATTTTGCGATCTACTACAGCTCTCAACGGACCAGCCTTCTTGAAAGACGTCTTCAAGGATGTCTCAATCGCCTCCACTCGTGGAGCATCGAAACCGGCTTCCGTTTCTCACCCAGTAAGACCGTTTGTGTTAATTTTTGGCGACGTCAGGAGTTTCTTCCGCCCTCCTTACATCTAGGTCCTGTCAACCTTCCGTTTTCCGACGTCGCTAAATTCTTGGGTCTTATGTTTGACAGAAAACTGTGCTGGTCCTCCCACGTTTCCTACCTTTCGGCTCGCTGTCTGCGTTCCCTTAACACCCTCCGTGTCCTGAATGGTACCTCTTGGGGAGCGGACCGAGTGGTCCTTCTCCGCCTCTATCGCGCCTTAGTGCGCTCGAAATTGGATTATGGAAGCATAGTCTACTCCTCTGCTCGGCCGACTATTCTTCGGCGTCTCGACTGTATCCACCACCGTGGATTACGTTTAGTGTCTGGAACTTTTTACACCAGCCCTGTGGAAAGCCTTTATACTGAGACTGCTGAACCTCCGCTGTCCAATCGGCGGGCAGTCCTTCTGACTCGTTATGCTAGCCATATGTCTTCCATGCCTGCTAATCCAGCCCATAACCTTTTTTTCGACGCCTCCTTTGATGTCGGGTATGCAGGCCGCTCCTCCTCCCTACTACCCCCGGGAGTCCGCTTCCGTCAACTGCTCCATTCTCTTTCCTTCCGCTTTCCTAAAACCTTCTTGACAACTTGGGGTACAGCACCGCCTTGGCTCCGTCCCCGGATCGACTTGCTCAGAGACCTATGTCAATTTCCCAAGGATGGTACCCCTACACTTGTTTACCGTCAGGCATTTGCTGCTCTATGTGCACAAATGACGGAAGCCACATTTATTTACACCGATGGCTCGAAAACATCGTTAGGTGTAGGGAGTGCCTATATTGTTGGCGACACCCCAAATCACTTTCGGCTTCCCGACCAGTGTTCGGTTTATACTGCGGAGCTTTACGCTGTTCTCCAGGCTGTCCACTACATCCGCCGCCATCAGCGGATACAGTACGTAATCTGCTCAGATTCTCTCAGCTCTCTCCTAAGTCTCCAAGCTCTTTACCCTGTGCACCCTCTGGTCCACCGGATTCAGGACTGTCTGCGCTTGCTCCACCTGGGGGGCGTCTCAGTGGCGTTCCTCTGGCTCCCGGGACACGCTGGTATCTGTGGGAATGAGGCGGCCGATATAGCGGCCAAGGCTGCAGTCTCTCTTCCTCGGCCTGCTCTTCAGTCTCTTCCGTTTACCGATCTACGGAGCGGTTTATGTCGCCAAGTTACTCATTTATGGCATGCGCATTGGTCAACACTTCCCCACAATAAATTGCGGGAAGTGAAAGCCCTTCCTTGCGCTTGGACCTCTTCCTCCCGAACGCGTCGTCGGGAGGAGGTAATTTTAGCTCGACTCCGGATAGGGCACTGTCTTTTTAGTCATCGACATCTTTTAAGCGGTGATCCTCCCCCACACTGTCCCCACTGCTCTCAGCTGTGGACGGTCAGACACCTTTTAATTGAATGCCCCTATTTTAATCCGTTACGCTCCCGTCTACAGCTATCGCCTGATCTATCGTCGATTTTAGCAGATGACACGCGCTCAGCTGACCGCGTTCTACAGTTTATTAGTGACAGTGAAATGACGTCAGTCATTTGAAGCTTTTTTTTTTGGGGGACAACCAACCCCTTTCTATAGTGGACTTTTAAGCATTCCTTCTGCCTTTAGTTTCTCAAATTTTCTGACTTTGTTTCCATTGCTGCTGATTTTAAATTTGGTTTTTTTCCTGTTTTCTACGTCACGGGCTGGGCGCTAATGACCATAGAAGTTTTGCGCCCTAAAACCACAAAAAAAAAAAAATAAAAATAAAAAACGCGGCTCCAGACTGTAGCGCCTAGAACCGCTCGGCCAACCCGGCCGGCGGTACGTTCAGTATTTCGGTGACTGTCGTCTGGATTCCGTCATAGTTTTCCTTGAAATGTCAAAAATATCGCTCTTATAGCACATCGGGTGGGAAACTTTGGAATCAGTCGTTGAGCATTTTGGTCTGGATTTGTTTCATTGGCACCAGATTGTAGCACATCATCTGCATACACGTCTTTCCTTTTTGCGGATTCTAGAATTATATTTGAGGCGTCTTTCACTGTTACCAGTACATCGCACGATGGATCACAACTTCCTGAAACTTTTTCGTGCCGCCGGCTGGAGTGGCCGGGCGGTTCTAGGCGCTACAGTCTGGAACCGAGCGACCGCTACGGTCGCCGGTTCGAATCCTGCCTCGGGCATGTACGTGTGTGCTGTCCTTAGGTTAATTAGCTTTAAGTAGTTCTAAGTTGTAGGGGACTGATGACCTCAGCAGTTAAGTCGCATGATGCTCAGAGCCATTTGAACCTTTCTCGTGCCAGTTCCAAACAATAATTGCTGCAGTGGGTGTAAGAACTCTTTGGCCGGTCTTGAAGGGTTTTCTTCACCCCTTGTTCCGCCCAGACATATTAGCCACACAACCGAAATAGTGGGTGCGTAAAAACTCAGTTTTAGTGACAGTCATAGAAGGCAGCGGACTGTATAAACGCAGACTTAATTTTTATTTCGAGCGCCTCGTGGTCAACACTATGTACACAGAGTGCGAGTCACGTTCGTCGTTTAATCTGTTCTAATTCTGTAAGAAGGCGAATTTTTATACGCTGCACAATTTCTCGCTGGATAATGTGAGCCATAATTTCCAGTACTTCGTTTTGCATCGCTGGCGCCAACCAAGGGTCACGCTGTTTGAGACGTGTCTTCAGTTCTGGCACATCATTCTTCCTCATCGGAAAGCGTCGTGAAGTTCCCAGAGACCGTTTCATGACCTCTGTGTGTCTCCTGTTCGACCCAGGAACCTTAGAATTACTAGCAAAGCGGTTCTGGCTTTATCTTAATAAGTCGGGAGATGCGTGACTCGACCAGTCACAGGTGTGCTATTTTCGCTTTGGTGGAATAACTGTGAGAGACCCTCGATGGAAAAGACTCTTCTCGTTTATCTTGAATTTTTCCGTTGCTTTTTTTCCAGTTATAGGAAACTTCTTTAAGGGGGTAGGACTTCAAACGGGCCGACTTGGAGCACGAGAGGCACCACAGGACACTTCCACTGTCTATACTTTTACAAGTAAATTCATAAAACTTTGTCAGCCTGACCAGGAAGGATTCAGGATTCACACTCGTAGCAGCGAAAGTTCAAAAACATAACAAAATAATTTTTTACATCTGAAATTTCATCATTTTTTCACTTAATATTGGCTGCATTTGTTGCTATAGGTACACTTTTCTTCATAAGTAAGACAAACTGCTCGATAAATTTTGCACAGCGTACAAACCATGCTTACAGTGTCCGATACTCTAGAATCTATTTAATTTATGAAAAATGAATGAGCTGTTACGTTTTAAACTTTATGTTTAGAAAAATCTAATTTTTTAGGTAATTATCTAAATTTTTTCCAGTTTTTAATAGATTTGGAAAAATCTACAGTTCCATACATCTGTAAGTATGTTCTGTATGCTGTGCAAAATTCAAAAATGTACCTAAAGCAACAAATGCAGCCAACAGTAAGTGAAAAATGATGAAATTTCATATCTAAAAAAAATTATTTTATTTTTTGCGTTTACACTGTCATGAGTCTGAATCCTGGATCCTTCCTGGTCATGCTGACAAAGTTTTATGAGTTTATTTGTAAAAGTATAGACAGTAGAAAATAAAATGTCCTGCGGTGCCTCTCCTGCTCGAAGTCGGCCCTTAAGGAAAGCCGTCTCTTTCCGAGGTCTTCTATTGTTCACTACGAGGATGAACCGAACGCAGTCATATCAGAAACCACTGCCACTCTCTTCTTTGTATTGTAGCCACGGATAAGCCACAAGCCATTCCGATGTATGAGGTCTTTCAGTCCTTCGTGGAAATTTGCGCTTCTGTGATGAGTGAAATTTTGTTTCAAGAACAGGTAAACTTGAAGTAAGGCCCATTGTGTTTTCATGCGAGGATGGGTGGGTCTGCGTGTTTGACAGTCCTGTGTCACAACTTTTATGTCCATCGCCTCTACCTCATTGTATGTGCCGCAAGTAAGAGGAATCATCGTAAATATTATTAAACATCTTCACTGGTGTCCAAAGTCAAAGCAAGAAACGGAAATTTTTCAAGGTTACCTAACAGGACTAGAATAAAAAATATTGTTGATACTGTTCAGATTATAATGTCTGAAGTTTTGAAAATAATTACAATTGGTAGAATTAATGCAATTTCTACATCAAAGATTAGAAAAAGTACTGCGATTAAGAAGAAATATGATCTTAAAAGGAATCACCATAAAGCCGTTCTAGGTATTAATTATACCCTTGTTAATTAATAATCTTCGCCTACCTAAACGTTCATAAATAATTAGATGATCAAAATAATCCAGAAGAACATAAACCATGACCAACCATTAAAGAAAGTGAACCCATACGTTATTTTGCCAAAAAACAGTAAAAAGAGATAATAAAGTAGAAACAATGCAAAGACTACAGAACGTAATCAATTGCCACATGCATAACAGTAGACAAAAATGTTCGTTTTTCCCGACTTAACGGGAGTGTGACCACCTCTGGCACCAATGTAAGCCTAACGACGACGGGGAATGCTGCGAATGATGTCACCAATGTCATATTGAGGGAATAACGCCCTTACTTCCTGCACAGCTGCTCACGGCTCATAACAGAGAGGGGATGCTAACGTGATGCAACCCGTTTCCCCGTTTCCCCGTTTCCCCGTTTCCCCGTTTCCCCGTTTCCCCGTTTCCCCGTTTCCCCGTTTCCCCGTTTCCCCGTTTCCCCGTTTCCCCGTTTCCCCGTTTCCCCGTTTCCCCGTTTCCCCGTTTCCCCGTTTCCCCGTTTCCCCGTTTCCCCGTTTCCCCGTTTCCCCGTTTCCCCGTTTCCCCGTTTCCCCGTTTCCCCGTTTCCCCGTTTCCCCGTTTCCCCGTTTCCCCGTTTCCCCGTTTCCCCGTTTCCCCGTTTCCCCGTTTCCCCGTTTCCCCGTTTCCCCGTTTCCCCGTTTCCCCGTTTCCCCGTTTCCCCGTTTCCCCGTTTCCCCGTTTCCCCGTTTCCCCGTTTCCCCGTTTCCCCGTTTCCCCGTTTCCCCGTTTCCCCGTTTCCCCGTTTCCCCGTTTCCCCGTTTCCCCGTTTCCCCGTTTCCCCGTTTCCCCGTTTCCCCGTTTCCCCGTTTCCCCGTTTCCCCGTTTCCCCGTTTCCCCGTTTCCCCGTTTCCCCGTTTCCCCGTTTCCCCGTTTCCCCGTTTCCCCGTTTCCCCGTTTCCCCGTTTCCCCGTTTCCCCGTTTCCCCGTTTCCCCGTTTCCCCGTTTCCCCGTTTCCCCGTTTCCCCGTTTCCCCGTTTCCCCGTTTCCCCGTTTCCCCGTTTCCCCGTTTCCCCGTTTCCCCGTTTCCCCGTTTCCCCGTTTCCCCGTTTCCCCGTTTCCCCGTTTCCCCGTTTCCCCGTTTCCCCGTTTCCCCGTTTCCCCGTTTCCCCGTTTCCCCGTTTCCCCGTTTCCCCGTTTCCCCGTTTCCCCGTTTCCCCGTTTCCCCGTTTCCCCGTTTCCCCGTTTCCCCGTTTCCCCGTTTCCCCGTTTCCCCGTTTCCCCGTTTCCCCGTTTCCCCGTTTCCCCGTTTCCCCGCTTCAACCCAGACATGGTCTACAGGATTCAAATCAGGAGAGCGAGCTGGCCACGCCAAGCGTGCAATATCTTTCGTTTCCAAAAGAAACACCAGCCTCCTGTGTTCACTGAGGTCGAGCGTTATCGTTCATCAAAACAGTCCGAGCTCGCAGCAGCCGCGCGTGAGATTCCGTGCTTTCCTCCCGATACCTGACAGCAGTTAAATCGTGCTGATTCACCCGCACAATTTCGTGAAGAGGTGTTCGAATGGTCAGCAAAATGGTTCAAATAGCTCTGAGCACTATGGGACTTAACTTCTGAAGTCATCAGTCCCAAAGAACTCAGAACTACTTGAACCTAACTAACCTAAGGACATCGCACACATCCATGCCCGAGGCAGGATTCGAACCTGCGACCGTAGCGGTTGCGCGATTCCAGACTGTAGCGCCTAGAACCGCTCGGCCACAACGGTCAACACAATCCCAGCCCACACCATTAGGGATCCTGCTCGATGTCGATCTTTTTTCCACAATGTTTGCGTCCCAAAATCGTGTTTAATTTCGTGATTCAATCAGACAATTGAATAAGACAAGCGTTCTAGCACGAACGTCCCATTATCATGCGCGCATGTATGGAGAATCAATAAAAATTCACAATCAACATAACAATGTTAATAGAAAAGAGGAAGTTCTAAAGTTGGACAAAGTATGGATGTGGACGTTGCGGCAACAGAATGACAATCGATTACTCTTAATCGAGAATGATGATGCCTTCCAAAGATAGGCATACCGTCGGCATCACGTGACGAATGGTGGTGTCCTCTATGCGCTCTACAAATGCGAGAGTACCTGGAGCCTCAGTGGCAGTAGCCGGACGACCTCAGAAGATCCACCCCACAGGTAGAGACGAAACGTGAGGTGGACATTTTATACATCGACCATGGCCTCTCAGCCCGGAAGTTGCAACAGAAGACAACCCCGCTTGATAGCTGCTTTGATATCATTGCTGGCGTGGTTTTCCGTTGATCAGAATACAATCTTCCATGCAGAACACAATCGTAACGATATGTTCACGTTTTGTATGATTATATCATATTGAAGTATACACACGACGGGGAAATACCAGTTTGTTGCTTCAATTTTGGACACCAGTGTATACAGTGAATTACAAAAGCGGTGGAAAACCAGATCTTAAAGCAATACTGCAGTGTAAATGGAAGAACATTAACATCCGACATAAAAAACAAGCTTGCACATTTCGTACCAAGTCTATTACGACTGATTATTCATCAGAAGGAAACTCAAGCGGAAAAATAAAATATTTTCAGTTGTGAAGGTAATGTGTACTACGATATTTGTTCAATGATGAACTGCCGTGTAAAGCACTGTTTTTGTATTTGACGTTCAGCGCCGCCCGGGGTGGCCGAGCGGTTCTAGGCGCTACAGTCTGTAACCGCGTGACCGCTACGGACGCAGGTTCGAATCCTGCCTCGGGTATGGATGTGTGTGTGATGTCCTTAGGTTAGTTAGGTTTAAGTAGTTCTGAGTTCTAGGGGACTGATGACCTCAGAAGTCCCATAGTGCTCACAAGGGAACCTCCCCATCGCATCCCCCTCAGATTTAGTCATAAGTTGGCCCAGTGGGTAAGCCTTGAAAAACTGAATACAGATCAATCGAGAAAACAGGAAGAAGTTGGGTGGAACTATGAAAAAAATTAGTAAAATATACAAACTGAGTAGTCCATGAGTAAGATAGGTAACATCAAGGACAGTGTGAACTCAGGAGCGCCGTGGTCCCGTGGTTAGCGTGAGCAGCTGCAGAACGAGAGGTCCCTGGATCAAGTCTTCCATTGATTTAAAAATTAATTTTTTTATTTTCGCAAAGTTATGATCTGTCCGTTCGTTCATTGACGCCTCTGTTCACTGTATTGAGTTTAGTGTCTGTGTTTTGCGACCGCACCGCAAAACCGTGCGATTAGTAGACGAAAGGACGTGCCTCTCCAATGGGAACCGAAAACATTTGATCGCAAAGTCATAGGTCAACAGATTCCTCCACAGGAAAACACATCTGATATATTCTATACGACACTGGTGACGGTATGTGCGTCACATGACAGGAATATGTTGTCGACCCACCTAACTTGTACACTTGGCGAATGGGTAAAATGATTCTTCTACCTTGCCCGATTTAGGTTTTCTTGTGGATATGATAATCACTCCCTAAAGTGATGGAAAACATAAGAATTTGTCACATAAACTGCAACAAATGAATGAATGAAACAGTTTGAGTCACACAGTTTTCCCTGTGCTCTGTCAAAACATATGTTTTTAACGTTTTCAAATTTTTCCGTGTGTAGACCGTCAAATCCTGCATATGTCGAAGCAAATCTGACCATGCCCTGGAATTTTGGAGAGCGAAGTTTATTATGTGTGAGTGCTTGAATTTTGATAATTGTCTGAAAATAAAAAATTAAAATTTTTACTCGAGGGAAGACTTGAACCAAGGAGCTCTCGTTCTGCAGCTGCTCACACTAACCCCGGGACCACGACGCTCCTGGGCTCAGACTGTCCTTGATGTTGCCTATGTTGCGCATGGACTACTCAGTTTGTATATTCTGCTTATTTTTTTCATAGTTTCACACAACTTCTTCCTATTTTCTCGATTGATCTGTGTTCAGTTTTTCAAGGCCTATCCACTGTGCCAACTTATAACTAAATCTGAGGGGGGTGCGATGGGGAGGTTCCCTTGTCAGAGCCATTTGACATTCGACTTTCAATTGTTAAATCAATTTTAGTAAACTGAACAATGTTTGCAGCGTTACATGTAACATTTGTGATGAAACTAGTATGAAGTACACACAACTCAAATCCCGTTTTCTGTGTGTGAATGCTTATCACAGTGGCAGTACAACATGCAGGGACGAAGCCACACTTGCAGTGTATTAAATTCCTGCCAGAAGCGACTGTATATTATTACTGGCTTCTATTTTTGTGACAAGTATACAAGTGAACATTGACTTGCAGTATACCACTGAACAATTACTTTCGTAAGTACTGAATGGCATTAATATACAGGCTGTATCAAATAGAATAATCAGACTTCAAAAAATCATAACTATTATGTTGTTTGAGATGTGTGTGTGGACACCATACTGTTGGAAAGAGAAAAGTCTCAGAGTTTTGGATGGTTCCCGTTATCAGGGTGTATACAAGGACAAGAAATAAAAATTCCCGAATTTTTCCCGGATTTCCCGGTTAAAAACACTCTCCATGGTGAAGTGACAGTATACTATTCCTCGGAACCGTAAAACTTATCAATCCTTTGAATGGTTATGGTTTTATACACTGGCGTAGAATTTCTGAGCCCTTTTGAAAACGAAACTCAGAAAAAGACCATTTACGCTGTATATTTTTGTATTACGAAAGTATAAATTCGAATTCCACGAAACACCTCATGTTACTTTCCGAAGCATTGAAATCGAGATTGCGATACGCTTTTGTAAGCCAGTCACAGCTCATGTCACGTGATTTCGCCAGCCAATACAGAGGATATTCAGAGCTTAGGACACGTGATGTAGTCAGCCAATAGCATTACCACTGTTAAGTAGTGCGTGCACCAAGTAGGAAAAGTTAATGGTGTATATTAATATGCATAGTGTTGCTACAAGAAAAGCAGAGCTTTCACATATAATATTGGTCTGTACGATTAATAAGCTGCAAGAGAAGCTAAACTTTCACATACAATGTTGATCATTCTTCGCGAGTGTTACACTATAAGATACATCACACAAATGTGCCAGTAAAAGTTTTAATACCGATATAAATGTCTGATCTTCTGGGCTCGAAACTTTTTCCATTTGGTCGTCTTCAAATATGTGATTTTTAAATGAGTCAAACGCTCTGTGAGTCAAGAAATTCATCGCACATTGTCGCACTTTGTTCATCATGCGTAAAAGGAAATTTACTTTGAAAGTAACGCTTTTCAATCAATCATTGACAATTATTTTCCTGGGACCTGTTAGAAAGAGGTTAGTTTCAGCAGTTGCCAGCTTGCGCGCGCCAGTAAAAATTTTACGGGTAGCATCTTGCTCCTTGCTTATACAGCTAACGGCCATACTTTTGTAGCCAGAAGCGGGAGAAGGTACATGTGCGACTCAACTGCGCATGCCCATGGGTCCGCTCGCAACTGCTCACACGAATGTAATGTAAACAGTTTTGACGTCATGCTCATCGGAGACAATTCGTTGTTATGAAGCACTGCATAGTCTTTCTAAAGCCTTTGACACATTTTTCTACTGGTAGACGCTTGTATCAGCACTGTGTTATGTAATGTTCATGGCACATATCCTTTGCAACTTAAGTTTTATTTTATTTTTTCCCTCGTTCATGTTTTATTGTTGCAGTATTATTCTTCAGTAGCGGGATGCAGCAATATCCTTTGTTAGAGTATTTATTTCTTACAGTCAAAATTACAAAAAAATTAACTGAAAACTAAAACAAAAGAAAACGATCCCGGAATTCTACAAAATTCCCGGGTTTTTCCTGGTTTTCTCCCGGATGAAAAAATCGCCAGGTTTTTCCCGGATCTCCTGGTTGTCTCGGGTCGTATACGCCCTTGTTATGTAGCGACAGTGTGCGCCCACTTCATTTCTACTAAAAATTGCATTCGGTGTTTTACGTTTTGCGCAGTGCGGGTCAGTAATAAGTGTTCAGCGTGACTTTCGTACTAGCCACGTTGTGGATCCTCCTGCAGCTCAGAGCTTTACACGATGGCGTGAACAATTCCGAGAAACAGGGTCTTTGTGTAAAAGCAAATTTGCTGGCCGTCCCCGAGTGTCTGACACGGACGTCTAACGCATCCGCCACAGTTTCACGAGGAGTCCGCAGAAATCCGTTCGCCGTGCAGCACGACAGCTCAACATGACCCAGATGTCCGTCTGGCGTGTGTTGGCGTCGACGTTTACACGTGAAACCGTAAAAAATTCAGCCACTGCAAGCTCACCGTGATGATAATTTTTGAATGAAAGTATTACTGGACGATGAATTGATGGCGTAGACCAAATGATACAGCCTTACATTACTGGCCTCCGAAGTCACCGGACCTGGTTATTTCTTGTGGGATGGCTTATAAGACTTGTTCGCGTGCCTCCGTTACCAACAACAACGAGTGAACTGAGACGTTGCAGAACAGCAGCTGTGTGAAAGCTGTAACTCGAGAAACGCTCGCTGCACACTCGGAACAATTTGAATATTGCATTGACATATGATGTGCATGTCAAGAAGGCATTTTAAACACCTATGAAAAGGTATGAAAACTTAGTTTCCTGGTTATATAAAAAAAATTATTGCACATGTGCACTAGTTTAAGAAACATGGACGTGGCAAAAGTGATATACTCTATACACTTCGAACCTGTGTACTTCCAAATTATGATAGATAACATCTCAGTATTTATTGTACAGACAAACTACTCACCTCTTTGCATGCATTTGCTGAACTGTTTGTGTAGTAATTTGTCACGCTGAACCCTGCTTGGCGTGCAGAAACTTACGTGCAGTGTATCATCAACCATACAATCGATTTACTCGTCACTGGAAAGGTATCTCTCTCCTCCACGGTAAAAAAATTCCTTCGGTACGTTAGCTTCAGTTGTTCCGTTGCAAGATATGACCTAAAGTCACAAAGCATGAAATACAGTGAGGTCATTCATCACTGTAGATTCCTCAAACTACGTCAAGGAGTTAGGGTACTTCGTTTATAAACGTTCTAAAAACTGACTAATAGCGAAAAGGTAGCCACTTCACTGCCAAGCACGAATGTTCGGCTATAATATACCAATTTTTTTTATGAAATCACATGAGAAACGTCACGTAGTGAAAACCCCATGCAAATCCAAAAGCAGTATTTCCTTGATTTTTGTGTGCAAATAGTGCCGGCCAGAGTGGCCGAGCGGTTATAGGCGCTACAGTCTGGAACCGCGCGACCGCTGCGGCCGCACGTTCCAAACCTGCCTCGGGCATGGCTGTGTGTGATGTCCTTAGGTTTAAGTAGTTCTAAGCTCTAGGGGACTGACGACCTCAGAAGTTAAGCCCCACAGTGCTCTGGGCCATTTGAACCATTTGTGCAAATAGTGAAACGTTTCTCGAACAAATGAATATCGGAAAAGGATGTAGATATACCTCATTTATATACAACAGTGATCCATATGACTGAAAATTCTGTTCCCACTTGGGTTCTTTTGTGTTGAAGGGCGAGAAAGCATTTTCCACGAACAGCCCGGAACAAAATACCGCGACTATGAGCCAGGGATAACCAATTGCGATACGGACTCTGGATAACAAATTAACGCTTACTAAACTTCAGGATAGTTCTCTATAGTGGTTTAATAAATTGAAGGCTGTGTTTTAGCACAAAAAATTGTGTATGCAATAATTGCCACGACTGAGTGAGCGCATCGCTTGACTACTATCGCAGGGTTTACAGAGAGAAATTTGTCCCCTACTGAAAGCAGCCAGTGTCAGATCATCAATGTATTATGTATTCCTATGAGACATAAATGGAGGATATTTCGAACTAGTCAAATTAATAAAATTTTAGTACTGAAATGTGACTGTAGTGCGTGTCGTGAACTATGAACTACATAACAACCTGCAATATAGTAATGTTTCGGAATATACATCTCACTTTCATGATCCTGCAACAGCTGTGGACTTTCTCTTGCTGTGGAATAAAAGGATGATCTGAGTAAGCTGTCAATTTCAGGACAAGCTGCAGTGAGTTATGGAGGGATTTTCATGCAATAATACACCTAGCTCAAACGCGTGTGTCCAGATGCTAATTTTTTTGCAGCTTACAAGAATTATTCTATTCTAGCTTTCGATACAATGTTATATGTATGTAGTCTGCGTGTTTCTGAACGATTTTCTTATATTGTTACATTGTGATTGTCGATATCTTTGTTGATTGAACTTCTATGTGCTTTGTTGTAGTGAAAGGGAATACTTATTCACTGACCTTAAATTATTTCTGGAACATTTATTCGCTTTTTCCTGCTTGAATCCTTGGGGCTGACGTGTTGTCCGCTGATACGGCTAGTCAAGCGCTTACGCGCCCAAAAGTCAGAGTCGCAATTATGTCAATGATCATAGTGACAAAAGAAGGAATGTTGTTGTGGTCTTCAGTCCTGAGACTGGTTTGATGCAGTTCTCCATGCTACCCTGCCCTGTGCAAGCTTCATCTCCCAGTACTTCCTACAACCCACATCCTTCTGAATCTGCTTAGTGTATTCATCTCTTGCTCTCCCTCTACGATTTTTACCCTCCACGCTGCCGTACAATACTAAATTGGTGATCCCTTGATGCCTCAGAATATGCCCTCCCAACCGATCCCTTCTTCTAGTCAAGTTGTGGCACAAACTCCTTCTCCCCAATTCTATGCAATACCTCCTCATTAGCTATGTGTTCTACCCATCTAATCTTCAGCATTCTTCTGTAGCACCACATTTCGAAAGCTTCTATTCTCTTCTTGTCCAAACTATTTATCGTCCATGTTTCACTTCCATACAAATTCTTTCAGAAACGACTTCCTGACACTTAAACCTATACTCGATGTTGACAAATTACTCTTCTTCAAAAATGCTTTCCTTGCCATTGCCAGTCTACATTTTATATCTTCTCTACTTCGACCATCATCAGTTATTTTGCTCCCCAAATAGCAAAATTACTTTACTACTTTAAGTGCCTCATTTCCTAATCTAATTCCCTCAGCATCACCCGACTTAATTCGACTACATTCCATTATCCTCGTTTTGATTTTGTTGATGTTCGTCTTATATCCTCGTTTCAAGACACTGTCCATTCCGTTCAACTGCTCTTCCAAGTCCTTTGCTGTCTCTGACAGAATTACAATGTCATCGGCGAACCTCAAAGTTTTTATTTCTTCTCCATGGATTTTAATACCTACTCCGAATTTTTCTTTTGTTTCCTTTACTGCTTCCTCAATATACAGATTGAATAACATCGGGGAGAGGCTGCAACCCTGTCTCACTCCCTTCCCAACTACTGCTTCCCTTAAAAGAAGGAATAGACATAAGAATAATATCATTGTAATGTATACATATCGATGTATCAAAGTACCCCTACATTAATGAAATCAAATCTGAATGTTGTCACAGAAATATGTTAACTATGTTACAGAAACACAGTAGAGTATTGCTGGTATCGAGAGGTTGATGTGAGGTGCCGTAATGGTTACGTAATTCAAGTACCTTTACAATGTGAGACTATGTCTGTAGTATAAAACAGTGGACATAGTCCAAATAATTTGGTTTTTAATTTTTGTTCTAAAAATAAAATGCTTTCTTAATTTTGCAACCTTTATTAACTATCTTTCATAATATTGACTGTGAAGAACTCATATTTGGAATGAACACAAGAATTTAGTGTGCAGAGTCTACTTAGAAACAAGAAGAGGTGCATTATTCATGAAAATGATGATTAATTTTACATTTACGAGATAGGTATTTCAAATTGAATGTAGGACAACCAAAGCTAGATTTTAACCAGCGAACCATGAGCTGCGCCAAATTAAGTCCTACTACGCTACCGTTTGCACTATAGACTCAATGTGCGTTTGTATCTTAACTGCATCAAAAACTTCGAAGCTAATTTTTTCTGGAAATTTACGTTAAACATTAAGAACAACCTGTTTCTATGAACTTTTTATCCGTGTTTCACTACGGAGCAGGAAGCAACGTCACCCATTTTCGTACTGCTTAGGCCGTGTCCTGCGTGAGCGACAGAAGCGAACGACAGCGAGCGACTTGTGGATCATAGAGTAAATATCTCTGGAGCGAGCATTGCGTTCTGCGCATGTTGTTAACATTAGACTAGAGTTGTCACACTTTTTGTCGGGACTTCGCTGTGCGTGTGTGCTTTCCGCAGCGTTTGTAGTTTATAATATCAAGAGTTTTTGTTGTTTTCACCGTTTGTTGATAGTGTAATAGCGATGGAGCATTACTGTTGTTGCTACGGATGCAAAGAAAAATACGTGAATGGAGGGGTAGTAACTTTTCATGGGTACATACCATGTAGCTCTAATTATAGTTATCATATTAGTAAGAGACACGGTATACGTTAAAAATTTCGAGATCCATTATAATAAAGGCTTGATTCTGTAGACCTATCTTTCAACGATTTTATGACTATATGATAGATATTACGGCTCGTACAAAAGCTTACAAACAATCGCTTCCTCTCGTAAATTTGCTAGTGGAACAGGAAAGGGAGTTGTTAGTTGTTTCAGCAAATAACTATCCTCCATGCATTTATCAGTGACTTGTCGATTATGTATATAGCTTACTCAGCCTACTGTTTATTTAATAAACTGGGAGCAAGTACGTAAGATGCGTTAAATAAGTACTTCAAAGTGTCATAAGTAAGAAAAATTGTGCTTTAGGTCGCAAAAACGAGAAAATAAGCAAAAACAGCAGAAAAAAGGACGAATTAGCAGGGATATAATCGCTAATGTGTGGCAAATTCGGTGTTTTTCGGACACTTGCAAAAGTTCGGGCGTACTGTCAAGTCGTTTTGCAAGACTATCACTGCAAAAATGAACGTCAGGCTCTGTAATACCATAAAGTGCCGTATCAGACCGAAAACTGCCAAAAATCGAGTGCATCTGGGCACTTATCGCAAAGATGCAGGATGTAATATCACTTGCCCTTAAAAGTTACGTAGCTGGTTTATTCCCGGTATCAAATGGATACTGTTAAAATGTCTGCGCAACATATATAAATAATCCACGAAACGTACGAAAAGAATCCGTCTGTACTAGGGATGTCGTGACATTCTCAATATCCAGGACGCTATACGGACAAACACACGTCGCCCCGAGAACGCGTGACCAGGCCGGCAATGTATGTTGACAACACACAATCTGTTCTGCGCATATGAATGCTGACTCCAGAGATATTTACTCTGTTCTGGATACGCGACAAGCAGCAGCATCGGGCGATTAGCTCGGGTGTTCTGCGTGCGAGAGACCCATGTCGCGCTAAAAGATGGCTGCCTAGAGCCAACCAGCTGTTTCTATAATACTGTAGCTGGAGGATAAGGCTAAGGAATTACGTTTACGTAAGACTCAGTTACAATTCTGTACACTAAGTCTTATATATACTGTTTACACTGCATTGCTAAGTGTATTTTAGGACCTTGCCAAAGAACTTGATCTCCGCATCTATTCCAGTATATCACACACATTTACTTCCTAATAAATTACAAAGAACCATTAAATTTTACAGAAATTTAATGTTGCGAACGTTATTCATCAGCAGTCAATATTAAGGCCAAGCATTTCAATTACTCTAAATAGTCTGTAAAAGTATGTTGTTGTTGTGGTCTTCAGTCCTGAGACTGGTTTGATGCAGCTCTCCATGCTACTCTATCCTGTGCAAGCTTCTTCATCTCCCAGTACCTACTGCAACCTACATCCCTCTGAATCTGCTTAGTGTATTCATCTCTTGGTCTCCCTCAACGATTTTTACCCTCCACGCTGCCCTCCAATACTAAATTTGTGATCCCTTGATGCCTCAGAACATGTCCTACCAACCGATTCCGTCTTCTGGTCAAGTTGTGCCACAAACTTCTGTTCTCCCCAATCTTATTCAATACTTCCTCATTAGTTATATGATCTACCCATCTAATCTTCAGCATTCTTCTGTAGAACCACATTCGAAAGCTTCTATTCTCTTCTTGTCCAAACTATTTATCGTCCATGTTTCACTTCCATACATGACTACACTCCATACAAATACTTTCAGAAATGACTTCCTGACACTTAAATCTATACTCGATGTTAACAAAGTTCTCTTCTTCAGAAACGCTTTCCTTGCCATTGCCAGTCTACATTTTATATCCTCTCTACTTCGACCATCATCAGTTATTTTGCTCCCCAAATAGCAAAACTCCTTTACTACTTTGTGTCTCATTTCCTAATCTAATCCCCTCAGCATCACCCAATTTAATTTGACTACGTTCCATTATCCTCGTTTTGCTTTTGTTGATGTTCATCTTATATCCTCCTTTCAAGACACTGTCCATTCCGTTCAACTGCTCTTCCAAATCCTTTGCTGTCTCTGACAGAATTACAATGTCATCGGCGAACCTCAAAGTTTTTATTTCTTCTCCATGGATTTTAATACCTACTCCGAATTTTTCTTTTGTTTCCTTTACTGCTTGCTCAATATACAGATTGAAAAACATCGGGGAGAGGCTACAACCCTGTCTCACTCCCTTCCCAACCATTGCTTCCCTTTCGTGCCCCTCGACTCTTATAACTGCCATCTGCTTTCTATACAAATTGTAAATAGCCTTTCGCTCCCTGTATTTTACCCCTGCCACCTTTAGAATTTGAAAGAGAGTATTCCAGTCAACATTGTCAAAAGCTTTCTCTAAGTCTACAAATGCTAGAAACGTAGGTTTGCCTTTCCTTAATCTTTCTTCTAAGATAAGTCGTAAGGTCAGTATTGCCTCACGAGTTCCAGTGTTTCTACGGAATCCAAACTGATCTTCCCCGAGGTTGGCTTCTACTAGTTTTTCCATTCGTCTGTAAAGAATTCGTGTTAGTATTTTGCAGCTGTGACTTATTAAACTGATAGTTCGGTAATTTTCACATGTGTCAACACCTGCTTTCTTTGGGATTGGGATTATTATATTCTTCTTGAAGTCTGAGGGTATTTCGCCTGTTTCATACATCTTGCTCACCAGATGGTAGAGTTTTGTCAGGACTGGCTCTCTCAAGGCCGTCAATAGTTCCAATGGAATGTTGTCTACTCCGGGGGCCTTGTTTCGACTCAGGTCTTTCAGTGCTCTGTCAAACTCTGCACACAGTATCGTATCTCCCATTTCATCTTCATCTTCATCCTCTTCCTTTTCCATAATTGTGTCCTCAAGTACATCGCCCTTGTATAAACCCTCTATATACTCTTTCCACCTTACTGCTTTCCCTTCTTTGCTTAGAACTGGGTTTCCATCTGAGCTCATGATATTCATACAAGTCGTTCTCTTATCTCCAAAGGTCTCTTTAATTTTCCTGTAGGCAGTATCTATCTTACCCCTAGTGAGATAAGCCTCTACATCCTTACATTTGTCCTCTAGCCATCCCTGCTTAGCCATTTTGCACTTCCTGTGGATCTCATTTTTGAGACGTTTGTATTCCTTTTTGCCTGCTTCATTTACTGCATTTTTATATTTTCTCCTTTCATCAATTAAATTCAATATTTCTTCTGTTACCGAAGGATTTCTACTAGCCCTCGTCTTTTTACCTACTTGATCCTCTGCTGCCTTCACTACTTCATCCCTCAAAGCTACCCATTCTTCTTCTACTGTATTTCTTTCCCCCATTCCTGTCAATTGTTCCCTTATGCTCTCCCGGAAACTCTTTACAACCTCTGGTTCTTTCAGTTTATACAGGTCCCATCTCCTTAAATTCCCACCTTTTTGCAGTTTCTTCATTTTTATTCTACAGGTCATAACCAATAGATTGTGGTCAGTCCACATCTGCCCCTGGAAATGTCTTACAATTTAAAACCTGGTTCCTAAATCTCTGTCTTACCATTATATAATCTATCTGATACCTTTTAGTATCTCCAGGGTTCTTCCATGTATACAATCTTCTTTCATGATTCTTAAACCAAGTGTTAGCTATGATGATGTTGTGCTCTGTGCAAAATTCCACGAGGCGGCCTCCTATTTCATTTCTTAGCCCTAATCCATATTCACCTACTATGTTTCCTTCTCTCCCTTTTCCTACACTCGAATTCCAGTCACCCATTACTATTAAATTTTCATCTCCCTTCACTATCTGAATAATTTATTTCATCATACATTTCTTCAATTTCTTCGTTGCCTGCACAGCTAGTTGGCATACAAACTTGTACTACTGTAGTAGGTGTGGGCTTCGTATCTATCTTGGCCACAATAATGCGTTCACTATGCTGTTTGTAGCAGCTTACCCGCGTTCCTATTTTCCTATTCATTATTAAACCTACTCCTGCATTACCCCTATTTGATTTTGTGTTTATAACCCTGTAGTCACCTGACCAGAAGTCTTGTTCCTCCTGCCACCGAACTTCACTAATTCCCACTATATCTAACTTCAACCTATCCATTTCCCTTCTTAAATTTTCTAATCTACCTTCCCGATTAAGGGATCTGACATTCCATGCTCCGATCCGTAGAACGCCAGTTTTCTTTCTCCTGATAACGACATCCTCTTGAGTAGTCCCCGCCCGGAGATCCGAATGGGGGACTATTTTACCTCCGGAATATTATACCCAAGAGGACGTCATCATCATTTAATCATACAGTAAAGCTGCATGCCCTCGGGAAAAATTATGGCTGTAGTTTCCCCTTGCTTTCAGCCATTCGCAATACCAGCACAGCAAGGCCGTTTTGGTTATTGTTACAAGGCCAGATCAGTCAATCATCCACGCTGTTGCCCTTGCAACTACTGAAAAGGCTGCTGCCCCTCTTCAGGAACCACACGTTTGTCTGGCCTCTCAACAGACGCCCCTCCGTTGTGGTTGCACCTACGGTACGGCTATCTGTATCGCTGAGGCACGCAAGCCTCCCCACCAACGGCAAGGTCCATGGTTCATGGGGGGGAAAAGTAGAGATTCCAAAATTTTTTAAAAAGTCAAATGTTTTGTGTAATGATTTGTCTAAAAGTATGAAATAAAAAATACTTCATTTGAAGGAGTCTTTCTGACATTTAAAAACCGCGCAAATGTATCATTTTATGTGCAAAATAGCTAGGTCTTGAACAGATGATATTTTTGGCACTTCATTTACATAGCTTGGCAGCAGCTTTCCGTTAAATATTTCGATTTTCCCTCAGCTTATTAAGTTTTCGTTAATTACACTGATTAGTTTCAAGCAGTTAAACATTTTCATGCCGAATTAGACCTCATGCTGGTCACTTTGATACCACGTTGACCTGTTCCTCTCCATTTGTTTGGCTTTGAAAATTTAGACAAAACCTCGTTGTGCAAGTTATAGGGAGACTTCTTTTCGGTCTGCCCACGCGTTTACAAAAACGTATCGAGTGTTGATCATATGATAAAATAGTCCTTTCTGCGTGCTGTCATTTCCAAAATTCGTGGTTTCGATATCTTGAACCTTTTATGAGATACGATTTTTACGACCACTTGATTCCCGAAGCGCAGGAAAGGTTCGGACGCGCCGCGAGCGACCCGTCTGCGGATATAACAACCAATATCTCAAGAATGAAAACAGACATCATTCCGGTCTCAACTTTAAATACAGTTTTGATATGTTGGTTACATTTCATACGCAATAATGTATGGCCTTAAATTAACTATACGGAAAGTCTACACACTGTGATTTTACTTCTGCAAATTGTTAAAAATTTCGTTCGTCCATGTACTTAATTTCGTGCAGCACAGTAACTATGACGAATAACGAAAATAAATTCAGATCTTTATCGTTCAAAGATACAGGGTGTATACGCCCCGGGGCAACCGGGAAAAACCTGGCAATTTTTTAGAATTCTGGGAATTTTGCATTGTTGTAGTTTTCAGTTAAATTTTTCTAATTTTGACTGGTAAGAATCGATACTCTAACAAAGGATATTACTGTATCCCGGTATTGCAGAATAATACTTCAACAAAAAACATAAACGAGAGAAAAAAAAACGAAAATAACTTAAACTGCAAAGGACATGCTCCTTGTACGACGACGACTCACAGTGCTCATGCAAGCGTCTGCCGACATCAAAATCTGCCAAAGGCTTTAGGAAGACTATGCAATGCTTCATAACAACAAACTGAACTGCCTCCGATGAGCGTGAAGTCACAACTGTTCACACTAGATCCGTTTTAGAGTTACGAGCGGGCTCGTGCGCATGCGCAGTTGAGTCGTGTTTGAGAAGCAGATTCTCCCGCTTCTGGCTACAGGAATGTGGCTGTTGGCTGTGCAAGCAGTCGCAGCAAGCTACCGGGAAAAGGGGCGCCAAATTCATATTCTGGAGTGGAAAAAAACTTGTTTCACAAAGCGCCTAGCATCCAGCGCACGTTTGTCTTTCGATTATTCATATCATTTTAGAAAGCTTCCCTGTTGGTTTTTGAACATTTGTGAACACATTTTAAGTCGATTTCTGAGTGAATCATAAGTTGATTTTTGATTGCGTGATGTCTCTGTAAGGTGAATCCTCGTCGCATCTAGAAATAAACTGTCCGCAGACAAAAGGGGACGGAGCTATACGAGCTGAGTGGAGTAAAGCCGAACCGATCAATGCCAATCGCTGTCTTATTATGTGGTTGATTGGATTTGCGAATGATCAGCGTTGTTATAATTACTAGCGAAATATATAGATTCAGACTACCAAAATGGAAGTAAACCACTGACAGGAATAACAGGTGAGAAAATGTACGTATTATCGTCTCGGTGTATCAAAGAAAATGAAATTTTGACAGGAAATATTTGCCCAGATCGCTATACTAGTAAGGATCAGTTGTAGCCCCGGCTAGCAGCCGCTTAAGTTCTATTTTGGAAGTAACGCGATAAACGTGTTGTACGACAACGTAATAGCGCCTAACCGGAATATAATCGCGGGATAACTAAACCTGTGATTCTGGCAGGGTTAGTGAAGTTAATTGGCGAACAAATTTTGACAATGGCAGCAATAGCTACAGTATTGGCGATGACAAGCTTGTTTGTTAGAACGAGGAAGGAGAAGAAACGGGAACATCACACAAATTATGGAAGAATAAGATGATTCCAAATTTATATAAAAATTTCGTAATACTACTTTTCGATCTCATGTTTGAGAGACTGGTGCGTATGAATGAAACGTGAAACTATTTCCTAACATAAAGCTTTTTGCTCGTAGTAGGCCTAATAGGCATTTGATATTCGTAATTCGTGAATTATATTCTGTCTTGTTAAAAACATTTCCATTTGTGCCAAAACAATCTCGTTTATTTGGTGTGTGTTACAAAATTGTTGTAATATTAGAGAGGCCTATTTTGTTTTATCTAGCAGACAGTGATAAAATAGACGTAATCAGATCAGAAACCACACCAGTCTTGGGTATTACTTGTGTTGACAGCTTATTCTAACAGATTTTTCTGTATTAGATAACATTTCGATTTTTCATGTAGCAAAACGTTTGACGATTGTTTCGCAGAAAGGAAAGCACGCCATGTAAAGCTGTAGCAAGATTAGAGAGAGAAAATGCTGGGAGCTAAGGACTGAAGAAATGTGTAATGTCTCGCTTATCTCTTGCCTTCATTGGTTTCATGTATCTTATATTTAATTTTATATCACACAAAACAGCAAGTTATTAGCTAATAGGCAATAAAGAGTGCAAATTTTCTGAAAAGTTCTTGTTCTCTCGATTACAAATAATCCCGTCCGCTATTAATGAGTATTCTTTTAAGAGGGGCGGGCTGTCAAACCGACCGACTAGGAGCAGGAGAGGCACCACAGGACATTCCAATTTCCTCTCTCCTGAATATAGTTTGATGGCACGCATTACAAATTATACACGTTTCAATTCCACAGAGCGTATAATACGTCTTAACATTTCCTCGAACACATGTTTTATGTTTCAGACTTTTCAGAAAGATATGCGCTACAAGATGAACATATTTTTGAAAGTTCGATTTTTTTTAGTAGTGACCAGGTTCGCAAATATCGTAGATCCAGGGCTGATGCGCTGAGCAGTCTGAGTTACAGTGGGTAGTCTCCACGTGACCCGTGTTTACATTTAGTGATTCTGCTGTTTCCCCCTCGTTTACTCTCACGTCAAATGAAAACAAAACGGATATCTGTGGCCGGGAGCTATCAAGTGAATTATGATATAATACAGTACTGATGCTCCAAGAAAATTTTAATCCCGAAAACCACACTGAAATGCTTAATATCAAGTCGAGGTCTACTTCATTGGGGATCTGGACATTAAGTATGCACTTTAAATGTGCACAATTTAGTATGGTTCACGAATTCCGATGCTCTTGCAGTATCCTCTCATGTCTTGTTCCTTTTATGACATAATGTGTGATTTTTTAATGTTTTACACGTACGCACATACGGGCTTCCTACGTCATGGTAGCTGAGCAAGCGCGGTGTCGCCTGTTACCTGCGCTCTCTGGCAACTGCAGGAACGAACCTCTTTCTAACAGGTCGCGGGAAAATATTGAGAATGGTGGTTTGAAAAGCGTTACTTTCAAAGTAAATATCCTTTTACGTAACGTGAATTATGTGGAAGAATGTACCATGAATTTATTAAATCACAGAGCGTTTGAGTCACATTTAAAAATAAACCCTTTGATGATGAGCCATTTAGAAGAATTTCGAACCCTGAAGATCAGACTTTTATGTCATTATTAAAAATTTTACTGGCACATTTGTGTGACATCTTAAAGTGTAACACGCGCAAAAAAGATCATTACATGCGAAAGCTTAGCTTCTCTTGCAGCTTATTAACCTTAGAGACAAATATTGTATGTGAAAGCTTTGCTTTTATTAGAGCAACACCATGTATATTAATTTAAACTATTAAATTTCGCTGTTTATGTGTTCGTGCTACTTAACAGTGACTTTGTTGTTGGCTGACTACATCACGTGTCCTATGCTCTGAATATCCGCTGTCGTCTGGAGGCGAGATCACGTGACATGAGCCGTGACTGGCCTACAAAAGCACATCGCAATCTAGATTTCAATGATTCGGAAAGTAGCATGCGGTGTTTGGTGGAATTCCAATGTATACTTCCGTAATACGAAAATACGCTGCGTACATGTTGCTGCACATCAAAGATATTTCCCAAAACGTGTGTTTTACCCCGAGTTTCGTTTTCTAAAGTGCCGGGAAATTCTACGCCCGTGTATAAAACCATAACCATAAAAGGATTGATTAGGGAAAATATACTCACTTAACACGGAAAACGCGTGTTTTCACCAGGGAGAATGGTTCAAATGGCTCTGAGCACTATGGGACTCAACTGCTAAGGTCATTAGTCCCCTAGAACTTAGAACTAGTTAAACCTAACTAACCTAAGGACATCACAAACATCCATGCCCGAGGCAGGATTCGAACCTGCGACCGTAGCGGTCTTCCGGTTCCAGACTGCAGCGCCTTTAACTGCACGGCCACTTCAGCCGGCTCACCAGGGAGAAAGTGTATTTTTAACCGGGAAATCCGGGAAAATTCGGGAATTTTTTTCCTTTATATCAGATTAGTACTTGTTCCATAGATCATGAATACGACACTTCGTAATGGTGTGGATCGTGTTAGGTTAATAAAAGGTGTCTATACAAGATATTACGTTTGACAAAATATTACATGACTGCATACGTTAAGGCAGAGTCGCCTTTCTCTGGGCCCCAACTCATGCGGGCATCCCATGGCATGAGCTGGCTGACCATTTGCCTGGAGAAGCAGATACTCAACACCCTCCCCCCCCCCACCCCACCCCATTTCCTTTCACGATTCCAGCTGCGGATATGGGCATCTACGTCCAATCTCTCTTTGCCCAAAAGTGGAATGCCATTTGGAACACTACTACTCATGGTAATGAACTCCGCACAATCATGGGGTCTACTGCAGTTTGACGCTCTTCTTTCGATTCGTCTTGGACAGAGTCTACTATTTTACGCCGTTAACGCATTGGTCATACCCGGCTCACCCCCCCCAGGGGGTCCACAACTCTTTTGTGGACACGTGCGTAGCGAGCACGGGACCCCGAGCTAATGTGGCCCTCCTTCCTTTCCAGGCTGCATACCTTCCCTTCCCTTTCCGCATCCCTCCCCGTCCCCCATCTTCGCCCCCCCTCTCACCTCTGGCTCTATCCTTCCCTTTCTCCCCCTCTGGGAGTATGGTTTGTGCCTACGTCCGGAGACGGACGCTCGAAACTGTTCCAAATTCCTTGCTTTTACACTTGCAAGTCCTCGTCCTTCCTCTGTCCTTCTCTTTTCCTTCCCTCTTCTCCTTGCCCTTTTCTCCGCTGCGGCGTTTGAGACCCCCTTTTCTTTCCTTTCCTTTCCCTTTCTCTTTCTTCCTCCCTGTGCGTGTCTGAAGGCCGACCCACGCACTTCCATGCGTAGCCGGTGACGGGGTAACGCGTAATTCCCCGCCCCGGGTAGACAGGTAGGACACGTACGTACCCCTGGTAACGGCCAGGCCCAGGGAGGGGTGATTACCCGAGCTGATACCTTCCGAAAGTGCCGATTGGTCCCTCCGTCCGTTTGTCGGGAGGTGTGACCTGAGGTGTGAACAATCACCTAAGGCGGGTGTGCCCTCGGTGAGGGCCCCCACAAGGGAGGAGCGCGCCATCGGAGACGCCGGTAATCATGGGGGATTCTTCCGCAATGGTTTCCTCACCTTCCACTATGTCTGCTCACAAACGTAAGTTCACTGAGTCTCAGCCACAGACGGTTCTTCCATCGTTGCCACAGTTCCTTGTTGTTTCTCGGTCTGACGAAGGTCACGACTTTTCCACGGTCAACCCTTTCATTATTCAGAAAGGTGACGACGCAATTGCGGGTCCTGTAAAGTCTTGTTCCAGATTACGGAATGGCACCCTGTTGTTAGAAACACACAGTGCCCTCCAGGCTCAAAAATTGCTGCGTACTTCTCTGCTCCACACCTTCCCTGTCCGGGTGGAACCGCACCGTACCTTAAATTCCTCGCGTGGAGTCGTTTATACACGCTCCCTCGATGGATTGTCTGACGAAGAAATTCAGCACTATCTGTCTGACCAGGGCGTCACGGCTGTTCATCAGGTTATGAAAAGGGTTGACTCGAACATCATTCCAACCCGCACTGTTTTCTTGACATTTGACAAAGTTCAACTCCCATCAAAAATCAAAGCAGGCTATGAGATAATTTCCGTTCGCCCTTATGTCCCAAACCCTACGCGTTGCTATCGATGTCAGCGGTTCAATCACACCAGCCAGTCCTGTTCAAATCCGTCCAAATGTGTTACGTGTGGCAAGGATGCCCATGAGGGTGCTTGTCCACCTCCATCCCCTCGCTGCATCAACTGTATGGGTGACCACGCTGCTTCCTCTCGAGATTGCCCCGTTTTTAAGGACGAAAAGCTGATCCAGGAAATAAGAGTGAAGGAAAAGGTGTCGACCTTTGCTGCTCGAAAGTTACTCGCCAGTCGACAGCCCACCGTGCCTCAGAAAGGAAAATACAGCACTGTCCTTGCTTCTCCTCGGCCAACAAAGGAGGCGGCCACGCAGACTTGCGACCTCACATTTAGTACCACGGTCGTCAGATCGGCCAGCGCAAAGATCGCCCGTTCAACCTCACCTCTTTCGCCTGCCCACTCTATGGCTCACCCTTCGTCGGGTTCTGCTAAATCTCGAGCCCAAAAGTCAGACGCCAAGTCTTCGAAAAAAGAGCATTCTCGTGAAGAGTTTTTACGTACTGCAACTTCACAACCATCGGTTCCTCCTTCATCTAAACATACCTCCAAGAAGGCTACGAAGAAACACAGTTCCTCTCCTTCTCCGCCAAGGCGTGTCCCATCTACAGCACCACCTGGCGGAAATCGCCCTCAGCCATCTTCTGTGTCGCCGAGGCGCACTGCTGGTGGCCGGTCAACTGGCCGATCGTTGGTGGCAGGAGCTGCTCCTGACCAACCTATGGATCAGGATCTTCTGCCTTCGACTGAATGCCATTCCATGCTGTCGGTCGCAAGCTCTGAGCAGTCGTTGAGTTGACAGCACCCTTGGTCACGTCCCTCCATTTTCTGTTCACCCTATGTCCATTATCCACTGGAATATCCGCGGCATTCGCGCCAATCGGGAGGAATTGTCGATCCTCTTACGATCTTACTCGCCGGTCATCTTCTGTCTTCAGGAAACAAAGCTGCGTCCCCATGACCGCTTTGTTCTCCCTCATTTTCAGTGCATCCGATATGACCTCCCCTCTGTTGAAGGCACTCCAGCCCATGGAGGACTCGTGATTCTGCTCCATGATACTCTCCATTATCACCCAATCCCCTTAAACACTTCCTTCCAAGCTGTCGCCGTCCGTCTTTCCCTTTCTGGATACACGTTCTCTCTTTGTACGGTATACATTCCATCGTCTACACCAATGGCAGGAGCTGATCTCCTTCATCTTCTTGATCAGCTTCCACCCCCCTATTTGCTGGTTGGGGACTTCAATGCCCACCACCCGCTTTGGGGATCTCCACATCCTTGTCCACGTGGCTCACTATTGCTAGACGTCTTCCACCAAGCGGATCTAGTCTGCCTCAACACTGGGGTCCCCACATTTTTGTCTGCCTCCACGGCAAATTTATCCCATTTGGACCTTGCGGTCGGTACTGTTCCGCTAGCTCGGCGCTTCGAATGGTTCGCCCTTGATGATACACACTCGAGTGACCACTTTCCATGTGTTCTTCGACTGCAGCCTCAACTGCCATATATGCGCTCGCGACGCTGGAAGTTTGCCCAAGCCGATTGGACACTTTTTTCGTCTCTAGCGACATTCGATGACCGTCGCTTTCCCAGCGTCGACGATGAGGTCACACATTTTACCGACGTTATTCTCACAGCTGCGGAACGTTCAATACCACGCACCTCCGAATTGCCCTGGCGCCCTCCAGTTCCTTGGTGGAACGAGGCATGCCGTGACGCAATACGTGAGCGGCGACGTGCTCTTCGCATTTTCCGTCACCATCCAACTTTGGCCAACTGTATCCTATATAAGCAGCTCCGTGCGCGATGCCGTCGCGTCATCCGCGATAGCAAGAAGGCAAGCTGGAAATACTTCATTAGCTCATTTAACACCTTCACTCCCTCCTCGGAAGTTTGAAGTCGGCTTCGACGGTTCTCAGGCGCGCCTAGTTTCTCCCCGGTCTCTGGGCTCACTGTCGCGCATGATACCTTAGTGGACCCCGTCGCAATTTCTAACTCATTGGGTCAGCACTTTGCTGAGATTTCGAGCTCTTCAAATTACCCGCCAGCGTTTCTCCCGAAGAAACGTGCAGCGGAAGTGCGACATCTTGCTTTCTCCTCTCAAAATCGCGAAAGCTACAATACTGTTTTCTCCATGCGCGAACTCCAACATGCACTCTCTTCTTCTCGCTCCTCCGCCCCAGGACCGGATGGTATCCATGTCCAAATGTTGCTGCATTTATCAACCCATAGCCTGCGTTACCTCCTTCGCCTTTATAATCGAATTTGGACCGACAGTACCTTTCCCAGGCGATGGCGGGAAGCTATTGTTTTCCTGTTCCGAAACCTGGAAAGGACAAACATCTCCCCTCTAGCTATCGCCCCATTTCTCTCACGAGTAGTGTCTGTAAGGTTTTGGAGCGTATGGTGAATTACCGTTTAGCTTGGTGGCTGGAGTCCCGCAGTCTTTTAACACCAGCCCAATGCGGATTCCGAAAGCATCGTTCTGCCGTTGACCATCTTGTTGCTCTCTCCACTTATATCACGAACAATTTTCTCCGGAAACGCCAAACGGTAGCAATATATTTTGATCTGGAGAGATCATACGATACCTGTTGGAGGACAGGCATCCTTCGCACACTGTTCTCTTGGGGCTTTAGAGGCCGGCTGCCCCTTTTTCTTCGCGAATTTATGGCAGAGCGCACATTTAGGGTGCGGGTGAACACTACTCTCTCCCGTACTTTCTCCCAAGAAAACGGGGTACCCCAGGGCTCTGTGCTGAGTGTTGTACTGTTTGCCATCGCCATTAATCCAATTATGGATTGTCTCCTTCCTGATGTCTCGGGCTCCCTCTTTGTGGACGATTTTGCGATCTACTACAGCTCTCAACGGACCAGCCTTCTTGAAAGACGTCTTCAAGGTTGTCTCGATCGCCTCCACTCGTGGAGCATCGCAACCGGCTTCCGTTTCTCACCCAGTAAGACCGTTTGTGTTAATTTTTGGCGACGTAAGGAGTTTCTTCCGCCCTCCTTACATCTAGGTCCTGTCAACCTTCCGTTTTCCGACGTCGCTAAATTCTTGGGTCTTATGTTTGACAGAAAACTGTGCTGGTCCTCCCACGTTTCCTATCTTTCGGCTCGCTGTCTGCGTTCCCTTAACACCCTCCGTGTCCTGAATGGTACCTCTTGGGGAGCGGACCGAGTGGTCCTTCTCCGCCTCTATCGCGCCTTAGTGCGCTCGAAATTGGATTATGGAAGCATAGTCTACTCCTCTGCTCGGCCGTCTATTCTTCGGCGTCTCGACTCTATCCACCACCGTGGATTACGTTTAGTGTCTGGAGCTTTTTACACCAGCCCTGTGGAAAGCCTTTATGCTGAGACTGCTGAACCTCCGCTGTCCATTCGGCGGGCAGTCCTTCTGAGTCGTTATGCTAGCCATCTGTCTTCCATGCCTGCTAATCCAGCCCATAACCTTTTTTTCGACGCCTCCTTTGATGTCGGGTATGCAGGCCGCTCCTCCTCCCTACTACCCCCAGGAGTCCGCTTCCGTCAACTGCTCCATTCTCTTTCCTTCCGCTTTCCTAAAACCTTCTTGACAACTTGGGGTACAGCACCGCCTTGGCTCCATCCCCGGATCGACTTGCTCAGAGACCTATGTCAATTTCCCAAGGATGGTACCCCTACACTTGTTTACCGTCGGGCATTTGCTGCTCTATGTGCACAAATGACGGAAGCCACATTTATTTACACCGATGGCTCGAAAACATCGTTAGGTGTAGGGAGTGCCTATATTGTTGGCGACACCCCAAATCACTTTCGGCTTCCCGACCAGTGTTCGGTTTATACTGCGGAGCTTTACGCTGTTCTCCAGGCTGTCCACTACATCCGCCGCCATCAGCGGATACAGTACGTAATCTGCTCAGATTCTCTCAGCTCTCTCCTAAGTCTCCAAGCTATTTACCCTGTGCACCCTCTGGTCCACCGGATTCAGGACTGTCTGCGCTTGCTCCACCTGGGGGGCGTCTCAGTGGCGTTCCTCTGGCTCCCGGGACACGCTGGTATCTGTGGAAATGAGGCGGCCGATATAGCGGCCAAGGCTGCAGTCTCTCTTCCTCGGCCAGCTATTCAGTCTCTTCCGTTTACCGATCTACGGAGCGGTTTATGTCGCCAAGTTGCTCATTTATGGCATGCGCATTGGTCAACACTTCCCCACAATAAATTGCGGGAAGTGAAAGCCCTTCCTTGCGCTTGGACCTCTTCCTCCCGAACGCGTCGTCGGGAGGAGGTAATTTTAGCTCGACTCCGGATAGGGCACTGTCTTTTTAGTCATCGACATCTTTTAAGCGGTGATCCTCCCCCACTCTGTCCCCACTGCTCTCAGCTGTGGACGGTCAGACACCTTTTAATTGAATGCCCCTATTTTAATCCGTTACGCTCCCGTCTACAGCTATCGCCTGATCTATCGTCGATTTTAGCAGATGACACGCGCTCAGCTGACAGCGTTCTACAGTTTATTAGTGACAGTGAAATGACGTCAGTCATTTGAAGCTTTTTTTGGGGGACAACCAACCCCTTTCTATAGTGGATTTTTAAGCATTCCTTCTGCCTTTAGTTTCTCAAATTTTATGACTTTGTTCCCATTGCTGCTGATTTTAAATTTCGTTTTTTTCCTGTTTTCTACGTCACGGGCTGGGCGCTAATGACCATAGAAGTTTTGCGCCCTAAAACCACAAACAAAAAAAAAATACCCGGCTCACCCATTGTTCCCTCCATCGCGACCCACCCACGCAATGTGGTTGAGGAGCCAGACTGACGATATCCCACATACTGGTGGAGTGTCCCCTTCTTTCGGCCCTTCGTCTCAAGTAGAGTCTTCCCGATTCCTTAAATTTAATAGTAGCAGTCCTTCCCCTGATGGGTGAACTGGTCCTCAGTTTCCTCCGTGAAAATTGTTTTCATTTCCAGATACAAGGTTCTCTTTTAGTCTTGGAGCAGGGGCAGGTTGGTTGTGGTTGGGGCTTCTTTTCGGTCTGTGACCCCGTGACCGCCCCTTTTTTTCCCAGTTTTTGGGTTTGGGACATGAACCCGTGGTCTAGGGGTAGCGTCTTTGATTCATAATCAAAACGTTTTCGGCCCCGGGTTCGATCCCCGCCACTGCCTAAATTTTGATAAATAATCAGCATTGGCGGCCGAAGACTTCCGGCATAAGAAGTCAGCCTCATTCTGCCAACGGCCTTGTCAAAGAGGGCGGACCCCCCTGTGGGTTCGGGGGTAAGAATAGGCCCGCGGTATTCCTGCCTGTCGTAAGAGGCGACTAAAAGGAGTCTCAAATGTTTTGGCCTTAATGTGATGGTCCCCCTTGGGGTTTGACCTCCATTTTTCAAAATTCTACAGAAGTACGAGCCTTTTGGGGAAGGACACCTTACATGGTGTACCACTGGTCCTAAGTGCACTAAGACCTTGGCACTCAGCATTGCACCGGCGTTGTCACCATACCCATTATTCCTCAAATTGGGCCTAAACGCCTGATGGGTTGTCCAAGTTACGCCCATAGTGCATCTCCATCTGCACCAGCGATCATGATGGACTTTCCATGGCACCAGAAATCCAGCACGGTAGCCAGCCCGTTGTGGTGGGGTCGTCATGTACCCTCTAGGTTGTAGCCCCCTGACAACACAGGGATCGTACTGCCGATACCTGAGCTGCACCCTCCCCGCGTTGGCCAAGGAGTAGATGCCCGTCTCCTTGGGGCATCAGGACTCCCGGCAATGGTCATCCTGCCAGGTGGCCCTTGCTGCGGCTGGGTGGCGCCCGTGGGGAGAGCCCCTGGTCGGAGTGGGTGGTATCGGGGCGGACGTTTCGCACATGAAACGTCAACACGTATCAGGTCGCTCTGCGGCCGAGTCTTCCAAAAGAAAAGGTACCATTTCTAGTTCTGGTTCTCCTGCCCTTTCCCCCTTGGCCACTCCATGGGAGGAGGGACAGGCCCGCCGGCTTGGGGCGAAGTACTTCCCCCACTATTTGGTCTGTTCTCGAACAGATGGGGGGACGTTCGCCACCTCCAAGCCCATGTTCTTTGTTCAGCACATTGAGGACGTCTTCGGGGAAATCGAGGCTCTCAGCAAGATGCGATCAGGGTCCGTTCTTATCAAGACCACCTCTGCCACACAATCGGCGGCACTCCAGGCGTGCGACCGCCTAGGGGACATCCCAGTCTCCATTGTCCCACATCTGGCACTAAATAGGACGCAGGGGGTTATTTTTCATCGTGACCTCGTGCTACAATCTGATGAGGAGCTCAGGGCCAACCTGGAGCGCCGCGGCGTGCATTTCGTCCGGCGAGTCCAGCGCGGCCCCAAAGACCGTCGCATCGACATCGTGGCCTTTATCCTCGCCTTCGAGGGGGACGTTCTCCCGGAGAAGGTCAAGGTGATGTGCTACCGGTGCGACGTGCGACCTTATGTCCCGCCTCCTATGCGCTGTTTTAGGTGTTTGCGCTTTGGGCACATGTCGTCACGGTGTGAGGCTGAGCCCCTTTGTGGCGACTGTGGACGTCCTCTTCGTGAGGAACATACTTGCACCCCACCACCTCGGTGCCCTAATTGTGCTGGCGTCCACTCGCCTAGGTCCCCAGACTGCCCCGCCTATCAGAAGGAGAAAAAGATACAAGAACTCAAAACTTTGGATCGGCTCTCTTATTCTGAGGCCAGGAAGAAGTATGACCGCCTTCATCCCATGTCACTGGCCACTTCGTTTGCCTCAGTTGTGTCCACTCCTTCCGCTGTATCCTCACCTCTATCCTGTCCCCCCTCCGCCTCCTCTGCCCATCAGGGGGCTCTGCCTCCGCCTCCCAAATCCCTCCCTTCCAACTCCTCCTCCCCCGCGGCCCCCACCCCCCCTGCCCCAGGGGCCACCCTTCCTCCTCCTCCTCCCCCCACGCCACCTGAGAAGCGATCCTCTTCTCAGGCGTCCATCGGGGAAACGTTCCGGACCCCAGCTTCCGAGGTCCGGCGTTCCAAAACGGACCCCGCGCGTGAGGACCTTCTTCGGGTCCAGTCCACCATCCCTGTGCCTCCTTGGCCTTCCAAGAAGGCCTCCAAGAAGAAATCTCTATCCCCCTCTCCACCCCGGCGCGTTTCATCTGACGCTTCATCCGTGAGTCGCTGCTCCCGGCCGTCCTCAGTTTTGCCGGGACGCTCTGCTGCCAGGCGTTCCGCCGGCCTTTTGTCGGCAAATGATGCGGCCCCTCCTACACCATCAGGGACAGCGGTCGCAGCTGGCGACGAGTCGATGGAACCGGATCCGCCTGCCGTCAGTTGTAGCGTTGTTGCCTCGCAACCTGGCCCTCCGCGGCCATTGAGGTGACCAGCTCTTCCCCGTCTCGTTCCCCCAACTTTTTGACTAGCAATGGCGTTGTTTCATTGGAACATAAGAGGTATTCGATCTAATCGGGAGGAATTACAACTGCTCCTCCGCCTGCACTGTCCGCTCGTCCTTGGTCTCCAGGAAACCAAGTTGCGCCCGACTGACCGTATTGCCTTTTCCCACTATACCTCGGAGCGGTATGACCTCGCCCCTGTGGACGGTACCCCAGCTCATGGTGGGGTCATGTTGCTCGTTCGGGACGATGTCTATTACCATCCCATCCCATTGACCACCCCACTCCAAGCAATAGCTATCCGCATTACTCTTTCTGCTTTTACTTTTTCAGTTTGTACCGTCTACACTCCGTCATCTGCTGTTAGTCGGGCTGACATGATGCACCTGATCGATCAGCTTCCCCCGCCGTTCTTATTGTTTGGCGACTTCAATGCCCATCATCCCCTTTGGGGCTCTCCTGCATCCTGTCAAAGAGGCTCACTCTTGGCGGATGTCTTCAACCATCTCAATCTTGTCTGCCTCAATACCGGCGCCCCGACTTTCGTCTCGGACTCTACTCATACCTACTCCCACTTGGACCTCTCGATCTGTTCTACCACTCTTGCCCGTCGGTTCGAGTGGTATGTCCTTTCTGACACCTATTCGAGCGACCACTTCCCCTGTGTCGTTCGTCTCCTGCACCACACCCCATCCCCACGTCCTTCGCGCTGGAACATACTGAAAGCTGACTGGGGACTTTACTCCTCCCTGGCGACCTTTCCGGACCACGATTTTCCCAGTTGTGACAGTCAGGTCGAATGCCTCACGGCTGTTATTATCCATGCTGCCGAACGTTCCATACCTCGTACTCCTTCTTCTTCACGTCGCGTTTCCGTCCCCTGGTGGAACGAGGCTTGTAGGGACGCTATCCGTGCTCGACGACGTGCTTTACGCACCTTTCGCCGCCATCCTACGTTGGCGAATTGTATTGAATACAAACGACTCCGAGCGCAATGCCGTAGAGTCATCAAAGACAGCAAAAAAGCTTGCTGGGCCTCTTTCACGAGCTCCTTTACCAGTTTTACTCCCTCTTCCGTTGTTTGGGGTAGCCTGCGCCGGCTGTCGGGCATTAAGGCCCACTCCTCAGTACCTGGCCTGACCTCAGGTAATGAGGTCCTTGTTGATCCTGTGGCTGTCTCCAACGCCTTTGGCCGCTTTTTCGCGGAGGTTTCAAGCTCCGCCCATTACCATCCTGCCTTCCTTCCCAGGAAAGAGGCAGACGAGGCTCGGCGACCTTCCTTCCACTCGCTGAATCTGGAAACTTACAATGCCCCCTTTACTATGCGGGAACTCGAACGTGCGCTTGCACTGTCCCGGTCCTCTGCTCCGGGGCCAGATGCCATTCACGTTCAGATGCTGGCACACCTTTCTCCGGCGGGCAAAAGCTTCCTTCTTCGTACCTACAATCGCGTCTGGCCCGAAGGTCAGGTCCCCATGCGTTGGCGTGACGCCGTTGTTGTTCCTATACCCAAACCCGGGAAGGATAGACACCTTCCTTCTAGTTACCGCCCCATTTCTCTTACAAGCTGTGTCTGTAAGGTGATGGAGCGCATGGTCAATGCTCGGTTAGTTTGGATTCTTGAATCTCGACGACTACTTACTAATGTCCAATGCGGCTTTCGTCGCCGCCGCTCCGCTGTTGACCACCTTGTGACCTTGTCGACATTCATCATGAACAACTTTTTGCGAAGGCGCCAAACGGTAGCCGTGTTCTTCGACTTGGAGAAGGCTTATGATACCTGTTGGAGAGGAGGTATCCTCCGCACTATGCACAAGTGGGGCCTACGCGGTCGTCTGCCCCTTTTTATTGATTCCTTTTTAACGGATCGAAAGTTTAGGGTATGTGTGGGTTCCGTATTGTCCGACGTCTTCCTCCAGGAGAACGGAGTGCCTCAGGGCTCCGTCTTGAGCGTAGCCCTTTTTGCCATCGCGATCAATCCAATTATGGATTGCATTCCACCTAATGTCTCAGGCTCTCTCTTTGTCGATGACTTCGCGATCTACTGCAGTGCCCAGAGAACATGCCTCCTGGAGCGCTGCCTCCAGCGTTGTCTAGACAGCCTCTACTCATGGAGCGTGGCAAATGGCTTCCGGTTCTCTGAAGAGAAGACGGTTTGTATCAACTTTTGGCGATATAAAGCGTTCCTTCCGCCATCCTTACATCTCGGTCCCGTTGTTCTCCCATTCGTGAACACAACTAAGTTTCTAGGGCTCACATTGGACCGGAAACTGTGTTGGTCTCCACATGTCTCTTATTTGGCGGCCCGTTGTACGCGTTCCCTTAATGTCCTCAGAGTTCTTAGCGGTTCATCTTGGGGAGAGGATCGCACTGTCCTGCTTCGCTTGTATCGGTCCATAGTCCGATCGAAGCTGGATTATGGGAGCTTCGTCTACTCGTCCGCTCGGCCATCCCTCTTACGCCGGCTCAACTCCATCCACCATCGGGGGATAAGTCTTGCGACCGGAGCCTTCTACACTAGTCCTGTCGAGAGTCTTTACGCTGACGCTGCCGAGTTACCATTGACCTACCGGCGCGACATACTGCTGTGTCGGTATGCCTGCCGGCTGTTGTCTATGCCTGAACACCCCTCTTACAAGTCCTTCTTCGCCGATTCTCTCGACCGTCAGTACGGGTTGTATGTGTCTGCCCTGCTGCCCCCCGGAGTCCGCTTCCGTCGCCTGCTTCGACAATTGGATTTTGCCCTCCCTACCACCTTCAGAGAGGGTGAGAGCCCGACACCACCTTGGCTCCAGGCTCCGGTTCGTATTTATCTCGACCTCAGCTCACTCCCGAAGGAGGGTACTCCGGCTGCAGTGTATTGCTCACGGTTTGTCGAACTTCGTGCTCGACTTGCTGGTCACACCTTTATTTACACCGATGGCTCCAAAACTGACGATGGTGTCGGCTGTGCCTTTGTCGTCGGGATCGCCACCTTTAAATACCGGCTCCTTGACCAATGTTCCAGCTTTACGGCCGAGCTTTTTGCTCTCCATCAGGCCATTCAGTATGCCCGCCGCCACCGCCATTCATCGTATGTACTCTGCACTGACTCCCTCAGTGCTCTTCAGAGCCTTGGGGCTCCCTATCCGGTCCATCCCTTGATTCAACGAATACAGCAGTCCCTCCATTCTTTCGCTGATAATGGCGGTTCTGTCAGCTTTCTGTGGGTCCCCGGACATGTAGGAGTGCCTGGGAATGAGGCTGCGGATGCTGCAGCCAAGGCTGCAGTCCTCCAGCCTCGGCCAGCCTCCCATTGTGTCCCGTCATCTGACGTTTGTGGGGATGTATGTAAGACGCTTGTGTCCTTGTGGTGGGATGCTTGGTCATCCCTCCAAGGAAACAAGCTCCAGGCAGTAAAACCGCTCCCAACTGCTTGGACAACTTCCTCCCGACCATCTCGGCGCGAGGAGGTCCTTCTGACCAGGTTGCGGATTGGGCATTGCCGGTTTAGCCACCGCTACCTGCTCTCTGGTGACCCAGCCCCGCAGTGCCCTTGTGGTCAGGCATTAACGGTGCGCCATGTTTTATTGTCGTGTCCCCGTTTTAGTCAATTTCGTGTTGTCCTGTCCCTGCCATCTACCTTACCGGATGTTTTAGCTGACGACGCTCGAGTAGCTGCTCGTCTTCTGCGTTTTATAACTTTAACTGGCTTGACCAAAGACATTTAACCTTTTTACTTATTTCATCTGCATCTTTGTCAGGTCCTTTTGATGTCCCCCATCCCCTTGAGTTTTAGCAGGTTCCTTGTGCTCTAACACCAGTGACTGGGCGCTAATGACCTCAGCAGTTGAGCGCCCTTAAACCCTACCAAAAAAAAAAAAGGAGGGCGGAGGAGCGGATAGAGGCTCAGGGCACTCTCTTGTCCTAGGGGTGGGAAATTGCCCCTAAATGCGGAAGAATCAGCAATCATCAACGACATGAGGATGCAGAAGGCAATGGAAACCACTGCATTAAAGACACGTAACGTGTATCCACAGGACATGTGGCCTGTAATTGAAGTGTCATGATGATCTCTCCATTGGCAAAAGACTCCGGAATAGTCCCCCATTCGGATCTCTGGGAGGGGACTGCCAAGGGGGAGGTTACCGTGAGAAAAAGATTGAATAATCAACGAAAGGATAACGTTCTACGAGTCGGGACGTGGAATGTCAGAAGCTTGAACGTGGTAGGGAAACTAGAAAATCTGAAAAGGGAAATGCAAAGGCTCAATCTAGATATAGTAGGCGTCAGTGAAGTGAAGTGGAAGGAAGACAAGGATTTCTGGTCAGATGAGTATCGGGTAATATCAACAGCAGCAGTAAATGGTGTAACAGGTGTAGGATTCGTTATGAATAGGAAGGTAGGGCAGAGGGTGTGTTACTGTGAACAGTTCAGTGACCGGGTTGTTCTAATCAGAATCGACAGCAGACCAACACCGACAACGATAGTTCAGGTATACATGCTGACGTCGCCAGCTGAAGATGAACAGATAGAGAAAGTGTATGAGGATATTGAAAGGGTAATGCAGTATGTAAAAGAGGACGAAAATCTAATAGCCATGGGCGACTGGAATGCTGTTGTAGGTGAAGGAGTAGAAAAAAGGTTACAGGAGAATATGGGCTTCGGACGAGGAATGAAAGAGGAGAAACACTAATTGAGTTCTGTAACAACTTTCAGCTAGTAATAGCGAATACCCTGTTCAAGAATCACAAGAGGAGGTGGTATACGTGGAAAAGGCTGGGAGATACGGGAGGATTTCAATTACATTACATCATGGTCAGACAGAGATTCCGAAATCAGATACTGGATTGTAAGGCGTACCCAGGAGCAGATATAGACTCAGATCACAATATAGTAGTGATGAAGAGTAGGCTGAAATTCAAGACATTAGTCAGGAAGAATCAATACGCAAAGAAGTGGGATACAGAAGTACTAAGGAATGACGAGATACGTTTGAAGTTCTCTAACGCCATAGATACAGCAATAAGGAATAGCGCAGTAGGCAGTACAGTTGAAGAGGAATGGACGTCTCTAAAAAGGGCCATCACAAAAGTTGGGAAGGAAAACATAGGTACAAAGAAGGTAGCTGCGAAGAAACCATGGATAACAGAAGAAATACTTCAGTTGATTGATGAAAGGAGGCAGTACAAACATGTTCCGGGAAAATCAGGAATACAGAAATACAAGTCGCTGAGGAATGAAATAGGAAGTGCAGGGAAGCTAAGACGAAATGGCTGCAGGAAAAATGTGAAGACATCGAAAAAGATAAGATTGTCGGAAGGACAGACTCAGCATACAGGAAAGTCAAAACAACCGTTGGTGACATTAAAAGCAACGGTGGTAACATTAAGAGTGCAACGGCAATTCCACTGTTAAATGCAGAGGAGAGAGCAGATAGGTGGAAAGAATACATTGAAAGCCTCTATGAGGGTGAAGATTTGTCTGATGTGATAGAAGAACAAACAAGAGTCGATTTAGAAGAGATAGGGGATCCAGTATTAGAATCGGAATTCAAAAGAGCTCTGGAGGACTGACGGTCAAATAAGGCTGAAGGGATAGATAACATTCCATCAGAATTTCTAAAATCATTGGGGGAAGAGGCAACAAAACGACTATTCACGTTGGTGTGTAGAATATGAGTCTGGCGACATACCATCTGACTTTCGGAAAAGCATCATCCACACAATTCCGAAGACGGCAAGAGCTGACAAGTGCGAGAATTATCGCACAATCAGCTTAACAGCTCATGCATCGAAGCTGCTTACAAGAATAATATACAGAAGAATGGAAAGTAAAATTGAGAATGCGCTAGGTGACGATAAGTTTGGCTTTAGGAAAAGTAAAGGGACGAGAGAGGCAATTCTGACGTTACGGCTAATAATGGAAGCAAGGCTAAAGAAAAATAAAGACACTTCCATAGGATTTGTCGACCTGGAAAAAGCGTTCGACAATATAAAATGGTGCAAGCTGTTCGAGATTCTGAAAAAAGTAGGAGTAAGCTATAGGGAGAGACGGGTCATATACAATATGTACAACAACCAAGAGGGAATAATAAGAGTGGACGATCAAGAACGAAGTGCTTGTATTAAGAAGGGTGTAAGACAAGGCTGTAGCCTTTCGCCCCTACTCTTCAATCTGTACATCGAGGAAGCAATGATGGAAATAAAAGAAAGGTTCAGGAGTGGAATTAAGATACAAGGTGAAAGGATATCAATGATACGATTCGCTGATGACATTGCTATCCTGAGTGAAAGTGAAGAAGAATTAAATGATCTGCTGAACGGAATGAACAGTCTAATGAGTACACAGTGTGGTTTGAGAGTAAATCGGAGAAAGACGAAGGTAATGAGTAGTAGTAGAAATGAGAACAGCGAGAAACTTAACATCAGGATTGATGGTCACGAAGTCAATGAAGTTAAGGAATTCTGCTACCTAGGCAGTAAAACAACCAATGACGGACGGTGCAAGGAGGACATCAAAAGCAGACTCGCTATGGCAAAAAAGGCATTTCTGGCCAAGAGAAGTCTACTAATATCAAATACCGGCCTTAATTTGAGGAAGAAATTTGAGGATGTACGTCTGGAGTACAGCATTGTATGGTAGTGAAACATGGACTGTGGGAAAAGCGGAACAGAAGATAATTGAAGCATTTGAGATGTGGTGCTATAGACGAATGTTGAGAATTAGGTGGACTGATTAGGTAAGGAATGAGATATTACGCAGAATCGGAGAGGAAAGGAATATGTGGAAAACACTGATAAGGAGAAGGGACAGGATGATAGGACATCTGCTAAGACATGAGGGAATGACTTCCATGGTACTAGAGGGAGCTGTAGAGGGCAAAAACTGTAGAGGAAGACAGAGATTGGAATACGTCAAGCAAATAATTGAGGACGTAGGCTGCAAGTGCTACTCTGAGATGAAGGAAAGGAATTCGTGGCGGGCGGCATCAAACCAGTCAGTAGACTCTTGACCAAAAAAAAGATTTGGTCTCATATTTTATGCAACTACTTTGTGTGCTTAATGTTGATTATTTTATAATTTGACTGTCTGACACGATCCCTCCACTTTTAGCAGACACTGTTTCTTCTGTTACTGACTGTGGAATCGTGGGACTGATGACCTCACAGTATGGTCCCATAACCCCTCTCAATCAATCAGTCAATCAATCAGTGCTACTGTCCGTTAGTACGTGCTTTAATCTTCAACCACAAAATAAACAACTTTCTGTGAACACGTCCTTTCACATACACCATTCGACGTAAAACCTCACAAAAACATTGAAACATGGTTCGCCCTACATCTCGGGGCTATTAAGCAGCAGAAAGCACCATTAACCACAACTAGCATAAAATAATCTCACACTTCAGTAAATCTGAGTTTTTCATGTACCTGGCGAGTCTACGCTCTACCAAAAGCGACGAAATAATAAATTTCTACACCAGCTGATAATGTTCTTCAAAAATCTTTTCAAACAACCAATAACTGCTTGGAACACATTTGAGTCCTGACCACATTGCAGACTAATTAACGTTTCCTACGTGGGAGCCGCCCTCATCACATCTCTCCCGAGGTTTACAACTCGAGTGATGTTCGGATACAACTACTGCTGAAATTCCCGAAGGACAAGCCAAGAACCACTCTCTGCGAACAGATATATCACGCAAATTCTCTCTTTAACAATAAGTGTTTCTTCTATGTAGTCACCAGCAAGCGTTCGTTGCGGCCAGCTGCTTCGTAGTTACCTTTGACGCACGCCGTAGTTCAGCCATCGGCTGGGCGTTGCAAGCTCGCCGACTTGACAGGACACAACTTTCCTCGATCATAAGGTGTCAGACAACTGAAACATTTTAACACAAATATAAGAAACCTATATAAACAACTTAACTCATTTTCCTAGCACATAAACATACACTACTGGCCATTAAAATTGCTACACCACGAAGATGACGTGCTACAGACGCGAAATTTAACCGACAGGCAGAAGATGTTGTGATATGCAAATGATCAGCTTTCCAGAGCATTCACACAATGTTGGCGCCGGTGGCGACACCTACAACGCCCTGACGTGAGGAAAGTTTCCAACCGATTTCTCATACACAAACAGCAATTGACCGGCGTTGCCTGGTGAAATGTTTTTGTAATGCCTCGTGTAAGGGGGAGAAATGCGTACCATCACGTTTCCCACTTTGATAATAGTCGGATTGTAGCCTATCGCTATTGCGGTTTATCGTATCGCGACATTGCTGCTCGCGTTGGTCGAGATCCAATGACTGTTAGCAGAACATGGAATCGGTGGGTTCAGGAGGGTAATACGGAACGCCGTGCTGGATCCCAACGGCCTCGTATCACTAGCAGTCGAGATGACAGACATCTTATCCGCATGGCTGTAACGGATCGTGCAGCCACGTCTCGATCCCTGAGTCAACAGATGAGGACGTTTGCAAGACAACCATCTGCACGAACAGGTCGACGGCGTTTGCAGCAGCATGGACTATCAGCTCGGAGACCGTGGCTGTGGTTGCCCTTGACGCTGGATCACAGACAGGAGCGCCTGCGATGGTGTACTCGACGACGATCCTGGGTGCACGAATGTCAACACGTCATTTTTTCGGATGAATCCAGGTTCTGTTTACAGCATCATGATGGTCGCATCCGTGTTTGGCGACATCACGGTGAACGCACATTGGAAGCGTGTATTCGTCATCGCAATCCTGGCGTATCACCCGGCGTGATGGTGAGGGGTGCCATTGGTTACACGCCTCGGTCACCTCTTGTTCGCATTGACGTTACATTTAAGATGTGTTACGACCCGTGGCTCTACCCTTCATTCAATCCCTGCAAAAGCGTACATTTCTGCAGGATAATGCACGACCGCATGTTGCAGGTCCTGTACGGGCCTTTCTGGATACAGAAAATGTTCGACTGCTGCCCTGGCCAGCACATTCTCCAGATCTCTCACCAACTGAAAACGTCTGGTCAATGGTGGCCGAGCAACTGGCTCGTCACAATACGTCAGTCACTACTTTTTATGAACTGTGGTATCGTGTTGAAGCTGCATGGGCAGCTGTACCTGTACACGCCAACCCAGCTCTGTTTGACTCAATGCCCAGGCGTATGGAGACCGTTATTACGGCCAGAGGTGGTTGTTCTGGGTGCTCATTCCTCAGGATCTATGCACCCAAATTGCGTGAAAATGTAATCACGTGTCAGTTCTAGTATAATATATTTGTCCAATTTATCATCTGCATTTCTTCTTGGTGTAGCAATTTTAATGGCCAGTAGTGTAGATATCAAGTTGAGGTGGTACAATCAAGTGATGCGTTTTTTCCGGCATTAAGACGGTTTGGCGCATTACAACAAGCTGCTCTTTCCCGAAATCAGCACTGATCGGAGCAAAAAACATCTGTTTTCTAAGGCTGAGTGATCGTTTCCAATTACTTTAGATGACAAAACGGGCGGTAACTATGTTGAGATGTGTCTGTTAAGTGCTTTATGAAAACACTGTGCCTGCTGACAGCTGTTACAACAACACACGAAACCAGATCAAGTTTGGCTTGAGGTACAAATACATACTGCGGAACCTGGGTAAGTAAGAGTCAAAGTGACTGGGCAACGTTTTCCTCATTTGTAGATGTTCTGCATCCAATTTGTCACACGGGTTAAGATGGGACTTTCTTCGCTCTAGGGATCTGTTAATGGAAGTCTGCTACCTTCTCTCCATATTTACTTACATTGACTTAAATGTCGGCATACTTTTTCAGCATCGATACTTTGAAAGTTTTTCAAGCCCGTATTGTTTACAAAACCATTGACACAAGTGTCCAAATGTGTGTGAAATCTTACGGGACTTACCTGCTACGGTCATCAGTCCCTAAACTTACACACTATTTAACCTAAATTATCCTGAGGACAAACACACATACTCATGCGCGAGGGAGGACTCCAGTCTCCGCCGAGACCAGCCGCACAGTCCATGACTGCAGCGCCTCAGACCGCTCGGCTGATCCCACGCAGCACATTGACACATCTGAATCTTTCGAAAATATGAAAAAAAAATTTTTTGTGCGTGTATTGACATTCAGCTAATGTGTTTTTATCCTGTTCTATCCTGATATTCAAAAATCAGTTATTTTCGAAGATATGTTTGAATGAACATTGGACCTACCAAAAAATTAAAATAGATATTCAAGATTAAATATAAAATTACACTCCGGTTACTCTTGAGTGCTGTTGGGCATTGTGTGGATGTCACTCGAACCTGCAGGGAATGAGGAACTGGTGCGTTACCTGATACGTATCTGGACATCGAAAAGGGAATCCCTTGGTAGATCTCAACATGCTTACGAATGGAAGTTTTAGGGGCTGAAAATGAGTCTAGTGATTATTCAGAGGTTTGTCATTCATTGTATGAACTATACAGGGTAGTCACATAAGACGTAACACCCCTTTTATTTCGTGAACTGATTACTCACATCGAAACGCAGTTTTCGGCAAATGTTTGAGCGTCGAGGGGCGCACATATTTTTGTTTGGTTAATGTTTTTAGCGCTCGTATCAACGGAGATATTGAAGTGATACGTTTCTTTCAATGGAACTGTATACTTTTTGTTGTGGCCTTCAGTCCTGAGACTGGTTTGATGCAGCTCTCCACGCTACTCTGTCCTGTGCAAGCTGCTTCATCTCCCAGTACCTACTGCAGCCTACATCCTTTTGAATCTGCTTGGTGTATTCATCTCTTGGTCTCCCTCTACGATTTTTACCCTCGACGCTGCCCTCCAGTACTAAATTGGTGATCCCTTGATGCCTGAGAATATGTCCTACCAATCGATCCCTTCTTCTAGTCAAGTTGTGCCACAAACTCCTATTCTCCCCAGTTATGTTCAATACCTCCTCATTTGTTACGTGATCTACCAATCTAATCAACATTCTTCCGTAGCACCACATTTCGAAAGCTCCTATTCTCTTCTTGTCCAAATTATTTATCGTCCACGTTTCACTTCCATACATGGCTATACTCCATACAAATACTTTCAGAAACGACTTCCTGACAAATCTATACTCGATGTTAACAAATTTTTCTTCTTCAGAAACGCTTTCCTTGCCATTGGCAGTCTACATTTTGTATCGTCTCTACTTAGAACATCAGTTCTTTTGCTCGCCAAATAGCAAAACTCCTTTACTACTTTGTGTCTCATTTCCTAATCTAATTCCCTAAGCATCACCCAGCTTAATTCGCCTACATTCCATTATCCTCGTTTTGCTTTTGTTGTTCATCTTATACCCTCCTTTCAAGACACTGTCCATTCCGTTCAACTGCTCTTCCAAGTCCTTTGCTGTCTCTGATAGAATTACAATGTCATCGGCGAATCTCTAAGTTTGTATTTCTTCTCCATGGATTTTAATACCTACTCCGAATTTTTCTTTTGTTTCCTTTATTGCTTGCTCAATATACAGATTGAATAACATTGGGGAGAGGCTACAACCATGTCTCCCTTCCCAACCATTGCTTCCCTTTCATATCCCCCGACTCTTATAACTGCCATCTGGTTTCGGTACAAATTGTAAATAGCCTTTCGCTCCCTGTATTTTACCCCTGCCACCTTTAGAATTTGAATGAGAGTATTCCAGTCAACATTGTCAAAAGCTTTCTCTAAGCCTACTAATGCTATAAACGTAGGTTTGCCTTTCCTTAATCTAGCTTCTAAGATAAGTCGTAGGGTATTGCCTCGCGTGTTCCAATATTTCTACGAAATCGAAACTGATCTTCCCCGAGGTCGGCTTCTACCAGTTTTTCCATTCGTCTGTACAGATTTAGCGTTAGTATTTTGCAGCCGTAACTTATTAAACTGATAGTTCGGTAATTTACACATCTGTCGACACCTGCTTTCTTTGGGATTGGAATTATTATATTCTTCTTGAAGTCTGAGGGTATTTCACCTGTTTCATACATCTTGCTCACCAGGTGGTAGAGTTTTGTCATGACTGGCTCTCCCAAGGCAATCAGTAGTTCTAATGGATTGTTGTCTGCTCCTGGGGCATTGTTTCGACTCAGGTCTTTCAGTGCTCTGTCAAACTCTTCACGCAGTATCTTTCATCTTCATCTACATTCTCTTCCATTTCCATAATATTGACCTCAAGTACATCGCCCTTCTATAAACCCTCTATATACTCCTTCCACCTTTCTGCCTTCCCTTCTTTGCTTAGAACTGGGTTGCCATCTGAGCTCTTGATATTCATACAAGTGCTTCTCTTCTCTCCAAAGGTCTCTTCAATTTTCCTGTAGGCAGTATCTATCTTACCCCTAGTGAGACAAGCCTCTACATCCTTACATTTGTCCTCTAGCCATCCCTGCTTAGCCATTTTGCGCTTCCTGTCGATCTCATTTTTGAGACGTTTGTATTCCTTTTTGCCTGCTTCATTTACTGCATTTTTATATTTTCTCCTTTCATCAATTGAATTCAATATTTCTTCTGTTACCCTAGGATTTCTACTAGCCCTCGTCTTTTTACCTACTTGATCGTCTGCTGCCTTCACTACTTCATCCCTCAGAGCTACCCATTCTTCTTCTACTGTATTTCTTTCCCCCATTCCTGTCAATTGTTCCCTTATGCTCTCCCTGAAACTCTCTACAACCTCTGGTTCTTTCAGTTTATCCAGGTCCCATCTCCTTAAATTCCCACCTTTTTGCAGTTTCTTCAATCTGCAGTTCATAACCAATAGATTGTGGTCAGAATCCACATCTGCCCCTGGAAATGTCTTACAATTTAAAACCTGGTTCCTAAATCTCTGTCTTACCATTATGTAATCTATCTGATACCTTTTAGTATCTCCAGGATTCTTCCAGGTATACAACCTTCTTTTATGATTCTTGAGCTATATGTGTAGGGAAAATGATCACTGATTCTAAGTAATGTCATTAAAAACACTTCTAGTTCTTTTCCTATCAGAATTGCTCAGAAAGTTTACATTGACATCGCCACAGATTAATAAATTATTTTTGTCTGACAGACAGCATAATGAGTCGAAAATTTTTATGAATAGCTCCCAGACTCGTAGTGGGGACCTACACAGATTTGCTATCAACACTACATTATCTAGCTATAGTTCACATGCACAAACGTCAAAGTGCTGACAGACATAAAATTTGATTACTTCTATAATTTTGTATGTATTCGCTTGTTTTGTTTAAATGGCAACTACTCCTTTATCTATGTTAGATCTGCTAGCTTAAGATGCTAAATTATACCCACTTATAGTGACTCTTTCCTTCCTCAAAGTTATATGGTGTTGAGACAAATTATGTCACTCTCTCTTATTTCCGAAATCATTTAAACACACTAACAGCTCATCTACTTTATTTTTGATTCCCCTGACATTTTGGTGAAATAAATTGATACAACCGTTAGCTTTATCCCTATTTTCTGTACATGAAACTTTTTATTTTTTATTGATTATTGTCTGTCTGGACTTTGGCTTTAACCTATAAAACTTGTCTGCCTGATACCATTAACCACAGGGATCATACGTTGTGAGACTGTGGCCTCCTTACGGTATCTGCTAATAGAGAAGCTAACTTACCTTTCCCCTTCCTATTTAGGTGCAGGCCATTGTAGTGTAACCCCACCTACCGATAGCATCAACTGGAACAGCACTCACGTGAGGTTCTGTCCAGTGTCTGGAGCATCCTGTTCAGCTCAGTGTAAACATGCCTTACATCAGTGTTTATCCAGGGCCGATCACAAACCCCTAGATTTGTGTGCCCAGTATCTGCTCCTATTGTAGGCAGGTCACTCGTAATACTGTACCTTGGATTCATAGCCAGGATATTTCCTGCTATTTACCTGATCTTAGCTGCATAGCTGACCTAAGTTTTCTGTGTGTTAGTAGAAGCAAAACAAAATTTATTTCCTCTGCAGTGCGACTGGAAATTCCATAGATGTTCCGTGTGTGTTTCAGGCGTGGTAGTAATGGCAGAATCAAAGTCTGAGAAAGGCAGTTTTGGAAGCGACCTGTGCACACTGCTGGAATCTGGCAAAGGTGCAGATGTGACTCTTGTGGTGGGCGACTCTCACTTGCCGGCCCACAGTGTCATTCTGGCAGCGAGGAGTCCCGTCTTTGATGCCATGTTGCGGAACAACATGCTAGAAGCTACTAGTCGCCTTATCAAAATCACTGACGTGCAGAAGGCTGTGTTGCAGCAGATGCTATTGTTCGTCTATACAGACACAGTTCCAGAACTGGAAAGATTTGCAGCGCAACTGTTGGCAGCCGCTGACAAGTACGACTTGCCCCTACTTAAACGGCGGTGCGAGTCGCGAATGGCGCTGGACTTGAGCGTAAAAAATGCTGCAGCTACTGCATTGGTGGCCACCCTGCACCATTGTCCAAAGTTGAGTACGGCCGCTGTGGAGTTCATAGCGCGACACCCCGAGGTGATGGCCGGCAGCGACTGGGCGCAACTGTTGCGGGAGAATGCAGAGGCTGCAGCAGACATCTCCAGTCTGGTGGCGGCAGCATTGCCACGCCCACCATCCACAGAGACATCGGGATACAGGTGAGTGCGTGTGCGTGTGCGTCCGTGCCCGTGTTTTAAAAAGTTTACCATTTTGAAGGATAGTAGTATGGATCAAAACAACGAACATATGTTCAGGAAGCATGAGCTGAGAAATTGATACCTTAAGAACTGTGGGGATTTGTTCCCCTTCGCTATTGTGGGAAACATCCCTAGTGCAAGCTATTCGCTATTTCGAATGACTTATTGGAACAGAATGCAGTCGACAAATAAGAACACGTTCTCCTACTGTGGAACAGCGGAGTTGCTAATGTAATGTGCTTGTTATTGCATACGACTTGCAACTGTGAGCCATCGCTAAAGCAGGTGCTCACTAAGGCGTCCATTCACATTAGGGTGCTGTTCTTCGTGCCAGACGTCTTCGGGAATTATGCGCTCTCTGAAAAACTCCAGAGTTGGTCTAGCAGTACAGGAAAGTTATTCAATAGGAACTATACATCGCACCTGTTAACTTGTTCTGTAGATCGTATTAGTCCAACTCCGGTCTGTACATTAATGGAAAATCTGCTCTGATATCTTGCCTCCATTATAATTGTAACTGGAAAGATAATGCTACAGTGCAAAAACATTTGGCAAACTTAAGAGATCCATGGATAATAAGAGGAATGTTTCTACTCTTTGTGAAATGCATTTTGTAGGTCGTTTGTAATAACAAAGAACGTGCTGCAGAATAGCTCCTATTTGTAGAATTTGTAGAATAGCTACTATTTTCATAGTAATGATGAAAAAGTGCTCTCAGCTTTTAAAGTACGCATTTCAGAGCTTATGTTTATGGAGAAGGGTATACGTATCAATTTCAGTTAAGAGACTCTACTCCAGAAATAACGAAGTTGAAATATACAAGCCAAAATGTACCTGTGTTCTTCCATGGCCTCGTGTAGCGCTCCGACTAAGAGCCCCCGCTTTCGAACCGTGATGACGACGTAAAAAATTACCACTGACTTCTCACCAGTACCCTGCGATAATTGCCTGTATTGGTGGACATGCAATGGTGCAATTAAATTTGATTCCAGACACCAGAAATCCTTTGGATGGTACAGTAATGAAGAATTCCATTTACCTACATGTTTTACAAGCTGCTACATTTACACCAAGTGTTCAAAATAGTGACCCCCACCATCACTGCAGGCATGGCATTGTTGCACAAAGCTCATGTCATACCACTTCTAATATCCTGTGTGTCGTTTCAACAGCGCTCTAGGCGTAAAGAATTGTCTCCATGACGATAGTCTTCAGGCTCGATAGGTGTCTACTATGAAAGACACTTCACATGGCCCCGCAGGGATAATTAAAGTGGAGTGAGGTCAGGTCAACATGCTTGCTGTGAAACAGTATCTTGTCTGCCTATCTCCTTTTTCCGGGAATGTCTGATCCAGATGTTCGCGGAAATGAGTGTTTGAAGGGCGGTGGGGCTCCGTCGTATTGTAACCACATCCATTGAAGAATAACAGGTGGGATATGTTCTGGGAACTGTGGTAATATGTCTCACAATACTGTGCACACTGGCCCATTAGGTGGGGAAGAAGAAGAAGAAGAAGAAATGGCCCTAGTATGTAATCATAGACTCTACTTGGACACACATAGATACATAACCTGTGTTGATGGCTTTTTACAAATGTAGTGTGGGATTCTCACCGGCACAAACATGATATTGCAACTTCTTCCATGAAAATCACACATACATGAAGTGAGGATTGACTGTGATGAGCTAAAAGAACCATCGGCTGAATACATTAGGTCTGAAGTCGGAAGGAGTTAAAGCGTGCTCATTTTTCTTTAATACTGGAAATATAAAACTTTGAAACATTCGTTTCCCATGCAACTGGTGGTGCTGACTGCAGGCGCCTCATCCACTCAAGAACTGCTTCCTCTAAGTCCGTGTAGCTCATCCTCCTTGGTCGTTTTGTATTGTGGTACCAACTGCCCCGTTTCACTTTCATGTTGAAACAATCTAGGAAACCTGATGCTAGCCTGAAATCGGCTTTTCTAATATTTGGTCCTGTACAACCTTTATTCTTCTTCTTACATTATCGTGAACTCTAGATTTTATCCTGTGGCCATGTTTGACATATTTGTTATATCTCCTAAACCCTTACCTTAGTCTCTCCATGTCCTCGTACTCTCTATTCATCTCCTCCTCACCCACACTTTCTCTACCCACTCCCCATATTCTCCCTTCTGTCTCCCTGTCTGCATCACGTCCTACTTCCTCTTATCTGTATTTATCTTCCTGCACCATCTCCCTATTGATATCCTCCTCCCATGTCTCTCCCCCTTGTCCATTCCCCATTCCTTCCTACCCTCTCTCAGCCCATTATTCAACCTGCCTCCTTTCCTCTGTGCATACCCTCTGTCACACAGCCTTTCAGCAGGTGTGGCCATCTGTACATGGAGCCCCTGCTGAACATAGTTAAAAGGCAGATAACTTTTCAAAACATGCGTATGGTGTCGTGCAGCACACACATCAGGAGCTTGAAAACAGATTTTTTTTTACCCCTCTGACGTGTAAGTTGCCCTACAAAAAATGTCAAGAAGATATGCCGCATTTCCACACAATGAACCTGGCATCCAGAACAGCCTATATACGATGGGCTAAAAAAACATTTTTGCCAATAGCTTCACTCTATAAAGAAGTTATAAGCCCCCCAGTGCTGATATTCATGAGGCCAACTGTTGTTGCGCTACAGTTGGTTGGAATCGATCCAGGCGTTTGGGATTAGATTCCAGACATAAATAAATACACTTCGCAGTAGAATATCCTGCTTCGCCGATGCTAGGTGTAACCTTCTGTCACTATAGGGCTGCAAATTGCAGTGCGTAACATGTAGTGTTTAACATAACTATGACGGTGCATGAGAAACAGCTTGTTGTAGTAGAGTTTCTAACCACAGTAGACATGCCTGTAATGGAAATCCACAGAAGAATGAAGGCTGTGTACAGTGATGATCGTATAGACATCAGCAATTTGACATTGAGTCAAACTGGTAAACCCAGCTTTCATCACTGGTCAGCGTTGTTAAGGAACTCATCGCCTTCCCACTTCAAAGCCAAAGGAAGTTGTTGACAGATTTCATGTCAGGAGTGAGCATTCAAGGGACTCACCATACAATTAGGTTTCTGTGATATACCACGCTTATCTAAGAGCTGTGCCTGTATTATCCAGTAGTTCATCAAGCCAATTCTAAATAGTCTCAGCAGTTACCGTATGCGGTCGTCCACTCTCAGCTCTGCCACACATGCAAAACGCTTTACAGTGTGGGCAACTGCAAGCACAGTCTGTCATGTCAAGAAATAAAACCACTTCAGCTGTAGGATTCTTTTAGTATTATGCACTATCAGTTTCACGGCACTTACAGATGCATCTTCAGGTGCAGCTGCGTCTTCAGGTGCAAACTAGTAAGTTCACGATACATAATAAAAAAAAATTGAGACCCAGCGTTTGTAGCGAGTCCGTAATGCATTAGTGATGTTGATAACCATCAATGTCCACAGCTTCCATTTTTCTATGGATTTCAATTGTAGGTAGGTTTTCTGTGGTTATAAACTAGATTGCAGCATGCTGTTTGTCACGAACAAACATAATTACGTTACACCCAGCAATGTTTAAAGAAATACAATTTCGAACCCTGTAGTGGCAGAGGGTTGCAGCTTGCGTCAGCGAAGCTGGGAATTAGACGAGTAATATGCGTAACATGTAATACCTGAGAACAGCATAAAAGTTCGGAGGCATTTCTGTTCACCACGTACAGTGATAATGTGAACCTTTAGATTCTGAACCTGCTTTGTTCTCAGCTGCATCATAACACTTCTGAATTAGGTAGTCGTAAAAACTTGTTTTAAGTGCTGAAATGTCTATCATTTCCAAGTGAAGGTGTAGTCTGTTGCACAGCTCGATTCCAGTTTGCAGTGGCCCATTTGTTTTAATATTGTATTTGAATTTTGGACATTTATTTCCTAGTTTCTTGTGTTAGGTGAGTGAATGCCCTCTTCTCTAACTACAGGCTGCATATCACCAGAGTTACCAAAAATACATTACTTGGCAAATTTATAAGCAGAGGGATGGAAGGCCATGGTTTTTTATAAATAGAGCTTTCAATGCACTTATACGAACTGCATTCACCACAGCTCCTATAGTTCTCCTTTCGGCTCTGAAACGACACTTGCTAGCATTAGTTTCCCCCAAAAGATTGCAGCATGTTGCAATACAGATTCTGCTGCCACAGTACACAATTATTATTTTCTTTGATGTACAGCTTGAGAGAACTATTATACAGTAACAAATGGTATTAAGTTTATTGCTTACATATTTACAACTGCCAAGATGAGAAACATAGAAGTAGATACTCTCGGTGTAACAAAGCAGCTTAAATCACTTAATAAAGGCAAGGTCTCCAGTCCAGATTGTAAACCAGTCAGGTTCCTCTCACAGTATGCTGATAAAATAACTCCATATTTAGCAGTTATATACAACCACTCGCTCACAGAAAGATCCGTACCTACAGACTAGAAAACTGCTCTGGTCACACCAATACCCAAAAAGGGACGTTGGAGTAAGCCGCTGAATTACAGGCCTATATCACTAACGTCGATTTGCAGTAGGGTTTTAAAACATATACTGTATTCGAACATCATGAAGTACCTCGAAGAAAACGATTTATTGACACATAGTCAGCACGGTTTCGGAAAATATCGTTCTTGTGAAACACAACTAGTTCTTTACACTCATGAAGTAATAAGTGCTATCGACAGGGTATGTCAAATTATCATATTTTTAGATTTGCAGAAGGCTTTCGACACCTTTCCTCACTCTGTGTGCCTACAGAGTGTTGAGGATTTGTGATTTCCTGTCAGAAAGGTCACATGTCGTAGTAATAGACGTAAAATTATCGAGTAAAACAGAAGTAATACCCGGCGTTCCGCGAGGAAGTGTTATAGGCCCTCTATTGTTCCAGATCTATATTAACGACATAGGAGACAATCTGAGTAGCCGTCTCAGACTGTTTCCAAATGATGCTGTCTTTTACCGTCTTGTAAAGTCATCACATGATCAAAAGTCCTGCAAAATGATTTAGATAAGATATCTATATGGTGCGAAAAATGACAATTGACCCTGAATAAGGAAAAGTGTGAATTTATTCACATGAGTACTAAAAGAAATCAGCTAAACTTAGATTACACGAGAAATCACACAAATCTGAAGGCTCTAAATTCAATTAAATACTTCGAGATTACAATTACAAATAACCTAAACTGGAACGATCACATAAATAATATTGTGGGCAGAGCAATCCAAAGACTGCGATTCTTTGGCAGGACACTTAGAAGGTGCAACTGGTCTACTAAAGAGAATGCTTACACTACGCTTGCCCGCCGTATTCTGGAGTATCGCTGTGTGGTGTGGGATCCGCATTGGGTGGGACTGACGGATGACATCGAAAAAGTACAAAGAAGTACAGCTCGTTTTATATTATCGCGAAATAGGGGAGATAGTGTCACAGACGTGATAAGTTAGTGGCAATCATTAAAACAAAGGTATTTCTCGTTGCGACGGGATCTTCTCATGAAATTTCCATCACCACTTTTCTCCTCCGATTGCGAAATATTCTGTTGGCACCCACCTACATAGGGAGAAATGATCATCACGATAAAATGAGAGATCAGGGCTCGCAGAGAATAATTTTAAGTGCTCGTTTTCCCCCGTGCCGCTCGAGAGTGGAATGGTAGAGAGACAGCATGAAGGAGGTTCATTGAACCCTCTGCCAGGCACTTTATTGTGAATAGCAGAGTAATCATGTAGATGTAGATCTCTGTTGGACTCACCTCAATCTATCCTCCTCAATCTATTTCCAAGAAACTTCATTGTACTTCAATTTTCTAGATTTCTGCTGAATAAATCCATAGGTTGGTCAACGGATACTTGCTCCAAATGTGTGCTAATTCGTAGTAACTGTGTCCAGATCCATAGTGACTGTTTTTTGTGTACCTGTTGTCGGATTATTTGTACAGAATTAATCTGTAATGTGTGAAGTGCATATCTTCTTTCTGTAATGCTTCTTTGGTCGCTACTTTTAAGAGCATGTTTGAATAGTCTGCAAAGATGTTGTATTTTTGAGCTGGCTGGTTGCAAGTCATTTACAAAATCCCAAAACAGGACTAGTCCCAGAATGGAGCCTTGTGGTACACCATACTTAATAGATTTTAATATAATTCGATAGATAAGACTACTCACCAAGTGGTGGCAGGAGGAAAAATGTATAAAATTTAAGGAAATTTGCGAACTTCCAGAGCCAGTGGCTACTCCTTCTGGCAGAAGGCTTGAAGAGAAAGGAAGATGAATGACAGATAAGGACTGGCAAAGTTTAGGAAATGGGGAAACTTGAGCAAAGTCGCCCAGAACCTTGTCAGGGGAGACTCACAGGGATGAGAAGGAAAGACTGTTTGGGACAGCACCATCCAAGGTTTGAAAACCTGAGAGCTTAAAGATGGAAGACTGGGTAATGAGGAACAAACTACTGATAAAGCACTGTGCAAGAGTTAATAAGAGTGGAAACCTAAGCACATTACAGGTGGCAGACAGATGGAGGAGGAGGAGGGGAGACAGCCAGGTCAGAAATTAAGTCATTAAGAAAACTAAAAATAAAGAAAAGAAATAGCTGTTGAAAATAAATGCTGAGACCAAAGAAATTTACTTAAATAAAGGACAGATGGATGGCGAGAACCAAGCACATATTCTAACAACAGATCCTACCTACGCAGTTCTGAGAATCTGGTGTCATGAGGGGAAAGGGGGAAAATTCAGATGGCACATGTGGTGAAACAGGCATAGAGGTCACAAGAGTTATATTGAAGAGGACGCTCTGCAGTAGGATATTGTATGCTGCCAGTATACACTCTTTGTTTATGCCCATTCATCGTAGCTGATAATCCTCTACCTTTTTCCGAACCTCCACAAACCCAATCACCCTGGCTGTCTCATCGTTGATGGCTTGAAAGCAACAACTGAACATATCTCTCTTGGTTGATAAGCGACAGCAGCCTCCCTCCTGTGTTAGAGAGACCAACCATTTCCTAGATAATCTGAAATCTGGGTGTCCCATTCTCTCTAACCACCTTGTTTGTCACCACTGGTGCTATGACCCTCGTTACCAGTGTCCCCACTGTATGTGATATGTCTGCTGCCGAATATTACCTCAACTACCTCTCATTTGATTCTGATCCTATGACGTCCTTCCTACTCACATTAATCAACTTTGTACTTACGAAGAACTAATTTATCTTTCAAGGGCAGATGTTCAAGCAGATCATGAGCATGACTGTAGGGTCCGGGATAGCTTCTTTCTAGGATAACTTTTTCATGGTTGATAACAAAACGAGAGAAGGAAAGTTGCTACCCACCATGCAGCAGAGACGCAGTCGCGGCTCAGCACCTCCGCTGTGTGGTGGGTAGAACTTTCCTTCTCTCGTTTTGTTACATTCCATCCTGGATTTTCCATTGTTTGATTTTTCATGGTTTACTTAGAGGAGGCTTTCCTGCAATCAATAACCCTTGAGCCCCTCGTTTGGCTTACATTTGTTGACGACATCTTTGCCATATGGAATCATGGTGAAGCTGGCCTCTTAAAATTTTTTGGAGTCTCCCAGTTAAATTTCATATGATCCTGTTCCGAGTCCTAAGCAACTTTCCTCCATGTTGACCTCATCCTCAGCAAGGGTCAGTACACACTTCTGTTCACAGTAAACCTACAGACAAGTATTTACAATTAGATAGTTGGCATACTTTCTATTTCAAACGTTCGCTTAGAACCAGCCATCAGATTTTTTCAGATGCAGACTCTTAGAGCAACACACCACCATTGTCTCCTCAGCCTTTACTGAACATTAGTACCCCACCAGCCCAGTTGAAAAACAGATTTCCCAGGCTACCACATCCAATGCTGGTCTTGCTGAGACCTCTGTAAAATAACTTATGAGCACACAATTTGCCCACCACTCGTAGAATAACCTTTTGTTGCCCACCCTCTCAATATACACAATATTCTGTGGCCACACCTGAGTGTTGTCGCAGTTTTTTAAATAAATCTATTTGGCACACACATGCTACACCTTCCTCTATTATTGCTTTTGTTCCTTGTGATTAAGGCTATAGATGGCTACCAATACTGCATATATAGGTGCATTTATGTTGAGTCACACAATAAGGCCAAATTATTTCGAGTAAAATATTTTTCTTATTTCAGTATTTGAAAAAAACATTATTTTTTGTTAAACATAAGTCTACAATTTGGAACACCATATGACAGTTTCATTTGCTGTAAAGCAGTGTAAAAAATTAAGTTAAAACTTTTTAACTTGTAGGAGGCCAAATGAAGAAAGTAGCCGCCATGGAAATTCCCTTTGACTTTCATTTGAATCTTTTCAGGAATACCCGTCAGACTGGTGAAAATCCAGTCTGCACATACGTGTGCTCTAGTGTGTCCAGAGATTCGTGTTCACTTCATTTCATTTCTCATAAAGCTCGATTAGAAACACTAGGTGATAAATGTAATGATTTATTTCATTTTTGTTCCAGCTTAAAATGAATGGCTAAATCTCTCGGGATTGATCATATATGGAATACAAGAGCCTGTCCAACTCCTGGGTGAAACAGTGTTAACTTCAAATTCATTACTTCGCATAGTTCTAACCCGTGAACAGGTCGTTACAATGTTAAGGACAATCAGAGCACACAGCAGTAGTCCAATAACCAGCTGATAAACCATAAATTAACTCTTCCTTATGTCCCGTTTTTCTGTTAACTCAGTGCAAGAAAACGAAACCGTAAATTTTTGTTGCATAGCGCAACACTCTTCTTCGCCGTCGGTTTTAACAGGGAACCTGTATATTTCTGCTAAGAGAAATATGTTGCGCATGTCTGTCTGAATGTTTCTTAAAAATAGTGTAAAATTTTGAAGTAAATCTGGCATGAACTTGTAGAGATTTTTGGAGGAAACGTTTCCTCAATATTTGATACAATAGAAGTATGCACATCAAGAAAATAATTATTAGAATGTAACACTTTAGTTAAAACATTAAGTGGTAAGCTCTTCACTGCACTTGCCTGCGTATTTTTAAAGTGTACCTACAGTACACCTGGGTACATAGCGTATGTGTCAAAAAAGGTTCATGTAGAATAATTGTGTAGCAGACAGCTGGTTATCATTCTACAGTATCGTGGTTTCATTTAGTGTTTTGCAAAAATTCTATATATTCTGAATTGACAGCTGCATTGCCTGATACTAATTAAGTCGGTATTTTTCATGTGTATGGGACCTCGGACACCAACCTGCGTTTTATTTACTGATGGTATGTTGGCCTTGTTTTGGATTTGAGTAAAAATGGTGTGACATGAGGTGGGCCACTCCCCTCTGCTGCCACCCAGCTCCCAGCTCCATTAGTCCGTCATCTGCCACAGCATCTATTCTATGCCATTTCTTGAAAATCAGAATGGCCAGTGCTTTTTTTTTCTGCAGTCACCAGAAGTGCTTCGTTGCTTCATGGATCAACGATTAACTGCTGCTAGAAGGGAAGAAAGTGGTTTAACGTTATCTGTGTAGACTCTTGTGGGTATCTCATCTGGTCCAAAAGCCTTTGGAATGCTTGGTGATTATTGCTTTTCTATACCATGATCGCTTACCACAAAGTTGTTAGGATTTTTTATAGTCGGATTGTCTGGCAATTCGAATCACTTGCAAGCAGAGATTGAGAGTGTGGTGGGTTACCAACAAAAGTAAAAGGATAGCCTACCAATAGGGACAAGAAAGGAGGCATGAAGGGCGCCAAAAACAGAAATAACAATCATCCATTTATTGCTCCATTACACACGCACATCATTGTATATGAGACATTATAATTCCCACCCTCAAATCTATTATGACAAACAATATGTATCACGAAGGGCACAGAATGGAGTATAAGAAATTACAATGGCACATGAACTCTGCTATGACACAGTGTGCATAATCAGGGGCACACAATTTTACCAATGTAAGAAATTAAAATAATACTTGCATAAAGTTAACTAAAATGCCTTGAAGGAAATGTTTATGGGAAGAACACGATGGGGCCGCAAGGGAGGAGGCAACACAATACTTAAGTCAGGTGCACCAAAGCAAACAACGGACACATAAGGCACGCAACTGCTCTCTTCGTTGGGGTTCCACCGAAGTAATAGCAACCTGAAACATTTTAATACTTGGAACAGTACACCAATGATCAACAAATTAAAAAAAAATGACATAGAATAATTTAAGAAAATCACATCATATCACTATGAGCTTAAGGTCTTTCGGTAATAAACAGATTACGAAACAGGTAAAGAGGCATGTGCCACTAGTAAATCTTCCCTAATTACACTACTAAATTTCTCAGTACCCAAGTTGCAATTAATGCAACAAGAATTAAATTATTTAAGTGATAATAATAATAATAATAATAATAATAATAATAATAATAATAATAATAATAATAATAATAATAATAATAATAATAATAATAATAAAAAAAACCGTGGAGGCCCGGGAAAAGAATCGGCCTCCGGTATGTTCTGCCAGTCGTAAAAGGCGACGAAAAGAACAAACCACTAATAGGGCTAACCTCCCTTTTAGTGTGATTAGTTGGTTCAGGACAGAACTAAAGAAGCCTCGGACAAGCGCCGTCATGGTCGGGGTCGACGCTTGAACCCTATGCCTGCCCACAATGGTAACGACACTGCTAGCCAACTGGAAAATGATTTAAATCCAAATAGAGCTGTTTTGCAGGATATGCTTCCTGGAACCACCCTAGAAGGAAAACAAAGACAGAGGATGAGATGGTCAGATGAAGTTAATCGACACCTCATGTTCTGTTATTACCAAGCAACAAACCTAGGAACCAACACAACTGGATACAGATCACAAGTATACACAACATTTATTACCAGATACCCAGAATTAAAATTTTTAACAGAACAACGATTAGCTGATCAGATCCGTGTAATAATAAAAAATAACAGGATACCCCAGTCAGAATTAGAAAACATCAAACAACAAGTACAACAAATACTGGAACAAAATAATGTGCAAGAAGAAGAAGAAGAAGAAGAAGAGCGTAGACCACCAAATAACCCACAAGTCGAAACAACAATAAAAACAATCAACACAATCATACACAACAAAATAAATGAAAACACAACTATGGAAGAGTTACAACTACTGGTTTATATAGGAGCACTCACTACACTAAATATACACACTAGGCAGAGATCAGAACCAACCAACACACAGAAGAAACCCACAAAACCAGCATGGCAACACAGGCTACAGATCAAAATAGAAAAACTGAGAAAAGACATCGGACAGCTAACACAATTTATAAGAAATGAAATCTCGGAAAAAAACGAAAAAAGTTAGGTAAAATCTCACAACAAGAAGCGACAGAGCAATTAGACGAAAAGAAGCAGAAATTACAAGCATTAGCCAAACGACTCAGAAGATACAAAAAAAGTGAAAATAGAAGGAAACAAAACCAAACATTCAACACAAACCAAAAGAAATTTTACCAGACAATAGATAACACACACATTAAAATAAACAATCCACCAAACATAACAGACATGGAACACTTCTGGAGCAACATATGGTCAAACCCGGTACAACATAACAGGCATGCACGGTGGATACAAGCAGAAACAGACACATACAAGATGATACCACAAATGCCTGAAGTGATAATTTTGCAACATGAAGTCACCCAAGCAATTAATTCTACTCACAATTGGAAAGCCCCTGGAAATGATAAAATAGCAAATTTCTGGTTAAAGAAGTTCACCTCAACACATTCACATCTAACTAAATTATTTAACAGTTCCATTGCAGACCCATACACATTCCCTGATACACTTACACACGGAATAACATATCTGAAACCTAAAGATCAAGCAGACACAGCGAAACTAGGTAAATATCGCCCCATAACATGCCTACCAACAATATTCAAAATATTAACTTGAGTCATTAAACAGAAATTAATGACACATACAACACAGAACAAAATTATAAATGAAGAACAAAAAGGCTGTTGCAAAGGAGCACGAGGATGTAAAGAGCAACTGATAATAGATGCAGAGGTGACATATCAAGCTAAAACTAAACAAAGGTCGCTGCACTACGCATACATAGATTACCAAAAAGCTTTTGATAGTGTACCCCACTCATGGTTACTACAGATATTGGAAATATACAAAGTAGATCCTAAATTGATACAGTTTCTAAACATAGCAATGAAAAACTGGAAAACCACAATATCCAAACAAATTCAGATAATATCACATCACAGCCAATACAGATTAAGTGTGGAATATACCAAGGAGACTCATTAAGTCCTTTCTGGTTCTGTCTTGCTCTGAACCCACTATCCAACATGCTAAATAATACAAATTATGGATATAATATTACTGGAACATACCCACACAAAATCACACATTTGCTATACATGGATGATCTAAAACTACTGGCAGCAACCAATCAACAACTCAACCAATTACTAAAGATAACAGAAGTATTCAGCAATGATATAAATATGGCTTTTGGAACAGACAAATGTAAGAAAAATAGCATAGTCAAGGGAAAACACTAAACAAGAAGATTACATATTGAATAACCACAGTGACTCCATAGAAGCGATGGAAAAAACAGATGCCTATAAATATCTAGGATACAGACAAAAAATAGGAATAGATAATACAAATATTAAAGAAGAACTAAAAGAAAAATATAGACAAAGACTAACAAAAATACTGAACACAGAATTGACAGCAAGAAACAAGACAAAAGCTATAAATGCTTATGCTATACCAATATTGACCTACTCATTTGTAGTGAAATGGAGTAACACAGACCTAGAAGCACTCAATACTCTTACACGCTCACAATGCCACAAATATAGAATACATCACATACATTCAGCAACAGAAAGATTCACATTAAGCAGAAAGGAAGGAGGAAGGGGATTTATCGACATAAAAAACCTACATTATGGACAGGTAGACAATTTAAGAAAATTCTTTCTAGAACGAGCAGAAACTAGCAAAATACACAAAGCAATCACTCATATAAATACATCGGCTACACCACTGCAATTTCATAACTACTTCTACAACCCTTTAGATCACATAACATCAACAGATACGAAGAAAGTAAATTGGAAGGGGAAGGCACTACATGGCAAGCACCCGTATCATCTAACACAGCCACACATCGATCAAGACGCATCCAACACATGGCTAAGAAAAGGCAATATATACAGTGAGACGGAAGGATTCATGATTGCAATACAGGATCAAACAATAAACACCAGATATTACAGCAAGCATATTATTAAAGATCCCAATACCACAACAGATAAATGTAGACTTTGTAAACAGCAAATAGAAACAGTAGATCACATCACAAGCGGAAGTACAATACTAGCAAATACAGAATACCCCAGAAGACATGACAATGTAGCAAAAATAATACACCAACAGCTTGCCTTACAACATAAACTTATAAAACAACACGTTCCCACATACAACTATGTACCACAAAATGTACCGGAGAATGATGAATACAAATTATACTGGAACAGAACCATTATAACAGATAAAACAACACCACATAGCAAACCTGACATCATACTCACCAATAAAAAGAAGAAATTAACACAACTAATCGAAATATCCATACCCAATACAACAAATATACAAAAGAAAACAGGAGAAAAAATTGAAAAATACATCCAACTGGCTGAGGAAGTCAAGGACATGTGGCATCAGGATAAAGTTGATATTATACCGATTATACTATCAACTACAGGAGTCATACCACACAATATCCACCAGTACATCAATGCAATACAGCTACATCCAAACATATATATACAACTACAAAAATCCGTAATTATTGATATATGTTCAATTACCTGAAAGTTCCTAAATGCAAAATAACACATACCGTACAGTTAAAAGGAAGTGACGCTTGATCAAGGTCCACGTCACTTTCCATTTTGAACCAGACTTAACGTCTATGAAAGTAAAGAAATAATAATAATAATAATAAAATCATTTTATACATCGGAGGACCAAGAGTGGACCGATCAGTACTCCCCAGTGAAGCGGTTCACACAAATGGTACTCCACGGCTCCGAGCACACAGCCCCATACAAAATGCAACACAACCACAGCGACCCGGCGAACTACCAGAACCACCAGGCAGTCGTACTAAGCCAAAACAAGGACCGACTTTTAAAATAACGAGACCTAGCCCGGGCCGGACAACAGACCAAATGCCGGGAAATCCATGAGAAACCTCAGCCAACTTAATACCAAAACAACAGTTTATGAACAACATGCAAAACACAAGACGTCTCAGTCCAAAGGCTTCCGTTTAGTCGCAAAGGTGGCTCCGACCCACATGCTGAGGTGCCAAGCGTCGTACGGAGTGCCGAATCGAGCTTACGCTTCGTTAACTGAAAGCGGAAGCACCACAAGACTAAATCTAACTGCGCAAGGCAACGTCTAAGGAGTGCCTCTCGAAGACTACGCACTTGAAGATCAGACATAAAGCATCCTGACTGACGTGCCGCTGAACGACGCACTTCCGTCACCAGCGTCTAGTAGAGTAGGGAGAACAGCGTAGCCCATCGGTATACTTCCACGGGACGGTAAACGAGGATAGCGATCCCAGCGACGGAGAGACAGGACGACGAAATGACATCCCGCCGCACATGGAAGGTATTTCAAACTCAGGCTCGGCAAACTACAACAGGCGAGATTTTTCTCCCCTTGCGAATCAAGTTAAACGGCACACCACGCCGCTGTCCACACTATTAACCGTAAAATCACGGTCCGGTCTTCCCATCGGGCCCCACTCGGCGTCCAGACGCAAACAACCCCCGCCGAGCCGAACTGTCTCCACGCCAAGGCAGCCACCTCTTTCCTCTCCGGCCAGCGATAACACACGGAAAAAGACCGCCTAACGCCAAAGCGCCGTCTGAGTGAAAACTCAGCACTAAGATCCTCAAGTGACACTGTACAGTGGCTTATGGTGTGTGTGTGTGTGTGTGTGTGTGTGTGTGTGTGTGTGTGTGTGTGTACAGATGTAAGTATTCCCATGTCATTTCATGTGTTTTGCAGCAATATGCCAGACAGGATCAAGCAGAAGATGATGGCCAGACTTATGGAGGCCGCTCGCAGTGGGAGCGCACGAGAAGTGTGGGCGCTGCTGCTAGCCGGAGTGGCAAAGGACGCCCGAGACGGCAGAGGAAATACGGCGCTGCACCTGGCGGCCGACGGAGGGCACGCCATCACTGTGAAGCACCTGCTCGATGCGGGACTGGATGCCAACAGTGTCAACTCGAATAGGAGGACGCCCCTACACCTGGCAGCTCAGAGAGGGAACACGGATGTAATATGGATGCTGGTGAGAGCGTCAGCACGAGTAGACGCTCAGGATGCCACGGGGCAGACTGCGCTCCACGTGGCTGCGAGTGTGAACACTGCTGTAAAAGATGATAGAGTACATGTAGTGAATACACTGCTCCTGGCGGGTGCGACAAAAGATATAACTGACTTAAAGAAGCAGAAACCTGAGCATTTGGCAACCGTATCAACAAAAACAGCTTTCAGCACTTTCAACACTGTTTCCAGTCCTTACATTGACTTGTAATAAAGTTTTACTTTATTGTTGTTGCTGTATACACTACATATTTAGCTAAAACAGTTAAGATTCCAACTAACTTTGATCAGGTACAGTGATCTAGATGTCATCGTGCAGGCAGTGAATTTCGTTTTAGTGTCTAATCCTCTCAAGAATAAACCAACTCTCAGCACACTACTTCTACTTAAACATCTACTTAAACAACATATATCTCCAGATCCAGATGTAAAAGGAATGAGATCCTCAAAAAGTTCGCACTTATATGAAGTTTCAGCTGAAAATCACACAAAACTTCATCCACAGACATTCGTAGCTTTATTTTGGAACCCTTAATCCATGCACACATTGCCTCAGTCATAGAACTGTGTAGTATTTTTGTTAGAAGTTATGATACACATGTGCACCAGTGAATCCAAATGTATAGTGATAAAGGCTATTGCATTTGAATAAAGTTTAAGCCCACAGTCTTTTAATTTTTTGTTTTATTCTGATTTCCGTGCTGTACACAAAACTTTCCTCTGTCCACAAACGACAAACGCTACTTACGTTGACAGTGTTTATTCTGGTAGCAGTGTTTAAATAATGTGGTTGGGCTCATACTGCAGGGTGTATACGACCTGGGACAACCGGAAGAACCTGGAAAAACCTGGGAATTTTTTAGAATTCTGGGATGTTTTAGTTTTCAGGTAATTTTTTGTAATTTTGACTGGTAAGAGATAATACTCTAACAAAAGATATTACTGCATCCCACTACTGCAGAATAATACTGCAGCAATAAAACATGAACGAGGGAAAAAAAATAAAACTTAAGTTGCAAAGAAATGTGCCATGTATACAACAAAACACAGTGCTCATACAATCGTCTGCCAGTAGAAAAATGTCAGTCCTTAGGAAGCCTATGCAATGCTTCATAACAACGAATTGCATCCGATGAGCATGAACATGTCAAAACTGTTTACTCGGAGCAGTTACAAGCGGATCCATGCGCATGCGCAGTTGAGTTGCGCATGTACCTTCTCCCGCTTCTGGCTACAAAAGTGTTGCTGTCAGCTGTATAACAGGGTGTATACGACCCGGGAGATCCGGAAAGAAACCCGGAATTTTTCCATCTGGGAGAAAACCGGGAAAATCCCTGGAATTGTTTAGAATTACGGGAATTTTTCATTGTTTTAGTTTTCAGTTAATTTTTTGTGATTTTGACTGGTAAGAACCAATACTCTAACAAAGGATATCACTGTATCCCGCTACTGCAGAGTAATACTGCAGCAACAAAACGTGAACGAGAGAAAAAAACTGAAAGTAAAACTTACATTGCAAAGGAAATGTGCCTTATACAACAAAAAGACAGTGCTCATACAAGCGTCTGCCAACAGCAAAGTGTGTCAAAAGCTTTAAGAAGACTGGAATTCTTTATAACAACAAATTGCCCCAATGAGCGTGACGTGACAACTGCTTAAATTAGATTCGTTTGAGCAGTTGCGGGCGGGCTGTTTAGCATGCGCAGTTGAGTCGCGTATGAGTAAAATCTTCTCCCGCTTCTGGTTACAGAAGTGTGGCTGGGCGCCACTACTTAATATTGTCACGGTTCGTAAATACAGTAAATCTGGGGCTGATGCACACAGCAGTCTGAGTTGGGGTGGGGAGTCACCATGTGACCTGTGTTTACCTTCAATGGTTTTGTTGTTTCTTGTTCGTTTATTGCTCTCGCGTTAAATGATATCAAACGGATTTCTTTGGCCGGGAGCTATCACATGAATTAAAATACGTTCGCGTAATTACAGAAGCCTAAAATATGTTATTAGTTTCAGATTTTATTTTCACCTTTCTGTGACAGTCAAGCATTAATCGCCTTACAGAACAATGAAGTTATTTTTGCCAGTTTGCTAAAGAGATTTGGCACACTATTTGAAAAGAAGTGTTTAATTTCACACTATTGGCTAGTTTCAACTGTTCGCTGCATTTCAAGTGCACGTATGGCATTATGCCATAATAAAGAACCAAACATGAGATAATAAAGTACTGGTACTCCAAGAAAATTTACATACGAATGTGCATTTTAAGCCGAATTCTTCGTTTTAGTATGGTTCACGAAATTCCGACGCTCTTGAAGTAAGATCTTTTAATGTTTTACACGTACGAACATACGGGCTTCCTGAGTCACCATAGCTGCGCAAGCGCGCTGACGCCTGTTATCTGGCGCTCACTTGCAACTGCTGAAATAGGTCGCGGGAAAATATTGCGAATGGTGGTTTGAAAAGCGTGACATTCAAAGCAGGTTTCCTTTTACACAAGATGAACTACGTGCGAGAATGTACAATGAATTTCTTAAATCACAAAGCGTCTGACTCTGATTTAAAAATCAACTCTTTGAGGACGACCATTTAGAAGAATTTAGAGCCCAGAAGATCAGACATTTACGTCGTTATTAAAAATTTTACTGGCACATTTGTGTGATGTTTTTCAGGTGTAACATGCGCAAAAACGGTCAACATTCTATAGTAGTGGAAGCTTAGCTTCTCTTCCAGCTTGTTAATCTTGGAGACCAATATTATATGTGAATGCTATGTATATTAATTTAAACCATTAACTTTTCTTATTTGTGTGTTCGCGCTACTGAAGAGTGATCTTGCTATTGGCTGACTACATCACGTGTCCTATGCTGCCATCAGCTGACGAGATCATGTGACATGAACTATGACTGTCTTACAAAAGCGCATCGCAATCTCGATTTCAAAGTTTCGGAAAGTAACATGCGGTGTTTGGTGGAATTCAAATTTGTTGTTGTTGTTGTTGTGGTCTTCAGTCCTGAGACTGGTTTGATGCAGCTCTCCATGCTACTCTATCCTGTGCAAGCTTTTTCACCTCCCAGTACCTACTGCAACCTACATCCTTCTGAATCTGCTTAGTGTATTCATCTCTTGGTCTCCCTCTACGATTTTTACCCTCCACGCTGCCCTCCAATACTAAATTGGTGATCCCTTTATGCCTCAGAACATGTCCTACCAACCGGTCCCTTCTTCTGGTCAAGTTGTGCCACAAACTTCTCTTCTCCCCAATCCTATTCAATACTTCCTCATTAGTTATGTGATCTACCCATCTAATCTTCAGCATTCTTCTGTAGCACCACATTTCGAAAGCTTCTATTCTCTTCTTGTCCAAACTATTTATCGTCCATGTTTCACTTCCATACATGGCTACACTCCATACAAATACTTTCAGAAAGGACTTCCTGACACTTAAATCAATACTGGATGTTAACAAATTTCTCTTCTTCAGAAACGCTTTCCTTGCCATTGCCAGCCTACATTTTATATCCTCTCTACTTCGACCATCATCAGTTATTTTGCTCCCCAAATAGCAAAACTTCTTTACTACTTTAAGTGCCTCATTTCCTAATCTAATTCCCTCAGCATCACCCGACTTAATTCGACTACATTCCATTATCCTTGTTTTGCTTTTGTTGATGTTCATCTTATATCCTCCTTTCAAGACACTGTCCATTCCATTCAACTGCTCTTCCAAGTCCTTTGCTGTCTCTGACAGAATTACAATGTCATCGGCGAACCCCAAAGTTTTTATTTCTTCTCCATGAATTTTAATACCTACTCCGAATTTTTCTTTTGTTTCCTTTACTGCTTGCTCAATATACAGATTGAACAAGATCGGGGAGAGGCTACAACCCTGTCTTACTCCCTTCCCAACCACTGCTTCCCTTTCATGTCCCTCAACTCTTATAACTGCCATCTGGTTTCTGTACAAATTGTAAATAGCCTTTCGCTCCCTGTATTTTACCCCTGCCACCTTTAGAATTTGAAAGAGAGTATTCCAGTCAACATTGTCAAAAGCTTTCTCTAAGTCTACAAATGCTAGAAACGTAGGTTTGCCTTTCCTTAATCTTTCCTCTAAGATAAGTCGTAAGGTCAGTATTGCCTCACGTGTTCCGGTGTTTCTACGGAATCCAAACTGATCTTCCCCGAGGTTGGCTTCTACTAGTTTTTCCATTCGTCTGTAAAGAATTCGTGTTAGTATTTTGCAGCTGTGACTTATTAAGCTGATAGTTCGGTAATTTTCACATCTGTCAACACCTGCTTTCTTTGGGATTGGAATTATTATATTCTTCTTGAAGTCTGAGGGTATTTCACCTGTTTCATACATCTTGCTCACCAGATGGTAGAGTTTTGTCAGGACTGGCTCTCCCACGGCCGTCAGTAGTTCCAATGGAATATTGTCTACTCCGGGGGCCTTGTTTCGACTCAGGTCTTTCAGTGCTCCGTCAAACTCTTCACGCAGTATCGTATCTCCCATTTCATCTTCATCTACATCCTCTTCCATTTCCATAATATTGTCCTCAAGTACATCGCCCTTGTATAGACCCTCTATATACTCCTTCCACCTTTCTGCTTTCCCTTCTTTGCTTAGAACTGGGTTTCCATCTGAGCTCTTGATATTCATACAAGTCGTTCTCTTATCTCCAAAGGTCTCTTTAATTTTCCTGTAGGCGGTATCTATCTTACCCCTAGTGAGATAGGCCTCTACATCCTTACATTTGTCCTCTAGCCATCCCTGCTTAGCCATTTTGCACTTCCTGTCGATATCATTTTTGAGACGTTTGTATTCCTTTTTGCCTGTTTCACTTACTGCATTTTTATATTTTCTCCTTTCATCAATTAAATTCAATATTTCTTCTGTTACCCAAGGATTTCTACTAGCCCTCGTCTTTTTACCTACTTGATCCTCTGCTGCCTTCACTACTTCATCCCTCAAAGCTACCCATTCTTCTTCTACTGTATTTATTTCCCCCATTCCTGTCAATTGCTCCCTTATGCTCTCCCTGAATCTCTGTACAACCTCTGGTTCTTTTAGTTTATCCAGGTCCCATCTCCTTAAATTCCCACCTTTTTGCAGTTTCTTCAGTTTTAATCTACAGGTCATAACCAATAGATTGTGGTCAGAGTCCACATCTGCCCCTGGAAATGTCTTACAATTTAAAACCTGGTTCCTAAATCTCTGTCTTACCATTATATAATCTATCTGATACCTTTTAGTATCTCCAGGGTTCTTCCATGTATACAACCTTCTTTCATGATTCTTAAACCAAGTGTTAGTTATGATTATGTTGTGCTCTGTGCAAAATTCTACCAGGCGGCTTCCTCTTTCATTTCTGTCCCCCAATCCATATTCACCTACTATGTTTCCTTCTCTCCCTTTTCCTACACTCGAATTCCAGTCACCCATGACTATTAAATTTTCGTCTCCCTTCACAATCTGAATAATTTCTTTTATTTCATCATACATTTCTTCAATTTCTTCGTCATCTGCAGAGCTAGTTGGCATATAAACTTGTACTACTGTAGTAGGTGTGGGCTTCGTATCTATCTTGGCCACAATAATGCGTTCACTATGCTGTTTGTAGTAGCTTACCCGCATTCCTATTTTCCTATTCATTATTAAACCTACTCCTGCATTACCCCTATTTGATTTTGTGTTTTCAAATTTATACCTTCATAATACGAAAATATGCAGCGTACATATTGCTGCACATCAAAGGTCTTCCAAAACGTGGTTCCCGACCACCCCCCCTTCCCCCCCCTCCGTGAAATTCGTTTTCTAAAGTGCCTGGAAATTCTACTCCGGTATATAAAACCATACACATTCAAAGGATTGATGAGTTTTACTGTGCCGAAGAAGAGTAGACTGTCACTTAACACGGAAAAAGTGTTTTTCACCTGGGAGAAAGTGTATTTTTAACCGGGAAATATCCGGGAATTTTTTTTCCTTGTCCACGTATACACCCTGTCAGAGGCATTTGAACCATTTTGGCCTATATCGATGTTTCGTTGAATGGTTTGCACACTGTCTCTTGTTGATGACCCAGCATTTAAATCTGCAGCAATTTGCAGAAGGGTTGCACTTCTGTCATGTTGAACGATTCTCTTCAGTTGCAGTTGGGCCAGTTCTTTCAGGATTTTTTACTGGCCACGGCAATGTAGGAGATTTGATGTTTTACCGGATCCTGATATTCACGGTACACTCGTGAAATCGTTGTACGGGAAAATCCCGACTTCATCACTGTCTCAGAGACGCTCTGTTCCATTGCTCTTGCGCCGACTGCAACACCACATTCATCTTGACAGCCTGCCACTGTAGCAGCAGTAACTGATCTAACACCTGAGCCGGACACTTCTCGTCTTATATAGGTGCTGCCAACCACAGTGCCATATTCTGCATGTTTACATCTCTCTGTATTTGAATAAGCATGCCTCTACCAGTTTCTTCGGCACTTCAGTGTAATTGCATTGGGTGTCAATTATCAACTCAATTTTGGATTCAAACACTGTCGAAAGTTAACAAAACCAAACTGTACAACAGAATAAATAAACTTTTTATGTAACTTTATTATAGAACAGGAACAAAAATTTTGTGATTTTTCAGCTAACTGTTCACTGTATAGCCAGATTATATCGTTTGAACTTGGCTGTGAAGATTTTAGTTGTGCATGTCTTCTGACTGTGTAGAATAATTTCATTTTTCTAGAGGAATAACTGTCTAATTCAAAATTTTCATATTTTTCTCTGAAACACAGTGCTGTATTACGTTCTGCTCCTTAAAGAATAGACTTATAAATGAAACCACTATTTTGGTAAAACACAGTTTATATAGAGCAGGAAAAAATGCTAATAACTCACGAATTTTAACATAATTGACTCCTAAATGTGTAGTTACGTGCGCCAATCAGCAGTTAGTGTTTGTGTGTAGAACTGGAAAAAAACTAGTCACCTGGCTGTTTTTCGTATGTCACAATTTTTTGGGTGTAATACGTTGACTCTTCCCTTAGAGTGTTTATTGTTATCACTGTATACAGGAAAGATTTAGTGTGCATGTCTGGTGAATCAGAAATTTCTGGTGCTGATAAATTGTAATTAGCACTATACTCAGTCCCCAGCTTTTTGTATTCCAGAATTTTGTGGTCCCAGTTAGAATGCCTTCGTCTTCTGAATGTGAATTCCACTTCAATTTCCAATTGGAAGATTGTGTCACAGATGTAGTACAGGATATATTACTTAGAGGACTTTGACAAACTGACAACTGCAAACTGTGTAGAGTGTGCGACGTTTTTCAGTTACACCGATAATTTACTTTCAAACTTTATTAGTATTCTCCCAACTGTCGGCCACTCATATTCGTTGGCCGACTTACGTTCTGCAGTTATCTTAGGTCGATGGCACGATTGTTGATGTGACTCACCTGTAAACTGTTCACATGAGGAATAACAATTACTGTAAAAACTAAGTAAATCAATCCTTAACACACAACCCCGAGTTATCTCGTTTATTATTATTTTGGTAGAAACTTTAGATGCCGAGTATACTCGGGAAACTTAACAGAGCTTCGAAAAAGTAACAGCCCACTTATAATTTGTCTGAGCACCAGTTCGACCACTAGAGGGCACCTGGACCTGCATTTGTAGGCTGGATGTCGTGTTTTGGTTGATGTGGTTGTCATTAGATATTGTTTCTACTGTGTGCAGCTTTGCATGTCTGACAACTAAATGCACGCTTTCCTGGGTTTGACATAGAATTTAGTGGCTCAGAAAGTGTAGAACAATGTGACGTTACCCCACTGGAGACAGTGACGACGGATGGTCAGTTGAGTGACAAGTCCTGCCAGTAGTACGAGATACACATCCATTGCGCACCAGCCACCTGCTCCGAGATTTATGTTCACATCAAATCATTGTGAAATACATGTGTAGACTTTATTGTTACAAGAAAATAACAAATGACTTCAAGTTTTAGGATATTTTAGTCAAAGTCCTGTGCACTAGTATACTCAGAAGTTTATTATTGGTGATTTTCGAAGTTTTGTAAGTCATTTTGAGCTTTAAAAGATACAGGGTGGCGCACGAAATGTGTTACCAATTGTTTTTTCCACAATTTACGACGCATTTCAGATATCCCACTGGGATCTCTACAGCAGTACCAGCGGAGCTTGGAAAAACAAATGAGTTACGAAATGACGTATAATTCACGATACTGCCGCTAGGAGACTAGTAAGCAGCAATGGCTGACAATGGAAGACTGACGACACAGCAACGATCGGCAATTGTTACTTTTTCACGAAACGAAAAGCTTTGTTGTGACTCAGAGACGTTTTCGACAACAGTTTAACACAATGGGTCCCTTGCAAGAAGACAATCCACAGTTTGTACGATGAATTTGTACAGGAAGGAACAGTATTGGAAGCGAAGCGACCTCGGCCTAAGCCTGTTTGTTCGCTGGACAATATTGAAGCGGTACGAGTTGCTGTACAGAGAAGTCCCAGGAAATCGTGTAGAAAGGCAGCAGTGCAACTGGGAATATCCAGACGCTCCGTTCAACGCGTTCTTAAAAGTGACCTCCATATGTACCCATACAAGATGACCTGTGCACAGAAGCTCACTGAAGAACACAAGCAGCAGAGACTACTGTTTGCTCAGTGGGTGGAGGATAGGGAAGAATCAACAACGTATGGTTTTCAGGAGAGACACATTTTCATTTAGATGGTGTGTTTAACAAACAAAATGTAAGCTTTCGGGCCACTGAAAACCCACAAGTGCTTCATGAATAACATTATGCTCAGAGGGTGACAGCGTGGGCAGTAATTTCCAGTCACGGACTCATTGGACCCTTTTTCTTTGAAGAAACTGTGAACAGCGAGCGTCATTTGAGCATGCTTCGCAATAGCTTCATTCCACAGCTACTTGCTACTGCCTTGCCCTTCAACACGCAGTGGTTCATGCAAGATGGAGCAAGGCCACATACTGCAAACACTGTGTTGGAGATTTTACACGAGCGTTTCGACATGCGGATCATTTCACTCAGGTTTCCAGGTCGCTTCAATCCTGGACAAAATTGCCCCCCCCCCCCTCCCCCCCCCAATAGTCCAGACCTCAATCCGTGTGACTCTTTTCTTTGAGGGTACCTAAAGGAAAAAATTTTCCCGAAACGTCCACGTGATTTAATGGAACTCAGAAGACTTATTCTTCAAGCTTGCAGTGAAATTACGGAAGACATGTGCCGTAGGGTAATCACTAACTTCAGTGTTCGTTTGAAGGAAGTTAGGAAACGAAATGGACATATTGAGCATGTGCTGAGTTGGAACAAATCTGCGTGGACGGCTCTTCATTGTAGTATATGTGCGTTTCAGATTGTGTTGACAAAGTTTACATTCAAAAACAAAATGGTAACACATTTCGTGCGCCACCCTGTATCTTTAGATGTCTGTATGTAATGTTGTAATATTGCTACAAGAATTTGCTATGCTGAAATCGGGTGCTAATAGTAGAATAAAAGCGGGTTAAAAGCTGCGAGCTGTCTGGGGAGAAGTTAACCGTGCATTACTGTGCAACTGTTTCACCAGGTAACTAGTCTAGGCTTACCACATTACCAATCACACTAACATTGATTATAATCTTTTAGTCATACAACAACCGGTAATATATCTATATATAAAAAGGAGAATTTAAATAAAAAGAAAGAAATCAGTTTATATTTGGAAATTTATTTTAAGATTGTTCATTGAAATTTCAGCATATTATACGTGAGTTATAACTGAGCTGGTGCCTTGTTTGATTGTAAAAATGTGAGATTTTAATCTTACGGAACACATCAAATATGGAGCCAAGATTGGGAGACTGCATACAACCCTGCATTCACAAAACAACACCCAAAGAACGTTGAAACATAAGCAAGAAGAAATTAACCACAACCAACAGATTCAGTTTTCACCCAAAGAAATTACGTTCGTAACACAATCCTGTCCGTCATGTAATTACCACACACTGGTATACTAAATTCATATTAACTCTTTGTGAAATCTTCCCAAAAAGAATAGCTGAAGGCTACTTTGATGATTACACCACATGCTCCACGTGGTCAACTTGGTTTACAGAACGCGTATAACTCCACAGTAATTTTGATAATTAAAATAAATTCGATCGAAAAGCAATTGACAAAAGAAAAACCTTGAACTGGTTACTAACGTCTTACTCTTAACCTGATGGGTCAAACAGTTATATAAGCACGTGGTACTGGTCTCGCAAAGTACACTCCACGTGGGTTGAACATAAAGAAAAGCATAAAGAAAAGTTGCTATATTGTAAAATATTGTCAAGACGAGACGTTATAATCACACAAGCATTCACATTTAAGATTGATGATCTTAGTTAGAGTTACTGATCAACACGTGGTTCCACTTTACTCACAAAGTAATGACAAAGCAACTACCGCAAAATAATCTGAACTTCACACGAGAATTACACTCCGCTGCAATTTAAGATAGCATTAGATATTTTAGAGCTAAATCTGAATTCAAGGTATTAAGTTTTCAGTTAGGCTGAACTTAAGAAATCCATTGTCCTACGGACTTAGCAGACACGCGCTTAGCCGGAGATCTTACCACTTCAGACGCTCGCCACGGTCCCACAGCAACTGCCTACTGCCGAGCGTGCTTCCTGAGGGTGGCTCACAAAGACAAACGGAAGTGGCCAGAGGGGCAGCTTCCTATACGAACATGACAACGGACGGACAGAACCATACTACGGATAGAAACCTCTTTGCTTTTAGGAAGCGTAGCTACCTGTTCCGACGTTGGTCCTACTGTTCTCTAGCAGACAGGCTTGTCTGCTACCCTCAAGCATGCAACTACAAATACATTTGCTCATTCATACTCTCACAAAGAAGGGAAGGGGGATGACAGTATCTTATCATATACAGTATATAAAAGAAAGCGGATGTAGGTTCCGTATGAGACTGTGTGACATGAATTACATATAAACTGTGTTTTAAAGTGTAGTAGTGTGACAGATCGTTCTTGTTTATGTGTAAAAGCAACACGTTCCACTACTGTCTCCTCCCAGATAGTCAGAAACGCCACAGTAAATTTAGGAGAGGAATTTACTCCATAAATGACAACAGATTTAAGAAATTAAACATGAAAGGAATCCAACAGACCTTTCAATGTCATTCACTATAGGATGCTTTTCATTGATAAAATAATATTCTTTCGAACATCGAGGCATGTTGCTACTGTAACAGCTACTGAAAAGGTGCAGTTAGTCATGACTTGTCCGTGATTCATTAACAAGTCTGTAATCGTGTATAGTGGTAAAGTTCAACTGATGGTGAGAATGCTTCTTTTGTAGATCCCAGTTTCGCTTCTTCGATAAACATTGGACAGAGAAATATGGGGTACTTCAAAAAGACATTCAGTTCGACAAGACTTTCATCATCAGTGAAGACAGAAATTTGGAGTGAATTTTAGCTTGCACATTGACTCTAATAGTTTACCTCAGTTCCAATTGCAAGTTCCCAGTAGGTGTCTCCCTTGCGCAGTTAGCCTGTTCATTGCCCACTCTGCCTCAAGTTGAGATGGCAGTAACGAAGTTTTGTATTTTCCATTTCAACTGTTGCTGTATTCGTTTTTGTGCTGTTACATTTCTATTAATTTATCTGCATTGGCATATTTAATAATAGTTTGGTGGAACTACACAAGTATGAATTTATTTATCTCTTGTTGTGATATCACCTTTCTCATCTCTGAAGTATTATTCTTGGTAATTCACAGGTTAATGTCACATATCTAAGTAGAGAACAGGATATTGTTGCAAGATTGTTTCCAATTCCAGAAAAAAAAAATTATACTTTATGTACTTTTTGTGAAATTTCTTATAAAGTTTTGCATCCAATGTTGAGCCATTCTACCGTATCTTCCTTCGTCGTCGTCGTCTTTGTTGTTGTTGCTGTGAGGCACCGTTATATCAAGTGGAAAGGCGCGTCGATCTTAGAGCATGAGATGTGGTAACCTTAAGTCATTGACAACACACAACGGTCACGGTAGCACCTGATTCCAGAATGGCTGCAATAGTTAGGAACTACGAACTACCCCCTCTTGACCGGGGCCCCAAAACTTAACTCGTAACGAGATCCCTTCGAAGCAAATTGTCATAACGGTCGTCTATAAAGGCTTCGTACAACGAGAAGAAATGTTAGTTTATGGAATAATAACAGATACGACCAAACTGTCTTGTTTCTTCTGTTTTATTTAACGTAACTTTGTTCAGTTTTATTTCGCATTCACACTCTGATGTGGAGTATATGCGAGTGCCTGAACCCTAACTCCCAAGTTCCATCGAAACCCTTTGATGAACGGTTTTGGTTGCTCGACACCAACAGTCAATGATAATGATGCGGTATTTTGTTATTGACTCTTGTAGTTTAGCCACCGGCCTCCACGAAAGTTTGTTAGGCGTAAGACACCTTTCTCTCCGATCCGCTATTATTAAGAGTTCGCGTATAAGCTAACGTTTTTCTCCTTTTCATAAATTGGAGCCCGCTCTCCGCGATATAATTAAAAAAAAACTGTCTCAATACCGCGTCCCTCGTGAGATGCGTATAGATTTAACCCGGAATTGACCGCCCTGTAGGTGTACTCAATTTAATGACCACACTTCGCTATTCGCGATTTCGTGTAACTAAATGTCCTTTTGTTATACCGTAGTTATTTAAAACTCGCCTCTATGTTTTTTTTCACAATGCATAATTAGCACTTCTTTATATCTAAGTGTAAACGAAAAAATTACTCCGTATCATCGGCTTCGTCGGTATAAAGCAAAACATCTCAATATGCCCAATTTTACCTCTTTTTATAGGATCGGCTACCTTACTTACTAGTTTACTACATATTATTTCCAATAACACTAAACAGGTATCGCCGTTATATTTTAATTGTAGTCAAAAGCATATTATTATTATTATTATTATTATTATTATGACCGACCAAATCATAACAAATCGGGCGGCGTGCGTTTTTAACTATAGCTTTACACTCGCCCAGCCTTTATTCATGCAATATTATATATGAAAATACAGACAGGACCGAAAGATCGATCTCTCTACCGTAACCAATAGAGGCAAATACGCTATTCAAGTTCCGTTACATCTATCTTGACTCGTATTGTTACACCATGCCCAGAGCATCTTTCATCTTAAGCCATAAGTTATCAAGAATACACGTTGTGGGGCAGTTGCGACACTGCAGTTGATCTTCAATGTCCTGGACTTCACCACAATCACATTTGTTGTTTGCTTCATCTTTAATAAGATTTGTTTTGACTGATACTACAACTCTTACGATGTTTTCTCCAAAACTTCCAGCTTGATGTATTGTTGCTGTTCATCTGTTGTGAGACAGGACAGTCGTGTGGGGGCACATTTAGCTAACAAGTAGAGGTCCCCAGCAGAGCGATCGACTTTCTGAAACCAAATATACGGTGATGTAGGTTAAGATCCCAGGTATCAAACCTGCAGCCATTCATTCTGGTTGGCTCTCATTCACGAGTAACTGATAAAAAAAATTGGAATTTCACACTGTGGTCAATAACGTAAAAAAAGTCGTATTACTGCAACCTCCCAACAGAAAATTCTCATTTGTAACCTCCCTACAAAATTCTTTCTCATTTGAAACCTCCCTCCAGAAAATTTAATAAATAATATGAATAATTTTATCATTTAACCTCCCCACAAAAATTCATTCTGATCTAATCTAAGCTCAAAATTCATTCACATTTAGCGTAACCTCAAAACAGAAAATATTAACATAAATGTTATTCACGTTTAGTGTAAGCTCAAAACAAATTCCTAAACCTCTCAACAGTAAAAATTATAATTCTGTCGTTCACATTCAGTGTAATGTCCCAATATAAAATGAATTCAGTAACCTGGTAATAAAACGATGTAACTAACCTCTCAATTAAATTGTCGTTCACTTATGACTTTTCAATAATTCACTGTGAATTTAACCTGGTAAATTTTGGACGACAGCAGTGCTGCGTCATGGCCTTGAAAGATCATTTTGAATAAAAAAAAAGGAAAAATTCTTACCTCAATGAAGGCGCCGGATATATCTGCTCTTACAATAAATTTTTCTGGCACAGCTCTGTGCAATACTGGCTGACCTATTTGTCATTTATGAAAGGAAGCAACTGATTTTTCTATTGCAATAATCGGGATGATCATGGATCGGAGGAATTAGTAAATTTTTTAAATTGAAATGAATGGTTGTTAAAAGTTACTTTTTATGAGGAAGATTATTATTACGAGAGTTCTAAAAACATTTACATGCGACTTGAGATAACATTATTACATACGGGCAAGGCTGCTTTTTACCTTATACAATAATACTCAGGCTCAGACATCGCTGCACCGCGACTGGGCCAGCCAACACGATACACCAGACCAGACCAGACCAGACCAGACTCCAGACTAGCAACAACTTACTGCTACAGCTACACAGTTCCTACTGCAGTCAACACTACTCTCTGGTCAGAGATTTTCTTATACCTTGCATATCGCAGGAGCAATACACCTCTTACATAACCCTCCACTGGGGGGGGGGGGGGCAAAAATTTGGCAGCAATGGTGAGTCAATTGGACTTGCCATGAGCAACAAATTTTTCTAAAATCTACTTAATTAAGTTGACAGTCCCAGAGTATATATATATATATATATATATATATATAAAGTGCAGAACATGAAATGAAATAGAGTGCACATGCACTGAATACAGAACATATCAAGCAATGACAAAATGTATACATAATGAGTACAAAACATTTTAACAAATGACATAAAGTGCACACACACTGTATATATCTCTACCATTTTACAAGAACTAGGAAAGGAAAGGGAATGATTGCATCATGGTTGTAGCACAGTAGGTTGCACGTAGCTGCACTGAAAGTCCATATATTTCTACAGAAGCACAACACCAAATGAGACAATCTGAAGTTCTCTTCCCTGAAGTATTAATCAGTGTAGCCAAGACACTGAAACGTCGTATTAATATTCAATGTTATCATTTTGGTAGTACATTAGGTACACCAAACAAGTGGGACCATAATATCTCCATCGTTTAAGGTGGTGGACAGCATGATGTGTCAACACCACATGCCTGCAGAATTGATACTTTTCACCAACGTAGAATTAGTGCAAAATCCAAATGTAGTGCTCCATGATCATGAGGATGGACAGGACAAACGGATATTGCGTTAAGGTCAGAAGGTGAAGGACATTAAGTCTTATACTAGTTATCATAGAAAATTACACTAGTCTATCAACCGATTTGAGTAATTGTTGGCACTCATTGCCTAGTTACTAAACATTTCTGTACTATGTATGGAGTATTACAGAACAGTATACGTAAGTCATCTGATTACACTAAATATTGGCAGTCATTGGCCAGTTACAAAGTATTCATATAGTTTTATAAAACATTCAGTATTATTCAGAACTCATCATTCAAAATGAGAGTTAATTACTGGCATAGCATTTATAAAGTATAACAAAAGTATTATTTACAGAAATTATTGGCATAGCATTTATGCATTACTACAAAACATCATTCAGTATTATTCAGAACTCATCATTCAAGTGACATAGGACATATTTAAAATGTAACACACTATAACTATTACTCAAGGTCTATTTTTTGTGCTAGCAATGCATTGCATTGGGATCGATAATTAATTACTGGGGGATGAAAATATTTGCTTTTGACTTATTGCTGCAAATAAGGATTAGTAACGTCATTCGTCGTGAGTCAGCTGTAGCAAGGTTATGAAATAAGTAGAGTATATGTGATCACAATCATGAATGACACACACAAATGGGTAAAAAAATGCAAGTACTAGAACAGGTTTAATAACTAACTGCTTATAGCACATTAATTTCATGAATAGCTTCTCCTGGAAAAAATACAAAATTGATTATTCAGCTGAAAGAAGAATCGCATATATGCTGAAAAGTAGTGAACTTCGAATTAACAGGTAATGAAACGTGTACTCAATATTTATGTTTTCTAGCTGTCCTTTCCAAAACATTCAGTCATTATACCATGCGACATAAGACCTAATGTCAAAATGAACTGCAACAAATACTTAAATAACTACATAGCATCTGTTAACTAATATATCAACTTCTTCATTATTCTCATCTGCAAAGAAAAACTTAAGTGGTGCGTTAAGTGGCCATATAAAATTCATCACTATCATCACCTGTAAACAAAAACTTCAATATTCATATCACCATAACTTCATTATTATCATCACCTGCAAAGAAAAACTTCATTAGTCATATTACCATATTCTTCATCACTATTCATCATCATTCATTATCATCTGCAAAAAGACACTTCATTATGCATATTACCATTTACTTCACATAACTACTCATAGTATAGAGTTTCTTATTTCTAGCATATTTCATCACTAAAACTAAGATCTGTAGTTCTGTCTGACAGCCTGCATCAATCGCCTCGTATTCTGAAAAAAAAAAAAAAAAAAATTAAGACTGCTATCACATGATGTGTATAGTATATTCTTGTTAATGCTTGTTAATGCTGATCCATTTACTCTTCATCACAAGGTATTCCATTTTCTTTCGTTCATTCTGAAGGTCAAATTCCCATTTCATAGTAATCCACTGTGGTTTGTTTAATTTATTTCTTTCACACGTTATTGCTTTGAAAATGATGAATAAGGATTAATATCTTGCATTTACATCTTATACCCATTAAATAAAAACTTGTTTCTAGTGATATAATTAAGCATACAGCATAGCATGACAGAAAACATATTATGTCAAAAACATAGTGTTCAGGTGTAAAAAATGTACACAGTCTCATAATGCAGTAGCCAAAAGTGTAGAATAGTCAAGATATTGAGATACCATAAGGAAACATGTTAAAGTCAACTGGTGTTTGTTATATGTTAAAGATTTCGTAGTGCTTACAAACAAAACAGGAAAACAATCATACATACACGAAAAATGGAAAATGTGCACGGTCTGATATATAACAAGAAATAACTTTCTTTGTGTTCAGCTTGTATGTTGTGTAGTTGATAGAGGCGAGAATTGAAGACTTTAATGGAGAAAGAAAGTGACAAAATTAATATGTCACTACATAGAATTGCATAATTGGTCATAAAATCTGTAAGTTTATCTGGAAAAATGTGCACGGTCTGATGTGTAACGACAAGAAGAGCGACCTGCTAACCTTACCTTGCCAGGCACTTGCCGAGAAAAAATACGATAGTCATCAGTAAGTAGTCACCTAAATATAATTGCATCATTGGTCATATAAAAATCAGAAAATGACATTACAGTGTGATAAATCATAAAGTATGTTCATTCAATAAAGGGTTTAATATTGGAGACATGGTGATTGCCTTTACTTCTTCTGGTTCGCAAAGTTTCGACGTGTACTACATTGGGGTGAGGAATGCTGCGAATTCTGTATGGACCTGCATATAGAAGCTCAAATTTACTGCATCTACTCTTTCCTCTGTTGGATAAATAATGTGTGCGTACTAATATCTTCTGTCCAATGTGAAAGTCACGGCATGTACAAACCTGTTCTTGCTGTCTTCTCCGGCGCTCTGCGGCACGTTTGATGTTGTTCAGCGCAATGTCAATTATTTCATGGTGTCGTAGTCGACGAGATGTAGGAAAGTTTACTAATTCTTTAATTTTGTTAGGTGGTTCAACATTTTTCAGTATAACAGATGGAGATAGCATAGTGGATTCATTTGCTATGGAGTTAATTACATCTTGGAATGACAGTATGTGTGTATCCCAATCAATGTTTTTTATAGCAGTATATTCTACATAGTTTACCAATTTCTTTCATTAGTCGTTCACAAGGGTTCGAAGAAGTTTCTTGTTCGTAACATACGTGTCCATATAGCAGATCGAAACTGTGGTCCATTGTCGGAAATTACTTTCAATACATACCCTACATGAAATAGAAAATGTTCTACAAATGCTTTCGAAACAGATTTAGCAGTAGCTTTGCGCAACGGAGTGAAGGTAACAAATTTTGAAGTGAGTTCAACAGCGACTGAGATGTAGCAAAAACCTCTATTAGTTCTGGGAATCGGACCAAAAATGTCTACAGTGGCCGTGTGTCTCAATTAAACAGGTACAACGGGATGTAACGGAGGAATATGTGAAGTCGTATCTGACTTAGCTTTCTGGCAGATTTTACATGACGCTAAAACTCGTCGAATACGTTTCTCCATGTTGGCAAAATAACAGTTCTGTCTCAGTATAAGGAAACATTTCCTGGCTCCATAATGTGCGTAACTTAAATGAGTATACCAAATTAATTTATTAACAAGCTCGTCAGGAATGCATAATAACCAGTTGTTGCTTTCAGGGTAAGAGCGGCGACACAGAATATTATTGCGTACAGTGTAATGGTTTCTAATGGTAACGTTATTCCTATCTTGCCAAAGGTGTATAATTTCTTTCCACACGTTGTCTTTACTCTGCTCTTGTGCTATGTCTCGTAATGACGCCGAAATGAAATTTTCAAATGCAACTTGTTGAATATACATGACGCTAAAATTTGCTTTGCAGAAGTTGGTTGCGATGTCTTGCTGATTGTTGCTGAGAGACGGGATAGTGCGTCTGCTACAACATTTTGCGTACCGGGAATATGAACAATTGTAAAATTAAATCCCTGTAAATAGAGTTTCCATCTGCTTAACCTGTCATGTGTAAATTTTCCTGAAAGTAAAAACTGTATAGCTCTATGATCTGTGTAAACGGTAGTGCGTCTTCCATAAAGAAAATGCCTAAATCTCGCAAATGCCCATACAACACATAATGTTTCAAGTTCTGTAACAGAATAATTGCGTTCAGCAGGTGACAGAATGCGACTTGCAAAGGCGATGTTTTTAATTACTGTAGAACCATCTTCTTCAATTTCCTGAAAAATGTGTACGCCTAAAGCGGTGTTAGAACTGTCAGTGGCAATGGAAAAATTTCTAGTAAGATCTGGATGTGATAAAAGTGGTGCATTCAATAAAGTTTGTCTCAGATTGACAGATTCAGAATGTGCTTGGCTATCCCAGGACCAAATAATGTTTTTACCTGTCAATTGACATAATCTAGGGGTGTCTAAAGCAGAGTAATGAATAAATTTACGAAAAAAGTTAATTGAACCCAAAAAGCTGCGTAGTTGTTTCTTCGTCGTAGGAACAGTAATGTCACGTAAAGCTTGAAGTTTTTCCGGGTCAGGCGTAATGCCCTCTGCTGAAATTACATGTCCAAGTAATTTTATAGAAGTTTTACCAGACTGCGAGTTACTGAGATTAACTGTGAGTCCTTGTGCGTGAAAAGTTTGTAACAGTTGTTCAAGAATCAAATTGTGTTCAGACCAGTTAGCTTCTGCAATAAGAATGTCGTCTACATACGTTGTGATTCTGTCTTTTAATTCCGTCGGAAGTATAGTATTCAAACCGCGAATAAATGCTGCTGAAGAAATAGTTAAACCGAACGGTAATTTACAAAACTGATAACAGTCACCAAAACAGAGAAAAGCTGTGTACTTTCTGCAGTTCGGATGGAGGTGAATTTGCCAAAATCCCGATTTCAAATCTAATGTGGAATAAATAGCAGTACCATGAAATTTCTATAGAAGTTCTTCTAGTGTCTGTGGGCGATCTGTTTCATTAATAATAATGTCATTGATGTGACGCGAATCAAGTACGAGCCGAAGTGAACCATCCTTTTTCTTAACAATATGGAGCGGGTTTATGTACGGACTAACTGCCGGTTCAATAATTCCTTGGTCAAGCATAGCTTGCAATTCTTTCTTAACTCGTTCCGTGTGAATGTATGGAATAGGATAATGTTTGGCTTTAGATGTATCGTGCTGCTTAACTTGAAATTCATACATAAAACCGGACATAGTACCAGGGACGTTGTCAAAAACTGGTGCTTGCTGTAAAAGAATTTTGCGTAGTTGAGTACGTTCGTCGTCTGTATTTGCATTGCTCTGTTTAACTTTATCAGAAATCATCTGCATAACGTCATAATCGCCTTCGTCTGGAGAATTATAGTTGTGTACGTACGTATCTGTGAACAATGTCAAATGACAGTCTATGTAACGCGATATAGAAATGACCTCTGTACGATTGTTTGTTCTTCTGCAGATAAAGAGTGCTGAAATTCTAAAGCCAGTTGTACATTTTCATCCTTTAACATTAAATAGGAATTTTGAAAGTCAATAATTGCGTCGTGTTGTACCAAAAAATTCGTACCTAAAATAACGTATGTTGTCAATAAGGGAACAATCCAAAAATTTGAGTGGAACACATGAACTGCAATACAAAACGATAAGTGTGTCTGTAACTTTACATCTACTCATTTACCAGATACTGCTCCTTTTACTTTAGTTTTGCCTAATGGTAATGTAGGATAGGTATTCTATTTGTTACATTCGTTGAAAGTTTCCTCATTTATAACTGACATAGGTGATTCAGAATCGATTACTGCTGAAAATTTGGATGAGCCAATCTTTACTTCAATGACAGGGTGTGAAATGGTTTTTTGAATAACTGGTTTTTCCTGCAAAAGAGTGTCTCGGATGTCGTCCAAAGTAATAACATATTCGTGAGCAAGATGCTGTGTGTCAAAAGTATAGCTTACGTTGCTCGAAGATGCAACCTGTGCTGTATCTGGTCAAATTCTTTCTGGCGTGCTATTATTTGCGGGAGGATGCTGTGGCATTTCAAATATTTGTACTGTTCTGTTATTTCTTCCTGACGTATTACGTTCGGGATGATACCGACTGTCTGGTTCATTCATGATAATCTGTTGTTGCGGATGATTTCGCTGCTGGTAAGACCGACTGTTATTAAACGTACGCTGAAAATTGTGTTCATTACTTTTACGTCTGTCATAATAGTCATTTCTATACGGTGCATTGCGATATGAGTTGAAATGGTGTGTTTTCTGTACGTACTGATTTCCTTGTTACTGTGCGTTACTATTTGGCGGAGCCGACGCTATACGTGTAGGCGGCGAAACATTAAAGCTTGGTTGACCTTGCACATTACATTGTTGGTTAGGTATTCTAACCGGCTGGTTTTGTTGCTGTTGTGGGGAAAAACCTCTATTGTTACCAAAATGCGGTTGCTGATAATTTTGACGATTGCTCAAAATGTTGTACATACTGATGATTACAATTTTGTCTGTTATTAAAATTACGCTGTTATTTCTTTTCATTCCTGGAGTGTCTAATGAAAATTGTCACTTTCGGTAAAACTTGTCATATCGGGTTTTCTTTACACGTTTCTTAATTCTAGATAGATCGATAGTTGAAGAGCTGTTTTGATAGATATAAAGGATAGTAGAAGAGAAGGCAGCAGTGCAGAAAACTAAAGATGAAATAGCACTACTACGGCTCAGGGCCCTGGGCACGCTACGGCACATATTCATCGAAGTGTAATGAATCCCCTGAGGTCAATTACGGGCTGCAACTAAATTTTAGTTTCTGCGTTACAGGCAATGGCGGTGAAAATTCAAAAGCAAATTGTCGTATCCAGGCCAATTCTAGTTTCTGCATTACAGGCCAAGCTGGAGAAAATACAAAAGCAAATTGTCGTATCCAGTCCAAAGCGTGTACCTGTGTTCTGTCATTATTAAGTACTTTAAATTTTTTTACGGATAAAAATTGCTTATAATCAACGTTATCGTCTCTGTATGTCTGAACAGTTTCAGGATTGTATGATAATCTGTTTGTCTGTGACTGTTCGGAATCTAACTCACGTACTCTCTGTAGATTACCTAAATTATACTGGCTGTGTGAGTCTGACAAATGTTCGGAAAGTGGCGTATGCTGTGATGTGTTAAAGGCTGAAATATTTTTCATCTCTGTCACCTCTTGCTGTAAAGTCGACAATTTTCTACGTAATGTATTATTAGACGAACCTATCTCACTGATCGTCTGCTGTAAATTTTGGAATTCGGGTGTTTGATTAAACGAAGTCGGTGAAGTATCGTCTGATTTGGTGTCATTATTATTTTCGATAACGTCAACACGACTGGCCAATTCATCATATTTTTCAGTCAGTATTTTTACCTGATCATCGTTTTTAGTATCGCAAGCATTAATTCGGTCTTGTATTTTACGTGTGGTTCTGTTTAATTTCTTAACGTCTTCTTTGATGGCATCAGGATCCTGTATTAGTTCTAATTGTTCAAGTCTGTCGGTCACTGTCTGAAGGTCTAATGTGTGTGTGTCTGTTTTTGTTTTAAGATCGGAGATTTCATCATGCAATTCGGTGTTCAACTGTTTGATTTCGTCTGATACTGTAGCAATATTGTTGTCTACGTATGTTTTTGCTTTCGTAAACAATTTACGCTTATCTTCCTGTCTCTGTGCAGTAATTGTTTCCATGACTTGTTGCTTTACTTTATTCTGTTCCTGTATAAATTCACGGTAACGCGTTTCACTGTTTTGTAGGTGGTGATTAAAGCGTTCGTCAATTTGGCTGTTCTGTTGGTCAAATTTCACGTCTACCTTCGCATCCAGTGTGTGTGAAGGTTCTGCTGACATTAATTTAAACTCGTCGCGTAACTGTGTTGCGTTTTCAGAGCATTGTTTAGCGACTGCACTAATATCATCTCTAAGTAATTTAGTAGTGGCTGCATGTGTATTACTTAATTCTTGAGCCACAGATCTAATTTCTTCACTACTGCTCCTAGCACAAGCCTTAATTTCCTCACGTAATTGTTCTTTAGTATCATGACATTGCGCGGCAACGGCTGTAATCTGTTCACTAAGCTGTTTGGAATTGTTATCTAGTTTTTCATTAAGTTGTTTGTAATTGTGGTCTTGCTTATCATTCGACTGTTTAAGACTTTCATTAATTTGTTTATATTTGTTGTTTTGTTTTTCATTGAATTGTAGCAATAATGCTACAACTTGATCCAAGTCAAAATTACCTACTCTATAATCTGTGCTGTGTGATGGTGTATCTACATGTGTCACATTTTGTGTAACAATTTGGTCATCCTCTGATTCTTGAAAAGGTTTGCCAATTGGATGTGCACTGTTGGTCACTACACCGGAATCAAATAAATCTGACGTATTCTGACTACACTGTTCATTTTTGTTAGAAACATTTATCTGTTCGTTACGTAAATTTTGCAAATCGGGTGTGTCAAGCTGGACAGCGTTCATTGTAACGGAACGTGCCTCGCCATCAATTGTTACATTTACTCTGGACATAAGTGAATTTGTTTGCTCATCATTACGATCAAAATCATTACTAGTGATCGGTAGGCACTGATTATCTGTAATTAGGGGATTATCACTATTACTCTGAGTGTCGCTAGTATTATCTGTCAAACTATTCGAGTCGGCTATTTCACTCATTGCACATCGCGATGTACTGTTAACAGTTTTTCGCGGCATTTTTTTGCAAATCAAAATTGAGTACAAAAATGAAACAAAGGCAAAGCAAAAATGGAACAAACACAATTACAACAAAGAGCAATAAATTGCCGATGATCTGTGAAAGAAAGAGTGACAAATTAGTAAATGCGTTGCGCCAGATGCAAACTACATTTGAGTAAATAAGAGCAGATATATGACTACTTCTCAGAAATTCACAAAGAATACGATCCTGGCCGGTTGTCGCCAAGTGTAACCTCCCCACAAAAAGAATTAAAATAAATAAATATTATTTGGTTAATGAGTCTAATTTTTTGTGTAACCTCAGAACAAAATTGGTTCCATTTTATAATCTCCCTACAGAAATTCATTCACATTTAACCTCCACACAATATTTGTTTCCCATTTAATGTAAGCTCGAAACAGAAAAATTCCTAAACCTCGCAATAAAAAATAAATTCAGTAACCTGGTAAATTTTGGACGACAGCAGTGCTGCGTCATGGCCCTGTAAGATCATTCTGAATAAAAAGCAAAAATTCTTACCTCAATAAAGTCGCCAACTATCTGCTCTTACAATACCATTTTCCGGCACAGCTCTGTGCAATGCTGGCCTATAGATTTCTCATTTATGAAAGGAAGCAACTGATTTTTCTTTTGCAACAATCGGAATGATCATGGATTGGAGAAATTAGTAAATTCTTTAAATTGAAATGAATGCTTGTTAGAAATTACTTTATATGACAAAGATTATTATTAGGACATTTTTAAAGATTTACATGGGAGTTCACATAACATTACTAGATATACGCGAGGCTGCTTTTACCTTATACTACAACGCTCAGGCTCCGCCATCGCTGCACCACGACCGGCCCAGCCAACACGACACACCAGACTGCTCGCTAGCAACTACTTACTCCTACTGCTACACAGTTCCTACTGCATACAACACTGCTCTTTGTTCTCAGATTCTCTTATAGCTTACATATTGCAGGCAGCGCGTGAGCAATCCATCTGCTCGAGTGCGTTAGCAACAATTTGCTTAATCATGGACCTCTTACACAGTGATTGACATTAATCACTCTTAACGACCAATTTAAAACACATAGTTTTTCTTTTGACGTACACGGAAAACGACCGTCATTTAGGGTTTGTTTTTTTTGTTGAAATAGGGGTCTTAAAACTAATTGAGGGTTGAATACTCATTTTAAAAATTTGATCATAAAATCTGCAATAAGAGCAGGGGGTACAAAGTTTGTGTTTTTACTTTACAATGGTTATCCTTTGGTGTCACTCGAGTCGTCAATAATTGAAAGTTTCTGTTAATACAGCGTTTTTTTTTTCTCTGCAGCAGCCGGTAGTCGAACGTGTACGTGGAGCCAAACATGATCAAATATCCGTCGAATTTCAGAATGAGCTTTTCACTCTGCAGCGGAGTGAGCGCTGATATGAAACTTCCTGGCAGATTAAAACTGTGTGCCGGACCGAGACTCGAACTCGGGACCTTTGCCTTCCGCGGGCAAGTGCTGTACCAACTGAGCTACCCGTCCTCGCAGCTTTACTTCTGCCAGTATCTCGTCTCCTACCTTCCAAACCTTACAGAAGCACTCCTGCGAGGTTCGCAGGTCCTCAGTGTAAGCAGGAGATCCCATGTTCGAGTCCCGGTCGGGCACACATTTTCAGCTGTCCCCATGAAGGTATGTCAACAGCACTTTTCGGCAGCTGAGGGTTTCATTTAATTAACACTGTCGTTATATTTTCAAGATGGTGGACGACAACTTGTTATTACGCTCCGCAATCGCTAGTAGCACAATTGCATCGTTTGCGTGTATTTGGAAGAAAAGCGGCTGAGAATAAGGAAACATACTTGGATGAAACCCTAGGTATTACGTCGAGATGATAAAATCATTCAGCAAAATTTGTTACAAGAGCTGCTTTTGGAGGAAGTCAAGTCTTGCAAACTAATTGACGGAGTTGTCTCATTTTTGGTGAAAGTGTAGCTTAAAGTCCATCTTAAAGATATCACTGTAGGTGTTCGAAATGGCCACCATTAACATCCACACGCAAATGGTGCCGCCGAACTGCAGCACGAACTACTGACTGCAACGTGTTCAGTTGGATATTTGCACATGAATGTCCGATGGATTCTCCAAGTTCATCCAATGTGCGTGGCTTTTGTCGATAAACGACGTCCTTCAGTGTTCGCCACAGGTAAAAGTCCAGAGGAGTTAGGTCTGGGGAACGTGGTGGATACTCCACAGCACCTCTACGGCCTATCCACCTTCCTGGTAGATTTTCGTCGAGATACGCCCCAACACGATTTTGGTTGTGGGCTGGGGCACCATCTTGTTGAAAGTAAACTCTTCCGTCTCCATACGTCTCGGATGGCAGATAAAATGGATGTCTGAAGCTTCTGAAGGTACACCTCACCGGTAACTGTGCCGTCAAAGAAGAATGGCCCAATCAAGCCCCAGTAAGACAACCCACACCACACATTTACTCCTGGCAAATTCACGGCTATGTGTGCATGGACGGTCGGATTTTCGGCGGCCAAGTAGATGCACTTGCGGCGATTTACTGTACCACTGAGTTTGAACTGTGACTCATCAGACTACACAATCATCTCTGTAAACTCTTCATCGTTGTCCACCATGTTAGTAAACCACTCGCAGTACTCCATTCTACGATCTGGTTCGTCCTCGTTCATTGCGAGTAGCAGTCGTGGGATGTAGCACTTCCACTTTGCTGTCTTCAAAATTCGACGAACACTTGAGCGACTGACTCCACTTTCACCTGCACACTGCCTCACAGACTTCTGTGGTGAGCGAGTGAATTGTTGTAAGACACAGCGGGAGTTAGCTGGACTTGTTACTGCTACAGGTCGTCCAGATCGTTGTTTCTGTACATCTTTAACACAGCCTTCGGCTTCAGATTTGTCTCGAATGCGACGAATCGTTAAACGTGTCGGTGGCTCTGTTTGATACTCATTTCGCCATTGCCGTTGAACCTCATTAATGTTTTCGTACTTAAAATACCACTTTGAAACTGACTTCCTTTCATCGAATGTAAGCCTTGCGCCACCCATGTTTACTCGAGTAACTAGGTGCAACTAAGAACAAAACACTGACTATCTGGCGACTGTCATCTGATTAAATAAAACAACACGACACAATGCTTGTGTGACGATTGCCGGAACTACAAGCTACAAACTATTACACTACCAAAGATGAGACAACTCCGTCAATTAGTTTGCCAGTTATGGACTTTTAAATATTGGACACATTTTTTTGAACCCCTCTGTTTATACACTACTGGCCATTAAAATTGCTGCACCACGAAGATGTCGTGCTGCAGACGCGAAATTTAAGCGACAGGAAGAAGATGCTGTGATATGCAAATGTGCCTGGTGAAACGTTGCTGTGATGCCTCGTGTAAGGAGGAGAAATGCGTACCATCACGTTTCCGACTTTGATAAAGGTCGGATTGTAGCCTACCGCGATTGCGGTTTATCGTATCGCGACATTGCTGCTGGCGTTGGTCGAGATCCAATGACTGTTAGCAGAATATGGAATCGGTGGGTTCATGAGGGTAATACGGAATTCCGTGCTGGATCCCAACGGTCTCGAATCACCAGCAGTCGAGATGACAGGCATCTTATCCGCGTGGCTGTAACAAATCGTGCAGCCACATCTCGATCCCTGAGGCGACAAATGGGCACGTTTGAAGGACAACAACCATCTGCACGAATAGTTCGACGTCGTTTGCAGCAGCCTGGACTATCAGCTCGGAGACCACGGCTGCGGTTACCCTTGACGCTGCATCACAGACAGGAGCGCCTGCGATGGTGTATTCGACAACGAAACTGGGTGCACGAGTGACAAAACGTCATTTTTTCGGATGAATCCAGGTTCTGTTTACAGCATCATGATGGTCGCATCCGTGTTTGATGACATCGCGGTGAACTCACATGGGAAGCGTGTATTCGTCATCGCCATACTGGCGTATCACCCGGCGTGACGGTATGGGTTGCCATTGGTTACACGTCTCGGTAACCTCTTGTTCGCATTGACGGCACTTTGAACAGTGGACGTTACATTTCAGATGTGTTACGACCCGTGGCTCTACCCTTCATTCGACCCCTGCGAAACCCTACATTTCTGCAGCATAATGCACGACTGTATGTTGCAGGTTCTGTACGGGCCTTTCTGGATACAGAAAATGTTCGACTGCTGGCCTGGCCAGCACATTCTCCAGACCTCTCACCAATTGAAAACGTTGGCTCAATGGTGGCCGAGCAACTGGCTCGTCACAAAACACCAGTCACTACTCTTGATGAACTGTGGTATGGTGTTGAAGCTGCATGGGCAGCTGTACCTGTACAAGCCATCCAAGCTCTTTTTGACTCAATGCCCAGCCGTATCAAGGCCGTTATTACGGCCAGAGGTGGTTGTTCTGGGTACTGACTTCTCAGGATCTGTGCACCCAAATGGCGTGAAAATGTAATCAGATGTCAGTTCTAGTAAAATAAATTTGTCCAATGAATACCCGTTTATCATCTGCATTTCTTCTTGGTGTAGCAATTTTAATGGCCAGTAGTGTAAATTACTTACGAACAGATGAAAGTGTATGTCAGTACTTGATCAGTAAAGTGGCTTCTCATTTAAAAAATCAGGATACTCTCTTGAGAAATGCTATACATGCAGAAGACAGGCAAACTGTGACACTGCGCTATCTTGATACAGGAGAGAGCTACTCCTCGTAGTTTACGGTACAGCAATCAAATATCACATTGCACATTAACTCAAATAATTCCAGAAGTCTGTGAAGCGATTTATAAAGCATTGAAGGGGGAATATGTGAAGGCCGATTAATGTTTGGTACGCTATATGGGCGATAGCATGCAGTGTGTCCCTTGCTCACCCCCTATCCTAGTAGAAGCGTAGAAGGAACAAACCAACTTTGAAGTCAGAGACGTGAAACAGCTGTAGCGACGCCAGCGCTCAAAGCGGCTACATTTGACATTGCAGTGAACAGAAGACGAATGACTTTTATGGTCAAATCTACAGCCAGGCCCTACATTTGATCATATTTATATTCCGACTGGCGAGATTTAACAAAGTTCCCTATTACACCATCAAATTTATTTGACGTAAATATTTTACATATCAACTTTAACAAATAAATATGATAGTGTAGTACCGGCCTTAGAGGAACGGCTGGCCCAATGAGAGTGTGTCGAGTGCCGACGGCTGCAACACTCGCAGGCGGGAATCGCGTCAATGGGGGCGCAAGTGACTCTCAATTAGCAGGGAGTAAATTAACAATAAGCGATACATACGAACACAGACTGAGCCTTAATATGTATAACTGGCAATGAAAGAAACCAACTTTCAGACATTTTCATTATAAATAGTTATTTTGTTATTACTCATGGTCCTAATCATTAGAAATTTTGGTCTTACGTCAAAGCGTTAGGTGGATCAAAACAAAATGTCCAGATACACTGTGACCAAAATGGTACTGAAACAGAGGATGACAGACTAAAGACCGAAATACTCAATGTCTTTTTCCAAAGCTGTTTCACAGAGGAAGACTGCACTGTAGCTCAAAAAAATGGTTCAAATGGCTCTAAGCACTATGGGACTTCAATTCTGAGGTCATCAGTCCCCTAGAACTTAGAACTACTTAAAGCTAAGTAAACTAAGGACATCACACACATCCATGCCCGAGGCAGGATTCGAACCTGAATCCAGACTGAAGCGCCTAGAACCGCTCGGCCACTCCGACCGGCTGCACTGTAGTTCCTTCTCTAGATTGTCGCACAGATGACAAAATGGTAGATATAGAAATAGATGACCGAGGGATAGAAAAACAATTAAAATCGCTCAAAAGAGGAAAGGCCGCTAGACCTGATGGGATACCAGTTCGATTTTACACAGATTACGCGAAGGAACTTGGCCGGCCGCGGTGGTCTAGCGGTTCTAGGCGCGCAGTCCGGAACCGCGCGACTGCTACGGTCGCAGGTTCCAATCCTGCCTCAGGCATGGATGTGTGTGATGTCCTTAGGTTAGTTAGGTTTAAGTAGTTCTAAGTTCTAGGGCACTGATGACCACAGATGTTAAGTCCCATAGTGCTCAGAGCCATTTGAAGGAACTTGCCCCGCCTTCTTGCAGCGGTGTACCGTAGGTCTCCAGAAGAGCGCAGCGTTCCAAAGGATTGGAAAAGGGCTCAGGTCATCCCCGTTTTCAAGAATGGACGTCGAACAGATGTGCAGAACTATAGACCTATATCTCTAACGTCAATCAGTTGTAGAGTTTTGGAACACGTATTATATTCGAGTATAATAACTTTTCTGGAGACTAGAAATCTACTCTGTAGGAATCAGTATGGGTATCGAAAAAGACGGTCATGTGAAACCCAGCTTGCGCTATTCGTCCGCGAGACTCCGAGGGCCATAGACACGGGTTCCCAGGTAGACGCCGTGTTTCTTGACTTCCGCAAGGCGTTTCATACAGTTCCCCACACTCGTTTAATGAACAAATTAAGAGCATATGGACTATCAGACCAATTATGTGATTGGATTGAAGAGTTCCTAGACAATAGAACGCAGCATGTCATTCTCAATGGAGAGAAGTCTTCCGAAGTAAGAGTGATTTCAGGTGTGCCGCAGTGGAGTGTCGTAGGACCGTTGCTATTCACAATATACATAAATGGCCTTGTGGATGACATCGGAAGATCACTGAGGCTTTTTGCGGATGATGCTGAAGTATATCGAGAGGTTGTAAAAATGGAAAATTGTACTGAAATGCAGGAGGAGCTGCAATGAATTGCCGCATGGTGCAGGGAATGGCAATTGAATCTCAATGTAGACAAGTGTAATGTGCTGCGAATACAGAGAAAGAAAGAGCCTTTATCATTTAGCTACAATATAGCAGGTCAGCAACTGGGAGCTGTTAATTCCATAAATTATCTGGGAGTAGGCATTAGGAGTGATTTAAAATGGAATGATCAGATAAAGTTGATCGTCGGTAAAGCAGATGCCAGACTGAGATTCATTGGAAGAATCCTAAGTAAATGCAGTCCGAAAACAAACGAAGTAGGTTGCAGTACACTTGTTCGCCCACTGCTCTAATACTGCTCACCGGTGTGGGATCCGTACCAGATAGGGTTGATAGAAGAGATAGAGAAGACCCAACAGAGAGCAACGCGCTTCGTTACAGGATCATTTAGTAATCGCGAAAGCGTTACGGAGATGACAGATAAACTCCAGTGGAAGACTCTGCAGGAGAGACACTCAGTAGCTAGGCACGGGCCTTCGTTTAAGTTTCGAGAACATACCTTCACCGAAGAGTCAAGCAGTATATTGCTCCCTCCTGCGTATATCTCGCGAAGAGACCGTGAGGATAAAATCAGAGAGATTAGAGCCCACACAGAGGCATACCGACAATCCTTCTTTCCACGAACAATACGAGACTGGAATAGAAGGGATAACCGATAGAGGTACTCGAAGTACCCTCCGCCACACACCGTCAGGTGGCTTGCGGAGTATGGATGTAGATGTAGGTGCAGATGTATGTTAAAACTACTTCCCCATAAACTGTTTTTAACAAATTTGCTTAAAACTTGAGTGGATAATTGTAAAAAACTTTGTAGCTTAACCTGCTGGGAGGCCCATGGGTGTCCAGTGATGTGACTCATCATATGTTACCCACGGTATTCACCCTTTGGCTGGGGGTCTGGTACAAATTGTGGTGATGGCTCGCGGGATTTACAGTAGCCACACCCATGCAATAATGGCAATGACCAGCAGAACTACAGGCACAGGCGTAACGCTTGAAATGACCACTCGGCTTGAATAATTCTGAGTGTGCCATTCAGAAATGTGTGCGGTCGCAAATGGAGTGAGGAAGGAACGCAGTTTGGTGACAACCAACAAGGATATAAGTTGTACTTCTGTCACTGAAGGTTAGGCATACGTTACCGAAGTGCGAGGCGTTCGATATCTTTGTAGGGCTTTTCTTTTATTACGACACTGTTGACGCCTTACTGCAAAACCGGAGTAAGCGAGATGGATCACTGGAAAAATACAGGCTTAGAATCTGACAATCTTGGTACTGTCGTAGAGCTTAGTTCCGGTTAGGGGGGAAACCACATTAGGAGGTTCAAAAAATTCTGATTTTTTTTTTTTTTTAATTGCGTGAATCGTTAGCTTAACTAGCCAAGAATACGCTGTCAAAACTTCAACGCTAAATACGAATTCGTTTAGATTTTATGAGCATAGAACCGAGCAAGACGTGAGAAAATCAATTATGACGACATAGTATGATTACCATGGATGAAAAACTTCTACACGAGTATTGCCCAGGGGGAGAAGACAGCTGGTGCGCGTGACAGAGGCGAACAGCCTTTGGAATGGAACACGAACCGCACCCTACTCCGTTGCACCCTGACGTACAGAAGGAAATTCTTCCAATGTATGAAGATTTATCAAGGGGGTGAATTACTGGAGAGTTGTATAGGTGGTCACACACAAAATGCGAACGAAAGTTTTAATTCCACTATTTGGCGATTAGCTCCCAAACACTTGCACTCCTGACTAAAAGACGTTGAATTGGCATCGTATTTAGCAGCGGGCTTATTCGATGCCGGAAATTCATCCCTTCTGATGGTCGTGAACGAGGCAGGAATTGTAGTGGGCACGCAAAGCTTCAACTGTGCCGAACAAATGGATAACAAGCGCGTGAGCCGGCAGAATCGACGTAATGCGTTGGAAACGAAGGAAAGTGGGACAACTCAGAAAGCACTGCTGCAAGCGCAAAACAAAGCCCACGAGGAAGAAGCAGAATTGCTATACGGTGAAAGAATCGCAGATTAATCGGTAAGCATTGTACATTATTGTTAACGTGCTTGAATTTCTAGTTTCCGAGAATTTATTTTACAAACGCATTTATCTCAAAATGACTTTTTTCACATTTGCGTGCAGTCTAACTCAAAAAATGTAGAACCGATCATTATGAAAATTGATAGACTGATTCTTTATAAAATTACGAATTATATGAAACAACTTGTGAGATAATATATTGATTTTAAGGGCATTTTTCTTTGCATAATTAGAGAACAAATCGTGAGAATCTAAGTAAATTGTTTCAGCGCCTGCAAATTTTTTAATTTTCACCTGCACGTGTTCCTATTCTTAGAAATTACGTTATTAAGGTAAAATTTTATGTACTGACTTGACAGAAAATCCTAAGAAGTAGATGTAGATTAATGAAAAATCAAAACCTTTTCGATTTCAGATGAAATCGGAATGGCTACACTGCACGCAATTGTAGATCTATATACACAATTTTCAGCGGTCATCACAGCGTAACTTTGTTATTTTTTGCTGAAATTATTCAAAAAAATTCACAAAAGCTGCTCGAAACATGAATGAAATGATATCAAAATTTTATTAAATTCTAATTCTTCCCAGCCAAAAGAATTCCCAAAAAAATAGTCTCAAACAGCCTCCTAGCCTCCTAACGTGGTGTAGCTTCTAATGCGGCTACCTCTTTATCGACAGAAGAAAGAAACAGAGAATCTACATCTACATGGATACTCTGCAAACACATTATTATTCCAATCTCGTATAGCGCGCGGAAAGAATGAACATCTATATCTTTCCGTACGAGCTCTGATTAACCTTATTTTATGGTGGTGATTGCTCCTCCCTACGTTGGTCGGTGTCAACAAAATATTTCCGCATTCGGAGGAGAAAGTTGGTGATAGGAATTTTTGTGAGAAGATTCCATCGCAACGAAAAACGCCTTTCTTTTAACTATTTCCAGCCCAAAACCTGTGTCATTTCTGTGACACTCTCCCCCATATTTCGCGATAATACAAAACTTGTTACACTTCTTTGAAGTTTTTCGATGTACTCCGTCAGTTCTGTCTGGTAAGGATCCCACACCGCGCAGCAGTATTCTAAAAGAGGACAGACAAGCGAAGTGTAGGCAGTCTCCTTAGCAGGTCTGTTACATTTTCTAAGTGTCCTGCCAATAAAACGCAGTCTTTGGTTAGCCTTCCCCACAGCATTTTCCACGTGTTCCTACCAATTTAAGTTGTTCGTAATTGTAATACCTAGGTATTTAGTTGAATTTCCAGTCTTTAGATTAGACTTCTTTATCGTGTAACCGAAGTTTAACGAGTTCCTTTCAGCACTCATGTGGATGACCTCACACTTTTTGTTATTTAGGGTCAACTGATACTTTTCGCGCCATTCAGATATTTTTTCTAAACCGTTTTGCAGTTTGTTTTGATCTTCTGATGACTTTATTAGTCGATAAACGACAGCGTCATCTGCAAACAACCGAAGACGGCTGCTCAGATTGTGTCCCAAATCGTTTATATAGATAAGGAACAGCGAAGGGCCTATAACACTACCTTGGGGAACGCCTGAAATCACTTCTAGCTGACAACACGGCAATAGACTAAGTAATGAAAGTGGGAGGGTCAAAAAATCAAGTGCAGCAGTATGCGGTCACGGGCAACCACCGGCTATTCCAGCAGAGCGGATCCACATTCACCGTGGCCCGTCAGTAGCGTAAATAACAGAGTCGTCTGAATCGATCCACGCCTACTTTTTTTTTTATTCCACAAAATCAGTAACAAAAATGCCTACAATGAAATGACATAAATAAGGTGACAGGCAATTGCAGTGACGAAAATTCAGCATTCAAAGAATGAGTCTTTAGCAGTAGCACAATTTATTTAGCTACTTCACTGTCACCTTCAACTGGTGGCAGTTCAGCATGCACATTTTCTTCTTCTGCAGCCTGAGGTTCATCATCATCATTTCCCACACCCAAATTAATCATTCAGTAAATCCTGTCTACCGTAGAAATCAGCAGGTGCGCTGTCTCGCGTCAGTCGATAGATTACGCGTTTCGGCGTTTGTGTTTGCCTAAGGGTGTACTGGCCACTAAATGAGTTTTTCGCAAGTTGGTGTGCCTTATTTTGGCACACGCGGTAGGGATTTTGGCATCGCCGATACAGTGATTCTGAATATATGCTGGTGTAGCTAACTAGTACCAGTTCTCATGGGCTAATCATTTTACGAGGGCCGTTCAGTAAGTAATGCCTCACATTAAAAAAAAAACGACGACGTTTGGAACAGCATGGACTATCAGCTCCGCGACCGTGGCTGCGGTTACCCTTGACGCTGCATCACAGACAGGAGCGCCTGCGATGGTGTACTCGACAACGAAACTGGGTGCACGAGTGGCAAAACGTCATTTTTTCGGATGAATCCAGGTTCTCTTTACAGCATCATGATGGTCGCATCGGTATTTGGCGACATCGCAGAGAACGCACATTGGAAGCGTTTATTCGTCATCGCCATACTGACGTATCACTTGGTGTGATGGTATGGGTTGTCACTGGTTACACGTCTCGGTCACCTATTGTTCACATTGATGTCACTTTGAACAGTGGACGTTACATTTCAGATGTGTTAAGACCCGTAGCTCTACCCTTCATTCGATCCCTGCGAAACCCTACATTTCAGTTGGATAATGCACGATCGCATGTTGCAGGTCCTGTACGGGCCTTTCTGCATACAGAAAATGTTCGACTGCTGCCCTGGCACAGCACATTCTCCATATCTCTTACCAATTGGAAACGTCTGGTCAATGACGGCCGAGCAACTGGCTCGTCACAATACGTCAGTCACTACTTTCTATGAACTGTGGTATCGTGTTGAAGCTTCATGGGCTGCTGTACCTGTACACGCCATCCAAGCTCTGTTTGACTCAATGCCCAGGCGTACGAAGGCCGTTATTACGGCCAGAGGTGGTTGTTCTGGGTACTGATTTCTCCGGATCTATGCACCCAAATTTCGTGAAAGTGTAATCACATGTCACTTCTAGTATAATATATTTGTCCAATGAATCCCCATTTATCATCTGCATTTCTTCCTGGTGTGGCAATTTAACGGCGTGTAGTGTATTATTGAATTCTTGTGTTCAGAAAAAGAAACCGTGGTGAACGTCGATAAACGTTTGTGTGCAGTGTATTTCGACGCTGTAGTTAATAGGAGTACAGTTGGGCCATGGCTAAGAAAAGTTACAGCCTCAGGAAGTGCAGAAACAGAGCTCCACGATCAGCCACGCTCGGGACGTCCTGTAGCAGACACTGCTCCAGACGTGCTGAATCGCACGGATGCCGTTATTCATGCCGCCCAGCTCATCACAACTCGACAATTGGCGGTACAGTTGTCGGTCAGCATCGGAAGTCTGCAATGATGGAGACTCTCGGATATTCAAAGAGGTACTCACGATGAGGTCCACGAATGCTCACAGCGGACCACAAGATTCAAAGAAAGGCCTGGCACCCTTTGACTTCCATCTCTTTGGGCCGCTTAAAGATTCTCTGCTTTGAAGATTACGAGAGTGTCAGTCACGCAGTGAAAACATGGCTACGCCTACAGCTTTTACCAGCAGAGAATACAATCTCTCCAGGACGTTGGCCTACGGCTGTAGAACGTGATGGAGACTACGTAGAAAAATAGGACGTGGATGAGACAGGTTGATGTATGTTGTCACCAAATTCTGACTTTTAACAATGAATATTTTGTGAGAAAAGAATGTGGGGCATTACTTATTGAACGACCCCGTACGTCTCCCCATTCACTAAGGATTGCTACTATAGCTAAACTGTTAAAGTAACATGCGTCATCCCGTGGACTGTGAGCTTGGATTCAGCACGAAAAGCGTATGTTGCACTGCGTGCATTTCTCTCAGTGGGAGAAAATAAGTATTTACATTATTTAGATTAGGGTTTGGAATGTTTTCCACAAGTGCTGTTTTCAAATAAGCAAAGTTACAATAATATGAATTGTATATATTTGCTACATCGCAATACCTCTGTTTGAGCGTACTCTAATTGCATTGATCATTTTCATACATGACATTGTTGTTGTTGTGGTCTTCAGTCCTGAGATTGGTTTGATGCAGCTCACCATGCTACTCTATCCTGTGCAAGCTTCTTCATCTCCCAGTACTTACTGCAGCCTACATCCTTCTGAACCTGCTTCGTGTATTTATCTCTCGGTCTCCCTCTACGATTTTTACCCTCCACACTGCCCTCCAATACTAAATTGGTGATCCCTTGATGCCTCAGAACATGTCCTACCAATCGATCCCTTCTTCTAGCCAAGTTGTGCCACAAATTCCACATCTCCCCAATCCTATTCAATACCTCCTCGTTAGTTCTGTGAACTACCCATCTAATCTTCAGCATTCTTCTGTAGCACCACATTTCGAAAGATTCTATTCTCTTCTCCAAACTATTTATCGTCCATGTTTCACTTCCATACATGGCTACACTCCATACAAATACTTTCAGAAACGACTTTCTGACACTTAAATCTATACTCGATGTTAACAAATTTCTCTTCTTCAGAAACGCTTTCCTTGTTATTGCCAGTCTACATTTTATATCCTCTCTACTTTGACCGTCAACAGTTATTTTGCTCCCCAAATAGCAAAACTTCTTTACTACTTTGTGTCTCATTTCCTAATCTAATTCCGTCAGCATCACCTGACTTAATTCGACTACATTCCATTATCCTCGTTTTGCTTTTGTTGGTGTTCACCTTATATCCTCCTTTCAAGACACTGTCCATTCCGTTCAACTGCTCTTCCAAGTTCTTTGCTGTCACTGACAGAATTACAATGTCGTCGGCGAACCTCAAAGTTTTTATTTCTTCTCCATGGATTTTAATACGTACTCCGAATTTTTCTTTTGTTTCCTCTACTCCTTGCTCAATATACAGATTGAATAACATTGGGGAGAGGCTACAACCATGTCTCCCTTCCCAACCATTGCTTCCCTTTCATGTCCCCCGACTCTTATAACTGCCATCTGGTTTCTGTACACATTGTAAATAGCCTTTCGCTCCCTGTATTTTACCCCTGCCGCCTTCGGAATTTTAAAGAGATTATTCCAGTCAACATTGTCAAAAGCTTTCTCTAAGTCTACAAATGCTAGAAACGCAGGTTTACCTTTTCTTAATCTAGCTTCTAAAATAAGTCGTAGGGTCAGTACTGCCTCCCGTTTTCCATATTTCTGCGGAATCCAAACTGATCTTCCCCGAGGGTGGCTTCTACCAGTTTTTCCATTCGTCTGTAAAGAATTCGCGTTAGTATTTTGCAACTGTGACTTTTTAAACTGATAGTTCGGTAATTTTCACATCTGTCGACACCTGCTTTCTTTGGGATTGTAATTATTATATTCTTCTTGAAGTCTGAGGGTATTTCGCTTCTCATACATTTTGCTCACCAGATGGCAGAGTTTTGTCAGGACTGGCTCTCCGAGGGTTTTCAGTAGTTCTAATGGAATGTTGTCTACTCCTGGAGCCTTGTTTCGACTTAGGTCTTTCAGTGTTCTATTAAACTCTTCACGCAGTATCATATCTCCCATTTCATCTTCATCTACATTCTCTTCCATTTCTATAACATTGCCCTCATGACATAATAAAATAAAAATACATTTCAAAGTTGTAACATCCACCAGATAAATTTTAGCTACAGTGCGACGAGAGGAAATTATGTCTCTAACAGTTATAAACATTATCTATCCGACATATAGAAAAACAATGAAATAAAACAAAGCGATGATAAATATTAATTATTTATACAACATTTTATGATGTAATTGGACATATCGATGTGTATCATACAAAGGCAATGATAATTGTAAATTCCTTTAATGATGTGCGTTTGTCTTCCTTTGTTATGACCTTTGTTTGGTTGGCTTTTGTAGGTTGCGGACGCAAGTCGCATATCAAACTGAGGTCTGTTAAGAAATTGTAATTATTTGTTAATTATTACTTGAGAATAGAGTTCATTATTGTCATAAATATGAGTGAATTATTATTTGTAACTTTAATTAATATTAAGCACTATCTGTATTAATTATTTCTTGCCGCTGCAAGGAGCGCAGCTATTGATGATAGCGATTTGTATCGCATTTTTATCTGTTTTTCTTACGAAAGTATTAAAGGTTTGCTTGATGAAAATTAGTCTAAATAGTCCACAATATGAAAGTAAAGTTTAATAAGCATTAATTCAAATACTTATTCCGTTAAAAGGAAATATACTGTAACAATAGAAAGTCTCTATCAATTGTCTGCCGCCATCTTAACAATTATCTCAGCTGCAATTTCAAATTACGCAACTCTGCAGTCATAAATGCGGAAGATAATAAACATGTGTAAAGATAAATGTGCACCGGTGGTCCTGAACTCATTTTAACGAAAATAACGCGAATCAGATTGGTTCTTTAAAAACAATGCTCATACCACGATCCGTATAACAAACTTTTATTGCTGATGTATGGAGCCGAAATTAATTACGCACGAGTTGCGAATAATATTGTTTCAGGTAACATACGTCAGTGTTGTGCGCGGCTAATACTCGGTGGTTTTGAAGATCATTTTGCTGAAGACAACTGTTCCCATCATAATCAATAGTTGTATAGAATTTGTTGTATGAACTGTGATTTAGTGACTCGTACACAGCTTACAGACAACACTTTAACACAACGTTAACTTGGATTTCTTTAGCAACTTGACCAAATCTTTAGCAGGGAGAAAAAATTATTTTGTAATTACTCACTGTAATGAAATAACATTATCATTTTCATTTACAAATTAGTTAAATACCAAACCACTGAATAACACAGCGAACGCCACGGCTGCTTAAAGTGCACTGCGTGCATGTCTCTCAGTGGGAGCAAATAACTATTCACAATATTTAGATGATGAAGTAAGCCCTCGGATTTGGAATGTTTTCCACAAGTGCTGTTTTCAAATGAGCAAAGTTACAATAATATGAATTACATATATCTGCTATTTTTTCAGTACCTCAGTTTGAGCGTACTCTAATTGCACCGAGAATTTTCATACATGACATAATAAAATAAAAATACGTTTCAAAGTTGGGAGGCAAGCTCAGAGAGAAGGGGTAGACTGCCAGATGAAATACATAAAAACATAATGAAACACAAATACATGCAGGTGGAGGTCCAGAATCCTGCATTAAATACAATAAACATTTTCACATATATTTCTCAGTAGTAGCTAGAGCAGGAGCTGTCGTGATACATTCTCTCTCGTTATCTTAGTTCTGCTTATAGGTTCACGTGAAACTAATGAGCAATGCGCGCCTCACTATCCTCCTTATACCTTAAGGCGCGTCATGAATTCCGATATTACTTCTGCTTATGCTATGACACGATCTTCTTGACAACCTTTGCCTCTCTCCAGTGCTTTAATACTGGGCAACATATTCATTGGTGATCTTGTATCATTACATGTTTTGTTTCCTTGAGCCAGTACTTTTTGTTACCGTAAGTCCTCATTGACGAGCTCTGCGGTGATTTATTCAACCTACTGTAACACCTACAATGCCTCTCGGTGTTAATACACCAAAATAGCTCCCAAATTAGCTCCCATGCCCTCGAAATATAAATTCAAAAAATGTCCCAAGCCCCTCCACAAATAGTAATTTACGAAATAGAAATAAGAGACAAATAGAGGGAAATCTACAGTAGAAAAGTAATAGAAAAAAAAGAATTTTAATTATAAATTTTGGAAGCATGAGAGGGGGAAAAAACGATAGAAATGGTTAAAATAGTAGTTATTCTTATATATGAGAAAATCAATGTTATAGTCACAGAACGTAGGTCTTGAACACCAAAGATAGCGTTTACTAAAGTATAAATACACATACAATGCAATTATGATGGTTCAAATGGTTCAAATGGCTCTGAGCACTATGGGACTTAACATCTATGGTCATCAGTCCCCTAGAACTTAGAACTACTTAAACCTAACTAACCTAAGGACATTACACAACACCCAGTCATCACGAAGCAGAGAAAATCCCTGACCCCGCCGGTATCAGTGATCATAAGTCAGTGGTTGCATCAACGACTACAAGTGTAATAAGAAATGCCAAGAAAGGAAGGAAAATATATTTGCTTAACAAGAGTGATAGGGCACAAATCGCAGAATATCTGAGTGACCACCATCAAACGTTCATTTCTGAGGAAGAGGATGTGGAACAAAAATGGAAAAAATTCAGAAACATCGTCCAGTACGCCTTAGATAAGTTCGTACCGACTAAGGTCCAAAGCGAGGGGAAAGATCCACCGTGGTATAACAATCATGTACGAAAGGTACTACGGAAACAAAGAAAGCTTCATCATAGGTTTAAGAGTAGTCGAATCATAGCTGATAAGGAAAAGCTGAACGAAGCGAAAAAGAGCGTAAAGAGAGCAATGAGAGAAGCATTCAACGAATTCGAACATAAAACGTTGCCAACAATCTAAACAAGAACCCTAAAAAGTTTTGGTCATATGTAAAATCGGTAAGCGGATCTAAATCCCCTATTCAGTCACTCGTTGACCACGATGGCACCGAAACAGAGGACGACCGAAGAAAGGCAGAAATACTGAATTCAGTGTTCCGAAACTGTTTCACTGCGGAAAATCGTAACACGGTCCCTGACTTCAGCCGTCGCACGGACGCCAAAATGGAACATATTGAAATAAACGATATCGGAATTGAAAAACAACTGCTATCACTTAGTAGCGGAAAAGCATCCGGACCAGACGAGATACCCTTAAGATTCTACAGTGATTATGCTAAAGAACTTGCCCCCTTTCTATCAGCAATTTATCGTAGATCGCTGGAAGAACGTAAAGTACCTAGCGACTGGAAGAAAGCGCAGGTCGTTCCCATTTTCAAGAAGGGTCATAAATCAGATGCGAATAATTATAGGCCTATTTCGCTTACGTCAATCTGTTTTAGAATAATGGAACATGTTTTGTGTTCTCGTATTATGACGTTCTTAGATAATACAAATCTCCTTCATCATAACCAACATGGATTCCGCAAACAGAGATCATGTGAAACTCAGCTCGCCCTATTTGCCCAAGAAATTCACAGTGCCGTAGACACTGGCGAGCAGATTGATGCCGTATTCCTGGACTTCAGGAAGGCATTTGATACGGTTCCGCACTTACGTTTAGTGAAAAAAATACGAGCTTACGGAATATCGGACCAGGTTTGTGATTGGATTCAGGATTTCCTAGAAGAAAGAACACAACATGTCATTCTTAACGGTTCAAAATCTGCAGATGTAGAGGTAATTTCGGGAGTACCGCAGGGAAGCGTGATAGGACCTTTATTGTTTACAATATACATAAATGACTTAGTTGACAACATCGGTAGCTCCGTGAGGCTATTTGCAGATGACACGGTTGTCTACAAGAAAGTAGCAACATCAGAAGACTCGTACGTACTCCAGGAGGACCTGCAGAGGATTAATGCATGGTGCGACAGCTGGCAGCTTTCCCTAAACGTAGATAAATGTAATATAATGCGCATACATAGGGGCAGAAATCCATTCCAGTACGATTATGCCATAGGTGGTAAATCATTGGAAGCGGTAACGACCGTAAAATACTTAGGAGTTACTATCCGGAGCGATCTGAAGTGGAATGATCACATAAAACAAATAGTGGGAAAAGCAGGCGCCAGGTTGAGATTCATAGGAAGAATTCTAGGAAAATGTGACTCATCGACGAAAGAAGTAGCTTACAAAACGCTTGTTCGTCCGATTCTTGAGTATTGCTCATCAGCATGGGACCCTTACCAGGTTGGATTAATAGAAGAGATAGACATGATCCAGCGAAAAGCAGCGCGATTCGTCATGGGGACATTTAGTCAGCGCGAGAGCGTTACGGAGATGCTGAACAAGCTCCAGTGGCGGACACTTCAAGAAAGGCGTTACGCAATACGGAGAGGTTTATTATCGAAATTACGAGAGAGCACATTCCGGGAAGAGATGGGCAACATATTACTACCGCCCACATATATCTCGCGTAATGATCACAACGAAAAGATCCGAGAAATTAGAGCAAATACGGAGACTTACAAGCAGTCGTTCTTCCCACGCACAATTCGTGAATGGAACAGGGAAGGGGGGATCAGATAGTGGTACAATAAGTACCCTCCGGCACACACCGTAAGGTGGCTCGCGGAGTATAGATGTAGATGTAGATGTAGATGTAGAATCGAACCCGGGAATCCGGGCGCGGGAAGCGAGAACGCTACCGCACCACCACGAGCTGCGGACGCAATTATGATACTCCAGTCTCTATCCTCTAGTCTGTTCGAAGTCAATTAGGACGTTCAGCTTTAGGAAGCAACAATAGGAGCTTTATTAAACCAGGGCGAAAGAATAAATCGCGACGAGATTGTTTTTTGGGAACCATTAATTTCAGATCAGAATTAGAACTTTTGTCATATTAGAGGAACGGGGAGGTGATCAATAATCTCTCTGACTTTAACGTCACTTCGTGTGAAGATTTAAATATTTTACGGAATTAACGACTTTCGAACAGATTCGGACATCGTATTGTGATAGTGGAAAAGCTTTACTTCACGCGACTAGTAATCTTAGTTCGTGACAGTTTATGGATATTAAACGGGAACAATCCTTTTATCGAAAGTGGCAGAACATTGTTTAGTATCTCTGATATTAACGGGATTCCAGATTAGATACTTATTCAAAGAACCCCTTTGAATGCGATCGTGTGAATGAACTGATTTATTAATAATTATTGTTAAATAAAATAACGGGTCAATTTGAAACTGACTATTCGTCTCGAACTTTACTTCGATTTAGGTTCATAAATAATCAGGTTACGTGATTTTCACCAAGAATAAACTACAGACTAGTAACTGAAACAAGTGAACGAGAATCTATTGAAAACACTTATCACGTCTGAGAACATATGCTGTTACAGCGTGATTACCTGTATATACCACATTAATGCAATAAATGCTCAAAATGATGTCTGTCAACCTCAATGCATTTGGCAATACGTGTAACTACATTCCTCTCAACAGCGAGTAGTTCGCCTTCCGTAATGTTCGCACATGCATTGACAATACGCTGACGCAGGTTGTCAGGCGTTGTCGCTGGATCACGATAGCAAATGTCCTTCAACTTTCCCCACAGAAAGAAATCCGGGGACGTCAGATCCGGTGAACGTGCGGGCCACGGTACGGTGCTTCGGCGACCAGTCCACCTGTCATGAAATATGCTATTCAATACCGCTTCAACCGCACGCGAGCTACGTGCGGGACATCCATCATGTTGGAAACATCTTGTAGCAACATCCGTAGAGCATCGGTAGGAAATCGGCATACATTGCGCCATTTAGATTGCCATCGATAAAATGGGGGCAATTTTCCTTTCTCCCATAATGCCGCACCGTACATTAACCCACCAAGTTCGCAGCCATCGTGGATTTTCCATTGCCCAATAGTGCATATTATGGCGGTTTACGTTACCGTTGTTGGTGAATCACGCTTCGTCGCTAAATAGAACGCGTGCAAAAAATCTCTCATCGTCCCGTAATTTCTCTTGCGCTCAGTGGCAGAACTGTACACGACGTTCGAAGTCGTCGCCATGCAATTCCTGGTGCATAGAAATATTGTACGGATTCAATCGACGTTGATGTAGCATTCTCAACACCGACGATTTTGAGATTCCCGATTCTCGCGCAATTTGTGTGCTACTGATGTGCCGATTAGCCGCGACAGCAGCTAAAACACGTACTTGGGCATCGTCATTTGTTGCAGGTCCTGGTTGATACGGCGGAACACTTCCTGTTTCCTTAAATAACGTAACTATCCGGCGAACGGTCCGGACACTTAGGTGATGTCGTCCAGGATACCGAGCAGCATGCCCGTTGGGCATTTTGATCACAATAGATATACATCAACACGATATCGACCTTTTCCGCAATTGGTAAACGATCCATTTTAACACGGGTAATATATCACGAAGCAAATACCGTCCGCACTGGCGGAATGTTACTTATACGTTTGTGACTATTGCAGCGCCATCTATCACAAAGCGAAAAAAATTGGTCCAACTAAAACATTCATATTTCTTTACGCACTACACGAATATGTAATAACAAATGGAGGTCCCTATTTAAAAAAAAAGAAAAAAGCGCCGTTGATATCCGTTTGACATACGGCAGCTCCATCTAGTGGGCCAACCATAGAGCCATCTGGTTACCCCCTTCAAGCTAGACGAGTTTCGTTCTTTGTGGTTTTTTTCGTTTGACGCTTATTTCGTGAGATATTTGACCCGGTCGCTATCAATGGACCACGCTGTATAACGATAACAAAAAACCAGCGAGTACAACAAGTCGATATTGATTCTACCTCTGTGCCGGAGTAGCCGTGCGGTTCTAGGCGCTAAAGTCTGGAACCGCGCGACCGCTACGGTCGCAGGTTCGAATCCTGCCTCGGGCATGGATGGGTGTGATATCCTTAGGTTAGTTAGGTTTAATTAGTTCTAAGTTCTAGGCGACTGATGACCTCAGAAGTTAAGTCGCATAGTGCTCAGAGCCGTTTGAACCAGCCATTCTCTAACGTTTCTCAGTCGAGTGACTATTGTTTCGCCGTAGCGAGCCCGGGGCGAGCAGCTGGTGCTCCGGAGGTATGCCCGCTAGGGACGCGATATCGGAGCCTGCTGACTGTAGCACATGCCACAGGTATCATGCGGTGCCACATCGACTCTGCCGAGCCTCGCTTCGCTGCAGCGTCCAGCACCTCTATACAACGCAGTTAGAAAACTTTGGAATGCCGGCACAATATTCCTTTTCCACACCAAAATAGCGTAGTGATTTTACCACCACAGTTATGTGTGTCCTCGGGAAAAAAACCGCTTCAAGCTACTTTTCATGATTTGCCACGCTGACTTGCGGTTTTCGGATTTCAAGGTAAGTTCGTCGCTGGAAAAACAACTGCAGCCCTCTGGGAGAATTTTCGACGCAGCGTAACAGCTCGTAGGTTATTGCTGGTAGTGTAGCGACCCTTTTTTCTCTCCCGACTTCCGTATCTTTGCATGAAAGTAGGTATGTTAATTTATCAATACATTGACTGGTATTGGGGGGTTTTGTTTTATCCCGGCTAGTTTTTAAGTTAACCCCAGTGAGTCACTACACGTATTGTCTTCCCAGTTCTGAAGGAAAAAACCATAAGTTGATTATATGATAGCGGAACAAACACTGGTAGCAGTTATTTCTGTAAAATATCTGGGAGTATGTGTATGGAACGATTTGAAGTGGAATGATCATATAAAATTAATTGTTGGTAAGGCGGGTACCAGGTTGAGATTCGTTGGGAGAGTCCTTAGAAAATGTAGTCCATCAACAAAGGAGGTGGCTTACAAAACACTCGTTCGACCTAAACTCGAGTATTGCTCATCAGTGTGGGATCCGTACCAGGTCGGGTTGACAGGAGAGATAGAGAAGATCCAAAGAAGAGCGGCGCGTTTCGTCACAGGGTTATATGGTGAGCGTGATAGCGTTACGGAGATGTTTACCAAACTCGAGTGACAGACTCAGCAAGAAAGGCGCTCTGCATCGCGGTGTAGCTCGCTGTCCAGGTTTCGAGAGGGTGCGTTTCTGGATGAGGTATCGAATATATTGCTTCCCCCTACTTATACCTGCCGAGATCACGAATGTAAAATTAGAGGGATTCGAGCACGCACGGAGGCTTTCCGGCAGTCGTTCTTCCCGCCAACCATACGCGACTGGAACAGGAAAGGGAGGTAATGACAGTGGCACGTAAAGTGCCCTCTGCCACACACCGTTGGGTGGCTTGCGGAGTATAAATGTAGATGTAGATATAGATTCACTTCAACTATGTTTTGTGACGTAAGGATACGGCTGGGAATACTGCAGCCTGCTGAGCTTGTTACGCATAGTCACTTTTAGATGCTGGAGTCCTCTTACCGTGATTGCAGCTACAAAATGAATGGCAGTTACCGCCCTACTTTGAGGGAAGCATTACTGAACACTATCGATAATTGGTATTACTTACATGGTACTGACCGAGGTGGTGCAGCGGTAGCAAACTGGACTCGTGTTCTGGAGGACGACGGTTCAAATCTGCGTCCGACCTTCCTGATTTAGGTTTCCCGTGATTTCCCTTTATCGCTTCAGGTAAATTCCGGGATGGTTCCATTGAAGGGCACGGCCGACTTCCTTCCCCATCCGTCCCTAAACGCCGGCCGCGGTGGCAGAGCGGCTCTAGGCGCTCAGTCCGGAACCGCGCGATTGCTACGGTCGCAGGTTCGAATCCTGCCTCGGGCACGGATGTGTGTGCTGTCCTTAGGTTAGTTAGGTTCAAGTAGTTCTAAGTTCTAGGGGACTGATGACCACAGATATTAAGTCCCATAGTGCTCAGAGCCATTTTTTTTTCGTCCCTAAACGGATGGGCCGATGACATCGCTCTTTGGCCCCCTCCCCCGAATCAACCAACCAGTCAACTTGCATAGTATCCTGAGTAGAACTTCGCGGTATTTGTATCTCAATATGCGATTATCTCAATATGCGATATCTGCTTACTTTGAAATCTGTATTAGGAGTATGTATACTCGGACAGGATTTGACTATACTGATGTATTATATTGTCTCTCACTCTGTCTTTCTCATGTAGTTAGGATTTCCACGAAAATGAATATCATAGCGGGCGATCTTGCTAAAACATGGATCTCCGTTAACTACTCCTACTAAAGTGACAGATTAGAGGGAAAACCTGCCGGGAAATGTTAACTGAAATTTCTAGTGCGGCTGGTAGATCTGTGTTTACTCAAAACTACGTCCTTTACGGTTCGGCTTGTTCGGTCACAGAACGGAGTCAGATTGCGAAAGAAACTAGAAATACTTTCCTTTATCCAATGAAAGCTATCAGCATTAGCTTGCATGCTAGGATTCAGGTGGTTGATTGTGCAGAGTTGTTTCAGCTGAGCTCTGAGCAGTGTAATTTTGTACTTACACTATGTCATCAAAAGTATCCGGACACCTGACTCAAAATGACTTACAAGTTCATGGCGCCGTCCATCGGTAATGCAGGAATTCCATGTGGTGTTGGCCCACTCTTAGCCTTGCTGACAGCTTCCACTCTCGCAGACATACATTCAATCAGATACTGGAAGGTTTCTTGGGGGATGGCAGCCCATTCTTCACGGAGTGCTGCACTGAGGAGAGGTATCGATGTCGGTCGATGAGGCCAGAACGAAGTCAGCGTTCCAAAACATTCCAATCTTCTATAGGATTCAGGTCAGGACTCTGTGCAGCCAGCCGGTCTGTGTGACCGAGCGGTTGTAGGCGCTTCAGTCTGGAACCGCGCGACCGCTTCGGTCGCAAGTTCGAATCCTCCTGCGGGCATGAATATGTTTGATGTCCTTAGCTTAGTTAGGTTTACGTAGTTCTAAGTGGCTCAAAGCCATTTCAACCATTTTGAACTTTGTTCAAATGGTTCAAATGGCTCTGAGCGCTATGGGTCTCAACTGCTGTGGTCATCAGTCCCTTAGAACTTAGAACTAATTGAACCTAACTAACCTAAGGACATCACACACATCCATGCCCGAGGCAGGATTCGAACCTGCGACCGTAGCAGCAGCGCGGCTCCGGACTGGAGCGCCTAGAACCGCACGACCACCGCGGCCGGCGAACTTTGTGCAGGCCAGTTCATTACAGTGATGTTATTGTCGTGTACCCACTCTTCCACAGGCCGTGCATTATGAACAGGTGCATGAACATTGTGTTGAAAGATGCAATCGCCATCCCCGAATTGCTTTTCAACAGTAGGAGGCAAGAAGGTGCTTAAAACATCAATGTAGGCCTGTGCTGTGATAGTTCCACGCAAAAGATGCTCGGCCGGCCGGAGTGGCCGAGCGGTTCTAGGCGCTCAGTCCGAAACCGCGCGATCGCTACGGTTGTTGTTGTTGTTGTGGTCTTCAGTCCTGAGACTGGTTTGATGCAGCTCTCCATGCTACTCTATCCTGTGCAAGCTTTTTCATCTCCCAGTACCTACTGCAACCTACATCCTTCTGAATCTGCTTAGTGTATTCATCTCTTGGTCTCCCTCTACGATTCTTACCCTCCACGATGCCCTCCAATACCAAATTGGTGATCCCTTGATGCCTCAGAACATGTCCTACCAACCGATCCCTTCTTCTGGTCAAGTTGTGCCACAAACTTCTCTTCTCCCCAATCCTATTCAATACTTCCTCATTAGTTATGTGACTGCCTCGGGCATGGATGTGTGTGATGTCATTAGGTTAGTTAGATTTAAGTAGTCCTAAGTTCAAGGGGACTGATGACCTCAGAAGTTGTCCCATAGTGATCAGAACCATTTTTTGAAAAGAAGCTCCCTCCATGAAAAACACGACCACACCATAACACCACCGCCTGCGAATTTTACTGTTGGCACTACACACGTTGCCGAATGACTTGCACCGGACATTCGCCATACCCATACCCTACCATCGGATCGCCACACTGTGTACCGTGATACGGCACTCCACACAACGTCTTCTCACGGTTCAATCGTCCAATGTTTACGCTCCTTACACGAAGCGATTCGTCGTTTGGCATTTACCGCCGTGATGTGTTGCTTATGAGCAGCCACTCGACCATGATATCCAAGTTTTCTCACCTCCTGCCTATTTGTCATGGTACTTGCAGTGGACCCCGATGCAGTTTGGAATTCCTGTGTGATGGTCTGGATAGATGTCTGCCTATTACGCATTACGACCCTCTTCAAATGTGGGTGGTATCTCTCAGTCAACAGACGAGTCGGCCTGTACGCTTTTATGCTGTACGTGTCTCCTCACGTTTCCGCTTCATCTCACATCGGAAACAGTGGACCTAGGGATGTTTAGGAGTGTGGAAATCTCTCGTACAGACGTGTGACACAAGTGACACCCAATGACCTGACCACGTTCGAAGTCCGTCAGTTCCACAGAGCGCCCCATTCTGCTCTCTCAAGACGTCTAATGACTAGTGAGGTCGCTGATATGGAGTACCTGGCAGTAGGTGGCAGCACAGTGCACCTAATATGAAAAAAGTATATTTTTCTGAGTGTCCTGACGCTCTTGATCACATAGTGTAATATAGCGGGCGCTCTTCCTAATATACTCCTGCTACATTGACAGATTAGACGACCAAACTGCCGGTAACTCAAAAATGGCTCTGAGCACTATGGGACTCAACATCTTAGGTCATAAGTCCCGTAGAACTTAGAACTACTTAAACCTAACTAACCTAAGGACATCACACACACCCATGCCCGAGGCAGGATTCGAACCTGCGACCGTAGCAGTCCCGCGGTTCCGGACTGCAGCGCCAGAACCGCTAGACCACCGCGGCCGGCGCCGGTAACTGGTAACTGAAATTTCTAATGGGGATGGTAGATTTGTGTTTACTCAAAACTACGTCCATTTCCGTTCTGCTTCTTCAGTCACACAATGGAGTCAGGTTGCGTGAGAAACTACACTACTGGCCATAGAAATTGCTACACCACGATGACGTGCTGCAGACGCGAAATTTAACCGACAGGATGAAGATGCTGTGATATGCAAGTGATTAGCCTCTCAGAACATTCACACAAGGTTGGCGCCGGTGGTGGCACCTATAACGTGCTGACATGAGGAAAGTTTCCAACCGATTTCTCATACACAAACAGCAATTGACCGGCGTTGCCTGGTCGAACGTTGTTGTGATGCCTCGTGTAAGGAGGAGAAATGCGTACCATCACGTTTCCGACTTTGATTAAGGTCGGATTATAGCCTATCACGGTTGCGGTTTATCGTATCGCGACATTGCTGCTCGCGTTGGTCGAGATCCAATGACTGTGTGCATAATATGGAATCGGTGGGTTCAGGAGGGTAATATGGAACACCGTGCTGGATCCCAAGGGCCTCGTATCACTAGCAGTCGAGATGACAGGCGTCTTATCCGCACGGCTGTATCGGATCGTGCAGCCACCTCTCGATCCCTGAGTCAACAGATGAGGACGTTTGAAGTACAACAACCATCAGCACGAACAGTTCGACGGCATTTGCAGCAGCACGGACTATCAGCTCGGAGACCGTGGCTGCTGTTACCCTTGTCGCTGCATCACAGACAGGAGCGCCTGTGATGGTGTACTCAACGACGAACCTGAGTGCACGAATGGCAAAACGTCATTTTTTCGGAAGAATCCAGGTTCTGTTTACAGCATCCGTGTTTGGCGACATAGCGGTGAAGGCACATTGAAAGCGTGTATTCGTCATCGCCATACTGTCGTATCACCCGGCGTGATGGTATGGGGTGCCACTGGTTACACGTCTCGGTCACCTCTTGTTCGCACTGATGGCACTTTGAACAGTGGACGTTACATTTCAGATGTGTTACGACCCGTGGCTCTACTCTTCAATCGATCTCTGCAAAACCCTACATTTCAGCAGGATAATGCACGACCGCATGTTAGAGGTCCTGTACGGGCCTTTCTGGATACAGAAATTGTTCGACTGCTGCCCTGGCCAGCACATTGTCCAGATCTCTCACCAATTGGAAACGTCTGGTCAATGGTGGCCGAGCAACTGGCTCGTCACAATACGCCAGTCAGTACTCTTTATGAACTGTGGTATCGTGTTGAAGCTGCATGGGCTACTGTACCTGTACACGCCATCCAAGCTCTGTTTGACTCAATGTCCAGGCGTATCAAGGCCGTTGTTACGGCCAGAGGTGGTTGTTTTGGGTACTGATTTCTCAGGATCTATGCACCGAAATTGCGTGAAAATATAATCACATGTCAGTTGTAGTACAATACCCCTTTATCATCTGTATTTCTTCTTGGTGTAGGAATTTTAATGTTCAGTAGTGTAGAAATATTTTCCTTTATCCAATGAAAGCTATTAGCTTATGTGGTGGGACTGATATGGCGGATTGTGCAGAGTGGTTTTAGGTGGGTAGTCTAACATTGGACTTAGTTTAACCATTACGCAATTTCGTAACCGTTTATTTGATAATATATTTTATGTTTTAACTGTACCTTTCAATAATTTTGCGTCAAGTTGGGATAAAGGGTGTGTTTTAAGAAGGGGGCTAATCTTCCGGTGGACTCCGGTTATTACAGAAATGCACACGTGTGCAGGTGGTAAACAACAGGCGGACACGTGCGTGGTCGGACAGCTGAGCGCCGAGTGACGCCAGAGCGGTGGCCGCCGCTTGGGGCTGGAAGTGGTGGGGGAGGCGGCGCGCGTTCGAAGCTCGACGCGCGGGCGGCAGTGTGGCGTGGCTCGCCGTTTCTGGCTGAGTTTCTCCTGCTACGAGGATGGAAAGATGTTTACCAGGCAGTCGGTAAATGATACTCTGGTGTAGAAATCTTTAGTGACAATCTTATGACCTTGTCGCCTGTAAGCTGACGAGACTTAGCTTGTCCTTATTAGTTTCTTGTTGTACAGAGTGAGTCACTAACTATTGCACTTCTATTTTTACGGCGGAGACAGTGGCAGTTTTGGAAGCACTTAAGTTTGTCTCTAGCACTTCCTTCCCCAAGATATTGATAGTATCTGACTCGCAAAGCGTTCTTAAAAACATTCAGTACAGTCGATGGAACAAAACAACCAACAGTTACATCTTGGATGTGATATCTGAATATATTCGCAGCACACGCACGGGCCGGACGATCCATTTGTTGTGGGTACCTTCCCACTCTGGTATCCTCTGTAATGATGAAGTCGATGCATTAGCCAAACAAGCGGCAACCTTAGGCACCGTCCTGGATCTGCAGCTTCCTTATACAGACTACTTACGTGAAGTCAAGGATCACGCAAGACAACAAGGGCAAGAAATGTGGAACGTTTCTCAACAGACAAAAGGCGGTTATTACGCAGCGCTACAACCTCGGATTCCTTCACAGCCGTTGTTCATGAGGACCAATCCACGATTTCTACCATCATAAGACTCAGCTTCAATCGTGTCTCTTTCCCACAACATCTACATCGGATCAACGTTTACAGTTCACCAGCATGTGAGTGTGATCCTGAGTCGGAAGCTGATGTCAACCACATCTTATTTATGTGCTCCAAATTTGACCGTGAACGGTTGGTCTTTCAGAAGACATTACTGAGTATGGGCTACCATCTTCCTCAATCAGCTTCTTCTCTTTTGTGTACTAAAGACGTTCGTCTACATAAAGTGATAGTTAACTTCATCAAGAGTACTGGTCACAATCTGTAGGTTTTAATGGTGTACGTGCAGAGACAGTGACTGTAGACGATTTTTAAAATAAAAACTACACAGCCAAAGGGTGATTAAGAAAAACGTTGAAGGCTGTTAATACATTTGAATATCTTAAAGTTTAGATAAAGCGTTTGACAATGTTGACTGGAATACCCTTTTCTAAATTCTGAAGGTGGTAGGGGTAAAATACAAGGAGCGAAAGGCTATTTACAATTCGTACAGAAATCAGATGGCAGTTATAAGAATCGAGGGACAAGAAAGGGAATCAGTGGTTGGGAAGGGAGTGAGACAGGGTTATAGCCTTTCCCCGATGTTATTCAATCTTTATATTGAGCAAGCAGTGAAGGAAACAAAAGGAAAATTAGGAGTAGGTATTAAAATCCATGGTGAAGTAATAAAAACTTTGATGTTTGCTGATGACATTGTAATTCTGTCAGAGACAGCAAAGGACTTGGAAGAGCAGTTGAACGGAATGGATAGTATCTTGAAAGGAGGATATAAGATGAACATCAACAAAAGCAAAACGAGGATAATGGAATGTAGTCGAATTAAGTCGGGTGATGATGAGGGAATTAGATTAGGAAATGAGACACTTAAAGTAGTAAAGGAGTTTTGCCATTTGGGGAGCAAAATAACTGATGAAGGTCGAAGTAGAGAGGATATAAAATGTAGACTGGCAATGGCAAGGAAAGCGTTTGTGAAGAAGAGAAATTTCTTAACATCGGCTATAGATTTAAGTGTCAGGAAGTCGTTTCTGAGTTTTTGTATGGAGTGTAGCCATGTATGGAAGTGAAACATGGATGATAAACAATGTGGACAAGAAGAGAATAGAAGCTTTCGAAATGTGGTGCTACAGAAGAATGCTGAAGATTAGGTGGGTAGATCACATAACTAATGAGGAGGTATTGAATAGAACTGGGGAGAAGAGAAGTTTGTGGCACAACTTGACTAGAAGAAGGGATCGGTTGGTAGGACATGTTCTGAGGCATCAAGGGATCACCAATTTAGTATTGGAGGGCAGCGTGGAGGGTAAAATTCGCAGAGGGAGACCAAGAGATGAATACACTAAGCAGATTCAGAAGGATGTAGGTTGCAGTAGGTACTGGGAGGTGAAGCAGCTTGCACAGGACAGAGTAACATGGAGAGCTGCATCAAACCAGCCTCAGGACTGAAGACCACAACAACAACAACAACAACAAAGTTTTAACTAACGTAAGTTGGTAATAAGGAATCTAATACATAAGTAGGACCTAGTTTCAAGAGAGTAACAACACCATTGTACGTGTGCTACGGCTTCTGACCAACCATCGCGTTTGTGTTTGTTTGGATCAGATTTATTCTTATGATGAACGGATTATAGTGCAGTACGATACGGTAACTGGATTACGGCGTTCACCGGGGAGGTGATGCGTAGTAGAGGGAAGGGAAGTGAACTTTCTTTTAGCACGGGATTTCGGAAGAATACCAGAGCACCGGGTTTATATCGAGGCAGTGTAGTGCCTTTGTTGCGGTATTCTAGCTGTTTTTGCGTGGTTTTAAAATTGCTGCGTTTACCTTGGTTCCATATGGCTTTGAGACGACGAGCTAGCCTTTTCACTTCGCCTGTGTTGAGGTCAGGGGGAATTTCTCAATCTCAGATGGTGAGTTCATGGCTCTCAAATAGACTGCTCCGTATGGGGAGTATCCCTTTGCCTCATGGACACGACTATTGTGCGTTGAGGCAACAAATCCCACATATCTGTCCCAGTCTAACTGCGTCTTCCCTACACGATACGACAGCATTCACACAATAGTTTTTTGCACTTGTTCCAGGCGCCCGTTGGCTTTAGGGTGCAAGGGTGTAGTTCGCCACTTTTTGATTCGTAATGTTTCGCAAACTTGTGCAAACAGTGTCGACATAAAATTTGAGCCTTGGTTTGTGATTATTGCGTGGGGACTTCCGAAAGGCAGAACCAAGTGACTGACAAACGCGCAAGCAACATTTACAGCAGTCATATCTGCAAGTGGTACCAAAATTAAGTATCTTGAAAACTGATCAATAATAGACAATATACAAGGTGTTTCAAAAAGTACATACGTGTTACAAAGTATTATGAGGGTCACTCGAAAAGAAATGCACACTATTTTTGTAAAAGTACAGTTTTTATTCTGCACGTGTAAAAGTTTTACAGTGCGTAGATACATCCTTCCCGCTTGTTTTCAAACTTAGTTCAACCTGTTCCCGTGAGTGGCGCCGTCACAGCATGTCTTCAAAATGGCTCCTACACATGATGTTCGTCAGAAGCAACCTGCTGTCATAGAATTCCTGTGCTGTGAAACGAGACAAAGGGAAACATCCACAAGAGGTTGAAAAAGGTGTACGGAGATGCTGCACTACAGTTAGTCGGTGGGCAAGCAGGTTACGTGATTAAAGCGGGCACGGCAATATTGAGGATTGTCCTCCCAGCGGCAGGCCTCGTACTGCACACACTCCAGACAATGTGCGGAGAGTTAACGAAATGGTGAGTGCTGATAGACGCATCACAGTGAATTGTCACGCTATGTTGGGATAGGGGAAGAGGGTGTTTGCAGAATACTGAAAGTGTTGCTGTTAAAAAAGGTTTGTGCCAGGTGGGTTCCCAGGATGTTGACAATGGCTCACAAAGAAACAAGAAAAACGGTTTGCAGCGAACTTTTTCAACAGTACTTGAATGGTGGAGATGGATTTCTTGGAGGAATTGTGACAGGTGATGAAACATGGCTCCATCATTTTTCACCAAACAAAGAGGCAATCAATGGAGTGGTATCATGCAAATTCACCCAAAAAAAAAAATATTCAAAACCACGCCTTCTACTGGAAAAGTTATGGCTACGGTGTTTTTCAATTCCGAAGGACTCTTGCTCGTGGACATCGTGCCAAGTGGAACCACCGTAAATTCTGACGCATATGTGACGACACTGAAGAAACTTCAAGCTCGACAGAGTCGTGTTCGACCACATCGGCAAAAGCAGGATGTTTTGCTGTTGCACGACAATGCACGGATGCACGGCCACATGTCAGTCAAAAAACCGTGGAAGCGATCACAAAACTTGGATGGACAACACTGAAACAGCTACCTTACAGTCCTGATCTGGCTCTGTGACTATCATCTCTTTGGGGAACTGAAAGACTCTCTTCGTGGAAGAAGGTTTGAAGATGAAGACTCCCTTGTGCACGCTACCAAACAGTGGCTCCAACAGGTTGGTCCAGAATTTTACCGTGCTGGTATACAGCCGCTGGTTCAAAGATGGCGTAAGGCAGTTGAGAGGGAGGGAAATTATGTGGAGAAATGAAAATATTGTTCCTAAAGGATGTATCTACACACTGTAAAACCTTCAAACATGTAGAATAAAGGATGGATTTTATAAAAAATAGTGTGCATTTCTTTTGGAGTGACCCTCGTATTTTGTCCAAACTATCCATCACTGCGCCTCGTTTGGCAATTGGAGAAACGAATACATAGTCTACTTTATGTTAATAGCCTCTAGATGTCAGTTGTCTTCTGGTTTGCTTGGTAACCGCCATATGTTTAAAATGGCTACTCGGCAGCAGAAATCATTTTGTATTCTCGAGTTTGCGAAGTGCAATTTCGTGATTACAGTGCAAAGACGTTTCAGGTTGAGGTACCAAATTAATCCTCCGAATGGGTGGAACATTCGCAGATGATACAGGATGTGTATGTAAAGGAAAGAGTCGTGGCCGCCCGTGTGTTCCTGAAGAAAATGTTGCACGAATTCAAACTGCTTTCCAACGTAGTTCTTCATAATCGTCGTGCCAGTCGGGAGTTACAACTGCCTTATTTTTTTTTTTGGTCATCAGTCTACTGACTGGTTTGATGCGGCCCGCCACGAATTCCTTTCCTGTGCTAACCTCTTCATCTCAGAATAGCACTTGCAACCTACGCCCTCAATTATTCGCTTGACGTATTCCAATCTCTGTCTTCCTCTACAGTTTTTGCCCTCTACAGCTCCCTCTAGTACCATGGAAGTCAGTCCCTCATGTCTTAGCAGATGTCCTATCATCCTGTCCCTTCTCCTTATCAGTGTTTTCCACATATTACTTTCCTCTCCGATTCTGCGTAGAACCTCCTCATTCCTTACCTTATCAGTCCACCTAATTTTCAACATTCGTCTATAGCACCACATCTCAAATGCTTCGATTCTCTTCTGTTCCGGTTTTCCCACAGTCCATGTTTCACTACTGTACTCCAGACGTACATCCTCAGAAATTTCTTCCTCAAATTAAGGCCGGTATTTGATATTAGTAGACTTCTCTTGGCCAGAAATGCCTTTTTTGCCATAGCGAGTCTGCTTTTGATGTCCTCCTTACTCCGTCCGTCATTGGTTATTTTACTGCCTAGGTAGCAGAATTCCTTAACTTCATTGACTTCGTGACCATCAATCCTGATGTTAAGTTTCTCGCTGTTCTCATTTCTACTACTTCTCATTACCTTCGTCTTTCTAAGATTTACTCTCAAACCATACTGTGTACTCATTAGACTGTTCATTCCGTTCAGCAGATCATTTAATTCTTCTTCACTTTCACTCAGGATAGCAATGTCATCAGCGAATCGTATCATTGATATCCTTTCACCTCGTATTTTAATTCCACTCCTGAACCTTTCTTTTATTTCCATCATTGCCTCCTCGATGTACAGATTGAAGAGTAGGGGCGAAAGGCTACAGCCTTGTCTTACACCCTTCTTAATACGAGCACTTCGTTCTTGATCGTCCACTCTTATTATTCCCTCTTGGTTGTTGTACATATTGTATATGACCCGTCTCTCCCTATAGCTTACCCCAACTTTTTTTCAGAATCTCGAACAGCTTGCACCATTTTATATTGTCGAACGCTTTTTCCAGGTCGACAAATCCTACGAAAGTGTCTTGATTTTTCTTTAGCCTTGCTTCCATTACTAGCCGTAACCGCCTACAACAACCATTTGGCGTGTTTTGAGAGGTCAGCTGGTTATGAAGCAGTACAAGTTACAGCTGTTACAAGCTCTGCGTCCTGCTGACAAACGCGAACGTGTTGCATTTTATAACGAGATTCTTGATGCTAAAGACAATGGTAACAGTTCAACTCGTCATGTTCAGTGATGAAGCGACATTCCGTGTTATATGTCAGGTAAACAATGTTGGAATTTGGGGCCTACAGAAGCCACATGCAGCCATTGGGCATGTACGAGATTCGCCCAGTCAATGTGTTTTGTGCGATATCCCGATTATCTGTTTGCGGTTCATTCTTCTTCGATGGAAAAACGGTTAACGGTGAGCAGTATGTCGCTATGTTACAGAACTGATTGTTTCCGAGGCTGCACAAAGACAGTTTCATTTTTCAACAACAGGGGTACCCCCTCACTGGAGTCGTCAAATGCGTATGTGAATGAAATTACAATGAGATGAACACCCTTAGCTGCTTACAGGCGTTGACATACGTCAACGGGGACAGATGAAAATGTGTGCCCCGACCGGGACTCGAACCCGGGATCTCCTGCTTACATAGCAGACGCTCTATCCATCTGAGCCAAAAAATGGCTCTGAGCACTATGGGACTCAACTGCTGAGGTCATTAGTCCCCTAGAACTTAGAAGTAGTTAAACCTAACTAACCTAAGGACATCACACACATCCATGCCCGAGGCAGGATTCGAACCTGCGACCGTAGCGGTCTCGCGGTTCCAGACTGCAGCGCCTAGAACCGCACGGCCACTTCGGCCGGCTCCATCTGAGCCACCGAGGACACAGAAGATAGAGCGACTGCAGGGATTTATCTCTGGCACGCCTCCCGCGAAACTCACATTCTCAACGTATTGTCCCGCACTGCATTCGTAGTGCCCCTACCCATTGTACTCATTTTCATCTGTCCCCGTTGACGTATGTCAACGCCTGTAAGCAGCTAAGGGTGTTCATTTCATTGTAATTTCATTCTGTCGAGCTGCGTGGTCACCGATGGTATCTGTTCTTTCGGACATACAGATACCATCTTAGTATATATATATATATATATATATATATATATATATATATATATATATATAGAGAGAGAGAGAGAGAGAGAGAGAGTAGGAGGAGTCGGGGCAGACCAAGGAGAAGGTACCTGGATTCGGTTAAGAATGATTTTGAAGTAATAGGCTTAACATCAGAAGAGGCACCAATGTTAGCACTGAGTAGGGGATCATGGAGGAATTTTATAAGGGGGCTATGCTCCAGACTGAACGCTGAAAGGCATAATCAGTCTTAAATGATGATGATGATAATGATATATATGTGTGTGTGTGAATGAAAGTCTACCAGCCGGCCGTCGTGGCCGTGCGGTTCTAGGCGCTACAGTCTGAAGCCGAGCGCCCGCTACTGTCGTAGGTTCGAATCCTGCCTCGGGCATCGACGTGTGTGATGTCCTTCAGTTAGTTAGGTTTAATTAGTTCTAAATTCTAGGCTACTGATGACCTCAGATGTTAAGTCGCAAAGTGCTCAGAGCCATTTGAACCATTTTTGAACACTTGCCCGGGTATGGGAGGAATTCTAATGTCGATGTGATATTGTTCCGTTCGCTGATGGAGGACATAGTGAACATCTGTAATCTGAACTTGAGATATTCGTAAATATGTCTGGAAAGTTTCATATTCGTATGTCTTAAAGTTTAATAATTATTTGCGTTCGAAATACGTATATTCTTTTCGAAACACCCGGTATATTTATTATTCTTCGTGCTTTGTGGAAATGGTCTGCAGATATCAAGAGCCACGATTTGGAAGTGTTTCGATGCTTCTGGTAACGTTTACAAAGGAACTTTAGCCCTTGGTGGAGACGCTATTTGCGCACGAGGCAGACAACTTTGTGCGTACTTACTGACGCCGGTTTATGGACCCCTCCACCGGTAATTTGGGGCTATTCCTGCACTCGTGGATCCTCGCCTATTATGGCGGGCCTGTAAACTCTCATGACTCATCATGTTATCTGCTATATTAGCAGGTCCTTTGCCTCTCCATTTTCTGCGATCCATTGCTTCCTTCTTAAGGCTGTTGTATGTTGTACCGTCCATCATGTCATCCAGTATCTGGAATCTCTTCCTTCATCGCTTCCTTTTCCCTTCTACATAACCTTCTAAAACTGTTTTTATCAGTCCGTCATTCTTTCTTAATATATGCCCAATCCAATTTCTTTTTCTTCTCTTTATTACATCTAGTAACTTTCTTTTCTCTCCCACTCTTCTCAGTACCTCTTCATTTTTTACTCTGTCCATCCAACTTATTCTTTCCATCTTCCACCATGTCCAGATCTCAATAGCCTCCAGCCTTTCTCTGTCATTTTTCCTCATAGTCCATGTTTCAGCGCCATATAGAAGAACACTCCGTACAAGACATTTTATGTGTCTCTTTCTGAGTTCTCTGTCCAGATTGCTGCAGAAAATTCTCCTTTTCTTATAAAACGCCTCTTTTGCCACTGCTATCCTTGTTTTAATTTCTGTGGTGCACTTTCAGTCGGTGTCTCTCCTGCTTCCAAGATACTTAAAATTTTCCACCTGTTCTAGTATTTCTCCATTCAGCATAATTTTCATTTCCTTATTTCCTCCTAGTGCCAATACTTTTGTTTTATTTGTGTTAATTTTCATTCCATATTTTTTCCATTAGTTGCAATGGTGTCCACCAAATCCTGTAACTCTTTTTCCCCTGTGGCTAGAAGGACCATGTCATCAGCAAACCTCAAACACCCTACTCTTCTTCCTCCAATTTCTACTCCTTTGTCATCTAATGAGCATTGGTCAATCATATTTTCCAAGTAGAGGTTGAAAAGAGTAGGTGATAAACAGCATCCTTGTCTTACTCCTTTTCCTAGTCTGATCCAGTTTGTACTTTCTCCTCTCACTTTAACTGAAACTTTTTGATTAAGATAATTCTCTCATGACTAGAGACCGGATTATATGTATCATAAAAGCGTTACAGTATGCATGAAAAATGTTTAAAAATGACCGAAAAGTGTCCACATATGCAAGACCAAATAATAAAACAAAAACATTGCAGTTGCTGCCTGCATTATATCTCAAAGTCGACTCTGTGCATATCAGTTACGAGGAAGAGCGCCGGTCACGCGGAAAATCGGTACAATTAGAACGCTGATATTTTCTGAATACTTTCTGGTAGGGGCGCCTTTCTGGTTTCACTTTCCAATAATTCGCAAAATGGGGAAGCATACCGTGTTTCAAGCACTGTTCTTTCTTTGATACTGTTGTCGGTAACAAGCGGATGCGATATGTACAGGACCAACTTCGAGACTTATCGCACGCAGAGGGGCACTATCAAAAACTGCGTAATATTCTATTTAAAACAACAACATACAACCACGAATTTTTTTGAACAGCATTAACTTTCAATTAATACTATTAGACCAAAGCATCATTTACAATTTATTTTACATTTTTCAACAATTGTAAACACAAACGACCAAGTTCCAAATGTTCGGTAGTAAGATTGTGTCTTTGGTCACTCAAAACATTTTTATAAGCAGAAAAGGACCGTTCTACGTCAACTGAGGTAACTGGGCTATGGGGGCACTTTTGTTTCTGGTAGAAGTTCACCCATCCCATTAATGAAACCATCATTTTGGCACGAGGGCTCAAAGTCTTTGTCATTGTTTAAAATGTTTTGAGACTTTCCTTTAAGTTTCCTTAGGAATACTTCCGGCAATGAGGAGTTCAAATGGTTCAAATAGCTGTGAGCACTAAGGGGACTTAACATCTGAGGACATCAGTCCCGTACAATGTAGAACTACAGTGTGTTAACTGTAAGACGGCTGAGTTGTGCAGGGAGAGGAGGAAGCAAGCATTGGTTGGCGAGGGGAGAGGAGGGGGGGGGACAAGGCACGCCTACCAGTTGCAGTGCTGCCACTACAAATTGCGCGTCATGCTTACACGAAAGCAGACGAAAGGCTTGGAAGTAAAACTCGCTTCAAATGTTGTTCGTAAACGAAACTGAAATCGTCATGTACATTATATATATACATATATTATGTCTACTACGCGCTCACAAACCATTGTAATATGAATGTGTTTCGAAATAATACAGTAACCAGTGGCGTTTCCATACAAAGCAATACGGTAGCAAGGAAAAATGAAATATAAGGTAATTCGGACTAGATAGGGGGCTCCTTCAAAGTGATCGCGAACAAAATATCTGAAACGGAAACTCACCTTTTCTTGCCAGGCGTTTGTGGTGATACGCCAGGATGATTCTTGGAAAACTGTTTGAATCTTCCAATGCTACGCATGCTTTGTCCTGTGTATGGAGCAGCTCTCACTGAAGATTTGTAAATGGGGTGAAGCAATTTTTTCTGCTCCCTTTCCCTTTCGCAGCATTCAGTCACACGCAATATAATTTTGCGAGCATCGCTACGTAATACTGGTTTCCTTCTAACAGTAGGCATACCGGTAGGGGCTGTTGGCGACTCTCGAGATGGGCCAGCAACTGCCTCTTCACTCATTTTGATAATGTTTAGCACAACTGCACAATAAAAACGCGCAGAACAGTACAGAGCAAAACAATAACGAAGCGGACGACAATGGCTACCTTGTACAACACAGTCGGCTACGTAATGTTGGCAGCAGTCGAAACTGCGTGCGTACCGAAGCCTTCCGACGTTTACCGACTTCTACCGATTCAGGACTAGGGAGAGGTCTGCCATCTAAAAGTTTACACACTGTACTTAAACCTAACTAACCTAAGGACATCACCCACATCCATGCCTGAGGCAGGATTCGAACCTGCGACCGCACTGGTCACGCGGTTCCAGACTGAAGCGCCTAGAACCGCTCGGCCACACTGGCCGGCTTGAGGAGTTCACTGGAATAATTTTATTCATTAACTGAACAGATTCATTCAACGCCAAAATTTGAGTTTCAAGTTTTTAATACTTGCAGGTATATGAGAAAAATGAGTGCTGATCAGAGCAATGTTTTGTGCAATACCGGAATCATTAAAAGCTTCCTTGCACTGGCAAACTGCTAAAGTCTCTGAACTATCGAAGTCGTTTACTACCCCTCTAAACTAAACTAAACTAAACTCCTCCCGCACAGGCCATGAAGTCCCAAAGGTACCGACTGGCCGCCGTCTCATCCTCAGCCCACAGGCGTCACTGGATGCGAATATGGAGGGGCATGTGGTCTGCACACCGCTCTCCCGGCCGTATGTCAGTTTCCGAGACCGGAGCCGCTACTTCTGTCAAGTAGCTCCTCAGTTTATCTCACAAAGGCTGAGTGCACCCCGCTTGCCAACAGCACTAGGCAGACTGGATGGTCACCCACCCAAGTGCTAGCCCAGCACGAAAGCGCTTAACTTCGGTGATCTGACGGGAACCGGTGTTACCACTGCGCCAAGGCCGTTGGCCTACTACCCCTTTAATGGCCTCTAAACAATACAGCTTCGACCCACGTACCCCAACAAGTTACCATTGGTTGGGGAAAATGGTTCAAATGGCTCTGAGCACTATGGGACTTAACTTCCAAGGTCATCAGTCCCCTAGAACTTAGAACTACTTAAACCTAACTAACCTAAGGACATCACACACATCCAAGCCCGAGGCAGGATTCGAACCTGAGACCGTAGCGGTCGCGCGGTTCCAGACTGAAGCGCCTAGAAATGCTCGCCCACTCCGACCGGCAAGTCGACAGTATAAAACAATTCCGTCATATGTAAATGTTCCAGGATGGTCAGCTATCCACGAAACTACATTTATTTTTTCGGGGGCCATAGCGCACAACACGTTACACACTACACGTCGTAAACACGTTCAACTGTGTACGAGTAAATAGAAAGCTAAAGTGAAACAATGGACGTGCGACTAAAGGCTTGCGTAATTTCATTTAACTGTTGCCGACGCGTGCGGTACGACAGCGGAGGGGATTAACCGGGGCCGCGGGAGCAGGAGCATTGACTCTGTCTGCCGGCTCCTGTTCCTCTTCTGTAAGAATTTCGCTAGGCAGTGTCCTCTCGCTTAGTGATTGCACGTAGTTCTAGGTCGCGGTCAACCTGTGAGACACAAAACTAGATCTAGCTAGAGACCGCCCATTTAAATTTTTTAAATATTGTAAACACAGAACGAAAATATACGTCCTCACCAGTTTATAGTTAAAATATGCAATAAACGGTGAAAAGGAGTCCAATACCTAAATGCATATGCCACTCGTTGTTGCAGTTCCTTGGCTACTACCACTTTGTTACCCATCGGAATCTCGCGATATACACACGAACCATGGACCTTGCCGTTGGTGGGGAGGCTTGCGTGCCTCAACGATACAGATAGCTGTACCGTAGGTGCAACCACAATGGAGGGGCTCTGTTGAGAGGCCAGACAAACGTGTGGTTCCTGAAGAGGGGCAGCAGCCTTTTCAGTAGTTGTAGGGGCAACAGTCTGGATGATTCACTGATCTGGCCTTGTAACACTAACGAAAGAGGACGTTGTTATCAGGAGAAAGAAAACTGGCGTTCTACGGATCGGAGCGTGGAATGTCAGGTCCCTTAATCGGGCAGGTAGGTTAGAAAATTTAAAAAGGGAAATGGATAGGTTAAAGTTAGATATAGAGGGAATTAGTGAAGTTCGGTGGCAGGAGGAACAAGACTTTTGGTCAGGTGAATACAGGGTCATAAATACAACATCAAATAGGGGTAATGCAGGAGTAGGTTTAATAATGAATAGAAAAAATAGGAGTACGGGTAAGCTACAACAAACAGCATAGTGAACGCATTAGTGTGGCCAAGACTGACACGAAGCCCACGCCTACTACAGTAGTACAAGTTTATATGCCAACTAGCTCTGCAGATGACGAAGAAATTGATGAAATGTATGATGAGATAAAAGAAATTATTCAGGTAGTGAAGGGAGACGAAAATTTAATAGTCATGGGTGACTGGAATTCTAGAGTAGGAAAAGGGAGAGAAGGGAACATAGTAGGTGAATATGGATTGGGGCTAAGAAATGAAAGAGGAAGCCGCCTGGTAAAATTTTGTGCAGAGCATAACTTAATCATAGCTAACACTTGGTTTAAGAATCATGAAAGAAGGTTGTATACATGGAAGAATCCCAGAGATACTAAAAGGTATCAGATAGATTATATAATGGTAAGACGGAGATTTAGGAACCAGGTTTTAAATTCTAAGACATTTCCAGGGGCAGATGTAGACTCTGACCACAATCTATTGGTTATGATGGTCGAAGTAGAGAGGATATAAAATGTAGACTGGCAGGGGCAAGGAAAGCGTTTCTGGAGAAGAAAAATTTTTTAACATTGAGTATAGATTTAAATGTCAGGAAGTCGTTTCTGAAAGTATTTGTATGGAGCTTAGCCATGTATGGAAGTGAAACATGGACGATAAATAGCTTAGACAAGAAGAGAATAGAAGCTTTCGAAATCTGGTGCTACAGAAGAATGCTGAAGATTAGATGGGTAGATCACATAACTAATAAGGAGGTATTGAATAGAATTGGGGAGTAGAGGAGCTTGTGGCACAACCTGAGTAGAAGAAGGGATCGGTTGGTAGGACATGATTGAGACATCGCGGGATCACCAATTTAGTATTGGAGGCCAGCGTGGAGGGTAAAAATCATAGAGGAAGACCAAGAGATGAATACACTAAGCAGATTCAGAAGGATGTAGGCTGCAGGAGGTACTGGGAGATGAAGAAGCTTGCACAGGATAGAGTAGCATGGAGAGCTACATCAAACCAGTCTCAGGACCGAACACAACAACAACAACAACAACAACAACAACACACATCAACCCAGATTCGCAAAACTCCTGAAGATAGACGTTGACGGTGGATATTGTATCAGAGACACAGTCCGTTTGACTGTTCAGAGATGTCACTAAACCCGCCCAAAGATGTAAACAACTATACACGAGCAGCGCCTGTTAGACGGAGGGGGTCCGACAGCCGATCAGTTCCAGTCATTCCACCAGGAAGGAGGTACACGGCTCGTGTTGTGTGTAGTTCAACCGTGCCTAGACGGTCAATGGCGTGGTTCCATCGCGCCCCCATTTTTGCTTTGTGCCAGGAAGGGCTCTCAACAAGGGAAGTGTCCAGGCCTCTCGGAGTGAACCAAAGCGATGTCAATGGGCATGGGGGAGATGGGGAGATACAGAGAGACAGGAACTGTCGTGACATGCCTCGCTCAGGCCGCCCAAGGGCTACTACTGCAGTGGACGACAGCTACCTATGGATTATGGCTCGGAGGAACCCTGACAGCAACACCACCATGTTAAATAATACTTTTCGTGTAGCCACAGGACATCATGTTACGACTCAAACTGGGCGCAATAGGCTGCATGATGCGCAACTTCACTCCCGACGTCCATGGCGAGGACCATCTATCCAACCACGATACCGTGCCGAATGTACCGCTCAGGATTGGCATCACGTTCTCTTCACCGATGAGTGTCGCATATGCCTTCAACCAGACAATCGCCGGAGACGTGTTTGGAGGAAACCCAGTCTGAACGCCTTAGACACACTGTTCAGCGAGTGCAGCGAGGCGGTGGTTCCCTGCTGTTTTGGTGTGGCGTTATGTGGGGCCGACGTACGCCACTGGTGGTCATGGAAGGCGCCGTAACGGCTGTACGATACGTGAATGCCGTCCTCCGACCGATAGTGCAACCGTATCGCCAGCATATTGGCGAGGCATTCGTCTAATGGACAACAATTCGGGTCTCCATCGTGCACAACTTGTGAATGACTTCCTTCAGGATAACAACATCGCTCGACTAGAGTGGCCGGCATGTTCTCCAGACATGAATCATATGAAACATGCCTGGGATAGATTGAAATGGGCTGTTTAATGACGACGTGACCCACCAACCTCTCTGAGGGATCTACGCCGAATCGCCGTTGAGGAGTGGGACAATCTGGACCCACAGTGCCTTGATGAACTTGTGGGTCGTATGCCACAACGTATACAGGCGTGCATCAGCGCCAGAGGACGTGCTACTGGTTATTATGGACCACTACCTCTGAAGGTCTCCCTGTATGGTGGTACAACATGCAATGTGTGGTTCTCATGAGCAATGAAAAGGGTGGAAATGATGTTTATGTTGATCTCTATTCCAATTTTCTGCACAGGTTCCGGAACTCTCGGAACCGAGGTGATGCAAAACTTTTTTTACGTGTGTAATATACCATCTTCTGTAAAAAAAAAAAAAAATCGGATAGTGACGCATACCAGTGGCATTCTATATCTCTCTCTTGTGATTCTTTCAGTTCTTCTGTGGAAACATGACCTGCTTGCGCAACTCTGACTTTCCTGCTTAGGATTTCGACATTGCTGTACAGGCGGCCAGGCTAATGCCGGACTGTGTAATCGTATTCTGACAATTTTAATGCCCATCTAGTCAAGCGACTACTGGGGTCTTTTACGCTTAACACCCATACTAAAGCAGCTTGGTCTGTAACCACAGTACACTGACGTCCTTACAAAGTAACACTTAAAGTAATTTACTCCGAACATGTGAGCTAGAAACTCCTTCTCGGAGGTACTGAAATTAATTTCTGCTATTTTCGTTTGTGTGGAGACGTAACCAATTCGCCTTTCCCCACCGTTATATTCCTAAAACAGCCCTGACAGCATAATATGATGCGTCCGTCGAAAGAATGAAAGGTTTTCCAAAATCTGGATGTATATTAGTAAAGATGGAATAGTCAAAATTGCTTTAATTTTCCTCATTGCTGCTTCCCACTCATCTGTCCATTGAAATACCTCACCTTTCTTTAGTAATTTTGTTAAAGGCTTTGCTATTGTAGCATAGACTGGAATAGAAGGAAGAACCCCGCCACACATCGTCAGGTGGCTTGCTGAGTACGGATGTAGATGTAGATGTAGATATTCGTGCACAAAACGCCTTTAATAGTCGGCTAAACCTAAGAAAGTTTGTAGTTCTTTGACATTTCTTGGGGTTGGGAAATTATCCACGGCTTCACTTAGCATAGGTTGTGACTTAACTCCATCTGAACTAATGGTGTGCCGCAGCTTCTGAAGCTGTGACTGTGCAAAAGAACATGTTTCCAATTTTAAAGTCTAAACAGTACATTTCTTATCCTTCCATCGCGCTCTTCCACTGTTTTTGCAAAAATTATGATGCCTCGAGATACGCAAGACACGGAGTACGCTTTGAACCTCTCGATAACAAGTCGGCAAATCTTTGAAAACTGTCAGGCGCGTTAGTTACAAGGGAATGGCCCAGTAAGACATGTCCACACCTACCCTGATATTTCTTACACAGGAAAGAGACAACAAAAGAAATGCACTGTCAAAATTTTAGTTGCTAAGAGCCACTGGCTCTGAGCACTATGGGACTTAACTGCTGAGGTCTTCAGTCCCCTAGAACTTAGAACTACTTAACCCTAACGAACCCAAGGAGATCACACAAATCCATGCCCGAGGCAGGATTCGAACCTGCGACCGTAGCGGTCGCGCGGTTCCAGACTGAAGCGCCTAGAACCGCTCGGCCACACCGGTCGGCCTAAGAGGCACAACAAGTATTAAAAAGAATATCTGAAAATTGCCAAATTCGTATAAATGTACACCCCTACGGGCGCTATAGCAACTGCGCATGCTCAACTAGGCACACACACACACACACACACACACACACACACACACACGCAGCCGAGGTCAGCGGGTCATTTATAAACAGGAAACACGACACAAACCGATCGTAATTTCTAAAGGACGTTTCAGGTTACCGTTCGTTGACAGTTTCACTAACACTACAGTACACAGTTGCTATTCCCTTGAATTAGCCATCCAAGTAGCATCTATTACAAATAATCAGTTGCTTTTTCCAGTATTGGTAAGTATTGACAATAGAGATAAAGCTGAATTAATATTTATTGTGCTTCCGTAAGGCATGCCTGCTAATAGTATCTTTTGATCCTTCGAGTTTCACAGTAATGTGGAATCTCAATTGATCAGTGATGAAATACGAACAACGTGGTTTCCAGCCGAAATCACTTACTTCTCCTGAGGACGTAGATATGTCATTTGCTAGTTGGTTTACTTGACATTCATTCGAATGTTATCGACATTTCGTTTGAAATTGTGGATCGTTAGAAGAATGTGATGATTCTGCAGTGAACTGTGGTTCGGATGACGTCAGTTCTGCCAGTAACCTAAAAAAAAAAAAAAAAAAAAAGAACACGACAAAGAAAAGGCAGTGAAATATTGGTTAAACGAAAGAGGGGCTGTACAAATGAAAGAATGAATTACATGAAGTAAGAAATATGCGCTAAACGGAAACCCGAAACCATATGAATGAAATACTATTCGAAAGATTTAGAACGGCTCGTGAGGGGCTATGCTCAGTTACGGATGTAGATCAACGGGACTGGGCCCTCGGAATCGCGTATGACATGAACATTGCTAATTTCCAGGATTCGTCGACCTGGATGCGCAGGTTCAGGAAGTCGTATAGAACAGGAAGTCGAAAAATTAACAAGTTTACGAGATGTAAACGTGTAGAGCAGCTGCCAGTGATACACAATGCCATAGAGAAATTCATAGCTGACGTAAAGACGAAACTTGCCGTTATCCCCGCAACTGCTGTTTATAACGCTGATCAGTCAGGTTTCGTGAAAGAGCTGCGGGCACACCGCACTTTATCATTTCGGGGTGAAAAGAAGACGGAGTCGGTTGCCCATTCAATGAATGCAACGACATATTCATGTACGATAAATAATCATAATAATAATGTCGTGTGACGAGGGCCTCCCGTCGGGTAGACTGTTCACTTGGTGCAAGTCTTTCGATTTGACGCCACTTTGGCAACCTGCGCATCGATGGGGATGAAATGATGATGATTAGGACAACACAACACGCAGTCCTTGAGCGGAGAAAATCTCCAACCCAGCCGGGAATCGAACCCGGGCCCTCAGGATTGCGCTGACCACTTTTTTTTTTTAATTCACCAAAAACAGTAACAAAAATGGCTACAATGAAATGACATAGATGAGGTGGCAGATAATTGCAGTCATAAATTACAGTGTTCAAAGAATGAGTCTTTAGCAGTAGCACAAATCGGCACCTTCACTGTCTCCTTCAGCTGGTGGCAGTTCAGCACGCACATTTTCTTCTTCTGCAGCCTGAGGTTCCTCATCATTATTTCCCAGACCCAAATTAACCAATCAGTAAATCCTTGACGGGTGTTCCTTCCAGGGTAAATTACGTGGACAGAGGAGCAGTCCCGAACAGCGACATCGCAAAATATTTCACTGCCTTGTTATTTTTGTCAGTTCCAGCCATCTAAATGCATCCTTGGGGAGTTCAAGATCTTCCTTTATATCAGACACCAGATGTTTGTCGCCATATTCTTGTATCTGATTTATTTTGCATGTGCGACTTGCAGGTGAGGTTAGGGTCGGGAACGTGACCCAATCCATTCCCTCTCTACTAGGAATCCAGTTCCTAACCTATACCCATTCGGTTGAAGACAATTCGGAGCATGTTACCATATTTCTTATTGTGATTCTGATATTTAAGTATTTTCTCGAATTCATTTTCCATATACATCTTGTATTCAATATGTTCATCGCTCCCAATATTGTTAAAAACGTAACTTGTATATTTGCCCATTAACCAAATCACTGCGTTATTTTTTGCCTGAGGGTAGTAACTTTCCTCTGGCCTGAAGAAAATGTTAGTCGGTACATTGTTTACTGACGTTCTTGTTATTTGAGCAATTTTCTAGCTGGTCCACCTCCAGTTGATAATCCGATCTCTACAAGTGTAACGATGAGGCATACTATCAACTAGGTTGCATTTGCTGCAGAGGTTAGTGTCACTTAAACCGATGGCAAAGAGACGCTCATTAGTGCTGATGATGTTATTGACTACCTTGTACCACGCTGTTCTCACGTCAGACGAAAGAACATCACTACTGATGTTTTTCCAGACCACATTCCATGCTATTCCAGAATATTTGATTTCTATGTTATTTTTCCTTTCGTGTTTCCGTCTTTCAGCTAAAATCGCCTTTGCTGTAACGTTTTTGGAGTTTAGAAGCTTTTTGCTGAGATAACTTAGTTCAAGATAATACTCCCTAATGTGTTTCAGCTTAAAACTTATGTTTTGTATATTTATCGGCGGCTCTACACTTCCTGGCCTGACAATATCGTATAGTTTTGCTGTAATGCAACCTGGATCATTACACATTATGCTCCATGTTCGTATACATACAATGCCGTCGCTTTAGACTTGATGTCAGTTAGACCCATTCCTCCATTGCTTGGATCCAAAACTGCTGTCTTCACCGGCACTCGAAACAGTTCCCCTTTCCACAAGAACTTTGTTGAGGTGGACATGATCGTCTTCTCCTCCATTGATGGAATGGGGAGAACCTGTGCTATGTAGTAGGCCTTGGATAAAATATACGTGTTGATAAACAGTATTCTCTGGAACTGGTCTACGCTATGTTGACAGTTTTCAATCAAAGCTCCCTTGATTTTTCTTGCCACCTCCTGCCAATTTATTGCTATCATTTTTAAAAGGGACATTGTCAATGCCATTTCAAGAGCTTTGTGTTCATTAACATGGTTCGCTCACTCAATGCGCAAGTTAGCAAGCCGCTTTATATTCAGAAATTTACTTTTATTTTCATTTACCCTCGCACCTGATGCGGAACAGTATTTTGTAAGTATCATCTCTAGTTGTGTCCCATCTGTTTGGTCTCTGATGATTACGCCTACATCGTCCACGTAAGCACCTACCACGGTCTTTGTACCTTGAATGGTAATGCCTGTCAGCCTGTGCTGTAGCTGTCTCAGGGGAGGTTCCAGCGACATAACGGAGCATGGATAAGAGGCTTCCTTGGGTAACACCCAAGATGTGGTGTGCTGAACCCACTCTCCTCCTATTCGCCTCCTCCACTGAGGATGACACGGCGGTCGGATGGTCCTGGTAGGCCACTCGTGGCCTGACGGAGTGCTTACTGTGTAAAAACATTTCAGGGTAGGTTTCGTCATGTCTGATTGGAAAATTCCCTTGTAAGTGCTAGGTTAGCAGGCAACTGACAGACCGGAAAAAATAACGCCTGCGTGTAGAGCTCTGCGCGACGTAACTTGTCCACACGCGCGAGTCTTTCATTCGCATCCACGGATATTAAAATTTTGTGAACCACTGTAGCCCTTTCTGCATGCAGTAGTTCCGGTGCTGTGGTAGTGTCTGGCCCAAACGCTCGTCTGCCTGACATCTTAATTCAGGTTCCACTCACTGAGGTTGTGGACCGCTTTTGGAAATCGGTTGCAGAGACGTGGTGGAGTCTTAGCTCTAAGGACGGCGGCAACGATTCTGATGTGTAAAGAGCGTAGGGATTTCAGAAAGTACTGTACACTTGTCGTCCCGTGCTAAGACCATTCCATTACAAGAGTTGCTGATTGTTGGAAGAGAGTACATGTTCAGAGGCTCCTGCAGACAGAATTCTGCCTTGGTACGGATAACAGGTGCATAACAGTGAGCGAAGTGGCGCATTAACGGAATAATAATACTTGACACCAAAATGTAATAGCACACACATCAAGAAAAGTTTTGCATTACCCCGGTTCCCAGAACTCCTAAAGACAGACGTTGACTGTGGATATTTTATCACAGACACAGTCCGTTTGACTGTTCAGAGATGCCACTAACCCCGCCGAAAGATGTAAACAACCATGCATGAGCAGTGCCTGTTAGACGGAGGCGGTTCGACAGACGATCAGTTCCAGTCATTCCACCAGGATGGAGGTACACGGCTCGTGTTGTTTGTAGTTGAACCATACCTAGACGGTCAATACCGTGGTTCGATCGCGTCTGCATTGTTACTTTGTGCCAGGAAGGGGTCTCAACAAGTGTCCAGGCGTCTCTGAGTGAACCAAAGCGATGTCAATGGGACATGGGGGAGATACAGAGAGACAGGAACTGTTGATGACATGCCTCGCTTACGCCGCCCAAGGGCTACTCCTGCAGTGGATGACTGCTACCTACGGATTATGGCTCGAAGGAACCCTGACAGCAACGCCACCATGTTAAATAATGCTTTTCGTGTAGCCACAGGACGTCATGTTACGACTCAAACTGAGCGCAATAGGCTGCACGATGCGCAACTTCACTCCCGACGTCCATGGCGATGTCCATCTTTCCAACCACGATACCGTGCAGCGCGGCACAGATGGGTCCAATAACGTGCCGAATGGACCGCTCAGTATTCGCATCACGTTCTCTTCAGCGATGAGTGTCGCATATGCCTTCAACCAGACAATCGCCGGAGACGTGTTTGGAGGAAACCCAGTCTGAACGCCTTAGACACACTGTCCAGCGAGTGCAGCGAGGCGGTGGTTCCCTGCTGTTTTGGGGTGGCGTTATGTGGGGCCGACGTACGCCACTGGTGGTCATGGAAGGCGCCGTAACGGCTGTACGATACGTGAATGCCGTCCTCCGACCGATAGTGCAACCGTATCGCCAGCATATTGGCGAGGCATTCGTCTAATGGACAACAATTCGCGTCCCCATCGTGCACATCTTGTGAATGACTTCCTTCAGGATAATGACATCGCTCGACTAGAGTGGCCGGCATGTTCTCCAGACATGAATCATATGAAACATGCCTGGGATAGATTGAAAAGGGCTGTTTATGGACAACATGACCCATCAACCACTCTGAGAGATCTACTCCAAATCGCCGTTGAAGAGTGGGACTGTCTGGGCCCACAGTCCATTGATGAACTTGTGGATAGTATGCCACGAAAAATACAGGCATGCATCAGCGCCAGAGGACGTGCTATTGGCTATTAAGGTACCGGTGTGTACAGCAATCTGGACCAGAACGTCTGTATGGTGGTACAACATGCAACGTGTGGTTTTCACGGATAATAAAACGGGCGATAATGATGTTTATATTGATCTTTATTCCAATTTTCTGTACAGGTTCCGGAAGTCTCTAAACAGAGGTGATGCAAAACTTTTTTTGATATGTCTATTATTTTTTTTTCGTAAATGTTTTCGATATGTTGTTATCTACCGATAAAATTAGATATGTCCAAGTAAGTAAATGGAAAACAGGTATCACTGTAGGTTATGAAAGTACGTAATGAGTTTCTGAATATGTATTAGTAAATGAGGAGAAAATAGTTGTCATAATTATTTTCGTAAATGTAATTCATTGCACTGCTCCAGGGGTTTGTGCGCAGTAGCAAGAGGGAAGGAACACAGAGAGAACTATGTGTGACTGATGACGTAAAAAATTATTTTGTCGTAAAAAAGTGCGGTTTAACAACTATAAAGTGGTGTGGTGTTACTTAGCATCCTATTAATTCGTCTCTGAAATTTGTAATGCGTGGATGCCAAAATTTCCACGCTGATGACGCTGCAGGGCTTTAGAGCGATGGATGCGGTAGTAACAATGGCTCCAAAAGGCGCCAAATTGGTCGATTAATGTTATCAGAGACGTGAAGAAACAGTGCGATCGTGGTTTGACCACCGCTCATCTAAACGACGCTCGTGACAACGAACTTCACAACACGACGATGCAAGACCCTCCAATTATTCTTAAAATTTAGAACTCTGTGGAAGCTCGTTGCAGTTTTCTGTTACTTGATATTTTTGTTTATTACTGTGTGATCAAAAAGTCTCTGCAGCTCCGTATGATTGATCGCCTGCCTGGGTTACTTCCCTTCAAGTGGACTCTCCCAACATTCCACTGTTTCGTTTACCTCAGCCAGCGTCAGTAGTGTCGTTGGTGTGTGTCGTTACGCGTTGACGTGAGCGTTTGAGTTTAGTTTCTTTGTTCGTTTGTTTCGTTTTTGCCACTGTTAAAATTCTGCTCATTGAAGAACGTGTGTTTTTAGTCTAACAAGTGTTCAAAGCTAGCGGTAAATACACAGTTTCAGTTCGCCAGACATTTCAAAAATGGTTCAAATGGCTCTGAGCACTATGGGACTTAACATCGGAGGTCATCAGTCCCCTAGAACTTAGAACTACTTAAACCTAACTAACCTAAGGACATCATACACATCCATGACCGAGGCAGGATTCGAACCTGCGACCGTAGCAGCAGCGCGTTTCCAGACTGAAGCGCCTAGAACCGCTCGGCCACAACGGCCGGCGTCAAACATTAAATTCAGTTTTTCCGGAGACAACATTCCCACATCGTGATACTGAACGAGAATTCATTAACAAAGTTCGAAGTACGGGTTCAGTGACAGATGCATCGAGAAGTGGTCGTCCTAGCGTTTTGTCTGAGGATAAACTACTCGATATTTCCGATAAAATGTCCATGAGTCCGAACAAGTCAGTAAGAAAACTCGACCAGGAAGTAGATGTTAGTATCGCAACGGCCCACGCAGCTGTGGGGAAAATATTGGAAGAAAGTGACAGTCGTGCAAGATCTGAAAAATACTGATCATGGCTATGGTTCAAAAATTTCGTTCAACAATATGGAAGGCTTATCCTTAAGGAAACGTTTTTCACTGATGAGGCGTGGTTTCATTTATTCGGGTACATGAACTCGCAAAATTCTCGTATGTGGAGTACTGCAAATCCATTGCGTATTCACGAGGAACCAATTTATTCTGTGAAAATACACTCCTGGAAATGGAAAAAAGAACACATTGACACCGGTGTGTCAGACCCACCATACTTGTTCCGGACACTGCGAGAGGGCTGTACAAGCAATGATCACACGCACGGCACAGCGGACACACCAGGAACCGTGGTGTTGGCCGTCGAATGGCGCTAGCTGCGCAGCATTTGTGCACCGCCGCCGTCAGTGTCAGCCAGTTTGCCGTGGCATACGGAGCTCCATCGCAGTCTTTAACACTGGTAGCATGCCGCGACAGCGTGGACGTGAACCGTATGTGCAGTTGACGGACTTTGAGCGATGGCGTATAGTGGGCATGCGGGAGGCCGGGTGGACGTACCGCCGAATTGCTCAACACGTGGGGCGTGAGGTCTCCACAGTACATCGATGTTGTCGCCAGTGGTCGGCGGAAGGTGCACGTGCCCGTCGATCTGGGACCGGACCGCAGCGACGCACGGATGCACGCCAAGACCGTAGGATCCTACGCAGTGCCGTAGGGGACCGCACCGCCACTTCCCAGCAAATTAGGGGCACTGTTGCTCCTGGGGTATCGGCGAGGACCATTCGCAACCGTCTCCATGAAGCTGGGCTACGGTCCCGCACACCGTTAGGCCGTCTTCCGCTCACGCCCCAACATCGTGCAGCCCGCCTCCAGTGGTGTCGCGACAGGCGTGAATGGAGGGACGAATGGAGACGTGTCGTCTTCAGCGATGAGAGTCGCTTCTGCCTTGGTGCCAATGATGGTCGTATGCGTGTTTGGCGCCGTGCAGGTGAGCGCCACAATCAGGACTGCATACGACCGAGGCACACAGGGCCAACACCCGCCATCATGGTGTGGGGAGCGATCTCCTACACTGGCCGTACACCACTGGTGATCGTCGAGGGGACACTGAATAGTGCACGGTACATCCAAACCGCCATCGAACCCATCGTTCTACCATTCCTAGACCGGCAAGGGAACTTGCTGTTCCAACAGGACAATGCCAGTCCGCATGTATCCCGTGCCACCCAACGTGCTCTAGAAGGTGTAAGTCAACTACCCCGGCCAGCAAGATCTCCGGATCTGTCCCCCATTGAGCATGTTTGGGACTGGATGAAGCGTCGTCTCACGCGGTCTGCACGTCCAGCACGAACGCTGGTCCAACTGAGGCGCCAGGTGGAAATGGCATGGCAAGCCGTTCCACAGGACTACATCCAGCATCTCTACGATCGTCTCCATGGGAGAATAGCAGCCTGCATTGCTGCGAAAGGTGGATATACACTGTACTAGTGCCGACATTGTGCATGCTCTGTTGCCTGTGTCTATGTGCCTGTGGTTCTGTCAGTGTGATCATGTGATGTATCTGACCCCAGGAATGTGTCAATAAAGTTTCCCCTTCCTGGGACAATGAATTCACGGTGTTCTTATTTCAATTTCCAGGAGTGTATATGAGTTTGGATTGCAATTTCAAGACGTCGGATTGTGGGTCCCATTTGTTTCAACGAAACAGTAAATGCAGAAAGATACTGCAATGATGTTCTGTACCCATTCATAGGAGAACTCGTGTTAAGTGAAATACTGAACGGTTATTTTCAACAAGATGGTGCAACCGCGCATACAGATCGCGTTCCAACGTCATTGCTTGCTGATGTCCTTGGTGATCGCATAATTTCAGAGGGACTTCAGCCTCCAATATCGCCTGACCTAACATCACCTGACTTTTTGTTCTGGGGTGCAGCGAAACCAACTGCCTATAAAAACCGTCCAAAATCCATCGATGAATTGAAAACTGCAGTATCCACTTTCACTGCTTCCGTTACAGAAGAAATGTTACAGCTTGTGTTTACAAACATGATTAGACGAATTGAATTGTGTATTCAACATCAAAGGGGGCACTTTCAACATTTAATGTGAAAATTTGTAAATAAAAATGAATATTCAAGAAAGTAATAACTTGTATTTCGCTGAGTTTCATATCGGTATATTCACTGCGACATACGGCACGCGCGGCTAACTATCATACGACACTGCGGAGAGACTTTTTGAACATCCCGTATATGTAAACAATTCTAAACGACAGTGTTTAAATTCGAGTCTCTGTATTTTATCTTTTCACAGACGGTTGCGTGACACGGCTATTCAGTACTGAAATCTAACACCTTTCAGTCGTCTAATTTCCTAAATGTGATTTTATTGCTCTACCAGTTTCGGCGATATATTACGCCATCCACAGATACGAATCGTTGAATACTGGCCCCTATTTTGATCAGAACCGAGGTTGGAATCTTCCTACACGTCGGTCAAGGGACATGAAGATGGCGTTATATACCACCGAAATTGGTACCCCAATAAAATAAGTCTGGAAATTAGACAGCAGAAAGGTCTTTGATTTGACATCCTGTGTTACATTCAATAGAAAGCATTTCGCGCTCCCATACCCAAGGTACTTTGACAGTTGCTTGAAACGTTTCCTTGAAACCGCAGTATTTCGTAATCTATAAGACTTCAAAACGACGACATTAAAATTTCTGAAGTGATTTTGATAATTCACGCAGAGAGAACCGACGTTTTATTTGAGAGCATTGGTCGATTTGTGATTCACTTCCTTTTGACTGATGTATGCGGAAGCGCCAGAGATGTGAACAGGCAGAATACGGCGCTGCGGTGGGCAACGCATATACAGGGTGTTACAAAAAGGTACGGCCAAACTTTCAGGAAACATTCCTCACACACAAAGAAAGAAAATATGTTGTGTTACTTCCCATGTTAGAGCTCATTTTATTACTTCTCTTCAAAGCACATTAATCATGGAATGGAAACACACAGCAACAGAACGTACCAGCGTGACCTCAAACACTTTGTTACAGGAAATGTTCAAAATGTCCTCCGTTAGCGAGGATACATGCATCCACCCTCCGTCGCATGGAATCCCTGATGCGCTGATGCAGCCCTGGAGAATGGCGTATTGTATCACAGCCGTCCACAATACGAGCACGAAGAGTCTCTACATTTGGTACCGGGGTTGCGTAGACAAGAGCTTTCAAATGAAAGTCAAGAGGGTTGAGGTCAGGAGAGCGTGTAGGCCACTGAATTGGTCCGCCTCTACCAATCCGTCCGTCACCGAATCTGTTGTTGAGAAGCGTACGAACACTTCGACTGAAATGTGCAGGAGCTCCATCGTGCATGAACCACATGTTGTGTCGTACTTGTAAAGGCACATGTTCTAGCAGCACAGGTAGAGTATCCCGTATGAAATCGTGATAACGTGCTCCATTGAGTGTAGGTGGAAGAACATGGGGCCCAATCGAGACATCACCAACAATGCCTGCCCAAATGTTCACAGAAAATCTGTATCGATGACGTGATTGCACAATTGCGTGCGGATTCTCGTCTGCCCACACATGTTGATTGTGAAAATTTACAATTTGATCACGTCGGAATGAAGCCTCATCCGTAAAGAGAACATTTGCACTGAAATGAGGATTGACACATTGTCGGATGAACCATTCACAGAAGTGTACCCGTGGAGGCCAATCAGCTGCCGATAGTGCCTGCACACGCAGTACATGGTACGGAAACAACTGGTTCTCCCGTAGCACTCTCCATACAGTGACGTGGTCAACGTTACCTTGTACAGCAGCAACTTCTCTGACGCTGACATTAGGGTTGTCGTCAACTGCACGAAGAATTGCCTCGTCCATTGCAGGTGTTCTCGTCGTCCTAGGTCTTCCCCAGTCGCGAGTCGTAGGCTGGAATGTTCCGTGCTCCCTAAGACGCCGATCAATTGCTTCGAACATCTTCCTGTCGGGACACCTCCGTTCTGGAAATCTGTCTCGATACAAACGTACCGCGCCACGGCTATTGCCAGGTGCTAATCCATACATCAAATGGCCATCTGCCAACTCCGCATTTGTAAACATTGCACTGACTGCAAAACCACGTTCGTGATGAACACTAACCTGTTGATGCTACGTACTGATGTGCTTGATGCTAGTACTGTAGAGCAATGAGTCGCATGTCGACACAGGCACCAAAGTGAACATTACCTTCCTTCAATTGGGCCAACTGGCGGTGAATCGAGGAAGTACAGTACATACTGACGAAACTAAAATGAGCTCTAACACGGAAATTAAGCGTTTCCGGACACATATCCACATAACATCTTTTCTTTCTTTGTGTGTGAGGAATGTTTCCTGAAAGTTTGGCCGTACCGTTTTGTAACACCCCGTATAAGACAAGTGTATGACGCAGTTATTAGATCGGCTACTGGTGCAACAACGAAAGGTTATCAAAATTGAAGTGGTGTTACAGTCGACGCACGAGCGATGGCGAGGCAGAAATGAAGTGGGGATTTTCCCGTACGAGCATTTCACGAGTGTACCGTATCACTTGACTTAATTCCTTTGGCCCCTGTGGGGGCGTAGGGCATCCAGAAGAGCTCGCCATCCGTGTCTGTCTTTGGCCATTTGCCTGAATTCTGTCCAGGTCTTGCCAACTGTGGTGTCACCGCCAGACACCACACTTGCTAGGTCACGCCCGGCCAGAAATTCCGCACGCGTGCGGTGCTCCTGCACATGTGCAACTTCCGGATCACAGCGTGTACGCCGCAGCCGTCAGCGTTCATGTAGTGCATGTTTCTATGCACAGATGTCGCTTTATCCACTTGCTGAGGTACTCTGTACCGGCGAATTCTAGTGCCCTTTCCACAGCTTCCAAGCCAACCATGGGAAGGTATTTCGCGTATTAAACACGATTTCAAATAACATTAAACCAATGCAAGGTTTCCTAGAACTAATTCTCGGTGCCCTCAGTTACATCACATAATTTCTGTCTCACTGACCTCTGAACAGAATGACAACCGCAGACCTCTCGATGATGACCTGTACCATTATTGCTATATCTTTCATCAGTTCCGTCTGAAATCTGCATAACAACCGACAATTAGATGAATGTCATGTTTTATCGACTTCAGCTGAGCGTAGCCCTTCACACATTAAAAAAAAAGGACCCTAAATGTAAGTATACAACAATCGGTTTAATGGGCAATTTTCCTGATAATAATGTAACATTAAGCAGAATGATGCAATAATGCACAGTTAGTAAACAATAATTTTTAATTATGAAAGGAATAAATCCAAATACGTTTATCACTGGTCATGAGAAATGATACAGTTAATATCGGGCACAAAAGCACGGCTCATTGACAAACGCAACCAGTTGCGGGAGATTTTCATCACTTATGCTTGATCGAAACGACTGAGAACATAGATCTTCCGGCATTTCTCAGTACTTCTCTGTTAAGATTACGGTCACCAGGGGTAAACGAGACTGGGTATGTTGCGCCCTTGCTTGCACCACATAAACAGGGAACAGGAGCCGCCGCCGTTCATTTAGGTCACATGTCTAATAACAGATGTCGCTGTCGCACACGTGCGCACATGTGCAGCACTTCCGCACGTCTGCACACTGTGCAGCGTTTGGCCGGCCCTGTGCTGGGTGGTAGCCTTTAAATAGGCCGCGGTCCGTTAGTATACGTCGGACCCGCGTGTCGCCACTATCGGTGATTGCAGACCGAGCGCCGCCACACGGCAGGTCTAGAGAGACTTACTAGCACTCGCCCCAGTTGTACAGCCGACTTTGCTAGCGAGGGTTTACCGTCTACATACGTTCTCATTTGCAGAGACAACAGTTTAGCATAGGCTTCAGCTACGTCATTTGCTACGACCTAGCAAGGCGCCATTATCAGTCACCATTGATATTGTGAATCATGTACCGTCAAGACCGACGTTCTTCATTAACGGATTAAAGTTAAGTATTCAACCAGCTACGTCCGTTTTTCTAAATTCTAATTTCCTTGTCCTGTTCCAGACCTCACGCCAGCCTGCGTGAGCTAAAACGCGTGCCTTTCGGCCTCCTTCTAGTAACACGGCATTGGCTCTCCTGCCAGCCAAAATACCAACTCTTTTTGCTTCCCCTTCCACTGTCCTCTTCCATGTGCCCATAGGTCTTCCTCTACATCTACATCTACACGACTACTTCGCAATTCACATTTAAGTGCTTGGCAGAGGGTTCATCGAACCACAATCATACTATCTCTCTACCATTCCTCTCCCGAACAGCGCGCGGGAAAAACGAACACCTAAACCTTTCTGTTCGAGTTCTGATTTCTCTTATTTTATTTTGATGATCATTCCTACCTATGTAGGTTGGGCTCAACAAAATATTTTCGCATTCGGAAGAGAAAGTTGGTGACTGAAATTTCGTAAATAGATCTCGCCGCGACGAAAACGTCTTCGCTTTAATGACTTACATCCCAACTCGCGTATCATATCTGCCACACTCTCTCCCCTATTACGTGATAATACAAAAGGAGCTTCCCTTTTTTGCACCTTTTCGATGTCCTCCGTCAATCCTATCTGGTAAGGATCCCACACCGAGCAGCAATATTCTAACAGAGGACGAACGAGTGTAGTGTAAGCTGTCTCTTTAGTGGACTTGTTGCATCTTCTAAGTGTCCTGCCAATGAAACGCAACCTTTGGCTCGCCTTCCCCACAATATTATCTATGTGGTTTTTCCAACTGAAGTTATTCGTAATTTTAACACCCAGGTACTTAGTTGAATTGACGGCCTTGAGAATTGTACTATTTATCGAGTAATCGAATTCCAACGGATTTCTTTTGGAAGTCATGTGGATCACCTCACATTTTTCGTTATTTAGCGTCAACTGCCACCTGCCTTGTTCCCTGGGGATTCCATTCCAATGCGTTTTTCTCGATGGCTCTATCTGGTCTTCTCAAGGTGTGCCCCAACCAACCTCACTTTCTCTCTCTTATCTGGTCTTTTATAGGTATCTAGTTTGTTATTTGCCAGAACTCCTCATTACATATTTATCCTGGCCACCAGATAATCATGATGCGTCGAAGACATCTATTTATGAAGCTTTGTAGCCGGCCGTTATGGCCGTGCGGTTCTAGGCGCTTCAGTCTGGAGCCGCGTAATCGCTACGGTCGCAGGTTCGAATCCTGCCTCGGGCATGGTCGTGTGTGATGCCCTTAGGTCAGTTAGGTTTAAGTAGTTCTAAGTTCTAGGGGACTGATGACATCAGGTGTTAAGTCCCATAGAGCCATTGGAGCCATTTTTTGTGAAGCTTTGTATCTGGGATGTTATCTTTTTATCCATTTTCCAGCTTTCACTGGCGTACAGAAGGACAGCCTTCACATTTGTATTAAAAATACGGATTTTTGTTTTGTACGTGATATTTCTATTTTTCCATATTGGATACAATTGTATGAAGGCAGCATTTGCCTTTTTAATGCGGTTTTTCACATAATCTCTAGCTCCATCATCTTCCGTCACTATACTACCTAGATACAGGAATGAGTTGACAGTCTCCACCCGCTGCTCCTCTAATAACAGTGGCACCTCCATGTTCCCTGAATTTACTCTCATTCCCTTTGTTTTGCCTGTATTTATCTTGAGGCCAGCAGTCTCTGCTTCTTCTTTCAGCAAGTTTAGTTTAGGTTGCATATCAGTCAGCCTTTGACCTAATAAAACTATGTCGTCTGCAAAATCCAAATCCTCCAGAGATTTATGGATCCCCCACCTGGATTCCTCGTCTCCTACCTGCTGTGGCTCTTCTCACAACTGAGTCTACAACAAGTAGAAAAAGTGTTGGTGATAAAATGCAACCCTGTCGGACACCAGTTGTTACTTTTATAGGCTCTGTCATATTTCCCTTCTGGAGTACGCAACATTTGTAGCCATCATATAGGTCTTTTATGATTCTAAGATCTTCTGTGGTATGTCATACTTCCGCAACACCTGCCAGAGCACTTTATGTTTCGCGGAATCGAAGTCCTTTTGAAAATTAATGAAAGATACATGGTTGCTTGGAATTCTTTGCTTTGCTCTAAAATGATCCTAAGGGAGTTAATAAGATAAACAGAATTGAGGTGTGCCCTAAAACCGGCCTGTTCTTTACGCAGTCGCTTATCCAGGAGTCCGGTAAAACATCAGATGTCGGAAATCGCTGATGCCGGAAAAGGATCCTGCAAGAATGGGACCAACGACGACTGAAGAGAATCGTTCAACGTGACAGAAGTGTAACCCTTCTCCAAATTGCTGTAGATTTCAATGCTCGTCCATCAGCGTGCAGACGATTCAAAGAAACATCATTGATATGGGCTTTCGGAGCAGAAGGGCCACTCGTGTACCCTTGATGACAGCACGACACAAACCTTGTAAGACGTATGCGTTGCCGGCGATGGGCGAGGCATGGCAGAGTCTCTGACCAGAGAGTAGTATGTAGTTAGTTGTTGCTTGTCGCGAGTCAGTCAGTCGGCTTTAGTCTTCTGTCCGCGCTAGTAAGCAGTAGTCCGTGTTAGTCGGGAGTAGTCGGCGCGTGTCGGCTGTCTGCTCTGCTCGGGACTCTGGTCAGAACTCTGGAAGATGAGTATTGTTGTAGAAGGTAAAGAAGCAGCCTTGCGCATATCTAGTAATGTATATTAATTGTCATTTAATTTCTTTCAAAAAATGCCCCAATAATAATTTTTATAATATAAAGTAACTTTTTTAAAGAAAAGCATTCATTTCAATTTAAAGAATATTTCCAATGCATGATCATTCCTTCCAAGAATCCAAAAAAAAATATACGCCAGCATTGCACGAAGCTGTGTAGAAAATTATTATGTAAGAGCAGATATATTTGCAGTTTTTATTGAGGTAAGAATTTTTGCTTTTTTATTCAGAATACAGGGCCGAAGGGCAGCGCTGCTGTCCTCATAAAATTTACCAGGTTATTGATTTTTTTTTATTATTTTGGTGTTTAGGAATTTTCCTGTTTCGAACTTAACATTAAATGAGAAAAGAATTTTGTGGGAACATTAAATGTGAATGCATTTCTGCAGACAGATTATAAATGGGAGCCAATTTTGTTCAGAGGTTACAATACTTCAAAAATTCATTTAATTATTATTTTTGTGGGGACGTTACACCAGGTTCGTGGTTTCCTAATTAAATATTTTTGTGGGGATTTTACGCTTGGTCCATTTTCATTATTATATTTTTCGTGTGGGGGAGGTTACACTTGGCGACATCCGGCCAGGATCGTATTTCTTTGTGAATCTTCTGATAAGTAGTCATATATTTGCTCTTATTTACTTAAACGTAGTTTGCATCTGACGCAACGCATTTACTAATTTGTCACTCTTTCTTTCACAGATCATCGACAATTTGTTGCTCTTTGTTGTAATTGTGTTTGTTGCATTTTGCATTGTCTTTGTTTCATTTGCGAATAATTTTGATTTGTGTAAAAATTCCGCGAAAAACTGTTAACAGTAAATCGCGATGTGTAATGAGTGAAATAGCCGACTCGAATAATTTGTCCGATAGTACTTGCGACACTCAGTGTAATGATGACAATTCTCCATTTACAGACAATCAGTGCGTACTGACCACTAGTAATGATTTTTATCCTAATGATGAGCAAACAAATTCGATTGTGTCGTCTGTTAATTTAAAGACAATTAATGACGCGGCACGTTCTGTTACAATGAACGCTGCCCGGCTTAACACAACCGGTTTGCAAAATTTGAATTGTGAACAGATAAATTTCTCTAACGAAAATGAACAGTGTACTCAAAGTACGTCAGATTTATATGATTCCGAGGTAGTGACCAACAGTGCGCATCCGATTAGCAAACATTTTCAAGAATCACAAAATGACCGAATGGTTACACAAAACGTGACAATTGCAGGTATGCCATCAAACAGCACAGAGAATAGAGTAGGTAATATTGGCTTGGATCAAATTATGGCACTATCGCTACAACATAGTGCAAATTTCAAACAACTTAATGAAAATAATGAAAATCTCAAACAACAACTTAATGAAAAACTAGACAACAATTACAAACAGTCGAAAAAAAAACAAGACTACAATAACAAACAGCTTAATGAAAATTTCAAACAACTTAATGAAAAACAAGACAACCTTAATGAAAATTTCAAACAACTTAATGAAAAACATGACAACCTTAATAAAAAATTAGACAACAATTTCAGACAGCTTAGTGAACAGATTATAGCCGTTGCCGCGCAGTGTCATGATACTAAGGAACAATTACGTGAGGAAATTAAGGCTTGTGCTAGAAACAGTAGTGAAGAAATTGGATCTGTGGCACAAGAATTAAATAATAGACATGCAGATACAACTAAATTACTTAGAGACGAAATTAGTGCAGTCGGTAAACAATGCTCTGAAAAAACAACACAGTTACGCGACGAGTTTAAATTAATGTCAACAGAACTTTCGCGCACACTGGATGCAAAGGTAGGCGCGAAATTCGACCAACAGAACAGTCAAATTGACGAACTTTTTAATCACCACCTACAAAACAGTGAAACGCTTCACCGTAAATTCATACAGGAACAAAATAAAGTAAAACGACAAGCTATGGAAACAATTACTGCACAGAGACAGCAAGATAAACGTAAATTGTTTACGAAAGCAAAAACATATACGTAGACAACAATATTGCTACAGTATCAGACGAAATAAATACTATCAAACAGTTGAACACCGAATTGCGTGATGAGATTTCCGATCTGAAATCAAAAACAGACACACACACAGTAGACTTACAGACAATGACCGACAGACTCGAACAATTAGAACTAATACAGGATCCCGATGTTATCAAAGCAGACGTTAAAAAATTGAACGAAACCACACGTAAAATACAAAAACAGATTAATGCTTGTGACACTAAAAACGATGATCAGGTAAAAATACTGACTGAAAAATATGATGAATTGGCCAGTCGTATTGACGTTATTGAAAGTAATAATGACACCAAATCAGACGATACTTCACCAATTTCGTTTAATCAAACACCTGAATTCCAAACTTTACAGCAGACGATCAGTGAGATAGATTCGTCCAATAATACATTACGTAGAAAATTGTCGACTTTACAGCAGGAGGTGACAGAGATGAAAAATATTTCAGTCAATAACACGTCACAGCATACGGCACATTCCGAACATTTGTCACACCCACACAGCCATTATAATTTATGTAATTTACAGAGAGTACGTGACTTAGATTCCGAACAATCACAGACAAATAGATTCTCATACAATCCTGAACCTGTTCAGACATACAGAGACGATAATTTTGACTGCAAGCAATTTTTATCCGTAAGAAAATCTAAGGTATTTAAAAATGACAGAGCACAGGTACACGCTTTGAACTGGATACGTCGATTTATTTTTGTTTTTTCACCAGCTTGGCCTGTAATGCAAAAACTTGAATTAGCATGGATACAACAATTTGTTTTTGAATTTTCACCGCCATTGCCTGTAACGCAAAAGCTAATATTTATTTGTAGCGCGTAATTAACCTCAGGGGATTCATTACACTTCGATGAATATGTGCCGTAGCGTGCACAGGGCCCCGACCCGTAGTAGTGCTGTTTCATCTTTAGTTTTCTGCACTGCTGCCTTCTCTTCTACTATCCTTTATATCTATTAAAACAGCTTTTGAACTATCGATCTATTTAGAATTAAGAAACGTGTAAAGAAAACCCGATATGACAAGTTTTACCGAAAGTGATAATTTTTCAGTAGACGCTTCAGAAATGACAACCACGAGAACTTTAATACCTGACAAAAAATTTAATCATCAGTATGTGTAAGATTATCAGTAACAGCAAACACATTTTGGTAACAATAGAGGTTTTTCACCGCAACAGCATCAAAGCCAGCCGGTTAGCATACCTAACCAACAATGTAATGTACAAGGTCAACCAAGCTTTAATGTTTCGCCGCCTGCACGTATAGCGTCAGCTCCAACAAATAGTAACGCACAGCAACAAGGAAACCAGTACGTACAGAAAACACACTATTTCAATTGCTATCGCAGTGCACCGTATAGAAATGACTATCATGAGAGATGTAAAAGTAATGAGCACAATTTTCAGCGTACATTTAATAACAGTCGGTCTTATCAGCAGCAAAATCATCCGCAACAACATATTATCATGAATGAACCAGAAAGTAGATATCATCCAGAACGTAAGACGTCACCGAGCGGGGTGGCGCAGTGGTAAGACACTGGACTCGCATTCGGGAGGACGACGGTTCAATCCCGCGTCCGGCCATCCTGATTTAGGTTTTCCGTGATTTCCCTAAATCACTCCAGGCAAATGCTGGGATGGTTCCTCTGAAAGGGCACGGCCGACTTCCTTCCCCATCCTTCCCTAATCCGATGAGACCGATGACCACGCTGTCTGGTCTTCTTCCCCAAAAACCAACCAACCAACCAACCAACGTAAGACGTCAGGAAGAAATAACAGAACCGTACAAATAGTAGAAATGCCACAGCATCCTCCCGAAAATAATAGCACGTCAGATAGAATTTGACTAGATACAGTACAGGTTGCATCTTCCAGCAACGTAAGCAATACTTCAGATACACAGAATCTTGTTCACGATAATGTTATTTAAAACATGCCTTGTTGAATGCACCACTTTTATCGCATCCAGATCTTACTAGAAATTTTTCCATTGCCACCGACCGTTCTAACACCGCTTTAGGCGTACACATTTTTCAGGATATTGAAGAAGATGTTTGTACAGTAATTAAAAACATAGCCTTTGCGAGTCGCATTCTGTCACCTGCTGAACGCAATTATTCTGTTACAGAACTTGAAACATTATGTGTTGTATAGGCTTTTCTTTATGGAAGACATACCACCGTTTACACAGACCATAGAGCGATACGGTTTTTACTTTCTACAGATTAAGTAGATGGAAACTTTATTTGCAGGAATTTAATTTTACAACTGTTCACATTCCCGGTACACAAAATATTGTAGCAGACGCACTATCCCGTTCTCTCAGCAATCAGCAAGACATCGCAACCAACTTCTGCAAAGCAAATTTCAGCGTCCTGTACATTCAACAAGCTATATTTGAAAATTTCAATTCGTCGTCATTACAAGACATAGCACAAGAGCAGAGCAAAGACAACGTATGGAAAGAAATTAAACACCTTTGGCAAGATGAGAATAATGCTACCATCAGAAACCATTACACTGTACGCAATAATATTCTGTTTCGCCGCTCTCATCCTGACAGCAACAATTGGTTATTATGCATTCCTGGCGAACTTGTTAACAAATTAATCTGGTATACTCATTTAAGTTGCGCACATTACGGAGCCAGAAAATGTTTTCTTATACTGAGACAGAACTGTTATTTTACCAACATGGAGAAACGTATTCGATGAGTTTTAGCGTCATGTAAAATCTGCCAGAAAGCTAAATCAGACACAACTTCACATATTCCTCCATTACATCCCATTGTACCAGTTAAATTGAGACATATGGCCGCTGTAGACATTTTTGGTCCGATTCCCAGAACTAATAGAGGTTTTTGCTACATCTTTGTCGCTGTTGAACTCACTTCAAAATTTGTTACCTTCACTCCGTTACGCAAAGCTACTGCTAAAACTGTTTCGAAAGCATTTGTAAAACATTTTCTGTTTCATGTAGGGCATGTGTTGAAAGTAATTTCCGACAATGGATCACAGTTTCGATCTGCTATATGGACACGTTTGTTGTGAACTAGAAACATTTATCCGATCTATATATCCGGGTACCATGCTTCTTCGAACCTTTGTGAACGATTAATGAAAGAAATTGGTAAACTGTATAGAATATACTGCCATAAAAAACATATTGATTGGGACACGTACATACTCTCATTCCAGGATGTAATTAACTCCATACCAAATGAATCTACTATGCTATCTCCGTCTGTTATTTTGAAAAATGTTGAACCACCTAACAAAATTAAAGAATTAGTAACCTTTCCTACATCTCGTCGACTACGACACCATGAAATAATTGACATTGCGCTGAACAACATCAAACGTGCCGCAGAGCGCCGGAGAAGACAGCAAAAACAGGTTTGTACACGCTGTGACTTTCACATTGGACAGAAGATATTTGTATGTACACACTATTTATCAAACAGAGGAAAGAGTAGATGCAGTAAATTTGAGCTTCTATACGCAGGTCCATATCGAATTCGCAGCATTCCTCACCCCAATGTAGTACACATCGAAACTTTGAGAACCAGAAAAACCAGAGGGAACCACCATGTCTCCAACGTCAAACCTTTTATTGAATGAACATACTTTATGATTTATCACACTGTAATGCCATTTCCTAATTTTTTTATGACCACTTATGCAATTATATTCATATGAACACTTACTGAAGATTATCGTATTTTTTCTTGGCAAGTGCCCGGTAAGGTAAGGTTAGCAGGTCGCTCTTCTTGTCGTTACACATCAGACCATGCATATTTTTCCAGATGAACTTACACATTTTATGGCCACTTATGCAATTATATTCACATGAACACTTACTGATGATTTTTTCTTGGCAAGTGCCCGGAAAGGTAAGGTTAGCAGGTCGCTGTTCTTGTCGTTACACATCAGACTGTGCATATTTTTCCAGATGAACTTACACATTTTATGACCACTTATGCAATTATATTTATGTGACTACTTACTGATGATTATCGTATTTTTTCTTGGAAAGTACCTGGCAAGGTAAGGTTAGCAGGTCGCTCTTCTTGTCGTTACACATCAGACTGTGCACATTTTTCCAGTTAAACTTACGTATCTTGTGAATAATTATGCAATTCTATCTACTGACATATTAATTTTATCAAATTTTCTCTCCATTAAAGTCTTCAATTTTCGCCTCTATTAACTACACAACATACAAGCTGAACACAAAGAAAGTCATTTCTTGTCGTTATATATCAGACCATGCATATTTTCCATTTTTCATGTATGTATGATTGTTTTCCTGTTTTGTTTGTATGCACTATCAAATATTTAAGATATAACAAATACCAGTTGACTTTGACGTTTTCCCTTATGAAAGCTCAACATCGTGACTATTTTACATTTTTTTTTTTTTTTTTTTTTTTTTTTTTTTTTTTTTTTTTTTTTTTTTGCTGCTGCATTGTGATACTCTGTGTACATTTTTTGCACCTGCACACTGTCTATGTTTTTGACATACTACGTTTTCTGTCATGCTATGCTGTATGCTCAATTATGTTACTATAAACCAGTTTTTATTTAGTGGGTAACTGATTTAAATGCAAGACATTAATCTTTGTTCATCATTTTCAGAAAGAAATAACGTGTAAAAGAAATAAATTAAACCGAAATGGGAATTTCACCTTCGGAATGAACAAAAGAAGATACACATCATAGAATAGCAGTCTTAACTATTTTTTTCTTTCAGAATACAAGGCGATTGATGCAGGCTGTCAGACAGAACTACACATCTTAGTTTTAGTGATGAAATATGCTAGAAATAAGGAATAGTTGTATAATGAATAATGAAGTAACTTTTTTGCAGATGATAATGAATGGTGATGAATAATGATGAAGAATATGCTAATATGGATAATGAAGTTTTTCTTTACAGGTGATGATAATAATGTAGTTATAATGATATGGATAATGAAGTTTTTCTTTGCAGGTGAAGTTTTTTCTTTGCAGATGAGGATAATGTTGAAGTTTATGTATTTATGCTATGTAGTTATTTAAGTATTTGTTGCAGTTCGTTTTGACAGTATGTCTTATGTCGCATGGTATGATGGCTGAAGGTTTTGGAAAGGACAACTAGAGAACATATATTTTATACACATTTCACTACCTGTTAATTCGTAGTTCACTACTTTTCAGCATAATATGCGTTTCTTCTTTCAGTTTAATAATCCATTTCGTATTTTTTGCAGGAGAAATTATTCATGAAATTAATGTGCTATAAGCAGTTGGTCATTAAACCTGTGTCATTAATGAATGTGATCACATATACTCTATTTGTTTCATAACCTTGCTACAGCTGACTCATGACGAATGACATTACACATCTTCATTTGCAGCAATAAGTCAAATGCAAATATTGTTATCCCCCAGTAATTAATTATCGATCCCAACGCAATGCATTGCTAGCACAAAAAAAATGTATTACCAGTCCCAAATAATGCTACCAGTTTAAGAGAGTTCTGAGTAATACTGAATGATGTTTTCTAGTCACAGACGTTGAATAATAGTTACAGTATGTTACATTTTCAGTATGTCCTATGTCACTGGAATGATCAGTTCTGAGTAATACTGAATGATGCTTTGTAATAATGCATAAATACTGTGCCAATAATTTCTGTAAATAATATTTTGTTATACTCTATAAATGCAATGCCAATAATTGACTCTCATTTTGAAATAACTTCTGAATAATACTGAATAAGGTTTTATAAAAATATAAGAATACTTTGTAACTGGCCAATGAGTGCCAATAATTATTTTAAATATGTCGTATGTCACTTGAATGATGAAAAATGTTTTGTACTATTCAATACTTGCTATATGTTTTGTAACTGGCCAATGAGTGCCAATGATTACTATAACTAAGTGAATTACGTTAATACTATGCCATTCATTAGCTCCTGTTTTCAATGATGATTTCTGATGGTTTGTAACTGGCCAATGAGTGCCAATGTTCACTGTAATCAGATGATTTATGAACATTATTCTGTAATACTACATACATGGTACAGAAATGTTCAGTAACTGGGCGATGAGTGCCACCAGTTACTTAAATCAGTTGTTAGACTAGTGTAATTCTCAATGAAGACTAGTATGTGACTCAATGTCCTTCACCTTCTGACCTAATTACCAGAAATTACTGCAATATCCGTTTCTCCTGTCTATCCTCATGATCAGGGAGCACTATATTTGGTTTTCGCACTAATTCTACGTTGGTGTACCTTACAAGAACGTGGTGTTGACACGACATGCTGTCCACCACCTTGAGCGATGGAGATGTTATTATGGTCCCACTGTTTGATATACCTAATGTACTACCAAAATGATAACATGGAATATTACTACGACATTTCAGTGTCTTGACTACACTGATTAATACTTCAAGGAAAAGAACTTCAGATTGTCTCACTTGGTGTTGTGCTTCTGTAGAAAGATATGGACTTTCAGTGCAGCTGCGTGCAACCTAAAGTGCTACAACCATGATGCAATCCTTCCATTTCCTATCCTAGTTCTAGTAAAAAAAAAAGTATATACAGTGTGTGTGCACTTTTGTCGTTTTGTTAACATGATTTGTATTCATTGCATATACATTTTGTGAGTTGCTGATATGTTCTGAACTAACAGTGCGTGTGCACTTTTGTCATTTGTTAATATGATTTGTACTCATTGCCTATACATTTGTGATTTCCTGATATGTTCAGTACTACAGTGCATGTGCACTTTATGTCATTTTGTTAACATGATTTGTATTCATTGCATATACATTTTGTGTTTTGCTGATATATTCTGAACTACAGTGTGTGTGCACTTTATGTCATTTGTTAATATGATTTGTACTCATTGCCTATACATTTTGTGATTTCCTGATATTTTGAACTACAGTGCGAGTGCACTTTATGTCATTTGTTAATATGATTTGTACTCATTGTGTATACATTTTGTCTTTGCTTGATATGTTCTGTACTCAGTGCATGTGCACTATATTTTATTTCATGTTCTGCACTTATATATATATATATATATATATATATATATATATATATATATATATATATATGTATATATTCTGTGATTGTAAACTTAGTTAATTAAGAAAAATTTGTTGCTCATGGCAAGTCCAATTGACTCACCATCGCTGCCAAACTTTTGCCCCCCCAGTGGAGGGTTATGTAAGACGTATGCGTTGCCGGGGATGGGCGAGACATGGCAGAGTCTCTGACCAGAGAGTAGCATGTAGTTAGTTGTTGCTTGTCGCTAGTCGGCATTAGTCTTCAGTAGTCTGCGTGAGTCGGCAGTAGTGGACAGTAGTCGGCGCGTGCCTGCGCGTGTCGGCAGTCTGCTCTGGTTCGGACTCTGGAGGATGAGTATTATTGTAGAATGTAAAGAAGCAGCCTTGCGCATATCTAGTAATGTATATTAACTGTCATTAATTTCTTTTTAAAAAAATGCCCCAATAATAATGTTTATAATATAAAGTAATTTTTTTAAGAAAAGCGTTCATTTCAATTTAAAAAATATTTCCAATGCATGATCATTCCTTCCTAGAATAAAAAAAGAAATATATAGCCCAGCATTGCACAAAGCTGTGCCGAAAAGCTTTTACGCAAGAGCAGATATATTCGCAGTTTTTATTGAGGTAAGAATTTTTCCTTTTTTATTCAGAATGCAGGGCCGAGGCGTAGCGCTGCTGTTGTCATACAGTTTACCAGGTTACTAAATTTTTTTTTATTATTTCCGGGTTTAGGAATTGAATTTTGTGGTTACATTAAATGTGAATGCATTTCTGCACAGAGATTATAAATGGGAGCCAATTTTGTTCAGAGGTTACAATATATAAAATTCATTTAATTATTATTTTTGTGCGGAGGTTACACTAGGTTCATGGCTTCATATAAAATATTTCTGTGGGGAGGTTACAACGTCTATCACACTTACGGACCCTTAGTTAATTTCGAGAAGACGACCCAGTCTTACACCAACGTCTGGAGAACGAGTCGATAGATGGCTCTCTTGCTCTATCGAACGTCGGGTCGAGAGCAGGTGTCGCCCCCGACAGGAATTTCATTTCATTGCTACAGGAGCATGTTTCTTTTGTATTTGTACTATTCGCAATGTCTTCATGTCTTTCATTTGGGCATTTTCAGTTTTATTCATTTCCTTAATTAATTAATTTTCTAATTAGCCACTATTTGCCAACATATGGACATTGTAGACACTATTTATGCAGTACAACAAAATGTATGTCAGCAAAGGTTGTAAGCCTGACTTTGGAAAAAAAAGGCGCTGGTTCTAGGCACACAAAAAAAAAAAAGTCGGTAGAGCACTAGCCCGCGAAAGGCCAAGGTCCCGAGTTCGAGTCTCAGTTGAAAAAAAAAAAGAAAGAAAAAAGGGTGTAGCGTCTTTGATTCATAATCAAAACGTCTTCGGTCCCGGGTTCGATCCCCGCCACTGCCTAAATTTTGATAAATAATCGGCATTGGCGGCCGAAGACTTCCGGCATAAGAAGTCAGCCTCATTCTGCCAACGGCCTTGTCAAAGAGAGCAGAGGAGCGGATAGAGGTTCAGGGCACTCTCTTGTCCTAGGGGTGGGAAATTGCCCCTAAAGGCGGAAGAATCAGCAATGATCAACGACATGAGGATGCAGAATGCAATGGAAACCACTGCATTAAAGACACGTAACGTGTATCCACAGGACATGTGGCCTGTAAATGAAGAAGTGTCATGATGATCTCACCATTGGGAAAAGATTCCGGAATAGTCCCCCATTCGCATCTCCGGGAGGGGACTGCCAAGGGGGAGGTTACCGTGAGAAAAAGATTGAATAATCTACGAAAGGATAACGTTCTACGAGTCGGGGCGTGGAATGTCAGAAGCTTGAACGTGGTAGGGAAACTAGAAAATCTGAAAAGGGAAATGCAAAGGCTCAATCTAGATATAGTAGGGGTCAGTGAAGTGAAGTGGAAGGAAGACAAGGATTTCTGGTCAGATGAGTATCGGCTAATATCAACAGCAGCAGAAAATGGTATAACAGGTGTAGGATTCGTTATGAATAGGAAGGTAGGGCAGATGGTGTGTTACTGTGAACAGTTCAGTGACCGAGTTGTTGCAATCAGAATCGACAGCAGACCAACACCGACAACGATAGTTCAGGTATACATGCCGATGTTGCAAGCTGAAGATGAACAGATAGAGAAAGTGTATGAGGATATTGAAAGGGTAATGCAGTATGTAAAGGGGGACGAAAATCTAATAGTCATGGGCGACTGGAATGCAGTTGTAGGGGAAAGAGTACAAGAAGAGGTTAAAGGAGAATATGGGCTTGGGACAAGGAATGAAAGAGGAGAAAGACTAATTGAGTTCTGTAACAAGTTTCAGCTAGTAATAGCGAATACCCTGTTCAAGAATCACAAGAGGAGGAGGTATACTTGGAAAAGGCCGGGAGATACGGGAAGATTTCAATTAGATTACATCATGGTCAGACACAGATTCCGAAATCAGATACCGGATTGTAAGGCGTACCCAAGAGCAGATATAGACTCAGATCACAATATAGTAGTGATGAAGGGTAGGCTGATTTTAAAGACATTAGTCAGGAAGAATCAATACGCAAAGAAGTGGGATACGGAAGTACTAACGAATGACGAAATACGTTTGAAGTTCTCTAACGCTATAGATACAGCAGTAAGGAATAACGCAGTAGGCAGTATAGTTGAAGAGGAATGAAGATCTCTAAAAAGGGCCATCACAAAAGTTGGGAAGGAAAACATAGGTACAAAGAAGGTAGCTGCGAAGAAACCATGGGTAACAGAAGAAATACTTCAGTTGATTGATGAAAGGAGGAAGTACAAACATGTTCCGGGAAAATCAGGAATACAGAAATACAAGTCGCTGAGGAATGAAATAAATAGAAAGTGCAGGGAAGCTAAGACGAAATGGCTGCAGGAAAAATGTGAAGACATCGAAAAAGATATGATTGTCGCAAGGACAGACTCAGCATACAGGAAAGTCAAAACAACCTTTGGTGACATTAAAAGCAACGGTGGTAACATTAAGAGTGCAACGGGAATTCCACTGTTAAATGCTGAGGAGAGAGCAGATAGGTGGAAAGACTACGTCGAAAGCCTCTATGATGTTGAAGATTTGTCTGATGTGATAGAAGAAGAAACAGGAGTCGATTTAGAAGAGATAGGGGATCCAGTATTAGAATCGGAATTGAAAAGAGCTTTGGAGAACTTACGGTCAAATAAGGCAGAAGGGATGGGTAACATTCCATCAGAATTTCTAAAATGATTGGGGGAAGTGGCAACAAAACGACTATTCACGTTGGTGTGTAGAATATATGAGTCTGGCGATATACTATCTAACTTTCGGAAAAGCATCATCCACACAATACCAAAGACGGCAAGATCTGACAAGTGCGAGAATTATCGCACAATCAGCTTAACAGCTTATGCATCGAAGCTGCTTACAAGAATAATATACAGAAGAATGGGAAAGAAAATTGAGAATGCGCTAGGTGACGATCAGTTTGGCTTTAGGAAAAGTAAAGGGACGAGAGAGACAATTCTGACGTTACGACTAATAATGGAAGCAAGGCTAAAGAAAACTCAAGACACTTTCATAGGATTTGTCGACCTGGAAAAAGCGTTCGACAATATAAAATGCTGCAAGCTGTTCGAGATTCTGAAGAAAGTTGGGGTAAGCTTTAGGGAGAGACGGGTCATATACAATATGTACAACAACCAAGAGGGAATAATAAGAGTGGACGATCAAGAACGAAGTGCTCGTATTAAGAAGGGTGTAAGACAAGGCTGTAGCCTTTCACCCCTACTCTTCAATCTGTACATCGAGGAAGCAATGATGGAAATAAAAGAAAGGTTCAGGAGTGGAATTAAAATACAAGGCGAAAGGATATCAATGATACGATTCGATGATGACATTGCTATCCTGAGTGAAAGTAAAGAAGAATTAAATGATCTGCTGAACGGAATGAACCGTCTAATGAGTACACAGTATGGTTTGAGAGTAAATCGGAGAAAGACGAAGGTAATGAGAAGTAGTAGAAATGAGAACAGCGAAAAACTTAACATCAGGATTGATGGTCACGAAGTCAATGAAGTTAAGGAATTCTGCTACCTAGGCAGTAAAATAACCAATGATGGACGGAGCAAGGAGGACATCAAAAGCAGACTCGCTATGGCAAAAAAGGCATTTCTGGCCAAGAGAAGTCTACTAATATCAAATACCGGCCTTAATTTGAGGAAGAAATTTCTGAGGATGTACGTCTGGAGTACAGCATTGTATGGTAGTGAAACATGGACTGTGGGAAAACCGGAACAGAAGAGAATCAAAGCATTTGAGATGTGGTGCTATAGACGTTGAAAATTAGATGGACTGATAAGGTAAGGAATGAGGAGGTTCTACGCAGAATGGGAGAGGAAAGGATAATGTGGAAAACACTGATAAGGAGAAGGGACAGGATGATAGGACATCTGCTAAGACATGAGGGAATGACTTCCATGGTACTAGAGCAGGGCTTAACAGCTGGCCAGTTTTGAGCGCGGGTACTCGCGTCTGCTCAGGCCCGTGCTCGCGAGCAGGTGCAAGGTCGCGGAGTAGGGTTGGGAGGGGAGGGAGGGGAAATGCGCGCTCACGTATGAATAGGGCCGCAGCGTGCCTATTGAATTCGCACCGACTGTGTAACGTTTGAAGTACTACGATCAGCTCTAACAGTCACTTCGCTGGTTAAGAATCATGTCAAGTCGCCGTTGTGTAACCCCAACCATGCTTTCGCAGTTGAACCCCCACTGCGAGGAATTGTATCTGTTTACAGAAAAAGATGGTGTTGCAAAATGTTTAGTATGTCACAAAACGCTAAATTCTTTTAGGAAATTTAATTTGCAGCGACATTATATGTCGTACCACGCGAAAGACTACGGAAGTGGAAAATGTGATGGACGAGATCGTGCACAGGAAGTTATTAAACTTAAAAGGAAGCTATCCGAAGAAGATCTGGACGACGAAGAAAGATCAACTGAGGCAGCTGTCACAGTGAGCTACAAAATTGCTTTGCTTTTAGCAAAATCCCTGCGCCTCTTCACTGATGGCGATTTAATAAAGGAATGTTTGGTAGTTGCAGCGGAACATTTGTGTCCATCTCAAGTTGAACAGTTTCGGATTGTGCCATTATCTAACATGACCATTATGCGTCGCATACAGGACATGGCAGACAACGTCCAGAGCCAGCTTGCAAATATCTGTAAAGATTTTATGGCGTATTGTCCAGCTCTGGATGAAAGTAAGTAGTGTTGAAGAAAGTGTTGAAAATATAGGATTGTCGTGGAATTCTTTAGTTTCAGTGTCTGCAGACGGTGCACCAGCGATGACAGGGAACAAATCAGGTTTCGTTGCGCTGTTGAGGGAGAAAATACAAAAACTGACCGTGCCGAATGAAATAAGGGGCGTTCAGTGTGTGATCTACCAGGAAAACTTGTGTGCAAAGAGTATCACTCTAAAAAATCTGATGAGTGTTGTTGTTCGTGCAACCAATTATATAACGAAGCATGGGCTACAACACAGGCAATTTAAAAGCTTTCTTGAGGATGTAGAAAGCCAGTATGGTAGCCTGCCTTATTACAGCGAGGTTCGCTGACTTAGTCGTGGCAAATTATTAAATCGATTTTTTTCCCTAGTAGATGAGATAAATATGTTCATGGAAATAAATAACATGTGTGTTGCTGAATTGAAACAGCCTTCATGGAACTGTGATCTCGCGTCCATAGCAGATTTAACTAGCCATCTGAATGCTTTGAACGTTTCACTACAAGGTGAAGATCTGCTACTTACTCATTTCATAGATAGAATACGAGCTTTTAAAATGAAATTGACACTTTGGGTGAGTCAGCTGGAAACAGGAAATCTAGCTCATTTTCCTAAATTATCATCCATGCAAGACGTTCACAAAGACTGTGAACATTATTCACATAGTTTAGTTGCCCTTAAGGAAGAATTTGATCAGCGCTTTCAAGATCTGACAGCACTAGACAGTGATTCTGATCTGTTCTCCTCTCCATATTCAGCGAATATTGAAGAGATTCGTCCTGAGCTGCAACTAGAAATTATTGACCTGCAGTGTGACAGAGAATACAGAGACAAATTTCAGAACAAGAAAAACATTTTGGAATTCTACAGACACTTCCCTCAGGATAGGTTTCCTCGTTTGCACAAACTGGCGGCTACAATAATATCAATGTTCGGTTCCACGTATGTTTGTGAATAACTGTTCTCTGCAATGAAATGTAACAAGACGCGCCTGAGAAACGCATTGTCTGATCAAAATTTAAACTGCACGCTGCGCCTACAATGCGCAAGAACATTACTTCGAACATAGACGCAATTGTAAAGGTCAAAAAGTACAAGATAACCGAGAATCCCACACTTCAGTGACACCTTTTATTGTGTAACAGTTCACAAATTAATACGAATGTAGAGGGATACACTAAGCTAATAAAATTATGTGGCATGTGTACAATCTCCTTTATTTGTTTCATTTGTCGCAGTAATAATTCGTGAGTGATATCCCTGCAGGTGGCCGTGGATTTACATTGACTGGCGGCAGCCGTTGTGTGCCCCACGTGACTCTCCCCACTCTCCACTCTGGTCCGGTAGTGGGGGTAGCGTGTGCTCGCGCTGCTCCGTGCTCGCGCCTTGTTGCTCACAGCTTGCTCCGCGAGCACGTATGTTGTGAAGTCCTGTACTAGAGGGAGCTGTAGGGGGCAAAAACTGTAGAGGAAGACAGAGATTGGAATACATCAAGCAAATAATTGAGGACGTAGGCTGCAAGTGCTACTCTGAGATGAAGAGGTTAGCACAGGAAAGGAATTCGTGCCGGGCAGCATCAAACCAGTCAGTAGACTGATGACCAAAAAAAAAAAAAAAGTAGTGTGAGTAGTGTGTCTGTCTAGGAACCGATGATCTCAGCAGTTTGGTCCCTTAGGAACTTACCACAGTATTCCATCATAGACAAAATAGGTTTAGTTTATTTCACTATGGATTAGCATCTAACGGAAAAAACAGTAACAAATGCCGGTCACCTAATTTCAAAGCCAACTTCCATACACCCAGCAATTTAGCAAAAAACGTGTTTGCAATGTGCTTAGGTGAAAAAAAAAAACACGATATTCACTGAATTGTATTCGGAATTTTACTTTTTTGTTTAACCAGGAGATTGGCGTAGCATTTATTATAACATTTCCTGCAACTTTCGGAATTAGGTATTCATACACTATTTGAGTTAGTTTCAAATTCAGTCACTGTAATATTCTTTTCATAAAATTAAATGGATATATATTAGGAAGTATATCCACATCTAGAAATTTATTTTTGTAGTGAAGAACAGGTAGTGGTGACATTATCCAAGTCTGTCTGATTATTTGGAGAATAGCATTTTTAGTCACTGAAATTGAGGAGAATACGAAAACACCAAATATTCTTTCACAGCAAGGGCAAGAAAGTTGCACAGCCGTAATACAGACTAAGTGTGTGTGAAATCTTATGGGACTTAACTGCTAAGCTCATCACTCCCTAAGCTTGCACACTACTTAACCTAAATTATCCTAAAGACAAACACACACAGCCATGCCTGAGGGAGGACTCGAACCTCCGCCAGGACCAGCTGCACAGTTCTTGACTGCAGCTCTTTAGACCGCTCGGCTAAGTCAGCGCGGCCACAGACTAAGTACTGTGGTCTTAGCTCCAGCAAAATTACTCGATAATAAGAAATTTTTATATTCACTTGGCTTCCCAAATTTTTTGAAACTTCTTCCGAAGCTAAGTCGCGCAAGTTAGCATCTCTGTATTGTCCGCCCCGATAGCTGAGTGATCAGTGTGACGGATTGCCGCCCTACGGGCCCGGGTTCGATTCCCAGCTGGGTCGGGTATTTCCTCCGCTCAGGGACTGGGTGTTGTGTTGTCTTCATGATAATTTCATCCCCATCTGGCCCACAGGTCGCCCAACGTGGCGTCGAATGTGATAAGACCTACACGAAGGCGGCCGGACCTGCTCCGCAAGGGGCCTCCCGGCCAACGACGCCAAACGCTCATTTCCATTTCCATCTCTGTATTCCAGCCTTGCGTAGTCGCAGAGCACTAGATACTTTAGCTCTTGATCAATTAATGGAGACATATTGCACAGTGAAGCACGCAGTAGCAGAGCCCTTCAAACACGGAGCACGTGGCTTGTGGGGGAGCAGTGTGGTGCGCATGCGCGAGCCGAGATACGCACCGGCGCAGGCGTGACTGGAGACTGGCGTGTCACGTGTCACGTTTGGACGCGGCGCCAGTCTGAAGTGTCCCGTCTGATTACTCTGCGAGGTACGCCTGCGACGTCTTCCGAGGACGTAGCTCGAGGTACGCTACGCCGCACAGTGCGTGGCCAAAAAGGAAAAAAAAAAGTTTATAGATGGGGGTTTTGGACTATCAGGTTGGCAGCAGCAATGCTGGGACAACTGAATGCCGGCTGTGCGGACGACCAGATGTTCATTTGTTCGGTTATATCTCAGGTCAAATGCGGCAGTTCATTGTTAGCGTGCGCGCAGCTGGCCAGGCTACAAAAACAGTCGTGTTGTTGAAGGAAGTTATTTATGTTTTGTGCAAGTGAAACCAATACTTTCAATATGGAATGTATTCCAGGAGGTATGTAGTAGTGAAAAAACACTTATATCACTATTAAATCATCAATTATGCACGTTTACATTTCAATTAACGTACTACAGGGAAATGAATGACAAAATCGTGAAATGTGCTTAAAAAATAGAGATAAGTTACGAGTTCCACGACATTCCGCTTTCTTTTGCGCTGTGTACGCAAGTATATATTATTACCTTTGTAAATTAAGCTTCAAATCCTGCGACTAGTTGCGACTCTGGCTTTGAGCCACGTTTTAAGCGACACTTGCAAAATGTCACTGTTCAGACATCTTCAAAAATGACAGAAGAATCAATTAATTATGAGTTTTATTTGTACAATTTAAATTACAATCGACACGTAGAAGCATTGTAAAGAATAAAATAATTAGAAAAATGACGAAAAGTGTAACACAGATTTTTTTTAAATTTCAGTTTCATCTGATCCAGCGTATTCCAGAATCGGATTTTAGAGGAAAGATATTTTTCTAATAACAAAAGAGTATTTGCCAAATGATTTGTAAGGGGTCATAGAACTGATGCTGCGAAGATTGTGAAAGACGTCACACTCTCAAGTCCATCCAAGGTGAAAAAATACAAGGCAGGCTTGCGATTTTCAACATCATCGTCATCCTCATATGATACAAATTAAGGTCTAGCACTCCTTTTCGACTTGCAATTGTCAAAAGAATCTTACCAGCATTTGAGAAATGGGGCTAAAGAAAAAGGCTTAAACACACTATATCCACCGTATTCAGCTGTTTTGGTAGCAAAAAAAGCTTGCTGCCCTCCAGACGTAACCCTCACTTTTACCGAATCAAAAGCTGAGGTACGGTTGCAAGCTTTGTTAGACCACACTGTTCAACGTGTTCTACTGCTGAAACGAGACGATATTTTACATATGAGTGATTCGGAAATGTCTAATGTGGCCCTTATTTGTAAGTGGGGCTTTGACGGAACCTCCAGGCAAAGCATGTATAAAATGAAGTTTGGGCAGATTCAAGTATTTCAGATGCAACTTTATTTTTCACTTCGCTTGTATCCTGGCTGTTTCCGTGCGTATTTCCTCTGCCCTTTCACAAGGAAGGGTCCGAATGGCTGCTTCGGTGTTGGCAATGATGTCCTCCATAGGTATGGTTCTCGGGACGATAGCGAAATTCCCTCCTTTTTGAAGAACAGACACTTCCTCTTCGGACAATTGTCGTTCAGTGAGGTTGACCACTGTGTGTGACATGTCGGGAATCGCCTTGTCGGTCTGCTTCCGGCATCTTTCAAACGTTTTCTTCTGCCGCTCGGTGCAGCGCTCGAGTTCGTTCTGCATGCTCCTGTGAGTGATGCTGTCGATCTTGTCCCAGTCGTCTCGATGCATTCTGCTACTTAGTTGATAGAAAATGTCCAGAAGTTCCTGATCCGTTCTTGCCAAGTCTCTCCGTGTTGTATGTTTTCGTTGACGAAGAAAAGCTCGTTCCATTCTGTCGTAGATACGATGTGCTTGGGCGGTGGTGAATAGGCGCTTACATCTCAAGAACTTCGGTGTAGCACATTCATCTCGGCATCGTGACAGAAAGGCGAGAGAGGACATCAGTCGCACTTTCTTCTTCCGTCGTTGGTTAAGGCGTCGGTACAATCTGCAAATCTCCTCCCCGTAGAGGCGTAATACAAAATTGTTAAGGCTTTCGTGGTCACTTGTTGACAAACCGCCTATTGGCTTCTGTCTCGGGTTCTTCGGCCGACGTTCATCTAATGATTTTTCTGGCCTTAACAATTTTGTAAAATGAAATAATTTTTTGTAATATTTTACACCATCTTGTAACCTATATTTGGTCCTTTCCTGGAGTTTTCCACTTTTTTGGTTTATTTTTTAAGCATTAACTAAAATATCCCCTAAATACTAACTTTTATATGAATAAAAATATATAAATATAAATAAATAAAGAGACATAGATTTTGACCGCCATCTTGGATCCACCATTTTTAAATTTTTTGAACTCTGTCATCATCAGTAACCTCGATAATTCCCTAAAAATTACTTTTATACATAATAAATGATAGTAGTGTACATAGAGCCTGCCATCTTGGGTCCGCCATTTTGTTTTTTTCACTTTTTGATATCATATTCTTAATCAGAAACTCCGTAAACCCTTACATACTACGTTTGGTACAAATTGAACAACTACTTATATTTTGACCAGCTTTTTGGGATTCTGGCCCACTGTGCGCCGCTGTGAAATCATCTTCACAGTGCATGCCCGACACGCGAAATTTTGGTTAAAATAGTGCACGAATATTAAAACCCCCTTGTTCTTGCACTCACAAAATATAAAACTGACGTTGGTGAAATTTTCACCTGAAAGCATTTGTGAATTGTAATATCATAAATTCAGGAATTGCATAGTTTTGTTTGTCTGGCGACTTTTTACTAAGCAACTATTGTCCTTGTAAGGGTTAAGTTCACATCGTTGTTGTACACGTAATTTGTTTTTGCATAGTATTTACAAAAGTATTCTTTCATTTATATTCCTGTCACGACAAAGTTTAAACTGACCATGTTAACGAATCAGCCGATTAAGCCGGTGGCGCAAGAGAGCGATAGGGCTGTGAAACTGCAGCGCAGTGCGCATGCGCTGTAGCTCGGGCGGCTCCTCTTGCGTGCTAATCTGAGGCTGTTTGCCGGCTTTGCAGACCGCAGGTGCCCCTATCAGGCTGCCCGCCCCGAATTTCGCTGCAACACTGAGGTACGTTGCGAACGGCTGTGCTTTGCACCCTGTACATGTGTCGTGTTAGGCGAGAGAGTGGCTAGTAAAAGAAAGGATGCAGTAGTCACTGAGTGTATAAACACACGACTCCAAACCAAGTAACTATTTCCTACAATGATATTGTACAAGACAGTGACACTTTTAACTACATATATTCTGCTCTTATTGCTTGTGTAACTGAAGATGGGTACGTGGTCCGAAACTGCTTCTGGGCATGAATCTGTAGATACACCTGCCTGTGTAGAGTCCCATCAGTGAAACACGTACCAGTGATGCGGTTTTTGTAGAATCTGCACAGCGGGCTGGCACTTGAAAGCAGTCGTCTACCGACTTTTGTTTCTGCGAGGGTTTTCGTCTGACGTGTCGTGTAAATTGCGAAGAGTAATTACCCTGCGGTCTGCAAACGATGTTTCACCCTCAAGCAAAAACTTGTATAAAAACCTCGCACCACTCCTGTACAGCATTGGAAGTGTAACCGATTCTGAAAGTCATTGCCACAAGCTGTTGACGGAGCTAAATGTGCGAAAGGCGGTGATCGCAAAACACTCCTTCACCTGCCGCCTCGCTCATTCAGCCTGGGAGTGGGTTTGTGTGTTCCCACTGCTAAGTTGTCGGCAGAGTTTGTTCGGAGCTTCTTTGTTAGTGTTTTTTGTTCTTCACGCTTAAGGGTTCTCGAATATTATAACCACCCGAATACGCAGTGTTGTCCAAGTGTGTATTTATTCCAGTCTTCTATTATTCCCCCCCTCCCCTGCCCTCTGACTGTGCATTTTCTCCTGTCCTCTGTCTGTCCTCCTCCTCTTCTCTCTCTCTCTGTCTCTCTCTGCCCATCTCTTGCTTCTCCCTCGCTCTCTGTACATCTCACGCTCCCCCCTTCTCCCTCCACGTCATCACACGCGCGCTGGTGGTTCTGAACCCCACAGCATTTCTTTCCAGATTGCAACTGTTTGTACCAAATTTGGTTGAAATCGGTCCAGGGGTTTCGGATGAATATTTACCTGTGGCTTGCCCACATATGCACCTGTCGAATATATTTCACACATATTTCGCACGTATTGGTACACGCATTTCATCTGAATCTCTAGCGAATTTAATCCTGTATTTTGATTTACACGCAGCTCAGTGTTTATGATGAATCCAGCACCAGCGGTATTTCCGAACCGGGGCAAAATCTTGATAGTGGCACCCCCGCCCCCACTCCATCCCCGCCTTTCCAGCGTTGTTGTATCTCACATATTTTTGTAGAGTTTGATATATAAAACATATAAGTTCGAGGAAATACAAGACATGTTATTTGGTCTTCAGTGTGCCAAACTGCAGTGCCACGTCTCTTCTCACAACATTTTTCTATCGCACGTCGCTGTATTTCGCTCAGTGGAATTTACACGTGTATATTTTGTAGTGGAAGCTATCAAACATACACACATCACAAAAAGTTTTGCATCACCCCAGTTCCCAGAACTCCTGGAGATAGACGTTGATTGTAGATATTGTATCACAGACACAGTCCCTTTGACTAATCAGAGATGTCGCTAATCCCGCCCAGAGATGTAAAGAACCATGCATGAGCAGCGCCTATTAGACGGAGGGGGTCCGACAGCCCATCAGTTCCAGTCATTCCACCAGGAAGGAGAAACACGGCTCGTGTTGCCAGAAGTTCAAGCATGCCCTAGACGGCCAATACCGCTATTCGATCGCGTCCGCATTGTTACTTTGTGCCAGGAAGGGCTCTCAACAAAGGAAGTGTCCAGGCGTCTCGGAGTGAACCAAAGCGATGTTGTTCGGACATAGAGGACATACAGACAGGAACTGTCGATGACATGCCTCCCTCAGCCCGCACAAGGATGTCCGCTACCTACGGATTATGGCTTGGAGGAACCCTGACAGCAACGCTACCATGTTGAATGGTGTTTTTCGTGCAGCCACAGGATGTCGTGTTAGGACTCAAACTGTGCGCAATGGGCTGCATGATGCGCAACTTCACTCCCGGCGTCTACGGCGAGGTCCATCTTTGCAACAACGACACCATGCAGTGCGGTACAGATGCGCCCAACAACATACCGAGTGGACAGCTCTTCGCCGATGTGTCGCATATGCCTTCAACCAGACAATCGTCGGAGACGTGTTTGGAGGCAATGCGGTCAGACCGAGCGCCTTAGACGCGCTTTCCAGCGAGTGTAGCAAGGTGGAGGAAGATTCCCTACTGTTTTGAGATGGCATTTGTCGGGTCGACGTACGACGCTGGTGGTCATGAAAGGCGCCGTAACGGCTATACAATGACGTGAATGCCAGCCTCCGATCGATAGTGCAGCGATATTGGCAGCGTATTGGCGAGGCGTTCGTCCTCATGGCCGACAACTGGCGCCCCCATCGGGCACATCTTGCGAATCCTTCAGGAGAACGACATCGCTCGACTAGAGTGGCCAACACGTTCTACACACATGAACCCTGGGATAGATTAAAAAGGGCTGTTTATGGACTGCGTGACCCACCAACCACTCTGACGGATCTACGCCGAATCACCGTTGAGGAGTGGGATAATCTGGACCGACAGTGCCTTGATGAACTTGTGGATAGTATGCCGCGATGAATACAGGCATGCATCATTGCAAGAGGACGTCCTAGTGGGTATTAGAGGTACCGGTGTGTACAGCAATCAGGACCACCAGTTCTGAACATTTCGCTGTATGGTGGTACAACATGCAATGAGTGGTTTTCATGAGCAATAAAAAGGGTGGAAACGATGTTTATGTTAATGTCTATTCCAATTTTCTGTACAGGTTCCGGAACTCTCGGAACAGAGGTGATGCAAAACTTTTTTTGATGTGTGTACATTCAGGTCAGTGGAAATTAAAATGTGCTGTGGTGCCTTTCCTGCTCCCAGTCGGCCTCTTTGACATCCAAGCCCCCTTCAAATAAACACTCACAATTAATACTGGGTGGGATTATTTGTGACGGGAGGAATAAGAACTCTTCAGAAAATTTGCACTCTTCATTGCCTGTTAGCTAATAACTTTCTCTTATGTGTGACATAAAATTGAATACGGGTAACACAAAACCAGTAAAGACTAGAGACAAGCAATACAGTACACATTTCTTCAATCCTTAGGTTCCAGCATTTTCTTCTTCTGTGCTTTCCTTAATGCAAAAGAACCTATTACCTCATGAAAGTCCGCCTCATAGGCAATTTTATTGTCAGTGGCTAGGACTGGGAGGCCAGACAGACGTTCCTCAATCACTGCCGAACGCAGACGGCTTTTAATTGTTTTCAGTTCGCTGCAGCTTCGTTCACAGCTTGCTGATGTCAGCAGTGACGTGCAGTGCAGTGCATGCGTAAAGCTGCACTGATGTAAGGAAAAAACTACTTCCAGGAAAAACTTCTCGCAAGTCATGCTTGCACAGATCTTGTAACAGTCGAACGCAATTGATTTTTCATTAATTTTACTCACTAACGTCTTGAATAGGATCGGTTCCTGCCAAACATCAGCTGCAATCAAGTCTTTCGAATATTTTCGTATTGGATCGACTCACATTTTTGCAGACCCTCAGTCTGCCACTGTGTGACCACTGAGGAAGGCGAAATTTTCATGTAGGCCCTTTGCGCTGACTACCCTTGTTTCAGTTTACGTTCAAATTTTGTCAACTGTTACTTTGATGTCTCTGAAAAACAGGTTAGTTGGGTCTAGAGTTCATGATTCGTACTCGCGGATTTCGTCGTGTTGCCTCCTCTTTCTGGAAGCTCGTTTGCTTTCTGCATCTACGTATACATGGATAATCTACAGATCACAGTTAAGTGCCTGGCAGAGGGTGCATCGAACCACGTTCACAATAATTCTCTATTATTCCAGTATCGAACAGAGTACTGAGAAAAACGAACACCTATATCTTTCTGTGCGAGCTCTGATTTCCCTTATCTCTGGAAGAATAACAGCCCAAATTGTGAAGTTGAGGATAAATATAAAATCCATGTTGTAGATGACCAGTTTCATACTTTAATTCTGCGGCAGGAGAAGAGTCTTCAGTTTATTCCAGAGCGTTGACAACATATGAATTATTTATTAGAGCTGTTACAGCTAGGCGTCAGCCTATCATCTTGTCTGACTACTTCCTTTTGGTTTGTGGGCACTCAACTGCATGGTCATCAGCGCCCATACAAAGTCCCAATGTTTACACAGTCCAATTCAGCTACTTGCACGAATGATGATGATGATGATGATGATGAAGAAGAAATGATGAGGGTAGCACAAACACCCAATCCCCGGGCAGAGAACATCCCCAACGCGGCCGGGAATCGAACCTGGGACCCTGTGATCCTGAGGCAGCAACGCTAGCCACAAGACCACAAGCTGCCGACACAACCCCAAATAGGCTAACCGTTTGTGGACACGATGGCGGAGAATGCAACCCCCAGAAATTTTAAGGAGTGTGACACACGTGGTACAAACTCTGCAAGTTCGTTCATTCCCATGATTCTGGATTGGACTTCTTTACATATGCCGACCATATTAGACGCATTATCGTAAGACTGATCACGACATTTTTGCACATCCGAACTATCGGCTTACAGTATTTCTAGTATTCACTTTTTGATGTATTATCCAGTCTCCCCGTCAACTTCCTTTATTTCACATCCAGCTTCTGTAATTTTTGTATAACGTTTCACTTTACTCATTTGTTGTGCGTGGAGTGCAGTCAAATATGGTGGTGAAATAGTTGGTCTCCTTGATCTCATTGATAATGGCATTTCGAACTTTGTTTGTCATTATATGGATGATTTCATTTTGCATTGACTTCGACAAATAGGATACCTGTTGCCTTTTTATGTGATCTAACTGATACTTAATAGTAGGATTGAATTTGCCGACCAGGATTATAAAATTAAGAAAAGTTGCTTTACTAGTTTGAGGAAAATTTTCAGCGAGATGACTGCGTGTTTCTTCAGAACCTCTAAAGGCAAGACAGTTTGTGGCAAGATACACGACAGCGTTCGTTATTACGCGCAGAATATGTCTCCGTTTTCCTTTCTCAGAGTGAATTATTTTCGCGATCTCGTGGTCGATGCCCTGACACGATTTCATTTACTGCAAACGAGTCTTCCATTTTATAAAATATTCTTTATTTGTTTGTGATGCTTCGTGCTCAGACAATTTCTCTGAAGCTTTTTTCCAATTCACGAGACCCTCCCTACACAGGGCTGATGTAGAAGAGCTGCCGTACGGCTTGCGATCAGTACAGTAAGCTCTGCATTTTCTGCTTTCGAACAAACAAGTCAGGATCTTCCAATATTTTCCTGATTTGCCATTGTTCCCAGCAACATGTGATATGTCAAGTGACTAACGTTGCATACAGTGGACGTAAACTTTGTTTTCTGGTTGTTTATCATTCAGTAATACAGCTCGTTTGCTGAAGAATGACCTCTGTTGATTTGCAATTTTTTTGTGGTCCGGCCATGTGCGTGGGTCCATTAGATCTATAGTTTTGTCTTTGCTACCCGTCTGCAATAAGTCGACAAATGCTAGCTCAGCGGCATGTTGCTCCTGAGATAGTACTGACGATGAAGTCTGTTTACCGTCATCTGAGACCTGAACCTTCGACTGTTCAGTCGAATTATCTTACTCTCCAAATTACAAGAATTGTTCGAAGTACCTGAAATCATAATATCAGAAGTATCAGAGGGGCTTGATTATACGTGTGCTTTGTGAAGCCATCTTCTCATCTTAGAAGCCGATTTATTTCTTTCTTCAATTTTATTCTTATTTCTTTTTCTGTTTTAAGCCCAGAAAGCTTGCTTCTTGGTGCATTCATCGTTTGCTCTTTACTACCTAAAAATATAAATTTATTTTAACTCTGACACGTCGTTCTTACATACAAAATCATGATCATGTTTGTGAGTTTTAATTAATTACAACACCAGTTTGTAAACCAGCATTTAGAAACACTCCACAGAAATACAATACTGTGCGCCATTACGCCTATACTCCGGCCTCGCTACCGAGCAACCGTCTCTAGCCGCTCGCAGACGCGACTTCAACTCAAGGACTGACACTCCACTCCCGCTCACCCACTCCCACACTGTTAACTGCATTGCAGTCTTTTCTTCAGTTTATGATCGCTGCACAGAGCGTTTGATAGATACTGTGTAAGGTTACACCTATGTACCACTATAACATGTTCATAAGCATCTAGTCTTATCACCTGCATCCACTCAGCCCATTGTGCACTCCGACGGACTTGGGCAATTCCAGCAGGACAATGTAACAGCTCACACGTCTAGAATTGCTAAATAGTGGCTTCAGGAACACTGTTCTGAGTTTACACACTTCCGCTGGCCACCATACTCTCCCGAGACGAAAAATTGTTAAGCATATCTGGGATGCTTTGCAACGCACTATTCAGAAGAGGTCTCCACCCGTTTATACTCTTAGGGACTTACGGAGAGCCTGGAAGTTCCCTCCAGGACAGCTTCAGGCAGTAGTGGAGTCCACGCCACGTCGTGCAGCGACACTTCTGCGTGCTGGCGGGGGCCCTACAAGAAATTCGGCAGGTTGTAAGGGAACAACTGTGTGAGGGGAAATGACAAGTTTAATGTCGCAATATTTCTCACCAAAATTACAGCTCTTCACACAGTTTTTAACTCGCCAACATAAAAACAGCGTAATGCATAACACATCTTGCAAACATCAAAAAGTGATATAAGATTATACACAACAATGTTAAATGTTAACTCCCTGAAAGCACATTAATCCTAAGTACAGTATTATGGAAGTTTAATTCGAAGTTTCTTTACCTTAAGCCTAAGCACTATAATATGAAAGTTTAATTTGACGTTTCTTTACAAAACTACTCCTACACATACGTTATGATGTTGGTCAGTAGCACGAAAATCGTCCGATTCCAGTACAAAGTTCGGTACTATTTAGGATGACACTCAAGTCTATGGTGGATGGTTAGTCAAGTGACAAATTTGAGCGCAAGGTTACCCAAGGCCGCTGGATGTGTGGATGGGATCATTTCTATGCAACATGGCGCACCTACGCCCATTGGAAATCCAGTTAAGCAGCTGCTAAAATGCCATTTCGGAAACGCTACAATTATCAGCCACCATTTCCCTAGAGCCTGGCCGTCCCGACCATCTGATCATAATCCGTGTGAGTTCTGGCTGTGGGGCTATCTGAAAGATGTTGTGTTCTGTGTTTCGATTGCAAACTTAGCTGCATTGAAGGCACGTATTGCGCAACACAATCTGAACGAGACCCAGGAAACACTTCGATCGGTTGTGGAACATGCAGTTTCTCGATTTCAACTAGTTGCAGACAACGATGGACAGCGTATTGAACATGTTTTGCGCCAGTCACACGGAAGTTAATAATCCGATTTGAATTTGACTGATGCTTTTCATGCGGTTTTTGACCTCAGTACAATTAGAAACGGATGTGATTGATGCTTTTTGTGCTGTTTTTGGCCTCAGGACAATTAAAAACCGATTTTTCCCATCCGATGTGATACGACCTTGCTGTGGCGCATGGCCTTATGTAAATAACAGTGTCGTACCTGTACACCCATGCACACTGAGTCGCACAGTTTGTTCAAGATCAAACGTACACCTCAGGCATTGTTGTATGATTCATTTGTCATTTGTAGTCGACCACTATTAAATTACGATGCTTACAACGCCATCTGTTGCTACATTTTGTAACTATTTCTTCTTCGGCCATACGTTTTCCCCATTCTTCGATAATATTCCACTGCAGTTTGACGTCATTCTGACCAGCGGTGTAACTTCTGTAACGGTTTGAAAGTTTCTTTAATTATAATCACCCTGTATGCTAGAGGATTTCCTAACCACAGACTGACAGATTCAAGATGGTTCACTCCTGTTTTCAGTGAACTGTGTGAGACTGGTGGAGTAACCAGCAGTCACACCTCACCTGAGAAGGGCGTTTGTGAAGGAGAAGGCCTTACGTGGTTAATCCTTCAATTACCACACGCGAATGTTATGCAAGTATTTGTGTTCCGCATACAAGAGTACAGTGGACTTCATGTATATTCGGACTGTGTCCTTACGATTTAGAGCAGATCAGGCATTTTCGAGAAGGAAGTGATGATGACAGATTGGACTTGTGTCGCTGGTTAATTGCAAATCAGAGAGAAATCCCATTAATAACGTCCTTTGGTGAAGCCAACTCGACTCGTGACGGTATCAGTGTTGCCCGTAGCTCACATCGGTGGTCCGACGAAAACCCTCATGGCTTTGTGGAGAAATATTTTCAAGTGTGGTTTTCTGAAAATGCATGGTGTGCTGTGACAGACAACCAGCTGACTGGGCCTGTCGTGTCAGCACACAGGTGCCCCATTATCTGGACTACTAGGAAAACCGGCTTCCAGCGGTACTGGAAGAGGTTGCTTTGGCTGTGAGGACGGGTGTGTTCTGCCAGCACGTCGGCGGTCCTGCACACCCTAGTCGTCTGGCGAGACACCATCTAAGCATGGCATTTCCTGCAGAATGGATCGGCAGAAATTGCCACTTTCCTCGGTCACCAAGGTTCCCAGATTGCACCCATTTACGTTTTTTGCCTATAGGGCTGTTGAAAGGCGAAGTCTAGAGATAAAGAGTGGAGACGCAACACGAGCTGATCGTCTGCTGTATGAAAGCACTGGCAAGAGCTTCTCAAAAGGTTCTCAAAAGAGCTCTACACATCCTCTAATTGGGAGAATTCTAAATCGCATTGAAATCAGAGATGGAATTTACGAATATCAACAATGACTTTAATCACCTGGCTTTTTCTTAAGACCTTCAGCGAGTATTGGGTTGGGTTTCATTCTGACAGCTGCGTCTCTGTCATCTTAAAATTTGGGTAAACATTACATGAAAGTTTTATTCGAAACAGTAGACAGTACCACCTCCTAAATTACTTACCGTCCCCACTGAACATCCAGTGCATATCGCACGTAAATTTTGTGCAGCTCTCCCTGACAGAGACTGAGAAACAAGCGAGTAATAGCGACACCACACACTGTATTCTCCCAAGTACCCTTAGCTGACCCAGGGCTGTGAGAAGTGGGCAGCTGTGAGCGGCGGGTCGTCGCCAGCACCGCAGGCTGTGGCGGGGGGCTCTGCTCCATACGAGTGAGAGGTGGAAGGGCGGAGACTGGGCAGAGGGGATTACTGTCCGACGTCCCGTCCACAACTGGGCCATTAGAGACTGAGCACAATCTCGGATTAGGGAGAGGTGGGGAACGAAACCGTCCAGGGAGCTCTTCAAACGAACCATCCTGGAATTTGCCTGAAGTGATTTAGGGAAATCACGGAAAATCTATGTCATGATGACCCAACGCGGGTTCGAACAGTCGTCCTCCCGAAAGCAAGTCCAGTGTGCTAACCACTGCTCAAATGTAAAAAGCAGTTTGTAAAGTACATGTTTCACATATACCGTAACACACAAACGAAAGTATTTGAAGGCACATCAAACTATTTCAGCATACAATGTTTTACAATTAAGTGATCTCGTCAGTAGTTGTTTAGACAGGACATACAGCGAAGTGCCACTATCTTGTCACACTACAAGGGCTCTTCAGACAGCGGCTTAACTTATCGCTGGAGGCTCCAGATAGAGAGAATGCATTGGAGTCAAGTAGCTGTTGACACAACGCTGGCTTGCAGAGTCGCGGTGGAATTCCAGCCTAGCCTATAGGACTGCCGGCCGTCGTCTTGAGTTTCGGTGAGAGACGGGAGGCCCTCCCTGCCTTGCCGCCTTCTGGCCACGCCCCACTCATGTCCGTTCACTTGTTACCACTATATGGGCGACCGCAAGGGCGTACCGGAAGCCGTGAGCGACCAGTTCTTGAGATTCCAATGCCAGTAGTGTAACAAAATCGACTGAAAGACCGTAGTCCGCGTATCTAACAACACACGTTGCCTTATTGTCACCTCATTACCGTCTACAAACACACAATATTTTTCTGTCTTGGCTCCTCTTATTATTGCTTATTTTTTCACGTCACTGATGTCGTGAAAGCTATCATGAAGCAAAAAGTAAAAATGTGAGATATAGAATTCTTTGTACATATTAAGAAATAATTTTCGCAACAAGATAATTGTCCTTGGGACTCGCGTTATTTCAGTAAATTACAAAGTGCACACAGTAACTAGGGTAAATATACAATAGGGTGTACTTTAGGAAACGATTTAATTTCCGAGAAACGCAATCTCCACCTTATTGCAAGAAGGCTTTAAATCATACATAAAGTGCCTAAAGGCCATGAGGCCATGCACTTAACTTTTTGGAAGAACTTGGCGTATGTTCTCATAGAAAAAGGTATTCACAATGAGAGATGAACTGTAAGGTGTCAGGCAAATCCAACACCTTCCATGAAAACCCTGACATAATAAGCAAATCCAGTAGTATGTCACATAGCTCCGAATAAATCGTGACATTAAGTTAACCAAAGTAATACGAGTACTGAGTGAGCAAATGGAATACCACAGACTAACACAAGAATGCCTAAATGCATGTCATACCTTCCCACCGTCAGACAGACGCAGTTCTGAGGGGAGAAACGAGAACAGAAGCCGAGAGCAGAACCGTGTTAAGCTGGAAGGCCATACGTTAAGGGACGGACGGACACCCACGTCGCCAGCTAACCGCTAGGACCACACCACCCGCAAGTTTTAGAGTGAGACTTTTTCGCGTCTCTGTTACGTCAGGACCACCCCCCAGCCAATGTTAAAAGCTAGAGCCCTCCAGAAGAACAGTATAGACCTTACGATAACACAAAAAGGGCTACACCACCCGCAAATTTTAGCGTGAGGCTTTTTCGCGTCTCTGTTACGTCAGGACCACCCCCCAGCCCATGTTAAAAGATAGAGCCCTCCAGAAGAACAGTAGAGATCTTACGATAACGCTTAAAGGACCACACCAGCTGCAAGTTTTAGCGTGAGACTTTTTCGCGTCTCTGTTACGTTGCAAACTTTATAAAACATTGCCTCACCACGAAAAGTATAACGTTTCTCATTGGATAGACAGAATTCTTGTAGGCGGAGCTTAAGGTTAACATTGAGACCCTGACTGGTCAGATGAAAACACAGCCAGATACTTTTTTTTTAAGCCAACTTCGGTAAATTGTGGTAAGGAGAAGTTAGGAGAGAGTTGCTTCCGAGGCGGTGAGGTGAGCTGCCCGCTGCCCCCTGGCGAACACCGACAAGGTAATGAACACACGCGATGCCGCATAACAGTGCATAAAGCTTCACTCAGAACTGCAGAAGTCTCATCTGTTACACCCCCTTGTTGCGTAATACTAGTGTCGATCGTCAATTGAAGCTCATGGTGTTCACATTTGCCACTTGAATTAAAAATCTGAAACGCGATGATTTTTCTGTTATATAGTTATTGAGAAGCCACATCAGCCACTGTAATTTACGACAAGTTAGATAAGTAATTAAAGATAATTGAGGGTCACTGTAGACCATTTTGATAGTTTTCTCTTTTGTGAAACTTAATTTAAACCTAGATTATAGATGTGATATGACGTAGGTCATCCTTCGATCCATTGTAGAACTTGGAAATCCATTCAGGGAATATTCGTTCACATATTTTGTTGAATGCAGTTGGTTTTTACCATCCTGTATTAAAACATTTCCTTTTAACAATAGTGCAATTTATAAACAATGTTTTGTGAGTAGAATAAAATCTCCAATGGTAAACTTAACTATTTTTTCGAAGTTATTTTACCATCTAACTAAAAATAGGAAAGCGTTGAACCCCTTCCACTAAATTTAGTTAGTATTAAGATTCTTTTACAGGGAGTGCAGTGGAGCTGACGCTGAAATAATTAAGTATTTGGTTATATCATCGCTAGTCTCACTGAACTCTTCTGAACTCTACATGTCATGTGTGGTCTGGCGTCTCCTTACCAGCAACAGGTCCCAGGTTCAAACTAGTCAATTCCCTAAAAAACACACTCAGAGCGTCGTTGGGCGAAAGTGGTAGGGAGGCACAACATAGAACAAACAGACACCATGCAGAATGTTAGAAAATGGCGACCCTACCAGGACGGTAAAATACCATGATTGAAGGTCGACCACATGCCTAACTAGGTCAGAAAAATATGCTGTTAAAAATTTTTTCGTATAAAAAAAAGTTTTTTGAAACGTATAAATAGTTGAAAACAGTAGCTGCAGCGATAGATAGTGAGACATTCTAGCAGAGACAATAGCATAATTAAGTTACGAATTTTAAAAATTGTTAGAATTAAGTTTTCTCCTCAATGCAAGTGCACAGGCGGCGGATGCATCGTTGACAAGTTGGTTCTGACCCAACGAGTAAGTGAATGGTTTCTCAAGTCGTGTGTGCAAAAAGTTTATGAAATGCGTGAGATCACATGAGCGCATGTTGACGCGAAGTAGGGCGCGTGAATTGCTTTTAAAACAGAAAATAAGGGATTCGGAAAGATTAGCAGTGGCAGATCGAGACCTTGACCGATCTGAGGTAGAGACCCAATATGAAGGCGGACAGAGAATAGAGGACAGTACAACAGACGATGCAGTAACGCGTGAAATAGGACATATAACACACCATAACGAGGATAATGTACGTCAAGGCATAGAAAACGTAAGTCAGCATACGACAGAGGAGCACGAAAGTAGAGAGACAGTCGACGAGGATTCTAACTTGAATACGTAGAACCCATAGTACAAGTAATCAGAGCTCCCTCACCACAGAGTACAAGGAATGCGAGCACAAACGTGTCACAACACAGTTCAATGCAATCGGTTGCAAACCAACACTTGGGCGAAAACACAGAGCGTAGGACGTCGGAAGAAAACGCAATAGGACCCACCAATCTGGCAGAATTATTACAATTAATGACGGAAACCATGACAAGACAAAATAAAGATATTGCGAACCAAATTAAAATTCAGAATGCAAAAAACGACGAACTAATTTGCGGAAATCACGAGACAAATGCGTGAGATTAAAGAACAAAACAATAAATTCAGTTACACCTAAGTCATATTGAAGACGAGGCAAAAGAATCTCGAGAGGTGATAGGAAACTTAATAACAGGTCACAATCAATTGAGAACAGACATTGACAAGGAACAAGCGGACGTACAAACATTGTGTAATGACACTCAGGACGAGATCAAAACATTACGTAACAACACCCAGGGAGAAGTCAAGAAACTGGAGAAACAGATAAACGTAATTACTAGACAAGCAGCAGGTACAGCGCGTGAAATTGTTGAAAACAGTGTGTTACGCAAACGTATCACAAAAGCAGCGCTGAAAAGATGTGATAACCGCATAGCCAAAATAGAAACGCAAACGAAGCAACAATTTCAGAAATTGCGAACAGAGTTGTTGCAAATCATTGAAGAGCGTAGTGAACAGGATCGAACAAGCACAGAGTCTGCAACCACATCCGTATCTGTAACAGCACCGGAAAAACAACCAATTAACGAAGATATTACGCATTTGCGATTCCAATCACAGGCGGAAAGTAACATACGTGAAATCAGACAGCCTGCACAGCAACAAACACGTTTCGAAATTCTTGATGAATAAACGTCATCACAAACACATGCGGAACCACAAATGTATGATTCAAGACAGTTTGGATCGTGCAATGAAGTAGCAAGGTTAGCCAGACAAGAAACCGAACCAATACCTGACAATGGAAAGCCAGGTCGCGAAGAGTGTACTGCATTCAGCTACACGTTCACAACCGATGAAAGAAAATTATTGCGTACCACTCCAACGATACTACGCAAGGGTAGGCAAAAGTTACAGTGGACAATATCCAATGGATCTACCACAACCGGAAAGTACGGCGGGAGAAATGATCAGAAACAAAAGTGGCGAAGAATCGCGAATTTCATATGGAACTATGACGAAGTACGACAATGATCATTTCCTCACAGTCAGAAAATTTCAACACTTTCGAGAAGGAAACTCATTACATCCATGAACTTTTATTGATCAATTCCGAGTAGGATTACCAGAACACTGGACGCTAGCACACAAATTAGACTTTATATGTGCACAAATGTCAGGAACAGTCGCAGAAACCATGCAGAATGTTGCAGCGACATGCCGATCATACGAAGATTTCAGAGAGAAGTTTCTCTCACGATATTGGTCCAGCAAAGCACAGAACAGAGTGAAGTACGAATTATTACAGAACCCATATTTTGAAAATTCAGGAGAGAAGAGTGCCGTGAAGCTTTTCGAATTAATGGCAAAGAAAAATCAATGCTTAGATGTACCATACAGTGACGAAGAGTTGATTAAATTATGCGCGATGAAGCTACCATTGAAATACCAGCAATCATTAGTAGGTCGCGGAGGCAATGACGTCGAAGCATTTAAAGATATTCTAAGGGAACTAGAGTTCATATTTTCGGAAGATGACGCAAGAAAAAGACGAAGCGCACGTGAAAACGAAAGCAAAAAGCAGTGGAATCCACAAGACACAATAATTACGAACCATGTGATAACTTCGCTCCAAGAAACGACAATAGATTTCAACAAAGAACCGGTTATGGATTTAGAAGAGAATATAACAATAACTATAATTCACCCAGGAACGGCAACAACTATTACATAGGGAATAACGATATCTGGAACGGCTACTGGAGAACCAATAGACCGACAAATTATCAACAAAGAAACCACTATCAACAAGCTGAACAAGAAAAGAGAATACAGATAGAAGAGGTGGAGGTAAGACCACCAAACCCCGATAAACGTTCGAATTGACAGCTAAGCGCCCATGTCAAAGAGAATGACGCACCGACCCAGGACAATTGCAGCACCTTGAACAGAGAAGTATAAATATTATCACGAGAAGAGAAGAAGGAAGAAACAAATCCACTGGAACCAGATGAAAATGAAGACAAGAAAATAACAATATCGTGTTGGGACAAAATTAATTGGGAGAATACTGATGAGGAAGTGAATTACCAGAGGCATGCACAACGAATGCAGGAGGAGAGGACGAAGTAATGATTATTGGAGAGCTATTTGAGATGGAAACCAGGGAAAGTGAATTCAATGAGGATAATGCACAGTCGACAGAAGCTGAAAATAAGTTACGAGTGGGCACACCACCCAACATATATAATGAAGGAAGTTATGAAGCGATAATTAGAGCATTTAGATGCGATTATGTGGAAGTAGCGGTGAAGAAGGAGAAGATAGACGAGGATGAGGAAAAAGTAGAGGATGTTGAAGAAAGCGTAAATGAAGGAAGAAATAGAGAAGAAGAAATAAAAGAGAGAGAAGTAGCAGTCAAAGCTTATCGTACAGAAAGTTCGAATTCACAAGGGAAATTCCTAAAAAGACTGATGTATGATTCAGTGGAGGATTCGTTGATGCAAGAAGAAGAAGAAGAAGAACAGAACCAATCCTTTCAAATTCAACCAATTGTGAAGGCCATGGTAAAGCATATCCCAGTCATTATTGTAATTGATAGCGGAAGTGAACTGACTGAGATCTCAGAAAATTTATTCATGCAGTGTAATGCCAATGAGGAATTGCCACTTCTGAAAACACGTGAGATTAAAGTAAGAGGTCCTATTAGAAACAATGCTGCGGAAGTTATGAGACAAACAAGATTAACTCTTTCGTGCCAAGGTCAAAAGATTGAAGCCAACTTCGTGATTATACCTAAACTAACTGTAAATTTGATTATAGGTGCAGATTTTTTAAATGAGAGACAAACGATAATAAATATGGGGAAAGGTAGCATTACATTCGGGAATGTCACGCTTCTCTTTGAGCAAAAGCTAAATTTAGAAGAAATGCTAGTTATAAACAAACAATTAAGAATGACGCGAGATAAAGAGGATGAAGAATTAGAATGGTATGCACAAAAGGGGGAATCGCCTCAACTCATTTTAGAAGTTCAAGGTATTTTGGAACACAGTAAAAGAGAATTAGAGGGTATTTTACAAGATAAAGCAAAGGTATTTTTACCTAAGACTGGCAGTATTAAACACTTTCAGTACAAGTTTGAAGATTAATTTTATTACTGGTAAATAATCAGCACAATATTTCAAGATTATGTTGCAGATAAGATCGTCAGGAGAAAGAAGAATGAAGAGAGAGGAAGGTGGGAAAAAAGAAAGTAGTTTCAATAAAAACAAAAACAAAAATAACACCAATAGTACCATAGATTAAGGGGAAGGGATAAAGCGTAGATAGTCTAACAGCATGAAATACTAAAATGCTATACACCACGACACTACACAAAAAAACGAATTTGAGGATTTTTGTAGAAGTTAAGACTCAAAATATCTTAGAGTTGTAACATGGAAAGGGCGCCGAAATTTGTAAAGCTTTTTAAGAAGGCGTAAAACAATGTAGGTACTAGACATACGTTGGATGATTATAAGTAAAACTTTTTGTAAGAACCATTGTAAAAGCTCCAACAAGGACAAGATGCAATGACCCACTAGTTGCAACGAGAGAAGTATCAGGAAAGAAAAGGATGTAATTAGCAAGACACGATTCCTACAAGGCAGAAGCATCGAGAGAAAGGAAAGGACTGTGAGACCAGCAGAAGGCCCTTGTATTGAAAGTGAGCAATAAATCTGCCCGCTAGATAGAACCCTGCTGGGACGGAACATGGAGCCGCACAGTGGCAGAGCCCTGCAGAGACACAATGGGACACCAAACGCTGGATGGGTCTCCGAGCGCCCCAAATGAACGGAGTGAGCAAAAAATGGCCCGACAAGCACTTGGGCAAGCCACCACTGGTAAAAAAAAAAAAGTGTAAAAGTTACACTTCCGCTATTAAACAGCACGCTGATGCACGAAACTGAAGAAAACGTCCACAAAATAGAAATGACATGTCCAAACCATTTATCAAACTGTTATTAGGACGAGAACTTCAAAGCGACTAGTTATCAATAAATATTTCCATATCCTGCCCAGAGAAGAACCAAGAAGCAAGTAAGAAGCAGAGAAAAAGCAGGAAGAACAGAAGTTGAAGATTCGCAAGATTGAGACCAAGAAAGAAGATGGGTGAAGAATAGACGACATACCTTCCCAAATCCCTATCCTATTGTAAACTAGTCGTCTGCGAAGTATTACAACGAAAAACGACCGCTTTCAGCGACACATAACGATGACTTTCACGCATACAAAGCCAGTAAACCACGAGATTCTGCACTCACAGCTCCATTTCATTATGGGACCTCCACAACAGCCACTTGCAAAGCCAACAAGGAACGACGAACGAAGCTGTACATCAAATACTTGCCCACATCCATCTCGCTGAAGTCCATCACCTTTGGGCGAAAAACATTCGCCAACCTCATGCTTAAACATTCATAGGATTGTGTGAATGTGTGAAATCAAATTATGTGATGTAGGAATTGTGCAAAAGAAACGTGTGAAAAACAAAATAAGTTAAGCACACCAGACAGCTAATAAACTACAAAATAACAGCCATTGACTATGGACTTAAGGAAAAAATAGACTATCGATAAAAATAAGTCATTAGTTCTGAAAAGGACAGTATATAATGAACAAAAGTAAGGCATAATAAACACTAAAACTGTATGCCACTAATTTTCTCCTCATAAAAACAAAGAATAAAAAATTATCTTGTTGGATGTTTTCCCTTTTGTTCAACATTTGTACCATTTGTTAGGATAATATCTCAATACTTGTGTATGTATATTTCTTTGTCAAAGCAATTCTTGGAAATAATTTTTATTTGTTAGTGTAACAATGTTGAAATTAGTGTCTAGGAACAAAAACATTTTACTTGTACATGATATTTAGGAAATGTGTTAGGAATAGATTTTACTTAATTACTACATTTATAAAAAAATATGTTTCTAAGAAAATCGATGTGAAAGACTCCTCACTTTCGATAACAAACTTCTTAAAAAACAAACTTCACACTTAAATAAAGAAAGAAAATAATTAAAAATTAATAATAGCATAAAAATATTCTTCTCTTGTCATTTTTGAGAATAATTTGGAAGAATATAAAAATATAAATTAGTAATACAAACTAGCATAGAACCAGAATAATGTGGCTGAACACTAGGCATCAAAATTTAGATAAAGGAATAATTTTTGACTGACTTAGACAACGATTCAATCATTGCCTAAATTCAGTGTAAAAATTAAGTTCGAAGGGTGGTGGTATATAAGGTGTCAGGCAAATCCTACACCTTCCATGAAAACCCTGACATGATAAGCATATCCAGTAGTATGTCACATAGCTCCGAATAAATCGTGACATTAAATTAACCAAAGTAATACGAGTAATGAATGAGCAAATGGAATACCACAGACTAACACAAGAATGCCTAAATGCATGTCATACCTTCCCACCGTAAGACAGACGCAGTTCCGAGGGGAGAAACGAGAACAGAAGCTGAGAGCAAAACCGAGTTAAGTTAGAAGGGCCTACGATAAAGGACGGACACCCACGCCGCCACCTAGCCGTTAGGACCACCCCCAGCCCATGTTAAAAGCTAGAGCCTTAGCGTGAGACTTTTTCGCGTCTCTGTTACGTCAGGACCACCCCCCAGCCCATGTTAAAAGCTGGAGCCCTTCCGAAGAACAGTATAGACCTTACGATAACACAAAAAGGGCTACACCACCCGCAAGTTTTAGCATGAGACTTTTTCGCGTCTCTGTTATGTTGCAAACTTTAATTACATTGGCCCACCACGAAAAGTATAACGTTTCTCATTGGATAGCCAGAATTTTTGTAGGCGGAGCTTAACGTTAACGTTGAGACCCTGATAGGTCAGTTGAAAACACAGCCAGATAGTTTTTTTAAACCAACTTTGGTAAATTGTAGTAAGGAAAAGTTATGAGAGAGTTGCTTCCGAGACGGCGAGGTGGACAGAGCTGTGCCGCCCGCCGCCCCCTGACGAACACCGACAAGGTAATGAACGTATGCGATGCCACATAACAGTGCATGAAGCTTCACTCAGGACTGGAGAAGTCTCATCTGTTACACCCCCTTGTTGCGTAATACTAGTGTCGATCGTCAATTAAAGCTCATGGTGTTCACATTTGCCACTTTAAGTAAAAATCTGAAACGCAATGATTTTTCTGTTATATAGTTATTGAGAAGCCACATCAGCCACTGTAATTTACGATAAGTTAGATAAGTAATTAAAGATAATTGAGGATCACTGTAGACCATTTTGATAGTTTTCTCTTTTGTGAAACTTAATTTAAACCTAGATTATAGATGTGATATGGCATAGGCCATCCTTCGATCCATTCAGGGAATATTCGTTCACATATTTTGTTGAACGCAGTTGGTTTTTACCATCCTGTATTAAAACATTTCCTTTTATCAATAGTGCAATTTATAAACAATGTTTTGTGAGTAGAATAAAATTTCCAATGGTAAACTTAACTATTTTTTCGAAGTTATTTTACCAGCTAACTAAAAATAGGAAAGCGTTGATCCCTTCCACTAACTATAATTAGTATTAAGATTCTTTTACAGGGAGTGCAGTGGAGCTGACGCTGAAATCATTAAGTATTTGGTTATATCATCGGTAGTCTCACTGAACTCTTCTGAATTCTACATGTCATGTGTGGTCTGGCGTCTCCTTACCAGCAACAGGTCCCAGGTTCAAACTAGTCAATTCCCTAAAAAAAAATCTCAGAGCATCGTTGCGCGAAAGTGGTAAGGAGACACGATGTAGAACAAACAGACACCATGCAGAATGTTAGAAAACGAACAGATGGATTTTAGTAAAAATTGATTTTTGATATCTTTTTTAATTGCTTTGCAAAGTAGCTCCGCACACATCCACCCTACCTTTAATGGCTCCACATGGATCAGCCACTGATTGCCTCCGAGTCCTTTACCTGTATGTTTTGCCTTGTTTTCATTACATTCCGTTGTACACTGTTTTCTGCTGTTTTTCGTCTCCACAATTCCTCTCATTTTAGTCTGCAGATTTGAATTTGGTGCTGCAATAGTTTACTATAAATTGTGATATGTAGTGCATATCTGACGTTATATAAATTTTGTTAAAATCTCTTGAGAGCCATACACATTGCACATGCATCGATACAGATGGATGTGTAGTTTTAACGATTACCTAATACATAGAAATAATGAAAAATATTCACCCACCCTACCAATAACCAGTCATACAGTGTGTGCCACAACTTTGCCTTGAGTGCCACCTGATGGCAGTCGATCAGTTTGGCGTCTCACCAGTGATCGAGCCGCCGCCGGTACACACCCACACCTGCAACAGTCACGCACTATTTGAGAATCTGCACTGTGCTCCTATTGATGTTTTAAGGTATTTTGCAGTTCTATATTTCTAGCCTATTTATTGTGGGCACTTTTCATTTTGTAGTTTACTGAAATAACTTGCATTCATGTGAAAAATATTTAATAATATGTGCAAAGATGTCTGTATCCCACATATTTAATTCTTACCTCACTTAGCCGAAACGTGTAATAAAAATTAGATATAATAAAGGATGGCGAACACAGAAAAATGTTACGTGTTTTTGTATGAATTTTGCAAAGACGTCATGTCTGCTGTTTGCATTAGCGCCTGTCATGTGACCACAGTCAGGACTTCCAACACGGCAGACATCGACATTTCATTCCCTCAGCATGCTCTCATTTGCAGACTCCAGGAGATTCCACAGTAAACGTGCTCAGGATTTCAGGAAAGGAATTCTAATATGGAATCGATGGGTTCAGGAGGACCATTCTCAACGACACGCAGAATGTCAGTGGCCACATACGTCTAGTGCCTGAGACGAGTTTGTTCGATCCTGCAAAATGGTACAGAAAAGTCACAAACGATGCTTGAACTAGGAAACAGGCTAATTATCAGCAAAACAAGTATCCACATATACGACTATGCGTCAGGTGTGCAGGGTTCTATGGCCTAACCCCAACGTCACTTTCTCTTATCTAATTACAAAAGATTTTAACTCGACTAGGACAATGACTATGCTACAGATTTTCATTATTCACAGTATTCACCATTAAAAACTACCTCGGAATAAATTTATTTCATTACTTGTCCGTTGACTTCAGCATATCCCTTGATTTCGCTAGGTGAGGAAGACTTCCACCTCCACCATTTCTTCCCCCTGTAACCTTCCTAGTCACAGACGCTATTAATCCCAGACCTAAGGATGACCGACTCGAGCCAGAGGCTGGCCAGATCGCCCGTGGGGTAATAAGTGGGACAATGGCGCTTCTTCCTCATAACACACACCTGGCTTTTCTCTCCCGTCTTTCGCCATGCCGCAGCGCTTCTCTCTGGTATATCTGCTGGGCTTGGGCTGAACTAATCTCCGTTAAATCACTTAACCTCTTAAATTCTCCTACATCACGCAAGCCTTCGTATATGTCTTGCATTGTTATGATTCACCTCTCCTCGCAGATGTGTACTGGGCATGCGAAGTGCGCATGATATGAGATGCCTATTTCTGCTCACAGGCTGGACTTGACCTCTGCCCTGCTCGGTACAAATGCATCAGACAAGTACCGTGACCTGTCAATATCTGCAGAGTTCCAGTGGAGGTAGGAAACGCAGTACCCTACTTGCTGTTTCAGATGCAGCCCTCTCGCAGTGCCAAATCTGCCTTGCGTTACGATTGACATTATTGTCTCGACTCTTTTCAACCAATATATGACCCCACTATGGTGACCACTCAAATCTACTGGGCATATTATGGACAACAATAAAAACACTCAACTCTAAAAATAACACACAAAGTACTGTAATTATAACAACTAAAAAGTCAAGAATGCTGAATTTTTTCAAAACCATTATATCTGTATGAAGGTGTTTTATTCACAAGTACCGGTTTAACGTTGGAATGGATGCATCATCAGTGTCATACGCATACTTCCGACATACTGCTAACAGGACGATGTGGTGTATCTCTGAACTGCGGCTGCCCTTCCCAGAAACTTGTTTGTTAAGCCCATTATTACCGCGACCTGATCTGCAGATGAAGCACCGAACTCCCCGCCCCCCCTGATGGCAATATTCCTGTGAGCTCAGCAAAGACCCGCTGACAGCTTGACCAGCCAGTTATCTCGTTTATTGATGGCGAATGAAATCGTATTTTCTAATACACCTGGTAGAGTAAAAGGTTATGAACATCATTAAAACGTAATTGCACATAAACATTTTGTCAAACCACCTTATGCCATTACAGTACCCAAAAAATCGGAAGGTCAGAAGGATATCGTTAGAATACTTGAGTCGGTAATAATAGCTCGTAGCACTAGCCCATATAATAACCCGTGGGTTCAGGTAGGTAAAAACGATGGTAGTGTGCATGTAGTTCTTGATGTTGGGCATTAAATAAGAGTGTAAAAACAGAGTCAAGTCGTGCTGAAGATCTGGTCGAACTTCTCCAAAAATTTCACAAGGTTAGTATATGACCATTGTTGATTTACAGCGTTGGACGAGATGGCCACTGTGCCTCCAGCAATACGACGTACAGGATAGATACGTAAGACGCGCTGAAAAGTATATGCCTGATGCAACATCTCAGTTACCCAGAAATGCAGAGGTACCAAATAAGCTGAAGAGAATGTTGCTACATTCAAGATTTGCAACTTCAATGATGTATAATGTAAAAATGTAATAAGAGATATTCGCAAAAATATGAAGTACTATCAAAGGGTCGATGACGCATTGAAATCAGTAAAGGTAAAATTTGACGATACCGATGCCACTAATATTAGGGCTTGACACGGAATATATAAGGGAGTACTGTATTTGCAGAAGGTAGCCATCCCAAGAGTATGGCGTGTATGTTGGTTCAAATGGCTCTGAGCACTATGGGACTTAACTTCTAAGGTCATCAGTCCCGTAGAACTTAGAACTACTTAAACCTAACTAACCTAAAGACATCACACACATCCATGCCCGAGGCAGGATTCGAACCTGCGACCGTAGCGTGTATGTTGGTCTGAGCAGCTTGTAGAAGAAGCGATAGATTACTTTCATTTGGCTCATGGTCATTGCGGAGCCGAAAAGTATGTAGAAAAATTGTTAGAATGCATCACTTTCAGTAATCTCGTAAGGAGAGTGTCACAATAAAATCGTGTGATATATACCAAAGAGCAAAAGGGAGAAATGTCGCAAGCAGAGATCTTATGCAGACTATTGAACCCAATGAAGTGTTGAATATAGTCACAATGAATATTTTCGGACCGTTACCGAAAACCACTGGTAATTTTTCGTATATTTTGGTGATGGTGGAAATTTATCAAACTGTATCCATTGACGAAGGCAACAGCAAGAGTTGTATACAAGAGACTGTTATCTACTATTTTCCGAATCTAGGTAAACCACAGAGCAATGAAGTAAAGCTTTTGCATGTAACCACATTCAATCTGTGAAGTAATCCGGCAGAGGCAGATATGCGAGAAATTGGGTGATTATGTGAAACATACTGCCACAAAAACCGCCGAGCATAGGGAAAGTACGTAACTGAATCTGAGCAGATAATGAATTCATTAAACTGTGAAAGTATAAGATTCACTGCTCAGGAAATTTTGAAACAGGAGGAAAAAAAGGTTTTGTGGGAAAATTATTAGTTTACCTCTTGTAAAGAGTTGACAAGAAGAAATAATTACTTAGAAACAAGACGGAAAAGCAATCTCAGAGAGGACTTGTTGCCATGACGAAAACTTAAAGCTTGAAAATATAAAGTAGGCGATTTGGTTCTCATGAAAGCTTACGAGAAATCTAGGGAGATTAACCATGAGATAAAAGAATTTAAATTTGTGTGTAATGAACCATACAGGATAGTAAAAATACCATACATCAATGGTTATTACTTAGAATATCTTATATCAAAAAAGAGTTATGCTATTTTGGTTCAAAACGACAATGGTCAGATGTAAAATATAGTCTTGAAAGAAAGAAGAAGAAAAAGTACAAAATCAATATGTAATTAATTAAAGTATTGCAGAATTATGTACAAGTGCATATGTGTTAAGAGCAGTGAACAATGTATAAAGTAATTTCCCAAGTTTCAGGGGAACCAAATGTTATATGAAGATATTGTAGAAAGGACTAAACTTCTATGATGGAACCTTGGAAAGGAAGTAAAATACTAAGTTGTAAGTTGTGAAAAAGAACTCGCGATGGATTGCTAAAGTGGAAGCCATGGGGATTAAGGAAAAACTCACTTAGTTCTCCATAAACATAATGAAAGAAATGAAAATGAAGTCAACAAGAGATGCTCTATGGCGCACTGCCCTCTATGACGCACTACCCTGTTTACTGTTCTATTTCAATAAATTTTACACGTGTATGATGTAGTTTGTAGACTTATTAGTGTTCAGTAGTAGGTACAGGAGAGTAAACTACTAACAAGTGTTCAGTCAGTGGCCAATTTGGCAATAGACGTTTCTGAAAGTAAATAATAAACTGTTTATATTGTGATAAACGTATACTATACGGGTAACGAATTTCAAACTGAAACTGAAAAAGTGTTGTAGAACAGGTGTTTTCTTTACATGTTAATGTAAGGTAATCTTTGTTTTTCAATATGTGGTAACCAAATGAAAAAGGCATAATCTTTTTGAAGTATGTAACGAGTTCATCCTTTTAGGGTGATTCAACAAAATGTGGGACATATGAGACGCTACAGTCACATTTTTATGCAAACAGTATAGAATGAAAATCGACTCAGTAAAATCATGAATGTTATATTAAAGGTCACTGTTGAGGAAACATCTATAATTTTGTCTAGATGTAGAAGTGTTATTTCTGTAATAAATGTTCGTTGGAAGGAGAGTGTACTTTGTGAAAACATTAACAACTAATGGAAATTAATGTAACTTATAAACGCTCTGACTGTAAGATTCTAAGGGTATTATAACATGTAATTGATTTAAACAAAGTGAAATCATGAAGGCAGGGGATCCACTACGTTTTCTCGACAGCCAGTCTTTTGACTGAAGTTGGAGCGAGCAGCGCGAGGGAGGGAAGAGAACGGAGAACCAGAGGCAGCTGCAGGCGCGCCCCCGCAGTGCACGTGCCGTGGCGAGCCGCGTCCGGCGACGTGAGCCTCGGACAGCAGCCATTCGGTGCGGCAGAGCTCAATATTTGGTGTGGCACTGGCCCGCAGGTCCTGCAGTCGTCTCCAGTTTATTTGGTGCTGGACAGCAACTGGTATTATATAATGGAATATGGAGCCAATGATGCAGCAAGTTAACGTGCCTACCGCATGTGCATGGTAGTTATAAATTAATTCCTTCACTGGAGACGTGAAGAGCCTGTCAAAATTTCCATTCAGCAAGCAACGACTTCAACACCGATACGACTGCAGCCACCAAGGCAAGACATTTTTGTATTAACCGTATTTAGCAGTGTATCACGATGTTACAGTCAACGTCATACATTGCCAAAGTTTTAATATAGTTTCATGAAAAGTATTTGTTAGAATCATTGTCACAAAGTCATAAATCGAGCACTAGTTCACTGCCTATCTTTGTTGAATGTAAGTCTTGTCTAATTCTGTACGGTCGAATGATCGGAAATAATTAATTTTGGTATTTCAACAATCTTTCTGTGTCATATATGGTATGGCATTGTAAAATTCAATTTTGTGAGATTACTTCCCTTTAAATATGCTTCAGCAGAATATTAACTTTATGGCACAAAAGTCATTAACGTTAATTAACTTTTGGCACATTCGAGAACGTAAACTGAGAGAAGGTATCTAAATTGCTCCTTCAGAGCTCGCGACCAAAGCGACGTTCGTACACACAGTCTTTCCTTCAGTGGGTCTGTCGTATGGTAAGGCTGCACAGGGGCAAGCTGTTTGCTACAGGGGTGCGGATAAGACCGAATCCAGGTGGGCCACATACAGTGTTGTGTGTGTGTGTGTAGTGGCTTGTGCGGCGTACCAATCCCGAAAACCGAGCCCCATTATCGATAGCTCGGTTTGGAACGTAGTTTATATCATAGGTACGTGCGTTGCTGGTAATAGTGTTGTGTTGGGTAACAGTGGCAAAATTTTTGTTACAGATTCTGGTTAGTGTTAGTAATAACAGTGCAACGTTGTGCAGTCTCAATGGAAACGTTCCACCGGGAGACCTCAGAGCCGTACCTCTCGGTACAGGCCGTGCGGCGCAGTACGTTGGGGCTCCAGCGGGCTTCACTCGCCGTAGCGTGGCCAACGCCTTATTGTCATTTCTGGACAGCTGCAAATGTTATTCTGCGCATTATTAATTTTAGTTTAAACAATGTTAGCGGGCCACACGCCTAAGTATTGTCAAGTTCATAGTTACAAACTTTTCCTTTCCCTGCGGCGTAATGTTAAAAAACGGTTCTATTACACCCGATCCGGACATTTAAAATAGAGGTGAAATTGTCATACGTGGAATTGCTGGGTTCGGTTACAAAGTTATTAGCAGACAAAAAACCAATTACAAATCAATTTAGATTAGATATTGTATGGAGCGAAAACTGGCAATTCATCCTAAATAATGGAAAGTGTGAGACTATCCACACGAGTGCTAAAAGTAATCCGTTAAACTTTAGTTGCACGATAAATCAAGAAAAATCTAAAGGGCGCAATTCAACTAAATACCTAGGAATTAAAATTATGTACAACTGCAATTGGGCAAAAAAAACGTAGAAAATGTTGTCGAGAAAAGGCGAACCAAACACAGCGTATTATTGCCAGAATAATTAGAAGATGCAACAGATCTACTAAAGAGACTGCTTATACACTTCTCTTGCCTTTCCTATTTAGGAGTACTACTGCGTGGTGTGGAAACATTTCCAGATAGGATTAACGGAGCACATCGAGAAAATTCAAGCAAGGGGAGCACGTTTGTATTATCGAGAAGTAGGGCAGAAGGTGTCACAGACATGAATCAGGATTTGGGGCGGACACTGCTAAAACAAAAGATTTTCTCGTCGCGGCGGGTTCTTCTCACGGAATTTCAATCAGCAACTTTTTTCTGAAAATCCAAAATTGTTTTGTTGACGCTACGTAAATAGGGAGAACTGATCATCACAATAAACTGAGGGAAATCGGAGCTCGCACAGAAAGATTTAACTGCTGGTTTTTTTCCACGCAGTGAGAGTGGATTAACAGAGAATTATTCCGAAAGTTGTTTGCTGAGTGGCCATGTAGATGTAGATACTTCGTGGTGAAGAGCTTATTAGCCTAAGAGCATAAAACTTTTACGTTGCTAACAAGTGAACTAATATCTAATTTACTCCATGAGACACTGCAGATACCAGATGAATTCTATGTTGCTGAATAATAGCTTGTCAGACCACGCATATATCTTTTTATGTGTTTTCTTGAGCATCGCAACAAAGTTTGTTACATTTGTCACTGTTACACATTCACCTTTTCTGTGTTTCGTTGTCTTTTGTTGTGCATGAGCCCCACATACTAGTGTGTAAATATGTTAGTGATTCGAAAAACAAATCCAGGAAAACCTGCCCTCAAGTAGTTTAGTACAAAAAAGAGGTGTTGCAGCCAGAGTGACATATCGACCATAAATTGTACGGGAATAGGAGATGGTATCAGAGTGTACTGGCTACGACTAATTTCAATTAAAAGTATCCAACCACGAAAACTAAAATCGCTTTCCTCTCTCTGAAATGAAAGAAAAGATGTTTTCGTTGTTTCCGAGACATCGGACTGTCTGACTTATCTTTCATTTATACTGCTGATAATTGGGAACGTACACTGCTTTGTGCGAAATGTTTGTTACGACATGATATAGGAATGGCGTTTGCTATACACTATTAAAATGCAAGTGTTCCTTTAGTGGGACTGGGACATCTATTTCTTGTTAGAATCTATATGCGATACCATTCCACTTCGGAATGTCGCCTGATTGTCTGTCCCACGCGAAGTCTGGTAAAATATGGTGACCGATTTTCTAGTTGTGGCCGTCATTAACGGCAGCTGTAGAGAAGTTGTAGCACAAGGGGTGATCAAGAAGTTCCCATTAGAAGCACACAAGAGTTCAGAATCGGTACGCCACTCAGGCAAAATCGCCGTCAGCCCTGAGGCATTTATCGCACCGACGCACCCGTCTGCTGAAACACTGGGCCCTGCTGTGTGAAGAGGTCCGAAACTGCCTGCTGCATATCCTCTTCCGACGGGAATAGTCGACCGTTCAAGGCCCTTTCTAAGGGAGTGGCGGCGTGTAAACAGCGCGGGGAGAGACCAGGACTACAGTGCGGCTGCCCAACTGTCTCCCACAAGTCGTAACGAAAAGAGTTGGCCTCCCAGATCGACCGGAGTCTTGTGTGGAATCGCAACCACCACGGAACTTGGCGCACTATTCTTCAGCGGTGGTTTCCGACACACATGCTGCCCCGTACACATTATTCATTCTCCAATGGATGTCTACAGGCGTTTCTCCTTGAGCACCCAAGAAGAGAATAACGGTACGTTGAATCTGTTTGGACGCATTTCTGGATTCTCCAGAATTCCCGTTTCTGAATTTACAGGACGCTCGTCGGAAAGACACGAATGCCTCATTAATCCCTTGGCTATATTTCGGTGCTTGTGTACCTGCATCGGAGTGTTGCGCTACGTTGCATGTATGCTGCAGCAGTGCACTGAGTCAGAAACTCTTCGACCGTCCCTTACAGTTTAGACGATTGTTTCCGTGGTAACATATTCTTACAGACTGAAGACAGTTCATGGCTATTTCCTACCGATCGATTGTTTTGTAAACCACTTCTTTCGTGGATGGACAAAGATCTTTCATATTGTTTCTACTGAACCTCACCCTGCCATCTGCTTTTCCTACAGAGCACTTTACGTCAGAATCACATTTCTGGGTGGTTATTCCCGGCTGTTGCTCGTATTTACTCCCTCTGCCAATGTATAGCCAATAGTGTATTTGAACAGTAATTGACTTAATCACCTAATAAACAGACAACACTTGCGACAGCGTGCTCGACAGCAACCAGTCGACTAGGATGAGGGACGCCTTCTATGGCAGTGTCATTACTGTCGGTAGTCAACAAATCGACTTTGCTGCCACCGTAAATTAATGACAGCTGTATGATTGCACTCGAGATCTCTCCTAATTACTTTGTGCAAGCATACAGGTATATTAGCTGTTTCAAATAAATTGTGTCTGCGATTTTCAAACCTATTCTCTATTCGTAATTCATGTCCTTTGTGCCAATTGTTGATTTCCTTCATTTATGCTTGTATGACTTTGACAAGAAAACTCAAGAGAAAGGGGAAGAGTGCAAATAGTTTGGGTGTCAGTAAGTAGTGCAGTACTGTTCCACTAGAACATCGTATTTCGATAGAGATCCGAGAAAGAATCTGAATGGGCTTTATTCTTGCAGTGACTTCAAAATTTCCGCAAACTGCCCAAAAGTGAGAAAAAATGGCCAGCTGAAAGACCAGTTCCCATTAATGCTCTGGTAACGGAAACTGAACGGACATTATTCACACAGTTCACTTCAGTGTTCCCTCAACACGAGCAGAGCTTTTTGTATGATACGTTCCTTAGAACGTAACATCAGATGGTGTCTAAGAATGAAACAGCAGAGAAGATGACAAGGAGAAGGAATGGCTCACCTGAATAATTTCCTAAGTAAGGATTGGGCCTTCGTCCAGCTTGAAGTTCATGACCTAAAAATATTGTACGTTGTTTGAACAGGTTGTAAACAATCGCTAACAGTCCCTCAAAGCCCCCATAGCAGTAGGTCACCAGGCATTCTGGGCAGTAAAGTGCCGTGACCAGCATCAGCCCTTTCTTTATGTGTTAAGTCATATAACAGCAGACACAATTTTGCTTGTTATATTTCAGTGACGTCAGCGCCAGCGCTTCCTTGTCTCTAGGCTAGTTTCAGGAATAGCACCTGTCCACATCCCAATGCTGTGGAGGGGGAAGGGGAGAACCTCCCACCCCACAACCCTGCTCGGCAGCCAGTGCTGTGCAGTTTTTAACTTGCACGCGTGTTGTCGTATGCTGTCCGGCATGAAGCACTGCCAGCACCCACTATTCGACTGAAGGTTATACGTATAGAAGACACCTGCACATACTGCTACGTTCACGTTCTTATGGGAGCGAGAGTCGACTGTAGTTCACAAGTCCGTGCAACCCACTGCTCGTTCGCGCTACTGCTTAGTGTTAGGATTTGAGGCTCCGCCCCCCTCCCCTCCACCCTCAACATCCAGCTGCCCGATCCGAGCGCACCCTTTCTCAGCAGCCAATGGCACACAACGCAGCAGAGAAGCTGTGACCTGGTGACGTCATGTATAGTTTTGCACACAAGCTTGACATCGTCTAGAGTCTCTTTGCAGGATGTTATCACTAATGAGTAGAAAAAAAATTTCTGAACGATCTGACGACATCACACACACGTGTGACGTCAGAGTCCTTAACTGCTCATGTAAAACATCTAATGCCGTCATTTCGTCCCTGTCTGTATGGCTGTATCCCATGTGTTTAATTGAGGAGACGCCTTTATTGAGTGAAGAAGAATTTGACAAGTCTCTTTGTTATAAACATCTTTCAGCATCAAGACTGGATTAGGCACGATGGCGAAGGTGCATAGGACAGTAGACAGGAGGGATGTTGTTTATCCAATAATGGCTATACAGCAGGATGGCTAGAAGATGCATTACGTGATTGGGTCCACCAGTGGAACATGCCGCACATATTGGAATTGTTTACCGTCTTAAAAATGCCTATCTGTTCTCCCACCACACAAGATGGGTAAGTAATTGCAATTAGTAGTCATCTACCTATAATATTAATAATAATATTAATAATAATAATAATAATAGTCTCCATGTTATAACTGATACATACTAATTCTGAATGTGCAGTTAAAATTATTTTGTAGACTCATTTTAAATTACGAACTATTGGTACACTTATAATTTCTATTATTAATTACGCAATACTGGACTAGTTACTATTTTTATGACTGGATTGATTTATGAAATAATAATCCAAAGTAATAATGTAACAGAAACTAGTAGATATTCATTTGTTAAGAAAAACTGTAAACCCTTTAGAGCAGAGCATTGTTATTTCCACACAGTGTGGGAGTCGTAAGCGTGCCTTTGATGTGAGCGGACTTTTTTTTATTTTATGCGAAAAATGTAATTTTAGGTTTGTTAACCTGAAAAATCAAAAGAAGACTGTATGATATACTAAAATTAAAGAAACTATATTACGTAAAAATAAAAATTCTGCAACAAGAGTCATTTAATTTATTTAGATCAATGCATCTATGAGGACCTTCAAATGTGACATTTTCAGCTTCAAGAATGAGACCCCTAGACAAGAGGAACTGGAGCCAACTCTACATGAAAAGCTAAGTGAACTAGAAAGCTTAATGTAACTTTCACTGCTCTCAAATCTTCATAAAAGACTAATGTGGGCAATAGACGGAATTAGGATGGAGGGAGATTACAAGTGGCGCATACGGCTGCCCGCCCCTGGCTCTGAGGCACGTATCAGTCACACAGCGTGACGTTCATGACGCCATCGCTACAGACGAGACTTCAGCATGCTGCCAGGAATACCATCCTCAATGTTTCAACCACTGGTCCACAGACATAGGTAACTGTTAATTTAGTTCTGAAGATAATATTAATGAGAGTAAAGGTTGCGAATGCTGTATATATTTACAGCGATCAGTAAACAATTCACCTACTTGTGGGAGAAATGTCAGAGTGTGAGGACATCAAGACGCATATCAACACTCCCTGCTTCAAAAAAAATGGTTCAAATGGCTCTGAGCACTATACGACTTAACTTCTGAGGTCATCAGTCGTCCCTGCTTCATGGCGGTGTAAGTTTTGACAGTGGGATCGCAGACGAAACAAAAAGCAAGCTCTGCTAATAGTAAGTGCTTGCAACCACCTGACGTGGACATAACGTTGTAAAATCAAACCTCCTGTCCTAAGACCAATAGCTGTAAGCACGTCAGTGTCGGTATGAGATCGCACTGGGAGTTCTGCCCAGTGACAGTGTTTGAAAACTGACTCTCTGGTAACATCAAAGTAATATCACACACGGATGAGCCGGCCGGAGTGGCCGAGCGGTTAAAGGCGCTACAGCCTGGAACCGCACAACCCCTACGGTTGCAGGTTCGAATCCTGCCTCGGGCATGGATGTGTGTGATGTCCTTAGGTTAGCTAGGTTTAAGTAGTTCTAAGTTCTAGGGGACTGATGACCTCAGACGTTAAGTCCCATAGTGCTCAAAGCCATTTGAACCAACCATCACACACGGATGAATGGCGTCGACTATGCGATGTGGCCATGCACATTTCAGCCTTGTTCCTGAGTTATGATCACTCTCTGTCGGTGACACTGAATGACCATGTAGTCCCTTTCGGACAGTTCCCTGAAGTAGTCAAACCACAGAACGACAGGTTGCGCACATCTCCACAGGAGGAGGCTTTTTAGAGTTTAATGTATACAAGATATGGAGTACAGAATAAGTTGGAGTGACAACTAAGGTGACAGTCACACATTCTCAAGTTCTGTGAGACATTGTGGAGCAATCTGCCAGAGTCATCTCGCCAAACTGTCTGCCTTTCTGAAGAAACCATAGCTCAACTCTACGACGTATGCTGTGCGTCGACGGAGGTCTAGAATGTGATTCAACTTTACCTAATGTGGGCAGAGAACTACGATCTCATTTACACATGTTTATATATCCAGTTATATGTAACAGCTTAAAAAGTTTAGGGGCCATACATTTGTTATATTATTGCACTGTAAAACGCACTGCATTGTAATGTAAGCGAATATTTACCGTCATGACTGAGAGGACTAAACAACCTTAAGACAAGGGTCTTCTATTAAGCGACTGGTACTCCAGAGGTGGTGCTGGAAACCGTAAGGACAACACAAAACGACTCTTTCCTTCCCAATAACATACATACTTTAATTATCGGGTCTTCAGATGTGGGAAAGCTAATCTACTGCTGTTAACACATCCTGAGGATGTCTGCTTCGAGCATGTATATATTTAATCGAAAACCGAAATATCAGCTATTGCAGGAAATTTTGTATAGCATCGAAGGAGTAACATACCAGACATTCAGCAAAAGACGTGATATTACACCACCTGGAAAAGTGAAACCAAACAGGCATTCAGATTTGACGACATTGCAGAAGTTAATCAGGACGATATCCAAGGATATTTCTGCTCTGGCAACCATATACAAGTCAATACATCCTATTTCAGCCAAGCATACTCAAGGACACAGACGCAGGTGGTCTAGGATAATGCAAAACTTATTATCGCTTTCAAACAGAACAATCTGAATTCAAACTGTATTTACCAAGCACCTGTAGGTACCGAAATGTCATACGGTTTAATTCATTACCACATCTGGAGACTGATGGGGTAACTCGCAGTATGGCTTTCTGGCTATACATAAAAACGGAAAATTCAATGAGGGCCGATATGGACGAAACCTCATGAGAATCTGCATAAAAGGCAGTGTATCAAAACGTAACTGTATCAGTATTCTGTAGACCACAGACAAATATGCGTGTGTTGTACGCTGGTTTTGGAGGATGCAAAACAGAAAATCGAGGCAATCAGAGCTACATAAATGGAACTAGAAAGTTTCATTGAGGCAGTGGCTAGAAATGGTGAGGTCGTGAATGCTAGAATACAGAAATGTGAACTACTCGTCAATGAGAAAACTGAAAAAGTCAACACAAAACTAATTGATATGCGTGTATGTGACAACGCAATAGCAAAGACACCTGACTCCCATCATCAGCCGAAGTCTTAAAGTATATATATATTGTTGTGATGTCGTCGATGGTGGTCGAACCCGGAACTCCAGATGGGCGAGCTGAAGCCGGGACCCACCGCGCCGTCTTTCGTCAGGAGGCCGAGCAAGTTCAATACCGTCAAGGGTCAGTGCACAGTGATGCAGCGGTATTTGGTGGCATTACTTCACTCTCATAATTTACAGTGCTTCTAAGAGTGCAGCGCAGTGTCGGCGGCCGCCCGCGCGCTGTGCCGCGAGTCCAGCCGGCTCAGCAACTCCTGCTATGCCGGCGCCGCTGCTGGTGTCAGCAAGGCCGCCCGCCGCTGTAAGTCGGCCGCGCTCTTTCCGGTCGCCGCCCACCGGACGTTGCGCTGCCCGCTATTCCGGAGGCTGCTAGAGTCCCCGGTCCTCGCTGCCCACCTCCCAGTCTGGCCTGCTCTGTCCGACCATGGGACGAACGTGGTTGTACTGGTCACCCGTGGCCCTCACCCGCTGCTGCTCCCAGGATAGGACCGGACTCGAATCCGCGCCCTCCTGGACGCTGTGCCGCAACTTGCCACCAGTGGTACTTGCCGGATGGCAACACCTGCCGCCGACTCCGGCGCTGCTCCAGTGCTGCGGCGCCTCAAGCAGCGTATGCCTCGCCCGGATCCCGGTACGCCAGGTAGGAAGCGAACGTGGCCCGTCCTGGACCCGCTGCAGACCGCTGTTACTGCACTCCTTTAGGCAGACCGTGCAATCTCCAAGTACCCGGCTGCCGTTCCAACCTGCACCGGTGTTGTGTCCCCAGAGGTGGAATACAGCCCGAACAAGTACATAGAAATAAAGTACAGATATACACAGAATATTTACGAAATCGCTGCCAAACTGGCCCCTACAAGCGTAGACCAGTACAGGTCCATCCCAACGCTCGACTGGCCTAGCACACTCCCTCCCAAGGACTATTTAAATCGCTTTTCCCCTCGCTTCTGACATAGTGTCAGAGAGACAGAAACCATGGCAAGGATAAATTCCCACACGTCAGCCATCTACAAATCGCCACTTGGCTCTGGCGTAGTACCTCGCCCCATATCGCAATAAGTTCAAGCAATGCTGCGGTTTCCGGCCTCGCTGTTACTTCACACAAAGCAAATCGAGAGCGCAAACCGCCATCGCAGCACTGCGCTTGCGAGTGCCATGTTTGCATTGCCTGGCCTACTAGCAACACAGCCGCGCGGGATTAGCCGAGCGGTCTGTGGCGCTGCAGTCATGCACTGTGCGGCTGGTCCCGGCGGAGGTTCGAGTCCTCCCCAGGCATGGGTGTGGGTGTGTGTGTTTGTCCTTAGTATAATTTAGGTTAAGTAATGTGTAAGCTTAGGGACTGATGACCTTAGAAGTTAACTCCCATAAGACACACATTTGAACATTTTTGAACCAGCAACACTCCGGGAGCGACCCCAGATTCCATCGTCCAACCGCGCGTTCATTGATTTAATAAAATTTCCTCTTTCATACGGTTAAGATTAATACTAGCGCAACACACATCTGTAGCGGAAACGTTTAACTGACAATCCGAAAAGGCTGTAACACACTATGGAAGGAAGTTAAGAAGAAGAAGAAAAGAGAGTACTTGCTATTACTAAGTTCATTAATCATAACAGTAATGCTAAGTTAGAACACATTGTGTCAATAGGATGAAACCATATGTTACGTAAGTGCAGAATACATTGAACTGGGAAGGCAAGACGAGTTCGAGATACGGAATCTGAAAGAAAGTGCAGCTTATCAAAGCAAATATTTTTGAAAACTTCAAACATCAAAAACTATATTCTGAAAGAGTTAAAAGGGTGTGGTGAATCATTACACGTGAATATAGTGCATTATTATTATTATTATTAAACCGCCTTCAAATATCAGTACAAGTGTGGCGACGTAACTGTGTAGTCAGTTTGGAAACAATCGTCTTACACACTGGTATTTTATCCTAGGGGTAATACAGCCTTCTATCGATAACGAGAACAACATTTTCGTCTTAGCTGTACTTTAAAATCCCCATAAATAATTGCATTTTCGTACATATCCTATCACAACTCGTATTGCATATTTGTTCAAATCCAACCGGAGTTAGTACAGCTATAGTATTTGATGCTGCTTTCTTCTGCGTTTCACGTAATCATCCAAATTTAAAGCGGAGCGTTATCTTGTCGTTGTATTCATGTAATTTACATAGTTCAGAGTTTTCCTTCAAATGGTTCAAATGGCTCTGAGCACTATGGGACTTAACTTCTAATATCATCAGTCCCCTAGAACTTAGAATTATTTCAACCTAACAAACCTAAGGACATTTCACCCATCCAAGCCCGAGACAGGACTCGAAACTGCGACCATAGCGGTCCCGCGGTTCCAGACAGTAGCGCCTAGAACCGCTCGGCTACCCCGGCCGGCTCAGGGTTTCTTCCATATTATCTTTACACTTGCAGTCAAATGCCACATGGCTGTTGGGAAAGCACTCGATACCATGTCGATCTCTGTGGAGTATCGAGGAATCACAAGTTTCGTTTGCCTAACCTTACTGTTCATTCTCCAACTCCCTCCTAACAGACGTCAGTCATCTGCCACCAATAACAGCAAAGTATCTATGGTACATGAGTACACCTGTGCAGGAATCTATGGCCACCATTCTCCATTTGTCTATTCAGAATGTCATCAGACTCCAGCTGTGTTTGGTAACTCATATGTCAGGCGAAAGGTGGCACAGGCAAAATACCAAAGTAAAAAGTTAATACGAATTTTATTATAACACAAATAAACAAGTTTGTCAAACAGGAGTCAGTGTGGAATGAAATCATTGGAAACAAGTCACTTCTTCAATACTGAAAGAACAATAGTAGTACCTGTAGACAGAAGGCCTGACGATATCACAGTAAACTGAAGGTTCGAGAATGCAATGTCCCTACACAAATAAAGCCACAATCAAAGCCCGGAAGCGATGTGCAAAAGTTAAAGTTCTGAATGGGTGAGTGTAAGTAATGTCTCGAAGGGCCCCACAAAAGTTTGTCTGGTATGTTACCGATGAAAAACAAACACGAATACTACCAACATGTCTCTCCGGTGTGGAGGGCACGACGGTGCAGCTCCACAGCTGGCAGCTCCTGGAGGAGAAGGACGACGCGGGCGGCGTCGACGTAGCAGTGGCTCCAGAGTGAGATCCCGATTGTGGGAATGCATTCGCGGCCGGCGCCTGGCCCAGGAACCTCACTCGGAGTTAACTGGTCGAGCTTAGCCTGGGCAATGGCCTAAATACCGCTCATTAACCAGGATACAGCAGGCGCTGCTTGGGGTCACGTGCCGCCCGGAGGAGGGAAGGCGTGCGGGGCCAGCGAGCACTGGCAGAGCCCGGCCCGCCGCCTGCTGACCTGGCGCAACCCGGCCGTCCCTCGTCTGCTGTCTGCAGAGCCGAGCTGTCCCCTGCGGGATGCACGCCGCACAACACAGCTGTGTGGCCGGTTGCCGGTTCAGTAGGCGCACCGCTTGAGACGGCGAATGGGCAGATGTGGGCTGTTTGCACAATTTAATGTTTGCGAACAAACTGTTTTAGCGAGTTATTAATTTTTCCGTGCTGTTGCAAACCATATTATAAAAAAAATAAAAGCTTTGGGGTGCTGTTGCAATTAAGTTTTCTTTCCATGCACTGCAATTGTGATCCTGTTCTATTTATTGTGCGGCTTGCATTTTGTTTTCCGAACTTTATACTGAACTACTTCCTCTATCCATTTTTTACCTCTACTCAAAACTGACCACACAGCATATTTTCTGGTTCAACACGGTGTTGTTCAAGGGAGCGAAGCTGTAAATGCTAGCATTGCGTAAGGAGGTACAACATTCAGCTGTTTTACGGTACACAGTTGGTTAAAACTGTTGCATGTTTATGTAATACAGGTGTGAGCCGGCCGCAGTGGCCGAGCGGTTCTAGGCGCTACAGTGTGGAACCGCGCGACTGCTACGATCGCAGGTTCGAATCCTGCCTGGGGCATGGATGTGTGTGATGTCCTTAGGTTAGTTAGGTTTAAGTAGTTCTAGGTTCTAGGGGACTGATGACCTCAGCAGTTAAGTCCCATAGTGCTCAGAGCCATTTGAACAGGTGTGAGATGTCATGTTCGTTGTGGAGTAACGCTATTTACGACGTCCTGTAACAGTGGTAACAGTTAACGTGGTACCCGTCCAGGGACAGTGCTGTGACGCCATATACCACAAACATCGCTGACAGCAGATCTGAGTAAACAACTTACGATGGAGGAAAATTAACATCGACCTACACAGAAGCATAAAGAGTGAAAAAATTAATGGACTTCACATCGAGGGAGGAGAACCTGGTTTCGGTAAAACAACTTCCAACAAAAGTGGGCAGGACAACACCTTCTACGAGCTGCTCCCTGTCTGAGCAGTGTCAGTGATGAGAGAGATTGGTGCGGTGTGGCGTGTGAAGGATACAGGATGTTCCTGCAGACGGACATGTAGGCTACTAAAGAGAACGTAGCACCGATGGATTTAGGTAAAAAAAACTGGCAACAATGCAGCGAATGTCTTATCATTGAGAACTACCCAAAAATACATGAGCACGTCATGATACTGAATGAAATCAAACCTCAATAATTATGTACCTTATTCCATTTCAGTTTGCCAGATTGCGTTTGTGATCGTAGTATCTGCTTAATATTATGCTGCCAGTGCAATAAAAGAAACCCGTAGCGTGGAAGACCGCAGTATATCTAAGGCTATTCGACTATATCCCGCCAAAATAAGAATAACTCACCACAAAGATACCCTTAGAAACCGCTATTAGTTCTACTTAGGCCACACTATACAAAGAATATGTACAAAAATTAGAACCAGATAGCTAGGCAATTGCTTTCTTATTATTTTTCCGAACCAAACGTACTTGCCTGTTTTTGTAAATTTTCAGAAATATGCAGTATAGCGTTGCTCACGTGCAAGGACAGACTTCTGTGGTTGAGTGCTTTACATAAAGTGTATACAGATGTGTGAACAACCTCTACATACGGTAAGACGGATGACACTCAGAGGTTCCGAGGATGTCGTGCACTATGGGCACTCACCGTCACAGCTGGAGTCCAGAGAACTTCCAGCACGCCGTGGGGCAGCCAGAGAGCGTAATGCTGCTTTCGTTACGACCGCGCCAATAAAAATACCTTCCTCCAGAATGTAGGCCACAATAGATTGTCTGGTGTAATACAGAACAAACACAGTATATTGCCTATAATTTTGCAGTCATGCTAAGTCATTAGCAGAATAAACAAGATGCATTGTAATATAATGTGTATGTAGCGTTAATGGTTATCTTAACTATTTGAGAACTCCTGTTTTTCAATACAGCACAGATTTACTATGACCCTTTTATAATCTCGCATATATGGATAGGTCTGTTAGTAAACTTCCATCCAGCACAAAAAATTTAAAATATTACTTTACCTGTTTATTTCCAGTCTTAGCTCTTCCTAAAATTTGTAAATGTGTTCTGCAAGTCTGAACACATAAACTAAACTGAGTTTCGGTCTAACAGTTCTTGAAGCTTTAACAGCACCGTCCGACCGCCATGTCATCCTCGGCCCACAGGCGTCACTGCATGCATCTAACGTGAGTCACGTGGTCAGCTCACCGCTCCCCAGGCCGTTGTCGGTTTACGAGACCAGAGCCGCTACTCCTTAGCCAAGTGGCTGCTCGACTTTGTCTCACCGTCGACAGGTGCTACTCACTTGCCGACAGCACTTGGCAGACCCGAATATTTAGGCACCCGAGTGCCAGCCAAGGCCGACAGCGCATACCATTTATGATGTGGGGACCGCCCCTACGACAGCGGCATGGCCGTTGACAAGTTTGTAATACCACTACTCCTAAATATTCTCCATAGAACATTGTTTATTATTGAGTGTAAAAATAATTCGAACAAAATATTTCATATAACATGTGTCCAATTTTCATTCGGTACAGAAACACGGATGTTTATAAAATTAGATTTTTATTTCGTGTGCTAGTATGACAATTTGCTATGGGATTTTTTCCAGTGCCGTCACGATATTTTAGCCTCTTAGAGGCTGTAAAGTTGTCAGTACTTGAAGAATGGTTGTAAATGTAATAATGTTCTGTAACTAGAGTCTTTGTGTCTCAAATTGTTGTAGAAAATGGAGCATACGTCCGCGCTTGAGAGTTGGGGCAAGTTGGCGGCAAAGAGTCTCCACGCGCCGGCAGCCGAAGCCGACAGCTCTCCGCGCCAGAGGTGCCGTACCAGCCAGCTGGCCACTGTCCGACGCAACGGAGTCAGCGGGAGAATAAACAGGTAATTGGAAGTAGCAGAGGAATCCTGAGTTTGTCAAATATTGGTTTCCCTATGGTTACTGTGTGTTAGAAGTTCAGTTGTACACAAGAACCCTGCGCCAGAGTTGCTCTGTGAAAGTTGTAGCTAGACATAGCATATAACAGTCACCCAGGGAAAGACAACTGATTGTGTAGCTAGTCGGGATCGCAAATATCTTCGATCAGTTATTGATTTAGAGTTTTTGGTCCACTAAGTTAGTGTGATCGATTTTAGTAGAGGAGGAGGAGATTAGTGTTTAACGTCCCGTCGCGATTTTAGTAGACTAGTTGTGCAGTCTGTCTGCTTTGGGTTTACACTGCTCCGTAAGGGAAATTTAAGGTACGCTGAGGTCAAGGAAAGGCTTAGCTACGGCATCGCACTTGGTGAGTGTGTTAGTTGTTGCGGGCAGGACGTAGATACAGTGGTGAGTATCCACGTGGAAAAACTAAAATCACTCTCATCTCTCAGAAATGAAACAAAAGACACTTTTCTCCTGGACCGCTTTCGTTGCTTCCGAGAAACTGAAGTATGCCAATTAGCTCTCATTAGTTCTGCCGATAATTTTAGGTAGACACGACTTTGCGGGGGACTATTTCTTATTGCGTGATTTAAATATACAGGCACATATGTATCCCGTTCGCTTTACGCTAGTAGAACAGAATGCAAGCGTTCCTTTAGCGGGACTTGTGAAATACGTTTCTTGTTACAGCTGATAGGCGCTGCATCCCATCTCGCAAAGTCACGTCATTGTACGTCCTGCGCACAGACTGCCAAAATATTGCAGCCGATTTCCTTGTTGCGGTGTAGTAGTTTATATGATGTTTCTTGTTACTACATACTGCTTATAGACTTAAAACAGTTCACGGAAATTTTCCGCCTAACGAGTGTTTTGTTAGCCACTTCTTTCGTGCGTGAATTAAGTTTCCTACACATTTTTTCCTCTCAGCGTGGTAACTGTTTCTGCTGTATGTCGTCATTGCATCTCTGGTTTTTCCAGATGGTTACTCCGGCCTACAGATGAAACTTGCGACAGCGAGCAGGACAACGGTCAGTCGGCGAGCACAACTGACGCTGGGTGCGTCAGTGTCGTTATTGCCAGCAGGCAACACGTCAGGTTTGCCGCCAACACATCTCGCTCAGAGTCACATGAGACTAACTGCTCTCGCCACTGCACTTAATAACTGTACGAAAGAATACACGTATATCGACAATTTCAAATTATTCCGCATTCGTAATTCACGTCCTGTGTGCCAGATGTTAGTTTCGTTCATTTATGATCGTACGACATTGAGAAGAAGTCTCAGGAGAAAGAGGGAGGGTGGGACTCGTTTGGACGCCAGCAAGTAGCTCAGCGTTGTCCCAGTGGAACGTCGTGTCTCGATGACGATGCAGGAACAGAATCTCAATGAGCAGTACCCTGGTACTCCCTTCAAAATTTCCGCAGCTTGCCCAAAACTAAGGAGAAAGGGCCAGCTGGAAGACGTTCTGGGAGAACAAGCTGAATTTACATTATTAATGCAGTCCACTTCAGTTTCTCCTCAGCGTAGGCAGAGCTGTTTCTAGGAGACATTCCTTACAACATGTCAGAGGGTGGTCATGGATCAAACTGCAGGGACGCTGGATGATACCATAAGTAAGGAACAGGTATTTGTCCAGTTCGAAGATAATGAACTGATGATTTCGTGTCAACGGAGTGTAAAGCCTCATCCATTCTGCTCACTTTAATATTTTATCAAGAAGGCCAAAAATTATTCTAGAACACTACTCCTCACATCTGAATGCCTAAAGACAGCTGGGAGACCAATTCATACTAATGTTTTGGGAACGGAATTTGAGTGGGAAGTACTCGTGACAGCTGCTTCAGTATTCCCACAACACACCCAGGGATCATCTCAGGCCATTTTCTTTGCGACATGATACCAAAAGGTGGCCTTGCATGTCACTATAGGGAACCTGCGGAAGATAAGGAATGGCCGAGCTGAATAACTGCGTAAGTAGGGAAAGGGCATTTGTCCAGCTAGAAGATCATGACCTGAAAATATTGTATGAACGAAATATAAACGAGATTCAATCATGCTACTCAGTAATCCCGTATGTTATTTTTCACCACTTCCCTCTCAAAATAATATCAGAAAATGGTTTGTATGTGACTCTAGAGAACCTTTGAAAGATAAGCATGGCCCGGCTGAATGATTCCGTAAGTTAGGAATGTGGTATTCTCAACTCACATACTGTGTTCTGATAACGCGTAGGGACGGATTCTGAATGAGCGTTATTCTACCTGCTCATTTCAGTATTACCACGCAGTACCCGAGTAAACATTTTACACTACTGTTACTTACAACGTGATTCAAAAAGCAGATCCAGTATGTCACCCCTAGAGAACTGAGGAACACAGGGTAATGATCAGGTGGGTAACGTAGTACGGAAGGCAGGGAATATTCTCCAGCTGGAAAACCGATTCTCACTGATGTCGTGGGACCGACATGGCACATGGTGTCCACATCAGTATTCCCTCACCACAACAAGGTTATTCTCGGCCACTTTCCTTACAACATGATACCAGGGAGCGAACTGTTGTTTCATTGCAGATAAGCTGAAAATGAGGTGGGATGGTTGAACTGAATGTACATTTTTCTAGACTTTAGTGTTGCCATTGTTCCGCATCTACGCGGGGTCGGTACGGCTATTTGTCGGAAGCGGCGTGGTTGATCTGACAGGTAGCCGGGTGCCTGTGCTGTCGCCACCTAGTTACCACCCAAAAGGGCATCAGAGTACCCAGCTGCCGGCACGAGGTGTTATCAACGTGAGAAAGTAAACGAATGTTCCCTGCATAGCATGTAACTGATGTTCGGTTCAGGTTTTTTTTTTTTTTTTTCTCATCAGTCTACTGACTGGTTTGATGCGGCCCGCCACGAATTCCTTTCCTGTGCTAATCTCTTCATCTCAGAGTAGCACTTGCAACCTACGTCCTCAATTATTTGCTTGACGTATTCCAATCTCTGTCTTCCTCTACAGTTTTTGCCCTCTACAGCTCCGTCTAGTACCATGGAAGCCATTCCCTCATGTCTTAGCAGATGTCCTATCATCCTGTCCCTTCTCCTTATCAGTGTTTTCCACATATTCCTTTCCTCTCCGATTCTGCATAGAACCTCCCCATTCCTTACCTTACCAGTCCACCAAATTTTCAACATTCGTCTATAGCACCACATCTCAAATTCTTCGATTCTCTTCTGTTCCGGTTTTCCCACAGTCCATGTTTCACTACCATACAATGCTGTACTCCAGACGTACATCCTCAGAAATTTCTTCCTCAAATTAAGGCCGGTATTTGATATTAGTAGACTTCTCTTGGCCAGAAATGCCTTTTTTGCCATAGTGAGTCTGCTTTTGATGTCCTCCTTGCTCCGTCCTCATTGGTTATTTTACTGCCTAGGTAGCAGAATTCTTTAACTTCATTGACTTCGTGACCATCAATCCTGATGTTAAGTTTCTCGCTTTTCTCATTTCTACTACTTCTCATTACCTTCGTCTTTCTCCGATTTACTCTCAAACCATACTGTGTACCCATTAGACTGTTCATTCCGTTCAGCAGATCATTTAATTCTTCTTCACTTTCACTCAGCATAGCAATGTCATCAGCGAATCGTATCATTGATATCCTTTCACCTTGTATTTTAATTCCACTCCTGAACCTTTCTTTTATTTCCATCATTGCTTCCTCGATGTACAGATGGAAGAGTAGGGGCAAAAGGCTACAGCCTTGTCTTACACCCTTATTAATACGAGCACTTCGTTCTTGATCGTCCACTCTTATTATTCCCTCTTGGTTGTTGTACATATTGTATATGACCCGTCTCTCCCTATAGCTTACCCCAACTTTTTTCAGAATCTCGAACAGCTTGCACCATTTTATATTGTCGAACGCTTTTTCCAGGTCGACAAATCCTATGAAAGTGTCTTGATTTTTCGTTAGCCTTGCTTCCATTGTTAGCCGTAACGTCAGAATTGCCTTTCTCGTCCCTTTACTTTTCCTAAAGCCAAACTGATCGTCACCTAAGCGCATTCTCAATTTTCTTTTCCATTCTTCTGTATATTATTCTTGTAAGCAGCTTCGATGCATGAGCTGTTAAGCTGATTGTGCGATAATTCTCGCACTTATCAGCTCTTGCCGTCTGCGGAATTGTGTGGATGATGCTTTTCCGAAAGTCAGATGGTATATCGCCAGACTCATATATTCTACACACCAACGTGAATAGTCGTTTTGTTGCCACTTCCCCCAATCATTTTAGAAATTCTGATGGAATGTTATCTATCCCTTCTGCCTTATTTGACCGTAAGTCCTCCAAAGCTCTTTTAAATTCCGATTCTAATACTGGATCCCCTATCTCTTCTAAATCGACTCCTGTTTCTTCTTCTATCACATCAGACAAATCTTCACCCTCATAGAGGCTTTGAATGTATTCATTCCACCTATCTGCTCTCTCCTCTGCATTTAACAGTGGAATTACCGTTGCACTTTTAATGTTACCACCGTTGCTTTTAATGTCACCAAAGGTTGTTTTGACTTTCCTGTATGCTGAGTCTGTTCGTTCCGACAATCATATCTTTTTCGATGTCTTCACATTTTTCCTGCAACCATTTCGTTTTAGCTTCCCTGCACTTTCTATTTATTTCATTCCTCAGCGACTTGTATTTCTGTATTTCTGATTTTCCCGGAACATGTTTGTACTTCCTCCTTTCATCAATCAACTGAAGTATTTCTTCTGTTACCCATGGTTTCTTCGCAGCTACCTTCTTTGTACCTATGTTTTCCTTCCCAACTTTTGTGATGGCCATTTTTAGAGATTTCCATTCCTCTTCAACTGTACTGCCTACTGCGCTATTCCTTATTGCTGTATCTATAGCGTTAGAGAACTTCAAACTTATCTCGTCATTCCTTAGTACTTCCGTATCCCACTTCTTTGCGTATTGATTCTTCCTGACTAATGTCTTGAACTTCAGCCTACTCTTCATCACTACTATATTGTGATCTGAGTCTTTATCTGCTCCTGGGTATGCCTTACAATCCAGTATCTGATTTCGGAATCTCTGTCTGACCATGATGTAAACTAATTGAAATCTTCCCGTATCTCCCAGCCTTTTCCAAGTATACCTCCTCCTCTTGTGATTCTTGAACAGGGTATTCGCTATTACTAGCTGAAACTTGTTACAGAACTCAATTAGTCTTTCTCCTCTTTCGTTCCTTGTCCCAAGCCCATATTCTCCTGTAACCTTTTCTTCTACTCCTTCCCCTACAGCTGCATTCCAGTCGCCCATGACTATTAGATTTTTGTCCACCTTTACAAACTGCATTACCCTTTCAATATCCTCATACACTTTCCCTATCTGTTCATCTTCAGCTTGCGATGTCGGCATGTATACCTGAACTATCGTTGTCGGTGTTGGTCTGCTGTCGATTCTGATTAGAACAACCCGGTCACTGAACTGTTCACAGTAACACACCCTCTTCCCTACCTTCCTATTCATAACGAATCCTACACCTGTTACACCATTTACTGCTGCTGTTGATATTACCCGATACTCATCTGACCAGAAATCCTTGTCTTCCTTTCACTTCACTTCACTGGCCCCTACTATATCTAGATTGAGCCTTTGCATTTCCCTTTTCAGATTTTCTAGTTTCCCTACCACGTTCAAGCTTCTGACATTCCACGTCCCGACTCGTAGAACGTTATCCTTTCGTTGATTATTCAATCTTTTTCTCACGGTAACCTCCCCCTTGGCAGTCTCCTCCCAGAGATCCGAATGGGGGACTATTCCGGAGTCTTTTGCCAATGGAGAGATCATCATGGCACTTCTTCAATTACAGGCCACATGTCCTGTGGATACACGTTACGTGTCTTTAATGCAGTGGTTTCCATTGCCTTCTGCATCCTCATGTCGTTGATGATTGCTGATTCTTCCGCATTTAGGGGCAATTTCCCACCCCTAGGACAAGAGAGTGCCCTGAGCCTCTATCCGCTCCTCCGCCCTCTTTGACAAGGCTGTTGGCAGAATGAGGCTGACTTCTTATGCTGGAAGTCTTCGGCAGCCAATGCTGATTATTTATCAAAATTTAGGCAGTGACAGGCATCGAACCCAGGACCGAAGACGTTTTGATCATGAATCAAAGATGCTACCCCTAGACCACAGGTACCAGCCCAGAATTTACCCAGTCATATGTGGAAAACCGCCTAAAAACCATATCCAGACTGGCCAGAATGCCGACCCCCATCGTTAATCCTCCAGGAGGATTCGACTCCGGGGCCAACGTGACCCGCCCCCCCCCCCCCCTCCACCCCTCATCTCCATCCCGAAAGTGGGTATGGCTATCTGGGCAGGCAACGGTTGAGGTGAATAAACTTACAAAACGGCTTGGATGAAATCCTGCTGCAGGATCATGTGTCGATAATTTCGTAAGAATGGAATCTCAATGGACCATTCTCCGCGCTGCTGTTTTCAACACTCTCTCTACAAGGCCAGAAGTTACTAGCTTGGTGCATAAGTTCGCAATGATTTGGTTTTGAATGTTTGTATTCCGGTTGATATGGGTTTATTTCTTGATTTACAGTTTTCATTTACAGTTCACTGTTGGTATTTGAGCTTACACACTGTCACTTTGTCATTTGGAGTCAGTGAGTGGAGCTGTGGACGCTACAAAATAGATAGCCAAGTGGAGAAATCGGAATATACCCAACATATTCCTCTGAGACCAATGGAGGGGCGACAGCAGTGTACGCAGCCAGAAACATTTGAGCTGTCTGGGGATAATGATACTGGACAGACCACGGCAAGAAAATGGTTACCTCGCGTCAAGGAGGATCTTTTCGACAATAGTGACTCTCCACGTTAAGGACGACTTTCGGGGTTTGATGAAGATCAACAATGATCCACGCCAGTTTACTCGAGAACCGGTTGTTTTGCCTTTTCTGTGTGCTAAACCGGTCTTTCCGACGATTGTATCGTTTCCGATTTCTTTGCACATTTATCCCAGTAATTTCGTCTTGGCTTCTTTGCGCTTCCCATGTATTGCATTCCAAAAAGCTTCTATTGCCGTATTCCTGTCCTTTCCTGAAGAGTTTTGTACTGTCTTCTTTCTTCGCTCATTTGAAATATTTCTTATGTTACATTAAGTTTCTTTGCTGTTGAGTTCCTTGCACCTATGTTTGTAAATCTAGCTTCTGTGGCTGCCTTTTTTTACAGGTCCCTTGCTCTTCAACAGTACTGCCTATTGTGATATTCACTGTCGCACAATCTCTAGCCTTAGGGAATTTGAAAGGCATTCCATCGACCCTCAGTAGTTTAGCACCTCACTCCCTCCCACACTAACTCTTCCAGACTAGGGAAGTTAGAGAGCTTCAAAAGTTTGGAACGAGCGACAGGAACTCTAGCTTATACTTCGCCTCTGACTCTCCTGGTTGCGAGACGGAGGACTTTTTTTCTTTTTTTACTAAAATCTACTTCTACACCAGCATATTTATTCTACAATTCACAATTAAGTGCCTAGCAGGGGGTTAATCGAACCACCTTCAAGCTATTTCTCTACTGTTACGCTCTCGAAAGCCACGTGGTGAAAACGAACACTTAAAAATTTCCGTACGACCTGGATTTTTCTTATTTTATCATGATGATCACGTATTTCTATGTAGGTAGGTGCCACCAGAATATTTTCGCAATCGGAGGAGGAAGATGGTGATTGAAATCTGACTGGACGATCTTGCCGCAACGTAAAACGCCTTTGTTTGAATGACTGCCACCCCTGTTCACGTATCATGTCAGTGACACCCTCTTTCCTATTTCGAGGTAACACAGAACGAACTGTCCTTCTCTGAACTTTCTCGATGTCCTCCGTCAGTCGCACCACACCGTGCAACAATGCTCCAGGTGGACAAGCGTATTGTAAGCAGTCTCTTTAGCAGAACTGTTGCACCTTCCTAGTGTTCTGACAATCGGTCGCAGTCCCTGGGTTGCTCTGCCTACAACATTATCCATGCTATCTTTCCAATTTGAGTCATTCGTAGTTGTAATCTCGAAGTATTTAATAGAATTTATAGCCTTTAGCACTGTGTGTTTCATCCTGTAACCGAAAGTTAGCGCATTTATTTTAGTACTCATGTTGATGACTTCTCACTTTTCGTTATTTACAGTCAATTGCCACTTTTCACGCCACACAGGTATCTTGTCTAAATCGTTTTGTAATTCGTTTTGGTCATCTGATGACTTTACAAGACGGCAAATGACAGCATCATCTTCGTCTCACTAGAGACATAGCGAATCTTTACACATTGCTGGATACGTAGAATTCAGAAAGCTTCAACGTGAAAGTAGTGGCATGTCTCCACCATAACACTTCAGCAGCTTTACAAGAAGGTTAAAAAAAAACAGAACACTGAAATAATTTCTGACGAGAAATAAAAGATGATACATGTCCAACATGAAATCGAAAGAAACGGACAAGAAAGTTTGAGCATCACCGTTCTTGAACCAATTTAGTTTCGGGGTAGATCTGACCTTCCAACCTCTAACACAGTTTGCTATGCCATTCTGTCACTTCACAGGACGGCAATATCTTTTATTTTTCCATTATATCACTTGATCGTTCTGTAATATTGAATGTAGTTCTTGAGATAGTCGACGCATTTCTCTACAATCGTTGGGGTTTCTCTGCTGCTCCCACAATATTCTGGAGATGTTTCATTTATGTTTCTACTGCAGACATGATCAGGACGTGAGAAGCTATGTATATAAATTTGTAGAACTGTTAGAGGAGATAAATCCAAATGGTCCAAATGGTTCTGAGCACTATGGGACTTAACATCTGAGGTCATAAGTCCCGTAGAACGTAGAACTACTAAAACCTGACTAACCTAAGGACATCACGCACATCTATGCCCGAGGCAGGATTCGAACCTGCGACCGTATCATCAGCGTGGTTCCCGGCTGATTCGCTTAGAACCGCTCAGCCACAGCGGCCGGCTCCGCAGGACTAATTTCAATAAAATTACACATAATAAGCATGCATACAAATAAAACGTTCAAAAACTTCTACCCATACACGCACTGGCTACCAGCTTTTCACCAGCGAATGAATCTTTCAAACGAATGCGCTTCTGATTTGCGCCAGGGTTCAGATCAATCAACGTGCTCCCATAACTAACGTTACCAGTGTATTTGAATAGAGAACCTGTACCCAACTAAATATCTGTAAACTGATTTGGCACTAAAATAATGTGAACGCGTATGTCACTCCGCCCACATTCACATCAGAGGTCACTTCACTTTCGATCGGCCCAGTGTAGGTTCCAGTAGCCGTCTTAACATTTATACAGCCAGCCAAATATACCCATCAACGTTGTCATTATTTACGTGATTAAGAAACAGCTCCGAAACACATCTCGCCTTCTGTATCGACCAGACAGTCTACTACCGCTACATTACTAACAACAACAGTTATAATAGGCTGCACTTTCCTTACATAATCTTTCCTTAGTTCTGTTTCCACCAACAGACCACTCTAAATTTCCTCAAAACTACGAATGTACTTCGCGTTGGCAACTACTGTGCTTGGATGTTCAACATCGTAATCGTTACTGAATGTCTCGTCGAAAGCAGCACGAAATTCTAGCTAATTTTTAAGTGAGGTCTGCAAAACTTAACCAGTCGGCTGGAAATTGCACTCCGCTTTCCTGAACCGATCAAAACACAAATTTTTAGACAGTAAATTGCTCTTTATCATATTCCGTGATGATCTTTTCGATCCCATTCTGGCCGTCAGCAATGGCTAACTTCCCACGAAAATTACAAAAGGCAGAGATCCTTTCAGCCTGTCTTCCTTCCACTCGATTTATTCAGTCGAGCTGAGAATTACAGGCTGTGTGGTAAGTGGGGCTGCCAGACAGGGTGGGCGGCGGCTGTAGTGCTGAACTTAATGGTGGGCAGAGGCGCGAAGTTTACCAGAGGTGGCCGCGTCTGTCGGACAGCCACGGCTGCGCCAGGTGGGGGCGTACCGGCGCCAGCCCGGCAGGGGGCCCCAGGCAGCCACGGCCTGTCCGTTCCTTCATTGCCAGCGTGGCGCACTGCGCACACTTTCTTCGTCATTGGTAGTCTGGGGCCTAAGGGTATGTAGCCTACTGGAGACATAAAATGAGTTTAGTTTGTAAAAAAGGATTCAGTAAAAAAATGGTTCCGCAATGAAACATAAGAAATAGCGGTAAATTTAAATCGAAACGTTTATTTTCAACTCAGAACACAACTCCCGCGTGCGTTTGAAGAGTATATGAATGTTGGCTGTTGTCCTTTTGGACTTCAAAACACGTGTTGCATTGAACTGGTCTCTGCTCTCTGCAAGTAAGTTTATTTCACGAAATACGTGTAACGGTCGTTTCCTTTATCTTCGTCCTTGTACGTAGGTAACAGCGGCCCTTGAATTTTCGTGGTGTTTCTTCAACGGACATATTTCCTGTATCCAATGGCTGGAAAAATATGAGGGCCATCTTCCTGTTCTTCTGGAAACGGAATAATTTCTGGATAACTGGACAACTGTGTCCACGACACCTTTGGTTGAATTATGAAAGGTTATTATGTTAGGCTTCTGTATGTTTCTGGATTCAAAATTCATCACTATACATGGTTGACTGCAGAAAACTCTATTTCCCTTTCTTTGGTAAATGGGATACGAGAATAATAACATTTCGAAATGCAAAAGCAGAGAACCCGCTTATTCAGAGTTCCTTCGTATGTCGGTTTGTAGTTCAGCAAACAATCAGCGCTGCAATAACAGTTTTCACAACTGACATATAAGTTTTTTTTGTTTTACATCTTCCAACAATGGATGTACAGTTTGTGTGGGTGAATCTGGATTAATGGACTGTACTGACTCCATGCACAATAACTTCCCATGTTACCTGCGTACAAGGATTTAGCATTACACGAAGCAAACACCTTGAGACCACACTTAGCTCTATAGGTACTGAATGAACCCGCAGTTTTCTCTGAACCTCACTTAGACGGTATGATTCTTTGCTATTCTTCACAAATTCGGCAAAACGTTTTGTACCATTTCTCGTTTTCTTGTCATGAAATCTGGTGCACGTCACAATAAACAGAAAAATCGTGTAACTCATACGAGCTCGAAATACTTCTGTTGCAATGTCATGAGTGACCAACAGCTCAAGAAAGTGTGTATGATTGCGTTTATGCTTGCGATCAGCGCTTAGCTCGTTTAAAGTACAAAAAATACGATGCTCTTACCAGGACTTCCCACGCATTTATCTAGTACACGGCACATCTGTAGAGTGTTCGTACGTGACTTGTGTCAGCTGTGTGTGGCAATCAAAACAAGTGCTCGCTAACTTTATCGGGCCATCCATCAAGTATCTCGAATACCAGAAAGGTGGAATTTTATCTTAAGGGACCTTTGCTCGCGCCACGAGGACAGCAGTACGTGGAAAAGTTTGCCGCGGCTTCTGTACGCTATAAACTCTTCACTTGTGTAAGCGTGTTTGATATTAAGTATTTTTTGTGTAGCAAGCGACGTTGGATGACCTGGATGGGACACGATCTTAAACAAATCAAAAATCAAACGAAAAAGAATAAATTTTAAAGTCATGAAATGAGAAAATGAATCAAGTTCAAATGGTTCTAAGCACTATGGGACTTACCATCTGAGGTCATCAGTCCTCCAGAACTACTTAAACCTAGGTAACCTAAGGACATCACACACATTCATGCCCAAGGCAGAATGTGTGTTACAGATTTTACATGGCATGTGAAAGTAGAAGTTGTACATCCTGTAGCTGACTATATTTTTTTGGAGAACTTTACGTTGAATGTCTGGGGAAGGTATCGTTATTGGTACGATTTATTGTAATAAAACTTTCGAAAACGTCATATTGGTGGTTAAAGAATAATTTAGCTATTTTCGTGTGACGTCATCCACATGGGTGCTGAAAGGAACTCGTTCAACTTCGGTTACACGATAAATCAGTCTAATCTAAAAGCCGTAAATTCAACTAAGTGGTTGAAATGGTTCAAATGGCTCTGAGCACTATGGGACTTAACAGGTATGGTCATCAGTCCCCTAGAACTTAGAACTACTTAAACCTAACTAACCTAAGGACAGCACACAACACCCAGTCATCACGTCAACTAAGTGCCTAGCTATTACAATTACGTACAACTTAAATAGGAAAGAACACATAGAAAATGTTGTGGGAAAGGCTAACCAAAGGCTGGGTTTTATTGGAAGGACACTTAGAAAATGTAGGAGACCTACTAAGAAGACTGCCTACACTACGCTTGTCCGTCCTCTTTTAGAATACTGCTGCGCGGTGTGGGATTCTTACCAGATAGGAATGACGGAGTACATCGAAAAAGTTCAAAGAAAGGCAGCATGTTTTGTATTTTCGCGAAATATGCGAGAGAGTGTCACGGAACTGATACAGGATTTGGGCTGGAAATCATTAAAAGAAAGGCGTTTTTCGTTGCGACAGAATCTTCTCACGAAATTCTAATAACCAACTTTCTCGTTCGAATGCGAAAATATTTTGTTGACACGACCTACATAGGAAGAACGATGACCACGATAAAATAAGGGAAATCAGAGCTCGCACGGAAAGATGTAGGTGTTCATTCTTTCCGCGTGCTATACGAGATTGGAATTATTGAGAATTGTGAACGTGGTTCTATGAACCCTCTGCCAGGCACTTAAATGTGATTTGCAGAGTATCCATGTAGATGTAGATAAGAAGACAAAGCGCTGTCTCGGTTCGCGAGTGGATTTTGAGACGTGAAAATTTCAGCGCCCACAGTCAATGTCGCAAATAGGACGCTGGTGCGACCTATACTTGAGTACTGCTCGAGTGTTTGGGATCTGTACCAGGTCGGATTGAAGGAAGACACCGAAGTAGTTCAGAGGCGGACTGCTAGATTTGTTACCGCTAGGTTCGAAAAACACTTGAGAATTACTGGGATGCTTCGGGAACACAAATGGGAATCCCTCCAGGGAAAGCGGCGTTCTTTTCGAGAAACAGTATTGAGAGAATGTAGAGAACCAGCATTTGATGCTGACTGCCGATCGATTCCGCCGCCACCAATATACACTGCACGTAGGGACCACGAAGATGAGATACGGGAAATTGAGGTTCCTACAGAGGCATACAGACAGTCGTTTTTCTCTCGCTCTCTTTTCTAGTGGAACAGTAAAGAAAAGGCCAGTAGTGTTACATGGTAACTTCCGCCACGCACCGTACGTTGGCTTGCGGAGTATCAATGTAGATGTAGATGTATGCTGTGAGCTACATATTTGAGTCTGTTACGAAACCGATAGACGCGGCAAACCATAGCACTTTCAAGTATTTTGTCATTCCGAATTTTGCCTCTCGATCACTTCAAGGAGCGACTTGAAAGTCATTAGAAGTACAACCAGAAGGGTCGTGTTTTTTCGCAAAATTCTTGCACCGTAGCGATGCGATAAAATACCTGTACATTTTGAAACCTTCGCATTGAATGTCAGAAAACTGTATATTATTTGTAGGAAAGGTTCGCCCTGTTGTGTCAGTTTGGTGCGAGAGTGTTTTGAGACGCCAAGGGGACTTGGTGCCACGTCAGAGTTGCCAGCACGGCAGTCGTGCAGTGGAGGCTGCGGCTGGGCGGCTGACGTCCAGAGGCACCCCCAAGTTTGGAACGGCCAGTGAAAGCCTGCCGACATATCGCATTCCTAAAAAGGAGGGCAGTTCCAGCGTTGCGATAGGTGGGTGGGATGATGTGCAACAATAAATTGGTAAATATTTAAGAAGTCGAAATTAATGTGAAAATATTCTACAATATTTACACATAAAGAGAGTCACATTCTTTACAGGTCAGAGAGACCTTGACCTCAAGCCTTGCGGCCGACACTTATCTACAAACGTAAGTGGGCGCCTAGCAGTCAACACTCCAAAACTGTGATAAGCTGATAAGCGAGTGGCCGTTATCGGATATCGACACTTGCGCAGTTGGGCAAGTAATTTGTGATTCTGCGTCGTTCGGAAATAGCGAGGGCCGAACTGGAGAGAAACAGCTCCATTTTTGGCAGGTATTCCAGGGTATTCCAGACATTACCTTTACATCTATGTATTCTGTTCCACTGAGAATGACGTGTTCAGCTCTATCTATAAGGAGCTCTAGAATTCACTCGCAAATCTGGTCCGATACTCGGGTAACCCGTATTTTTTTCACTAGACGGCAGTGTGGGATGGTGTCAAATGCCTTCCTAAAGCCAAAGAACGCGGCGTCAACCTGAGCGCCGTTGCCTGCAGTGCTATGGAGCTGACAGAGGAACAGCATGAGCGTGGGAGTAATACCGTGCATAGCTGTGAAATGAAAGGAGATGTAAACTAAAAGCTGAGGAGCAAGTGGTAGAACTGTATTTAATTATCTCCATTTTTCACCCACAAGGCACTTGTATTTGTTTCAAGTTTAATTCAAGACTGCAACACATTTCACCTGTTTTAAATTAAACATAAAATATATATATACATGTGACTGGTGGCAAATTATTAAACATAGTCACTATTTGTAAACTCTGACTGGGGCCGACCAATGCGGCGCTGTTGTGGAGCGCTGCCCCTCTGTCTGGGGCCCAGGGCCACCTGGCCTGGCGTCAGCCGCTGTCGGAAGGCCCGGCTGGAGGTGGCGGGGGGGGGGGGGGGGAGGGGGCGGTTCAGGGAGGCGGCAGCTGCAGCCGACACCAAAGTTTATAGAACAGGCGCACGAAGCTACAGGGCCGTGCCTCCCATGTTGGTCACTTGTAAGGTTTTATTCACCCTTATCGATGACATTTCTGGAGACAAAATCTCCTCTGCAGCAACCAGCACGGGTTCTAGAGACAACGGTCTCTTGAAACGCAGCTTGCTCTCTTCGTCCACGTGGCCCAGAAGGCGGTTGATGCACACGACAGGTAGACGCCGTGCTGCTTGATTTCTGGACGGTGTTTGGCACAGTTCCACACTGTTGCTCTTACAAAGAAAATACAGGCGTACAGAATAGCAGACCGCCTGTGTGTTTGGACTGAACTGTTTCTGGTAAACAGAATACAGAAAGTGATTTTCAATGGGCTGAAGTTTGCAGACATAAAAGTAACTTCAGATGTACCACAATGAATGGGGTATTATAGGCCCACTTTTATCACTGTTTGCATGGAGTGGCAACTGATCTTCAAGATAAGTAGATGTAACGTATTATGTAATAGGCAGGAAGACACACTGCTACATGACTACAGCATTGCAGAGCAATCAGTGGAGGCAATTACATCCATAAAATATTTTTTTGTATGTGTACAGAGCAATCTAAAAGCAACAGCAGGTAACCTAAAAGCCAGGCTAAAGTTCACTGGAGCCGGCCGGGGTGGCCGAGCGGTTCTAGGCACTACAGTCTGGAACCGCGCGACCGCTACGGTCGCAGGTTCGAATCCTGCCTCGGGCATTGATGTGTGTGCTGTCCTTAGGTTAGTTAGGTTTAAGTAGTTCTAGGGGACTGATGACCTTAGAAGTTAAGTCCCATAGTGCTCAGAGCCAGAGCCAAAGTTCACTGGGATCCTTAGGAAGTGTAGTCTACCCACAGAGGAGGCAGCTCACAAAACACTCGTTCAACCAATACCCGACTATTGCTAATCAGTCTGGGATCTGGAGCAGGCAGGACTGATAGAGGAATTAACGAAGATCGACAGAAGAGTAGCTTGTTCCGTTACACAAGCATCACGGAGACGCTGCATGAGACACATTCTGCAGCACTGCGTGGTTTAATGTTAAAGTTCATAGAATGTACTTGCAGTCATCTCGCAAAAGACCGTGAAGGTAGAATTGGAGAGAGTCGAACACACACAGATGCTTACTGACAACCGTTCCTCCCTTGAAGCATTCTCGACTGGAACAAGAAAAAGGGGAAGTGTCAGTGACTTACAATGTATCCTGCACCATGTACTGTAAGGTGAACTGCAGGGCACAGATGTGCATGTAGGTGTAGAGGTTGGCAGCAAGGCAAGTGTCTTCTTATACAGCACAACGACTTTTGGTGTGCAGCACAGGCCGCCAGCACGGCGGGCACTGCCGAGACTTCCCTCGACGCCAACAGCAGAGACGGGCGCAGTGACAGTGGTGTGTGCAGCAACAGTGCAGCAACAGCGCAGTACACGGGACTGGCGCCGTATTATCGTTAGAGATCAGTTCCTTTTCTGTGTACCGTATGACGGTGGACATATCTGCGTGTGGTCGCTAAATAGGAAATAAACGTATCCAGGCTGCATTTGTCATCAGCATGAAGGCCTACCACCAGAGGTGGTGGTATGGGGTGCCATTTGGTACGTGAAACAATCTAGTTCACTTAACCTATAACATAGATGCTGCTGGGTACATTTCTGATGTGCTAAGGCTGACTGATGTGCCCAACTTTTGAGGTCTACGTAATACTGTTTTCCGACGAGATAACGCAAGACCACATGCTGACAGTGTCTCCCTGACATGCCGCCATACAGAGGGCGCTGGACTGTCTCCCTGGTCAGTCCATTCTCCAGATCCCTCAGCCAGTGGAGACCTCTGGTGGCTTGTTGCTGGGAGGCAGGGACGCCACCACTTGGCAGCCAGTATGGTGGCCTCTGGCAGACACCTGAAGCAGCATGGAGGCACATACGTGTATTTGTCGTCTGAGCCCGGTTCAGCTTGATGGGCAGCCATATTAGAGCGACTGTTGATGCCAGAGATGGCAGCTTTGAGTACTGAATGTCGCACCCTGTATACCCCGAATCACCTACAAAACTTAATCGTGCATCCTCGGTATTACGCTGTAGTATCCACAGCAAGTATTGTTAATTGATATTCCTGCTTCTGTTGCAATTTCATTAGCAGGCAGTGCCAGAGTAATTAATTTTATGTCAAAAACTGCTACATAGTTGCAAAATACATGTGACCTGTTTAGTCCGTCTGACTGGAATCAAAGACAACTGACCGACTATCGTTTGTGGTACAATCGCGGCCATTCTTCATCCAGTGCCAAAAGTTACCGTTTGACGTCGTTCAAACCGAAAATGCGACAAAATTTTCAATTACGGATTATCGAATTTAAACGAGTTACCGAGTGCATTGCGACATATCAGATCCCAGGGGAATAAAACATTTGTCTGCGAACGGACGGGCGGATTGCGCAAGCGCGCTCACGCGGCAGGTGACACGTGTGACATCGGATGCGGCAGATAAGCCGGCAGGCGCCGCCCGCGGGAGACGTCACGCGCCGGCCGCAGCAGGTGTATAAGAGCGGCTGCCGCCACCTGCGCTGCCCACGGCGCTCCCTCGTCTGACGTCACTCTGCTCCGGTCCGCCTACACTCTACAGGGTGAGTAGCGGCGCTACTAAATGGGGGCTGCAGAACGCCAAGCGTTTAGCAAACGTTAGGTTTTTTGGCGCGGGTCGGGCGAGGAATGAGTCATCTATGTCAGCAAAACTCCCAGCTAGCGGCTGGCGCACCAGAAAGAGTTCAGAGCGATTATCCACAGGTCTTGGGTCGAGGCTCTACGTCCAATCATTTTACTTTTGTTCATTTTATATGTCACGCAGCGAAAAAACCGGAATAATACTCCAGACAACGTATTTATTAATATTTTAATAAAACGCATGAACACTAATGTGAAAGTAAAATTTGAGATTGCAAATATTTGTGCTAGCTGTAAAGTAATGCCTCCGAATTTTTCTTATCTGAAAACTCTTAAAGCACTTTAAGTAAATCAAGTTCATTCACATTCTACATATCTATTAATCGACACGAGCCGGCCGCGGTGGTCTAGCGGTTCTAGGCGCTCAGTCCGGAGCCGCGCGACAGCTACGGTCGCAGGTTCGAATCCTGCCTCGGGCATGGATGTGTGTGATGTCCTTAGGTTAGTTAGGTTTAAGTAGTTCTAAGTTCTAGGGGACTGATGACCACAGTGTTAAGTCCCATAGTGCTCAGAGCCATTTGAATCGACACGACCACGCTTGCGACCAACTCGTTTGTCCCGACAAGACACCAGTTTCTCGGTGCTGTCACTGTAGAATGTTTGACTTTGTTGACGAGCCCACAACCTCACCTCCCCACGCACCGCTTCCCCACTACCAGAGTCTGCAGCTCGTGGTCTAGTGGCTAGCATTGCTGCCTCTGGATCATGGGGTTCCGTGTTCGATTCCCGACCAGGTTGAGGATTTTCACTGCCTGGGGAGTGTGTTTGTGTTGTCCTCATAATTTCGTCATCATCATTATCATTCGTGACAGTGGCTAAGTAAAGAAATTGGACTGTGTGAAATACTGGGACTTTGTATGTGCGATGACGACCGCGCAGTTGTGCGCCCAACACAACAAAACTTCATCACCAAACATAACTATCAGAGTGAAGTGCTCGACGGCGTTTCTTTAAATTTCACGAACAGGTGAAAATCGAATGGAACAAAGTGGGGGCTGTACGGAGTGAAACAAAGGCGTCGGATGGTCGCCGATGTCGCAGCGCCTGTGTGAGGTCTGGCAGCATCGCACTGGAGGATACGGTTCTCCGCGTGCGGACGGACTCTTCTGCGGTCCGAAACTGAATTACTGGCGCCACACTGTTTCTCACGCACTAACGTAGCTAGGTTGCACAGCGTCGTGTCACACGCCACGAATCAGAGCCCTCTAGCGGCAGACGGTTGTTACATGCGTCAGCGAAGCGGGGAAGTCGACCGAGTGACACGTATGATGTGTGATACCTCAGCCGATGTTGAGAACAGATGGAAATATACGGAGATGTTGCTTTTCAGCACTGTCTCATAAATTTTCTGGAATTGATTGTAAGGCATGCACGAGAAATTTGTATGTAAAACTAGATACTTTTATCGTTTTACAGTTGATGATTCGCACGGGCTGGGGTGATATAAATGGGAAAAGCAGTAACACATGCCACAAATGCTGACTTTTTTCAATTACATGCTTGTTTTCAGGATTCCCAAGAAAAACAAATTTGAGTTACATAGATTGTCGGAATACGTCTGGACTGTAGAATGACACACACTACAGAACATTAGAAATGTAACACCAAAACTATAAGAAAACTGACAATCAGTCTATAAGTTTAACCACTTGCAAACCTTCCCATGTTTCAGACGTATTGAAAGGGTACAGTACCGCCTGACATTGAAAATAGGTACAACATACTTCATTATTTTTGTCAGAACAACACATTTTTTTTGTAAAATAACTCAATTTCAATTAATACAGCGAAGCCGGATACCAGTGTGGGAAAGAATGACAATTTATTTATTTAATTGATCACATGTGCACTCACACAAAGTGAATCCCTACATCCAGTTTGGTGAGATCTGTGAAATGAATGGATGTATGGTCGTCTGCTAACCGCAGATAGTGAATGTGAATATATGATCATCTTTGAGACGATCCTTTGGTCACCTTTGGTGGGACCAAAGAGATGAAACTTACCTGAGCTTTGAGCGCCTGAAATATGGCAGACCAATACGGTAGCATGGTCTTCCCCCACCTCGACAGAGGTGCGAGATGACCTGAAGAACGGTCATGTTTCAGCACTCTGCCGCTGGATCTTGTGCTGTCAAGACCTGTCTTAGTTGTGCTCCGTAAAGACAAAAGAGTGGAGACATGGTATGCATGTGGAATATTTAAGAGTAGTTTGAAATAATAATTTCTCTATTTCAGGAACTTTTGTGGGGATAATTAAATGTCAGGCAGGTAATATTAATGGGATCGTAGTAATCTTCGGAAGTGACCAACGGTCACAATGAAACCATGTGTAGCAATAAGTTGAAATACTTCCGTGTGCTTAAGTTAAGCTGAATTACTAGCGTGTGTACTATAAGTTGAAATATTTAAGAAATAGCGTGTGTAGGACTTGAAATTAGAGGCGAGTACTTCCACGTGGTCAGTACTGTGTGAGTCTCAATCTGTGTATGAGACAAAGGATAAAGAGAAGTACTCGTCCATGGTATCAGTTGAGGGCTCGTGTGTGTGATGAATGTGTTCTTAATATTACTTTGCGAGATATGTTTCCGTGTGACGCTTAATTCAAACTACAACACTCTGAGAGAGAAACAAGGTGAGTCAGCCGTCTATCCAGCAACGCCACTTGGCTTGCATTGCACAGGAAGACGTGCATATATCTCCAGAGTTCATAGTGGGAAAGTAGAATTACGAAGTGGGGCAGTGTCGTGTGAAACTGGGATAAATATTAATTGAAGTGGGAAAGCTGAAAGTGATAATGTTGTGACTATTCCCTATGTAGTATTTCATGTTGTAGTGTGGAGTATGTCATGTAATTTAAGTATGTGTAGTTTGCATGGGAGAGTAGCAAGGTAGTTTCAGAGGTAGTGGGTTATGCGTGTTCCTTTCGTACTGCTCGGTCTGGAGGGAAGTTTCGTGATTATGATTGTGAGAGTCGAAGTGTGAGAAACAATAAAAGATCCACCATCCCATCCAGAAAGTGCACTGTAGCGTTGAATAATTACGAGACCATAAGATAGAGAATCACCAATGTAAAGCCATGCCCACTGGGCGGAATTTCTCATGTGTTATTGTTGTAGGTTATAGAATTTGTGTGTTTAGGTTATAGAATTTATCGGAATAAATAAGATAGTGAAAAGAAAAAGATTGGTGGACTTTTCCTTCGAATTGCATGTTGTCATGATATCCAGAATTTTAATGTGTGCACCACTCATATTATTCCGATGACCACATGTTGATAAAAGCCGTTAAATAAAAAAAAAAAAAGAAAATGTGGTATCGCCAGTCCGTAGTGAACAGTCAGAGTTCTGTAAATTGCTGATAGTCAGATGAGCGTTTCCGTTGCGCATTATTCATACAGGAGGATAATTTGTATCTTTATTGTGAGTACTAGAGTTCATGTTACTCGACAGATAAGAATGAATCCACTCGCTTGGCAGACCACTCATCTTGCAGGCCTGACTGCTTGATGCCACAGTATGAGCAAGGCATGTGGGTGCCTCTCAATATATGTGGTTTCTGTTAGTATAACCACAGTCCCAGATCAAAGCATTAGTTGTACAAGTGTAGAAAAAAGAAAATGTCAAACATAAACAAACCTGTCATGTGGTATGACTTTGGCTCTGTGAAGGGTGTCACACAAGATGGACAACAAAGTTAGAATCTTGTATAATACCTACTAATCATGTCTCAGAAGTATTTTCGTCTGTGTGTAATGTATGTGTGTTACAACTATCTGATATGGAAATTAGTCCAACATCACATTAAATGCCAACGTCCCATGCTAATAGAGCTAATATTACCTCCAGTGCACTATACCACACGTTCTGACGTTCAGTCAGTGAACTGGGACCTGCATTACAGGACTATTGTTCCTGAGCAGGCGTACCACATTACTGGAAACTGTGAGATGCTGAGTCAGAAAATTTTCACCAGTCGCAAGTTTGCTAGATCCTTATGGCTGTCTTGAAGAACGAGTGATCTGACACAGACAGAAACAATTTGCTATATTTTATAATGTGCTGTCCAGAGATTGTTTGACAGTGAATCTCCAATCACCATGACTCTCTCATTCCAGCCGATGTGTTCCTCTGGTTCTTTTCCCATTCACAGATTCACCTGTTATTGTTTCCAGGACCCCTTTATGTCTCAACAGATAAGGGAACTAACATTCCTCCTGGGTTTATGTTTTGTCTGCAGCTGTAGGTGGCGGTTAAGGGGTCGACGTTTTAAACTAAAAGCACAAAGTCATGTGGTTGTGTGGGTAAAATTCACACACTTTTGTTTCGAATGTTGGTGTAGTCAAGTAGGCAAAACTACGGACATAAGGTATTTATCATTCTCTGTCAAGATGACATTTGTTCATCCACCTGAACAGCTACCTCGCTCACAGCTACATAGCTTCTTGCACCCTGATGATGTGGTGCAGGTATGACCCTGCTGCATCTGTGAGGCTTCGGCGGCAGTGTTTCAGTATTGATTGCTCCTCCGCCCCCCCCTCCCCCCACCCTCCAGATCTCCACGTCTATCGACATTTAAACAGTCACGGATGAACACTTTCGGTTGTGTTGAGGGCGTGGCCGCTTTTGGCGGCCGCTGTCCTCCAGTCTGGAGGTACCCAGCTGTCGCTGGAGCAGTGTGATGGCAGCGTGGCGTGTCTCTGGTCAGTGTAAATACCACCAACCCCGCACTTTTTTTTATCCGAAGTGAGTTTCTTGAAATGTGGCTTCACCTTTTTAAGGAAATAAAGTTACTATTTCCGCTGGCTGGACAACTAGCTTACACGTTCAGTAACTTTTCCCTTTTCAATTCATTCTTCTTTCTATGGATGGAAATCCAAATGTCTCTTTCAAGATTCGTGGACAGTGTTCCTCGTTCACTGATTTAACACATAAGAATGTAGAGCCAACCTTTCACTTTCATTGCTCGCACCCTGAGAAGATCAGTAGAAACATTGTCGATGCCTGGTCCATGTTAATTCTCTACTTCTACAGAACTATTTCGAATGGCTGGTCCATGTTAATTCTCGACTTCTACATAACTATTTCGAATGCCTGTTTTAAAATGGATTCTTCGGCGACTTTTACTAATAAAATAATGTAAATCCAATAAACAGATAGTGATTTCCCATCTAATTCAAAGGCCCAGTCTCGGCATCTAATGCACACAGTCTACACAGTCAGTATAAGCGCGAACTCTGAACTTCTTCAGCGAAAATCAGATCTCGTAGTTGAGAAACTGTATCATCGGGTGTTATCTACTGTTACCATTACCATCTGCAATGCCGAGTTATCGTGGTTTCAGCTACAAAATGATTGTGTACGTGTTAGTTGAAGGGAAAGCACATTCTCTGTGGCTGGCTCCGACATATTGTGCTCTGTGTTGTTGTCGGATGTTGTTGTGTTCGACTATTTGAGAGGCGTTGAGAATGAGTTGCAGGCTGAGTAGGCCAGCTTCCCATAGATAATGTTTCCCAGAAAAACCCTTCAGGTTTTAGTAGATGGTTGATCCCCTGTGTGAAACAACTCCTGCAAGGATACACGCACAACTATTGGTTAAATGACGAATAATACAGATTCCAGCCATAAAATAATGTTTTCTTGAATAACAGGAGAAGTGTAGGGAATATCTCTTTCAATAAAGTACTGCTACAGTTCTCGACAACCTTCTTAGTATTTTGGTAGATGTCCACTTCGAACGATTTCCTGATCAAGTAAAATCGCCTTGTAGAGAAAATAATGGAAATGATGCCTCCGCCCCTTCTGAGGCTTGTTGTGCAAATAAAATGTGCTGAACGAAAAAAGTAACTATTTAAAATGGCATTATTAAAGATTTGTGGCTATTCAGCAATGGCATGAGTCTCACACAGCAAGGATATGACGGTACTGCAACTGGTTGGTGACTGACCACTTCAATGCACTGTCTCTCAAGACCAGTCTGCCTATCGCTCGCAGAAGTATCGATAGTTGCCTGTAAGGTGAAAGGGCTTCTCCGTGATGCCGTGTTTCAGAATCGGCCACAATGGAAGCAATTAAGGACATCACGGAGACGGCGGCCGTGGACCTGGGGGACCTGCTGGACGCCAGGGACGGCGCTGTGGTGACGCTGACGGCGGGCGACACGCGGCTGTTGGCGCACAGGGCCGTCCTGGCAGACAGGAGCCCTGTGTTCGCCGCCATGTTCGCCCACGACACCCTCGAGGCCAGCAGCGGCGCGGTGAGGATCCCAGACGTGGGGGGCCCGGTGCTGAGGCAGCTGGTCTCGTACCTGTACACCCTGCAGGCCCCCCAGCTGCCCGACACGGCCCCCCAGCTGCTGGCCGCAGCGGATAAGTACGGGGTGTCGGGGCTGAAGGCGGAGTGTGAGAGGCAGGTGGCCGCTCAGCTGACTGTTGAGACCGCGGCAGCCGCAGCCGTCCTCGCAGTCCGCCACTCCTGCAGTGACCTCAGGCGCACCGCCATCGAATTTATTAAGACTCGTACCCACGAGGTGATGGCCACTCAGGGGTGGACAGATGCGATGCTTCATCAACCAAAAGACTTGATCAAAGTGAGCCGGTTGCTGTATGATCCACCACCACGAACCAGGTAAATATGAGATAACCCACTCATTTGTGTCTTTCAATTCTGGATATATATATATATATATATATATATATATATATATATGTGTGTGTGTGTGTGTGTGTGTGTGTGTGTGTGTGTGTGTGTATGTGTGTGTGTGTGTGTGTATTTACAAGTCTATAATTTTTGCAACTGAGTTTCCTTTGATGTGTAAGGAAAATACACAATCATAGACAACATTCTGAGCCATCAGGAAATGACTGCCATTGTCCCCCTTTAGCAGGTTTATTGAGTCCCTAAACTGAGTCCAGTTCATTGACAGGTACGTTATCTAAGAAAAATCATCAAACAACCAATTTGTAGACATTATTCTGTCTAACCATGTGTAAAAAAGTGGTTCTTTAGATTTTGGCGTCAAGTGTCGGAACAAAGGCTACATTCACTGTGTGAATACAGCATGAGCCATTCTGTTGCTGACACAAAGCTGTATTTGCCAGCACAGGCTCTAGCACAGTGATTTGTGCATCCTGTATAAGTCTCTGTAAGCCTGTTCTCATGAAGTAGCGTTTAAAGTAGTTCAGTGCCTCTGTGGCTGATGACAATGAGGCACCATTGAATAGTGTGTAGTTGAATAAACATGGCGACCAACTATGTCACTTCTGACCGACACCTCGAGTAAGGTAGCGAACTACAGAACAGTTCGACTGCTTGAGTAATCGCTAGTCACACCTCACTACTACTGCTTTGTCTCTCCCAGGTCAGCGCCAACATTTTCAACATCTCAAGCTCAAATACATGCGCTGTAACTGTACATGACGATTGCTCCAATAGTGAAATGAGTACTTTCGACTTGATTTTGTAGTCGCTGAAATAAAATCACATAACAATCAGCTGCACTATTGGCATTATGGTATGATGCAGAAATCTCTGCAGGAAGTGTTGTCTCCCAGCTGAGAAGATGTAATCTTGTACGAGTTAATGGTTACACTAACACTGGATCATACAAAATAAACTTGGTGACCAAAATCAGTCAAAATTCCAGAAAGTTCTCAAGATAGTTTTGTCACATTTACAGCTGCAATAGTGTGTCATCGTGTCAAGAGTAGTTAATTATTTTACAGTGCTTTATTTTTGTGTGAGAGGTTTATATTTTTACAAATAGAATAGGTGTATTTGGTTTATAAGGACATCATTCATACACAATCATTATTGTGTTCAGGCACTGGGTCCATTGTTATTCTGGAAGTGTCGTACTTTAATTACAATTTCAAAAAGGAATTTATTTCTTACAATGCGGCGGTATTAAGCTGCAACGCAGCTTTGTTTATCGAATATAATAGTTTTTTGAAGAGGTCGTTCATTATTATTCTGTTATTATTTACACCATTCATCTTGGCAAAGACGAGGCATATCTTCAGTAAATGTAGCTTATGTAGCATAGGTGATCCCTCTGGATAAATTCGATGTGGAAAAATTTACCAAAGGCTGTAGGGGAGTGGAAAGAGACCTAAAGAAAGTATCATGCAACTGCTCAGGAAAGTGCTTAATTTTTTCTCACATAGCACTCAACACTGATGCATGTGGCCTAAAGAGCATAATTAACCGAAACAAGTAGATTTATTCATAAGACCATAGAGAATTTGTTTGATGTGTTGTCATACAGGGATCTACAAGTACGTTCATCGATCGTCATTTTTTTATTTGGAGTTATTAACTGTTTTTGCAGTGATGTATTGAAAGTTGTACATTTGAAGGTTATAGGGATTAATATTTAACCATTCAAAAACGCTGCACGAAACATTTTGTGCGTGTATGTGGTAAGTGCAGCGAAGAATTCACATCAGAAAACAGTTTTGTCATTTCGAGTAGGATTGTTTTGATTAGGCAGTTTACGAGTGCGGTCCAATCAATTACTGGCAAATATGGTGAAATGCGACCGTCTAATCTTCGTGCAACACTTGAATTCAATAGGGAACGCTTAGGAAGAAAGAAAGGAGTAACTTGGGGGTTTAAAGTCCTATTGACTGCAAGACCATTATGGTCAAAGCAGAATTTACAGCTCCCAAACTCGAGGAAGGAAACTGATAGTTCCCTTTCAAAGGAAAGGTCTCGGTATTTGCGTCCATCGATTTAAGGAAATATAGGAAAACGTAAATCAGGATGTGCTGGAGGGTAACTGAACCACTGGGCCTTAACTTCATAAAAGGAAATTGTTTGGCCCTGTCAAAAAAATGTACAATCAAATGTTAATGTGAGTTCTCAGAATGTAGCATCACGCATCTGGTGTGACGACAGTGTTTTGCGTTAAGAAATCCTTCCAAGCGGTATGCCCATAGTAATTAGCATGTTTCGTAATCGTGGCTGGATGCAAAGGTTTTCATCTTGTCATTTGAACTAGTAGTATATGCAAATGGTTCAAATCTGAACACTATGCGACTTAACTTCTGAGGTCATCAGTCGTCTAGAACGTAGAACTAATTAAACCTAACTAACCTAAGGACAGCACACACATCCATGCCCGAGGCAGGATTCGAACTTGCGACCGTAGCGGTTGCTCGGTTCCAGACTGCAGCGCCTAGAACCGCATGGCCACTCCGGCTGGCTAGTATGTGCACATCAAACGAAAAGAGAAAAGTAATTATGATTCTTATTGTTTGTGCATGTCTTGTCAACAACGACGGTTGGTGTTGGTTTCGACTTCGCCACATACCCGACATTTGAAGGCATTATTTCAGGTTAAAACATGTCACTCCTAGCGACTGGCGAAACAGAAATCGACAATCAATGTCTCCTTGTGTGCAGTGATTAAAGATGCTGTGTGCAGGCTTAGATTCCCCCAGTCACACAGAACTTTTCGGTATCTTATATCCAGTTCAGACATGTGCACATATCGCTACAGGTGAACTAAGCAGATGTTCAACGTGTATTTGTGGCTAGAAAACAATGATAGGTGCTGGATTCAATTCCAGTAAAGGAACAAAATTATTTGTCTCGCCGTTTCAGGTTGTCATCTCGCTAACAACGTAATATTTGGATATATAACGTATTATTGTTCTTAGTTAACAATCCCATTAGGTGCTGGGTTCAAATTTCCATACACCCAAAACTTTATGGAACGTCAATGGAAGATTTCAATGTTGCAGCATGTGCACACCGGCTTACCTGTGGCTGAAACGATATTTAATATCTTTGGTATTTAGTTAACAGAGACAATGGTTGTTCGATCTGAGTCCAGGATGTCAGTATATACAAACGTCTTCGTCACGTAATTTCAAGCTGTAAGTTAGTTTCTGAAATGTTATTTATTGCAATAAACTTGAGTTTACTGTAATCTAATAATAATATTTTTTCTGGCATTGACGTTATTGTGATATGGGTCTGATTGTGGACTGACAGCCTTACAGATCAGTTTCCCCAAGTGGCCTCTTGCAGTAACCAATTTGAACCATGAAACGCCCATACCAGAAAAGAGAGCAGAGGGACTGCAAGACAGTAACACTATATGTGTAAGTAGGCTGTTTAGGTTTTCTTATTGGTAACGCCAACTCTGTATGAAAATCACTGGCTGTGCTGTGTGCAGTCTGTGGCTGCTTTGCATTGTTGTAATACTCGCCATTGTAGTGTTAGGCAGCTGGCTGTGAACAGCGCGTAGCGTTGCACAGTTGGAGGTGAGCCGCCAGCAGTGGTGGATGTGGGGAGAGAGATGGGGGAGTTTTGTAATTTGTCATGAACTGCTATATATATTATGACTATTAAGGTAAATACATTGTTTGTTCTCTATTAATGTCTTTCATTTGCTAACTATCCCTACAGTAGTTAGTGCCTTCCGTAGTTTGAATCTTTTATTTAGCTGGCAGTAGTGGCGCTCGCTGTATTGCAGTAGTTCGAGTAATGAAGATTTTTGTGAGGTAAGTGATTTCTGAAAGGTATAGTTTAATGTTAGTCAGGGCCATTCTTTTGTAGGGATTTTTGAAAGTCAGATTGCGTTGCGCTAAAAATATTGTGTGTCAGTTTAAGCACAGTCCTGTATAATTTTTCTAAGGGGACGTTTCATATGGGTGTATACTAAACAGGTGGAGTGGAATTCAGGTCGTTTGGATAATTTCAAGGGTGCCTGAGCTGACCTGTCCAGTAATTCTGTATGTACCTTATGCCTGTGCGTGGAACTACCTGTTGTATGGTGGTGTGTTCAGCTGCTGTAGGGAGTTCAGGTGGCGCATCTGAATGTCATTAGCTCACCGACAATTCATTTGTATTAACTGGACTGCTATCACAGTGTTCGGCACATGTCGTCTGTTGGTGGCCTGTGTGTGGATGGTCCCTCATCTGGGCTGGCTGCAGTAAGCCATGTCACATCCCCATGTGGACACGCCAGCCAGCTCTCACTCTGCCTCTCTCTGTATGTGCAGCGCACCAGCCGCCACCATCACCACTGCCGCCACCACCACGTCCAGCACACCCAGCCAGCCACCTGCTGCTGCTGCACCACCCACGCCTCCTCCACCTGGACAAGTCACTGTCTCTCGCACGCGGTGAGTTCCCTCACTACACACACACACACACACACAAACACATTAGCACTACATTGTTCAGAAGGTAGAAAGACTAAAAAAGGAAATGTAAAGCTTCAGTCTAGATTAGTGAGGGTTAGCAACATGAAATGGAAAGGAAATCATAACATATGGTCAGATGTATAATGGGGTGGTATCCACGGAATGAGAAAGTTGTATTATGAGAGAATGGGCAATCTAAAATCTATTGTGAACATTTCAGTGATATATTCCCGTCAGAATCAGTAAACCAATCCTGCAATATCTCTGGCATTTAAGGCGACGTCACACACAGAAAATCCAGTCACAGAGAGGGATTATGAGAGCACTTTAAGCATAACAATGTATTTAAAAAGATATAAACATCTAAAAATCATGGAGTATAGGAATGCTGTAGCAAGGGGCGAGTAAAGACAGATTTATGAGACAATTTTAGGTTGTTGGTAGAAATAAAAAAGGAGAAAGGATCCTAGACCTCTGGATTAAGTTTGTGCTAGTAACAAGAATCATTCTGTTCAAGAATGAAAACAAAAGCAACAGTCTGCTGAGGTGGCCTGTTCTGCCTACGCTCCTCAGGGCTACAACCAACATGTTTGCAACACTTTATTTTGGTGAAACAGGTAGTCAAAGTAACAACAGACATGCAAAGCATAAACTTTGCCTACTGTAGATCATATTTCTGTCTGTCAACACATTTAGAGGGCTGAGATACACTCATTTATTTCTGGGAAGAGAGGGTGCAGGGTCGCCCTCTTCACCACAGAGCAGCATCTGCATCCAAAGTCTTAAGTTATTTGTTGGATGTAGTCCAAACTTTGTCTTCCTCTACAGTTTTTGCTCTCTGCTGCTCCCACCAGTACCATGGCGTTTATTCCCTGATGTCTTCAGATATATCCTACTTTCCACAGTTCCTTTCTTATCAGTTCACCTAATTCTCAACATCCTTCTCTTCCACCCATTTTGAATGTTCCAGTTCTCTTCTCTTCCTGTATCTCCCATCATCAATGATTCATTTCCGTACATTACTGTGCTCCTAATGCACATTCTCAGATACTGCGCCCCAAATTGAAGCAATAGCCGTGTTTTTCCTGTAACGATCTGTTTTCGTGTGCGACATTACTTCTTATAACAATCTTGCTTTGCCCTTCTGTGTAAATCTGCTTCCTTGGTGGCAGAATCACTTAAATTCCTTCACTTTGTGGCCACTATATTTTGATTGTAAGTTTGTCATTGATGTTATTTCTGCTACTCCCAAATACTTCTGTCTTTCTTTTGTTTAAATCGTAACTATGTGCTCAACCTACTGTTTACTGCATTCAACAGCTCTGGTAATTCTTCCTCACTTTCGAGAACATGGTAATATCACCAGTGAATTTTATCAGTGAAATCCTTCACCCTGAAATTACTTAAATTCAATTCCACAAACGATTCCTTAATGTACAGTTTGAACAGCTGAGGATACTACCTTAATCCCTATATTGCACCTTTTTAATCATAATACTTCTTTCTTCAATTTTTACTGTTCCTTGTGCATTAGTGTACATACAGTAATTTATATAATCTGCTTGCCCTCTATATCTCACACGTATTTTTGAGAATTTCACGTATGTCACATTACTTTACATTGTCACTCTTTTGAAAGCTAGGCTAATCCAGTGAAGGTTCCATGATTTTCCTTAGACCTTTGCTTCCCTTATAAAGTGCAAGGTCAAATCTGCCTCTCTGGAGCCAATATCTTTGATAAATGTAAACTTATCGTCCTGTGACAGGTCCTCAGTTTCCTCCTTCCATTCTTCTGTATATTAATCTTATCAGCAATTTGGATTCATGAGTTGTTAACTCATTGTGCAAAAGCTATCGCATTTATCAGCCCTTTGTCGCATCTGGAGTGTGCAGATGATATTGTTCTTGAAGTTTGGTGGTATGTCTCTAGTCGTATAGATTCTACAGATCAAGTTGAATAGTCGTTTGACTGCAGCCTTCCACAAGCACCATATAAATTCTGAAGGAATGTTCTCTAACCATTCTGCTTTATTTTTGTGCAAGACTTCTAGAGCTTTGTTAAACTTTGAGTCAAATGGCCAATCCTCTATGTTTTCCAATGCTTGACCTTCATTTATGCTAATATCGTGTCATCCGATAGTTCATTCCCTCATGGAGGAGCACAGTGTACTGTTTTCAGCCATCTGCTCTCTCTCTCTCTCTCTCTCTCTTTCTCTCCTCTGCATTTAACAGTGGAATTCTTTTCCAACTCTTAGTGTTTTTATCGTTGTATACAATTTCACTGAAGGATCTTTAGGCTTTTACAAATGCCGAATCTGTCCATCCTATGATCACTTTTTACTTACTTAATCTAATCCTTTCTACAGACATTCTACTTTATCGCACCTCAGACTTACAGTGACATTATTTAGCGAACTGCAATACTGTATTCTTGGCTTTCCCTGTCTATTGTTGTACTGCTTTCTATCATCAGTCATCATATATATATATATATATATATATATATATATATATATATATATATATATATATATATGCTAAGATTTCTTCAGAGTCGCTTTCGCTTTCCTTGCACCAACATTAGTCTGTTCAACATTAATGTTTGGCGTTTTGAGAGACATCATTTGCTGTTCACCAGAAATTCAAAATTTGGCATTCATTGTCGATTTATGTACAGCCTCATGGAATTAAAAATAACCATTGTTTTCCTCAGTACTTCAGTATACAATTTATTTACACAGATTCTTCCTGACAATTCTCTTAAGCTTCAGTTTACTCAACAGCATGACTAAATTGTGCTCTGAATCAGCATCTACTCCTGGATCAAACAATTCATCAGGTTCTCTGTCTGGACATGATATAATACAGCTGGAATTTTCCAGTACCTTCAGGTCATTACCAAGTATGCCACTGCCTTCTTCCTTAACCTTCTGAAAGGCCAGACCCACATACGAATATCACAGAATACATAGTGTAGACATGCAGTAACGCCGCCATTAACAACAGGAGTTGGAACGGAGCAGGGGGCTTCTTACAGAGGGTGCGGTGTGGAGAGAACCTGCTGCTAACTGATGAGCAAATCCCACTGAGGACACTTCAGTAATGGTAGTACATGATAAGCCAAACATCTTGTAATTTTTTCTGGAGGTGCTGTCCTATAGGTGATACATATTTCAAAATTGGTTGTTGAATAAAGATATTTATTAGCAACTTGAAGTGTTAATCATGGTACTTTCCAGAGTTTTGAAATGTCGCTTGTCCTTACTATTTGACTGATTGTTACCATTATAACAGCTATAAAGAAAGACACACATGAATGCCTGTACCTGATGAACATTGTTTGATCTGTATTGGTCTCAGATGCAACACATCAGGGATTGGTACCCACTTAGTACTAGAGCGTTTATTATGAATAGCAAATCAACAATATCAGAAAGGGAGCAGATGAACCGGAAGTCAGCTAAGTTACGTGGGTTTCATACAAATGGGCAGAACACAACTCAGGTCGTTTGGATACTTTTGAGGACGATAGTATCTGAGCTGACCTGCCCAGTAACTCTGTAATTAAGTTATGTGTAAGTGTAGGGCACTGTATGTACATTTCGTTCAAGCTCGCTTTTGAACTACCTGTTGTGCGGCATTGTGATAAACTGCTGTGGGGAACTCAGGTGGTGAATGTGATTATGTCACTAGCAAGTCGTCTGCACTGTCTAGTCCGCTAGTCCCACTGTCGGCGTGAGTTCTGTGTTTGTGTGTGTGTGTGTGTGTGTGTGTGTGTGTGTGTGTGTGTGTGTGTGTGTGCGTGTGTGTGTGGACGATCCCTCAGCAGCGCTGGCTGCAGTGAGCCGCCCTGAGGAGCCTGTTCACACTGTGCCCCTCTCTGTGTGTGCAGCCCACCAGCTGCTACACAGCTGGGGTCCACCACCACCACCGCCACTGCCGCCGCCACCACCACCACCACCAGCACCACCACCACAGCTGCCATCAGCACCACCACCACCACCACCACCGCCACCAGTAGCACTGTGAGCACAACCCGCCAGAGGTCTTCTGCTACTGTGCTGCCCACAACTCCACCACCTAATGAAGCCACTGTCTCTCTCATGCGGTGAGTTCCCTCATCACACACACACACACACACACACACACGATCATTATCTGATAGATAACATATAAATACTGAAAGACGAAGTATAAATGCTGAGCCTGGATTTAAGGAGGATCAGCAAAGTTTTGAACTGGGAATAAAATCAGAACATACAGTCAGGTAACAGGGCGGTATCCACAGGATTAGGAGTTTCTATCATGAGAAAGACGTTAATTAAGAGGAGGTTTGGTAGGGAAAATAGTGAGTCGTTGTCAACAGTTCAGTGATTTCCTGTCATCAAAATCAACAAACCAATGCCAATATGAATTTAAGCATGTAAGCCAACTTCATAGACTGAAAAACTAGTGACAGGGAGAGAGTATGACTGCACTGAATGTGTAACTCTCTACATCAAAACAGATAAACGTCTAGTACTCTTGGTGCATTGGAATGGTCTAGCAGGGGTCAGATAAACACATGTTTGTCAGACCATTTGGGGCGGTTGGCAGGAATGAGACATTTCTGCTAGTAACAACCAAAGAGAAGCAAATGTCGGCAGAGCCTCAGCTTGTCAGGGTGTGGACCACTTTTGGTCACTCTGCCGCAGTATGGAGTAACAACCAGTAACAGTAACAATACATATGCAAATCAGGAACTCTGCCCGCTGAAGATGATGTTTCCATCTGCTCAAGCAACAGCTTTAGAGTGCTGTGAGCACCCAGATTACACAATCGTTTGTGGTGTGCATTACCATCTCTGTCTTCCTATAAAGTTTTTACCCTCCAGTACCAAGGCACTTATTCCCTAATGCCTTTACATATAATCTATTACGCTGACCCATCTTCTTGTCACGGTTTTCCACGTATCGCTATCCTCACCTATTCATGAGAGACGTTTCAGGGTTCTTCTGTTATGAGTTCACCTAATTTCGACATGCTCCTATTGCACCGCATTTAGGATGCTTCGATCTCATTCTTGTTTTTTTCCTTTATTCCACAATTCATTTTCATACATTACTGTGCTACAAACATTCAGATGTTTAAAACATCCTGGTAGATCAAAACAGTGTGCCAGACCGAGACTCGAACTCGGGACCTTTGCCTTTCGCGGGGAAGTGCTCTACCATCTGAGCTACCCAAGCACGACTCACGCCCCGTCCTCACAGCTTTACTTCTGCCAGTACCTGTGAGGACGGGGCGTGAGTCGTGCTTGGGTAGCTCAGTTGGTAGAGCACTTCCCCGCGAAAGGCAAAGGTCCCGAGTTCGGGTCTCGGTCCGGCACACAGTTTAGATCTGCCAGTAAGTTTCATATCAGCACACACTCCGCTGCAGAGTGAAAATCTCATTCTGGATTCAGATGTTTATTCCCCAATTATGCCCTATCTTTGGTACCAGTAGCCTTGTTTTACGAGGAATGTCCTGTTTTCGTGTGCTACATAACTTTTTATAAAAACCTCGCTTTGTCCCTCGGCGTAAATCGGCTTCTCAGGTAGCAGAATCGCTGCAATTCATCTATTTTGTGGTCCTTAATTCTGACGTAAACTTTGCCACCAGTGTTATTTCTGCCACTCCCCAATACATTCCTCTTTCTTCCATTCATATTTATTACAGTCACCAACTCTGGTGATTCTTTCTCACATTCAGTGAACACAGTAATATCACCAGTGAATTTTATCAACGAAATCGTTTTCACCCTCAATTATAATTAAATTCCAGGAAGTTTCTCCAGTTGCACCAACGATTCTTTAGTGTTCAGTCTGAAAATTTGTGGAGACTACCTGCATCCCTGTATTCAATCATCTTTAATCAGAGTACCAATCCTTGTTGATTATTGTACATATTCTACGTTACCTACTGTTCCCTATGTCTTATACCTATTTTTTAAACGTTTCGTACATTTCTCACCATTTCACGTTGTCAAACGTCATTTAAAGATCAAGAAATCCAATAAAGATCTCAATTTTCCTTACCTTTTCCTTCCACTATCAAGTCGAAGGTCCGATCGGCCTCTCTCGATCCTATACTCCAAATTTAGCGTCCTCAGTTTTGTCTTCCATTCTTCTGTATGTTATAAGTATTCTTGTTAGTAATTTGGATCCATGAGCTCTTTAGCTCACTGTGCCAAAGCTATCGCACTTATCGACCCTCGCTTCTGAAGTGTCTGGATGGTCTTTTTCTGGCAGTCTGCTGTTACGACTCCTGTGTCATGGATTCTAAAGACAAACGTGAATTGTCCTTTGATTTACACCTTCCCTAACGATCACGTAAGTTCCGAAGGAACGTTAACTATCCATTCCACCTTGTTTGTGTGCAAGTTTTCCAGAGCTTTGAGAAATTTGGAGTGTAATGGCCAGTCCCCCACGTTTTCCAATTCGGCTTCCATCTCTTCTTCTGTCACGTCCACTGATAGTTCCTCCCACTCACAGAGGTCTTTAACGTACTGTGTTCTGACATCTGCTCTCTCCTGATCGTTTAAGACTGGAATTCTTTTCGAACACTTACTGTAGTCGTGACAAAAAATAAAAACACTTACAGCTGTCCTTATGATTTTATTTTATTTTAAGGATGCTGTAGATGTTTTCCTTTTTTTATCACGATAGTAAACTGCCGTCGTCCCAGAGACGTCCTGCTAAAAGGATGGACATACAAAAGCTTAGTATAGTCATCTCTGCATTTCATTTTTCTGAAGGTTGTTCTGACTTTTGTATGTGCTGAATGCGTCCTTCCTAAGTCCCTTTCCTTTTCGATCTCTTCTAATTCTTCCTGTAGTCATCCTACTTTTACTTCCCTCAAATTTCCGATTGATTTCATTTCAACACTGTGACCTCCGACTTAGATCCTGGAGTAGCCGAGAATCGTCGTGACACATTCACTTGATATTTCACTGTCATTTTCGTTAAACACTCTGAATGGTTGTTAAGTATAGATGGTATAGATTAGATAAATTATGTTTCTGAGTCCAGAAAGCTCGTTCCAAGCTGAGGCTACAACCACTTTAACCTTTTACACCGAACATTATCCAATTTGGCCATCATGGGGTAAAGGAGAGAGCTACATGTCACCGTTGTCCGATAGCTCAGGAGTGAAGCGTTGACCCACGAAAGGGGTGACTGTGTTAGATGTAGGCTGAAATCTCGCTGGAAAGAATTTTTTATTTCTTCTGTGACAAAAGTACCCTCAGGCAGACCCACAACCAGTTAAGAAGTCCTTAGAAAACTTATTCCACATAAGTATTTTCCTATCTTGATTCAGTGCACTGTAGGCCTAAAAGTGAAAAACTTACGGATTTGAAAACGTAGTCGCTGCTGTTTCTTCTCCAGACATAATTTCTAGTTTTTTTATGCAGAAACAAGTGTAGTGACTTAATTGGGCCACTGACAAACTTGTTAACTTGATTTCGTTATATGTCTGTACACATTGCTACTATTCCATACATACTTTCGTGGTGGTCCTGTAACGCAACTTCATTATTACTGTGGGCTGCACATAGTGAAAGCCTGTTTTTGCGCTGGAAGGGTAAGATATCTCTCCAACTCATGAGGATATATGGGCGTTTGTGTTATGGGAACTTTGTTTTCCTGTAGAATATTTTTTTTTGTAAGGTTAATATGGTAAGTTGCAATTCATTTGTTTTAGTACCACGTATACCTCATTGGTTTTTTGTTGGTTTACTGAACACGACAGCTACACGTAAGAAATACCATTAGGAATGTAGTCTCCCACATTATCTTACGTTATCGAACTTGCATAGTATTCATTCGACTGTTTCATTTTCTTAACATCTTTTTGAATGCTTTTTCTTTGGTCATTGATAAGATTTTCTTGGTCTATTTGTTTCTCTGATTTGAAACAGTGTGTTATTCGTGCGTTATGATAAATCTTTGTGGGTGTTCGTCTTTTCTAATCGGTGTTACGCTGTCTTTTTATTTGGGTTATTGCATGTTAGAGGTGATGCCAATGAATGTATCTGTAAGGAAAAGTGCTTTAAGTGAATAATATTAAAAAGAGCTAAGCCATAATGTAGATAGTGTCAGGTGGTGTTAAAAAAAACGAATCATTTCTGGTGAATGACCTGCATCTCTACAGCACATGTAAGACACAAAAAACAGAAATAGACAGAATAGCTACTGAAGAGTAGGACTATCCAAATAATTCCCTCTGCTCTTTACTTACGACGTAGGATTCACAGTCGGTAAGTCTGGATATTATTCGTAACAGTGCTTCGGATCAAAATAGAAGTTACAGAAACGCGAATGAAACTCTGGGACGCCATTCGCATATTTCGGCTGCCAGTCAGTGCTGCAGCAGACAGCTTTTCCGCATCTTCACAGCGTATCAGCTGTGCAAACGTATTCTCCCTGTCACTAATGCAGAATTGACAACATCGCATAACACATTTGCCAACCACGTGATCGTCGATTTACGTCCTAGTGTGTTTCAGATTTGTCCTGCTAAATTCACTTGATACTTCGTTGTTATTTCCGGTATATAATCCGACTGATTCTCACTTCAGGTCGAATTCTTGGGTGTCAATTTTATTACTTTATTCTAGAAATATCATTCCACTTACAATATATAGCTAATATCGCATCTAACATTACGTCTCTCTATTGACGAAATATACCACAGTGGGAGCACATCGCCAGCTAAATGGCAACCAGGCTGCTCTGTGTGGTGATCGCTGCATTAGCCGTTGGTTCTAGTCGCGATAGGAGCCCAGTAGTCATTTTGTTTGGCTTCCAGATCGAAAACCATCGAGGAGATCGTACCGTCACCATCGTAAGTCTCAATCACAATTTTAGTTTATCACGCAGTTGATCCGAAGCTGAATAATTAAAGAAACTGTGAATGTGCATCCTTTTTAGAAATTATATTTTCCTCCTTATACCACACACGTCTCAATTTTTTTTTGAATATGCAATTCCATTGATTACGTGTGGCATTGAATAATTCCTTACCTGTGTTTCTTTTTTCAATTATGCTCCGAGTTATTGCCCACGGAGTAAAACTGATAATGACTGAGTTAACTGGCTCTTATCAAACTAGTGTGGGTAAAGAGAGATCAGTTACCCAAACTGTTTGTGACTATACACACTTCATAGATACGGCACATGTTCCCAGGTTTCATTGCGCTGTAATGCGTCTCGATTTCGAGAAGGCTTTCTACAAGGTGAGCCACCAGCGTCTTCTGAAAAGAACGGATTTTCCCCAGGGCTTTGTCAACATCATTTCTAGAATGTTGAAGAACTGCCCTTCGAAAATCATGATTAATGGTCAGCTAACCAGACAATTTGAGTTCACGAATTTGGTGCAGCAGGGTTGTCCTGTGTGAATGGCCCTGTTGGCCATTGCCACTGAGCCCCTACCAGCCACTCTCCATAAACATCTACGAGGGGTGCATGCGCACACAACCACACAGGCAACCACACACACACACACGGCCAGAATATCGTCTGTAGGGCATACGCAGGTGATGTAGTCTTGTGATCACCGGTGAAGGCGACTCGGAGAAGGCATTGCAGATCATCAGCAAATACGAATTTGCATCAGGTGCGAAGCTGAGCAACACTAAATCAAGCACCATGAATGTGAGGTGTGGAATATCTTTGCAAAACATGCGAGACCTCAATCCAAGTTCTCGGTCTGGACTAATATAAATCGTACTGTAGCTGTGAACTCTAAGAAAATGCTTGCTAGCATGCCAGCTAGCTTCAAAGAACATAGCACGAGAAGACTTGACGGTATCCAAAGGGCAGACTTTGCCAATATGTACATGATCTCTAAAATCAACTGTGTGGCTCAAGTTTTACCCATACCACATGTAATAGTAGCAAGATTTCTCTCAGCTTTGGGTCATTTTGTAACTCGTGTTCAAATTTTTAAGATAAAGTTCGACACGTTGGCCCTCTCAGCCGGAAGCTGGGGGGGGGGGGGGGGGATTAAATCTCACCTACGTTGGGAGAAAGTCACAATCTCTATTCGTGTGTTTTATACACATGAGCTGTGGAAGAAGACACCCACGACCCTCAAGTCCCATTTACCAGACGAAATTACTCGCACTGTCCTGAACCCACCCATAGATGTACAGCACGCCCCAGTGGCTTTTACCATTTTGAACAATTTTGATTCTTGTTCAGTTATACTCAAACCAGAGTTCGTCCGCCAAATATGGTAAAAGTTAGGAACATGTACGTGGATTTAACGGAAAACGAAAGCAGAAATGTGACTGTAGAAAAGTATCCACACTACAGCTGTAAGGTCATTTGGAAAAACATCGGCACCCTTCACCTACCAACAAATATGAAAACAACTTGGTAGAGAGCAGTAAACAGGAAAGTAGGAACCAAACCGAAACTTAATGCAATCCATCTGGGAGACTTGTGAACGAGCGGCCCGCATCTCGTGGTCGTGCGGTAGCGTTCTCGCTTCCCACGCACGGGTTCCCGGGTTCGATTCCCGGCGGGGTCAGGGATTTTCTCTGCCTCGTGATGGCTGGGTGTTGTGTGCTGTCCTTAGGTTAGTTAGGTTTAGGTAGTTCTAAGTTCTAGGGGACTGATGACCATAGATGTTAAGTCCCATAGTGCTCAGAGCCATTTGAACTTGTGAACGAGCGAGAATTACTGTCTGATTGACGCTGAAGAACACAGGTTTGAGCCGAAGTGAACGACATCTGGCGACTTATCAGACAGCTGTGAGTTAGGCACAGTAACTGGAACTCTACTCCCAATAACTTGACTGCCGATTTTTTGAATCCTAGCGACGTGCCATGTCCATTTGCAATGAAGAAATGCTGTAAAGGTTCATCCCGCTTCTAGCTCCTGGTGGAAAAGAATTTGATAGTGACCGTGTCTCTGTATGTAGTCAACAGCGATGTGTGTAACGTCCGATTCCTAGTCAGCACAGAAATTTTTGTCATGTTATTCAGAATTCAGACATGTGCATATTCCGCTGCTATTGAAGTAAACCAAAACGTAACGTATACACGTGACTAGACGTCAATGTCGATAGGTGCAGGGATCGAATCCTGCTAAGGGGAAATTTTTCGTCTCGTCATTTCAGTTTATCATCTCACAACCGGTGAAAAATGACGATTTCTAATGTTTTATTGTGCTTACTTAACTGTCAGTTTAAGGCCTGGGTTAGAATCTCCAATCAGCACGAGACTGTCATGTCATTTCAAGTTTAGACATGGGCACTCTTTCTCACTTGTGACTGAAACCATATTTATCATATTTTATGTTATTGTTAGCAGGAATAATAGCTGCTGCATTGTATCTGGAGATCGTAGTACAGAAAAAAAATGTACGCCATACAATTTCAAGGTGAAAGTTGCTTTTTGAAACTTCGTTTATCGTAATAAACTTGCGTTTACAAGTGTAATGGCCTTGTAATATCTAATAGCATGCCTTCTGGTATTTGTGTTATCATAGTGTTAATTTGTATTCTAAACTGGTAGTCACACAGAGCAGTTGAATTTTGTGATCTCTTGCAGTAACCATTTTGTATAGTGAAACGAGTGTACACAAAAGAGAGCAGAGCATCTGTGTTATTTCGATTGCGTACAAAGCAGGTGAAACAATTCTGGTCGTTCAGATAGTTTTGAGAATTATAGTACATGTTAAATACATGTGCATATGCCATCAGGGACACTAAACCTGCCCGCATCTCGTGGTCGTGCGGTAGCGTTCTCGCTTCCCCCGCCCGGGTTCCCGGGTTCGATTCCCGGCGGGGTCAGGGATTTTCTCTGCCTCGTGATGGCTGGGTGTTGTGTGATGTCCTTAGGTTAGTTAGGTTTAAGTAGTTCTAAGTTCTAGGGGACTGATGACCTAAGATGTTAAGTCCCATAGTGCTCAGAGCCATTTGAACCATTTTTGAACACTAAACCTGAAACACACACACACAAACACGGACAATTTTTTATGTGGGTGGAGTTGCCAATCTGATGTTTTTAATACCTGAAATATATTGAACAATGGTGTGTGTGTGTGTGTGTGTGTGTGTGTGTGTGTGTGTGTGTGTCAGAAACTTTAAGTATTTGATGAGGTTGCATCAAGAGATCAGCTGATAGGACGATTGAAATTTTTTCACTGCCTATGAGGAAAGTCCCTGTTTGAAAACTAGGAGATGGGATTCTTCTAGTGTGTCATCTCTGGTAGTTAAGCTCCAGACAGAGAGGTAGTATTAGCTGCAGCAAGCCTGTGTTGTAGTGGAGCAGAGCGACTGATTAGCTGTAGCATCCCGAGATCAGAGGAGGTGACTTCCAGGAATGAGTGTGACAAAATGTGACAGTGTAATTTATTCAGAGGTCGTATAGCGCTATTTGTAATGGACGATGAGTGAACGTTTTTTTGAAGGTGCGGTAGAACAGATCTGCTGTAGCTTAATGCACGCAGGGTTGTGCACTGTTTTGTATTGTAGGAGTGGCAATACGAGATGCGGCAGTAAAGTAATGAGACTGATGTGAAAAATAATTTTGCTTACTGTTTCAGTCAAGTTTAGTGTTGTCTCTTTCAAAGTAGTTCTCTTCTGATAAACACACTTTTTCCAGCGCTTCTGCCATTGATGGTAACATTTCTGGAACTCATCTTCTGTAATATCATGTAAGACCCTCGTCACAGCTTTTTGGTTATCTTGTGTTGTTTGAAAATGGTGTACCTTGACCACCGTTTTAATTCTTAGAAATAGAAAAAAGTCGCACTGAGCGATATCTGGTGAATAAGGTGGCTGTGGTAGTACTGAAATTTGTTTTGAGGTTAAAAATTGCTGCACTGAGAGAGCAGTATGAGATGGCGCATTATCGTGTAGAATTCAAATCTTTCTCATACAAAGATCTTCAGTTATTATTAGATGAACCGTTTCTCGATTGATGTTCAGTTCTTCTGCGATAATTTTCACGGATAATCTCCGATTAGATCGTACTAGTTCATGCACCCTGGCCAAGTTGGCATCTGTCCGGGAGGTCGATGGTCGTCGACTGCGGTATTCATCTTCAACATTCGTTTTGCCTTCACTAAACATTTTATGCCAAACTTGAGCTCATGACATAACCTCCTCTCCAAAAGCCTGAAGCTTACTGTAAGTTGTCGTCGCGTTTTCGTCCAATTTAAAGCAAAAAGAAATGGCATGCTGTTGCACAATATTATGCTGTTCCATTTCCATGATGAGAGACACAAACACGTGCAAACTTATTACAGCACAACTCATGACTGAGCAGTTGCATTGATGTGCCGCTTGGACTACAAGCAGCTTATTGACGAAGGTCAAAGATATTGTGCCTACACAAGCCTGCAGGGTTGACACATGTTGCAAAGAAAAATCAGTCATTACTTTATTGTCAAACCCCATATAGTAGGTTTGTTTCAGGACAGACTTGTATTCACAGCAGTTGTGTTGCCTTGTGTGTCAGTTTTCCTTATCGCGTGTGTGTGTTGTGTTTTTTGTGCAGAAGACTTCCTGCAGAGGAGAGAGGCAGGAGGCTGATCCAGGCGGCTGTGCAGGGGTTAGTGGGGGAGCTGAGGGCGCTGCTTGCCGCAGGGACCGACGTGGGGGCTAGAGGCGGGTGGGGCTGGACTGCCCTGCACTGGGCGGCAGTTAGGGGTGACGTCGAGGTGGCGAGGCTGCTGGTGGAGGCGGGGGCGGATGTGAACGCTAGGGAGAGCAGCAGGGAGCAGATGATGCCTCTGCACCTGGCTGCAGAGCGGGGCGGCGCCGCTGTGGCGCGGCTGCTCTTGCAGGCGAACGCCGACCCCAATGTAAGGGATAGCGATGGGTGGACGCCGCTGCACTGGGCGGCATACAGTGGCCAAGCGGAAGTGGCGGCCGCGCTGCTCGAGGCAGGGGCCGACACGGGGGCCGCAGCTGGTAATGGGCGGACAGTGTTGGACATCGCCAGGCAGAACGACGACAGGCGGCTGATGGAGATGCTGTCATGAGGCAGCCAGCCCAACAAACTTACCACAAGAGAAAGAACTGAAACTGCTTCTCTACTAATAATATGCATCCTTAAATAAACAATATTCCAAAACTCAATCCTACTGTCACTCATTAATTTTGCCCCTCCTCAAGTAGCATACTGCAGGCAGATACTGTAAGCAATGCTGCGGCAAAACTGAGACAATGCCAGATAACAATAAAGTAATTCAGGTAAAAACAGGCAACCTTTCTCTCAAGGAAAACGTCTAGAGTACACTTCTAGACTGAACTTGCCTAAAGCCAACAGTTCATTATGGATGAACAGAACCATTCTATAATATCTCATTGCTGAAAAGTATTTCGCACCAGCCTACAAGGCATGAGACTATTGCAATTTGCAACATACCAACATCACTGTTACGAGTTCTGTCACCAGAATTTTCACTTCCATCATCACACTCAATTTTCTTCTGATTATTCAACTAACATATTACACTACCGTACTTCCTGTATTTAAGTACAATGTAATAATAGTTGCAAATTCAGATGACATAATGTGCCTATAGTCTAGAACTATACAATCAATCCACATTTAAGTAAACACAATGAGAGCACAACCCCGTATCTCACAATTCCCATACGGCTGTTACGCAGCTCTTGCAAAACGCGCCACCACCTAACGGATGATGTGCAGCTTTACTGTGACGTAACATAATAACACAGTAAACTTCCCCACTCTCTCTCCACATTCTCCTCCTGTCAGTTTGCACTGCACTTCCCTCAGCCAGGCACCACTGCAGGCAACACCCTCACTGCCCCAGTCGTCAGTCTGCAGAACTACAGCTCTCACCAGCTCTGTGACCGACACTGGAATGTTCCACTACCAAAGCTCCAAAACCAATGGCGCCTATAATATCCTGTGGAAAGACTATGTGTGTACAAAGAACTTCGAAATATGCGAAAACGAATAAGACAACAGTACCATCAGCTGTGCCAATGGTTAAACACTGAATTACAGTTCAGAACCAAATGGCAACTACAGATATCTTCAATGCTCTCATACAGCGGCAATGTAATACAAACCTGGCAGAAACCTGGGGAATTTAGCTGCAAAATTTACGGCTCCTTCACTGTAGACCATTTGGTTTATCAAGAGAAAAAAGATCCATTTTGATTGTAATAAAAAAGTCACCAGAAGCAGTAAAGTAGTTGCAAATTAACGATGCCTATACAAAATGTGAAGGAAATTCTATCCTCATAGTACCATTGTGTGTACTTGACATAAAAGATTGAAAGAACCAAAGTAATTCTAGTTGTATTTGAGACAGAACACTGAGGCCCAAATTTCAGCACATGAAGGCAATCTCACACTGACGCACACGAATCTCGTCACAGGTTTGAGCCGAAGTGAACGACATCTGGCGACTTATCAGACAGCTGTGAGTTAGGCACAGTAACTGGAACTCTACTCCCAATAACTTGACTGCCGATTTTTTGAATCCTAGCGACGTGCCATGTCCATTTGCAATGAAGAAATGCTGTAAAGGTTCATCCCGCTTCTAGCTCCTGGTGGAAAAGAATTTGATAGTGACCGTGTCTCTGTATGTAGTCAACAGCGATGTGTGTAACGTCCGATTCCTAGTCAGCACAGAAATTTTTGTCATGTTATTCAGAATTCAGACATGTGCATATTCCGCTGCTATTGAAGTAAACCAAAACGTAACGTATACACGTGACTAGACGTCAATGTCGATAGGTGCAGGGATCGAATCCTGCTAAGGGGAAATTTTTCGTCTCGTCATTTCAGTTTATCATCTCACAACCGGTGAAAAATGACGATTTCTAATGTTTTATTGTGCTTACTTAACTGTCAGTTTAAGGCCTGGGTTAGAATCTCCAATCAGCACGAGACTGTCATGTCATTTCAAGTTTAGACATGGGCACTCTTTCTCACTTGTGACTGAAACCATATTTATCATATTTTATGTTATTGTTAGCAGGAATAATAGCTGCTGCATTGTATCTGGAGATCGTAGTACAGAAAAAAAATGTACGCCATACAATTTCAAGGTGAAAGTTGCTTTTTGAAACTTCGTTTATCGTAATAAACTTGCGTTTACAAGTGTAATGGCCTTGTAATATCTAATAGCATGCCTTCTGGTATTTGTGTTATCATAGTGTTAATTTGTATTCTAAACTGGTAGTCACACAGAGCAGTTGAATTTTGTGATCTCTTGCAGTAACCATTTTGTATAGTGAAACGAGTGTACACAAAAGAGAGCAGAGCATCTGTGTTATTTCGATTGCGTACAAAGCAGGTGAAACAATTCTGGTCGTTCAGATAGTTTTGAGAATTATAGTACATGTTAAATACATGTGCATATGCCATCAGGGACACTAAACCTGCCCGCATCTCGTGGTCGTGCGGTAGCGTTCTCGCTTCCCCCGCCCGGGTTCCCGGGTTCGATTCCCGGCGGGGTCAGGGATTTTCTCTGCCTCGTGATGGCTGGGTGTTGTGTGATGTCCTTAGGTTAGTTAGGTTTAAGTAGTTCTAAGTTCTAGGGGACTGATGACCTAAGATGTTAAGTCCCATAGTGCTCAGAGCCATTTGAACCATTTTTGAACACTAAACCTGAAACACACACACACAAACACGGACAATTTTTTATGTGGGTGGAGTTGCCAATCTGATGTTTTTAATACCTGAAATATATTGAACAATGGTGTGTGTGTGTGTGTGTGTGTGTGTGTGTGTGTGTGTGTGTGTGTCAGAAACTTTAAGTATTTGATGAGGTTGCATCAAGAGATCAGCTGATAGGACGATTGAAATTTTTTCACTGCCTATGAGGAAAGTCCCTGTTTGAAAACTAGGAGATGGGATTCTTCTAGTGTGTCATCTCTGGTAGTTAAGCTCCAGACAGAGAGGTAGTATTAGCTGCAGCAAGCCTGTGTTGTAGTGGAGCAGAGCGACTGATTAGCTGTAGCATCCCGAGATCAGAGGAGGTGACTTCCAGGAATGAGTGTGACAAAATGTGACAGTGTAATTTATTCAGAGGTCGTATAGCGCTATTTGTAATGGACGATGAGTGAACGTTTTTTTGAAGGTGCGGTAGAACAGATCTGCTGTAGCTTAATGCACGCAGGGTTGTGCACTGTTTTGTATTGTAGGAGTGGCAATACGAGATGCGGCAGTAAAGTAATGAGACTGATGTGAAAAATAATTTTGCTTACTGTTTCAGTCAAGTTTAGTGTTGTCTCTTTCAAAGTAGTTCTCTTCTGATAAACACACTTTTTCCAGCGCTTCTGCCATTGATGGTAACATTTCTGGAACTCATCTTCTGTAATATCATGTAAGACCCTCGTCACAGCTTTTTGGTTATCTTGTGTTGTTTGAAAATGGTGTACCTTGACCACCGTTTTAATTCTTAGAAATAGAAAAAAGTCGCACTGAGCGATATCTGGTGAATAAGGTGGCTGTGGTAGTACTGAAATTTGTTTTGAGGTTAAAAATTGCTGCACTGAGAGAGCAGTATGAGATGGCGCATTATCGTGTAGAATTCAAATCTTTCTCATACAAAGATCTTCAGTTATTATTAGATGAACCGTTTCTCGATTGATGTTCAGTTCTTCTGCGATAATTTTCACGGATAATCTCCGATTAGATCGTACTAGTTCATGCACCCTGGCCAAGTTGGCATCTGTCCGGGAGGTCGATGGTCGTCGACTGCGGTATTCATCTTCAACATTCGTTTTGCCTTCACTAAACATTTTATGCCAAACTTGAGCTCATGACATAACCTCCTCTCCAAAAGCCTGAAGCTTACTGTAAGTTGTCGTCGCGTTTTCGTCCAATTTAAAGCAAAAAGAAATGGCATGCTGTTGCACAATATTATGCTGTTCCATTTCCATGATGAGAGACACAAACACGTGCAAACTTATTACAGCACAACTCATGACTGAGCAGTTGCATTGATGTGCCGCTTGGACTACAAGCAGCTTATTGACGAAGGTCAAAGATATTGTGCCTACACAAGCCTGCAGGGTTGACACATGTTGCAAAGAAAAATCAGTCATTACTTTATTGTCAAACCCCATATAGTAGGTTTGTTTCAGGACAGACTTGTATTCACAGCAGTTGTGTTGCCTTGTGTGTCAGTTTTCCTTATCGCGTGTGTGTGTTGTGTTTTTTGTGCAGAAGACTTCCTGCAGAGGAGAGAGGCAGGAGGCTGATCCAGGCGGCTGTGCAGGGGTTAGTGGGGGAGCTGAGGGCGCTGCTTGCCGCAGGGACCGACGTGGGGGCTAGAGGCGGGTGGGGCTGGACTGCCCTGCACTGGGCGGCAGTTAGGGGTGACGTCGAGGTGGCGAGGCTGCTGGTGGAGGCGGGGGCGGATGTGAACGCTAGGGAGAGCAGCAGGGAGCAGATGATGCCTCTGCACCTGGCTGCAGAGCGGGGCGGCGCCGCTGTGGCGCGGCTGCTCTTGCAGGCGAACGCCGACCCCAATGTAAGGGATAGCGATGGGTGGACGCCGCTGCACTGGGCGGCATACAGTGGCCAAGCGGAAGTGGCGGCCGCGCTGCTCGAGGCAGGGGCCGACACGGGGGCCGCAGCTGGTAATGGGCGGACAGTGTTGGACATCGCCAGGCAGAACGACGACAGGCGGCTGATGGAGATGCTGTCATGAGGCAGCCAGCCCAACAAACTTACCACAAGAGAAAGAACTGAAACTGCTTCTCTACTAATAATATGCATCCTTAAATAAACAATATTCCAAAACTCAATCCTACTGTCACTCATTAATTTTGCCCCTCCTCAAGTAGCATACTGCAGGCAGATACTGTAAGCAATGCTGCGGCAAAACTGAGACAATGCCAGATAACAATAAAGTAATTCAGGTAAAAACAGGCAACCTTTCTCTCAAGGAAAACGTCTAGAGTACACTTCTAGACTGAACTTGCCTAAAGCCAACAGTTCATTATGGATGAACAGAACCATTCTATAATATCTCATTGCTGAAAAGTATTTCGCACCAGCCTACAAGGCATGAGACTATTGCAATTTGCAACATACCAACATCACTGTTACGAGTTCTGTCACCAGAATTTTCACTTCCATCATCACACTCAATTTTCTTCTGATTATTCAACTAACATATTACACTACCGTACTTCCTGTATTTAAGTACAATGTAATAATAGTTGCAAATTCAGATGACATAATGTGCCTATAGTCTAGAACTATACAATCAATCCACATTTAAGTAAACACAATGAGAGCACAACCCCGTATCTCACAATTCCCATACGGCTGTTACGCAGCTCTTGCAAAACGCGCCACCACCTAACGGATGATGTGCAGCTTTACTGTGACGTAACATAATAACACAGTAAACTTCCCCACTCTCTCTCCACATTCTCCTCCTGTCAGTTTGCACTGCACTTCCCTCAGCCAGGCACCACTGCAGGCAACACCCTCACTGCCCCAGTCGTCAGTCTGCAGAACTACAGCTCTCACCAGCTCTGTGACCGACACTGGAATGTTCCACTACCAAAGCTCCAAAACCAATGGCGCCTATAATATCCTGTGGAAAGACTATGTGTGTACAAAGAACTTCGAAATATGCGAAAACGAATAAGACAACAGTACCATCAGCTGTGCCAATGGTTAAACACTGAATTACAGTTCAGAACCAAATGGCAACTACAGATATCTTCAATGCTCTCATACAGCGGCAATGTAATACAAACCTGGCAGAAACCTGGGGAATTTAGCTGCAAAATTTACGGCTCCTTCACTGTAGACCATTTGGTTTATCAAGAGAAAAAAGATCCATTTTGATTGTAATAAAAAAGTCACCAGAAGCAGTAAAGTAGTTGCAAATTAACGATGCCTATACAAAATGTGAAGGAAATTCTATCCTCATAGTACCATTGTGTGTACTTGACATAAAAGATTGAAAGAACCAAAGTAATTCTAGTTGTATTTGAGACAGAACACTGAGGCCCAAATTTCAGCACATGAAGGCAATCTCACACTGACGCACACGAATCTCGTCACAGGTTTGAGCCGAAGTGAACGACATCTGGCGACTTATCAGACAGCTGTGAGTTAGGCACAGTAACTGGAACTCTACTCCCAATAACTTGACTGCCGATTTTTTGAATCCTAGCGACGTGCCATGTCCATTTGCAATGAAGAAATGCTGTAAAGGTTCATCCCGCTTCTAGCTCCTGGTGGAAAAGAATTTGATAGTGACCGTGTCTCTGTATGTAGTCAACAGCGATGTGTGTAACGTCCGATTCCTAGTCAGCACAGAAATTTTTGTCATGTTATTCAGAATTCAGACATGTGCATATTCCGCTGCTATTGAAGTAAACCAAAACGTAACGTATACACGTGACTAGACGTCAATGTCGATAGGTGCAGGGATCGAATCCTGCTAAGGGGAAATTTTTCGTCTCGTCATTTCAGTTTATCATCTCACAACCGGTGAAAAATGACGATTTCTAATGTTTTATTGTGCTTACTTAACTGTCAGTTTAAGGCCTGGGTTAGAATCTCCAATCAGCACGAGACTGTCATGTCATTTCAAGTTTAGACATGGGCACTCTTTCTCACTTGTGACTGAAACCATATTTATCATATTTTATGTTATTGTTAGCAGGAATAATAGCTGCTGCATTGTATCTGGAGATCGTAGTACAGAAAAAAAATGTACGCCATACAATTTCAAGGTGAAAGTTGCTTTTTGAAACTTCGTTTATCGTAATAAACTTGCGTTTACAAGTGTAATGGCCTTGTAATATCTAATAGCATGCCTTCTGGTATTTGTGTTATCATAGTGTTAATTTGTATTCTAAACTGGTAGTCACACAGAGCAGTTGAATTTTGTGATCTCTTGCAGTAACCATTTTGTATAGTGAAACGAGTGTACACAAAAGAGAGCAGAGCATCTGTGTTATTTCGATTGCGTACAAAGCAGGTGAAACAATTCTGGTCGTTCAGATAGTTTTGAGAATTATAGTACATGTTAAATACATGTGCATATGCCATCAGGGACACTAAACCTGCCCGCATCTCGTGGTCGTGCGGTAGCGTTCTCGCTTCCCCCGCCCGGGTTCCCGGGTTCGATTCCCGGCGGGGTCAGGGATTTTCTCTGCCTCGTGATGGCTGGGTGTTGTGTGATGTCCTTAGGTTAGTTAGGTTTAAGTAGTTCTAAGTTCTAGGGGACTGATGACCTAAGATGTTAAGTCCCATAGTGCTCAGAGCCATTTGAACCATTTTTGAACACTAAACCTGAAACACACACACACAAACACGGACAATTTTTTATGTGGGTGGAGTTGCCAATCTGATGTTTTTAATACCTGAAATATATTGAACAATGGTGTGTGTGTGTGTGTGTGTGTGTGTGTGTGTGTGTGTGTGTGTCAGAAACTTTAAGTATTTGATGAGGTTGCATCAAGAGATCAGCTGATAGGACGATTGAAATTTTTTCACTGCCTATGAGGAAAGTCCCTGTTTGAAAACTAGGAGATGGGATTCTTCTAGTGTGTCATCTCTGGTAGTTAAGCTCCAGACAGAGAGGTAGTATTAGCTGCAGCAAGCCTGTGTTGTAGTGGAGCAGAGCGACTGATTAGCTGTAGCATCCCGAGATCAGAGGAGGTGACTTCCAGGAATGAGTGTGACAAAATGTGACAGTGTAGTTTATTCAGAGGTCGTATAGCGCTATTTGTAATGGACGATGAGTGAACGTTTTTTTGAAGGTGCGGTAGAACAGATCTGCTGTAGCTTAATGCACGCAGGGTTGTGCACTGTTTTGTATTGTAGGAGTGGCAATACGAGATGCGGCAGTAAAGTAATGAGACTGATGTGAAAAATAATTTTGCTTACTGTTTCAGTCAAGTTTAGTGTTGTCTCTTTCAAAGTAGTTCTCTTCTGATAAACACACTTTTTCCAGCGCTTCTGCCATTGATGGTAACATTTCTGGAACTCATCTTCTGTAATATCATGTAAGACCCTCGTCACAGCTTTTTGGTTATCTTGTGTTGTTTGAAAATGGTGTACCTTGACCACCGTTTTAATTCTTAGAAATAGAAAAAAGTCGCACTGAGCGATATCTGGTGAATAAGGTGGCTGTGGTAGTACTGAAATTTGTTTTGAGGTTAAAAATTGCTGCACTGAGAGAGCAGTATGAGATGGCGCATTATCGTGTAGAATTCAAATCTTTCTCATACAAAGATCTTCAGTTATTATTAGATGAACCGTTTCTCGATTGATGTTCAGTTCTTCTGCGATAATTTTCACGGATAATCTCCGATTAGATCGTACTAGTTCATGCACCCTGGCCAAGTTGGCATCTGTCCGGGAGGTCGATGGTCGTCGACTGCGGTATTCATCTTCAACATTCGTTTTGCCTTCACTAAACATTTTATGCCAAACTTGAGCTCATGACATAACCTCCTCTCCAAAAGCCTGAAGCTTACTGTAAGTTGTCGTCGCGTTTTCGTCCAATTTAAAGCAAAAAGAAATGGCATGCTGTTGCACAATATTATGCTGTTCCATTTCCATGATGAGAGACACAAACACGTGCAAACTTATTACAGCACAACTCATGACTGAGCAGTTGCATTGATGTGCCGCTTGGACTACAAGCAGCTTATTGACGAAGGTCAAAGATATTGTGCCTACACAAGCCTGCAGGGTTGACACATGTTGCAAAGAAAAATCAGTCATTACTTTATTGTCAAACCCCATATAGTAGGTTTGTTTCAGGACAGACTTGTATTCACAGCAGTTGTGTTGCCTTGTGTGTCAGTTTTCCTTATCGCGTGTGTGTGTTGTGTTTTTTGTGCAGAAGACTTCCTGCAGAGGAGAGAGGCAGGAGGCTGATCCAGGCGGCTGTGCAGGGGTTAGTGGGGGAGCTGAGGGCGCTGCTTGCCGCAGGGACCGACGTGGGGGCTAGAGGCGGGTGGGGCTGGACTGCCCTGCACTGGGCGGCAGTTAGGGGTGACGTCGAGGTGGCGAGGCTGCTGGTGGAGGCGGGGGCGGATGTGAACGCTAGGGAGAGCAGCAGGGAGCAGATGATGCCTCTGCACCTGGCTGCAGAGCGGGGCGGCGCCGCTGTGGCGCGGCTGCTCTTGCAGGCGAACGCCGACCCCAATGTAAGGGATAGCGATGGGTGGACGCCGCTGCACTGGGCGGCATACAGTGGCCAAGCGGAAGTGGCGGCCGCGCTGCTCGAGGCAGGGGCCGACACGGGGGCCGCAGCTGGTAATGGGCGGACAGTGTTGGACATCGCCAGGCAGAACGACGACAGGCGGCTGATGGAGATGCTGTCATGAGGCAGCCAGCCCAACAAACTTACCACAAGAGAAAGAACTGAAACTGCTTCTCTACTAATAATATGCATCCTTAAATAAACAATATTCCAAAACTCAATCCTACTGTCACTCATTAATTTTGCCCCTCCTCAAGTAGCATACTGCAGGCAGATACTGTAAGCAATGCTGCGGCAAAACTGAGACAATGCCAGATAACAATAAAGTAATTCAGGTAAAAACAGGCAACCTTTCTCTCAAGGAAAACGTCTAGAGTACACTTCTAGACTGAACTTGCCTAAAGCCAACAGTTCATTATGGATGAACAGAACCATTCTATAATATCTCATTGCTGAAAAGTATTTCGCACCAGCCTACAAGGCATGAGACTATTGCAATTTGCAACATACCAACATCACTGTTACGAGTTCTGTCACCAGAATTTTCACTTCCATCATCACACTCAATTTTCTTCTGATTATTCAACTAACATATTACACTACCGTACTTCCTGTATTTAAGTACAATGTAATAATAGTTGCAAATTCAGATGACATAATGTGCCTATAGTCTAGAACTATACAATCAATCCACATTTAAGTAAACACAATGAGAGCACAACCCCGTATCTCACAATTCCCATACGGCTGTTACGCAGCTCTTGCAAAACGCGCCACCACCTAACGGATGATGTGCAGCTTTACTGTGACGTAACATAATAACACAGTAAACTTCCCCACTCTCTCTCCACATTCTCCTCCTGTCAGTTTGCACTGCACTTCCCTCAGCCAGGCACCACTGCAGGCAACACCCTCACTGCCCCAGTCGTCAGTCTGCAGAACTACAGCTCTCACCAGCTCTGTGACCGACACTGGAATGTTCCACTACCAAAGCTCCAAAACCAATGGCGCCTATAATATCCTGTGGAAAGACTATGTGTGTACAAAGAACTTCGAAATATGCGAAAACGAATAAGACAACAGTACCATCAGCTGTGCCAATGGTTAAACACTGAATTACAGTTCAGAACCAAATGGCAACTACAGATATCTTCAATGCTCTCATACAGCGGCAATGTAATACAAACCTGGCAGAAACCTGGGGAATTTAGCTGCAAAATTTACGGCTCCTTCACTGTAGACCATTTGGTTTATCAAGAGAAAAAAGATCCATTTTGATTGTAATAAAAAAGTCACCAGAAGCAGTAAAGTAGTTGCAAATTAACGATGCCTATACAAAATGTGAAGGAAATTCTATCCTCATAGTACCACTGTGTGTACTTGACATAAAAGATTGAAAGAACCAAAGTAATTCTAGTTGTATTTGAGACAGAACACTGAGGCCCAAATTTCAGCACATGAAGGCAATCTCACACTGACGCACACGAATCTCGTCACTCATCAGTCACAATGGCACAGCTGAGGCGGTAACGCAAGTCGTGGAACTGCAGGTAATAAAATTACATTTAGTTTGACTTATACATCGAGTAAATAAGTGTAATGAAGAGTGTATGTCTATCAAGTCAGTCACTAATACCTTAATTAATTCTCTTCTTGGTGACTGCACTTGAAGCAGATATTAAGTCAGAATAATTTAACTGTATTTTTTTAAAAAAAGAGCAGCTATTCCATGTCGTACAGGTACCGAGAACCAGGGCCGGCACTAGACTTTCTGGGCCCCAGCTGACTGTTGTTAGACCCCTCCGAATTTTCCTATTTTAAACTAAGTTAATTTGGGTAATACCAGAAAGGGTTAACCAAAAAAAAGTCAATAATGGCTTTGTTAAGAAACTGTAACTCCCACAGTTTGCATAAATTCGATACTTTACTAAACAATCTTTCATGGAAGCTCAGTCTTCTATAATCGCAATATAATGTAACAAGTGGATGAACTGTTACCCTATTGCGACCGTAGCTGATCCAGGATCCCACTCCTGCCCCACTGTCATTCTGTACAAGGTGTATACACACCGGAAAATCCGGGAAAAACACGGGAATTCTTTTATCCAGAAAAAAACAGGAAAAACCCGGGAATTTTTAACGATTCCGGGAATTTTTAATAATTCTGGTAATCTTTAATTGTTTCAGTTTTCAGTGAAATTTTTGTAATTTTACCGGTAAGAACTGACGCTCTAGCAAAGACTATTTCTGTATACCAGACATAGGGTGTAGACTAAACAGCAAACTGCTTCCGATGAGTGTGACGTCACAACTGTTTACCTTAGTTTCGTGTGAGCAGCTGCAAGCAGGCTTACGCGCAGATGCAGTTGAGTACCATATGAGCAGTACCTTCTCCCACTTTTGATTACTTAAAGTGTGGCCGTAAGCTATATCGGCAGTAGCAACAAGCAGTCACATGCTACCAGGAAACATTTTTCTGGTGCCCCTTAGCTGCCAGATCCGCGCTTGGGCAGAGTAGTCTGAGTTGTACGGGGAGGGGGTGTCTCCACGTGACGTGTGTTAACGTTTAGTGATTTGGCTGTTTCCTCTTCGTTTACAGCTCTCTCGCAAATAAACACAAAACGGTTGTCTGTGGGTGGGAGTTATAAAGTGAATTAAAATACATTCACATAATTATGGAAGGTTAAAATATGCATTAGTTTTTCTTATTTCCATGTTTCTGCCAGTGAAGCATTAATCGCTTTACAGAACAATGAAGTTACTCGTATTTTTGTTGGCTTGGTAAAGAAATTTGGCTATTATTAATCTTCTCCGCCGAGCAGTCAACTTATTTGAAGCGAAGTGTTCTGTTCTGCGCTATTGGCTAGTTTAAACTTGTAAGGTGGCTATAATTTCACGTCTTACAACCACCCGCCCACATACTTTGCTGTGATCTACAAACACAATTAGGTATCATGGGATAGGTTGTACATTGTATTTATGAATATATAAAGGAGACTGACATGGTAATGTATGCCTTGAAAATAATTGTTAATGCATATTACATGAAAGGTGACGGAGTGTCTTTATTATCAGAATGGCATAATGAATGATTGCCTATACTAGTAGAGGTTGGAACGACAGTGGAAAAGAAACCGCAGGTGAAACTCAAGCCCTGGGTGGAAGGGCCACACAGGTGTGGTGGTCCAGGTCCACAGGAAGTGCCAAGACGGACAGTCTGGACACCTGAGCGAGAAGACACAATACACGGGCGGCGGGCCGCATCGGTCGCTATTGCAGTAGGGCTGGAAAGATAAGTGGACAATATTTCCAAACTCTGTAAATCTTGGATGCAGGTGAGAAGAACGGAGAAGCGGCACGTCTAAAAGCATGTAGGCTGGGTCATTTCTGCAGATTTTTACTCAGAAGCGTACCATTGTTGCAGTATAGTTATTTCCTCGCAAACTTTCCGCGCTGGTCGAAAAAAGACTGTAATATGGTTGGTCGGCGTTCAGAAGAATCTGTAGAGAGGGAGAATATTTCGTGGTTTCAGGAATATGATTCGTTTTCGGAATTACGGTGGTGAGGAGCTAAGCCTCGCTGGGAAGCCAGTGGTGGAGAGACATGGTCTTCCATTGTGAGCGCCCATGTGTGACGGTCGCTCGGTATCAGCTTTGTTGGTGCACACAGACTTGCTGACTTTGCTCTCAGGAGAGTTTATAGTTAGAACAGTTAGGCACTGTTGCGAACCTGTACGATTCTGGACTTCACCACTGGGTTGGAAGTCACTGTTGAGTACGCAGCGGTCTGTAATTTAGAGCACTTGCTCTGCCTATACTTTTGTTGAGATGTTATCTGAACTCTGTCCTTGTGGCTGGAAGTTTGCGTTTGTCGTATGTAGAACACAGAGAAGAGAAAACAGTATTAGAGGATATTAGTCAGAGGACTGCCTTCTACCGTCCTAGTGTTTGAAAGAGGTTATTTGTGGCTGGAGTTCTTCCATCATCACAGACAAGTATGAGAACCGTCACTTCGATGCAGTGATATCACAAATTGCTTCGGTTTATTAGGGCTATAAAAGCTAAACAGCTGTGGTCACGTTAATTTATTTCCACTGAGGTTTCACACCACAATAGAGCATCTTTGAAAGAAGTGTCTTCTAGTGTTTGGTACATAGATGATGTCAGTCACTTTGCGTTATTGATATTAGATGGTGCGGTCATAAAAAAGGGCAGAGTTGGGCAATTTTACTTAGGAAATATAAACTTTGTAATATAATTCTTTTTAATCTGCAATAAATATATAAGCAGGAACAACGTTTATCATTCAGTAGTATTAGTAGCCTTAATGTTTCATTTATGTTTAGGTTGTAATGTATATGTTAAAGTCTATTAAGAGATCCTAAGATCTTCTTCAGGGTGGTAGTCAGACAGGGCCGAATCGCAACTGCTAATAACTGTATATTACTGTCAACTATGTTTGGTTTTCTTCTGTGGTCCTTTGCCAGGTAGAGGCTGATAACATTGTAATTTGTGTCAGTCAGTCACCTAGCACTGACTTTTGACGAATCTGAGTCCCACACAATGACTCAAGTTCCATGTGTAGTATCACCAAACAGATAACCTACCTGTCCACAATTGCTGATGTCCTTATCCAAAATATAACAGTTATGTCAAGAGAAAGAAACGACATGAACAGAAGAGTACGATCACAAACATAGTGAAAGAAGAAACACGAAGAACTGAAGACTACGTACAATTACACTTCTCTTAGCCGATGCAGAAGACTTATAGATGGCCCATAAAGGTCCTACCTGACTGTACCTTCCCCATGCTGTGCACAAATTCGACAAAAATCTTGGCTGTTTCGAAACATACACCCACTTACCTGGCTGTATATTCCGAGGACCCTTCCACATCATCAACTCTGCGAGAGGTTGGTAACCTGATGGCATCAACAACGGGCTGAGTGTCCAAAGACCAACTTGTAAAGGCAACATGTCCCATCTCGAACAATCTTCACATGCTAAACTTCGCAAAAAAACTATAGCTTCCATTCCCATACTCAAATGAAGACAAAAGTGTGTTGTGAAATCCGAATCAGTATGTGACTCTTCATAAAAAAGGTACATAATGTAGTGAACGCTGAACACTTTTCCAGTACCTGTCATTTTGTACTTTTTTCAGTGTAGTCTTAAGAAAATATTTACGTATTCACGTAAAAGTATTGTTTGACATTCTCTTTGATAATGATATGATGTCCACCACTGTTTTTATATATTTGTGTACTCCCAGATTTTTTTGTATATGTATTTATGTAAAATTATTGTTTACAATTTTCTTTGTTAATGATTCTATGGATTTTAATGTTTTTTATGTATTACATTTTACACACTGAACGAACACATTAGATAAAATTGGTGGTCGATCCGAATTCTTATTACAAATATTAGTTGTCACAGTAAATGTAAATGCATTTTGTCAAAGTACGCTTTAGAACATAAGATTTAGGAAATGTTTAAAGATTATACACATTAGAGAAACACTAGTCTTCTTCAATCAGTTTGTGAAATGAAGTTTTTTTTTTAAATGTAAACCAAGAGCATAAATATGACCAAGTGAAATTACGTAGACCAACAGATAACCTCTTGAATAATTGACATAACTGCTTGTTTTTCATATTAATGGCTAAATAAGTACATGTAATTTATTGAACGACCACTTTGAAAAGATTAGGACACTTAACATTAATATTTCTAGCTTCAGCATATGTCTTACGGATGGATGGATGACAGAGAGCGTAGGCCTGAAGTCTAAAGGTAGCTGGGAACTGCGATTTGTGAAAGAGAATAAAAATTTACTAATGTTAGTTAAATTTCTTTTGATATTGTATATTCCAATAGTCACATATCGGAACAGTGTTACAAACAAAAGAGGTAGACAGATTATAATAAATGTGTAATAAGTAAATTTATGCAGTAAACCCATGAATGAATGCAGAATGATTGTAGAAGAACATATGATTCAAGTGTTCTTCTGCCCCTGTATTCTTATTAGTTCGCTTGTACAGACATTCTATGGTTATATGACTTTGAACTGGATGAGATAATACTATAAGAATTACCCCAGCCTAGCACAAAATAGTTCGTTAGGTGGAGGTATTGTAAGGTGGCTATAATTTCGCACCTTAAAAGCACCCATCCACATAATTTTCTGTGACCTTCAAACACAATTAGGTATTATGTGACAGGTTGTACATGGTATATATGAATATATAAACGAGACTGACATTGTCACGTACACCTTGTAAATAACTGCTAACGCTTATTGCATGAAAGGTGACATAATTTCTTTAATAACAGAAACGCATAATGAATGGTTGCCTATACTAGCAGAGGTTGGAACGACAGTGGAAAATAAACCACAGGTGGAATTCAAGCCCTGGGTGGAAGGCCCACACGGGTGTGGTGCTCCAGCTCCATAGGAAGTGCCACGTCGGAGAGTCTAGACACCTAAGCGTGAAGACACAACACAGGGGCGGCCGGCCGCTAAGGCCGCTATTGTAGTAGGGCCAGGAGGATCACCGGATAATACTTCCAAACTCTGCAAATCTTGGATGCAGGTGAGAGGAACGAAGAAGCGGCACCTCGGAAAGCACGCAGGCTGGGTTATTTCCGCAGATCTTTACTCAGAAGCGTACCATTGTATGAGTATAGGAATTTTCTCGAAAACTTTCCGCGCTGGACGAAAAAAGACTGAAATACGGTTGGCTAGCGTTCGGAAGATTCTGTAGAGGGGGAGAATATTCCGTGGTCTCGGGAATATGATTCGTTTTCGGAATTACGATGGTGGGGAGCCGAACCTTGCTGGGAAGCCAGCGGTGGAGAGACGAGGTCTTCCGTAATGAACGCCCGTGCTTGACAGTCGCTCGGTATCTGCTTTGTTGGTACAGAGAGACTTGGTGTCTTTGCTCTCAGGTGAGTTTATAGTTAGAACAGTTAGGCACTGTACTGTTGCGAACCTATATGATTCTGGACTTCACCGCTGGGTTAGGTCGTCGTTGAGAATGCAGCGTTCAGTAATTGAGAGCACTTCCTCTGCATATACTTATGTTGAGACATTATCTGAACTCTGTCCTTGTGGCTGGGAGTTCGCGTTTCTCGTATGTAAAACACAGAGATGAGAAGACAGTATTAGAGTATATTAGTCAGAGAACCGCCTTCTACCGTCCTAGTATTTGAAAGAGTTTACCTGTCGCTGGGGTTCTTCCATCGTCGGAGACGAGTACGAGAACCATTACTTCGACACACCGGATGCAATACATACAATGATTTCGCAAATTGCTTCGGTTTATGTGCCGTCGGCCTGCCCCTTAGTGGGCAACTAAAGTATGAGTAAAGAAATCTACTTTCTTGCATACAGGTGTTAGTGCTACGTACTGCAGGGAGCAAGAGATTTCGCACCACGCTATCATCTTTTAGCGACGCCTGGAAATGGCTGTGTGGCCTGCCGTCCTCCGACCAGTAACAACAAACAGCTGGCAATCGCGTTTATTCGCGTTTTGACGTCTTCTCAAATAGTGTCTGAAGTAGAGGTAATCTCGAAAGTACATATACTTTGTTGTTTAATGACTTAGATTAACGAACGAAGGCTTACAATACTTCTTCCGAAGATGTTTAATACTCCTTCCTGTGCTTCGTAGTAAATGCTGTAAGGATTATAACTACCCAAAACATGCATCATCTAGAGGGTTAGATCTCCTCGTTCAAAGACGGCAGATTACAGAGCCTGGGCTAAACTCAGGGTAAAATCTCCGTTTTCGAAGCGCTGTTGCTGTTGCTATTTCTGTCTGTCTGTCTGTCCGTCCGTCTGTCTGCCTGCCGGCCCCAGTCGCCAGTCCGCCAGAGCCGCCGCCATGTGCTCGCTGCTGCTGCTGCTGCTGCTGCAGTAGCCGTCGGTCCGTCCGCCTGCCTGTTCGCCGCCGCCGCCTTCTTGCCGACGACGTCCAACCGCTGCCTGGAAGGCTTCGCCGGACCGCTTTTCGCCTGCCGGAGGAGCTGCCGCCCCTCGAGCTGCCGGCTCCTCCACCGCCGCCCCAGTCCTTCGCCGCTGCCACCGTTTCTTGTTTCCTGCAGCCGCCGCCGCCGACGATGTTGCCGCCGCCGCCGACGATGTTGCCACCGCCGCCACCGCCGCCATCACTGTCACCATCACATCCGTCGCCTTCTTCACCCTCCTCTCTCAAGCCTCTACCATGTCCCACCCCATCACATCATTTTCACCTCCTGCTCAGCTGCTCCAACCATCATCACATGGAGCTCATCTGCCACTCATATTCCCGTCCTTCCTTCCCTCCCTGTCCACCCCACTCTTGCGCTGTTTTCAGCTGTAACAACCCCCAACTCTCCCTCTCCCTGTTGCTATCGCCCCATCGCCATCGGCAGACTTCCCACTGCTCCCTGCACCACCTCCAACAGGGTTCCAGCCAGCACGGATTTCGGCTCGCCGGTACATGGTCTCTGTGGCCCCCACACCCCCTGCCTCTGCTCCATCTGCCCCTCAGGGGGAATTGTCCACGCCATCTCCTACAGCAAACCATCCTCCAGCCCCCTCTCCACCCTGTCCTGTCCATAAAACCTTCCGAACACCCTAATATTGACCCCTCTCCCGCAAAGAAAACCCCTGATCCCCATGACCCACGCAGCCCCCATGGACTCGAACCCGACCCCCATCCCTGCCACACCTGCCACCCACAGCTTTGTATCTCCAATCCTGACCCTCAATTCCTCAATGCCCATATCCTCACCCTGGCCATCTGTAAATACTACCCCAATGCCTCCATCTCCCTTCTAATTCCTCCCGAGAACTCAGTGCTCATTAAATCCCCCAATGCTTCCTTCCATACCGATCTCCTCTCCCAAATCCCACACATGCAATTTGGCCAATGAGCCACCCTACCACATCCCAGCCTCTCCTGACGTCCACCAATCTTCACCTCCGTGACCACGAAGCTTAGCCCTGTAGTCACAGAGGTTGAGGTGTTGCCAGAACTCAACTCCCAGCCCAACATCGAAATCTGCTCTGCCCATTGCATCTTTAATGATGCTAGGCCGACTTATCTAATATGGTTATTCACCAAACCCTCCCCTTCCATTGACTGCCTCCATACAGAGGGAGCCCTCATATACACTTGCCATTACATAGTCGATTCCTCCTGTTCCCGAGTCCAATCCTATTGCGGCCAATGCTGCCTGAAGTACAATGACCATGTTACCTCCACCTGCAAGAACTCCCCTACCTGTCCCCACTGCAAAGCTTCACACTTCTTAAAGAACTGCCCAACCTCACCTCTCCCCCCCTCCTGCAACACCTGTAACAAACCACATCCTACCTACTCCTCGAAGTGTAAAGAGAAGCATCCTCCAGTCACCCCTGAGCTCATTTCCCAAGTCCATTCCGTTGATGACCCCATCCACCACAACAACTTGCTCCACCCTCCCCCTACTGCAGAGGACATCATCTGTTTCGTCACCATTGCACTCCAAAACATCTGCCCCTTTCAACACTCCCACACACTTTTCCAAATCGCCCTCACTGCCCATTCCATCCTCCATCTTAACTCCTATGCCATCTACTCCCACAACCAGGCCCACTTCACCATCACCCCGCTCACCACCCTCTAACTCTCCTCTCCCATGGTGCTACAGTATCCCTGCCCACCCACATACTCCACACTCTGCATCAGCACTGCATGGATGCCTTCATCCTAAATGAAACCTTCCTTCAACTCTGTATCTCCACCTCCACAGCCCCTTACAACTTTCACTGCACCAAAAACCTGTACCCTCTGGCATGTGGCGGGGTTGCTATAGGCCAACTCCATCTCTGTTTGCCCCCAACCTCTCCTCAACAATCCTGCTGTGCATCTCACAATCAGCCTCTTCTTCCCCATTTTTAACGTCACTTGTGCCACCATTTATGTCTGCCCTCGAACCCCCATCCCATATGATTTCCTAGCCTACATTGACTGCACCTTCTGCACCTAGGTGATTGCTGCCAACCTCAATATCCACAGCCATGCTCATGCCAACCTCCAACGGTGGCATCAGTTCATCACCACCCTCCAGCCAGACCTGGTTCCGCTCTCCCAGCACAGCTGACCCGACTCCAACACCAATCTCGGTGTGATCATCACTTTTGTGGCGGCGTTCGTAGCGACAAACAATTCGCTGTAGAAACGGCTTACGAAGTCACCGCCACACTTTTAATAGCGGGCCGACCGGTCCGCTGGAACAGTGAACAGAAAGATGAAAACCCAAACACTCTGATGGAATAAAAGTCGGTACTTATCTTTATTAACGAAGATACAGAAAGACAGTAGCGAACTCCGTGTCTACAGAAATCTGTCTAGTTCGAGTCGGAGCGGCTAGGTCAGCGTCGGCTGACGACAAACAACAACTCTGCTGCGATGAACACACAACTGACTAGCAAGTACACAGTTCGGTGGCGAGTATACAACTGAGTGGCGAATACAGAACTGTCCTAGCGCTCGCGACTCCAGCGCTTAAGAACCCAGAAGCCAGCGGTGGCGCGCGCAGACTTGCGGCGATTTCCTGTCTCGCTGGCGCTGCTTATGCGGACGGCGTCCGGACTTTGATGCTGCCAACCTTTTGGCAGCGGGCTCGGGTGGCATTACTGGCTAGGATATAACACTCCTCCCCCCCAAATCACCGTACCGTCGCTGAATAATGACGTGGCGAGCGTCGACGCCGGGGGAGGGGTCCGGCCGCAGGCGTAGCGGACGAGACCGAGGCGGAGACTGTTGTCGGTGGCAGTCCCCGGTCCGCACCCCAGCATTGGCTGCGCGGGGCCTCGGGAAACACCGACTGAAAACCGAGGTCAGGGTGCACGCCTGTGACCACGGGCGCAGCTTCTGGTACTGGACGCGACGGGGCGTCGGGACCCACGAAGAGAGGCAGCGTCTCCTGACGCTGCGTCGACGGCTGCTGAGAGGGCGCCGGACAAGGCGCTGCGGTGTCAGACTCCTTGGGGGTGCCCAAGGAAAGCGGCTGCAGGACAGGCTGCACAGCCACCGCTTGGGAAGGCGGCCCGGCTGAGGGGTCGACGTCCATCAGCTCCGAAGGCGGTGGCGACTGAAGAGGGACCGCAGGCGCCGGAGCGACCACCTGGGGCGCTCCCGGATGAAGCTGCGCGGGAGGCATCAACGGGACGGGCTGTCGGCGTGGTAGCGGCGACGGCTGCTGCTGCTGCCCTGGGAGCGGCAGCGAAGTCGGAAGGCGCGGCTGGAACCCGCCGCGGACCAAATCTGTGGACAAAGAACGAGCGGCAGAATCCGGGCGGCCAGCGCGGCGCAACTGGTTCTGATGCCTCCTGTGCACCCCAGTAGCACCTTGAACAGTATAAAAACCGCGACCCTGGACACTTATCACAGTACCACGGTCCCAACGACGGCGACCGTGATAAACTCTGAAAAAAACGGCGTCGTTGCGCTGAAAACGCGTGCGATGCTCAGAAGCGGCGGGTCGATCCGGGGGGTGCAACAACCGTAGTAGGGTGCGATGACGACGGCCGTGGAGAAGCTCCGCAGGCGAAGGGCCGTCGCGTGGCGTGGTCCGGTACGACGACAGGAACGTGATGAGGGCCTGCTGACGAGAGTGCGTAGCACGAAGGCGGTCCATATGATCCTTGAATGTGCGTACAAAACGTTCCGCTGCACCATTCGGTTGAGGGTGGAACGGCGGAGTAAGAACATGGCGAATGCCATTGGCAGAACAAAAACTTTCAAATTCAGCAGAGGTAAATTGTGGACCATTGTCAGACACTAAAACTTCTGGAAGACCCTCAATACAAAAAATTGAAGTCAACGCCTGTATAGTTTGTGCAGACGTTGTAGACTGCATGGGCACAACAAACGGAGAATTACTAAATGCATCTATCACGATGAGCCAACGAGAATTCCAATATGGACCAGCGAAATCAATATGTACTCGCTGCCAGGGACCGGCAGGGCGTGCCCACTCAAAATAGCGTTGAGGCGGAGCAGCTTGGTGTTCGGCACACGTCGAACAATCTGTAGACATCTGCGTAATCTGCTTATCAATGCCGATCCATGTACAATGACGGCGGGCAAGCTGCTTGGTGCGGACCACTCCCCAATGACCTTGATGCAACAAGTCGAGGACCTTGGATTGGAGCACTTGGGGAACCACTACACGAAGCTGGTCATTCTCGGTGCGTAACAGCAAAACTCCGTGCGAAACAGACAACAGATGACATTGCGGATAATAGCGACGAACCACAGGATCCGATATGTCCTTTGCCTTGGACGGCCAACCACGTTGAACAAAACGTAATAGTAAACTCAGATGAGGATCCGTAGCTGTCTCACGTACCACCTGACGATAATCAATCGGAAAATCCCGAAGGGATTGATGCTCATCGGCGTCAATCTGATGGCAAGAGTCGTCAGAGGAATCGAAGACATCATCCGCAGCAATCGGCAATCTAGAAAGCGCGTCAGCGTTTGCATGCTGAGCTGTAGGGCGATACAGTATCTCATACTGGTATTGTGATAACAAAAGAGCCCAACGTTGTAGTCTCTGAGCTGTCCGCTGAGGAACTGGTTTAGACGGATGAAACAGTGACGTCAGGGGCTTGTGATCTGTTACTAAATAGAATGGTCTACCATAGAGGTAGTGATGGAATTTTGTGACACCGAACACAAGAGCCAACGCTTCCTTGTCCAATTGGCTATAATTACACTGAGCTTTGTTTAGCAATTTAGATGCGGACGCAATAGGACGTTCGGTGTTACCGACTCGGTGAGACAACACAGCACCGAGGCCGAAAGAAGAGGCAGCACAAGCTAACACCAGAGGCTTGTTAGGGTCGTAATGGACCAGACAACGATCATTCAATAAGGCCTCTTTAAGCTGCTGAAAGGCTGATTGGCAATCAGCTGACCACACAAACGGAACATTCTTACGGCGGAGACGATGCAACGGTGCAGCAATCTGTGACGCATTAGGTATAAACCTAATATAATATGTCAATTTGCCAAGAACTGCTTGCAATTCATGCAGATTGCGAGGGGCGGGCAAATCACGAATAGCTGCTAAATGTGACTGGGAGGGATGAATGCCTTGAGCATTAATAACATGTCCCAGATACTCCATCTCCGTAAGGAAAAATGAACATTTATCGATGTTGCAACGTAGGCCTGCCTGAGACAACACTGTAAACAAACACTCCAAATTACGGAAATGTTCAGCAGGCGTCCGACCGGACACAACAATATCGTCTAAATAGTTGCAACACGATGGCACATTAGCCAGAAGTTGTGACAAAAAACGCTGAAAAACAGCTGGAGCTGACGCACAACCAAAAGGCAAACGCAGAAAACGGAACAACCCCAACGACGTGTTTATGACAAAATACTGTTGTGATTGCTCGTCGAGGGGCAATTGCAAATATGCTTCACGGAGATCAATTTTGGAAAAGAAACGAGCTTCCCCTAACTTATCCATCAGCTCGTCCGGTCTAGGCAAAGGAAAAGAATCAATGACAGTCTGAGGATTAACTGTCGACTTAAAATCAGCACACAAACGTAACTTGCCAGACGGTTTCTTTATAATAACTAAGGGAGAAGCCCACTGGCTCGCTGAAACGGGTTGAATAACACCGTTGTTTTGCCAACGACGAAGTTCAGCTGCTACAGGTGCCCGGAGGGCGTGAGGCACTGGACGAGCACGAAAAAATCGAGGCTGAGCATTATCTTTTAACGTAATATGAGCGTCAAAGTTCGCAGCACAACCTAGTTCGTCTTTAAATATGTCACTGTATCGTTTACACAAATCGGTTATGCTGTCTTGAGGAACAACAACAGAATTAATTTGCAACACATTGTCTTGGATAGACAGGCCAAACAAGTCAAAACAGTCTAATCCGAAAATGTTTACACAGTCTGTAGCGCGGAGCACTGTGAATGAAACTGTTTTTGTATTGCCACGGAATGTGGCTGGCACGCTACATACACCTAACACAGGAATTTGTTCTCCACTATAAGTAGCCAAAGAATGTTTTGCCGCTGAAAGTTTAGGGCGGCCGATAGCCGCATACGTAGCACTATTTATGAGAGTCACAGACGCACCAGTGTCTAATTGAAAATTGAAGGTCTTATCCTGGATGCGTAGCTTCACAAATAGTTTATTACACTGTCTCTGGATCGGTGCAGTGGAGGCGGAAGACACAAAATCAGCGCGTTTAGCGCGTGTTCGCTGCTTACGACAACTCGTGGGTTGGGCGGGTGGAACAACAACTCCCGCTTCACTTGCAGTCTGTACATTACTTTTTACAGCGTTGGAATTACGCTTGGGTCGCATAGCAGAGGGCTGGGTGGGTGGCTTATTGCGAACAAGTTTATTACCCACACGAACCGTGGAAGAGGCTTTAAACGCGACCTTCTGGGCGGGCTGGCTTTGAAGAACATGAATATCCATGGGCTGGGCAGCACTAGAATTGTTCTTGCGTTTACGCAAACAAACAGTCTGGATGTGTCCTTTCCTTTGACAAAAGTGACAAACCGCGTTTCTTAACGGGCAACGTTCACGAGGATGAGCAAGAACACACTTAGGGCAAGACTTAACTCTATCATTTTGCACACGCGACTGACGAATGTGTTTAACATGACGCGGCCGGCTAGTGTTTACAGTCTGACTCTGCCGGTGGGGCCGCGAGCGTGACATAACTTGCTTAGCACAGGCAATTTGAGAAATACATGGCTGATCTAACTCACACTCAGCATAGTCAAAAGTATCTTGGGCTTCAATGATGTTCATCACAGTCTCTAATGACGGGTCAGGCAACTTTAAGATAGCAGCACGAATACGAGAATCTGCAATGTTTTGAGTAATAGCGTCTCGTAACATGACATCACTGTAGGAAGCTCCACACACACAATTAAATCGGCACTGACGGGTGAGGCCCCGTAAATCTGTTCACCACTGTTTATTAGATTGATGTGGCAGTTTCTTTAATCTGAAGAACTTGAATCGGGCTGCTGCCACATGAACTCGCGACTCGAAATACTCAGCAAGCTTGTTAACAACAACGTCATAGTCTAAAGCTTCTGGCTTGGATTCCGGGAACAACTTACAAAGTAGTCGATAGACTTCCACGCCTGCAGTGGAAATTAAATAAAGCTGCCGCTCAGTACCCGTGAGTTTGTAGACTGTCATGTGCGCCTGCAACTGCGCGAAATAAAAATGGTTCAACTGGCTCTGAGCACTATGCGACTCAACTTCTGAGGTCATCAGTCGCCTATAACTTAGAACTAATTAAACCGAACTAACCTAAGGACATCACACACATCCATGCTCGAGGCAGGATTCGAACCTGCGACCGTAGCGGCCACGCGGTTCCAGACTGAAGCGCCTTTAACCGCACGGCCACACCGGCCGGCCTGCGCGAAATATTCTCGCCATTCTTCTCTGGATGCATCAAAAGCACGGAAAGGTGGTGCTGCCTATGCTTGTTCCTTTTGTGTTGGAGGATTAGCCGCTTGTTTGGCGATCGCTTCCACCAGACTTTGTATTTGCTGACTCTGTAACAAGATCAACTGTTGTAATTCGGCAGACATAGTGAACACAAATTAAACCAGCCCCCAAAATTTTATCGCTATAATTAGTATAACCAGAAACAAGTTGAACCAGCCCTGCACACGAGTTCGGAAGTCCTCGTCGCCAGTTTTGTGGCGGTGTTCGTAGCGACAAACAATTCGCTGTAGAAACGGCTTACGAAGTCACCGCCACACTTTTAATAGCGGGCCGACCGGTCCGCTGGAACAGTGAACAGAAAGATGAAAACCCAAACACTCTGATTAAATAAAAGTCGGTACTTATCTTTATTAACGAAGATACAGCAACACAATAGTGAACTCCGTGTCTACAGAAATCTGTCTAGTTCGAGTCGGAGCGGCTAGGTCAGCGTCGGCTGACGACAAACAACAACTCTGCTGCGATGAACACACAACTGACTAGCAAGTACACAATTCGGTGGCGAGTATACAACTGAGCGGCGAATACAGAACTGTCCTAGCGCTCGCGACTCCAGCGCTTAAGAACCCAGAAGCCAGCGGTGGCGCGCGCAGACTTGCGGCGATTTCCTGTCTCGCTGGCGCTGCTTATGCGGACGGCGTCCGGACTTTGATGCTGCCAACCTTTTGGCAGCGGGCTCGGGTGGCATTACTGGCTAGGATATAACATATTTATCATTGCTTTTAAATTCACAAGACGACAATATTTACCCCAGTCTGACCTAGATGGTTCAAATGGCTCTGAGCACTGTGGGACTTAACAGCTTAGTTCATCAGTCCCCTGGAACTTAAAACTACTTAAATCTAACTAACCTTAGGACATCACACATATCCATGCCCGAGGCAGGATTCGAACCTGCGACTGTAGCGGTCGCACGGTTCCAGACTGAAGTGCCTATAAGCACTCGGCCACACCGGCCGGCCCTGACCTAGACCTTGGGCTATGCTATAGGTTTGTCTTTCATGAGAACCTGAACTTCTGAGCAGGATGGACAGACAGACGAATAAAGCATTCGGGCAAATTTTTATCAGTAAGTACAGGACAGACAATTTTGGGGTACGAGCCAGCTAAAAGAAGATGAGTACAGAAGTTTCAATATCTACCCACAGTGTATTTCACATTTATTTATCATCACTTTTAAACTCACATAATGACAATTTGTTCCAGGAAGATCAGTAAATTCTAGTGCTTTCTTTTCCACAACATTAACGTCAAAACACATCACCTACCAACCTCACCCTGACCTTGGGCTTTGCTACGGATTTGTCTTTCATCACAACCAACATTTCGTTACAGGATGGACAAACAGACCAATAAAACACTCGGACAAGTATTTGTCAGTAACATCACGACAAAAAATTTTGCATATCAGACAGCTAAAACAAGAGGAGAAAAGAATTTTCATTATTTACTCATAGTGTATTTCACAATTATTTATCATGCCTTTTAAATTCACAAGACGAAAATATATACTTGGGGAATCTGTAATTTCTTCTGTTGGCAATTGCACATCATCAACGTTAAAACACACAACCTTCCATACTGACCTATACCTTGGGCTGTGCTACAGGTTAGTCTTTCATCACAACCAAAATTTCAGGGCAGGATGGACAGACAGACTAACAATACACTCTGACAATTTTTTATCAAAAACTACACGTTCTAATATTCATGCTCCTGTCCTCGGTGCGATAGCAGTGTGAATGAGTAAGAGTCTTTCTGTATTTGATGGTATGTGTGGTAGTTTGTAAGATTTAATTGCCAGCGCAATATGGCGAACTGTGTAAAATAATGGCTGGAAGTATCCACTGCAGAAGGAAAAAGGGCGGACAGTGCTTTGATACCAGCGGCGTCATTAATTCGATGAGTAAATTCGATTAGATGCGATCATAATGCTCGATTCATTCACATCCTTTGTGCAGGGATATAGGAGCCTGTGCATAGCGAAGGGGACGTTTGTGTGTGCTGAAAGCAGGAAGAGAAACCTCATTAGGTCCGCAAGGGAGACTGCATTCGATGTTATTCTGCGCTATATTCCTAAACAGGTTCTATTAGGGCAAGAATTTCCGTGCACACAAGCTGAGACATCAAGAAAGAGAGCGTTAACTATTTATGGGACACTATACAATTTCCGTGAGGTCGTCTCGGTTCTTATTTTTACATGGTCATGTGACATGAGTATAAGGTTGAGAATGTCGTTAGATGCGCTTGCGACGATCGCCCCGTCTGTGCTTAGACAGTGATCTATTTCCAAACAAGGAGAACGCTCTTACTATTGAGGGTGTTTTCAGAAGCCTGCCACCTTGTGGCGCCTGTGCTTTGAAAATAGGTCTTCGCTCCCGTACGATCGCAGCATCAGCGGCGCCTAGGCGACCACGCATTTGGAGAGAAATTTCTCAGGTGTGCCAAGTATGATGGGGATGCTGCCACGTCATGCGTGCGGGACCCGAACCCCAGACCACGTAAGATTCTTACGTGATATGGGCCCAAACGGACACCTGTGTGTGGTTTGACAGCTGACGGCGGGGTGGCCCATGGACGCCACAGAGATGCTGTGGCGGTCGCGGCCGAGGAGGTGTCGGGGCCGCGGGCAGCAGTGCCCGGGTGTTCCATTTGAATTGCGTTCAGATTTCTATTGCACGATCTCTCACGTCGATATGCGCGTCACACACACACGTCACGAGCAGTGGAACAGCACTATCTGTGACATCGGTGTCCACGCGTCAGAGGTGTCCCATTAGAATGGCGATAGAGAGAAAGCTGTTGAACAGATGGGAGGGATGATAGCGCCATCTGATGCCGGTACTGTGTACTAGCTCAGTTGGGCTCTGGACCTCGTGGCAAACACACCAGATGGCGGTAGTGCCTCAAATTGATTAAGTAAAGACTGGTCTTTTAGTGGTTCGCGTGTCTGTAGGCTCTGTGACATGACCCCAAGCATGTCAGAGTGTGTTTTTTTGTACCAGTGTAATAAATATACTCCATCCCTAAATAAATCATTTTCTTAGCCAAAATTCAAACTTAGCACCAGTTCCTAGGAAGAGGTGGCGGTCGGGTGGCTTAGGTTACTGGAGGTAGCCCAGGTGACCTATCTTCCCGCGATTTTCTTAGCTTAGTAGATTTAACTGTGGTCTGATGAGTTATCCTGTTTTAATTTGAACTTTCCGCCATGTTGGTGATGGAGAGGTGTGTGGCACTTTCCCGCCAGGGGCTGTGACAGGACTTCTGACACTTGCGTCATCAGTGACGTCACGGACGTCATTTGGGGTGAACTACTTTGGGGCGACGTCCTGTTCTGGGGTGACCTACTTTGGCGCGACACCAGCCTTGGGGTGATGTCCCCCTTGTCCGCCTACTGGCAGGATGTTAGAAACGGAATTACGAGAAAAATCTGAGTCCGATACAAGATTTTAAATTATTGTATTATTATGCGAGTGCATTCTTATGTATAAAATGTTTGTTGAAAGCCGTGTGTCACCAGTTTTCCGTTTTATTTATCAAGAAATGTTGCCTGGTTTGCCTACTCGCTATTCTTCGATAATACATGACTTGCCCCCCTCCCCCACCCAATTCCACTAGTTTATATCGTGGGTACGCCCATTGAAAACACATTCATGGGGACAATGAATGTGAGGTTATTCACCAAAGCAGATTCTCAGAGCAAAAGAATACTCTCTGAGAACGTTTTCAGTTTCGCATGAATCAAAAACTGGAAGCGTATTTTCTGACGAGAGAGTTTCCTCCCCACGTCCTCCCCACCTCCCTGAGAAGGTTCTCTGTGTGTATCGTCTGCCGTGTCACGCACAGAACCCACGCGTAACGTCAGACTTCATTCGGCTCGCTAAAACAGGCAAACCGTTCAGTGTACGAAGATGGGACTGGCCTCAATGTGTTCTGTAAAGAGTTGCACTATGTTTCGATTTTACTTTTACTTGCGACAACGAACTGTTCAGGCGATTAATGACAATTTAAGAAAATGGGTTTTCTGCTATCTTATCGAATTAACGACATGCGGGAACCTCTTCTGTTACTGAAGTTAGGTGAACACATTATGTGAATAAAATTTTAAAATTACACGATTTTTCATCAACTCCAAACCAGAACTGTGGCAGAGTTTTCTAACACGAGATAATTTTGGTTGAATACGATGCGGAATGATCTGCTCGCGTGTCAAGGACGCAAGCGATCGACCGTGGGGTTCGTTCCGAGAAACAGATCGCTAGGTTTGTAATCAACCAGCTATCAATTTGTCTGATCCGACTATATTTTTAATGTAACAAGACATAAGATTTATGCTGTGAGAAGACATGATGATGAATATCCGGAAATGTCAGCGGCACATTTGTTCTGCTGACAGACCGCAGTAATAGTTTCAAAAACAAACTGAAATAATACCTCCTTCACAACTCCTTCTATACCATAGATGAATTCTTGAATATGAGTAAATAAATCTGGAGATACAATATATGCATTTTGTGCCAATTAAGGGAATGGGATAGATAATAGAAATATTTAAGTATAACACTACAATGTAAACAAAAAAAGACTTGTTTCCTGTGCACATTTCTTATGCATTTTACATGTTCCACATAATAACGGTTTTCCGTGCTATTGATCAATGGAATACGTAACTAACTAACTGTGTACACCAAAGTCTTCTCGTGCATCACTTTCAAAAAATGTTGTAATATTCACTTCGTTTGGAAGGTCTCCCCTCTTTTTTTTCACGATTTTCTCGAAGGAAATTCGCCAGGCAAGTGACGTTTTTTGTTGCAAAACCCGTATAAGCTTCTACAGTTTCTTTTTTCTGTACTTCTTCGGGTTACTTATACCTTCTTGCCTTCCAGGCAATGTAAACTCTGGCTTTACTGCCAAAAAGTCGGTAAAAATTAACCTCAACAGAACTTACTCAGATCGATGTATGATACAGAGATCACTTCAAAAAACGGAGAATGTTCTCGGCTTGTGATACGTTCTTCTAGATTCACTGATACGAAATCCGAGTGTTTTCTTTGTTTTGAGCGACTTTCCCCACCCCTTTCCTCAAGATGAGGACGTTCTTGGATCGAGTGTATCCTCCGACACGCTTTATTTGTGCGAACCGGGGAGTGTTCTCCAAAATTTGGAATATAAAGTAGACTCTCCGTTTTATTCATACGACCGAAGGTCTCGATTTTGTATGTTGCACCAAACCATGATGACGCACACTCAGTGAGGTAATTCGGCTCAGAAATTTTCCCACTGGTTGGCGGCAAATATTGGGCTTGCAACAGTCTGTTTCAGAAATTGTTACGTTATTCACTCTGAAGCTGCAAATCGAAATGTATAATTCTATCCCAAATACAGCAACACTGCTTGTAACCAACGTTTACCCCACATGATGCAGTGTACTTTTTTCCGAGGTTTATACCTTATACCTGTGAATTTCTTAGGGCTTTTGGCAGAATCGCGTGGTGCCAAGACTTACTTAGGGCCTTTTCAATTAATGGGGCCCAACACTGTATTGTTAATCGGCAGAAACGTTGTATTACATAGTGCTTGCGTGCTTATTTCTGTTTCATTTCTCTTTAATCTTCTCTCCTCCCACTTTCGGTGGAATATGACTGAGTAAGTTCTACCAAGCTTAGCCCGAATTATGCACAAATTATCTCCTGTTTTTTAATTTACGATTTCCCAAGACTATTTACAATTAATTTTCAAAGTTAATAAGGCCCCATATCGTGATTAAAGTACTTTAAAGAGAAAGCGCGTAATCCATTTGGAGTTGTGAATAATAACAAATCCAACACCACATTGCATTCCAGCATTGCCGATGGGGGCGCCACCAACTTGTAAGTCAGTTTCAGCCAGGTATCCAGATACTTTTGACCACATAGTGTATGTGAAGGCATCGTCAAGATTTATTGAAATTGATGTCCCATCGTGCAGATAGTGCAAAATCGTCTAAATCTATGACAGCAGGTAGGAAATGTGTTGTCCAGTCATTAAACAATCGAGCCACAGAATGAACATCAGTACAGTAGTTACATGTGTAGTGAATTTGATCAGAAAATATGCTATGGAGGATACTGGTAGACATGGCCAAAAAGGAATAACATGTCTACGTTGGACAATCCATGTTCACAGGAAGAACATAGGTACATAAAATAAAACATCTTTGGAAGAACTATGTTATCAGTGAATACATTTATAAATACACTCCTGGAAATTGAAATAAGAACACCGTGAATTCATTGTCCCAGGAAGGGGAAACTTTATTGACACATTCCTGGGGTCAGATACATCACATGATCACACTGACAGAACCACAGGCACATAGACACAGGCAACAGAGCGTGCACAATGTCGGCACTAGTAGAGTGTATATCCACCTTTCGCAGCAATGCAGGCTGCTATTCTCCCATGGAGACGATCGTAGAGATGCTGGATGTAGTCCTGTGGAACGGCTTGCCATGCCATTTCCACCTGGCGCCTCAGTTGGACCAGCGTTCGTGCTGGACGTGCAGACCGCGTGAGACGACGCTTCATCCAGTCCCAAACATGCTCAATGGGGGACAGATCCGGAGATCTTGCTGGCCAGGGTAGTTGACTTACACCTTCTAGAGCACGTTGGGTGGCACGGGATACATGCGGACGTGCATTGTCCTGTTGGAACAGCACGTTCCCTTGCCGGTCTAGGAATGGTAGAACGATGGGTTCGATGACGGTTTGGATGTACCGTGCACTATTCAGTGTCCCCTCGACGATCACCAGTGGCGTACGGCCAGTGTAGGAGATCGCTCCCCACACCATGATGCCGGGTGTTGGCCCTGTGTGCCTCGGTCGTATGCAGTCCTGATTGTGGCGCTCACCTGCACGGCGCCAAACACGCATACGACCATCATTGGCACCAAGGCAGAAGCGACTCTCATCGCTGAAGACGACACGTCTCCATTCGTCCCTCCATTCACGCCTGTCGCGACACCACTGGAGGCGGGCTGCACGATGTTGGGGCGTGAGCGGAAGACGGCCTAACGGTGTGCGGGACCGTAGCCCAGCTTCATGGAGACGGTTGCGAATGGTCCTCGCCGATACCCCAGGAGCAACAGTGTCCCTAATTTGCTGGGAAGTGGCGGTGCGGTCCCCTACGACACTGCGTAGGATCCTACGGTCTTGGCGTGCATCCGTGCGTCGCTGCAGTCCGGTCCCAGATCGACGGGCACGTGCACCTTCCGCCGACCACTGGCGACAACATCGATGTACTGTGGAGACCTCACGCCCCACGCGTTGAGCAATTCGGCGGTACGTCCACCCGGCCTCCCGCATGCCCACTATACGCCCTCGCTCAAAGTCCGTCAACTACACATACGGTTCACGTCCACGCTGTCGCGGCATGCTACCAGTGTTAAAGACTGCGATGGAGCTCCGTATGCCACGGCAAACTGGCTGACACTGACGGCGGCGGTGCACAAATGCTGCGCAGCTAGCGCCATTCGACGGCCAACACCGCGGTTCCTGGTGTGTCCGCTGTGCCGTGCGTGTGATCATTGCTTGTACAGCCCTCTCGCAGTGTCCAAAGCAAGTATGGTGGGTCTGACACACCGGTGTCAATGTGTTCTTTTTTCCATTTCCAGGAGTGCAAATACATCTTTGGAAGAACAGTGTTATCTGTGACCACAAGGTGTAAACAGTATGTTTGTAGAAGAAGAATATGATATCATTCGTAAAGGAATACCCACGTCGCATGCAGGTTTAAATGAGAAACACGTCCATATATCATACATACCATGCTACAGAGAATTGCGAAAGTTTGCCATTAAAATATTTTTCGTTGTAACCAATATGTTGCAGAACACTATAGTGTGAGGCCTATGGCCTGAATGTCAAAGTTGATAGTGTAATGAATGAACATATTAGCAGCTCGAATTCGTGCAGTCTCTGCTAATTCAGTTCTAGCGAGATGAGAAGCCAAGATAACGTGCAGTACTGCACTGATGTTAAGGATACGAATTACATTGGCACAAGGACGATAAAGATGCCCCATTTAATGATATATTAACAGAAAAAACAATGAATAAATTCTAGTGTCCGATTTCACCCTCGGCTTTGACCACAGAATGAGGATTCAGATGCACAGAATTTATTTTCTGTTGTCGATATACATTGCCACCGCGGACATATGATGTTGGGGCGGCGTAGGTTTCTCCATAAAACGTCCTATAAATTTTGAATGCGGCCATATCGTTAGTACAGATAGATTCCCTTCGTATGTGTTGTGTATTTGGGACAGGTGTTTTGTAGGCACCTTATCAATTTGCATTTGATACCTAGAATAAATTATTCTCAGAGCTTTGATGAGCAAGATGAGCTGGCATCACGTCACAGCACCGTCACATCTGCTTGTATTCACACTGTCTCTCACGCCATGTAACATCAAATCGCTTAGTCCGTGTCAGAGTGTAGTATTGCAACTGAGAAACTACGGTTATTAATGGCCGAACCAAACCTCATAATGTATGTTCTTGATCAGTTACGTTTGTTGAAATGCTGAGACGTGGAGCAATATTTCAAAACATCGACATTTCTGTGTTATGAAAAAGAGGGCGTCTGTTCTGTTATTGTCATACCTGAATAATTTGCTTCCAGATATCTCACATTCCTTGTGTTAAAACATCTAGTGGAAATAACTCTAAACATTTACAATTTGCCACGAAAACGAAGTACAATAATTCAATGAAGATTAAGAAGATGCAGAACCACAAGATCCACTACTATAAGACGAGCGAGCGCCGCAAAATAGGTTAACTTACGATGATAGCAGACGATGATACCGTCGACACTTCCTTCCCGGGAAACCTTGGCCTGCCGTGACGTGACGTGACGTGACGGTCTGTTGATGACTTGTCTGAAAGCTGCCATTTCAAATGCATTGTGGAATGTTATGACTTGACATTACACGACTTGACGGCCAAGGTGAACTGGTCTTAAAAAGAATCATCCCGAGATCATGTGACAATTTCAGTTTAATGTTGACAACATGCGTAGCACGCGATGCACACTCCAGAGATTTTTCTACTCTGTGGCTTTGACCGACGTCATATCTGAGTCACAGACGCTACTTAGAGGCGTCATCTGAAGGCAATGAGGTTTATTCCTAAACCAGAGAAGGTATCTCAGAAAAGAAAGGTAATACACATACATACAATAACATCCCATTGCAGCTCACGCGGTTAATTACATTGTTGAAACTGGGGTGACAGAAAAGAAAGTAACAACATAAAACACATACATGCATTAAATAAATTATTATCACAGTTTACACGAGCAAGTGAAAGAACCATAGACGGCCTTCAAAGTCCACTGCAATATCACTCGTAGTAAACTCGTAACCTACATCTACATGCCGGCCGCTGTGGCCGAGTGGTTCTAGGCGCTTCAGTCCGGAGCCGCGCTGCTTCTACAGTCGCAGGTTTGAATCCTGCCTCGGGCATGCATGTGTGTGATGTCCTTAGGTCAGTTAGGTTTAAGTAGTTCCTAAGTCTAGGGGACTGATGACCTCAGATGCCAAGTCCCATAGTGCTTAGAGCCCTCTACATCTACATGGACACTTTACAAATCACACTTACGTGCTTAGCAAAGGGTTCATCGAACCACCTTCACAATAATCCTCTATTATTCCAATCACGAACAGCGCGCGAAGAAACGAACACCTATATTTTTCCGAGCGAGTTCTGATTTCCTTATTTTATGATGATGATCGTTTCTCCAGATGGAGGTCGGCGTCAAAAAAATATTTTCGCATTTGGAGAAAAAACTTGGTGATCGAAATTTCGTGAGAAGTTTCTAGAACAACGAAAAACGCCTTATTTTTAATGATGTCCGCCCGAAATTCTGCATCACGTCTCTCCCCTATTTCTCGATAGTACAAAATGTACTGCTCTTCTTTGAACATTCCCGATGTAGTCCGTTAATTTTATCTGGTAGGGATCCCACCCCGCACAGCAGCGCTCCAAAAGCGGACAGACAAGCGTAGTGTAGGCAGTATCTGTAGTCGATCTGTTGCATCTTCAGCCAGTAAAGCGCAATCTTTGGTTCGCTTTCCCCCACAACATTTCCTGTGTGTTCTCTCCATTTTATGTTGTTCATAATTGTGATTCCTAGGTCTATCTATACCTGGATCCCGCTCCAGCTACTGCCAGTTCTGGGTGCTAACGAGTCCTCTCCATTTGTTTCGGTCCTCCCACCACTTTTCTTCCTCCACATGCTGCCAGATCACACCTCTCCTTTCCACAGATATTCTCACTCCCGTTTTCCACCGTGTTCTTGGGCGCCCTCTAGGTCTTTTTCCATCCATCTTTAGTTCTTCCATAATTTTGGGGAGTCTCTGCCCACACACCCTCTTAACATGTTCGTACCATCTTAATCTCTTTTTTCTGTTTCTTCTCTCATGCATACTTGTTTAAGGTCCTTTTTGATATCTACGTTCCTTACTCTGTCCATTCTTGTTTTTCCCTAAATTCCTCTGAGAAATTTCATTTTCCCTGCTTGCAGTTTGCTCCAGTCCCTTCCTGTCATTGTCCATGTTTCTCCTCCATAGGTAACAATAGGGAAGCAATAACTCCCATACATAAGGAGTTTTGCTTTTTCCGAAACTTCATTATTCCAAATCAGGTGTTTTATTGTTTAGTAGAAATTACTTCCCTTCTGTAACCTCCTATCAATTTCGTTTGTTATTCTTCCATCACTAGACATTTCACTCCCTAAATAAGTGAAACTGTCTACCATGTTGAGGGGTTCTCCATTCAAAGTAATATATCTATTAATCCCTCTGTTTCTTCCAAATACCATTACTTCACTCTTATCTTTATTTATTTTTAATCCATACCTTTTCATTATTCCCTTCCACACATCAAGTTGTAACTGTACATGTGCCTCTTTATCGCCCCATATTACCATATCATCTGCAAAAATAATCTTTCTGTCTTTTTCTTTTACCATATCTTTAACTGCCCTATTCATTTCTCCATCACAGCATTAAAAAGTGCAGTAGGTAGAATACTTCCTTGTTGAAGTCCTTGTCTTATTTCGAAGTATTCAGAGTTCCCTAATGATGTTCTAATTCTATAATTGTGTCCTTTGTACATTGTCTTCATTACATTAATTTATTCATCTTCTATATCTATTTTCTTCATTTCTTACCAGAGTCTTTCCAGTTAACTGAGTCATATGCCTTTTCTATGTCGATAAAAACAATTATCACCCTTTTGTTACATTCCCAACTTTTTCCTATCAGTTGACAGATTGAATATATTAGGTCGATTGTGCTTCTTCCTCTCCTAAACCCATGCTGTTCTGCACTCAGCTCCTTTTCTATCTTTCACTTATTCGATTTAGTAAAATTCTTTCAAAAATCTTGGCTATATGACTCATACATGTTATTCCTCTGTAGTTTTTACAAAGTCTTTTATTGCCATTTTTTAAGATGGGAACAACGCCTCCTCTTCTCCAATCATCAGGTACTTACTATTTTACACTTTGAAGGGTGCGTATCGTGCCACCACCTATCGGGTCTTCATGAAACTATGAGGGCTCAAGCGGAAGTATTCCACGATTCCCCACAACATATTCCTCATTTCTTTCAAGCAAAACTGGTGGAGGAAAACAAATGTGCTGCATTACTTACTTAATGCCTCTGGTTAACCCTAAATTACAAATACTGTAATTACTCCGAAAGTACTAACTAGATTTTGAAGAGCGAAATGCTGTAGACTTGGTCTCTTTCAGAACTACGATACTAACAGCAGAAACTACAACAGTCCTATTGCAAAAAGCTAAATTGATACCGATATCCCTGCGATTGATGTAACTATGAAAACAGACTATACGTCGTTCACTGAAGCCTTTCTCACAGTATTTAATATGGGGCAAATCGTATTACAGTATCTTAAACGAGTCCAGAAGTGTGACTTGTGGTGCTCAGCTGTATCACTGTGCATCTTGGGATGAATGATCAGTGTGCTAGAGGTGGCTTCACTCTCTTTATGGGCGACTGTCGACAGCTCCACATGTGAGCGATCCTTCGTTGATTGGAGGCAAAGTGACTCTGGCGTCGGAAGGCTACGGCCTCTGTCATTTCATCACTAACACGTATTATGCACTTTGCTTTCAAATCCTCACGATACAAAAGACAACCAAAAAACCCAAGATCTGCGGAGTACATGACATTCCTTCAGAGTCACTAAGATGCTTGGCTACGCCAGCCAGGATAAAACATTCCCCCCTGGTGTGCAAGACATATGAGGCAAGCTACGTATCCTCAGGGTTCAAGAAGAATGTAACGATTCCTGTCCCAAGGGAGGCAGGTGGTTACAGGTGCGGAGACAGCGGAACTTCACTTACCCGACCCTCCTTGATTCAGATGTGTCGCTCATCTGAATAACTATATAGTATTGGATACTGCAGAGGCAACAATCGATGGTGACAAACATTAAATTTAAATACAGCCACTGGCATACAGAGATCCAAGCGCAGTGGCAGTTAACAAGTCAACATCGAGTTGTGTAGTTTCCTCTATTGGCCCATCTGTTGCGAATATAGAGGGAGATCAAAGAGAAGGAACGTGCTTATGTCCAAGGTCAGCAAGATAGTTGTCTTGCAGAGGATGGGTAAAGTAGAACTGTTGAACAAAATTGTTGTTTAATTTGTTGTTGGAGCTTCAACGATGTCAGATAGGAAGAGGAAACGGAAAGAAATTGAACACCATTGTTTCGAAATGGTGAGTCCTTATGGTGATATTACTTCCTTTTGTTCGTCTTCGGCCAATGTAAACAATTCAGCAGGGACACCTGTGTGGTCCTGATGAGCACAAACAATGTACGAATACGTCTAAAATTAAATCCACCGGTTATTTCACTGTATAAAAGCTATTGTACTTCTTCCGTATCTTGGCAAAATTTAAGTGAAAATATCTTACAATTTGTGTGTTGCCATGAAAATAAATTTAACATGTTTTAATGGCATTTAACCAATGTCTTCTAACTGTTTTTTTTCATTTCCTGGTTACCCCTGTCCCACCTACATACACACCTCCGTCCACACGACTGCTCTGCTATTCGCACTTAAGTGCCTGGCAGAGGACTCGCCGGACCGCCTCCGCACTCTGTCTGCACCGTGCCTTTCTCGAACACCACGTGGATAAAACGGCCACTTAAATGTGGTGTGTTGTCTCTTAGTTTACCACGGTGATCATTTCTCCCTGTGTAGGTGGGCGTCACCAAAATATTTTCGCCTATCATATCCGTGTCACTCTGGCCCTATATCGCGATAACACGAAATGAGCTGCCCTTCTCTCAAACTTTTCGGTGTCTTCCGTCAGTCCTATCTGGTAAGGGGCCTATACTGTACAGCAACACTCCAGAAGAGAATGGACGAGATTCGTGTAGGCATTCTCTTCACAAGACCTGCTGCATCTTGTAAGTGTTCTGCCAATAAACGCCGACTTCAGTTAGCCTTCCCCGCAACATTATCTATGTGTCTTCCAGAATCCTATAGCAAATCGACGTCAGTGATGTGGGTCCGTAATTCAGTGGATTATTGCTGTTCCCCTTCTTGTGTACCGGTGTGACGTGTGCCACTTTTCGGCCTTCAGTTACGGGTCTCTCGTCGAGCAAGCGATTGTATACGATTGCTAAGTACGGGACTGTTACATCTGAAAACTAACTGGTGTACAATCTGGACCTGAGGACCTGCCCTCATTAAGTGATTTAAACTGCTTAACTCCTCTGAGGATCTGGACTTAAAAGTTTCTCATTGACTCTAATTCTGGAATATTTACTTCATCATCTTCGCTGAATTTGGGAAACCGCTTTTAGTGACTGTCATAGAAAACATCAGAATTCCTATCGCAGAGTGCGGGTGGTGGCTGTGTCTTTGCACTGGTGTACTTTTACTACGACCTGATTTTCTGCCAGTTTTCGAGACACACTTTCTTTGTGGGAACTATTAGATTGATCTCGCGTAGAATTCCACGCTAAATTTCCAGCTCCAGTAAAGACATCGCCAGTCACGATTTTGCGTTTTTTCTGTGTTGCGACGTCGGTACCACACCTGTCAAGTGAAGATGTCCATGACCCTAGGTATTAGAAACGGCAGTTAGTTCTGAGTACACATTACATTTTTACTGTTTGATCAATGTAAACCGTACCTGAATCTGATAAAGAATAGTGCCATCAAAAGGAAGTGAAGAAAGGCGGGAGAGAGGTCGGACAATTTACACCAAATAGCTAAAAGGGTTGTGGCTAAGACGATACCTGAAAGTAACTCGTACAAAAACTTTACGATGCAGCCCTGTTAAAATCTCAAACACTTTGGAACTGCTATAAAGGTCCCCTAAAGCTTGGGAAACCTGTATGGAATCGACTGGAAAATCCCCTACTTATCCATGTCAAAGACGATGGAATACACAATATAACCGCGGGACCTGTGCGAAACATGCTCGATGTTACAGTTTTAAATAATGTCAGTTTTTCGAATAAGTTTAGTCATTGGTGTAAGGGTAGTTGTGGGAACAAGAGGAAATATTTTTAAAAACTAATCGAACTACGTGAAATAATAATCGTGGATTATGTATGATACGTTCATGTTTCCTAAAATGTGTTTTGCATTCGGACTGTTTGTCCCGGTTTGTACGAGTGGCAGAGACCAGGGACTGTCAGTGCATCCACGTTTCCTGTAACTTCCTCTCGAGAGACATTTTCAGTTACGGTGAGCACGTTAGATCATGGTGGCTGCAGGTAAATCAGAATTGAAGGTGGCAATGGCAGATATGTCTGTCGTTTCAGAAGATATACTCGATTAGGAAAGTCAACTTGTACAATGGCAGATATAGCGGATAACTGCAGTGGCCACAGACATCATCTGTTACTGTGCTGTATACAAACTGTCCAGTTAATAAGTGCTTTACAACAAATAAAATTATTTTTGTAGCAAGGTGGTATGAAGAGGGAGACTGTTATTCCTGTTTAATAACTTAGCTTCGTAGACTATAGGTATGATGCTCGCCATCCGCGATACGCTTTTGCGTGTGACAGTTGAAAGTCTCCTTTAAGCTAAATTTTCCGCAAGTAGCAAAATTTTAGTGCAATACTAATATGCAATGACAGAAGCCGGTTAAAAAACTTTCTAACGATACCTCATTTACCCCCGTACGATTAGTACGTGTTGAGAAAAAGAGATGTTGGCTTGTCTACTAGTATGAAAAACTTGGCCTTAATTTGAGGAAGAAATTTCTTAGGGTTTACGTTTGGAGCACAGTTTTATATGACCGTGAGACACGGACTGTCTGAAACCCAGAACAGAAGAGAATAGAAGTATGTAAGACGTGGTGCTACAGATCAATGTTGATAATTAGGTGGACTGATAAGGTAAGGAATGAGGAGGTTCTCAGCAGAGTTGGCGAGGAAAGGAATATATGGAGAAAACAATGACAACAAGAAGGGACAGGATGGTAGAACAGCTGTAAAGACATGACGGAATAACTCGCACAGTACTAGAGGGAGCTGCAGAGGGCAAGAACTGCAGAGGAAAACAGAGACTGGAGTACAGCCAGCAAACAGTTGAGGACCTGGGTTGCCTGCGCTACTCTGAGATGGAGAGGTTGGCACAGGAGACGAATTCGTGGCGGACCGCATCAAACACAGCAGTCAGAAGAGTGATGAGTGAAAAAATAAATAAATAAACAGTACGGAGTGTCGAATAGTGGTGAAGAGAGCGATGATGATACCCAATGACAATGACTCAGAAACGTCAAGATGTGAAGGGGACGTCAGACAAGAAGTGATAACTGATTACAATGGTTCCGGTTCGGCAATTTCGTGATTCGCTAATTGCAGTGTAGGTAGGAGTAAATTCCGTTCGACACGAAATCTAGATGTAAGAATTTCTTTGGAGATCCTCCACAATCACTTCTTTATGGGAGCTTGCTAACAAAGATGGCGAGCGAGACGAACAAATGTGCTGAACAGTTCATAAACGCACACGCAGGACACATTGAAACAGCGATCGTGTGTTCGCAAATGGGTAGAAAAAAGTATTGGGGAATTGTAATCTTTATTCGATATCTTATTCCTCTCAGGGATTATTTAAAGACTGAATTTTGAAATGTACTATTTGAGGTTCCTTCATTTTAATGACAAGAGTGTTTATTCAAAATGACTCTGGTATTCCCGCTGAATTGTGTGGATACAGATCTGTCATTGATCATCTATAGAAAACACTTGAGGAGGCTTTTTACTCCCGGACATGAGTTATGCCATCATAAATCGCTGTTAATTGTGGAAAGGGCGGGACGTCTATCAATCTCGCTTTGATATTAAATAGTTTCGCTTGTGTAAAGAAGGTAGCGATTCTTTGTTACACTTTGTAACTTGCAGTGGAAAAGACATTGTGTTTAAGCCACAATATAGTGAATATCCTCTAGTGTCTAAAGTCTTTGCTTCACCGATGTTTTAACAATGGATATACTTTGTCTACCGACAGGTTCTATATTATTAATCAGCGGTTCCATTTTCTCGTTTCTAAAAGCAGTGGCTGCATTGGAACTGTTAGTATTAACGGCAAGGAACCGACTTGGTGGTAAAATGCGGAAGACTTGAGTTTCAAATGAACCTCACAGAAAGAGGCAGTATCGATGTCAGCTGATCCTCTCAGCATGGAACCTTGACAGGCGTCGGTGCCGACACGTCTGGTGGGACGACATCTTCCAGAATAACACACACAGTCTTTCGCGTAAAAGCAGGCGCCGACGCGAAAATGCCGTGGGTGTTGCCAATTGGAAAAAAGCGAGAAGAAAAGCACGTGTGTTTTGTGTAGAGTGCGAAGTTGGGGTTTGTGGAACACGATGCTTTGAACAGTATCATTCAAAATCTAATTTGTAATAAATTTGTTCGACAAAGCTGCACATACACTGATTCCACCAATATTATACTCCAGAATATCGAAACAAACACAAATTATATTAATTTTTATAAAAAGATCGTTATTGTGGAAAGCTGGAAACTATTTTCTAATAACAGTCGCCCAGCTTGAAAAACTCGCGCCAAAGCGCCGACCGAGGTGATCCTGTGACGTAACCTACAATTTACTCGTGAAGCAATAATTTGTATAACTGCAGCTGGCTCCTCTTAAAGGAAGAGAACGTAAACACATATTTGAAGCATGAGAAAATATATCTCGTTTGCTCTCTGTTCCTGTCATGATGGACAGTCTCTTTGACACGTAACAATTTTGTATGCAGCGTAATGATTCACAGATTCTCACACTTCTATCGATGTTCTAATAGACGAATATTTCTTTCAATGTAATTGTTTTTGCTTCAAGCCCGAATCTGTTGTAAGATTCTTCCCGTTTTTGGCAGAGATGTAGCAACAATTGTGGAATTGGTGTGATCGGTGTGGGAAAAAGTTTCATTGTTTTTGATGTCTTATTACCACATTTGTGTGTTTTTCATTTCATCAACAGTTGTGTTGGCGTATTTGGTACCTTATGTAACGCAGATACTGCATTCCATAGAAGTTTCCCATGTCTCGCGTTCATTGATCCGACTGGAGGTGTTGTGAACAAAACTTCACGTCGTCGAATAAATATACGACGTCTTTCTGCTGAAGGTCACGTCTTCCGTTGTTTACTAGCGTTTTTGATTCCCTTGTAAGAAAACGACATCCTTCATTAAATACATGTTACTTACAAGAGAATCGTAAGTAAAACGTCCCGAAATGTACCACTTCATACCTCCCACGGCCCTTAGGAAATGCAACAAAAAAAATGAGGTGTAATGTTTTAGTTACTGCAGATTTTTACACATTACAGACGTTCTCTGTTGAAAAACTGTGTTACAAATGAATATAAATGATGCTATTCGCATTCCTCGTATATCGCATTCAGAACTATAGCTTAGTGTCCGCTTTGAGCGCTGCTGTCAGGGGTGTATAGAGAGCGGGAAGGAGTGTCGGCAGTGTGTGTGTCGGACTGCGGCAACATTCATCACGAGGGGCGGAGAGGGGGGCCGCCCCCTGCACGCGAATGAGGCGCTTCTGTCTCCAGCTCTGCCTCTCTCCCTCCCTCCCCCCGCTTTCCCCGTCTCTGTCCATCTGCCTGTCTATCTGTCTAGGTATCTGGAGGACGCAGCATGTTATCTCGGAAGGAGACTTACCAACAGGTGTGGGAGTAGCTTGAGACACGCCTCAGGGATGTGTGTTGCATGCACTGCTGTCCACGTCGTATGCTAATGACCTTGGAGGCAATGTTAACAGTAAGGTTACAGTTTGTGCAGATGATACATTCTCTATAATGAAGGAGTGTCTGAAAGAAGCTGTACAAATATTTATTCATATGTTCACATGATTTCAAAGTAAAAGAGGCTTGGACAAATTACTGTAAGTGGGAAGAAATGTAAGGCAAATCGTGTGATGGTGGCTAGACGAACACCCTGCCATTCACTTCAGTCTGTTTGGCAGAGAAATTACGTAAAAAATTGTGCACTTAAAAACTCGCTGAAACGTCGTATTCTAAGGTTGTTGTAATATTAGTGAGTCACTTTTGGAATCAGTCAACTCATACAAAGACCTGAGTGTGGCACACTGAGGTGATATAAAATGGAAGTATCACATAGTCTCAGTTGTAGGTAAACTAGATGGCAGAGTGGACGAGATCACTGGATGAATGCGGTGAGTCTACAAGGGAGACAGCTTACGAAACACTCGTGTGGTCCATCCTAGACTATCGCGCGAGTGTGTGGGACCCATTACAAAAAGAAATAACAGGGAATATTGAACGCGTACAGAGAAGGGTAGTGCAAATAGACAAAGTAGTGTTTGCGTGAAAGCCTACTTACAGGAAATTCCAGAGCCAGCAGTGGGTGAGCAGGGCTCAGCTGGCGTGGGGACGTGTGCGGTGACGTGTGCGGGGCTCTACCCCCCCCCTCCCCCCCCCCCCTCCCCAACCACCCAGTCCCTCCACCAACACAGCTCACATATCTCCGTGACGTTCAAAAGAATTCTAACTTCCGTCATTAACGTAGTACCAGTGCTTCAGTAGACTGTTACCGCAGGGGATCTACTGTCGTTGTAGGAAAATAGTTAATTGGAGAAGAAATCTTAATAGTTACGGTTATTACAAAAATGTTAATAATAAGACTGCTATGGGAATCCTTCCAATTCAATTAAATTCAAAATCAGGTAAGCTTCACAAATTTTGCTTCAATGTTTTCATCACTCGACTGTGCTCTGTGTTCACAAGAAATTAACTGAGTTGTAGGTTATAAACACAAAGGGTATACACAAAACATCTTTTCCTCCCTATTTGAAGAGCAAATACATGAATAGTATCTTCAGAACTCAGTTTTCGAACCGCGCCGTGTTCTATTGAGAACATGGCCGACATGCTGCTTCGGAAATAATTCTTGACGAGCTCTGAACGTGGAAAGCTTGTTTCAGCGGAGGCGACAGTTCCTGGCACGGCTGGCAAAATACTGTGGGCGATGTAAATCCCGTGAATCAGGTTTGCAGCGTCATTCGAGTATTTCAGTATTAACGTAGGAGTTTTCACGTCATAGGGCGCCATTTCTCTAAGCAACAATGTCTTTCGAACTTTCACAATTTATGTTTACACTTAGCTCTTCCTCAAGGTTTGTAGACAGCATTTTCAATTCTTCGTCCTGTATGTATTTTAAACTGTGTAGAGAAAACAAACAGTCGAGTACTCCGGAATACTTAGCATTTGACTAAATCTCTCTTTCAAACACTGTCTCAACGACAGGGTAGAAAAAATCGCTCCTATATGTCTCCTCTGACGGTTGAGCTCTGCAAACCATGTCGTCACCTTCAAAATCAAATTGCTTCGCCTTCTTGCCAGTTCTCCTTTCTCCAAATTTTGGTCAAGTCTGCGAAGTTTCAGTTATCTCTTTCGCTGTTAACTGCATATTAACGAAAACTCCTTCGCGGAAATTCCCAATAAACGTAATTAGACTTTCGAGAGATTTAGTTGCTACTTTCACGTCAACGTCTGCTGCTTGAACTGCCTTAATTGCTGCGCTAATGGCAAAGAGAAGACCGTACTATACGACAACGCCTACAATAAACTCGAAGCTTTTCAAATCGTCCACAGCAAGCGAGTGAGCTCCGCTCTTTGTTTTCGATTCAACAGCGCCGTCGCTCACCTCAGGAAGGGCGTCTCTGACTTCTCTCGTCTGGCACTTTAACAGCTTTGACACTCTACACCCTACTTTGACATCAACTATCTGAAAGATTCTTCACTGTTAAAGTTGGCGCCCTGCGCAGTACGATTTCCCATCTCTGAGTGGATGCACTGAAAATAATGTATATTCTTTAAATTACACCAGAAAATGTGACTGCTTTTGCAGTAGATTTCGCCGCATCTGATAACACAAGACTGTGGCTGTCACATGGCATATAAAATGCTCTTGGTTTGCACCTTAATATTCTGGCTTGAACATCACTTCGATAACCTTTTATAATCGATAACGTTGGCTTCTGCAATCATGAATATCGAGTCCTAGTTTATCTAGTTCCGACAAAACGGTTTCAGTCAAACATTCTCCTGTTGTTGAAGTGACGTTCAGGAAGTCGAGCAAGTGTTCTTCTACAGTCGCTGCGTCTTCTGATAAACTTACAGCCCTAACAATCAATGTCATTTGTTCCTTGTGGCATGTATCAGGAGTACAATCAAGCACGTCAGAAAAATATTTACTTTCGATTACAGAATTAACAATGCTGTTTTTTACTTTGTTGGGAAGCAAATTTATGAGTTCATTTTGAATGTTTTTTTCCAAGAAAATGGTCATGACTTACTTGAGCCTTTACCCACTTCTAATGTTCCTGCAAAACAGGGTGAAATTCTGCTGTCATTTCGATCAAACCAAGAAAACTAACATTATTTTCTTGATAGAGCTTGACACTGCCTCCCTTTAAGGCTAGGTATCTGATGGTGAGTATAATTCAGTTTAGAATCTGACGCTAATGTTCCTTCTCTCTTTCCAGTAGTTCAAAGTAAGTATGATCAATACCACTTTGTTGTTTCAAATTACCTCGCATTCTGTCCACTTTCTTGTACTGTTTATGTTGTTAAATTATTGTTCATGCTCTTGAATCCGATTTTCTAAATGAACCCAGCCACGGAGTCCATCGCCTGATATCTTGTTTGAAGTAGAGATGGGCAAACTGAAACACATAACTGTTTCGAAAGAAATGAAACAGTACAATGTAATGTTTCGATACGCTGTTTCGAAACAGTGAAACAGTTTGTGTTTTGTAATCTAATAAACCTACACATTTTATCATCTTGAATGTCTACTGTATAAGTATGTACATATAAACACAAATGAGGTGCGAGAGCGCTAATCATATCGCAGGAAGTATGTAACTATGACTTGGGCGTCTCGGCAGTTTCGTATTTCCTGCAGCAAATGCGCTGCTTTCGTGTCATGTGACTTTCATGCTTTTCAAATGGCTGAGGACAGCTATGGCTGAAGATACAAGAACCACCACGAACGGAACTGGAGGTGGGAGCAAACTGCAGAAACAACGGATATGCTACTGGGATTCCCACATTCCTTTAGTATGGGTAATATACCCATCCTGCTAATTTCCATGGACACAAAGGGAATCATTGTGGGTAATAGGCACAGTGACTATAGACTCACAAATAACGCCAAATAATTAGAATAAATAACAAGATATAACAGAAAAAAATTTTGTCTTTCAAGGTGATTCGAACCGTTACTATAAATACACTATGCTCCCCAGCCCTTCCCGTTCACCATTAAACTGTAAGTGATATGTCAAACAGATTGCTTGCAATTATACCTACATCAAATTTATGTATATGTCTAATAACTGTCACTCGACGCCTTTTTTTTATTCAAAATGTTGTAGTCTTACTTGCGTTTCTTAATATGATTACTGTACATGAACAGAGAAGCGTTTGTTATAAAAAAAAGTGTATTTTAACTGAATGATTTTCACATATTTATTATTTTGAATGTGAATAGTATGCGTTGTTTTATTGTTTTGTTAGTGTTTATAAAGCAGATGTTACGCCATTTCGGAATAGGAGAGTCTGCTAGAAACGAAGCTTTATTTTCGGATGTCTTAAGCTTCATGCTGTTTGCTGTCAAAAAGATTTCGACACTCTTGAAAGTGTTTCATGAAGTGGTGTGTTGTGTTTCAGTACCTGTGCCGAGCCGGAATCTCGTCCGACACAGAGGGGAATGAAACACCACTGTTTCGATACAATTAGTCCGTTCCAAGCACAGGTGAACTGAAACAGCCTTATTTTGAAACAACGATACAGTTTCTGTGTCTGGCTCGAGATCGAATCTGGTCCGGTTATCCGAGACAGTGGCGGAATGAAACACCACTGTTTCGAAACAGTGAACCACAGCCGTTCGGAAACACTGAAACAGTTCCACGTATCGATACACTGTATCGAAGCATAGAAACATTGACCAAGTCTAGTTTGAAGGAGATCGAATATGTTTACAATAAAAACAAAGAAAGTTGTCGGTAGGTTTCGAATACATAAGCCATTTACGATCATTGTTTTTCTCAATTTGGTAAACTTCTTATATTAAAAATGAGTTGAAAATTTTCTTTCATTCTCGTTTAAAGGATACTCAAAACTTACAATGTTATTAGGGCCTTTATGTAAAATTTCACTTATCATTGTGGATGTAAACCTATTAGGCCAAGTGCCTGGGTCCAAACTCGTGGCTGCCTCACAACTGCTAGCAGTAGGCCTACCCGCATGTGGGACAGCGGGAGGTCCGTGTTCCAGTGCTTGTGTTCACTTGCATCTGAAGCACCACACGATGAGAGGCTGCTGTTAAGGACATGGCTTTTTAAGCACGCTTAAGTCTCACTGTCTGACGTTGCTGGTCGGAGAAATTTTCCGGAAGCGCCTTTTTGTGAGTTAAAAAACTGTTCAGTTGTAGCTTTTTCTTGATCTTTTGAATACATGAATCGTATCTTTTAAATCTGTCCCTTTCAGGAAAGGTTTCCCTGTTGGCACTTTGAACTCCACAGGACAGGGAAAAACACTGTATCTTCACACACAGTGCACACACGACACGTGAAGTGGGAAAGTGCGGCAGGCATATGTTTCAACTGACGACAATAAAACAATCATTCTGTAGGAAAGAACCTGCTGACGAGTGGAATGTAATGCTTCATTGTTATCCACAGCAATGAGTAGAAATGGCGCGGACAGGGGCTGAGAAGCAATGAACCGAATATATGCATGGGCAACAGCCATGTGTTGACAATAAACAGTACTGTAGCGCGTCGGTATCACAATAACCCTGGTTCCCTGGACTCCGGTGTGGGCATAATTTTCTGAGAGGTATTCAAGTGGCCACAGCAGTGTCACAGTCAGCGTAGAATTGGATTACATAGCTCTAAAAGTACTTTCACAAACATGTTACTTTATTTTTTTCAGCTTGTCCGCAATAACAAAATTAGGACGACAGTCTTCGTATTACATTCGCATGTTCTGCGCGGGGTCCCAGGAAGCGCTGCCCGCTGTGTGAGGCCCCCGTAGCAGACTGCAGTTGGTACCTGCCGGCCTCGCAGCCGTTGGCAGCACTGACTGCGTGCCACAGCCCTGCCGCTTCAGGCGTCTGTCGCATTTGTAGCGAGTCGTGTCCAGTGTGACGTTCTGCGTTGGGATTTCGTGCTGCTGTTTCTGCGCCGAGAATTTCTTCTGCTACACCCACACCCTTAATACGGTAAGGACGACTGTTTTCATGCGTTCCTGTAGTGTTGAATTATTTTCTTTGTTTTCTTTTGGTTTATTTTTGCAAAGTCACGGTAGCTGTAAGGTTTCATTTAGGTTAACTATGGAGACTATCGTGTATAAAGCAAACCGCGTTCGGTTATTACACTCTCAAAATACTAACGAATTTCGCATTACAAATCTTGATATTTTAGTCCTACCGACATTCCTATTAATTCTGCTGTTCTACGGACTTTAGGCGAGTGAAAAGCATCGGCTCGGCCGAGATTTCTACTCGTATTCGCGCCATTTTGTTGAATTTTTTTCCCCGAAATATAGGTTCGTATTTGTACACATGTGATCCATAAAAGGATTATTCTGCGTGCTAGGAATAACAGAACAGAATGACGGAACACTGCTTCTGCAAGTAGATCAGATGCTATGGCAACTTCGACTATTGAGGAACTAAACAATTACTTTACGTCAGGATAGTGCGTAGACCTTGGGATAATCTGATCCTATTGGTAATGGTTTGAAATCAAACCAAGCTAGACGCATTTTGACAGATAGTGGAGCACTGAATCCGGTATTTCCCCAAGCAGTCAGCTCCAGGAAAACTGCCGAATTTAGTGCAACTAATCTGTTAGCTTCTTCCTCCCAGTCCTGCCTTAGCAATCGTCAGCACGTTAGGTCACGCAAATGTTTTTAAATACAGAACCCTGTTCCATTGAATTTCGATATCTTCACTTTTCGAGAGTAATGTTTTTGGTGACAAGGTAGTCTGTTGGGTAGTCAGTAAGACTATATGTGTAAGTGCAGAAATTAATGAATTATTACGTTGACCTAAAATTGATCCTCTTGCTGGAAATGTTGTCAAAATTCCCGGCGTTAGGGACTTAGTCTTCACTTCTATTAATAATCGTGCATCTCCAGGCAGTGACTGTGCCGTACACTTACCAAAAAAGTGGTCGGTTTTCTGCTAAGGGGATATCTGGACGAGTGAAGCAGTATCCCACGTAAAGGACCAGTACTGAAACACTTTGGCAGTAAAACCAGGCATCCTCAGAATCTTTTCTGATAAGTGTTTGTCATTGCTCAGAACGATATCAAGATACAGAGTATCAGCTACAAATCTCGCTGCAGAACTCGACTATTATACATATTCTTGATGGAACAGTCCATAGCTGTACTTTCGGTTCATAGCGTGCACGTTGGACACTACGAACAGGCGTTTCACCTGTGGACTGTTCCATCAAAAAGTAAGCTGGGAGAAACTGAAGATTCACACAAATGTTCTTGTCAAACCAAACGGGTGCTGCTGAGTAATACTTTATTAGGACAAATAAAGAATTATTAAACTGTTGTGGCTTTAAGAAGAACGCATTGTTACACCTGTAGTTGCCTACAGTATAAAGTGTGTTGCTGTTGCGTAGAGAAAGGAATACACAGTTTATATCACAGCAAGCGGATCTCTTGTCATTAATATGTTGGGAGTCATTTCATCGTCTTTTGTGTAAGTAAATGAAAAATAGCAATGCAGGTGGTTGTAGACAAACTTCCACAAAGAAGGGCTGATACGATAGCCACCTCCCTGAAATATGGGTTGTTGACAAATTGGTCTGCATCCATAGATACATACATACATAGATCCTTGTTGCATAGCGCATTAATACATTTCGTAATGATGTGGGATGTATCACTTTAACATAAGTTTTCTTTACACAAAATAGTAAATATTTTTATAGTTAATACTTCATGTCTAAAGGTTCATCTATTCAGTAGGAGCTGTCATTCAGGAGGGTCGACAGAAGCGTCCGATCCCACGCGTCGGCTTTGACCCGTGGTGTAAGGGTGTTGTCGTGTGTGTGTGTCATGACGGCGCGGAGCTTGGTTTGAGTGTGGCGTGTTTGTAGATGTCGTCGTGTTGTGGTGCTCTCTGGTGGTATGTTCAGGGTTTTCGTTTGTGTGGTGTAATGGGCTCAGTTTGCTTTTGCTCATTATCCAGAATTGTTAGTGTCAGCTGTGTTTGTAGTGGAGTTCGTTTCAGTGAGTTAACGATTTTGTGTGAAGGTTAATTTAGTGTTCGCTGTACGTCGTATGGTAATTTTAGTAAAATTAATCGGTTCTTTTTGTTCAGGAATGGTTTTGTATGGGGTGGGCGTCTAAATTGGTTTGTTTATTTTGCCCCCACCCAAAACACCCCATTTCCCGCGCTTGTCCCGTTAATGTCATTAGGCTTCTTATGGAAAGTGTGTGTGTGTGTGTGTGTGTGTGTGTGTGTGTGTGTGTGTGTTTGTTTTTCGATGTATTTCCGTCCTCGCAATGTGTACATAAAGACTTTATATGCGCCATATTGGAATCGTGGTTTATGGTAGTTTCCGCCATATTTGTGACGTCATGGGTCAAATCAGACGGGCGGGATCGGACGCTTCCTTATTTCCATAATTTTCTTTTGTTTTAAATGTTGGTTAGATATCTGCCGGATTTTTAATGCTATTTGGCAAGTGACCAAATATTTTTGTGGCAACATAATTCACACCTTTTTGTGACAAAGTGAGATTTAATCCAGAGTAGTGAAGATCTTCGTTTCTTCTAGTGTTGTAGCTATGCACTTTGCTGTTATTTTTGAACTGGGGTGGGTCATTGACAAATGTCATAAATGAATATATGTACTGCGAAGGTACTGTGAATATCGCGAGTTCATTGGATAAATGTTCACAAGGTCATCTTCGGTGGGCTCCAGCTGTTAGCCTGATGCTATGAATACTTTTCCTCTTACTGACGAATTGCCCCCAAATACGATACCATGTGTAAGCAGTGAATGAAAATAGGCATAGTAGGCTAATTTAATGATGTTCATCTCCAATATTTTGCAATAACCGCAGTAGCGTAAGTAGCTCAACCTAACTATTTCAGCAGATCATCGATGTTTTTTCAAATTCAATTTCTCATCAGTGTACACATCCAGAAATTTTGAATACCCTGCCTTAGCAACAGACTTGCGGTCATAGCCTATATTTATCAGTGTTGTTATGCCATTCACTGCACATAATTATATTCACTGTTTTTTCTCAAAATTTATTAAGTGTCCTCTTGTAGAGGACCACTTAGTAATTTTGTGATACATTATTTACAATTTCCTTGGGTGTGATTACTGTACTTGTATCATTAGCAAAAAGAACTAGCTTTGCATCTTCGTGAATATAGAGTGGCGAGTCATTAATGTATATTAAGACCAATAAGGAAACAGACTGAACTCTGTGGGACACCGTTCTTGATACCTCCCCAGTTAAAGGACTCTGCTGGTTGTTGCAGACTATTTGTACTGTTAATTAGACTATTTGTACTGTTAATTTCAGCCTTCTGCTTTCTTCCAGTTAAATATGAATTAAACCATTTGTGCACTGTCCCACTCATGCCACAATACTTAAGCTTGTCTAGAAGAAATTCATGATTCACACCATCAAAAGCCTTTGAGAGGTCACAAAATATTCCAATGGATGAAGTTCGGTTATTCAGTGCATTTAATATTTGATCAGTGAAAGCACATATATAGCATTTTCTGTTGAAAAGTCTTTCTGAAAACCAAATTGACATTTAATTAGTACGTCATTTTTACAGATGAGATTCTGCTCCTGAATAGATGACTTTTTCAAGAATTTTGGATAAAGATGTCAGAACTAAGACTGGGTGGTAGTTGTTAGCATCAGACCTATCCCCTTGTTTATGCCGTTGTTGAACAACAGCGTATTTCAGTTTATCTGGAAAAATTCATATGTGGCTGAGAATCCTACTTACTTGTTGGGAACAAGCTTTCAGTACTCCGTAGCACAGCAAGAGGTGTAGGTTGGTGTGGAATAAGAAGATACGGTTGAGAGACGGATAAGAGAATAAATGTGAATGCGAAATAAAGGGTGGGGCTACGGGGTTCGTATGTAGCATGTACTTCATCATAAGAGCAAACCAGATGTAAACAAACGCAAGCGCGGTGACTGGTCAGCAGCCGCAGCTCGCTTACCACTGGTGGTGCTCCGCTCTTGGAAGTAGGTCCAACGTAAGTGTTCGATACCTTATTACTATGTCAGTGTGGAAGAACCTTTCAGACATTCTGACGTATTAACAGCCATCAACGTCTATCTTAATCGTACTTTACCTACGTAACTTTTATCTTAAATTGTGTACAGTCAGTCTCTGTAACCAGTACGTGTGCTCTGATTGTCTCGCTGTTCATACGTACCGCGAAAATGGACGACACTGCTTCCTGCTTCGTAGTGAAACACGAGCGTGGAACACCGTTAATGGCGAGAAACAAGTAGTTAATGTTCTTCACAAGACTACAGACAAAAATCAGCTTTTGACTTTTTTCGAGTAGGACTATGTATCAGAAGTAAGGGAGGTGTTAACTACATGCGTGGCGTGATAGACAGGGTCGTAGACTGACCATCGTGTGTGCCGGCGGGCGGTGGTTCTACGCTCCACGTGGTGCGTAATTTTCTTTGTTCGGTTTGAATACCTAAAGCATTTAAATATGAAACTCATCACATTTACATATACATCTATATGGTTACTCTGCAATTCACACTTAAGTGCCTGGCAGAGGGTTCATCGAACCATTTTCATACTACTTCTCTACCATTACACTCTCGAATGGCGCGTGGGAAAAAGGAACACCTATATCTTTCCGTTCGAGCTCTGATTTCTCATATTTTATTATCATGATCATTTCTCCCTACGTAGTTGGGTGTCGACAAAATATTTACACATTCGGGAGAGAAAGTTGGAGACTGAAATTTCGTAAACAGATCTCTCCTCAGTCAAGACTGCCTTTGATTCAGTGACTCTCAGGCCAACTCGGGTATCATATCAGTTACACTCTCAGCCCTGTTTCGCGATAACACGAAATGAGCTGCCCTCCCTTGAACTTTTTCGATGTCCTCCGTCAATCCTACCTGGTAAGGATCCCATACCGCGCAGCAATCTTCCAGCAGAGGATGGACAAGTGTGATGTAGGCTGTCTCTTTAGTGTTCTGCCAACAAAGCGCAGTCTTTGTTTCGCCTTCCCCACAAGATTATCTATGTGGTCATTCCAATTTAAGTTGCTCATAATTGTAATTCCTAGGTATTCAGTCGAATTGACAGCCCTAAGATTTGTGCGATTTATCGTATACCCAAAATTACTCGGATTTCTTTTAGTACCCATGTGGAAGACCTCGCACTTTTCTTTGCATAGTGCCAATTGCCACTTTTCGCACCATACAGAAATTCTCTCTAGGTCATTTTGTAGTTGGAATTGATCGTCTAATGACTTCGCTAGACTGTAAATTACAGCGTCATCTGCAAACAGTCTAAGGGGGCTGCTCAGATATCTCCTAGATAAAGTATGTAAATCAGGAACAGCAGAGGCCCTATGACACTACCTTGCGGAACGCCTGATATCACTTCTGTTCTACTCGATGATTTACCGTCTATCGCCACGAACTGTGACCTCTCTCGGAGAGGAAATCACGAACCCAATCACACAACTGAGACGATACTCCATATGCACGCAATTTGATTAATAGTCGCTTGTGAGGAACGGTATCGAAAACCTTCTGGAAATCTAGGAATATGGAATCGATCTGAGATCCCTTGTCGACAGCACTCATTACTTCATCGGAATGGAAAGCTAGCTGTGTTGCACAAGAACGGTATTTTCTGAATCCGTGTTGGTTATGTATCAATAAGTCATTTTCTTCAAGGTGATTTATAATGTTAAAGTACAGTATGTGCTGCAGAATCATCCTGCAAATTGAGGTCAGTGATATGGGTCTGTAATTAAATGGATTACTCCTATTTCCTGTCTTGAGTATAGGTGTGACCTGTGCTACTTTCCAGTCTTCAGGAACAGACCTTTCGTCAAGTGAGCAGTTGTATGTGATTGCCACGAAAGGCGGTATTGTATCTGCATACTCTGAAAGGAACCTGATTGGTATACCATCTGGACCGGAAGAATTGCCTTTCTTAAGTGATTCGAGTTGTATCGCAACACCTAAGGTACCTACTTTTATGCCACTCATGCTAACAGCTGCTGTGGTTTCGAATTCTGGAATATGTACGTCGTCTTCTCTCGTGAGGGAATTACGGAAAACTGTATTTAGTAACTCCGCTTCAGCGGCACCACCGTCGGTAACTTCTCCATCGCTATCGCGCAGTACGGTGTTGACTGTTTTTTGCCACTGGTGTACTTTACATACGAGCAGAATCTCTTTGGGTTTTCTACCATACTTTGAGACAATGTTTCATTGTGGAAACTATTAAAAGCATCTCGCATAGACGTCCGCACTAAATTTCGAGCTTCCGTCAAACGTAGCCAGTGTTGGGGATTTTGCGTTCTTCTGAATTTGGCAAGCTTTTTTCGTTGCTTCTGCAGCAGTGTTCTGATGTGTTTTATGTACCGTGATGTATCAGTCCCGTCTCTTATTAACTTAGACGGTATGAATCTATTGCTGCTTTGAATTTGAGCCATATCTGGTCTACACTTACATAATTAGCTTGGGAGGAATGGAGACTCTCTTAGGAAGGCATCAAGCGAATTTTTATCTGCTGTTTTAAATATATTTTGCGTTTATTTTTAGTGGTTTTGGTTGATACGGTTTTGAGCCATATATGGCAATTAACTTGTGCATCACCAATTTTAAGAAAAATGCACATCTTGTAGTTTACAATTACATATCACACGAATATTTCTGGTTTTCATTGCAAGTATACATTCTTAATTACAGATATATTATAAAAGATTGTGAAAGATGGTTGAAGATAAAACATTACGTGATTAAATGTTTTGGAGAAAAATTAAAAAGTACTCTGTTCGAATATGCCCATTGTTTTGTAAGACAGATGTGATCTAACATGAGCCAGAGTGATAAATGGCGCAGGAACATGGAAGACAATTTTGACGCCGTCGAGCACGCTGTACAAATGGATTATTTTAAGAGTTGTGGTCGTAACACTGCAGTCTGAACCCGGCAGAATTGATATGGAGCCAAGTTACGGGATTTGTCGCGAGAAATAACAAGACATTACGCTGTCAAACGTACTGCAACTAATGCGCGAAGCTTTGTGACACGCCACTGCCAAACGATGGCGAACAGCAGAACAGCACGTCACGAAAAAGGAGGAGGAGGAAATGTGGACATTTTTGTGGCTTCGGCTTCTGTCTCTGATAGACTCGTTATCAACCTAGCTGTACTGAAGTGTGTTCAGCGGTGGCCGATGGGGAAGGAGTTCAGAGATTACCAGATGACTGACTCTAATGCCTTCGGTGGCTTAAGTATTTTACTACAGTGCTCTACTACAGTGCGCTTTTACGCCACACACAGCTCAAGTAGAAAAATTACCCTCGTTAGTCACGAATTTTCATCACTCCCCCTTTTAGTTACAATAGTATGTTCTCTAATATCGATGGCATGTTATACTTTCCGTCCGGTCACCTGAGGAGAAAATCACCCAAGTTTTACCATATATTATTTTCTTCTGTTTAAAAATTCACATCCAAAGCTGTATTGTCCTCTGCTCGTCTCTTTCTACGTCTGAACTGCCACTGCTCACACCAGTGCACGTTAGCTGGACCACTTGCCCGGCCAGCGCTGTCAAAGCTAAACGCGCCGGTAAAGCTGTTGCCCCGTATTACAGCACAAGTCGATACGCACAGCATGAAACGAAAGCTCATTATCGTACTTGATTGCACTGGTGACCGCTTGGCATCTGCTCCTCCTGAAACTAAATCCAAACAGGTTCCAGCAAACGCCGAAGAGTACATAGTGTAATGTTTACATGAAGTTTATTGTGATGAACGGACTATAGGCCGATGTCCACATTTGCAATATATTCAACGCACTTTGCCGTATGTATCATGCCTTCCAAATTAAAATCTTAAACTGCTAGGGCACAACCACGTACCGTAAAACAAGACTCCCCACCGAGTGTCTTAGCGACGCCACACACTGGCTTTGACCTGTGTCGTGATTTCACGGGACTCTACTCTCAGTGCAGAGGCAGAACACAACACTGACGTTTGTTTCCCTCCCACATTGTTGCTTGGAAGGCGGGGTGTGCTGACACTTTCCTGCAGCTGAGACTGAAAGGGCAGTTTGTGATTTAGTGAAGTGTGTGAATGTGCTGTGATGGAAACAAACTAAATAGTCCTTGTCACTACACGTATTTTACGCATACTGCGTTTTCGTGAGTGGTTTATCCTGCGTTTTCGTCGTCGGTCAAAGAAGATCGGCAGCGGTAGCAACAGGTGCGGTATTTCCTTATTCCTAGTCTGGACACATCTCGTACAGTACTGGTCCGTATTTCCTTTCACCAAATTCGTGCAGCAAGAATCGTCATGTGCTGTTAAATGTGCATTCAGTCTGCGTCGGTAAACAATATCTTTCCTATTCACTCTTTAGGTGTTTCTTCTGATCATGCGATCTTCTGATGCAAACCTGTAAAGTGTTATATGGAACCCAGAATTCAAATGGTCAACTCATCAGTATGCAAATGAACAGACAGTAATAAATTTGTCATCCGGATGGAAATTTCATTTTTAGCTACGTAATGCATACGAAGTTGTACGGAGAATTTTCCCGTCATTTACAATTAGCGGTAAGTCGGTGAATTCTCCCAAGACGTCAGTTGTGTCGTGTTGTGGTTGGTTGGAAACAGCAGTCGCGGTAGACGCCAGGTTACATTCAGCTTCCGCGAAGTGTAAATGGTGCATTTCGTAGTCCTTACTTACTAAATTGCACGCCACGAAACTCTTAGTGACACGTTTTAGGGTACATAGATATTGGAAAACTGAAACGTCCTTCGCAATTGTGCAGTCCAGGCATGCAGTACGGAGCATTGGACAGCGTCTCCAGTACTTGGAGCTGGAACATTGGTTCTGCTCGCTTGGTCGGCTGTGTTCCTGTGGAGACAAACAAAGGAAATGGCCGAAGATGAGGATTGATGCGGGCGGCCAAGACTGGTTAAAAAAAAGAAACTTATCACACTTTTACTCCGTGAGTTGACGACATTTGCACGTGACTGTTATAATTATTTATGCATCAAAAAGTAGTCATTTGTCATGGCTGATAATGCATATGAGGTCCTAAATTCCGTATTATGAAACAGCACCGTTTCAGGGCAACAGTACATGGAAGATATGTAAAAACACGTCACTTTCTTTCGGATGTGTTATAATCAGACGTCATATAAGGACGTATCGGCTGCTAAAGCCTTCATTACATTCAGTTTACGGTGCGGCGGCTGATCTTCCAGCGGTTGTAAGCATTGAGTTACAGAGCAGAGGGTGGCTACGGAGGTGACTCGCGTCCTACCATCTCACCTTCACGTTTGCAAAGGTTCTGAGACTTCTTTATTAAGTTAATTGCAGTTAGTTCTTAAATATTCGATAATGTGTACATATAGTAGTTCCCTCTCTCTGCCGGCCGGAGTGGCCGTGCGGTTCTAGGCGCTTCAGCCTGGAACCGCGTGACCGCTGTGGTCGCAGGTTCGAATCCTGCCTCGGGCATGGGTATCTGTGATGTCCTTAGGTTAGTTAGGTTTAACTAGTTCTAAGTTCTAGGGAACTGATGACCTCAGAAGTTAAGTCCCGTAGTGCTCAGAGCCATTTGAATCATTCCCCTCTCTCTCCGGGCGTGTGCGTATCATGTCTGCGTTGTCATTGTCAATGATTTACAAATCTACATATTAAGTGTGAAACTCGCAAATGCGAACAAATATTCACACGTTGATCATCTGGCAAAGCTAATTACCATTCAAAATAAAAAGCATAGAACTGACTGACACATTTGCAACAGAATAAAAAGGTGGCGTAGTCTCAGCTATACAAAAAATTTAGCCATATGTGAAGTGTACAAAATACAATTTACCGGCTAGTTTTTCTAGGCCACTTCTTTCTCAGACAAAAATCTCCCATTAAAGTAACTCTTCAACCACTTACATTACGCTTTTCTTGATTTTATTACACCAAATGCTGCAGATAGTGACGTGTTTCGAGAGGTGCTAGCTATATTGTTTCGAAACGGCTTTACTTACTGGACACAAGGCAAGTGAGCTGATGGTTTACCTCACTTGTTAGAATGGCTGCCCCCCTTTTTTTTCTGACAACGGACCAACTCCACACATCAGTTTTCAGATTTAAAAATTTTATTTTCTTGAAAAACTTGAATGAGCAGAATATTGGAATCTGTGCAGGCTGGCTTAACATTCTTTTTGCTTGTAAATCCGTTATTGGTCTCACTGTTGGTGTTGATGTAGGCGTATTAGCAAAAGCAGTTGGCACAACTTTTTCAGTAAGTTTCGGAGCTAATTCTTGCCAACATTATAATCTCTCCCTTATCCACAGCCCGGTCGACATGAATGCAAAACTTACGGCGTCAAAATAACGTCACGTTTGCAGAAACTCCTGTGAACTGTAGGTTGCCCTTAACACAGCTGCAAGATCACACTCTACGGAAGACGAAATACACTACTGGCCATTAAAATTGCTACACCAAGAAGAAATGCAGATGATAAACGGTTATTCATTGGACAAATGTATTATACTAGAACTGCTATGTGCTTATATTTTCACGCAATTTGGGTGCATAGATTCTGAGAAATCAGTACCCAGAACGACCACCTCTGGCCGTAATAACGGCCTTGATACGCCTGGGCATTGCGTCAAACAGTGTTTGGATGGCGTGTACAGGTACAGCTGCCCATGCAGCTTCAACACGATACCACAGTTCATCAAGAGTAGTGACTGGCGTATTGTGACGAGCCAGTTCCTCGGCCACCATTGACCAGACGTTTTCAATTGGTGAGAGATCTAGAGAATGTGCTGGCCAGGGCAGCAGTCGAACATTTTCTGTATGGGCCCGTACAGGACCTGCAACATGCGGTCGTGCAGTATCATGCTGAAATGTAGGGTTTCACAGGGATCGAATGAAGGGTAGAGCCACGGGTCATAACACATCTGAAATGTAACGTCCACTGTTCAAAGTGCCGTCAATGCGAACACGGGGTGACAGACGTGTAACCGATCACACCCCATACCATCTCGCCGGATGATACGACAGTACGGCGATGACGAATACATGCTTTCAATGTGCGTTCACCGCTATGTCGCCAAACACGGATGCTGTAAACACAACCTGGATTCATCCGAAAAAAATGTTTTGCCATTTGTGCATCCAGGTTCGTCGTTGAGTACACCATCGCAGGCGCTCCTGTCTGTGATGCAGCATCAAGGGTAACCGCAGCCATTGCCTTCGAGCTGATAGTCCATGTTGCTGCAAACGTCGTCGAACTGTTCGTGCAGATGGTTGTTGTCTTGCAAACGTCCCCATCTGTTGACTCAGGGATCGAGACGTGGCTGCACGATCCGTTGCAGCTATGCAGATAAGATGCTTGTCATCTCGACTGCTAGTGACACGAGGCCGTTGGGATCCAGCATGGCGTTCCGTGTTAGCCTCCTGAACCCATCGATTCCATTTTCTGCTAACAGTCATTGGATCTCGACCAACGTGAGCAGCAATGTCGCGATACGATAAACCGCAATCGCGACAGGCTACAATCCGACCTTTATCAAAGTCGGAAACGTGATGGTACGCATTTCTCCTCCTTAAACGAGGCATCATAATGTTTCACCAGGCAACGCCGGTCAGCTACTGTTTGTGTATGAGAAATCGGTTGGAAACGTTCCTCATGTCAGCACGTTGTAGGTGTCGCCACCGGCGCCAACCTCGTGTGAATGCTCTGAAAAGCTAATTGTTTGCATATCACAGCATCTTTTTCCTGTCGGTTAAATTTCGCATCTGTAGCACGTCATCTTCGTGGTGTAGCAATTTTAATGGCCAGTAGTGTATTAATAATAATAGTAACCTCAGAGTTTTTCAGATGATCCAGTTATCTGTGATGTATTGTGTGCAAGAAGCTGCATAAATATTCAGTCAGATCTTGATCAGAATTCAAAGCGGTGGAAAAACGGCAACTTGATTTAAATGTTCATAAATGTAAGACTGTGCCTCCACAAAACGAAAAAAATGGTGTTCTATGACTATAATATCAACGAGTCACTGTTGGAATCGGCCAACACACAAAAACTACCTGGTATGAAATGGAATGACGACATACGCTTAGTTGTGGGTATAGCTGGTGACTGACTTCCGTTCACTGGAAGAATACTGGCGGAGATCAGTCAGCCTACAAAGGACTTTGCTCACAAACCACTCGTACCACCGATTCTACAATGTTGCTCAAGTGTGTGGGACCCGCACCAGATACGACTAACTAGGGATACTGAACGTATACAGAGAAGGGCAGCACGAATTGTCATGGATTTGTTTGAGCCGTGGGAGTGTAACCGAAGTACGCAAGGAACTGAACTTCCAGACTCTTCAAAGACACACCCAAACTATCCCGAGGAAGTCTATTAACAGAGTTCCAAGAACCGCCTTTAGATGGTAATGCTAGGAATATACTTACAACCCTCTACGTACCGCTCAGATAGGGATAGTGAGGATAAGATTACAATAAGTACTAAGCGTACAGAGGCATTCAGTCATTCTTCCCGCGCTCCATACGTGAATGTAACAGGAACAAACCCTGACAACTGGTACTGTGGGACGCACTCTCTGCCACGGTCGTTTGTAGAGCATGTAGATGTATATGTAGATGCAAATGTAGATGCTGTTTAGCATCGTATTATCACAGCGTCTTCCGTAGTTTCGGGCAATTCTCGTTTTCATTTTCTTTTCTTTTTTCATCGCAGTGCATCTTAGTTTTCGTTACATTACGGACGCAGGGTTTCTGCTGCAGATTTCTTCTGCACTTTTTCGAGCCAGCCTATTCATCCACAGTTGTGCCTACTTGTACTTCGGTCGATTCCAAGTTGAGCTCCCATTTTCTCTTTCAAAATTACCTAATGCTGTTTCTAATTTCAGCTCGCAAGTACTGTGGATTCCTATAAAATTTTAATGATTCCAGTTTAAGTGGATTGGCTGTAGCTATTTGTTATGATTTGCCTAAGGCTTCTGTGCATGTACTGTATTTGCAACATCGAGCGTTTCCTTACCTGTACTTTCCAGTTCCAAAACTCCTGCTGTTTATTCGCTCCCAAGTGTCTCGATAATGTCCGCACTTGGCGTACATACAGGATGGCGCACGAAATGTGTTACAATTTTGTTTTTGAATGTAAACTTTGTCAATACAGTCTGAAAGGAACATATACTACAATGAGGAGCCGTCCATGGAGATTTGTTCTAACTGAGCACATGCTCAATATGTCCGCCATTGGGGAGCCAATTTTGTCCGTCATTGAAGCGACGTGGAAGCCTGAGTGAAATGATCTGCACGTCGAAATGCTCATGTAAAAACTCATAGTCCAGACCTCAGTCCATGTGACTTTCTTCTTTGGGGGTACCTAAAGGAAAAAATTTCCCCGAAACGTTCACTTGATTTAATGGAGCTCAGAAAACTTATTTTTCAAGCTTCCACTGAAATTGCGGAAGACATGTGCCGTAGGTAATCACTAACTTCAGTATTCGTTTGAAGGAAGGTCGGAAACGAAATGGCGGACATATTCAGTATGCGCTGAGTTAGAGCAAATCTCCATGGGCGGCTCTTCATCGTAGTATATGTTCCTTTCAGATCGTATTGACAAAGTTCATATTCAAGAACAAAATTGCAACACATTTCGTGCGCCACCCTGTATGTTGCCAGTGAACATGGGCATTCGTTTTAATAGATTAAAGAATTCCCTATGATCACCATCAGTCACATTCCCCATGCTCCTGTTCTAGCCACCTGGCAACCAGCCTTTCCCGCTCACTCTTTTCTGTTCTACTTCTATCCCACTTAACCTGTTTCCTGCCTCTCCAAGTGCCGCGAGGTTTGAGGCGCCGTGTCACGGATTGCGCGGCCCCTCCCGCCGGAGGTTCGAATCCTCCCACGGGCATGTGTGTGTGTTGTTCTTAGCATAAGTTAGTTTACATTAGTTTAAGTAGTGTGTAAGTCTAGAGACCGATGGCCTTAGCTTCTTCAAATTGCGCAGTGTCGTCCTTGATTTTAAGTTCTGAACGTTTCTTCCATATCATCATCAATTTCTGAGCTCAGTGATTCTATTGTAGTCGTTAAGGTGCCATATTCGGCAACTAAATCTCAGTTCAGCTCCTCCTTTGACGCCAGCAAGTCTGCAGTCTGCCTTTAACTCTTCGCTGTGTGCTTATTCTCTTTATCAGCGTGGCCAAATTGGTCAATCATGTTCTGCTCAGAGCTACATGCTCTGCTGCCCTCTGTTCACTTATCGTTGCTTCAGCCTCGCCCGCACTCACACTTAGTAAATTGTGCACTCGACCCGAAACACTGCTAGCTGTGACTGGAACAGGCTGTGCGTGTCCTAAATCTAAACATCTCCACTGCACCACTGAAGTCTGGCTCACTCATTTCTCTCGCATCGGAGGAACCTACTGTTTCATTTTGCACATTTTCGTGGCTAAAATTGGGGAGAATCTATCTCCTACACGTCTCTGTACTTTCGCAGTCTCTTTTTGGGGCATTTCGCATACTGACTCCTCACCACCTTTTTTCTTTTCTCCTCGTACTGCTTTTGGAGCGACTAACGTAACTATTTTCGAATAACGCAAATGAAAATCTTATACAGAAAAAACACTACCTGAAACACACTTAAATAACATGCTGAATTTTTACTAAGTTCATCACACTGGCTAAACAAGAGCATTCATCACAAGCAACCTGATAGAATGAAAATGAGCTTCACACGCAATTCCCAGCGCAAAATCGTCACACGAGCATTAATTACATTTAAAAAACTCCCCAATGAAAAGGATTACGACGAAAAGCTCCCAAAGTACCATAAACACACTTCACACAAAATTCAAAACAGGCATCAAAGACGACACTGTTTCATAAAGCAAGCAACAACGCTGATCAACCACAATGAAGTAATTGTGAGAGATCTGTAGAAAATAAAATTTACATGTTAGCACACCCTAACAATGTCACAGCATCGACATAAGATCCCTGGGGTGACCGAAATCCTGTGCAAAAGGGTCTCGCCATTATGAAGGCTACCTGTTCTCCGCAAAATTCAGATTTAATGGCAAAGTCGGTGTTCCGAATGAAACCTGTTCCTGACCTCAAATACCAACAGCCACCAGGCAAAGAGAGGTTATTTTCGTTTTCGTTTCATTGAGCACGCACCAGACACACAAACTTAGTTTGTGGCTGAAATTCGTTCAAGTACTGGAAAAATAGCAGAGAAAACCACCTGTCAGGCTGTTGTATGAGCTAAGGAATGAAATATCCTCGTACTGGATACACAAGACAACATATTACAATTTTATTGATTGATCGCTATTAAGGGAAGATAAGAACTGAATGATTTGAGGGAGCTTGACTAGGAAGCAGAGTGGCTCTATGAGGTGGTATGTAAAGAGCCACTCGACGTTTATGTCTGAATTAAAACACACGAAAATGTTAAATGGTGCTTAAACTTCGACATATGGTACGTCTCTCTCGAATGCAGCCTCCAAATGCGGAACCCAATCTGCTAAATATGGGGTAGGATTTACTTGATGCAGACACTGACCATCCATACATTATATAGTTTTGAAGAATGCTTGCTTATTCTGCTTTTAAGTACACTGGGACAGAGAGCAACTACTTTCGGCAGTCAACTTCTGAGGACAAAGGCCCATTGCAAGAATTCACTATAAATCCAATAATTAGACAGTACAATTACTGAATAAGAGCACCTCTACTCTGTACTTGACAAAGAATTTTATGTTCGTTTTTGGCCTCTAATATGAGACACACAACTCGTGTGGGGAATGAAGTGGTTCTAGCACTACACATTCCACCCTCCAAAGGGACTTCACAGTTGAAAATATTCTTTCCACAACAATATTTGTGTATAGTACAGCAGGAGCAAAATTCACAAGCGTGTCCATATTTTTACATGAAGTACCTGTACTTTTAAGTGTGTGGAATATATCACACAGTCTCTTAACTGTTTCCAAATTAGCTTTTTCCAATTCCTCAAATTTCTGGGATACAATGTTCACGCATCGTATCTCGTCTGAAATGTTGCACATTAGTCTACTGCCTTAAAAATTATCAGAAAATTTAAAAGTTCAGCCCAAGAAACAGTATTTTTTTTGTGTGTGTTATCCAATGAGATGATTTCAGAGGTTGAGGTGGAGAACTCTACTTTTCCGAACAAGTCACAAAAGTGTCTTAGAATTGGTAAAAGGCTCGTATTTTGACTGAGTGAAAGTACCTTCTTTTCCAAGTTAATTAAAACGGTATTATTTCTTGAAGCAAGCTGAAACTGTGGTTATTTCCAACTTTTGGATTGAATTTAAAAAAACATTTTCAATGGGCATTGTGTGAAATGAAGCCAAAGAAGTGACTGTCGGTTCTCGAAAATTTGTTTCAGCAACGTGGGACATGTATTCTGAGATAGAAAACAAGATTTCAAAGGTTCATACATGTCAATAACTTTTGTAACTCCTGGCAACAATAACAACCATCTAGTTTTAATACTACCAAGAACTTTGTCGTATCCAGTATCAACGAAATCACAGAATGATTTCAGTTGGTCCACACGTTGAGGGTAAATGTGTCGTCCTCAGTGTAACTTGTTTTAAGTTAAAGTAGTACGTGAGCCCAGGCACCGATGACCTCAGCATTGATATCCCTGTAACGTTCTTTAACGAAAACTTGTCACATTCGTCCGTCATTTCTGGAGTAGCAAATGATCGATACGAATCGCGAAACTCGCACGTAAGTCACTGGCACTCAGCACGATGACGGAAGATGTTGTGTTCACACCTCTCCTCATCCCGTGACCAAAATGCAGCGTCTTTGTTTCATCTTTGCGTTGACCAAAAGCGGTACTGGGAAATCGGTTGACGAAATCGGGTTTTTTGGGGCGCCAGGCGAAGGGGGTGCGTGTTGCCAGCTGTATAGCGCGGTTCGAGATAACTGACTGTGGCGTGGATGGGACGCAGGCGGTCCGGCAGTGCCGACACCGACGTAAACGCCCCGCTGGCACTGCTGCAGCAGTTCCCTCGCCTGCCGCGCGAGCTGGCAACGCCGCCCCGTGACGTCAGTGCAAGGGGGGGGGGGGCAGCCGGCTGTCTGTGCGGCCCAGTTGTGACGCAGCAGCCTGGAGGGAAGCAGCGTGCCACGTTGTCCTGCCTACCCAGACAGAGCTTGTGTATCTTGTGTCTGCACGGGAATACCACAGAAAGGTAAGGCAGGAATTTATGGGAGCGGCGGATGTTTTGCACGCTTTTGTGTGGTTTTTGTCTCGTAACTCACTGCTCTGGTCTAATACTTTGTCTTACTTTGAAAAATTACGACCGCTACGAGCAAAGGGGGTGGCTAACAGTGTGTTAAATTACCGTTTTGAGTGTTCAGTGATTTATTGGTCGTTACTTATGGCCTTGCTCCAGTCTATGAAAGCTTGAGCGAGAATAACGTGGAACGAATGGAAAATACCGCCACATTGAGTCGGCTAGTGTAATTTCCACGGTATTCACGTACAACAGGTATTTAAAATGAAAACCTCGCGTTTTTGATTATGTTCGTAGGACGCAAGTTTACGAAAACCATCAAACGCAGAACTTTGCAGTAAGCGAGTTTTAGTGCGACAAGGCGTGTAGCGGCTTGCAGGCGTGGCAGAAATTTATTTTTTAATGTTTCGCGTAATGTGGCCGAATTCAGACATCTGAAATGTTGTCAAGATGTACTCATTCAGAGGTATAATCTTAAATTGCGGTTGTCACACAGTAAGAGAAGTACCGCAGTTGGAAACATTGCGCGTCGCGAGGTAACGTGACTAAGGGCGCTGAAATACGCGGACGTTATTCAGACAGTATTTCAGAATGAGGGCAGTTACCGACTTCCAAGAAACTGCACTCAAGACTACAAAAACTGGAGAGATTTTTCCGCTACCCCCCTACTCCGGCCACGTTGTCGCTGTTCATGGAGTCAACTTAGGCATCAGATGTTGCAGACATATCCCCACAACCCGTAGAGTATCTGCAAAAATTACATCGTCGTACGGCCCATACATCAGTAGACATGACGTGTCAAAAATTTAGACGCTCGATAAACGGGCTTTTCTTTAAAAAGCAGCGCAAATTAAGCAGACTGTGTTTACCCAGTATTTCGGAATGAGCAGTTGCTTTCGAACACACATTAAGAACAATTTCAAACAGTTTCTAAACTTTATCTCGCTTACATGCTTAACGTCACATGTTACACACGTAAACTTGTCTGCAAAGTAATGAGACGTCGGAAGCTGTTTCGTGCGTGGGCGTTGCGGATCCTGAAGTCCGTTCGCGAATCACAACTCGTGGCGTGACGCCGACACGCTTGTGGCGATGAGACGCAGCACTCGCGTTCATTTCCGTATTTTCACAATTTTCTGGAATTAAGGTTATGCTCAACGAGCAATCTGTAGCTTTCCCCAACACCCTCATTACAAACAGGCGACCATCTGCGTAGTAGTTGGCGAATTCTTGAGAATTTATCGTTATGTTTGTGCTTCACGAAATAAACATTTCGTATTTTTTATCGCTCTGTCACGTCTCCTCGTTTGTGATTTGCTGATGAAATTTTTTTTTACACTCTACAACGCTGCATCGCTTTGTTGGGCTGTTCTCGTGTTACTATTTGCCTGATGAGAGAGCCCGGTGTGTCGACAAAGCAACGCGTCAGCGATCTGTGAGGCGCGCCGTGTTGTGTGCGGCCTGCGCTTCAGTCGTGTATTATGTGAGGGAGGAATGAATGTCGGTGATTCTGACGCCATCACTTACCAGCTTCATTTGACGTTGAAATGACACGATTAAAGTGCAGTGTAGATTTCTATGTGCAGGCACTAATGGCGGCAGAACCTAGATTTAATTTGTGCCATTTCCAGTGCAACAGTTGCGAGAGTCGAGGTAGACTTGTTGTTAGTTTCCGTCAGAGGGCTGAATCACGTCAAAATTATGACATTTGTGGGGGCATTTGCTAATTATGTTTGACAGAAACCTACAGTAAACATTATTTCGTTTAGCCAGATACTGTTACAGAAGCCTTACCCGTTATTGATGGTAAGTCACAGTTTCGGAATTGTCGGTGGCCACTGATGTCGCATTTACAGACATTTCGGCATGAAGACGACCCGTCTTGAAGAGTTCAAAAATGCCATGTCAGACTGCACATCGTCGTAAAACGCAAATTTGAATACCAAAACCATAAAATTGACAATTTTATCTTCGGAAACAGGCAGATCAACATGACTGTTCAGTGTGCTCCCCTCATCCACTGCCAGCAAAGAACGCGTGACGTCACGGAAAAGTGACTGTCGTCACACGTGACGGACAGGATCATTTGATAAAAGTTGCACGAATTTTATGAATAATAAGCAAACCGGAATAGGTGCTGTAAATGCCCTTCACTTTCGTGACGTGGAACTGTGTGTGGTGGTTTTCGTATTTATACTCGCCTATCACAAATACACAACGCAATTGATGCACGCCGTATTAGAGACCTGTTCAAAACGTGTCGTGTGTAGCGAGATAAGATTTGCTGAATTGTAGAAAACTGCAGCGTTCACGGATGAACAGTAGCGGCAGCCAAAACAGTTTCCTAAGAAGGCCTCCATTTAATCGCGAGTGTGTGGAATCAGCTCTTTAGGTCACACACAGATATCCAATAATTAGGGAGTAAGGTCACTCGTGACTTGGGAATGTGTACAGTGTTTCCGGGTGCTTTCAGTTCATTAGGTGTTCCGTCCACCAGTAAAATGTGATAGTTGCATAAAATTTCACACTGTGGTGTCTCACATGATACTTTGGCTGGCAGTAAACGTGACTCAACGTGGAGACGGTGGCGAGGTGTCGCCCTGACACGTGGCTGAGGAACCGTGCTGTACCGGTGTACGGACATTCGCCACGATTTTAGCTGCTCCGAAGGGTTGGGTCCCTTATCTCCCCCTCACCCGCCGCGTAGTAAAGCTACTTACTGAGCCTTTCCGCTGATTTACTAAAAATAGGACCAGAAGCTCTTTGGAGTTTCCGCCACATTTATGGGGTATCACTTCCGTCTCTTATCAATTTATTTGGTACGAATCTCTCGAGTGCTGTTGATAACATTTCTTTGACCTTTATGCCTCATATGGTCTTCACTTACATAGTTTGGAAGGATTGGGGAGTGTCTCTTAGAAGTCTACCGAATTTTTAGCAGCTTTTATAAATAGATATATTTCGCCTTTAGTTTTGGTGAATTTCTTTTTTACGGAATTGATCCTCGCTATGACTGTGTGTTCACTAACCCTCTATCCGTCGTGATGCTCGTGATTATTTGTGGCGAAGAGGTCAAGTGTGTTTCCGTAACCATTTTACAATTTGAACGGTCTCGTGGACTAATTGTTAAAAATAATTTTTAAAAAAGCATTTAGAACAATTACGCAAGTTGTTTTCTATCTACAATAGGGTGTGAAAATGTATTTTTCTCAACATACGGAAGGTAGTTTGAAGTCAGTGCCAACTATAACTGTATGAGTAGGGTACCTGTTTGTGATGAGACTCAAGTTTTCTTTCAACCGTTCAGCAACTGTTTCGTCTGATACCGGGGGTCGGCAAAAGGCGCCAGTTATTAATTTATTCAGCTTGTCGAATATAACCTCTGCCCACACTGTCACAGGAACTATCTGCTTCAATGTCACTTGTGAGTTGGAACAGGCATTACATTATTTTTCCTTACGTTGTGCTTGTTTCTGTTCTAGTGTAGATCATTACAATTACGGTTTTTCCCTCCAAAACCTAGTATGTTTTCTGTGACTCTGTAAATACCAGAGCTAAACAATGTAGAACAACGTACGTTACAAGCATAGCATTCTGTATTACTACAGTTCCTTATTTCTAACATTTTTAAAAATGTACGTAGACTTTAGATGACATGTCAATCATAGAAGTTCTTATCTCTATTTAGTAGCGTATTTTCAGTCATGTTTTGAACATTGTCCCGCTACACTTTATTAATTAATGTTTCGCCGCAAGAGATACCCGATTTTAGAGAGTAAATTAATATGGAGTATGTCGTTCTTCTTTTCAAACGTTCACATACCTATTTCTTCTTTCCTTACTGTCTTTTGGGCATGCAGTTTTAGTAATTAAAGTAGGCACAAATGCAGCGATCAAAAAGAAATGATTAGCGTACATTCGCACTCTTTTACATCTTTCCGTCCTTGTTGTTCCCTTGGCGATGGACTGTTTCTATCTCACTATCTGACTTAATCGTCGGTATTGCATTCGTTTCCCAAAAGTTATATATGTTTCGATTTCGGAGAAGCAGCTCTGTATTTCCCCAAGACGTCGATGAAGGAGGTCCCTTATGTACTGGTTGTATTGAGTAAGATGTGAAGACGGCGGTTCGAAAGCGGACAGAAGTAGTACGAGGAAGGGCGTCCCTAACCTGAGGGATCGCTAGTCAAGTGTGGCAAATGTGCAGTGTGGCAAATATTCGTCATTCGCTGTACCACTGTGTGCTTGTAGTCTGAAGTTCAGCCACTCGCAGAGGTCCATCGTGGGCTGTGACTGCTGTTTGGCAGCGAAACTTGGTATGCTAATGCGCCCTTGCGGAATCGATTTACACTGGAAAGAAATGCTCCTATATGTAATGCATTGGGAACGGAACGTGCACAGGAAGGGACAAACAAGTGAGAAAGGCAGAATGTCGATATTATTAACCGCCAGTTGCAGAACTTGTTCAGTATGAGCACCGGAGACTTCCGCGAGGTGTTGCACAGTGACAGATTCGCACCTGGTATTGGAATTGATTTCCTCCGGCGCCAACTGGTTTCGCGTTAACGCTTTAGCATGTCTACAGTATTTCGCTGCCTTACCATACTCAGACCACAGTGGACTTGGGTCAGTAGCTGCATTTTACTTACAAGCACCCGGTACTTGAATGTCTCAGACGGAGAAAAAAAAAGGTTCGTGAAAATTTCGCTGTCGCCTTGGTGCCCATGTGGTCATAAACCATTTAGTAGTTAATCAGTTTAAAAAATCTGCAGTTTTCTCAGACTTCCGTCGTGTGTTTCACTTTTCTCAAAGCATCAAGGCTCTGCAAGTACCCGTATTTCCAGTACAGGCGGCTGCCTAAACTGGAGCAGCTCGCAGCTGCTGATAGCGGCCGTCGACATTGACCCGTGGCGTAATGTAGTGCTGCGTGACGTCACACACACTCACGGATACAACAGAACGCGTGGCTGCTATATTATTTTCTGTAAAGTGTGTTGTCGAGAAGTGATCTGTTGCTTAGCCAGAGTTCTGGTACAGGTTGTCAGGTTACAGTATGGTTGTCATTCAGCGGAGCTATAGAAATGGAATGTTACAGTAACAATTTTTGTGTGGCACGTATTTCACGCATGTTAGCTTTCGAAGAGTGTCGTATGTCCGTTTTGGTGACGCACAGTTGGAATCGGCAGGTTCAGTGCTGGGCACCGCTTGTCCCTAGTGTGGGGGCAGGTCCACACCTGTGCAACTTTGCGTGTGCGAGAGACGCAGTCTGTGCAGCCGGCCAGCCGCGCACGCCCCCGACACGTGAGCACGGCGCCCCGCGGGAGCCAACAATCTCCGGACGAGTGCAGACCGCGCGCTCTCCCGTCCACGGTGTTTTCTTGTCTGTTTTTTGTACTGCGTCTCACTGTTACGTTGCTGTGTTTCGCGCCCTTTCAAATTTTCGCAAGCCCATTGGCCGAGTGGTCTAAACAGAAACAAAATGGCTCTGAAGATCATCGTGCATACATACCTGTGACGCGAGTTCTCGGTAACATCCATTATGGCCTCTACTTTGTGTAGTCAGTGATCGAGTGGCCTTCTGCTAATATTTCAAGTTCATTTGAGTCAGCCACAGTGCAATGAAACCCTATTTTAATCGCTAGATTTTCGAAAATAAACATTAAGAGAAACAGGGCTGTAGTAGAATTATAAACATTATGACTTAAATATAGGAGACAACCGCAATTACGACACACACAGTTTAACTACAGAAACCCGTGACCAGTTTCAGATTTTCAAACATCCATTAACTGCTTTTGCAAGCTGATCAGTACTAGCGTTAACCGCCTACGGCCAATCCAGCTATGCCAAATTTCGTCGTTTAGGTAGCAACAAACATCGATGCTCCCTGAAGGAATGAGTAGTCGAAACAACCACAACCACAACTGCAACATATCGAGATAAGATGTACCCGCCACAGTTGTCTCACAGTATTAAAACGGCCCATTCAGCTTCGCCTATTAACCCTCGGCGAATCTCCTTCATGCGCCGAAATCACGTGAGGTTTTTCAGTACTCCACTCGCTCACATTGCGGAGATAAACTTTTTCAGAAAAGTGTTAGTTGCTTTGTCGCTGAATATCAGCGTGGGGGCGAAATGTCCATCCTCAATTGATCCCTGCAATGTGGCGCAAATCTAAAGACGCCGGCCGTAACAGTCCGCTTTTAATTGTTGTAAGGGATCCAGACGGTACGGTTTGAAGTCTAACCGCCGACGCACTGTCTTCCACACACTTTGCTGCGGTGTTCAGAGTTCGTGGCATTTGCGTGCTGTTGACTTGTGTGGACTGCGTACAAAAATCTTTCAGCCCCCCACCCCCTTACACAGTTTTTTTGCAGCTGCCACATTTGGTCAAATACCTCGCATGTTCCAACACATGAAAAGTCTTGCCCTGTCGGCATTTTGGCAAGGCGCTGAATTCGTAATGGCATGCAATCATATTCGTACACTTAATACTTCGGAAAAATTCGAATTCTGGAAACGAGTGAATCGTTGGTGGTAGCCCTCTGTTTGGCCTTTCATCTGTCGTCTTTAGTTTCTGCACCAATACGGTGCTGAGCAGCTCAACTCATGATCTCAATCCCCTTGCTAATTTTACACAAGGCCAAGAAGTCTTTAAATTCTTAGTCAGTCTGGTTGACAACATTGCATTTACGAATTACTTCAATAACGTACGTAGTATCTGTACACGTAAATGTGCCTCCAAGAACACGTGCGAAATGTTAACCATCAAAGTACTTCTGTGCCCTTACAATTAATCACTGCTGCGCCTAATTTTAATTCACAGAATCTGGTACTTTCTGAACACGCTTGGTTACACTTCATGTGCTGACTTCAATCCCAGTACATACACTGTGTACCTTAGTGTCGGGAATCTTTCCGTAAGCAATGAAAGATAATGTACGTAAATGAGTATATGCCTACTTCTATTGAACCCATATTACTCCTCTGTGGTACACAATTTAATTATGTACGTACATGTAACCGATGCAGTTCCGCGTGTAACGGACTTATACAAAGACGCGGGTATCGTTGATACGTCGAGTGTAAGTGTTTGAACTCTAAAATTGGATGTAGAAGTTCGTTATGTGGAGAGCCAAGTACGGAAAACCACTGCACAATGGCTTTATTCTCCTTTCAAAATAATGCTGAGAAATTTATACACAAGTGCTAACGCGTAAATACCTAGTGTATGGTGAGCTATCAGTGTTGCTGTTCATTAACTTGTAATTCACGCCCTACCTACCCTTAGTTCATTTATAGTATCACTGAAGCGTCGTTCCTTTCCCTACGTAAAACTGCGATTACAAGTTACGAAATGCCACAGTAGGTGAAGTAACGTCCTCTCTAAAGCACTGCAGGACTTTGGTTTGTCTCTGAGTTGCACAGCTGATACAATGAATTTTCGTTACCACTCACGAATAATTCCGTCTCTCGTTTATTTACGATTAAAATGCTTAATACTTGGGCAAATCTGCTGATAGCAAATATCGCTCTCCTTACTGTTTATCAAAATATGTCCCCGACCTTCCATGCCTTCTTTCTTTCGTCGTGTAAATTTTGCCAACTCCAAGGAAACAAGACGACCGGCAAGTCAGGGGTTTTTGTCTCCTTATGAGTTTCAAACAGCTGTTTCTCTTCTTTTTCTCTTACAGAAATTAGTATTGCGTATTTCTTTATACTTCCCGCGTGTACAAATTATTTCCTCTTTTTTACTTATTTACATAAAAATATGCAAATAATCGTTACCACATAGATGGACGTAAAACATGAAAATTATATCTATGGACGGTTAGTCTCTAAATTGGCTAAAAGAGAATTACTACCGTCTTTGTAGCCTCTTTTATGTAGGTGCTTTAAAAATATATTCATTACATGATGAAAGGTGCAGTTTTTTATAAACTCACGCAAAGACTTATTAACGTGACTTTACTTGACCGAAATATTTCAGACAGGACTAAAGAAAACGATGGCGTCAACTCCTGACAGTTTTTGTGTAGTGATCCACAGTGAATATCCGCTGACAAACTTTGGGGTCACGTTATTCTGTTTACACTTGTTAATAAATGAAATGGCCATGCTAGTACTCGCAATTATGTAGGAAAATTATATTACAAATCGCCTACTTCCTAAAAAAAAATTCATAGCTCAGATCCTCAATAACAGAATTGTGGTTGTGGAATTGCATACAAAGAAAGATTACTGAAACCAGAAAGCTTATTTGTTGTATCTTGAAATATTGATGCACTATTCGAAGTCTTCCAATTATCAAATAGATGATTTTTGGGCACAGACCACTGATGTCATTGCCAAACAGAAAGAAGAATCGCTGTAAGGCATGCGAAAAAACTGTCAAATTTGTCCAAGGGTGTTATCAGAGGTAACCAACAAGGATGTTCCAATAATACAGGTTTCACACCCACGTTCTGTTGAACGTGTTATTAATAAAACTTCTATAATGTTTTCAACAGCTAAGACCCAGTTACTGTCCAAAGCGCTGAAATTCAATATCGCACCTGCGATTAAAGAACCACACGTGGTAGACAATTTCATAGTAGGCCTTGAATTAGGTTTGGAGTGTACCAAAACGCCAAAGAATGTTCAAACGCGGTTTGGCTAATCCTGTAAAATCTTAGAAAATGATCTGTCGCTCAAAGCATTACGTTATAGAACCGTGAAAAGTATTAATCGTAAACTGGAGAACAATAGCGCCCTAATTACGAAAGCCGATAACGGAAACTCGTTAATTATAGCTTCCAAAGCGGAATACATAGATAAAACAGCCATTTTTTCGATCAAAATGGCATTACTTCCATCGAATCAGTCTACTCAAGCGTTACATAAAGAGATAAGAACAGGTTTGCAGAACACTAATAAATTAATAGGAGTGTTTCTAAAGAAATGGCTCCTGAATATGAAACCGAAGCCGCCCAGACTAACGAGTCAATTCAAAGTTCACAAAAACTTCCATCCGATACGTCCTATCGTGGTCAGTGCAAATAGTACGTACCACAAGCTGGCTATCTGTTTACATTACAAAATTAAGAACTTCGCTTTCCAGAAAAATTACTTTCAGAAACTCTGTCGAATGGTAAATGAACTGAATAACGTAATCTGCCATGCCACATCCGAGCTGGCCCCCTTTGAGGTTTCCAGCCTCCGCACCAACGTACCTGTAGATCGGACTTAAGCTTCCATAAGAAATTACCAGATATTGAAATTGATGAGCTCATGAATCTCCCGCGCCTTGTTTTGAAATACAATTACTTTTCTTTTAAAGACAAAATATACTCACAACCGTACGGGTTAGCATTGGGTAGCCCTCTAGCAGGGATTCTTTCCGATATATTCATGGATACGATAGAATCTCAATTTTTTGTTAGTAATATATAGATGGCGGAGAAAATAAAGTTGTATGCCGAGATACATGGATGATATTCTCTTGGTAATTGACTCATCCCAAGAAGACATAGCTCAGATACTTGTACTGTTCAACGATCTCCACGAGAAAATTTTTGCTCTTGAAAACGAGTCACCCAGTATGACGTTGTAGATCTTAAGTTATCTATAGTCCATGATCACATAGAATGTGACATCTTCATCTCCAGGAAGCATAAGTTTTCTGAGAATGTCATACCTGCCGATTCTGCACACCCGCTGGCGCATAAAATGGCACTTTTTCGTTCTAGTATACATAGAGCGATATCCATTCCCCCATCCGCAGAAGCCTTGGAACACGAACTGGCAACCCTGGAAACAACAGCCCGAAATAATGGTTACGAGCTTGAAATGAAGAGACGGCTCTAAGACAGGAAAGTAGATAATAATGGGACTAAAAGTTCCACGTTAGGTTATCGTGCTGGAAGTTGGTCCATTCATAGGTAAAGTTTCATATTAAATAGGGCGTCTTCTAAAGAACCCGGGGTTCGAGACAATTTTTTTCTACTAATAACAGCCTGCAAAAGAACCTGATTCACAATTTAAAAAAGTATAAATTGTCATTATCCGGAGTTTACAAGAGTGCATCTGGCAATTGTCCGAAATTTTCCATCGGCCAAACAGGAAGAGCCTTATTAACGAGATACAAGGAGCCTATACCTCCTAAAGTTGCGGATGGCAAGCGTGGTTCGACATTCGCTGAACACTTGGTGCAAACGGCTCACGCACCCAACCGTCCGAATAATACTAAGCTCTTGCACTGCGAAGTTCACGTACTACATGACAAAAAATAACCTTCTTAACGACCAGCTGCAGCTGCGAAGCAAAAACTTTTTTGAAGGTGTTCAACCGTTATTCCATCCGCCATAATCGTAGGGAGTAATCAACATGTTTTAGCACTCCCGTTTTGCCGAATAGCTGGGATCATCCGGTATTTCAAACCCGTAGTTATCCCCATGCGGTCAAGTTCGATGTTTAGCTCAAATATGCTAGGTTGGCTTAAAATAGTAAACGCATTGATCCCTTCACTTTTGACGTCCAACAAATTATTACAAATGTTAAGACAGTCGCTTTGTCTGTGCTCCTTACTGGACAACGTGTACGTCAATTTCGTTAGCCGCACCTGGTTGTTCATAAAATTTTAAGTTTAGGAGTACACGTTGGTACGAGTGTTAACACAGTGTGTCGCGCATGCGCTCTCGAGGCTGTGGACAGTACCAGTACAACGTCCGTTGCTGCCGTACTGCGGTCGCGGAGTGGGGCCGTGGCTGTTTCCCGGGTAAGTTATTACAATGTGGCGACGTATTTCTGTATTATAGTTTTTAGTTTCTGACGTTGACCAGTATGGACAAATCGTAGTTCCTTTTATTCTGAAGAAGGTTGGGTTGTCCCAGCTGAAACCTAGGTAAATCTAGGTAAACATTGCAACTGGGGCTGTTGTCAATTTCAAATTAATATTTATACAGTTGCTGACAGGGCCGCGAAATGTTGAAAATGTTATAATAACCTCATCTCCTCTTCGTTACTGCTCACACATAAGCAGCTTATTTTCTGGAGTTGGGCTTTAAGAGCGTCGTTGGTGGCTGCTCCACGCGCCGTGCAGGGCGGCGTGAGGCGCACACAGATTGTCCCTACAGCTGAAAGCAGCGTCGTGCCGTATTCGCGGTGCGCACTAAAGGCTGCCGACACAGACTGCCGCATATCGGCGGCCATATTTGCCTGTACGGCATGCAGCCCGTCTTGTTCTCTGGAGTGCGTTAGCTTCATTCACAAAAACGTGATACCTGGTTTTGGTAGATACATGCAGACATCAGTTTGAAGAGGTACGGGCACAGACAAATTTCGAAATTACCGATACCGGCTGTGTTTTACACATAAGGACGACGGGCTCCCCTGCGGGTCCGGGGATTAGAATAGGCCCGCGGTATTCCTGCCTGTCGTAAGAGGCGACTAAAAGGAGTCCATCCCCCTCACGGGGGTAGTTAGCGCCTGCGTCCGGAGACGGACGGTTCCACGACCTATAATCGTGGTCTTTTTGGTTTTTCACTTCTCGTTTCTTCCTTCCTTTTGTTGGTTCCTTTCCTTGCTCTTCTCGACCTCACTGTCTTCCTTACTCTTTCCCTTGACTTCTCCTTGCCTCCTCATTGCCTTTTTCTCCTTGCCTTCTCATTGCCTTTTTTTCCTTGCCTTCTCCTTGCCTTTTTCTCCTTGCCTTCTCATTACCTTCTTCTCCTTGCCTTCTCATTACCTTCTTCTCCTCATTACCTTCTTCTCCTTGCCTTCTCTGGTTTCCGTCTCGGCGTTTGAGACAGTCTGTCCTCTTTCTCCCTCTCTCTTCTTTTTCCTCTTCTTCCTTCCACCCTGTGCGTGCCTGAAGGCCGACCCACGCGTTCGCACGCGTAGCCGGTGACGGGGTAACGCGTAATTCCCCGCCCTGGGTAGACATGTGAGGCACGCGCGGACCCCCTGGTAAAGGCCAGGCCCGGGGAGGGGTGATTGCCTGAGCTGATACCTTCTGACCATGCCGATTGGTCCCTCCGTCTGTTTCTCGGGAGGTGTGACCTGAGGTGTAAACATTCACCTAAGGCGGGAGTGCCCTCTGAGAGGGTCCCCACAAGGAAGGAGCGCGCCATCGGAGACGCTGGCAATCATGGGGGATTCCTCCGCAATGGATTCTACTCCATCTCTTTCGACTTCGACTCAAAAACGGAAACGTGACCAGCCAACAGTGACAAAAGTACTACCGCCTGCCCCACAGTTCCTCGTAGTTTCTCGATCTGAGGACGGAAAGGACTTTTCCTCTGTCAACCCTTTCGTTATTCAGAAGGGCGTAGATGCCATAGCCGGATCTGTCAAATCTTGTACCAGGTTGCGAAACGGCACCTTATTACTAGAAACTGAGAGTGCCTTTCAGGCACAAAAACTGCTTCGGGCCACCCTCCTGTACACGTTCCCTGTCCGGGTGGAGGCCCACCGAACTTTGAACTCGTCTCGTGGTGTAGTCTATACTAGCTCCCTCGACGGATTGACTGATGAGGAGCTTCAATCATTCCTCGCTGAGCAGGGCGTGACGGCTGTCCATAGGGTCATGAAAAAGGTCAACAATGACCTTGTACCGACCCGGACAATTTTCTTGACCTTCGATAGTGTTAAGCTGCCATCGCGCATCAACGCGGGCTACGAGGTTATTTCTGTTCGCCCCTATGTCCCGACACCTACTGAAACGTCCCCTTTGAACAATTATACAAGACTGTGCTTAAACTGACACACAATATTTTGTTAGCGCAACGCAATCTGACTTTTAAAATTCCCTACAAAAGAATGGCCCTGACTAACATTAAACTATACCTTTCACAAAACACTAACCTCACAAAAATCTTCGCTGCTCAAGCTACTGCAATACAGCAAGCGCCACTACTGCCAGCTAAATAAAAGATTCAAACTATGGAAGGCACTAACTACTGATAGGGATAGATAGCAAATGAAAGATATTAATAGAGAACAAACAATGTATTTACCTTGATATCATCATATATAAATATAGCAGTTCATGACAAATTACAAATCTCCGCCATCTCTCTCCCCACATCCACCACTGCTGGCGGCTCACCTCCAACTGCGCAACGCTACGCGCTGTTCACAGCCAGCTGCCTAACACTACAATGGCGAGTATTACAACAATGCAAAGCAGCCACAGACTGCACACAGCCTAGCCAGTGATTTTCATACAGAGGTGGCATTACCAATAAAAAAACCTAAACAGCCTACTTACATAGAGAAAACATAAACAGCCTACTTACATAGAGAAAACATAAACAGCCTACTTACATAGAGAAAACATAAACAGCCTACTTACACTACGCGCTGCTACCAGTGTCAGCGTTTCAATCACACTCGACAGTCTTGTTCCAATGCGGCTAAATGTGTCACTTGTGGCAGGGATGCCCATGAGGGTGACTGTCCACCTCCGTCTCCTCGTTGTGTGAACTGTCAGGGTGACCATGCCGCATCCTCCCGCGACTGTCCTGTCTATAAGGAAGAACGCTGTATCCAAGAAATTCGGGTCAAAGAGAAAGTGTCCACCTCGGCTGCTCGCAAGCTATTGGCTAGTAGGAAGCCCACGCTGCTCCCAGCGGGGAAATACAGTACTGTCCTCGCCTCTCCTCGGACTACCCGGGAGGTAGCAACCCAGACATGCGATCTGACCTTCAGCACCACGGTCGTCCGTTCAGCCAGTGCTAAGATCGCGCGGTCGACGTCTCCTCTTCCTCCCATCACCCCACAGACACCAGCACCTTCCTCAGCTTCTGCTAAGACGAAGACATCGAAGTCAGATGCACGGGCCTTCAAGAAGGAACCATCCCGTGCAGACTTCCTCCGTACCTCGACCTCCCAGCCTTCGACCGGTACTTCCACTAAACGTCCTTCCAAAAAGGCGCATAGGAAGCACAGTTCTCCTTCTCCGTCACGGCGCATTTCTTCTCCTGCGCCACCCAGCGGTTGCCGCCCCAGGCCGTCATCCGTTTCGCCTGGCCGCACCGCTGGTAGCCGTACATCCGGCCGTTAACCGGCGGAGGAAGCTCCCCCTCCCGGCCATCCTCCCGAGATGGCCGATGACCCTATAGACCCAATGGACGATGACTGTCCGCCTACTGATAGCGGCGGCAGTGCTCGCTCGAAGCCAGGCCCTCAGCGGCCTTCGAGGTGACCACTTCTCTCATCTTCCTTTTCTTACGATGGCACTTATTCACTGGAATATTCGCAGCATTCGCTCCAACCGAGAGGACTTGAAGTTGCTGCTCCGCTTGCACCGTCCGCTCGTCGTAGCCCTCCAGGAAACGAAGCTACGCCCATGCGATCAAATTGCCTTGGCACACTACACCTCTGTGCGTTTTGACCTACCCCCTGTGGTAGGTACCCCAGCTCATGGAGGGGTTATGTTGCTGGTCCGGGATGATATTTACTACGATCCCATCACGTTGCACACCGGCCTGCAGGCAGTTGCCATCCGCATTACTCTCCCCACTTTTACGTTTTCCTTTTGTACCGTTTACACTCCATCGTCATCTGCCGTTACCAGGGCAGACGTGATGCAACTTATTGCTCAGCTACCTACACCATTTTTGTTAACTGGAGACTTCAATGCCCACCATCCCCTTTGGGGCTCTCCAGCATCCTGCCCGAGGGGCTCCTTGTTAGCAGACCTTTTCAACCAGCTCGATCTTGTCTGCCTCAATACTGGCGCCCCTACTTTTCTTTCGGACACATCTCACACCTATTCCAATTTAGACCTCTCTATATGTACTCCCAAACTTGCACGCCGGTTTGAGTGGTATGCACTTTCTGATACATATTCGAGCGACCACTTCCCGTGTGTTATCCATCTCCTGCAGCATACCCCCTCTCCGTGCTTCTCTAATTGGACCATCTCCAAGGCAGACTGGGGGCTCTTCTCTTCCAGGGCGACCTTTCAGGATCAAACCTTTACAAGCTGCGATCGTCAGGTCGCACACCTCACGGAAGTCATTCTCGCTGCTGCTGAATATTCCATCCCTCACCCTCCTTCTTCTCCACGTCGCGTACCGGTCCCCTGGTGGACCGCAGCATGTAGAGACGCTTTACGTGCTCGTCGACGTGCTTTACGCACTTTTAAACGCCACCCTACAGTGGCGAATTGTATCAATTATAAACGATTACGTGCTCAGTGTCGTCGTATTATCAAAGAAAGCAAGAAAGCCAGCTGGACTGCTTTCACAAGCACCTTCAACAGTTTTACTCCTTCTTCTGTTGTCTGGGGTAGCCTGCGCCGGCTATCTGGCACTAAGGTCCACTCACCAGTTTCAGGCTTGAAGGTCGCGAATGACGTCCTTGTAGCAAAAAAAAAAATGGCTCTGAGCACTATGGGATTCAACTGCTGAGGTCATTAGTCCCCTAGAACTTAGAACTAGTTAAACCTAACTAACCTAAGGACATCACAAACATCCATGCCCGAGGCAGGATTCGAACCTGCGACCGTAGCGGTCTTGCGGTTCCAGACTGCAGCGCCTTTAACCGCACGGCCACTTCGGCCGGCTAACGTCCTTGTAGCCCCTGAGGCTGTCTCCAATGCCTTCGGCCGCTTTTTCGCAGAGGTTTCGAGCTCCGCTCATTACCACCCTGCCTTCCTCCCCCGCAAACAGGCAGAGGAGGCTAGGCCACCTAACTTCCGCTCCTCGAATTGTGAAAGTTATAATGCCCCATTCACCATGCGGGAACTTGAAAACGCACTTGGCCGATCACGGTCCTCTGCTCCAGGGCCAGATTCTATTCATATTCAGATGCTGAAGAACCTTTCTCCTGCGGGTAAAGGTTTTCTTCTTCGTACATACAATCGCATCTGGATTGAGGGACATGTTCCCGCATGCTGGCGCGAGTCTATTGTTGTCCCGATTCCTAAGCCGGGGAAGGACAAGCACTTGCCTTCCAGTTATCGACCTATCTCGCTTACCAGCTGTGTCTGTAAAGTGATGGAGCGAATGGTTAACTCTCGATTGGTTTGGCTGCTCGAGTCTCGACGCCTACTTACCAATGTACAATGTGGATTTCGTAGGCGCCGCTCTGCTGTTGACCATCTGGTTACCTTGACGACCTTCATTATGAATAACTTCTTGCGGAAGCGCCCGACCGCGGCTGTGTTCTTTGATTTGGAGAAGGCTTACGACACCTGTTGGAAGGCGGGCATTCTCCGCACCATGCATACATGGGGCCTTCGCGGTCGCCTCCCTCTTTTTATTCGTTCCTTTTTAATGGATCGACAGTTCAGGGTAGGTGTGGGTTCTGTCCTGTCCGACACCTTTCGCCAGGAGAATGGGGTGCCACAGGGCTCAGTCTTGAGCGTCGCTCTCTTCGCCATAGCGATCAATCCAATAATGGATTGCCTCCCAGCTGATGTATCAGGCTCCCTTTTCGTGGACGATTTTACCATCTATTGCAGCGCGCAGTGTACACGTGTCCTGGAGCGCTGTCTTCAGCGTTCTCCTGGAGTGTCGCCAATGGCTTCCGTTTTTCTGCCGAGAAGACGGTCTGTATTAACTTCTGGCGCTACAAAGAGTTTCTCCCACCATCCTTACGACTCGGTCCCGTTGCTCTCCCAATCGTGGAGACAACCAAATTTTTAGGCCTTACATTTGACAGGAAACTTAGCTGGTCTCCACATGTGTCCTATTTGGCCGCCCGTTGTACCCGTTCTTTAAATGTCCTCCGTGTTCTCAGTGGTCTGTCGTGGGGAGCGGATCGAACCGTCCTACTTCGTCTATATCGGTCGATCGTCCGCTCCAAGCTGGATTATGGGAGCTTCGTATACTCCTCTGCACGGCCATCCATCTTACGCCGCCTCAACTCCATACAACATCGGGGTTTACGACTTGCGATCGGAGCATTTTATACCAGTCCCGTAGAGAGTCTTCATGCTGACGCTGGCGAATTGCCACTCACCTACCGGCGCGATATACTGCTTTGTCGGTATGCCTGTCGGCTACTGTCAATGCCCGACCACCCGTCTTATCGTTCCTTTTTTGACGACTCTCTTGACCGTCAATACGGGTTGTATGTCTCTGCCCTGCTACCCCCTGGAGTTTGCTTTCGTCGCCTCCTTCAACGCCTTAATTTTTCACTCCCTGCAACCTTTCGAGTGGGCGAGAGCCGCACGCCACCTTGGCTCCAGGCTCAGGTCCGCGTTCACCTTGACCTCAGCTCGCTCCCAAAAGAGGTCACCCCCGGTTCGGTCTACCACTCCCGTTTTTTGGAACTTCGTTCGAAGTTCATCGACATGACTTTCATTTATACAGATGGCTCTAAGACCAATGACGGGGTCGGGTGTTCCTTTATTGTCGAGGCACAAAGTTTCAAATACCGGCTCCATGACCATTGTTCTGTCTTCACAGCTGAGCTCTTTGCCCTCTACCAGGCTGTTCTTTACATCTGCCGCCACCGACATTCTGCTTATGTCATCTGCTCAGATTCCCTGAGCGCCATCCAGAGCCTCAGTGATCCGTACCCGGTTCACCCTTTCGTACACCGGATCCAACGCTCTCTTCAGCAGCTGGTGGACGTCGGTTCTCCAGTTAGCTTTATGTGGGTTCCTGGCCATGTCGGTATCCCTGGGAACGAAGCTGCAGATGCCGCGGCCAAGGCTGCGGTCCTCCAGCCTCGGACAGCTTTTTGTTGCGTCCCTTCGTCCGATTTTAGCAGGGTGATTTGTCGGCGCATCTTATCTCTGTGGCATGCCGATTGGGCTGCACTTACCGACAACAAGCTTCGGGCCTTAAAACCTCTTCCCGTGGCTTGGACGTCCTCCTCACGCCCTTCTCGGCGGGAGGAGGTCGTTTTAGCCCGGTTAAGAATTGGACACTGCCGGTTCAGCCATCGCCATCTGCTGACGGCTGCGCCGGCGCCGTTCTGCCCATGTGGGCACTTGCTGACGGTTAGACACATTTTAATGTCCTGTCCAGATCTTAACACACTGCGCCTCGATCTTAACCTGCCAAATACTTTCGATGCCATTTTAGCGGATGACCCACGAGCAGCTGCTCGTGTTCTTCGTTTTATCAATTTGACAAACCTCGCTAAGGACATTTGATGATGCTGTTTTTTAATCCTATGCCTGTCAGTCTGTCTTCTATCGTGTTTTCCCTTTTAGTTGTTGTGGTCAACTTGTGCCTCGCGGTGTATTCTTAGAGTAGTCAGGGCGCTAATGACCATTGAAGTTGTGCGCCCTAAAACCACAAAAAAAAAAAAAAAAAACATAAGGACGACGTCGTTTTGAGACCTCGTGATACCAGAAAACAGGAATGTGCTGCAGGAAGCTCTCATGCCGACGTCACTCGCTATTGCAGTTCGCTGCTGAGCTCGGAATAGAAGTGAAAGAAAACTACAGGTTCCCTTAGAAACGTCCTTTCGTGCAAGAAATACAACTGCGTCTTTGCAAAACAAAACGGAAGCTAACCCTACCGCTGATGAAGAGAGCATACTTTTAAAGTGGGCCAAGCCATAGCTCCAGTCTCGTATTTACGCCGTGACAACAGTATTGTGGGAAATCGTAACCCATTAGTCTCCATCAATGTACGATAATTCCAGTTGTATATTCCCGTGTACTCAACGAGATTCTAAATCGAAATACAGTGATACGTAGTTCTGAAATAAATTCAACTCCATGTTTGCAGTGTACGTGTTAATCCCATCTCCGGATCACACTTTAGTGCCCTTGAGAGATGTAGACACTCTCTTCTCACGATTGCAGCTGTGGTAAACATTACCAAATGGATTCGCATTCTACGAACCCGGATTGACGTGAGCTGTGGAAGCTTGTGCGGCATTCGGGTTAGAGTTCAGATCCGGCCCAAATTTTCGCGTTTCGCAAACAGCGGCGGTCAGTCTGGATCCGCGAAATTCGAATACATTACCCAATAAATGTAAAACTGTTTCCCGTCTACACGAACCTACCGTTATATATAGGGATATGTTTGTCAAGCCCTAACAACTTGTGTATCGGAAAAAAACCAGAATAAATGGCGGTCTCGTAAGTTTTTCCTTACTGTGTCAGATGTTAGGCTTGCATATGCTCCGTATAAAGGAGATAACTTAAAATGAATCGTTACCACTGCTGGGTTGCTTATACTATTATAAGACTTGCTGACATTTTAGTTTTGTGAAGCACGATGGATGAAGCTTGCGTGTCTAGACATGTTGAAATTTGTGCCGTAAGGCGTGGGCGGATACCTTAGCTGGCAAGAGTGAAGCTTCCACGTTGGCATCCTCATGTGGGGCGTAAACGTCTGGACAGCCTGAATACGCGGGTGTGGTTGACGCTTTGCTGATAGGCGCGGAGGCAAATACTCTGCCTGCGAGGCTGGAACACTGAGGAGACACACAGCCACTGCGAGAGAGAGAGAGAGAGAGAGAGAGAGAGAGCGAGAGCGTGGTCTGCCACCGGGGAGCGGCCGCCCGCCGCGGCCAGCCCAGGCTCCACAGAGGCCGGGACTTCCCCGGGCAGCTGGCGCAGTGCGGCCACACCCGCGGAAAAAAGTACCTGTTGCCGTGGAGGAGAGGAGTGTGCGGCAGCGAGGCTGACGCGGCGACGGAGGCCAGAATCGCCTTCCTGCCCCAAGTACCCTCCGCCACACACCGTAAAGTGGTCGGAAGTAGCTGTTCTTTTTATTTTTGGATCGCACTCCAGCTCAGGACTCATTTTGTACTGCTAGATGAAGAATGTCGTGTCAGAATCAAAGTTCATCGACGAAGCATGTTCGTCATAAACGATAGTGAAATTTAGATATAGCTGTGTCATTGCTTAAAAGAGCTATTTTTGTTTCAATTAAATCTTAAGGTAGCTTGCTAACTGTTGACTTTGCTTTAAAGTGACTTCACATTTTTTCAGTAATTACAAAAATGGTTCAAATGGCTCTGAGCTCTATGGGACTTGACATCTGTGGTCATCAGTCCCCTAGAACTTAGAACTACTTAAATCTAACTAACCTAAGGACATCACACACATCCATGCCCGGGGCAGGATTCGAATTTGCGCCGTAGCGGTCGCGCGGTTCCAGACTGTAGCGCCTAGAACCCTTCGGCCACTCCGGCCGGCTTCAGTAATTACAGTTTTTAGGTAATTACAGTTTTTAGGTAATTACAGTTTTTAGGTAATTACAGTAATTACGTAACCCAAAACCTCAAGTACGCTAGCTATTGTGCTGAACATTACTTTCTATCCATCTGGTCATTTTACACTTTGCCCATAATTCCTTCACGTGCATGATATCGAAAATAAATGACGCACCTTCATTGTCTTAAGATACTAACACCTGCCTAGCTACTCTTTCCATCGTAAATATTCTCCTACACTTCGTGAAGGATGTATTGGCTTCAGTAACCATCGCCCCTACGTTGAAATCGTCATCATTAATCCCTGTGTTTATAGTCTAATCAGTTGCCATTCTGTGTGGGTTCTCGAATTAGCGGTTCGAGACAGTTGTCGGAAAATGCGCAGTGGCGTTATCTCCTGTCTGATTCCAGTTGCTTTTCTATCACATGGTCGCATCTTTCGATATCCGCCATTCTGATATTCTTCCGATGGTTAAAGCGGAACTAGGACTAACACCGTCAGTGAAACAGTTTTCGGAGAAGACGTTGGGGTCTATCTCTGTAATCGCCGTTTTTATGCCATTGTGCTAGAATGTAATAACTCAGATTCCAAACAAAGTAGGTGCTGACAGGTGTGAATATTACCAAAATAGTATCAGTTTAATAAGTCATGGTGGCAAAATGCTGATTCGTAATACCTACAGAAGCTTGGAAAAACCCCAAGTCGTTGACCTCGGAAAAGATGAGTTTGTGCTGCAGAAAATTGTAGGGACGTGACAATAGTGACCCTATGACTCGTCTTAGAAGACAAAATTAACCAAAGACAAACCTGTTTGTATAACGTTTTTAGACTGAAGAACACTTGGCAATGACTGGAATATTCTTTGTGAAGGCAATTTCCCTATCTCACGCCCACGGGAATGAAATATTTAGAACGTGCCTCATATCTCTTAAACCGCTGCAGACATGGAAACGAAGTATTGGCGAATGATGGCACACAAGGAGGAGATTACTTTACCTTTACCGGTTTGTAAACACATCGAACTTTCTTATCTGTGGCGATTTACCTGAAGTTGTTCTTTCTATTTTAGTTTATAGATTCCAACGACTGTAAATCTGTAAGAGTTATCGCAGCTAGCGAAACAAGACTTTCCTAGTATGAAAATAAACAGGAAATTTCTTCTCTTATGCTAAAGTGCGCGTCATTTACGATGGCGGCCGAGTTTAGGTTCGTTCTGCGCTTCTGACGTCACAAAACAAGTCAGCCAATGAACAGAGAACGACGCTGCCAGAGGTAGACTGCAGTTCAGAGCACGGACGAGTGTCTTCAGTTTTAGAAACGTTCAGTCATAAATAAAGTAATTGAACAGAAGCAATGTCTTGATAGCAGACTTTCTTTTATAGAAAGTTTGGAAAAAGCATTCTTTATACCAATTGCTTCATATTCTATTAATTACACCTAGCATTAAGCCTCCTAATTCAGGCAATAGCAAGGAAATTCTCACTAACCGGACCTATTGTTCAAAATGGTTCAAATGGCTCTGAGCAGTATGGGTCTTATGAGGTTGTCAGTCCCTTGAACTTAGAACTACTTAAACCTAACTAACCTAGGGACATAACACACATCTCTGCCTGAGGCAGGATTCGAACCTGCGACCGTAGCGGTCACGCGGTTCCAGGCTGTAGCGCCTATAACCGCTCGGCCACCACGGCCGGCTATTTCCTATTGTACTTCGACGAAACGTGAATAATTCATAGTCATACCAACAGTGTTTGTCGGTATTTTGCGTGATACTTTAAAGCCCTCCAGGAATTATGTTGAATGACGAGCTGTGTTTGCGTAATGGTGAAGGTGCTTGGCTGCTAAGCAACAGGTTCTGAGTTCAAACCTTGTGCGGTGTTTGATGTTTTCTTTATTTAAAAACAATATCGAAGTGTCTTCATGAATTTCATTCGTTTGAATGTAATTATCTGAAATATATAGTGGCAACTAAAATCGACCATATGGAAAGTATACGCTATGGACTTTTACCTCTGCAAACTCTTCAAAATTTCGTGGAATCGCTTACTACACTTAATGCTGCGCAATAACTGCGTTGAACATCGAAACAAAATTAAGTCATTTACGGGGGGAATGTATCAGTGAAGATGATGTGTTAAAATCAAATTTTTGGGCCAGATAGATTATGTGAAATCGAATAAGTGTGTCAAAGCAGTCGGAACACCATGTCTGCACAGGCGAGTAGTGCAGTGACGACAAAATCGCGCACAGCACGGAATGCGGGGAGCACGTGTCTGCAGCAGCGAAAGGGTTAATGCGGCCGTGGTGGCTTTACTTCGTGAACTGCGCGCTCCCCCCTAAACGTAAGTTTGCGAACTATACTATACTATGGCGCTGCTTCTCTTGGCGCGTACAACTGGCAACGCAGCAATCTCCCGCGTCTGGGCGGGCATGCGCGAACCGCCAAGATAAAAGAAGTGAACTATACCACAAGTAGACACAATGAGGTTCTTGGTAAGCTATTGAGCTCTCTGGTCGCCAATTACTTGTTTAATGAGACACTTTCAGAATTCTGTCACAGTAGCTGTTCCAAAAATGAATGTTAAAATAATAGTGTGTTTTGGCAAGAAGTACAATTAAACCGGTCAACAAGAGAAATGTGGCCGTTACTCACAAATACTGATGCTTCTTCGAATTAGGAAAGGTTAGCAATTGACACAAAAATAAACCGCCAATGCTGTTGGAATTGTGATTGAATCCCATAACCCATCGTATTTTTAATACTGAGCGACTGGAATGGAAACTTTACAAAGTATTTTATTCCTTTTCTTCATCTGACGAGTATTAAAACTAATGACGAGAGTAGCCGTCGGGCAATACGAGACGCACATGCTATATACTGGTTACTGACTTAACGGCTTGCAAACTGACAATGCGATTCGCGAATAAAACGGTTGTTGCTGAGAAAAGTAAACAGTTGATAGGTGACAACACATTGCTCAGTGAGCTGAGTATAATGCGCGCGACAGGCATACGGCAGCTGGCCGTGTGTGCCTTGCGAGAGGAAGAGATCACGTCGTTCGAAAGACATCGCCATGTAATTAGATCTGCCTTCATTGGCAATACAGTTCAACAAGTTAAATACATCAAATCACCACAGACTTTCACGATACTCGTACTTTCGAAATAATACCGACCACTACTTCATTTGTGTAGACTGTTGTATAATTAGTTTATTAATGCTGTGTGTGTGTGTGTGTGTGTGTGTGTGTGTGTGTGTCTGAGAGAGAGAGAGCAGAAGCATAAATGGTCGTGAGTAAGCTATCGTTAAAAGAAATATGTCGTATATCATAGTCCCGCTTTCCTGTTTGACGATGACAATTACCTATTATTTGTTTTTCCTAGTTCCTACGCTTGGAATTGTCGTAATGCATGCGATCTAATGCGTAGGATTTGGGTCTAAGAATGTAGTCGCTGTCATGTTGACGCCAGGTACACTCAGCTGTGTAATGTCCCTGAGCTGTCGAAGTCATTCCTAAAGCTGAAGACAGCGTCGCGTTTTATTTCGAGGCTCGTCTAAATGCGCTCTGACCTGCAGCCACAGAACATCGCGTATCCAGTGACACACGTACTGTTCTATGAAGCGAGTAAGCTTTATTTTGCAGTTGTTGCCGGTAGTAATACCTTGAATTCAGTATAAAGAGCGGCAAAGTAGAGACTAGTATTACAATTACATAGCCGCCCAGAACAAGGTTGTAACAGACAAAATTAATTTCCTTTTTCAGGAAGAAGGAAACATTCTGTTGCACACAGGTTTATACCGCGAATGACAAAGTTACAATGAAACAAGTGTACTGACCTCGTTATTTGACTAACAAGCACTTGTAAGGGTCACATGTAGATTAAAAAACAAGTGATTGAAATATAATCTTGCTCTACATACCTAATCTGGTGATTTTGCCACTATTAACACCCCTTCTTCGATACTTCTGTACACTACAGGCCATTAAAATTGCTACACCACGAAGATGACGTGCTACAGACGCGAAATTTAAGACGGGAAGAAGATGCTGTAATATGCAAATGATAAGCTTTCCAGAGCATTCACACAAGGTTGGTGCCGGTGGCGACACCTACAACGTGCTGACATGAGGAAAGTTTCCAACCGATTTCTCATACACAAACAGCAGTTGACCGGCGTTGCATGGTGAAACGTTGTTGTGATGCCTCATGTAAGGAGGAGAAATGCGTACAATCACGTTTCCGACTTTGATAAAGGTCGGATTGTAGCCTATCGCGATTGCGGCTTATCGTATCGCGACATTGTTGCTCGCGTTGGTAGAGATCCAATGACTGTTAGCAGAATATGGAATCGGTGGTTTCAGGAGGGTAATACGGAACGCCGTGCTGGATCCCAACGGCCTCGTATCACTGGCAGTCGAGATGACAGGCATCTTATCCGCACGGCTGTAACGGGTCGTGCAGCCACGTCTCGATCCCTCAGTCAACAGATGGGGACGTTTGCAAGACAACGACCATCTGCACGAACAGTTCGACGACGTTTGCAGCAGCACGGATTATCAGCTCGGAGACCGTGGCTGCGGTTACCTTTGACGCTGCATCCACAGGCAGGAGCGCCTGCGATGGTGTACTCAACGACGAACCTGGGTGCAGGAATGGCAAAACGTCATTTTTCGGATGAACCCAGGTTCTGTTTCGGCATCACGATGGTCGTATCCATGTTTGCCGACATCGCGGTGAACGCACATTGGAAGCGTGTATTGGTCATCGCATACCACTGCACAAAAATTTGCGACTACAAAAACTTTTCCCCTATTTGGCATTATTTGGTCTTCGCTGACTGGGCTACACGGCATCACTTAGCACACTCCGCTGCACAATGAACGCCCTTAGACTTCTCACTATCACAATCAAATTGTGGGAGACCAGGTATCGCCCATTAACTGATGTTGCATAGAATGATTTGGATTTTCCTCTTTCCTCTGATATCGAAGTAGCACTCAGCACAAAGAAGGGAACTCGCACAATAAGGACGCTGCGAGGGGTCTTCATGGATAGCACGAGGTAAACAACGCAAAAGCTCTAAAGGAACATAAATTATTTGACCGAAACACTGAACTGAAAGGTACACAGAGGTACAGGTACGGATTCAGCTCATATCCTCCTTGTGTTAACTAGCTGATCTAACTAGTATAGTCAGTGGCTTCCTATTTAAAATACAAAAGTAGAAACAGGACGTGAAATGTGTTTCCAACATGACTACCGAACTCCGATAGAGTGCGAATGAATACGTAACAGCTGAGAACAGCATGATGAAATTATAAACAAACATAGTCTGAGAGAAACTGTATTAGTTAATGAATAAAAATGAATTATGCAAAGTGGAAATTCTACAAATCTAGAGGTTAGTGATCGATGAAAAAAATGTTGGGACATTTAAGAAGCAGTGAAGCTGGAAGCATTTAATGTCAGAGGCCCATACACACACAGCAAAATGGCAAAACAACGCATGCTATCAATGAAAGCTGGGCATAAACATTAAATGGATGCGAATGAAAGACAGCGACAAATCAAAACAACAGGCGCAAGAAAGTAAAACCAAGAAGGATGAAAGAAATGTGTAGGAAAATTGAAAACCAACTACTTCTAATAAAAACTGATGTTATGCGAGGGAAGATGGGAAGTAAACGTGTTGAAATAAGGTTCCGGACTGCACTAGGCTAAAATAAGATGAAGGAACAGATCGAAAGTCTTGCGACGGAGAACGACTGTCCTCGAGGGTGAAAGATGATGAATTTCGATTAAGAACCCTGTGATCAGTCGTGTTGGTAATGTGATCGTGCTGAATTACTTTCAGCCTAAAAAAAGGAAGCCAGCAAGGAAGCGATAAGATATCTTCAGATATTCTGAAATAAGTAAAGATATTGACTTTTATGTAAACAGATGTATTACGATCAACACTACCTTGCAGAATGAGTGTAGTAAACTATCTTGCAGAATCAGTAAAGTCAGTCTGATTTTACTTTGTTATATGATAACTATAATTATGTATTAAAAATTACGATATGATATACTGAAAGAAAGGTTCCTATGCAGAATAGATGTAAGTGCCCGAGTACATTTTCTGATACTGTACTTGTGGAAAGAAGATTAAAGAAAGCAGACTGTACATATTACCTGAATTTGTGAACATAGGTAAATCCTCTGATCATGAAATGAGACGTTATGAGCCAATACGAGTAATTTATATAGAAGGGGTAAGAACGGAAGTAAAAAAATTCATTTAAAACAGCCTGCCGCCGTTAATCAAGTATCAAACGAATAAGAAAGGAGTTTAAAAAAAAAAAATTCCGCAAATGAAACTTCGGTGCTGAGGAGTATAAATACACTACTTCAGGCAGAAATTCCAGGAACGTGTCTAAATCAAAACTTCCGTTTGAAAACTAAATATAATATCCTGGAGCAAAAATTGTGAAAGACTTCTTATGTGCTTTCACAGTAAAATGTTGAACATCAAATGCAGATAACTCAAACGAGGAAGCACAAGTCAAAGGATGGCCACAGGCTAACTTTACGGAAAGGTTGGTATTCAGTGTACTTGGTTTGACACTGGAAGCAGCGATCGAGGGGAAATGGTCTATAAAAGACATAATATATTGAACTTATTACAGAGGACTGGGTAGGGTGGTGATTGTAAAAAGTGACAGTCTTCAGTTGCACGCTCATAATACCTATTTAGGCTTCCATTTCCACTAATCCTAAGCTCTATTTGTACTAATTCGTTTGTGGGCAAAGAATGTGCAGGAGAGAAAGACCTCGGCACCTTCTTTCCGATCCTGCGTTCAACGGTATGTAGTCCCCAGCTCTAGAACATCTCTCATAGAAACAAACTCTGGCTGACGTCAAGAATCTTGTACAATTAACCGAAGCCATGCATATTCCGTGTTAACTACTGAATTAATTCATTTGCTCTCTTACTAGAAGTTAATATTTATGAACTCTCGTGGGCGGAGTCGACTGGAACGAAATTAACATATCTTCCAACGGTTAATTTACACGATGTCCAAAAAACATCATTCATTTAAATTCAAACCAAGAGTCTTAACCCCATATCTCTTGAAAATACCTTCGTATCAGAATCTGCCCACTTGAAATCCATATCCTACAAGAAATCCATATCCTACAAACAAAAAATTGTCACTGGTTACACAGACAAAAATCTTCTCATAATTCAACAAATCTAAAATTTAGCAAATAATACAAATGACAAATCAGTACACATTCAAAAATGGCCTTCGGAAAGTTGCTGTAGAAGGCAACGTTCGTTAATGTTATTCTTCGACGCATCTATTGTTGGTAATGCATGCAAATATCTTCGGAATCGATATTTTCAAAATATTTTGTGTAAGCAAAAATTAACTGCGAGCCATAGTTCTATTGAAATCATCTAAAAGAGTAGTTTCAAATGCTTTCGCCACAATATGATCGTGTTTCATTTTTCCTTTGCAAACTATGCTACTTCTTCCGTCTGTCCCACAACAATGGTCCTCTCCTCCTCCTCCTCCATGTTGGAGACTTTACTATTTACAAACACGGCAATGTTTATACTCTCTCTCTCTCTCTCTCTCTCTCTCTCTCTCTCTCTCTCTCTCTCTCTCTCTGCTACAACAGCTGTTAAAACTCGTTTCAGTCCAGCAAGAGAGAACAGTTTATCCTCTGCTGACTAGAATCATACGACGAATTAAATGATTAATACGTTTCATTGCCTGCTGAGCAGGCAAGCCTTAAATTCTACGTCTATTCTCAAATGAATTCAGACATTACAGGCAAAGTTTAACAGTAGGTGCTAGTAATTAAATTATAAACACGACGGTTCGCAACACAGCTGAAAGAGAACAGGCAATATTTATGTTTTCTCCCTCATTTTTAATGAGCTTTGGGGCACGATTGTGTCGAGTTGCCACATTTCTTGGCATGCAAGTACACAGAGGTAACCAGCAAGCAAATTTCCGTACATAAAATTCAGAGCTGAAATTACTTTTCACGTCATAGTGTCGGATATCTATACTTGTCGGCCGAATACCTACGAGGGATTGGGCTTATTTAACAAAGAGAGAGAGAGAGAGAGAGAGAGAGAGAGAGAGAGAGAGAGAGAGAATAATTGTCGTAGTTCACACTACTACAATGTGTTAATATCCTCGAGGCGTCATTTCTGACTTTAAGAAAAATAGTTTCCTGTAAACAACTGTTTCCCTAAACATTTTGTCAAAACGACTTTCACCCACACCGTACACATTGTGCCAGATTCATTAGCTAGCAGAATGTAAAAAGTTCGCAGTACTATAAAAATTCTAAACAAAACATTGTCTTGCCCTGTGAAAGACACTGTAGTGTCAAGTCATACACCTGCTGTTTCTGGAATAGTAGCGACGGAGAAATCGGCTGGAGGTGCACTTTTCGTCCGCTATGATCAGTCATGTGAAGCAAGCAAGAAGAGGGCGAGGAATTCCTGTCTCTAGCAGAACGTGTCCTCATGCCTTGTGGTCTACCTGCCATAGAAAGAGTGTAACGATACTTTGAACGGAAGGAAGTTGGACTTATATGAACGCTGGCCTGTTAAGGAAACAATGTGTCACAGGATGTCATCAACGTTACGAGGAAGCAGGGAGCACCCTTACTGCTATACTCTATAGCACGAAGTCACACAGATCCAGTGTTGTCAGAGAAGAAAGTAAGAATCAATTAGCAGAATCACGATGGATATTAGCGCTTTTCTTCTGTCAGAACGGATTGTGTAGGCTGTAAGGCTCATCTAAGAAACTCAACAGCATAAAATAACAGTCAGACCTTCTATATACTCCTTCCATCTTTCTGCTTTCCCTTCTTTGCTTAGAACTGGTTTTCCATCTGAGCTCTTGATATTCATACAAGTGGCTCTTTTCTCCAAAGCTCTCTTTAGTTTTCCTGTAGGCAGTATCTATCTTACCCTAGTGAGATAAGCCTCTACATCCTTACATTTGTCCTCTAGGCATCACTGCTTAACCATTTTGCGCTTCCTGTCGATCTCATTTTTGAGACGTTTGTATTCCTTTTTGCCTCCTTCATTTACTGCATTTTTATATTTTCTCCTTTCATCAATCAAATTCAGTATCTCTTCTGTTACCCACGGATTTCTACTAGACCTCGTCTTTTTACCTACTTGATCCTCCGCTGCCTTCACTACTTCATCCCTCAGAGCTACCCATTCTTCTTCTACTGTATTTATTTCCCCCATTCTTGTCAATTGTTCCCTTATACTCTCCCTGAAACTCTGTACAACCTCTGGTTCTTTCAGTTTATCCAGGTCCCATCTCCTTAAATTCCCATCTTTTTGCAGTTTCTTCAGTCTACAGTCTACAGTTCATAACCAATAGATTGAGATCAGAGTCCACATGTGCCCCTGGAAATGTCTTACAATTTGAAGCCTGGTTCCTAAATCTGTCTCACCATTATATAATCTTTCTGAAACCTTTTAGTATCTCCAGGGTTCTTCCATGTATACAGAGTTCTTTCATGATTCCTGAACAAAGTGTTAGCTATGTTTAAGTTATGCTCTGTGCAAAATTCTACCAGACGGATTCCTCTTCAATTTCTTACCCCCAATCCATATTCACCCGCTATGTTTCCTTCTCTCTCTTTTCCTACTCTCGAATTCCAGTCACCCATGACTATTAAATTTTCGTCTCCCTGCACTAGCTGAATAATTTCTTTGATCTCATCATACAATTGATCAATTTCGTCATGTGCAGAGCTAGTAGGCATGGACTTCGTGTCTATCTTGGCCACAATAATGCGTTCACTATGCTGTTTGTAGTATTCTACAAACACTCCTTTTTTTATTCATTATTAAACCTACTCCTGCATTACCCCTATTTGATTTTGTATTTATAACCCAGTATTCACCTGACCAAAAGTCTTGTTCCTCCTGCCACCAAACGTGACGGATTCCCACTATATCTATCTTTAACCTATCCATTTCCCTTTTTAAATGTTCTAACCTACCTGCCCGATTAAGGGATCTGACATTCCACGCTCCGATCCGTAGAACGCCAGTTTTCTTTCTCCTGATAATGACATCCTCTTGAGTAGTCCCCGCCCGGAGATCCGAATGGGGGACTATTTTACCTCCGGAATATTTTACCCAAGAGGACGCCATCATCATTTAATCATACAGTAAAGCTGCATGCCCTCGGGACAAATTACGGCTGTAGTTTCCTCTTGCTTTCAGCCGTTCGCAGTACCAGCACAGCAAGGCCGTTTTGGTTATTGTTACAAGGCCAGATCAGCCAATCATCCAGACTGTTGCCCTTGCAACTACTGAAAAGGCTGCTGCCCCTCTTCAGGAACCACACGTTTGTCTGGCCTCTCAACAGATACCCCTCCGTTGTGGTTGCACCTACGGTACGGCTATCTGTATCGCTGAGGCACGCAAGCCTCCCCACCAACGGCAAGGTCCATGGTTCATGGGGGGGGGGGGGATTTTGCTTAGAGCACAATTTAACCACTAACAGTTTGTTTGAATCATGAAAGACAATTGTGTACATGTTAGGAGTCAGAATGCACCTCACTATTTGATACGTACTACATAGTCCTAATATTTATTATTACTTAACAAATGAAAATGTGCTCGGATGGAACCTTCTTCTCTCATAATGACTCTGGAAGTTGCTAATGTCCATTCCAATCAGCTGGAAATTTATTTCCTGAACCAGAGATTACGAGTTGCAATCTTCATTTCAATCAACGACGTGGAAAGAAGTCCCCCTCTTAAGAAAAATGAAGAAAGACATTGTTATCTAACAATCTATACAGAGTACGATATATTGTCTTAGAAATATTGGATCATGGTTGGCCGTCTATTCAGAAAATACTGTCTGAAAAACTAGTTTCGTCGATTATTTGCCTATTTCTGGACCAGTTGGTTGATAAAGACCAGATGCCATCAGACACGTGGAATTACAGTGGAAGGCCCCATCACATCAAAAACGCCCCTGAGGGGTGGAAGAAAGTGATACACTAATATCAAAAGCTGTCAAATGTTTTCTCATTAATAAAAAACCTTCAAGAGGGCGTCGAGTACTTTCGCTGATTAATTCCTAATTTGGATGGAAAAAGGATAAAGAAGTCTGCAATTCATACTGATGAGACGACTGTAAAGATTCCAAATTGATGGCAACGTGAAATCGTTTGACTTGTGTGACCCACTCACGGAAATTACACTGTAGAAGAAAACATCGCCACCACTGGAAGTTATACAAATATTGAAAAGTAGTTTAATGCACGTTGTACTCATTGGAAAGCTAGTAAACAACTTTAATGATGGACGAAATGAAACCACTTCCTCACGGTTTTCCTGGGAAACGACACACCGACAAGTAAATACCTGTTGCAATTTGTGGAACATTCGGTAATGAAGACCGGTAGGGCTACCTTAAAGGTCATGCCTCTCCCAGGGCACCATCACGGCACTCCGATTGAGAGAGACTCTATGAAGAAAAACCTGTGTGGGTGGACAGCAAACACAAAACCGGTGCAGAAGACACAAATGACAAGCAGCCACATCCACTCATTCGCCCTTGGTCTGCAGACCTGCTGCAGACCACTGCATGGTGTGTGGTCGAACCACTGTCCTCCCGAATGTGAGTCCAGAGTGTCTCACCGCCGCGCCCTGCATATCCAGTCCACTACTTGCATTTCACACACGTTTCTCTGCCGGTTACATGGCGCAGACACGCACGAAGATTGTGTCTCCAAAATATGCTGAAGGTGATCGGGACCATGGCTCTGTCTACTAATAATTCAGACGCGATCCCGCTCAGTATCTCGGCAAATTTGTGATGACCTAGAAAACCGTTTGAGTGAAAGACTCTGTGGAAGCTCAGTGTAAACTACAGTCGGATTGCAAGTGTCACAATAAAGTAGAATACTACACCACTGATCTCAGGATACATTAAAGATTTATAAGACAATGACGTCTGATTCTTAGACGAGGAACATATCGATGCTCGAAGACTGTATGGAAATGTAAACCGCTTTACAGCTTTTACCGCTTCGTTTATTTACATGCAGCACCACTTGGATGTAGGAAAATACGGTAACAACACCTTTAAACAACAGTAAAAAGTCGTTCATTATGCGATTACAACGCCAGTGTCCAAAGTTTTGAGCCTATAACATTGAGTGCATACTTGGTATGGGGAGGCGAAAAAAACCGCAAAGCGATATAAAACGCAAGCAAATGTACAACTAACTAATGAGGGATGGGAAAGGAAGGCTCGGGTTGGTCGGGTGGCTTCCAGAAGCCTGCAGTGTACGTGTTGGCCTGCGACCCTGCGCTGACCTCCGGCGCTACGCTCTGTACAGCACTGCCTCGGCGTCGAGTCACGTCGAGCTGGCGTGAGAGAAGCCTTGGGACGAATCCTTAGGCGCTCTCCCGGCACCGTAACGGTCCGGCAGACCTCTTACGCTGGTGGAATGGAGGTGCTAATTCGGGACGATTCGAAAAAAGTGGACGCCGTGCTCGCGAAACCCATTTGTCTGAATCTAGGAAACCAGTTTACATTGTAGGGTGGGGAACTGTTTCACTGACTCCGTCGTTTGCCCCCTCATACCACCAGGAGAGTCAAGAGTGATGTCGGAGCTGTGATAGAGCTTACTTTGGTTTAACCATGACGTATCTGTCATCTAATAACCATCCGAACGTTCTGTGGGGCAAAGATGCTATACAAACACGTCCACGCCAAAAGGAGATATAAATATATATTTGTGCGAAAGTTCCATAACACACGTTCTGGAAATGGAGGCAACGAGTTTAATTCCTAAACTGCTCAACCTGGAAATACCTGGGTACACCATAGCTTGCAACATTCGGATAAAATGGCGACATGATTTATGATTGTATTATGCAGCATTGTTTACCACGGAGGTGGGCGCTGAATCTTTTTCTTAAGAAAGAAGACACAGATATCAATCTGTTAAAAGGAGAGTTAAACTTACTAATGAATTTAGACTCTTACAGTGGTTCAGAACGGTTCAAATGGCTCTGAGCACTATGGGACTTAACATCGGAGGTCCAGTCCAATAGAACCTAGAACTACTTAAACCTAAGGACGTCACACACATCCATACCCGAGGCAGGATTAGAACCTGCGACCGTAGCAGGCGCGCGGTTCCAGATTGAAGCGCCTAGAACCGCTCAGTCAAGGCGGCCTGTAAAGTTTAATCGTGCCTACCCTGAGACATTCACCGAGGAAACCGATTTCTGCATTACATGTACATTGCTTCTGATGAGGTGTCACGGATCTGAGGAACCTGAGATAAGGAGGAAGAAAATTTTTCTCAGAGGTGCCACGAGCTTGGATTTAAATAGAAGTCCTGTAACTTTAGGGCTGAAAGACGTTTGTTGCTTCGCCAATTTTTTTGCTATGACATAAATAAACCATCTTTTGACTGAGAACGATAACATTTTTAGAAGGTGAAAGCAGTCTATCGTAGCACCGCGCTGGTAGTTACAAACCTTAGGTGATCACGAAGCAGTACGGGCCCTTGTCATTTGAAGGAAACTGGTGACGTTGCAATCGATTTAGGGTGTACAACACTTTTATCAGCTGTTGTTTCACACAGGTATGCATGCGCCTCGTACAAGTGTTGAGGATGCAGTGTGAGGGCTGCTCAGTGGCACTGTGTTTCAGGACCACCCACCATGTCGGCAGTTACGGAGGTTCAGAACACCACAACCGAGGCCCTGGCCGCCCTGGTAGACGGGGGTGACGGCGCCCTGGTGACGCTGGTGGCGGGCGAGACGAGGGTGGCGGCTCACAGGGCCGTGTTGGCGGCCGCGAGCCCCGTGTTCGCAGCGATGTTCGCGCACGACATGCTGGAGGCCAGCTGCGGCCAGGTGAGCATCGACGACGTGGAGGGCCCGGTGCTGAGGCTCCTGGTGGCCTACACGTATACCCTGCAGGCCCCCCAGCTGCCCGACACGGCCGCCCAGCTGCTCTCGGCGGCCGACAAGTACGGCTTGTCGGCCCTGAAGGCTGCCTGCGAGCGGCAGCTGATCTCGCAGTTGGCCGTCGAGACCGCAGCGGCGACGGCCGTCAGGGCAGTGAGGCACTCGTGCCCGGACGCCACCAGGGCTGCCGTCGCCTTCATAAAGGACCACCTGCAGGTGATGGCCACGCGGGGCTGGGCGGACGCTGTGCTCGAGTACCCACAAGAAGTCATTGAAGTCAGCAGTATGCTCGGTGAGCCACCAGCAGAAGCCAGGTAAGCACGATTCCCTTTTTGGCAGCGCTAGTGTGAATTTGACGTCGTCCTTTGTTCGTCGTGGGTTTCTTTGCTGCCTACGTTGCGTAACACCCTAACTTGATCTAATTACTGATCATCAGTCACGATGCTAAGTCTCTCGCTGTTTTCACTTCTACTGCTTCTATCAATTTCGCCTTTCTCTGATTTACTGATTCCCTGTTCTGTACTCATTAGACTGTTCATTCCATTCAGCAAACCCTGTAATTTTTCTTCACAGTCAGTGAGGGAATCAGTCATCAACAAATCTTATATCATTTCACCCTGAATTTTAATTCCACTCTTCAATCTTTCCTTTATTTCCGTCATCGCTTCTTCGGTATATAGATTGAACAGTAGAGGCGAAAGATTACATCCCTGTCTGACACCCTTTTTAACCCGAATACTTCGCTCTTGGTCTTCCACTGTTATTTTACCTTCTTGTCTCTTGTACATATTGCAAATTACTCTTTTCCTCTGCCTTACCCGTATTTTTCTCAGAATTTCAAACATCTTGCAACATTTGAGATTGCCGAACGCTTTCGCCAGGACCACAAATCCTATGAACGTTAGGAACGTCAATTTTCTTTTCCGTTCTCCTGTGTATTGTCCTTCTTAGCAACTGGGATGCTTGAGCTGTTAAGCTGATTGTGCGATAATTCTCACACTTCTCTGCTCTTGCAGTCTTCCAAATCGTGCAGATTATATTTCTCTCAAAGTCAGATTGTATATTGCCAGACTCATACATTCTACACAACAGTGAGAATAGACCTTTTGCCACCTCCTCCAATGATTTTAGAACTTCTGATTGAATGTTGTCTATACCTTTTCTGATTGAATGTTGTCTATACCTTTTGCCTTCTTTGATCTTAAATTTTCCAAAGCGCTTTCAAAATCTGATTCTAATCACCAATATTTTCCATACCGACTCCTGCTTGTTCTTCTGTCACGCCATCAGACAAGTTGTTCCAATCAGAGAGGCCTTCAGTGTACTCTTTCCAACTATCCGATCTCGCCTCTGTATTTAACACTGGAATTCCCATTGTGCGCTTCATGTTACCACGCTTGCTTTTAATTCCGTGGAAGATTGCTTTGAATTTTCTATATGCTGCGTCAGTCTTCCCAAGAATCATTTCTTCTTTGATTTCTTCACATTTTTCGTGCAGTCATTTCACATTAGCTTCTCTGCACTTCCTATTAATTTCATCCTTAAGTGACATACTTCTCAATTACTGAATTTTCCTGAATATTTTTGAACTTCTGTCTTTGATTGATCAACTGAAGGATTTCTTATGTTTCCCATGGTTTCTTCGCAGTTACCTTCTTTGTACCTACGTTTTTCTTTCCAACTATTGAGCTGTTAATTATCGCAGTATCTGTAGCCTCAGAGAACATAAATCTCATCTCTTCTTTCCTTAGTACTACTGTATTCCACTTCTTTGTACATCGATTGCTCCTGACGAGTCTCGTAAAATTCAGCCTACTCTTCATCATAGCTAAATTGTTATGAGTCTAAATCTACTCCTGGGTATGCTTTACAGTCCAGTATCTGATTTCAAAATCTGACTTTAAACCTCCCATGTTTCGGTCCTTTCTCAAGTATACCCCCTTGTCTCAAGATTCTTGAATAGACTATACCAGCTATTACTAGGATAAATTTACTATTGAACTTAACTAGCCTTACTTCTCTCCTATTCCTATTATCAAGTACATATTCTCGTGTAACCATTTCTTCTACTCCTTCGCCTACGGTTGCGTTTCAATCCCTCCATGACTATCACATATGTACCGAATTACCTGTTCAATATCCTCATACTTTCTCTCTCTTCACCTTCAACTTGAGACGTCATCATGTATACCTGAACTATGCATGTTGTTGGTTTGCTTTCGATTCTCACGAGAACATCTATACTCATCCGTTCACAGTATCTCACTTTCTGCCCTGCCTTTCTATTGATACTGAATCCTACTCTTATCTCTTGCTGTTGCTACTACCCTATTCTCATATGACCAGAAATCCTTTCCTTTCCTTTACTTTTCTTTCCTTTACGCGTCACTGACACCCACTACAGCTAGATACGTCCTCAGCATTTCCCTTTTCTTATTTTCTAGCTTCTCAACCACATACAAATTCCTTACTTTCCACATGACGACTCGTAGAACGTTATCCTTTTGCTGATTACTCAACTTTTTTCCCATGGTCACCTCCCCCTTGTGCCTCCTCGCCTGGAGGTTTGAATGGGGGACTAGTCTTGCCAATGGAGAGTCTGTACAGCACAGACTCAATGAATCACATGCCTCATTGACGGACGTTATGTATCTTTAAGCAGTGGTTTACATTGCCTTGTGCATTCTCATGTTGTTGATCATTGCCAATTCTTCCTCATTTAGGACCAGTTTCAGGCCTCAATGGAAAGAGTGTGCCCTGAACCTCTGTCGGCCCCTCCGCCCTCTTTGGAAAGGCTGTTGGCTGAAAGAGGGTGACACCTGATGCTGGAAGTCTTCAGACACCAATGCTGATTATTCGTATTCAAATTCAAGTGATGGTGAGGTTCAAACCTGGGACTGAGGACTTTCCTGATTACTGAAAAAGACGCTACCCCTGGGTGACTGGCCCCAAAGAGCAGGGTGTGACTCCCTGAGATATCCAGTCAAGCAGGAGCTATGAGCACTGGGGCTACTCATGCACACTGGGGGCAAACAAGAAGAGAATACTCCAGCCAGCACAGTAACATTGTCACACTCAAGGCTGTGCCTTACAATCACATTTCCTTCTCGTCTCTGTTCAGCTATCGCCCCGAATTTTTTCCGTGCATTCCCTTTTACAAAGCAGACAGGAAATCTCTGCCCCCCTGTCGTGTTTGAAGTTCCCTATGGCGTTACCAGAGGTCGTCCACGGAATCCTATGAGGTTTTCCGCTACTGGGATACAGCAGATTATATTCGCTGTCCACCTACAGGTGTACGACATATCTCCCACAACGTCAGTATTGATGTGACGTTTTCATCCATCTATCATTTGTTGCCTCTGTCTCTCGGATACATATGCTCCATACAAGTCTATTTTGTTTCCTTTCGAATTTAAAAAAAAATCCATATTAAATAGACTACAGGTTACTTCACAAGTTGTAAACATTGTCCATCAGATAAAATTGCATACACTGTGTAACCCATATTTTTTCTTTTAATGGTGACCTCTACTGCAAACTGCTCAACACGAAAATTGTTGTTTAAGAAACACATCACCACTGCTGTCTTTTCAATTAATCGAATTGTGGAGACAGTACATGCATATATACAGTTCTATTTGCTTTACTCAAATGCAGATTTTGAATATACTCTTGATAACTTTTATAGCATAGCTCTTGTAATTCTTGTCCATCTTCTTCATTCCCTCGGGCTTCACATCAAACAGCGCGTGCATATCCATGACCATATAGTTTCAACAGTAAGTTGATACCCCAACTTATCAGTTTGTTTCTCTCTCTCTCTCTCTCTCTCTCTCTCTCTCTCTCTCTCTCTCTTCCTCCTGTGATATAATTTAGCAACCATATATCAGTTTTCAAATTACCTCACAACCAAAAGTAGCAGCCAGTTGACTTTAACTGCTTGTAAATTCTGTCTGATAGTTGTTCTGTCAGGGCAGCAAAATTGTTGGCCCTTATGTTTGGAATTTGGTTTGTGCTTCATTTTGAACAATTTGTTGTTTTGCATCTTAAGCTACGCCAGTGGGGAATATAGCAGAAGTAGTGCAGAAAAAGACCATTTAATTGGTGGCACAGTCACGTTAAGTGAGGGGCTGGTGTTGTTGGCACTGTGTGTTCTGTTGCCCCGGTGGACAGTCCTTCAGCTGTATCGCCTGCAGTGAGCCCCTGTGTGAACACGCCCACCCACACAGTGTTTCTCTGTGCAGCTCGCCGACCGCCACAGGGGGCGGGTCCACCCCCAACTCTGACTGTCAACCCCACAGCGGCCACAGCCGGACTCCTGCTGCAGCTGCGCCTCCCACGTCTGCCCGACACACCCCTCCACCTGATGACGCAGCCGTCTCTCGCTTCCGGTGAGTTGTGTTGCCACACGTGCCCAAGTCTTACCCTCAGAGTACTGCTTATTTTGGCATTAACCAGCCGATATAGTAAATAAAATAAAATACAGATTCCTTCAGTTTTTGGATAGAGGTTACAGTTGCCATTAAACATTACTCCTTTCTCACTTTTTTGGCTATGATATTTTGAAGATTGAGCACATATGCAGAACATTTCTCGTTCTCTGCATTTGCAGTGAGAATTACGTTCAGTTCAGAGTCACTCAACTGTAGTTACGTAGGAAGTGTCCCATTCAAATCATACCCATTCCCAAAGATTCTTTTTATATTGATGTGTTGAATCTAGATTTTGTTTTTAGTGACGATTGTGTGTCTTACAAATTGATTCTGAATTAAATGCGTGTGGAAACAGGATTTTTCACACAATTGCACTCAACAAAACGTATGTGAATGGTTGTAGATATAAGCTGTTGAAGACACTGAGTAAGAAATGGCGAAAATAAGGTAAACAGAAATACAAGTAATAATGACAAAAAGTTAATATTTAGTACAGTAATGAGGATACAGATTGTTTTGGGTATGTCTTAAAATGTAATTCGAATATTCCTTAAATGGTTCCCTGGTCAGTTACATCTGTAGTGACTATTGGAAATCTGTGCCGCACTGTAACAGGAACCCAGATTTGCTGCTTATTGCAGGCAGTCTCCTTGAGCAGTCGGCTGCCTGAGCACACCTCCACTTCTGACTCAGCTTCTCATCGACACTTGCACTAGAGTTTATCCCGGGGGACTTGTGGGAAGAGTAGCAAAAGGGAAATCGAATCGGTGGATGTTACCCTACTGCAGAGGATGTACATGAGAACCTCTGGTGGTAGTGTTTGCAAACCATGGGTAAAAAACATCATCCACAACGGTAATTCCATCTACGCCAACAAACGCACTCAGCTGGTCTAATGGTTGAGGTATCTGCTCTCGAGAAGTGAGAAATGCAGTGGGTGTGGCTGAGTGGAGATGCGTACAGCACTGTATGGCTCGTCACTCGTAAACAATTTCCTGCAACTGATGATGGAGGTCACCAGGTGTGATGAGTAGTGGTTTTCATTCACCGAGGAGACGTTTTGCATAATTCCATGGTATAGTTAACTTTTATTTTTAGAAATGAGCAACCGACGTGGGCAAAGATAGTTGGTCCTAATGAAAAAATATATATATATATATATATATATATATATATATATATAGTTTCCACAATGATGGTGGTGCCACTACAGCGGAGTTACTAAATAGAGTTTTCCTTAATTCCTTCACGAAAAAAGGCAAAGTAACTATTCAAGAATGCGAAACCAGAACAGCTGTTAGCGTGAGTGACATAAAAGTATATATTTTAGGTGTTGTGAAGCAACTCAAATCACTTAAGAAAGGCAACTCTTCTGGTCCAGATGGAATACGAATCAGGTTCCTTTCAGAGTATGCAGACACAATAGTGCCTTTCTTAGCAATCATATACAACCGTTCACTTGGCGAATGGTCTGTTCCTAAAGACTGGAAAGTAGCAAAGGTCACACCAATACTCAAGAAAGGAAATAGGAGTAACCTATTGAATTACAGACGCATACTACTGACCTCAATTTGCAGTAGGATTTTGGAGAATATACTGTACTCGAACATTATGACTCACCTTGAAGAAAATGACTTATCGATACATAACCAACACGGATTCAGAAAATATCGTTCTTGTGCAACACAGCTAGCTATTTATGCCCATGAAGTAAGGAGTGCTGTCGACAAGGGATCTAAGATCGATTCCATATTCTTAGATTTCCAGAAGGGTTTGATACCATTTCTAACAAGAGACTATTACATGGTGTATACGACCCGGAAGATCCGGGAAAGACCTAGGAATTTTTTCATCTGGAGGAAAACCAGGAAAAACGGGAATTTTCTAGAATCCCGGGAGTTTTCCATTGATTTAGTTTTCAGTTAATTTTTTGTCATTTTGACTGGTAATAACCGATACTCTAACAAAGGACATTACTGTATACCGCTACTGCAGAATAATACTGCAGCAACAAAATATGAACGAGGGAATGAAATATAAATTCCAAAGGAAATGCTTCATATATAAACAAAAAACACACAGCGCTCATACAAGTGTCTGCCAACAGCAAAATGTGTGAAAGGCTGTAGGAAGACAATGCAGTGCTTAGTAACAACAAAGTACCTCCGATGAGCGTTAAGTCTCAACTGTTCACATCAGATTCATTTAAGCAGTTACGAGCGGAACCACGCGCATGCGCAGTTGAGTCGTGTCTGAGTAGTACCTTCTCCCGCTTCTGGAAACAGGAATGTCACTGTTGGTTCTGTACGCAGCAAACCGGAGTATCTGAACCAGGCGCCAATTTCTGTGGCGAGGGGGGGAAATTCGTATTGTTGAGGAAATATCATAGATCCAGGGTTGATGCGCAGATCAGGTTGACTTGTAGTGGGGAGGGGGGGTGATCTGTGTTCACATTTAGTGACTTTGCTGTTTCCTCTTTGTTCACTGCTGTCATGTCAAATGAAAGAGAGTGGTTTCTGTGGCTGGGAGATATCAAGTGAATTAAAATACATTCACACAATTACGGAAGATTAAAATATGTCATTAGTTCCAGATTTTAATACAATTTCCACCTATCTGACAGTCAAGCATTAATTATCTTGCAGAACAATGAAGTTACTTTTGTCGCTTTGCTGAAGTAATTCGGCTTTTATTGATCTTTTCCGCTGAGGCAGCCAGTTTGTTTGAAACAAAGTGTTCAATTCCACACTATTGGCTAGTTTCAACTGTTCGCTGCATTTCAAGGGCACGTTTTCATCTTCTACAGGGTGTATACGACCCGGGACAACCGAGAGATCTGGGAAAAACCCGGGAACTTATTCATCCGGGAGAAAACCAGGAAAAACCCGGGAATTTTTTAGAATTCTGGGAATTTTTCATTGTTTTAGTTTTCAGTTAAATTTCTGTAATTTTGACTGGCAAGAACCGTTAGAACAAATGATATTACTGTATCCCGCAACTGCAGAATAATACTGCAACAATGAAACTTAACGAGAGAAAAAAAACCAAAATAACTTAAAATGCAAAGGAAATGCGCCATACACGACGACGACGACACAGAGTCCTCGTGCAAGCGTCTGCCAACAGCAAAACGTGTCAAAGGCTTTGGGAAGGCTGTGCAATACTTCATAACAACAAATTCCCCCCGATGACCGTGAAGTCACAACTGTTTACATTACATTCGTGTTAGCAGTTACGAGCGAGCTCATGCGCATGCGCAGTTGAGTCGCGTTTGAGAAGCAGATTCTCCCGCTTCTGGCTACAGGAATGTGGCTCTCCGCTGTGCAAGCAGTCGCAGCAAGCAGCTAGATGGTACCGGGAAAAGGGGGCGCCAAATTCATATTCTCAAGGAAAAAAACTTGTTTCACAAAGCGCCTAGCATCCAGCGCACGTTGATCTATCAATCATTTATATGATTTTGAAACGCATCCTTGTTGGTTTCTGAACACATTTTAAGTTCATTTCTGAATGAATCGTAAGTTGATTTTTGAATGTGTGCGTAGTGTACGTGATGTCTGTCAGGAGAATCCTAATCGCATCTAGAAAATAATCTTTCTGCAGACAAAAGGGGATGGGGCCGTACGAGCTGAGCGGAGTAAAGCCAAACGGATAAATGCCAGTCGCTGTCTGATTATGTGGTTAATTGGGTTTTCGGATGATCGGCTTTCTTATAATTCATAGGGAAATCCATAGATTCAGCCTACCAGAATGGAAATAAACGACTGCAGGAATAACAAGTGGGTAAGATTACGTATTATCTTCTCGTTGTATCCAAGAAAATGAAATTTTGACAGAAACTTTCTGCCCAGATTGCTACACTAGTAAGGACCAGTTGTACAGCCCCTGGCTAGCAGCCGCTTAAGTTCTGATTCGGAAGTAACGCAGAAAACGTTTTGTACGAATTTGTAACAACGCCTAATGGCAGAACAATCGTGGGGTAACTAAACCGGTGATTCTGGCAGTGTTACTGAAGTTAATCGGCGAACAAATTTTGACAGTAGCAGGAATGTCCACAGAATTGGTGATGACAAGATTGTTAGAACGAGGAAGCAGAATAAACGGGGACATCACACAAATTATGGAAGGACGAGACTATTCCTAATTTATATAAGAATTTCGTAATACTACTTTCCGATCTCATGCTTGAGAAACTGGTGCGTATGAATGAAATGTGAAACTATTTCCTAACATAAAGCTTTTTGCTTGTTGTAGGCCTAATAGGCATTTGATATATGTACTTACTGAATTATATTCTATCGTGTATTAAAAATGACTATCTGTGCCAATACAGTCTCGCTAATTTGGTGTGTAAGTGTGTGTGTGTGTGTGTGTGTGTGTGTGTGTGTGTGTGTGTGTGTGTGTGTTATAAAATTTGCTACAATATTAGAAAGGCCTGTTTTGTTTTATTTAGCATACATCAACAAAATAGACGTAATCAGATCCAGAAACCACACCAGTCTTGGGTATTATTTGTATTAACAGCTTTTTCAGTATTAGGTAACGAAATTTCGAATTTTCATGCAGCAAAAAGTTTGACCAACTTTGGTGAGGTAATAGATTCTTGTGCAGAAAGCAAAAGCACGCCATTTAAAGCTGTAGCAAGATTAGAGAGAAAAAATGCTAGGAGGTAAGTATTGAAATGTGTACTTTCTTGCTTGTCTCTTGTCTATATTGGTTTTATGCATCCTATATTTCACTTTTGTCACGCAAACAGGAAGTTATTAGCTATTAGGCAATAAAGAGTCCAAATTTTCTGTAGAGTTCTTGTTCTCCCAATTACAAATATTCCCATCCGCTATTAATGGCGAGTTTTTTTAAAAATAAAGAGGGACAGGCTGTCAAACTGGCTGACTGGGAGCAGGAGAGGCACCACAGGACATTTCTATTTCCACAGTCCTGAATATAGTTTGATGTCATCGCTTACAAAATATACCCGTTTCAATTCCACAGAGTGAAATACAGTGACGTGCGATAGGAGAATGCTGTACGAAGAGCCGTGGCACTGCGCTTCGGCACACTTCAGACCATATAACATGTCGTATATTTTCTCGAACACGTATGTTTTTGTTCCAAATTTTTCAGAATGATGTGTTTTACAAGATGCCCTAGGGTACGTTCGAAAATTCGATTTTTTTGGTGTTGACCGGTTCGCAAATATCGTAGATGCGAGGCTGATGCGCAGAGAAGTCTGAACTACAGTGGGCAGTCACCACGTGGCCCGTGTTGACGTTCAGTGGTTTTCCTGTTTCTCCTTCGTTTACTCTCGCGTCACATGAAAGCAAAACGGGTATCTTTGGCCGGGAGGTATCAAGTGAATTAAAATATATTCACATAATTACCGAAGGCTGATATACATTATTAGTTTCAGATTTTAATTTGTTTCCACGTTTCTGACAGTCAAGCATCAATCGCCTTGCAGAACAATGAAGTTATTTTTGTCTCTTTGCTAAAGAAATTTGGCTTTCATTAACCTTTTCCGCAGAGGCATCCAATGTATTTGAAACGAAATGTTTAATTTCACAGTACTGGCTAGTTTCAACTGTTCGCTGCATTTCAAGTGCAAGTTTTCATCTTCTAGCACGAACGGCATTATGCCATACTAATGAACCAAACGTGAGATACTGCAGTACTGGTACTCCCAGAAAATTTACATCTGAATCTGGACATACGAATGTGCGCTTTAAGTTGCAGTTTAAATGTGCACATTTTAGTATGGTTCACGAAATTCTGATCTCTTGGAGTACCCTGTGACGTCTTACTGCTTTTACAACGTAATGTAAGATCTTTTAATGTGTTCCACGTACGTACATACGGGCTTCCTACGTCATGTTAGCTGCGCAAGCTCGGGGCGCCTCTTACCTGGCGCTCTCCGGCAGCTGCTGGAACGAACCTGTTTCCAGCAGGTCGTGGAAAAATATTGCGAATGTTGGTTTGAAAAGCATTAATTTCAAAGTAAATATCTTTTAACGTAAGTTGGACTATGCGCGAGGATGTACCATGAAATTCTTAAATCAGAGTGTTTGACTCCATCTAAAAATCAACTCTTTAATGACAAGCCATGTAGAAGAATTTCGAACCCTGGAGATCAGACATTTATGTCATTATTAAAAATTTTACTGCCACATTTGTGTGATGTGTCTTAAAGTGTAACACGCGCAAAAAATCAACATTATCTCGAAAGATTAGCTTCTCTTGCAGCTTATTAACCTTAGTGACCAATATTATATGTGGAAGCTTTGCTTTTCTTGTAGCAACACTATGTATATTAATGTAAGCCATTAACTCGTGTGTTACCGCTGCTTAACAGGGATGTTGCTATTGGCTGACTACATTCTACGCCCATGTCCAAAACCATAACCATTCAAAGGATTGATAAGTTTTGCACTTCCGAGGGAAAATATACTGTCACTTAAGACGGAAAAAGTGTTTTCACGCGGGAGAAAGTGTATTTTTAAGCGGGAAATCCGGGAAAAATCCGGGAATTTTTTTCCTTGTCCACGTATACATCCAGTATTAATCAAATTTGATACGTATGAAGTATCGTCTCTGTTGTGTGACTGGATTCTTGATTTCCTTGCAGAGATGTCACAGTTCATACTGATAGACGGCAAATCATCGAGTAGAATAGAAGTCGTATACGACGTTCCGCAAGGTAGTGTCATAGGCCCTCTGCTGTTCCTGATTTACATAAATGATCTAGGTGATAATCTGAGCTGCCCCCTTAGATTGTTTGCAGATGACGCTGTAATTTACCGTCTAGTAAAATCATCAGACGATCAATTCCAATTACAAAATGATCTAGAGAGAATTTCTGTATGATGCGGGAAGTGTCAGTTTGCACCAAACAAAGAAAAGTGGGAGGTCATCGACATGGGTACTAAGAGGAATCCGCTAAATTTTGGGTATACGATAAATCGCACAAATTTAAGGGCTGTCAATTCGACTTAATACCTAGGGATTACAATTACGAGCAACTTAAATTGGAATGACCACATAGATAATGTTGTGGGAAAGGCGAAACAAAGACTGCGCTTTGTTGGCAGAAACTCGGAAGATGCAACAAACCTACCAAAGAGAGACTACATTACACTTGTACGTCCTCTGCTGGAATATTGCTGCACGGTGTGGGATCCTTACCAGGTATGATTGGCGGAGGACAGCGAAAAAGTGCAAAGAAGGGAAGTTCGTTTTGTGTTATCGCGCAATATGGGTGAGAGAGTCACTGATATGATACGCGAGTTGGTGTGGCAGTCAATGAAACAGACGGTTTTCTTTGCGACGAGATCTGTTTACGAAATTTCAGTTGCCAGCTTTCTCTTCCGATGGCAAATATGTTCTTGACATCCACCTATGTAGGACGAAATGATCAACATAATAATAAAATAAGAGAAATCGGAGCTCCAATGGAAAGATTGAGGTGTTCCTTTTTCCTACACGCCATTTGAGAGTGGAATGGTGGAGAAATAGTATGAAACAGGTTCATTCAACCCTCTGCCAGGCACTTCAGTGTGAATTGCAGAGTAACCATGTAGATGTAGATGTTGATTCCCTCCTGTATAGAGATTAAAGTACTTCCTGCTTTGATTGACCAAGATAATCAGCTGCAGATATCGACTTTGGAATCCAGTGAACATTCAAAACCCTCCTGCACCTCAGGCAGGCAACAGAAGCACACCCATTTCGACTGGCAGTCATGGAAGACACAAAGAATTAGTATTGAAATTATATCAGAAGCAGGCAACAAACAGAAATTATTCAATTTTCGTGCATACAAATCATGCGGGTAATAGCACGTAATTTGGCACAGGAAGTACATACCTACAAGTAAAAAAATTTTAAAAACGCTCAATATAAGATGATACACACCTATATGTGCTACATGCACACTCAAAACATCATGGATAGTGTCGAATTGTATACTTAGTCTCCAGGATAATAGTATTAATTATGCAGCACATGCTGATATCAAAATCAGTATGCTCCGTAGAGAATGTGAAACAAAGCAGAAAAAAATAGAACGCCAGGATGAGATGCAAAACTTGGAAAGGTAAGAAGTGGGGAAATGTTTGGGATGCAAACAGAACAGGTTATGTTACAACGAAAAAAGTGAGAAACTTAGTGTTAGAGAAGGAAGCAATGGACTTACAGCACACACAATAACAAACTAGGTCAATGAAAAACAGAGAATAAAGTTTTTGGGGATGAATCGGTAGCTTTCAGAGAAGGTAGAAAAAGATCAAATAGGTAAAAAACGGGGCCAAATAGAAATCCTTGGTCAATGCAAGAGATACTGAGTTCAACTGTTACAAGAAGAAACTACAAAAATTCAGCAAATAAAGCACGCAAAAGGAAATAGGAATGTTTAACAAATTATTGACAAGTGGAAAATGGATAAGGAGGACTGTGTAGAATGTGTGTGTGTGTGTGTGTGTGTGTGTGTGTGTGTGTGTGTGTGTGTGTGTGTGTGTGTCAGGGAGAGTCGACCTGGTGCCCTTGTTGTATTTGAAATATGTCGACAGACTTATTGTGTACGAAGCAGTGACTTTTATGTTTTTTGTCGTACGTCAGGAAATTTCCATGTTACTGGTCTGAATCACTTAGCTGTCTGGTGAGGACATTGTATTTCAGTACTTGCAGATGCGTTTAGTTTCTATTGTTTTCTTCCTAAGTGACTCAAGGAATTGGTACCCAGAGAAGGTAGTTTTGGGGTGTGTTTGAATGTAGATGAAGGATTGGGTAGCAGCTGCATGCCGAGGTGAAAGGAGGCAGATCTGTGGAGTGAACTATGAGGGAATGTGCCAAATGTATTTGTTACGGGATGGAGTGCACCTATTTTTAATGGGAGATGGCTGAAGTTTTTGATTATGGGCTAGTGCTGTGGATCTGTCTGTAATACGCTGGTTAACCCGTATCGCAGAAGCGAGATTTCTAGATTTGTGACTTGTCGCTCGGAAGAAGTGTATTCCGAATTGTTGGCAGTTTTGCGGCTGTGACAGTGTGTGTGTCGATAGTAGAGAGTAAGTGTGTCGATGTTTTGTGCAGGAGCCTTTCTGATGCAGAGCGAGGCAGGAGGCTGAGAGAGGTGGCTGAGGAGGGGGCGGTGGAGGAGATGCGGGCGTTGCATGCGGCCTTGTCGGAGATGTGGGGGAGGGACGAAGACGGGTTCACCGCCCTGCACTGCGCTGCAGAGAGAGGCGACGCGGCTGGGGTGCGGCTGCTGCTCTCTGCGGCGTCCGACCCCAACGCCAGGACTCAGTGGGGGGAGACGCCGCTGCACGTGGCGGCATGGAATGGCAACACAGAAGTGGCGGCTGCGTTGCTGCAGGCCGGAGCCGACAGGGGGGTGAGGACTGATAGTGGGAGGACCCCCCTGGACTTCGCCCGGCAGCGAAACCGGCAGCAGCTCGTCGAGATGCTAAGAGAGCATTAATACGTGCCAGTAGTACTTCATTGTATAGGATATTAAAATAAAAAATTGAAAAAAAAGATCGCTTTCTCTATTCATTTCTACCTTTTGCAGTCCACACAATTACTCCAGTAACACCACAACTACTGCAACAACAGGAGATATCTGTAAACCAACGTGACAAACCTTCCTTTTGAGAATTCACTCTGTAAAACATTTCACAAGCAATTTCTGCAAAAGCACAGCAACAATTGCAAAATACTCCATTTATAAACTCCACTTCTCTCTCCCTCTCTGTCTTGTGTTTCTCGTCCCATATACAGTATTCAAACAGCTTACAAGAGTACAGCCGACCTCTCTCACAACCGCCTGTATTTCGAAATGTAAACACCCAATCTCTTCCAAGACACAAATGCGAGAATACCAGTTGTTGTGCGTTAATGTTAGTTCTTTCCACCAGTCTCCTACATTACCTAATTACTGCAAACCATTTGCTAGCAGTGTCTATGTTGCTACCTCACATCACTGCGAACTGCACCATACTCAGATTACTGGCATATAAGTTGTTCAGTTAGAATGTATCTTCACTTGCGACCTCACACTGAATTCTGTGCGTGCACTGCACAAGTACTTTTCCTGTTTAATTGCAATGTCACATTGGTAGCAGTGCTCACACCACATCATGCTCACACCATCTGCAGCCTTCTTGCCAGCTCACCTTCAAATAAAGAGAATTGAAGAACCACCTAAAATCATTACTCCTAAACGCCTCCCTTGCTGCTCTTACAGAACAAACTACCATCTCTCAAGGAATTATACACAATCACGTGGGACATGCAGCCATCACTGGAATTATACGGCAGTTTCCCCAAATTACACTTTTGCGTCTCTGTAGATGCTTTCGAAGCAGACAACATGTGGAACATTCATTCCCCTCTCTGCTGTGATACAATTAGACTTGGCATCCCCGTGCGTGCATGTGTGACCAAAGCGGCAGACTGCATTCTGAACAAGAGCTTCTGTGGCCCTCATGTGGCGGCGTTACACACGGAAGCTCCTCAACATTCTCTGTGAGGAAGCAGCGGCGCCAGGAGACAGTATTGACTTGCTGAGTGACCTCCACGGCATTGATGAATACTTCAGGCTCTGCCAGTTGATCCTCAACATAAATAAATGTAATATACTGTGCATAGACAGGAAAAGAAATCCACAACTACACTGCTGATCACAAATTGCTCGAAACAGTAAGTCACCTACCGTAAAATATCTAGCAGTAACTATCCAGAGCCACCTTGCGTGCAATGACCAAAAATACCAATTGGTAACAAACTGCAGCACATCTTTCCTCAGCGATTTCGTGCTTCCTGCCCTGTAGTATGTCGACTTCACAACGAAAGCCTCAAAATTTTCCGACTTTTCTCAGATTTTCATTTATTTCACAAAGACTACGTGTTTCTCAAAGTTGAAACCCCAACACAAAATTAAATTGGACAAACTCTTCTACAACATGCAGCAGTCAGCAGTGATTTTCTGACGGCGAGTACTGACCGCGCTAGAGCGTCCTAAAAAAACGCTGACTCCCCAAAATTCGGATCGCGCCTAACGCCATTCACCTGTTGCACTCTGCTATTACGGCACTTTGGAACGGTATGGCACGCGTCTGCAGACCGAAAACAGCCCCAGAACTCCACCTGTGTTCTTCGCATCGTCAAACACAATAGCACTCAAGGCAGACATCCGCTGTCGAAACGGACGTCATATATTTTGAAACGTGTTCGCATTTATTTAAACTAGTGCTTGTAAGTGTGTGGCTGGTATCTGAGAAATGGCTAAAATTTATTTTGATATCGAAATACGTAAATCTGTCCAGTGCGACAGAAAAGTGTAAAAATTAAATTTTGTACCGAAGTATGCGAAGCACACGCTACACGATGCGAAATCCAGGCTAGCCGGTACATCAAAGAATTCGCCTGCGAGAGAGGAGATCGTTTTCAATGTAATTTATACATACCATTTATCTGCAAAACAGGTAACTCAATTTAAAATATTGGTCCTGAATACTGTAAATCCTTATCTTCAGACTTGTAAACAATAACTGCACCAGATCTGCTGTCGTGTCTATTGTGCAAATGAAGATAAAATGTAACGCATCCCGCATTGTGTCAAAACTGCTCCAAAATTCACAAGATAACGTTCTGAAATAATTTACCGATTTGGAAAGTCTGAAATGATAATTTCACAGATACATTCTGGTGTGTGGCGGAGGGTAGTTTGAGTACCACAGCTGTTCCGGCCTTTTCCTGTTGCAGTCGCGATGCTAGAAATATCTTTGGACTACTCGTCTATTAAGAGCTCTGAATGGAAAGTAAGAAACCCGGAGAACATCTGGCGTGCATTTCCTCGCCATGTTAGTTTTAGGTGGAACCTTTAACCTGCCACCTCTGCAGTGGGCGACATAGGTGGCTGAGACTGAAGGCAGGGCCAGGGAATCGTGAGAAACTGATCCAAGTGCTTCACTCAAAAACTACCTCGGGCCATTAATCTGAGAAACGAGTCGTGAAGACAGCATCTTAGACTTGCAAGTGACAAATAGACCCGAACTTTTCGAATCTGTTAGGGTAGAACGGGGAATCAGCTATGCCAAGACCGTTACAGTGTTACCGAATACGACCGTAACCATAAATAGAAAATAAGTTGGGAATATTATTGTGCTTAGCAAGAGCGACGAGAAACAGGCTTCAGCTTACCTTTCCTCTGCAGCACCAACAGCGCGGGTATCAGTGGAAGCAGCTGAAGAGCATTGTGAAATACGCTTCAGACAGGTGTGTACCGACCAAATGCGTTTCAAGCCCAGTTTCACAGCGATGAGTTTACAGCACTTGTTTTCGTTTAAGTGCGCGTCTGCGCACGCCAGATCACGAGACAACAAAGAAATTTCCGAGATCCGAATTTCATCGATAAAAATGATGCCAAAGAAACAGTTATTTCCGGAAAGAGCAACATAATTGTAACATGTTGCATTACTCTCTACGTAACGAAAGCCTGTGTAAACATTCGGTCTTGTCTGTAAGGCAGAAACGCTTACGACACTGTTATTCACGTGCAAACAGCAACAGGTGGCGTCAGACAGCCCGCGCAAACGGCCGGCGCAGTCGCCGAGGGGAAACTGGCAGGTGGGGGAGCGACGCAGAATGCGGGCAGCGAATCCGGCAGAGGGCCGCGCATGCGCAGAAGCAGCGGCGGGGCGGGAGCAGGCGGTAGGGGCGGTCCGACCACGGCGGCGGAGAAAAGACCGGCCACACGACAGGGGGGCCGAAACTAAATCAGGACGATCACTTCCGACATAAAATCTGTAATACTGTTTAGCGATTACTGCTCCAGTTGTACTCAACAGTTCCAAAGTCGGTGATGATCGCAGACACCGGTGTCCGGCTGCCATTTAGTGTCCCGGTATTACAAAGATATTTTCACCCGCTCTCGCAGCAATTTCGCAGTTATGTCAGAGCACGCTACATCTATCTAATGGCAGCCCACGATGTACTAACAATAAACATTACTTCGATAACAACCTCTGTTACAATTAGTGCGCTAGATGATTTAATACAAGATGTCACGTTTGATGTATTATTTTTGCAGCAAGTCTCAACGGCAGCTGTAGGGACATCAACTGGCTCTCAAGCTGTCATTACTATCGATGCAGAAATCAACAGCGCAACGGCAGTTCTTTTAAGGGATGGGTTTACACCTGCAAACGTCCAACTTTATCCCAGCAGACGTGAAATTGCATGTTCTGTCGCTGAGACATTCCGCTTAAATATTTACGCGCCATCCGGGACTGACGTTACACATGCACGGTCGGACTATTTTTTAATCAGGATGTCCCATGTCTTTTGGTAAATGTGTGTATGCGAAGCACACGCTACACGATGCGAATTAGAGGCTAGTCAGTACGTCAAACAATTCGCCTGCGAGAGAGCAGGCCGATTTCAATCTAATTTGTATATGTCATTTGTCTGCAAAACAAATTACTCTGATTAAAATGTTGGCTCTGAATATTGTTAAGCTTTGTGTTTAGACTTCATTTACCTGTTTGAAACATCTAAAATGATATATTTTCACAGATACATTGTGACAGTCGCTGTACCTTGCGGTGGACATGAACATTGATGGTAATTAAATTTGTTGGCCTAGCTGTGTGAACGGAACGCTCCTCTGTTCTGGAACCAGTTACTATTAAGAGAGTGACGGAACTGTCAAAAACGCACGGTACAGGTCCAGCGCGACAGCCGTCTGGAGGCAGAAAGGGTGCCAGCATCACAGAACCAGCAGAGGGATTCGATACGCCCGCGCATGCGCAGAAGTACGCCTTCTGCTTCTCGCTCGGGTGGCCACCGGCCAAGTGGAGAGTTTCGTAATGCAGATTTTGCGCCTTTTGCGGTGAGTAACTCTTCACGAACACAGTAACTAAAAGATGTAGAAAAAGAGGCGGGAGGACGCATTGTGACAGGCGTTGCGAATGTGGTCACCTCTCTAAACCTCTGCACTCCCTCCGCATCAAACAAGAGAGCTCCAAGGGTAAGATTTTTCAGTGATCGAGTCCCGTATTTTCTGAGACAGCAAAAGGCGACTTCGTCAGCGCAGCACATTTTAATTGTATTTTAAGGGAGACAGACTCAGAAGGCGCGACTCCCTTCTGTGGCGCCCTGCAAAATCTGACTGCAGGTCTGGACACGGAATCCGTCTGCACGCACGCGTCGCCAGTGTCGGCTTCGAGGCCTGACAGACTCCACACCACAGCGGGGAGGATTACTACGCAGCCCCTGTCAGCTTTTCCGACCGTGACACTGTGAGTGAGAAAGTAAAAGGTCTACCTCGTCCCAAAATAATTGGCAGAGGATAATGGAAATTAAATTGTAACCTCCTCCACATAACATCGGTGAATATACATTTCATTGCTCGGTACAAATTGTGGGTTAACTGGAAACGTTTTTCCGTAAAGCAGTCTCGTAAAACCCGGTGTTCGGAAATTAGCTACAAATTTCGCCTACAGGATTGAAGTAAAGCGTGAATTTCATTTTGAATTATTTGAAAGTTGTAAGAATAATTAGTAATTGCCACTACATCACTCAAAAAAATAATTCGTTCACGTGACATATCAGACTGTAAATAATACAAAACATGTTGGCAAGTCCTACATCTGACTTACTTATCTACAGAATTTTCATTTGGGGAATAGTAAACAGTTATGTATAAAATGCTACACAGGCAACCATGTCCTGCAGATAAACTCATGTGTGTTAACTGGAGAAACACTGGCCACGGTGGCTGGAAAGGAACAAGTAGGGGGGGACCCTTCGACTGCAGGCGACAGACTAACTGGGCGACATTTTGGAAAACAATTTCCTCCAACTGACAGCAAAGCGAGGCCGTGGAGATGGTGTAAAGTGTCTGGTAGCAAAGCTAAAAAAGAAACTGGAGTGTGGGAAAGGAAAGAAACAACATACTGTTGTCCAGTGTGTGATGTTGCGCTGTGCATGCCAGAATGCTTTGAACCATTTCACACGAAAGCCAATTACGTATACAAATTATTTATAAAAAATTGTAATTTAATTTAGTTGTGTATTAAGATATTTTTTAGTAAATGCCTTTCAGTTTGTTTGTTTGCAGACTTCAAAGTGTTGATTTGTTGTTCCGGTGAGAGGCAACGGGGCCAGCGTGTGTGGCGGTGGTGTTATGACGTCACCACAGTGTGAGAGCAAGAGGCGCCTGCCGTGGTCTTCAGTTAACGATGGACTATCGCAAAGAAACAGCAGAGACACTCACCAAGGTCTTGGTGATACGACATTAAATAACAACCTTTTTCTTTTCCGTTACTATCACGAAATTTTAACACTGTTAATGTAGTAAAAATTGTGGTATCGATAGCTACGCTGCCACGGCGTAGGTGCAAGTTCCCAAGGTGGCGGCACGCCGGACAGCGGCCTCTAGCCGGCGGCGCTGTGCTGCTCTGCTCTGCGAGCTCCGTTTGATCAGGGGCAGACGGCCGACAGTGCAGATGATTAATCAAAGACAAGGTTGGCAGCTTTGAAGCACCAACAGACGGTCCAAACAACACACTGAATGGGACAGATTTTCCAGCACACCTACTGATTCAACTTTGCTCTCGCCACATTTAGTTTTGAAGAATAAAAATCCGCCGGACAAAATAAAAGAACTTGTTTCTTTCCCCAAGTCACAGCGTCTACGTCATCGTGAACTGATTGACATTGCAATGGCTAATACAAAAGAGGCAGCTGAGAAGAGGAAATGCTACAAAAGAAGGTAAATCACACTCGAATATCTCAAGTTCGACAAACAGTTTTAGTTCGAGCACATCCATTATCTGGTAAAGCAAGGAACAGGTGTCAGAAATTTGTATTACTTTATAACGGACAATTTCGGACTCGACGAATCCCACTTCCAAACGCAGGACATCTTGAAACACTCACAACGAAAGCTTCGAGAGGTCTTCATCACATCACCAATATAAAACCGTTCACTAAATAATTGGTTGACTTCCTACTCCTTAATGATGACACCACCATACCGACATATAACAATTACGTTCTGACGACACGTATTTCATTTCCGTATGACATCAACCGTTTGTACACAGTAGTCAAGCTGTTTCTATGGGTTTTCTTTCATTCGCACGTAAATGACGAAAATAATATTGTTCCTGATACAGTACTATAACTACAAGCCATTTCGTACGTCTATTTTCACTGCCTTATGACTTTTGTGTAACAGATACAATGATCGTTACAGAGCATATACCACGTCATGTTCTAACATAACTCACCCAGATCTTTAGAATACATCATTTTACAAGCAAAGGTTACGTAAAAGAAGACAGCAATGAGTTTTTCGAAGAAGAAAAGGCATCACAGAAGATAAAAGCAACATGAGAAACAATAACATCGAATTTTGCTCGTCGTAATGCATTTTCTCTTACAGGCTAACGTACAGAAGTATGCAGTAACGGATTCCAGATAGTACTGAGAAAACAGGTAGAGTACATTTATTTGCACAGGCATAACACGTACTCCAAACAATCGGAGGAGATATTTAATTTCAGCATCTTCCACTGAGATACTGTAACACGGCGGTACAATCAGGGTTTCTTCACTGACTGTAAGGATTTTGCTGTAGGTGTCGTATGTGAAGTGAAGACTTAAGGATTAACTATAGGTGAAGTATGTGTAGCAATGATTTATGGATTTTTATAATGAGGATATGGTGAGATAATAGGAAGTGAGGATAGCAAACTTGTTATGATTATTATGCAGACGTTTATGATTTATGATATGAAGTGTGGCATACTGATCTTAGGGATTGTCAGGGATTACGTGATGATTTTACCCTTGTTGTGTGCTTTGTTGATTGTGTTTTGGTGTGTATCTCTGATAAGTAATATTTATAATGGCTTCTGATAAGGTGTTGCCAAACGACAACACAAGGCTATGAAGTTACAGGAATATAAAACTTTCTTTCAAAAATATGAATTTTTTTGTTTGTGATCAACAACGTGAAGGATTGGAGACTGTTATTGCCGTGTACTTGCTTTGATGAATTTGTCAGTTTGCGTATGCTAATGAGTCTTTTCTCATTCACAGGAAAATACCGTTTCTCATAACTTTTCGGCTGTAGTTAACCGATTTCATCGGAAAGACAATTATTTTCATTCTGTACATTCACTTTACTTGTTCATAGTTACTAACTACTCGTCTTGTTAATACTTAAATTTTGCATTTGGGGTAATTATAAGTAACTGGCACGTGCGTAGGTTAAGGTTTTGTGAACACATTTTTATTTTATTTTCTTTGGTGACTAACACACAACAGATACATGTAACAATTCCTATTTTTCTCTACAGCAATAAAATGTTATTCACACTCGCTCCCTGTCCTTCCCTTTAGCCTGTATTCTTATGCGCATTTACTGGAGTATATAAAAACATACTCTGCAGAAATCACTATTGTACTCTTGCATAACAACACCAGTGGTCGACTTGTGCTCGTGTAAAAAGTAAGAAGACTGATAACAGTGTTTGCCTGTTGATATTTCCCAATGCACTGTACATGTAATGCATTACTTCATTTTAATGTTTCTTTTCTTTCACTGCGTAAAACAGATTTCGATTATGATTATTCTGTTTGAGATGTCACTACCGGCATATCTGTAATTTCGATTTTGGTAAGAAATGTTTGTTATTTTTTGTCATTTAATCTGAGAATTCACCATATTTAGATAAATCTGTATGCTTTATTTTCTTTCACTGTATTGTAACAGAATATAAGTACTTTGTGAAAACAGCACATTTATGGACTTGAGTAGAGTTATTCTGTGCACTGTGAGAAAGTTCGAAATATTATAAATATTTTCTTTACCACGACATGCCAAGTCAATTATCGTGATTTTAGATGACTTCATAGACATTTTACTAAAGTGACATGGAGGTGCCTTTTGTGAGCGGTGTGGCTCTGAGTTGTCACTGGATTTATTATAGACACGTACTGCGCCCACTAAGTGTGCTCTCAGTCGCCTCCCAAACAATCGCGATACGACGCTCTCACATGATGGGATATTACAGCGTCATAAGTGCTGGAAGACACTCCAACATGTGTCACTTCGTTTACTGTGCACACTCGTGTCAACAGCTTCGTGTATGAAAACCACGAAAAGTTATTGCTTCGATACATATTTGCTACGACTAAAAGACAATGTAATCACAATCAGTTACACGAGATTTTGTGCAAAATAACTACAAAGAAAAATGCCATGAATGTCATTTTTCCCACGATCAATGACTTTGCCACTAGCGCACACTAATGTAGTGAACAATTTTTTTTAACCTGTGCACACTTATTTCAAACGGAACGTGACGTATTGTAAGTGAACCTGAACACCAATATAAACAACATTTGTAACTTTGTTTGGAGTGTACCTGAGCACGAAATGTACAAAGATTTTTGCAAATTAATTTATAAGCGACTTAGCACCACTACATTTTATCACTTGTTTACAGTGACTATGTGCACGTCACATGTATATTTTGTATATTCCATAATCTTTTTTATGTTTCTTTACAAAATACAATACTACTTCGTGGCTTACTATTATTTTCGTATAATATGACACAGGCGAATGTTTCAGTACAATCTTTGCCATATGTAAAAATCTTCCTGCAAAATTCTGGCCGGAGAGGCTGTGGAATAGTGAAAGAGATCTACTGGGAGTTTGTTATTGGCATTTCAGGAATTTATACGTACTACGTAAGTCTCAGACGCTAAACGACTATCTCGGATCTCTTACTATTCGCGCACAGCCTGTGCTCAGAGCAGCCGAGTCGCTGGGAGATGTGTTTGCCCTGCCGTGGCTGCCTGGCGGCGAGGAGCGGGGGAGTTGTGACGTCAGAGGAGTAGCGAGGCGGGCGCCGAGCAGGGGACTCGTGGCAGAGCAGCCGTGGAGGTGGCTACGTCTGTGTTCAGGGAAAAACATTTGTGTTTGAGTGTTGTGAAACAGAGGAGAAAGAATCCATCAGTGTTTAGAATGAAAAGACACGTAATGAGATTAGAAAAGAGTATGAAGAGATTTCTTATTTAGTGACACCGCAGTCGCACGTAATTAGATTCACTGTTGAATGAGACACCCATATAAGAGAACTTTAGATTTTTCATCAAAGATGGTGTAATTTTCTCTGTGAGGTGTTTTTCATGTTTATTAATTATTTGTGTAACGTTCGTGAGAGTAAGAGTTTGGTACCGGTGTCGTCCTTCGTGAATGTTAATAAATGTTGTAACATGAACTGCATACAAGTAATAATTTATCACATAATTTTGAAAAAAGGTGGTTAAAGGGATATTTCACCTATGGGCATTGTCCACAACTTCGATCCAAGTGATTTTCATTTAAGAAGTGCCTCACACAGTGATGTGTATAACACAGCTTACTTGCTGTCTGGAGCATTGCACTGGGCTCTCAGCGACTGCAGTCAGAAATTTGCGACTGACGAGTACAGAGCAGCAAGCACCGCGTTTCCAAGCAATTACATTACGAGGTGAGGTATTTTCATATCAGGAGCCGTTCGCTACGGAGACTGACCATTTCACGAACAACATTATTTACAGACCATTAACGCACGAGGACCACTTTCTTTCATAAAAGAGATTAATAATAACGTTCACATTTTTTTAGAACGTTTATACAACAGGGGCAGAATCATGTCGAGTTCTGGCAAAGAGTTATATTACGTTTCTTTCGCAGTAGAATAGATCACCCGAAGCTAAACAACACCATACTAGCATGAAATCTCAAATCAAATGAAAGGAATCATTTTAACACTACATTTCATATAGCAATCTGCAAATAGTATTTGACGTAGCACAATGTAATATTAAAAATGTTATCCGGATGTAATTACTTAACAAGCGAAAGAAGGAACTACTTTTTTTCTACATTTGAAAGCCAGATATCGAGTAGGGCATCTTATAAATAAAATAATAAGAAAAACGCTGTCGATTGCATAGTAAGTAAATATTGGCAATCAGAAGAAGCTCGTTAACCTGCTCATAAAGAACAGAACAACCCTATTACTGCGTTTCATATAGGAATCTGTTGATTGAATTCATGCAATTTTGTAAATGTTAACCAGACGTAATTACTTACCAAACGAATCAGGGAAGTAAGCATTTCCCTACGCCTCAAAGCTATCTGAGTAGGGCATGTTCACTTTCCAAATAAAACCTACTCGATGGCATACTTCTCTTCCAGAAACACTATTGGGAAAATCAAAATATCCACGGGTGTGCTGCCGGTCTATAGTGTCCAACGGGCACAATATTTCGGCGATCATGCATGTCACCATCATCAGGTGAACTGACGGACTGAGCTCCTGTGAACGTGCCGGTACGGAGATCCGTACGCTATGGCTGCTCAGAGGGAACTGGTTTCGGTCGCGGCGGCGGCCGATTTAAATACCCTCCGCCCGCGGCGCGCTCCCTCCGCCGTCCGCCGTCCGCCGTCCTCCAAATAAAACTCGTGCACTGGTGGGGAGCGCCAAAGATGGCCTCGGTCTGAGGAAGGCTGGCGTGTATCAGATTCCGTGTCAATGTGGCAAGTCGTATATTGGTCAGACGATGCGTACCGTCGAGGATCGATGCCGTGAACACCAGAGGCACACTCGACTGGTGTATCCGAGCAAGTCGGCGGTCGCTGAACATTGTTTGTCGGAAAATCACGCTATGGAGTATGAACGCACGAGGATTCTGGTACAGACGTTGAGATACTGGGCAGCGTTGTTAGAGAGGTCATCGAAATTCGCACCAATGACGACCTCATAAACCGTGACTGTGGCTATAATCTTAGCAAGGCTTGGGAACCAGCGATTGGGTTAATCAAGAGTAAGTCGAGCAAACGTATAGTTGTGACGACTACGGCGGACAGAGCCATCACACCGACGTCATCTCAGACGCCGTCGCAATCTGTTCCACCGCGCGACCGTGGCGCGGGGCGCGGACGGCGGAGGGAGCGCGCCGCGGGCGGAGGGCATTTAAATCGGCCGCCGCCGCGACCGAAGCCAGTTCCCTCTGAGCAGCCATAGCGTACGGATCTCCGTACCGGCACGTTCACAGGAGCTCAGTCCGTCAGTTCACCTGATGATGGCGACATGTATGATCGCCGAAATATTGTGCCCGTTGGACACTATAGACCAGCAGCACACCCGTGGATATTTTGATTATCAAATACACCGGGAGAAACCCAAGAATCACACTATTGGGAAAATTTAGAAAACAGGCAATTGATGCTGATAGCCGAACGATTCTACTGCCACCAACATACGTTGTGTGTAAGATCCACGAAGAGAAGATACGAGAAGTTAGGGCTCATACAGACGCATATGGAGAGTCGTTTTTGCCCCGCTCTGTTTGCGAGTGGAACAGAAAGGGAAACAAGTAGTGGTACAAAGTACCCTCGGCCACGCACCGTACTGTGGCTTGCGGATTCTCTGCGTACATGTAGATATAGATGTACTACATTTCATATAGGAATCTATAGATTGCACGTGAGCTAGCAGAATGTAATATTAATAATGTTCACCAAATGTAATTACTTATCAAACGAATGGAAGAAGTGCTTGTTTCCCCACAATTGAAAGCCAGCTTTCGACTAGGACGTCATCCGTTTGCAAATAAAATGCAGTCGACGGCAGAGTTAATGGTGGCAGACAGGTGGTACTCGTTATGCTGCTGATGAAGAACAGGAGAATAAGCGTATTACTACATGACGTGTATGAATCTGTAATGAGTGTGTGAGATAATGGCATTTAATTTCTAAAAAATTAGTCATGTAATTACTTACCAAGTAACAGAATGTGGTATTCCGTCATCCACATTTCAAAGGCAACGTTGGTGTAGTTTATCTTTTCTTTGCAGAATGGCAGTAGCGAGGTCTCTAGAGTTTGGTACCCGTTGTGGATGTCCTGCAATGTAAGTCGGTGGGGAAGCACACGCCATGGGTTCTTGAACTCCTGAGTGCACACCTAAGTGAAGGAGGCACGATGATTATGGAATTACTTGTAGAAGCACAGGCTGCTCCTGCAGGGGGACCGGAGGTGGAAATTAAATTTTGACTTTTGGTTTGTAAATAGAAATTCGCAAGAAAATGTTTAACGTAAAGTGAGAGGAAGTGCTGATGACGTTCGGTCGTATTACCATACATCGAATCACTCCCGTCTCCATTAAGAATTCAATTTTCCCTGAAAGTATTCCGGCGTTTGCTCTGAACAACGTACATTCGCTGAATATGGGCAAAAGTAGCACAGCGCACTTCCATAAAAGCGCGGAGTTGTTTTAAAAGTTTCACGGTTTTAATGTCACTGCCGTTGAACTGCACCTGCAGTACAAATGATGGAGGAGAAAATGCATCTCTGGCTCCAAATTAGGTGATTTGTAGATTGCTACTCTGTTCAACTAGCGCAAGAATCTTTTCTCTACCATTATAAAAGCACTAAATATTTTGAGTACTATTCCATGGCAACGGTGACTATGGAACGATCCTTCAATACCCTACGAACAGCAAAGACTTGGCTTAGAACCGAATCGCTACAGGGAAGGGAGACTAGTTGCGTTGAGCGAACACCAAACCTACGTGAAAGAATACGGCGAGGTGTTAAAAAAGAAAGTATCAAAAAAATCTGAGTCCGACCCAAGAATTTAAATTATTGTCTTGTTATGCGAGTGCATGTTTAAAGCGTTTATTAAAAGCAGTTTGTCAGCAGTTTTCTGTTTTATTTATCAATAAATGGTGCTTGTTTTGCCTATTCCCTATTCTTTGAGAATAGTATGACCTGAACCTAGTTTGTCGCTGACGACAGTTTTGATTTGTCGCGAGTAGTTCTTTCCCAGGGAAATTTTGAGAAAAATTATCTGACAACCATGTCATACACCATGAAATATGCCATAAAGACATACAAGCTCCAATGGCGTAATCCTGAGCCCTTGTTAGAAATGCCGAAACTGCCTTTGTCCCCCACCACTCACTCCAAAAATTAGGGGATGGTAAAAGGTTGGCAATAGGAAGGAGCATCCCGCGACCCTAAACCACTGACAGATTAACGTACTGACGCCGAGGTAAGGAAAAAAGAAAAAGAGCAGACAGTTTAAATCTCAACACCATTTTACTTGATATGTTACAGTGCCCAGTCGGTAACATCCCAAAACAACTGCAATGCATACTCTTGCGAGTATTAACCGACATACTAAATTTTTCTAATCACTGCAGATAATTTTCGATAGCAGGTGTTCCAGACGTAGTGACGTTCGAATTACTGATTAAAATTGCTGTATAAATCGCTGGTGTGTTTTGTGACCAATTTCTAGCGACATTGCTAGCGATATATCGCTCACGTGTGTGCTGCTAGATGAACTCGTCGTCGGCGAACCTGTCACATCGTGGGATACACAACTGTGCAAATGATGCTCACTGCTATAAGTTACGCATCACCGAAATGAAACACTGCATTAAACAATGACGCGCATAGCTTTTGGATGATATTTCCACCTTCTGACTGTATAAAACTTCCTTATTCTATATTAATATCATGATTTTGGTCTTAAGTCAACAATGTTAGGTAAAATTAGACATTGTCAAGTGATGTCATCGTCAAGATCTATTGTAATGGATGCCCCAGCGTGCAGAAAGTGCAGAATCGTAAAAATCTATGGCAGACTGGTAGCAAATAAGTTTTCCAGTCATTAAACAATCGAGCCACACAATGAACACCAGGGCAGCAGTTACACGTGTAGTGCGTTTGATCTGAAAATATACTACGGAAAATAATTGTTGACATGGCCAAATATGAATAGCATAGGTTGTAAGTCCATGATGGACAATCCATGTTCACAGGAATATCATAGGTACTTAAAATCATCTTTTAATAGTGACCACAAGGTGTAAATAGCATGTTCATAGCACAAAAATATGACAGCATGTCGAAAGAAATAGCCACATCATATACCGGTTTAAATGATAAAAATGTCCATGTGTCATATATAACCATGGTACAGACAATGGCGAAAGTTTGCCATTACAATATTTGTAAGCAATATGTTGCAGACCACTATAGGTGTCAGGTCTATGGCCTGAATGGTAAAGCTGACAGCGGAATGAACCAACATATCAGCAGCTCGAATTAGCGCAGTCTCTACTGATTCTATTCTAGGGAGGCGAGAGGCCAAGATCATGCGACAGTACTGCACTGGTGTTAAGGATACGAATTACACTGGCACGAGGACGATAAAGACGCCTCATTTAATGATACACAAACAGAAAGAAACAATGAACAAATTCTAGTGTACGGTTTCACCGTCGGCCTTAATCACAGAGTCAGCATTCAGATGCACAGAAGTGATTTTCTGTTGTCGACACACTTTGCCACCGCGGGCACGTGATCTCGGGGCGGCGTAGGTTTGCCAGTAAAACGCCCCATAAATTTTGAATGCCGCCATATCGTCATTACAGATAGATTCCCCTCATATGTGCTGTGTATTTGTGACAGGCGTTTTGTAGACACCATAACAATTGGCATTTGATACATAGAATAAATTGTTCTCTTAGCTTTGATGAGCAAAATTAGCGGGCACCACGGCATGGCACCGTCACGTCATTCCGCTTAGTCCGCGTCAGAGTACAGTACTGCAGCTGAGGAACTAAGGTGATTAATGGGTAAAGCAAACCTCATAACTTGCGTTCTTGATCAGTTTTGTTTGTTGAAGCACTGAGATGTGACACAGCATTTCAAAACATCGACATTTCTGTGGTTTGGGGAAGCGGACATTTGTTCCGTTATCGTAAAACCTAAATAGTTTTTCGCCTTCAGATATCTCACGTTGCTTGTGTAACTATATCCAATGCAATAAACATCCAAGTTGTCATGGTACATTCACAATTTGCCACGAAAACAAAACACAATAACGAAATATAGATTAAGAAGTTACAAAAGCACACAATCCACTACTATACAACGAGTGAGCGCGGCAAAATAGGTTAACTTACGATATTAGCAGACGATGATACCATCGATACTTCCTTCCCGAGAAACCTTGAGCTGCCGTGACGTGACGTGACGGTCTGTTGACGACTTGTCTGAATGCCGCCATTAGAAGCGCATTGTGGAATGTTTGGATTTGACGTGACGCCCAAGGAGAACTGGTCTTAAAAAGAGTCATCCCGAGATCATTTGACAATTTCAGCTTAATGTTGACAACGTGCGCAGCACGCAATTCTCACTCCAGAAATTTTTGTACTCTATGGCTTTGACCGACGTCATATCTGAGTCACAGATGCTACTTAGAGGCGACGTCTGAAGGCAGTGGGGTTTATTTCTAAACCAAAGATTGTATCACAGAAAAGAAGGATAATACACATACGTACAATAAAATTGCATTGCAGCTCACGCGGTTAATTACATAGCCACAAGTTATACCGCAAAAGAAATTGGGGTAACGAAAATGAAAGTAAGAACATAAAAAAATACAGGCATTAAGTGAATAATTACCACAGTTTATGCGAGCAAGTGAAAGAACCATAAACGTCCTTAAAAGTCCATTACAATATCACTCGTAGTAAACTCGTAATCTACATCTACGTCTACATGGATACTTTACAAATCACACTTACGTACTTGGCAAAGGCTTCATCAATCCACCTTCACAATAATCCTCTATCATTCCAATGTCAAAAAGCGCGAGAAAAAACGAACACTTATATCTTTCCGAGCGAGTTCTGATTTCCTTATTTTATTGTGATGTTCGTTTCTCCCTGTGGAGGTCGGCGTCGACAAAATATTTTCGCATTCGGAGGAGAAAGTTGGTGATCGAAATTTCGTGAGAAGTTTCTGCTGCAACGAAAACCACCTTTGTTTTAATGATGTCCACCCCAAACTCTGTATCACGTCAGTGACACTCTCTCCCCTATTTCTCGATAATACAAAATGTGTTGCTCTTCTTTGAACATTCCAGATGTAATCCTTTAATTCTATGTGTTTGGGATCCCACACCACGCAGAAATACTCGAAAACAGGACGGACAAGCGTAGTGTAGGCAGTCTCCCTAGCAGATCTGTTGCATCTTCAGCCAATAAAACGTTGTCTTTCGTTCGCCTTCCCCACAACATTTCCTATGTGTTCTTTCCATTTCATGTTGTTCGTAATTGTGATTACTAGGTATTTAGTTCAATTTGCTGCCTTGACTGATCTAACCAACGTTTAACAGATTCCTTATAGCACTCATGTGGATGAACTCATACTTTTCATTATTTAGGTTCAACTGCCAACTTTTGCACCATACAGGTATCTTTTCTAAATCGTTTTGCAATTTGTTTTGATATTCTGATTACTTTACTAGATGGTAAATGACAACATCATCTGCAGACGACCTCAGACGGTTCCTGCATTCTCTCTGAAATCGTTTATATAAATAAGGAACAGCACTACCTTGGGAAACGCTGGAAATGATTTCCGTTTCACTCGATGATTTTCCTGAATTACTACGAACTGTGAACAGTGTGACAGGAATCTTTGTAAAAGCTCTGCATTTACTGACAAACAGTCCATTGCTAAGAAACACAACTTCTCTCTCTGTCGAGCTTGTGTTTGTCATGGAATATGAAGTATTCATACTACTTACAAGAATGCAGCCGACATCTTTCACAATCTCGTGTATTTAAAAACTAAAAGCCCAATCTCTTTGAAGGCCAAACGCCGGAATATCGGTGGTTGTCTAGCACATAACCCAACTCCATTAGCGTTTGTTGTTTGAACCAGTCCCCTACATTGCCTGATTACTGGAAACTATTTTCTGGCAGCATGTGTGGTCCTATCTTAGATTAGTGTAAACTGCACCATACTCAAATTACTGCCATATCAGCTGTGCCAGGGCTAGCAGCGTATTTAGCATTAAATTCAGCTAGAATTTGCATATCGAAATGCTGTAAGACCCCCTTTCCTAACTCCGACTTTTTCTGTCGCACATGGATTAAAAAAAGAAACGCAAACTGATTGTTATCGACCCTGCAAGTGGAGTAGAGAAGAATTTGGCACCTGCAATAATTTAATTTGATAAAAAGTAATTTGACAGTGGAAAGTTTAATTAATGTCATGACAGATGAAAGGGTTGCTCTACCTAACTACAGAATGAAAGTTCTGTTCAAGATAGCAATTGGATTTATTCTGACTAAATTCAAAATGAAAAACATATGAAACATTTACAATACGTCAATTTGATACACAGATAATTGCTGTGAAGGTGAAGTTCTCCATAAACTAGCTTGTGACATTTATGGTCAAGTGGTATGCGGAGCCAATAACATGCAACTCAAATCTTAAGAAAAACACCCAGTAAGCAGAACGTTAATTGCACTACAACGGTAGTGAGAACTTAGGCAATGAAAACCCACGACAGAACCAAGATAGAAAGAACGGAAACAGGCGCGCTCCGCTCAGCTCTGATTATCACGTAGCAAAATTCCCTAATCTGCCGGTGCTGCAGAAATACATCACCGGGCTGTCTTCTTTACTGCAAGAACACGATCTGACGTACCGGAGGCGATGGCTAGTTGCTTCGATGTCCCGTCATGGTGGTGATGATGTCGCGAGTTTAGCCCGATACTAATTAGCTTGGCCTGGTTGTTCCAGGCTAAAGACTTCCTAGCAGTTTAAATGCGTCTCTCAGGGAGACAAAGAAGGCTCGCCACACAATCACTGACGGCACAGTGATTGATTTTAACAAGCAAAGTCACACAGTAACTCCGATACAGTCAACTTTAGCAAAAACTGCTCAAGACCGACCACATAGGCCACTAACGCACAATGCTCAATTGCCAACTGTACTCGGAAAGTTATGTTGAAGTCGAAACTTCAGAAACTTCGTCAAACAGGTACAATTAAGTGAAAGTATATTAGACACCCAACGGGGGAGTCAGGTTGTCCAGAGCAGCGAGAGCTCAGCCTTGTAACCTACTCAGACCAAAAGGCGAGGCTCTACCCCACCAAGAGCACCAGTACAAACCGCGCACAGAACATTACCGCCCCCATCACAGTGGCTGTGGATAAATGTGCCAATCAACAACTCGAAAACCGGTGTAAAATTCCACTCTATTGCCAAAGCACTGCTATTCCACCAATGGAGAATCTTGGCGCCAATTTCTGCGCCGATTTTGCTACGTTACGGAGCTATCCCCTGATCAAGCCAATCGCAGTTATGATTTAGCAGAAAACGCGCGAATTTGCCCGCCAAGACTGCCTGGGAACACGAGTCATTCCCGCGCCTCGCTCGTAGCCCTTCACTAAGTTTCTGCGAAGTTACGGAATCTCTGACCCCAGCCACTCCTTCGGGCCCCTGTGGGCTTGTCGCCGCCGCTCTTATGACAATGTTGGCGTCTGGACAGCATCGACTCGGCTCCCTCACACCTGTCGGCATAACCCTGTCAAGATCAGCAGAACCCATCTGTCACCGGACCACCCGGGCGACGACAGACGCTGCGTGGGAAGTCCGCGTGGGAAGGAATAGCAACTTTTCACTGCATGCAATTAGCGAGGAAGATATTCATATCCTCTGCGTTCTCAATATTAGCCTCGTAATGACCATACTCGGCTCTTCCCCAAATCGAATTACTCAGAGTAAGATATAGAGATGAGAGGGGGCAAGTCACTGTGTGCATCGTAAAGGCATGCCACCCCTCAACTCTTGAAGACACATGCCAACAGTCCCGCGAGAGCCTGCTTAGAAAATTTCACAGACGACCGTCAAGTGACAATTGCAGAGACACTATTCGGCCATTACACGCCGCAACGTAACGGCCGTCGGTACAGAATCGGGCTGAGCACAGCACTGCAGCACAGGTGGGTCTGAGCAAACACTCTGCCTGCACTCCATCCAGCACGCGCGACTGGAACGGGAAAAAATTCTGAGAGGTGTTACAGTGCAAAGGACCCTCTACCATGCACTTCTCAGTGGTTTCCAGGGTTTGTACATCGATACAGATACAGATGTGATGGTGAACACTCGGTGTTAATATCTCAAGTTTGTCGCTGTCCTGACGTCACAAATGTCTACAATGTCGAGAGGCACGCAGCGATCTGCAGAACAGCCCGCATAGGGCTTTTGTGGACCGACTTTTTGTCGTCTGCGTATCGTTTCAGTTGCTGGCATCATGTGTGATGAAACTGCTGGACGGCACACGTAAGCAAATGTGAAAATACTAACTAAAGTGTAGGGAACAGTTAATGTTCGCAAGACTTCTGACGTTTTCCTACATTTTCTACTTGACTTAACTAATAGCAACAATTAGTACTAGTGTTTAAGACAAACTCATTTACAGTACTGTTATCAATGGAATACCGAGGCATAACTAACAAAAAGGCTTTACATTTTCTGACATCTGAGATGCCACACAGAACAGATTTCGCAACAATAGTTTCACCCTAGGCATCAGCTATTGTCTTAGCGTCGACTGAGTACACAGAAATTCGCCGAATTCATTACGTCTCCATGTGTGTAAAGAATGTCGCAGACATCGACATCCTCTCTGGCAGCACGACGGCTTTAATATAGTCTCGAAAAAGAAATGCGGTGGAGTATTTCGCCCTAATATGGATTTGTTACTCAAATGTGTCCCGGCAAGAACACGGACAGCGTCTGGCGCAAGAATGTCGTCGCGAGCAACTCCGTTCCCAGTTGTAACGGAATTCTCGGCACACAGCTGTTTTCGCTGCAGTTTATAAACACAGCCTCGTTTTAAGTGTTCGTTTATCTGAAGAACTGTCATTTCCATGTTCATTTGGCGAACGCTTCTTCTTTTCTATTGTCATATCAGGAAATTGTTTTTTCTGTGGCTACGGGTAGAGAAAACAATGCGCTTTCAGTCTATTCCCGAAGCACTGAAATTTAAAAACAGAACATTTAAAAGCGCTGGTCAGCTCGCTTCATCGCCTCGTCAGTAAAGGCGACCTCATTTAATAGCGTCTCTGGTTTGGAAACGGAGATCAGCCGTTGGCAAAGTTTGCTGCCGTTACTGACTACAGATGCGTCCTTAGTTCCCAGAAATAGCAGAACACACAGCGAGAGCTGAATGACATACATAAAAAAAGAATGAGGCGTCTTTAAATAGGGTGACATCAAGCATTTATTTTCTTTCCCGTCTCAATACATGCCTACGGCACAAGAGTAACGTAATCTGTGTCGCGTTGTGGTGTTCGTGGAAAAGCAGTTACGCACAATTTGCCGAAACAAACAAGTGCTATCAGTTCCTTATGGCCAGAAGACAACGTAGCTTCATATATTGCCAGCCTTAACTACACTTAAAGCTGCTAAGTATTACCTTCAGAACGGTATGTGGATAACTTCCAGAGCTTTAATAATAACTGGGAGTTTCGATGTTTACATTGAAGCACAGGTGCGAATCAAACAAGATTTCTAGTATGCGTCATTCACAGAACTTTTCTGACTGCCAGAGATGACTTCACGGTTCTGCATCATGGAACGAGGCCTGCCGCGACGTGCATACAATCATATGTGCAAACTGTGTGAAGTAGGTCGCCAGTGATCTTTGACGGCGGTATGTTGTCGGCACTGCTTAAGATGCAAGTGCTTACCAACCATCACGAACACACGTGAAACAAAAGTCGTTACAGTTTCCCAGTGACGAAACACTAACGAATATTTGGACATTCTCTTTGAAAAGAGAGAATTTTAAGCGAAATTGCTGCACAAGTTACGCAGCAAACGTGTTTCAGTAGCCTTGCGCGGGTTGATAGTAGGGATGTACGTCGATACTCAGATCTAAAAGTCTACCAATCGCGAACATTTTCAGACGACCGAACATTAATCTCTAACTTACCATGCGAGTTTCTTCCTCCACGATTAAGGTTTTCTGCCATATCACGTTCCATACCTCGATATTGTGCCGGTATCTGTACCGGATTAAGCAGAAGTCATAGCCTCTTAATGTGTGTAAAAATCGTACATTACCGATGTTATCCCCTAAAGCATAATAAAACATATCACACGTATTGCTGAGGGGACCTCTCGAAAACTATATGCTTCCCGCCAAATCAATATTTGTTATTCTGGTCGTGTGGGAGCGTTCAACTAAATGAATCATAGTCCACCATGAACAGGAGTTCATCGAATAACTGTAATACGGTCGTTTGTGAAAATTAAGATTTGTTAGTACAGAGTTTGAAACGTTTGCTGTCGCTCAACATGGCCAAACGTAAGAAAGATATAAAGCGCGTTAAGATTGCGAGTTTTGGGGAAATTAGTGTAACTGAATTACTAGACGTGTAACGTCAATACAACAAGGAGATCAGCTGCTGAACTCTGTGCTTGGTTCCAGCTATAGATGAGATACAACTGTGTCTAATTCACTCCGTTTCAAACGTCCACACGGCAGGGAGAATGGGATGCGCCGTCTATATGTGTATCCCTGTGGTCGAGGGTATGAAGCATGGTGTGAGTCCAAAGTTTTACGCAGGCCAACGAGCGGGGTATAACGCAGTCAGGCACCGCCGACTAAAGCTTTGGTTGCCTTCGTTTTCGCGATCGGCTCTGCCCAGCAACACGGAGAAAGAATGTGGATGACACCAGTTTTTTGTTTTAATCTTCTGCCGCCATAAGAACGAATTAATGTCTGACTTGAATGTAGTCTTTGTCCTGACGTACGCAGTGTGTGAGGGTCCTGGAGAGATTTTTCTTTATCTGTGGAAAGAGAGAAACTAGAGCTGCACACATTGCTAGGAAGTAAGACAGTTTCTGACACTGCGTTTAAATTCCGCTTCAATATAAAACAGACGATGCTGACAACTTTTTTATTACATCCTCACAAACGATGGCTGGTGGCAATATATGCGCCAGTTCTCCGTATATGATTAAGATTTCGCCTTGACTGAGGAGGAATCTTTCTAGCCGTTACAGGTCTTCAAAACAGTGGAGTGTAAATACGTTACACCCCTTAACGCAAAACATGTGTGACCCAGGTTAGCATAATAAAAGTATAACACGCTTTAACTGGCTCGGGTGAAAATGTTTTGACGGTGTCCACTGTCGATCTCTGTACGTGTTTACTGGACAATCTCCTCACACAGCCTCCTTCTAGTCACGAGTTGAGGCTAACATCAGCTGATGCCGTCTGTGGCAGAAGGGCAGCCGCGAACGCGCGGAGTGTGAAGCAGCAGTGTCCGGGTGCGTTACACGGTGCAGCTGGCCGGCGACTAGGAGTGTGATTCATACGTGGGAATGGACACGCATCTCGTAAATGGCGGGCTGCGCGATACTTTCCCATTTTCATTTACGTCAAAAAACTGCTATTACTCGCGAAAGAGTTAACCCGCCAGCATATCGGAGCGCTAGCGACAACGATCAGTCGCTATGGCAAGACGTAGCTCTATCGGCTGCGGGAAACAGAGAACTGGTGGAAAAATAAATTCGGAATTCTACATTACTACGATCCGCATTTATGTCTGAATGTGCTCAAACCAGTACAGTGTCGTTACGCGCATCTGAAGCTGCTTTGGCCACTGTGCGTCGCTTGCTGTTACGTGGCGGAGCACAAGCGGACGACTCGACCGGAGTCGTCTGGGGATTTATCTGTAACGCACTTAAAAAGAAATTACCGAAGCCAGTCTGTTCACATTGCGCCGTTGGTTTTCATGGTTGGCTGTTGGGAGTATTCCCGTGAGCAACAGCGAGTGTTCGAGTTGGCGAAAGTTTGGCCACCATCCGGTGGAGTTTAACTGTATTTTGGTTATCTGAAGTCCAAGTGCACCAGCGGTATTTTCTACCTTGTGGCCGTTAGCGCTTCGGTTACCTGCCCTGGCCGCTGACGTAAAATTCAGGCAGTGTCCAACACGTGTGTGTAGTTTTGACAGCTTGTGCATACTTGGTTCTGGGCGGCTACGCCTTTTACGTTTCGGCATTGGAGTTCCTTGTGTACTGGTCGGGTGGAAAGCAAGTCGTTTTGTCGGTGGGTCCATAGATCGTCTCTTGGTCGGGTTGCTGTCGGATCAGATATGGTTGGGCCGACTACCTGTCTCCCCTATGCGGAAGTTAATATTTCAAGTGCAGACCGACCCCTGGAAACTTCTGAGCGCCACTGGCTGTATTGCCTTTTCTTATTGGTGTTTGATTGTGTATTGCAACGGCTCATAGCCAATTGATGAATTTGTATGCTTTTAGTTGGGTTTTAAATAATGCACCTTCTCCCATGAACCATGGACCTTGCCGTTGGTGGGGAGGCTTGCTTGCCTCAGCGATACAGATAGCTGTACCGTAGGTACAACCACAACGGAGGGGTATCTGTTGAGAGGCCAGACAAACGTGTGGTTCCTGAAGAGGGGCAGCAGCCTTTTCAGTAGTTGCAGGGGCAACAGTCTGGATGATTGACTGAGTTGGCCTTGTAACAATAACCAAAACGGCCTTGCTGTGCTGGTACTGCGAACGGCTGAAACCAAGGGGAAACTAAGGCCGTAATTTTTCCCGAGGGCATGCAGCTTTTACTGTATGATTAAATGATGATGGCGTTCTCTTGGGTAAAATATTCCGGAGGTAAAATAGTCCCCCATTCGGATCTCCGGGCGGGGACTACTCAAGAGGATGTCGTTATCAGGAGAAAGAAAACTGGCGTTCTACGGATCGGAGCGTGGAATGTCAGATCCCTTAATCGGGCAGATAGGTTAGAAAATTTAAAAAGGGAAATGGATAGGTTACAGTTAGATATAGTGGGAATTAGTGAAGTTCGGTGGCAGGAGGAACAAGACTTCTGGTCAGATGACTACAGGGTTATAAACACAAAGTCAAATAGGGGTAATGCAGGAGTAGGTTTAATAATGAATAGGAATATAGGAATGCGGGTAAGCTACTACAAACAGCATAGTGAACGCATTATTGTGGCCAAGATAGACACGAAGCCCATGCCTACTACAGTAGTACAAGTTTATATGCCAACTAGCTCTGCAGATGACGAAGAAATTGAAGAAATGTATGATGAAATAAAAGAAATTATTCAGATAGTGAAGGGAGACGAAAATTTAATAGTCATGGGTGACAGGAATTCGAGTGTAGGAAAAGGGAGAGAAGGAAACGTAGTAGGTGAATATGGATTGGGGCTAAAAAATGAAAGAGGAAGCCACCTGGTAGAATTTTGCACAGAGCACAACTTAATCATAGCTAACACTTCGTTTAAGAATCATGATAGAAGGTTGTATACGTGGAAGAACCCTGGAGATACTAAAAGGTATCAGATAGATTATATAATGGTAAGACAGAGATTTAGGAACCAGGTTTTAAATTGTAAGACATTTCCAGGGGCAGATGTGGACTCTGACCACAACCTATTGGTTATGACCTCTAGATTAAAACTGAAGAAACTGCAAAAAGGTGGGAATTTAAGGAGATAGGACCTGGATAAACTGAAAGAACCTGAGGTTGTACAGAGTTTCAGGGAGAGCATAAGGGAACAATTGACAGGAATGGGGGAAAGAAATATAGTAGAAGAAGAATGGGTAGCTTTGAGGGATGAAGTAGTGAAGGCAGCAGAGGATCAAGTAGGTAAAAGGACGAGGGATAGTAGAAATCCTTGGGTAACAGAAGAAATATTGAATTTAATTGATGAAAGGAGAAAATATAAAAATGCAGTAAATGAAGCAGGCAAAAAGGAATACAAACCTCAAAAATGATATCAACAGGAAGTGCAAAATGGCTAAGCAGGGATGGCTAGAGGGCAAATGTAAGGATGTAGAGGCTTATCTCACTAGGGGTAAGATAGATACTGCCTAAAGGAGAATTAAAGAGACCTTTGGAGATAAGAGAATCACTTGTATGAACATTAGGAGCTCAGATGGAAACCCAGTTCTAAGCAAAGAAGGGAAAGCAGAAAGGTGGAAGGAGTATATAGAGGGTCTATACATGGGCGATGCACTTGAGGACAATATTATGGAAATGGAAGAGGATGTAGATGAAGATGAAATGGGAGATCCGATACTGCGTGAAGAGTTTGACAGAGCACTGGAAGACCTGAGTCGAAACAAGGCCCCCGGAGTAGACAACATTCCATTGGAACTACTGACGGCCTTGGGAGAGCCAGTCCTGACAAAACTCTACCATCTGGTGAGCAAGATGTAGGAAACAGGCGAAATACCCTCAGACTTCAAGAAGAATATAATAATTCCATCCCAAAGAAAGCAGGTGTTGACAGATGTGAAAATTACCGAACTATCAGTTTACTAAGTCACAGCTGCAAAATACTAACACGAATTCTTTACAGACGAATGGAAAAACTAGTAGAAGCCAACCTCGGGGAAGATCAGTGTGGATTCCGTAGAAACACTGGAACACGTGAGGCAATACTGACCTTACGACTTATCTTACAAGAAAGATTAAGGAAAGGCAAACCTACGTTTCTAGCATTTGTAGACTTAGAGAAAGCTTTTGACAATGTTGACTGGAATACTCTCTTTCAAATTCTAAAGGTGGCAGGGGTAAAATACAGGGAGCGAAAGGCTATTTACAATTTGTACAGAAACCAGATGGCAGTTATAAGAGTCGAGGGACATGAAAGGGAAGCAGTGGTTGGGAAGGGAGTAAGACAGGGTTGTAGCCTCTCCCCGATGTTGTTCAATCTGTATATTGAGCAAGCAGTAAAGGAAACAAAAGAAAAATTCGGAGTAGGTATTAAAATTCATCGAGAAGAAATAAAAACTTTGAGGTTCGCCGATGACATTGTAATTCTGTCAGAGACAGCAAAGGACTTGGAAGAGCAGTTGAATGGAATGGACCGTGTCTTGAAAGGAGGATATAAGATGAACATCGACAAAAGCAAAACAAGGATAATGGAATGTAGTCGAATTAAGTCAGGTGATGTTGAGGGTATTAGATTAGGAAATGAGACACTTAAAGTAGTAAAGGAGTTTTGCTATTTGGGGAGCAAAGTAACTGATGATGGTCGAAGTAGAGAGGATATCAAACGTAGACTGGCAATGGCAAGGAAAGCGTTTCTGAAGAAGAGAAATTTGTTAACATAGAGTATAGATTTAAGTGTCAGGAAGTCATTTCTGAAAGTATTTGTATGGAGTATAGCCATGTATGGAAATGAAACATGGACGATAAATAGTTTGGACAAGAAGAGAATAGAAGCTTTCGAAATGTGGTGTTACAGAAGAATGCTGAAGATTAGATGGGTAGATCACATAACTAATGAGGAAGTATTGAATAGGATTGGGGAGAAGAGAAGTTTGTGGCACAACTTGACCAGAAGAAGGGATCGGTTGGTAGGACATGTTCTGAGACATCAAGGGATCACCAATTTAGTATTGGAGGGCAGCGTGGAGGGTAAAAATCGTAGGGGGAGACCAAGAGATGTATACACTAAGCAGATTCAGAAGGATGTAGGTTGCCGTAGGTACTGGGAGATGAAGAAGCTTGCACAGGATAGAGTAGCATGGAGAGCTGCATCAAACCAGTCTCAGGACTGAAGGCCACAACAACAACACCTTCAGCCATTTTAAAATTGAAAGTTCCTTACTTGTCAAGTCTGGCATTGTTTGGGCCTTCAGCTTCATTTAAATTTCTATTTTTTTTTTTTTTTGGATAAAGCTTTGGGCCTTCTGCCTTGTGAAAATTCATTATAGTTGTGTTTTTCAGTCATGGGCTTTCAGCCGTCTTAAAATTGAAATTCCTTGCTTTTTAAGTCTTAGATTGTTTGGCCCTAACCTCATGTAAAAATTTTTTCTGGATACAGCTTTGGGCCTTCTGCCTTTGAAAATTCATTGTAGTTCTCTTTTCCAGTCATGGGCCTTGAGCCGTCTTAAAATTTAAATTCCTTACTTGTTAAATCATAGATTGCTTCGACCTTCAGCATTCTTTTTTAAAATTATCTAAGGATAAAGCTTTGGACTTTCTGCCTTTGAAAATTTATTGTAGCTGTGTTTTTAAATCCTGGGCCTTCAGCCGTTTTAAAAATTAAAGAGATTGAACCCTTAAGCCATAAGATTGTGTGGCATATTCGGGCGATAGTTAAGCTCGAAAATTTGAGCTGTGATATTGTTGTTGTTGTTGTGGTCTTCAGTCCTGAGACTGGTTTGATGCAGCTCTCCATGCTACTCCATCCTGTGCAAGCTTCTTCATCTCCCAGTACCTACTGCAACCTACATCCGTCTGAATCTGCTTGGTGTATTCATCTCTTGGTCTCCCTCTACGATTTTTACCCTCCACACTGCCCTCCAATGCTAAATTGGTGATCCCTTGATGCCTCAGGACATGTCCTACCAATCGATCCCTTCTTCTAGTCAAGTTGTGCCGCAAACTCCTCCCCAATCCTATTCAATACCTCCTCATTAGTTATGTGATCTACCTATTTAATCTTCAGCATTCTTCTGTAGTACCAAATTTCGAAAGCTTCTATCCTCTTCTTGTCCAAACTATTTATCGTCCATGTTTCACTTCCATACATGGCTACACTCCATACAAATACTTTGAAAAACGACTTCCTGACACTTAAATCTATACTCAATGTTAACAAATTTCTCTTCTTCAGAAACGCAACTAAATAAGGTTATATGTGTTCGAGTGTAACTGACAGCCGCTCATTGTTGGCCCCTTTCCACACTTCCAACTACGTGTCCTGTCCTGCGGATTCAACCAGGTGTTTCAGGACACATTGGCACTAAGTAAATCAGTTTCTCTATCTGAGTTTAAATTTTGCAGCGCTACAAAAGAGACGATGCAGCCAACTTTTTTTTTTTTTTTTTTTTTGTACATCTTCACAAGCGATGGCTGGTGACAACATATCCCCTAATGATTAAGATATCGCCTCGATTCGAGAGGAATTTTTCTGTCCATTATACACTCCTGGAAATGGAAAAAAGAACACATTGACACCGGTGTGTCAGACCCACCATACTTGCTCCGGACACTGCGAGAGGGCTGTACAAGCAATGATCACACGCACGGCACAGCGGACACACCAGGAACCGCGGTGTTGGCCGTCGAATGGCGCTAGCTGCGCAGCATTTGTGCACCGCCGCCGTCAGTGTCAGCCAGTTTGCCGTGGCATACGGAGCTCCATCGCAGTCTTTAACACTGGTAGCATGCCGCGACAGCGTGGACGTGAACCGTATGTGCAGTTGACGGACTTTGAGCGAGGGCGTATAGTGGGCATGCGGGAGGCCGGGTGGACGTACCGCCGAATTGCTCAACACGTGGGGCGTGAGGTCTCCACAGTACATCGATGTTGTCGCCAGTGGTCTGCGGAAGGTGCACGTGCCCGTCGACCTGGGACCGGACCGCAGCAACGCATGGATGCACGCCAAGACCGTAGGATCCTACGCAGTGCCGTAGGGGACCGCACCGCCACTTCCCAGCAAATTAGGGACACTGTTGCTCCTGGGGTATCGGCGAGGACCATTCGCAACCGTCTCCATGAAGCTGGGCTACGGTCCCGCACACCGTTAGGCCGTCTTCCGCTCACGCCCCAACATCGTGCAGCCCGCCTCCAGTGGTGTCGCGACAGGCGTGAATGGAGGGACGAATGGAGACGTGTCGTCTTCAGCGATGAGAGTCGCTTCTGCCTTGGTGCCAATGATGGTCGTATGCGTGTTTGGCGCCGTGCAGGTGAGCGCCACAATCAGGACTGCATACGACCGAGGCACACAGGGCCAACACCCGGCATCATGGTGTGGGGAGCGATCTCCTACACTGGCCGTACACCACTGGTGATCGTCGAGGGGACACTGAATAGTGCACGGTACATCCAAACCGTCATCGAACCCATCGTTCTACCATTCCTAGACCGGCAAGGAAACTTGCTGTTCCAACAGGACAATGCACGTCCGCATGTATCCCGTGCCACCCAACGTGCTCTAGAAGGTGTAAGTCAACTACCCTGGCCAGCAAGATCTCCGGATCTGTCCCCCATTGAGCATGTTTGGGACTGGATGAAGCGTCGTCTCACGCGGTCTGCACGTCCAGCACGAACGCTGGCCCAACTGAGGCGCCAGGTGGAAATGGCATGGCAAGCCGTTCCACAGGACTACATCCAGCATCTCTACGATCGTCTCCATGAGAGAATAGCAGCCTACATTGCTGCGAAAGGTGGATATACACTGTACTAGTGCCGACATTGTGCATGCTCTGTTGCCTGTGTCTATGTGCCTGTGGTTCTGTCAGTGTGATCATGTGATGTATCTGACCCCAGGAATGTGTCAATAAAGTTTCCCCTTCCTGGGACAATGAATTCACGGTGTTCTTATTTCAATTTCCAGGAGTGTACGTCTTCAGTGTAGTGTGTAAATACGTTACACCCCACACGGCTTCGCATACCCCCCACAGGGCGTGTCATCCAGGTGAGCATAGCAAAACAGCATCCCATCCGTTAATTGGCTTTATACGAGTAGTATAAACTGATTTTAATAGGCGTTTTGAGTGTATTTTTTGACGATTTCTATAAGTGTTTTCCGAAAGATTTTCTCACCCAATCGCCTCCTTCTGAGGAGTGTAGCATAACAATAGGTGGAGGCAGCTGTGACAGAAGGCCATCCATGAATGTGCGGAGTTGGAAGCAGCACTGTCCGGGTGCGTTACTGTGGTGCAAGTGGCCGGCGACTTGCAGTGTGGGAACGGACACGGATTTCGCAATTCGATGGATACGCGAGGTTCTGCTGCGGGTACATTTTAAAAATTACACTACTGGCCATTAAAATTGCTACACCAAAAAGAAATGCAGATGATAGACAGGTATTCGTTGGACAAATATATTATACTAGAACTGACATGTGATTACATCTTCACGCAATTTGGGTGCATAGATCCTGAGAAACCAGTACCCAGAACAACCACCTCTGGCCGTAATAACGGGCTTGATACGCCTGGGCATTGTCAAACAGAGCTTGGATGGCGTGCACAGGTACAGCTGTCCGTGCAGCTTCAACACGATACCACAGTTCATCAAGAGTAGTGACTGGCATATTGTGAAGAGCCAGTTGCTCGGCCACCATTGACCTGACGTTTTCAATTGGTGAGAGATCTGGAGAATGTGCTGGCCAAGGCAGCAGTCGTACATATTCTGTATCCGGAAAGGCCCCTACAGGACCTGCAACATGCGGTCGTGCATTTTCCTGCTGAAATGTAGGGTTTCGCATGGATCGAATGAAGGGTAGAGCCACGGGTCGTAACACATCTGAAATGTAACGTCCACTGTTCAAAGTGCCGTCAATACGATAAACCGCAATCACGATAGGTTACAATCCAACCTCTATCAAAGTCGGAAACGTCATGGTACGGATTTCTCCTCCTTACACGAGGCATCACAACAATGTTTCACCGGGCAACGCCGGTCAACTGCTGTTTGTGTATGAGAAATCGGTCGGAAGCTTTCCTCATGTCAGCACGTTGTTGGTGTCGCCACGGGCGCCAACCTGGTGTGAATGCTCTGAAACCTAATCATTTGCATATCACAGCATCTTCTTCCTGTCGGTTAAATTTCGCGGCTGCAGCACGTCATCTTCGTGGTGCAGCAATTTTAAAGGCCAGTAGTGTGAGTCACTGCGTCAGGTTGGGACTCACTCTCATTTCGATGATGAACGTTTGGATGTAAATTTTTTCCCATTTTCACATACTTCAGAAAACCACCATTACTCGCGGGAGAGTTGAAACTGCCAACATTCCGCGGCGCCAGCACCAGCAATCAGTCGCTGGGGCAGCGACAGGTCTCCGTCGGCTGCAGGAGACGGAAAAATGAAAGGGAAAATAAACTCAGCTTCTACATCACTACTATCCGCATTCGTGATTAACGTCTAAATTTGCTCACAATCAGTAGAGAATAGTTATGCTGATCTGGTGCCGCTGTCGTGATTTTGTGTGCCGCGTGCTGTGCTGGCGTTGCAGGGTCGTGGCGGAATATGGGCGGGCGACCGGGCTGGGAGCCACTCAGTGACATGTGTGCGTGGCGAACGCAAAAAATGAAAAATTTAAGCTGTGCTGATTGAGTGAAGTTTGCCTTGCAGGATCGTTATACAGGCTGCGTAAAAACAATTTGAGCGAAAGTGTAGCGTGGAGAGGCAGCGCGGAACGTAGGACTTTGTCTGTGGGAACTATGGGTCGGAATTGTGTATTTTCAGCGATGCAGGAACGTAATTCAGATCTGACATGCGGACGTCTTTGCTCTAAATGATGGATAATTTACCGAAAATGTGTACGTAAACAGGCTGTTTGGACTAACCAATGGTCAGAATGAGAACAAGAACAACGCATCACTTACACGTGTACCGTACTTAACTGACGTATCAGACAGCGCGGTCAAAGTGAGTGAAAAACAAGCCTCCACGTAATTAACCTAAGTGTGTCTATCATATGTTCAAATAGACCACCGTTTTCACGTTGTTATAGCGCCGTGCATATTCAGTTGCGACCTCACCTTGCAATACTGAAATTCCTTCATCTGATGCTGTCTGTCTGCTCCACAGTTTTGGTCAAATTGTTTTTCCGCACCCTGTTTGTACCAGACGCGACACGACAGAATGGTGATCGAATTCACCGGAGTACAATACACCTAGTCTTTGGTAGAAAGTGGTAAAAACCGCAAAATGACGGAATGTGTCGGTAGCGATTTATAACTTAAAAATTCAGTTGACGGCAACCGCGTAAAAGGAAATGCGACACACTTTACATCCTACGAAGTAGGATGTAAAGTACGTTCCTTGATTACAAAAAGTCCTCTAATGACGTGGTAAGTGTGTAAATGTGTTGACAAGAGTGTCGGCCACGCTTTTGTGGGGCAACGTATCAGACCCTATAGCAGGGTAACGCAGATCGTTTTCCCTTCTACTGTTGTACTTGTCAATCTCTGTGTTACTCCCAGAGAAAGCTGCATTGTTGGCAATAAAGTTTACAAGTGAACAGATGTACTGTGAGGCAGTGGTTAACATTCCCGGCTGCTTAACGAAATGGTTGCAAAATGTACATGCATGACCATAATTCTAATTACTTTTTTATGCGACGAACACTTTTCGGTTAAATGAGAGGTTGTCGGAGGACATTATCTGATGAGGCATCAGTGAGTGAAAATATGGAAATATGCAACTCGCTGGCTTCGACCAGTTGTAAGTAGGCTGTTTATGTTTTCTCTATGTAAGTAGGCTGTTTATGTTTTCTCTATGTAAGTAGGCTGTTTATGTTTTCTCTATGTAAGTAGGCTGTTTACGTTTTCTTATTGGCAACATTACGTAGCGCTCAATATGAAAATCACTGGCTGTGCTGTGTGCAGTCTGTGGCTGCTTTGCATTGTTGTAATACTCGCCATTGTAGTGTTGGGCAGCTGGCTGTTAACAGCGCGTAGCGTTGCGCAGTTGGAGGTGAGCCGCCAGCAGTGGTGGATGTGGGGAGAGAGATGGCGGAGGTTTGCAATTTGTCATGAACTGATATATATGACTTGTGATGATATTAAGGTAAATACATTGTTTGTTCTCTATTAATATCTTTCATTTGCTAACTATCCCTATCAGTAGTTAGTGCCTTCAGTAGTTTGAATCTTTTATTTAGCTGGCAGTAGTGGCGCTCGCTGTATTGCAGTAGCTTGAGCAGCGAAGATTTTTGTGAGGTAAGTGATTTGTGAAAGGTAATAGTTCAATGTTAGTCAGGGCCATTCTTTTGTAGGGAATTTTGAAAGTCAGATTGCGTTGCGCTAACTAAATATTGTGTGTCAGTTTAAGCACAGTCGTGTAAGAATTGTTCAAAGGGGACGTTTCATATGTCGACCCTTAGCCGAGGATACCTCACTGGAATCTTCTGATTTTTCTTGTAGTTTGTGTAATTGGTGTAGCTACTGTTTATTGATAGCGCGTAATCATAGAGAGAATTTCCTTTGTAGTTGTAGTTTTTCATTGTTGTAGAGTAAAACAGTTGCGGCATGCATGTAGATTTGCACCAAGTATTTCGCAGCTGCAATTAACTAGACATTATTTCCATTGCTACGTTATTTTCTTTTGCTCTTCTTTTTTCTGTGTTGTCGTGTGAAATACTGTGACAATAATGGCGTGTGAAAAACGTAATACTAGGCTCCAAAGTAAACTGAGAAATGACAGTGAAAATGAGAGCAGTGTGTTAGCGCCACCGAGTAATGAATTAACTGATGTTCAAAGTAGTAATTTGGTAATTGTGCATAGGGAAATGGAGCGGGCGGCAAACAATGGCGTGGACAGTGAAACAATTAGTGAAGAGGGAAGCATTATCGATCGATCGGTCGGCAACAGCTCGCCTCAGGAATCCGAAATGACAGGACACAATTTCGCAAATACTGTAGATTCAGGTTTTGGGTCATCACCGTTTTCTCAAATAAGTCAAGACACATTTTCTGCTTGTCAAAATGTGAATGTTGTCGGTGCAAATGCACTGCCGAAAAGCGTAGAGAAACAGATTCCAGACACTAATACATTATTATTGCAATTAATGCAACAAATGGAACAAAATCAGAGACAAACACAGCAACAGTTAGACACAGTGGAACAAAATCTCAAAAAGTTAGACACAGTGGAACAAAATCTCAAAAAGTTAGACACAATGGAACAGAATCTTCAAAAGTTAGACACCACACTTGAACAAACACGTGAAGATTTAACTAGTGAGTTACATAACATTGAATCGAAATGTCAAAAAGTCTGTAATGACGTAAAATCACAAATTTGTGAGCATTTCCAACCTATTTTTTCGCGGCATGAAAATGCATTACAGAATCATGAAGCAGCCATAAAAGAACTGCAAACTATTTTTCATGAAAATCACAACACCTTGCAAGCTAAAATTGACTCAGTTGCATCTACCGATTCGGTTACGCAACTTGCAAAAACTCAGGAAAACTTAAAGGTCACAGTAGACACGATTGCAACACAAATGGACACTCTGAAACTTGGTTCAGAAAAACATACAGAGGAAATGATTTCACTATCGGATAAAGTAGCCGAACTTTCAGATCAGTTCACTAACTTATCTACAAAGGTAGATGATGATCTGAATGACACAACACCTGTAGCCTTCACTGACACAGAAGAGTATGAACAAATTAGAAAATTCAAACAAAATCAAAATCAAATCAATACACAGTACAAAAGAGAAATCCGGGAAGCGCAAGATCAGTTGGCACAAGTAGTACAAGAATTACGTATTTTAGAGGAAACTCGCGCCCCAATACGGGAAGAGGGACATACAAATACGGAACAGACACAAAATAACAACACAGGGCACTTCGGAAATTGTGAAAGAAATTGGCAAGGCGCATTGGATTTTGAGATGGAACCGCCGAAACGAAGTAACAATGACCGATATGCGACTCGCCGACATGATGATTTTGACTATAAGCTGTTCATTACTACACGTAAATTCAAAACATTTAAGAATTCTGGCAACGACATTCATCCACAAGCATGGCTCCATCAATTCTCTCATTGTTTTCCTCCCAACTGGTCGTTAGAACACAGATTAGAATTTATGTGTGGCTACTTAGAGAATGAACCAGCTGTAAGAATGCGATCGGTCATTCACGATTGCCAGAGTGAGGGTGAATTTTACCATGCCTTCCTCTCAGCATATTGGTCTCAAGCTACACAAGACCGTGTAAAACATAGCATCATAATGATGAAACGTTTCGAACAATCTGAATTTTCCAGTCTTATGAAATATTTTGAAGACATGCTGCATAAGAATCAGTATCTTTCAAACCCATACAGCCCCTCAGAACTCATCCGCATTTGCTTAATCAAACTGCCTGAACATTTACGACATATTATTTTAGCAGGACGTTGCAAAGACGACATTGAAGCTTTTCAGGGACTGTTACAAGAATTAGAAATTGACACTGACAATCGCGGAACGCGAAACCAGGAACACAACAATTACAGGTCACATCCGTCGCAAATCCGCGATGAAAGAAGTAATAACTGGACACGACAAGGCTATTCTCACAACACAAATCGTGACCAAAATAGACAACACCCGTATGACAACCGTTGGCAGAGTAGTAATAACTACAGGGAAAGATCACCTCTCCGTGGTAATGACTATCACAGAGACAATCAGAGAAACAGACAATATGGTAATCAGAACTATTATTATCGAGGGAGACAGAATAATTTCAGACGCAACAGTTCAGCGCGCAGTTACGATTCAGGGAGAAATTCTCCACCACGTGACCGACACGAAAGAAACTGTGTAAACTACCGACAAAACGACAGACCTGAATTCCATCAGAACTGGCGAGCTTTAAACAGGGCAGGGCCTTCTCGTCAGAGTGAATTTGTAGAAGTTAGGTCTCCTAATCCCAATAACGGCGCGCGCCAACAAAGAGACAGACAATGACTCGCACAGCAGGCAGCCGCGTGCGCCCGCTGGCTCCAAGAAAAATAACATAAGACGCTAACCTTAAGAAAACTTCCAGTATTGTTTAACGACGTATACCGCATGACAATTGCATTCAAGTTCAAACTCTGAGTACTATGAAGAGTAAAGGTTTACACCAGGTTTCACATGTAAAACCATTTATTGACAGATAATCTGCCTTTTAACTTTGTCTTTGCCATAAAACGTTTCACTTCACGTTACTAGTATGCTTTAGAAACTGTTACCATGCAACAATGTTTGAAGTTAAATATCCAATCAAGAACCAAGAGAACTTATTTAAACAGAAATGACGAATGCATTGTTATAGTAAACAGACGACACAGTGTTGTATTTGTACATTCTTGCTTGTTAGTTGCACGATTACGTAACGACTATCAGGCTTACATACTTAGGACACATACTGGTACTGCTAATGAGATTTTAATGCAACATTTTGGTTTACTTGAAAATATATTCTGGATTTAAAGTACTTTCTGTGAGATACCAGACGACACAGTGGTTAGTTTATGTGATAGCTACACGATTTTTATCACGACGCTACTAATGAGTGACAATGTACAATGTTGATTTTGCGGTGTATCTGTTTTATATCTGCACAGTTTTCTGAATTCTTCCAGGAATCAAAACATGTTTTATTAGTAACTTTTGTGGTATAGCAACAATGAGACAGCCTTTTTCGTGGCATAACAATACGTTACTGTACAGTACTTTCCTCATCACGGCAATAAGCGTAATAACTAAGATATCTATACGCAAAGCATTTCACTTTTGTGTATCATGAGGTAAGTACATTGACTTTAGCAGAACTTTGCTTACAGAGGACGATAACTACGACAGTTCCACGATGCACATTTAGCGCTACAGGACACGCATTTCAGTGATCAATTTTATACTTAAAACATTTATTTTTAAAGATTTTTGAATTACAAAGAAAGTTTTCCGTGATATATTTCATTTCATTGCTGTAATCTGTAACACCTGAGGGTATAATTACATTAATCCTCAGGGGGGTACACGCTTACTTTGTGTACCATGTGTGTGGCAACCACAAGGAACCCTAGCTAATATGGTATTTGCTTATACAACTTTACACATCGGTACCATATTTCTCTAACACACAAATTACACAGCTATCTGATTATTTAGCTGAGAGAGACAAACATTTATTTTACTACATCAGTGACACATGTTAACGCAATTATACAGTTGGATAACTTCACACTTATGAAACTGTATTTTGTCTGTACTTTGTAAACTGTTCATATTTTTTCGGAATCATTGTGATACTATGAGAGCTTTGAATGATGTATTTGGTATGAGATCATGATTTTTAAAGTACGTTTGAGGCAGCTGACACTTTTGACATGAGCAGAGAATTTTTTTAGGCTTAGAAATTATTGGAGGAAGTTACGACGATTTTGAGATTTGACTGAGGTGTTATGATGTTATTATTACGACGACGATGTGTATTATGTTGTTGAGGAATGTTTATTATGCTACGTATTTCTCATGATGAAATATTGAAGAAGTGTCGACGAATATGTATATGTATAATGAGGTAAGGAATAATGAGTAGTGTTTAGGGACTCTGATTTATGAAAAGGATGTTGGAAACCAAGAAACGTACTTTAAGAGTTATGAAATGTGTGTGTATATTCGTGAATGTATTACAATGCAGACGAAAATTTTTTTTGGACACTGTTATATCAATAGCATTTTGTTTCTACAGATTTGTAACGCAAATTCTTGACCTGTGAAATATTTTTATATGCGACTGTCTCTGTAGCGGAAACTGCTGTCGTAAATATTTCCGTAAGAAAGTTAACGGACCACCTACACATAATGCGTCGTGGGCACCCAGCTGTGTCAGACGCCTGGAGAAAAAGCCATTAGCGCGTGCCTTTCAGAGCACAGGAAAACACCTGGAGAACAAGCCATTAGGGTGTGCCTTTCATCGCTAATGCGACACCCTCGTTACTTGAAAACATATGATTACTCGCACTTTGTGCTAATTGCTGAAATGCTTATGAATTGATGTTAAATATTCGTACATCTGCACACCTGATTATGACAAGTGTCTTTCTATGAGAGTTGAGAGCTACTGACTTACGAAATGCCACATGACTATTGAATGATGTTTTTATGCTTTGGTTTGCGTAATTGCTTATTTCACTTGATATCTGGTTTCCAGCTGTGTTGCAGCATTGCTTTTATAAAATAAAATGCATTTGCTAATGTGAACACTTTCTGTCAACAGATCTATTAAATAATTATTTTATGATCCACATTCTTTAAAAAAGGAGCACTTGGAAAGGAAAGAACAATAAGAAGGAACTAGTAACTGCATTCATAATTTTCTTTTCAAGTAATTGGTAACTTTTTGGTAGAATAACTTCTTGTGGTGCACCACTTTAATTACATAGACATTAAGATGTGAATATACATTTCCCTTATCTGCATTGTTGTTTTTACTGTAATATTTTTTCTTCTTGAGGTATGTCATGTTTAGATATAAGCTGCTGTTTGCCAGGCATAGTGCTACTGAACTTTAATTTGTGTTACTGTGCTAAGCCAATTTTACTACTCATTGATTTTTCATGTTGCTGCACATTGGCTCATATTAGTTGTAATTTTGCATTTTATCTGTTAATTTAGATTTACGGTAGCTTGCTTTGCAATTTTCCAATTTTTTGGTATTTGCTGTTTATATTAATTGTTATGTGATGCTGCATTGCCTCGTCCCTTAGTTTAGCATCTGAGCTCAGTAGATTTAAGTTAGCTTAAGAGGGGGTAGCCTCTAAGAGAATGAGTTGCGATGAATTGGAAGAAATGCATTGAGAAAACAGGTTTAGGTAGGATTTTCTTGGAAATAAATGTTGAGGTAAGAAATGTGTGAACATATAAATACAGAAAGCATGCTTAGATAGAATTTTTTTTGGTGGAAACAAAGGATGAAATAAGAGGAAAGATATATGAAGTTTTGGGTTGGACTGAGTACCAAATGTTACACTGAAAACGAACCCTGTCCTTTCCTATTGGTGTTATCCCACTATGTGTTTGTGTACCCTTGAGTATTTGTTTTCTTCCTGTCTCTGTGTACTGTTTCATAGAATTTTTTTCTCTTCTAATACTAAGCTATATTCACTATGAGGAGGAATACTGTTATCCTCAAATATAAGTTGCATTAATAATATGTTATTTTCTTTGTAAAGTTGTTTACAATTCTGTTCTGTTTCAATGTTCATGTGTGAAATTAATGTTTCGAAAACTATTCTCATTATTTTATGTATGTACTTATGTCACTATTTTTGTAACACTCATGTATATGTTTATTTCTATTCTTTTGTAAAGCCTGTACTACAAATGTTATCTGTATTATTATGTTTTTAATGATGTATTTTGTACCTTTGTAATTGTATTCTTATGTTATAAAATTGTAATTGTCACCAGTTCATGACATTATTAACTTGTTAGTTACATTTCACTGCACACGTTTCTGTTGGTCATAGTGTGTGGACAATATATGAGAAGTAGGGACTGTTAGTGTTTGCACGTGTGTTAATAACTCAGCAAGGGACTGGATAACAGCATTGCTGGTTCTAAGGACAATTTCAAAAACTTTGTGAGTACACAAGTGGTGGTTTATGGACTTGCTATATTCTCCGCAAGACTCTTCGATGGTGATTGTGCACCAGCACAGTCACAACAGTTGGCTGCTGGCCATCTCTTCAAGGACTACAGTAGGTCTACATCTTTGATGATCCATCAATACCATTATTTCTACAAGGACTACAGTGGGTCTACATCTTTGATGGCCCACCAATACCGTAATCTCTACAAGGACTACAGTGGGTCTGCATCTTTGATGACCCACCAATACCATTATCTCTACAAGGACTACAGTGGGTCTGCATCTTTGATGACCCACCAGTACCATTATCTCTACAAGGACTACAGTGGGTCTGCATCTATGATGACCCACCATGCCATTATTTCTACAAGGACTGCAGTGGGTCTGCACCTCTGGTGGCCCACCAATACCGTAATCTCTACCAGGACTACAGTGGGTCTGCTCTGTGATGACCTACCTACCAATACTCTTCAAAATTTCGACTGACTCTGCTGTGGGTTTGCTCTGTTGTGGCCCATTACCTGTCTGCATGTCGAGAGTCAGCACTGTCTTTCCATTGGAAGGACAACACTACTTCTTCAAGACTGCATGGAAATCCACTACTTCTGTGTGCATTTTCTTTTACTGCTCAGACTTTGAGAAAAACTCTGCATTTTTACTGTGATGAACAATCTGGACTGTCTTTATGGACTGTGAGAAAATTTTAGCTTTTGACCAACATTGTATCAATAAGTGTGTGCATTTTATATCTTTGTTACTGTAATTGTGAAAAATTTTTGTCAAATCTGTATTGGCCAGTGCCCAACACCATTTGTAAAAATTTGTTGTGGGGAGCATGGGGGCTATGTAAGTAGGCTGTTTATGTTTTCTCTATGTAAGTAGGCTGTTTTTGTTTTCTCTATGTAAGTAGGCTGTTTATGTTTTCTCTATGTAAGTAGGCTGTTTACGTTTTCTTATTGGCAACATTACGTAGCGCTCAATATGAAAATCACTGGCTGTGCTGTGTGCAGTCTGTGGCTGCTTTGCATTGTTGTAATACTCGCCATTGTAGTGTTGGGCAGCTGGCTGTTAACAGCGCGTAGCGTTGCGCAGTTGGAGGTGAGCCGCCAGCAGTGGTGGATGTGGGGAGAGAGATGGCGGAGGTTTGCAATTTGTCATGAACTGATATATATGACTTGTGATGATATTAAGGTAAATACATTGTTTGTTCTCTATTAATATCTTTCATTTGCTAACTATCCCTATCAGTAGTTAGTGCCTTCAGTAGTTTGAATCTTTTATTTAGCTGGCAGTAGTGGCGCTCGCTGTATTGCAGTAGCTTGAGCAGCGAAGATTTTTGTGAGGTAAGTGATTTGTGAAAGGTAATAGTTCAATGTTAGTCAGGGCCATTCTTTTGTAGGGAATTTTGAAAGTCAGATTGCGTTGCGCTAACTAAATATTGTGTGTCAGTTTAAGCACAGTCGTGTAAGAATTTTCAAAGGGGACGTTTCACAGTTAGCACTCTTCTAACAGCAGCTCGGTTTATCAGTTCTTTGGCGTTCATTTCCGACCACTGGTGACCAGTTTGCCACTTGTGGATCACATCTCTAGGTCTGTAGTGTACATCTTGCCGAGAAGTTACATAACTTTTTACTCATTTTTGCTTTGGGAAGAGTACCTAACTCAATCAATTCTATATTCCAAATACTTTATGTTATACACTGGGGCCCAGAATTAAAGCAACAAAGCGCTGTTTCCCCGTGTTGTGTCTAATTCATAGTATATTCATACAAAATGTCTACAGATGTCCGTACAATAGTGTTCTGCACGGAACATGGCACTCTGGTCAGTGGACAACGATGACGTCAGGGCACCTGTCAAACAGGGTAGTGTTTGTCGGGTAGTCCTACATCCGTAATCGCCGTGTGTACAGTCACAGACGGTGCAGTATGGCACAGAGAAGGCACCTGCCAGACTCTCTGCCGTGGTGGGCCATAAGGACGGAAGTGAGATGTGACACGGAGGCTTAATGCAATCGTTCTGTTGTTTCTCGGATGTGGCGACAATTTATAGAGTCCGAAACAGATCCCGAAGGTCAAGGCAGTGTCGTCGACGTGTGATATGAAAAAGAGAGCACCGTTTTTTGGCCGTAAGGGCACGACGGTAGCGCCTCAGCACTGCACGACAGCTGGCGCCTGACTCTGCAGCGTCCACTGGGCGTGTTGTATCGACGCAAACGGCGTACAGGCGGCTGTCGGAGACCTGCTGTACATGTACCTCTGGTACGTCTCCACAGGAGGGAGTGTCTACAGTGGAGCTGTCAACATTCCACCTGGAGTGTCTAGAGTGGAGCTGTCAACATGCCACCTGGGCGGTCGAACAATTGGGCCGACGTTCTTTTCCCAGATGAGTCCCCATTTGGTCTGCAGAGTGATCCTCGACGCATTCGCATCTACAGGGAACGTGGAACACGATTTCTCAATCCAAACACTGTGCAAGGAGACTGATATCGAGGATCCCGGGCAGGGATTCTGGCGACCACTCGAACACCTCTTCATGTAATTGTACCAGTGAATTGGCGAGGTTTAACCGCTGCCAGGTATCGAGGCGAGATCTCGGGACCTGATGTGCAGTTGTAGCGAGGAGAGATGGACCCAGACTTTGTACTGATGGACGACAGTGCTCGACCTCATAGAGCAGAAGTGTTTCACGTTTTCTTGGAAATCGGAGACCGTGCGTGGCGTGGCCTGCTCATTCTGCCGATTTGAATCCCATAGAGCGTGTCTGGGACGCACTGGGGAGACGGGTTACAATGTGCTGCTCGCCACCTCTACATGCAGCCTAGTGCAGAGGCGTCATCCCATCCGAGTCCCTGACGTTGACATCTGCCCCGGCATCAATCAGGCACTTGACAGTTTCTTCGTGGCCATTCACCACTGCTTCATGCAGGGCAGTGTCGCCACTGGCGTCTGTCGCGTTGACTGGCGACCCCGCATCCAGGATCGCCCGCACTTGGCCGGTCTGACCCTGTGACGCAGCAATGATCAGCCTCCCAGCCAGCATCTGCTTCTGTTCCTCAGTCAGGATCCTGTAAATCACATTACGATTTACATCAGTTTTAGTATAGCAGCAGTGACATGAACATGACCTCCACAACATATCTAAAACACACACACACACACACACACACACACACACACACAGAGAGGGGGGGGGGGTTTGGAGATACAAAATGTTACTCTGTGAAAACCTTGTTTGAAATCAGTCACATAGGTAGTCAAGTAATTTAAAGCCCATTGGATATGTTGGTTAAAATTTTAGCGTTTAGCTTATTGTCACCAAAGAAAAAAAGTCATTCTTGTAGATGAAGAATTATGTGAGTGCATGGTAGCTATTCCCCTCCATATCTGCATCTAGTGACGCCTGTGAGCTGAGGATGACATGGCAGCTAGTTGGTACTGTTGGGCTTTTATGGCCTGTTCTGGAGGAGTTTAGTTTAGTTTTAGTTTTATAATAGATACTGGGTGTCACTGGCCCTTATCTCTAGGAGTCTGCAAAACGGTATGCCTAGAGAATGTGCACGAGATGGCTTTGAGAAGTCTTGGGTCACTGGCTTGATGGACGTGGGAGCAGCATACTGGCAGATCACACAGTGATCACAGTCTGAAGTGCAATGGATGAATGATAGGGTTGCAGGACAACAGTGTGGCAAGAAGGGTAGGCACATGGCCATCCAGAAGAACTGCACTACAAACAGATTTTAAAATGGAACGACTAGCTTTTTCATATAGGCAACAGCTGAAACCTGAGCAGAGGCGAAACTTCCTGGCAGATTATAACTGTCTACTGGACCGAGACTTGAGTTCGGTATCTTTCTGTATTGGGCGAATTGAAGCTGTGAGGACGGTTAGGGAGTCATGCTTGTGTATCTGTCAGCAGAGCACTTACCTATGAAAGGCAAAGATCCTGAATTCCAGTCTCGGTTTTAATCTGCCAGGAAGTTTCATATCAACACGCACTCCAGTGCAGAGTGAAAATTTCATTCTGGAAACATCCTCAAGGTCGTGTTTAAGCCAATTCTCCGCCATATTCTTCCTTCCAGGAGTGTTATTCCTGTAAGTTTTGCAGGAGAACTGCTAAGAAGTTTGGAAGATACAGCACGAGGTGCTGGCAAAGGAAAACTTGGGGGACAGGTCACGATATGTGCTTGGGTAGTTCAGTTAGTGGAGCACTTGCCCGCAGCAGGAAAAAGTCCTGAGTTCGAGTCTCGGTTCAGCAGACAGTTTTAATCTGCCAGCAAGTCTCATATCTGTTTGCACTCTGCTGCTGAGTGAAAATTTAATTCTGAGCTGATTTGATGGGCAGTGTGCCAGCATCAGATTACTGGAAGCTGGGTTGAGATCTCAAGTTGACGTGGGTCATCTCCTGTTGTCTCCATACCACATACAACAAAGACTTGTGTGGTGTACATCCATAGTCAACTGGAACACTGACTGTAATTCTCTGCTCTTCAACGGCGAGTCCTGGTTCTGTCTGTAGCACTCAGATTGTCATCCACATGCCTGTAGATGACCTGGTGACAGGTCGCAGGAAGCATCAGTTCTGCAGACACATACTTCAATTCCCCTGCTGTGGGGAGGTACTGGATATGACAATTGGGCTGGCTCCGTAATTGTTGAAGAAACGCTGAATAGCTGCCAATATGTGAGACATATGGTAAATCCTCTTGTCACTCCCATGCCTATGGTACCAAATGCAATATTCCAGCAGTATAATGCAAGATGCCCCACTGCAGTTCACATTACAAGCGCCTTAAGAAATGTATAGATCCTTGGCCAACTAGTACAGTCTACTTATTTCTCTCTGGGCTGCAATGGAAAGGCGTATACATCCAAACCATCACCACCCCCAATACCCCCCAAAAAATCCCTAAATACAGCAACCATCATCATCTGAAACAGCATGTGATTCTGATGTGGCAAGAAAATCTTAAAGATGAAATTTAGAGGCTGTTACAGTTTTTAGTGATGTTTATTATGGACATTAATTTCAAACAGAAGAAAATTTAACAATTCAATTTCATACATAACAGATAGCTGAACACTTTCTGTATACATTTGAGTGCTTTCTTTGTTGACTGCAGTGAGAACTTTAATCGAGACTACATTAATGTGGGGAAGAAAAGAATTAATTTTGCCTTATGTTCCTTGTATGAAGAGCATATTCCTCCCAGAAAAGCTATACTACATATCTAACATTCCTTAGATAGAGTGAGAGAGTGCAGTGTAACTGAAGGTCCGCATCTGTGGTTTGGTTTTGGGGGTGGGGAGAGGGTGTTCACAGCTTGTTATTGGCTGTCGCACTCCCTCCACCCGAACACAATCTGCCATCCTCACTTTTAACATTGTAACAGATGTCTATGATTTAAGTGATAATTTGTTAGATCTGCGCATAGTACGTCACTATGTAAGTTCTAAGGTACAGCACTTTTGAAAATTATATGGTAGGTAAAGGATTAGCCCGGTAAACCGAAATATTATGTTTCGTTTAAGAACTACAATAGCTACAAGTTTTTGACAAAGTCATAGTTTACAAGCACTTAACCAATATCAGTATTTCACTTAACACTACGATTGTGAACCCAGTTCTGCAGACTGTGGCTATGGAAATGTGTAAATGGTGGAAAGTGCTGTTTATTTCAGCAGTTTCTGCCTACAGAATAAAATGTTAAAATGTTCTCGGGGTTCCAGTTGCTTCAAGGGACTGAAGTGGCGTGAGCTTTCGACCAAGTGCTTCTCAGCCACTGTCAAGTGGAGTGACTGCTGGTGGGCTCCTCGTACACCATTACACAACCCAGCTGCCGGCTGTGACGTCACTCATGGTTACATTACCGCCATACATGAACATACTTTGATTTCATGTCCGGTACGCCCATTTTAACCTTGCAATTGCTGGATATCTCTCCGAGCGGTTCTAGGCGCTACCGTCTGGAACCACGCGACTGCTACGGTCGTGGGCTCACGTCACGTCAGTGACACTGTCCTTCCTACTTCTCGACAATACAAAATGTGCTGCTCTTCTTTGAATATTCTCGATGAAGTCCGTTAATTCTACCTGGTAATGATCCCACACTGCACAGCAGTATTCTAGAAGAGGACGGACAACCGTAGTATAGGCAGTCTCTCTAGTATATCTGTTGCATCTTCAGCCAATAAAACGCATCTTTGGTTCTGCTTCCCCACAACATTTCCTATGTGTTATTTCCAATTTATATTCTCCGCAATTGTGATTTCTGGTGTTTAGTTGAATTTACGGCCATTAGATTTGACGGATTTATCGTCTAACCGAAGTTTAACCGATTCCGTTTGGCACTCATCTGGATTATCTGACACTTTTCATTATTTAGGACAAATTGCCAATTATCGCACCATACAGATATCTTTCCTAACTAATTTTGCAATTTGTTTTGATCTTCTGATGACTTTACTAAACGGTAAATGACTGCATCATCTGCAAACAACTTCAGACGGTTCCTCAATTGTCTCCGAAATCGTTTATATAGATAAGGAACAGCATTACCTTGGGAAACGCTGAAACTTACTTCTGTTTCGCTCGATGTCTTCGCCAATTACTACGAATTGTGAAATCTGTGACAGGAAATCACGAATCCAGTCACAGTCCAGCCTGTGACGACATTCCATAAGCACGCAGTTTGACTACAGGTTGCTTGTGAGGTACAGTGTCAAATGCCTTCTGGAAATCTAGAAAGACGAAATCAACTGGAAATGCCTTGTCGACAGCATTCAATACCTCGTGTGAATAAAGAGCTAGTTGTGTTTAGCAAGAACGATGTTATCTAAATCCGTATGAAGTGTTTGTCAACAGACTTCTCTTCGAGATAATTCATAATGTTCGAACACAATATATGTTCCAAAATCCTGCTGCAAATTGACGTTAGTATTATGGCCCCGTAATTTCATGGAATGCTGCTACTGCATTTCTTGAATACTGGTGTGACCTGTGCAAGTTTCCAGTCTTTAGGTTACGGATCTTTCGTCAGAGAGTTACAACACTAAGTTTCGTTACGACAGTCCTGTGTTCGATCTCAGTATATGTTTTGGTGCTCGTTATTAGCTCAGGATTATTTGTTGCTAAGACGTGTTCCCATAACTGTTTACTATTCAATTGGGATCATGAACTTACTACTCGAAATATTTTCAGAGAATGTTCAAAAATGGTTCAAATGGCTCTGGGCACTATGGGACTTGACTTCTGAGGGCATCAGTCCCCTAGAACTGAGAACTACTTAAACCTAACTAACCTAAGGACATCACACACATCCATGCCCGTGGCAGGATTCGAACCTGCCACCGTAGAGGTCGCGCGGTTCCAGACTGTAGCGCCTAGAACCGCTCGGCCACTCCGGCCGGAACAACTGCTATACCGATGGTTCTTGGATCGACGTTCTTCCTGCGTTCGACCTGCACCCTTTGAGACTGAAGCCCTTTCTGTGTTTCTCTGAGACCCTTTAACCTGAAAACCGCCCAGTCCAAGCTACACAGCCGCTGCTACCCGCGTAACCGCCTCCTGCGTGTAGTGGCTCCTGGCATACTTAGCGGAATATTATGGAATACCGGTAATACTTAAAAATAAATCTTAATAATAATAATTATTGGTTCTAAGGGGATATCGCGGTAAAGTGGGGGTTTCGGGAGGGGAAAATTTAAAATCAAACACAACAATGGCAAAATTACGAACATATGGGAAACGTATACATACAGACTTCAGACAGAACAACGCAAGGAATTCTAAAAAGTTTTCAAAGCAGAAATAACAGGGTACAAGCAGTTGTACTTCAAAGATTCAAAAGGCAAACTGACTATCAACAACAAACACAACTGTGTATTACTAGCAAATTGCTTCAAAAACGTTTTAATCTGCGAAGAACCAACACAACGACTGTTTTTCAGACAGCCTCAAAAGGAAAACCCACTTTCAGAGCCACTGTACTGCATTAAACTCAACAATACACTGGCCAGCCAGAAAACAACAGGGCGCCAGAAGAAGACGGGATATTGGCTGAGATGTGAAAACTATCAGATAAACGAACACTTAAAATGGCGCCGTGTTTATAAACTGCAGCGAAAACAGCTATGTGCTGAGAATTCCGTTGCAACTGGGAACGGAGTTGCTCGCGACGACATTCTTGCGCCAGACGCTGTCCGTGTTCTTGCCGGGTTACGCTTGAGTAACAAATCCATATTAGGGCGAAGAAGTCCACCGCTTTTTTTTTTTCGGGACTGTATTAATGCCGTCGTTCGGAGAATTTCCATGTACTTAGTCGATGCTAAGACAATAGCTGATGCCTAGGGTGAAACTATTGTTATGAAATCTGTTCTGTGTGGCATCTAAGATGACGGAAAATGTAAAGCCTTTTTGTTAGTTATGCCTCGGTATTCCATCGATAACAGTACTGTAAATGAGTTTGTCTTAAACACTAGTACTAATTGTTGGTATGAGTTAAGTCGAGTAGAAAATGTAGGAAAACGTCAGAAGTATGACGCTCTTGTGAACATTCACTGTTCCCTACGCTTTAGTTGTTTTACACGTATTCACGTGTCGTAGTATTCCTTTGTATTTTCACATTTGCTTACGTGCGTCGTCCAACAGTTACATCGCACACGGTGCCTCTTACGAGGATAAGAAATACTGCTGGGAGAAAGGAGGAATTCCTAAGGGACCAAACTGCTAAGGTCATCTATCCCTAGACTTACACACTGCTTCAACTAACTTATGCTAAGAACAACACACACACACACACATGCCCGAGGGAGGGCTCGCAATTAGTGACACGGCGCCTCTAACCGCGCGGCCTAAGACAACCAGAGATAACATTTAATGGCGGGACACTTTCATCTTTCGCATCGTAGACCAATGATGCCACACACGACGTCGCTGGTCAAAGCTGACGGGTGGAACAGGACACTAGAACTGAACCAAAATAGTTCTTAGTGTTGGAATTCATCTATAATCTTGTAGAGATTCTTGTAGAAATAAATTACCTCTTACCATTGATCCATCGAGGACGTGTGTTTCAAGAAACCACGACGATGTACAAGCCTTGTCGACAATCATTCAAACAAGCGACTGAACATGGCACTTGGCGTGGCAGCTTTGTAGGAGCATTTATAATTTGCAGACGCCCGACCTTCCTGTAATTAAAAGATGCATAAAATTAATCTTTCTCCTACAGAGACCCAACTCGCCTCATTTGTTCATGAGACCCAGAAAATATTAGATACAGGCTCCCAGATAGATGCTATTTTTCTTGACTTCCGGAAGGCGTTCGATACAGTTCCGCACTGTCGCCTGATAAACAAAGTAAGAGCCTATGGAATATCAGACCAGCTGTGTGGCTGGATTGAAGAGTTTTTAGCAAACAGAACACAGCATGTTGTTATCAATGGAGAGACAATATATATAAATGACTTAGTAGATAGTGTCGGAAGTACCATGCGGCTTTTCGCGGATGATGCTGTAGTATACAGAGAAGTTGCAGCATTAGAAAATTGTAGCGAAATGCAGGAAGATCTGCAGCGGATAGGCACTTGGTGCAGGGAGTGGCAACTGACCCTTAACATAGACAAATGTAATGTATTGCGAATACATAGAAAGAAGTATCCTTTATTGTATGATTATATGATAGCGGAACAAACACTGGTAGCAGTTACTTCTGTAAAATATCTGGGAGTATGCGTGTGGAACGATTTGAAGTGGAATGATCATATAAAATTAATTGTTGGTAAGGCGGGTACCAGGTTGAGATTCATTGGGAGAGTGCTTAGAAAATGTAGTCCATCAACAAAGGAGGTGGCTTACAAAACACTCGTTCGACCTATACTTGAGTATTGCTCATCAGTGTGGGATCCGTACCAGATCGGTCTGACGGAGGAGATAGAGAAGATCCAAAGAAGAGCGGCGCGTTTCGTCACAGGGTTATTTGGTAACCGTGATAGCGTTACGGAGATGTTTAATAAACTCAAGTGGCAGACTCTGCAAGAGAGGTGCTCTGCATCGCGGTGTAGCTTGCTCGCCAGGTTTCTAGAGGGTGCGTTTCTGGATGAGGTATCGAATATATTGCTTCCCCCTACTTATACCTCCCGAGGAGATCACGAATGTAAAATTAGAGAGATTAGAGCGCGCACGGAGGCTTTCAGACAGTCGTTCTTCCCGCGAACCATACACGACTGGAATAGGAAAGGGAGGTAATGACAGTGGCACGCAAAGTGCCCTCCGCCACACACCGTTGGGTGGCTTGCGGAGTATCAATGTAGATGTAGATGTAGATGTAGAGAGATTCGTATGAATACTCCGTTCGACTGATTTGTAAAATTAAATTATACTAAATATGACTGCTGTGTCGAAGATCCCTGTATTTATGAAACATGCACGAGTGTAGAATTAATGTTACGCATGCGCAGAAAGGTGCAGTCATTTCGGTGGCCGTGCTTTGGCACAGATCACACGCTGGTTGACGACTCCTCATAGACTGCTGCCGCTGCTCCGCGCTGTTGCCGCATTTCTCTGTTTCTGCAGACTGCTGCGAGAGGGGACAGCAACAGCCGCCTCGCTCGCCTTTCGCCTCTACTCAAACCGTTGCTGGGATACGGCGTGGGCCTATGAGGAGAGCCGTGTATTGTTGACAACTGCGTCACGTCTTCAATTGTCTTGTTTACTGTAAGGGGGTACAGTGGATTGAACAATCATTTTTGAAAGGGCCTTAGTGCAAATTTTGACAAAATGAGTTAGGAAAGATAACAGATAATTTTGCGTGCAAAGGGCTTTATTCCAGATATTGTAAATGTGTTTTTGCGAACAAGTTACAGCGACGTCATTTATGAAAGGGCTTCACTCCTCGAATAGCGCCCTTTCAATGGTGATTATATTCGCATTCCATCTACCGAATACTTAATGCACTGTATATTACATTTGGCTTTTCGTAGTTGAACCGTTATTATTTCCGAGCATGTGTTGTGAAATGTAAAATGACTTCTAGTACTGGCTTGGAACATGGTGAAGGTACCAAGAAAAGAGAGAAAGACGTATTGTAGGATATTATGAACAGAATGCTATAAAAACAGCAACAGTGCACTGTCACGAGCGTACTAAACATTTTAACCCTGTTTGTTCATTTTGAACATTGTAACCCATAGTCACGTATTGTGGCCTCTAAACAGATAGAAGTACGACGAAAGCAAACATTCGATGTTTTATTTCCGGAAGTGTCTATTGTTTGTAATTTTGAAAATACTTACACTGGTAGCAATTAACAGGAAGAAAGATCAAGACATTCAACACGATTATATTCGCCATGAATACAGGTATTTCTACGATGATCTTATGAAATGGCCGATACGTGACAAAGCTGCTGCCACTACTTTTGCTGATAATGATGAACTTTGAGTACAGTTATAATACTGTGAAATCGAATGAGTGAAAAGAGAACCAACTTGAAATACTATTAAAACATAACTTTAGCATGTCTGTGAATTACTTCCTCAGGAAAAGGACCTTATTCCAAGATTCTGGAATTATTCTCTCCAAATGATTTGCAGACTTCAGCAACTACAGTAATGGCAAATTATCCGTTTCATTGTGTTCTTTAAACAGTGTTGCATTCCATTCCTGAAAATTTAAAACTTTGAAGTAATGCCTTTTCATGGATAAAAACACTAAGATCGATCAGTCGAGGCGAATCCTTCACTAGGTTAAAGTGATGGACGTCGTTTATCTATTTTTGTTTTGTTGCTCACGTCTAGGAAGAGGAGCAAGTCACTACGGTGATGGAACGAGTCTCTACAACAAAGTAACGTCTGGAAACTTAACAACAGTTAAAATTTGCACGAATAGTACCCAGATCACCAAGTAATATCAAGCGCAATAAACAATACAACACATGAATTTGCTTCATTTTTATACTTGTAGCCCCGTCGATATAGCAGGAGTGAGTCATGACAATTCTTCAGATCAGACTTGAAATTGCGTCGATTACTGCTAAGATTTTTTAATTCTTGTGCTAATTTATTGAAAATGGAGAATACTGCACGTCCGAGATAAGGAGGTGGGATTGATGTGCAGGGTGGATATCTGCGTAGTATTAACTGAGTGAAGGCTGGCAATTCTCGGGGAAAACCCCGAGTTGTTAACAAGAAACAATGCTGAAATACGCATTTAGAGCCACGCGTCAGAACTCCCACACTGCCGAACATAGGTCGACCATAGCTTCGTGAACTTGGACCACATTTTGCTCTAAGTGCCGTTTTCCGAGCCAAGAAGAGCCTTTGAGAATGAGAAAAGCAACAGTAGAGTATAACATCGTAAATCATAAGCTAATCAGAATAAGCAAAGTAGACTAATTCTCCTGTTGATCTATGACTGATTTCAGACACTCTTCCAGTAGTAAATACAGCGCTATTAAGTCTTTGGACAAGATACTGAACGTGGGCGGTCCATGTCAGCTTACCACCTACCCGAACACTTACGAATTTGGATTGTTCGGACTGACTAATGATATGCCTATTATGTCTGATCAAAATGTCGGTTTCGGTTCAGTTGTTGGCTAGAAACTGTAGAAACTGAGTCTTATTTTGATTTAGCATCAATTTCTTTTCTACAACCCATGAAATTACGGCTTCAACTCATTTGTTCCATACAGTGCTTACGTTGCACTCAGTATCCTCACTACAAAAAATCAGCCAAAAGACAGACACAGCTTAGAATTTGTCGTAATGTCCACATCTACATTGATACTCGGCAAGCCAGCTGATGGTGTGTGGTAGAGGATACTTCTGGCACCACTAACTGATCCCCGCTTCCCTGTTGCACTCGTAAGTGACGCGTGGGAGGGGTGATTGTCGGTAAGCCTCTGTATTGGCACTGATTTCTAGAATTTTGTCGTCGTACTGATTTCGCGAAAGAAGTAATATGCTGTCCGACGCTTCCTGGAAAGTACTCTTTCCAAACCTTCTGTGATGCTTAACGCCTCTCTTGTACCCTCTGCCACTGGAGTCTGTTGAACACCTCTGTAACGCTCTCGCGCCGACCAAACGATCCCGTGGCGAAACGCGCCGCTCTTCGTTGTACGTTCTGTATCTCTTCTGTCAGTCCTTACCCTTCTGGTAAGGGTCCCAGGTGTAAGGATCGACATAAGAAGCGTGGGTTCTTTAATCTGCGGTCACTCTTTGCCGCTTCTCGCCATGAACAGGGCGTCCCGTGGTCAGCTACTGTGGGTCTTCGTGACGAGTACACAGCAGTCTTTTTCGGAGCTGTTTTCATACAGCAAGACTTAAAAGGTTACTTCTCCAGTATTGTAACTGCGTGAGATAATTGATTCGCCTACCGTGTTACTATTCCCTATTGACTGATGTACCTTATGAACTCTCCAATACGAAGAAAGTTACGTATGCAAAAGCAACTACTGCATTATCCGTGTAGGAACCGGACACGTAATCTCCGCTCACGGATCACGTGTCTCGTTCACTCGGTCCAGCACGGCTTTCGCTGGAGCGTGTTTACCTTGATGCGTCTCAAAGCGGCAGCCGTAAAAAGCTGCTTTTCCTGATTTCTCGGAAAATACACGTTTTTGGACAGCGTATGTGATAATGAAAAATGCTCAATCTACAATCATCTGTCGATACAGTTAATTTCGAGTCGATTTAATGTTGTGAACTTCAAGGGCGATTTTCTCAAAATCTGGTAGGTAATGAAACAATATATCTTACGTTCTTTACTCTCTGTTTATTCTCTTTATCTGTATCACTTCGATGTTGTCGCGATGACTGGAAGGTGGGTTCGTACTCCAACCTTCCGCGGTGAAACAATTTCGGAAGACCGAATTCAGTGTTTCGGCCTTCTCTGTTTTCTTCCGTTTCGGTGCGAGTTTGGTCTCTGAGTGACTGAATAGATTGTTTCGAGCCGCTTACTGACTGTAAGACCAAAGGTTGTAATGAATTTTAGTCAAATCGGTTGCCAAAATTTTACTGTCAAAGTCATTAGACGCATGTCTAACTATCCTGCTTTATGCTCACTTTGGCTTCATTCAGCTTTTGTTTGTCAGCTAGATTTTGATTTCTCTTGAATCTGTGCCGAAGGTCTGTTTGCTTGCGGTTTCGGACCTCTGTCAGGATACTCGGACAGTGGAGCCAGTCTAAAACCGATATTGGTTACGAAGCACATGTGGGTCCCGTCGTAGAATGATACTCCAGTGTGTGGGACCCGTACCAGATACCACAGACAGGGGCTACGGAACGTATACAGAGAAGGGCAGCACGAATCGTCACAGGTTTATCTAACTCGCGGGAGAGTGTCACGTGAGCGTCGAGAAAGCTCAGTCGTCAGACGGCTCAAGAAAGACGCAACCCACATCCCACGGAAGGCCGCTCGCGAAGTTGCGCAGACGGCTGCTGATGCTGAGCGAGGAGTCCAGAGCCGCTCCCCGGCCGCTCACTGTGCGTGGCTGCCGTGAGGAGGGAGGAGGAGGGAGGAGCAGTGAGGAGGAGGGAGGAGCAGTGAGGAGGAGCCAGGCCGGCCGCAGCGCGGAGCCGCCTCCCCACTCGCCCTTTACCACCACCGGAAGGGGAATACGTTTCGAGACTCGTTGCCGTGACAAGTACCCACTGCCATGCACTACGCTGTGCTTTGCAGCGTACATACGGGGATGTAGATGTAGACGTGACGGTGAATATTCGGTGGTTGTATGTGGCGCTAAGTTCACGAGTTGAACTCACAACTGTGTATAACCGCGCGAGACACACAGCCATCAGTGCAAATACACGGCGCTCTTCCAAAGTACACTTTTACGACTCCGAAGGCGTCTTAGAAGCTGGCAACGGTGAGCAGCTCTCGCCAGCGTGTGTGATGTAATTGCTTGCCGATTCAAACAAACAAATGTCAATATATACTAACCAATAGCAAGAAACTGAACAGATTTAACACAAATCAAGCGAAGGGAATAGTTAATTGTGGCAAGCGCGCCATATTTCAAACATTTGGCTTCGTTTTGTGCTTAGCACAAGGACGTATAACAGTTCGCAAAACCGAGCAGTATAGCTATTTTGTTAAACAACTAAAGGTCATTACATTATCAGCCATCAGAGAGGTCGTGGAGATCAGATTGCGCAACAATAACTACAACATGGACGACCGCCATTTATCTCAGTGTTGAGAGACTACAGAGGAATTCCGGCATTTCGTTACGTACCAGCGTGGGGGAACACTAGAGTCGCAGATGTCGACGTTCACTTACTTCTGAAGTTTGTTGTCAAGAATCAGTCACAGTTTGAAAACAAGGTAATCATTACGAGCAGCGATCTAGGATGATCGACGAACCAGAGGCAGGCGTTACAAGGGAGGCGCTGGGTATCATGGAGAGTCTTTCTACTGGAATTTCGAGGGAGCGTTTTCCAGGAAGAGTCGGACGGCGTGCTACTTTCTCCCACACACGTCTCGCGAAGTGACCACGACGAGAAAATTCGAGGGGTTAGACCTAATACTACCGACATTTTCCCCAGGCGCCATTCGCGACAGAAACACGGAAGGTTGGGGTCAGTCAGCAGTAGCACAGCTACCCTCCGCTTACGGAGTATGACGTAGACGCAGATCAATTTCATTTGGTCGTTCCACTTCAAATCGCTTTCTACGCCCACTCCAACACATTTTACGGACGTAACTGCATCCAGTGACTGTCCTGTAGTTTTGTTAAAGGGTCTGCCTGCTTGTGTATTCGCAGTACGTCCCGTTTGTCTGTGCTGAGCCCCCACCGCGACTCCCTGCACGAAGCGCCTACCCCCTGCACGCCTTCCCGCGTTTCGCTACAATTTTCCCCCGCCGCGCCCTCTCTGTACACAACAGCATTAGCCGCGAAAAGCCTGACGGAGCTCCTCCTTTATGTGTACTGTCAAAAGTAACGGTCCTAAAACACTCCCCTGGGGCACACCCGAAGTTACTTGCACGTCTAAAGACTTCTCTCCTTTCAGAATGATACGCTGTGTTCTGTTTGGTAGACACTTTTCAGTCCAGTCGTACAGGTGGTCTCATATTGCGTACGCTCGTTATTTAGTTGGTTAGGCTGCCGTCCGAACATGCATCGAATGCCTTTCGTAAGTCAAGGAAAAATTTTGAGTGGAAGGGAGGTGCTTTTGTCCCACACTAAAAATGGTTCAAATGGCTCTGAGCACTATGGGACTTAACTTCTAAGGTCATCAGCAACCTAGAACTTACAACTACTTAAACCTAACTAACCTAAGGACATCACACACATCCATGCCCGAGGCAGGATTCGAACCTGCGACCGTAGCGGTCGCGCGGTTCCAGACAGTAGCGTCTTTAACCGCTTGGCCACCCCGGCCGGCTGTCCCACGCTGGGCAATGATTGTGAAACAATAGGTGGACATACGAATCGCGCCGATTTTTGGAACAACTTTGTGATCTGCAGCATTTAAACACGACGGATAGCGCAGTTTATAAGAGCAGATGATGATGACAATTATTTATCCGTTTCACATAGTCGTCAAGAAAGCTAAATGATTGATTTAATATGCGGTCGGAATATGGAGCAGACTAGAGCAGAATTTCCAGACGGAAGATGCTACAGCAATGGAGACATGTAGCCAGCACCAGGACACGTGGACCGCTTGTCGAGGCAAGAATAGAGCGGTGACAAAGTATACGTTCGGGGCTTTTAACACGGAGCGTAAGAAAGGGTCTGACAGATGGCTATCATTAACGTGTTTTCAAGGTGTGACGGAACTACATTGTAACAAAAGGTAGACACAAGAAAATCGAAAATAACCTGATTTCGCCATAAAAGGGTGTATCTTTCAGAGTACTAAATCTATTACCTTGGTCAGAAGAAAAGAAGTCCAAGCTCACTGGGTTATACGTCACGCTGCAGAATCGTTCTTGATAAACGATTCCCGGTTGCCGATGTTATGACGTCATCAAAGTCTATCACCGAGAGAGGACTTCTGCGATCTCTAGCTACTGATATACAGTCGCAGAAAAACTGGAGAAATACTCATTAAAATAGTGAAAAGATTTTGAAGTGGTACAAAGATTGTAACCTGGCTTAAAATGTACAGAAATGTCAAACTACGCACTTAGCATGTATGGTACAAGTGCTGTATCAATGATTAAGACTTGGAATGGGCCAAATCGCGCAAATAGCCGGGTGCAGCTGTTAGTAGGCACACCACAGAGGCCCAGTAGCAGGCAGGGCGCGTGCCGGTCTTGGGAACTTTCAAATCGCCCGCGCGTCTCGTCTCCGAATACGGTCCAAGCGTGTGGGACCCGTACCAAAGAGGAAAGAGACTCTGAAAGGTCACAGGGAAGGTTTCTTTCACTCGTAGGAGACCGCGCCAGAAACTGCAAGACAGCTTTATTCACAGACTTTTGAAGACGAACGCAGATTGTCCCGTGATAGCCCGCATACAAAATTTCACAGACAACCGTCGTGTGATCATTACAGACATTACTAATCCGTGACGTGTCGCTAGCGACCTCATCCATCATATGTGACTGGAACGAGGAAAAATTCTGGAAGGTGGTACGGATGCCAAGTATCCACTCCCATGCACTTCGCAGTGGTTTACAGGGTTTGTACGTCGATACAGTGAATACTCGGTGTTAATCGACGTCTAGAGTATGTCGACGTCGTGACATCACAATCAAGCGTGAGGCATGCAGCGATCGGCCGAGCAGCCTACACAGGGCTCTTGTGGAGTACATTTCTTTCGCCTGCGTGTCGTTTCAGATGCTGATTCAGGCGGTCACGAGTTCTCGGCACCGCGTATGGTGTAACTGCTGGAAGACCCACACAAACACTTTTGAAATTACGGAGCAATATTACGAGACCCGAATACGTGGAACACAACTAAAGTATAGGAAACAGTTAAATCTCGGAAGAGCGACATATTTCTAACATTTTGCGTCATTTTCTGTTTGACTTAACTCATTACAACAGTCCACACTACTGGTCTAGACAAAATCATTTACAGTACTGTTATCAAAATTGCTCTGAGCACTATGGGACTTAACATGTATGGTCATCAGTCCCCTAGAACTTAGAACTACTTAAACCTAACTAACCTAAGGACATTACACAACACCCAGCCATCACGAGGCAGAGAAAATCCCTGACCCCACCGGGAATCGAACCCGGGAACCCGGGCGTGGGAAGCGAGAACGCTACCGCACGACCACGAGATGCGGGCTACTGTGATAAAACGGATTTACATCCTCTGTCATCAGAGACGCCGCACAGAACAGATTTCGCAACAATAGTTTCAGCCTGGGCAGCGATTATTGTGTTAGAGTCAACTGAGTACAGAGAAATTCGTCGAATTTATTACGTCTCCATGTGTGGAAACCGCGTCGCAGACATCGACACCTTCCCTGGCAGCACGATGGCAGTAATACGGTTCCGAAAAAAAAGGCGGTCGAGTTTTTCGCCCTAATCTCGTAATCTCGATTTGTTACTCAAGTTTAACTCGGCAAGGACCGGGAAGAGCTTCTGACGCAAGAATGTCGTCGCGAGCAACTTCGTTCCCAGTTGAAGCGGAATTCTCGGCCCACAGCTGTTTTCGCGGCAATTTGTAACCACCGCGTCACTTCAAATGTTGGTTCATCTGATGTTGAGGAGGTACACACCAGTGTAAGGGTTTTTCTTTCTATTGTCAAATCGGACGATAGTGTTTTCTGAGGATAAAGGGAGAGAGGACAATGCACTTTCAGTCTGTCCCCGAAACACTGAAACTTAAAACCAGAAGATTTAACCCTGCAGTCGTCGCGCTCTGAAAAGAAAAGTATGTGGTCGTATGGATTACATATGTATGCCATGCTCTCAACTAAAAAAAAGAGGCCATTGAATTTACAAATATTTTTATTGGGTGCTTTATGTGTTTCTCACAGTAATATTTATTAAAAAGTATACATATGACCTCATATTTGAAAAAACAAGGAACTTTTCATAGTATGTCACAGTTTTAAGGCAGATAGCATCATTGGCTTTGATTTACTTTCAAAAGACACACATTTGTGTAAAAGCAAATCTAATTGTGATTTTCTCAACGAGAAGTACAGACGATCTTGGAATGATCAGGGCAAACAAATTTTTTACACGCGTTATTTTCTTCTTGTAGTTCTATTTCTCGATCTTCCGCAGTCTTTGCAGCACCCACAGAACTCGACCATGTCATTCCCGAAGTTGCCGGCTGACTTTCCATGACAGGAATGCCAAGAAAGTCCTTTATTTTGAAGGGCAGACTTTTTGGCAACATTTTTTTATCTAATGTCCGCTGAGCCAGCGGTTTCATCCAAGACAAAGACAGGTCAATAAGAAAAGCAGACCATAAAATACAGTAACACGCCATCTTCTTCATTTTCAGGATGCATCATAAAGCGTACACATCTTATCAACTAGATCCACACCGTTCTTTGTACGGTTGTACTGCGTTATTATCTCTGGTTTCTGTTTAGATCCTGTATCGGTGTCAATTTTTGCGTCATTGTGCATTGTTCACATCAAAATTGTTGCATTGTTGTTAGGTTTTGGCACGTAAGAAACCAATGTGGAAGGGGGGGTGCAAGCCAAATTTTGATGAATTTATTGGATTTCCTTTCGCCGCACGAAATTCCCTGGCCACTTCTGTCTTTCCGCACCGTAGCTACAGCGGTTGTTCTATTTTCAAACAGCTGCTTGGCAACACGGAGCGAAGAGAACCAATTGCCCGCCGTTATATTGATGTTTCTGCCGAACACAGGACGTACGTATTACCATATCACTTCTTTCGTTCCTCAAGCGATATGGGCCTTCCGGTTGTTTGCCTGCTTATATTTCCAAGTTGTAAGTGTAGGGGTAGTGAGCAGACACAAGCGCAAATACCTTCGCTCCACATTTTGCGGGCTTGCTGGGAATGTACTACCTAGATGGACAGCTTCCCCTGAATGCCAAAAGTTGTTCATCCAAAGCCATTTCAGCACTCGGAACAAAGTACTGTTGAAAGTTTGTAAGGAATAGATCAAATATTTCCGGTATTGGGGCCAGTTTGTCAATTTTTGCACGCACTTCACGACCATTAATATCATCAAATCGTAAAGTCATGATAAGAAATATAAATCTTTTCTCAGACACAGTCAAATAAATTGCATCAATTCCGGTATGTTTTATGTGGTAAAAAGTTTGGCTTGTGCTCGATCGGCTTATTTTGAGCAGTCAACTCATCAACTGAATCCTAGTAAGTTCCTTCATTTCGATTTGATCTGATGTTTAACATCTCTCTCTCTAGAAAAATTATTCTTGGTGTGGTCTGTTTTTATGTTAGTGTATTTGGTTATGAGATAAATGGCGTTATCGTCCAAAAAAAGGGACATGCAATCTTCGATAGCGGTTTTGTCGTGCGGTTCCTTTAGGACCAAGAGGAACATATACAATGTTATGAGCTCTAGTTCTACCTATGACGAGATTGTGTCATCTACAGTATAAAAGTCAAGCCGTCTACTTCCCTGGGATGGTTCATCACGTGAAAATTCGGGACTGTTCCCAGTTGCTTCACCTGACACGTGTCCCTCTTGCTCGCTCACACCGGTGCTCCTGCTCTCTGCTCTTCCACAACATCATCTTCACCGTTATAACTCGAGGCGGGAATCTCTTCCTCATCCTCAGTCTCCTTCAGCCAAGCCAGAATCCGAGCTTCTTGCCTCTGATCCATAATTTACCTAAAATTCAATGAAATTCTACTATTATTTCAAATATTTATAAATTGTAAGACAATGAATAGATGTAATACGTATTCCAACAAATAAGTGGGAAAAGCGGAGTAAGAAAAGAAACTGTTTTTGGAAAATACTTACGTAACAGGTCGCGAGACAACCACACGTGACCGGCGCTCGGTCCGCCAACAATCCATATTAAAGTACACAGAAGCTCGAAGCATTGTCGCTTCCGGACTTGGAAATTTATTTCAATTTGCACAGGTGGATTACATATGTAATCCACACGACCACTGCAGAGCCAAACGAGTTTGTCAAACTGCTTCATCGCCTCGTTAGTAAGGGCGACCTGACTTGATGTAGTCTCTGGTTTGGAAACGGAGACTGAGCCGTTGGCAAAAGTTTACCGCCGTTACTTACTACAGATGCGTCCTTATTTCCCAAATAAAGTAGAGCACACAGCGAGAGCTGAATGACACACACAAAAACGAATGAGACGTCGTTAAACATGGTGATGATGTCTAGGGATTTTTTTCTTTCAAGTCTCGATGTACACTCACGGCACTAGAGTAACGTAATCTGTGTGACGTTGTGGTGTTCGTGCACGAGCGGTGAAGCACAAACATCCTGCGAAACCGCTGTCTGGTCTGCTCCTCGTGTGGGAGTGAGTCACAGTCCAACAAGAACAGGAGTTCATCGAATAACTATAATTCGGTCGTTTGTGAAAACAAAGATTTGTCAGTAGAGTGTATGCTGCCGTTCAACAGGGCCAGACATCCATCGCATCAACATTAGGTTAACTGAACTACTGCACGCGCAACGTTAATACAACAAAGATATCTGCTACTCAAATCAGTGCTTGATTTCAGCTGCAGACGAGATACAACAGTAAGTGTCTAATTCACTCGGTTCCCAACCTCACCACGGCGGGAATCGAGCCATGTGCCGCCTGTATGTGTATCTCTGTGGTGGAGGGTGTGAAGCGTGGTGTGTGTCCGAAGTTCTACACAGGCCAAGGGGCGGCGTGTAACGCAGTCCGGCACCGCCGACTGAAGCTCTGGTCGCCTTCGTTCTCGCCATCGGCTCTGCCCAGCAGCACCACAAAAGAATGTGGATGACACGAGGTTTTTCTTTTAACCTCCGGCTGCCTTTTCAGTGAATTGCTGTTTGACTTGAACGTGGTCTTTGTACTCACATGTTCAGTGCGTGAAGGTCCTGCATAGTTTTTCTTTTATCTGCTGCCAGCTGCGAATGAAATCTATCTAAACAGAGGAAAACAACTGGACACACTGCCACGAAATAACACAGCTTCTCACACCGCTTTTATATTCCACATTGCTACGGATCAGATGATATTGTCGATTTTTTTAATTACATCTTCACAGTCGATGGCTGGTGACAAAATATATACGGTTAGGATTTCGCCTTGACTCAAGACGAATCTTTGTAGCCGTTACAATTCTTCATAACCTTAGGCAGTAAATACGTTACACCTCTTACCGCACAACACGCGTGATCCTGGAGAAATAAAACAGTACCACATGCGTTAATTGGCGTGTATAAAAATGTTTTGACGGTACTTATTGACCACTTCTATACGTGTTTTCTACAAGACCTTCTCACACAACCTCCTCCTTTTCAGGAGTTTAGGGTAACATCATTCGAGGCATCTATGACAGAAGGACAACTACCAATGCGCGGGCTGCGAAACAGCACTGTCCGGATGCATTAAAAAGGCGAGCGACTAGGAATGCGAATCACATGTGAGAATGGAAACGCATCTGGTAAATGGTGGGCTACGCCAAGTTCTGCTGTGGGTAGATTTTTAAAAAATTCCCGTTTTCGTTTGTGTCAGAAAGCCGCCATTTCTCGCGAGACAGTTAAACTGCCAACATTTCGGAGCGCCAGCAGCAACGGTCAGCCGCTGAGGCGGTGAAAGGCTGTGTCGGCCGCAGGAGACGGAGAACTGACGGGAAAACAAATTCGGGTTGTGCAATACTGGGAGTTGCATTTGTGACTGAATGTGCTCAAAACCACTACGGTGTCATTGTGGAAATCTGACGCCGGTTTCGTGACTGTGTATCACGCGCTGGTACTCTTGTCAAGTGCGCAACATATGCGGACGACCCGACAGGTGACATACGTGTAAGGCACGTAAAGAGAAAAGGCGTAACCTAAGCAGTGCTGGTGGAGCGAGGTCTGCCACACAGCAATGTCATATATGCCTGACGTGACGTGACGTGACAGAGTGACGTGCCGCAAACGGTATAATGCAGTGGAAGACAGTAGGAACACAAAAGGAAATGAGATACGTGTGGCCAAGGCGCTGCGAAAGAAGATATAAAATCTATTTCCTGATCACAAAAAGTCCTCCTGTAAAGTGCTAAATATATAAACGTCGTGACAAAAATGTCTCTCACGCTGTTACAGGGCACCGTGCGTGTCCCTACACAGTCGATATTAGTGAATGGAAGACTCTGCACCATTGATCAACTGGAACAAAACTTTTATCTGCGTTGGTCGCTTTGTTCCTTTCATCATGAGTAATGACGAAATACTTATATAACGTCTGTGGTTTGGAAGTAACGATTCAGAGACTGTTCAAATGGTTCAAATGGCTCTGAGCACTATGGGAGTTAACATCTGAGGTCATCAGTCCCGTAGACTTAAACCTACTGGTAACTAACCTAAGGACATCACACACATCCATGCCCGAGGCAGGACTCGAACCTGCGACCGTAGCAACAGCGCGGTTCCGGACTGAAGTGCCTAGAACCGCTCGGCCACAGCGGCCGGCTCACAGACTGTTAAATACGGTGATTTTGACTCTTGTTTGTATCTCGGTATATACCTACAATATATGGACAATGGTCTGTGGATCCATGTAGTCCTCGTTCTTACTGCCGACTAGAGGTAAACACTACTCTATTTATTAACGGTTTTGGCTATACTGGAAGGTGGTAAATTTTGCCTGAAGGCCAGCATCAAGCTGTGTTGTTACAACTGAAAACCTGCTGCGAATTTTCGCGTATTTACTGAGCTCTCTGCCAAGTGAGTGAGACGTTGGGTGTGGCTGCGGCAGTTCAGGAATTAGGCAGCGATGCACGATACAGCACTGCTACGTATCAGATCGATTTCTGTACTGCAGTGAAAACACAACCGTTTCTGCATGTTGCGGATTAATAAAAAATTAAGTGAATTTTTTTTGGTTACGTGCAATCAATAAATAACTTCCTGCCCACTGCAAGAGTCATATACGTTCACACCGATAGCTTCACACCGCCTGAAACCACGTTGTTCACATTAAGTAACATTTCTGGAAGCCTTATCGGGGCGTGGTTTTGAAATGAGTGTAGATATGGGTTGCGCACCTATTTCTGACACAACTTCTTGGTTTGCGTCATTCAAATACGATGCAGAACGGACAGTGTACTAGACACGAGGCTACAAAAATGACTTTACGTGTTTCCACAAAGTCAACAAGACGAGTACTGGCCTGTTTTTATATATGAGCGGACATGTGGAGGAGACCACAGCACCATTCCCAGAAAGAAGTCGTCACAGCGATGTAAACATGTCGTCTAAACGGCTCGCGCGATCCTTTTGCTGAATCAGCAGACAGAGCGATTAATAATTATATAATTGGCAGCTGCAGCCAGCAGAGTTGAAACCAGTCGTAAGTGTAATGTTTCGCCAACCGTTTTAGGCAAAAGTATTTAGAATATTGTTATCAGCGAAAAAATCGAGGAATACAGACATTCTTTTACATAACAAAAGGGCTTTACATCTCTCTGTCATCACAGAGGCCGCACAAATCAGATTCCGCAAAAATAATTTCAAGCTCTACAGCGGCTGTTGTACAGAGCAGTTTGTCGAATCACTTACGTCCCGACGTGGAGAAACAGCGTCGCAGATGTCGTCGGCACCTTCTCTGGCAGCACGACCATGGTGATACGGTCCCGAAAAATGCCGATGGACATTTTCAAAATAACCTTGAACTGTTACCAAATTTTAAGTCGACAACAGCACGGACAGCGTCTGACGCACGAATGCCGTTGGGAGCAACTCCTTTCCCAGTTCGGCCCACAGCTGTTTTCACGGCAATTTATAAACACTGCGTCAATTTAATTATCCGTTTATCTGATACTGACGTATTACAGGGTGCTGAACTGGAAAAGAACTGCAATTACGATGATGTGGTGACGGCTTTTTTTAGCTGTAGTTTAATCGGAAGAACGTAACATTTTTCATCGTGTTTACTGTTTGAGTCTATTTCCCTAAGCAATTAAAGAGATTCAGCCGTTCAGAAAAGTTTGCTACCATTACTTAAGTACAGACACTTCCTTAGTTCCCGTACAGGGCAGTGCACACAGCGAGAGGTGAATATCGTACAAAGAAATGAATGACTTCGTTAAATATACTGATATCAGCTGTCTTTTTTTTCTCCTTTCTGCTCTCACTATAAAGCTACGGCACAAGAGTAACACACACTGTGTGACGTGGTGGTTGTACGCGCAGGAACGGTAAAGTATAATCTGCCGGAACCAAGAGGTGCTATCAGTTTCTTCTGACCAGAAGACAAAGTAGCTTCAAATCTTACCAATACTGGCTAAACTGAAACCAGCAAAATACTTCCTCCAGAACCACATCTTCACTGGCTCCAAAACTTTAATAGCAACTGGAAGTTTCGATGTTTACGTCGAGACATCGGTCTGAAAGAAACAGAAGTGCCGTAGTATGCATTATTCGTGCAAATCTCCGGGGTACAACAGACGCTTTGTTACGCAAAAGTCAGTGTATCAATCACAAATTAAAAATTCTAGTAGTACAAAGTGGTTCTAATACAGCAACTGTGTTTCCCGTAATTGGGTCACAGTTTTCAAAGTTTACGTACATGTATGACTGGCGCCAGTTTCTACTACAGTCTTCTAGTAAGGACCATTTAAACACGACGGAGAGTGCACAACGCGTTTTGTAGAAGCAGATATTAATGAGTAATTTACTCTGACTCTTCATCAAGGCAACTCTGATATTGATTTGATACGTGGCCGGAATGTGTGAGATGTCGCGGAACTACTTTGCGGAGGAAGATGCAACTACAACGTTAACACGGAGGAATCTTTTGGAACACTGAACGTATCATGTTGGTGAACAGAGGATAAGGTAGGGGCTGCATATGTAGGTTGTGACAATCTCTCGTAATAAACAGGACGGGAGTGTAGAGGTTACAACGTCACGGTTGTGTATCATGGAACGCCATGCGCATGGAACATATGTAAATTTTCCACAGTATGACTACACATCTGCATATGCGTTTCTAGGGCTGGGCTGACCGGTGAGCTCCCGCGCTTGCCGACCATCACAAAGACACGTGAAACAAAAGTCGTTACAGTTTGCCCACTGACGCATCACTCAGGAATGTTTGGACACTCTTTCAAAAGCGAGAATTTCAACCCAAATGACAACAGCACACGCTACGCGGCAAACATTTCCCAAAATCCTTGGGTTGGATGAAAGCAGGAATGTTGGCTGTGTCGGTCGTCATTTCTGAAACTCTACGAATGGCGAAAATTGTTGACACGACAGAGCGTTAATCTCTAACCCACTATTATGAATTTACTCTACAAGCAACGTTTTCTTCTTATCTCGATATTGGTTCGTCATTTGTACTATATAAAGCACAAGTCGTAGGTTTTTATTCCGTGTAAAAATAGGACGTTACGGATGTCACTTCTTAAAGCATAATGCCACACATGAGACGTAGTCGTGAGGAAATGGCCAGAAAACTATATGATTCCCGCCAACCGATTCTGTGGAAGAGGCCAGCTGAATGAGCCACAGTCCAACAAGAAGAGAAATTCGTCGCATTCCTGTAATTCTGCCATTTGTGAAAATAAAGAGTTGGCAGGACAGTTTTTGAAACGTTTGCTGTCGTTCCACATGGCCAAAAGTAACAAGGACAGTTATCGCATTAACGTCGCGAATCTTGCAGAAAGTAGAGTAATTGAATTACCAAATGAGTGATACTAATGCAACAAGATCAGTTGTTGAAGTCAGTACTTGATTGCAGATGCAGATAGTGCAACCGTCTAATCCATTTGGTTTCGAACCACAACACGGGAAGGATAGATGCAGGCGCCGTGTACACGTGTATCTCTACGGTCGAACACATGAAGCCCGGTGTGTGTTCACAGATTCACATACGCCAGCGAGGAGCACATAACGAAGTCAGGCATCGTAGACCAAAGTTTTGGCGGACTTCATTCTCGCGATAGGCGCCACTCAGCTACACGACAGAATAATATCGCTGACGCAAGCTTTTTCCAGGTTCTTTGCCTTCTCAGTGAATTAATTGTTGACTCGAATGCAGTCGTCCTCCTATCATGAGCAGTGTGTAAAGGCATTCGAGGAATCCTTTCTTATCTGTTACCATTTAACACATCGATACAAAGCCGACGATGCCGTCAACGTTTTAATTACGTCATCGTAAGCGATGCCTGGTGACAACATATTCGCTAATTCTACGTACACGACTAAGATTTCTCCTTGGCTCTAGAGCAATTTTCCTGTCCATTATACGTCTTCAAAACCATGGACTGTAAATACGTTCCAGCCCTTACCGTTCCACATATTCCGCACGACGCGTGTGATCCACGCGAGCGTAATAAAACAGCATCAGTGAGTTATTTGGCTTCGATAAAAACGTTTTGACGGTACTTCTTTACGATTTCCTTACATGTTTACCGGGAGATTTTTTCACTCAATCGCCTCCTTCTCGGGGGTGTAGCGTAACATCAGCTGGAGGCAGCTGTGACAGAAGGCCGTCCATGAATGTGCCGAGTGCGAAACAGCACAGTCCGGATGCGTTGCAGTGATACAACTGGCCAGCGACTGGGAGTGTGATTCACATGTGGGGAAGGACACACACCTACGCGAGTTGTTGCTGTGGGTAGACATGCGTCAAGTAGGGATTCACTCTCATTTCGATGATGAACACTTGCATCTGAATTCTTCTCCCGTTTTCGCTTATTTCACAAAACCGCCATTACTCGCGGGAGAGTTAAAACTGCCAACATTCCGCGGTGCTGGCAGCAACAATCGGTCTCTGACGCAGCGACAAAGCTCTGTCGGTTGCAGGAGACGGAAAATTAACAGAAAAATAAATCCAGCTTCTACATTACTACTATATGTATTTGTGACTAACGTCTAAATGTGCTGACAATCAGTACGGAGTAATTATGCAGATCTGATGCTGGTTTCGTGATTTTGTGTGTCGCGTGCTGGCTTTCCACTGACGTGACGCAATGTGGGCGGAAGACCGGGGTGGGAGTCATTCAGTGTAGCGTACGTTAAAAGTGAACAAATTAAGAAGTGCTGGTTTCGCCATCCTGCATCGTTTTACAGGGACCGGAGAAACGATTTGACCAAAAGTTTAGGGCGCAAAGACAGTGTGAAACATAGTGAGTACAACTCGGAGTCGCAAATTTGTATTTTCGGCGCTACAGGAACGTAATTAAAATCTGACATGTGGACGTCTTTACTCAAAATGAAAGACAATTCACAGAAAATGTAAGTGTAAGCACAGTCTATGAACTAAGCAGTCTCAGGACGATAACAAGAAAAACTCAAAGCATCACATACACCTGTGTAATACTTGGCTGACGTTCCAGACAACACTTCTTTAGACAATCACATGTGCATGTTTTATATTTCAAGATGTCTTCAAAAGGGCAAAGTAAAGGAAAAATGATCCACCACTTAATTAGCGTCCTGTATGTCGCAGCAAATGTTCAAACTGCCCACCGTTTTTATGCTGGCATAGCGCTATAAATATTCAACAGCGATCTCTAGTTCCTATACTCGGATTGCTTTTTTCAATGCTGTCTTTCTGCCCTACACTTTGGGTCAGACTGTTTTTTTTTTTTTTTCCACACACTGTACATGTGAGACAAGACGAGGCAGAATGATGGTCAGCCTCTCAGGAGTCCATAGAAAGTGCTGGAAACGGCAAAATGACGGAATGCGTTGGTACTGGTAGATAACTTTAAAATTTAATAGAAAAAGTGCGATACGTTTAACCAAGGCGCTAGAATGTAAGATACGTTTCTTGATCGCAAAAAGTCCTCGACTGAAGTAGTGAATCTACAAATGTCATCACAATAGCTTCCGTCACGTTAATGTGGTGCAACATATGAGCCCCTACAGCATCGGTATTTATGAAACGAGAGACAGTGCACCGGTGGTCAGTTCCCAAAGCACTGAAAATGAAACACGATTTTTAACTGTGTTGGTCCCATTGCTCCTATCATCGTTAAGTAAAGTATTTTTACAGCTTCTGTGACGTGGAAGTGATGGCAGAGACCGACGAATACCGCCATATCAACTCCCCCCACACGTTAACCTATGGAACCAAGTAGCCCTCATTTCTTCTTCTGATCAGAGGCCAACCACATTCAATTTATTTACGTTTTTGACTGTACTCAAACGTGGTGAATTTTGCCTCTAGTCCTCCGTCAAGGTATATGACACCTGCTGCGATTTTCCATGTTTGTATTCAGCAGTTAAGACAGAGACGACGACTACACGGGAAACAGCATTCAAGTGAGGAAAATTTCGGAAACCATTTATCTCTAATCACGAAGTTGCACGTTAAACATTAATCGGCTTTGATAGGATGAACAAACGTCGATGTCCAGAGCTTCATAATTTTTACACGCATCTCTCTGCAATGGAGCTGCCCTTGACGAAGCGAACTTGTCATTTTGTGTAATACGAAGAGGAAACATTAACAAGTAGTGGAGAGTACGGAGTCCTGGAAGACGCCAGTGGAGTCGTGATATGGGGGAAGATGGGGAGCAGATTGCACGTAAAGGGATGTCCAAAAGCCTCGTGCACGGCCACTGAAGCGTACGTAGCTGATTTATTGAACAATTAGGATTACGCTCGTTGCGGAAAGAAGCGCGAGATGGGCACTGCTGCAAACACATTTCACCAAAAAGCGTTTGCCGTTTACGCACGGCGGCAAAACTACTCAAAGACTGAAGACTCATTCAGACCGCTGTGCACAGAGTTAGGGGGTGTCTTGTCTCCGGCCACTGTTTGCCGTAGCCCTCGCCACTGAGCGAGAGGCTGGCTGTGGCTATTAGCACATTTCCAGGATCCACATCGCAGTGCTTGCGTGATAAGACAGAACTGCTATTGGCAGATCGGTTTGCAAATACTGCCCTACGTACTATGTAGTAGCAGTCCTACTATTTGACGGTATATCGATAATTTTTACTTATGGACCGTCTGACAGCAACTGAATAAAACACAATTTTAGTGCCATACGCGTTTCGCCTTTATTTTCTGCAAGACATCATCAGTGGCAGGTTGCGTGGACAATTTCTTACATATTACGCTCCTGTTGCATTTTCGGTGTTCTTCTTCTTATGAATGCGAATTCGCGGTTTTTTTCCCACATTCCACAGCACTATGAACTGAACGCTTGTTTCAATACAATGTTTTGGTTTCTGTTCTCGACTGTCAGACGGTCCATAAGTAAAAATTATCAATATACCGTAATATTACACGCAACTGAGGAAGACAGGACTACAAAAGTTGAAGATGTTTACTATTTGACGTTCACAGAAACGGACTGGGTACCAGATACGCTTCCTAATGTAAGTATATCACGGAGAAATCGAAGATTCGAATACTAGAGAACGATTCTATCATCGCAAATGTCCGCAGACGTGTTTGTCCCATATTGGGCAATGACTTCGAGAGAGTATCTAGGAATACAAATCGCATCGATGTGTGGTACAGCTTTGCGACGCCGTCTCTTGAAACACGACGAATGGCACGTTTAACAAGAGGGTATAAATAATGAAAACTTTTATTTTCGTGGTTTATCAAAAAACATTGCGGAATTGTTTTAATGTATACCAAGAATGTGAAACAGACTACGTTAGAATTTTGAAACCATAAGGAGTATAAGGTTTGCGCTTGTAGCCCGGTGACTTAAAAACGATCGGCCAGATATCCGCCATTTGCACGCTTTAAAGGAGGGTTAACATCTATACTAGGAAAAAAAAAGTGCCGTACTAAACGGAAACGATCACCTCTTCAGAAAATCATGCATCAAGGAAAACATGTCAAGCAGTCAGCCCTTACAACACAAGTAAGGCCTGAATAAATACATGTAAGCGACAGAGTTGCAGACGGTTACGTACACACCACTGAGATGTTTCTAGAGTGTGCTGAAGCTAGAGACAAACAAAAAGTATGCTCTTGAAATTCCTTAACTTCCTAAAACGACGGAACTTTTCGAGTGCTAAATGTATTTTCTTGGTGTGGCCAATAACAGACCAAGCTGTGTCGGTTCCAGAATACATAATTTCGTAGGCAGCTTTCCAGGTAAGCAAATTCGTCTCTGGTTTTACAGTGGTGAGTTTCCTGCTCTGCTAATGGTGCAATTTGCTTGCCCACGGCCAACAACACGTGTGTAAACAGAGAGGGTATTACGAAACCTGAATATGCTTTGGACGATAATGCGATAAAACAGTTAGCAATAAATGTAAATATTCACTGTAGTATTTTAGGTAAAATTAGTTGCGTTATTTATAGAGGTAAAACCAAGGTACATCAGTTCCGTGGAAAGGCAGGCCGCAAGAGATGGGAACGTAGAGCAGAAGCTTGCACCGGCACCGCGGCTACCGTCTTTCCTCGAGAGGCAGCAGAGGATTTCCCCGACTTGGTTGCGATTCAAGCATGGGGGGGAAGCAGCGTCGCAGACATCGACGCCTTCTTTGGCAGCACGGCTGCAACCGGCTGGTGCAGAAAGAGACGATGGAGAGATTCGTCCGAATCTTGATTTCTTATTCAAATCTTACGCGGCAAACACGCCGAAAGCATTTGTATCCAGAATGCCGCTGGGAGACACTCCGTTCGCAGTTGTAACGAAATTTTCGGCGCAGTACTGCTTTCGCGACGTTTTAGAAATTCACCTCTTTGTAATTGTTCGTTTATGTACTGCTGAAGAAACGAAAACCTCTGAACAAATTACGATGATGAGTCTACGAAACATTTAGCTTTGGAAAGAGAACGATTATGGAAATTATTGTCGATTATATCAGTTAGTATCATTTCCTGGTGACGAATACGATAGATTGTTACTTTCCACGTCTGCATACGAGTTTTAGCCGCTGTTTCAGAGCAATAAATCATTGTCTCTCCATGTGAAGAAATCGGTGCTCGACACTCACATTATGTATGTGAATGCCAACAAGATAAGTAAGAAGGAAGAAGACGTTGAATCTTTATAGATTGTCCATTACTATTGCGAAAATATTGAAATGCTTTCAAATGCGAACGGAGTGTGTAATACAGCAGACAATCGTTTGCTATAGGAAGGTGGAAGTGTTGGTTGGTTGGTTGGTTTGGGGAAGGAGACCAGACTGCGTGGTCATCGGTCTCATCGGATTAGGGAAGGATGGGGAAGGAAGTCGGCCGTGCCCTTTCAGAGGAACCATCCCGGCATTTGCCTGGACTGATTTAGGGAAATCACGGAAAACCTAAATCAGGATGGCCGGACGCGGGATTGAACCGTCGTCCTCCCGAATGCGAGTCCAGTGTCTAACCACTGCGCCACCTCGCTCGGTGTGGAAGTGTTATGCAAGCATGACGCCACAAGTGATTACTGGAAGTCAGTAGTGTTTTTCATTGAAGAATACGATGCGTAATTTCGATTGGACAGAATGATAACTTCGGCGATTTTGTGTCTGAAAGGCCTAACTCTAAACGTGGGTTTATATAGATTAAATACAGTCATGTGCGCTCCACCGACGTTATTTATCGCTTAAGGGTTTACTCGCTTCTAACTCCGATGAATGTAAAGTTTGACTGATGGCTGTGCATTTACTATCATCTTTCCGTTTTCGTTTTCTGCATCAAACCGCCATTATTCGCGAGAAAGTTAAAACTGCCGACATTGTGGAGCGCCAGCACCAGCAATAGGTACCTGAGGCAGCGACAAAGGTCTGAGGGCTGCAGGAGACGCAGAATTAACGGAAAAATAAACTCAGTTCCTATATTTCTACGATCTGCAAGCGCGATTAAAAGTGCTCAACGTCAGTACCGTGTCATTATGCGAATCCGACGCTGCTCTTACGATTTTGTGTAATCCCTTTTGGTAGTCAGTCAGTGACGCGTGTGAGAAAACGCAAACGTGAGAAAACGCAAACCGTTACACATTATCAGACATGATACGACAAGGGTGCTGACCGCAGTCTCAATTCTTCGATAAAATGAAAGTGCTTAAAAGTGTAAAATGATGGAATGCCGTGGTAGTGTTTCTTGCTTCGAAATAGAGCAAGAAATCCGTCATCGGTGACCATGTTTCGGCAGACGATATGATAGCGTTTACATGACGAACCAGAAGCGGTAGTGGCAGATCGGTTTATGAAAAGCACATTCGTTAGCCGTTTGTACAACTGTTAAATAACGTTTCATGTTTTGTTTGACACAATGAAAGCGATTATTAACATATCGTTACTTTATCGAAGCGGAGACACAGAGAATCAAATATTTTATTTTTACGCTAAACATTTCTCCTCCGTTCGACATTTATAATTTTCTGCAAAAAGATATAAGAATTTCCGTGTCCATTACTATATACAAGGTCCTTGGTCGTTGTGTGACAGAATGGCCCCCGTATACATTTTTTTCGCCCTGTTTATTCCGTTTCAACGCCTTATTGCTTATATCATAGCTTAACACGGGAAGTCGCATGCTGCCATCTGCCGGCCATCGACTACACTGCGTCCTCCTTTCGCAGTTACCTTCTTCTGCAAGGAGGATGGTAAGTTCACCCAACCTGGATATGATGTGACGTCATTATGACGTATATACGCTTTAGTCGATTAACACACCTATCGACTTTTACGAACGTTCGAGATTCTAAACTGTCGTCAGCTAGTGGTTTGTTTTGGCACGTGCGATTCTGATAACAGCTCAGTGTGGCAGCGTATATGTATTTCGCCAAAATAAAAGAGCTGGATATTAATAGAAATATTCCTGACTGTGGCCTTGAAAACACCACAGACAGTACGTTTCGTAAAAAAGTGAAGTCTTCTTATGTCCCGACCAGATTTCATTGTGTGGTTGTTGTGTTGAACGCTTACGCCGAAAATAATATTTATTTATTATCAATATTTTAGTATGGTTTCATACAATTGGTCTTGTCAGTACATATTACATTGTAGCAGCATACTCTTGCTGACTTTTTTTTCTTAATTTATATAGCTGAAAGAGAACTTGTGCAAGTTTGTTAGCTAAGTAATTTATATGTCCATCTCAAGATACTCTTTTATCAACCATAATTCCAAGTAATTTTACACTCGGACCGCAGAGACAGGTACCTTAGTGTCCAGTAACGACTGGTGCGTAGAATGATTGAATTTCGAACTTAAAAAGAAAAATATGAGGCATTGTTGAAGAAAAGTCGTCGACCGGAGATGAAATATGAGGGGAAGTGGATTTCTCAATGTAATCTTAACCAAAGGTTAGTGTCTTGACGCATCTAAAGATTTTGGCTGCTGAGTGCTTCTTCTCACCGAGTACGAATAACCGACGCACTTCAGCTGGGTCAGAAGTACATCAATTTCAGCTTGAGATTCACAATAACCACGCATTTGCCCATCGTCATCGATGCTGAACTCTTTCAGATTTTCTCTCATTAGTCTCTCGAATGCTGAACACATAATTAGACACGAGCAAACGAAAAACAACGCACAGGACACAAACACAGTATAACACACGATTTAAACGCGAGGAACGCAAAACACATTTAAACGAGTGCCGCAGAGCACAGCGCTACCCTGTCACTACCTCTCGAAAGTTCACAAAAGTCGAATAGTGGATATACTGTTTCTATCGTTTTCGATGTAGAGTGTACACGTCATAATGACGTCACATCGTATCCAAGTCCGGTGAACTTAGAATCCTCCCTTCTGCAACACGGGGCGCCATCAGAACGTCTTTCGATAGCGCTCTTTGGGGTGCGAATCACGCACTTCCAACAAATAAAAACAGAACATTCGTACATAAAAATCTCTTGTATTGGGCAACGAGGGAGGCTGTAGCCTATTTGTATGAAAGAAGGTAAATTGAGACAACTGTGAGCCGACAAGACTGCCACATCAGAGAAACAGGCAGTTGCGATTTCAAATCCGCCTCCACACAGCACCAGAGAATATCGTATAACGCAGTCAGGAGCCGTAGAATAAATTTCAGACTGTTTTCGTTCTCGAGCGAAGCGTTGCTCAGCGCTTTCAAATAAGTAGTAGCATATTAAAACATGAAATAAGTTTATATTTTGTATTTCTTTTGAAAAGAATGGAAATAAATAAAGTTTTTTCTCGTCACGTTCCAACACTACCAGGAACATCTTTCCTTTTTCCCTCAGAGGAAAAAAATTGATTTCAATGTCTGGTGCAAGTATATTCCCTGCGAAGCGTACTTTTTAACTACTTAATATAATACGTGGCGTTAATTTCTCTTTAGTTCTTCAGTGACAGGGCACAATTCCTGGCATGGAGAACAAGAGACATAAGCAGTTAGGTGCGGCGCTGGAAGATACATCATCAGAATGGAGAAAGAGCTAAAGTAACAACCGGCGGCAGTCTTCAGAGAAAGTGGTCGCGAACCGTGTTGAGTGCGACGGACTAACTGGCAGATCTTGAAACGGAAAATCTGAACATGAACAGTAGCGGGAGGCAAAGGCCATACAAGTTCTGTTACGCAGGAGGAGTATCCAGCAATCTGTGGGCGGCGATATACCACTGTGTGGACAGATTAAAGTTGCGTAACTGGTCAGTGAGTGGGACAGGATACTGGAATGCGTCTGACAACGGGCGGCAGACGCAGCATTATGCTGTGCTCACAGTTTTGGACATTAGTTCGCTGGCTTGAGTAGGGAGAGACTCCAATGTTTCTCTTAACCAGGTACACGGATTGACATGCGTCTTTTTCGTGGAAGATCGGAATTTGCTTATGAATTATAAAGATATGTTATGCGCCGAATACTACTAAAGATGTACCCGGTAATAGTGGGGCAACTTTGAAATGTATAAGCAAAAATACTGGACGTTTACTGAGTGTAGAATGAGGAAAGTCGGCAACAAACGAATAACCAGGCAAAAATTGAATGTAAAATTGTTAATAATGAAGCCGCTCGTAAAAAAGTGTTATACAGAGCTTTTAAATTGATTATAGTGATACCGAGAATATACACTGGTGTTCAAGGGTGAGAAACTATCGAAATGCTCGATAAAGATAAATAAATGATTGGATACAGCGAGACACGTGGCGCGTGCTCTACGGAGACAGGGGTGCGATGTGGCGGCCTCAGCCGCTGTGGCCGCCATTAAGACTTGAGGAACGACTCAGCTGTCACTGCAGCCCTATGATGGCGGACATCTGTAGCCAAGTCTTAGTATTTTGTTCTTGTTTATCACGGTTGCTCAAAAAATTGAAACATTTATTCACACTATGCAGTGTGTAATTCGCCTCGCCCTGTTACTGAATGTTCAGTTTATAAAGAAAAATATAAATTACATGAAGGGCATTTCTGCTCTGGCTGGAGCAATTGTCTCCTCCACGATTGCATGATAGACGTAACACTTCTATCACGTGTGAGCATTTTGCTCATTCTTTACCTAAGAAAAATACGAGACTAGTAAAATTAATAGTCAACTTCGTCATGAATTACAGGCTCAGTTGTGCGTAGTTCGTACGAACGTGGCAGCGACGATATCTTTAGTGAGTTTGTCTGTGGTGGACGCAACATAAAACCTGGGTTTCTGTAATTGCTGGTAACTCAATCGCGTCACGAACATTATCGTTCAAAATTGTCATCGCATTAAATTAACAGAAACGTACTGTTTGACTGCCAGTTGCCGCTTTCGTTACTCCTTCCCGTTTTGATTTCTTTAGTAGAATCCCAGTTACTCCGGAGAAAGCCTGAATCTTACTGCCATCATTCCGTGGCGCCAACACCAACAATCGACCGCTGATGAACCGACAGGGCTCTGTGGTCTGCAGGAGACGCAGAATTAACGGAAAGATAAACTCGGCTTCTGCATACTACGATCTGCGTTTGCGATTAATGTCTGAGTGTGCTTGCGACCAGTACGGTGTCACCGTGCGAATCTGGTGCTGGTTTGGTGATTTTGTGGATCGCGTGCTGGCTTTCCAGTGACGTGGCGGAATGTAGGCGGTCAACCTGGCTGGGTGTCATTCAGTGAGATATGTGTAGCGTCTGTAAAAAGCGAATAATTTAAGCGGTGCTGGCTGAGCGAGGTTTGCCATCCAGGAATGTTATACAGGGTGCGGAAAAACAATTTGACCAAAAGTGAAGGGCGGAAAGACAGTGCGAATCATAGGAATTTGAGTGCCGCAAGTAAGAGCCGCAAATGCGTAATTTCGGCGCTACAGGAGTGTAATTAAAATCTGACATGGGGACCTCTTTACCCAAAATGAAAGGTAATTTATAGAAAATGTACGGGTGAACACAGTCTTTGGACTAACCAGTCTTCAGGATGAGAAGAAGAAAACTTTAAAACATCACATACACGTTCATCATACTTAGGCGACGTACCACACAATATTTCCTTAGAAATGAAGACAATCGCATGTCCATGTTTAATACTTGAAGATGTCTTAAAAAGGTCAAAGTAAATGAAAAATGAGTCACCACTTAATTAAGTAAGCGTGTCGTAGCAAGTGACATAATGATAGTCGAACTCTCACGACTCCATAGAAAGTGCTGGAAACGACAAAATGACGGAATGCGTTGGTAGCGATATACAACTATAAAATTTAGTAGACGGCAAGTACGTGAAAGAAAATGCGAAACGTTTAAGCAAGTAGTAAATGTATAAATGTGGTGAGAAAAGCGTCTGGCACATTATTATGTGGCAACATATTATGAGCCCCTACAGCGTCGGTATTAATGGAACGAGAGAGACAATGCACCATTGGTCAGTTCCCTATGGACTGAAAATGAAACGCAACTTTTAATGGCGTTGGTCGCATTGCTCCTATCATAGAGACGAATTAATTTTATAGTTTCTGTGATGTGGAAGTGATGACTCAGAGACCGATGAATAGTCTGATATCAGCTGCTCTCCGTATCTCGATATATCCCTGCGACACAGTAACCTACGAGACCGAGTTGCCCTGATTTGTTCTCCTGGCAGAGGAGAATTATATTCTGTTTACGGTTTTCACTGTACTGAAACGTCGTGAAATTTGCCTCAAGTCCTCCATGTAGGTATCTGACACCTGCAGCAAGTTTCCATGTTTGTACTGAGCAGTCAGGATGAACGATACGACAGAGACGACGACTACACGGGAAACAACATTCAGATAAGGAAAATTTCGGAAACCGTTTTAATCATGTGGTTACATGTTAAACAGTAATCGGTTTTGCTAGAGTGAGCAAACGTCCATGTCCCGAGCTTCATAATTTTTACACGCGTAGTCTCTGCAATGCAGCTGTCCTTCACGAAGCAGACTTATCAGTCTTTGCGTAATACGCGGTGGAGACATTAAGAGATGGTTTAGAGTACGGATTCCTGGCAGACGCCAGTGGAGTCGTGATGTGGTGGAGGGTGAAGAGGAGATTGGAAGTAGAGGAACGTTCAAAAGTCTCGTGCTCGGCCATTGAAGCGTTCACAGCTGATTTCTTGAGCGATCAGGATTACGCTCGTTGTGGAAAGAAGTGCGAGATGGACACTGCTGCAAACACATTTCACCAAAAAGCTTTGGGCGTTTAGGCACGGCGACAAAACTTCTCAAAGACTACAGACCGATCCACACGGCTGTGCAAAGAGTTAGCGGGTGTCTTGTCTCCGGCCACTGTTTGCCGGAGCCCTTGCCACTAAGCGAGAGGCTGGCTGTGGTTATAAGCACATTTCCAGGATCGATATCGCAGAGGTTGCGTGATAAGACGGAACTGCTATTAGCAGATCCGTTTGCAGAGACTGCTCTATGTAATAAATAGTAGCTGTTCTACTATTTGACGTTCACAGAAACGGACTGAGTACCAGATATGCTTTCCCACGCAAGCATATTACTGAGAAATCGGAGATTCGAATAGTAGAGAACAATTGTATCATCGCAAATGTCGTGGCAGTTGTGTTTGTCCCATATTGGGCAATCGCTTCGAGAGAGTGTGTAGATACACAAATCGCGCCGATCTGTGGTACAGCTTTGCGATGTCGACTGTTGAACCGCGACGAATGGTACGTTTAAGAAGAGGAAATAAAAATGACAACATTTGTTTTCGTGGTCATTCAAATAAATCGCGGGATTGTTTTAATATATACCAAGAATGTGGAACCGACTACGCTGCAAGAATAAAATCAGCATGTTGGCAACAGACGTCACGTAATCCGTTGGTCGAGGCGAACACAAAGCCGTGAGGAGTACAAGTTTTGCGCTTGTAGGCCAGTGAGTAAACACGATCGGACAGATATCCGCCGATTACACGCTTTCCAAGAGTGTTAATACCTGTAGTGAAAGAAAAGTTGTATTAAATGGAAAAAATCGTCTGTCCAGAAATGCATGGCTCTTTTTAGAGTAGTTACCGTGTTATTCTAATGAGAAGCAAAAAGGCCGGGCTCACCCGATTTCAGGGCTAGCATATGTGGCAGTGCGCAGCCGTTCATAATGAATGAGACGCGAGTGTGGATGTTATGACGTCACTGTGGTGTACGAGCAAGTAACTCCGGCCGTGGTCTCTAGTTAATGAAGTACTGTCGCAAAGAGACTGCACAGCTACGCACTAAGCTCTCGATAATACGAGATACAGTAATAACAACAACTCATTCTCTATCCGTTATCATCACGACAATTGTAACACACTTTTAGTGAGTGGCCGAATATGTAAAGGGCCACAGCACCACGTCGCAATGGAAGGTGCCAAATTAAGCAAAACATCTCAAGCAGTCAGCTCCTAAAACAAAAGTTTAGGCCAGATTAATTATACGTAAGCGACAGAGTTGCAGACGGTAACATGAACACCTCTGAGACGATTTTAGAGTGTATTGAAGCTAGAGCCAAACAAAAAGTATGCCCTTGAAATTCCTTAACTTCCTAAAACGACGGTCTTTTTCGAGTGCTACATGTCTTCTCTTAGTGTGGCCAACAACAGGCCAAGCTGTATCGGCTCTATAATAGATGCAAACCTTGACAAGTTGCTTTCTCGGTAAGCAAATTTGTCTCCGATGCTGGTTTGACGACGGTGAGTTTCCTGCACTGCTAATGGTGCATTTGATTGCCGGCGGCCACAAACACATGTGAAAATAGTGAGGGTATTAGGAAACCTGAATATGCTTAGGACGATAATGCGAGAAAACGGTTAGTAATAAATGTAAATATTCGCCGTAGTGTTTTGGCAACATTGTTTACGTTATTTATATCCAGGTAAAACCAAGGAACATCTGTTCCGTGAGAAGACAGGCCGCAGAGACGAGAGTGTACAGCAGTAACTTGTACCGTCACGGCGGCTGCTGCCTTAGCGTTGGGAAGCTGCAGAGGCTCTCCTAGACTCGATAACTTTTAACCCGTGGTGGAAGCAGCGTCGCAGACATCGACACCTTGTTTGCCAGCACGGCTGTAGTCGACTGGTCCAGAAAGAGGCGACGGAGAGATTCGTCCGAACTTCGGTTTGTTATTCACGGCCAATCCGGCGAAGAACGCCGAAAGCGAGTGTCTGAGCAATGTAGCTGCGATACACTCCGTTCCCATTTGTAACGGAAGTTTCGGCACGGTTCTAAGTCTCTGTAATTGTTCGTTTACGTATTACTGAAGAAACGAAAGCCTCTGAACTAATTACGATGGTGAGTTTACAAAACATTCAGCTTTACGAAGACAACGGCTGTGGAAATTACTCTCGCTTATACAAGTTAATATCATTTTCTAGCGACCAGTATCATGGGTAGTTTCTGTTGGAACGAACGACGACTTTTGCGATTCGGTTTCTACGTCTGCATACGAGTTTCAGCCGCTGTTTCAGAGCGATAAAACATTATCAATCCCTGTTAACAGGGAGCTCACACAACGTTTGTGAATGCCGACATGATAATTAAGCAGTAACAAGACGAAAAATCTTTTTAGCTCGTCAATTACTATTGCGAAAATATTGAAATGCTTTTATATGCGGAAAGTGTTTAATATAGCAGACAATCGTTTGCTACAGGAAGGTGGAAGTGTTACACAAGCACGACGCCACAAGTGATTAGTGGAAGTGGGTAGTATTTTTCATTGAAGAATACGTTGCGTAATTTCGATTGGACAGAATGATTACTTTTGCGAGTTTGAGTGTGGAAGGCCTAACTCTAAATGAGGGTTTAAATGGACAACATACAGTTATGTGTGCCCCACCGACGTTGTTTATCGTTTAAAGGTTTATCGTTTACATGTAAAGTTTGATTGGTGGTTGTGCATTTACTATAATATCTCCATTTTCATTTTCTCCATAAAACCGCCATTGTCAGCGAGCAAGTGATAAACTGCCGACATTGTGGAGCGCCAGCAGCAACAATAGGTCGCTGGGGCAGCGACAAAGCACTGTGGGCTGCAGCAGACGCAGAATTAACGGAAAAATAAACTCAGCTTTATCTTTCCACGATCTGCAACTGCGATTAAAAGTGCCCAACGTCAGTACCGTGTCAGTATGCGAATGCGACGCTGGTTTTACGATTTTGTGTAACCCGTGCTGGCGTTCGAGTGGCGTCACTTTTGGTAGTCAGTCACTGACGTGTGTGAAAAAACGCAAACTTAAGCAGTGGCGGTTGGGCGGGGTTTTGTCATCCTGCACTGTTACACATTATCAGACATGACCAGGTGCTGACCGCAGTCTCAGTTCTTCGATAAAATGAAAGTGCTTAAAACCGTAAAATGATGGAACGCTGTGGTAGTGTTTTTTTCCTTCAAAATACAATACGAAATCCGGCATCGGTGACCAGGTTTCGGGAGTCGATATGATAGTGTTTACCTGACGAACCAGAAGCGGTAGCGGCAGTTCGGTTTATGGAAAGCACATTCGTTAGCCGTTTGTAGAACTGTTTAATAACGTTTATATTTTGTTTGACAGAATGGAAGCGATTATTAACATACCGTTACTTGCTCGAAACGGAAACACAAGAGATTCAAATATTTTATTTTTACGCTAAACATTCTCCTCCTTTCGACATTTATAATTTACTATAAAAAGGTATCAGAATATCAGTGTCCATATTATACACAATGGAGCCCGTAGACATCTTTTTCGCGCTGTTTATTCCGTTCCACCGTCATATTCCCTATATCAAAGCTTAACACGGCAAGTCGCATGTGCCATCTGTCGGTCATCGACGACACTGCGTCCTCTGTAACTCCTTTCGCAGTTACCTTCTTCTGCAACACGGGGCGCCATCACAGCGTATACCGCTGATTCGGGTGTGAATCAGGTACTTTCAAGAAATAAAAGCAGAATATCCGTACATCGAAATCTCTTGTTGTGGACGCCGAGGGAAGGCTGTACCCTATTTGTATGACAGAAGGTAAAATGAGACAACTGTGAGTGGACAAGACTGCCACACCAGAGAAACGGGCGGCTGCGATTTCAAATCCGCCTCCACACAGCACCAGAGAATATCGTATAACGCAGTCTGGAGCCGTAGAATAAATTTCAGACTGTTTTCGTTCTCGAGCGAAGCGTTGGTCAGCACTTTCAAATAAGTAGTAGCATATTAAAACATAAGATAAGTTTATATTTCGTATTTCTTTTGAAAAGAATGGAAATAAATAAAATTTTTCGTCACATTCCAACACTCCCCGGAACATCTTTTTTTTTTTCCTGAGAGGAAAAAAATTGATTTCAATGTCAGGTGCAAGTATATTGCCTACGAAGTGTACTTTTCAACTACTCAAAATAATACGTGGCATTAATTTCTCTTTAGTTCTTCAGTAAAAGGTCACAATTCGTAGCAAGGAGTAACAAGAGGCATAAGCAGTTAGGTGCGACGCTGGAAGATAGATCATCTGAATGGAGAAAGAGCCAAATTAACAACCGGCGGCAGTCTATAGAGAAAGCGGTCGCGGACAGCGTGTTACGAGCGATCGACTGTCTGGCGGATCTTGAAACGGAAAATCTGAACTACATCGACAGCAGCGGGAGGCAAAGAGCGGAAAAGTTCTGTTACGTAGGCAGAGTATCCAGGAATCTGTGGGCGGCGATATGGCCCCGGGTGGACAGATTAAAATCGGCGTAACTGGTCAGTGAGTGGGACACGTTACTGGAATGAATCTTACAACTGGCAGCAGACGCGAAATGACGTCTGCCTTTTTCGTGGAAGATCAAGTTTTGCACGCAAATCATACAGACGTGTTAAGCACCCAATACTACTAGAGATGTACCTTGTAAAGGCGGGCCAAGTTCAGAGGTGAACGTACTTTGCTTGACGCTGGGTTTAGAATGAGGAAATACAGTAACTAACGAACAAGTACCCGACAAAATTGAATGTAAAATTGTTAATAATCGTGCCGCTCGTAAAAAAGTATTATACAGAGCGTTTAAATTGATTGTATTGATACCGAGAAAATATACTGGAGTTCAAAGGTGAGTAAATATGGAAATACTCGATAAAGGGAAATAAGTGATTAGATACAGCAAAACACGTCGTGCGTTGTCTTGGAGACAGGGGTGCCTTGTGAAGTCACCCCACACTGTGGGCTGCTGCTGCATCTGTGGACGAGCCTCGGCAGCCGTGGCCGCCATTAAGATTTCACGAATGGCTCAGCTGCCACTGCAGCTCGGTGATGGCAGATATCTGTAGCCGAGTCTCAGTATTTTGTGCCCGTTGTTCTTTGTTGGAAAATCGTAGCTTTCATTCACACTATGCAGTACTTAACTCGGTTCGCCCTTTTACTAAATATTCAGTTTATACAGTAAAGTATGAACTACATGCAAAGGTAATTGTAAAATCATTCCTGTGTCGGAAAAAGAAATGCTCTGGCTGGAGGAATTGTTTCCAGGATGATTGCGTGACAGACGCAAGACTGCTTTCTCGTGTGAGCATTGTGCTAATTCTTTACCTAAAAAAAATGCGAGAGTAGAAGTAGTAGTAATAGTCAACTTGGTCATGAATTACAGGCTCAGTTATGTGTAGTTCATTGGAAATAGTACAATTCCGTTGTGTTTAAAGTGAAACTTGGCACGGACGATAACTATAGTGAGTTTGTCTGTGGAGGGCCCAACTTAAAACCTGGGTTTCTGTAATTGCTGGTAACGCAGTCGCATCACCAAAGTTATCATTCAAAATTGTCATCGCATTAAACTACCAGAAACGTAGTGTTTGATTCCGAGTTGCCTCATTCGTTACTTCTTTCTGTTTTCATTCCTTTAACAGAGCCCCAGTTACTCCGGAGAAAGTCTAAATGTAACTGCCATCATCCCGTGGTGCCAACAGCAACAATCGACCGCTGATGCAGCGACAGAGCTCTGTGGTCTGCGGGAGACGGAGAATTAACGGAAAGATAAACTCAGCTTCTACATTACTATGATCTGCAATTGCGATTAATGTCCGAATGTGCTTACAACCAGTACAGTGTCACTATGCGAATCCGCTGCTGGTTTCGTGATTTTGTGGATGGCGCGCTGGCTTTCCAGCGACATGGCGGAATATATGCGGACAAGCTGGCTTGGTGTCATTCAGTGACATATGTGTAACGAACGTATAAAGCGAATAATTGAAACAGTGCTATTTGAGCGAGGTTTGCCATCTAGCACCGTTATACAGGGCATGGAGAAACAAAAGTGCAGGGCGGAAGGACAGCATGAAACATAGGAATGCGTGTATGGCAACTAAGAGTCGTAAATGCATATTTTCAGCGCTACGGGAACGTAATTGAAATCTGCCATACTGAGGCCCTTGTTCAAAATGATAGGTATTTTACAGAAAACGTATACATAAACAGAATGTTTGGACTAACCAGACGTCACGACGAGAACAAGATAAATTTCAAGCGTCACAAACACGTGTATCTCATTTAGCTGACGAACGAGACAGTACTTCTTCAGAAATGAGGACAATCACATGCCCATGTTTCTTGTTGGAGTATATTTAAAAAAAGTGAAAATGAGTGAAAAATGAGCCACCACTTAATTAACAGTAGTATGTATAGAGAATGTTCTAACTGACCACCGTTTCCATGCTGCCGTACCGCCTTAAATATTTAACTGCGACCTGTATTTTCTATACTCAGATTCCTTCGTTTGGCGCTCTCTTTGTGCCCTACGCTTTTGGTCAAATAGTTTTTCCGCCCTGTATATGCCAGACGATGCGTTACAGAATGTTGTTCGAATTCTCAGGAGTCCAGTACACTTAATCGTTCGTAGGATGTGCTAACAACGGCAAAATGTCAGAATGCGTCGGTAGCGATTTGTAACTATAGAGTTCAGTAGACAGTAACTATGTAAAAGGAAATGTGACACGTATAACTAGGCACTACGGAATTAGACGTGTAATATGTTTTCTGATTACAAAAAGTTCTCTAGTGGAGCGGTAACCGCATAAATGTAGTGACAAGCGTGTGTGTCACGCTATTATGGAGCAACGTATGAGACCCCACAGAATCGGTATTAGTGAAAGCATGCACCGTTGCTCAGTTGCCAAAGCGTTCGAAATTAAAACACTTAACTGGGTCTATGACATTGGAGCTATCGTCGTGAATGAAGACGAAATAAATTTATAGTGTCTATGATGTGGAAGTGATGATTCAGAGACTGATGAATACGGTGAAATTAATTTCTCTCTCTCTCTCTCTTTTTTTTTTTTTTTTTTTTTTTTTTTTTTTGATAAATACGAGCGACACTATGGGACCAAGTAGCCGCTATTCCTCCTCCTGACCAGAGGCAAACACTATTCTACTTATTAACTGTTTTGACAATACTGAAATGTGGTGAATATCGCTTCTAGGCCTCCATCAAGGTGGGCTAACAGAATCGGATACCTGCCGCGAGTTTCCATGTTTGTACTGAGCAGTCAAGATGAAAGGCGCGACAGAGACGGCGACCACGCGGGACACAACATTGGGATGCCCAAAATTTCGGAAACCACTTTTCTGTAGTCATGTTTACATGTTAAACCTTAACCGATTCTACTAGCCGGAACGAACGTCTGCGGTACGTCCCAACATTCTTATGTATCAGACCCATGGTCTCCGCTGAGCAAACTATCGACGATGAAACAAATACAAAATATAAACTTATTTTATCTTTTCATGTGCTACTACTTATTTGAAAGCTCTGAGCAACGCTTCGCTCGAGAACGAAAACAGTGTGAAATTTATTCTACGACTCCTGACTGCGTTATACGATATTCTCTGGTGCTGTGTGGAGGCGGATCGGAAATCGCAACTGCCTGTTTCTCTGATGTGGCAGTCTTGTCGGCTCACAGTTGTCTCAATTTACCTTCTTTCATACAAATAGGCTACAGCCCTCCCTCGTTGCCCACTACAAAAGATTTTTATGTACGAATGTTCTGTTTTTATTTCTTGGAAGTGCGTGATTCGCACCCCAAAGAGCGCTATCGAAAGACGTTCTGATGGCGCCCCGTGTTGCAGAAGAAGGTAACTGCGAAAGGAGTTACAGAGGACGCAGTGCAGTCGATGGCCGACAGATGGCAGCATGCGACTTCCCGTCTTAACTTTTGATATAAGGAATGAGACGTTGAACGGAATAAATAGCGCGAAAAAAATGTCTACGAGGGCCATTCTGTCACACAACGACCAAGGACCTTGTATATAGTACTGGACACGGAAATTGTTATATCTTTTTGCAGAAAATTATAAATGTCGATCGGAGGAAAAATGTTTAGCGTAAAAATAAAATATTTGATTCTCTGTTTCCGCTTCGAAAAAGTAACGATATGTTAATAATCGCTTTCATTGTGTCAAACGAAATATAAAACGTTATTTAACAGTTCTACAAACGGCTAACGAGTGTGCTTTTCATAAACCGATCTGCCACTACCGCTTCTGGTTCGTCATGTAAACGCTATCATATCGACTGCTGAAACATGGTCACCGATGCCGGATTTCTTGCTGTATTTCGAAGGAAAAAAACACTACCACGGTATTCCATCATTTTACGGTTTTAAGCACTTTCATTTTATCGAAGAATTGAGACTGAGGTCAGCACCCTTGTCGTGTCATGTCTGATAATGTGTAACGTTGCAGGATGGCGAAACCCCCCCCCCCAACCGCCACTGCTTACGTTTGCGTTTTTTCACACACGTCAGTGACTGACTACCAAAAGGGATTACACAAAATCGTAAGAGCAGCGTCGGATTCGCATAATGACACGGTACTGACGTTGAGCACTTTTAATCGCGCTAGCAGACCGTAGAAATATAGAAACTGAGTTTATTTTTCCGTTAATTCTGCGTCTCCTGCTGCCCACAGACCTTTGTCGCTGCCTCAGGTACCTATTGCTGGTGCTGGCGCTCCACAATGTCGGCAGTTTTAACTTTCTCGCGAATAATGGCGGTTTGATGCAGAAAATGAAAACGGAAAAATGATAGTAAATGCACAGCCATCAGTCAAACTTTACATTCATCGGACTTAGAAGCGAGTAAACCTTTAAGCGATAAATAACGTCGTTGGAGCGCACATGGTTGTATTTAATCTATATAAACCCACGTTTAGAGTTAGGCCTTTCAGACGCAAAATCGCCAAAGTTATCATTCTGTCCAATCGAAATTACGCATTGTATTCTTCAATGAAAAATACTACTGACTCCCAGTAATCACTTGTGGCGTCATGCTTGCATAACACTTCCACCTCCCTACAGCAAACTATTGTGTGCTATATTACACACTCTGTTCGCATTTGAAAGCATTTCAATATTTTCGCAATAGTAATGGACGAGCTATAAAGATTCAACGTCTTCTTCCTTCTTACTTATCTTGTTGGCATTCACATACATAATGTGAGTGCCGAGCACCGATTTGTTCACGTGGAGAGACAATGATTTATTGCTCTGAAACAGCGGCTAAAACTCGTATGCAGACGTGGAAAGTAACAATCTATCGTATTCGTCACCAGGAAATGATACTAACTGATATAATCGACAATAATTTCCATAATCGTTCTCTTTCCAAAGCTAAATGTTTCGTAGAGTCATCATCGTAATTTGTTCAGAGGTTTTCGTTTCTTCAGCAGTACATAAACGAACAATTACAAAGAGGTGAATTTCTAAAACGTCGCGAAAGCAGTACTGCGCCGAAAATTTCGTTACAACTGCGAACGGAGTGTCTCCCAGCGGCATTCTGGATACAAATGCTTTCGGCGTGTTTGCCGCGTAAGATTTGAATAAGAAATCAAGATTCGGACGAATCTCTCCATCGTCTCTTTCTGCACCAGCCGGTTGCAGCCGTGCTGCCAAAGAAGGCGTCGATGTCTGCGACGCTGCTTCCCCCCCATGCTCGAATCGCAACCAAGTCGGGGAAATCCTCTGCTGCCTCTCGAGGAAAGACGGTAGCCGCGGTGCCGGTGCAAGCTTCTGCTCTACGTTCCCATCTCTTGCGGCCTGCCTTTCCACGGAACTGATGTACCTTGGTTTTACCTCTATAAATAACGCAACTAATTTTACCTAAAATACTACAGTGAATATTTACATTTATTGCTAACTGTTTTATCGCATTATCGTCCAAAGCATATTCAGGTTTCGTAATACCCTCTATGTTTTCACACGTGTTCTTGGCCGCGGGCAAGCAAATTGCACCATTAGCAGAGCAGGAAACTCACCACCGTAAAAGCAGAGACGAATTTGCTTACCTGGAAAGCTGCCTATGGCATTATGTATTCTGGAACCGACACAGCTTGGTCTGTTATTCGCCACGCTAAGAAAATACATTTGGCTCTCGAAAAGTTCCGTCGTTTTAGGAAGTTAAGGAATTTCAAGAGCATACTTTTTGTTTGTCTCTAGCTTTAGTACACTCTAGAAACATCTCAGTGGTGTGTATGTAACCGTTTGCAACCCTGTTGCTTACATGTATTTATTCAGGCCTTACTTGTGTTGTAAGGGCTGACTGCTTGACATGTTTTCCTTGATGCATGATTTTCTGAAGAGGTGATTGTTTCCGTTTAGTACGACACTTTTTTTCCTAGTGTATGTGTTAACCCTCTTTGAAAGCGTGCAAATGGCGGATATCTGGCCGATCGTTTTTAAGTCACAAGCGCAAACCTTATACTCCTTATGGTTTCAAAATTCTAACGTAGTCTGTTTCACATTCTTGGTATACATTAAAACAATTCCGCAATGTTTTTTGAAAAACCAAGAAAATAAAAGTTGTCATTATTTATACCCTCTTGTTAAACGTGCCATTCGTCGTGTTTCAACAGACGGCGTCGCAATGCTGTACCACACATCGATGCGATGTGTATACCTAGATACTCTCTCGAAGTCATTGCCCAATATGGGACAAACACGTCTGCGGGACATTTGCGATGATAGAATCGTTCTCTACTATTCGAATCTTCGATTTCTCCGTAATATACTTACATTAGGAAGCGTATCTGGTACCCAGTCCGTTTCTGTGAACGTCAAAAAGTAGACATCTTCAACTTTTGTAGTCCTGTCTTCCTCAGTTGCGTGTAATATTACGGTATATTGATAATTTTTACTTATGGACCGTCTGACAGTCGGCAACAGAAAACAAAACATTGCATTGAAACAAGCGTTCAGTTCATAGTGCTGTGGAATGTGGGAAAAAAACCGCGAATTCGCATTCATAAGAAGAAGAACACCGAAAATGCAACAGGAGCGTAATATGTAAGAAATTGTCCACGCAACCTGCCACTGATGATGTCTTGCAGAAAATAAAGGCGAAACGCGTATGGCACTAAAATTGTGTTTTATTCAGTTGCTGTCAGACGGTCCATAAGTAAAAACTATCGATATACCGTCAAATAGTAGGACTGCTACTACATAGTACGTAGGGCAGTATTTGCAAACCGATCTGCCAATAGCAGTTCTGTCTTATCACGCAAACACTGCGATATGGATCCTGGAAATGTGCTAATAGCCACAACCAGCCTCTCGCTTAGTGGCGAGGGCTACGGCAAACAGTGGCCGGAGACAAAACACCCCCTGACTCTGTGCGCAGCGGTCTGAATGGGTCTTCAGTCTTTGAGCAGTTTTGCCGCCGTGCGTAAACGCCAAACGCTTTTTGGTGAAATGTGTTTGCAGCAGTGCCCATCTCGCGCTTCTTTCCGCAACGAGCGTAATCCTGATTGTTCAATAAATCAGCTACGTACGCTTCAGTGGCCGTGCACGAGGCTTTTGGACATCGTCTTCCAGGATTCCGTACTGTCCACTACTTGTTAATGTTTCCTCTTCATATTACACAAAATGACAAGTTCGCTTCGTCAAGGGCAGCTCCATTGCAGAGAGACGTGTGTAAAAATTATGAAGCTCTGGACATCGACGTTTGTTCATCCTATCAAAGCCGATTAATGTTTAACATGCAACCTCATCATTAGGGAAAAATGGTTTCCGAAATTTTCCACACCCGAATGTTGTTTCCCGTGTAGTCGTCGTCTCTGTCGTACCGTTCATCTTGACTGCCGAATACGAACATGGAAAATCGCAGCATGTGTCAGATACCTTGACGGAGGACTAGAGGCAAAATTCACCATGTAAGTGGTGGATCACGTTTCCTTTACTTTGTCCTCTTGAAGACATGTTGAAATATAAAACGTGGACATGTGATTGTCTTTATTTCAAAGAAATGTTGTCTAGAACGTCGGCTAAGTATTACACAGGTGTATGTGATGCTTTGAGTTTTTCTTGTTATCGTCCTGAGACTGGTTAGTCCATAGACTGTGATTACACTTACATTTTTTGTGAATTATCTTTCATTTTGAGTAAAGACGTCCACATGTCACATTTTAATTATGTTCCTGTAGCTCCTAAAATACGAATTTTCGACCCCGAGTTTCACACTGTCTTTCCGCCCTACACCTTTGGTCAAATCGTTTCTCCGGACCCTGTATAACGATGCTGGATGGCGAAACCCTGCTCAACCAGCACTGTTTAAATTGTTAACTTTTAACGTACGCTACACACACGTCACTGAGTGACTCCCACCCCGGTCGTCCGCCCATATTGCGTCGCGTCACTGGAAAGCCAGCACGCGACACACAAAATCACGAAACCAGCATCAGATCTGCATAATTACTCTGTACTTATTGTCAGCACATTTAGACGTTAGTCACAAATACATATAGTAGTAATGTAGAAGCTGGATTTATTTTTCTGTCAATTTTCCGTCTCCTGCAACCGACAGAGCTTTGTCGCTGCGTCAGAGACCGATTGTTGCTGCCAGCACCGCGGAATGTTGGCAGTTTTAACTCTCCCGCGAGTAATGGCGGTTTTGTGAAATAAGCGAAAACGGGAGAAGAATTCAGATGCAAGTGTTCATCATCGAAATGAGAGTGAATCCCTACTTGACGCATGTCTACCCACAGCAAGAACTCGCGTAGGTGTGTGTCGTTCCCCACATGTGAATCACAGCCCTAGTCGCTGGCCAGTTGTACCACTGTAACGCATCCGAACTGTGCTGTTTCGTACTCGGCACATTCATGGATGGCCTTCTGTCACAGCTGCCTCCAGCTGATGTTACGCTACACCCCCGAGAAGGAGGCGATTGAGTGAAAGAATCTCCCGGTAAACATGTAAGGAAATCGTAAAGAAGTACCGTCAAAACGTTTTTATCGAAGCCAAATAACTCACTGATGCTGTTTTATTACGCTCGCGTGGATCACACGGGTCGTGCGGAATATGTCAAACAGTAACAGGTGGAACGTATTTACACTCCATGGTTTTGAAGACGTATAATGGACAGAAAAATTGCTCTAGAGCCAAGGAGAAATCTTAGTCGTGCACGTAGAATTAGCGAATATGTTGTCATCAGGCATCGCTTATGATGACGTAATTAAAAAGTTTACAGCATCATTTCTTTGTATCGATGTGTTAAATGGTAACAGATAAGAAAGGATTCTTCGAATGCCTTTACACGCTGCTCATGATAGGAGGAAGACTGCATTCAAGTCAACTATTAATTCACTGAGAAGGCAAAGAAATGGAAAAAGCTTGCCTCAGCGTAATTATTCTGCCGTGTAGCTGGGTGGCGCCTATCGCGAGAATGAAGTCCGCCAAAACTTTGGTTTACGATGCCTGACTTCGTTATGTGCTCCCCGCTGGCGTACGTGAATCTGTGAACACACAGCGGGCTTCATGTGTTCGACCGTAGAGATACACATATACACGGCGCCTGCATCTATCCTTCCCGTGTTGTGGTTCGAAACCAAATGGATTACACGGTTGCACTATCTGCAACTGCAATCAAGTACTGACTTCAACAACTGATCTTGTTGCATTAGTATCACTCATTTGGTAATTCAATTACTCTACTTTCTGCAAGATTCGCGACGTTAATGCGATAACTGTCCTTGTTACGTTTGGCCATGTGGAACGACAGCAAACGTTTCAAAAACTGTCCTACCAACTCTTTATTTTCACAAATGGCAGAATTACAGGAATGCGACGAATTTCTCTTCTTGTTGGACTGTGGCTCATTCAGCTGGCCTCTTCCACAGAATCGGTTGGCGGGAATCATATAGTTTTCTGGTCATTTCCTCACGACTACGTCTCATGTGTGGCATTATGCTTTAAGAAGTGACATCCGTAACGTCCTATTTTTACACGGAATAAAAACCTACGACTTGTGCTTTATATAGTACAAATGACGAACCAATATCGAGATAAGAAGAAAACGTTGCTTGTAGAGTAAATTCATAATAGTGGGTTAGAGATTAACGCTCTGTCGTGTCAACAATTTTCGCCATTCGTAGAGTTTCAGAAATGACGACCGACACAGCCAACATTCCTGCTTTCATCCAACCCAAGGATTTTGGGAAATGTTTGCCGCGTAGCGTGTGCTGTTGTCATTTGGGTTGAAATTCTCGCTTTTGAAAGAGTGTCCAAACATTCCTGAGTGATGCGTCAGTGGGCAAACTGTAACGACTTTTGTTTCACGTGTCTTTGTGATGGTCGGCAAGCGCGGGAGCTCACCGGTCAGCCCAGCCCTAGAAACGCATATGCAGATGTGTAGTCATACTGTGGAAAATTTACATATGTTCCATGCGCATGGCGTTCCATGATACACAACCGTGACGTTGTAACCTCTACACTCCCGTCCTGTTTATTACGAGAGATTGTCACAACCTACATATGCAGCCCCTACCTTATCCTCTGTTCACCAACATGATACGTTCAGTGTTCCAAAAGATTCCTCCGTGTTAACGTTGTAGTTGCATCTTCCTCCGCAAAGTAGTTCCGCGACATCTCACACATTCCGGCCACGTATCAAATCAATATCAGAGTTGCCTTGATGAAGAGTCAGAGTAAATTACTCATTAATATCTGCTTCTACAAAACGCGTTGTGCACTCTCCGTCGTGTTTAAATGGTCCTTACTAGAAGACTGTAGTAGAAACTGGCGCCAGTCATACATGTACGTAAACTTTGAAAACTGTGACCCAATTACGGGAAACACAGTTGCTGTATTAGAACCACTTTGTACTACTAGAATTTTTAATTTGTGATTGATACACTGACTTTTGCGTAACAAAGCGTCTGTTGTACTCAGGAGATTTGCATGAATAATGCATGCTACGACACTTCTGTTTCTTTCAGACCGATGCCTCGACGTAAACATCGAAACTTCCAGTTGCTATTAAAGTTTTGGAGCCAGTGAAGATGTGGTTCTGGAGGAAGTATTTTGCTGCTTTCAGTTTAGTCAGTATTGGTACATTTGAAGCTACTTTGTCTTCTGGTCAGAAGAAACTGATAGCACCTCTTGGTTCCGGCAGATTACACTTTACCGTTCCTGCACGTACAACCACCACGTCACACAGTGTGTGTTACTCTTGTGCCGTAGCTTTATAGTGAGAGCAGAAAGGAGAAAAAAGACAGCTGATATCAGTATATTTAACGAAGTCATTCATTTCTATGTACGTTATTCACCTCTCGCTGTGTGCCCTGCTCTGTTTGGGAAAGGAGGAAGCGTCGGTAGCAAACGTTTGTCAACGGCTTAATCTGGAGGTCGTCCGTACTAGCGAGGCGATGAAGGCATTTGCGAACTAGGCATAAATCTGTTTAATTTTTTTTTTATTTCATCGCATAGGTGAATAGACTGAAACAGCATAGTGTGGTCTCCCCTAATCCACAGAAGATACGATAAGAAATGTTACGTTCTTCCGATTTATCTACAGCTAAGAAAAACCTTCAACTTCTCATCGTAATCGCAGTTCCTTCCAGTTCACCGCCCTGCAATTCGTCAGAATCAGATAAACGTACAATTCAAATGACGCAGTGTCTACAATAAACTGTTGCGAAAACAGCTGTGCGCCTAAAATTCCGTTACAACGGGGAACGGAGTGGCTCGCGACGGCATTCTTGCCTCAGACGCTGTCCGTGCTCTTGCCGAGTTAAACTTTTGTACCTGTTCAGGATTACTTTAGAAAGATTCATCTCCTTTACTTTGGCTCCGCATCACTGTCGCCGTGCTGCCAGACGAGGTGTCGACGTCTGCGACGCTGCTCCCCCACGTCCGGACGCAAATGATTCGACCAACTGCTCCGTAGAATAGCCGCTGCACAAATTGAATTTTTTGGGGGGGAAATCTGGTTTTAACGGCATCTCTGACGACAGAAAAATGTGAAGCCCTTTTCTTACACAAAAGAATGTCTCTATTCCTATATTTGTTGTTGGTAACAGTACTCTAAATATTTTTACGTAAAACGCTAGGCAAAGTATTACACTGAGATGAGGCAAGTGGCAAACGAGGGAAAATGTTAGAAATATGGCGCGCTTCCCAGAATTGACTGTTCCCTTCGCTTCAGTTGTGTTACACATATTCAGGTCTGGGGAGGGCGTCTCTTGCTGATACACTGTGGAGACGTCGCAACATCGACACTCGCGAGTCATTCATTACCGACGATCCTGCACTGACAAACACGCCACGCCTGTAACCTAGTGACCCTGGCCTCACATTCTCATTACTAAAGTACTGAAGAAACAATTTTTTTCCATTTCAATGTGTCTCATTTTTGCTCTACTATGCGCTTAATACACCTTGAAAACGTAAACGGCGGACATCTTTCCGGCTGGTTTCAACTCTGCTAGCTACAGCTGTCACCTAATATAATTATTAATCGCTCTGTCTGGTGATTGTGCAAAAGGATCGCGCGAGCCGAGTAGACGACATGTTTACATCGCTGTGACATCTTCTTCCCGGAAGGGGTGCTGTGGTCTCCTGTACATTCCGGTCGTGTATAAAAACAGGCCAGTACCCGTCTTCTTGACAATGTGGAAACACGTAAAGTTATCCTTTTTGTAACCTGTTGTCAAGTATGCTGGCCATTCTCTATCGTGTTTGAATACTTGGTACCACAAAGCCGCAACAGAAATAAGTGCGCAGCCTGTATCTACACTTAGTTCACAACCGTGCACCAGTAAACGTAACTTTTGTCGCTCAATACAGCACCTTCCAACGCTTTAACGGACGTGGATACTTTTGAACACCCGTTTATGTGCAACCTCCTCCTGCTCCCCATGTTCTCACTGGCGTCCGTAACAAGTCCGTACCCTCCACCATTTGTTAATGTCTCCTCTCGATATTAGGGAAACACCGAAAAGTTCGCTGTACCGAGGATAGTTGCATTGCAGAGGCTATGAGCGTAATTGTTATGAAGCTCGCAAAATAGAGGCTTCTTCGGACTAACGTTTCATATGCAAACATGACTAGAGAAAAGCAGTTGCCCAAAGTTTTGTCTTGTGAATGTTGTGTCCCGTGTAAACGTCATATCTGTCGTGCCATCCACCTTACCTGCTCAGTAACCAGGGTAGGTGTTAAATCATAGAAAATATTAAATTCTGGTCGAGGTCTACGTGGTTCCATAGATTGTTGTCCACATGTTTCAGATGTTTATTGAAATACAAAGAGAAGTTAATATCGCCCTATTCAACAGCCTCTGAGTCATCAATACCGAATCACAGACGATAAAAAAGAGTACCGCCATTACTCACGTTGATGGTAACAATGTGACCAACGCAGTTAAAAAGTTTGCTTCGTTTTCAATGCTTTGGTAGTTGATCGACGGTGTATAGTCTTTACTTTCATTAATATTGACTCTGTGAGGTCTCACGTGTTGCCCCATAATAGCGCGACTGATACTCTTGTCACGACACTTGTACATTTACTACTTTACCTGAGGACATTTTGTAATCAAGAAACGTATTTCACATCTCATTCCTTAGCGTCTCTGTTAAACGTATCATAGTTATCATCCACTGAATTTTAAAGTTACAAATTGCTTCCAACGCATTCCGTCATTTTGCCGTTTTCCATACTTTCCATCAAAGATTAAGTGTACTGGACTCTAGAGAATTCGACCAACCCTCTGTCACGCCTCGTCTGGCATACGCAGGGTGCGGAAACACAATTTGACCAAAAGTGTAGGGCACAAGGACGACATCAAATGAAAGAATCTCAATATAGAAGCCATAGGTCGCACGTGAATATTTTAGGCGCTATGTCAGCATGATGACGGTGGTCGGTTTGAACATTTGCTACAGATAATTATGTTAATTAAGTGGATGCTTATCCGTCATTCATTTTGGCTCTTTTATGAGATATTGAAAAACGAAACATCCTGTTCTTCAAATATTCTGTTTACGTATACACGTTCTGCAAATGCAGATCGTAGTAATATAGAAGCCGACTTTATCTCTCCGTTAATTCTCCAAATCTCGCAGACCACAGAGCTATGTCGGTGCATCAGCGGTCGATTGTTGCTGTAGGCGCCACAGAAAGATGGCAGTTAGATTCTGACTTTCTCCAGAGCAACTGGCATTCTCTTAAAGAAATGAAAACAGAAAGAAGTAACGAACGCGGCAGCTAGCAGTCAGTCAGCACTTTTCTTTTAGTTTAATGCGACGACAATTTAAAAAGATAAAGTGTTTTCTCTATTAAAAAAATCAAAGTTTAAAGTTACGCTCGCAACAGACAAACTCACTAAAAGTTATCGTCCTTGTCACATTTCATTTTACACACAACTGAATCAGACTATTTCTAATGAGCTACACATAATTAAGCCTGTAATTCATGACGAACTTGATTGTTACTATTCCTACTGTTGTATCTTCCTTACGTAACGAACGAGCAAAACGCACACATGAGATAGTAGTCTTGTGTCTAGCACGCTATCTCCCAGGAAACAATACCTCCAGCCACAGCATTTCCGGTTGCCACAAATGAATGATTTTGTCATTACCTCCACATCTAATTCATATGTGACCTTCCAAACTGAATTACATAGGCCTACTACATTGCGTGAATGAATGCGGCAGTTTTCTCGGCAACAACGATAAACAAGCAAAGAAATAGAAAGACTTGGCTATAGATGTCTGCCATCACAGGGCTGTCGTGACAGCTGAGTCTTCCGTGACGTCTTAATGGTGACGACAGCGGCTGAGGGGCGTTTAGAGACGGCAGCAGACCACACTGACGTGTGACGTCACTTGGCAACCAAGTCTTCTTGTATCCGCTGCAATTAATCATTTATTTTTATCGATCATTTCATAGGTATACATTTTCGGTAAATTAACCATCATTTGGTGCCAAGATGCCCGTGTGGGAGATTTTAATTACGTTCCGGTACCGCCGAAAATGTGCAATTGCGACGCCTAAATGCTATTCTCAAATTTCTGTGTTTCATGCAGCCTTTCCAGGCTACACTTTTCATCATATATTTTCTATGTGCTCTGTACAACGATACGGGATGGCAAACTTCGCTGAATCAGCACTGCTTACATTTTTAATTTTTTACGTACACTGCACATATGTCATTCAATGACTCCCACGCCGGTCGTCCACCTATATTTTGCTACGTCACTGGAACGCTAGCACACGACACACAAACCGTGAAACCAGCATCAGATACTCATAATTACATTCTACAGAGTGTGAGCAAATTTAAAAGTTAATCACAAATGTAGACAGTAGGAATGTAGAAGCTGAATTTCTTTCTCTGCTAGTCTTCCGTCTCCTGCAGCCAACAGAGCTTTGTCGCTGCCTCAGTGACTGATTGTTGCTGCTACCGCGCGGGTCGGTGTAAATTTTAGCTCTTCCGCGAGTAGTGGCGGTTTTCTGAGATAAACGAAAACGGGAGGAAAATATATACGCAAGTGTTCGTCATCGAAACGATAGTGAATCCCTAATTGGCACAGCGACTTAATTTTTAATATTTAGGAACAGCAGAATCTTGCGTTGCCCGCAAATTGCGAGATGCGTGTCCATTCCCACACGTGAATCACACTCCTAGTCGCTGGCAGTTGTACCATTGTAATGCATTCAGAGTGTGCTGTTTCGCACTCCGCACCTACATGGGTAGCCTTCTGTCTCAGCTGATCTTACCCTACACTCCTGAGAAGGAGGAGATTCTGTGAGTAAATCTTCCCGAAAACACGTATACTAATCGTCAAAAAGTACCGTCGAAACGTTTTTATCCAAGCCAATTACTGCATGTGATACTTTTATTATGCTCACTTGCATGGCATGCGTTGTGCGGAGTATGCGTAGCGATAAGGGATGGAGCTCCACGGTTTTGAAGACGTATGATGGCTAGAAAAATTCCTCTCGAGTCAAGGCGAAACCTTAAACACGTGCATAGGATTAGCAGATATGTAGTCACCACCCATCGATTGTCAAGACATAATAAAGAAGTTGACAGCGACGTCTGTTTCGTGTCGACGCGGATTATAAACGCGGTGTCAGAACGTGTTTTACTTCGTACAATGTGTCCAGCTGTTGTCCTTCCGTTTCTACAGATTGCGTTCGTATCTGGTAACGGATAAGAAAAAAGATCTATCGTCGGCTTTTACACGCTGCATATGTGAAGACGAGAACCGCAGTGAAGGTCACAACTAATTCACTGGAAAGGCGATAAAAACAAAAAACAAAAAATCTTCTGTCCGCGATATTGCTCTGTCATGTCGCTGGAGAGCAATGATCGCGACAACGAAAGTCACCAAGGCTTTATTTTACGGTGCCTGACTGCGTTATACGCTGCTCTTTGGCGCATGCGGACACACACCACGTTTCATACCTTAGGCCATAGAGATACACATATATAAGGCACGTGCATCTATCCTTGCTGTGTTGTGGTTCGAAACCAAGGCAGTTGCAGTATTTATAAAAACTTCATTCTGCAGCATTTATAGGTAGATTCAAGGACTGATTTCAACAACTGATCTCCTTGTTGTATTAGTATCACACACGTAGTAATGAAGTTGAGCTAATTTCCCCAAGATTCGCAGTGTTAATCCGATAACTGTCCTTATTGCAGTTGGCCACGTGAAACGACATCAAACGTTCCAAACACTGCCCTGACAATTCTTTATTTTCACAAACGACAGAATACAGTAATACGACGAATTCCTGTTCTTGTTGGAATGTGGCTCATTTAGCTGACCGCTTCCACAGAATCGGTTTGGCGGGAAGCATATAGTTTTCTGGCCGTTTCATCGGGAGTACGTGTGAGGTGTGTTGTTATGCTTTAAGAACTAACATCCCTGATGTCCAAATTTACACAGAATGCGAGGCTATGATCCCTGCAGAATCCAGTACAGGTAGCGACACAGTATCGAGATATGAAGCGTGATGTACCGAATACGTCACTGATGGAAGACATTAATATACCGAGTTAGAGATTAACATCCTGTCGTCTCAAAATTTTCGCCATTCGTAGCATTTTAGACCTGACGACCGACACGCATCCCTGCTTTCAACCCATGCAAGGATTCTGAAGCAGGTTTGGTGCGTAGCTTGTGGAGTCAGTTGGGTTAAAATTCTCCCTTTTTAAAGAGTGTATCCAAACATGGGTTGAACGCAGGGACGCGTGTCGGTCGTCAGGTCTAAAACGCTACGAATGGCGAAAAAATTTCCGACGCTTTGTTTTCTGCATCGACAATCTAATCGCACAGCCTTTGTTGCCAAAGAGTTTTCGTTGCAGTTTGCTTCTTCCTCTGCGAAGTAGTACTGTGATTTCTTACACATTCCAGCCACGTATCAGCTCAGTATGAAAGTAGCCTTGATGACAGTAGAGAAGAAATTTATCATTTCAAGGTTCTGGTACGATGTTTGGTTTCCGCTCTTCGACGTGTCCGAAAAGTTCATACTACTAGGAATCTGTATTTTTCTTTTGTTTCCTTCACTGCTTGCTCAATATACAGATTGAATAACATCGGGGACAGGCTACAACCCTGTCTCACTCCCTTATCAACCACTGCTCCCTTTCATGTCCCTCGACTCTTATAACTGCCATCTGGTTTCTGTACAAATTCTAAATAGCCTTTCGCTCCCTGTATTTTACCCCTGCCACCTTTAGAATTTGAAAGAGAGTATTCCAGCCAACAATGTCAAAAGCTTTCTCTAAGTCTACAAATGCTAGAAATGTAGGTTTGCCTTTCCTTAATCTATTTTCTAAGGTAAGTCGTAGGGTCAGTATTGCGTCACGTGCTCCAACATTTCTGCAGAATCCAAACTGATCTTCGCCGAGGTCGGCTTCTACCTGTTTTTCCATTCGTCTGTAAAGAATTCGCGTTAGTATTTTGCAGCTGTGACTTATTAAACTGATAGTTCGGTAATTTTCACATCTGTCAACACCTGCTTTCTTTGGGCTTGGAATTATCATATTCTTCTTGAAGTCTGAGGGTATTTCGCCTGTCTCATACATCTTCCTCACCAGATGGTAGAGTTTTGTCATGGCTTGCTCTCCCAATACACTCTTTTATACACAGTTAAGCCGAATACGTTTTTCCGCCAGTTCTCCGTCCCTGCGGCCGACAGAGCTTTGCCACTGCCTCAGCTGCTGACTGTCGCTGCTGGCGCTCCGAAATGGCAGGTCCACTCCCTCGCCAGTGACGGCGGTTTCCTGGCCTAAAGCAAAGCGGGAAAAGTTTTTCGAATATGCCCACAGAAGAACGTCGCGTCGCCTGCCATTTACGAGATGCTTAACCATTCCCACATGTCATAATCAACACTCCTAGTCGCTGGCTAGTTGCACTGTTTTGATGCATCCGGACACTGCTATTTCGCAGTCCGCACATTCATGGTTGGCCTTCTGTCACAGCTGCCTCCAGCTGATGGTATCCTAAATTTCTGAGGAGGAGGAGGAGGTTGTGTGAGAAAATATTCAAGAAAACACGTATGGAAATCGTCAAAATATACCGTCAAAACATATTTATCCGTGCCAGGTAACGCATTTGATTCTGCTTTATTGTGCTGACCTGGATGACACGCGATGCGTGGTAAGAGGTGTAACGTATTTTTGCGCTCCAAGATTATGGAGACTTGCAACGGCTAGAAAATTCGTCTTGAGTCAAGGCGAAATCTTAATCATATATGTATTATCAACGTGTATTTTGTCAACAGGCATCGATTGTGAAAAAGTAATAAAAACAGTCGACAATATCATCTGTTTTGTACCGATGCGGAATTTAAACGCCGTGTGAGAAACTGTTTCCTTCCTTGGGGCAATGTGTCCAGCAGTTGCTTCTCTGCTTATACACGTTCCATTAGTAAAAGGCAACTGAAAAAAAAAGAAAAGATCTATCCAGGACCTTCACACACTGCATCTATGAGAACAAAGATCACGTTCAAGACAAACGGCGGTAGAAAATTAGAATAAAAACTTTGTGTCATCCATATTCTTTTGTCCTGTTGCTGGGCAGAGCCGGTCACGTGATCGAACGCCACCAAAGCTTCATTCACAGTGCCTGAATGCGTTATTTGCCGCTCGTTGGCCAGTGTAAAACTTTGGACACACACTATTTTCCGTACCCTAGGCCGACCTCGAAATTCTGCCGTAGTGTCCTTCATATTCCTGCCATTTATTAAAACACTCTGACAATTTTTTTTATTATCACGTGAAACAAAAGTTATCATTTTCATTTCCTCTTATTGAATGAGCTGTCCATCGTGTCGCATCGCAGAGTTGTCCCACAAGTCAGTGCGATTTGTATATCTATGTACTCTTTCTAAATCATTCCCCAGTGTGGGACAAGCACATCTGCGAGAAATTTGCTATCATAGAATTATTGTCTACTGTTTGAATCTCTGATTTGTTGGTAATATACATATTTAGGGATGTGCGTGACGTCTTCAAATCGTCTCTTTGACAGTAAAATAGTAGGACTGTTAATACATTCCACATAGGGCTGTCATTGCAGATCGATCTGCCAATAGCAGTTCTGTCTTATCACGGAAACACTGCAGTTTCGATGCTGCAAATGTCCTTATAACCACAGCCAACCTCTCGCTTAGGGGCATAGGCTCCATCACACAACACTGATTGATTACTCTATCACAAGTTTTCTGGCCATCCCTAAACGCCTAATCCTTTCAGGTGCAAAACCCTTCCACCAGTGCCCGCCTCGCTTTTCTTTCGACAACCAGCGTAACCCTGGTCGGTTAACAGAGGAGCCGCTAACGATGTAGTGGGCCTGGATAAGACTTTTGAACATCCCCTTACGTCTGACCTCATCATACTCTTCCAACTTATATTTTCACTGGCGTCCGTAAGGGATTCGTACTCTACATTACTTGCTGACCTCTTCGTTTCACAATACGAAAACACCACCAAGTTCGTTTCATCGTCGATAGTTTGCTCAGCGGAGACCATGGGTCTGAAACGTATGAATCTTGGAACGTACCGCAGACGTTCGTTCCGGCTAGTAGAATCGATTAAGGTTTAACATGTAAACAGGACTACAGAGAAGTGGTTTCCGAAATTTGGTCATCCCAATGTTGTGTCCCGCGTGGACGCCGTCTGTGTCGCGCCGTTCCTCTTGACTGCTCAGTACAAACATGGAAACTCGCAGCAGGTATCCGATTCTGTTAGCCCACCTTGATGCAGGGCTAGAAGCAATATTCACCACATTTCAGTATTTTCAAGACAGTTAATAAGTAGAATAGTGTTTGCCTCTGGTCAGGAGAAGGAGTAGGGGCTACTTGGTTCCATAGAGTATCGTTCTTGTGTCGTAGATATACACTCCTGGAAATTGAAATAAGAACACCGTGAATTCATTGTCCCAGAAAGGGGAAACTTTATTGACACATTCCTGGGGTCAGATACATCACATGATCACACTGACAGAACCACAGGCACATAGACACAGGCAACAGAGCATGCACAATGTCGGCAATAGTACAGTGTATATCCACCTTTCGCGGCAATGCAGGCTGCTATTCTCCCATGGAGACGATCGTAGAGATGCTGGATGTAGTCCTGTGGAACGGCTTGCCATGCCATTTCCACCTGGCGCCTCAGTTGGACCAGCGTTCGTGCTGGACGTGCAGACCGCGTGAGACGACGCTTCATCCAGTCCCAAACATGCTCAATGGGGGACAGATCCGGAGATCTTGCTGGCCAGGGTAGTTGACTTACACCTTCTAGAGCACGTTGGGTGGCACGGGATACATGCGGACGTGCATTGTCCTGTTGGAACAGCAAGTTCCCTTGCCGGTCTAGGAATGGTAGAACGATGGGTTCGATGACGGTTTGGATGTACCGTGCACTATTCAGTGTCCCCTCGACGATCACCAGTGGTGTACGGCCAGTGTAGGAGATCGCTCCCCACACCATGATGCCGGGTGTTGGCCCTGTGTGCCTCGGCAGTATGCAGTCCTGATTGTGGCGCTCACCTGCACCGCGCCAAACATGCATACGACCATCATTGGCACCAAGGCAGAAGCGACTCTCATCGCTGAAGACGACACGTCTCCATTCGTCCCTCCATTCACGCCTGTCGCGACACCACTGGAGGCGGGCTGCACGATGTTGGGGCGTGAGCGGAAGACGGCCTAACGGTGTGCGGGACCGTAGCCCAGCTTCATGGAGACGGTTGCGAATGGTCCTCGCCGATACCCCAGGAGCAACAGTGTCCCTAATTTGCTGGGAAGTGGCGGCGCGGTCCCCTACGGCACTGCGTAGGATCCTACGGTCTTGGCGTGCATCCGTGCGTCGCTGCGGTCCGGTCCCAGGTCGACGGGCACGTGCACCTTCCGCCGACCACTGGCGACAACATCGATGTACTGTGGAGACCTCACGCCCCACGTGTTGAGCAATTCGGCGGTACGTCCACCCGGCCTCCCGTATGCTCACTATACGCCCTCGCTCAAAGTCCGTCAACTGCACATACGGTTCACGTCCACGCTGTCGCGGCATGCTACCAGTGTTAAAGACTGCGATGGAGCTCCGTATGCCACGGCAAATTGGCTGACACTGATGGCGGCGGTGCACAAATGCTGCGCAGCTAACGCCATTCGATGGCCAACACCGCGGTTCCAGGTGTGTCCGCTGTGCCGTGCGTGTAATCATTGCTTGTACAGCCCTCTCGCAGTGTCCGGAGCAAGTATGGTGGGTCTGACACACCGGTGTCAATGTGTTCTTTTTTCCATTTCCAGGAGTGTATATCGAACTAAGAAAGAGTAATCAATTTCACCGTATTCATGCTGCTCCGAAACATTACTTCAACATCATAGACGGTATAAATTTATTTCGTCTTTAATTTTAAACGCTTTGGCAACCGACCAACGGTGCTTGCTTTCACTAATACCTGTTCTGTGGGGCCTCATGCGTTGCCCTACAATAGCGTGACAGACACTCTTGTCCGACATTTCTGCGTGCACCACTCTACTAGAGGACTTTTTGTAATCAAGAAACGTATTTCACGTCTAATTCAGTAGTGCTTTGTTATAAGTGTCACATTTCCTTTTACGTAGTTACTGTCTACTGAATTTTAAAATTACTAGTCGCTACCAACGTATTCCCGCCATTTTGCCGTTCTTAGCACTTTCTACCAAAGATTAAGTGTACTGGACTCGTGAGAATTCGAACAACAGAGTGTAATGCATCGTCTGGCATACACAGGGCGCGGAAAACCAATCTGACGAAGACAGTATCAAATGAAGGAATCTGAGTATAGAAAACACAGGTCGCAATTAAATCTTTCAACCACTATGCCAGTATGAAAACGGTGGTCAGTTTGAACATTTTCTATACATACTCATGTTAACTAAGTGGTGCCTCATTTTTCACTAATTTTGACCTTTTTGAGATATATCCAAATAAGAAACATGGACATGTGGGTGTCCTCATTCCTGAAGAAGTACTAGACGTGTTAGTGATGTTTTAAATTTATCTTGTTCCCATCGTGACGACTGGTTAGTCCGAACGTTCTGTTTACGTATACATTTTCTGTAAATTACCTATCATTTTGAACAAGGACCTCCGTATGTCAGATTTCAATTACGTTCCTGCACCACTGAAAATATACATTTACGACTTTTAGTTGCCATACACAAATTCCTATGCTACATGCTGTCCTTCCGCCCTGCAATCTTGGTCAAATGGTTTCTGCACGCCCTGTATATCGGTGCTGGATGGCAAAACTCGCTCAAACAGCACTGTTTAAGTTATTCAGTTCATACGTTCGTTACACGTATGTCACTGAATGACACCCAGCCAGGTTGTCCCCCTTATGTTCCGCCACGTCTCTGGAAAGCCAGCACGCGATCCACAAAATCACGAAACCAGTTCCAGATTCGCATAGTGACACTGTACTGGTTGTAAGCACACTCAGACATTAATCGCAAATGCAGATCATAGTAATGTAGAAGCCGAGTTTATCTTTCCGTTAATTCTCCGTCTACTGCAGAGCACAGAGCTCTGTCGCTGCATCAGCGGTCGATTGTTGCTGTTGGCGCCACAGAATGAAGGCAGTTACGTCCAGAGTCACTCCGGAGTAACTGGGATTCTGTTAAAGCAATGAAAACAAAGAAGTGATGAATACGGTAGGTAGTTTCTGTTGGAACGAACGACGACTTTTGCGATTCGCTTTCCACGTCTGCAATCGAGTTTTAACGGCTATTTCACAGCAATAAAACGTTATCACCGCATGTTAACAAACCGGTGCTCGAAGCTCACATTACGTATGAGAATGCCGACATGATAATTAAGAAGCGATAAATCTTTATAGTTCGCCCATTACTACTGCGAAATATTGCAGTGCTTTTATGTGCGGACAGGGTGTGTAAAGTAGTACACAATCGTATGCTGTCGAAAGGTGGAGGTGTTATACAAGCAAGACACCACAAGTCATTAGTAGAAGTCAGTAGCATTTTCCATTGAAGACTTCGACGCGTAATTTCGATTGGACAGAACTATACCTTATCGGGTTTGTGTGTAGAAGACCTAACTCTAAATGCTGGTTTATATAGACTACATACAGTTAGCCATGCCCCACCCAGGTAATTTACAGTTTAAAAGTTTACTCGCTTACAACTTGGATAAACGTAAAGTTTCACTGGTGATTGTGCATATGTTATAATTTTTTCCCGTTTTCATTTTCTCCATAAAACCGCCATCATTCGCGAGAATGTTATGAACTGCCGATATTGTGGAGCGCCAGCAGCAACAATCAGTCGCTGAAGCAGCGACAAAGCTCTGTGGGCCGCAGGAGACGGAGAATTAACGGAAAAATAAACCCAACCGCGATTAAATGCGTTCAAAGTCAGTACCGTGTCCTTGTGAATCCGACGCTGCTTTTACGATTTTGTGGAACTCGTGCTGCCGGTCGAGTGGCGTGGAGTAACATAGGCGGACGTCTCTTCTAGAAGTCATTCAGTGACGTATGTGAAAAAAAGCAAACGTGAGCAGTGTTGTTGGAGCGATGTTTTGTCATCCGGCACCGTTACACATGACGTGCTGCCCGCAATCTCGAGAGCTCCGCACTCATTCCTCGATAAAATGAATGTGCTTAAAACGGTAGACCGAACGAGGTGATGCACCGGTTAGCACACTGGACTCGCATTCTGGAGGACCACGGTTAAAACCCGCATGCGGCCATCCTCATTTAGGTTTCCCGTATTTCCCTGCATCGCTTCAGGTCAATGCCGAGATGGTTTCTTTGAAAGGGCACTGCCGACTTCCTTCCCCGTCCTTCCCTAATGCGATGGCCTGGCTGTTTGGTTCCCTCCCCCGTCAAACTAACTAAAACGGTAAATAAGGTGACGATGTCTGCGACGCTGCTTCCACCATGCTTGAAACGTCATCAGGTCTCGGAGATCCTTTGTAGCTCCTCGACGCTAAAAGACAACAGCCGGCGTGCCGGTAGAAGTCGCTGCCGCACATTGTCATCTCTGCGGCCTGTCTGTTCACGGAACTGATGTCGCTTGGTTGTACCTGAATATAAATAACGTAATTAATTTAGCCTAAAACACTGCAGCGAATATTTGCATTTATTACTGTTTTCTCGCATTGTCGCCCTAAACATATTCAAGTTTCGTAATATCTTCACTGTTTCCCCATGTGTTTTTTTGGCCCTCGGCAAGCAAATGCACCATTAGCAGTGCAGAAAACTCACCGCCGTCAAACCACCATCAGAGACGAATTTGCTAGCCTAGAAAACTGGTTATTATAGTTTGCAAGTGTTCTGGAACCGACAGAGCTTGGTCTATTATTGGCCACCCTAAGACAATACATTCAGCACCCGAGCAGCTCCGTCGTTGTAGGAAGTTAAGGAATTTCGAGGGCTTACTTTTCGTCTGGCGCTAGCTTCGGTACACTCTAAAAACATCTCAGCCGTTTGTATGTAATCGTTTCCAACTCTGTCGCCTACATATAATTATTCTGGCCTTACTCGTTTTCTAGGAGCTGACTGCTTGATACGTTGTCCTTATTATGGCATTTTCCATTCCGACGCGAGAAGAAAAAGTTTTTATTATTTTCTCTCGTACTATCAAGAGTTTAGTGAGTATCTGTGCAGTTTATTTTTATTTTATTTATTTATTTATTTTTGGATAGTACTTCATTAACTAAAGGCAACGGCAGGCGTCTCTTGCTGATACCCTATGGTGACGTCCTAACATCCAGACTCGCGTCTCATTCATTACGAACAGTTCTGCACTGCCACATATGCTAGCCCTGGAATCAAGTGAGCAGGGCCTTTTAGCTTCTCACGAGAATATTACATTAAGTACACTAAAAAGATCACGCTTTTCTGGACAGATTATTTTTTTCCCCATTCAATACGACTCTTTCTTTTAGTATAGATATTAACACACTTTGAAAGCGTGTAAATGGTAGATACCTGTCCGATCGTGTTTAACTCACCTGGCTACAAACGCAAAACATATACTCCTCGTGGCTTTGTGTTCGCCTCGACTAACGGATCACGTGATCTCTGTTGGCCACATGCTGATATTATTCCTGTAGCGTCGTACATCTCGAAATTCTACCGTAGTCGGTTTCACATTCTTGCTATATATCAAAACAACCCCGCAATTTTTTTGATGACCACGAAAACCAAAGCTGTCATTTATATTTCCTCTTATTAGACGTGCTATGCTTCGTGTTTCAACAGTCGACATCGCAAAGCTGTACCACACATTGGCGAGATTTGTATATCTACATACTCTCCTGACGACATTGCCCAATATAAGACAAACACATCTGTGGTGCATTTGCGATGATAAAATTGTTCTCTAGTATTCGAATCTCCGATTTCCCAGTAACATACTTACGTAGGGAAGCGTATCTGGTACTCAGTCCGTTTCTGTGAACGTCAAACAGAAGGACTGCTACTACGTAGTACGTAGGGCAGTCTCTGCAAACGGATCTGCCAATAGCTGTTCCGTCTTATCACGCAAACTCTGCTATATCGATCCTGGAAATGTGCTTATAGCCACAGCCAGCCTCTCGCTTAGTGGGGAGGGCTACGGCAAACAGTGGCCGGTGACAAGACACCCCCTGACTCTGTGCACAGCCGTGTGACTGTGAATCCACTCTCTGACAAGTTTTGTCGCAATGTCTAAACGCCTGATACTGTTTGGTGAAATGTGTTTGCAGCAGCGCCCATGTCTCACTTCTTTCCACAACGATCGTAATCCTGATCGCTTAACAAATCTGCTATGAACACTTCAATGGCCGTGCACGACACTTTGATCATTCTTCTACTTCCAATCTCCCCTCCACCACATCATGATTTCACTGGCGTCTGTCAGGAATCCGTACTCTCCACTGTTTGTTAATGTTTCCTCTTATCTTACACAAAGACTGATGAGTTCTCTTCGTCAAGGACAGCTGCATTGCAGAGACCATTTTTGAAAACAGATGATAGCGCGACTGCAGGGATTTATCTGTGGCACGCCTCCCGCGAAACCCACGTTCTCACCGTAGTGTCCCGCTCTACATTCGTAGTGCCCCCACCCATTATACTCATTACTCGGGGCGCGTTGCCGATTCCCGTAAGAGTTCGGGCACTGTTTGTGCCTCCGCACGGAAGCAGAAGATGGTCCAGTGGCCGGTGAGCCTTAACTACACTCCTGGAAATGGAAAAAAGAACACATTGACACCGGTGTGTCAGACCCACCATACTTGCTCCGGACACTGCGAGAGGGCTGTACAAGCAATGATCACACGCACGGCACAGCGGACACACCAGGAACCGCGGTGTTGGCCGTCGAATGGCGCTAGCTGCGCAGCATTTGTGCACCGCCGCCGTCAGTGTCAGCCAGTTTGCCGTGGCATACGGAGCTCCATCGCAGTCTTTAACACTGGTAGCATGCCGCGACAGCGTGGACGTGAACCGTATGTGCAGTTGACGGACTTTGAGCGAGGGCGTATAGTGGGCATGCGGGAGGCCGGGTGGACGTACCGCCGAATTGCTCAACACGTGGGGCGTGAGGTCTCCACAGTACATCGATGTTGTCGCCAGTGGTCGGCGGAAGGTGCACGTGCCCGTCAACCTGGGACCGGACCGCAGCGACGCACGGATGCACGCCAAGACCGTAGGATCCCACGCAGTGCCGTAGGGGACCGCACCGCCACTTCCCAGCAAATTAGGGACACTGTTGCTCCTGGGGTATCGGCGAGGACCATTCGCAACCGTCTCCATGAAGCTGGGCTACGGTCCCGCACACCGTTAGGCCGTCTTCCGCTCACGCCCCAACATCGTGCAGCCCGCCTCCAGTGGTGTCGCGACAGGCGTGAATGGAGGGACGAATGGAGACTGTCGTCTTCAGCGATGAGAGTCGCTTCTACCTTGGTGCCAATGATGGTCGTATGCGTGTTTTGCGCCGTGCAGGTGAGCGCCACAACCAGGACTGCATACGACCGAGGCACACAGGGCCAACACCCGGCATCATGGTGTGGGGAGCAATCTCCTACACTGGCCGTACACCACTGGTGATCGTCGAGGGGACACTGAATAGTGCACGGTACATCCAAACCGTCATCGAACCCATCGTTCTACCATTCCTAGACCGGCAAGGGAACTTGCTGTTCCAACAGGACAATGCACGTCCGCATGTATCCCGTGCCACCCAACGTGCTCTAGAAGGTGTAAGTCAACTACCCTGGCCAGCAAGATCTCCGGATCTGTCCCCCATTGAGCATGTTTGGGACTGGATGAAGCGTCGTCTCACGCGGTCTGCACGTCCAGCACGAACGCTGGTCCAACTGAGGCGCCAGGTGGAAATGGCATGGCAAGCCGTTCCACAGGACTACATCCAGCATCTCTACGATCGTCTCCATGGGAGAATAGCAGCCTGCATTGCTGCGAAAGGTGGATATACACTGTACTAGTGCCGACATTGTGCATGCTCTGTTGCCTGTGTCTAAGTGCCTGTGGTTCTGTCAGTGTGATCATGTGATGTATCTGACCCCAGGAATGTGTCAATAAAGTTTCCCCTTCCTGGGACAATAAATTCACGGTGTTCTTATTTCAATTTCCAGGAGTGTATATATATATATATATATATATATATATATATATATATATACTAAGATGGTATCTGTTCTCTCGGACATCTTAGTATATATCGTATATATAAGATTCCCTTTCATACTGAAGCTTCTGTCATTTTCAGTGACTGTAATGCTTGTTTTATACAATCGTAGTTATGTTTTTCCAACAAATACGTACTTCCCCTTACAAATGTTTGCAGTGACAAAGTGTTTCATCGCCTACTAAGTGCCAACACAAGCGGCTCCCACTGCCTCCTGCATCCTCATGCCGTTGACCACTGCCGGTTCTTCGGCCTTTTTGCAGCAGTTTCTCAAGTCGAGGGCGAGAGGGCGCCCTGGACCTCTGCCCCCTCCTCCGCCCTCTTTGACGAGGCCGACAGTCGGAGCTGCCACCACCACCAAAACTAAACCAAAACGAATGCATCCCACAGTAACAAAATAAACTAAGCGAAATGGCGAGACGGAAACGGTTCTTCCCAATGCAATGCTTAGCGTTGGACAAAGCGTAGTGTGCAAAATTCAGCCACACACGTGTAGAAGAGAGGGAAGAATGGGGTAAGAAACAGAGAAAAACCATGAATATCGATAATAATTAATGCCTTTTATAGTACTGAGTTCAAGCATGAGAACTGTTCATGATTCACGCAAACACTACTGGATATTTGTTTTTCGAGATGGCCCTCTCGCTTGTTCCAGCGAATGCCTGAGCTGAGGAAAACTCTTGCTTTGTGTGTTACTACATTGTACGCTGCGTCAGGGATTTGTAACGTTGTTTTAAAATCTGTGTGATACTTAACTGAGCGCCTGTGCACGTAACAAACAAATAAAATTGCCTTACTTCTAAAACAGCAGCGATGGAATGCGATACGTTGTTGTCTCTTATGCAAAAAATAAAAATGTGCTAGCTACAGGCTCAGTGGTATGCAATGCCGGGCGCAATACTTTGAAATGTACGTGAAATTCTTTCGGCTGATAAAACATTCACGAAAAATCCAACGTCTTTGAAAAACATATGACTTGGACGCTGCTGGCACTGACTGTCGTGGATTACTAACACAGATTTTTTTGTGAAATTATATTGCAAGTTAACTTTCGCTTTTCAAAACATCTGACGCGTGAAATTACACTTCTCAGAAAAATACACCATATTTACCAATTGAGTCACAAACGACGAGATTTATACAGCAAATATCATCTAACATCACTAAAAAGGCATAAATACAAATCATCTGATTACATACACCTGTGCTAACAAATCTTCGAACCATTAGAAAGGAGAAATATCTAACTAGCCCTTTCATCAAATCAGTTTAACCACATCGTGGGGCTACTCAACAATTACAAACTATCAGTCAACTCATCTACACAAACGCGCTGGCAAAACGAGAGTCATCATAAATATTTAACAGCTTTATCTTGCTTGAGAAAAGACTTGTGCTTACATGTTCTCGTAATTCCTACGTTAATCTTACACTTGGTGGCTTCACAGAGCACACACACCACAAACACTGCCTACTCCATCCTCCTTCCCTCATACACTACTGTGAGCCAAGCGCTCCCTTACTCCCACACTGCAACCTCAGACCAGAAGCAGTAACTTTGGCTCTGCGGTCGCGCAGTCAGCGATCCGCATTATAAGGCAGTCAGAGACATACATCGTTTACAATATACTAGTTTCATTTTAGTTTACGTTAATGTTATTATCATATACAGGTGCCACACACAAATGTGCCCCAGTAGACTCCTATCAACATTATCCAGTAGAAAAATGGCTCTGAGCACTATGGGACTTAACATCTGAGGTCATCAGTTCCCTAGAACTTAAAACTACTTAAACCTAAGGACATCACACACATCCATGGCCGAGGCAGGATTCGAACCTGCGACCGTAGCGGTCGCGCGGTTCCAGACTGAAGCGCCTATAACCGCTCTGCCACAACGGCCGGCTAATCCAGTGGAAACCGGTTATAACGGTGTAGAAGGGAACGAGGGTTTACGGTAATTATAGCCGATTGTCGCACAAATCGATTTTTTCTTTGGTTTTGATAAAAATTTCACGTCTGTAAATTTTAGCTCTCATAGAGCTGACTCTTGAAAGAGCGGCAGAAATACGGTACACCTACAGTACTTACAATGCAGTATTTGTGAAGAGAGACTGAAGATGAATTTTCTTACGCTTTTGCAGTATGTAAAGCAAGAAAATGGCACCAAAATGTAAAAACTTTTAATAAGTGAAGAAAGAAGTAGAAACAATGTAAACTGTTTACTCACGTCGAAGTTGGACAGTGAACGAGATACAGTGTTGAGCACTTTTAAAACTTGCAGTGAGTGCTGTGTGGTACAGCAGTCAGGAAGGACACACTTCCGCTTCAGTTACTGTATTATAGAATTTAATCGACAGTACCAAAATGGAAAGACAGTATTGTGTACATAAAATATTGAAAATACTTAACAAACATAATCACAAAATACCAATAACTAATACACTATGACTCCACTTCTATTCTTTCAAAAAATCACAAACGTTGGGATCTAGTTTTCTATGACCACAGCAAAGTCAGTGTTGTTAACTTTTTCAACCAGTCGCTTTAACTTTAAACGCAGTACAGTAACGCATACTACAATACACTGGCCTATTTATGGTAATCAAAACTGTAGCAGAGACAGGCATTTGTTGATATTATTTTGAATGTCTTATCCGAACAATATTTCGAGCAGCTAATTAGGCAACTAAATCGTGAAGCTAACGTCTTAAACCTCCTAGTCACAAAATTCTTCGATGTGATAACGGAGCGGAAGGTGTCAGTGATCATAATGCTATGACAGCAACTATGACTACGGATATCTCAAGGAAAGTCAAGAAGGGTTGTAACCTCCCCACCGTAATTTAAAAGGAAAGACAATACTTAATAGAAATGCTAATGGGAGCCGAGTGTAACCTCCCCATAAAAATTTTATAAACAGAAATGACAATATTATTTAGAAATGCTAATGGACATTGCGCTAAGTGTAACCTCCCCACAATGAAATGTACTGACAATGACAATCAAACAAAAATTAGCAATCTGACTCAAATATAAATTCCTCACAAAATTAAAGTCCATTCAGTGATAAGAAAATTCAATTAAACCGAAATATCGGTCTTTGGCCCTGTGCAAAAAAAAATCAGAATTAGATTCTTACCTCAGTATAACTGGATGTCAAATTTCTGCTCTTATTCTTGCGCACGGCTTGGAGGAACTGCATTGCAAATAATAATATTCCTTTTTTTTGTGATTTTACTGAAATTTTTCTTTAACGGAAGTGGAATGAAAAGGGAAGTGCAATTAAATAAATTTTGTTTTGTAAAAACTGCTTTGGAATAAAAATTATTATTGGGGTACTTGTTGGAAATTAATTACAATTAATAAACTTTACATTATCTATTGATTACCTTACTTAACAATATACCTCATTTATCCTCTTGACCAGAATGCCATGTCGACGCTCGCCGACTCCTCACACACACAACTCCGCTCGACTGCTATTGCCGACATACTCCACGCAACTGAACAGAGCTACAGCTCGCAACGACTACTGACAGAGTACTGCTCTGCATAGCGACAACTAGCGAACTGCTCTACGTGACGACTACTACTGCACTGCACTGCACTGCACCACTACTACTCGCCAACTGCTCGCAGCACTCGCGCGGTCAAGCGCAGACTAACGATAAATGGCTCTCTGGTCAGAGACGCTGCAATGCCTCGCCATCGCTGCTGCGTTACATACGTGTTTCATAACCCTCCACTGGGGGGGCAAAAATTTGGCAGCGATGGTGAGTCATTTGGACTTGCCAATCGCGGCAAAATTTTTTTCTAATTAATAAACCTCTACAATTTACAGAATATTTAGATGTAGTACATAAATTAAATGTTGTGCACGCGCACTAAGTACAAAATATATAAGACAAAGACAAGATATGAGTACAAAACATAGTAGGAAATCAGAAAAATGTATATACAAATTATTTGACAGATAACAGAGTGCACAGGCACTGAAGAAATTCTTTAGCATAAACAGAATGAATAAACAGACTGGCAAAAAATCGTGTTGATAAGTGACATGAGTGTACTCGCACTGGAGTTGAGAACATATTAGCAATTGACGAAATGTATATACAATTAGTAACAAATGACATAAGTGCATACGCACTGAAGTATTGACTATACAGAATGAGTACAAATCATATTGAAAAATGAGAAAAGTGCACAGGCACTGAAGTTCAATAGAAAACATATTAACACCTAACATAAGTGCACATGCACTGTAGTTCAGAACATATCCTTAAAATAAAAAATGTATGCACAATATAAAAGACAAGAGTGCACATACTGTACTTGAGAACAAATCGAAAAAATTGTCTTTAGCATTTTCGCAATAAATAAACATAATGGTAAAACATCATGTCGACCAGTGACATAAGTGTACTCGCACTGGAGTTCAGCGAATCGAAAAAATGTATAACCCACGAACAGAAATGATGTTACCAATAAATGATTTTCATTATGTGACAAGAATTAAGATAGGAGAGGGAAGGATTGCATCATGGTTGTAGCACTTTAGATTGCACACAGCTGTTCTGAAAGTCCATATCTTTCCACAGAAGTACAACACCAAGTGACACAATTTGAAGTTCTTTTCCCATCAGAATTTATCAGTGTAGCCAAGACACTGAGCTGTCGTAGTAATATTCCATGTTTTCATTTTGGCAGTACATTAGGTACACCAAACAGTGGGACTATAATAACGTCTTCATCGCTCACGGTGGTGGACAGCATGTCGTGTCAACACCACGCTCTTACAAGGCACACCAACGTAGAATTAGTGCAAAACCAAATATAGTGCTCCATGATCACTGGGATAAACAGGACAAATGGACATTGCAGTAATTCAGGGTAGTTAGCTTATGAGGAGAAGGACATTATGTCACATAATATTGACAATTACAGTCTTCATTAGTAGTTTGTGGCATTCATAGCCCAGTTATTGAACATTTCTGTACCAAGTATGTAGTATTACAGAAAAATGTTCATTAATTGTTTTACATAGAATCAGTAGTCTTCTTTTCCTAGTTACAAAGTATAGCATGGTTAATTAATCATTTGTCATTCCAATATAGTAAGAATCATTAGCCTTCTCCTGATTACAAAGCATTATGAAACAATCACATTCTTTTCCAGTTACAAAGTATAGCATAGTTAATTAATTATGTGTCAGTTAATTAATCATTTGTCATTTCAATAGTAATAATCATTAGCTTTTTCCTAATTACAAATAATTAATCATTTGTCATTCTTATATAGTAATAATCATTAGCTTTTTCCTAATTACAGTTAATTAATCATTTGTCATTCCAATCTAGTAAGAATCATTAGCCTTCTTCTAATTACAAAGCATTATGAAACAGTCACATTCATTTCCAATTACAAAGTATGAACATTGAAAACAAGAGCTAATTAATGGCATAATTAATAACAATTCATCGACTGACATTAATTATTGGCACTCAGTGGCCAGCAAGTATTGAATGGAATAAAACATAGTTCATCATTCAGTATTACTCAGATCATTACAAAGTCATTATTAAAAATCAGTTAATTACAGTCATAGCATTAATAATCATGGGCATTATAAGTAATCTCATTACAATAAACAGTGTTCCTCATTCAGTAGTATTCAGATCATTACAAAGTCATTATTAAAATCAGTTAATTACAGTCATAGCATTAATAATCATGGGCATTATAAGTAGTCTCATTACAATAAACAGTGGCAGTTATTAGCTAGTGACAAAGCATTATTAAATATATATACTTTTTGTCTCATTAAGAGGTCATTACTCAAGCGACATACTATTCAGAGTTGATCAGTATTATTCAGAATTTTCTCAAACTGGTATCACTATTTGGGACTGGTAATACATTTTTTTTTTTTTTTTTTTGTTAGCAATGCATTGCGTTGGGATCGATAATTAATTGCTGAGGCATAACACTATTTGTTTTTGACCTATTGCTGCAAATGAGGATAGGTAACGTCATTCGTCATGAGTCAGCTGTAGCAAGGTTATGTAACAAGGCAGTATATGTGATCACATTTATAAATCATAAACACAAATGGGTAAAAAAATGAAAATGCAAGTACTAGAACAGGTATAATAACTAACAGGTTTAGTAAGTATCATGAAAAGCTTCTCCTGGAAAAAATACAAAATGGATTATTGACCTGAAAGAAGAAACGCACACTATGCTGAAAAGTAGTGAACTTCGAATTAACAGGTAGTGAAATGTGTATAAAATGTGTTCCATAGCTGTCCTTTCCAAAACTTTCCGTCATCCTACTATGCAATATAACACCTGCTGTCAAAACAAACTGCAACAAATACTTAAATAACTACGTAGCATAAATATACAACTTCAACACTATCCTCATCTGTAAAGAAAAAACTTCATTATCCATCATTTCATTATCCACATTACCATAACTTCATTATTATCATCACCTACAAAGAAAAACTTCATTATTCATAATAGCATATTCTTCATCTTATTCATCAGTATTCATTATCATCTGCAAAAAATCACTTCATTACTCATTATACAACTATCCTTATCTCTAGCATATTTCATCACTAAAACTAAGATGTGTAGTTCTCTCTGACAGCCTGCATCAATCACCTTGTAGTCTGAAAGAAAAAATTAGTTAAGACTGCTATTCTATGATGAGTATAGTATATTCTTGTTAATGCTTGTTAATCCTGGTCCATTTACTCTTCCTCATAAAGTTATTGCATCTTCTTTCGTTTATTCCGTAGGTGAAATTCCCATTTCTGTCGAATTTATTTCTTACATACATCATTTCTTTCTGAAATTCATGAACAAAGATTAATGTCCTGCATTTAAATCATATATCCACTAAATAATGACTGGTTTATGGTGACACAATTAAGCATACAGCATAACATGACAGAAAACGTAATATGTCAAAGACATTGACAGTGTTCAGATGCAAAAATGTACACAGAATAATACAATGCAGCAGCAAAAAATGTAAAACAGTCACGATGTTGAGATGTCATAAGGCAAAAAATGTCAAAGTCAACTGGTGTGTGTTATATCTTAACTATTTTACAGTGCATATAAACAAAACTGGAATACAATCATATACACAAAAAAATGGAAAATGTGCACGGTCTGATGTGTAACGACAAGAAAAGCGACCTGCTAACCTTACCTTGCCGGGCACTTGCCAAGAAAAAATACGATAATCATCAGTAATTAGTCAGGTGAAATAATTCCATTAGTAAACGACATCATAGTGTGTTGAATCATAAAGTGTCTTCATTCAATAAACGGTTTAATGTTCGAGATATGGTGGTTGCCTTACGATTTTCTGGTTCTCAAAGTTTCGACGTGTACAACATTGGGGTGAGGGATGCTGCGAATCCGATATGGACCTGCGTATAGAAGTTCAAATTTACTGCACTTACCTTTTAATTTGCTGGATAAATAGTGTGTACGTATTAATATCTTCTGTCCAACGTGAAAGTCGCGGCGTCTACAAACCTGTTTTTGCTGTCTTCTCCGGCGCTCTGCGGCACGTTTGATGTTGTTCAGCGCAATGTCAATTATTTCGTGGTGTCTTAGTCGCCGACATTTGGGGAATTTTACTAATTCTTTAATTTTGTTTGGTGGTTCAACGTTTTTCAGTATAACAGACGGAGATAGCATAGTGGATTCATTTGGAATGGAATTAATTACATCTTGGAATGAGAGTATGTGTGTATCCCAATCAATATGTCTTTTGTGGCAGTATATTCGGCACAGCTTACCAATTTCTTTCATTAATCTTTCACAGGGGTTCGAAGAAGCGTGGTACTTGGATATATAAATCGGAGAAATGTTTCTGGCTCGTAACATGCGTGTCCATATGGTACTACGAAATTGAGATCCATTGTCAGAAATTACTCTCATCACATGCCCTACATGAAATAGAAAATGTTTTACAAATGCTTTCGAAACAGTTTTGGCAGTAGCTTTGCGTAATGGAGTGAAAGTAACAAATTTTGAAGTGAGCTCAACAGCGACAAAGATGTAGCAAAAACCTCTGTTAGTTCTCGGAATCGGACCAAAAATATCTACTGCGGCCATATGTCTTAATTTAACAGGTATAATGGGATATAATGGAGGAATATGTGAAGTGGTGTCTGATTTAGCTTTCTGGCAAATTTTACAAGACGCTAAAACTCGTCGTATACGTTTCTCCATGTTAGAAAAATAACAGTTCTGTCTCAGTATAAGAAAACATTTTCGTGCTCCGTAATGTGCGTAACTTAAATGAGTGTACCAAATTAATTTGTTAACCAGTTCGTCAGGAATGCATAATAACCAAATGTTGCTGTCAGGATGAGAGCGGCGAAACAGAATGTCATTGCGCACAGTGTAATGGTTTCTAATCGTAACATTATTCTTATCTTGCCAAAGGTGTTTAATTTCTTTCCACACATTGTCTTTGTTTTGTTCTTGTGCTATGTCCTGTAATGACGATGAAATAAAATTTTCAAATGCAACTTGCTGAATGTACATGACACTGAAATTTGTTTTGCAGAAGTTGGTTGCTACGTCTTGCTGATTGTTGCCGAGAGAACGCGATAGTGCGTCTGCTATAACATTTTGTGTGCCGGGAATGTGAACTATTGCAAAATTAAATTCTTGTAAATAAAGTTTCCATCTACTTAACCTGTCGTGAGTAAATTTAGCTGAAAGCAAAAATTGTATAGCTCTATGGTCTGTGTAAACGGTGGTATGTCTGCCATAAAGAAAGTGCCTAAATCTCGTGAAAGCCCATACAACACATAATGTTTCAAGTTCTGTAACAGAATAATTTCGTTCAGCGGGTGACAAAATGCGACTTGCAAATGCGATGTTTTTAATTACTGTTGAACCATCTTCTTCTATTTCCTGGAAAATATGTACACCTAAAGCGGTGTTGGAACTGTCGGTGGCAATGGAAAAATTTCTAGTAAGATCTGGGTGCGATAAAAGTGGAGCATTCAACAGAGCACGTTTCAGGTTCATGAATTCAGAGTGTGCTTGCTTATCCCAAGACCAAATACTGTTTTTACCTGTTAATTGGCATAATCTGGGTGTGTCTAAAGCAGAGTGATGAATAAATTTACGAAAAAAGTTAATTAAGCCCAAAAAACTGCGTAATTGCTTCTTCGTCGTAGGAACAGTAATGTCACGTAGAGCTTGAAGTTTTTCTGGATCAGGCGCAATGCCTTCTGCTGAAATTACGCGTCCAAGAAATTTTATGGAAGTTTTGCCAAAATGCGATTTACTGAGATTAACTGTGAGTCCTTGTGCACGAAAAGTTCGTAACAGTTGTTCAAGAATCAGATTGTGTTCAGACCAGTTAGCTTCTGCGATAAGAATGTCGTCTACATACGTCGTGATTCTGTCCTTAAGTTCTGTCGGAAGTACAGTGTTCAAACCGCGAATAAAAGCTGCAGAAGAAATAGTTAAGCCGAACGGTAATTTGCAAAATTGATAACAATCGCCAAAACAGAGAAAAGCTGTATATTTTCTACAATTCGGATGAAGCTGAATTTGCCAAAATCCCGATTTCAAATCTAATGTGGAATAAATAGCAGTACCATGAAATTTCTGTAAAAGTTCCTCTAGTGTCTGTGGTCGATCTGTTTCATTAATAATAATGTCATTAATGTGACGTGAATCTAGTACAAGGCGAAGTGAGCCATCCTTTTTCTTGACAATATGTAGCGGGTTTATGTACGGACTAACTGCTGGTTCTATAATTCCTTGGTCGAGCATATCCTGCAATTCTTTTTTAACCTGTTCTCTGTGGATATATGGGATAGGATAATGTTTAGCTTTAAATGTATCGTGCTGTTTGACTTGAAATTCATATATAAAGCCGGACATAGTACCAGGAATGTTGTCGAAAACTGGAGCTTGCTGTAAAAGAATTTTGTGTAATTGCGTTCGTTCGTCGTCTGTAGTTGCACTGCTCTCTTTAACCTTATCAGAAATCATTTGCATTACGTCGTAGTCAGCTTCGTCTGGAGTATTATAGTTGTGTACGTACGTATCCGTGAACAATGTGGGATTACAGTCTATATTACGTGTTGCGGAAATAACCTCTGTGCGGTTAATTGTTTGTTCTTCCGCAGATAAAGAGTGCTGAAATTCTAAAGCCAATTGTATATTTTCATCCTTTAACATTAAATAAGAATTCTGAAAATCGATGACTGCGTCGTGTTGTACCAGAAAATTCGTACCTAAAATAACGTCTGTCGTCAATAAAGGAACAATCCAAAAATTTGAGTGGAAAGTATGACATCCAATACAAAATGATAAATGTGTCTGTAATTTAACGTCTACTCCTTTACTCGGTACTGCTCCTTTCACTTTTGTTTTGCCTAATGGTAATGTCGGATACGTATTCTCTTTGTTGCACTCGTTGAAAGTCTCCTCATTTATTACTGATATTGGTGATCCGGAATCAATTACTGCTGAGAATTTCGATGAACCAATTTTAATTTCGATAACAGGATGTGAAATGGTTTTCTGAATAACTGGTCTTTCCTGCAAGAGAGTGTCTCTGATATCGTCAAAAGTAATTACATTTTCGTGAACAACATTTTGCGTGTCAAACGTAGTGCTTGTGTTATTGGAAGATGTGTCCTGTGCAGTATCTAGTCAGATTCTATCTGACGTGTTATTATTATTAGGAGGGTTCTGTGGCATTTCTACTATTTGAACTGTCCTATTACTTCTTCCAGACGTATTACGCTCTGGATGATACCTACTGTCCGGTTCATTCATGAGAATAGGTTCTTGCGGATAATTTTGCTGTTGGTGAGACCGACTGTTATTATATGTAGGCTGATAATTCTGCTCATCGTTTTTACGTCTGTCGTGATAGTCATTCCTATACGGTGCATTACGATAGGAATTGAAATACTGTCTTCTTTGTACGTAGTTGTTTCCTTGCTGCCGTACGTTACTATTTCTTGTATCAGGGACTATACGTGCACGCGGCGAAACATTAAAGCCTGGTTGACCTTGTGCATTCCATTGTTGGTTAGGTATGCTAACCGGCTGGTTTTGATGTTGTTGTTGTGAAATACCTCTATTGTTACTAAAGTGCGGTTCCTGTTGCTGAAAAGTTTGACGATACTGATAATTAGAATTTTGGCTGTTATTAGAATTTTGGTAGTTGTCGTTCCTAAAGCGTCTGTTATCTTTCCTATTAAAATTACGTGTCTGATCATAATTGCTGTACTTTTGTCGACCTTGGTTATTATAAGAAAAGTTTTTGTTTACAAAAGAATAATCAGATTGCTGTACTTCCAAGAGCTGTAAAAGATCTATGAACGCTGAAATATTTTCTTTTTGCTGACCTGTTAGAAGTGACACTCGTAATGACCGTGGTAATTTGGAAATGCATAATTGTATAAGTGCAGATTCACTGTACGGTTCACTTAGGTATTGATTTTGTTGGACCATATGCTCAAAAAATTGCGTCACACTGGGAAAATTTGAGTTCTCGTAATTCGGCAAACTAATTAACTGATCTTTAATTCCGCGCTGTGTCGTCTTCGACCAGTACGCTGACAGAAAAGCATTCTGAAATTCCTCTACCGAGTAACACTGTCTCGCGATCGGTCTCATACGAGTTGCCGGTTCGCCTTCCAAAAAACTGCAAATAAATTCAAGTTTGTGTGTTACCGGCCAAGTCGGTGGGAGAGCAAAGCTAAATTGTTGAGAATCCAATCCAGTGGGTGAATCTGCGTTCTATCGTTTTTAAAAACTTTAAACTTTCTCACTGACAGAAAATGTTTGTAATCGAAATTATCATCTCTGTGTGATGGAACATGTTCAGGATCGTAAGAGAATCTATTGAACTGTGGTTGATCGGAATCTAAGTCCCGTACTCTCTGTAGATTACCCAAATTATACGCGTTGCGCGAGTCTGACACATGTTCATAAAATGGCGTCTGTTGTGGCATGTTATTAACTGAAATGTTTTTCATCTCTGTTACTTCTTGTTGTAAATTTGATAACTTCCTACGTAACGTGTTGTTAGATGAATCGATCTCATTAATTGTCTGCTGTAAATTTTGAAATTCAGGTGTTTGGATAAATGAAACCGGTGCAGTATCGTCTGATTTATTGTCATTAGTATTTTCGATAACATCAATACGACTGGCCAATTCATCATATTTTTCAGTCAATATTTTTGCCTGATCATCGGTTTTAGTGTCAGTGGCATTAATCTGTTTTTGCAATTTACGCGTAGTTTCACTCAGTTTTTTAACGTCAGTTTTGACGACATCTGAATCATGTGCTAGTTCTAATTGTTCTAGTCTGTCGGTCACTGTTTGAAAATCGGTTGTGTATGTATCTGTTTTTGATTTAAGATCAGAAATTTCATCCCGTAATTCCGCGTTTAACTGTTCTATGGTATTAATTTTGTCGGACACTGTAGTAATACTATTGTCTACATACGTCTTCGCTTTCGCGAACATTTTACGTTTGTCTTCCTGTCTCTGTGCTGTGATTGTTTCCATTACTTGTCGTTTCACTTTGTTTTGATCCTGAATAAATTTGCGGAAACGCGTATCACTGTTTTGTATGTGAAGATTAAAGCGTTCGTCAATCTGAGTGTTCTGTTGGTCGAATTTCGCGTCGATCTTTTCATCCATTGTGCGCGAAAGTTCTACCGTCATTGCTTTAAACTCGTCCCGTAATTGTGTGGCCTTTTCAGAGCATTGTTTAGCGACAGTACTAATTTCCACTCTAAGTGTTTCTGTTGCGGCTGTTTGCATTTCTTTTAATTCTTGCGCAACATACCTAATTTCTTCGCTATTTTTTTGTGAACAAGCTTCAATTTCCACGCGCAACTGTTCCTTAGTGTCGTGGCACTGCGCGGCAACGGCTCTAATTTGTTCGCCAAGCTGTCTGGAATTGTCGTCTAATTTTTCATTTTGTTGTCTGAGCTGTTCACTAAGTTGTTTGAAATTCTCTTTAAATTGTTTGTTATCTACACTCTGTTGTTTGACTTGTTCATTAAGTTTGTCTTGTTTTTCGTTCTGTTGTTTGACCTGTTCACTGAGTTGTTTGAGATTGTTGTTAGTTTTCTCACTTTGCTGTTTGTTTGATTCAAGAATTTGTAGCAACAATGCCTTAAGTGGATCCGACACAAAATTAGCATTTCTATTCACTGTGCTGTTTAATGGTGGATCTGGAATTGTTTCGCTTTCTGTAACCATTTGGTTATTTTGAGATTTACAAAAAGGTTTGTCAGTCGAATGTACACTGTCGGTCATTATTTCTGAATTAAATGGATCCGTCGTACTTTCAGAACACTGTCCATTTTCATTAGACAAATTTGTCTGTTCCTCACGTGAATTTAGTAAACCAGTTGTGTTAAGCTGGGCAGTGCTCATTACAATAGTGCGTCCCGCATGATCAATTGTCGTCAAATCAACACAAGACACAATCGAGTTCGTTTGTTCGTCATTAATATAAAAGTCATCACTAGTGGTTGTAATGCACTGATTGTTAGTGAACGCAGGATTGACATCATTACACTGCGTATCACATGTCCTATCGGTAAAGTTGTTTAAATCGGTAGTTTCGTTCATAATACCTCGCGATACACTATTCACAGTCTTTCGCGGCATTTTTACAGTAGTCACAATTATTCAAAAACAAATAAGCACAAATGCAAAAGCAACACACAAATACAATAGAGCAACGAATTGCCGTTGACCTGTAGAAAGAAAGTCACAAGTTAATAAAAGCGTTGCGCCAAATCCTAATTATATCTAAGCAAATAAGAGCAGATATCTGACTGTTTTTCAAAAGACTCTCAACGAAATACGATCCTGGACTGGGTGTCACCAAGTGTAACCTCCCCACCGTAATTTAAAAGGAAAGACAATACTTAATAGAAATGCTAATGGGAGCCGAGTGTAACCTCCCCATAAAAATTTTATAAACAGAAATGACAATATTATTTAGAAATGCTAATGGACATTGCGCTAAGTGTAACCTCCCCACAATGAAATGTACTGACAATGACAATCAAACAAAAATTAGCAATCTGACTCAAATATAAATTCCTCACAAAATTAAAGTCCATTCAGTGATAAGAAAATTCAATTAAACCGAAATATCGGTCTTTGGCCCTGTGCAAAAAAAAATCAGAATTAGATTCTTACCTCAGTATAACTGGATGTCAAATTTCTGCTCTTATTCTTGCGCACGGCTTGGAGGAACTGCATTGCAAATAATAATATTCCTTTTTTTTTGTGATTTTACTGAAATTTTTCTTTAACGAAAGTGGAATGAAAAGGGAAGTGCAATTAAATAAATTTTGTTTTGTAAAAACTGCTTTGGAATAAAAATTATTATTGGGGCACTTGTTGGAAATTAATTACAATTAATAAACTTTACATTATCTATTGATTACCTTACTTAACAATATACCTCATTTATCCTCTTGACCAGAATGCCATGTCGACGCTCGCAGACTCCTCACACACACAACTCCGCTCGACTGCTATTGCCGACATACTCCACGCAACTGAACAGAGCTACTGCTCGCAACGACTACTGACAGAGTACTGCTCTGCATAGCGACAACTAGCGAACTGCTCTACATGACGACTACTACTGCACTGCACTGCACTGCACCACTACTACTCGCGAACTGCTCGCAACACTCGCGCGGTCAAGCGCAGACTAACGATAAATGGCTCTCTGGTCAGAGACGCTGCAATGCCTCGCCATCGCTGCTGCGTTACATACGTGTTTCAAGGTCTTAGCAAGAACGAGAAGATACACACTGTAGAATGTGTGTGTAATCAAACATTAGTTCTGAGAACGAAGATGTGGAGCACAAATGGAAAAAAATCAAAACCGTCCTTCAATATGGCTTGGACAAGTATGTTCTGAGCAAGGTGTTAAGGGATGGGAAAGACCCACCGTCGTTTAATAGACGCATTAGGAAATTGCTACGTAAGCAAAGAGACTTTCATCAAGTACTCAAGAGAAGTCAAAATCTTGCTGACAAACAGAAACTGAACGAAACGAAAATGAGCATCAGCAGGGCAATTAGACAGGCTTTTAATGATCTTGACAGTAAAATTTTATCAACCGACTTGACTAAAAGCGCTTATAAGTTTTGGTCCTCCGTACAATCACTAATCGGTTCGAAATCAGTTATTCAGTCACTCAGAGACCAGAGAAAACAGAGAGAAGGCCAAAATACTGAATTAAGTCTTCCGAAATGATTTCACTGCGGAAGATCAGAACACGAGCCCACCTTTCAATCATCGCGCGAACATCGAAATGGTAGGTACAGAGGTAACTGATCGCTGAACAGAAAACAACGACAATCAGATACAAGGGAAGAACGTCAGGCACAGCCAACCGGTTCATTTTTGACAGGTCCCTTGTGTACGTACAGAAAGTAAGGACTGTAAGATATTTTGGCTCATTGCCTCCAATATTTTGAGGAAATCGCTCTTAAAGTACATGACACTAACCGACTCAAAATGAACTGCATCGGCAGATAATTGGAAACTGAGCATTTTTGATCATTATATATGTTGTCCTAAAACGTGTATTTTTCGAAAAATCAAGAAAAGAAACTTTTACGACTGCCGTTTTTACACGCATGAAGGTAAACATGCTCCAGCGAAAGCGACGCTAAGCGAGTGACCAAGACGCCTGGTTCATGAGCGATGACTCAGTGTTCGATTCCTACACGGATACTGCGGTTTTTGTTTTTGCGTATGTGGCTTTCTTCGTTTCGGAATTGATTCGAATTGGGGGGAGGGAGGGGGGGTTCATAATGTGCGTGAGTCATTAGGGAATAATAGCGGTAAGTGGATTAATTATCTAACACAGTGACAATAGTGGACAAGTGACCTTTTAAGCCGTCCGTAAGAAAACAGGTCCGAAAAGAACTTGTATGTATTCGTCACGAGCAACGACAGTAGCGGCAAAGAGTGAACGCAGATAAGGAACCCACTCTTGTTCGACCGACTCTTGCACCTTGGACCCTTACCAGGTAGGACTGACAGAAGATCCAACGAAGAGCGGCGCGTTTCGCCACGGGACAGCCAAGTCGGCGCGAGAGCGTTACAGAGATGCGCAACAGGCTCCAGTGGCAGTGGGCACAAGGGAGGCGTTATGCATCACGGGTGGCTTGCTGCCGAAATTTGGAAAGAGGATTTACCAGGAAGAGTCGGTCAACATATTACGTATTTCCACATACATATCGCGAAATGAGCACGACGGGAAAATTCTGGAAACTAGAGCCAACACAGAGGCTTAATGACAATCACTCTTTCCAGGCGCCATTCACGAGTGGAACGGCGAAGGGGACATCAGTTAGTGGTACCAGAAATCCCCTCCGCCACACACCATCAGGTGGCTTGCGGAGTATTAATGTAGGTCTGGATATTACAACAAATTCTAAGATACCCCTGCTTTCTGAGTGATTTTTTGGTGGTGAAGGATACTGAGTGCAACATAAGCACTGAACCAAAGAGGGCAGTTGATGGCGTAAGTTCATTGGCTGTAGAGAAGAAACTGATGCTAAATCAAAATAAGACTCAAATTTTACGGTTTCTGGAGAACAACTGAACTAACACTGACATATTGATCAGATGTAATATGCATATCATTACTCAGTCCGACCGAGCGAACTGGCGCAGTGGTTAGACACTGGACTCGCATTCGGGAGGACGACGGTTCAATCCCGCGTCCGGCCATCCTGATTTAGGTTTTCCGTGATTTCCCTAAATCATTCCAGGCAAATGCCGGGATGGTTCCTCTGAAAGGGCACGGCCGACTTCCTTCCCTAATCCGATGAGACCGATGACCACGCTGTCTGGTCTCCTTCCCCAAAACAACCAACCAACCAACTCAGTCCGAACAATCCAGATTCATAGGTGGCAAACTGACATAGACAGCGCACGTTCAGTATCTTGTTCTAAAACTTAACACTGGTGTATTTATCACTGGAAGAGTATCTGAAATAAGTGATAGCCCAACACGAGAATTAATCTACATTGCTTACTCTGATCAGCTTATGACTAACAACGTTATATTCTGGTGTAGTTTTTTTCCATTCTCAAAGGCTCTTCTTGGCTCAGAAAACGGCAGTTCGCGCAAAATGTGGCGTAAGTTCACGAAACTGTGGTCGACCCCTGTTCACCGGCCGGGTGGCCGAGCGGTTCTAGGCGCTACAGTCTGGAACCGCGCGACCGCTTCGGTCGCAGGTTCGAATCCTGCCTCGGGCATGGATGTGTGTGATGTCCTTAGGTTAGTTAGGTTTAAGTAGTTCTAAGTTCTAGGGGACTGATGACCTCAGCAGTTAAGTCCCATAGTGCTCAGAGCCATTTGAACCATTTGACCCCTGTTCGAGACTGTGGGAGCTCCGACGCGGCCCTCTAAATGTATATTTCCACTTCGTCTGTTGTTAACAACGCGTGGTTTTTCCCCGAGGATGAGCAGCTTTGACTCAGCTGATACAAGACAGAAATCCACCCTGCATTTCGACCGGATCTCCTTGACTCGGGCGTGCAGTATTCTCCATTTTCAGTAAACTACCGCAAGAATAAACAAATCTCAGCAGGAATTCACGCACTTTCAAGTCTAATCTGAAGAATTTTCATGACTCACTCCTTGTACACTGACGTGACTCCTTGTATAAAAATTAAGCAAATTCATGTGTTGTACTGTTAACTAATTAGCGGTTTGACATCTGGGTACTATTCGTGGGAATTTTATCTGTTCTTAAGGTTTCAGACGTTAGTTTGATGTAGAGACTCGTTCCATCACCGTACAGACTTGCTCCTCAGCCTAGACGTGTGCAACAAACCAGAAATGCATAACCGACTTCCATAACTTGAACGTAGTGAAGGATTCGCCTTGACTGAGCGATTTCAGTGTTTTTATCCATGAAAAGGCATTACTACAAAATCGTAAGTTTTCAGGAGCGAACGAAAACATTCTGCCAGTGAGTATGTTGAATGTAACAGGACGGGCTCTCCGCTTTTTAAAGAACAGGACGAAATGGATAGTTTGCCATTATTGCAGTTATTAAGATTTGCAATCCAAAATGAGTCCAAAATCTTGGAGTAACGTCCTTTTCTTGAATAAGTAACTCATATCGATAGTTAAGTTACGTTTTAGTAGTGTTTTAAATTGTTTCTTGTCTTTACCCATTCAGTTTCACAGTTGTATAACTCTAATCAAAGTTTATAAAATGGATTCATCGATCAAGCAAATGTTGAATGTCTATGTTTTTTCCTGTTAACAGCTAATTGTCCAGTGCAAATATTATGAAAATTAAAAACAACAGACCCTCCTGGAAATAAAGCTTCGAATGTATCATTGTGCAATCCTTCTACGTGCTTGGAAGCAACAACACGTGACCGTAAAGTACTATGTTCAAAATGCACAAAGAAACATGGTTCAAACGGATAGTACATTCATGACAGTTCACTATTGCTATTTTTATAACATTATGTTGATAATTTCCTACATTAGGTCTCTCTTTTTTTCTGTTCTTTGTATTTTCACTATGTTCCAAGTCAATACTTGAATTCGTTTTACATTTCACAACACATGTTCAGAAATAACAACTATTAAGCTACGAAAGGCGAACCGTAAGATATAGTACATTAAGTACTCGGTAGATGGCATGCGAATATGCTCACCATTGAAAGGGCGCTACTCCAGGAGTATGCCCTTTTGTAAGTGACGTCACTCTGACCGAGTCGCAAAGCCCATTTCACGTAAAAATATGTATCTATGTCTATATGATATGTTGCCTTTCGTAACTCATTTTATCAAAATTTGAAGTAAGGCCCCTTCGAAGATGACCTTTACTCTTTTATAGTAAACAAGACAAATCGTGACGTGTCGCAGTTGTCAACAATACATGCCTCTCCTCTTGGCCCATGCCGTAGCCTAGCAACGGTTTGAGTGGAGAGGAAAGGCGAGCAAGACGGCTGTTCCTGTCCCCATTCCCAGATAAGCCTTAAAAAACAGAGAAACGCGGCAACAGCACGGAGCAGCGGCAGCAGTAACACATCTGGTGAGACACCAACCAGCGTCTGGTTTCTGCCAAAGCACGCGCACCGATGCTGATGCATAACATTAATTGTCGATTCTTGTATGTTTAATAAATGTGGAAATCTGCGACACAGAACTTGTGTTTAGAGTAACATACTTTTGCAAACTAGTCGAGATGATTGTTGATTCTAAACTGTGTAAGGCAGTTTGTGTAGCAGAAACAGTAATTGTATGTATCTTTCAATTACATGAAGATCGGGAGTCTGCAAATTATAAACGCTCCTACAAAGCTGCCACGCCAAGTGGTTTCTTCATTCGCTCATTTGGATAACGCTCGACAAGGTATGTACATATGTACATCGTCGCTGTTTCTTGAAACACACGTCCTCCATGGATCAATCGTAAGAGATAATTTATTTTTACAAACATTTCTGCAGCATTATAGATGACTTTCAGGCAGTAAGTACTGTTTTGGTTCAATTCTAGTGTCCTGTTCCACGCGTCAGCTTTCAAAAGTGACGTCATGGGTTTACAATGCGAAAGATGGAACTGTCCTGTCATTAAGTGTTATCTGTCGTCGTCTTTGTAACGACGCAAACCATGCTGTTTATGGTAAATATGTCACGATTTTCGCGAATGTGGTTAGCCAGTAACCTAATGGCGGAGCTTAATTGTCTGCTAGCGAATCGAGCGAGCGGCAATCGCATTTGTAACATTGGTTCTCGTAAAGTATTTGGCTATGTTTTTCTCAATAAGGCATGATTTCGGGACGCGAGGTTCCGCAGCAATCTAAGAGGACAACTTAAAATTGTGCGAATGGAACTATTAGCAATCAACCATATGTATAATCTTGATTATCACGAATATTTTGCTGTATTTTTCTGAAAATGGAACGAGTTATGAGGCGAGGTTATGGAGGAACGTAAGACGACAGCTATATAGTTCAATTATAGTCCTCCAATCAACGGTTCGTAAATTTTGCTGACATTTCATTAAGTGTGTATTGTTGCTACTTTTAATATTGTTTTTTGTTTTCGTCTCTGTACTTGAGCTATTTAGGTCAAGTTTATTTTTCGATTCCAAGATTTCTTATTTGCCGCAGTAGTACAGAAGGCAACACCAACAATAGTAATCCTGTAATAGGGAACTGCACGAACCTACTGCAGAAAATAATGAACCTAGGACTCGATATCCAGAATTGAAATGTGTAGCTCAATTCTAGTCACCAATTCCAACATTTGTCACTTTTCCGTTGATTTTTCGTTGCCTTTGTAGTGCTTTTTCTTTTAGGAATTGTGTGTGGATTTTTCTTTATTTCCTGCTTATCTCGTCCTTAAGTTTCCTATTTTTTATTACCGAATTTGGCAATTTATAGACTGCTTAGAACCTAAGACAATGGGGCATTATTTTTCTGCTTCGCAGAACTTCTTTATGCATTGGTTATCTGTTCATTTGACATCACACCTCATAGGCTGTGAGTTTTGTTGACGGATGAGAAATATTCCAGTATTGATCAGTAGCCTGAAATTTTCCCTGTCCTATCTGGTGTCTTCTGTGACATTTCGTTTCCTCAAATCATTTCTTGTCTCTTCCCGCCATCTCGTGGTGTTTTCTAGTTAGGAAATGAAATTAAAAATGGTATTCTTTAGCCTGTTGTCACTCATTCTGTAAATATGAGTGTAAAACTTTAATCTCTCTTCCTTATTGTGTCTGTGATTTTTTTCTGTGGTTCTGCACAGCTCTTCATTTCTCCTCTTCGTGAGGTTGTTAGTTTTGTTCTTTTGGGGCCCTGAAGCTTTTCTGCTTTTGCAGCTCTTCTTGTTCACCTCTTGTTCTCAGTGTTAGGCACTCAAATCCCCACAGTGCATTGGGTTTAAGTACTGTAAAGTAGTGTTTAATTTTTGCCTGGAATGATACTGATGTTTTATTATATCGGTTTTGGGTGCGTTTGTTTCCTAATTCCATTTTCCTCGATCTATCTTTATTTGTGGTTTTATCTAACCCATTTCATTGTATCCTTCTCCCAGGTACTTAAACTTATCAACTTTTTTGATGTGTGTTCGTAAATATTTCTCTCTATTGTGTATACGTTCAATATATTGCATTTCAGCCTTTGATACTTGTAGTCCGGTTTTAGCTACAATTTTGTACAGTTTTTCTATCATTACCTTTGCATCTATTTTCTCATTAGAAATCATTGCAATTTCGTCAGCAGAAACAACATATGCCACGTCAGATCTTGGTCTTTCTTGTTCTACATGGATTCCTTCGATGTTTTTCTCTTGTAGTTCTTGACCTCTCTCTCATGACCTTGTCTGAGGTCACACTGTAGGCAATCGGCGAGAGCCCATAGCCCTGTCGGACTCCTATTGTAATTGTGAAGCATTCAGAAACTTCACCTAGGAATTTAACTTTAGAAGTTGTGTCTGTAAGTGCCTGTTTGAATGGTTCTGTCAACACCTGCTTGTTCCAGTGTCTGTCTACAGAATCGTTGGCTTTTTTTAAATCAGCGAATGTAACGACTTTGTTCAGGTTCTGCATTTTTGTGATCGTGAGGACTGTTTTCAAGTTAAGAATTTGGCCCGTGCAAAAACTACTTTCCCTCAATCCCGCTTGGTACTCGCCAGTTGTGTCCTCTGCTTGGTCTTCTGTCTTACTCAGCAGAGGCCTCAGTAAGGAGCTGGGTAAGTGTGTGTGCCCGTCCTGTCTCCCTTCTTACGTGGCGGATGGATTGTGGCTTGCTTCCAGTCGTCCGGTATTCCTCCTTCCTCCCAGCAGTATCTCGTGACCTCGTAAAAGGTTTCAGCTGCCCACTCCCTCCTAGTTTTCACATATCAGCCAATATCCCGTCTTCTTCTGGCACCCTGTTGTTTTTTGGCTGCCCAGCGTATTGTTCAAATGGTTCAAATGGCTCTGAGCATTATGGGACTTAACTTCTAAGGTCATCAGTCCCCTAGAACTTAGAACTACTTAAGCCTAACTAACCTAAGGGCATCACACACATCCACGCCCGAGGCAGGATTCGAACCTACGACCGTAGCGGTGGCGCGGTTGCAGACTGAAGCACCGAGAACCGCTCGGCCACCTCGGCCGGCCGTATTGTTCAGTCTACTGCGGTATAGGGGCTCTGAAGGTGGGTTTTCCTTTCGAGGCTGTCTGGAAATTAGTGGTTGTGTTGGTTCCTCGCAGTTTACAAGATTTTGAAGTATTTTGCTTATAATACAGAGTTGTGTTTGTTGTTGATAATCAGTTTGGCTATTGAATATCTGAAGTGAAGGCCCACCTGCTTGTTCGCTGTTATTACTTCTTTGAAAGCATTTTAAAATTCCCTTGTATTTTTCTGACTGAAGTCTGTATCGATACGTCTCCTGCACGCTACTATTTATCTCATTTCGCGGTTGTTGCGTTAGATTTTAGTTTGTACCCGCCAAGAACTCCCACTTTTTCGCGATATCCCCTTAGATTCAGTCCCTGTTATTAAGTATTACCGCTATTCCACAATATTACGAGTTTACTGCCAGTGATATTCTAGTGGATTTTATTAAGGCGGCATATGGTTCTTTCACTTGCTCGCGTAAACTGTGATAATTTATTTGATGCATGTATGCTTTTTTTCTGTTGTTACCTGCTTTCTTGTTATCTCAATTCCTTTGCGATGTAACTGGTGGCTATGTAATTAATTGCATGAGCTACAATGCAATTTTATAGTATTTGTGTGCATTATCTTTTTTTCTGTGGTACATTCGTTTTTTAGGAATAGGCCTCGTTGCCTTCAGATGTCACCTCTAAGTAGCGTCTGCGACTCAGACATGACGTCGGTCAAAGCCAGAGAGAAGAAAAAGCTGTGGAGTGAGCAGTGCGTGCTGCGCATGCTGTCAACATTGAGCTGAAACCGTGACACGATCTCGGGACGACGCTGTTTGCTTAAGGTCAGTTCACGTTCGCCGTCAAGTACATCACGTCACGTCAAAACATTCCACAATGCACTACAAACGGCGGAATTAACACTAGTTGTCAACAGACTGTCATGTCACGTCATGGCTAGTCTAGGTTTCTCGGGAAGAAAGTTTTGATGGCATCATCGTCTGCTAACATTGTAAATTAACCTATTTTTACCGCACTCACTGGTTTTATAACAGCGGATACTGTGATTTTGTATCTTCGTAATCTTTATTGTTATTATTATGCTTTGTTTTTGTGGCAAATTCCAAATGATGCATGTCGACTTCATTGTTTTTTCTTTCGGATGTTCTTACACGAGCAATGTCAGACATCTGAAAACGAAAAATTATTTAGTTTTTACCATAACAGAGCAGACTCCCACTTTCTCGTAGCACAGACAGGTCGACGATCTGAAATGTTTCACTGCTCAGCACTTCATCAAACAAAACTGATGTAGAACACAGGTTATGAACATTGTTTTGGCCATTAATAACCCTTGTCGTTGTTAGTTCCTCAATTGCGATACTGTGCTCTGAGATGGAACTGACGTGACATGACGTGGCGGGCAGTGTGAATACGGGCTGACGTCACCGTGTCGTGACGTGATGCCCGCCCATTCTGCTTATCACAGCTGAGACAACAATTTATTACAGGTACCAAATGCAAACGCTTTGGTGTCTAGAAAACTCCTATCTCAAATACACAGCAAATACGAAGGGAATCTATCTGTACTAACTACACAGGACGCTTTATGGGCAACCAACCCCACGTCGTCCCGACTGCTCACTCTGAGGTCAAAGCAGAGCGTGAAATCGGACACTAGAATTTATTCATTATTTTTTTCTGTTTATGTATCATTAAATAAGGTGTCTTTGACGTCTTTGTGCCAATGCAGTTTGCATCCTCAATATCAGTACACTACTGTCACATTATCTTGGCTTCTCATCTCCCTACAACTGAATTAGTAGAGACTGAACGAGTTCGACCTGCTGATAAGTGCATTCATTTCGTTGTCAGCTATGACACTCAAGCCGTTACTTGACTACCTATATGACTGATTTCAAACAAGGTTTTCACAGAGTAACATTTTGGATCTCCGAACCCCCTCTCTCTGTGTGAGTGTGAGTGTGTGTGTGTGTGAGTGTGTGTGTGTGTGTTTGTTTTAGATACGTTGTGGAGGTCATGTTCATGTCACTGCTGCTATACTAAAACTGATGTAAATCATAATGTGATTTACAGGATCCTGACTGAGAAGCAGAAACAGATGCTGGCTGGGTGGCTGATCATTGCTGCGTCTCAGGGTCAGACCGGCCAAGTGCGGGCACTCCTGGATGCGGGGTCGCCAGTCAACGCGACAGACGCCAGTGGCGACGCTGCCCTGCATGAAGCAGTGGTGAATGGCCACGAAGAAACTGTCAAGTGCCTGATAGATGCCGGAGCAGGTGTCAACGTCAGGGGCTCGGATGGGATGACGCCTCTGCACTGGGCTGCATGTAGAGGTGGCGAGCAGCACATTGTACGGATGCTACTGGCGGCATCAGCGTGTGTAGATGTCCAGGACGACGCGGGGGAGACTCCACTCCATGTGGCTGCCAGATGGGGGTGTGCATATGCAGCGAAGGCACTGCTGCTGGCCGGTGCGAGGAGGGACATAAGGGGTAACAGTGGGCAGAAGCAGACACGGTACAACTATTTAGCACTGAACAAATCTTGTGATTAAAGACTTTTATCTAAATTCTTCTTGTATTGCATAAAAATTTGCTATTCCCTTTTTTAAAGTTTGAACACAATACATCTTAAGGACCACACATCAAAGAAATTTTAAGAGGGGGTTGGCGCAAGTTTTAATCTGTATTACTATACAAGGACAATTCATTGTTTATCACATGATACTGTAATGAATAGTCAGACAGATACAGGACATACGTAACATGTAAAGAGGAAAAGTTTTTATTAAAAGTCTCTAAAAGCTCTTGTCTGATATACTTCAAATTTGCACCTGATACTCTCATCAGCATTTAGTTGCATATATACTATGTACTTCATTCACAATTATAACATATAAATGTTTCTCTAACATTTACGGGGGAAAGGAGGTTACCAAGCATCTCGAAATGTTCTCAACTGATATAGTTCAAAGTTTTACACAATACTTCCATGAACTATTGAATGGACATAGGCTATATACTTTTAATGTATATAACATACGAATATACTTTTAATCAATAAGGGGGAAATGTTGTTGCCAAAAATCTTCACTGTATTACATCAAATATTTACATGATACTCTAACAAACAACCAATTTTAACATATATGATACATAAATATATTTACCAAATAGCTGGAAAAGTTCTTGAGTGAATTACTTGAAATTTATGCACAATGCTCTAATTAACATTAAAAGGGGATACTTTGTTAACAAAACCCTCGAAAAGTGCTTGAGCGATTTATTTCGAATTTCTATACTAAACCCTAACAAACATTTTGTCAGGTTTAGGTTACATATTTTTCTAAATGGCAACATGTAGGTTTTCTGTTAAAACCGACTGTGTGAAAGAAAATCGTGTGCTGTACTGTGAAAATGTGTTGTTTCGGTATCTTTCCTACAGTTTGAACTACAATAGGGGGGCGTGTAACCCATTAGACAAATTGTTTCTCCCTTATATATTCTTTCTCTTTATGTATAATTTCAAAGACAAATTGTGTACACAGTATTGTAATGTTTTGTTTTCTTCTTCGCAATCGTTTTTACAGAAACAAGAAACTAGTATTTATGGCTTATCGGCTTATTATTAGGAAAACACTACAGAATCCTTAACTTTGTAATTCTAACCACTGACAAATTAAAACCATGACAAAGACTCTCATTACAGCTACTGTCTTCACAGATCCAGCATGTGGACAGGTGTCTCTAACACACTGTATACCAATGGTCTCAACTAGCGTACATGTTCATTTTAAGTGGCTTCAGTTCCCAATCGAGGTTTTGTTCTCAATAACAATAAACAAGGCTTGAGCTCAGAGAGAGGGGTAAGAGGACAGAGAAGTGGGAATAGACAGGGGTTGGAGGAGGACTTGGAGAGGAGGTCATGCACAGAGGGGAGGGGGGGGGGAGTGGCAGATGGACAAAGAGAGAGGGAGTAGGAGATGGACAGAGAGAAGAGGGGAAGGAATTTAGGTTATACATCAAATTCCTACTCATATTTAGCAATTAAGAAGTACTGCCATGTCTTCTGGTTAGCTATGGGAAAAAATAACTTACTTCAAAAATGGTTCAAATGGCTGTGAGCACTATGGGACGTAGCTTCTGAGGTCATCAGTCCCCTAGAACGTAGAACTACTTAAACCTAACTAACACATCCATGCCCGAGGCAGGATTCGAACCTGTGACCGTAGCGGTCGCGCGGTTCCAGACTGTAGCGCCTAGAACCGCTCGGCCACTTCGGCTGACTAACTCGCTTCACTCACCTGATATGGATTCATGGATTCATCAACCAATAAACAAACTGCATTCAGATGCATAGTCCACAGTGTATTTCTTTTTTTTTTTTTTAAAGAATACCCACTCGATTCGTAGTGTAATCTGAAAACTGTGCTCTGACTTTGCTCAATACTCTCTTCAGATCCTACTTGTAAATCGTTTAATTATGCAAGCTAAATATCGGCATTGAGTAAACAAGTGGAGGGTTTATTCATCAGTTCCGTAGACTCCCGACGAATTCACTGAGAAACTACTAATGTATTTCACAGGAAACGGTCACTGTACACATCTGACCAGTCGGTTCTGCAGCAGCGATGTGTTTGAGAATCAGCAGCTGGGAATGCGTCTGCACTAAGGCTCCCCGACTGCGTTCGTTTATGTTTGCAATCCTGAGTTCGAATTCTTTATTTATATTTGGGAGTTGGTGTGGAGAAAGGCATATATGTATTCTCTTTCCTCGTGGTTTCTCTGCATTAGTGTCTGTATCAGCCAGCTTGCATTGTTATGTGTTTTCGTACAACATACGCGAAGTTTGTATGGTGGCAGTACTCACACATCTGCAGTTAGGAGGCAGGTGATGTGCGTTGGCTACTGGAGGGAGGAGACAGGGTGCTGTGTAAAGGTATAACCGCAGGACAGCAATGCCTAAGAAGCCAGCATTCAGATACGCAGTACAGGAATCACTCGGACAGTGACACTGAGGTGCTGTGTGTCGTTTACTAGTAAGGCCTCTGCAGATTCTTAATGTCTTCACGTCGCTGGAAGAGTCGAATCCCGTTCTGAAGTTTGGCAGATTTTGTACAGGCTTCTCAATTGGAGGTTAACAACCTCCATTTGATGCACAGAAAGAATCTGGATTAATTCTGTGTAGAGATAAATGGAAGGCCACTTCGCTTGTTTACAAAAATGGTCGCAGCTCATATGTCGTCCGACTTTTCGCTACAGGAAAAATAGGTATAGCCACTGCTATTTTTAGAATTTATAATGCACCTGATAAGACTGCCGCTTCTGTGTTTGAGTAAATACTATGCTTGCAGTCGTGTTGTGACATGACTTCCCAGTGCACCACACTGAATGCGACTCCAAAAACGCCGAGTCTGGGGATGCGAAATGCAGTAAATTAGCAAACACTTCTATGGATAAAGTTTTTCTGTTGCTTCTTTCTTCTGTATAATTTTAGTGAACTACAGTGTTAATCAGATATACGATAGGTAGGGTATAGTGTAACACGGCGTACTCCACTGTCTCTCTTTCCAAGCATTAAACCCGACTGGCGGGCTCTGTTGGTGAAGCAGATGTGGCATGTTAATTTCAAGAGGTTGCCAGATGCCCTTCCTTCCGCCCCCCCCCCCCCCGGGGGAGGAATTAGCGTAGCACAACCGTCTGCGTCTAGTGTAATCCGTGGAATAGTGCCAACGTGTTGAGATGTCTGCGAACCGTGTAACTGAGGCGGAACGTGGGGACCAGCCCGGTATTCACCTAGCGGGATGTGGAAAACCGCCTAGACCACATTCAAGCCGGCCAGCACACCTGTCCTCGTTGTTAAGCCGCTGGTCGGATTCGATCCGGGGCCGGCGGGCCTACCCGAGTCTAGGAAGCAGAGCGTCAGCGCTCTCGGCTGCCCTGGCGGGTTGAACATGGCGTACTCCACTGCAGAGTGAAAATTCATTCTTTCGTCCACACTGTAGCTAAGCCATGTCTGTGCAATATCGTTTCTTCTATGAGAGCTAGTCATGCAAGTTTCACAGCAGAGCTGTTGAGTTTGGAAGGTAGGAGATGAGGCACTGGTGGAAGTAAAGCTGTGAGGACGGATCACGCGTCATGCTTGGGTAGCTCAGTCAATGGAGACCCAGCCTGAGGAAGGCAGAGCACCCACGTTCAACTCTCGGTCCAGCACACAGTTTTAATCTGCCACGCAAGCTTCATACCATTGTTTGACTTGCACTTGCGTTGGCGTGCTGTTTTCCACACAAACTACTTTTATTGTTGAAGATTTCTCGTGTGAGCTATGCAGTGGTCAGACGATAATGTAACACTACTGTATAAGGGAAACACGCTCAACAGAAAACAGTCGGAACACTAAAAAGCCCAACCAGAGACATAGCAAAGATTATAAATTCATTAGATGCATCCTGTTAGTAGAGAACAGTCTGAAGAACCGCAACATTTCGTATTTTTCTTTTTTATTAAAGAGGAACAGCACAATAAATTTTCCTGCAAGTCTACAAAAACAAAAATGTGTAGTGCTGAGTAATTCAAAATTAAAAATTTGTGAAGAAGCTTATCAGTCTCGTGGCCTATGTTCAAATCAGCTGTAGTTACGTAATGGGTGTGTCACCGGTTTTATACGCTTTTGATGTCGTAACCAAATACCTCAAAATATTTTTTCCTTCGGTCATGTTATCCCTGCTTTGAATGTTTGCTTGGTTTTTATGTCCCTAATGGTGGTGTTAGGAACAGGCCACTGAAACAGTCCACAAGTCGTAGACCCGCAGTCTCCGTACCTGACTGGGTGTCGTGCTCCTCTCGGTGTCGCCGTGTAACACCGACGCTGCAGTGGTGCTGCCGCTCAGCACCCGTGAACCGTGACACAGCTTCTCCCCTGTGAACTTCAATCCACTGTACTGAAGTCCCCAAAAGAGACTTTTCTCGTTCCGTTGGAATAACACTCTCACAGAAGTTCATCTCAATGTATTTCCTACAACGTACAACTCTAACTTCTCTTAATGAATCGACTACACGCTATATTCCAGCTGGACGCTCTCATGCGTCAGTCTCACACGAGACCCAAAACAATAGTGTAACAGAAACAGAACATGAGTGCCACGACAGTTCCTCCAGCATCACGGAGCTCATGTGCACTCCACGGCTTTTCCTCACAGCCTCACACGGCAAACGACTCCGCCCAGCAGGTAGAGGAGCCGTCCGCGGCCCGCATCGCTGGCAGCACAGTATCGCCACGTCCACGATCTGCACAAAGCGTCAGATAAGCCCCCGAAAGTGGAACGCTGCCTGCTTACCAACTACCTTAACCCACGAACGTCTTTCAATGGACAATGACTATCGAGGATGAGCAACATCTCATTCTATGGATGACGTTTCACGCCTTGTGCTCCATCGACAGTGCGGTATGTTTTGTCAAATAGCCTTATTGAGAGGTTTTATGTGCATTTCACATTTCAGTTACTGTACTTTACTGGCATTATCTTCCTTACGCGTACCTTAATGAAATGTGTGCTTTGCATATGTCACTGCAGGCGTCAGGAACTATTTGAGGCACAGAAGCTGGCATAAATTTCTCCAGTTGCAGTGTGTAAATTCTATCTGTTTTTCAGGTTATGTCGCTCATCAGAAATTAGTGTTCCACTTTCAAATTTTCTCATTAGTTGTAATGAGAAGCTGAAGTGTCAAGTGACGTAGTTGCAAGACTTTGGATTAGTGCGAAGGAAGAAGGGAGCTGCAGTTTAGTGACAAGTGCTGCACACTTGCATAAAAATTGAGACATCCAATAATACATTTTTATTTTCTTGTTACATTTAGCTTGCTTGACGTAGAACAACACACCCAGCATGCGGAATAATCCTACGTGAATACCAGAGTTTTATACCAGAGCTGTAACAATTGAGTCAAATCTGTGTGGGAGTCAGTGAAAGTGTATATATATGCTTATTTTATCGTGTTCTCTTCTATTGCCTAGAGTGTATACAAACGTTCACGGATACAAGCAAACAGTTGGGAACTGTCAGCAGATGCTTTTACGTTCGTATTTGCTTTCTTACGATCCGGTGTAAGCGGCGCATAAGAAGACCCTATTCGCAGAGTATAAATGTGTAAATGACGACGAGGAGCGATGTTGTAACTGATGACTTAACACTTTTTTAGATACAGCGAGCATCAGAATTACTCGATGGCTCCATTCTGGACCCACCTGCAACGAATGGAACGACTGATGTCAACGTGATGAGTAACACACATTGCTACAAAGTAAGCAGCACTTTGTTATTATTATGTTCCATTATTTATATTTTTAATACCATCGACAATTTTACCTTTAAAGCCACATAACTTGTCACTGCCTACATGTGTCTTCTGCCTTTCCATACGCAAGCTGATGCTATCTGTTACTCGTTCTTCGCCGGTCGTAGTGGCCGAGCGGCTCTAGGCTCTTCAGTCCGGAACCGCGCTGCTGCTACGGTCGCAGGTTCGAATCCTGCCTCGGGCATGGATGTGTCTGATGTCCTTAGGTTAGTTAGGTTTAAGTACTTCTAGGTCTAGGGGACTGATGACCTCTCATGTTAAGTCCCATAGTGCTAAGAGCCATTTCAACCATTTTGAACTGATCATTAAAAATTAGAGAAAAATGGGAAACATTGAATTAGTACCATTACTGTCTCTCTCTCTCTCTCTCTCTCTCTCTATCTCTCTCTCTCTCTCTCTCTCTCTCTCTCTCTATCTCTCTCTCTCTATCTATCTATCTATCTATCTCTCTGTCTATCTCTCTCTCTATCTCTCTCTCTCTCTCTGTCTATGTCTCCCTGTCTCATATGCACACACACACACACACACACACACACACACACACACACACACACACACACACAATATACTCACACTTAAGCAAAGAAACACATTTTCATACATTACAATAAATGAAGAAAATGGCATATCGATGTCCCACTAAAATTGATGATTAAATAACTGTATCATCCTCCTGCAAGTTTGTTACATTAAACACATACGTACAGTGTACATGAACAGGTTAGCAACGGTGGTACAACATGTAATTTGATATAAAGGTTTTTTGATGCAGGAAAAGAAAAGTTGTTGTTAAGTACTTGGAAGAATATTTTGCATTTGGCTGGATAATCAAACATTTGGCACAACCTTCATTAAGGACCTAGCGATTTTTACACTTCCATGCCAATAGATACATTCCTTAATGATACCTCTCGCTAATAACAAGATTGAATTTAGGTTTAACTGTGCTATTCACCACCTTAATGTCAGGCTACGGCAATGTTTTCACGGCACTGGAAGACACGGTTATTTCCACATATATACACATAAATTACCAGTGTTCTTGCAAATGTGAAACAAATGCTTAGTGAGACTAGCGAAGTCTTCCTTCATACGCAATCCTGTTGAGATGAGGAGGGGGGGGGGGGGGAGGCAGGGAAACACTGCATAAATTTTAAACGCTGGCATTGACAATACAGAAAATATTCCCTTATCAGTACATAAAAAAATAGTAAAAATCATGCAGGGGAGAGCGCACACTGTAACATTCCACCTGATCTTGCTGATATTTCAGTGAAGATGTGCAATCACAAGTTTAATTAAAAGCAATCGAAAAATGTTTGCATACAGGTAAACGAAGACAGTTTAAGCTCTGCGATCGTGTACCTAGCAGCAATCCCGTGTCCCATTTATACTCTAATATGGTTCGGTTGATGGTGATACCACTTAACAGATAATAGAATGTGAGCGGCTTACGTTCAGTAGTGAAGGACGACAATGATTTCATCCATATTGAGCTTCAGTGCGGACTTGCACGAACCATTATTACCTTACAATACTAATCCATAGAGGTTAGAGCTGTTCTGGAAGTTTCCCCACCGCGAAAGACTGTTGTCTTCCGTGTCAGTTTTACTTTCTGCCAGACCACTGTTCTCCACGAGAAATGTTCTCAGAAATCAGTAAAACAATGTGCCGAACTGGGACTCAAACCAGGGAGCTGTGCCGCTTACAGACAGGTGTTCTACCTACTGAGCTATCCAAGAATGGCTCACAGCCAGTCGTCACAGCCTTACTTTCACCAGTAAATCTCCTACCATTCAAACTCCACATATATCCTCATGTGAAACTTGCAGGACTAGCACTCCTGAAAGATTGCAGAGACTCGGCTCAGCCAAGGCAGGAGATCATTTCGGGAATGAATGTTTCAGTTGGCAGTGGAGTGTTTGGAAATCAGGGGGCGCGCTAGGCCCTGAACACGGGTCACAGGACGTGGCCGGGTAGCTCAGTTTGTAGAGCATTTGCCAGAGAAATGCAGACGTCCCAGTCTGCACACAGTTTTTTAATCTGCCACAAAGTTCCACATCAGCGCACACTCCACTGCAGCCTGAAAAATTCGCTCTAAGAGCTACATCCACTTCAGTCCATCACACAGCAGCTCCTCAGGGTACCACTCATCAAGCCAGGAGGCCCACTCAGTGTAAACATGTCTACTCTCTGACTGTCACAACTGAACACCACACTTCACAATGTGATAGTACAAACTGCAAATACCCTGCTGGCCAAAAGTGAAGCAACAGTTGGGTATTTTGCGAGGTTGCATCTATTTTGCCACAAAATAGTGTAAACGGGCGTTAGTAAAATGCAAAGAATGTAAAGAACACAGAATGTAAACAACTGGACCACGCATAACCGTTGTTCCTTTTCTTACAACTCAATGTATGTCCACACACGCACTGCGACGACTGGTTACTGTGCTCAGCACGGGGTGTGACCACCTCTGGCAGCAGTACAGCCCCGACAACGGCGGGGCGTGCTGTGAGTGATGTTGTCAATCTCTTGTTGAGGCGATAACGCCCACAGTTCCTGCAGAGCTGCTCGCAAGTCCTGCAGAGTGGTTCGTGGATGATGACGCGATGCAGCCCGTCTCCCCAGTGCGTCCCAGACACGCTCTATGGGATTCAAATCGGCAGAGTGAGCAGGCCACGCCACGCACGGTCTCCGATTTCCAAGAAAACGTGAAACACCTCTGCTCTATGAGGTCGAGCGCTGTCGTCCATCAGTACAAAGTCTGGGTCCATCTCTCCTCGCTACAGCCGCACATCAGGTCCCGAGATCTCGCCTCGATACCTGGCAGCGGTTAAAGCTCGCCAATTCACTGGTACAATTACATGAAGAGGTGTTCGAGTGGTCGCCAGAATCCCTGCCCGGGATCCTCGATATCAGTCTCCTTGCACAGTGTTTGGATTGAGAAATCGTGTTCCACGTTCCCTCTAGATGCGAATGCGTCGAGAATCACTCTGCAGACCAAATGGGGACTCATCTGGGAAAAGAACGTCGGCCCAACTGTTCGACCGCCCAGGTGGCATGTTGACAGCTCCACTCTAGACACTCCAGGTGGAATGTTGACAGCTCCACTGTAGACACTCCCTTCTGTGGAGAAGTACCAGAGGTACATGTACAGCAGGTCTCCCACAGTAAAGGCCACTCTACCGAAGCCTATTAAATTGACGTATTGTGATTGTTTCATGTGTTTTTCATTCTGAATTTTGTCAGAATAAATCCAATTGTTATCTTGAACAGAAATTTCATTCTGTAGTTAGGTAGAGCAATCCTTTCATCTGTCACGACATTAATTAAACTTTCGACTGTCAAATTAATTTTTATCAAATTAAATTATTGCAGACGCCAATTCTTCTCTACTCCACTTGCAGGGTCGATAACAATCAGTCTGCGTTTCTTTTTTTAATCCATATGCGACAGAAAAAGTCGGAGTTAGGAAAGGGGGTCTTAGAGCATCATTTCCATGTGCAAATTCTAGCTGAATTTAGTGCTAAACGCGCTGCTAGCCCCGGCACAGCTTATATGGCAGTAATTTGAGTATGGTGCAGTTTACACTAATCTAAGGCAGGACCATACATGCTGCCAGCAAATAGGTTCCAGTAATCAGGTAATGTAGGGGACTGGTTCAAACAACAAACGCTAATGGAGTTGGGTGATGCGCTAGACAACCACTGATATTCTGGCGTTTGGCCTTCAAAGAGATTGGGCTTTTAGTTTTGAAATACACGAGATTGTGAAAGATGTCGGCTGCATTCTTGTAAGTAGTATGAATACTTTATATTCCATGAGAAACACAAGCTCGACAGAGAGAGGGGTTGTGTTTCTTAGCAATGGACTATTTGTCAGTTGATGCAGAGCTATTACAAAGATTCCTGTCACATTGTTCACAGTTCGTAGTAATTGACGAAAATCATTGAAGGAAACATAAGTGATTTCCAGCGTTTCCCAAGTAATGCTGTTCCTTATCTATATAAACGATTTCGGAGAGAATGGAGGAAGCGTCTGAGGTGGTTTGCAGATGATGCTGTCATGTACCTTCTAGTAAAGTAATCAGAATATCAAAACAAATTGCAAAACTATTTAGAAAAGATACCTGTATAGTGCAAAAGTTGGCAGTTGAACCTAAATAATGAAAAGTGTGAGTTGATCCACATGAGTGCTATAAGGAATCTGTTAAACTTTGGTTAGATCAGTCAGGGCAGTAAATTGAACTAAATACCTAGTAATCACAATTACGAACAACACAAAATGGAAATAACACATAAGAAATGTTGTGGGGAAGGCGAACCAAAGACAGCGATTTATTGGCTGGAGATGCAACAGATCTGCTAGAGAGACTGCCTACACTATGCTTTCCGTCCTGTTTTGGAGCATTTCTGCTCGGTGTGGGATCCCTACCACATAGAATTAACAGAGTACATCCAGAATGTTCAAAGGAGGGCAGCACATTTTGCATTATCGAGAAATAGGGGAGAGAGTGTCTCTGACGTGTTACAGAATTTGGGGCGGACATCATTAAAACAAAGGCGTTTTTCGTTGCGGCAGAAACTTCTCAAGAAATTTCGATCACCAACTTTCTCCTCCGAATGCGAAAATATTTTGTTGATGCCGACCTCCATAGGGAGAAATTATCATCATAATAAAATAAGGAAATCAAAACTCGCTCGGGAAGATGTAGGTGTTCGTTTTTTTCTCGCGCTGTTTGAGATTGAAATAACAGAGGATTATTGTGAAAGTGGATCGATGAACCCTTTGCCAAGTACGTAAGTGTGATTTGTAAAGTATCCATGTAGACGTAGATATAGATTACGAGTTTACTACGAGTGATATTATAGTGGACTTGAAAGGCCGTTTATTGTTCTTTCACTTGCTCGCATAAACGTGGTAATAATTCATTTAATGCGTGTGTTTTTTTTATGTTGTTACTTTCTTTTTTGTTACCCCAATTCCTTTTGCGATAAAACTTGTGGCTATGTAATTAATCACGTGAGCTGCAATGGAATTTTATTATATGTATGTTTATTATCTTTCTTTTCTGTCATACATTCTTTGGTTTAGGAATAAACCCCTCTGCCTTCAGATATTGCCTCTAAGTAGCATCTGTGACTCAGATATGACGTCGGTGAAAGCCATAAAGTAGAAAAATTTCTGGAGTAAACATTTCGTGCTGCACTAGTTGTCAACATTAAGCTGAGATTGTCGCGTGATCTCGGGATGACTCTTTTTAAGACCAGTTCACCTTGGGCGTCAGGTCCTGTCATGTCAGATCCAAAGATTCCACAATTTACTTCAAACGGCGGCATTCAGACAAGTCGTCAACAGACCGTCACGTCACGTCACGGCAGCTCAAGGTTTCTCGGGAAGGAAGTATCGACGGCATCATCGCCTGCTAACATCGTAAGTTAACCTATTTTGCCGCGCTCACTCGTGTTGTAGTAGTGGATTGTGTGCTTTTGTAACTTCTTAATCTATATTTAGATATTGTGTTTTGTTTTCGTGGCAAATTGTAGATGTACCATGACGACTTGGATGTTTATTGCATTGGATATTGTTACACAAGCAACGTGAGATATCTGAAGGCGAGAAATTATTTACGTTTCACTATAACGGAACAAATGTCCGCTTCCCCAAACCACAGAAATGTCGATGTTTTGAAATGTTGTGTCACATCTCAGTACTTCAACAAACAAAACTGATCAAGAACGCAAGTTATGAGGTTTGCTTTACCCATTAATCACCTCAGTTCCTCAGCTGCAGTACTGTACTCTGACGCGGACTAAGCGGAATGACGTGACGGTGCCATGCCGTGGTGCCCGCTAATTTTGCACATCAAAGCTAAGAGAACAATTTATTCTAGGTATCAAATGCCAATTGTTATGGTGTCTACAAAACGCCTGTCCCAAATACACAGCACATATGAGGGCAATCTATCTGTACTGACGATACGGCGGCATTCAAAATTTATAGGACGTTTTACGGGCAAACCTATGCCGACCCCAGATCTCGTGCCCACGGTGGCAATGTGTGTCGACAACAGAAAATCAGTTCTGTGCATCTGAATGCTCACTCTGCGATTAAGGCCGACGGTGAAATCGTACACTAGAATCTGTTCATTGTTTCTTTGTGTTTGTGTATCATTAAATGAGGCGTCTTTATCGTAGTCGTGCCAGTGTAATTCGTATCCTTAACACCAGTGCAGTACTGTCGCATGATCTTGGCCTCTCACCTCCCTAGAATTGAATCAGTAGAGACTGCGCCAATTCGGGCTGCTGATATGTTGGTTCATTCCGCTGTCAGCTTTGCCATTCAGGCCATAGACCTGACACTATAGTGGTGTGCAACATATCGCTTACAACGCAAAATATTGCAATCGCAAACTTTCGCCATTGTCTGTACCATGGTTATATATGGCACATGGACATTTTTATCATTTAAACCGGTATATGATGTGGGTATTTCTTTTGGCATGCTGTCATATTTTTGTGCTATGAACATGCTATTTACACCTTGTGGTCACTATTAACAGATGCTTTTATGTACCTATGATATTCCTGTGAACATGGATTGTCCATCATGGACTTACAACCTATGCTTTTCATATTTGGCCATGTCAACCATTATTTTCCGTAGTATATTTTCAGATCAAACGCACTACACGTGTAACTGCTGCCCTGGTGTTCATTCTGTGGCTCGATTGTTTAATGACTGGAAAACTTATTTGCTACCAGTCTGCCATAGATTTTTACGATTTTGCACTTTCTGCACGCTGGGGCATCCATTACAATAGATCTTGACGATGACATCACTTGACAATGTCTAATTTTACCCAACATTGTTGACTTAAGACCAAAATCATGATATTAATATAGAATAAGGGAGTTTTATGCAGTCAGAAGGTGGAAATATCATCCAAAAGCTATGCGCGTCATTGTTTAATGCAGTGTTTCATTTCGGTGATGCGTAACTTATAGCAGTGAGCATCATTTGCACAGTTGTGTGTCCCACGATGTGACAGGTTCGCCGACGACGAGTTCATCTAGCAGCACACACGTGAGCGATATATCGCTAGCAATGTCGCTAGAAATTGGTCACAAAACACACCAGCGATTTATATAGCAATTTTAATCAGTAATTCGAACGTCACTACGTCTGGAACACCTGCTATCAAAAATTATCTGCAGTGATTAACAAGATCTCGTATGTCGGTTAATACCCGCAGAAAAACGAGAGTTGAAATGCATTACAGTTGTTTTGGGATGTTACCGACTGGGCACTGTAACATATCAAGTAAAATGGTGTTGAGATTTAAACTGTCTGCTCTTTTTCTTTTTTCCCTACCTCGACGTCAGTACGTTAATCTGTCAGTGGTTTAGGGTCGCGGGATGCTCCTTCCTGTTGCCAACCTTTTACCCTCCCCTAATTTTTGGAGTGAGTGGTGGGGGACAAAGGCAGTTTCGGCATTCCTAACAAGGGCTCAGGATTGCGCCATTGGAGCTTATATGTCTTTATAGCATATTTCATGGTGTATGACATGGTTGTCAGTTAATTTTTCTCAAAATTTCCCTGGGAAAGAACTACTCACGACAAATCAAAAGTGAGACTTACGTAGTACGTATACATTTCTGAAATGCCAATAACAAACTTCCAGTAGATCTCTTTCACTATTCCACAGCCTCTCCGGGCAGAATTTTTACATATGGCAAAGATTGTACTGAAACATTCGCCTGTGTCATATTATACGAAAATAATAGTAAGCCACGAAGTAGTATTGTATTTTGTAAAGAAACATAAAAAAGATTATGGAATATACAAAATATACATGTGACGTGCACATAGTCACTGCAAACAAGTGATAAAAAGTAGTGGTGCTAAGTCGCTTATAAATTAATTTGCAAAAATCTTCGTACAGTTCGTGCTCAGGTACACTCCAAGTAAAGTTACAAATGTTGTTTATATTGGTGTTCAGGTTTACTTACAATACGTCACGTTCCGTTTGAAATAAGTGTGCACAGGTTAAAAAAAATTCGACGTTATTCTCACGAGTTGTCTTATTTCGACAGCGTTTTGAAAGTTTAACTTTAATTATAGTCCCCCTGTATAAAGGTGTGGTGTTGTAGTCATTAAGGAGTAGAAAGTCAAGTAATTGTTCAATGAACGATGTTGAATTGGTGATGTGATGAACACCTCTCCAAGCTTTCATTCTGAGAGTTCCAAGATGTACTACGTTGGGAAGTGGAATTCGTCGAATCCGAAACGGTCGTTATAAAGTAGTGCAAGTTTCTGACACTTGTTTGCCCCACAAGATAATGGATATACTCGAACCAAAACTTTTTGTCCAACTCTGAATTTTCTAGTGCGACTTATCTTCTTTTGTAGCATTTTCCTCCTCCCAATTGCTTTTTTTATTTTAGTAACTGCAATCTCAATCAGTTCACGATGACGTAAAAAATGTGACTTTATTTTGTCTGGTCGATTTATATTCTTCAAAACTAAATGTGGCGAGAGCAAAGCTGAATCACTAGGAATTGAATTAATGCTGTCCTGAAAAATCTGAATATGTCTGTCCCATTCAGTGTGTTGTTTGTCTTCCTCTGTTACTGCTTCATAATTGTCTACCTTGGCTTCCATTATCTGCGAAACGTCTAATTAAATTCTTCATGTCCAGTGTCAGTATCAAAAGACGGGTAGTGAAAAATAGTGTGTACCACTGTGTATTCTTCGAGTATGAGAAAAGCTGTAATTTGTTTATATGCTGTTCGTCCGTTGAAATGCTCTGCTGCGACTGTAATGCAACTTGCTCGTTATTGTTGCGTAGTACAATAGAAGACTCCTAAAAGACCAAAATCTGTTCGTGTTCTGTCAAGGAGTCCATGCCTAGCATAACTTCATTTGTTAAAAGTGGGTCGATCCAAAAATTTGTATAAAATCTGTGGCCATGAAGAGCAAATTTTAGATGTTTCTGTAGGTTTACATCTACTCCTGTTCCTGAAACTGCTCCTCTAACTTTAGTCTTTTCTAATGGGATTGCAGGGCAAGAATTATTCGCATTGAGTCTATTACCTGCTTGATCAGTAATCGATGTAACCGGAGAGCCATAGTCAGTCAGTGCGCTGAAATTATGTGAGTCAGTTGGTGTCTTTACAACCGGATGGTACACATTCTATTGTGCCTGTTGTTTTTGCTGCAATAACGGGATAACACGCTCGGTTACTGTGTTCATATAGTAAAAATGTGCAAACTGATTAAATCCTGAACTTTACTATTAATCTCTTTAATAAAAACAAAGTGTCCCCGTGCGTTAATGATCTGCAAATAATCCTATTGTTGAAATGATCCCTGTCCGTTGGCGATTTTCGTAGCAAACAGGTCCTGAAATGAAAATGTCTCACCTCGTAATGTAATTTCTTGGAAACGCGCTCCTTGCTGCTCTCTGCGCTCCAGTCGCAAATTTCTGACTCCAGTCGCCGAGAGCCCAGTGCAGTGCTCCAGACAGCGAGCAAACTGTTTTATACACACCACTGAGTGCGGCACGATTTTATATAAAAATGCTCTTAGGTGAAATATGCCTTTAACAAACTGTTTTTACATTATCTGATATGTAATTAACTGTATGATATTCATGTTACAACACGCATTAACATTGACAAATGGCAATATTGTTAACAACACTCACTGTCAAAAATGTGGGACAAACAATTGACAGACATGAAGAAACCGTTACAGTGAAACTCATTCAATCTTTTTAAAAAAAACCTCAATTTCCTTGATATGGCCGTCTAATTCGACAATGAATCTAACTACGCTTGACTGCAGTGCCACCAAATAAAAAATGTTACCTTCATACTCTTTTCTAATATCCTTACATCTCATTTCTTTCTGAACCCTTATCTTTCTCTTCTGTTTCACACAAACCACTTTACTTAAACGCAGGTGCACTTAACTTTACGCCTGCACTGCCCAGAGTCCTCTGCTCGGCGTCTTAACCCACAACTACCCTCCTGACGCTGGAACTCCAGCGCCCCTCTCCCTCCCGGCAGCGACGACAAATACGTGGACACCTTCCAGCAACGCAGCTGCTCTGACCAAAGACTGCACGCGAATAATAAGCGACTAACAGTTGTCGCTTAGTGTCTGAGCCATACGCTAAGGAAGTGCGTACAAAATCCAGAAATGCATATAACAAACTCCCAGTAGACCTGTCCAGTAACAGGTTTGTTCTCCTGTTCTTTGTCAGCAGGTTGACGAGTGTATTCTAGCTGCCACCATTTACTTTGCCATCGACAGCCTTTTATTTTCAATGGGAAGATACCGTGTTTGAGAGGAGGCTTTTAAATGTAGAGAAATGAGCCTTCTATCTTTGGGTAAGTAATTATATCTGGTAGACGATTTTAATATTATATTCTGCTACGTCAAAGACTATCTCCAGATTCCTATTTGGGATGTAATAACACGGTTCTTCTCCTCTACTTCATCAGGTTAATGAGCGCGTTGAGATTTCTACCGTTCATCCTGCCATCGACTGGATTTTTTCGGCAAAGGGAAGGTGCCCTAGTCGGTAGCTGGCTTTGACATGTAAAGAAACGATTACATCTTTTTTTAATTTGCTACGTAATTGTATTGCAATTTACTCTTTGAGAAGTTTTGTCGCCATCCCTACACGCCCAGTCTTTTTTTGGTGTAATATGCTTGCAGCACTTCCCATCCCGCACTTCTTTGCACAACGAGCGTAATCCTGGCCGCTTAATAAATCATCTACGAAGCCTTCACTGGCCGTGCACGAGACTCTTGAACATCCCTCTACGTGCAATCTGCTCCTCACGATTTCACAGGCGTCCGTAAGGAATGCGTACTCTGCACTACTTGTCAAAAAGTCTGGTGAGTTCACATAGTCAAGGACAGCTGCAATCACCTTTTGTTTTCTGAAATTCTACCACCACAATGGTGAAGAATTTCGTTCAATACATTCAAACATAGGAGAAAACAAGGAATTGTCTGCCCCATGGACATGATGTTACGTACGCATTTCAATATCCTGTGGTCTCTTACTGTTTTCCCTTATTACTATAGTGCACTTTCTGGATTTTCTGGAATGGGACGGATATCCATTACTTCTCTCTCTCTCTCTCTCACACTCTCCTATACTGATTGATTAATAACCTAGAGAATTTACTAACGGTCAGGTTATTCAAGGATAATTATTGCTTTTTGGTACAGTACTTGTAACTAAGTTTCTGCATTCAAATTACACAGGTTAAACATGTAAGTAAAACAGAACAACCGACTTTAGCCTGTACGTATCAGATCTTCCCAACAACTAAATTTCTACGCAGATTAATAAGTCAGAGAGCTTCGGATTAAATTTCAGACGAAACCTTTCCTACGGACCTGCCACACACTCTGGAGGATTTATACTCATCTCCCACTGCACTGTAAGCCTCATTGTGTTGCTGGGTAAATGGTTAACTAACCTTTTTCTCTCTCAATCAAAATTTCTAGTTTGCTTTACACGAATGTAGTTAATAATGGTTATTTTGGTGCCATGAGTAGTTAATTATCTCACACACGGGTCCTCAAGTGAAGGTTTGCACACGCACATCCGTTTTCCATTGTCTCTTCGCCAGATTGAAACAGTCAGTACTCACCATGTGGAAGTGCTTGTTTCCAATTCAAATTCCGTACAAGAAAATTCTTAAATATTCTCAGCTTAAATTTATACACGCAAGTATCTCAGCTTAAAATTACCACACGTGGTGTCATTGAGACCATTGCCCACTGCAAAAAATCCCAAGTTCCCCATGAGTGTTACCTACCTTCCTTTACATGAATCTCCCACCATAACGTTTTTTTTATATATATATATTCTGAAAAGGGAAATCATTGTTTCTGGCTGCTCTTAAATGTTCCACACGCATACCATTCCCGTATTCTGTGGTTCTACGGAGCGCTCTGAAAACAGGTGTTTCAACTTGGGGACCCAGCGCCAGAGTGCCGGGACATGGCCGTTCACCAGGCCACCCCACGCTCCCTCACCAGTGGGGGAGGGTCCTGTTACCGTACTGGCCAGCCACACACTCCAGGCCCTCCAGTGGTCTGGAATGCTTCTTTGGCTCTCCCAAAGGCGACCAGAGGACTGTGTCAAAGATAATTACAGGTTCTACATCCACTATCTGTGGTCAGCAAGCAACAAACCATTCACTCATTTCTCAAACATCACAAAACTAGATATAGGGATCTATTTTTGAAGGAAGTGCGCATACGGATAAGCAAATACACAAACTGTCCTTATTTTGTACACTAGTAACCGGTTTAAATGTAGTGAATACAGCTGTGTTACCATAAAACAGCTGTTCTGACGAGAACAACGAAGTATGTTGTTATACTATGGGTATTACTGTCCCGAACGAGGCAAACCTTTTCTATGTCGGGTAGTGCTGTACTCTTTCATAGTACAGCAAATTTTCCACAATTTGAAGGCTGCTCGTTTGTTGTGTCCTGCACCAGATGACAGTGTACTTTTCCGTTCGCTCCTTTAGGAACCGAAGGCAAAGCAGCCTGAACTGTGTTATTTAGGCTACAAATCTGCGGCCTTACGGCAGAAAACCACAAACACGTAGTGTTTGGGGGCGACCTGAGGTGCGTCGCAGTGGAGAGAGACCATCTGGCGATGCCAGGCGCGTCCGCTCAGTGAGAGGACGCTGTCGGTAAAGCGCAGCTCAGGGGCGGCTGCGACAATAGCCTGGCCAGACACGTGTTTGACGGTGCTCGAGTACAGCATTCAGTATCTGGATTGTTATTAGTTTTGCTGTAACACCTAACTCGTATGTTTTTGTTGATGCAGTTGTGGTTGACATTTGATTAGACGCAGCGCATTGCGGTGATTATTTCATGTGATCGCACTTGCTGCGCCGTTTGTCCCTGAACAGCTGCAGCTGGTAGCGTGTTTAAGAATGCCCACCTGCCTCGAGTCGGGTTCCCGCCAGTGCGCAGAGCCGCACGCCCCGCCGCCGCTGACCGCTCAGCCCTGCCGGGGGAAACCCCAGCCGCTCTCCGGGGCAGCCAGGGGCTCTGCAGGCGCGCCTCAGCCGCCGCACCTTTCTGGCACTGTGTCCGGGGAGGCCCACACGTCACACATGCGAATGCGTCACGAAATAGTATCAATCCTTAATGGCTCTAATTACAGTACCTAATAAAAGCATTAATTATTAGCAACATTTTGTTTCCCATTACCATAAGGACAGTCATTACAGATGTTACGTATTTGTCAGATACAACACAACCGACTGGTAAAGGAACGGTCAGCTCTAAAATGAAAACAAGTCTCCAACAGATGACGAGCAAACAGCTTGGCCAGTCACAAGTAACGCCAAAAGAATTGTTCACCTCGTAATTGAAAATCCCTGAGTTTAAAATGGTGCAACGGAAATCTAAACCTATAAAAATACCTTAAAGTTACAGTAGAAAAGAAATTCATGTCATCGGTCTTCACCACACTGTTACCGACAAAACAGAAAAATCTACAAAGTCATAACGACAGATGCCTCTGTAAATATTCCAGACTTTTGCTTTGGTCCTCTTACGTTTGCCAGATTCATTAAATATAACGTTACGTTCGTTCCTGTTTTCACCATGGTATCTCAGTAGCTACAACTGTCTGTTTCACAATAAGCAACAATATTCCGTTAGTTCACTTAGAGGATAACTGTATGAAAGCAAGAGAAAATAAAAGCCTACCTAAATCTGTGAAGAAAGTTTTATCTGCTACGTTTTGAAATTATTGCTCAATGTTCATCACAACAAACTGCAAAGTATTGGCCGGCCGCGGTGGCCGTGCGGTTCTAGCCTTTCCATTCCGGAACCGTGCGACTGCTACGGTCGCAGGTTCGAATCCTGCCACGGGCATCGATGTGTGTCATGTCTTTAGGTTAGTTAGGTTTAAGTAGTTCTAAGTTCTAGGGGACTGATGACCACAGCAGTTCTGTCCCATAGTGCCCAGAGCCATTTGAACCTTGAGTGAAGAAAAACAAATCTAGATACGGAAATGAACTCCATACACAAACTCAAATCACATTTGCTTGACAATATGCTCCACTCCACAGAATAATTTCAGATTGTGCAAAGGCACAGACTGTATGTATTTTAATATCTTTTGGTACGGATAATTCGTAGAGAGACTCAAGTGCGGAGCTGTTATACCAGCACACTCTCGATAGGAACCTGAATGACATGCTATGTGGACCGGAAGACTTGTCCTTATTGAGTGTTTGAAGCTGCTTCGGTACATGAAGGATATCTAATTCCATGTTACTCAGGATGTCAATTGTTGTTGACTCGAAAGCTGGAATACTTAGTTGGTCTTCTTTGCTGAAGGAATTTCGGGAAACTGTGTCTAATGTCTCCGATCTCGTGTCACTGTCGTCGGTAACATTACGGTTGACGTCACGCAGAGGAGGTACGGATTGTGTCTTGCACCTGGTGTAATCCACATGCCACAAGAATCCCTCTGGACTATCTGCCAGATGTCTCCTACGAATGTTTTCGCAAAGTGTCTTTGTCCTCCGGTCGCTCCTTTCCTTTCTCGTGGCGGCCCGCCCAAGCAGCAGAAACCTTAATTTTTTTATCCTGCTCAAGTTTTACTGTAGATGCCACTAATACTCCAAGCAGCTTTATCTTCCTGTATAAGGAAAAGCAACTCAAATCATGCCTCTGCCTGCATTTTAAAACTGCCCTTTCTATTTCTGTGTATTATAGTTAATTTTTGAGGTTTTTTTATAATTATGTGGATTTTCATTACTTGTATACGTAGTCATTGTTCTCTATGCCTGTAACACCTTCTGCATTTCGTGTGTAAATGAATTCCTTACGTTCAAACAGAAACTAGAAATTGAATTCAATGCCTGTCATGTGCTGCCTCTATCGGTTCTCCCTTCTATTCCAGTCTCGTATTGTTCGTGGAAAGGATTGTCGGTATGCCTCTGTGTGGGCTCTAATCTCTCTGATTTTATCCTCATGGTCTCTTCGCGAGATATACGTAGGAAGGAGCAATATACTGCTTGACTCTTCGGTGAAGGTATGTTCTCGAAACTTCAACAAGAGCTCGTACCGAGCTACTGAGCGTCTCTCCTGCAGAGTCTTCCACTGGAGTTTATCTATCATCTCTGTAACGCTTTCGCGATTAGTAAATGATCCTGTAACGAAGCGCGCTACTCTCCGTTGGATCTTCTCTATCTCTTCTATCAACCCTATCTGGTACGGATGCCACATTGCTGAGCAGTATTCAAGCAGTGGGCGAACAAGCGTACTGTAACCTACTTCCTTTGTTTACTGACTGCATTTCGTTAGGATTCTCCCAATGAATCTCAGTCTGGCATCTGCTTTACCGACGATCAACTTTATATGATCATTCCATTTTAAATCACTCCTAATGCCTATTGCCAGATAATTTATGGAATTAACTGCTTCCAGTTGCTGGCCTGCTATATTGTAGCTAAATGATAAGGGATCTTCGCAGCACATTACACTGGTCTACACTGAGATTCAATTGCCACTCCCTGCACCATGCGTCAATTCGCTGCAGATCCTCCTGCATTTCAGTACAATTTTCCATTGTTCCAGCCTCTCGATATACCACAGCATCATCTGCAAAAAGCCTCAGTGAACTTCCGATGTCATCCACAAGGTCATTTATGTTTATTGTGAATAGCAACGGTCCTACGACACTCCCCTGCGGCACACCTGAAACCACTCTTACTTCAGAAGACTTCTCTCCACTGAGAATGACATTCCTGCGTTCTGTTATCTAGGAACTCTTCAATCCAATCACACAATTGCTCTGATAGTCCATATGCTCTTACCTTGATCATTAAACGACTGAGGGTTACTGGAATTCCACCAAAATTCCAACAGAATTGGCAATCTATTTTTGTGTTAATTGTTAACCTTTTCTCCTTCGAAGAAGCATTACCGTTCGTGAGTAACGGCCACATTTCTCTTGGTGACTGGTTTAATTGTACATCCTATGTCACAGTGTAATTTGCCAAACTCATCTCACAGCAGCTATTGAGACAGAATTCCAAAACGGAGTGCCTCATTAAACAAGTAATTGGCAATCACAGAGCAAAACAGCTTGCAAAAAACCTCATAGTGTCGGTTTGCAGTAACATACAAGAAGAAATTTCATGTTTCTTTTCATACTAGGAAGCTCTTGTTTCGCTAGCTGCCAATAACTCTTAAAAAATTACAGTCACTGGAGTGAAGTAAATAGAAAGGGAAGTATAAGTACTGATATATCGCCATAGATGAGAAAGTTCCGTGTGCTTAAGAGTTGGCAAAACACTCTCCTCCTTGTGTGCTATCATTCGCCAAACTTTCGTTTCGATGTCTCGAGACATGAGATACGAGAGATGTTGTGAGTATTTCATTCTCGCGGGCGTGAGATCGGGAGTGAGCGCACTACGTGGGATCCATTTTCTCGAGATCGGAGGCAGATAGAAATCTAAACGAAAATTCTACATGTTAGGTAAATTTCATATGCAGCAACATATGGTGTAATACTCACCAAACGCAAAATCACAGCGATCCCTAATTTTGATTGCAAACTTTTTGATTTTGCGTAGTGTCTTACTAAAATTGTGTACATCACAATAAGAATGACCATTAGCGAGGTGATGGGCACTTCGCCACGAAGCTGACATATAACGATACAAGTATGGCAAAAATCAAACATTTTCGGTGAATAGTTTCTGTAAAATCGTTTGAGGAAGATAACAGGCTGCGCGCGCTTCGGTTCTGTCAGCGCAGAGCGTCGCCAGCCGGCGCGTGCGAGGTGTGGTGTACGCGTCGCAGTGTGCTCTGGACACCCGCGTGACCCGTGCGTGTCGCGCTGTAGTGCCGTGTCACGTGACACGCGTCTCACTTTGCCTAACGCTGCCACTCACGGCGCATTTATTGCTGCGCCGTCACGTATGCGACTTGAGTAGTCGACTCCCATCGGCCCTGCATTGCTCTACTGTAACAATACATTCTATGCAACCGCTATCTATGTCTGAGGAGACTATGCAACCCTAATTCGTACCCAAGTAATGATGAATTATCGTAGAGTACAGCACAGAACACGAAAAACAAAAAGATACAGGAAACAGGGCGACAGCCGTCAAAAATTCCTCAACTTTGGAATCGGTCGTGAATGTGTGTGTTTAGAAACCACATCTGATTGTAACTACTGTGCTCAAAATGTATAAAGGAACATGGCTGAAAGGGTTACTGTACTCATGACAAATTACTGTGGCTGTTCTTACAGCGTTCTGCTCATGTTTTCCAACAATACGTTTTTGTTTCTTTCTTTATTTCTTTCTTGGTACTGTCACTACTCTCCAACACAATACTTGGAGTCATTTTTACATTTCACAACGCTTCTTCAGAAATAGCAACGGTTCAACTACGGAAAGAGAAACGTAAAGATATAGTGCATTAAGTATTCGGTAGATGGCATGCCAGTATGATCACCATTGAAAGGGCGCTGTTCCAGGAGTAAAGCCCTTTCATAAATGATGCCGCTATAACGAGTCACAGTAACACATTTACAATATCTGGAATAAAGCTCTTCTCATACGAAAAAAAAAAAAATGTATCTATGTGTGTAGGATCCGTTACCGCTCTTAACTCATTTTGTCAAAATTTGCACTAAGGTCGTTTCAAAAATGATTGTTCAATCAACAGTACCCCATTACAGTAAACGAGACAAACCGTGACGTGACGCAGTTGTCAACAATACACGGCTCTCGTCGTCGGCCCACGCCGTATCCCAGCAACGGTTTGAGTCTAAAGGCGAGCAAGGCGGCTGTTGCTGTCCCCGTGGCCAGCAGAGTCTGCAGAGACAGAGAAATGCGGCAACAGCGCGGAGCAGCGGCAGCGGCCTGTGCCGAGTCACCGAGCAGAGTGTGGTCGCTGCCAAAGCACGGCCACCGAAATGACTGCACCTTCCTGCGCATGCGTAACGTTAATTCTCGACTCCTGCATGTTTCATAAATATGGAGATCTTAGACACAGCACTAATATAATAAGAATAACATAATTTTACAATTCAGTCGAGCGGATTATTCGTACGAATCTATCTAAGACAGTCTCTGTAGGAGAAAGATTAATTTTATGTATCTTTTAATTACAGGAAGATCGGGCGTCTGCAGATTATAAATATTCCTACAAAGCTACCATGCCAAGTGCTTTCTTCATTCCATCTTTTGGATAATGCTCGACAACGTTAGCACACCGCCATGGTTTCTTGAAACACGCGTCCTCCATGGACCTATCGTAAGGCATAATTTATTTTTACAAGATTTTCCACCAGCCTAGATATGAATTTCAGGCATTAAGTACTACTTTGGTTCAATTCTAGTGTCCTAGCCCACCCGTCAACTTTGACTAGCGACGTCGTGTGTGACATCATCGGTCTTCGATGCGAAAGATGAAAGTGTCCCGCCATTAAATGTTATCTGTGGTTGTCTCAGTGCCTGAAGTAAACTGTGCCGATTGTTGTAAATATGTCGCGATTTCCGAGAGTATGGTTAGGCAGCACCGCGACCTCAGCGCGCAGTTTAAACTGATGCCAGTGAATCAAGCAGCAATCGTATTTTTCATACTTGGTTCTCAAAAAATATTTAGCTATTTATTTCCCAATAAGATATGATTTCCGAATGTGAGGTCGGGCAGGAATCGAAAGAACAGCATAACTGGTGCGAATGGAACGGTTAGCTCGCATATTTATAATCTTGATTCCCACGAATATTTGGCTGTATTTTTCCGCAAACTGCACGATTTATGAGGGTGAGGTTAGGCAGGAGACTAAGAGGACAGCTAGGCCTATATAGGTAAATTGTAGGTCTCTACTGCACGGTTCGTTATTTTTGCTGACATTTCATTATCTACTGTTATTACATTTTAGGATTTTTTTTTTGGTTTTTGTCTTTGTACTTGAGTTGTCTAGATCAAGTTTAGTTATGGATTCCAGAATTTCTTATTTGTCGGATTACTACAGAATGCGACAGTAGCAACAGAAATACAGTGACACAGAACAGCACTAACCAGTTGCAGAAACGCTGAAAATAATGAAACTTGGACTCGATATGTTGAACTGAAATATGTAACTCAATTCTCGTGACCGGTTCGAACATTTGTCACTTTTTGTGAATTTTCCTTACCTCTGCAGTGCTTCTTTTTGGAATTCTGTGTTTATTTCTCCTTATTTCCTGCTTATGACCTCTTTAAGTTTTCTATTTTTTTTATAATTGAATTTGATCAACTATAGATAGCTTAGAACCTAAGACAATGGTACGTCGTTTCTCTTCTTCCCAGAATCTCTTTATGCATTGGCTGGCGGCCTGGCTCTGCTCATTTGACATCAGCCTCCTAGGTTGATAGTTTTGTTGTCGGACAAGAAATTTTGCACTACTGACATGTAGCCTGAAATTTTCCCTGTCTTGTCTGGTGTCTTCTGTGACGTCCGGTTTTGTTGTATCCTTTCTTGGCTGTTCCAGCCACCTCGTGATGTTTTTTAATTTGGAAATACGAGATTAAAATTTTTATCCAATAGCCAGTAGTCATTCGTACAATGACCGTAAAACTTTCGTCTCCTCTCTCTTATTGAGTCTGCGATTGTTCCTATATTTCTCCATAGCTCTTCATTTCTCCTCTTCGTCAAGCTATTTATTAGTTTAGTTCTTTTGTGGCCCTGAAGTATTTCTGCATTTCCAGTTCTTCTCCTTCACCTCTTGTACTCGGTGTTAGGCATTTAGATCTGCATGGTGCATTAGGTGTAATTACTATTGCGTGGTGTTAAATTTTGGTCGCAGGTTCGAATCCTGCCTCGGGCATGGATGTGTGTGATGTCCTTAGGTTAGTTAGGTTTAACTAGTTCTAAGTTCTAGGGGACTGATGACCTGAGAAGTTGAGTCCCATAGTGCTCAGAGCAATTTTTTTGTTAAATTTTTGCCTGGAACGATACTGATTTTTTATTATATCGGTTTTGGGTGAGTTTGTTTGCTAATTCAATTTTCCTCGATCTTTCTTTGCTTGTAGTGTTATCTAACCCATTTGATTGTATCCATTCTCTTCGATACTTAAACTTATCAACTATTTGGACGTTTCCATCTTGTGTTTGTATATATTTTTCTCTATTGTGTTTATGTTCAATGCATTCTGTTTTCGTTTTCGGTATTTGTAGTCGGGTTGGAGATGCAATTTTGTACAGTGTTCCTATCATTACGTTTGCATCTGTTTTATCCTTAGAAATCATAGCAATATAGTCAGAAAAAAACAAGACATTCCACGTCAGTTCTTGCCCTTTCTACTAGATGGATTCGGTCTATGTTTTTCTCTTGTAGTTCTTTATTCCTCTCTCTCGTGACCTTGTATGAGATCATACTGAAGAGAATCTGTGAGACGCCGTCGCCCTGCCGGACTCCTGTGCTAATTCTGAAGGCTTCAGAAATTTCCTTAGAAATTTAACTTATGAAGTTGTGTCTGTAAGTGTCTGTCTGTCTGACTGACTGTCTGCTGATTTTGACAGCACCTGCTTCTTGCAGTGTTAAGGATACTGTGCTCTGTTTACAGAACTGTAAGATTTTTTGAAATCAGTGAATGTAACGACTGTATTGAGGTTCTTCATTGTTCTGTGTTTTCAAGTTAAGAATTTGCACTGGGGAAAAACTATTTTTCCTCAACCCCGCTTGGTACTCGCCAGTTGTGCGTTCTCCTTGGTTTTCTGTCTTACTCAGTAGGGAGCTCGGTAGATGTGGGTGCCGCGCGGGATTAGCCGAGCGGTCTCAGGCGCTACAGTCATGGACTGTGCGGCTGGTCGCAGCGGAGGTTCGAGTCCTCCCTCGGGCACAAGTGTCTGTGTGTGTTTGTCCTTAGGATAATTTAGGTTAAGTAGTATGTAAACTTAGGGACTGATGACCTTAGCAGTTAAGTCCCATAAGATTTCACACACATTTGAACAACATATGTGTGTGCCTGTCCTGTCTCCCTTCTTACGTGGCGGATGGATTGTGGCTTGCTTCCAGTCGTCCGGTACTCGTCCTTTCTCCCAGCAGTATTTCGTAACCTCATAAAAGGTTACAGCTGCCCGCTCCCTCCTAGTTTTCACATCTCAGCCAATACTCCGTCTTCTCCTGGCGCCCTGTTGTTTTTCGGCTGGCCACTGTATTGTTGAGTCTAATGCAGTTATATGACTCTCAAGGCGGGATTTCCTTTTGAGACTGTCTGAAAGATTGTCTTTGTGTTGGTTCCTCGCAGTTTAGAAGGTTGTTGGAGCATTTTGCTAGTAATACAGAGTTGTGTTTGTTGTTGGTAGTCAGTTTGCCTTTTGAATCTTTGAAGTACAACTGCTTGTAACCTGTTATTTCTGCTTTGAAAACTTTGTAGAATTCCTTGTGTTGTTCTGTCTGGAGTCTGTATGTATACGTTCCCCATATGTTTCTAATTATGTCATTTTGCCATTGTTGTGTTTGATTTTAAATTGTCCCTGCCAGAAACACCCACTTTCCCATAACGAGCACCAAAACATATACTGAGATCAGTGAACACAGGATTGTCGTAGCGAAACTGAGTGTTGAAACTCCCTGACGAAAGATTCGTAACCCAAAGACTGGAAACTTGCACAGGTCACACCAATACTTAAGAAACGCAGTAGGAGTAATCCATCAGTTTACAGGGCCATATTACCAACGTCTATTTGCAGCAGGATTTTGTATAATATATTATGTTCGAACATTATGAATTATCTCGGAGAGAACGGTCTATTAACACACAGTCAACACAACTAGCTTTTATTCACACGAAGCATTTGGTTGTATTGACAAGGGATTTCCGATTGATTTCGTCTTTCTAGAGTTCCAGAAGACAGCTGACACTGTACCTCACAAGCGGCTTGTAGTCAAATTGCGTGGTTATGGAATATCGTCACAGGCTGGCCAGTGACTTGATTCGTGATTTCCTGTCACAGAGTTCACAATTCGTATTAATTGGCAATTGATCCTAAATAATGAAAAGTGTGAGGTCATCCACATGAGTGCTAAACGGAATCGGTTAGACTTCGGTTAGACGATAAATCAGTCAAATCTAAAGGCCGGAAATTGAACTAAATACCTAGGAATCACCGTTACGAACAACATAAATTGGAAAGAACGCATAGGAAATATTGTGGGGGAGGAGAACCAAAGACTGCGTTTTATTGGCTGAAGATGCAACAGATCTACTAGAGAGACTGCCTACACTACGGTTGTCCGTCCTCTTCTAGAATACTGCTGTGCAGTGTGGGATCATTACCAGGTAGAATTAACGGACTTCATCGAGAATGTTCAGGGAAAAGCAGCACATTTTGTATTGTCGAGAAATAGGGGAGGGTGTGTCACTGACATGATACAGAATTTGGGGTGGACGTATTTAAAACAAAGGCATGTTTCGTTGCGGCAGAACCTTACCACGAAATTTCGATTACTAACTTTCTCCTCCGAATGCGAAAGCATTTTTTTTTTCGCCGACATCCACAGGGAGAAACGATCATCATCATAAAATAAGGAAATTAGGTCTCGCTCGGAAAGGTACATCTGTTCGTTTCTTCCGCATTCCGTTTCAGACTGGAATAATAGAGGATTATTGTGAAAAATGGTTCGATGAACACTTTGCCAAGCATGTAAGTGTGATTTGCAAACTGTCCATGTAGATGTAAATTACGAGTTTACTACGAGTGATATTGTAGTGGACTTTAAAGGACATGCATGGTGCTTTCACTTGCACACGTGAACTGTGATAATTTGTTTCATGCATGTATGGTTTTTTATGTTGTTACTTTCTTTTTTGTTAGCTCAATTTATTTGCAATATAGCTTATAACTATGTAATTAATCGCATGAGCTGCAATCGAATTTTATTGTATGTATGTATATTATCTGTCTTTTTTGTGATACTTTCTTTTGTTTAGGATTGAACCTCATTGCCTTTAGATGTCGCCTCTAAGTAGCATCTGTGAGTCAGATATGACGTCGATCAAAGCCATAGAGTAGGAAAATCTCTGGTGTGAGCATTGCGTGGTGTGCATGTTGTCAACATTAAGCTGAAATTGTCGCATGATCTCGGGATGCCGTCAAGTCTCGTCATGTGAAAACACTCCACGATGCATTTCAAATGGCGGCATTCAGACAAGTCGTCAACAGACCGTCACGTCACCTCACGTCACGGCAGGTCACGGTTCCCAGGGAATGAATTGTCGACGGTATCATCATCTGCTATCAGCGTAAGTTAACTCGTTGTATGGTAGTGGATATTGTGCTTTTGTAACTTTTTAATATCCATTTTCTTGTTGTGCTTTGATTTCGTGGCAAATTGTAAATGTTCGATGCCGACTTCGAGGTTTTTTGCACTGGATGTTCTCACACAAGCAATGTGAGATATCTGAAAGCGAAAAATTATTTAGGTTTGGCAATAACAGAAGAGACGACTACTCACCCATAACATAGAAATGTCGATGTTTTGAGGTGTTGCTTCACGCCTCAGCACTTCAGCAAACAAGACTGATCAAGAACACAAGTTATGAGGTTTGCTTTGGCCATTAGTAACCTTAGTTCCTCAATTGAAATACTGTACTCTGACACAGACTAAGCGAATTGACGTTACATGACGTGACAGACGGTGTGAATACACGCTGACGTGGCGGTGCTGCGACGTGATGTCTGCTCATTTTGTTCGTCAAAGCTGAGAGAACAATTTATTCCAGGTATCAAATGCAAGTTGTTATGGTGTCTGCATAACGCCTGTCCCTAATACACAGCACATACGTTTGGAATCTATCTGAACTAACAATTTGGCGACATTCAAAATTTATAGAACGTTTTACGCACACACCTATGCCAACCCAAGGATACACAACCACTGTGGCAATGTGTGTCGACAACAGAAAATAAATTCTGTGCGTGTGAATCCTCACTCTATGGTCAAAGCGGAAGGTGAAATCGAGCACTAGAATATGTTCACTGTTTTTTTCTGTTTATCATTAAATGAGGCGTCCTTATCATCCTTGTGCCAATGTAATTCGCATCCTTAACACCAGTGCAGTACTCCCATGTTATCTTGGCTCCTCATCTCCCTAGAACTGAATTAGTAGAGACTGCGCGAATTTGAGCTGCCGGTGTGTTGATTCATGTCGCTGTCAACTTTGGCATTCAGGCCATAGGCCTGAAACTGTAATGATCTGCCACATATTGATTACAACGCAAACTATTTTTATGGCAAACTTTTGCAATTTTCTGTACCATGGTATGTATGAAACATGGACATTTTTCTCATTTAAACCAGTAAAGACGTGGGTATTTCTTTCGGCATGATGTCATATTTTTGTGCTACAAACATACTTTTTACACCTTGTGCTCACAGATAACACTGCCCTTCCACAGATGTATTTATAAATGTATTCACAGATAACATAGTTCTTCCAAAGATGTTTGATTTTAGGTACCTATGATCTTCCTGTGGACTTGTATTGTCCAACATAGACATGTTATTCATCTTTGGCCACGTCAACCAGTATCTTCCATAGTGTAATTTCAGATCAGATTCATTACACATGTAACTACTGTACTGATGTTCATTCTGTGGCTCGACTGTTTAATGACTGGAAACCATATTTGCTACCTGTCTGTCGTTGACTTGGACCATTAAGCACTTTCTTGATGCTGGAACATCCATTTCAGATCTTGACGATGCCTTCACATACACTATGTGGTCAAAAGTATCGGGACACCTGGCTGAAAATGACTTACAAGTTCGTGGCGCCCCCCGTCAGCAATGCTGGAATGCAATGTGGTGTTCGATTTGTTATCATCCACAACTCCAAATGGATTACACGCTTTCTCTTTAAAGTACTTTAATCACCACATGGGGTCGCAGTAACCTTGAAAATTAAATTTCAAATGGTCTTGGGAAATCGTAAATTAAAAAAAAAAAAAAAACATGAGAAAAGTTGTGCATAATTCGGGCTAAGCTTGGCAGCACTTACTCAGTCGTATTCCACGCTAAACTCCAGCCGTGACAGAGATCTCGTTCAGACACCGACTTCAGTTCTCCAGTCGCTAGGCTGGAGTGAGAGCGGCACTGTTGCAGGGACGTCGCTAATGAGGAAAATGGAAGAGGAAAAGGGGTTGATTTCGGAATCCCAAAGTGGAAGGAGTGAAGATTAAAGAGAAAGGAAACAGAAATAAACACGGAAACACTATCTAATACAACGTTTCTGGCGATTGACAACCCAGTGTTGGACGCCATTAATTGGAAAGGACCGAAATAACTCTTGGCCCCACCCGATTCTGCCGAAAGCCCGCAGAAATTGACAGGTATGTGGTACTAACGTCGTAGAAAAACAGTACATTGCCTCCTGTGCGGCAAACGTTCGTCACAACTAGTATTGCTGTGTTTGGGACAGAATTGTACATTTCGATTTGCAGCTTCAGAGTGAATAATGTAACAGCTTCTGAAGCAGCCTGCTGGACACCCAGTACTTGCCGCCGTCCAGAGCGAAAACTTTCTGAGGCGAATTACCTCTCTAAGTGTGCGTCATCATGGTTTCGTGCAACTTACAGAATCGCGACCTTCGGTCATATGAATAAAACGGAGAATGTACTTTATACTCGAAATTGTGGAGAACATTCCCAGGTTCGCACGAATAAAGCGAGTCGGAAAATATACTTCACCCGAGAAATTTCTCAGCTTGAGTAAATGAGTGGAAGAAGCCGCTAAAAACAAAGAACATGCTCCTATTTCGTATGAATAAAACTAGAGGGGCGAATCACGAACCGAGAACATTCTCCGTTTTTTGAGGTGTGCTCTGTAGCATACATCGAACTGATTAAGTTTTGATGACGTTAGCTTTTGCACACTTTTTGGTATTAAAGGCAGAGTTTATATTGCCTGGACGGCAAGAAGGTATACGTAGCCGAAGAAATACAGAAGAGAGGCACTTCAGAAACTTCTACGAGTTTTCCAATGCAAACATTATTTGCATGGCGAATTTCCTTCCAAAAAATCATGAAAGAAGAGATGAGCGACCTTTCAAAAGAAGTGAAAATTAAAATGTTTTTGTTGCTATTTAGTAGACTCAAGTTTTCACACTGATGTACGAGAAGACTTTGGTATACACACAGCACCTATGCCGCTGACGTTTCCGGATATTCATGTCTTCTCACACCGTAAATCTTACACTTCGTTAAGTTCGGAATATAGACGAATCAGAAAAATTAACAGCTGGCTGATTACAAACCTAGCGATCTGTTTCTCGTAACGAACCCCACGGGCGATCGCTTGCGTCCTTGACACGCGAGCACACCATTCTGCGTCGTATTTGAACAAAATTATTTCTTCTTAGAAAACTCGGCCATAGTTCCGGTTTGGAGTCGATGAAAAATTATGTAATTTTAAGATTTCATTCACATAATGTGTTCACCTAACTTCAGTAACAGAAAAGGTTCGTACGAGTCGTATACTCAATACGATCGCAGAAAATGCGTTTTTCCAATTGTCTTTAATCGTCTTAACTATTTGCTGCCGCACATAAAAGTGAAATCTAAACGTAGTGCAGCTCTTTACAGAACACACTGACGCCAGTTCCATCTTCGTACACTGAACGGTTTGCCTGTTTGAGCGAGCTGAATGAAGTCTGACGTTACGCGTGACACGGCAGACGACACACACAGAGAACCTTCTCAGGGAGGTGGGGAGGAAACTCTCTCGCCACAGAATACGCTTCCGATTTTTCATTCATGCGAAACTGAAAACTTTCTGAGAGAATATTCTTTTGCTCTGATAATCTTCTGCGCAGAAAGATGTCTTTTTATGTATACGACTCCTAATCCTCACGATTCGTCCCCATGAATGCGAAATCGAAGGGCGTACCCACGACATAAACTAGAGCAATGGTGGCGGGAGGGGGCAGGTCATACTATTCGCAAAGAACTGGGAGTAGGCAAACCAGGCATCATTTCTTGATAGAGAAAACAGAAAACTGGCGACAAACTGCTTTCAATAAACATTTTAAACATAAGAATGCACTCCCGAAAGAATACAATAATTTAAGTTCTTGGATTGGACTCAGATGTTTCTGATACTTTCTTTTTTTTAAAATCTCGCCGTATTCTTTCACGTAGTTTCGGTGTTCGCTCAGCAGGAACAACGCAGCCAGTCTCCCTCGTCTGTCTCGATTCGGTTCTAAGGCAAGTCTTTGCTGTTCGTAGGGTATTGAAGCATCGTTCCATAGCCACCGTTCCCGTGGAATAGTACTCAAAATATTTTGTGCTTCTATAATGCTAGAGAAAAGATTCTTGCCCTAGTGAAACAGAGCAGCGACCTATAAACCACTTAATTTAGAGTCAGAGACACACTTTCTCCTCGATCAGTTGTACTGCGGGTGCAGCTGAATGGCAATGGCCTTAAAACCGTGAAGCTTTTAAAACAACTCGGTGTTTTTATGGAAGTTCAGTGCGCTACTTTTGCACATATTCAGGGGATGTAGCTTGTTCAGAGCAAGCGCTGGAACACTTTCCGGGGAAACTGAATACTTAACGCAGACGGGAGTGATTCGATATACGGTAATACGACCGAACGTCATCAGCACTTCGTCTCAATTTATGTCAAATTTTTTCTTTCGAATTTTTAGTTACGATCCAAAAGTCAAAATTTAATTTCTACCTCCGGTCCCCCTGCAGGAGCAGCCTGTGCTTCTACAAGTGATTCCACACTCATCGTGTCTCGTTCACTTAGGTCTGCACTCAGATGGTCGATAACCCATGCCGTGTGTTCACCCACCGACTTACATTGCAGGACATCCACAACAGGTACCACAACTCTAGAGACCTCGCTACTACTATTCTGCGAAGAGAAGATAAACTACACCTACGTTGTCTTTATTTAACATGTGGATAACTGAAAACCACTTTCTGTTACTTGGTAAGTAATTATATCTGATTAACTTTTTACAAATTAATTTCCGTCATCTCACTCACTCATTACAGATTCATACACGTCATGTAGTAATACGCTTATTCTCCTGTTCTTCATCAGCAGCATAACGAGTACCGCCTGTCTGCCACCATTAACTCTGCAGTCGGCTGCCTTTCATCTGCAAACAGAACATGCCCTGCTCGAAAGCTGCCTTTGAGATGTAGGGATGTGTCTTTATTTCTTTAATTTGATAAAAATGATATCTACAGATTCCTATACGAAATGTAGTTCGTCTACATAGATCGGTTACTGCTGCTACGATGGCAGCTTATCAACATTTAAGTGAGTCTGAACGCGGTGTTATAGTCGGCGCACCAGCGATGGGACACAGCAACTCCGAGGTAGCGACGAAGTGGGCATTTTACTGGACGACCATTTCAGTGGTGTACCTACAATATCAGGATACAGGAAAACATCAAATCTCCGACGTCGCTGCGGTCTGAAAAACATCCTGCAAGAACAGGAGCATCAACGACTGAAGAGAATCGTTCGACGTGACAGAAGTGCAATCCTTCCGCAAATTTCTGCAGATTGCAGTGCTGGGCCATCGACAAGTGTCGGCGTGCCAACCACTCATCGAAAAATCATCGAAAAGGGGTTTCGGATGCGAAGGCCCACTCGTCTACCCTTGATGACTGCACGACACAAATCTTTACGACCGTCAACACCATCACTGGACTGTTGATGATTGGAAACACGTTGCCTGGTCGGACGGTTGCCTGGTCGGACGAATCTCCTTCCACATTGTACCGAGTGGATGGACGCGTACGGGTGTGGATACAACCACATGAATCTATGGACCCTGAATTTCAGCAGGGGACTGTTCAAGCTGGTGGAGGCGCTGTAATGGTGTAGCTGGAGTGATATGGGACCCGTGACACGTCTAGATACGACCCTGACAGGTGACAAGTACGTAACCATCCTGTCTGATCACATGCGTCCATTCACGTCCGTTGTGCACAACGACGGATTTTGGGAATTCCAGCAGGAGAATGCGACATCCCGCTCGCCCAGAGATGCTACAGAGTGGCTCCAGGAACACTCTTCTGATTTTAAACACTTCCGCCGGCTGTCAAACTTGCAGCATACTGTTCAGAGGAGATCTCCAGCCCCTCTTATTCTTCCGGATTTGTGGACAGCCCTGCAGGATTCATGGTGTCAGTTCCCTCCAGCACTACTTCAGATATTAGGCGAGTCCATACCTCGTCGTGTTGCGGCACTTGTGCATAAAATATGTCGAGTTGAACAGCAAATATTAAGTGTGTCTTTAGGGTTACATCTACTCCTTTTCCTGAAACTGCTCCTCTATCTTTATTCTTTTCTAATGGGACTGTAGGGCAAGAATTATTCGGACTGCATTTATTACATGCTGCATAAGTAATCAATGTAACTGGAAATCCTTAGTCAATTCCCGCAGTGAAATTATGTGTCAGTTGGTATCTTTATAATCGCAAGATACACATTCTTTTGTGGCTGTTCTTTTCCCTGCAATAGCGTGTCTCTTACATCTTCCAACGTGATAAACGTTCTGTTACTGTGTTCATATTGTAAAAATGTGCAAACTGATTAAATCCTGAACTTAACTACTGATCTACTTAACAAAAACAAAGTGGTCCTCATGTGTTAATGCTCTGGAAGTAATCCTGTTGGTGAAATGATCCCTGTCCGTTGACGATTTTCGTAGCAAACTGATCCTGAAATGAAAATATCTCACTTGTTTTGCAAGTAGTGGCGACTACTCGCTCATAAATTATTTTGCAGAAAGCTTCGTCCATTTCGTGCTCAGGTGAACGCCAAGTCAAGTTACAAATGTTGTTTACATATGTGCTCAGGTGTACTCAGAATACGTTACATTTCGTTTGAAAGAAGTGTGCACAAATGAAGAAAATGGTTACATTGATGGCATTATTTTTGTCGTTATTCTGCACAAAATCTCGTGAGACTAATTGTGATTATATTGTCTTTTAGTCGTAGCAAGTATGTATCGAAGCAATGTCTTTTCGTGGTTTTCACACACGCAGCTGTTGGCCTGAGAGTACACACTACGCTATGTAGCACCTGTTGGAATGTCTTCCAGCACTCGTGACGTTGTAACAGCTCTCCAAGTGAAAGCGTCGTATCGTGACTGTGTGGGAGGCGGCTGAGAGCAGACGTGGTGCACTCAGTACGTGTCAGCAACAAACCCAGTGACAACTCAGAGCCAGACCGCTCACAAAAGGTGCCTCCATGTCACTTTTAACAAAATGTCTGAAGTCGCCTAAAATCACGATAATCGATGCGGCATGTCGTGGTAATCAAAATGTTAATAATACCCCGAAGTTTCTCACAGTCCAGAGAATAACTATACTCGAGTCCACAAATGTGCCGCTTTCACAAAGTACGTATATTCTGTTACGATACAGTGAAAGAAAATAAAGCTAAGACGTTTATACTGTGTGAGAGAAAAGGAACATTAAAATATAGTAATCATTACATGTACAATGCATTGTGAAAATATCGATAGGCAAACATTGTTACCAGTCTTCGTACATTGTACACGTGCATGAGTCGACCACTCGTGTCGTTATGCAAGAGTACAATAGTTATCTCTGCACAGTGTATGTTTTTATATACTTGAGTACACTCGTGGAAGGATACAGCCTAAAGGGAAGGACAGGAAACAAATGTGAACAATATTTTACTGCTGTAGAGGAAAAAAAGAAATTATCACATTTGTCTGTCATCTGTCAGTCATAAAACATAAAGCAAATGAAACTGTATTCCGAAAACTTTAACTTATGCACACGCCAATTACTTATAATTACCCCAAATGCAAAATTTAAGCAGTATCAAGACGAGTACTTAATGTCTGTGAACAAGTAAAGTCAACGTGCAGAATGAAAATAAATAGGAAATTATCTCTTTCCGATGAAGTCGACTAACTATAGGCGGAAAACAATGACAAATGATATTATCCTGTGAATGAGAAGAAAACTGATTAGCTCAAGCAAAGTCACAAATCGATCAAAGCAAGTACATGGCATGGCAATAAGGGTCTTCAATCCTTCACGTTGCCGTTCACAAAAAGATGCATTCTGCTGAATGAAAGTGTTTATCTTCCCGTAACTTCATAGCCTCGTATTATCGTTTTGCAACACCTTGTCACAGGCTGATAGAAATAGCACTCGTCAGAGATACGCACCAAAACACAATCAACAAATCAGGCACCAAGGCTAAAAACCATCATGTAATCCGTAACAACTTGTAGCATCAATATGCCACACTTCATATCATAAATCATAAACGCCTGGATAATAGTCATAAAAAGTTCGCTATCTTCACTTCCTATTATTTCATCACATCTTCAATATAAAATTCCATAATTCATTGCTACACATACTTCATCTATAATTAATCCTTGTCTTCACTTCACATACGACATCTATAGTAAATCTCTTACACTCAGTGAAGAAACCCTGATTGTACCTCCGTGTTACAGTATCTCAGTGGAAGATGCTGAAATTAAATATCTCCTCCGATTGTTTGGAGTACGTGTTATGCCTGTGCAAATAAATGTACTCTACCTGTTTTCTCAGTACTATCTGGAATCCGTTACTGCATACTTCTGTACGTTATCCTGTAAGAGAAAATGCATTACGACGAGCAAAATTCGATGTTATTGTTTCTCATGTTGCTTGTATCTTCTGTGATGCCTTTTTTCTTCGAAAAACTCATTGCTGTCTTCTTTTACGTAACCTTTGCTTGTAAAATGATGTATTCTAAAGAGCTGGGTCAGTTATGTTAGAACATGACGTGGTATATGCTCTGTAACGATCATTGTATCTGTTACATAAAAGTCGTAAGGCAGTGAAAATAGACGTACGAAATGGCTTGTACTTGTAGTACTGTATCAGGAAAAATATTATTTTCGTCATTTACGTGCGAATGAAAGAAAACCCATACAAACAGCTTGACTACTGTGTACAAACGGTTGATGTCATACGAAAATGAAGTACGTGTTGTCAGAACGTAATTGTTATATGTCGGTATGGTGGTGTCATCATTAAGGAATAGGAAGTCAACCAATTATTTAGTGAACGGTTTTATATTGGTGATGTGATGAAGACCTCTCGAAGCTTTCGTTGTGAGTGTTTCAAGATGTCCTGCGTTCGGAAGTGGGATTCGTCGAGTCCGAAATTGTCAGTTATAAAGTAATACAAATTTCTGACACCTGTTCCTTGCTTTACCAGATAATGGATGTGCTCGAACTAAAACTGTTTGTCGAACTTGAGATATTCGAGTGTGATTTACCTTCTTTTGTAGCATTTCCTCTTCTCACCTGCCTCTTTTGTATTAGCCATTGCAATGTCAATCAGTTCACGATGACGTAGACGCCGTGGCTTGGGGAAAGAAACAAGTTCTTTTATTTTGACCGGCGGATTTTTATTCTTCAAAACTAAATGTGGCGAGAGCAAAGTTGAATCAGTAGGAAGTGTATTAACGGTGTGCTGGGAAATCTGCCCCATTCAGTGTGCTGTTTGGACCGTCTGTTGGTGCTCCAAAGCTGTCAACCTTGTCTTTGATTACTCATCTGCACTGTCGGCCGTCTGCCCCTGATCAAACGGAGCTCGCAGAGCAGAGCCGCACAGCGCCGGCCGGCTAGAGGCCGCCACCTTGGGAACTTGCACCTACGCCGTGGTAGCGTAGCTATCGATACCACAATTTTTACTACATTAACAGTGTTAAAATTTCGTGATAGTAACGGAAAAGAAAAAGGTTGTTATTTAATGTCGTATTACCAAGACCTTGGTGAGTGTCTCTGCTGTTTCTTTGCGATAGTCCATCGTCAACTGAAGACCACGGCATGCGCCTCTTGCTCTCACACTGTGGTGACGTCATAACACCACCGCCACACACGCTGGCCCCGTTGCCTCTCACCGGAACAACAAACCACCACTTTGAAGTCTGCAAACAAACAAACTGAAAGGCATTTACTAAATAATATCTTAATACACAACTAAATTAAATTACAATTTTTTATAAATAATTTGTATACGTAATTGGCTTTCGTGTGAAATGGTTCAAAGCATTCTGGCATGCACAGCGCAACATCACACACTGGACAACAGTATGTTGTTTCTTTCCTTTCCCACACTCCAGTTTCTTTTTAGCTTTGCTACCAGACACTTTACACCATCTCCACGGCCTCGCTTTGCTGTCAGTTGGAGGAAATTTTCTTCCAAAATGTCGCCCAGTTAGTCTGTCGCCTGCAGTCGAAGGGTCCGCCCCTACTTGTTCCTTTCCTGCTATCGTGGCCAGTGTTTCTCCAGAAACACACATGAGTTTATCTGGAGGACATGGTTGCCTGTGCAGCATTTTATACATAATATAACTGCTTACTGCCCCCCGAACGAAAATTCTGTAAATAAGTAAGTCGTATCTAGGACTTGCCTACATGTTTTGTATTATTTACAGTCTGATATGTCACGTTAACGAATTATTTTTTTGAGTGATGTAGTGGCAATTACTAATTATTCTTACAACTTTCAAATAATTCAAAATGAAATTCACGCTTTACTTCAATCCTGTAGGCGAAATTTGTAACTAATTTCCGAACACCGGGTTTTACGAGATTGCTTTACGGAAAAACGTTTCCAGTTAACCCACTATTTGTACCGAGCAATGAAATGTATATTCACCGATGTTATGTGGAGGAGGTTACAATTTAATGTCCAGTATCCTCTGCCAATTATTTTCGGACGAGGTAGACCTTTTACTTTCTCACTTACAGTGTCACGGTCGGAAAAGCTGACAGGGGCTGCGTCGTAATCCTGCACAGTCACTCACAGCCCGCTGTGGTGTAGAGTCTGTCAGGCCTCGAAGCCGACACTGGCGAGACGTGCGTGCAGTGAGTGCGTGTGGCGGCGCGCCGCTCAGCTGCGGCTTCCGTGTCCAGACCTGCAGCCAGATTTTGCAGGGAACCACAGAAGGGTGTCGCGCCTTCTGAGTCTGTCTCCCTTAAAATACAATTAAAATGTGCTGCGCTGACGAAGTCGCCTTTTGCTGTCTCAGAAAATACGGGACTCGATGGCTGAAAAATCTCACCCTTGGAGCTCTCTTGTTTGATGCGGAGGGAGTGCAGAGGTTTAGAGAGGTGACCACATTCGCAACGCCTTTGACAATGCGTCCTCCAGGCTCTTTTTCTACATCCTTTAGTTACTGTGTTCGTGAAGAGTTACTCACCGCAAAAGGCGCAAAATCTGCATTACGAAACTCTCCACTTGGCCGGTGGCCACCCGAGCGAGAAGCAGAAGGCGTACTTCTGCGCATGCGCGGGCGTAGCGAATCCGTCTGCTGGTTCTGTGACGCTGGCACCCTTTCTGCCTCCAGACGGCTGTCGCACTGGACCTGTACCGTACGTTTTTGACAGTTCGGTCACTCTCTTAATAGTAACTGGTTCCAGAACAGAGAAGCGTTCCGTTCACACAGCTAGGCCAACAAATGTAATTACCATCAACGTTCATGTCCACTGTAAGGTACAGTGAGTGTCACAATGTATCTGTGAAAATATATGATTTTAGATGTTTTAAACAGGTAAATGAAGTCTAAACATGAAGATGAACAATCTTCAGGGCCAACATTTTAATCAGAGTAATTTGTTTTGCAGACATATACAAATTACACTGAAATCGGCCTGCTCTCTCGCAGGCGAATTGTTCGATATACTGAGTAGCCTCTAATTCGCATCGTGTAGCGTGTGCTTCGCATACACACATTTACCAAAAGACATGGGACATCCTGATTAAAAAATAGTCCGATCGTGCATGTGTAACGTCAGTCCAGGATGGCGCGTAAATATTTAAGCGGAATGTCTCAGCGACAGAACATGCAATTGCACGTCTGCTGGGATATAGTTGGACGTTTTCAGGTGTAAACCCATCCCTTAAAAGAACTGCCGTAGCGTTGTTTACTTCTGCATGGATAGTAATGACAGCTTGAAAGTCAGCTGATGTACCTATACCTGTCATTGACACTTGCTGCAAAAATAAAACATTACATGTATTAAATCATCCAGAGCACTAATTTTAACAGAGGTTGTTATCGAAATAAAGTTTTTAGTGTTAGTACATAGTGGATTGCCATTAGACAGATGTAGCGTGCTGTGACATAACTACGAAACTGCTGGGAGGGCGAGAGAAAATATCTTTGTAATACTGGGACACTAAATGGCAGCCGGACACCGGTGTCTGCGATCATCACCGACTTTGAAATTGTTGAGTACAACTGGAGCAGTAATCGCTAAACAGTATTACAGATTTTATGTCGGAAGTGATCGTCCTGATTTAGTTTCGGCCCCCCCTGTCGTGTGGCCGGTCTTTTCTCCGCCGCCGTGGTCGGACCGCCCCTACCGCCTGCTCCCGCCCCACCGCTGCTTCTGCGCATGCGCGGCCCTCTGCCGGATTCGCTGTCCGCATTCTGCGTCGCTCCCCCACCTGCGAGTTTCCCCTCGGCGACTGCGCCGGCCGTTTGCGCGGGCTGTCTTGACGCCACCTGTTGCTGTTTGCACGTGAATAACAGTGTCGTAAGCGTTTCTGCCTTACAGACAAGACCGAATGTTTACACGGGCTTTCGTTACGTAGGGAGTAATGCAACATGTTACAGATACGTTGCTCTTTCCAGAAACAACTGTTTCTTTGGCGTCATTTTTATCGATGAAATTCGGATCTCGGAAATTCCTTTGTTATCTCGTGATCTGGCGTGCGCAGACGTGCACTTAAATGAAAAGAAGTGCTGTAAACTCATCGCTGTGAAACTGGGCTTGAAACGCATTTGGTCGGTACACACCTGTCTGAAGCGTATTTCACAATGCTCTTCCACTGCTTCCACTGACACCCGCGCTGTTGGTGCTGCAGAGGAAAGGAAAGCTGAAGCCTGTTTCTCGTCGCTCTTGCTAAGCACAATAATATTCCCAACTTATTTTCTATTTATGGTTACGGTCGTATTCGGTAACACTGTAACGGTCTTGGCATAGCTGATTCCCCGTTCTACCCTAACAGATTCGAAAAGTTCGGGTCTATTTGTCACTTGCAAGTCTAAGATGCTGTCTTCACGACTCGTTTCTCAGATTAATGGCCCGAGGTAGTTTTTGAGTAAAGCACTTGGATCAGTTTCTCACGATTCCCTGGCCCTGCCGTCAGTCTCAGCCACCTATGTCGCCCACTGCAGAGGTGGCAGGTTAAAGGTTCCACCTAAAACTGTAACATGGCGAGGAAATGCACCCCAGATGTTCTCCGGGTTTCTTACTTTCCATTCAGAGCTCTTAATAGACGAGTAGTTCAAAGATATTTCTAGCATCGCGACTGCAACAGGAAAAGGCCGGCACAGCTGTGGTACTCAAACTATCCTCCGCCACACACCAGAATGTCTCTGTGAAATTATCGTTTCAGACTTTCCAAATCGGTAAATTATCTCAGAAAGGCGTTATCTTGTGAATTTTGGAGCAGTTTTGACACAATGCGGGATGCGTTACATTTTATCTTCATTTGCACAATAGACACGACAGCAGATCTGGTGCAGTTATTGTTTACAAGTTTGAAGATAAGGATTCACAGTATTCAGGACCAATATTTTAATTTCAGTTATCTGTTTTGCAAACAAATGGTATGTATAAATTACATTGAAAACCACCTGCGCTCTCGCAGGCGAATTGGTCACTGTACGGGCTAGCCTGGATTTCGCATCGTGTAGCATGTGCTTCGCATACTTCCGTTCAAAATTTAATTTTTACACATTTCTGTCGCACTGGACTGAGATTTACGTATTTCGATAACAAAATAAATTTTAGCAATTTCTCAGATACCAACCACACACTTACAAGCACTAGTTTAAATAAATGCGAACACGTTTCAAAATATATGACGTCTGTTTGGACAACAGATGTCTGCCGTGAGTGCTATTGTGTTTGACGATGCGAAGAACACAGGTGGAGTTCTGGGCTGTTCTCCGTCTACTGAAGCGTGCCATACCGTTCGAAAGTGCCGTAATAGCAGAATGGAACAGGTGAATGGCGTTAGGCGCGATCCGAATTTTGGGGAGTCGCCGTTTTTTTAGGACGCTCTAGCGCGGTCACCACTCGCAGTCAGAAAATCACTGCTGATTGCCGCATGTTGTAGAAGAGTTTGTCCAATTTAATTTTGTGTTGAGTTTTCAACTTTGAGAAACACGTAGTCTTTGTGAAATAAATGAAAATCTGAGAAAAGTCGGAAAATTTTGAGGCTTTCGTTGTGAAGTCGACATACTACAGGGCAGGAAGCACGAAATTTGGATTTAGGAGCCCAAAACGTGTGATTATGGAATCGCTGAGGAAAGATCTGCCGCAGTTTCTTAGCAATTGGTATTTTTGGTCATTGCACGCAAGGTGGCTCTGGATAGTTACTGCTAGATATTTTACGGTAGGTGACTTACTGTTTCCAGCAATTTGTGATCAGCAGTGTAATTGTACAGTAGTGGATTTCTTTTCCTGTGTATGCAGAGTGTATTACATTTATTTATGTTGAGGATCAACTGGCAGAGCCTGAAGTATTCATCAATGCCGTGGAGGTCACTCACAAAGTCAGTACTGTCTCCTGGCGCCGCTGCTTCCTCACAGAGAATGTTGAGGAGCTTCCGTGTGTAACGCCGCCACATGAGGGCCACAGAAGCTCTTGTTCAGAATGCAGTCTGCCGCTTTGGTCACACATGCACGCACGGGGATGCCAAGTCTAATTGTATCACAGCAGACAGGGGAATGAATGTTCCAAGTGTGGTCTGCTTCCAAAGCGTCTACAGAGACGCAAAAGTGTACTTTGGGAAACTGCCGAATAATTCCAGTGATGGCTGTATGTCTCACGCGATTGAGTATAATTCCTTGAGAGATGGTAGTTTGTTCTGTAAGAGCAGCAAGGGAGGTGTTTAGGAGTCTAATGGTTTTAGGTGGTTCTTCAATTCTCTTTATTTGAAGGTGAGCTGGCAAGAAGCCTGCAGATGGTGTGAGCATGATGTGGTGTGAGCACTGCTACAAATGTGACATTACAATTAAACACGAAAAGTACTTGTGCAGTGCACGCACAGAAGTGAATTCAGTGTGAAGTCGGAAGCGAAGATACATTCTAACTGAACAGCTTATATGGCAGTAATGTGAGTATGGTGCAGTTTGCAGTGATGTGATGTAGCAACATAGACACTGCTAGCAAATGGTTTGCAGTAATTAGGTAATGTAGGAGACTGGTGCAAAGAACTAACATTAACGCACAACAACCGGTATTCTCGCATTTGTCTCTTGGAAGAGACTGGGTGTTTACATTTCGAAATACAGGCGGTTGAAAGAGAGGTCGGCTGTATTCTTGTAAGCTGTTTGAATACTGTATATGGGACGAGAAACACAAGACAGAGAGGGAGAGAGAAGTGGAGTTTATAAATGATGGAGTATTTGTCAATTGTTGCTGTGCTTTTGCCGAAATTGCTTGTGAAATGTTTTACAGAGTGAATTCTGAAAAGGAAGGTTTGTCACGTTGGTTTACAGATATCTCCTGTTGTTGCAGTAGTTGTGGTGTTACTGGAGAAATTGTGTGGACTGCAAAAGGTAGAAATGAATAGAGAAAGCGATCTTTTTTTTCAATTTTTTATTTTAATACCCTGTACAATGAAGTACTACTGGCACGTATTAATGCTGTGTTAGCATCTCGACGAGCCGCTGCCGGTTTCGCTGCCTGGCTAAGTCCAGGGGGGTCCTCCCGTCATTAGTCCTCACCCCCCTGTCGGCTCCGGCCTGCAGCAACGCGGCCGCCGCTTCTGTGTGGCCAAAGAATGCCGCCAAGTGCAGCGGCGTCCACCCCCCATGACTCCTGGCGTTGGGGTCGGACGCCGCAGACAGCAGCAGCCGCACCACAGCCGCGTGGCCTCTCCATGCAGCCCAGTGCAGGGCGGTCACCCCGCCCCCGTCCCCCGCCCCCACGTCCGCCCCAGCCGCGAGCAACGCCCGCACCACCTCCACCTCCCCCACCTTAGCCGCCTCTATCAGCCTCCTGCCTCGCTCCTCCTCAGAAAGGCTCCTGCACAAAACATCGACACACTCTCTACTATCGAGACACACACACCAAATGAAAGAAACTGTCACAGCCGCAAAACTGCCAACAATTCGGAACACACTTCTTCCGAGCGACAAGTCACAAATCTAGAAATCTCGCTTCTGCGATACGGGTTAACCAGCGTATTACAGACAGATCCACAGCACTAGCCCATAATCAAAAACTTCACCCATCTCCTATTAAAAATAGGTGCACTCCATCTCCTAACAAATTCATTTGGTTTTCCTCATAATTCACTCCACAGATCCGCCTCCTTTCACCTCGGCATGCAGTTGCTACCCAATCCTTCATCTGCATTCAAACACACCCCAAAACTACCTTCTCTGGGTACCAATTCCTTCAGTCACTTAGGAAGAAAACAATAGAAACTAAACGCATCTGTAAGCACTGAAATACTACTTCCTCACCAGACAGCTAAGTGATTCAGACCAGTAACATGGAAATTTCCTGACGTATCGACAAAAGATATAAAAGTCACTCCTTCGTACACAATAAGTCGGTCGACATATTTCAAATAGAACAAGGGCACCAGGTCGGCTCTCCCTGACACACACACACACACACACACACACACACACACACACACACACACACACACTACCCGCTGCATAATAACCGTCACATGTGCTCATATAATCATGCATGCAACAAGAGATACATCCACTGGAACATTCATTTCCATCTGCTTACACACTTTGCAACCCACCATATGGTCTGTGGCAGGCGGCATCCTGCACAACTACTATACTCAGTCATGTTAACTTTGTGCAACTTTTTGCATTTTCTGAAAATTCTGGGCACAAAATAAGTTACACACCACTACAGAAGGCGTAAAACTTTACATTTATACTTAAAAAGGTCTAAGTAAACTTCAAGTGTACACCAGCTACGCTGCTTCCGAGTAAAATTTCTCTTTCAGTAGTAGTACAAACACTTAAACCGTAACTTTAGACCAGTCTCAAAAAAGTACTGTATTTCCTGTATCTAATGCAATGCATAAATTGGATCATGCCAGAAAGAAATCAGGTGCCTGTAAGAAATACAAACAGAGTGTTGATTCATTATCGCATGTTCACTTACAAATATCAAAATACTTGTATAGATCTGGCATTGCTGAACTTTAACCAATGTCGCGGGAACCTCTCCCCACAGTTGAAGGCTAATCCCAAGCGAGAGAGCCAGTAAGAAGCTCCAAAGACAAGTGAAATACCAACTAGAAACTACAGACCTAATAAAACTGCTGCATTCAGTACAAAATAATCAATGTAGGTGGAGCAGCAACCATATGAAACAATAGTAGTAACTGGTACATATAAAAAGTTCTCAACTGACTGCAGTCATCTGCTTTTTCCGTTCCGCTCCCAAGTAGAGCGAGGGAGAAACGACTGCCTGTATGCCTCTGTACGAGCGACAACGCCTCTCACCCTATCTTCACACGCCTTGTCTCAAGTGTACATTGCCAGAACTAGAACTGTTCTGCAGTCAGCCTCGAAAGACGGTTCTCTAAATTTTCTCAACAGAATTCCTCGAAAAGAACGTCGGCTCCCCTCCAGTGATTCCGATTTGAGTTCCTGAAGATTCTGCGCAATACCTCTGCGTCACTCTAAACTACCAATAGCAAATCTAGCAGCTCAGCTGTCAATCCTATAGCTGTCTTCCTTTAATTCTACCTGTTGCCAATACCAAACACTCTAGCAGTACTCGAGAATAGGTCGCACCAGCGGCCTACATGCAGCCTCATCTACAGGCCAACCACTCTTTCTTAAAATTCTCCCAACAAACTAAAGTCTACCTCCCGCCTTCCCTACCGCAGTCCTCTCAACCTCGTTCCATTTCGTATCACTTTGCGAACTCTCGCTCAGACATTTAAGCGACGCCTCTGTGTCTAGCGGAACACCTCAACACTACGTGTCTGTTTTTCCTACTCACCTGCATCAACTTACGTTTCTCTACATTTACAGATGGCTGCCATTCGTCACACCAACTAGAAATTTTGTCCAACTCGCCTTGTGTCCTCCTACACTCACTCAACGACGACATCTTACTGTACACTAGGGGACAATCAGCAAACAGCTGCAGATACCTGTCCACCGGACCATTTATGTATACAGACAGCAACAGCAGTCCCATCACCCTTTTCTGGAGCACTCCTGCCTCTGGCGAACACTCGCCACTGAGGACAACATACTGGGTTCTGTCACTTAAGAGCTGAGGCCCACTCACATGCATGGGAACCTATTCCACACGTTTCCATCTTCTTCAACAGTCGACAGTAATCCACCGTGTGAAATGCTCTGTGGACATGTACGAATATGTTATTCAGAGGTGATGGATAAGCGCACCACATCACAGGAAAATCTGCACAATGCAAAGAATTGCGATCTTTGGGGTAAAAATGGCTCAGTCACCTCTATTGCAATCATGGATTGTATTAAAGAGTCGGCACAGAGAGAACTGGGGGCTAATGTTGCCTGTCTCAAAGAGAAAGGATTGTAGTTTACACACAAGTCAGCCTTACCGCTATTGGACGCATCACAAAGGCGACCGAAAATAAACCACGCGGTTTGCCAGAGACGCCAAGAAAGTGCACTACGAAATTTGGAGTATAAATCCATCATTGCAAGCAGTTTCTCAAAATAGGTAATTTGATCAACCATAGGGACTTTTGTATGGCTAAAAACTAGTGCCGACATTACACAAATTAGTTGTTGCCGTAAAAACAAAAAAAATTACTCGTATCACAAGAATGGTTGCGCTTCAATCCACCCAATCAAGGGGAACTTTTACCTCTTAGAGGAAACACAATGGAAGAGCAAGTCTTTAGTTGTCCGGTATAATTGCACCACATTTCGTTTATAATCGCTTTGGAATATATCCATCCATTTAGGAGGGAATTGTAGATGAAAATGCCTTTAGATGAACAGCTATTCGGTACTGATGTATATTCGTAATTTATGTAGCAACCTTGGCTTTTGATTTCTGTTCCTGTGTTGATGTAATTTACTCCACAATGTTGTGTTTCGGGAGATGGCTATCGTCTGCTGTCTCGCAGTGGTGCCAACTCATTTACCCAAAAATGAACGCTGCCCGGATGGGTCTGCCCAGTGCGTTGCCACCGATTTAAGGTGCGTGCCGCGGAATCGCCGGCACGGCATTTCGGAACCGAGGCATATAGGAAAAGCAGGCAGGCCATTCCGGCCCCAAGCGAGTAAAAAAACACTCAGACGCCCTCGCGCGCCTTGACGTCACGGAGAGGGGAGGAGGCTGCAGCGCCGAGCATTCAGTTTTGAGACAGCCACGAGCAAGACTCGCTGTAAGTGTCCCGTGGCACATTGCTTTAACAGTGCTCGGACGACGACGGACGTTACGTATCACGTGTTTCCCAAGGATGAGCACTTGCGACGTGAATGGATGGTTCGATGCAAACGCAAGGACAAAGTGAATGCGGAAACTGCACGTGTGTGGTCAGCTCCTTATCGGCCAGAAGATTGTGAACGGGATTTGAGAAATGAGCTTCTGGGGTTACCTTCAAGGAAGAAGTTATTACCAGGAGCAATCCCCTGCATAAACATTCCGAACTGGCGTGGACAAGAAATTGCGGAAAGCGGTGATGCAAACGCAAGGGTAAGACGTCTGCACATACATAACACTTTCAATAATTGAAACTGAAAAATTACCGTAATACAAACGAATTCACATAAATGCGATGCTTTTTGACGCATTGCTATATTGCTTTACGGGAGTGAATGACTCGCTATATTGTACAGGCAATAAATAATGTTGCTCAAGTGTATTTGCTTTTCCTCCTGGATATAATAGCTACATTTGTCTTAGAAATAGCCGTTTCTTTAAGTATTCTCGATATGTTGACTATTTTAAAGCTAGTATATAGTTCAAATGACAAAATCATCATATTTCGCGTAATTTGTTTACATTTACTTCTGTAACAATAGCTGATGCTGACCAGTTGACTTCGCAGCGTAATGGTGTGGTTTCTGACTCCCATGTTGGAAGTTATGGGTTCGTATACCTGTATTTCCTCTTACATTGTATATTTACATTTTATCAAACTGGGCTATTGCAGCCGCTTATGCCACTCATATTTAATCGCTTTCGTCAACTGATCTGATTTTTAGTGAGAAATTAATGCAGTTGCATAGTAATTTTTAGGAGTAGTAGGCCTACTCGGTAAATAATTTTACGAATAATAAAATTAAAATTAAATTTATGCTTTAGAGATCCGGAAGACGTGCACAATGCTGTGGAGTAAGAAGTTTGCAAAAGCTATCTCTGACAGCTTTAGAAACTGTGCCGCCGAAAGAAAGAAAGTGGACCGAACCGCATGTACAGACTGCGTTCATGAACCCACTGAAGTAGTGAATAAGGATTTGGAAATTAAGGAACTGAGGGCCAAGACTGAACTTTTAAAAAAACTGAATGCACAGAAAGAAGCGGCACTAAAAAATGTGATGCAACCTTACGAAGTAAAACGAAAGATCTCCGACGTGTTCTTTCGTCGAAGCGGGCAGAAGAGTCATCTGACGTGAAAGCAAAAGTCGTATTGCACAAAAGTGTAAATAGTGTATTGTCAAAGTGTTTTACACCGGCACAAATAAGATGTCTATTAAATGAAAATAAAAGGCCAAAGTGGAATTCGGAGGACATTGCCCATCCATTAACTTTAAGAGCTCTGTCACCTAAAGCATACACTTATTTGCGAAAGCGAGAAATTCCTTTGCCTTGCAGGGCAACCCTTCAGAAACGGACAAAGGAATTTAAATGCAGACCGGGTATTCTTTAAGATATCCTGTGTTCATTGAATGAGGGGTCAGGCAGACGAGTGTCTCTCGCACCCCGCATTTACATTGATGCCACCCTTACCATCTGACACTCCACTGGGAACTCCTGAGGACGTGATTTTGAACGTGGCTCAAAATTTTGTCTTTCTGCGCTGCAGTGCATGGCAAACGATTCTGAAAATGTGCGCTCGCTTCATCAGGTAGAATACTAGCGGTATTGAATTACCAATGTATGATTTGGCACGATACGAAATTATACTGTGGGACCTTACTTCTTCCACGGGGTGATTAAATGGAAATACATATGCACATATTCTTACTAACATCGAGCCTATTCTTCTGGAGGTAGTTCCGTGGACAACCGACAGCGTATGTGGATCGAACACGACCACTGCCCAGACTCTTCGCCTGCTCCAAAGCGACCAATGACTGGAAAGTTTCCTGGCCGTTGTATGGGACGGAATGCTGCAGTACAAAGGCCAGCCAGGTGCCCTGATATGACTCAAATGGATTTCTTTCTACGGGGAGCACTGAAAGATAGAGTCTGTCATGAACCCCAGGTATGTCAGATGATACGCGCCAGACCACACGACAACGTATCATCCAATGTAGCTAGTCCAGTACATCTCTCTCGCTCAAACAGCGATTCCAAATGTGTCTAGCAGTCGATGGTGTGCTATTTGATCATATTGTTCATTAAAATGTGAAACCACACTTCACTAAGGAAAGTATTTAGTTTGTGGATGACAAGGCATCAGTTGTTTTGAATAAATGTTTAGCTTATTTAAAATCTATTCCGTCTACGTACAATTTCGAGTAGTTTCTGATTTCTAATTGACAGCAGGCCTTTTGCGCTGTAGAACCACCCGGGTGCTTCCAGGCAGAGACAGGCTGAGCTGACAGAAGGTCATGGGATAGCGATATCTACACATACAGATGGCAGCAGTATCGCGTATACAAGGTATAAAAGGGCAGTGCGTTGGCCGCGCTGTCACCTGTACTGAGGTGGCTCCTGGGAAAGGCTTTCCGACGTCCTGATGGCCGCACGACGGGTTCTAACAGACGTCGATTGCGGAATGATAGAGCTTGCCTATGACTTGATATTTTTAAAATGTACAGTATCCGATGTATCGATATTTAGTAAAATACCGTTATCTGCTCCCCATGTATCGAGGAAAGTATGGATATATCAGCGGAAAATCATCAACGTGCCTGCCTATAAAAATATGGGCTGCACGTTGTAAGTACACTCCCGGTTTTAGAGCTGTTCGTTGGAGTATTGATTTATTATTGGATACTCTGTACATCAGCAAGCTATCCCCCTCAGAGCAAGAACTGAGAGGAAAACGACGGATGTCCACGCCTCCCGACAACCACCGTGCAAGCTGCGGTAACTGCATGTAAGTGGCACACTGAAAGGTGTCTCGTGGGTCCATCGTTCGGTATCATCACGTATCGGATTTGTCCGCAACACTTCAAGTCGACTTCCCTGCTTTTTCATTTCTGCAAACGCCATCAACCCTGCAGCTGTAGCGCCAGAACTGGGTCGTGAATCTGAAAGTTTGCCGTTTCTGTTGGTAGCGCTGGGCGCCGATTACGCCAGCAGTTCCCCGAGTCCACTGCAGCGACCAGTTTTGTCGTTTAGAGTTTTGTTCATTTTCAACGTCTGTTTTTGAAGAATGTCGATGTGAAGAAAGAGCACACTAGTTCCGATAAAAATTGTGTAACGCAACAGGTGTCCTGTTTCTTCACATTTGAAATCGTCTTATTCCATTCAAACCGCCCCTCCCCCCGGGGCAATGGGTGTCACATACACTTGCCTCACATAATCAAAATTACACACTGGACATGATGAAAGTTCAAAAAGCGACAACACTCCTTTACACAGTGAAAGTAAAATTGTGCCTCAGTACAAATTCAAAAAAGCAACTTCAATATTTTCCGGAAACTGTGAAAAAAATCTAAATTAGAGAGACTGTCTTTAGTTGCCGTGGCGAGAAGACTTATTTCTAGTGATGCAGAATGTTGTCTGAATAATACACCACTGGCCATTAAAATTGCTAAACCACGAAGATGAAGTGCTACAGACGCGACATTTAACCGACAGGAAGAAGATGCTGTGACATGCAAATGATTAGCTTTTCAGAGCATTGACACAAGGTTGGCGCCGGTGGAGACACCTACAACGTGCTGACATGAGGAAAGTTTCCAACCTATTTCTCGTACACAAACAGCAGTAGACTGGCGTTGCCTGGTGAAACGTTGTTGTGATGCCTCGTCTAAGGAGAAGAAATGCGTACCATCACGTTTTCAACTTTGATAAAGGTCGGATTGCTGCCAATCGCGATTGCGGTTTATCGTATCGCGACATTGCTGCTCGCGTTGGTCGAGATCCAATGACTGTTAGCAGAATATGGAGTCGGTGGATTCAGGAGGGTAATACGGAAGGCCGTGCTGGGTCCCAACGGCCTCGTATCACTAGCAGTCGAGATGACAGGCATCTTGTCCGCACGGCTGTAACGAACGGATCGTGCAGCCACGTCTCCATCCTTGAGTCAACAGATGGGGACGTTTGCAACACAACAACCATCTGCACGAACAGTTCGACGACGTTTGCAGCAGCATGGACTACCAGCTCTGAGACCGTGGGTGCGGTTACCGTTGACGCTGAATCACAGAGAGGAGCGCCTGCGATGGTGTACTCTACGACGAAACTGGGTGCACGAATGGCAAAACGTTATGTTTTCGGATGAATCCAGGTTCTGTTTACAGCATCATGATGGTCGCATCCGTGTTTGGCAACATCGCGGTGAACGCACATTGGAAGCGTGTATTCGTCATCGCCATACTAGCCTATCACCCGGCGTGATGGTATGGGGTGCCATCGGTTACACGCCTCGGTCACCTCTTTTTCGCACTGACGGCACTTTGAACAGTGGACGTTACATTTCAGATGTGTTGCGACTAGTGGCTCAACCCTTTATTCGATCCCTGCTGATCCCTACATTTCAGCAGGATAATGCACGACTGCATGTTGCAGGTCTTGTACGGGCCTTTCTGGATACAGAAAATGTTCGACTGCTGCCCTGGCCAGCACATTCTCCAGATCTCTCACCAATTGAAAACGTCTCGTCAATGGTGACCGAGCAACTGGCTCTTCACAATACACCAGTCACTACTCTTGATGAACTGTGGCATCGTGTTGAAGCTGCACGGGCAGCTGTACCTGTACATGCCATCCAAGCTCTGACTCAATGCCCAGGCGTATCACGGCCGTTATTACGGCCAGAGGTGGTTGTTCTGGGTACTGATTTCTCAGGAACTATGCACCCAAATTGAGTGAAAATGTAATCACATGTCAGTTCTAGTGTAATATATTTGTCCAATCAATACCCGTTTATGCTCCAAAATCCTACAGCAAATTGAGGTCAGTAATATGTCTCTGTAATTCAATAGGTTACTCCTATTTCCTTTCTTGAGTATTGGTGTGACCTTTGCTACTTTCCAGTCTTTAGGAACAGACCTTTCGCCAAGTGAACGGTTGTATATGATTGCTAAGAAAGGCACTATTGTGTCTGCATACTCTGAAAGGAACCTGATTCGTATTCCATCTGGACGAGAAGACTTGCCTTTCTTAAGTGATTTGAGTTGTTTCACAACACCTAATATATATAATTTTTCGTGAAGGAATTAAGGAAAACTGTATTTAGTAACTCCGGTTTAGTGGCACCATCACTGAGGAAACTGCTGTTGGGTATATATAAAACTGAAGTATAAAATGGTCCATACTTGATACTGAAATCCACAGGCTATGAAGTCATCTTGCAAATGTATCAGTTCACTGTGAGATGTCAATATATTTTTCAGTACGACCAACTATCTTTGCCCACGTCAGTTGCTCATTTCTGAAACTAGAAGTTTACTATACCATGCAATTATGCAAAACTTCTCCTCTGTGAATCAAATCCACTACTCATCACACCTGGTGAGCTCCATCATCCATCGAATACAGGAGTTTGTTTACGAGTGACGAGCCATACAGTGCTGTACGCATCTCCACTCAGCCACACCCACTGCATTTCTCACTTCTCGAGAGCAGATACCTCAACCATTAGACCAGCTGATGCGTTTGCTGGCGTAGATGGAATTACCATTGTGGATCATGTTTTTTACCCATGGTTTGCAAACACTACCGCCAGAGGTTCTCATGTACATCCTCTGCAGTAGGGTAACATCCACCGATTCGATTTCCCTTTTGCTACTCTTCCCACAAGTCCCTCGGGATAAACTCTAGTGCAAGTGTCGATGAGACACTGAGTCAGAAGTGGAGGTGAGCTCAGGCAGCCGACTGGTCAAGGAGACTGCCTGCAATAAGCAGCAAATCTGGGTTCCTGTTCCAATGCGGCACAGATTTTCAGTAGCCACTACAGATGTAACTGACCAGGGAACCATTTAAGGAATACTCGAATTACATTTTAAGACATACCCAAAACAATCTGTATCCTCATTACTGTACTAAATATTAACTTTTTGTCATTATTACTTGTATTTCTGTTTACCTTATTTTCGCCATTTCTTACTCAGTGTCTTCAACAACTTATATCTACAACCATTCACATAGGTTTTGTTGAGTGCAATTGTGTGAAAAATCCTGTTTCCATACCCATTTAATTCAGAATCAATTTGTAAGACACACAGTCATCACTCTAAACAAAATCTAGATTCAACACATCAATATATAAAGAATCTTTGGGAATGGGTATGATTTGTATGGGACACTTCCTACGTAACTACAGTTGAGTGACTCTGAACTGAATGTAATTCTCACGGCAAATACAGAGAACGAGAAATCTTCTGCATATGTGCTCAATCTTCAAAATATCATAGCCAAAAAAGTGAGAAAGGAGTAATGTTTAATGGCAACTGTAACCTCTATCCAAAAACTGAAGGAATCTGTACTTTATTTTATTTACTATATCGGCTGGTTAATGCCAAAATAAGCAGTACTGTGGGGGTAAGACTTGGGCACGTGTGGCAACACAACTCACCGGAAGCGAGAGACAGCTGCGTCATCGGGTGGAGGGGTGTGTCTGGCAGACGTGGGAGGCGCAGCTGCAGCAGGAGTCCGGCTGTGGCCGCTGTGGGGTTGACGGTCAGAGTTGGGGGTGGGCCCGCCCCCTGTGGCGGTCGGCGAGCTGCACAGAGAAACACTGTGTGGGTGGGCGTGTTCACACAGGGGCTCACTGCAGGCGATACAGCTGAGGGACTGTCCACCAGGGCAACAGAACACACAGTGCCAACAACACCAGCCTGTCGCTTAACGTGACTGTGCCACCAATTAACTGATCTTTTTCTGCACTACTTCTGCTATATTCCCCATTGGCGTAGCCTAAGATGCAAAACAACAAATTGTTCACAATGAAGCACAAACCAAATCCCAAACATAAGGGCCAACAATTTTGCTGCCCTGATAGAACAACTATCAGACAGAATTTAGAAGCAGTTAAAGTCAACTGGCTGCTACTTTTGGTTGTGAGGTAATTTGAAAACTGATATATGGATGGTGAATTGTATCACAGGAGGAAGAGAGAGAGAGAGAGAGAGACAGAGAGAGAGAGAGAGAGAGAGAGAGAGAGAGAGAGAGAGAGAAACAAACTGATAAGTTGGGGTATCAACTTACTGTTGAAACTACACGGTCATGGATATGCAGGCGCTCTGATGTGAAGCCCGAGGGAATGAAGAAGATGGACAAGAATTACAAGAGCTATGCTATAAAAGTTACCGAGAGTATATTCAAAATCTGCATTTGAGTAAAGCAAATAGAACTGTATATATGCATGTAATGTCTCCACAATTCGATTCATTGAAAAGACAGCAGTGGTGATGTGTTTCTTAAACAACAATTTTCGTGTTGAGCAGTTTGCAGTAGAGGCCACCATTAAAAGAAAAAATATGGGTTACGCAGTGTATGCAATTTTATCTGATGGACAACGTTTACAACTTGTGAAGTAACCTGTAGTCTATTGAATATGGATTTTTTTTTTTTAAATTGGAAAGGAAACAAAATAGACTTGTATGGAGCATATGTATCCGAGAGACAGAGGCAACAAATGATAGCTGGATGGAAACGTCACATCAATACTGACGTTGTGGGAGATATGTCGTACACCTGTAGGTGGACAGCGAATATAATCTGCTGTATCCCAGTAGCGGAAAACCTCGTAGGATTCCGTGGACGATCTCTGGTAACGCCATAGGGAACTTCAAACAAGACAGGGGGGCAGAGATTTCCTGTCTGCTTTGTAAAAGGGAATGCACGGAAAAAATTCGGGGCGATAGCTGAACAGAGACGAGAAGGAAATGTGATTGTAAGGCACAGCCTTGAGTGTGACAACGTTACTGTGCTGGCTGGAGTATTCTCTTCTTGTTTGCCCCCAGTGTGCATGAGTAGCCCCAGTGCTCATAGCTCCTGCTTGACTGGATATCTCAGGGAGTCACACCCTGCTCTTTGGGGCCAGTCACCCAGGGGTAGCGTCTTTTTTAGTAATCAGGAAAGTCTTCAGTCCCAGGTTTGAACCTCACCATCACTTGAATTTTGAATACGAATCATCAGCATTGGTGTCTGAAGACTTCCAGCATCAGGTGTCACCCTCTTTCAGCCAACAGCCTTTCCACAGAGGGCGGAGGGTCGACAGAGGTTCAGGGCACTCTCTTTCCCTTGAGGTCTGAAACTGCTCCTAAATGAGGAAGAATTGGCAATGATCAACAACATGAAGACACAGAAGGCAATGTAAACTACTGTGTAAATATGCATAACGTGCATCAACATGACATGTGGCATGTGATTCAATAAGAGCCATAATGGTCTCTCCATTGGCAAAAGACTAGTCCCCCATTCAAACCTCCAGGCGAGGTGGCCCAAGAGGGAGGTGACCACGAGAAAAAGGTTGAGTAACCAACGAAAGGATAACATTCTATGATTCGGGAGCTCGAAAATTTGGGTTGCATTCAAAAAGTATTGATATAATCAATCAACCTTAAATAGAAAAAGAAGCGAAATATTGCAGTCAGTTTCGACCTGGAAGATTGGTAAATAAAATACCCTTATTCTTATTAATTGAATTCAAAAAGAATGTGGTTGGGAAGCCAGATAATAAGAAACGAATTTCTGGTCACATGAGAATAGGGTAGTAGCAACAGCAGTAGGATTCAGTATCAATAGAAAGGCAGGGAAGAAAGTGAGTATAGTTATGTTCTCGTGAGAATCAAAAGCAAACCAACAACATGCATAGTTCAGGTATACATGATGACGTCGCAAGTTGAAGGTGAAGAGAGAGAAAAAGTGAGGATATTGAACAGGTAATTCAGTACTATGTAACAGTCATGGAGGGACTGAAACGTAGTCGTAGGGGAAGGAGTAGAAGAAAGTGTTACACGAGAATATGTACTTGATAATAGGAATAGGAGAGAAGAAAGGCTAGTTAAGTTCTACAGTAAATTTATCCTCGTAATAGCTGGTATAGTCTGTTCAAAAATCACTAGACGAGGGGGTATATTTGGAAAAGAATCGAAATATGGGAGGTTTAAAGTCACACCATATTATTGTCAGGCAAACATTTTGAAACCAGATACTGGGCTGTAAAGCATACCCAGGAGTAGATATAGAGTCATAACAATTTAGCAGTGATTCAGAGTAGGCTGAATTTTATGAGACTTGTCAGGAGCCATCGATGAACAAAGAAGTGGAATACAGTAGTACTAAGGAAAGAAGAGATGTGATTTATGTTCTCTGAGGCTACAGATACTGCAATAATAAGCAGCTCAATAGGTAGTTCAGTAGAATAGGAATGGATATCTCTAACAACGACAGTAACAGAAGTTGGAAAGAAAAACGTAGGTACAAAGAAGCTAACTGCGAAGAAACCATGGAAAATATAAGAAATCCTTCAGTTGATCAATCAAAGAAAGAAGTTCAAAAATATTCAGGAAAATTCAGTAATAGAGAAATATGTCACTTAGGAATGAAATGAATAGGAAGTGCAGAGAAGCTAAGGCGAAATGGCACGAAAAATGTGAAGAAATCAAAGAAGAAATGATTCTTGGGACGACTGACGCAGCATATAGAAAAGTCAAAGCAATCTTCCACAGAATTAGAAGCAAGCGTGGTAATATTAAGAGCACAATGTGAATTCCAGTGTTAAATACAGAGGCGAGATCAGATAGTTGGAAAGAGTACACTGAAGACCTCCCTGATTGGAACAACTTGTCCGATGGCGTGACAGAAGAACAAGCAGGAGTCGGTATGGAAAATATTGGTGATTAGAATCAGAATTTAAAAGCGCTTTGGAAAATTTAAGATCAAAGAAGGCAAAAGGTATAGACAACATTCAATCAGAAGTTCTAAAATCATTGGGAGAGGTGGCAAAAGGTCTATTCTCACTGGTGTGTAGAATGTATGAGTCTGGCAACATACAATCTGACTTTGAAAGAAATATAATCATTACGATTTGGGAGACTGCAAGAACAGAGAAGCGTGAGAATTATCGCACAATCAGCTTAACAGCTGAAGCATCCACGTTTCTGACAAGGATAATACACAGGAGAATGAAAAGAAAATTGAAGTTCCGTGACGTTCATAGGATTTGTGGTCCTGGAGAAAGCGTTCGGCAATATCAAGTGGTTCAAGATGTTAGAAATTCAGACAAAAATACATGTACGCTATAGGAGAAGTCAAGTAATTTGCAATATGTACAAGAGGCAAGAAGGTAAAATAAGAGTGAAAGACCAAGAATGAAGTACTCGGATTAAAAAGGGTGTCGGACAGGGATGTAATCCTTCGCCCCTACTGTTCAGTCTATACATCGAAGAAGCGATGACGGAAATAATGGAAAGATTGAAGAGTGGAATTAAAATTCAGGGTGAAATGATATAAGATTTGCTGATGACCGATTCTCTCAGTGACAGTGAAGAAGAATTACAGGGTTTGCTGAATGGAATGAACAGTCTAATGAGTACAGAATATGGAATCAGAGTAAATCAGAGAAAGGCGAAATTGATAAGAAGCAGTAGAAGTGAAAACAGCGAGAGACTTAGCATCGTGACTGATGATCAGTAATTAGATCAAGTTAAGGTGTTACGCAACATGGGCAAATCAAGAAACCCATGACGAACAAAGCAAGGACGACGTCTAATTCACACTAGCACTGCCAAAAAGGGAATCGTGCTTACCTGGCTTCTGCAGGTGGCTCACCGAGCAGACGGCCGACTTCAATGACTTCTTGCGGGTACTCGAGCACAGCGTCCACCCAGCCCCGCGTGGCCATCACCTGCAGGTGGTCCTTTATGAAGGCGACGGCAGCCCTGGTGGCGTCCGGGCACGAGTGCCTCACTGCCGTGACGGCCGTCGCCGCTGCGGTCTCGACGGCCAACTGAGAGATCAGCTGCCGCTCGCAGGCAGCCTTCAGGGCCGACAAGCCGTATTTGTCGGCCGCCGAGAGCAGCTGGGCGGCCGTGTCGGGCAGCTGGGGGGCCTGCAGGGTATACGTGTAGGCGACCAGGAGCCTCAGCACCGGGCCCTCCACGTCGTCGATGCTCACCTGGCCGCAGCTGGCCTCCAGCATGTCGTGCGCGAACATCGCTGCGAACACGGGGCTCGCGGCCGCCAACACGGCCCTGTGAGCCGCCACCCTCGTCTCGCCCGCCACCAGCGTCACCAGGGCGCCGTCACCCCCGTCTAGCAGGGCGGCCAGGGCCTCGGTTGTGGTGTTCTGAACCTCCGTAACTGCCGACATGGTGGGTGGTCCTGAAACACAGTGCCACTGAGCAGCCCTCACACTGCACCCTCAACACTTGTACGAGGCGCATGCATACCTGTATGAAACAGCAGCTGTGAAAGTGTTGTCCACCCTAAATCAATTGCAACGTCACCAGTTTCCTTAAAATGACAAGGGCCCGTACTGCTTTGCGATCACCTAAGGTTTGTGACTACCAGCGTGGTGCTACGATAGACTGCTTTCACCTTCTAAAAATGTTATCGTTCTCAGTCAAAAGATGGTTTATTTATGTCATAGCAAAAAAATTAGCAAAGCAACAAACGTGTTTCAGCCATAAAGTTACACGACTTATATTTAAATCCAAGTTGGTGGCACCTCTAACTAGGAAAAATTTTCTTCCTCCTTATCTCAAGTTCCTCAGATCCGTGACACCTGATCAGAAGCAATGTACATGTAATGCAGAAATCAGTTTCCTCGGTGAATGTCTCAGGGTAGGCACGATTAAACTTGACCGGCCACCGTGGCCGAGTGGTTCTAGGCGCTTCAATCCGGAACCACGCGCCTGCTACGGTCACAGGTTCCAATCCTGCCTCGGGCATGGGTGTGTGTGATGTCCTTAGGTTAGTTAGGTTTAAGTAGTTCTAGGTTCTATTGGACTGATGACCTCCGATGTTAAGTCCCATAGAGGTCAGAGCCATTTGAGCGGTTTTGAACCACTAGTCTAAATTCATTGGTATGTTTAACTCTCCTTTGAACAGATTGATACCTGCGTCTTCTTTCTTCAGAAAAAGATGCAGCGCCCACCTCCGTGGTAAAGAATGCTGCATAATACAATCATAAATCATGTCGCCATTTTATCCGATTGTTGCGAGCTACGGTGTACCCAGGTATTTCCAGGTTGAGCAGTTTAGGAATGAAACTCGTTGCCTCCATTTCCAGAGCATGTGTTGTGGAACTTTCGCACAAATATAAATTTGCATCTCCTTTTGGCGTGGACGTGTTTGTATAGCATCTTTGCCCCACAGAACGTTCGGGTACTTATTAGATGACACATACGTCATGGCTAAACCAAAGTAAGCTGTATCACAGCTCCGACATCACTCTTGACTCTCCTGGTCGTATGAGGGGGCAAACGACGGAGTCAGTGAAATAGTTCCACACACTACAGTGTAAACTGGCTTCCCAAATTCAGACAAGTGGGTTTTGCGAGAACGGCGTCCACTTTTTTCTAAACGTGCCGAATCAGAATCTCCATTCCACCAGCGCAAGACGTCTGCCGGATCGTTACGGTGCCAGCAGAGCGCCTAAGAATTCGTCCGAAGGCTTCTGTCGCGCCCGCCCGACGTGGATCGAGACGCCGAGGCAGTGCTGTACAGCGTAGCGCCGGAGGTCAACGCAGGGTCGCAGGCCGACACGTACACTGCAGGCTTCTGGAAGCCACCCGACCAACCCGAGTCTTCCTTCCCCATCCCTCGTTAGTTAGTTGTACATTTGCTTGCGTTTTATATCGCTTTGCGGTTTTTTTCGCCTCCCCATACCAAGTATGCACTCAATGTTATAGGCTCAAGACTCTTGACACTGGCGTTGTAATCGCATAATGAACGACTTTTTACTGTTGTTTACAGGTACTGTGACCGTGTTTTCCTACATCCAAGTGGTGCTGCATGTAAATAAACGAAGCGGTAAAAGCTGTAAAGCCATTTACATTTCCATACAGTCTTCGAGCATCGACATGTTCCTCGTCTAAGAATCAGACGTCATTGTCTTATAAATGTTTAATGTATCCTGAGATCAGTGGTGTAGTATTCTACTTTATTGTGACACTCGCAATGCGACAGTAGTTTACACTGAGCTTCCGCAGAGTCTTTCACTCAAACGGTTTTCTAGGTCATCACAACTTTGTCGAGATACTGAGCGGGATCGCGTCTGAATTATTAGTAGACAGAGAGCCATGGTCCCGATCACCTTCAGCATATTTTGGAGACACCATCTTCGTGCGTGTCTGCGCCATGTAACCGGCAGAGAAACGTGTGTGAAATGCAAGTAGTGGACTGGATATGCAGGCCGTGGCGGTGAGACTCTCTGGAGTCACATTCGGGAGGACAGTGGTTCGACCACACACCGTGCAGTGGTCTGCAGCAGGTCTGCAGACCAAGGGCGAATGAGTGGATGTGGCTGCTTGTCATTTGTGTCTGCTGCACGGGTTCTCTGTTTGCTGTCCACCCACAGGTTTTTCTTCATAGAGTCTCTCTCAATAGGAGTTCCGTGATGGTACCTCTGGTTTGGAGCCGAGTGGAAGGCTTAAACCAGAGGCTCAGACGATTCTGCGGAGATTTGGGGTGCAAATTTCTCGACCTCCGCTATCGGGTGGAGAAACGTAGGGCCCCCCTGAATAGGTCAGGCGTGCACTACACGTGAAGCGGCTACAAGGGTAGCGGACTATGTGTGGAGTGCACATGGGGGTTTTTTAGGTTAGAGAATTCCCTCCCTAGGCCTGACAGGATGCCTCCTGAGACGCGGCAAGGTAGGAGTAGGCAAAATGCAACAGGGAATAACAATATTAATGTGCTAATAGTAAACTGCAAGAGCGTCTATAGAGAGGTCCCAGAACTGTTCTCATTAATAAACGGTCATAACGCCCATATAGTACTAGAGACAAAGGTGCCTGAAACTAGACGTAAACAGTAATTAAATCCTAAACTTTGATTGGAATGTATACCGCAGAGACAGCCTGGACAGTCAAGGGGGGAGGCGTGTTTATAGTGATAAGAAGTGCTATAGTATCGAAGGAAATTGACGGAGATCCGGAATGTGAAATGATTTGGGTGTAGGTCACGGTTAAAGCAGGCTCAGACATGGTAATTGGATGTCTCTATAGGCCCCCTGGCTCAGCAGCTGTTGTGGCTGAGCACCTGAAGGATAATTTAAAAAATATTTCGAGTAGATTTCCCCACAATGTTATAGTTCTGGGTGGAGATTTTAATTTGCCGGATATAGACTGGGAGACTGAAACATAGATAACGGGTGGCAGGGACAAAGAATCCAGTGAAATTTTTGTAAGTGCTTTATCTGAAAACTACCTTGAGCAGTTAACAGAGAACTGACTCGTGGCGATAACATATTGGACCACCTGGTGACAAACAGACCCGAACTATTTGAAACAGTTAACGCAGAACAGGGAATCGGCCATCATAAAGCGGTTACGGCATCGATGATTTCAACCGTAAATAGAAATATTAAAAAAGGTAGGAAGATTTTTCTGTTTAGCAAAAGTGACAAAAAGCAGATTACATAGTACCTGACGGCTCAACACAAAAGTTTTGTCTCACGTACAGATAGTGTTGAGGATCAGTGGACAAAGTTCAAAACCATCGTACAATATGCGTTAGATGAGTATGTGCCAAGCAAGATCGTTAGAGATGGGAAAGAGCCACCGTGGTACAACAACCGAGTTAGAAAACTGCGGAAGCGAAGGGAACTTCATAGCAAACATAAACATAGCCAAAGAGCCTTGCAGACAAACAAAAATTACGCGTAGCGAAATGTAGTGTGAGGAGGGCTATGCGAGAGGCGTTCAATCAATTCCAAAGTAAAGTTCTATGTACTGGCTTGGCAGAAAATCCTAAGAAATTTTGGTCCTATGTCAAAGCGGTAGGCGGATCAAAACAAAATGTCCAGACACTCTGCGACCTAAATGGTACTGAAACAGAGGATGACAGACTAAAGGCCGAAATACTGACTTTTTCCAAAGCTGTTTCACAGAGGAAGACTGCACTGCAGTTCCTTCTCTAGATTGTCGTACAGATGACAAAATGGTAGATATTGAAATAGACGACAGAGGGATAGAGAAACAAAATCGCTCAAAAGAGGAAAGGCTGCTGGACATGATGGGATACCAGTTCGATTTTACACAGAGTACGCGAAGGAACTTGCCCCCCTTCTTGCAGCTCTGTACCGTAGGTCTCTACAAGAGCGTAGCGTTCCAAAGGATTGGAAAAGGGCACAGGTCATCCCCGTTTTCCAAGAAGGGACGTCTAACAGATGTGCAGAACTATAGACCTGTATCTCTAACGCCGATCAGTTGTAGAATTTTGAAACATGTATTCTGTTCGAGTATAATGACTTTTCTGGAATCTTGAAATCTACTCTGTAGGAATCAGCACGGGTTTCGAAAAAGACGGTCGTGTGAAACGCAGCTCGTGCTATTCGTCCACGAGACTCAGAGGGCCATAGACACGGGTTCACAGGTAGATGCCGTGTTTCTTGACTTCCGCAAAGCGTTCGATACAGTTCCCCACAGTCGTTTAATGAACAAAGTAAGAGCATATGGACTATCAGACCAATTGTGTGATTGGATTGAGGAGTTCCTAGATAATAGAACGCAGCATGGCATTCTCAATGGAGAGAAGTCTTCCGAAGTAAGAGTGATTTCAGGTAAGCCAGGGGAGTGTCATAGGACCGTTGCTATTCACTATGTACATAAATGACCTGGTGGATGACATCAGAAGTTCACTGAGGCTTTTTGCAGATGATGCTGTGGTGTATCGACAGGTTGTAACAATGGAAAATTGTACTGAAGTGCAGGAGGATCTGCAGCGAATTGACGCATGGTGCGGGGAATGGCAATTGAATCTCAATGTAGACAAGTGTAATGTGCTGCGAATACATAGAAAGATAGATCCCTTATCATTTAGCGACAAAATAGCAGGTCAGCAACTGGAAGCAGTTAAAATTATCTGGGAGTACGCATTAGGAGTGATTTAAAATGGAATGATCATATAGTTGATCGTCGGTAAAGCAAATGCCATTCATTGGAACAATCCTAAGGAAATGCAATCCGAAAACAAAGGTTACAGTACGCTTGTCCGCCCACTGCTTGAATACTGCTCAGCAGTGTGGGATCCGTACCAGATAGGGTTGATAGAAGAGATAGAGAAGATCCAACGGAGAGCGGCGCGCTTCGTTACAGGATCATTTAGTAATCGCAAAAGCGTTATGGAGATAGATAAACTCCAGTGGAAGACTCTGCAGGAGAGACGCTCAGTAGCTCGGTACGGGCTTTTGTTAAAGTTTCGAGAACATACCTTCACCGAACAGTCAAGCAGTATATTGCTCCCTCCTACGTATATCTCGCGAAGAGACCGTGATGATAAAACCAGAGAGATTAGAGCCCACACAGAAGCATACAGACAATCCTCCTTTCCACGAACAATACGAGACTGGAATAGAAGGGAGAACCGATAGCGGTACGCAAGGTACCCTCCGCCACACACCGTCAGGTGGCTTGCGGAGTACAGATGTAGATGTAGATATGCAGGGCGCGGCGGTGAGACACTCTGGACTCGCATTCGGGAGGACAGTGGTTCGACCACACACCGTGCAGTGGTCTGCAGCAGGTCTGCAGACGAAGGGCGAATGAGTGAATGTGGCTGCTTGTCATTTGTGTCTTCTGCACCGGTTTTCTGTTTGCTGTCCACCCACACAGGTTTTTCTTAATAGAGTCTCAATAGGAGTGCCGTGATGGTGCCCTAGAAGAGGCATGACCTTTAAGGTAGCCCTACCGGTCTTCATTACCGAATGTTCCACAAATTGCAACAGGTATTTACTTGTCGGTGTGTCGTTTCCCAGAAAAACCGTGAGGAAGTGGTCTCATTTCGTCCATCATTAAAGTTGTTTACAAGCTTTCCAATGAGTACGACTTGCATTAAACTACTTTTCAATATTATATAATTTCCAATGGTGGTCATGTTTTCTTCTACAGAGCAATTTCCGTGTGTGGGTCTCACAAGTCAGAAACGATTTCACGGTGCCATCAATTTGGAATCATTACAGTGGCCTCATCAGTATGAATTGCAGACTTCTTTATTCTTTTTCCATCCGAATTAGAAATTAATCAGCGAATGAACTACGCCCTCTTGGTTTATTAGTGACTAAACATTTGGCTGAGCTTTTGATATATTATCAATTTCTTCCACCCCTGAGAGGCGTTTTTGATGTGATGGGGCCTTCCACTGTAATTCCACATGTCTGATGGCATCTGGTCTTTATCAACCTACTGGTCTAGAAATAGTCAAATAATCGACGAAACTAGTTTTTCAGACAGTATTTTCTGAATAGACAGCCAACCATGGTCCAAAATTTCTAAGACAATATATCGTAGTCCGGATAGATTGTTAGATAACAATGTCTTTCTTATTTTCTTAAGAGGGGACTTCTTTCCACGTTGATTAAAATGAAAATTGCAACTCGTAATCTCTGGTTCAGGAAATAATTTTCCAGCTGATGGGAATGGACATTAGCAACTTCCAGAGTCAGTATGAGAGAACAAGGTTCGATCCGAGCACATTTTTATTTGCCAAATAATAGTAAATATTAGGACTATATAGTATGTCTCAAATAGTGAGGTGCATTCTGACTCCTAACATGTACACAATTATCTTTCATGATTCAAACCAACTGTTAGCAGTGGTTAAATTGTGCTCTGTGCAAAATTCTGCCAGGCAGCTTCCCCTTTCATTCCCTTAATTCAATTCATTTTCCTCCAACTTTCCTTCCACTTCGTATTCCGACTATCAATTTCGAGTGCCGCATCAAAAGTTTTCATCTCGCTTAAAGATCTGAGCAATTTCTCCTCTCTCAAAAAGCATTTCCTTAATCTCTTCGTCATTTTCGGAACTAGTTGACGTGCAAGCCAGTACTTCTGTAACTGGTTTGGCTGTGTGTCTGTCCTGGCTGTGGTAGCGACTTCACTGTGCTCCTCAGATAGCAGTAAGATGTTAGTGTTTTCGGCCGAGAACAATATTAAATTTCCAGTGACCTCAGGGAGAAATCTAAGGAGGAGCTATTCTCAAACACACGCATTTCTTGCTACCAGATGCTGAGAAGAAGACAGGCATTGTGAAGAATCTAGCCACATCAAGATCAAGGACCCAGATTAAAATACATAAGCACAATCATCGTCCAACTGAGCTACTTATAAAATTACGGGGGCGTTCGATCTGCAACGCTACACTTTTTTCTCGGCCAATTTCAGTTGGAAAAATGCGAAATTTTGTGAGACATCGTGGAACATTTCTGCTTCAGCCCCTACAGCTTCATGGAATTCCATCAGCTGACAGCACCATATGTAGCCTCCAAAATGGCGTCCGTAAAGGAGGTGCGACCCAAGCTGAGAGCTGTCACTGAGTTTCTTTCGGATGAAAACCAGAGCATCGGAGATCTTCATACCCGCTTGCAGAATGTCTGAGGAGATTTGGCAGTGAACAGAAGCACTGCGAGTCTTAGTGCGAGGTGTCTGTCATCGTCAGGAGAGCTTACTGGTGATCCACGCCTGGCCTAGCAGCGCCATCGTCGCAGCAAGGTTGTGCACATCTGGCCGACCTCCACGTGTCGGTCAGCTGCAGACGGCTGTGACTCCTGCGATGTGGGGACGTGCTCTCATTCAGGGTGACCGGTGGATCACTCAGAGCTGAACAACCCGCATCTCGCACCTTCCGACTTCCGTCTGTTTGGTCCAACGAAGGATGCACTCCACGGCAAGCAGTACACGGATGACGGGCAGGTCACTGATGCAGTAAGACGTGAGTGGCTGGTCAACTGTTTATTCACTATCAGTTTAATGGAACTACCAGATGAAACTGGCCATGTCAGCTATATGAACACTTTTTCAACCACTCTCTGGGTTTGCAATGTAGCTAATTATTACGAATTGTCATCTTACATCGAAAGCGGAGCTGGGAGGAGAGCAGAATTTTGGTTCTCACGCTGGCCCAGCTGATTTCAAGTGAATAACTTCAGTACTTTCGGAGATATAAATTTTTACCCAAGGGACGACTGTGATGGATTCATCTATAGTATCAATTGAAACTACAACCAGAAGTACAGGTCCATAAAATCTCATTGTCCGGAATTTTCTTGCGTTTCATTACCACAGATTTCTGACTAAATAAAAAGTACTTTGGAAAATTATTATCTGAACGTGTTTCGGCTACGCACGTGTTTCGCAGGGTCTGAGGAGATACGCTGAAATTTTATGGAAATTAAGTAAATGTATGTGTGAGAACGTTTCTTGTACAATAGTGGAATTTGTGGCGTATGCCCGACTTAGTTTGGTTTTGTAAAAGGCATCCAGAAGGGGGGTTGAGTATTAAACTTGTAAGTAATTTATGTTGCGGAATGGAATCTAATTTTGTCTTCATTAAATTTTATTTAGTTTCGGAATTACGCGATTTCTCGTCTAAATTACCTGCAGTAATCTGACTGGCTGTTATTAAAAATACCTGAGCATACAAGTGCTCGAAATGATCTGATTGGCTGTTTAACATATTAGCCAATAGGAATTAAGCATATCCCGTGCGTACGAGTATGGCTTTGTGCCTCCGATCTAGGAGCCGATTAAGTTGTTCGGGAACCATCTTCTGGTAAACGCCTATGTTAAATCGCGCTGATCAAATTTAATCCAAAATAAAGAAATTTGCGCGTTTTATTGCTTCTGTTGCCGTTGACAAAGAGCGACTACAGTACTGAATATTTTGTGAAAGCCTGAGATTTGTGAGTGATTTATTTTAGGAGATATTCGCATGTGAACATTTTATTTCGTACACAAACATTGCGCGGCGTGTTTCGTGCAGATTACGAGACATTATATGCATTATAGGAATGTTTCTATACTGCGTCTGGGTGAGTGATTGCCGCAATTGTTAAATCAGCCCAGAACATTGCCATTCTGCATGCTTTTCGAGGAGCTAAGGACTGCACTGAGTACAGGTTATTTCTGGAGGAGACAATATTCCATAAAACCACATTTAGAAAGTCTGTAGAACCAACGTCAAATCCTGACTCTGCGAATACATCACAACATTCGTATGGCTCTCGCACAGATCACGAAGACAAGTTTAGACTGATTACTGCACACACAGAGGCACTTTAATGATTCTTCACACACCCCTGAACGTGAATGGACCATGAGGAACTCCTAGTAAGTGATACGATGGATGTACCCACTGCCATGCACTTCACAGTCGTTTCAATGGTGTAGATAAATGAGACTCAGTTTGGGAGGAGGAAGAATCACACTACCTTTTAAAAGACTGTAACTGATTGGTTTCTCCAGTAAATATAAGAGCCTTGCTGCTCTCACACGTAAACAACTCGGGTAATACATAACGAGTCCGTAATTATGAGCAATACATCATCCATCTGCGGTAACTATAGACTTTGCATTACTGTACTGAAACTTCCTGCAGAGCTGAAAGGAACATTTACAACTTAACGGTCGTTAAATACTGGAAGAAACCCATAGTGTGTAGCTTTTTCAGTCCTTATTACGACCATGTGCTCCCTCTGAACGTCATCACGTCATCAGCGCACACAAATGCAACTGTGAGGCTACATAAATTGACGGCTGTGTGTCTACCAAACGTCAGTTTTCATCATTTGTTTTTTTTCCCCCCTGTATGCAGACATCGTGAAGTGATCAATGGGCAGAATTACTCACAACAGAGTCAGTGCCCATACTGACACATACGATGAGTTTCATTATGCACTTAGTCGGGGAACTGCGATTGTGCAACACTATTGCATTGTAGGTAACATATGAGACACGTCGCCCGGCTAAAAACCAGGACGGCCTTCCTGCTGAAAAAGACACGCGCGAGATTCTCCTGTCCTCCGGCAAAGTGACTCTGCTTCCCCACTCAAACCACCAACCTCCGAAAACCATGCAGTCCTTAAAGGACTGCTTAAAACCTATTCGTGGCTCAAAGTCAGATCCCTCATCAGTGAATAGCCGTCGAATGACTTATCAGTTGAGTGGAAAAAGCTAGTCAAAAGTCAAGAGGTATCGATTACATTTACCAAATCACCCACCAAATGTCTGAAGTACGGCAAGCTGCAATCATTCTGGAGTGTTCTACATGGTAGAAACAGATTTCCTCTGGAAAAAATTAACAGCAGCTACTGCACCTTACAAACACATTCCCGCTGGGAATCGAACCCGGGACCCCGTGCGCGGGAAACGAGAACGCTACCGCAAGACCGCGAGATGCGGACACCTCTTCACTGTGCACGCAGCAGCCGGTTTCCACCAGCCTCGCCGCGTGACGTCACCCGCTGACCCTGGACTGGCGACCCGCAGTTGTCTGCACTGCGCGGACGCCCGCTTCCTGCCCACAAACCGCTGTTCCGCAGCGCCAGCGCGTCTCCTCGAAGCTTCCAGGCTTGCAGCGAAATGGCGACGACGAGAAAAATCGAGAAACTGCGGCCAATACAGACGCCTTACCGAGGATCACCCTACCCACGCGCCATTCGCTAGCGTAACAGGAGTGAAAAGATAATATCAAGAGAAATCTTGTCGAGATCAGTATCTTAGTTGCCACTAATGTCCGCTGTGATACTATCAGAAACCGACAGGGTCCCCCATCCGTTGGTAATTGTTACAGTATTACATCGGCTGCATTCTAGGGCAGGACCAGAAATTCGAGGGTATTTTAGTCAGCACGTACTCCAAACTATGTTACCTATTTCATCGTCAACACTGTCATAGTTCGACTTCTTAACGTACAATAACATCTGTTTCGTAAAAAAACATTCCTGGGGGAACCCGTATTTCTCTCTCGTTTCTGTTCTGCCACTTAATAGCAAGCTGAATCTATCCTACCTACATGACCTGTATAAAGGTCAAAGCTGCATGTCGCTGCCTCGTGGTATCACCGAAACAACGAGAAAACTCGTTCGTTCTGAGATTAAACTGAGCACATAGAATAGTCGCCCAGAACAAGGTTGCAACCCTCATTTTTACAGAAGTTGGGTTTTACATGGAATAAGGTTCCTAACAGTAATTGGCGCAAGGTAGGGATACTGGAACTGTCTACCAACTCTTGTGTTGGCGTCAGATTGCCAAGCTTGCGTTGCACAGAACGAGGGTGTATCCATACGCAAGATGGCGGACACAACCAGTACACTTCTTACAGCCAGTGCTCAAAAACCGGTCACCTCTATACAACATGACTGTAGAGGTCTGGTCTCTTGAGTATGGAACTGTAGCGCATCTGCGGAATTATGTGCTTTGCATCGTCCACCATGTTGCAGTTCGGCAAACATATTTCCATCGGTCCGTACGTGATAAAGAATTGCAGACCCATTTCTTGTTTTGAACTTGATGTCAACATGTGATGTAATAGCCTGATGTGGGAGCGGACTCCGGAAGTATTTTCTTTTCGTGTTCTAGTGGCATTTCCTAGCAGCCATGTTGCAGTTTGACAAGAAACGAAATACGAGCACCTACGGTTGTCACGACCTGACAGCTGAAGTTCAACATGGAGGAAGTACAGAGATCACTGTGAGGAACACACGAACAGAGGCAAACAGTGTAAACAACGTGTGAGTCGGTGGCGTTACGTGAAGCGTAAACGACTCACGGCTGCTGGAAAACAATACACTACTGGCCATTAAAATTGCTACACAAAGAAGAAATGCAGATGATAAACGGGTATTCATTGGACAAATATATTATACTAGAACTGACATGTGCTTATGTTTTCACGCAATTTGAGTGCATAGATCCTGAGGATTCAGTACCCAGAACAACCGCCTGTGGCCGTAATAACGACCTTGATACGCTTGCGCATTGAGTCAAAAAGCTTGGAAGGTGTGTACAGGTACAGCTGCCCATGCAGCTTCAACATGATACCACAGTTCATCAAGAGTAGTGACTGGCGTACTGTAACAGGCCAGTTGCTCGGACACCATTGACCAGACGTTTTCAATCGGTGACAGATCTGGAGAATGTACTGGCCAGGGCAGCAGTGAACATTTTCTGGATGCAGAAAGGCCCGTACAGGACCTGGAACATGGGGTCGTGGAGTATCCTGCTGAAATGTAGGGTTTCACATGGATCGAATGAAGGGAAGAGCCACGGGTCGTAACACATCTGAAATGTGACGTCCACTGTTCAGAGTGCCGTCAGTGCGAACAAGAGGTGACAGAGACCTGTAACAAATGCCACCCCATACCATCACGCCGGGTGATACGACAGTACGGCGATGACCAATACACGCTTCCAATGTGCGTTCACCGCGATGTCGCCAAACATGGATGCGACCATCGTGATGCCGTAAACAGAACCTGGATTCATCCGACAAATGACGTTTTGCCATTCGTGCACCCAGGTTCGTCGTTGAGTACACCATCGCAGGCGCTCCTGTCTGCGGATGCAGCGTCAAAGGTAACCGCAGCCACGGTCTCCGAGCTGATAATCCGTGCTGCTGCAAACGTCGTCGAACTGTTCGTGCAGATGGTTGTTGTCTTGCAAGCGTCCCCATCTGTTGACTCAGGGATCGAGACGTGGCTGCACGATCCGCTACAGCCATGCGGATAAGATGCCTGTCATCTCGACTGCTAGTGATACGAGGCCGTTGAGACCCAGCACGGCGTTCCGTATTACCCTCCTGAACCCACCGATTCCATATTCTGATAAAAGTCATTGGATCTCGACGAACGCGAGCAGCAATGTCGCGATACGATAAACCGCAATCGTGACAGGCTACAATCCGACCTTTATCAAAGTCGGAAACGTGATGGTACGCATTTCTTCTCCTTACACGAGGCATCAGAACAACGTTTCACCAGGCAACGCCGGTCAACTGCTGTTTGTGTATGAGAAATCGGTTGGAAACTTTCTTCATGTCAGCCACCGGCGCCAACCTTGTGTGAATGCTCTGGAAAGCTTATTTGCATTTTACAGCATCTTCTTCCTGTCAAATTTCGCGTCTGTAGCACGTCATCTTCGTGGTGTAGCAATTTTAATGGCCAGTAGTGTACAGAGGTATCAAAGAAGGTGTTAATAGTGGCAGAATCACCAGATGAGATATGTAGAGCAAGATTATTTTTCAAGTACTTGTTTTTTAATCTACATGTGACCCTTACAAGTGCTTGTTAGTCAAATAACGAGGTCAGTACACTTGTTTCATTGTAACTTTGTCATTCGCGGTATAAACCTGTGTGCAACAGAATGTTTCCTTCTTCCTGAAAAAGGAATTTAGTTTTGTCTGTTACAACCTTGTTCTGGGCGGCTATGTAATTGTAATAGTAGTCTCTACTTTGCCGCTCTTTATACTGAAGTCAAGGTATTACTACCGGCAACAACTGCAAAGTAAAGCTTACTCACTTCACAGAACAGTACGTGTGTCACTGGATACGCGATGTTCTGTGGCTGCAGGTCAGAGCGCATTTAGACGAGCCTCGAAATAAAACACGACGCTGTCTTCAGCTTTAGAAATGACTTCCACAGCTCAGGGACATTACACAGCTGAGTGTACCTGGCGTCAACATGACAGCGACTACATTCTTAGACCCAAATCCTACGCATTAGATCGCATGCATTACGACAATTCCAAGCGTAAGAACTAGGAAAAACAAATAAAAGGTAATTGTCATCGTCAAACAGGAAAGCGGGACTATGACATACGACATATTTCTTTTAACGATAGCTTACTCATGACCATTTATGCTTCTGCTATCTCTCTCTCACACACACACACACACACACACACACACACACACACACACACACACAGCATTAATAAAGTAATTATACAACAGTCTACACAAATGAAGTAGTGGTCGGTATTATTTCGAAAGTACGAGTATCGTGAAAGTCTGTGGTGATTTGATGTATTTAACTTGTTGAACTGTATTGCCAATGAAGGCAGATCTAATTACATGGCGATGTCTTTCGAACGACGTGATCTCCTCCTCTCACAAAGCACAAACGGCCAGCTGCCGTATTCCTGTCGCGCGCATTATTCTCAGCTCACTGAGCAATGTGTTGTGTCGCCTATCAACTGTTTACTTTTCTCAGCAACAACCGTTTTATTCGCGAATCGCATTGTCAGTTTGCAAGCCGTTAAGTCAGTAACCAGTATATGGCATGTGCGTCTCGTATTGCCCGACGGCTACGCTCGTCATTATTTTAATACTACTCAGATGAAGGAAAGGAATAAAATACTTTGTAAAGTTTCCATTCCAGTCGCTCAGTGTTAAAAATACGATGGGTTATGGGATTCAATCACAATTCCAACAGCATTGGCGGTTTATTTTTGTGTCAATTGCTAACCTTTCCTAATTCGAAGAAGCATCACTATTTTGTGAGTAACGGTCACATTCCTCTTGTTGACCGGTTTAATTGTACTTCTTGCCAAAACACACTATAATTTTAACATTCATTTTTGGAACAGCTACTGTGAAACAATTCTGAAAGTGTCTCATTAAACAAGTAATTGGCGACCAGAGAGCTCAATACGAGGTGTGACTAGAAAAAAACCGGACTAGTACTGGTGAAACAATAAAACGAATGCAATAAGGCTGAAAGTCGCGTGGCCTGTCACGTGACTCTCGCTCCGCCTACTGCTCGAGTTTCATCTGCCTCCTGCACTCAGTCTGCCCGTGGCGTCTGTTTTAAGTAGTTGACGTTTCGTCTGTGCGTCGGAAAATGTTGAGTGTACAGAAAGAACAGCGTGTTAACATCAAATTTTGTTTCAAACTAGGAAAATCTGCAAGTGAAACGTTTGTAATGTTACAATAAGCGTACGGCGATGATTGTTTATCGCGAACACAAGTGTTTGAGTGGTTTAAACGATTTAAAGATGGCCGCGAAGACACCAGTGATGACACTCGCACTGGCAGACCATTGTCAGCAAAAACTGATGCAAACATTGAAAAAATCGGTAAACTTGTTCGACAAGATCGCCGTTTAACAATCAGAGCAGTGTCTGAGTTAACAGGAGTTGACAAGGAAAGTGTTAGGCAGATTCTTCATGAAAGTTTCAACATGAACAAAGTGTGTTCAAAAATGGTTCCAAAGTGTCTCACAATTGAACAGAAGGAACGCCGAAGAATGATTTGTTCTGACATCCTGGAAAACATTGAAAGTGATCCCACCTTCTTACAAAATGTTATTACTTGAGATGAATCGTGGTTTTTTACTTAAGATCCCGAAACTGAACGCCAATCGATGCATTGGAAAACTCCTGGTTCTCCACGACAAAAAAAAAGCACGAATGTCAAAATCGAAATTCAAGGCAATGATGATTGTTTTTTTTTGACATCAAAGCGATTGTGCACATTGATTGGGTACCAGAGGGACAAACAGTGAATCAGCATTACTACATTAGCGTCCTGGCTACCCTACGGGAGCGAGTACGGAGAAAACGGAACGATTTGTGGAGAAAAAAGTCATGGATCCTTCACCAAGACAATGCCCCAGCTCACAGTGCGTTGTCAGTGAAGACGTTTTTGGCAAAACACAACATTCCCATCTTAGATCATCCACCCTACTCACCTGATTTGGCCCCCTGTGACTTTTTTCTTTTCCCTAAAGTCAAGTCAGCTTTGAAAGGAACTAGATTCGAGACTGTTGAAGCAGTAAAAGAAAAAGCGACGGAAGTAATGTATGGACTTACCGAAAATGATCTGCAGCATTGCTATGAGCAGTGGAAAATTCGTATGGAGCGGTGTAGAGACCGAGGAGGAGAGTACATTGAAGGAGATAACATGAAATTGTAAATATTTGTAAATAAATGTTTTTTCCAGCATCAGTCCGGTTTTTTTCTAGCCGCACCTCGTAGCTTACGAAGAACCTCATTGTGTCGATTTGTGGTATAGTTCAATTCTTTTATCTCGGCGGTTCGCGCATGCCCGCCCAGACGCGGGAGATTGCTGCGTTGCCAGTTGCACGCGCCAAGAGAAGCAGCGCCATAGTATAGTATAGTTCGCAAACTTACGTTTAGGGGGGAGCGCGCAGTTTATGAAGTAAAGCCGCCACGGCCGCATTAACCCTTTCGCTGCTGCAGACACGTGCTCCCCGCATTCCGTGCTGTGCGCGATTTTGTCATCACTGCACTGCTCGCCTGTGCAGACACATGGTGTTCCCACTGCTTTGACACACTTATTCGATTTCACACAATCTATCTGGCCCAAAAATTTGATTTTAACACATCATCTTCACTGATAACTTCCCCCCGTAACTGACGATTTTGTTTCGATGTTCAACGCAGTTATTGCGCAGATTAAGTGTAGTAAACCATTGCACGAAATTTTGAAGCGTTTGCAGAGGCAAAAGTCCACAGCGTATACTTTCCGTATAGTCGATTTTAGTTGCCACTAGAAATTTCAAATAATTACATTCAAACGAATGAAATTCATGAAGACACTTCGATACTGTTTTTAAATAAAGAAAACATTGAACACCGCACAAGGTTTGAACTCAGAACCTTTTGCTTAGCAGCCAAGCACCTTCACCATTACGCTAAGGCAGCTCGTCATTCAACATAATTCCTGGAGGACTTTAAAGTATCACGCAAAATACCGACAAACACTGTTGGTATGACTATGAATTATTCACGTTTCGTGGAAGTACAATAGGAAATAGCCGGCCGAGCGGTTATAGGCACTACAGCCTGGAACCGCGTGACCGCTACGGTCGCAGGTTCGAATCCTGCCTCAGGCATGGATGTGTGTGATGTCCCTAGGTTAGTTAGGTTTAAGTAGTTCTAAGTTCTAGGGGACTGATGACCTCAGAAGTTAAGACCCATAGTGCTCAGAGCCATTTGAACCATTTTGAACAATAGGAAATAATTACTGCTGTTCTTTATTGTGAAAAAGCGGTTAGTGAGAATTTCCTTGCTATTGCCTGAATTAGGAGGCTTATTGCTTGTTTGGTGTAATTAATTAATAGAATATGGAGCAATTGGTATAAAGAACGCTTTTTCCAAACTTTATTTTATAGAAAGTCTGCTATCAAGACATTGCTTCTGTTCAATTACTTTATTAATGACTGAACGTTTCTAAAACTGAAGACACTCGTCCGTGCTCTGCACTGCAGTCGAACTCTGGCAGCGTCGTTCTCTGTTCATTGGCTGACTTGTTTTGTGACGTCAGAAGCGCAGAACGAACCTAAACTCGGCCGCCGACGTAAATGACGCGCACTTTAGCATAAGAGAACAAATTTCCTGTTTATTTTGACACTAGGAATGTCTTGTTTCGCTAGCTGCGATAACTCTTATAGATTTACAGTAGTTGGAATCTATTAACTAAAATAGAAAGCACAACTTCAGATGAATCGCCACAGATAAAGTTCGATGTGTTTACGAACCGGTAAAGGTAAAGTAATCTCCTTGTGTGCGATCATTCGCCAATACTTCGTTTCCATGTCTGTAGCGGTTTATGAGATATGAGGCACGTTCTAAATATTTCATTCCTGCAGGCGAGAGATAGGGAACGAACGCGCTACGCAGGATCCATTTTCTCGAGATCGAGACCGCCTAACAAGTCTAAACAAAGATTCAAATTGTTAACTAAATTTCATTGTTGTTGTTGTTGTTGTTGTCTTCAGTCCTAAGACTGGTTTGATGCAGCTCTCCATGCTACTCTATCCTGTGCAAGGTGCTTGATCTTCCAGTATCTACTGCAACCTACATCCTTCTGAATCTGCTTAGTGTATTCATCTCTTGGTCTCCCTCTACGATTTTTACCCTCCACACTGCCCTCCAATAGTAAATTTGTGATCCCTTGATGCCTCAGAACATGTCCCACCAACCGATCCCTTCTTCTAGTCAAGTTGGGCCACAAACTTCTCCCCAATCCTATTCAATACCTCACCAGTTATATGATCTACCCATCTATCTTCAGCATTTTTCTGTAACACCACATTTCGAAAGCTTCTATTCTCTTGTCCAAACTAGTTATCGCACATGTTTCACTTCCATCTAAATTTCATACCGAGGAACATTTCATACGCACCAAACATAAAATCATAGCGAGCCCTATTTTTCACTGCGAACTTTTCGATTTTTGCGAAGCGCCTTACGAAAACGTGCTCCTTTGTCCCACTCCAGTCCAGTCCAGCCTCCCGTCTCCAGGACAGAGGGAGGCTCCCTCCCGCCTGCTGCTCCCCCCCCCCCCCCCCCCCGCCCTGCCGTAGGACAGCGAGTGGCGGGGCGGGGCAGCCGCTCTGACGTCACGTGACCCCCCTCACCCTGACCCTACCACAAGCAACGAACACTGCAAGCCGTGACCTTCGCGCTTCGTGTAGTCTTATTTTGTTCCACGTAGCGAGCACACGCAACGCTTCCCGCGACAGAACGCCGCGTTCCGAATAAACAACTCCGTCCTCTGCTTGCGCCTACCTCCGCTCAGCCCTGTTCAGTAACGACACGACTGACATCGTAAGCGCCTGTTTTAATACCGGAGGCCCTGCTTTGCAGTTTAACTGCAAACTGTGCTTTGCACCGTCCACCTCTTTTCCGGACAATACAGGAGTTACTTGTAGACGGGATACGATCGTAAAGTTTTGCATGTACTTATGAAAACAGCGCCATTCGTCACGTAAAGACTGGCTATTGCATCTCATACTGTGAGAACGGACACTGCCACACCCACTTTTATACTTCTTTCGAGAGCTCCTGGGTGACGCCTGCACACGTTTTGGGACAGTATGTGACCGCCGTGTCGGCTGCTGAGTCCTGACTGCACTGCGCCGGGTTTCTCCTCGCACTTTTCGTGATTATTCACCATCGCTGTTGGTCCGAGTATTCAGCTTTCCCGATACTCGTTAATAGGCGACGATAAACTGCTGTGACTATAATAAACATCAAATAAGGATGTGATTAATAAGTAAGCTGACTCATTCTCATTTAAGTACATAGGATTCCTCCATTATTAATCTTGAGCCACACAGAAAAAAGATGATAGTAATTCTCTTTTGGCCTCATTAGAGAGTAACCGTCCACAGATACAATTTGCATGATTCACGTCTACCTAGGCGGTAATGATCATTTGGATATTTTTGCGCAGAGAACTAAAAAGAGGAAATAATTTGTACACGCGATAGGTGTAAAGAAATATTCAATACTAATTTTCATAGTAGGAAAAGATAAAGAGAAATAGCTTTTTGAAACTTAAATAAGGAGACAAATTATGCGTCTGACTTGCCAGTTAACTTGTCTGTTTGCAGTTTTATTTACACGACAAAAGAAAGAAGGCGTGAAGATCGGCGCCATACTTTGATAAACTGTAACTACAACAATATTTGCTATCACTAGATTTGCGTACGTATTCAGAATTTTAAGCGTAAATAAACGAGAGACTGTATCATTCGTGAGCGGCAACGAAAAATTATATTATCGGTACAAGTCAGCGATGTAATAGCGGTCCAACTGCACGTTGCATCACCTACTGTGGCATATATATGAGCTTCTCGTTTTATGGCGGAATCAGTTTGTGTGCGCTGTGGCACCAAGAAAGATATTTCGTAACGAAAACTTACGTGTATTTCATTATCCAATACAAAACTAAGTTATACAGATGAAGTATTCATCTAGTTTAAGCCACACCACATTTTCTCCATCTACATGAGTACCACGCAATTCGCTCTTAAGAGCCTGGCAGAGGGTTCATCGAATTACCCTCCGACTAACTCTTTCCCGTTCCACTTCCCAACAGCGCGCGAGAACGGCGGACACTCCAAAACGACCCACGACAACTTGTCTCACTACCCTTATCGTTTCTCTCCGTGCAGGTGAGGGTCGGCAGAATATTCTCGCATTCGCGAGACAAACCTCGTGACTGAAATTTCGTGAAGAGATGACACCGCAACGAAATGGCCTTTTACTTATTGCCAGCCCAACTCGCGTATCATATCCGTCACACTTTCTCCCACATTCGACAATAAAACAAAACGAGCAGCCCTTCTTTGGACACACTCGATGTCCTCAGTCAGTCGCACCTGGTCAGCATCCATTACTGCACAGCAAACACTCCCAGCGAGGCAGGACAAGCGTAGCGTAGGCTGTCCCTTTAGCAGACATGCAAGAAAAAAATGGTTCAAATGGCTCTGAGCACTATCGGACTTAACATCTATGGTCATCGGTCCCCTAGAACTTAGAACTACTTCAACCTAACTAACCTAAGGACAGCACACAACACCCAGTCATCACGAGGCAGAGAAAATCCCTGACCCCGATGGGAATCGAACCCGGGCGTGGGAAGCGAGAACGCTACCGCACGACCACGAGCTGCGGACAGACCTGTTGCACCTAACTGTTCTGCGAATAAAACACAGTCTTCGGTTCGGCTTCCCCACAACATTTTCTTTGTGTTCTTCCCAATTTAAGTTGTTCGTAATGGTAATTACAGTCGGTTCTCTATTTGGCCTCACTTTTCATTACCTAGGAGCAGTTGCCAATTTTCACCAACAAGTTATCGTCTCCAAATCATTCTGCATTTGGTTTCAATGTTCTGCTGACCTTACCAGACGGTAAATGACAGCATCATTTGTATACTGTCTAAAATGGTTGCTCGGATTTTCTCCTAAAGCATTTACGTAGATCAGTAAGAGCAGAGGGCCTTCAACACCTGCTCGGAGCACGAAAGATGCACCTTCTGTTTTACTCCACGACTTTCCTTCAATTACTGCGAACTGCGACCTTTGTGAGAGGAAACCACGAATCCAGTCGCACAACTGAGAAGGTACTCCCTGGGTGCGCAGTTTGATTACCAGTCGCTTGGCCACCGTCAAGAGCCTTCTCGAAATTTATAAATATGGGATCAATTTGAGATCCTCTATCAACAGTGCTCATTACTTCGTGTGAATAAAGAGCTAGTTGAGCTTTACAAGAAAATTTTTCTCAATCCGTGTTATATGTGTGTGTCAATATATCTTTTCCTTGAGGTAACTCATGGTCGAAGAAGGTGTAATTTCCAAAATTCTACTGCAAATCAATTCCAGTGATATGGGTCTGTAGTTCATGGCATTACTTCCATTTCCTTTCTTGAATACTGGTGTGACCTGTGCGACTTTCCAGCCTTTAGCTACGGATCTTTCGTCGAGAGAGCGGTTGTATGAGGTCCAAGGGACGTGCCTTGATACTCAACATTTACTTTGCCAAAATAGAATACTGAATAAATGACGGATTAATCACCTTTGAAGTACCACTGCACTTATGTTCCACAACAATTTCTGAAGCGAGCCATCAAACTGGTAACTGTACCTTACAGCGTCACTGAGTACGGCTGTAAATGCGCATAGAAAGAAAGGCAGATTATCTGAGGGGTCAGCATGAAAATACCACCACAGGTGGCTGTGTTGAACACCAGTGGAAAAAGTTGTAAAGTCCTGTGTGACACGCTTCAGACGTGTGTGTGTGTGTGTGTGTGTGTGTGTGTGTGTGTGTGTGTGTGTGTGACGTTCAGAGTAGTGGGGGAAGGCGAAGACCGGCCGTGGTTCCACATCAGCGTTAGAAAGCAACACAACTGCAAAACTACACGCGGCCAAAGCCCCACAGCAGAATTAAATTAGCGTACGGTGAGCCGTATTGCAGCATTCAACGAATTTACAAGTATAATTCTGTCGACCGTTTTAAGTCAACAAATAGGTCGAAACGATCTGCCCAGCTGCCCCCCCCCCCCCTCCCCTTGTATACCTCCCTCCATTACTAAATTGGCGATCCCTCTGTGCCGTATCAGCCGATGCATTCTTCTAGTCAGGTTGTGCCTCGAATTCTTTTCTCGCTAATTTTCTGCAGTATTTTACTAGCTACGTCATCTACCCATCAACTCTTCAGCATTCCTCTGCAGCACTGCAATCCGAAACCTACTATTCCCTTACTGTCTAACGCGTTATCGTGCACATTTCACTTCCACACAAAGCTGCGTGCCAGACAAATACCTTCAAGAAAAGACCTGCAAAAACTTGAATTTATATTGGAATTTGAAACCTCTCTCTTCTTCAGAGATACTTTTCTTGGCCACACCAGGTTGCATTTTATGTCCTCTCTACCTTGTTCCTCATCAGTTATGAATCAATAGCAAAACCCTTCTACTTTTAGTGTCGTTTCCTAATTAATTTCCACAGCATTGCCTAATTTTATTCGGCTACACTGCATCGCTTGATGATATCTTCCTTCCACGACACTGTCCATTCCGTTTTGTCCTCAAAACATTCATTTTGCTCCACGAACTTTAATTCCTTCGCCACATTTTTCTTTGGTTTCTTTTACTGAGTGTCCAGTGCAAAGACCGAATAACATCGGGGATAAGCTATAATCTTGTCTCAGTCGCTTCTCGAACACTGCGTCCCTTTCATGTCCTTCCCTTCCAAGTCTTGTAACTGCTGTCTGGGTTCTGGTCAAGTGGCGTAGAACCATTCGTTCCCTGTTCTTTACTCCTGCTGCCTTCACAATCTCAAAGAATATTCCAGTCATCATTGTCAAGTGTTCGTAGGTCTAAAAACTTAATAAAAACAGGTTTGTCTTTGTTTAATTTTATCTTCTAAGAGGAGTCATAGGGTCACTACTGTCACGTCCCTACAATTTTCTGCAGCACAAACTCATCTTTTCCGAGGTCAACGACTTCCAGTTTTTCCAAGCTTCTGCAGATATTACGTATCAGCATTTTGCCACCATGACTTATTAAACTGATACTATTTTGGTAATATTCAAACCTGTCAGCACCTACTTTGTTTGGAATCTGAGTTATTACATTTTAGCACAATGGTATAAAAACGGCGATTACACAGAGAGGCCCCAACGTCTTCTCAGAAAACTGTTTCACTGACGGTGTTAGTCCTAGTTCCGCTTTAACCATCGGAAGAATATCAGAATGGCGGATATCGAAAGATGCGACCATGTGATAGAAAAGCAACTGGAATCACACAGGAGAGAACGCCACTGCGCATTTTCCGACAACTGTTTCGAACCGCTAATTCGAGAACCCACACAGAATGGGAATTGATTAGACTATAGACACAGGGATTAATGATCACGATTTCAACGTAGGGGCGATGGTTACTTAAGCCAATACATCCTTCACCAAGCCTAGGAGAATATTTACGATGCAAAGAGTAGCTAAGCAGGTGTTAGTATCTTAAGACAATGGTCATCATTTATTTTCGATATGATGGACGTGAAGGAATTATGGGCAAAGTTTAAAATGACCAGATGGATAGAAAGTAATGTGCAGCACAATGTCTACCGTCTTTCAGGTTTTGGGTTACGTAATTACTGTAATTACGTAAAAACTGTAATTACTGAAGCCGGCCGGAGTGGCCGAGGGGCTCTAGGCGCTACAGTCTGGAACCGCGCGACCGCTACGGTCGCAAGTTCGAATCCTGCGCCGGGCATGGATGTGTGTGATGTCCTTAAGTTAGTTAGGTTTAAGTAGTTCTAAGTTCTAGGGGACTGATGACCTCAGAAGTTAAGTCCCATAGTGCACAGAGCCATTTGAACCATTTTTGTAATTACTGAAAAAATGTGAAGTCACTAAAGCAAAGTCAACAGTTAGCAAGCTACTAAAGCGACCGCAAGATTTAATTGAAACAAAAATAGCTCTTTTAAGCAATGACACAGCTATATTTGAATTTCACTATCGTTTATGACGAACACGCTTCGTCGATAAACTTTGATTCTGACACGACATTCTTCATCTAGCAGTACAAAATGAGTCCTGAGCTGGAGAGCGATCCAAAAATAAAAAGAACAGCTACTTCCGGCCACTTTACGGTGTGTGGCGGAGGGTACTCGGGGCACGAAGGCCATTCTGCGCTCCGTCGCCGCGTCAGCCTTGCTGCCGCACACTCCTCTCCCCCACAGCAACAGGTACTTTTTTTCCGCGGGTGTGGCCGCACTGCGCCAGCTGCCCGGGGAAGTCCCGGCCTCTGTGGAGCCTGGGCTGGCCGCGGCGGGCGGCCGCTCCCCGGTGGCAGACCACGCTCTCGCTCTCGCTCTCTCAGTGGCTGTGTGCCTCCTCAGTGTTTCAGCCTCGCAGCCGGAGTATTTGCTTCTGCGCCTATCAGCAAAGCGTCAACCACACGCGCGTATTCAGGCTGTCGAGACGTTTACGCCCCACATGAGGATGCTAACGTGGAAGCTTCACTCTTGCCAGCTAAGGTATCCGCCCACGCCTTACGGCAGAAATTTCAACATGTCTAGATACGCAAGCTTCATCCATCGTGCTTTACAAAACTAAAGTGTCAGCAAGTTTTACAATAGTATAAGCAACCCGGCAGTGGCAACGATTCACTTTAGGTTATCTCCTTTATACAGAACATGTGCAAGCGTAACATCTGACACAGTAATGAAAAACTTACGAAATCGCCATTTATTCTGATTTTTTTTCCGATATACAAGTTGTTAGGGCTTGACAAACATATCCCTATATATAACGGTAGGTTCGTGTGGATGGGAAAGTTTTACATTTATTGGGTACTGTATTAGAATTTCGCGATTCCGGACTGACCGCCGCTGTTTGCGAAACACGAAAATTTGGGCCGGATCTGAACTCTAACCCGAATGCCGCACAAACTTCCACAGCTCACGTCAATCCGGGTTCGTAGAATGCGAAACCATTTGGTAATGTTTACCACAGCTGCAATCGTGAGAAGAGTGTGTCTGCATCTCTCAAGGGCACTGAAGTGTGATCCGGAGATGAAATAAACACGTACATTGCAAACATGGAGTTGAATTTATTTCAGAACTACGTATCACTGTATTTCGATTTAGAATCTCGTTGGGTACACTGGAATATGCAATTGGAATTATCGTGCATTGACGGAGACTAATCGGTTACGATTTCCCACAATACTGTTGTCACAGCGTACACATGAGACTGGATCTATGGCTTGGCCTAGTTTAAAAGTATGCTCTCTTCTTCATCAGCGGTAGGATTAGCTTTCGTTTTGTTTTGCAAAGACGCAGTTGTATTTCTTGCACGGAAGGACGTTTCTAAGGGAACCTGTAGTTTTCTTTCATTTCTATTCCGAGCTCATCAGCGAACTGCAATAGCGAGTGACGTCGGCACGAGAGTTTCCTGCAGCACATTCCTGTCTTCTGTTATCACGAGATCTCAAAACGACGTCGTCCTTATGTGTAAAACACAGCCGGTATCGGTAATTTCGAAATTTGTCTGTGCCCGTACCTGTTCAAACTGATGTCTGCATGTATCTACCAAAACCAGGTATCACGTTTTTGTGAAAAAAGCTAACGCACTCCAGAGAACAACACGGGCTGCTGCCGTACAGGCAAATATGGCCGCCGGTATGCGGCAGTCTGTGTCGGCAGCCTTTAGTGCGCACCGCGAATACGGCACGACGCTGCTTTGAGCTGTAGGGACAATCTGTGAGCGCCTCACGCCGCCCTGCACGGCGTGTGGAGCAGCCACCAACGACGCTCTTAAAGCCCAACTCCAGAAAATAAGCTGCTTATGTGTGAGCAGTAATGAAGAGGAGACGAGGTTATTGCAACATTTTCAACATTTCGCGGCCCTGTCAGCAACTGCATAAATATTAATTTGAAATTAACAACAGCCTCAGTTGCAATGTTTACCTAAATTTACCTAGGTTTCAGTTGGGACAACCCAACCATCTTCAGAATAAAAGGAACTACGATTTGTCCATACTGGTCAACGTCAGAAACTAAAAACTATAATACAGAAATACGTCGCCACATTGTAATAACTTACCCGGGAAACAGCCACGGCCCCACTCCGCGACCGCAGCAACGGACGTTGTACTGGTACTGTCCACAGCCTCGAGAGCGCATGCGCGACACACTGTGTTAACACTCGTACCAACGTGTACTGCTAAACTTAAAATTTTATGAACAACCAGGTGCGGCTAACGAAGTTGACGTACACGTTGTCCAGTAAGGAGCACAGACAAAGCGACTGTCTGAACATTTGTAATAATTTGTTGGACGTCAAAAGTGAAGGGACCAATGCGTTTACTATTTTATGCCAACCTAGCATATTTGAGCTAAACATCGAGCTTGACCGCATGGGGATAACTACGGGTTTGAAATACCGGATAATCCCAGCTATTCGGCAAAGCTGCAGTGCTAAAACATGTTGATTACTCCCTACGATTATGGCGGATGGAATAACGGTTGAACACCTTCAAAAAAGTTTTTGTTTCGCAGCTGCAGCTGGTCGTTAAGAAGGTTATTTTTTGTCATGTAGTACGTGAACTTCGCAATGCAAGAGCTGAGTATTATTCGGAGGGTTGGGTGCGTGAGCCGTTTGCACCACGTGTTCAGCGAATGTCGAACCACGCTTGCCATCCGCAACTTTAGGAGGTATAGGCTCCTTGTATCTCGTTAGTAAGGCTCTTCCTGTTTCGCCGATGTAAAATTTCGGACAATTGTCACATGCAATCTTGTAAACTCCGGATAATGACAATTTAGGCTTTTTTAAAGTGTGAATCAGGTTCTTCTGCAGCCTACTATTAGTAGGCAAAATTGTCTGGAACCCCTGGTTCTTTAGAAGACGCCCTATTTAATATGAAACTTTACCTATGAAGGGACTGACTTCCAGCACGATAACCTAACGTGGAACTTTTAGTCCCATTATTATCTACTTTCCTGTCTTAGAGCCGTCTCTTCATTTCAAGCTCGTAACCATTATTTCGGGCTGTTGTTTCCAGGGTTGCCAGTTCGTGTTCCAAGGCTTCTGCGGATGGGGGAATGGATATCGCTCTATGTATACGAGAACGAAAAAGTGCCATTTTATGCGCCAGCGGGTGTGCAGAGTCGGCAGGTATGACATTCTCAGAAAACTTATGCTTCCTGGAGATGAAGATGTCACATTCTATGTGATCATCGACTATAGATAACTTAAGATCTACAACGTCATACTGGGTGACTCGTTTTCAAGAGCAAAAATTTTCTCGTGGAGATCGTTGAACAGTACAAGTATCTGAGCTATGTCTTCTTGGGATGAGTCAATTACCAAGAGAATATCATCCATGTATCTCGGCATACAACTTTATTTTCTCCGCCATCTATATATTACTAACAAAAAATTGAGATTCTATCGTATCCATGAATATATCGGAAAGAATCCCTGCTAGAGGGCTACCCAATGCTAACCCGTACGGTTTTGAGTATATTTTGTCTTTAAAAGAAAAGTAATTGTATTTCAAAACAAGGCGCGGGAGATTCATGAGCACATCAATTTCAATATCTGACAACTTCTTATGGAAGTGTAAGTCCGATCTACAGGTACGTTGGTGCGGAGGCTGGAAACCTCAAAGGGGGCCAGCTCGGATGTGGCTTGGCAGATTACGTTATTCAGTTTATTTACCATTCGACAGAGTTTCTGGAAGTAATTTTTCTGGAAAGCGAAGTTGTCCTTAATTTTGTAATGTAAACAGATAGCCAGCTTGTGGTACGTACTATTTGCACTGACCACGATAGGACGTATCGGATGGAAGTTTTTGTGAACTTTGAATTGACTCGTTAGTCTGGGCGGCTTCGGTTTCATATTCAGGAGCCATTTCTTTAGAAACACTCCTATTAATTTATTAGTGTTCTGCAAACCTGTTCTTATCTCTTTATGTAACGCTTGAGTAGACTGATTCGATGGAAGTAATGCCATTTTGATCGGTTTCATATTCAGGAGCCATTTCTTTAGAAACACTCCTATTAATTTATTAGTGTTCTGCAAACCTGTTCTTATCTCTTTAAGTAACGCTTGAGTAGACTGATTCGATGGAAGTAATGCCATTTTGATCGGTTTCATATTCAGGAGCCATTTCTTTAGAAACACTCCTATTAATTTATTAGTGTTCTGCAAACCTGTTCTTATCTCTTTATGTAACGCTTGAGTACACTGATTCGATGGAAGTAATGCCATTTTGATCGAAAAATGGCTGTTTTATTTATGTATTCCGCTTTGGAAGCTATAATTAACGAGTTTCCGTTATCGGCTTTCGTAATTAGGGCGCTATTGTTCTCCAGTTTACGATTAATACTTTTCACGGTTCTATAACGTAATGCTTTGAGCGACAGATCATTCATTTTCTAAGATTTTACAGGATTAGCCAAACCGCGTTTGAACATTCTTTGGCGTTTTGGTACACTCCAAACCTAATTTAAGGCCTACTATGAAATTGTCTACCACGTGTGGTTCTTTAATCGCAGGTGCGATATTGAATTTCAGCGCTTTGGACAGTAACTGGGTCTTAGCTGTTGAAAACATTATAGAAGTTTTATTAATAACACGTTCAACAGAACGTGGGTGTGAAACCTGTATTATTGGAACATCCTTGTTGGTTACCTTGGACAAATTTGACAGTTTTTTCGCATGCCTTGCAGCGATTCTTCTTTCTGTTTGGCAATGACATCAGTGGCCTGTAAAATCATCTATTTGATAATTGGAAGACTTCGAATAGTGCATCAATATTTCAAGATACAACAAATAAGCTTTCTGGTTTAAGTAATCTTTCTTTGTATGCAATTCCACAACCACAATTCTGTTATTGAGGATCTGAGCTATGAATTTCTTTTTGGAAGTAGGCGATTTGTAATATTTTCCTACATAATTTCGAGTACTAGAATGGCCATTTCATTTATTAACAAGTGTAAACAGAATAACGTGACCCCAAAGTTTGTCAGCGGATATTCACTGTGGATCACTACACAAAAACTGTCAAGAGTTGACGCCATCGTTTTCTTTAGTCCTGTCTGAAATATTTCGGTCAAGTAAAGTCACGTTAATAAATCTTTGCGTGAGTTTATAAAAAACTGCACCGTTCATCATGTAATGAATATATTTTTAAAACACCTACATAAAAGAGGCTACAAAGACGGTAGTAATTCTCTTTTAGCCAATTTAGAGACTAACCGTCCATAGATATAATTTTCATGTTTTACGTCCATCTATGTGTTAACGATTATTTGCATATTTTTATGTAAATAAGTAAAAAAGAGGAAATAATTTGTACACGCGGGAAGTATAAAGAAATACGCAATACTAATTTCTGTAAGAGAAAAAGAAGAGAAACAGCTGTTTGAAACTGACAGATAAGGAGACAAAAATCCCTGACTTGCCGGTCGTCTTGTTTCCTTGGAGTTGGCAAAATTTACACGACGAAAGAAAGAAGGCATGGAAGGTCGGGGACATATTTTGATAAACAGTAAGGAGAGCGATATTTGCTATCAGCAGATTTGCCCAAGTATTAAGCATTTTAATCGTAAATAAACGAGAGACGGAATTATTCGTGAGTGGTAACGAAAATTCATTGTATCAGCTGTGCAACTCAGAGACAAGCCAAAGTCCTGCATTGCTTTAGAGAGGGCGTAACTTCACCTACTGTAACTTGTAATCGCAGTTTTACGTAGGGAAAGGAACGACGCTTCAGTGATACTATAAATGAACTAAAGGTAGGTAGGGCGTGAATTACAAGTTAATGAACAGCAACACTGATAGCTCACCATACACTAGGTATTTACGCGTTAGCACTTGTGTATAAATTTCTCAGCATTATTTTGAAAGGAGAATAAAGCCATTGTGCAGTGGTTTTCCGTACTTGGATCTCCACATAACGAACTTCTACATCCAATTTTAGAATTCAAACACTTACACTCGACGTATTAACGATACCGCGTCTTTGTATACGTCAGTTACACGCGGAACTGCATCGGTTACATGTACGTACATAATTAACTTGTGTACCACAGAGGAGTAATATGGGTTCAATATAAGTAGGCATATACTCATTTACGTACATTATCTTTCGCTGCTTACGGAAAGATTCCCGACACTAAGGTACACAGTGTATGTACTGGGATTGAAGTCAGCACATGAAGTGTAACCAAGCGTGTTCAGAAAGTACCAGATTCTGTGAATTAAAATTAGGCGCAGCAGTGATTAATTGTAAGGGCACGGAAGTACTTTGATGGTTAACATTTCGCACGTGTTCTTGGAGGCACATTTACGTGTACAGATATTACGTACGTTATTGAAGTAATTCGTAAATGCAATGTTGTCAACCAGACTGACTAAGAATTTAAAGACTTCTTGGCCTTGTGTAAAATGAGGAAGGGGATCGAGATCATGAGTTGAGCTGCTCAGCACCGTACTGGTGTAGAAACTAAAGACGACGGGTAAAAGGCGGAACAGAGGGCTACCATCAACGATTCACTCGTTTCCAGAATTCGAATTTTTCCGAAGTATTAAGTGTACGAATATGATTGCATGCCATTACGAATTCAGCGCCTTGCCAAAATGCCGACAGGGTAAGACTTTTCATGTGTTGGAACATGCGAGGTATTTCACCAAATGTCGCAGCTGCAAAAAACCGCGTAAGCGGTGGGGGTGGGGGGGCTGAACGAGATTTTTGTACGCAGTCCACACAAGTCAACAGCACGCAAATGCCGCGAACCCTGAACACCGCAGCAAAGTGTGTGGAAGACAGTGCGTCGGCGGTTAGACTTCAAACCGTACCGTCTGGATCCCTTACAACAATTAAAAGCGGACTGTTACGGCCGGCGCCTTCAGATTTGCGCCACATTGCAGGGATCAATTGAGGATGGACATTTCGCCCCCACGCTGATATTCAGCGACAAAGCAACTAACACTTTTCTGAAAAAGTTTATCCCCGCAATGTGAGCGAGTGGAGTACTGAAAAACCTCGTGATTTCGACGCATCAAGGAGATTCGCCGAGGGTTAATAGGCGAAGCTGAATGGGCCGTTTTAATACTGTGAGACAACTGTGGCGGGTACATCTTATCTCGATGTGTTGCAGTTGTGGTTGTTTCGACTACTCATTCCTTCAGGGAGCATCGATGTTTGTTGCTACCTAAACGACGAAATTTCGCATCGCTGGATTGGCCGTAGGCGGTTAACGCTAGTACTGATCAGCTTGCAAAAGCACTTAATGGATGTTTGAAAATCTGAAACTGGTCACGGGTTTCTGTAGTTAAACTGTGTGTGTCGTAATTGCGGTTGTCTCCTATATTTAAGTCATAATGTTTATAATTCTACTACAGCCCTGTTTCTCTTAATGTTTATTTTCGAAAATCTAGCGATTAAAATAGGGTTTCATTGCACTGTGGCTGACTCAAATGAACTTGAAATATTAGCAGAAGGCCACTCGATCACTGACTACACAAAGTAGAGGCCATAATGGATGTTACCGGGAACTCGCGTCACACGTATGTATGCACGATGATCTTCAGAGCCATTTTGTTTCTTTTTAGACCACTCGGCCAATGGGCTTGCGAAAATTTGAAAGGGCGCGAAACACAGGAACGCAACAGTGAGACGCAGTACAAAAAACAGACAGAAAAACACCGCGGGCGGGAGAGCGTCGGTGAACGCCACAGTTTTCTACAATTCAGCAAATCTTATCTCGCTACACACGATACGTTTTGAACAGGTCTTTAATACGGCGTGCATCAATTGCGTTGTATATTTTGTGATAGGCGAGTATAAATACGGAAACCACCACACATAGTTCCACGTCACGAAAGTGAAGGGCATTTAGAGCACCGATTCCGGGTTACTAATCACACATAAAATTCGCGCAACTTTTATCAAGTGATCCTGTCCCTCACGTGTGACGACAGTCACTTTTCCGTGACGTCACGCGTTCTTTGCTGGCAGTGGATGAGGGGAGCACACTGAACAGTCGTCGTGTTGGTCTACCTGTTTGCCAAGGAAATTGTCAATTTTATGGTTTAGGTATTCAAATTTGCATTTTACGACGATGTGCAGTCTGACACATGGCATTTTTGAACTCTTCAAGACAGGCCGTCTTCAGTACTTTCTCATGCCGAAGTGTCTGTAAATGCGACGTCAGTGGCCACCGACAATTCCGAAACTGTGACTTACCATCAATAACGGGTAAGACTTCTGTAACAGTATCTGGCTAAACGAAATAACGTTTACTGTAGGTTTCTGTGAAACAATTAGCAAATGCCCCCACACATGTTATAATTTTGACGTGATTCAGCCCTCTGACGGAACAACAAATCTACCTCGATTCTCACAATTGTTGCACTGGAAATGGCACAAATTAAATCTAGATTCTGCCGCCGTTACAGGCTGCAGATAGAAATCTACACTGCACTTTAATCGTGTAATTTGAACGTGAAATGAAGAAGCTGGTAAGTGACGGCGTCAGAATCACCGACATTCATTCCTCCCTCACATAATACACGACTGAAGCGCAGGCCGCACACAACACGGCGCGCCTCACAGATCGCTGACGCGTTGCTTGGTCGACACACCGGGCTCTCTCATCAGGCAAACAGTAACACCAGAACAGCCCAACAAAGCGATGCAGCGTTGCAGAGCGTAAAAAAAAAATTTCATCAGCAAATCACAAACGAGGAGACGTGACAGAGCGATAAAAAATACGAAATGTTTATTTCGTGAAGCACAAACATTACGATAAATTCTCAAGAATTCGCCAACTACTACGCAGATGGTCGCCTGTTTGTAATGAGGGTGTTGGGGAAAGCTACAGATTGCTCGTTGACCATAACCTTAATTCCAGAAAATTGTGAAACTACGCAAATGAAGGCGAGTGCTGCGTCTCATCGCCGCAAGCGTGTCGGCGTCACGCCACGAGTTGTGATTCGCGAATGGATTTCAGGATCCGCAACGCCCACGCAGGAAACAGCTTCCTACGTCTCATTACTTTGCAGACGAGTTTACGTGTGTAACATCTGACGTTAAGCATGTAAGCGAGATAAAGTTTACAAACGGTTTGAAATTGTTCTTAACGTGTGTTCGAAAGCAAGTACTCATTCTGAAATACTGGGTAAACACAGTCTGCTTAATTTGCGCTCCTTTTTAAAGAAAAGCCCTTTTATCGCGCGTCTAAATTTTTGACACGTCATGTCTACTGAAGTGTGGGCCGTACGACGATGTAATTTTTGCAGATACCCTACGGGGTGTGGGGATACTGTCTGCAAACTGCGTCGCGAATAGGTAGGTACTGATAAACTACAACGATACGTCTGATTGACTCCATGAACAGCGACAACGTGGCCGGGGGGTAGCGGAAAAATCTCTCCAGTTTTTGTAGTCTTGCGTGCAGTTTCTTAGAAGTCGGTAACGGCCCTCATTCTGAAATACTGTCTGACTAACGTCCGCGTATTTCAGCGCCCTTAGTCACGTTACCTCGCGACGCGCAATGTTTCCAACTGCGGTACTCCTCTTACTGTGTGACAACCGCAATTTAAGATTATACCTCTGAATGAGTACATCTTGACAACATTTCAGATGTCTGAATTCCGCCACATTATGCGAAACATTAAAAAATAAATTTCTGCCACGCCTGCAAGCCGCTACACGCCTTGTCGCACTGAAACTCGCTTACTGCAAAGTTCTGCGTTTGATGGTTTTCGTACTTGCGTCCTACGAACATAATCAAGAACGCGAGGTTTTCATTTTAAATGCCTGTTGTACGTGAATTCCGTGGAAATCTACACTGGCACATCGAAACACTAGCCGACTGAATGTGGCGTTATTTTCCATTCGTTCCAAGTTATTCTCGCTCAAGTTTTCATGGACTGGAGCAAGGCCATAAGTAACGACCTATAAAGTACTGAACACTCAAGACGGTAATTTAACACACTGTTAGCCACCCCTTTGTTCGTAGCGGTCCTAATTTTTCAAATTAAGACAAGTATTCGACAAGAGCAGTAAGTGAGTTACGCGACAAAAACCACACAAAAGCGTGCAGAACATCCGCCGCTCCCATAAATTCCTGCCTTACCTTTCTGAGGTATTCCCGTGGAGACACAAGATACACGAGCTCTGTCTGGGCAGGCAGGACAACGTGGCACGCTGCTTCCCTCCAGGCTGCTGCGTCACAACTGGACCGCACAGACAGCCGGCTGTCCCACCCAGCGCTGACGACACGGGGCGGCGTTGCCAGCTCGCGCGGCAGGCGAGGGAACGGCTGCAGCAGGGCGTCTACGTCTGTGTCGGCACTGCCGGACCGGCAGCGTCCCATCCACGCCACAGTCAGTTATCTCGAACCGCGCTATACAGCTGGCAACACACACCCCCTTCGCCTGGCGCCCCAAAAACCGGATTTCGTAAACCGATTTCCCAGTACCGCTTTTGGTGAACGCAAAGATGGAATAAAGACGCTGCATTTTGGTCACGGGATGAGGAGAGGTGTGAACACAACATCTTCCGTCATCGTGCTGAGTGCCAGTGACTTACGCGCGAGCTTCGCGATTCGTATCGATCATTTCCTACTCCAGAAATGACGGACGAGTGTGACAAGTTTTCGTTAAAGAACGTTACAGGGATATCAATGCTGAGGTCATCGGTGCCTGGGCTCACGTACTACTTGCTCTAACTTAAAACAAGTTACACTGAGCACGACACACATTTACCCTCAACGTGTGGACCAACTGAAATCTTTCTGTGATTTCGTTGATACTGGATACGGGAAAGTTCTTGGTAGTATTAAAACTAGATGGTTGTCATTGTTGCCAGGAGTTACAAAAGTTATTGACATGTATGAACCTTTGAAATCTTGTTTTCTATCTCAGAATACATGTCCCACGTTGCTGAAACAAATTTTCGAGAACCGACAGTCACTTCTTTGGCTTCATTTCACACAATGCCCATTGAAAATGTTTTTTTAAATTCAATCCAAAAGTTGGAAATAACCACAGTTTCAGCTTGCTTCAAGAAATAATACCATTTTAATTAACTTGGAAAAGAAGGTACTTTCACTCAGTCAAAATACGAGCCTTTTACCAATTGTATGACACTTTTGTGACTTGTTTGGAAAAGTAGAGTTCTCCACCTCAACCTCTGAAATCATCTCATTGGATAACACAAAAAAAAAAAAAAAAACTGTTTCTTGGGCTGAACTTTTAAATTTTCTGATAATTCTTAAGGCAGTAGACTAATGTGCAACATTTCAGACGAGATACGATGCGTGAACATTGTATCCCAGAAATTTGAGGAATTGGAAAAAGCTAATTTGGAAACAGTTAAGAGACTGTGTGATATATTCCACACACTTAAAAGTACAGGTACTTCATGTAAAAATATAGACACGCTTGTGAATTTTGCTCCTGCTGTACTATACACAAATATTGTTGTGGAAAGAATATTTTCAACTGTGAAGTCCCTTTGGAGGGTGGAATGTGTAGTGCTAGAACCACTTCATTCCCCACATGAGTTGTGTGTCTCATATTAGAGGCCAAAAACGAACATAAAATTCTTTGTCAAGTACAGAGTAGAGGTGCTCTTATTCAGTAATTGTACTGTCTAATTATTGGATTTATAGTGAATTCTTGCAATGGGCCTTTGTCCTCAGAAGTTGACTGCCGAAAGTAGTTGCTCTCTGTCCCAGTGTACTTAAAAGCAGAATAAGCAAGCATTCTTCAAAACTATATAATGTATGGATGGTCAGTGTCTGCATCAAGTAAATCCTACCCCATATTTAGCAGATTGGGTTCCGCATTTGGAAGCTGCATTCGACAGAGACGTACCATATGTCGAAGTTTAAGCACCATGTAATATTTTCGTGTGTTTTAATTCAGACATAAATGTGTAGTGGCTCTTTACACACCACCTCATAGAGCCACTCTACTTCCTAGTCAAGCTCCCTCAAATCATTCAGTTCTTATCTTCCCTTAATAGCGATCAATCAATAAAATTGTTATATGTTGTCTTGTGTATCCAGTACGAGGATATTTCATTCCTTAGCTCATACAACAGCCTGGCAGGTGGTGGTTTTCTCGGCTATTTTTCCAGTACATGAACGAATTTCAGCCACAAACTAAGTTTGTGTGTGTGGTGCGTGCTCAATGAAACGAAAACGAAAATAACCTCTCTTTGCCTGGTGGCTGTTGGTATTTGAGGTCAGGAACAGGTTTCATTCGGAACACCGACTTTGCCATTAAATCTGAATTTTGCGGAGAACAGGTAGCCTTCATAATGGCGAGACCCTTTTGCACAGGATTTCGGTCACCCCAGGGATCTTATGTCGATGCTGTGACATTGTTAGGGTGTACTAACATGTAAATTTTATTTTCTACAGATCTCTCTCAATTACTTCATTGTGGTTGATCAGCGTTGTTGCTTGCTTTATGAAACAGTGTCGTCTTTGATGTCTGTTTTGAATTTTGTGTGAAGTGTGTTTATGGTACTTTGGGAGCTTTTCGTTGTAATCCTTTTGATTGGGGAGTTTTTTAAATGTAATTAATCCTCGGTGTGACAATGATTTTGCGCTGGGAATTGCGTGTGAAGCTCATTTTCATTCTATCAGGTTGCTTGTGATGAATACTCTTGTTTAGCCAGTGTGATGAACTTGGTAAAAATTTAGCATGTTATTGAAGTGACTGTTTCAGGTAGTGTTTTTTTGTATAAGATTTTCATTTGCGTTATTCGGAAACTGTTACGTGTACTCGCTCCAAAAGCAGTACGAGGAGAAAAGAAAAAAGGTGGTGAGGAGTCAGTAGACGAAATGCCCAAAAAAGAGACTGAAAAGGTACAGAGACGTGTAGGAGATAGATTCTCCCCACTTTTAGACTGAAAATGTGCAAAATGAAACAGTAGGTTCCTCCGATTCGAGACAAATGAGTGAGCCAGACTTCAGTGGTGCAGCGGAGATGTTTAGATTTAGGACGTGCACAGCCTGTTCCAGTCACAGCTAGCAGTGTTTCAGGTCGAGTGCACAATTTACTAAGTGTGAGTGCGGGCGAGGCTGAAGCAACGATAAGTGAACAGAGGACAGCAGAGCATGTAGCTCTGAGCAGAACATGATTGGCCAATTTGGCCACGCTGATAAAAAGAATAAGCACACAGCGAAGAGTTAAAGGCAGACTGCAGACTTGCTGGCGTCAACGGAGGAGCTGAACTGAGATTTAGTTGCCGAATATGGCACCTTAACGACTACAGTAGAATCACTGAGCTCAGAAATTGATGATGATATGGAAGAAACGTTCAGAACTTAAAATCAAGGACGACACTGCGCAATTTGAAGAAGCTAAGGCCATCGGTCTCTAGACTTACACACTACTTAAACTAATGTAAACTAACTTATGCTAAGAACAACACACACACATGCCCGTGGGAGGATTCGAACCTCCGGCGGGAGGAGCCGCGCAATCCGTGACACGGCGCCTCAAACCTCGCGGCATTTGGAGAGGCAGGAAACAGGTTAAGTGGGATAGAAGTAGAACAGAAAAGAGTGAGCGGGAAAGGCTGGTTACCAGGTGGCTAGAACAGGAGCATGGGGGATGTGACTGATGGTGATCATAGGGAATTCTTTAATCTACTAAAACGAATGCCCATGTTCACTGGCAACATACAGGGTGGCGCACGAAATGTGTTACCATTCTGTTTTTGAATATGAACTTTACTGTCAATACAATCTGAAAGGAACATATACTACAATGAAGAGCCGCCCATGGAGATTTGTTCTAACTCAGCGCATACTGAATATGTCCGCCATTTCGTATCCGACCTTTCTTCAAACGAATACTGAAGTTAGTGATTACCTACGGCACATGTCTTCCGCAATTTCAGTGCAAGCTTGAAAAATAAGTTTTCTGAGCTCCATTAAATCAAGTGAACGTTTCGGGGATATTTTTTCCTTTAGGTACCCCCAAAGAAGAAAGTCACATGGATTGAGGTCTGGACTATGAGTTTTTACACGAGCATTTCGACGTACAGATCATTTCACTCAGGCTTCCAGCTCGCTTCAATGACGGACAAAATTGGCTCCCCAATGGCGGACATATTGAGCATGTGCTCAGTTAGAACAAATCTCCATGGACGGCTCCTCATTGTAGTATATGTTCCTTTCAGACTGTATTGACAAAGTTTACATTCAAAAACAAAATTGTAACACATTTCGTGCGCCACCCTGTATGTACGCCAAGTGCGGACATTATCGAGACACTTTGGAGGGAATAAACAGCAGGAGTTTTGGAACTGGAAAGTACAGGTAAGGAAACGCTCGATGTTGCAAATACAGTACATGCACAGAAGCCTTAGGCAAATCATAACAAATAGCTATAGGCAATCCACTTAAACTGGAATCATTAAAATTTTATAGGAATCCACAGTACTTGCGAGCTGAAATTAGAAACAGCATTAGGTAATTTTGAAAGAGAAAATGGGAGCTCAACTTGGGAATCGACCGAAGTACAAGTAGGAACAACTGTGGATGAATAGGCCGGCTCGAGAAAGTGCAGAAGAAATCTGCAGCCGAAATCCTGCGTCTGTGATGTAACGAAAACTAAGATGCACTGCGATGAAAAAAGAAAAGAAAATGAGAACGAGAATTGCCCGAAACTACGGAAGACGCTTTGATAATACGATGCTAAACAGCATCTACATTTGCATCTACATCTACATGCTCTGCAAACGACCGTGGCAGAGAGTGTGTGCCACAGTACCAGTTGTCAGGGTTTCTTCCTGTTCCAGTCACGTATGGAGCGCGGGAAGAATGACTGAATGCCTTTGTACGCTTAGTAGTTATTTTAATCTTATCCTCACGATCCCTATGTGAGCGGTACGTAAAGGGTTGTAAGTATATTCCTAGCATTACCATCTAAAGGCGGTTCTTGAAACTGTTAATACACTTTCTCGGGATAGTTTGGGTCTGTCTGAGTCTGGAAGTTCAGTTCCTTGCGTACTTCGGTTACACTCCTACGGCTCAAACAAATCCATGACAATTCGTGCTGCCCTTCTCTGTATACGTTCAGTATCCCTAGTTAGTCGTATCTGGTGCGGGTCCCACATACTTGAGCAACATTCTAGAACCGGTGGTACGAGTGGTTTGTGAGCAAAGTCCTTTGTAGGCTGACTGATCTCCGCCAGTATTCTTCCAGTAAACGGAAGTCAGTCACCAGCTATACCCACAACTAAGCGTATGTCGTCATTCCTTCTCATACCAGGTACTTTTTATGTGTCGGCCGATTCCAACAGTGACTCGTTGATATTATAGTCATAGAACACCATTTTTTTCGTTTTGTGGAGGCACAGTCTTACATTTATGAACATTTAAATCAAGTTGCCGTTTTTCCACCGCTTTGAATTCTTATCAAGATCTGACTGAATATTTATGCAGCTTCTTGCAGACAATACATTACAGATAACTGGATCATCTGAAAAACTCTGAGGTTACTATTATTATTAATACACTACTGGCCATTAAAATTGCTACACCACGAAGATGACGTGCTACAGACGCGAAATTTAACCAACAGGAAGATGCTGTGATATGCAAACAATTAGCTTTTCAGAGCATTTACACGAGGTTGGCGCCGGTGGCGACACCTACAACGTGCTGACATGAGGAAAGTTTCCAACCGATTTCTCATACACAAACAGCAGTTGACCGGCGTCGCCTGGTGAAACGTTGTTGTGATGCCTCGTTTAAGGAGGAGAGATGCGTACCATCACGTTTCCGACTTTGATAACGTTCGGATTGTAGCCTGTCGCGATTGCGGTTTATCGTATCGCAACATTGCTGCTCGCGTTGGTCGAGATCCAATGACTGTTAGCAGAAAATGGAATCGGTGGGTTCAGGAGGGTAATACGGAACGCCGTGCTGGATCCCAACGACCTCGTATCACTAGCAGTCGAGATGACAGGCATCTTATCCGCACGGCTGTAACGGATCGTGCAGCCACGTCTCGATCCGTCAGTCAACAGATGGGGACGTTTGCAAGACCGACAACCATCTGTACGAACAGCTCGACGACGTTTCCAGCAGCATGGACTATCAGCTCGAAGACAATGGCTGCGGTTACCCTTGATGCTGCATCACAGGCAGGAGCGCCTGCGATGGTGTACTCGACGACGAATCTGGATGCACAAATGGCAAAACATTTTTTCGGATGAATCCAGGTTGTGTTTACAGCATCCGTGTTTGGCGACATAGCGGTGAACGCACATTGAAAGCGTGTATTCGTCATCGCCATACTGTCGTATCACCCAGCGTGATGGTATGGGGTGCCATTGGTTACACGTCTGTCACCCCGTGTTCGCATTGACGGCACTTTGAACAGTGGGCGTTACATTTCAGATGTGTTATGACCCGTGGCTCTACCCTTCATTCGATCCCTGTGAAACCCTACATTTCAGCATGATACTGCACGACCGCATGTTGCAGGTCCTGTACGGGCCTTTCTGGATACAGAAAATGTTCGACTGCTGCACTGGCCAGCACACTCTCCAGATCTGTCACCAATTGAAAACGTCTGGTCAATGGTGGCCGAGCAACTGGCTAGTCACAATACGCCAGTCACTACTCTTGATGAACTGTGGTATCGTGTTGAAGCTGCACGGGCAGCTGTACCTGTACACGCCATCCAAGCTCTATTTGACTCAATGCCCAGGCGTATCAAGGCCGTTATTACGGCCAGTGGTGGTTGTTCCGGGTACTGATTTCTCCGGATCTATGCACCCAAATTGCGTGAAAATGTAATCACATGTCAGTTCTAGTATAATATATTTGTCCAATGAATAACCGTTTATCATCTGCATTTCTTCTTTGTGTAGCTATTTTAATGGCGAGTAGTGTATTTCGTCTTCCGTAGAGTTAACGCTGCGGTGTGATCTTGCAGCTGTGTTAAGGGCAACCTACAGTTCAGAGGAGTTTCTGCAAACGTGACGTTATTTTGACGCCATAAGTTTTGCATTCATGTGGACCGGGCTGTGGATAAGGGAGAGATTATAATGTTGGCAAGAATTAGCTCCGAAACTTACTGAAAAAGTTGTGCCAACTGCTTTTGCTAATACGCCTTCATCAACACCAAAAGTGAGACCAATAACTGATTTACAAGCAAAAAGAATCTTAAGCCAGCCCGCACAGATTCCAATATTCTGCTCATTCAAGTTTTTCAAGAAAATAAAATTTTTAAAACATCTGAAAACTGATGTGTGGAGTTCGTCCGAAGCCAGAAAAAAAAGGGGGGCAGCCATTCTAACAAGTGAGGTAAACCATCAGCTCACTTACCTTGTGTCCAGTAAGCAAAGCCGTTTCGAAACAACACAGCTAGCACATCTCGAAAACACGTCACTATATGTAGCATTTGGTGTAATAAAATCAAGAAAAGCGTAATATAAGTGGTTGAAGATGGGAGATTGTCTGGGAAAGAAGTGGCCTAGAAAAACTAGCCCATAAATTGTATTTTGTACACTTCACATATGGCTACATTTTATGTATAGCTGAGACTACGCCACCTTTTTATTCTGTTGCAAATGTGTCAGTCAGTTCTACGCTTTTTATTTTGAATGGTAATTAGCTTTGCCAGATGATACGCACACGCCCGGAGAGAGAGGGGAATGATTCAAATGGCTCTGAGCACTATGGGACTTAACTGCTGAGGTCATCAGTTCCCTATAACTTAGAACTACTTAAACCTAACTAACCTAAGGACATCACAGACACCCATGCCCGAGGCAGGATTCGAACCTGCGACCACAGCGGTCACGCGGTTCCAGGCTGAAGCGCCTAGAACCGCACGGCCACTCCGGCCGGCAGAGAGAGGGAACTACTATATGTACACAATATCGAATATTTAAGAACTAACTGCAATTAACTTAATAAAGAAGTCCCAGAACCTTTGTAAACGTGAAGGTGAGATGGTAGGACGCGAGTCACCTCCGTAGCCCCCCCCCCCCCCCTCTGCTTACAACCGCTGCCTCACAATCAACCGCTGGAAGATCAGCCCCCGCACCGTAAACTGAATGTAATGAAGGCCTTAGCAGCCGATACGTACTTATATGACTTCTGATTATAACACATCCGAAGGAAAGTGACGTGTTTTTATAAATTTTCCGTGTACAGTTGCCTTGAAACGGTGCTGTTTCATAATACGGAATTTAGGACCTCATATCCAGTAGCAGCCATGAAAAATGACAACTTTTTTGATGCATAAATAATTATAATAGTCACGTACAAATGTCAACTCACGGAGTAACGGTGTGATAAGTTTCTTTTTTTTAACCAGTCTTGACGGCCCACATAAAGTCTGGTCTTCCGCCATTTCCTTTGTTTGTCTTCACAGGAAGACAGCCGACCAAGCGAGCAGAACCGTTGTTCCAGCTCCAAGTACTGGAGACGCTGTCCAATGCTCGTACTGCATGCCTGGACTGCACACTTGCGAAGGGCGTTTCACTTTTCCAATACCTATGTACCCTAAAATGTATCACAGAGTTTCGTGGTGTGCAACTTAATAAATAATGACTCCGAAATGCACCACTTACGCTTCGCGGAAACTGAATATAACCTGGTGTCTACTACGACTGCTGTTTCCCACCAAACAAAACGACACAACTGAAGTCATGAGAAAAGCTACTGACTTCTAAATGACGGGAAAATTCTCCGTACAACTTCGTATGCATTACGTAGCTAAAAATGAAATTTCCATCCCGATGACAAATTTATTACTCGCTGTTCATTTGCATACTGATGACTGAACCATCATTTGAATTCTGGGTTCCATATAACACTTTACAGGTTTGCATCAGAAGATCACATCAGAAGAAACACCTAAAGAGTGAATAGTAAAGATATTGTTTTCCGACGCAGACTGAATGCACATTTAACAGCACATGACGATTCTTGCTGTACGAATTTCGTGAAAGGAAATATGGACCAGTACCCTACAAGATGTGTCCACACTACCCGTAAGAAAATACCGTTCGTGTTGGTACCACTGCCCGTGTTTGACCGACGACGAAAATGCCGGATAAACCACTCACCAAAACGCAGTATGCGTAAAATACGTGTAGTAACAAGGACTATTTAGTTTGTTTCCATCACAGCACATTCATACACTTCACCAAATCACAAACTGCCCTTTCAGTCTCAGCTGCAGAAACGTGTCAGCACACCCTGCCTTCCAAGCAACAATGTGGGAGGGAAACAAACGTCGGTGCTGTGTTCTTCCTCTGCACTGGGAGTAGAGAGAGAGTCCCGTGAAACTACGGCACAGGTCAAAGCCAGTGTGTGGCGTCGCTAGGACACTCGGTGGGAAGTCTTGTTTTACGGTACGTGGTTGTGCCCTAGCAGTTTATGATTTTAATTTGGAAGGCATGATATATGCGGAAAAGTGCGTTGAATGTATTGCAAATGTGGACATCGGACTATAGTCCGTTCATCACAATAAACTTCATGTAAAGATTACACTATGTACTCTCCCGCGTTTCCTGGAACCTCTTTGGATTTAGTTTCACGTGGAGCAGATACCAAGCGGTCACAAGTGCAATCAAGTACGATGATGAGGTTTCGTTTTATGCTGTGCGTATCGACTTGTGCTGTAATACGGGACAACAGCTTTACCGGCGCGTTTAGCTTTGACAGCGCTGGCCGGGCAAGTGGTCCAGCTAACGTGCACTGGTGTCAGCAGTGGCGGTTCAGACGTAGAAAGAGACGAGCAGAGGACAACACAGCTTTGGATGTGAATTTTTAAACAGAAGGAAATAATATATGGCAAAACTCGGGTGATTTTCTACTCAGGTGACCCGACGGAAAATATAACATGCCATCTATATTAGCGAACATAGTATTTTAATTAAAAGCAGGAGTGATGAAAATTCGTGACTAACGAGGGTAATTTTCTACATGAGCTGTGCGTGGCGTAAAAGCGCAATGTAGTAAAATACTAAGCCACTGAAGGTATCGGAGTCATTTGTCTGGTAGTCTCTGAACTCCTTCCACATCGGACACCGCTGAACACACTTCAGTACAGCTAGGTTGACAACGAGTCTATCAGAGACAGAACCCCAAGCCAGAAAAGTGTCCACATTTCCTCCTCCTCCTACTCTTTCGTGACGTGCTGTTCTGCGGTTCGCCATCGTTAGGCAGCGACGTGTCACAAAGCTTCGCGCATTAGTTGCAGTACGTTTGACAGCGTAGTGTCTTGTTATTCCTCGCGACAAATCCCTTAACTTGGCTCCATATCAATTCTGCCGGGTTCAGACTGCAGTGTTACGATCACAACTCTAAAAATAGTCCATTTGTGCAGCGTGCTCGACGCCATCAAAATTGTCTTCCATCTTTCTGCGCCATTTATCACTCTGGCTCATGTTAGATCACATCTGTCCTACAAAACAATGGGCATATGCGAAGAGCGTACTTGACTTTACAATTTTTCTCCAAGAAACTTATTTATATAACGTTTTATCTTCAACCATCTTTTGCAATCTTTTATAAAATATCGGTAATTGAGAATTTATACTTGCAATGAAAACCAGAAATTTTCGTTGATATGTAATTGTGAACTACAAGATCTGCATTTTTCTTAAAATTGGTGACTCATGAGTTAATTGCCATATATGGCGCAAAACCATATCAACCAAAACCACTAAAAACAAACGCAAAATATAACTATTTACAACAGCAGATAAAAATCCTGCTTGATGCTTTCCTAAGAGTGTCTCCATTCCTTCCAAGCTAAGTAAGTGTAGAGAAGATATGGCTCAAATTCACAGATACAGTATCGACAGCAATAGATTCATACCGCCTAAGTTAAGAGACGGGACTGATCCACCATGGTACACAAAACACGTTAGATCATTGTTGCATAAGCAACGAAAAACGCATGCCAAATTCAGAGGAACGCAAAATCTCGAGGACTGGCTAAGATTCACGGAAGCTCGAAATAGTGTGCACGTCAATGCTAGATGCTTTTAATAGTTTCCACAATGAAACATTGTCTCAAAATATGGTAGAAAACCCGAAGAGATTCTGGTCGTATGTAAAGTACAGCAGTGGCAGAAAGCAGTCAACACCGCCACTGGGCGATAGCGATGGAGAAGTTACCAATGGTGGTGCCGCTGAAGCGGAGTTACTAAATACAGTTTTCCGAAATTCCTTCACGAAAGAAGACGACGTACATATTCCAGAACTCGAAATCAGAACAGTTGTTAGCGTGAGTGACAAAAGTAGATTTGTGTTGCGAAACAACTCAAATCACTTTACTAAGGCAAGTCTTCAGGTCCAGATGATATAGCAATCAGGTTCCTTTCAGAGTATGCAGACAACACCGCCTTTCTTATGAATCATATACAACCGCTCACTTGACGAAGGGTCTGTTCCTGAAGACTGGAAAGTAGCAAAGGTCACATCAATATTCAAGAAAGGAAATAGGAGTAACCCATTTAATTACAGACCCAAATCAATGACCTCAATTTGCAGTACGATTTTGGAGCACATACTCTACTTTAACATTATGAATCTCACTGAACAAAATGACTTATTGATACATAACCAACACTGATTCAGGAAATATCGTTCTTTATTCCCATGAAGTAATGAGTGCTGTCGACAAGGGATCTCATATCGATTCGATATTCCTAGATTTCCATAAGGTTTTCGATACCGTTCCTCACAAGCGACTATTAATCAAATTGCGTGCATATGGAGTATCGTCTCAGTTGTGTGATTGGATTCGTGATTTCCTCTCCGAGAGAGGTCACAGTTCGTGGCGATAGACGGTAAATCATCGACTAGAACAGAAGTGATATAAGGCGTTCGCAAGGTAGTGTCATAGGCCCTCTGCTGTTCCTGATTTACATACATGATCTAGGAGGTATCTGAGCAGCCCCCTTGGATTGTTTGCAGATGACGCTGTAATTTACAGTCTAGTAAAGTCATCAGACGATCAATTCCAACTACAAAATGACCTAGAGAGAATTTCTGTATGGTAAGAAAAGTGGCAATTGGCACCAAGCAAAGAAAAGTGCGAGGTCATCCACATGGGTACTAAAAGAAATCCGAGTAATTTTGGGTATACGATAAATCGCACAAATCTTAGGGCTGTCAATTCGACTAAATACCTAGGAATTCCAATTACGAGCAACTTAAATTGGGAAGACCACATAGATAATATTGTGGGGAACGCGAGACAGACTGCGCTTTGTTGGCAGGACACTAAAGAGACAGCCTACATCACACTTGTCCATCCTCTGATGGAATATTGCTGCGCGGTATGGGATCCTTACCAGGTAGGATTGACGGAGGACATCGAAAAAGTTCAAGGAAGGGCAGCTCATTTCGTGTTATCGCGAAATAGGGGTGAGAGTGTAACTGACAGGATACGCGAGTTGGGGTGAGAGTCACTGAATCAAAGGCAGTCTTGATTGAGGAGAGATCTATTTACGAAATTTCAATCTCCAACTTTCTCTCCCGAATGTGTAAATATTTTGTCGACACCCAACTACGTAGGAAGAAATGATCATGATATTAAAATAAGAGAAATCAGAGCTCCAACGGAAAGATATAGGTGTTCCTTTTTCCCACGCGCCATTCGAGAGTGGAATGGCAGAGAAGTAGTATGAAAATGGTTCAATGAACCCTCTGCCCAGCACTTGAGTGTGAATTGCAGAGTCACCATATAGATGTATATGTAGATGTGATGAGTTTCATATTTATATGCTTTAGGTATTCAAACCTAACAAAGAAAATTGCGCACCACGTGGAGTGTAGAACCACCGCCCGCCGGCACACACGATGGTCAGTCTACGACCCTGTCCATGACGCCACGCATGTAGTTAACACCTCCCTTATTTCTGATACATAGTCCTACTCGAAAAAGTCAAAAGCTGATTTTTGTCTGTAATCTTGTGAAGAACATTAACTACTTGTTTCTCGCCATTAACGGTGTTCCACGCGCGTGTTTCACTACGAAGCAGGAAGCAGTGTCGTCCATTTTCGCGGTACGTATGAACAGCGAGACAATCAGAGCACAAGTACTGGTTACAGAGACTGTGACTGTACACAATTTAAGATAAAAGTTATGTAGGTAAAGTACGATTAAGATAGACGTTGATGGCTGTTAATACGTCAGAATGTCTGAAAGGTCCTTCCGCACTGACATACTAGTAGCCTACCGAACACTTACGTTGGACCTACTTCCAAGAGCGGAACACCACCAGTTTAAGAGAGCTATGGCTGCTGATCAATCATCCCGCTTGTGTCAGTTCACATCTGGTTTGCTCTTATGATGAAGTACATGCTACATACGAACCCCGTAGCTCCACCCTTTATTTCGCATTCACGTTCATTGTCCTACCCGTCTCACAGCCATACCACCTTACTCCACACCAACCTACCTCTCGCTGTGCTACGGAGTACTGAAAGCTTGTTCCCAACGAATAAGTAGGAGTCTCAGCCAGATATGTATTTTTCCTGATAGACTGAAATACGCTGTTGTTCAAAAACTGCGTATAAATGAGGGGTCGACAGAAGCGTCCGATCCCACGCGTCGGCTTTGACCCGTGACGTAAGGGTGTTGTGTGTGACGTCACGACGTCGCGGAGTTTGGTTTGTGAGTGTGGCGTGTTTGTAGATGTCGTCGTGTTGTGGTTTGTTGTGCTCTGGTGGTACGTTCAGGGTTTTCGTTTGTGTGGTGTAATGGGCTCAGTTTGCTTTTGATCATTATCCAGAATTGTTCGAGTGTTGGCTGTGTTTGTGGTGGAATTCGTTTCAGTGAGTAAACTGATTTTGTGTGAAAGTTAATTTAGTGTTCGCTGTACATCGTGTGGTAATTTTAGTAAAATTAATCGGTTGTTTTTGTTCAGCAATGGATATGACGGATAAAATTAACAGTGCACAGGTCAAGGGAAGTCGATCCCAATGTGTGGCTGTGTATGTTGGTATTGGTATCGGGAGATGTTTTTCGAGCTATATAGGCCAAGGAAAGTGTTTGATCCTAATTTATGGGATCGGGAGCTGCTGTTGAGCTATATAGGTCAAGGGAAGTGTCCGATTCCAGATGATATTGTGTTTAGTGGTATTTGGAGAGTTTTGTGTTTTGTATTGGGGTGGGTGTCTAAATTAGTTTATATTTAGTTTGCCCCCACCCAAAAACACCCCATTTCCCGCGCTTGTCCCGTTAGTCTCATTAGGCTTTTTGTGGAAAGTGTGTGTGTGTTTTTCGATGTATTTTCGTCCTCATGTGTACGTAACGACTTTATATTGGAATCGTGGTTTATGGTCGTTTCCGCCATATTTGTGACGTCAAAGCAGACGGGCGGGATCGGACGCTTCCGTATTTCCAAAATGGGGATAGGTCTGATGCTAACAACTACCAGCCAGTCTCACTTCTGATAGCTTTATTCAAAAGTCTTGAAAAAGTTATGTATTCAGGAGTAGCATCACGTACCTGTAAAAATGAAGTACTAACAAAATGTCAATTTGGTTTTCAGAAAGGCTTTTCAAGAGAAAATGCTATATATGTGCTTTCACTGATCAAATATTAAATGCACTGAATAACCAAACATCACCCATTAGGATATTTTGTCACCTCTCAAAGCTTTTGATGGTGTGAATCATGAATTTCTTCTACACAAGCTTAAGTACTGTGGCATGAGTGGGACAGTGCACAAATGGTTTAATTCATATTTAACTGGAAGAATGCAGAAGGCTGAAATTAGCACTACAGATTGTCTGCAAAAATCAGCAGAGTCCTTTAACTGAGGAGGTATCAAGAATGGTGTCCCACAGAGTTCAGTCTTGGGTCCCTTACTGTTCTCAATATATATTAATGCATGCAAAGCTAGTTCTTTTTGCTAATGATACAAGTACAGTAATCACACTCAAGGAAATTGTAAATAATGTCTTTCACAAAATTATTAAGTGGTTCTCTGCAAATGGACTCATTAAATTTTGAGAAAAAAGTGTATGCAATTCTGTGCAGTAAATGGCGTAACACCATTGATAAATATAGGCTATGAAAGCAAGTCTATTGCTAAGGCAGAGTATTCAAAATTTCTGGATGTGTACACTAATGAGACATTGAATTTGAAGAAACATCAGTGATCTGCTGAAATGATTAGGTTGAGCTACTTATGCTACTGGGGTTATTGCAAAATTTTGGTGATGAACATCATTAAATTAGCCTACTATGCCTATTTTCATTCACATGGTATCGTATTTGGGGGCAGTTCGTCACTAAGAGGAAAAGTATTCATAGCATCAGGCTAACAGCTGGAGCCCACCGAAGATGACCTTGCGGACATTTATTTAATGAACTTGAGATATTCACAGTACCCTCGCAGTACGTATATTCATTTATGACATTTGTCAATGACTCACCCCAATTCAAAAATAACAGCAAAATGCATAGCTACAACACTAGAAGTAACGAAGATCTTCACTACTCTGGATTAAATCTCACTTTGTCACAAGAAGGTGTGAATTATGCTGCCACAAAAATATTTGGTCATTTGCCAAATAGAATTAAAAACCGGCAGATAGCCAAGCAACATTTAAAAGAAAATTAAAGTATTCCTGAATGACAGCGCCTACTGAATAGATGAATCTTTAGACATGAAGTATTAACTATAAAAATATTTACTATTTTGTGTAAAGAAAACTTATGTTAAAGTGACATCCCACATCATTACGAAATGTATTAATGCTCTATGCAACAAGGATCAATGTATGTATGTATGTATGTACGTATGTATGTATGCAGACCAATTTGTCAACACAACCCATATTTCAGGGAGGTGAGGAGGTGGCTATCGTATCAGCCCTTCTTTGTGGAAGTTTGTCTACAACCACCTGCATTGCTATATTTCATTTACTTCCACAAAAGACGATGAAATTACTCTTAACGTATTAATGTCAAGAGATCCGCTTGCTATGATATAAACTGTATTTTTCTCTACGCAACAGCAACACACTTTATACTGTAGGCAACTACAGATGTAACAATGCGTTCTTCTTAAAGCCACAACAGTTTAATAATTCTTTATTTGTCCTAATAAAGTATTACTCAGGAGCACCGGTTTGGTTTGACAAGAACATGTATGTGAAACTTCAGTTTCTCCCAGCTTATTTTTTGATGCAACAGTCCACAGGTGAACTGCCTGTTCGTAGTGTCCAGCGTGCACGCTATGAACCGAAAGTACAGCTATGGACTGTTCCATCAAGAATATGTATAATAGTTGAGTTCTGCAGTGAGATTTGTAACTGATACTCTGTATTTTGATATCGTTCTGAGCACTGACAAACGCTTGTCAGAAAGGATTCTGAGGTTGGCTGGTTTTACTGCCACACTGTTTCAGTACTGGGCCTTTACGTGGGATACTGCTTCACTCGTCCAGATACCCCCTCAGCAGAAAACCGACTACTTTTTTGGTAAGTGTACGGCACAGTCACTGCCTGGAGATGCACGATTATTAATAGAAGTGAAGACTAAGTCCCTAACGCCGGGAACTTTGACAACATTTCCAGCAAGAGGATCAATTTTAGACAAACGAAAGAATTCATTGATTTCTGCACTTACACATTTAGTCTTACTGACTACCCAACAGACTACCTTGTCACCAAAAACATTTCTCTAGAAAAGTGAAGATATCGAAATTAAATGGAACAGCGTTGTGTACTAAAGTACATTGGCGTGACTTAACGTGCTGACGATTGCTAATGCAGGACTGGGGGAAAGACGCGAACAGATTAGTTGTACTAAATTCGGCAGTTTTCCTGGAGCCGACGGCTTCGGGAAATATCTGATTCAATGCTCCACTATGGAACTGTCAAAATGCGTCTCGCTTGGTTTGATTTCAAGCCATTAGGAGTAGGATCAGACTGTCCCAAGGTCTACGCACTATCCTGACGGAAAGTAATTGTTTAATTCCTCTATAGTCGAAGTTGCCATAGCACCTTATCTACTTGCACAAGCAGTGTTCCATCATTCTGTTCTGTTATTCCTAAGAAGCAGAATAATCCTTTTATGGATCACATGTGTACAAACACGAACCTACATTTCGGGAAAAAAAATTCAACAAAATGGCGCGAATACGAGTAGAAATCTCGTCCGAGCCTATGCTTTTCACTCATGCCTAAAGTCCGTAGAACAGCAGAATTAATAGGAACGTCGGTAGGACTTTAAAATATCAAGATTTGTAATACGAAATTCGTTAGTATTTTGAGAGCGTAATAAACGAACGCGGTTTGTTTTATACGCGATAGTCTCCATAGTGAACCTAAATGAAACCTTACAGCTGCCATGACTTTGCAGAAACAAACCAAAAGAAAACAAAGAAAATAATTCAATACTGTGGGAACGCATGAAAACAGTCGTCCTTACCTTATTAAGGGTGTGGGTGTAGCAGAAGAAATTCTCGGCGCAGAAACAGCAGCACGAAATCCCAACGCAGAACGTCACACTGGACACTAGAGGTGGCAAAAAATAACGTAACTGATAGAAATAACCGGTTACTGAGAAGTAACGGTTACTGCGATAACCGTTCCTCTGATTCTGGCAGTTATTTCAATAACTGTTTAGTGTCAACAGTGCCTCGCGCCATCTGTTGACCGAAGATCGTACTGCGCATTTAGAGGCGTTCTATAGACCATGGGAATAACTGTGAGACTGCGCGCCATCTGTTGATAAGAACTGTGTACTATTTCGTGGGCCTTCGTTACTTTTAGCATAAACAATTAAATAAAGTTAATGTCCGAGCCGTGGCTGATAGGAGCTGCAGTACAGGCATTAACAAGTACGGTCGTTCCCTTAAGTCACCGCCTTACGTGTTAATTTAGCTTGGACGGGTAGTACAAGGAAAGTTACTAAGGAATTCGAGCGACTATGGAAATAACTGTCAGAGCCGGTATTCTCCTCTGGCAGTTATCGTTATTGGCTCGTAGTTCTAGTTCTCTGGCTACCACCACAGATAACCTGGAAGCTGGTAACGGAATAACTGTGTGTCTAGACGTTCCTGACTCGGTGACTCCAGTTAAAGGTCGTAGTTCCAGGTGATATTTCCAGAGAGGATAGTAACTGGAGCGAACAAATATTTTCGTACTGCTACGGAAATAGCCGCTGGCCATCACGAATGACAAATAACATGTCAGAAAGTATAACATAATACAGTGGAATATAATAATTATTATCCTCATCATTTGTCAGGAGATTGTCAAAATACGTGAATATATCACAGTAACTGCTAATATTTACAGAATTGGTACACTGACAGAATAAAACACAGTTACGTACTTTTAATAAATTTATCGTACACAGAATACCCGATCTTGACTGTTGCAACCAAGTGCTGTCAAAACTGAAATATAGCAGAATTTTTACCTAAGCTGGTCCATCAGTCTCTGTTACGATATTCATCTACAGAGTAGAAGGAGGGGTCACTGGAAGCGTCTGATTCCACCCGTCTGCTTCGACGTAAAGGTGTTGTGGTGTGTGAATGTCATTACGGCACGGTGTTTATGAGTTGGTTTTTGTGTGTGTGTGTGTGTGTGTGTGGGGGGGGGGGGGGGGGGGGCTGGCTGTCGATCTAGGTTGCAGTGCCGGAATTTGCTGGTGGTAATTAATTTTTTTTTTTTTTCCTAGCTGTGATGTTTTGTGTATTTATGAAGTATTGAATGTGATTTAATTTATGTAGGGATGATTGATTTGTGGACTTTTGGGATTGTGGTTTTATTTTTCGCAGTTGTAGGTGTTGATCTTTTGGCATCAGTAGCTGTGGTGGACCTATATAGGTCACCGGATAATGACCGATTCCCATTTTCATAATTGTGTGTGTTGATGTTTTAGTATCGTCATCTGAGGTTGACCTATGTAGGTCAAGGGAAATGTCTGATTCCAATTTTCGTACTTTTAGTTGTGGGTATTGGTGTTTTGGTATGGTCACCTATAGTTGACCTATATTGTTCAACGGAAGTGTCCGATTCCTGCAGATTTTTGTTGGTGTAGCAGAATGCTGTATTTTTTTTCATTTTGTTCTTCATTTTGTGTTTTGGGATCATGGTGTGTTTTTTTTTACTAGCTTGTCCTCACCCTAAAACCCCCAACTTCCCGCAGTTGTCCCATTGGTTTGATTGTATTTTTGGTGGGAAATGTTATTGTATTATTTATATGTATCTTCGTGTTTGTTGCCATGTATATGTAGTGACGTCATAGACACACTTAAAATAGACATTTCCGGCATATTGATGATGGGTGGAATGAGACACTTATGTATCAAATAGTCATTCAAACACACTGTAAACCGTGCCTTATCTGAAACCAAGTTTTTAATGGTTGCTGACTTGCTGGCAGCTTATTGAAAATGCATGTTCCTGAATATTGGACCCCTTTTGGACCAAGGTAAGTAATTTTAGGTCTTTATGTAGATTGCTGTTCCCATTTCTAGTACTGATATTATGTATTAAGCTATTGGTTGGAAATACTTGTAACAAATTTCATTAAGGAATAAATATACTAGGAAGCAGTGGTTAGAATACAAAGTTCCTTGAACAGGTTCCTACATGATGTTCCTGAATTGATACCACAAACGGTTTTTATTACACGCTTTTACATGCGAAAAACTATTGCTACGTTTGATGAGTTACCACAGAATATGTTCCCTTATGAAATAATAGAATGAAAAAATGTGGTATGCCCTTCCCAACTGAATTTATTATCGAGTTGTAGTCCCAGAAATGTAACACTGTCAACCTTTTCGATCTGCATGTCTTCATATGTTATAAACATGCTGTCGCTGGAGAAATCGAGCAGTTTGCAAATCTGACATAAAACTTGGATTAGCGTACTCACACTTTCCCCAATAGGACTAGCTTTTACAGCACAGGAGTAAACGAATCTGTCACATTACGTATATTTTTTGTTGTATTACAAGGCTGTACACTTTATTCTATTATGTGAGCAGCACAAGAAATTAAGCTTCGAATTTAACCTACAGTACTCAGTTTACATATTACTTCATACTTAAAAACGCACGTTGTTAACATTTTACTTAAACATTGCTTTGGCGAAGTTCCGCGTACTTTCTGTCGCAGCTGCGAAGATAATATTTCTAATTGCGACCGATAACCTACAAACAACGAATCTGAAACACTAATAATCGTTCTAACATCAACTAAAATGTACCCGGAGTTAATAAGCTGAGGTTATGACACGATTCATACGACATTCCTGCTATTTCACACTATTCGCAGTTATACTGATAACTAAACTGATGGATTCCAACTATGTCGTTATTTAACTGTCGGAGTTATCGGTATTCGCTAGCGAAAAATAACTTGGCAGTTATTAATAACCGTTAACGATAACGGTTATCAAAGAATAACTGGAACTGTGATAACGGTTACTCCAGAATAACCGTTTGGCCCACCTCTACTGGACACGACTCGCTACAAATGCGACAGACGCCTGAAGCGGCAGGGCTGTGGCACGCAGTCAGTGCTGCCAACGGCTGCGAGGCCGGCAGGTACCAACTGCAGTCTGCTACGGGGGCCTCACACAGCGGGCAGCGCTTCCAGGGACCCGCGCAGAACATGCGAATGTAATACGAAGACCGTCGTCCTAATTTTGTTATTGCTGATAAATTCAGAAAAATAAAGTAATTAAATTTCATCATTTTTTCACTTGCTATTGGCTTTTCTTCATAGGTAAGACAGACTCTGCGGTTAATTTGGCGCAGCGTACAAACCATGCTTACAGGTGTATGAAAATCTAGAATTTTCCAAATCTATAAAAACTCTGGTAAAAACTGAGATAATTGACAATAAAATTAGATTTTTTATCTAAACATAAAGTTTAAAATGTAACAGCTTACTCATTTTTTCATAAATTAAGTAAACTCTAGAGCTTCATACGGCTGTAAGTATGGTTTGTATGCTGTGCCAAATTCATAATAGAATCTCTCTTACTTATCAAGAAAAGTATACCTATAGCAACAAATGCAGCCAATAGTGGGTGAAAAATGTTGAAATTCCACATATAAAAGGCAAATTATTTTGTTATGTTTTTGAACTTCCACTGCTATGAGTGTGATTTCTGAATAAAATGTCCTGTGGTGCCTGTCCTGCTACAAGTTGGGCCGTTTGACGTCCTACCCCCTTAAAGACAGCACAGCTGTTCATGTGCCCAGTATGTGCGGCGTTCCTTGTAAATGTGGCAGCATTTACATGCGTCAGACAATTCACAGTTGCAGAGCGTTGTACTGAGCATAAGATATTAAACAAGGGGAGCTTGTCAAGTTGACCATAACTGACCTTTACTTGGAAAACGGACGTGAACTACAGTTCGAAAACACGAGAGCCCTAGCTCACGTGTCAAACATACTGGGATTCCTTTATAAAAGAGATGAATGAGATTAGCTGGCCGGAGTGGTGGAGCGGTTCTAGGCGCTTCAGTCTGGAGCCCCGCGACCGCTACGGTCGCAGGTTCGAATACTGCCTCCGGCATGGATGTGTGTGATGTCCTTAGGTTAGTTGGGTTTAAGTAGTTCTAAGCTATAGGGGACTGATGACCTCAGAAGTTAAGTCCCATAGTGCTCAGAGCCATTTGAACCATTTTTTGAATGAGATTAGAGTGATCAGCAACAGTTTTGAAAGAGACGAGGGGAACACAGTTATTAGAGCGTGGGCGCGGCCATTGTATGTTGAAAGGAAACAACGGTGGGCGCTCGACGTTTTCAGAGAGACGGGAGCGGCAGCTTCAAACGTGGCGCCGGCCCCTCGTTCCAGCTGACGTCACTCGGTCCAGCGGCGGGCCAGCGCTGCTACACTATGTGACCAAAAGTATCCGGACACCCCCAAAAACATACGTTTCTCATATTAGGTGCAGTGTGCTGCTACCTACTGCCAGCTACTCCATATCAGCGGAACTCACGAACTTCGAATATGGTCAGGTGATAGATGTCACATCTACATCTACATCTACATCCATACTCCGCAAGCCACCTGACGGTGTGTGGCGGAGGGTACCCTGAGTACCTCTATCGGTTCTCCCTTCTATTCCAGTCTCGTATTGTTCGTGGAAAGAAGGATTGTCGGTATGCTTCTGTGTGGGCTCTAATCTCTCTGATTTTATCCTCATGGTCTCTTCGCGAGATATACGTAGGAGGGAGCAATATACTGCTTGACTCTTCGGTGAAGGTATGTTCTCGAAACTTTAACAAAAGCCCGTTCCGAGCTACTGAGCGTCTCTCCTGCAGAGTCTTCCACTGGAGTTTATCTATCATCTCCATAACGCTTCCGCGATTACTAAATGTTCCTGTAACGAAGCGCGCTGCTCTCCGTTGGATCTTCTCTATCTCTTCTATCAACCCTATCTGGTACGGATCCCACACTGCTAAGCAGTTTTCAAGCAGTGGGCGAACAAGCGACCTGTAACCTACTTCCTTTGTTTTCGGATTGCATTTCCTTAGGATTCTTCCAATGAATCTCAGTCTGGCATCTGCTTTACCGACGATCAACTTTATATGTTCATTCCATTTTAAATCACTCCTAATGCGTACTCCCAGATAATTTATGGAATTAACTGCTTCCAGTTGCTGACCTGCTATTTTATAGCTAAATGATAAGGGATCTTTCTTTCTATGTATTCGCAGCACATTACACTTGTCTACATTGAGATTCAATTGCCATTCCCTGCACCATGCGTCAATTCGCTGCACATCCTCCTGCATTTCAGCACAATTTTCCATTGTTACAACCTCTCGATACACCACAGCATCATCGGCAAAAATCCTCAGTGAACTTCCGATGTCATCCACCAGGTCATTTATGTATATTGCAAATAGCAACGGTCCTATGACACTCCCCTGCGGCACACCTGAAATCACTCTTACTTCGGAAGACTTCTCTTCATTGAGAATGACATGCTGCGTTCTGTTATCTAGGAGCTCCTCAATCCAATCACACAAATGGTCTGATAGTCCATATGCTCTTACTTTGTTCATTAAACGACTGTGGGGAACTGTATCGAACGCCTTTCGGAAGTCAAGAAACACGGCATCTACCTGGGAACCCGTGTCTATGGCCCTCTGAATCTCGTGGACGAATAGCGCGAGCTGGGTTTCACACGACCGTCTTTTTCGAAACCCGTGCTGATTCCTACAGAGTAGATTTCTAGTCTCCAGAAAAGTCATTATACTCGAACATAATACGTGTTCCAAAATTCTAGAGATATAGGTCTATAGTTCTGCACATCTGTTCGACGTCCCTTCTTGAAACGGGGATAACCTGTGCCCTTTTCCAATCCTTTGGAACGCTACGCTCTTGTAGAGACCTACGGTACAGAGCTGCAAGAAGGGGGGCAAGTTCCTTCTCGTACTCTGTGTAAAATCGAACTGGTATCCCATCAGGTCCAGCGGCCACTCCTCTTTTGAGTGATTTTAATTGTTTCTCTATCCCTCTGTCGTCTATTTCGATATCTACCATTTTGTAATCTGTGCGACAATCTAGAGAAGGCACTACAGTGTAGTCTTCCTCTGTGAAACAACTTTGGAAAAAGACATTTTGTGTCATACGTCTGCACGCGAGATTTCCACTCTCCTAAACATCCCTAAGTCCAATGTTTTCGAACGCAAAGGGACGCGTCCAGCACAAAAGCGTACAGGTCGACCTCGTCTGTTGACTGACAGAGACCACGGACAGTTGAAGAGGGTCGTCCAGACAGTCACACAGGAATTCCAAACTGCACCAGGATCCACTGCAAGTACTATGACAGTTACGTCAGAGGTGGGAAAACTTGGAGTTCATGGTCGAGCGGCTGCTCACAAGCCACACATCACGCCGGTAAATGCCAAACGACGCCTCGCTCGGTGTGAGGAGCGTAAACATATGACGATTGATCAGTGGAAAAACGTTGTGTGGAGTAACGGATCACAGTACATAATCTGGCAATCTGATGGCAGGGAGTGGGTATGGCGAATGCCCGGTGAACATCATCTGTCAGAGTGTGTAGTGCCAACGGTAAAATTCGGAGGCGGTGGTGTTATGGTGTGATCGGGCTTTTCATGGCGGGAGGGGAGGCTTGCACCCCTTGTTGTTTTGCGTGGTACTCTCACAGCAAAAGCCTGCACTGATGATTTAAGCACCTCTTTGCTTCTCACTGTTGAAGAGCAACTCGGGGATGGCGACTGCACCTTTCACCACCATCGAGCACCTGTTCATAATGCGCGGTCTGTGGCGGAGTGGTTCACGACGGTAACATTCGTGCAATGGTCTAGCCTACACGGAGTCCTGACCTGAATCCTATACAACACCTCTGGGATGTTTTGGATCGCTGACGTCGTTCCAGGCCTCACCGATCGACGTCACTACCTTTCCTCAGCGCAGAACTCCGTGAAGAATGGGCTGCATTCCGCAAGAAACCTTCCAGCACCTGATTGAACGTATGCCTGCGAGACTGGAAGCTGTCATCAAGGCTAAGGGTGGGTCAACACCATTTTGAATTCCAGTATTAGCGATGGCTAGTGCCAAGAACTTGTAAGTCATTTTCAGCCAGGTATCTTGATACTTTTGATCACATAATCTAGTTAACCGCCTCTTAACAGCCAATCACACAGAGGTGCGAATTACCAATAGAAATGTCCATCACAGAAAAGTAACTCAGCGACTCAGAAACTATTTGATTAGAGCAGGCGGTTTCTTGCACTGGAAACGATGAGACAACTAGCTGTTAATTAAGTACTGGTCAAACAAAATGTAGAATGATAATGAGACTGCATGGTAGGCTAAAAATGACTGATGAAAACCAGTTAGCAGTTCATTACCATAGCACCAGCACTGGTGGTAGACATCCAAACAGTTGTCTGTACGTTGTCAGTTTGGATGCTCCATACTCAAGGGGCTGATTTCATGTATCAGGTTTTGACTTGCAATTGCAGACAAGTACATGTGATTTTGACCACTACCAGTATCCCCTGTTTTTCTGTTTCTTTTTTTTAATGAAGCATTACCACTATTGTTATTGAGCTTATAGAAAACAGGAGATTATACAAAAATGCAACTGATGAACAAAGAAAAGCTGAATACAGAAGACTAAGGAATTTAGTTAATAGAGAATCTAGGAAAGCAAAAGAAAATTTGAAACTTCCTGGCAGATTAAAACTGTGTGCCGGACCGAGACTAGAACTCGGGACCTTTGCCTTTCGCGGGCAAGTGCTCTACCAAGTCAGCTACCCAAGCACGACTCACGCCCCGTCCTCACAGCTTTACTTCTGCCAGTACCTCGTCTCCTACCTTCCAAACGTTACAGAAGCTCTTCTGCGAACCTTGCAGAACTAGCACTCCTGAAAGAAAGGATATTACGGAGACATGGCTTAGCCGCAGCCTGGGGGATGTTTCTGGAATGAAATTTTCACTCTGCAGAAATGTGCAGGGAAGTGGAAGAAAATATGCAAAACGGAAGAAACTGATTTAGCCTACAGAAAGGCAAATCAGTTTTTTAACAAACGTAAAACAACACTCTTAGGCACAATAGAAAATAAAGAGGGGAAATTGCTGTTTGGTGAAGACTTAGTGAAGAGATGGAAAGAATACATAGAGGTGTTGTACGCCGGAACACCTCTTTCCGAGGAAGTCATAGGAAGAGAAGAGCAAGAAGATGAAGGTGACAAGGGAGAAGCCATTCTGCAAGAAGAATTTTACAGAGCTCTAAAAGGACTACGAGACAACAAAGCAATGGGTATTGATGACATCCCTGCAGAACTAATAAAGAACCTTGGTGACAGCACGAAAGTGATGCTGCTTAAACGTATTAGGTCCATCTACAACACAGGAGAGATACCGACAGACTTCCACAAATGTATCATTGTTCCTATTGAAACGGAACTTGTTGTACCGTTCCAATGTTTTATTAAATTGCTAGCACGCAGAAATTATTTGCAAGAGTTTCTTCTGTTGCAGGTAATACCTCAGCTGGTGTCCAAAACGAGAGAATGGACTAAACAGTGTTATTTATTGAATTTTTTTATGTTGTGTCCCATGTTTCCCAGTTTGCTTTCATTTGTGCGACCTGGACTGTATAAATGAGTGAATGTGTGAACTAGCAGAAAGCTTTAGGCACAGATTGTAACACTGCACGAATGGTCGTCCTGGCTTAAGGTAGTACAAACCCCCCAAGCGTGAACAAGTTTAGCAGAGACCAAGTTTGCAGGTCAGGGCAAAGATGACACGTGGGCGCGCGTACTGGCTCTGTCAGGTTGACACGCCATCCACACCACGTTTGTAAGCGGAACTGTTAGGCGAATTCGCTTGGAAGAGCACTTGTTCCTGGGTCGTGGTGCGGGACAGACATGGAGACGCAGCTCCCGTCTTGGTAATGTTAACATAGGTATTAGATTGTCTCAAATCTGCTGTGTAATGAAGTCCAGATGTTGAAATCAGGTGCGAGATTAGTGCGAGATTACCACTGAACACCATAAGAGAATTGATTTTCTTAATTTACTCGAATTTCAGTAGACCTTGCGTCAGTGCCCTGTTCAGGCAACGCACCATGTGCCATAAGCTCACGGTCACGTTACTGCTCTGTGCTTAACGGAAATTCACTCATTCAATGTATTTTAATCTGCTCTTCCATTTACAGTAATATTTTTGGGGATTTTTATTTATTTTCCGTATGTTTTCTTTGTGAATTGGTTTCGCGCCACTTGGTCGGTTGGAGCAACCGCCGCATTGATATATTGTAGTTTCGGTCTGAAAATATATTGTACACGATGAATAATCATACGATAGTGAGCGAGGGTAAAATAGGGAAGGGATAATCGTGTGTGTCCATATTTTTCTGGGTTTCTGTTGGCTACTGAAACTTGACCATGTGAGTTGAACTGCGTTGCAGTGATGTTTCTTGTGCACCCCCATAACGATCTGATTTGTTGGCGATGTTGTGCGTTAAGTAAAATACACGTGCCACTAGGAAAAGTATCGGATTTTAATGCCCACTGATTTTACTACGTCCATCATAAAAAATAGGTGGCAGTGGGTACCCCAGGCGAATTATGGGTCATGAAAGCAAATAAAAGCTATATACTGCCTATTAAGCCCTGTATAGGTGCCTTCTGTAATGGTTAAAAAAAATGCTTTATCTGTTGCATTCCAATTTTTACCGGTTCATTAAAACCTTCCGCTAGAAATTATTAATACCCAGCAATAACTCGCAGGGGCCAGTAATTTCGTGGACCACACGAACTTAAGAAACTATTTACTACAGATGGTAGCTTGCAGGAGCGGTAGGACATGTCGAAGCGACGGTAATCTACCTACTTAGGTAGACTTTTACCACCACCAGTACTAGAAGGTTATGTTGCACGTGGCGACCCCGCCTGGATATCGAGTCACAGGTCCTTTTGATCAGTAATTAGGTTGCATTAAATTAACAAAATTGAATGAAATAGTAATTTTTTTCTTGTGTAGTGGAGCACAATTCTGCTTGTGCTGAATAGAGCGTTGCTTCTATCTATGTTGTGTTCTGCTGATTTTGTTGTGTCTTGGCCTATAGTTGAATTTACGGGTGTTTTGGTACATGAGATCGGTTAATTAGATATTTCTGGGTTATTTTGTTGTACGTTGTATAGTGTGTAGGGGACAGTGATTAAAACCGTAAACATAGGTAATGAGTCAGATTATTACTAGAGTGCGCGCGAAAAGCATAGCAGAGATGGATATGTTGCACGACGAAAACGGTGGTGTGTGCAGCACGCAGGGATTGCCGGCTGGTGCGGAGTACCAAACCGGGGTGAGCTGACCGCGGGCCACGGACAAAGTGGAGCCTCGTGCGTTCGTAACGGGACTCGGGCCCCAGGCAGGCAGTGCGGAGGCGGCCTTGGAAGCCACCAGCACGAGTGAGGGTGCGACTCAGGAATGTGCATCCGAGCCAACTTTCACAGCACAGGCTAGCGCGGGAGATACGGGCCACGAGAACCCACTGCTAGCAAGTGTTTTGCAATTCGTGAAGCAGCAAGCCGATGATCAGAAGAGGGTAAATAAGGCGTTAGAAGACTCAAATAAGACATTACTGGACTCAAACAATTATAATATAATTTGACCTTACAAATTAATAACTCAAATAAGGCATTACGCGAGGAACTAACAAGAAAATTAGACGAACAGATAGGCGCAATTAATAGCCGTTTTGACGAACAAGAACGCAAGCTAGGGCACCAACAGGAACGCCTAGAAGCGTTAGAAACCCGAGTCGAAACAGCCACTGCTGGAAACCAGGCACTGGCTGACTCCATGTTAAAGGGGATACAGTCTGTGCAAACCGAAGTCAGCGAGGCCACAAACAGACTCGAAAACCGGGTCACAGTGCTTGAAAGTGACCTGTCCCTGCGAGAAATAGTGCTTCCTTCCGAGTCGCAAGTTAGAGAATTATTAGAGAGCGTCTGCACGGAACAGAGAGAAGTGGTTGCTCGTATGAGCGAACAGATAGCCGCTCAGGGTGAGCAGCTAAAGGCGCAAGCAGACGAGACTGATAGGGTCATCAATCAGGTAGGCGTCCTGACGAGTGCGGTAGAGGAAATCGCGCTGAATAATGGAACGGACTCGGATAGGACACAGCCAGTACCTGTCGCGGAATCCGCAGAAATTCAGTCACTTCTGCAGTTTAAAAGGGTGCAGGCGGATATTAGCAAATGCAATCGGGACATGATAGCTGACCTGCATAATAAGCTGCAGGAAAATCAAAGCGCCAACGGCAGTAATTCTGTCAGTAATGCGGCTAGGGGAGCAGAAAGTTCCAGCAGTGAACGTAGACGCAGAGAAGAAGAGGAATACCGTGATTTTGAAGAGAGACTCGGTAATTTAAGGCGTAATCCGGAGCCGCCTACTCGGACGGCTGATCATGGTATGAATTTTGATACTGATGAGGAAGAATGCAGGAGACACTTTGTCTCAGTGCAATCTTATTTTCTTTTCCCCGACCCGATCCACGACGTAGCGCCCTCGATGTGGCTCAATCAGTTTGAACACTCGCTCTGCCTCGCTCCTGGGGAGATGTGCTAAGAATAAAATTCGCGCGCAGTCACCTGAGAGGTGAAGCGGCTACCCCGATTACAAATAATACTTAAGGACTGTCGAACGTACGAGGACTTTAAGGCGGCTTTCCTCAGCGAGTTCTGGTCTCGGAGCATGCAAGAGCGGGTGAAATTGGGCAACTTAACGCGAGAGAACTACGTAGACAGTACGTTCAGACACCCGGTAGAGTACTACAAAGACATGGTCAAGAGCAATCACTTCCTTGATGCACTGTATGATCCTAAGATACTCAATAGTATCTGTCTTACTAAACTCCCGCGCAAACTGCGTAAAGAAATTACAATTGCGGGAACAGGCATGGACGAAGTTAGTGGCTTTCAGAACCTGCTGCAAGAGTTGGGTACTGAAAGAAATATAAGTGAGCAGCAAAACGCCGTTAGGTTTGAAGGAAAGCGCGACGTGAATGTCGGGCGAAGGCGCAACCAGAGTTGGAGAGTTTTCCGGTAATAATAATCACGGTCGTGGACATGACAGGCGTGGGCGTGCCTCTTGGAGCCCGCGACAACGCAGCAGAGGCTGGGGACGCCCTAGGGAAGAGCGGTTCCGTCCTAACGAGCAGAATTCGTGGCACGCAGCAGGCGGGAGGTCAGAGGAGCCACGTAATTCCCGCGGTGGTACGGAACGCGAAAACAGGGGATCAATATCTGGCAGACTTCCAAGGAATCCTGAACGAAATTCCATACGGGACGATGAAGCTCAGTCCTGCACTGGTCCTGAAGAATCAGGCACCTCCCAACAGAATTAGGGAACTGGTAGATTGGCCACCAGAAAGGCGGCAACAACACAGGGTAGTGGTAGAGTTAGCAATTGCAAATATCAGGAAGGAGGCGTTAAGTAGAAAAAGGCAACAAAGGGGACGCATTAGATAATTAGTACTGGAAATTGGTGATAAGGTTCTCGTGAGGACTCATAGATTATCCAAAAGACACCGGCATATTAGCAGTAAGTTTTTCAACGTGTATTCAGGACCCTTTAGGGTGAGACGTGTCGCACATCAGAACGCCAGTGAAATCGAAACTGTCTGGTCTCGTAAGCCAAGAGGCTTGCACCACATATCCAACGTCAAAAAATGGATAGAGTAAGAACAAGGGACAGGAGGGTCATCCTGTACAGGCAACCATTTAGTTTAGTGTAATCGTAGTACTCCACAATATCTTAGGCAATGGATTTGGTACTCTTCTTGCTCTTTTTGCCTGGTCATAAGCTAGAAGCTAAGTGGATAAAACGAGTGTCGAAGGAAGATATTCGTACGCTATGGTGGTGATTTGCTCTGGAGAAGCGAGGATCACTCGTAAGGGAAACGAGAAGTAGTTACGCTGGGAAAGGTAGACCTTTGCAAAGTATATTGATGGGGAAACGCGCCATAGATGCCATAGATGCGCCAAGGTAGCGACGGGACCAGTTGTCGGTTGCAAAAGGCACCGAATTTTTGTGTGGTTGTGGTATTTGTGTTTTAGTGTTGTGCAGAGACGCAGCGCTATAAAGTGTTACAGACTTACGCGGTGGTGACTTTGAGAGACCCCGAGAGCGAGCTGAACTTGGTAAGGAGTATGTGACACACCGTAGCAAGGATAATCAGACGGAGGCAAGTTAAGGTTCCTGGAGGTAAACCATCCAGAGGAATGAAGGCACGACTGAATGACGAGGAAGCCCCAGAGAGGTAACAGGAAGGAGTACCGACTGCAGCCACGAATGAGATCTTGACGTAAGATGATGACACTCTAGAAACGAGATGTAAAGTGTGCCCTTAGATTTATAACTATTAGTATGTGGTATGCGGTTTCTGTGCTTGAATGTTTGTTCCCAGGGAATAAACAGCACTGAAAGGGACGAGATGCTGATTAGAATGGCCTCAGATGAAATTGCGAGTAAAGAGGACTGATGTGATGACCCAAAGTTGTTGGTGTAATGTTCTGTGAGTCTTTTCCAAGTAAAAAAACAGCCGTAACTTGTTCTTGGCGGACTGAACTTGACAAAACGGAGAGGAAACATCTGAGTCGGGTAAAGCATGAAACTGGAATGAGAGGTAATAACTCCAGGTGGTATCGTTCCAATGAACTTCTATTCTGTGTTTTTCTTGTGATGTGTAACTAGCTACTCAGTGTTTGATGGTGCGCTAAACTGGTCATACCTAATGAATGAGCAGTTACGTCGCCTGTGTTGGCTTTGCCTGCGTGTTAAAGGAACAAAAAAAAAAACGTTGGGATAATGCTTCTAGCTATCTGTCAGTACTGCTAACGATCTCTCATAATAGTAGATTAGAAAAATTTGATGGTGAAAGCAATATCTAAAACGTTGTGGTGTGACATATAAATGTCTGCAGTAATACTCGAGTAGTTTGAAAATGCGAGCATGCAAGAAGGAAGGAAGATAGAGAGGTAGATCGTGGTGGTGGTGTAGTGGTTTACGCAACAATCCCCAAAACCCAAGATACCTGCCCTACTCCACAATCGAGACAGAAGGGTTGCTCCTTTATGGGCACTCAAATATGATTGGTATCTAAGGAAGCAGCCATAAGAATTTAACAGTTGTCAGAGAGAAGTAAATCACCTGTAGCCAAAAAATAGGCTAGCAATTTTTATAAAACGTCTTCCGCACAGTAACGCCTTTTGGAGACGTATTTTTTTCCTGTGTTGTAATTATTATTCACGAATCGAGAAACCTGTATTTGAACTCAGTTACTGTAAATTGCCAAACAGATAAGCGTAAGATTTCAGAGAGGCCTGTGTATAAACAAAATGTAATATGTAGGGGTTAAGAATTACTTTGTATTAGTAAGTATTTGTCATCCATTGTAAAGTCCTGGTGAAACCTGTAAATAATTAAGATTTGTGTACTGTAGGTTAATTGAGAAATGTACTTGGTGTACTCAAGTGAGGAGATGATGACCACTAACAATTAACAGAATGACGATTGTTGTGTCTGAATGTTGCAAGGCGATGGCGAGGAAAGGGCGGCTTACCGAGTCCAGGTGGCAAGGACACGGGAGAACCTGCCCCGGTGCTGCAGCCGAGCGCGGAAGGGCGCGCACGCACGGGCCAGGCGGTATGAATGGAGCCTTGCACACCCCTCCCCCCCACCCCACCCCCCGCGGCAGAGCCGGGGCGTGGCTAGCCGTCCACGGCGGCCCTGTGCTGACGCACCACTCTCAGCTGCTTGGCACGCGCCGGCGGCCTCGGGCGGCTACCTGCAGGTATTCACGGCCACGCGGAGCGGCTCAGCCTTTTAACCACTAAAGAGGCCCTGATGTTATCGCTCCGGCGCATCTTGTCAGGGGGCGACTCGCATGCCGTTACGACTGGATGCAAGAGGCGGCGGTCGTAATAACTTTAGCACAAGCCATTAGCGTGACCGAACTTGTCAGGTGAAGTAGGTTGCTGTTCGGTTTGTTTCCAGAGCTAAGAGATGATGGGGTACAGACTGAAGGCTCCCAGTCTCATAGGTAACCCCTGTAGTGACTATGGACACGGAAATGAGGGAGAACCCGTTAAAGACTGGCAATATAAAGACAGCATATTTCGGACTTAGAGATAGGGCATAAACTCGCCGATATTTAATTAGATCCTGATGAACTACACTAGCAGTTTTACTGATCCATGATAGGTTTCGGACTCGAAGAGGACATAACCTCGCCGATATTTGACTAAGTAGATGATATCACGATGAACTTCACTAGCACTTTTCGTGATCCATGATAGGTTTTGACGTAAAGAGGACTTGGACCCTCCGTTATTTAATGAAGAAAAGTGTGTCGTGATGAACTTCACTTGCATTTTCAGTGATCCATGACGTTGAGGTGTAGACACCGCCAGCAGTGCCTGCTGTGAGAGCTACGAACTGTTCGCCACCGAAAGTTAAGGCAATAAGACTAGTAAACCTGCCACGCAATAATTTAGCGGTTGAATGAGGACAGTAGGAAAACTTCAAGCCATAAAGGGACACAAACGTTCAGAACGATTGTATGACAGGTGATTTAAGTGGGCTTACGGGAACTGCTTTACCTTTAGTCCAGCCCATTCCACTAGTCATGGTGCTTGCAGGACAACAAAGGCAACCGCTTTAACAGTGTGTTCACTGCCAACGGACCTCTAGCTTGCCATCAGAATTTCGCAGAAGACAATTGATCTGGGCGCAATAAAACTTAAGGAGACAGCATGTGAGGCATGAGAGACGGCAGAGTGTAATAGGCTACCCCCCAAAAGTTACTTTGGAAGAAAGCCCTCCCCGACAACAACCCTAGATTGTGTGCGTGTGACTTAACAGTGCCGCGCTGACTACTGAAGTGTAGGAAGTGCCAGTGATAACCGACCTAACCAGAGAGCTAGCCCCTTCTTTCAAGTGTTTCTGTATCATGCCACTCAAGAGAGAATCTTGTATCTTATTCATGTAAATATGTTGAGTATGATGTATAAAGTGTTACTTGTCCTAGGTTAGTCGTGTCATTGGTTTATCCTTCTTTGATGACTTCATAGCAGATTCTGAGCAGAGAGGAAAAGGAGAGGACCATTGGCTTTAACATAAAGTATTATCTCTAAAGTTATAAGTATAGTAAGGTGCATGTCGTTAGTCTGTCATCTACCAGCCTGAAACTGGGGATGTAAGATGGGGTAAATTTTCTGACCCAAAGCAAGATGTACGCCCAATGAGTTAATCATAACCTAGGCCGACAATGTTTCTCTCAATCCTGTCTGGCCAGAATTAAGTGTGTGTCATGACAAGGCGGCCATAAGCCTCGGTGTAGCAGAGATAAGATACTTGATTTTAACTGGACCTAAGACATGTGTCAAGGGATATTGTTTTGTGAGCTATTTGTGCCTATATAATTGTTCATGACATTGCTTTCATGGCCCACGTAGCTTTATTGCAATCAATAATGAGAATGCTTTATTAAGGGTTTAGTGATAGGCTAGCACACTCAATAACTAATGAAACTTAAATTAGAGTTTTTACTAGAGTTTCTGATAAGATGAATAATAGAAAAAGGTTTGTAGCCCCTGAAGGCGATATATTTTTATTAAGCGATTGTTTATTCATTTTTGATGTGTTGTTAAACAGTAACTGCCACCCTTGCTATAATTGTTTCATCTCACAGTGTCTTGACATAACTAAGAGTGTTTCCATTATGTGTATTTATTTGTCTTTGTAATTACGTGAATATTTCTCATTTTAATATTTTGAACAGTACTTCTGTGATGCCTATTGAGAACCACTAACTGCCCCCCTTGTTATGAGTGTTCCAATTCACAGTGTGTTAAAACAATTAAGTGTGTTTCCATAATGTGTACCCATCTGTATTGTACAATTGTGATTAATTACTTAAGGTGATATCGTTTCTAGAACCTTCAAGGATGCTCTGAATATTTGTTGCAATAATTCATTGTGTTTGCATAATGTGTACCCATCTGTATTTTATAATTGAGATTAATTACCTGAGATGATGTCACTTATAGAACATTCACAATGCTGAGATTATTTGTTGCAATTGTCACTGCGTCAATGATATTATTTTGTGCGATCTTGGCAGACTAACTGTCCAGTGTTGTACTTTGAACAGTGGCTAGCGTAGCATGTTAAAAATATATGTATATAAAACGGATTGGTGCAGCGTGGAGGTTAGGGTCTTCTCCCCGTGGCACCAATTGAAAAATGTTCTTGACTGTCGTTCCATCGCAAAGCCAGCCCGAAGTCCATTTTCTTCGAAGATACCAGAGTGTGATGAAACGGAACTTGTTGTACCGTTCCAATGTTTTATTCAATTGCTAGCACGCAGAAATTATTTGCAAGAGTTTCTTCTCTTGCAGGTAATACCTCAGCTGGTGTCCAAAAGGAGAGAATGGACTAAACAGTGTTATTTATTGAATTTTTTTATGTTGTGTCCCACGTCTCCCATTTTCCTTTCATTTGTGCAGCCTGGACGGTATAAATGAGTGAATGTGTGAACTAGCAGAAAGCTTTAGGCACAGATTGTAACACTGCACGAATGGTCGTTCTGGTGTAGGATAATACCAACCCCCCCAAGTGCGAACAAGTTTAGCAGAGACCAAGTTTGGAGGTCAGGGCAAAGATGACACGTAGGCGCGCGAATTGGCTCTGTCAGGTTGGCGTGCCCCCCCCCCCCCCCCCCCCCACGTTTGTAAGCGGAACTGTTAGGCGAATTCGGTTGGAAGAGCACTTGTTCCTGGGTCGTGGTGCGGGACAGACATAGAGACGCAGCTCCCGTTTTGGTAATGTTAACATAGGTATTAGATTGTCTCAAATCTGCTCTGTAATGAAGTCCAGATGTTGAAATCAGGTGCGAGATTACCACTGAACACCAAAGGGAATTGATTTTCTTAATTTACTCGAATTTCAGTAGACCTTGCGTCAGTGCCTTGTTCAGGCAACGCACATTGTGCCTTAAGCTCACGGTCACGTTACTGCTCTGTGCTTAACGGAAATTCACTCATTCAATGTATTTTAATCTGCTCTTCCATTTACAGTAATGTTTTGGGGATTTTTATTTATTTTCCATATGTTTTCTTTGTGAATTTGCTTTCGCGCCACGTGGTCGGTTGGAGCAACCGCCGCATTGATAAATTGTAGTTTCGGTGTGAAAATATATTGTACACGATGAATAATCATACGATAGTGAGCGAGGGTAAAATAGGGAAGGGATAATCGTGTGTGTCCATATTTTTCTGGGCTCTGTTGCCTACTGAAACTTGGCCATGTGGGTTGAACAGCATTGCAGTGATGTTTCTTGTGCACCCCCATAGCGATCTGATTTGTTGGCGATGTTATGCGTTAAGTAAAATACTCGTGCCACTAGGAAAAGTATCGGATTTTAATGCCCACTGATTTTACTACGTCCATCATAAAAAATAGGTGGCAGTGAGCACCCCAGTCGAATTCTGGGTCATGAAAGCAAATAAAAGCTGTATACTGCCTATTAAGCCCTGTATAGGTGCCTTCTGTAATGGTTTAAAAAAATGCGTTATCCGTTGCGTTCCAATTTTTACCGGTTCATTAAAACCTTCCGCTAGAAATTATTAATACCCAGCAATAACTCGCAGGGGCCAGTAATTTCGTGGTCCACACGAATTTAAGAAACCATTTACTGCAGACGGTAGCTTGCAGGAGCGGTTGGACAGGTCATAGCGACGGTAACCCACCTACTTAGGTAGACTTTTACCACCACCAGTACTGGATGGTTACGTTGCACTATACCAAAGCAGACAGTAGCTACAAAATGTGAGCAGTACCGAACTGTAAGTCTAATATCACATGCATAAAAAATTCTCATAAAATTAGTTCTGAAGAGAATTGAAGAGAAGGTGGAGGATATGCTGAGTGAAGATCAGTTTGGTCCAGAAGGGGATTGGGAACAAGAGAGGTGATTCTGGCACTAAGACTCGTTATCGAAAGGCAATGACAGAAAAATAAACCAACTTGTATTGCCTCTGTAGACCTGGAAAAGGCATTTGTTAACGTTATCTGGCAAGAGATGTTCAGAGTACTGAGGAAAAGTGGAATAAAGTACAAAGACATCCGTGTGATACTCAGTTTCTATAAGAATGAGGTGGCAGAGATTAGGGACTGTCACCAGGAACAAGAAGCAAATATTAGAAAAGGGGTAAGACAAGGGTGTGCTCTCTCTCCTCTTATATTCAATGCTTGCGCCTAGGAAACTATAGACCAAGTTCGAGAAACTACTAAGGTGGGTATGAAAATTAGTGGGATGAAGATAGACATGGTACGTTATGCAAATGATATTGCTATAGTCACCGAGACAAAAGAAGATCTATGGGAAGTCCTCAGAACAATGGAAAAAATTCTATGCAATCAGTGTGGAATGAGAATAAACAAGAAAAAGACCAAAGTGATGGCATGCAGTAAGGGGCAGAATATGAACGTCTGAGAATGAGAATTGGAAGAGAGGAACTGGAAGTCATAGAGGAATTTACTTACCTGGGAAGCAAAATCACAAGGGATTGTAGAAGCTGGAAAGAAATTGCGACCAGAATACAAAAGGCCAAAATTCCATTTAACTGGCGGAGGAACTTACTCACCAGCAACAACATCAGTCTGAAAATGAGGAAACGTATCATGAAAGCTTTCGTTTGGAGTGTGGCCCTATAAGGGTGTGAAACTTAGACAATTGGAAGAGAAGAGAGAAGAAGGCTAGAGGCCCTGGAGATGTGGTGCTATAGAAAGACGATGAAGATCAGCTGGAGAGACAAAAAGTAACGAATGAAGAGGTGCTTAGAAGAGTACAGGAAACCAGATGTCTGTGGAGGCACATCTAAACAAGAAGAGACAAACTTTTAGGGCACGTCCTACGACACAACAAAATGATTGGAACAATAGCAGAAGGAGCTACTGAGGGAAGCAATCGGCGGGGGTGACCAAGGATATCACACATGCAACACATCATGAATGACGTTGGATGTAACACATACGTGGAAACGAAGACAAAGGCAGACAGAAGAGAGGAATGGCGCTCCGCTGCAAACCAACCTCAGGGTTGAACACTGAAAGAAAAGAAGACCAGTGTTAGAAGTCCGGGTGGGACAGTGGGTCCGTGTGATCCTGTGCACACCACAGATGAGGGCAAAGCTGCACCGACTCCACCAGGGCCACACCTACGAAAGAAGTGTGGTTGCGAAAAGCATTACTTGGCTATTGGCCACTGCACAGTCGTTAAAAACTCTCTTCGTCTACATCTCCATTCCATACTAAAGATGAAAATGCATTTGACGTAATTGTCAGAACATAGTTACACTTTGAGTATGCGAGCTGGATGGAAACACGGTAAGTTAGTTTGGCTGTACAGACTCGCTTCCAAGTGATACAGTGCCATTAATATCCGCAGGTGCATATAATATTTAGAGAAAAAGAAACTGTTTGGCTGGTGGATATTGGGTTTATTAGCTGGAACATCTTTCTTTCCATAATAAGAAAAGGAGTTTGTTATTAATTCCCTTTGTTTAGTAAAGAATTTGCAGAATGTTTACTCCTCACCGTATGATGAAGCCGTAGTATATGCGGAAATGTTCTCCTTGTGTGACTGTAGAGTTATACAGTGTGACTTAGACAGAGTTTCTGTTTTGTCTGGATGAATGGCCGTTTCTCTAAACGTAGGTTCAAAATGGTTCAAATGGCACTGAGCACTATGGGACTCAACTGCTGAGGTCATTAGTCCCCTAGAACTTAGAACTAGTTAAACCTAACTAACATAAGGACATCACAAACATCCATGCCCGAGGCAGGATTCGAACCTGCGACCGTAGCGGTCCTGTGGTTCCAGACTGCAGCGCCTTTAACCGCACGGCCACTTCGGCCGGCCAATCTAAACGTAGGAAAATGTAAATTAATGCAGATAAGTAGGAAGAAAAATCCTGTAATGTTTGAGCACAGTGACAGTGCTGTGCTACTTGACAAATTCACATCGGTTAAATATCTACTCATAACATTGCAAAGTGATATGAAATCTAATGAGCACATTAAAACAGCAGTAAGGAAGGTGGATTTTCAGCTACAGTTTACTGGAAAAGTTTTAGGAATGTGTAGCTCACCTACAAAAGGAGACCACATACACAACACTAAGGCAACCCTATTCTTGAGTACCCTTAGAGTATTTGGCATCCTCAGAAAGTAATATTAAAGAAAGACATTGAAGCAATACAGAAGCACTCTGCTAGATCTGTTACCAGTAGATTTGACCATCGTGAGACTGCTACTGAGACGCTACATAAACTCAAATGGGAATCCCTAAAGGGAAGACGACACACTTCCCATGAAATAGCTACAGCCGCCTGTAGAAAAATCTACAGCGACCAACATATATTTTGCATAACTATCACAAACACCAGATAAATTAGAGCTCTTGCGGAGGCATGTAAGCAATATTTTTTTCCCTCGCTTAGAGTGGAATAGAAAAGGAAATCGTTGGTAGTGGTACATGGTATCCTCCACAATACAACATACAGTGGCTTGCTGACTTATGTACATAGATGTAGATGTAACACAGAGTTTTCGGAACAGTATCAGAATGAACATATTGTCTTGTTGGGACACTGTAGTGAAGTTGTCACTTGCCAATGGTGAACTGCCATGTTTCATTATTTACATGAGTGCTATGAGGAATAAATACAAAATCAAATAGGGGTAATGCAGGAGTAGGTTTAATAATGAATAAAGAATAGGAGTTCGGGTAAGCTACAACATAGCCGGCCGCTGTGGTCTAGCGGTTCTAGGCGCCCAGTCCGGAACCGCGCGACTGCTACGTCGCAGGTTCGAATCCTGCCTCGGGCATGGATGTGTGTGATGTCCTTAGGTTAGTTAGGTTTAAGTAGTTCTAAGTTCTAGGGGACTGATGACCACAGTAGTTAAGTCCCATAGTGCTCAGAGCCATTTGAACCATTTGAAGCTACAACAAACAACATAGTGAACGCATTATTGTGTCCAAGATAGACACGAAGCCCATGCCTATGACAATAGTACAAGTCTATATGCCAACTAGCTCTGCAGATGACGAAGAAATTGAAGAAATGTATGATGAGATAAAAGAAATTATTCAGATAGTGAAAGGAGACGAAAATTTAATAGTCATGGGGGACTGGAATTCGATAGTAGGAAAAGGAAGAGAAGGAAACATAGTAGGTGAATATGGATTGGGGGTAAGAAATGAAAGAGGAACCTGCCTGGTAGAATTTTGCACAGAGCACAACTTCATTATAGCTAACACTTGGTTCAAGAATCATAAAAGAGGGTTGTATACATGGAAGAAGCCTGGAGATACTGACAGGTTTCAGATAGATTATATAATGGTAAGACAGATATTTAGGAACCAGGTTTTAAATTGTAACACATTTGCAGGGGAGATGTGGACTCTGACCACAATCTATTGGTTATGAACTGTAGATTAAAACTGAAGAAACTGCAAAAAGGTGGGAATTTAAGGAGATGGGACCTGGATAAACAGGAAGTGCAAAATGGCTAAGCAGGGATGGCTAGAGGACAAATGTAAGGATTTAGAGGCTTATCTCACTAGGGATAAGATAGATACTGCCTACAGGAAAATTAAAGAGACCTTTGGAGAAAAGAGCTCAGATGGAAACCCAGTTCTAAGCAAAGAAGGGAAAACAGAAAGGTGGAAGGCGTATATAGAGGGACTATACAAGGGCGATGTACTTGAGGGCAATCTTATAGAAAGGGAAGACGATGTAGATGAAGATGAAATGGGAGATATGATACTGCAGGAAGAGTTTGATAGAGCACTGAAAGACCTAAGTCGAAACAAAGACCCGGGAGTAGACAACATTCCATTAGAACTACTCACGGCCTTGGGAGAGCCAGTCCTCACAAAACTTTGCCATATGATGAGCAAAAAGTATGAGACAGGCGAAATACCCTCAAACTTCAAGTATAATATAATAATTCCAATCCAAAAGAAAGCAGGCGTTGACAGATGCGAAAATTACCGAACTATCAGCTTAATAAGTCACATCTGCAAAATACTAACGCGAATTCTTTGCAGACGAATGGAAAAGCTGGTAGATGCCGAGCTCGCGGAAGATCAGTTTGGATTCCGTAGAAATATGGGAACACCTGAGGCAATACTGACCCTACGACTTATCTTAGAAGGTAGATTAAGAAAAGGTAAACCTACGTTTCTAGCATTTGTAGACTTGGAGAAAGCTTTTGACAATGTTGACTGGAATACTCTCTTTCAAGTTCTGAAGGTGGCAGGGGTAAAATACAGGGAGCGAAAGGCTATTTACAATTTGTACAGAAACCAGAAGCCAGTTATAAGAGTCAAGGGACATGAAAGGGAAGCAGTGGTTGGGAAGGGAGTGAGATAGGGTTGTAGCCCCTCCCCAATGTTATTCAATCTGTATATTGAGCAAGCATTAAAGGAAACAAGGAAAATTCGGAGTAGGTATTAAAATCCATGGAGAAGAAATAACAACTTTAAGGTTCGCCGATGACATTGTAATTCTGTCAGAGACAGCAAAGGACTTGGAAGAGCAGTTGAACGGAAGGGACAGTGTCTTGAAGGGACGATATAAGATGAACATCAACTAAAGCAAAACGAGGATAATGGAATGTAGTCGAATTATGTCGGGTGATGCTGAGGGAATAAGATTAGGAAATGAGACACTTAAAGTAGTAAATGAGTTTTGCTATTTGGGGAACAAAATAACTGATGATGGTCGAAGTAGAGAGGATATAAAATGTAGACTGGCAATGGCAATGAAAGCATTTCTGAAGAAGAGAAATTTGTTATCATCGAGTATTGATTTAAGTGTTATTTTTATTCAATTAACTGGAAGGAAAGTGATTTTTTAAATTTTTATTCCACTATCACGTTACTTTAATCAGTGTATTAATTGTTTAAGTTGTAATTACTTGTTCTCATCATTCTTTTTCCACTTCGAATCTTTGTGCATGTGAATTTCATTATTTTCAATTTATCTATCATAATATTTAAACGCTTTAAAATGCCATTTTATCATTCAAAAAAACAAAATTGTGTCAAAAACATATTTTTTGTTACAAGGTGCATAGCTTTTTTGGATGGCAAGTGCCACATTGACATTTACAAAAAAATTCTTATTGCACTATGCACAAAACAACGCAGATGACGAAAGAAGGGTTATAAGTAAAACCGTATGTAGCAAAGTCAGGAATAAAAATAATGAAGGCGATAACATGGACGAGAATATAAGATGATAAAAGGAAAGAAATTAAATCGTAACCAATAAATCACAATAATTAAATTCACATGCACAAGTATCCCAAGTGGTAGAAAATTTTAGGAAGAAAAAATGAGAGCAATTGAAAGAATGAACAGTGTAAATAAATTGACGTTACAAAGAAATAAAAAATGTTATATTTAAAACTGTTATTTGAATAAAAATAACGATCAAAGTGATTTCAATAAAGATTAAAAAATAAAAGAATTCTAAGTCTGTAACGAGATACGAATCTACTCAACGCTCTAGTAGAGATACTCACGAAATTCAGAAATTCTTTTCATCGATCACTCACAGACGAGGGCCCACCAGTGTGAACGACTGCAGGGTGTGACGCCTTGGACCATCACTGTATAACGGTTACAAAAATTCGAGCCCACTCTCGGAGACATCTTCTAGTCAGTGACTCTTCAGTGCTGTGACGTCACGTTGTATCATAGCGACAACTCCTACCGATTTGCGCGCACAACAGAGGCGATACAAAGAGTGCAGACGCGACTGTCGATGATATGTGCCACTCTATTGTGTTGAATGAACACCGAAAGATCTGTTTGCGTGGAGATGTGACAGAAAGCTGCTGCCGTGTTTGGAGCTGCCAATAGCTACACGGTGAATGAAGTTGCCTGATTTGTTGGCGTATCAAGGCGTATTTTACAACATGTCTGCAACGAATGATTTCCATCTCGAAAACATGTAATACGGCACAAAATTGCTACAAACCCGACAGAAATGTCAGCTGTTAGTCAATGCTTGTCCTTCCCAGTCAGTTTCTCAGCCATGATTGTGAAGGGAACTCCACGCAGTGGCAAACTGGAGTAGGAAACTTCGCTAAAGTCCATAAAGTCCATCCCTCGCAACGGCATGTAAAGCTGCTCGTCTTCGATTTGCGACACAACGGCGCAACTGGACGTTACATGACTGTAGGGAGTAGCACGTTCCGACCAGTTTCGACTTTGCCCCTTTTCAAACAATGCAGGGCGTTGATTGGACCGACGGCTCTATGAGGCGTGTAGCCTGCAGCGTGTGGACGGCACAGTTGAGGCCGGAGGTGGTTTTGTTATGTTTTATGGGTGTTTCTCGAACCATAGATTGCGGCCATTCAGTCACATTACCTCGAACACGAACGCTGATCTTTATTTCAACATTATCGATACCAAGTTTTGCACTTTCTCCTACACCTTATGATGAGCACATGGTTCACCTTTGCATATTCCAATACGGCACCATCTGTTTTCCCAGGGTAGGTCACATTGTTTTCTGGTTACTTGAAGTTCGGAAGTGTGTCGTACCTCGAATTGTCCGCTACGTTACACGATAACCGTCCCATAACACACGTCTGTAGCTGTTTGTGCAATCATCATTCTCGCAGTCTCACAGCTTTTGGCTCCCAAACATCAGTGAATGTCTCTAGCTAGATCTAGTACACCTGAAGATACTCTTGGAATCTCTCCCTTGACGAAATGAGGTGGTGCCACACAGTATTGGCTACGAGTCTACGGGGGTCACTAACATTTTGTCCAGTGCCCTTGAAAGCCTACCAGCTTCAACATTTTTTTACTGAGCAGTCATTACTGGTGTTATTAGAGTGAACGAACGTCTCTGGAAGATCGCCATAGTACACCTGCCTAATATGGTGTAGGGACCCCTCGAGCAAGCCCAAGTGCCGCAACACGACGTGGCATGGACTCGACTAATGTCTGAAGGGAACCGACACCACGAGTCCCGCAAGGCTGTCCACAAATCCGTAAGAGTACGAGGAGGTGGAGATCTCTTCTGAACAGCACGTTGCAAGACTTCCCAGATATGTTCAGTAAAGTTCATGTGTGGGGAGTTTGGTAGCCAGCGCAAGTGTTCCTGGAACCGCTCCATAGCAATTCTGGACATATAGGGTGTCGCATTGTCCTGCTGGAGTTGCCCAAGTCCGTCGGAATGCACCACGGACATGAGTGGGTGCAGGTGATCAGAGAGGATGCTTACATACGTGTCACATGTCAGAGTCGTATCTGCACGTGTCAGCGGTCCCGTATCACCTCAAATGCATACGCCCCACACCACTGCAGAATCTCCACCAACCTGGTCCCCTGCTGACATGCAGGGTCCATGGATTCGCGAGGCTGTCTCCATTCCACTACACGTCCATCAGCTCGATACAATTTGAAACGAGACGCGTCCGACCAGCCAGCACGTTTCCAGTCATCAACCGACCAATGTCGATGTTGACGGGCCCAGGCGAGGCGTAAAGCTTTGTGTCGTACAGTCATAAAGGGATCACAGTGAGCCTTTGGCTCCGAAAGGCCATGTTGATTACGCTACGCTGACACTTGTTGATGGCCCAGCTTTAAAATATGCAGCAATCGGCGGTAGTGTTGCACTTCTGACACGTTGAACAATTTTCTTCAGTCGTCGTTGGTCCCTTACTTGCAGGATCTTTCTCTGGCCGCAGCGATGTCTGAGATTTGATGTTTCAGCAGATTCCTGATATTCATGGTACACTCGTGAAATGGTCGTATGGGTAAATCCCCACTTCATCGCTACCTCGGAGATGCTGTGTCCCACCGCTCGTGCGCTGACTATAGCATCACGTTCAAACTCACATCTTGATAACCTGTCACTGTAGCAGCAGTAACCGATTTAACGACTGCGTCAGACACTTGTTGTCTAATACAGGCTATGCCGACCGCAGCGCCGTATTCTTCCTGTTTACATTTCCCTGTATTTGAATACGCATGCCTATACCAGTTTCTATGGCTCAGTGTATTACGGACAGCCAGTCAGTTATTCATATGTTCCATTGACCTCATTCACAAAGAAATGAATAAGATAAAAAATTATTTCCTGAGCTGTTACGAAGTACTTATTGAATGAATTGTGTGTAGTTCTTTTACTTCCAGACATTTATTGTTGTTATGGATCATCTATCGTACAGCAGTTGCTGAAGGGAAGCATCAGTTTGCTGTTAGAAGCATTTCCCTGCCTGCCAGACGGTTTTGTTTCATTCATATTTTACTTTGTCCTATAACGCTGCAAGTGAAGAATGTGTTAGTGTTGGTGTACTGCCCTGTATAACATTATCACTGTATGAAATGACAGTCTTCCTGTAGATCTGCTTCAAGAGCTGGAGGACGGTTCTTTTCTATCAGAAAAGGAACACAGTTATATCAAGGAACGAACTTGATACCGTAAGTGAACAGAAACACTTTCAAAAATCTGATACTGCATTAACAACACTTGACATCAACAAGAAATCAGTTATTTTACGTATGTCTTAATCACCCAGTGTTAGTGTGGGCCCTTTCTTCAATGAACTAACACAAGTTGTAGATAATGTCTCAATTACAAGAGCCGATAAACATATCGTTTTGGCGGAATGTTTGTCTTCAGTTCCAAATATTTTCTAGTTACATGCCTGATATGCCATCGTATTTTAAATGACTGGTGATTAAGCTTTTCCTCGTTATGTGTTGGAGGCCCATTACAGGAATTATGCTGGTATTTCTTGATAATGTGTATAGCTCATTCACAGACTATGTCGACATCCTTCGTGTACGACATTCAACCAGACTCTAGGTTATTGTACTCTCGAAAGCTTACCAGTCTCCTGTCGCTTTGTACGTCTCTTCAGTAGAACGTAGTTCGAGTTGAATTAATTGTGCGATCCTGCCTTCATGTATATGAAATGTGACGGCAATATTTTCTATGCATGAGAATTATTTCCGTATTCTTGTTAAGAAATTCCATTTGAATTCCATCTGAAATGAATTTAATTTTACAAGAATTTTTACAAGACAGGAGAGTAAAGTAATCATCGAAACATGGGTAGAGCTGAAAATGTAAGCAAGTCTGGAGGAAATAGGGAAAGAACTCCAGAGACCATCAGTTGAGACAGAACGAAAAACTAATAAACAGTAATTAAGCTCAGGAGTGGATATCCGCCGCGATGTGAGTTCAAAATACCGGTACACGAAATGTACACTATGTGATCAAAAGTGTCTGGACACCTGGCTAAAAATTACTTACAAGTTCATGGCGCCCTCCATGGGTTATGCTGGAATTCAGTATGATGTTGGTCCACCCTTAGCCGTGATGACAGCTTCCACTCTCGCAGGCATACGTTCTATCAGGTGCTGGAATGTTTCTTGGAGAATGGCAGCCCATTCTTCGCGAAGTGCTGCACTGAGGAGAGGTATCGATGTCGGTAGGTGAGGGCTGGCACGAAGTCGGCGTTCCAAAACATACCAACGGTGTTCTGTAGGATTCAGGTCAGAGCTCTGTGCAGGCGAGTCCATTACAGGGACGTTATTGTCGTGTAACCACTCCGCCACAGGCCGTGCATTATGAATAGGTGCTTGATCGTGTCGAAAGATGCAATCACCATTCCCGAATTTATCTTCAACAGCGGGAAGCAAGAAGGTGCTTAAAACATCAGTGTAGGCCTGTGCTGTGATAGTACCACAGGAAACAACAAGGGATGCAAGTCGCCTCCATAAAAAACACGACCACACCATAACACCACAGCCTCTGAATTTTACTGTTGGCACTACTCACGCTGGCAGATGACGTTCAGCGGGTATTCGCCATACCCTCACCCTGCCATCGGATCGCCACATTGTGTACCGTGATTCGTCACTCCACACAACGTTTTTCCACTGTTCAATCGTGCAATGTTTACGCTCCTTACACCAAGTGAGGCGTCGTTTGGCATTTACCGGCGTAATGTGTGGCCTATGAGCAGGCGCTCCACCATGAAATCCAAGTTTACTCAGTTCCCGCCTGTCATAGTACTTGCAGTGCAGCCTGATGCAGTTTGGAAGTCCTGTGTGGTGGTCTGGATGGACGTCTGCCTATTACACAGCACGATCCTCTGTCAGTCAGCAGACGAGGTCGGCCTGTACGCTTTTGTGCTGTACGTGTCCCTTCACGTTTCCACTTCACTATCACACCGGAAACAGTGGACCTACGCATCTTTAGGAATGTGGAAATCTCGCGTACAGACGTATGACACAAGTGACACCCAATCACCAGACCACATTCAAAGTCCATGAGTTCCGCAGAGCGCCCCATTCTGCTCTCTCAAGATGTCTAATGACTACTGAGATCGCTGATATGGAGTACCTGGCAGTAGGTGGCAGCACAATGCAGATGTGAAAAACAATGCAATATGGAAAATGTATGTTTTTGTGGGTGTCCGGATCCTTTTGATGACATAGTATATCGTCCAATGTTTGGAAAGAAAGAGATCTTATAAACCTGTCAGAATCTCTTTCAATGTGTATATACACCTTCATAAACACACTGTAAACTGCATGATGGGGATATAAATTATATTAAATTTTACAAATCTTTCTGGTGTTTGGAATCCGTAGGACATTTTATGGACTGTGAATTTAAACATCGTGGCTTGTGGGATTGGAGCAGCACTGAAAACAATCGAGACTATCAACTTTTATTTATTATAAAGCGAATACACTGTAGCTCCTTACTTCAGCTGTACATAAGATGCTACGCTAGGCCACTATCCGTGTACAACCTTTGCTGAACTACCTGCTGATCACCCTCGGCCCCATGCAGAACCTGTAAACAACGTAAGCATCAGCATTTACAATGACGAATATGTAGCAACTTTTCCCTTAATAAAACAACGGATATTGGTATGGATTTTAAAAGTCAAAACTGTAAAGTTCGGGCACATGTGTTGTTACTACCAAAAAATTCTGTACCAGAGAATTAAGCGACATTGAGGTCGCATCCATGATCACATCCATTTGAGTCTCCGCCGTGGCATCCAGACTCAACTTGTGAAGTAACGGGCGAGTTGTGGCGCCCTGGAAATATTCTATGGCCGGAGTTGGGGCGGCCGCACAGGATGCTCGTCAAAGCCGCGGCCCGGCAGCAGCCACGTGGTCCCAAACGTTAGCTTAGCTACCGCGTATGGTTCACAGCGGCCGGTCCAGCCGCGTGGCTGGGAATTTCTTGGTGACGCTCTGCGCCGGGAGGGCCAAAGATGGCGCACTTCGTGAAACCTTAATGGCAGACATCTCACACTTCGTATATAAATTAATAGTAGCCAGATGAATCATGATACGTCAAAAAGAAACGTGTACATTACTATTATTTGCACGTCGATTCTGACGGTGTGATCGGATTTTCAATATCTTTATTAGTTTGAAGTTTAGTACTGACCGTAAATTATACACGTAACACCCAGTAACGAATTTCCAAAATATAAATGCTTCTTCCGAATTTGTCGATCGCCGTGTCTTTAGAATCGTATGAGTGTAAACCTAAATTCGTATGATTTACAGGCATGTAACTTGAATAGTACATGAGTTATTGGAGGTCAAAGTGGCCGATTACTATCGATCGCGTCAGGCCATAAGTACACCACAGTTACACAAATAAACGGTATCAGCATGTTTATAAATATATTTATTCACCTATGTCTTTGTTTATATCCGATATGTACTATTCATGAAGAAATTGCTTAAATATTTACTGTGGTTTAGAAAGCACAGAGACATTAGGCTACTGGCCTACCTTTTGTTGCTATTACTTTGATATATGTTTATTTAATTTGTTTATGTATCTAATAATGTGTGTTAGAGCGTGTTTATGGTCCAGCCGTAGGAATATTTATTTAATTTCAAGTTCTTAAATGTAAATCCAGTATTTCGCATGTGCTTTAATATGTGTGTGTGTGTGTGCGTTGGTTTGCAGACATGGCGCGTGCGCTCGTGGATGGAGAGACTGGATGGGGGCGTCGTCTCCGGAGAGGACACGGGGCAGCTGGTGAAGGGTGCGGCGCGAGGGACGGTCGCACGGGACACGGCAGTTCGGAACAGGACGGCGACGGGCGCGCAGTCGTGGCAAAGACTGGGAGAGCGTGGAGCGGTCTGCGCGTGGTCGCGGCGGGTGGAAATACTCCGTAGTGCCCACTTGTGCACTTGTGAGATTTCCGTGGCTTCTACAGTGGAGACGTAGCGTGCGTTAAGAAGTGAATATCTCGCGAGCTATGCCGTTGTTCGTAACTAATTACGTGCAGTAGGAATCTATTGTTTCCCTGTTATTCAACTTATATTTTATTTAATTGCTGCACCAACGACACCAATAAGTCTTTTGCAGAAATATACCGCATTCTCAAAAGTACTTCTACTATAGTACTCCTCATTTAAAGTCGTTAAGATAGTACCTGCAGTTTTTATTTAATTGCAATCATTCTTTTATAAATTTATATGTTACTTTCATAATTCGCAATTGCCGAGTGATAGAAACCTTCGACCATTCGATTCATGTGTGTATTCTTGTAGTGTACTGTAGACTCAGCAGTATGTGGCAAGCAATGCGGCAACTACGTATCCCAGCCCCTACACAACGAAACCGGCCAAAACTTTTAATATTTCAACTCTGAGTCGGAGGGCGCGTAGTTGAGGGCCACCAACATCATTTCATTTCATACTGTGGGCATGTTTCCCTGAAACTGGACAGAGCCGATTTACTACTTTTTTTTTTATTCATCAGTCTTCTTACTGGTTTAATGCGGCCCGCCACGAATTGCTCTCCTGTGCTAACCTCTTCATCTCAGAGTAGCGCTTGCAACCTACATCCTCAATAATTTCCTGGATGTATTTCAATTTCAGTTCTCCTCTACAGTTTTTGTCCTCTAGGACCGTGGAAGTCATTCCCTTATCTCTTAACAGATGCCCTCCTGTCCCTTTTTCTTCTCAGTGTTTTCCACATATTCCTTTCCTCTCCGATTCTGTGCACAACCTTCTCGTTCCTTATCTTATCACTGCACCTAATTTTCAACACTCGCCTGTAGCACCACGTCCCAAATGCTTCGATTCTGTTCTGTTCCGGTTTTCCCACAGCCCATGATTCACCACCATACAACGCTGTGCTCTCAGAAATTTCTTCCTCGAATTAAGGCCGATGTTTGGTTCTAGTAGACTTCTCTTGGTCAGGAATGCCCTTTCTGCCAGTGTTAATCTGCTTTTGATGTCCTCCTTGCTCCGTACGTCATTGGTTGGTTTTCTGCCTAGGTAGCAGAATTCCTTAATTTCATTTACTTTGTGACCATCAATCCTGGTGTTAAGTTTCTCGCTGTTCTCATTTCTGCTACTTTCGCTACATTTGTCTTTCTTCGACTTACTTTCAATCCATATTCTGTACTCATTACACTGCTCATTCCATTCAACAGATCCTGTAATTTTTCTTCACTTTCACTCAGGATAGCAACGTCATTAGCGAATCGCATCATTGATACCTTTTCACCGTAATCCTAATCCTGAACCTTTCTTTTATTTCCATCATGTCTTCTTTGATATACAGTTGGGATGAAAGACTACATCCATGCCTTACACCCTTTTTAATCCAAGCACTTCGTTCTTGCTCGTCGGCTCTTATTATTCCCTCTTGCCACTTGTCACTGTTGTATATTACCCTTCTCTCCCGCCGGTTCTAGGTGCTTCAGTCCGGAACCGCACTGTTGCTACGGTCGCAGGTTAGAATCCTGCCTCGGGCATAGATGTGTGTGATGTCCTTAGGTTAGTTAGGTTTAAGTGGTTCTACGTCTAGGGTACTGATGACATCCGATGTTAAGTCCCTTAAGGCTTAGAGCAGTTTGAACCTTCTCTCATTTTCCTCAGAATTTCGAACATCTTACATCCGTATCGACAAATCCTACGACAATATCTTGATTTTCCTTTAGTCTTGCTTCCATTATCAACCGCAACGTAAAAATTGCCTCTCTGGTGCCTTTACCTTTCCTAAAGCCAAACTGATTGTCATCTAACACATTCTCAATTTTCTTTTCAATTCTCCTGCATGTTATTCTTGTCAGCAACATAGGATGCATGAGCTGTCAAAATGATTGTGCTACAATTCTCATATTTGCTAGCTCTTGCATTTTGCTGAATTAAATGAGCGATATTTTTCCAAACTGGAAAGGGGCAGTTGAGCTTGAGAATGTGATTAAATAACCGACGAAATGTTAACAGTGTAGGAGTTTGAGTATAGAATGTCAGAAGTCTGAATGTGGTAGGGATGTTGGAAAGTCTAAAACTACAAATGCAAAGGCTCAGTCTAGACGTAGTGGAGGTCAATGAAGCGAGATGGAGAGAAGATGTCTCCTGGTCAGACGAATGAAGGCTAATATTAACACTAGCATAAAATTGTGTAGGCAGAAAGTGAGCTACTGCACGCAGTTGAATGCTGGGATCTGTCGGAATTACGTTTTCGTGGAGATACATTGAGTCTCGAGGATAGAAGCCGAGACAATGAATTAAAATTTATGCCACGGCTGGGACTTGAACCGCGGTTTCCCACATGAGGTACGGGCAGTATTTCTCCGTTATATACAAAGCTGGGGTGCTACTTCAATATCGGAGAGCCTCAGCAATACCGACGACTTAAGGAAGGGAAAATTAAAATGGACTGAAGTTTGTGTTAGGGAGGGCATTGAACTATGGTTAACTGTGCACCTGGAGTAGCCACCATCGACGTGGGTAACACATCTGCATAGTAAGCTGGAGATCTGGATTCAAGTCCCGGCTTTAGCAAAAATTTTAATTCATTACTTCAGCTTCTGTCTTTATCAGTGGTAGGAGTTTCACAACAGGCTCGATACTAATAGAACATCAGCAACAGATATTAGGGTATACATGCTAACATCACATGCAGAAGATGAAGATATAGAAAGAGTAAATGAAAATATTGAATAGGTAATGCAGTGTATAAACGCGCTCAAAATATAATAATTAAGGGCGACTGAGAAGCAAGAAAAACCATAGAAATATAAGAGAGATTGACGGGAAAATGTTGGTTCAGTAGTAGGAATGAGAGACCAGAAGGACTAATTGAATTCTGCAATAGATTTCAGATAATAATACCTGGAACACTGTTCAAAAATAACGAGCGGATATTCTTGGAAAATACCCAGACGCACAGATGAGACAGCATTTCGAAATCAGATACTGGATTGCAAGATGTACCCAGGAGCAGATGTAGACTTAGAACACAAATACGTAAGGATGAAGAGTAGTCTGACTTTACGAGAATCGTCCAGAAGATCCAACGAGGAAAAAGGTGGAATACTGAACCAATGACTAATGATTAGATACGACTGAAGGACTCTAAGGTTGCAAATATTTCGATAATGAATACCAGAATAAGCCACTCAGTTGAAGAGGAACTGGCCTCTCTAGAAGGGGCAATCCCAGAAGTGATTGGTTCTTCTAGAGACTGATAAAGGTACAAGGAAGGTAATACTAAGAAATCTCGAGTGACAGAAGAAATACTTCATCAGATCGAGGAATGAAAGAAAGAATATAAACACTCAGGAAATGACAGGAATACAGCAGTGAAAGTCACTTGGTAATGAAATAAGCAGGAAATGCATGGATACCAAGACGAAGTGGATGCATGAGAAATGGAAAGAAGTCGAAAAAGAACTTGTCGTCGAAAAGACTGATTCATCATTTTGAAAGACAAATACAAACGCAGATGGAATTAAAAGGAAAGGCGTCAACACTAAGACGGCAGGAAGAATTCCACGGTGAAATGCCGAGGAGTTAGCGGACAGGTGGAAATACTACGTAAAGGCTCCTGTGCAGAAGTGGACATGTCTCATGATGTGATAGAAAAAATGGAAGTCGATGTGGAACATGTGAACCCATCTTCTCTAGAACCTGTCGTCTAGGGGTAGCAACTTTGACTAGTAGTCAAAACGTCTTCGATTACTTGTTCAAATCCAGCCGCTATATAAATTTCGCTTAGAAATCATCAGCAAAGTTGACCGAAGACTTCTGGCATAACAAGTCACCCTGACTCAGCCAATGGCCTTGTCAAAACTGACGGAGTAGTGGACAGAGATTCAGGGCACTCGCTTGCGCATTGGGTGGGAAAATGCCCCCAAAAAGGCGGAACCATTGGCGATGATCAACAGCATGAGGAATCAGAAAGGAATGGAAACCACTGGGCAAAAGACGCCTGATGTATATCTGCAGGACATGTGACTTTTAACTGTAAAAGTCTCATAATGACCTCTACATTGGCGCCATGATTCTGAACTAGTCCACCGATCGAACCTCTAGGAGGGGACTGCAAAGGGGTAGGTCACCATAACGAAAAAAAAAGATAAAATCAACGAACGAGTAACATTGTTCGAGTCGAGGAGAGTAATGTAAGAACTCTGAATGGGTCACAGGGGTGAAACGGAATGAAGGTAAGGATTTCTGGTCAGGTGAATACATGATAATAGAACAACAGCAGAATATTGTGTAAAGGGAGAAGGATTATGCGTAAATAAGAAAGTAGGGCAGGAAGTGAGCTACTGTGAACTGTTCGGTGATAGGGTTGTTCTCATCCGTTTTGACAGCAAATCAATATCGACAGCGATAGTTTATGTATAAATACCGACGTCGCAATCGAAAAATGAGTATACAGAGGCTGTATAATTATAAGGATATTGAAGGAGTAATTCAGTATGTAAAGGGAGATGAAAATATAAGAAACATAGGGGATTGGAATATGTTTGTAGGGGAAGGAGTACAAGAAAGGTTTACTAGAGGATATAGGATAGACAGTAAGAATGAGAGAGTGCAAAGACTAATTGAGATCTGCAATAAATTTTAGACAGTGACTCTTTTCAACGTTCACAAGAGGAGGAGGTGCACCTGGAAAAGATCCAGATACATGAAAAGATTCCAGCTGTATTACATCGTGGTCGGACAGAGATTCCAAAATCAAACTGAATTGTGAATCATACCCAGGAGCAGATATGGACTTGTATCATAATTTAGTAACAGTGAAGAGTCGACAGAGGCTTAGGAGACTCGTACAGAAGAGTCTGAGCGGAAGGAAGTGGGGTATGATACACTCACGAGTGAAGACACTCGTCTGAAGTTCGCTAAGGAGGCGGGTATTGCGATAAGGAACATTACAGCACGCAGTTCAGTTGAAGAGGAGTGGACATCTTTAAAAACGGCAATCTCACATGTTTACAGTCAGAGAAAGGCACAAGGAAGGTAACTACGATGAAACCTTGGGTAACAGAAGAAATAATTCGATTGACAAACGAAAGGAGGAAGTACAAAGCTGTTCATGGAAAGACAGGAATCCGTACATACTTTAAAAATGGACGTACATATAAGTGTATGTTCCACATACCCACCAAAAATAGTGAACCGATGTCAACCAAACTTTGCACACATACAACGTATTGCCTTGAGATAATCTCTGCAGGGCTAAGAAACGCCTACCTGTCAAAGAGATACGCGTGAAAAAGAAGTGTAGCTCGTTATGCGCGAATATCCATTCTTTATTCACCAGTATTTCAGAATGGGAACAGTTAACGACTTCGAAGAAACACGACACATAATTTCAAAACTTTCTCATGCCTTTCTCAAACCTTTCTCAAACCTTTCTCAAACCTTTTCTCGCTGTAATGATGAAAGTAAAAAGTTGGTAGCTTACTACATTTTCCCTATTCACGCCGAAAAAGTGCCACCTGAATCATGACGTTTCAACCTAAGTAATTGTTTACTACTACCGCTATTCGCAACACACGTCCAAACTAATAAACACGCATGCTGTTGAAATTATCTACAAAAATATATAATTTAGGACACGCCGTTGAGGCGATATGACGTCAAATACAAAGATGAGTGACAAACTGTCGCATCATACACGACATTTTAATTTATTATTTTTATCCTATTAGCTCTACTCGCAACACATTTCGCAGACAGTATGTACATATGTTACCGAATATAAGTACAGAAATACACCGCCGAAAGAAAAAAAGAAATCGCTCCACCAAGAAACACTTGTGCGACATAAACGAAAGTTGGGTCAAATGGCTCTGAGCACTGTGGGACCTAACATCTCAGGTCATCAGTCCCCTAGACTTAGAACTACTTAAAGATAACTAACCTAAGGACATCACACACAGCCATGCCCGAGGCAGGATTCGAACCTGCGACCGTAGCGGTCACGCGGTTCCAGGCTGTAGCGCCTATAACCGCTCGGCCACCACGGCCGGCTAAACGAAAGTTGGTAGCCGTGCTTAGACATCTGAACAATGACGTCTATTCGGATTTCGGACCGAACGAGATGGTATATTGGTTAGCACACTGGACTCGCATTCGGGAGGACGACGGTTCAAACCCGCGTCCAGCCATCCTGATTCAGGTTTCCCATAATTTCCCTAAATCGCGTCAGGCAGATGCTGAGATGGTTCCTTTGAAAGAGCATGGCCAACTTCCTTCCCATCCTTCCTTAATCCTATGGGACCGATGACCTCGCTGTTTCGTCCCGTCCCGGATCTTGAGCCAGTCGCATTAGAGTGGCACTAATAGCGTTACTATGAGGCTTCAAATCAAGTTTCCTTTAAATACACGCCGTGACGGTCGTGAGTGTTAGTTACCTTTGATATTGGACCTGGTGAGTAGTTGTTAGTCAAGAATGCCTTTGACAAAAAGGCCAGTTGAGGACCAACACCCTAACTTGTGTGTGTGCTAGACATTCTGGATCTACACCTGGAGCTACAGCCTGTGGTGCGATTTCTTATGACTGCAGGAGCACTCTCGTGGCTATCCCGAGTACCTTGACTGCAAAACTGCATGTCAGTCTCGTGATTCGAACTGTTGTGTGGCCATTCATAAACAGCTCTCCAGGCGGTGTTTTCCAACAGGATAACGCTCGCCCACGTACATGTTCTATAGAATGTCAGCATATTTCCTTGGCCTTCTTGATCGCCAGATCTGTCTCCAATCGAACACATATGGGACATCATTGGACAAGCACTCCAGCGTCATCCACAAACAGCATTAACCTTCCCTGCATTGACTGACCAAGTGCAACAGACATGGAATTCCTTCCCACAAACTGACATCCAGAACCTGTGCAATACAATACATGCACGTCTGCATGCTTACATTCGACATCCTAGGGGCTTACACCAGTTAATTTGTATGCCAGCGTTTTAGCATTTCACATTTCTAATTGCTTTCCTCGCACCTATATCAAACTGTGATACTGCAAAGTTAATGATTTAAATATTTCATCTAAAGAAATTTATTCCCGAGATTTCATATCTCTACATTAATTATTTTATGCTGCTGCGACTTTCTTCCCGTCAGTTCAGAAGACACGACGTCACAAACATTGAGCCGTGGGAAAATGAAAGTGCAGGGCGAATTTCACTAGAGATATAAGTGAAATATGTCTGCAAATACACGTGCAAAATTTTAAATATACGTGAAACATATTTGACTTGCATGTACGCAAGCAAAGCCATAGGTGGAAAGTTTATCCTAAAACGCTGCAACTATTGCTGTCAAATGTGATACACTTGTTAGTTACTCTCTGCATAATAAATACTGTGGCAGTGTGAGCCAGAGCAACCTGCTGGGGTGGGTGTGATAGTGGGCCAGGAGAAGACTGGCAGACAGAGAGTGTGTGAGGAGATAGAGAAATAAAAGGGAAACGACGTAGAATGACAAGAGGAGGGAATGGACAAAGAGGGATGGGGATGAGAAGATGGAGAAAGGAAAGAGGAAGAGATGTACCTTGACAGGGGAGAGGAAGAGACAGACAGAGAGAGTGGGAGGAGACAATGGTCAGGGGAATGGAGGAAGAGAAGATGGATAGAGGGAGGCGAGGAAAAAGGCAGAGAAAGGAAAGAGGAGGAGAAAGAGTGAATGGAGGAGCAAATGAACAGCGAGAGGGGGGATGAGGAGATGGACAGGATAAGGAAAGAGGAGGAAATGGAGAGAGAGTAGAGGGAGGAGGAGATGAACAGTGAAAGAAGAGTTGGAGGAGATGGACATGAAGAAGGGAGGACAAGATGGACAGAGCGAGGGATGGAAGTGGTTGACGGAGAAACAGGGCAGGAGGAGATGGACAAAGAGAAGTGAAGGAGGAAATAAATGGACGGAGGTGGACATGAACACAGAGTGAAGGAGCGGATGGAAAGGAAGGACTAGCAAATGAACAGAGAGGGGGAAGGGCACATAAACTGGGACAAGAGTAACAGGAGCAGACAGAGGAGATAGAAAGAGAGGGAGAGAGAGGGCGGGGGTAGAGGAGATGGAGAAAGAGGAACAAGAACAAGATGGACTAATAGAAGACTGGAAAAATTCAGTTCTATTTGGTTCAATATTTTACTACGAATTTCAGACCTGTTATCTGGAAACTCTAAACAGGTCGTACATATTCATTAATCATGGTGACGTACAATGTTTTATGTATGTTAACTGCAACGATTGGTAGTATTAATGTAGAAATAAAACCGAACAGTTGAAAAATAAGAATCAATTTAAAAAATAACATAAAATAAAGGGACTTAACTGAAGTTCCAAGTGAATAACTTTCACCTTACATTACTAGATGTGTTACTGGCAGACTCAGAACAACTCGAGGTTTACCGACTAACTACTACACGTACTTCCCAACATATTGTTGCTACACTATTCTACATCACCCACACTCGGCAATCCTCGAATCTGCGCATACCGATGTGGTTGACCGTAGAATTCTTTCGTTTCGTTTTTATTTTATTTTTATTTTTTCTTATTTGTTCATATATATATACGTCTCTGTTAATGAAATGTATATGTGCCTATCATTACCTATAATTAAGGAATCGCTTCTTTGACCTGTTGACATTATTTTGATACTCAGAGGGTCCACTTGATCTTATAGACCGAAAATTAAGCAGTTGCCTTTTAGATATCTGATGTGCCATCATACTGACTTTAGTCCACAAGTGTTGGTCACCTACGATTGTTTGCAGATCGCAGTCTAATTGTTTGCTGTCTCTCTCTCTACCTGAAAAAGGGGCATCTCAGAACGACATGCTTAGCCGAACCTTCACCTCACATTGGTGCGTTACCACATCCTATTCGACAATGATGTGTGGGATATGGACCGTGACCTGTTAATAGGTGCACCACACCTCAAGTAGGGGTAACGTCGCGCAGTTTGAGCCTGTTATAGGTGCTTGGGAATACGCTGTAAACACGTCTCGTAGTGTTCTTAGGGTCCCAGTCAGACTGCCATTCAATTCCAGGGTCCTAAATGTCTTTTATCAGGAAGATAAGTCCTTGTGATCTCGTACACACGATCACATTGCTCGCGTCCCGACCAATACAGCGGTGCCCTGTAACGTACCACGACATACACGTCATGTAGCCCGAAGATCACAACTAAACCCTCTACAGGTGTAGTGCAAAAGGCAGCGGCGAGCCTCAGAAGTACGCTCCGCTGAATTCGCCACAGTATTGTTTTGTAGCTGCCTAGTCTAAGGCGATGCGCCCAGACGCTGGCAGCAAAGCCCACAGTAGCTTCGTAATATGGCCACACTACGTGCAACGGTAATTTTTGGTCAGCAGTACCAGCATGGGCAACCTTATGCATGATTTTGACTGCTTTCTGAGGAACAGATCTTACGTGTTGTGGGAAGTTTCTTTTCTCGTCTAGAAGAGTGGCTAAATATCTATGACAGATATTACGTCAAGCACCAGGGAAGGATTTCTGGCAAGAGAAAGTCTTCTCTAAGGAAGTATGTATGTGGTTTTATGAACGGCTATAGTTAGTTTCTTGCTCTTGCACCAATGCTGCATCTGGACAAGCACATAATTCACTTTTTCCTCAAGTCTCGCCCTGGAGTCTGCAAGGACTGGTACTAGGATGTCATTTGTGTATGTGACAATATCGTCAATAGCATCTGCCCCATATAACAGAAGTAATAGGGGTTCAGCACTAGGATTCCAGGACAGTGGACCACTTACGGAGACAGTAAATATACCAAGGGGACAATATTACACGTGCCTAAAAGTTTATTATCTGAATAACAGAATTTTAATTTATGCATCCAGAGAGAGAACAGCACCGATAGGAATTAACAGAGATGTACGACAAGAGTGCCGTCTCTCACCCACTTTATTTAATATATATGTCGTACTGACAATATTGTTAGGCAGTCGAATGATAAATTAGTCCACGAATAAAATTAGTTTCTAGAACTACAAATTTACATACTGTACTCTTTGCTGATGGCCAAATAATTTGCCGGGCGCTGTGGCCGAGCGGTTCTAGGCCCTTCAGTCCGGAACCGCGCTTCTGCTACGGTCGCAGGTTCGAATCCTGTTTCAGGCATGGATGTGTGTGATGTCCTTAGGTTAGTTAGGTTTAAGTAGTTCTAAGTCTAGGGGACTGATGACCTCAGATGTTAAGTCCCATAGTGCTCACAGCCATTTGTTAAGTCCCATAGTGCTTAGAGCAATTTGAACCAAGTAATTTACAAAAAATGGACGATTATTTACAATTTACTCTACATCTCTCGGACTCCACAGCTTCAACATATCACAAAATACAACGTAAGTTATGACTTTTTAAGGAAAATATCCAAAGTGTACTAAAATAGTGCTAAATGGAAAATCATTTGCAAAGGGAATCTCACTTTATGCTGTTAGGATATGATGCAATTATCGTAACGTTATATCCACTAAGCTATGTAAGTTTCAAATGATACGTGGCACTATACAGGAAACATTACCCAATGATAGCAAGAAAGATATAAAACCAAATTCTACGAAGTAATGGCAACATCCATCCTCACACGTGGACGTGAGACTTGGAAAGTAACTAAGAAACGCCAAAGGAGGATACAGTCAGCTGAAACGAAATTTTTCAGATAGTGAAAGGATGTACTCATTGAACCCTCTGCCAGGCACTTAATTGTGAATAGCACAGTAATCACGTAGATGCAGATGTACTCTGAGAGAACAAATAAACAGTTCTCAAACGGGGACAGAATTAAATACATTTTGCACCAATGAAAGAATGGAAAATGCGACGATAAAATGAAAAAGCACATTGAAAGAATAAGGCAGAAAGAATAGTTGGACATGTAATATACTTTATGCTGTAGGACAGAGATACAGGAATACCAAGGAAAAGCTCGCATCTGCGAAGGTAGAACAAGCTATAATGTTACTGCCTGAGTTAAAGAAGATGATGAAAGAATATCAAACCAGTGCCGTCAACAGTATTTCATTTACACCTGTGGACTTAACAAGCAAAAGATGAAGAGGTAGAGAAAATGTATGACGGCACCGGATAGGCAACTCAGTATCTAAGGGAGATGTTAAACTAGTAATCAGGGGAAGATTGAATGTTGCGGTAGGGGAAAGAATATAAGATGGTGTTATCGCAAAATTTGGGCTCGGTGGTATGAAGGGGAGAGGAGAGACTAGAGTTTTGTGATAAACATCGGATAGTGGTAGCGAATACACCGCTCAAAAATCATAAAAGCAGGAAGACGTGGCCTGGAGTGGATGCTAGATATCAGCTTGATGACGTTATTGATAGGCTGAGATTCCGAAATGAGATAATGGATTGTAAAATTTAATCAGGGGCAGATATAGACTAAGACCACAATGAAATAAGGATAAACAATAGGCTGAATATAAAGAGAACTATCAAGAAAATTAAATGTGGCAATAACGAGGAGAATCTGAGAATGGGTAGATGTGCTGTAATGAATATTACAGTAGGTAGTTCAGTTAAAGGGGAAGGGGTCATCAAAGAAGCTGGAAGTGTGTTCCTCGAACCACTCCGTCACAGTCCTGGCCTTGTGAGATGGGGCATTACCTTGTTGAAAAATGCCACTGCCGTCGGGAAACATGTTCGTTCTAAAGGGGTGTATGTGTTGTGCCATCCAGTGTGCGATACACCTTGGCCGTAACGGTGCCTTGCACGAGCTCCATTCAACCCACGAATGCCCGTGTCAGTGGTTTCCAGAGCATAATGGAGCCGCCGCCAACTTGTCTCCGTACGGCCGTACAGGTGTCAAGGGGCTGTTCCGCTGGAAGGCGACAGATTCGCGCCCTGCTATCGGGATGACGGAGAAGGTATCGGGATTCATACAGCCATGCAAGGCTCTGCCACTGTTGCACTGCCCAGTGCTGAACATTCCAGACGAAGTCGTCAGTGTCGTGCTGTTCATATTAGCACAAGCATGGGCCGTCGGCTGCGGAGGCCCATCGTTGGGAGTGTCCGGTGCACTGTGAGTTCAGACACACTTGTGCCCTGCCCAGCATTAAAGTCTCGTGCTAGTTCCGCCACAGTTGGCAGCCTGTCCTGTTTTACCAATCCGCCCAGCCTACTACATCCGACATCTGTAATGGGAGGTGGCCGCCCAACCCTACGACGTCAGGACGTGGTTTGTGCTTGGCGTTGAAGACATTCACCACAGCTCTCCTTGCAGTTTTTGAAATGCTCGTGCCTAACCTCCAGGCCATTGCAGTCTGCCTTCGGTCAGACAGAACGCGAGCCTTTACAATTCAACACACAGACAGCACACTCATTGATACCACATGCACCGTACGTGTGTCCGTTCAGCAGGCATATCTCGCCGGCTGACGCCGCTATCGCCTGGATGGATTTATATCGATAGTAGGCCATTATGTTCTGGCTGATCAGTGTAGGTACGGGTAGAATAACTGAGAAAAAACTTTCTGTAATGGAACAAATATTGTCGGCCGGAGTGGCCGAGCGGTTCTAGGCGCTACAGTCTGGAACCGCGCGACCGCTACGGTCGTAGGATCGAATCCTGCCACGAGCATGGATGTGTGTGATGTCCTTAGGTTAGTTAGGTTTAAGTAGTTCTAAGTTCTAGGGGGCTGATGAGCTCAGAAGTTGTCCCATAGTGCTCAGAGCCATTTGAACCATCTGAAGAAATATTTAAACTGATATTCGGATGAAAGAAGTAGGAAAATACTCGGGAAAAGACAGGAATAAAGCAATATGTACTTAGGAACTAAGCACAGCGATAGCATGTCAAGAAAGCTGCACGAAAATTGCGAATAAATCGAAAAAGAAATGATCGTCGGAAAGATAAATTCAGCATACAGAAAAATCAAAACAACTTCCGTTGAAATTAAATGCAGAAGTGTCAACATTAATAGTGTAGAAAGAGTTACGATGTTAAACGCAGAAGAGATACAGGATATGTGGAAAGACGGTGTTTAATGGCTTTAGGAGGGAAAAGAGCTGTCAGTGACGAGCAGGAAGAAGAAACAAACGTCAGTAAGGGGTTCATTATTAGAGTCTGAAAGAGATATGGAGGACTTGCGCTTGAATAAGGTAAAAGACATAGATACTCAAGTTTTGCAATTCCTAAATGCGCTGGGATTAAACGCAACAAAACGACTTTTCATGTTGTGGTGGAGACTTTCTAAAATATCATCGGTACAATTCCAAAGGTAGTAAAGGGAAATAAATGTGAGACTTATTGCACAATCAGTACAGTAGCTCAAGAATGCAAGTTTCAGAAACAAATAGCATAGGATGCAAAAATAGTTGTGGACGTGACCGATGGTTTTGCTTTAGAAAAGGTGAAGGCAGTTCTGAAGAAGCAACACTTAAGAAAAATTGAGGCTCTTTTATGGGATTTGCAGACCTAGGAAAAACGTTACGGAATGGCGAATGGTGAACTATCGAAATTCTGAGAAAATAACAGTGAGCATTACGGAAAGACGTGAAATATACATATGTAAAAGTATCAAAAAGTAACAATTAGTACTGAAGGCAAATGACGAAATGCTCGGAATTAACTCTTTCATTCTCACTGTTCAATGTAGCCGCGCGGAGTGGCCGCGTGGTTTGAGGCGCTGTGTCACGGATTGCGCGGCTCCTCCCGCCGGAGGTTCGAGTCCTCCCTCGGGCATGGGGTGTGTGTGTTGTTCTTAGCATAAGTTAGTTTAAGTAATGTGTAAGTCTAGGGACCCCAGACCTCAGCAGTTTGGTCCCTTGGGAATTAATAAATATCTGAACATTTTGTTCGATGTGTACATCGCAGAAGCAGTGACAGGTCGGTCCAGGAGTGGGGTTGAACCACAGAGTGAAAGATCACCAGGGATAAGATTCGCAGATGACATTGTTCATATCAGTGAAAGCAAGGAATATTTGCAGAACATACTGAATAGAATGAACAGTCTACAGAGCACAGAAAATGGACTGAGAGTGAATCGAAGAAAGGCGAAAATAGTGAGGTGAGGAAGAAACGTGGTTTGTGAGAAAGTCTGTTGTTGTCAAAAAAAATTTCCTTGTTTTGAGGAAGATATTTCTGAAAATGTGTGTATGGACTGCAGCTTTGTGTGGAACCGAATGTCGGACGAGAAAATCCCAGAAAGAAGAGAGTCAAAGCGTTTTGGACGTGGTGCTATGGAAGGATGTTGAAAATTAGGAGGACTGATAAGATACGGAATGGGGAGCGGAGAAGATTATATGGAAAACATTTACAAAAAGAAGAGACGTGATGATGGCGCATGTGTTAAGAATCAAGGAATAACTTTTATGATGCTTGAAGGAATTACAGAGTATGAAAATCGTAGGGCAAGACAGAGACTGGACTATATGGAAAGAACAATTGAGGACGGAGGGCGCAACTGCTGCTCTGGGGCGAAAAGTTGGCACAGGAGGGGGAACCGTTGCGGCCACTGGAAAACCTGTAAGGACATTGATCAACGAAAAAAAAATGGCGATTTAGAAGATAGTTGGCCTTTTTAACTGGCATTCTTGCTTACTTCTGCCAATAGAAAGTGTGTCTGATATTCAAATGACAGGAAAGAGAGCGTTGACTACTGAATATATTTGAATTTCCATTAACATTTGCAATCAAAGTTCATCATAAAACCTGTACTGAAGCTGTGTTTCGTTGCCTTCTGCTACCAGACAGTGCTACAGGTTGTCCCATGTTTATACAGAAAAGACGTACAGGAACGTCTTCATGTTCTTACGTGTTTCTTCTCCCCACATTAGTTTAGGTATCTAGTTAGTAAAGTTTTACCGAATACTTTTATGGAAGAAAACTATATCCCTCAAGGAGATGTTTCAACTGTGACGTGGTTTCTGATGGCTATAACTAACAATACCTCAATGGACTGTTCGGGCGCTTTAGTTGCGGAGAGTTTTTCAGTTTTCAATACATCTTTCACAATTGCAGCAAGTACGCACCAACTGCAGATGATTGCTAAGAGACTAGAGAGATGGGCACACAGACCTGGATTCAAGTAATTGTCAAAAAATAAACTGCATGTGTTGCTTGTTAACAGTTCCCGTCATCCTTTCCGTCTTCCAGAACTGAAACTGAGGGACATCTTTTTAAATATGAAGGCGTCGGTGAGGTATATGGGCATCCATTTTCATCAAGCGTTCAAGTGCCTGCCACATCTGAGGAACTTTTGCTCTCGATCCATCAAAGCCCTTGAAATTTTAAAGCGTGCAGCACACAGAGTTTGGGAAGAAGATCGAGCAGACCTGCCCCAGTTTTAAAGAGAGTTTGTCTAGTCCCAGCTTCATGATGGATCTCCGATGATCAGACCTTCTAGACCGTCATATTTGGAGGTCCACTGGGTGGGCATTAGACTGGCAAAAGGTGCATTTAGAGCCTCTTCACCGAAGCTTGCCAGCCACCACTTCTGATCTGACGGCAGCTGCTCGCCGTAACAAATCTCCACGGCTAAGGTCGCTAATGCAATCCTGTGCAGTGGCGCTTGACCTGGTGGTAAGGCAGTTTGCATTCTGGTGGCGGAAAAAGTTTTTACTGCCAGTATTTGGGCGGCGAGGGGAGGAGAGGTGGTGGCGTAAAGCTCCTGGTCACCACGCTTTACGCCAGTGTTCTCGTTTGAATACCAAAGCTCTCTGCAGTGCCTCATCAAGCGGGGGCATGCAACACTGTTGATGGTGGTTTGTCTGCTGGATGGGGGTGTTCAGCCTGGTGGCCCCCTTTGTGTCAATCATGAGGAGCAGGCCATGCGCCAGCACTGGCTTTCACCCTCTCCTTTCCCCTGTCATCATCATACAAAACAAAGATCACACTACACACACACACACCCACACACAATACATACATGGAATATTACAAATATTGTAATGGATCACGTTGTAAATAAAAAGAAAAAAAGAAGCTACTCACTGTGCAACAAGCTTACAAAACGTCTTGTAAAATCTAATTGCCAGCATACCATACTGATTCTCTCCCACTCACAGAGTGGCTTTTCGATAATCGTCTGTGAGCAGTGGGACCATTTGGGAACCGAACAAAGAGCTGTATTTTAAGAGTGGTTGTGGCGAATACTAAGCCTTACAACACAGGTGGAGTAATTCCCCACTATATTACGTTTAGAAGCCATTACTTATTTTAAATTTGACTGATTTTAAAGATCGTAATTTTTTAGGTATATTTACTAACGTCTTACATGGACACATGAATTTTAAGATTGTTTATTGAAATGTATCTAGACAGAGAGGATCCCTTGGGTGCTCAATGGTTTTCTCTGATTGTGTCCTCAGAGTCTGCCTACCAGATGCTTTCATAATCCGTCATGCTGAGCTGTAGGATATTTGGAAGGCCCTGTATCATATGAGATGATACAAAGGAAACATGTTTCTAAACTGATCCAATACCCTTAGTGCTATACAGGCTCTTCAAAGTAAGCAGGTAGGTGAAAAGGTTTCGTAAAATATACGAACTGCATTTCTCTTGCTGCCACATTGTGGATAGGTGGTGGTGTTCTGCCAGGTACCTGGGCTGGAAACCAGCAGGTAGATATAGAGGTGAAGGAGGCCTGTAGGGAGTGGCAGTTGAAGAAAGCATCATTCCCTTGGAACCTGTGAACTCACCGTTGAGCCAGAAGGTCAGGCGTGAATGGGAAGGTGAGTGGCTTGTCACTTGTCACCGTACTGGACGTTGCTCTTTGTGGGTGGCGTTTTCTCCGTAGAAAGTTCCAGCCATTTCTGAAATTCGTTGAACTGACCAGATTACACTCTAAGCTGTTAGGTTGAAGGAGTTTCAGAGCGGTGTCTCATCCCTTACCAGTCCAACCTTCAGTCAGCTGCAATTCCTGCTGCTCCATTTAAAATCTTTCATTGTACCTTTCCTCTTTTAGTTGACTGCTTTACAAATCATGATTTCATGCATTATAGTGTCTCTTTCTCTCTCTCTCTCTCTCGCTCTCTCTCTCTCTCTCTCCCTATGTGTGTGTGTGTGTGTGTGTGTGTGTGTGTGTGTGTGTGTGTGTGTGTGTGTGTGAATTCCTATGGGACCAAACTGGTGAGGTCCCTAGACTTACACACTACTCAAACTATGTTAATAACAACACACATACCCATGGCTGAGGAAGGACTCGAAATTCCAGTGGGAGGGCTGCATAATTCGGAACATGGCACCTCTAAGTGGGCGGCCCACACTGAGTGGAAATAATGTAAAACATATTGTGACTGTGCACTGGAAACTTGGAGTTTCAATAGAGACTAGCAACTGTCACAGAGAAGCCTTACGTAAAATGTTGCCTGCGAATTCCCAACTGCGTCTTATGTAGAAAGTAATATCAATAGCTGAGTTGGATTGTTTGGTGGATGAGACCAGACAGCGAGGTCATCGGTCTCATCGGATTAGGGAAGGATGTCGGCTGTACCCTTTCAAAGAAACCATCCAGGGATTTACCTGGAGTGATTTAGGGAAATCACGGCAAACCTAAATCTGGAGGGCCGGGCGCGGGATTGAACCGTCGTCCTCCCGAATGCGAGTCCAGTGTGCTAACCACTGCGCCATCTTGCTGGGTTCAATAGCTGGCAATGCTGGGACACAGTGGGGTGGGGGATTACTCTATCAAGGAATCCAACAACTCTTCCACAGAAGGGAGAAATGTCTCTTTTCATCTCCTTTCAAAGAGTGTCAAATTAAAATTCACCCCAACAGTAGCATCTGTGACTATTTTCTAATAAAACACTAGACCAAGCATTAAAGATTTAATTTAATAATTGCCAGCCTCTTACTTCTTTTCAGAGTCTGCGGTAATTCTGTCCATTTTGTAACGAGAATTTTATATGAATAGCAATTGTCATGATGTTAACAGTTCTTTTGTATTATTTATTACAGCATAATTCTTGTACAATCATCATGTCCAGCGTACTGGGTGAGTACTGTTCTGGAATGAGACCTCAGGTAGAAGGACAAAACGATGGGCCAAGACATTCTGAAGTAATGATTCAGTAGACATACATAAAAACTTTTGAAGTCAGTTGAGCCGGCCGCGGTGGCTGAGCGGCTCTAGGCGCTTCAGTCTGGAACCGCGCGACTGCTACGTCCGCAGATTCGAATCCTGCCTCGAGCATGGATGTGTGTGATATCCTTAGGTTAGTTAGGTTTAAGTAGTTCTAAGTCCTAGGGGACTCATGACCTCAGATGTTAAGTCCCATAGTGCTCAGAGCCATTTGAACCAATTGATGCCAGTTGATTACATGGCATGCTCATTGAAACTGAATTTTGATATAACATCTCACATAATAAATAATGCTGTAAAGACACTGTTGCACAACTGAGAACATATCCGCAACAATAACAAAAAGTTTGATTATGTGGACGATACATACCTCCTAAAGGTGGCTTGAATCCCAGAGCTGCAGAAAGAAATGTAGTGTAAATATATAAAGTCAACAGAGTCTGTTTTTAATAAATATAAATGTACAAAAGTAAATGAGATAAGTGCAACAGAATAGTATAGTTCTAAGTTTCTTCAGCAATGGCAGTCGCTTGTACACAATAGACACATATCTAAATCATGAAGCAAAAAAGAAAACTTTCTACTGATGGTTTAAAAACTTAATTTTTAGACAAATTTCAATTAACGATGTTCTTATTGCGTAATTTTTATCAGTCCTAGGAATCTGCATGGCAACAAATAAAATGAAAATAAAATTATATCAATAAAACACACTCAGCACAGTGCCTATGTGAACAATCAAAACAGCTTTCTATAGCACTCTGGCGTGTTCCTTTGCCTGTTTTGCCAGTCGGAACTAGTTATTCACTTTCAATGCCTTTGAAGTTGATAGGAGATTACAGTGAAATCTGCCTTAGTTTTATTTCTTTTGAGTTCAGCTGTCACAAGGCATATCTTGAATTACATTCATATAAGATTTTCAGACTCATCCAAAGTAACCCTAAATATTGGAAGATATCATTTAAAAAGTCTGTGAGATTTAGAAAAATATGTGAGACAAGATGATACCTTAGTTTTAAACGATCAAACTTAATTTCCTTTTACCCCTCTCTTAAATTAAGTTTCATTTATATAATAGGCTAAAATTGTAAATTCTGTTCTATTTTCATCTGTTCTGACTGCAGCAACACACACAGAAACAAGTTTATGTTTCATTTATAATGATATTTAGCCATAAGTCACAAATAATTTTATCTCTGTTTGTGAGGCATAGTTGTCATCTGTCAGTGGCTTAGGAAGGCAAAAGGTTGTGACTTATTTAACAAATAATATTTTGAAGAACGTTAGGAAAATTTTCCCTAGATACAATTAAAAAAATGAAATTATGCCAAGGCTAATTACTAAAGATATTAACTATTTAATGATGTAGAGATAAATAAGGTACACCTTACACTAACTGCGAATAAAGTAAAGTCTTGCATTCAGAATAAGATAGATTCTTGAGCAGAGATGCAACGAGCACTCTGGGACAAAACCTGTCACAGTGTTTGCTGCCCTTATTTGTATATGACATAGCATTCCAAGATAGTGGAATCGAAGATGGCAAGGCAGGAAATTAAAAAATCCAAGGATGGGCAACTACTGAAATATCAAAGATGATGGAACTACCTCACTTCTCCAAATTTTAAAATAATGGGAAATTTAAGAAGCCTACTTATGACAGAGAGAAATTCAAAAAGCCCAGACTTGCGTGTGCTGCCCTATTTTGGATGCGCTCAGTATACCCAAATGGCATGTATATTGCGAATACATTTAGGGGCAGTGTTATGGAACAGTGTCTCCCATAACTGCCCTGTAATCTAATTAATAACCCATTCATCAAATTAGACTAAAAATTTCGAGCGATAAATTTAAGTACACATGTAACTGAAACAAATGCTAGCGATTGTGATTCTAATAAGTTCTTCATTATTGCAAGTCTATGTTGTGACTGATACGTGTAACGTTTCTGTGTAAGCTGGGTCTGCTGGATGGCTGTGGGAAGTCGAGAACCGCATTGCGAAAATAGCAAGTGGTTCACAAAACTTTTTTTCGCTGAAAGGGACAGAATGCAGCCAGGTACACACTGGGAAGCAGCTGCAGCGTGGGACAGATGTGGGACGCCTTGCGTGGTCACTGCATGGCCAGCCGGGAGAAATCTGCACTCTGTAAATTCCATTGTGAGAAGGAGCAAAAAGAATAACATTTAAAAAGATAGAGGTTTGTGACGGGTTGGGGAAAAAAATGAAGCAGAGAGAAGTACTCACTGGATCCAAAGGAGTCCAGCAAAAACTTATGTTGAAATTTAGGGGCAGATATTCGTAGGCACCTGCTACAGGTGCCGAATACTAAAACCTACGACACTTAGAATCCTTTCTACTGTCAGTTGCCATCAGATAATAGAGTGCTGTTGTCATACTGAATACTAGCTCTCGGAAGCTAAGTAAGGTTTCGCTACTCTTGTGGAAGATGCAGTTTTATAATAGGACCTGGTTAGCGATATTATACGGCTTATCGTCTGATGTTTATTGTTTCACGAAACCGTGAACAGTAAAAGTTTTTGTTTAATGATCCAGGATTGTATCGCCCATCTGAGGGAGGACGAAACCAACTACTCAGTGTTTCAAGAAGATGACGCTACTGCTAACACGGCTTACAACACACTATGCGTCTTATGGAAGAGTTTTTTGGCGAAATTTTCATCTCAAAGAACCTATGGCAGCCTCGCTCCTCGGAGTTTACGCCAACAGACATTTTTCTTTGGGGAATAGCATGTAGTGTACCGCAAACGGCAATGCTTCATTCGAGATTTAAATATTGAAACAACTTCATACACGAGAAGCATACCATAATCAGATGGACAGAAAGGGATTCCCAATAAAATTAGGCGGGTTGAGCCTTGTATAGTCACTCGTGGATGTCATTACCAACATAGTGTACATAGTAACCACACAGTTACTTTCTGAGCACCCATACAAACAGTGGCACTCAATACACATATTATATACAGGTACTCGTTACAGAGGAAATGTTGAGGAAGAAGAAATCCTGACCTCTGCCGCATTCGAGCAACGAAAAAATTCATAGGTGACAAATGAAAATTTCTATCAACGCTGGGGTTCTAAACCGGGTCTTCCGTTTAGCAGGAAGATGCATAAACTACGCTACCTTGACATAGCAGTTAGACACAACTGCGCAGACTACACAAGTGTGCTACCCCTGCTCCATCCATATTACTTTTCGCTGCACAGCTAGCCGTGGTGGCCGAGCAGTTATAGGCCCTTCAGTCCGGAAGCGAGCTGCTGCTACGGTCGGTTCGAATCCTGCCTCGGGCAGGGATGTGTGTGATGTCCTTAGGTTAGTTAGGTTTAAGTAGTTCTAAGTTCTAGGGGACTGATGACCTCAGAAGTCCCATAGTGCTCAGAGCCATTTGAACCACGAAGGGATGCAAGCAGTATGCAACTGCCAATGTGTCTCCGATTACTACCACAGGTGCCACGAAAGTGCAGGAGAATGTCTCCCACACCATAACACTGCTCCCACCAGCCAGTGTCAGTGGGTCGCTGCACGTTTGAAACCGCAGTTCACCTCGATGACGACCATCGACCTAGTGTAGCAAAAATGTGGTTCACCCGAAGAGCCGACACTTTTCGATTGATCGACGGTCGTACCCCGACAGTCCTGTGCCCACTGCAATCGTAGCTAACGATGTCGTTGCCTCAACATGTGAACACGTGGGGGTGGTGTGCCGCGGAGCTCCGTGTTGAGCAATGCATGATGAGAGGTGTGCTCCGGAACACTTGTGCTGCACCAGCACTGTGCTCTTTCGGCGGAGGTGCCACAGATCACCATCCGTGCTGCTTCACATAGCAGCGAAGCCTCCGACCCCAACGTCCTGTGAAGAATAGTGGACGTCTAGCCATTCAGCGCCTAATAGTAGTTTCACAGTCGAACCCCTTCCCGCAGATGCTCACGACAGTAGCACGTGAACATTCGACCGTCTCCGCCGTTTTAGAGATACTCGTTCACAGGTTCTGCGTAATAATAATCTTCCATTTGTCGAAGTCGCTTACCTCGGTGGATTTCGCCATGTGCGGCCCGTATCTCCGCCGTCCGTGGCTGCTCCACTTACGCACTTTCGTCACTGCGTGACGTGCCCGCAGCGCCACCAGGCGGCGTCCAGCGACGCGGTGGCCACTCGTCGTAATGTTTCGGCTTATCGCTGTATATCTGTGTAAGTGGTGCCTGTTCTTTCGGACATGTCGGGAAGTAAAGACACCACTCATACAGGTTGTAGATGTTTTTGAAGGCCTTTATGCTCAAAAACATCAGATGGTAGAGAGTGCCAAAATTAGCACTGTACGATCTAGAACTAACGCTCAGCAATGAATACTTACTTTAGTCTTATTTACTTTAGCAGTCCAGGCTAATACTGACAGTGCAAAATGAGAGCCACTCTTCTCAGTGCACGCCTTATGAGGCGTCAAAGCTGCTCCCCCGACTCTGCTTGGGTTTTGTACACTGAATACTCTGTGTAGTCACACGGGAAAAAAATACAATTAAGGGCAATGTGGTTTATTCGTTTGGATGTTCACGCTACCAATTCTGACGCAGAGACATAAGCAGTTTGCACGACATGTGCCCACCTCTCTGCCCACTGAAGCCCTCGAGCTGCCTGCAGCACTCACTCACTCTGCATGCAGACGCTCACAACGCGACACTACAGAGCGCTCTGCCCTCTCCGACTCCTTTCGTACTCACAGGGCTTCAAGTTCAGTGTCTGGACGTAAATGTTCTGAGGTGCCACAGCGCATTTCTCCAACGAACAAGACAAATTGGATTTGATGGTGAGAAGACTTCCGAGTGTTGTTACCCAAACAGCATTTGACTAACTCAGCTTGTAGCATAGTCGGATTTTCAATCATGAACACTACAGTGGAATCTAGCTAGTAGCATACTTTTTTAAATGTAATATTTATCAACAAATGCGAACGTTAAGTAAGAAATAAACGTAGCATCCTTTTATTGACGGTTACTAGATGTCTAAAAATGAATTTAAACTCCTTAGGAATATGCCAAAACGTATATTATTGAATGAAAAAATTACGTATTTCAATAACACTAGTGAGTCTGTGAAAATGATACTTTCTCATTATCTATCTGATGTATCGGCTTCGTATGCCATATTTCAATTTACTGTCAGTAACAACGAATAACCAAGATGTTATTCTTATTAAACACTATAGTTCCATATCTGTCAATTAAGATTACACTTTGTTAGTAAATATAGAAGTTTTTTTAAAAATTAAAAGATACAGGGTGACGCAGAAAAACGGGAACATTTCCACAATCCAATAAAACTACACTCCTGGAAATTGAAATAAGAACACCGTGAATTCATTGTCCCAGGAAGGGGAAACTTTATTGACACATTCCTGGGGTCAGATACATCAGATGATCACACTGACAGAACCACAGGCACATAGACACAGGCAACAGAGCATGCACAATGTCGGCACTAGTACAGTGTATATCCACCTTTCGCAGCAATGCAGGCTGCTATTCTCCCATGGAGACGATCGTAGAGATGCTGGATGTAGTCCTGTGGAACGGCTTGCCATGCCATTTCCACCTGGCGCCTCAGTTGGACCAGCGTTCGTGCTGGACGTGCAGACCGCGTGAGACGACGCTTCATCCAGTCCCAAACATGCTCAATGGGGGACAGATCCGGAGATCTTGCTGGCCAGGGTAGTTGACTTACACCTTCTAGAGCACGTTGGGTGGCACGGGATACATGCGGACGTGCATTGTCCTGTTGGAACAGCAAGTTCCCTTGCCGGTCTAGGAATGGTAGAACGATGGGTTCGATGACGGTTTGGATGTACCGTGCACTATTCAGTGTCCCCTCGACGATCACCAGTGGTGTACGGCCAGTGTAGGAGATCGCTCCCCACACCATGATGCCGGGTGTTGGCCCTGTGTGCCTCGGTCGTATGCAGTCCTGATTGTGGCGCTCACCTGCACGGCGCCAAACACGCATACGACCATCATTGGCACCAAGGCAGAAGCGACTCTCATCGCTGAAGACGACACGTCTCCATTCGTCCCTCCATTCACGCCTGTCGCGACACCACTGGAGGCGGGCTGCACGATGTTGGGGCGTGAGCGGAAGACGGCCTAACGGTGTGCGGGACCGTAGCCCAGCTTCATGGAGACGGTTGCGAATGGTCCTCGCCGATACCCCAGGAGCAACAGTGTCCCTAATTTACTGGGAAGTGGCGGTGCGGACCCCTACGGCACTGCGTAGGATCCTACGGTCTTGGCGTGCATCCGTGCGTCGCTGCGGTCCGGTCCCTGGTCGACGGGCACGTGCACCTTCCGCCGACCACTGGCGACAACATCGATGTACTGTGGAGACCTCAGGCCCCACGTGTTGAGCAATTCGGCGGTACGTCCACCCGGCCTCCCGCATGCCCACTATACGCCCTCGCTCAAAGTCCGTCAACTGCACATACGGTTCACGTCCACGCTGTCGCGGCATGCTACCAGTGTTAAAGACTGCGATGGAGCTCCGTATGCCACGGCAAACTGGCTGACACTGACGGCGGCGGTGCACAAATGCTGCGCAGCTAGCGCCATTCGACGGCCAACACCGCGGTTCCTGGTGTGTCCGCTGTGCCGTGCGTGTGATCATTGCTTGTACAGCCCTCTCGCAGTGTCCGGAGCAAGTATGGTGGGTCTGACACACCGGTGTCAATGTGTTCTTTTTTCTACTTCCAGGAGTGTAGAAGTGATGAAGGAAATAAATTGCATTCATCGTAACTGAAACCTTCCAACTTTGCCATTTAGGAAACATTGATGCCATTTATCATTTTTCAACAATTACGTCCTTTAGATGGCGTCCTCCTGTAAGAATACATTCGTGAAACCTGCTGTTGAGATTCCTCATTGACCGCTGCAACATCTCAGCTGGCATTCTGTGCATTGCATCCCGAATTCTCTGTTTTAACTCGTCCAGGGTTCTTGGTCGAGTCGCGTAGACTTTGCTCTTGAGGTAGCTCCAGAAAAATAATCACAAACGGATAGATCTGGCGATCTAGGAGGCCCGGGTATTTTAACGAATCGTGAGATCACACGGTAGCCAAACAACTCTCGCACATATGCCACTGATTGCCGTGTAGTGTGTAGTGTGTGATGTCGCTCCGTCACGTTGAAACCAGGCTTCTTGAACGTTTGCAAAGTTGTGCAATGCAGGTGTAACGAAAGTTCGTAACATCTCCACGAACCGATCGGCGTTGACAGTTATGGTGTTTCGTTGTTCATTTGCGAGACAATACGGTCCGATAATCCCACGTGATGAAACAGCACGCCATACTGTCACTTTAGTAGCGTGTGAAGGGCGCTCATGAACGCCATTAGGATTTGTGTTTTCCCAGTAGCGGTAGTTCCGTTTGTTCACATTACTTGTGCCTCATCTGACGTCCACAACTTTTTTTAGAAATTCATCGTCATTGTTTATTTTTGTCATCATTTGTTGACAGAATCCTAATCATAATCGGAAATCGTGGTCCTTAAATTGTTGCACCATCTGTAGTTTGCACGGATGAAATTTTAAATCAAGATGAAGGATTCTGCGAACGCTCTCCCGGGACACTCCAATCGCTGCTTCTTGCTTACGAATTGACGCCGTGGGCTCCGTAAGACAGACTCGCGTTCAACATCAGTGTTCGCTGGAGAACGCACACTTCTTGGTCGTCCTGTTGGTTTCTTCTTGAGGGCAGATCCAGTGTCTTCAAAGTTATTAATCCAACATTTTATTGCGCCTTTCGACGGAACGGCATCATGACATCCTAAATTACAAAAATGTCAAAACTCCCTCTGCGCCGCTACCAAACTATCACTGCTTTTATAAATCATTTTTATGGCTGCCGCACGCTGTTGTCCGTTCCACTGACGCACGATTAGTGAAACGGCGAACTGTTTACTTGCTGTCTGTCACGAACCCGCAGTGCTGCCACGTGCGCATGGCTGCCACTTCTCATTTCAAACTTTCCCGTTATTCTGTGTCACCCTGTATTTATCTTACTAGCGATATTCGAACCATCGAACGTACTAACGTGATGAGAAACCGACGAATTGGTCGAAATAATGAAAATTGTTTTCAACTGCACTTGGAGATCTGCTAATTTTGAAAGGTGATATTTCAGAGTTCTTTGTCGTACTGTCTTAGAAAATTTATGTGCGTGCACTGAACTCCACCTGCTGCAAGTGTGCACAAAATCGGAATCTGTGAGGACCCCTCGTCAATGTAGAATCCTCCTTTTACCACCAGCATAACTGTGACCTGAAGCCACTTTGGCACAAAGAACTTTTAATAATTATCTGACAGGTCTTTCACTGGAAACTGTCCTCAGAAACATCGATAAATTATTTCTTTGGTATTGTGTAACGTCATCACATATACAATTACGGCCTTCCCCGTACTCTCTGACTGCCGAAGGAGTCTGCCACCTCTGCAACAAACCACCTCCGTCGCTCGCTAATGGGCGATCGTTGTTGAAATTCATACGCTGTGTGGAAAGGCCACATCACACAAGAATTTCAGTCTTCCTACTACAGACCCTGGAAGCAAATGAATCCCTTACGCGACTTGCCGTAAGATCAAACAAATTGTACTATCTTGCGTATATGGGCATGTTACAGCGTGTCATGAAATGATTCCGTAGTATCTATCATTTTATTTCCTCCTGAAAAAAGTTTTTGGGCAGTATTACGTTAGTGAAGCATCTGTATACACGTACGAGGCTAATCCGCAAACTAAGGTTACAAAAATTTTTTGAGGAGCAAAAAATTTAATTTATCATAATAAAATTTAGATGCATTGTAGTACAGGTGCTGCATTATTTTTCCAAGCAATCACCATGTATCTCTGTACATTTTGTCATCAGTAGGACGAGTTTTTTGATTCGTGTGTCATAGACGTCTCCCACCGCCTTTTTCAGTCAGTTCTTCACTTCGATTTTCACCTCGTCGTCGTCGGAAAAGTGTTTTCCAATAAGGTTTTTCCTCAATTTATTGACCGGCCGCTGTGACCGAGCGGTTCTAGGCACTTCAGTCTGGAACCGCGCTGCTGCTCCGGTTGAAGGTTCGAATCCTACCTCGGGCATGGATGTGTGTGATGTCCTGAGGTTAGTTAAGTTTAAGTAGTTCTAAGTCTAGGGGACTGATGACCTCAGATGTTAAGTCCCATACTGCTTAGAGCCATTTGGACCATCAATTTAGTGAACATAGTCACTAGGTGTGAGATCGGGGCTGTGAGAGAGTTGACTTAAAACATCCCAACCAAACTTAGTCAGCTACTCTTGCGTTGCATGAGCGGTGTGCGGACGCGCGCTCTCATGAAGCAGACAGAGTCTCGTTGTCAGCACGTCTGTGTTGTATGGCTCTGCGAAGTTTCTTCATGACCCCACAGTATCTTGCAGCATTTATGGTCCCACCTATTTCCAAAAAACAACGGGAGAAACTCTTTTCCTGTCCCAAAACACTGACACGACGATTTTCCTTGCTATATCCTGGGTGTGAATTTCTTGGCTATAATATTTCCGTTCATCTCCCTTATACAGACACTCTATATACTCCTTTTGCCTTTCAGGTTTCCCTTCCTTGCTTAGGACTGGTTTTACATCTGAGCTCTTGATTTTCATACAGTTGCTTCCCTTTTCTCAAAAAGTCTTTTTAAATTTCCTGCAGGCAGAATCCATTTTGCCCTAGTGAAACATTCATACATTTGTCCTCTACCCATTCTTGCTCAGCCATTTAACACTTCCTGTCCAACTCATTTTGAGAGACGTTTGTATTCCCCTTCGCTAGCTTTATTTGCTGCATTTTTATATTTTCTTCTTTCATCAAATGAATTCAATGTCTCTACTATGCCTTGTCTTTCGACCTATTTGACACTCTGCTGCCTTCTCTATTTCATCTCTTATAGCTATCTATTTGTCTTCTACTGTATTCCTTTTCCCTGCTCTACTCAACCGCTGCGTAATGCTTCGTCTAAAACTATCAGCAACCTCTAGTTTTTTCAACTTATCCTTGTTCCGTCTCCTTAATTTCCTACCTTTTTTGCAGTTTCTTCAGGTTTAATGTACAGTTCACTACTAATAATTTGTGGTCAGAGTCCAATCTAACCCTGTAAATGTCTTACAGTTTAAAATCTGGTTCCAAAATCCCTTTCTTGCCATTATGTAATCAATCTGAAACCTTCCAGTGCCTCCAGGAGTCTTCCATGTATACGCGCTACTTTTATGATTGTCAAACAAGGTGTTAGCGATGGCCGCGCGGGGTAGCCGAGCGGTCTAGGGCGCCTTGTCACGGTCCGCGCGGCTCCCCCCGTCAGAGATTCGAGTCCTCCCTCGGGCATGGGTGTGTGTTGTCCTTAGCGTAAGTTAGTTTAAGTTAGATTAAGTAGTGTGTAAGCCTAGGGACCGATGACCTCAGCAGTTTGGTCCCATAAGACCTTACTACAAATTTCCATTGTTACCAATGATTAAATTATCCTATGTGCAAAATTCCACGAGACGGCTTGCTCTTTCATTTCTTTCCGTGAGTCGAAATTAAATTTTTGCTTTTCTTCCTTTTCCTACCACCAAACTGCTGTCTCCCATGACAATTAAATTATCGTTTCCTTTAACTATCTGAATAATTTCTTTAACTCATCATACATTTCTTCAGTCTCTCCATTATCTCCAGAGCTAGTTAGCATATAAACTTGTACAACTATTGTAGGTGTGAACTTAGTGCCTATCTTGGCTACGTTAATGCGTTCACTATGCTGTTTCACGTAGATTACCTGCATTCCTATTTGCTTATTCATTATTACACCCACTCTTGCATTATCCCTTTGTGATTTTGTATTTATAACCCTGCATTCATCTGACAGAAGTCCTGTTTCTCTTGACACCGAGCTTCGCTAAGTCTCAATATATTGAACTTCAAGCTATCCATTTCCGTTTTTAAAACCTCTAACCTACCTGCCCGATTAAGGCATTTAACATTCCAAGACACTATCCGTAGAACGACAGATTTGTTTTCCTTGGTGATGACATCCTTCTGAGTAGTTCCAGCATGGAGATCCGAATGGGAAATTCTTTCATCTCCAGAATATGTTACCCAACAAGAACCTATCATAATTTAACCATATAGTAGAGCTACATGCCCTCGGGAAAATTACAGCTGCAGTTTCCCCTCGCTTTAGGCTGCTCGCAGTACCAGGACAGCAACGCCATCTTGGTTAGCCAGATGAGTCAATCATCCAGACTGATGCCCCTGCAACGACTGAAAAGGGTGCCGCCCCTCTTCAGGAGCCGTATGTTTGTCTGGCTTCTCGACAGGCATCACTCCATTGTTGTAGTACACACAGTACAGCTATGTACGGTTAAGGCAGACAAGCGACCCAAACCGACGGCAAGTCCGTGGTTCATGGGAAACATCGGAAACTATGAACGAAATTTTCACTCTGCAGCGGAGTGTGCGCTGATATGAAATTTCCTGACAGCTTAAAACTGTGTACCAGACGGAGATTCGAACAAAGGACCTTTGCCTTATGCGGAAAAGTGCTCTGCACTTGATATGAAACTTTCTGGCAGATTAAAACTTTGTTGCCAGACTGAGATTAGAGCTCGGGACCTTTGCCTATTGCGGGCAATTGCTCTACCAACCGAGCTAGCAAGCACGATTTACGACCAGCCTTTACAGTTTCAATTCTGCCAGTAACTCGTCTCCTAGGTTCCAAACTTCACAGGAGCTCTCCTGCGAACCTTGCAGAGCTAGCACTCCTGGAAGAAAGGATATTGCGGAGACATGGCTTAGTCACAGACAGGTGGATGGTTCCAGAATGAAGTATTGACTCTACAGGGGAATATGCGCTCCTCTGAATATTCCTGGCAGACTAAAACTGTATGCCAGACCGAGACTCGGGATCTTTGCCTTTCGTGGGCAAGTGCTCTGCCAGCTAACCTCCCTTCCAGGATTGCTATTCCTGCATGGTTTCCAATAGAACTTTCGAAGGTAGGAGACGAGATACTGGCCAAACTGAAGCTGTGACGATGGGGTGTGAACTGTGCTTGGGTAGCTTAGCCAGTAGAGCACTTGCCCACGAAAGGACAAAGTCCAGAGTTCGAGTCTCGACCTGATACACAGTTATAACCTGCCAGGAAGTTTCTAACCAGAGCAGACACCTCTGCAGCGTGAAAATTTCTTTCTGAAAACATCCCCCAGGCTATGCCTATGCCATGTCTCCGCAATATAATTTCTTAAGAAGTGCTAGTTTTGCAAGGTTCATAAGAGAAAAATGGTTCAAATGGCTCTATGCACTATGGGAGGTCATCAGTCCCACAGACTTAGAACTACGTAAACCTAACTAACCTAAGGACATCATACACGTCCATGCCCGAGGTAGGATTTGAACCTGCGACCATAGCAGCCGCGTGGTTCCGGACTGAAGGGCCTAGAACCGCTCGGGCACAGCGGCCGGCTCGCACGAGAACGTGTGTGAAATTTGGATGGTAGGAGACGAGATGTTGGCACAATTGAAGCTGTGAGGACGGTGCATGAGTTGTGCTCGGGTAGCTCAGTTGGTAGAGCACTTGCCCGCCAGAGGCGATGGTCCCGAGTTCGAGTCTCGGTTCGGCTCACAGTTTCATTGGAAACTGTGGTTTAACCAACATAAAATAGCAATATTGCTTCAGAACAAAGTAGTGTGTTTGCACGTGCTCTTTACGCTTTTTTCTGTAACAATCCAGAAGAATTGTACTTGTTTCCCATTTCCATTACGTGAAGTTTTTTGTTGTCATGTTGTATGTGCTTGGAATGTACGAACATAAATTTGTTTACATCATCAGGTATACCACTCACATAAATGCAGCTGACTGCTGTGTATTACATCGAACTTCAAGGATGAAACTCTCTCTCCAGGAGACAACGCCGAGGCAGGCTTGGCTTTAGCCGGTGGCAGTGACTGGAGGGCACTGTGTACAGCCACCTCTTTTTTGCTTCTCGGCTAAATGATTACGACTGAAACTTTTTCTACCCACAGGACTTTTACCTGCTATGTCCACCTCTTCAATGACCGCGAAGCCCTCGGTTGTGGAATTTCATAACTCTACTGAAACAATTACTGGTGATCATGTGTTAGTCAAAGATCAAATCCTTACCTTGGAAAAATCCGACTTCGTAGATATCGATGACCAGCTGCACACAAACTTGTCTTTTTCCATCCTTCAGACCCTTCATGTACAATTTATACTTCCCGTAAGGTAAGGCGACGAACTTTTTTAGGGTGATCGGTCGTGTCCAGTACCGATGCATGTAGTAGGTGCCCTGCTAGCAGAGGTAGCGATGTAATTACACAATACAGGTTTTGTGACTAAATCAAAACTTCAACTTGTAGGATTATTCTTTGTCGAGGTCTTTACTGAGTAACAGATGTAGCAGTCTCTTCCTGTTTTTTTTTCTGCTCCTTTCATAATTTAGACACGCTTATTGCATTTTGGCCGTCATATATTGGCACACGTAAGTTAAGGAAATAACAAAGGACGTTGAAATTCACACTCTAATAGTTAACATAGCAATGAGTGAACATCCTGATACTTCTCAGCAATCAGTGGCGAATGACAAAGACAGGAACAGGAAAGTCGAAATCTCAAGGCATTCGCCTAACACGAGTCAAATTAAGAAACAGAGTGTAAGACGTCGTGGTCTCCTGACCTTCATTGCTTACACATTCCGCCCTCACAATCATATTCCGCAAATCAAGACGCTTCATTCGAGCCCCAACTCGATAAGATAAAGTCAGTATTGTATGAATTCATGTAAATTATATACAAATAACTAATAAATCGCAAGTGCGCACCGTGGTTGAAATACTCGAGGCTGGCGTACACACTTACATTCCAGACACGACGGCACAGCAGCTTTTAGCTCGAGAGAGGCAAAACCGCACGCCAGGAGGCCAGTCCCAACCCATCTACGTCGGCCGGTGACCGCCTATAGAGCAGACAGCGTTTGCCTGAGTGAAAGGGGGAACGACCCCGTGTTCGGCTTAAAAGCAAATTCCGCTACACTGTCTGGGAGCGGCCAGCCTACGCATTCTTTACACATAGCACGCAGTTTCAGAGATTTTCACAGAGAGACAGCAAACGCCAAGCGCTGATACTACAGATTTCCGGATTGGTCGCCTTAAACGAAACGTCATTCTCCCGCTTTAGAAGAGCAATGCTGATTGGCGGACGATATTTCTGACGCCTTGAGCTGAAGGAGTAATGGAAGAGACCGAAAGATATTCCCCTTCACGTCCGGCGTGGAGAGGGGCCGTTGCGTTGTCGCTCTTGGAGCGAGAACACGTAACGAGAGCGTGTGCACTCGTACATGTACTCAAAGAGCGAGGAACAAGTCTCTCCTCAGTACTTCACTGGGAGAGCACCTCTGTCGAGAGCGAATCGAAGTGTGACTCTATATTCAGTCCTTGAAATTAAGCATTGTTCACTGTATTGGCCGACACACTTATTGTGCAGTGTGAATGGACAGAGTTATAGTTAAACGCCTGCGAGGGAATTTTGAGTGGCATCGCAGTGGACTGGTTATCTGACTGGTGTACCACGCCAAAAGTTGGACTAGGGGTGAATAGAAGTCCTTCATCAAGGCGTAGGGAGAGTTTGATTGGCGAAGGTCAATCCAGATAGAACGAGAGTTATCTTATTTGTCAGCAGCGAGCGGCGCAGACAGCAGTCATCGCAGCTTACAGTATTGTGCGCTACAGTTATTGCGAGTCCCATATTTCCTCCACAACAGTACACTTCACTGCATTTCACACGCGACATTCCTGACCGTACCTAGCAACATTCTAAAGGATACTTATTCAAGTTGAGTATCTCCTCCATGTCCGAACAACATCTCTTTGGTTCACTCAGAGACTCCTGGACACTTCCCTTGTTGAGAGCCCTTCCTGGCACAAAGAGACAATGTGGATGCGATCGAACCGCGGTATGTAGGCATGGTTGAACTACAGACAACACGAGCCGTGTACCTCCTTCCTGGTGGAATGACCGGAACTGATCGGCTGTCGGACCCCATCCGTCTAATAGGTGCTGCTCGTGCATGATTGTTTACACTTTTGGGCAGGTTTTGTGACATCTCTGAACAGTCAAAGGGACTGTGTCTGTGGTACAGTATCCATAATCAGTGACTGTCTTCAGGAGTTCTGGGAACCGGGGTGATACAAAACTTTTCTTTGGTGTGTGTAAATGGATACTTAAATATGGAGCTCTAAAACCGGCAGTATATTTACAATGTGAAGCAGATACTTTTATGAGCTGACGGGTTGATATTTTATCAGTCTGTTTATCGAATATCTATAAGTTGATGCCATTTAAATATCGATATATCGGGTACTCGATACCTTAAAAAATATCAACAGTTCTATCAGAAAGAGCAGGTGGCTGTTTCTCGAGGAGGTCCTGGCTATACTTCAGTCTTCCGTGAAGACGTATCCGTGTCCACAGGACTGCATGCATTCGTTCCTGGTGTGACGAAGGCTTACAAACACTACTGCGCGTCGTCCGTTAAATCACTCAGTCTTAAGACCAGGTTCTCATTCAAAATGGTCGAAAAATCGATTTTTTGTTGCATTTTTGAAAGATATTTGCGTCAGGAATGTTGATATACGGTCTTGGAATTGCAGACTAAACATAAGTAACGAAAACACTATTTTTATCAAATTTTGATTAAAATTGGCCAAAAGATAATATTCGATCAGCCATAATGGATTATCCATTTTGAATTTTGAAAATCTAACTTCAGATTTGTGTTCAGCGACACCAAAAGTGTATAATGACATATAGTTTTTACGCAAATTCAGCTAATAACTAATATAAAAGTTCGCCCTAAACTTTAGTCATGGTTTTCCTCGAGAAACGGTTTTTCAAAACTGCATGCAGCATAAAATAAAAACGGTTCATCCTATTAGCTTCTAACTTTGACTCCCGAAAAGCAATAACTACTTTTTGTAAAGCCATAAAGAGTAAAAAAAAATCCAACACAGAGTTCGATTTAGCATTATATCGCTAAATTTAACGTTGTTTCATTGTAGTTAGGTACAAGCTCCCATAAATTTAGTGTAGTATCTACTGATGTTATCCATTTTTGATTTGAGATAACTTCTAGAGGCTACGCTCTACGAAGCAGGTGTACTTCAAACTCGTAGGTTCTCGATCAGACCTCGATTATGGGCTCCATTTTCTTCTTTTTTGTATCGAAAATATAAAATATAGTTGAACATATGTCTTTTCATTGTCTCAAAAAAGTTTCGAAACTCTGTATATTTTTTGTTCATTTGAATGAGAACTTGTACGTAATTTCCAATGAAATATGGACTCCCATTCTCTGCAAATCAAGGACAACATCAAGACTGCGTGCCTTGTGACGCCGTAGCAGTGTCGTATCTGTTGTGGAAGGGGCAAAATGGTTCAAATGGCTCTGAGCACTATGGGACTTAACATCTATGGTCATCAGTCCCTAGAACTTAGAACTACTTAACCTAACTAACCTAAGGACATCACACAACACCCAGCCATCACGAGGCAGAGAAAATCCCTGACCCCGCCGGGAATCGAACCCGGGAACCCGGGCGTGGGAAGCGAGAACGCTACCGCACGACCACGAGATGCGTGTGGAAGGGGCATCTGACTTTTTGTCACTGTGGCTCTTGTGTGCGTGGGGTTGCTATTCTGTTATTCTGCGCAACGGATTAATCTGAGATGTACCCTTTACCCTGTGGCTACTGCAAGATGCAATTTACACCCCCACACTACCACAGAAGTCAGACAGACGCTCCTAAAGAGAAATGCCTGAAAAACTTTCAGCAATAAATATCTTCTGGAGCCCTCCGCTGTAAGGAAATGACACAAAAATTTACAAAATTTCTTACGTAGCTAGTCGGATATTTGGGTACTGGAGTAGTGCTAGTTAGTGTAAGAAAAACATGAAACTAACGAAAATTATTATTTATTTTGCAAAAATTTTGAGAAATCACAATGGCACTTTTAGTTATGAACTGAACTACTGCAGTGGATGGCCGCTACCTACCGATTATAGCTCGGAGGAACCCTGACGGCAACGCCACAATGTTGAGTAATGCTCTTCGTGCAGCCACAGGACGCCGTGTTACAACTCAAACTGTGCGCTGCTTCACTCCCGACGTCCATGGCGAGGTCCATCTTTGCAAGCACGACACGATTATAGTTGGTGGTGACTTTAATTTACAGTCGATATGTTGGCGAAAATACATGTTTAATTTCGGAGGTACGCATAAAATATCATCCGAAATCGTTCTAAACGCATTCTATGAAAATTATTTCGAGCAATTAGTTCATGAGCCCATGCGAATAGTAAACGGTTGTGAAGACACACTTGACCTCTCAGCAACAAATAATCCTGAGTTAATAACGAGCATCAAAACCGATACAAGGATTAGTGAACACAGGGTTGTCGTAACGAGACTGAATATTGTAATCCCCAAATCCTCATAAAATAAACGAAAAATTTACCTGTTCAAAAAGGCAGATAAAAATTCACTTGACGTCTTCCTGATAGACAATCTCCACTCATTCCTAATTAATAAAATAAGAGTAGATCAGATGTGGCTTGAAATCAAAGAAATAGTATTGGCAGCAGTTGAGAGATTTATTCCAAATAAATTAACAAACGACGCAGCTGATCCTCCTTGATACACAAAACGAGTTAGAACACTTTTGCAGAAACAACGGAACAAACGTGCCAAACTTAAACAGACGCAAAATTCCCAAGATTGGCGGTCTTTTACAGAAGCACGAAATTTAGCGCGGACTTGAATGCGAGATGCTTATAACAGTTTGAGGCGTGGTAAAAGTTGCTGTTCTGAAGAGCGAGCCGCAGCGCGTAGTGTGAAGCAGTCGCCCTCCGCTTCTGGCCGTGTCGCCGCTGTGGCAGTCGCAGCTTTGGTGTCTCCCTCTGGTGGGAAAGGGGAAAGGTTGCCTGTTCACGTGCATTTAAGGGGCGCTATGAGCTCGCCAGTCGGTCAGTCTGGGTCAGTCTCTCGTCCACTGCTTGCTCCTCTGTCTCTCGTCCGCATTTGTTAGGCAGTTAGTGTCTGTCTGTCGTTCGGAGCTGCCTCTGTCATGTTTCTCGGATTCGGTGTGTGAACGAATCTATTGCTTGAAGTGTAACGGCCTAATTCCTTAAATATGTTTTTATCTTGCCTATCATCTGGAGAGGCGGTATATGTGTACTGTAGAGCATGTTTGGCCAACCTTGCATAATTTTATGTTAGATTGCACTTCATGGGCTTTTATTTAAATGGTCATTTTAGTAAATAAACTTGCCACTCTTCCACCATAAGACTTTCTTAGAAGTTAAAATCAAGTTGCACCTTCAGTGGAACGTTTATCTTTTAATTTTAGTCTTTTGTACCATTTCCATCCCTCCTATGGGGTGCATAGTTTGTGTGCTTGTGTGAATTGTTAAAACTTTTACTTTACGGTAATCTGGTGTGTTGCAGATTTGCACCAGTGTAGTCTTTCAGAGGCTGTTGTGAGCGGTCGTAACTACGGCGGCGTCAAAAGGGAGCGGCATGGTTCTCAGCACAAAAGCTCATACACTCAAAAATTTGTTTCTTTCTGCCTCTGAATAAACTGTAACTTGATGTTTAGAGAGTGCTTTCTGCTTATAATTTTAAATCTGTTTCTAAAAAAAAATGCTTTTAGGAATAAAATCCCCATTTGTTGAAAGCAATTTGATTTTGATTTCATAAGTTACTCCCTAGCAACTACTTCCACGCTCACATATTGTGACTAAATGTGTTAATGTTGTTGATGAATCGCTAGTAAATAAAGTAAATTTTTAAGAATATTCTTTGACATTAAATCCACAGTTCACAGTTTCCACAACGAAACTTTGTCTCGAAAACTGGGAGAAAACCCAAAGAGATTCTGGTCGTATGTGAAGTATGTTAGTGGCAAGAAACAATCAATGCCTTCTCTGCGCGATAACAATGGAGATACTATCGAAGACAGTGCTGCCAAAGCACAGCCTTCGGAAACCCCTTCACAAAAGAAGACGAAGTAAACATTCCAGAATTCGAATCAAGAACAACTATCAACATGTGTAATGTAGAAGTAAATATCATCAGAATAGTGAAGCAACTGAAATCACTAAATGAAAGCAAGTCTTCTGCACCAGACTGGAAACCAATTAGGTTCGTTTCTGAGTATGCTGATGGATTAGCTCCATACTTAACAATCACATACAACCGTCCACTCGACAAAAGATCCGTACTAAAAGACTGGAAACTTGCACAAGTCACACCAATATTCAAGGAAGGTAGTAGAAGTAATCCACTAAACTACAGGCCCATATCGTTAACGTCTATATGCAGCAGGGTTTCTGGAACATATATTGTGTTTGAACATTATGAATTACATCGAAGAAAACTATCTATTGACACACAGTCAACATGGGTTTAGAAAACATAAAAAATGGCTCCAAGCACTGTGGGACTTAACATCTGAGCTCATCAGTCCCCTATATTTAGAACTGCTTAAACTTGACCAACCTAAGGACATCACACGCATCCTTGCCTGAGGCAGAATTCGAGCCTGCGGCCCCAGCAGCAGCGTGGTTCCGGACTGAAGCGCCTAGAACCGCTCGGCTAGGCACCCGGCTTAGAAATCATCGTTCCTGTCAAACACAACTAGCTCGTTATTCACATGAAGTGTTGAGTGCTATTGACAAGGGATTTCAGATCGATTCCGTATTTTTGGATTTTCGGAAGGCTTTTGACCCTGTACCACACAAGCGGCTTGTAGTGAAATTGCGTGCTTATGGAATATCGTCTCAGTTATGTGATTGGATTTGTGATTTCCTGTCAGAGAGGTCACAGTTCGTAGTAACTGACGGAGAGTCATCGAGTAAAACAGAAGTGGTTTCTGACGTTCCCCAACGTAGTGTTATAGGCCCTTTGCTGTTCCTTATCTATGTAAACGATTTGGGAGACAATCGAAGTACCCGTATTAGTTGTTTGCAGATGACGCTGTCGTTTATCGAATAAGGTCAAAACAAACTGCAAAACGATTTAGAAGAGATATTTGGTTCAAATGGCTCTGAGCACAATGGGACTTAACATATGTGGTCATCTTAGAACTACTTAAATCTAACTAACCTAAAGACATCACACACATCCATGCCCGAGGCAGGATTCGAACCTGCGACCGTAGCGGTCACGCGGTTCCAGACTGAAGTGCCGAGAACCGCACGGCCACACCGGCCGGCTTAGAAGAGATATCTGAATGGTGCGAAAAGTGGGAGTTGACCCTAAATAGCGAAAAGTGTGAGGTCATCCACATGAGTGGTAAAAGGAATTCGTTAAACTTTGGTACACGATAAATCAGACTAATCTAATATTTGTAAATTCAACTAAGTACCTAGGAATTTCAATTACGAACAACTTAAATTGGACGGAACGCATAGAAAATATTGTGGGGAAGGCTAACCAAAGACTACATATTATTGGCAGGACACTTAGAAAATGTAACAGACCTAGTAAGGAGACTGCCTACACTACACTTGTCCGTCCTCTCATAAAATACTGCTGCATGGTGTGGGACCCGTACCAGATAGGACTGACGCAGTACATCGAAAAAGCTCAAAGTAGGGTAGCACGTTTTGTATTGTCGCGAATTATGGGAGAGAGTGTCACAGAAATGATACAGGATTCGGGCTGCACATCATTAAAAGAAGGCGTTTTTCGTTGCGACGGAATCTTCTCACAAAATTCCAATCACCAACTTGTAATAATAGAGAATTGTGAAGGTGGTTCCATGAAACCTCTGCCATGCACTTAAATGTGATTTGCAGAGTATCCATGTAGATATAGATGTAGATGAAGCGTGGTACAGATGGGCCCAACAACATGCCGAATGGATCGCTCAGGACTGCCTCACGTTCTCTTCACTGATGAGTGTCGCATATGCGTTAAACCAGACAATCGCCAGAGACGTGTTTGGAGGCAGCCCAGTCAGGCTGAATGCCTTAGACACGCCAGCGAGTGAAGCAGGGTGGAGGTTCCCTGCTGTTTTTGGGCGGCATTATGTGGGGCCAACGTACGCCGCTGGTGATCATGGAATGCGCCGTAATGGCTGTACGATATGTGAATGCCATCCTCTGACCGTTAGTGCAACCATATCAGCAGCATGTTCCTGAAACCCAACAAACTGCCATCTGCTGTCTCCTACCGTCCCGTCAGCGTTACCTCGGTCTTCAGCAAGGTCCTGGAATCCATCCTTACCCGACACATCCACCAGCATCTCCGCCAGCACCGCCTCCTTCCCACTACCCATTGTGGCTTTCGACCGTCCTTCTCTGCCGATGACCTTCTCCTTCACCTCACTCATCTCCTCTCCGAACAGCTCAACTCCCGCCAGTCCACCATCTTCCTCTCCCTCGACCTTGAGCGTGCTTACGACCGTGTATGGCATTCTGGTCTCCTCTTCAAGTTCCAAACATCCACTCTTCCTGTCAACTATGTCCGTCTGATAGGGTCCTTTCCTTCCCAACGTCCTTCCTATGTCAGCATCCATAACACAGATTCCTGCACCTTCCACCCTTCTGCTGGTGTGCCCCAAGGTTCCGTCCTCTCCCCTCTTCTCTACCATCTGTATACGGCAGACATGCCACTGCCTCCACCCCTTGTCCACCTTCTCAAGTATGCCAATGACACCGCCTTCCTTGCCCTCGCCCCCACCCTGCACTGCTCCCAACACCTTCTCCAATCCCATCTTGACTGGTTCACCATTTGGTGCAACCAGTGGTTGCTCAAGGTCAATCCTTCGAAGACGCAGGTGATCATTGTAGGCAAAGCCACCCCTTCCTTCCGTCTCCCCGACTTCTATATCACCATTTCTGGCTGTCCTATCACCCTCACCCCCACCCTCAAGTACCTTGTCATCACCCTTGACAGTCGCCTCCCATGGATCCCCCATCTCTGGACAATCCAAGCTGAGGCACGCTACCGCCTCCGTCTCCTCGAGCTCCTTTCTGGCCGCACATGGTGTCTGGCCCCCTGCACCATCTTCCACACCTAGAAATCCCTCATCTGCCCTATCCTCTGTTACGCCCCTTCAACCTTTTAGAAATCGCTTCAAATCCTAGAACGCCATGCGCTCTGCCTCGCCGATTGCATCCATCTCCCCCCCATGTGGATCCTGTATGAGCTTATTCCGTTCATGCACCTCCTCCTTTTCCTCTAACCGATACGGATCCTCTACACCTCCCGTAAACTTGATCCCCCTCACCTGCTTGTCTCTCCCATCCTTCCCCACCCCCATCCACTGCTGTGCCCACATCCCACCTGCTATCTCTCCACTCTCCATACCTTCGCCCAAGGTGGTTTCCACCAACTCCCGCTCCCTGGTGATGTCTCAACCCCTGCATCTAACCCTCCTACCAACTTGGATCCTCCCCTTCCACACCCTGTGTTATTTTCCTGAGGGCACCCTATCTCCCTTCTCTCCTTCCTCCCTTCCTGCCCCCCCCCTCCTCTCCCTGGGCTTCCTCTACCCCCTACCTTGTTTCCTTCCCCTCCCATCTCCTCTGCCACTGGCATCTCCACCCTCGCCTCTCCCTCCTCCCCCACCTTTTCCCCTTTTGGCAGGTCCCTGGACTCGTACCCGTCAAGTGAACATTCGCGCGCCGGAGATCGTCGCCAGTGTTTTGTGTGTACCATCGTGTTAGTGGTTCAGTGTTTCGTCATTTGTGCTCCTTCATTCACGTGCGCCGTTTCTGTCGTCTCTGTTAGTGCCAGAGCGCTGCACTTGTGACTGACTTCATGTATTTTTAAATTTGTGTGTCTACTGGTGTCTATGCACCGTGTTGTTTCGTTTTTCAATGTCTCCACTTGTAATAAATGTATTATCTATGGCCCAAGAGCGGCGTAGTATTGCCGCTGCCGGCCTACTTTTGTGTAAGGTGTCAAAATAACAATAAAGGAAAAAAAGGAAAAGCCTGTGTCGTTCAGAAGTACGATGCAACATTCCTTAGTCACGCAAAGAGTGCTCGTCCCTAAGAACATCGCGTCCTACTTCTGAACTATACAGGCACTGCAATATCATTCTTTTCCAATGGCTGTTCTGTCATCACAGCCTAGTGAGGGTTCAGGGAATGGTTTAATATCTCGCCTGCAGGTTGCGTTCCTGATCGAAAATCGATTGTTGTGTGGGTGTACGTGTTTGTGGTTACAGGGAAAGAAACCAGGAACTTCAAGAAGTGGCGATTTTAAACTCCCACAGGCTACGCGCACGGAAACGTGCAGCTGCTGCTGCTGTTCCTGATCGCACAGCGAGGCGAAATCTCCATGAGGGCTTAAAAACTCTTGCATACACACTGAGACTAGTGTACACACTTACGACACACATTCTCGCTTCACAGAAAACCACTTGTGAAGCCTTGATCTAAAACTTGCCTCGTGACAGCCTCGTCTTCTCCAGCGTCGAGGCACATTTTCATTTCCCTGGATGCGTGAACAAACAACACATGCGATGCTGGAGTGGCACGAAAACCCAAGAACTTCATGAGGAGCCCATGCCTACAGAACGTGTGACTGTCTGGTGGGAATTATCAAAAACTGACATTATTGGCCCATGGTTTTTCGAAGAGAATGGTAGGGCAGTTACGGTCTCTTTTGAGCGTTATGACCAGATGATTCAGACAGCTACTCTTGCAGAACTTAAAGAAATGTGTGTTGGGGATGTCTGATTCCAACAAGAAGGCGCCACAGGTCACACAGAACGGACGTCAGTGACAATCGTTCGCGAACATTTCCCCGACCATTTCACGTCTTTGAAGGGCGATCTGCAGTCGCCAGAACGCTGGCCACGATTAGCCCGCTGCGACTTGGGGCTGTCTTATGGGGCTACCTGAAACCCTTGGTGTGCACCTGTCGGTCACAGACCCTGCGTAAACTGCAGAACCATATTCGTGCTGCTAATGCCAACATATAGAATTGCTGGATGCTGAAACGAAACTTCGATTTCAACTCTCCAGATGCACTGAGGAGGGCGGAGGCGACCTTCAGGATAAAAAAAGAAATGTAAAGAAAAGAGAATTAAACTGACATCTTCAATACTTTCTGCTTCGTGATTTTTTTATGGTAGGGAAGTACCTGCGCCACATCCAGTACTACGAGGGTCATTCAGTACGTAATGCAAGACCTTTTTTCTGAAAGCACACTGCTTTTGTCAAAATTCCAGTACACCAATTACGCGCAACTCTTTTCGCTACAAAAACTTATTTTTCAACATAATCTCTGTTCAGTCTGACGCCGATACGCCACCTTAGTGGGACGGCCTGTAGGTCCACATAGCACCACTCTAATGGCCGACGTCAGAGCCTACATCTTACTTCATCACTAACCTCGCTATCCTCCACGTACTGCTTCTCATGGACTGTATCCATTGTTGGACTAAACAGGTGGAAGATGCGAGATCCAGGCTGTAGGGTGGACGAGCAAGAAGAGTTCAATGAAGTTTTGGGAGCTCCTCTCTGGTACGCTGACTAGAGTGACACTTTGCTTGTCATGGAGATAAAGGATTTCGTTTGAATTTTTGTTGCGATGACACTCTGCAGGAGTCACAAACGTTTGCGGCCGGCTGCCATGTGGGATATCGGACAGGTCTGCGTGACCTTTTTGCAGTGATGACTGGCGACTCGCTCAACGACTCATCGTGCTTTTGTTCAACGCCAGTTCTCCGTAGACATTCGGCAAGTGCCTACGAATATTTGCGGTGCTCTGGTTTCCCACCAAAAGAAACTCAATGACAGCTCTGCTCTTGCAAACGCCGTTTTGAATGTTACATATACTGCTACCACCCACCGAAACTTCATGAAACCGTAGGGACTGAAGAGGGAATATTCCGTGACAAATTCTGCATTTTTTCAATCGAAAGTGACCGTAAAAAATAGAATCCATCACTTATTGAACGCCGCTCGTATAAGCTGTCTTTCCAGTTGAAGTAATCAGTGACTCTCATACGATCTTTTTGAATTTATTTACGCTCCTTGCCATTATTAAACTGATAGCGTTCATTTAACGAATCTATTTATCAAGCCAGGTGGCCATGTACTGCACGAGCTACACACTACTGCGTACTCTCCCAGGATCATTTTGCCTTCAGCAAACGTGTTGATTCACTATGAGTTTTGCCTGCGCGATCGACACTCATTTATTGAGCTCAAGATTACTAGCAGGGATTTTGTACGAATCTTTCAGGTTGTAGGAGGTAAGTTTACATCAGGATATTCGCAGCAGGTTATCGTCACTGAGTTTCCATTCACTGTTATTCTATTATTCAGTTGACTCAACGCGTGCATACAGTACGTGATGTCTCTGCTAGGGGAATCCCCGTCGCACCCAGAAGTTAATAACTTTCCCGCAGACAAAGGGGGATGGGGCTGTATGAGGCGATCCCAATAAATCAGAACGGGTGAATACCAATCGCTGTTTTTTTTATGTGGTTGATTAAGTGTGCGAATGATAAGCCTTATTTTAACTTTTAGCGAAGTCCATAGATTCAGACAACCAGAGTGGAAATAAGCGACTAACAGCAACATCAGCTAATGAAAATTACATATTATTTTCCCAATGTATCCAAGAAAATTAAATTCTGAGAGGAAATTTTTGTTAGATTGCTACACTACTAAGGGCCAGTTGAACAGTCTCCGGTTAGCAGTAGCGTAATTCTATTCTCGGAATAGCGCGGAAAATGCTTTTTACGAACATGTAAAAAACGCCTAACCGGAGAATGGACGCGGGATAACTAAACAGGATACTGGCTGGGTTAGTGAAGTCAACTGGGGAACAATTTTTTAAAATGGCAGGAATAGTTACAGAAGTAGTGATGATAAGATTGCTTGTTAGAACGAGTAAGGAGAAAAAACGAGAACATCACACAGATTATATGGAAGAATACGACGATCTCAAATTTATACAAAAATTTCGTACTACTACTACTTCTCCATCTCATGCTTGAGAAATTGGAAAGTGAAACTCCTAACATAAAATTTTTGCTTGTAGTAAGCCTAATAGGCATTTGATATGCGCACTTTGTGAGTTATATTCTGTCGTGTTATTTATATAAATAAGGTAGATAAACATAACCATTTGTGACAAAACAGTCTCGACTATTTGGCGAGTGTTACAACTGCTGCAATTTTAAAAAGACGTGTTTCGTTTTATCTAGCAGACAGTGACAAAATAGACGTAATCAAATGGAGAAACCCCGTCAGTCTTGGGTACTACTCGTATTAACAGCTTTTTCAGTGTTAGGCAACACCATTTTAATTTTTCATGTAGCAAAACTTTTCACGAACTTTGATGACGTAATACATATATCAAAAAACATTTTGCATCAGCCCGGGTCCCAGAACTCCTGAAGATAGACGTTGACTGTGGCTATTGCATCACAGACAGTCCCTCTGACTGTTCACAAATGTTACTAAACCCTCCCAAAGATGTAAACAACCATGCATGAGCAACGTCTATTAGAAGGAAGGGGTCCGATAGCCGATAAGTTACAGCCATTCCACCAGGTAGGAGGTAAACGGCTGGTGTTGTCTGTAGTTCAACCATGCCTAGACGGCCAATACCGCGGTTAGATCGCGTCCACATTGTTACTTTGTGCCAGGAAGGCAAGTGTCCAGGCGTCTCGGAGTGAACTAAAGCGATCCTGTTCGGACATGGAGGATGTACAGACGACCTGTCGATGACATGCCTCGCTCAGGACGCCCAAGGGCTGCTACTGTAGTGGATGACTTCTACCTACGGATTATGGCTCGGAGGAAGGCAACGCCACCATGTTGAATAATGCTTTTCCTGCAGCCACAGGACGTCGTGTTACGACTCAAACTGTGCGCAACAGGCTGCATGATGCGCAACTTCACTCCTGACGTCCATGGCGAGGTCCATCTTTGCAACCACAACACCATGCAGTGCGGCACAGATGGGCCCAACAACATGCCGAATGGACAGCTCAGTACTGGCGTCACGTTCTCTTCACCGATGAGTGTCGCATATGCCTTCAACCAGACAATCGCCAGAGACGTGTTTGGAGGCAGCCTGGTCAGGCTGAATGCTTTAGACACACTGTCGAGCGAGTGCAGCAAGGTGGATGTTCCCTGCTGTTTTGGCGTGGCATTATGTGGGGCCGACGTACGCCGCTGGTGGTCATGGAATGCGCCCTAACGGCTGTACAATACTTGAATGCCCTTCTCCGACCGATAGCGCAACCAGATCCGTTGCATATTGGCGAGGCATTCGTCTTCATGAACGTCAATTCGCGCCCCCATCGTGCACGTCTTCTGAATGACTTCCTTCAGGATAACGACATGAACCCCATCGAACATGCCTGGGATGGATTGAAAAGTGCTGTTTATGAACGACGTCACACACCAAGCACTCTGAGGGATTTACGCCGAATCACCGTTGAGGAGTGGGACAATCTGGACCAAGATTGCCTTCATAAACTTGTGGATAGTATGCCACGACGAATACAGGCATGCATCAATGCAAGAGGACGTGCTACTGGGTATTAGAGGTACCGTTGTGTACAGCAGTCGGGACCACCACCTCTGAAGGTCTCGCTGTATGGTGATGCAATGTATGGTTTTCATGAGCAATAAAAACGACGGAAATGATGTTTACGTTGATCCAATTTTCTGTACAGGTTCCGGAACTCTTCTAACCGAGGTGATGCAATTTTTTTTATACATATGTGTAGATTCTTTCGCAGAAAGGAAAGCACGCCGTGAAAGCTGTAGCAAGATAAGAGAGAAAAATGCTTGGACCTAAGGATTGATGAAATGTGCGGTGTCTTGCTTCTCTCTTGTCTTTATTGCGACGAAGTTGTGGCACTGCACTGCGGCACACCTTAGACCAAATAAGGTGTTTTACATTGCGCCGAATATATATGTCTTGTATATCATACTCTTCAGAAATATGTGCGCTATTTTTGAAAATTCGATTTTTTTTAAACTTCTGGCGGTCTATCTCAAACTCTCGAGGGGGAGGGTGGGGAGCGGGAAGTCGCCACTATCACGTCTTGGCTCTGGTCCCAAAATATCGTAGATCCGGGGCTGAAGGTAAGTCTGACCTGTATTAGCGTCTTCTTGACATGACGTCAGGTAACGTTAAATTAAATCTTTTTTGGTTGTAAGTGGACAAATTAAGGAGGGCAGTTTTCTGTAGGTAGTGTTGAAACACGTATGTAACGCAGCAGCGATGGCGAGGCATTGTAGCATCTGTGACCAGAGAGTATGCGCTTGACCGCGCGAGTGTTGCGAGCGGTTCTCAGTCAGTAGTAGTCTTTGCGAGTTAGTTGTCGCTATGCAGAGTAGCAGTCAGTCAGTCGTTGCGAGTCTGTAGCTCTGTCTAGTTGAGAGCAGTACTCAGTCTGTAGTCGTCATGCAGAGCGGTCGGTCAGTAGTAGCAGCCCAGTGCGGTTGTGTGATGTAGGCGGTCGGCAACAATGGTCAAGATGAGGAATAAGGTATACTGTTAATTAATATAATCATTAGATAATGAAAAATTTTATTTATTGTAATTATTCTCCAACAAGTCTCCCAATAATAATTTTTTATTTCAAAAGCATTTTCTCAAAAGTTTAATTTTTTTTGAACTAAAGATCTCGTTGCACTTCCCATTTCATTCCACTTCTTTTTGAAGAAAAATTTCACTAGAATTACAAAAAAAAGGAGAATATTATTATTTGCAATGCAGTTCCTCCAAGTGGTGCGCAACAACAAGAGCAGATATGTGACATCCATTTATTCTGAGGTAAGACTTTAATTCTGATTGTTTTACAGAGGGCCAAAGACCGATATTTCGGTTTAATTGTATTTTCTTGTCACTGAACGGACTTTAAATTTTGTGAAGAATTTATATTTGAGTCAGATTGCGAATTTTACATTTTTGTTGCCATTGTCAGTACATTTCATTGCGGGCAGGTTACGCATAGAGCCATGTCCATCAGCATTTCTAATTAGTATCATTATTTTCTTTTAAAATTTTTGTGGGGAGGTTACACTTGGCTCCCCATTTCTATTAAGTATTGCTATATTTTCTTTCTTTTAAAAATTGCGGTGGGGAGGTTACACTTGGCGACACCCAGTCCAGGATCGTATTTCGTTGAGAGTCTTTTGAGCGACAGTCAGATATCTGCTCTTATTTGCTTAGATAATTAGGATTTGGCGCAACGCTTTTAATAATATTGTGACTTTCTTTCTACAGGTCAACGGCAATTTGCTGCTTTGTTGTATTTGTGTGTTGCTTTTGCATTGTGCTTATTTGCTTTGTGAAAAATTTTGACTATTGTAAAAATGCCGCGAAAGACTGTGAATAGTGTATCGCGAAGTATTGTGAATGAAATTACCGACTTAAACAACGTGACCGATAGTAATTGTGATACGCAACGTAATGATGACAATCCTGCGTTCACTAACAATCAGTGCATTCCAACCACTAAAGATGACTTTCACCTTAATGATGAACAAACGAACTCAATTGTCTCGTCTGTTAACTTGACGACAATTGATGACGCGGAGCGGTCTATAGTAATGAGCGCTGCCGAGCTTAACACACCCGATTTAGAAAATCCAAGTAATGTACAAACAAATTTGTCTAATGAAAATGAACAGGATACTGAAAGTACGACGGATTTATTTAATTCCGAAATAATGTCTGACAGTGTACATCCGACTGCTCAGAATAACCAAATGGTTACAGTAAGCGTGAAAGTTCCAGATCCACCACTAAACAGCACAGAGAGTATAAACGCTAACTTTGGCTTTGAACAAATCATGGCAATACTGCTACAACTTAGGGAAGATAATAAACAACAGAATAAAAAATTAGACAAACAGAGTGAAGATTTCAAACAACTTAGGGAAGATAACAAACACTTAAATGAAAAACTTGACAATAATGACAAAAATTTCAAACAACTTAGTGAACAAATTACAGCCGTTGCCGCGCAGTGCCATGACACTAAGGAACAGTTGCGCGTGGAAATTGAGGCTTGTTCACAAAAAAATAGCGAAGAAATAAAGTCGGTTGCGCAAGAATTAAGGGAAATGCAAACAGCCGCGACAGATACACTCAGAGACGAAATTAGCGGAGTCGCCAAACAGTGCTCTGAAAAAGCTACACAATTACGGGACGAGTTTAGAGCAATGACGGTAGAACTTTCGCGCTCAGTGGACGCAACGATAGACGCGAAATTCAAACAGCAGAACACTCAGATTAACGAGCGCTTTAATCAGCACATACAGAACAGTGATACGCGTTTCCGCAGATTTATTCAGGATCAAAACAAAGTAAAACGACAAGTCATGGAAACAATCACTGCACAAAGACAAGAGGACAAACGTAAAATATTCGCGAAAGCGAAGACGTATGTAGACAATAATATTACTACAGTGTCCGACAAAATTAATACCATAGAACAATTGAACGCGGAATTACGGGATGAAATTTCTGACCTTAAATCAAAAACGGATACACACACAGTAAATATTCAAACAGTGACAGATAGATTCGAACAACTAGATCTAACACAGGATTGCGATGTCATCAAAGCTGATGTTAAAAAACTGAGCGAAACTACGCGCAAGTTGCAAAAACAGATTAATGCGTCTGATTCTAAAACCGATGATCAGGTTAAAATACTGACTGAAAAATGTGATGAATTGGCCAGTCGTATTGATGTTATCGAAAATACTAATGACAATAAATCAGACGATACTGCACCGGTTTCTTTTATCCAAACACCTGAATTTCAAAATTTACAGCTGACAATTAATGAAATCGATTCATCTAACAACACGTTACGTCGGAAGTTATCAAATTTACAACAAGAAGTAACAGAGATGAAAAACATGTCAGTTAATAACATACCACAACAGACGCCACTTTATGAACATGTGTCAGAGTCACGCAGCGTGTATAATGTGAGCAATTTACAGCAACTACGCGACTTAAAATCCGAAAAGCCACGCGACTTAAAATCTGAAAAGCTACGCAACTTGAAATCCGAAATGACACAGACGAACAGATTCACACACAAACCTGAACGTGTTATCAAACTGAGTGACGAGAACGTAGATTTCGAGCAATTTGCATTTGTAAGCAAATGTAAAGAATTTAATAATGACAGAACACAGATACACGATTTGCACTGTATACGACAATTTATCTTTGTACATTCACCGTTATTATCGGTAATGGAGAAACTAGCTTTGAACCAGATGCGACAATTTATTTTTGTATTTACAACAGCATTGCCTGTAATGAAGAAATTTGAATTAGCACGAATACAACAATTTGCCTTTGAAATTTTACCGCTATTGCCTGTAACACAAAAGCTAAAATTTATTTGCAGTGCGTAAATGACCTCAGGGGATTCATTACGCTTTAATGAATATGTGCCGTAGCGAGCATAGGGCCCCGAGCTGTAGTAGTGCTGTTTCATCTTTAGTTTTCTGCACTGCTGCCTTTTCTTCTACTATCCTTTATATCTATCAAAACTGCTCTTTAACTATTGCTCTACCTAGTATTAAGAATATGTAATGAAAACCAGATAAGACAAATTTTTACCGAATGTGACAATTTTCATTAGGCACTCCAGAATCACGAGAACTTAAATAACAGATAAAAATCGTAATCATCAGTATGTGTAAAATTAACAGCAAACACATTTTTTTTGTAACAATAGACGTTTTTCACCGCAACAGCATGAAAGTCAACCGCTTAGCATACCTAACCAACAATGCAGTCTACAAGGTCAACCAAACTTTAATGTTTCGCCGCGTGCACGTATAGTCCTAGCTCCAACAAATAGTAACGCATGGCAGCAAAGAAATAACTACGTACAGATAACACACTATTTCAACTAGTATCGCAGTGCGCCGTATAGAAATTACTATCATGACAGACGTAAAAAGAATGATGAGCACAATTTTCAGCGTACATTTAATAACAGTCGATCTTATGAGCAGCAACAACATCAGCAACAACAAATAATCATGAATGGAACAGACAATAGGTGTCATCCATAGCGTAACACGTCAGTAAGAAATAACAGAACAGTTCATATAGTGGATATGCCACAGCATCCTCCCGTAAATAACAGGACGAACGATAGAATTTAACCAGATACAGCACAGATTGCATACTACAGTAACGCAAACATTACTTTTGACACGCAGAATTTTGTTCACGAGAATGTTATTTGAAACATGCTTTATTGAATGCTCTACTTTTATCGCACCCAGATCTCACCAGAAATTTTTCCATTGCCACTGACAGCTCTAACACCGCTTTAGGTGTACATATTTTTCAGGAAATTGAAGAAGATGGTTCTACAGTAATTAAAAACATCGCATTTGCAAGTCGCATTTTGTCACCTGCTGAACGAAATTATTCCGTTACAGAACTGGAAACATTATGTGTTGTATGGGCTTTTACGAGATTTCGGCACTTTCTTTATGGCAGACATACCACCGTTTACACAGACCATAGAGCTATACAATTTTTGCTTTCAGCTAAATTTACTCACGACAGATTAAGTAGATGGAAACTATATTTACAAGAATTTAATTTTACGATTGTTCATATTCCCGGCACACAAAATGTTATAGCAGACGCACTATCGCGTTCTCTCGGCAACAATCAGCAAGACGTAGCAACCAACTTCTGCAAAGCAAATTTCAGTGTCATGTACATTCAACAAGTTGCATTTGAAAATTTTATTTCATCGTCATTACAGGACATAGCACAAGAACAAAATAAGGACAATGTGTGGAAAGAAATTAAACACCTTTGGCAAGATAGGAAAAATGTTACGATTAGGAACCACTACACTGTACGCAATGACATTCTGTTTCGCCGCTCTCATCCTGACAGCAACATTTGGTTATTATGCATTCCTGACGAACTGGTTAACAAACTAATTTGGTACACTCATTTAAGTTACGCACATTACGGAGCAAGAAAATGTTTTCTTATACTGAGACAGAACTGTTATTTTGCCAACATGGAGAAACGTATACGACGAGTTTTAGCGTCTTGTAAAATTTGCCAGAAAGCTAAATCAGACACCATTTCACAGATTCCTCCTTTATATCCCATTATACCTGTTAAATTAAGACACATGGCCGCAGTAGATATTTTTGGTCCGATTCCGAGAACTAACAGAGGTTTTTGCTACATTTTTGTCGCTGTTGAGCTCACTTCAAAATTTGTTACTTTCACTCCGTTACGCAAAGCTACTGCTAAAACTGTTTCGAAAGCATTTGTAAAACATCTTCTATTTCATGTAGGGCATGTAATGAAAGTAATTTCTGATAATGGATCTCAATTTCGTAGTAGTGTATGGACACGCATGTTACGAGCTAGAAACATTTCTCCGATCTATATATCCAAGTACCACGCTTCTTCGAACCCTTGTGAAAGATTAATGAAGGAAATTGGTAAGCTGTGCAGAATATACTGCCACAAAAGACATATTGATTGGGATACACACATACTCTCATTCCAAGATGTAATTAATTCCATTCCAAATGAATCCACTATGCTATCTCCGACTGTTATACTGAAAAACGTTGAACCACCGAACAAAATTAAAGAATTAATAGAATTCCCCAAAAATCGTCGCCTACGACACCACGAAATAATTGACATTGCGCTGAACAACATCAAACGTGCCGCAGAGCGCCGGAGAAGACAGCAAAAACAGGTTTGTACACGCCGCGACTTTCACGTTGGACAGAAGATATTAGTACGTACACACTATTTATCCAGCAAATTAAAAGGTAAGTGCAGTAAATTTGAACTTCTATACGCAGGTCCGTATCGGATTCGCAGCATCCCTCACCCCAATGTTGTACATGTCGAAACTTTGAGAACTAGAAAATCGAAAGGCAATCACCATATATCAAACATTAAACCGTTTATTGAGTGAAACCACTGTGTGATTCAACACACTATGATGCCATTTACTAATGCAATTATTTCACGTGACTAATTACTGATGATTATCGTATTTTTTCTTGGCAAGTGCCCGGCAAGGTAAGGTTAGCAGGTCGCTTTTCTTGTCGTTACACATCAGACCGTGCATATTTTTCCAGATGAATTTACACATTTACGACTATTTCTGCAATTATATTTATGTGACTACTTATTGATGATTATCGTATTTTTTTTCTTGGCAAGTGCCCGGCAAGGTAAGGTTAGCAGGTCGCTCTTCTTGTCGTTACACATCAGACCGTGCACATTTTCCATTTTTTTGTGTATATGACTGTACTCCAGTTTTGTTTGTATGCACTATGAAATAGTTAAGATATAACACACACCAGTCGACTTTGACATTTTTTTTTTTTTTGCCTTATGACATCTCAACATCGTGACTGTTTCACATTTTTTTTGCTACTGCATTGTATTATTCTGTGTACATTTTTTCGCATCCGAACACTGTCAATGTCTTGGACATATTACGTTTTCTGTCATGTTATGCTGTATGGTTAATTGTGTCACCATAAACCAGTCATTATTTAGTGGGTATAGGATTTAAATGCAAGACATTAATCTTTGTTCATCAATTTCAGAAAGGAATGATGATTCTAAGAAATAAATTTAACATAAATGGGAATTTCACCTACGGAATAAACGAAAGGAGATGCAATAACTTTATGAGGAAGAGTAAAGGGATCAGGATTAACAAGCATTAACAAGACTATACTATACTCATCACAGAATAGCAGTCTTAACTAATTTTTTTCTTTCAGAATACAAGGTGATTGATGCAGGCTGTCAGACTGAACTACACATCTTAGTTTTAGTGATGAAATATGCTAGAGATAAGGAATAGTTAGGTAATGAGTAATGAAGTGATTTTTTGCAGATGATAGTGAATACTGATGAATAATGATGAAGGAAATGGTATTATGAATAATGAAGTTTTTCTTTACAGGTGATGATAATGGTGAAGTTATGATGATATGGATAATGAAGTTTTTTTTTCTTTACAGATGAGGATAATGTTGAAGTAATGTATTTATGCTACGTAGTTATTTAAGTATTTGTTGCAGTTTGCTTTGACAGCAGGTGTTACATTGCATAGTAGGATGACGGAAAGTTTTGGAAAGGACAGCTATGGAACACATTTTATACACATTTCACTACTTGTTAATTCGAAGTTCACTACTTTTCAGCATAGTGTGCGTTTCTTCTTTCAGGTCAATAATCCGTTTTTGTATTTTTTCCAGGAGAAGTTTTTCATGACACTTACTAAACCTGTTACTTATTATACCTGTTCTAGTACTTGCATTTTTATATTTTTTACCCATTTGTGTTTATCATTTATAAATGTGATCACATGTACTGCCTTGTTACATAATCTTGCTACAGCTGACTCATGACGAATGACGTTACCTATCCTCATTTGCAGCAATAGGTCAAAAGCAAAAAGTATTATGCCTCAGCAATTAATTATCGATCCCAACGCAATGCATTGCTACCAAAAAAAAAAATGTATTACCAGTCCCACATAATGTCACTAGTTTATGATAATTCTGAATAATACTGATCAACTCTGAATAGCATGTCACTTGAGTAATGACCTCTTAATGAGACTATATTCAAAATAATGCTTTGTCACTAGCTAATAACTGCCACTGTTTATTGTAATGCCTGTGATTACTAATGATTTGACTGTAATTAACTGATTTTTAATAATGACTTTGTAATGATCTGAATAATACTGAATGATGAACTATGTTTTATTCTATTCAATACTTGATGGCCACTGAGTGCCAATAATTAATGTCACTCCACGAATTGTTATTAATTATGCCATTGATTAGCTCTTGTTTCCAATGTTGATACTTTGTTGTTGGAAATGAATGTGACTGTTTCATAATGCTTTGTAATTAGGAAAAGACTAATGATTCTTAATAGATTGGAATGACACATAATTAATTAACTATGGTACTGTTTAATAATGCTTTGTAATTAATTAAGGCTAATAATTCTTAGTATACTGAAATGACAAATGATTAATTAATTAACTGTAATTAGACAAATGATTAATTAACGACAAATGATTAATTAACTGTAATTATACAAATGATTAATTAACTGTAATTAGACAAATGATTAATTAAAGACAAATGATTAATTAACTGTAATTAGGAGAAGGTTAATGATTCTTGATTATACTCTGTAACTGAAAAGAATGCGATTATTTCATAATATTTTGTAACCAGGAAAAGAAGGCTACTGATTCTATGTAAAACAATTAATGAACATTTTTCTGTAATACTACATACTTGGTACAGAAATGTTCAATAACTGGGCTATGAATGCCACGAACTATCAATGAAGACTGTAATTGTCAATATTATGTGACTTGATGTCCTTCACCTCATAAGCTGACTACCCTGAATTACTGCAATGTCCATTTGTCCTGTTTATCCCAGTGATCATGGAGCACTATATTTGGTTTTGCACTAATTCTACGTTGGTGTGCCTTGTAAGAGTGTGGTGTTGACACGACATGCTGTCCACCACCATGAGCGATGAAGACATTATTATGGTCCCACTGTTTGGTGTACCTAATGTACTGCCAAAATGAAAACATGGAACATTACTACGACAGTTCAGTGTCTTGGCTACACTGATAAATTCTGATGGGAAAAGAACTTCAAGTTGTGTCACTTGGTGTTGTACTACTGTGGAAAGATATGGACTTTCAGAGCAGCTGTGTGCAATCTAAAGTGCTACAACCATGATGCAATCCTTCCCTTTCCTATCCTGATTCTTGTCACATAAAAAAAAAAAAAAAATTTTTTTTTGGTAACATCATCTATGTTCATAGGTTATACATTTTTCGATTCGCTAAACTCCAGTGTGAGTACACTTATGTCACTGGTCGACATGATGTTTGCCATTATGTTTATTTGTTGTGAAAATACTAAAGACATTTTTCAGTGCATGTGCACTTTGGACATGAATTTTTTTTTTTTGCCATTATGTTTATTTGTTGTGAAAATGCTAAAGACATTTTTCAGTGCATGTACACTTGTCAACATAATATTTCTTGCCAGTCTGTTTATTTGTTCTGCATATGCTAAAGAATTTTTTCAGTGCCTGTACACTTTATCTGTCAAAAAGTTTGTATATACTTTTTTCTGATTTGCTACTATGTTTAGTATTCACATTTTGTCCTTGTCTGATATATTTTGTACTTAGTGCGTGTGCACAACATTTAAATATTCTGTAAGTTGTAGGATTTTGTTAATTAAAGAAAAATTTTGCCGCGCTTGGCAAGTCCAAATGACTCACCATCGCTGCCAAATTTTTGCCCCCCGAGTGGAGGGTTATGAAACACGTATGTAACGCAGCAGCGATGGCGAGGCATTGTAGCATCTGTGACCAGAGAGTATGCGCTTGACCGCGCGAGTGTTGCGAGCGGTTCTCAGTCAGTAGTAGTCTTTGCGAGTTAGTTGTCGCTATGCAGAGTAGCAGTCAGTCAGTCGTTGCGAGTCTGTAGCTCTGTCTAGTTGAGAGCAGTACTCAGTCTGTAGTCGTCATGCAGAGCGGTCGGTCAGTAGTAGCAGCCCAGTGCGGTTGTGTGATGTAGGCGGTCGGCAACAATGGTCAAGATGAGGAATAAGGTATACTGTTAATTAATATAATCATTAGATAATGAAAAATTTTATTTATTGTAATTATTCTCCAACAAGTCTCCCAATAATAATTTTTTATTTCAAAAGCATTTTCTCAAAAGTTTAATTTTTTGAACTAAAGATCTCGTTGCACTTCCCATTTCATTCCACTTCTTTTTGAAGAAAAATTTCACTAGAATTACAAAAAAAAAAGGAGAATATTATTATTTGCAATGTAGTTCCTCCAAGTGGTGCGCAACAGCAAGAGCAGATATGTGACATCCATTTATTCTGAGGTAAGACTTTAATTCTGATTGTTTTTACACAGGGCCAAAGACCGATATTTCGGTTTAATTGAATTTTCTTGTCACTGAATGGACTTTAATTTTTTGAAGGATTTATAATTGAGTCAGATTGCGAATTTCACATTTGTTGCCATTGTCAGTACATTTCATTGTGGGCAAGTTACGCATAGAGCCATGTCCATCAGCATTTCTAATTAGTATCGTTATTTTCTTTTAAAATTTTTGGTGGGGAGGTTACACTTGGCTCCCATTTCTATTAAGTATTGCTATATTTTCTTTTAAAATTTTTTGTGGGGAGGTTACATCGTCATGTTGAAAAGAGGTATAATAACACACCAAACCACTATGTTTTCAGTTCAAAACTTATGAAACACAACAACCACAAAGTAAATAAACAAAATGCATGTGCTGTACCGCCATTTCTGTTTACACAGTGCATCCAACCTCTTAACACGAACATTAACATGATTTCAAGTAATAAATAGCTGAAAACCACAGCCTTCTAGATTGAATAGTTCAAGAGATAGAGATACTTCGGCAAGTCAGTGCAGATAGACCGGATAATTTTACACACGCACTATTAACTTTGAAATGATAAAAACTACGCTTCCAATTGGAATTTTTCGACAAATAATGCATCAAATTATTCACGAGAGATCAAATATTAATAAGAGATAATAATCCGAAAATGTCACTTTTTGACCAAGTCTCCTTAACAATACTGGGCGAATCTTCTACTATCACGGTCCGAACGACGCGCAGTATTTCGCCGTCAGCTTGCGTGTTCAGGACGTTCCCTGAGGGGCCAGTTTGTTTGCCAGAAGGTACCACTCTGCCACTGTTGTTCAACCTTCTCATTCTGAGAGTGTTTCCAGAAAATCTCACGGCGGCTGTGAGTACTTTAGCTGCGAGCTTCATCGCGAGTTGTTGCTGTTTTCTCCGACTTTGTCCGGCGTTCTCTGAGAACCGGAGAAACGGAAACCTCCGACCGCCAACTCGTCCTGTACCTAACCCGTTATCTCCTTACAGCAGCCACGAAGAAAACATAATCATCTAAAATCAATTTTTTTCACAGATTTTAATCTTAGACAGATAAAAAATTTTAGAAAGAATGCATCTAGGCAAAAAAAGATGAAAAAGAGATTAAATGCGGTACCTTTCTTATCTGTGTCAAGGTCAAAGATCAAGTTTCCTAACTAATTAATTTATTTTTTATAACATAGTAGATAATTATACCTAGAACATTTTCCTCTACAAAACGTCGTTTTTGAGATGTGTAGTTGGCTCAAGTTAAAACAAACTCCGTGTATATATTACAATCAAATATCTGACGCTTGCTCTTCAAACACAGAATTATGTTTCTTATTTCCTGAGATTAACGATTCTTCTATTACATTTAATTTTTACTTGCTTTAATATTGCGGTTCGTCTACCTTTCTCAGCCACATTTGCTATATACAAAAACTTATGAGTAAATATTCTTTGACATAAGAAGAGGCCGTAATTGCACAACAGCTGCACTTGAGTTTTTCCACAGGAAATTTGTTTATCCATCACATGCGTAACATTCTAGAAAGATTGCGCCTTGTACGTACTTCAGATATCTGCAGCGTGGTGTGATAAAGGTTATGGACGTCTCTTGACTGTTGGCTTGTTTGTTTGCTAATCGCACAAGTCACCTGACGATTGATAGGGAACATGATTCACAGGCAACCACGAAATCCCTTCTGTTCTACACTGAAGAACAAAGGAAATTGGCACACCTGCCTAATATCACGTAGGGACCCACGATGATGACGAAGTGCCGCAACACGACGTGGCATGGACTCGACGAACATCTAAAGTAGTGCTGGGGGGAACTGACACCGTGAATCCTACACGGCTGTCCATAAATCCGGAAGAGTAAGAGGGGTGGAGATCTCTTCTGAACAGCACGTTGCGAGGCGTCCCTGATATGTTGAATAATGTTCATGTCTCGGAGTTTGGTGACCAGCGGAAGTGTTTAAACTCAGAAGAGTGTCCCTGGAGTACTCTGCAGCAATCCTAGGCGTGTGGGGTGTCACATTGTCCTGCTGTATTTGCCCAAATCCGTCGAAATGTACAGCGGACAAGAGTGGCTGTAGGTAACCAGATAGCATGGTACCGTATATGTCACGTGTCACAGTCGTATCTAGACGTATCAGGGGTCCCGCATCAGTCCAACTGCACACGCCCCACACCATAACAGAGCCTCCACATGCTGAGCCCACGGATTCATGAGGTTGTGTCCATAGCTGTACATTTCCACCTGCTCGATACAATTTGAAACGACCTTCGTCCGACCAGGGAACATTTCCCAGTCATCAACAGTCCAATGTCAATGTTGACGGGCCGAGGCAAGGTGTAAAGCTTTGTGTCATGCAGTCATCGAGAGTACACGAGTGGGCCCTAGACTCCAAAAGCCCATACCGATGATGTTTCGTCGAATGGTTCACACGCTGACACTTTTTGATGGCCCAGCATTCAAATCTGCAGCAATTTGCGGAAGGGTTGTACTTCTGTCGCTTTGAACGATTCTGTTCAGTCATCGTTGGTCCCGTTCTTGCAGAATCTTCTCCCGACAGCAGTGATGTCAGAGATTCGACTTTTTACGGGATTCGTGATATTCACGGTACACTCGTGGAATGCTCGTATGCGAAGAAACCCACTTCATCGCTACCTCGTAAATGCTGTGTCTCATCGCTCGTTCGCCGACTATAACACAACGTTCAGACTCACTTAAATCGTGATGACGTGCCACTGCAGCAGCAGGAACTGATCTAACGACTGCGCCGGAGACTTGTCGTCTTAAATATTCTGCATGTTTACATATCTCTGTATTTGAATACGCATGCCTGTAGCTGTTAGTTTAGCACTTCAGTGTATGTGATTTCGAATGTTCTGGACCTTGACACAGGTAATGCTATTTCCTTCTCTCTCCCTTGGGTGGTTTCAACCAAGAGGCACAGCCAGTGCTCCCGAGTACAGGACTCTCTGCTCTGTGGCTCTCTTAGAGGGAACAGTATTCTAGGACGTGGCTGGCAGCTCGTGCTGGGCTGTGGACGCCCGCTGCAGCTGGCTGGCTGGGTCGGTGTACTGGAAAAAGCGCCCAGCGAACAACGCGCCCAGTGAGATTCCGCCCAGGAAGCGTCCAGGACGGGTCCGCCAATCCCCTTGCCCCGCAGACAAAAGAGCTGAGGGACGCCGCCTGGAGGTTTCCCAGCTGGAGTTTGCAGCCGTCAGACAGAGAGAGAGAGACAGAGAGAATTAAGTTTCTACCACACACCACTGCAGTAAATACAAGAGATTACATTCTTTTGCTTCACTTGCAGTACCATTCAGCAGTCATTACCAATATCATTTTCATTATAACAACTACACTTCTTGAATACTCAGAAATATCAAGTGACTCTATACTTAGCGATTAGTAATGTCACTTAATTTTAACTCTTAATTTATAAAAACTAGCGACGAATTGTGGTGGTGACTCTTGAAAGAGAAGTACAATTGTAAAGGGTTGACTCTGAAAAGGGTTCGCCTTTGTTTCGGTGTATTGTAAAACACATATACTATATTTTAAAAATAATCTGATTTCCATCACACTTTATCCAGGCTTTGGACTGGCTAAAGAGCGAAAGTCAATTAGGGGTGTTTAAAATCAGCTTATAAGCATCGTCAATATTTTTTTAAAATTTTTATTATTTTTTATGTAAGTTGCTATTTACATTTGAACACTATTGTATCTATATACATCTTCTGATAAATTCAGTCAAGTTTCTGTAGGTAGGATATGGCTATCAAGCAATCCTTGATCTCACCATCCCCTTCATATTTTTTTACTATTTTCCCAACTTTTCATCACATTTCATGTAGACTGTTTTTGTCCGTTCACCTTCCATACTCAGTTCTGCCCTCATTAAGACGCTCGCTGAATTTTCTGCTTCTCTTTTCAAACACCTGAAACTTCATTAATTTTCGGATTTGGTTTAGCTAGCATGTTATTGATTTTATGGTGCCAACCTTCTACAGCGCTGGTTGTTCGGTGGCGCCGTTTGTAGCAACTCCAAAGGTTGATAGTGGTTTGTTCATTTTCCAACCATCTGTCTACGAAGTAGTCATAAAATTCAGAAAGTTTGGGGATATCCGGTGCGTGTGAATGTATCTCCAGCCAACCATCACATACATCTTCAGGCCGTAGAAACGCCATCGCAGCACACATGCGAAGATTTTGTCTCACTTCTTCGTTTTCTTTGTATTCATGAACTAGTCATAGCTCTTGAACTTTTCTCCAGAGACACATTTTCATATGGAAATAACATCCACGCACTTCAGCTGTCGGAAATACAACTTTAGTTGCTGAAATCGCAGCTGATTCGAAGTCTACGGCCACATTTGCAGGTTTCCATTCTGGAATTTTTTCCGTCAAATTTCGGAAAATACGGACGTACGTCTCTTTTCTTTTGTTCGGCATTTGTGCAAAGGCAACTGGATAGATGTTTGTCTCATTATTTGCACTCCCAAAGTCGGCGTGAATGGTGTATATTTGCGAAAACTGTTTGCTGCAGCACTTGAACGTACCATCCATAAAAAAGTCTTGTTTACTCCTTAGAGCCTCTCTTCCTGCCCTTCCGCTAAAAACTACTATCCTCTCTCCTAGTTTGTAGTCGCTTAACAGAAAACTGCTGCCATCGTTCATAGCTAGTAAATCTGCCTTTAGGTCAAGTTCTTCTCTTGTCGGTGGACCTCTCTCATTTCCCTGTCATTTTGCCCGCTGGTAGTACAAAGCTCTCTTCGTTGTTTGCTGCTCTAGCATTTCAGTGACAAAACCATAGCCTCGATTATGCAGGCAACGCAGCTCCTCTGAATATATTTTTTAAATAGACGTCTCTTCGTCTCTTGCCCTCTTCTTTCCGTGGTTCAAAGTCTTCCTTACTTGCAACTGAGCGACACCCGGAGGTCTACATTGATGCTCGAATGAAAAAAGCGCTGTCGAATCCTCCGTTTTCACCACTCCCCGGCAGCGGTTTGCTCTCTGTCTTCAACAGCGCCACATTACTGTTCCATCTTCTTTAGTTCTCTTCACTATGTAAGAATAACCTTCGTAGTGGCAACATGGCTTACCGTGATTAGTGGTTGAAAATGCCATATCTGAACTACTGTGTCGAAAATACACGAATCACGCGATGTGAACTCTTCTACAGCCAGCGTGGCACTAAGGCTGTGTTTGTGTATCAGACAGTCGGCGGCTGTGCCTAGTGCCGGGGGAGGGGGGCAGGTCCCCGTGTCCGAGGTTCAAAAAATGGCTCTGAGCACTATGGGACTTAACTTCTGAGGTCATCAGTCCCCTAGAACTTAGAAGTACTTAAACCTAACTAACCTAACGACATCACACACGTCCATGCCCGAGGCAGGATTCGTACCTGCGACCGTAGCGGTCGCGCGGTTCCAGACTGTAGCGTCTAGAACCGCTAGGCCACTTCGGCTGGCCCTGTGTCCGAGGAGCAGGTAGTTCAGGGTGATTAGGCGAAGGTAAGCCTGACACAAAGGGAGTGAATCTCACACATTTCCGGTTGGGCGCGAATCTCACTGGGCGCGATTTTCATAGATTCGGTTGGGTCAGATGAGAGGCGGGCAGGCGGCGAGGCCGCGCCCAGGAGACAAAGTCCTGCAGGGCTCCGGGCTCAGCCCAGAAGGGCTCACTCTCAGGGGCCCTTCACTGAGGCCCTGCAGTGGAGGGGCGTATGCTGGGCGCTCCTCCTGGAGAACAGCTGACACGCTGCACGCTCCAGTGGTGCTCCGTCCAGCTTCCACGTACGTGTTCCTGTTGCCTCGGTCTGACACACAAGACCTAAAACTGTCGCCACTGAGGAAATAACCGGAACCTGAAACACCTTCTGTGTCTCTTAATGGATGACATGTTGCAATACGGACGCTTATCGTAACGAGATTGTTCTAACTTCATCATTGGTTTTTATAGTATTTACGTCACGCAGTCATAATAATTAAATGGAAGGCTCAGTTCACGATTATTGAAGTAAATGTAACGAAAAATTGTTCTGTAATGTACGACTCAAGCGAAAGTGCTAGGCTCAGAATCCTTGCAATATTTTACGACCAAATTTGCAAAGTATTTTATCCATCTTCAGCAACTGTAGTTATGTACACTGAAGCGCCAAAGAAACAGGTATAGGCATGCGTATTCAAATACAGAGAAATGTAAACAGGGAGAATACGAAGCTGCGGTCGGCAACGGCTATATAAGAGAAAACTGTGTGGAACAGTTGTTAGATACTTTGCTGCAATGGCAGCTTATCAAGATTTAAGTGGGTTTGATCGTGGTGTTATAGTCGGCGCGCGAGCAATGGGACGCAGCATCTACGAGGTAACCATGCAGTGGCGACTTTCCCGCACGAGCATATCAAGAGTGTACTGTGAATATGAGGAATCCGGTAAAACATCGTTGCGGCTGGAGCAAGATCCTGCAAGAGAGGGACCAACGGCGACTGAAGAGAATTGTTCAACGTGACACAAGTGCAACTCTGACGGTACAACGCAGTCCTTGCTATGAATTTTTTCGCTTCCTTAACACATGAAACTATTTGTATACGATGTGTAGTCTAGTGTAAAGATGTATTGTAAATACTATGTTTAAATTATGTAATATTCAACACTGGCAAGTCAGGGCGTATTTAGTTAACGTTGAAGTCAGAGAGATTGTTTTGTCGTGCCGCTGGGTGCGGGAGCGCGCCAGCGGGCAGTAGTAGCAGTGACGCCGTGCTCGGAGTAACAAGTACAGCCGAGGGCTGCTGGTCCTAGCTGTGTTACATCTAACGGCTGGTGTGTGGGTCTAAGTACGACGGGAAAGTAATGGTCGGCATATCTGGAAGCACGGCCGGGCAAGTTATTATGAATTAATGGGCACAGTGCTGAAGAAACGAGGGCTTAAATGTGAAGCGCACTGTGGGCCAGAGTCGCAACAGGAAAAGCCCGCTGCCACATTGTGTCGCCGCCGTGGACTTCTGTCGATCCACCGACAACGAGGGAAGTAAGATCTACGTAATTTTCGTGGGATAAAATTGTAGAAGGCTTGCCAGTGACTGAGCTTTTCTCTGAAGTTGAACAATTAATAACAAGCACTTTACAATCGAAGTGTTGCAGTTACATTCCACCCGACAATAACACCAAGTAGGTTCCTTCCGATCCTTACCTTACTGAACCGAGTGTGTCACGCCATTATCAAGAGAAAATATGTTAATTATCAAATTATTTGCATAGACGGTGAAGAGTAAATTTCAGATTGTTTTGAACGATTGGTTATCGTAGCTAATTGTTGCACTTAATAAGCTTATGCCAACCGTAGTAATAATAGACTGAAGTAATAAATTTCATTATTAAGATTTATACCAATGCATATTCAGCTGAAGTTTGTTCAAGGTTATTTCATGAAACTATAAAGCTTATTCCACCTGACAGTTCTCCAATTAATGAATTATTATCATTCAAAACATAGTTAATCAATTATTGGCAATATATTCCATTATCAGTAGATTAAACTGTGCAAAGTACCTAATTTGAAAGACAGAATGACAGTCCATTATTCAAAATCTCGATAGATAATTATCTGACTTGTCAGCATTACACTTAGCTGACAAATTATCAACAAAATAGCTATCAAAATACCTATTCCATTCTGGAATAATGCATATTATTTTTCTCGCCTTACCCGTGTTTCTACTAGCTGACTGGTGACATGTTTTCCTTATCACAGCATTTTCCATTGCGAAGTGGGGCTGTGGCCCTATACATATTCCGGCCACATATTAAGAGAGTGTTATGATTGTCCTGATGACAATGATGATGGAAAAGAGAAAGTCGTTGTTATTGTGTCTCGTACTATCAAGAGCTTAGTGAGTATCTATGCAGTTTCTTTGCGACAGTACTTTATTATCTAAAGATCAGGGCAGGCGTCTCTTGCTGATGCACTATGGTGACGTCATAACATCCACACTCGCGACTCATTCATTACGAATGGCTCTGCACTGCCACATATGCAAGCTCTGTAATGGAGTGGGGCTGGCCTCACATTCTCCTCACTAAAATAATACAGTGAGTGCTTTGACACATTATGGTTTTTTGAAAAAATTAAATTCTTCGCTATTTCAAAGCGTCTCAATTTTGTTCCACTGTAAGTGTAAAACAGTTTGAAAACGTGGAAATGGCGGATATCTGTTCGACTGTGTTTTACTCTCTGGGCGATAAGCGCAAAAATACTTTTTTACGGCATTGTCTTCGCCTCGACCAACGAATCACCTGTTCTCTGTTGACAACATGCTGACATTGTTAAAAAAAAAATGGCTCTGAGCACTATGGGACTCAACTGCTGTGGTCATTAGTCCCCTAGAACTTAGAACTAGTTAAACCTAACTAACCTAAGGACATCACAAACATCCATGCCCGAGGCAGGATTCGAACCTGCGACCGTAGCGGTCTTGCGGGTCCAGACTGCAGCGCCTGTAACCGCACGGCCACTTCGGCCGGCTGACATTGTTCCCGTCACGTCTTCCACCTCGAAATTCTACAGTAGCCTGTTTCACATTTCTGCTATACGTTAAAAAAAAATACCGCAATTTTTTTTTTTACTACGAAAAACGAGATTATCATTTGTATTTCTTGTTGTGAAGTGTGCTATTCGTCGCGTTTAAATGACCGACATTGCACAGTTGTACCACAGATTGGCACGATTTGTGTATCTACATACTCCTCAGAAATCATTGCCCATTCTAATCAGGAAACGTATTTAAATCTTGCTTCGTAACGGTTTGGTTAAATGAATCACATGTGCTTTTACGTAGTTACTGTGTACTGAACATCAAAGTTATAAATCGCTCGTAACGCATTCCGTCATTTTGCCGTATTTAGCACTTTCTACCATAGACGAAGTGTATTGGATGGCTGAGAATTCGACCATTACTGTCGCGTCACGTCTAGAAGTAACAGGGTGGGGAAAAACAATTTGACCGAAAGTGCAGAGCAGGAAGGCAGCATCAAATGAAGGAATTTCGGTATTGCAAGTGTCAGTTGAATATTTCGGGTGCTATGCCAACATGGCAACTGTGGTCAGTCTAAACATTTGCTATGACATACTTATAGCAATAAGTGGCGGCTCCCTTCTTACTCATTTTCACCTTTTTAAGACATATTGAAACATGAGACATGGACATCTGATTCTCTTCATCTCTAAAAACTTGCTGTGTCCTAAGTCAGCTAAGTGCGATACACGTGTAAGTGACGCTTTAAGTTTATCTTGTTCTCATGGTGGCGGTTGGTTAGTTCACACAGCCTGTGTTTACGTATATATTTTCTGTAAACTACCAATCATTTAGAGCCAAGACGCTCGTGTGTGGGATTTTAATTACGTTCCGGTGCCGCCGAAAATATTCAGTCGCGAAGCCTAGTTGCTATACTCAAATTTTTGTGTTTCATGCTGCGTTTCCACGATACACTTTTGGTCAGATTGTTTCTATGCACCCCGTATGACGACGCCGGATGGCAAACTTCGCTGAATCAGAACAGCTTCAATTTTTCTATTTTTACGAACGCTGGGTGACTGCCACCCATATTCTGCCACGTCACTGGAACGCTAGCACGCGACACATAAAATCACGAAACCAGTATCAGATCCGCGTAATTACACTGTACCGATTATGTGCATATTTAAACGTTAATCACAAATGTAGAGAGCAGTAATGTGTAAGATGAATTTCTTTTTCCGTTAGTCTTCCGCGTCCTGCAACCGACAGAGCTTTGTCGCTGCCTCAGCGACTGATTGTTGCTGCTACCACGCGGAACGATTTCAAAATTGAGTAATGGCGGTTTTCTGAAACATACGAAAACGGGAGAAAAATGTATATGCATCATCTGATCGAGAGTGAATCCATAATTGGCACAGCGACTTAATTTTTAATATTTACGAGCAGCAGAGCCTGGCGTAGTCGTCCAGTTGCGAGATGCGTGTCCATTCCCACACGTGAATCGCATCCCTAGTCGCTGGCAGTTGTAACATTGTAATGCATTCAAAGTGTGCTCTTTCGCACTCCGCACCTACATGGACGGACTTGTGTCTCAGCTGCGTCCAGCTGATGGTATCCTACACTCCTAAGAGGGAGACCATTCTGTGAGAAAATCTTCTTGAAAACACCTATAGAAGTTGTCAAAAAATACCTTCAGAACCTTTCTATCCAAGCCAGTTAACGCTTGTGCTACTTATATTATGCTCACTTTAATGACACACGTGGTGCAGAATATGCGTAGCGGTAAGGGATGGAACTTATTTACACCCCACGGCTTTGAAGACGTATGATGGCTAGAAAAATTCCTGTCGAGTCGAGGCGAAACCTTAAACAAGCACATAGGATTAGCAGATATGTTGTCACCACCCATCGATTGTGAAGGTTTAATAAACAAGTTGACAGCGTCGTCTGTTTCGCATCGAGGCGGAATATAATCGCAGTGTGAGAACCTGTCTTACTTCGTGGCAATGTGTCCAGCTGTTTCTACAGACTGCATTCGTATCTGGTAACGGATAAGGAAAAAGATCTATCATCGGCCCTAACACACTGCACATGTGAAGAGGAGCACCGTATGGAAACTAACAAGTAATTTACTGGAAAGTTGATAAAAATAAAAAAAAAAATCTTGCGTCAGCGATATTATTCTGTCGTGTCTGGGCAGCGCCGAACGCGAGAACGAACGCCACCAAAGCTTTATTTTATTTTACGGCGCCTGTTTGCGTTGTACGGCGCTCGTGGAACTTTGGACACACACAGCGTTTCATACCTTAGGCCATAGTCACACACATGTAGACGGCAAATGCATCTATCCTTGCCGTGTCGAGGTTCGAAGCCAGGTGGATACGACAGTTGCAGTATTAAGCACTCATTCCAACGACGGATCTCCGTGTCGTATTAGCGTCACGCGTGAGATAAGCTAATTTCCCCAAGACTCGCAGTGCTAATCCGGTACCTATCCTTGTTGCGTTTGGTCAGGTGGGACGACAGCAAACGTTTCACACACTGTCCTGACAGTTGTTTATTTTCACGAACGACAGAATTCCTGCTCTTGTTAGACTGTGGCTCATTTAGCTGGCCGCTTCTACAGAAGAGCAAATATCGGCCTGGCGGGAAGCAAACAGTTTTCTGGCCGTTTCCTCGGGAGTACGTGTGATGTGTGTCGTTATGCCCTAAGAACTAACATCTGTGATGTCCGAATTTACACAGAATAAGAGGCTATGGTCCCTGCATACTCCAGTACAGATACCGACACAGTATCGAGATATCAAGCGTGAAGAACCGAATAAGTTACTGATGGAGGACGCCCGTATACCGAGTTAGAGATTAACATCCCGTCGCCGGCCGGTGTGGACGTGCGGTCTAGGCGCCTCAGTCTGGAACCGCGTAACCGCTCCGGTCGCAGGTTCGAATCCTGCCTCGGGCATGGATGTGTGTGATGTCCTTGGGTTAGTTAGGTTTAATTAGTTCTAAGTTCTAGGCGACTGATGACCTCAGAAGTTAAGTCGCATAGTGCTCAGAGCCATTTGAACCAGGCATTAACATGCCGTCGTCTGAAAATCTTCGCCATTCGTAGCGTTTTACACCTGACGACCGACACGCATCCCTGCTTTCAACCCATGGAAGGATTCTGAAGCAGGTTTGGTGCGTAGCTTGTGGAGCCAGTTGGGTTAAAATCCTCCCTTTTTAAAGAGAGTGTCCAAACATTCCTCAGTGCTCCGCCACCGAGCAAACTGTAACGACTTTTGTTTCACGTGCGCTTGTGCCGGTCTGCAAGCACTTGCATAGTAAGCAGTGCTGGTAATTCACTGCCGCCCACCCAGCCCGGGAAACGCACAATATGCAGATGTAGACACCTACTTTGGAAAGTGTACGCACATTCTGTACCCATCGCGGCAGGCCTCGTTACGTGGTACACAACCGTGACGTCACAACACGGACACACTCGCCCTGTTTATCTCGGCCGACTCTGCAGCGCCACATGTGCAGCCCCTGCCTTCCACAGAGATCGGCCTTACAGTATTCTCACTAAGACGATGCGTTTAGTATTGCGAATGATTTGTCCTGTTATTAAGTTTTAGCGTTTAAATGGTGTACTGTTTGTTCTGCTACTGCTTTAATATGTTATCTAAGCACATAAATGGCGTACATCTAATCGATCCTTAGGAAAACGGTGATTACATGTTCCAAACGCACAAATTTCCATCGCTTTATTTTCTGCATCGACATTCGAATCGCACAGCATTTGCCAAAGAGTTTTCGTTGTGGTTTGCTTCCTCCTCTGCGAAGTAGTGCTGTGATATCTTACACATTCCATCCACGTATCAAATCAGCATGAAAGTTGCCCTAATGAGAATAGAGAAGAAATTTAACATTACTAGGTGCTCGTACGAAGTGTGGTGTCCGCTCTCCGACGTGTCCGAAAAGTCCATACCAGGAAACCGCACTACAAAATGGCACGCATTGTGTATGTTGATAATCTTTAAAAACCGTGTCCCTATTACGGCAAGCACAGTTGCTAAGCTAGAACTAGTGTGTACTAATAGAATGTTTAATATGTCTGCAATACACTGAGTGTACATAGGAAAGCGTCTCACGTTGAATTGCTACAACAATAATTATAAAAGGTGGCAATGTTATTTACGCACTATCTTTTAAATAGATATGATGGTATCTGATACTGCTACTAATGCAAAGAAATGTACTGATGCTAAAATGCTTTAAATTCTTGCTATCATTTAATCTTTAAAATTTAATAATTCTCTTGCTGTTAATATTTAATTAATAAACTTACGTCGTTCAGACTTCGTAACGCTGACGGCCTTAAAATTTGAAGTTGTTCAGTCCCTGTTTTGTTTTCTTTCAATTGTTGCGAGCCAGCGATGGTGCAATATTGTTCACTTTCAAGTCTACACATTTATAAAAATCAGGTCCAGGAAACACTTTTGTGATCACGGTTGCGATTCAGACGGTATTCGCGTCATTGTACTGATTAAGAGTTATCGTTTCCGAAAGATGCAGGTTCGCTTTTGCGCGTATAATGAAAATATTCCTAACACGTCGCGTAACAAAAAGTAACATGCGAATCACAACCGTGCTCAAACGAAGAAAATATATGATGACATAAATGTTCTTCGCTGTTATTCAGGACAGGTTTAGATTAAACACCGCAATTTTCAGTATTTAGAAATCACAGTACGATACGCTTTAGAGATATTTGTTTTGAATAACTTGTATTTACCTTTTCTTATACAATATGGTCATTGTGTCCGCGAGAATTATCTCTCTCTCTCTCTCTCTCTCTCTCTCTCTCTCTCTCTCTCTCTCTCTCTCTCTCCTTTTTGTAGCCTTTATACATTCACATTACATACATCGATTAAGAAACTTTTCTTTCTCCACCGACCAGTACGAGCACAAAACCCGCCCAGACAAAATGTCTTACATAGAATTAGTTCTCACTTAAGAATCATATATAGTTTCGTAGTACAAACAATGCTAGTTTATTCCGCGCAATAGAAAGTCTTTGATTCACTGAGCACAAAAATTAAAATAATAAAATTATAATAACAATTTTAATATCGTCAATTATTGTTTATTTTATGAAAATAAGGTTTGACATTGTCGTAATATTATTTTTCATCGTTGTAGCACTATAACGTACTCTGAATATTTCTGTGAATGACGCATACTACTTTTCTTTCGTTCCGACCGACGCTTCGAAGTAAGTACCGAAACTGCTTTGGAGTTTATCCACGTACGGTTCCAGAGGCTACGTGTAGCAGCTTTCAGTCTAATCAGGATTGGTGACAAATGAAGCTGTGTTGTCTTCTGGTCTTAAGAAACTGATAGCACCTCTTTGTTCCGACAGACTATGCTTGACCGTTCCTACACGTGGACCACAACGTCACACGCGTTTTGCTCTGGTTGTGCCGCAGGTGTATATTGAGACCAGAAAGGAAAAAAAATGATGAAATCATTATATATGAGTTCCTCTCTTTCACTTCTGTGCCTGTTATTCAGTTCTCGCCGTATGTGATGCTTTATTTGGGAAGTAAGGAGCGTCTCTAGTTAGTTTCGGTAGCAAACTTTTGCTCACAGCTGAAATTCAGTTTCCAAACCACATCTGCCATGAAATGAGGTCGCCTTTACTAGTGAGGCGATGAAGCGGTTTCCCAACTCTGGGTAAATCTGTTTTTTTTACTTTCATTGCCTAGGGGAATTCACTGAAAGACCATAGTGTTGTCTTCCTTAACCAATAGAAAAGACGACAAGAAATATTACGGTCTTCCGATTAAACTACAGTTGAGAAAAGCCTTCACTTCATCATCGTAATCGCGTTTCTTTCTCGTTCACCGCTCTATAGCTCTTCGCTATGAGATAAACGGACAATTAAAATGACGCGGTGTTCATAAACTGCCACGAAACCTGCTGTGGGCCGACAATTCCGTTACAGCTCGTGACGCCATTCTTGCGTCAGACGCTGTCGGTGCTCTTGACGAGTTAAACTTGAGTAGCGATTCAGGATTATCTTATAAAGTTCCATCGCTCTTCTTTTGGTGACCGTATCATTGTCGTCGTGCAGCCAGGGAAGATGTCGATGTCTGCGACGCTGTTTCCCCACGTCGGGGCGTCAATGATTCGACGAATTACTCTGGAGTGCAGCCGCTGTCCAGGTTGGAACTACAGTTGCGAAATCTGATCTGTGCGGCCTCTCTGATGACAGAATACGTAAAGCCTTTGTATGAGATAAAAAAGTCTGTTTGTCTCGGTTTTGCGTCGATAACAGTACTGTCAATATAGTTGGCAAAACACACGTGCGAAATATTATACATAGTTAAGCCGAACACATTTCTCCGTCAGTTCTGCGTCCCCTGCGGCCTACAGAGCTTTGCCTCTGATGGCGCTCCGAAAGGACAGCAGTTCTACTCTCTCGCGAGTGACGGCTGTTATCTGGCCTTTCTTAAAATCCACCCACAGCAGGACGTCGCGTCGCCCGCCATTCACGAGATGCGTGTCCGTTCCAACACGTGAATCACACGCCTAGTCGATGGCCAGTTGCACCATTTTAATGCATCCCGACAGTGCTGTTTCGCAGTCCGCACATTCATGGCTGGCCTTCTGTCACAGCTGCCTCCAGCTGATGGTATCCTAAACTTCTGAGGAGGAGGGGGAGGAGGTTGTGTGAGAAAATCTTCCAGAAAACACGTACTGAAATCGTCAATAAACATTGTCAAAACATTTTTATCTGGGTCAGTTAATGCATGAGATTCTGTTTTATTATGCTCACCCGGATCACACGCTTTGTGTGGTAAGAGTTGTTACGTATTTACGCCTCAAGGTTATGAAGACTTGTAACGGCTAGAAAGATTCGTCTTGAGTCACGGCCAAGTCTTAATCACATACGCATTATCAGCGTCTATTTTGTCAACAGACATCGATTGTGAAGATGTATAAAAAATTGTCGACAATGTCACCTGCTTTGTGCCGATGCGGAATTTAAACGCGGGGTGTATCGACAGATTCCATTCGTATCTATCCAGAACCTTTACACACTGCACCTGTGAGAACAAAGAACACGTTCAAGTCAAACAGTAATTCACTGACAAGGCGGTAGAAGATTAAAACAAAAAAACTTGTCTCATCCATATTCTTCTGTCGTGTGCTGGGCAGAGCCGGTCGCGAGAACCAACTCCACAAGAGCTTTCTTGACGGTGCCTGAATGCGTTACACGCTGCACTCCGGCCTGTGTAAAATTTTGACACGAACCGTGTTCGGCCAATCCCGAAACTCTGCCGTAGTGTCCTTCATATTCTTGCCATGTATTAAAACAATCTTGCAAATTTTTTTGATTATCACGTAAAACAAAAGTTATTATTTTGATTGTCTCTTCTTAAACGTACTATCACTCGTGTTTCAATAGTCGACATCGCAAAGTTGTCCCACGACCCAGTGCCATTTGTATGTCTACGTACTCTTTCTAAATGATTGCCCAGTGTGGGACAAGCACATCTGCGGGAAATTCGTTATGATACAATTATTATCTAGTATTCGAATCTCTGATTTGTCGGTTATATACATATTTCGGGAGGTGTATGCGGCCTTCAAATCGTTTTGTGACAGTAAAATAGTAGGACTGCTACTACATTCCACATCTGCGATGTCAATGCTGGATGTGTCCCTACAACTGCAGCCGCCTCTCGCTTAGTGGCAAAGGCTCTGCCACACAACAGTGGATGGTGACAAAAACGTCCCCTAACCCTGCGTACAGCGGTGGGAATGTGAATTTACTCCAAGTTTTCTGCCCACATCTAAACGCCTAATCTTTTCAGGTGCAAAACGCTTCCACCAGTGCCCGCCTCGTATTTCTTTCGACAACGAGCGTAATTCCGGTCTACTAATAAAGCAGCCACGAACGCTTTAATGGGCCTGGATAAGACTTCTGGACATCCCTTTACGTGTGATCTGCTCCTCACACTTCTCCATCTTATATTTTCACTGGCGTCCGTAAGGAATTCGTACATATTGACGTCTTCCTTTCACAATACGAAAACACCGGCAAGTTTGTTTCATCGTCGACAGTTGCTCAGCGGAGACCATAGGTGTGAAACGTATGAAGCTTGGAACGTACCGCAGGCGGTCGTTCCGGCTAGTGGAATCGATTAAGGTCTCACATGTAACCACCACAACAGAAAATTCGTTTCCGAAATTTCGGTCATCTAAATGTTGTGTCCCGCGTAGTCGATGTCTCTGTCGCGCCTTTCGTCTTGACTGCTCAGTACAAACATGGATACTCGCGGCAGGTATACGATTCTGTTAGCCCACCTTGATGGACAGCTAGAAGCGATATTCACCACATTTCAGTATTGTCAAAACAGTTAATAAGTAGAATAGTGTTTGCCTCTGGTCGGGAGAAGGAATAGGGGCTACTTGGTTGCATAGTGTCGTAGATATTTATCGAACACAAAAAAATAGAGGAATTAATTTCACGGTATTCATCAGTCTGAGAATCCACACTTCCACATCATAGACACTATCAATTTATTTCGTCTTCATTCACGATGATAGTTCCAATGTCAAAGACCCAGTTAAGTGTTTTGTTTAATTTTGAACGCTTTGGCAACTGACCAACGGTGCATGCTTTCACTAATACCGATTCTGTGGGGTCTCATACGTTGCTCCATAATAGCGTGACACACACGCTTGTCACGACATTTATGCGGTTACCGCTCCACTAGAGAACTTATTGTAATCAGAAAACATATTACACGTCTAATTCCGTAGTGCCTCGTTATACGTGTCACATTTCCTTCAACATAGTTACTGTCTACTGAACTTTAAAGTTACAAATCGCTACCAACGCATTCTGACATCTTGCCATTGTTAGAACATTCTACGAACGATTAAGTGTACTGGAGTCCTGAGAATTCGAACAACATTCTGTAACGTATCGTGTGGCATATACAGGGCGGAAAAACTATTTGACCAAAAGTGTAGGGCACAAAGAGAGCGTCAAACGAAGGAATCTGAGTATACAAAATACAGGTCGCAGTTAAACATTTAAGGCGCTGCGGCAGCATGAAAACGGTGGTCAGTTACATTTTCCATACATACTCCTGTTAATGAAGTGGTGGCTCATTTTTCACTTTTTTTAAATATACTCAAACAAGAAACATGGGCATGTGATTGTCCTCATTTCTGAAGAAGTACTGTCTCGTTCGTCAGCTAAATGAGATACACGTGTTTGTGACGCTTGAAATTTATCTTGTTCTCGTCGTGACGACTGGTTAGTGCAAACATTCTGTTTATGTATACGTTTTCTGTAAAATACCTATCATTTTGAACAAGGGCCTCAGTGTGGCAGATTTGAATTACGTTCCCGTAGCGCTGAAAATATGCATTTACGACTCTTAGTTGCCATACATGCATTCCTATGTTTCATGCTGTCCTTCCGCCCTGCACTTTTGGTCAAACTGTTTCTCCACGCCCTGTATAACGGTGCTGGATGGCAAACCTCGCTCAAACAGCACTGTTTAAATTAGTCGCTTCATACGTTCGTTACACATACGTCACTGAATGACACCCAGCCAGGTCGTCCGCCTATATTCCGCCATGTCGCTGGAAAGCCAGCACGCGATCCACAAAATCACGAAACCAGCACCAGATTCGCACGGTGACACTGTACTGGTCGTAACCACATTCGGACATTAATCGCAATTGCAGATCGTAGTAATGTAGAAGCTGAGTTTATGTTTCCGTTAATTCTCCGTCTCCCGCAGACCACAGAGCTCTGTCGCTGCATCAGCGTTCGGTTGTTGCTGCTGGCGCCACGGAATGATGGCAGTTAACATTCAGAGTTTCTCCGGAGTAACTGGGACTCTGTTAAAGGAATGAAAGCAGAAAGGAGTAACGAATGAGGCAACTCGGAATCAAACAGCACGTTTCTGGTAATTTGATGCGATGACATTTTTGAATGATAACTTTCGTGATGCGATGGAGTTACCAGCAATTACAGAAACCCAGGTTTTAAGTTGGGCCCTCCACAGACAAACTCACTATAGTTATCGTCCGTGCCAAGTTTCATTTTAAACACAACGGAATTGTACTATTTCCAATGAACTACACATAACTGAGCCTGTAATTCATGACCAAGTTGACTATTAGTACTACTTCTACTCTCGCATTTTTTTTTAGGTAAAGACTTAGCACAATGCTCACACGATAAAGCACTCTTGCGTCCATCATGCAATCATCCTGGAAACAATTCCTCCAGCCAGAGCATTTCTTTTTCCGACACAGGAATGATTTTAAAATTACCTGTGCATGTAATTCATAGTTTACTGTATAAACTGAATATTTAGTAAAAGGGCGAACCGAGTTAAGTACTGCATAGTGTGAATGAATGCTGCGATTTTCCAACAAAGAACAACGGGCACAAAATACTGAGACTCGGCTACAGATATCTGCCGTCACCGAGCTGCAGTGGCAGCTGAGTCATCCGTGAAATCTTAATGGCGGCCACGGCTGCCGAGGCTCGTATACAGATGTAGCAGCAGCCCACAGTGTGGGGTGACTTCACAAGGCACCCCTGTCTCCAAGACAACGCGGGACGTGTTTTGCTGTATCTAATCACTTGTTTCTCCTTATCGAGCGTTTCTATACTTACTCACCTTTGAACTCCAGTACATTTTCTCGGTATCAATACAATCAATTTAAACGCTCTGTATAATACTTTTTTACGAGCGGCGCGATTATTAACAATTTTACATTCAATTTTTGTCGGATACTTGTTCGTTATTTACTGTATTTCCTCATTCTAAACCCAGCGTCAAGCAAGTTACGTGCACCTCTGAAACTTGTCCCGCCTTTACAAGGTACATCTCTAGTAGTATTAGGTGCTTAACACGTCTGTATGATTTGCAAGCAAAACTTGATCTTCCACGAAAAAGGCAGACGTCATTTCGCGTCTGCTGCCAGTTGTAAGATTCATTCCAGTAACGTGTCCCACTCACTGACCAGTTACGCCGATTTTAATCTGTCCACCCGCTGCCATATCGCCGCCCACAGATTTCTGGATACTCTGCCTACGTAACAGAACTTTTCCGCTCTTTGCCTCCCGCTGCTGTCGATGTAGTTCAGATTTTCCGTTTCAAGATCCGCCAGACAGTCGATGGCTCGCAACACGCGGTCCGCGACCGCTTTCTCTATAGACTGCCGCCGGTTGTTAATTTGGCTCTTTCTCCATTCAGATAATCTATCTTCCAGCGTCGCACCTAACTGCTTATGTCTCTTGTTCTCCATGCCAGGAATTGTGCCCTGTCACTCAAGAACTAAAGAGAAATTTAGGCCACCTATTATACTAAGTAGTTGAAAAGTAAGCTTCGCAGGGCATATACTTGCACCTGGCGTTGAAATCAATATTTTTCCTCTCAGGAAAAAAGAAAAGATGTTCCTGGTAGTGTTGGAACGTGACGAAACAAAAACTTTATTTATTTCCTTTCTTTTCAAAAAAATACAAAATATAAACTTATTTCATGTTTTAATATGCTACTACTTATTTGAAAGCTCTGAGCAACGCTTCGCTCGAGAACGAAAACAGTCTGAAATTTATTCTACGGCTCCTGACTGCGTTATACGATATTCTCTGGTGCTGTGTGGAGGCGGATTTGAAATCGCAACTGCCTGTTTCTCTGATGTGGGGGTCTTGTCGGCTCACAGTTGTCTCAATTTACCTTCTTTCATACAAATAGGCTACAACCCTCCCTCGTTGCCCACCACACGAGATTTTTATGTACCAATGTTCTGTTTTTATTTCTTGGAAGTGCGTGATTCGCACCCCAAAGACCGCTATCGAAAGACGTTGTGATGGCGCCCCATGTTGCAGAAGAAGGGAACTGCGAAAGGAGTTACAGAGGACGCAGTGTAGTCGATGGCCGACAGATGGCAGCATGCGACTTCCCGTCGTAAGCTTTGATATAAGGAATAAGACGTTGAACGGAATAAACAGCGCGAAAAAAATGTCTACGGGGGCCATTCTGTCACACAACGACCAAGGACCTTGTATATAGTAATGGACACAGAAATTCTTATATCTTTTTGCAGAAAATTATAAATGCCGAACGGAGGAGAAATGTTTAGCGTAAAAATAAAATATCTGATTCTCTGTGTTCCTGCTTCGAAAATGTAACGATATGTTAATAATCGCTTTCGTTGTGTCAAACAAAATATAAAACGTTATTTAACAGTTGTACAAACGGCTAACGAGTGTGCTTTTCATAAACCGATCTGTCACTACCGCTTCTGGTTCGTCATGTAAACGCTATCATATCGTCTGCCGAAACATGGTCACCGATGCCGGATTTCTTGCTGTATTTCGAAGGAAAAAAACACTACCACAGCATTCCATCATTTTACGCTTTTAAGCACTTTCATTTTATCGAAGAATTGAGACTGCGGTCAGCACCCTTGTCCTGTCATGTCTGATAATGTGTAACAGTGCAGGATGACAAAACCCCGCCCAACCGCCACTGCTTACGTTTGCGTTTTTTCACACACGTCAGTGACTGACTACCAAAAGGGATTACACAAAATCGTAAAAGCAGCGTCGGATTCGCATAATGACACGGTACTGACGTTGAGCACTTTTAATCGCGCTTGCAGACCGTAGAAATATAGAAGCTGAGTTTATTTTTCGGTTAATTCTGCGTCTCCTGCAGCCCACAGACCTTTGTCGCTGCCTCAGGTACCTATTGCTGGTGCTGGCGCTCCACAATGTCGGCAGTTTTAACTTTCTCGCGAATAATGGCGGTTTGATGCAGAAAACGAAAACGGAAAAATGATAGTAAATACACAGCCATCAGTCAAACTTTACATTCATCGGACTTAGAAGCGAGTAAACCTTTAAGCGATAAATAACGTCGTTGGAGCGCACATGGCTGTATTTAATCTATATAAACCCACGTTTAGAGTTAGGCCTTTCAGATACAAAATCGCCAAAGTTATCATTCTGTCCAATCGAAATTACGAATCGTGTTCTTCAATGAAAAATACTACTGACTTCCAGTAATCACTTGTGGCGTCATGCTTGCATAACACTTCCACCTCCCTACAGCAAACTAACTATTGTGTGCGAAATTACACACTCTGTTCGCATTTGAAAGCATTTCAATACTTTCGCAATAGTAATGGACGAGCTATAAAGATTCAACGTCTTCTTACTTCTTACTTATCTTGTTGGCATTCACATACATAATGTGAGTGCCGAGCACCGATTTGTTCACGTGGAGAGACAATGATTTATTGCTCTGAAACAGCGGCTAAAACTCGTATGCAGACGTGGAAAGTAACAATCTATCGTATTCGTCACCAGGAAATGATACTAACTGATATAATCGACAATAATTTCCATAATCGTTCCCTTTCCAAAGCTAAATGTTTCGTAGACTCATTATCGTAGTTAGTTCAGAGGTTTTCGTTTCTTCAGCAGTACATAAACGAACAATTACAAAGAGGTGAATTTTTGCAATGTCGCGAAAGCAGTACTGCGCCGAAAATTTCGTTACAACTGCGAACGGAGTGTCTCGCAGCGGCATTCTGGATACAAATGCTTTCGGCGTGTTTGGCGCGTTAGATTTGAATAAGAAATCAAGATTCGGACGAATCTCTCCATCGCCTCTCTCTGCACCAGCCGGCTGCAGCCGTGCTGCCAAAGAAGGCGTCGATGCCTGCGACGCTGCTTCCCCCCCATGCTCGAATCGCAACCAAGTCGGGGAAATCCTCTGCTGCCTCTCGAGGAAAGACGGTAGCCGCGGTGCCGGTGCAAGCTTCTGCTCTACGTTCCCATCTCTTGCGGCCTGACCTGCCTTTCCACGGAACTGATGTACCTTGGTTTTACCTCAATATAAATAACGCAACTAATTTTACCTAAAATACTACAGCGAATATTTACATATATTGCTAACTGTTTTATCGCATTATCGTCCAAAGCATATTCAGGTTTCGTAATACCCTCTCTGTTTACACACGTGTTGTTGGCCGTGGGCAAGCAAATTGCACCATTAGCAGAGCAGGAAACTCACCACTGTAAAACCAGAGACGAATTTGCTTACCTGGAAAGCTGCCTACGAAATTATGTATTCTGGAACCGACACAGCTTGGTCTGTTATTGGCCACACCAAGAAAATACATTTAGCACTCGAAAAGTTCCGTCGTTTTAGGAAGTTAAGGAATTTCAAGAGCATACTTTTTGTTTGTCTCTAGCTTCAGCACACTCTAGAAACATCTCAGTGGTGTGTACGTAACCGTCTGCAACTCTGTCGCTTACATGTATTTATTCAGGCCTTACTTGTGTTGTAAGGGCTGACTGCTTGACATGTTTTCCTTGATGCATGATTTTCTGAAGAGGTGATCGTTTCCGTTTAGTACGGCACTTTTTTTTTCCTAGTATAGATGTTAACCCTCCTTTAAAGCGTGCAAATGGCGGATATCTGGCCGATCGTTTTTAAGTCACCGGGCTACAAGCGCAAACCTTATACTCCTTATGGTTTCAAAATTCTAACGTAGTCTGTTTCACATTCTTGGTATACATTAAAACAATTCCGCAATGTTTTTTGATAAACCACGAAAATAAAAGTTTTCATTATTTATACCCTCTTGTTAAACGTGCCATTCGTCGTGTTTCAAGAGACGGCGTCGCAAAGCTGTACCACACATCGATGCGATTTGTATTCCTAGATACTCTCTCGAAGTCATTGCCCAATATGGGACAAACACGTCTGCGGACATTTGCGATGATAGAATCGTTCTCTAGTATTCGAATCTTCGATTTCTCCGTGATATACTTACATTAGGAAGCGTATCTGGTACCCAGTCCGTTTCTGTGAACGTCAAATAGTAAACATCTTCAACTTTTGTAGTCCTGTCTTCCTCAGTTGCGTGTAATATTACGGTATATTGATAATTTTTACTTATGGACCGTCTGACAGTCGAGAACAGAAACCAAAACATTGTATTGAAACAAGCGTTCAGTTCATAGTGCTGTGGAATGTGGGAAAAAAACCGCGAATTCGCATTCATAAGAAGAAGAACACCGAAAATGCAACAGGAGCGTAATATGTAAGAAATTGTCCACGCAACCTGCCACTGATGATGTCTTGCAGAAAATAAAGGCGAAACGCGTATGGCACTAAAATTGTGTTTTATTCAGTTGCTGTCAGACGGTCCATAAGTAAAAATTATCGATATACCGTCAAATAGTAGGACTGCTACTACATAGTACGTAGGGCAGTATTTGCAAACCGATCTGCCAATAGCAGTTCTGTCTTATCACGCAAGCACTGCGATGTGGATCCTGGAAATGTGCTAATAGCCACAGCCAGCCTCTCGCTCAGTGGCGAGGGCTACGGCAAACAGTGGCCGGAGACAAGACACCCCCTAACTCTGTGCACAGCGGTCTGAATGAGTCTTCAGTCTTTGAGTAGTTTTGCCGCCGTGCGTAAACGGCAAACGCTTTTTGGTGAAATGTGTTTGCAGCAGTGCCCATCTCGCGCTTCTTTCCGCAACGAGCGTAATCCTAATTGTTCAATAAATCAGCTACGTACGCTTCAGTGGCCGTGCACGAGGCTTTTGGACATCCCTTTACGTGCAATCTGCTCCCCATCTTCCCCCATATCACGACTCCACTGGCGTCTTCCAGGACTCCGTACTCTCCACTACTTGTTAATGTTTCCTCTTCGTATTACACAAAATGACAAGTTCGCTTCGTCAAGGGCAGCTCCATTGCAGAGAGATGCGTGTAAAAATTATGAAGCTCTGGACATCGACGTTTGTTCATCCTATCAAAGCCGATTAATGTTTAACGTGCAACTTCGTGATTAGAGATAAATGGTTTCCGAAATTTTCCTCACTTGAATGCTGTTTCCCGTGTAGTCGTCGTCTCTGTCTTAACTGCTGAATACAAACATGGAAAATCGCAGCAGGTGTCATATACCTTGACGGAGGACTAGAGGCAAAATTCACCACGTTTGAGTACAGTCAAAAACGTAAATAAATTGAATGTGGTTGGCCTCTGATCAGAAGAAGAAATGAGGGCTACTTGGTTCCATAGGTTAACGTGTGGGGGGAGTTGATATGGCGGTATTCGTCGGTCTCTGCCATCACTTCCACGTCACAGAAGCTGTAAAAATACTTTACTTAACGATGATAGGAGCAATGGGACCAACACAGTTAAAAATCGTGTTTCATTTTCAGTGCTTTGGGAACTGACCACCGGTGCACTGTCTCTCGTTTCATAAATACCGATGCTGTAGGGGCTCATATGTTGCACCACATTAACGTGACGGAAGCTATTGTGATGACATTTGTAGATTCACTACTTCAGTCGAGGACTTTTTGCGATCAAGAAACGTATCTTACATTCTAGCGCCTTGGTTAAACGTATCGCACTTTTTCTATTAAATTTTAAAGTTATCTACCAGTACCAACGCATTCCGTCATTTTGCCGTTTCCAGCACTTTCTATGGACTCCTGAGAGGCTGACCATCATTCTGCCTCGTCTTGTCTCACATGTACAGTGTGTGGAAAAAAAAAAAAAAAAAAACAGTCTGACCCAAAGTGTAGGGCAGAAAGACAGCATTGAAAAAAGCAATCCGAGTATAGGAACTAGAGATCGCTGTTGAATATTTATAGCGCTATGCCAGCATAAAAACGGTGGGCAGTTTGAACATTTGCTGCGACATACAGGACGCTAATTAAGTGGTGGATCATTTTTCCTTTACTTTGCCCTTTTGAAGACATCTTGAAATATAAAACATGCACATGTGATTGTCTAAAGAAGTGTTGTCTGGAACGTCAGCCAAGTATTACACAGGTGTATGTGATGCTTTGAGTTTTTCTTGTTATCGTCCTGAGACTGCTTAGTTCATAGACTGTGCTTACACTTACATTTTCTGTGAATTGTCTTTCATTTTGAGTAAAGACGTCCACATGTCAGATTTTAATTACGTTCCTGTAGCGCCGAAAATACAAATTTGCGACTCCGAGTTGTACTCACTATGTTTCACACTGTCTTTGCGCCCTAAACTTTTGGTCAAATCGTTTCTCCGGTCCCTGTAAAACGATGCAGGATGGCGAAACCAGCACTTCTTAATTTGTTCACTTTTAACGTACGCTACACTGAATGACTCTCACCCCGGTCTTCCGCCCACATTCAGTCACGTCGGTGGGAAGCCAGCACGCAACACACAAAATCACGAAACCAGCATCAGATCTGCATAATTACTCCGTACTGATTGTCAGCACATTTAGACGTTAGTCACAAATACATATAGTAGTAATGTAGAAGCTGGATTTATTTTTCTGTTAATTTTCCGTCTCCTGCAACCGACAGAGCTTTGTCGCTGCGTCAGAGACCGATTGTTGCTGCCAGCACCGCGGAATGTTGGCAGTTTTAACTCTCCCGCGAGTAATGGCGGTTTTGTGAAATAAGCGAAAACGGGAGAAGAATTCAGATGCAAGTGTTCATCATCGAAATGAGAGTGAATCCCTACTTGACGCATGTCTACCCACAGCAACAACTCGCGTAGGTGTGTGTCCTTCCCCACATGTGAATCACACTCCCAGTCGCTGGCCAGTTGTATCACTGCAACGCATCCGGACTGTGCTGTTTCGCACTCGGCACATTCATGGACGGCCTTCTGTCACAGCTGCCTCCAGCTGATGTTACGCTACACCCCCGAGAAGGAGGCGATTGAGTGAAAAAATCTCCCGGTAAACATGTAAGGAAATCGTAAAGAAGTACCGTCAAAACGTTTTTATCGAAGCCAAATAACTCACTGATGCTGTTTTATTACGCTCGCGTGGATCACACGCGTCGTGCGGAATATGTGGAACGGTAAGGGCTGGAACGTATTTACAGTCCATGGTTTTGAAGACGTATAATGGACAGGAAAATTGCTCTAGAGCCAAGGAGAAATCTTAGTCGTGTACGTAGAATTAGCGAATATGTTGTCACCAGGCATCGCTTACGATGACGTAATTAAAACGTTGACGGCATCGTCGGCTTTGTATCGATGTGTTAAATGGTAACAGATAAGAAAGGATTCCTCGAATGCCTTTACACACTGCTCATGATAGGAGGACGACTGCATTCGAGTCAACAATTAATTCACTGAGAAGGCAAAGAACCTGGAAAAAGCTTGCGTCAGCGATATTATTCTGTCGTGTAGCTGAGTGGCGCCTATCGCGAGAATGAAGTCCGCCAAAACTTTGGTCTACGATGCCTGACTTCGTTATGTGCTCCTCGCTGGCGTATGTGAATCTGTGAACACACACCGGGCTTCATGTGTTCGACCGTAGAGATACACGTGTACACGGCGCCTGCATCTATCCTTCCCGTGTTGTGGTTCGAAACCAAATGGATTAGACGGTTGCACTATCTGCATCTGCAATCAAGTACTGACTTCAACAACTGATCTTGTTGCATTAGTATCTCTCATTTGGTAATTCAATTACTCTACTTTCTGCAAGATTCGCGACGTTAATGCGACAACTGTCCTTGTTACGTTTGGCCAGGTGGAACGACAGCAAACGTTTCAAGCACTGTCCTGCCAACTCTTTATTTTCACAAATGGCAGAATTACAGGAATGCGACGAATTTCTCTTCTTGTTGGACTGTGGCTCACTCAGCTGGCTTCTTCCACAGAATCGGTTGGCGGGAATCATATAGTTTTCTGGTCATTTCCTCACGACTACGTCTCGTGTGTGGCATTATGCTTTAAGAAGTGACATCCGTAACGTCCTATTTTTACACGGAATAAAAACCTACGACTTGTGCTTTATATAGTACAAATGACGAACCAATATCGAGATAAGAAGAAAACGTTGCTTGTAGAGTAAATTCATAATAGTGGGTTAGAGATTAACGCTCTGTCGTGTCAAAAATTTTCGCCATTCGTAGAGTTTCAGAAATGACGACCGACACAGCCAACATTCCTGCTTTCATCCAACCCAAGGATTTTGGGAAATGTTTGCCGCGTAGCGTGTGCTGTTGTCATTTGGGTTGAAATTCTCGCTTTTGAAAGAGTGTCCAAACATTCCTGAGTGATCCGTCAGTGGACAAACTGTAACGACTTTTGTTTCACGTGTCTTTTTGATGGTCGGCAAGCGCGGGAGCTCACCGGTCAGCCCAGCCCTAGAAACGCATATACAGATGTGTAGTCATACTGTGGAAAATTTACATATGTTCCATACGCATGGCGTTCCATGATACACAACCGTGACGTTGTAACCTCTACACTCCCGTCCTGTTTATTACGAGAGATTGTCACAACCTACATATGCAGCCCCTACCTTATCCTCTGTTCACCAAGATGATACGTTCAGTGTTCCAAAAGATTCCTCCGTGTTAACGTTGTAGTTGCATCTTCCTCCGCAAAGTAGTTCCGCGACATCTCACACATTCCGGCGACGTATCAAATCAATATCAGAGTTGCCTTGATGAAGAGTCAGAGTAAATTACTCATTAATATCTGCTTCTACAAAACGCGTTGTGCACTCTCCGTCGTGTTTAAATGGTCCTTACTAGAAGACTGTCGTAGAAACTGGCGCCAGTCATACACGTACGTAATCTTTGAAAACTGTGACCTAATTACGGGAAACACAGTTGCCGTACTAGAACCACTGTCTACTACTAGAAGTTTTAATTTGTCATTGATACACTGACTTTTGCGTAACAAAGCGTCTGTTGTACCCCGGAGATTTGCACGAATAATGCATACTACGGCACTTCTGTTTCTTTCAGACCGATGTCTCGACGTAAACATCGAAACTTCCAGTTGCTATTAAAGTTTTGGAGCCAGTGAAGATGTGGTTCTGGAGGAAGTATTTTGCTGGTTTCAGTTTAGCCAGTATTGGTAAGATTTGAAGCTACTTTGTCTTCTGGTCAGAAGAAACTGATAGCACCTCTTGGTTCCGGCAGATTATACTTTACCGTTCCTGCGCGTACAACCACCACGTCACACAGTGTGTGTTACTCTTGTGCCGTAGCTTTATAGTGAGAGCAGAAAGGAGAAAAAAAAGACAGCTGATATCAGTATATTTAACGAAGTCATTCATTTCTTTGTACGATATTCACCTCACGCTGTGTGCCCTGCTCTGTTTGGGAAAGGAGGAAGCGCCGGTAGCAAACTTTTGTCAACGGCTGAGTCTGGAGGTCGTCCGTAATAGCGAGGCGATGAAGGCATTTGCGAACTAGGGGTAAATCTGTTTAATTTCTTTTATTTCATCGCATAGGTGAATAGACTGAATCAGCATAGTGTGGTCTCCCCTAATCCACAGAAGATACGATAAGAAATGTTACGTTCTTCCGATTAATCTACAGGTAAGAAAAACCTTCAACTTCTCATCGTAATCGCAGTTCCTTCCAGTTCACCGCCCTGTAATTCGTCAGAATCAGATGAACGGACAATTCAAATGACGCAGTGTCTACAATATACTGTTGCGAAAACAGGTGTGCGCCTAAAATTCCGTTACAACGGGGAACGGAGTCGCTGGCGACGGCATTCTTGCGTCAGACGCTGTCGGTGCTCCTGTCGAGTTAAACTTTTATATCTGTTCGGGATTACTTTAGAAAGATTCATGTCCTGTCGTCGTGCTGCCAGACGAGGTGTCGACGTCTGCGACGCTGCTCCCCCACGTCCGGACGCAAATTATTCGACCAACTGCCCCGTAGAATAGCCGCTGCACAAATTGAACTTTTTTTTGGGAAATCTGATTTTTGCGGCATCTCTGACGACAGAAAAATGTGAAGCCCTTTTCTTATACAAAAGTCTGTATTCCTATATTTTTTGTTGGTAACAGTACTCTAAATATTTTTACGTAAAACGCTAGGCAAAGTATTACACTTAGATGAGGCAAGTGGCAAACGAGGGAAAATGTTAGAAATATGGCGTTCTTCCCAGACTTGACTGTTCCCTTCGCTTCAGTTGTGTTACACATATTCAGGTCTGGGGAGGGCGTCTCTGGCTGATACACTGTGGAGACGTCGCAACATCGACACTCGCGAGTCATTCATTACCGACGATCCTGCACTGGCAAACACGCCACGCCTGTAACCTAGTGACCCTGGCCTCACATTCTTATTACTAAAGTACTGAAGAAACAATTTTTTTCCATTTCAATGTGTCTCATTTTTGCTCTACTATACACTTAATACACCTTGAAAACGTAAACGGCGGACATCTTTCCGACTGGTTCCAACTCTGCTAGCTACAGCTGCCAACTAATATAATTATTAATCGCTCTGTCTGGTGATTGTGCAAAAGGATGGCGCGAGCCGAGTAGACGACATGTTTACATCGCTGTGACATCTTCTTCCCGGAAGTGGTGCTGTGGTCTCCTGTACATTCCGGTCGTGTATAAAAACAGGCCAGTACCCGTCTTCTTGACAATGTGGAAACACGTAAAGTTATCCTTTTTGTAACCTGTTGTCAAGTATGTGGGCCATTCTCTATCGTGTTTGAATACTTGGTACCACAAAGCCGCAAAAGAAATAAGTGCGCAACCTGTATCTACACTTAGTTCACAACCGTGCACCAGTAAACGTAACTTTTGTCGCTCAGTACAGCACCTTCCAACGCTTTAACGGACGTGGATACTTTTGAACACCCGTTTATGTGCAACCGCCTCTTGCTCCCCATGTTTTCACTGGCGTCCGTAACAAGTCCGTATCCTCCACCATTTGTTAATGTCTCCTCTCGATATTACGGAAACACCGAAAAGTTCGCTGTACCGAGGATAGTTGCAATGCAGAGGCTATGAGCGTAAATGTTATGAAGCTCGCAAAATAGAGGCTTCTTCGGACTAACGTTTCATATGCAAACATGACTAGAGAAAAGCAGTTGCCCAAAGTTACGTCTTGTGAATGTTGTGTCCCGTGTGAACGTCATATCTGTCGTACCGTACACCTTACCTGCTCAGTAACCAGGCTAGGTGTTAAATCACAGAAAATATTAAATTCTGGTCGAGGTCTACGTGGTTTCATAGATTGTTGTCCACATATTTCAGATGTTTATTGAAATACAAAGAGAAGTTAATATCGCCGTATTCAACAGCCTCTGAGTCATCAATACCGAATCACAGACTATAAAAAAGAGTACCGCCATTACTCACGTTGATGGTAACAATGTGACCAACGCAATTAAAAATTTTGCCTCGTTTTCAATGCTTTGGCAATTGACCGACGGTGCATAGTCTTTACTTTCATTAATATTGACTCTGTGCGGTCTCACGTGTTGCCCCATAATAGCGTGACTGATACGCTTGTCACGACACTTGTACACTTACTACTTTACCTGAGGACATTTTGTAATCAAGAAACGTACTTCACATCTATTTCCACTGAATTTTAAAGTTACAAATTGCTACCAACGCGTTCCGTCATTTTGCCGTTTTCCACACTTTCCATCAAAGATTAAGTGTACTGGACTCTAGAGAATTCGACCAACCCTCTGTCACGCCTCGTCTGGCATATGCAGGGTGCGGAAACACAATTTGACCAAAAGTGTAGGGCACAAGGACGGCATCAAATGAAAGAATCTCAATATAGAAGCCAGAAGCCGCACGTGAATATTTAAGGCGCTATGTCAGCATGACAACGGTAGTTGGTTTTTTAACCATTTGCTACAGACAATTATGTTATTTAAGTGGATGCTTATCCGTCATTCATTTTGGCTCTTTTCTGAGATATTGAAAAATGAAACATGGTGCGTCAGCCAAGTCCGATACACGTGTGATACTTTAAATTTATCCTGTTCTTCAAATATTCTGTTTACGTACACACGTCCTGCAAATGCAGATCGTAGTAATATAGAAGCCGAGTTTATCTCTCCGTTAACTCTCCATATCTCGCAGACCACAGAGCTCTGTTAGATTCTGACTTTCTCCGGAGTAACTGGGATTCTATTAAAGAATTGAAAACAGAAAGAAGTAACGAGCGCGGCAGCTAGCAGTCAGACAGCACTTTTTTTTTAAGTTTAATGCGACGGCAATTTTAAAAGATAAAGAGTTTTATCTATTAAAAAAATCAAAGTTTAAAGTTACGCTCGCAACGGACAAACTCACTAAAAGTTATCGTCCGTGCCACATTTCATTTTACACACAACTGAATCAGACTATTTCCTATGAGCTACACATAATTAAGCCTGTAATTCATGACGAAGTTGACTGTTACTATTCCTACTGTTGTATCTTCCTTACTTAACGCTAACATGAGATAGTAGTCTTGTGTCTAGAACGCTATCACCCGGGAAACAATACGTCCAGCCAGAGCATTTCCTGTTGCCACGCATGAATGGAGGGACGAATGGAGACGTGTCGTCTTCAGCGATGAGAGTCGCTTCTGCCTCTGTGCCAATGATGGTCGTATGCGTGTTTGGCGCCGTGCAGGTGAGCGCCACAATCAGGACTGCATACGACCGAGGCACACAGGGCCAACACCCGGCATCATGGTGTGGGGAGCGATCTCCTACACTGGCCGTACACCACTGGTGATCGTCGAGGGGACACTGAATAGTGCACGGTACATCCAAACCGTCATCGAACCCATCGTTCTACCATTCCTAGACCGGCAAGGGAACTTGCTGTTCCAACAGGACAATGCACGTCCGCATGTATCCCGTGCCACCCAACGTGCTCTAGAAGGTGTAAGTCAACTACCCTGGCCAGCAAGATCTTCGGATCTGTCCCCCATTGAGCATGTTTGGGACTGGATGAAGCGTCGTCTCATGCGGTCTGCACGTCCAGCACGAACGCTGGTCCAACTGAGGCGCCAGGTGGAAATGGCATGGCAAGCCGTTCCACAGGACTACATCCAGCATCTCTAGGATCGTCTCCATGGGAGAATAGCAGCCTGCATTGCTGCGAAAGGTGGATATACACTGTACTAGTGCCGACATTGTGCATGCTCTGTTGCCTGTGTCTATGTGCCTGTGGTTCTGTCAGTGTGATCATGTGATGTATCTGACCCCAGGAATGTGTCAATAAAGTTTCCCCTTCCTGGGACAATGAATTCACGGTGTTCTTATTTCAATTTCCAGGAGTGTATTATGCTCACTTGCATGACGTGCGTTGTGCGGAGTATGCGTAGCGATGAGGGATGGAGCTCCACGGTTTTGAAGACGTATGATGGCTAGAAAAATTCCTCTCGAGTCAAGGCGAAACCTTAAACACGTGCATAGGATTAGCAGATATGTAGTCACCACCCATCGATTGTCAAGACATAATAAAGAAGTTGACAGCGACGTGTGTTTCGTATCGACGCGGATTATAATCGCAGTGTCAAAACGTGTTTTACTTCGTACAATGTGTCCAGCTGTTGTCCTTCCGTTTCTACAGATTGCGTTCGTATCTGGTAACGGATAAGAAAAAAGATCTATCGTCGGCTTTTACACACTGCATATGTGAAGACGAGAACCGCAGTGAAGGTCACAACTAATTTACTGGAAAGGCGATAAAAACAGAAAATCTTCTGTCCGCGATATTACTCTGTCATGTCGCCGGTGATCAATGATCGCGAGAACGAAAGTCACCAAGGCTTTATTTTACGGTGCCTGACTGCGTTATACGCTGCTCTTTGGCGCATGCGGACACACACCACGTTTCATACCTTAGGCCATAGAGATACACATATATAAGGCACGTGCATCTATCCTTACCGTGTTGAGGTTCGAAACCAAGGCAGTGCAGTATTTATAAAAATTTCATTCTGCAGTATTTATAGGTAGAATCAAGGACTGATTTCAACAACTGATCTCCTTGTTGTACTAGTATCACACCCGTAGTAATGAAGTTGAGCTAATTTCCCCAAGATTCGCAGTGTTAATCCGATAACTGTCCTTATTGCAGTTGGCCACGTGAAACGACATCAAACGTTCCAAACACTGCCCTGACAATTCTTTATTTTCACAAACGACAGAATACAGTAATACGACGAATTCCTGTTCTTGTTGGAATGTGGCTCATTTAGCTGGCCGCTTCCACAGAATTGGTTTGGCGGGAAGCATATAGATTTCTGGCCGTTTCATCGGGAGTACGTGTGAGGTGTGTTATTATGCTTTGAGAACTAACATCCGTGATGTCCGAATTTACACAGAATACGAGGCTATGATCCCTGCAGAATCCAGTACAGATACCGACACAGTATCGAGATATGAAGCGTGATGTACCGAATACGTCACTGATGGAAGACATTAATATACCGAGTTAGAGATTAACATCCTGTCGTCTCAAAATCTTCGCCATTCGTAGCGTTTTAGACCTGACGACCGACACGCATCCCTACTTTCTACCCATGCAACGATTTTGAAACAGGTTTGCTGCGTAGCTTGTGGAGTCAGTTGGGTCAAAATTCTCCCTTTTTAAAGAGAGTGTCCAAACATTCCTCAGTGCTCCGCCACGGGGCAGACTGTAACGACTTTTGTTTCACGTGTGTTTGAGACGGTCTGCAAGCACTTGTACAGTAAGCAGCGCTGGTAATTCACTGCCGTCCACCCAGCCTGGGAAACGCACAATACGCAGATGTAGACACCTACTTTGGAAAGTGTACGCACATTCTGTACTCATCGCGGCAGGCCTCGTTGCGCGATACACAACCGTGACGTCACAACACGGACACACTCGCCCTGTTTATCTCGGCCGACTCTGCAGCGCCACACGTGCAGCCCCTGCCTTCCACAGAGCTCGGCCTTACAGTCTTCTTACTAAGACGATGCGTTTAGTATTGCAAAAGATTTGTCCTATTATTAAGTTTTAACATCTAAATGGTGTACTGCTACTCCTTTTACTATCAAAACGTATAAATGGCTTACATCTAAACGATCGCCAGGAAAACAGGGATTACAAGTTCCAAACGCACAAATTTCCCTGGCTTTGTTTTCTGCATCGACAATCGAATCGCACAGCCTTTGTTGCCAAAGAGTTTTCGTTGTAGTTTGCTTCTTCCTCTGCGAAGTAGTACTGTGATTTCTTAAACATTCCAGCCACGTATCAGCTCAGTATGAAAGTCGCCTTGATGACAATAGAGAAGAAATTTATCATTTCAAGGTTCTCGTACGAAGTTTGGTGTCCGCTCCTCGACGTGTCCGAAAAGTCCATACTACTAGGAATCTGTATTTTTCTTTTGTTTCCTTCACTGCTTGCTCAATATACAGATTGAATATCGTGGGGGAGAGGCTACAACCCTTTCCCACTCCCTTCCCAACCACTGCTTCCCTTTCATGCCCCTCGACTGTTATAACTGCCATCTGGTTTCTGTACAAATCGTAAATAGCCTTTCGCTCCCTGTATTCTACCCCTGCCACTCTTCTATACACAGTTAAGCCGAATACATTTCTCCGCCAGTTCTCCGTCCCTGCGGCCGACAGAGCTTTGCCACTGCCTCAGCTGCTGACTGTCGCTGCTGGCGCTCCGAAAGGTCGGCGGATCAACTCTCTGGCGAGTGACGACGGTTTCCTGGCGTAAATGAAAGCGTGAAAACTTTTTCGAATATGCCCACAGAAGAACGTCGCGTCACCTGCCATTTACGAGATGCGTAACCATTCCCACATGTCATAATCACACTCCTAGTCGCTGGCCAGTTGCACTGTTTTAGTGCATCCGGACACTGCAGTTTCGCAGTCCGCACATTTCATGGGTGGCCTTCTGTCACAGCTGCCTCCAGCTGATGGTATCCTAAACTTCTGAGGAGGAGGTTTTGTGAGAAAAGCTTCAAGAAAACACGGATAGAAATCGTCAAAAAATACCGTCAAAACATATTTATCCGTGCCAGGTAACGCATTTGTTTCTGCTTTATTGTGCTGACCTGGATGACACGCGATGCGTGGTAAGAGCTGCAACGTATTTTTACGCTCCAAGATTATGGAGACTTGCAACGGCTAGAAAGGTTCGTCTTGAGTCGAGGCGAAATCTTAATCATATATGTTTTATCAACGTGTATTTTGTCAACAGGCATCGATTGTGAAAATGTAATAAAAACAGTCGACAATATCATCCGTTATGTGCCGATGCGGAATTTAAACGCCGTGTGAGAAACTGTTTCCTTTCTTGGGGCAATGTGTCCAGCAGTTGCTTCTCTGCTTATACATGTTCCACTAGTAACTGGCAACTGAAGAAAGAGATCTATCCAGGGCCTTCACACACTGCATCTATGAGAACAAAGATCACATTCGAGACAAACGGTGGTAGAAAATTAGAATAAAACTTTGTGTCATCGATATTCTTTTGTCCTGTTGCTGGGCAGAGCCGGTCGCGTGATCGAATGCCACCAAAGCTTCATTCGCGGTGCCTGAATGCGTTATTTGCCGCTCGTTGGCCAGTGTAAAACTTTGGACTCACACTATTTTCCGTACCTTCGGCCGACCTCGAAATTCTGCCGTAGTGTCCTTCATATTCCTGCCATTTATTAAAGCACTCTGAAATTTTTTTTTATTATCTCGTGAAACAAAAGTCATCATTTCGAGTTCCTCTTATTGAATGAGCTGTCCCTCGTGTCGCATCGCAGATTTGTCCCACAAGTCAGTGCGATTTGTATATCTATGTACTCTTTCTAAATCATTCCCCAGTATGGGACAAGCACATCTACTGTTTGGATCTCTGATTTGTTGGTAATATACATATTTAGGGATGTGCGTGCGTCTTCAAATCGTCTCTTTGACAGTAAAATAGTAGGACTGTTAATACATCCCACATAGGGCCGTCACTGCAAATCGATCTGCCAATAGCAGTTCTGTCTTATCACGGAAACACTGCAATATCGATGCTGCAAATGTCCTTATAACCACAGCCAACCTCTCGCTTAGGGGCATAGGCTCCATCACGCAACACTGATTGATTACTCTATCACAAGTTTTCTGGCCATCCCTAAACGCCTAATCCTTTCAGGTGCAAAACCCTTCCACCGGTGCCCGCCTCGCATTTCTTTCGACAACCAGCGTAATCCTGGTCGGTTAACAGAGGAGCCACTAACGATGTAGTGGGCCTGGATAAGACTTTTGAACATCCCCTTACGTCTGACCTCCTCATACTTTTCCAACTTATATTTTCACTGGCGTCCGTAAGGGATTCGTACTCTACATTACTTGTTGACCTCTTCGTTTCGCTATACGAAAACACCACTAAGTTCGTTTCATTGTCGATAGTTTGCTCAGCGGAGACCATGGGTCTGAAACGTATGAATCATGGAACGTACCGCAGACGTTCGTTCCAGCTAGTAGAATCGATTAAGGTTTAACATGTAAACATGACTACAGAAGAGTGGTTTCCGAAATTTTGGTCATCCCAATATTGTGTCCCGCGAGGTCGCCGTCTGTATCGCGCCGTTCATCTTGGCTGCTCAGTACAAATATGGAAACTCGCAGCAGGTATCCGATTCTGTTAGCCCACCTTGATGCAGGGCTAGAAGCAATATTCACCACATTTCAGTATAATCAAAACAGTTAATAAGTAGAATAGTGTTTGCCTCTGGTCAGGAGAAGGAGTAGGGGCTACTTGGTTCCATAGAGTATCGTCCTAATGTCGTAGATATATATCGAACTAAGAAAGACTAATCGATTTCACCGTATTCATCCTACTCCGAAACATTACTTCAACATCATAGACGGTATAAATTTATTTCGTATTTAATTTTAAACGCTTTTGCAACCGACCAACGGTGCTTGCTTTCACTAATATCTGTTCTGTGGGGCCTCATGCGTTGCCCTACAATAGCGTGACAGACACTCTTGTCCGACATTTCTGCGTGCACCACTCTACTAGAGGACTTTTTGTAATCAAGAAACGTATTTCACGTCTAATTCAGTAGTGCTTTGTTATAAGTGTCACATTTCCTTTTACGTAGTTACTGTCTACTGAATTTTAAAATTACTTGTCGCTACCAACGTATTCCCGCCATTTTGCCGTTCTTAGCACTTTCTACCAAAGATTAAGTGTACTGGACTCGTGAGAATTCGAACAACAGAGTGTAATGCATCGTCTGGCATACACAGGGCGCGGAAAACCAGTCTGACGAAGACAGTATCAAATGAAGGAATCTGAGTATAGAAAATACAGGTCGCAATTAAATCTTTGAACCACTATGCCAGCATGAAAACGGTGGTCAGTCTGAACATTTTCTATACATACTCATGTTAAGTAAGTGGTGTCTCATTTTTCACTAATTTTGACCTTTTTGAGATATATTCAAACAAGAAACATGGACATGTGGTTGTCCTCATTCCTGAAGAAGTACTAGACGTGTTAGTGATGTTTTAAATTTATCTTGTTCCCATCGTGACGACTGGTTAGTCCGAACGTTCTGTTTACGTATACATTTTCTGTAAATTGCCTATCATTTTGAACAAGGACCTCCGTATGTCAGATTTCAATTACGTTCCTGCACCACTGAAAATATACATTTACGACTTTTAGTTGCCATACACAAATTCCTATGCTACATGCTGTCCTTCCGCCCTGCAATCTTGGTCAAATGGTTTCTCCACGCCCTGTATATCGGTGCTGGATGGCAAAACTAGCTCCTACAGCACTGTATAAGTTATTCAGTTCATACGTTCGTTACACGTATCTCACTGAATGACACCCAGCCAGGTTGTCCCCCTTATGTTCCGCCACGTCTCTGGAAAGCCTGCACGCCATCCACAAAATCACGAAACCAGTTCCAGATTCGCATAGTGACACTGTACTGGTTGTAAGCACATTCAGACATTAATCGCAAATGCAGATCGTAGTAATGTAGAAGCCGAGTTTATCTTTCCGTTAATTCTCCGTCTACTGCAGACCACAGAGCTCTGTCGCTGCATCAGCGGTCGATTGTTGCCGTTGGCGCCACAGAATGAAGGCAGTTACGTCCAGAGTTACTCCGGAGTAACTGGGATTCTGTTAAAGCAATGAAAACAAAGAAGTAACGGACGGGGCCACTAGGAATCAAACAGTACGTTTCTGTTAGTTTAATGCGGTGACAATTTTGAACGATGAGCTTTGTGAAGCGATTGAGTTAACATCAATTACACAAACCCAGGTTTTAAGTTGGGCCCTCCACAGACAAATTCACTAAAGTTATCGTCCTTGCCAAGTTTCATGTCACATGCAACTAAATTACACTATTTCTTATGAACTACACATAACCGAGCCAGTAATTCATGACGAAGTTGACTATTTCTACTACCACTCTCGTATTTTTCTGAGGTAAGGAATGAGCAAAATGCTCACACGAGACAGCAGTCTTGCGTCTGTCATGCAATCATCCAGGAAATAATTCCTCCAGCCACAGCAATTCCTTTTGCGACACAGGAATGATTTTACAATTACCTCTGCATTTAATTCATATTTAACTTTATAAACTGAACATTTAGTAAAAGGGCGAACCGAATTACGCACTGCATAGTGTGAATGAATGCTGCAATTTTGGCGGCAACAAAGATCAACGAGCACAAAATACTAAGACTCGGCTACAGATGTCTGCCACCACAGAGCCGCAGTGGCAGCTGAGACGTCCGTCAAGTCTCAATGGCGGCCACAGCGGCTGATGTCCGTTACAGACGTAGCGGCAGCCCAGACGGACGTGTGACGTCACATGGCACCCCTGTCTCCCTGGAGCACGCGCCACGTGTTTCGCTGTATCTAATCATTTATTTCGCCTTATCGAGCATATCATCACATTCGAACACCAGTATATTTTGTAGGTATCAATATAATCAATTTAAACCACCTTTATAATACTATGTTACGACCGGAATGATTATTAACAATTTTACATTCAATTTTTGTCGGGTACTTATTCGTTAGTTCCTGTCTTTCCTCATTCTACGATGATGAGCCTACAAACCAATTAGCTTTGGAAAGAGAACGATTATGTAGATCATTGTGCCTTATATCAGTTAATATCATTTTCTAGTGATGAATGCGGTAGGTAGTTCCTGTTGGAACGAACGACGACTTTTGCGATTCGCTTTCCACGTCTGCAATCGAGTTTTAACGGCTATTTCACAGCAATAAAACGTTATCACTGCATGTTAACAAACCGGTGCTCGAAGCTCACATTACGTATGAGAATGCCGACATGATAATTAAGAAGCGATAAATCTTTATAGTTCGCCCATTACTACTGCGAAATATTGCAGTGCTTTTATGTGCGGACAGGGTGTGTAAAGTAGTACACAATCGTATGCTGTCGAAAGGTGGAGGTGTTATACAAGCAAGACACCACAAGTCATTAGTAGAAGTCTGTAGCATTTTCCATTGAAGACTACGACGCGTAATTTCGATTGGACGGAACGATACCTTTTCGGGTTTGTGTGTAGAAGACCTAACTCTAAATGCTGGTTTATATAGAATACATACAGTTAGCCATGCCCCACCCAGGTAATTTACAGTTTAAAAGTTTACTCGCTTACAACTTGGATAAACGTAAAGTTTGACTGGTGATTGTGCATTTGTTATAATTTTTTCCCGTTTTCATTTTCTGCATAAAACCGCCATCATTCGCGAGAATGTTATGAACTGCCGATATTGTGGAGCGCAAGCAGCAACAATCAGTCGCTGAAGCAGCGACAAAGCTCTGTGGGCCGCAGGAGACGGAGAATTAACGGAAAAATAAACTCAACCTTCTATATTTCTACGGTCTGCGATCGCGATTAAATGCGTTCAAAGTCAGTACCCTGTCCTTGTGAATCCGACGCTGCTTTTACGATTTTGTGGAACCCGTGCTGGCGTTCCAGTGGCGTGGATTAACATAGGCGGACGTCTCTTCTACAAGTCATTCAGTGACGTATGTGATAAAGAGCAAACGTGAGCAGTGTTGTTGGAGCGATGTTTTGTCATCCGGCACCGTTACACATGACGTGCTGCCCGCAATCTCGAGAGCTCCGCACTCATTCCTCGATAAAATGAATGTGCTTAAAACGGTAGACCGAACGAGGTGATGCACCGGTTAGCACACTGGACTCGCATTCTGGAGGACCACGGTTAAAACCCGCATGCGGCCATCCTCATTTAGGTTTCCCGTATTTCCCTGCATCGCTTCAGGTCAACGCCGAGATGGTTTCTTTGAAAGGGCACTGCCGACTTCCTTCCCCGTCCTTCCCTAATGCGATGACCTGGCTGTTTGGTTCCCTCCCCCATCAAACTCACTAAAACGGTAAACAAGGTGACGATCTGCGACGCTGCTTCCACCATGCTTGAAACGTTATCAGGTCTCGGAGATCCTTTGTAGCTCCTCGACGCTAAGACAACAGCCGGCGTGGCGGTAGAAGTCGCTGCCGCACATTGTCATCTCTGCGGCCTGTCTGTTCACGGAACTGATGTCGCTTGGTTGTACCTGAATATAAATAACGTAATTAATTTTGCCTAAAACACTGCAGCGAATATTTACATTTATTACTGTTTTCTCACATTGTCCGACACATATTCAAGTTTCGTAATATCTTCACTGTTTCCCCATCAGTTTTTTTGGCCCTCGGCAAGCAAATGCACCATTAGCAGTGCAGAAAACTCACCGCCGTCAAACCAGCATCTGAGACGAATTTGCTAGCCTAGAAAACTGGTTATTATAGTTTGCAAGTGTTCTGGAACCGACAGAGCTTGGTCTATTATTGGCCACCCTAAGACAATACATTCAGCACCCGAGCAGCTCCGTCGTTGTAGGAAGTTAAGGAATTTCGAGGGCTTACTTTTCGTCTGGCGCTAGCTTCGGTACACTCTAAAAACATCTCAGCCGTTTGTATGTAACCGTTTCCAACTCTGTCGCCTACATGTAATTATTCTGGCCTTACTCGTTTTCTAGGAGCTGACTGCTTGATACGTTGTCCTTATTATGGCATTTTCCATTCCGACGCGAAAAGAAAAAGTTTTTATTATTTTCTCTCTTACTATCAAGAGTTTAGTGAGTATCTGCGCAGTTTATTTTTATTTTATTTTATTTATTTATTTATTTTTGGATAGTACTTCATTAACTACAGGCAACGGCAGGCGTCTCTTGCTGATACCCTACGGAGACGTCCTAACATCCAGACTGGCGTCTCATTCATTACGAACAGTTCTGCACTGCCACACATGCTAGCCCTGGAATCAAGTGAGCAGGGCCTTTTAGCTTCTCACGAGAATATTACATTAAGTACACTAAAAAGATCACGCTTTTCTGGACAGATTATTTTTTTCCCCATTCAATACGACTCTTTCTTTTAGTATAGATATTAACACACTTTGAAAGCGTGTAAATGGTAGATACCTGTCCGATCGTGTTTAACTCACCTGGCTACAAACGCAAAACATATACTCCTCGTGGCTTTGTGTTCGCCTCGACTAACGGATCACGTGATCTCTGTTGGCCACATGCTGATATTATTCCTGTAGCGTCGTACATCTCGAAATTCTACCGTAGTCGGTTTCACATTCTTGCTATATATCAAAACAACCCCGCAATTTTTTTGATGACCACGAAAACCAAAGCTGTCATTTATATTTCCTCTTATTAGAGGTGCTATGCTTCGTGTTTCAACAGTCGACATCGCAAAGCTGTACCACACATTGACGAGATTTGTATATCTACATACTCTCCTGACGACATTGCCCAATATGGGACAAACACATCTGTGGTGCATTTGCGATGATAAAATTGTTCTCTAGTATTCGAATCTCCGATTTCCCAGTAACATACTTACGTAGGGAAGCATATCTGGTACTCAGTCCGTTTCTGTGAACGTCAAACAGAAGGACTGCTACTACGTAGTACATAGGGCAGTCTCTGCAAGCCGATCTGCCAATAGAAGTTCTGTCTTATCACGCAGACTCTGCTATATCGATCCTGGAAATGTGCTTATAGCCACAGCCAGCCTCTCGCTTAGTGGGGAGGGCTACGGCAAACAGTGGCCGGAGACAAGACACCCCCTGACTCTGTGCACAGCGGTGTGACTGTATGTTCACTCTCTGACAAGTTTTGTCGCAATGTCTAAACGCCTGATACTGTTTGGTGAAATGTGTTTGCAGCAGCGCCCATCTCTCACTTCTTTCCACAACGATCGTAATCCTGATCGCTTAACAAATCTGCTATGAACGCTTCAATGGCCGTGCACGAGACTTTGAACATTCTCCTACTTCCAATCTGCTCTCCACCACATCATGATTTCACTGGCGTCTGTCAGGAATCCGTACTCTGCACTGTTTGTTAATGTCTCCTCTTATCTTACACAAAGACTGATGAGTTCTCTTCGTCAAGGACAGCTGCATTGCAGAGACCATTTTTGAAAACAGAGGATAGCGCGACTGCAGGGATTTATCTGTGGCACGCCTCCCGCGAAACCCACGTTCTCACCGCAGTGTCCCGCTCTACATTCGTAGTGCCCCCACCCATTATACTCATTACTCGGGGCGCGTTGCCGATTCCCGTAAGAGTTCGGGCACTGTTTGTGCCTCCGCACGGAAGCAGAAGATGGTCCAGTGGCCGGTGAGCCTTAACTACACTCCTGGAAATGGAAAAAAGAACACATTGACACCGGTGTGTCAGACCCACCATACTTGCTCCGGACACTGCGAGAGGGCTGTACAAGCAATGATCACACGCACGGCACAGCGGACACACCAGGAACCGCGGTGTTGGCCGTCGAATGGCGCTAGCTGCGCAGCATTTGTGCACCGCCGCCGTCAGTGTCAGCCAGTTTGCCGTGGCATACGGAGCTCCATCGCAGTCTTTAACACTGGCAGCATGCCGCGACAGCGTGGACGTGAACCGTATGTGCAGTTGACGGACTTTGAGCGAGGGCGTATAGTGGGCATGCGGGAGGCCGGGTGGACGTACCGCCGAATTGCTCAACACGTGGGGCGTGAGGTCTCCACAGTACATCGATGTTGTCGCCAGTGGTCGGCGGAAGGTGCACGTGCCCGTCGACCTGGGACCGGACCGCAGCGACGCACGGATGCACGCCAGGACCGTAGGATCCTACGCAGTGCCGTAGGGGACCGCACCGCCACTTCCCAGCAAATTAGGGACACTGTTGCTCCTGGGGTATCGGCGAGGACCATTCGCAACCGTCTCCATGAAGCTGGGCTACGGTCCCGCACACCGTTAGGCCGTCTTCCGCTCACGCCCCAACATCGTGCAGCCCGCCTCCAGTGGTGTCGCGACAGGCGTGAATGGAGGGACGAATGGAGACGTGTCGTCTTCAGCGATGAGAGCCGCTTCTGCCTTGGTGCCAATGATGGTCGTATGCGTGTTTGGCGCCGTGCAGGTGAGCGCCACAATCAGGACTGCATACGACCGAGGCACACAGGGCCAACACCCGGCATCATGGTGTGGGGAGCGATCTCCTACACTGGCCGTACACCACTGGTGATCGTCGAGGGGACACTGAATAGTCCACGGTACATCCAAACCGTCATCGAACCCATCGTTCTACCATTCCTACACCGGCAAGGGAACTTGCTGTTCCAACAGGACAATGCACGTCCGCATGTATCCCGTGCCACCCAACGTGCTCTAGAAGGTGTAAGTCAACTACCCTGGCCAGCAAGATCTCCGGATCTGTCCCCCATTGAGCATGTTTGGGACTGGATGAAGCGTCGTCTCACGCGGTCTGCACGTCCAGCACGAACGCTGGTCCAACTGAGGCGCCAGGTGGAAATGGCATGGCAAGCCGTTCCACAGGACTACATCCAGCATCTCTACGATCGTCTCCATGGGAGAATAGCAGCCTCCATTGCTGCGAAAGGTGGATATACACTGTACTAGTGCCGACATTGTGCATGCTCTGTTGCCTGTGTCTATGTGCCTGTGGTTCTGTCAGTGTGATCATGTGATGTATCTGACCCCAGGAATGTGTCAATAAAGTTTCCACTTCCTGGGACAATGAATTCACGGTGTTCTTATTTCAATTTCCAGGAGTGTGTATATATATATATATATATATATATACTAAGATGGTATCTGTTCTTTCGGACATCTTAGTATATATCGTATATATAAGATTCCCTTTCATACTCAAGCTTCTGTCATTTTCAGTGACTGTAATGCTTGTTTTATACAATCGTAGTTACGTTTTTCCAACAAATACGTACTTCCCCTTACAAATGTTTGCAGTGACAAAGTGTTTCATCGCCTACTAAGTGCCAACACAACCGGCTCCCACTGCCTCCTGCATCCTCATGCCGTTGACCACTGCCGGTTCTTCGGCCTTTTTGCAGCAGTTTCTCAAGTCGAGGGCGAGAGGGCGCCCTGGACCTCTGCGCCCTCCTCCGCCCTCCTTGACGAGGCCGACAGTCGGAGCTGCCACCACCACCAAAACTAAACCAAAACGAATGCATCCCACAGTAACAAAATAAACTAAGCGAAATGGCGAGACGGAAACGGTTCTTCCCAATGCAATGCTTAGCGTTGGACAAAGCGTAGTGTGCAAAATTCAGCCACACACGTGTAGAAGAGCGGGAAGAATGGGGTAAGAAACAGAGAAAAACCATGAATATCGATAATAATTAATGCCTTTTATAGTACTGAGTTCGAGCATGAGAACTGTTCATGATTCACGCAAACACTACTGGAGATTTGTTTTTCGAGATGGTCCTCTCGCTTGTTCCAGAGAATGCCTGAGCTGAGGAAAACTCTTGCTTTGTGTGTTACTACATTGTACGCTGCGTCAGGGATTTGTAACGTTGTTTTAAAATCTGTGTGATACTTAACTGAGCGCCTGTGCACGTAACAAACAAATAAAATTGCCTTACTTCTAAAACAGCAGCGATGGAATGCGATACGGTGTTGTCTCTTATGCAAAAAATAAAAATGTGCTAGCTACAGGCTCAGTGGTATGCAATGCCGGGCGCAATACTTTGAAATGTACGTGAAATTCTTTCGGCTGATAAAACATTCACGAAAAATCCAACGTCTTTGAAAAACATATGACTTGGACGCTGCTGGCACTGACTGTCGTGGATTACTAACACAGATTTTTTTGTGAAATTATATTGCAAGTTAACTTTCGCTTTTCAAAACATCTGACGCGTGAAATTACACTTCTCAGAAAAATACACCATATTTACCAATTGAGTCACAAACGACGAGATTTATACTGCAAACATCATCTAACATCACTAAAAAGGCATAAATACAAATCATCTGATTACATACACCTGTGCTAACAAATCTTCGAACCATTAGAAAGGAGAAATATCTAACTAGCCCTTTCATCAAATCAGTTTAACCACATGGTGGGGCTACTCAACAATTACAAACTATCAGTCAACTCATCTACACAAACGCGCTGGCAAAACGAGAGTCATCATAAATATTTAACAGCTTTATCTTGCTTGCGAAAAGACTTCTGCTTACATGTTCTCGTAATTCCTACGTTAATCTTACACTTGGTGGCTTCACAGAGCACACACACCACAAACACTGCCTACTCCATCCTCCTTCCCTCATACACTACTGTGAGCCAAGCGCTCCCTGACTCCCACACTACAACCTCAGACCAGAAGCAGTAACTTTGGCTCTCCGGTCGCGCAGTCAGCGATCCGCATTATAAGGCAGTCATAGACATACATCGTTTACAATATACTAGTTTCATTTTAGTTTACGTTAATATTATTATCATATACGGGTGCCACACACAAATGTGCCCCAGTAGACTCCTATCAACATTATCCAGTAGAAAAATGGCTCTGAGCACTATGGGACTTAACATCTGAGGTCATCAGTTCCCTAGAACTTAAAACTACTTAAACCTAAGGACATCACACACATCTATGACCGAGGCAGGATTCGAACCTGCGACCGTAGCGGTCGCGCGGTTCCAGACTGAAGCGTTTATAACCGCTCTGCCACAACGGCCGGCTAATCCAGTGGAAACCGGTTATAACGGTGTAGAAGGGAACGAGGGTTTACGGTAATTATAGCCGATTGTCGCACAAATCGATTTTTTCTTTGGTTTTGATAAAAATTTCACGTCTGTAAATTTTAGCTCTCATAGAGCTGACTCTTGAAAGAGCGGCAGAAATACGGTACACCTACAGTACTTACAATGCAGTATTTGTGAAGAGAGACTGAAGATGAATTTTCTTACGCTTTTGCAGTATGTAAAGCAAGAAAATGCCACCAAAATGTAAAAACTTTTATTAAGTGAAGAAAGAAGTAGAAACAATGTAAACTGTTTACTCACGTCGAAGTTGGACAGTGAACGAGATACAGTGTTGAGCACTTTTAAAACTTGCAGTGAGTGCTGTGTGGTACAGCAGTCAGGAAGGACACACTTCCGCTTCAGTTACTCTATTATAGAATTTAATCGACAGTACCAAAATGGAAAGACAGTATTCTGTACATAAAATATTGAAAATACTTAACAAACATAATCACAAAATACCAATAACTAATACACTATGACTCCATTTCTGTTTCTTGAAAAAATCACAAACGTTGGGATCTAGTTTTCTATGACCACAGCAAAGTCAGTGTTGTTAACTTTTTCAACCAGTCGCTTTAACTTTAAACGCAGTACAGTAACGCATACTACAATACACTGGCCCACTTGTGGTAATTAAAACTGTACCAGAGACAGGCATTTGTTGATATTATTTTGAATGTCTTACCCGAACATTATTTCGAGCAGCTAATTAGGCAACTAAATCGTGAAGCTAACGTCTTAGACCTCCTAGTCACAAAATTCTTCGATCAGATAACGGAGCGGAAGGTGTCAGTGATAATAATGCTGTGATAGCAACTATGACTACGGATATCTCAAGGAAAGTCAAGAAAGGTCTTAGCAAGAACGAGAAGATACACACTGTAGAATGTGTGTGTAATCAAACATTAGTTCTGAGAACGAAGATGTGGAGCACAAATGGAAAAAAATCAAAACCGTCCTTCAATATGGCTTAGACAAGTATGTTCTGAGCAAGGTGTTAAGGGATGGGAAAGACCCACCGTCGTTTAATAGACGCATTAGGAAATTGCTACGTAAGCAAAGAGACTTTCATCAAGTACTCAAGAGAAGTCAAAATCTTCCTGACAAACAAAAACTGAATGAAGCGAAAATGAGCATCAGCAGGGCAATTAGGCGTTTAATGACCTTGACAGTAAAATTTTATCAACCGACTTGAATAAAAGTGCTTATAAGTTTTGGTCCTCCGTACAATCACTAATCGGTTCGAAATCAGTTATTCAGTCACTCAGAGACCAAACTGGCACCGAAAAGGGAGAAAACAGAGAGAAGGCCAAAATACTGAATTCGGTCTTCCCAAATGATTTCACTGCGGAAGATCAGAACACGAGCCCACCTTTCAATCATCGCGCGAACATCGAAGTGGTAGGTACAGAGGTAACTGATCGCTGAACAGAAAACAACGACAATCAGATACAAGGGAAGAACGTCAGGCACAGCCAACCGGTTCATTTTTGACAGGTCCCTTGTGTACGTACAGAAAGTAAGGACTGTAAGATATTTTGGCTCATTGCCTCCAATATTTTGAGAAAATCGCTATTAAAGTACATGACACTAACCGACTCAAAGTGAACTGGATCGGCAGATAATTGTAAACTGAGCATTTTTGATCATTATATATGCTGTCCTAAAACGTGTATTTTTCGAAAAATCAAGGAAAGAAACTTTTACGACTGCCGTTTTTACACGCATGAAGGTAAACATGCTCCAGCGAAAGCGGCGCTAAGCGAGTGACCAAGACACCTGGTTCATGAGCGATGACTCCGTGTTCGATTCCTACACGGATATTGCGGTTTTTGTTTTTGCGTATGTGGCTTTCTTCGTTTCGGAATTGATTGCAATTGGGGGGAGGGGTTCATAAGGTGCGTGCATCATTAGGGAATAATAGCGGTAAGTGGATTAATTATCTAACACAGTGACAATAGTGGACAAGTGACCTTCTAAGCCATCCGTAAGAAAACAGGTCCGAAAAGGACTTGTATGTATTCGTCACGAGCAACGACAGTAGCTGATAACAGGAAGCTTTATTCATACAGAGAAGCGGCAAAGAGTGAACGCAGATAAGGAACCCACTCTTGTTCGACCGACTCTTGCACCTTGGACCCTTACCAGGTAGGGCTGACAGAAGATCCAACGAAGAGCGGCACGTTTCGCCACGGGACAGCCAAGTCGGCGCGAGAGCGTTACAGAGATGCGCAACAGGCTCCAGTGGCGGTGGGTACAAGGGAGGCGTTATGCATCACGGGTGGTTTACTGCCGAAATTTGGAAAGAGGATTTACCAGGAAGAGTCGGTCAACATATTACGTATTTCCACATACATATCGCGAAATGAGCACGACGGGAAAATTCTGGAAACTAGAGCCAACACAGAGGCTTAATGACAATCACTCTTTCCAGGCGCCATTCACGAGTGGAACGGCGAAGGGGACATCAGTTAGTGGTACCAGAAATCCCCTCCGCCACACACCATCAGGTGGCTTGCGGAGTATTAATGTAGGTCTGGATATTACAACAAATTCTGAGATACCCCTGCTTTCTGAGTGATTTCTTGGTGGTGAAGGATACTGAGTGCAACATAAGCACTGAACCAAAGAGGGCAGTTGATGGCGTAAGTTCATTGGCTGTAGAGAAGAAACTGATGCTAAATCAAAATAAGACTCAAATTTTACGGTTTCTGGAGAACAACTGAACTAACACTGACATATTGATCAGATGTAATATGCATATCATTACTCAGTCCGACCGAGCGAACTGGCGCAGTGGTTAGACACTGGACTCGCATTCGGGAGGACGACGGTTCAATCCCGCGTCCGGCCACCCTGATTTAGGTTTTCCGTGATTTCCCTAAATCATTCCAGGCAAATGCCGGGATGGTTCCTCTGAAAGGGCACGGCCGACTTCCTTCCCTAATCCGATGAGACCGATGACCACGCTGTCTGGTCTCCTTCCCCAAAACAACCAACCAACCAACTCAGTCCGAACAATCCAGATTCATAGGTGGCAAACTGACATAGACAGCGCACGTTCAGTATCTTGTTCTAAAACTTAACACTGGTGTATTTATCACTGGAAGAGTATCTGAAATAAGTGATAGCCCAACACGAGAATTAATCTACATTGCTTACTCTGATCAGCTTATGACTAACAACGTTATATTCTGGTGTAGTTTTTTTCCATTCTCAAAGGCTCTTCTTGGCTCAGAAAACGGCAGTTCGCGCAAAATGTGGCGTAAGTTCACGAAACTGTGGTCGACCCCTGTTCACCGGCCGGTTTGGCCGAGCGGTTCCAGGCGCTACAGTCTGGAACCGCGCGACTGCTTCGGTCGCAGGTTCGAATCCTGCCTCGGGCATGGATGTGTGTGATGTCCTTAGGTTAGTTAGGTTTAAGTAGTTCTAAGTTCTATGGGACTGATGACCTCAGCAGTTAAGTCCCATAGTGCTCAGAGCCATTTGAACCATTTGACCCCTGTTCGAGAGTCTGGGAGCTCCGACGCGGCCCTCTAAATGTATATTTCCACTTCGTCTGTTGTTAACAGCGCGTGGTTTTTCCCCGAGGATGAGCAGCTTTGACTCAGCTGATACAAGACAGAAATCCACCCTGCATTTCGACCGCATCTCCTTGACTCGGGCGTGCAGTATTCTCCATTTTCAGTAAACTACCGCAAGAATAAACAAATCTCAGCAGGAATTCACGCACTTTCAAGTCTAATCTGAAGAATTTTCATGACTCACTCCTTGTACACTGACGTGACTCCTTGTGTAAAAATTAAGCAAGTTCATGTGTTGTACTGTTAACTAATTAGCGGTTTGACATCTGGGTACTATTCGTGGGAATTTTATCTGTTCTTAAGGTTTCAGACGTTAGTTTGATATAGAGACTCGTTCCATCACCGTACAGACTTGCTCCTCAGCCTAGGCGTGTGCAACAAACCAGAAATGCATAACCGACTTCCATAACTTGAACGTGGTGAAGGATTCGCCTTGACCGAGCGATTTCAGTGTTTTTATCCATGAAAAGGCATTACTACAAAATCGTAAGTTTTCAGGAGCGAACGAAAACATTCTGCCAGTGAGTATATTGAATGTAACAGGACGGGCTCTCCGCTGTTTAAAGAACAGGACGAAATGGATAGTTTGCCATTATTGCAGTTATTAAGATTGGAGTAACGTCCTTTTCTTGAATAAGTAACTCATATCCATAGTCAAGTTACGTTTTAGTAGTGTTTTAAATTGTTTCAGGTTTTTACCCATTCATTTTCTCAGTTGTATAACTCTAATCAAAGTTTATAAAATGGATTCATCGATCATTATCATCGATCAAGCAAATGTTGAATGTCTATGTTTTTTCCTGTTAACAGCTAATTGTCCAGTGCAAATATTATGAAAATTAAAAACAACAGACCCTCCTGGAAATAAAGCTTCGAATGTATCATTGTGCAATCCTTCTACGTGCTTGGAAGCCACAACACGTGACCGTAAAGTACTATGTTCAAAATGCACAAAGAGACATGGTTCAAACGGATAGTACATTCATGACAGTTCACTATTGCTATTTTTATAACATTATGTTGATAATTTCCAACATTAGGTCTCTCTTTTTTTCTGTTCTTTGTATTTTCACTATGTTCCAACTCAATACTTGAATTCGTTTTACATTTCACAACACATGTTCAGAAATAGCAACTATTAAGCTACGAAAGGCGAACCGTAAGATATAGTACATTAAGTACTCGGTAGATGGCATGCGAATATGCTCACCATTGAAAGGGCGCTACTCCAGGAGTAAGGCCTTTTGTAAATGACGTCACTCTGAGTCGCAAAGCCCATTTCACGTAAAAATATGTATCTATGTCTATATGATATGTTGCCTTTCGTAACTCATTTTATCAAAATTTGGAGTAAGGCCCCTTCGAAAATGACCTTTACTCTTTTATAGTAAACAAGACAAATCGTGACGTGTCGCAGTTGTCAACAATACATGCCTCTCCTCTTGGCCCATGCCGTAGCCTAGCAACGGTTTGAGTGGAGTGGAAAGGCGAGCAAGACGACTGTTCCTGTCCCCATTCCCAGATAATCCTTAAAAAACAGAGAAACGCGGCAACAGCACGGAGCAGCGGCAGCAGTAAGACATCTGGTGAGACACCAACCAGCGTCTGGTTTCTGCCAAAGCACGCGCATCGATGCTGATGCATAACATTAATTGTCGATTCTTGTATGTTTAATAAATGTGGAAATCTGCGACACAGAACTTGTGATTAGAGTAATATACTTTGGCAAACTAGTCGAGATGATTGTTGATTCTAAACTGTGTAAGGCAGTTTGTGTAGCAGAAACAGTAATTGTATGTATCTTTCAATTACATGAAGATCGGGAGTCTGCAAATTATAAACGCTCCTACAAAGCTGCCACGCCAAGTGGTTTCTTCATTCGCTCATTTGGATAACGCTCGACGAGGTATGTACATATGTACATCGTCGCTGTTTCTTGAAACACACGTCCTCCATGGATCAATCGTAAGAGATAATTTATTTTTACAAACATTTCTGCAGCATTATAGATGAATTTCAGGCAGTAAGTACCGTTTTGGTTCAATTCTAGTGTCCTGTTCCACGCGTGAGCTTTCAAAAGTGACGTCGTGTGTGACGTCATGGGTTTCCAATGCGAAAGATGGAACTGTCCTGTCATTAAGTGTTATCTGTTGTCGTCTTTGTAACGACGCAAACCATGCTGTTTACGGTAAATATGTCACGATTTTCGCGAATGTGGTCAGCCAGTAACCTAATGGCAGAGCTTAATTGTCTGCTAGCGAATCGAGCGAGCAGCAATCGCATTTGTAACATTGGTTCTCGTAAAGTATTTGGCTATGTTTTTCTCAATAAGGCATGATTTCTGGACGCGAGGTTCCGCAGCAATCTAAGAGGACAACTTAAAATTGTGCGAATGGAACTTCTAGCAATCAAGCATGTGTATAATCTTGATTATCACGAATATTTTGCTGTATTTTTCTGAAAATGGAACGAGTTATGAGGCGAGGTTATGGAGGAACGTAAGACGACAGCTATATAGTTCAATTATAGTCCTCCAATCAACGGTTCGTAAATTTTGCTGACATTTCATTGTGTATTGTTGCTACTTTTAATATTGATTTTTGTTTTCGTCTCTGTACTTGAGCTATTTAGGTCAAGTTTATTTTTCGATTCCAAGATTTCTTATTTGCCGCAGTAGTACAGAAGGCAACACCAACAATAGTAATCCTGTAATAAGGAACTGCACGAACCTACTGCAGAAAATAATGAACCTAGGACTCGATATCCAGAATTGAAATGTATAGCTCAATTCTAGTCACCAATTCCAACATTTGTCACTTTTCCGTTGAATTTTCGTTGCCTTTGTAGTGCTTTTTCTTTTAGGAATTGTGTGTGGATTTTTCTTTATTTCCTCCTTATCTCGTCCTTAAGTTTCCTATTTTTTTATTACCGAATTTGGCAATTTATAGACTGCTTAGAATCTAAGACAATGGGACATTATTTTTCTGCTTCGCAGAACTTCTTTATGCATTGGTTATCTGTTCATTTGACATCACACCTCGTAGGCTGTGAGGTTTGTTGACGGATGAGAAATATTCCAGTATTGATCAGTAGCCTGAAATTTTCCCTGTCCTATCTGGTGTATTCTGTGACATTTCGTTTCCTCAAATCATTTCTTGTCTCTTCCCGCCATCTCGTGGTGTTTTTTAGTTTGGAAATGAAATTAAAAATGGTATTCTTTAGCCTGTTGTCACTCATTCTGTAAATATGAGTGTAAAACTTTAATCTCTCTTCCTTATTGTGTCTGTGATTTTTTTCTGTGGTTCTGCACAGCTCTTCATTTCTCCTCTTCGTCAGGTTGTTAGTTTTGTTCTTTTGAGGCCCTGAAGCTTTTCTGCTTTTGCAGCTCTTCTTGTCCACCTCTTGTTCTCAGTGTTAGGCACTCAAATCCCCACAGTGCATCCGGTTTAAGTACTGTAAAGTAGTGTTTAATTTTTGCCTGGAATGATACTGATGTTTTATTATATCGGTTTTGGGTGCGTTTGTTTCCTAATTCCATTTTCCTCGATCTATCTTTATTTGTGGTTTTATCTAACCCATTTCATTGTATCCTTCTCCCAGGTACTCAAACTTATCAACTTTTTTGATGTGTGTTCGTAAATATTTTTCTCTATTGTGTATACGTTCAATATATTGCATTTCAGCCTTTGATACATGTAGTCCGGTTTTAGCTACAATTTTGTACAGTGTTTCTATCATTACCTTTGCATCTATTTTCTCATTAGAAATCATTGCAATTTCGTCAGCAGAAACAACATATGCCACGTCAGATCTTGGTCTTTCTTGTTCTACATGGATTCCTTCGATGTTTTTCTCTTGTAGTTCTTGACCTCTCTCTCATGACCTTGTCTGAGATCACACTGCAGGCAATCGGCGAGAGCCCACAGCCCTGCCGGACTCCTGTTGTAATTGTGAAGCATCAGAAACTTCACCTAGGAATTTAACTTTAGAAGTTGTGTCTGTAAGTGCCTGTTTGAATGGTTCTGTCAACACCTGCTTGTTCCAGTGTCTGTCTACAGAATCGTTGGCTTTTTTTAAATCAGCGAATGTAACGACTGTGTTCAGGTTCTGCATTTTTGTGATCGTGGGGACTGTTTTCAAGTTAAGAATTTGGCCCGTGCAAAAACTACTTTCCCTCAATCCCGCTTGGTACTCGCCAGTTGTGTCCTCTGCTTGGTCTTCTGTCTTACTCAGCAGAGGCCTCAGTATGGAGCTGGGTAAGTGTGTGTGCCCGTCCTGTCTCCCTTCTTACGTGGCGGATGGATTGTGGCTTCCTTCCAGCCATCCGGTATTCCTCCTTCCTCCCAGCAGTATCTCGTGACCTCGTAAAAGGTTTCAGCTGCCCACTCCCTCCTAGTTTTCACATATCAGCCAATATCCCGTCTTCTTCTGCCACCCTGTTGTTTTCTGGCTGCCCAGCGTATTGTTCAAATGGTTCAAATGGCTCTGAGCACTATGGGACTTAACTTCTAAGGTCATCAGTCCCCTAGAACTTAGAACTACTTAAGCCTAACTAACCTAAGGGCATCACACACATCCACGCCCGAGGCAGGATTCGAACCTGCGACCGTAGCGGTGGCGCGGTTGCAGACTGAAGCACCGAGAACCGCTCGGCCACCTCGGCCGGCCGTATTGTTCAGTCTAATGCGGTATAGTGGCTCTGAAGGTGGGTTTTCCTTTCGAGGCTGTCTGGAAATTAGTGGTTGTGTTGGTTCCTCGCAGTTTACAAGATTTTGAAGTATTTTGCTTGTAATACAGAGTTGTGTTTGTTGTTGATAATCAGTTTGGCTGTTGAATATCTGAAGTGAAGGCCCACCTGCTTGTTCGCTGTTATTACTTCTTTGAAAGCATTTTAAAATTCCCTTGTATTTTTCTGACTGAAGTCTGTATCGATACGTCTCCTGCACGCTACTATTTATCTCATTTCGCGGTTGTTGCGTTAGATTTTAGTTTGTACCCGCCAAGAACTCCCACTTTTTCGCGATATCCCCTTAGATTCAGTCCCTGTTATTAAGTATTACCGCTATTCCACAATATTACGAGTTTACTGCCAGTGGTATTCTAGTGGATTGTATTAAGGCGGCATATGGTTCTTTCACTTGCTCGCGTAAACTGTGATAATTTATTTGATGCATGTATGCTTTTTTTCTGTTGTTACCTGCTTTCTTGTTATCTCAATTCCTTTGCGATGTAACTGGTGGCTATGTAATTAATTGCATGAGCTACAATGCAATGTTATAGTATTTGTGTGCATTATCTTTTTTTCTGTGGTACATTCGTTTTTTTAGGAATAGGCCTCGTTGCCTTCAGATGTCACCTCTAAGTAGCGTCTGTGACTCAGACATGACGTCGGTCAAAGCCAGAGAGAAGAAAAATCTGTGGAGTGAGCAGTGCGTGCTGCGCCTGTTGTCAACATTGAGCTGAAACCGTGACACGATCTCGGGACGACGCTGTTAGCTTAAGGTGAGTTCACGTTCGCCGTCAAGTACATCACGTCACGTCAAAACATTCCACAATGCACTACAAACGGCGGAATTAACACAAGTTGTCAACAGACTGTCATGTCACGTCATGGCTAGTCTAGGTTTCTCGGGAAGAAAGTTTTGATGGCATCGTCGTCTGCTAACATTGTAAATTAACCTATTTTTACCGCACTCACTCGTTTTATAACAGCGGATACTGTGATTTTGTATCTTCGTAATCTTTATTGTTATTATTATGCTTTGTTTTTGTGGCAAATTCCAAATGATGCATGTCGACTTCATTGTTTTTTCTTTCGGATGTTCTTACACGAGCAATGTCAGACATCTGAAAACGAAAAATTATTTAGTTTTTACCATAACAGAACAGACTCCCACTTTCTCGTAGCACAGACAGGTCGACGATCTGAAATGTTTCACTGCTCAGCACTTCATCAAACAAAACTGATGTAGAACACAGGTTATGAAATTTGTTTTGGCCATTAATAACCCTTGTCGTTGTTAGTTCCTCAATTGCGATACTGTGCTCTGAGATGGAACTGACGTGACATGACGTGACGCGCAGTGTGAATACGGGCTGACGTCACCGGGTCGTGACGTGTTGCCCGCCCATTCTGCTTATCACAGCTGAGACAACAATTTATTACAGGTACCATATGCAAACGCTTTGGTGTCTAGAAAACTCCTATCTCAAATACACAGCAAATACGAAGGGAATCTATCTGTACTAACTACATTGCGAGATTCAAAGTTTATGGGATGCTTTATGGGCAACCAACCCCACGTCGTCCTGACTGCTCACTCTGAGGTCAAAGCAGAGCGTGAAATCGGGCACTAGAATTTATTCATTATTTTTTTCTGTTTATGTATCATTAAATAAGGTGTCTTTGACGTCTTTGTGCCAATGCAGTTTGCATCCTCAATATCAGTACACTACTGTCACATTATCTTGGCTTCTCATCTCCCTACAACTGAATTAGTAGAGACTGAACGAGTTCGACCTGCTGATAAGTGCATTCATTTCCTTCTCAGCTCTGACACTCAAGCCATTACTTGACTACCTATATGACTGATTTCAAACAAGGTTTTCACAGAGTAACATTTTGGATCTCCGAACCCCCTCTCTCTGTGTGAGTGTGTGTGTGTGTGTGTGTGAGTGAGTGTGTGTGTGTGTGTGTGTGTGTGTGTTTTAAATACGTTGTGGAGGTCATGTTCATGTCACTGCTGCTATACTAAAACTGATGTAAATCATAATGTGATTTACAGGATCCTGACTGAGGAGCAGAAGCAGATGCTGGCTGGCAGGCTGATCATTGCTGCGTCTCAGGGTCAGACCGGCCAAGTGCGGGCACTCCTGGATGCGGGGTCGCCAGTCAACGCGACAGACGCCAGTGGCGACACTGCCCTGCATGAAGCAGTGATGAATGGCCACGAAGAAACTGTCAAGTGCCTGATTGATGCCGGAGCAGATGTCAACGTCAGGGACTCGGATGGGATGACGCCTCTGCACTGGGCTGCATGTAGAGGTGGCGAGCAGCACATTGTATGGATGCTACTGGCGGCATCAGCGTGTGTAGATGTCCAGGACGACGCGGGGGAGACTCCACTCCATGTGGCTGCCAGATGGGGGTGTGCATATGCAGCAAAGGCACTGCTGCTGGCCGGTGCGAGGAGGGACATAAGGGGTAACAGTGGGCAGAAGCAGACACGGTACAACTATTTAGCACTCAACAAATCTTGTGATTAAAGACTTTTATCTAAATTCTCCTTGTGTTGCATAAAAATTTGCTATTCCCTTTTTTAAAGTTTGAACACAATACATCTTAAGGACCACACATCAAAGAAATTTTAAGAGGGGGTTGGCGCAAGTTTTAATCTGTATTACTATACAAGGACAAGTCATTGTTTATCACATGATACTCTAATGAATGGTCAGACAGATACTGGACATACATAACATGTAAAGAGGAATAGTTTTTATTAAAAGTCTCTAAAAGCTCTTGTCTGATACACTTCACATTTGCACCTGATACTCTCATCAGCATTTAGTTGGATATATACTATGTACTTCATTCACAATTATAACATATAAATGTTTCTCTAACATTTACAGGGGAAAGGAGGTTACCAAGCATCTCGAAATGTTCTCAATTGATATAGTTCAAAGTTTTACACCATACTTCCATGAACTATTGAATGGACATAGGCTATATACTTTTAATGTATATAACATACAAATATACTTTTAATCTATAAAGGGGACATGTTGTTGCCAAAAATCTTCAATGTATTACATCAAATATTTACATGATACTCTAACAAACAACCAATTTTAACATATATGATACATAAATATATTTACCAAATACCTGGAAAAGTTCCTGAGTGAATTACTTGAAATTTATGCACAATGCTCTAATGAACATTAAAAGGGGATACTTTGTTACCAAAACCCTCGAAAAGTGCTTGAGCGATTTATTTCGAATTTCTATACTAACCCCTAACAAACATTTTGTCAGGTTTAGGTTACATATTTTTCTAAATGGCAACATGTAGGTTTTCTGTTAAAACCGACTGTGTGAAAGAAAATCGTGTGCTGTACTGTGAAAATGTGTTGTTTCGGTATCTTTCCCACAGTTTGAACTACAATAGGGGGGCGTGTAACCCATTAGACAAATTGTTTCTCCCTTATATATTCTTTCTCTTTATGTATAATTTCGAAGACAAATTGTGTACACAGTATTGTACAGTTTTGTTTTCTTCTTCGCCATCGTTTTTACAGAAACAAGAAACTAGTATTTATGGCTTATCGGCTTATTATTAGGAAAACACTACAGAATCCTTAACTTTGTAATTCTAACCACTCACAAATTAAAACCATGACAAAGACTGTCATTACAGCTACTGTCTTCACAGATCCAGCATGTGAACAGGTGTCTCTAACACACTGTATACCAATGGTCTCAACTAGCGTACATGTTCATTTTAAGTGGCTTCAGTTCCCAATCGAGGTTTTGTTTCAATAACAATAAACAAGGCTTGAGCTCAGAGAGAGGGGTAAGAGGACAGAGAAGTGGGAATAGACAGGGGGTGGAGGAGGACTTGGAGAGGAGGTCATGCACAGAGGGGGGGGGGGGGGAGTGGCAGATGGACAAAGAGAGAGGGAGTAGGAGATGGACAGAGAGAAGAGGGGAAGGAATTTAGGTTATACATCAAATTCCTACTCATATTTAGCAATTAAGAAGTAATGCCATGTCTTCTGGTCAGCTAAGGGAAAAAATAACTTACTTAAAAAATGGTTCAAATGGCTCTGAGCACTATGGGACGTAACTTCTGAGGTCATCAGTCCCCTAGAACGTAAACTACTTAAACCTAACTAACACATCCATGCCCGAGGCAGGATTCGAACCTGCGACCGTAGCGGTTGCGCGGTTCCAGACTGTAGCGCCTAGAACCGCTCGGCCACTCCGGCTGACTAACTCGCTTCACTCACCTGATATGGATTCATCAGCCAATAAACAAACTGCATTCAGATGCATAGTCCACAGTGTATTTCTTTTTTTTTTAAAGAATATCCACTCGATTCGTAGTGTAATCTGAAAACTGTGCTCTGACTTTGCTTCACCTCAATACTCTCTTCAGATCCTACTTGTAAATCGTTTAATTACGCAAGCTGAATATCGGCATTGAGTAAACAAGTGGAGGGTTTATTCACCAGTTCCGTAGACTCCCGACGAGTTCACGGAGAAACTACTAATGTATTTCGCAGGAAACGGTCACTGTACACGTCTGACCAGTCGGTTCTGATACAGCGATGTGTTTGAGAATCAGCAGCTGGGAATGCGTCTGCACTAAGGCTCTCCGACTGCGTTCGTTTATGTTTGCAATCTTGAGTTCGAATTCTTTATTTATATTTGGGAGTTGGTATGGAGAAAGGCATATATGTATTCTCTTTCCTCGTGGTTTCTCGGCATTAGTGTCTGTATCAGCCAGCTTGCATTGTTATGTGTTTTCGTACAACATACGCGAAGTTTGTATGGTGGCAGTACTCACACATCTGCAGTTAGGAGACAGGTGATGTGCGTTGGCTACTGGAGGGAGACAGGGTGCTGTGTAAAGGTATAATCGCAGGACAGCAATGCCTAAGAAGCCAGCATTCAGATACGCAGTACAGGAATCACACGGACAGTGACACTGAGGTGCTGTGTGTCGTTTACTAGTAAGGCCTCTGCAGATTCTTAATGTCTTCACGTTGCTGGAAGAGTCGAATCCCGTTCTGAAGTTTGGCAGATTTTGTACAGGCTTGTCAAATGGAGGTTAACAATCTGCACTTGATACACAGAAAGAATCTGGATTAATTCTGTGTAGAGATAAATGGAAGGCCACTTCGCTTGTTTACAAAAATGGTCGCAGCTCATATGTCGTCCGACTTTTCGCTACAGGCAAAATAGGTATAGCCACTGCTATTTTTAGAATTTATAATGCACCTGATAAGACTGCAGCTTCTGTGTTTGAGTAAATACTATGCTTGCAGTCGTGTTGTGACATGACTTCCCAGTGCACCACACTGAATGCGACTCCAAAAACGCCGAGTCTGGGGATGCGATATGCAGTAAATTAGCACTATATCAAACACTTCTATGGATAAAGTTTTTCTGTTGCTTCTTTCTTCTGTATAATTTTAGTGAACTACAGTGTTAATCAGATGTACGATAGGTAGGGTATAGTGTAACACGGCGTACTCCACTGTCTCTCTTTCCAAGCATTAAACCCGACTGGCGGGCTCTGTTGCTGAAGCAGATGTGGCATGTTAATTTCAAGAGGTTGCCAGATGCCCTTCCTTCCGCCCCCCCCACCCCCCCGGGGAGGAATTAGCGTAGCACAACCGCCTGCGTCTAGTGTAATCCGTGGAATAGTGCCAACGTGTTGAGATGTCTGCGAACCGTGTAACTGAGGCGGAACGTGGGGACCAGCCCGGTATTCACCTAGCGGGATGTGGAAAACCGCCTAAAACCACATCCAGGCCAGTCAGTACACCTGTCCTCGTTGTTAATCCGCCGGTCGGATTCGATCCGAGGCTGGCGGGCCTACCCGAGCCTAGGAAGCAGAGCGTCAGCGCTCTCGGCTGCCCTGGCGGGTTGAATATGGCGTACTCCACTGCAGAGTGAAGATTCATTCTGACAACTTCCTCCACACTGTAGCTAAGCCACGTCTCTGCAATATCGTTTCTGCTAGGAGAGCTAGTCATGCAAGTTTCACAGCAGAGCTGTTGAGTTTGGAAGGTAGGAGATGAGGCACTGGTGGAAGTAAAGCTGTGAGGACGGATCACGCGTCATGCTTGGGTAGCTCAGTCAATAGAGACCCAGCCTGAGGAAGGCAGAGCACCCACGTTCAACTCTCGGTCCAGCACACAGTTTTAATCTGCCACGCAAGTTTCACACCATTGTTTGACTTGCACTTGCGTTTGCGTGCTGTTTTGCACACAAACTACTTTTATTGTTGAAGATTTCTCGTGTGAGCTATGCAGTGGTCAGACGATAATGTAACACTACTGTATAAGGGAAACATGCTCAATAGAAAACAGTCGGAACACTAAAAAGTCCAACCAGAGACATAGCAAAGATTATAAATTCATTAGATGCATCCTGTTAGGAGAGAACAGTCTGAAGAACCACAAGCTTTCGTATTTTTTTTTTATTAAAGAGGAACAGCACAATAAATTTTCCTGCAAGTCTACAAAAACAAAAATGTATAGAGCTGAGTAATTAAAAATTAAAAATTTGTGAAGAAGCTTATCAGTCTCGTGGCCTATGTTCAAATCAGCTGTAGTTACATAATGGGTGTGTCACCGGTTTTATACGCTTTTGATGTTGTAACCAAATACCTCAAAATATTTTTTCCTTCGGTCATGTTATGCCTGCTTTGAATGTTTGCTTGGTTTTTATGTCCCTAATGGTGGTGTTAGGAACAGGCCACTGAAACAGTCCACAAGTCGTAGACCCGCAGTCTCCGTGCCTGACTGGGTGTCGTGCTCCTCTCGGTGTCGCCGTGTCACACCGAGGCTGCAGTGGTGCTGCTGCTCAGCACCCGTGAACCGTGACACAGCTTCTCCCCTGTGAACTTCAATCCACTGTACTGAACATGCCGAGAGAGACTTTTCTCGTTCCGTTGGAATAGCACTCTCACAGAGGTTCATCTCAATGTATTTCCTACAACGTACAACTCTAACTTCTCTTAATGAATCGGCTACACGTTATATTCCAGCTGGACGCTCTCATGCGTCAGTCTCACACGAGACCCAAAACAATAGTGTAACAGAAACAGAACATGAGTGCCACGACAGTTCCTCCAGCATCACGGAGCTCACGCGCACTCCACGGCTCTTCCTCACAGCCTCACACGGCAAACGACTCCGCCCAGCAGGTAGAGGAGCCGTCCGCGGCCCGCATCGCTGGCAGCACAGTATCGCCACGACCACGATCTGCACAAAGCGTCAGATAAGCCCCCGAAAGTGGAACGCTGCCTGCTTACCAACTACCTTAACCCACGAACGTCTTTCAATGGACAATGACTATCGAGGATGAGCAACATCTCATTCTATGGATGACCGCTGGCAGCACAGTATCGCCACGACCACGATCTGCACAAAGCGTCAGATAAGCCCCCGAAAGTGGAACGCTGCCTGCTTACCAACTACCTTAACCCACGAACGTCTTTCATTAGACAATGACTATCAAGGATGAGCAACATCTCATTCTATGGATGACGTTTTACGCCTCGTGCTCCATCGACAGTGCGGTAAATTTTGTCAAATAGCCTTATTGAGAGGTTTTATGTGCATTTCACATTTCAGTTACTGTACTTTACTGGCATTATCTTCCTTACGCGTACCTTAATGAAATCTGTGCTTTGCACATGTCACTGCAGGCATCAGGAACTATTTGAGGCACAGAAGCTGGCATAAATTTCTCCAGTTGCAGTGTGTAAATTCTGTCTGTTCTTCAGGTTATGTCGCTCATCAGAAATTAGTGTTCCACTTTCAAATTTTCTCATTAGTTGTAACGAGAAGCTAAAGTGTCAACTGACGTAGTTGCAAGACTTGGCAATAGTGAGAACGAGGAAGGAAGCTGCAGTTTAGTGAAAAGTGCTGCACACTTGCATAAAAAGTGAGACATCCAATAATACATTTTTATTTTCCTATTACCTTTAGTTTGCTTGACGTAGAACAACACACCCAGCATGCGGAATAATCCTACGTGAATACCAGAGTTTTATACCAGAGCTTTAAAAATTGAGTCAAATCTGTGTGGGAGTCAGTGAAAGTGTATATATATGCTTATTTTATCGTGTTCTCTTCTATTGCCTTGAGTGTATACAAACGTTCACGGATACAAGCAAACAGTTGGGAACTGTCAGCAGATGCTTTTACGTTCGTATTTGCTTTCTTACGATCCGGTGTAAGTGGCGCATCAGAAGACCCAATTCGCGGACTATAAATGTGTAAATGACGACGAGGAGCGATGTTGTAACTGATGACTTAACACTTTTTTAGATACAGCGAGCATCAGAATTACTCGATGGCTCCATTCTGGACCCACCTGCAACGAATGGGACGACTGATGTCAACGTGATGAGTAACACACATTGCCACAAAGTAAGCAGCACTTTATTATTATTATGTTCCATTATTTATATATTTAATACCTTCGACAATTTAACCTTTAAAGCCACATAACTTGTCACTGCCTACATGTGTCTTCTGCCTTTCCATACGCAAGCTGATGCTATCTGTTACTCGTTCTTCGCCGGCCGTAGTGGCCGAGCGGCTCTAGGCTCTTCAGTCCGGAACCGCGCTGCTGCTACGGTCGCAGGTTCGAATCCTGCCTCGGGCATGGATGTGTCTGATGTCCTTAGGATAGTTGGGTTTAAGTACTTCTAGGTCTAGGGGACTGATGACCTCACATGTTAAGTCCCATAGTGCTTAGAGCCATTTCAACCATTTTGAACTGATCATTAAAAATTAGAGCAAAATGGGAAACATTGAATTAGTACCATTACTGTCTCTCTCTCTCTCTATCTCTCTCTCTCTCTCTCTCTCTCTCCTCTCTCTCTCTCTCTCTATCTATCTATCTATCTATCTATCTATCTCTCTGTCTATCTCTCTCTCTATATCTCTCTCTGTCTATGTCTCTCTCTCTCATATGCACACACACACACACACACACACACACACACACACACACACACACACAATATACTCACACTTAAGCAAAGAAACACATTTTCATACATTACAATAAATGAAGAAAATGGCATATCGATCTCCCACTAAAATTGATGATTAAATAACTGTATCATCCTCCTGCAAGTTTGTTACATTAAACACATACGTACAGTGTACATGAACAGGTTGGCAACGGTGGTACAACATGTAATTTGATATAAAGGTTTTTTGATGCAGGAAAAGAAAAGTTGTTGTTAAGTACTTGGAAGAATATTTTGCATTTGGCTGGATAATCAAACATTTGACACAACCTTCATTAAGGACCTAGCGATTTTTACACTTCCATGCCAATAGATACATTCCTTAATGATATCTCTCGCTAATAACAAGATTGAATTTAGGTTTAACTGTGCTATTCACCACCTCAATGTCAGGCTACGGCAATGTTTTCACGGCACTGGAAGACACGGTTATTTCCACATATATACACATAAATTACCAGTGTTCTTGCAAATGTGAAACAAATGCTTAGTGAGACTAGCGAAGTCTTCCTTCATACGCAATCCTGTTCAGATGAGGAGGGGGGGGGGGGGGAGGCAGGGAAACACTGCATAAATTTTAAACGCTGGCATTGACAATACAGAAAATATTCCCTTATCAGTACATAAAAAAATAGTAAAAATCATGCAGGGGAGAGCGCACACTGTAACATTCCACCTGACCTTGCTGATATTTCAGTGAAGATCTGCAGTCACAAGTTTAATTAAAAGCAATCGAAAAATGTTTGCATACAGGTAAACGAAGACAGTTTAAGCTCTGCGATCGTGTACCTAGCAGCAATCCCGTGTCCCATTTATACTCTAATATGGTTCGGTTGATGGTGATACCACTTAACAGATAATAGAATGTGAGCGGCTTACGTTCAGTAGTGAAGGATGACAATGATTTCATCCATATTGAGCTTCAGTGCGGACTTGCACGAACCATTATTACCTTACAATACTAATCCATAGAGGTTAGAGCTGTTCTGGAAGTTTCCCCACCGCGAAAGACTGCTGTCTTCCGTGTCAGTTTTACTTTCTGCCAGACCACTGTTCTCCACGAGAAATGTTCTCAGAAATCAGTAAAACAATGTGCCGAACTGGGACTCAAACCAGGGAGCTGTGCCGCTTACAGACAGGTGATCTACCTACTGAGCTATCCAAGAATGGCTCACAGCCAGTCGTCACAGCCTTACTTTCACCAGTAAATCTCCTACCATTCAAACTCCACATATATCCTCATGTGAAACTTGCAGGACTAGCACTCCTGAAAGATTGCAGAGACTCGGCTCAGCCAAGGCAGGAGATCATTTCGGGAATGAATGTTTCAGTTGGCAGTGGAGTGTTTGGAAATCAGGGGGCACGCTAGGCCCTGAACACGGGTCACAGGACGTGGCCGGGTAGCTCAGTTTGTAGAGCATTTGCCCGCTAAATGCAGGCGTCCCAGTCTGCACACAGTTTTTTAATCTGCCACAAAGTTCCACATCAGCGCACACTCCACTGCAGCCTGAAAAATTCGCTCTAAGAGCTACATCCACTTCAGTCCATCACACAGCAGCTCCTCAGTGTACCACTCATCAAGCCAGGAGGCCCACTCAGTGTAAACATGTCTGCTCTCTGACTGTCACAACTGAACACCACACTTCACAATGTGATAGTACAAACCCTGCTGGCCAAAAGTGAAGCAACAGTTGGGTATTTTGCGAGGTTGCATCTATTTTGCCACAAAATAGTGTAAACGGGCGTTAGTAAAATGGAAACAATGTAAAGAACACAGAATGTAAGCAACTGGACCATGCATAACCGTTGTTCCTTTTCTTGCAACTCAATGTATGTCCACACACGCACTGCGACGACTGGTTACTGTGCTCAGCACGGGGTGTGACCACCTCTGGCAGCAGTACAGCCCCGACAACGGCGGGGCGTGCTGTGAGTGATGTTGTCAATCTCTTGTTGAGGCGATAACGCCCACAGTTCCTGCAGAGCTGCTCGCAAGTCCTGCAGAGTGGTTCGTGGATGATGACGCGATGCAACCCGTCTCCCCAGTGCGTCCCAGACACGCTCTATGGGATTCAAATCGGCAGAGTGAGCAGGCCACGCCACGCACGGTCTCAGATTTCCAAGAAAACGTGAAACACCTCTGCTCTATGAGGTCGAGCACTGTCGTCCATCAGTACAAAGTCTGGGTCCATCTCTCCTCGCAACAACCGCACATCAGGTCCCGAGATCTCGCCTCGATACCTGGCAGCGGTTAAACCTCGCCAATTCACTGGTACAACTACATGAAGAGGTGTTCGAGTGGTCGCCAGAATCCCTGCCCGGGATCCTCGATATCAGTCTCCTTGCACAGTGTTTGGATTGAGAAATCGTGTTCCACGTTCCCTCTACATGCGAATGCGTCGAGAATCGCTCTGCACACCAAATGGGGACTCATCTGGCCCAACTGTTCGACCACCCAGGTGGCATGTTGACAGCTCTACTCTAGACACTCCGGGTGGAATGTTGACAGCTCCATTGTAGACATTCCCTTCTGTGGAGAAGTACCAGAGGTACATGTACAGCACGTCTCGCACGGTAAAGGCCACTCTACCGAAGCCTATTAAATTGACGTATTGTGATTGTTTCATGTGTTTTTCATTCTGAATTTTGTCAGAATAAATCCAATTGTTATCTTGAACAGAAATTTCATTCTGTAGTTAGGTAGAGCAATCCTTTCATCTGTCACGACATTAATTAAACTTTCGACTGTCAAATTGATTTTTATCAAATTAAATTATTGCAGGTGCCAATTCTTCTCTACTCCACTTGCAGGGTCGATAACAATCAGTCTGTGTTTCTTTTTTTAATCCATATGCGACAGAAAAAGTCGGAGTTAGGAAAGGGGGTCTTAGAGCATCATTTCCATATGCAAATTCTAGCTGAATTTAGTGCTAAACACGCTGCTAGCCCCGGCACAGCTTATATGGCAGTAATTTGAGTATAGTGCAGTTTACACTAATCTAAGGCAGGACCATACATGCTGCCAGCAAATAGGTTCCAGTAATCAGGTAATGTAGGGGACTGGTTCAAACAACAAACGCTGATGGAGTTGGGTGATGCGCTAGACAACCACTGATATTCCGGCGTTTGGCCTTCAAAGAGATTGGGCTTTTAGTTTTGAAATACACGAGATTGTGAAAGATGTCGGCTGCATTCTTGTAAGTAGTATGAATACTTTATGTTCCATGAGAAACACAAGCTCGACAGAGAGAGGAGTTGTGTTTCTTAGCGATGGACTATTTGTCAGTTGATGCAGAGCTATTACAAAGATTCCTGTCACATTGTTCACAGTTCGCAGTAATTGACGAAAATCATCGAAGGAAACATAAGTGATTTCCAGCGTTTCCCAAGTAATGCTGTTCCTTATCTATATAAACGATTTCGGAGAGAATGGAGGAAGCGTCTGAGGTTGTTTGCAGATGATGCTGTCGTTTACCTTCTAGTAAAGTAATCAGAATATCAAAACAAATTGCAAAACTATTTAGAAAAGATACCTGTATGGTGCAAAAGTTGGCTGTTGAACCTAAATAATGAAAAGTGTGAGTTAATCCACATGAGTGCTATAAGGAATCTCCTCTTTCTTATTATGTCTGCGATTGTTCCTATGTTTCTCTGTAGCTTTTAATTTCTCCTCTTCGTCAAGCTGTTACCTTTGTTCTTTTGTGGCTCTGAAGTTTTTCTGCTTTTCCAGCTCTTCTTCTTCACCTCTTGTACTCGGTGTTGGGCATTCAAATGTGCATATTGCATCCGGTTTAATTACTGTTGCGTAGCGTTAAGTTTTTGCCTGGAATGATATTGATTTCTTATTATATCAGTTTTCGGTCATTTTGTTTGTTAATTCCGTTTTCCTTGATCTTTCTTTGCTTGTAGTGTTATCTAACCCATTTGATTGTATCCATTCTCTTCGATACTTAAACTTATCAACTCTTTGGACGTTTCCATCTTGTGTTTGTATATATTTTTCTCTATTGTGTTTATGTTCAATGCATTCTGTTTTCGTTTTCGGTATTTGTAGTCAGGTTGGAGATGCAGTTTTGTACAGTGTTCCTATCATTATCTTTGCATCTGTTTTATCCTTAGAAATCATAGCAATATAGCCAGAAAAAAAAACAAGACATTCCACGTCAGTTCTTGCCCTTTCTACTAGATGGATTCGGTCGATGTTTTTCTCTTGTAGTTCTTTTTTATTCCTCTCTCTCGTGACCTTGTCTGAGATCGTACTGGAGAGGATCTGTGAGACGCCGTCGCCCTGCCGAACTCCTGTGCTACTTCTGAAGGCTTCAGAAATTTCCTTAGGAATTTAACTTATGAAGTTGTGTCTGTAAGTGTCTGTTTGACTGACTGTCTGCTGATTTTGTCAGCACCTGCTTCTTCCAGTGTTAAGGATAGTGTGCTCTGTTTACAGAACTGTAAGTTTTTTTGAAATCAGTAAATGTAACGACTGTGTTGAGGTTCTTCTTTTTTCTGATCCTGATAATTGTTTTCAAGTTAAGAATTTTTTCTGGGCAAAAACTATTTTTCCTCAACCCCGCTTGGTACTCGCCAGTTGTGTTCTCTGCTTGGTGTTCTGTCATACTCAGTAGAGGTCTCAGTAGGGAGCTCGGTAGATGTGGGTGCCGCGCGGGATTAGCCGAGCGGTCTGAGGCGCTACAGTCATGGACTGTGCGGCTGGTCCCGGCGGAGGTTCGAGTCCTCCCTCGGGCACGGGTGTGTGTGTTTGTCCTTAGGATAATTTAGGTTAAGTAGTGTGTAAGCTTAGGGGCTGATGAACTTAGCAGTTAAGTCCCATAAGATTTCACACACATTTGAACAACATATGTGTGTGCCTGTCCTGTCTCCCTTCTTACGTGGCGGATGGATTGTGGCTTGCTTCCAGTCGTCCGGTACTCCTCCTTTCTCCCAGCAGTATTTCGTAACCTCGTAAAAGGTTTCAGCTGCCCGCTCCCTCCTAGTTTTCACATCTCAGCCAATACTCCGTCTTCTCCTGGCGCCCTGTTGTTTTTCGGCTGGCCACTGTATTGTTGAGTCTAATGCAGTTATATGACTCTCAAGGCGGGATTTCCTTTAGAGGCTGTCTGAAAGATTGTCATTGTGTTGGTTCCTCGCAGTTTAGAAGGTTGTTGGAGCATTTTGCTAGTAATACAGATTTGTGTTTGTTGTTGGTAGTTAGTTTGCCTTTTGAATCTTTGAAGTACAACTGCTTGTAACCTGTTATTTCTGCTTTGAAAACTTTGTAGAATTCCTTGTGTTGTTCTGTCTGGAGTCTGTATGTATACGTTCCCCATATGTTTCTAATTATGTCATTTTGCCATTGTTGTGTTTGATTTTAAATTGTCCCTGCCCGAAACACCCACTTTCGCATAACAAGCACCAAAACATATACTGAGATTAGTGAACACAGGATTGTAGCGAAACTGAGTGTTGAAACTCCCCGACGAAAGATTCGTAACCCAAAGACTGGAAACTTGCACAGGTCACACCAATACTTACGAAACGCAGTAGGAGTAATCCATCAGTTTACAGGGCCATATTACCAACGTCTATTTGCAGCAGGATTTTGGATAATATATTGTGTTCGAACATTATGAATTATCTCGGAGAGAACGGTCTATTAACACACAGTCAACACAACTAGCTTTTATTCACACGAAGCATTTGGTTGTATTGACAAGGGATTTCCGATTGATTTCGTCTTTCTAGAGTTCCAGAAGACATCTGACACTGTACCTCACATACGGCTTGTAGTCAAATTGCGTGGTTATGGACTATCGTCACAGGCTGGCCAGTGACTTGATTCGTGATTTCCTGTCACAGAGTTCACAATTCGTATTAATTGGCAATTGATCCTAAATAATGAAAAGTGTGAGGTCATCCGCATGAGTGCTAAACGGAATCGGTTAGACTTCGGTTAGACGATAAATCAGTCGAATCTAAAGGCCGGAAATCGAACTAAATACCTAGGAATCACCGTTACGAACAACATAAATTGGAAAGAACACATAGGAAATATTGTGGGGGAGGAGAACCAAAGACTGCGTTTTATTGGCTGAAGGTGCAACAGATCTACTAGAGAGACTGCCTACACTACGGTTGTCCGTCCTCTTCTAGAATACTGCTGTGCAGTGTGGGATCATTACCAGGTAGAATTACCGGACTTCATCGAGAATGTTCAGGGAAAAGCAGCACATTTTGTATTGTCGAGAAATAGGGGAGGGTGTGTCACTGACATGATACAGAATTTGGGGCGGCCATATTTAAAATAAAGGCATGTTTCGTTGCGGCAGAACCTTACCACGAAGTTTCAATTACTAACTTTCTCCTCCGAATGCGAAATTTGATAAAAATGATATCTACAAATTCCTATACGAAATGTAGTACATCTACACAGATGGGTTACTGCTGCTACGATGGCAGCTTATCAACATTTAAGTCAGTCTGAACGTGGTGTTATAGTCGGCGCACCAGCGATGGGACACAGCAACTCCGAGGTAGCGACGAAGTGGGCATTTTACTGGACGACCATTTCAGTGGTGTACCTACAATATCAGGATACAGGAAAACATCAAATCTCCGACGTCGCTGCGGTCTAAAAAACATCCTGCAAGAACAGGAGCATCAACGACTGAAGACAATCGTTCAACGTGACAGAAGCGCAACCCTTCCGCAAATTTCTGCAGATTGCAGTGCTGGGCCATCGACAAGTGTCGGCATGCCAACCACTCATCGAAAAGGTATTTCGGATCCGAAGGCCCACTCGTGTACCCTTGATGACTGCACGACACAAAGCTTTACGACCGTCAACACCATCACTGGACTGTTGATGATTGGAAACACGTTGGCTGGTCGGACGAATCTCGTTTCACATTGTATCGAGTGGATGGACGTGTACGGGTGTGGATACAACCTCATGAATCTGTGGACCCTGCATTTCAGCAGGGGACTGTTCCAGCTGGTGGAGGCGCTGTACTGGTGTAGCTGGAGTGATATGGGACCCGTGACACGTCTAGATACGACCCTGAGAGGTGACAAGTACGTAACCATCCTGTCTGATCACCTGCGTCCATTCCCGACCGTTGTGCACAACGACGCACTTGGGCAATTCCAGCAGGACAGTGCGACATCCCGCTCGTCCAGAGATGCTACAGAGTGGCTCCAGGAACACTTCTGATTTTAAACACTTCCGCCGGCTGTCAAACTTGCAGCATACTGTTCAGAGGAGATCTCCACCCCCTCGTTCTCTTACGGATTTATGGACAGTCCTGCAGGATTCATGGTGTCAGTTCCCTCCAGCACTACTTCAGATATTAGGCGAGTCCATACCACGCCGTGTTGCGGCGCTTCTGCATAAAATATGTGGACTTGAACAACAAATTTTAAGTGTGTCTTTAGGTTTAGATCTACTCCTTTTCCTGAAACTGCTCCTCTATCGTTATTCTTTTCTAATGGGAGTGTAGGGCAAGAATTATTCGGATTGCGTTTATTACATGCTGCGTCACTAATCAATGTAACTGGAGATCCATAGTCAGTTACCGCGGTGGAATTACGTGAGTCAATTGATATGTTGATAATCGCACGATACACATTCTCTTGTGGCTGTTCTTTTCCCTGCAATAACGCGTATATTATATCTTCCAGTGTGATAATACGTTCTGTTACTGTGTTCATATTGTAAAAATGTGCAAACTGATTAAATCGTCAACCTAACTATTGATTTACTAAATAAAAAGAAAGTGGTCCTCGTGTGTTAATGCTCGTGTTGGTGAAATGATCCCTGTCCATTGATGATTTTCGTAGCAAACAGATCCTGGAATGGAAATACCTCACCTCGTAATGTAATTGTTTTTTAAGTAGTGGCGCCTAGTCGCTCATAAATTTTTTTGCAGAAAGCTTCGTCCATTTCGTGCTCAGGTGAACGCCAAGTCGAGTTACAAATGTTGTTTACATATGTGCTCAGTTGTACTAAGAATATGTTACATTTCGTTTGAAAGAAGTGTGCACAAGGTAAGAAAATGGTCCACACTAGTATTGTGCACTAGCTATAAAGTCGTCAATTGAGGCAAAAAATTACATTCATGGCATTATTTTTTGTCGTTATTCTGCACAAAATCTGGTGAGACTAATTGTGATTATATTGTCTATTAGTCGTAGCAAATGTGTATCGAAGCAATGTCTTTTCGTGGTTTTCACACACGCAGCTGTTGGCCTGAGAGTACGCAGCACGCTATGTAGCACATGTTGAAGTGTCTTCCAGCACTCGTGACGTTGTAACACCTCTCCAAGTGAAAGCGTCGTATCGTGATTGTCTGGGAGGCGGCTGAGAGCAGAGTTGGTGCACTCCGTACGTGTCAGCAACAAACCCAGTGACAACTCAGAGCCAGACCGCTCACAGAAGGTACCTCCATGTTACTTTTAACAAAATATCTATGAAGTCGCCAAAAATCACGATAATCGATGCGGCATGTCCTGGTAAAGAAAACGTTAATAATACCTCCAACTTTCTCACAGTCCAGAAAATAACTATACTCGAGTCCACGAATGTCTCGCTTTCACAAAGTACGTATATTCTGTTACAATACAGTGAGAGAAAATAAAGCTAAGACGTTTATACTGTGTGAGAGAAAAGGAACATTAAAATATTGTAATCATTACATGTACAATGCATTGTGAAAATATCGATAGGCAAACACTGTTATGAGTCTTCTTACATTTTACACGTCCATGAGTGCATGTTATGCAAGAGCACAATAGTGATTTCTGCACAGTGTATGTTCTTATATACTTGAGTACACTCGTGGAAGGATAGAGCCTAAAGGGAAGGACAGGAAACAAATGTGAACAATATTTTACTGCTGTAGAGGAAAAAAAGAAATTATCACATTTGTCTGTCATCTGTCAGTCATAAAACATAAAGCAAATGAAAATGTATTCCGAAAATTTTAACTTGTGCACACGCCAATTACTTATAATTACCCCAAATGCAAAATTTAAGTAGTATCAAGACGAGTACTTAATGTCTGTGAACAAGCAAAGTCAACGTGCAGAATGACAATAAATAGGAAATTATCTCTTTCCGATGAAGTCGACTAACTATAGGCGGAAAACAATGACAAATGATATTATCCTGTGAATGAGAAGAAAACTGATTAGCTCAAGCAAAGTCACAAATCGATCAAAGCAAGTACATGGCATGGCTATAAGGGTCTTCAATCCTTCACTTTGCCGTTCACAAAAAGATGCATTCTGCTGAATGAAAGTGTTTATCTTCCCGTAACTTCATAGCCTCGTATTATCGTTTTGCAACACCTTGTCACAGGCCGTTAGAAATAGCACTCGTCATAGATACGCAGCAAAACACAATCAACAAATCACGCACCAAGGCTAAAAACATCACGTAATCCGTAACAACCTCTAGCATCAATATGCCACACTTCATATCATAAATCATAAACGCCTGCATAATAGTCATAAAAAGTTCGCTATCCTCACTTCCTATTATTTCATCATATCTTCAATATACAATTCCATAATTCATTGCTACACATACTTCATCTACAATTAATCCTTGTCTTCACTTCACATACGACATCTGTAGTAAATCTCTTACAGTCAGTGAAGAAACCCTGATTGTACCTCCGTGTTAAGAGTATCTCAGTGGAAGACGCTGAAATTAAATATCTCCTCCGACTGTTGAGAGTACGCGTTATGCCTGTGCAAATAAATGTACTCTACCTGTTTTCTCAGTACTATCTGGAATCCGTTACTGCATACTTCTGTACGTTATCCTGTAAGAGAAAATGCATTACGACGAGCAAAATTCGATGTTATTGTTTCTCATGTTGCTTTTATCTTCTGTGGTGCCCTTTCTTCTTCGAAAAACTCATTGCTGTCTTCTTTTGCGTAACCTTTGCTTGTAAAATGATGTATTCTAAAGATCTGGGTCAGTTATGTTAGAACATGACGTGGTATATGCTCTGTAACAATCATTGTATCGGTTACATAAAAGTCGTAAGGCAGTGAAAATAGACGTACGAAATGGCTTGTACTTGTAGTACTGTATCAGGAAAAATATTTTCGTCATTTACGTGCGAATGAAAGAAAACCCATAGAACCAGCTTGACTACTGTGTACAAACGGTTGATGTCATACGAAAATGAAGTACGTGTTGTCAGAACGTAATTGTTATATGTCGGTATGGTGGTGTCATCATTAAGGAGTAGGAAGTCAACCAATTATTTAGTGAACGGTTTTGTATTGGTGATGTGATGAAGACCTCTCGAAGCTCTCGTTGTGAGTGTTTCAAGATGTCCTGCGTTCGGAAGTGGGATTCGTCGAGTCCGAAATTGTCAGTTATAAAGTAATACAAATTTCTGACACCTGTTCCTTGCTTTACCAGATAATGGATGTGCTCGAACTAAAACTGTTTGTCGAACTTGAGATATTCCAGTGTGATTTACCTTCTTTTGTAGCATTTCCTCTTCTCAGCTGCCTCTTTTGTATTAGCCATTGCAATGTCAATCAGTTCACGGTGACGTAGACACTGTGACTTGGGGAAAGAAACAAGTTCTTTTATTTTGTCCGGCGGATTTTTATTCTTCAAAACTAAATGTGGCGAGAGCAAAGTTGAATCAGTAGGAAGTGTATTAACGGTGTGCTGGGAAATCTGTCCCATTCAGTGTGTTGTTGGGACCGTCTCTTGGTGCTTCAAAGCTGTCAACCTTGTCTTTGATTACTCATCTGCACTGTCGGCCGTCTGCCCCTGATCAAACGGAGCTCGCAGAGCAGAGCCGCACAGCGCCGGCCGGCTAGAGGCCGCCACCTTGGGAACTTGCACCTACGCCGTGGCAGCGTAGCTATCGATACCACAATTTTTACTACATTAACAGTGTTAAAATTTCGTGATAGTAACGGAAAAGAAAAAGGTTGTTATCTAATGTCGTATTACCAAGACCTTGGTGAGTGTCTCTGCTGTTTCTTTGCGATAGTCCATCGTCAACTGAAGACCACGGCATGCGCCTCTTGCTCTCACACTGTGGTGACGTCATAACACCACCGCCACACACGCTGGCCCCGTTGCCTCTCACCGGAACAACAAACCACCACTTTGAAGTCTGCAAACAAACAAACTGAAAGGCATTTACTAAATAATATCTTAATACACAACTAAATTAAATTACAATTTTTTATAAATAATTTGTATACGTAATTGGCTTTCGTGTGAAATGGTTCAAAGCATTCTGGCATGCACAGCGCAACATCACACACTGGACAACAGTATGTTGTTTCTTTCCTTTCCCACACTCCAGTTTCTTTTTTAGCTTTGCTACCAGACACTTTACACCATCTCCACGGCCTCGCTTTGCTGTCAGTTGGAGGAAATTGTTTTTCAAAATGTCGCCCAGTTAGTCTGTCGCCTGCAGTCGAAGGCTTCCCGCCTACTTGTTCCTTTCCAGCCACCGTGGCCAGTGTTTCTCCAGTTAACACACATGAGTTTATCTGCAGGACATGGTTGCCTGTGCAGCATTTTATACATAATATAACTGCTTACTGCCCCCCGAACGAAAATTCTGTAAAAAAGTAAGTCGTATCTAGGACTTGCCTACATGTTTTGTATTATTTACAGTCTGATATGTCACGTTAACGAATTATTTTTGAGTGATGTAGTGGCAATTACTAATTATTCTTACAACTTTCAAATAATTCAAAATGAAATTCACGCTTTACTTCAATCCTGTAGGCGAAATTTGTAACTAATTTCCGAACACCGGGTTTTACGAGATTGCTTTCCGGAAAAACGTTTCCAGTTAACCCACAATTTGTACCGAGCAATGAAATGTATATTCACCGATGTTATGTGGAGGAGGTTACAATTTAATGTCCAGTATCCTCTGCCAATTATTTTGGGACGAGGTAGACCTTTTACTTTCTCACTTACAGTGTCACGGTCGGAAAAGCTGACAGGGGCTGCGTCGTAATCCTGCACAGTTGCTCACAGCCCGCTGTGGTGTGGAGTCTGTCAGGCCTCGAAGCCGACACTGGCGAGGCGTGCGTGCAGTGAGTGCTTAACGATATTCAGGGCCAACATTTTAATCAGAGTAATTTGTTTTGCAGACAAATGACATATACAAATTAGATTGAAATCGGCCTGCTCTCTCGCAGGCGAATTGTTCGATATACTGAGTAGCCTCTAATTCGCATCGTGTAGCGTGTGCTTCGCATACACACATTTACCAAAAGACATGGGACATCCTGATTAAAAAATAGTCCGACCGTGCATGTGTAACGTCAGTCCCGGATGGCGCGTAAATATTTAAGCGGAATGTCTCAGCGACAGAACATGCAATTGCACGTCTGCTGGGATAAAGTTGGACGTTTTCAGGTGTGAACCCATCCCTTAAAAGAACTGCCGTTGCGCTGTTGATTTCTGCATCGATAGTAATGACAGCTTGAAAGTCAGCGGATGTACCTATACCTATCATTGAGACTTGCTGCAAAAATAATACATCAAACGTGACATCTTGTATTAAATCATCCAGAGCACTAATTGTAACAGAGGTTGTTATCGAAGTTATGTTTAGTGTTAGTACATCGTGGGCTGCCATTAGATAGATGTAGCGTGCTGTGACGTAACTGCGAAACTGCTGCGAGGGCGAGAGAAAATATCTTTGTAATACTGGGACATTAAATGGCAGCCGGACACCGGTGTCTGCGATCATCACCGACTTTGGAACTGTTGAGTACAACTGGAGCAGTAATCGCTAAACAGTATTACACATTTTATGTCGGAAGTGATCGTCCTGATTTAGTTTCGGCCCCCCTGTCGTGTGGCCGGTCTTTTGTCCGCCGCCGTGGTCGGACCGCCCCTACCGCCTGCTCCCGCCCCGCCGCTGCTTCTGCGCATGCGCGGCCCTCTGCCGGATTCGCTGCCCGCATTCTGCGTCGCGCCCCCACCTGCGAGTTTCCCCTCGGCGACTGCGCCGGCCGTTTGCGCGGGCTGTCTGACGCCACCTGTTGCTGTTTGCACGTGAATAACAGTGTCGTAAGCGTTTCTGCCTTACAGACAAGACCGAATGTTTACACGGGCTTTCGTTACGTAGAGAGTAATGCAACATGTTACAATTATGTTGCTCTTTCCGGAAATAACTGTTTCTTTGGCATCATTTTTATCGATGAAATTCGGATCTCGGAAATTTCTTTGTTATCTCGTGATCTGGCGTGCGCAGACGCGCACTTAAATGAAACGAAGTGCTGTAAACTCATCGCTGTGAAACTGGGCTTGAAACGCATTTGGTCGGTACACACCTGTCTGAAGCGTATTTCACAATGCTCTTCAACTTCTTCCACTGATACCCGCGCTGTTGGTGCTGCAGAGGAAGGAAAGCTGAAGGCTGTTTCTCGTCGCTCTTGCTAAGCACAATAATATTCCCTACTTATTTTGTATTTATGGTTATTTCTATTTATGGTTACGGTCGTATTCAGTAACACTGTAACGGTCTTGGCATAGCTGATTCCCCGTTCTACCCTAACAGATTCGAAAAGTTCGGGTCTATTTGTCACTTGCAAGTCTAAGATGCTGTCTTCACGACTCGTTTCTCAGATTAATGGCCCGAGGTAGTTTCTGAGTGAAGCACTTGGATCAGTTTCTCACGATTCCCTGGCCCTGCCGTCAGTCTCAGCCACCTATGTCGCCCACTGCAGAGGTGGCAGGTTAAAGGTTCCACCTAAAACTGTAACATGGCGAGGAAATGCACGCCAGATGTTCTCCGGGTTTCTTACTTTCCATTCAGAGCTCTTAATAGACGAGTAGTCCAAAGATATTTCTCGTATCGCGACTGCAACAGGAAAAGGCCGGAACAGCTGTGGTACTCAAACTGTCCTCCGCCACACACCAGAATGTATCTGTGAAATTATCATTTCAGACTTTCCAAATCGGTAAATTATTTCAGAACGTTATCTTGTGAATTTTGGAGCAGTTTTGACACAATGCGGGATGCGTTACATTTTATCTTCATTTGCACAATAGACACGACAGCAGATCTGGTGCAGTTATTGTTTACAAGTTTGAAGATAAGGATTTACAGTATTCAGGACCAATATTTTAAATTGAGTTATCTGTTTTGCACACAAGTGGTATGTATAAATTACATTGAAAACGATCTCCTCTCTCGCAGGCGAATTCTTTGATGTACCGGCTAGCCTGGATTTCGCATCGTGTAGCGTGTGCTTCGCATACTTCCGTACAAAATTTAATTTTTACACTTTTCTGTCGCACTGGACAGATTTACGTATTTCGATATCAAAATAAATTTTAGCCATTTCTCAGATACCAACCACACACTTACAAGCACTAGTTTAAATAAATGCGAACACGTTTCAAAATATACGACGTCCGTTTCGACAGCGGATGTCTGCCGTGAGTGCTATTGTGTTTGACGATGCGAAGAACACAGGTGGAGTTCTGGGCTTTTTTCCGTCTGCTGAAGCGGGCCTTACCGTTCCAAAGCGCCGTAATAGTAGAGTGCAACAGGTGAATGGCGTTAGGCGCGATCTGAATTTTGGGGAGTCAGCGTTTTTTTAGGACGCTCTAGCGCGGTCAGTACTCGCCGTCAGAAAATCACTGCTGATTGCTGCATGTTGTAGAAGAGTTTGTCCAATTTAATTTTGTGTTGGGGTTTCAACTTTGAGAAACACGTAGTCTTTGTGAAAGAAATTAAAATCTGAGAAAAGTCGGAAAATTTTGAGGCTTTCGTTGTGAAGTCGACATACTACAGGGCAGGAAGCACGAAATCGCTGAGAAAAGATGCACTGCAGTTTCTTAGCAATTGCTATTTTTGGTCATTGCACGCAAGGTGGCTCTGGATAGTTACCGCTAGATATTTTTCGGTAGGTGACTTACTGTTTCGAGCAATTTGTGATCAGCAGTGTAGTTGTGGATTTCTTTTCCTGTGTATGCACAGTATATTACATTTATTTATGTTGAGGATCAACTGGCAGAGCCTGAAGTATTCATCAATGCCGTGGAGGTCACTCAGCAAGTCAATACTGTCTCCTGGCGCCGCTGCTTCCTCACAGAGAATGTTGAGGAGCTTCTGTGTGTAACGCCGCCACATGAGGCCACAGAAGCTCTTGTTCAGAATGCAGTCTGCCGCTTTGGTCACACATGCACGCATGAGGATACCGAGTATAATTCCCTGAGAGATGGTAGTTTGTTCTGTAAGAGCAGCAAGGGAGGTGTTTAGGAGTTTAATGATTTTGGGTGGTTCTTCAATTCTCTTTATTTGAAGGTGAGCTGGCAAGAGGGCTGCAGATGGTGTGAGCATGATGTGGTGTGAGCAGTGCTACCAATGTGACATTGCAATTAAACAGGAAAAGTACTTGTGCAGTGCACGCACAGAATTCAGTGTGAGGTCGCAAGTGAAGATACATTCTAACTGAACAACTTATATGCCAGTAATCTGAGTATGGTGCAGTTCGCAGTGATGTGAGGTAGCAACATAGACACTGCTAGCAAATGGTTTGCAGTAATTAGGTAATGTAGGAGACTGGTGCAAAGAACTAACATTAACGCACAACAACTGGTATTCTCGCATTTGTGTCTTGGAAGAGATTGGGTGTTTACATTTCGAAATACAGGCGGTTGTGAGAGAGGTCGGCTGTACTCTTGTAAGCTGTTTGAATACTGTATATGGGACGAGAAACACAAGACAGAGAGGGAGAGAGAAGTGGAGTTTATAAATGATCGAGTATTTTGCAATTGTTGCTGTGCTTTTGCAGAAATTGCTTGTGAAATGTTTTACAGAGTGAATTCTCAAAAGGAAGGTTTGTCACGTTGGTTTACAGATATCTCCTGTTGTTGCAGTAGTTGTGGTGTTACTGGAGTAATTGTGTGGACTGCAAAAGGTAGAAATGAATAGAGAAAGCGATCTTTTTTTTCAATTTTTTATTTTAATATCATGTAGAATGAAGTACAGGATGCCATTTCCTCTAGTGGCGTGTATTAACTCTGTGTTAGCATCCTGACGATCTCCTGATGGTTGTACCGCCTGGCGACGTCCAGGGGGGTGTTCCCGTCAGTAGCCCTCACCCCCCTGTCGGCTCCGGCCTGCAGCAACGCAGCCGCCGCTTCTGCGTGGCCATTCCATGCCGCCCAGTGCAGCGGCGTCCACCCCCCATGACTCCTGGCGTTGGGGTCGGACGCCGCAGAGAGCAGCAGCCGCACCACAGCCGCGTGGCCGTTCAGTGCAGCGCAGTGCAGGGCGGTCCACCCGTCCCCGTCCCTCGCCCCCACGTCCGCCCCAGCCGCGAGCAACGCCCGCACCTCCTCCACCGCCCCCTCCTTAGCCGCCTCTCTCAGCCTCCTGCCTCGCTCTGCATCAGAAAGGCTCCTGCACAAAACATCGACACACTTACTCTCTACTATCGAGACACACACACCAAATGAAAGAAACTGTCACAGCCGCATAACTGCCAACAATTCGGAATACACTTCTTCCGAGCGACAAGTCACAAATCTAGAAATCTCGCTTCTGCGATACGGGTTAACCAGCGTATTACAGACAGATCCACAGCACTAGCCCATAATCAAAAACTTCAGCCATCTCCCATTAAAAATAGGTGCACTCCATCTCCTAACAAATTCATTTGGTTTTCCTCGTAATTCACTCCACAGATCCGCCTCCTGTCACCTCGGCATGCAGTTGCCACCCAATCCTTCATCTACATTCAAACACACCACAAAACTACCTTCTCTGGGTACCAATTCCTTCAGTCACTTAGGAAGAAAACAATAGAAACTAAACGCATCTGCAAGTACTGAAATACAATTTCCTCACCAGACAGCTAAGTGATTCAGACCAGTAACATGGAAATTTCCTGACGTACCGACAAAAAACATAAAAGTCACTGCTTCGTACACAATAAGTCGGTCGACATATTTCAAATACAACAAGGGCACCACGTCGGCTCTCCCCGACACACACACACACACACACACACACACACACACACACACACACCTACACACACACCTACACACACCTCCTTAGCCATTTTCCACTTCTTGTCAATAATTTGTTAAACATCCATATTTCCTTTTGCTTGCTTTATTTGCTGAATTTTTATAGTTTCTTCTTTTAGCAGTTGAATTCAGTATCTCTTGCATTAACCAAGGATTTCTATTTGGCCCTGTTTTTTACCTATTTGATCTTTTTCTACCTTCTCTGAAAGCTACCGATTCATCCCCAAAAACTTTATTCTCTGTTTTTCATTGACCTAGTTTGTTATTGTGTGTGCTGTAAGTCCATTGCTTCCTTCTCTAACAGTAAGTTTCTCACTTTTTTCGTTGTAACATAACCTGTTCTGTTTGCATCCCAAATATTTCCCCACTTCTTACCTTTCCAAGTCTTGCATCTCATCCTGGCGTTCTATTTTTTTCTGCTTTGTTTCACATTCTCTACGGAGCGTACTGATTTTGATATCAGCATGTGCTGCATAATTAATACTATTATCCTGGACACTAAGTATACAATTCGACACTATCCATGATGTTTTGAGTGTGCATGTAGCACATATAGGTGTGTATCATCTTATATTGAGCGTTTTTAAAATTTTTTTACTTGTAGGTATGTACTTCCTGTGCCAAATTACGTGTTATTACCCGCATGATTTGTATGCACGAAAATTGAATAATTTCTGTTTGTTGCCTGCTTCTGATATAATTTCAATACTAATTCTTTGTGTCTTCCATGACTGCCAGTCGAAATGGGTGTGCTTCTGTTGCCTGCCTGAGGTGCAGGAGGGTTTTGAATGTTCACTGGATTCCAAAGTCGATATCTGCAGCTGATTATCTTGGTCAATCAAAGCAGGAAGTACTTTAATCTCTATACAGGAGGGAATCAACATCTACATCTACATGGTTACTCTGCAATTCACACTGAAGTGCCTGACAGAGGGTTCAATGAACCTGTTTCATACTATTTCTCTACCATTCCACACTCAAATGGCGCGTAGGAAAAAGGAACACCTCAATCTTTCCATTGGAGCTCTGATTTCTCTTATTTTATTATTATGTTGATCATTTCGTCCTACATAGGTGGATGTCAAGAACATATTTGCCATCGGAAGAGAAAGCTGGCAATTGAAATTTCGTAAACAGATCTCGTCGCAAAGAAAACCGTCTGTTTCATTGACTGCCACACCAACTCGCGTATCATATCAGTGACTCTCACCCATATTGCGCGATAACACAAAACGAACTTCCCTTCTTTGCACTTTTTCGCTGTCCTCCGCCAATCGTACCTGGTAAGGATCCCACACCGTGCAGCAATATTCCAGCAGAGGATGTACAAGTGTAATGTAGGCTCTCTTCGGTAGGTTTGTTGCATCTTCCGAGTTTCTGCCAACAAAGCGCAGTCTTTGTTTCGCCTTTCCCACAACATTATCTATGTGGTCATTCCAATTTAAGTTGCTCGTAATTGTAATCCCTAGGTATTTAGTCGAATTGACAACCCTTAAATTTGTGCGATTTATCGTATACCCAAAATTTAGCGGATTCCTCTTAGTAAGCTTGTCGATGACCTCGCACTTTTCTTTGTTTGGTGTCAACTGCCACTTCCCGCATCATAAACAAATTCTCTCTAGATCATTTTGTAATTGGAATTGATCGTCTGATGATTTTACTAGACGGTAAATTACAGCATCATCTGCAAACAATCTAAGGGGACAGCTCAGATTATCACCTAGATCATTTATGTAAATCAGGAACAGCAGAGGGCCTATGACACTACCTTGCGGAACGTCGTATACGACTTCTATTCTACTCGATGATTTGCCGTCTATGAGTATGAACTGTGACATCTCTGCAAGGAAATCAAGAATCCAGTCACACAACAGAGACGATACTTCATACGTATCAAATTTGATTAATACTGGATGTATACGTGGACAAGGAAAAAAAATTCCCGGATTTTTCCCGGATTTCCCGCTTAAAAATACACTTTCTCCCGCGTGAAAACACTTTTTCCGTCTAAAGTGACAGTATATTTTCCCTCGGAAGTGCAAAACTTATCAATCCTTTGAATGGTTATGGTTTTGGACATGGGCGTAGAATGTAGTCAGCCAATAGCAACATCCCTGTTAAGCAGCGGTAACACACGAGTTAATGGCTTACATTAACATACATAGTGTTGCTACAAGAAAAGCAAAGCTTCCACATATAATATTGGTCACTAAGGTTAATAAGCTGCAAGAGAAGCTAATCTTTCGAGATAATGTTGATTTTTTGCGCGTGTTACACTTTAAGACACATCACACAAATGTGGCAGTAAAATTTTTAATAATGACATAAATGTCTGATCTCCAGGGTTCGAAATTCTTCTACATGGCTTGTCATTGAAGAGTTGATTTTTAAATGGTGCGAAACACACTGATTTAAGAATTTCATGGTACATCCTCGCGCATAGTCCAACTTACGTTAAAAGATATTTACTTTGAAATTAACGCTTTTCAAACCAACATTCGCAATATTTTTCCACGACCTGCTGGAAACAGGTTCGTTCCAGCAGCTGCCGGAGAGCGGCAGGTAAGAGGCGCCCCGGGCTTGCGCAGCTAACATGACGTAGGAAGCCCGTATGTACGTACGTGTAAAACATTGAAAGATCTTTCATTACGTTGTAAAAGCAGTAAGACGTCACAGGGTACTCCAAGAGATCAGAACTTCGTGAACCATACTAAAATGTGCACATTTAAACTGCTACTTAAAGCGCACATTCGTATGTCCAGATTCAGATGTAAATTTTCTGGGAGTACCAGTACTGCAGTATCTCACGTTTGGTTCATTAGTATGGCATAATGCCGTTCGTGCTAGAAGATGAAAACTTGCACTTGAAATGCAGTGAACAGTTGAAACTAGCCAGTACTGTGAAATTAAACATTTCGTTTCAAATACATTGGATGCGTCTGCGGAAAAGGTTAATGAAAGCCAAATTTCTTTAGCAAAGAGACAAAAATAACTTCATTGTTCTGCAAGGCGATTGATGCTTGACTGTCAGAAACGTGGAAACAAATTAAAATCTGAAACTAATAATGTATATCAGCCTTCGGTAATTATTTGAATATATTTTAATTCACTTGATACCTCCCGGCCAAAGATACCCGTTTTGCTTTCATGTGACGCGAGAGTAAACGAAGGAGAAACAGGAAAACCACTAAACGTCAACACGGGCCACGTGGTGACTGCCCACTGTAGTTCAGACTTCTCTGCGCATCAGCCTCGCATCTACGATATTTGCGAACCGGTCAACACCAAAAAAATCGAATTTTCAAAAGTACCCTATGTGCATCTTGTAAAACACATCATTCTGAAAAATTTGAAACAAAAACATACGTGTTCGAGAAAATATAAGACATGTTATATGGTCTGAAGTGTGCCGAACCGCAGTGCCACGCCTCTTCACACAGCATTCTCCTACCGCACGTCACTGTATTTCACTCTGTGGAATTGAAACGGGTATATTTTGTAAGCGATGACATTAAACTATATTCAGGACTGTGGAAATATTAATGTCCTGTGGTGCCTCTCCTGCTCCCAGTCAGCCAGTTTGACAGCCTGCCCCTCTTTATTTTTTTAAAAAACCAGCCATTAATAGCGGATGGGAATATTTGTAATTGGGAGAACAAGAACTCTTCAGAAAATTTGGACTCTTTATTGCCTAATAGCTAATAACTTCCTGTTTTGTGTGACAAAAGTGAAATATAGGATGCATAAAACCAATATAGACAAGAGACAAGCAAGAAAGTACACATTTCAATACTTACCTCTTAGCATTTTTTCTCTCTAATCTTGCTACAGCTTTAAATGGCGTGCTTTTGCTTTCTGCACCTCACCAAAGTTGGTCAAACTTTTTGCTGCATGACAATTCGAAATTTCGTTACCTAATACTGAAAAAGCTGTTAATACAAATAATACCCAAGACTGGTGTGGTTTCTGGATCTGATTACATCTATTTTGTCGATGTATGCTAAATAAAACAAAACAGGCCTTTCTAATATTGTAGCAAATTTTATAACACACACACACATCCCACACACACACACATCCCACACACACACACACACACACACACACACATCCCACACACACACACACACACATCCCACACACACACACACACACACACACATCCCACACACACACACACACACACACACACACATCCCACACACACACACATACACACATCCCACACACACACACATACACACATCCCACACACACACACACATACACACATCCCACACACACACACACACACACACACACATCCCACACACACACACACACACACACACACACATCCCACACACACACACACACACATCCCACACACACATCCCACACACACACACACACATCCCACACACACACACACACACATCCCACACACACACACACACACACACACACACACACACATCCCCCCCCCACACACACACACACACACACATCCCACACACACACACACACACACACACACACACACACACACACCCCACACACACACACACACACACACACACACACACACACACACACACCCCACACACACACACACACACACAACCCACACACACACACACACACACACACACACAAACACACACACACTTACACACCAAATTAGCGAGACTGTATTGGCACAGATAGTCATTTTTAATACACGATAGAATATAATTCGCTAAGTACATATATCAAATGCCTATTAGGCCTACAACAAGCAAAAAGCTTTATGTTAGGAAATAGTTTCTCATTTCATTCATACGCACCAGTTTCTCAAGCATGAGATCGGAAAGTAGTATTACGAAATTCTTATATAAATTAGGAATAGTCTCGTCCTTCCACAATTTGTGTGATGTCCCCGTTTATTCTGCTTCCTCATTCCAACAATCTTGTCATCACCAATTCTGTGGACATTCCTGCCACTGTCAAAATTTGTTCGCCGATTAACTTCAGTAACACTGCCAGAATCACCGGTTTAGTTACCCCGCGATTGTTCTGCCATTAGGCGTTGTTACAAATTCGTACAAAACGTTTTCTGCGTTACTTCCGAATCACAACTTAAGCGGCTGCTAGCCAGGGGCTGTACAACTGGTCCTTACTAGTGTAGCAATCTGGGCAGAAAGTTTCTGTCAAAATTTCATTTTCTTGGATACAACGAGAAGATAATACGTAATCTTACCCACTTGTTATTCCTCCAGTCGTTCATTTCCATTCTCGTAGACTGAATCTATGGATTTCCCTATGAATTATAAGAAAGCCGATCATTCGAAAACCCAATCAACCACATAATCAGACAGCGACTGGCATTTATCCGTTCGGCTTTACTCCGCTCAGCTCGTACGGCCCCATCCCCTTTTGTCTGCAGAAAGATTATTTTCTAGATGCGATTAGGATTCTCCTGACAGAGACATCACGTACACTACGCACGCATTCAAAAATCAACTTACGATTCATTCAGAAATGAACTTAAAATGTGTTCAGAAACCAACAAGGATGCATTTCAAAATCATATAAATGATTGATAGATCAACGTGCGCTGGATGCTAGGCGCTTTGTGAAACAAGTTTTTTTCCTTGAGAATATGAATTTGGCGCCCCCTTTTCCCGGTACCATCTAGCTGCTTGCTGCGACTGCTTGCACAGCGGAGAGCCACATTCCTGTTGCCAGAAGTGGGAGAATCTGCTTCTCAAACGCGACTCAACTGCGCATGCGCATGAGCTCGCTCGTAACTGCTAACACGAATGTAATGTAAACAGTTGTGACTTCACGGTCATCGGAGGGAATTTGTTGTTACGAAGTATTGCACAGCCTTCCCAAAGCTGTTGACACGTTTTGCTGTTGGCAGACGCTTGCACGAGGACTCTGTGTCGTCGTCGTATGTGGCGCATTTCCTTTGCATTTTAAGTTATTTTGGTTTTTTTCTCTCTTTAAGTTCCATTGTTGCAGTATTATTCTGCAGTTGCGGGATACAGTAATATCATTTGTTAGAGTAACGGTTCTTGCCAGTCAAAATTACAGAAATTTAACTGAAAACTAAAACAATGAAAAATTCCCATAATTCTAAAAAATTCCCGGTTTTTTCCTGGTTTTCTCCCGGATGAAAAAGTTCCCGGGTTTTTCCCAGATCTCCCGGTTGTCCCGGGTCGTATACACCCTGTAGAAGATGAAAACGTGCCCTTGAAATGCAGCGAACAGTTGAAACTAGCCAATAGTGTGGAATTGAACACTTTGTTTCAAACAAACTGGCTGCCTCAGCGGAAAAGATCAATAAAAGCCGAATTACTTCAGCAAAGCGACAAAAATAACTTCATTGTTCTGCAAGATAATTAATGCTTGACTGTCAGATAGGTGGAAATTGTATTAAAATCTGGAACTAATGACATATTTTAATCTTCCGTAATTGTGTGAATGTATTTTAATTCACTTGATATCTCCCAGCCACAGAAACCACTCTCTTTCATTTGACATGACAGCAGTGAACAAAGAGGAAACAGCAAAGTCACTAAATGTGAACACAGATCACCCCCCCTCCCCACTACAAGTCAACCTGATCTGCGCATCAACCCTGGATCTATGATATTTCCTCAACAATACGAATTTTCCCCCCTCGCCGCCGAAATTGCCGCCCAGTTCAGATACTCCGGTTTGCTGCGTACAGAACCAACAGCGACATTCCTGTTTCTCGAAGCGGGAGAAGGTACTACTCAGACACGACTCAACTGCGCACGCGCGTGGTTCCGCTCGTAACTGCTTAAATGAATCTAATGTAAACAGTTGTGACGTCACGCTCATCGGAGGTAATTTGTTGTTACTAAGCACTGCATTGTCTTCTTACAGCCTTTCACACATTTTGCTGTTGGCAGACACTTGTATGAGCGCTGTGTGTTTTTTGTTTATATATGAAGCATTTCCTTTGGAATTTATATTTCATTCCCTCGTTCATATTTTGTTGCTGCAGTATTATTCTGCAGTAGCGGTATACAGTAATGTCCTTTGTTAGAGTATCGGTTATTACCAGTCAAAATGACAAAAAATTAACTGAAAACTAAATCAATGGAAAACTCCCGGGATTCTAGAAAATTCCCGTTTTTCCTGGTTTTCCTGCAGATGAAAAAATTCCTAGGTCTTTCCCGGATCTTCCGGGTCGTATACACCATGTAATAGTCTTGTTAGAAATTGTATCAAACCCTTCTGGAAATCTAAGAATATGGAATCGATCTTAGATTCCTTGTCGACAGCACTTATTACTTCATGGGCATAAATAGCTAGCTGTGTTGCACAAGAACGATATTTTCTGAATCCGTGTTGGTTATGTATCGATAAGTCATTTTCTTCAAGGTGAGTCATAATGTTCGAGTACAGTATATTCTCCAAAATCCTACTGCAAATTGAGGTCAGTAGTATGCGTCTGTAATTCAATAGGTTACTCCTATTTCCTTTCTTGAGTATTGGTGTGACCTTTGCTACTTTCCAGTCTTTAGGAACAGACCATTCGCCAAGTGAACGGTTGTATATGATTGCTAAGAAAGGCACTATTGTGTCTGCATACTCTGAAAGGAACCTGATTCGTATTCCATCTGGACCAGAAGAGTTGCCTTTCTTAAGTGATTCGAGTTGCTTCACAACACCTAAAATATATACTTTTATGTCACTCACGCTAACAGCTGTTCTGGTTTCGCATTCTTGAATAGTTACTTTGCCTTTTTTCGTGAAGGAATTAAGGAAAACTCTATTTAGTAACTCCGCTGTAGTGGCACCACCATCATTGTGGAAACTATATATATATATATATATATATATATATATATATATATATATATATATATTTTCATTAGGACCAACTATCTTTGCCCACGTCGGTTGCTCATTTCTAAAAATAAAAGTTAACTATACCATGGAATTATGCAAAACGTCTCCTCGGTGAATCAAAACCACTACTCATCACACCTGGTGACCATCATCCATCAGTTGCAGGAAATTGTTTACGAGTGACGAGCCATACAGTGCTGTACGCATCTCCACTCAGCCACACCCACTGCATTTCTCACTTCTCGAGAGCAGATACCTCAACCATTAGACCAGCTGAGTGCGTTTGTTGGCGTAGATGGAATTACCGTTGTGGATGATGTTTTTTACCCATGGTTTGCAAACACTACCACCAGAGGTTCTCATGTACATCCTCTGCAGTAGGGTAACATCCACCGATTCGATTTCCCTTTTGCTACTCTTCCCACAAGTCCGCCGGTATAAACTCTAGTGCAAGTGTCGATGAGACACTGAGTCAGAAGTGGAGGTGTGCTCAGGCAGCCGACTGGTCAAGGAGACTGCCTGCAATAAGCAGCAAATCTGGGTTCCTGTTCCAGTGCGGCACAGATTTCCAATAGTCACTACAGATGTAACTGACCAGGGAACCATTTAAGGAATATTCGAATTACATTTTAAGACATACCCAAAACAATCTGTATCCTCATTACTGTACTAAATATTAACTTTTTGTCATTATTACTTGTATTTCTGTTTACCTTATTTTCGCCATTTCTTACTCAGTGTCTTCAACAGCTTATATCTACAACCATTCACATACGTTTTGTTGAGTGCAATTGTGTGAAAAATCCTGTTTCCACACGCATTTAATTCAGAATCAATTTGTAAGACACACAATCGTCACTAAAAACAAAATCTAGATTCAACACATCAATATAAAAAGAATCTTTGGGAATGGGTATGATTTGAATGGGACACTTCCTACGTAACTACAGTTGAGTGACTCTGAACTGAACGTAATTCTCACTGCAAATACAGAGAACGAGAAATGTTCTGCATATGTGCTCAATCTTCAAAATATCATAGCCAAAAAAGTGAGAAAGGAGTAATGTTTAATGGCAACTGTAACCTCTATCCAAAAACTGAAGGAATCTGTATTTTATTTTATTTACTATATCGGCTGGTTAATGCCAAAATAAGCAGTACTGCGAGGGTAAGACTTGGGCACGTGTGGCAACACAACTCACCGGAAGCGAGAGACGGCTGCGTCATCAGGTGGAGGGGTGTGTCGGGCTGACGTGGGAGGCGCAGCTGCAGCAGCCGTCTGGCTGTGGCCGTTGTGGGGTTGACTGTCAGAGTTGGGGGTGGACCCGCCCCCTGTGGCGGTCGGCGAGCTGCACAGAGAAACACTGTGTGGGTGGGCGTGTTCACACAGGGGCTCACTGCAGGCGGTACAGCTGAGGGACTGTCCACCGGGGCAACAGAACACTCAGTGCCAACAACACCAGCCCCTCACTTAGCGTGACTGTGCCACCAATTAACTGGTCTTTTTCTGCACTACTTCTGCTATATTCCCCACTGGCGTAGCTTAAGATGCAAAACAACAAATTGTTCAAAATGAAGCACAAACCAAATTCCAAACATAAGGGCCAACAATTTTGCTGCCCTGACAGAACAACTATCAGACAGAATTTAGAAGCAGTTAAAGTCAACTGGCTGCTACTTTTGGTTGTGAGGTAATTTGAAAACTGATATATGGTTGCTGAATTATATCACAGGAGGAAGAGAGAGAGAGAGAGAGAGAGAGAGAGAGAGAGAGAGAGAGAGAGAGAGAGAGACAGAGAGACAGAGATCCAGCGATAGAGAAACAAACTGATAAGTTGGGGTATCAACTTACTGTTGAAACTGTATGGTCATGGATATGCAGGCGCTGTTTGATGTGAAGCCCAAGGGAATGAAGAAGATGGACAAGAATTACAAGAGCTATGCTATAAAAGTTATCAAGAGTATATTCAAAATCTGCATTTGAGTAAAGCAAATAGAACTGTATATATGCATGTACTGTCTCCACAATTCGATTCATTGAAAAGACAGCAGTGGTGATGTGTTTCTTAAACAACAATTTTCGTGTTGAGCAGTTTGCAGTAGAGGTCACCATTAAAAGAAAAAATATGGGTTACACAGTGTATGCAATTTTATCTGATGGGCAATGTTTACAACTTGTGAAGTAACCTGTAGTCTATTGAATATGGATTTTTTTTTAAATTTAAAAAGAAACAAAATAGACTTGTATGAAGCATATGTATCCGAGAGACAGAGGCAACAAATGATAGCTGGATGAAAACGTCACATCAATACTGACGTCGTGGGAGATATGTCGTACACCTGTAGGTGGACAGCGAATATAATCTGCTGTATCCCAGTAGCGGAAAACCTCATAGGATTCCCTGGACGATCTCTGGTAACGCCATGGGGAACTTCAAACACGACAGGGGGGCAGAGATTGCCTGTCTGCTTTGTAAAAGGGAATGCACGGAAAATATTCGGGGCGATAGCTGAACAGAGACGAGAAGGAAATGTGATTGTAAGGCACAGCCTTGAGTGTGACAATGATACTGTGCTGGCTGGAGTATTCTCTTCTTGTTTGCCCCCAGTGTGCATGAGTAGCCCCAGTGCTCATAGCTCCTGCTTGACTGGATATCTTAGGGAGTCACACCCTGCTCTTTGGGGCCAGTCACCCATGGGTAGCGTCTTTTTTCGTAATCAGGAAAGTCCTCAGTCCTAGGTTTGAACCTCACCATCACTTGAATTTTGAATACGAATCATCAGCATTGGTGTCTGAAGACTTTTCCAGCATCAGGTGTCACCCTCTTTCAGCCAACAGCCTTTCCAAAGAGGGCGGAGGGGCCGACAGAGGTTCACGGCACTCTCTTTCCATTGAGGCCTGAAACTGGTCCTAAATGAGGAAGAATTGGCAATGATCAACAACATGAGGACACAGAAGGCAATGTAAACCACTGCTTAAAGATTCATAACGTCCGTCAATGAGGCATGTGATTCATTGAGTCTGTGCTGTACAGACTCTCCATTGGCAAGACTAGTCCCCCATTCAAACCTCCAGGTGAGGAGGCACAAGGGGGAGGTGACCATGGAAAAAAAGTTGAGTAATCAGCAAAAGGATAACGTTCTACGAGTCGTCATGTGGAAAGTAAGGAATTTGTATGTGGTTGAGAAGCTAGAAAATAAGAAAAGGGAAATGCTGAGGACGTATCTAGCTGTAGTGGGTGTCAGTGACACGTAAAGGAAAGAAAAGTAAAGGAAAGGAAAGGATTTCTGGTCATATGAGAATAGGGTAGTAGCAACAGCAGGAGATAAGAGTAGGATTCAGTATCAATAGAAAGGCAGGGCAGAAAGTGAGATACTGTGAACGGATGAGTATAGATGTTCTCGTGAGAATCGAAAGCAAACCAACAACATGCATAGTTCAGGTATACATGATGACGTCGCAAGTTGAAGGTGAAGAGAGAGAAAGTATGAGGATATTGAACAGGTAATTCGGTACATATGTGATAGTCATGGAGGGATTGAAACGCAACCGTAGGCGAAGGAGTAGAAGAAACGGTTACACGAGAATATGTACTTGATAATAGGAATAGGAGAGAAGTAAGGCTAGTTAAGTTCAATAGTAAATTTATCCTAGTAATAGCTGGTATAGTCTATTCAAGAATCTTGAGACAAGGGGGTATACTTGAGAAAGGACCGAAACATGGGAGGTTTAAAGTCAGATTTTGAAATCAGATACTGGACTGTAAAGCATACCCAGGAGTAGATTTAGACTCATAACAATTTAGCAATGATGAAGAGTAGGCTGAATTTTACGAGACTCGTCAGGAGCAATCGATGTACAAAGAAGTGGAATACAGTAGTACTAAGGAAAGAAGAGATGAGATTTATGTTCTCTGAGGCTACAGATACTGCGATAATTAACAGCTCAATAGTTGGAAAGAAAAACGTAGGTACAAAGAAGCTAACTGCGAAGAAACCATGGGAAACATAAGAAATCCTTCAGTTGATCAATCAAAGACAGAAGTTCAAAAATATTCAGGAAAATCAGTAATTGAGAAGTATGTCACTTAAGGATGAAATTAATAGGAAGTGCAGAGAAGCTAACGTGAAATGGCTGCACGAAAAATGTGAAGAAATCAAAGAAGAAATGATTCTTGGGAAGACTGACGCAGCATATAGAAAATTCAAAGCAATCTTCCACGGAATTAAAAGCAAGCGTGGTAACATGAAGCGCACAATGGGAATTCCAGTGTTAAATACAGAGGCGAGATCGGATAGTTGGAAAGAGTACACTGAAGGCCTCTCTGATTGGAACAACTTGTCTGATGGCGTGACAGAAGAACAAGCAGGAGTCGGTATGGAAAATATTGGTGATTAGAATCAGATTTTGAAAGCGCTTTGGAAAATTTAAGATCAAAGAAGGCATAAGGTATAGACAACATTCAATCAGAAGTTCTAAAATCATTGTAGGAGGTGGCAAAAGGTCTATTCTCACTGTTGTGTAGAATGTATGAGTCTGGCAATATACAATCTGACTTTAGAGAGGAATATAATCTGCACGATTTGGAAGACCGCAAGAGCAGAGAAGTGTGAGAATTATCGCACAATCAGCTTAACAGCTCAAGCATCCCAGTTGCTAAGAAGGATAATACACAGGAGAACGGAAAAGAAAATTGACGTTCCTAACGTTCATAGGATTTGTGGTCCTGGCGAAAGCGTTCGGCAATCTCAAATGTTGCAAGATGTTTGAAATTCTGAGAAAAATACGGGTAAGGCAGAGGAAAAGAGTAATTTGCAATGTGTACAAGAGACAAGAAGGTAAAATAACAGTGGAAGACCAAGAGCGAAGTATTCTGGTTAAAAAGGGTGTCAGACAGGGATGTAATCTTTCGCCTCTACTGTTCAATCTATATACCGAAGAAGCGATGACGGAAATAAAGGAAAGATTGAAGAGTGGAATTAAAATTCAGGGTGAAATGATATAAGATTTGTTGATGACTGATTCCCTCAGTGACTGTGAAGAAAAATTACAGGGTTTGCTGAATGGAATGAACAGTCTAATGAGTACAGAACAGGGAATGAGTAAATCAGAGAAAGGCGAAATTGATAGAAGCAGTAGAAGTGAAAACAGCGAGAGACTTAGCATCGTGACTGATGATCAGTAAGTAGATCAAGTTAAGGTGTTACGCAACGTAGGCAGCAAAGAAACCCATGACGAACAAAGCAAGGACGACGTCAAATTCACACTAGCACTGCCAAAAAGGGAATCATGCTTACCTGGCTTCTGCCGGTGGCTCACCGAGCATACTGCTGACTTCAATGACTTCTTGCGGGTACTCGAGCACAGCGTCCGCCCAGCCGCGCGTGGCCATCACCTGCGGGTGGTCCTTTATGAAGGCGACGGCAGCCCTGGTGGCGTCCGGGCACGAGTGCCTCACTGCCGTGACGGCCGTCGCCGCTGCGGTCTCGACGGCCAACTGCGAGATCAGCTGCCGCTCGCAGGCAGCCTTCAGGGCCGACAAGCCGTACTTGTCGGCCGCCGAGAGCAGCTGGGCGGCCGTGTCGGGCAGCTGGGGGGCCTGCAGGGTATACGTGTAGGCCACCAGGAGCCTCAGCACCGGGCCCTCCACGTCGTCGATGCTCACCTGGCCGCAGCTGGCCTCCAGCATGTCGTGCGCGAACATCGCTGCGAACACGGGGCTCGCGGCTGCCAACACGGCCCTGTGAGCCGCCACCCTCGTCTCGCCCGCCACCAGCGTCACCAGGGCCTCTTCACCCCCATCTACCAGGGCGGCCAGGGCCTCGGTTGTGTTGTTCTGAACCTCCGTAACTGCCGACATGGTGGGTGGTCCTGAAACACAGTGCCACTGAGCAGCCCTCACACTGCACCCTCAACACTTGTACGAGGCGCATGCATACCTGTATGAAATAACAGCTGATAAAAGTGTTGTACACCCTAAATCGATTGCAACGTCACCAGTTTCCTTAAAATGACAAGGGCCCGTACTGCTTCGTGATCACCTAAGGTTTGTAACTACCAGCGCGGTGCAATGATAGACTGCTTTCACCTTCTAAAAATGTTATCGTTCTCAGTCAAAAGATGGTTTATTTATGTCATAGCAAAAAAATTGGCGAAGCAACAAACGTCTTTCAGCCCTAAAGTTACAGGACTTCTATTTAAATCCAAGGTCGTGGCACCTCTGAGAAAAATTTTCTTCCTCCTTATCTCAGGTTCCTCAGATCCGTGACACCTCATCAGAAGCAATGTACATGTAATGCAGAAATCGGTTTCCTCGGTGAATGTCTCAGGGTAGGCACGATTAAACTTTACAGGCCGCCTTGACTGAGCGGTTCTAGGCGCTTCAATCTGGAACCGCGCGCCTGCTACGGTCGCAGGTTCTAATCCTGCCTCGGGTATGGATGTGTGTGACGTCCTTAGGTTAGTTAGGTTTAAGTAGTTCTAGGTTCTATTGGACTGGACCTCCGATGTTAAGTCCCATAGTGCTCAGAGCCATTTGAACCGTTCTGAACCACTGTAAGAGTCTAAATTCATTAGTAAGTTTAACTCTCCTTTTAACAGATTGATATCTGTGTCTTCTTTCTTAAGAAAAAGATTCAGCGCCCACCTCCGTGGTAAACAATGCTGCATAATACAATCATAAATCATGTCGCCATTTTATCCGAATGTTGCAAGCTATGGTGTACCCAGGTATTTCCAGGTTGAGCAGTTTAGGAATGAAACTCGTTGCCTCCATTTCCAGAACGTGTGTTATGGAACTTTCGCACAAATATATATTTATATCTCCTTTTGGCGTGGACGTGTTTGTATAGCATCTTTGCCCCACAGAACGTTCGGATAGTTATTAGATGACAGATACGTCATCGTTAAACAAAAGTAAGCTCTATCACAGCTCCGACATCACTCTTGACTCTCCTGGTCGTATGAGGGGGCAAACGACGGAGTCAGTTAAGTAGTTCCACACCCTACAGTGTGAACTGGTTTCCTAGATTCAGACAAGTGGGTTTCGCGAGCACGGCGTCCACTTTTTTCGAATCGTCCCGAATTAGCACCTCCATTCCACCAGCGTAAGAGGTCTGCCGGACCGTTACGGTGCCGGGAGAGCGCCTAAGAATTCGTCCCAAGGCTTCTGTCACGCCAGCTCGACGTGGATGGAGACGCCGAGGCAGTGCTGAACAGAGCGTAGCGCCGGAGGTCAGCGCAGGGTCGCAGGCCAACATGTACACTGCAGGCCTCTGGAAGCCACCCGTCCAACCCAAGTCTTCCTTTCCCATCCCTCATTAGTTAGTTGTACATTTGCTTGCGTTTTATATCGCTTTGCGGTTTTTTTCGCCTCCCCATACCAAGTATGCACTCAATGTTATAGGCTCAAAACTTTGGACACTGGCGTTGTAATCGCATAATGAACGAGTTTTTACTGTTGTTTAAAGGTGTTGTTACCGTATTTTCCTACATCCAAGTGGTGCTGCATGTAAATAAACGAAGCGGTAAAAGCTGTAAAGCGGTTTACATTTCCATACAGTCTTCGAGCATCGATATGTTCCTCGTCTAAGAATCAGACGTCATTGTCTTATAAATCTTTAATGTATCCTGAGATCAGTGGTGTAGTATTCTACTTTGTGACACTTGCAATCCGACTGTAGTTTACACTGAGCTTCCGCAGAGTCTTTCACTCAAACGGTTTTCTAGGTCATCACAAATTTGCCGAGATACTGAGCGGGATCGCGTCTGAATTATTAGTAGACAGAGAGCCATAGTCCCGATCACCTTCAGCATATTTTGGAGACACAATCTTCGTGCGTGTCTGCGCCATGTAACCGGCAGAGAAACGTGTGTGAAATGCAAGTAGTGGACTGGATATGCAGGGCGCGGCGGTGAGACACTCTGGGCTCACATTCGGGAGGACAGTGGTTCGACCACACACCGTGCAGTGGTCTGCAGCAGGTCTGCAGACCAAGGGCGAATGAGTGGACGTGGCTGCTTGTCATTTGTGTCTTCTGCACCGGTTCTCTGTTTGCTGTCCACCCACACAGGTTTTTCTTCATAGAGTCTCTCTCAATAGGAGTGCCGTGATGGTGCCCTAGGAGAGGCATGACCTTTAAGGTAGCCCTACCGGTCTTCATTACCGAATGTTCCACAAATTGCAACAGGTATTGAGCTGTCGGTGTGTCGTTTCCCAGGAAAACCGTGAGGAAGTGGTTTCATTTCGTCCATCATTAAAGTTGTTTACAAGTTTTCCAATACAACGTGCATTAAACTACTTTTCAATATTTGTATAACTTCCAGTGGTGGCGATGTTTTCTTCTACAGTGTAATTTCCGTGAGTGGGTCACACAAGTCAGAAACGATTTCACGTTGCCATCAATTTGGAATCTTTACAGTCGTCTCATCAGTATGAATTGCAGACTTCTTTATCCTTTTTCCATCCAAATTAGGAATTAATCAGCGAAAGTACTCGACGCCCTCTTGAAGGTTTTTTATTAATGAGAAAACATTTGACAGCTTTTGATATTAGTGTATCACTTTCTTCCACCCCTCAGAGGCGTTTTTGATGTGATGGGGCCTTCCACTGTAATTCCACGTGTCTGATGGCATCTGGTCTTTATCAACCAACTGGTCCAGAAATAGGCAAATAATCGACGAAACTAGTTTTTCAGACAGTATCTTCTGAATAGACGGCCAACCATGATCCAATATTTCTAAGACAATATATCGTACTCTGTATAGATTGTTAGATAACAATGTCTTTCTTCATTTTTCTTAAGAGGGGGACTTCTTTCCACGTCGTTGATTGAAATGAAAATTGCAACTCGTAATCTCTGGTTCAGGAAATAAATTTCCAGCTGATTGGAATGGACATTAGCAACTTCCAGAGTCATTATGAGAGAAGAAGGTTCCATCCGAGCACATTTTCATTTGTTAAGTAATAATAAATATTAGGACTATGTAGTATGTATCAAATAGTGAGGTGCATTCTGACTCCTAACATGTACACAATTGTCTTTCATGATTCAAACAAACTGTTAGTGGTTAAATTGTGCTCTAAGCAAAATCCCCCCCCCCCCCCCCATGAACCATGGACCTTGCCGTTGGTGGGGAGGCTTGCGTGCCTCAGCGATACAGATAGCCGTACCATAGGTGCAACCACAACGGAGGGGTATCTGTTGAGAGGCCAGACAAACGTGTGGTTCCTGAAGAGGGGCAGCAGCCTTTTCAGTAGTTGCAAGGGCAACAGTCTGGATGATTGACTGATCTGGCCTTGTAACAATAACCAAAATGGCCTTGCTGTGCTGGTACTGCGAACGGCTGAAAGCAAGAGGAAACTACAGCCGTAATTTGTCCCGAGGGCATGCAGCTTTACTGTATGATTAAATGATGATGGTGTCCTCTTGGGTAAAATATTCCGGAGGTAAAATAGTCCCCCATTCGGATCTCCGGGCGGGGACTACTCAAGAGGATGTCATTATCAGGAGAAAGAAAGCTGGCGTTCTACGGATCGGAGCGTGGAATGTCAGATCCCTTAATCGGGCAGGTAGGTTAGAACATTTAAAAAGGGAAATGGATAGGTTAAAGATAGATATAGTGGGAAGCCGTCACGTTTGGTGGCAGGAGGAACAAGACTTTTGGTCAGGTGAATACTGGGTTATAAATACAAAATCAAACAGGGGTAATGCAGGAGTAGGTTTAATAATGAATAAAAAAAGGAGTGTTTGTAGAATACTACAAACAGCATAGTGAACGCATTATTGTGGCCAAGATAGACACGAAGTCCATGCCTGCTAGCTCTGCACATGACGAAATTTATCAATTGTATGATGAGATCAAAGAAATTATTCAGCTAGTGCAGGGAGACGAAAATTTAATAGTCATGGGTGACTGGAATTCGAGAGTAGGAAAAGAGAGAGAAGGAAACATGGCGGGTGAATATGGATTGGGGGTAAGAAATTAAAGAGCAATCCGTCTGGTAGAATTTTGCACAGAGCATAACTTAAACATAGCTAACACTTTGTTCAGGAATCATGAAAGAACTCTGTATACATGGAAGAACCCTGGAGATACTAAAAGGTTTCAGAAAGATTATATAATGGTAAGACAGAGATTTAGGAACCAGGCTTCAAATTGTAAGACATTTCCAGGGGCACATGTGGACTCTGATCTCAATCTATTGGTTATGAACTGTAGACTGTAGACTGAAGAAACTGCAAAAAGATGGGAATTTAAGGAGATGGGACCTGGATAAACTGAAAGAACCAGAGGTTGTACAGAGTTTCAGGGAGAGCATAAGGGAACAATTGACAAGAATGGGGGAAATAAATACAGTAGAAGAAGAATGGGTAGCTCTGAGGGATGAAGTAGTGAAGGCAGCAGAGGATCAAGTAGGTAAAAAGACGAGGTCTAGTAGAAATCCGTGGGTAACAGAAGAGATACTGAATTTGATTGATGAAAGGAGAAAATATAAAAATGCAGTAAATGAAGGAGGCAAAAAGGAATACAAACGTCTCAAAAATGAGATCGACAGGAAGCGCAAAATGGTTAAGCAGTGATGCCTAGAGGACAAATGTAAGGATGTAGAGGCTTATCTCACTAGGGTAAGATAGATACTGCCTACAGGAAAACTAAAGAGAGCTTTGGAGAAAAGAGCCACTTGTATGAATATCAAGAGCTCAGATGGAAAACCAGTTCTAAGCAAAGAAGGGAAAGCAGAAAGATGGGAGGAGTATATAGAAGGTCTGACTGTTATTTTATGCTGTTGAGTTTCTTAGATGAGCCTTACAGCCTACACAATCCGTTCTGACAGAAGAAAAGCGCTAATATCCATCGTGATTCTGCTAATTGATTCTTACTTTCTTCTCTGACAACACTGGATCTGTGTGACTTCGTGCTACAGAGTATAGCAGTAAGGGTGCTCCCTGCTTCCTCGTAATGTTGATGACATCCTGTGACACATTGTTTCCTTAACAGGCCAGCGTTCATATAAGTCCAACTTCCTCCCGTTCAAAGTATCGTTACACTCTTTTTATGGCAGGTAGACCACAAGGCACGAGGACACGTTCTGCTAGAGACAGGAATTCCTCGCCCTGTTCTTGCTTGCTTCACATGACTGATCATAGCGGACGAAAAGTGCACCTCCAGCCGATTTCTCCGTCGCTACTATTCCAGAAACAGCAGGTGTATGACTTGACACTACAGTGTCTTTCACAGGGCAACACAATGTTTTGTTTAGAATTTTTATAGTACTGCGAACTTTTTACATTCTGCTAGCTAAGGAATCTGGCACAATGTGTAAGGTGTGGGTGAAAGTCGTTTTGACAAAATGTTTAGGGAAACAGTTGTTTACAGAAAACTATTTTTCTTAAAGTCAGAAATGACGCCTCGAGGATATTAACACATTGTAGTAGTGTGAACTAGGACAATTATTCTCTCTCTCTCTCTCTCTCTCTCTCTCTCTCTCTCTGTTAAATAAGCCCAATCCCTCGTAGGTATTCGGCCGAGAAGTATAGATATCCGACACTATGACGTGAAAAGTAATTTCAGCTCTGAATTTTATGTACGGAAATTTGCTTGCTCGTTACCTCTGTGTACTTGCATGCCAAGAAATGTGGCAACTCAACACAATCGTGCCCCAAAGCTCATTAAAAATGAGGGAGAAAACATAAATATTGCCTGTTCTCTTTCAGCTGTGTTGCGAACCGTCGTGTTTATAATTTAATTACTAGCACCTACTGTTAAACTTTGCCTGTAATGTCTGAATTCATTTGAGAATAGACGTAGAATTTAAGGCTTGCCTGCTCAGCAGGCAATGAAACGTATTAATCATTTAATTCGTCGTATGATTCTAGTCAGCAGAGGATAAACTGTTCTCTCTTGCTGGACTGAAACGAGTTTTAACAGCTGTTGTAGCAGAGAGAGAGAGAGAGAGAGAGAGAGAGAGAGAGAGTATAAACATTGCCGTGTTTGTAAATAGTAAAGTCTCCAACATGGAGGAGGAGGAGAGGACCATTGTTGTGGGACAGACGGAAGAAGTAGCATAGTTTGCAAAGGAAAAATGAAACACGATCATATTGTGGCGAAAGCATTTGAAACTACGCTTTTAGATGATTTCAATAGAACTATGGCTCGCAGTTAATTTTTGCTTACACAAAATATTTTGAAAATATCGATTCCGAAGATATTTGCATGCATTACCAACAATAGATGCGTCGAAGAATAACATTAACGAACGTTGCCTTCTACAGCAACTTTCGGAAGGCCATTTTTGAATGTTTACTGATTTGTCATTTGTATTATTTGCTAAATTTTAGATTTGTTGAATTATGAGAAGATTTTTGTCTGTGTAACCAGTGACAATTTTTTGTTTGTAGGATATGGATTTCTTGTAGGATATGGATTTCAAGTGGGCAGATTCTGATACGAAGGTATTTTCAAGAGATATGGGGTTAAGACTCTTGGTTTGAATTTAAATGAATGATGTTTTTTGGACATCGTGTAAATTAACCGTTGGAAGATATGTTAATTACGTTCCAGTCGACTCCGCCCACGAGAGTTCATAAATATTAACTTCTAGTAAGAGAGCAAATGAATTAATTCACTAGTTAACACGGAATATGCATGGCTTCGGTTAATTGTACAAGATTCTTGAAGTCAGCCAGAGTTTGTTTCTATGAGAGATGTTCTAGAGCTGGGGACTACATACCGTTGAACGCAGGATCGGAAAGAAGGTGCCGAGGTCTTTCTCTCCTGCACATTCTTTGCCCACAAACGAATAAGTACAAATAGAGCTTAGGATTAGTGGAAATGGAAGCCTAAATAGGTATTATGAGCGTGCAACTGAAGACTGTCACACTTTTTACAATCACCACCCTACCCAGTCCTCTGTAATAAGTTCAATATATTATGTCTTTTATAGACCATTTCCCCTCGATCGCTGCTTCCAGTGCCAAACCAAGTACACTGAATACCAACCTTTCCGTAAAGTTAGCCTGTGGCCATCCTTTGACTTGTGCTTCCTCGTTTGAGTTTTATCTGCATTTGATGTTCAACATTTTACTGTGAAAGCACATAAGAAGTCTTTCACAATTTTTGCTCCAGGATATTACATTTAGTTTGCAAACGGAAGTTTTGATTTAGACACGTTCCAGGAATTTCTGCCTGAAGTAGTGTATTTATACTCCTCAGCACCGAAGTTTCATTTGCGGAATTTTTTTTTTTTAAACTCCTTTCTTATTCGTTTGATACTTGATTAACGGCGGCAGGCTGTTTTAAATGAATTTTTTTACTTCCGTTCTTACCCCTTCTATATAAATTACTCGTATTGGCTCATAACGTCTCATTTCATGATCAGAGGATTTACCTATGTTCACAAATTCAGGTAATATGTACAGTCTGCTTTCTTTAATCTTCTTTCCACAAGTACAGTATCAGAAAATGTACTCGGGCACTTACATCTATTCTGCATCGGAACTTTTCTTTCAGTGTATCATATCGTAATTTTTAATACATAATTATAGTTATCATATAACAAAGTAAAATCAGACTGACTGGCTTTACTGATTCTGCAAGATAGTTTACTACACTCATTCTGCAAGGTAGTGTTGGTCGTAATACATCTGTTTACATAAAAGTCAATATCTTTACTTATTTCAGAATATCTGAAGATATCTTATCGCTTCCTTGCTGGCTTCCTTTTTTTAGGCTGAAAGTAATTCAGTACGATCACATTACCAACACGACTGATCACAGGGTTCTTAATCGAAATTCATCATCTTTCACCCTCGAGGACAGTCGTTCTCCGTCGCAAGACTTTCGATCTGTTCCTTCATCTTATTTTAGCCTAGTGCAGTCCGGAACCTTATTTCAACACGTTTACTTCCCATCTTCCCTCGCATAACATCAGTTTTTATTAGAAGTAGTTGGTTTTCAATTTTCCTACACATTTCTTTCATCCTTCTTGGTTTTACTTTCTTGCGCCTGTTGTTTTGATTTGTCGCTGTCTTTCATTCGCATCCATTTAATGTTTATGCCCAGCTTTCATTGATAGCATGCGTTGTTTTGCCATTTTGCTGTGTGTGTATGGGCCTCTGACATTAAATGCTTCCAGCTTAACTGCTTCTTAAATGTCCCAACATTTTTTTCATCGATCACTAACCTCTAGATTTGTAGAATTTCCACTTTGCATAATTCATTTTTATTCATTAACTAATACAGTTTCTCTCAGACTGTTTGTTTATAATTAAATCATGCTGTTCTCAGCTGTTACGTATTCATTCGCACTCTATCCGAGTTCGGTAGTCATGTTGGAAACACATTTCACGTCCTGTTTCTACTATTGTATTTTAAATAGGAAGCCACTAACTATACTAGTTAGATCAGCTAGTTAACACAAGAGGATATGAGCTGAATCCGTACCTGTACCTCTGTGTACCTTTCAGTTCAGTGTTTCGGTCAAATAATTTATGTTCCTTAAGAGCTTTTGCGTTGTTTACCTCGTGCTATCCATGAAGACCCCTCGCAGCGTCCTTATTGTGCGAGTTCCCTTCTTTGTGCTGAGTGCTACTTCGATATCAGAGGAAAGAGGAAAATCCAAATCATTCTATGCAACATCAGTTAATGGGCGATACCTGGTCTCCCACAATTTGATTGTGATAGTGAGAAGTCTAAGGGCGTTCATTGTGCAGCGGAGTGTGCTAAGTGATGCCGTGTAGCCCAGTCAGCAAAGACCAAATAATGCCAAATAGGGGAAAGTTTTTGTAGTCGCAAATTTTTGTGCAGTGGTATGCGATGACCAATACACGCTTCCAATGTGCGTTCACCGCGATGTCGGCAAACATGGATACGACCATCGTGATGCCGAAACAGAACCTGGGTTCATCCGAAAAATGACGTTTTGCCATTCCTGCACCCAGGTTCGTCGTTGAGTACACCATCGCAGGCGCTCCTGTCTGTGATGCAGCATCAAGGGTATCCGCAGCCATTGTCTTAGAGCTCATAGTCCGTGCTGCTGCAAACGTCGTTGAACTGTTCGTGCAGATGGTCGTTGTCTTGCAAACGTCCCCATCTGTTGGCTCAGGGATCGAGACGTGGCTGCACGACCCGTTACAGCCGTGCGGATAAGATGGCTGTCATCTCGACTGCTAGGGATACGAGGCCGTTGGGAGCCAGCACGGCGCTCTGTATTACCCTCCTGAACCCACCGATTCCATTTTCTGCTAACAGTCATTGGATCTCTACCAACGCGAGCAACAATGTCGCGATACGATAAGCCGCAATCGCGATAGGCTACAATCCGACCTTTATCAAAGTCGGAAACGTGATTATACGCATTTCTCCTCCTTACATGAGGCATCACAACAACGTTTCACCATGCAACGCCGGTCAACTGCTGTTTGTGTATGAGAAATCGGTTGGAAACTTTCCTCATGTCAGCACGTTGTAGATGTCGCCATCGGCACCAACCTTGTGTGAATGCTCTGGAAAGCTTATCATTTGCATATTACAGCATCTTCTTCCCGTCTTAAATTTCGCGTCTGTAGCACGTCATCTTCGTGGTGTAGCAATTTTAATGGCCAGTAGTGTACAGAAGTATCGAAGAAGGGGTGTTAATAGTGGCAAAATCACCAGATTAGGTATGTAGAGCAAGATTATATTTCAATCACTTGTTTTTTAATCTACATGTGACCCTTACAAGTGCTTGTTAGTCAAATAACGAGGTCAGTACACTTGTTTCATTGTAACTTCGTCTTTCGCGGTATAAACCTGTGTGCAACAGAATGTTTCCTTCTTCCTGAAAAAGGAAATTAATTTTGTCTGTTACAACCTTGTTCTGGGCGGCTATGTAATTGTAATACTAGTCTCTACTTTGCCGCTCTTTATACTGAATTCAAGGTATTACTACCGGCAACAACTGCAAAATAAAGCTTACTCACTTCATAGAACAGTACGTGTGTCACTGGATACGCGATGTTCTGTGGCTGCAGGTCAGAGCGCATTTAGACGAGCCTCGAAATAAAACACGAGGCTATCTTCAGCTTTAGGAATGACTTCGACAGCTCAGGGACATTACACAGCTGAGTGTACCTGGCGTCAACATGACAGCGACTACATTCTTAGACCCAAATCCTACGCATTAGATCGCATGCATTACGACAATTCCAAGCGTAGGAACTAGGAAAAACAAATAAAAGGTAATTGTCATCGTCAAACAGGAAAGCGGGACTATGACATACGACATATTTCTTTTAACAATAGCTTACTCATGACCATTTATGCTTCTGCTCTCTCTCTCTCACACACACACACACACACACACACACACACACACACACAGCATTAATAAACTAACTATACAACAGTCTACACAAATGAAGTAGTGGTCGGTATTATTTCGAAAGTACAAGTATCGTGAAAGTCTGTGGTGATTTGATGTATTTAACTTTTTGAACTGTATTGCCAATGAAGGCAGATCTAATTACATGGCGATGTCTTTCGAACGACGTGATCTCTTCCTCTCACAAAGCACAAACGGCCAGCTGCCGTATTCCTGTCGCGCGCATTATTCTCAGCTCACTGAGCAATGTGTTGTCACCTTATCAACTGTTTACTTTTCTCAGCAACAACCGTTTTATTCGCGAATCGCATTGTCAGTTTGCAAGCCGTTAAGTCAGTAAGCAGTATATAGCATGTGCGTCTCGTATTGCCCGACGGCTACGCTCGTCATTAGTTTTAATACTCGTCAGATGAAGAAAAGGAATAAAATAGTTTGTAAAGTTTCCATTCCAGTCGCTCAGTGTCAAAAATACGATGGGTTATGGGATTCAATCACAATTCCAACAGCATTGGCGGTTTATTTTTGTGTCAATTGCTAACCTTTCCTAATTCGAAGAAGCATCACTATTTTGTGAGTAACGGTCACATTCGTCTTGTTGACCGGTTTAATTGTACTTCTTGCCAAAACACACTATAATTTTAACATTCATTTTTGGAACAGCTACTGTGAAAGAATTCTGAAAGTGTCTCATTAAACAAGTATTTGGCGACCAGAGAGCTCAATAGCTTACGAAGAACCTCGTTGTGTCTACTTGTGGTATAGTTCAATTCTTTTATCTCGGCGGTTCGCGCATGCCCGCCCAGACGCGGGAGATTGCTGCGTTGCCAGTTGCACGCGCCAAGAGAAGCAGCGCCATAGTATAGTATAGTTCGCAAACTTACGTTTAGGGGGGAGCGCGCAGTTTATGAAGTAAAGCCGCCACAGCCGCATTAACCCTTTCGCTGCTACAGACACGTGCTCCCCGCATTCCGCGCTGTGCGCGATTTTGTCATCACTGCACTGCTCGCCTGTGCAGACACATGGTGTTCCGACTGCTTTGACACACTTATTCGATTTCACATAATCTATCTGGCCCAAAAATTTGATTTTAACACATCATCTTCACTGATAACTTCCCCCCATAACTGACGATTTTGTTTCGATGTTCAACGCAGTTATTGCGCAGATTAAGTGTAGTAAACCATTGCACGAAATTTTGAAGTGTTTGCAGAGGCAAAAGTCCACAGCGTATACTTTCCGTATAGTCGATTTTAGTTGCCACTAGAAATTTCAAATAATTACATTCAAACGAATGAAATTCATGAAGACACTTCGATATTGTTTTTAAATAAAGGAAATATTAAACACCGCACAATGTTTGAACTCAGAACCTTTTGTTTAGCAGCCAAGCACCATCACCATTACGCTAACGCAGCTCGTCATTCAACATAATTCCTGGAGGACTTTAAAGTATCACGCAAAATACCGTCAAACACTGTTGGTATGACTATGAATTATTCACGTTTCATCCAAGTACAATAGGAAATAGTCGGCTGTGGTAGCCGAGCGGTTGTAGGCACTACAGCCTGGAACCGCGTCAGCGCTACAGTCGCAGGTTCGAATCCTGCCTCGGGCATGGATGTGTGTGATGTCCTTAAGTTTGTTAGGTTTAAATAGTTCTAAGTTCTAGGGGACTGATGACCTCAGAAGTTAAGTCTCAGTGCTCAGAGCCATTTGAACCATTCTGTAATTTGTGAAAAAATGTGAAGTCACTTTAAAGCAGAGTCAACAGTTAGCAAGCTACTAAAGCTACCTTAAGATTTAATTGAAACAAAAATAGCTCTTTTAAGCAATGACACTTTACGGTGTGTGGCGGAGGGTACTTGGGGCAGGAAGGCCATTCTGCGCTCCGTCGCCACGTCAGCCTTGCTGCCGCACACTCCTCTCCCCCACAGCAACAGGTACTTTTTTTCCGCGGGTGTGGCCGCACTGCGCCAGCTGCCCGGGGAAGTCCCGGCCTGTGTGGAGCCTGGGCTGGCCGCGGCGGGCGGCCGCTCCCCGGTGGCAGACCGCTCTCTCTCTCTCTCTCTCTCTCTCTCAGTGGCTGTGTGTCTCCTCAGTGTTTCAGCCTCTCAGGCAGAGTATTTGCTTCTGCGCCTATCAGCAAAGCGTCAACCACACCCGCGTATTCTGGCTGTCCAGACGTTTACGCCCCACATGAGGATGCTAACGTGGAAGCTTCACTCTTGCCAGCTAAGGTATCCGCCCACGCCTTACGGCAGAAATTTCAACATGTCTAGACACGCAAGCTTCATCCATCGTGCTTTACAAAACTAAAGTGTCAGCAAGTTTTACAATAGTATAAGCAACCCGGCAGTGGCAACGATTCATTTGACGTTATCTCCTTTATACAGAACATGTGCAAGCGTAACATCTGACACAGTAATGAAAAACTTACGAGATCGCCATTTATTCTGATTTTTTTCCGATACACAAGTTGTTAGGGCTTGACAAACATATCCCTATATATAACGGTTGGTTCGTGTAGACGGGAAACAGTTTTACATTTATTGGGTAATGTATTCGAATTTCGCGATTCCGGACTGACCGCCGCTGTTTGCGAAACACGAAAATTTGGGCCGGATCTGAACTCTAACCCGAATGCCGCACAAACTTCCACAGCTCACGTCAATGCGGGTTCGTAGAATGCGAAACCATTTGGTAATGTTTACCACAGCTGCAATCGTGAGAAGAGTGTGTCTGCATCTCTCAAGGGCACTGAAGTGTGATCCGGAGATGAAATTAACACGTACATTGCAAACATGGAGTTGAATTTCAGAACTACGTATCACTGTATTTCTGATTTAGAATCTCGTTGAGTACACTGGAATATGCAATTGGAATTATCGTGCATTGACGGAGACTAATGGGTTACGATTTCCCACAATACTGTTGTCACGGCGTAAATACGAGACTGGAGCTATGGCTTGGCCCACTTTAAAAGTATGCTCTCTTCTTCATCAGCGGTAAGATTAGCTTCCGTTTTGTTTTGCAAAGACGTAGTTATATTTCTTGCACGGAAGGACGTTTCTAGGGGAACCTGTAGTTTTCTTTCATTTCTATTCCGAGCTCAGCAGCTAACTGCACATTCCTGTCTTCTGGTATCACGAGATCTCAAAACGACGTCGTCCATATGTGTGAAACACAGCCGGTATCGGTAATTTCGAAATTTGTCTGTGTCCGTACCTCTTCAAACTGATGTCCGCATATAACTACCAAAACCAGTTATATTTTTATGAAAAAAGCTAACGCACTCCAGAGAACAAAACGGGCTGCATGCCGTGCAGACAAATATGGCCGCCGATATGCGGCAGTGTGTCGGCAGCGTTTAGTGCGCACCGCGAATACGGCACGACGCTGCTTTCAGCTGTAGGGACAATCTGTGTGCGCCTCACGCCGCCCTGCACGGCGTGTGGAGCAGCCACCAACGACGCTCTTAAAGCCCAACTCCAGAAAATAAGCTGCTTATGTGTGAGCAGTAATGAAGAGGAGATGAGATTATAACATTTTCAACATTTCGCGGCCCTGTCAGCAGCTGTATAAATATTAATTTGAAATTAACAACAGCCCCAGTTGCAATGTTTACCTAGATTTACCTAGGTTTCAGTTGGGACAACCCAACCTTCTTCAGAATAAAAGGAACTAAGATTTGTCCATACTGGACAACGTCAGAAACTAGAAACTAGAAACTATAATACAGAAATACGTCGCCACGTTGTAATAACTTACCCGGGAAACAGCCACGGCCCCACTCCGCGACCGCTGTACGGCAGCAACGGACGTTGTACTGGTACTGTCCACAGCCTCGAGAGCGCATGCGCGACACACTGTGTTAACACTCGTACCAACGTGTACTGCTAAACTTAAAATTTTATGAACAACCAGGTGCGGCTAACGAAGTTGACGTACACGTTGTCCAGTAAGGAGCACAGACAAAGCGACTGTCTTAACATTTGTAATAGTTTCTTGGACGTCAAAAGTGAAGGGACCAATGCATTTACTATTTTAAGCCAACCTAGCATATTTGAGCTAAACATCGAACTTGACCGCATGGGGATAACTACGGGTTTGAAATACCGGATAATCCCAGCTATTCGGCAAAACGGGAGTGCTAAAACATGTTGATTACTCCCTACGATTATGGCGGATGGAATAACGGTTGAAAACCTTCAAAAAAGTTTTTGCTTCGCAGCTGCAGCTGGTCGTTGAGAAGGTAATTTTTTGTCATGTAGTACGTGAACTTCGCAGTGCAAGAGCTGAGTATTATTCGGAGGGTTGAGTGCGTGAGCCGTTTGCACCAAGTGTTCAGCGAGTGTCGAACCACGCTTGCCATCCGCAACTTTAGGAGGTATAGGCTCCTTGTATCTCGTTAGTAAGGCTCTTCCTGTTTGGCCGATGTAAAATTTCGGACAATTGTCACATGCAATCCTGTAAACTCCGGATAATGACAATTTAGGCTTTTTTAAAGTGTGAATCAGGTTCTTCTGCAGCCTACTATTAGTAGGCAAAATTGTCTGGAACCCCGGGTTCTTTAGAAGACGCCCTATTTAATATGAAACTTTACCTATGAAGGGACTGACTTCCAGCACGATAACCTAACGTGGAACTTTTATTATTATCTACTTTCCTGTCTTAGAGCCGTCTCTTTATTTCAAGCTCGTAACCATTATTTCGGGCTGCTGTTTCCAGGGTTGCCAGTTCGTGTTCCAAGGCTTCTGCGGATGGGGGAATGGATATCGCTCTATGTATACTAGAACGAAAAAGTGCCATTTTATGTGCCAGCGGGTGTGCAGAATGGGCAGGTGTGGCATTTTTTCAACCTGTGTCATATTCAATGTGATCATCTACTACAGATAACGTAAGATATAAGTAGTTCAACGTCCTACTGGGTGACTCGCTTTCAAGAGTAAAAATAATTTTCTCGTGGAGATCGTTGAACAGTACAAGTATCTGATCTATGTCTTCTTGGGATGAGTCAATTACCAAGAGAATATCATCCATGTATCTCGGCATCTAACTTTATTTTCTCCGCCATCTCTATATTATTAACAAAAAATTGAGATTCTATCGTATCCTTGCTAGAGGACTAGCCAATGCTAACCAGTACGGTTGTGGGTGTATTTTGTCTTTAAAAGAAAAGTAATTGTATTTCAAAACAAGGCGCGGGAGATTCATGAGCACATCAATTTCAATATCTGACAATTTCTTATGGACGTGTAAGTCCGATCTACAGGTACGTTGGTGCGGAGGCTGGAAACCTCAAAGGGGGCCAGCTTGGATGTGGCATGGCAGATTACGTTATTCAGTTTATTTACCATTCGACAGAGTTTCTGGAAGTAATTTTTCTAGAAAGCGAAGTTGTCCTTAATTTTGTAATGTAAACAGATAGCCAGCTTATGGTACATACGATTTGTACCGTCCACGATCGGACGTATCGGATGGAAGTTTTTGTGAACTTTGAATTGTCTCGTTAGTACGGGCGGCTTCGGGTTCATATTCAGGAGTCATTTCTTTAGAAACACTCCTATTAATTTATTGGTTTTCTGCAAACTTGTTCTTATCTCTTTCTGTAACGCTTGAGTAGGATCTGATTCGATGGAAGTACTGCCATTTTGATCGAAAAATGCCTGTTTTTTCTATGTATTCCGCTTTGGAAGCTATAATTAACGAGTTCCCCTTATCGGCTTTCGTAACTAGGGCGCCATTATTCTCCAGTTTACCATTAATACTTTTCACCGGTCTATAACGTAATGCTTCGATTGAGCGACACACCGTTTTCTAAGATTTTACAGGATTAGCCAAACCGCGTTTGAACATTCTTTGGCGTTTTGGTACACTCCAAACCTAATTTAAGGCCTGCTATGAAATTGTCTACCACGTGTGGTTCTTTAATCGCAGGTGCGATATTGAATTTCAGCGCTTTGGACAGTAACTGGGTCTTAGCTGTTGAAAACATTATAGAAGTTTTATTAATAACACGCTCACAGAACGTGTGTGTGAAACCTGTATTATTGGAACATCCTTGTTGGTTACCTCTGGTAACACCCTTGGACAAATTTGACAGTTTTTTCGCATGCCTTGCAGCGATTTCTTCTTTCTGTTTACCAATGAAATCATTATCTATTCGATAATTTTAAGACTTCGAATAGTGCATCGATATTTCAAGATACAACTAATAAACTTTCTCGTTTAACCAACCTTTCTTTGTATACAATTCCGCAATTCTGTTATTGAGGATCTGAGCTATGAATTTCTTTTTGAAAGTAGGCGATTTGTAATATGATTTTCCTACACAATTCGGAGTACTAGCGTGGCCATTTCATTTATAAACAAGTGTGAACAGAATAACGTGACCCCGAAGTTTGCCAGCGGATATTCCATGCCGCAAAACACAATCGTTGTTTCCGTTGAACGGACAGCACGGCTCTTATCAGAGACCCATCTGAGAAGAAATTCCTATGTTCTAGGTCAAAATGCGAGTAGATTTTTGTTTTGTAGAACATCCTCACATCCCCCCCCCCTTGGCGCCCCCCCCCCCCGCTCTACAGAGACAAAACGCGACGTTGTTAAGGCGGTAATGAACGGAAGAATTTCGAAACACTGACTACTTCTAACAGGGAAGAGAGGTGGTGAGCCCTACACAGCGTATCCCAGACCCAGTCGTGTTCACGGTCGGTGCAGCAGAGTCCGCAGTCCGTGGTTAGCGTCCCAGGTTCGATTCCCGGCCGAGTCGCTAATTACCTTCTCTCGGTGTTTGCGCCGCCCCCGTAACTTCGGGTCATCTCCACCGCCGAGCAGATCGGCCAAGTTGAAGGAAACGTTCTTCTGCCTGAAAACTTCCTGTGGCGTACACATTTGTTACGCGCCAATGTTTCCCGGCTCAGCGTGAAACATCGCTTTCAAACGATATGAAGCACACAAAATGCACCGTCATGAATGTAACTGTATACCGTCATGTGCATAACCGTAATACGTTACAGTGCTCTTTTCCAACACACTTGTCGTGTATCAATCAAATCTAAACCTAAAGCACCACAAAATTAATACCGTGATGGGGCATGCAGTAAAACTAAGTAACCACCTACGGATCCAAACCTGAGACGACTCTGCGGAATGTGGTGGTGGGTACTTTGTTCACCGAAGCCGTTCTTCGCTGCGCCGTGACGTCATTGTTGCTGCTGCCGCCGCCGCCGCCGCCGCCGCCGCCGCCGTCGCCCCCCCCCCCTCCCCCCCCCCCTCCCAGGTGTGCTCACAGCAGCCGGTTTCCACCAGCCTCGCCGCGTGACGTCACCCGCTGACCCTGGACTGGCGACCCGCAGTAATCTGCACTGGGCGGACGCCCGCTTCCTGCCCACAAACCGCTGTTCCGCCGGGCCAGCGCGTCTCCTCGAAGCTTCCAGGCTTGCAGCGAAATGGCGACGACGAGAAAAATCGAGAAACTGCGGCCAATAAAGACGCCTTACCGAGGATCACCCTACCCACGCACCATTCGTGGGCGGAAGAGGAACCTAAATTTTCCCTGTCTGTTCCCTTGTGATGCGCCGAGTACGCTGGCCGGAACTTATTCTGTGGCGGCTGTTTTTTTCTGCAGTGACCCTTATATATTTGCGCTGGTCACTTTCAACAGTTCCCAGTAAGTGGCTGTTGTCTGCGCTCTGATTCGTTGATGCAGAGGAGACTGACCGGTCGCCGTATTCGGTTTTATACTACCGGAGCACTGGTGCCACATTTAGTGGCTTTGTATTGAACCAGGAGCAAGGAAAAAATCCCTCGAAATCTCGTAGCTACAGGTACGAATTCTTACAATATAACCGCGCAAAATATCGCTATATGACGTCATCCCCGCAAACTGCACTTACTTTAGATTCAAATACCAAGTTTAATTTCTGACGCTTCAAAGTAAGCACAGTAAGAAACTAACTACAGTAAGGTCCGCACTGTGGATCACCACACAAACTGGTAAGAGTTGACGCCATCGTTTTCTTTAGTCCTGTCTGAAGTATTTCGGTCGAGAAAAGCCACATTAATAAAGCTTTGCGTGAGTTTATAAAAACTGCACCGTCCATGATGTAATTAATATATTTTTGAAGCACCTACAATAAAGAGGCTACCAAGATGGTAGTAATTATCTTTTAGCCAAATTAGAGACTAACCGTCCATAGATATAATTTTCATGTTTTACGTCCGTCTAGGTGGTAATGATTATTTGCATATTTTTATGTAAATAAGTACAAAGAGGAAATAATTTGTACACGCAGTAAGTATAAGTAAATACGCAATACTAATTTCTGTAGGAGAAAAAGAAAGAGAAACAGCTGTTTGAAACTCCTAGATAAGGAGACAAAAATCCCTGACTTGCCGGTCGTCTTGTTTCTTTGGAGTTGGCAAAATTTACACGACAGAAGAAAGAAGGCATGAAGGTCGGGGGCATATTTTGAGAAACAGTAAGGAGAACGATATTTGCTATCAGCAGATTTGCCCAAGTATTAAGCATTTTAATCGTAAATAAACGAGAGACGGAATTATTCGTGAGTGGTAACGAAAATTCATTGTATCAGCTGTGCAACTCAGAGACAAGCAAAGGTCCTGCAGTGCTTTATAGAGGACGTTACTTCACCTACTGCGGCATTTCGCAACTTGTAATCGCAGTTTTACGTACGGAAAGGAACGACGCTTCAGTGACACTGTAAGTGAACTAAGGGTAGGTAGGGCGTGAATTACAAGTTAATGAACAGCAACACTGACAGCTCACCATACACTAGGTATTTAAGCGTTAGAAAGCACTTGTGTATAAATTTCTGAGCATTATTTTGAAAGAAGAATAAAGCCATTGATGCAGTGGTTTTCCGTACTTGGCTCTCCACGTAACGAACTTCTACATCCAATTTTAGAATTCAAACACTTACACTCGACGTATTAACGATACCTGCGTCTTTGTATACGTCAGTTACACGCGGAACCGCATCGGTTACGTGTACGTACATAATTAACTTGTGTACCACAGAGGAGTAATATGGGTTCAGTAGAAGTAGGCATGTTCTTGTTGTTGTGGTCTTCAGTCCTGAGACTGGTTTGATGCAGCTCTCCATGCTACTCTATCCTGTGCAAGCTTCTTCATCTCCCAGTACCTACTGCAACCTACATCCTTCTGAATCTGCTTAGTGTATTCATCTCTTGGTCTCCCTCTACGATTTTTACCCTCCACGCTGCCCTCCAATACTAAATTGGTGATCCCTTGATGCCTCAGAACATGTCCTACCAACCGATCCCTTCTTCTGGTCAAGTTGTGCCACAAACTTCTCTTCTCCCCAATCCTATTCAATACTTCCTCATTAGTTATGTGATCTACCCATCTAATCTTCAGCATTCTTCTGTAGCACCACATTTCGAAAGCTTCTATTCTCTTCTTGTCCAAACTATTTATCGTCCATGTTTCACTTCCATACATGGCTACACTCCATACAAATACTTTCAGGAACGACTTCCTGACATTTAAATCTATACCCGATGTTAACAAATTTCTCTTCTTCAGAAACGCTTTCCTTGCCATTGCCAGCCTACATTTTATATCCTCTCTACTTCGACCATCATCAGTTATTTTGCTCCCGAAATAGCAAAACTCCTTTACTACTATAAGTGTCTCATTTCCTAATCTAATTCCCTCAGCATCACCCGACTTAATTAGACTACATTCCATTATCCTTGTTTTGCTTTTGTTGATGTTCATCTTATATCCTCCTTTCAAGACACTGTCCAATCCATTCAACTGCTCTTCCAAGTCCTTTGCTGTCTGACAGAATTACAATGTCATCAGCGAACCTCAAAGTTTTTATTTCTTCTCCATGGATTTTAATACCTACTCCGAATTTTTCTTTTGTTTCCTTTACTGCTTGCTCAATATACAGATTGAACATCGGGGAGAGGCTGCAACCCTGTCTTACTCCCTTCCCAACCACTGCTTCCCTTTCATGTCCCTCGACTCTTATAACTGCCATCTGGTTTCTGTAGGCATATACTTATAATTTACGTACATTATCTTTCGCTGCTTACGGAAACATTCCCGACACTAAGGTACACAGTGTATGTACTGGGATTAAAGTCAGCACGTCAAGTGTAACCACGGGTGTTCAGAAAGTACCAGATTCTGTGAATTAAATATTACGCGCTGCAGTGGTTAATTGTAAGAGCACAGAAGTACTTTGATGATTAACATTTCGCGGGTGTTCCTGGAAGCACATTATGTGTACAGATATTATGTACGTTATTGAAATAATCCGTAAATGCAATGTTGTCAACCAGACTGACTAAGAATTTAAAGACTTCTTGGCCTTGTGTAAAATGAGCTAGGGGATCGAGATCATGAGTTGAGCTGCTCAGCACCGTACTGGTGTAGAAACTAAGGACGACGGGTAAAAGGCGAGACAAAGGGCTACCATGAACGATTCACTCGTTTCCAGAATTCACATTTTTCCGAAGTATTAAGTGTACGAATATGATTGCATGCCATTACGAATTCAGCGCCTTGCCAAAATGCCGACAAGGCAAGACTTTTCATGTGTTGGAACATGCGAGGTATTTCACCAAATGTGGCAGCTGCAAAAAACTGTGTAAGGGGGTGGGGGGCTAAACGAGATTTCTGTACGCAGTCCACACAAGTCAACAGCACGCAAAAGCCACGAACTCGTAACACCGCAGCCAAGTGTGTGGAAGACAGTGCGTCGGCGGTTACACTTCAAACCGTACCGTCTGGATCCCTTACAACAATTAAAAGCGGACTGTTACGGCCGGCGCCTTCAGATTTGCGCCACATTGCAGCGATCAATTGAGGATGGACATTTCGCCCCCACGCTGATATTCAGCGACAAAGTAACTAACACTTTACTGAAAAAGTTTATCTCCGCAATGTGAGAGTGAGCCGTACTGAAAAACCTCACGTAATTTCGGCGCATGAAGGAGATTCGCCGAGGGTTAATGTATCCTGTGCAGTGTGACAGGCGAAGCTGAATGGGCCGTTTTAATACTGTGAGACAACTGTGGCGGGTACATCTTACCTCGATATGTTGCACTTGTGGTTGTTTGGACTACTCATTCCTTCAGGGAGCATCGATGTTTGTTGCTACCTAAACGACGAAATTTCGCATCGCTGGATTGGCCGTAGGCGGTTAACGCAAGTACTGACCAGCTTGCAAAAGCACTTAGCAATGGATGTTTGAAAATCTGAAACTGGTCACGGGTTTGTGTAGTTAAACTGTGTGTGTCGTAATTGCGGTTGTCTCCTATATTTAAGTCATAATGTTTATAATTCTAGTACAGCCCTGTTTCTCTTAATGTTTATTTTCGAAAATCTAGCGATTAAAATAGGGTTTCATTGCACTGTGGCTGACTCAAATGAACTTGAAATATTAGCAGAAGGCCACTCTATCACTGACTACACAAAGTAGAGGCCATAATGGATGTTACCGAGAACTCGCGTCACAGGTATGTATGCACGATGATCTTCAGAGCCATTTTGTTTCTTTTTAGACCACTCGGCCAATGGGCTTGCGAAAATTTGAAAGGGCGCGAAACACAGCAACGTAACAGTGAGACGCAGTACAAAAAACAGGCAAAAAACACCGTGGACGGGAGAACGCGGTCTGTACTCGTCCGGAGAGTGGGGGCTGCCGCGGGGCGACAGGCTGCACAGGTGTGGACCTGACCTGCCCCCACACTAGGGACAAGCGGTGCCCAGCACTGAACCTGCCGATTCCAACTGTGCATCACCAAAACGGACATACGACACTCTTCGAAAGCTAACATGCGTGAAATACGTGCCACACAAAAATTGTTACTGTAACATTTCATTTCTTTGGCTCCGCTGAGTGACAACCGTACTGTAACCTGACAACCTGTACCAGAACTCTGGCCAAGCAACAGATCACTTCTCCACAACACACTTTACAGAAAATAATATAACAGCCACGCGTTCTGTTGTATCCGTGAGTGTGTGTGACGTCACGCAGCACTACATTACGCCACGGGTCAATGTCGACGGCCGCTATCAGCAGCTGCGAGCTGCTCCAGTTTAGGCAGCCGCCTGTACTGGAAATACGGGTACTTGCAGAGCCTTGATGCTTTGAGAAAAGTGAAACACACGACGGAAGTCTGAGAAAACTGCAGATTTTTTAAACTGACTAACTACTAAATGGTTTATGACCACATGGGCACCAAGGCGACAGCGAAATTTTCACGAACCTTTTTTTTTCTCCGTCTGAGACATTCAAGTACCGGGTGCTTGTGAGTAAAATGCAGCTACTGACCCAAGTCCACTGTGGTCTGAGTATGGTAAGGCAGCGAAATACTGTAGACATGCTAAAGCGTTAACGCGAAACCAGTTGGCGCCGGAGGAAATCAATTCCAATACCAGGTGCGAATCTGTCACTGTGCAACACCTCGCGGAAGTCTCCGGTGCTCATACTGAACAAGTTCTGCAAGTGGCGGTTAATAATATCGACATTCTGCCTTTCTCACTTGTTTGTCCCTTCCTGTCCACATTCCGTTCCCAATGCATTAGATATGGGAACATTTCTTTCCGGTGTAAATCGGTTCCGCAAGGGCGCATTAGCATACCAAGTTTCGCTGCCATACAGCAGTCACAGCCCACGATGGACCTCTGCTAGTGGCTCAACTTGAGACTACAAGCAGCCAGTGGTACAGCGAATGACGGACATTTGCCACGCCGGACATTTGCCACACTGGCCCCTTCGCCAGGTAGCTTGACTAGCGATCCCTCAGGTTAGGGGCGCCCTTCCTCATACTACTTCTGTCCGCTTTCAAACCGCCGTCTTCACGTCTTACTCGATGCAACCAGTACGTAAGGGACCTCCATCGACATCTCGGGGAAATACAGAGCTGCTTCTCCGAAATCGAAACATTTATAACATTTGGGAAACGATAGGAATACCGACGACTAAGTCAGTATGTGATTAGTTGTGCCAAGTATAAATGCAGATCCCTCTGTCTGTACGGTAGCTTCCTTTCACGCTTACTTATTGAGATAGAAACAGTCTATCGCCATGAGAACAACAAGAACGGAAAGATGTAAAAGAGAGTGCGCATGTACGCTAATCATTTCTTTTTGGTCACTGCAATGTGCCTACTTATCTCTTGCGGCGAAACATTAGTTAATCAAGTGTAGCGGGACAATGTTCAAAACATGACTGAAAATACGCTACTAAATAGAGATAAGAACTTCTATGATTGACATGTCATCTAAAGTCTACGTAGATTTTTAAAAATGTAATACAGAATGCTATGCTTGTAACGTACGTTGTTCTACATTGTTTAGCTCTGGTATTTACAGAGTCACAGAGAAAACATCCTAGGTTTTGGAGGGAAAAGCCGTAATTATAATGATCTGCACTGCAACAGAAACAAGAAGCACCACGTAGGGAAAAATAATGTAATGCCTGTTCCAACTCACAAGTGACATTGAAGCAGATAGTTCCTGTGACAGTGTGGGCAGAGGTTATATTCGACAAGCTGAATAAATTAATAACTGGCGCCTTTTGCCGACCCCCGGTATCAGACGAAACAGTTGCTGAACGGTTGAAAGAAAACTCGAGTCTCATCACAAACAGGTGCCCTACCCATACAGTTATAGTTGGCAGTGACTTCAATCTACCTTCCGTATGTTGAGAAAAATACATTTTCACACCCTATTGTAGATAGAAAACAACTTGCGTAATTGTTCTAAATGCTTTTTTAAAAATTATTTTTAACAATTAGTCCACGAGACCGTTCAAATTGTAAAATGGTTACGGAAACACACTTGATCTCTTCGCCACAATCACGAGCATCACGACGGATAGAGGGTTAGTGAACACACAGTCATAGCGAGGATCAATTCCGTAAAAAAGAAATTCACCAAAACTAAAGGCGAAATATATCTATTTATAAAAGCTGCTAAAAATTCGGTAGACTTCTAAGAGACACTCCCCAATCCTTCCAAACTATGTAAGTGAAGACCATATGAGGCATAAAGGTCAAAGAAATGTTATCAACAGCACTCGAGAGATTCGTACCAAATAAATTAATAAGAGACGGAAGTGATACCCCATAAATGTGGCGGAAACTCCAAAGAGCTTCTGGTCCTATTTTTAGTAAATCAGCGGAAAGGCTCAGTAAGTAGCTTTACTACGCGGCGGGTGAGGGGGAGGGGGGGGGAGGGGGAGACAAGGGACCCAACCCTTCGGAGCAGCTAAAATCGTGGCGAATGTCCGCACACCGGTACAGCACGGTTCCTCCCGCACGCAGGTTACCCTCAGCCAGGTGTCAGGGCGACACCTCGCCACCGCCTCCATGTTGAGTCACGTTTACTGCCGGCCCAAATATCCTGCGAGACACCACAGTGTGAAATTTTATGCAACTATCACATTTTACTGGTGGACAGAACACCCAATGAATTGAAAGCGCCCGGAAACACTGTACACACTCCCAAGTCACGAGTGACCTTACTCCCTTATTATTGGATATCTATGTGTGACCTAAAGAGCTGATTCCACACATTCGCGATTAAATGGCGGCCTTTTTAGGAAACTGTTTTGGCTGCCGCTACTGTTCGTCGGTGAACGCCACAGTTTTCTACAATTCAGCAACTCTTATCTCGCTACACACGATACGTTTTGAACAGGTCTTTAATACGGCGTGCATCAATTGCGTTGTATATTTTGTGATAGGCGAGTATAAATACGGAAACCACCACACATAGTTCCACGTCACGAAAGTGAAGGGCATTTAGAGCACCGATTCCGGGTTACTTATCACACATAAAATTCGCGCAACTTTTATCAAATCATCGTGTCCCTCACGTGTGACGACAGTCACTTTTCCGTGACGTCACGCGTTCTTTGCTGGCAGTGGATGAGGGGAGCACACTGAACAGTCGTCGTGTTGATCTACCTGTTTGCCAAGGAAATTGTCAATTTTATGGTTTTGGTATTCAAATTTGCATTTTACGACGATGTGCAGTCTGACACATGGCATTTTTGAACTCTTCAAGACAGACCGTCTTCAGTACTTTCTCATGCCGAAGTGTCTGTAAATGCGACGTCAGTGGCCACCGACAATTCCGAAACTGTGACTTACCATCAATAACGGGTAAGACTTCTGTAACAGTATCTGGCTAAACGAAATAACGTTTACTGTAGGTTTCTGTCAAACAATTAGCAAATGCCCCCACACATGTTATAATTTTGACGTGATTCAGCCCTCTGACGGAACAACAAATCTACCTCGATTCTCACAATTGTTGCACTGGAAATGGCACAAATTAAATCTAGATTCTGCCGCCGTTACAGGCTGCACATAGAAATCTACACTGCACTTTAATCGTGTAATTTGAACGTGAAATGAAGAAGCTGGTAAATGACGGCGTCAGAATCACCGACATTCATTCCTCCCCCACATAATACACGACTGAAGCGCAGGCCGCACACAACACGGCGCCTCTCTCAGATGGCTGACGCGTTGCTTTGTCGACACACCGGGCTCTCTCATCAGACAAATAGTAACACGAGAACAGCCCAACAAAGCGATGCAGCGTTGCACAGTGCTAAAAAAAATTTCATCAGCAAATCACAAACGAGGAGACGTGACAGAGCGATAAAAATACGAAATGTTTATTTCGTGAAGCACAAACATTACGATAAATTCTCAAGAATTCGCCAACTACTACGCAGATGGTCGCCTGTTTGTAATGAGGGTGTTGGGGAAAGCTACAGATTGCTCGTTGACCATAACCTTACTTCCAGAACATTGTGAAAATACGCAAATGAACGCGAGTGCTGCGTCTCATCGCCACAACCGTGTCGGCGTCACGCCACGAGTTGTGATTCGCGAACGGATTTCAGGATCCGCAACGCCCACGCACGAAACAGCTTCCTACGTCTCATTACTTTGCAGACGAGTTTGCGTGTGTAACATCTGATGTTAAGCATGTAAGCGAGATAAAGTTTAGAAACGGTTTGAAATTGTTCTTAATGTGTGTTCGAAAGCAAGTACTCATTCTGAAATACTGGGTAAACACAGTCTGCTTAATTTGCGCTGCTTTTTAAAGAAAAGCCCGTTTATCGCGCGTCTAAATTTTTGACACGTCATGTCTACTGATGTGTGGGCCGTACGACGATGTAATTTTTGCAGATACCCTACGGGGTGTGGGGATACTGTCTGTAAACTGCGTCGCGAATAGGTAGGTACTGACAAACTACAACGATACGTCTGATGTCTAAGTTGACTCCATGAACAGCGACAACGTGGCCGGAGTAGGGGGGTAGCGGAAAAATCTCTCCAGTTTTTGTAGTCTTGCGTGCAGCTTCTTGGAAGTCGGTAACGGCCCTCATTCTGAAATACTGTCCGACTAACGTCCGCGTATTTCAGCGCCCTTAGTCACGTTACCTCGCGACGCGCAATGTTTCCAACTTCGGTACTCCTCTTACTGTGTGACAACCGCAATTTAAGATTATACCTCTGAATGAGTACATCTTGACAACATTTCAGATGTCTGAATTCCGCCACATTATGCGAAACATTAAAAAATAAATTTCTGCCACGCCTGCAAGCCGCTACACGCCTTGTCGCACTGAAACTCGCTTACTGCAAAGTTCTGCGTTTGATGGTTTTCGTACTTGCGTCCTACGAACATAATCAAGAACGCGAGGTTTTCATTTTAAATGCCTGTTGTACGTGAATTCCGTGGAAATCTACACTGGCACATCGAAACACTAGCCGACTGAATGTGGCGTTATTTTCCATTCGTTCCAAGTTATTCTCGCTCAAGTTTTCATGGACTGGAGCAAGGCCATAAGTAACGACCTATAAAGTACTGAACACTCAAGACGGTAATTTAACACACTGTTAGCCACCCCTTTGTTCGTAGCGGTCGTAATTTTTCAAATTAAGACAAGTATTCGACAAGAGCAGTAAGTGAGTTACGCGACAAAAACCACACAAAAGCGTGCAGAACATCCGCCGCTCCCATAAATTCCTGCCTTACCTTTCTGAGGTATTCCCGTGGAGACACAAGATACACGAGCTCTGTCTGGGCAGGCTGGACAACGTGGCACGCTGCTTCCCTCCAGGCTGCTGCGTCACAACTGGACCGCACAGACAGCCGGCTGTCCCACCCAGCGCTGACGTCACGGGGCGGCGTTGTCAGCTCGCGCGGCAGGCGAGGGAACGGCTGCAGCAGGGCGTCTACGTCTGTGTCGGCACTGCCGGACCGCCTGCGTACCACCCACGCCACAGTCAGTTATCTCGAACCGCGCTATACAGCTGGCAACACACACCCCCTTCGCCTGGCGCCCCAAAAACCGGATTTCGTAAACCGATTTCCCAGTACCGCTTTTGGTGAACGCAAAGATGGAATAAAGACGCTGCATTTTGGTCACGGGATGAGGAGAGGTGTGAACACAACATCTTCCGTCATCGTGCTGAGTGCCAGTGACTTACGCGCGAGCTTCGCGATTCGTATCGATCATTTCCTACTCCAGAAATGACGGACGAGTGTGACAAGTTTTCGTTAAAGAACGTTACAGGGATATCAATGCTGAGGTCATCGGTGCCTGGGCTCACGTACTACTTGCTCTAACTTAAAACAAGTTACACTGAGCACGACACACATTTACCCTCAAACGTGTGTAGCAACTGAAATCATTCTGTGATTTCGTTGATACTGGATACGGGAAAGTTCTTGGTAGTATTAAAACTAGATGCTTGTCATTGTTGCCAGGAGTTACAAAAGTTATTGACATGTATGAACCTTTGAAGTCTTGTTTTCTATCTCAGAATACATGTCCCACGTTGCTGAAACAAATTTTCGAGAACCGACAGTCACTTCTTTGGCTTCATTTCACACAATGCCCATTGAAAATGTTTTTTTAAATTCAATCCAAAAGTTGGAAATAACCACAGTTTCAGCTTGCTTCAAGAAATAATACCATTTTAATTAACTTGGAAAAGAAGGTACTTTCACTCAGTCAAAATACGAGCCTTTTACCAATTCTATGACACTTTTGTGACTTGTTTGGAAAAGTAGAGTTCTCCACCTCAACCTCTGAAATCATCTCATTGGATAACACAAAAAAAAAAAAACTGTTTCTTGGGCTGAACTTTTAAATTTTCTGATAATTCTTAAGGCAGTAGACTAATGTGCAACATTTCAGACGAGATACGATGCGTGAACATTGTATCCCAGAAATTTGAGGAATTGGAAAAAGCTGATTTGGAAACAGTTAAGAGACTGTGTGATATATTCCACACACTTAAAAGTACAGGTACTTCATGTAAAAATATAGACACGCTTGTGAATTTTGCTCCTGCTGTACTATACACAAATATTGTTGTGGAAAGAATATTTTCAACTGTGAAGTCCCTTTGGAGGGTGGAATGTGTAGTGCTAGAACCACTTCATTCCCCACACGAGTTGTGTGTCTCATATTAGAGGCCAAAAACGAACATAAAATTCTTTGTCAAGTACAGAGTAGAGGTGCTCTTATTCAGTAATTGTACTGTCTAATTATTGGATTTATAGTGAATTCTTGCAATGGGCCTTTGTCCTCAGAAGTTGACTGCCGAAAGTAGTTGCTCTCTGTCCCAGTGTACTTAAAAGCAGAATAAGCAAGCATTCTTCAAAACTATATAATGTATGGATGGTCAGTGTCTGCATCAAGTAAATCCTACCCCATATTTAGCAGATTGGGTTCCGCATTTGGAGGCTGCATTCGACAGAGACGTACCATATGTCGAAGTTTAAGCACCATGTAATATTTTCGTGTGTTTTAATTCAGACATAAATGTCTAGTGGCTCTTTACACACCACCTCATAGAGCCCCTCTGCTTCCTAGTCAATCTCCCTCAAATCATTCAGTTCTTATCTTCCCTTAATAGCGATCTATCAATAAAATTGTAATATGTTGTCTTGTGTATCCAGTACGAGGATATTTCATTCCTTAGCTCATACAACAGCCTGACAGGTGGTGGTTTTCTCTGCTATTTTTCCAGTACATGAACGAATTTCAGCCACAATCTAAGTTTGTGTGTCTGGTGCGTGCTCAATGAAACGAAAATAACCTCTGTTTGCTTGGTGGCTGTTGGTATTTGAAGTCAGGAACATGTTTCATTCGGAACACCGACTTTGCCATTAAATCTGAATTTTGCGGAGAACAGGTAGCCTTCATAATGGCGAGACCCTTCTGCACAGGGTTTCGGTCACCCCAGGGATCTTATATCGATGCTGTGACATTGTTAGGGTGTACTAACATGTAAATTTTATTTTCTACAGATCTCACACAATTACTTCATTGTGGTTGATCAGCGTTGTTGCTTGCTTTATGAAACAGTGTCGTCTTTGGTGTCTGTTTTGAATTTTGTGTGAAGTGTGTTTATGGTACTTTGGGAGCTTTTCGTTGTAATCCTTTTGATTGGGGAGTTTTTTAAATGTAATTAATCCTCGGTGTGACAATGATTTTGCGCTGGGAATTGCGTGTGAAGCTCATTTTCATTCTATCAGGTTGCTTGTGATGAATACTCTTGTTTAGCCAGTGTGATGAACTTGGTAAAAATTTAGCATGTTATTGAAGTGACTGTTTCAGGTAGTGTTTTTTTGTATAAGATTTTCATTTGCGTTATTCGGAAACTGTTACGTGTACTCGCTCCAAAAGCAGTACGAGGAGAAAAGAAAAAAGGTGGTGAGGAGTCAGTAGACGAAATGCCCAAAAAAGAGACTGAAAAGGTACAGACACGTGTAGGAGATAGGTTCTCCCCACTTTTAACCACGAAAATGTGCAAAATGAAACGGTAGGTTCCTCCGATTCGAGACAAATGAGTGAGCCAGACTTCAGTGGTGCAGCGGAGATGTTTAGATTTAGGACGTGCACAGCCTGTTCCAGTCACAGCTAGCAGTGTTTCGGGTCGAGTGCACAATTTACTAAGTGTGAGTGCGGGCGAGGCTGAAGCAACGATAAGTGAACAGAGGGCAGCAGAGCATGTAGCTCTGAGCAGAACATGATTGGCCAATTTGGCCACGCTGATAAAAAGAATAAGCACACAGCGAAGAGTTAAAGGCAGACTGCAGACTTGCTGGCGTCAAAGGACGAGCTGAACTGAGATTTAGTTGCCGAATATGGCACCTTAACGACTACAGTAGAATCACTGAGCTCAGAAATTGATGATGATATGGAAGAAACGTTCAGAACTTAAAATCAAGGACGACACTGCGCAATTTGAAGAAGCTAAGGTCATCGGTCTCTAGACTTAAACACTACTTAAACTAATGTAAACTAACTTATGCTAAGAACAACACACACACACACACACACATGCCCGTGGGAGGATTCGAACCTCCGGCGGGAGGGGCCGCGCAATCCGTGACACGGCGCCTCAAACCTCGCGGCACTTGGAGAGGCAGGATACAGGTTAAGTGGGATAGAAGGAGAACAGAAAAGAGTGAGCGGGAAAGGCTGGTTGTCAGGTGGCTAGAACAGGAGCATGGGGAATGTGACTGATAGTGATCATAGGGAATTCTTTAATCTACTAAAACGAATGCCCATGTTCACTGGCAACATACAGGGTGGCGCACGAAATGTGTTGCCATTTTGTTCTTGAATATGAACTTTGTCAATACGATCTGAAAGGAACATATACTACAATGAAGAGCCGCCCATGGAGATTTGCTCTAACTCAGCGCATACTGAATATGTCCGCCATTTCGTTTCCGACCTTCCTTCAAACGAATACTGAAGTTAGTGATTACCTACGGCACATGTCTTCCGCAATTTCAGTGGAAGCTTGAAAAATAAGTTTTCTGAGCTCCATTAAATCAAGTGAACGTTTCGGGGATATTTTTTCCTTTAGGTACCCCCAAAGAAGAAAGTCACATGGATTGAGGTCTGGACTATGAGTTTTTACACGAGCATTTCGACGTGCAGATCATTTCACTCAGGCTTCCAGGTCGCTTCAATGACGGACAAAATTGGCTCCCCAATGGCGGACATATTGAGCATGTGCTCAGTTAGAACAAATCTCCATGGACGGCTCCTCATTGTAGTATATGTTCCTTTCAGACTGTATTGACAAAGTTTACATTCAAAAACAAAATGGTAACACATTTCGTGCGCCACCCTGTATGTACGCCAAATGCGGACATTATCGAGACACTTTGGAGGGAATAAACAGCAGGAGTTTTGGAACTGGAAAGTACAGGTAAGGAAACGCTCGATGTTGCAAATACAGTACATGCACAGAAGCCTTAGGCAAATCATAACAAATAGCTACAGGCAATCCACTTACACTGGAATCATTAAAATTTTATAGGAATCCACAGTACTTGCGAGCTGAAATTAGAAACAGCATTAGGTAATTTTGAAAGAGAAAATGGGAGCTCAACTTGGGAATCGACCGAAGTACAAGTAGGAACAACTGTGGATGAATAGGCCGGCTCGAGAAAGTGCAGAAGAAATCTGCAGCAGAAATCCTGCGTCTGTGATGTAACGAAAACTAAGATGCACTGCGATGAAAAAAGAAAAGAAAATGAGAACGAGAATTGCCCGAAACTACGGAAGACGCTTTGATAATACGATGCTAAACAGCATCTACATTTGCATCTACATCTACATGCTCTGCAAACGACCGTGGCAGAGAGTGTGTGCGCCACAGTACCAGTTGTCAGGGTTTCTTCCTGTTCCAGTCACGTATGGAGCGCGGGAAGAATGACTGAATGCCTTTGTACGCTTGGTAGTTATTTTAATCTTATCCTCACGATCCCTATGTGAGCGGTACGTAGAGGGTTGTAAGTATATTCCTAGCATTACCATCTAAAGGCGGTTCTTGAAACTGTTAATACACTTTCTCGGGATAGTTTGGGTCTGTCTGAGTCTGGAAGTTCAGTTCCTTGCGTACTTCGGTTACACTCCTACGGCTCAAACAAATCCATGACAATTCGTGCTGCCCTTCTCTGCATACGTTCAGTATCCCTTGTTAGTCTTATTTGGTGCGGGTCCCACATACTTGAGCAACATTGTAGAATCGGTGGTACGAGTGGTTTGTGAGCAAAGTCCTTTGTAGGCTGACTGATCTCCGCCAGTATTCTTCCAGTAAACGGAAGTCAGTCACCAGCTATACCCACAACTAAGCGTATGTCGTCATTCCATTTCATACCAGGTACTTTTTATGTGTCGGCCGATTCCAACAGTGACTCGTTGATATTATAGTCATAGAACACCATTTTTTTCGTTTTGTGGAGGCACAGTCTTACATTTATGAACATTTAAATCAAGTTGCCGTTTTTCCACCGCTTTGAATTCTTATCAAGATCTGACTGAATATTTATGCAGCTTCTTGCAGACAATACATTACAGATAACTGGATCATCTGAAAAACTCTGAGGTTACTATTATTATTAATACACTACTGGCCATTAAAATTGCTACACCACGAAGATGACGTGCTACAGACGCGAAATTTAACCAACAGGAAGATGCTGTGATATGCAAACAATTAGCTTTTCAGAGCATTTACACGAGGTTGGCGCCGGTGGCGACACCTACAACGTGCTGACATGAGGAAAGTTTCCAACCGATTTCTCATACACAAACAGCAGTTGACCGGCGTCGCCTGGTGAAACGTTGTTGTGATGCCTCGTTTAAGGAGGAGAGATGCGTACCATCACGTTTCCGACTTTGATAACGTTCGGATTGTAGCCTGTCGCGATTGCGGTTTATCGTATCGCAACATTGCTGCTCGCGTTGGTCGAGATCCAATGACTGTTAGCAGAAAATGGAATCGGTGGGTTCAGGAGGGTAATACGGAACGCCGTGCTGGATCCCAACGGCCTCGTATCACTAGCAGTCGAGATGACAGGCATCTTATCCGCACGGCTGTAACGGATCGTGCAGCCACGTCTCGATCCGTCAGTCAACAGATGGGGACGTTTGCAAGACCGACAACCATCTGTACGAACAGCTCGACGACGTTTCCAGCAGCATGGACTATCAGCTCGAAGACAATGGCTGCGGTTACCCTTGATGCTGCATCACAGGCAGGAGCGCCTGCGATGGTGTACTCGACGACGAACCTGGATGCACAAATGGCAAAACATTTTTTCGGATGAATCCAGGTTGTGTTTACAGCATCCGTGTTTGGCGACATAGCGGTGAACGCACATTGAAAGCGTGTATTCGTCATCGCCATACTGTCGTATCACCCAGCGTGATGGTATGGGGTGCCATTGGTTACACGTCTGTCACCCCGTGTTCGCATTGACGGCACTTTGAACAGTGGGCGTTACATTTCAGATGTGTTATGACCCGTGGCTCTACCCTTCATTCGATCCCTGTGAAACCCTACATTTCAGCATGATACTGCACGACCGCATGTTGCAGGTCCTGTACGGGCCTTTCTGGATACAGAAAATGTTCGACTGCTGCACTGGCCAGCACACTCTCCAGATCTGTCACCAATTGAAAACGTCTGGTCAATGGTGGCCGAGCAACTGGCTAGTCACAATACGCCAGTCACTACTCTTGATGAACTGTGGTATCGTGTTGAAGCTGCACGGGCAGCTGTACCTGTACACGCCATCCAAGCTCTATTTGACTCAATGCCCAGGCGTATCAAGGCCGTTATTACGGCCAGTGGTGGTTGTTCCGGGTACTGATTTCTCCGGATCTATGCACCCAAATTGCGTGAAAATGTAATCACATGTCAGTTCTAGTATAATATATTTGTCCAATGAATAACCGTTTATCATCTGCATTTCTTCTTTGTGTAGCTATTTTAATGGCGAGTAGTGTATTTCGTCTTCCGTAGAGTTAACGCTGCGGTGTGATCTTGCAGCTGTGTTAAGGGCAACCTACAGTTCAGAGGAGTTTCTGCAAACGTGACGTTATTTTGACGCCATAAGTTTTGCATTCATGTGGACCGGGCTGTGGATAAGGGAGAGATTATAATGTTGGCAAGAATTAGCTCCGAAACTTACTGAAAAAGTTGTGCCAACTGCTTTTGCTAATACGCCTTCATCAACACCAAAAGTGAGACCAATAACTGATTTACAAGCAAAAAGAATCTTAAGCCAGCCCGCACAGATTCCAATATTCTGCTCATTCAAGTTTTTCAAGAAAATAAAATTTTTAAAACATCTGAAAACTGATGTGTGGAGTTCGTCCGAAGCCAGAAAAAAAAGGGGGGCAGCCATTCTAACAAGTGAGGTAAACCATCAGCTCACTTACCTTGTGTCCAGTAAGCAAAGCCGTTTCGAAACAACACAGCTAGCACATCTCGAAAACACGTCACTATATGTAGCATTTGGTGTAATAAAATCAAGAAAAGCGTAATATAAGTGGTTGAAGATGGGAGATTGTCTGGGAAAGAAGTGGCCTAGAAAAACTAGCCCATAAATTGTATTTTGTACACTTCACATATGGCTACATTTTATGTATAGCTGAGACCACGCCACCTTTTTATTCTGTTGCAAATGTGTCAGTCAGTTCTACGCTTTTTATTTTGAATGGTAATTAGCTTTGCCAGATGATACGCACACGCCCGGAGAGAGAGGGGAATGATTCAAATGGCTCTGAGCACTATGGGACTTAACTGCTGAGGTCATCAGTTCCCTATAACTTAGAACTACTTAAACCTAACTAACCTAAGGACATCACAGACACCCATGCCCGAGGCAGGATTCGAACCTGCGACCACAGCGGTCACGCGGTTCCAGGCTGAAGCGCCTAGAACCGCACGGCCACTCCGGCCGGCAGAGAGAGGGAACTACTATATGTACACAATATCGAATATTTAAGAACTAACTGCAATTAACTTAATAAAGAAGTCCCAGAACCTTTGTAAACGTGAAGGTGAGATGGTAGGACGCGAGTCACCTCCGTAGCCCCCCCCCCCCCCCCCCCCTCTGCTTACAACCGCTGCCTCACAATCAACCGCTGGAAGATCAGCCCCCGCACCGTAAACTGAATGTAATGAAGGCCTTAGCAGCCGATACGTACTTATATGACTTCTGATTATAACACATCCGAAAGAAAGTGACGTGTTTTTATAAATTTTCCATGTACAGTTGCCTTGAAACGGTGCTGTTTCATAATACGGAATTTAGGACCTCATATCCAGTAGCAGCCATGAAAAATGACAACTTTTTTGATGCATAAATAATTATAATAGTCACGTGCAAATGTCAACTCACGGAGTAACGGTGTGATAAGTTTCTTTTTTTTAACCAGTCTTGACGGCCCACATAAAGTCTGGTCTTCCGCCATTTCCTTTGTTTGTCTTCACAGGAAGACAGCCGACCAAGCGAGCAGAACCGTTGTTCCAGCTCCAAGTACTGGAGACGCTGTCCAATGCTCGTACTGCATGCCTGGACTGCACACTTGCGAAGGGCGTTTCACTTTTCCAATACCTATGTACCCTAAAATGTATCACAGAGTTTCGTGGTGTGCAACTTAATAAATAATGACTCCGAAATGCACCACTTACGCTTCGCGGAAACTGAATATAACCTGGTGTCTACTACGACTGCTGTTTCCCACCAAACAAAACGACACAACTGAAGTCATGAGAAAAGCTACTGACTTCTAAATGACGGGAAAATTCTCCGTACAACTTCGTATGCATTACGTAGCTAAAAATGAAATTTCCATCCCGATGACAAATTTATTACTCTCTGTTCATTTGCATACTGATGACTGAACCATCATTTGAATTCTGGGTTCCATATAACACTTTGCAGGTTTGCATCAGAAGATCACATCAGAAGAAACACCTAAAGAGTGAATAGTAAAGATATTGTTTTCCGAGGCAGACTGAATGCACATTTAACAGCACATGACGATTCTTGCTGTACGAATTTCGTGAAAGGGAATATGGACCAGTACCCTACAAGATGTGTCCACACTACCCGTAAGAAAATACCGTTCGTGTTGGTACCACTGCCCGTGTTTGACCGACGACGAAAATGCCGGATAAACCACTCACCAAAACGCAGTATGCGTAAAATACGTGTAGTAACAAGGACTATTTAGTTCGTTTCCATCACAGCACATTCATACACTTCACCAAATCACAAACTGCCCTTTCAGTCTCAGCTGCAGAAACGTGTCAGCACACCCTGCCTTCCAAGCAACAATGTGGGAGGGAAACAAACGTCGGTGCTGTGTTCTTCCTCTGCACTGGGAGTAGAGAGAGAGTCCCGTGAAACTACGGCACAGGTCAAAGCCAGTGTGTGGCGTCGCTAGGACACTCGGTGGGGAGTCTTGTTTTACGGTACGTGGTTGTGCCCTAGCAGTTTATGATTTTAATTTGGAAGGCATGATATATGCGGAAAAGTGCGTTGAATGTATTGCAAATGTGGACATCGGACTATAGTCCGTTCATCACAATAAACTTCATGTAAAGATTACACTATGTACTCTCCCGCGTTTCCTGGAACCTCTTTGGATTTAGTTTCACGTGGAGCAGATACCAAGCGGTCACAAGTGCAATCAAGTACGATGATGAGGGTTCGTTTTATGCTGTGCGTATCGACTTGTGCTGTAATACGGGACAACAGCTTTACCGGCGCGTTTAGCTCTGACAGCGCTGGCCGGGCAAGTGGTCCAGCTAACGTGCACTGGTGTCAGCAGTGGCGGTTCAGACGTAGAAAGAGACGAGCAGAGGACAACACAGCTTTGGATGTGAATTTTTAAACAGAAGGAAATAATATATGGCAAAACTCGGGTGATTTTCTACTCAGGTGACCCGACGGAAAATATAACATGCCATCTATATTAGCGAACATAGTATTTTAATTAAAAGCAGGAGTGATGAAAATTCGTGACTAACGAGGGTAATTTTTCTACATGAGCTGTGCGTGGCGTAAAAGCGCAATGTAGTAAAATACTAAGCCACTGAAGGTATCGGAGTCAGTTGTCTGGTCATCTCTGAACTCCTTCCACATCGGACACCGCTGAACACACTTTAGTACAGCTACGTTGATAACGAGTCTATCAGAGACAGAACCCCAAGCCAGAAAAGTGTCCACATTTCCTCCTCCTCTTTCGTGACGTGCTGTTCTGCAGTTCGCCATCGTATGGCAGCGACGTGTCACAAAGCTTCGCGCATTAGTTGCAGTACGTTTGACAGCGTAGTGTCTTGTTATTCCTCGCGACAAATCCCTTAACTTGGCTCCATATCAATTCTGCCGGGTTCAGACTGCAGTGTTACGACCACAACTCTAAAAATAGTCCATTTGTGCAGCGTGCTCGACGCCATCAAAATTGTCTTCCATCTTTCTGCGCCATTTATCACTCTGGCTCATGTTAGATCACATCTGTCCTACAAAACAATGGGCGTATGCGAAGAGCGTACTTGACTTTACAATTTTTCTCCAAGAAACTTATTTATATAACGTTTTATCTTCAACCATCTTTTGCAATCTTTTATAAAATATCGGTAATTGAGAATTTATACTTGCAATGAAAACCAGAAATTTTCGTTGATATGTAATTGTGAACTACAAGATCTGCATTTTTCTTAAAATTGGTGACTCATGAGTTAATTGCCATATATGGCGCAAAACCATATCAACCAAAACCACTAAAAACAAACGCAAAATATAACTATTTACAACAGCAGATAAAAATCCTGCTTGATGCTTTCCTAAGAGTGTCTCCATTCCTTCCAAGCTAAGTAAGTGTAGAGAAGATATGGCTCAAATTCACAGATACAGTATCGACAGCAATACATTCATACCGCCTAAGTTAAGAGACGGGACTGATCCACCATGGTACACAAAACACGTTAGATCATTGTTGCATAAGCAACGAAAAACGCATGCCAAATTCAGAGGAACGCAAAATCTCGAGGACTGGCTAAGATTCACGGAAGCTCGAAATAGTGTGCACGTCAATGCTAGATGCTTTTAATAGTTTCCACAATGAAACATTGTCTCAAAATATGGTAGAAAACCCGAAGAGATTCTGGTCGTATGTAAAGTACAGCAGTGGCAGAAAGCAGTCAACACCGCCACTGGGCGATAGCGATGGAGAAGTTACCAATGGTGGTGCCGCTGAAGCGGAGTTACTAAATACAGTTTTCCGAAATTCCTTCACGAAAGAAGACGACGTACATATTCCAGAACTCGAAATCAGAACAGTTGTTAGCGTGAGTGACAAAAGTAGATTTGTGTTGCGAAACAACTCAAATCACTTTACTAAGGCAAGTCTTCAGGTCCAGATGATATAGCAATCAGGTTCCTTTCAGAGTATGCAGACAACACCGCCTTTCTTATGAATCATATACAACCGCTCACTTGACGAAGGGTCTGTTCCTGAAGACTGGAAAGTAGCAAAGGTCACATCAATATTCAAGAAAGGAAATAGGAGTAACCCATTTAATTACAGACCCAAATCAATGACCTCAATTTGCAGTAGGATTTTGGAGCACATACTGTACTTTAACATTATGAATCACTTTGAAGAAAATGACTTATTGATACATAACCAACACTGATTCAGGAAATATCGTTCTTTATTCCCATGAAGTAATGAGTGCTGTCGATAAGGGATCTCATATCGATTCGATATTCCTAGATTTCCATAAGGTTTTCGATACCGTTCCTCACAAGCGACTATTAATCAAATTGCGTGCATATGGAGTATCGTCTCAGTTGTGTGATTGGATTCGTGATTTCCTCTCCGAGAGAGGTCACAGTTCGTGGCGATAGACGGTAAATCATCGACTACAACAGAAGTGATATAAGGCGTTCGCAAGGTAGTGTCATAGGCCCTCTGCTGTTCCTGATTTACATACATGATCTAGGAGATATCTGGGCAGCCCCCTTAGATTGTTTGCAGATGACGCTGTAATTTACAGTCTAGTAAAGTCATCAGACGATCAATTCCAACTACAAAATGACCTAGAGAGAATTTCTGTATGGTAAGAAAAGTGGCAATTGGCACTAAGCAAAGAAAAGTGCGAGGTCATCCACATGGGTACTAAAAGAAATCCGAGTAATTTTGGGTATACGATAAATCGCACAAATCTTAGGGCTGTCAATTCGACTAAATACCTAGGAATTCCAATTACGAGCAACTTAAATTGGGAAGACCACATAGATAATATTGTGGGGAAGGCGAGACAGACTGCGCTTTGTTGGCAGGACACTAAAGAGACAGCCTACATCACACTTGTCCATCCTCTGATGGAATATTGCTGCGCGGTATGGGATCCTTACCAGGTAGGATTGACGGAGGACATCGAAAAAGTTCAAGGAAGGGCAGCTCATTTCGTGTTATCGCGAAATAGGGGTGAGAGTGTAACTGACAGGATACGCGAGTTGGGGTGAGAGTCACTGAATCAAAGGCAGTCTTGATTGAGGAGAGATCTATTTACGAAATTTCAATCTCCAACTTTCTCTCCCGAATGTGTAAATATTTTGTCGACACCCAACTACGTAGGAAGAAATGATCATGATATTAAAATAAGAGAAATCAGAGCTCCAACGGAAAGATATAGGTGTTCCTTTTTCCCACGCGCCATTCGAGAGTGGAATGGCAGAGAAGTAGTATGAAAATGGTTCAATGAACCCTCTGCCCAGCACTTGAGTGTGAATTGCAGAGTAACCATATAGATGTATATGTAGATGTGATGAGTTTCATATTTATATGCTTTAGGTATTCAAACCCAACAAAGAAAATTGCGCACCACGTGGAGTGTAGAACCACCGCCCGCCGGCACACACGATGGTCAGTCTACGACCCTGTCTATCACGCCACGCATGTAGTTAACACCTCCCTTATTTCTGATACATAGTCCTACTCGAAAAAGTCAAAAGCTGATTTTTGTCTGTAATCTTGTGAAGAACATTAACTACTTGTTTCTCGCCATTAACGGTGTTCCAGGCGCGTGTTTCACTACGAAGCAGGAAGCAGTGTCGTCCATTTTCGCGGTACGTATTGAACAGCGAGACAATCAGAGCACACGTACTGGTTACAGAGACACTGTACACAATTTAAGATAAAAGTTATGTAGGTTAAGTACGATTAAGATAGACGTTGATGGCTGTTAATACGTCAGAATGTCTGAAAGGTTCTTCCGCACTGACATACTAGTAACCTACCGAACACTTACGTTGGACCTACTTCCAAGAGCGGAACACCACCAGTTTAAGAGAGCTATGGCTGCTGATCAATCATCCCGCTTGTGTCAGTTCACATCTGGTTTGCTCTTATGATGAAGTACATGCTACATACGAACCCCGTAGCTCCACCCTTTATTTCGCATTCACGTTCATTGTCCTACCCGTCTCACAGCCATACCACCTTACTCCACACCAACCTACCTCTCGCTGTGCTACGGAGTACTGAAAGCTTGTTCCCAACGAATAAGTAGGAGTCTCAGCCAGATATGTATTTTTCCTGATAGACTGAAATACGCTGTTGTTCAAAAACTGCGTAAAAATGAGGGGTCGACAGAAGCGTCCGATCCCACGCGTCGGCTTTGACCCGTGACGTAAGGGTGTTGTGTGTGACGTCACGACGTCGCGGAGTTTGGTTTGTGAGTGTGGCGTGTTTGTAGATGTCGTCGTGTTGTGGTTTGTTGTGCTCTGGTGGTACGTTCAGGGTTTTCGTTTGTGTGGTGTAATGGGCTCAGTTTGCTTTTGATCATTATCCAGAATTGTTCGAGTGTTGGCTGTGTTTGTGGTGGAATTCGTTTCAGTGAGTAAACTGATTTTGTGTGAAAGTTAATTTAGTGTTCGCTGTACATCGTGTGGTAATTTTAGTAAAATTAATCGGTTGTTGTTTTTGTTCAGCAATGGATATGACGGATAAAATTAACAGTGCACAGGTCAAGGGAAGTGTTCGATCCCAATGTGTGGCTGTGTATGTTGGTATTGGTATCGGGAGATGTTTTTCGAGCTATATAGGCCAAGGAAAGTGTTTGATCCTAATTTATGGGATCGGGAGCTGCTGTTGAGCTATATAGGTCAAGGGAAGTGTCCGATTCCAGATGATATTGTGTTTAGTGGTATTTGGAGAGTTTTGTGTTTTGTATTGGGGTGGGTGTCTAAATTAGTTTATATTTAGTTTGCCCCCACCCAAAAACACCCCATTTCCCGCGCTTGTCCCGTTAGTCTCATTAGGCTTTTTGTGGAAAGTGTGTGTGTTTTTCGATGTATTTTCGTCCTCATAATGTGTACGTAACGACTTTATATTGGAATCGTGGTTTATGGTCGTTTCCGCCATATTTGTGACGTCAAAGCAGACGGGCGGGATCGGACGCTTCCGTATTTCCAAAATGGGGATAGGTCTGATGCTAACAACTACCAGCCAGTCTCACTTCTGATAGCTTTATTCAAAAGTCTTGAAAAGTTATGTATTCAGGAGTAGCATCACGTACCTGTAAAAATGAAGTACTAACAAAATGTCAATTTGGTTTTCAGAAAGGCTTTTCAAGAGAAAATGCTATATATGTGCTTTCACTGATCAAATATTAAATGCACTGAATAACCAAACATCACCCATTAGGATATTTTGTCACCTCTCAAAGCTTTTGATGGTGTGAATCATGAATTTCTTCTACACAAGCTTAAGTACTGTGGCATGAGTGGGACAGTGCACAAATGGTTTAATTCATATTTAACTGGAAGAATGCAGAAGGCTGAAATTAGCACTACAGATTGTCTGCAAAAATCAGCAGAGTCCTTTAACTGAGGAGGTATCAAGAATGGTGTCCCACAGAGTTCAGTCTTGGGTCCCTTACTGTTCTCAATATATATTAATGCATGCAAAGCTAGTTCTTTTTGCTAATGATACAAGTACAGTAATCACACTCAAGGAAATTGTAAATAATGTCTTTCACAAAATTATTAAGTGGTTCTCTGCAAATGGACTCATTAAATTTTGAGAAAAAAGTGTATGCAATTCTGTGCAGTAAATGGCGTAACACCATTGATAAATATAGGCTATGAAAGCAAGTCTATTGCTAAGGCAGAGTATTCAAAATTTCTGGATGTGTACACTAACGAGACATTGAATTTGAAGAAACATCAATGATCTGCTGAAATGATTAGGTTGAGCTACTTATGCTACTGGGGTTATTGCAAAATTTTGGTGATGAACATCATTAAATTAGCCTACTATGCCTATTTTCATTCACATGGTATCGTATTTGGGGGCAGTTCGTCACTAAGAGGAAAAGTATTCATAGCATCAGGCTAACAGCTGGAGCCCACCGAAGATGACCTTGCGGACATTTATTTAATGAACTTGAGATATTCACAGTACCCTCGCAGTACGTATATTCATTTATGACATTTGTCAATGACTCACCCCAATTCAAAAATAACAGCAAAGTGCATAGCTACAACACTAGAAGTAACGAAGATCTTCACTACTCTGGATTAAATCTCACTTTGTCACAAGAAGGTGTGAATTATGCTGCCACAAAAATATTTGGTCATTTGCCAAATAGAATTAAAATCCGGCAGATATCCAAGCAACATTTAAAAGAAAATGAAAGTATTCCTGAATGACAGCGCCTACTGAATAGATGAATCTTTAGACATGAAGTATTAACTATAAAAATATTTACTATTTTGTGTAAAGAAAACTTATGTTAAAGTGACATCCCACATCATTACGAAATGTATTAATGCTCTATGCAACAAGGATCAATGTATGTATGTATGTATGTACGTATGTATGTATGCAGACCAATTTGTCAACACAACCCATATTTCAGGGAGGTGAGGAGGTGGCTATCGTATCAGCCCTTCTTTGTGGAAGTTTGTCTACAACCACCTGCATTGCTATATTTCATTTACTTCCACAAAAGACGATGAAATTACTCTTAACGTATTAATGTCAAGAGATCCGCTTGCTATGATATAAACTGTGTATTTTTCTCTACGCAACAGCAACACACTTTATACTGTAGGCAACTACAGATGTAACAATGCGTTCTTCTTAAAGCCGCAACAGTTGAATAATTCTTTATTTGTCCTAATAAAGTATTACTCAGCAGCACCCGTTTGGTTTGACAAGAACATGTATGTGAATCTTCAGTTTCTCCCAGCTTAGTTTTGATGGAACAGTCCACAGGTGAACTGCCTGTTCGTAGTGTCCAGCGTGCACGCTATGAACCGAAAGTACAGCTATGGACTGTTCCATCAAGAATATATGTAACAGTTGAGTTCTGCAGCGAGATTTGTAACTGATACTCTGTATTTTGATATCGTTCTGAGCACTGACAAACGCTTGTCAGAAAGGATTCTGAGGTTGGCTGGTTTTACTGCCACACTGTTTCAGTACTGGGCCTTTACGTGGGATACTGCTTCACTCGTCCAGATACCCCCTTAGCAGAAAGCCGACTACTTTTCTGGTAAGTGTACGGCACAGTCACTGCCTGGAGATGCACGATTATTAACAGAAGTGAAGACTAAGCCCCTAACGCCGGGAATTTTGACAACTTTTCTAGCAAGAGGATCAATTTTAGGTCAACGTAAGAATTCATTCATTTCTGCATTTACACATTTGGTCTTACTGACTACCCAACAGACTACCTTGTCACCAAAAACATTTCTCTAGAAAAGTGAAGATATCGAAATTAAATGGAACAGCGTTGTGTACTAAAGTACATTTGCGTGACTTAACGTGCTGACGATTGCTAATGCAGGACTGGGGGAAAGACGCGAACATATTAGTTGTACTAAATTCGGCAGTTTTCGTGGAGCCGACGGCTTCGGGAAATATCTGATTCAATGCTCCACTATGGAACTGTCAAAATGCGTCTAGCTTGGTTTGATTTCAAGCCATTAGGAGTAGGATCAGACTGTCCCAAGGTCTACGCACTATCCTGACGGAAAGTAATTGTTTAATTCCTCTATAGTCGAAGTTGCCATAGCACCTTATCTACTTGCACGAGCAGTGTTCCATCATTCTGTTCTGTTATTCCTAAGAAGCAGAATAATCCTTTTATGGATCACATGTGTACAAACACGAACCTACATTTCGGGAAAAAAAATTCAACAAAATGGCGCGAATACGAGTAGAAATCTCGTCCGAGCCTATGCTTTTCACTCATGCCTGAAGTCCGTAGAACAGCAGAATTAATAGGAACGTCGGTAGGACTTTAAAACATCAAGATTTGTAATACGAAATTCGTTAGTATTTTGAGAGCGTAATAAACGAACGCGGTTTGTTTTATACGCGATAGTCTCCATAGTGAACCTAAATGAAACCTTACAGCTGCCATGACTTTGCAGAAACAAACCAAAAGAAAACAAAGAAAATAATTCAATACTGTGGGAACGCATGAAAACAGTCGTCCTTACCTTATTAAGGGTGTGGGTGTAGCAGAAGAAATTCTCGGCGCAGAAACAGCAGCACGAAATCCCAACGCAGAACGTCACACTGGACACGACTCGCTACAAATGCGACAGACGCCTGAAGCGGCAGGGCTGTGGCACGCAGTCAGTGCTGCCAACGGCTGCGAGGCCGGCAGGTACCAACTGCAGTCTGCTACGGGGGCCTCACACAGCGGGCAGCGCTTCCAGGGACCCGCGCAGAACATGCGAATGTAATACGAAGACCGTCGTCCTAATTTTGTTATTGCTGATAAATTCAGAAAAATAAAGTAATTAAATTTCATCATTTTTTCACTTGCTATTGGCTTTTCTTCATAGGTAAGACAGACTCTTCGGTTAATTTGGCGCAGCGTACAAACCATGCTTACAGGTGTATGAAAATCTAGAATTTTCCAAATCTATAAAAACTCTGGTAAAAACTGAGATAATTGACAATAAAATTAGATTTTTTATCTAAACGTAAAGTTTAAAATGTAACAGCTTACTCATTTTTTCATAAATTAAGTAAACTCTAGAGCTTCATACGGCTGTAAGTATGGTTTGTATGCTGTGCCAAATTCATAATAGAATCTCTCTTACTTATCAAGAAAAGTATACCTATAGCAACAAATGCAGCCAATAGTGGGTGAAAAATGTTGAAATTCCACATGTAAAAGGCAAATTATTTTGTTATGTTTTTGAACTTCCACTGCTATGAGTGTGATTTCTGAATAAAATGTCCTGTGGTGCCTGTCCTGCTACAAGTTGGGCCGTTTGACGTCCTACCCCCTTAAAGACAGCACAGCTGTTCATGTGCCCAGTATGTGCGGCGTTCCTTGTAAATGTGGCAGCATTTACATGCGTCAGACAATTCACAGTTGCAGAGCGTTGTACTGAGCATAAGATATTAAACAAGGGGAGCTTGTCAAGTTGACCATAACTGACCTTTACTTGGAAAACGGACGTGAACTACAGTTCGAAAACACGAGAGCCCTAGCTCACGTGTCAAACATACTGGGATTCCTTTATAAAAGAGATGAATGAGATTAGCTGGCCGGAGTGGTGGAGCGGTTCTAGGCGCTTCAGTCTGGAGCCCCGCGACCGCTACGGTCGCAGGTTCGAATACTGCCTCCGGCATGGATGTGTGTGATGTCCTTAGGTTAGTTGGGTTTAAGTAGTTCTAAGCTATAGGGGACTGATGACCTCAGAAGTTAAGTCCCATAGTGCTCAGAGCCATTTGAACCATTTTTTGAATGAGATTAGAGTGATCAGCAACAGTTTTGAAAGAGACGAGGGGAACACAGTTATTAGAGCGTGGGCGCGGCCATTGTATGTTGAAAGGAAACAACGGTGGGCGCTCGACGTTTTCAGAGAGACGGGAGCGGCAGCTTCAAACGTGGCGCCGGCCCCTCGTTCCAGCTGACGTCACTCGGTCCAGCGGCGGGCCAGCGCTGCTACACTATGTGACCAAAAGTATCCGGACACCCCCAAAAACATACGTTTCTCATATTAGGTGCAGTGTGCTGCTACCTACTGCCAGCTACTCCATATCAGCGGAACTCACGAACTTCGAATATGGTCAGGTGATAGATGTCACATCTACATCTACATCTACATCCATACTCCGCAAGCCACCTGACGGTGTGTGGCGGAGGGTACCCTGAGTATCTCTATCGGTTCTCCCTTCTATTCCAGTCTCGTATTGTTCGTGGAAAGAAGGATTGTCGGTATGCTTCTGTGTGGGCTCTAATCTCTCTGATTTTATCCTCATGGTCTCTTCGCGAGATATACGTAGGAGGGAGCAATATACTGCTTGACTCTTCGGTGAAGGTATGTTCTCGAAATTTTAACAAAAGCCCGTTCCGAGCTACTGAGCGTCTCTCCTGCAGAGTCTTCCACTGGAGTTTATCTATCATCTCCATAACGCTTCCGCGATTACTAAATGTTCCTGTAACGAAGCGCGCTGCTCTCCGTTGGATCTTCTCTATCTCTTCTATCAACCCTATCTGGTACGGATCCCACACTGCTAAGCAGTTTTCAAGCAGTGGGCGAACAAGCGTACTGTAACCTACTTCCTTTGTTTTCGGATTGCATTTCCTTACGATTCTTCCTATGAATCTCAGTCTGGCATCTGCTTTACCGACGATCAACTTTATATGTTCATTCCATTTTAAATCACTCCTAATGCGTACTCCCAGATAATTTATGGAATTAACTGCTTCCAGTTGCTGACCTGCTATTTTATAGCTAAATGATAAGGGATCTTTCTTTCTATGTATTCGCAGCACATTACACTTGTCTACATTGAGATTCAATTGCCATTCCCTGCACCATGCGTCAATTCGCTGCACATCCTCCTGCATTTCAGCACAATTTTCCATTGTTACAACCTCTCGATACACCACAGCATCATCCGCAAAAATCCTCAGTGAACTTCCGATGTCATCCACCAGGTCATTTATGTATATTGCAAATAGCAACGGTCCTATGACACTCCCCTGCGGCACACCTGAAATCACTCTTACTTCGGAAGACTTCTCTTCATTGAGAATGACATGCTGCGTTCTGTTATCTAGGAGCTCCTCAATCCAATCACACAAATGGTCTGATAGTCCATATGCTCTTACTTTGTTCATTAAACGACTGTGGGGAACTGTATCGAACGCCTTTCGGAAGTCAAGAAACACGGCATCTACCTGGGAACCCGTGTCTATGGCCCTCTGAATCTCGTGGACGAATAGCGCGAGCTGGGTTTCACACGACCGTCTTTTTCGAAACCCGTGCTGATTCCTACAGAGTAGATTTCTAGTCTCCAGAAAAGTCATTATACTCGAACATAATACGTGTTCCAAAATTCTAGAGATATAGGTCTATAGTTCTGCACATCTGTTCGACGTCCCTTCTTGAAACGGGGATAACCTGTGCCCTTTTCCAGTCCTTTGGAACGCTACGCTCTTCTGGAGACCTACGGTACACCGCTGCAAGAAGGGGGGCAAGTTCCTTCTCGTACTCTGTGTAAAATCGAACTGGTATCCCATCAGGTCCAGCGGCCTTTCCTCTTTTGGGTGATTTTAATTGTGTTTCTCTATCCCTCTGTCGTCTATTTCGATATCTACCATTTTGTAATCTGTGCGACAATCTAGAGAAGGAACTACAGTGCAGTCTTCCTCTGTGAAACAACTTTGGAAAAAGACATTTTGTGCCATACGTCTGCACGCGAGATTTCCACTCTCCTAAACATCCCTAAGTCCAATGTTTTCGAACGCAAAGGGACGCGTCCAGCACAAAAGCGTACAGGTCGACCTCGTCTGTTGACTGACAGAGACCATGGACAGTTGAAGAGGGTCGTCCAGACAGTCACACAGGAATTCCAAACTGCACCAGGATCCTCTGCAAGTACTATGACAGTTAGGTCAGTGGTGGGAAAACTTGGAGTTCACGGTCGAGCGGCTACTCACAAGCCACACATCACGCCGGTAAATGCCAAACGACGCCTCGCTTGGTGTGAGGAGCGTAAACATATGACGATTGATCAGTGGAAAAACGTTGTGTGGAGTAACGGATCACAGTACACAATCTGGCAATCTGATGGCAGGGAGTGGGTATGGCGAATGCCCGGTGAACATCATCTGTCAGAGTGTGTAGTGCCAACGGTAAAATTCGGAGGCGGTGGTGTTATGGTGTGATCGGGCTTTTCATGGCGGGAGGGGAGGCTTGCACCCCTTGTTGTTTTGCGTGGTACTCTCACAGCAAAGGCCTGCACTGGTGATTTAAGCACCTCTTTGCTTCTCACTGTTGAAGAGCAATTCGGGGATGGCGATTGCACCTTTCACCACCATCGAGCACCTGTTCATAATGCGCGGTCTGTGGCGGAGTGGTTCACGACGGTAACATTCGTGCAATGGTCTAGCCTACACGGAGTCCTGACCTGAATCCTATACAACACCTCTGGGATGTTGTGGATCGCTGACGTCGTTCCAGGCCTCACCGATCGACGTCACTACCTTTCCTCAGCGCAGAACTCCGTGAAGAATGGGCTGCATTCCGCAAGAAACCTTCCAGCACCTGATTGAACGTATGCCTGCGAGACTGGAAGCTGTCATCAAGGCTAAGGGTGGGCCAACACCATTTTGAATTCCAGTATTAGCGATGGCTAGTGCCAAGAACTTGTAAGTCATTTTCAGCCAGGTATCTTGATACTTTTGATCACATAATCTAGTTAACCGCCTCTTAACAGCCAATCACACAGAGGTGCGAATTACCAATAGAAATGTCCATCACAGAAAAGTAACTCAGCGACTCAGAAACTATTTGATTAGAGCAGGCGGTTTCTTGCACTGGAAACGATGAGACAACTAGCTGTTAATTAAGTACTGGTCAAACAAAATGTAGAATGATAATGAGACTGCATGGTAGGCTAAAAATGACTGATGAAAACCAGTTAGCAGTTCATTACCATAGCACCAGCACTGGTGGTAGACATACAAACAGATGTCTGTACGTTGTCAGTTTGGATGCTCCATACCCAAGGGGCTGATTTCATGTATCAGGTTTTGACTTGCAATTGCAGACAAGTACATGTGATTTTGACCACTACCAGTATCCCCTGTTTTTCTGTTTCTTTTTTTTAATGAAGCATTACCACTATTATTATTGAGCTTATAGAAAACAGGAGATTATACAAAAATGCAACTGATGAACAAAGAAAAGCTGAATACAGAAGACTAAGGAATTTAGTTAATAGAGAATCTAGGAAAGCAAAAGAAAATTTGAAACTTCCTGGCAGATTAAAACTGTGTGCCGGACCGAGACTAGAACTCGGGACCTTTGCCTTTCGCGGGCAAGTGCTCTACCAAGTCAGCTACCCAAGCACGACTCACGCCCCGTCCTCACAGCTTTACTTCTGCCAGTACCTCCTCTCCTACCTTCCAAACGTTACAGAAGCTCTTCTGCGAACCTTGCAGAACTAGCACTCCTGAAAGAAAGGATATTACGGAGACATGGCTTAGCCGCAGCCTGGGGGATGTTTCTGGAATGAAATGTTCACTCTGCAGAAATGTGCAGGGAAGTGGAAGAAAATATGCAAAACGGAAGAAACTGATTTAGCCTACAGAAAGGCAAATCAGTTTTTTAACAAACGTAAAACAACACTCTTAGGCACAATAGAAAATAAAGAGGGGAAATTGCTGTTTGGTGAAGACTTAGTAAAGAGATGGAAAGAATACATAGAGGTGTTGTACGCCGAAACACCTCTTTCCGAGGAAGTAATAGGAAGAGAAGAGCAAGAAGATGAAGGTGACAAGGGAGAAGCCATTCTGCAAGAAGAATTTTACAGAGCTCTAAAAGGACTACGAGACAACAAAGCAACCGGTATTGATGACATCCCTGCAGAACTAATAAAGAACCTTGGTGACAGCACGAAAGTGATGCTGCTTAAACGTATTAGGTCCATCTACAACACAGGAGAGATACCGACAGACTTCCGGAAATGTATCATTATTCCTATTGAAACGGAACTTGTTGTACCGTTCCAATGTTTTATTAAATTGCTAGCACGTAGAAATTATTTGCAAGAGTTTCTTCTCTTGCAGGTAATACCTCAGCTGGTGTCCAAAACGAGAGAATGGACTAAACAGTGTTATATATTGAATTTTTTTATGTTGTGTCCCATGTTTCCCAGTTTGCTTTCATTTGTGCGACCTGGACTGTATAAATGAGTGAATGTGTGAACTAGCAGAGAGCTTTAGGCACAGATTGTAACACTGCACGAATGGTCGTCCTGGCTTAAGGTAGTACAAACCCCCCAAGCGTGAACAAGTTTAGCAGAGACCAAGTTTGCAGGTCAGGGCAAAGATGACACGTGGGCGCGCGTACTGGCTCTGTCAGGTTGACACGCCATCCACACCACGTTTGTAAGCGGAACTGTTAGGCGAATTCGCTTGGAAGAGCACTTGTTCCTGGGTCGTGGTGCGGGACAGACATGGAGACGCAGCTCCCGTCTTGGTAATGTTAACACAGGTATTAGATTGTCTCAAATCTGCTGTGTAATGAAGTCCAGATGTTGAAATCAGGTGCGAGATTAGTGCGAGATTACCACTGAACACCATAAGAGAATTGATTTTCTTAATTTACTCGAATTTCAGTAGACCTTGCGTCAGTGCCCTGTTCAGGCAACGCACCATGTGCCATAAGCTCACGGTCACGTTACTGCTCTGTGCTTAACGGAAATTCACTCATTCAATGTATTTTAATCTGCTCTTCCATTTACAGTAATATTTTTGGGGATTTTTATTTATTTTCCGTATGTTTTCTTTGTGAATTGGTTTCGCGCCACTTGGTCGGTTGGAGCAACCGCCGCATTGATATATTGTAGTTTCGGTCTGAAAATATATTGTACACGATGAATAATCATACGATAGTGAGCGAGGGTAAAATAGGGAAGGGATAATCGTGTGTGTCCATATTTTTCTGGGTTTCTGTTGGCTACTGAAACTTGACCATGTGGGTTGAACAGCATTGCAGTGATGTTTCTTGTGCACCCCCATAACGATCTGATTTGTTGGCGATGTTGTGCGTTAAGTAAAATACACGTGCCACTAGGAAAAGTATCGGATTTTAATGCCCACTGATTTTACTACGTCCATCATAAAAAATAGGTGGCAGTGGGTACCCCAGGCGAATTATGGGTCATGAAAGCAAATAAAAGCTATATACTGCCTATTAAGCCCTGTATAGGTGCCTTCTGTAATGGTTAAAAGAAATGCTTTATCTGTTGCATTCCAATTTTTACCGGTTCATTAAAACCTTCCGCTAGAAATTATTAATACCCAGCAATAACTCGCAGGGGCCAGTAATTTCGTGGACCACACGAACTTAAGAAACCATTTACTACAGATGGTAGCTTGCAGGAGCGGTAGGACATGTCGAAGCGACGGTAATCTACCTACTTAGGTAGACTTTTACCACCACCAGTACTAGAAGGTTATGTTGCACGTGGCGACCCCGCCTGGATATCGAGTCACAGGTCCTTTTGATCAGTAATTAGGTTGCATTAAATTAACAAAATTGAATGAAATAGTAATTTTTTCTTGTGTAGTGGAGCACAATTCTGCTTGTGCTGAATAGAGCGTTGCTTCTATCTATGTTGTGTTCTGCTGATTTTGTTGTGTCTTGGCCTATAGTTGAATTTACGGGTGTTTTGGTACATGAGATCGGTTAATTAGATATTTCTGGGTTATTTTGTTGTACGTTGTATAGTGTGTAGGGGACAGTGATTAAAACCGTAAACATAGGTAATGAGTCAGATTATTACTAGAGTGCGCGCGAAAAGCATAGCAGAGATGGATATGTTGCACGACGAAAACGGTGGTGTGTGCAGCACGCAGGGATTGCCGGCTGGTGCGGAGTACCAAACCGGGGTGAGCTGACCGCGGGCCACGGACAAACAGTGGAGCCTCGTGCGTTCGTAACGGGACTCGGGCCCCAGGCAGGCAGTGCGGAGGCGGCCTCGGAAGCCACCAGCACGAGTGAGGGTGCGACTCAGGAATGTGCATCCGAGCCAACTTTCACAGCACAGGCTAGCGCGGGAAATACGGGCCACGAGAACCCACTGCTAGCAAGTGTTTTGCAATTCGTGAAGCAGCAAGCCGATGATCAGAAGAGGGTAAATAAGGCGTTAGAAGACTCAAATAAGACATTACTGGACTCAAACAATTATAATATAATTTGACCTTACAAATTAATAACTCAAATAAGGCATTACGCGAGGAACTAACAAGAAAATTAGACGAACAGATAGGCGCAATTAATAGCCGTTTTGACGAACAAGAACGCAAGCTAGGGCACCAACAGGAACGCCTAGAAGCGTTAGAAACCCGAGTCGAAACAGCCACTGCTGGAAACCAGGCACTGGCTGACTCCATGTTAAAGGAGTTACAGTCTGTGCAAACCGAAGTCAGCGAGGCCACAAACAGACTCGAAAACCGGGTCACAGTGCTTGAAAGTGACCTGTCCCTGCGAGAAATAGTGCTTCCTTCCGAGTCGCAAGTTAGAGAAGTATAGGAGAGCGTCTGCACGGAACAGAGAGAAGTGGTTGCTCGTGTGAGCGAGCAGGTGGCCGCTCAGGGTGAGCAGCTAACGGCGCAAGGTCGTGAATCAGGTAGGCGTCCTGACGAGTGCGGTAGAGGAAATCGCGCTGAATAATGGAACGGACTCGGATAGGACACGGCCAGTACCTGTCGCGGAATCCGCAGAAATTCAGTCACTTCTGCAGTTTAAAAGGGTGCAGGCGGATATTAGCAAATGCAATCGGGACATGATAGCTGACCTGCATAATAAGCTGCAGGAAAATCAAAGCGCCAACGGCAGTAATTCTGTCAGTAATGCGGCTAGGGGAGCAGAACGTTCCAGCAGTGAACGTAGGCGCAGAGAAGAAGAGGAATACCGTGATTTTGAAGGGAGACTCGGTAATTTAAGGCGTAATCCGGAGCCGCCTACTCGGACGGCTGATCATGGTATGAATTTTGATACTGACGAGGAAGAATGCAGGAGACACTTTGTCTCAGTGCAATCTTATTTTCTTTTCCCCGACGCGACCCACGACGTAGCGCCCTCGATGTGGCTCAATCAGTTTGGACACTCGCTCTGCCTCGCTCCTGGGGAGATGTGCTAAGAGTAAAATTCGCGCGCAGTCACCTGAGAGGTGAAGCGGCTACCCCGATTACAAATAATGCTTAAGGACTGTCGAACGTACGAGGACTTTAAGGCGGCTTTCCTCAGCGAGGTCTGGTCTCGGAGCATGCAAGAGCGGGAGAAACTGAGCAACGTAACGCGAGAGAACTACGTCGACAGTACGTTCAGACACCCAGTAGAGTACTACAAAGACATGGTCAAGAGCAATCACTTCCTTGATGCACCGTATGATCCTAAGGAACTCAATAGAATCTGTCTTACTAAACTCCCGAGCAAACCGCGTAAACAAATTACAATTGCGGGAACAGGCATGGACGAAGTTAGTGGCTTTCAGAACCTGCTGCAAGAGTTGGGTACTGAAAGAAATATAAGTGAGCAGCAAAACGCCGTTAGGTTTGAAGGAAAGCGCGACGAGAATGTCGGGCGAAGGCGCAACCAGAGTTGGAGAGTTTTCCGGTAATAATAATCACGGTCGTGGACATGACAGGCGTGGGCGCGCCTCTTGGAGCCCGCGACAACGCAGCAGAGGCTGGGGACGCCCTAGGGAAGAGCGGTTCCGTCCTAACGAGCAGAATTCGTGGCACGCAGCAGGCGGGAGGTCAGAGGAGCCACGTAATTCCCGCGGTGGTACGGAACGCGAAAACAGGGGATCAATATCTGGCAGACTTCCAAGGAATCCTGAACGAAATTCCATACGGGACGATGAAGCTCAGTCCTACACTGGTCCTGTACAATCAGGCACCTCCCAATAGAATTAGGGAACTGGTAGATTGGCCACCAGAAAGGCGGCAACAACACAGGGTAGTGGTAGAGTTAGCAATTGCAAATATCAGGAAGGAGGCGTTAAGTAGAAAAAGGCAACAAAGGGGACGCATTAGATAATTAGTACTGGAAATTGGTGATAAGGTTCTCGTGAGGACTCATAGATTATCCAAAAGACACCGGCATATTAGCAGTAAGTTTTTCAACGTGTATTCAGGACCCTTTAGGGTGAGACGTGTCGCACATCAGAACGCCAGTGAAATCGAAACTGTCAGGTCTCGTAAGCCAAGAGGCTTGCACCACATATCCAACGTCAAAAAATGGATAGAGTAAGAACAAGGGACAGGAGGGTCATCGTTTACAGGCAACCATTTAGTGTAGTGTAATCATAGTACTCCACAATATCTTGGGCAATGGATTTGGTACTCTTCTTGCTGTCCTTGCCTGGTCATAAGCTAGAAGCTATGTGGAAAAAACGAGTGTCAAAGGAAGATATTCGTACGTTATGGTGGTGATTTGCTCTGGAGAAGCGAGGATCACTCGTAAGGGAAACGAGAAGTAGTTACGCTGGGAAAGGTAGACCTTTGCAAAGTATATTGATGGGGAAACGCGCCATAGATGCGCTTATGTGGTAGTAAAGGATCGCGCCAAGGTAGCGACGGGACCAGTTGTCGGTTGCAAAAGGCACCGAATTTTTTTGTGTGGTTGTGGTATTTGTGTTTTAGTGTTGTGCAGAGACGCAGCGCTATAAAGTGTTACTGACTTACGCGGTGGTGACTTTGAGAGACCCCGAGAGCGAGCTGAACTTGGTAAGGAGTATGTGACACACCGTAGCAAGGATAATCAGACGGAGGCAAGTTAAGGTTCCTGGAGGCAAACCATCCAGAGGAATGAAGGCACGACTGAATGAAGAGGAAGCCCCAGAGAGGTAACAGGGGGAGTACCGACTGCAGTCACGAATGACATCTTGACGTAAGAGGATGATACTCTAGATACAAGATGTAAAGTGTCCCCTTAGATTTATAACTATTAGCATGTGGTATGCGGTTTCTGTGCTTGAATGTTTGTTCCCAGGGAATAAACAGCACTAAAAGGGACGTGATGCTGATTAGAATGGCCTCAGATGAAATTGCGAGTAAAGAGGACTGATGTGATGACCCAGAGTTGTTGGTGTAATGTTCTGTGAGTCTTTTCCAAGTAAAAAACAGCCGTAAGTTGTTCTTGGCGGACTGAACTTGACAAAACAGAGAGGAAACATCTGAGTCGGGTAAAGCATGAAACTGTAATGAGAGGTAATAACTCCAGGCGGTATCATTCCAATGAACCTTTTATTCTATGTTATTTCTTGTGATGTGTAACTAGCTACTCAGTGTTTGATGGTGTGATAAACTGGTCATACCTAATGGATGAGCAGTTACGTCGCCAGTGTTGGCTTTACCTGTGTGTTAAAGGAACAAAAAAAAAAAAAAAAAAAAAAAAAAACAACGTTGGGATAATGCTTCTAGCTATCTGTCAGTACTGCTAACGATCTCTCATAATAGTAGATTAGAAAATTTTGATGGTGAAAGGAATATCTAAAACGTTGTGGTGTGACATATAAATGTCTGCAGTAATACTCGAGTAGTTTGAAAATGCGAGCATGCAAGAAGGAAGGAAGATAGAGAGGTAGATCGTGGTGGTGGTGTAGTGGTTTACACAACAATCCCCAAAACCCAAGATACCTGCCCTACTCAACAATCGAGACAGAAGGGTTGCTCCTTTATGGGCACTCAAATATGATTGGTATCTAAGGAAGCAGCCATAAGAATTTAACAGTTGTCAGAGAGAAGTAAATGACCTGTAGCCAAAAAAATAGGCTAGCAATTTTTATAAAACGTCTTCCGCACAGTAACGCCTTTTGGAGACGTATTTTTTTCCTGTGTTGTAATTATTATTCACGAATCGAGAAACCTGTATTTGAACTCAGTTACTGTAAATTGCCAAACAGATTAGCGTAAGATTTCAGAGAGGCCTGTGTACAAACAAAATGTAATATGTACAGGTTAAGAATTATTTTGTATTGGTAACTATTTGCCATCCATTGTAAAGCCCTGGTGAAACCTGTAAGCCCACATCCCGTGGTCGTGCGGTAGCGTTCTCGCTTCCCACGCACGGGTTCCCGGGTTCGATTCCCGGCGGGGTCAGGGATTTTCTCTGCCTCGTGATGGCTGGGTGTTGTGTGCTGTCCTTAGGTTAGTTAGGTTTAAGTAGTACTAAGTTCTAGGGGACTGATGACCATAGATGTTAAGTCCCATAGTGCTCAGAGCCATTTGAACCATTTTTTGAAACCTGTAAATAATTTTGTACTGTAGGTTAATTGAGAAATGTACTTGGTGTACTCAAATGAGGAGATGATGACCACTAACAATTAACAGAATGACGATTGTTCTGTCTGAATGTTGCAAGGCGATGGCGAGGAAAGGGCGGCTTACCGAGTCCCGGTGGCAAGGACACGGGAGAACCTGCCCCGGTGCTGCAGCCGAGCGCGGAAGGGCGCGCACGCACGGGCCAGGCGGTATGAACGGAGCCTTGCAGCCCTCCCCCACCCCACGTGGCAGAGCCGGGGCGTGGCTAGCCGTCCACGGCGGCCCTGTGCTGACGCACCACTCTCAGCTGCTGGCACGCGCCGACGGCCTCGGGCGGCTACCTGCGGGTATTCACGGCCATGCGGAGCGGCTCAGCCTTTTAACCACTAAAGAGGCCCTGATGTTATCGCTCCGGCGCATCTTGTCAGGGGGCGACTCGCATGCCGTTACGACTGGATGCAAGAGGCGGCGGTCGTAATGACTTTAGCACAAGCCATTAGCGTGACCGAACTTGTCAGGTGAAGTAGGTTGCTGTTTGGTTTGTTTCCAGAGCCAAGAGATGATGGGGTACAGACTGAAGGCTCCTATGGACACGGAAATTAGGGACAACCCTTGAAAGACTGGCAATATAAAGACAGCGGATTTCGGACTTAGGGCATAAACTCGCCGATATTTAATTAGATCCTGATGAACTACACTAGCAGTTTTACTGATCCATGATAGGTTTCGGCCTCAAAGAGGACATAACCTCGCCGATATTTGACTAAGTAGATGATATCACGATGAACTTCACTAGCACTTTTCGTGATCCATGATAGGTTTTGACGTAAAGAGGACTTGGAACCTCCGTTATTTAATGAAGAAAAGTGTGTCGTGATGAACTTCACTTGCATTTTCAGTGATCCATGACGTTGAGGTGTAGACACCGCCAGCAGTGCCTGCTGAGAGAGCTACGAACTGTTCGCCACCGAAAGTTAAGGCAATAAGACTAGTAAACCTGCCACGCAATAATTTAGCGGTTGAATGAGGACAGTAGGAAAACTTCAAGCCATAAAGGAACACAAACGTTCAGAACGATTGTATGACAATTGATTTAAGTGGGCTTACGGTAACTGCTGTACCTTTAGTCCAGCCCATTCCACTAGTCATAGTGCTTGCAGGACAACAAAGGCAACCGCTTTAACAGTGTGTTCACTGCCAACGGACCTCTAGCTTGCCATCAGAATTTCGCAGAAGACAATTGATCTGGGCGCAATAAAACTTAAGGAGACAGCATGTGAGGCATGAGAGACGGCAGAGTGTAATAGGCTACCCCCCAAAAGTTACTTTGGAAGAAAGCCCTCCCCGACAACAACCCTAGATTGTGTGCGTGTGACTTAACAGTGCCGCGTTGACTACTGAAGTGTAGGAAGTGCCAGTGATAACCGACCTAACCAGAGAGCTAGCCCCTTCTTTCAAGTGTTTCTGTATCATGCCACTCAAGAGAGAATCTTGTATCTTATTCATGTGAATATGTTGAGTAAGATGTATAAAGTATTACTTGTCCTACATTAGTCGGTTTATCCTTCTTTGATGACTTCATAGCAGATTCTGAGCAGAGAGGAAAAGGAGAGGACCATTGGCTTTAACATAAAGTATTATCTCTAAGGTTAGAAGTATAGTAAGGTGCATGTCGTTAGTCTGTCATCTACCAGCCTGAAACTGGGGATGTAAGATGGGGTAAATTTTCTGACCCAAAGCAAGATGTACACCCAATGAGTTAATCAGAACCTAGGCCGACAATGTTTCTCTCAATCCTGTCTGGCCAGAATTAAGTGTGTGTCATGACAAGGCGGCCATAAGCCTCAGTGTAGCAGAGATAAGATACTTGATTTTAACTGGACCTAAGACATGTGTCAAGGGAAATTGTTTTGTGAGCTATTTGTGCCTATATAATTGTTCATAACATTGCTTTCATGGCCCACGTAGCTTTATTGCAATCAATAATGAGAATGCTTTATTAAGGGTTTAGTGATAGGCTAGCAGACTCAATAACTAATGAAACTTAAATTAGAGTTTTTACTAGAGTTTCTGATAAGATGAATAATAGAAAAAGGTTTGTAGCCCCTGAAGGCGATATATTTTTATTAAGCGATTGTTTATTCATTTTTGATGTGTTGTTAAACAGTAACTGCCACCCTTGCTATAATTGTTTCATCTCACAGTGTCTTGACATAACTAAGAGTGTTTCCATTATGTGTATTTATTTGTCTTTGAAATTACGTGAATATTTCTCATTTTAATATTTTGAACAGTACTTCTGTGATGCCTATTGAGAACCACTAACTGCCCCCCTTGTTATGAGTGTTCCAATTCACAGTGTGTTAAAACAATTAAGTGTGTTTCCACAATGTGTACCCATCTGTATTGTACAATTGTGATTAATTACTTAAGGTGATATCGTTTCTAGAACCTTCAAGGATGCTCTGAATATTTGTTGCAATAATTCATTGTGTTTGCATAATGTGTACCCATCTGTATTTTATAATTGAGATTAATTACCTGAGATGATGTCACTTATAGAACATTCACAATGCTGAGATTATTTGTTGCAATTGTCACTGCGTCAATGATATTATTTTGTGCGGTCTTGGCAGACTAACTGTCCAGTGTTGTACTTTGAACAGTGCCTAGCATAGCATGTTAAAAATATATGTATATAAAACAGATTGGTGCAGCGTGGAGGTTAGGGTCTTCTCCCCGTGGCACCAATTGAAAAATGTTCTTGACTGTCGTTCCATCGGAAAGCCAGCCCGAAGTCCATTTTCTTCGAAGATACCAGAGTGTGATGAAACGGAACTTGTTGTACCGTTCCAATGTTTTATTCAATTGCTAGCACGCAGAAATTATTAGCAAGAGTTTCTTCTCTTGCAGGTAATACCTCAGCTGGTGTCCAAAAGGAGAGAATGGACTAAACAGTGTTATTTATTGAATTTTTTTATGTTGTGTCCCACGTCTCCCATTTTCCTTTCATTTGTGCAGCCTGGACGGTATAAATGAGTGAATGTGTGAACTAGCAGAAAGCTTTAGGCACAGATTGTAACACTGCATGAATGGTCGTTCTGGTGTAGGATAATACCAACCCCCCAAGTGCGAACAAGTTTAGCAGAGACCAAGTTTGGAGGTCAGGGCAAAGATGACACGTAGCCGCGCGAATTGGCTCTGTCAGGTTGGCGTGCCCCCCCCCCCCCCCCCCCCCCCCGCACGATTGTAAGCGGAACGGTTAGGCGAATTCGGTTGGAAGAGCACTTGTTCCTGGGTCGTGGTGCGGGACAGACATAGAGACGCAGCTCCCGTTTTGGTAATGTTAACATAGGTATTAGATTGTCTCAAATCTGCTCTGTAATGAAGTCCAGATGTTGAAATCAGGTGCGAGATTACCACTGAACACCAAAGGGAATTGATTTTCTTAATTTACTCGAATTTCAGTAGACCTTGCGTCAGTGCCTTGTTCAGGCAACGCACATTGTGCCTTAAGCTCACGGTCACGTTACTGCTCTGTGCTTAACGGAAATTCACTCATTCAATGTATTTTAATCTGCTCTTCCATTTACAGTAATGTTTTGGGGATTTTTATTTATTTTCCATATGTTTTCTTTGTGAATTTGCTTTCGCGCCACGTGGTCGGTTGGAGCAACCGCCGCATTGATAAATTGTAGTTTCGGTGTGAAAATATATTGTACACGATGAATAATCATACGATAGTGAGCGAGTGTGAAATAGGGAAGGGATAATCGTGTGTGTCCATATTTTTCTGGGCTCTGTTGCCTACTGAAACTTGGCCATGTGGGTTGAACAGCATTGCAGTGATGTTTCTTGTGCACCCCCATAGCGATCTGATTTGTTGGCGATGTTGTGCGTTAAGTAAAATAGTCGTGCCACTAGGAAAAGTATCGGATTTTAATGCCCACTGATTTTACTCCGTCCATCATAAAAAATAGGTGGCAGTGAGCACCCCAGTCGAATTCTGGGTCATGAAAGCAAATAAAAGCTGTATACTGCCTATTAAGCCCTGTATAGGTGCCTTCTGTAGTGGTTTAAAAAAATGCGTTATCCGTTGCGTTCCAATTTTTACCGGTTCATTAAAACCTTCCGCTAGAAATTATTAATACCCAGCAATAACTCGCAGGGGCCAGTAATTTCGTGGTCCACACGAATTTAAGAAACCATTTACTGCAGACGGTAGCTTGCAGGAGCGGTTGGACAGGTCATAGCGACGGTAACCCACCTACTTAGGTAGACTTTTACCACCACCAGTACTGGATGGTTACGTTGCACTATACCAAAGCAGACAGTAGCTACAAAATGTGAGCAGTACCGAACTGTAAGTCTAATATCACATGCATAAAAAATTCTCATAAAATTAGTTCTGAAGAGAATTGAAGAGAAGGTGCAGGATATGCTGAGTGAAGATCAGTTTGGTCCAGAAGGGGATTGGGAACAAGAGAGGTGATTCTGGCACTAAGACTCGTTATCGAAAGGCAATGACAGAAAAATACACCAACTTGTATTGCCTCTGTAGACCTGGAAAAGGCATTTGTTAACGTTATCTGGCAAGAGATGTTCAGAGTACTGAGGAAAAGTGGAATAAAGTACAAAGACATCCGTGTGATACTCAGTTTCTATAAGAATGAGGCGGCAGAGATTAGGGACTGTCACCAGGAACAAGAAGCAAATATTAGAAAAGGGGTAAGACAAGGGTGTGCTCTCTCTCCTCTTATATTCAATGCTTGCGCCTAGGAAACTATAGACCAAGTTCGAGAAACTACTAAGTTGGGTATGAAAATTAGTGGGCTGAAGATAGACATGGTACGTTATGCAAATGATATTGCTATAGTCACCGAGACAAAAGAAGATCTATGGGAAGTCCTCAGAACAATGGAAAAAATTCTATGCAATCAGTGTGGAATGAGAATAAACAAGAAAAAGACTAAAGTGATGGCATGCAGTAAGGGGCAGAATATGAACGTCTGAGAATGAGAATTGGAAGAGAGGAACTGGAAGTCATAGAGGAATTTACTTACCTGGGAAGCAAAATCACAAGGGATGGTAGAAGCTGGAAAGAAATTGCGACCAGAATACAAAAGGCCAAAATTCCATTTAACTGGCGGAGGAACTTACTCACCAGCAACAACATCAGCCTGAAAATGAGGAAACGTATCATGAAAGCTTTCGTTTGGAGTGTGGCCCTATAAGGGTGTGAAACTTAGACAATTGGAAGAGAAGAGAGAAGAAGGCTAGAGGCCCTGGAGATGTGGTGCTATAGAAAGACGATGAAGATCAGCTGGAGAGACAAAAAGTAACGAATGAAGAGGTGCTTAGAAGAGTACAGGAAACCAGATGTCTGTGGAGGCACATCTAAACAAGAAGAGACAAACTTTTAGGGCACGTCCTACGACACAACAAAATGATTGGAACAATAGCAGAAGGAGCAACTGAGGGAAGCAATCGGCGGGGGTGACCAAGGATATCACACATGCAACACATCATGAATGACGTTGGATGTAACACATACGTGGAAACGAAGACAAAGTCAGACAGAAGAGAGGAATGGCGCTCTGCTGCAAACCAACCTCAGGGTTGAACACTAAAAGAAAAGAAGACCAGTGTTAGAAGTCCGGGTGGGACAGTGGGTCCGTGTGATCCTGTGCACACTACAGGTGAGGGCAAAGCTGCACCGACTCCACCAGGGCCACACCTACGAAAGAAGTGTGGTTGCGGAAAGCATTACTTGGCTATTGGCCACTGCACAGTCGTTAAAAATTCTCTTCGTCTACATCTCCATTCCATACTAAAGATGAAAATGCATTTGACGTAATTGTCAGAACATAGTTACACTTTGAGTATGCGAGCTGGATGGAAACACGGTAAGTTAGTTTGGCTGTACAGACTCGCTTCCAAGTGATACAGTGCCATTAATATCTGCAGGTGCATATAATATTTAGAGAAAAAGAAACTGTTTGGCTGGTGGATATTGGGTTTATTAGCTGGAACATCTTTCTTTCCATAATAAGAAAAGGAGTTTGTTATTAATTCCCTTTGTTTAGTAAAGAATTTGCAGAATGTTTACTCCTCACCGTATGATGAAGCCGTAGTATATGCGGAAATGTTCTCCTTGTGTGACTGTAGAGTTATACAGTGTGACTTAGACAGAGTTTCTGTTTTGTCTGGATGAATGGCCGTTTCTCTAAACGTAGGTTCAAAATGGTTCAAATGGCACTGAGCACTATGGGACTCAACTGCTGAGGTCATTAGTCCCCTAGAACTTAGAACTAGTTAAACCTAACTAACATAAGGACATCACAAACATCCATGCCCGAGGCAGGATTCGAACCTGCGACCGTAGCGGTCCTGTGGTTCCAGACTGCAGCGCCTTTAACCGCACGGCCACTTCGGCCGGCCAATCTAAACGTAGGAAAATGTAAATTAATGCAGATAAGTAGGAAGAAAAATCCTGTAATGTTTGAGCACAGTGACAGTGCTGTGCTACTTGACAAATTCACATCGGTTAAATATCTACTCATAACATTGCAAAGTGATATGAAATCTAATGAGCACATTAAAACAGCAGTAAGGAAGGTGGATTTTCAGCTACAGTTTACTGGAAAAGTTTTAGGAATGTGTAGCTCACCTACAAAAGGAGACCACATACACAACACTAAGGCAACCCTATTCTTGAGTACCCTTAGAGTATTTGGCATCCTCAGAAAGTAATATTAAAGAAAGACATTGAAGCAATACAGAAGCACTCTGCTAGATCTGTTACCAGTAGATTTGACCATCGTGAGACTGCTACTGAGACGCTACATAAACTCAAATGGGAATCCCTAAAGGGAAGACGACACACTTCCCATGAAATAGCTACAGCCGCCTGTAGAAAAATCTACAGCGACCAACATATATTTTGCATAACTATCACAAACACCAGATAAATTAGAGCTCTTGCGGAGGCATGTAAGCAATATTTTTTTCCCTCGCTTAGAGTGGAATAGAAAAGGAAATCGTTGGTAGTGGTACATGGTATCCTCCACAATACAACATACAGTGGCTTGCTGACTTATGTACATAGATGTAGATGTAACACAGAGTTTTCGGAACAGTATCAGAATGAACATATTGTCTTGTTGGGACACTGTAGTGAAGTTGTCACTTGCCAATGGTGAACTGCCATGTTTCATTATTTACATGAGTGCTATGAGGAATAAATACAAAATCAAATAGGGGTAATGCAGGAGTAGGTTTAATAATGAATAAAAAATAGGAGTTCGGGTAAGCTACTACATAGCCGGCCGCGGTGGTCTAGCGGTTCTAGGCGCCCAGTCCGGAACCGCGCGACTGCTACGGTCGCCGGTTCGAATCCTGCCTCGGGCATGGATGTGTGTGATGTCCTTAGGTTAGTTAGGTTTAAGTAGTTCTAAGTTCTAGGGGACTGATGACCACAGTAGTTAAGTCCCATAGTGCTCAGAGCCATTTGAACCATTTGAAGCTACAACAAACAACATAGTGAACGCATTATTGTGTCCAAGATAGACACGAAGCCCATGCCTATGACAGTAGTACAAGTCTATATGCCAACTAGCTCTGCAGATGACGAAGAAATTGAAGAAATGTATGATGAGATAAAAGAAATTATTCAGATAGTGAAAGGAGACGAAAATTTAATCTACATCTACATCTATACTCCGCGAGCCACCTTACGGTGTGTGGCGGAGGGTACTTATTGTACCACTATCTGATCCCCCCTTCCCTGTTCCATTCACGAATTGTGCGTGGGAAGAACGACTGCTTGTAAGTCTCCGTATTTGCTCTAATTTCTCGGATCTTTTCGTTGTGATCATTACGCGAGATATATGTGGGCGGTAGTAATATGTTGCCCATCTCTTCCCGGAATGTGCTCTCTCGTAATTTCGATAATAAACCTCTCCGTATTGCGTAACGCCTTTCTTGAAGTGTCCGCCGCTGGAGCTTGTTCAGCATCTCCGTAACGCTCTCGCGCTGACTAAATGTCCCCATGACGAATCGCGCTGCTTTTCGCTGGATCATGTCTATCTCTTCTATTAATCCAACCTGGTAAGGGTCCCATACTGATGAGCAATACTCAAGAATCGGACGAACAAGCGTTTTGTAAGCTACTTCTTTCGTCGATGAGTCACATTTTCTTAGAATTCTTCCTATGAATCTCAACCTGGCGCCTGCTTTTCCCACTATTTGTTTTATGTGATCATTCCACTTCAGATCGCTCCGGATAGTAACTCCTAAGTATTTTACGGTCGTTACCGCTTCCAATGATTTACCACCTATGGCATAATCGTACTGGAATGGATTTCTGCCCCTATGTATGCGCATTATATTACATTTATCTACGTTTAGGGAAAGCTGCCAGCTGTCGCACCATGCATTAATCCTCTGCAGGTCCTCCTGGAGTACGTACGAGTCTTCTGATGTTGCTACTTTCTTGTAGACAACCGTGTCATCTGCAAATAGCCTCACGGAGCTACCGATGTTGTCAACTAAGTCATTTATGTATATTGTAAACAATAAAGGTCCTATTACGCTTCCCTGCGGTACTCCCGAAATTACCTCTACATCTGCAGATTTTGAACCGTTAAGAATGACATGTTGTGTTCTTTCTTCTAGGAAATCCTGAATCCAATCACAAACCTGGTCCGATATTCCGTAAGCTCGTATTTTTTTCACTAAACGTAAGTGCGGAACCGTATCAAATGCCTTCCTGAAGTCCAGGAATACGGCATCAATCTGCTCGCCAGTGTCTACGGCACTGTGAATTTCCTGGGCAAATAGGGCGAGCTGAGTTTCACATGATCTCTGTTTGCGGAATCCATGTTGGTTATGATGAAGGAGATTTGTATTATCTAAGAACGTCATAATACGAGAACACAAAACATGTTCCATTATTCTACAACAGATTGACGTAAGCGAAATAGGCCTATAATTATTCGCATCTGATTTATGACCCTTCTTGAAAATGGGAACGACCTGCGCTTTCTTCCAGTCGCTAGGTACTTTACGTTCTTCCAGCGATCTACGATAAATTGCTGATAGAAAGGGGGCAAGTTCTTTAGCATAATCACTGTAGAATCTTAAGGGTATCTCGTCTGGTCCGGATGCTTTTCCGCTACTAAGTGATAGCAGTGGTTTTTCAATTCCGATATCGTTTATTTCAATATTTTCCATTTTGGCGTCCGTGCGACGGCTGAAGTCAGGGACCGTGTTACAATTTTCCTCAGTGAAACAGTTTCGGAACACTGAATTCAGTATTTCTGCCTTTCTTCGGTCGTCCTCTGTTTCGGTGCCATCGTGGTCAACGAGTGACTGAATAGGGGATTTAGATCCGCTTACCGATGGGGGACTGGAATTCGATAGTAGGAAAAGGAAGAGAAGGAAACATAGTAGGTGAATATGGATTGGGGGTAAGAAATGAAAGAGGAACCTGCCTGGTAGAATTTTGCACAGAGCACAACTTAATTATAGCTAACACTTGGTTCAAGAATCATAAAAGAGGGTTGTATACATGGAAGAAGCCTGGAGATACTGACAGGTTTCAGATAGATTATATAATGGTAAGACAGATATTTAGGAACCAAGTTTTAAATTGTAACACATTTGCAGGGGAGATGTGGACTCTGACCAAAATCTATTGGTTATGAACTGTAGATTAAAACTGAAGAAACTGCAAAAAGGTGGGAATTTAAGGAGATGGGACCTGGATAAACAGGAAGTGCAAAATGGCTAAGCAGGGATGGCTAGAGGACAAATGTAAGGATTTAGAGGCTTATCTCACTAGGGATAAGATAGATACTGCCTACAGGAAAATTAAAGAGACCTTTGGAGAAAAGAGCTCAGATGGAAACCCAGTTCTAAGCAAAGAAGGGAAAACAGAAAGGTGGAAGGCGTATATAGAGGGACTATACAAGGGCGATGTACTTGAGGGCAATCTTATAGAAAGGGAAGACGATGTAGATGAAGATGAAATGGGAGATATGATACTGCAGGAAGAGTTTGATAGAGCACTGAAAGACCTAAGTCGAAACAAAGCCCCGGGAGTAGACAACATTCCATTAGAACTACTCACGGCCTTGGGAGAGCCAGTCCTCACAAAACTTTGCCATATGATGAGCAAAATGTATGAGACAGGCGAAATACCCTCAAACTTCAAGGAGAATATAATAATTCCAATCCAAAAGAAAGCAGGCGTTGACAGATGCGAAAATTACCGAACTATCAGCTTAATAAGTCACATCTGCAAAATACTAACGCGAATTCTTTGCAGACGAATGGAAAAGCTGGTAGATGCCGAGCTCGCGGAAGATCAGTTTGGATTCCGTAGAAATATGGGAACACCTGAGGCAATACTGACCCTACGACTTATCTTAGAAGGTAGATTAAGAAAAGGTAAACCTACGTTTCTAGCATTTGTAGACTTGGAGAAAGCTTTTGACAATGTTGACTGGAATACTCTCTTTCAAGTTCTGAACGTGGCAGGGGTAAAATACAGGGAGCGAAAGGCTATTTACAATTTGTACAGAAACCAGAAGCCAGTTATAAGAGTCGAGGGACATGAAAGGGAAGCAGTGGTTGGGAAGGGAGTGAGACAGGGTTGTAGCCCCTCCCCGATGTTATTCAATCTGTATATTGAGCAAGCATTAAAGGAAACAAGGAAAATTCGGAGTAGGTATTAAAATCCATGGAGAAGAATTAACAACTTTAAGGTTCGCCGATGACATTGTAATTCTGTCAGAGACAGCAAAGGACTTGGAAGAGCAGTTGAACGGAAGGGACAGTGTCTTGAAGGGACGATATAAGATGAACATCAACAAAAGCAAAACGAGGATAATGGAATGTAGTCGAATTATGTCGGGTGACGCTGAGGGAATAAGATTAGGAAATGAGACACTTAAAGTAGTAAATGAGTTTTGCTATTTGGGGAACAAAATAACTGATGATGGTCGAAGTAGAGAGGATATAAAATGTAGACTGGCAATGGCAAGGAAAGCATTTCTGAAGAAGAGAAATTTGTTAACATCGAGTATTGATTTAAGTGTTATTTTTATTCAATTAACTGGAAGGAAAGTGATTTTTTAAATTTTTATTCCACTATCACGTTACTTTAGTCAGTGTATTAATTGTTTAAGTTGTAATTACTTGTTCTCATCATTATTTTTCCACTTCGAATCTTTGTGCATGTGAATTTCATTATTTTCAATTTATCTATCATAATATTTAAACGCTTTAAAATGCCATTTTATCATTCAAAAAAACAAAAGACGAAAAAAACCTACTCCTATTGACTGTGGTATGGTGTCAAAAACATATTTTTTGTTACAAGGTGCATAGCTTTTTTGGATGGCAAGTGCCACATTGACATTTACAAAAAAATTCTTATTGCACTATGCACAAAACAACGCAGATGACGAAAGAAGGGTTATAAGTAAAACCGTATGTAGCAAAGTCAGGAATAAAAATAATGAAGGCGATAACATGGACGAGAATATAAGTTGATAAAAGGAAAGAAATTAAATCGTAACCAATAAATCACAATAATTAAATTCACATGCACAAGTATCCCAAGCGGCAGAAAATTTTAGGAAGAAAAAATGAGAGCAATTGAAAGAATGAACAGTGTAAATAAATTGACGTTACAAAGGAATAAAAAATGTTACATTTAAAACTGTTATTTGAATAAAAATAACGATCAAAGTGATTTCAATAAAGATTAAAAAATAAAAGAATTCATTTATTTTCTGTAACGAGATACGAACCTACTCAAAGCTCTAGTAGAGCTACTCACGAAATTCAGAAATTGTTTTCATCGATCACTCACAGACGAGGGCCCACTAGTGTGAACGACTGCAGGGTGTGACACCTTGGACCATCACCGTATAACGGTTTCAAAAATTCGAGCCCACTCTCGGAGACATCTTCTGGTCAGAGACTCTTCAGTGCTGTGACGTCACGTTGTATCATAGCGACAACTCCTACCGATTTGCGCGCACAACAGAAGCGATACAAAGCGTGCAGACGCGACTGTCGATGATATGTGCCACTCGATTGTGTTGAATGAACACCGAAAGATCTGTCTGCGTGGAGATGTGACAGAAAGCTGCTGACGTGTTTGGAGCTGCCAATAGCTACACGGTAAATGAAGTTGCCTGATTTGTTGGCGTATCAAGGCGTATTTTACAACATGTCTGCAACGAATGATTTCCATCTCGCAAACATGTAATACGGCACAAAATTGCTACAAATCCGACAGAAATGTCAGCTGTTAGTCAATGCTTGTCCTTCCCAATCAGTTTCTCAGCCATGATTGTGAAGGGAACTCCACGCAGTGGCAAACTGGAGTAGGAAACCTCGCTAAAGTCCATAAAGTCCATCCCTCGCAACGGCATATAAAGCTGCACGTCTTCGATTTGCCACACAACGGCGCAACTGGACGTTACATGACTGTAGGGAGTAGCACGTTCCGACGAGTTTCGACTTTGCCCTTTTCAAACAATGCAGGCCGTTGATTGGACCGACGGCTCTATGAGGCGTGTAGCCTGCAGCGTGTGGATAGCATAGTTGAGGCCGGAGGTGGTTTTGTGATGTTTTATGGGTGTTTCTCGAACCATAGATTGCGGCCATTGTGGTCTAGCGGTTCTAGGCGCTCAGTCAGGAACCGCGCGACCGCTACGGTCGCGGGTTCGAATCCTGCCTCGGGCATGGATGTGTGTGATGTCCTTAGGCTGGTTAGCTTTAAGTAGTTCTAAGTTCTAGGGGACTTATGACCACAGATGTTGAGTCCCATAGTGCTCAGAGCCAATGTTTTTGCGGCCATTCAGTCACATTACCTCGAACACGAACGCTGATCTTTATTTCAACATTATCGATACCAAGTTTTGCACTTTCTCCTACACCTTATGATGAGCACATGGTGCACCTTTGCATATTCCAATACGGCAACACCTGTTTTCCCAGGGCAGGTGACATGGTTTTCTGGTTACTTGAAGTTCGGCAGTATGTCGTACCTCGAATTGTCCGCTACGTTACACGATAACTGTCCCATAACACACGTCTGTAGCTGTTTGTGCAATCATCATTCTCGCAGTCTCACAGCTTTTGGCTCCCAAACATCAGTGAATGTCTCTAGCTTGGTCTAGTACACCCGAAGAAACTCTTGGAATCTCTCCCTTGACGAAATGAGGTGGTGCCACACAGTATTGGCTATGAGTCTATGGGGGTCACTAACATTTTGTCCAGTGCCCTTGAAAGCCTACCAGCTTCAACATTTTTTTTACTGAGCAGTCATTACTTGCGTTATTAGAGTGAACGAACGTCTCTGGAAGATCGCCATAGTACACCTGCCTAATATGGTGTAGGGACCCCTCGAGCAAGCCCAAGTGCCGCAACGACGTGGCATGGACTCGACTAATGTCTGAAGGGAACCGACACCACGAGTCCCGCAAGGCTGTCCATAAATCCGTAAGAGTACGAGGAGGTGGAGATCTCTTCTAAACAGCACGTTGCAAGACTTTCCAGATATGCTCAGTAATGTTCATGTGTGGGGAGTGTGGTAGCCAGCGGAAGTGTTTAAACTCAGAACAGTGTTCCTGGAACCAATTCTGGACGTATAGGGTGTCGCATTGTCCTGCTGGAGTTGCCCAAGTCCGTCGAAATGCACCACGGACATGAGTGGGTGCAGGTGATCAGAGAGGATGCTTACATACGTGTCACATGTCAGAGTCGTATCTGCACGTGTCAGCGGTCCCGTATCACCTCAAATGCACACGCCCCACACCACTGCAGAATCTCCACCAACCTGGTCCCCTGCTGACATGCAGAGTCCATGGATTCGTGAGGTTGTCTCCATTCCACTACACGTCCATCAGCTCGATACAATTTGAAACGAGACTCGTCCGACCAGCCAGCACGTTTCCAGTCATCAACCGACCAATGTCGATGTTGACGGGCCCAGGCGAGGCGTAAAGCTTTGTGTCGTACAGTCATAAAGGGATCACAGTGAGCCTTTGGCTCCGAAAGGCCATGTTGATTACGCTACGCTGACACTTGTTGATGGCCCAGCTTTAAAATATGCAGCAATCGGCGGTAGTGTTGCACTTCTGACACGTTGAACAATTTTCTTCAGTCGTCGTTGGTCCCTTACTTGCAGGATCTTTCTCTGGCCGCAGCGATGTCTGAGATTTGATGTTTCACCAGATTCCTGATATTCACGGTACACTCGTGAAATGGTCGTATGGGTAAATCCCCACTTCATCGCTACCTCGGAGATGCGTTCAAACTCACATCTTGATAACCTGTCACTGTAGCAGCAATAACCGATTTAACGACAGCGCCAGACACTTGTTGTCTTATACAGGCTATGCCGACCGCAGCGCCTGTTTACATATCCCTGTATTTGAATACGCATGCCTATACCAGTTTCTATGGCTCAGTGTATTACGGACAGCCAGTCAGTTATTCATATGTTCCATTGACCTCATTCACAAAGAAATGAATAAGATAAAAACTTATTTCCTGAGCTGTTACGAAGTACTTATTGAATGAATTGTGTGTAGTTATTTTACTTCCAGACATTTATTGTTGTTATGGATCATCTATCGTATAGCAGTTGCTGAAGGGAAGCATCAGTTTGCTGTTAGAAGCATTTCCCTGCCTGCCAGACGGTTTTGTTTCATTCATATTTTACTTTGTCCTATAACGCTGCAAGTGAAGAATGTGTTAGTGTTGGTGTACTGCCCTGTATAACATTATCACTGTATGAAATGACAGTCTTCCTGTAGATCTGCTTCAAGAGCTGGAGGACGGTTCTTTTCTATCAGAAAAGGAACACAGTTATATCAAGAAACGAACTTGATACCGTAAGTGAACAGAAACACTTTCAAAAATCTGATACTGAATTAACAACACTTGACATCGACAAGAAATCAGTTATTTTACGTATGGCTTAATCACCCAGTGTTAGTGTGGACCCTTTCTTCAATGAACTAACACAAGTTGTAGATAATGTCTCAATTACAAGAGCCGATAAACATATCGTTTTGGCGGAATGTTTGTCTTCAGTTCCAAATCTTTTCTAGTTACATGCCTGATATGCCATCGTATTTTAAATGTCTGGAGATTATGTGTTGGAGGCCCATTTCAGGAATTATGCTGGTATATCTTGATAATGTGTATAGCTCATTCACAGACTATGTCGGCATCCTTCGTGTACGACATTCAACCGGACTCTAGGTTATTGTACTCTCGAAAGCTTACCAGTCTCCTGTCGCTTTGTACGTCTCTCCAGTAGAACGTAGTTCGAGTTGAATTAATTGTGCGATCCTGCCTTGACGGATATGAAATGTGACGGCAATATTTTCTATGCATGAGAATTATTTCCGTATTCTTGTTAAGAAATTCCATTTTAATTCCATCTGAAATGAATTTAATTTTACAAGAATTTTTACAAGACAGGAGAGTAAAGTAATCATCGAAACATGGGTAGAGCTAAAAATGTAAGCAAGTCTGGAGGAAATAGGGAAAGAACTCCAGAGACCATCAGTTGAGACAGAACGAAAAACTAATAAACAGTAATTAAGCTCAGAAGTGGATATCCGCCGCGATGTGAGTTCAAAATACCGGTACACGAAATGTATACTATGTTATCAAAAGTGTCCGGACACCTGGCTGAAAATGACTTACAAATTCATGGCGCCCTCCATAGGTTATGCTGGAATTCAGTATGATGTTGGCCCACCCTTAGCCTTGATGACAGCTTCCACTCTCGCAGGCCTACGTTCAATCAGGTGCTGGAATGTTTCTTGGGGAATGGCAGCCCATTCTTCGCGGAGTGCTGCACTGAGGAGAGGTATCGATGAAGGTAGGTGAGGCCTGGCACGAAGTCGGCGTTCCAAAACATACCAACGGTGTTCTGTAGGATTCAGGTCAGAGCTCTGTGCAGGCCAGTCCATTACAGGGATGTTATTGTCGTGGAACCACTGCGCCACAGGCAGTACATTATGAACAGGTGCTCGATCGTGTCGAAAGATGCAATCACCATTCCCGAATTTATCTTCAACAGCGGGAAGCAAGAAGGTGCTTAAAACATCAGTGTAGGCCTGTGCTGTGATAGTACCACAGGAAACAACAAGGGATGCCGGCCGCCTCCATGGAAAACACGACCACACCATAACGCCACAGCCTCTGAATTTTACTGTTGGCACTACTCACGCTGGCAGATGACGTTCAGCGGGTATTCGCCATGCTCACACCCTGCCATCGGATCGCCACATCGTGCACCGTGATTCGTCACTCCACACAACGTTTTTCCACTGTTCAATCGTGCAATGTTTACGCTCCTTACACTAAGTGAGGCGTCGTTTGGCATTTACCGGCGTAATGTGTGGCTTATGAGCAGGCGCTCCACCATGAAATCCAAGTTTACTCAGTTCCCGCCTGTCATAGTACTTGCAGTGCAGCCTGATGCAGTTTGGAAGTCCTGTGTGGTGGTCTGGATGGACGTCTGCCTATTACACAGCACGATCCTCTGTCAGTCAGCAGACGAGGTCGGCCTGTACGCTTTTGTGCTGTACGTGTCCCTTCACGTTTCCACTTCACTATCACACCGGAAACAGTGGACCTAGGGATGTTTAGGAGTGTGGAAATCTCGCGTACAGACGTATGACACAAGTGACACCCAATCACCAGACCACATTCAAAGTCCATGAGTTCCGCAGAGCGCCCCATTCTGCTCTCTCAAGATGTCTAATGACTACTGAGATCGCTGATATGGAGTACCTGGCAGTAGGTGGCAGCACAATGCAGATGTGAAAAACAATGCAATATGGAAAATGTATGTTTTTGTGGGTGTCCGGATCCTTTTGATGACATAGTATATCGTCCAATGTTTGGAAAGAAAGAGATCTTATAAACCTGTCAGAATCTCTTTCAATGTGTATATACACCTTCATAAACACACTGTAAACTGCATGATGGGGATATAAATTATATTAAATTTTACAAATCTTTCTGGTGTTTGGAATCCGTAGGACATTTTATGGACTGTGAATTTAAACATCGTGGCTTGTGGGATTGGAGCAGCACTGAAAACAATCGAGACTATCAACTTTTATTTATTATAAAGCGAATACACTGTAGTTCCTTACTTCAGCTGTACATAAGATGCTACGCTAGGCCACTATCCGTGTACAACCTTTGCTGAAGTACCTGCTGATCACCCTCGGCCCCATGCAGAACCTGTAAACAACGTAAGCATCAGCATTTACAATGACGAATATGTAGCAACTTTTCCCTTAATAAAACAACGGATATTGGTATGGATTTTAAAAGTCAAAACTGTAAAGTTCGGGCACATGTGTTGTTACTAACAAAAAATTCTGTACCAGAGAATTAAGCGACATTGAGGTCGCATCCACGATCACATCCATTTGAGTCTCCGCCATGGCATCCAGACTCAACTTGTGAAGTAACGGGCGAGTTGCGGCGCCCTGGAAATATTCTATGGTCGGAGTTGGGGCGGCCGCACAGGATGCTCGTCAAAGCCGCGGCCCGGCAGCAGCCACGTGGTCGCAAACGTTAGCTTAGCTACCGCGTATGGTTCACAGCGGCCGGTCCAGCCGCGTGGCTGGGAATTTCTTGGTGACGCTCTGCGCCGGGAGGGCCAAAGATGGCGCACTTCGTGAAACCTTAATGGCAGACATCCCACAGTTCGTATAGAAATTAATAGTAGCCAGATGAATCATGATACGTCAAAAAGATACATGTACATTACTATTATTTGCACGTCGATTCTGATGGTTTGATCGGATTTTCAATATCTTTATTACTTTAAAGTTTAGTACTGACCGTAAATTATACACGTAACACCCAGCAACGAATTTCCAAAATACAAATGCTTCTTCCGAATTTGTCGATCGCCGTGTCTTTAGAATCGTATGAGTGTAAACCTAAATTCGTATGATTTACAGGCATGTAACTTGAATAGTACATGAGTTATTGGAGGTCAAAGTGGCCGATTACTATCGATCGCGTCAGGCCATAAGTACACCACAGTTACACAAATAAACGGTATCAGCATGTTTATAAATATATTTATTCACCTATGTCTTTGTTTATATCCGATATGTACTATTCATGAAGAAATTGCTTAAATATTTACTGTGGTTTAGAAAGCACAGAGACATTAGGCTACTGGCCTACCTTTTGTTGCTATTACTTTGATATATGTTTATTTAATTTGTTTATGTATCTAATAATGTGTGTTAAAGCGTGTTTATGGTCCAGCCGTAGGAATATTTATTTAATTTCAAGTTCTTAAATGTAAATCCAGTATTTCGCATGTGCTTAAATATGTGTGTGTGTGCGTTGGTTTGCTCGTGGATGGGGAGACTGGATGGGGGCGTCGTCTCCGGAGAGGACACGGGGCAGCTGGTGAAGGGTGCGGCGCGAGGGACGGTCGCACGGGACACGGCAGTTCGGAACAGGACGGCGACGGGCGCGTAGTCGTGGCAAAGACTGGGAGAGCGTGGAGCGGTCTGCGCGTGGTCGCGGCGGGTGGAAATACTCCGTAGTGCCCACTTGTGCACTTGTGAGATTTCCGTGGCTTCTACAGTGGAGACGTAGTGTGCGTTAAGAAGTGAATATCTCGCGAGCTATTGTAAGTAGGCTGTTTATGTTTTCTTATTGGCAACGTTACGTAGCGCTCAATATGAAAATCACTGGCTGTGATGTGTGCAGTCTGTGGCTGCTTTGCATTGTTGTAATACTCGCCATTGTAGTGTTAGGCAGCTGGCTGTGAACAGCGCGTAGCGTTGCGCAGTTGGAGGTGAGCCGCCAGCAGTGGTGGATGTGGGGAGAGAGATGGCGGAGGTTTGTAATTTGTCATGAACTGATATATATATTATGACTTGTGATGATATTAAGGTAAATACATTGTTTGCTCTCTATTAATATCTTTTATTTGCTAACTACCCCTATCAGTAGTTAGTGCCTTCAGTAGTTTGAATCTTTTATTTAGCTGGCAGTAGTGGCGCTCGCTGTATTGCAGTAGCTTGAGCAGCGAAGATTTTTGTGAGGTAAGTGATTTGTGAAAGGTATAGTTTAATGTTTGTCAGGGCCATTCTTTAGTAGGGAATTTTGAAAGTCAGATTGCGTTGCGCTAAAAATATTGTGTGTCAGTTTAAGCACAGTCCTGTATAATTGTTCAAAGGGGACGTTTCATATGTCGACCCTTAGCCTAGGATACCTCACTGGAATCTTCTGATTTTTTCTTGTAGTTTGTGTATTTAGTGTAGCTTTTGTTTATTGCTAGCGCGTAATTGTAGAGAGAATTTCCTTTGTAGTTGCAGTCTTTCATTGTTGTATAGTAAAACAGTTGTGGCATGCATGTAGATTTGCACCAAGTATTTCGCAGCTGCGCTTGCAATTAACTAGATATTATTTTCAGTGCTATGTTAATGTGTTCTCTTATTTTTGATCTTCAAATTGTGTTTTTCTGTGTTGTCGTGTGAAATACTGTGACAATAATGGCGTGTGAAAAACGTAACACTAGGCTCCAAACTAAACTGAGAAATAATAGTGATGACGAGCGTAGCTTATCAGCGCCGCCGAGTAATGAATTTACTAATGTTCAAAGTAGTAATTTGGTAACTGTGCACAGGGAAATGGAGCGGGCGTCAAACAATGGCGTGGACAGTGAAACAATTAGTGAAGAGGGAAGCATTATCGATCGACCGGTCGGCAATAGCTCGCCTCAGGAAGCCGAAATGACACGACACGATCTCGCAAATACTGTAGATTCAGGTTTTGGATCCTCACCGTTTTCTCGAATAAGTCAAGACACATTTTCTGCTTGTCAAAATGTGAATGTTTCCGGTGTAAATTCACTGCCGAAAAGCACTGAGGAACATGTTTCAGACACCAATGCATTGTTATTACAATTAATACAACAAATGGGACAGACACAGCAAAAGCTTCAAAAGTTAGACACAGTGGAACAAAATCTTAAAAAGTTAGACACAATGGAACAACACCAGAGACAATCACAGCAACAGTTAGACACAGTGGAACAAAATCTCAAAAAGTTAGACTCATTGGAACAAACTCTCGAACAAACACGTGAGGATTTAACTGCTGAGTTACATAACATTGAATCGAAATGTCAAAAAGTCTGTAATGACGTAAAAACTCAAATTTGTGAGCATTTCCAACCTATTTTTTCGCGTCATGAAAATGCACTACAGAATCACGAAGCAGCCATAAAAGAACTGCAAACTATTGTTCATGAAAATCACAACACCTTGCAAGCTAAAATTGACGCAGTTGCATCTACCGATTCGGTTACGCAACTTGCAAAAAGTCAAGAAAACTTAAAAGACACAGTAGATACGATTTCAACACAAATGGACACTCTGAAACTTGGTTCAGAAAAACACACTGAGGAAATAAGTACACTATCGGATAAAGTAGCCGAACTTTCAGATCAGTTCACTAACTTATCTACAAAGGTAGATGATGATCTGAATGACACAACACCTGTAGCCTTCACTGACACAGAAGAGTATGAACAAATTAGGAAATTCAAACAAAATCAGAATCGAATTAATACACAACACCAAAGAGAAATCCGGGAAGTACAAGATCAGCTGACACAGGTAATACAAGAATTACGTATTTCAGAGGACACTCGCGCTCCAACACGGGAAGAGGGACTTAGAAACACGGAAAAGCTGCAAAATAATAACACAGGGCATTTCGGAAGTAATGAAAGAAATTGGGAATGTGCACCGAATTTTGAGATGGAACGGCCGACACGACCTAACAATGACCGATATGCGACTCGCCGACATGATGATTTTGACTATAAGCTGTTCATTACTACACGTAAATTCAAAACATTTAAGAATTCTGGCAACGACATTCATCCACAAGCATGGCTCCATCAATTCTCTCATTGTTTTCCTCCCAACTGGTCGTTGGAACACAGATTAGAATTTATGTGTGGCTACTTAGAGAATGAACCAGCTGTAAGAATGCGATCGGTAATTGACGATTGCCACAGTGAAGGAGAGTTTTACCATGCCTTCCTCTCAGCATATTGGTCTCAAGCTACACAAGACCGTGTAAAACATAGCATCATGATGATGAAACACTTTGAACAATCTGAATTTTCCAGTCTTGTCAAATATTTTGAAGACATGTTGCATAAGAATCAATATCTTTCAAACCCATACAGCCCCTCAGAACTCATCCGCATTTGCTTACTCAAATTGCCTGAACATTTACGACATATTATTTTAGCAGGACGTTGCAAAGATGACATTGAAGCATTTCAGGGTCTGTTACAAGAATTGGAAATTGACACTGACAATCGGGGAACGCGGAAACAGGAGCACAACAATTACAGGTCACATCTGTCACAATTCCATGATGAAAGAAATAATAACTGGACACGACAAGGCTATTCTCACAACACATATCGTGACCAAAACAGACACCACCCGTATGACAACCGTTGGCAGAGTAGTAATAATTACAGGGAAAGATCACCTCTCCGTGGTAATGACTATCACAGAGACAATCAGAGAAACAGACAATATGGGAACCAAAACAATTATTATCAAGGGAGACAGAATAACTTTAGACGCTACGGTCCAGCGCGCAGTTACGATTCAGGGAGAAATTCTCCACCACTTAACCGACAAGAAAGAAACTACAGGAGCTATCGACATGACGACAGACGATGTGATCGTAACGACAGACCTGAATTGCAGCAGAACTGGCGGGATTCAAACAGAGCAGGGCACTTTCGACAACGTGAATTTGTAGAAGTTAGGTCTCCTAATCCCAATAACGACGCGCGCCAACAAAGAAACAGACAATGACTCACACCGCAGGCAGCCGCGTGCGCCGGCTGGCTCAGAGAAAAATAACATTGACGCTAACCTTGAGCAAGATTCCAGTATTCTTTACGGACGAATACCGCATGATAATTGCATTCAAGTTGAAATTCTGCGTACTAGGAAGAGTAAAGGTTTACACCATCTTTCACATGTAAAACCATTTATTGACAGATAATCTGTCTTTTAACTTTGTCTTTGCCATAAAACGTTTCACTTCACGTTACTAGTATGCTTTAGAAACTGTTACCATGCAACAATGTTTGAAGTTAAATATCCAGCCAAGAACCAAGAGAAATTATTTAAACAGAAATTACGAATGCATTGTTATTGCGAACAGACGACACAGTGTAATTGTGTGTGTACATTCTTGCTTGTTAGTTGCACGATTAGAACATTTACCAGTACTGCTAATGAGATTTTAATGCAACATTTTGGTTTATTTGAAAATACATTCTGAATTTAAAGTGCTTTCTGAGAGATACCAGATGACACAGTGGTTAGTTTATGTGACAGCTACACGATGTTATCACGACGCTACTAATGAGTGACAATTTACAATGTTGCTTTTGCAGTGCTTCTGTTTTATATCTGCACAGTTTTCTGAATTCTTCTGGAAAGAAAAACATGTTTTAGTAGTAACTTTTGTGGTATAGCAACAATGAGACACCCTTTTTCGTGGCACAACATTACGTTACTGTACAGTACTTTCTTCATCACGCCAATAAGCATAATAACTACGATATCTATACGCAAAGCATTTCACTTTTGTTTATCATGAGGTAAGTACATTGACTTCTGCAGAACTTAGCTTTCGGAGGACGATAACTACGACACTTCCACAGAGATTATGTTACAAGACGCACAGTTTAGCGCTACAGTACACGTATTTGAGTGATCAATTTTATACTTAAAACATTTATTTTTAAAGATTTTTGAATTACAAAGAAAGTTTTCCGTGATACTTTTCATTCCATTGCTGTAATCTGTAACACCTGAGGGAATAATTACATTTATCCTCAGGGGGGTACACGCTTACTTTGTGTACCATGTGTGTGGCAACCACAAGGAACCCTAGCGAATAAGGTATTTGCTTATACAACTTTACACATCGGTACCATATTTCTCTAACACACAATTTACACAGCTATCTGATCATTTAACTGAGAGATAAACATTTTTTTACTACATCAGTGACACATGTTTACGCAATACACAGTTGGGTAACTTCACACTTATGAAACTGTATTTTGTCTGTGCATTGTAAACTGTTCATATTTTTTCGGAATCATTGTGATACTATGAGAGCTTTGAATGATGTATTTGGTATGAGATCATGATTTTTAAAGTACGTTTGAGGCAGATGACACTTTTGACATGAGAAGAGAATTTTTTTAATTATTGGAGGAAGCTACGACGATTTTGAGATTTGACTGAGGTGTTATGATGTTATTTTTACGACGACGATGTGTATTATGCTGCTGAGGTATGTTTATGATTAATAGGCTGAGGCTACTATATGAGTTATTTGATTATGCTTCATATTTATAATGACGAAATATTGACGAGTGTCGATGGATACGTATATGTGTAATAAGGTAAGGAGTAATGAATAGTGGGTAGGGACTCTTGACTTGTGAAAAAGGATGTTGGAAACCAAGAATCGTACTTTAAGAGTTATGACATGTGTGAATCATGTGTGAATGTATCACAATGCCACTGAACATTTTTTGGACACTGTTATATTCATAGGATTTTGTTTCTACAGATTTGCAACGCTAATTCTTGACCTGTGAAGTATTTTTATGTGAGACTGTCACTTCAGCGAAAATTGCTGTCGTAAATATTTCCGTACGAAAGTTAAGTGACCACCTGCATGTAATGCGTCGCGGGCACCCAGCTGTGTCAGACGCCTGGAGAAAAAGTCATTAGCGCGTGCCTTTCAGAGCACAGGAAGAAAGAAAAAAAAAGAAAGGGAAGGCCATTATCCTGGCCATTGTCATTCCTTTAGAGAAAGCATCGCAAAAACGACACGGTCGAACTTGAAAACATATGATTACACTAGCTCTTAATTTACGATATTTACTGAAATGCCTAATAAAATGACAAGAAATATTTTTACATCTGCACACCTGATTATGACAAGCGTCTTTCTATGAGAGTTGAGAGAATTTCTACTAACTTACGAAATGCCACATGACTATTGAATGATATTTTTATGCTTTGCTTTTCATAGTTGCTTATTTCATTTGACATCTGTTTTCCAGCTGTGTTGCAGCATTGCTTTTATAAAATAAAATGCATTTGCTAATGTGAACACTTTCTGTCAACAGATCTATTAAATAATTATTTTATGATCCACATTCCTTAAAAAAGGAGCACTTGGAAAGGAAAGAACAATAAGAAGGAACTAGTAACTGCATTCATAATTTTCTTTTCAAGTAATTGGTAACTTTTTGGTAGAATAACTTCTTGTGGTGCACCACTTTAATTACATAGACATTAAGATGTGAATATACATTTCCCTTATCTGCATTGTTGTTTAGTGTAATATTTTTTCTGCTTGCGCTATGTCATGTTTAGGTATAAGTTGCTGCTGTTTGCCAGGCATAGTGTTATTGAATTTGACTTTTGCTCATTTATGCTGCTAGCTTTGCCAATTTGAATTTTTTGCATTGCTGTTTGTGTTGATTTGTTATGTGATGCTGCATTGCCTCGTCCCTTAGTTTAGCATCTGAGCTCAGTAGATTTAAGTTAGCTTAAGAGGGGGTAGCCTCTAAGAGAATGAGTTGCGATGAATTGGAACAAATGCATTGAGAAAACAGGTTTAGGTAGGATTTTCTTGGAAATAAATGTTGAGGTAAGAAATGTGTGAACATATAAATACAGAAAGCATGCTTAGATAGAATTTTTTTTGGTGGAAACAAAGGATGAAATAAGAGGAAAGATATATGAAGTTTTGGGTTGGACTGCAGTACCAAATGTTACACTGAAAACGAACCCTGTCCTTTCCTATTGGTGTTATCCCACTATGTGTTTGTGTACCCTTGAGTATTTGTTTTCTTCCTGTCTCTGTGTACTGTTTCATAGAATTTTTTTTCTCTTCTAATACTAAGCTATATTCACTATGAGGAGGAATACTGTTATCCTCAAATATAAGTTGCATTAATAATATGTTATTTTCTTTGTAAAGTTGTTTACAATTCTGTTCTGTTTCAATGTTCATGTGTGAAATTAATGTTTCGAAAACTATTCTCATTATTTTATGTATGTACGTATGTCACTATTTTTGTAACACTGACGTATATGTCTATTTCTATTCTTTTGTAAAGCCTGTACTACAAATGTTATCTGTATTATTATGTTTTTAATGATGTATTTTGTACCTTTGTAATTGTATTTTCATGTTGTAAAAATTGTAATTGACACCAGATCATCTTATTATTAACTTGTAAGTTACATTTCACTGCAGACGTTTCTGTTGGTCATAGTATATGGACAATATGTGAGAAGTTGGGACTGTTAGTGTTTGCACGTGTGTTTATAATTCAGCAAGGAACTGGATAACAGCATTGCTCGTTCTAAGGACAATTCCAAAAAACTTTGTGAGTGCACAAGTGGTGGTTTATGGACTTGCTATATTATCCGAAAGACTCTTCAATGGTGATTGTGCACCTGCACAGTCACAACAGATGGCTGCTGGCTATCTCTACAAGGACTACAGTGGGTCTGCATCTTTGATGACCCACCAATACCATTATTTCTACAAGGACTGCAGTGGGTCTGCACCTCTGGTGGCCCACCAATACCGTAATCTCTACCAGGACTACAGTGGGTCTGCTCTGTGATGACCTACCTACCAATACTCTTCAAAATTTCGACTGACTCTGCTGTGGGTTTGCTCTGTTGTGGCCCATTACCTATATGCATATCAAGAGTCAGCACTGTCTTTCCATTGGAACGACAACACTACTTCTTCAAGACTGCATGGAAATCCACTACTTCCGTGTGCAATTTCTTTTACTAATGAGACTTTGTAAAAAAAACTGTAATTACTATTATGATGAATGATTAGGACTATCTTTATGGACTGTGAGAAAATTTTAGCTTTTGACCAACATAATATCAATAAGTGTGTGCATTTGATTTCTTTGTTATTGTAATTATGAAAAATTTTATCAAATCATTATTGGCCACTGCCCAAAAAAAAATTTTGTAAAATTTTTTGTGGGGAGCATGGGGGCTATGTAAGTAGGCTGTTTATGTTTTCTTATTGGCAACGTTACGTAGCGCTCAATATGAAAATCACTGGCTGTGATGTGTGCAGTCTGTGGCTGCTTTGCATTGTTGTAATACTCGCCATTGTAGTGTTAGGCAGCTGGCTGTGAACAGCGTGTAGCGTTGCGCAGTTGGAGGTGAGCCGCCAGCAGTGGTGGATGTGGGGAGAGAGATGGCGGAGGTTTGTAATTTGTCATGAACTGATATATATATTATGACTTGTGATGATATTAAGGTAAATACATTGTTTGCTCTCTATTAATATCTTTCATTTGCTAACTACCCCTATCAGTAGTTAGTGCCTTCAGTAGTTTGAATCTTTTATTTAGCTGGCAGTAGTGGCGCTCGCTGTATTGCAGTAGCTTGAGCAGCGAAGATTTTTGTGAGGTAAGTGATTTGTGAAAGGTATAGTTTAATGTTTGTCAGGGCCATTCTTTAGTAGGGAATTTTGAAAGTCAGATTGCGTTGCGCTAAAAATATTGTGTGTCAGTTTAAGCACAGTCCTGTATAATTGTTCAAAGGGGACGTGTCACTATGCCGTTGTTCGTAACTATTTACGTGCAGCAGGAATCTATTGTTTCCCTGTTATTCAACTTATATTTTATTTAATTGCTGCACCAACGACACCAATAAGTCTTTTGCAGAAATATACCGCATTCTCAAAAGTACTTCTACTATCGCACTCCTCATTTAAAGTCGTTAAGATAGTACCTGCAGTTTTTATTTAATTGCAATCTTTCATTTATAAATTTATATGTTACTTTCATAATTCGCAATTGCCGAGTGATAGAAACCTTCGACCATTCGATTCATGTGTGTATTCTTGTAGTGTACTGTAGACTCAGCAGTACGTGTCAAGCAATGTGGCAACTACGTATCCCAGCCCCCAGACAACGAAACCGGCCAAAACTTCTAATGTTTCAACTCTGAGTCGGAGGGCGCGTAGTTGAGGGCCACCAACCAACATCATTTCATTTCATACTGTGGGCATGTTTCCCTGAAACAGGACAGAGCCGATTTACTACTTTTTTTCATTTTTTTATTCATCAGTCTTCTTACTGGTTTAATGCGGCCCGCCACGAATTGCTCTCCTGTGCTAACCTCCTCATCTCAGAGTAGCGCTTGCAACCTACATCCTCAATAATTTCCTGGATGTATTTCAATTTCAGTTCTCCTCTACAGTTTTTGTCCTCTAGGACCGTGGAAGTCATTCCCTTATTTCTTAACAGATGCCCTCTCGTCCTGTCCCTTTTTCTTCTCAGTGTTTTCCACATATTCCTTTCCTCTCCGATTCTGTGCACAACCTTCTCGTTCCTTATCTTATCACTGCACCTAATTTTCAACACTCGCCTGTAGCACCACGTCCCAAATGCTTCGATTCTGTTCTGTTCCGGTTTCCCCACAGCCCATATTTCACTACCATACAACGCTGTGCTCCTAACGTAAATTCTCAGAAATTTCTTCCTCGAATTAAGGCCTATATTTGGTTCTAGTAGACTTCTCTTGGTCAGGAATGCCCTTTCTGCCAGTGTTAATCTGCTTTTGATGTCCTCCTTGCTCTGTACGTCATTGGTTGATTTGCTGCCTAGGTAGCAGAATTCCTTAATTTCATTTATTTTGTGACCATCAATCCTGGTGTTAAGTTTCTCGCTGTTCTGATTTCTGCTACTTCTCGCTACATTTGTCTTTCTTCGACTTACTTTCAATCCATATTCTGTACTCGTTAGACTGCTCATTCCATTCAACAGATCCTGTAATTTTTCTTCACTTTCACTCAGGATAGCAACGTCATCAGCGAATCGCATCATTGATACCCATTCACCGTAATCCTAATCCTGAACCTTTCTTTTATTTCCATCATGTCTTCTTTGATATACAGTTGGGATGAAAGACTACATCCATGTCTTACACCCTTTTTAATCCAAGCACTTCGTTCTTGGTCGTCGGCTCTTATTATTCCCTCTTGGCACTTGGCGCTGTTGTATATTACCCTTCTCTCCCGCCGGTTCTAGGTCCTTTAGTCCGGAACCGCGCTGCTGCTACGGTCGCAGGTTAGAATCCTGCCTCGGGCATAGATGTGTGTGATGTCCTTAGGTTAGTTAGGTTTAAGTGGTTCTAAGTCTAGGGGACTGATGACATCCGATGTTAAGTCCCATAATGCTTAGAGCAGTTTGAACCTTCTCTCATTTTCCTCAGAATTTCGAACATCTTACATCCGTATCGACAAATCCTACGACAATATCTTGATTTTTCTTTAGTCTTGCTTCCATTATCAACTGCAACGTCAAAATTGGCTCTCTGGTGCCTTTACCTTTCCGAAAGCCAAACTGATTGTCATCTAACACATTCTCAATTTTCTTTTCCATTCTCCTGCATGTTATTCTTGTCAGCAACATAGGATGCATGAGCTGTCAAAATGATTGTGCTACAATTCTCATATTTGCTAGCTCTTGCATTTTACGGAATTGTGTGAGTGATATTTTTCCAAACTGGGGAGGGGCAGTTGAGCTTGAGAATGTGATTAAATAACCGACGAAATGTTAACAGTGTAGGAGTTTGAGTATAGAATGTCAGAAGTCTGAATGTGGTAGGGATGTTGGAAAGTCTAAAACTACAAATGCAAAGGCTCAGTCTAGACGTAGTGGAGGTCAATGAAGCGAGATGGAGAGAAGATGTCTCCTGGTCAGACGAATGAAGGCTAATATTAACACTAGCATAAAATTGTGTAGGCAGAAAGTGAGCTACTGCACGCAGTTGAATGCTGGGATCTGTCGGAATTACGTTTTCGTGGAGATACATTGAGTCTCGAGGATAGAAGCCGAGACAATGAATTAAAATTTATGCCACGGCTGGGACTTGAACCGCGGTTTCCCACATGAGGTACGGGCAGTATTTCTCCGTTATATACAAAGCTGGGGTGCTACTTCAATATCGGAGAGCCTCAGCAATACCGACGACTTAAGGAAGGGAAAATTAAAATGGACTGAAGTTTGTGTTAGGGAGGGCATTGAACTATGGTTAACTGTGCACCTGGAGTAGCCACCATCGACGTGGGTAACACATCTGCATAGTAAGCTGGAGATCTGGATTCAAGTCCCGGCTTTAGCAAAAATTTTAATTCATTACTTCAGCTTCTGTCTTTATCAGTGGTAGGAGTTTCACAACAGGCTCGATACTAATAGAACATCAGCAACAGATATTAGGGTATACATGCTAACATCACATGCAGAAGATGAAGATATAGAAAGAGTAAATGAAAATATTGAATAGGTAATGCAGTGTATAAACGCGCTCAAAATATAATAATTAAGGGCGACTGAGAAGCAAGAAAAACCGTAGAAATATAAGAGAGATTGACGGGAAAATGTTGGTTCAGTAGTAGGAATGAGAGACCAGAAAGACTAATTGAATTCTGCAATAGATTTCAGATAATAATACCTGGAACACTGTTCAAAAATAACGAGCGGATATTCTTGGAAAATACCCAGACGCACAGATGAGACAGCATTTCGAAATCAGATACTGGATTGCAAGATGTACCCAGGAGCAGATGTAGACTTAGAACACAAATACGTAAGGATGAAGAGTAGTCTGACTTTACGAGAATCGTCCAGAAGATCCAACGAGGAAAAAGGTGGAATACTGAACCAATGACTAATGATTAGATACGACTGAAGGACTCTAAGGTTGCAAATATTTCGATAATGAATACCAGAATAAGCCACTCAGTTGAAGAGGAACTGGCCTCTCTAGAAGGGGCAATCCCAGAAGTGATTGGTTCTTCTAGAGACTGATAAAGGTACAAGGAAGGTAATACTAAGAAATCTCGAGTGACAGAAGAAATACTTCATCAGATCGAGGAATGAAAGAAAGAATATAAACACTCAGGAAATGACAGGAATACAGCAGTGAAAGTCACTTGGTAATGAAATAAGCAGGAAATGCATGGATACCAAGACGAAGTGGATGCATGAGAAATGGAAAGAAGTCGAAAAAGAACTTGTCGTCGAAAAGACTGATTCATCATTTTGAAAGACAAATACAAACGCAGATGGAATTAAAAGGAAAGGCGTCAACACTAAGACGGCAGGAAGAATTCCACGGTGAAATGCCGAGGAGTTAGCGGACAGGTGGAAATACTACGTAAAGGCTCCTGTGCAGAAGTGGACATGTCTCATGATGTGATAGAAAAAATGGAAGTCGATGTGGAACATGTGAACCCATCTTCTCTAGAACCTGTCGTCTAGGGGTAGCAACTTTGACTAGTAGTCAAAACGTCTTCGATTACTTGTTCAAATCCAGCCGCTATATAAATTTCGCTTAGAAATCATCAGCAAAGTTGACCGAAGACTTCTGGCATAACAAGTCACCCTGACTCAGCCAATGGCCTTGTCAAAACTGACGGAGTAGTGGACAGAGATTCAGGGCACTCGCTTGCGCATTGGGTGGGAAAATGCCCCCAAAAAGGCGGAACCATTGGCGATGATCAACAGCATGAGGAATCAGAAAGGAATGGAAACCACTGGGCAAAAGACGCCTGATGTATATCTGCAGGACATGTGACTTTTAACTGTAAAAGTCTCATAATGACCTCTACATTGGCGCCATGATTCTGAACTAGTCCACCGATCGAACCTCTAGGAGGGGACTGCAAAGGGGTAGGTCACCATAACGAAAAAAAAAGATAAAATCAACGAACGAGTAACATTGTTCGAGTCGAGGAGAGTAATGTAAGAACTCTGAATGGGTCACAGGGGTGAAACGGAATGAAGGTAAGGATTTCTGGTCAGGTGAATACATGATAATAGAACAACAGCAGAATATTGTGTAAAGGGAGAAGGATTATGCGTAAATAAGAAAGTAGGGCAGGAAGTGAGCTACTGTGAACTGTTCGGTGATAGGGTTGTTCTCATCCGTTTTGACAGCAAATCAATATCGACAGCGATAGTTTATGTATAAATACCGACGTCGCAATCGAAAAATGAGTATACAGAGGCTGTATAATTATAAGGATATTGAAGGAGTAATTCAGTATGTAAAGGGAGATGAAAATATAAGAAACATAGGGGATTGGAATATGTTTGTAGGGGAAGGAGTACAAGAAAGGTTTACTAGAGGATATAGGATAGACAGTAAGAATGAGAGAGTGCAAAGACTAATTGAGATCTGCAATAAATTTTAGACAGTGACTCTTTTCAACGTTCACAAGAGGAGGAGGTGCACCTGGAAAAGATCCAGATACATGAAAAGATTCCAGCTGTATTACATCGTGGTCGGACAGAGATTCCAAAATCAAACTGAATTGTGAATCATACCCAGGAGCAGATATGGACTTGTATCATAATTTAGTAACAGTGAAGAGTCGACAGAGGCTTAGGAGACTCGTACAGAAGAGTCTGAGCGGAAGGAAGTGGGGTATGATACACTCACGAGTGAAGACACTCGTCTGAAGTTCGCTAAGGAGGCGGGTATTGCGATAAGGAACATTACAGCACGCAGTTCAGTTGAAGAGGAGTGGACATCTTTAAAAACGGCAATCTCACATGTTTACAGTCAGAGAAAGGCACAAGGAAGGTAACTACGATGAAACCTTGGGTAACAGAAGAAATAATTCGATTGACAAACGAAAGGAGGAAGTACAAAGCTGTTCATGGAAAGACAGGAATCCGTACATACTTTAAAAATGGACGTACATATAAGTGTATGTTCCACATACCCACCAAAAATAGTGAACCGATGTCAACCAAACTTTGCACACATACAACGTATTGCCTTGAGATAATCTCTGCAGGGCTAAGAAACGCCTACCTGTCAAAGAGATACGCGTGAAAAAGAAGTGTAGCTCGTTATGCGCGAATATCCATTCTTTATTCACCAGTATTTCAGAATGGGAACAGTTAACGACTTCGAAGAAACATGACACATAATTTCAAAACTTTCTCATGCCTTTCTCAAACCTTTCTCAAACCTTTCTCAAACCTTTTCTCGCTGTAATGATGAAAGTAAAAAGTTGGTAGCTTACTACATTTTCCCTATTCACGCCGAAAAAGTGCCACCTGAATCATGACGTTTCAACCTAAGTAATTGTTTACTACTACCGCTATTCGCAACACACGTCCAAACTAATAAACACGCATGCTGTTGAAATTATCTACAAAAATATATAATTTAGGACACGCCGTTGAGGCGATATGACGTCAAATACAAAGATGAGTGACAAACTGTCGCATCATACACGACATTTTAATTTATTATTTTTATCCTATTAGCTCTACTCGCAACACATTTCGCAGACAGTATGTACATATGTTACCGAATATAAGTACAGAAATACACCGCCGAAAGAAAAAAAGAAATCGCTCCACCAAGAAACACTTGTGCGACATAAACGAAAGTTGGGTCAAATGGCTCTGAGCACTATGGGACCTAACATCTCAGGTCATCAGTCCCCTAGACTTAGAACTACTTAAAGATAACTAACCTAAGGACATCACACACAGCCATGCCCGAGGCAGGATTCGAACCTGCGACCGTAGCGGTCACGCGGTTCCAGGCTGTAGCGCCTATAACCGCTCGGCCACCACGGCCGGCTAAACGAAAGTTGGTAGCCGTGCTTAGACATCTGAACAATGACGTCTATTCGGATTTCGGACCGAACGAGATGGTATATTGGTTAGCACACTGGACTCGCATTCGGGAGGACGACGGTTCAAACCCGCGTCCAGCCATCCTGATTCAGGTTTCCCATAATTTCCCTAAATCGCGTCAGGCAGATGCTGAGATGGTTCCTTTGAAAGAGCATGGCCAACTTCCTTCCCATCCTTCCTTAATCCTATGGGACCGATGACCTCGCTGTTTCGTCCCGTCCCGGATCTTGAGCCAGTCGCATTAGAGTGGCACTAATAGCGTTACTATGAGGCTTCAAATCAAGTTTCCTTTAAATACACGCCGTGACGGTCGTGAGTGTTAGTTACCTTTGATATTGGACCTGGTGAGTAGTTGTTAGTCAAGAATGCCTTTGACAAAATGGCCAGTTGAGGACCAACACCCTAACTTGTGTGTGTGCTAGACATTCTGGATCTACACCTGGAGCTACAGCCTGTGGTGCGATTTCTTATGACTGCAGGAGCACTCTCGTGGCTATCCCGAGTACCTTGACTGCAAAACTGCATGTCAGTCTCGTGATTCGAACTGTTGTGTGGCCATTCATAAACAGCTCTCCAGGCGGTGTTTTCCAACAGGATAACGCTCGCCCACGTACATGTTCTATAGAATGTCAGCATATTTCCTTGGCCTTCTTGATCGCCAGATCTGTCTCCAATCGAACACATATGGGACATCATTGGACAAGCACTCCAGCGTCATCCACAAACAGCATTAACCTTCCCTGCATTGACTGACCAAGTGCAACAGACATGGAATTCCTTCCCACAAACTGACATCCAGAACCTGTGCAATACAATACATGCACGTCTGCATGCTTACATTCGACATCCTAGGGGCTTACACCAGTTAATTTGTATGCCAGCGTTTTAGCATTTCACATTTCTAATTGCTTTCCTCGCACCTATATCAAACTGTGATACTGCAAAGTTAATGATTTAAATATTTCATCTAAAGAAATTTATTCCCGAGATTTCATATCTCTACATTAATTATTTTATGCTGCTGCGACTTTCTTCCCGTCAGTTCAGAAGACACGACGTCACAAACATTGAGCCGTGGGAAAATGAAAGTGCAGGGCGAATTTCACTAGAGATATAAGTGAAATATGTCTGCAAATACACGTGCAAAATTTTAAATATACGTGAAACATATTTGACTTGCATGTACGCAAGCAAAGCCATAGGTGGAAAGTTTATCCTAAAACGCTGCAACTATTGCTGTCAAATGTGATACACTTGTTAGTTACTCTCTGCATAATAAATACTGTGGCAGTGTGAGCCAGAGCAACCTGCTGGGGTGGGTGTGATAGTGGGCCAGGAGAAGACTGGCAGACAGAGAGTGTGTGAGGAGATAGAGAAATAAAAGGGAAACGACGTAGAATGACAAGAGGAGGGAATGGACAAAGAGGGATGGGGATGAGAAGATGGAGAAAGGAAAGAGGAAGAGATGTACCTTGACAGGGGAGAGGAAGAGACAGACAGAGAGAGTGGGAGGAGACAATGGTCAGGGGAATGGAGGAAGAGAAGATGGATAGAGGGAGGCGAGGAAAAAGGCAGAGAAAGGAAAGAGGAGGAGAAAGAGTGAATGGAGGAGCAAATGAACAGCGAGAGGGGGGATGAGGAGATGGACAGGATAAGGAAAGAGGAGGAAATGGAGAGAGAGTAGAGGGAGGAGGAGATGAACAGTGAAAGAAGAGTTGGAGGAGATGGACATGAAGAAGGGAGGACAAGATGGACAGAGCGAGGGATGGAAGTGGTTGACGGAGAAACAGGGCAGGAGGAGATGGACAAAGAGAAGTGAAGGAGGAAATAAATGGACGGAGGTGGACATGAACACAGAGTGAAGGAGCGGATGGAAAGGAAGGACTAGCAAATGAACAGAGAGGGGGAAGGGCACATAAACTGGGACAAGAGTAACAGGAGCAGACAGAGGAGATAGAAAGAGAGGGAGAGAGAGGGCGGGGGTAGAGGAGATGGAGAAAGAGGAACAAGAACAAGATGGACTAATAGAAGACTGGAAAAATTCAGTTCTATTTGGTTCAATATTTTACTACGAATTTCAGACCTGTTATCTGGAAACTCTAAACAGGTCGTACATATTCATTAATCATGGTGACGTACAATGTTTTATGTATGTTAACTGCAACGATTGGTAGTATTAATGTAGAAATAAAACCGAACAGTTGAAAAATAAGAATCAATTTAAAAAATAACATAAAATAAAGGGACTTAACTGAAGTTCCAAGTGAATAACTTTCACCTTACATTACTAGATGTGTTACTGGCAGACTCAGAACAACTCGAGGTTTACCGACTAACTACTACACGTACTTCCCAACATATTGTTGCTACACTATTCTACATCACCCACACTCGGCAATCCTCGAATCTGCGCATACCGATGTGGTTGACCGTAGAATTCTTTCGTTTCGTTTTTATTTTATTTTTATTTTTTCTTATTTGTTCATATATATATACGTCTCTGTTAATGAAATGTATATGTGCCTATCATTACCTATAATTAAGGAATCGCTTCTTTGACCTGTTGACATTATTTTGATACTCAGAGGGTCCACTTGATCTTATAGACCGAAAATTAAGCAGTTGCCTTTTAGATATCTGATGTGCCATCATACTGACTTTAGTCCACAAGTGTTGGTCACCTACGATTGTTTGCAGATCGCAGTCTAATTGTTTGCTGTCTCTCTCTCTACCTGAAAAAGGGGCATCTCAGAACGACATGCTTAGCCGAACCTTCACCTCACATTGGTGCGTTACCACATCCTATTCGACAATGATGTGTGGGATATGGACCGTGACCTGTTAATAGGTGCACCACACCTCAAGTAGGGGTAACGTCGCGCAGTTTGAGCCTGTTCCAGGTGCTTGGGAATACGCTGTAAACACGTCTCGTAGTGCTCCTAGGGTCCCAGTCAGACTGCCATTCAATTCCAGGGTCCTAAATGTCTTTTATCAGGAAGATAAGTCCTTGTGATCTCGTACACACGATCACATTGCTCGCGTCCCGACCAATACAGCGGTGCCCTGTAACGTACCACGACATACACGTCATGTAGCCCGAAGATCACAACTAAACCCTCTACAGGTGTAGTGCAAAAGGCAGCGGCGAGCCTCAGAAGTACGCTCCGCTGAATTCGCCACAGTATTGTTTTGTAGCTGCCTAGTCTAAGGCGATGCGCCCAGACGCTGGCAGCAAAGCCCACAGTAGCTTCGTAATATGGCCACACTACGTGCAACGGTAATTTTTGGTCAGCAGTACCAGCATGGGCAACCTTATGCATGATTTTGACTGCTTTCTGAGGAACAGATCTTACGTGTTGTGGGAAGTTTCTTTTCTCGTCTAGAAGAGTGGCTAAATATCTATGACAGATATTACGTCAAGCACCAGGGAAGGATTTCTGGCAAGAGAAAGTCTTCTCTAAGGAAGTATGTATGTGGTTTTATGAACGGCTATAGTTAGTTTCTTGCTCTTGCACCAATGCTGCATCTGGACAAGCACATAATTCACTTTTTCCTCAAGTCTCGCCCTGGAGTCTGCAAGGACTGGTACTAGGATGTCATTTGTGTATGTGACAATATCGTCAATAGCATCTGCCCCATATAACAGAAGTAATAGGGGTTCAGCACTAGGATTCCAGGACAGTGGACCACTTACGGAGACAGTAAATATACCAAGGGGACAATATTACACGTGCCTAAAAGTTTATTATCTGAATAACAGAATTTTAATTTATGCATCCAGAGAGAGAACAGCACCGATAGGAATTAACAGAGATGTACGACAAGAGTGCCGTCTCTCACCCACTTTATTTAATATATATGTCGTACTGACAATATTGTTAGGCAGTCGAATGATAAATTAGTCCACGAATAAAATTAGTTTCTAGAACTACAAATTTACATACTGTACTCTTTGCTGATGGCCAAATAATTTGCCGGGCGCTGTGGCCGAGCGGTTCTAGGCCCTTCAGTCCGGAACCGCGCTTCTGCTACGGTCGCAGGTTCGAATCCTGTTTCAGGCATGGATGTGTGTGATGTCCTTAGGTTAGTTAGGTTTAAGTAGTTCTAAGTCTAGGGGACTGATGACCTCAGATGTTAAGTCCCATAGTGCTCACAGCCATTTGTTAAGTCCCATAGTGCTTAGAGCAATTTGAACCAAGTAATTTACAAAAAATGGACGATTATTTACAATTTACTCTACATCTCTCGGACTCCACAGCTTCAACATATCACAAAATACAACGTAAGTTATGACTTTTTAAGGAAAATATCCAAAGTGTACTAAAATAGTGCTAAATGGAAAATCATTTGCAAAGGGAATCTCACTTTATGCTGTTAGGATATGATGCAATTATCGTAACGTTATATCCACTAAGCTATGTAAGTTTCAAATGATACGTGGCACTATACAGGAAACATTACCCAATGATAGCAAGAAAGATATAAAACCAAATTCTACGAAGTAATGGCAACATCCATCCTCACACGTGGACGTGAGACTTGGAAAGTAACTAAGAAACGCCAAAGGAGGATACAGTCAGCTGAAACGAAATTTTTCAGATAGTGAAAGGATGTACTCATTGAACCCTCTGCCAGGCACTTAATTGTGAATAGCACAGTAATCACGTAGATGCAGATGTACTCTGAGAGAACAAATAAACAGTTCTCAAACGGGGACAGAATTAAATACATTTTGCACCAATGAAAGAATGGAAAATGCGACGATAAAATGAAAAAGCACATTGAAAGAATAAGGCAGAAAGAATAGTTGGACATGTAATATACTTTATGCTGTAGGACAGAGATACAGGAATACCAAGGAAAAGCTCGCATCTGCGAAGGTAGAACAAGCTATAATGTTACTGCCTGAGTTAAAGAAGATGATGAAAGAATATCAAACCAGTGCCGTCAACAGTATTTCATTTACACCTGTGGACTTAACAAGCAAAAGATGAAGAGGTAGAGAAAATGTATGACGGCACCGGATAGGCAACTCAGTATCTAAGGGAGATGTTAAACTAGTAATCAGGGGAAGATTGAATGTTGCGGTAGGGGAAAGAATATAAGATGGTGTTATCGCAAAATTTGGGCTCGGTGGTATGAAGGGGAGAGGAGAGACTAGAGTTTTGTGATAAACATCGGATAGTGGTAGCGAATACACCGCTCAAAAATCATAAAAGCAGGAAGACGTGGCCTGGAGTGGATGCTAGATATCAGCTTGATGACGTTATTGATAGGCTGAGATTCCGAAATGAGATAATGGATTGTAAAATTTAATCAGGGGCAGATATAGACTAAGACCACAATGAAATAAGGATAAACAATAGGCTGAATATAAAGAGAACTATCAAGAAAATTAAATGTGGCAATAACGAGGAGAATCTGAGAATGGGTAGATGTGCTGTAATGAATATTACAGTAGATAGTTCAGTTAAAGGGGAAGGGGTCATCAAAGAAGCTGGAAGTGTGTTCCTCGAACCACTCCGTCACAGTCCTGGCCTTGTGAGATGGGGCATTACCTTGTTGAAAAATGCCACTGCCGTCGGGAAACATGTTCGTTCTAAAGGGGTGTATGTGTTGTGCCATCCAGTGTACGATACACCTTGGCCGTAACGGTGCCTTGCACGAGCTCCATTCAACCCACGAATGCCCGTGTCAGTGGTTTCCAGAGCATAATGGAGCCGCCGCCAACTTGTCTCCGTACGGCCGTACAGGTGTCAAGGGGCTGTTCCGCTGGAAGGCGACAGATTCGCGCCCTGCTATCGGGATGACGGAGAAGGTATCGGGATTCATACAGCCATGCAAGGCTCTGCCACTGTTGCACTGCCCAGTGCTGAACATTCCAGACGAAGTCGTCAGTGTCGTGCTGTTCATATTAGCACAAGCATGGGCCGTCGGCTGCGGAGGCCCATCGTTGGGAGTGTCCGGTGCACTGTGAGTTCAGACACACTTGTGCCCTGCCCAGCATTAAAGTCTCGTGCTAGTTCCGCCACAGTTGGCAGCCTGTCCTGTTTTACCAATCCGCCCAGCCTACTACATCCGACATCTGTAATGGGAGGTGGCCGCCCAACCCTACGACGTCAGGACGTGGTTTGTGCTTGGCGTTGAAGACATTCACCACAGCTCTCCTTGCAGTTTTTGAAATGCTCGTGCCTAACCTCCAGGCCATTGCAGTCTGCCTTCGGTCAGACAGAACGCGAGCCTTTACAATTCAACACACAGACAGCACACTCATTGATACCACATGCACCGTACGTGTGTCCGTTCAGCAGGCATATCTCGCCGGCTGACGCCGCTATCGCCTGGATGGATTTATATCGATAGTAGGCCATTATGTTCTGGCTGATCAGTGTAGGTACGGGTAGAATAACTGAGAAAAAACTTTCTGTAATGGAACAAATATTGTCGGCCGGAGTGGCCGAGCGGTTCTAGGCGCTACAGTCTGGAACCGCGCGACCGCTACGGTCGTAGGATCGAATCCTGCCACGAGCATGGATGTGTGTGATGTCCTTAGGTTAGTTAGGTTAAAGTAGTTCTAAGTTCTAGGGGGCTGATGAGCTCAGAAGTTGTCCCATAGTGCTCAGAGCCATTTGAACCATCTGAAGAAATATTTAAACTGATATTCGGATGAAAGAAGTAGGAAAATACTCGGGAAAAGACAGGAATAAAGCAATATGTACTTAGGAACTAAGCACAGCGATAGCATGTCAAGAAAGCTGCACGAAAATTGCGAATAAATCGAAAAAGAAATGATCGTCGGAAAGATAAATTCAGCATACAGAAAAATCAAAACAACTTCCGTTGAAATTAAATGCAGAAGTGTCAACATTAATAGTGTAGAAAGAGTTACGATGTTAAACGCAGAAGAGATACAGGATATGTGGAAAGACGGTGTTTAATGGCTTTAGGAGGGAAAAGAGCTGTCAGCGACGAGCAGGAAGAAGAAACAAACGTTCATTATTAGAGTCTGAAAGAGATATGGAGGACTTGCGCTTGAATAAGGTAAAAGACATAGATACTCAAGTTTTGCAATTCCTAAATGCGCTGGGATTAAACGCAACAAAACGACTTTTCATGTTGTGGTGGAGACTTTCTAAAATATCATCGGTACAATTCCAAAGGTAGTAAAGGGAAATAAATGTGAGACTTATTGCACAATCAGTACAGTAGCTCAAGAATGCAAGTTTCAGAAACAAATAGCGTAGGATGCAAAAATAGTTGTGGACGTGACCGATGGTTTTGCTTTAGAAAAGGTGAAGGCAGTTCTGAAGAAGCAACACTTAAGAAAAATTGAGGCTCTTTTATGGGATTTGCAGACCTAGGAAAAACGTTACGGAATGGCGAATGGTGAAGGACTATCGAAATTCTGAGAAAATAACAGTGAGCATTACGGAAAGACGTGAAATATACATATGTAAAAGTATCAAAAAGTAACAATTAGTGCTGAAGGCAAATGACGAAATGCTCGTATTAACTCTTTCATTCTCACTGTTCAATGTAGCCGCGCGGAGTGGCCGCGTGGTTTGAGGCGCTGTGTCACGGATTGCGCGGCTCCTCCCGCCGGAGGTTCGAGTCCTCCCTCGGGCATGGGGTGTGTGTGTTGTTCTTAGCATAAGTTAGTTTAAGTAATGTGTAAGTCTAGGGACCCCAGACCTCAGCAGTTTGGTCCCTTGGGAATTAATAAATATCTGAACATTTTGTTCGATGTGTACATCGCAGAAGCAGTGACAGGTCGGTCCAGGAGTGGGGTTGAACCACAGAGTGAAAGATCACCAGGGATAAGATTCGCAGATGACATTGTTCATATCAGTGAAAGCAAGGAATATTTGCAGAACATACTGAATAGAATGAACAGTCTACAGAGCACAGAAAATGGACTGAGAGTGAATCGAAGAAAGGCGAAAATAGTGAGGTGAGGAAGAAACGTGGTTTGTGAGAAAGTCTGTTGTTGTCAAAAAAAATTTCCTTGTTTTGAGGAAGATATTTCTGAAAATGTGTGTATGGACTGCAGCTTTGTGTGGAACCGAATGTCGGACGAGAAAATCCCAGAAAGAAGAGAGTCAAAGCGTTTTGGACGTGGTGCTATGGAAGGATGTTGAAAATTAGGAGGACTGATAAGATACGGAATGGGGAGCGGAGAAGATTATATGGAAAACATTTACAAAAAGAAGAGACGTGATGATGGCGCATGTGTTAAGAATCAAGGAATAACTTTTATGATGCTTGAAGGAATTACAGAGTATGAAAATCGTAGGGCAAGACAGAGACTGGACTATACGGAAAGAACAATTGAGGACGGAGGGCGCAACTGCTGCTCTGGGGCGAAAAGTTGGCACAGGAGGGGGAACCGTTGCGGCCACTGGAAAACCTGTAAGGACATTGATCAACGAAAAAAAAAATGGCGATTTAGAAGATAGTTGGCCTTTTTAACTGGCATTCTTGCTTACTTCTGCCAATAGAAAGTGTGTCTGATATTCAAATGACAGGAAAGAGAGCGTTGACTACTGAATATATTTGAATTTCCATTAACATTTGCAATCAAAGTTCATCATAAAACCTGTACTGAAGCTGTGTTTCGTTGCCTTCTGCTACCAGACAGTGCTACAGGTTGTCCCATGTTTATACAGAAAAGACGTACAGGAACGTCTTCATGTTCTTACGTGTTTCTTCTCCCCACATTAGTTTAGGTATCTAGTTAGTAAAGTTTTACCGAATACTTTTATGGAAGAAAACTATATCCCTCAAGGAGATGTTTCAACTGTGACGTGGTTTCTGATGGCTATAACTAACAATACCTCAATGGACTGTTCGGGCGCTTTAGTTGCGGAGAGTTTTTCAGTTTTCAATACATCTTTCACAATTGAAGCAAGTACGCACCAACTGCAGATGATTGCTAAGAGACTAGAGAGATGGGCACACAGACCTGGATTCAAGTAATTGTCAAAAAATAAACTGCATGTGTTGCTTGTTAACAGTTCCCGTCATCCTTTCCGTCTTCCAGAACTGAAACTGAGGGACATCTTTTTAAATATGAAGGCGTCGGTGAGGTATATGGGCATCCATTTTCATCAAGCGTTCAAGTGCCTGCCACATCTGAGGAACTTTTGCTCTCGATCCATCAAAGCCCTTGAAATTTTAAAGCGTGCAGCACACAGAGTTTGGGAAGAAGATCGAGCAGACCTGCCCCAGTTTTAAAGAGAGTTTGTCTAGTCCCAGCTTCATGATGGATCTCCGATGATCAGACCTTCTAGACCGTCATATTTGGAGGTCCACTGGGTGGGCATTAGACTGGCAAAAGGTGCATTTAGAGCCTCTTCACCGAAGCTTGCCAGCCACCACTTCTGATCTGACGGCAGCTGCTCGCCGTAACAAATCTCCACGGCTGAGGTCGCTAATGCAATCCTGTGCAGTGGCGCTTGACCTGGTGGTAAGGCAGTTTGCATTCTGGTGGCGGAAAAAGTTTTTACTGCCAGTATTTGGGCGGCGAGGGGAGGAGAGGTGGTGGCGTAAAGCTCCTGGTCACCACGCTTTACGCCAGTGTTCTCGTTTGAATACCAAAGCTCTCTGCAGTGCCTCATCAAGCGGGGGCATGCAACACTGTTGATGGTGGTTTGTCTGCTGGATGGGGGTGTTCAGCCTGGTGGCCCCCTTTGTGTCAATCATGAGGAGCAGGCCATGCGCCAGCACTGGCTTTCACCCTCTCCTTTCCCCTGTCATCATCATACAAAACAAAGATCACACTACACACACACACACCCACACACAATACATACATGGAATATTACAAATATTGTAATGGATCACGTTGTAAATAAAAAGAAAAAAAGAAGCTACTCACTGTGCAACAAGCTTACAAAACGTCTTGTAAAATCTAATTGCCAGCATACCATACTGATTCTCTCCCACTCACAGAGTGGCTTTTCGATAATCGTCTGTGAGCAGTGGGACCATTTGGGAACCGAACAAAGAGCTGTATTTTAAGAGTGGTTGTGGCGAATACTAAGCCTTACAACACAGGTGGAGTAATTCCCCACTATATTACGTTTAGAAGCCATTACTTATTTTAAATTTGACTGATTTTAAAGATCGTAATTTTTTAGGTATATTTACTAACGTCTTACATGGACACATGAATTTTAAGATTGTTTATTGAAATGTATCTAGACAGAGAGGATCCCTTGGGTGCTCAATGGTTTTCTCTGATTGTGTCCTCAGAGTCTGCCTACCAGATGCTTTCATAATCCGTCATGCTGAGCTGTAGGATATTTGGAAGGCCCTGTATCATATGAGATGATACAAAGGAAACATGTTTCTAAACTGATCCAATACCCTTAGTGCTATACAGGCTCTTCAAAGTAAGCAGGTAGGTGAAAAGGTTTCGTAAAATATACGAACTGCATTTCTCTTGCGGCCACATTGTGGATAGGTGGTGGTGTTCTGCCAGGTACCTGGGCTGGAAACCAGCAGGTAGATATAGAGGTGAAGGAGGCCTGTAGGGAGTGGCAGTTGAAGAAAGCATCATTCCCTTGGAACCTGTGAACTCACCGTTGAGCCAGAAGGTCAGGCGTGAATGGGAAGGTGAGTGGCTTGTCACTTGTCACCGTACTGGACGTTGCTCTTTGTGGGTGGCGTTTTCTCCGTAGAAAGTTCCAGCCATTTCTGAAATTCGTTGAACTGACCAGATTACACTCTAAGCTGTTAGGTTGAAGGGGTTTCAGAGCGGTGTCTCATCCCTTACCAGTCCAACCTTTAGTCAGCTGCAGTTCCTGCTGCTCCATTTAAAATCTTTCATTGTATCGTTCCTCTTTTAGTTGACTGCTTTACAAATCATGATTTAATACATCATAGTGTCTCTTTCTCCTTCTCTCTCGCTCTCTCTCTCCTCTCTCTCTCTCTCTCTCTCTCTCTCCCTCTCTCTCTCTCTCTCTCTCTCTCGCTATGTGTGTGTGTGTGTGTGTGTGTGTGTGTGTGTGTGTGTGTGTGAATTCCTATGGGACCAAACTGGTGAGGTCCCTAGACTTACACACTACTTAAACTATGTTAATAACAACACACATACCCATGGCTGAGGGAGGACTCGAAATTCCAGTGGGAGGGGCTGCATAATTCGGAACATGGCACCTCTAAGTGGGCGGCCCACACAGAGTGGAAATAACGTAAAACATATTGTGACTGTGTACTGGAAACTTGAAGTTTCACTAGAGACTAGCAACTGTCACAGAAAAGCCTTACGTAAAATGTTGCCTGCGAATTCCCAACTGCGTCTTATGTAGAAAGTAATATCAATAGCTGGTTTGGATTGTTTGGTGGATGAGACCAGACAGCGAGGTCATCGGTCTCATCGGATTAGGGAAGGATGTCGGCTGTACCCTTTCAAAGAAACCATGCAGGGATTTGCCTGGAGTGATTTAGGGAAATCACGGCAAACCTAAATCAGGAGGACCGGGTGCGGGATTGAACCGTCGTCCTCCCGAATGCGAGTCCAGTGTGCTAACCACAGCGCCACCTTGCTGGGTTCAATTGCTGGCAATGCTGGGACACAGTGGGGTGGGGGATTACTCTATCAAGTAATCCAACAACTCTTCCACAGAAGGGAGAAATGTCTCTTTTCATCTCCTTTCAAAGAGTGTCAAACTAACATTCAGCCCAACAGTCGCATCTGTGACTATTTTCTAATAAAACACTAGAACAAGCACTAAAGATTTAATTTAATAATTGCCAACCTCTTGCTTCTTTTCAGAGTCTGTGGTAATTCTGTCCATTTTGTAACGAGAATTTTATAAGAATAGCAATTGTCATGATGTTAACAGTTCTTTTGTATTATTTATTACAGCATAATTCTTGTACAATCATCATGTCCAGCGTACTGGGTGAGTACTGTTCTGGAATGAGACCTCAGGTAGAAGGCCAAAACGATGGACCAAGACATTCTGTAGTAATGATTCAGTAGACATACATAAAAACTTTTGAAGTCAGTTGAGCCGGCCGTGGTGGCTGAGCAGTTCTAGGCGCTTCAGTCCGGAACCGAGCGACTGCTACGGCCGCAGATTCGAATCCTGCCTCAAGCATGGATGTGTGTGATATCCTTACATCAGTCAGGTTTAAGTAGTTCTAAGTCCTAGGGGACTCATGACCTCAGACGTTAAGTCCCATAGTGCTCAGAGCCATTTGAACCATTTGATGCCAGTTGATTACATGGCATGCTCATTGAAACTGGATTTTGATATAACATCTCACATAATAAATAATGCTGTAAAGACACTGTTGCACAACTGAGAACATATCCGCAACAATAACAAAAATTTGGTTATATGGACGATACATACCTCCTACAGGTGGCTTGAATCCCAGAGCTGCAGAAAGAAAAGTAGTGTAAATATATAAAGTCAACAGAGTCTGTTTTTAATAAATATAAATGTACAAAAGTAAATGAGATAAGTGCAGGAGAATAGTATAGTTCTAAGTTTCTTCAGCAATGGCAGTCGCTTTTATACAATAGACACATATCTAAATCATGAAGCAAAAAAGAAAACTTTCTACTGATGGTTTAAAAACTTAATTTCAGACAAATTTCAATTAACGATGTTCTTATTGCGTAATTTTTATCAGTCCTAGTAATCTGCATGGCAACTAATAAGATGAAAAAAAATTATATCAATAAAACACACTCAGCACAGTGCCTATGTGAACAATCAAAACAGCTTTCTATAGCACTCTGGCGTGTTCCTTTCCCTGTTTTGCCCAATCGGAACTAGTTATTCACTTTCAATGCCTTTGAAGTTTATAGGACATTACAGTGAAATCTGTCTTAGTTTTATTTCTTTTGAGTTCAGCTGTCACAAGGCATATCTTGAATTTCATTCATATAAGATCTTCAGACTCATCCAAAGTAACCCTAAATATTGGAAGATATCATTTAAAAAGTCTGTGAGATTTAGAAAAATATGTGAGACAAGATGATACCTTAGTTTTAAACGGTCAAACTTAATTTCCTTTTACCCCTCTCTTAAATTAAGTTTCATTTATATAATAGGCTAAAATTGTAAATTCTGTTCTATTTTCGTCTGTTCTGACTGCAGCAACACACACAGAAACAAGTTTATGTTTCATTTATAATGATATTTAGCCATAAGTCACAAATAATTTTATCTGTGTTTGTGAGGCATAGTTGTCATCTGTCAGTGGCTTAGGAAGGCAAAAGGTTGTTACTTATTTAACAAATAATATTTTGAAGAAAGTTAGGAAAATTTTCCCTAGATACAATTAAAAAAATGAAATTATGCCAAGGCTAATTACTAAAGATAAATAAGGTACACTTTACACTAACTGCGAATAAAGTAAAGCCTTGCATTCAGAATGAGATAGATTCTTGAGCAGAGATGCAACGAGCACTCTGGGACGAAACCCGTTACAGTGTTTGCTGCCCTTATTTGTATATGACATAGCATTCCAAGATAGTGGAATCGCAGATGGCAAGGCAGGAAATTAAAAAATCCAAGACAGGGCAACTACTGAAATATCCAAGATGATGGAACTACCTCACTTCTCCAAATTTTAAAATGATGGGAAATTTAAGAAGCCTACTTATGACAGCGAGAAATTCAAAAAGCCCAGACTTGCGTGTGCTGCCCTATTTTGGATGCGCTCAGTATACCCAAATGGCATGTATATTGCCAATACATTTAGGGGCAGTGTTATGGAACAGTGTCTCCCATAACTGCTCTTTAATCTAATTAATAACCCAGTCATCAAACTAGACTACAAATTCAATTCAATTTTCGAGCGATAAATGAAATTGTACATGTAACTGAAACAAATGCCAGCGATTGTGAATCTAATAAGTTCATCATTACTGCAAGTCTATGCTGATATGTGTAACGTTTCTGTGCAAGGTGGATCTGCTGGCTGGCTGTGGGAAGTCGAGAACTGCACGGCGAGAATAGCAAGTGGTTCGGAAAACTTTTTTTCGCTAAAAGGGACAGAATGCAGCCAGGTACACACTGGGAAGCAGCTGCAGCGCGGGACAGATGTGGGACGCCTTGCGTGGTCACTGCATGGCCATCCGGGAGAAATCTGCATTCTGTAAATTCCATTGTGAGAAGGAGCAAAAAGAATAACTTTTAAAAAGATAGAGGATTGTGGCGGGTTGGGGAAAAAACTGAAGCAGAGAGAAGTATCCACTGGATCCAAAGGAGTCCAGCAATAACTTATGTTGAAATTTAGGGGCAGATATTCGTAGGCACCTGCTACAGGTGTTGAATATCAAAACCTACGACACTTAGAATCCTTTCTACTGCCAGTTGCCATTAGATAATAGAGTGCTGATGTCATACCGAATACTAGCTCTCGGAAGCTAAGTAAGGTTTCGCTACTCTTGTGGAAGATGCAGTTTTACAATGGGACCTGGTGAGCGATATCATACGGCTCATCGTCTGATGTTTATTGTTTCACGAAACCGTGAACAGTAAACGTTTTTGTTTAATGATCCAGGATTGTATCGCCCATCTGAGGGAAGACGAAACCAACTACTCAGTGTTTCAACAAGATGACGCTACTGCTAACACAGCTTACAACACACTATGCGTCTTATGGAAGAGGTTTTTGGCGAAATTTTCATCTCAAAGAACCTATGGCAGCCTCGCTCCTCGGAGTTTATGCCAACAGACCTTTTTCTTCGGGGAATAGCATGTAGTGTACCGCAATCACCCATGCTTGATTCGAGATTTAAATATTGAAATAACTTCATACATGACAAGCATATCATAACCAGATGGACGGAAAGGGATTCCCAACAAAATTAGGCGGGTTCAGCCTTGTATAGTCACTCGTGGATGTCATTCCCAACATAGTGTACATAGTAACCACACAGTTACTTTCTGAGCACCCATACAAACAGTGGCACTCAATACACATATTATATACTCGTTACAGAGGAAATGTTGAAGAAGAAGAAATCCTGACCTCTGCCGCATTCGAGCAACGAAAAAATTCATAGGTGACAAATGAAAATTTCTATCAACGCTGGGGTTCTAAACCGGGTCTTGGAAGATGCATAAACTAACTACGCTACCTTGACATAGCAGTTAGATTCAACTGCGCAGACTACACAAGTGTGCTACCCGTGCTACATCCATATTCCTGTTCGCTGCAGAGCCGGCCATGTTGGCCGAGCAGTTCTAGGCGCTACAGTCGTAAACCGCGCGACCGCTACGGTCGCAGCTTCGAATCCTGCCTCGGGCATGGATGTGTGTGATGTCCTTAGGTTAGTTAGGTTTAAGTAGTTCTAAGTCTAGGGAACTGACGACCTCAGATGTTAAGTCCCATGGTGCTCAGAACCATCTGAACCATCATTCGCCGCACACAACCAAAGTTGCGTCCCCTGGCCCTCTTCCCCCTTTTCGCTCACCGCATCGCACACAGTCCCTTGCAAGGGCGGGTGAGGAGTGCTCTGCACTGAATGATGATGTTAGCCCTGACGGCGCATATACACTGCTGAGCCAAAAGGTTATGACCTCCTGCTTCATAGCCTCTTTGTCCGTCTTTTGAACGAAATACATCACTGATTTCGAGTAACAGGGTTCCGACGTTTTGAAAATTTGGAAATTTGTGGTAAGTTCCTATGGGAGCAAACTGCTGAGGTCATCGGTCCGTAGGCTTACACACTACTTAATCTATCTAAAACTAATTTATGCTAAGGACAACACGCACACACCCATGCCCAAGGGAGGAGTCGAACCTCCGACGCCGGAAGCCATGCGAACCGTGGGAAGGCGTCTAAGACCGCACGGCTACCCCGCGTGGCCCCGAAAGTTTGTCGGCACAGCTCATGTAATTCGCGTAAATAACGGGACGCTGATTTGCTTGCGCAGTGATGGCACCGGATAGCGACTCAGATGGCTACCGTAGGATTTACATCAGACGCATTTGGTCGCCGAGACATCACCGTGAGTTCACTTTATTGCTCCTCAAACCACTGTAGCACGGTTCTCGCTCCGATACACGGACCATTATACTGCTGAAAGATGACATCGCCGTCGGAGAAGACGCCGAGCATGAAGGGATGGCCGGCCGGAGTGGCCGAGCAGTGCTAGGCGCTGCAGTCTGGAACCGCGCTACCGCTACGGTCGCAGGTTCGAATCCTGCCTCAGGCAGGGATGTGTGTGATGTCCTTAGGTTAGTTAGGTTTAAGTAGTTCTAAGTTCTAGGGGACTGATGACCTCAGAAGTCCCATAGTGCTCAGAGCCATTTGAGCCATGATGGGATGCAGGCAGTATGCAACTGCCAATGTGTCCAGAATGAGATTTTCACTCTGCAGCGGAGTGTGCGCTGATATGAAACTTCCTGGCAGATTAAAACTGTGTGCCTGACCGAGACTCGAACTCGGGACCTTTGCCTTTCGCGGGCAAATGCTCTACCATCTGAGCTACCGAAGCACGACTCACGCCCGGTCCTCACAGCTTTACTTCTGCCAGTACTTCGTCTCCTACCTTCCAAACTCTACAGAAGCTCTCCTGCGAACCTTGCAGAACTAGCACTCCTGAAAGAAGGATACTGCGGAGATGGTGGTGGTTTTTGGGGGAAGGAGGCCAGACAGCGAGGTCATCGGTCGCATCGGATTAGGGAAGGATGGGGAAGGAAGTCGGCCGTGCCCTTTGAAAGGAACCATCCCGGCATTTGCCTGGAGCGATTTAGGGAAATCACGGAAAACCTAAATCAGGATGGCCGGACGCGGGATTGAACCGTCGTCCTCCCGAATGCGAGTCCAGTGTCTAACCACTGCGGCACCTCGCTCGGTGATACTGCGGAGACATGGCTTAGCCACAGCCTGGGGGATGTTTCAAGAATGAGATTTTCACTCTGCAGCGGAGTGTGCGCTGATATGAAACTTCCTGGCAGATTAAAACTGTGTGCCCAACCGAGACTCGAACTCGGGACCTTTGCCTTTCGCGGGCAAGTGCTCTACCATTTGAGCTACCGAAGCACGACTCACGCCCGGTGCTCACAGTTTTACTCATATCAGCGCACACTCCGCTGCAGAGTGAAAATCTCATTCTGGAAACATCCCCCAGGCTGTGGCTAAGCCATGTCTCCACAGTATCCTTTCTTTCAGGAGTGCTAGTTCTGCAAGGTTCGCAGGAGAGCTTCTGTAGAGTTTGGAAGGTAGGAGACGAGGTACTGGCAGAAGTAAAGCTGTGAGGACCGGGCGTGAGTCGTGCTTCGGTAGCTCAGATGGTAGAGCACTTGCCCGCGAAAGGCAAAGGTCCCGAGTTCGAGTCTCGGTCGGGCACACAGTTTTAATCTGCCAGGAAGTGTCAATGTGTCTCCGATTACTACCACAGGTGCCACGCAAGTGCAGGAGAATGTCTCCCACACCATAACACTGCTCCCACCAGCCAGTGTCAGTGGGTCGCTGCACGTTTGAAACCGCCGTTCACCTCGATGTCGACCATCGACCTAGTGCAGCAAAAATGTGGTTCACCCGAAGAGCCGACACTTTTCCATTGATCGACGGTCGTACCCCGACAGTCCTGTGCCCGCTGCAATCGTAGCTAACGATGTCGTTGCCTCAACACGTGGGGGTGGTGAGCTGCGGAGCTCCGTGTTGGGCAATGCACGATGAGAGGTGTGCTCCGGAACACTTGTGCTGCACCAGCACTGTGCTGTTTCGGCAGAGGTGCCACAGATCACCATCCGTGCTGCTTCACATAGCAGAGAAGCCTCCGACCCCAACGTCCTGTGAAGAATAGTGGACGTCTAGCTATTCAGCGCCTAATAGTAGTTTCACAGTCGAACCCCTTCCCGCAGATGCTCACGACAGTAGCACGTGAACATTCGACCGTCTCCGCCGTTTTAGAGATACTCGTTCACAGGTTCTGCGTAATAATAATCTGCCATTTGTCGAAGTCGCTTACCTCGGTGGATTTCGCCATGTGCGGCGCGTATCTCCGCCATCCGTGGCTGCTCCACTCACGCACTTTCATCACTGCGTGAGGGGCCCGCAGCGCCACCAGGCGGCGTCCAGCGACGCGGTGGACAGTCGTCGTAATGTTTCGGCTTATCGCTGTGTATCTGTGTAAGTGGTGCCTGTTCTTTCGGACATGTCGGGAAGAAAAGACACCACTCATATAGGTTGTAGATGTTTTTGAAGGCCTTTATGGTCAAAAACATCAGATGGTAGAGAGTGCCAAAATTAGCACTGTCCGATCTAGAACTAACGCTCAGCAATGAATACTTGGTTTTGTTTTGTTTACTTTAGCAGTCCAGGCTAATATTGACAGTGCAAAATGACAGCCACTCTTCTCAGTGCACGCCTTATGAGGCATGAAAGTTGCTTCCCCGACTCTGCTTGAGTTTTGTACACTGAATACTCCATGTAGCCACACGGGAAAAAAATACAATTAAGGGCAATATGGTTTATTCGTTTGGATGTTCACGTTACAAATTCTTGACGCAGAGACATAAGCAGTTTGCACGACATGTGCCCACCTCTCTGCCCACTGAAGCCCTCGAGCTGCCTGCAGCACTCACTCACTCTGCATGGAGACGCTCACAACGCGACACTACAGAGCGCCCTGCCCTCTGCGACTCCTTTCGTACTCACAGGGCTCCAAGTTCAGTGTCTGGACGTAAATTTGCTGAGGTGCCACCGCGCAGTTCTCCAACAAACAAGACAAAATTGGCTTTGAAGGTGACAAGACTTCCGAGTGTTGTTACCCAAACAGCATTTGACTAACTCAGCTTGTAGCATAGTCGGATTTTCAATCATGAACACGAGAGTGGAATCTAGCTAGTATCATACTTTTTTAAATGTAATATTGATCAACAAATGCGAACGTTAAGCAAGAAGTTTTGAATAATATTTTTAAAATAAAAGTAGCATCCTTTTATTGACGGTTACTAGATGTCTGAAAATCAATTTAAACTTCTTAGGAATATGCCAAAACGTATTTTATTCAATGAAAAAATTACGTATTTCAATAACACTAGTGAGTCTGTGAAAATGATACTTTCTCATTATCTATCTGATGTATCGGCTTCGTATGCCATATTTCAATTTACTGTCAGCAGCAACGAATAACCAAGATGTTATTCTTACTAAACACTATAGTTCCATATCTGTCAACTGAGATTACACTTTGTTAATAAATATATAAGTTTTTTTAAAAAATTGAAAGATACAGGGTGACGCAGAAAAACAGGAACATTTCCACAATCCAATAAAACTAGAAGTGGAGAAGGAAATAAATTGCATTCATCGTAACTGAAACCTCCCAACTTTGCCATTTAGGAAACATTGATGGCATTTATCATTTTTCTAAAATTACGACCTTTAGATGGCGTCCTCCTGTTCGAATACATTCGTGAAACCTGCAACATCTCAGCTGGCATATTGTGGATTGCATCCCAAATTCTCTGTTTTATCTCGTCCAGGGTTCTTGGTCGAGTCGTGTAGACTTTGCTGCACGAGAAAAGTCACAAACGGATAGACATGGCGATCTAGGAGGCCCGGGTATGTTAACGAATCGTGAGATCACACGGTAGTCAAACAATTCTCGCACGTATGCCACTGATTGCCGTGTAGTGTGTGATGTCGCTCCGTCACGTTGAAACCAGGCTTCTTGAACGTTTGCAAAGTTGTTCAATGCAGGTGTAATGAAAGTTCGTAACATCTCCGCGAACCGATCGGCGTTGGCAGTTATTGTGTTTCGTTGCTCATTTGCGAGACAATACGGTCCGATAATCCCACGTGATGAAACAGCACGCCATACTGTCACTTTAGTAGCGTGTCAAGGGCGCTCATGAACGGCATTAGGATTTGCGTTTTCCCAGTAACGGTAGTTCCGTTTGTTCACATTACTTGTGCCTCATCTGACGTCTTCATCGTCATTGTTTATTCTTGTTATCATTTGTTATCATTTGTTGTAATCGGAAATCATGGTCCTTAAATTGTTGCACCATCTGTAGTTTGCACGGATGAAATTTTAAATCAAGATGAAGGATTCTGCGAACACTCTCCCGGGACACTCCAATCGCTGCTTCTTGCTTACGAATTGACGCCGTGGTCTCCGTAAGACAGACTCGCGTTCAACATCAGTGTTCGCTGGAGAACGCACACTTCTTGGTCGTCCTGTTGGTTTCTTTTTGAGGGCAGATCCAGTGTCTTCAAAGTTATTAATCCAACATTTTATCGCGTCTTTCGACGGAACGGCATCATGACATCCTAAATTACAAAAACCTCGAAACTCCCTCTGTGCCGCTAGCAAACAATCATTGCTTTTATAAAACATTTTTATGGCTAACGCACGCTATTGTCCGTTCCACTGACGCATGATTAGGGAAATGGCGAACTGTTTACTTGCTGTCTGTCACGAACCCGCAGTGCTGCCACGTGCGCATGGCTGCCACTACACATTTCAAACTTTCCCGCTATTCTGTGTCACCCTGTATTTATCTTACTAGCGAGATTCGAACCATCGAACGTACTAACGTGCTGAGAAACCGACGAATTCGTCGAAATAATGAAAATTGTTTTTAACTGCACTTGGAGATCTGCTAACTGTGAAAGGTCATATTTCAGGGTTCTTTGTCGTACTGTCTTAGAAAACTTATGTGCGTGCATTGAACTCCATCTGCTACAAGTGTACACAAAATCGGAATCTGTGAGGACCCCTCGTCAATGTAGAATCCTCCTTTTACCACCATCATAACTGTGACCTGAAGCCACTTTGGCACGAAAAACTCCTAATAATTGCCTGACAGGTCTTTCACTGGAAACTGTCCTCATAAACATTAATAAATTATTTCTTTGGTATTGTGTGACGTCACCACATGTACAATCAGTGCCTTCCCGGTACTCTCTGCACTGCCGAAGCAGTCTGCCACCTCAGCAACAAACCACCTCCGTCGCTCGCTAACGGGCGATCGTTGTCGAAATCCACACGCTGTGTGGAAAGCCCACATCACAGAAGAATGTGAGTGTTCCTACTACAGACCCTGGAGGCAAATGAATCCCTTACGCGACTTGCCATAAGATGAAACAAATTGTACTATCTTGCGTACATGGGCGTGTTACAGCGTGTCATGAAATGATTCCATCATTTTATTTCCTACTGAAAGAAGTTTTTGGGCAGTATTACGTTAGTGAAGCATCTGTACGAGGCTAATTCGCAAACTAATGTTACAAAAATTTTTTGAGGTGCATAAAATTTAATTTGTCATAACAAAATTTAGATGCATTGTAGTACAGGTGTTGCATTGTTTTTTCACGCGATCACCATTTATCTCTATACATTTTGTCATTCGTAGGACGGGTTTTTTGATTCCTTTGTCATAGACGTCTCCCAACGCCTTTTTCAGTCAGTTCTTCACTTCGATTTTCACATCGTCGTTGTCGGAAAAGTGTTTTCCAATAAGGTGTTTCTTCAATTTACTGGCCGGCCACTGTGGCCGAGCGGTTCTAGGCACTTCAGTCCGGAACCGCGCGGCTGCTACTGTCGCAGGTTCGAATCCTGCCTCGGGCATGGATGTGTGTGATGTCCTTAGGTTAGTTAGGTTTAAGTAGTTCTAAGTTGTAGGGGACTGATGACCTCAGATGTTAAGTCCCATAGTGCTCAGAGCCATTTTTGAGCGGTGTGCGGACGCGCGTTCTCATGGAGGGGACCAACTCTCGTTCTCAGCACGTCTGTTTTGTATGGCTCTGCGAAGTTTCTTCAAGATCCCACAACATCTTCCAGCATTTATTGTCCCACCTATTAGCAAAAAATCAATGCACAGAACTCTATTCCTGTCCCAAAACACTGACACGACGATTTTCCTTGCTATATCCTGGGTTGTGAATTTCATAGCTATAATATCTCCGTTCATCTCCCTTTACAGACCCTCTATATACTTCATTTACCTTTCAGCTTTCCCTTCCTTGCTTAGGACCGGTTTTAAATCTGAGCTCTTCATATTCATACAGTTGCTTCCCTTTTCTCAAGAAGTATTTTTAAATTTACTGTAGGCGGAATCAATTTTTCCCCTAGTGAAACAATCCTACATTTGTCCTCTAGCCATTCCTGTCAAACTCATTTTGAGAGACGTTTGTATTCCCCTTCGCTTGCTTTATTTACTGCATTTTTATATTTTCTTCTTTCATCAATTGAATTCAATATCTCTACTATGCCTTGTCCTTCGACCTATTTGATACTCTGCTGCCTTCGCTATTTCATCTCTTATAGCTTAAGACCTACGATTTTTTTTCTCCGGACTGGAAAGAGATAGAAACATGCGCATTGTTTTAAAATGAGGCCGTGTTCATTGTCAATATGTCCCAGAGATGGCAGCACCGTACGGCAGATGGAATTTTACCGCCAGCGGCGAGAATGAGAACTGTTTTAAATACTTAAAATGGCGACGTTTTCCTTACTTGAACAGCGTGCAATCATTCGTTTTCTGAATTTGCATGGTGTGAAACCAACTGAAATTCATCGACAGCTGAAGGAGACATGTGGTGATGGAGTTATGGATGTGTCGAAAGTGCGTTCGTGGGTGCGACAGTTTAATGAAGGCAGAACATCGTGCGACAACAAACCGAAACAACCTCGGGCTCGCACAAGCCGGTCTGACGACATGATCGAGAAAGTGGAGAGAATTGTTTTGGGGGATCGCCGAATTACTGTTGAACAGATCGCCCCCAGAGTTGGCATTTCTGTGGGTTCTGTGCACACAATCCTGCATGACGACCTCAAAATGCGAAAAGTGTCATCCAGGTGGGTGCCACGAATGCTGACGGACGACCACACGGCTGCCCGTGTGGCATGTTGCCGAGCAATGTTGACGCGCAACGACAGCACGAATGGGACTTTCTTTTCGTCGGTTGTGACAATGGATGAGACGTGGATGCCATTTTTCAATCCAGAAACAAAGCGCCAGTCAGCTCAATGGAAGCACACAGATTCACCGCCAGCAAAAAAATTTCGCGTAACCGCCAGTGCTGAAAAAATGATGGTGTCCATGTTCTGGGACAGCGAGGGCGTAATCCTTACCCATTGCGTTCCAAAGGGCACTATGGTAACAGGTGCATCCTACGAAAATGTTTTGAAGAACAAATTCCTTCCTGCACTGCAACAAAAACGTCCGGGAAGGCTGCACGTGTGCTATTTCACCAAGACAACGCACCCGCACATCGAGCTAACGTTACGCAACAGTTTCTTCGTGATAACAACTTTGAAGTGATTCCTCATGCTCCCTACTCACCTGACCTGGCTCCTAGTGACTTTTGGCTTTTTCCAACAATGAAAGACACTCTCCGTGGCCGCACATTCACCAGCCGTGCTGCTATTGCCTCAGCGATTTTCCAGTGGTCAAAACAGACTCCTAAAGAAGCCTTCGTCGCTGCCATGGAATCATGGCGTCAGCGTTGTGAAAAATGTGTACGTCTGCAGGGCGATTACGTCGAGAAGTAACGCCAGTTTCATCGATTTCAGGTGAGTAGTTAATTAGAAAAAAAATCGAAGGCCTCAGAACTTGAATGCACCTCCTATATTCCTTTTCCTTGCTCTACTCAATCGCTGCGTAATGCTTCCTCTAAAACTATCAGCAACCTCTAGTTTTTTCAACTTATCCATGTTCCGTCTCCTTAAATTCCTACCTTTTTGCAGTTTCTTCAGGTTTAATTTACAATTCGCTACCAATAAATTGTGGTCAGAGTCCAATCTAACCGTGTAAATGTCTTAAAGTTCAAAATCTGGTTCTGAAATCCCTTTCTTGTCATTATGGAATGAATCTGAAACCTTCCAGTGTCTCCAGGAGTCTTCCATGTATACGCGCAACTTTTATGATTCTCAAACAAGGTGTTAGCGATGGCCGCGCGGGGTAGCCGAGCGGTCTGGGGCGCCCTGTCACGGTCCGCGCGGCTCCCCCCGTCGGAGGTTCGAGTCCTCCCTCGGGCATGGGTGTGTGTTGTCCTTAGCGTAAGTTAGTTGTAGTTAGAGTAAGAAGTGTGTAGGCCTAGGGACCGATGACCTCAGCAGTATGGTCCCATAAGACCTTACTACAAATTTCCATTGTTAGCAATGATATCCTCTGTGCAAAATTCCACCAGACGGCTTGCTCTTTCATTTATTTCCGTGAGTCGATACTCAATTTTTGCTTTTCTTCCTTTTCCTACTATCAAACTGCAGTCTCCCATCACAGTTAAATTATCGTTTCCTTTAACTATCTGAATAATTTCTTTTATCTCATCATACATTTCTTCCGTCTCTCCATTAGCTACAGAGCTAGTTAGCATATAAACTTGTACAACTATTGTAGGTGTGAATTTAGAGCATATCTTGGCTACGTTAATGCGTTCACTATGCTGTTTCACGTGGGTTATCTGCATTCCTATTTTCTTATTCATTATTACACCCACTCCTGCATTATCCCTTTGTGACTTTGTATTTATAACCCTGTATTCATCTGACAGAAGTCCTGTTTCTCTTGACGCCGAGCTTCGCTAAGTCCCGATATATCGAACTTCAACCTATCCGTTTTTAAAACCACTAACCGACCTGCCCAATTAAGGCATTTAACATTCCAGAATCCTATCCGTAGAACGCCAGATTTGTTTTCCTTGGTGATGACGTCCTTCTGAGTAGTTCCTGCATGGAGATCCGAATGGGAGATTCTTTCATCCCCAGAAATTTTTACCCAACAAGAAGCTATCACCATTTAACCATAGAGTAGAGCTACATGCCAACTGGCAAATTACAGCTGCAGTTTCCACTTGCTTTAGGCTGTTCGCAGTACCAGGACAGCAATGCCGTCTTGGTTAGCCAGATGAGTCAATCATCCAGACTGATGCCCCTGCAACGACTGAAAAGGGTGCCGCCCCTTTTCAGGAGCCATATGTTTGTCTGGCTTCTCGACAGGCATCACTCCATTGTTGTTGTACACACAGTACAGCTATGTATCGCTAAGGCAGACAAGCCACCCGAACCGACGGCAAGTACGTGGTTCATGGGAAACATCGGAAACTATGAACGAAATTTTCGCTCCTCAGCGGAGTGTGCGCTGATAGGAAATTTCCTGACAGATTAAAACAGTGTACCAGACGGAGATTCGAACAAAGGACCTTTGCCTTATGCGATCAAGTGCTCTGCACTTGGTATGAAACTTTCTGGCAGATTAAAACTATGTTGCCAGACTGAGATTAGAGCTCGGGACCTTTGCCTATCGCGGGCAATTGCTCTACCATCCGAGCTAGCAAGCACGATTTACGACCAGCCCTCACAGCTTCAATTCTGCCAGTACCTCGTCTCCTAGGTTCCAAACTTCACAGGAGCTCTCCTGCAAATCTTGCAGAGTTAGCACTCCTGGGAGAAAGGATATTGCAGAGACATGGCTTAGTGACAGACAGGTGGATGGTTCCAGAATGAAGTATTGACTCTACAGTGGAATATGCGCTCCTCTGAATCTTCCTGGCAGACTAAAACTGTATGCCAGACCGAGACTCGGGATCTTTGCCTTTAGTGGGCAAGTGCTCTGCCAGCTAACCTTCCTTCCAGGAGTGCTATTCCTGCATGGTTTCCAATAGAACTTTCGAAGGTATGAGACGAGATACTGGCCAAACTGAAGCTGTGACGACGGGGTGTGAGCTGTGCTTGGGTAGCTTAGCCAGTAGAGCACTTGCGCACGAAAGGCTAAAGTCCAGAGTTCGAGTCTCGGCCTGATACACAGTTATAACCTGCCAGGAAGTTTCTAATCAGAGAAGACTCCTCTGCAGGGTGAAAATTTCCTTCTGAAAACATCCCCCAGGCTGTGACTAAGCCATGTCTCCGCAATATAATTTCTTAAGGAGTGCTAGTTTTGCGAGGTTCGCAGGACAAAAATGGTTCAAATGGCTTTAATCACTATGGGACTTAACATCTGAGGTCATCAGTCCTCTAGACTTAGAACTACGTAAACCTAACTAACTTAAGGACGTCATAGACATCCATGCCCGAGGTAGGATTCGAACCTGCGACCGTAGCAGCCGCGTGGTTCCGGACTGAAGGGCCTAGAACCGCTCGACCACAGCGGCCGGCTCGCAGGAGAACGTGTATGAAATTTGGATGGTAGGAGACGAGATGTTGGCACAATTGAAGCTGTGAGGACGGTGCATGAGTTGTGCTCGGGTAGCTCAGTTGGTAGAGCACTTGCCCACCAGAGGCAAAGGTCCGAGTTCGAGTCTCGGTCCGGCTCACAGTTTCATTGGAAACTATGGTTTAACCAACAGAAAATTGCAATATCGCTTCAGAACAAATTAGTGTATTTGCACGTGCTCTTTACGCTTTTTTCTGTAACAATCCAGAAGAATTGTACTTGTTTCCCATTGCCATTACGTGAAGTTTTTTGCTATGTTGTATGTGCTTGGAATGTACGAACATAAATTTGTTTACATCATCAGGTATACCAGTCACATAAGTGCAGCTGACTGCTGTGTATTACATCGAACTTCAAGGAGGAAACTCTCTCTCCCCAGGAGACAACGCCGAGGCAGGCTTGGCTTTAGCCAGTGGCAGTGACGGGAGGGCACTGTGTGCAGCCAGCTCTTTTTCGCTTCTCGGCTAAATGATTACGACTGAAACTTTTTCTACTCACAGGACTTTTACCTGCTACGTCCACCTCTTCAATGACCGCGAAGCCCTCGGTTTTGGAATTTCATAACTCTACTGAAACAATTACTCGTGATCATGTGTTACTCAAAGATCAAATCCTTACCTTGGAAAAATCCGACTTCGTAGATATCGATGACCATCTGCACACAAACTTGTCTTTTTCCATCCTTCAGACCCTTCATGTACAATTTATACTTACCGTAAGGTAAGGCGACGAACTTTTTTAGGGTGATCGGTCGTGTCCAGTACCGATGCATGTAGTAGGTGCCCTGCCAACAGAGGTAGCGATGTAATTACACAATACAGGTTTTGTGACTAAATCAAAACTTCAACTTGTAGGATTATTCTTTGTCGAGGTCTACACTGAGTATCAGATGTAGCAGTCTCTTCCTGTTTTTTTTTCTGCTCCTTTCATAACTTAGACACGCTTATAGCATTTTGGCCGTCATATATTGGCACATGTAAGTTAAGGAAATAACAAAGGATGTTGAAATTCACACTCTAATAGTTAACATAGCAATGAGTGAACATCCTGATACTTCTCAGCAATCAGTGGCGAATGACAAAGACGGGAACAGGAAAGTCTAAATCTCAAGGCATTCGCCTAACACGAGTGAAATTAAGAAACAGAGTGTAAGACGTCGTGGTCTCCTGACCTTCATTGCTTACATATTCCGCCCTCACAATCACATTCTGCACATCAAGACGCTTCATTCGAACCCAAACTCGATAAGATAAAGTCAATCTTGTATGGATTCATTTAAATTATATGCAGATAACTAATAAGTCGCAAGTGCGCACCGTGGTTGAAATACTCGAGGCTGGCGTACACACTTACATTCCAGACACGACGCCACAGGAGCTTTTAGCTCGAGAGAGGCAAAACCGCACGCCAGGAGGCCAGTCCCAACCCATCTACGTCGGCCGGTGGCCGCCCCGGGAGCGGATAGCGTGGGCCCGAGTGAAAGGACGACCCCGTGTTCGGCTTAAAAGCAAATTCCGCTACATTGTGTGGGAGCGGCCAGCCTACGCATTCTTTACACATAGCACGCAGTTTCAGAGATTTTCACAGAGAGACAGCAAATGCGAAACGCCGATACTACAGATTTCCGGATTGGTCGCCTTAAACGAAACGTCATTCTCCCGTTTTAGAAGAGCAATGCTGATTGGTAGACGATATTTCTGACGCCTTGAGCTGAAGGAGTAATGGAAGAGACCGAAAGATATACCCCTTCACGTCTGGCGTGGAGAGGCGCCGTTCCGTTGTCTCTCGTGGAGCGAGAACACGTAACGAGAGCGTGCGCGCTCGTACGTGTAATCAAAGAGCGAGGAACAAGTCTCTCCTCAGTACTTCACTGGGAGAGCACCTCTGTTGAGAGCGAATCGAATTGTGACTCTATATTGAGTCCTTGCAATTAAGCGTTGTCCACTGTATTGGCCGACACCCTTATTGTGCGGTGTGAATGGACAGAGTTATAGTTAAACGCCTGCGAGCGAATTTTGAGTGGCATCGCGGTGGACTGGTTATTTGATCGGTGTACCACGCCAATAGTTAGACTAGGGGCGAATAGAAGTCCTTCATCAAGGCGTAGGGAGAGTTTGATTGGCGAAGGTCAATCCAGATAGAACGAGAGTTATCTTATTTGTTAGCAGCGAGCACCGCAGACAGCAGTCATCGCAGCTTACAGTATTGTGCGCTACAGTTCTTGCGAGTCCCATATTTCCTCCACAACAGTACACTACACGGCATTTCACACGCGACATCCCTGACCGTACCTAGCAACATTCTAAGGGATAATTATTCAAGTTGAGTATCTCCTCCATGTCCGAACAACATCTCTTTGGTTCACTCAGATACTCCTGGACACTTCCCTTGTTGAGAGCCCTTCCTGGCACAAAGAGACAATGTGGATGCGATCGAACCGCGGTATGTAGGCACGGTTGAACTACAGACAACACGAGCCATGTACCTCCTTCCTGGTGGAATGACCGGAACTGATCGGCTGTCGGACCCCATCCGTCTAATAGGTGCTGCTCGTGCATGATTGTTTACACTTTTGGGCAGGTTTTGAGACATCTCTGAACAGTCAAAGGGACTGTGTCTGTGGTACAATATCCATAATCAGTGACTGTCTTCAGGAGTTCTGGGAACCGGTGTGATGCAAAACTTTTTTTGGTGTGTGTAAATGGATACTTAAATATGGAGCTCTAAAACCGGCAGTATATTTACAATGTGAAGCAGATACTTTTCTGAGCCGATAGGTTGATATTTTATCAGTCTGTTTGTCGAATATCTATATGTTGATGCCATTTAAATATCGATATATCGGGTACTCGATACCTTAAAACAGTTCTATCAGAAAGAGCAGGTGGCTGTTTCTCGAGGAGGTCCTGGCTATACTTCAGTCTTCCGTGAAGACGTATCCGTGTCCACAGGACTGCATGCATTCGTTCCTGGTGTGACGAAGGCTTACAAACCCTACTGCACGTCGTCCGTTAAATCACTCACTCTTAAGGTCAGGTTCTCATTCAAAATGGTCGAAAAATCGATTTTTTGTTGCATTTTTGAAAGATATTTGCGTCAGGAATGTTAATATACGGTCTTGGAATTGCAGACTAAACATAGGTAACGAAAACACTATTTTTATCGAATTTTGATTAAAATTGGCCAAAAGATAATATTCGGTCAGCCATAATGGATTATCCATTTTGAATTTTGAAAATCTAACTTCAGATTTGTGTTCAGCGACATCAAAAGTGTATGATGACATATAGTTTTTACGCAAATTCAGCTAATAATTAATATAAAAGTTCGCCCTAAACTTTAGTCATGGTTTTCCTCGAGAAACGATTTTTCAAAACTGCACGCAGCATAAAATAAAAACGGTTCATCTTATTAGCTTCTAACTTTGACTCCCGAAAAGCAATAACTACTTTTTGTAAAGCCATAAAGAGTAAAAAAAATCCAACACAGAGATCTATTTAGCATCATATCGTTAAATTTAACGTTGTTTCATTGTAGTTTGGTACAAGCTCCCATAAATTTAGTGTAGTATCTACTGATGTTATCCATTTTCGATTTGAGATAACTTCTAGAGGCTACGCTCTACGAAGCAGGTGTACTTCAAACTCGTAGGTTCTCGATCAGACCTCGATTATGGCTCCATTTTCTTCTTTTTTGTATCGAAAATCTAAAATATAGTTGAACGTATGTCTTTTTATTGTCTCAAAAAAATTTCGAAACTTTGCATATTTTTTGATCATTTGAATGAGAACTTGGACGTAATTTCCAATAAAATATGGACTCTCATTCTCTGCAAATCAAGGACAACATCAAGACTGCGTGCCTTGTGACGCCGTAGCAGTGTCGTATCTGTTGTGGAAGGGGCAAAATGGTTCAAATGGCTCTGAACACTATGGGACTTAACATCTATGGTCATCAGTCCCCTAGAACTTAGAGCTACTTAGACCTAACTAACCTAAGGACATCACACAACACCCAGCCATCACGAGGCAGAGAAAATCCCTGACCCCGCCGGGAATCGAACCCGGGAACCCGGGCGTGGGAAGCGAGAACGCTACCGCACGACCACGAGATGCGTGTGGAAGGTGCATCTGACTTTTTGTCACTGTGGCTCTTGTGTGCGTTGGGTTGCTATTCTGTTATTCTGCGCAACGGATTAATCTGAGATGTGCCCTTTACCCTGTGGCTACTGCAAGATGCAATTTACACCCCCACACTACCACAGAAGTCAGACAGACGCTCCTAAAGAGAAATGCCTGAAAAACTTTCAGCAATAAATATCTTCTGGAGCCCTCCACTGTAAGGAAATGACACAAAAATTTACAAAATTTCTTACGTATCTAGTCGGATATTTGGGTACTGGAGTAGTGCTAGTTAGTGTAAGAAAAACATGAAACTAACGAAAATTATTATTTATTTTGCAAAAATTTTGAGAAATCACAATGGCACTTTTAGTTATGAACTGAACTAGTGCAGTGGATGACCGCTACCTACGGATTATAGCTCTGAGGAACCCTGACGGCGACGCCACCATGTTGAGTAATGCTTTTCGTGCAGCCACAGGACGCCGTGTTACAACTCAAACTGTGCGCAACTTCACTCCCGACGTCCATGGAGAGGTCCATCTTTGCAACCACGACACGATTATAGTTGGTGGAGACTTTAATTTACACTCGATATGTTGGCGAAAATACATGTTTAATTTCGGAGGTACGCATAAAATATCATCCTAAATCGTTCTAAACGCATTCTCTGAAAATTATTTAGACCAATTAGTTCATGAGCCCATGCGAATAGTAAACGGTTGTGAAGACACGCTTGACCTCTCAGCAACAAATAATCCTGAGTTAACAACGAGCATCAAAACCGATACAAGGATTAGTGAACACAGGGTTGTCGTACCGAGACTGAATATTGTAATCCCCAAATCCTCAAAAAATAAACGAAAAATATACCTATTCAAAAAGGCAGATAAAAATTCACTTGACGTTTTCCTGATAGACAATCTCCACTCATTCCTAATTAATAAAATAAGAGTAGATCAGATGTGGCTTCAAATCAAAGAAATAGTATTGGCAGCAGTTGAGAGATTTATTCCAAATAAATTAACAAACGACGCAGCTGATCCTCCTTGGTACACAAAACGAGTTAGAACACTTTTGCAGAAACAACGAAACAAACGTGCCAAACTTAAACAGACGCAAAATTCCCAGGATTGGCGATCTTTTACAGAAGCTCGAAATTTAGTGTGGACTTCAATGCGAGATGCTTATAACAGTTTGAGGCGTGGTAAAAGTTGCTGTTTTGCAGAGCGCGCCGCAGCGCGTAGTGTGAAGCAGTCGCCCTCCGTTTCTGGCCGTGTCGCCGCTGTGGCAGTCGCAGCTTTGGTGTCTCCCTCTGGTGGGAAAGGGGAAAGGTTGCCTGTTCACGTGCATTTAAGGGGCGCTATGAGCTCGCCAGTGGGTCAGTCTGGGTCAGTCTCTCGTCCCCTGCTTGCTCCTCTGTCTCTCGTCCGCATTTGTTAGGCAGTTAGTGTCTGTCTGTCGTTCGGAGCTGCCTCTGTCATGTTTCTCGGATTCGGTGTGTGAACGAATTTATTGCTTGAAATGTAACGGCCGAATTCCTTAAATATGTTTTTATCTTGCCTATCATCTGGAGAGGCGGTATATGTGTACTGTAGAGCATGTTTGGCCAACCTTGCATAATTTTATGTTAGATTGCATTTCATGGGCTTTTATTTAAATGGTCGTTTTAGTATATAAAATTGCCACTCTTCCACCATAAGACATTCTTAGAAGTTAAAATTAAGTTGCGCCTTCAGTGGCACGTTTATCTTTTAATTTTAGTCTTTTGTACCATTTCCATCCCTCCTATGGGGTGCATAGTTTGTGTGCTTGTGTGAATTGTTAAAACTTTTACTTTACGGTAATCTGGTGTGTTGCAGATTTGCACCAGTGTAGTCTTTCAGAGGCTGTTGTGAGCGGTCGTAACTACAGCCGCGTCAAAAGGGGGCGGCAAGGTTCTCAGCCCGAAAGCTCATACACTCAAAAATTTGTTTCTTTCCGCCTCTGGATAAATTGTAACTTGATGTTTGGAGGGTGCTTTCTGCTTATAATTTTAAATCTGTTTCTAAAAAAAAATCTGTTAGGAATAAAATTCCCATTTGTTGAAAGCAATTTTATTTTGATTTCATAAGTTACTCCCTGGCAACTACTTCCACGCTCACATAGTGTGACTAAATGTGTTAATGTTCTTAATGAATCGCTAGTAAATAAAGTAAATTTTTAAGAATATTCTTTGAAATTAAATCCACAGTTCACAGTTTCCACAACGAAACTTTGTCTCGAAAACTGGGAGGAAACCCAAAGGGATTCTGGTCGTATGTGAAGTATGTTAGTGGCAAGAAACAATCAATGCCTTCTCTGAGCGTTAACAATGGAGATACTACCGAAGACAGTGCTGCCAAAGCACAGCCTTCCGAAACCCCTTCACAAAAGAAGACGAAGTAAATATTGCAGAATTCGAATCAAGAACAACTATCAACATGTGTAATGTAGAAGTAAATATCCTCAGAGTAGTGAAGCAACTGAAATCACTTAATAAAAGCAAGTCTTCTGCACCAGACTGGAAACCAATTAGGTTCGTTTCTGAGTATGCTGATGGATTAGCTCCATACTTAACAATCACATACAACCGTCCACTCGACAAAAGATCCGTATTAAAAGACTGGAAACTTGCACAAGTCACACCAGTATTCAAGGAAGGTAGTAGGAGTAATCCACTAAACTACAGGTCCATATTGTTAACGTCTATACGCAGCAGGATTTCTGGAACATATATTGTGTTAGAACATTATGAATTACCTCGAAGAAAACTATCTATTGACACACAGTCAACATGGGTTTAGAAAACATAAAAAATGGCTCTAAGCACTGTGGGACTTAACATCTGAGGTCATCAGTCCCCTATACTTAGAACTGCTTAAACTTGACCAACGTAAGGACGTCACACGCATCCTTGCCTGAGGCAGAATTCGAGCCTGCGACCCCAGCAGGAGCGTGGTTCAGGACTGAAGCGCCTAGAACCGCTCGGCTGGGGCGGCCGGCTTAGAAATCATCGTTCCTGTCAAACACAACTAGCTCTTTATTCACGTGAAGTGTTGAGTGCTATTGACAAGGGATTTCAGATCGATTCCGTATTTCTGGATTTCCGGAAGGCTTTTGACCCTGTACCACACAAGCGGCTTGTAGTGAAATTGCGTGCTTATGGAATATCGTCTCACTTAAGTGATTGGATTTGTGATTTCCTGTCAGAGAGGTCACAGTTCGTAGTAACTGACGGAAAGTCATCGAGTAAAACAGAAGTGGTTTCTGGCGTTCCCCAAGGTAGTGTTATAGGCCCTTTGCTATTCCTTATCTATGTAAACGATTTGGGAGACAATCGAAGAAGCCATCTTAGGTTGTTCGCACATGACGCTGTCGTTTATCGAATAATAAAGTCATCAGAAGATCAAAACAAACTGCAAAACGATTTAGAAGAGATACCACTCACAACAAAAAATGGCTCTGAGCACTATGGGACTCAACTGCTGTGGTCATAAGTCCCCTAGAACTTAGAACTACTTAAACCTAACCAACTTAAGGACATCACACACATCCATGCCCGAGGCAGGATTCGAACCTGCGACCATAGCGGTCGTGCGGTTCCAGACTGTAGCGCCTTTAACCGCTCGGCCACTCCGGCCGGCCCCACTCACAACAGCCTCTGAAAGTCTACACTGGTGCAATTCTGCAACACACCAGATTACCGTAAAGTTAAACTTCGGTACACGATAAATCAGTCTAATCTAATATTTGTAAATTCAACTAAGTACCTAGGAATTACAATTACGAACAACTTAAATTGGAAGGAACGCAGAGAAAATGTTGTGGGGAAGGCTAACCAAAGACTGCGTTTTATTGGCAGGACACTTAGAAAATGTAACAGACCTACTAAGGAGACTGCAATACACTACGCTTGTCCGTCCTCTCATAAAATACTGCTGCGCGGTGTGGGACTCTTACCAGATAGGACTGACGCAGTACATCGAAAAAGCTCAAAGTAGGGTAGCACGATTTGTATTATCACGAATTATGAGAGGGTGTCACAGAAATAATGCAGGATTTGGGCTGCACACATTGAAAGAAAGGCGTTTTTCGTTGCGACGAAATTCCAATCACCAACTTGTAATATTAGAGAATTGGGAAGGTGGTTCCATGAACCATCTGCCATGCACTTAAATGTGATTTACAGAGTATCCATGTAGGTGTAGATGTAGATGCAGTGCGGCACAGATGGGCCCAACAACATGCCGAAGGGACAGCTCAGTACTGGCGTCACGTTCTCTTCACTGATGAGTGTCGCATATGCGTTCAACCAGACAATCGCCAGAGACGTGTTTGGAGGCAGCCCAGTCAGGCTGAATGCCTTAGACACACCAGCGAGTGCAGCAAGGTGGAGGTTCCCTGGTGTTTTTAGGCGGCATTATGTGGGGCCAACGTACGCCGTTGGTGATCATGGAAGGCGCCGTAACGGCTGTACGATATGTGAATGCCATCCTCCGACCGTTAGTGCAACCATATCAGCAGCATGTTCCTGAAACCCAACAAACTGCCATCTGCTGTCTCCTCCTACCGTCCCGTCAGCCTTACCTCGGTCTTCAGCAAGGTCCTGGAATCCATCCTTACCCGACACATCCACCAGCGTCTCCGCCAGCACCGCCTCCTTCCCACTACCTATTGTGGCTTTCGACCGTCCTTCTCTGCCGATGACCTTCTCCTTCACCTCACTCATCTCCTCTCCGAACAGCTCAACTCCCGCCAGTCCACCATCTTCCTCTCCCTCGACCTTGAGCGTGCTTACGACTGTGTATGGCATTCTGGTCTCCTCTTCAAGTTCCAAACATTCACTCTTCCTGACAAATATGTCCGCCTGATAGGGGCCTTTCTTTCCCAACGTCCTTCCTATGTCAGCATCCATAACACAGATTCCTGCACCTTCCACCCTTCTGCCGGTGTGCCCCACGGTTCCAACCTCTCCCCTCTTCTCTACCATCTGTATATGGCAGACATGCCACTGCCTCCACCCCTTGTCCACCTTCTCAAGTACGCCAATGACACCGCCTTCCTTGCCCTCGCCCCCACCCTGCACCGCTCCCAGCACCTCCTCCAATCCCATCTTGACCGGTTCACCATTTGGTGCAACCAGTGGTTGCTCAAGGTCAATCCTTCCAAGAAGCAGGCGACCATTGTAGGCAAAGCCACCCCTTCCTTCCGTCTCCTCGACTTCTATATCACCATTTCTGGCTGTCCTATCACCCTCACCCCCACCCTCAAGTACCTTGTCGTCACCCTTGATCGTCGCTCTCATGGACCCCCATCTCTGGACAATCCAAGCCGAGGCATGCTACCGCCTCCGTCTCCTCGAGCTCCTTTCTGGCCGCACATGGGGTCTGGCCCCCTGCACCATCTTCCACACCTAGAAATCCCTCATCTGCCCTATCCTTTGTTACGCCCCTTCAACCTTTTAGAAATCGCTTCAAATCCTAGAACGCCATGCGCTCTGCCTCGCCCATTGCATCCATCTCCCCTCCCCCATGCGGATCTTGTATGACCTTATTCCGTTCCCGCACTTCCTCCTTTTCCTCTAACCGACACGGATCCTCTACACCTCCCGTAAACTTGATCCCCCTCACCTGCTCGTCTCTGCCATCCTTCCCCACCCCTGTCCACTGCTGTGCCTGTATTCCCACATCCCACCTGCTCTCTGTCTCTCCACTCTCCATACCTTCACCCAGGGTGTCTTTCACCAACTCCCCCTCCCTGGTGATGCCCTCATCCCCTGCATCTAACCCTCCTACCAACTTTGATCCTACCCTTCCACACCCTGTGTTTTTTTCCTGAGGGCACCCTATCTCCCTTCTCTCCTTCCTCCCTTCCTGCCCCCTCCTCTCCCCGGGCTTCCCCTACCCCCTACCTTGTTTCCTCCCCCTCCCATCTCCTCTGCCACTGGTATCTCCACCCTCCCCTCTCCCTCCTCTCCCACGTTTTCCCCTTCTGGCAGATCCCTGGACTCGTACACGTAAAGTGAACATTCGCGCGCTGGAGATCGTCGCCAGTGTTTTGTGTGTGCCATCGTGTTAGTGATTCAGTCTTTCGTCATTTGTGCTCCTTGATTCACGTGCGCCGTTTCTGTCGTCTCTGTTAGTGCCAGAGTGCTACACTTGTGACCGACTTCATGTATTTTTAAATTTGTGTGTCTATTGGTGTCTATGCGACGTGTTGCTTCGTTTTTCGATGTCTCCACTTGTAATAAATGTATTATCTATGGCCGAAGAGCGGCGTAGTATTGCCGCTGCCGGCCTACCTTTGTATAAGGTGTCAAAATAACAATAAAGGGAAAAAAAGGAAAAGCCTGTGTCGTTCAGAAGTACGATGCAACGTTCCTTAGTCACGCAAAGAGTGCTCGTCCCTAAGAAGATCGCGTCCTACTTCTGAACTATACGGGCACTGCAATATCATTCTTTTCCAATGGCCGTTCTGTCTAGTGAGGGTTCAGGGAATGGTTTAATATCTCGCCTGCAGGTTGCGTTCCTGATCGAAAATCTATTGTTGTGTGGGTGTACGTGTTTGTGGATACAGGGAAAGAAACCAGGATCTTCAAGAACTGGCGATTTTCAACCCCCCCAGGCTACGCGCACAGAAACGTGCAGCTGCTGCTGCTGTTCCTGATCGCACAGCGAGACGAAATCTCCATGAGGGCTTAAAAACTCTTGCATACACACTGAGACTAGTGCACACACTTACAACACACATTCTCGCTTCACAGAAAACCACTTGTGAAGCCTTGATCTAAAACCTGCCTCAGCCTCGTCTTCTCCAGCGTCGAGACACATTTTCATTTCCCTGGATGCGTGAATAAACAACACATGCGATACTGGAGTGGCACGAAAACCCAAGAACTTCATGAGGAGCCCATACCTACGGAACGTGTGACTGTCTGGTGGGCATTATCAAAAACTGACATTATTGACCCATGGTTTTTCGAAGAGAATGGTAGGGCAGTTACGGTCTCTTTTGAGCGTTATGACCAGATGATTCAGACAGCTACTCTTGCAGGGCTTAAAGAAATGTGTGTTGGGGATGTCTGATTCCAACAAGAAGGCGCCACAGGTCACACAGAACGGACGTCAGTGACAATCATTCGCGAACATTTCCCCGACCATTTCACGTCTTTGAAGGGCGATCTGCAGTCGCCAGAACGCTGGCCACGTTTAGCCCGCTGCGACTTGGCGCTGTCTTATGGGGCTACCTGAAACCCTTGGTGTGCACCAATCGGTCACAGACCCTGTGTAAACTGCAGAACCATATTCGTGCTGCTAATGCCAACATATAGAATTGCTGGATGCTGAAACGAAACTTCGAATTCGACTCTCCAGATGCACTGAGGAGGGCGGAGGCCACCTTCAGGATTAAAAAAGAAATGTAAGGAAAAGAGAATTAAACTGACATCTTCAATACTTTCTGCTTCGTGATTTTTTTTATTGTAGGGAAGTACCTGCGCCACATCCAGTACTACGAGGGTCATTCAGTACGTAAAGCAAGACTTTTTTTTCTGAAAGCACACTGCTTTTGTCAATATTCCAGTACACCAATTATGCGCAATTCTTTTCGCTACAAAAACTTTTCAACATAATCTCTTTTCAGTCTGACGCCGTTACGTCACCTTAGTGGGACGGTCTGTAGGTCCACATAGCACCACTCTAATGGTCGACGTCAGAGCCAACATCTTGCTTCATCACTAACCTCGCTATCCTCCACGTACTGCTTCTCATGGAGTGTATCCATTATTGGACCAAACAGGTGGAAGATGGCGAGATCCAGACTGTAGGGTGGACGAGCAAGAACAGTCCAATGAAATTTTGGAACCTCCTCTCTGGTACGCTGACTAGAGTGACACTTTGCTTGTCATGGAGATAAAGGATTTCGTTTGAATTTTTGTTGCGATGACACTCTGCAGGAGTCACAAACGTGTGCGGCCGGCTGCCATGTGGGATATCGGACAGGTCTGCGTGACCTTTTTGCAGTGATGACTGGCGCCTCGCCCAACGACTCATCTTGCTTTTGTTCAACGCCAGTTCTCCGTAGACATTCGGCAAGTGCCTACGAATATTTGCGGTGCTCTGGTTTCCCACCAAAAGAAACTCAATTACAGCTCTGCTCTTGCACACGCCGTTTTGAATGTTACATATACTGCTACCACCCACCGAAACTTCATGAAACCGTAGGGACTGAAGAGGGAATATTCCCTGACAAATTCTGCATTTTTTCAATCGAAACTGACCGTAAAAAATAGAATCCATTACTTACTGAATGCCCCTCGTATAAGCTGTCTTTCCAGTTGAAGTAATCAGTGACTCTCATACGATCTTTTTGAATTTATTTACGCTCCTTGCCATCATTAAACTGATAGCGTTCATTAAACGAATCTATTTATCAAGCCAGGTGGCCATGTACTGCACGAGCTACACACTAGTGCGTACTCTCCCAGGATCATTTTGCCTTCAGCAAACGTGTTGATTCACTGAGAGTTGCCTGCGCGATCGACACTCATTTATTGAGCACAAGATTACTAGCAGAGATTTTGTACGAATTTTTCAGGTTGTAGGAGGTAAGTTTACATCAGGATATTCGCAGCAGGTTATCGTCACTGAGTTTCCATTCACTGTTATTCTATTATTCAACATTCTCAATCTTAGCGTGGAGAAGTACTGAAGCCAGAAGCCAACGTAAGAAGGGCCGTATCTATGGGGGAGGAGGGGGGGGGGGGGAGGGACTGGGTTATTTGTCCAGGACGGCAATTTCAAGGGGCGCCAAATTCATATTATTGAAGAAAAAACCTTGTTTTACAAAGCGACAGCCCACGTATCGATTATTCATATGATTCTGAAACATATCCCTATTGATTTCCGAACATTCTAAGTTCATTTCCGAACGTGTCATAAGTTGACTCAACGCGTGCATACAGTACGTGATGTCTCTGCTAGGGGAATCCCCGTCGCACCCAGAAGTTAATAACTTTCCCGCAGACAAAGGGGGATGGGGCTGTATGAGGCGATCCCAATAAATGACAACGGGTGAATACCAATCGCTGTTTTTTTATGTGGTTGATTAGGTGTGCGAATGATAAGCCTTATTTTAACTTTTAGCGAAGTCCATAGATTCAGACAACCAGAGTGGAAATAAGCGACTAACAGCAACATCAGGTAATGAAAATTACATATTATTTCCCCAATGTATCCCAGAAAATGAAATTCTGAGAGGAAATTTTTGTTAGATTGATACACTACTAACGGCCAGTGGTACAGTCTCCGGCTAGCAGCAGCTTAATTCTATTCCCGGAATAGCGCGGAAAATGCTTTTTACGAACATGTAAAAAACGCCTAACCGGAGAATGGACGCGGGATAACTAAACAGGATACTGGCTGGGTTAGTGAAGTCAACTGGAGAACAATTTTTTAAAATGGCAGGAATAGTTACAGAAGTAGTGATGATAAGATTGCTTGTTAGAACGAGTAAGGAGAAAAAACGAGAACATCACACAAATTATATGGAAGAATATGACGATCTCAAATTTATACAAAAATTTCGTACTACTACTACTTCTCGATCTCATGCTTGAGAAATTGGAGCTTATGAACGAAAAGTGAAACTCCTAACATAAAATTTTTGCTTGTAGTAAGCCTAATAGGCATTTGATATGCGCACTTTGTGAGTTATATTCTGTCGTGTTATTTATATAAATAAGGTAGATAAACATAACCATTTGTGACAAAACAGTCTCGACTATTTGGCGAGTGTTACAACTGCTGCAATATTAAAAAGACGCGTTTCGTTTTATCTAGCAGACACTGACAAAATAGACGTAATCAAATCGAGAAACCCCGCCAGTCTTGGGTACTACTCGTACTAACAGCTTTTTCAGTGTTAGGCAACACCATTTTAATTTTTCATGTAGCAAAACGTTTCACGAACTTTGATGACGTAATACACATATCAAAAAAAGTTCTGCATCAGCCCGGGTCCCAGAACTCCTGAAGATAGACGTTGACTGTGGCTATTGTATCACAGACACAGTCCCTCTGACTGTTCGCAGATGTCACTAAGCCCTCCCAAAGATGTAAACAACCATGCATGAGCAACGCCTATTAGAAGGAAGCGGTCCGATAGCCGATAAGTTACAGCCATTCCACCAGGAAGGAGGTAAACGGCTCGTGTTGTCTGTAGTTCAACCATACCTAGACGGCCAATACCGCGGTTAGATCGCGTCCACATTGTTACTTTGTGCCAGGAAGGCAAGTGTCCAGGCGTCTCGGAGTGAACTAAAGCGATCCTGTTCGGACATGGAGGATGTACAGACGACCTGTCGATGACACGCCTCGCTCAGGACGCCCAAGGGCTACTACTGCAGTGGATGACTTCTACCTACGGATTATGGCTCGGAGGAAGGCAACGCCACCATGTTGAATAATGCTTTTCCTGCAGCCACAGGACGTCGTGTTACGACTCAAACTGTGCGCAACAGGCTGCATGATGCGCAACTTCACTCCTGACGTCCATGGCGAGGTCCATCTTTGCAACCACAACACCATGCAATGCGGCACAGATGGGCCCAACAACATGCCAAATGGACAGCTCAGTACTGGCGTCACGTTCTCTTCACCGATGAGTATCGCATATGCCTTCAACCAGACAACCGCCGGAGACGTGTTTGGAATCAACCCGGTAAGGCTGAATGCTTTAGACACATTGTCCAGTGAGTGCAGCAAAGTGGAGGTTCCCTGCTGTTTTGGCGTGGCATTATGTGGGGCCGGCGTACGCCGCTGGTGGTCATGGAATGCGCCCTAACGGCTGTACAATACTTGAATGCCCTTCTCCGACCGATAGCGCAACCAAATCCGTAGCATATTGGCGAGGCATTCGTCTTCATGAACGTCAATTCGCGCCCCTATCGTGCACATCTTGTGAATGACTTCCTTCAGGATAACGACATGAACCCCATCGAACATGCCTGGGATAGATTGAAAAGTGCTGTTTATGAACGACGTCACACACCAACCACTCTGAGGGATTTACGCCGAATCACCGTTGAGGAGTGGGACAATCTGGACCAAGATTGCCTTCATAAACTTGTGGATAGCATGCCACGACGAATACAGGCATGCATCAATGCAAGAGGACGTGCTACTGGGTATTAGAGGTACCGGTGTGTACAGCAGTCGGGACCACGGCCTCTGGAGGTCTCGCTGTATGGTGATGCAATGTATGGTTTTCATGAGCAATAAAAACGACGGGAATGATGTTTACGTTGATCTGTATTCCAATTTTCTGTACAGGTTCCGGAAATCTGCTAACCGAGGTGATGCAATTTTTTTTATACATATGTGTAGATTCTTTCGCAGAAAGGAAAGCACGCCGTGAAAGCTGTAGCATGATAAGAGAGAAAAATGCTTGGACCTAAGGATTGATGAAATGTGCGGTGTCTTGCTTCTCTCTTGTCTTTATTGCGACGAAGTTTTGGCACTGCACTGCGGCACACCTTAGACCAAATAAGGTGTTTTACATTGCGCCGAATATATATGTCTTGTATATCATGCTCTTCAGAAATATGTGCGCTATTTTTGAAAATTCGATTTTTTTTAAATTTCTGGCGGTCTATCTCAAACTCTCGAGGGGGAGGGTGGGGGGCGGGAAGCCGCCACTATCACGTCTTGGCTCTGGTCCCAAAATATCGTAGATCCGGGGCTGAAGGTAAGTCTGACCTGTATTAGCGTCTTTTTGACATGACGTCAGGTAACGCTAAATTAAATCTTTTTTGGTTGTAAGTGGACAAATTAAGGAGGGCAGTTTTCTGTAGGTAGTGTAACACGTTACAAATCACTTGGTACGAGGGGTAGCAACAGCTGTAACGATGCATTTCGAACGATGAAAACGGCAGCAGATGCGTCAAAATCGCGACTGGTTTCATGACATTACAGTGCTGTCTTCAGGTAACAAACTGTTGACATTCTAGTAAAAAAATGTCCCTAAAATATTCGTATGGATAAAGAAAAGAAGTCTTCAGACTCGCTGAACAAGATTTTGCACAATTGTCAAGAAAAAGACGACCAGCGGTATTGTAGAAAGGCGTTTCCCAGACATACGTGATACGTATTCTCAGGAAAAGCGGCCATCTCGGAGGCAGGTCTTTCTACGGTTGATTTCGGCACACCAGCACAAGACTCAGAGCACATTTATTACTTTATCAAGTTTTTTCCGTAATAAATCACGTTCAGAAACAACAGCACCCTTCATAAATTCAGTTATAGAAGGAGAAATGACTTACACCACCCACCACTAATCCATACTGTACTACAGAAAGGAATGAGGTCTTTGACGTCATAGCCAGTAATGTAAAGAATTTTATACTAAATAAAATTAACATCAAACGCTGTCTGAAATCGTATCTGCTTGAGTTGTTAATAATCCTTAAGTGTGTGAGTGTGTTTGTGTGTGTGTGTGTGTGTGTGTGTGTGTGTGTGTGTGTGTGTGTGCGTGGGCACGTGTGTGTTGTTTTAGAGAGATGGGTGGGAGATGGACAATACAAAAAAAGTGTATTGAGACAGTTAAGAAGACAACCGCACAAAAGGTCAGCAAGTTGTCTTGTTTCTCGGCGAGAACATGCATTACAGCTGCAAAAGTGACTCTCTCCACATCGTAGCGAGAGGTCGAAATTACAGTGCACAGACCATGAAAGTAATTAAACTAAACTCTCACGAAAGGAGTTATGTTACATTCCATGCAAGAAAGTATCCGTAAACTTCAGCTGGTGCGAGTAATGTGTTTTTCTCTGTTCATATCTCTTCTCTAGTTGAAACTGACAACGTTTTCCTTACACATTAGCGTCTGCCTCCAGTTTCAGTTTTAGGATCTGATAATTTGCAGGAGAGGCGCTTAACACCAGAAAGGCGTCAAACTGATTAATTTCGAACATATTCCTTTTCTTATTGCCGTTCCTCAAAGTCATCGTAAACGAGTTTCACAAAGCATGACATTAAATAAAACTATACGGAGCTGTTCTAGATGTTCCAGTGTGAATAGCAGCCTTCTAAGTATCACTTTAATGGATATTTTGCATGCAGTTTGTCATCCACGCTTCTGAAGATACGCTCCGTCCAGAGTCGTGATTGGATACTTGCCGGAGGCACAGGCTTCTTGTTGATGCCCATGGGGTACCAGATGTACTCAAAGACGGCCGGGAAGTTAGTCAGCAAGTAGTCGAATGGCTTGGTGAAGGTCAGGTCGTAAAATTTAAGCCATCCACCAGTACTGCCCCACTTGTAAACGGTGATCTCCATCTGCAACGACACCACAGAAAATCATCAGAGAACTGTTCACGAAAACTTTCTCAGTCCAGATCACTTGCAGACAATTTTAGAGGAGATTAAATGGGATCAAGTGCAAACATTCTCACACAGAGAGATGATGATTTATTGTCATCAAACAGCACATGTGGAAACCGAATCACCAAAACCGTCGTTCATCCGAAAATGAGTTAACTATCGTATTCGTCTCTAGAAAACTGTACTTATTGATAAAAGCGACAGTAATTTCCGTAACCGTTCTCTTTCCATAGCTAAATGTTTCGTCAACTGTTAACTGCATTCTTCTTAGTTCAAGGGTTTTCAGTTCTTCAGTAATACATAAAGCTACAGTTTCAAAGACGAGATATTTATGAAATGCCACTAAAACAGCACTGCGCCGAAAATTCCGTTACGACTGTGGACGGAGTGTGTCGCAACGACATTCTTCTGACACACACTTCCGGCGTTCTTGGCCGGCTTCGACGTGAGTAACAAATCGAGGTTCGGATGAATGTCTCCAACGCCTCTTCCTGGACCAGCTGACACCAGCCGTGCTGCCAAACGAGGTGTCGACGTCGGCGACGCTGCTTCCCCCGTGCTTAAAACGTAAACGAGTCTTGAGACTCCTCTGTCATCTGTCGATGCTACGGCAACAGCCGCCGTGCGGCTACAAGTTGCTGCTGTACATTCTCCTCTCTGCGGCCTGTCTTTTCACACAAGTGATGGGGCTCGGTTTTACGTGAATATAAGTAACGTAACTATTTTTGCGTACAACACCACAGCCATTATTTACAGTTACTAGTAACTGCTTTTTCGCATTACTCATCTTAAATGTATTCAGGTTTCGTAATACCTTAACTGTTTTCGCATGTGCTTGTGGTCGTCGGCAAGCAAATGCGTCATTACCAGCGCAGAAAACTCATCGTCGTCAAACCGGCATCGGAGACGAATTTGCGTACCTAGAAAGGTAGCTACTTACGAGAGTTTACATGTATTCTGGAACCTACACAGCTTACTCTGTTATTGGCCACACTAAGAAAATGAAATTAGCACTCGAAAAATTCCCTCTGTTTAGGAAGTTAGGGAATGTCAAGGGCGCACTTTTTGTTTGGCTCTAGTTTTAGAACGCCATAAAAACATTTAGTCGTGTATATGTAACCGTTTGCATCTCTACACCTCACATATTATTTTTCTCGCCTTACCCGTGTTTCTACTAGCTGACTGGTGACATGTTTTCCTTATTGCAGCATCTTCCATTGAAAAGTGGGGCTGTGGCCCTATACGTATTCCGGCCACATATTAAGAGAGTGTTAAGTTTGTCCTGATGACAATGATGATGGAAAAGAGAAAGTTGTTCTTATTGTGTCTCGTACTATCAAGAGCTTAGTGAGTGTCTATGCAGTTTCTTTGCGACAGTACTTTATTATCTAAAGATCAGGGCAGGCGTCTCTTGCTGATGCACTATGGTGACGTCATAACATCCACACTTGCGACTCATTCATTGCGAATGGCTCTGCACTGCCACATATGCTAGCTCTGTAATGGAGTGGGACTGGCCTCACATTCTCCTCACTAAAATAATACAGTAAGTGCTCTGACACATTATGGTTTTTGGAAAAAAGTAAATTCTTCGCTATTTCAAAGCGTCTCAATTTTGTTCCACTGTAAGTGTAAAACAGTTTGAAAACGTGGAAATGGCGGATATCTGTTCGACTGTGTTTTACTCTCTGGGCGATAAGCGCAAAAATACTTTTTTACGGCATTGTCTTCGCCTCGACCAACGAATCACCTGTTCTCTGTTGACAACATGCTGACATTGTTCCCGTCACGTCTTCCACCTCGAAATTCTACAGTAGTCTGTTTCACATTTCTGCTATACGTTAAAAAAAAATACCGCAATTTTTTTTTACTACGAAAAACGAGATTATCATTTGTATTTCTTCTTGTGAAGTGTGCTATTCGTCGCGTTTAAATGACCGACATTGCACAGTTGTACCACAGATTGGCACGATTTGTGTATCTACATACTCCTCAGAAATCATTGCCCATTCTAATCAGGAAACGTATTTAAATCTTGCTTCGTAACGATTTGGTTAAATGTATCACATGTGCTTTTACGTAGTTACTGTGTACTGAACATCAAAGTTATAAATCGCTCGTAACACATTCCGTCATTTTGCCGTATTTAGCACTTTCTACCATAGACGAAGTGTATTGGATGGCTGAGAATTCGACCATTACTGTCGCGTCACGTCTAGAAGTAACAGGGTGGGGAAAAACAATTTGACCGAAAGTTCAGAGCAGGAAGGCAGCATCAAATGAAGGAATTTCGGTATTGCAAGTGTCAGTTGAATATTTCGGGCGCTATGCCAACATGGCAACTGTGGCCACTTTGAACATTTGCTATGACATACTTATAGCAATAAGTGGCGGCTCCCTTCATACTCATTTTCACCTTTTTAAGACATTCTGAAACATGAGACACGCACATCTGATTCTCTTCATCTCTAAAAACGTGCAGTGTCCTAAGTCAGCTAAGTGCGATACACGTGTAAGTGGCGCTTTAAATTTATCTTGTTCTCATGGTGGCGGTTGGTTAGTTCACACAGCCTGTGTTTACGTATACATTTTCTGTAAACTACCAATCATTTAGAACCAAGACGCTCGTGTGTGGGATTTTAATTACGTTCCGGTGCCGCCGAAAATATTCAGTCGCGAAGCCTAGTTGCTATACTCAAATTTTTGTGTTTCATGCTGCGTTTCCACGATACACTTTTGGTCTGATTGTTTCTATGCACCCCGTATGACGACGCCGGATGGCAAACTTCGCTGAATCAGAACAGCTTCAATTTTTCTATTTTTACGAACGCTGGGTGACTGCCACCCATATTCTGCCACGTCACTGGAACGCTAGCACGCGACACATAAAATCACGAAACCAGTATCAGATCCGCGTAATTACACTGTACCGATTATGTGCATATTTAAACGTTAATCACAAATGTAGAGAGCAGTAATGTGTAAGATGAATTTCTTTTTCCGTTAGTCTTCCGCGTCCTGCAACCGACAAAGCTTTGTCGCTGCCTCAGCGACTGATTGTTGCTGCTACCATGCGGAACGATTTCAAAATTGAGTAATGGCGGTTTTCTGAAACAAACGAAAACGGGAGAAAAATGTATATGCATCATCTGATCGAGAGTGAATCCCTAATTGGCACAGCGGCTTAATTTTTAATATTTACGAGCAGCAGAGCCTGGCGTAGCCGTCCAGTTGCGAGATGCGTGTCCATTCCGACACGTGAATCGCATCCCTAGTCGCTGGCAGTTGTAACATTGTAATGCATTCGAAGTGTGCTCTTTCGCACACCGCACCTACATGGACGGACTTGTGTCTCAGCTGCGTCCAGCTGATGGTATCCTAAGAGGGAGACCATTCTGTGAGAAAATCTTCTTGAAAACACCTATAGAAGTTGTCAAAAAATACCTTCAGAACCTTTCCATCCAAGCCAGTTAACGCTTGTGCTACTTATATTATGCTCACTTTAATGACACACGTGGTGCAGAATATGCGTAGCGGTAAGGGATGGAACTTATTTACACCCCACGGCTTTGAAGACGTATGATGGCTAGAAAAATTCCTCTCGACCCGAGGCGAAACCTTAAACAAGCACATAGGATTAGCAGATTTGTTGTCACCACCCATCGATTGTGAAGGTTTAATAAACAAGTTGACAGCGTCGTCTGTTTCGCATCGAGGCGGAATATAATCGCAGTGTGAGAACCTGTCTTACTTCGTGGCAATGTGTGCAGCTGTTTCTACAGACTGCATTCGTATCTGGTAACGGATAAGGAAAAAGATCTATCATCGGCACTAACACACTGCACATGTGAAGAGGAGAAAGTAATTTACTGGAAAGTTGATAAAAATAAAAAATAAAATCTTGCGTCAGCGCTATTATTCTGTCGTGTCTGGGCAGCGCCTAACGCGAGAACGAACGCCACCAAAGCTTTATTTTATTTTACGGCGCCTGTTTGCGTTGAACGGCGCACGTGAAACTTTGGACACACACAGCGTTTCATACCTTAGACCATAGACACACACATGTAGACGGCAAATGCATCTATCCTTGCCGTGTCGAGGTTCGAAACCAGGTGGATAAGACAGTTGCAGTATTAAGCACTCATTTCAACGACGGATCTCCGTGTCGTATTAGCGTCACGCGTCTAGCAATTCCGTTAAGCTAATTTCCCCAAGACTCGCAGTGCTAATCCGGTATCTATTCTTGTTGCCTTTCGTCAGGTGGGACGACAGCAAACGTTTCACACACTGTCCTGACATGTCTTTATTTTCACGAACGACAGAATTCCTGTTCTTGTTGGACTGTGGCTCATTTAGCTGCCGCTTCTACAGAAGAGCAAATATCGGCCTGGCGGGAAGCAAACAGTTTTCTGGCCGTTTCCTCAGGAGTACGTGTGATGTGTGTCATTATGCTTTAAGAACTAACATCCGTGGTGTCCGAATTTACACAGAATACGAGGCTATGGTCCCTGCATCCTCCAGTACAGATACCGACACAGTATCGAGAGATGAAGCGTGAAGAACCGAATAAGTTACTGATGGAGGACGCCCGTATACTGACAAGGGGAGGCCGCCAATTGTGAAATTCAGATTCGATTCATACTGCGCATAATAAAAGCTCATGGCCAGAGGTGTAATGTGGCAAAGCACCAAGATGCACTTCTCAGCCGTTGTCGAGAAAATCGACAGTTAATAGAAACCGTTACCTTGAAGTACTCTCTACGATTACTAGTTTTCTACAGCGTCGTGGCGCAGCGGTAATCGCTCGGATTTGTAATCCGAAAGTCGCCGGATTGAATCTCACACCATGCACTTTTTTTTTTTTTTTTTTAGTATTTGGTTTTTTTAATTCAAATATATATATCTATATATATTTAAACATTGAAAGTCGTTTGTCGTGGAAAAACTGGCGACTTCGAACATCATTATGTTTTCCGCAAACAAAGTTGTATTTCAAAAATTTTATTCACTGTCTTCATAATGTTAACCACGTATAGATAACGGAAGTCGTAGATACGATATTCCGAAACGAATACGTATAGCGTAAGTCAAACGTTCGAATTAGAATAGAGACCCCACGAACACAAATTCACTGTGGCAGGTATGAAATATAAACTCCGTTACTCGCTCGTTACACTTGAGGGACAGATGTTGATTGGGCCGAAACGAGCCGCCGCATAACAGCGTAGTTGCCTGCTAACTTCGAAAGAAGGTAGATGCGGTCCCTAGCGCAACTTATAACATCGTCGAAAATCAGTGCGGACGGGGGAGCTTTGGTACACCCTGTTAAAAAAGCGGAAAAATGGAGGCGGTACAATTGGAGAGCGATCCGCCTTCACCAACATGCATAAGCAATTCATTAATAGCATCACGAGGGTGTGGGAGGGTGACTTTTGGCAAGGGTCACACTCATTCAAAAACCACAGAACCCGAAGACGTTGCTGTGTCATGGCGAGTAAGTGCCGCCATTACAATAAGCACTGTCAACACCCAAATCCAGGACGCGTCTGAAGTGGGAACCATCGGCATCCTGGTCAGCGTCTGTTCACACAATGTGCGGCTGGTCATAATGCGCCAGGAACTAACAATCCCTGGTTCTAAACACCCAGTGGAAACACTGGACCAACTTGATTACAAGCAAGTATGACTCGCGCAAGTAATAACAACATTACCCCAGGTGGTAACCAATCCACCCATCAACAGATGGCAACCAGGAATTCGGATTCTGGGGAACCTGGACTTACACGATTACATCAGAGAAAGTCGGAGCTCTCTGGCAAACTTCCACTTAAAACACCTACATACATTGGAACCTTTAACATAAATACATTAATCCAACCAGGAAAACTTCTAAACCTTGCAACAGAACTTGAAAAGCAAAAGATAGTAATACTAGCTTTACAGGAGACACGTTTTACAGATGAAGAAACATCAGATTATGGCAACTATCGCATCTTTAAGAGCAAGACGGATAAACGAATCGGAAGAGGAGCCCCCCATCTCGGGACGGCGTTTATCATACACAAGAGCGTGCTTAGCTCCATCAAGGAAGTTACTCCCTTAAATAATAGGATAATGACGATGCGCTTACAATGTGCCAACAAAACATACACAATGGTTAATGTTCATGCTCCCACAAACGGAGACAACAAGAAAAACCCCATAGAAACAGAAAAGTTCTGGGAAAATTTGGAGAATATAATGGCCAAGATTCCAAAAGATGACACAAAAGTTCTACTCGGCGATTTTAATGCCCAAATTGGTAGAGAGAAAATCCACCAAAAAACCGTAGGCAAATATCCTGCACATAAATTTACCAATAAAAATGGTACAAGGCTCGTCGAACTATGTAAGCAGAATAACCTGAAGATAATGTCAACATCTCTAAGAAAATGTCCAAGAAAACAAAAGACATGGAGATCTCCTATACAACAAATTGGCGAGTTTCAAATAGATCATGTGGCGATTTCATACCCAGTACAAAAAGAAATTTACGACGTCCAAGTACGCAGAGGAGCAAACATTGATTCAGACCATTACCTAACTAGAATTAAAATAAAGTTTACAGCACGAAGAAGTCATCAGAAGAAAACAGAAATACAGAAATATGACACCAAGAAGATTAAAGAATCTAAAGTAAAAGAAGAATGGGAGAAGGAAAAGGCAAACACATGGGAAGAATTTCATTCTAAAATCACGCGAATAGCTAAGGAAACTATTCCCTTGAAAAAGATATTCAAACACCCTTGGTGGGATTCAGACTGTGAAAATGCATTGGAAAGGAGAAAAAAGGCATTTCAAGAATATAACAGTAAAAAATCACAAGAAAGTCTACATTTATTTAACGAGGTTAGAAAACAGGTTTCAAAATCTATTAGGCAAGTACACAAAGGCACAACTGGATGCCATAGAAGAAAATTTCCAAAACTATAATACAAGAGACTTCTACAGAACTTTCGCAGATAAAATACGAGGATATATCCCTCAAAATTTATGTTTCAGAAAACCAGATGGTAAATTAGCCCTAACAAACCAGGAAAACTGTCAAGTATTGGCTCAATATTTTTCTAACCTACTAAATTGCCCAGAACCTAGTTTAAGGTTTCCCAAAGAAATCAGTGCCAACGCTCAACCGGATTCATTACCACCAACACAGGAAGAAATCAAATGTCATATTAAAAACTTAAAAAATAATAGAACATCTGGCGAAGATGGCATTGTTGCGGAGCTATTAAAAAACCTAGGACCAAAGACGTTGCAAGAGCTCACAAAAATAATAACAAAAATATGGGAAACAGAAAAATTGCCAGAGGATTGGAAATGTGCTCTTATTCACCCGTTACATAAAAAAGGAGACAGAACAAATGTCAATAACTACAGGGGAATCTCACTTTTACAAGTCACCTACAAAATTCTCTCAACATGCCTGCTGAAAAGAACACAAGAGCAGCTGGAACGCCAAATGGTGATTATCAAGCAGGCTTCCGCCCCGGTCGCTCATGCATAGAACAAATATTTAATTTAAAGACAATATTAAAACACAAAGCAATTGGAAATGCCCCCATAATTTGTACATTTGTAGATTTTAAGAAAGCCTATGACTCAATTGACCGGCAATCTTTGTTTAACATTTTAGAGGAACTTGGACTTGACTCCAAAACACTAAGGCTTATCAAAGAATCACTGACAGACACTGTATCTAAAGTTAAATTCAGGGGAGAAATCTCTGAACCTTTTCTCATTAAAACTGGAGTACGTCAAGGTGACGGGCTATCTCCACTTCTGTTTAATATAGTCCTGGATAAAGTCATTAAGGAATGGGAAAAAGAATTAAAAAATCAATCCTACTGGAAACCAATCCATCTTGGTAGAACCAAAGACAACGTGGAGATATCTTGTTTAGCATTCGCGGACGACTTGGCCATACTTGCAGATGATGAAGAAATCGCCACCAAACAAATAGAGCTCCTTAAGGAATGCGCGGATAAAGTAGGTTTACAAATTTCGTTTCAAAAGACAGAATTTTTCTGTACGAAATTCCATATACACAGTTTGAACACAAAATATGGAAAAATAAATAGAGTAAAACATTTTAAATACCTAGGTGAAATTTTGGAGCCAACCGGAGGAGAGAAAGTTGCACAGAAGATCAGACAACAGAAAATGAAGAGAGCATATGGTATGACACATGAAATATACAATAAAAAATGCATCTCCTCGAACACAAAAATCTGACACTACTGCGCAGTAATTAAGCTAGCAGCACTATATGCTAGTGAAACGCTCACACTCCACACAAAATGTGATTTAGAAAAAATACTAAAAGAAGAACGCAAAATTATGAGAAAGATTTTAGGTCCAAAATTAACAGAAGAAGGATACCGGATACAATCAAGAAGAACCACAGAAACTATATCAAACCTGGCAGCAGACATAAGAAGGCGAAGATTAAAATCTTATGGACATGTCACTAGACTTCCCCCCACACGACTCACCAACAGAATTCTCACTTACATAGAAAAAGTCAAATCAACAACACCATGGATTAGCCAAGTAAAATTAGATTTACAAAAAGCAAATATTGAACTTAAAGATGTCAAAGATAGAAAAACTTTTAGAAATAAGGTGGAAAAGTGGATTGTATTGTCGGAGAAGGAAGCACTAAAGAGACCAGGAACAAAATGGACAGAAGAAAGAAAAAGAAAACATGGAGAACGAATGAAAGAAGTATGGAAGAAACGACGTCAGAAACCTTTCTGGGTCCATTCGAGATAAGTGAGTATATATATATATATATATATATATATATATATATATATTTGAATTACAAAAAACTAGCCGGCCGAAGTGGCCGTGCGGTTAAAGGCGCTGCAGTCTGGAACCGCAAGACCGCTACGGTCGCAGGTTCGAATCCTGCCTCGGGCATGGATGTTTGTGATGTCCTTAGGTTAGTTAGGTTTAACTAGTTCTAAGTTCTAGGGGACTAATGACCTCAGCAGTTGAGTCCCATAGTGCTCGGAGCCAATTACAAAAAACTAATAATAAAAAAAATTGCATGGCGCGAGATTCGAACCGGCGATCTTCGGATTACGAACCCGAGCGCCTACCGCTGCGCCACGACGCTGCAGAAAACTATTAATCGTAGAGAGTATTTCACAGCAACGGTTTCTTTTAACTGTCGATTTTCTCAACAACGGCTGAGAAGTGCATCTTGGTGCTTTGCCACATTACACCTCTGGCCATGAGCTTTTATTATGCGCAGTATGAATCGAATCTGAATTTCACAATTGGCGGCCTCCCCTTGTGAGTTAGAGATCAACATCCCGTCGTCTCAAAATCTTCGCCATTCGTAGAGTTTTACACCTGACGACCGACATGCGTCCCTGCTTTCAACCCATGGAAGGATTCTGAAGCAGGTTTGGTGCGTAGCTTGTGGAGCCAGTTGGGTTAAAATTCGCCCTTTTGAAAGAAGAGTGTCCAACCATTACTCAGTGCGCCGTCACTGGGCAGACTGTAACGACTTTTGTTTCACGTGCGTTTGTGCCGGTCTGCAAACACTTGCATAGTAAGCAGTGCTGGTAATTCACTGCCGCCCACGCAGCCCGGGAAACGCACAATACGCAGATGTAGACACCTACTTTGGAAAGTGTACGCACATTCTGTACCCATCGCGGCAGGCCTCGTTACGTGGTACACAACCGTGACGTCACAACACGGACACACTAGCCCTGTTTATCTCGGCCGACTCTGCAGCGTCACACGTGCAGCCCCTGCCTTCGACAGAGCTCGGCCTTACAGTCTTCTCACTAAGACGATGCGTTTAGTATTGCGAAAGATTTGTCCTATTATTAAGTTTTAGCGTTTAAATGGTGTACTGTTTGTTCTGCTACTGCTTTAATATGTTATCTAAACATATAAATGGCGTACATCCAATCGATCTTTAGGAAAACGGGGATTACATGTTCCAAACGCACAAATTTCCATCGCTTTATTTTCTGCGTCGACAATCGAATCGCACAGCCTTTGTTGCCAAAGAGTTTTCGCTGTGGTTTGCTTCCTCCTCTGCGAAGTAGTGCTGTGATTTCTTACACATTCCATCCACGTATCAAATCAGCATGAAAGTTGCCCTAATGAGAATAGAGAAGAAATTTAACATTACTAGGTGCTCGTACGAAGTGTGGTGTCCGCTCTCCGACGTGTCCGGAAAGTCCATACCAGGAAACCGCACTACAAAATGGCACGCATTGTGTATGTTGATAATCTTTAAAAACCGTGTCCCAATTACGGCAAGCACAGTTGCTAAGCTAAAACTAGTGTGTACTAATAAAATGTTTAATATGTCTCCAATACACTGACTTTACATAGGAAAGCGTCTCACGTTGAATTGCTAGAACAATAATTATAAGAGGTGGCAATGTTATTTACGCACTATCTTTTACATAGATATGATGGTATCTGATACTCAACTACTAATGCAAAGAAACGTACTGATGATAAAATGCTTTAAATTCTTGCTACCATTTAATCTTTAAAATTTAATAATTCTCTTCCTGTTAATATTTAATTAATTAAATTACGTCGTTCAAATTTCGTAACGCTGACGGACTTTAAAGTTGTTCAGTCCCTGTTTTGTTTTCTGTCAATAGTTGCGAGCCAGCGATGGTGCAATATTGTTCGCTTTCAAGTCTACACATTTATAAAAATCAGGTCCAGGAAACACTTTTGTGATCACGGTTGCGATTCAGACGGTATTCGCGTAATTGTACTGATTAAGAGTTATCGTTTCCGAAAGATGCAGGTTCGATCAAAGCTGTGTGCACTTTTGCGCGTATAATGAAAATATTCCTAACACGTCGCGTAACAAAAAGTAACATGCGAATGACAACCGTGGTCAAACGAAGAAAATATATGATGACATAAATGTTCTTCGCTGTTATTCAGGACAGGTTTAGATTAAACACCGCAATTTTCAGTCTTTTTAAATCACACTACGATACGCTTTAGAGATATTTGTTTTGAATAACTTGTATTTACCTTTTCTTATACAATACGGCCACTGTCCGTAAGGATTATCTCTCTCTCTCTCTCTCTCCTTTTTATAGCCTTTATACATTCACATTACATACTTCGATTAAGAAACTTTTCTTTCTCTACCGACGAGTACGAGAACAAACTCCGCCCAGACAAAATGTCTTACATGGAATCAGTTCTCACTTAAGAATCATATATAGTTTCGTAGTACAAACAATGCTAGTTTATTCCGTGCATTAGAAACTCTTTGATTCACTGAGCACAAAAATTAAAATAATAAAATTATAATTACATTTTTAATATAGTCAGTTATTCTTTATTTTATGAAAATAAGGTTTGACATTGTCGTAATATTATTTTTCATCGTTGTAGCACTGTAACGTACTCTGAATATTTCTGTGAATGACGCATACTACTTTTCTTTCGTTCCGACCGACGCTTCGACGTAAATATCGAAACTGCTTTGGAGTTTACCCACGTACGGTTCCAGAGGCTACATGTAGCAGCTTTCAGTCTAATCAGGACTGGTGACAAATGAAGCTGTTTTGTCTTCTGGTGTTCAGAAACTGATAGCACCTCTTTGTTCCGACAGACTATGCTTGACCGTTCCTACACGTGGACCACAACGTCACACGCGTTTTGCTCAGGTTGTGCCGCAGGTGTATATTGAGACCAGAAAGGAAAGAAGGATGAAATCATTATATATGAGTTCCTCTCTTTCACTTCTGTGCCTGTTATTCAGTTCTCGCCGTATGCGATGCTTTATTTGGGAAGTAAGGAGCGTCTCTAGTTGGTTTCGGTAGCAAACTTTTGCCCACAGCTGAGAAATGGTTCAAATGGCTCTGAGCACTATGGGACTTAACATCTATGGTCATCAGTCCCCTAGAACTTAGAACTACTTAAACCTAACTAACCTAAGGACAGCACACAACACCCAGCCATCATGAGGCAGAGAAAATGCCTGACTCCGCCGGGAATCGAACCCGGGAACCCGGGCGTGGGAAGCGAGAACGCTATCGCACGACCACGAGATGCGGGCTGCCCACAGCTGAAACTCAGTTTCCAAACCACATCTGCCATGAAATGAGGTCGCCTTTACTAGTGAGGCGATGAAGCGATTTCCCAACTCTGGGTAAATCTTTTTACTTTCATTGCCTAGGGTAATTCACTGAAAGACCATAGTGTTGTCTCCCTTAACCCATAGAAAACATGATAAGAAATATTACGGTCTTCCGATTAAACTTCATCATCGTAATCGCATTTCTTTCTCGTTCACCGCTCTATAGCTCTTCGCTATGAGATAAACGGTCAACTAAAATGACGCGTTGTTTATAAATTGCCACGAAACCTGCTGTGGGCCGAAAATTCCGTTACAGCTGGGAACGGAGTTGCTCGCGACGGCATTCTTGCGTCAGACGCTGTCCGTGTTCTCGCCGAGTTAAACTTGAGTAGCGGTTCGGGATTATCTTATAAAGTTCCATGGCTCTTCTTTTGGTGACCGTATCATTGTCATCGTGCTGCCAGGGAAGATCCACTGTCGGTGTTGACGGGCCAGGCGAGGCGTAAAGGTTTGTGTCGTGTGGTGATCAAGGGTACACGAGTGGGTCTTCGGCTCCGTAAGCCCATATCGATGACGTTTCGTTGAATGGTTCGCATGCTGACACTTGTTGATGGGCCAGTATTAAAATCTGCAGCAAGATACGGAAGGGTAGCACTTCTGTCACGTTGAACGATTCTCTTCAGTCGGCGTTGGTACCGTTCTTGCAGGATCTTTTTCCGGCCGCACCGATGTCGGAGATTTGATGTTTTACCGGATTCCTGATATTCACGGTACACTCGTGAAATGGTCATCCGGGAAAATCCCCACTTCATCGCTACCTCGGAGATGCTGTGTACCATCGCTCATGCCCCAACCATAACGCGACCTTCAAACTCACTTAAATCTTGATATCCTGCCAAAGCAACAGTAACCGACCTGGTAACTGCGCCAGACACTTGTTGTCTTATACAGGCGTTGCCGACCGCAGCGCCTATTCTGCCTTTTTACATATCTCTGCATTTGAATACGGAAGCCTATATCAGTTTCTTTGGCGCTTCAGTGTATGTTATGGGAAATATTTCAGATCCTGTCATATTAAATGACAAATGTGTCATTGCTATGTAAGAGCATAATGTAAGTAGACTTATATTACTGCTATATATGTACAGTTGTCATTTTGTAGAAATAGATGTACATACAATCGTTTGTTCCTGTGTATCAAATGCCACTGGTGATGTGTTATTAACCCGAAAAACCGATTTTGGCAAATAAAATAGTTCTAATGCAGCTCATGGTGTACGTCTTTCTATAAACTTTGTTTCCTCTTTATCAGACGTGACGTATTTCTTATTTGGCTAAGAAATTACGAGTTCCGCGTTACGACGGCAAACCACTTCAAGATCAAACCAGACAGGTGTTGTAACTACTCCGAAAATAGTGCAACGCCCTCGTGCAACTGTGATTCTACCTCGATAAATTGCTACAGTTGCATTAAAAAGAAAAGGAAAAAAAATGTCGATATCTATTTCTCTGTAATTAAACTAAACTCTGCCCGAACTGGTCATAAAGCCCCAACGGTACAGACCGGTCGCCGTGTCATCCTCGGCCAACAGGACTCACTGTATGCGGATATGTAGGACCATGTGGTCAGCACGCAGCTCTCCAGATTAAAGAGACCCGAACCGCTACTTCTCATTCAAGTATCCCTTCAATTGGCCTCGAAAGGGCTGTGTGGACTCCGCTTGCCAACAGCGTTCGGTAGACCGGATGGTCACCCATCCAAGTGCTAGCCCAGCTCGACAGCGCTTAACTTCGATGATGTGAGGGGAAGCGGTGCTGCCACTGCCTTCTCTGTAAGTAATTAGCAATGAAAATACGCTAAGCGCCGCTTAGTGAGTGCTTCCTCACAATTCACCCAGTGGAAACGATATTACGACATGAACGGCTTCGGAAGCAGGTGAGGTGCAGAGCTTAGCCTAATCGCCCCTTACATCGGACAACACGCGTGTGCTCCAGAGCTGAGCGACGCTGCCGGCGAGCGCTCACCTCGCAGTCGTCCGCCAGGTAGTCGTAGCTGGCGGTGAACTCCCCCCGTGTAGGCCGTCTCGTTGGCAGCCTCGTCCAAGATCAGCGGCACGTTCACCAGCATCCCCGGGTATTCCCCGTCGTCGCAGGCGCCAAAGTCCACGGCCTTCAGAGCGTACGGCCCCTGCCGGGCACAAACAATACATTGCAAGTGGTCTTCAAGCACTCGTGTCGACACAACGAATGTTGTTCTGAAACCAAGAGCTGACAAAACAATACGTTGGTGCTTCATCTACACTAATATATAGGATGATTTCTGCACCATGTACAAGCTCTAGGGGTTGACCGAAGAGAGGATACAGACCAGAAAAGGTCTAATTATGCCCGGAAGTGTACGGTTTCTATGCTAGAGGCCATTTATTCAACCGTACGAGGGTCGTTCAGTAAGTAATGCCGTACATTTCTTTTCTCACGACATATTTGTTGTTAAGAGTCAGAATTTGTTGACACTAACAGAGTGATTATAATTAAACTTTCAAAACGCTGTAGAAATAACACCTCTGGTCACAATTACGTCAATTTGCAACGGAATATTATCGGAAAAGGAGGAAAACGTACGGCAGAAGAAGAAAAATTGTGTGAAGATTGACCAGTAGATGGCGCTGTATGTGTCAGAATACGTAAATGGAAACACCTGCCATGCGCACGACCCAGTGAAGTTGGTATAAACACGCCGGGTACACGGCTTTTCCTCCTTTCGCGTCTGCAACGTTCGCCGTGACTGTCTCAATGCAGGATCGCGCTCTGCTTGTAAAGCTGCATTACAAGAACGATGGCCGTGCACACGTCGCTCTGCAGAAGCCACAGCAGTGCAGGAGGAGACGAGTGGTGGAGTGCAAACGTGTGGTGCACGGAGAACTGCCAGAACGTTGGGCACACCCGAGAGCACGGCGCGTAAAATCCTACGATACATTCTTCCTTGCTGTCCATTCAGAATTTCGGATGCGGACGAGTTGCTTCCTATTGACCTGCCAGCAAGAGAGACCTTTGCTTTAGAATTTCTTGCTCGCACGGAAGTGGTCAATGATTGACCGTGGAAGATTTTGTGGACAGACGAAGCCCACTTTCATCAGACAGGATATGTCAGTACACAGAATTGTCGAATAACGGCAACGGAAAATCCACAGGCAAATCAACCAGTACCACTTCATGCTGAAAAGGTATCTGTGTGTTGCGGGTTTACGGTATCGTTTTTCATATGGCCATAATTTTTGTAAGAGACAGCTGCTTCTGCTCCTGTTGTACCGTCACTGCTAAGCGCTATCAGTGTCTTTAAATTCCAGCTCTCCAACAGCGTGGATGTGTGGATGAAATCATTTTTATGCAAGATGGCGCACCTCCGCACAGTGAAAATCCAATTAAGCAGCTGCTGAAGCGCCATTTCGGAAATGCTAGAATCATCAGCCGCCATTTCTTTACAGCGTGGCCGTCTCTATCACCTGATCTTGATCCGTGTGACTTCTGGCTGTGCGGCTGTCTGAAAGATGTTGTGTTCAGTGCTCCGACTGCGAACTTAGCTGCACTGAAGGCACGCATTGCGCAACACGTTTTGAACGTGACCCCGGAAACACTTTGAACAGTTGTGGAACATGCTGTTTCTCCATTTCAACTGAAACGGTGGACAGCATATTGAACACGTTTTCCTCCAGTCACAAGGAAATTAATAATCCGATTTCATTATTATTGATGCTGATTATGCGGTTATTGTCCTCAGGACGATTGAAAACTGATTTTTCTCAATCCATGTGATATGACCTTGTCATGGTGGATGGGCTTACGTAATTAACAGTATGACACCTATACACCAATGCACATTGAGCAGTACACATTGTTTGACGTCAAACGTACACCTTAGGCTTTGTTGTATGATTCATTTGTAGTCGACCTCTATTAAACTAGGACGCTTACAGCGCCATCTATTGCTACGTTCTGTAACTATTTATTTTTCTTCTACAATACATTTTCCCCCTTCTCCGCTAATATTCCGTTGCAATTTGATTTTATTCTGACCAGTGGCGTTATTTCTGCAGCGGTTTGAAAGTTTAACTTTAATTATAGTCACCCTCAAGAATAATATAATAATTCCAATCCCAAAGAAAGCAGGTGTTGACAGATGTGAAAATTACCGAACTATCAGCTTAATAAGTCACAGCTGCAAAATACTAACACGAATTCTTTACAGACGAATGGAAAAACTAGTAGAAGCCAACCTCGGGGAAGATCAGTTTGGATTCCGTAGAAACACTGGAACACGTGAGGCAATACTGACCTTACGACTTATATTAGAAGAAAGATTAAGGAAAGGCAAACCTACGTTTCTAGCATTTGTAGACTTAGAGAAAGCTTTTGACAATGTTGACTGGAATACTCTCTTTCAAATTCTAAAGGTGGCAGGGGTAAAATACAGGGAGCGAAAGGCTATTTACAATTTGTACAGAAACCAGATGGCAGTTATAAGAGTCGAGGGACATGAAAGGGAAGCAGTGGTTGGGAAGGGAGTAAGACAGGGTTGTAGCCTCTCCCCGATGTTGTTCAATCTGTATATTGAGCAAGCAGTAAAGGAAACAAAAGAAAAATTCGGAGTAGGTATTAAAATTCATGGAGAAGAAATAAAAACTTTGAGGTTCGCTGATGACATTGTAATTCTGTCAGAGACAGCAAAGGACTTGGAAGAGCAGTTGAATGGAATGGACAGTGTCTTGAAAGGAGGATATAAGATGAACATCAACAAAAGCAAAACAAGGGTAATGGAATGTAGTCGAATTAAGTCGGGTGATGCTGAGGGAATTAGATTAGGAAATGAGGCACTTAAAGTAGTAAAGGAGTTTTGCTATTTGGGAAGCAAAATAACTGATGATGGTCGAAGTAGAGAGGATATAAAATGTAGGCTGGCAATGGCAAGGAAAGCGTTTCTGAAGAAGAGAAATTTGTTAACATCCAGTATTGATTTAACTGTCAGGAAGTCATTTCTGAAAGTATTTGTATGGAGTGTCGCCATGTATGGAAGTGAAACATGGACAATAAATAGTTTGGACAAGAAGAGAATAGAAGCTTTTGAAATGTGGTGCTACAGAAGAATGCTGAAGATTAGATGGGTAGATCACATAACTAATGAGGAAGTATTGAATAGGATTGGGGAGAAGAGAAGTTTGTGGCACAACTTGACCAGAAGAAGGGATCGGTTGGTAGGACATGTTCTGAGGCATCAAGGGATCACCAATTTAGTATTGGAGGGCAGCGTGGAGGGTAAAAATCGTAGAGGGAGACCAAGAGATGAATACACTAAGCAGATTCAGAAGGATGTAGGTTGCAGTAGGTACTGGGAGATGAAAAAGCTTGCACAGGATAGAGTAGCATGGAGAGCTGCATCAAACCAGTCTCAGGACTGAAGACCACAACAACAACAACCCTGTACATGAACTTGTCTTGTCCAAGTCCTACTTTTCTACATAGTCTCCATCACGTTCTATGGCTGCACGCCATCGTTGTGGAAGAGCATCTATTCCCTGCTATTAAAAGCCCTTGTCCTGTAGGCGAAGCCATGTTTTCACTGCATGACTGACACTCTCTTCATCTTCCAAGTCTGTTCCCCACACAGAGTCTTTAGGCGGCCCAAAGAGATGCAAGTCCGAGGATGCAAGGTCTGTACTGTAGGGTGGATGACGCAATGATTTCCAACCCAATGGGGCGATGTCTTCCCGGGTTCTCACACTTGTGTGTGGGCGTGCATTATCGTGTTGGAGCAAGTTTTATACTGGATTCTTGTCCGATCGAACACATCCGAAACGGTTCTGGAATTTATTCGAAGTCTTCACGTACGCCTCTGAATTGATGGTTAACCGTCTTGGAATCACATCCACGAGAATAACATCATCAAAATCTAAGAAGACTGTCACCATGACTCTTCCAGCAATGATGGTTGTCTTGATTTTTCTCTTTTGTGGCGAATGAGGATGATGGCACTCCATGGACTGCCTTTTTGTTTCCGGCGCAAAGTGGTGCATCCAGCTTTCGTCCCCTGTAACGATCCATGACAGAAGTGTGTCTCCGTCGTCTTCTAAACGCTCCTACAATTCAGATGAAATGGTCTTTATTTGAATCTTGTGGCCCGCTGTGAGCATTCGTGGAACCCTTCGTGAGCACCTCTTTGACTATCTGAGAGTCTCCATCATTGCAGACGCTCTTCCAATGCTGACCGACAACAGTAGAGCCAGTTGTCGAGTTGTGATGCGTCGGTCGGCACGAATAATGGCATCCACACGATTCAGCATGTCTTGAACAGTGGCTGCTACAGGACGTCCTGAGCGGGGCTGATCGTGGAGCTGTGTTTCAGCATTTCCTGAGGCTCTAACTCATCACCCAACTGTACTCCTATGAACTGCAGCATCGCCAAACACTGCAAACAAATGTTTATGGATGTTCACCACGGTTTCTGTTTCTGCACACAAGAATTCAATAACGCACGCTGCTTGTAACGTGGGTTGTATGTAGAAGCCATTTTGACGCTGTACTACGGCTCTGCCACTTGCCACAACGGTTCTAAACCTCCCGGCCCAGGGAACAAACATCAAATGCGAAGCACCCACTAGGACGTTTGTCTGTGTATTTTAAAAATTTTAAAAAAATGTGGGACGTTAGTTACTGAACTACACTCGTACATAGTTGCAGAGACTGCGGTATAATACGCGCTGTCGCATGTAGCCGCAGTTACAATATGTGTTGGAAACGTTTCCCGTGTGCCTCATCTCATCCGTGTACGCGCTGCAGCGTGCTCTGTGTGACACGTCCGCACTGGCCAGGCTGCACCCGGACAGTGTCACAGGCAGCACGGATACACTGCTCCAGCGTCTCCACATCTGGAGTGGGCTCTGCCTGCGTGATGCTACTGAGATGACCCCCTAACCAGAAACCGCACGGGTTGAGGTCCGGTGAACGAGCAGGCCATGCGACTGGAACCACCCCGCCTCGATGTGACCCACCAATAAGGGAGGACAAGACTCAGACGCGTCCGGGCGTTGGCGGCGATGTGAGCTGGAGCATCTGCATGTAGTAGCCGTACAATTCTCCGAATCATCGACGGCACTTCTTCCAGCAGGGGGGATAAAGTCAGCCACAGGAAGTTCCGGCCTGTTATGTGTCTTGGAAGGAAGATCGATCCCAAAATACGGTCGCCAGTTATTCCGGCCCACACATTCCGGCTGCACCGACGCTGGTCATTCGCTGTCACCATACGCTGCGGGTTCTGCATAATATGGCACAGATGACTGTCCCGAAAGCTGATGATGCCACTCCGCGTAACGGTGGCCTCATCTGTGGATAGGATGGATGACACAGATCCCGGAATCGTGGTTGCCAGTCGGAGAAACCAGTGACAAAAGCTGATCCCGATGTGGAAAGGCTGCCGCTAGTAAGCCCTGCACACGCTGTCATAGGGTAGCAACAGTTGTCATCGAGAATGTCCCACACGGTCGTCTGACGCACCCTGTACTGGGGGTGGGGGGGGGGGGTGGGGGTGGGGGGGGGGCAACTTTATGGTACTGACACGGCAGTCGCCTTCCACAGTGTTAGTCACATTTTCCTCCAAGTCTGGTGTCCAAACATTTGGGGTACGTCCTTCATGATTTCTAGCTTCCTGAAACGACCCCGTCTCAGACAAACGGCGAAACACTGTTGCAAACATTGAGAACTGTGCAAGAATGAGATTTTAACTCTGCAGCGGAGTGTGCGCTGATATGAAACTTCCTGGCAGATTAAAACTGTGTGCCGGACCGAGACTCGAACTCGGGACCTTTGCCTTTCGCGGGCAAGTGCTCTACCAACGGAGCTACCCAAGCACGACTCACGCCCCGTCCTCACAGCTTTACTTCTGCCAGTTTCATTGAGAGCTGTGGTTGTTGGCGGGAACAGATCTGATACAACGTTACTTCCAGCAGCCCGTTGCTATTTGCCTTTCCGTAAGTAGACACCATGTCGGCAAGCTCTCGATTCGAATGTAGGAGCATTGTGAATGACGCTCCATCACGTCCACTACAGGGTGAATCAGCAAGAGAAGTGAATCGGACACAACGTTACCAATTACTGTGGCTTGAGAGGGCGCTAGGGCATGACATACGAGGAACAGTACCACCCTCTAGGAGGAAACCATGCATTCTCTGTAACGATTCAGTAAGTGGCCTCTAGCATCGAAACCATGCCTTTCCATACACAAGTCCGTTAGACTATTTTTGTTCCGTATCCTCTCATCGATCAATCGCTAGAGTTTGCACATGGTGGTAAAAATCACCCTATATAAAGGAGAAACATTCTTTAACATTGTTCCCAAAAATCATTGTGATCATCTGATTAGCAAAGGCAACCCTTTGTTGCACAGCTCGTACGGGTATGGCCTGGTGCGTTTGAATTTTGAATGGAAACATGTGTAGGCTCTTTCTCAGTATTTTCTGTGTGCTGGAACGCTTCAAACCAGTCTCAGATGCAATTCTACGGACAGATGACATTGGATTTCGCTGAATAATTCCAGAAACTTTGGCGATATTTTCAGGCGTAACTGCGGTTTGCTTGCGGCCAACATGCCCCACTAGATCATCAGTCACGCTGCCTGTTCGTTGAAATTTTGCGAAGAGTGTACGAATGGTTTTCGCATCGGATCCTTTTGGAACATTAAATCGTGCTTGAGAACTTCGCCTTGTTGCCGTAGGACTCTCTTCTAACCTGTGGTACTCTAGCACCACAAAAACGCGTTGTTCAATGGAGTAGATGGTTTTAATCTCTTCCTTCGGTACGCTAACCTCCTTTCACGTTTCAATAGTGGAACATCGCTCTGGGCTTCGGATCACTATTTATACTAAGTATTACGTATGGCGAATTATAGCGCCATCTGCTAGCAGCTTTTGTAACTAATATATCAAACTGCTGTATAAACTTTCTTACAGCTTTCACAATAAACATACCGTTTACTGCATTCCTCTATCGATCTTTCTGCCGGCCGAAGTGGCCGCGCGGTTCTGGCGCTGCAGGCTGGAACCGCGAGACCGCTACGGTCGCAGGTTCGACTCCTGCCTCGGGCATGGATGTGTGTGATGTCCGTAGGTTAGTTAGGTTTAACTAGTTCTGAGTTCTAGGGGACTAATGACCTCAGCAGTTGAGTCCCATAGTGCTCAGAGCCATTTAAACCATTTTCTATCGATCTTTCTTTTCGAGATATTTAATTTTGAAATCAGGGAGTCCTTTTCTGGACACCCTGTAAATAGGGAAAGGAAGAGAGCCGCAGGAAAGTGCGCAAGTGAGCTGTAGGACAAGCAGAGGCAGACGCTCACGACGGAAACGGAATTAACAAAACAGATCGAAGGCTATTTCCGAGATGTTCCGTCGAGAAGCGACAGACGACGCGGCGACTGCTGGAATTCTGCAGCAGACGAGGAGCGTGCTGACAGGCGCGGACAGGGCGCTGCTGACAGAGAATGTCGACGAGGACGACGTCACAGAGACGATGGAGACCAGCGCCAGAGCAACAGCACCGGCCGCCGACGGCATCCCGCTCCAGTTCTGCCCCTCGTACTGGGACGTACGGGGAGTGCAGTTCACGGAGATGGTGAACGAGATACTCGATGGGGCGCAAATTCCACCTGGGCTGGCCGAAGGGACCGTAACCCCCATCCCGAAGAGGAGAGCCGCCCGCCGCATTGAAGAGTTTCGCCCGATTGCGCTCCTCAACGCCCACTATAAAATAATAGCGAAATGCATCGCAAACAACCTGAAATCGGCGATGAGGAAAGTCATGAGTCCGTGGCAAACATGTGCGGTACCAGGGAAAAATATATTTGACGCCACATGCACCTACAGGGACATAATAGCACAGGCAGCCACCACCAGAGGCGCAGGTGCCATAATTTCGGTGGGCTTCAACAAGGCCTTCGACACGATCGATCAAAAATACCTCGTAGAGACACTAAAGAGACTCGGGTTTGGGCAAAAATTCATCATAATCACCCAGAAGATACTAAGTACTGGGAGATCGACAGTAATAATCAATAGTTGGAAAACAAAACAGATAAAACTGGAAAGATCCGTGAGGCAAGACTGTCCACTGTCAATGGTTCTATTCGCTACAGCACTGGACCCGCTGCTGCGGAAACTCACAAATGACATCAGAGGATTCTCCGTAGAAGACAAAGCAATAGCATGTATAGCCTACGCTGATGACCTAGGCATCTTTATTGAAGATCAGGAAGATATTGGCAGAGTAGAAACCATCATGAACACATTCCAAAAAGCGTCAGGCGCCCAAACCAACAAACAGTGCTACTGCCGATAGGAATCGTCGACTCAAACCAGACAGCCAGTGGTACAAAATAGCAGAAAGCCACAACGTTCTTGGAATATTTATACAGTCTTGTCCACATACAACTGGAGAGACGTGCTACACACCATAAGAGATCTCTCCAGGCAGCGCGCGAACCGGAAACTAACAATCCACCAGAAAATAGAGCTGATAAACACGACGATCCTGTAGAAAGCATGGTACCTGGCGCAAATCTTAAGCATCCCGGCCGAAACTGCGCGAGCACTTAGGGGCGCAGTGTACTGCCTGATGTGGCGTCGAAATATATTCAAAGTGGCGCAAGCAACGTGCTCGCTGCCAACGAAAGAACGGGGCTAGGTCTAGTTGATATAAAAGACCAAATGTGCAGCCATTCTACTAAAACGAACGCTCGCCATCCAGGACAATAACCCTGACAGCGTCACAGCCAACATCATTGCAGGATACAAGCCCGCATCAGGAGAAGCGCCGGTCGACACGAGGCAGAATGCGACACGTCAGGCTGCACTACGCCAACAAAAGTTACGTTCTGGACACCGTGGCGAACCCCAGCCACAGAACAGCCAAGAGAATACGCAAGGCCCTCAGGGGGAAGCCGGCAAAAAACAAAACTCCCGCAATACAATTGGGAACAAATATGGGCAAACGTCTCGGAAAACGTGTCGCCTAAACATGCGAAGGAGACATGGTACAAAATAGTCAACAGAACGGTTCCAACCAGCCAAAGACTCGCGGAGATAAAACTCGTCGCAAGTGACAAGTGGGACGTATGCGCCACGACCGACAGCCTCGAGCACCGATTCACCTGCGGGAATGCCGCCAACATATGGGAAGCGTGCCAGCAGATGGTGGCCCACATCGACAGTGACTTCAGTAGTTAGAATCTTTTATTTAGCTGGCAGAATTTGCGCTCGCTGTATTACAGTAGTTCGAGTAATGAAGATTTTTGTGAGGTAAGTGATTCATGAAAGGTATAGGTTATTGTCAACCGGCGCCATTCTTTTGTAGGGATTGTTAAGTCAGATTGCGTTGCGCTAAAAATATTGTGTGTCGGTTTAGTGATGATCAGAATAAGTAAAGAGAGAAATGTCTGAGTACGTTCAGTTTTGCTCAGCTGTTTGAAAATCAATTAACGTAAGAGGTTTATCAGCACAATCATTCATTAATTGTTCTAAGGGGACGTTTCAAACGGCGCCGGGAAGCACCACAGTGGAGGCAATCACCGCCCCAGACTACAGCCCACTTCCACGACCCAAACGACTGGCGACTCTCTGGATCCTCGCCATGACAGCACACGCCGTCGCAGCTGGCCTCCCTGGTGGACCTCTGGGAGGAGAACGAGACGGCCCGGCAGCACAGGCGCTACCGCGAGAACTTCACAAACTTGCTGCAGATTCGACTGCAGACAGCGACCGCCAGAGTCCTCCCCGGCCTGTGGCCCTCAGCACCGCCACCAGCCACCTCACCCCACCACACTCACCACGAGAAGAACGCGTGCACTGACAGTGATTGAGTGCTACAGAAAAGATAAAGTGCTTTCTGCTCTCGCCTCAAATAGTGAAGTATAGTAGTATAAAGTGTTTCTTCTTAGTGAAATCAGTGATACAAACTGCTTCTCACCAAACGTCTGTCATACTCGCAGTCAAATCAGTGTCAAAAGTATGCTCAGTACTACTAACAGTGATTTTTTTCCTCATTATTTGCACTATACTGTCTAGGATACAAGCATTACTTAGTGGAAAGTGCCAACTACTCATAATTTTTTTGAATGATTTCCTGTACTATGTGCCCTATAAAATTTATATTGTTTACTCACACTTTCCTCTCTGCTTCTCTTATATAATATGACATAATTTTTTTCTTTCTTTTTCAATTTATATATAGTCTGTAGCACATGTAAAAAAATTTCCTTCTACTTCTGCTCCATCTATCATGCTGATGTTTTCCTTCATACTGTCCCACATATCAGTGCAAACTAGCGGAAGAGATCACACCAGAATACACAGTCTGAATGTGGCATCACAAGTGCATGACATACAGAAATTTGAACTCAAAATCAATGTGTCGATGCTACGTATAAATTATTATGCCTGTCCTGCAATGTTTTACCCGAACAAAAAAGACGACAAATGGCCATGTAAAATGGTTCAAGGAACAACAATAAGAGAAACACGAAAAACGAAACATATATACAAACGAAAACCTATATAATTTCGTTAGGGCCTTACGTTACCGGTAGGACTAGCAACATGCTTTGCTGATAATGTCCAAACTCGGTTACTGTTTCTATGTGTTATAACCATGGTCTCATTAATTGTTTCAACTGTTTATTTCTTATTTGTCTAACCACGTATATGTTGAGTTCAGCAGTAGAAAATGTTGTAAATTTAAGATACATGCGACATAAGAAACGGTATATATTACAGTACGAAATGTCAGAATGAAATTATCAAATAAAAAAAATGCGCCCCAACCCATGGTTGAATCCCCAACCTCCTGCACGCTAACCCAACACTCTACGCACTGCACCTTTTTTCTTTTTTTCATTTTGTTCGTTGTTGTTCAAATTCGTTGTTGGGCCCTTCATTCAGTTTTTTTCATTACAGAGGCAAACCAGCTCTCTGACCGAACACGCTGAACTACTGTGCCGGCGCACAAAGTGCTCAGCACAAGTAACATGTGCTGTCAGAGGTAGTTACTAGACATGTGGCTATAGTGTTGCCAGATTGCCACTCTTTGACGACCTTTTTCCGCCGGATGTACTCGCCGGACGAAATTTTGTGAGAGACTCTTTTTATCCCTGGTATGTGAGGAGTCACGCTGCGAAACCCAGGTGCACGAATTTCAGTTCGCCCTGTATAATAGAATAGATGTGCTGCATTAATGGTCTCTTTTGATCTCCTCATTGTGGTCGGTTTTAGGGTAAGAGAGCAAGGCATTTTTAAATAATCAGACAAGTATTTAACATGATCAGTTGTATATTGCCCTTTCATGAATTAGTAGTTAAGAGAACTACTTCATACTGTTATCTTACCACACAGTGTGCAAACAAACGAAAAATTTAGTGTATTCTGCAGTTTTGTAATTGTTTTCCTTAGAAGAATTTACAACAAACTTGAAAACAAAATCCAAAACAGAAAACAAATGAGTCTCTTACTTTCGTATTATGAGTTATTACACTTTAGAGCGCCATACCTCCACAGAGATCGAAGTAGCAAATTTGGCTCTGGACAAAATTTCCGGAGTAGGATGCATATCCAGTTCCAACGTATATTTAGCGACTGCGAAGCACTGCCGAGTTAGCTAGTCATTAATGTAACAGTATTTCACCAAAATGTTTCCCTAATAGAGGATGTACCAAAATTCAACGAAAAAATTCTGAGATAGGAAATTAAGTAGAACATCGAAATATTTAACGAGTTATTCGGGCAGTAACAAAAATCTACAGTAAAAATTGCAGCACACATTCCTCATATGTAGACGAAGAAATCATGTTACATGAAAATGGGTCTTGGATCGCTTTCTTTGCTAGTTACATCTGATTTTCACCAACTCGTTAATCACGGGAAACACACAAGAGCAGAACATTAGAATCATGGGGGACGTGCACTCTTGGCGGCGTCTGATTACGTAGTGCACCGCCAGTGTTTTGGTTTACACGTCCCTGTTGCCACGCGACGTACGTCATTGCTTGTTTTCAGTTAACATCAACTTTTCCTGCGTTCAGTACGACCGTTGCCGGCACACAGGTTACAACGTAATCACAGTCGGCCGCTGTGGACGAGTGGCTCTAGGCGCTTCAGTCTGGAACCGCGCTGCCGCTACAGTCGGAGGTTCGAATCCTGCCTCGGGCATGGATGTCCTTAGGTTAGTTAGATTTAAGTAGTTCTAAGTTTAGGGGACTGATGATGTTAGATGTTAAGTCCCATAGTGATTAGAGCCATTTCAACCATTTTTTAAAGTTAAGGACAGACATGGCTGGTGCAATGGCAGTGTACACAAGTTGAGAGATGGCAGATGCCCGTTTGATGTATGGATCAGCTGACGGCAATGGCGACCGTGCTCAGTTTTGTAAGTAGGCTGTTTGTTTTCTTATTGGCAACGTTACGTAGCGCTCTGTATGAAAATCACTGCCTGTGCTGTGTGCAGTCTTTGGTTAGTTTGCATTGTTGTCTGCCATTGTAGTGTTGGGCAGCGGCAGCTGGATGTGAACAGCACGTAGCTTTGCGCAGTTGGAGGTGAGTCGCCGGCAGTGGTGGATGTGAAAAGAGAGATGGCGGAGTTTTGTAATTTGTCATGAACTGCTATATATATATTATGACTATTAAGGTAAATACATTGTTTGTTCTCTATTAATATCTTTCATTTGCTAACTATCCCTATCAGTAGTTAGTGCCTTCCGTAGTTTGAATCTTTTATTTAGCTGGCAGTAGTGGCGCTCGCTGTATTGCAGTAGTTTGAGTAATGAAGATTTGTTCAAGCGTTGAGTCTAACTTTTGAAGATTTTGTTCCATTGTGTCTAACTTTTGAAGATTTTGTCCCATTTGTTTCTGATTTTGTTCAAGCGTTGAGTCTAACTTTTGAAGATTTTGTTCCATTGTGTCTAACTTTTGAAGATTTTGTTCCATTGTGTCTAACTTTTGTAACTTTGTCCCATTTGTTGCATTAACTGTAATAACAATGCACTGGTGTCTGAAACATGTTCCTCAGTGCTTTTCGGCAGTGAAGTTGCACCGGCAACATTCACATTTTGACAAGCAGAAGATGTGTCTTGACTTATTTGAGAAAACGGTGAGGACCCAAAACCTAAATCTGCAGTAGTTGCAAAATTGTGTCCTGTCATTCCCGATTCCTGAGGTGAGCTGTTGCCGACTGATCGATCGATAATACTTCCCTGTTCACTAATTGTTTCACTCTCTGCACCATTGTTTGCCGCCCGCTCCATTTCCATATGCATACATACCAAATTACTACTTTGAACATTAGTTAATTCATTACACAGTGGCGCTAACACACTGCTTTCGACTTCACTGTCATTTCTCAGTTCACTTTGGAGCCTAGTATTAGGTTTTTCACACCCCATGATTGTCACAAAATTTCACACGACAACACAGAAAAGCACAATTTGAAGAGCACAGTAAGAAAACACATTAACATAGCATTGAAAATGATATCTCGTTAATTGCAAGCGCAGCTGCGAAATAGTTGGTGCAAATTTACATGCATGCCACAACTGTTTTACTGTACAACAATGAAAGGCTGCAACTACAAAGGAGATTCTCTCTACAATTACGCACTAGCAATAAACTAAAGCTACACTAATTACACAAACTACAAGAAAAAATCAGAAGATTCCAGTGAGGTATCCTGGCAGGGTCGACAAATGAAACGTCCCCTATGAACAATTATACATGACTGTGCCTAAACTGACACACAATATTTTTTAGCGCAACGCAATCTGACTTTCAGTAATCCCTACAAAAGAATGGTCCTGACTAACATTAACCTATACCTTTCACAAATCACTTACCTCACAAAAATCTTCGTTACTCGAACTACTGCAATACAGCGAGCGCCACTACTGCCAGCTAAATAAAAGATTCAAACTACGGAAGGCAATAACTACTGATAGGCATAGTTAGCAAATGAAAGATTTAAATAGAGAACAAACAATGTATTTACCTTAATAGTCATAACATATATAGCAGTTCATGACATCCAGTGTTACAAATTTCAGAACTCCGCCATCTCTCTCCCCACATCCACCACTGCTGGCGGCTCACCTCCAACTGCGCAACGCTATGTGCTGTTCACATCCAGCTGCCGCTGCCCAACACTACAATGGCAGACAACAATGCAAACTAGCCACAGACTGCACGCAGCACAGCCAGTGATTTTCATACAGAGCGCTACGTAACGTTGCCAATAAGAAAACCAACAGCCTACGTACAGTTTTTGTACGGGAAGAGATTTCCAGGACGAAGGTGCCCCGACAGGTAAACGTTTTAAGCCCCTGATCGTCGACTCAGGGGGCGTGGGGCGTTCGGGCCTGGTACTCGCGACCGTGGGAGGCCTGGGAAGACGAGGGCACCGCAGCGGGAGGCGGCTGTCGGCGGCGACCCTAGCGTCAGAACAGGACGTGTAGATCTAGCACTGTACGATGGCCAGGCGAGTCTTACACGAGGAACATCTACATCTACATTTATATTCCGCATTTGAAAGCTCTTGTATATGGAACCGCAGTAGAAGACGTTCAAGAGCCTCCGTGCCCATGTTATGGAAGGCAGAAGGACCGTATGTAATATTCCATCGGTATATCAGCGGGTCCGAGATTCACTATGACAATGCATCAGGGGCATATTGAACACCTCCTGTGAATTGCATGTAGTATGGTCGTTCGTTCTGTCCATTTGTGTTTCCCGTCTTAATGAGTAGTAATATGGAAACAAAGTGTTTCCAGACTCATGTTCAGACAAAAACATTTTCATCACCTACATGTGAGGAATGTGTTCTGGCATAACCACAAGCGCCGGCATCAGGATGAAGAACGCAGGAGCAGAGAAGCCAGTGAGAGGACGTCGAGCTCGCTGACTAGGACCGCACCACGACAGGAGCGGCCTCTACAAGAGGAGAATACAAACGCCGCTCCTGCCAGCCTTGGCCACGCAGTACCAGCACAGCAGCAGAGTCGCCATCCCAACTGTTGTACTGAGACAAGTGCCTCGTATCAATAGCTTACACGCACATTGTATAAAGCATGTAGCCCATCGCCTGCGACACGCAATTGTAATACAGAGTTAAGTATTGTCAGTCTTCTTTATTGTAATAAAAACTATTAATGTGATTTGCTTGAATTGTTGTACAAACCACAGCAGCACCCCGTCTCCAGGCCACAAGTGGCCCGTCGGGACCATCCGACCGCCGTGTCATCCTCAGCTGAGGATGCATACAGGAAGGGCGTGTGGTCAGCACACCGCTCTCCCGGCCGTTACGATGGCTTTCTGAGACCGGAGCCGCTGCTATTCGGTCGAGTAGCTCCTCAGTTGGCATCACGAGGCTGAGTGCACCTCAAAAAAATGGCAACAGCGCACGGCGGCCCGGCCGAGAGCGCTTAACTTCGGTGACCTGACGGGAACCGGCGTATCCACTGCAGCAAGGCCGTTGCCGAATTGTTGTGTAGCAGTCCGAGAAAGCAGCATCCTTTCGGCACCCTATAAGAGACGAGTGGGCAGGACAACACAGAATGTGTCCTGTGATTGGTGCTATGCATTTTTGTTACACCCTGTACGATCCAATGCATAAAAACTTTTTTTCAATAGTGGTCGAAGATGAGTCTTTCTGCGAAGTCATTTGGACGGAATTAATTTGCTGAAATGCACTCTAGTTAGTCATTGGATGTTTTTTACCAGCCATCCGATTCCGCCGTAACTGCAGTAGAATCATCAAACAAAGTGTATGCACGGTAGCGCAGAATATTATTCGGAACCGTATTTACTCTACAATGTACACATTCATTGTAGGTGGTATGGGCAGAGAGTCCTAGGAAGTACACTGCGCAACACGATTAAAAGATAACTTTTTCGGAACCCCGTAAAGGTCTCTGACTGCAATGTATATGCTTGAAATGTTGCTCAAAGGTGCCTACAATCATCCTCTTTAGTGGTGCAGAAGTGGGCCGCCCTTCGAAGTCTCCTTCTGGCTCGACGACGCTTCCAACAGCGAGGTATCGACACGGGCGAAAGAAGGGCCAGATCTCAGCAGAAGTTCACGTGACTTGTAAAGTCGTTTAAAGGTGTCACACCGGCGCCAAACTCCACCACAACGCTTTCCAACGCAGCTATGGGCGTGTCACAAGATGAGAAGTCACAGCCCTTAAACACTTACGGCTCTCGGACTGACGCTGGGGTCGGGTGTACCTTCGTCATCGACACGCGTGCCTTTCGATATCGGCTTCCGGCACTCTGCTCGGTATTTACAGCAGAGCTCTTCGGCCTGTATCGGGCCACGGAGTACATCCGGCGACACAGACATTTCAGTTGTGTCCTCTGCTCAGACTCTCTCAGCGCCCTTCAAAGTCTACGTGCACTGTACACTGGCCATGCCTTAGCGCAGCAGGTCCAGGAATAATGTCACTCGCTCACTCTTAGTGGAACCAGTGTGATGTCTATGTGGGTCCCTGGTCACGTCGGTCTGCCAGCAAACAAGGCTGCTGACGCTGCTGCCAAAGCTGCAGTCCTCGTACTGTACCTCAGCCAGCTAGCTCCTGTATTCCCTCCGATGATGGCTGTGTTGCCCTCTGTCAGCAGGTGGTGTCCCCTTGACATCTCCACTGGTCCTCCCTTCACAGGAATAAGCTCCGGCTTATTAAGCCTCTCCCAGCAGCTTCGACGGCCTTCTCTCGGTCCTCCCGCCGGGAGGAGGTCATTTTAACTAGGCTGCGTATCGAGCACTGACTTTTTAGCCATCGTCATTTGATAAGTGGCGCTACCCCTCCACTTTGTACAGATTGTGCCCAAGTTTTGAACTCTATTTCCTGACGGAATCCCCATTTATTAAGCGTTTACGTTCCCGCTTGGGTTTGCCGTCTGAGTGATCGGCCGTTTTAGCCAATGACGCGCTGGCTGGCGACCGCCTTTTACTTTTTGTCTGCCAAAGCAATATGGCGAAGGCCACTTAATTTTTAGTTTTTCGACGTCCGTTTCTGTATGGTGCCTTTTTTAGCCCTTTCTCCACGTCGATGTTTCTAGCTGTCTTCTCTTATGTCAATTGTGACTGACATATAGTCGTTTTTTAACTCCTCTTCGTATTCTAAAGTTCTGACCTGAGCGCGTATGACTCCAGTTGTTTTTTACTCCCTAAAGCAAAATAAAACCACAAAGCAAAACATTTCGCTCCCTCTTTTTAGGCCCCTGCGATGTAGGTCAGAAACGCGATGGCCGGCATTGAAATCACGCGGTTTTCTTACGACCGACCCAGGGAAACATTTCAGACACGCTACCACTTAGAGTGGAAAGGGGAAAGCCTCAGGGGGTAGCACAAAGGGCGTCAATGAATCCACCTCTTTCCCTGGGCCGTTATTTTCTACACATTTCGCAGTCGAAAACGACAGCTAGATATTCTTGACTACCAGTGCTGACGCACTCGGACGTTTCAAGCCTTCTGCATGGACTCTGTAACGCTGCAGCTCCATTAAACGCAATCGCACCCCCTTTTTAGTGCAGTGCTACCGCTATTTTCTCTCTTGTGTACAGGGTGGACCCACATTCGACGATATGCGAACGTGATCCGAAGCAGCCAAGGGCTTTTTATGCTAATGTTTGACATGCTCCTCTGGTGTGCTCACACAGAGGTGTGACATTCATACAGCTGAAGATAAAACGGTAAAGCATCCCTCCAAGACCCCGCAGTTTTCCAAAACCGTTGTGGCACCTGCGCACATGTAGCGAAAATTTTAAAAATGCATCTTCATCGAGGAAACTTGTGAAGCAGCGTGAGGCGCCTACAGGTAGGCAACCGTTTGACACATCTCTGAGTTCAGCGGTAACACCGATCCCCGAAGTTAAGCGCTGTCGGGCTGGGCTAGCACTTGGATGGGTGACCATCCGGTCTGCCGAGCACTTTTGGCAAGCAGAGTGCACTCAGCCCTTCTGAGGCAAACTGAGGAGCTGTTTGAATGACAAGTAGCGGCTCCGGTCTGGTAAACTGACATGCGGCCGGGAGAGCGGTGTGCTGACCACATGCCCCTCCGCATCTGCATTCAGTGAGGCCTGTGGGCTGAGAATGACACGGCAGCCGGTCGGTTCCGTTGGGCCCTCCAAGGTCTGTTTGGACAGAGTTTCTCTCCAAAGGCTTATTTCTGATTATTCAATATATGTAGGCGGGCAGCTTTGAGTGTTTTACCGAAATGGTGGCTCTTGGAGGGACCCTCCGTCATTTTATTCTCACATGTGTCAATTTCATACCCCTCGTCATCACGCCACAGGAAGGCGTGAACTGAAAAAAGGGTAGAGTTGAAAAAGTATAACAACCCTTTGCTTCTTCGTATGACGTTCGAGTTTGGTTGAATCGTTTCCAACAGTCCCTATTGGCTCCATCCTGGACACAAGAGCGAAAATGACGGTGCTACTGCAGTCCGAAGGGGTGCGATCACGCCTTAGGGGATGCAGCTCCACAATGTCCATACAGAAGGACTGAAACGTCCTAGTGTGTCAGTAGCGTCGAAGTTTGTCGAGAATATCTAGCTGTAGTTTTCGACCGAAAAATGTGTGGGAATTAACGTCCCGAGGAAAAGGGTGGGTTCATTGATCTCCTTTGTGCCACTCCTTGAGGTCTTTTCTTTTCGATTCTGAACGGCGGTGTGTCTGAATCGTTTTGCTCGGCCACTCTTTAGAAAATCGCGTGATTTCAACATTGGACGCCGCGGCTCTGACCTCCATCTCAGGCGCACCAAAAGAAGGGGTTAATTCGGGGTAAGACCAGCCGTTACGACCTTCCTATCGCGTGACGCTTCGGCGGTGGCGTTGGACAGAATTGTGGCGAAATTTTGTCCCAGTGTGTCGTCATTAGCCCACTTTACGCGTCACAGGTCACACGAGTATTCAAGAAAGGTGGTAGGAGTAATGCAGTTAATTACAGGCCCGTATCATTAACGTCGATATGCAGCAGGATTTTGAAATGTATATTGTGTTCGAACAATGAATTACCGCGAAGTAAACAGTGTATTGACACACAGTCGACACGGATTTAGAAAACATCGTTCTTTTGAAACACAACTAGCTCTTTCGTCGCACGAAGTGTTGAGTGCTTTTGACAAGGGATTTCAAACTGATTCCGTACTTCTGGATTTAAAAAAAAATGGTTCAAATGGCTCTGAGCACTATGGGACTTAACTGCTGAGGTCATCAGTCCCCTAGAACGTAGAACTAATTAAACCTAACTAACCTAAGGACATCACACACATCCATACCCGAGGCAGGTTTCGAACCTGCTTTTGACACTGTACCGCACACGCGGTTTGTTGTGAAATTGCGTGCTTATGGAATATTGTCTCAGTTATGTGACTGGATTCGTGATTTCCTGTCAGAGATGTCCTAGTTCGTAGTGACTCACGGAAAGTCATCGAGAAAAACGGAAGTGATTTCTTGCGTTCCCCAAGGTAGTGTTACAGGCCATTTGCTGTTCCTTATCTATATAAACCACTTGGGAGCTAATATCAGCAGCCGTCTTAGGTTGTTTGCAGATGACGCTGTCGTTTATCGACTAGTAAACGCATCAGAAGATCAATACAAATTGCGAAACGGTTCGGAAAAGAAATATGTATGGTGCGAGAATTGGCAGTTGCCCTAAATGACGAAAAGTGTGAGGTCATCCACATGAGAGCTAAAAGAAATCCTTTGAACTTCGGTTACACAATAAATCAGTCTAATCTAAAGGCCATAAATTCAAGTAAATACCTAGGTATTGCAACTACGTACAGCTTAAATTGAAAGGTACACATAGAATATGTTGTTGGGAAGGCTGACCAAAGACTGCGTTTTATTGGCAGGACACTTACGAAATGTAACAGATCTACTAAGGAGACTGGCTACACTACGCTTGTCCGTCTTCTTTTAAAATACTGCTGCGCAGTGTGGGATCCTTATCAAATAGGTTTGACAGAGTACATTGAAAAAGTTCAGAGAAGGGCAGCAAATTCTGTAGTATCGCGAAATATGAGAGTGTCACTGAAATGATACTGGATTTAGGCTGGACATAATTAAAGCACAGGCGTTTTACGTTGTGGCGCTATCTTGTCACGAAATTTAAATCTCAAACTTTCTCCTCTGAATGCGAAAATATTTTGTTGACGCCGACCTACATAAAGAGGAACGATCCCCATGGAAAATGAGCTCGTACGCAAGCATATAGGTTGAAACGTCCCCTTTGAGCAATTTGTACACGACTGTGCTTAAACTGACACACAATATTTTTAGCGCAACGCAATCTGACTATCAAAAATCCCTACGAAGGAATGGCCCAGACAAACATTTAACTATACCTTTCACAAATCACTTACCTCACAACAATCTTCGTTACTCCAACTACTGCAATACAGCGAGCGCCACTAATACCAGCTAAATAAAAGATTCAAACTATCGAAGGCACTAACTACTGATAGGGATAGTTAGCAAATGAAAGATATTAATAGAGAACAAACAATGTATTTACCTTAATAGTCATAATATATATATATAGCAGTTCATGACAAATTACAAAACTCCGCCATCTCTCTCCCCACATCCACCACTGCTGGCGGCTCACCTCCAACTGCGCAACGCTACGCGCTGTTCACATCCAGCTGCCGCTGCCCAACACTACAATGGCAGGCAACAATGCAAACTAGCCACAGACTGCACACAGCACAGCCAGTGATTTTCATATAGAGTGCTATGTAACGTTGCCAATAAGAAAACATAAACAGCCTACTTACATAAAGAAAACATAAACAGCCTACTTACATAAAGAAAACATAAACAGCCTACTTACATAGCCCCCATGCTCCCCACAAAAAATTTTACAAAATATTTTTGGGCAGTGGCCAATACATATTTGTTAAAATTTTTCACCATCGTAATTACAATAACAAAGAAATCAAATGCACACACTTATTGATACAATGTTGGTCAAAAGCTAAAATTTTCTCACAGTCCATAAAGACAGTCCTGATCATTCATCACAGTGAAACTGCCGTTTCTTTTCTCAAAGTCTGAGCAGTAAAAGACAATGCACACGGAAGTAGTGGATTTTCATGCAGTCTTGAAGAAGTAGTGTTGTCCTTCCAACGGAAAGACAGTGCTGACTCTTGACATGCTGACAGGTAATGGGCTACAACAGAGCAAACCCACAGCAGAGTCATTCGACGTTTTGACGAAGATTGGTAGGTAGGTCATCACAGAGCAGACCCACTGTAGTCCTGGTAGAGAGTATGGTATTGGTGGGTCATCAGAGATGCAGACCCACTGTAGTCCTTGTAGAGATGGCCAGCAGCCATCTGCTGCGACTGTGCAGGTGCACAATCACCATCGAAGAGTCTTGCGGAGAATATAGCAAGTCCATAAACCACCACTTGTGCACGCACAAAGTTTTTGGAATTGTTCTTAGAACCAGCAATGCTGTTATCCAGTCCCTTGATGAATTATTAACACACGTGCGAACACTATCACTCCCTACTTCTCACATATTGTCCATATACTATGACCAACAGAAATGTGTGCAGTGAAATGAATGCTTACAAGTTACTTAATTTGATGAACTGGTGTCAATTACAATGTTATAACATGAGAATACAATTACAAAGGTACTAAATACATCATTAAAGAACATAACAATACAGATAACATTTGTAGTACAGGCTTTACAACAGAATAGAAATAAACAAATACATCAGTGTTACAGGAATTATGACATAAGTAAATACATAAACGATCAGAATAACTTTTGAAACATCAACTTTACACATGAGCGTTAAAACAAAACAGAATAAATAATGTCTAAGCATCTTTACAAGGTAAATAACATATTATTAATGTCAATTATATTTGAGGAGAACAGTATTCCTCATCATAGTGAATGTAGCTTAATATTAAAAGAAAAAAATTCTATGAAACTACACAGAGACAGGAAGAAAACAAATACACAAGTGTACACAAAAACATAGTGGGATAACACAAAAGGAAAGGACAGGGTTTGTTTTACTGCAGTATTTTGCATGGAGATCTCCCTTCGTTCATCATTATTCCCAAAAGCCCTATGTAAGCCTGCTTTCTGTATTCTGTTCACATCCTCTGTCAAAAATAGTTTTTCTCCACTGTACAGTATCCTTTTTTTTTTTTTTTGCCCAAACCATTTTCATATAGCTTCTCAATACATTTCTTCCAAGTCATCATAGTTAGTTTCTTATATAGTCTACCCCCTATTAAGCTAACTTAAATCTGCTGAGCTCAGATATATATACCAAGGGACGAGGCAATGCAGCATCACATAAAACAATTAATATAAACAGCAATGAAAAAAAACGCAGATTTGCGAAGCAAGCAGCATTAAGAAATTAGCAAAGTAATTGTAATATTACAACTAATATAAGGCAATGTGCAGCAAACAATAAAAATAAATAAGTAGTAAAACTGGCTTAACAGAATAATACAAAGTCAAATTCAGTAACACTATACCTGGCAAGCAGCAGCAACTTATACCTAAACATGACATAGCTCAAGCAGAAAAAATATTACAGTAAAAACAACAATGCAGATAAGGGAAATGTATATTCACATCTTAATGTCTATGTAATTAAAGTGGTGCACCACAAATTATTCTACAAATAATTACCAAGTACTTGAAAAGAAAATTATAGATGCAGTTACTGTTATTAGTCCCTTCTTATTGTTCTTTCCATTCCAAAAGCTCGTTTTTCGAAGAATGTGGATCATAGAATAATTATTTAATAGATCTGTTGACAGAAAGTGTTCACATTAGCAAATGCATCTAAGTTTATTTTATAAAACTAATGCTGCAACACAGCTGGAAAACAGGTATCAAATGAAATAAGCAATTACGCAAACCAAAGCATAAAAATATCATTCGGTAGTCATGTGACATTTCATAAGTTAGTAGAAATTCTCTCAACTCTCGTAGAAAGACGCTTGTCATAATCAGGTGGGCAGATGTAAGTATCCTTCCAAGTAATGAGGGTGTCGAATTTGCAATGTTTTCTCTAAAGGAATGTCAATGGTGAGGATAATGGCCTCCCTTTTTTTTTCTTTTCTACCTGAGCATCTGAAAAGGCTTGTTCTCCAGGCGTCTGACACAGCTGCGTGCCCACGACGCATTACGTGCAGGTGGTCACTTAACTTTCTTACGGAAATATTTACGACAGCAGTTTCCGCTACAGTGACAGTCTCATATAAAAATATTTCACAGGTCAAGAATTTGCGTTACAAATCTGTAGAAACCAAATGCTATTGATATAACAGTGTCCAAAAAATTTTCGTCGGCATTGTGCTACATTCACGCATTTACATACATTTCATAACTCTTAAAGAATGTTTCTTGGTTTCCAACATCCTTTTTCACAAGTCAAGAGTCCCTACCCACTATTCATTACTCCTTACCTTATTCGTCGACACTTCTTCAATATTTCATCATAACAGATATATAGCATAATCAAATAACTCATATAGCATCAGCTTATGGATCATAAACTTACCTCAGCAGCATAATACATATAGTCATCGTAATAATAACATCATAACACCTCAGTCAAATCTCAAAATCGTCGTAGCTTCCTCCAATAATTTCAAAACCTAAGAAGAATTCTCTTCTCATTTAAATAGTGTCATCTACCTCAAACATACTTTAAAAATCATGATCTCATACCAAATACATCATTCAAAGCTCTCATAGTATCACAATGGGTCCGAAAAAATATGAAAAGTTCACAAAGTACAGACAAAATACAAATTCTTAAGTGTGAAGTTATCCAACGGTGTAATTGCGTAAACATGTGTCACTGATGTAAAAAAAAGTTTATCTCTCTCAGTTAAATGATCAGATAGCTGTGTAATTTATGTATTAGAGAAATATGGTACCGATGTGTAAAGTTGCATAAGCAAATACCATATTAGCTAGGGTTCCTTGTGGTTGCCACACACATGGTACACAAAGTAAGCGTGTACCACCCCTGAGGATTAATGTAATTATACCCTCAGGTGTTACAGATTACGAGAATGGAATGAAATGTATCACGGAAAACTTTCTTTGTAATTCAAAAATCTTTAAAAATAAATGTTTTAAGTACAAAATCAATCACTCAAATACATGTCCCATAGCGCTAAATGTGCGTCTTGCTGTAAGAAAATCTCTGTGGAAGTGTCGTAGTTATCGTCCTCCAAAAGCTAAGTTCTGCAGAAGTCAATGTGCTTACCTCATGATAAACAAAAGTGAAATGCTTTGCGTATAGATATCATACTTATTACGCTTATTGCCGTGATGAAGAAAGTACTGTGCTGTAACGCATTGTTGTGCTACAGAAAAGGCTGTCTCCTTGTAGCTATACCACAAAAGTTACTACTAAAACATGTTTTACTTTCCAGAATAATACAGAAAAACTGTGCAAATATAAAACAGAAACACCACAAAAGCAACATTGTAAATTGATGCTCATTAGTAGCGTCGTGATAAAATCGTGTAGCTGTCACATAAACTAACCACTGTCTCATCTGGTATCTCACTGAAAGTACCTTAAATCCAGAATCCACTCTCAAGCAAACCAAAATGTTGCATGAAAATTTCATTAGCAGTGCCGGTATATGTTCCAAGTATGTGAGCCTTATAGTCGTTACATAATCGTGCAACTAACAAGCAAGAATGCACACACACAATAACACTGTGTCGTCTGTTCACAATAACAATGCATTCGTAATTTCTGTTTAAATAAGTTCTCTTGGTTCTTGACTGGATATTTAACTTCAAACAGTGTTGCATGTTAACAGTTTCTTAAGCATACTAGTAACGTGGTGAAACGTTTTATGGCAAAGACAAAGTTAAAAAGAGATTATCTGTCAATAAATGGTTTTACATGTGAGATGTGGTGTAACCCTTTGCTCTTCTCAGTACACAGAGTTTCAACTTGAATGAAATTATCATGCGGTATCGTCCGTTTAGAATCCTGGAATTTTGCTCAAGGTTAGCGTCAATGTTATTTTTCCCTGAGCCAGCGGGCGCAAGTGGCTGCCTGCGGTGCGAGTCATTGTCTGTTTCTTTGTTGGCGCGCGTCGTTATTGGGATTAGGAGACCTAACTTCTACAAATTCACCGTGACGAGAATCCCGCCAGTTCTGATGCAGTTCAGGTCTGTCGTTACGATCATATCGTCTGTCGTCATGTCGGTAGATTCCATAGTTTCTTCCTTGTCGGTCACGTGGTGGAGAATTTCTCCCTGAACCGTAACTGCGCGCTGGACCGTTGCGTCTAAAGTTATTCTGTCTCCCTTGATAATAATTGTTTTGGTTCCCATATTCTCTGTTTCTCTGATTATCTCTGTGATAGTCATTAACGCGGAAAGGTGATCTTTCCCTGTAACTATTACTCTGCCAGTGGTTGTCATATGGGTGGTGTCTGTTTTGGTCACGATTTACGTTGTAAGAACAGGTTTGTCGTGGCCATTTATTGTTTCTGTCGTCACGGAATTGTGACGGATGTGACCTGTAGTGATTGTTTTTCCTGTTTTCGCATCCCGCGACTGTCTGTGTCAATTTCTAATTCTTGTAAGAGTCCCTGAAAAGCTTCAATGTCGTCTTTGCAACGTCCTGCCAAAATAATATGTCGTAAATGTTCAGGCAGTTTGATTAAGCAAATGCGGATGAGTTCTGAGGGGCTGTATGGGTTTGACAGGTACTGATTCTTGTGCAACATGTCTTCAAAATATTTGACAAGACTGGAAAATTCAGATTGTTCAAAGTGTTTCATCATCATGATACTATGTTTTACTCAGTTTTGTGTAGCTTGTGACCAATATGCTGAGAGGAACGCATGGTAAAATTCTCCTTCACTGTGGCAATCGTGAATGACCGATCACATTCTTACAGCTGGTTCATTCTCTAAGTAGCCACACATAAATTCTAACCAGTGCTCCAATGGCCAGTTGGGAGGAAAACAATGAGAGAATTGATGGAGCCACGCTTGTGGATGAATGTCGTTGCCAGAATTCTTAAATGTTTTGAATTTACGTGTAGTAATGAACAGCTTATAGTCAAAATCATCGTGTTGGCTAGTAGCATGTCGGTCACTGTTACGTCGTGTCGGCGGTTCGATCTCAAAATTCGGTGCACATTGCCAATTTCTTTCATAACTTCCGAAATGCCCTGTGTTATTATTTTGTGGCTGTTCCGTATTTCTATGTCCCTCTTCCCGTAATGGAGCGCGAGTGTCCTCTGAAATACGTAATTCTTGTATTACCTGTGTCAGCTGATCTTGTACTTCCCGGATTTCTCTTTTGTACTGTGTATTGATTTGATTTTGATTTTGTTTGAATTTTCTTATTTGTTCATACTCTTCTGTGTCATTAAAGACTACCGGTTTTGTGTCATTCAGATTATCATCTACCTTCGCAGATAAATTATTTAGCTGATCCGAAAGTTCAACTACTTTCTCTGATAATGGACTAATTTCCTCCATGTGTCTTTCTGAACCAATTTTCAGAGTATCTACTGTGTCCTTTAAGTTTTCCTGAGTTTTTGGAAGTTGCGTAACCGAATCGGTAGATGCAACTGAGTCCATTTTAGCTTGCAAGGTCTCATGATTTTCATGAACAATAGTTTGCAGTTCTTTTATGGCTGCTTCGTGATTCTGTAATGCATTTTCATGACGCGAAAAAATAGGTTGGAAATGCTCACAAATTTGTGTTTTACGTCATTACAGACTTTTTGACATTTCGATTCAATGTTATGTAATTCAGTAGTTAAATTTTCACGTGTTTGTTCAAGTGTGGTGTCTAACTTTTGAAGATTTTGTTCCATTGTGTCTAACTTTTTAAGATTTTGTCCCACTGTGTCTAACTTTTTAAGATTTTGTTCCACTGTGTCTAACTGTTGCTGTGTTTGTCTCTGGTGTTGTTCCATTGTGTCTAACTTTTGAAGATTTTGTTCCATTGTGTCTAAATTTTGAAGCTTTTGCTGTGTTTGTCTCTGAGTTTGTTCCATTTGTTGCATTAGTTGTAATAACAATGCATTAGTGTCTGGAATCTGTTCCTCTGCGCTTTTCGGCAGTGCATTTGCACCGGCAACATTCACATTATGACAAGCTGAAATTGTGTCTTGACTTATTTGAGAAAACGGTGAGGACGCAAAACCTGAATCTACAGTATTTGTAAAATTGTGTCCTGTCATTTCGGATTCCTGAGGCGAGCTGTTGCCGACCGATCGATCGATAATGCTTCCCTGTTCACAACCTGTTTCACTGTCTGCACCATTATTTGCCGCCCGCTCCATTTCCCTACGCACAATTACCAAATTACTACTTGGAATGTCTGTTAATTCATTACACAGTGGTGCTGATAAGCTACTCTCGTTGTCACTATTATTTCTCAGTTAACTTTGGAGCCTAGTGTTACGTTTTTCACACGCCATTATTGTGACAATATTTCACACGATAACACAGAAAAGCACAATTTGAAGAGCAAAAATAAGAGAACACATTAACATAGAACTGAAAATAATATCTAGTTAATTGCAAGCGCAGCTGCGAAATACTTGGTGCAAATCTACGTGCATGCCACAACTGTTTTACTGTACAACAATGAAAAACTACAAAGGAAATTCTCTCTACAATTAAGCGCTAGCAATAAACAAAGGCTGCACTAATTACACAAACTACAAGAAAAAATCATAAGATTCCAGTGAGGTATCCTTGGCTAACGGTCGACATATGAAACGTCCCCTTTGAACAATTGTACAAGACTGTGTTTAAACTGACACACAATATTTTTAGCACAACGCAATCTATCAAAAATCCCTACAAAGGAATGGCCCACACAAACATTTAACTATACCTTTCACAAATCACTTTCCTCACAACAATCTTCATTACTCAAACTACTGCAATACAGCGAGCGCCACTACTGCCAGCTAAATAAAAGATTCAAACCACGGAAGGCACTGATAGGGATAGTTAGCAAATGAAAGATATTAATAGAGAACAAACAATGTATTTACCTTAATAGTCATAATATATATATAGCAGTTCATGACAAATTACAAAACTCCGCCATCTCTCTTTTCACATCCACCACTGCTGGCGGCTCACCTCCAACTGCGCAAAGCTACGTGCTGTTCACATCCAGCTGCCGCTGCCCAACACTACAATGGCAGACAACAATTCAAACTATCCACAGACTGCACACAGCACAGCCAGTGATTTTCATATAGAGCGCTACGTAACGTTGCCAATAAGAAAACACAAACAGCCTACTTACATAAAGAAAACATAAACAGCCTACTTACAAGGTGTTCACTGTTTCCGCGCGCTATACGAGATTGGAAAAATAGAGAATTGTGAAGGTGGTTCGATGAACCCTCTGCCATGCACTTAAATGTTATTTGCAGAGTATCCGTGTAGTTGTAGACGTAGATGAGGTCTGACTTTTTCTTCGCATGTGTTGACAGCCTGCTGTTGAAAGCGTCGCGGAGGTCGAGGGCAATATCGCAGGGTCGACGCTTCTCCACCATTACTCAGGAAGGCTGTAGGCACCTCTGGGCCACATTTGAAACTTCTGCGTTGCAGTCGGAGACTTTACGGGGTTCCGTAAAAGCGGTCCTTCAATTCTGTTGCGCAGTGTAGTGACTGAATACGTTTTGTGAGGCGGCTGGAGTGGCCGAACGGTTCTAGCCTCTACAGTCCGGAACAGTGCGACCGCTACGGTCGCAGGTTCGAATCCTGCCTCGGGCGTGGATGTGTGTGTCGTCCTTAGGCTAGTTACGTTTAAGTAGTTCTAAGTTCTAGGGGACTGATGACCTCAGATGTTAAGTCCCATAGTGCTCAGAGCCATTTGAACCATTTCGAACGTTTTGTGAAGACGGTCTTCAACAGCTAGTTTTACAATCCAGCCGCGTGGAGTGGCCGCGCGGTTTGAGGCGCCATGTCACGGATTGCGCAGCCCCTCCTGCCGGAGGTTCGAGTCCTCTCCCTTGTTCTTAGTTCGTAGAATAAGTTAGTTTAAGTAGTGTGTAAGTCTAGGGACCTATGACCTCAGCAGTTTGGTCCCTTAGGAATTCACACATATCTACAACCCACACGCAATGAAATTATTTTAGACCTTGCCGTTACAGACAGGCCTGAGCTTAACGACAGTATAAGTTTAGAAACAGAGATTAGTGATAATGATGTCAACATAGCTTTGATTGTTATCGAAGTTCGTAAACTCAACAGAAAGACTGGGGTACAAATTATGCTGGAAAGAGCAGGTAAGCGGCTATTAGCTCCATACTTAAATAGTGAATAGACAAATTTAGTTCAAATATTATTGAAGCATACGAATTATTGCAAGTTTTAAACTCACTGTAGATAACACTCTGGAGTATTATGTGCCTAGTAAATGTATCACGGGCGGGAAACACAGCTCAATCCTGGTTTTATGAGAAAATTCGGAAAATACTGAAGAAGCAGAGATTGTTGAACTCTCGGTTCAGAAAAGGAGGTGCAAATGTCGACCGGCAAAAGTTAGAAAGAAATTTATGGATCTTGAAAAAGATCGAAGCGTGAAGCGTAAAATTCTTCCGCTGTCGTACGTTAGCGAAAGATCTTGCCGAGAATTCGAGAAAATTCTCGACCTATGTACACCAAATGGGTCGCAGGCCTGCAGTCAGTCACTCGTCAAAGACAATAAAAGGAAAGGAGAAGTTGCAAGTGTCGAGTTAAAAAAAAAAATCACATAGCCTGGTATTCCATAAGCATGCAATATGATTACAAGCCGCCTGTGAGGTACGGTGTCAAAGTCTTATGGAAATCTTAGAAATACGGAATGAATTCCAAATCCCTTGTCAACAGCACTCAACACTTCAAGTGAGTAAACAGCTAGTTGTGTTTCACAAAAGCGATGTTTTCTAAATCCATGTTCATTGTGTGTCAATGGACAGTTTTCTGCGAAGTAATTCATAATGTTCGAATACAAATATGTTCGAAAATCCTACTGCATATCGATGTAAGTGATACGGGTCAGTAACTTAATGGATTATTCCTATTTTCTTTCTTGAATGTTGGTGTTATCTGTGCAACTTTCCAGTCTTTGAGTAGGGATCTTTCGTCGAGTGAGCGCTTGTGTATGACTGTACAGTATGGAGCTATTGCATCAGCATACTCTGAAACGAATGTAGTTTGTGTTGAGTCTGGACCGGGGGACTTGCTTTCATTAAGTAATTTACGTTGCTGCACTACCTCCGAGGATATCTACTTCTAAGTTGCTCATGTTGGCAGCTGTTGTTGTTTCTAATTATGACATATTTACCTCGCTGTGTGTAGTAACTCTACTTTAGCAGCACTGTCATCGGAAGTATTTCTGTTGGTATCGCGCAGAGAAGGCATTTATTGCGTTTTTCCGCTTGCATACTTTACGTACTAACAGAATCTCTTTGGATTTTCTGCCTTGTTTCGAGACAAAGTTTTATTGTGGAAACTACTGTACGCATCTCGCATTGAAGTGCGCGCTAAATTTCGAGTGTCTGTAATAGATTGTCAACCTTGTGGATTTTGCTTTCTTTTAAATTTGACACGCTTTTCTCGTTGTTTCTGCCACAATATTGTGCACTGTCTTGCGTATAAAGTCGTTTGTTAATTAATTTGGTATAAATCTCTCAATTGCATTCGATATTATTTCTTTGAGTGCAAGCCACATCTGGTCTACACTTACGTTGTTAATTTGGAAGGAGAGGAGATTGTCTCTCAGCAAAGCGTAAGTGAATTTTTATCTGCTTTTTTGAATAAATATATATTTCCTTTATTTTTGGAGGATTCGAGCGTTACAGTATTCAGTTTCACTACGACCACCCTGCGTTCGCTGATCCCTGTATCCGTTCTGCTGCTCGTCATTAACTCAGGATTATTTGTTGCCAAGAGGTCGAGTGCGTCTTTACAACAGCTTACTATTCGAGTGGGCACGTGAACTAATTACACGAAATAATTTTCAGAGAATGCGTTTAGCACAATTTCGGATGATGTTTTATGCATACCTCCGTATTTAAATATGTATTTTCGCTGACATATCGAGGGTAAATTGCAGCCACCACCAACTATAATTGTACGAGCCGGGTACGTGTTAGGAATTAAACTCAAGTTTTCTTTGAACCTTTCAGCAATCGAATCATCTGAACTGGGAGGTCGGTAAAAGGATCCAACTGTTATTTTATTGCGCTTGTCAGAATTGACCTCTACCCATACTAACTCACATGAAGTATCTATTTCAGTTTCTACACAAGATAAACTACTTCTAACAGTAACGAACACGCCGTCACCAAAGGTATTTATCCCATCGTTTCTGAACACCGTTAGGTCCTGCTCAAAAATTTCGGATGAACTTGTCTCCGACTTTAGTCAACTGTCAGTGCCTATAACGATTTGAGCATCAGTGTTTTCTATTAGCGCCTTCATCTCTGGTACTTTCCCAACACATCCACGTCAAGTTACAACTGTTATGGCGATGGTTCCTGGTAGATATCCAGGTATCAGCAAGACGCAGTTATTCTGCATGAAACATTTATTGATACGCATACTACACTTACGCGTCAAAGAAACTGGTATAGATATGTGTATTCGAATGTAGAGATATGTAAACAAGCAGAATATGCACTGCGGTCGGCAACTCCTATGTTGGACAAGTGTCTGGCGCAGTTGTTAGGTCGGTTTCCGCGGTAGGTTATCAGGGTTTAAGTGAGTCTGAACGTGGTGTTAGTCGTCGCGCGAGCGATGGGACACAGCATCTCGAGGTAGCGACGAAGTGGGAATTTCCCCGTACGACCATTTCACGAGTGTACCGTGAATATCAGGAATCCGGTACAATATCAAATCTCCGACATGGATGCGGCCGGAAAAAGATCCTGCAAGAACGGGACCGAACACTACTGAAGAGGTGTTGAACGTGCCAGATGTGTAGCTCTTTCGCAGATTGCTGCAGATTTCAATGCTGGGCAATCTAAAAGTGTCTGCGTGTGAACCATTCAACGAAACATCATCGATATGGGCTTTCGGAGCAGAAGTCCCCCCTTGTGTACCCTTGATTACTGCACAACACCAAGCTTTACGACTTGCCTCGGCCCATTAACACCGACATTGGACTGTTGATGACAGGAAACATGTTGCCTGGTTGGACGAGTCTCGTTTCAAATTGTATCGAGCTGCTGCAGCACTTCTGCGTGCTTGCGGGGGCCCTACACGACATTCGGCAAGTAAACCAATTTATTTGGCTCTTCAGTGCTCTCTTAACAGCAAAAAATACGCTGTCGCCAAATATATTTACCCTTTCGGAACAGGATTAGGTCCTGCTCAATGATTTCGGCTGAACTTATCTCCGACTTCAGTGCCTATTACCGTTTGAGCATCAGTGCTTTCTGTTAACACCTCGAGCTCTGATACTTTCTCAACACATCCACTACTGTTTACAACTGTTATACCAATAGTTCCTGGTAGATGAACAGTTGTCAAATGGTTCAAATGGCTCTGAGCACTATGGGACTTAACATCTGTGGTCATCAGTCGCCTAGAACTTAGAACTACTTAAACCCAACTAACCTAAGGACATCACACACATCCATGCCCAAGGCAGGATTCGAACCTGCGACCGTAGCGGTCGCTCGGTTCCAGACTGCAGCGCCTAGAACGGCATGGCCGCTCCGGCCGGCTCCGTGGTGGTAACCGAAGGCGTCATGGTGGCAGCCAACTACGTGAACACTGTTGCGGACCACCTGCATCGCTTCATGCTTGAAGTCTCCCCCTACGGCGATGCCATCTTTCAGCAGGACAACTGTCCGTGTTTCAAGAGTCAGAGTTGTGGTACAGTAGTTTGAAGGGCATTACAGTGAACTCATATTGACGTCTTTGCCAGTAAATGTGCGTGATCTGCACCTGTTGGAACACATACAGGGCTGATAGTGGCTCCATAATGGTGTGGGATGGCTTTACATGGAATGGACTTGGTCCTATGATCCAAGTGAATCGATCATTAACTGGGAATGGCTGCGTTCTGCTACTTGGAGACCATTTTCAGGCATTCCTTGACTTCCTATTCTCTGACAATAAGGGGACTTTTATGGATGGCAATACCCCATGTCACCAGGCAACAGTTATTTGCGATTCACGTGAAGAACAATCTGGACAATGCTGTTCCTCACGCACTGACATAGTTATGTTACGCACCGCCATCTTGTACGCTGCAGTCTGGAGCCCTCTCGCACCAGAGAGAGGATTGCAACTTACGCCAGCGAATAGGCGAAGTCGACCAAGTAAAATGCGTGACGTGTAATACCACAACCGGTATTCAGAACAGAACACAAAATTCGGAAGAAATACTTTTCATTACGCCCTAGAAATTTTGTAGCCAACCGCATTGCCGCAGTGGTAACACCGGTTCCCGTCAGATCATCGAATTTAAGCACTGTCGAGCTAGGATAGCACTAGGATGGGTGACCATCCGATCTGCCTCACGTTATTGGCAAGCGCAGTGCATTCAGCCCTTGTGCGGCAAACTGAGGAGCTACTTGATTGAGAAGTAGCGGCTCTGGTCTCGTAAACTGACGAACGGCCGGGAGAGCGGTGTGCTGACCACATGCCCCTCCATATCCGCATCCAGTGACGCCTGTGGGCTGAGGATGACACGGCGGCCGGTCGGTATCGTTGGGCGTTCCACGGCCTGTTTGGACGGAGTTTAGTTTTCTTAGTAATTGTTTACTGTGTGACTCTTTGACATAGGTTCGAGCAACTGAAAGAAAGACAAATGTTCAGCTTCAACTAATATGGTTCGGTCTCCTTAATTTTTAGTAAACGAACCTATCTGAGGAACGAACGGAAACATACGACCCATTATACTCCGTCCACGTTTCTGTAGCAGTCAGCTTAACATTTGCTCACGTGCAATCGAAATGGCTGTGCTCAGTTCGATTACACTTGAATACCATTTGCCGTCTTTACGGATAACTCATTCTAGCTTTACTACGGAATTCCGTTGCTGTTACGATGAGAGGCACTGACGAAACGACTCCCTTTCGGATTTGGAAATGTTGCGTGCATTATGGCAGTGGAACATTCGGGAGTTACGAAATGCTGATGAAAATCTTTATAACGAGAAGAGGTGCTTCCCTAAGGAGCCAGACACGATGTGGGACACCCTCAGACCGACGCCGACTCGCGTCCATAGTACAGTTATCAATCGATCCCACCCCTCCTTTCTTATTTAATGCCGTGTCGGGTACAGGTCACACTTCCGATTCCAGCAATTATGGGTTACCTGTTTTTGACCAGCCTACACGCGTGAACAAGTGATTCCATGAGCTGTATCACACCTCAATCATTTTTTGAAGTGCAAAACACAGAACCACGCGGCTGCTACGGTCACAGGTTCGAATCCTGACTCGGACATCGATGTGTGTGATGTCCTTAGGTTGGTTAGGTGTACGTAGTTCTAAGTCTAGGGGACTGATAACCTCAGATGTTAAGTCCCATAGTGCTTAGCGCCATTTTTGCAGGCCACAGGGAGGTCTCCATGCAAAACTATTTTTCCGGGGAGGGGCCCAAATTGGAAAGCTAATTTTACCTACGGTGACTTTCTACGTTATAATATAAATACAGTCTCGATTAAATCTTTCAATAGATCGGTCAGGTCGACAAGAATCGACTCTCTGTTTTCATTCGCATTAAATGATCCATGAACGTGTTAATAGCACAAATTAGATGAATATTTAATTTACAGCAGTGTTACTGAAGTATCAATCTCACATAGTACTCTCTTCGCTGTGCCTTTTTATACAATTTTTCCGGGACTGGCTGGTTAGTGCGCGTTACCACTTACATGAGTCGGCACCTTCGACGTTTATTATTAATTTATCTAACCTTATCCCTTATTTAGGTCTTACCTTTCCCTAGTAAGACTGTCATTTAATTATTTGATGTAGCCTATCTAGACAGCAGAAACACGAAATAGGATCATGAGGGGGGGGGGGGGGGGGTAGTCTTGTTTATTTGTTTTTATATCGAATTGATGGACACGAATTCTGTCCGATGTTGTGCTTAGGAATAACGAGTGATCAAACGCCGATCGCTGTGACTTAGAATTTCAGATATATTTACTTGAAAACGACTTTTTTGCCGGCTATGGAAGAGAGGCATCTTTAAAACTGGTTAAATAAATTTGTCTTGCTTAGAAATTATTATGGCGTGGATGAGATGCTTAATGACATTTCCGCTTTTAAAAATTGAAATTACGAACTAAATGATTCGCATCACTCGCATTAATTCCAGTGATTGGAGATGCTATGGTGACCTTCTTTGTATCTGCAGTACAGTTGAAGTAAGGATACAAGATAGTGAAGCGCTGGTTTACCGCACTTCCTTCTTCACTGATAACACACCCGCACTATAACAAACAAATTGGATCGAAAGTTGTCTTACGAGTTGGTCGATGAATAAAAGCTAGTTAAGTGACTCCGAGAGAATGTCTTAACTTTTTATGTGGTTGGAGATGCTTACTTTGACATGATTGGACAGGGGCTTTGAGATCATGCTCGCTTGTATAGGTACACTCCACCTGACAGTTCCTGCTGAATTCAGTCACTATTTTGTGTTCTACACGAAAGACATCTATTTAATTTATACAAGTTTTCGAACAAAGGTTCGAAAGACCTTGGGTCTATTATTTCCTGCTCGGAAATGGCCCAGATGCAGCCTTGTATGTCTAAGTATGGCACTGAGACTTGAGACAGGAAGATAGTTACCTGAAACGTATCCTCAGATGATTTATTTATTTCCAACTACACGGAAAACCTTGCGTGAATACAGATTTAGTGATGAAACTGTCCACCATCTACTCTGCTTCACAAGAGTTTTAGCCTCATATAGGTTGGTGAATCTGCTGTTGTTCATCAACTTCTTTACCCCTGAAACTCTTTTCACTTTCAGTCATAATCAAGATTGAATAATATTAAGAAAGTACACTGGAGCACCAAAGAAACTGGTGTAGGCATGCGTATTCGAATACAGAGATTTGTAAACAGGCAGAATACGGTGCTGCGGTCGCTGCGAAAACAGGTGTCTGGCACGGTTGTTAGATGGGTTACTGCTGCTACAGTGGCAGGCTATGAAGATTTAAGTGAGTTTGAACGTGACGTTGTAGTCGGCGCATGAGCGATGGGACACAGCGCCTCAGAGACAACGATGAAGTCGGGATATTCCCGTATGACCATTTCACGAGTGTACAGTGAATATCGGAATTGCAGTAAAACATCTAAACTCCGCCATTGTTGTGGCCAGGAAAAGATGCTGCAGGAATGGGACCAAAGATGACTGAAGAGAATCGTTCAACGTGACAGAAGTATAACCCATCCGCAAAATGCTGCAGATTTCAGTGCTGGGCCGTCAACGTCATCGTGCGAACCATTGAACGAAACAGGTACCCTCGATGGCTGCTCGACACAAAGCTTTACGCCTTGTCTGGGCCCATCATCACCGAGACTGGACTGTTGATGAGTGGAAACATGCTGAGAGGTTGGAAGTGTCTCGTTTCAAATTGTATCGAGTGGATGGACGTGCACAGGTATGGAGACAACCTCAAGAATCTTTTGTAATTGCGCCGCCAGATGCCACAAAGCGGTCCCTGTGAACTGCGCGCCTGTCCACCGCCGATACCATCTCTCCCCCACTACTCGTCCATCGTATCTGTGCGACCCTGTCCTTCTGCTCTTCCTGTTTTGCAGTTTGTGTCAGCTGTTGGAGTATAATTCACCGCTGCCACGTTAGCGTGGTTTGCTAGCGAAATGGAATTCCTCATTTCATTTCCCAACGAGCTTCTCTCTTTTTTTTTCTAATTTCGGAAGTTTGAATTGTCTACTACTCTTCCTTGTCAGGTCAGATGAATGCTTTGACTCCATAAGCATTACTGTAAAACTGGTACTGTGGTATCAGACATTTACTTAAGGAAAAAATTTTATTTTTCTCATTACGATTACAATTGCATACATTATTATACCGCTATCCCAGAACACTGTACCACTTCCAGGTTCTCTACATACCGGACTCCAGTGGCAACAAAAATTTCATTTTCAATATTTCGCACAATTATTCGCCGTATATAAAAATTAAAAATTTTGTCATAATCTACTGATTAAGAGGTGACAGAAGTGATGGTATAGCGGCATGCACATAAACAGATGTCGATAGGATCGCATACACGAGGTACAGCTGCCGTAGCTGTCATTTGTACTCATTCGTGTGAAAAGGATTCCGACGTGATTATAACCGCACGCGGGAAATTAACGGACCCTGACCACAGATGGTAGTTGCAGCTAGACGCATGTGACAATCCACGTACCGAAATCATTAAGGAATTCAATATTCCAACACCCACAGCGTCAAAAGTATCCCGAGAATATCTAATTTTGGGCACTACCTCTCAGCACGGAGGACGCAGTGGCCGAAGGCCTTCACTTAACGACCGAGAGCAGCCGCGTTTGTGTACAGTTGTCGGTGCTGACAGACAAGCTACAGTGCATGAAATAACCACAGAAATCAGTGTGTCACGTACGGCGAACGCATCTGTTAGGACGGCGAGGCGAAATTTGGTGTTAAGGGGCTCCGAAAAGGCTCAGAATCATGAAAAGTTCAATTTTTACTTTTTTGCGTTTTCTGAATCTGCAGACTATTACCTTTTAATAGGTATATAATTTATTCAATTCCGAAGACTACAACTATTTTTAATTTTTTTTGAAATGTGTTCTACATGGGCGTGACCCACTGTGGCGCTGTTAAACTGCTGTCAAATGGTGTTATTATTAACGTCCGTGTTCATCAGGTACATTTTAGTGATGTGAGATAAAGTATGTGTTGTGGCTAACCTGTGATGGTTCAATATATATCGCTGGTGTGATTGTCGATTGTTTCATGTTTATTTACTCTGTCGTTATCTCGAAAATATTCGTAATTAATTCTGTTTCTTCAGTCTCTGCTTTGTTGAAGTATAATAATGAGTAAAAGTAAAGTTATTAGAAATACACAAAGTGTCGACGAAATGAAGAAGGCTGTTTGGGCTCTTTTTTTCATACTTCTTCAACCGATGAAAATCCCCAACATAGCTTGTGTCCCAAAGAAGAAGACAGTTGGTGTAAATATAACAAAGGATTGCTAACTGGTGAAGTGTACACTCATAAGCATAGTCTGCCTCATGCAATAATGGAGGTGATAAAACCTATTCTCAGAGACTTAGCAGCACCTGAACTGTTGAAAAAGTGTATTCACGGAAAAACTCAAAACCCCAATGATAGTGTAAATAGTGTTATATGGTCGAGAATCCCCAAGACTGTATTTGTTGGAATAGAAACACTTCACTTTGGTGTGTATGATGCTGTTGCGACTTTCAGTGATGGCAACATTGTAAGGTGCAAGGTATTTAGAAATGTGGGAATGAAGATAGGTTCTAACATGGTACGAGCGATGCTTGCTTTAGACAAGGAACGCCTTCGGGCTGCAGACAGGGCTGTAAAGAGTCTAGAAACACAAGCAAGAGTAAACAGGAGGAGGAACAAGAGGAAGCTGGAGGAGGAGTTTGCAGAGGATGAAGATAATCCATCCTATGGACCTGGAATGCACTAAAAAGTTAATCCAATCTTTGTCGCTCGATTCCCAAAACTTTTATTTTCTCATACTAATTACATGTTTTCTAAGGATCTTCCAAACATATTTGTTTCAAACTTTCAGTAAATGTTACACAGCACCTTCTGCATAATTTAACACAGCCTTTTTCCAAAAAACTGAATATTTTTGAATATATAAATAAAAAATTGCAAAAAAATGTTGTGAATTTTCATTACAATTGAAAAAAAATCATCTTTAATAACCGAACTAAAATTTTGTAAAATCCCTGTGTTAAGTTGTAGCACATATTCCAATAAATAATCTGTAAAAAGTTCAACTTTCTATCTCAAATACTTTGTGAGGAAAGATCTAATTTATAAGCGTTATTTTAACATTGCAAGTATAGGGCGTCCCGGAGCCCCTTAATGGGCTGTGGCAGCAGACGGCCGGTCACACTGCTTTTGCCAACAGCCCGAAGTCGCCTGCAGCGCCTCTCCTGGGTTCCTGACCAGACCGGCTGAAGCCTAGACGACTGGGAAACCACATCCTGGCCACATGAGTACGGATTTCAATTGGTAAGAGCTGATGGTAAGTCCTGAGTGTGGCGCAGATCCCATAAAGCAATAGACCAACAAGACACTGTGCTAGCTGGCGGCGGCTCCACAATGGTGCGGTCTGTGTTTACATAGAGCAGACTGGGCCTTTTAGTCCAGCTGAACCGATCACTGACTTGAAAATTTGCAGCCATTAATGTTGTTTGTGGTCTTCTTGAAGTCTGTGGGTCTTTCGCCTATCTCATGCATCTTGCACACCAGATGGAAGAGTTTTGCTTTTGTCATGGCTGGCTTTCCCAGAAGTATCAGTAGCTCTGAGGAAATTCCGTACGGATCATTGTCAAATTCTTCTCGCGGTATCGTATCTTCTATCTGACCTTCATTTACATCTTTCAAGCTAATTTCCCTGCAAAGACCCTCTATACTCCTTCCAAATTTCAGCTTTCTCTTCTTTGCTTATTACTGGTTTTCCATCTGAGCTTTTGATATCAATACCGCCCCTCTTCTTTTCTCCAAATATCTCTCCAGTTTTCCTGTAGCAGGTGTCTATCTCTCCCCTAGTTATATATGGGTCTATATACTTACATTTGTCCTTTAGCCATCCATGGTTAGCCATTTTGCACTTACAGTCAGTCTCATTTTTTAGATGTTTGTACTCTTTTTCACATACCTCATTTGCTCCATTGTTATATTTTCTCCTTTCGTCAATTAAATTCATTATATCCCATAATATCTAAGGATTTCTCCTAATCCTTTTCTGTTTATCTATATGATCCTCTGCTGCTTTCACTATTTCATCTCTCACAGCTACCCAATCGTCGTCTACTGTACTCCTTTCCCTTGTTTCAGTCAATCGATGCCTATTGCTCTCACTAAAATTCTCAATAACTTCTAGTTCTTTCAACTTATCAAAGTCCCATCTCCTTATTTTCCTACCTTTTTCAATTTCTTTAGTTTCAATCTGCAGTTTATAACCAGTAAATTAAGATAAACAACAGATTTACATCATTATACGTTTTTATACAGAGGCGTTGAGAAACAAATTCATGGGCAGACGGCAGCCATGGTAACAGATTCAGAGTGGAAGGAGAGAATTACACCCTGCACTTTTCATAATGAGTGATTAATGCTTTTAAGGTCGAAAACAGAGCGAGGTCAGCTACCAGTGACTGGAGATTATTGGTCTAAAAGGAGATGAGTATAGGACTAAAATATTTACGAAAGGCTCCTGCTTGTGTGCGCGGAAATAAACGAACCATACTAGATTTATGTATGTGAGGGTTGGAATGTCTGAGTGGGTAATAACAGGATTAAAGGCGTGGTGGGGAGATTCAAATGGTAATGAGAGAAGAAGTATTTTTACATACGCTAACTTCATAGTAACTAAAACGTTCTTCCGAAAGAAAACTATCCATAAAAACACTTGGCCCAACACATGAGCTAAATGAGTTATATATTTTAGTAAGTGAGTTGTTTCGTTCCTTAGTGTAACACATTAAAATTTTCATGCAGTGTGATACTTTCAGAGACCATTTTTTGTTATGGCCAAAAGAGCATTTCTAATATAGTGAAGGAGACTCGTGGGCTCATCCCCTACAGATAAAGAAAAATCAATCAATTTTACATTACAGTTTTTGAAAGATCCTTCAGCTTCAGATCTCTACCACCAAAGATTGCATTATTATTTAGTAAATTCACCTACACAAAATGATGGAATCGGGAACATCAAATACTGCATAAATAAGACAGCAGTTGAAGCAGTAAGTAAGCAAACTAAATGGCGAAAGGAGAAAAGAATTGTAATTTCGAATGAAAAAATTAAAGAAATAGTTTAAGAGAAACAAAGACTGTATGAGTGTTTGCTGCAGTGATCAAGCAAGCGAAAGATATAGACCGATGAGAAGAAAGCAGAATCACTAACAAGAAAGGCTCATTATGGTTGTTACATTCGAAGCACAGACACAATGTGATGTTTATGACAGATAGCACTTTGCTTTAACAATGTTAAGAGACTAAAACAGATGCGATGTAGAACAAATAAATATAATATGTCAGGAATAATGGATAGAAAATTACAAGAATCTGTAGTATAATCCATGGGCAAGTAATCATTATGAAAATATAACTGATTATGTTAACACTGATTTAATAACCCTAGAAGATACAGAATATTTTACTGAAAAAGAAAATTGTGGAAAAACTAAAAGAAATAGAGTAGCATTGTACTAGCAGAATATGGTATGAGGTATATGATATGCAAGCTTGAAGAGGAATAGAATAAGGCTGGCCTGAAGATTACGGTTAGTTGGTTGATTCAGGGGAGGGGACCATACAGCAAAGTCATCGGTCCCATCAGATTAGCGAAGGATGGAGAAGGAAGTCGGCCGTGCCCTTTCAGAGGAACCATCCCAGCATTTACCTGAAGTGATTTAGGGAGATCAAGGAAAACCTAAATCGGGATGGCTGGACACGGGATTGAACCGTCATCCTCCCGAATGCGAGTCCAGTATGCTAAACACTGCACCACCTCGCTCAGTGCCTGAAGGCGAACATGAAGAAGTGTGAGTAGTTAGCCCATTGGAACGGAAAAGTAAATAATTTGGAGGTAGATGAAAAAGCGATTGGCGGTATGGAAAAGGCAAAATGTGGTATTATTTAATGAACAGAGCGCAAGTAATGATGAAATCACAAGCAGCTTTAATAAAGAAGGAGCTGTAAGAAGAGCAAATAACTCTGTTCTGAGAAAGAAAAAGATCAGAAGAGAATGTATAAACCTGCAGTGCAGAATGTAGCAGCCTTGAGATGGAGTGCTTAAGGCGAAGCTCAAGCTGTACTAGGACGTGTAGAATAAGAAATGACGCTATCCGACAAATGGTGAAAATGGATGGGGATATCTGTGACGAAGTCGAACAGAAACAGCTTATGTTGTTTGGCAGTGAGGATAGGATGAACTTGGTGGAACTTGGTAGTTATACCGAATAGCATACCACGGTGGAAATAATCCCAGTGGAAGGAAAGAGGTCGCTCACAACGCAAATGGCAAAATGATGTGGAGGAGGCAATGGAAACACGGAATACGAACGTTGAGGAAACTCAAGATAGAAGGGCGAAGATGCGACGCCAGCCAAAGATAATCCACAAGAAGAAGAAGAAGAAGACAAAAATGCAAAAAATGTCCAGGACTTGATGGGATAAATATAGAACAGATCATACGTGTTTGATTACTGATTTTATTTTATTTATACATCCTATCAGTACCCGCTAACTGAAAGGTAGAATTCCAGGACATAGTTATACAGAAAAAAATGTCTCCAGTGTTAAAAAAAAAAGGGGGATCTCAGGAAAACTTGAAATTACGAAAGTTTCATATTGTTAAACACTGCCTACAAAATATATTTAGCTGTATTAAATAACTGCTTAAAGAATATGAGAGCGCTGTTGTTTATAGAGCCTTCATAAGTGTAAGGTAATGTAGCAATAATTTATTTACAGTGCAAGAAATAATACAAAGAAGGCAATTTAATTTACCAACTTACCCAGATTTCATAGATTTTGAAAAATCAGTTGACAGATTGATATGTAGAGTAAGTGGAAAATTATTGCAGAACGTGGATACCCAAATCATTTAATAAACTGCATCAAGTGTCTGCGTAGTGGAACTTACATTGTTCTTGACGCCGCGAATTAAAGAGGGTAAAAGATTTTAATAAAACAAGGGTCAAGACAAGAATTCATTTCGTCGCCTACTCTTTTTAATGTTTATACAGACGATGCCATTCGAAAATGGAAAGAAAGAGCACCGAAAGGTATCCAAAGAAATAGGATTTAATGTTGTCGTATTGTACACTGATGAGCTAAAACATTGTGACTACCTGCTTAATAGCTTGTTTGTCCGTCTTTGGATCGAGATACAGCACTGATTCTGCGTATCAGGTAGTTTGTCGGTAAGTTTTTGGAGGTACGGCATTAGATGTCTACGCACAGGCTGCGTAATTCGCGTAAATAAGGGGTCGCTGAATTGAGTACGCGGTGATGGTGCCCGACAGCTATCCACATGGGTTCCACAGCTTTTACGTCAGGCCAATCTGGACGCCGAGGCGTCAACGTGAGTTCACTGAAATGCTCATCAAACCACTGTAGGACGGGTCTGACTCCGAGGCATTGACAGTTGTACTGCTGAAAGATGACATCGCCGTCAGGGGAGACGCCGAGCTTGGAGGGATGCAGGTGGTTAGCAGCTGCCAGCGTGTCTTCCATTGCTACCACAGGTCCCATGCGAGCGCAGGACAATGCCTGCCACAGCATAACACTGCTGCCACCAGCCTGCGTCTGTGGGGCGCTGCACGTCTCGAGGCGCCGTTCGCCTCTCTGGCGGCGTTTGTGGAGACGGCCGTCGACCTAGTGTAGCAGAAATCTCACCCACCCCAGGAGCCGGCACTTTCCCATTGATCGACGGTCGAATAGCGGTGGTCTGGTGCCCACTGCAGTCGTAAATGACGATGTCGTTGTCTCGACACGCGCGCACGTAGCGGTGGTCTGCTGCAGACCTCCATGTTCCACAGTGGCCGATGAACGGTGTGCTCCGAAACACCAGCATTGTGTTGTTTCGGCAGAGGTGCCACTGATCATCACTTGTCCCACTTCACACAGCAGACACGCCTCCGAACCTCACATTCTGTGAAGAGTCGTGGACGTCCAACCACTTAGCGCCTAGTAGCAGTTTGACTGTCGTTCCGCCTCTTTCTGTACGTGCTCACGGCAGTAGCACGTGAACATTCGACCAGCTTCGCCATTTTCAAGATACTCGTAATCTGTTATGTATTTCCCCATTCGAAGCCCGCATCTTCGCTAGGGTGATCCCCCGTCCGAATCTGGCTGGATGCAACGTCACGGTGGTCGGTGGTCATAATGTTTTGCGTTATCAGTGCACGTGCTGTCGGCAGGGCACTAATGTTAAATTCTGAAGACAAACTGCGACAAGCAAATTGGGTTGTTTTGAAAATCAGCCTTATGCAAACACAATTAGTTTATTTTCGTATTTAACCAGACATGTTTCGACACCTATGTGTCATCTTCTGTGGGTCATTTTTTTTATTTCTGTAAAGTACAATGTGAAATTTATAATAATTTAACTGTTGTAGACCTAAGAATTGGGTATGTGCAATTTGCTTTGTTTTGTTGACACGCTCACCTTAAAATTACATCGGTAAATCAACTGCGTTGTTATACACCGGTTTTCGTGATCTTTTCCATCATTTTTGGACAGCATGTCATCTGCAATCTAGGCACGAAGGAAATTTAATGCGTATTTCGTGGGTAGAGGTAATGTGCGTTTCTGTACCTACATATTTTCGTCCTGTTGCGTGTCTGGTTGGTGCCTCGATCGGCAGCTACTCAGTGCACTGTTTTTCAAACAATTTTCGTTCACTGGTTCACTCCACCTGCACTTACAGAAAAATTGGCGAAATGTGTTCTGAGCAGAAATTTCTGACTCCATTCTTAATGAGAGGTATTATGTTATTGCCGCTGCTCACTTTCAAGAGGAGCTTCTAACCTTAATAAAATGCGTAGAAGAAGCAATCTATCTCTTAAACTTAGTTTTAATGAATTATAATTTTAACATAGCAATATATATACATATAACAAAAATCCCATTGAATGGTAAATACCAAGAAAATCTTAGGAAGTGCAGCAGTTTAGTTTTCTAGGGATCTATACCTGCAACAAAGATAAGGATGTATGCAGCAAACTTCTGAGGTATCAGGTTGTAAGTGGCACTGTAAGCAGAAAATTGGAAACCACGCGTGGAAGCTCGAAAATGAAATTCTATAATGGGACAGGGGCATCTCTTCCACGGTATGGCAGCGGATCCTGGGCTCTGCTGAGAAAAGATTCTAACCACGTTCAAGCGGCCGAAGTGAATTTCTTACGAGCAGTCAAAGAATGCATTAAGTTGGCCATGGTTCCTAAATATTTTATAATAAAAAAAGCACTCCGTCTTCAGACCACGAGTGGCCTACCGGGACCATCCGACCGCCGTGTCATCCTCAGAGGATGCAGATAGGAGGGGCATGGGGTCAGCAGACTGCTCTCCCAGTCGTTGCGATGGTATTCTTGACCGAAGCCGCTACTATTCGGTCGAGTAGCTCCTCAGTTGGCATCACGAGGCTGACTGCACCCCGAAAAATGGCAACAGCACATGGCGGATGGACGGTCACCCATCCAAATGCCGTCCACGCCCAACAGTGCTTAACTTCGGTGATCTCACTGCAACCGGTGTATCCACTGCGGCGAGGCCGTTGGCCAAATATTTTATAATAAAAAACAAAATATAAAAGTACGCTCAAAACTGGAAGGAATAACTGAACGAATGAGAGAAACAAGGGATGAAAATATGGCCTTACAGTGCAAAGCCAGAGGAAAGGCGGACGTAGGAAGGCCAGTTAAAAGATGGAAAAGAGGACAGAACAGGCCGACAGGTCCACTGTGTGAAAGGAGGAGTATGAAGAAGAAATGTTGCTCTAGGAAAATAAGGGTAGTGGTAGACGTAAGAGGGAATTTTTATATTTGTGATACTTGTGCTCATTGTAACTGTAGTTTGCTGTGGTAACAGTACTGATAGCAGCATATACACAGTCACCAGTCAAATTAGTGAATGTAAGTTGAAAAGCGAAAACCTGTTGCTCTAATACTGTCACAGTCAAGGAAGACCCGACTGAGAGTGCGGAGGTTAGGCGCTTAGATCCGAACAAATCAAACTTTTTTTTTAAAAAAGCAAATTGATGAAAACAAATTACAAATGAAAACGAAGGTCATTTACGTATAAGTAGTGGTATGTTTCAAGAGTAACGTTGCTCGACGTTACCCCTTCAGCCGCAGTGACAGCCTCCAATCTTGTCCTGAAGTGATCGCACGCAATCTTGAAACAGCGACTTACGAGCGAATGCTGCTTGGATAGTGGTGCGAAAAGGTGCGACATTCGGATGCCTCTTCTTACTGGCAACTCTTTCGAATACGCTCCAGACGTGTTAGCCGAGGGGGTTCCAATTCGAACTACTCAGGCGCCAGAACTCCTTTGACCGGAACACGTCAACAGTATCCGAGAGCCGCTTCTGTACTAAATGGCTCGTATGACGTTCTCCTCTGCCATCCGACGCTCTGTTCGCTCGTTTACAATCAGTACTGACGCCAGTTTCCCCAGCGACAGCCACTTTCCTCCGAAATCGGCGCCTCAGCCTTTTCGATGACTGCCGCTATTCGTGACACGCGTTTGCTCGGAAGGGGTTTCCTCGCCGGTTTAACGGAACCTGCCCCAGACTTCTCCGAAGCATTATTCTCGGCCACGGCAGTTGGTCTCGCGTAGCCGAAGAATCGAACTATTTCGGTGGGCGAACGTCCAGTGCGAAGAGTTTCCATAATGGCGGCTGTTTGGTTGTACAGGGTGCGGTTGCGGCGCGGGAACTCCCTTGTTTGAAAGGCGCGGCACGCAGCGCCTGTCACTCACTGTTGCGTGGGACTCTGTGCAGCCAAAAGTGCGGGACTTTGTGTTGTTTAGAGGTTAGTTTAGAAGCGATCACGCAGTGGGCAACGCAGCGGCGATCATGCAGGCCGTTGCGGCCTACTTGTCGAATGGACGTTCGGTCATCAGGACTCAGCGTGCATGCGGGAAACAGTTCCACATCAGTTCCATGGTAAATCAGTTGTTATGTTGGTAGACACCTTCACGGATACTGGAAGTGTGCAGATAAAGAACCCAGGACCTCAAGAACCACCAGAACGCCTGAAAACATCGAGAGGGCGAGGATATCGATTTTGAATTCCACCAAGCGATCTGCACGCAGAGACGCTGCCGCCCTCGCAATTTCTGAACGCACAGACGAATTCTTCACGAAGAGTTGAAATTTCACCCGTATAAACTGTCAGTGGTGCACACACTTCATCCACGTGATGAGTCTGAAGTCTCGATCGACGAGCTGCCTCATGACGCCTTAGTATTCTTCAGCGACGAGGCACATTTTAATTTGTCTGGCTGCGTGAATAAACAAAATATGCGGTATTGGTGAGGCACGAGCCTCGAGAACTTCACGAGCGGCCCCTGCGTACAGAACGTGTGACTGTTTGGTGTGCACTATCTAAAGCTGGCATTACTGGCCCACGGTTTTTCGAAGAGAACGATAAGCCAATGAAGGTCACTTCTGAGCTATGTGTTCAGATACTGGAACACTTTATTCTTACAGAACTTGAAGAAACGGATGTGGGTGATGTCTGGTTCCAACAAGGTGGCGCCACAGCTGACACGGCGCGAACCTAGATGGCCGTGTTGAGGGAACACTGCCCCTTCTCCTCATCTCTTTCGGGGGCCAGCACGTTCGCCAGATTTATCGCCATTGCGACTCTTTCTTATGGGGTTGTCTCAAATCCAATCGTCCGCAAATGCTGGATGAGCTACGGAACATTATTCGTGTTGCTGTCACCGACATCGACAGAGACATGTTGGAAAAAGTGGACCGCAACCTCCGAGTTTTACTCTCCAAATGCATTGGGCAGAACGGAGGCCACCTCCAAGAAACCATTTTCAAAACTTAATGGAACCAAACTTTAGATGTTACTCTTTGTAAAGAAAAAAGAATTAAATTGGTGTCTCTATTACTTTCTGATTTTTTTAAATGAAGTTCCCAGGGCGTACTCTGTACCTGTGCGTAACGTCTCTGCCATTTTGAGGTCCTGACCGTTTATTAGATAGCCACGGCTTTCACGAATGCCAATCCTGACCTCCGGCGGAACTGCGATACGGCGGGAAATCCAAATAGACATTTGTCCGGATTTAAGCGCCGCACGCTCTAAAAAGATGCAATGGGTAAACTAAGTGTAGGGGTTCATATAGGTAGTCACTTACGCGTTAGTGTCAATAGCGGAGAGAACTAAAGATAACAAAAAAACCTGTGAGAGACATTGTAAACTTATTTCAGTACTCAGAATAGATAGAAGAAAGAAAGTAAAATAAATTAATTATCACGGAAATCCACATAAATTTAGGTTTGTATGTAACGGTCCGTCGTTGTTATTACGAAAGCGGATTGCGGTAAACAAACAAATCAATAAATGACTCGTAGTTGAGGGAGCTCTCAGCCGAACACCAGGCGAGCTGAGGTGATGGCGCCGAGGGGGGACCCCAGCGGGGACAGCGTCGGCAGGAAAGCTCCAGGAGCACCATTTGCCTTTCGACAAGGGAAACTTCACAGAAACAGCGGTCAAAGCCAGTCTGCGCCAATTGTTTGTAATTTTAAACCCTGTACGAACTATGAAAGGATAACGCTTGCACTGTATACAGTGAAACTGAAAACTGTACGGGGTGCCTAAGCTGCCGCTGATCACAGGCGATGCTGTTAAGCTCCATCTTACGTAAATACGACTGTTGGAATGAAAATTTCGAGCCGAGATTTGCCGATAGAGATTTAAGGTAGTGCCATTCTCCCACGAAGCAGGTTGCTTATACAGAAGACTCGTTGGATCCGTTACTGTAAACTGCTCTTCCCACTGCGGCGCTTGCCGAGTCGGCTAGCGGAACAAGTAGAAACCGTTCAAAGAAGAAGTTTGCGAATCGTCTCGGGTTTGTTTGGTTAGGCCGAGACCGCCGGCAGGTTGCTCGGTAAACATTGCGCGTCGCTCGGAGCCTTCTTCTCAGAATACCGAGAGTCTGCGGTCAAGTGCAGGGCGCTCTCGACGAAGCCCGCAGTGGGAGGTTTGCGTCAGCGGCGAAAGGCAATCGTGCGATCTCCAGTGGCCGATCCAGTGCCGAGTACGAAACACCTCCACCAACAACTTGCACGTACAGACTACTATTCCGATTTTAGATCCGGATCTCACAGCGCCGAGAAAGACGCGTCACCATCATAGCATCTACGTTTAGTTCGGCGTTTCTCTGACATACTTCTGTGAAACAGCGAGTAATACACTGAAGCGCCAAAGAGACTGGTACACCTGCCAAATATCTTGTAGGGCCCCCGCGAGCACGCAGAAGTGCCACAACACGACGAGGCAGGGACTCGACTAATGTCTCGAGTTGTGTTGGGAATTGACTCCATGTAGCCTGCATGGCTGTCCATAAATCCGTAAGAGTACGAGGGGATGGAGGTCTCTTCTGAACAGCACGTTGCAAGGCATCCCAGATATGCTCAATAATGTTCACGTCTGGGGAGTGTGGTGGCCAGCAGAAGTGTTTAAATTCAGAAGAGTGCTCCTGGAGCCACTGTGTCGCAATTCTGGAGATGTAGGGTGCCGCATTATCCTGTTGGAATTACCCAAGACCGTCGGAATGCACAATGAACATGAATGGATGCACGTGATCAGACAAGATGCTTACCTACGTGTCACCTGTCAGAGTCGTATCTAGACGTTCCGAGGGGTCCCGTATCACTCAAACTGCACACTACCCACACCATTAGAGAGCTACCCCCAGCTCGTGCAGTCCACTGGGTCCATGGATTCATGAGGTTGTCTCCATACCCAGTCGCGTCCATCTGCTCAATACAATCTGAAACAAGACTCGTCCGACCAGCAACATGTTTCAAGTCATCAACGGTCCAATGTCGGTGCTGAGGCGTAAAGCTTTGTGTCGTGCAGTCATCAAGGGTTCACGAGTTGGTCTTCGGCTGCGAAAGCCCATATCGATGATGTTTCGTTGAATGATTCCCGCGCTGACGCTTGTTGATGACCCAGCACTGAAATCTGCAGCAGATTGTGGTAGGGCTGCACTTCTGTCACGCTGAACGATTCTCTTCAGTTGTCGTTGGTCTCGTTCTTGCACGATCTTTTTCCGGCAGCAGCGATGTCGGAGATTTGATGTTTTACCCGATTCCTAATATTCGTGAAATGGTCGTATGGGAAAATCCCCACTTCATCGCTACCTCGGAAGTGCTGTGTCAAATCGGTCGTGAGCCGACTATAACACCACCTTCAGACTCACTGAAATCTTGATAGGCCGGCCGGTGTGGCCGAGCGGCTCTAGGCGCTACAATCTGGAACCGCACTACCGCTACGGTCGCAGGTTCGAATCCTGCCTCGGGCATGGTTGTGTGTGATGTCCTTAGCTTAGTTCGGTTTAAGTAGTTTTAAGTTCTAGGAGACTAATGGTCTCAGAAGTTAAGTCCCATAGTGCTCAGAGCCATTTGATCCAAATCTTGATAACCTACCATTGTAGCAGCAGTAACCGATTTAACATCTGTGCCAGGCACTTGTCGTTTATATAGGCGTTGCCGACCGAAGCGCTGCACTCTTGTATGCTTGAATGCCCATGCCTATACCGGTTCTTTTGGCACTTCAGTGTATACGAGGCGCTGGGAGTCAAAGTTGTACAACTCAATTTTCGCACTTCTGAGAAATGAAAGGTTTAGCGTTTCGTTTAATGTAAATTCACTCTTTATAGTAATACATCTGATGATATGTATAAATGAAGTGTTATAATTACGTTCGCAACAGACGTTTTACTTATTTATTGTCCTTAAATTTTGTAGTCCCTAAGAGTTGGAGAACCACTTTCCCTGCCAGAAATTCACTCATAGCGCAAGGTAAAGCGGTATAAGACAAGAATTTTAGCACCCTTGTTTCAAAGTTTTGGTGAAGGTGAATACCTGACAAGGAATACGCTGTCTTTTAATCTCCATAATTTCAATTTATTTATTAAACGTAAATACAAAGTGATACAGTTAATGCGAGTCTGCACTCGTTGCTCACATTATGCACTTTTCTCTCACAAATTGATTTAAAATGATTGCATTATTGTTGTTAATTACTAGAATGCTACCTACAGAGTGTGTCTAATAGTTCATTAGTGCGTTGATCTATGGGTTATAAACAAATTGTTGTTTCGAAATGTCGAAATTTCTAAAAATGTAATTCTTCTCATGCAGATACTTGAGGAGACTTCACAGTGCAGCTTGTCTGTTTACTCAGTTTCACCGTCCGCATCAACTTCCTCTGGCAAAGGCTCGGCGTGTTCAGGTGCAGATTCCTGAGCCGAACTAGCACTTGTCACTTGGTTGACGAAAGCTTGGTGCACCGACGCGTTGTACGGGAGAAGTGTCGTCACATCTTTCCTTCGACACGGAGTGCCAACTTACCTTATAAAGACAATTTCTGCCTTACTTTAGAGCGGAAATAAACACGCAAAACAACACAGAACAAGAGGACCATGTGGGCTTCCCACTTGACTTATACCACTATTCCCGCGAACGCACTTCATTCGGCGTGAGGGGAAGAATGTACAATAAGTGATCAAAAGTATCCGGACACCTGGCTGACAACGACTTCTAAGTTCGTGGCGGCCTCCATCGGTAATGCTGGAATTCAACATGGTGTTGGCCCACCCTTAGCCTCGATGGCAGCTTCCACTCACGCAGGCATACGTTCAATCAGGTGCCGGAAGGTTTCTTGGGGAATGGCAGCCCATTCTTCACGGAGTGCTGCGCTGAGGAGAGCTATCGATGTCAGTCGGTGAGGCCTGGACGAAGTCGGCGTTCCACAACTTCCCAAAAGTGTTCTGTCGGATTCAGGTCAGGACTCTGTACAGACCAGTCCATTACAGGGATGTTATTGCCATGTAACCACTCCCCCACAGGCCGTACATTAAAAACAGGTGCTCGATCGTGTTGAAAGATCGACTCGCCATCACCGAATTGCCCTTCAACAGTGGGAATTAAGGGCGTAGGCCTGTGCTGTGATAGTGCCACGCAAAACAACAAGGGGTGCAAGCCCCTCCATTAAAAACACTACCTCACCATAAAACCACTGCCTCCGAATGTTACTGTTGGCACTACACACCCCGGCAGATGATGTTCACTGGGCACTCGTTATACCAACATCCGGCCATCGGACCGCCACATTGTGTACCGTGATTCGTCACTCTAAACAGCGTTTCTCCAGTGTTCAATCGTCCGATGTTTACGCTCCTTAGACCAAGCGAGGAGTCATTTGGCATATACCGGCGTCATGTGTGGCTTATGAGCAGCTGGTCGACCATGAAATCCAAGTTTTCTCACCTCCCGCCTAACTGTCTTAGTACTTGCAGTGGATCCTGATGCAGTTTGGAATTCCAGTGTGATGGTCTGGACAGATGTCTGCCTATTACATATTACGACCCTCTTCAACTGTCGGCGGTCTCTGTCAGTCAACAGACGAGGGCGGCCTGTACGCTTTTGTGCTGTACGTGTCCCTTCACGTTCCCACTTCACTATCATATCGGAAACAGTGGACCTAGGGATGTTTAGGAGTGTGGAAATCTCGCGTACAGACGTATGACACAAGTGACACCCGATCACCTGACGACGTTCAAAGCCCGTGAGTTCCGCGGAGCACTCGATCCTGCTCTCTCGCGATGTCTGATGACTACTGAGGTCGCTATATGGAGTACGTGGCAGTAGGTGGCAGCACAATGCACCTAATACGAAAGACGTATGTTTTTGGGGGTGTCCGGACACTTTAGATCACATAGTGTATTTAGAGCTCTCAAGTGGCTCCGTTGGGAGTTATCGTTGCGGTTTTCCCCACAACAAATTTCCGTGCATTGTGAGTAAACTGAGTGTTATAGCTCAGAGACTAAATTTTTTTTGGCTTAGACCAGTTTGGTTCTCAGCGGCTCACATCTACCAGCAGCATTGTAGGGGCTCTCCAACTGAATTGGCGTAGCACCTCAGTACTGGACAAAATGGAATTTCTGCTTGAAACCCAGGCATAGGCGCTTTAAGGGGGGTAGGACGTCAAAAATTTAAATAAAATTCGATTTTTCACAGATATGCTTCTTTTGTAGCGAACATCTTCCTAAATAGTTTGATGTATGAAACATATATATTTGAGACATTATAAGGCACATTATTTGGTCTTAAGTGTACCAAGATGCAGCGCCAGCATTCGTCCTTCATACGTAAGTGTATTTCGCTCTGTAAACTTCGAATGTTTATATTCGTGCCAGAGACTGCTATACGTGAAACAAATGATTATTGATATTGATACTTTCTTTGACGAAATGTCTTCATGGCTATTCCCAAAACCCAAATGAAAATTTTAACCACTGCGTATGAGAAAGAGATACAGGAGCTGTGGTCTAGGGTTAGCGTCTTTGATTGATGGTTAAAACGCCTTCGGTTCCGGGTTCGAATCCCGCCGCTGCTTAAACTTGGATTAATAATCAGCATTAGCGGCCGAAGACTTCCGGTATAAGTCACCACCCTCATTCCGCCAGCGACCAAGAGGGCGGAGGAGGGGACAAAGGTTCAGGGCTCTCTGTCGTCCTAGGAGTGGGAAACTGTCCCTAAAGGCGGAAGAGTCAACAAAGATCAACGGCATAAGGATGCAGAAGGCAATGGAAAACACTGCATTAAAGAAACGGAACGTGTATCCACAGGACATGTGACCTGTAATTGAAAAAGTGTCGTGGTGATCTCTCCTTCAGCAAAAGATTCCGGAATATTCCCCCAGTCGCATTTCCAGCAGACTGCGAATAGGGAGGTTACCGTGAGAAAAATATTGAATAATCATCGAAAGGGTAACGTTCTACGAGTCGGGGCGTGGAATGTCAGAAGCTTGAACGTTGTAGGGAAACTATAACATCTGAAAAGGGAAATGCAAAGGCTCAATCTAGCTGTAGTAGGCGCCAGTGAAGTGAAAAGAACACTAGGATTTCTGGTCAGATGAATATAGGATAATATCAACAGCAGCAGAAAATGGTATAACGGGAGTAGAATTCGTCATGAATAGGAAGGCAGAGCAGGGAGACTATTACTGTGAACAGTTCAGTGACAGTGTTGTTCTTATCGGAATCGACTGCAAACAAACACCGACAACGATAGTCCAGGTGTACATGCCGACGTCGCAGGCTGAAGATGAAGAGATAGAGAAAGTGTATGAAGATATTGAAAGGATAATACAGTATGTAAATGGGGATGAACATCTAATAGTCATGGTGGACTGGAATGCAGCTGTAGGGGAAGGAATAGAAGGAAAGGTTACAGGAAATATGGGCTTGGGGCAAGGAATGGCGAATACTCTGTTCAAGAATCGCAAGAGGAAGAAGTATACTTGGAAAAGGCCGGCTGATACTGGAAGATTTCAGTTAGATTAGTTCATTGTCAGACAGAGATTCCGAAATCAGATACTGGATTGTAAGGCGTACTCAGGAGCAGACATAGACTCAGATCACAATTTGCGAACAGCTCAGTAGTCAGCACAGTGAAGAGCAATGGACATCTCTAAAAGGGCCATCACGGAAGCTGGGAAGGAAAACATAGGTACGAAGAAGGTAACTGCGAAGAAACCATGGGTAACAGAAGAAATACTTCAACTGATCGATGAAACGAGGAAGTGCAAAAATGTTCCGAGAAACTCAGGAATATAGAAATACAAGTCGCTGAGGAATGAAATGAATAGGAAGCGCTGGGAAGCTAAGACGGAATGGCTGCAGGAAAAATGTGAAGACATCGAAATAGAAATGATTGTCAGAGGGACAGACTCAGCTTACAGGAAAGTCAAAACAGCCTTCGGTGACATTAAAGGCAAGGGCGATAACATTAGGAGTGGAACGGGAATTTCACCGTTAAATGCAGACGAGAGAGTGAATAGGTGGAAAGAAGACATTGAAAGCCTCTACGAGGAGGAAGATTTGTCTGATGTGATAGAAGAAGAAACAGGAGTCCATTTAGAAGAGATAGGGGATCCAGTTTAGAATCAGAATTTAAAAGAGCTTTGGAGGACTTAAGATCAAATAAGGCAAAAGGGAAAGATAACATTCCATCAGAATTTGTAAAATCATTGGGGAAGTGGCAACAAAACAACTATTGACGTTGGTGTGTAGAATGTATGAGTCTGGCCACATACTATCTGACTTTCGGAAAAGCATCATCTACACAATTCCGAAGACGGCAAGAGCTGACAACTGCGAGAATTATCGCACAATCAGCTTAACAGCGCATGCATCCAAGAATAATAAACAGAAGAATGGAAAAGAAAATTGAGGATGCGCTAGATGACGATCAGTTTGGCTTTAGGAAAGTTAAAGGCACGGGAGAAGCAATTCTGACGCTGTGGTTAATAATGGAAGCAGGCTAAAGAAAAATCAAGACACTTTCATAGGATTTGTCGACCTGGGAAAAGCGTTTGACAATGTAAAACGGTGTAAGGTGTTGGAAATTCTGAAAAAAGTAGGGGCAGGCTATTGAGAGAGACGGGTCATACACAATGTGTACAACAGCCAAGAAGGAATTATAAGAATGGACGACCAAGAACGTAGTGCTCGAATTAAAGAGGGTGTAAGACAAGGATGTAGTATACTGTTCAATCTGTACATAGAGGAAGCAATTATGGAAATAAAAGAAAGCTTCAGGAGTGGAATTAAAATTCAAGCTGAAGGGATATCAATGATACGATTCGTTGAGTGAATGTGAAGAAGAATTAAATGATCTGCTGAACGGAATGAACAGTCTAATGAATACAGAGTATGGACTGAGAGTAAATCGAAGGAAGACGAAGGCAATGAGAAGTAGTAGAAATGAGAACAGCGAGAAACTTAACATCGGGATTGATGGTCACGAAATGGATGAAGTTAAGGACTTCTGCTACCAAGACAGTAAACTAACCAATGACGGACGGAGCAAGGAGGAGATCAAAAGCAGCCTAGCTATGGCAAAAAAGGCATATCTGGCCAAGAGAAGCCTACTAATATCAAATACCGGCCTTCATTTGAGGAAGAAATTTCTGAGGATGTACGTCTGGAGTACAGCATTGTATGGTCGTGAAACATGAACTGTGGGAAAACTGGAACAGAAGAGAATCGAAGCATTTGAGATGTGGCGCTGTAGCCGAATTTTGAAAATTTGGTGTGCTGACAAAGTAAGGAATGAGGAGGTTCTGCCCAGAATCGGAGAGGAAGGGAATATGTGGAAAACACTGATAAGGAGAAGGGACAGGTAGATAGGACATCTGCTAAGACATGAGGGAATGACTTCCATGGTACTAGAGGGAATAATGAATGCTGTGAAGAAAAAGATTCCGAGCTTTTCCGCTCTAATGTTTTAATCATGTCACCTGAAGATGTGGCTTTAACGACGCGACACTGGTAGAGGTATAGTAATAAAAGACCAAAATACAACTGCAGCGATTGAAAGTGTCAGTTTAGCTTCTTTTTCAGATAAGAGGGAAGGTCATTTACATATATCAAGAACAGAAGGGGACCCATGATCGAACCCTGTGGAACACCTAAAGTAACTTCACACCAGTAAGCCGAAGGGGGAAACTTCGAGATGAGAAACGTGTTCCATGTGGGGACAGCTTTAACTGAAGGTGTGTTCCAAGCAGACAGCGCTATTACGCACAGGTACACAAATGGCGCATTGAAGCGCTTGCAGTCCTCAGGTGCCAATGTCGGAAGTAAGTCTGCCTTCGTAGCCAGGTGGTCGGCTTGTCTAACTGCTATGCGGAGGCCTCGCGCTCAGTTCTACATTTTTTTTCCTCGGTCGGAGAACTGGGATGGGACTCATTCAGCCCCGTGATGCCAGCTGAGGAACCACTCGGGTGGGAAGCGGTCATTCCGAGGGCGATAGAGAGAGGTCGCTGACCCCACGCCTCGACCTCACAAGAGTCGCATTCGCGCCTCAATTTGGCGCCACCGACGACCTTCCGTAGGGCTAAATAGGCCGGCAGCCCTACCTACGTACGTGCTTTTGTCGTTTAGGCTAATGAGGAGCAAGTAATCTACATTACATGCCACATAACACATTCACATTCTGCAGGACGCATTCCTGGAAACGAAAACACATCCTGAGGCGACGTACATAGCGTTCGCGTGTTAATTCACTCCGGTAGGCGTCCTTGCGCGGTGCACAATAAGCCGGTAGCGTTATCTACACAGGCGTGGCTTTAATTGCTTCGCTAAACCAGTAGCCAACAATGTGCCTGCAGCGCTCCAGAGCACACGAGCTGTGTCGGCCGCGTCACCGCGTATGCGGTGGCTCCTCCGTGCCTGTCGAAAAGCTCAGTGAAATCATCAGAGTCGTGTCAGAAACAGCCAATTGCATCACTGCTGCTACATTTTGCCTCCACCCGCACTACATCTGAAGCGAATTACGTCTTCCGTCTCGGAAGTAGCACCCTCTGCTGAAGGTTCTCCAGTCCTACTCTTCCATCAGTCAGCAAGTAACTACGTCTTCACGCTTACTTTCGTGGTTCGCTGTTCGTTCACTGATGGAAAAAAAATCACACCACTAACAAGGAGTTGTGCGACACAAACGAAACACAGTAGGCGTGTTTCTACATCTAGAAGATATCGTCTATTCGAATTTCGCGCCAGTCGCACGAGAGTGGCGCTAGTCTGAGGATGCAGGTTCAAATACACGCTGCAACGGTCGTGAGCGGCAGCCACGTTTGAGATAGCAAGTGGTGAGTTGACGTTACTCAAGACTGCCTTTAACCCTAGAACGGTCGGGCGAAAAATAACTTCAAGAACGGTCAGGCTGGATCTGTTTGACGTAATAAATGAAACGCTTATAGCAACTGACAAAGAGTATATTTACATCAAATGACGAATTTTTGTTTTGTTCAGGTAATACTAAATGCTATAGTGATATTATTTTAACTTTTTAATCATACAATAATTGTAAAAAGCCTGAAAAACATACTCCTTAGCAGTACTAAATGTGAGTAAAGTGGAAATATAAATAATAAAATTTGATTGAAGTACGAATATAAGTTGTAGAACTGAGGGGTAAAAATGTTGAATTTTCATTATACAGGGTCACAATTATTGAACGACGTGAAATGAAATCGTCATAACTTCTGAACGGTTTTGCGTCAGGACAGTCAAACTGCACCGATGGCCGCGGGGCATGCTGTATGGTTTCGTTTGGTTATGAAGCCTACTCTCATTTGGATGGCTTCGTCAGCAGGTGAAACTGTCGCATATGGGGCACTGAGAAGCCGCATTTCGCCATCGAGAAGTCTCTTCACCCTTTTAATATTTTTGTGGCATCTAAAATTTGAAAACCTCTCACACCGGCCTGATTTAGCTTCACTGACCAGGATAGTAAAAAACATGCGTATACTAAGGGAATTTTCATTCACAAAGCAGGCTTATCACATTCACACAGTTCAATATTGCTCTATCCTGATTAAATTAAGCTTAACTTAAATTCCATAAGTCTGTGAAGCAATTTCGAAGTCTCGGTGCGACGAAAATTGTCAGTCGATCTCCTGAAAACATTTGTAATAATTATTAACTTTCGGTGATCACATGGGGAAGACCGGAGATCTGCTGGTAAGACAGTGTTAGCCTATTTATTGGAAGTAATAAACTGGATATCTTGAACGTACAAAACGGCAGGTTCGTCCAGTGTAAATCAGAAGTTCCCCGCTGATCCCGTCCAACACAGCGTAGTAAGCAGACACTGTCAATAACAATCAGTTAAATAATACGTGAACACACTTACTTTAGTTTAGTTCATGTATTAAATTCCTTCTTATACAGAATCTCATCAAGATGGTGAAACACGTATATATTCATTGCCAGCGATGGAGAGGCATGACAGAATCTCTGACCAGAGAGTTGTTTATCGTTGCTAGTCTGCGCTTCACTGCGCGAGAGTTCAGTTGCGTGTAGCGAGTCGGCAGGAGCTGTTCAGTTGCGAGTTGGACTCGGTCGGAGTTGTGTGTGAGGAGTCGGCGGGCGTCGACATGGGTCTCTGGTCAAGGTTCGGGACGAGGTATATTGTTAAATAAGGTAATGAAGCAGCATTGCGCACATTTGATAATGTAATGTATGTTAATTGTAATTAATTTGTTCAAGAAATGCCCCAATAATAATTTTGTTTTCAAAGCAATCGTTTTTAAGAAAAGAATCATTCCAATTGAAACAATATTTCCTATGCTTTTCCTCCCAGAATCAATTTAACAGATTAATTATTGCACAGGGCCTAAAGTCAGCGCAGCTGCCCTTATAAAATTTATCAGGTTCACCTTAACGTTAATTTTGTGGGGACTTAACATTTTTGCACATTTTTATTATCATTGAGTTTTATTACTGTGGGAAGTTAACATTTGGCACTATTTGCAATTCAATTCAATTCTTTTCACTTTCATATTTTCACGGGGAGGTTACAATGGCGACTAGCTCAACAATACCTACATATACACCTTCGTTCTTTCACGGCTAATCGGCAAGCACCCCTTCACTCTTTTCATAAGACAAAACATAGATAGCAGAGAAGCTATTCCATGGAGTAAATGGACGCTCCAAGGAATAATAGGGCTTGAAACTACTTTGCATTGATAATCATCGTATATTAAAGTTTAGGAATCGGTAAGATAAGAAGAGATATTTCGAGATATGTACTGAGTTATATAATTTATAAAATTTCTGAAAATATCGCGGAGAGAACGCTGCAAGAGACATCACACCCTCAACGGGTGACTGTGTGGTGTGGAGTGTCCAGTCACAGAATGGTCGGTGCGATATTCCTTGATGGCACGGTGACTAGCGAGCGGCGCGTGAAGGTTTTGGAAGACGATTTCATCCCTGTTATCCAAAGTGACCCTGATCTCGACAAGATGTGGTTTGTGCAAGTTGTAGCTCGACCCCATCGAAGCTGGAGAGTGTTTGATGTCCGGGGGGGAGCACTTTGGGGACCGCATTCTGGCTCTGGGGTACCCAGAGGCCACTGGCATGGGTCTAGATTGCCCTCCATATTCTCCGCATATGAACACATGAGACTCCTTTTTGTGGGGCTATATTAAAGACATGGCGTACAGCAACAACCCCAAAATCACTGCTGAGCTGAAAACAGCCATTCAGAAGGTCATCGACGTCATCGATATTCCGACACTTCGGCGAGCCATGCAGAATTTCGCTATTCGTCTGCGCCACATCATCGCTAATTGTGGCAGGCATGTCGAACATGTCATAACCTAAATCCGAATATCTGTAGTGACGTTTAGACGTTGAATAAAGTAAGTGTATGCACGCCACACTTTGTAACTAATTTATTTATTTTTTTCATATTGTTCAACAATTGTCATATTGTATAAACAGAAATTGTAAATATAATGAATAGTTTGTGAGATATCGTTCTCTACAATCATCAGTTTTCAAAACAGTCGCCGCAAACCACTTCAGTATGCGTCATGCATAGAAACACCTTGCAAAAGTATTTAGTACTGCCGTCCTTGCATTTGAAGCATCTTTCTCTTTTCCTCGTTGTGGATCTTGGAGCCGACCGGAGTGGCCATGCGGTTCTAGGCGCTGCAGTCTGGAGCGGAGCGACCGTTACGGTCGCAGGTTCGAATCCTGCCTCGGGCATGGCTGTGTGTGATGTCCTTAGGTTAGTTAGGTTTAATTAGTTCTAAGTTCTACGCGACTGATGACCTGAGAAGTTAAGTCGCATAGTGCTCAGAGCCATTTGAACCATTTTGATCTTGGACTATGCCTGTGTGCCTGAGTGGTTGGACGCAAGCATGCAAATTTCTCGTGGCTGGGTTGCACGCACTGTCAAATATGCTATTATGAGAGATTTTCCTAATGTTCTGAGGTGTTCTCTTTTAACTGAAACGCTTTTGTTTGTAGCCGTTGAGCGTTGCAGTGTTCAACAAATGAAAAAAACAAGACAGAGAGGTCACCGTCTTGTCCTCCTAGCAACAGTATATTCACCACACATAGCATCAACGACATCTACACCGCCCTTTGTTTTGTTGCAGTCGTTACTATGCTTAGATTTTTTTTCTTTTCGTCGCTGTCACTGCCATCACATGCATTGCCGAAATAAGCAGTACTGACGTGTTTCGTTTTGGTACTTATAAATATAGTGTGACGTCTTTCTCACATCGAAACATGCTTGACTTTTTTAAATTCTTTGGGTAAAAACTCAACTGGAATTTCAGGCTTTTTTATTTGACGTAGAACAGTAACTTCTTGTAGCACTTTTTTGAAGACTGAGTAAGGAATAAAGCAATTAACTATTGTCAGATTTCTCTCACGCGCTTTTATCGAGTCTACAAGCAGCAAAACAACATCGTCTGCCTTATTACTGACTTTTTACGGTCCTTGTGGTTGCGCACCTGCATGTCTTGCATAGTACGTTTTAAAACAACCCGCAACGAAAACCTTGATCCCACACTTGGCAGCTTTGTTTGGTATATGCATCCTGAAAATGCACCTACCTATGTATGGAACGAGCGTTTCGTCCAAAGTAACGTTTTCTGACGGAGCAAAATATTCAGTGGGAGACAAACTTATCTAGAGTGGATCTTATGGCAGCAAGATTATATCGCGCTTTTCTTTCTTCCCTCTTCTGGATGTTGTCACACCTGATACAACGAGTCAAAAATCTGAACCTTTTCAATGACAGACTTGCTCGAAAGATTTCTATTTCGGTCCCGTATGTACTCCAAAAGTTTTCAGTATTCTTATTACCGCCATGGATTATCCCAGCTAAGTAAAGTAGCCCAAAATACGCCTTTAGTTGATTTAAACATGTAGGCCTAGTAATATTTGGTTGACTTGCATGTTTGTTTCGAATTGAACGAATATAGATATTGATTGATTTAAGAACTTAATCAGTCAGTGGGTGTTAAACAATAACTGCCACGATTTTAACGGTGTGTGTACATCCATCGCAGCCCGAATACTTCTAGACAAACTCATCGTGACTATGTTGTGACTTCTTGTTCGAAAGCTTTGTGGGAAACAAGTTTTTCTCCATTTAGTTGCTCCGTTCCTTACTTTATAACAGCGCATAGGTGAGGTACCCGAGTCAGGTCCGACGGGTCAACAACAATAGGTGCATCGGTTTTGGCAGATACCTGAACATATTCCTCTTCACACCACTCATTTCACTATTACTGTCATGATGTTTATTCCGAAGTCTGGGTCCCCATCAAAATCGCCTACTTCACTATCATCATCATATAAAATTCTGTAAATTTCACTACACAAAAGATTTGCTCTCACCATTTTTATTGTAAACTACTGAAAATAATAATTCGGTTTTAGGACATCACAAATAGCTGGCAAAGTAACTCAATGTTAGGCCTACACCATAATGAAAATGGGATCGCACTGCCAGAAATTAGTAACGGAAACGGTCGGGCTGGTTCTGACAGAGCAGCGCACTTTCTGCAACACTGCGAAACAATGACTAAACAAAGGAAAACCTCATTTACGACGTGATCGCTTACTCTCGGATGTCACAGAAAGCTAGCAGAGCGCTCGAGTCAAATCAGCAACTATAAGGAGACAAAGAGACCATTATCAGCATCTCACTGATTTTGAACGAATCGTTTAACAGTGCTACGAGAAGCTGAATGTCCCTCGTATGATACTGCAGAAAGACTTTGCAGGGATGTGGCCACTGCGCACGGCTGCTGTCTGCGGTGGTCACGAGACCCTACAGCACAGGAAGACCGGGATACGGGCTGCCACGTGGATCTACCCAGAGGGGAGACCACTGTGGCCGGCGTACGGCTCTGGTGCGTCGCGCTGCATCCGCAGCAGCAGCCGCCACCACAGCGTCACAGCGAACTGGTACAAAGCGGTTACTTCCAGGACAGCTCCGATCCAGACGTCCCGAGGCGTTCATTACAGCGACCCCAAACCGACGCCATTTGCGACTTCAGTGGTGTCAAGCGAGAGCTCAGTCAAGGCCAGGGTCGAGATCTGTCGCAATTTCTGATGGAATCTGGTTCTGCCTCGGTGCGAGTAATAGCCATGCGTTGGGTAGTTGAAGCCCAGTTGAGGGCCAGCAACAAACCTGTCTGTGTGCTAGACAGGCTGGACCTACACCTGGAACTATAGCCTGGAGTCCGATTTTGTACAACAGCAGGAGCACTCCAGTGGTTATCCCACGCACCATGACTGCAAAACTGTAAGTCAGTCTGGTGAATCGATCTGTTGCGCTGCCGTTCATGAAGATCATTACATTTTCCAACATGATAACACCCACCTACATACCACTGTTGTAACCTAACCTGGTCTACAGAGTGTCGACATGTTACTTTGGCCTCCTGATTACCAGATGTGTCTCTGATCGAGCACAGGAGGGACATTATTGGACGACAACTCTAGCGTCATCTACAAACAGCATTACCCGTCCCTCAGTTGACCAACCAAGTGCAACGGATATGGAACTCCATCCCACAAACAGACATCTGCCACCTGTACAATACAACGCATGCACGTCTGCATACTTGCCGTCAACATTTTGACGGTTGCACCAGTTATTAATGTACCAGTCTCTCACATTTACAGTAGCTTATCTCGCTTCTACATTAATCTGTGATCTTGCTATGTTAATCACTTAACTATGTTACCTAGATAAATATCTTTTCGAAATTTCATTACACTTCAATAATTATTGTTTAGTGTTGCGAATTGTTTTCCATCAGCATATTTTCTCTTAACGCTACTACTAAAACGATATTTTTGTCTCACTCAGTCCCACTGCAGTCATACAGACATCAAGTAATTTTCTGGGTAGCTGGGTAGTAACGTGCTTGCCTCCCATGCACTAGGCCCGGGTTCGATTCCCGGCTGGGTCGGAGATTTTCTCCGCATGGGGGCTGGCTGTTGTGTTCTGTTTCTCTCAACATCATTTCATCCTCATCATCGGCAGCAACCCGCATGGGACATCCTGGCCAATAATGCCATTCTATCATTTAACTTTTTTACCTGATATATTGTCAGTATTTTAATGAACTAATATAAACCCATACACTATACTTCTCCAGGATAGCGGAAATGGTTCTATTTTCATAAACATTAAGTTCAAGAAAGTAGCAGAAATTTTATTTGGGTCACATTGATCCCAGTGGTACTCAGCGAAAAACGCCATGAATAAATTTTAATGTATTGAGAATGTTATATTCAACAAAACATCACAAAATGTAATTGACTTGGAGAGAGAACGTCACTTATTTTGTGCAAAAAGTAGCTTTGTAAGATAGGGACAAATGATTTTCCAATATTCTTATGGTATCATTTTGACCCCAGCGCTACTAGGAAGCGCACTTGATGGAATAAACCCTAACAATGGGTACACAAACGAATGCGAAATAATGTTTTCATTGTTGCAAGAGTTTCGTTCAAATGGTTCAAATGGCTCTGAGCACTATGGGGCTTAACATCTGAGGTCATCAGTCCCATAGAACTATTTAAACGTAAGTAACCTAAGGACATCACACACACCCATGCCCGAGGCAGGATTCGAACCTGTGACCGTAGCGGTCGCGCGGTTCCAGACTGAAGCGAAGCGCCTAGAACCGCTCGGCCTCATCGACCAGCTCGAGTTTCCTATAACAGCTGTTCAACATAACATTTATCATTCCAATTTGATAAGTGTTACGTTGAACACATAAACAGAGAATTCAGTTTGGGGTAATACTGACGCTAGCGGTACCCAACGCAAAAGCATGAATAAATTATAATGTGTTGTGAATATGAAGAGAACGAAACATCACTGGATAAAATTGAGTCCGAGGGAAAAAGTCATACATTTTGGAAGGAAAAGTTGATATATATATATATATATATATATATATATATATATATATATATATATATATATATATATATATATAATAGGGTCATATTGATCGCATTGGTACTAGCGGGGTTAAACCATGTTTAGAATCGCAAAAATAAGAGAAATATGTAAATCGAGTTGTCCATTCGTAAAAACACGTGTGGGAAATTTTCGTTGACAGTCTCACGAATACACGTATCTCAATGTCCAAGGATGCTGAACGTCGCAATGTGGACAAGTAGGTGTATCGAATACTGATGGAGGTGGCGATTACACCCCCACTGTCTATCCGTAAAGGGGAGCACAGGTGATCCTTTCGCTCCACGCTATGCACTGGAGCTGGGTCGTTGACGAACTAACGGGCAGAAAGGAACCAACATAAACGGAAGGAGCGAGGAAGGAATTCTAAGGAACGGTCTTTCATAGTTGACTTCGGTCGCGGCTTCCTACTTATAGTTCCCGGGAACGGGACACGGTCGATCTCGTTCCCCCAACGGCACGTCGGCCGGTGTCGTTCCAGCCTCGGTCCCGTTCGGTCTCGTTCTCGCTCGGCTGGACTCGTCCTGCTTCGGATGGCCGCTCGTCGCATTTACACTACCGACTGCTCCTACTTAGTTTAGTGTCGAGTTGTTCATATAGTTCGCTGTGCACGACCATTCTAGATCTGTTTCAAAGCTTCATTGAAATCTGGACGCCTGGTTATTTTCGTATTCTATTCAGCATGCACCAACAGTAATTAAAATGTATTTTATAATTACGTAAATTACATAAAAATTACGTAGTATGTAACACACACATCTATTCAGGTGACAAAAGCGCATACCAGCTTACTTCATTCTTGCGATAAACAACAGAATACCGGTACACACGAGTGGCCACTTTCCGTCCCTTTGGATCCAAGATAAAACCGCATTTTCATTGTTATGGGAGGCAGCTCGACTTACAAACCGAATGAAGCCCGAACTCCATAATCGAGTGTCTGGTCTCACATTTTGTAAAGAGAATACGGTAACTCCTACAATGTCATTTCAGTGGTACAGCGTGGTGCACGAAACATCGGTCCCGAGTACTAGGCTGCTCATTGTCGTTCACCAACCGTCATCTATTGCTTCGAAGTTGTTGTTTGCATTAGCTTATTTCGTTTTTCTTTACTGCCTAATTATTATATGTTTATCTGTTCTGTTCGTGGCGGTCAACAAATCGTGGATAATTAACGAGCAGTCTACATTCGCAGCCGGTTTTTCGTGCTCCTCCTTACATCATTTCACTGCGATCAGGCACATAACGCAACAGTTTGCTAAAGGAGAGATGCTGCTTCTACAAGTCTGCACCCCAAGGGGAAGGCAAGTGTCCCCCCCCCGCCCTCCGCTCCTGGCGCCATCCATCCTTCAGTCACTTATGCTACTAATTTTCCGCTTTTCATAAGAACCATAGACCATGCACAAATGAACAGTGAACGAGTGAAAATGAACGGTTCCCAAACAAGAACGCTCACCAGTGAACTACTTGCCAGGGATGAACGAGTTTTCCCATCTCTACTACGCACACCCAGCACTCATCTGTAGTGTCTTATGGAGTGACGACAGAAGACATTTTCATGACGATAATTTATTTCATAGGACAGCGGCTACATAATAATTCTCTGGCTTCCCTGCTGTAGATAATGTCTAGCCTGCTGAATTGATGTGGTCGCCTAAAATGAATTTTATTTACCTAAGAATTTAGATTCCGTGACATACTGTAAAGCGCAGGAAGATAGCCCAAAGACAGCCTTGCAGCTGACATCTCTACGTTTCCCCTGTTTCACGCATTACGGCAACCTGCGGCAAGACCCAGATGAAAGACAGAACCATCGGACAAGATTATAAATTAATCACTCAGTAACGCGAGCTGTGGTGCCAACCATAGCGACAAGACGATATACTCCTCCCCCTGTATCACCAATACGTCAGAACACAGCTGTGACCAGAGTAACATTATAAACTATTCACGTAAATATCAATGTACACTGACAGAAAAAAAAATTGCAGCAACAAGGACTTGTGCATGATACACCGAAGGTGGTAGGCATGTTTCTACATCCGAAAGACGACGTCTGTTGAAATTTGGCCCCGCTAATGGCGCCACTATGAGGATGCAAATAGTGTAGACTTTATAAATACGCGCTATAACGGTCATGAGCAATAATGACCTTTGGAACTGGAAGCGGTGAGTTGATGTCAGTGAAGAATGTCTTTAAGACATCGCCGAGGCATTATCGACAGATCACTGAATTTGAATGAGGTACTGTAATAGGGCCGGCCGGGGTGGCCGGGCGGTTCTAGGCGCTACAGTCTGGAACCGCGCGACCGCTACGGTCGCAGTTTCGAATCCTGCCTCGGGCGTGGGTGTGTGTGATGCCCTTAGGTTAGTTACGTTTAAGTAGTTCTAAGTTCTAGGGGACTGATGACATTAGCAGTTAAGTCCCATAGTGCTCAGAGCCATGTGAACCTGTAACAGGACTATGAGAACCTGGATGTTCCTTCGGCAATGTGGCACGAAGACTCGGCAGCACTTTAGGCTCTGTACATGACTGCTGGCAGCGGTGCTCACGAGAATGTACGGCTGGCAGAAGGCAGGGCTCCAGATGGCCACGTGTCACTGCTGAGAGGGAAGGCCGAGGAGTTCAGCGTGTGGCTGAGGCGCACTGTACTGCATCTGCAGCAGCAGTCTGAGCAGCAGTTGGCACCACTGTGACACAACCAACTGTTACAAAGCGGTTGCTTCAAGGACAGCTCCGAGCCAGACACCCTCTGACGTGCATCCCACTGACAACAAACCACCGCCGTTTGCGACTTCACTGGTGTCAAGCGAGAGCTCATTGGAGTGAAGGGTGGAGGTCTGTCTTGTTTTGAGACGACAGCTCCGTGTGTGACTAGAGGGAGGCCAGTTGAGGACCTGCAACCAACCTGTCTGCGTGCTGGACACACTGGAGCTACACCTGGAGATGCGGTCCGGGGTGAGACTTGGTGTGACAGCTGGAGCACTCTCGTGGTCATCCCACGCACCCTGGCTGCAAATTCGTACTTGAGTCTGGTGATCTGTTCTGTTGTGCTGCCGTGGACGGACAGCGTCCCAGGTGGTGTTTTCCAGCAGAATAACGCTCGCCCACATACCGCTGTCGTGTCCCAACATGCTCTACAGTGTGGTGACGCCTTGGCCTTCTCGACCACCAGATGCGTCTCCAGCCGAGCACATATGTGACACCATGGGACCACGACTCCAGCGTCATCCACAACCACCATTAACCTTTCCTACACTGACTGACCAAATGCAACAGGCATGGAACTACATTCCACGAATTGACATCCGGCACCTGCACAAGACAATGCATGTACATCTGCATGCTTGCATTCAACATTTTGGCAGCTACACCGGTTATTAAGGTACCAGCATTGCACATTTCGAATGGCTTATCTTGGACTTATACTAAATTGTGATGTTGGAACGTTAATCACTAAAATATGTTCCCTAGAGAAATCTGTTCCCGAAATTTCATTACTCTGCATTAATTATTTTTGGTGTTGCACTTTTTCGTTATTATATTACGAATTTTATATTCTTGCAAATTTGTGTATTAATTTTGTTGCCCCATAAGTACTGGCGGCTTTTTTTAAGTAATGGTTTCCACAAAAATAAACAATATCGTAACTACAATAACAATATGATGACTACACATCAATGAGATATATATTCTCCTTTGTTGTCATACTTTCAACAAGCTGTTCAGTCCTTTGACGGCAGAAATCATTGGGGCTCCACTTGAAGGAATTGTCCAGCCAAAACTTTACTTCCACGACATTATTGAACGAAATACCACGCATTGTATTCGAGAGGGATCGGAACATACGGAATACGAAGGCGTCAAGTCCGGAGAATATGGAATATGTAGCTGCGCTTCCCAGCCGAGCGTCCGAAATGCATCCCTGGTCATGTCGGCGATTTGAGGGCGAGCGTTGTCGTATTGGAGATGAACCACACGTCACCGATCAAATGGTTTTCGCTGGATGTTCCATTTCGTGGACATAAAGTTCCGCATTCACTGTTTGGTTCAGATCAAGAGATTTGTAGTGGGTCGTGCCTTCCCACCGTCACCACATGCATAAAATCATTTTACATAGGTGAGGACCTTGTTTGCTTACGGTTTCGCCCATTTGCCAGGGCTGAACCATTCTTTGTGCTCTGTCATACTGATGTAAAGGCACCATTTTTCGTCGCCGGTAACAATTAGGTAGATGAATCGCTGCTTGCATCCACGAGTTGACGAATGAGGGGCATGGAAAGTGTCGTTGAGGAGGGGGAGATTACAGGTGGGCGTCCCGTCGACAACGAGGTCATTGCAGACGGAGCGCAAGCTCGGATTAGGGAGGGTTAGGAAGAAAAATTGACCGCGCCCGGCATTTGCCCGAAGTGACTGCGACTGTGTTACAAACTGTCGATTTTTGTAGTTGTCAGTCAAAGCATACAGAACCCAAATTTTGAATGTTTCTCCTCAACTGAAGGTGGCGCTTTGCGCTACTGTAAGAGCACGCCATTATCTCTGCCAGTTCTGTCGTCGTTTCACGTGCATCTTCGTGAACGAGTTCAGTTGCTTCTCGTTGAATAGAATGGGATGTCCACCGCGATTCGTGTCATTGAGATCGAAATTGCCTTCTCTGAAACGTTTAGACCAATTACGAGCTGACTTAACACGTATCGCTTCCTCACCACACACACACACACACACACACACACACACACACACACACTCTGTCTCTCTCCCTGTCTCTCTCTCTTCATAAATGTTGCTTGCATGGACTTGGCACCTCCATTAAACATAAGAAGCACATGGTGTCGAAAATCCTCTTTTTTGTACGTTTGTCACTCCGTTTAGATGACCTCAAAAGAACAAAAAGTGTACCAGCATAAAAGAACTGAACACACTTTTGCAGAACACATAATTCTCTTTCGAATAATTCCATGCAAAATTTTTGTGCCATGCGTCGAAACCTTCTGCTAAGTTTGGTATTTTTTGACTTCTTGCCTCTCTGGTGGAATCACTAGTCGTGTAGAATATCTTCACAGGAGGGCTTTGTGCTGTGAATGCAGTCCACGAGGCTGCAAACTCTGGTATTTTTCGAATTTGTACCTCTCTGGAGGAATCGTTGATTCTGTTGAATCTCTTTGCCAGAGAGGTTTGCGGTGCGAATGCAGTCAGTGAGGCCGCACAGTTTGGTATTTTTCGACTTTGTGCCTCTCTCGTGGAATCACAGGTTGTGTAGAATATCTTCACAGGAGGGCTTCGTGGTGTGAATGTGGTCGGCGAGGTGGCGTGGCTGGAGCAGCGGAGGAGTCTCGAGGTAGCAGCGGCACGGGGCGTGTAGCCAGCTGTGCCGGGAGGGGTCCGAGTAAGTGTCTGGAAATGGCTTGGCCGCGTGGTAGCGCGGCCTGGTGTAGCTGAGAGCCGTTGTCGGGGAAACTGTAATTTGGAAAGGAGCTTCCCTTGTGCGTGCACAATAGTGGCGATGCTCAAAGGAGATCTGTGTTTGAAGCAGCGGTGTTAAGTCCACACAGCCGCCACTGTACTGTCGCTGCAGCCTGGTTGCTCTGACACACGAGTGCTGGAAGGCTCCACGTGAAGCTGAGTGACGTCGTGTTTTAGAACCTGCCCACCTGTGTGTTTCAGTTGTTCGTCTTGCAAAACTGTAGTTGAGTCTGCTCGCGTGGGGCGCCATTAGTTCGACTATTTAGTGACTTGTCTTTTGTTTGTTTTAACTGTTCGTGTTGCAAGGTTGTCACCGAGTTTGCCCTGGAGTGGCTCATTATTCGTATGCATGTGTGGCACCAGTGGCAACCGATTTATCTTTCAATTCTTATCACGCCAATTTAACGTCGTGTGTAATATATCGGCTGGAAGTGTGCGCAAGACTGGCTTGTAAAATAAAATAAGATGGCAAGATTGCGGCTCTGTAAGCCCAATGACGTAGCAGCAGATGAATTCTAATGATGCAGTTTTGTTCTTGAGTTAATTACCTTTGTAAGCGAATAATTGATGCATCTTAAATGGGCAGTCGTGTGAAGAAGTTTGCACCTAAACTTGTTTGAAATTGTGTGGTACTTCTGTACAGTAAATGAACAAACTGTAGAGTCGTGTATAAAATTTGTTATCAGGAGGTCCCGCTATAATTTGTTGTCTATTTCAAGTGCTTTGGTTAAATTGGAGTTATCTGAACAGTGGTTTTAGGTTTGAATTGCTGTCAGTTTGTTATTGTAAATTTGTTTAAAGGATACTACATGCATTTAGAAATAGCCTTGGACATTTTAAAGTTGTTATCAGAAATAGTTATCGAGCTTGAGTTGAAACTTTTAAGTGGCGCTGTAATTGCCCTGGGCTCAAAGACAGAGATTTTTAATGACTGTGAGTAAGAATTGTTGTTAATATATTTGTTTTAAAGGATATCTAAATTCATGTTATCCCAGCACCTCACCACTCCTTCACCACTCCTACTGCACCAGTTTCCACTTTAAGAAAATACCGTGGCTTATGGGTCAACCTTAACTTTTTACTGAATGCTGGTACTGGAATTATTTCCTTTTGTATCTTAAACATCACAAATATTTTATATTACCTCAGTGGTTCAAGCATAGGGGATCTTAGGATTGTAGTAGGGAGGGAATGTGGAGGCAAGTGCCCCACCGCATGGGTGGTGAAAACGCGTGAAAAGCACCGGAAAAGGGGAGGGGGGGGAATGGGAACGGTGCATGGAGAGAACACGTGAACAGCAGGACAGTGACTCGTCTGCGTCCGAGCACTGGAGTATCTGCATACAGCCTGCAGTGGGCAGAGAAGTTAAATTACTTGCTACTTATATCAAGTCAGTATCGGATTGAAATCATGTACATATGCTGCAATGTCTCATCTTATGGAATGCACTAAAATGCTTCAAGTCGCCACAAAGAGAATTTATGGAGTAATGGCAAGAACAGCCAGGGTTCTGTAACATTTTCCAGTGCCGTCACCAAACCAGTCCGTCTCTGCAACGCCTCCAGGCAAAGTGATGACTTGTTGGAACACTACCAGTGTACGAATCAGTAGAACTTAAATAATGTGTGTTAACCATACATCATTTGCCTACATCACTGCCTTTGTTAGGTTCCTGCTTCACGAAAGTTTCCGAATAATACTAAAAGTGAAAGTCTCCATGTGAACAGGTAATTCACATCAATGGCTACACATAAAATATTTGGGTAAATTTGCTTGCTTTTGCTTAAATAAGTGTCACGAATTGTGTTTCATCTGAACTATGTTTCAGTATGAAAATTCATACTCAAAGTGTCGTGTTGCTTGACACTGTGAGATAACACCATTTACCTTCTGTGACAGAGGACTATTATGGAGTCAAACGTGAGCATGAAAAACCAAGCTGAGCGAATCAGAATCACTAATTCATCAGCATGGTGAATGCTTTCTACAAGTCCATCTCAGAATCTGCCAAGAAGTCTGGACCCCTGAGCGAACCCCCAGAAAGGAGAGTAAGTCTGGGCGAGCTCCTTCACAGCATGCCGCTCCCTGCACCAAGCATACACTCTCACACTGCACTGCATTAGAATTTTCCAACGTCGGGATTTCTCTGTGTACCACAGCATCGTCCGAGAAAAGCCTCATTCAACTGCTCACGTTATCTGCCACATATTATATATATATATATATATATATATATATATATATATATATATATATATATAAAGCAAGCAGAAACACAGCTCACGAATGCGGGATGTTTGGTCAGAACGTAAAGAGAAAACAATAGGGAAATGGGTTATTGTGTTATGCCCTTGAAGAGGGCATTTAGACTAAACTTCATGTCCATTTCCTTATTGTTTTCTCTTTACGTTCTGACCAAACATCCCGCATTCGTGAGCTGTGTTTCTGCTTGCTTTCTTCGTTCCACTTTAGGTCCTGTGTTCTCTTCAGCTTCTCTTTTTCCATGTTCGCCCAGTGTTCCTCCATCCTCTGGCTGTGTTCTTGTCGCCTCTGATCAGTCCAATGCATTTGTTTGTTGTCTGATGTCTCTTGTAAGTCATTTCTTATTCCATTCATCCATTTTTTGTTTCCCTTGTGCTAACCCAGTCCAAGATCTGCCTCGTTATCCTGTGTGGTGCCATTCTGATGAGGTGTCCATAAAACTATAGTATTCGTTTCTTGATATGGTCTGTTCGTATAGATCATCAGCTGGCCTCTTTATCCATACTCCATCTTCTTGCATCGCCGTGAATATTTTCCTGAGTATCTTTTATTCCATCTTCTCTATCTGTTTGATTCGTGTTTGTCCTTGTACCACTGTCGTCTCGGTTACGTCTAAAGCTTCTGGTAGCACCACCTTCACGTAGTGTCGTAGCTTGGCCTTACTTGAGATTCCTTTCTTATTGTAGTGATTCCAAGTCAGTTTATAGGATTTCTCTAGTTTCGCTCTTCTCCCTTCATTAGATACTTTATTTCTTCCTGTAATCTGTATTGTTTCTCCTAGGTACTTGAAATGTTCTGTTCTGTGTATTGTCCCATATTTTCTGTGTAGTGATGTGTGTTTTTGGGTGCTCACGAACTGTGTTTTCTCGTATGATATCTGTAGTTCGGTCTTGGCTGCGATGTCATGTAGTTCCTATATGGCTCTTATTGTTACTGTCCGTCGTACTGTTACGATGGCTAAATGGTCTGCGAATGCTAGGCACTCGACTCTTACTTTTCCCAACACGACTCCATTCTGTGTCTTTTCCCATTCCTTCACTATTTTGTTCAGTACTACGCTGAACAGCAATGGCGGGAGGCCCTCGCCCTGCCTGACACCTGATTTCGAATTATTCTGAGAGCTCTCCACAGAACTTCACTTTAGATGTCGGGTTTATTACCGTTTGCCTAATTATGGTTAGTGTCTTCCTATCTACTCTGTATTCTTTCAGGATTTTAAAGAGGGTTTCTCTGTGTATTGAGTCATACGCCTTCTTGAATTCGGCGAAGGTGATCGTTATGTTCTGTTTCTGTTACAGTATCATCTTAAGGTTCCATATCTGTTCATTGCCGACCTGTGCTTACGAAACCCAGCCTGGTATTCGCCAATCAGGTGGGCCGTTTGCTTCTGTAATCTATTTAGCAGTGTTTTTCAAAGTATCATATATGTGACAGGTAACAGTGGGTTAGACTTATCCCCTTTCTCGTGTAGAGGTTGTATCAGTGCTGTGCGCCTTGCTTTCGGTATCTCTTCTGTTTCCCATATTTGTTTTGTGTTTTTGAGTATGTGTTCTGTGAGGTCCGAGTCTTGTAGTTTCCAGAATTCCGCAATGAGTGGTCCAAATGGCTCTGACCACTATGGGACTTAACATCTGAGGTCATCAGTCCCCTAGAACTTAGAACTAAACCTAACTACCCTAAGGACATCACACACATCCATGCCCGAGGCAGGACTCGAACCTGCGACGGTAGCGGTCGCGCGGTTCCAGACTGTAGCGCCTAGAACCGCTCGGCCACCCCGACCGGCGTGTCCCATGTTGCCATGCGACGTACGTCATTGCTTGTTTACAGGTAACATCAACTGTTCGAGGGATCAGTACGACCATTGTAAGCAGATGGGTTACTACGTTGAGTTAACCAGACTTGGCTTGTGCAATGACAGTGTACACAGAGTAAGAGATGGCAGATACCCGTTTGATGTATGGGTTAGCTGACAGGAATGGCGCTCGTTCCCAAGGTATACACCAGGAGAGACTTCCAGGACGAAGGTTCCCCGACGGATAAACGTTTGAAGCCACACTGATCCTCGTCTTAGGGACCATGGGGCATTTAAGCCTGATACTCACGGCACTGGGAGGCGTCCTAGGAGGACGAGGACACCGCAACGCGAGGCGGCTGTTCTTCACTCAGTTGACGACGACCCTAGCATCAGTACAAGTCGTGTAGCTGCAACACTGAATGATGGCCGCTTGACCCTGGCGAGCGTTACACAAGGACTAGTTGTCATTATACCGTTTACAGCCTGTGCAGGCACTTTAGTACAACTGTTGAAGTGTGACACGCTGAATAATGAAACATTGCAGACAATTGCAAAGCTTTGTCCAGACACTTTAAGACAACTGTAACTACTCTTAGATAAGCTTATCTCTTTTTGTGGAGACAATACCAATAGCAAATTCGTAGGGCTCCATCGACGCTGCCAGCGGAATATGTTTCGCCAAATTAAAGAAGAACTGGGAAAAATGTTGAAGAAACTGGATGACCCGCCCGTATCCCGCACAGCACTACATCCAGCGCTGCTGGAGTCGTAACTGTCGACATTGAAACGTTCGTCATGAAAATATTTAATTATTTTTCAGTATACACGGTAAGAACAGGGAAGCTGAAAGACTTATACGTCGATGTCAATCATCAGACTCTGTCGTTCAGAAACAAGATGGATGCCGTTAATATCCGCAGCTGGGAGAATTCTTAAGCTTTGGATTCCATTAAAACATTTTTTGACGCCGAGGACTGGCCACCTAAAATAATTTCAGATTTTTTCCGCAGACTGATCAGCGAAATTTACTTCCTGTTCCTGCAATCAAATTTGGCTCTGTTTGAAAAAAAAAAATGGACAATAGTCTCGATAACTATAATGAGAAGCGTATTAATCGACACTGAAAGATGTCTGAATGAAAGAAATTTGATGAAGACACAATGGGTTCATATGGCTCTGAGCACTATGGGACTTAACTTCTATGGTCATCAGTGCCCTAGAACTTAGAACTACTTAAACCTAACTAACCTAAGGTCATCACACAACACCCAGTCATCACGAGGCAGAGAAAATCCCTGACCCCGCCGGGAATCGAACCCGGGCGTGGGAAGCAAGAACGCTACCGCACGACCACGAGCTGCGGACAAGACACAATAGGTTCCTATACCATAGCATTTGATTATTTAGAGAGGGGGGCTATTTCTTTTAATAAATATGAATGACGTATCTCATTGCATGAAGTTGTCTGAAACCGCAGATTGGGTGTCGATTGAAAACATTATTATATACCTGACTAAAAATTATGTGATGGTTTTAGGTGACAGTTGTTTTGAGAATACATGTATCTGAAGATCATTTTGGGAGCTACGAGGACGATCGAAAACTTTCTAGCCCGAGATAGATACCGTAATGTCTCGCACAAACACCACCACCTCCTTTGTGGGTATGCAAGTCAAACTTCGCGTCTCCAGTTTCCTTAGTTTTGCCGCTGGGATGAGTTGTATACCGTAGTGTAAGGAAAATGGCGAATTTCGAGAGAATCAAGTACCGTGCTGTGATTTAATATCTTCATTTGAGGGGAATGACCACCAAGGAAATTGCGAAGGACACGCGGAATACATTTAAGGACAGTGCTCCGTCTTATGCAACAGTGAAAAACTGCGCGTCCGACATCAAACGTGGAAGAACGAGTGTGGAAGATGCGCCAAGGAGCGGAAGGCCGGCCACCGCCGCCACTGACGAAACAGCGCCTGCAGTTCACGATACGACTCTGCAGGATCGTCGAACAACATTGGAGCACGTTGAAACCGCATTTGGTGTCTCCCACTGGCGTGCTCATGGCAGTGTTGTGGATAGTTTGGGAGTGCAGGAAGTTTCATGTCCGTGGGTCCCCAAAGACTGGAATGCAGGTCAGAGACGGGAGCGTGTGCAGTGTTGTGAAGGAAGCGCCCGCCAGTTTGAAGCGGATGAACACGGCTGCCTTGCAAGGTATGTGACAATGGACCAAACGGGGTTCACCACTTTGATCCTGAGACAAAACAACAATCACAACAATGGAAACATCCTTCATCGCCTACCCCGGGTGCAAAAATCTGCCGGTAAGGTGACCGCATCGGTCTTCTGGGATGCAGAAGGGATAATTATGGTAGATTACTTGAAAAAGGGCGTAACTATCAATGCATCCTACTATTGCACCCTCTTTTTCCGATTGAGAGAAAAGGTAAAGAAAAAAAAGCGCGGAAAATTGACGGGCCGAGTTCTTTTGCATCAGGACAACCCACCGGCGCTTAAGCCCACACAACACTGGAAACTCTGCGTGACTGCGGGTCCCAATTGTTACGTCATCCGCCATATTCTCCAGATTTGGCTCCGTCAGTTTTTTTGTCTTCTCCCAAACCTAAAGAAAGACCTCAAAGGAGGACGATTTGACAATGGTGGTGCAGTGACTGATGCTGTGACCGCTTGGTTGGACTCGAAATCGAAGACATTTTATTTAAATGATTTGCAGATGCAATTTGAGCATGCCCGCAAGTGTATTTGTGTACACGGGTAGTATATTGAAAAATAAATTGGCATTATGAAATTTCTGCCATTCTTTAGTTGTTAGGCTAGGGACTTTTCGATCCCCCCTCGTAAGCGCGCCTCGGAAGAATAGAAATCTAAACACTCCCTGGAAGAAAGGTGGATTTACTTCCTTAAGGAAACCAAAAATCCTGAACGCAAATACCAACTGCTAAAGTCATGCGAGTATTTGTTTTCTGTTCCCGCACACAACGCCACGCGGGAAGAGCGTTTTCGCTGATGGCGGCCCTGTGGGCTGACGAAAGAAATCGAGTGCTGCCAGAGACTGTGGAATCAATCTGACAGTGCCAACTTAACTGCAAGCTGACTTATTTCATAAACACGTTTTATGAGCACGTAAAAAGACTTGTTGACAAAGGTGAAATCTTCCTAAAAATGTGGTGTACCATCTACTTCTGTCGCAACAAGTTCCGTGTAATTGTGGTCTAAATGGAAAGTAATTATATTTAGTAAATTTTTACTTCATTTCTACACCTCCATCTCAGAGTGTTCCAGCGATGCCCAGATATCGTAACCGTACATATACCACAATACAGGGCCCATATTTCTCGCGTTATTTGCGATGCGTTAAAAACTCCCGTGTGGCCTTAGAATTAAACCGGCCCTAAACAAGATTCAAGTACAGTTTATGAGAATTTTGGGAAAAATCGGATGCTCATCATCTGACACAAAACAGTATGCGTTGAAAAGGCACGTTATATCGCACTAGCGATCCGGCGAGGCCGCGCACGGGTGGTGTTAAGTGCCCGCGGCCAGGCAGCGTAACTGGCGTAGTGTGTTTTGTCTGGGGCCACGAACAAAGTTCAGAGAACAACTTTGGTTAAGTGAATACGACCACGTTCATGTAACTTACGCGATGTAAGCAGCGCACGCCAGGAAAGCTGTCTGGAGACACGAATGTTGTGTGTTGCGTACTGTACTGGCGCGTCACGACAGTGGTGGGAGCCAGTTCTGATGTAAGTAATATGTTTACAGCCAGTGTGAATACTGTATGCGAAAGATGGGTGAATGTGTCTGTGAGCGGTAAGTGAGGAAACACACGCACGATGTAAATGCTTAGCTGGTGTTTGTGGGGCTCAGTACGCACTTCGATGCGTTGCTGAGACTCATTGGCGCAATTCCTTGTCGCGGACTCTTTACGGCAGACTTCTTCGCCGTGCCACGCTTTAGAATCGTGCCGACATCTCGGTCTCATTCAAAGAAGCAGAAAGCTGGAAGTTATATGGTGCGTTGCTGGAAGAACGTACTGTCTGTAAACAAAGCGAAATTGACACAGTCCTTTTTTGGAAAAGGTTTTAGTGAAGCATAAAAGATTAAAACACCACGTATTTCGAATACCAATGTTTTTTATGCTAGGGAATTTTTTTTCAAACGGCTGCAGGGAAATTATTGGTTAAAAATATTCGATTGTTTCAAAGTGTAAGTCTCAAGTGGCAACCTCACGATGAAGTCGTTAGCTTTTCGTTAGTGGTCGCATCTATTACCACACTTAAAAGGTTGAGAAACTCGCTGTCCACTGTTTGAAGAATTTTCGGTGAATTAAGAGCGCGAATTGCGAATGGAAATCTCAGGGAAGCAGCAACTGGCTGTCCACAATTGTGGTCATATTTCAAAATGCGTCACTCAACTGTCTACGAAAGTATTTCGAAACCTTGTGTATCCTCTCAGAATAAATTTATGAATTCCAGTCAAGAAGATCTTTAAAAATCCAAAATCTCTTTCTCGTCAGTGGAGAATCCCTTACCAGTCTTCCATATAATTTGAAAGTGTCCAAACAAATAACATTTCTCGCTTCATCACGCAGTGAATACCGGTCACATCCACGTTTCACTCAAGGAGAGCAAGAAGCCTAAAGCTGAATCATTTGCTGCGCTGCTGTGAAAATTTCTGTGTGTATACGAAATGAAACTGCATCCTATGCTGCGTCTTATTCCTTGCATGATTAACCGAGAAGCACAAGGTTTTGGACTCCGCGTGTTTCTTCGCGAGACAGTTGATCTAGAACGAGGCGACGTGACGTCCCTAACCAGTCATCAAACGGTGCAAAGATGATCTCGAGTTTCTCTCTATACACTGAAGCGCCACAGAAACTGGCATAGGCATGCATATTCAAGAACAGATGTATGCAAACAGGCAGAATACGGCGCTGCGGTCGGGAAAGCCTATATAAGGCAACAAGTTGTGGCACAGTTGTCAGATCTGTTACTGCTGCTACTATGATAGGTCGGTGGGACACAGCATCTCCGAGGTAGCGATGAAGTGGGGACTTGCCTGTACGATCATTCCATCAGTGTACCGTGAGTATCAAGAACCCAGTCAAACATCAAATCTCCGACATCGCTGCGGCCGGAAAAACATCGTGCAAGAACACGATCAACGGTGACTGAACAGAATCATTCAGAGCGACAGAAGTGCAACCCTTCGGCAACTTGCTGCAGATTTCAATGCTGGGCCATCAACAAATGTCAACGTGCGAATCATTCAACGAAACATCAAAGATATGGCCTTTCGGAACCGATGGCCCACTCATGTACACCTCGATGACTGCACGACACAAAGCATTACACCTCACCTGGGCCCGTCAACACCGGCGTTGGACTGTTGACGACTGGAAACGTGTTGCCTGGTCGGACGAGTCTCGTTTCAAATTGTATGGAGCGGATGGACGTGGACGGGTGTGGAGACAACCTCATGAATCCATGGATCCTTTATTGTATGATTATATGATAGCGGAACAAACACTGCTAGCAGTTACTTCTGTAAAATATCTGGGAGTATGCGTGCGGAACGATTTTAAGTGGAATGATCATATAAAATTAATTGTTGGAAAGGCGAGTGTCAAGTTGAGGTTCATTGGGAGAGTCCTTAGAAAATGTAGTCCTTCAACATAGGAGGTGGCTTACAAAACACTCGTTCCACCTATACTTGAGTATTGCTCATCAGTGTGGGATCCGTACCAGGTCGGGTTGACAGAGGAGATAGAGAAGATCCAAAGAAGAGCGGGGCGTTTCGTCACAGGGTTATTTGGTAACCGTGATAGCGTTACGGAGATGTTTAACAAACTCGAATGGCAGACTCTGCAAGAGAGGCGCTCTGCATCGCGGTGTCCAGGTTTCGAGAGGGTGCGTTTCTGGATGAGGTATCTAATATATTGCTTCGCCTTACTTATACCTCCCGAGGAGATCACGAATGTAAAATTAGAGAGATTCGAGCGCGCACGGAGGCTTTCCGGCAGTCGTTCTTCCCGCGAACCGTACGCGACTGGAACAGGAAAAGGAGGTAATGACGGTTGCACGTAAAGTGCCCTCCGCCACACACCGTTGGGTGGCTTGCGGAGTGTAAATCTAGATGTCAGCAGGCAACTCTTCAAGCTGGTGGAAGTTCTGTAATGGCGTGGGGCGTGTGTAGTTGGAGTGATATGGGACCCCTGATACGTCTAGACACGATTCTGACAGGTCACACGTACGTAAGCATTCTGTCTGATCACCTGCATTCATTCATGTACGTTGTGGCGCCCAGCGGAGTTAGGCAGTTCCAGCAGGACAATGCGACACACCGCACGTCCAGAATTGCCACTGAGCGGCTCCAGGAACACTCTTCCGAGTTTAAACACTTCCGCTGGCAACCAAACTCCCCAGACATGAACATTATTGAGCATAACTGGGATACCGTGCAACGTGCTGTTCAGAAGAGATCTCCACCCCGTCCTACTCTTACGGATTTATGGACAGCCGTGCAGGATTCATGGTGTCAGGTCCCTCCAGCACTACTTCAGACGATAGTCGAGTCCACGCCACGTCATGTAGTGGCTCTTCTGCGTGCTCGTGGGGGACCTTCACGATATTAGAGAGGCGTGCTAGTTTCTTTTGTTCTTCAGTGCATTAGTGAATAATATGAGTATAGTTCCTAACCGTAGCGATCAGTTTAATTTATAATCACTAGAGAGAGAGAGAGAGAGAGAGAGAGAGAGACAGAGAAAGAGTGAGCAACACATCATTTACATGGTGGGGAAGTGGACTTAGTAACGCACCAACCACTGTGTTACGTAAAAGGTGTAGGTATGTTAGTAACAAATACCTGAAATACTTTTTCATCAACCACCATCCGTCAATATTACTTAGGATCTGTACCTGACGAGATGAAGCCGGACAGAATCACTGACCAGAGACGAATGGCCCGGTCATTCACAATTATTTGTTGCCGGTAATAAGCGCAAGACACGTTAAAGTGACCGACATCTAGTCTCAGGGCCAGGATTAGCGGAGAGGAGTAACAAATCAGTGAGTGAACGCAATGCACTCTCCGGCGTTACGTCTCTTCACAACCATCTGCCGACTTAGCTATGTCAGCCAAAGCGATTTGAAACTGAATTTATTAGTACACAAGGACGTAAATACGTACACTACGAAAACTTATGATAAGAATTATAGCACGGGCTTGTTTAATTCTGCGAACAAAAGAAGCAAACATTTGTTCGCTTACAATATGCGTCTGCTGAGGAAGAAGACATAGGTACATTGTTAGAAAAGGACAAGTGAAAACCATTTTAAATACATGTTTTGTTTCAGACAGAGGCTGATTTTATACCGCTGACTTTCTTTAGCGATTTTTTTGGATTATTTAGTTCTTGAGTTACAGAGATTTCGAAAAACTTATGTCTTCCAAGAAAATGAAGCCCACATACGCGCCAGACACAGGTTCCTACTGAATGTTACAAGAAAAATGAGGCTTTAGCATGAAGTAATACTTCATCGCTCCTTCGAAGGCCTGAGGCTATTCTACAAGAAGTATAGGTTTCAAGGCTTTGACCACAACAAGTAGGGGAGCTTCAAATGGCTCTGAGCACTCTCGGACTTAACATCTGAGGTCATCGGTCCCCTAGAACTTAGAACTACTTAAACCTAACTAACCTAAAGACATCACACACACACATCAATGCCCGAGGTAGTATTCGAACCTGCGACCGCAGCAGCAGCGCGGTTCCTGACTGAAACGCCTAGAACCGCTCGGTCACAACGGCCGGCTCGGGGGGCTTCATCAGTTTTTGTTGGAATATAATTTGATGGCTATAAATCTCAGTAGAAAATGCATGGGTAATGCTCTTTACACAGGTACTTAGTTTGTTTCCTAGATTATGTGTAGCCAAATAAAAACATCATATGTTTCCTTTTTTAGGAAATGCCAAATAGGTAAATTGTACTGTTTAATAACTAATGATGAAGGGGTTCCTTTCCTGGCTTATGATCTCAACATACCTTTAAGATAGCTATTTATTGATTTAAACTGCATCTGACAAATGAGAAATCGTTAGTATTAAAGTATTTTTCATTAGCGATAGTGATTTTTTGAAATATGAGGCTAGTGATTTAGCTTACAGTTCTTTTTTCATTTTTTATTTTGAGTTTCTTATATGGATTAAGCAGCTTCAAATTTTTTTTCGCTAAGTTTAAATTTTGATCTTATATAATAAAAAAATGGTTCAAATAGCTCTGAGCACTATGGGTCTTAACATCTATGGTCATCAGTCCCCTAGAACTTACAACTACTTAAACCTAACTAACCTAAGGACATCACACAACCGCCAGTCATCACGAGGCAGAGAAAATCCCTGACCCCGCCGGGAATCGAACCCGGGAACCAGGGGATTGAGGATGCGAGAATGCTACCGCACGATCACGTGCTGCGGACGAACTTATATAATACCGAGCAGCCATGATGCCCTCAGACATGTACGGAATGGTGGTTGAATTGAGAAAAATTTGACTGAATATAATGGAAAACAGACTCGATGTTTTCAGGTAGTGGGGCAACGGCAAATGAATTTAGAAAATTGTACAGAGTACAAAGAAAAGCAGAAATTTGTTAAAAAAAACATCATAGTCGCCGTTGACTGTATGAAACATTTATTATTACGATTGCAATTTCGGCCTTAGGGCTATTTTCAAGTCACAGTGCAAAGGTTACATCCCGTCAGAATACGAGACTGTATGACATGAGTACGTGTCGTCGTAAAAATGTACCCTTTTGACTGCGAGAGTCCCACAAGACCTGATGAGTACGACACTTATTACATCGTAAAATGTTGTTAAATATGTACTGAACTGCCAGTGTTACCATCGTTCTAATAATCTATCACAAATAAAAGCTCTGGTGCACTGACAGTATGTGGAGCTAAGTCTGTTGGCGCGAAAAAAAAAAAAAAAGATTGACAAAACAGCACATATTCAACAACATTTTACGATGTAATAAGTGTCGTACTCATCGGTCTTGTGGGACTCTCACAGTCAAAAGGCTCCATTTTTACGACAACATGTACTTAAGTCAGATAGTCTTATATTCTGACAGAATATAACTTTTGCAGTGTTACTTGAAAATGGCCCTAAGGCCGAAATTGCAGTCGTAGTAATAAATATTTCGTACAGTCAACGGCGACTATGATGTCTTTTAAGAAATATTATATGACTGTGAATCCCAACCATGAGCGGATTCTGTAAGATCTCATTCCATTCCCCCACCTCCTCCTTTTCCTTGAAAGGATACGGATCCTGTACACCTCCCGCAAACTCGATCCTCCTCACCCACTTGTCTCGCCCATCCTCTCCCACCCCTGCCCACTGCCACGCCTGTATTCCCACGTCCCGCCCGGTCTCCATCTCTCCACCCTCCTTACCCTCTCCCAAGGTGGCTTCTGCCAGCTCCCCCTCCCTGATGATGACCTCCTCCATCTACCCCTCCTATCAACTTTGATCCTCCCCCCCCCCCACTTTCTGTGTCTTTTCCTTTTGGCACCCTCCCTCCCTTCTCTCTCCTTTCCACCCCTTTCTCCACCCCTCTTCCCCGTGGCTTCCCCTCCCCCTTCCTCCCTCCCCCTATCTCCCCTGCCTGTGGCATCTCTGCCCTCCCCTCTCTCTCTCTCCCCCCCCTCCTCCTCTCTTGGCAGGTCCCCGGACTCGTACATGCTTAGTGAACATTCGCGCGCCGGAGATCGACGCCTCGTGTTTCTGTGCGTGCCGTCGTTTGTGCTTAAGTGGTTCAGTGTTATTCGTTTTGTGCACCTATGTTCGCGTGTGACACTTTTCGTCTATGTGTGTGTCCAAGTGTCTGAACAAATTTTATCTTGGACTCTACGCCCGTTAACGGCTCCATCTATTTTAAAAAGTGTCTGTCTCTGTTTATATGTCCACCGTATTTTTTCTCTAATTGTCTTCATTTGTATCTTTTGTGTTTCTCTGAGGCCAAAGAGCGGCGTAGCATGCTGCTGCTGGCCTGCCTGTAAACAGGTTTAAAATAACAATAAAGAAAAAAAAAACCAACCATGAGAAGTTAATAAAAGTAGACAGGTTGTCTCCAGATGTACAAGCGACGGCAGATGGATTTAGAAATCTGTTACTGTATAACTGCGAAGAGCAGACTCATTGTCATCAGCGAGGGTAGGGTTGCTGTCCATTTCGATACATCGGGACTGTCACTGTTACGGACCTTGTTGTTCTGACATCCCGACATGACCCAGTTTTGCCCAATTTTGCAAAATACCGTTACGAGCTTGGCTCAAGTACTGAAATAACGCCATCTGTTTGTACAACATGCAAACTCAGCCTCAGTTAGTTTTATTTATGTCAACAAGTTTGTGTTGACAAGGACGTCTCACACACAGATGGTGTTGTATGTTGAATGTCCTGTATGGACGATGCCAGCACATTGTAGGCCTAGCGCCATTGTTCGAGAAAATACCAGACTTCCTGCTAGTTTTTGTTTTTTTGTGTCGTGTGTTGTCCCAACTGTACCCGCATTTGGCGGTCTCTACTTGTTTTTGTGTAGTTAGGAAAGGGTAAGTTTTTCACAACTTTATTTAATAAACATTCAGAAGGAACTGGGCTCTCACTTTGGGTCCTTTGCTCTTCTGTAATTTTGTCCTTTATTGTTGGAGTCCAAATTTTAGTTTTATCATATTTTATTTTCCAAAGGAGTTTTGGCGCTTGATTTCTTGAAGCTTTTTATCCTGGCTGATAGTCTTGGTAGTGAAATTAATTGTCTTTTTCAATTATTTTACTCATAATTATCCTGGAACTATTGATTTGCGTACTTTGTATTTGTGCCACGGTTGGGGTACTATTGTTGCTACGGTTCTGAGCTGAGGCGTATATTCTCTGCATGTGTCGATTTTTTGGAATATTTTTGTTCATGAACTTGAATTTTTTCCATAATTGTCTACCAGCCTACAAGAATTCCGCATGTTCAAAATCATCTCTACTAGTACGGCGCCGCAACTATTTATAAGCAGCACCACGCAGATGAATCAGCCCCCCACCCCGAGCCCTTTTCCATTCCCCTCCTCTGCCTTTCCCCAATCCCTGCCACGTGTGCCCAGCCCCTCCCCCCCCCCTTTCTCTTATGGGTTTTCGTCCTCCATCGGCTCCTTCTCCCCTCCTCCACACTTCGTTTTCTCCTCTCCTCGCCCCCCCTTTTCTTTCCGATCATCTGTCCAGGTTCCCCTGTCTGCCCTCTGCTGTAATATGTCATATTTGTGCCAACTTTTTAGTGCAGTGGTCAAGTGAGTGTTCAGTGTTGTTCCAAAGTGTTGCAAACAGAAATCATGCTGTCGCTGGGTGTGAATTTTATATCTCTTGCGAACAGAAACCAGAATGTCGCCATGTTTTTTAATTGTCTGTCTATTATTTTTCTGCTTCCTGTGTATTTTATTAGCATCATCAACCGTTTGTTGTATGTTTTAAGTTCCACAATTTTCCGCCATTTTACTATTTAAGTCACCGATTTTATCGCCAGCTTTCATTATCTATTACCTTCATCTTTTTAAAGCAAATTCTGTAGGCTGAAGAGCGGCGTATTGAGCTGCCGCCAGTCTTCCCCCTAGGGGGGGAACCGAAACTCAATAAAGAAGAAGAATAAAGAAGATGAATCAGGCAGTTCCCATTTGAATAGCGATCCGATCAGACGATTCGTTCTAAACGCAGTGCGAATGAGTGGAACTTAGTAATGTTTGAAGTGTTCACGGCAAGTATGAAGGATGTCAAATGTATAGCGAGGTTTACGTCTCACGAAGGAAAGGTCCAATAAAACATTTCGAAACCTACGCTGAAATTTTTTATGCAGGAAGAAGACGACGAAAGAAATGCACTTTCACAATTTTAGCTGCTAAGGGGCACTGCAAGTATTTTGTAAAAAATATTGAAGTTACACATTTTTGTCGCGCGAGGAACAGCTTGTAACAGAGGTTTGTACAGCCCTGCTCTCCTATAGTCCGACTCGGCCAAACACTCGCGCAGCGCCGCGTAGCGGAATTGTCCGGAGTTCACAGACAGCAATTTTAAGCACCTAAAGCCTGGTGCACTACGGAGTGAATGGAAGCGAACACGTGCGAATGAGCATTTGCAGGAAATTCGCTACCATTCTCTTGTGTGTGGGTAGAATCGTTTATAGTAGAGGGAACAGAAGAGAGAACAGGAGGTAGCAAACATTGTCTGTTAACACTGTTATTAGTTTTTAGTTTTGGAGCTAATATTCGCCATTCAGGATACAACTCTATCTTCTTAGAGCCACAGTACGAAACTTTGCTTTTCAGTGAGGAGTATTTTGCATGGCGAGCGCACTGCTGTTGACGGAGTATGCGAAATGGCGCAGGGAAGGAAGATTCAAGTGTCTCAGTCTGTATGGGAGGCTGACATGCGTGGAGATCGTGTACTTTACACGGAATTGCATCTCCATCACCACTGGTCCAAAATTTTCGTTGTATGTCAGCTGCCATTTTCCCTGCCTTCTCATTACTATTGAGGGGAAATTTATATACAGAACCCAAATTTCTGACGTCGAGCGTCATCTGAATAAGTGACACAACTGACGTTTCCACTACCCGTGTAAGGTCTAATGGGCTAATCCTTTTTTTTTTCCTGAAACAAAAATGGTTTTGTAGCAAAGTGCGCGCTTCGTGATCCAGGGAGCGCTGGATCGAATCCCGTTCAGACCAGAACGTTTCCACTATGATTTTTAACGGAGCATTCACTTCTCACAGATGTTGGAGTGGCCACGAAAGACATGTTAAAGACACATGTTAAAGACACATTAAACTGCAGGTCTCCATTTTTCGATTAGGTAACTGGGGAAGGTTGGGGACACGTAAGCAGATGCAGTGGCGTCCAGTTGAAAGACATGGAAGAGGCCTGCCGGCTGCACCGGACACAGTTCTCTTTTGCTCGTGCTTGTTAGCCTGTCTGCTCCTTTCAAAACTTGGATTAAACTATACAGACATTTTTTTGAGTAACTTCGTGTTGACACTTCAGTTCTTGCCCATGTAATTCTGATAAAAGTGGCCAGCAGAGGAGGTAAAATCATGGCAGTATTTGATGTCACAGACGACTTCCATCAATTTGTTGGAATGAAATGTGTGTTACGGTACTACATTTTATTACAATTTCTGTAGACCATTCCTTATGATGATGTTTGAATGTTGTATATTTGACTGTCAGTGAAACAGTTCTTCGCTTATTCCCTGTAGCCGTCACAAAAATGCGAATTGTCTATTGAATGACGAAAAGAAATATTTTTCTTGCACCAGGCACACCGGACAAAGGAAAACTTGATGCAGTCAGGCACTCCGCAGTAACCACGAGTTTTATTTAGACTTCTGCATATTGCGCTGCATACGAGGCGTACTTGATCAAATTCCTAAAGCATGGCGAAGAAAACTGGTAATGCACAAATGACTGGAGCTTAAGAATAGTCTTACGCTGATAAATCTGAAATAAGAGAGAGGCATCGGAAATTATGTTGTCTGACAACCTCCTGAAAAATGCTTTCAACAGTGAAAAAAATTCTTTATCGAGAGGTTGAGTCGCACCAGTAGATTTCTCGTGGTCCTCCACAAAAACGGAGGCGTCGTTGTGTCCAGACCAGGAATCCAACAACAGCAGTGAATTAGTTTCTGCAGCTGGTAGGAATACGTTTCGAACGAAATGCTGGAAATTATTCTTTCCCATTTTTCCAGTGTTTGATAGGTCGATTACAGGATTTTGCAACTAAACAGCCAACTTTTCATTTTTGGTCCTAATTTGCCTTCCGATTCTTGAAGACAGGTACACAGCTGTGGAAACAGTAAAACCGATCATACTTGTCAATGGCATTATCGTACACGAATGCGTCGCTGCATTCACTGACTGGGCAGCCGACTCCGTCTTTTTTTCACCCCGAAACGATAAACTGCGGTGTGCACGCCGTTGTTTCACGAAACCCGACTGATGAGCGCTTCAGACAGCAGTTGCGGGCCGACAGCAAGTTCCGCCTCTACGTCAGCCATGAGTCTCTCTGCAGCTCTGTCTGTCACCGGCAGCTGCTCTACACGTTCACGTGACGTAAACTCGGTAATTTTGCGACTTCCTGTTCTGGACGATTCCTTGAGCCTGCGTAGCCAGGTCGACGAAGCCTGATAATTGGCAACGTTGATGTCAGAAGTAATTCGGAGGCTCCAGTCTCGTAGGTCCCCATCGGCGACGGCGCACAGCCTCCCACGAGCAGTTCTTAATCTTTCGATGAGTTTTTATTCAGATAGTTTCCTATTTCCATTTGGCTCATATTTCTTACTTCATGTAATTCATTCTTCCATTTGCACAGTTCACGCTCCGACTCTACGAAACGAAAACTCCTCTGCACACTGCGTAACTTCAATGGTTTTTTTCCCCTCCTTCGTTTAACCAATATTTCACCGCCTTTTCTTTGTCGCTGATAGCTGTTGCCGTACGTGTTCTCCCTCCCTCTCTCTTTTTTTTTTATTTTTTTTTTAAGAAGGTTTTGTTCTTCAGAACTGTTACTGTCAAAACTGAAGTCGTCCGAACCACAATTCATGGAATCGTTACAATTATTTCCTATTTCTTCTAACGCATCCACAATTCAAACGAACTGTCGATATCATCCTCAGGAGAAGTAGGTGATTTCGGCTAGAGACCACATTCTCCATGTCCCATCATTGCTAAATTGAGAACGGTAATTGGATTCCGCATTACTGTGAAACTGGATGAAAAAAAGGTACTTTTAGCAGAAATGCCCTACCAAAGCACAATAAATATTAATCAAAATATCCACGGGTGTACTGCCGGTGTACAGTGTCCAATGGGCACAATACTCGGCGATCGTACATGTCGCCATCATCAGGTGAACTGACGGACTGAGCTCCTGTGAACGTGCCGGCACGGAGATCCGTACGCTACGGCTGCTCAGGGGGAACTGGGTTCGGTCGCGTCGGCGGTCGATTTAAATACCCTCCGCCCGCGGCGCACTTCCTCCGCCGTCGGCGCCCCGCGTCACGGTTGCACGGTGGAACAGATTGCGACGGCGTCTGAGATGACGTCGGTGTGATGGCTCTGTTCGCCGTGGTCGTCACAACTATACGTTTGCTCGATTTACTCTCGATTAGTCCAATTGCTGGTTCCCAAGCCTTGCTAAGATTATAGCCACAGTCACGGTTTATGAGGCCGTCATCGGTGCGAATTTTGATGGCCTCTCTAACAACGCTGTCCCAGTATCTCGACGTCTGTACCAGAATCCTCGTGCGTTCATACTCCATAGCTTGATTTTCGGACAAACAATGTTCAGCGACCGCCGACTTGCTCGGATACATCAGTCGAGTGTGCCTCTGGTGTTCACGGCATCGATCCTCGACGGTACGCATCGTCTGACCAATATACGACTTGCCACATTGACACGGAATCTGGTACACGCCGGCCTTCCTCGAACCGAGGCCATCTTTGGCGCTCCCCACCAGTGCACGAGTTTCATTCGGAGGACAAAACACAGTTCCGACCCGGTGTTTCTTCAAAATGTGGGCGATTTTCCCCGAGAGCGCGCCTGTACATGGAATAAACGCAGTGCCTACCTCCTCCCTCGTGATTTCATCCATCTCAACAGGTTGTGCTGTAGTGGTTGGGCGGAGAGCACGTTGAATCTGCCACTCTGAGCTATCACACCGGCGTCATCTCAGACGCCGTCGCAATCTGTTCCACCGCGCGACCGTGGCGCGGGGCGCGGACGGCGGAGGGAGTGCGCCGCCGGCGGAGGGTATTTAAATCGGCCGCCGCCGCGACCGCACACAGTTCCCCCTGAGCAGCCATAGCGTACGGATCTCCGTGCCGGCACGCTCACAGGAGCTCAGTCCGTCAGTTCACCTGATGATGGCGACATGTTTGATTGCCGAAATATTGTGCCCGTTGGACACTGTAGACTTGCAGTACACCGGTGGATATTTTGATTATCAAATACGCCGGGAGAAACTCAAGAATCACACAATAAATATTAATGCGACGGTTATTATGAAGCAAAGTGAGAAAGGCAGTATAACTGCACGACAGAGGCTGGAGGGCGCGAAGGTGTCAATGTCCAGATCCTTATCAAATCGTCGTTAAGGTAACTTGCTAGTGAATGACTGGAAAAACAGTAACAATTTTCATAATTTTTATGAGGGTCCAACTACATAGCGTGAACTCTAAATACAAAGAACTTTTATGACAATGAAAGTGATTTAACGATGAAGATTTAGGTATAAGAATAATCAGAACAGCTTTGATATAGCTGGCCGAAGTGGCCGTGCGGTTCTAGGCGCTTCAGTCTGGAACCGCGCGACCGCTACAGTCGCAGGTTCGAATCCTGCCTCGGGCATGGATGTGTGTGATGTCCGTCGGTTAGTTAGGTTTAAGTAGTTCTAAGTTCTAGGGGACTAATGACCTTAGAAATTAAGTCCCATAGTGCTCAGAGCCATTTGAACCATTTAGCTTTGATATAAACTTCATTAGGCTACATAAACAGGTATGTCGGTCCGTAATTTAAAATTTTTCCTGCCAGTCTATGATTGAAGTCTATAAACTTATCAACTAGCTTTCTTAGATGCTTAAAACGTCGTGCACACACTTACGGCATTGTTACCTAGAAAGCAGACAGCAACCAAATGATTTCAGTAAATAGTTTTTATACTATAAATACATAAATTAGACAATCAAAATTAAGGTAACTTTTTATAATTAATAATTTTTACTCCTTTTGATAGTAAGCTGGTGTCTGTAGTCTACGTTTCTCCAAATGGTAGCCTGAAATATCACAAAAAATTTCAGACCTGTAGCGCAAACAATTTTTTTTATTTTTTTTTTTTTTTGCATAAAATAATAATGTCAGAAAATTTGATTCTTGGGAAATTCAGTTTAAAGGTACATTTCATCTGTTACTCACCTCCGTTGTTCTTAAAATCCTCGAGTTGCATAATATTCTTGGTTTGTGTGTTCCTCATCTTCTCTCTTCCTTCTATTGCTCCTCTTTGCTATTCTGGCCTCTTTAGATGCCTCAAGAACCCATTTTTCGCCTTCGGCCACTCTCAAGGAGTCAGTTGCCATCAGTGCTTGTCTCATATTGAAACGAGGAGTTCGTCCCAACAACTCTAAAACATCCCATCTGCTAACTGCCTTATCATTAAAGCAAGTGACTGCACCTAATACACCTAATCTCATGGTATTGAAACCAACAAACACAGTTTTAGGGGGGCGTTCCCATATCACGTAGTTGAAACATTCATTAACATTTGGTGTCTCTCCATGTACGCACCGTGACAATAGTTTAGTGTCGCCCAGGTCCCTGCATGTGGGCTTAATTGCTTCCAATACCCCAAATGGCAGTGAGTGATGGTGTCCATAAGTCTCATCATTTGCTATTGCTTTTTTGTATCCACACCATGTATCTACACCACTATCACAGAGAGAATGCTGTGGATAGTCATCCGTAGAAGAAAAAGGTAGCCCATACTGCTTTCTTAATGACCTCAATATTGTCTCCATTCCTTCTTATGGCTAAACGACAATAGATTTGTAGTTTGTCCACCTCTTTCTTAGTAAAACGACCCTGACCACCGATTGGTTTGCCATCATTGAGATTTTCCCCCTTCATATCTTTTATTAGCTTATGTAAACGTGTGCCCATCCTCTTTTGGACATGACCAACGCACTCTAACTTTTCAATTTTTACAGTTCTTCCATAAGGCATATTTTCCAACACACTTTCAAACCTTTTGGAGTCACCGTCTCCAAGGTACTTCACATACTGTACACCATAATTCTCTTCTGACCTTCGAAATATTCTGAGATCTCCCTCTCATTCCATTCCACCACTGTACCCAGAAAAATTCTGAACACAAACATGATCCTCGATATTTCCTTTGCAACCACGGAAGTACTTTGACACACATTCTATGTCAATCACCTTACCATTTTCTAGGGATGTTGCGGTGACAACACCACTCTTCTGCCATGTCCCATCAAGAGCTGCAGCTATATCAGTGTCACCTTCATTGCATAACATAGTTTCTTATACTGCTTTCTTCACTGACACAACACTCACATCACCAAGACTTTCAAGAAGTAATTGTGTTTACTTCTCAAATCTTGTAGGTGGGGGCAAATTCATGATAGCACAAAATGTTTGAGCTCCCTTTCTACACTTCCCAGTACACCTGATTCCATATGCAAGTCTGATATTTGTGTTATAAAATCTTCCTTCGTATACTCCAGAGAAGTACCCAGTTTAAGTTACCCCACACAAATCACAGAACACTTGTAACTTACTAGCCACACCTTTCCTGTCTTCAAAATCTACGACAATAAAAATACCACCTTTTCCACAAAGCACACACACAGCAGCGATCATAAATCACTCAATTCAGCAAGTATGGAAACACATTCCGTTACAGTTTTTTGATCATATTTTATAGAAATGTCAGTCTGGGTACTCAAATATTTTAGCTTCTATCTTGTGGCGCACTTGACGGAGTCGACATAACATACAGTTGGTTTGTGGGTGTAATTACACAGTCTCTACTTTCCAATGAAGTAAACCGATTACCATAAAACTTACGTTTTCCCGTTCCAAAACATTTTTGGAGCTATAACTACTTCTGAGAATGACACAGCATCAACATTTCAAAAACGTACAGAAGTTTGAACACAAACAACTCTCGAATACCATAGATATACAAAGGAAAAAAAGAAGCATCGGAAAGCGTGTGTACTAACAGGACTGCCAACTCAAAAAACGATTATGCAGTGTATGTTTTCGAAGTGGCAAAATAATAATGACGCCATTTGACATCCGACCGCAGCGGAAACACAGTCGTTGCCGCATACCGACATATATTTAAATTTGTTTTTAAAGATGTTCCCGATGTCTGAATCGATTCATTTTGTTCACAAAACTCTAAATATTTTTGAAAAATATGTAAAAGTCAGCCAACCGGTTGCATAGGTTTTCTATATACCTTGACCAGATTTCATCACCTCTAAGGGTGACTTCATCAGTCTCCTCACACCATACCGGTGTTACTTATGTTTTAATGTTTGACTTTTTGAAGAACATTATGTCTTATATTTTATGTATGGCTTGAGCAACTCAGCTCTTAAATCACTGTACATCTTTGACGATATGTTCTTCATGTAATTACCTTACCTTCTGATGAAGTCACCCTTAGAGGTGACGAAACCTGGTCAAGGTATAAAGAAAACGTACGCAACCGGTTGGCAGAGTTTTACATATTTTCCAAATTTTTGTATACGCTTGCTGCAAACTTCAGCCATGTTCAAAGTTGTACTCTAAATATTGATTTAAGACGGAAAAAAATTCGAATTTTTGAAGCTGATTCACTAGCAAGTAACCTCAAACAACAAGTGCAGCTACTTTAACATGACCACGATCCGCAACCATAGGGGCTTGTGTTATTCACTGATTTCGTGTTGGTACTAGAAGCTGTTCTGTTGACCTTACGCATTACTAATACCAAGAGTAAAGCAGCTTACTTTGCTCTTACTGAAGTCCGTAACTAAGTGTTCTTTTATTTACTCTAAATACTTCGCCACATGCACAACAACAACATTCTTTCATAGTGGTTGCGTATAACTCTTGCTTAGCGACAACAATAATGGCCGCGCGGAGTGGCCGCACGGTTTGAGGCGCCATGTCACGGACTGCGCGGCCCCTCCCGCCGGAGGTTCGAGTCCTCCCTCGGGCATGGGAGTGTGTGTTGTTCTTAGCATAAGTTAAAGTTAGTTTAAGTAGTGTGTAAGTCTAGGGACCGATGACCTCAGCAGTTTGGTCCCTTAGGAATTCACATACATTTGAACAGACTCGCAGGATTTTGTGTGTTTGCCAAATTCATTACTCGTCTTCAACCTACTTGAAACTGGGCAGAGGTAAGTACCTTTCCACTTTGCACATTCACATTTTTCACCAGCATTTTCGTTTTAGGTCGGTAAGACTATTTCATGCACACATGTCCATTTCGTTCACCAAAAGCGTTATTCTGAAGCATATTGTTCGTGTATCTGTGCACTCGTCGTTTTCTTCACAGAAACAAGTATTTCATTGTTCCAGTCTTCAGATCATGATAATCATCCTTTACAAAGTTCTTTCACATTATACATCCTTTCTTTTACGATATATAGTGGTAGTATGCACACTGATTTTTAACTGTGGGTAATGTTACATTTTGGTTGTGTTTCATAATCCTTGGCCCATTACTCTAAACAAAAGAGAACTAAGTGGAGAGGGTTAGGACACCAGGCTTCCTAGGCCTGTGCTTAACGTAATTTCAGGTACCTAACTTTTCAGAATGAGGTATAAAACAGTAAATCACTAAGCACTCGAGTGATAGAAATGGTCTAGCTATACAAGAAATTCCCTAATCACTTCGCCTTCTCACGTCTTTACAGAAACAAACCATGGCTCACCTTTCCTTTTGATAATAACACAAGTACAAAGAAAACAAATGAAATAAATAAAACAATATTACAAGAAGATGTCGTGTCATTGCTTAAATTTAAAACGGACAACACAATATAATGATCCACAATCCAAATAACCATTTCCTTTCGCTTGCTACATAAACTAAGAACTGGCAGAGCATGTCATTATCCCACCACCATTTCAGTGTACACACAGTACTCTGTTGCTGACGGAAGATTTTCAATTCTAAGAAGTGCTTAGCTTTAGGTCTCTGTGTAACACATAGATCATCGTATGTGATAGCATATGAGTTTCAAATTTTCTCTCATATTCAAGCTTCTGCTGAACATATATTTTCACTGTTGACTACTAAGATAAATCTAAATTCTAAGCTGGTATTTACAACATAAAGAAATTAACAGAAACAACACTAAATGGCCTACTACCTACATGTGTTTTTCAATACTTAGCTAAATTATGCCATGACTTGGAATCTACTTTCGTAGCTGTGATGATTCAACATTCCACAATAATCATCAAATCTTCGTATTAAAGTAATACATTTTAAAACACAGTTAGTTATCGTGTCACATTTGTATTACATTACCACAGAGTTCGAGGGGTTTTCACACAGATCATTACAAAATCAAAACAACACATCATACAATATGTCACACGTCACACACAGGGTGTTTCCGTAAGAGCTTGAAAAAGTTTAATAGGACATCGAGGATACTCCACTGAACATTTTGAGGCAGGGAGTCTGGGGTTGGAGAAGCCAGCTTAAAGGAGATAATAGGAGTGAAATCTCATTACCGTGTACTTTTTTGTTCACTTTAGTTACAGTTCGGTGCAAATACCATCACTAACACAAAGAACATACCGTATCTTACAAAATGTGCTGGAACTGACGGCCATCAGCCTCAATGCAAGCATGACATCGACGAACCAGATTATGACTCACCCTGACAAACATCCCTGGTGTGTTTCGAATCACATCACAGGCAGCTACAATTGTGGCAACTAATTCCATCCACTGGCGTCGCATATGCGAGTGACTTAAATATCCCCACAGGAAATAACCAAGGGGATTCAGGTCAGGTGACCTCCTTCCTATCCAACCAGCGACCAGCAGTACTGTACTGTACGTCTCTGAGTAGCATTGAGTAATGGATGGGACTGTCATTGACTCATAGCGCGTTCTGTCACGGGACAATCTAAATATAATACAACAGAGCCACCTTATGGAGAAGTAACGTAAACAAAACCTTCATCCCAGTAACCAGGCTCGGCCTCGTTGTTCTCTTGCAGGAAATAGAGAACCTTTTCTACTTCCCGCAAGAGAAATACACAGCATAGTACGTGTAGACTTGTACGTGTAGCTGTAAATACGCTGGGAAACAGTAATGCTAGATAAAGCGGTAGACAGGGTTGTTTTCCATCCTTAAGCTCTTTTCTCTGACTTCAGGTTACCTAACTCAATTTGTTCAGTGGAGCATTCTTTACGTTCTGTTACATTTCTGCACGTTCTTACGGAAACACCCCATATGTAGGGTGAGTCACTAAATAAAGCCACCAGTAATAACTCCGAAAGTATGGCAGGAGCTGAAAAGTTTGCGGGACAAAAGTTGCATCGGACAACGGGGGCCATAATATGACGTTCGTTTTTTGTTGCTGGGTTGGGTCGCTTCAGAGATATGAAGGTCAACTTACTTTTTTTTAATGCGATACTGTAGTTTGGTACTTATTTTCTGATAGCGGCTATCGAGACAAATCCAATGATGTGTAACAGTCTTTGAAGGTAAATGGAGGTCAAAAACGTGGCATGAACGTCCCTTTACAGAAGGTTTTCTATGTGATGACCATTGGAATCAATGCAGTGCTGCAATCTTCTTATCATGGATTGAGCCGTATTCCTTATCACATCGGCGCTTATGAGGCACACCCTCTGACAATTCTCTCTCGCATATCTTCAGGAATAGTTGGAACGTCTTCATAAACGATGTCTTTTACAAATCCACACAAGGAAAAATCTAGAGGCGTCAAGTCTGGCGAACGAGTTGGCCACGACAAATTTCCTCCTCATTCAATACAACGGTCTGTGATTTGTCTCTGCAACTAATTTCAAGCCATCAGCGAAAAATGTGCCGGACACCCATCGTGTTGATATCACATTGCGCTCCTTCCTCCCAAAGGTATTTCGTCCAATAACAGACCTAATGTTTCTAACAGGAATGTAGTGTAGTTCCTACCATTAAGATTTCATTCCATGAAATAGGGGCCTATAATTCTGTCCTCCAGAATCCCACACCATACATTCACCGACTAATGCATGTTATGCGAATTAACATTTCCAAAGTTCGCGAATGTGGCCTCGTCAGTAAATAAAATGAAATTAATAAATGTGTCATCCCTCTGAATCTGAAGTTCTGCCCATCGGCAGAATTCATTGCGACGCATAGAATGCGTACCAGTTAATTCTTGGTGGCGACAGATATGGTAAGGATGACATTTCTGGCGATACAGAACACAAACAATATTACTCTGGCTCATGCCAGATTCCCTTGCGATCTGACGGGGACTAGGACAAGGATGTCGAACCACAGTGGCAAGAATACCAGTTTCCGTTTCCTCGTTAGTAACTTTCCTTTGCCGGATATGTTTCCAATGCGCTAAAGTACCAGTTGTTCTCAGTTTATCACACACACACATTTAAATGTACGACGTGTGGGGTGAGTACGTTGAGGATATGTTTCAGCGTATAAGTCTCTACCTCTCACTGAATTCCGTTGGCATTCTCCGTAAATGAGAAGCATATCGACTTGATCTTCGAAGGAAAACATCATTCGCATTCGCTTGATTCGACGATTTGTGTTGTATTGCGAAACCGTCGAATGGTGTTTGCTTGCCAGTGGCACGTTAGATGGATACGCCGTATTCGGTGAATATTTACTATTTACACGATATATGCGAGAGAGAATTGTCAGAGCATTTGCTTCGAAAAGTGCCGAAGTGATAAGGAATACGACTCAGTCCATGATAAGAAGATGGCAGCGCTGCATTGATACCAATGGTCATCACTTCGAACACCTTCTGTAAATGGACGTTAATGCCACCTTTTTGACCTCAGTTGACCTTCAAAGATCTTTCTGTTACACATAATTGGATTCGTCTCGATAGCCGTTTTCGGAAAATAAGTGCCAAATTATAGCATCCCGATTAAAAAAAAAGAAACAAAGTTGACCTTCATATCTCTGACGCGAGACCACCTAGCAACAAAAGCCCCACGTCATATTACGACCCCCGTTGTCCCATGCAACATTTGTCCCACAAACTGTTCAGCTACTATCATACTTTCGGAGTTATTCTAGGTGGCAATAGTTAGTGACTCACCCTGTATTATACAGGGTGGTCCACTTAAACGTTTCAGTGCAAGTATCCCTGCAACAAAAATAGATATTGAAAAATGACTTTCAGGGGTATGAATGTAAGCCTGGGACACATGAGAATAAATACCATGAGACATTCTAAAACATAAGCAAATATTTTTTCAATACAAACTTATGTTGTTTTCGAATGGACACACCGTATTATTTCTTACGCAATCAATAACATGAAAAATCACATAGAATAGCGTTGGTTGCATAACAATAGGTCAATTACATCCAGAGAAAGTGCAAAGTTGACGCTTGAAATAAAGGAAACGCGTCGCAGACGCAAGTGTGAACCCGACGTTGCTCGTAATTGTGATAGGTTCGACATACGATGATGCAACAGTCGCTGTACTTATTGCTGTTTAAAAAGTTATTAAGTGGACTGCAAATAATGCTGGTAATGAGTCACACAACTACGTACGACTGCCATCTACCCCTCTGTTAGATTCTTGGTCAGCCATAAATTATGTTTCCTTGGCCGGCGATACTCGGTTTTTACATACTGTTCATTCTAGTACCGCAGTGAAGGTCAAAAACGCGCGAACTAGTACACCCTTTAATTTTCACTGCGTGCGACTGGACACATGTATTGTTTTCAATCCACTTAATGACTGTGCAAACAGCAGTAAGTGCGGCGGCTGTTGGATCGCAGTACGGCAATTACATCGCGATTACGGGCAAGCAACGTGGGGTTCTCGCTTGCCTCTCGCGATGTGCAGTAGTGGCGTGTTTCGTGTATTTCACTGTGTTTTTCATTTCGAAACCGATCGGACCTTACTCTCCGAATATCAGCGTGGCCTACTAAAATTTTCAATGGAGATATCTCGAGAACAAAAATAGATATTGAAAAACGCCTTTCACTGGTGTGAATGAAAGTAAATACCAGTAGACAGTCTACAACGTAACCAAATATTAGTTTCAAGACAATTTTTTCTTTCAAATGGACGTACTGTATAATTTTTTACATAATCAATCACATGAAAAATCACTAAAATAATGGCGTTGGTTGCATCACAATATGTGAAACACATCCGAAAAAAACTGCAAACGACGTTAATGCTGCTGCACTTTCCGAGACTCAAGCGTGATGCCCACGCTGTTCATTATGGCGATGTGATTGACGTACGTAATCTTACGTTTGCTGTTATCACGAGGGCTGAAAGTAATAAAAAGTTTTCCTGCCGTAAACACTGATATCTAGAGATCGCGCTTGCATCTCACGATGTGCAATAGCGGCACGTCTCGTTTATTTCAAGCATCAACTTCGTTTTGCAATCTCTCGGGACGTAATTGATGTGTTACGATGCAACCAACCCCATTCTTTTTGTGATTTTTCATGTTATTGACTGCTTAAGAAATAATATGGAGTCTCCACTTAAGAGAACGTAAATTCATGTTGAAACCTAGCTTTGCTTAGGTTTTGGAATGTCTCAAAAAATTTACTTTTACGACCCGCTAGCTTACAGTAATACCCGTGGAAGTCGTTTATACGCTCATCACCCTAAACATTGTGGCCACCCGCCTAGTAGTCGCTATGTCCACCTTTGGCACGGATAAAAGCGGCGACGCGTCCTGGCATGGAAGCAGTGAGGCCGTCGTAGGTCGCTGGAGTGGCGCCACATCTCCACAGACAAGTCACCTGCTTCCCGTGAATTCCAGGGAGGAGGGCCATGAGCTCTGATGGCACGTTCAGTCACACTCCAGATGTGTTCCAGCGGGTGCTTACCTGGCGTGCTGGGGGCCAGCACATCAACTGGAACTCGCCATTGTGTTCCTCAGACTACTCAATCACAGTCCTTGTGAGACGGCGCATTATCTTGCTGAAAAACGCCACTGCTGTCAGGAAATGTGACCGTCATATAGGGATGTACGTGGTCCACAACCGGTATACGAGACTCCTTGGCCGTCATGGTGTCTTCCACGAGCGCACTGGACCCTTGGGTGAATGTTCCCCCGAGCACGGTGGAGCTGCTGCCAGCTTGTCTCCTCCAGTACAGGTGTCAGAGGGCTGCTCCCCTGGAAGATGGCGGATTCACGTCCTTCAGTCGCCACGATAAGGAAGTTATCAGGATTCGTCAGTCCATGCAACACTCTGCCACTGCGCCATGTCCAGCGCCGATGACCACGCGCACATTTCAGTCGTAGTTGCTGATGTTGTGGTGTTGACACTGGCACGTGCACGGGTTGCCAGCTGCACAGGCCCGCCATTAGGAGTGTTGCACTGTGTGTTCCGACACACTTGCGCTCTGTCCAGCGTTAAAGTCTGGATGTTAGTTGCACCGCAGTTCGCCGTACGTCCTGTTTGACCAGTCTGCCTAGTCTACAACATCCGATACCTGTAATGAGCGGTGGCCACCCAACTCCGCAATGTCTGGACGTAGTTTCACCTCGGTTTCGCCCCATCTTGAAGACACCACAACACTCCTCAAACACCCAACAGTTGGTGAAGTTTCCGAAATGCTCGTGCCGAGCATCTGGTCCACCACAGTCTGCCCCCAGTAAAACTCGGACAGACCGCACGTCTTCCCCATTCTTCACACAGACAGCACGCTCCCTGATTACTACATAAGCTGTGCATGTGTCTGACTAGCAGTCATTCCTCGCCAGGTGACGCTGGTTTATATCGATAGGCTGGTGCTCATAATGTTCTGGCTGTTAAGTATATATAGTATAATTCTACTGTACGTGCGTATGTCACCTCCTAAACGGCTGGACCTATCTGAATGAATTTTTCTGTATGCGTTTGGGTGGCGCCCTGGATGGTTTAGATTCACAAATCAGCCCGGCAGATGGCGCTGCAGTCGGTATCTAGGTTATTTATCTATACTGCAACTAAACGGCTGGATCGATTTGAATGAATTTTTGTGAATGCATTCAAGTGGGGGGCCTGGAAAATTTACATTCTTAAATCAGCACAGTAGGTGGCGTTGCATTTTTGCGTGCAATATTGCGCGTATTATATTCAGATATAAGTTACATGCCTAGGATTTCGTTTATATTTCGACGTTTTAATTTGAGTGTATTATATTATGTGTGTTTCGCTGTTTTGACATTTTAATTTCTTTGTACGGTGTCTTTGGCTATTCCAGGAGTCGCATTTCAGTGAATATTAAGTGTAATATATTCACATATAAGTTACGTACATAAAACAATGCCACGTCTTCGTGGACGAGGAGGAAATATTGGTCGACGGACTCGGAATTCACAATTAGTCCAGAACCGACATATAAATAGATCGGCAGAAGATCAATTGGCGGAGAATGAAAATTAAGAAACCAGGCTGCAATCTGACGTGCTAATGAAAGTCTAGAGCAACGCAACGAACGCCTTCGAGCTAATGCATTGAGACAAAGACGGGCCGCACGCTGCCAGTGCAACCATATCGAGCAGATGGAGGAGCGAGAAACTGTGGGTATTTTAGAACCGTTTTTACAGGATCACAACCAGTTGGTCCAGTTGTTCAATACCGTTTCGAACAGGCTGCAAAACGACAACTATACGACCGTCATCAAATCAGACAAAGTACCATCTGGGCAGCACGCGGGCCGATATAATGCACCGACCATTAATGAAGTTGCAGTTGTCACGGTTGGCGACGCATTTGAACGTCGAGATATACGAATCCAACGCAGAGATAACACAGTGCATACGACTGAAGACTGCCATTGCTCTCACGACGCTTTGCAATATCCATAGATATTTTGGGAAGGAGAAGATGGATATCATTTAAATGTCAAACAAAGAAATCCAGTAACAGTTACAATCTGCACACGCCATTACCTAATATTTTATTTTTATGCACGATTAATTTCTTTTTGTCTTAATTATATTTTACTTTCGAGGTGCAGAAACCAGCAAGAAAGTGAGCGCTAAGAACTTCTACGCATATCGGTTGATGGTTCGTGCCAATGAAGACAATAATATTCTCCGATGCCGCCAGCTGTTTCAACAATATATCGCTGATATGTATGCGAAAATTGAAAGCGAGCGATTACGATACATTAGGTATAATCAAGCGAAACTTCGAGCTGAGGAATACATTTATTTGCGTGATGCTGTTGTTGGTAACGTAGATGGAATAACTAATATCAACGACATCGGTACTTCATATATTCTTCCATCATCATATATTGGTAGCCCACGGCATATGCAAGAATATATTCAAGACGCCATGACTTTTGTGCGCGCGTACGGACGACCAGATTTGTTCATTACATTTGCGTGTACCGGTAATCCAAAATGGGATGAAATTAAAATTGCGTTATTGCCAGGTCAAACTGCAATAGATCGGCACGATATCACTGCACATGTCTTCAGACAAAAGTTGAAATCTTGATTATACATTCCTCTGTATTTGGCAAAACACATTGCTGGCTGTATTCTGTTGAACGGCAAAAACGAGGTTTGCCACACGCGCGTATTTTCATTTGGTTGGTCGACAAAATACAGTCTGAAGAAATTGATAAAATTATCTCAGCAGAAATTCAGGACCGGAATATCGATCAAGAATTGTATGAGATTGTTACCGCTGACATGATCCATGGTCCATGCGGTGCTATAAACATGGCGGCGCCGTGCATGGACTGTGGAAAATGTACGAAACGTTTTCCAAAAAATTGTATTAATGATACAGTCACTAATATCGATGGTTATCCATTGTATTGTCGTAGAGACACTGACCATGGGGGTCAATGACGTCAATTACGCATGTCAAACGGTACAACAGTTGACACTGACAACCACTGGGTGGTTCCTTATTCACCATTGCTGTGTAAAATCTACAAAGCACACATAAACATTGATCTCTGCAGTTCGGTCAAGTCCATAAAATATATATGCAAATATGTCCATAAGGGCAGTGATACGGCTGTGTTTGCTGTTCACAATGTTAACGAAAACGATGAAATAACGCGGTATCAAATGGGCCGATACATCAGCAGCAATGAAGCAGTATGGCGTATTTTGGGTTTTCCGATACACGAAAGAGACCCCGCTGTTATACATTTGGCCGCGCACCTCGAAAATGGACAGCGTGTTTATTTCACAAAAGAGACTGGTCTACAGCGTGCAGCAGTCGCCCCAAAAACCACATTAACTGAGTTTTTCGAACTATGCAACCGACCAGGTATTCCCGGTCAATTCGTAGAGGCATTAATGTATACTGATGTGCCACGATATTTCACACGGAACAAACAGTCAACCAGGGAAGCGAGGTGTTCCAGTTGAAGGATACAACGGCATATTTATGGGAAATACATCGGACGATTAACACAGTCCATCCAAAGCAACGCGAATATTTGTTCTTGCGTTTGTTGTTGGTTAATGTTCCTGGTCCGACATCCTTCCAATACTTGCGAACAGTCAATGGCATTTAGTATGGCACATATCGTGATGCTTGTGGCGAATTACGTTTGCTGGAAGATGACAACCACTGGGATATTACACTTGTAGATGCGGCACTGAGTTCCTCTCCTCATCCAATTCGCCAATTATTCGCCGTATTGTTGACGCCATGTTTTACATCTCAGGCTCCTGTCCTCTGGGACAAATATAAAGATTCCATGAGCGACGACATTCTGCATCGCATTCGGATCGCTAATCGAGATCCGTTATCGATTTTTCTCCGGAAATATATAACGAAGCGCAAATAGAGATTGAAGATATTTGGATTCTGATTTCGAATATGCCAGTCATTCAGTTTGGTATGCCCTCACCTAACCGCCCAGCAACAGACATCATTAACAGCGAGATTCAGCGCGAACAACAGTTCGATACGGTCTCTTGAACTACTTTCGTTGAAAATAATGAGCAACTACTCACTGATGAACAAAAGAATGTATACGATCGAATTAATTTGTCAATTGCAGCAGAGCAAGGTGGATTCTTTTTCTTGGACGCACCATGTGGCACTGGAAAAACGTTTCTCATCTCACTAATACTTGCGCGCATTCGATCACAAAATCATATTGCGTTAGCAGTTGCTTCATCAGCTATTGCAGCCACTTTGCTTGATGGCGGAGGACTGCACATTCAGCGCTCAAGTTGCCGTTGAACATTCACACAAACCCAGACGCAGTGTGCAACCTAAAAAAGCATTCCAGTATGGCTAAAGTTTTGCAAAAATGCAAAATTACTATCTGGGATGAATGCACTATGGCCCACAAGCATTCACTTGAAGCTCTCAATAGAATGATGAAAGATCTGAAAAATAACACCAGGCTTTTCGGTGGTGCCTTGCGGCTGCTGTCCGGTGATTTTAGACAGACATTGCCGGTCATTCCACGCGCTACATATGCGCCTGAAATTAACGGATGTATAAAACAATCTTACCTATGGCGAAATGTCAGTACATTACGTCTTAACACAAAGATACGTGTTCAACTGCAAAACGATCCATTGGCACTATCATTCTCCGAGCAATTGCTCAACATTGGAAATTGAACAATACTGCTGCATGGAGACACACAATGCATCAAATTGCCAGACGATTTCTGGAACATGGTAAATACGAAAGATGATTTGATTGAAAGCATATTTCCAGATTTACAAGGTAATTATGTTAATCATGCGTGGCTTCGTGAACGAGCTATTTTAGCCGCAAAAAATATCGATGTTGACGCTATTAACTTGAAAATACAACAGATATTGTTCAAGTCGATCGACACTGTTACCGATCCTGACGAAGCAGTCAACTATTCTGTTGAATTTTTGAATTCGCTGGATTTACCAGGAATGCCACCACATAACCTGCGATTAAAAATTGGCTCAACTATCATTTTGCTTCGGAATTTACATGCACCTAAGCTATGCCACAGTACAAGATTAGTCATAAAAAATTTGTGGGCATTGTTCTTGAAGCTACAATTTTGAACGGCAAATTTGAAGGTGAAGTTGTTCTCCTGCCACGAATCCCAATCATCCCGTCAGACTCACCCATTGAAAGGTGGCTACACTGTGCCACTGCGCCAGAGATTGCGCCAAAGAGTACTATTAAGCCGCCTCCACAGTGCTAGTAGAGAGTTCATAGCAGTCAGTGCTTGTGAAGAGATCGTGGCAGTCAGTGCTTGTTGGGAGTTCATGGCAGGAGTGCTTGTTAGGAGATCGTAGAGGACAGAGTGCGTGTTAAGAGATCGTAGAAGTCAGTGCTAGTAGAGAGCTCGTAGAGGACAGTATGTGTTAAGAGTTCGTACCGAGATGTGCTAGTGGGCACTGCTTGTCGTGAAGTCGGAGTGAGATGTGGTAGTAAAGAGTGTTGTTCCATGTTTTATGCAGTTATTTGATGGGAGAGATAGCAGATGTTATTGTAATGAGTGCATTTCGTCAATATATATGAAGGTAAAAACTACAATGTTCTTTTATTAATTGTGTGTCTGAAATAATGCGTCACTACAGGTTCAGTCAACAAAGCATCTGGCTTGTGTTCTTGTATTAGAGTGAATTCTGGTTTTCTTGCGTAATTATAGTTTTTCTAATTTTCTTTTGTCACGTCAGCATAGTTGATATTTAAAAAAATTCTTGTCTTGTTGGAAAAGAACCGTGCCAGATGTGGACGTTGAGTCACACTCCCACATACAGAACAGTTACATTTGTGCTTGGATTTTGTAGGTTTTATAGTTGCTGGGGACTTAATTAATTAACTGTGTTTACGAAAATTTTCTTACATTGTTCTTTGCAGTCAGATAGCGTAATAATACTAGTCAGGGCCAACCGATTACGAGACTTACGTAATCGGACATACTAAAACTAAAAAATATTTTCAATTAATATTTAATTAAGCCCCCATGCACGTGGCGACCGCTGCTTCGGATCGTCCCTTGGATTCTTCTGATTGTGAAAATTGTAGACTGTAGTATTGTTGTAGTAATTTGTAGTTTAGTAATTGTAGGTTATATTGCATGTGTAGATTTGGTAATTGGCATTCTTCTAATGATATTTTTTTCTCAGAATTTAAATTATTGCCTTGTATACGCGTTGACAAATTAGTGCAATTATTTCAATTGTTCGATTGATCGTGTCTGAGGGAGACATTTCATGTGAATAGTATTGTTGGAGATAAAGAGTCATTGTGTGTAATTTTCATACAGTGACGAATCTTTCGTATATTTTGTAAATGATTACGCGATCAATGAAAAAGGCAAAAATGATGAATAGTGAGAATGACGAAATTGTTGTCATGGCGAACTCGCCAACAGAGGAAAACAGTGTCATGAATAATGCTGTTGAAAACAATTTAATAAGCAAGGAAAATAGTCCGGTAACAGTTCAAAATTTTTCTCAATCGGAAAATTCACAGAATCTGAGATTAACGACAGAAGATTCTGAAATAGTATCGAACACAGATAGCCTTACAGCTGTGACGAAGGAAGTTAGTTTTGTGGGAAATGTGAGGGGTGAAAAGAATTTTGAAACAGTTACTATGGAGCAGTTGATGAGTGCTATATTAAATGTGGGATCACAGTTACGATCTGAATTAAAAACAGTTATGGAAACACAAATAGGAACAATTAAAACAGAGATAGGAACTTTACGATCTGAAATTAGAACTGAGATGGAAGCAATGACAACTCGGTTATGCTCACGAATAGGGACATGTTTCAAAAATACGAATGACGAATCAAAGAAAGAAATTAGAGAAGAAGTACAGCCGATTTTGAATGCTGACAATAATAGTTTAATTTCAACAGAAATCAGACAAGAAGAACAGGACAGAGAACAGGAAGAAAAAGATCGCGTGATAGTACAAAACTTTTCAGAATTGAATTTACAACGTGCAAACGATAAGAAAGAAATATTTGAGAGAATCGAAGGATCCGTACCAAATGACAGATTAAATAACCTAACACAACAGTGTGAACAGTTAACTACTAAATGTGACAACACCGAAACCCGAGTCGCGACATTTACAGAAGACGTAAATAAACAGAAAGAACAATTAAGTGACTCATCGGAAAGAGTTGAGGAGATCTCAGATAAATTGACAAGCGTTAGTTTAACAGAAGGGTTTGAAGAAAATAGTTTGTTTCATTTAAGGGATGCAATAAGAGAGCGCCAGGCGCGTGAACTTAACAATAATCGACATTCGGACTGGGACAGACGCGGTAGGTCTTTGTCGCCACGAGGCGAAAACTTTGACTATAAACACTTTTTGACTGTTCGGAAATTTAAGATCTTCCGCAACTCTAAGAATGACATACATCCATGTACATGGCTGGATCAATTTACGTACGCACTTCCGCCAGATGTGCCACTAAGTCACAAACTAGGAATTATGTGCGGCTATTAATGTCCTCAGGGGATTCACTACTCTAAGTGAATATGTGCCGTAGCGAGCATAGGGCCCCGAGCTGTAGTGGTGCTATTTCCCTTTTAGTTTTCTGTACCACTGCCTACTCTTTTACTATTCTTTGCATCTGTCAAAACAACTCTTCGACTATCAATCTATCTAGTGAGTAAGTAAACAATAACCGGATTTGACTATTTACTTAAATGAGATTTCGAAAATTACTGTTCTAACCTATTAAAGTCCTCAGGGGATTCACTACTCTAAGTGAATATGTGCCGTAGCGAGCATAGGGCCCCGAGCTGTAGTGGTGCTATTTCCCTTTTAGTTTTCTGTACCACTGCCTACTCTTTTACTATTCTTTGCATCTGTCAAAACAACTCTTCGACTATCAATCTATCTAGTGAGTAAGTAAACAATAACCGGATTTGACTATTTACTTAAATGAGATTTCGAAAATTACTGTTCTAACCTATTAAAGTCCTCAGGGGATTCACTACTCTAAGTGAATATGTGCAGTAGCGAGCATAGGGCCCCGAGCTGTAGTGGTGCTATTTCCCTTTTAGTTTTCTGTACCGCTGCCTACTCTTTTACTATTCTTTGCATCTGTCAAACCAACACTTCGACTATCAATCTATCTAGTGAGTAATTAAACAATAACCGGATTTGACTAATTGTACCTAGAAGTGATTTCGTAAATTACCATTTGGACTTATTGTACCTTCAGCAGCATTCATTCGTAGCTTAAATGAAATTTTACCTGTTTATCTTCGTGACAATATTACTTCATATGTTGACGATATTCTTATTGCTAAACGTTCTTGGAGTGAACACAACAAAATTTTGGATTCATTATTACGTATTTTGCAAAAGTTGGCATTACAGTGAACTTAGAAAAATCTGAATTTGGTCGTTCACAGGTGAAATTTCTCGGCCACATTATTTCTACAGAAGGTATTCTTCCTGATCCAGAAAAATTAGATGCTATTCGTAATTATGCTGTTCCTACTACAAAACGTGATGTTCGTAGTTTCCTTGGTGTCTGTAATTTTCTGCGACGCTTTGTTAAATTGGACGATTTGGCCACACCTCGTTTATGTGAACTATCTGGAAAGAAATCTAATTGGTGTTGGGATGAGGAAGCTCAGTCAGAATTTGAACAGCTTCGTGATGCTTTAGTTGCTGCTCCACTTCTTTCACATCCGGATTTATCTAAAGAATTTTGTTTGGCGACGGACTCATCATACAAGGGCCTAGGTGCTCATTTATTTCAAGAGATAGAAGAAAACGGCGTTGTAGTACAGAAGACTATTGCATTTGGAAGTCGCGTTCTCTCTAAATCCGAAAAGAATTATTCGATTACGGAACTTGAAGCTTTGGCTGTTGTTTGGGCTTTTACAAAATTTCGCACATTTTTGTTTGGCAGACATACTAAGGTTTACACCGATCATCGAGCTCTGGAATTTCTTATGTCAACAAAATTAACTCACGGCAGATTGTCACGATGGGCGTTGTACCTACAGGAATTTGACTTTAGTATTGTTTACATACAGGGTTCTTCAAATATTGTTGCCGATGCTTTATCACGTGCACCTATGGGTTTGAAACAAAGTGCTGAAGAGGACTACAAGGAAAACAATTATTGTTTGATGTATATTCAAGGTGTTGCGTTTGAGAACTTTATTTCGTCTTCGCCCCAGGACATCGCTAAGGAGCAAAATAAGGATCCAATCTGGAAGGACATTAAGGAGAAGTGGAGGAGAAAGGAAAGCGTGGCGATTAGACAGCATTATTTAGTTCGCAATGACATTCTTTTTAAACGAAAATCGGTCGACAACTCCGTTTGGTTAGTTTGTATTCCTGATGAGTGGGTCAATAAATTGATTTGGTATACGCATTTCAGTTATGCGCACTTTGGTCCCAGAAAATGCTTTCATAAATTACGAGGAAATTGCTACTTCAGTAATATGGAAAAACGTATTCGATCTGTTCTGGCCAAATGCAAATTATGTCAAAAGGCTAAGCCTCCAACGATTTCTCACAGAGCACCGTTGTTTCCCGTCATTCCAGCGAAATTAAAGGAGATGGCTGCAGTCGATTTGTTTGGTCCAGTGGTTCGTTCTGCTAATGGTTTTGCGTACATTTTCGTAGCAGTGGAACTGACATCAAAATATGTGTGTTTTACACCTTTACGCAAAGCAACAGCTCGTTCAGTATCTAATGCTTTCATCAAACATTTTCTTAAAGAAGTTGGTCATGTTGATAAGGTTATATCAGATAATGGATCACAGTTTCGTTCTAAAATTTGGCTTCGTACTCTACAGCGTCGTAAAATTAAACCAATTTTCATTTCACTTTTTCACCCTCAATCTAACGCTTCAGAGAGATGGATGAAGGAAATCAATAAATTGTGCCGTCTTTATTGTCATCAGAATCACAGAACTTGGGATCAGTATCTTCATATTTTTCAAAACATTCTGAATGAACTTCCTAATGACTCGACTTCTTTACCGCCTCTATTGATATTAAAAAATAAAGCACCGACAAATCGCATATCTGAAATCGTTCCTTTTCCGCCTTCACGGAAACTGCGGCATTCTGAAGTTGTCAACCTGGCTCTACGAAATATTGCATCTGCGGCTGCTAGAAGAGAGAAATCAGCTAAGTGTCCTGGTCGTTCAAAATTCTTGTCAGTTGGTCAGAAGGTGTTAATTAAGTCCCACCGTTTGTCTCACAAAGGAAAAGGCTTGTGTCGCAAATTTTTTCTGCTTTATAACGGTCCATATAGAATTCGCAAAATTATTCATGATAACACTGTTGAAGTAGAAACTCTTAAATCTCGACGCTCTAAGGGAATACATCACATATCTAACGTAAAAATTTTTGTGGAATGACATACTTTTGAGAAACCAACAGCTAGATGTAAACATGCGGAGAGTACAAGGATACCGCGCTGTGTTTTGGCGGCGGCACATACTCAAAGCAACAGTGAAGTCTGCGCGCCGCACAAGGCAGTCGTTGACCGCGAACAATTGCTTCCTACGTCACGCGGCTACAGCTGATCGAGCGCTCAGTGCGAATGCACTGACAGCCGTAAACAAATACACAGTCTAGTTTCTCCGATTAAATTAAGTATAAAGCTATAGTGACTTGATGAATTGTGTTATTAATATTCAGTATTTTGCAGGATACGGTTGTATAAAGTATTTGAGAACTTCAGGTAAATTCTGTGCGTGTCCGACGTTAAGACGACCTGCTATCGAGAAATTTTCAGGAAGAATATAATTTCCAAGAAGAAACTAATTAACTAAAAAAGGTAACTATTAATTGAGTTTATTTTTCAGGTAACATAAATCCACTTAGGTACGTACTTTAGACGTAATTTGCTGCTCGCGATTACGTGATTCATACTTTGTGCTAAATTTCATGTTCTATGAATTTACGTGTGAAGCGACGTGCTTGCGTACGTTAACTGATTTTGACAATGATTATTAATGAACTGGGTTGTGACTTGTATATATTATGCATCGCTTGGCTGCACTGCTTTTCCACTGATGTCATATTTTTTAATTATGTGCCTGCTGTGCTTATTTATTTAAATTATAATTGTAACCTGATTTATTGTGCTGATGTGGTTAGGTATGTAAGTTATACTTTGTGATTTATCTGCTTGCGCCTTCATGTTTACTTATTAAGATGACATATGAACATTTATTTGCTTAGGCTGATATGATGCTAATGACTTGTTTATTACGTAAGATATATGTTTGCTGCTTTTTGTATGGATTACATATTTACACATTTCTGTTTTGTTGCCATAACTGCTCTTTAATTTGGTATATAGAAATGCTGATATAAGGTGTACAAACATAGAGTTTAGGTCACACTATGGTATTAATTATAGATTGTTCGCTTGGCAGAGCCTCGTTGTAAGAATTGTGCTGCATACACTTGTTGACATTCTGTTCTCTACTGGTATATTTACTCGCTATTGCATGTTTTGCTTACGCTCAGTGCCATATTTTTAAGATAAAAAAATTAACTGCTATCATTCGACGAACGACATTAGTACAAGAAAGTCATAGAAGTCACATGAGCTGAGGTTTTATGGAAGCTGTATAAATTTATGCTAATAGGAAGGAAGCTAACGACATGACATACCAATACTAGGTTTAGACCATTGACAATTATTACACTGCATTTTTCGTGAGCAATTGAAATAGGAAGTGACACTTGACACAAGAAATACTCCACATGTTTGCTTCTGTCTGCCATAATTCTTGAAGTGGTGTACACACTGTGAAATATTATGATCATTCACACTCCGTAATCGTACTTAATTACTGAGAGTTATTCGAACTAAGTCTGTTAGAGGTCAGGTATGCATTTCTTTTATTTAATGATGGACAAGGAACCAAAATGTATCTTATAATTTATAATGAGTAGAAAATTTGGGTCAGATGGATTACACAGAGGTTGTGTGTGGACACTGTGTCTTCGGATTGTATGGGATGCTGAATTGAAGTTGCATTAGGATTTTATCTGTACTTGTTCGAGGAGACTGACTAGAGGAAAGAGTTGTTATGGAAGTGAAATGATATTGGTGCTGAGGTTTATATGTAGCGACGTATTATTGAGGTATTGAGAGTATATGAAGTTGATGATTATTGGAGTTTTTGTGGACAAGAGATAAGGTAAATGATATTGATGATAAGAGTTATATGTATCGACGTATTGAAGAAGTATTAGTGACGTATTGAGATTGTGTGAAGCTGATGATTATTGGAGTTTTGGTGTATAAGAGGTAAAGTAAGTGAGGAGCATATTTTTTTGTTGGTCTTATGGAACAAGGAGGATGAAGAGAGCAGACTAGAACACTAAAATAGAAGGAAGATAGTCTATACACACACTTTGTTAAATAACTAAGCAGTATATACTTTTTTTTTGGAGAGAGGAAGTAATTGCATATCTTGGCTCACTGACAGTTGTTCAACAACAGTACATTTGATCTGGCTTGGCAAACATTCGTCTTGACTTGATGACTATGACGTTGACTAACTATTATTGACTGTTATACATTGCTGCCACTACTACTTGATACACATGATGAACATTAAATTTTGACAGAATTACATTTACACAATTAACACTATTCAGTTACACAGTAGTACTTAATGTGAATGAAAGATGAATGAGTGTGTTTTGTGTGTTTTCCTTTCCTAATCCTACCCACCTATCTCCTAAGTATTATTTTATTTGTTTGTAGTGGCTTGCACTGACACCCATGAATATTATAGGTTTACTGGTATTTGTGTATTGTAATAGTTAATAGGACAATTATCTGACATCATTTGTGTGTTTGTTATGATTTGTATCTTACTGTAAAAGCATTTGTATGTGCATTCAAACTATTGTTCATGCCTGAACTGTCTGATTAGTGAAGATAAATATTCTGAACTGTTACCTGCACTTTTTCAACATGATGTGTGACATTTAGTCATGTTTAATTTCTGCTGAAGAACTGTGTGATCAGTGATTCTAAAAAATTATGGACTGTTATTTGTACCTTTTCTACATGATTGGTGCCACTAGGACATGTTTAATTTCTGCTCATAAACTCTGATGAACAGTGTGATCAGTGCTAGTGAGTTTGATGGAACTGTTTCTGCTGAGAGATGTGACTTTTTGCTGTTTGCACCTACTCAACATTGCTGGGTGCCTCTGATGGACTGCTTCTACTGAACTAATGTGACTTGTTGCTGTGTGTACCTCTTGAACTTTACTGGGTGCCACAGATGGAACTGCTTCTACTGAAATAATGTCACTTGTTGCTGTCTGCACCTGCTCAATATTGCTGGGTGCCACTGATGAACTGTTTCTACTGAAATGAAGTCACTTGTTGCTGTCTGCACCTGCTCAACATTGCTGGGTGCAACTGATGGACTGCTTCTACTGAAATGGTGTCACTTGTTGGTGTCTGCACCCGCTCTCAACTTTGCTGGGTGCAACTGATGGACTGCTTCTACTGAAATGATGGTCACTTGTTGGTGTCTGCACCTGCTCAACATTGCTGGGTGCCTCTGATGGACTGATTCTACTGAAATAATGTCACTTGTTGCTGTCTGCACCTGCTCAACATTGCTGGGTGCAACTGATGGACTGCTTCTACTGAAATGGTGTCACTTGTTGCTGTCTGCACCTACTCAACATTGCTGGGTGCAACTGATGAACTGTTTTTACTGAAATGAAGTCACTGGTTGCTGTCTGCACCAACTCAACATTGCTGGGTGCCACTGGTGGACTGCTTCTACTGAAATGATGGTCACTTGTTGGTGTCTGCACCTGCTTAACATTGCTGGGTGCATCTAATGAACTGTTTCTACTGAAATGAAGTCACTTGTTGCTGTCTGCACCTACTCAACATTGCTGGGTACCTCTGATGGATTGCCTCTACTGAACTAATGTGACTTGTTGCTGGGTGTACCTGCTAAACTTTACTGGGTGCAACTGATGAACTGCTTCTACTGAAAAGATGTCACCTGTTAGTGCCCCTTTTTGTGTATAAACTAATCATTGAAAGCATTTTATGTGAACATTTGTATAAACTGATTTTTTGTATATTGTGTAAACTATTATGTAAAGTCACATGTATGAAAAGAAGTTGTATTGCTTACTGTATTTCATATGTTAGGTTAGTAAAAGGTCAGTGCAAAGCCAAAATTTTTAACTAATTATGTGATATTTAGGTATTAATATTATCTTTTATTTTTGTCTGTATTTTTCTGGACGAATTTGGTGGTATTTTCACCACCAATGCTGGCAAAAATACCATCAAATTCTGGCCTGTGGAGGAGGGGCATATGAAAGGTGGCTACACTGTGCCACTGCGCCAGAGATTGCGCCAAAGAGTACTATTAAGCCGCCTCCACAGTGCTAGTAGAGAGTTCATAGCAGTCAGTGCTTGTGAAGAGATCGTGGCAGTCAGTGCTTGTTGGGAGTTCATGGCAGGAGTGCTTGTTAGGAGATCGTAGAGGACAGAGTGCGTGTTAAGAGATCGTAGAAGTCAGTGCTAGTAGAGAGCTCGTAGAGGACAGTATGTGTTAAGAGTTCGTACCGAGATGTGCTAGTGGGCACTGCTTGTCGTGAAGTCGGAGTGAGATGTGGTAGTAAAGAGTGTTGTTCCATGTTTTATGCAGTTATTTGATGGGAGAGATAGCAGATGTTATTGTAATGAGTGCATTTCGTCAATATATATGAAGGTAAAAACTACAATGTTCTTTTATTAATTGTGTGTCTGAAATAATGCGTCACTACAGGTTCAGTCAACAAAGCATCTGGCTTGTGTTCTTGTATTAGAGTGAATTCTGGTTTTCTTGCGTAATTATAGTTTTTCTAATTTTCTTTTGTCACGTCAGCATAGTTGATATTTAAAAAAATTCTTGTCTTGTTGGAAAAGAACCGTGCCAGATGTGGACGTTGAGTCACACTCCCACATACAGAACAGTTACATTTGTGCTTGGATTTTGTAGGTTTTATAGTTGCTGGGGACTTAATTAATTAACTGTGTTTACGAAAATTTTCTTACATTGTTCTTTGCAGTCAGATAGCGTAATAATACTAGTCAGGGCCAACCGATTACGAGACTTACGTAATCGGACATACTAAAACTAAAAAATATTTTCAATTAATATTTAATTAAGCCCCCATGCACCATTCCATTCAGACGTCTGCCATTTCCAGTTCGCTTGGCATTTGCCATGACTATTAATAAGTCACAAGGTCAAAGAACATCGATTTGTGGGTTGGATCTAGAAAATCCGGTCTTTTCACGTGGCCAATTATATGTAGCGTGTTCTCGCGTTGGAAAACCGTCAAGTTTATTCATTTGTACTGCTCAGGAATTGACTAAAAATATTGTTAATCAACTCGCATTAAGATAAAATTAAATAAACATTATTGATTATAACGAATTGTTTTTAGAAAAATTGATGTTATTTCAAAATAAAGAATAAGGAAATTATTATATTATTTGTCTTGCATTTTATATTTTGTTTAACATCCTAATCGCTCGAAATATCATGCAGGACAACATCTGTCGGGTCCGCTAGTTAATGAATAAAATGCCTTGATATGGCATAGTGCTCCGGTAAAGTACTACACATATTAACGCCGTGACAGCAATGTAAACGGAAGCTCACGCGGCTACAGAATAGCATACGTCACGGTACAGAGACGAATGTAACAAGTTATGCCTCATTTAAATCGGAGGAGTATATCGTTGTGTACTCTCTTCTGGGTGGGTTTGAAGGAGAGGGGAGCGTGCATTCTGCGTCTATTCTGCAAGCATTAAAAGTCAAGCAGAACGTTTGTAAGGGTGCGTCAGACAGGAGTCTCACATCGTCTGTAAGAACGACCTCGCTTAATGGTTATTCATCTTGGAAGAGTATATTTAGTAAATATTACCAATTTAGTACTATTCAGTAGTATTCAGGATTCTCTCAACGCATTCACAGTGGACTTATCCCTTAGGGAGTTTGTTATCGGCGATTAACAACCGTCTGCAAGCAACAAAACCTTCATGAATGTAACAGTAGAATGTGGAATGACTTACACTTACCAATGATACTGCAAGGGGTGAGTTACTCAGACCGATATACCTTGAGTGAAGAAAAACAAATGTAGACACTGAAATGAACTCCACACACCAACTCAGATCACATTTGCTTGACACTATCCTCCACTCCACACAAGAATTTCTGCTCGTGTAGAGGCACGGAGTGTTTGTATTTAAGTACTTTTTGCTGCGTATCATCCGTCGAGCGAGCGCTTGTATGTGACTGTTACGTGAGGAGCTGTTGTACCAGCACACTCTCCAAAGGAACCTGCTGACGAGCTGTCTGGATCGGAAGACCTGCCTTTATTGACGGATTTAAGCTGCTTCGCCACACCGAGGATATCTACTTCCGAATTAGTCAGGGTGTCAAGTGTTGTTGACTCGAATTCAGGAATATTTACTTGCTCTTCTTTGCTGAAGGGGTTTCGGGAAACTGTCTCTAATGTCTCCGCTTTAGTGTCACCGCCGTTGGTAACACCACGGTTGACTCTGCACAGAGGAAGTACGGACTGTGTCCTGCAGCTGGTGTACTCCACGTGCGGCCAGAATCCCTTTGGACTTTCTCATATTTCTCTTCCGTCTGTCCTGACAAATGTTTTCGCAGAGTGTCGTTGTCCTGCGGTCGCTGCTTTCCTTTCTCGTCGCGGCCCTCCCAAGCAGCAGAAACCTTAATTGCAACCATCCTGTAGTTTACTTGCATCTTGTTTTGACTTTTTTATCCTGCTCGACTTTTACTGTAGATTCCACTTACACTCCAAGCAGGTTTATCTTCGTGTATAAGGAAAAGCAACTCAACTTGTGCCTCTGGCTGCATTTTAAAACTGCCTATTCAACTGAACTATTTCTGTCTATTTGTCTGTATTCTTAGTTTTTGTGTTCTTTTATGACTACGAGGATTTTCATTAACTGTATACCTACTCATTGTTCCCTATGCCTAAAGTAACTTGTGCATTTCATGTGTAAACCTGTTGTTTACGCTCAAACACAAACTACAAGTTGTTGAGTGCCTGTCACGTCCTGACTGTTTTACAACACGAGGGAACTGGCTGTGGAAACGGAAGTGGATAATAATATGGTGGAGGTTACTTCTGACACCTTTCCGTAGACGCTCCTGCACTTAACTAACACCACGTGGACACAGTGGGAACAACTGAAGGCCAAGTTCTCTAGCGTGGCGCATGCGTGATGGCGCTGGATCGGTGGTAACAGACGCGTCACGAGTTCGTGGATTCTGGGACCAATGGCGGTCCCACGGCAGTCTGTTGCGATAGGATGAAAAACCAGACAGAGATCTTAATAGACGAGTAGTCCAAAGATATTTCTCGCATCGTCACTGAGGACTAACCCGAGATGGGCTTTTACTTACCAAATATTCTACAATGCTTTAATCCGAAATCACTGATATCTGGGAAGCGTGTCAATACAAATGGCAAAATTTCACCTCGGTTCTTGATTGGTGGCTGAGTTACAGAAAGTCTAGTGTCCGAAAGGACCTTGTCTGCTACTGCTGTGATGCAGCTTTTAGGAAAAGGAGGACAATGCAATTTCACAATCAGTGTTTGAAAGACGTATTAAGCCCTTCTGCTAATCTTAACGGGAACCGGTACATTAAGCAAAGACACATCAAAAGTGTTTATTCTTGTGGACGTGAAATTTTTCACTCGAGTTCAAACATTTTGATGAGAGTACAACAGTGACATGAAGAAGATTCAGCTCTATTTCAGTTTCTCTACACCTGACTCAACCAGTATATCGCTACCTGCTACGCACGTCTCGCGAGAAGAAGCGTGAAAGTGAAAATTAAGGAGAACGGAGGTCAGTTCTGCTACAGAGATAATTATGGAGAACGGAGGTCACACGGTGGCTTACAGGCAGTGACTCACTCCGCGTCTGCAACAGTAAAAGCCCGAAACAGCTGTCGTACTGAACGTATCCTCTGCCACACACACAAAAATGCGTCTGTGAAATTATCATATAATTTCAATTTTTTCAAATCAGTAAATTATTTCAGAAAGGCGTTACCTTGTGAATTTTCAAGCAGTTTTGACACAAAGTGAGATGCGTTCGATTTTATGTTCATGCATAGATAATTACGATAGCAGTTCTGGTGCAGTTATTGTTTACAAGTCTAAAGATAAAGATTAACAATATTCAGGACCAATATTTTAAACAGAGGTATCTGTTTTGCAGACACATCGCATGTATAAATTACATTGAAAACGACCTGCTCTCTCGCAGGCGAATTGGTTGATGAACTGGCTACCCTGGATTTCGCATCGTGTAGCGTGTGCTTCGCATACTCGCGTTCAAAATTTGTTACACAGTTCTGTCACACTGGACTGGGATTCACGTACTTCGATATCGAAATAAATTTTAACAATTTCTCAGATACCAACCACACACTTAAAAGCACGAGTTTAAATAAATACAGTAAGTTTCAAAATGTATGGCGTCCGTTTCGACAGCAGATGTCTGCCGTGAGTGCCGTAGTGTTTGATGATGCGAAGAACGCAGATGGGGTTCTGGGCTGTTTTCCCTCTGCTGAAGACTGCCATACCGTTGCAAAGTGCCGTAACAGCTGTGTGCAACAGATGAAAGGCGTTAGGCGCGATCCGAATTTTGGGGAGTCGCCGTTTCTCAGCAGGCTGTAGCGCCGTCGCCGCTCGTCGTCAGAAAATCACGCCTGATTCCTGCATTTTGTAGAAGAGTTTGTCCACTTTAATTTTGTGTAGGGTTTTCAACTTTGAGAAACGCATAGTCTTTGTGAAATAAACGAAAATCTGAGAAATAGTCTGAAAATTTTGAGGCTTTCTGGATTTTTCGTTATGAAGCCGACCTCCTACAAGGCATCGAGCACGAAATCTGGATTTAGTGGCCCAAAACACATAATTATAGAACTGCTGAGAAAAAATGTCCCCCAGTCTCGTAGTAATTGGTTTATTTGGTCATCGGGCATAGGGTCGCTCTGGATAGTTACTCCTAACTTACAGTTTCCAGTAATTTGTCGTCACCAGTGTAGTTGTGCAGTAGTGGATTTCTTTTCCTGTGTATGTACAGTATATCATATTTATGTACTTTCACCGTCAACAGACTGAGCCTGCTGCATTCACCAACGCTCTGCAGGTCACTCAGCAAATCGGTACTGTCTCCTGGCGCCGCTGCTTCCTCACAGAGAATGTTGAGGAGCTTCCGTGTGTAACGCCGCCACATGAGGGCCACAGAAGCTCTTGTTCAGAATACAGTCTGCCACTTTGGTCACACATGCACGCACGGGGACGCCAAGTCTAATTGTATCACAGCAGACAGGGGAATGAGTGTTCCATGTGGTCTGCTTCCAAAACGCCTACAGAGACGCAAAAGTGCACTTTGGAAAATTGCTGTATATATCCACTATTAGCTCCATGTCTCACGTGATTGAGTATATCTCTCTGAGAGATGGTAGTTTGTTTTGTAAGAGGAGCATGCAGGTGTGTGGGAAAGGAATGATTTTAGGTGGTTCTCCAATTCTCTTTATTTTAAGGTGAGCTGGCAAGACAGCTGCAGATGGTGTGAGCATGGTGTGGTGTTTGCACTGCTACCAATGTGACATTGCAATTAAGCACGAAAAGTACTTGTGCAGTGCAGGCACAGAAGTGAATTCAGTCTGAGGTCGCAAGTGAAGGTACATTCTAAACAAACAGCTCATGTGGCAGTAATTTGAGTATGGTGCACTCTGCACTGGTTGAACACAGCACCATAGAGGCTGCTAGCAAATTGTTTGCAGTAATTACGTAATGTAGCGAACTGGTGCAAAGAACTAACGTTAATACAGGTGGGTGACGTGAGTATTGGGGCAAAACCTGTACAGTCCGACTTCGCATTGTTGCCAGGCATACCCAAGATGGCGGTGATAACGTCATCCAAGATGGCGTCATGTATACTTCTCAACAGCGCATGACGTCATCCAAGATGGCGGCTGTGACATCGTCCAAGATGGCGAATTTTCCTGAGTGGGAAATTTGAATTTTGCCTGGAAGAAGGTCAATTGGGCTACCTCCTCTAAGCTAACCCCCTCCCCTCCCCCAGAAAAATGGCGGGAAGTTCAAATTCCAGCAGGCTAATGCATCACACCTAAGAAAATGCCAGGAAAGAAAGGTCATTTGGGCTACCTCCACTAACCTAAGTCACCCAACCGCCACCTCTTCCTAGAGATTGGTGAGAAAAGGACTCAGCCTGCACTGGGCTGTTGGAGAGAATAAGGAAGGAGTGTACTTTATTTATTTTGGAACAATTTATTTAGGTATGGAGTATATTTAACACAGTGATACAGAGCACACGATTTGACATGCTTGGACGATTATACACGCTTGGGGTCGCGCCACACGGCCTACAGACATGCAAACCACTAACAGACTCTGCAGAAATGCATGTTAATCATCAGCTGTTGAAATCGTGCACCAGTCTTTATTTAAACAATTTGAGCCACTAACGCCATCCAGTGTGGGTGTTTGCCATGAGGTCCAGAGCCCAACTGACTTAGTACACAGTACCACCACGAGAGGGCTCTGTCGTCCATCCCGTGATGTAATCCAAGATGTAGGAAATGATGTCAGCTGATGACGCAAGCACTGTTAGGCCTGTGACATCACAGACACACTGATAGGGTTCCCACCCCAATTCCAAGATAGCGGCGGTGGCAAATTCAAAAAGTACCATACCTCCCTCCCAGGTGGCAAATTCAAAAAGTACTTTACTGTACGACAGAAGCAGTTCAAATATGACCGTGACTGTACCTCGATTCACGGTACTGCCTATGAGTACATGTAAGCCTTTATTACTATGCATTTACTTTTCCGGCACTACACCTTTACCTCCTGAGTTGAGTATCGTACTAAACCAATGTTGTAGTTGAAAGGTTAATATTAGTAAAGGCGACATCTGTCTATGCTAGCCATCCCTCCTGCATGTATTTTCAAATGAGAACTCTGCTTCTCAAATGCGTATTTGGATTCTACACCTGAATATATGTACTGTTCCTCGTTCGTCGTAGATGGTGATAAAGTCACAAAATATGAAGTGTCCATGTTCTTGCAGTTAACAACTGACGCATTTGATCATACATTTTATTTATGTAGTAAATAAAAAGCTTTCTGTTGTGAAGGTTGACATTTATGTTCGAAATTTGCTTTGATGATTCAAATATGATTGTACAGTGTAAATAATATGTCTAGCCATTTATATTTCGGGCAAATAATCTACTTGTAAGGATTTAGAAGCATACATCACCAACGGAAAGATCGATACCGCCTACAGGAAAATTAACGACGACTTTGAAGCGAAAAGAAGCAGCTGTATGAATATCAAGAGCTCAGATGGAGAACCAGTCCTAAGGAACGAACGGAAAGCTGAAGGAGTATATAGAGGGCCTCTACAAGTGAGGTGTATTGAAGGCAATATAACAAAAAGTCATATCTACCAAATAAGGTGTATTGAAGGCAATATAACAAAAAGTCATACCTGCCAAATACTAACACCTTATTCTTTAGAGAAGAATGGAAAAACTGGCTGAAGCAGATCTTGGGGAAGATCAGTCTGGATTCCGGAGAAATATGGGAACACTGGCGGCAATACGGACCCTACAACTTCTCTTAGAAGATAAGTTAAGAAAAGGCACGCTTACCTTTGTGGTATTTGTAGACTTAGAGAAAGTTTATTGCAGTGTCGACTGGGATATTTTCTTTGATATTATGAAGGCATCAGTGGTAAAATATAGCGATTGAAAGGCTGTTTACAACTTGTACAGAAATCAGAGGGTAGTTTACGAATCGAGGTGCATGAAAAGGGAAGCTGTAGTTGTGAATGGCTTGAGACGGGGTTGTAGCGTATCCCCGATGTTATTCAATTTCTACGCTGAGAAAGGAGTAATTGATACGAAACATAAATTTAGGGTGGGAATTAAAGTCGAGAGAGAAGAATTAAATGCTTTGAGGTTGGGGTTAAACATCGCAGAGGGAAAACAAGAGGTGAATACAGTAAGCAGAGGCAGTTGGATGTAAGCTGCAGTAATTATTCAGAGTCTTGCAGAGTATAGAGTAGCATGTGGAGCTGTATCAAACCAGTCTTCAACCCGAGGACCACAACAGCAACAAGCTACTTGTGTGGTGACGCAGCTTTCTGTTGCTACGGGGCTGACTGTAGTGAGACCATCAGAATGCTCCACTTCGGTGGCCACCCTCGAACCCCGCCATCAGAGTCACTGACTCCGGTGCGAGTTTCCATCCAACCGGCGTCACCCGCACGCTGACCGCCACGCGGCTACTGGTGGAATACAAACCACAGCCGCTGTGTTGTGGCGAAACGTGGGTGGAGCGACGGCGGCTGGCGCATCTGGCACGGATGCTCACAGAAGGCAGGCGCCGCATTGGGGACAGGGAAGGCGACTCACCGAAATCAAGCATCCACATGGGAACAGAGAACTACCACATCCACGTCATTTTTATGGATTACGCCAAACGTGTTTCTAATCAAACATTGAAACGACTAAGTATATTGTACTGTACAAACAGATTTGCAACACTAACGAAAATGTCTAACCTAAATATCAGCCGTTAGAGGGCAAGGGTTTACATTTACATCGTAAATGAAATGTACAGGGTGAATCACAATGTTTTGACGATTTCAAATTTCAATAACACCCAAAGTAATGACGAAACATAGATTAACGTTCTACACATGATGCAACTTTCCTTATGACAAGCTACAATCGCAGCTACACAATACTCGACCCATTTCACTCAGCTTTTTAACACATATTTCATACGAGATTGCTGAAGGAATTCCGGAATTCTCGTCGTGAATTCGAACAATTAACTGTTGCGAGCTTCTCGGCCCGTCGGAGTACGCTCTCGCCTTCAGAGAAGGCAACAGTCTGGCACAGTCAAATCAGGCGAAAGAGGCGGCTTTTAGAGGCAAGAGCGTTTGGGAGTAATGTGGTTACCAAACGCTTCACGGGGAACTCGCAAGATATCGTTAGATGTGTGGCATGTCGCGATGTCTTGTTGGAATCAAAGTCTACGACTGCGAAACGTGTGGATCAGGAACGTCTGCAACACGTCTGCACACCGTGTGGTGATCGCACTTCCTTCGACCACTACGACCTCATTACTTGATGTGTCCAAGGCGAGCGCCTGCATCTTCGGCTACCCGCAGAACGGACCTGTAAAGCGGGCCGCAGACAGAGTGGGGGTTAGCTTTGCCGCTCCCCGGTCTACGCAAACTCCAATCCGCGCCCACTACGAGAACCTCAACTGCGTGTTCGGATTCTACTTCCGAATATACGTACTGTTTACTCAAATCACTGTTTCTCATTCGTCGTCGATGGATCTACAGTCGAAAAATATCAAGTGTGTCTGTTCCTGCAATAAAGAACCGACGCATTTCATCCTACGATTTATTTACGCGGTAAATAGAAACCTTCGTGTTCTGACTGCTGATACCTATGTTCGAAATTTGTTTTAATGTTGCAAATATGGTTGTACAGTATAAATAATATGGCTAGCCATTGATATTTCTGACACATGAGTTACTTCTAAGAATTTAGAAGCATACATGACTAGGGAAAGACAGATACCACCTACAGGAAAATTAAAGAGGCCTTTGGAGAAAAAATAAGCAGCTGTATGCATAGCAAGAGCTCTGATGGAAAATCTGTCCTAAGGAAAGAAGGTGAAGCTGTGGAAGGACTAGCAGAAGGTCTCCGCAAGAGATCGCGGTATCCACGGTTCTACTTTCTTCCGCGCAGTACGTGACGGAACGTAGTCAGCAGTGTATCCTGGGGCGGCCGTGGTATGTTTTAAATCGTCAAAACATTGTGAAACACTCTGTAGAAGCGAACAGGCTCTGTTGATATTTGTTGATTAGAGCGCCCTCTACGACGAACGGAAAACAATGGTTCGAGTAAACTGTTCGTATTTTTTAACATTCAATTCGCATGTGAGATAAAAATTGGAGGAAGTGATAGGGCGAGGTGTCACATTTGGAAGTGCAAAGTTGACACTGCCCATGCAGGAGGGGTGGTTGGGAGGTGGCTAGTTTGTGTCACAGACAGATGGCCCCTTTACTAATACTAACTTTTCACATGGAACATTTTTCTCATACAACACGTCATTTCTGAGTTACGTAGTTGTCTCAAGCTAAAACAAATTCCATGCATGTATTAAAATCAAAGATTGACACTTGCTCTTCCAACACACAATAAAGTTCTTTTTATTTCCTGAGATTAACCATTGTTGTGTTACATTTAATCATTATTTACTTTAATATTCCGGACAGTCTACCTCTTTCAACCACATTTACTATAGATAAAAACTTACGAACAAATAATCTTTGAGAATAAAAGGGGCCGTAATTGCACGAATGGTGCACTTTTGTTTTTCGACAGGAAATCTGTTTATTACACGCATGCGCAGCATTCTACTACGATTGCACCTTGCCCGTACTTCAGATATCTGCAACGTGGTGTGATAAAGGTTATGGACATCTCTTGAATGTTGGCTTGTTTTTCTGCTAATCACGCAAGTTACCTGGCGACTGGTAAGGAACATGGTTCACAGGCAACTACGTAATTCCTTTCTGTTCTACACTGAAGAGCCAGAGGAACTGGTACACCTGCCTAATATCGTGTAGGGCCCCCGCAGGCACACAGAAGTGCTGCAGCGCGATGTGTTATGGATTCGAATATCATCTGAAGTAGTGCTGGAGGGAATTCACACTGTGAAACCTGCAGAGCTGTCCATAAATCTGTAATAGTTCGAGTGGCTGGAAATCTTTTCTGAACGACACGTTGCAGGGAATCCCAAATATCCTGAATAATGTTCATACATCGGGACTATGGTGGCCAGCGGAAGTGTTTAAATTGAACAGTGTTCCTGGAGTCACTCTGCAGAAATTCTGGACGTGTGTGGTGTCACATTGTCCCGCTGGCATTGCCCAAGTCCGTCGGAATGACCAGCGGGCACGAATGGATGTAGGTGCTCATAGAGGATGTTTACGTACATGTCACCTGTCGAGTCGAATCTAGACTTATGAGGGGAACCATACAACTGCCGTCGCCCCACACCATTACACAGCGTCCACCAGCTTGAACAGTCACCGGCTGACATGCAGGGTCCACGAATTCATGAGGTTGTGTCCATACCCACACGCGTCCTTCCGCTCGATACAATTTGAAACCAGACTCGTGCAACCAGCCAACATGTTTCCAGTCACAACAATGCATTGTCGGTGTTGACGGTCGCAGGCGAGGCGTAAGGCTTTGTGTCGTGGTGTCATGAATGGTACAGGAGTGGGCCTTCGGCTCCGAAAGCCCATATCGATGATGTTTTGTTGAATGGTTCACATGCTGACACTTGTTGATGGCCCAGCATTGCAGCAATTTGTGGAAGAGTTGCACTTTTGTGACGCTGAACAATTCTCTTCAGTGTCGTTGGTCTCGTTCATGCATGATCTTTTTCCGGCCGCAGCGATGTCGGAGATTTGATGTTTTACCGGACTCCTGATACTCACGGTACTCTCGTGAAATGGTCGTACGGGAAAATCCCTACTTTATCGCTACCTCGGAGATTCTGTATCCCATCGCTTGTGGGCCGTCTATAACACCACGTTCAAACTGACTTAAATCTTGATAACCTGCCATTGTGACTGCAGTAACCGATGTAGCAACTGCGCCAGACACTTGTTGTCTTATACAGGCGTTGCCGACCGCATGGCCGCTTTCTGCCCGTTTACATGTCGCTGTATTTGAATACGCATCCCTAAAGTAGTTTCTTTTTCGTTTCAGTGTATTTACGTGGTAAATAAAGACCTTTGTGGTCTGACGTTTGTCATCTATCTTCGAAATTTGCTTTAATGATGCAAATAGGATTATACAATGTAAATAATATGGGTATCCATCGATATTTCAGACAATTAAGCTACTTGTAAGGGTTTAGGACCATACATCACTAGAGAAAGACAGATACCGCCTGCAGGAAAATTAAAGAGGCCTATGGAGAGAAAAAAGAAGCAGCTGTATGAATATCAAGAGCTCCGATGGAAAACCTGTCCTAAGTAAAGAAGGGAAAGCCGAAATGTGGAAGGAGTATGCAGAAGGTCCCCACAAGAGGTCGCGATATCTAGGGTTCTACTTTCTTCCGCACACCACGTGACGGGACATAGTTAGCAATGTATCCTGGAGCGGCCGTAGTGTATTTTCAATCGTTAAAAAATTATGAAAACCCTGTAGAAGCAAATGCGTCTGTCGTTATTTGCGAAAACAGACTCAGTAGATATCTGTTAATTAGAGTGCCATCTACGACGTAAACTTTACGTATTTCTGACGCAGAATCCGTATATACAATAAAAATTGGTGGAAGGGTTAGGCAGAGGGGAAAATTTGGTGGAAGGGTTAGGGGAAGTGGTCACATTAGGGAATGCAAAGTTAACACTGCCCCTTCAGGATTGGGTGTTTTTGAGGTGGCTAGTTGCAGCACAGGCAGGTGGCCTGCTTACTGACAATAAGAGTGTACCTATGTAATGTCTCCACGGAATGTAATATTACGATGATGCGTTACCGTAACTGAGACGATAACGCACTTTGCTGTTGCAACAACGTTCTTTGCTGTGAAAAAAGTATGTAGTTTTTTTTGCAATTGTTGGAGATAAGGAATGGCGATTGCACATTGCGTTTTTTTATGTCAGATAAATTTGCATATATTCGTATTTTGGAGCGCAGAAGTCAACTTGTAATTGCAATTATCAAGAATAAAAAATTTGTATTATGAAAAATAAGGTAAATATCGTACACGAACTTCTATTCGGTGTTGGATCGCCGGACCTTCATAAAAACTATTAGTGTGTTTGACAATACGGTGCATAGTGATTTCTTCGCGGATTATGGGGAGTACGTACGTCCTATACGCACAGTGTTAAATTTGCAGTATTGATGACCCATTATCTCAGAACCTGTAACAGATAGAGATCTGAAATTTTTGGGATATATAGTATCACTCCTTTTCTGATTACTATACCAGAATCAAAATGTACAGAGAAATAATTAGATAGTTATGATTTTTAAAAAATGTTCTTCCATATTTTCTTTTAAAAGTCCACTTTTTCTTCCGTAAGTAAAAAACCGTTAGAGGTAGAGATGTTTCGGGAGGTTCAGTAGGTGCAGTGTACTAAGTGGTAACATAGCGCAAAAGTAGAGATATGTATCTGTAATAGTTCCTGATATAATGGGTTAAAAATATCATTTCTGGCAAATCAAGTTCAAACATTTTATTTGATATTAACTTATACATGAAGGCATGCCAGCTTCTAGAAACAGCCAGGCCCATAATCAGCATTATCTGGATCCTGTTCTAGACTTTCCTGCAAACCTGGAAGCTTCCTTCTTTTCCTGCCTCTTGCTTCTTTAGTCATTTCTTCTGCAGCACGATGGGGTTTCATGATCCTAAGTCGATCCATTCGCTGAAAGACTTGCAGTGTTGGCACCTGCAGTGATACCAAGTTCCTCTAGTGCCCCAATTCTCCGCTTTATACCATCATTAAACGCTATCACAGCATCACAAACACCCAAGCATAGAGTTCTCCTTCCTACATTTTTTGGTATGCGGGTCCAAATTACATTATTGAAAGACTCACTCGGGTTTTATGTTCGACCATGGAGACATTTGGAAAGAAGGTCAGGATGAGCTAATTCTCTATATATTGATTTAGTGGCTTGCGTCACTGCAGATGGTGTGGTACTTTTGTGCCTAAACTGTTCCTCGCTACCCGCTGCCTGAGCTTTGCGGTACTTGCACCATGAATCAGCACCAGGCGGACAAAGACCATGTGTAGCTGGGTGTGTCATCTGTGGGAGAATGTAGCCCACACTGCTCGTTGCATCCCTTGTAGGTCATGTGTATCGTTTCTTATTTCCATTCCATAACAATGCTGGAGTCCATCAATGTTTTTGTCTGTAAGTCTTCCTTTACCATTTAGAGTCTTTCCATCTGATAACTTCTCTTTTCCTTTTGTCTGCTTCAGTTTTCGGAGACGTGTTCCCATCCGTTTTTGAACGTGGCCCACACATTCAATCTTAACAATCTGCTTATCACCATAAGGTTGGCTTTCCACTACTGATTTGTAAGCTTTTGAATCACCACCGCCCAAGTACTCAGTGTAGCACACACCTCTCTCCTGTTGTGAATGTCTGAACACAGGAACAACTGCAGCAGCCTCCATACCCCCGCTAGTTTCCTCATAATTCTTAGCACAATTTCTTTTATGTCTTCACTTGTTTCATCAACTGATCTACACTGACGACAGTATTTAGTTAGCACTTCAATGTCCAAAACTTTACCTGTGTCAACACTAGTGACAGTTGCAACTGCGTTTTTTGATGTCTGACCTCTCTTCTGCCATGTGCCATCAGCTGCCACAGATAAGTCTGTTGGGCTATTTAATTCTACTGCTTCTTTAGCAGCAGCTTTCATAGAAGCAACAGCAACAGATTTGACACACTCACCAATTACTTCTGCGTACTTACTTGATCTGGTTGGTGGGTTTGGCAAGTTCAGCGTAGCACATAATACTTCAGCTGCAGTCAATCCGTTCCCAATGCACCTCATTCCATACAGGAATCTAACATTGCCCTCAAACAAGTCATTCTTGCACTTTTCAGAAAGCCAAAATGATGTCGAGAGCCTGCAAACTTTGCACTGAATATCAAGTTTGTTAGCCAGTCCAGTTCTTGCAGGCGAGTCCTCAGAGATGCTAATTTGCCCACCACAAACCTTACATGACACAGCATCTTGCAAAACTTGTCCTAACACATTCAAATCTAAAAGAACATAACCTAAACTATTTTGATCTTTGCCAATAAATAAATCCTCATGGTCTCCAAGTTTCCTCTTCGAAGCACTAGTAAGAGTGTCCTTATCATGGGTCTGTGAAAAATCTATTTCAGGATCAACACTGGATTCAGATTTTGTGATATGCTGATTTCCATGAAAACGTCGCTTCTTAAAACAACCTTTTCGTTTCGTCATGTTGAAAAGAGGTATAATAACACACCAAACCACTATGTTTTCAGTTCAAAACTTATGAAACACAACAACCAAAAAGTAAATAAACAAAATGCATGTGCTGTACCGCCATTTCTCTTTACACAGTGCATCCAACCTCTTAACACGAACATTAACATGATTTCAAGTAATAAATATCTGAAAACCACAGCCTTCTAGATTGAATAGTACAAGAGATAGAGATACAAGTCAGTGCAGAATGACCGGATAATTTTATACATGCACTAATAAATTTGAAATGACAAAAACTACACTTCCAATTGGAATTTTTCGACAAATAATGCATCAAATTGTTCAGGAGAGATCAAATATTAATAAGAGATAATAATCCGAAAATGTCACTTTTTGACCAATTACCCTTAACAATACTGGGCGAATCTGCTACCATCACGGTCCGAACGACGCGCAGTATTTCGTCGTCAGCTTGCGTGTTCAAGGCGTTCCCTAAGGGGGGACAGTTTGTTAGTCAGAAGATACCACTCTGCCACTGTTGTTCAACCTTCTCATTCTGAGAGTGTTTCCAGAAAATCTCATGGCGGATGTGAGTACTTTAGCTGCCAAGGGAGACGGAGTCTTCATCGCGAGTTGTAGCAGTTTTCGCCGACTTTGCCCGGCGTCCTCTGAGAACCGGAGAAACGGAAACCTCCGACCGCCAACTCGTCCTGTACCTAACCCGTTTTCTCATTATAGCAGCCATAAAGAAAACATAATCATCTAAAATGAATTTTTAGCACAGATTTTAATCTTAGACAGATAAAATTTTAGAATGAATGCATCTAGGCAAAAAAAAAAAGATCAAAAAGAGTTTAATAGCAGTACCTTTCTTATCTGTGTCAAAGTCAAAGATCAAGTTGCCTAATTAATTAATTTATTTTTACAACGTAGCAGATAATTATACCTAGAACATTTTCCTCTACAAAACGTAGTTTTTGAGATGTGTAGTTGGGTCTAGTTAAAACAAACTCCGTGTATATATTACAATCAAATATCTGACGCTTGCTCTTCAAACACAGTATTAAGTTTCTTATTTCCTGAGATTAACGATTCTTCTATTACATTTAATTTTTATTTGCTTTAATATTGCGGTTCGTGTGCCTTTCGCAGCCACAGTTGCTATATACAAAAACTTACGAGCAAATACTCTTTGACATAAGAAGAGGCCGTAATTGCACAACAGCTGCACTTGAGTTTTTCCACGGGAAATTTGTTTATCCATCACATGCGTAACATTCTAGAAAGATTGCGCCTTGTCCGTACTTCAGATATCTGCAGCGTGGTGTGATAAAGGTTATGGACGTCTCTTGACTGCTGGCTTGTTTGTTTGCTAATCGCACAAGTCACCTGACGATTGATAGGGAACATGATTCACAGGCAACCACGAAATCCCTTCTGTTCTACACTGAAGAACAAAGGAAATTGGCACACCTGCCTAATATCGTGTAGGGCCCCCACGAGGATGCAGAAGTGCCGCAACACGACGTGGCATGGACTCGACGAACATCTAAAGTAGTGCTGGAGGGAACTGACACGGTGAATCCTACTCGGCTGTCCATAAATCCGGAAGAGTAAGAGGGGGTGGAGATCTCCTCTGAACAGCACGTTGCGAGGCGTCCCTGATATGTTGAACAATGTTCATGTCTCCGGTGTTTGGTGGCCAGCGGAAGTGTTTAAACTCAGAAGAGTGTCCCTGGAGTACTCTGCAGCAATCCTCGGCGTGTGGGGTGTCACATTGTCCTGCTGTATTTGCCCAAATGCGTCGGAATGCTCAGCGGACACGAATGGATGTAGGTGACCAGATGGCATTCTACCGTACATGTCAGGTGTCAGAGTCGTATCTAGACGTGTCGTGGGTCCCACATCGTTCCAACTGCACACGCCCCACACCATTACAGAGCCGCCACGAGCTTGAACAGCCCCTTGCTGACATGCAGGGCCCACGGATTCATGAGGTTGTCTCCATACCTGTACATTTCCATCTGCTCGATACAATTTGAAACGAGCCTCGGTCCGACCAGGAAACATGTTCCCAGTCATCAACAGTCCAATGTCAATGTTGACAGGTCGTGGCAAGGTGTAAAGCATAGTGTCATGCAGTCTTCGAGAGTACACGAGTGGGCGCTAGACTCCCAAAGCCCATACCGATGATGTTTCGTCGAATGGTTCACACGCTGACACTTTTTGATGGCCCAGCATTCAAATCTGCAGCAGTTTGCGGAAGGGTTGTACTTCTGTCGCTTTGAACGATTCTGTTCAGTCATCGTTGGTCCCGTTCTTGCAGAATCTTTTTCCGGCCGCAGTGATGTCAGAGATTCGACTTTTTGCGGGATTCGTGATATTCACGGTACACTCGTGGAATGCTCGTATGGGAAAATCCCCACTTCATCGCTACCTCGTAAATGCTGTGTCTCATCGCTCGTTCGCCGACTATAACACAACGTTCAGACTCACTTAAATCGTGATGACGTGCCACTGTAGCAGCAGGAACCGATCTAACGACTGCGCCGGAGACTTGTCATTTTATATAGGCGTTGCTGACGCAACGCCGTATTCTGCATGTTTACATATCTCTGTATTTGGATACGCATGCCTGTAGCTGTTTGTTTAGCACTTCAGTGTATGTGATTTCGAATGCTCTGGACCATGACAGAAGTAATGTTATTTCCTTCTCTCTCCCTTGGGTGGTTTCAACCAAGAGCCACAGCCAGTGCTCCCGAGTAACTCTCTTAGAGGGAACAGTATTCTAGGACATGGCTGGCAGCTCGTGCTGGGCTGTGAACGCCCGCTGCAGCTGGCTGGCTGGGTCGGTGTACTGGAAAACGCGCCCAGCGAAAAACGCGCCCAGTGAGATTCGTGCCCAGAAAGCGTCCAGGACGGGTCCGCTAATCCCCTTGCCCCGCAGACAAAAGAGCCGAGGGACGCTGCCTGGAGGTTTCCGAGCTGGAGTTTTCAGCCGTCAGACAGAGAGAGAGAGAGAGAGAGACAGACAGAGAGAGAGAATTAAATTTCAACCACACACCACTTTAAACTGCAGTAAATACAAGAGATTACATTCTTTTGCTTCACTTGCAGTACCATTCAGCAGTCATTACCAATATCATTTTCATTATAACAACTACACTTCTTGAATACTCAGAAATATCATGTGACTCTATACTTAGCGATTAGTAATGTCACTTAATTTTAACTCTTAATTTATAAAAACTAGCAACGAATTGGGGTGGTGACTCTTGAATGAAAAGTACAATTGTAAAGGGTTGACTTTGAAAAGGGTTCGCCTTTGTTTCGGTGTATTGTAAAACACATATACTATATTTTAAAAATAATCTGATTTCCATCACACTTTATCCAGGCTTTGGACTGGCTAAAAGATCGAAAGTCATTTAGGGGTGTTTAAAATCAGCTTATAAGCATCGTCAATATTTTTTTAATTTTATTATTTTTTATATAAGTTGCTATTTACATTTGAACACTATTGTATCTATATACGTCTTCTGATAAATTCAGTCAAGTTTCTGTAGGTAGGATATGGCTTTCAAGCAATCCTTGATCTCACCATCCTCTTCGTATTTTTCCCAACCTTTCATCACGTTTCATGTAGACTGTTTTTGTCCGTTCACCTTCCATACTCAGTTCTGCCCTCATTAAGACGCTCGCTGAATTTTCTGCTTCTGTTTTCAAACACCTAAAACGTCATTAATTTTCGAATTTGGTTTAGCAAGCATGTTATTAACTTTGTGGAGCCAACCTTCGACAGCGTTGGTTTTTCGGTGGCGCCGTTTTTAGCAACTCCAAAGGTGATAACGGTTTCATCATTTTCCAACCATCTATCTACGAAGTAGTCAAAAAATTCAGAAAGTTTGGGGATATCCGGTGCATGTGAATGTATCTCCAACCAACCATCACATACATCTTCAGGCCGTAGAAACGCCAGCGCAGCACACATGCGAAGATTTTGTCTCACTTCTTCACTTTCTTTGTATTCACGAACAAGTCCTAGCTCTTGAACTTTTCTCCAGAGACACATTTTCATATGGAAATAACATCGATGCACTTCAGCTATCGGAAATACAACTTTAATTGCGGAAATCGCAGCTGATTCGAAGTCTACGGTCACGTTTGCAGGTTTCCATTCTGGAATTTTTTCCATCAAATTTCGGAAAAGACGGACGTACGTCTCTTTTCTTTTGTTTGGCAGTAGTGCAAAGGCAACTGGATAGACGTTTGTCTCATTATCTTTACTCCCAAAGTGGGCGTGAATGGTGTATATTTGCGAAAACTGTTTGCCGCAGCACTTGAACGTACCATCCTTAAAAATGTCTTGTTTACTCCTTAGAGCCTCTCTTCCTGCCCTTCCGCTAAAAACTATTATCCTCTCTCCTAGACCGAGCGAGGTGGCGCAGTGGTTAGACACTGGACTCGCATTCGGGAGGACGACGGTTCAATCCCGTGTCCGGCCATCCTGATTTAGGTTTTTCCGTGATTTCCCTAAATCGCTCCAGGCAAATGCCGGGATGGTTTCTTTCAAACAGCACGGCCGACTTCCTTCCCCGTCCTTCCCTAATCCGATGAGACCGATGACCTCGCTGTCTGGTCTCCTTCCCCGAAACAACCAACCAATCAATCCTCTCTCCTAGTTTGTCGTCGCTTAACAGAAAACTGCTGCCATCGTTCACAACTAGTAAATCTGCCTTTAGGTCAATTTCTTCTCTTGTCGGTGGATCTCTCTCATTTCCCTGTGATTTTGCCCGCTGGTAGTACAAAGCTCTCTTCGTTGTTTGCTGCTCTGGCATTTCAGTGACAAAATCATAGCCTCGATTATGCAGGCAACCCAGCTCCTCTGAATACATTTTTTAAATAGACATCTCTTCGTCTCTTGCCCTCTTCTTTCCGTGGTTCAAAGTCTTCCTTACTTGCAACTGAGCGATATCAGGAGGTCCACATTGATGCTCGAATGAAAAAAGCGCTGTCGAATCCTCCGTTTTCACCACTCCGCGGCAGCGGTTTGCTCTCTGTCTTCAACAGCGCCACATTACTGTTCCATCTTCTTTAGTTCTCTTTACTATGTAAGAATAACATTCGTAGTGGCAACATTGCTTACTGTGATTAGTGGTTGAAAATTCCATATCTGAACTCCTGTGTCGAAAATACACGAATCGCGCGATGTGAACTCTTCGACAGCCAGCGTGGCACTAAGGCTGCGTTTGTGTATCAGACAGTCGGCGGCTGTGCCTAGTACCGGGGGAGGGGGGCAGGTCCCTGTGTCCGAGGTTCAAAAAATGGCTCTGAGCACTATGGGATTTAACTTCTGAGGTCATCAGTCCCCTAGAACTTAGAAATACTTAAACCTAACTAACCTAACGACATCACACACGTCCATGCCCGATGCAGGATTCGTACCTGCGACCGTAGTGGTCGCGCGGTTCCAGACTGTAGCGCCTAGAACCGCTAGGCCACTTCGGCTGGCCCTGTGTCCGAGGAGCAGGTAGTTCAGGGTGATTAGGACGGCCCAGGCATAGGTAAGCCTGACACAAAGGGAGCGAATCTCACACATTTCCGGTTGGACGCGAATCTCACTGGGCGTGATTTTCATAGACTCGGTTGGGTCAGGTGAGAGACAGGCAGGCGGCGAGGCCGCGCCCAGGAGACAAAGTCCTGCAGGGCTCCGGGCTCAGCCCAGAAGGGCTCACCCTCAGAGGCCCTTCACTGAGGCCCTGCAGTGGAGGGGCGTATGCTGGGCGCTCCTCCTGGAGAACAGCTGACACGCTGCACGCTCCAGTGGTGCTCCGTCCAGCTTCCACGTACGTGTTCCTGTTGCCTCGGTCTGACACACAAGACCTAAAACTGTCGCCACTGAGGAAATAACCGGAACCTGAAACACCTTCTGTGTCTCTTAATGGATGACATGTTGCAATACGGACGCTTATCGTAACGAGATTGTTCTAACTTCATCATTGGTTTTTATAGTATTTACGTCACGCAGTCATAATAATTAAATGGAAGGCTCAGTTCACGATTATTGAAGTAAATGTGACGAAAAATTGTTCTGTAATTTACGACTCAAGTGAAAGTGCTAGGCTCAGAATCCTTGCAATATTTTACGACCAAATTTGCAAAGTATTTTATCCATCTTCAGCAACTGTAGTTATGTACACTGAAGCGCCAAAGAAACAGGTATAGGTATGCGTATTCAAATACAGAGAAATGTAAACAGGGAGAATACGACGCTGCGGTCGGCAACGGCTATATAAGAGAAAACTGTATGGAACAGTTGTTAGATCGGTGGCTATTGCTGCAATGGCAGCTTATCAAGATTTAAGTGGGTTTGATCGTGGTGTTATAGTCGGCGCGCGAGCGATGGGACGCAGCATCTACGAGGTAACCATGCAGTGGCGACTTTCCCGCACGAGCATATCAAGAGTGTACTGTGAATATGAGGAATCCGGTAAAACATCGTTGCGGCTGGAGCAAGATCCTGCAAGAGAGGGACCAACGGCGACTGAAGAGAATTGTTCAACGTGACACAAGTGCAACTCTGACGGTACAACGCAGTCCTTGCTACGAATTTTTTCGCTTACTTAACACATGAAACTGTTTGTATACGATGTATAGTCTAGTGTAAAGATGTATTGTAAATACTATGTTTAAATAATGTAATATTCAACATAGGCAAGTCAGGGCGTATTTAGTTAACGTTGAAGTCAGAGAGATTGTTTTGTCGTGCCGCTGGGTGCGGGAGCGCGCCAGCGGGCAGTAGTAGCAGTGACGCTGTGCTCGGAGTAACAAGTACAGCCGAGGGCTGCTGGTCCTAGCTGTGTTACATCTAACGGCTGGTGTGTGGGTCTAAGTACGACGGGAAAGTAATGGTCGGCATATCTGGAAGCACGGCCGGGCAAGTTATTATGGATTAATGGGCACAGTGCTGAAGAAACGAGGGCTTAAATGTGAAGCGCACTGTGGGCCCGAGTCGCAACAGGAAAAGCCCGCTGCCACATTGTGTCGCCGCCGTGGACTTCTGTCGATCCACCGACAACGAGGGAAGTAAGATCTACGTAATTTTCGTGGGATAAAATTGTAGAAGGCTTGCCAGTGACTGAGCTTTTCTCTGAAGTTGAACAATTAATAATAAGCACTTTACAATCGAAGTGTTGCAGTTACATTCCACCCGACAATAACACCAAGTAGTTTCCATCCGATCCTTACCTTATTGAACCGAGTGTGTTACGCCATTATCAATAGAAAATATGTTAATTATCAAATTATTTGCATAGACGGTGAAGAGTAAATTTCAGATTGTTTTGAACGATTGGTTATCGTAGCTAATTGTTGCACTTAATAAGCTTACGCCAACCGTAGTAATAATAGACTGAAGTAATAAATTTCATTATTAAGATTTATACCAATGCATATTCAGCTGAAGTTTGTTCAAGGATATTTCATGAAACTATAAAGCTTATTCCACCTGACAGTTCTCCAATTAATGAATTATTATCATTCAAAACATAGTTAATAATTTATTGGCAATATATTCCATTATCAGTAGATTAAACTGTGCAAAGTACCTAATTTGAAAGACAGAATGACAGTCCATTATTCAAAATCTCGATAGATAATTATCTGACTTGTCAGCATTACACTTAGCTGACAAATTATCAACAAAATAGCTATCAAAATACCTATTACAAGTTAACCATTAATGTTTAAGTGTAGTTAGATTGTTATGACATTATTTTATATGACTGCTGAGCCTGACACAGCACTTACGTAAATGTTCCCGTTCCACCTGCTGCTCTACAAACAGGTAAACTTTATTTTTGACACAATTATTCACGTAATAAACAGTACTGTCGCTCATCGGTTCAGCTGGCGACCGATTTTTTAATTGCTTTTACAACTTAATCATTTCTTTCGGCAAAATTTCCACCGGCAAAATTTCTAAATTTATTTCCAAATTATTTCCATTATTTCATTATCGATAGTTGTTGAATGAAATTACCCATTCAATAGCGCTCAAGTTATAACGTGTCCTGTTTCCCGCGGAATAATCATTATTTACTTCGGATTCGGATGCCTTATCCCGAGGCTGGTCAAAATTCACAATTCACGGTCATTGTTAACTCGTAATTTCGCAAATGCCGGGAAGCAGGGGGGATGTTATAGTCTGAATCTATTTTGACGATCGGCAGTGAAGACAAATGGCAGACTTATTGCAGAAGAATATCGTTGTCTTTAGTGATAAACGGGGTATAGTGAAAGGCAACGTGTAATTTAGAAGTGTACCCACACAGTACATATTGCCAAAGTTTTTATCCTATACCTTGGCGACTTGGACCATCCGTCGATAAAGAATTGCAACGAATGTTGGATTGGAAGTTGACTGAGCCATCAACAAGCCCATACTGTAGTCATTTACTCGTTGTCCCTAAACCAGAGGGCAAAGGATTCAAAGTTCGACTAGTTTTGGACGCAAGACTGATAGATAAGATTATAGTTGAAACTTCCTGGCAGATTAAAAATGTTTGACGGACCGAGACTAGAACTCGGGACCTGTTGTCTTTCATGGGCAAGTGCTCTACCGCCTCACCTACCCAAGCAGACTCACGACCCGCTCCAGAGTGAAAATCTCATTCTGGAAGATTATAGTTCCTGTCCTCACTCATCCAGATAATAATGATGGGCTTATACAGAAGTTTCATGGCAAAAAATTATTTTCGACTGGTGATCTTAGAAGTTCTTACTGGCAGATAATGAGAAGTCCTGAATCGAGGAAGTACACAGCATTTGGTTATACAGAGAGAAGCTATCATTTTAAGGTTCTTCCATTTCGCCTGAATGTTAGCTCTGATGTGTTTATCCAGGCATTGGATGCCGCTTTAGGACCTGAACTGCAAAGTCAACTTGGGAAGAACACATTAACGTCTTGGCCAGAGTCATAAATGCATTTAGTAAAGCAGGCGTGACAGCTAACCTGCGAATATCTCATTTTGCACTCGAACGGATCTGTTTCCTCGGGCATATAACAGACAATAAGGAAACAATGCCGGATTCAGAAGGTGAGCGCCATCAAGGATTTTCCCACACCATAAAACAAGAATCAGTTAAAACCTTGCATAGGAATGGCGACCTTCTATAGGCGATTTTTAAATAAACATGTGATGAATGCAGAGCCCTTACATCAGCTTCTACGAAAAAAACATACCGTGGGATGGAAAAATGGCTCTGAAGTTCCAGCTTATCAAAGACGCTCTTGCGGATGCAATATTGTTACACCACCAGGATATGACTTTGGAGTTTGGTTTGATGACTGACTCATAGAGCGTAGGTTTAGGTTGCTGTTTGTTTCAAATCAAGGACATCAATAACCAACCAACGTTCTGTCCCATAGCTTACGCAAGTCGCGTGTTGTCATGTTGCGACCGCTCCTACACAACCACAGAATTGGAAGCTTTGGCGGCGGTGTGGGTGTTTCGAAAATTCCACTGTTACTTGTTTGGAGCACTCACTACCGTGTACTGCGATCATCAAGCTCTCACATTCTTGCAACAAGCCAAAATACATCAAGCTCGTCTATCACGCTGGACTTTACAAGAATATAATGTCAGAGGTATATACATAAAGGGGCAACGTAACCAGGTCGTAGACGCTTTATCTAGACCACCTGAAGATTTGGAGAGCATTAGCACAGAGGAAGAAGAGGAGAAGCAACATAGGAACTTGCTGATGCAAGATGTGGGATCCAGGAGGTATTATTTATACATGTGTAGTAACCTATCTGTCCTCCAGCAACGAGATGGTCATTGGTCTATAATTTTCAATAAACTGAGCCAGCCAGACCAAGGGCAGCTCTGTAGTCGATACTGTTTTGTTCTACAGGAGGTCTGATACTTCAGATAAATGGTGGGTATGTATACCAGAAGATTACGTGGAAAAGCTCATACTGCACACTCACTATGTTTGCGGTCATTTTGGTGTACTTAAATGTTCAAGCAAGATAGGTAGCTGTTATTACTTTCCTAATATTACGAGAAGAGTTCAGCAGGTTTGGAAGGAATGTGAAGTTTGTCAGGTGACTAAGCCTTATAACAACGGTACACAAGATGAAATGCACTCCATCATTCCACATAAGCCCTGAGATCTAATCTCTGAGGACATCTCTGGGCCAGTTCCGCGGGCAACAGGAGGTAATAAATACATAGTGGGATTTTTGGATACTTTTCTAAGTACGTAATGTTGTACCCAATTCGATCACACACCACCAAATCCGTTATCAAGGAATTGTGTTCTGATTTTATTCTGTCTGTTGGGAATCCAAGAACGATTGTAAAGGGACAAAGCAACGATTTGCACGTGTTTTACTTGGAAGAAGGCTTTACAGGAAGCAGATATTATACATGTCAAAACGTCATTTACAACCCCGGCGCAAGTCCCATCGAACGTGTATTTAGAGTGTTCAATCGTTTTATGAGAACCTACTGCTCAACGAAGCAATCCAAGTGGATTGATCTGTTGCAAGACTTCAACCGTAAATTACCTACAGCATACAACTATCGGTTATACCCCGGAAGAATTGCTCGTAAATACCGAAAAAATATTTGTAGTTGCACGCATTACCAAAGATACCCCGAAACACGATCTCACCAGAAGAAAGAGAAAGTTGTTATGAGGAAGAAGAAACACGACGATGGATTAAAGGGAAGACAATATTATAATGCTGGAGGTTTAGTGTACATATATATATATATATATATATATATATATATATATATATATATATCCCGAAATGAGATGGGATACCCTATTCAGACGAGAGAGTCGAAGAAACTCACTTAACGCTAAGACACGAAATCAGAAGCTTGCAAAATGGCTCTGAGCACTATGGGGCTTAAATTCTGAGGTCATCAGCCCCTAAAACTTAGAACTACTTAAACCTAACTAACCTAAGGACATCACACACATCCATGCTCGAGGCAGGATTCGAACCTGCGACCGTAGCGGTCGCGCGGTTCCAGGCTGAAGCGCCTAGAACCGCTCGACCAAAGCGGCCGGCCAGAAGCTTGCGAGAAATATATAAAACACAATACATAATATTACAGAACAATTACATGTATATAATAATAATAATATTTTCAAGTTTTACCTTTGCAGTCAAGCAGCAACAATGCTCCCATCTGTGAGGACAGGTAAAACTTGAAAATATTATTAGGTACATGTACTTGTTCTGTGACATTATGTGTTTCGCATTATCGCGATTACTGTGTCTCATGCCAACTATTCACTGTTCTGGGCAGTAATCCTCGGAATTGTGTGAAATCACCTTCAGCGATATAAAGACAGTGCACTTTGCTCCTGTGAGTTGTTTTAGGCCTGTGTCTTGTCTGACAGTGAAGCTTCAATGGAAGTGTTGTCGATTGACAATGATGTTGTTTTTCTGGTGTTAGACAGACTAGTGTTATTATGCAAAGGCAGTTATCTATCCTGCTCAGTCGCTAGCACACAAGTGACTGTTTGCACCAATCTGTCTGAGGAGTTCTAGTGTCATTTTTGAATGTAGCTGTGGTGTGGATAACGTATCCTCTGGTGTTGCCATGGTACCTCAGTGCACATTGTTTCCACCGTGCTGTGACTTTTTTTTTTTTTTTTCGGTACACACTCTGGAGTGCAAGTACAAATACGAACCGAAGGACTGTTTATACACAGGAGCAAATTGGGTAGAGTTGAACGCTAACCCGTTTTCCTTCAGATATGTGCTGTAGTTAGCCATTTTGTCCTTGCTCATTCTTTTGTGCCTGGTATGTAGTGGGAACTTCTATCTTGGCGCTATGAGGCCTTAGTGGTTCCATCCCAGCCTCCAGTCCTTCGCAACCAACCACCTGACCAGCCATCACCACCGACCACCAGTCCCTCCCGTTGTCTTGCACATTCTCACCATTCTTCTGTACCATCGGCATCGCCCCGTCGACATCGTACCATTATCACCGCAACGTCGAAACAATATCCAGAACATGATTGTCTGTTAACTCCGTTTTCAAAAACTCTAAAGACTTCTGGGAACATTTAAACGATTTTCTATTTTTTTTGTTCCATACATACTGAGTAACATTTTTTCCCCAATATTCATGCTGAAAACCTATATGTTTGATTCAACGTTCTGGTGTTTTTTGCTAAATATGATAATAACTACCGATCTGGTGAGGCCCACTGCGGAGTTCTGATCTCCAGTTTCCTCCGCCAACAGCACCCGGATGGGTGGGTCTCATTTCCATTGCAAAATCCATTCCCGAAAGGGTTAGTATGATTATTTATACCAGTTGGTAATGAGAGTTGTCTGTGACATCACGTACGATTCAATAATTTATGTCTTGTGCTCATGTTAATATTTTAGAAGAAACGTTTTCATGACCGCAAGAAGGATCACGTGATGTCCATACGTAATGCAATATGACTGTAATATTCCGGCTGCGAGTACCAGTGATGACGTGCAACCATAATTGAGACGATAAAGCTATTTGCTGTGAATAAAAACCATGTGGTTTTTTTGCAATGTCTAGAGATAAGAGATGCCGATTGGACACTGTGCTTTTTTTTCTTTTTTTTTAGGGCAGATAAGTATGCGTATAGACGTAACTTGAAATGCAGAGGTCAACTTGTAATCGCAAATTTAATTATGAAAAAGAAGGTAAATACCATCATTCGGTGTTGGAGCCCCGGACCTTCATAAAACTGTTAGTGTGTTTAACAGTACAGTGCAAAGTGATTTCTTCGCAAATTAACAATACTGGGCGAATCTGCTACTATCATGGTAGGAACGACGGGCAATATTTCGCCGTCAGGTTGTGTGTTCAAGACGTCTTCTAAGCGACCAGTTTGTTAGTCAGAAGGTAACACGCTGCCACTGTTGTCCAACCTTCTCATTCTGAAAATGTTTCCAGAAAATCTTAACAGCGGCTGTGAGTACTTTAGCTGCCAAGGGAGACGGAGTCTTCATCGCGAGTTGTAGCAGTTTCCTCCGACTTTGCCCGGCGTCCTCTGAGAATCGGAGAAAGGAAAACCTCCGACCGCCAACTCGTCCTGTACCTAACCCGTTATCTCCTTACAGCAGCCACGAAGAAAACATAATCATCTAAAATCAGTTTCTTGCACAGATTTTAATCTTAGAGAGATAAAAAGTTTTAGAATGTATGCCTCTAGGCAAAAAAAAAAGATCAAAAAGAGTTTAAATGCAGTACCTTTCTTATCTGTATTAAAGTCGTCAAGTTAGCTAATTAATTAATTTATTTTTTACAACGTAGCAGTTCATTATATCTAGAACATTTTCCTGTACAAAACGTCGTTTTTGAGATATGTAGTTGAATCAAGTTAAAACAAACTCCGTGTAAACATTACAATCAAGTAACTGACGCTTGCTCCTCAAACACAGAATTAAGTTTCTTATCCCCTGAGATTAACGATTATTCTATTACATTTAATTTTTATTTGTTTTAATATTGCGGTCAGTCTAACTTTTTCAATTTTGCTACAGATAAAAACTTATGACCAAATACTCTTTGACGTAAGAAGAGGCCGTAATTGCACAAAAGGTATACTTCATTTTTTACACAGGAAATCTGTTTATCTCTCACATGCGTGACATTCTAGAAACATTGCACCTTGCCCGTACTTCAGATATCTGCAGCGTGCTGTGATAAAGGTAATGGATATCTCTTGACTGTTGGCTTGTTTATTTGCTAATTGCACAAGTCACCTGACCATTGATAAGCAACATGGTTCACAGGAAACTACGTTAATCCTTTCTGTTCTACACTGAAGAACAAAAGAAACTTGGACACCTGCGTAATATTGTATAGGGCCCCCTCGAGGATGTTAGAAGTGCCGCAACACGACGTGGCATGGACTCGACTAATGTCTGAAGTAGTGCTGGAGGGAACAGACACCATGAATCCCGCAGAGCTGTCCATAAATCCGTGAGAGTACGAGGAGTGGTGCTCTCTTCCGAACGGCACGATGCAAGGCTTCCAAGATAGGCTCAATAATGTACACTTCTGGGGAGTTTGGTGGCCAGCGGAAGTTTTTAAAAGTCAGAAGAGTGTTCCTGGAGCCACTCTGTAGCAGTTCTGGACGTTTAGGGTTTTGCATTGACCTGCTGGAATTGCCCAAGTCCATCAACTTGCACAATGGATTCGAATGGATGCAGGTGACCAGAAATAATGTTTACTTACGTGGCACCTGTCACAGTCTTATCTAGCAGACATATCAGGTGTCCCATATCGCTCCAACTGCACACGCCCCACATAATTACAGAGCCTCCACCAGCTTGACCAGTCCCCTGCTGACATGCAGGCTCCATGGTTTCATATGACTGTCACCATACATGTACATGTCCATCCGCTCGATACAATTTGAAATGTCCGACCAGGCAACAGGTTCATAGTCATCAACAGTCCAATGTCGGTGTTGAAGGGCCGAGGCATGGTGTAAAGCTTTGTGTCACGCTGTCATGCAGGGTACACGAGTGGGCCCTCGGCTTCGAAAGCCCATATCGATGATGTTTCGTCGAATGGTTCACACGCTGACACTTGTTGATGGCCCAGCATTTAAATCTGCACCAATCTGCGGAAGGGTTGCACTTTTGTCACACTGAACGATTCCCTTCAGTCGTTCGTCCCATTCTTGCAGTATATTTTCTGGCCGCAGTGACGTCAGAGAATTGAGTTTTTAGAGGATTCCTCATATTCACGGTACACTCGTGGAATGGTCATAAGGGAAAATCCCCACTTCATCGCTATCTCGAAGATGCTGTGTGTCATGGCTCCTACGCTGCACTGTTCTCCGGAAAAAGATCCTGCAAGAATAGGACCTACAGGGTAACCACTGTTACTGTCCAACTACCACGTATGTGTCCCAGCTCCCTCCGTGTGACACACAGGACGTAAAACTAGTGCCACTGAGTAAGTAACCTAAACCTAAAACACCTTCTGTGTCTGTTAACGGATCGTTTACATGTGCATCATCAATGTAGTGTATTTTGCAACACGTAATCTTGCAGCAGTGCAGCCCAGTATTATCTACTTACATCATGCCTCTCCTCAGGCATCACGTACAAGGTGTCACAGGAGCGGTGGTCAGTATTCGAGAACGTGACGGGAACGATCACTTGAAGCAAACAAATCTAGTCAACATGGGCTATAAAATGCTTTCCTTAACAGATATTAGCAAATCTTCACCCTAGATACTATGAATCAAATCTCTTGTAGTGCGATCTCTTAGCTTTCGGTATTTTGATCGGTGGTAGTATCGACCACATTAAGAAAAATTCTCCAGCAATCATTGGATCTAACGTGCATACTAAGGTATAACCACTCGTTCATCTGAGCTACTGTAAAACGCACCACTTCTAATGAAGAAGTACACATAATTTGAACTATCCATTTCAGAGCACATGTTTACTGGACTTTTATCTGCTCAATAATAAAAAAAAAGCACCCCGTCTTCAGGCCACAAGTGGCCCACCAGGACCATCCGACCGCCGTTTCACATTCAGTGGAGGATGCGGATAGGAGGGGCGTGTGGTCAGCACACCGCTCTCCCCGTCGTTATGATGGTTTTCTATGACCGGAGCCGCTACTATTCGGTCGAGTAGCTCCTCAGTTGGCATCACGACGCTGGATGGCAACGGTTCATGGCGGCAGGATGCTCACCCATCCAAGTGCCGGCCACGCCCTACAGCGCTGAACTTCGGTGATCTCACGGGAACCGGTGTATCCACTGCGGCAAGGCCGTTGCCTGCTAAATTATACCTCCTCCCAAAATAAGGAAAGCAAAGAGTTCATAGTACAAGAGATTTGTTTCGCACTGTCGAGCATGTAGAAGTGCTCGTAACTCTTAGATATGCATTTTAGAAACGTTGTTTGCTAGACCTGTTCTTTGGATGACCGTGTTCCTATCATATCCGTGACAACCGACGATTTCTCCTCGCACACGACATATATTTCGCAGCTCCGTCGCTGTGAAGTTTACGAATAACTTTGTGTACTATGCTGCATCGACGCGCCATGTTTCGACCGAAAACTGCGTCGTGCGCCACTTACAATGCTAGTCTCATCAACCACAGATACCCAGAATGAAGTCTTGCACTGGAACGAAATGTTCGCCGACGTGAAGCGTCCTGGCTGTCTAAATCGGTGAGCTAGACTGGGGCCCGAATCTGGGACTCTTCGTTGACTTTCGTGGGCAAGCGCCCTACCGACTTAGCCACGCAAGTGCGACTCACGACCCCTCGCCTCACCTCTACTTCCCCCCAGTACCGCACCTCCCACGTTCGAGACTGTGTCCGGCACGCAGTTCTAAACTACCAGGACATTTCCAACTGACGACATTTCAAACATTGAGTCAATTGCGCTGTCCGTTTGCAGACTTCGTGTAGGCCATTTTTAGGCGTTTCAGAATCAAAGTTCGGCCGCCCCCATGTTCATATGCCATCATGGAAGTAGTTCTAGAAGATGCTGACTCGTTCAGAAGAAACTGCAACAACCAATCATTGAACATTATACAGAATGCGACATAGACTTGAATAACACTACCTCCAGCTTTGTGCACAAAGGCGTACAGTATTCAGCAGGTTTCATTTACAGTAGGCTCCCACCAGAACGCGAAATATTAAGTGATAAATCCAGCTATTCAAATAGAAGAGAAATGGTTTCCTCGTGGCACATTGTGGCTATTCCATATGGGATTTCCTAACTGTGGCTGAGAATTCTTCTTGTATATCTCTTGTTTTTCGTGTTTTATTGACTCCTTAATCCCGCTTTCAGTTTTCTGTAAGCTATGCACTGCCTAGTTTCGTGACCAAGTATCAGCGGCACACATGCTGCCGCAGGATAAATAATTATATAAATACAAGTAAGCAAATACACGGCTGCAGGGCGAACGTTGAACTGTAAAGCATTGTGTTTCAGTTCTCGCAACGTAAAAGACTCACGATTTTCCAGCTAAACAATTCACCATGCACTATTTACGGAGGTACTCTTCTGAACCCTCACATGTGTCCTTCAGCACCTTTCATGTGATATAAAACAACGCATTTGGTTACCACGCTGTAGGTACGATACCTTTCACGTCTGCAAAGTCCCATTCTTTACTTACAATATTACACGTATCAAGCCTCGCCAACCTCGGATGTTGTACTGCAGAACTCATGAATAATTTCGGCCCAGTATTGTAAGGAACACTTTTACAAAATAACCTCTTCAGTTTGCTCTGTGATCATTGAGGTGAGCAATAAAAAGAAAGCCCATTCTCATTTTCTTAACACAACTGCGATAAATAATTTTCAAGATACAGCATGCCTCATTATTAATGAAAATGTTTCTCTTGTCCATCAACATTATTATTATTCAGCTCGCTTACTTTGATTTATAGTAGAACCATGAGCTACCATGCTGCGAGGTACAGTAGCCTAAAACAGTCTGTTTTTTGAGTAAACTTTGAGTTGTGTAGTGCGAACAAACCACGTTTCGCTTCAGTTCCTATATTGTCAGTGACACGTGACTTTCCAGGTGGACAATGCACCATTCAGTAATTACAGTGTTTCACTTCTCAACGTCCATGTATTTTCCTGAGCTACCTGACTATTAAAATAGTACCACCTTGGGGGAATCACGATATATGGAGGGGTAAACTTTAAAAAAATTCAGTTCGTTGCTAATCGTACAATGAATTGTACACTATTGTTTCACAATATATATAAATGACCTAGTAGATAGTGTCGGAAGTTCCATGCGGCTTTTCGCGGATGATGCTGTAGTATACAGAGAAGTTGCTGCATTAGAAAATTGTAGCGAAATACAGGAAGATCTGCAGCGGATAGGCACTTGGTGCAGGGAGTGGCAACTGACCCTTAACATAGACAAATGTAATGTATTGCGAATACATAGTAAGAAGGATCCTTTATTGTATGATTATATGATAGCAGAACAAACACTGGTAGTAGTTACTTCTGTAAAATATCTGGGAGAATGCGTGCCGAACGATTTGAAGTGGAATGATCATATAAAATTAATTGTTGGTAAGGCGGGTACCAGGTTGAGATTCATTGGGAGAGTCCTTAGAAAATGTAGTCCATCAACAAAGGAGGTTGCTTACAAAACACTCGTTCGACCTATACTTGAGTATTGCGCATCAGTGTGGGATCCGTACCAGATCGGGTTGACGGAGGAGATAGAGAAGATCCAAAGAAGAGTGGCGCGTTTCGTCACAGGGTTATTTGGTAAGCGTGATAGCGTTACGGAGATGTTTAATAAACTCAAGTGGCAGACTCTGCAAGAGAGGCGCTCTGCATCGCGGTGTAGCTTGCTCACCAGGTTTCGAGAGGGTGCGTTTCTGGATGAGGTATCGAATATATTGCTTCCCCCTACTTATACCTCCCGAATGTAAAATTAGAGAGATTCGAGCGCGCACGGAGGCTTTCAGACAGTCGTTCTTCCCGCGAACCATACGCGACTGGAACAGGAAAGGGAGGTAATGACAGTGGCACGTAAAGTGCCCTCCGCCACACACCGTTGGGTGGCTTGCGGAGTATGAATGTAGATGTAGATGTAGACTAATAAAACACAATTAATTTTCATCACCACATCCCCCAGCCGTACAGTCAACGATTCTTTTGTCAAATTGTTACTCTCCTCACTGTTCAACACGTTTTCCACAACCATTTCTGACAGGTGCCGAATCTTTTTGGGTACCATTATAAAGGGATCAATGACCTACTGTAACCTGGTGTAGTTAGCTAAGGAATCCTTGAAGGGCAAAGTGAGTATGAAGCATATTGTGCTATAGTACCTGAAACTTCAGCGAACTTGACTCTAGCTGTACAATCCACCATTTGTAAAGTTACTCTTCAAAATCCCGCCAAAGTCCCTCAGCGCCTGTGCTGTTCTGTACAGAATCATCATGAGGTACCAGGCTGTAGTTAAAAATAACTTAGAAGAACTCTTGTTTTCTACGAGAATATTCAATAATGGCGAAGCATAACGTTTAAGCTTAACACTGCTGCATTACTTACTCACTACTATACTCTTCTAATTTTAGTTACTATACCATGGGTAACAAGTGTTTCCAACTGAACAATGCACTGTTGGTTACTTACGACAATATTCAGCTCAGTTGTATGCCTCGTTACCCAGTTTCATTATAGTGACACGCAGGTCCAAACTACAGTACCGTGTTGTAAGGAACAGTGGCCTAGAACAGTCTGTGGAGTTCGTTGAGAGAATGATGACGTGAGCAGCGTGAGGAAGACCACAGTGTTTCAAGGTTTTCGAAATTACTGAGAGAGAACATTCCAACTGGACAATGCCCCATTGCTTGCTACTGCAGTTATTCACAACAGTCCGTCCTTACATTCCACAGTATCATTACAGTAAGACAGTCGATCTGCTTTCGATGTCATGTTGACTGGAATAGTAACTTAAATATGGTTGTTGCGAGAACGTTGAAGTGAATATTGTGAACCAAACACAATCTGCTTCCTGTTTATAGCGTCAGCATATGTATTTGTCAGGAACATTTTAATATTTGTTGCGAATTGAGGAACAGTGTGACTCTGTCTAATGTGATAGCTAGTGAAACAGAAAATCAGTGGTATGGAATATAAGACTGTTAATTCTACGAAATGTTACTCTGGAGAAAGCCAGTGACAATGCAGACTTGATACAACGTGCTACGACTCAGTGTGTTTACATCTGTAAGTCTTACAGTTTGGTGTATACATAAAAGAGACACTGTGACAGCGTCTCTCTCCACGACGTTCTCTCTCTGGCGCTCTTTCTCTGTCTCTGTCGTCGTTATAAGATGGCTCCGCGTCTTCCAGGTCTGTACGACTGTACAGTTCGTTATTAACTGTGAAATACATTTTCGACTTAAACCGTTATGTAACGCCTTCATTTCGTGGTTGTAATCGCCCTGTGTGAAATAACGAAGCTTTTGCACCACTGCCAGCACTCTGGCAGTCGACACACCGTAGCATCGCAGGAGCTGCCAGACAGCCGCCATTACGCGGCAAATTAGAACTGTAATGCTTTTATTTACAGCTGCACAACTGCTCGCATAATTAGTGTAACATTTCTATTTCACAGGAGCCTGTGTACCTGGAGGGGATTTTATTTACATCGAAACAGCTAGGAGTAGAATAAGTGATTGATTTTTCACGTGGCCTGGGTACGAACCAACAAAGACATAATTTAATGTTATAAAGGAAAGGTGTGGGTCTGTGGACTGGTAAACCATTATAATTAAAAGTCACGCCGTCTATAGGCCCCAAGGGGCCCATCGGTACCATCCGGCCGCCGTGTCATCCTCAGCTGAGGACAGGAGGGGCGTGTGGTCAGCACACCGCTCTCCCCTCTTTTATGATGGTTTCCTTTGACCGGAGGCGCTACTGTTCGGTCGAGTAGCTCCTCAATTGGTATCACGAGGCTGAGTGCATCCAGAAAAATGGTAACAGCGCATGGCGGCCGGATGGCCACCCACCCGAGTGTCTGCCAAGCCCGACAGCGCTTAACTTCGGCGATCTCACTGGAACCCGTGTATCCACTGCGGCAACGCCGTTGCCGGTAAAGCATTAAAGTGAGAAGCTTTTACAGTGAAAGTCATTTGCAGTGGCCTAGTTGATTCTGTGATGCGAAAATAGACGTATTTCCGGACGTTTTATCGTCAACAGATTTTTTATTTCCCCTTGGTCATTGCTTATAACAGCATTCACGCCACGCAACCACAATAATTTGGTGCAAGGCTCAGTTCAGTATTATTAAAGTAAATGTGCCTCAGAACTGTCTGTCATTTACGCCGCAATCGAAAGCGATAGGCTCGGAACCCATGCAATATTTTGCGAACTGATTTCCAAACAATGCCTGGATTTATTAAAAAATACCAGCATTTAATTACAAAAAACGAAAATAATTTTCGAAATCGAGACAGCACAGTTTGCAGAATATTAGTCGGACACGATCGGCCAGTTGGATAACGCTTCAAATCGTACTGATGGAGTAATTCAACTCGTCCCTTTGGTTCTTCTGCTTCCTTAATGTAACACGTTGTATCACATTTGGGTATCCTGTTGCTGGTAACATTTGAACGAAATAACTACATGGTAGTTGAAAAAATATTGTAGCGAGTAGCAGAAACGAAGTGCATCCCGATTTCTGATTCTGTGACGTGAGACATGATCTTCTAGTTCGAAAATGCCACTTCCTTTACATCCTCTGTTAACCGAGCTCCATATTTCTCTGTGTCCCTCAGCTTCCTTATGGTGAGATTCAGTGCCCCACTTTTGTTTAATGTTGTGGGTGACAGTGGCATAAAAATACGTTTACGTCTGTTGAAGATGTGGGCGTATAAAACAACCTAATTCTGATGCCGTTCTTACAACTTGTGATATATTCTCGGAGCTTACAGTGTCCCAGTCCTTACTTACCCCAAGAATCAGGTTAGCACCTTTGTCATCATCCTCAGTTCCATTACAGTGTCAATCGATAACGCATTTGTGTACCATGTTGCGGTGAGAAGTGGCATAGAATGCTCAAAGTGTTTGTTGAGGAAACGTTGAAGTGAAGGAAATAAATCAAGCCTTTTCGGTTTGGGTTCACAGAACATTTGTTGGACATGACCTTATAGAGGAAAAATCCCACAACCCTCACTTTCACTCTAATTTAGCTCAGTCCTTCGAAATGGCTCAAATGGCTCTGAGCACTATGGGACTTAACGTCTGAGGTCATCAGTCCCCTAGAACTTAGAACTACTTAAACCTAACTAACCTAAGGACATCACAAGCATCCATGCCCGAAGCAGGATTCGAAACTGCGACCGTACCGGCCGCGCGGTTCCGGGCTGAAGCGCCTAGAACCGCTTGGCCAGCTCAGTCCTTCCTTATGGCCCCCAGAATCTCTGTGTTTGTTGCAGCAAGATTAAAATCAGAAGAATATGGTAATCCCATTGTGCTTCCGATTCTACATTGTCAGTTAGATATGGTATTCTAGCTGGACATAATCCCAATTATTAATTACGCTGCCATTGAGCCTAATCCTACCTCACAAGTTCTGCTTCCTTATAGTGATATGCAATACCATATTTGCTATAGTGTTGTGAAAAACAATGACATAAAATATTCTCTGTGTTCAGAGAACAATGAGTCAGCATGATGAACCAAGCCCATTCTGTTTCCACATCAACGAGTTACATGTTCAGTTGGAAAATGCCACATTCCTTACCTACGTTGTAATACAGATGAGTAGCTTCTTATGTTCCTCAGTTTGCTATCTGAGACATACCATACCTAATTTGGGTATCGTCTTAAAGGGAAAGATGGTAGAAAATAAATACAGTGTTTGTTCAGGAAACATCGAAGTGAGCTGTTTTACATCATTAGCTAGATGTGAACTTCCAGATAGCAGTGTCCTATTCCTTATTTATGCTAAAATTCAATTCAGTACGTCATGTTCCTCAGCTTCGTAACGGTGCCACACAAAATGACATCTGAATACAGTGTTGTGAGAACAATTCCTTGGTGTTAGTAGAGGAAGCATTAGAGTGAGCAGTATTAACCAAGAACATTCTACTTCCACTTCTACGTCAATAGTTACACATGACCTTCCATCTGGACAATGCCCCGTTTCTTAGTTGGACTGTTATTCACCTCAGCCCTTTATGTACCTCGACAGTCTCAAGGGGCACCCTCAGTCTTCCCAAGTTACCCTCACCCATCTCACAGTGACTGTCACTCCTGCAAAGTGACCCTTAGTCCTCCCAAAGTGATCCTAACTCCTCCAAAAGTGACCCTCAACCGTCCAAAAGTGACCCTCACAACTTCTATAGCTGACACCACTCCTGCCTCAGTGACCCTCTCAAAAAGACCCCCACTATTGTCAGTGCAATTCTTACTCTTCCCAAACTGACTCTGACTCATATAAACTTACATCTATGCAAACGACTGTGAAGGGCAAGAGTGGGTACATACACCGTACCAGTTGCTAGGACTTTCTCCAATTCCATTCACATGTGGGAGTGCGTGAAGAATGGTTGGATAAGTGCCTGTATGCGTACAACAGTTAGTCTAAACTTGTCTGCGTCATCTCTTTGAGAGCAATACATAATGGGTTGTAACGTATCCCTAGCTTCATGGTATGAGGTTGGTTCTACAACTTCCTAAATGTGTTGTAATGGGGTATTTTGTGTCTCCTCCAAAAGTGACCCACACTCACAGTAATTCTTCGTGCCTCACAAAGCATGCAGAATGGAAAATCTCTGGGCTGATTTAACGGGTGAGGCATTCCAAGGGAGCCAATTCGACTATCAGGTTATCGCCTATGTCGAGGCTCCAAACTTTAGTGACTGTTTGCTTTCTGTATTACTGGGTCCTACTTAGAGCTGGTCCCCTCAGACTGCGCCCCCCACGCCAGCCCGCTTCTGCTGAGTCGTGTGAAGTTAGCACCCCTTTTACGAGAAATATACATTTTTTTCACAGTTCTTGATAGATGTAGCATAGTTCTAGAGTTCTTTGTACAAAATTTCAATAGTTCTGCAGAATTTAGCGACCAAAACAACAATACTCGAAAAAATTTTCGTATCGAAAATGTTCTTTGGCAGTTTCCGCAAAATGTAAATAAATACAAGAGTTCTGAGCACAGTTCTGAACAGAGCTCCAAGAGTTCCATCGAAAATCCAAGTAACATTTTTTTGTGCAGCTAATAGTTTACGAGATAATTGCATGTTAATGAGAAAATCCTTTCGCTTACTGTGAAGTTGGCACCCTTTTTTTCAGAAATATATATTTTTTTCAGAGTTCTTGATAGATGTGGCATAGTTCTAGAGTTCTTTGTACAAAATTTCAATAGTTCTGCAGAATTTAGCGACGAAAACAATATTCGAAAAAATTTTCGGATCGAAAACATTCTTCGTCAATTTTCGCAAATTGTAAATAAGTACAACAGTTCTGAGCACAGTTCTGAACAGAACTCTAAGAGTTCTATCGAAAACCCAAGTAACATTTTTTTGTGCAGCTAATAGCTTACTAGATAATTGCAATTTAAGGAGAAAATCTTTTCACTTAATGTGAAGTTGGCACCCTTTTTTTCACAAGTGTATACTTTTTTCAGATTTCTTGATAGATGTGCCATAGTTCTAGAGTTCTTTGTACAAAATTTCAATAGTTCTGCAGAATTTAGCGACGAAAACAATATTCGAAAAAATTTTCGTATCGAAAACATTCTTCGTCAATTTTCTCAAATTGTAAATAAGTACAACAGTTCTGAGCACAGTTCTGAACAGAACTCCAAGAGTTCTATCGAAAACCCAAGTAAAATTTTTTTGTGCAGCTAACAGCTTACGAGATAATTGCAATTTAAGAAGAAAATCTTTTCACTTACTGTGAAGTTGGCACCCTTTTTTCGTAAATGTATATTTCTTTCACAGTTCTTGACAGGTATGCCATAGTTCTAGAGCTCTTTGTACAAAATTTGAATAGTTCTGCAGAATTTAACGAAGAAAACAACAATACTCAAAAAAATTCGAATAGCAAACATTCGTTATAAATTTTCGCAAAAAGTAAATTCGGACAACAGTTCTGAGGGCAGTTCTGAACAGAACCCCAATAGTTCTATCGAATATCCTAATTACAATTTTTCGTGCAGCTAACACGTTACGAGATAATTGCAATTTAAGGAGGGAACCTCTTCACTTACTGTGAAGTTGGAATCCTTTTCTTCAGAAATATATATTTTTTCAGAGTTCTTGATAGAAATGTCATAGTTCTAGAGTTCTTTGTACAAAATTTGAATAGTCCTGCAGAATTTAGCGAGAAAAACAACAATACTCGAAAAATTTTTCTTATCGAATACATTCTTTGTCAATTTTCGCAAAAAGTAAATTCGTACAACAGTTCTGAACAGAACACCAAGAGCTCTATCGAAAATCCTAATAATATCTTTTTGTGGCGATGATAGTTTATACGGTAACTGCTTTGATGTTAGACCCACTTTCTCCACAGAAAAAGTAAATTCGTTCAACAGTTTTGATGAACAGTTCAGGCTAACACCTCAAGACTTCTATCGATAATCATAATAACATTTTTTGTGGTTATAATAGTTTGTATGGTAATTGATTAATTGTGGGGCACTCTTACTAAAAAAAAAATTATGTCTGTTCGTATGCTCTGATGCCAGCTCTGGATAGCACTGTAAGAGTTCTATCGAAAATACTAGTAACATATTCTGTGCAGGTAATTGTTTATGTAGTAACTGCCTTTATTAAGGAATGCTTATGAGCATTTCCCGTGAAGTTTGAACCCCTTTTACGATAAATATAAATTTTTTTCACAGTTCTTGATATATATGCAATACTTCAAAATTTCCCTGCTCAAAACACGAATGTTCTACAGAATTTCGGGAAGAAAACAATAACTCGGCAAAATTTTGGTATGGTAAAAAATTATTTGTCAGTTTGGAAAAAATAAATTTGTGTAACAGTTCTGTTGGCAGTTCTGGATAGCACCGGAAGAGTTGCATTGAAAATGATAAGAACATTTTTGTGGCGATAATAGCTTATACAATATTAGTTTTAATCTGATACTCACTTTATCTAATACAGCAAAATTCGTAGAATAGTTCTGATGACAGTTCTGAATATCACCCACAGAGTTCTACCAAAAACTATAATAACATTATTTGTGACGATGACATTATATGAGATAATTAATGTGGGACTCACTTTTGTCATGTAAAAGTAATAAATTCGTACAAAAGATCTGATGGCATTTCTTAATACGACCCTAAGAGTTCTACCGACAACTGTAATAACATTTTTTGTGGGGATAACAGTTAATGAGATAATAGCATTTTCGAGAGACCCACTTGGTCTACATTATAATAAATTGGCACAACCCTTTTGCTGACAGTTCTGGATAGCACCTAAAGAGTTCTTTTAAAAACCCTCATAACATTTTTATGGTGCCAGTAGATTATGAAATAGATTGTGTGCTCACTCTGCAGTGGGTGTGCGCCGATGTGAAACTTACTGGCAGATAAAAACTGTGTGCCGGACCGGGTCTCTAACCCCAGGCTGTGACGAAAGAATATCGTCACAATATTCTTTCGTCCAAGAGTGCTTCTGCAATTTTCGTAGGACAACTTCTACGAAATTGGGAACGCAGGAGATGAGGTATTGCTGGAAGTACAGCTATGAGGACGATCGTAAATTCTCACTTTTAGTTTGGAAAACCGAAAATCGAAAACCCGGATGTATATTCTACTAAATACAAAAAGGCTAAATGTTCAGCACTATACAAATGCCAGTACACCTTCTTAAGACTGACTGTAGTAACTGTAGGTGGAAGCGTGGGATGTGCACGCTTAGATGATTCAAGGAGAGAAGGCTCGTCAGTGCAAAATAAACAGATGGCTGAGAGAGCAGATACATTCACACGCGCCACTAACCAGATGGTGTCACACCTGTCGAAAATCGCACCAGAGGTACAATGAGCTGTGGTGGAGTGCTGTTGGCGTGGTTACTATGCAACTTACTTGATGGGCATCAATACACCGTTATATTAATGTACAATACTTGAGAAACAATGTCATTCACACACTCCGAGTTCCTTATCACTCAGTACTAGACTAAATTACCGGCCTAGTGATAAGCAGCCTATGTACCTCACCGACTAAACATCTTCGTGTTATAAGAAAAAAAGAGAAAAATACCAAGGGATACAAAATATGAATCCGGATAAACCGGAAATCCGGATTACTGAGGACCAAATGAACGAGGTTCTTATTTACAAATTTCGAACTTGTTATTAACTTTAATACTGTATCCCCTCAACATTATAACACCTCTATCAGTCATGTATTGAATTAGGATTTAAACATACTACTTAGTTCGTTTGTACGATATATTCAGTAAATATACTTACATTTCTATACATTGTAAAAACTTTTAACTCTCGCTGTAGTGTAACTCATCAAACTTCCACACTTCCTTTCTAACTAGAACAAATGTTTGCAACAATATTAACGACAGCAATTTCAAATTTTTTCGTTACACACAGCACATGTTTTTATGTATCCTAGCGGCTGGTGATGTTGCCACATAACTTTCATCCATGAGGGTCCTGGGCATATTTTTAGCTGTTAGTGGGTCGTGGATGTCATGAGAGCTCAAAACAATTACTGTTTTACGTAATAAAATTCATCTGGTTCTTCCTGATTCTAAAAATATACACTTCATGTGTGCCTTTCAATGTTGTATGATTCAGTATCGACGCTAATGCTCTCTTGATGAGATATGAGCCGATTGCTCGTTTTTATCCACTGTGCCCTTTCGAATTTCATTTCAGCGATTAATTTATTTGTTTATCAACGTAGTAAGTAGTACAAAGCTAATCCAAAATGTAAACTGCACTTGAATTCTGTTTTAACTGTTTAATAGTCAGTGTCCGCTGTCTGAACGTCAAATTTCAGATTAATACACTGCGCCTGGTTGCGTTATTTTATAGGAATTTTATTATTGTAAGTGGGAAGTACTAGATAATGTTGAAGAAATCCAAAGCATATTGTTCGAAGAGCATAATATTATTCGAAATTTACCTGTACCAATAGGTGCAGCCAAAGCAGCATTTGTGATGCTGTAATTACCTCATAGATAACGATATTTGTCTATTGTAGTTTTGTATTCCAATCAGAATTTTGAGAGCAGCGTGAGAGAGGGGTAAAATCAATAGATGATATTGAATTGAAAGCCTTCATCAGTCTCTTGTTTTTAATTGTTGTTAACAAAAGTAACAGATAAAGCCTGGAATATCTGTGTGGAACTGATGGTGATGGAATTGAAAAATTTCACCTTCCAAATGAACATAAAACGTTTCAAATTTATTCTGGAGAGCCTTAGATTTTACAGTCGCGCTATTCGTGATGAAAGGAGACAATTAGACAAGCTAACAGCTATTCGGGAAATATTTACTGTGTTTGTACGCAACTACCACAAATCTTACATCCTTGGAGAAAATGTTACAGTAGACAAGAAGCTGGAAGGATTCTGTGGAAGGTACAGTTTTTGCCAATATGTATCAATCAAAACAAACGAGTATGGATTCTTAAGTGTGCGTTCTTAAGTATTTTACGTGTACAATTTGGAAATATACGCCGTGTTGCAACCAGAAGGATTTACCAACTGAGCAATAAACATTTTGATGTTGTTCTGTGACTGTGTAAACCTATATATCAGTCAGGTCGAAATGTGAAAGCGGACAACTGGTTTACTAGTACTGGAATGATAATAGAGCTATTAAGGTAGAATTTTTCTTTTTTTGGCATGATGAAGAAAGACAAGCGTGGAGATTTGTCTAGAGTTTGCTATCAGTAAAAGAAGGGCTGCCCACATTTCCTTTTTTGGCTTCCACAAGACTGAACTCTAGTTTCCTCCGTACCTAAAACGGGGAAGTGAGTGATCCATGCATCACGTTTGCATGAAGATAATTCGATAGATGCTGAAATTGTAGATAAACGGAAGCCATCCACCGTAAATTTTAAAATAGTGTTAAGTGTGGTGTTTTCACAGCGGATAAGCCGAATACTTTGTACAACGCTGCAAGAAATGTGCGCCGCTGGTCAATGATTGTATTTTTGTAATGATCAGTACAGTTGGAATCTATGCACGAGTGATTTATTGTGGCAACAGTAAGAACTGTATCAGAAGGAAAGGGTTCCTGAATCAGCTTTGTTATACAATGTTGTTTTCTTCGCTAAATTCTGCATAACTATTGAAATTTTGTGCAGAGAACTCTATAACCATGACTTATCTATCAAGAACTCTGAAAAATATACATATTTCCGAAAAAAAGGGTGCCAGCTTCACAGTAGGAGCTCTTATGGGGTTCTTAATTAAGTTGCAATTACCTCTTAAACTATTACCTGCACTAAAAAATTCTACTAGAAATTTCGATAGAACTCTTCACGTGGTGTCCGGAACTGTCATCAGAACTGTTGTACGAATATATTTATATTTTCTGCAGAGAAAGTGTGTCCCACATTAAATCAATTTATCACAAACTATTATCGCCATAGAAAAATGTTATTAGGATTTTCGATAGAGCTCTTGGGGTTCTGTTCGGAACTGTCCTCAGAACTGTTGTACAAGTTTAATTTTTGCGAAAATTGACAAAAAATGATTCGATAGAAAAATTTTTTCGAGTATTGTTGTTTTCTTCGCTAAATTCTGCAGAACTACTGAAATTTTGTACAAAGAACTCTAGAACTATGCCATATCTATCAAGAAATCTGAATAAAGTATACATTTCTGAAAAAAAGGGTGCCAACTTCACAGTAAGTGAAAAGATTTTCTCCTTAAATTGCAATTATCTCGTAAACTATTAGCTGCACAAAAAAATGTTACTTGAGTTTTCGATAGAACTCTTGGAGTTCTGTTCAGAACTGTGCTCAGAAGTGTTGTACTTATTCACAATTTGCGAAGATTGACGAAGAATGTTTTCGATACGAAAATTTTTCCGAATATTGTTTTCGTCGCTAAATTCTGCAGAACTATTGAAATTTTGTACAAGGAACTCTAGAACTATGGCATATCTATCAAGAAATCTGAAAAAAGTATACATTTGTGAAAAAAAGGGTGCCAACTTCACAGTAAGTGAAAAGATTTTCTCTTTAAATTGCAATTATCTCGTAAGCTATTAGCTGTACAAAAAATGTTACTTGGGTTTTCGATAGAACTCTTGGAGTTCTGTTCAGAACTGTGCTCAGAACTGTTGTACTTATTTACAATTTGCGAAAATTGACGAAGAATGTTTTCGATACGAAAATTTTTTCGAACATTGTTTTCGTCGCTAAATTCTGCAGAACTATTGAAATTTTGTACAAAGAACTCTAGAACTATGCCATATCTATCAAGAAATCTGAAAAAAGTATACATTTGTGAAAAAAAGGGTGCCAACTTCACAGTAAGTGAAAAGATTTTATCCTTAAATTGTAATTATCTAGTAAGCTATTAGCTGCACAAAAAATGTTACTTGGGTTTTCGATAGAACTCTTGGAGTTCTGTTCAGAACTGTGCTCAGAACTGTTGTACTTATTTACAATTTGCGAAAATTGACGTAGAATGTTTTCGATACGAAAATTTTTTCGAACATTGTTTTCGTCGCTAAATTCTGCAGAACTATTGAAATTTTGTACAAAGAACTGTAGAACTATGCCATACCTATCAAGAAATCTGAAAAAAGTATACATTTGTGAAAAAAGGGTGCCAACTTCACAGTAAGTGAAAAGATTTTCTCCTTAAATTGTAATTATCTAGTAAGCTATTAGCTGCACAAAAAATGTTACTTGGATTTTCGATAGAACTCTTGGAGTTCTGTTCAGAACTGTGCTCAGAACTGTTGTACTTATTTACAATTTCCGAAAATTGACGAAGAATGTTTTCAATACGAAAATTTTTTCGAACATTGTTTTCGTCGCTAAATTCTGCAGAACTATTGAAATTTTGTACAAAGAACTCTAGAACTATGCCATATCTATCAAGAAATCTGAAAAAAGTATACATTTGTGAAAAAAGGGTGCCAACTTCACAGTAAGTGAAAAGATTTTCTCCTTAAATTGTAATTATCTAGTAAGCTATTAGCTGCACAAAAAAATGTTACTTGGGTTTTCGATAGAACTCTTGGAGTTCTGTTCAGAACTGTGGTCAGAACTGTTGTACTTATTTACAATTTGCGAAAATTGTCGAAGAATGTTTTCGATACGAAAATTTTTTCGAACATTGTTTTCGTCGCTAAGTTCTGCAGAACTATTGAAATTTTGTACAAAGAACTCTAGAACTATGCCATATCTATCAAGAAATCTGAAAAAAGTATACATTTCTGAAAAAAAGGGTGCCAACTTCACAGTAAGTGAAAAGATTTTGTCTTAAATTGCAATTATCTCGTAAACTATTAGCTGCACAAAAAAATGTTACTTGGATTTTCGAAAGAACTCTTGAAGCTCTGTTCAGAACTGTGCTCAGAACTCTTCTACTTATTTACATTTTGCGGAAATTGTCAGAGAATATTTTCGATACGAAAATTTTTTCGAGTATTGTTGTTTTCTTCGTTACATTTTGCAGAACTCTTGAAATTTTGTGGAAAGAACTCTAGAACTATCGCACATCTAACAATAACTGTGAAAAAAATGTATATTTCTCGAAAAAGGGGTGCTAACTTCACACGACTCTTCTGCTGCCAGGAGCGCAGCCAATGTGAGGAGGTGGCCTGACCCCACACCAGTGTGAGGAGGTGGAAAACTGAATAAATGAGTAAACAATTGATTAGCCAATCAGTGGTTAAAACCAGTCAGGTGTACAACCACTAGTCTTGAAGGAATACAAAAGTCTGTGGGACGCAACCAGCCTGCGATGCTGCTTTTACCAGGACATGAGTCAGATGTAGTCTTCCAACAAAACAAGGCTCCACTCTTATAAAATATCCTAATTTTCGTTATCAGTGGCATATGGGCCCCATAATAGTTAATATATTACAAGGAATTTTATTGTAAAATAACTACCAGTTTTTGTAATTATCTGAAACATCTTATTCTGCTTGGCTGCAAATCACCCACCTCCAGTGAGACATGGACTTTCAACACGACCACACCCCTCAGTTACTTCGTTGCGCAGCAATGTTCACCAAGGCATTCCATAGCTCACCCGACAATTCTACAAAGGACGAAATTATGTTAGCTTGTTGCGGTGTACCATCACCTAAAATTTTGCTGAAATACTTCAGAGAAGACACCAATGTGTACCATTGACATAGATTGTTGCAGTGCTGCTCCCACAACACGAATGGAACACTAACGTCCAATGGGACCATGAGCTATGACCAACTATTCACCTTACAACCTCAAAAGGACCTTAAGTGTCTCCACCATCGACATTGTGGTCCATAACAAGTGATATGTATCAAGGAATGTTTACCAAAAATAAATTTCATTGTACTTTAATGAACACCCAGTTATTTAGCATACACATTACCAGTGAAACTTTCAACATGACAACACCTATGATTCAGTTACACCATTATATAGTGTTGGTCTCCAAGGTGTTACTTACCTGAACTCAGCAAAACACAGTACAGCAATGCTGCTCTTATCTTCTGGTGTACCATAACCCAAAATAACTGCTGCATTATCTTGAAAGAATGCAGTAGTGTGTAGGGTTAGCTGATGTTCCCAGAACATGAATGGGACGTTGTCTTCCTGCAGGACAACTCCTCTTTAGTAACTAATGTCCTTACAAACTGGATTTCCCCATATATTCCCAAAGTTCGTTACAGGTGACCTCCAGGACTCTACTGGGTGGCAAGTTATGGGAAATTGTAACGTGTAGGTCGCCTAGTGACTGGCATTTAAAAAATATTTCATTTTTTATTTTTTAATATCCTCCTGTAACGTTCCAGAGGAATTCACTGCGGCGCATGTGCAGTGTAGGAGAGGCTCTTGTAGCAACACTTTTGCGCAATATCCATGGCTACTGATGGTGAAAGTGATTACCGACACGACATTTGCAGCTTACAGCACCCACTAGTTTATTACTCGACCGCGGACTGTCTCTACCGTACTACTCGCTCTCAGGTTCGCTCATGTTTCCTACTCAGTACTTTCTTGCCGCCAGAAGTATCCCCCCACAACATCGCTCTGCAAGCAGCCGCACCTTGGGTCCAGGTCAACGCCTCGCATTGCGCTGTGTGATGAAATATGTGTCACATTTCTGGAGTACCTGTGACGATTAAACAGAGTAAACAAGATATAAAATCGATCAGTGCGATGCCTGACGGTTCTTAGCTTTTTGATCTCCGCCCTGACACGTCATCATTCAGTACTTGAGACGCGAGGTTAAGCTGAGCCACGCTGACGTCACCGGGTAGACGGGTCGCGGCCTGTGGGGGAGCGCCACTGCAGCGGGGGCAGCGCCCACACAGCGGCGTCCCTCCACTGGTGCCACTTTGTTTGTGAGCTTCTAGGGCGACAGCCGCAGTTAGAGGAATGCTCACACGAATATTCAGAACACATGTCTGTATATAATACCAGACAAATTGTCCTCACCTGCAACAACAAGCGTTTCTTCTAGTTTTGCCCAAGAAACCTGACTATTAAAATTCTGCTACTAGCATCACACCGGAAAATCTAAAATGTGGGCGACTAATTGTGTTCTTCTTAGTTTCAAATTGAGGTGTTGACACAGGAAATTATTTAAGTCTCAAAGAAATCGAAAACATCTTCATTTCCGTAAAACATGGAACACCCAAGCCACTGGCACGGTGAACCCAGTAAGCGCCTAGACGGAATACACTACTGGCATTAAAATTGCTACACCAAGAAGAAATGCAGATGATATTATACTAGAACCGATATGTGATTACATTTTCACGCAATTTTGGTGCATAGATGCTGAGAAATCAGTACCCAGAACAACCACCTCTGGCGGTAATAACGACCTCTATACGCCTGGGCATTGAGTCAAACAGAGTTCGGATGGCGTGTACAGGTACAGCTGTCCATGCAGCTTCAACATGATACCACAGTTCATCAAGAGTAGTGACTGCCGTATTGTGACGAGCCAGTTGCTCGGCCACCATTGACCAGACGTTTTCAATTGGTGAGAGATCTGGAGAATGTGCTAGCCAGAGCAGCAGTCGGACATTTTCTGTATCCAGAAACGCCCGTACAGGACCTGAAACACGAGGTCGTGCATTATCCTGCTGAAATGTAGGGTTTCGCAGGGATCGAATGAAGGGTCGAGCGACGGGTCGTAACACATCTGATATGTAACGTCCACTGTTCAAAATGCTGTCAATGCGAACAAGATGTGACCGAGACGTGTAGCCAATGGCACCCCATACCATCACGCCGGGTGATACGCCAGTATGGCGGTGACGAATACACGCTTCCAATGTGCGTTCACCGCGATGTCGTCAAACACGGATGCCACCATCGTGATGCTGTAAACAGAACCTGGATTCACCCGAAAACATAACGTTTTGCCATTCGTGCACTCAGGTTCGTCGTAGAGTACACCATCGCAGGCGCTCCTGTCTGTGATGCAGCGTCAACGGTAACCGCAGCCACGGTCTCCGAGCTGCTGCAAACGTCGTCGAACTGTTCGTACAGATGGTTGTCTTGCAAACGTCCCCATCTGTTGACTCAGGGATCGAGACGTGGCTGCACGATCCGTTACAGCCGTGCGGATAAGATGCCTGTCATCTCGACTGCTAGTGATACGAGGCCGTTGGAATCCAACAAGTCGTTCTGTATTACTCTCCTGAACCCACCGATTCCATATTCTGCTAACAGTCATTGGATCTCGACCAACGCGAGCAGCAATGTCGCGACACGATAAACCGCAATCGCGATAGGCTACAGTCCGACCTTTATCAAAGTCGGAAACGTGATGGTTCGCATTTCTCCTCCTTACACGAGGCATCACAACAACGTTTCACCAGGCAACGCCGGTCAACTGCTGTCTGTGTGTGAGAAATCGGTTGGAAACTTTCCTCATGTCAGCACGTTGTAGGTGTCGCCACCGGCGCCAACCTTGTGTAAATGCTTTGAAAAGCTAATCATTTGCCTGTCACAGCATCTTTTTCCTGTCGGTTAAATTTCGCGTCTGTAGCACGTCATCTTCGTGGTGTAGCAATTTTAATGGCCAGTAGTGTAGTTTGGTTTCTGCAGTTCTCAGAAGACGGCGTTAACAGAAACACGAAGGTATGGGCAGGGAGGAGGCAGTGTGTCCACGTCACGGGGCAGCAGTCTGACGTCAAGGGTGGCCTCCGTACTCTTCACGGATGCCGCACTCTCAAAGGTGGTTTTTTTGTAAAGAATTTTTTTTGTTTACTTGTAGACGCAATCACATTCTAATGACACAATCATAACAGGTTTCGGCCATACAGCGACTATCTTCAGATTCTAGAACAATACAAAAGAAAATTTATATTAAGACCTAAAAATAAGTGCAATATTTAACTAGGCTTATTAGTAATGCAACTGAATTTATGCGAAATAGATGTAGTTGATACCTAAAGGCGGCATACACTGAACACAGGTTCGTGCGTTGTCAAACTAGCTACAAAATGTAAAACACCAGTGTTACATAGGCATAAAAATTTTGTAGATTTTATTCACCCTCTTTGCGCCAAATGCGCGCGTCCTCTATAAGATGGTCTCTGTTTTTCAGAAGTCTAAAATTTGACAAATTTACTATTAATATTTAGGTCAAATGTATATAAAATTCAAAAATTACAGAACAGATCGTTAAATCAGTGAAGTGACATTTCAGAACAAGGAGAAAACACTGCTGTAGACGCAAATAGCGCTAGCCCTTGTAGGGTGTACTTGTGGCGCCCGTCTGAGCCGTTGTCCACCGGTAGGGCAGGGACGGCGCGGGCAGCTGGCTGCGGCGCTGCTCCGCCTCAGAGGTTGTTCTCGTCTCCTGCAGGCCGCACTGGCCAGGGCAACACTCGAACTTAGAATATGAGCAAAAATTCACTTGAATAAGAGATGTTTGGAATTGGGAATAGTTCCTAAACATGTGAGAGTTAAGATAAATAATTCCTCCCAAATTGCCAGAAAAGGTAAACGCGAAAGAGAGTTAAGATTGATACAGTTCGAACTGAAGGAGGATTACAAGATAGAACAGCCTTTAAATTATAAAATAATTAAAGGACATCTATCGCTCAGTAATATGCTTTTACCAGTACAGTTTTCTGACGTGTGGGATATGACTGAAGATCACGTACATAAAGAGCTTTAAGACGAGACACGAGAAGAAAATTTTTAATTTTAAATTCCAGCCGTTTGGGACAGCAAAAAAGTAAAGTACAACAAGTCGAAAAAAATTTTAACCGTGTTGAAAATTTTTCTACTCTGATTTTAAACACTGACGAAGAACACCTTTTAAACAGGTGATTACAATATAATATAGGAAAGAAGCAAGACACGGCTGAGATTAAAATGGCATGTGAGATAGGAAAACTAACCAGAGGTGAACAGTTTATTGTTGCAACCAAAAGTGAAAAGCTATTAAAAAGATCGAAAAATCTTTCACGAAAGCATATCACCGAGGACAAAGTTATTACAAAGCTCAATAATAAACTTAAAGATCGAAAAGTTCTCGTCACCAGAGCATATAAAGGCAACACAGCCGTTTTGTTCATGACACTGATTACATAAAAAAGACAGAAGATTTCTTTAAGAAAAATAACATTGTCGAAGTTAGAAGCGACCCGACAAAGAGTTTCCAGAAAGAATTAAACAAAAGGATATATAATTTGAATTTCTCATTTTAACATAAAGAAAACAAGGTGCCTAAAGGTAATGAACGCATGTACACCAAACCTAAGAGCGCAAATAAAGTTTCATAAACAAGAAACACCCATTGGCCAGTGATTAATAATACAGATTGTCCTACATATAAGATTAATATGGAACTCAACAAAATTTTAAAAACTAATTTTGTTTAGGAAGAAACACATGTGTTAAAAGCAGTGCGGCCTTTGCGCAGGAAGCAAAAGATATCGAGATACCGGAGGATGCCACATTCACACGAATGGATATCGAGGACTTATATACAAATAATCCCATCGACGAAGCGTTAGAGGTAATAGAAACTAATGCATCACGTATCGGGCGTCTAGGCCAACCTGAAGTTGTAGAACTGATTGAAATATTTCAGTTTGTTCTATTGTGTAACTGCTTTCTATTTAACTATAAATGTTACAGACAAGGCGATGGATTCGCTATGAGAAACTGCTTACCAGGAACAACAGCAGAAATTTTTATTAATCAGCTAGAAAAGAATTTCTTCGAGACGAATCCCGAGATTCTGACGAATGTACTATGTTACAGAAAATATGTCGATGACTCAATTATTCTTTGTAGAGGTAGTAAAACACAAATAGAAGATGTGGCATAGAAGATAAGCAGTATGCGCTCCAAGATAAAATTCACGACAGAAACTGAAGTAGCCAAAAAGATAAACTTCCTAGATCTGACGATTCATAACAAAAATGGTAGACATACGTTCCAAATATTTAGGAAACCAACATGTAGGGGCGAGATTATCAACGCCCGGTAAGTCAGAAACATGCACATTTTTATTCAGTATTATACAGAATAGTAAGACTTCCATTATATGAAATTGAAGTGGAAAAGAAACTTGACGTAATAAGACAGGTTGCCCTTGCAAATGATTACGACCGAGATATACGTAGCAAAATTAAAAAGAAGATAAGAAGGAGCGAGAAACGGCACGTAAAAGCGAGATCCGAATAGGGTAAGTACACCACTGTGAAATATATAGGCAAAACATCAGATAAAATCGAAAACATATTCCAAAGAAACGGGGTTAAATTGCATTTAGGACATGCGATAATTTTGAAAGACTAGTACTTCGTAACTTGCCATGGAAAAGTAATAAATATAGTAAATCGGGGGTGTACAAAGTATCATGTCACGAATGCGAAAGAAACCTATATTGGACAGACAGGCAGGTCCTTTGATGTAAAGTTTAAAGAACGCACGTATTCCAGTGATAAGACAGCGCTAGGCTTACATATGCGAGAGGAGGGTCATGATATTGGTGACACTGACGAACAGCTTCAAATTTAGGTGAAGTTAGAAAAAGTAAACGATTAGACATTTTAGAACAACTGGAGATTTATGTTACGAGACGCAGAGAACCTGACAAACTCCTCAGTGTAGAGAATGTACTCGCAACAGACGCATACTTCAACGTTTACGACGATCTGTTGGCCTGAGAGACTCGTTTTTACCGCATACGTGCTTCAGCTGAGGATGGAGCCTTCCGGCGGTCGGGTGTTGCCCTGGCCAGTGCGGCCTGCAGGAGACGAGAACAACCTCTGAGGCGGAGCAGCGCCGCAGCCAGCTGCCCGCGCCGTCCCTGCCCTACCGGTGGACAACGGCTCAGACGGGCGCCACAAGTACACCCTACAAGGGCTAGCGCTATTTGCGTCTACAGCAATGTTTTCTCCTTGTTCTGAAATGTCACTTCACTGATTTAACGATCTGTTGTGTAATTTTTGAATTTTATATACATTTGACCTAAATATTAATAGTAAATTTGTCGTATTTTAGACTTCTGAAAAATTGAGACCGTCTTATAGAAAACGCGCGCATCTAGCGCAAAGAGGGTGAACAAAACCAACAAATTTTTATACCTATATAAGACCGGTGTTGTTCTGAAATGTCACTTCACTGATTTAACGATCTGTTCTGTAATTTTTGAATTTTATATACATTTGACCTAAATATTAATAGTAAATTTGTCATATTTTAGACTTCTGAAAAATAAAGACCGTCTTATAGAGGACGCGCGCATCTAGAACAAAGACGATGAATAAAATCTACAACATTTTTATGCCTATGTAACACTGGTGTTTTACATTTTGTAGCTAGTTCGAAAACGCACGAACCTGTGTTCAGTGTATGCCGCCTTTAGGTATCAACTACATCTATTTCGCATAAATTCAGTTCATTACTAATAAGCCTGGTTAAATATTGCACTTATTTTTAGGTTTTAATATAAATTTTCTTTTGTATTGTCATAGAATCTGAAGATAGTCGTTGTATGGCCGAAACCGGTTATGACTGTGTCATTAGAATGTGATTGCGTCTACAAGTAAAGAAACAAAAAAAATCGAAATGATCAGTCGCTCACTGCATTGACACTATCTTGTTTTTCGTGGTGTTGCTGTCGAAGTGATTTAGCCGCTTCATTGACTGTGGAGGATGCCAAACAAAATGATTCTCCTCAAAGCAGTAAGGAGACGCCCCTTGTTGCAGTGTACAGTATGCTCTTCAGAACGGCTACATTTTTTACTGTCGATTTTAAGTCACCTTCAAGTGTTGCAATGTCAAAATATTCATTCGATATAAACTGTATCGCCTTTTTGGAAGTAACTGTCAAAATTTTCTGTTTAGGCTAATAAAACGTATTGACGACAAGGAGGACAACATTTTCATCTTACGTTTACTTAACAATCACCATAAATGCTTAAATTTTCATATACAGTGTGTCCCAGCTATCTTCTCCACCCAAAACATCTCTGGAATAATAACAGCTATTGGAAAACGACTTTCACCGGTATCAATGTAGGGCTGGGGCCCATGAATGTACATATTTGGAAACATTCTAAAACGAAAGCATATGTGTTTTTTAACACAAACTTATGTTTTTTTAAATAGACCTCCTATATTTTTTCTTCAGCAATCCATAGCATGACAAAGCACATACACAATGGCGTTGATTGCATCGCAGTATTCCCATTACATCCCGAGATATTGAGACGCGAAGTTGACGCTTGAAACACCCGACATGCGCTGCTAGCGCACGTCCTGAGGCTCAGGCGTGAACCCCATGCTGACCGTAATCGCGATGTGATTGACATGCGTAATCACACTTCCATACTTATCAAGAGGTCCGAAACGAATAATACGGTCTGCTGCCATCAACTCTCATAAGCACATAATGGTTTCCCTCTTGCACGTTTTACGTATCTACGTACACAATATGAACCAGTACCGATCGGTGTACACCCATCAGGTTGTCTTATTTATCCTGCATACCAAAAATAAGGTTTATCTAATGCATTATAAGACCCATTGTGCCTGTCACGCAGGGCCTGGCTCTACCTAGTCAAGTGTCCAACGTAGTTCCCACTACTGCCACAGTTACCACTTCGCCTTGTTTATGACTTGCGACCCATGCAAACTCCTGTACTCCACCACCCACCGAGCATCCCATTTGTTGTTGCTTTGGCGTGCAGTACACCGCTTGCCAGTGTAGTCGTGCATCAGAATAATCTGGTGACGGCACGGAGGTAGTACACATTGTGAATAAACGTTGTGTTGTGGAACTTATACTGTACAGTATAATGTGCACACATGAAGATATGGTAGAAATGCTGCTGGACTATGGAGAATGTACGTTGACGGGAAATACGTTATGAGATTGCTTGTTTGTTGATATTACTGTTAGCGAACATTATGATTATGAAGTTAATATGTCTGTTTTCTATCCTACTCCACATACCTGTACTGTACCCTGTTGTAGGTGGACGAAATGCTGTTCAGGCAGAACGACTGTACAGACGACGATTCCCTGACAAGCTATCGCCTTCGCGCTGGATGTTTGGTCGTCTCACATCTCGTCTACGTGAAACGGAAAGCTTAAATCCAAGACCTCGACATCGTCCTAGAACACGCACAGATGAACGTGCTGAAGTTGCTGTGCTCGCTACCATAGCTGTGAATCCTGAAATCAGCACACGTCAAATTGAACGTGAAGTTGGTGTGTCGAAATCAAGTGCACAGCGTATTCTTAAACGTCATAAATTTTATCCTTACCATGTTCATTTACACCAGGATCTTCATGGAAATGACTTCCGCAATAGGGTAACATTTTGTCGGTGGGCTCAGCATAAACTTCTGACTAATCCAAATTTTTTTGCAGATGTTCTCTTTACCGACGAAGGAATTGTCAATATGTGGAATATGCATTATTGGTCTGCAGACGATCCAAAATGGCTCCGTCAGGTAGAGCATCAACGTCCGTGGAAAGATAATGTTTGGTGTGGGATTATTGGAGATACCATTATCGGACTTTTCTTTATAAATGGCATCCAAAATGGCAGACAGTACTCCAGATTTATACGACACAATCTTCCTGTTCTCTTGGACACCGTACCTCCGAACCGGAGAATGGTCATGCGGTATCAGCATAACGGATGCCCTGCACATAACGCCTTACGAACACGACGGCTTCTGAACCGTACGTTCCCTGGTAGATGGATTGGACGAGGTGGCCCAGTTAGGTGGCCTGCCCGATCTCCGGATCTTACGCCGCTGGATTATTTTCTTTGGGGAGCAGTGAAGGATGCTGTTTACCAACATGAACCAACAACACCAGAGGACATGAAGCAACGCATTATTGATGCTTGTACAGCCATCAAAGAGGAAACAGTAGCACGAAGTAGGGCATCCTTCATCCGCAGAGTGACCCTATGTATGCAAGCCAATGGGCATCACTTTGAGCATGAGATGTGAACGCTATGTTAAGTATCTAGTGCTGGTATCACAGTGGAAGTTTCTACAAAGGGCCATTTTACCCAGTGATGTTAAGAAACATTTGTTTGCAACAATTTGTCATTTAAGAAAAAAGTAGGAGGTCCATTTAAAGAAACATAAGATTGTGTTAAAAAACACATATGCTTTCGTTTTAGAATGTTTCCAAATATGTACATTCATGGGCCCCAACCCTACATTGATACCGGTGAAAGTCGTTTGCCAATAGCTGTTATTATTTCAGAGTTGTTTTGGGTGGACAAGATAGCTTGGACACCCTGTATATGCTATGACACTTCTTACTGAAGTTTTGGTGAAATGGAACAGGAGTTCTGTTGGACATGTTGGAAACAACAGAGACTGTGCTTTCATATAACTGATTCGCCTCGAAGGGCGGTGAATGCACGACCTTCAGTGTGGATGCACGTATACGTTCGACCTCCAGCGGGAATCTTAAATTAGCGAGCAAGGGCTCTGAGGATAGATGGCGCTGCATGGGGATGTGGGTTGCCCTGGGAACCTGCCTAGGGAGACTGTGTACTCGAGAAGAGCACCGTGACCGCGTGGCGCTGGGGTAAACACAGCTGCTCACTTTCCTTTCCTTTCTCCCTCCTCCACCCCCCCCCCCCTCCATAGTACGATCATAGGGAGATAGGACAACGCTGGACACGGCAAATATGGGCGGCATCGTATCTCAGTAAGCAAGACACGATGTACGAAACGCCGTGTTGCTATTTAGAACCTCACATCGGATAAAGGGAAACACCCTCTAGCAAAGGTCGGAGAACAACAGTGTCTACGACCATTGTGACGCTGCTCCCTGTTTGAGCGATGTTAGTAATGCAAGACACTGGTATTGTGTGGCCTGTGTAGGATACAGGCTGCACATGTAGGCCCCTAACTCCACCGTAGCCCTGATACATTACAGTAATGAAATTTGCGACAATGAAGCTAATGTCTTATGGTTGACAATTGCTCACAAGTACATAGTGTGAACTTCCATGCTATCAAACAAAATCAAACCTAGAGAATAGCGTACATTTTATTCCATATCGGTTTGCCTCGTCGTACATGGAATCCTATTATCTGTTTAATATTATGTTAACAGTGACATAATAACTTTCCTCTCAGTTAATAATGCACTACAAGTATTCCTCTTTCGTGTTTGTGTAATAAAGTTATTATGGAGGACATACTATCAACGGACACTAGGTGTTCATTAAAGAAGGCCGTGACGTACAACTCTCCTACATGTCTAAAGATTTACGGGGATATTCCAACAAAATAAACAAAAAACACGGCGAAAACAACCTTTGAACCCACTATTAATTTTATTTCTACAATTTTAAACCAAGAATATGCACAGTGATTAGAAGCAGACTGATATAAGCCATTGCTTTTTTGTTATCTTTCGGAATCAAATGCATTTCACTGTTTCAGTACGTTTGGAGAAACGTGCAGTGTGCGCTGTACGTACAGTGCATCCAGAAGTGCAGACCACGGCTGCATCAAGTCCTGCAGGAGATGATGACAAGGCGGTGTCCACTGTGGACACGCGACGTCACAGCTGGAATCCAGTCGACTTCCAGCAAGCCGTGGGGCAGCCAGAGGGCATAGCGTCTGGAGCTCCCTGGATATGACTTTTCTCGTGCTGGGAACAATAACTTCCCTCACAATGTAGGCCACTACAGGTTTCTTGGTATGATGCAATAAAGGCACGGTATATCGCACATTATGTTTAAGGCATCTTACATCGCTGGTGGAATGAAGAGGCCCATATTCACAAATGCTGAGTAAGCCGATATGGTGTTTGTGTATGGGTCTTGTAATGCAAACGCTGCTTGTAGGTAACATGCTAGAGGATTTCCTAACCCTAGACTGCCAGATTGAAGGTGGTTCAATCCAGTTTTCTCTGAACTGTGTGAGACTGGCGGAGTGCCCGGCAGTAACACCTCACCTGAACAGAGTGTGTATGAAGGGGGAGGCATTATGTAGTTGATCCTCGAATTGGCACACACGAAAATTTTACATGTATTTGTGTTCAACATACAAGAGCATAGCGGATGTTACCTATGCTCATCTACATCTACATCCATACTCCGTAAGCCACCTGACGGTGTGTGGCGGAGGGTACCTTGAGTACCTCTATCGGTTCTCCCCTCTATTCCGGTCTCGTGGAAAGAAAGATTGTCGGTATGCCTCTGTGTGGGTTCTGATCTCTCTGATTTTATCCTCATGGTCTCTTCACGAGATATACGTAGGAGGGAGCAATATACTGCATGACTCCTCGACTTGCGCCATAGGGTGGTGGGGTTTCGGTTTCCGCTGGATAGGTCAGGAGTCCACTACACGCAGCAGGCGGCTACACGGGTAGCAGGGGTTGTGTGGCGTGAACTGGGCGGTTTTTTAGGTTAGTACAGAAAGGGCAACAGCCTCAACGGGTGCAGGGCAAAGTCAGGACATGCGGGGACCAAGCAGCAATCGGTATTGTAATTGTAAACTCTCGAAGCTGCATTCGTAAAGTACCAGAACTTCAAGCGCTGATAGAAAGCACCGAAGCTGATATCGTTATAGGTACGGAAAGCTGGCTGAAGCCAGAGATAAATTCTGCGGAAATTTTTACAAAGGCACAGACGGTGTTTAGAAAGGATAGATTGCATGCAACCGGTCGTGGAGTGTTCGTCGCTGTTAGTGGTAGTTTATCCTGTAGTGAAGTAGAACTGGATAGTTCCTGTGAATTACTATGGGTGGAGGTTACACTCAACAACTGAGCTAGGTTAATAATTGGCTACTTTTACCGACCTCCCGACTCAGCAGCATTAGTTGCAGAACAACTGAGAGAAAATCTGGAATACATTTCACATACATTTTCTCAGATTTTTATAGTCTTAGGTGGAGATTTCAATTTACCAGACATAGACTGGGGCACTCAGATGTTTAGGACGGGTGGTAGGGACAGAGAATCGAGTGACATTATACTCAGTGCACTATCCGAAAATTACCTCGAACAATTAAACAGAGAACCGACTCGTGGAGATAACATCTGGGACCTACTGATAACAAACAGACCCGAACTTTTCGACTCTGTATGTACAGAACAGGGAATCAGTGATCATAAGGCCGTTGCAGCATCCCTGAATATGGAAGTTAGTAGGAATATAAAAAAGGGGAGGAAGGTTTATCTGTTTAGCAAGAGTAATAGAAGGCAGATTTCAGACTACCTAACAGATCAAAACGAAAATTTCTGTTCCGACACTGACAATGTTGAGTGTTTATGGAAAAAAACTGTTCAAATGGCTCTGAGCACTATGCGACTTAACTTCTGAGGTCATCAGTCGCCTAGAACTTAGAACTAATTAAAGCTAACTAACCTAAGGACATCACACACATCCATGCCCGAGGCAGGATTCGAACCTGCGACCGTAGCGATCGTTCGGCTCCAGACTGTAGCGACTAGAACCGCACGGCTAGTCTGGCCGGCTTATGGAAAAAGTTCAAGGCAATCGTAAAATGTGTTTTAGACAGGTACGTGCCGAGTAAAACTGTGAGAGACGGGAAAAACCCACCGTGGTACAACAACAAAGTTAGGAAACTACTGCGCAAGCAAAGAGAGCTTCACTGCTAGTTTAAACGCAGCCAAAACCTCTCAGACAAACAGAAGCTAAGCGATGTCAAAGTTAGCGTAAGAAGGGCTATGTGTGAAGCGTTCAGTGAATTAGAAAGTAAAGTTCTATGTACCGACTTGACAGAAAACCCTAGGAAGTTCTGGTCTTACGTTAAATCAGTAAGTGGCTCGAAACAGCATATCCAGACACTCCGGGTTGACGATGGTATTGAAACAGAGGATGACACGCGTAAAGCTGAAGTACTAAACACCTTTCTCCAAAGCTGTTTCACAGAGGAAGACCGCACTGCAGTTCCTTTTTTAAATCCTCGCACAAACGAAAAAATGGCTGACATAGAAATAAGTGTCCAAGGAATAGAAAAGCAACTGGAATCACTCAACAGAGGAAAGTCCACTGGACCTGACGGGATACCAATTCGATTCTACACAGAGTACGGAAAAGAACTTGCCCCCCTTCTAACAGCCGCCTACCGCAAGTCTCTAGAGGAACGGAAGGTTCCAAATGATTGGAAAAGAGTACAGGTAGTCCCAGTCTTCAAGAAGGGTCGTCGAGCAGATGCGCAAAACTATAGACCTATATCTCTGACGTCGATCTGTTGTAGAATTTTAGAACATGTTTTTTGCTCGAGAATCATGTCATTTCTGGAAACCCAGAATCTACTATGTAGGAATCAAAATGGATTCCGGAAACAGCGATCGTGTGAGACCCAACTCGCTTTATTTGTTCATGAGACCCAGAAAATATTAGACACAGGCTCCCAGGTAGATGCTATTTTCCTTGACTACTGGAAGGCGTTCGATACAGTTCCGCACTGTCGCCTGATAAACAAAGTAAGAGCCTACGGAATATCAGACCAGCTGTGTGGCTGGATTGAAGAGTTTTTAGCAAACAGAACACAGCATGTTGTTCTCAATGGAGAGACGTCTACAGACGTTAAAGTAACCTCTGACGTGCCACAGGGAGTGTTATGGGACCATTGCTTTTCACAATATATATAAACAACCTAGTATACAGTGTCGGAAGTTCCATGTGGCTATCGCGGATGAAGCTGTAGTATACAGAGAAGCTGCAGCATTAGAAAATTGTAGCGAAATGCAGGAAGATCTGCAGCGGATAGACACCCGTAACATAGACCAATGTAATGCATTGCAAATACATAGAAAGCAGGATCTTTTATTGTATGAGTGTATGATAGCGGAATGAACACTGGTAGCAGTTACTTCTGTAAAATATCTGGGAGTATGCGTGCGGAACGATTTGGAGTGGAATGATCATATAAGATTAATTGTTGGTAAGGCGGGTACCAGATTGAGATTCATTGGGAGAGTCCTTGGAAAATGTAGTCCATCAGCAAAGGAGGTGGCTTACAAAACACTCGTTCGACCTGTACTTGAGTATTGCTCACCAGTGTGGGATCCGTGCCAGATCGGGTTGAAGGAGGAGATAGAGAAGATCCAAAGAAGAGCGGCGCATTTCGTCACAGGGTTATTTGGTAAGCGTGATAGCGTTTAGCAAACTCCAGTGGCAGACTCTGCAAGAGAGGCGCTCTACATCGCGGTGTAGCTTGCTGTCCAGGTTTCGAATGGGTGCGTTTCTGGATGAGGTATCGAATATATTGCTTCCCCCTACTTATACCTCCCGAGGAGATCACGAATGTAAAATTAGAGAGATTCGAGCGCGCACGGAAGCTTTCAGACAGCCGTTCTTCCCGCGAACCATACGCGACTGGAACAGGAAAGGGAGGTAATGACAGTGGCACGTAAAGTGCCCTCCGCCACACACCGTTGGGTGGCTTGCGGAGTATAAATGTAGATGTAGATGTAGATAAAGGTTAGTTCTCGAAACATCAACAAAAGTCCGTACCGAGCTACTGAGCGTCTCTCTTGCAGAGTCTTCCACTGGAGTTTATCTATCATCCCCATAATGCTTTCGCGATTACTAAATGATCCTGTAACGAAGCCCGCTGCTCTTCGTAGGCCGGCCGTGGTGGCCGAGCGGTTCTAGGCGCTGCAGTCCGGAACCGCGGGACTGCTACGGTCGCAGGTTCGAATCCTGCTTCAGGCATGGATGCTGTGATGTTCTTTGGTTAGTTAGGTTTAAGTAGTTCTAAGTCCTAGGGGACTGATGACCTAAGATGTTAAGTCCCATAGTACTCAGAGCCATTTGAACCATTTTGCTTTTCGTTGGATCTTCTTTATCTCTTCTATCAACCCTATCTGGTACGGATCCCACACCGGTGAGCAGTATTTGAGCAGTATTCGAGCAGTGGGTGAACAAGCGTACTGTAACCTACTTCCTTTGTTTTCGGACTGCATTTCCTTAGGATTCTTCCAATGAATCTCACTCTGGCATCTGCTTTAACGACGATCAACTTTATATGATCATTCCATTTTAAATCACTCCTAATGCGTACTCCCAGATAATTTATGAAGTTAACTACTTCCAGTCGCTGACCAGCTATATTGTAGCTAAATGATAAAGGATCTTTCTTTCTATGTATTCGCAGCACATTACACTTGTCTACATCGAGATTCAATTGCCATTCCCTGCACCATGCGTCAATTCGTTGCAAATCCTTCTGCATTTCAGTACAATTTTCCATTATTACAACCTCTCGACATACTACAGCAGCATCTGCAAAAAGCGTCAGTGAACTTCCGGTGTTATCCACAAGGTTATTTATATTCAGGGTGGTCCATTGATAGTGACCGCGCCAAATATCTCACGAAATAAGCATCGAACGAAAGAACTACAAAGAACGAAACTTGTGTAGCTTTAAGGAGAAAACCAGATGGCGCTATGGTTGGCCCGCTAGATGGCGCTGCCATAGGTCAAACGGATATCAATTGCGTTTTTTTTAAATAGGAACCCCCATTTTTATTACATATTCGTGTAGTACGTACAGAAAAATGAATGTTTTAGTTGGACCACTTTTTTCGCTTTGACATAGATGGCGCTGTAATAGTCACAAATGTATACGTACGTGGTATCGCGTAACATTCTGCCAGTGCGGACGGTATTTGCTTCGTGATACATTACCCGTGTTACAATGGACCGTTTACAAAATAATGTGGAAAAGGCGATACCGTGTTGATGCATGGCTATTGTGATCAAAATGCCCAACCGGCGTGTGGTTTGTATGCTGATCGGTATCCAGGACGACATCATCCAAGTGTCCGGACCGTTCGTCGGATAGTTACGTTATTTAAGCACACAGGAAGCGTTCAGCCACATAAGAAACGTCAATTACGACCTGCAACAAATGATGATGCCCAAGTAGGTGTTTTAGCTGCTGTCGCGGCTAATCCGCACGTCAGTAGCTGACAAATTGCGCGAGAATCGGGAATCTCAATAACGTCGGTGTTGAGAATGCTGCATCAACATTGATTGCACCCGTACCATATTTCTAAGCATGACGAATTGCATGGCGACGACTTTGAACGTCGTGTACAGTTCTACCACTGGGCACAAGAGAAACTACGGGACGATGACAGATTTTTTGCATGCGTTCTATTTACCGACAAAGTGTCATTCACCAACAGCGGTAACGGAAACCGGCATAATATGCACTATAGGGCAACGGAAAATTCACGATGGCTGCGACAAGTGGAACATCAGCGACCTTGGCGGGTTAATGTATGGTGCGACAATATGGGAGGAAGGATAATTGGCCCACATTTTATCGATAGGAATCAAAATGGTGCAATGTATGCTGATTTCCTACATAATGTTCTACCGATGTTGCTACAAGATGTTTCACTCGATGACAGAATGGCGATGTACTTCTAACATGATGGATGTCCAGGACATAGCTCGCGTGCGGTTGAAGCGGTATTGAATAGGATATTTCATGACAGGTGGGTTGGTCGTCGAAACACCATACCGTGGCCCGTACGTTCACCGGATCTGACGTCCCCGGATATCTTTCTGTGGGGAAAGTTGAAGGATATTTGCTATCATGATCCACCGACAACGCCTTACAATATCAGTCAGCGCATTGCCAATGCATGTGCGAACATTACGGAAGGCGAACTACTCGCTGTTGAGAGGAATGTCGTTACACGTGTTGCCAAATGCATTGAGGTTGACGGACATCATTTTGAGCATTTATTGCATTAATGTGGTATTTACAGGTAATCACGCTGTAACAACATGCGTTCTCAGAAATGATAAGTTCACAAAGGTACATGTATCACATTGTAACAACCGAAATAAAATGTTCAAATGTACCTACGTTCTGTATTTTAATTTAAAAAACTTACCTGTTACCAACTGTTCGTCTAAAATTGTGAGCCACACGTTTGTGACTATTACAGCGCCATCTATCACAAAGCGAAAAAAGTGGTCCAACTAAAACATTCATATTTCTTTACGTACTACACGAATATGAAAAAAAATGGGTGTTGCTATTTAGAAAAACGCAGTTGATATCCGTTTGACCTATGGCAGCGCCATGTAGCGGGCCAACCATAGCGCCATCTGGCTTCCACTTCCAAACTAGGCGAGTTTCGCTCTTTGTAGTTTTTTCGTTTGATGCTTATTTCGTGAGGTATGTGCCCCAGTCACGATCAATGGACCACCCTGTATATTGTGAATAGCAACGGTCCTACGACACTCCCCTGCGGCACACCTGAAATCACTCTTACTTCGGAAGACTTCTCTCCATTGAGAACGACATGCTGCGTTCTGTTATCTAGTAACTCTTCAACCCAATCACACAATCTGTCTGATAGTCCATATGGTCTTACTTTATTCATTAAACAACTGTTTGGAACTGTATCAAACGCCTTGCAGAAGTTAAGAAACACGGCATCTACCTGGGAACCCGTGTCTACAGCTCTCTGAGTCCCGTGGACGAATAGCGCGAGCTGGGTTTCACACGATCGTCTTTTTCGAAACCCATGCTGATTCCTAAAGAGTAGATGTCTAGTCTCCAAGAAAGTCATTGTACTCGAACATAATACGTTCTGAGGTGTGGGGTTGGTCTGTTATTCTGCACAACGGATTAATCTGAGATGCACCCTTTACCCTGTGGCTCCTGCAAGATGCAATTTCCATCCCAACACCACTACAGAAGTCAGACAGACGCTCCTAACGTTCTAAAGAGAAATGCCTGAAAAACATTCAGCAATAAATATCTTCTGGAGTCGTCTGCTGTAAGGAAATGACACAAAAATTCACAACATTTCTTACATAACTAGTGGTATTCTTGGGCACTGGAGTAGTGCTAGTTAGTGTAAAAAAAACATGAAACTAACGAAAGTTATTACTTATTTTGCAAAAATTCTGAGAAATCACAATGGCACTTTTAGTTATGACTTGAACATCCTGGTTCTTTTCGGAATGTGAAGTTACCTCTCAAGGATAGGATTCGCTAATGAAATTTCTATACAGAGTTTAATATGGTTGTTGACTTGGCAGAATGGCTGAGAGGCGCGCCTACTCAACTTGAATAATTATCCTTTAGAATGTTGCTAGGTACGGTCTCGGCTGTCGCGTGTGAAATGCAGTGAAGTGTACTGTTGTGGAGGAAATATGGGGCTCGCAATAGCTGTAGCGCTCAATACTGTGAGCTGCGATGACTGCTGTCTGCGCCGCTCGCTGCTGACAAATAACTCTTGTTCTATCTGGAATGACCTTCGCCAATCAAACTCTCCCTATGCCTTGATGAAGGCTAGGATTCCTATTCGCCCCTAGTCTAACTATTGGCGTGGTACACTGCTCAGATCACCAGTCCATCATGATGCCACTCAAAATTCGCTCGCAGGCATTTAACTATAACTCTGTCCGTTCACACCGCACAATAAGTGTGTCGGCCAACACAGTGAACAACGCTTAATCGCAAGGACTCAATATAGAGTCGCACTTCGATTCGCTCTCGACAGAGGTGCTCTCCCAGTGTCTCTTCCATTGCTCCTGCAGCTCAAGGCATCAGAAATATCGTCTGCCAATCAGCATTGCTCTTCTAAAACGGGAGAATGATGTTTCGTTTAAGGCGACCAATCCGGAAATCTGTAGTATCAGCGTTTGGCGTTTGCTGTCTCTCTGTGAAAATCTCTGAAACTGCGTGCTATGTGTAAAGAATGCGTAGGCTGGCCGCTCCCACACAATGTAGCGGAATTTGCTTTTGAGCCGAACACGGGGTCGTTCCCCTCTTCCACTCGGGCGCTACACGGGCGGTCACCGGCCGACAGAGGCTGGGTCGTTCTCTGAAGGGACTGGCGTTCCGTTGTGCGGTTTCTCTCCCGAACTAAAAGCTTTTGTGACCGTCGTGTCTGGAATGTATGTGGAAACGCCAGCCTCGAGTATCTGAACCACGGTGCGCTTACTTGTTAATTGCGTATCGTTTACATGAATTCATACAACATTGACTTTATCTTATCCACTTTGGGTCCGAATGAAGCGTCTTGATGTGCGGAATACGATTGTGAGGGCGGAATATGATTGTGAGGGCGGAATATGTAAGCAATGAGACCACGACGTCTTATAACGTGTTCCAAAATTCTACAACTGATCGACGTTAGAGATATAGGTCTATAGTTCTGCACATCTGTTCGACGTCCCGTCTTGAAAACGGGGATGACCTGTGCCCTTTTCCAATCCCTTGGAACGCTACGCTATTCTAGAGACCTACAGTACACCACTGCAGGAAGGGACAAGTTCCTTCGCGTACTCTGTGTAAAATCAAGACTGTACCCTTACCATTTAGAGCGGATTCAACACTTTCGAGAAGGAGGTGATGGTGAAGGATTGGACTTTTGTCGCTGGCTATTTGTAAATCACCAAGCAATCGCATTAACAATGTCTTCCGGTGAAGCCAGCTTGAGTCGATATAGTATCAATGTCTCACATCCGTGGTCAGACGAAAACCATAACAGCTTTGTGGAGAAATATTTTCAAGTACGGTTGTCTGCAGAAGCATGGTGCACTGTGGTAGACAATCAGCCGACTGGCCCTGTCGTGTTGCCGCACAGTCTTAAAGGAAAATCGGCTTGCAGGAGCGTTCTGAGAGGTTGCTCCGCCTGTCAGGACGGGTGTGTTGAGCCAGCATGTCGGCACCCCTGTCTGCTCAGACATCAGCTAAACCTGGCATTTCCTGAACAATGGATTGGTACAAATTGTCACTTTCCTCAGTCACCAAGGTTCCGAGAGCGCATCCCTTTATGTTTATTGCCTATAGGGGGTGTTGAAAGACGGAGTCTAGAGATTTAGAATGAAGACACAACACGAGCTGATCGTTTGCTTTATCAGAAGCGCTAGCAAAGAACCCTACCAGGGTCTCAAAACAGCTATGCACACGCTGTGCCGGGAGAATTCTAAATTGCTTTGAAGTCAGAGGTGGAATTTGCGAATGGCAACATTGAGCTTAAACAGTTGGCTTTCCTTAAGACCTTCAGTGAGTATTGGGTTGGCTTTCATTCCAATAGCTGTGGCTCTGAAACAGTAAGACTTGCAGACGCGTTAGATGGAATGTCTTATTCGTAACAGTCGCTAGTAACACCTACTAAAACACTTAGTATCCCCACTGAACATCCAGTACGCACTGCACGTAAATTTCGTGCATCAGTTCCTGACAGAGGCTGAGAAACAAGCTAGCAATGGCAAGACGGTGCAATGTATTCTCGCAGCCGTTTTGATTTCCACAGTTCGTGCTTTCAGCTGACCCAGGGCAGTGAGCGGCGAGTCGTTGCTGGGACCGCCGTCTGCGGCAGGGGCTACTCCCCCACACAGGAGGGGGACATCAGTGTTTATCGCCCCGTCAATAGCTAGGTCACTAGAGACGGGACACAGGTGCGGAATAGGGAAAGATGGCGAAGAAAATCAGCCATATCCCTTCAAAGGAAACATCCCGGCGTTTGTCAATAGGGAAATCATGGGAATCCAAAATTAGTATGGCCAGACACAGGTTCGAACTGTCATCCTCCAAAATGTGAGTCCAGTGTGCTAACCATTGTGAAAAGTTAAAAAGACTTCTGTAAAGCACATTTTTCACATATAGCGTAACACACGAACGAAAGTATTTGAAGACGCATTAAATTATTTAATAGTGTATTGTTTTCCAGTTAAGTCTTCTCACCTGTAATCGTTCAGGCAAGACGTACAGCGGTGTGGAATCCTAACTATCTCGTCGCTTTTCAAGGACTCTCCAGACAGCAGGTAATCTTATCGCTGGAGGCTCCAGATAGCGACAGTACATCGGCGTCAGGTATCTGTTGACAGAACGCTTCTTTATCGAGCCGCCGGCAGTTTGCAGCCCAGCCTGTAGGACCGCCGGGCCGTTGTCCGAGTGTCGGCCTCCCCTGCAGGACTCCCCACAGTCGCTCCCTGCTGTGCTGCCTCCCGGCCACGCCCCCCTGCTGCCGGCTGTTTGTAGTTGTTTAAATAAAGACTAATGTCGAGAGCTGAATGAGTGCATGTAATAAAGATATTAAAGGACTGAGAAACTGATATCTAATTTAAACAAATTTAAATAAATTTAAACAAATTTACAGAAATTTAAAGAAATTTTTACAAATTTAAACTAATTTACAGAACTTATATTCGAATTAAATGAAGAGCCTCTAGTAGGGGCGACACCGTACCAACTCCGCTCAGCAAAATTTTCCAAGAGGATGGTCAACACAGTTGATGGTGGTACTGCTTGTATTTATTTAAATAAAGACTTATGTCCAGTTGCTAGGAAGAGGTGGCTTAGGTTAGTGTAGGTAGCCCGAGTGCCGTTTCTTCGGCAGCGTTTTCTTGCGTTGGCAGAGGTAGCCCAATTGACCTATCCCCCCATGGAAATTCTAACTCCCGGACATTTCCTAGGACGATGTGACTTAGTTTGGTAGAGGTAGTCCAACTGAACTGTCTTCCCGCCATCTTGAATGACGTCAGTCGCGTCATCAGCTGACGTCACGTGATGTCAGGAACTTGCTTCACGGCCGCCATCTTGGATAACGGTGATGGCGGCCCTTGGGGTGACCTACTTTCTGGCGACTCTCCCCTTGTCCTATTATTCACAATTTCTTTCGATTTGGTCTGCAGCGTTGCAGTTGGGGCTGCAATATTTTACTATAAGCTGTCATATGCAGTACAAATACTGTCTTAGGGAAATTTTGTTAAAATCTCTTGAGAGCCATATACATTGCACTTGTATCAATCCCGATGGATTTGTTATTTTAACGATTGTTTAATATATTAAAAAGTCGAAAGTTTCCACTCACCAGTAGTCACTCACGAAGAGAGCGTGCCACTGCTGTGTCTGGAGCGCCACCTGACGGCGGTCGAGTCGTTAAGCCCCTGGCCACTGACCGTGCCACTGCCGGTACACACCCACACCTGGAACAGACACGTGCTGTTTGACAACGCACGCTGCACCTGTATTGATGTTCTAAAGTATTTGGCACGTATTACACACGTACATTACTGTAATTGTAATATATTTAATGTTAGCACTTTTCATTTTGTGATTTAATGAAATACTGTGCATTCTATCGATATTTTCTGCTGCTGAGAAAAATATTTAGTAATATGTGAGAACAAGTCTATATTCCATATTTTTACTTGTTACCTCATGACGGCTCCGATGGTAGCACTTAACCAAAACGTGTAATCAAAATAAGAAATAATAGAGGATGGTGAAGACATAAAAATGTTATTTATTTCTGTATGATTATGACCGATGAGTTTTGCAAAGACGTCATGTCTGCTGTTTGCATTACCGCCCGACATACACATTTCCTTCCCTCATCATGCTCTTATTTACTGACTCCAGTAGATCCAGCAGTAAATCTGCTCGGGATTTGACAACAGGGATGCTAATACGGAATCGATGGCTTCAGGAGGTCCATTGTCAACGCCACGCAGGATGTAATGGCCCCATACGTCTAGCGCCTGAGAGGAGTTTACTGTTTTCTGCAAAATGGTACAGCAAAGTCACCAACCATGCCTGAGCAAGGAAACAGGCTAATTAGCAGGAAGCCAAGTATCCATACAGACGGCTACGTGTCAAGTGGGCGGGGTTCTACGGCCTAATCTCAAAGACCGCCTTCCCTTATCTAATTACAAAAGGTTTTAACTCGACTAGAACAATTATTATACTACAGGTATTCATTATTTACAATACCCACCATTAAAAACTACCTAAGGATAAACATACTTCATTACTTGTATGTTGACTTCGGCATATCCCTAGATTTCGCCAGATGAGCAAGACTTCCCCCTCCACCATTGCTTACATCTGTAACCTTCCTAGTCACAGACACTACTAAACCCAGACCAAAGGATGACCGACTCGAACCAGAGGCCGGCCAGGTCGCCCCCGGCGTAAAACACAGGACAACGTCGCTTCCTCCTCACACACACACCTGGCTTTTCTCTCCCATCTGTCGCCATGCCGCAGCACTTCCTTCTGGTGCATCTGGTGATCGTGGCCTCAAATATTCTCTGTTAAATCATTCCATTATAACTATTGACAGCCTTGGGAGAGCCAGTCCTAACAAAACTCAACCATCTGGTGAGCAAAATGCATGAGACAGGCGAAATACCCTCAGACTTCAAGAAGAATATAATAATTCCAATCCCAAAGAAAGCAGGCATTGACAGATGTGAAAATTACCGAACTGTCAGTTTAATAAGTCAGGCTGCAAAATACTAACGCGAATTCTGTACAGACGAATGGAAAAACTGGTAGAAGCCGACCTCGGGGAAGATCAGTTTGGATTCCGTAGAAATATGGGAACATGTGAGGCAATACTGGCCCTACGACTTATCTTAGAAGCTAGATTAAGAAAAGGCAAACCTACGTTTCTGGCATTTGTAGACTTGGAGAAAGCTTTTGACAATGTTGACTGGAATAATCTCTTTCAAATTCTGAAGGTGGCAGGGGTAAAATACAGGCAGCGAAAGGCTATTTACAATTTGTACAGAAACCAGATGGCAGTTATAAGAGTAGAGGGACATGAAAGGGAGCTAGTGGTTGGGAAGGGAGTGAGACAGGGTTGTAGCCTCTCCCCGATGTTATTCAATCTGTATATTGAGCAAGCAGTAAAGGAAACAAAAGAAAAATTTGCAGTAGGTATTAAAATCCATGGAGAAGAAATAAAAACTTTAAGGTTCGCCGATGACATTGTAATTCTGTCAGAGACAGCAAAAGACTTGGAAGAGCAGTTGAACAGAATGGGCAGTGTCTTGAAAGGAGGATATAAGATGAACATCAACAAAAGCAAAACGAGAATAATGGAATGTAGTCAAATTAAATCGGGTGATGCTGAGGGAATTAGATTAGGAAATGAGACACTTAAAGTAGTAAATGAGTTTTGCTATTTGGGGAGCAAAGTAACCGATGATGGTCGAAGTAGAAAGGATATAAAATGTAGACTGGCGATGGCAAGGAAATCGTTTCTGAAGAAGAGAAATTTGTTAACATCGAGTATAGTTTTAAGTGTCTGGAAGTCGTTTCTGAAAGTATTTGTATGGAGTGTAGCCATGTATGGAAGTGAAACATGGACGATAACCAGTTTGGACAAGAAGAGAATAGAAGCTTTCGAAATGTGGTGCTACAGAAGAATGCTGAAGATAAGGTGGGTAGATCACGTAACTAATGAGGAGGTATTGAATAGGATTGGGGAGAAGAGGAGTTTGTGGCACAACTAGACAAGAAGAAGGGATCGGTTGGTAGGACATGTTCTGAGGCATCAAGGGATCACCAATTTAGTATTGGAGGGCAGCGTGGAGGGTAAAAATCGTAGAGGGAGACCAAGAGATGAATACACTAAACAGATTCAGAAGGAAGTAGGCTGCAGTACGTATTGGGAGATGAAGAAGCTTGCACAGGATAGAGTAGCATGGAGAGCTGCATCAAACCAGTCGCAGGTCTGAAGACCACAACAACAACAAAATCATTTAACCTCTTAATCTGTTTTTCATCACGCAAGCCTTCCTATATATCTTACCCTGTTATGATTTACCTCTCCTCGAAGACAACTTGTGTCCTGGGCGCCCCAACATGACATGCTCTGGGATGTCTATTTCTGCTCACAGTCATTACCACTGGTATAATTGTCTCGACTCTTTTCAGCCAATATATGACCCCACGGTGGTCAAATCAACTATGCACATTATGGTTAACAAAGAAAAACACTCAACTCTAAAAATACCATACTGATTTTCATAACAATTATAAAAATTTAAAAAGTCAAGAATGCTGAAATTTCTTCACAAGCCTTATAGCTTTGTGAAGGTGCTTCATTCGTAAGCACCAGTTTAACGTTAGTACGGATGCATCTTCAGCTTTATAATGGTTGTCTTATCATAATTTACATGGGCGGTTATGGGGTCCCAGCCTCCAGGAAGTTATCCACGTTAATAGTGAAACCTCACTGAGTGTACCCCAGAAGATGCTTGTCAAAATATAGAAAGCATGACAGCTGAATGAGCCAGGCAAGATAGTGTCCCGTAGAATATACTAGAGGTTTTGGTAGACACAGGCTGTATAAAGCCAATGTAACTAATAGTTTAAATCCTATGTCATATGCATACCTCCAGCGTATTGATAAAACGACGATGTGGTGTAAGCAGCGCGTGGACACTACCGATACATGCACAGCGTCTCTGAACTGAGGTTGCCCTTCCCAGAAAGTTGTTTCTTAAGCCCATTATTACCGCCACCTGGTCTGCAGATGAGGTACCGCACACCCCACCTGACCTGATGACAGTATCCCTGTGTCCTCAGCAAGGGTCCGCTGACGGCTTGACCAGTCTGAGTCTGTGGTTCCGGACAGTTATTTGGTTTGTTGATGGAGAATCGAATCGTATTTTCTAATACACCAGGTGGAGTAAAAGGTTATGAACACCATTTAAATGTAATTGAAGATGAACATTTTTTCAAACCACTTTATGCCATTCCAATAACGAAAAATGCGGAAGTTCAGAAGGATATCGTTAAAATGCTTGAGTGATGAGTAACAGAACGTAGCAATAGTCCATATAACAACTCCTTGGTTCACGTAGGTCAGAAAGATGGTAGTGTGCATGTAGTTATCGACGCTAGGGCATTAAATAGGAATGTAAAAAGACAGAAAAGTCGTCCTAAATATCTGGTCAAACTTCTCTAAAATTTTGAAGAGATCAGTATATGAGCAGTCTTGATTTAACTGCTGGCTATTGGCAGACAGCGTTAGACGAGATGGGCACTGTACCTGCAACAATACGACGTAGAGGTCAAATACGTAAAAGGCGCTGGAAAGTGTATGCCTGGTGCATTATCACCGTTACCCGAAAATGCAGAGATACTAAATAAAGTGGTAGAGAATGATATTACATACAGGATTAGCTACATCAGAGACTTGGAACGTAAAAATGTAATAAGAGATGTTTGCAAAAATAAATGTCGATCGAGCATTCAAATTGGTAAAGATCAAATTTGACGATGCTGGTGCCACTAATATTAGGGCTTGATACGGAATATATAGAGGAGTATTGTACTTACAGAAGGCAGCCATCCCAGGAGTATGGCGAGTATGTTGGACTGGACAATTTATAGAAGAGACTACAGATTACTTTCATTTGGTTTATGCTCATTGCGGAGCCAAAAAGTGTGCACAAAAATTGTTAGAATGCATCGCTTTCAATAATCTCGTAAGGAGAGTGTAAGGCCACACAGCAGTAAGCTGCGTGCTGCGGGGGTGCCGTATAAAGGCCGTATAAAGCGTTGTGTGTGTGCTGATTGGTGTGGCAAATCAATTCTGAAAATCGAGCCCCATTGTTCACACCTCGCTTTGGAGCGAAGTTTAAATCATAGGTATGTGCCTTGCTAGTTATAATGTTCTGTTAGTTTCGAATGGCTCTGAGCACTATGGGACTTAACATCTGAGGCCATCAGTCCCCTAGAACTTAGAACTACTTTTGTTAGAGATTGTTGTTAATGTTAGTGAAAACAATGTAACGTTGTGCAGTATTAATGAAAATGCTCTACTGGGAGAAGTAAAAGCTGTACTTTTCTGAGAAGCGACAGGCCCCGACGGGCAGCACGGGTGGGGGGGGGGGGGGATGGGGGCGGGCAAAGTGGCGACGGGGTTCGATTTCCGTAGCGCGGTCAACGCCTTATTCTCATTTCTGGAGAGATGCAAAAGTTATTCTGCGCATTATTAATTCCATTTTAAACAATATTAGCGGATAACATGGCTAAATATTGTCACGTTCATAGTTACAAGCTATTCCTTTCCCTGCTGCGCAAAGTTAAGAAACGCTACGATTACAAGCGGTTCGGACATTTAAAATACAAAGGCGAATTGGTCACACGTGGAATCGGCTGCTTCGGTTACAAACTCATCAGAAGATTAAAAGCAATTAAAAATCAATTTACATTAGATATCTGTAAGGAGCTAAAATTGGCAATTGACCCTAAATAATGAAAAGTGTCAGATCATTCACATGAGTGATAAAAGGAATTCGTTAAACTTCAGTTCCACGACAAATCAGTAAAAATCTAAAGGCCGTAATTCAACTAAATACCAAGAAGTTACAATTAGGAATTACTTAAATTGGAAAGACCGCATAGAAAATGTTGTGGACAAGACGAACCAAAGACTGCGTTATATTGGCAGAGTAATTAGAAGATGCAACAGATCCAGTAAAAAGACTTCCTACACACTTGTCTTGTTCGTCCTCTTTCGCAGTACTTCTGCGTGGTGTGGGATCCTTACCAGATGGGATTAACAGAGTAAGTCGAGAAAGTTGAAAGAGGGTCAGTACGTTTTGTATTATCGAGTAATACAGCAGAGAGTGTCTTAGACACGAATCTGGATTTGGCGCGGACAGCAGTAAAACAAAGGCGTTTCTCGTTGCGGCGGGATCTTCTCATGGAATTTCAGTCACCAACTTTTTCCTCCAAATCCGAAAAAATTTTTGCTGACGCCGACCTACATAGGGAGAAATGAACATTATAATAAAATAAGGGAAATCAGAGCTCACACATAAAGATGTAAGATTTCGTTTTTTCCACGCACAGTTCGAGAACCGATTAATAGAGGCACTTATCTGTGATTCGCTGAGTGGCCATGCAGATGTAGATTTAGATGTAGATACTTCGTGGTGAAGACCGTATTAGCCTTGGAGCGTAAAAGTTTTACATTGCTAACAAGTGAACTGAAATGGCCATATTGATATTACCGCACTGTCATCGTAATGTAATCTTATTTAGTTGTACACATATAGCTATAATCTGATCTTCTGTACTGCACGACACACTGCAGACACCAGATGGCGAATTCTACATTGCTGAATAATGGCTTATCAGATCACGTTGAGTCTTTCTTACGTATTTTCTTGATCATTATAACAAAGTTAGCTAAATCTGTCACTGTTACACACTCACTTTTTGTGTATTTCACTGTCTTCGCTTGTGCATGAGCGTCACGTACAAGTGTGTAAAGATCTCAGTGATTCGAAATACAAGTCTAGGCAAATTGACTCTTAAGTAGTTTAGCACAAAAAAGGGCTGTTGAACCCAGACTGATGTATCGGAATAAATGGTACGGGAACGGGGAGATGGTATCAAACTGTATTCGCTACTACTAGCTTAAAAAATTTCCAAGCATAAAACCTAAAATCGTTTTCCTCTTACTAAAATGAAACAAAGGACTCTTTTATTCCGGACTGATTCCGTTGTTTCCGAGACACTGATCTCTCTGATTAATCTTTCGTTTATACTGCTGATTGTTGGAAATGAATACTGCTTTGCGGGAAACTGTTTGTTACGACATAGTAGGAATGGCGTTTGTTTTACGCTATTAAAATACAAGTGTTCCTTTTGTGGGACTTGGGAGATCTATTTCTTGTTATAAACTATAGGCCATTGGATTCCACTTCGGAATATCGGCTAATTGTGTGTACCACACACAGTCCGGTGGCCGATTTTCTGGTTGTGGCCATCATTAACGGCACATGTGTAGAGGTTGTAGCACAAGGGGCGACCGAGAAGTTTCCATTAGAAGGCCATACAGTCCAGAATCGGTACGCCATTCAGGCAAAACCGCCGTGAGCACTGAGGCACCAGGTTGAAGACACCCATCTGGTAAAATGCCAGGTCGTGCAGTCCGAAAATGCCTGCTGCACATCCTCTTGCGACAGGAATAGTCGGCCCTTCAAGGGCCTTTTTTTAAGGGACTGGCGGCGTGATGACAGCGTAGGGAGAGACCTGAACTACAGTACGGCTGCCCAACTGTCTCCCACGAGTCGTATTGGAGGGAGCTGGCCTCCCAGATGAGACCGGAGTCTCGTGTGGAATCGCGACCACCACGGAACATGGCGCACCATTCCACAGAGGGGGTTTCCCACAGACATGCTGACCCGTACGCATTCTTCATTCTCCGACGGACGTCTACTGGTGATTCTCCTTCGGCAGCCAGGAAGAGAGAGTGACAGCACGTTGGTTCTGTTTCGACGCCTTTCATAATAACATCTCCATAGTTTCCGTTTCCGCATATACAGCACGCACTTTGGAAAGACACGAATACCACATGAATCCCTTGGATATATGTCGGTGCTTATATTCCTGAAATGCAGTGTTGTGCTACGTTGCATGTATGCTGCAACGGTGCTCTCACTCTGAAACTTTTGGATCGCCCCTTATAGTTTAGACGATTGTTTTCGTTGCAACATATCCTTATAGACTGAAAACAGTTCACAGCAGTTTTCTGCCGAACGATTATTTTGTAAGCCATTTCTTTCGTGTATGAACAAAGTCCATTCACATTGTTTGCACTGACACTCAGCTAGGCATCTGCTTTCCCTACAGAACATCTTATGTCAGAATCCCATCTCTGGGTGGTTATTCTTCCTTAAAACAGACAACACTTGCGACGGCGTGCTGGACAGCAACCAGTCGACGAGGACGAGGGACGCCGTCTGTGTCAGTGTCATTATTGTCGGCAGTCAACAAGTTGACTTTGCTGCCACCGTAACTTGATCATAGCTGTGTGACTGCACTCGCGATTTCGCCTAATAACTTTGTGAAAAATACAGTTTCAAAAAAATTGTGTCTGCAGTTTTCTAGCTTATTCCCCATTGGTAATCCATGTCCTTTGCGCCAACTGTTAATTTAGTTCACTTGTGCTTGTACGACATTGAAAAGAAAACTCAGGGGAAAGAGGGAGGACGCAACTCGTTTGGACGTTAGTAAGTGGTGTGGTATTGTTCCGCTGGAATATGATACCTTGGCAACGATCCAGAAAGTATATGAATGGGCCTCATTCCTGAACTCACGTCAAAATTTCCGCAAAGTGCCATGAACTGAGGAAAAATGGCCAGATGGAAGACCAGTTCCCACTACTGTTCTCGGAACACAGACCGCATTGGCATTATTCACAAGGTTCACTTCAGTGTTCCCTCAGTACAAGCAACGTTTCTTTTAGAACACTTTCCTTACAACGTAATATCAGAGGGCGACTATGTATGACACAGTAGGAATGGTTGAGTTGAATAATGTCGTGGGTAAGGAATGGGCCTTTGTCCAGCTGGAAGTTCATGACTTAAAAATGTTGTACGTTGTATGAACAGAGTATAAGCAATCCTTAATCATCACATTAATACTACCTGAACACTGCCATAGCACTGTTGGCAGTAAAGTGCTGTCATCAGCATGGGCCTTTTTTTATGTGTGTTGTCATCTTACAGCTGACACAACTGCGATTGTTATATTTCGCTCACATCAGCATCAGGATCAACATTTCCTTATCTCCAGGCTAGCTCCAGGAACAGCATCGGTCCACGTGTTGACGCCGTGGAGGGGGAGAACCCTCCATCCCAGCAACCCCGCTCGCCGTCCAGTGCTGTGCAGTTTTTAACTTGCACGCGAGTTGTCGTATGGTGTCTGGCATGAAGCAGTATAATAATGTCGTGTGACGAGGGCCTCCCGTCGGGTAGACCGTCCGCCTGGTGCGAGTCTTTCGATTTGGCGCCACTTCGGCGTCCAGCGCGTCGATGGGTATGCAGTGATGATGATTGCCCACAGCCTTCAGTCGGCTGCAGGTTACACATGCGGGACACGTCTGCACGTGCTGTTACGTTTGCGCTTTTGTGTGAGTGAGAGCGGACCCTTGTTCACAAGTGCGTGCTATCGCCGCTCGTTCGCACGTAATGCTTACAACTCAGAATATGATGCACCCCCCTCCCCCCCCCCCTCCTACACCCTGCTGCCTGACCCGAGCGCACCCCTGCTCAGCAGCCAACTGCACGCAAAGCGGTAGAGAAGCTGTGATCTGGCGACGTCACGCACAGTTTTGTATATAAGAGACTTGTTGTGGGACATTGTAAGTAGGAAAGCATTAATGTTTAAACGATCACACTACGTCACACACATATGCCACGCCAAAGTCCACAAATGCTCATGTAAAACGCATAATGTCGTCATTCCATCACTGCATGTACGTCTGGGTCCCACGTGTTCAATTGACGAGACACCTTCGTTGAGCAAAAAAGAATTTGACAAGACTCTTTGACGTAAACATCTGTCAGAGAAACGTACTCACAGCTTTCTGCGTGAAGACTGGATGGGCACGATAGCGGAGGAGCATACGACCTAGCTATGCGCCAGAATGCCTGGAAGGTGCATCACGCGATTGAGTCCACCTCAACAATATGCTGTGTGTGTTGGAATTGTTTACCATCTTGCACCACACAAGATGCGTAGGCCATCACGGTAAATAGTCACTATCTTTCCTCTTTTTTTCAGTTTTATTGACCAACTACGATCACGCTAACAACTTCAGTTCCTCTCCTTCCTTTGTTGTTGTTTCCTGTTTCTCCAGTATTCCCTCATTATCTCCCCACGAAGTCTCTTCCTTTCTTCTGTCCATGATGTTCCCGATTTTTTATTTCTTCTCCTTTGAAAGCCTTCCAAATTTAGTATTTTATTTTTATAATGGTTTCTTTCTGCTAATTCTGATTCCTCGATGTTCTTTCTGTTTAGGTCTTTCCTTACCTCTGTAATCCATGCTATTGTCGACTTCTTCTTCCAGAAATATAGGAGTATTTGTTTTGTTGGTCTATTTCCAACTATTAGGTGGAGATGTCTAAAAAAGGTTAATCTGCGTTAGGCCATTACAGCAGAGATTTTCTCTGCATTTTTATAGATCTGCTCATTACTGAATTTTTATTGCACCCATCATTTTTTCCATCTTACAGTTCATCGTTAAGCATTCAGATCCATATAAACATTCTGGTCGCACCACAGTGGTGTAGTGTCTTAGTTCTGTTTTTTCTAGCTATACATTTATTGTTGCAAATATTTTTGGTCAAACCATATGCTCTTTCCGTTTTGTTAATTCTTACACCTATTGCTGATTTTTCTAGTCCATTCTGTTGTATAGTCTCTCCAAAATATTTAAATTTATTTACTTACAGTATTTTATCTATTTGTGTTTCTATGAATTTGACGCATTTTTTATATTTGTCTTGTATTTTGTTTTGTCAGCTGAAACTTTTAGACCAGTTCTGTTTGCTATTTTTTTCAGAAGGTTGATCTGAATAACTGCTTCTGTCAGGTTTTCTGAAATTATTGCTAAATCATCCGCAAAAGCCAAGCAGTTTACCTTAGTTCCATTTGTTTTCCTTCCCAGACTTATTGGTTCAATTTTGTGATTTTTTAGCTCCGAATTCCAGATACTTACAATTTTTTCTAGAACAATAAAACAGTAAAGGTGATAAACCATCACCTTGCCTAACACCAGTTTTTATTTCAAATGGCAGAGATACTTCTCCCATAAATTTGACTTTAGAGATTGTACCTGTTAGTGTTTCACGAATTATATTTGCTAACTTTGATTTAACACCAAACTTTCTAATAACCTTATCTATTGTTTCTCTGTGTATACAATCAAATGCTTTCTTGAAGTCAATAAATGACACTGTTATTGGTTTCCTGGTTAACATTCTATGCCGAATTATTGACTATAACCTAAACATTTCTTACGCACAGGATCTTGCCTTTCGAAAACCACCCTGATATTCCGCCATTTGTTTGTCTAAAGTATGTACCACTCTGTGTAAAAGTATTTTTGATAATATTTTGTATGCCACTGGCAGAAGTTACACTGCTCTGTAATTATTGATAGTTTGTTTGTCTTCATGTTTATGTAACGGTTGGATTAATGCTGTTTTCCATTCAACTGGAATTTTTTCTGTTTTCCATATGTTCTCAAGAAGCAGTTGCAGATCCTTTATGAGTTTTGGTTCTGACCACTTCACCCTAATTCTGCTGTAGTGAAGTCTTCACCACTTGCTTTATTGTCACTGAGTGTTTTGATGGTTTCATGAATTTCTAACTCTGTTGGTGGGAAATCATCCTCTAGATTTTGAGGTGTCACTGCAAATTCAAATTTATCTGTTGAAACTGGATAGTTTAACAGCTTTCCAAAAAATTTTGTTAAATTTCACAATTTTCTTTATTATTTAATCCCATTTTGCCATTTTTATCTTTGAAACAAATAGTTGGTGCCTGATATCCTTGAAGTATGTGTTTAAATGTTTGGTAGAAATTTGTAGTATTATTTTTGGTGAAAGTTTCTTCTATTTCAATAAGCTGAGAATTTTCAAAGTTTCTTTTGAGTTTCCGGATTATTTTTGTTCTTTCTTTTCCTTGTTGTCTGAATTGTTCAGGGCCCTCCTCTTTTTTCGTACTTCTCCATTTTTGAGTTCTTTGTATCACTGCTTCTTCACACTCCTCATTCCACCATGCCTTCTGTTTATTCTTGGCCAACCTGAAAGTTTCCTCTGCTGCTTGAGTTATTTGCATCTGGAGTTCACTCTAATCACCTTCTTCACTTGTATCAATTACTTCTCTAAATTTTTCAACATTTTCCTTTGTAATATTGCCTGTAGTGGTGTTGTATCCGATCACTTTTTTAGTTGCTTTTTTGCATTAGATGGGAGAAATTTTATTTTAATCTTAGAGAGATAATGATCCGAGTAGAATTCCCCATTTCTGACTATTTTAACATTCATAATTTCCGTGATAAACCTTTTAGATATCGCTATCTGATCCAGTCGAAATTCTCCTAGGTTTGATTTGGATGTCTCCAAGTTTATGCTTTTCTTTGTAGTTTGCGGAAATGTGTGGACATGAGTTTTAACTGGAACATTTCACACATACCGATCAGTCTTTCACGATATAACTACGTTTCTATGACGTTATACTTGGGGTTTTTTGTGCCATTGCAGCGTTAGTGTCGGTCTTCGCAGCAGAATCATGACGAATATTGTTAATAAATGCGTCTTACTCCCTTGCAGTTCTTAAACTTTAAATGTAGAGCGCCGCGCACTGCTCAAAGAATCTGCCTCTGAGGCACGCATCAGCCACGCAATGCGACATTGATTAGGTCATCGTTACAGACGAGACTTCAGCAGGCCGGCTAGAATCCCATCCTAAATGTATTAACCAGTCGTCCACCGACACAGGTAACTGTAAATTCAGTACCAAAGATAATATTAATGAGAGTAAAGGTTGCGAACGTCGTAAATATTTACAGCGATCAGTAAACAGTTAACTTACTTGCGGCAGAAACGTCAAAGTGTGAGGACATCAACACGCATATCAACACTCCCTGGTGCAAGGCGGTGTAAGTCTTAACGCTTGGAGCATAGACGAAACAAAAAGCTAGCTTAAAGCTGACTTGCCTCGTAGATTCCAGCAGCAAACACCTGACGTGGACATAAAGTTGTTAAACTAAACCTCCTGTCCTCACACTAACAGGTGTAGGCATGTCAGTGCCGGTATGCTACCGCACTGGGAGCTCTACCCAGTGGTAGCATTTGAAGTCCGTCGCGATTATAACATCAGAGCAACGTCACACGTGGGCGAACGGCGCCGACTCGGCGGTACATCAGTGCAGATTTCGGCCTCGTTCCACAGTTACGTCCACTCACTGTCGGTGGTGCTGAGTGGTCGTACGTTCTGTATAGGGGAGTTCCCTGGAACAGCCAAGCCACGGAACAACAGAGAGAGCACATATCTACATGAGCAGACTTTGGGGAGTTTAATGTATACGAGTTACGCAACACAGCATGAGTTAGAATGTCGACTAAGGAGGCAGTCGTAGGTTTACCTGTTCTGTGAGACATTGCGGAGCAATCTGCTAGAGTATTTCGACAAACTCTCCCCCTCTTGGAAGGAACCATAGCTCAACTCAACGACGCTTGCTGTGCATCGACGGAGGTGGAGATGTATAATTCAACTATACCAGATGTGGGCGTAGGAACTACGGTCTTATTTATGTATGTTTGTATCTCCAGCTATATGTGAGAGTATAAAAAGTTTGGAGCCACACATTTGTTATCTTATTCCTCTATAAAATCCCCTGCACCCTAATGTAGGCGAACAGTTACCACCATGACCGAGAGGACGTCATAAACTCAACGAAAGGGTCTTGTAGTAGGCGACTGGTCCTTCAGTGGTGATGCTGGAAGCCGTAAGGAGAACGCAAACGGCCCATTGCTTCCCAGTAACATAGTGTTTTATTTATCAGGTCTTCAGTTGCGGGAAGGCTAATCTTCTAATACTGTTAACACATCCTGAGGGTGTCTCCTTCGAGCATGCATATATTTTTGCAGGAAATTTTGGTATTGCACTGAAGGAATAATATACCAGACGTTCAGGAAAAGCAGTAATATTACACCGTCTGAATAAGCAAAGCCAATTAGTGAATCCGCGTTTGACGACATGGCAGAGGAAAATCAGGATGATATCCAAGGACATTTCTGCTTTGGCAGCCATATTTTATTTCAGCCAAACAATACTCAAGGACACAGGTGCAAGTGGACTGGAATAATGCAGACCTTATTGTCGCTTTCAAACAACACAATATGAATATAAACCGTATTTACCAAGCAGCCGTAGGAGCCGAATTGTCATTCAGTGAATTCGTCACCACATGTGTAGGCAGCTGGGGTTGTAGATAATAACAGGAAATTCAGTGAGAGCTGATACAGACGAAAATTCATGAGAGTGCGCACAAAAGACAACGTATCGAAACGTGACTGTATCAGTATATTGTGGACTATGGACAAATCTGGGCGTGTTGTACACTGGTTTGGAGGGTGCAAAGCACATACGTCTATATGCTGACAGAAAAATGGAAGCAGTCAGCGCTAAGTTAATGGAAATGGAAATTACCATTGAGTCAGTGGCTAGACGTGGCGTGGAGTTGAATTCTAGAGTACAGAAACGCGAGTTACGTGTCAAAGAGAAAACTGAAGAAGTCAACGCGAAACTAACATATACACGTGCGTGTGCCAAGGCGATAGCTAAAACTCCTGACTGCCAACATCAGCAATAATCTTAGAGTTGTGTGACATCTCAGACACAGGAATGGTTTGGCATACAGCAGCAAGTCATCAACAACGCGTAAAGTTATTGAAGTGCGTAAGGTTATTCGATGAAATTAGGATTGTTGAAGTTACGACAGCTGCAACTGGATCCATCTCTCGCTGACACGAGATACTTAAGAAAGCAACCTCGTTAGAGACACTTTAGAGTTTGATTCAAATAGGTGAGAGAAATTGTTGACTGCTTAAGTGAAAGCGTGGTTTGTCTCTTTGGACTCTGGTCGTGGATTAAGCGTTTACGTGCGCGACCTTTGTCCAGGGGGCCTGTGTAGGCACTCTCCCATTTTTGTCAGTTATAGGCGACGTATTTTACTCATCCTTTACTATTTTCTTTATAAACAAAATGAAATGTTTAAGTTCAGTATTATTTCAATACAAAGAGGTGTCGCAGACTGTTTGGTCTACGCAAGCCACTACAAGGTGTTGTCAGCTCTCTTGTGTTTCTCGCTTGCTGCTCTTATTGCTCGCTCTTGTTGCTAATTTACGGTTACTGGTTTGATTTCTGGAGTTTTCATTGAGAATGCAGTAAAAGTTTTATTTATCTGTGCTGTATAAAGAAAGTATTGCAAATACAAAAGAGTTTATTTTAAACAGTGTACTTCCTTTAACAAAAGACCTCCCCGCGCCAAGTCGGCGTTAATTACATCCTAGGAAATAATTACTTCTCAAAGTTCAAACTATGGAGGAGAAATATTAATTAACTGTTTATTAAAGGAAAATTCATTAAAAAAGTAACTTTCAACTAAATAGGCTGTAGGAGTTTAAAAAGTGATTGTATTCAGAATTTTTTAGTGTGAACAGTTTGCTACGAACCTCAAAGATATTAATGGTGACAGTCGGATGTTAACTTTAAAGTTCAATACGACGCAGATAACAAAATCTCAGCCCAAATGTTACGTGAGCTAACCGGAACTTTTTCTGATAATTAAATCATGTTTCAGGGCCTTGCACGTCAGAAAAGACTATAGAGTTTAAAATCATAAAATTATTTAACTGACTCTTGACGCAGGCCATCCTGAATAATCGACGCAGTCCGTTATACACGGTGGTCCATTGATAGTGACTGGGCCAAATATCTCACGAAATAAGCATCAAACGAAAAAACTACAAAGAACGAAACTCGTTTAGCTTGAAGAGGGAAACCACATGGCGCTATGGTTGGCCCGCTAGATGGCGCTGCCATAGGTCAAACGGATACCAGCTGCGTGTTTTAAATAGGAACCCCCATTTTTATTACATATTAGTGTAGTACGTAAAGAAAAATGAATGTTTTAATTGGACCACTTTTTTCGCTTTGTGATAGATGGCGCTGTAACAGTCACAAACGTATGGGTACGTGGTATCACTAACATTCCGCCAATGCGGACGGTATTTGCTTCGTGATACATTACCCGTGATAAAATGGACCGTTTACCAATTGCGGAAAAGGTCGATATCGTGTTGATGTATGGCTGTTGTCATTAAAATGCCCAACGGGCGTATGCTACGTATGCTGCTCCGTATCCTGGACGACATCATCCAAGTGTCCGGACCGTTCTCCGGATAGTTACGTTATTTAAGGAAACAGGAAGTGTTCAGCCACATGTGAAACGTCAACAACGAGCTGCAACAAATCACGATGCCCAAGTAGGTGTTTTAGCTGCTGTCGCGGCTAATCCGCACATCAGTAGCAGACAAACTGCGCGAGAATCTGGAATCTCAAAATCGTCAGTGTTGAGAATGCTACATCAACATCGATTGCACCCGTACCATATTCCTATTCTACAGGAATGGCATGGTGACGACTTTGAACGTCGTGTACAGTTCTGCCACTGGGCACAAGAGAAATTACGGGACGATGACAAATTTTTTGCACGCGTTCTATTTAGCGACGAAGCGTCGTTCGCCAACAGCGGTAACGTAAACCGGCATAATATGCACTATTGGGCAACGGAAAATCCACGATGGCTGCGACAAGTGGAACATCAGCGACCTTGGCTGGTTAATGTATGGTGCGGCATTGTGGCAATCTAAATGGTGTAATGTATGCTGATTTGCTCCGTAATGCTCTACCGATGTTACTACAGGATGTTTCACTGCATGACAGAATGGCGATGTGCTTCCAACATGATGGATGTCCGGCACGTAGCTCGCGTGCGGTCGAAGCGGTATTGAATAGGATATTTCATGACAGGTGGATTGGTCATCGAAGCACCTTCATCGGATCTGACGTCCCCGGATTTCTTTCTGTGGGGAAAGTTGAAGGGTATTTGCTATAGTGATTCACCGTCAACGCCTGACAACATGCACCAGCGCATTGTCAGTGCATGTGCGAACATTACGGAAGGCGTACTAATCGCTGTTGAGAGGAATGTCGTTACACGTATTGGCAAATGCATTGAGGTTCACGGACATCATTTTGAGCATTTATTGCATTAATGTGGTATTTACAGGTAATCACGCTGTAGCAGCATGCGTTCTCAGATATGATATGTTCACAAAGGTACATGTATCAAATTGGAACAACGGAAATAAAATGTTCAAACGTACCTACATTCTGTATTTTAATTTAAAAAACCTACCTGTTACCAGCTGTTCGTCTAAAATTGTGAGCCATATGTTTGTGACTATTATAGCGCCATCTATCACAAAGCGAAAAAAGTGGTCCAACTAAAACATTCATATTTCTTTACGTAGTACACGAATATGTAATAAAAATGGGGGTTCCTATTTTAAAAAAAACCAGTTGATATCCGTTTGACCTATGGCAGCGCCATCTAGGGGGCCAACCATAGCGCCATCTGGTTTCCCCCTTCAAGGTAGACGAGTTTCGTAACCGAGCGAGGTGGCGCAGTGGTTAGCACACTGGACTCGCATTCGGGAGGACGACGGTTCAATCCCGTCTCCGGCCATCCTGATTTAGGTTTTCCGTGATTTCCCTAAATCGTTTCAGGCGAATGCCGAGATGGTTCCTTTGAAAGGGCACGGCCGATTTCCTTCCCAATCCTTCCCTAACCCGAGCTTGCGCTCTGTCTCTAATGACCTCATTGTCGACGGGACGTTAAACACTAACCACCACCACCACCACCACGAGTTTCGTTCTTTGTAGTTTTTTTGTTTGGTGCTTATTTCGTGAGATATTTGGCCCGGTCACGATCAATGGTCCATCCTGTATAGCGTGTGGATGAACAGTGCATTAGTACCTATGCCACGCAGTGCGTAATAAAAACTATTAAAACTACATATAATAACGAAGTGTGTTCCTCGGGACCAAGTAGTATCTTGTCAATGTTTAATACGACGAAAAGAAAGCGAAAATACCAAGAAACAAAGTAAAATTCCGACAAACAAATTAAAAGTCTTACTAACATGTGTGACAGGACGGAATGGCGCGAGTAATGAGCGTAACGGGCAGCGTGCAGTCCGCCGGCAGCGCGCGGACGGGTCGAGTGTTTGGGCGTGGCGGGGGGCGTGGCCAGGGCGGTCCGCTGTGTCCGGATGGCGTACTGGTCGGAGCGCCAGGCTGGTAAGCAATAGACCTGGGTTCGACCCCCAGTCTGGCACATATTTTCAACTTTCTCCATTGACTGAAATCAATGCCGACTCGCAGCCAGTGTCTGTAATTCATTTGTGACTTAATTCACAGTGGTTGATGGATCAAAACGGTGTTGTCCTGTAGGAGATATCAGAAGGAACAGACGCCACGAACTTAAAATTTAAAAAATTTCAGTGATTCTGGTTTCGGCCGTCGGCGATATCTGTCATCGAGTACGGGGTCTCACTTTCTCCACGATAAGCCACACATTCTTTGCATATAAGCATTATTATATAAGTATATTATTATGTGAGTATATTACTATGTAAGTATGTTATTATGTAAGTAAGAGCATAACTTAACCATAGCTAACACTTGGTTCAAGAATCGTGAAAGAAGGTTGTATACATGGAAGAAGCCTGGAGATACTAGAAGGTATCAGATAGATTATATAATGGTAAGACAGTGACTCAGGAAACAGGTTTTACATTGTAAGACATTTCCAGGGGCAGATGTGGAATCTGACCACAATCTATTGGTTATGAACTTTAGATTAAAACTGAGCAAATTGCAAAATGGTTCAAATGGCTCTGAGCACTATGGGACTCAACTGCTGAAGTCATTAGTCCCCTAGAACTTAGAACTAGTTAAACCTAACTAACCTAAGGACATCACAAACATCCATGCCCGAGGCAGGATTCCAACCTGCGACCGTAGCGGTCTTGCGGTTCCAGACTGCAGTGCCTTTAACCGCACGGCCACTTCGGCCGGCCGGCAAATTGCAAAAGGTGTGAATATGAGGAGATGGGACCTGGATAAACTGAAAGAACCAGAGGCTGTAGAGAGCTTCAGGGAGAGCATTAGGGAACGATTGATAAGAATGGGGGAAAGAAATACAGTAGAAGAAGAATGGGTAGCTTTAAGAGACGAAATAGTCAAGGTAGCAGAGGATCAATTAGGTAAAAAGACGAGGGCTAACAGAAATCCTTGGTTAACAGAAGAGATATTGAATTTAACTGATGAAAGAAAACATAAAAATGCAGTAAATGAAGCAGACAAAGAGGAATACAAACGTCTCAAAAATGAGATCGACAGGAAGCGCAAAATTTCTAAGCAGGGATGGCTAGAGGACAAATGTAACGATGTAGAGGCACATATCACTAGGGGTAAGATAGATACTGCCTACAGGAAAAATAAAGACATTTGGAGAAAAGAGAACCACTTGCATGAATATCAAGAGCTCAGATGGAAACCCAGTTCTAAACAAAGAAGGGAAAGCAGAAAGGTGGAAGGAGTATATAGAGGGTGTATACAAGGGCGATGTTCTTGAGGACAATATTATAGAAACGGAAGAGAATGTAGATGAAGATGCAATAGGAAATATGATACTGCGTGAAGAGTTTGACAGAGCACTGGAAGACCTAACTCGAAACAAGGCCCCGGGAGAAGACCACATTCCATTAGAACTACTGACAGCCTTGGGAGAGCCAGTCCTGACAAAACTCTACCATCTGGTGAGCAAGATGTATGTGACAGGCGAAATACCCTCAGACTTCAAGAAGAATATAATAATTCTAATCCCAAAGAAAGCAGGTGTTGAGAGATGTGAAAATTACCGAATTATCAGTTTAGTATGCCACAGCTGCAAAATACTAACACGAATTCTTTACAGACGAATGGAAAAGCTGGTAGAAGCCGACCTCAGGGAAGATCAATTTGGATTCCGTAGAAATATTGGAACACGTGAGGCAATACTGACCCTATGACTTATCTTAGAAAATAGATTAAGGATGGGCAAACCTATGTTTCTAGCATTTGTAGACTTAGAAAAAGCTTTTGACAACGTTGACTGTAATACTCTCTTTCAAATTCGGAAGGTGGCAGGGGTAAAATACAGGGAGCGAAAGGCTATTTACAATTTGTACAGAAACCAGATGGTAGTTATAAGAGTCGAGGGACATGAAAGGGAAGTAGTGGTTGGGAAGGGAGTGAGACAGGGTTGTAGTCTCTCCCAGATGTTATTCAATCTGTATATTGAGCAAGCAGTATAGGAAACAAAAGAAAAATTCTGAGTAGGTATTAAAATCCATGGAGAAGAAATAAAAACTTTGAGGTTTCCCGATGACATTGTACTCCTATTAGAGACAGCAAAGGACCTGGAAGAGCAGGTTAACGGAATGGACAGTGTCTTGAATGGAGGATACAAGATGAACATCAACAAAAGCAAAACGAGGATAATGGAATGTAGTCGAATTAAGTCGGGTGATGCTGAGGGAGTTGAATTAGTAAATCAGACACTTAAAGTAGTAAAGGAGTTTTGCTATTTGGGGAGCAAAATAACTGATGATGGTCGAAGTAGAGAGGATATAAAATGTAGACTGGCAATGGCAAGGAAAGCGTTTCTGAAGAAGAGAAATTTGTTAACATCGAGTATAGATTTAAGTGTCAGGAAGTCGTTTCTGAAAGTATTTGTATGGAGTGTAGTCATGTATGGAAGTGAAAAATGGACGGTAAATAGTTTGGACAAGAAGAGAATAGAAGCTTTCGAAATGTGGTGCTACAGAAGAATGCTGAAGATTAGATGGGTAGATTACATCACTAGAGAAGGTATTGAATAGGATTGGGGAGAAGAGAAGTTTGTGGCACAACTTGACCAGAAGAAGGGATCGGCTGGTAGGACATATTCTGAGGCATCAAGGGATCACCAATTTAGTACTGGAGGGCAGTGTGGAGGGTAAAAATCGTAGGGGGAGACCAAGAGATGAATACACTAAGCAGATTCAGAAGGATGTAGGTTGCAGTAAGTACTGGAAGATGAAGAAGCTTGCACAGGATAGAGTAGCATGGAGAGCTGCATCAAACCAGTATCAGGACTGAAGACCACAACAACAACAACAACAACAACATAGATACTATAGAAATGTGGAAAGATTTTCAAAGCTTTTCGCTTGCGATGAACTGCAGTGGTAAATATGCGTGCAGACAAATTAAAATCGATGCCGTCTCTCTGAAATGAAACAAAAGACACTAGACTGGACTGGTTTCGTTTCTTCCAAGATATCGGATTATGTGAATTTTCTTCCACTAGTTCTGCCGATGGTTGGACGTAGATACGGCTTTCCAGCAGAGTCATTCATACTACGCTATTAAAATATGAAGCCATACAAGTATGGAATTAGCTTTACGCTGTTAAAACTCAATGCAATTCTTCCTTTAGTTGGACTTGTGAAATCCATTTCTTGTTGCAGATAATATGGCTCTGAGCACTATGGGACTCGACTGCTGAGGTCATAAGGCCCCTAGAACTTAGAACTACTTAAACCTAACTAACCTAAGGACATCACACACATCCATGCCCGAGGCAGGATTCCAACCTGCGACCGTAGCGGTCACGCGGTTCCAGACTGTAGCTCTAGAACCGCTCGACCATTCCGGCCGGCCTGCAGATAATAGCCGACTACATTCCACCTTGCGAACTCACCCAGTTGTACATCCCACACACAGTCTCCCAAAAACACGGCGGACGATTTTCCCGTTGTACCCACCATTCGCAGCTGGCGTACATAAACTGTAGGAGTCTATACGATTTTCCTCATAGTTTCGAACTCGTTTTGGATCTGTTCGCGGAAATTTTTTTCCTAACGAGTCTTTTGTAAGCCATTTCTTTCACGGGTTAATTAAATTTGCTTCCATTTTTTCGACTCACCATGATAGCTGTTTTCCCCGCAGGTTGTTTTATATCGTCACTCCATCCCAGGTTTACCTAGACGGTTACTCCAGGCTACAGATGAAACTTGCGACAGCGTGCTGAACAGCGGTCAGTCGGCGAACGGGGGGAGGGGGGGGGGTGCCGTCTGCGTCAGTGTCGTTACTGCCGGCGGGCGACACGTCGGCTTTGCCGCCAACACACCTCGCTCAGCGTCGCATGAGATTGACTATCTGACTCGCCAGTTCACTTAATAACTGTCTGAAAGAAGACACATACATCGAAAATTTCAAATAAATTGTTTATACGATTTTCCTATTTCTTATCCATTCGTAATTGACGTCCTTTGTGCTAGTCGCTAATTTCGTTCATTTGTGTTTGTTCGATGTTGAGAAGAAATCACAGGAGAAAGAGGGAGGGTGGGACTCGTTTGGACGCCAGCAAGTAGCGTAGCGTTGTCTCGCTGGAACGTCGTATCGCGGTGACGGTGCAGGAACAGACCCTGAATGGGCATTATTTGGGCACTCACTTAAAAATTCCCGCATCTTGCCCCGAACTGAGGAAAAATGGCCAACTGGAAGACCAGTTCCCACTAACGTTCTCGGAATGTTAGCTGAATTGGCGTTATTCGTGCACTCACAATCAGTTTCTCCTCAGTGCAAACAGAGCGCTTTTTAGGCGACATTCCTTGCAACATAATGTCAGGGCACGGTCATGTATGAAACCGTAGGGAAGCCAAGAGAGTTAAGAAATGGCTGAGGTGAATAACAGCACAAGCAAGAAATGTGGATTTCTTCAGTTGCAAGAGAAGGATGGCTGAGCTCAATATTAGCATAAGTAAGAAATGGGGATTTCTTCAGTTGTAAGAGAGAGAGACCTGATGATTCTCTACAAATGGAATCTGAAGAGGCCTTATTAATCATTCTCACTTCAATGATTCTTCAACAAGGTCAAAACTTATTTTAGAGTACTGCTCCTCACACAGCTGGCAGATTAGTTTACATTAATGTTTTGGAAACAGAAGCCGAATGGTAATTAGTGATGCCACGTTCTTCAGTATTCCCACAACACATCCAGCGGTCTTTTTAGCCCACATCCCTAAAACACATTACCAGGAGGTATTACTGACATCGCCACAAAGGCTAGTTCCATCCGGTTGTTCCATTCAACTGAAAAACTGAGTCAATCGATAAAGAATTGATTAGCCAGACAGTTGTTGAAACCAGTTGGGTGCACCGTCACTAGTCTTTGAGGAATGCTGCAGTGCGTGGCACAAAACCAACCCGTGATGCTGCCTACACGACGACATGAGTCAGACGTAGTCTTCCAGCAAGACAACACAGCGCTGCTCCCAAACGCCCTCACACGCTCCTCTCTTATATAATATCCAAAGTTTTGTTGGCAATGGCATACAGCCCACATGATAGTTAATGTGTTACAAGGAATTTTGTTTTAAAATGTTGTTGTTGTTGTGGTCTTCAGTGCTCAGACTGGTTTGATACAGTTCTCCATGCTACTCTGTCCTGTGCAATCTTCATACTGCAACCTACATCCTTCTGAATCTGCTTAGTGTATTCATCTCTTGGTCTCCCTCTACGATTTTTACCCTCCACACTGCCCTCCAATACTAAATTGGTGATCCCTTCATGCCTCAGAACATGTCCTACCAACCGTTCCCTTCTTCTAGTCAAGTTGTGCCACAAATTCCTCTTGTCCCCAGTTCTGTGTAGTACCACCTCATTCGCTATTTGATCTAGCCATTTTATCTTCAGCATTCTTCTGTATGTTCTAAAATAATTTCCACTTTTTCTAATGAACATAAACGTCTCACTATGGCATATAAACTCTTCCTGTTTGACTGCCAGTCACACACCTGCACTGAGACAGCCACTTTCAACATGTCCACGCTGAGTGGCAGAGTTGAATGACAACGTAAGCGAGAAATTATGCATTGTCCTCCTGGAATACCATGTCCCAATAATATTGTAAAAACAAAGGGAAGGTTAGCCTTATAATGCAACACACTCCAAAGTGCCGTTAGTAACCACCAGAGATTACTTTAGGTTACTGTCCCCTCCTGCCTCATACCTGCAGTTTGCCTTGCATGTCACAGCAAGGGAGCTGAGAAACACACGTGAGAGTTGAAGAACGGTAATTTATAACTAAAGAATGGGCTGTAATCCTGCTTTATTATATGCTGCTGATGCTGTAGTAAATCAAGCGGATTTCGCTATATCTATATTGTTCACTGTTCACTCAGATATTTCGAAACGCTATTTTAGATTACTGCACACAGGAGTAATGGAGGTGAGGAACTCGATGATGATCGAGAATAGCTATGTGGTAACTTAGGAATGGGGTATCGTGCAGTTGGATCCTTGTGTGGTCACTGATGGTGTCAGAATGGAAGTAAAGTACACTTACCCTGCACACTTCATTGTTCCCTTACAGAACAGAAGACTTTGTGCCAGATTACTATTCGGTAACCGGAGCTGCTCCAGTGTGTCACAGCAAAGGAGGTGAGGAACAGGCGTGAGGGCTGATAGGAGTAACGAGGGAAGCGTGGTCCAGCTGGAAGATGACGCGCCACTGACTGACGTATGGACGTCAGGTCTGCCACCACACCACGTTCTGTGTGCTGCAGAATGTTTCCTCCGGACAGCTGCTCGACGTCATCAGGAGGTGGCGACTGGCTGCAGCTGGCAAGTAGCAACTGACCACATCCACACAGCGATGGTCTGAACTGTATGAATTCTGTACGAAATGTGAATTCACAGACTGAGCTTTTTTCCAATTGATTACTACCTGCATCTCGATCCAAGGTATACCGTTCTGCATTCCGAGTCTAATGATGATTTTTGTGGTTGATGAGCTATTAATATCATCCTTATACACTACTGACCATTAAAATTGCTACACCACGAAGATCACGTGCTACAGACGCGAAATTTAACCAACAACAAGAAGATGCTGTGATATGCAAATGATTGGCTTTTCAGAGCATTCACACAAGGTTGGCGCCGGTGGAGACACCTACAACGTGCTGACATGAGGAAAGTTTCCAACCGATTTCTCATACACAAACAGCAGTTGACCGGCGTTGCCTGGTGAAACGTTGTTGCGATGCTTCGTGTAAGGAGGAGAAATTCGTACCATCACGTTTCCGACTTTGATAAAGATTGGATTGTAGCCTATCGCGATTGCGGTTTATCATATCGCGACATTGCTGCTCACGTTGGTCGAGATCCATTGACTGTTAGCAGAATATGGAATCGGTGGGTTCAGGAGGGTAATACGGAACGCCGTGGTGGATCCCAACGGCCTCGTATCACTAGCAGTCGAGATGACAGCCATCTTACACACATGGCTGTAACTGATCGTGCAGCCACGTCTCGATCCCTGAGTCAACAGATGGGGACGTTTGCAAATACACGAACAGTTTGACGACGTTTGCAGCAGCATGGACTATCAGCTCGGAGACCACGGCTGCAGTTACCCTTGACGCTGCATCACAGACAGGAGCGTCTGCGATGGTGTAAAAGACGAACGTGGGTACTCGAATGTCAAAACGTTATTTTTTCAGATGAATCGAGGTTCTCTTTTCAGCATCACGACGGTCGCATCCGTGTTTGGCAACATCGCGGTGAACGCACATTGGAAGCGTGTATTCGTCATCGCCATACTGACGTATCACCCGGCGTGATGGTATGGAGTGCCATTGGTTACACGTCTCGGTCACCTCTAGTTGGCATTGACGGCACTTTGAACAGTGGACGTTACATTTCAGATGTGTTACGACCCGTGGCTCTAACCTTCTTTCGATCCCTGCGACACCCTACATTTCAGCAGGATAATGCACGTCCGAATGTTGCAGCTTCTGTACGGGCTTTTCTGGATACAGAAAATGTTCGACTGCTAACCTGGCCAGCACATTCTCCAGATCTCTCACCAATTGAAAACGTCTGGTCAATGGTGGCCGAGCAACTGACTCATCACAATACGCCAGTCACTACTTTCAATGAACTGTGGTATCGTCTTGAAGCTGCATGGGCAGCTGTACCTGTACACGCCATCCAAGCTCTGTTTGACTCAATGCCCAGGCGTATCAAGGCCGTTATTACGGCCAGAGGTGGTTGTTCTGGGTACTGATTTCTCAGGATCTATGCACCCAAGTTGCGTGAAAATGCAATCACATGTGGGTTCTATTATATTTGTCCAATGAATACCCGTTTATCATCTGCAGTTCTTCTTGGTGTAGCAATTTTAATGGCCAGCAGTGTACTTCTAGGTCTGAGACCTTTCTATGATTTAAAGTTGAGATTGTTTCTAAGTAATCAGAGGTTTCTCTTCAAAGATGATGAAAAGGACTAATAATTGAAATTTAAGTTTAATGTTAACAAGAACCGTTTAAAAGAACGTAATCTGGCAAAATTCATTAATTTATTCTTTTATTTAAGAATATTAATGAATATTGGCCTTGTTTATGTATATCTCTTGGCTACTGCACTGCAGCATTGAAAAAGTGTTTCATTGTCTATTTATACGCCATATTATTACATTAAAACAATGTTCTTAATGATATTCAGGTATCTGAAAACTGTATTAGAGTATTTGGCAGTTACAGTGGAAACGAGGTTACACAGTTCATTATCATGTTGTATACGCCAATTACTCATTCGATTATCGATCTACTAATCTCCACATAAAACGAGACGAAGTAAATGCAGCCGTCCGGAGTTGCCGCGCGGTTCTAGGCGTTACAGTCTGGAACCGCGAGATCGCTACGGTCGCAGGTTCGAATCCTGCCTCGGGCATGGGTGTGTGTGTTGTCCTTAGGTTAGTTGGGTTTAAGTAGTTCTAGGGGACTGATGGCCTCAGAGGTTGAGTCCTATAGTGCTCAGAGCCATTTTTGAAGTAAATGCTTCAAAGTTTTCACCTAACTGAATTTTACTATTTCACAAGGACAAAGATTTTCTCTATACGTGTAGGGACTGACACCGTCATAATGAGTAGGGCAGACTGTTTTGTGTACATAATTGTAATTATAGTTGATTAATTCAGAAACAGGTTATGTGCACTAGGTTTGGCGACTGTTTTGATTTATTATTTGATTTTCCATTGGAATAAGAATAATAGTCAACCTTACTTTCAGCTAATGAATAGTTACGAACCATTATCCCAGGTAACCAATCAAAGCTGAACTTAGTAATTACAGTTATTTTACCTAAGTCTCGACAAAGACAGTACAATAAATTACCATTTTGGCCATTAGTTGCGTACTTTCTGATATCGTTTTGTTCCAAATAACTTGCAACTGCTGCCATACCGAATTATTATGTGTACATAATAACAGCAAAACTTAAGTAAGCCTAAGTGGTCGGGCTACAGCCAGGCTGCTGACAGGTCTGTTCACGTGCTGGGGACTCAGCTTCCAGTTCGGCGTGCAGCAGAGCCTCAGCTGGAACGTCCACGCGGCCAGAGCTCTGCTGGAGAGGGAGGCCACGCTGCTGGGCCCCTCCCCCCTCCCCCTGCCCGTATTGTCTTCTGCCGTACGAGGCTTGAAAAACGGGGGCGCAGAAACTGCTTACAAGCAGCACCTGTTAACTTGTGCGGCGACGTGTCTGGCCCGGGGTGTCTTTGTAATAGAGTGCACTTGCTGCTCTGCTCCCATTGGCACTCGAGGATTTACACCTGCCCAAACTCGGCTATTGTGGTTATTTATTGTCTCACCTGTACGTAAACCTCTCCTCATGCGGAAATAAAATGCAAGTTGTGAACTTTCGATCTTCAGTGCACGGTCTTAGCATCGAGTGGGAGAACTCCAATCTAGCACACTGGTCTCATCAGCCGAGAGCTCGCGCATGCTGTAAGTGATACGGATCAAGTAGCTCTCTACACAGAACTGACCATCCAAGTGCGTGCATAGCTCCCTCAACAACTCCAGTTATTCACACACTTTTTGCAGGACCATCTTCTGGTCGTCGCAACCTTCGCCACCCCCACGACCTCCCTCCCCCACTATATGTGACACGTGACCTGTGCGAGGTCTACCACGATCTGTTGTCCTTGCTGCGAGTGATCTAATGTCCCAAAGTCGCCAGAACAACCTGCTCAAAGCTGATGCAGTGCGGTGTTAAAAGATGTCGCTCTGCATACGTGACGACTGCCTGTCGGCTAACGCCACAGCACAGCGTCACGTCCGACATTTGCCGGGTGGGATAACAGAATCTAATTTCACTGTTTACACCGATCACACAGCACAGAGTCAGCAGTCCTGTCCTGAGGCCAGCACCACCTCAAAACGGTACGTGGGGAACGACTCGTGGACGAGACACTTGTAAGTGTTGTGTCTGAGACGATGGCAGCACAGTGAGAGGGAATAGGCGCAGAGGCAAACAGCAGCAACAGGAGGCGGGCCCGGACTACTGAATACTGCGTCTAAACTATGAGAAGAGGTGGGTAGTATACAGTATGTGTGAGGACCAAGAGGGAGAGAATGAGACCATACACCAAGTGCTCCAATTATAAAGGTGATAAGAAAGATGGATCTGAGCACTATGGGACTCAACACCTTAGGTCACAAGTCCCCTAGAACTTAGAACTACTTAAACCTAACTAACCTAAGGACATCACACACACCCATGCCCGAGGCAGGATTCGAACCTGCGATCGTAGCAGCCCCGCGGTTCCGGACTGCAGCGCCAGAACCGCACGGCCACCGCGGCCGGCAAAGGTGATAGGGCAGGGATGTATTGTGTAGTCTTATTGTTCAGGGTACACATCACTTAATGAAAGCAATGAACGAGATTCAGGACTGTGATTAAAATTCAGGATGAAATGATGTCTATAACAAGATTCGCAAGTGACATTGCTATCCTCAGCGATAGAAAGAATCGCAAGACATCTCATTCTGGAAACATCCCCCAGGTTGTGGCTAAGCCATGTCTCCGCAGTATCCTTTCTTTCAGGAGTGCTAGTTCTGCAAGGTTCGCAGGAGAGCTTCTGTAAAGTTTGGAAGGTAGGAGACGAGATACTGGCAGAAGTAAAGCTGTGAGGACCGGGCGTGAGTCGTGCTTCGGTAGCTCAGATGGTAGAGTACTTTCTCGCGAAAGGCAAAGGTCCCGAGTTCGAGTCTCGGTCGGGCACACAGTTTTAATCTGCCAGGAAGTTTCAGTTGCAAGACATGTTAAATGGAATGAACGCTCTGCTAACCACACAGTGTGGGTTGAAAAGAAAACAGAAAAAATATGAAAGAAATATGGTGTATCATTTGTGAGATTGGCGACAAAGTTAATATGAAAACTGGGAGGAGTGAGATGGGACAGGCAACAAAGTAGACAAAGTAAATCAGTTTCGCTACATTAGAAGCAAACTGACAGACAACGGAAGCAGACTCACACGAAAAAAGAAGTCTACTGCTATCCAACACTGACCTTCATTTGAAGAGGAGATTTCTGAGGAAGTGAATCATGCAGTGTGGAATAAATCGGAAAAAAGAGAATGTACGCGTTTCTGGTGGGGTGCCGTAAACAAGTTCTGAAAATCGAGTGGACTTGTAAGATAAAAGGAGGTTTAGAGTAGGAATGCTGAGAAATGCAACAGGTCGCAAATATTGGCAAAATGAGTGGACAGGATGAGGGGACATTTCTTAAGACATCGACGAATAAAGGCCGTGACACTTGAAGGAGCTGTAGAGGGTAAAAACTGTAGAGGAAGACCGAGATTGGAATATATCCAACGAATAACTGAGGATGTTGATCGCAAGTGCTACTCCGAGATAAAGAAGTTCCCGCAGGAGAGCATTTCGTGGAGACGCACATCGAACCAGCCGCAAGTCTCACGGCCAAAAAAACGTACAGCTACACGAAAGTAAAGAATTATATTATGCATGTGCCGGCCGGGGTGGCCGAGCGGTTCTAGGCGCAACAGTCCGGAACCGCGCGACCGCTACGGTTCCTGCCTCGGGCGTGGATGTGTGTGATGTCTTTATGTTAGTTGTATGGGACTGATGACCTGAGAAGTTAAGTCTCATAGTGGTCAGAGCCATTTGAACCAACCATATTATGCATGTACTAATTTGCAAGCGTTGGTATTTGGTGCGTCACAGATTCATTTGGGCTTGTTTCAGCTGATGTGCTTTTTTTTTTTTTTTGTCATCAGTCTACTGACTGGTTTGATGCGGCCCGCCACGAATTCCTCTCCTGTGCTAACCTCTTCATCTCAAAGTAGCACTTGCAACCTACGTCCTCAATTATTTGCTTGACGTATTCCAATCTCTGTCTTCCTCTACAGTTTTTGCCCTCTACAGCTCCCTCTAGTACCATGGAAGTCATTCCCTCATGTCTTAGCAGATGTTCTATCATCCTGTCCCTTCTCGTTATCAGTGTTTTCCACATATTCCTTTCCTCTCCGATTCTGCGTAGAACCTCCTCATTCCTTACCTTATCAGTCCACCTAATTTTCAACATTCGTCTATAGCACCACATCTCAAATGTTTCGATTCTCTTCTGTTCCGGTTTTCCCACAGTCCATGTTTCACTACCATACAATGCTGTACTCCAGACGTACATCCTCAGAAATTTCTTCCTCAAACTAAGGCCGGTATTTGATATTAGTAGACTTCTCTTGGCCAGAAATGTCTTTTTTGCCATAGCGAGTCTGCTTTTGATGTCCTCCTTGCTCCGTTCGTCATTGGTTATGTTACTGCCTAGGTAGCAGAATTCCTTAACTTCATTGACTTCGTGACCATCAATCCTGATGTTAAGTTTCTCGTTGTTCTCATTTCTACTACTTCTCATTACCTTCGTCTTTCTCCGATTTACTCTCGAACCATACTGTGTACTCATTAGACTGTTCATTACTTTCAGCAGATCGTTTAATTCTTCTTCACTTTCACTGAGGATAGCAATGTCATCAGCGAATCGTATCATTGATATCCTTTCCCCTTGTATTTTAATTCCACTCCTGAACCTTTCTTTTATTTCCATCATTGCTTCCTCGATGTACAGATTGGAGAGTAGGGGCGAAAGGCTACAGCCTTGTCTTACACCCTTGTTAATACGAGCACTTCGTTCTTGATCGTCCACTCTTATTATTCCCTCCTGGTTGTTGTACATATTGTATATGACCCGTCTCTCCCTATAGCTTACCCCTACATTTTTCAGAATCTCGAACAGCTTGCACCATTTTATATTGTCGAACGCTTTTTCCAGGTCGACAAATCCTATGAAAGTGTCTTGATTTTTCTTTAGCCTTGCTTTCATTATTAGCCGTAACGTCAGAATTGCCTCTCTCGTCCCTTTACTTTTCCTAAAGCCAAACTGATCGTCACATAGCGCTATCCCGCCGTTAATTTCGTGACTGCTGTGACTTGTTACTATTATTGTTCGCCACGTTGCAGCACGGTTTATTTCGGTGTGCAGCACGTCCAACACATCCCAGTGCGACGGGGTCCAGAGACGTGTCGTCACCTCGGCGTTCACTGCGTGTGGCAGCGGCCGCCCCTCCCCCCCTCCTCAGGAGCGCAGGCAGGCGTGCGCGCCGCACCCCTGTCAGGACAGGTGTTGTCGCGCGTCGCCTCAGAAGGCGTGGTGCGCTAGACTCGAGCGAATGTCAGCCGGGTTCTCAGCCGCGATACTTGTCACTGCTCCAGTCTCGTACACCACGGCATTTGCTGTGAAAAAATTGTAAATTATTCAGGGAAAGGGGTGACCCATTTTCTCTGATTGATATCAGTCTGTACTGTCGCGTTAAAACGCGTTTATCTAGAAATGTGAGTGAGCTGACAACAAGCGATAAGCTAAAATGCGAGGCCACCTTATCGGAATTCCCGACACCTGTGAACGCCAGTCCGGCGACGTGTCGTCGTGCACGTTCTGAGGCGCGTGAAGGTCGCTTCGCACGGCGTGGGGAACTGCCGTCTACGGTAGGGTCGTCAGAGACGGAACACGGGCTACGGTCAGAGGAGTGTGGGGAAGGAAATAGCACGTACTCTTTTAAAAGGAGCTGTAGTGGCATTCCCGATAATTGGTGCCATATTTCCGGATGAGCGTGTCAGAATCCGTGGCAGTATACCAGCAGGAGTCGTCAACTTCACGCGATCTGCGAGAAACCGAGGGAAGCCTGAACATGGGAACCCGACAGGGAGTCGAACCACTGTCCTCCCGAATGTGAGTCCAGAGTGTCTCCTCGCTGCGCCCTTCATATGCGGTCCAATACCTGCACGTCACACACGTTTCTTACTCGGTTATACGGCGCAGGTGCGTAGGAAGATTGCCTCTCCCAAATGCGCTAAAGGTATTCGAGACCATAGCTCGCTGTCGACGATCGCGCTCAGTGTCTTGGGAGATTTGCCACTAGCTCGGGAAACGTTTGAGTGATCTAGTACGTTACACCGCGAAAGCTCAATGTAAACAACAGGCACATTCCGAGCCTGATCTATAAAAGGCAGTACATAAAAGATTTGTAAGATACAAAAAGCGGTTTCCTAGACGAGGAATGTGTCGTTGCTAGAAGACTATATCGAAGTGTGAACAGCAATGGAGCTTTTTTCACTTCGTTTACTGACATGCAGTACCACTTAGATGTAGGCAAATACGGTAACAATACCTGTAAACAACAGCAAAAAGTCGTTTGTTATGCGATTAGAACGCCAGTCTCCAAAGTTTAAAGCCAACAGCATTGAGTGAATACTTGGAGTGGGGAGGCGAAAAAACCACAAAGCGATATAAAATGGAAACAAGTGTACAATTAACTAACGAGAGGTGGGGAAGGAAGACTTGGGTTGGTCGGGTGGCTTCCAGAAGCCTGCAGTGTACGTGTTGGCCTGCGACCCTGCGCTGACCTCCGGCGCTACGCTCTGTTCAGCACTGCCTCGGCGTCTCCATCCACGTCGAGCGGGCGCGGCAGAAGCCTTCGGACGAATTCTTAGGCGCTCTGCTGGCACCGTAACGGTCCGGCAGGCGTCTTACGCTGGCGGAATGGAGATGCTAAGTCGGCAGGTTTCGAAAAAAGTGGAGGCCGTGCTCGTGAAACCCACTTGTCTGAATCTAGGAAACCAGTTTACACTGTAGGGTGTGGAACTACTTCACTGACTCCGTCGTTTGCCCCTCATACGACCAGGAGAGTCAAGAGTGATGTCGGAGGTATGGCAGATCTTGCTTTGGTTCAGCCATGACGTACATGTCATCTAATAAGTATCGGAACGTTCTATGGGGCAAAGATACAATATAAACACGCCCACGCCGAAAGGAGATATGTACGAAAAGAAATATGACCGCGCATCCGTATTCTAATATTTCCCCTAAACCCGATATCAATTTTTCACTCTTTTTCAACACTTTCTCTGTTTCCATCTGTGATTCTTGGCTGATGTATGTGCAGAAGTTCCACAATACATCTTCTGGAAAGGGACGCACTGTCGTTGATTTCTAAACTGCTCAGCCTGGAAATGATACCTGGGTACACCACAACCTTCAACTTTCGGATAAGACGGCGACATTATTCATGATTGTATTATACAGCATTATTTACCACGGAGTTGGATGCTGCATCTTTTTTTTTAGAAATAAGACGCAAATGTCAGTCTGTTCAAGGGAGAGATTCTCATCTCCTTACGGCGCCAGTACTGAAATACCTTTATAGAGGTCAGGCCGAGGCGTGCAGACAGACATCTGTCCCTCGATAGCCGCGCCACAGGAATATGACAGGAAGTGGATAAGGTTGGTAGAGTGCTCACACCTTGCTCCGCCAAACACCAGTCTCTGCCTTGAGGATTCTATAGGCTGTTTGAAACAGTGTTCTATAATCTTAAAAGGTTCCCTTAGAAACCCATGGAAACGAACTTATAGTATAAACTGCTCATTCCTAAATTAATGCTATTCAGCATTCGCATGCAAAACAACACTTCTTAGCGCGAGAGACATTTGAATGATGACCCGCTCGAGTTCTAAGTAAAGACTGACAACACGAAGGAACAAATTATCGACATAACAGCATCAAGGACACACACACTTGAATGTCGTGACGTATTGCTGTACTCCCCCCTGCTTAAAATAACTACAGCAACTTTTTCAGCTGACCAGAAAGAGTTGCAGAGCCGTTGACAGTTGGAAGTACGGGAGTTGGGATTTCAGTGCTGAACCGTAGTGGAGTAGAACAATTTTGAGATTACGATTTTGTAGTCAGAAATACGATTTTAGTTTCCCTTCACTCATAAAATAACAAGTCCTGTCAACATGCGGTATATATCTTTGACCTAAGGGTATCCAACGTTTTTTAGATACTTCCCTTTAAGACAACCATCTGTTACTCTGACAAAAGTCAGTGGCATATGACCAGTCAATTTACGCAGAATATACGTTGTATATTTATTGTTAAAAAGTACCTTTTTAGAAAGTATTGAATTTTAACTGAGCTCATAATTTTAACTAAGTTCATACTCAGTGGCTCAAACAAAGGAAGAAAAAGTAAGCATTGCGAAATTATTTCAAACGCAATCAATCATAAACAGTTTGAGATGGATTAAGGAAAACATTTCCATAGTACAATATTCCTTTCATTATACACTTCATCACTTCGTGCCTTTGACTGTGTAGCAAGTGCAGAATGATATCCCTTCGCCAGCCAAGACTTTACATGACGCCCACGTTCGTATCTAGCTGCAGGTGGTCGCAGAAGTCTGATGCGTGGTGAACTACAAACAGTGCTGATGTAGAGTGAAGATCTCAGTGGTGTCATAATTAAGTTCACTGCAGAAAAGCCACGCTAACACTCCGCACTCGACACTGCAATGCTGTTCATTACTGATAAGAACGTTTTGAACATTGGTGGCTGTACAAGAGTAGTTGGCGTTTCTCCGCTTAGTACTGGTTTCATGCGCTGTTTGTACTCCCTGAAGTCCTTCATTATTTCACGAGGGCTATTGATCTTAAATATTTCACACATTCGCTAAATCTCATTTTCTCCGTAAGTGATCGATATGTTATGAGGCCATAATTTGGAATGAATGACCTTCATGTCATTCATAACAACATCGTAGCTTTCAGATGCATTCACTGTTGATAACAGCCTGTATGACAAATTATTTGCCAAGCTGCGACAAAACTGTTTATCAGAAATCTTAGAAATATTTGTTCTTTCACGAAGTTCGACACATTGAAAGTTCATATTTTCCATTACAATGTTAGCTACATTTGCATGTTATCCCATTGCATCAACCCGACTTTCAAACACTTTTATGAAAAGTGTAATGTCGTAGTGAGCTTGAACAAGGTTTGCACTTGATCTTTGCAGCTGTAGGGATAGATCGGCGAACTCTTCAAAGACATTACACATTACAGCTAGGTTGGAGACTAAAGATGTCGATGACAATGTGTTACAAGGCCCTTTGTAAGTAGGCCGTTGTTTTGAGTCCCGTCGCGTGTCCTCTGATGCTTCTAAAAAATGATTGTACAGAGCCATGGCAATAAACGGGAGGCCACCCAACGAGTGTCAAGCACACGATCGATTTTCAAAATTTCTTGCTCAAAACCTTTAGCAACAACTGCCAGCTCCCTGCTGTTTTTCGGAGAGCAGCTGAACATATTTCTAACTTTATCGATGAATATTTTAAAGTGATTAATTCCCGCCACTTCTTCTATCGTGTCGTCCACGGCGAGTTCTATACGACGATTCAAACAATGCCAGGTGAATAAGTTTGGAAACATTTCCAACACCTGCTTTGCGAAGCCAGACTTTTTTCCTAACATGATACAAGCTCCATTGCAAGTCAAATCGATTATATGGTCTTTCAAAAAGTCACAGCCTAGACCTAGGGATTCCAACTACTTTAAAAGTTCTTTCAAGATACCAGATGCTGTTTTGTCATGTAGCTCAAAAATTGTCGTGGGGTTTCCCATTCCTTTTAACAAGGTTCTAAGGTATACAATCAAAGTGTTCTTGTTTGAAAGAGTACTGACTTCATCCAAAAGAAGTGAAAATTCGGAGTCACTCTTTATTAATTTATTTATTAGATCTGATGTCATCTGGTCAGAAATATGAAGCACTATATTAGAGCAAGCAACATTTGAATGTGGTATTCGTCCCATATCCAAACCATTTTTAATTTGCAGATCAATTTCTGTCTCAAACTCATAAAACGGTCTGTTTAACTCTGCTTGCTTATAAGCTGTGCGAAATACACGCTTAGTAACTACTTGTTCCTGTACCATTGAAGCAACTGGGTTCTGAATGTGACGTTCTTCTGCGTTAGTCTGGATTTTGTTCGCTAAACCGTGAGCTTGAGATGTGCGGTTATCAAATAGTTTTTTCCTAAGAGACGTTAGTCGATCTTTTTTGTTTGTTCCATATGAGCTTACAGTTCCTAAAATCCATTGCTCACCCAGTTTTAACCCTTTCGTTTTGTCAGCACCTGGTGCATATACACTTCTACAAACTAGCTTTTTTAATAATTAACCACGGGTTTTTAGCTTTATAATCTGTAAATTGTTCGATAGACCAACAATCTGGCTTTTCATCATCATTACAATTTTCATTACTGTCTATAGATGTTTTGCCCATATCCATATCCACCAACTTACAGAAATTATCATTTAGCGACGACGACGTAGGAGAAGAACCGTCTGCTTTGCTGTTTGCATCTTCTTCTCCAGCCGCAGTTGAAGACGTGGCTGCCGTTTTCGTTGCTCTCACTAACTTTTTGTCTTTTAGGTTTGAAGAAGCCACTTATTTTTTGTAGAGGTACACGTAACTATTGAACTCTCGTGTCCACTCACATTCACAATGTGTGAATAAACACTACGAACAGACCGAAACAATGCTGTCGCTTCTGAGCAGATCAGCAACTGAGCTGCAAGCGACTGACGTACATAGAGTGAGTGAGTAATATTGTTGAATGTGAATTCCGAAGGCAGCTGTTGGACTGTTTGTTGGCTTCTCTGTGAGGCAGCGATGGCTTACAAGGCAAACTGATTCGAACAGAAAAAGCCGTGGTCACGACCCGTCTGAATCCTGGACTACAAAGACTGAATTCACAAACAGACACACAGATAGGCAATTATAACTCGAGAACCACTTATGCGATTCACATGTTTCTTTATTTAACTGACAGATATATTATTTTACTATGTATTAGTATATATTTGGCTACTTTAGCTAGCACAAGAAATAAGCTGTGGGTATAATTGCAAGTGAAGTCGCAAGAAAGTGGGCTGCCGTAGCGCTCTCTTGCAGTACGCTGCTTGAACTATTAGAGGAAAATCATTTGATTTAGTAATGAATTGTAGACCTCAAAAAGAACCACAAAATTCGACGAGAGCATATGTTTGTCTTTCACAGTTGAGTCACAATCACACTTTTTCTGCTTTGTAGGTGCAGAACCAGGCGACTTCAGAAGACAAAAATCATCATTATCGTTCAACCGTAATCTTTCTATTTAGATACATCTTTTTGAGCTCTACAATCTGGTACTACATAACGTGGTGTAGTTCTTATGGACTACGTAAGGTATTTCAAGAGAGCACGCTGGCGGAAAACATTTTTACTTCATGTAGCTGATGAAATTTAAACGGCTGAACAGACTTTCAGAACTATAGGTAAGAACCGTCCACATTAAACCAGCTTTCAAATTAAAAAAGTGCTTTAAAATTGGAACTTTAATTTGAGAACAATGTAGGGGCAGACAGACAGACAGATAGACTTACGGGTCAAACATATACACCTCCGTTCTACATTGGGAGTTGAAATTTGCCCCCTTTTGCCCCCTGTGGGAGCTTAAAGGTCAAGAGTTCTGTGGACAAAGGGACGTATCGTCTCGAAAGGCTGCCAACTTTTAGTCATGCGTGCTCCATACGCACATTTTATTAGTAGTTATGACATAAATTACGTCACGGAATAAATTGATGTCGTGAAAGCACATTGTACAGACGTTGACATTCAAAAACGGCTTACATTATTTATTTGTCATTGACACACATAACATGAGACGTCGCCTTGCTACTACACCGCTGAGGTTGTAGGCAGTCGTAAATAAAAGGCGCTATGTACCGATCACAACAACAAGATACTCAACGTATCTTGGGTGTACTGTACGTGCGTACACACACACACACACACACACACACACACACACACACACACACACAGACACACACACACGTACACACACACACAGTACCTCCTGCCCGTCACATCACGTTGGTGTCCCATTGACACGTTCACTTGTATCTTGTAACTTATCGTTACGTTGTGATTTAATACACGCGTACTATTTCAAATCTCCGGTGCTGAACTGCAAAAGGAAAAAAAAAAGGTCTCTCGGAGGTGTCGGAACGCGTTCCGGCTGAAATTGAGCCCTGCACCAGTGTGAAGATCCGAAAACATTACGTGTATTATTGGTGGAGAATATGCCTGCTGTGTGGATTTCACTTCCGACTATTCATTCGAGTCAAAGAGAACTGACTTGCAACCGTCAGAAGTACAACCGCAGCCGTCCTGCAGACAATGCGAAAATAAACTGTTTGAGTCAGTTCAGACACAGACTGTGTGGAAAGTTATCTCTTAGGAAGTCCCAAGTTTCAATCGGACAAAGAACCCGTGTCCAAATTTTCGATTTCCCAGGGTCAGGGGCGTCACTTGGCAACAGGAGGCTGGCTGTACAATATAAGCCCGACGGCTCGGCGCACTTTAGATTAGGGATCGCCTGATACGGGCCATCACCAGCCGTCGGTGACGCGTGCAGCAGCAGGCAGGCAGTGACGTCACCCGCCGCCGGCCATATAAGCGGCGGGCAGGCTGTCCGCCCCACACTGCTGCACCAGCGTTCTGCCTGCTGAGCCCACTCCGTGACGTCACTTCTCCCCGAGTCCGAGGTGAGTAGAGGCTGTGTTACACGACTTTTCTCTTCGACAATGTCTTTCTCCTTTAAAAATTGCAAAAAACGATTTTGCTGCCGCTGGAAGACGTCACAGTCACAAATTGTTGCAAGCATAGAGTTATCAACATGGACAGATGCTTGAAATAAAGCATAAATCGTATAGCTTTCAATCGAAAGATGTCCTTCACTTAAGTAGCAGACCCATTTGCAGTGTCTGCCTCGAGCAGGATAAGCTCAGAGGACTTTGCTGTCACTGTTACTCAGAGATCAAATAATTGCTCTCGTGTTGTTTACTGCGTTCCGTGCAGATTGCTCAAACTGCATCGCACGACAGCTCACGTGACACAACTGTGAAAAAACCTAACAGATATTCGGTAATTCAGTTTCTCAGCTTTGCCCGTGCTAACCTACCAGCGCTTCAAAAGTAGGAGTAATATATGTTGGTCTTGTTACACTGAAGACCCAGAGAAACTGGTACAGCCGCCTAATATTGTGTGCCGCCTCCACAAGCACGCAGGAGTGAAGCAACACGGTGAGGCATGGACTCGACTAATGTCTGAAGTAGTGCTGGAGAGAACTGGCACCAAGAATCCTGCAGGGCTGTCCTTAAATCTGTAAGAGTACGAGGAAGTGGAGATCTCTTCCGAACAGCACGTTGCAAGGCATCCCGGATAAGCTCTATAATGTGTCTGGGGAGTCTGGTGGCCAGTGGAAGTGTCTAAACTCGGAGGAGTTTTCCTGGAGCTACTCTGTAGCAATTCTGGACGTGTGTCAGGTCCCATTGTCCTGCTGGAATTGCTCACGTCCGTCGGGATGCACAGTGGACTCGAATTGATGCAGGAGATCAGAGAGGATGGTTACGTGCGTGTCATGCCTCGAGAGTCGCATCTAGACGTATAAGGGGTCCCATATCACTCCAACTGCACTCATCCCACAACATTACAGACCTTCCGCCAGCTTGAACAGTCCCCTGCTGACACACATGGTATACCGATTGACGAGGTTGTCTTCGTACACACACTCGAGCAACTGCGCGATACAAATTCAAACGACGCTCGTCCGACCAGACAACGTGTTTCCAGTCATCAACAGTCCACTGTCGGTGCTGACGGGCTCAAGCGAGGCCTGAGGCTCTGTGTCGTGCAGTCACAAAAGTTTTCCGAAAGCCCGTATGGGTGATGTTTCAGTGAACGTTTCACACGCTGATACTTGTCAATGCCCCAGCAATGATATCTGCTGCAATTTGCCGAAGGCTTGCACTTCTGTCACCTTCAACGATTCTCTTCGGTCGTCGTTCGTCCCGTTCCTGCAGGATCTTTTTCCGGTGCAACGATGTCGGAGATCTGATGTTTTACTGGATTCCTAATATTCGACGTACACTCGTGAAATGGACGTACGGCAATATCCCTACTTCACCGCCACCTCGGAGATGCTGTATTCCATTGCTCGTGCGCCGACTATAACACCACGCTCAAACACACTTAAATGTTCGTAACCTGCCGTTGTAGCATCAGTAACCGATCCAACAACTGCGCCACACACTTGTGTTACATACAAGTTGCCGACCGCAGCGCCGTTTTCTGACTGCGTATCTCTGTATTTCAATACGCAAGTCTATACCAGGTTCTTTGGCGCTTCAGTGTATGATCCTATATGGAAACATAAACCGTGAAACATAAACCTGTCCGTCTCGTCAGCATTCCTAGTTTGCCCCTTTTAAGGGAATAGTACCTGATTACAGCAGCAGCTACTAACGGGGCATTCTATTGTGTCAAATGTTTTTCAGACGAATTTACATGGAAATCTGTACAGCAGTCAATAAAACATTAAGGTTCCGTGGAATAGCAGAGGCATCTGGGTTTCAAGTTTAATCAAAAATGGTTCAAATGGCTCTGAGCACTATGGGACTTAACATCGGAGGTCATCAGTCCAATAGAACCTAGAACTACTTAAACCTAACTAACCTAAGGACATCACACACACCCATGCCGGAGGCAGGATTCGAACCTGCGACCGTAGCACGCGCGCGGTTCCGGATTGAAGCGCCTAGAATCACTCGGTCAAGGTGGCCGGTCAAGTTTAATCGTGCCTAGCCTGAGACATTCACCGAGGAAACTGATTTCTGCATTAGATGTACATTGCTTCTGATCAGGTGTCACGGATCTGAGGAACTTGGGATGAGGAGGAAGAAAATTTTTCCTACTTAGAGGTGCTACCAACTTGGACTTAAATATAAGTCGTGTAACTTTATGGCTGAAACAAGTTTGTTGCTTTGCTAATTTTTTTGCTGAGACATAAATAAACCATCTTTTGACTGAGAACGATAACATTTTTAGAGAGTGAAAGCAGTCTATCACAGCACCACAGTGGTAGTTACAAACCTTAGGTGATCGCGAAGCAGTATGGGCCCTTGTCATTTTAAGGAAACTGGTGACGTTGCAATTGATTTAGGGTGGACAACGCTTTAACAGCTGCTGTTTCATACAGGTATGCATGCGCCTCGTACAAGTGTTGAGGGTCTAGTGTGAGGGCTGCTCAGTGGTACTGTGTTTCAGGACCACCCATCATGTCGGCAGTTACAGAGGTTCAGAACACCACAACCGAGGCCCTGGCCGCCCTGCTAGACGGGGGTGACGGCGCCCTGGTGACGCTGGTGGCGGGCGAGACGAGGGTGGCGGCTCACAGGGCCGTGTTGGCAGCCGCGAGCCCCGTGTTCGCAGCGATGTTCGCGCACGACATGCTGGAGGCCAGCTGCGGCCAGGTGAGCATCGACGACGTGGAGGGCCCGGTGCTGAGGCTCCTGGTCGCCTACACGTATACCCTGCAGGCCCCCCAGCTGCCCGACACGGCCGCCCAGCTGCTCTCGGCGGCCGACAAATACGGCTTGTCGGCCCTGAAGGCTGCCTGCGAGCGGCAGCTGATCTCGCAGTTGGCCGTCGAGACCGCAGCGGCGACGGCCGTCACGGCAGTGAGGCACTCGTGCCCGGACGCCACCAGGGCTGCCGTCGCCTTCATAAAGGACCACCCGCAGGTGATGGCCACGCGGGGCTGGGCGGACGCTGTGCTCGAGTACCCGCAAGAAGTCATTGAAGTCAGCAGTATGCTCGGTGAGCCACCTGCAGAAGCCAGGTAAGCACGATTCCCTTTTTGGCAGCGCTAGTGTGAATTTGATGTCGTCCTTGCTTTGTTCGTCCTTGCTTTGTTCGTCCTTGCTTTGTTCGTCGTTGCTTTGTTCGTCCTTGCTTTGTCCGTCCTTGCTTTGTCCGTCCTTGCTTTGTCCGTCCTTGCTTTGTTCGTCCCTGCTTTGTTCGTCCCTGCTATGTTCGTCCCTGCTTTGTTCGTCGTGGGTTTCTTTGCTGCCTACATAGCATAACACCTTAACGTCATCTACTTACTGATCGTCGTTCACGATGCTAAGTCTCTCGCTGTTTTCACTTCTTCTGCTTCTTATCAATTTCGCCTTTCTCTGATTTACTCTGATTCCATATTCCGTACTAATTAGACTGTTCATTCCATTCAGCAAACCCTGTAATTCTTCTTCACTGTCACTGAGGGAATCAGTCATCAGCAAATCTTATATCATTTCACCCTGAATTTTAATTTCACTCTACAATCTTTCCATTATTTCCGTCATCGCTTCTTCCATGTATAGATTGAACAGTAGGGGCGAAGGATTACATTCCTGTCTGACACCCTTTATAATCCGAATACTTCATTCTTGGTCTTCCACTCTTATTTTACCTTCTTGCCTCTTGTACATATTGCAAATTACTCGTCTTTTCCTATAGTTTACATGTATTTTTGTCAGAATTTCTAACATCTTGAACCACTTGATATTGCCGAACGCTTTCTCCAGGACCACAAATCCTATGAACGTCACGGAACTTCAATTTTCTTTTCATTCTCCTGTGTATTATCCTTGTCGGAAACGTGGATACTTCAGCTGTTAAGCTGATTGTGCGATAATTCTCACGCTCCTCTGCTCTTGCAGTCTCCCAAATCGTGATGATTATATTTCTCTCAAAGTCAGATTATATGTTGCCAGACTCATACATTCTACACACCAGTGAGAATAGACCTTTTGCCACCTCTCCCAATGATTTTAGAACTTTTGATTGAATGTTGTCTATACCTTATGCCTTCTTTGATCTTAAATTTTCCAAAGCGCTTTTGAAATCTGATTCTAATCACCAATATTTTCCATACCGACTCCTGCTTGTTCTTCTGTCACGCCATCGGACAAGTTGTTCCAATCAGGGAGGCCTTCAGTGTACTCTTTCCAACTATCTGATCTCGCCTCTGTATTTAACACTGGAGTTCCCATTGTGCTCTTAATATTACCACGCTTGCTTCTAATTCTGTGGAAGATTGCTTTGACTTTTCTATATGCTGCGTCAGTCGTCCCAAGAATCATTTCTTCTTTGATTTCTTCACATTTTTCGTGCAGCCATTTCACGTTATCTTCTCTGCACTTCCTATTCATTTCATTCCTAAGTGACATATTTCTCTATTACTGAATTTTCCTGAATATTTTTGAACTTATATCTTCGATTGATCAGCGGAAGGATTTCTTATGTTTTCCATGGTTTCTTCGCAGTTAGCTTCTTTGTACCTACGTTTTTCTTTCCAACTTCTGTTACTGTCGTTGTTAAAGATATCCATTCCTCTTCAACTGAACTACCTATTGAGCTGCTTATTATTGCAGTAACTGTAGCCTCAGAGAACATAAATCTCATCTCTTCTTTCCTTAGTACTACTGTATTCCACTTCTTTGTACATCGATTGCTCCTGACGAGTCTCGTAAAATTGAGCCTACTCTTAATCACTGCTAAATTGTTATGACTCTATATCTACTCCTGGGTATGCTTTACAGTCCAGTATCTGATTTCAAAATGCTTGCCTGACAATAATATGGTGTGACTTTAAACCTCCCATATTTCGGTTCTTTTCCAAGTATACCTCCTCGTCTAGTGATTTTTGAACAGACTATACCAGCTATTACTACGATAAATTTACTGTAGAACTTAACTAGCCTTTGTTCTCTCCTATTCCTATTATCAAGTACATATTCTCGTGTAACCCTTTCTTCTACTCCTTCCCCTATGATCGCGTTTCAGTCCCTCCATGACTATTACATAGTACTGAATTACCTGTTCAATATCCTCACTTTTTCTCTCTCTCCACCTTCAACTTGCAACGTCATCATGTATACCTGAACTATGCATGTTGTTGGTTTGCTTTTGATTCTCATGAGAACATATCTATACTCACTTTCTGCCCTGCCTTTCTATTGATACTGAATCCTACTGCTGTTGCTACTACCCTATTCTCATGTGACCAGAAATCCGTTTCTTATTTTCTGGCTCCCAACCACATTCGAACTCCTAACTTTCCAGCTCCAGAATCATAGAACGTTATCCTTTCGTTGGTTACTCAACCTTTGATCATTGCCAATTCTTCCTCATTTAGGAGCAGTTTCAGACCTCAAGGGAAAGAGAGTGCCCTGAACCTCTGTCGGCCCCTCCGCCCTCTTTGGAAAGGCTGTTGGCTGAAAGAGGGCGACACCTGATGCTGGAAGTCTTCAGACACCAATGCTGATGATTCGTATTCAAAATTAAAGTGATGGTGAGGTTCAAACCTGGGACTCTGGACTTTCCTGATTACTAAAAAAGACGCTACCCCTGGGTGACTGGCCCCAAAGAGCAGGGTGTGACTCCCTGAGATATCCAGTCAAGCAGGAGCTATGAGCACTGGGGCTACTCATGCACACTGGGGGCAAACAAGAAGAGAATACTCCAGCCAGCACAGTAACATTGTCACACTCAAGGCTGTGCCTTACAATCACATTTCCTTCTCGTCTCTGTTCAGCTATCGCCCTGAATATTTTCCGTGCATTCCCTTTAACAAAGCAGACAGGAAATCTCTGCCCCCTGTCTTTTTTGAAGTTCCTTGTGGCGTTACCAGAGGTCGTCCAGGGAATCCTATCAGGTTTCCTGCTACGGGCATACAGCAGATTATATTCGCTGTTCATCTACAGGTGTACGACATATCTCCCACAATGTCAGTATTGATGTGACGTTTTCATCCAGCTATCATTTGTTGCCTCTCTCTCTCGGATACATATGCTCCAGACAAGTCTATTTTGTTTCTTTTTAAATTTAAAAAAAAAAATCCATATTCAGTAGACTACAGGTTACTTCGCAAGTTGTAAACGTTGTCCATCAGATAAAATTGCATACACTGTGTAATCCATTTTTTTCTTTTAATGGTGGCCTCTACTGCAAACTGCTCAACACGAAAATTGTTGTTTATGAAACACATCACCACTGTTGTCTTTCCAAGGAATCGAATTGTGGAGACATTACATGCATATATACAGTTCTATTTGCTTTACTCAAATGCAAATTTTGAATATACTCTCGATAACTTTTATAGCATAGCTCTTGTAATTCTTGTCCATCTTCTTCATTCCCTCGGGCTTCACATCAGAGCGCCTGCATATCCATGACCATATAGTTTAAACAGTAAGTTGATACCCCAACTTATCAGTTTCTCTCTCTCTCTCTCTCTCTCTCTCTCTCTCTCTCTCTCTCTCTCTTTTTCCTCCAGTGATATAATTCAGCATCCATATATCAGTTTTCAAATCACCTCACAACCAAAAGTAGCAGCCAGATGACTTTAACTGCTTCTAAATTGTGTCTGATAGTTGTTCTGTCAGGGCAGCAAAATTGTTGGCCCTGATGTTTGGGATTTGGTCTGTGCTTCATTGTGAAAAATTTGTTGTTTTGCATCTTAAGCTATGCCATTGGGGTATATAGCAGAAGTAGTGCAGAAAAAGACCAGTTAATTGGTGGCACAGTCAGGTTACGTGAGGGGCTGGTGTTGTTGGCACTGTGTGTCCTGTTGCCCCGGTGGACAGTCCCTCAGCTGTACCGCCTGCAGTGAGCCCCTGTGTGAACACGCCCACCCACACAGTGTTTCTCTGTGCAGCTCGCCGACCGCCACAGGGGGCGGGTCCACCCCCAACTCTGACAGTCAACCCCACAGCGGCCACAGCCGGTCTCCTGCTGCAGCTGCGCCTCCCACGTCTGCCCGACACACCCCTCCACCCGATGACGCAGCCGTCTCGCGCTTCCGGTGAGTTGTGTTGCCACACGTCCCCAAGTCTTACCCTCAGAGTACTGCTTATTTTGGCATTAATCAGCCGATATAGTAAATAAAATAAAATACAGATTCCTTCAGTTTTTGGATAGAGGTTACAGTTGCCATTAAACATTACTTATTTCTCACTTTTTTGGCTATGATATTTTGAAGATTGAGCACATGTGCAGAAGATTTCTCGCTCTCTGTATTTGCCGTGAGAATTAAGTTCAGTTCAGAGTCGCTCAACTTTAGCTACGTAGGAAGTTTCACATACAAATCATACCCATTTCCAAAGATTCTTTATATATTGATGTGTTGAATCTAGATTTTGTTTTTAGTGATGATTGTGTGTCTTACAAATTGATTCTGAATTAAATGGGTATGCAAACGGGATGTTTCACACAATTCCACTCAACAAAACTTACGTGAATGGCTGTAGATATAAGTTATTGAAGACACTCGGGAAGAAATGACGAAAGAAAGGTAAACAGAAATAAAAGTAATAATTACAAAGTTATTTAGTACCGGTATGAGGATGCAGCTTGTTTCGGGTTTGTCTTAAAATGTAATTTGAATATTCCTTAAATGGTTCCCTAGTGAGTTACATCTGTAGTGACTATTGGAAATCTGTGCCGCACTGGAACAGGAACCCAGATTTGCTGCTTATTGCAGGCAGTCTCCTTGACCAGTCGGCTGCCTGAGCACACCTCCACTTCTGACTCAGTGTCTCATCGACACTTGCACTAGAGTTTATCCCGAGGGACTTGTGGGAAGAGTAGCAAAAGGGAAATCGAATCGGTGGATGTTACCCTACTGCAGAGGATGTACATGAGAACCTCTGGCGGTAGTGTTTGCAAACCATGGGTAAAAAACATGATCCACAATGGTAATTCCATCTACGCCAGCAAACGAATCAGCTGGTCTAATGGTTGAGGTATCTGCTCTCGAGAAGTGAGAAATGCAGTGGGTGTGGCTGAGTGGAGATGCGTACAGCACTGTATGGCTCGTCACTCGTAAACAAACTCCTGTATTCGATGGATGATGGAGGTCACCACGTATGATAAGTAGTGGATTTGATTCACAGAGGAGAAGTTTTGCATAATTGCATGGTATAGTAAACTTCTAGTTTCAGAAATGAGCAACTGACGTGGGCAAAGATAGTTGGTCGTACTGAAAAATATATTGACATCTCACAGTGAACTGATACATTTGCAAGATGACTTCATAGCCGGTGGATTTCAGTATCAAGTATGGACCATTTTATACTTCAGTTTTATATATACCCAACAGCAGTTTCCTCAGTGATGGTGCCACTAAACCGGAGTTACTAAATACAGTTTTCCTTAATTCCTTCACGAAAAATTATATATATTAGGTGTTGTGAAACAACTCAAATCACTTAAGAAAGGCAAGTCTTCTCGTCCAGATGGAATACGAATCAGGTTCCATTCAGAGTATGCAGACACAATAGTGCCTTTCTTAGCAATCATATACAACCGTTCACTTGGCGAAAGGTCTGTTCCTAAAGACTGGAAAGTAGCACAGGTCACACCAACACTCAAGAAAGGAAATAAGAGTAACCTATTGAATTACAGAGACATATTACTGACCTCAATTTGCTGTAGGATTTTGGAGCATATACTGTACTCGAACATTATGACTCACCTTGAAGAAAATGACTTACTGATAGATACCCAACACGGATTCAGAAAATATCGTTTGTGTGAAACACAGCTAGCTATTTATGCCCATGAAGTAATGAGTGCTGTCGACAAGGGATCTAAGATCGATTCCATATTCCTAGATCTCCAGAAGGGTTTTGATACCATTCCTAACAAGAGACTATTACATGGTGTATACGGCCCGGAAGATCCCGGAAAGACCTAGGAATTTTTTCATCCGCAAGAAAACTGGGAAAAACGGGAATTTTCTAGAATCCCGGGAGTTTTCCATTGATGTAGTTTTCAGTTAATTTTTTGTCATTGTGACTGTTAATAACCGATACTCTAACTAAGGACATTACTGTATCCCGCTGCTGGAGAATAATACTGCAGCAACAAAATATGAACGAGGGGATGCTTTATATATAAACGAAACAGTGCTCATACAAGTGTCTGCCAACAGCAAAATGTGTGAAAGGCTGTAGGAAGACAATGCAGTGCTTCGTAACAACAAATTACCTCTGATGAGCGTTAAGTCACAACTGTTTACATTAGATTCATTTAAGCAGTTACGAGCGGAATCACGCGCATGCGCAGTTGAGTCGCTTCTTGAGTAGTACCTTCTCCCGCTTCTGGAAACAAATGTCGGTGTTGGTTCTGCACGCAGCAAACCAGAGTATCTGAATCGGGCGCCAATTTCTGTGGCGAGGGGGGGGGGGGGGGCGGGAAATTCGTATTGTTGAGGAAAAATAACCTTGTTTCACAAAGCACCTAGCGTCTAGAGCACATTGGTCTTTCGATTATTCAAAAGAGTTTGAAGCTCATCGCTGTTGATTTGTGAACATTTTGGATCACATTCTAAGTTGATTTCTGAATGAATCGTAAGTTGATTTTTGAATGCGTGCATAGTGTACGTGATGTACCTGCCAGGGGAATCCTCGTCGCATCTGGAAATAAACTTTCCTGCAGACAAAGGGGACGGGGCTACACGAGCTGAGTGGAATAAAGCCGCACGGGTGAATGTAGTGTGTGTGTGTGACTGACTGGTATGCAGATGATGAGCGAATAGCCACGTCCATAGATTCAGACTACCAGAGTGGAAATGAACGACCGACAGGAATAACAGATACGAAATATTAACGTATTATCCAGATACGAAATATTAACGTATTATCTTGTCGCTGTATCAAAGAAAATGAAAGTTCGACAAAGTTTTGGACCAAGGCGCTTCACTAGAGAGGGCAAGTTGCACATTTCCTGTTAGCAGCCGCTTAAGTTCCATTCTGGGAGTAGCGCGGAAAACACGTTGTACGAACACGTAATAACGCCTAACCGGAGAATAATCGCTGGATAATTACTAAACAGGTGATTCTGGCAGAGTGGCCTTCTTGCTATTGACCGGTGTTTTTCGCGCCATCCCTTGGTCTCTGCCATCCATGACCATCTCGCTGATCTTCACCGTGCTGCTTGTTCCATTGACTTCCTATGGGTCCCGGGCCATGTGGGTATCCCGGGTAATGAGCTCGCTGATCGTTTGGCTGGGGGAGCAGTTACTTACCCCCCGTTTTCTGTAACCCCTCCTGCAGCGGATTTACGGCTTCACATCAAATCCCACTTTGCACAGTCATGGGCCACTTCTTGGGAGGCTACTCCACTGTCTAATAAACTTCGTGCCATTAAGGTGAATCCAGGCCCATGGCGTTCTTCCTTTCGCCTCTCCCGCAAGGACTCGACCACACTGTGGCGTCTCCGCATTGGCCATACCAGGCTGACCCATGGTTTCCTTTTGCGTGATGAGCCACCCCCGCTATGTGGTTGTGGAGCCTTCCAGTCAGTAGCCCACATTTTGGTTGAATGCCCCCTTCTTTTGGCTCTGCGTGCTAAGTACAGACTCCCCCACACTTTACCTTTGATGTTGGCTGATGATTCCCGGATGGTCTCTCTGGTTCTAGGTTTCCTCCGGGAGAGTGGTTTTTATTCTCAGTTTTAAAGTTTTTAATCTCCCTCTGGTGTTGGGGCAGGGCGGTGAGTGTTTGGGTGTCTCCCACTGTAGGCAGTGTTCAGAGATTCCCGATTCACCTCCCTGAGCGGAATCCCCTTTTCTTTCCCTTTTACTCTGTTTTTACCCCTTCTTTTTAAGGCTTGGTTAGTTTTTCTATTCCCATACGTACTTTCTGCATTATAGCAGTTGTACCTTTTAAGTCACAGGTGGTCTTGCCTATGCTGTTTCAGCATAGTGTTGGGTTCGTTCTCTTGCCAACTTCCCTCATTTGTTTTTACTAATGACAACGTGACTGCCCTTTTACGTTTCCCCTTTATCCGTTTTACTTTTCTGACTATACTGAGATGTCCCGTTAGCAGAATGGAGTCTATTTGAAACAAGGGACTGATGACCTTGCTGTTTGGTCCCTTTAACCTCAAACAACCAACCAACCGTGTTAACGTTCAGTGACTTTGCTTTTTCTCCTTCCGTTTACTCTCGCGTCAAATGAAAGCAAAACGGATATCTTTGGCCGGGAGGTATCAAGTGAATTAAAATACATTCACATAATTACCGAAGGCTGATATACGTTATTAGTTTCAGACTTTACTTTATTTCCAAGTTTCTGACAGTCAAGCACTAATCGCCTTGCAGAACAATAAGTTATTTTTGTCTGTTTGCTAAAGAAATTTGGCTTTTATTAACCTTTTCTGCAGAGGCATCCAATGTATTTGAAACGAAATTTTTAATTCCACAGTACTGGCTAGTTTCAACTGGTCGCTGCATTTCAAGTGCAAGTTTTCATCTTCTAGCACGTATGGCATTATTCCATAATAATGAACCAAACATGAGATAATGCAGCACTGGTACTCCAAGAAAATTTACATCTGAATCTGGACATACGAATGTGCGCTTTAAGTAGCAGTTTAAATGTGCACATTTTAGTGTGGTTCACGAAATTCTGATCTCTTGGAGTACCCTGTGACGTCTTACTGCTTTTACAACGTAATGTAAGATCTTTCAATGTTTTACACGTACGTACATACGGGCTTCCTACGTCATGTTAGCTGCGCAAGCGCGGGGCGGCTCTTACCTGGCGCTCTCCGGCAGCTGCTGGAACGAACCTGTTTCCAGCAGCTCGTGGAAAAATATTGCGAATGTTGGTTTGAAAAGCGTTACTTTCAAAGTAAATATCTTTTAACGTAAGTTGGACTATGCGCGAGGATGTACCATGAAATTCTTAAATCACAGAGTGTTTGACTCCATTTAAAAATCAACTCTTTGATGACAAGCCATGTAGAAGAATTTCGAACCCTGGAGATCAGACATTTATGTCGTTATTAAACATTTTCCTGCCACATTTGTGTGATGTATCGTAAAGTGTAACATGCGCAAAAATCAACATTATATCGAAAGACTAGCTTCTCTTGCAGCTTATTAACCTTAGTGACCAATATTATATGTGGAAGCTTTGCTTTTCTTGTAGCAACACTATGTATGTTAATGTAAGCCATTAACTCGTGTGTTACCGCTGCTTAACAGGGGTGTTGCTATTGGCTGACTACTTCACGCGTCCTATGCCCTGAATACTCGCTGTCATGAGCTGGCGAGATCACGTGACATGAGCTGTGGCTGGCTTACAAAAGCGCATCGCAATCTCGATTTCAGTGATTCGGAAAGTAACATGCGGTGTTTGGTGGAATTCCAATGTGTGCAATGTACATGTTGCTGCACATCAAAGATATTTCCAAAATGTGACTTTTTCCCTGAGTTTCGTTTTCTAAAGTGCCAGGAAATTCTAAGCCCATGTCCAAAACCATAACCATTCAAAGGATTGATAAGTTTTGCACTTCCGAGGGGAAATATACTGTCACTGAAGACGGAAAAAGTGTTTTCACGCGGGAGAAAGTGTATTTTTAAGCGGGAAATCCGGGAATTTTTTTCCTTGTCCATGTATACATCCAGTATTAATCAAGTTTGATACGTATGAAGTATCGTCTCTGTTGTGTGACTGGATTCTTGATTTCCTCGCAGAGATGTTACAGTTCATTCTGATAGACGGCAAATCATCGAGTAGAATAGAAGTCATATACGGCGTTCCGCAAGGTAGTGTCATAGGCCCTCTGCTGTTCCTTATTTACATAAATGATCTAGGTGATAATCTGAGCTGCCCCCTTAGATTGTTTGCAGATGACGCTGTAATTTACCGTCTAGTAAAATCATCAGACGATCAATTCCAATTACAAAATGATCTAGAGAGAATTTCTGTATGATGCGGGAAGTGTCAGTTTGCACCAAACAAAGAAAAGTGCGAGGTCATCGACATGGGTACTAAGAGGAATCCGCTAAATTTTGGGTATACGATAAATCGCACAAATTTAAGGGCTGTCAATTCGACTAAATACCTAGGAATTACAATTACGAGCAACTTAAATTGGAAAGGTCACACAGATAATATTGTGGGGAAGGCGAAACAAAGACTGCGCTTTGTTGGCAGAAACTTGGAAGATGCGACAAACCTACCAAAGAGAGCCTACATTACACTTGTACGTCCTCTGCTGGAATATTGCTGCACGGTGTGGCATCCTTACCAGGTACGATTGGCGGAGGACAGCTAAAAAGTGCAAAGAAGGGCAGTTCGTTTTGTGTTATCGCGCAATATGGGTGAGAGTGTCACTGATATGATGCGCGAGTTGGTGTGGCAGTCGCTGAAACAAAGGCTGTCCTCTTTGCGGCGAGATCTGTTTACGAAATTTCAGTTGCCAGCTTTCTCTTCCGATGGAAAATATTTTGTTGACATCCACCTATGTAGGGCGAAATGATCAACATAATAAAATAAGAGAAATCAGACCTCCAATGGAAAGATTGAGGTGTTCCTTTTTCCTACGCGCCATTTGAGAGTGGAATGGTAGAGAAATAGTATGAAACAGGTTCATTGAACCTTCTGCCAGGCACTTCAGTGTGAATTGCAGAGTAAACATGTAGATGTAGACGTTGATTCCCTCCTGTATAGAGATTCAAGTACTTTCTGCTTTGATTGACCAAGATAATCAGCTGCAGATTTGATCGACTTTGGAATCCAGTGAACATTTAAAACCTTCCTGCACCTCAGGCAGGCAACAGAAGCACACCCATTTCCACTCGCAGTCATGGAAGACACAGAGAATTAGTGTTGAAATTATATCAGGGGCAGGCAACAAACAGAAATTTTTCAATTTTCGTGCATACAAATCATGCGGGTAATAACGCGTAATTTAGCACAGGAAGTACATACCTACAAGTAAAAAAATTTTAAAAACGCTACATATAAGATGACACACACCTACATGTGCTACATGCACACTGAAAACATCATCGACAGTGTCGAATTGTATACTTAGTGTCCAGGATAATAGTATTAATAATGCAGCACATGCTGATATCAAAATCAGTATGCTCCGTAGAGAATGTGAAACAAAGCAGAAAAAAATAGAACGCCAAGATGACATGCAAGACTTGGAAAGGTAAGAAGTGGGGAAATGTTTGGGATGCAAACACGCCGGCCGCGGTGGCCGTGCGGTTCTAGGCGCTACAGTCTGGAGCCGAGCGACTGCTACGGTCGCAGGTTCGAATCCTGCCTCGGGCATGGATGTGTGTGATGTCCTTAGGTTAGTTAGGTATACTTAGTTGTAAGTTCTAGGCGACTGATGACCTCAGAAGTTAAGTCCCATAGTGCTCACAGCCATTTTATGATGCAGCGTCAAGGGTAACAGCAGCCATGTCTCCGAGCTGATAGTCCGTGCTGCTGGAAACGTCGTCGAACTGTTCGTGCAGATGGTCGTTGTCTTGCAAACGTCCCCATCTGTTGACGCAGGGATCGAGACGTGGCTGCACGATCCCTTACAGCCATGCGGATAAGATGGCTGTCACCTCGACTGCTAGTGATAAGAGGCCGTTGGGATCCAGCACGGCGTTCCGTATTACCCTCCTGAACCCACCGATTCCATATTCTGCTAACAGTCAATGGATCTCGACCAACGCGAGCAGCAATGTCGCGATACGATAAACCGCAATCGCGATAGGCTGCAATCCGACCTTTATCAAAGTCGGAAACGTGATGGTACGCATTTCTCCTCCTTAGACGAGGCATCACAACGACGTTTCACCAGGCAACGCCAGTCTACTGCTGTTTGTGTATGAGGAATCGGTTGGAAACTTTCCTCATGTCAGCACGTTGTAGGTGTCTCCACCGGCGCCAACCTTGTGTCAATGCTCTGAAAAGCTAATCATTTGCATGTCACAGCATCTTCTTCTTGTCGGTTAAATGTCGCGTCTGTAGCACTTCATCTTCGTGGTTTAGCAATTTTAATGGCCAGTGGTGTATTATTCAGACAACATTCTGCATCACTAGAAATACGTCTTCTCGCCACGGCAACTAAAGACAGTCTCTCTAATTTAGATTTTTTTCACAGTTTTCGGAAAATATTGAAGTTCCTTTTGTGAATCTGTACTGAGGCACAATTTTACTTTCACTGTGTAAAGGAGTGTTGTCGCTTTTTGAACTTTCATCAGGTCCAGTGTGTAATTTTGATTATGTGAGGCAAGTATATGTGACACCCATTGCCCCGGGGGGAGGGGCGGTTTGAATGGAATAAGACGATTTCAAATGTGAAGAAACAGGACACCAGTTGCGTTACACAATTTTTATCGGAACTAGTGTGCTCTTTCTTCACATCGACATTCTTCAAAAACAGACGTTGAAAATGAACAAAAATCTAAACGACAAAACTGGTCGCTGCAGTGGACTCGGGGAACTGCTGGCGTAATCGGCGCCCAGCGCTACCAACAGAAACGGCAATCGTTTAGATTCACGACCCAGTTCTGGCGCTACAGCTGCAGGGTCGATGACGTTTGCAGAAACGAAAAAGCAAGGAAGTCGACGTGAAGTGTTGCGGACAAATCCGATACGTGACGAAACCGAACGATGGACCCACGAGACACCTTTCAGTGTGCCACTTACATGCAGTTACCGCAGCTTGCACGGTGGTTGTCGGGAGGCGTGAACATCCGTCGTTTTCCTTTCAGTTCTTGCTCTGAGGGGGATAGCTTGTTGATGTACAGAGTATCCAATAATAAATCAATACTCCAACGAACAGCTCTAAAACCGGGAGTGTACTTACAACTGGTTAGCATCAGCTATTGTTACAGAAGTAAATGTAAACAGATTACGCGAAATATGATGATTTTGTCATTTGAACTATATACTAGCTTTAAAATAGTCAACATATCGAGAATACTTAAAGAAACGGCTATTTCTAAGACAAATGTAGCTATCATATCCAGGAGGAAAAGCAAATACACTTGAGCAACTTTATTTATTGCCTGTACAATATAGCGAGTCATTCACTCCCATAAAGCAATATAGTAATGCGTCAAAAAGCATTGCATTTATGTGAATTCGTTTGTATTACGGTAATTTTTCAGTTTCAATTATTGAAAGTGTTATGTATGTGCAGACGTCTTACCCTTTCGTTTGCATCACCGCTTTCCACAATTTCTTGTCCACGCCAGTTCGGAATATTTATGCAGGGGATTGCTGCTGGTAATAACTTCTTGCTTGAAGGTAACCCTAGAAGCTCATTTCTCAAATCCTGTTCATAATCTTCTGGCCGATAAGGAGCTGACCACACACGTGCAGTTTCCGCATTCACTTCGTCCTTGCGTTTGCACCGAACTATCCATTCACGTCGCAAGTGCTCATCCTTGGGAAACACGTGATAAGTAGCGTCAGTCGTCGTCCGAGCACTATTGATGCAATGTTGCCGCGGCACACTTACAGCGAGTCTTGCTCGTGGCTGTCTCAAAACTGAATGCTCGGCGCTGCAGCCTCCTCCCCTCTCCGTGACGTCAAGGCGCGCGAGGGCGTCTGCGAGTTTTTTACTCCCTTGGGGCCGGAATGGCCGGCCTGCTTTTCCTATATGCCTCGGTTCCGAAATGCCGTGCCGGCGATTCCGCGGCGCGCGCCTTAAATCGATGGCGACGCACTGTGCAGACCCATCCGGGCAGCGTTCATTTTTAGGTAAATGAGTTGGCACCACTGCAAGACAGCAGACGATAGCCACCTCCCGAAACACGACATTGTGGAGTAAATCACATCAACACAGGAACAGAAATCAAAAGCCAAGGTTGCTACATAAATTACGAATATACATCAGTACCGAATAGCTGTTCACCTAAAGGCATTTTCATCTACAATTCCCTCCTAAATGGATGGATATATTCCAAAGCGATTATAAACGAAATGTGGTGCAATTATACCGGACAACTAAAGACTTGGTCTTCCATTGTGTTTCCTCTAAGAGGTAAAAGTTCCCCTTGATTGGGTGGATTGAAGCGCAACCATTCTTGTGATACGAGTAATTTTTTTTTTTGTTTTTACGGCAACAACTAATTTGTGTAATGTCGGCACTAGTTTTTAGCCATACAAAAGTCCCTATGGTTGATCAAATTACCTATTTTGAGAAACTCCTTGCAATGATGGATTTATACTCCAAATTTCGTAGTGCACTTTCTTGGCGGCTCTGGCAAACCACGTGGTTTATTTTCGGTCGCCTTTGTGATGCGTCCAATAGCGGCAAGGCTGACTTGTGTGTAAACTACAATCCTTTCTTTTTGAGACTGGCAACATTAGCCCCCAGTTCTCTCTGTGCCGACTCTTTAATACAATCCGTGATTGCAACAGAGGTGACTGAGCCATTTTTACCCCAAAGATCGCAATTCTTTGCATTGTGCAGATTTTCCTGTGATGTGGTGCGCTTGTCGATCATCTCTTAATAACATATTCGTACATGTCCACAGAGCATTTCACACGGTGGATTACTCTCGACTATTGAAGGAGATGGAAACGTGTGGAATAGGTTCCCATGTATGTGAGTGGACCTCAGCTCTTAAGTGACAGAACCCAGTATGTTGTCCTCAGTGGCGAGTGTTCGCCAGAGGCAGGAGTGCTCCAGAAAAGGGTGGTGGGGCCGCTGTTACTGTCTGTATACATAAATGGTCCGGTGGACAGGTATCTGCGGCTGTTTGCTGGTGGTCCCCTAGTGTACAGTGAGATGTCGTCGTTGAGTGAGTGTAGAAGGACACAAGGCGAGTTGAACAAAATTTCTAGTTGGTGTGACGAATGGCAGCCATCTGTAAATGTAGAGAAACGTAAGTTGATGCAGGTGAGTAGGAAAAACAGACATGTAATGTTGAGGTACAGCAGTAGAGGTGTTCCGCTAGACACAGAGGCGTCGCTTAAATGTCTGAGCGAGAGTTCGCAAAGTGATACGAAATGGAACGAGGTTGAGAGGACTGCGGTAGGGAAGGCGGGAGGTCGACTTTAGTTTGTTGGGAGAATTTTAGGAAAGTGTGGTTGGCCTGTAGATGAGGCTGCATGTAGGCCGCTGGTGCGACCTATTCTCGAGTACTGCTCGAGTGTTTGGTATCGGCAACAGGTATAATTAAAGGAACACAGCTAAAGGATTGACAGCTGAGCTGCTAGATTTGCTACCGGTAGTTTCGAGTGACTCAGAGGTATTGTGCAGAAGCTTCAGGAACTCGAATCGGAATCACTGGAGGGGGACGACGTTCTTTTCGAGGAATTCTGATGAGAAAATTTAGAGAACCGTCTTTCGAGGGTGACTGCAGAACAATTCTAGTTCCGGCAATGTACACTTGAGACGAGGCGTGTGAAGATAGGGTGAGAGGCGTTGTCGCTCGTACAGAGGCATACAGGCAGTCGTTTCTCCCTCGCTCTACTTGGGAGCGGAACGGAAAAAGCAGATGACTGCAGTCAGTTGAGAACTTTTTATATGTACCAGTTACTACTATTGTTTCATATGGTTGCTGCTCCACCTACAGTGATTATTTTGTACTAAATGCAGCAGTTTTATTACGTCTGTAGTTTCTAGTTGGTATTTCACTTGTCTTTGGAGTTTCTTACTGGCTCTCTCGCTTGGGATTAGCCTTTAACTTGCATCAGCTGTGGGGAGAGGTTCCCGTGACATTGGTTAAAGTTCAGCAATGCCAGATCTATACCAGTATTTTGATATTTGTAAGTGTACATGCGATAATGAATCAACACTCTGTTTGTATTTCTTACAGGCACCTGATTTCTTTCTGGCATGATCTAATTTATGCATTGCATTAGATACAGGAAATACAGTACTTTTTTGAGACTGGTCTAAAGTTACGGCTTAAGTGTTTGTACTACTACTGAAAGAGAAATTTTACTCGGAAGCAGCGTAGCTGGTGTACACTTTAAGTTTACTTAGAACTTTTTAAGTATAAATGTAAAGTTTTACGCCTTCTGTAGTGGTGTGTAACTTATTTTGTGTCCAGAATTTTCAGAAAATGCAAAAAGTTGCACAAAGTTAACATGACTGAATATAGTAGTTGTGCAGAATGCCGCCTGCCACAGACCATATGGTGGGTTGCAAAGTTTGTAAGTAGATGGAAATGAATGTTCCAGTGGATGTATCTCTTGTTGCATGAATGATTATATGAGCACATGTGACGATTATTATGCAGCGGGTAGTGTGTGTGTGTGTGTGTGTGTGTGTGTGTGTGTGTGTGTGTGTGTGTGTGTGTGTGTGTGTGTGTGTGTGTGTCAGGGAGAGTCGACCTGGTGCCCTTGTTGTATTTGAAATATGTCGACCGACTTATTGTGTACGAAGCAGTGACTTTTATATCTTTTGTCGGTATGTCAGGAAATTTCCATGTTACTGGTCTGAATCACTTAGCTGTCTGGTGAGGAAGTAGTATTTCGGTGCTTACAGATGCGTTTAGTTTCTAGTGTTTTCTTCCTAAGTGACAGAAGGAATTGGTACCCAGAGAAGGTAGTTTTAGGGGTCTATTTGAATGTAGATGAAGGATTGGGTAGCAACTGCATGCCGAGGTGAAAGGAGGTGGATCTGTGGAGTGAACTATGAGGAAATGTGCCAAATGTATTTGTTACGGGATGGAGTGCACCTATTTTTAATGAGAGATGGGTGAAGTTTTTGATTATGGGCTAGTGCTGTGGATCTGTCTGTAATACGCTGGTTAACCCGTATCGCAGAAGCGAGATTTCTAGATTTGTGACTTGCTGCTCGGAAGAAGTGTATTCAGAATTGTTGGCAGTTTTGCGGCTGTGACAGTTTCTTTCATTTGGTGTGCGTGTCTCAATAGTAGAGAGTAAGTGTGTCGATGTTTTGTGCAGGAGCCTTTCTGATGCAGAGCGAGGCAGGAGGCTGAGAGAGGCGGCTATGGAGGGGGAGGTGGAGGAGGTGCGGGCGTTGCTCGCGGCTGGGGCGGACGTGGGGGCGAGGGACGGGGATGGGTGGACCGCCCTGCACTGCGCTGCACTGAGAGGCGACGCGGCTGTGGTGCGGCTGCTGCTCTCTGCGGCGTCCGACCCCAACGCCAGGAATCAGTGGGGGCAGACGCCGCTGCACTTGGCGGCACTCTTTGGCCATGCAGAAGCGGCGGCTGCGTTGCTGCAGGCCGGAGCCGACAGGGGGGTGAGGGCTGATGACGGGAACACCCCCCTGGACATCGCCAGGCAGCAAAACCGGCAGCAGGTCGTCAAGATGCTAACACAGAGTTAATACGCGCCACTAGAGGAAATGGCATCCTGCACTTCATTCTACATGATATTAAAATAAAAAATTGAAAAAAAAAAGATCGCTTTCTCTATTCATTTCTACCTTTTGAAGTCCACACAATTTCTCCAGTAACACCACAACTACTGCAACAACAGGAGACATCTGTAAACCAACGTGACAAACCTTCCTTTTCAGAATTCACTCTGTAAAACATTTCACAAGCAATTTCTGCAAAAGCTCGGCAACAATTGCAAAATACTCCATCATTCATAAACTCCACTTCTCTCTCCCTCTCTCTTGTGTTTCTCGTCCCATATACAGTATTGAAACAGCTTACAAGAATACAGCCGACGTCTCTCACAACCGCCTGTATTTCAAAATGTAAACACCCAATCTCTTCCAAGACACAAATGCGAGAATACCGGTTGTTGTGCGTTAATGTTAGTTCTTTGCACCAGTCTCCTACATTACCTAATTACTGCAAACCATTTGCTAGCAGTGTCTATGTTGCTACATCACATCACTGCGAACTGCACCATTCTCATATTACTGCCATATAAGCTGTTCACTTAGAATGTATCTTCAGATTTCACACTGAATTCACTTCTGTGCGTGCACTGCACAAGTACTTTTCGTGTTTAATTGTAATGTCACATTGGTAGCAGTGCTCACACCACATCATGCTCACACCATCTGCAGCCTTCTTGCCAGCTCACCTTCAAATAAAGAGAATTGAAGAACCACCTAAAATCATTCGACTCCCAAACACCTCACTTGCTGCTCTTACAGAACAACCTACCATCTCTCAAGGAATTATACTCAATCGCGTGAGACATGCAGCCATCACTGGAATTATACGGCAGTTTCGCCAAATTACACTTTTGCGTCTCTGTACACGCTTTGGAAGCAGACCACACTTCGAACATTCATTCCCCTCTCTGCTGTGATACAATTAGACTTGGCATCCCCGTGCGTGCATGTGTGACCAAAGCGGCAGACTGCATTCTGAACAAGAGCTTCTGTGGCCCTCATGTGGCGGCGTTACACACGGAAGCTCCTCAACATTCTCTGTGAGGAAGCAGCGGCGCCAGGAGACAGTATTGACTTGGTGAGCGACCTCCACGGCATTGATGAATACTTCAGGCTCTGCCAGTTGATCCTCAACATAAATAAATGTAATATACTGTGCATACACAGGAAAAGAAATCCACTACTGTACAATTACGCTGCTGATCACAAATTGCTGGAAACAGTAAGTTACGTAGGAGTAACTATGCAGAGCCACCCTACGTGGAATGACACCACTTACTAAGAAACTGCGGCAGGTCTTTTCTCAGCGATTCCATAATCACATGTTTTGGGCTCCTAAATCAAAATTTAATGCTTCCTGCCCTGTAGTATGTCGACTTAACAACGAAAGCCTCAAAATTTTCCGACTTTTCTCAGATTTTAATTTCTTTCACAAAGACTACGTGTTTCTCAAAGTTGAAAACCCGACACAAAATTAAATTGGACAAACTCTTCTACAACATGCGGCAATCAGCAGTGATTTTCTGACGGCGAGTGGTGACCGCGCTAGAGCGTCCTAAAAAAACGGTGACTCCCCAAAATTCGGATCGCGCCTAACGCCATTCACCTGTTGCACTCTGCTATTACGGCACTTTGGAACGGTATGGCACGCTTCAGTAGACGGAGAACAGCCCAGAACTCCATCTGTGTTCTTCGCATCGTCAAACACAATAGCACTCACGGCAGACATCTGCTGTCCAAACAGACGTCATATATTTTGAAACGTGTTCGCATTTATTTAAACTAGTTCTTCTAAGTGTGTGGTTGGTATCTGAGAAATGGCTAAAATTTGTTTTGATAACGAAATACGTAAATCTCAGTCCAGTGCGACAGAAAAGTGTAAAAATTAAATTTTGTACGGAAGTATGCGAAGCACACGCTACACGATGCGAAATCCAGGCTAGCCGGTACATCAAAGAATTCGCCTGCGAGAGAGGAGGTCGTTTCCAATGTAATTTATACATACCATTTATCTGCAAAACAGATAACTCAATTTAAAATATTGGTCCTGAATATTGTAAATCTTTATCTTGAGACTTGTAAACAATAACTGCACCAGATCTGCTACCGTATTTATAGTGCAAATGAAGATAAAATGTAACGCATCCCGCTTTGTGTCAAAACTGCTCCAAAATTCACAAGATAACGCCTTTCTGAAATAATTTAGGGATTCGGAAAGTCTGAAATGATAATTTCACAGATACATTCTGGTGTGTGGCGGAGGGTAGTTTGAGTACCACAGCTGTTCCGGCCTTTTCCTGTTCCAGTAGCGATGCTAGAAATATCTTTGAACTACTCGTCTATTAAGAGCTCTGAATGGAAAGTAAGAAACCCGGAGAACATCTGGCGTGCATTTCCTCGCCATGTTACAGTTTTAGGTGGAACCTTTAACCTGCCACCTCTGCAGTGGGCGACATAGGTGGCCGAGACTGACGGCAGGGCCAGGGAATCGTGAGAAACTGATCCAAGTGCTTTACTCAAAAACTACCTCGGGCCATTAATCTGAGAAACGAGTCGTGAAGACAGCATCTTAGACTTGCAAGTGACAAATAGACCCGAACTTTTCGAATCTCTTAGGGTAGAACGGGGAATCAGCTATGCCAAGACCGTTACAGTGTTACCGAATACGACCGTAACCATAAATAGAAAATAAGTTGGGAATATTATTGTGCTTAGCAAGAGCGACGAGAAACAGGCTTCAGCTTTCCTTTCCTCTGCAGCAGCAACAGCGCGGGTATCAGTGGAAGCAGTTGAAGAGCATTGTGAAATACGCTTCAGACAGGTGTGTACCGACCAAATGCGTTTCAAGCCCGGTTTCACAGCGATGAGTTTACAGCACTTCTTTTCATTTAAGTGCGCGTCTGCGCACGCCAGATCACGAGATAACAAAGGAATTTCCGAGATCCGAATTTCATCGATAAAAATGACGCCAAAGAAACAGTTGTTTCTGGAAAGAGCAACGTATCTGTAACATGTTGCATTACTCCCTACGTAACGAAAGCCCGTGTAAACATTCGGTCTTGTCTGTAAGGCAGAAACGCTTACGACACTGTTATTCACGTGCAAACAGCAACAGGTGGCGTCAAGACAGCCCGCGCAAACGGCCGGCGCAGTCGCCGAGGGGAAACTCGCAGGTGGGGGAGCGACGCAGAATGCGGGCAGCGAATCCGGCAGAGGGCCGCGCATGCGCAGAAGCAGCGGCGGGGCGGGAGCAAGCGGTAGGGGCGGTCCGACCACGGCGGCGGCGGCGGAGAAAAGACCGGCCACACGAAAGGGGGCCGAAACTAAAGCGGAACCATCACTTCCCGCATAAAATGTGTAATACTGTTTAGCGATTACTGCTCCAGTTGTACTCAACAGTTCCAAAGTCGGTGATGATCGCAGACACCAGCGTCCGGCTGCCATTTAATGTCCCAGTATTACAAAGATATTTTCACCCGCTCTCGCAGCAATTTCGCAGTTATGTCAGAGCACGCTACATATATCTAATGGCAGCCCACGATGTACTAACACTAAACATAACTTCGATAACAACCTCTGTTACAATTAGTGCGCTAGATGATTTAATACATGTAATGTTTTATTTTTGCAGCAAGTCTCAATGACAGGTATAGGTATATCCGCTGACTTTCAAGCTGTCATTACTATCGATCCAGAAATAAACAACGCTACGGCAGTTCTTTTAAGGGATGGGTTTACACCTGAAAACGTCCAACTTTATCCCAGCAGACGTGCAATTGCATGTTCTGTCGCTGAGACATTCCGCTTAAATATTTACGCGTCATCCGGGACTGACGTTACATATGCACGATCGGACTATTTTTTTTAATCAGGATGTCCCACATCTTTTGGTAAATGTGTGTATGTGAAGCACACGCTACACGATGCGAATTAGAGGCTAGTCAGTACGTCAAACAATTCGCCTGCGAGAGAGCAGGCTGATTTCAATCTAATTTGTATATGTCATTTGTCTGCAAAACAAATTACTCTGATTAAAATGTTGGCCCTGAATATTGTTAAGCTTTGTGTTTAGACTTTATTTACCTGTTTGAAACATCTAAAATGATATATTTTCACAGATACATTGTGACAGTCGCTGTACCTTGCGGTGGACATGAACATTGATGGTAATTAAATTCGTTGGCCTAGCTGTCCGAACGGAACGCTCCTCTGTTCTGGAACCAGTTACTATTAAGAGAGTGACGGAACTGTCAAAAACGTACGGTACAGGTCCAGCGCGACAGCCGTCTGGAGGCAGAAAGGGTGCCAGCATCACAGAACCAGCAGACCAATTCGATACGCCCGCGCATGTGCCACCGGCCAAGTGCAGAGTTTCGTAATGCAGATTTTGCGCCTTTTTCAGTGAGTAACTCTTCACGAACGCAGCAACTAAAGGATGCAGAAAAAGAGCCGGGAGGACGCATTGTGACAGGCGTTGCGAATGTAGTCACCTCTCTAAACCTCTGCACTCCCTCCGCATCAAACAAGAGAGCTCCAAGGGAAAGATTTTTCAGCCATCGACTCAGAAGGTGCGACACCCTTCTGTGGCGCCCTGCAAAATCTGACTGCAGGTCTGGACACGGAAGCCGTAGCTGAGCGGCGCGCCGCCACACGCACTCACTGCACGCACGTCTCGCCAGTGTCGGCTTCGAGGCCTGACAGACTCCACACCACAGCGGGCTGTGAGCAACTGTGCAGGATTACGACGCAGCCCCTGTCAGCTTCTCTGACCGTGACACTGTAATTGAGAAAGCAAAAGGTCTACCTCGTCCCAAAATAATTGGCGGAGGATAATGGAAATTAAATTGTAACCTCCTCCACATAACATCGGTGAATATACATTTCATTGCTCGGTACAAACGCTTCTTCCGTAACGCGAGTGAGTCGCGGCTGAATCTTGCAAAATCCGGTGTTCGGAAATTAGTTACAAATGTCGCCTACAGGATTGAAGTAAAGTGTGAATTACATTTTGAATTATTTGAAACTTGTAAGAATAATTAGTAATTAGCACTAAATAATTTAAAAAAAATTCGTTCACATGACATAACACACTGTAAATACTACAAAACATGTTGGCAAGTCCTACATCTGACTTACTTATCTACAGAATTTTCATTTGGGGAATAGTAAACAGTTATGTATAAAATGCTACACAGGCAACCATGTCCACCAGATAAACTCATGTGTGTTAACTGCAGAAACACTGGCCACGGTGGCTGGAAAGGAACAAGTAGGCGGGAAGCCTTCGACTGCAGGCGACAGACTAACTGGGCGACATTTTGGAAGAAAATTTCCTCCAACTGACAGCAAAGCGAGGCCGTGGAGGTGGTGTAAAGCAGGCTGTTCCAGCTCGTCGGCTCCGTTGTGAGCCGCGGAGCGCTCCCTGCTCCAGGGAGCCGTGTCGCTCGCTGTGACCATTCCAGTGGGCCGGCACGTGGCACGGCTGGCTGAGGCAGGCGGCAAGGCAAGCGTTTTGATGTGCCAGCTGCGTCTTACAAGATCGACAACCGCATACTCTTAGATGCTAAGACGTGGTGACATGCTACATCAGGAAATACGATCTTCAGGAAATAAATAAGAAACAACTGTTTTACAAGAAATTGCATACTGAATTTATCGGGCCTCTGTAGCTTGACATTTTCTTTTCATTAGATGGCCTTCATTGTTGCATCCTGAAGAAACGATCGTTCCTTACATTTTACTCTTTTCATTGCTGAGAAAAGCTGCTCGCAACAATACGTAGATCCAAACATGCACATGATCTGAGCGGCATTGTTATGAAGCTTGGGAAATGGTTCAAATGGCTCTGAACACTATGGGACTTAACTTCAGAGGTCATCAGTCCCCTAGAACTTAGAACTACTTAAACCTAACTAACCTAAGGACATCACACACATCCATGCCCGAGGCAGGATTCGAACCTGCGACCGTAGCGGTCGCGTGGTTCCAGACTGTAGCAAGCTTGGGAAATGTTTTTTGCTGTAGTGAACGATACCATCGTGACAAATCCAACGTATTCTAGTACCTCTCTTTCAGCAAAGTTGAATTTTGCAAATCAATAATCTCCAATTGAAGTGACGGTGACAAGTCATCGGGGGAAACTGAAAAAGGAGTGCTGAACACCTTAAGTTCCATTTCCAAACTAGTGAGGTCTCGGAATCGTGTTTCAAACGACGTGATGAGCTGCTTTAACTTTGCTTGGTAATAGCCGGAAGTAGTACCTTGAGGTAGTTTTAAAGAAGTAAGACGATTGAAGAACGTTAAATGTCCACTACTCATCTGCCTCTCAAATAAACGTATCTTTCCCATGAACGCTTTGATCTGGTCGTGCACGTCAACGATTAGCTGCCCTTTGCCCTGCAATGACAGATTTAAATTATTCAGATGCATAGTTATGTCAGCTAGGAACGCCAGGTCTCATATCGATTTTATATCTTTCAGACAACGCATTTCTTCCCATTTCATTTCGAGAAAAAGGGATATTTTCCCACGAATGGCAAAGAAAACATCAAGAACTTTTCCCCGACTCGGCCAACGAACTGCACTGTGGTAAGGTATATCCCCATACTCCGCTTCCATATCTTTCAGGAATCCTTTGAATTGGCGATGATTCATACCGTGACGCCGCACAAAATTCACACACTTCACGACATCTTTCATTATGCCACCTAGCTCTACTGTTTCAGCACACAGTGCCTCTTGGTGAATATAACAATGAAGAGTCAAAATGTCTTTCCCGAATTCATCCCTGAGCTTATTTTTCAAACGAGAAGCAAAACCTTGGTGACGCCCGATCATTTGTGGTGCACCATCTGTCGCTACACAATGGAGCTTATCCCACGGCAAATTCATATTGCCACTAATTCACAAACAGCTTCAAAAATGTCACGTCCTGTTGCGGTGCAATCGAGTGCTACCACATCCAAGAGTTCTTCAGTTACTTGCAGCTCCATGTCGACACCACGCACAAAGGCTGCAAGCTGAGCACAGTCCGATATGCCGGTGCTTTCGTCAAGCGCTAGCGAAAATGCGACAAAGCTCTCCGCCTTTTTTCTGAGCTGTGTCTCTAAATCCGCTGCCATGTCCAGGATTCGACGAGACATTGTTTGCTTCGACAGGCAAACCCCTCCAATTGCCTGCACCTCCATTGGAAACAAACATTCTGCAACTGCTACCATGCACGATTTTACGAGAGGTCCCACCGAAAACGGTTTGCCACTCGTCGCAGTGATGTGAGCGACCCTGTAGCTTGCTCGAATTGCAGATTCAGTAGTGTTTTCTCCGCTCTCATTCACCTGAAAATTATAAACGCATTACAGAACACGAACTACGTTGCATGTTTTGATACCCTCCGTATTACGAAACCGTTTTTAAACATACGTCTACTGGTATGTCGTTCTTAAGCCTGGCTACCAGTTCTCTGCGTGCAACGCCTTCTACCTGATCGTAGTGCGCTGCGTGAAGACGTGAATAATGTCGTTATATATTGCACCTCTTCGTAGAATTAAATACTTTATGACGTACAAGACATTGCAGACGACCATCCCTCTCAATGAATCGAAAGGTATCCTCCAGCAGAGGTACAGGGCTGCCGCGGCTAGTCATAGCTGTCATTGAGCACGGATTATTACGTCTGCATGCGGCCAGGGGGCAGTGGGTTCGCTTTCCCCCTCCACGCGGGCTCCGAGATGCCGCAGTGAGCGCTCCGGAGCGCTCCGGCTCCCTGGAGCTCGGTTGGAACAGCCTGGTGTAAAGTGTCTGGTAGCAAAGCTAAAAAAACAACTGGAGTGTGGGAAAGGAAAGAAACAACATATTGTTGTCCAGTGTGTGATGTTGCGCTGTGCATGCCAGAATGCTTTGAACCATTTCACACGAAAGCCAATTACGTATACAAATTATTTGTAAAAAAATTGTGATTTAATTTAGTTGTGTATTAAGATATTTTTTAGTAAATGCCTTTCAGTTTGTTTGTTTCCAGACTTCAAAGTGTTGATTTGTTGTTCCGGTGAGAGGCAACGGGGCCAGCGTGTGTGGGCGGTGGTGTTATGACGTCACCACAGTGTGTCGGCAAGAGGCGCCTGCCGCGGCCTTCAGTTGATGACAGACTGAGGCAAAGAAACTGCAGGGACACTCACTGAGGTCTTGGTGGCGCGACACAAAATTACAACGTTTTTCTCTTCCATTATCGTCAAGAGAACTGTAACATTTTCAATATGTGGAACGTAGTATTGAAAGTCTAAACCAGATATAATCACTGACCAAATGAAAGGAGGAGGTACTGGTGTCTGTACGTTTCATAGCGTGCTTTTGGGCAGGGCATCTCCACTTTGCAAATAAAACACAGTTGTTGACAGAGGAAATGGTGGCAGCCAAGAGACATTCATAACGTGCTGGAAAAGAACAGTGCTATTACTACAATTCATGTGGGGCTCTGTAGAAAACATCTGAGGCAGCAGAATGTGATGTTTAAAACGTTAACCAGATGTAATTTGTTATAAAAAAGATGTTCTCAAAAAGAGTGTTCGAGTAGGGCATCTTCCATTTGCAGATAAAATGCAGTCATCGGCAGAGTAGACTAAATGCTGATAAAGAACAGCAGAATACCCCCGTTACCACATTCCAAATAGGAATCTGTAGATAATAGCCTTTGACGTTGCAGAGAGTAATATCAAAACATGTTAACCACATGTAATTACTTACCCAGTGCTGGAAGGAAGTACTTATTTCTCTTCATTTAAAAGCCTCCTTTCGAGCAGGGCAGGGCATCTTTCCTTGGCAGAAAAAAAAAAAAAAATAATAATAAAATGCAGTCGATATCAGAATAAATGGCGGCAGCGACGTGGCGCTCATTAACCTGCTGGTAAGGAACAGGAGACAGCATTTGAGGCAGCAGGGTCCCATATGAACAGTGTCTAACCAGGTCTGTTTACCTACCAAGCGGAAGAAGGGAGGAGCAGCTGCGTCGCTGGAGGGTGTCCACGTGTTTGTCGTCGCTGCCGGGGACAGAGAGGGGCGCTGGAGTTCCAGCGCCAGGGGGGTAGTTGTGAGTTGAGACGCCGAGCAGGGGGCTCTGGGCAGTGCAGGCGTGAAGTTAAGTGCACCTGCGTTTAAGTAAAGTGCTTTGTGTTTGAATGCTGTGAAACAGAGGAGAGAGATACGATTAACGGTTCAGAATGAAATGAGGTGTAAGGGTATCAGAAAAGAATATGAAGAGCAATGAAGGTAACATTTTTTTATTTCGTGGCACTGCAGTCGCGCTAGTTACATTAGTTTCATTGTTGAATTAGGCAGCCATATCAAGGAAATTGAGATTTTTCATTAAAGAATGTTTAATTTTCACTCTGAGGGTTTTTTCATGTCTGTCAATTATTTCACTGACGTTTGTGAGAGTAAGATTTTGGTATCGGTGTCTTCCTTTGACAGTGTTAATGTGGTAATATGAAGTGCATACAGGTATTAATATATCTGATAATGTAAAAACATTTTGCTAAAGGCATATTTCACGACATCCTCGGTCCAAGCCATTTTTATTCAAAGCAGTGTCTCACTCAGTGGTATGTATAAAACAGTTTGCTCGCTGTCTGGAGCACTGCACTGGGCTCTCAGCAACTGGAGTCAGAAATTTGCAACTGGAGCGCAGACAGCAGCCAAGCAGTGTGTTTCCAAGCAATTACATTACGAGGTGAGATATTTTCATTTCAGGATCTGTTTGCTACGAAAATTATCAACTGACAGGCACCATTTCACGAACAGCATTACTTGCAGACCATTAACACACGGGGACCACTTTGCTTTTATTAATGAGATTAATAGTAAAGTTCAGGATTTAATCAGTTTACAGTTTTTACGGTATCAGTACAGTAAGACAACATATCATCACGTCGGAAGACATAAGAGACACGTAATTGCAGGGAAAAGAACAGCCACAAAAGAATGTGCACCATGCGACTAGAAGCATACCAACTGACTTACATAATTTCACCACACTGACTGACTATGGATCTCCAGTTACATCGATTAGTGATGCAGCGGGCAATAAACACAATGCGAATAATTCTTGCTCTACAATCCCATTACAAAAGACGAAAGTTAGAGGAGCAGTTTCAGGAAAAAGAATAGATGTAAAAACCACTCACACACACACTTAAAATTTGCTGTTCACAGCCGCACAATTTATGCAGATTTTTGGATCGTCCAACTTTTTAAAAACTGAAGCTAAGCTGCGTATGGGTTTTTTAACAGAACATGATGCCATTTCGGACTATGAAGGTGCATTACACTTTCAGCAGAGCATTTCAATACACGAATGGGAAATTAACAGATTAGAGCTTTCTTCATACACAAAAAATAACCAATGGTACACATCATTTTTAACTGACACGTATTTTGCCACAGTCAATGCGGATGGATTAGATTTCGACGTTTCGCAGACAATCAAAGCCAAGGAAGACAGTCGTGAAGCAGCAACAGACGAACCAAACAACACACTCCATTGGACAGATTTTTCAGATCACCACTAATTCTGTCCCTGCTGATACAACTTTGCTCTCGCCACATTTAATTTTGAAGGATAAAAATCAGCCAGACAAAACAAAAGAACTTGTGTCTCTCCCCAAGTCACAGCGTCTACGTCATCGTAAACAGACAGACACTGCAACAGTTAATACAAAAGAGGCAGCTGAGAAGAGGAAAACCTTACAACAGAAGGTAAGTCACACTAAAAAATTTCAAGTTGGACAGTAATTTTTTGGTTAAACACGCCCATTGTCTTAGTAAAGCAAAGAACAGGTGTCACAAATTTGCATTGCCTTATAACGGACCATTTCGTAATCGACGAATCCCACTTCGGAACGTAGGACATCTTGAAACACTCAGAACGAAAGCTTCGACAGCTCTTCATCACATCACCAATACAAAACCGTTCACTGTGTAATTGTTTGACTTTGTACTCCTCATGAAGACAACACCATACCGATATACTACACTTCGTTTCCCTATGACGCCAACCGTTTGTACGTAGTTTCATTGACATGTATGTGTGCATGACAATAACATTTTTATCTCATACAGCACAAGCCATTTCGGATGTTTATTTTCTCTGTTTCATGATTGTTACAGAGTATATATATCATTCCGTGTTCTAACATCTGACCCCGATCGTTACAGTACATCATTTTAAAAACAAAGGTTACGTAAAAGAAGACAAACATTCTTTCGTGGCCCGTATCTCGTGGTCGTGCGGTAGCGTTCTCCCTTCCCACGCCCGGGTTCCCGGCTTCGATTGCCGGCGGGGTCAGGGATTTTCTCTGCCTCGTGATGGCTGGGTGTTGTGTGATGTCCTTAGGTTAGTTAGGTTTAAGTAGTTCTAAGTTCTAGGGGACTGATGACCTAAGATGTTAAGTCCCATAGTGCTCAGAGCCATTTGAACCAACCATTCTTTCGCCAAAGACAAAGGCATCACAAAAGATAAAAGCAACATGAGAAACAATAACATCGAATTTTGCGCGTCATAATGCATTTTCTCTTACAGGCTAACGTACAGAAGTATGCGATAACGGATTCCAGATAGTACTGATAAAACAGGTAGAGTATGAATATTTGCACAGGTTCGACACGTACTGCCAACTATCGGAGAAGATATTTAATTTCTTCGTCTTCCACTGGGATTCTCTAATCCTGAGCTATAACCAGGGTTTCTTCATTGACTGTAAGAATTTTACTCTGCGTCGTATGTGAAGACTTAAGGATTAATTATAGATGGAGCATGTGCAGCAATGACTTATGGATTTTTACAACAAAGATATGGTGAGACAACAGGAAGTGAGGATAGCGAACTTTTCATGATTATTATGCAGACGTTTATGATTTATAATATGAAGTGTGGCACACTGATGTTTGGGAGTGTTAGGTATTGCGTGATGATTTAACCTTTGGAGCATGCTTTGTTGATTGTGTTTTGGTGTGTTTCTCTGATGAATAGAATTTCTAATGAAACTCCCCAGCAGATAAAAACTGCGTGCCTGACCGAGACTCGAACTCGGTACCTTTGCCTTTCGCAGGAGAGCTTCTGTGAAGTTTGGAAAGTAGGAGACGAGGTACTGGCAGAAGTAAAGCTGTGAGGACGGGGCGTGAGTCATGCTTGGGCAGCTCAGATGGTAGAGCACTTGCCATCGAAAGGCAAAGGTCCCGAGTTGGAGTCTCGGTCTGGCACACAGTTTTACTCTGCCAGGAAGTTTGATATCAGTGCACACTCCGCTGCAGAGTGAAACTCTCATTCTGGAATGTCTAATGGTTTGCGATAAGGTGTTACAAAGCGGCAAGACAAAACTGTGAATTTACAGGAAGATAAACACTTTCTTTCAAACATTTACATGTTTTTCTTTGGGAATAACAACCTGAAGGATTGAAGACGCTTATTACGATTTACTTGCTTTGATGACATTTGTGACTTTGCTCCCACTAATCGATTTTCTTCTCATTCACAGAATAATATCATTTATCATTACTTTTTACCCACATTTAATCGACTTCATGGGAAAGAGATAATTTCTTAATTATTTTTATTCTGCACGTTGACTTTAGTTGTTCATAGGTATTAAGTACTCTTCTTGATAACACTTAAATTTCGCATTTGGGGTAATTATAAGTAACTGGCACGTGCATAGATTAAGGTTTTGTGGACACATTTTCATTTGCTTTATCTTTTTTTGTGTGATTGAGAGACAACAGAGAATGCAGCAACACATTGTTCCTTTCCTTTAGCCTGTATACTTCGGCGCATTTACTCGAGTACATAGAAACACGCACTCTGCAGAAATCACTATTGTACTCTTGGATAACAACACAATGTTTACCTATTGATATTTTCGTAATGCATTATACATGTAATGATTACTGTATTTTAATGTTTCTTTTCTAGCACAGTAAAACAAATTTCGATTATGATTTTTCTGTTTGACATGTTACTACGGACACATCTGTCTAACTTGCAATGTCGATATTCGTGACAAATGTTTGTTAGTCTTTGTCATTTAATCCGAGAATCTACCATACGTAGTTTTAGATAAACGTCTTGGCTTTATTTTCTTTCACTGTATTGTAACAGAATATACGTACTTTGTGAAAGCAACACATTCGTGGACTCCAGTATAGTTATTCTCTGCACTGTGAGAAAGTTGAACGTATTATGAAAGTTTTCTTTTTATCACGACATGCCAAATCGATTACCGTGATTTTAGATGACTTAACAGACATTTTGTTAAAGTAACATGGAGGTACCTTTTGTGAGCGGTCTGGCTCTGAGTTGTCACTGGGTTTGTTACTGACACGTACGGAGTGCACCAAGTCTGCTCTCAGCCGCCTCCCACACAGTCACGATACGACGCTTTCACTTGGAGAGGTGTTGCAACGTCACGAGTGCTGGAAGACACTCCAACATGTGCTACATAGCGTGCTGGGTACACCAACAGCATCAAGACATTGCTTCGACGTAATCACAATAAGTCTCACGAGATTTTGTGCAGAACAACGATAAAAAATAAAGCAATGAATGTAATTATTTCCCTCAATTGATGACTTTATAGCTAGTTGACAATAATGGAGTAGACCATTTTCTCAACTTGCGCACACTTCTTTCAAACGAAATGTAACGTATTCTGAGTACACCTGAGCACCAATGTAAACAACATTTGTAACTTGACTTGGCGTTCACCTGAGCACGAAATAGACGAAGCTTTCTGCAAAATAATTTATGAGCGAGTAGTCGCCACTACTTGCAAAACAAGTACGTTACGAGGTGAGGTATTTCCATTCCAGGATCTGTTTGCTACGAATATCATCAATGGACAGGGATCATTTCACCAACAGGAGCATTAACACATGAGGACCACTTTGTTTTTATTAAGTAGATCAATAGTTAATTTTAGGATTTAATCAATTTGCACACTTTTACCACATGAACACAGTAACAGAACATATTATCACGTTGGAAGGCATAAGAGACACGTTATTGCAGGGAAAAAACAGCCGCAAGAGGTGTATCATGGAATTAAAAAGACATCAATTGACTCACATAATTTCACCGCGGTAATTGATTATGGATTTCGAGTTACATTGATTATTTATGCCGCATGTAATAAACGCAGTCCCAATAATTCTTGCCCTACAGTCCCACTAGAAAAGACTAAAGATAGAGGAGCAGTTTCAGGAAAAGGAGTAGATGTAACCCTAAAGACACACTTAATATTTGCTGTTCAAGTCCACATATTTTATCCAGAAGTGCCGCAACACGACGTGGTATGGATTCGCCTAATATCTGAAGTAGTGCTGGAGGGAACTGACACCATGAATCATGCAGGGCTGTCCGTAAATCCGTAAGAGTACCAGGGGGTGGAGATCTCCTCTGAACAGTGTGCTGCAAGTTTGACAGCCGGCGGAAGTGTTTAAAATCAGAAGAGTGTTCCTGGAGCCACTCTGTAGCATCTCTGGACGAGCAGGATGTCGCACTGTCCTGCTGGAATTGCCCAAGTCCGTCGTTGTGCACAACGGACGTGAATGGACGCAGGTGATCAGACAGGATGGTTACGTACTTGTCACCTCTCAGGGTCGTATCTAGACGTGTCACGGGTCCCACATCACTCCAGCTACACCAGTACAGCGCCTCCACCAGCTGGAACAGTCCCCTGCTGAAATGCAGGGTCCACAGATTCATGTGGTTGTATCCACACCCGTACGCGTCCATCCACTCGATACAATGTGGAAGTAGATTCGTCCGACCAGCCAACGTGTTTCCAATCATCAACAGTCCAGTGATGGTGTTGACGGTCGTAAAGCTTTGTGTCGTGCAGTCATCAAGGGTACACGAGTGGGCCTTCGGATCCGAAACCCCTTTTCGATGATTTTTCGAGGAGTGGTTGGCACGCCGACACTTGTCGATGGCCCAGCACTGCAATCTGCAGAAATTTGCGGAAAGGTTGCACTTCTGTCACGTCGAACGATTCTCTTCAGTCGTTGATGCTACTGTTCTTGCAGGATGTTTTTTAGACCGCAGCGACGTTGGAGATTTGATGTTTTCCTGTATCCTGATATTGTAGGTACACCACTGAAATGGTCGTCCAGTAAAATGCCCGCTTCATCGCTACCTCGGAGCTGCTGTGTCCCATCGCTGGTGCACCGACTATAACACCACGTTCAGACTCACTTAAATGTTGATAAGCTGCCATCGTAGCAGCAGTAACCCATCTGTGTAGATGCACTACATTTCGTATAGGAATTTGTAGATATCATTTTTATCAAATTAAAGAAAGAAAGACACATCCCTACATCTCAAAGGCAGCTTTCGAGCAGGGCATGTTCTGTTTTCAGATGAAAGGCAGTCGACTGTAGAGTTAATGGTGGCAGGCAGGCGGTACTTGTTATGCTGCTGATGAAGAACAGGAGAATAAGCGTATTACTACATGACGTGTATGAATCTGTAAAAAGTTAATCAGATATAATTACTTACCAAGTAACAGAAAGTGGTTTTCAGTTATCCACATGTTAAAGACAACGTAGGTGTAGTTTATCTTCTCTTCGCAGAATAGTAGCAGCGAGGTCTCTAGAGTTGTGGTACCCGTTGTGGATGTCCTGCAATGTAAGTCGGTGGGTGAACACACGGCATGGGTTATCGACCATCTGAGTGCAGACCTAAGTGAAGGAGACACGATGAGTGTGGAATCACTTGTAGAAGCACAGGCTGCTCCTGCAGGGGGACCGGAGGTAGAAATTAAATTTTGACTTTTGGCTCGTAAGTAAAAATTCGAAAGAAAATGTTTGACATAAATTGAGACGAAGTGCTGATGACGTTCGGTCGTATTACCGTATATCGAATCACTCCCGTCTGCGTTAAGTATTCAGTTTCTCCTGAAAGTGTTCCAGCGCTTGCTCTGAACAAGCTACATCCCCTGAATATGTGCAAAAGTAGCGCACTGAACTTCCATAAAAACACCGAGTTGTTTTAAAAGCTTCACGGTTTTAAGGCCATTGCCATTCAGCTGCACGCGCAGTACAACTGATCGAGGAGAAAGTGTGTCTCTGACTCTAAATTAAGTGGTTTATAGGTCGCTGCTCTGTTTCACTAGGGCAAGAATCTTTTCTCTAGCATTATAGAAGCACAAAATATTTTGAGTACTATTCCACGGAAACGGTGGCTATGGAACGATGCTTCAATACCCTACGACCAGCAAAGACTTGGCTTAGAACCGAATCGAGACAGACGAGGGAGACTGGCTGCGTTGTTCCTGCTGAGCGAACACCGAAACTACGTGAAAGAATACGGCGAGATTTAAAAAAAGAAAGTATCAGAAACATCTGAGTCCAATCCAAGAACTTAAATTATTGTATTCTTTCGGGAGTGCATTCTTATGTTTAAAATGTTTATTGAAAGCAGTTTGTCGCCAGTTTTCTGTTTTCTCTATCGAGAAATGATGCCTGGTTTGCCTACTCCCAGTTCTTTGCGAATAGTATGACCTGCCCCCTCCCGCCACAATTGCTCCAGTTTATGTCGTGGGTACGCCCTTCGATTTCGCATTCATGGGGACGAATAGTGAGGATAAAGAGTCGTACACATAAAAAGACATCTTTCTCCGGAGAAGATTATCAGAGCAAAAGAATATTCTCTCAGAAAGTTTTCAGTTTCGCATGAATGAAAAATCGCAAGCGTATTCTGTGGCGAGAGAGTTTCCTCCCCACCTCCCTGAGAAGGTTCTCTTGTGTGTGTCGTCTGCCGTGTCACGCGTAACGTCAGACTTCATTCAGCTCGCTCAAACAGGCAAACCGTTCAGTGTACGAAGATGGAACTGGCGTCAGTGTGTTCTGTAAAGAGCTGCACTACGTTTAGATTTCACTTTTATGTGCGGCAACAAATAGTTAAGACGATTAAAGACAACTGGAAAAACGCATTTTCTGCGATCGTATTGAGTATACGACTCGTACGAACCTTTTCTGTTACTGAAGTTAGGTGAACACATTATGTGGATGAAATCTTAAAATTACATCATTTTTCATCGACTCCAAACCGGAACTATGGCCGAGTTTTCTAAGAAGAGATAATTTTGTTCAAATACGACGCAGAATGGTGTGCTCGCGTGTCAAGGTCGCAAGCGTTCGCCCGTCGGGTTCGTTACGAGAAGCAGATCGCTAGGTTTGTAATCAGCCAGCTGTTAATTTTTCTGATCCGCCTATATTTCTAACGTAACAAAATGAAAGATTTACGGTGTGAGAATATCCGGAAATGTCAGTTGCGCACTTGTTCTGTGTATACCAAAGTTTTCTCGTACATCAGTGTGAAAACTTGAGTCTCTTAAGTAGCAAAAAAAAAAAAAAAAAAAACCATTTTAATTTTCACTTCTTTTGAAAGGTCGCTCATCTTTTCTTTCATGATTTTTTGGAAGGAAATTCGCAACGCAAATAATGTTTTTATTGTAAGGCTCGTAGAAGTTTCTACGGTTCCTCTCTTCTGTATTTCTTCGGGTACGTATACCTTCTTGCATTACAGGCAATATAAACTTTGCCTTTAATACCAAAAAGTCTGCAAAAGCTAACGCCATCAAAACTTAGTCATTTCGATGTATGCTACAGAGCACACTTCAAAAAACGGAAAATGTTCACGGTTCGTGATCGCTCCTCTAGTTTTATTCATACGAAATCGTAGCATATTCTTTGTTTTTAGCGACTTCTTCCACCCATTTACTCAAGCTGAGAAATTTCTTGGGTGAAGTATATTTTCCGACTCGTTTTATTCGCGCGAACCTGGGAATGTTCTCCACAATTCCCAGCATAAAGTACATTCTCCGTTTTATTCATACGACCAAAGGTCGCGATTATGTAAGTTGCACGAAACCATGATGACGCACACTTAGAGAGGTAATTCGGCTCAGAAAGTTTCCACTCTGGTAGGCGGCAAGTACTGGGTGTCCAGCAGGCTGTTTCAGAAACTGTTACATTATTCACTCTGAAGCTGCAAATCGAAATGTACAATTCTGTCCCAAACACAGCAATACTAGTTGCGACGAACGTTTACCGCACAGGAGGCAATGTACTGTTTTTCTTCCGACGTTAATACCACATACCTGTCAATTTCTGCGGGCTTTCGGCAGAATCGGGTCGGGCCAAGAGTTATTTTGGTCCTTTCCAATTAATGGCGTCCAACACTGGGTTGCCAATCGCCAGAAACGTTGTATTAGATAGTGTTTCCGTGTTTATTTCTGTTTCCTTTCTCTTTAATCTTCACTTCTTCCACTTTGGGATTCCGAAATCAACCCCTTTTCCTCTTCCATTTTCCTCAGCAGCGACGTCCCTGCAACAGTGCCGCTCTCACTCCAGCCTAGCGACTGGAGAACTGAAGTCGGTGTCTGAACGAGATCTCTGTCACGGCTGGAGTTTAGCGTGGAATACGACTGAGTAAGTGCTGCCAAGCTTAGCCCGAATTATGCACAACTTTTCTCCTGGTTTTTTTTTTTTTTAATTTACGATTTCCCAAGACCATTTGAAATTTATTTTTCAAGGTTACTGCGACCCCATGTGGTGATTAAAGTACTTTAAAGAGAAAGCGTGTAATCCATTTGGAGTTGTGGATGATAACAAATCGAACACCACATTGCATTCCAGCATTGCTGATGGGGGGCGCCACGAACTTGTAAGTCATTTTCAGCCAGGTGTCCCGATACTTTTGACCACATAGTGTGTGTGAAGGCATCGTCAAGATCTAAAATGGATGTTCCAGCATCAAGAAAGTGCTTAATGGTCCAAGTCAACGACAGACAGGTAGCAAATATGGTTTCCAGTCATTAAACAGTCGAGCCACAGAATGAACATCAGTACAGTAGTTACATGTGTAATGAATCTGATCTGAAATTATACTATGGAAGATACTGGTTGACATGGCAAAAGATGAATAACATGTCTGTGTTGGACAATCCATGTTCACAGGAAGATCATAGGTACATAAAATCAAACATCTTTGGAAGAACTATGTTATCTGTGAATACATTTATAAATACATCTGTGGAAGGGCAGTGTTATCTGTGAGCACAAGGTGTAAAAAGTATGTTTGTAGCACAAAAATATGACATCATGCCGAAAGAAATACCCACGTCTTTACTGGTTTAAATGAGAAAAATGTCCATGGTTCATACATACCATGGTACAGAAAATTGCGAAAGTTTGCCATAAAAATAGTTTGCGTTGTAATCAATATGTGGCAGATCATTACAGTTTAAGGCCTATGGCCTGAATGCCAAAGTTGACAGCGACATGAGTCAACACACCGGCAGCTCAAATTCGCGCAGTCTCTACTAATTCAGTTCTAGGGAGATGAGGAGCCAAGATAACATGGGAGTACTGCACTGGTGTTAAGGATGCGAATTACATTGGCACAAGGATGATAAGGACGCCTCATTTAATGATAAACAGAAAAAAACAATGAACATATTCTAGTGCCCGATTCCACCCTCCGCTTTGACCATAGAGTGAGGATTCACATGCACAGAATTTATTTTCTGTTGTCGACACACATTGCCACAGTGGTTGTGTATCCTTGGGTTGGCATAGGTGTGTGCGTAAAACGTCCTATAAATTTTGAATGTCGCCAAATTGTTAGTTCAGATAGGTTCCAATCGTATGTGCTGTGTATTAGGGACAGGCGTTATGCAGACACCATAACAACTTGCATTTTATACTTGGAATAAATTGTTCTCTCAGCTTTGACGAGCAAAATGAGCAGACATCACGTCGCAGCACCGTCACGTCAGCGTGTATTCACACTGTCTGTCACGTCATGTAACGTCAATTCGCTTAGTCCGTGTCAGAGTACAGTATTTCAATTGAGGAAACAAGGTTATTAATGGCCAAAGCAAACCTCATAACTTGTGTTCTTGATCAGTCTTGTTTGCTGAAGTGCTGAGGCGTGAAGCAACACCTCAAAACATCGACATTTCTATGTTATGGGTGAGTGGCCGTCTCTTCTGTTATTGCCAAACCTAAACAATTTTTCGCTTTCAGATATCTCACATTGCTTGTGTGAGAACATCCAGTGCAAAAAACCTCCAAGTCGGCATCGAACATTTACAATTTGCCACGAAATCAAAGCACAATAATAAAATGAAGAGTAAGAAGTTACAAAAGCACAATTTCCACTACTATACAACGAGTTAACTTACGCTGATAGCAGATGATGATACAGTCGACACTTTATTCCCTGGAAACCTTGACCTGCCGTGACGTGAGGTTACGTGACGTGACGTGACGTGACGTGACGTGACGGTCTGTTGACGACTTGTCTGAATGCCGCCATTTGAAATGCATTGTGGAATGTTTTCACACGACGAGACTTGACGGCATCCCGAGATCATGCGACAATTTCAGCTTAATGTTGACAACATGCACACCACGCAATGCTCAAACCAGAGATTTTTCTACTCTATGGCTTTCTTGGACGTCATATCTGACTCACAGATGCTACTTAGAGGCGACATCTAAAGACAATGAGGTTCAATCCTAAACCAAAGAATGTATCACAAAAAAGACAGATAATGTACACATACAATAAAATTCGATTGCAGCTCATGCGATTAATTACATAGCTATAAGCTATATTGCAAATAAATTGAGCTAACAAAAAAGAAAGTAACAACATAAAAAAACATACATGCATGAAACAAATTATCACAGTTTACGCGTGCAAGTGAAAGCACCATGCATGTCCTTTAATGTCCACTACAATATCACTCGTAGTAAACTCGTAATTTACATCTACATGGACAATTTGCAAATCACACTTACGTGCTTGGCAAAGTGTTCATCGAACCATTTTTCCCAATAATCCTCTATTATTCCAGTCTGAAACAGAATGCGGAAGAAACGAACAGATGTACCTTTCCGAGCGAGACCTGATTTCCTTATTTTATGATGATGATCGTTTCTCCCTGTGGATGTCGGCGAAAAAAAAAAATGCTTTCGCATTCGGAGGAGAAAGTTGGTGATCGTAATTTCGTGGTAAGGTTCTGCCGCAACGAAACATGCCTTTGTTTTAAATATGGCCGCCCCAAATTCTGCATCATCTCAGTGACACTCCCTCCCCTATTTCTCGACAATACAAAATGTGCTGCTTTTCCCTGAACATTCTCGATGAAGTCCGTTAATTCTACCTGGTAATGATCCCACACTGCACAGCAGTATTCTAGAAGAGGACGGACAAGCGTGGTATAGGCAGTCTCTGTAGTAGATCTGTTGCATCTTCAGCCAATAAAACGCAGTCTTTGGTTCTCCTCCCCCACAATATTTCCTATGCGTTCTTTCCAATTTATGTTGTTCGTAACGGCGATTCCTAGGTATTTAGTTCAATTTCCGGCCATTAGATTTGACTGATTTATCGTCTAACCGAAGTCTAACCGATTCCGTTTAGCACTCATGTGGATGACCTCACACTTTTCATTATTTAGGATCAATTGCCAATTAATACGAATTGTGAACTCTGTGACAGTAAATCACGAATCAAGTCACTGGCCAGCCTGTGACGATATTCCAAAACCACGCAATTTGACTACAAGCCGCTTGTGAGGTACAGTGTCAGATGTCTTCTGGAACTCTACAAAGACGAAATCAATCGGAAATCCCTTGTCAATGCCACTCAATACTTCGTGTGAATAAAAGCTAGTTGTGTTGACTGTGTGTTAATAGACCGTTCTCTTCGAGATAATTCATAATGTTCGAACACAATATATGTTCCAAAATCCTGCTGCAAATAGACGTTGGTAATATGGCCCTGTAAACTGATGGATTACTCCTACTGCGTTTCTTAAGTATCGGTGTGACCTGTGCAAGTTTCCAGTCTTTGGGTTACGAATCTTTCGTCGGGGAGTTTCAACACTCAGTTTCGCTACGACAATCCTGTGTTCACTAATCTCAGTATATGTTTTGGTGCTCGTTATGGGAAAGTGGGTGTTTCTGGCAGGGACGATTTAGAATCAAACACAACAATGGCAAAATGACATAATTAGGAACATATGGGAAACGTATACATACAGACTCCAGACAGAACAACACAAGGAATTCTAAAAAGTTTTAAAAGCAGTAATAACAGGGTACAAGCAGTTGTACTTCAACGATTCAAAAGGCAAAATGACTACCAACAACAAACACAACTCTGTATTACTAGCAAAATGCTTCAACAACCTTCTAAACTGCGAGGAACCAACACAAAGACAATCTTTCAGACAGCCTCAAAAGGAAATCCCGTCTTGAGAGCCATAGAACTGCATTAGACTCAACAATGAAGTGGCCAGCCGAGAAACAACAGGGCGCCAGAAGAAGACGGAGTATTGACTGAGATGTGAAAACTAGGAGGGAGCGGGCAGCTGAAACCTTTTACGAGGTTACGAAATACTGGTGGGAGAAAGGAGGAGTACCGGACGACTGGAAGCAAGCCATAATCCATCCGCCACGTAAGAAGGGAGACAGGACAGGCACACACATATGTTGTTCAAATGTGTGTGAAATCTTATGGAACTTAACTGCTAAGGTCATCAGTCCCTAAGTTTACGTACTACTTAACCTTAGCCTTATACAAGACATTGGATATCTACAAGAAAAAATGTCTGTCCAACCTCCATCAAAATTCGTCACTACAATACTGTAATGAAACCTGAGGTGCTATACCTCTGCGAGACTCTGACGCTACACACAAAGGGCGACCTAGGGAAGGTCCTCATTGAGGAAAGAAATATTATGAGGAAAATTATTGGACCAAAACTGAGAGACAAAGGATACAGGCTTCATTCCAGAGACACGACAGAGAAGTTGACCAATCTTGCGGCAGATATCAGAAAAAGGTGACTAAAATTTGACGGGCACACCAGCAGACTCCCACAGACCAGACTCACCGACAGAATACTCAGACACATACGGAGGCTCAAAACCACTACACCTTTGATGGCACAAGTCAAAATTGATATGGAAAAAGCACAGGTATATTCAGCAGAGATCACAGAGGAAAGCGTCTATAGGCACAAAATACACAAGGTGGGAAGTAGTGTAATGCTCAAGATCGCATGTGAACTCATGGTTTACAGTCTACCAGCCATCATTGCCAACATATGGGAAAACAGCATCATACCAGTTTTCGAAAACTGCTTTGATCCACCCACTACACAAAAGGGTGGATGATACAGACGCAAACAGTTACCGAGGTATTTCACTTCTAGCAATTGTCTCAGATGCTCTGCTTACTGGGCTGGAGCAATAGACAGACCATTTGATAGGCAGGCTTCCGACCTGGCCGACCATGTGCATAACAGATCTGGAACCTCAAGACGACACTGCAACACCGAAAGTCAAACCGCAAAGTTTTCACTTTTTTAGATTCAAAGAAGCATACGGCTCGTTAGACCGCATCACCCTGTTCAATATACTTCGTGAATACGGTGTGGATAACGAGACGACTATGTTAATCGAACAGGCCTTGACAGGTAATCTCTAAAGTAAAATTCATGGGTGAAATCTTCGAAACTTTTCAAATTAGAGCTGGACTACCTCCACTCCTATTCAACAGTACTCAATAAGATCGTAAAACTCGGGAGAAATAATTACCTGCAATGAGAATGGTAATGAAGGTAAACGAATGAACATCAAGTGCCTTGCTTTTGCTGACGATCTAGCAAAGAAGCCAGCCATGCCACGAGACTGCCATCAACACCGGACTCCAAATCTCTTACGAAAAAACGCAATACACAGACTGCAAGAGCCCAAAATTCTCCCCACTTGCAACCAAGTGTGGTAACACCACACAAGTAGAACACTTGAGGTACCTAGAGGAAAATGCTGGAAACACTAGCAACGGAAGAGTAGCTTACAAAACACGTGAACAAAAACTGCGCAAGCCTGCGCAATTACGTGGTATGTGTACAACAAGAAGTCGCTGCGCATCAGAGCCAACCTTTGTCACCACCACACAGTCGGCCTCACAGAAGTACTCCACGTGACGGAGGGGCCAACCGATGTCAAAGACACGGAGAAAATAAAACGACAAAACAGCAAATATTTAGACAAAAATTCAAATGATATCTGGGAGACAAAAGCTCGGAAGAACTATATTCGCTGACTGTGTGGTTCGCCTCACTTGCACCGAAAAGAAGCATAGAATTCTACGGTCATATAGCAGGAGTGGACGACTCTCGCTTGATCAAGAAAATCTTCCACATCGTCAACAGGATCCGACAATCTAAAATACGTTGCCCAGTAGACACCCGAAGTGATTTTAAAGAAATCGGTGTTGACCTACTGGCAATTACATGTACAACATACAAGCAGAAAATCAGTGCACATAACTTCACAGCCAAGAACTCAATAGGAATGAATTTGAAATTCAAAAACACATGGACGTAAGGAAGAAAACAAGTCCAAAGTGAAAAATTGAGGAACTTCTAATAATTATAAATTACACAAATCCAAGGGATGAATGATAGAGTTTTTTATTATTTTGTCAAACAGTTTTGCTGCAAATGGCTGTGAAAAAATTACCGTACGAGTAGATTCTCGACCGACTTTTTTGTGACGACGAATGTGACGCTGCAGGACGAGACGAATGTGGATGCAACGAAGCAGACCAAGATGACTGTAATTGTACAATGGCATTCGCAATTTGCAGCTGTATTTCATTAATATTTAATTATCAACTGTTTCCCAGTTCAGGAGGATTTCGCATAGGTGTAGTACTGCACGGTTAAACAGTCTTGTTTGTATTAATATTTGGCGGTCAGCTTTTGGGCCCCCTCTCTGCCGGCGCGCTTGGCGGGTGCTTATCTCACCCTCCACCCCCTCCCACAGATTCCAACGCGTCCAAATAGGGGTTGGAAAGTGAATGATACAGTTGTCTAGTGTTTCGAACTTGTCATTCCTGGATTTTCCCTTTTCTTGACACATTTTTATTTGCAATTCTTAGTGATACTAAAACACAACTGGCTCTTTACTCGCTTGAAGTGCTGAGTGCTGCTGACAAGTTATTTCAAATTGATATCGTATTTCTGGTTTTCCAGAAGGCTTTTGACACTGAGCGCTTATGGGATATCGTCTCAGTTATGTGACTGTATTCGTGATTTCCTGTCAGAGAGGTCACAGTTCGTAGTAATTGACGGAAAGTCATTGAGTCCAAAAGAAGTGATTTCTGGCGTTCCCCAAGGTAGTGTTATAGGCCATTTGCTGTTCCTTATACGTATAAGCACCCGTCTTAAGTTGTTTTCAGATGACGCTGTCATTTATCGACTAATAAAGTCATCTGAAGATCAAGACAAATTGCAAAACGATTTAGAATAGATATCTGTATCGTGCAATAATTGACAATTCACCCTAAATAATGAAAAGTGTGAGGTCATCCACATGAGTGCTAAAAGGAATCCCTTAAACTTCGGCTACACGATACATCAGTCGAATCTAAAAGCTGTAAATTCAACCAAATACCTAGAAATTACAGTTACGAACGACTTAAATTGGAAGGAATGCGTATAAAATGTTGTGGGGAAGGCTAACCAAAGACTGGACTTTATTGAAAACGTAACAGATCTATTAAACAGACTGCCTACACTACGCTTGTCTGTCCTCTTTTGGAATACTGCTGCGCGGTGTGGCATCCTTACCAGATAGGACTGACGGAGTACAACGAAAAAGTTCAAAGAAGGGGAGCACGTTTTGTATTATCCCGTAAGAGGGGTGAGAGAGTCACTGAAATGATACAGTATTTGGGGTGGACATAATTAAAACAGAGGCGTTTTTCGCTGCTGCGGAATCTTCTCGTGAAGTTTGAATCACCAACTTTCTTCTCCGAATGAGAAAATATTTTGTTGACGCCGACCTACATAGGGAGAAACGATCACCATAATAAAATATGGAAATCAGAGCTCGTACAGAAAGAAATGGGTGTTCGTTCTTTGCGCGCGATATATGAGATTGTAATAATGCAGAATTGTGAAGGTGGTTCGATGAACCCTCTGCCAGACACTTAAATGTGACTTGCAGAGTATCCATGTAGATGTAGGTGTAGATATGTACCTACAATGTTTATCAACATACTTGCAGCTAAGAGATTGAGATTAGTAAATCATATAGCACAAAAGAATGGCAAAAATTAAAACATAGCAATATGCTGCTCAGACGCAGCACGAAGAAGAAACGGTGCGGAATAACCAGAGAAAGCAGAGATAAAACTATAGAAGGCTCCAAGGCTACAGCCTCGCAAACGTGTTTTTCGCCCGCGTCTGTGACGTAATTCACGCAACACTCAAGACTGTTCAGTGGTAGCCGCAGGGCGCACTTCTCACGCAGTGCGCCGCGCCGGTGCAGGCTGCGGAAACATCTCCTGGAACTGTGAGTGCAAGTTGATTGAACAAGAATGCGGTTCTCGCATGATGTGCTGCGATAGTTGTCCACAGGGGCCCAAAACTACTATATGAGAAAAACCACTTGATTCATCGTATGCCAAGCGAGAGATCGACAAAGGGAAAATTTGTGCTTCTACACAGAAAACTGAAGGCAAATCCAGACAAATTTTTCGAATACTACAGCATGTCTGTTGACTGATTTGAAATGCTTCTGAGCATGGTCAGAGACGGAATTTAAAAGGAACACATCTACGTCTATGAGGCGACGTATCAGTGCAGAAGAAATACTCGCAGTTGCTTTAAGGTATGTCTTATTTTTTATTTTCTCATCTCCGTGTCTATGATCGTTAAAAATTATTTTAATTAATATTAGTGCATAATGTTAAAGTCCATGAACCCAAATTCTTTACGGAATACAATTAAAGCTCAATTAAAGCTCAAAAAGAGTAACAGAACATTCTTGTTCACCTTGTTCAGTACAGTTGTAAGTAGGCTGTTTAGGTTTTTATGTTGGTAACGCCACCTCTGTATGAAAATCACTGGCTGTGCTGTGTGCAGTCTGTGGCTGCTTTGCATTGTTGTAATACTCGCCATTGTAGTGTTAGGCAGCTGGCTGTGAACAGTGCGTAGCGTTGCGCTGTTGGAGGTGAGCCGCCAGCAGTGGTGGATGTGGGGAGAGAGATGGCAGAGTTTTGAAATTTGTCATGAACTGCTATATATATATATATATATATATATATATATATATATATATATATATATAATGATATTAAGGTAAGTACATTGTTTGTTCTCTATTAATATCTTTCATTTGCTAACTATCCCTATCAGTAGTTAGTGCCTTCAGTAGTTTGAATCTTTCATTTAGCTGGCAGTAGTGGCGCTCGCTGTATTGCAGTAGCTTGAGTAGCGAAGATTTTTGTGAGGTAAGTGATTTATGAAAGGTATAGTTTGATGTTAGTCAGGGCCATTCTTTTGTAGGGATGTTTTTAAAGTCAGATTGCGTTGCGCTAAAAATACTGTGTGTCAGTTTAAGCACAGTCGTGTATAATTGTTCAAAGGGGACGTTTCACAGTTTCATACGCTGCTTTCGTAGTGTTGTACTGCATGCTGTTTAACTGTGGTGCCACTTGGCGAAGATGGTGGATGTCGTGTCTAGAAATCCTGCATACTCGGTTCGGTAGACAAACAATCAAACAACTCGTATTAATGAGTTTTATTACATCAAAACAAATAGAATACTTAACTTTGATAGATGTGGGGAAGCAAAGGGAGACATACAAAACAAGCAATCTTCTTCGTCTGTGCTACATAAAGATTCCTAACGAAGTGGCTAACGTAGAAGCTGCTACCGAAGTGGGCTCCCACCATTCGGGCGCGGCGCTTATGTCCCCTTCACGTAGGAGCCGCTGCTGTAGCGTTGTCGTCCTGGAGGGAGGTCGGTGAGCATGTGATTGGCTGTCCTCTCCTCACAGCCTTCCCACACACTGCCGATTGGCGTGCCGGCGCTGACTTTATGCACTAACAGTCAAGAGGAAGGCTTGGGCATTACATAAGATTTTATAAGCTCAATAAATTTAAACTGAAAGTAAAGTTTGACCTGCAGTTTCAGTATCCTAATCACAGGAAGCTGCGACACGAGAAACATGTCATCCGTGTCAGGCACACGGGGTGTAGAGTGTGCCAAATCTCCTTTGGACACTTGTCTTACGAGCGTACTTCCTCCAGATGGAGACTGAGTTATCACTTTAATCAGATCACCTGCAATGGTGTTCTTATTCCCACAAGTTCTGAAAAAATAACGTTTTTTATATAATTTAACGAATATTAAAAGGTGTACTACTTGGCTTCCGCCGTTTTTTCCCCAACATTTGAGGCTTTCATGAAACAAATTGGTTACACATCTATCATTCAAAGTTTTTTCCATCGCTGGCCACTACTTTCTCCCACTTTCGGGCAGTCGAGAAAATATTTCATCTTTTGAAGCGATCCACGAACCGATCCAATTTGTGGTCTCTTCATGACACCGGAAGTGTTTGTCAGCCAGGCCGTGTGCCATTGATCTAAACAGGTGATAGTCAGAGGAAGCAATGTCTGGAGAATACGGCGGCTGGGGTAGGACTTCCCATTTTAACGTTTCCAAGTACGTTTTGACTTCTTTTGCAACGTGGGGTCGAGCGTTGTCCTGCTGCAAAATCACCTTATCGCGCCTCTCGCTGTATTGCGGCCGTTTGTCTTTAAATGCTCTGCTCTAACACATTGATTGCGTTCGATATCGAGCACCTGTCATTGTTTCACTTGGTTTTCAAACCTCACAGTACACGACGCCGAGCTGGTGCCACCAGATGCAGGGCATGATCTTGGAGCCGTGAATATTCGGTTTGGCCGTCGTCGTGGAAGCATGGCCGGGATATCCCCGTGATTGTTTGCGTTTAAGGTTAACGTAATGAACTCATATTTCGTCCCCGGTCACAATGCGATGCAGAAATCCCTTCCGTTTTTGCCTCTCAAGCAACTGTTCACCAACACACAAACGCCTTTCAAACGTCTCTCGGTTTCAGCTCATACGGGACCCGAGTTCCTTCTTTCTGAATTGTGCCCATAACCACGAGACATTTGAAATGGCTTGCTGTGTCACTCCCACTAATTGTGCCAGTTCTTCTTCAGTTTGACGCGAGTCTTCACTCAGCAACGCCTCCAATTCTGCATCTTCGAAAACATTCTCTCTTCCACCACTATGCCAGTCCACGACGTTAAAATCACCGTTCTTGAGCCGTTGAAACCACTCGCGACCCGTTCTTTCACTAATAGCGTCCTTACCATACGTACTTGAGAGCATTCGATGAGATTCAGCCGCTGTTTCCTTCATATTGAAACAAACAGTAACACCTCCCGCAAATGACGAGGATTAGTCTCGTAAACTGACATTTTCAATCAAGAACAAGTTTATGATGCAGACACAAATCGACTAATGTTGACCGAGTTCCAAGCTAACTGCCTGACGTCTGCCATCTGTTTCTTTCGACCGCTACTTACCGTTGTAGTCACCTATCGGCAAACGGCGGAAGCTAGGTTGTACACCTCGTACGTTAACTGAACGAGCTACTACAGCTCAACCAGTGGAGTTGTACATCCAACGACAATAATGTGTAATTCTCCCTTACGCCCTTTCTTGAAACACAATGTTCTTATTATTTATATTCTCCACAACGTGTTTCGGGGAACGGTTCTTATTTTCAGTTGCTTTTTCTCTGTGATACGCCAGTTATTCGTGACGTTTCGCATGTGTGAAGTGCTCCATTGTTCTGTTGTCTTTACTGTAACATATAAAAAAAAGTGCAATTTTTAATTGGTCTTTATATTCAGATCGATCATTAATTAAAAATTGCATGTGCTTTTATGCATTACAGTAAAGACAACAAATCACTTAGCACATCACACACGTAAATCATCAGAAATAAATGGCATAGCGCACAGAAAACACACTTTAAAGTGGAACTGATTTCCCGAAACTCAAAGTGCAAAAAATTAGTAAAAAGAAAATCCGCAGGCTTTCGCCAACTATTTATAATGCATCAAGTCAAATTTTACAGGTATCTAGGGCATGGGAATTCGAAGCGTTCTCTACATTTTAAATTTCTGCTCGGCCGATTTACAATTGCTGGCATTATTAGACACACATGGACGATCATTTGGCAGATGTTAAGAGAGGAATACGTGAAGCAACTCACCACAGAAGAGTGGAAGACTATTAGCGACCAACATGAGAAGACAGCAAACTTCCCTCACTGTACGGGAACCACAGACGGACAACACGTCACAATCGTTAAACCGTGCAGATCAGGCAGCGGTTATTACAATTGCAAGAAGTACTTTTCTGTTGTACTGACGGCCATATCAGACAGCAATTATTGTTTCAGATTCATAAACGCTTGGTCATTTGGTCATCAAGGAGACTCTAACATATTCAAAGCTACTGCATTAGCTAAAAACATTTAGAATCAAACTTTGAATTTGCCAGCTGCTTAACCACTTCTCAGTGATCGTTGTGGCCGAAAATACGTCACGTGTTTGTAGCTGATGAGGTTTTCGCGTTGAGGAACAACTTAATGAGACCATATCCCACAAAAAACCTGACTAATAAACAAAAAGTCTTCAGTTAGAGGATGTCACGATGACATCGTCATGTAGGACGTGCATTTGGCACTCTAGTTAATAAATGGAGAATTTTTCGTCGTCCAACCGAAGTTAATGTGAATGTGGCAGATACTGTCATTCAGGCACGTTGCGCACTTCACAAACATGATGGCTACAGTTTCGGTGACACTCTGACATGCAGTATGGAAAGTATTCCTGCACATGAGACAAAAGGGAATAATAATGGGAAAAGTATCACAGATCGTTTTGCTGATTACTTCTGTATCATGGCTTCGATCTGTAGCGCTGCAAGATCGTTGCGGTAACATCCTCGAACAAAGACGTAGTTTTATTAGTGTAGCAATTCACTTGTTGGTATTTTATTCGTGAATCTGTACACTGTTTATGGATCTAAAAAAACATTTTACTGTTAGTACTCGCCAAGATCTGGTTTCTGCTTGTCATCTAGACCATCCCCCTTTCTGCCAAAACGGCTGCAGTAGCTGCTCACCACGACTCTCTCTTGTTGTCTTTGTTTTTATACTCTTCGTCCCGCGTGTCGCACAGACACGGTGATGATGTTTGGTTTGGGGGGCGCTCAACTGCACGGCCATCAGCGCCAGTACACATTCCCAATCTGTACACAGTCCAGTCTATCCACTTTCACGAATGATGAGGAGAACACAAACACCCAGTCCCCGGGCAGAGAAAATCACCAACCCGACCTGGAATCGAACCCGGGGGCCCGTGATCCAGAGGTAGCAACGTCAGCTACTAGACCACGAGCTGCGGGCGTCGTACAGGCGGTGTCGTAGGGTTTCCTACCATTGGGTTTCCTAGGAGCAGTTTCGCACTAAACCTATCAGAGGGCCGGGCCGGCAAAACAAATTGAGGCTCCCCTTGCTTTCCCCTCCCACACTCCTCGCCACACATGAGTTCTCCGAGAGTTTCAAACGCAAACGGAAGGAAGTCCCACATTGCTTATCATCTTCATTTTGTGTCATGATAATTTACAATGTATAACGTTATTTTACGTAACACTGAAAGTGACTGCTCTCGTAATCTCGTTGCTATTATTTAATAGCTATGTTGCCCCTCATACGACGGAATTCATTACATGATTTCTGTTGTTCGAATCTATTATTTATGTTTTGCAATTAAGTCGGCATAGAGCGAGCGGGGCGTATAAAAATTAATCCCTATTTCCCAAACCAAGTGGAAGGTCACTGTCTACATAAAACTTCGTTCAGTGCATGGTGGAGGGTACTTTACTTACGGATTTCAACAAAAACCACGGTGTTGCTCCGATTTTGATGAAATTTTGTACATTTGATCTTCAAAACAAGGGGAACCTCACCGTCTACGTGAAATTTCATACGGCGTATGGTGGATGGAGAGTACCTTACAACATAATTACACACCGTTTGACTGATCAGCTTGGGAGTTGGCTCATGTAAGTATGTTTTCGTGGTGAAGGCATTCATAAAAGCCAACGTATGCTGGATGGCGGAGGGTTGGCCTACCTTTAAATAAATTCAACATCGTTTCGTCAGTCAGCATGAAAGTTGGCAGATATACGTATTTTTTCATAGACAGGAAAGAGGAGATGGCATGACAGGCGGAGGAGGAGATATACGGAGTGAGGAGAACGTGATGGGTACGGGGAGGGGGGAGAAGGTGCATCCAGTGAAGTGAAAGAAGCAGATTAAAAGAGAGAGGGAGCAGCAGGTAAACAGAGAAAGGGGGAAGGTGGTGAATGACTAATAGAACACTGTAATAAATACATAAATTAGGGGTGTTATTGTGAATTCGATGTGCTATTAGAAAAAGCGGAAAAGGAGGTGGACAGAGACGGGAAGATGGATGGTGGACAGAGACGGGAAGATGGATGGAAAAGGAGAGGAGGATGGAGAGGAGGAGGATGTGAGAGAGGGGGCAGATGGAGGAGATGGAAAGGGAGACGGATGGGCGGAAGGAAGAGGTGGATAGAGAGACGAGGCAGGACTAAGTGGACAAGAGAGATGAGGGAAGAGGGGATGAACTGACATAAAACTGGGATGAATAAATATCTGGGCAACGCCGGGTTTCTGTTAGTAATTAGATAAAGATTTAACCGACAATGGGCATGTTCATCTGAAAGAAATTACAGAATATTTTACTATGGTTCGATGAGGCGTTTAAAGTCTCGATAACTAGAGTGTTGTTCTTGATGTCTACATATGATAAAATTCGTTGCATAATACAGATGACTCCACCAAAGTTCATCTAGTTGGAATTTCATCTTTATAAAATGAACTTCATAATAATCAGCTTAAAAATGCTCCTGTTGGAGCACAATAAAGGCAAATATGTTCGTGTTAAAAAGACTCTGACAGAAAAGTGGGCAACCAGCTGTCTGAGTCCTCATTCCGCCTTCCTCACCAAAAAATCTGTAAGCTTCGCAGGACGAGTGACCATGTTATGTAAGAAATTTACCAAGTAAAATTTCAGTTTTGTTGAGTTAAAAATTCAATAAATAGCAGATTTTGTATTATAACTTCAGAAATACCGTTAAAAGCGTACTTTTGTGAATGAAATCCACCAAATACAAATAATTAGTTTCGTATGACATATATGACGGAACTACAGAATCGGCAAGTTAACTTTGCGAAATTACTGATGCTGGTAAATGTTTGCTTTACTTACACATACTGTTTTGAAACAACAATATTTTTAAGGCCCACAGCAAGCTCCATAATTTTTCACACAGAACATCACGGTAAATTTTTTATCATCCAACTTTTCGAGTCTCTAGACCCCCTCCGTGGTGACGCTCGCATTTCCGACTACAAATAAATATCGTAACAGTGAACTTTCCGACTGACATGAAAATAAGAACATCCCTTCACGTTTTATCCAGGCTTAGGACTGGCTATGCACGTAGTACATAGGCATGTTTAAATGTTTTTTTTAAATTTTATTTCTTTTTATTTATTTCTTCTTGTTTTTGTTGTTATTGTTGTTCAGAATTACAGTAGCAAATTAAAGACCTTTTTTTCTTATCAATCGTAATTTCTTATTCAATTTTTTGTAAAAAGGCTAGAGATTTTAAACGCCTTTTTAAATCTCCAGAGTCTTCGTATGTTTTCATAATGTCTTTTAATCTTTTGTCAAGATCTATGTACGTTTTCTTTCTTTTTTGAAGAGGTAGGCCTATGGAATCTTTTTTAATTTCAAAAATAGCATTCACTGCCTCCTCCTTCAGCTTCTGAATCAGAAAGTATACATTTGAATGTTTCTGATTTATTGAGGAGTTCAGTTTTCTATGCGAACCTTCGACAGCAGTCGTCGTTCTGTGTCGTTGGTTATAAACATTCCACATTTCAATAGATATATTAGGATTTTCCATCCACTGATCATAGTCTGCAAATGCTGTGATCTTCTCTCCACTGGGCATTTGTTCCATTATTAAAAGCCATGCTTCATCGACAGTGTTAAGTGGAAGATGTGCCATTGCAGCACACATGCGACAAAACAATCGGACTTCCTCCCTATCCCTGTAGTCTCCCGTTAATGCCAGTTCCTGTATCTTTTTCCCCAGACACTGGTTAAAGTGAAAATTACAACCGGAAAGTTGAGTTTTAGGGAACACTGAATTCATTGCTTTAATTGTAGCCATTTCAAAATCTAGCACTGCAGTTTTTGGTGGCCACCCAGGCATCTTAGATTTCAATCCACAAAAAAGTCTTTCGTATAAATTTTGACTTTTGTCTGGCAGCAAAGCAAATAAAACAGGAAATATCTTAGTTGCCTCTTCTGTACTTTCGATGTCGACGTGGATTGTGTACAATTGTTTGAACTGTTTCGAACAGCTGTCAAATGTGCCATCCATAAGCACAGTTCCATTGTCACAAAGGATTTTCTCTGCTTCTTCACAAGCAAATACTAAACGTCTCTTGCCTGGAACAGAGCCATCATCAATCTTCAAAAAACTATTACCTTCCGTTAATTTCAAAAGGTCTAAAGTGAATTTCCGAACTAGAGCCAGGGTTCTGGGTAGTCCCAATAGCTCGTCTTCTCGCCTTACACAACTGAGTCTTGGAGCTGTCATAATTCGGAATATTTGCCACGAATTCTAACCCTTTATCTTTCAAATCTTGAAAATCCTGCTTAACAATTTGGGCTACAGGCACTGTCTTTTCTTCACGAATTCTTTTTCTGAAATTATGTAGTCTTTTCTTTATCTCCACATCTGTTTTGTCAGGTGGACAAGAATGTTGCTGTTGAGCAACAATTTCACCATTTGCAATTTTTAAACGACCTTTTGCACCTACTCCGTTCATATTTGACGCACATCCAGTTCGTATATTCTTCATTTTTCCTGTGAATACGGTAGCGATGACTATCCTTGATAAGACACGGCCACTTCCATCGTGTACACTGCGTAGAACAGAAGTCGTAGAGGAAAACGCACGGAATGAAAGCTATCGACGGCGACACTGTCTGAGAAACGGTGACAACTCCTGCACTGAGGGTGAGCGACTGGGGAAGAGAAGCAGTGGGGGAGGCTCAGTTCGCAAACACCTCGTTACGGAACCGGTTGCTCTGGACTGCTTCGCTACCTGCTGCACCCTTGTAGGAAACCCCACGGGAGGAAACCCCACCTAGCCACGCAGACACGGGGCCAGCTGTCAGCTTTGTGTATGGAACTACGCTGAACGCCGACTCCTGGTGCGTCAGATGGGTCTTGAGTATACTGTTACAGACGTATGTACGTTTCCAGTTTTTAAGAAACAACTACAGTTGTGTCACGCAGTTTCCCATTGAAACCCTCCATAATGCTGATCACTTATCAGTGCCGAAATAGAGATGCCAGTCATACTTCACCGTGATAAACAGTCTGTTCACGGAAAAACGAATTCCCTAATCAAGAATGGCAAACAAAAGGAACTGGAAATACTAAAGAAAAATTCAGATTTTAGCAATTCAAGAAACAAAGGTTCCTGGAAGAAAATGTAGTAGATTCTTGTAACTACAAAATCTTCAAAGGCAAACCAGCAATAAAAATTACGAATCCGATCCCATTATGGGGTACAGCTTTCTGTGTTCATAAAAACGTAATTAGAATAGTTACAGAATTTAGATCCACCTCAGACACACAATCTTTCTTGTCAGTTAGATGCAAAAACAAGATATACAATAAATGAAAACAACGAGAAAAATCCACAAAAAACAGAGGAATTCTGCTGTCTTTTAGAAACTGAAATATCTAAAATTCCAAAGATGAACATCGTACTACTATTACCCGACATCAGTACACAAATACGCAGAGGAAAGAAATTTAGAAATGTAGTAGGACACTTCCCAGCTCATAGAATAACCAACACAAATGTTATGAGGCTAATCAGCTCGTGTTAAAGGTCTCATCAGAAGCTAACACCAGCCTTATTTAGGAAACTCCCAAGAAAAGGTGAAACGTGGATATCTCCTAACCCAATGTTAGGACGATTTCAATTAGATCATGTAGCTATTTCGCAAAAAAGTGCAATGGAAACTGTGAATGTGAAAACAGTGCCGAATAGTGAATCTGATTCTGATCAGTACCTCTCCAAAATCAGGCAAACTCCTACCGAATTAAGAACATAGAAACTCACAAAGATTAATAATGTATAATACAGACAGTCTGACTATAACGAAAGAATCAATTAAAAACTGTTGTTGTTGTTGTTCTTGTTGTTTTGTTCTTCAGTCCAGAGACTGGTTTGATGCAGCTCTCCATGCTACTCTATCCTGCACAAGCTTCTTCATCTCCCAGTACCTACTGCAGCCTACATCCTTCTGAATCTGCTTAGTGTATTCATCTCTTGGCCTTCCTCTACGATTTTAACCCTCCACGTTGCCCTCCAGTACAAAATTGGTGATTCCTTGATGCCTCGGAACATGTCCTACCAACTAATCCCTTCTTCATGTCAAGTTGTGCCACAAATTTCTCTTCTCCCCAACTCTATTTAGTACCTCCTCATTAGTTATGTGGTCTACCCAACTAATATTCAGCATTCTTCTGTAGTACCACATTTCGAAAGCTTCTATTCTCTTCTTCTCTAAACTACTTATCGTCCATGTTTCACTTCCATAAATGGTTAGACTCCATCCAAATACTTTCAGAAACGACTTCCTGACACTTAAATCTGTACTCGATGTTAACAAATTTCTCTTCTTCAGAAACGCTTTCCTTGCCATTGCTAGTATACATTTTATATCCTCTGTATTTCGACCATCATCAGTTATTTTGCTCCCCAAATAGCAAAACTCATTTACAACTTTAAGTGTCTCATTCCCTAATCTAATTCCCTCAACAACCTCTGATTTAATTCTACTACATTCCCTTATCCTCGCTTTGCTTTTGTTAATGTTCATCTTATATCTTACTTTCAAGACACTGTCCATTTCATTCAACTGCTTTTCCAGGTCCTTTTCTCTAAGTCTACATATGCTAGAATCATAGGTTCGCCTTTTCTTAACCTAAGGTAAGTCGTAGGGTCAATATAGCCTCACGTGTTCCGACACTTCTACGGAATCCAAACTGATCTTCCCCAAGGTCGGTTTCTACCAGTTTTTCCATTCGTCTGTAAAGAACTCGTGTTAGTATTTTGCACCTGTGACTTATTAAACTAATACTTCGATAATTTTCATACATGTCAACACCTACCTTCTTTGGAATTATTATATTCTTCTTGAAGCCTGAGGGTATTTCGCCTGTCTCATACATCCTGCTCACCAGATGGTAGAGTTTTGTCAGGGCTGGCTCTCCCAAGGCTATCAGTAGTTCTAATGGAATGTTATCTATTCCTGTGGCCTTGTTTCAACTCAGATCTTTCAGTGTTCAGTCAAACTCATCACGCACTATCATATCTCCCATTTCATCTTCATCCACGTGCTCTCCCATTTCCATAATATTATCTCCAGTACATCGCCCTTGTATAGACCCTCTACGTACTCTTTCCACCTTTCTGCTTTCCCATCTTTGCTTTGAACTGATTTTCCATCTGAGCTCATGATATTCACACAAGTGGTTCTGTTTTCTTCAAAGGTCTCTTCCTGTAGGCAGTATCAATCTTACCCCTAGTGATATATGCCTCTACATCCTTCAGTTGTCCTATAGCCATCCTTGCTTAGCAAATTTGAACTTCCTGTCGATCTCATTTTTCAGACGTTTGTATTCCTTTTTGCCTGTTTCATTTATTGCATTTTTATATTTTCTTCTGTCATCAATTAAATTCAATATATCTTCTGTTACCCAAGGATTTCTACTAGCCCTCGTCTTTTTACCTACTTGATCCTCTGCTGTCTTCACTATTTCATCCCTCAAAGCTGCCCATTCTTCTTCTACTGTATTTTTCCCCCCATTCTTGTCAATCGTTCCCTAAAGCTCTCCCTGAAACTCTCTACAACCACTGGTTCTTTCAGTTTATCCAGGTCCCATCTCCTTAAATTCCTATCTTTTTGCAGTTTCTTCAATTTTAATCTACAGCTCTAACCAATAAATTGTGGTTAGAGTCCACATCTGCCCCTGGAAATGTATTACAGTTTAAAACCTGGTTCCTAAATCTTTGTCTTACCATTATATAATGTATCTAAAACCTTCCAGTATCTCCAGGCCTCTACCATGTATACAACCTTCTTTCATGATTCTTGAACCGAAGTTATGCTCTGTGCAAAATTCCTCTTTCATTCCTTACCCCATTCCATATTCACCTACTACTTTTCCTTCTCTTCCTTTTACTACTACTGAATTCCAGTCCCCCATGACTGTTAAATTTTCGTTTCATTTCAATATCTGAACGATTTCCTTTATCTCACCATACATTTCTTCAACCTCTTCGTCATCTGCGGAGCTAGTTGGCATATAAACCTGTACTACTGTGGTAGGCAAAGGGCCTCATGTCTATCTTGGCTACAATAATGTGTTCAATATGCTGTTCATAGTAGCTTACTCGGACTCATACTTTTATTCATTATTAAACCTACTCCTGCATTACCCCTACTTAATTTTGTACTTATAATCTTGTATTCACCTGACCCAAAGTCTTGTTCCTCCTGCCACCGAACTTCACTAATGCCCACTATATCTAACTTTAACCTATCCATTTCCCTTTTTAAATTTTCTAACCTACCAGCCCGATTAAGGAATCCGACATTCCACACCCTGATCGGTAGAGAGCCAATTTTCTTTCTCCTGATAACGGCGACCTCTTTTGTAGGCCGGACAGGGGACTTTTTTACCTCCAGAATATTTTACCCAAGAGGACCGCATCACCATTTAACCATACAGTAATACTACATGCCCTTGTGAAAAATTACGGCTGTAGTTTCCCTTTGGTTTCAGCTGTTCGCAGTACCAGCACAGCAAGGCCATTTTGGTTAGTGTTACAAGGCCAGAGAGTCAATCATCCAGACTGTTGCCCCTGCAACTACTGAAAAGACTGCTGCCCGTCTTCAGGAACCACACGTTTGTCCGACCTCTCAACAGATACCCTTCAGTTGTGGTTGCACCAATGGTACTTCTGTCTGTATCACTGAGGCACGCAAGCCTCCCCACCAACGGCAGCAGCAAGCTCCATGGTTCATGAGGGGCGCTCCAGATTACTTAATTCAAAAGATATTGTAGGTATGTTCTTGGATTTCAAAAAAGCTTTTGATTCTCTTGACAGAGAAACCATAGATAAAATAATTCGAGAATTCGACGTTAAGTCTAAACTGGCAAACCTAATCCGTGAAACAATTAAAGATACAGTGTGTAAGGTAACATTTATGGGAGAAATTTCACAGCCTTTCAAAATAAAAACAGGCGTACTCCAAGGTGGCGGCCTGTCACCAATTCTTTTTAATAGTGTGTTAGGGAAAACAGTAACAATTTGGAACGAAAAACTTATTGAACTCAACACATCACCTATAAGGTTAGAAAGAGGAAGCAAATAGATCGATATCAACTGTCTAGCATTTGCAGATGATTTTGTTATACTTTCCAAAAATGTGGCGCCTACTATAACACAAATAAATCTCTTGGAAGAAATAGCCAGCAGAACCGGCTTAAGAATTTCTGCAGAAAACACAAATTTTGTAACAAACGTTAAAGATGCTCCAAAATTTCTCAGAACAGATATTGGCCACATAGAGAAGGTAAGAAAATTCAAATAGCTAGGGGAGATAATGCAACAAAATGCTTTGGAGGAATCTGCAACAGAGGAAAGGTTGCATGACATGAAGAAAGCGTATGGTATCGTCAAAGACATCTGCAATACAAAGCGTCTATCGAAAAATGCAAAAGTGAGGTATTACAGCATAGTAGTGAAGCCAGAATGCCTACATGCAAACGAATACCTGGCATTAAACTACAATTTAGATAAATTAGAAGCACCAGAAAGGCGAATTACAAGGAAAATATAAGGACCACAAAACACAGCAGAAAGTTGGAAATTATGAAGTAATGCTGGAGTATACCAAAGTATATAATATATTTCAAACGTAATGAGAAAAAGAAGACTCACAATTTTTGGACATCTGTTTCGAATGAAAGACAGTAGATTAACTAATAAGATTTTCAGAAGCCCACAACAAGCTGGGTCAACGAAGTGAAACAGGATTTAGAATGCAACAATATGAAATTGGAAATTATAAACAACAGAGAAGCCTTTAGGGTGAAAGGATTGAAAATGGAAGGATCCTAAGGTAGGGTAGCTAAAAAGACTGGTTCAAAAGGATCTGAAGACAGAACGAAGAAACACAGTGCACAGATGAAGGCATACCTGAAGAAAAAAAAAGAGAACGAAGAACGAATAACTGAAATTGGAATGTGATCGCCGGATGACGTATTCAGAATAATAATAATAATAAGACCTGACCCGTCTTTCGCAGGAGACTTCTGAATGCTTGTTAAAGGCAAAACGCCTGCTGTTGAAAAATGTGTCTACAGATACTACGTGAAATTGTAATCAGTCGAAAGACACTTAAACATTTTATTCACAATGACTGACGACATGCCACCCACAAAATAAATATTTTTCTTAACGAAACGTAGTTTTACACCTTACTTAACTACGTGCTCGAATTGTTTACCATCGACTGCAGACTTGCAATCGCCGTTCGAGAGAAAGATGAGCAGGTAAAAGTAGACTGGATGTTACGTCGTAGCGTCCTGTGGGGATGCGACGGCGCACACAGCCTTGTGTGACTGGGGCTTCGTGACAGGCTGCACCTTCCAGCGCTGCCCTCAGAGATGAGCAATCGAGAGCAGCAGGCAACTGTAGTGCAGCACTGCTTCCTATCGGATGACCGAGCTGGGCAGCCGTCGTGTCGGAACCACGTACGCTGACTCTTATCCGGTGGTCCGTCTTCCAGGAGAAGAGACGGAGTGTTCGTAGAGAAGGGTGCCTATTCAACAGCCCTGCGATGACGTCACGGTGGAGTTTCCTACGGCGCCGCACCACGCGTTTACGCTCCACGGTCGTCGGTGCTGTGCGTGACGGGGCCAGCGTGGACTTTGAGCTGGCCAGCAGTGCACGTTACGTAAATCTACATTACTGCCGTTCGTGAGCGTTGCTTCCTCGGTGAAGGGGTAACACGTTGTAAGAGGTATGCGCTGTCTGCGATATCAGAATCGCTGACGAGAGAGCAGTGTTGACTGCAGTACGAACTGTGTAACTGTAGCAGTTAGTTGTTGCTAGTCGCTAGTCTGAGGTTGTCTGCGCTTGTCTGCAGTCCGCTCTGGTCAGGAATCTGGAGATGGAGTATTATTGTATAAGGTAAAGAAGCAGCGCCGCGCATATCTAGTAATGTATCTGGACTGTCATCCAAATTTTTTTTTAAATGTCCTAATAATAATTTTTGCAATATTAAGTAATTTTTTTAAAAAAAAAGCATTCATTTAAAAAAAATCAGTTGCTTTCTTTCACAAATCACAAATGTATAGGCAGGCATTGCACGGAGCTGTGCCGGAGAAATGTTACGTAAGAGCAGATATATTCGCCGTTTTTATTGAGGTAAGAATTTTTGCTTTTTATTCAGAATGACCTTACAGGGCCACGACGCAGCACTGCCGTCGTCCAAATTTTACCAGGTTACTGAATTTAGTGAACGCATTATTGTGGCCAAGATAGACACAAAGCCCATGCCTACTACAGTAGTACAAGTTTATATGCCAACTAGCTCTGCAGATGATGAAGAAACTGATGAAATGTATGACGAGATAAAAGAAATTATTCAGGTAGTGAACGGAGACGAAAATTTAATAGTCATGGGTGACTGGAATTCGTCAGTAGGAAAAGGGAGAGAAGGAAACATAGTAGGTGAATATGGATTGGGGGGGAAGAAATGAGAGAGGAAGCCGCCTTGTAGAATTTTGCACAGAGCGTAACTTAATCATAGCTAACACCTGGTTCAAGAATCATGAAAGAAGGTTGTATACCTGGAAGAATCCTGGAGATACTAAAAGGTATCAGATAGATTATATAATGGCAAGACAGAGATTTAGGAACCAGGTTTTAAATTGTAAGACATTTCCAGGGGCAGATGTGGTTTCTGACTACAATCTATTGGTTATGAACTGCAGATTGAAACTGAAGAAACTGCAAAAAGGCGGGAATTTAAGGAGATGGGACCTGGATAAACTGAAAGAACCAGAGGTTGTACAGAGTTTGAGGGAGAGCGTAAGGGAACAATTGACAGGAATGGGGGAAAGAAATACAGTAGAAGAAGAATGGGTAGCTCTGAGGGATGAAGTACTGAAGGCAGCAGAGGATCAAGTAGGTAAAAAGACGAGGGCTAATAGAAATCCTTGGGTAACAGAAGAAATATTGAATTTAATTGATGAAAGGAGAAAATATAAAAATGCAGCAAATGAAGCAGGCAAAAAGGAATACAAACGTCTCAAAAATGAGATCGACGGGAAGTGCAAAATGGCTAAGCAGGGATGGCTAGAGGACAGATGTAAGGATGTAGAGGTTTGTCTCACTAGGGGTAAGATAGATACTGCCTACAGGAAAATTAAAGAGACCTTTGGAGAAAAGAGAGCCACTTGTATGAATATCAAGAGCTCAGATGGAAACCCAGTTCTAAGCAAAGAAGGGAAGGCAGAAAGGTGGAAGGAGTATATAGAGAGTTTATACAAGGGCGATGTACTTGAGGACAATATTATGGAAATGGAAGAGGATGTAGATGAAGATGAAATGGGAGATAAGATACTGCGTGAAGAGTTTGACAGAGCACTGAAAGACCTGAATCGACACAAGGCCCCGGGAGTAGACAAGATTCCATTAGAACTACTGATGGCCTTGGGAGAGCCAGTCCTGAGAAAACTCTACCATCTGGTGAGCAAGATGTATGAGACAGGAGAAATACCCTCAGACTTCAAGAAGAATATAATAATTCCAATCCCAAAGAAAGCAGGTGTTGTCAGATGTGAAAATTACCGGACTATCAGTTTAAAAAGTCACGGCTGCAAAATACTAACGCGAATTCTTTACAGACGAATGAAAAAACTGGTAGAAGCGGACCTCGGGGAAGATCAGTTTGGATTCCGTAGAAATGTTGGAACACGTGAGGCAATACTAACCTTACGACTTATCTTAGAAGAAAGATTAAGAAAAGGCAAACCTACGTTTCTAGCATTTGTAGACTTAGAGAAAGCTTTTGACAATGTTGACTGGAATACTCTCTTTCAAATTCTAAAGATGGCAGGGGTAAAATACAGGGAGCAAAAGGCTATTTACAATTTGTACAGAAACCAGATGGCAGTTATAAGAGTCGAGGGGCATGAAAGGGAAGCAGTGGTTGGGAAAGGAGTGACACAGGGTTGTAGCCTGTCCCCGATGTTATTCAATCTGTATATTGAGCAAGCAGTAAGGAAACAAAAGAAAAATTCGGAGTAGGTATTAAAATCCATGGAGAAGAAATAAAAACTTTGAGGTTCGCCGATGACATTGTAATTCTGTCAGCGACAGCAAAGGACTTGGAAGAGCAGTTGAATGGAATGGACAGTGTCTTGAAAGGAGGATATAAGATGAACATCAACAAAAGAAAAACAAGGATAATGGAATGTAGCCTAATTAAGTCGGGTGATGCTGAGGGAATTAGATTAAGAAATGGGACACTTAAAGCAGTGAAGGAGTTTTGCTATTTAGTGAGTAAAATAACTGATGATGGTCGAAGTAGAGAGGATATAAAATGTAGACTGGCAATGGCAAGGAAAGTGTTTCTGAAGAAGAGAAATTTGTTAACATCGAGTATAGATTTAAGTGTCAGGAATTCGTTTCTGAAAGTATTTGTATGGAGTGTAGCCATGTATGGAAGTGAACATTGGCCGATAACCAGTTTGGACAAGAAGAGAATAGAAGCTTTCGAAATGTGGTGCTACAGAAGAATGCTGAAGATAAGGTGGGTAGATCACGTAACTAATGAGGAGGTATTGAATAGGATTGGGGAGAAGAGAAGTTTGTGGCACAACTTGACCAGAAGAAGGGATCGGTTGGTAGAACATGTTTTGAGGCATCAAGGGATCACAAATTTAGCATTGGAGGGCAGCGTGGAGGGTAAAAATCGTAGAGGGAGACCAAGAGATCAATACACTAAGCAGATTCAGAAGGATGTAGGTTGCAGTAGGTACCGGGAGATGAAGAAGCTTGCACAGGATAGAGTAGCATGGAGAGATGCATCAAACCAGTCTCAGGACTGAAGACCACAACAACAACAACAACAATTACGAGGTTTAGGAATTTTTCTGTTTCGTGCTTATATTAAATGAGAAAAGAATTTTGTGGGTGGATTAAATGGGAACCAGTTTTGTTCTGAGGTCACACAAAAATGAGAATCGCTATCCATAATAAATATTTTTAATTTCAATTTTAAAATTTTTGCGGGGAGGTTACAACGTTGGAAAATCGCAGTGTCGTGTCCCAGGCGCCGCAGAGCAAAGCGGCAGAATTCTACACCGACGTTCGAAATCACGTCCTCCGGGCGGCTGACGCAGTGGCAGACGACGAGGGTGGGATTTGTGTCGATGCGAGATGCGGACGACACTCGCCTGGTCGACCACGCGTTCCCCGGCACGACGCACCGCGGGCTGAACGACCGCCGCAGACGGGACGGCTGCCTCGTGAGCTGCGTCGGCCGCAGCCCTCGTCGCCTGGCGCCGGGACTGCCCGCTCGCGCTGCTGGCCTCATAAGTCGTGCGAGTGCCTCACGCGACGGGCAGCGTCGACCGGGATGGCCGTCCCTGCCGTTCCGACAGCATTTCTTCGGCATTCGCCGTACAGAAGAGGCACGTCCAACTTCTCCTCATCAGCGTGCGAGGAGCCTTACAGCGGAAATGACCTGCCGACAGGAGACACAGTTCCTGCTGGTCCCGCAATGCAGACGAATATACAGTCGACATGCTTATACAAACAAGTAGCCTACCATGAGCGTGTTTAAACGCAATAGCCGACTTCTGCCGACTTGCCTTTCAGTCTTAGAATATTTATCTGATTATTTTGCGAAAAATTTCAACTCCAAAATTAACAATCATTATATTCCTGTACTCGCCTCTTCAAGCGCATTCGGACGCCATTGAAAACAAGTATATCATCGTATTTTAAAAAAATCACACTCGCTTCAATATCTCGATGTATTCTTAACATTCTCTGTGACTCACCAGAATACATACCCGCAAACCACTGCCCATCGTCAGGACTACAGGTTCCACAAATGTATGCCATATTATACCAAATGTAAGCAAACCCGAACTCACATACGGGCCGCACTGGGTAGCCGCGCGGTCTGCGGCGCCTTGTCACGGTCCGTGCGGCTCCTCCCGTCGGAGGTTCGAACCTTCCCTCGGACATGGCAGTGTCTATTTTCCATAGTGCAAGTTAGTTTAAGTTAGATTAAGTAGTGTGTAGTCTTAGGGACCGATGATCTCTGCAGTTTGGTCCCATAAGACCTTACCACAAATTTCCAAAAAAACATTTTTTCACATACTGTCGTCTGTTTATTGTCACGGCTGTCATACAAAGTGCTCAAAACGTTGATAACGAGAATTGCTATAAAATGATTTTCGAGAAATAATACTGCACGTTGAGTTACATCTGGAGTTACCGGCATCACAGGCCCGTGTTGTAACGCATTCCGTGCCTTTGGCAGTCATCGGTGTTTCCTAACAGAATGCTTGTTTTAATTTTTCCCACATATGAAAACATAGTTGTGTTAAGTTTGGCGAGTGAGCAGACCATTTCGCGTTTTCTGAACGACCGTTCCAGTGCTCTCCAAGTATTCTCTTCCGAGGCTCCGCCGCCAGAAGTGAGAAAGTGGGGTTCACGATGATGAAACACTGGCTGCCTTATGTCCCCCAGTAGCTGCGGCGGCAGCACATCTGAGGAACTCGAGATGCCCGGGTGTGTTTAGATTCCCGTCAGTAGACCGCAGACCACGATGCGGGTCTCGAAAAACACGCACTCAATGAGAATATACCGATGTCGTCGCTTTTGTCGACTTCCTTGAGTCGTATTGAATTTTCAGCTGACGATTACAGCGTGTTGCGAAGATTGACTTGCCCACGGTGTGTAAGCGGTTGTTCTTCCTTAAGGTAAGTTCTCCTTGTTGCAACTGTTGCCATTATCGTTCAACAATGATCGTGGAACGACAATCGTAGAACGCTAGTGCTCTGAATTGTACTGTGTTCGTTCCACCGTCTGCCGACACGGTCATTAAACGGCGATCGTCCGTCTCGAATAGTCCCTACGGTCGCTCGCGATTTCTGTTGTGGAAGGCCACATGCGTCACGGCGCCGTTTGATGTTTTACCGGATTCCAGATACAGGATACTTGTGAAACTGTCGTACGCGCAGATCTCCACTCCATCGCTACCTCGGAGACGCAAGTAGGCCGACTATAGCACGACGTTCAAACTCACTTGAATCTTGATAAACTGTCATTCTAGCAGTAGTAACCTATTTAACAAGTGCGCCAGACACTTGTTGTCTTAGACTCACGCGCCAAAGACACTAGTATAGGCATGCGTATTCAAATACAGAGATATGTAAACAGGCAGAATACGGCGCTGCGGTCGGCAACGCTCATATAAGTAACAAGTGTCTGGCGCATGTATTCGATCGGGTACTGCTGCTACAATTGCAGATTATCAATATTTAAGTGAGTTTGTACGTGGTGTTACAGTCGGCGCACGAGCGATGGGACACAGCATCTCCGAGGTAGTGGTGAAGTGCGGATTTTCCCGTACGACCATATCAGGAGTGTACTGTGAATATGAGGACTCCGGTAAAACGTCAGATCTCTGACATCGCTGCGGCCGGAAAAAGATCATTCAAGAACGGGACCGATGTCAATTGAAGAGAATCGTCCAACGTGACAGACGTCCGACTCTTCCGCAAATTGCTGCAGATTTCAATGCTGGGCCAGCAGGAAGTGTCAGCGTGCGAATCATTCAGCGAAACGTCATCGATATGGGCTTCCGGAGCCGAAGGCCCTTGGACTGTTTATGGCTGGAAGCATGTTGCCTGGTCGGACGAGTTTCGTTTCAAATTGTATCGAGCAGATGGACGTGTATCGCTGAAACAACCGGTTTTCGGCTGTATAAATTTTTTCCACTCAACCTGAACTTGAAAAGCGCTCAAACTAACCTGTTTCTGAAGTAACCGATTGTCGGTTTATCGTTCCTATTACGTCCTGTATAAAGTAGAAATCGAACAAACACTGAAAAATTTTTCTCCTTAGTTTCGTGATACATACACTCCTGGAAATTGAAATAAGAACACCGTGAATTCATTGTCCCAGGAAGGGGAAACTTTATTGACACATTCCTGGGGTCAGATACATCACATGATCACACTGACAGAACCACAGGCACATAGACACAGGCAACAGAGCATGCACAATGTCGGCACTAGTACAGTGTATATCCACCTTTCGCAGCTATGCAGGCTGCTATTCTCCCATGGAGACGATCGTAGAGATGCTGGATGTAGTCCTGTGGAACGGCTTGCCATGCCATTTCCACCTGGCGCCTCAGTTGGACCAGCGTTCGTGCTGGACGTGCAGACCGCGTGAGACGACGCTTCATCCAGTCCCAAACATGCTCAATGGGGGACAGATCCGGAGATCTTGCTGGCCAGGGTAGTTGACTTACACCTTCTAGAGCACGTTGGGTGGCACGGGATACATGCGGATGTGCATTGTCCTGTTGGAACAGCAAGTTCCCTTGCCGGTCTAGGAATGGTAGAACGATGGGTTCGATGACGGTTTGGATGTACCGTGCACTATTCAGTGCCCCTCGACGATCACCAGTGGTGTACGGCCAGTGTAGGAGATCGCTCCCCACACCATGATGCCGGGTGTTGGCCCTGTGTGCCTCGGTGGTATGCAGTCCTGATTGTGGCGCTCACCTGCACGGCGCCAAACACGCATACGACCATCATTGGCACCAAGGCAGAAGCGACTCTCATCGCTGAAGACGACACGTCTCCATTCGTCCCTCCATTCATGCCTGTCGCGACACCACTGGAGGCGGGCTGCACGATGTTGGGGCGTGAGCGGAAGACGGCCTAACGGTGTGCGGGACCGTAGCCCAGCTTCATGGAGACGGTTGCGAATGGTCCTCGCCGATACCCCAGGAGCAACAGTGTCCCTAATTTGCTGGGAAGTGGCGGTGCGGTCCCCTACGGCACTGCGTAGGATCCTACGGTCTTGGCGTGCATCCGTGCGTCGCTGCGGTCCGGTCCCAGGTCGACGGGCACGTGCACCTTCCGCCGACCACTGGCGACAACATCGATGTACTATGGAGACCTCACGCCCCACGTGTTGAGCAATTCGGCGGTACGTCCACCCGGCCTCCCGCATGCCCAATATACGCCCTCTCTCAAAGTCCGTCAACTGCACATACGGTTCACGTCCACGCTGTCGCGGCATGCTACCAGTGTTAAAGACTGCGATGGAGCTCCGTATGCCACGGCAAACTGGCTGACACTGACGGCGGCGGTGCACAAATGCTGCGCGGCTAGCGCCATTCGACGGCCAACACCGCGGTTCCTGGTGTGTCCGCTGTGCCGTGCGTGTGATCATTGCTTGTACAGCCCTCTCGCAGTGTCCGGAGCAAGTATGGTGGGTCTGACACACCGGTGTCAATGTGTTCTTTTTTCCATTTCCAGGAGTGTAGAATCAAAACAATTAAATAAGCAAACAAAAGAAAACACCGAGCGTCAACCGTTCGCTGCTTTTCTCGAAAAGTGATGGGTGGCTGAATTCCAAAAGACATCAGTGTTCGCCTAACGGTTCTAAGTTTTAGAAACTGCGCCCAAAAATCGAGGATCGCGCGAGGGTTACAACCAGATTGAGGCGTGTTATGTAGACACTGGGAAAAGATCAGCTACCTTGTATTTTTACTGAATGCTGTGAATGAATTGTTAAGTTTCTAATTTATTACTCTTTTATGGCAGACAAATATTTAATCCCTTAAAGCACGTGAAGCATTGCAGGTCAGTGCTATGTCGGTTCGGAAAACATTTTACCAGTAGAATGGGAAAACGACTCAAAGCTGCAAATTGTTACCTTTTTTTCATTCGATGACTAGTTTCGGGCCGAGACTCATTTTTAAATCACCATAACATAGTCGAAAATGGCATTTCCGAAAAAGTAAAAAAAATGTGCAATGAACATTTACAGTGCGTACAGATAAGTTATCTGTATGCACTGAACATTGCATATTTTTGGCGTTTTCGGAAATACAATTTTCGGATGTGTTATGATGATTTGAAAATGGTAATGATGATTCATCGAATGAGTGAAGGGTAAAAATTTGCAACTCGGATTGGTTTTTCTGGTTCTACTGACTAACGGAAGTTGCTGACCCGAGCTGCTCCAGCACGCTGGAAGTTGGACAGTATTTTACGTCACCTCGAAAGCATGTCTGCAGAGCGGCGCTGGCGCCATCGGCAGTGCGAGACACCGCCGTGCAGGCCGTGCGGGGGCGGGCCCCGCTACGCACCGCACGCACCCGGAGGATGCTAAGTTCACCGGACTTAGATACGATGTGACGTCATTGTGACGTACACACGCTACGTCGAAAACGGTAGAAACCGTGTATCGACTATTCGACTTTTGTGAACTTTCGAGAGATTGTGACGGGGTAGCGCTGTGCTCTGCGCCATTCGTTTAAATGTGTTTTGCGTTCCTTGCGTTTAAATCGTGTATTGTACTGTGTTTGTGTCCTGTGGGTTGTTTTTCGTTTGCTCGTCTCTAATTATGTGTTCAGCATTCGAGAGACTAATCAGAGAAAACCTTACCACCATGGAATGCTTTGACACTGCATTCAATCATTTCATACGTCAATCAGTACTAGACACTAACCTTTGGTTAAGATTACATTGAGAAATCCACTTCCCCTCGTATTTCATCTCCGGTCGACGATTTTTCTTCAACAATGCCTCATATTTTTCTTTTTAAGTTCGAAATTCAATCATTCTACACACCAGTCATTACTGGACACTAAGGTACCTGTCTCTGCGGTCCGAGTGTAAAATTACTTGGAATTATGGTTGATAAAAGACTATCTTGGGAAGGACATATACATTACTCAGCTAACAAACTTGCACGAGTTCTCTTTCACCTATATAAGTTAAGAAAAAAAAGTCAGCAAGAGTATGCTGCTACAATCTAATATGTACTGACAAGACCAATTGTATGAAACCATACTAAAATGTTGATAATAAATAAATATTATTTTCGGCGTAAGCATTCAATACAACAATCACACAATCTAATGTGGTCGGGACATAAGAAGACTTCACTTTTTTACGTGGTGTTTTCAAGGCTACGGTCAGGAATATTTCTATCAATATCCAGCTCTTTTATTTTGGCGAAATACATATACGCTGCCACACTGAGCTGTTTTCAGAATCGCACGTGTCAAAACAAACCACTAGCTGACGACAGTTTGGAATCTCGAACGTTCGTAAAAGTCGATAGGTGTGTTAATCGACTAAAGCGTATATACGTCATAATGACGTCACATCATATCCAGGTTGGGTGAACTTAGCATCCTCCCACGCACCCGCGTCCCTTGTGAGGCGGCGCCCGCGGTGGCTCCGGTGTCGGTGGACTCCGCCGACGACCGACGTCGGCCGGAGGCGGCCGGCCGGTCTTTTCAGAACAGTCCGCCGCTGCGTGGGCCGCCACACTACAGCACCTCTTCTCTCCCGAACGTACAGACTTCGGACGACAATCGGTGAAGTTCAGATGAGTTAGTTTTCTGCGGTCAAACCGGCCGATTTTCTCAAGCACTAAATATGGAGCGTCAGAAACTGATAAGAGTGTGTTTCTGGTATCCTGAGGATGAAAATATATCGGGATATAATCCGGAATACATGGACTGCAATCGCAGGTTTATTCGAAACCTCATCTAGCAAAATCTTTATTGGAAATATTAGGCATAGATCATAACCTCCAAAAATAATTTATTCGAGTCAAAAGGGTGGCGTATCGTATATAGGATAAACCTTGGTAAGTTGGTGGCATTGCTTATTTCGTGACACTTTGTGGATTCCTCTAAACGGATTTATCAACCACGCCAGAAGTGCAGCCTCTGGCCCACACGTAGCAGCACACGGCCCCTACCTGCGGCCTCGGCAGCACAGTCAGTTGTTTCCTCCCGTCGGGGGTAACTGGCTTTCGCTTTCGCGCTGGAGAATCCCACGTGCTTTCAAAGTGCTGATTACTCCTCATACTAACAAAGCAACATTTTTTGATTTTGCTCAGTTGTTTATGTGATATAAATAAATTTTTCTGATTAAGGTTTGTGTTTTTGCGTTCGTTAGTTTAGACGTAATAGCCTCAGCTGCGCTAAAGTGCGCGTCATTTACGATGACGGCCGAGTTTAGGTTCGTTCTGCGCATCTGACGTCACAAAACACAGTCAGCCAATGAACAGAGAACGACGCTGCCAGAGCACAGACTGCAGTGCAGAGCACGGACGAGTGTCTTCAGTTTTAGAAACGTTCAGTCATAAATAAAGTAACTGAACGAAAGCAATGTCTTGATAGCAGACTTTCTACAAAAGGAAGTTTGGATAAAGCATTCTTTATACCAATTGCTTCATATTCTATTAATTAATTAAACCAAACAAGCAATAAGCCTCCTAATTCAGGAGATAGCAAGAACATTCATTCGCAATAAAGAACGGCGGTAATTGTTTATTTCCTATTACACTTCGACGAAACGTAATTCATAGTCATACCAACAGTGTTTGTCGGTATTTTGCGTGATTCTTTAAACTCCTCCAGGAAGCCAATTGAATGACAAGCTGTGGTAGCGTAACGGTTAAGGTGTTTGGATTGAAAACAAAAGGTTCTGAATTCAAACCTTATACGATGCTTAATATTTTCATTATTTAAAAACAATATCGAAGTGTCTTACTTCATGAATTTTATTCGTTTGAATGTAATTTTTTGAAATATCTAGTGGCAACTAAAATCAACCATACGGAAAGTATACGCTGTGGACTTTTACATCTGTAAACTCTTCAAAATTTTGTGCAATGGTTTACTACATTTAATGCTGCACAATAACTGCGTTGAACATCGAAACAAAATTAAATCATTTATTGGGGGGGGGGCGGGGAAGGGGGAAGGTAATCAGTCAAGAAGATGTGTAAAAATCAAATTTTTGGGCCAAATAGTTTTTGTGAAATCTAATGATAAGTGTGTCAAATCAGTCGGAACACCATGTCTGCACAGGCGAGCAGTGCAGTGATGACAAAATCGCGCACAGCGCGGAATGCGGGGAGCACGTCTCTGTAGCAGCGAAAGGCTTAATGCGGCCGTGGCGGCTTTACTTCATAAACTGCGCGCTCCCCCCTAAACGTAAGTATGCCAACTATACTATAGTATGGCGCGTGCGTCGTTTGCAACTGGCAACGCAGCAATCTCCCGCGTCTGGGCGGGCGTGCGCGAGCCGCCAAGATAAAAGAATTGAACTATAGCAAACATCTTAGCATACTGGCTAATAAACGTTTTTAAAAGCGGATATTTAATTATTTGTAGCAGCATGCCCATGGTATAGATAGAGCACTTCATTTTAAACCAGATAATATAATAAATTTACATATCACGAATTAACCAAGCTATCACGAACTTAACCTTTTTTTTTTTTTCTTCTGCATGTTAGATGTCTCCAAAATATCGCTATTATGCTATTATTACAGCAGCAAGGTTGGTAAAAGAGGAGAAGTACTCAGTTTACAAGGCATCAAAGCAATGTCAAGTGCCGTGGCCTACCCCAAAAGACTTTCTTAGCAGGACTGAAGGTGAATGTGTAGGCGTACCTAAATTAGGGAAACCTCTGCTTTACCTGTACAAATGGAACAAAGAATATGCAATCACATACTTTCCATGCAGGAATTGACTGTCATTCAGATTCTAAAACTGGCTTATAAGCTAGCTACAGCAACTGGTAGAGAACATCCCTTCAGTGAAGAAGAACAAGCTGCAGGGGACTGGTGGTGGAAAGATTTTAAAACACATTATGGGCTTCCCTTAAGAGTGCCTGAAAATATAGCTGCTTATAGGTCACCAGTGGGAAATAAGTCAATAATTACTGACTTTTATGAAGAATTAGAACCATTAGTCACAGATCTAGGAGTTCAAAATCGTCCAGATCTAGTATGGAATTGTGATAAGACAGGGCTCTTACATGTGTTGTAAGCATCCAAGATCGTTACAACAATTGGAAAAAAGTATGTATATAGCAGAATGTTTGCTGATAGAGGTGAAATTCACACAGTTCTTGCCTGTGTCAATGCTAGCGGTCACTGGAAACCACCTATGGTAATATTTAAGGGTGTTCGAATGTCAGAAAATCTTCTGAAAGACGTAATTCCTGGCACCGTTCATCACCAAAAGGGACGATCCATGGAGAACTCTTTTCTGGAATGGACCAAACATTTCATACAATGCATACCTCCTGCAAGACCTATAATTTTAGTAATGGATTCCCATGGATCCCATATTTCCGCAGTAGCCCAAACACTATTAAGTCTAAACTGAAGAGATTCCTCATGGGTCACTCCTTCTATTCTGTCGAGGAAGAGCTGAAAAATTAAGCAAATTCCAGTGTTACATTGTTGATTTTATTTATTTAAACTTACGACTTGTCACCTGAATATGTTTCTTATATTTCATTTTATCTGTTTCTACTATCGTGTTATAATTTCATGTATTGACTCGTTCCATGACCATGAACACTTCTCCTTAATTTGGTCCCACGGAACAATAAAAAAAAATAAAAAAAGGTCATTGATCTGGCCAAGAAGAACCAGATCTTTCTTCTGACATTTTCTTCTCACATTCTGCAGCCATTGGATGTAGGGGTATATGTTGTTGTTGTGGTCTTCAGTCCTGGGACTCGTTTGATGCAGCACTCCATGCTACTCTATCCTGTGCAAGCTTCTTCATCTCCCAGTACCTACTGCAACCTACATCCTTCTGAATCTGCTTAGTGTATTCATCTCTTGGTCTCCCTCTATGATTTTACCCCCCACGCTACCCTCCAATACTAAATTGGTGATCCCTTGATGCCTCAGAACTTGTCCTACCAACCGATCCCTTCTTCTAGTCAAGTTGTGCCACAAACACCTCTTCCCCCCAGTTCTATTCAATACCTCTACATTAGTTATGTGATCTACCCATCTAATCTTCAGCATTCTTCTGCAGCACCATATTTCGAAAGCTTCTATTCTCTTCTTGTCCAAACTACACTCCTGGAAATGGAAAAAAGAACACATTGACACCGGTGTGTCAGACCCACCATACTTGCTCCGGACACTGCGAGAGGGCTGTACAAGCAATGATCACACGCACGGCACAGCGGACACACCAGGAACCGCGGTGTTGGACGTCGAATGGCGCTAGCCGCGCAGCATTTGTGCACCGCCGCCGTCAGTGTCAGCCAGTTTGCCGTGGCATACGGAGCTCCATCGCAGTCTTTAACACTGGTAGCATGCCGCGACAGCGTGGACGTGAACCGTATGTGCAGTTGACGGACTTTGAGCGAGGGCGTATAGTGGGCATGCGGGAGGCCGGGTGGACGTAACGCCGAATTGCTCAACACGTGGGGCATGAGGTCTCCACAGTACATCGATGTTGTCGCCAGTGGTCGGCGGAAGGTGCACGTGCCCGTCGACCTGGGACCGGACAGCAGCGACGCACGGATGCACGCCAAGACCGTAGGATCCTACGCAGTGCCGTAGGGGACCGCACCGCCACTTCCCAGCAAATTAGGGACACTGTTGCTCCTGGGGTATCGGCGAGGACCATTCGCAACCGTCTCCATGAAGCTGGGCTACGGTCCCGCACACCGTTAGGCCGTCTTCCGTTCACGCCCCAACATCGTGCAGCCTGCCTCCAGTGGTGTCGCGACAGGCGTGAATGGAGGGACGAATGGAGACGTGTCGTCTTCAGCGATGAGAGTCGCTTCTGCCTTGGTGCCAATGATGGTCGTATGCGTGTTTGGCGCCGTGCAGGTGAGCGCCACAATCATGAGTGCATACGACCGAGGCACACAGGGCCAACACCCGACATCATGGTGTGGGGAGCGATCTCCTACACTGGCCGTACACCACTGGTGATCGTCGAGGGGACACTGAATAGTGCACGGTACATCCAAACCGTCATCGAACCCATCGTTCTACCATTCCTAGACCGGCAAGGGAACTTGCTGTTCCAACAGGACAATAAACGTCCGCATGTATCCCGTGCCACCCAACGTGCTCTAGAAGGTGTAAGTCAACTACCCTGGCCAGCAAGATCTCCGGATCTGTCCCCCATTGAGCATGTTTGGGACTGGATGAAGCGTCGTCTCACGCGGTCTGCACGTCCAGCACGAACGCTGGTCCAACTGAGGCGCCGGGTGGAAATGGCATGGCAAGCCGTTCCACAGGACTACATCCAGCATCTCTACGATCGTCTCCATGGGAGAATAGCAGCCTGCATTGCTGCGAAAGGTGGATATACACTGTACTAGTGCCGACATTGTGCATGCTCTGTTGCCTGTGTCTATGTGCCTGTGGTTCTGTCAGTGTGATCATGTGATGTATCTGACCCCAGGAATGTGTCAATAAAGTTTCCCCTTCCTGGGACAATGAATTCACGGTGTTCTTATTTCAATTCCCAGGAGTGTATTTATCGTCCATGTTTCACTTCCATACATGGCTACAATCCATACGAATACTTTCAGAAACGATTTCCTGACACTTAAATCAATACTCGATGTTAACAAATTTCTCTTCTTGAGAAACGCTTTCCTTGACATTGCCAATGTACATTTTATATCCTCTTTACTTCGACCATCGTCAGTTATTTTGCTCCCCAAATAGCAAAACTCCCTTACTACTTTAAGTGTCTCATTTCTTAATGTAATTCCCTCAGCATCACCAAACTTAAATCGACTACATTCCATTATCCTCGTTTTGCTTTTGTTGATGTTCATCTTATATCCTCCTTTCAAGACACTGTCCATTCCGTTCAGCTGCTCTTCCAAGTCCTTCGCTGTCTCTGACAGAATTACAATGTCATCGGCGAACCTCAAAGTTTTTATTTCTTCTCCATGGATTTTAATACCTACTCCGAACTTTTCCTTTGTATCCTTTACTGCTTGCTCAAGATACAGATTGAATAGCACGGGGAGAGGCTACATCCCTGTCTCACTCCCTTCCCAACCACTGCTCCCCTTTCATGTACCTCGACTCTTACAACTGCCATCTGGTTTCTGTACAAATTGTAAATAGCCTTTCGCTCTCTGTATTTTAGCCCTGACACCGTTAGAATTTGAAAGAGAGTATTCCAGTCAACATTGTCAAAATATTTCTCTAAGTCTACAAATGCCAGAAACGTAGGTTTGCCTTTTCTTAATCTAGCTTCTAAAATAAGTCGTAGGGTCAGTATTGCCTCACGTGTAACCATATTTCTACGGAATCCAAACTGATCTTCCCCGAGGTCGTCTACTACCAGTTTTTCCATTCGTCTGTAAAGAATTCGTGTTAGTATTTTGCAGCCGTGACTTTTTAAACTGATAGTCCGGTAATTTTCACATCTGACAACACCTGCTTTCTTTGGGATTGGAATTATTATATTCTTCTTGAAGTCTGAGGGTATTTCTCCTGTCTCATACATCTTGCTCACCAGATGGTAGAGTTTTGTCAGGACTGGCTCTCCCAAGGCTGTCAGTAGTTCTAATGGAATATCGTCTATTCCCGGGGCCTTGTTTCGAATCAGATCTTTCAGTGCTCTGTCAAACTCCTCACGCAGTATCATATCTCCCATCTCATCTTCATCTGCATCCGCTTCCACTTCCATAATATTGTCCTCAAATACATCGCCCTTGTATAGACCCTCTATATATTTCTTCCACCTTTTTGCTTTCCATTCTTAGCTTAGAACTGGGTTTCCATCTGAGCTCTTGATATTCATACAAGTGGTTCTCTTTTCTCCAGAGGTCTCTTTAATTGTCCTGTAGGCAGTATCTATCTTACCCCTAGTGAGACAAACCTCTACATCCTTACATTTGTCCTCTAGCCATCCCTGATTAGCCATTTTGCACTTCCTGTAGATCTCATTTTTGAGACGTTTGTATTCCTTTCTGCCTGCCTTACTTACTGCATTTTTATATTTTCTCCTTTCATCAATTAAATTCAATATTTCTTCTGTTACCCAAGGATTTCTACTAGCCTTCGTCTTTTTACCTACTTGATCCTCTGCTGCCTTCACTACTTCATCCCTCAACGCTACCCATTCTTCTTGTACTGTATTTCTTTCCCCCATTCCTGTCAGTTGTTCCCTTATGGTCTCCCTGAAACTCTGTACAGCCTCTGGTTTAGTCAGTTTATCTATGTTCCATCTCCTCAAATTCCCACCTTTTTGCAGTTTCTTCAGTTTTAATCTACAGCTCACAACCAATAGATTGTGGTCAGAGTGCACATCTGCCTCTGGAAATGTCTTACAACTTAAAACCTGGTTCCTAAATCTCTGTCTTAGCATTATATAATCTATCTGAAACCTGTAGGGGTATTTCGGCAACTTAAAAGATCATGGGGAAAATCTTTAAATAGCTACATGGTCAAGAATCCAGGTCTCAGACCCCAAAACCTGACAAATTGTTGAAACCTTCTTACTACAGTGCTTTCAGTCCTGAGATCATCATATCAGCTTTTAGGAAGACTGGGATATATCCATTTAATCCTGCCACTGTGACTGATGAGGCAATAGCAACATCAAAGCCGACAGACAAACCTGCAGAAGACAATCTGGAGCCAGCATTAGATGATCCAGAAAGTCATTCAGAGGTGAATGACCTTCGTGCTCTGCCTGTCTTAACAGATGATGGGAACAAATGCAAGCGGAGGAGAAAGACAGATAGCAAGGTAAAATGTCTGACTCCAATTCAAGAAGCAGTTCCCAAAAGGAACCAGAGGTAGGCCTATGCATTTTCTAAAATATTATCCTACGTGCTTCATTAACAGAGTTGACAGTTGTTCCTTTGAGTTGTTGTTTATTTATTTTAATGAAATTCACTGATTTATAGGTAGGCCACGAAAGGAAGATACATTAAATCTACAACCAAGCAGCTCTGGAGTGACAAAGAAGAGGACAAAAGATACCAATAAATGTGGATCCTGTGGCCACATTTATCTAGAAGACGTGAGGAAAAAATCAGGGCACTATGGATACAGTGTAGTATGTGTTTAATGTGGTACCATTCGAAGTGTCAACATAATTTTGAAGAGAGTGAGGACGTTTTTATGTGCAACAAGTGTCGAAACCTTTCTGATGCAGACTAAAATGAGGCTTTCATTTAATTAGTAAATTCAATGCAGTGTTTTTGCTCATTACTTCGTCAGTACTTTATCATTATTATCATAAATAAGCCTCACTGTCGTAAAATGACAGAATAATATCTTTTATAGAAATACAATGCTTTCATTATTTAATTAATGCATTATCACGAAATTACCCAAGTAATGTCACGAACTTACTAAGGGGTGTCACGAAATAACCTACAAAATTATTCGTTCATGAAATTATAAGGGAGAGAATGTAGAATCAACTAATCATAACATTGTGCATACTGAGTAATGCATTTAAGGACAGGCTTACATATATAATTCAGCAGGCTTTTAAAATATTTTTTATATACTTTAAATTAAGTTAATACAGAAATCCTCACGAAATTGCCATGGTTTACCCTACTTATAGCTACTGTACTGGGTCTTTTTTGGGGCAGGCTGTCATTAGTTGCGCACAACTTATCATTACTCCTTACTGGTGTTTTATGCCAGTAGGACAGTGATTGTGTTGATATGAAGTGGTTTGCAAAGGTGGTGCACAGTGTGTACTTCGACTTGTAAGTGCTGTAGGTTATCACAGTATCTTACGCTACACCTTACGTTTGTGTTTTACTCGTGTGATCAGTGACACTGATTGACAGTTAATTGACACATGTCTGCACAACTTTAAACAAACACAGCGAACCAGAGTGTTTACAACTTGCTTTTATATCGAGTATTAACGAAACGTTTCTCCCGTCATCTCATATATTCGTACAAGTCTGGTTCTAGGCGCTACAGTCTAGGCGCTACAGTCTGTAACCGCGCGACCGCTACGGTCGCAGGTTCGAATGTCTCGGGCATGGATGTGTGATGTCCTTACGTTAGTTAGGTTTAAGTAGTTCTAAGTTCTAGGGGACTGATGACCTTAGCAGTTAAGTCCCATAGTGCTCAGAGCCATTTTTTGTATAGTACTCGCCACGTTCTTTACGAGACAGGAAATCTCATTCCACGGATTCGGCGTCTCTTTAGAAACAGAAGCCGCTATGCAGCACTCGTATCCAACGAGAGGGGCGTCTGTAGAACCTAACCTACTTGATTCATAGTATGGTTTCTAAGCTAACCTAACCTCCTTTGGCCCAGTCACAAAATGACGAAGGAGATCGGGCCCAGTGTGGGCACGCTGTCGGCTGGCTCTGTCGGGCGACGTCTGGCGACGGTGTCTGACGACCGTTGTCGGTGCCGCTGCGATGGCAGCCGTACGGCCGGGGACGTCGCTGTCTCAGCAGTTCCGTACCGGTTCTTACGCCATGTGTTTGTTCCTCGTTTCTGTCGGCGTTGTTAGTAAAATAGCACTGATCGCCTTTCCTATTTTGTATAATAAGGCAATATGTCGAACTGATATTACGGTTTATCACTCTGTATTCAGTAAAAAATAAAAAAAGCGCGTGATACAGCGGAGACCAAAGGAATACCGGAAAATACCGGTTATTCGGAACTAAAATAACGGTATCGGCTTTAACCGGTCGGTTTTTCCCATGCCTGCCAGGCGCTACTGTGCCACCACCCTTCTATTGACAAAGCTGTGAGCTGTGCAGGTAAAGTCATCGCTAATCACCCAGGGCTCCGGAATGTCACTTACGAAAAATCGCGGAATTTGTCACTTTCCTCGTTCGATCGCAAAATCTTATAAATCGGATGCCAGTAGTTTACTGACTTAGTAAACTGGTAGTTATTTAATGTCGACATTAGACCTGGATTTTTGTTCTCAAGACTGAGATGCTGACGCCGCTCTTTGAGGCGACCCTTTCGCGGAGGAGCCCGCGATCGGGCGGTAGCACAGACGCTGCCAGGGCGGCCACGCTCCACTCCAGGATGGGCCGCACGTGTGATTCGTAAACCAGTCTGGGACCGGCTGCACTTCCTCTGTATCCTACCAACAAATCGATGCCCACCACCCTCTCCACTCACTGCAGAGCCTGCGTGCTCATTCTATTCCGTATCTCTACAACGTGTGACACGCAGCCATTTGTTAACGATTCCAGCTGTGACTCATCGATAATGCAGTCACAGGATACTACGATTTTTTCGTTTTGTCAAGTACATAATACTACATTCCCGAACATTTCAAGCAAGTTACCGATCTTTGTACACCTTGAAATGTTTTAAAAACCTCACTGAGTATTTTATGCATCTTTTGTCAAACACTACTTCCATACACAGAATTGCATTACCTGCAAAATGTTTGAGGTTACTATTAATACTGTCTGCATGGTCATTAATGGGACATCACGAACACGAACAGCTACGATCTCAACACAATTCCCTAAGGCAAGAAGTTACTTCTACATCCGCCGATGAATCTCCGATGCGTGACAACTTTCTTCTTCTTCCCTACCAAAAAATGCTCGATCCAGTCACAAATTTCGCTCGATACACCGTGCAATTGTACTTTTGATAATAAGAATAGATGTAGTACTGATTCAAATGACTTTCGGAAATCGAGAAGTACTGGGTCTACCTGACTGCCTCCACTCGTGGCTTTTAGTATGCCGAGAGAGAAATAAGTGAGATGGGTTTCACGAGATTGACCTTTCCGAAAACCGTGCTACTTGACATAGAGGACCTCATTCCGTTCGAGGCACCTCACTATGTTTTAACTCACATTATCTGCTAAAATTGCACAACAAATCGATGTGGAGGATAGTTGGTGGCAGTTTTATGAATCGCTTCTGCTGCCCACCTTCCCTGCGCTCTCTTCCGACAACTGGGGACGGTTTTCTGTTTGAGACATTATAATTAACAGATTACACCTTATAAAAGAAAAGATTACGAAATGCGTCAATGCATAGCAGACGTGACAGAAAAGTTGATAGCGATCCGCTAAAACGTCCAGGTACGGACTTTTCGCACATTTTTCTCGACAATAATAGTAAGCAGTGCACACAACACCGCACGTTAGTCAACAGTGTCTACTTTATTGCTACGAGACTGTTGCATATTTAAAATTGAGAGCGAGTCTAAACGTTCCGTAGTGCTCCCACGTCATTCGAATTTGATGGATCATAAGACGAACACTTTAAATTTTGCGATTAAAGTGATTTTCATTTTCTGTTTAAAAAAGTGATGTGGCGACAACTGCTGGACAAACTTTCCTCACCCTACTGTACGACAAATCGCAGAAAAAACGTCGCGTTCTGGACAGGTCTCTAGTGCGGTGCATTAATTAAACTCCATACTTTCGTAGTATGCAAGTATATATCCACCAAATAAGGTACTTTAGTTTTGCAAACACGTAAACAAACGTGGCGGCGCGTCGCTTTGCTTCTTTCAGCCAGCCGCGGTTTCCCACACATCAGGCCGTCACCAGAAACTTCATTTGACAGGACAGTGAAAATAGTACCGCACGAATACTGCGGTGAGCGTCCTCGGTGCTGTGTCGTACCGCCAGAAGCACGTCCGTGTGGCGTCACGTGTCCCGTGCTGTGACCGGCCGACAGGAGAACAGGAAGCGGCTGCCGTGTCGATTTAACATCCGCGCACTTATTTGTCAATCGTGAACCAACGAGTCTGCTAATTTAATCTCACTTTTGGAGCAGACGCTGTTTGTCTATGCTCCAAATGCAGGTACAACATTTCTAACATACTCTGGCACTGTCTTTAAAGAAGAAGAAAGCAAGATGCTGGTCCAGAGGTGATTTAGAATGAGAAATACACAAGCTGTAACCTGTTAAAGGGAAATGATACACTCGGAACGTGACGGCTACGTCAGCTTTCTGCGAATGGACAGGGAAACTTCGAATAACTTGTTTGGAGCACCTTCCCGCTCACATTGAAAAACAAGACACAAGTATGAGAAAATTTATTCTCTTCTACTTGGTATTCTATGACAGATTATTAAGGTACCACAATGTGGGAACATGAAGCCTACATCGCCCTTGGAAGAATTTCGACTTTTTATTTTACTGCGTGTTGTGCGTAGAATGCTGATTTTCTTCTTAACCTTATCCTGCGTACACTATGGCTGGGAAAGATGCGACACGTTGTAACCTCCCCACACGTAATAATAAAATGAATTTAAATATGAATAATTGAATGTGATTCTAATTTAATGTAACCTCTGAACAAAATTGGTTCCCATTTATCATCTCCATGCAGAAATGCATTCACATTTGATGTACCCACAAAATTCTTTTCTCATTTAATGTTAAGTTCGAAACAGAAAAATTCCTAAACCTCGAAATAAAAAAAAAATTCAGTAACCTGGTAAATTTTAGGACGACAGCAGCGCTGCGCCACGGCCCTGTATTCTGAATAAAAAAACCAAAAATTCTTACCTCAATAAAAACGGCGAATATATCTGCTCTTACCTAAAAAGTTTTCGGCACAGCTCCGTGTAATGCTGGCCTATACATTTGTGATTCGTGAAAGGAATGATCATGCATTGGATAAATTCTTTAAATTGAAATGAATGCTTTTTTTAAAAAAAATTACTTTATTTTATAAAATTATTGTTAGGGCAGTTAAAAAAAATTGGATGACAGTTCACATACATTACTAGATATGCGTAAGGCTGCCTCTTTACCTTATACAATAATACTCATCCTCCAGAGTCCCGACCAGAGCAGACTGCAGACAAGCGCAGACACGCGCAGACTAGTGCAGATACTCGCAGACTACTGCAGACTAGCGACAAGCAACAACTAACTACATACTGCTCTCTGGTCAGAGACTCTCCTACGCCTTGCCTATTGCAGGCAGCGCATACCTCTTACATAACCCTCCACTTGGGGGGGGGGGCAAAAATTTGGCAGCGATGGTGAGTCAATTGGACTTGCCATGAGCAACAAATTTTTCTTAATTAACTAAGTTTACAATCACAGAATATATACATATATATAAGTGCAGAACATGAAATAAAATACAGTGCACATGCACTGAGTACAGAACATATCAAGCAATGACAAATTGTATACGCAATGAGTACAAATCATATTAACAAATGACATAAAGTCCACACGCACTGTAGTTTTTTTTTACTATTTTACAAGAACTAGGATAGGAAAGGGAAGGATTGCATCATGGTTGTAGCACATTAGGTTGCACGCAGCTGCACTGAAAGTCCATATCTTTCTACAGAAGCACAACACCAAGTGAGACAATCTGAAGTTCTTATCCCTGAAGTATTAATCAGTGTAGCAAAGACACTGAAATGTCGTATTAATATTCCATGTTATCATTTTGGTAGTACATTATGTACACCAAACAGTGGGACCATAATAACATCTCCATCGCTCAAGGTGGTGGACAGCATGTCGTGTCAACACCACGTTCTTGTAAGGTACACCAACGTAGAATTAGTGCAAAAACCAAATATAGTGCTCCATGATCATGAGGATAGACAGGACAAACGGATATTGCAGTAATTTCTGGTAATTAGGTCAGAAGGTGAAGGACATTAAGTCTTATGCCAGGCATCATTGAGAATTACGCTAGTCTATCAACTGATTTGAGTAACTGGTGACACTCATCGCCCTGGTACTGAACATTTCTGTACCATGTATGAAGTATTACAGAATAATGTTCATAAGTCATCTGATTACACACAACATTGGCACTCATTGACCAGTTACAAACCATCAGAAGCCATCATTCAAAACAGGAGCTAATGAGTGTAGCATCAAGCTACTGGTATTCATATATATAGCATGAAAGTGACATAACAAATTTAAAATATAAGAAACAGTGGCATTCGTTGGCCAGCAAGTATTGAATATTACAAAACATTTTTCATCATTCAAGTGACATACGACATATTTAAAATAATTATTGGCACTGATTGATCAGTTACAAATCATCAGAGTCATCAGTCAGAACAGGAGCTAATGAGTGTAGCATCAAGCTACTGGTATTCATATACATAGCATGCAAGTGACATAATATAAATTTAAAATATAAGAAACAGTGCCATTCGTTGGCCAGTAAGTATTGAATATTACAACACGTTTTTCATCATTTCAGTGACATACGACATATTTAAAATAATTATTGGCACTCATTGATCAGTTACAAATCATCAGAAGTCATCAGTCAAAACAGGAGCTAATGAGTGTAGCACCAAGCTACTGGTATTCTTATATACACTCCTGGAAATGGAAAAAAGAACACATTGACACCGGTGTGTCAGACCCACCATACTTGCTGCGGACACTGCGAGAGGGCTGTACAAGCAATGATCACACGCACGGCACAGCGGACACACCAGGAACCGCGGTGTTGGCCGTCGAATGGCGCTAGCTGCGCAGCATTTGTGCACCGCCGCCGTCAGTGTCAGCCAGTTTGCCGTGGCATACGGAGCTCCATCGCAGTCTTTAACACTGGTAGCATGCCGCGACAGCGTGGACGTGAACCGTATGTGCAGTTGACGGACTTTGAGCGAGGGCGTATAGTGGGCATGCGGGAGGCCGGGTGGACGTACCGCCGAATTGCTCAACACGTGGGGCGTGAGGTCTCCACAGTACATCGATGTTGTCGCCAGTGGTCGGCGGAAGGTGCACGTGCCCGTCGACCTGGGACCGGACCGCAGCGACGCACGGATGCACGCCAAGACCGTAGGATCCTACGCAGTGCCGTAGGGGACCGCACCGCCACTTCCCAGCAAATTAGGGACACTGTTGCTCCTGGGGTATCGGCGAGGACCATTCGCAACCGTCTCCATGAAGCTGGGCTACGGTCCCGCACACCGTTAGGCCGTCTTCCGCTCACGCCCCAACATCGTGCAGCCCGCCTCCAGTGGTGTCGCGACAGGCGTGAATGGAGGGACGAATGGAGACGTGTCGTCTTCAGCGATGAGAGTCACTTCTGCCTTGGTGCCAATGATGGTCGTATGCGTGTTTGGCGCCGTGCAGGTGAGCGCCACAATCAGGACTGCATACGACCAAGGCACACAGGGCCAACACCCGGCATCATGGTGTGGGGAGCGATCTCCTACACTGGCCGTACACCACTGGTGATCGTCGAGCGGACACTGAATAGTGCACGGTACATCCAAACCGTCATCGAACCCATCGTTCTACCATTCCTAGACCGGCAAGGGAACTTGCTGTTCCAACGGGACAATGCACGTCCGCATGTATCCCGTGCCACCCAACGTGCTCTAGAAGGTGTAAGTCAACTACCCTGGCCAGCAAGATCTCCGGATCTGTCCCCCATTCAGCATGTTTGGGACTGGATGAAGCGTCGTCTCACGCGGTCTGCACGTCCAGCACGAACGCTGGTCCAACTGAGGCGCCAGGTGGAAATGGCATGGCAAGCCGTTCCACAGGACTACATCCAGCATCTGTACGATCGTCTCCATGGGAGAATAGCAGCCTGCATTGCTGCGAAAGGTGGATATACACTGTACTAGTGCCGACATTGTGCATGCTCTGTTGCCTGTGTCTATGTGCCTGTGGTTCTGTCAGTGTGATCATGTGATGTATCTGACCCCAGGAATGTGTCAATAAAGTTTCCCCTTCCTGGGACAATGAATTCACGGTGTTCTTATTTCAATTTCCAGGAGTGTATATATATATATATATATATATATATATATATATATATATGTGTGTGTGTGTGTGTGTGTGTGTGTGTGTGTGTGTGTGTGTGTGTGTGTGTAGCATGTAAGTGACATAATATAAATTTAAAATATAAGAAACAGTGGCATTCATTGGCCAGCAAGTATTGAATATTACAAAACATTTTTCAAGTGACATATGACATATTTAAAATAATTATTGGCACTCCTTGGTCAGTTACAAAACATCAGAAGTCATCCTTCAAAACAGGAGTTAAAGAGTGTAGAGCATGCATGCATTATTACAAAATATCATTCACTATTACTCAGAACTCAACATTCAAGTGACATATGACATATTTAAAATGTAACACTGTAACTATTACTCAAGGTCTGTGATTAGAAAACATCATTCAGTATTACTCAGAACTCTCTTAAACTGGTACCATTATTTGGGACTGGTAATACATTTTTTTTTGTGCTAGCAATGCAATGCATTAGGATCGATAATTGATTGCTGGGGCATAACAATATTTGCTTTTGACTTATTGCTGCAAATGAGGATAGGTAACGTCATTCGTCATGAGTCAGCTGTAGCAAGGTTATGAAACAAATAAAGTATATGTGATCACTATGAAACGTCCCCTTTCAATAATGATGCATGACTGAGCTTAAACTGACACACAATATTTTTTTGCACAACGGAATCTGACTTTCAGAAATCCCTACAAAGGAATGGCCCTGACTAACATTAACCTGTACCTTTCACAAATCACTTACCTCACAAAAATCTTCGTTACTCAAGCTACTGCAATACAGTGAGCGCCACTACTGCCAGCTAAATAAAAGATTCAAACTACAGAAGGCACTAACTACTGATAGGCATAGTTAGCAATTGAAAGATGTTAATAGAGAACAAACAATGTATTTGCCTTAACAGTCATAATATATATAGTAGTTCATGACATCCAGTGTTACAAATTTCAAAACTCCGCCATCTCTCTCCCCACATCCACCACTGCTGGCGGGTCACCTCCAACTGCGCAACGCTACGCGCTGTTAACAGCCAACTGCCCAACACTACAATGGCAGACAACATTGCAAACTAGCCACAGACTGCACACAGCACAGCCAGTGATTTTCATACAGAGCGCTACGTGGCGTTACCAGTAAGAAAACCTAAACAGCCTATTTACAACATTCATGAATGACACACACAAATGGGTATAAAAAAATGCAAGTACTAGAACACGTTTAATGAGCGACTGCTTATAGCACATTAATTTCATGAATAGCTTCTCCTGGGAAAAAAATGCAAAATGGACTATTAAGCAGAATGAAGAAATGCATATTATACTGAAAAGTAGTGAACTTCGAATTAACAGGTAATGAAACGTGTATTAAATATATATGTTCTATAGCTGTCCTTTCCAAAACCTTCAGTCATCATAGCATGCGACATAAGACATACTGTCAAGACGATCTGCAACAAATACTTAAATAACTACATAGCATAAATACATAAACTTCAACATTATCCTCATCTGCAAAGAAAAACTCAAAAGTGGTGTGTTTAGTGGCCATATAAAGTTTATCACTATCAACACCTGTAAACAAAAACTTCATTATTCATATCACCATAACTCCATTATTATCAACACCTGTAAAGAAAAACTTCATTATCCATATTAGCAATAAACAATAGCTACACTAATTACAGAAACTACAAGAAAAAATCAGAAGATTCCAGTGAGGTATCCTCGGCTATGGGTCGACATATGAAACGTCCCCTTTGAATAATGTATACAAGACTGTCCTTAAACTGACACACAATATTATTTAGCGCAACGCAATCTGACTTTCAGAAATCCCTACAAAGGAATGGCCCTGACTAACATTAACCTGTACCTTTCACAAATCACTTACCTCACAAAAATCTTCGTTACTCAAGCTACTGCAATACAGCGAGCGCCACTACTGCCAGCTAAATAAAAGATTCAAACTACAGAAGGCACTAACTACTGATAGGCATAGTTAGCAATTGAAAGATGTTAATAGAGAATAAACAACGTATTTGCCTTAACAGTCATAATATATATAGTAGTTCATGACATCCAGTGTTACAAATTTCAAAACTCCGCCATCTCTCTCCCCACATTCACCACTGCTGGCGGCTCACCTCCAACTGCGCAACACTACGCGCTGTTAACAGCCAACTGCCCAACGCTACAATGGCAGACAACAATGCAAACTAGCCACAGACTGCACACAGCACAGCCAGTGATTTTCATACAGAGCGCAACGTGGCATTACCAATAAGTAAACCTAAACAGCCTACTTAAATAGCCCCCATGCTCGCCACAAAAAAATTTTACGAATTGTTTTGGGCACTGGCCAATACAGATTTGAAAAAAATTTTCATAATTACAGTAAGAAAAATATCAAATGCACACACTTATTAATACAATGTTGGTCAAAAGCTAAAATTTTCTCACAGTCCTGATCATTCATCACAGTGAAACTACCGTTTCTTTTCTCAAAGTCTGAGCAGGAAAAGACAATGCACACGGAAGTAGTGGATTTCCACGCAGTCTTGAAGAAGTAGTGTTGTCCTTCCAACGGAAAGACAGTGCTGACTCTTGACATACTGACAGGTAATGGGCCACAACAGAGCAAACCCACAGCAGAGTCATTCGACATTTTGAAGAATATTGGTAGGTAGGTCATCACAGAGCAGACCCACTGTAGTCCTGGCAGAGATTGTGGTATTGGTGGGCCACCAGAGGTGCAGACCCACTGCAGTCCTTGTAGAAATAATGGTACTGGTGGGTCAGCAAAGGTGTAGACCCACTGTAGTCCTTGTAGAAATAATGGTATTGGTGGGTCATAAAAGATGCAGACCCAATGTAGTCTTTGTAGAGATGACCAGCAGCCATCTGTTGTGACTGTGCAGGTGCACAATCACCATTGAAGAGTCTTATGGATAATATAGCAAGTCCATAACCACTACTTGTGCACTCACAAACTTTTTGGAATTGTCCTTAGAACCAGCAATGCTGTTATCCAGTCCCTTGCTGAATTATTAACACACGTGCAAACACTAACAGTCCTTACTTCTCGCATATTGGTCATATACTATGACCAACAGAAACGTGTGCAGTGAAATGGGACTTACAAGTTAATAATATGATGAACTGGTGTCAATTACAATTTTATAACATAAGAATACAATTACAAAGGTACAAAATATATCAGTGTTACAGGAATTATGACACAAGTAAATACATAAAAGATGAGAATAATTATTGAAACATCAACTTCACACATGAGCATTAAAACGAAACAGAATAAATAATGTCTAAACATCTTTAAAAAGTAAATAACATATTATTAATGCCAGTTATATTTGAGGATAACAGTATTCCTCATCATAGTGAATGTAGCTTAGTATTATAAAAATTCTACAACAAAAGTCTTATAAGATAAACATATAAAGACAGGAAGAACATAAATACACAAGGGTACACAACACATAGTGGGATAACACAAAAGGAAAGGACAGGGTTTGTTTTCAGTGCCACATTTGGTACTGCAGTCCAACCCAAAACTTCATTAAATAGATCTTTCGTCTTGTTTCAACCTTTGCTTCCACCAAAAAATCCTATCCATTACCTCATTATTTATTTCCAAGAAAATCCTACCTAAACCTGTTGTCCCTAAACCCTACTTTTTTTGTTCATATCCTCTTTCAAAATACTTTTTTGGCCAGACCATTTTCTTATAGCTTCTCAATGCATTTCTTCCAATTCATCACAACTCGTTCACTTATATAGCCTACCCCATCTTAAGCTAACTTAAATCTACTGAGCTCAGATGCCAAACTAAGGGACGAGGCAATGCAGCAGCATGAAACAATTAATACAAACAGCAATGAAAAAAAAGGAAATTGTCAAAGCAAGCTGCAATAAATCTAAATTACCAAGCAATGCAACATTACAACTAATATGAGCCAATGTGCAGCAACAAGAAAAATAAATCAGTAGTAAAACTAGCTGAACAGAGTAATACAAAGTGAAATTTAGTAGCACTATGCCTGGCACACAGCAGCAGCAACTGTAATAACTTATATCTAAACATGACAAAGCTCAAGCAAAAAAATATTACACTAAAGATGGCCATGTCTAATACCTATGCCACATCTTAATACTAGAGTGATGCATCACAATTTATTCTACAAAAGAAATTACCAAGTACTTGGAAAGAAAATTCTGTATGCAATTCCTGTGAAGGGAAATGTCTTTTTGTGCTCCTTCGTTTTTTTGAAGTACATCATAAAGTTAGTCTTTACTGGGTCTGTAGGCATAAAATATTTATATTAGTACATCTATAAAATTTTATTTTAACCATTGCTGCAGTGCTGCTTGAAACTAGATATTAAACACATGAGCAAATATATATAGCCTATATAGAGCAATGCATGAAACGTCATTCACTGGGCAAATGTCGTCTCCAAAGGCAAAAGAATCTCTCAACTAGAAAGACAATAAATGTAAAATGTTTCTCATCATTTCATTAGGCATTTCAGTAAATATCATAAATTAAGAGCTCCACAGTGTAATCATATGTTTTCAAGTTTGAGTGTGTTGTATTTGCGATGCTTTCTACAAAGGAATGTCAATAGCGAGGATAATGGCCTCCCTTTTTTTTTCTACCTGTGCCCCTGAAAAGGCACACTCTAATGGCTTTTTCTCCAGGCGTCTGACACAGCTGGGTGCCCACGACGCATTACGTGCAGGTGGACACTTAACTTTCTTACGGAAATATTTACAACAGCAGTTTCCGCTACAGTGACAGTCTCATATAAAAAAATTTCACAGGTCAAGAATTTGCGTTACAAATCTGTAGAAACAAAATCCTATTGATGTAACTGTGTCCAAAAAATTTTGGTCAGCATTGTGATACATTCACGCATCTACATACATTTCATAACTCTTAAAGTACGATTCTTGGTTTCCAACATCCTTTTTCACAAGTCAGAGTCCCTAACCACTATTCATTACTCCTTACCTTATTCGTCGACACTTCTTCAATATTTCATCATAATAAATACGTAGCATAATCAAATAACTCATATAGCATCAGCTTATTGATCATAAACATACAGCAACAGCATAATACACATAGTCATTGTAATAATAACATCATAACACCTCAGTCAACTCCCAAAATCGTCGTAGCTTCCTCCAATAATTTCAAAACCTAAGAAAAATTCTCAGCTCATGTCAAAAGTGTCATCTGCCTCAAACGTACTTTAAAAATCGTGATCCCACACCAAATATATCATTCAAAGCTCTCATAAAATCACAATGAGTCCGAAAAAATATGAACAGTTCACAAAGTACAGACAAAATACAATTTCGTAAGTGTGAAGTTATCCAACAGTGTAATTAAATAAACATCTGTCACTGCCGTAGTAAAAAAGGTTGTCTCTCTCAGTTAAATGATCAGATAGCTATGTAATTTATGTGTTAGAGGAATATGGTACCGATGTGTAAAGTTGTATAAGCAAATACCATATTAGCTAGGGCTCCTTGAGCTTGCCAAACACATGATACGCAAAGTAAGCGTGTACCCCTCTGAGGATTAATGTAAGTATACCCTCAGGTGTTACAGATTACAAGAATGGAATGAAATGTATTACGGAAAACCTTTGTATCATTGTACTTGAAATATCTTTAAAAATAAATGATTTAAGTACAAAATTAATCACTCAAATACGTGTCGTGTAGCGCTAAATGTGCGTCTTGCTGTAAGATAATCTCTGTGGAAGTGTCGTAGTTATTGTCCTCCAAAAGCTAAGTTCTGCAGAAGCCAATGTACTTACCTCATGATAAACAAAAGTGAAATGCTTCGCGTATAGATATCTTAGTTATTACACTTATTGTTGTGATGAAGAAAGTACTGCGCTGTAACGTATTGTTGTGCTACGGAAAAGGCTGTCTCCTTGTAGCTATACCACAAAAGTTACTACTAAAACATGTTTTACTTTACAGAAGAATTCAGAAGAACTGTGCAGATATAAAACAGATACACCACAAAAGCAACATTGTAAATTGTCACTCATTAGTAACGTCGTGATATAATCGTGTAGCTGTCACATAAACTAACCACTATGTCATCTGGTATTTCACAGAAAGTACCTCAAATCCAGAATCCACTCTCAAGCAAACCAAAATGTTGCATGAAAATCTCATTAGCAGTGCCGGTATATGTTCCAAGTATGTGAGCCTCATAGTCGTTACGCGATCGTGCAACTAACAAGCAAGAATGTACAAACAACAACACTGCGTTGTCCGTTCACTATAACAATGCATTCGAAATTTCTGTTTAAATAAGTTCTCTTGGTTCTTGACTGGATATTTAACTTCAAACACTGTTGCATGTTAACAGATACTAAGTCTGACAAAGCATACTGGTAATGTAAAGTGAAAAGTTATATGGCAAAGACAAAGTTAAAAAGCAGATTATCTTTCAATAAACGGTTTTACATGTGAAATGTGGTGTAAACCTTTACTCTTCATAATACTCAGAGTTTCAACTTCGACGCAATTATCATGTGGTATAGGTCGGTAAAGAATACTGGAATTTTTCTCAAGGCTAGCGTCTATGTTATTTTTCCCTGAGCCAGCGGGCGCACGTGGCTGCCTGCGGTGCGAGTCATTGTCTGTTTCTTTGTTGGCGTGCGTCGTTACTGGGATTAGGAGACCTAACTTCTACAAATTCACCTTGCCGAGAGAGCCCTGCCCTATTTAAATCCCGCCAGCTCTGATGCAATTCAGGTGTGTCGTTACGTTCACATCGTCTGTCGTCATGTCGGTAGTTCCTGTAGTTTCTTTCTTGTCGGTTAAGTGGTGGAGAATTTCTCCCTGAATCGTAACTGCGCGCTGGACCATTGCGTCTAAAGTTATTTTGTCTCCCGTGATAATAATTGTTTTGGTTCCCATATTGTCTGTTTCTCTGATTATCTCTGTGATAGTCATTACTGCAGATAGGTGATCTTTCCCTGTAATTATTACTACTCTGCCAACGGTTGTCATACGGGTGGTGTCTGTTTTGGTCACGATTTGTGTTGTGAGAATAGCCTTGTCACTTCCAGTTATTATTTCTGTCTTTGCGGAATTGTGACGGATGTAACCTGTAATTGTTGTACTCCTGTTTTCGCGTTCCGTGATTGTCAGTGTCAATTTCCAGTTCTTGTAAGAGCCCCTGAAAAGCTTCAATGTCGTCTTTGCAACGTCCTGCTAAAATAATATGCCATAAATGTTCAGGTATTTGATTAAGCAAATGTGGATGAGTTCTGAGGGGCTGTATGGGTTTGAAAGATACTGATTCTTATGCAACATGTCTTCCAAACATGTCATAAGACTGGAAAATTCAGATTGTTCGAAGCATTTCATCATTATGATGCCATGTTTTACTCGGTCTTGTGTAGCTTGAGACCAATACGCTGAGAGGAAGGCATGATAAAATTCTCCTTCACTGTGACAATCGTGAATGACCGATCGCATTCTTACAGCTGGTTCATTCTCCAAGTAGCCACACATAAATTCTAACCTGTGCTCCAATGACCAGTTGGGAGGAAAACAATGAGAAAATTGATGAAGCCATGCTTGTGGATGAATGTCGTTGTCCAAATTCTTAAATGTTTTGAATTTACGTTTAGTAATGAACAGCTTATAGTCGAAATCATCATGTCGGCGAGTAGCACATCGCTCATTGTTACTTCGTTTCGGCGGTTCCATTTCAAAATCCAATGCGCCTTGCCAATTTCTTTCATAATTTCCGAAATGTCCTGTGTTATTATTTTGTGGTTGTTCCGTATTTCTATGTCCCTCTTCCCGTACTGGAGCGCGAGTATCCTCTGAAATATGTAATTCTTGTATTACCTGCGTCAACTGATCTTGTACTTCCCGGATTTCTCTTTTGTACTGTGTATTGATTTGATTTTGATTTTCTTTGAATTTTCTAATTTATTCATACTCTTCTGTGTCAGTGAAGGCTACGGGTCTTGTGTCATTCAGATCATCATCTACCTTTGTAGATAAGTTAGAAACCTGATCCGAAAGTTCGGCTACTTTCTCCGATAGTGAACACATTTCCTCAGTGTGTTTTTCTGAACCAAGTTTCAGAGTGTCCATTTGTGTTGAAATCGAATCTACTGTGTCCTTTAAGTTGCGTAACCGAATCGGTAGATGCAACTGAGTCAATTTTAGCCCACAAGGTCTCATGATTTCCATGAACAATAGTTTGCAGTTCTTTTATGGCTGCTTCGTGATTCTGTAATGCATTTTCATGCCGCGAAAAAATAGGTTGAAAATGCTCACAAATTTGTGTTTTTACGTCATTACAGACGTTTTGACATTTCGATTCGATTTTATGTAACTCAGTAATTAAATATTCACGTGTTTGTTCAAGTGTGGTGTCTAACTTCCGAAGATTTTGTTCCATTGTGTCTAACTTTGCTGTGTTTGTGTCTGGAGGAGGAGGAGGAGATGAGTGTTTAACGTCCCGTCGACAACGAGGTCATTAGAGACGGAGCACAAGGCTGAGGGAAGGATGGGGAAGGGAATCGGCCGTGCCCTTTCAGAGGAACCATCCCGGCATTTGCCTGAAGCGATTTAGGGAAATCACGGAAAACCTAAATCAGGATGGCCGGAGACGGGATTGAACCGTCGTCCTCCCGAATGCAAGTCCAGTGTGCTAACCACTGCGCCACCTCGCTCGGTTTTGTGTCTGGTGTTGTTCCATTGTGTCTAAGCTTTTGCTGTGTTTGTTTCTGGTGTTGTTCGATTGTGTTTAACTTTTGAAGCCTTTGTCCCATTTGTCTCTGATTTTGTTCCATTTGTTGCATTAATTGCAATAATAATGTATTAGTGTCTGGAATCTGTTTCTCTATGCTTTTTGGCAGTGCATTTTCACCAGCAACATTCACATTTTGACAAGCAGAAAATTTGTCTTGACTCATTTGAGGAAACGGTGAGGACCCAAAACCTAAGTCTACAGTATTTGCAATATTGTGTTCTGTCATTTCGGATTCCTGAGGCGAGCTGTTGCCGACCGATCGATCGATAATGCTTCCTTGATCACTACCTGTTTCATTGTCTACACCATTATTTGCTGCCCGCTCCATTTCCCTATGCACAATTACCAAATTACTACTTCGAATGTCTGTTAATTCACTACACAGTGGTGCTGATAAGCTACGCTCGTCGTCACTATTATTTCTCAGTTTACTTTGGAGCCTAGTGTTACGTTTTTCACACGCCATTATTGTCACAATATTTCACACGATAACACAGAAAAGTACAATTTGAAGAGCAAAATTAAGAGAACACATTAACATAGCACTGAAAATAATATGTAGTTAATTGCAAGCGCAGCTGCGAAATACTTGGTGCAAATCTACATGCATGCCACAACTGTTTTACTGTACAACAATGAAAGACTGCAACTACAATGGAGATTTTCTCTACAATTACGCGCTAGCAATAAACAATAGCTACACTAATTACAGAAACTACAAGAAAAAATCAGAAGATTCCAGTGAGGTATCCTCGGCTATGGGTCGACATATGAAACGTCCCCTTTGAATAATGTATACAAGACTGTCCTTAAACTGACACACAATATTATTTAGCGCAACGCAATCTGACTTTCAGAAATCCCTACAAAGGAATGGCCCTGACTAACATTAACCTGTACCTTTCACAAATCACTTACCTCACAAAAATCTTCGTTACTCAAGCTACTGCAATACAGCGAGCGCCACTACTGCCAGCTAAATAAAAGATTCAAACTACAGAAGGCACTAACTACTGATAGGCATAGTTAGCAATTGAAAGATGTTAATAGAGAACAAACAATGTATTTGCCTTAACAGTCATAATATATATAGTAGTTCATGACATCCAGTGTTACAAATTTCAAAACTCCGCCATCTCTCTCCCCACATCCACCACTGCTGGCGGGTCACCTCCAACTGCGCAACGCTACGCGCTGTTAACAGCCAACTGCCCAACACTACAATGGCAGACAACATTGCAAACTAGCCACAGACTGCACACAGCACAGCCAGTGATTTTCATACAGAGCGCTACGTGGCGTTACCAGTAAGAAAACCTAAACAGCCTACTTACAACATTCATGAATGACACACACAAATGGGTATAAAAAAATGCAAGTACTAGAACACGTTTAATGAGCGACTGCTTATAGCACATTAATTTCATGAATAGCTTCTCCTGGGAAAAAAATGCAAAATGGACTATTAAGCAGAATGAAGAAATGCATATTATACTGAAAAGTAGTGAACTTCGAATTAACAGGTAATGAAACGTGTATTAAATATATATGTTCTATAGCTGTCCTTTCCAAAACCTTCAGTCATCATAGCATGCGACATAAGACATACTGTCAAGACGATCTGCAACAAATACTTAAATAACTACATAGCATAAATACATAAACTTCAACATTATCCTCATCTGCAAAGAAAAACTCAAAAGTGGTGTGTTTAGTGGCCATATAAAGTTTATCACTATCAACACCTGTAAACAAAAACTTCATTATTCATATCACCATAACTCCATTATTATCAACACCTGTAAAGAAAAACTTCATTATCCATATTAGCATATTCTTCATCACTATTCATCATCATTCATTATCATCTGCAAAAAAACACTTCATCATACAAATATTCATAGTATAGAGTTCCTTATTTCTAGTATATTTCATCACTAAAACTAAGACGTGTAGTTCTGTCTCACAGCCTGCATCAATGGCCTCGTATGCTGAAAGAAAAAATTAGTTAAGACCGCTATCATACGATGTGTATAGTATATTCTTGTTAATGCTTGTTAATTCTGATCCATTTACTCTTCGTGACGAGGTATTGCATCTTCTTTCGTTCATTCCGAAGGTGAAATTCCCATTTCATAGTAATCCACTGTGGTCTGTTTAATTTATTTCTTTTACACGTTAATTCTTTCTGAAGATGATAAACAATGATTAATGTCTTGCATTTAAGTCATATACCCATTAAATAAAAACTGGTTTCTAGTGATATAATTAAGCATACAGCATAGCATGACAGAAAACGTAATACGTCAAAAACATAGACAGTGTGCAGGTGCAAAAATGTACACAGAGTATCACAATGTAGCAGCAAAAAAAAACGATGTTGAGATATCATAAGGCAAAATGTCAAAGTCAACTGGTGTTTGTTATATCTTAAATATTTCATAGTGCATACAGACAAAACAGGAAAACAATCATACATACATGGAGAATGGAAAATGTGCACGGTCTGATGTGTAACGACAAGAAAAGCGACCTGTTAACCTTACCTTGCCAGGTACTTGCCAAGAAAAAATACGATAATCATCAGTAAGTAGTCACATAAATATAATTGCATAAGTGGTCATAAAATGTGTAAGTTTACCTGGAAAATCTGCATGGTCTGAGGTGTAACGACAAGAAAAGCGAGCTGCTAACCTTACCTTGCCGGGCACTTGCCAAAAAAAATACGATAATCATCAGTAAGTGTTCATGTAAATATAATTGCATAAGTGGTTATATAAAAAATCAGGAAATGGTATTACAGTGTGATAAATCATAAAGTTTGTTCATTTAATAAAGTGTTTCATATTGGAGACATGGTGTATGCCTTTACTTTTTCTGGTTCTCAGAGTTTCGATGTGAACTACATTGGGGTGAGGAATGCTGCGAATTCGATATGGACCTGCATATAGAAGCTCAAATTTACTACATCTACCAGCTTTACTGTATGATTAAATGATGATGGCGTCCTCTTGGCTAAAATATTCCGAGGTAAAATAGTCCCCCATTCGGACCTCCAGGCGGGGACTACTCAAGAGGACGTAGTTATCAGGAGAAAGAAAACTGGCGTTCTACGGATCGGAGCGTGGAATGTCAGATCCCTTAATCGGACAGGTAGGTTAGAAAATTTAAAAAGGGAAATGGATAGGTTAAAGTTAGATATAGTGGGAATTAGTGAAGTTCGTGGCAGAAGGAACAAGACTTTTGGTCAGGTGATTATAGGGTTATAAATACATAATCAAATAGGGGTAATGCAGGAGTAGGTTTAATAATGAATAAAAAAATAGGAGTCCGGGTAAGTTACTACCAACAGCATAGTGAACGCATTACTGTGGCCAAGATAGACACAAAGCCCATGCCTGCTACAGTAGTACAAGTTTATATGCCAACTAGCTCTGCAGATGATGAAGAAATTGATGAAATGTATGACGAGATAAAGGAAATTATTCAGATAGTGAAGGGAGACGAAAATTTAATAGTCATGGGTGACTGGAATTCGAGTGTAGGAAAAGGGAGAGAAGGAAACATAGTAGGTGAAAATGGATTGGGGGGAAGAAATGAAAGAGGAAGCCGCCTTGTAGAATTTTGCACAGAGCATAACTTAATCATAGCTAACACTTGGTTCAAGAATCATAAAAGAAGGTTGTATTCCTGGAAGAATCCTGGAGATACTAAAAGGTATCAGATAGATTATATAATGGTAAGACAGAGATTTAGGAATCAGGTTTTAAATTGTAAGACATTTCCAGGGGCAGATGTGGATTATGACCACAATCTATTGGTTATGAACTGCAGATTGAAACTGAAGAAACTGCAAAAAGGTGGGAATTTAAGGAGATGGGACCTGGATAAACTGAAAGAACCAGAGGTTGTACAGAGTTTGAGGGAGAGCATAAGGGAACAATTGACAGGAATGGGGGAAAGAAATACAGCAGAAGAAGAATGGGTAGCTCAGAGGGATGAAGTAGTGAAGGCAGCAGATGATCAAGTAGGTAAAAAGACGAGGCCTAATAGAAATCCTTGGGTAACAGAAGAAATATTGAATTTAATTGATGAAAGGAGAAAATATAAAAATGCAGTAAATGAAGCAGGCAAAAAGGAATACAAATGTCTCAAAAATGGGATCGACAGGAAGTGCAAAATGGCTAATCAGGGATGTTTAGAAGACAAATGTAAGGATGTAGAGGCTTGTCTCACTAGGGGTAAGATAGATACTGCCTACAGGAAAATTAGAGAGACCTTTGGAGAGAAGAGAACCACTTGTATGAATATCAAGAGCTCAGATGGTAACCCAGTTCTAAGCAAAGAAGGGAAGGCAGAAAGGTGGAAGGAGTATATAGAGGGTTTATACAAGGGCGATGTACTTGAGGACAATATTATGGAAATGGAAGAGGATGTAGATGAAGTCGAAATGGGAGATAAGATACTGCATGAAGAGTTTGACAGAGCACTGAAAGACCTGAGTGGAAACAAGGCCCCGGGAATAGACAACATTCCATTAGAACTACTGATGGCCTTGGGAGAGCCAGTCATGACAAAACTCTACCATCTGGTGAGCAAGATGTATGAGACAGGCAAAATACCCTCAGACTTCAAGAAGAATATAATAATTTCAATCCCAAAGAAAGCAGGTGTTGACAGATGTGAAAATTACCGAACTATCACTTTAATAAGTCACAGCTGCAAAATACTAACGCGAGTTCTTTACGGACAAATGGAAAAACTGGTCGAAGCAGACCTCGGGGAAGATCAGTTTGGATTCCGTAGAAATGTTGGAAAACGTGAGGCAATACTAACCTTACGACTTATCTTAGAAGAAAGATTAAGAAAAGGCAAACCTACGTTTCTAGCATTTGTAGACTTAGAGAAAGCTTTTGACAATGTTAACTGGAATACTCTCTTTCAAATTCTGAAGGTGGCAGGGGTAAAATACAGGGAGCGAAAGGCTATTTACAATTTGTACAGAAACCAGATGGCAGTTATAAGAGTTGAGGGGCATGAAAGGGAAGCAGTGGTTGGGAAAGGAGTGAGACAGGGTTGTAGCCTGTCCCCGATGTTATTCAATCTGTATATTGAGCAAGCAGTAAAGGAAACAAAAGAAAAATTCGGAGTAGGTATTAAAATTCATGGAGAAGAAGTAAAAACTTTGAGGTTCGCCGATGACATTGTAATTCTGTCAGAGACAGCAAAGGACTTGGAAGAGCAGTTGAACGGAATGAACAGTGTCTTGAAGGAGGATATAAGATCAACATCAACAAAAGCAAAACAAGGATAATGGAATCAAATTAAATCGGGTGATGCTGAGGGAATTACACTCCAGGGAATTGAAATAAGAACACCGTGAATTCATTGTCCCAGGAAGGGGAAACTTTATTGACACATTCCTGGGGTCAGATACATCACATGATCACACTGACAGAACCACAGGCACATAGACACAGGCAACAGAGCATGCACAATGTCGGCACTAGTACAGTGTATATCCACCTTTCGCAGCAATGCAGGCTGCTATTCTCCCATGGAGACGATCGTAGAGATGCTGGATGTAGTCCCGTGGAACGGCTTGCCATGCCATTTCCACCTGGCGCCTCAGTTGGACCAGCGTTCATGCTGGACGTGCAGACCGCGTGAGACGACGCTTCATCCAGTCCCAAACATGCTCAATGGGGGACAGATCCGGAGATCTTGCTGGCCAGGGTAGTTGACTTACACCTTCTAGAGCACGTTGGGTGGCACGGAATACATTCGGACGTGCATTGTTCTGTTGGAACAGCAAGTTCCCTTGCCGGTCTAGGAATGGTAGAACGATGGGTTCGATGACGGTTTGGATGTACCGTGCACTATTCAGTGTCCCCTCGACGATCACCAGTGGTTTACGGCCAGTGTAGGAGATCGCTCCCCACACCATGATGCCGGGTGTTGGCCATGTGTGCCTCGGTCGTATGCAGTCCTGATTGTGGCGCTCACCTGCACGGCGCCAAACACGCATACGACCATCATTGGCACCAAGGCAGAAGCGACTCTCATCGCTGAAGACGACACGTCTCCATTCGTCCCTCCATTCACGCCTGTCGCGACACCACTGGAGGCAGGCTGCACGATGTTGGGGCGTGAGCGGAAGACGGCCGAACGGTGTGCGGGACCGTAGCCCAGCTTCATGGAGACGGTTGCGAATGGTCCTCGCCGATACCCCAGGAGCAACAGTGTCCCTAATTTGCTGGGAAGTGGCGGTGCGGTCCCCTACGGCACTGCGCAGGATCCTACGGTCTTGGCGTGCATCCGTGCGTCGCTGCGGTCCGGTCCCAGGGCGATGGGCACGTGCACCTTCCGCCGACCACTGGGGAGAAGAGAAGTCTGTGGCACAACTTGACTAGAAGAAGGGATCGGCTGGTAGGACATGTTTTGAGGCATCAATGGATCACAAATTTAGCAGTGGAGGGCAGCGTGGAGGGTAAAAATCGTAGAGGGAGACCAAGAGATGAGTACACCAAGCAGATTCAGAAGAATGTAGGTTGCGGTAGGTACTGGGAGATGAAGAAGCTTGCACAGGATAGAGTAGCATGGAGAGCTGCATCAAACCAGTTTCAGGACTGAAGACCACAACAACAACAACCTTTTCCTCTGTTAGATAAATAATGTGTGCGTACTAATATCTTCTATCCAATGCGAAAGTCACGGCGTGTACAAACCTGTTTTTGCTGTCTTCTCCGGCGCTCTGCGGCACGTTTGATGTTGTTCAGCGCAATAATTATTTCATGGTGTCGTAGTCGACGAGATGTAGGAAAGGTTACTAATTCTTTAATTTTGTTAGGTGGTTCAACATTTTTCAGTATAACAGTCGGAGATAGCATAGTAGATTCATTTGGTATGGAATTAATTACATCTTGGAATGAGAGTATGTGTGTGTCCCAATCACTATGTCTTTTATGGCAGTATATTCTACATAGTTTACCAATTTCTTTCATTAGTCGTTCACAAGGGTTCGAAGAAGCATGGTACCTGGATATATAGATCGGAGAAATGTTTCTACCTCGTAACATACGTGTCCATATAGCAGATCGAAACTGTGGTCCATTGTCGGAAATTGAAGCATGGTACCTGGATATATAGATCGGAGAAATGTTTCTACCTCGTAACATACGTGTCCATATAGCAGATCGAAACTGTGGTCCATTGTCGGAAATTACTTTCAACACATGCCATACACGAAATAGAAAATGCTTTACAAATGCTTTCGAAACAGTTTTGGCAGTAGCTTTGCGTAACGGAGTGAAGGTAACAAATTTTGAAGTGAGTTCAACAGCGACAAAGATGTAGCAAAAACCTCTATTAGTTCTGGGAATCGGACCATAAATGTCTACAGCGGCCATGTGTCTCAATTTAACAGGTACAATGGGATGTAATGGAGGAATATGTGAAGTCGTATCTGACTTAGGTTTCTGGCAGATTTTACATGACGCTAGAACTCGTCGAATAGGTTTCTCCATGTTGGTAAAATAACAGTTCTGTCTCAGTATAAGAAAACACTTTCTGGCTCCGTAATGTGCGTAACTTAAATGAGTATACCAGATTAATTTGTTAATAAGCTCGTCAGGAATGCATAATAACCAATTGTTGCTGTCAGGGTGAGAGCGGCGAAACAGAATGTTATTGCGTACAGTGTAATGGTTTCTAATGGTACCAGTATTCCTATCTTGCCAAAGGTGTTTAATTTCTTTCCATACGTTGTCTTTGCTCTGCTCTTGTGCTATGTCTTGTAATGACGACGAATTGAAATTTTCAAATATAACTTGTTGAATGTACAGGACGCTGAAATTTGCTTTGCAGAAGTTGGTTGCGATGTCTTGCTGATTGCTGAGAGAACGGGATAGTGCGTCTGCTACAATATTTTGTGTGCCGGGAATGTGAACAATTGTAAAATGAAATTCCTGCAAATAAAGTTTCCATCTGCTTAATCTGTCGTGTGTAAATTTAGCGGAAAGTAAAAACTGTATTGCTCTATGGTCTGTGTAAACGGTCGTATGTCTTCCATAAAGAAAATGCCGAAATGTCGTAAATGCCCATACAACACATAATATTTCAAGTTCTGTAACAGAATAATTGCGTTCAGCAGGTGACAGAATGCGACTCGCAAAGGCTATGTTTTTAATTACTGTAGTGCCATCTTCTTCAATTTCCTGAAAAATATGAACGCCTAAAGCGGTGTTAGAACTGTCTGTCGCAATAGAAAAATTTCTAGTAAGATCTGGATGTGATAAAAGTGGTGCATTCAACAAAGCTTGTTTCAGGATCACAAATTCAGAATGTGCTTGGCTATCCCAGGACCAAATAGTGTTTTTACCTGTCAATTGACATAATCTAAGGGTGTCTAAAGCAGAGTAATGAATAAATTTACGAAAAAAGTTAATTAAACCCAAAAAGCTGCGTAGTTGTTTCTTCGCCGTAGGAACAGTAATGTCACGTAAAGCTTGAAATTTTTTCGGGTCAGGCGCAATGCCCTCTGCTGAAATTACATGTCCAAGAAATTTTATAGAAGTTTTGCCAAAGTGCGATTTACTGAGATTAACTGTGAGTCCTTGTGCACGAAAAGTTCGTAACAGTTGTTCAAGAATCAGATTGTGTTCAGACCAGTTAGCTTCTGCAATAAGAATGTCGTCTACGTACGTTGTGATTCTGTCTTTAAGCTCTGTCGGAAGTATTGTATTCAAACCGCGAATAAATGCTGCTGAAGAAATAGTTAAACCGAACGGTAATTTACAAAATTGATAAGAGTCACCAAAACAGAGAAAAGCCGTGTACTTTCTGCAGTCCGGATGGAGTTCAATTTGCCAAAATCCCGATTTCAAATCTAATGTGGAATAAACAGCAGTACCATGCAATTTCTGTAGAAGTTCTTCTAGTGTCTGTGGGCGATCCGTTTAATTAGTAACAAGGTCATTGATGTGACGCGAATCAAGTACGAGGCGAAGCGAACCATCCTTTTTCTTAACAATATGGAGCGGGTTTATGTACGGACTAACTGCCGGTTCAATAATTCCTTGGTCAAGCATAGCTTGCAATTCTTTCTTAACTTGTTCTCTGTGAATATACGGAATGGGATAATGCTTGGCTTTAAATGTGTCGTGCTGTTTAACTTGAAATTCATACATAAAACCGGACATAGTACCAGGAACGTTGTCAAAAACTGGAGCTTGCTGTAAAAGAATTTTGCGTAGTTGCGTGCGTTCGTCGTCTGTATTTGCACTGCTCTGTTTAACTTTATCAGAAATCATCTGTATAACCTCATAGTCAGCTTCGTCTGGAGTATTATAATTGTGTACGTACGTATCTGCGAAAAATGTCGAATGACAGTCTAAGTTACGTGATGCGGAAATGACCTCTGTACGATTAATTGTTTGTTCTTCTGCAGATAAAGGGTGCTGAAATTCTAAAGCCAGTTGTCCATTTTCATCCTTTAACATTAAATACGAGTTTTGAAAATCAATAATTGCATCGTGTTGTACCAGAAAATTCGTACCTAAAATAACGTCTGTCGTCAATAAGGGAACAATCCAAAAATTTGAGTGAAATGTATGACCTGCAATACAAAGTGATAAATGTGTATGTAATTTTACATCTACTCCCTTACCAGATACTGCTCCTTTTACTTTAGTTTTGCCTAATGGTAGCGTAGGATAGGTATTCTCTTTGTTACACTCGTTGAAAGTTTCCTCATTTATGACTGACATAGGAGATCCAGAATCGATTACTGCTGAAAATCTGGATGATCCAATTTTTACTTCGATGACAGGGTGTGAAATGGTTTTTTGAATAACTGGTTTTTCCTGCAAAAGAGTGTCTCGGATGTCGTCAAAAGTAATAACATTTTCGTGAACAAGATTCTGCGTGTCAAAAGTATTGCTTGCGTTGCTGGAAGATGCAACCTGTACTGTATCTAGTCAAATTCTATCTGATGTGCTATTAATTTCGGGATGATGCTGTGGCATTTCCACTATTTGTACGGTTCTGTTATTTCTTCCTGACGTATTACGTTCGGGATGATATCTACTGTCTGGTTCATTCATAATAATTTGTTGTTGTGGGTGATTCTGCTGCTGATAAGACCGACTGTTATTAAACGTACGCTGAAAATTGTGCTCATTAGTTTTACGTCTGTCATGATAGTCATTTCTATACGGTGCATTGCGATAGGAGTTTAAATGGTGTGTTTTCTGTACGTAGTTATTTCCTTGTTGCTGTGCGTTACTATTTATTGGAGCTGAGGCTATACGTGCAGGCGGCGAAACATTAAAGCTTGGTTGACCTTGTGCATTACATTGTTGGTTAGGTATGCTAACAGGCTGGTTTTGTTGCTGTTGTTGGGAAAAACCTCTATTGTTACCAAAATGTGTTTGCGACTGCTGAAAATTTTGTACATACTGATGATTAAATTTTTGTCCAGTATTAAAGTTCTCCTGGTTGTCATTTCTGGAGCGTCTAATGAAAACTGTCACTTTCGGTATAACTTGTCGTATCAGGTTTTCTTTATTCATTCTTAATCATAGATAGATCGATAGTTGAAGAGCTGTTTTAATAGATATAAAGGATAGTAGAAGAGAAGGCAGCAGTGCAGAAAACTAAAGATGAAATAGCACTACTACGGCTAGGGGCCGTGTGCGCGCTACAGCACATATTCATTAAAGGGTAATGAATCCCCTGAGGTCTATATTTTAATTTAATAATAAATTTTAGTTTCTGCGTTACAGGCAATGCCGGTGAAAATTCAAAAGCAAATTGTCGTATCCAGTCCAAAGCTAGTTTCTGCGTTACAGGCCAAGCTGGTGAAAGTACAAAAATAATTCGACGTATCCAGTTCAAAGCGTGTACCTGTGCTCTGTCATTTTTAAATACCTTAGATTTTTTTACGGATAAAAATTGCTTATAATCAACGTTATCGTGTCTGAATTTGTGAACAGGTTCAGGTTTGTGTGAGAATCTGTTTGTCTGTGTCACTTCGATTCTAAGTCACGTAGTCTCTGTAAATTACTTAAGTTACACTGGCTGTTTGAGTGTGACAAATGTTCGGAATGTGCCGTATGCTGTGATGTGTTAAAGGCTGAAACATTTTTCATTTCTATCACTTTAAAACGTTCGACAATTTGGCTGTTCTGTTGTTCAAATTTCTTATCGACTTTCGTATCCAGAGCGCGTGAAACTTCTGCTGACACTAATTTAAACTCGTCGCGTATCTGTGTTGCGTTTTCTGAACATTGTTCAGTGACTGCATTAATTTCATCTCTAAGTGATTCTGTCGTGGCTGCATGTGTATTACTTAGTTCTTGTGCAACAGATCTAATTTCTTCACTACTGTTACTAGCAAAAGCCTTAATTTCCTCATGTAATTGTTCTTTAGTATCGTGACACTGCACGGTAACGGCTGTAATCTGTTCACTAAGTTGTTCGTTCTGTTCATTAAGGTTGTCGTGTTTTTCGTTCGACTGTTTGGAATTGTTGCCTTGTTTTTCATTAAGTTGTTTGAAATTGTTTTTTTGTTTTTCACTCCGCTGTTTGACATCTTCATTCATTTGTAGCAATAATTTTTACGAAAAATGGCGAAATTTGTCACTTTCCTCGTTCGAGCGCAAAATCTTATAAATCGGATGCCAGTAGTTTACAGACTTTGTAAAGTGGTAGTTACTTAATGTCGACATTAGACCTGGATTTTTGTTCTCAAGACAGACGCTGACGCAGCCCTTTGAGGCGACCCATTCGCGGAGGAGCCCGCGATCGGGCGGTAGCACAGACGCTGCCAGGGCGGCCACGCCCCACTCCAGGATGGGCCGCACGTGTGATTCGTGAACCAGTCTGGGACCGGCTGCACTTCCTCTGTATTCTACCAACAAATCGATGCCCACCACCTGCTTCACTCACTGCAGAGCCTGCGTGCTCATTCCATTCCGTATCGCTACAACGTCTGACACGCAGCCATTTGTTAACGATTCCAGCTGTGACTCATCGATAATACAGTCACAGGATACTACGTTTTTTTCGTTTTGTCAAGTACATAATACTATATTTCCGAACATTTCAAGCAAGTTATCGACCTTTGTACACCTTGAAATGTTTTAAAAACCTCACTGAGTATTTTAAGCATCTTTTGTCAAACACTACTTCCATACAGAGAACTGCATCATCTGCAAAATGTTCGAGGTTACTATTAATACTGTCTGCATGGACATTAATGTACAACATGAACAGCTACCATGTCAACACAGTTCCCTGAGGCAAGAAATTACTTCTACATCCGCCGATGAATCTCCAATGCGTGACACCTTTCTTCGTTTTCATTACCAAAAAATCCTCGATTCAGTCACAAATTTCGCTCGATACACCGTACAATTATACTTTTGATAATAATAGTAGACGTGGTACTGATTCAAATGACTTTCGGAAATCGAGAAGTACTGGGTCTACCTGACTACCTCCATTCGTGGCTTTTAGTACGCCGTGAGAGAAATAAGTGAGTTGGGTTTCACGAGATTGACGTTTCCGAAATCCGTGCTATTTGACATACAGGACCTAATTCTGTTCGAGGCACCTCATTATGTTTTAACTCAGATATCTACTAAAACTGCACAACAAATCGATGTGGAGGATAGTTGGCGGCAGTTTTATGAATCGCTTCTGCTGCCCACCTTACCTGCGCTCTCTTCCGACAACTGAAGACGGTTTTCTGTTTGAGACATTATAATTAAAAGATTACACCTTATAAAAGAAAAGATTACGAAATGCGTCAATGCATAGCAGACGTGACATAAAAGTTGATAGCGACCCGCTAAAACGTCCAGGTGCGGACTTTCCGCACACTTTTTCTCGACAATAATAGTAAGCAGTGCACACAACACCGCACGTTAATCAACAATGTCTACTTTATTACTACAAGACTGTGTCATATTTAAAATTGAGAGCGAATCTAAACGTTCCGTAGTGCTCCCACGTCTTCCGAATTTGATGCGTCATAAGACGAACACTTTAAATTTTACGATTAAAGTGATTTTCATTTTCTGTTTAAAAAAGTGATGTGGCGACAACCGCTGAACAAACTTTCCTCACCCTACTGTACGACAAATCGCAGAAAAAACGTCGCGTTCTGGACAGGTCTCTAGTGCGGTGCATTAATTAAACTGCATATTTTCGTAGTATGCAAGTATAGGTCCACCAAATAAGGTACTTGAGCTTTGCAAACACGTAAACAAACGTGGCGGCGCGTCGCTTTGCTTCTTTCAGCCAGCCGCGGTTTCCCACACATCAGGTCGTCACCAGAAACTTCATTTGACCGGACAGTGAAAATAATACCGCACGAATACTGCGGTGAGCGTCCTCGGTGCTGTGTCGTACCGCCAGAAGCACGTCCGTGTGGCGTCACGTGTCCCGTGCTGTGACCGGCCGACAGGAGAACAGGAAGCGGCTGCCGTGTCGATGTAAGATCCGCGCACTTATTTGTCAATCGTGAACCAACGAGTCTATTAATTTAATCTCACTTTTGGAGCAGACGCTGTTTGTCTATGCTCCAAATGCAGGTACAACATTTCTAACATACTCTGGCACTGTCTTTAAAGAAGGAGAAAACAAGATGCTGGTCCAGAGGTGATTTAGAATGAGAAATACACAAGCTGTAACCTGTTAAAGGGAAATGTTACACTCGGAACGTGACGGCAACGTCAGCTTTCTGCGAATGGACAGGGAAACTTCGAATAACTTGTTTGGAGTACCTTCCCGCTCACATTGAAAAAGAAGACACAAGTATGGGAAAATTTATTCTCTTCTACTTGGTATTCTATGACAGATTATTAAGGTACCACAATGTGGGAACATTAAGCCTACATCGCCCCTGGAAGAATTTCGACTTTTTATTTTACTGCGTGTAGTGCGTAGAATGCTGATTTTCTTCTTAACCTTATCCTGCGTGAACTATGGCTGGGAAAGATGCGACACGCCTACTATTTTGGTAACTGCCAGTGCTATTTTACTTTCTTGCTTGATCGTAGCTTGCACGGGTTGTGGTGACTCACGATACACTCATATATAAATTGTAACAAAAGTATTTCACTAAGCATGTGCGGCAAAACACCAGCACACAAGTGAGCCATGTTTTCAAATTTTCCATCAATCAAAATTTCGCTCAAACACGTCAAACACGACCCGTGTCAAACAAAACCCTACACGTTCAAATATTTGGCACGCAGAGTAAAATTTGGTGCCACTATTTGATTGCGTAGCTGGCCTTTAGGTGTTTTGAAGGATGAATTGCGTATCTGATAGTCTCAGCAGTTATACGTACGCCATACGAAAATGTGCAGCGTAACTGACGGGCAGAATTAGAGATCTCCCCAAAGTGTACAGATTTGGCCACGATTTGCTGTGTAAAAGTTTCGGGAAATATAACTTCAGTAGATTACCCGTGTTGCAAGTAAAACGGTCTTAAGATGGGTCCATTATTACGGGGAAAGGAATTTTTAATTATGAAACTAGCAAACTTTCAAAACTATGGAGAGAAGCACTACCGCAGAAGAGGTGAAGGGAAGGCCAGAAGAGATAGACGGCGGGGGGGGGGGGGGGGGGGGGAACAGGGTGTGGGCAAAATCACCGGGCATCAGGCGTCATGGGAGGCCCCACGTCTCTCGAGGCTCCGGCGGCCCTAGAATACTAAGCTGGCAAATATGAGGTTGCTTTTGTAAAATAATTTCTTCATCCTGCACCAGCGTGGCCCATCCGGCTCTTTCTTGTCACTTTTACCATTCTTACGGGTGAATTGCACGCAATTCTATTTCTTGCTTGACTTGAAAGCACGACTTTGTCTTTAGACACTGTACATTGAAACCGCATTACTTGCGATGGAATCTGAAGTGTGCTTCCTTTAAATGCTGTCGGAAAAACTGCCAAAGCATTTGCGTAACAAATGTACAGAGCAACAGCTGTAGAATGTCGCTATGATCTGTTACGATTGCCAGCAACATTAAAATCTAAGGTAATCTGATTGTATCACAAGGTGATTTTACACGAAATATACAGAAAATATTTTCATTCGAGAGTGGACACAAAATAAAGTACAGTAAAATTTGATCAGTGCAGAACGTGTATAAGTCGGAAATCTGCCCAAACCGTAGAAGTATTTCAGTCCCGATACATTCAATACACTTTTACAAGCTAACTTTTTTTTTAAATATATACAGCGGAACGTGTCTAAAACGGATCGCAAATTCTACGACTATGTTAAGAATTTACTGTGTAATGCCGAAAGTTAATTTTGACACAAAGACAATATATGCCTGACTGTCTGCTCGGCGGCGCAAAACGAGAAAAGAGCATATGTGCTGCGGGTGTGGACACCAGACTTCACCGCTCTGTGCAACAACGAACAGGTTAGCGAGTAGTGCCGGTGCATCAGAGGAAATGGTTCGTTCGTGAGCGCTCGGTTTGGCGGGGTCTCTGGTTTTCCATTATTATTGACGCATGGGGGGAGGAGGTGGGGAGGGGGGGGGGGGGGGCGCACGCTGGAACATTGTGGCGCAGCTGTGGACGCTGCTGCAGTCGGTGCAGTGAAGGAGACGAGTGTTGTTCCGATGACGCACTAACAGCATTATTTTCTGTCCGTTTCTTGACTAGTAGCGCCGTAAGTGATAAAATGATTCGAAGGAAAAGTACAAGTCGCAAACACTTACACTTAATGAAAACATTTAGATAATCGAGGCGAGTGAGAAAGACCAACTCTCAGTACACGAAATAATGCTGCGTTTCAAATGCGGTAAAATACAAATTTACGATGCTTTAAGAGACAAGAAGAAGATACTGGATGAATGGATGATTGGGATGGGGCAAATGAAAAGAAAGGCGAAGAAGACGGGAGATGAAGAAACTAACGGAATAATGTGGGAATGGTTCGTAAGTGCGTGGGAAAGTAACTTACCTTTTTCTGGACCCACGTTGCATGGTGAGCCAAAGAGCTTGGAAACACCGGGTTTATGCATACATGGGAAGGCTGTACGGTTCCAGAGCTAGGCACAACATCGTGTGGAATGAAGTGTGTGGGGAAGCTAAGGATGTGCAGCAAAGTGTAGCAACAGAACGGAAGACAATATTGTGCGACCTAATAGCGGATTATGATCCGAAAGACGTGTTCGGAGCCGATAAAACGGGTCTGTTTCGTTGCGCACTGCCTTCAAAATCTCTAGCAATTCGAGATGAAAAGCGCACCGGTGGAAAAATGTCCCAGGAAAGACTCCCTGTACTACTGTGTGGAAATATATTACGTGTAAAACAGACGCCAAAGGTGACTGGATAGGCGGCAAAACCGCGTTGTTTCGAAACTATAGGCCCCAGTAGCCTTCTAGTCACAGGGCAAAGCAATATAAAGGCATGGATAATGTGCGGTCTTACGGAAGAATGGCTGGGATCTTCAACGCCATAATGAAAACAGGAAATTGCCAAGTTTTCCTTTTCCCAGACAATGCAACCTGCCACGAGAAAGTCAAGTAAGTTGTCAAACGTGAAACTGGCTCGGTTGCCGCCACAAACAGTGGACCAGGGGGTTATTTACATATACCAGTCCCGTTACGTGCGATTGTAGATGCAATCTCGTATTCTTTGTGCTGAAGAAGCAGAAAGTGCATTTGCTCTGGCACGGCCAGTATCTGTCCTGGATGGAGTAAATTGGATTGGCTTGGCAGTAAGGGAAATGAAGTCCAAAACTGTTACCAAGTGCTTCAGGAAAGCGGAGTTTCGAGCTCAAAAACAAGACGCATTTATGGCCATCGAAACTCGAGGAAATGCAGCATTAATTGGTTAATTTATTAAAATGCGAAACATTTCTTGTAGCGCAGATGACAACATTCGAAGTTATGACTTTCTGTCAACTCACGAAGAAGTTATTGCAGGCGTAAACGATGTTATGCAAGTCACAGTACACACAAATACTCCCACGCTGTTGGAACTATAGTACAATGCAAAACATTGCGTAGAGTAAACGATTTTGAAAAGGAAATTCGTACAATTTCCCTCCTTAATATGTGACAAATAAGTGAATTGTAAAGGAAATAAACATAGGAATACTGTGTATTAGATACAACAATACACGAATTTAAAGTCGGAGTAAAAATACCAAAATGCCGTATAATTTATCAATTAATGTAATAGTCTACTGTTCTATTGTACAATATACAGTAAACAAACATCTATTGTGCACGTACTGCGTAAATACGTTCATAAATTTATACCTTTGTGCATGATACGTGACAAATTTTATGTAGCCTAATGAGTTTTGTGTAATCCGGAAACTTGCCCAATTTCGAAAATTATTTTAGTCCCACGTGATTCCGTTTTGAGCGATTTTTACTGTATATCCGTTGTCCTGGAAGGACCCTAAAATTGAAGAAATGAAATGAAATAAAAGAGGTACAGTGACCAAGCTAATGGTAGGAAGTAAAGAGGTAATGTTCTTCTTTTGTTCGTTTGCAGAAGAGCCATCTTACCATCTTACATGGGAAGCTTTGCGTTACTTGATGTGAAATTATTTCTTGGTCAAAGAAGTTTGGCTTTCAGAGATTGATCTCAGAAAATTGGAGGTCCACATAATGGAAATTTCCTCGGAATATCAGTGTTCTTGAGTCACTACGATTCATTTATCGCAAATACATTACCAGGTCAGAGACGCACAAGAGCTGGAAAGCGCTACAAGTGCGTTATCTGTCAAATGATACTCAAAATGAATATATTTCCAGCTGTGCCCCTCTCACGAAGTACATACGTTTCTCGGAGTGGTTCAGCTTCTAGACGAGCTGTTCAGTTGCTGTCCACAACGATGGGACACTCTGAAACAGCGTGCTGGGACTTGTCCGTACTCCACGTCTGGCGTGCTCGGCTTGAAGCTGTGACGCCGGCTGCAGCCGACGTGGCTGAGGCTGCCGTTGCTGCTGGAACCCCCGGAAAGTCGAGTTGAATCTGTCAGCTGAAACACACTCTGTGGCAGAGGGTTCTTTAGGTTACAGAAGATCTCTCAAGTGATTAATCGTGACATCGAGTTGGCTACAGACTCAAATTACTACAAGCTCGAAATACTACCACGGGCATTGAGACACGACGCCTTGACTGCTTATTACGTAACCTTTAATTGGGGCACCATTCTTCCCGAATCTAAAGTTGTTGCCAGCGCAATTAATACCGGTCCTAAATTTTCGGAGGTACGCACTAAGAACAGAAACTCATCTCGTGATGAAGCCAGGTACGAAGTGACATGTAAATTCGGAAGATTTATTCACGATAAAAGGTTTTTACGTCATAATTGACAGTCTAGTTTATAACTTGAAAACGCAATGTGAAACAGTGAATATTACAGATGAAGCATTTGGGTTTTTATAGAAATACACAAAGGTGACTGATGATCAGTTCGCCGAGGCATGCAAGTTATTTTTCAGTGAATACCATAACGATGTCAGGACAGATGTAGAGGAAGAAGTTAAATATTTGAAAACTATCAGAGTGCCAACTGCTTATACTTCCTTTGAAAAAATTAGACCTCTCGAGTAAGTTGCACGAGCTTAAAATTCCAAGTTCATTTCCGAATGTGTGTATAGCTATGCGCATCTCGTACCCTCTTCCATGGCTGCAGCTGAAGCATTAAGGTCTGTGAGCACTCTGGCTCGTGTTAAAGACTGTGTCAGACCCACCACACACCAGCAACGTCTCTCAGATCTGGGGACCTCGCCAACTGAACATACTTTGGCAAGGGCGCTAGACTTTGATAGGGTGATTCAAATATGTGCTGAACGAAAGGCTCGCAAAGCGCCACTGACAGTGTTACAGGCGAGTGCGCTACAGTGAGCTGCCTCCTGCACAACACACGGCGAGTGCGCTGGTGTCCGTCTGTTTACTGAAATGTGTGGGCATGCCAGGGGACGAGCGGGCACACACCACTCCACACGGCAGACACACTGGCACCGCACATTTCCTCAATGTGTAATACTCAGCCTCTTGTTGTAAAGTGAAGCCAAAGTAAATTACAGCAATCTAAGAAATAAAACTAAATGAGGCGTACGTACGTATTACAGTAATTCGTTACTGTGTAGCTGCTCAAGTCAAAGTCGGAAGTCCATCAGCCGTGTCAGCTTTTTCTGTTGCCGTGCAGATTTCCGTCGAGCTGCCATCCAATTCCCTACCTGTGGTGCTCTTTGATTCCAGATAATTGTCTTCATCACTACTTTTCAAATCAGTACCTATCACTACTGATTCAGTCTCGTTCTCCACGAAAGAGTCATGGCGCTGGTATCCTTTCTCGATATACTCGTATTTAACGTTGGCACACTCACTCGTGATTCGCCTGATTGGTGTGGATGAGTGGGATATTGGAGACGTGGATTACGACAAGTTTTGTTTCTCTACAGTCCAATTGATTTTAATTGTAATAGAACGTTACGCGAGGTGTATCGTGACAACTATTTATAGTTTTCAGAAATAACAGACGGCGTGGAATTAAACATTTTTCTTAATAAAGCAACGTCCAGTTATGCGTCGATTGGAACTTGTACTGGGACGAATGAAACTGTACGTCGTAATAAAAGTGCAGAACAAGTGTGGAGTTCAGAGAGCGCTCTTGGCGACGGCGAGTCACGCATGTGTGCTGCAAACTGCTTTCTTACTGCGAAATTATTGTACACAGAAGGAAAAGTCCCAGCGCCGAGAAGGAGTTGTGGGACAGAAAGGAAAGTTAGTGCGAGTGCTTCTACATTTGAAAGATGACGTGTGTTCAAATTTCGCGCCGGTCGCATAAGTAGCGCCACAATGAGGATGTGACTCAGGTTTTGTTTAGTGTCGTCCATACAAGAGGTGGTGGGTCGATGTCAGAGAAGAATGCTTTTAAGGCGATAAAGGCGCCATTATCGACACGTCAGTGAGTTTGTACGAGGTCTCGTAAGAGGACGGCGGGAAGCTGCGATGCTGCAGAAAAAGGTGGCGGGGATGCAGCCGCTGTGCGTGGCTGGCTGCTGGCAGCGGCGGCCACGGTTGGAGGAAGACGGCGCTCCGGGCGGCCGTATTAGACTGACCGTTCGGCGTGCGGCTCTGCTGACTCGCAGTGCAGCTGCAGCAATAGTCTGAGCAGCAGCTGGCGCCGCGGCGACACAGCTGAGACGCAGGCCCGTGAGGTGAGGCAGGGGGGCTCACGCCGAATTCCTCACGGCAGCGTCAGTCACGGCGACAGTCACCGCAAGTTGGATCGCAGTTTCAATACGCAGTTTGCTGAGGAACTTTGACTCTGGCAGAGATGGCGACTACTTCTACTATGCTAATAGATGTAAGTTCAGAATCGGATTCCGATTCTGAGTTTGAGTTCGAAACGGTGTGTTACATCGTGTTGATGAAACAAAACGCAGGAAAAGTGCGTACATGAAAAGAAGACTAGGTCATGGGGAATTCACTTTAACCAAGGAATTTGATGATGAAAAATTCACGAACTATTTTAGATTAAACCGTGATCAATTCTAAGAAGTGCATGGTCACATCAAGAATGAAATTGACAGACAGGGATGCAACGCTACAAGGCCCCTTGGAACCAAGGAGAAACTAGATGGGTTTTTAAGGTAAGCTATTATGATGAACATGTATCTCTATATATAAAAATGTTTTGTCGGTTTGTGTATAGGCACTAACCTCCGAAAGCTATTGACCGATTGCTTTGAAATTTTGACACAACGTTGCATTCTAATACGGGATGCTTTTTGGGTACCTATTTCTGTAATATATTATATATAACCTATATACATGTAATTTTTGACGATTTTTCGTAACTATGTTTCCCCATTATAAAATTTGTATATATATATATATATATAAATGTACTCGGACCACAGTTTCGATTCTATATTGATATCAAAGACGTGGTTAAATCCATCTATTCCGTTTTCACTGTTAGATATAGAGGGCTACACGCTAGTAAGGAATGATATTGTAAGGAACCTAGGCATTTCTTTTTTTATATATAAACATTTAACCAGGACAGAGTACATCACGAAAATTTGCTACAGACTTTTAACAATGTCAATGTAGAATGTTAACAACGAATTACAATGCAACTTACCATTTCGTGTGTCCGTTTCCTTGGCCACTTCCTCCCACTTCTCAGCTTCGTTTGCAAGTAATCTTCATGGCTTGTATCATACAGAACTTTGCGAACACGTACGGCTTCAGTTAGCTTTTTCTCCATTTCGAACTACCAATAGCCAGAAGCACAGTGAGCCTCGCAGTAAGCTGCGTACAGGAGACTGCGGTCCACAGGGTCACCGAGCGCAGCAACTACGCCACGTCACGCTGCGCTCTAACGTGCGGGGGCAGCACCACTCAGCTGTGTGGTTCGCAAAAACTCACCGTGAGTCGCCCTGCGTCACCTCACGGACCTGCGCCTCACCTTGCGGCCAGGCTAACTGTCAGACGTCGGCTACTTCGAGGACAGCTCCGAGCCAGACGCCCTGTAGGGCGCGTTCCACAAACCACCGCCATTTGCGACTTCAGAGGCCAGGAGCGAGAGCAAGATGGAGGACTGTTCTATGACGGCTGGCTCTGCCTCTGCGCTGCTTGGGAGGCTGCCAGTCGAGCACCTCCGACCAGCTCGTCTGCGTGCTCAACACACCGGAACTACACCTGCAGGATGCAATGGCGGCGTTATCCACAGATAGCGTCAACCGTCCCTGCACTGACCGAGCAGGTGCAGCAGGCATGCAACTCCAGCCCACAAACTGGCGTCCCACACCTGTGCAACACAACGAATGCACGTTTTCACGCTTGCATTTAACATTCTGGCGGTTACACCGGTCATTGATGTATCAGCACTCCACATTCGCAATGGCTTATCTCGCACTTACATCAACCTGTGAGCTTGCAGGAGTAATCACTTAAATATCTTACCCAGACAAACGTATTCCCGAAATTTCATTGCAGGCCAGACTGGCCGAGAGGTTCTAGGCGCTTCAGTCCGGAACCGCGGGACTGCTACTGTCGCAGGTTCGAATCCTGCCTCGGGCATGGACGTGTGTGATGTCCTTAGGTTAGTTAGGTTTAATTAGTTCTAAGTTCTAGGCGACTGATGACCTCAGAAGCTAAGTCCCATAGTGCTCAGAGCCATTTGATTTCGAAGTTTCATTACTCTACATTAATTATGTTCTGATTTTTCCCGCCATTATATTTAAATATAAAGAAAATTGCAACCACATTTATAAATTAAAAGGAAGGTCAGTGTTGGCCGTAATATTGATGTTTTATTGATGGCAGAATCGATTTTCGATCACATAGTGATCATCTTCATTTCTGGAAGTTAAAAATTTTTTACATAGCGATCAGTGAGTAAAATCAAAAAACCTCAAATACACCTGAGTATAAACCAAGTCTTGGAAAGAACATACCTAATATGTACAAATTAAACTCAGACACTGGTATCAAGTTATTAATAACCAAAACTGAGAAGCGATGACAATAACTGAAGCCGCTGTTTACTTTGACCTATACATTTATAAATGTTACATTTGTAGCTACCTCAACCTAAATAGATTCTGAATGAAAACGTGCGAAATGTGTGTGGAGAGCAGGAATGTGAACGCAGAAAATGTGCTGGGAAAAAAATTGCATACTGGAGGCAGGAAATTTTACTTTCAGTGTCAGTTCAGTAATTAGGAAAGCTGTCTTCCCGCAATTTGGTAAAAAAACAATGTTATCAATTTTAATACTGGAAACTAAGTAATCAAATTTCATATTCTCTAACTTGTAGTAACAAACTTATCTCAGTAGTTTATTGTTTCCACGGTAAGAGTAGGCACCAAAAATCCAAATGACGAGCACTGGCTTTTGCCCAACAAATGAAGCATTTGCAGACTCTGTATTACGGTAAGTAGTATTTATGTTCATGTCCTCTGCGTGGGGACAATTCATGCTATCTGTGCAGTGACATGTCGCAGTCTGTATAATTTCCTCGAATGTTTACAGGCACCATAAAACAGGATAACACTGCACCCGAGACGCAGCCCAAGATAGTCCTCGGGGATAGACGTTCGTATAGCACTGCGCACTCTTATTCAACCAAATAAGCCGAGAACAACCGTTCACTCGAATTCCACCGGTATTATCTCGTACAACGTGCAGTGCGATTGTATACACAGCACTTACGAACATACGTTTAGTGTTTAATAAAAATTATACTCATCGTGTATATCATGTCAGCGTGTATTGGTTGTGTATCTCCGATATTCCTCGAGTTGTGCTGCGTCTCAAATGACAGCAGACTTGGGTTGGGGGCGGGGCCAGCGGCGGCCCTCAGTGGCGCAGCTCGGGGGAGCAGCGGCGCTCTGGCAGCCACAGCTGTCGCCTCGTTCCGGCAGATGGCGACGACGCCCAACTCTGCAGGGCGTGACAGAATCGCGTGGCCAAACTTTCAGGAAGCTTTCCTCACACGTTGGCCCGGAAGCGCTTCAAGTCAGAGCTCAGTTTATAGAGCTTTTCAGCACATTAATTATTCGAAACACTCGCAAAAAGAACACACTGCCACAGTATGAAGCACTCTCCTAAATTAAGTGTTCAAAATGCCCACCGTGAACAGGGATACATGCATCAACCCGCTGTCGCGCGCAATCCCTGAACCGCTGACGCTGCCCCAGACAACTGCAAATTGTTTCACAGCCCCGCACAGTACGTTCACGGAGACTCTGTACGCATCGTACCGGGGTGCCGTACAGAAGAGCTTTCCAATGCCCCCACAGCTGAAAGACTTGTAGGGGTAGGTCTGGAGAGCGTGTAGGCCGAGGAACCGGTCCACCTGTATGTATCCGCCTGTCACGGAATATTTTGTTTAGAAGTCGGAAGTTAGCATGTGGTGCGTCTTATTTGGCGCTGACTTACTTATATCCCTCATTATTAAAAAGGGAACAATTGTGACATCCACCACCGTGGAGAGGATGCACGCTGATACGGAGGCACAAGGAGTGCCGAACGATAGTTTCTCTGGCTGTCGTACATACACTGATGAGGTGACAAATTTCTCATAAATACAATTGCTACAGAAATTGTGAGACAATCCCTCCAAAATACACTGAAGCGCTGAAGAAACTGGTACACGGATGCGTATTCAAATACAGCGATATGCAAACAGGCAGAATACGGCGCAGCTGTCGGTGACGCCTACATAAGACAACAAATACCTGGTGCAGTTCTTAGACCGGTTACTGCTGCCACAATGGCAGGTTATCAAGATTTAAGTGAGTTGGAACGTGCTGTTGTAGTCGGCGCACGATCGATGAGACACAGCATCTCCGAGGTAGCGATGAAGTGCAGATTTTGCCCTACGACCATTTCGCGAGTGTACCGTGAATATCAGGAATGCAGTAAAACATTAAATCTCCGACATCACTGCATCCGGCAAAAGATTCTGCAAGAACAGGACCGACGACGATTGAACAGAATCGTTCATCGTGACAGAAGTGCAACCACCCTGGAAATTGCTGCAGATTTCAAAACTAGGCCATCAACAAGTGTCAGTGTGCGAACCATTCAACGGAACACCATGGATATGGGCTTTTGCGGCCGAAGGACGACGCGTGTGCCCTTGATGACTGCACGACACAAAGCTTTATGCCTCACCTGGGCCCGTCAACACCGACATTTGACTGTTGAAGGCTGGAAGAGACGTTTGTACATGTCGGCAGGAGACTGTGCAAGCTGATGGAGGTTCTGTAATGCCGTGTGGGGTGTCCTGATGGAGTAATATGGGACCCCTGATACGTCTACATACGACTCTGACGCGTGTGTAAGCACCCTGTCTGATCACCTGCACCCATTCGTGTCCATGGTGCATTCCGACGGACTTGGCCAATTCCATAAGGACAATGCGGCACCCCACACGTCCAGAATTTCTACAGAGTGACTCTCCTGAGTTTAAGCACTTCCGCTGGCCACCAAACTCCCCAGACATGATCATTATTGAACCTATCAGGGATGCCTTGGGACGTGCTGTTCACAAGGGGTCGCCACCTCCTAGTACTCTTACGGATTTACGGACAGCCCTGCAGGATTCACGGTGTCATATCCCTTCAGCACTATTTCGGACATTAGTCGAGTCCACGGCACGTCGTGTTGCGGCACTTCTGCGTGCTCTGAGCCACCCTATACGATGTTAGGTGGGAATACAACTTTCTTTGACTCTTCAGTGTAGGTGTGAGGGAAAAATTAAAACTAGGATCTTGACACAGGATATTAGAACGCCAGGATCGACTCGCAAATTGCCAGTCCTGCCGTAGCAACAAAACCGGCGCGAAACTTCCTAGCAGATTACAACTGTCTACCGGACGGAGACTCGAACTCGGGACCTTTGCCTTTCGCGGGCAAGTGCTCTACCAACTGAGCTACCCAAGCACGACTCACGCCCCGTCCTCACAGCTTTACTTCTGCCAGTACCTCGTCTCCTACCTTCCAAACTTTACAGAAGCTGTCCTGCGTACCTTGCAGAACTAGCACTCCTGAAAGAAAGGATATTGTGGAGACATGGCTTAGCCACAGCCTGGGGGATGTTTCCAGAATGAGATTTTCAATCTGCAGCGGAATGTGCGCTGATATGAAAGTTCCTGCCAGATTAAAACTGTGTGCCAGACCGAGACTCGAACTCGGGACTTTTGCCTTTCACGGGCAAGTGCTCTACCAACTGAGCTACCCAAGCACGACTCACGCCCCGTCCTCACAGCTTTACTTCTGCCAGTACCTCGTCTCCTACCTTCCAAACTTAACAGAAGCGCACACTCCGCTGCAGAGTGAAAATCTCACTCTGGAAACGTCCCCCAGGCTGTGGCTAAGCCACGTCTCCACAATATCCTTTCTTTCAGGAGTGCTAGTTCTGCAAGGTTCGCAGGACAGCTTCCGTAAAGTTTGGAAGGTAGGAGACGAGGTACTCGCAGAAGTAAAGATGTGAGGACGGGGCGTGAGTCGTGCTTGGGTAGCTCAGTTGGTAGAGCACTTGCCCGCGAAAGGCAAAGGTCCCGAGTTCGAGTCTCGCTCCGGGACACAGTTTTAATCTGCCAGAAAGATTCATATCAGCGCACACTCCGCTGCAGAGTGAAAATGTCGTTCTGAAAACCGGCACGATTCGTGACGCAGAAAGAGACGTTCTCTGTTCCCTCCAAAACCGCCAAAACCGAGAGGCGGCCCCGGATGTGGGCAGGCGTGGCAGGCCGCCAGCCGGTCTCGCCCTGGACGAGTGGGTCTGCGGGTGCGCCTCCGGCGGGCGGTTTCTGCCAACTCTGGCACAGCCAGCAGCGCAGCCCGGCGGTCTGCCCCGCCGACACACACAGAGGCCGCCAGCAACGCGGGGAGAGGCCTGTGAAGAGGTCTGGCCGCCGCGGAGGGGGGGAAACTTAAGAGGCGGACCGTGTGCGACCGTGGGGCCCTCTGCCGCTTTCACTCACTGCTCTCGCCTCCTTCCGGGAAGGTCCCAGACTCGCCCTGTCTCGGCCGAGTGCAGTCGCCGCTTAAAAGCGAGCGAAAGCAGACTGAGGAAAAAACACCCGTCCCCTCACAGACGAAATTCCCCACACGTGCAGATAATCCAAAGTACGTCACCGATTCTTGCCTCGTATTCCGTAACGGAGCTAAAATAACAAATATAACACAGTCGTACTGTAGGAAGTGATCAGACGGATGTGTCAGCTGGCACCAACTTCGTAAAATACTGCCAAAACACTCTTCTCACAAAGAGGTCTAAATAATTGTTTCAAAAATATCCGAAAATCTGTTGTCATTTATCGGGAAAGTACTTGCGCAACAACACTGGCTTACTTATGTCTCTACAAACTTTTGTTTATTGTGAATGGTCCAAATGTGTGTGAAATCTTATGGGTCTTAACTGCTAAGGTCATCAGTCCCTAAGCTTACACGCTACTTCAACTAAATTATCCTAAGGACAAACACACACACACCCATGCCCGAGGGAGGACTCGAACCTCCGCCGGGACCAGCCGCACAGTCCATGACTGCAGCGCCTTAGACCGCTCGGCTAATCCCGGGCATTGTGAATGGTCTGAGTGTGACCGAATGTTTATTACATTTTTATATCGAATATTGTTGTAATATACACTGAAGATCGAAACCGGTAACACGCAGAAGAACCGCAGCACGACGTGGCATTGACTCGACTAATGCCTCAAGTAGTGCTGGAGGGAACTGAAATGATGAATCTGGCAAAAAATGGTTCAAATGGCTCTGAGGACTACGGGACTTATCTTCTGACGTCATCAGTCCCCTTGAACTTAGAACTACCTAACCTAACTAACCTAAGGACACCACACACCACACACATTCATACCCGAGGGAGGATTCGAAACTGCGACCATAGCGGTCGCGCGGTTCCAGACTGTAGCGCCTAGAACCGCTCGGCCACTCTGGCCGGCTGAATCTTGCAGGGCTGTCCATCAATCCTTAACAGTACGAGGGGCTGAGATATCTTCTGAACAGCATGTTGCAAGGCATCCAGCATATGCTCAGTAATGTTCGTGTCTGGTGAATTTGGTGGCCAGCGGAAGTGTTTAAACTCAGAAGAGTGCTCCTGGAGCCACTCTGTAGCAATTCCGGACGTGTGGGGTGCCGCATTGTGGTGCTGGAATTGATCAAGTCGGTGTTGACGGGCCCAGGCGAGGCGTAAAGCATTGTGTCGTGCAGTGAACAGGGGTACTCGAGTTGGCTTTCGACTCCAATGATGTTTCGTTCAATGGTTCGCACATTGACAGTTGGTGCTGGCCCAGCATTGAAATCTGCAGCAATTTGCGGAAGCGTTGCAATTATTTCGCGTTGAACGATTCTTTTCAGTCGTCGTTGGTCCCGTTCTTGCAAAGTCTTTTTTCCGGACTCATCCATGTCGAAGATTTGATGCTTTACTGGATTCCTGATTGTCACGGTAAACTCGTGAAATGGTCGTACGGGAAAAGCCCCCCTTCGTCGCTACATCGGATATGCTGTGTCCCATCGCTCGTGCGCCATCTATAACACCAAGTCCTAACTCACTTAAATCTTGATAACCTGCCGTTGTAGCGGCAGTAACCGACCTAACAACTCCGCCAGAAACTTGTTTTCTTATACGGACGTTGCCGACCGAAGCGCCGTATTGTACCCGTTTACATATCTCTATATTTGAATACACGTGCCTATACCAGTTTCCTTTGCGCTTCAGTGCATTCCTTTGGTCCGGGAAGTGGTGAAGCTGAGTCAAATAATGATGTATTTTTGTACAGTTTTCAGTCAATCGAAGAGGGGACAGTTGCGCATCACTGCGGGAGTCAAGTTGAGATCGGGACATTTCGAGCTTAAGGGAGCGAGTTCTGGAAGGAGAGAAACCTGGATGTGGCAACGAGCGGTATTCGACGATGCAGGTGTTTGATTCTGGGCGCTGTATGGCCCCTCCCATACTTAAACTTCTCAACGGACTTTATGTGTCGAGAGGTCTGAACGTGCTCCAGCATAGGACTGCTGCTTCTTCCACTTGTTTTACGTAACTGAGGATAGACAGAGTATGAGTTACTATTCTTTGAATCGTGTGTGATAATCTGTAAATCATCATCTTGGACTCTGAACTGTTTTGAGCTGGTGAGTATTTCTTTTATTGCTTATCTCTGATTACAGTTTAGTTCGTGGATGTGGCTGCCATTATCGTAACGGTCTCAAAAAAACATTACTGCATTTGATGAGGGTAATTTTTGTCTGTATTTCAAGTGCATATCGTTGGACCACTTCCCGTTTACCTGAGATGTTCTTTCTTGAATAACAGTTATTCAGTACAATTCTCTGTTGTCTACATCAATTACAGGTTTGAGAACAGAACCCTTGTTATTAAATTATTCGTTTAACTTTTACAAACGAGACGTGAATGTGTGAGTTTCTTTAGTTATCGCCAAAACAGTGCGTTGCACATACAGCACGTGCGTATTCCGTTGTCTGTCAGCCAGGCCCAACCCCCCCAAGAGAACGAGGCTTTGTAACCGCCTCATACCGTAGGCGAAAGATTGTCTGTTGCGTAAGAAACGACCAGACAGTAGCTGTAGTTTATTCGCCATCATCGAGGGAAGCGGATAAACTTGTGCCACGTAATAAGCTTTGCATAAAACGTATGTATCCAGTACTCGGACTTTCTGGAGCAGAGTAAGAGAACGCCTTTCATGCTCTAGTATCGCTCCCTGAATTTTTTCCGTATCAGACTACAGGTTGAGCGTCGCCACTTTGAGTGGACAACGATCAATTATGATAACGAGGGACGTATGCCGATCCACCGCAGTAGCCCATGGAACAACTGCGTCATCAAAACCTTGCAAAGTAAGAAGCCTGCATTTACCTTCATTCAGTAGTGCACCTGAACTCCGACAATAATCATCCCTTACAGCCTTCCATTACATCATCTACGTATGCACCAACAGCTATAGTCCCTCCGGACATTTCAACTGGGATGCTAAGCTCCGAAGTAGGGGCTCCAGAGACAACACAAAGTCATTGACAGCGGGCTTCCTTGGGGCACTTCCCGACGGATATTTATCGGGGGTATCAGTTGACCATTAACAACCACCGAAGCTGAAATACCTGTAAACAAAGTTGAGAGCACTCACCGTGTGTCGGCAGTAAAACCAACTGCCTCCAGAATCCGAAGCAAGAGGTCATGATTAACACGATCAAATGCCTTGTCAATGCCTAGGAAAGCAAGGGAACAAGGGACGAACGTTACAGCAGCAACCGAAACCACGTCACGACACTCGACTATAGGAGTAAGAATGGTACGACCAGATACGCAGGCAGCTTGATGTTTGGCAACGATCATCTCCATCAGAGCCGACATCCTCACTTCAGTCTTATAATCGAAGTTTAACAAAGTAATTGGGCGAAAGCTATCAGGGGAAGCCAGTCCAGGGCGTTTCTGGATTAAAACAATTTTTCGCATTTTGAACGAGGTCTGCACTACTCTACCCTGTAACACTTCCTTCAAAAGAGACTTAAGAGTAGTATCCAACAGCGGCCAAAAGCGCACTTAAAAGTCCATCCAGACCTGGAAAAACACCGATCAGTGACATTTTAAGATACAAAAGTGGCATTCTGAAATCGTGGACTGGCAACGATGACCTCACCAGTAAGCGCGGTTTCCCCAACACAGCAGGCTTAAAAGTCGGCAGCCGAATGGTTCTGACGTGCTCGCAGCAATACCTATCCAGTTTTCCAGTTTGTGGACTTCTGATCCGCGAAAAAGCACTCGGAATCGCCAAGGAGTTGGGTCTTAACGATTTTAAGGCACCTGTAGGGTGGTTTGACAAATTTAGGAGTAGACACATCATCTCTTTTCTAACCGTGTGTGGCGAGTCCAGGCCAGTGGACGAAAACACCGCGTCAGACTGGCAAAAAAGGATAACAGGAATTTGTGAGGGTTATGAAGAAAGAAGTGTTTTCAACTGTGACAAGATTGGTCTTTCCTTCAGAACTCTATGGAGTAAAACGTGGCTCCTAAAGGTGAAAACTGTTCAGGAAGTAAAATTTCAAAAGAACGACTCACTGCTCTACTGAGTGTTAATGAAACGGGCGAATGTGACGAGCCTTTAATTACTGGCGACACCGCGAAGGGTACTGACTTGAGTAAACTGAACATGCTCTCGGATGATTTGAGCAATAACTGACTGAATGGTTGCTGGCATTTGTTGGGAGAATGGGCAGACAAAGAAGGTAAGCAAGTTTTTGGATAATGCCACTTCCCACTGAGATGCTGCACTAAAAAATATGAAAACAATCTCCTTGCGGCCAAGTCCAAGTCCACGTAGCCAGCCACTGGACCAGGGGATTGTTCAGAACTTCAAAGCGTTTTGCAGGCAGAAAGTGCTGAGACACATTTCGCCTCGAATGCACGGCGTTGAACCTGGATATGAACTTGGAAATTCTGTGAATTTCTTCAACCTTACAAACCAGTAACATCCACCACACTCAGCAGCTGCTTCAAGAAGGTGGGGTTCGTTTTTAATGGCCGTGCTACAGCGACTGACGACGGTGTCCGAGAAAGCAACCTCAGGTGACACGAGCCTAAAGTTCACACTTTAGCAGAGGAATTTGGTGGACCAGAGGGACATGATGCACTGTTCACAGAAAGTACATGAGCTTCATCAGGAAGGGTGTGGTGACACTGTCGAGAACCGACACCAAAATCAAGATGAAGATGACGTAATGCGATCGCACTTTACTCCACTAACAAGTAAGCAGGCGGTGGAAGACGTAAGAAAATTGAAACACCACTTTTTAGTGAGAAGTGATGAAGAGGACTCAGTTAACATTAACATTTGAAACACATATTGAAGATATTTATAAATAACTACCTGGTTCAGAAAAAAAATACGCGATAGTTTCAAACCAACCTTCCAGAATGCATTTAAGAAATTTTAGTATGTCTGTGGCGATATGCTAATGTAGTACTGTACTTAAATAAAGGTAAGTTTCCACTACTTCACTTATTCAACTGTAGAGCCATTTTCTGTCTACAGAACATTAACTGTACTGTATTCTATACTGTATTTTTATCCTTTTCTCAATAACGGACACTCCTTAAAGTGGGTAGTTTCGCCATAGGTATCCGTTATTCAGACGTTTTACTGTATTTTAACCAGACTCTTGAAAACGTTCTTGTAATGGCATTGCATCAAACGACAATCATTTGTTTTTCCAAGAACTTATTATAATTCAAAACAGTGAGTAATTTATAGATTGATTGCTATCAAATGAACAAATCATTGAGAAATTTATAGATTGATTTCTATCAAATTAACAATAATGTAGGCATCAAAAATGTGTAGACCATTTACGTACTGTATCACGCACATTGCTAGTATCTTTGTACTTACCTGAAGACGTATCTTTCAAAAGCTTTGACTTGGTTAATAGTGGCCGAGCGGTTCTAGGCGCTACAGTCTGGAACCGCGCGACCGCTACGGTCGCAGGTTCGAATCCTGCCTCGGATGTGTGTGATGTCCTTAGGTTAGTTAGGTTTAAGTAGTTCTAAGTTCTAGGGGACTGATGACCACAGCAGTTAAGTCCCATAGTGCTCAGAGCCATTTGAAACATTTTTTTGGTTAGTAGCAGACTGTATAACTCCTTGCAGATAAGGTCTTCATAATGACGTTTAACTATTACAATTGCTTCAATAGTTTCAGCGGAAGAACGGTTCTTCTCATTAATCCAAAGGGAACGCACAACTGAAAATACTCTTTCCACAACAGCAGTTGTGACTGGTGCAGCAGGAGCAAAACTCACAAGCGTCTCTCTATTTTTACAGGAAGTACCTGTACTTTTAAGGGGATGGAATACATCACACTATCTCTTGGCTGTTTCCAAATTAGCTGCTTCCCATTCCTCAAGTTTCTGCGACACAATGTTGTTCACACATCCTATCTGAAATGTTGCACATCAGTCTACTGTCTTCAGAATTATCAGAAAATTTAAAAATTCAGTCCAAGAAACAGAATTTTTTTAGCGTTGTACAATGAAATGATTTCAGAGGTTGAAGTGGAGAACTCCATTTTTCCAAGTAAGTCAGTTGAGTGTCTTGAAATAAATTGATAACAGGCTCGTACTTTGACTGAGTAAAAATACTTCCTTTCCCAAGTTAAATAAAAATGAAAAAATTATTGAAGTTTGAAATTTACCAAACTTCCTGTTAATGGTTTTTTTTCTTTAAGCACGCTGAAATCGTGGTTATGTGCAACTTTTGGATTGAATTTAAAAACATTTTGAACTGACATTGTGTGAAATGAAGCCAAATAAGTGACTGTGGGTTTTCGAAAAATTGTTTCAGCAACGTAGGACACCTACCCTGAGATAGAAAATAAGATTTCCAAGGTTCATACATATCAACTCCTCTTAAAAACTCCTCTGAACAATGTCAACAATCTAGTTTTAATACTGTTGTTGTTGTTGTGGTCTTCAGTCCAGAGACTGGTTTGATGCAGCTCTCCATGCTACTCTATCCTGTGCAAGCTTCTTCATCTCCCAGTACCCACTGCAACCTACATCCTTCTGAATCTGCTTAGTGTATTGATCTCTTGGTCTCCCTCTACGATTTTTACCCTCCACGCTGCCCTCCAATGCTAAATTTGTGATCCCTTGATGCCTCAAAACATGTCCTACCAACTGATCCCTTCTTCTAGTCAAGTTGTGCCACAAACTTCTCTTCTCCCCAATCCTATCCAATACCTCCTCATTAGTTACGTGATCTACCCACCTTATCTTTAGCATTCTTCTGTAGCACCACATTTCGAAAGCTTCTATTCTCTTCTTGTCCAAACTGGTCATCGTCCATGTTTCACTTCCATACATGGCTACACACCATACAAATACTTTCAGAAATGACTTCCTGACACTTAAATCTATACTCGATGTTAACAAATTTCTCTTCTTCAGAAACGATTTCCTTGCCATTGCCAGTCTACATTTTATATCCTCTCTACTTCGACCATCATCAGTTATTTTACTCCCTAAATAGCAAAACTCCTTTACTACTTTAAGTGTCTCATTTCCTAATCTAATCCCCTCAGCATCACCCGATTTAATTTGAATACATTCCATTATCCTCGTTTTGCTTTTGTTGATGTTCATCTTATATCCTCCTTTCAAGACACTGTCCATTCCGTTCAACTGCTCTTCCAAGTCCTTTGCTGTCTCTGACAGAATTACAATGTCATCGGCGAACCTCAAAGTTTTTACTTCTTCTCCATGAATTTTAATACCTACTCCGAATTTTTCTTTTGTTTCCTTTACTGCTTGCTCAATATACAGATTGAATAACATCGGGGAGAGGCTACAACCCTGTCTCACTCCTTTCCCAACCACTGCTTCCCTTTCATGCCCCTCGACTCTTATAACTGCCATCTGGTTTCTGTACAAATTGTAAATAGCCTTTCGCTCCCTGTATTTTACCCCTGCCACCTTCAGAATTTGAAAGAGAGTATTCCAGTTAACGTTGTCAAAAGCTTTCTCTAAGTCTACAAATGCTAGAAATGTAGGTTTGCCTTTTCTTAATCTTTCTTCTAAGATAAGTCGTAAGGTTAGTATTGCCTCACGTGTTCCAACATTTCTACGGAATCCAAACTGATCTTCCCTGAGGTCCGCTTCTACCAGTTTTTCCATTCGTCTATAAAGAATTCGCGTTAGTATTTTGCAGCTGTGACTTATTAAACTGATAGTTCGGTAATTTTCACATCTGTCAACACCTGCTTTCTTTGGGATTGGAATTATTATATTCTTCTTGAAGTCTGTGGGTATTTCGCCTGTCTCATACATCTTGCTCACCAGATGGTAGAGTTTTGTCATGACTGGCTCTTCCAAGGCCATCAGTAGTTCTAATGGAATGTTGTCTACTCCCGGGGCCTTGTTTCGACTCAGGTCTTTCAGTGCTCTGTCAAACTCTTCACGCAGTATCTTATCTCCCATTTCATCTTCATCTACATCCTCTTCCATTTCCATAATATTGTCCTCAAGTACATCGCCCATGTATAAACCCTCTATATACTCCTTCCACCTTTCTGCCTTCCCTTCTTTGCTTAGAACTGGGTTGCCATCTGAGCTCTTGATATTCATACAAGTGGTTCTCTTCTCTCCAAAGGTCTCTTTAATTTTCCTGTAGGCAGTATCTACCTTACCCCTAGTGAGACAAGCCTCTACATCCTTACATTTGTCCTCTAGCCATCCCTGCTTAGCCATTTTGCACTTTCTGTCGATCTCATTTTTGAGACGTTTGTATTCCCTTTTGCCTGCTTCATTTACTGCATTTTTATATTTTCTCCTTTCATCAATTAAATTCAATATTTCTTCTGTTACCCAAGGATTTCTATTAGCCCTCGTCTTTTTACCTACTTGATCCTCTGCTGCCTTCACTACTTCATCCCTCAGAGCTACCCATTCTTCTTCTACTGTATTTTTTCCCCCATTCCTGTCAATTGTTCCCTTATGCTCTCCCTGAAACTCTCTACAACCTCTGGTTCTTTCAGTTTATCCAGGTCCCATCTCCTTAAATTCCCACCTTTCTGCAGTTTCTTCAGTTTCAATCTGCAGTTCATAACCAATAGATTGTGGTCAGAATCCACATCTGCCCCTGGAAATGTCTTACAATTTAAAACCTGGTTCCTAAATCTCTGTCTTACCATTATATAATCTATCTGATACCTATTAGTATCTCCAGGATTCTTCCATGTATACAACCTTCTTTTATGATTCTTGAACCAAGTGTTAGCTATGATTAAGTTATGCTTTGTGCAAAATTCTACAAGGCGGCTTCCTCTTTCATTTCTTCCCCCCAATCCATATTCACCTACTACGTTTCCTTCTCTCCCTTTTCCTACTGACGAATTCCAGTCACTCATGACTATTAAATTTTCGTCTCCCTTCACTACCTGAATAATTTCTTTTATCTCGTCATACATTTCATCAATTTCTTCATCATCTGCAGAGCTAGTTGGCATATAAACTTGTACTACTGTAGTAGGCATGGGCTTTGTGTCTATCTTGGCCACAATAATGCGTTCACTATGCTGTTTGTAGTAGCTAACCCGCACTCCTATTTTTTTATTCATTATTAAACCTACTCCTGCATTACCCCTATTTGATTTTGTATTTATAACCCTGTAATCACCTGACCAAAAGTCTTGTTTCTCCTGCCACCCAACTTCACTAATTCCCACTATATCTAACTTTAACCTATCCATTTCCCTTTTTAAATTTTCTAACCGACCTGCCCGATTAAGGGATCTGACATTCCACGCTCCGATCCGTAGAACGCCAGTTTTCTTTCTCCTGATAACGACGTCCTCTTGAGTAGTCCCCGCCCGGAGATCCGAATGGGGGACTATTTTACCTCCGGAATATTTTACCCAAGAGGACGCCATCATCATTTAATCATACAGTAAAGCTGCATGTCCTCGGGAAAAATTACGGCTGTAGTTTCCCCTTGCTTTCAGCCGTTCGCAGTACCAGCACAGCAAGGCCGTTTTGGTTAATGTTACAAGGCCAGATCAGTCAATCATCCAGACTGTTGCCCCTGCAACTACTGAAAAGGCTGCTGCCCCTCTTCAGGAACCACATGTTTGTCTGGCCTCTGAACAGATACCCCTCCGTTGTGGTTGCACCTACGGTACGGTCATCTGTATCGCTGAGGCACGCAAGCCTCCCCACCAACGGCAAGGTCCATGGTTCATGGGGGAAGAGTTTTAATACTACCTATAAGTTTTTTGTATTCAGTATCAAGGAAATCACAGAATGATTTCAGTTCATCCATGTCAAAATATTGACAAATTTAATTCACTGTTGTTTCTGTGTCAGTGGGAAGAACTTCTTTCTGCACTTGATTTCCAGTGTGTTCCACATGGACTGCACAACGGGTGCCTTCCATGCTCACCTCGAGAACACTGTTCAGTTAGGAACAGACAATGTTTACTCCACGCATCTTGTGGCACCAAAGGTGGTATCACAATTACCTGCCAAAACGTGACAATCGTGTCAACTATATTTGTAATTTTTAAAATATGCAGGTTATATCCCAGCTAATAATCCTGCTGTTTCTCCACCGGTGCTCGGAAGACAAATTACTTTGCACTGCACACCTTTCGCAGTAATAACTTTAATCTTTCGTGATTTCGTGCATCCAACATGACAGACACACACTTAGCATTTTTAAAACGTTTACTAAAATCGACTCCTACTTTGTCTCAGATCATTCAAATTTCTTCTGGAACAGCCCTCTGACGAGAACAGTGGTGCTGTCCATTGAACAGAAAGAACAATTGTGCTTTGTGGTATGGAAGCCAAACAGGACTTCTTCCGCAGCGATACGTTTCTGTTCCTCTATTTGCAGTATGTGACATAAATTTCAGTTTGATACGTCGAACTGTCCCACAGAAAAAGACTCTACAAAGAACGAAATGAAAAACGACTAAAGGATAAAAGAAAAACCAGAGTACTTTTTCGGGGTATGTAGTTACAAATTAGAAACTCTCCGTTACTTTCCTTTAATGGCACCTTGAAGCTTTGTTTGTTTCCATGTGTCATGTCTTCATTGTTATCGGTCAACACAAAGAACGCTCCTTCTCTTGGCTGTGCCCGCATCTCGTGGTCGTGCGGTAGCGTTCTCGCTTCCCACGCCCGGGTTCCCGGGTTCGATTCCCGGCGGGGTCAGGGATTTTCTCTGCCTCGTGATGGCTGGGTGTTGTGTGCTGTCCTTAGGTTAGTTAGGTTTAAGTAGTTCTAAGTTCTAGGGGACTGATGACCATAGATGTTAAGTCCCATAGTGCTCAGAGCCATTTGATCCATTTTTCTCTTGGCTGTGCGTCATTTCGACTGTCAAAACGTGTCACATAAGTGGCCGTAAGTTTTCCCTGGCTTCACCTACAAGCACAGAACTTCTCCACCGCTAACATTTTCAACTTGATACGCCAAAGTCTTCCTCTGTTTGTAGTTTATCCGTACTTAAAAAGAAAGTTATGCTGCTAGAAATTCTCGCAGAAACGGCGATCAGTCGCTTCTTTATCTTTATGTGTTGCGTTTTGTCGACACGTCCCCCATGTTCAATGAAAAACACTGAACGACACAGCGTACATTGTACCTTCGTATAGTCGTGGTTTACTTCGACAGGGAACTCTCCTTTCATGGTTTTAGAGGAAGAACACTTTCTTCTCCTCGTATTAACAGGCACGAGTTTCCCTCACATTCAGCAAACAACAGCCAATGGAGGGCACTAAAGCGAGCCTGCCGAACCCTGTGTTGCAACTGCCGGCTACTTCTAACTGTTGTCCCTAACAGTCTGAAGACATAGTGTCGGCTGCATCTGCGCGCCTCCCCCCGTCGGAGGTTCGAGTCCTGCCGCGGGCATGGGGGTGTGTGTGTCGTCCTTGGCGTAACTTAGTGTTAAGTGGGATTAAGTAGTGTGTAAGCTTAGGGACCGACGAGTTCAGCAGTTTGGTCCGATAGGAACTTAACGCCACCACCTCGGTTGCATCTACTACAAATTTGTCACACAACGGTGAATAGCTAATCCGTAACTATGAATACAATTGAACATTGATAGCACTTTAACGTTCTTTAACGACAACTAGTTACATCCGTCCTTCACTTCCGGGGAAGCAAATGATCGAGACGAATCGCGACGGAAAATCATCTGTACACACCCGTCCTCAACCCGTGACCAAAATACAGCGTCTTCGTTCCCTCTTTGCGTTCACAGAAAGCGGTATTTGGTAATCGGTTTACAAAATCTGGTTTTGGGAGCCCCATGTAGGAGGGGGTGTGTGTTACCAGCTGTATAGCGCGGGACGAGATGAACGGCCTGTGGCGTGGATGGGGCGCAGGCTGCCCGGCCGTGCCGACACCGACGTCGACGCCTCGCCCGCCCTGCCGCAGCCGAGCTGGGAACGCCGCCCCGTGACGTCAGAGCTGGGTGGGGGCAGCCGCGCGCCTCAGCTGTCGGTGCGGCCCAGTTCACTGTTGACTGTTGAGGGAGCGGCCGAGAGGACAGGAGCGTGCGACGTGAGAAAGGTAAGGCGGCCAGCAGGCTACTGGAATTTCTGGACGCTGCCGATGTTCTGCACGCTTTTGGGTGGTTTGTCGCGTAATTCAATAAGGGCAACGTCAAGGAACTGCTCTTGTCTAGTATATTCTCGTACTTTTAAAAATCACGATGGCTACGAACAAAGGGGTCGCGAACAGGGTGTTAAATTACCGGTTTGAGTGTTCAGTAATTTATTGCTCGTTATTTATCGCCTTGCTCGAGCCTTTTAACCGGTGAAAACTTGAGCAAGAATAAGGTAGAACGGATGGAAAATACCGCCACATTCAGTCGGCTAGTATTTCGATGGCAGTGTAGATTTCTGCAGAATTCTCGTACCAAACGTATTTAATATGAAAACCTCGCGTTCTTGATTATGTTCGTAGGACGCAAGTTTGCGAAAACTATCAAACTCTGCAATTGTGGTTGGGTGAGTTTTATAGCGACACGGCGTCTGCTGCCACTGGTTCCAACAGCCGTGGTTGTCTGTAACACTGGACCGCCAGCCTGGAACCGGAGGTCGGTTACAGGTTGCCTGTCTAGCGGTTTGCAGGGATGACAAATTTGTTTTTCAATATTTCGCCTACTTTTGCCGACTTTAACCATCTAAAATGTTGTCCTACCGTACTCATTCAGAGGTATAATCTGACATTACGGGGTCCACACAGTAACACAACTACCACAGTTGGTAACTTGGCGTGTCTCGAGGTGACGTATTTCATGGCGGTGAAATACGCGGACGTTATTCAGCCAGTCTTTCAGAATGACGGCAGTTATTCACACACACACACACACACACACACACACACACACACACACACACACACATATACGTGAAGTAGCACATTTCGCCGGTCATGCAGTCACCTTCGGCATCAGACTTAACGTTTTCGTTTATTACTTCATTGGAAATGACCCTATATTGCCAACAGTTTGCCGACATTATCCACGCACCCCATACGAAGTGTTAGCAAAATTACATCGTTGTACAGATATGACGTCACACACGTTTAGCCGCGCGAAAAACTTGCTTTTGTTTTGGCGACTTGGAAAACACGTTAAGAATAATTTCAAACTATCACTAAACTTTTTCTCGCCTACAGGCTTAACATCGAGTCTTACACACGTTAATTCGTCTGGAAAGTAATCAGACGTCGGAAGTTGTTTTGTGCATGGGCATTCCGAATACTGTGTAATCCACTCGCGGATCACAACAGGTGGCGCCATGCCGACGTGCTTCTGGACATGAAACGCAGCACTTGCGTTCACTTCACTATTTTTACAATTCTCTGGAGTTCAGATTGCGATGCGCGAGCGATTTGTTGCTTTGTCTAATATCCTGGTTAGACTGAGGCGAAGATTTGAGTGGTAGTTGGCGAATTCTTGAGAATTTATCCTAATGTTTGTGCCTCTTCAAGTAAACCTTTCGTATTGTTTATCGTTCTGTGACGTCACGTCTCCTAGTTTGAGATTACTGATGAAAGGCAAGCGGTAACACACCACAATTTTTCTGCACTACACGACGCTGCAGCGCTTTGTCTGTTCGTTCTCGTGTTAATATTTGTCTGATAAGAGAGCCTGGTGTGTCGACAAAGCAATGTGTACACGCGGTACTTCGTAAAATATGGAGCTCTGATAGCTAATTAATCGTTTATACTGTTTCCCGAAGTTATTTCACGGTCGAAGATCATCTGCCGGCCGGGGTGGCCGAGCGGTTCTAGGCGCTACAGTCTGGAACCGCGCGACCGCTACGGTCGCAGGTTCGAGTCCTGCCTCGGGCATGGCTCTGTCCGATGTCCTTAGGTTAGTTACGTTTAAGTAGTTCTAAGTTCTAGGGGACTGATGACCTCAGAAGTTGAGTCCCATAGTACTCAGAGCCATTTGAACCATTTGAACTCATCTGTTTTCGCACTAACGCCCAAATAATGGCAGATGTGAAGTGGTTGCAGAACACAAAATCACCGAAAAACCCTAAACAGTGGAAAGGCATCTGCACTGGGTGAGGTACCTTCAAGATTCTGCACAAAATTTGAGGAAGAACTTGCTCCCGCCACAGAAGCTGTTCATCGCAGACCGCTGGAACGATGAGTGGTACCAAGCAATTGAAAAAATTGCTGTTTTCCAGAAAGGTCAACGGACGAATTAAAACAAGTCTACGAGATAACGCTGCCAACACGTGTGTATTGTGACACGGCCCTTAACTGCTGAAGTCCAGGAGAAATTCAACGTGCACAGGTGTCTATCGGGAGTCTGTTTTTGCGTGTACCAGCCGTCCACGCCGACGTCCTGAGCGCTCGATGTGACGGCCGCAACAGCAAACACACACTGGCAGCATCCGAGTCCCTTTACAGTGGTACAGGAAAGTTACGAAGTTCCAGTGAAAAACTAGTCTGTGTCATAATTCCACAGCTGTGGGCATTTATTATGCAATCAGAACGTTCGCCACATCTTCCACCGTACGTTAACGAAACCCGCTGCTAGATTATTTTTGGTCGTTGTGGACGTCTTTGTGCTGACGTCTCTCAATATCGGCATGGAGGCGAAAGGTCCATCTTCGACTGCTCCCCGCCTTGTGGCGCAAATCTGAAGGCGCCTCCGGCCCGTGTGTCTGCTGTTGCGGCTTTCAATTGTTGCACGCGATGCAGACGGTATGGTTCGAACCGCTCACCCCCACACAGCGGTTGCAGCTGCCACATTTGGTCAAATATCTCGCATATACCAACACACGAAAACTCTTCTCTCGCTTTGTCGGCATTTTGGCAAGGCGCTGCATTCGTAGTGTCAGGTGGTACGGACAGTTTAAACTCACTGTGTTTGGCGTTATTCGTGCTCCAATCATATTTGTACATATGTTTCGGAAAATTTAGAATTCTGGAATTGATGTATGGTAGCTCTGTATTTCGCCTTCTGTCCGTCGTCTTCCCTTCTGTGGCAGTAATGTCACTGAGCGACTCAACTTACGGCTTAGATCTGCTTGCTGGTTTTATATAATGCCAATTTTTTTAAAATTTTTAGCCAGATCGGTTCAGCCAATTATATTTACGAATTCTTTGAATGACGTAGAACATATTTGTACACATAATCTGCCTCCAGGAACACCCCCGACAATGATTACAATCCATGTACTTCGGTGCCCTTACTATTAGTCACGGCTGCGCGTGATATTTCTTTCGCACAAAGTACTAGCACTTCGGTAGCTCCTGACCACCCAGTGCCGACACTCAGTGTACTGACTTAAATGCCAGAACATGCATGTGTACTTTATTATCCGGAATCTTCCGTAAGCAATCTACGATTCCGTTCATAAATGAATATATGCCTCCTTGCATCGCAGCCATATTATTCCTTTGTGGTACACAATTTAATTATGTACTTACGTGGAACCAACGCAGTTTCGTGTCTGACTGACGTTGTTGTTGTTGTTGTTGTTGTTGTTGTTGTTGTTGTCTTCAGTCCTGAGACTGGTTTGATGCAGCTCTCCATGCTACTCTATCCTGTGCAAGCTTCATCATCTCCCAGTACCTACTGCAGTCTACATCCTTCTGAATCTGCTTAGTCTCCTCCACGCTGCCCTCAAATACTAAATTGGTGATCCCTTGATGCCTCAGAACATGTCCTACCAACCGATCCCTTCTTCTGGTCAAGTTGTGCCACAAACTTCTCTTCTCCCCAATCCTATTCAATACTTCCTCATTAGTTATGTGATCTACCCATCTAATGTTCAGCATTCTTCTGTAGCACCACATTTCGAAAGCTTCTATTCTCTTCTTGTCCAAACTATTTATCCTCCATGTTTCACTTCCATACATGGCTACACTCCATACAAATACTTTGAGAAACGACTTCCTGACACTTAAATCAATACTCGATGTTAACAAATTTCTCTTCTTCAGAAACGCTTTCCTTGCCATTGCCAGTCTACATTTTATATCCTCTCTACTTCAACCATCATCAATTATTTTGCTCCCAAAATAGCAAAACTCCTTTACTACTTTTAGTGTCTCATTTCCTAATCTAATACCCTCAACATCACTCTACTTAATTCGACTACATTCCATTATCCTCGTTTTGCTTTTGTTGATGTTCATCTTATATCCTCCCTTCAAGACACCATCCATTCCGTTCAACTGCTCTTCCAAGTCCTTTGCTGTCTCTGACAGAATTACAATGTCATCGGCGAACCTCAAAGTTTTTATTTCTTCTCCATGGATTTTAATACCTACTCCGAATTTTTCTTTTGTTTCCTTTACTGCTTGCTCAATATACAGATTGAATAACATCGGGGAGAGGCTACAACCCTGTCTCACTCCCTTCCCAACCACTGCTTCCCTTTCGTGTCCCTCAACTCATATAACTGCCATCTGGTTTCTGTACAAATTGTAAATAGCCTTTCGCTCCCTGTATTTTACCCCTGACACCTTCAGAATTTGAAAGAGTATTCCAGTCAACATTGTCAAAAGCTTTCTCTAAGTCTACAAATGCTAGAAACGTAGGTATGCCTTTCCTTAATCTTTCTTCTAAGATAAGTCGTAAGGTCAGTACTGCCTCACGTGCTCCAACATTTCTGCGGAATCCAAACTGATCTTCCCCGAGGTCGGCTTCTACCAGTTTTTCCATTCGTCTGTAAAGAATTCGCGTTAGTATTTTGCAGCTGTGACTTATTAAACTGATAGTTCGGTAATTTTCACATCCGTCAACACGTGCTTTCTTTGGAATTGAAATTATTACATTTTTCTTCAAGTCTGAGGGTATTTCGCCTGTTTCATACATCTTGCTCACCAGATGGTAGAGTTTTGTCAGGACTGGCTCTCCCAAGGCCATCAGTAGTTCTAATGGAATGTTGTCTACTCCCAGGGCCTTGTTTCGACTCAGGTCTTTCAGTGCTCTGTCAAACTGTTCACGCAGTATCGTATCTCCCATTTCATCTTCATCCTCTTCCATTTCTATAATATTGTCCTCAAGTACATCGCCCTTGTATATACCTTCTGTATACTCCTACCTTTCTGCATTCCCTTCTTTGCTTAGAACTGGGTTTCCATCCGAGTTCTTGATATTCATGCAAGTGGCTGTCTTTTCTCTTATGTTCTTACATGGAACCAACGCAGTTTCGTGTCTGACTGACGTATACGTGGACAGAGACCCAGGTATCGTTAACAGGTAGCGTGCAAGTGTGTGAATTCTAAAATTAGGTCTAGAAGTTTATTATGTGCAAAGTCACGTACGAAAAACCACTGCACCGATGGCTTCATTCTTCTTGCAAAATAATGCTGAGAAATTTATACATCATATTGTTTTCTAACATGTAGAGTGAGCTATCAGTGTTGCTGTTCGTCAACCTGTAATTCACGTCTTTCTGACAGTTTACTTATATTATCATTGAATCGTGGTTCTTTCCCTTGCGCTAATTCCGAATACAACATACGAAACGTCACAGTAAGTGATACAACGTTGTGTAGAGCACAGTTCGCCCTCTACTGTATTTGACTTATACAGATAATATAATGAATTTTCGTTACCGCTTACAAATGACATCGTTTCTCGTTTATGCACGGTTAAATTGCTGAAAACTTTGGCAAATCTAGTGTTTGCAAATATTGTTCTACTTACAATTTATGAAAATACGCCCTTCGACATTCATGCCTCCTTTCTTTCGTCGGGTAAATTTTTCCAATTCCAAGCGTAAATGTTAACTCTGCCAAGTCAGAGATAAAATTTTAGTCTCCTTTTTTATCAGGTTGAATCAGCTATTTCTCTTCACGTTTTCCTACTGTGAAAATAAGTATTGAATATTTCTTTATACCTATCGCCTGTACATATTATTTCCTCTTTTTACTTGTTTACATAGAACAAAATGCAAATTATCATTACTGCCTAGGTAGACTTAAAACATGATGATTGTATCTGTGGTCGGTTACTCTGTAATGCGCCTAAAAGAGAATTACTATCGTCTTTGTAATCTCTTTTGTTTAGGGGTCGTCGAGAATATTTTGCTTTGAGACTCAAAATTAATTAGGGAGGAATTCTTACTTGAAATGAGGACGACGGAATCGATTTTTAATATTCATTAATGACATCTTTATTTGTTTATCTTAACAGCAGTTGATCATCAAATGGCTCTGAGCACTATGGGACTATGGTCATCAGTCTCCTAGAACTTAGAACTACTTAAACCTAACTATCCTAAGGACATCACACAACACCCAGCCATCACGAAGCAGAAAAAAATCCCTGACCCCGCCGGGAATCGAACCCGGGAAGGTTAATCATCGGGCGTGAACGAATGGCAGCAAAGGTAAATACTCAGACCAACAACGATAGTGAATGATATCCGAAAACGCAAAAAAAAAAATTAAAAAAAATTCCTAGGCGCGTCCTGTGTGGCCTAAACAGATACTGCAGGGCCTGCTGCACCCCGCATTCTTGCACACCACGGCGAGGCACGGATTTCTGAGCGGAAGAGAACCCACGACTCCTTACATCGGTGCAGTGCAGTCAGGACTCAGCAGCCGACACGGCAGTCAAATACTGTCCCAACATGTGCAGAGGTCACTGAGGAGACCTCGGAGAAACTATAATAACAGGTGTAGCCGTGTCTGTTCTCACAGTTAGAGGCAGTACCCAGTCTTCACATGACGAATGGCGCAGTTTTTATAAGTTCTTGCAAAGCTTCATTAACGAAGTTTTTCTCGAACGAAACTTTCCAGATAGGACTAAACAAAACTATGACGTCAACAGTTGTGTGTGGTGACCCACAGTGTTGACCTTACTGTAGTTAATTTGAGGCGGCAGAAATCAAACTTGGTATTTGACCCTGAAGTTACTGCAGCTTGTAGGCGTGTGTATACCTATATGTCGCCTTGTTATATTGTGAGAAACCGCACAGGTAACGGAGTGTTGGGTGGATTTTTTTCTTTGCACGTAAGTTTCGATACAAAGCCACTAAATGTGGCACCAGTGCTCCGGTAGTAAAAAAACCGAATATGGCGACTGCTCAGTCTGTTCGGCATCAGCCAATCACAGCCCAGATAACGCCCGCGCATTACGAACTGTTAAAAATAACTACCGATTGCTACGAAAACTGCTGCTACAGATTAGCCGTTCAAGCCATCGTACTTGGCGCAGCCCTAGTGAGCAGACAGAAAAGTTCGAGCACTCGGATAAATACCAGGGCAGCCAACAGTCAATGGAATCTATAAAATGTTCTGAATGGCCAGCTCATACGAATTAATTACGTTAAAAACTTGGCGACATATAAGCTTCTCTGTAAGACTGAAATCAAAATAACTTTGGAAAATACAAGCGGAGACGATTTAGAGTTAAAAACGCTTGTAATGCTGGAAATGACAGTAAAGTGTAAGGATACATTCTGAACCTATAATTTGCTCGAGTCTTGACGATCGTATCCCGTCTACACGTATGGCGTGGTGCAGGTAAAATCTGTACTGTCCAGAAATAAGGTGGACTGCGCAAAGTATTGTTCGCGTTAAACTGCAATGTAGGGCCTCGGGTATTAAGACAGGGGCTTACAATCCCAGCCGTGTCGTTACTCAACAATGCTGAGCGGACGTAGAGCCAAGTGGAGGACGGAGTTGTTTACCCGGAATGCAGCGTTCTGTAGCAGGAAGCGTTGACCGCACACGCTTCTTGGAAAAAATAAAATAAGAAACTTACACGAAGCACTACACAAAGGCCACGGCGTGCAGCGTTCGTTGCGGGCGTTACGGAAGGGGAACAGGGGGGTGTCACGTGACGTCAGAAACGCTGCCCCGCCACTTCTGGAACATTTGTTTCCCTACAGCAGGGCGTGTGAGAGGGAGAGAGAGAGAGAGAGAGAGAGAGAGAGAGAGATTGTCCGCAATGGCACTGGTAATGTCGTACGTGGTTGTGAGTATTGTATTGTTAAGTAAGTAACTTCATATGTCGCAATCTCACTTTCATGTTGTCCGCGGGTCGTGATCTTACGGTTGCGTTCTCGCTTCCTACGCGCGGGGTCACGAGTTCGATTACCGGCGGTGTCAGGGATTTTCTCTGCCTCGTGATGACTGGGTGTTGTGTGTCTTTCATCACCATTTCATCCTCATTAGGTCGCCGTAGTGGCGTTAAAGAACTTGAGGAGCGGCGGCCGAACCGCCTCGCGAGGTGTCTCCCGGCCACCAGTGCCATACGCTCATTATTTATTGCTTTCATGTTTCACAATGACAGTTTTTCAGTTATTTTTCTTTGATTTTACGCCGGGAATTGTCTCAATGCATGCAATCTAAATGTGCCGCTGCCCTATCGAAATGATTTTTAAAGCTGAATACAGTCGTGTTGCCTTCCCAGTCTCGCCCAGACACAGAATATCGCGTATCCAGCGACGTACTTACCTGTACAACACGTATCACGTTCTACTGTCTGAAGTGTGGAAGCTTTGTTCACAAAAAAAAAAAAAATGTTAAAACTGTTGCCGGTAGTAATGTCAGATTCGACACAAAGAGCGGCAAAGTACAGACTACTATTCTAATTGTCAGTATGTTCACAGTTTTAACCTCAGAACAAAGCAGTTTTCTCATTGTTCTAGTCATGTCAGAAGGCAGCAACATGCAGCTCACACTTCTATCTAGCTCTTTTTTTTTTCATTTAGCTAGCTTGGTACTAAGCGGCAGAATAGAAAGTAAAGAAAATTACGGATTCCCTCAGAATTGATCGCTTCGGAAACAGACGTTATTCCATGTTTAGTAGTGAAGCTATGACACGGTACTCCCGATGAAATAGGCAGGATACTTCGGAGTACGTCGTGACTGAATAAAAATTCCCTCGTATTTAATGCATGGGTGTCTGCTGCATCCGAGCCCTGAAAAGCAACCAGTGTAATTCTTCCGTAATTACCGGCGGTATAGGGGTCCTGTTTGTTTCGGTTATCATCACAGAGGGCATTAGTACCAACTAAAACACTATTCTCAATAAGATTTCTGTTCAAAATATTATCTGTTTACTCCCGTTCCGCTCGCGAATGCCGCGTGGGTGGCGCAATCGTCGGTAAGGTCTCTTTATTGACAGCAATTTCTCGATTTTTCTCGTCGTGGTCATTTCACTGCAAGCCTGAAAGCTTCGATGAGGCGCTTTGGCACGCCACTTTTTCAATTACAGGCCACACGTCCTGTGGGTACATTCAGTCGAGACCGTTTGTAGCGACATCACTTTCAACAGCTTGTTGCCTATAACACCGAAATCCAATGGTTCCATCTACAACTTATGTGAATGCTATATTACGGCTACAACACTGACCTAGTAGATAGTGTCGGAAGTTCCAAGCGGCTTTTCGCGGATGATGCTGTAGTATACAGAGAAGTTGCAGCATTAGAAAATTGTAGCGAAATGCTGGAAGATCTGCAGCGGATAGGCACTTGGTGCAGGGAGTGGCCTCTGACCCTTAACATAGACAAATGTAATGTATTGCGAATACATAAAAAGAAGGATCCTTTATTGTATGATTATATGATAGCGGAACAAACACTGGTAGCAGTTACTTCTGTGAAATATCTGGGAGTATGCGTACGGAACGATTTGAAGTGGAATGATCATATAAAATTAATTGTTGGTAAGGCGGGTGCCAGCTTGAGATTCATTGGGAGAGTCCTTAGAAAATGTAGTCCATCAACAAAGGTGGCTTACAAAACACTCGTTCGACCTATACTTGAGTATTGTTCATCAGTGTGGGATCCGTACCAGATAGGGTTGACAGAGGAGATAGCGAAGATCCAAAGAAGAGCGGCGCGTTTCGTCGCAGGGTTATTTGGTAAGCGTGACAGCGTTACAGAGATGTTTAGCAAACTCGAGTGGCAGACTCTGCAAGAGAGGCGCTCTGCATCGCGGTGTAGCTTGCTGTCCAGGTTTCGAGAGGGTGCGTTTCTGGATGGGGTATCGAATATATTGCTTCCCCCTACTTATACCTCCCGAGGAGATCACGAATGTAAAATTAAAGAGATTCGAGCGCGCACGGAGGCTTTCCGGCAGTCGTTCTTCCCGCGAACCGTACGCGACTGGAACAGGAAAGGGAGGTAATGACATTGGCACGCAAAGTGCCCTCCGCCACACACCGTTGGGTGGCTTGCGGAGTATAAATGTAGATGTAGATGAATCTAATGGTCCCATCTAATCCCTATGTGAACGCTATAATTGAAAAGTCCCTTAGCACTTCTTTCTTCCGACTTATCGAATAAAACTAAGTATTTTTATTCTATTTTCGGAGAAATGCACAGGCTGTAAGACCCAATATTCGTTTTTTTTCTGCCTTTTTGTTGCTTTTTTGGGCAGTTAACGCTTATTTTCAAACTCTTTTTGCAGGTTGTTGGTTTCAAATCAGACGTCACAACGAAGACATCGTCAGATGCAAAATGAGTACCCACATCTTAGATGCGAAAAGCAAACAAATGTAACAGATTACGTTAAGTGGGACAATGTATTGTAGTAAGCTTTACTGTACAGCATATACTTCAGAATCTCTAACAAGAGATTAACTTTCTGCATTCAGATGATACAACGGTCAGTAATTTTCGTAACTTTTTCAAGAGCGAAAAATTTTTTGAATGATTCTAACATATTTCTTTCCTAGCGGCAGTTATTCGCTGATTTTTGTAGACTTCATGGTGGAACGACTTTTTCATATTCTTGGAGCTTCTTCAGGACGCACTCTGCTAGATCTTGTAGCATATTTGGAGTGTTACCTGTGTGAATTGTTTCTTCATTGCCCTCCACATCTTCTTTACACAGTGGAGCATTACAAAGGGCAGTGGAAGTATTGCCCATCCGAAAAAAAGATGGCCTTACTGTACACTGAATTTTATTATCACTGAGTAGTGTTTAGTTTCCCGCCGTTTAAGCACTCCACCTCTTTCCGTTGCTACACCATAGTTTTCAGTTACATATATATATGTATTCTTTTTCTTTTGTTTATTCTTTTGTGAAGAACAATGCACAGTTCAGTAACTAGAGCCAAAGTTTTAAACATGGCTGCTTGGTCCAGTGACGGTTTACAAATTAAAGTTGAAACAAATGAACCCTCGGTCACAATTTTGTCTCATTAACCGGGTTTCAACACTTCTAAGAGTGCCTTATTGCGAATTTAAATGTTAAAAGTGGTATATAACGTAATTACAGATTTATGCGAAAAGGAATTTGTTTGTAAATTTTTATATGAAAGTATAAGTACTGACTAACAATACTAGGCAGACAGTACTTAGAGATCAAGTATAAAATGAATAACAGGCCAGAAGGGCTTTAGTCACAATATTTTTTAAAAATAATGGATGAAGGCGAGCCACTATGACTATGGGCTGCTCACACCTGTAAAGCCACAGGTGGCAACAGACGGAGGCGCACGCGTTAACAAGTGCGGGCAGGTGAACGCGACACCACGAGTCCCATCTGGTAGCCGTAAGTACAAGTAGGCTACTTGACATTTAAAATGCAGACAACTGAATGTTGGAAGGAACAGTATTTAGTACTTGAACTCACAGGCAAAGTTTTTTGACAACAGCAGGCGTGGTATCATTTTGCTAATGTAAAAGCATAGAAATACAGTTTGAAAACAGAAAACTGATTAACAGTAGAAAAAGAAACAGTACTTACACGTCACGTATAAAATATAAAGAACACCATTTTAAGAAAAAATGGCACTAGCACCCAAAATTCGTCATTTGCTGGCCAATCTTCTGATTATAAAAAAATGGCTCTGAGCACTATGGGACTTAGCTTCTGAGGTCATCAGTCCCCTAGAACTTAGAACTGCTTAAACCTAACTAACCTAAGGACATCACACACATCCATGCCTGAGGCAGGATTCGAACTTGCGACCGTAGCGGTCTCACGGTTCCAGAATGTAGCGCCTAGAACCGCTCGGCCACTCTGGCCGGCTCATGATTGCAGGTCACGTGCCTAAAGCTATTTATGATACCAAAATATTTCAAATTCAAATGAGATAACGTAAGAATTTTAGGTACTGCGCAGTTCCACTTCTCGGTAGCTTTCGTGCAGATTGTTATGACCAATTGTAGTGAGCAGTCATTGTTGCGAGCAGCTGTTATTTTGACTTGGGAGGTAGAACTTGCTGTCGTCGGCTGGCGAGATCACGTGACATGAGCTATGACAGGCTTCATCGCAATAAAGATTTCAATGTTTTGGCAAGTAACATGCGGTGTTTGGTGGAATTCGAATTTATACTTTAGTAATAAGAAAATATGTAGTGTACATGTTGCTGCACGTCAGACATCTTCCCAAAACGTGTTTCGTTCCCTGAGTTTCGTTGCCTAAACTGCCGGGAAATTCTACGCCGTTGTATAAAACAATAACCATTCAAAAGACTGATAAGTTTTACAGTTCCGAGGAAAAGTATACTCTCACTTAATACGGAAAAACGGTATTTTCACCCGGGAGGAAGTGTGCCTTTAACCGGGATTTTCGGGAAAAATCCGGGATTTTTTTTTTTTTTCCCTCGTCCACGTATACACCCTGCACTTTCCTTTCGCACTGCATCTGTAATTCCATCACTGACGCAAAATTTCCGCTCTAGCTATCTATTGCGCTTTCATGGGCTCGCTCATGTGCGAGCTTGCCTCCTAACTCATTCGCAGGACGGCCTACTTCTGCTTGCGACCATTCCTAGATTAGGTGCCACTTCCCCTTGCACCTCAGAATTCTCGCGATGCGGAAATGACGTTCAGGTGGGGGATGATTAAACTTTGCCGCCAGGACACAAGTGACTCCTCCACTAATACAGACGTGTTCGTAAGGTACAAAGAACGAAATACAAAACGACTAACACATTGGAAAGAGTGATACAAAAACTATTTACTGCTAGTTTCACAGTATCTACCATAAAAAGTGCTGATAGCTCATAAGGTATGTGTTTCAGGACTTTGGTTTACTTGACCTTTTTTCTATCACTGCCCTTTTTAGATGTCCATTCTAAGTGGCTAATGAGGTATACATTATTGCAGTATCTGTAGCCTGAGACCTTTAAGCGTATCTCTTCATTCCTTAGTGCTTTCCACTTCTTTGCACATTGCTTCTTCCCGACTAGTCTCCTAAACTTCAGCCTGCTCTTCACCACTGCTAAAGTGTGATCTGAGTCTATATCTACTCCTGGGTACACCTGACAATCCAATACCTGATTTGGGAATCTCTGCCTAAAACATGATGTAAACATTGCACTATGTATTCTTCCGCGTTTGCTGGAACAAGCATTTAACTTTGACGGCACTGGCCGGTGAGCTGGTGCAGTGGCGTGGTCAGTTGCAGTTCACACGTAAAAAGAGACGAGCAGAGGAGCAATACAGCTTCGAATGTCATTCTTAAGCAGGATGAAATAATACACGGCAAATTTCCCACAACACGCTCCTTTGGCGACTAGAAGAAAACCGCATCACGTTATCGTTTTTGGCTTACGTACGATTGTAATTGAAAACAAGCATGATGAAAATTCCTAACCGCACGGTAAGTTTTCTGCATAAGCTGTGTGTAAAAAAAATTCCTAACCGCACGGTAAGTTTTCTGCATAAGCTGTGTGTAACGTATCGAAGGATTTCACCGTATAGTTAAATATTGTAGCCACTGCCTATCATCATCAGAATCCACAAAGCCAACCAGGCGCAGCATTTTCTCTTCTTTTATGACGAGCCATTCTATATCCCGCCAGCGTTAGACAGTAGCGTCCGAAAAAGATGGGTGCGTTAATTCCTGTACGTCTGGCAGCTTAGCAGTCTTGTTGCTTCTCGCGCCAAATCGCGCAGCTTGGCTCCACATCAGTTCTGTTGGGTTCATATTGTAATGGTGCAGTAGCAAATGTAATTGTGCAGCATTTGTATTACGTGCTCGATGCTGTGAAAATGACTGTTTTTCTCGTTTCTGTGATACTACGTCTGTGGTATAAAACGGTGGACCTAGTGCAAATATAGAGGATTTGGTTTTTATTTTTGCCTTAAAAATTAAATTGTTATGATTTCTTAATGTAAACAACTTGTATGATCAGTCTTTCATGAAACATCGATAATTAAGAATTTGTATTTGAAATGGAAACAGGAATTTCGAGTCCATTATGTAATTAGAAACAAGACGTGCATTATTCATGAAAAATTGTGTTTTATAATTAAGAGATGTAGGTATTTCAAATTGAACGAGAGATTTTAACTAGCGAATAACCGCATTTGGTTCATATTCCATTATGCTAAGAGCCGCCGGCCGCTGTTGCCGAGCGGTTCTACCCGCTTCAGTCCAGTACCGCGCTGCTGCTACGGTCGCAGGTTTGAACCCTGCCTTGGGCATCAATGTGTGTGATGTCCTTAGGTTAGTTAGGTTTAAGTAGTTCTAAGTCTAGGGTACTGCTGACCTCAGATGTCAAGTCCCATAGTGATTAAGAGCCATTTGAACCATTTTCCATTACGCCACCGACTGCGCTATACGTTCAATAAACATTCGTTCGTGACCTGCGTTATATATAACGCTGGAGAAACTACAAACCCGATAATCTCCGTAAATTTATGAAAAAGATTATTAACAGCCTATTTCTCGGCACTTCACACATGGTTGTTTCACCACGGAACAGAAAGCAGCCTCAGCCATTTTCATACTTCGCATTAAGAGCGCTGCAGAGACAGTGACTACACGATTTTTGAAATGAAAACCACGTAGCTAAAGCATGATTACGAAAAACATTGATGGCCGTTAATATATTAGAATATCTGTGTTTTATTTAACGCAACTTAGTAATAAGATACCTGATACACAAGTAGGGCCTACTTCTAGGAGTGTTAACACCACCAGTGTACGTGTGCTACGGCTTCTGACCAATCATCGCCTTCGTTTACATCATCTTTATTCTTATGATGAACGGATTATACATTTTCATCTCCCTTTATATACTGAATCACCGCTTCAGCCCTGAAAACTGCCCTGTCACCGAACGGTTCACAGTAATTCACTCTGTCCTACCTTCCTTTTCATAACAAATCCTACTCCCGTTGTACCATTTTCTGCTGTCGTTGATATTGACGTTGTTGATATTGCCGCATACCTGTGTGACCGAAATCCATGTCTTCTTCCCATTTCGCTTCACTGAACCCCACTGTGTCTATATTGAGCCTTAACCATTTGCCATTTCCTGTATCTAGATTGAGCCTTACCATTTGCCATTTCAGATTTTGCACCTTCCCTACCACAAGTTCAAACTTGTGACATTTCATGCCCCAGGTCATACAACGTAAACCTTTCGTTCGTTTTCCGCCTTTTCCTTTGGTCGCCTCCCCTAGACAGTCCCCTGAAAGGAATCCGAATGGCTGACCGATCCGGAATCCTTTGCCAATGGAGGAATCATCAGCCCACTTTCTCGATTACAGGTCACACGTCCTTGCGTGTACATACATTCGAGACTGTTTATAGCGACATCACTTTTAACTACTTGTTGGCCGTGACACCGAAATCTAATGGTTCCATCTAAAGCCTGTGTCAACGCTATATTTAAAAAGTCGATTAGTACGACATCGCTTTTTGCGACTTATCGTATAAAAGTACGATGTTTAATCAGGTTTCGGGGAAACACATAGGCTGTAACGCTCAATGTTCGTTTTTGGTTGTTGCGTATTTGTAGACGTAACGCTTATTTTCAAACTTTCGATTTCAGCAGATTGTTGTCTTAAAATTAGGCCTCGCAACGAATACATCGTAAATTCAAAGTGCGTACGCACATCTTAGATGCGAAAAGCAAACAAATATAACAGATTACCTTAAGTCGGACGGTATATTTTAGTGTGCGTTATTGTACTGCATTTAAAGTTAAAGCAACTGACTTGGCTGCGGTCATAGGAAACTAGAAAATTAAATCCCAATGTGTGCTGTTTTTTCAAAGAACAGAGATGGAGTAATAGGGTATTCGTCATTCATGTTTTGTGGTTACGTGTATTACGTACACGATTGGCCATTAAAATTGCCACAGCACGAAGATGAAATTTAACAGACAGGTGATATGCAAATGATTAGCTTTTCAGAGCATTCACACAAGGTTGGCGCCGGTGGCGACACCTACAATGATCTGAAATGAGGTAAGTTTCCAACAGATTTCTCATACACAAACAGCAGTTGACCGGCGTTGCCTGGTGAAACGTTGTTGTGATGCCTCGTGTAAGGATGAGAAATGCGTATCATCACGTTTCCGACCTTGATAAAGGTCGGATTGTAGCCCATCGCGATTGCGGTTTATCGTATCGCAACATTGCTGCTCGCGTTGGTCGAGATCCAATGACTGTTAGCAGAATATGGAATCGGTGGGTTCAGGAGGGTAATACGATACGCCGTGCTGGATCCCAACGGCCTCGTATCACTAGCAGTCGAGATGACAGGCTGCAACGGATCGTGCAGCCACGTCTCGATCCCTGATTCAACAGATGGGGACGTTTGCAAGACAACAACCATCCGCACGAACCGTTCGACGACGTTTGCAGCAGCACGGATTATCAGCTCGGAGACTGTGGCTGCGGTTACCCTTGACGCTGCATCCGCAGACAGGAGCGCCTGCGATGGTGTACTCAACGACGATCCTGGGTGCACGAATGGCATAACGTAATTTTTTTTTTTTTTTTCAGATGAATCCATGTTCTGTTTACAGCATTGTGATGGTCGCATCCGTGTTTGGCGATGTGGCGGTGAACGCACATTGGAAGCGTGTATTCGTCATCACCATACTGGCGTATCACCCGGCGTGATGGTATGGGGTGCCATTGGTTACACATCTCGGTCACCTCTTTTTCGCAGTGGACGTTACATTTCTGATGTGTTACGACCCGTGGCTTTACCCTTGTTTCAATCGCTGCGATACTCTACCAGGTACTCTGCTCAGCCCGATTCAGACCGTCTGCCACTGTACATGAATGAGTCATTCTCCCGATAAAGTCTTGAGACAGGAGCTCACTCGTAGATCCCCTGTGTAACAACTTCTGCAAGGGTACGTGCATAACCGCTAGTTAAATGACGAATAATACAGATTCAGGCCATAAAACAATCTACATCTACATCCATACTCCGCGAGCCACCCGACGGTGTGTGGCGGAGGGTACCTTGAGTACCTCTGTCGGTTCTCCCTTCTATTCCAATCTTGTATTGTTCGCCGAAAGAAAGATTGTCGGCATGCCCCTGTGTGGGCTCTAATCTCTCTGATTTTTATCCTCATGGTCTCTTCGCGAGATATACGTAGGAGGGAGCAATATACTGCTTGACTCCTCGGTGAAGGTATGTTCTCGAAACTCCAACAAAAGTCCGTACCGAACTACTGACCGTCTCTCCTGAAGAGTCTTCCACTGGAGTTTACCTATCATCTCCGTAACGCTTTCGCGATCACTAAATGATCCTGTAACGAAGTGCGCTGCTCTCCATTGGATCTTCTCTATCTCTTCTATCAACCCTATCTGGTACGGACTCCACACTGCTGAGCAGTATTCAAGCTGTGGGCGAACAAGTGGACTGTAACCTACTTCCTTCGTTTTCAGACTGCATTTGCTTAGGATTCTTCCTTTTTCAGACTGCATTTGCTTAGGATTCTTCCAATGAATCTGTCTGGCATCTGCTATACCGACGATCAACTTTATATGATCATTCCATTTTAAATCACTCCTAATGCCTACTCGCAGATAATTTCGCAATTAACTGCTTCCAGTTGCTGACATGCTGTATTGTAGCTAAATGATAAAGGATCTTTCTTTCCATGTATTCGCAGCACATTACACTTGTCTACATTGAGATTCAATTGCCATTCCCTGCACCATAGATCAATTCGTTGCAGATCCTCCTGTATTTCAGTAAAATTTTCCATTGTTACAACCTCTCGATATACTACAGCATCATCCACAAAAGTCGTCAGTGAAATTACGATATTATCCACAAGGTCATTTATATATATTGTGAGTAGCAAAGGTCCAACGACATCCCCTATGCCGCACTTGAAATCACTCCTACTTTTGGAAGGCTCTCCATTGAGAATGACATGCAGCGTTCATTATCTAGGAACTCTTCAATCCAATCACACAATTTGTCTGATAGTCTGTATTCTCTTACTTTATTCATTAAACGACTGTGGGGGCACTGCATCAAACGCCTTGCAGAACTCAAGAAACACAGCATTTACCGGGGAATCCGTGTCTATGACCCTCTGAGTCTCGTGACAGTCATGTTTTCTTGAACAGCATGAAATGTTAAGAGAATAACTCGTTGAATAAAGTACTGCTATTGATCATTACAACCATTTTAATATTTTGGTAGATGTCCATTTAGAACCATTTCCAGACCAAGCAACATTTCGCTGTATAAAAAATTTGGAGATAACGTCTTTGCCGCATCTGGAGCTTGTTCTCCAAATGAAATGTGCTGAAAGGAAAGGAACTCTTGAAAATGTTATTACTAAAGATTTGCAATTACTCACCAATGGCATCAGTCTGACAGAAAGGGTATGGTAGTGTTGAAACGGACTGATGACAGACAACATTTATCAACTGTCGCTGGAGACAGGTGTGGCTGTCACTCGTAGAAGTATCAGTAGTCACTTGTATGCTGCTCTGCGTTGCCGTGTTTCAGAATCATCCGCAATGGAAGCAGTTAAGGATGTGACGGAGACAGTGACTGTGGACCTGGGTGCACTCCTGGACGCCGGGGACGACGCCATGGTGATACTCGAGGCAGGTGACACTCGGCTGGTGGCACACAGGGCCGTCCTGGTGGACAGAAGCCCAGTGTTGGCAGCCATGTTCGCCCACGACACCCTCGAGACGAGCACCGGCGTGGTGAGGATTGCCGACGTGGAGGGCCCGGTGCTGAGGCAGCTGGTCTCCTACCTGTACACCCTGCGGGCCCCCCAGCTGCCCGGCACGGCCCCCCAGCTGCTGGCTGCAGCAGATAAGTACGGGGTGTCGGGGCTGAAGGCGGAGTGCGAGCGGCAGGTGGCCGCTCAGCTGACTGTTGAGACCGCGGCAGCCGCAGCCGTACTCGCAGTCCGCCACTCCTGCAGTGACCTCAGGCGAGCCGCCATCGAATTTATTAAGGCACGTACCCGCGAGGTGATGGCCACTCAGGGGTGGGCAGATGCGATGCTTTATCAACCTAAAGACTTGATCGAAGTGAGCCGATTGCTGTATGATCCACCACCAAAAAGCAGGTGAGCGTGAGGAAAACCTCTCATTCCTGTCTCTCAGTTCTGGATGTGTTTGTGTTTCCAAGTCAATAATTTTTGCCACTTAGTTTCTTTTCATGTGTCTCTGCTGTAAAATACACCGTCATAGACAGTCAATTCACGATAGCTCACAGTGCTATCATTGCTCTCATGTAGCAGTTTCAGTGAATCCCTAAACTGAACCCAGTTCATTATCAGGTATTTTAGCTAACAAAAATCATCAGAGCCAGTTAGTAGACATTATTCTGTTAAACTACATGTATACAGAAAGTGGTTGTTTAGGTTTTAGCATCAACTTTCATGACAGAGGGTACACTCACTGTGAATAGAGCATGACGTAGACTGCTGTGGACACAAAGCTGTATTGCCCAGCACAGGCTCAGACGCATTGATGGGTGTAGTTTGCAACCGGCAGCCTGTACTGGTTGCTGTAAGCGTGTTCCCATAAAGTAGTGTTCAAAGTTGTTCAGTGCTTCTGTGGCTGATGACACTGAGACACCTTTGAATAGTGTCATGCTGCATTAAGATGATGATAAAGTAAGTCACTTACAGTCGACACCTCGAGCAAGGTAGTGTACTGCAGAATGATTATAGAGGATGGTGGCAACATTTTTACAAATGTTGACCTGTGGAATTTTCGTCATGTAGAAAAGCAGATTATCAGAGTATTCACTATTCACACCTCAGTACTACAGCTTTGTCTCTGTTGCATACTTTGTCTGTCACCTATTTCTGTGTGCAAGCCATGTCAGCAAGTATCCCAACATAATTCTTCATTCTCTCCAAATCGAAACAGTACATAAGGGATTTAAGTTGCTGTAAGGGAATGTTGTTGTTGTTGTCTTCAGTCCTGAGACTGGTTTCATGCAGCTCTCCATGCTACTCTATCCTGTGCAAGCCTCTTCATCTCCCAGTACCTACTGCAGCCTACATCCTTCTGAATCTGCTTAGTGTATTCATCTCTTGGTCTCCCTATACGATTTTTACCCTCCACGCTGCCCTCCAATGCTTCATTTGTGATCCCTAGTTGACCTCCATGGATCCATTACTCCAAATTTAGCGTCCCCAAACAGATCATCAACTTTGTCTTCCATTCTTCTGGATGTTGTTATTTTGGTCAGTAAGTTGGATTCATGAGCTGTTTAGCTCACTGTGCGTAAGCTATCGCACTTACCAGCACTTGGTCACTTCTGTAGTGTTTGGACGTCTTTTTCTGGCTGTCTGTTGTTAAGAATTGTGTCTCATCAATTATATAGACGAATGTGAAAATTCGTTTGATCACCATTCATTATCGCATTATCTAGAGCCTCATAGAACTTAAAAGTAACAACTCTCTTAAAATTTACTTCACTCATTGTCATAACTAAATTGTGATCTGACTACATCTGGTCCTGGGTACACCTTAAAATCCAATACCTGATTCCAGAATGTGTGTCTGGTTGTGATGTATTCCAGCTGGAAATGTCTTTACCAGCTAAAGCTCTGCCTCCCTCCTTAAGAGCTGAAAATGCCAAGATACCGAAGCAGCCATACAAATGTCACAGAATACAGGGCACGGCCTTGCAGCAAGTCAGCCACCCACATGTGGTGGAATAGTGCAGGAGGGCTCCTCCGAAGGGAGTGCTTGTAATGGTAACACAGAGCACCATGAACGGCAGTCAGTGATTACATTAAACCTCTCTGAGGAATTTTTGAGAAAGTTGTGACCATGAGATAACCTAATGGGAACAGTACAATCTGTTTGACTGGGATTCACTTCCAAAACACTCCAGCAGAGTATAACCAACAATAAACAGGTGGGTGAGGAACAGATGTTCTCCAGCACAAAAGCAAATCATAATATTACATATTAATATCAGTTGCCAGCCTAATTAGGAATTTTTGTCAAACAATTTAATAAAGCTCAAGGCAGTGCTAAGGCTAACCTAACTTTCCTTAACACCTACTAAACTCTTTCTTGACATCTGTTCGCACTACAACACAGTAACCTAACCTTGCAGATAAATGTAGTACTAACTTGGAGGTCAAGACGATGTACCTTGAATGAACTAGATGCAGCAGTTAAATACAACCCATCACCAACACACATGATACTAATAGCATTACTGAACAGGGCAGAGCATGAAATGATTCTGATTTAAATCGGTGTTTATTATGATCATACTCTATAACATCATTGCTTAGTACAGTGTCTGTATGCCATTACATGAACCAGCTTGCATTAAAATAGCTAACACAGTAAATATTTCTTTCTTGAGCTCAGTTTGAAGCAATTAAACAGAAAGCAAGTCTAACTACACTGGCTCTGGAGAGACCTTTGCTTTGCTTCATTAACCAACTGAGGGCTATTAAACTTTCATGGTTTGATGAACCATGCTCATTAACAAAATTACACAAGTGTGTATGGGAAATTGTCATGAATAATTATTCATTAAGTGAAGCACAACAAACTATAACTCTTCAAATAACAAATGTGCTTTGAAAAGCAGTCTTTTAACCTTCTCAAAATATGGCTGACTGTGCAAATGCCAACACAATTTTAAATTCAAGTTCAAACACCTTCTCATAAAATGAACAGTGATAAAGCTTTGTAATTCTGATCAAAGTGGATAATTAATAATCTTTTTTACTTCTATTCAATATTATCATTCTTTTAACTAACAACTTTACTATTTACTGATACCTTTTTAAGTAAGGCAAATTATTTAAGATAATGATTGCAGATCGATTTAAAAATGCACTGGCAGTGAGTATTTCTCAAACTGTAAAACTTAACTTTAAACACATCTCCACACATTAGAAAGCAATCACAACTATTTCTACAGCTGCTTAATAGTCTTTTCATAATAAATTAGCACACTCAGAATTAAATTCACTAGGATAGGATTCTCAAGGTTTGTGATTTGGGATAATCACAGGTGTAATATAGAGCTTTTAGCAACACCACGATTGTTATTAAAATCAACCAAATTTCACAAATATCTAGTTCATTTACAGTGCCAAATATAAACAATTTGGTGGAAGGCTGGTGGCACTGGTGGCATGATTTGCAGTGGCTGTTAACATGGCGGCGATGTAGTCATGGTAGTACTGTTGGCCTCGCCCTGTTATAGATCTTCTGAATTATATTTTTGCAGGGCCAAAAACAATGCCATGATAATGGTATCACCAAATGCAGCATACGAGGTCCATATATAACACTCTAAGTTCCTCTGCCTCAAAACTGCAGGAATATGAGCCACAATGTGCCGCTACTTCTAGCGAGATGTTAACCACAGCACTGGTCAGGCCTGATTCCTTACCCGTTGCAAAGGCCACATTTCAGCTTGCGCTAACCACCCCTTTTCCATTCCGCCAGGCTACTTCCGTAGCTGCCAGGCTACTTCCGTAGCTGCAGGGATTCCCCACATTTTTTACATTCAACCCTGCATTTGCTAACTATGGACCAAGTCATTTACAGTACATTATATAATAATTATTCCAGCAGTTATTTACATTAACAAGCTTAATTTAAACTTTGTTCCAAAAGTTCACATAACTGAAATATGTATACATTGTCAAAGAATTTCCATGACAGGTAAAACTCTACGTATAACAGATACAGCACTCTACATAAGCAACTCTACAAATAGAAATATCAATACAAAGTAGGTCAAAAATGGATGTTACATATGCCCCATGGTTCACTGAAGATTCCTGCTAGGCAAACATCAATAACACCTTAATGGTATCAAGCAGTCGAGAATAATAATCACTTCATCCAGAGTTGAGCATGAAAAGAATACATTGCAAAACACATTAAAACACTGTACACTCTATACACTTCATTACCAAAACAAGACATAAACAACATTATTCAATTATGTACACCTGTCATAACTGACTCTCATTTTGTGAAACAGTAAGTTGAGTAGTAAGCAAAATTTATCTGTATTGCCAAGAATATTGAGTAGCATTTTGTAAGCATTCTGAAATGTAGGTATACACATACAAGTATACCCCCTACAAATATCACAAGCAATTTGACATTGTACATGCAACACATCCTATAGCATGATTTTGAAGTTACAAAGGAGGAAACTATCAATGCTAATTCTAATAATAGTAGTCCATTCTTTGATATTTACATAAACAAACATATTTAAACTGAACCTACTATTCTTTTCTTACTGTCTTTATTTGAAACACAGTCTCTCTTTGAAAACTGTAGCAAAACACATACAACACTAACAGATATGAAAATAAAATAATTTTGCTACCTGCAATAGCAACTTGCACTGCATTTAACAACATTAACAAATTACATATCACATTAATGAATTGGCTGCCCATTTTGGGTTTTGGCAGTCTATTACAGACATGGTTTTTTACCCCACTTTGGCAAGTCTTCCATGCTGCCCATTCTGTATTTAAGGCATTCCACATTTCTTTTCAATTTGGCAACATTTGCTTGTAGCCCTTTCAGTACAGGGTTTCACATATTTTACAACAGGTTTTAGAATTTGGAACTTCTAAGATAGTAACAGCAATTTTACATAAGTAACAACATTTTTATAAGAACATAAATTACAGTTAAATACAGTATAGTAGCTTCATAAGATGATACATTATTTCATCTACAGCATAATACATATTTTTAGTCTGGTATGATTTCTTCATTTATTCATTCCTAGGTACATACAGTTTGAGATCCACTACATTATGGGCATCAAGGAGCTTCTTCGACTCTGGGTAGATTAAATAGTAAGCATTGTTGTGAGGTGTGTCTTGTACTGTGAATGGCCCATTATATACACATAAATTTAGAAATTTCGTGGTTAAGTTCACTTGATTATTCATGGGTCTTCAGAAGAACATAGTTTCCAATTTTGAACATGGCAAACGTCAGGTTGCTATTGTGCCTTTTAGATCTTGTTTTGGCTTTGTTTTTTCTTTTACCAATTCTTTCTTCTGGGCTAATCCCAAATCTGTAAACGGTGGGAACTCTAGTTTTTCCTCATTTAAACATTTGCTCTTAGTATTGAGCAGAATTTCCCCAAGTGTGAACTCAGTAAACCCATGAGGCAAGGTCTTCATTAGACTCGCAAATTCACATACAAATCTGCCCTATGCTCAGTGGTTATGGTGACAATAGGTCCTACATAACCATCCTATTTCCCTTGTATACCATTCAATAGGGTTGCTGCCTGGATGGTAGGCCGAAATATATTTAGTTTCTACACCATTCTGCTCCATGCCATCTTTCCAGGTTTTTGGAATTAAATTGGGCAATTATTGGGCAGTACTGCACTGGGTTTTCCAATGGTTCTCAAATACTGAATCATCCTATCGAATACTGACATTGCTGTCACCTTTTTCTGGATGGAGATACAATTTTATAAATTTAGAAAACACTTCCAAAATCACTAAAATACATTTACAATTACCAGAAGTTGTGGGGAGGGGTCCATACAGGTCCACAGACAGTAAATCCTTGGTATCTTTAGGTAACGTATTCTGCACTGGGCCTTGATTAGTTCTATTGGTTACCTTAGCTCTCTGGCAGATGTCACAAGACCTAATATGTTCAGTTACCTGTCAACTCGTACTGTTGGCAATCACTATAACACTAGCCAATTTATCTAGACACTCCTTTGGCCCAATGCTAGTGAAAATAATCTGACATCTGTATCAAATTGGGTAGGCCAACACACCATCCATTCTTCAGTAATGAAGCCTTTCCTCTTATACAAGATACTTTTTAAAATCAAAATTCACTTTCACAGATTTCCAAATTGGATGCTCGTTTTGATGATATCGCATGCTTTTGCAAATCTGTTCAAATTCATTTTTGCCTCAACTTTTTCATGTAATTAATTTGGAAAGTTCCATCTCCATTGCATTCCTTGGGTACTTCATCAGTACCATTGGGACAATTCATTGCCAAATAATTTTTTGTACCCTTTACATAGCAGATTTCATAATTAAATTGTTGCAGGTATAAAGCCCATTGGGTGAGCCTGCCATTTAGAAGGCAACAATCTTTAAGGAATGTTTGAGCTTTGTGGTCAATGTGTGATGATCTTAAAACCCCACCAATAATCTATAAATTTCTTGAGGTCCCACAATATGGCCAAGGCTACCACCTCTGATATGGCGTAGTTCCTTTTGTTTCCTGTCAATGCCCTGCTGGCAAAAGGTATAGTTCTGTGTGCTAAATTTCCTGTACCATTTGTCTCCTGGAAAATTTCAATACCAATCCCATAGATGCTACTGTCAGTATTCATATTGAAAGTCTCTGACAGTACTGGGTGATGTAAAACATTATCATGTCAAAGTTTAATCTTTAAAGATTCACAATCCTGCCGACTCTCATCTGTCCAAACAAAAGCACTAAATCTTTTTATAGATTGTTCAAGTGTGGATTATTGAAGGGTTGCCCCTTAGAAATTTTCTGTAAAATCCACACAAACCTAAAAAGGCTTACAACTGTTTACTATTTTTTGGTGGGGGAAATTTTTCTAAGGCATGTAGCTTTCTCCAGGTCCTTATTAATGCCGGTAGTAGTAATTATATGGCTCAAGAATTTAAATTCTAATTTTACAAGTTCACATTTCTGTATTTTTAAAGTGATGCCTCCTGCTTGAAGAGCAACAGTTTGGAGCTTTTTTTGCCAGTTTTCATTGGAGATAAATAAATCATCTACATAAATAGTTAGCTTGGAACTCAACTCCTCCCCTAACACAAAGTCCAGAGCCCTAATAAACAGGCCGGCCGAAGTGGCCGTGCGGTTAAAGGCGCTGCAGTCTGGAATCGCAAGACCGCTACGGTCGCAGGTTCGAATCCTGCCTCGGGCATGGATGTTTGTGATGTCCTTAGGTTAGTTAGGTTTAACTAGTTCTAAGTTCTAGGGGACTAATGACCTCAGCAGTTGAGTCCCATAGTGCTCAGAGCCATTTGAACCATTTTTGAACCTAATAAACACTGCCAGAGAGGTATTCAGTCCAAATGGAACTACTTTGTATCGATAACATTTCCTGGTAAACAGGATTGCTTTATATTCATGCGATTCTAGACTCAATGGGATTTGCCAATAGCCAGCAGTCATGTCGAAGCTGGTTAAATACCTCATTATGAAATTTTTGCAACATTTTGTCCAGATTTTCAGGCCTGTGCACCTCTCTTTTTACTTTGTTTAGAGTGTGTGCATCAATGGCCACATGTACTCCTCCATCCTTGTTTACAATGATAAGTGGACTGATATATCCACTGTTACTGTGTTATATCACTCCTCATTCCATAATCTTATCTGTTTCATTCTGTACGGCCTGGCCGCGGCAGTTTCGCGGTTCTAGGCGCTACAGTCTGGAACCGCAGGTTCGAATCCTGCCTCGGGCATGGATGTGTGTGATGTCCTTAGGTTAGTTAGGTTTAAGTAGTTCTAAGTTCTAGGGGACTGATGACCACAGCAGTCAAGTCCCATAGTGCTCAGAGCCATTTTCTGTACGGCCTGTTTCTTAGAAAAAGGTACCGAATACGGTTCCACAAAGAATGGATCATGATCCAGAGTTGCAATACAGTATCCAAAATTTTGAGCCAGTCCGTGTTAGCCAAAAATGATCTACTGTTGCTTTCTAAGATAGTAATAAATTCCGCTTTCTCAGGGCTGGCCAGAAATTCTACATGCGTGCGGTGCTCCTGCACATGTGCAACTTCTGGGTCACAGCGTGCATGGCGCAGCCGCCAGTGTTCATGTAGTGCATGTTTCTATGCACAGATGTCGCTTTATCCACTTGCTGGGATACTCTGTACCAGCGCATTCTAGTGCTCTTACCCCAGCTTGCAAGCCAACCATGGGAAGGTATTTTGCGTATTAAAACATTTAAAATACTGTCACAGTCTACTCATTGAGACGTCTACTTTTATGTTACCAGTTTAACCCAGTAAGACAAGTAATACAGTTAACAACCGTGGGTTTTTATTAAGGCAGCTTGACTGACGGCACGCAAATACACGTAATGTTTTTGATCTACTACTTAAGAAAGAGAGCAGTTAGCGACTTCCAGCGAACTTTATTCATGATTTCAAATAACACTAAACTAATGCAAGGTTTCCTATAACTTACTCTCGGTGTCCTCAGTTACACCCACATGATTTCAGTCTTGTATTGCACTGTAGGTTGATCAATTCCATCTGTAGATCATTTGGAGCATCTTCAACTGACGACGAGAACGGTCGAGCAGAGGGGCGAATGGCAGGAGACAAACTCGTATCATCTGCAAACTGTGCTCGAAATTGTTCCTTAATTTTTACAATTATTGATATGTATTCTTGAAATCTAGCACTTTCATGGACCAGTCCAAGAGTCGGGAAATGTGCAGTGTTTTCTGTCATTAGCCGGCGCTCCCAAAGTGCAAGCTTCCTTTCAAAGGCATTTACTTTTTCCAACATGTCACAGATTAAATTATTTTCACCTTGCAAACTGACATTAAGGCTGTTCATGTGAGACGTAATGTCGACAAGAAATGCAAGGTCTGATATCCAACAAGGGTCTTCCAACATAGGTTCACTTTTTCCCTTCTCATGTAAGAATGTTACTATGACCAAACGTAAATCAAAAAATATTTTCAGCATTTTACCTCAACTGATCAAGCGTACTTCAGTATAGTAAGCTATGTCGCCGTACTCCGCTCCTAATTCCTCCAAGAACCGCCGAAACTGGCGATGCTTATGCCCATGTGTCTTCAGGTAGTTTACAGTATGCACAACAATTTGCGTGACGTTACTGATTTTGCACAAAACGCCTCTCGATGCAGAATGCAGTGATTTCCATACAACGTCTCATTTGTGCGCCCTAACTTTTGACGCATCCGTGCTATGAGTCCTCTCCGATTGCCTTGCATTGATGGTGCGATGGTGCTCCATCTGTGGTCACTGAGACTAACCAATTCCAATCCATACTGACACCATCAATCGCTTGCTCGACAGCTTGGAGTAAGTCCGCACCTGTAGTAGTCCCTTTCAAAGGTACTAAGTCCAAAACGTCCTCAGTTACACAAAGTGCTTTATCGACACCTCGTATGTACACTTCTGGAAATGGAAAAAAGAACACATTGACACCGGTGTGTCAGACCCACCATACTTGCTCCGGACACTGCGAGAGAGCTGTACAAGCAATGATCACACGCACGGCACAGCGGACACACCAGGAACCGCGGTGTTGGCCGTCGAATGGCGCTAGCTGCGCAGCATTTGTGCACCGCCGCCGTCAGTGTCAGCCAGTTTGCCGTGGCATACGGAGCTCCATCGCAGTCTTTAACACTGGTAGCATGCCGCGACAGCGTGGACGTGAACCGTATGTGCAGTTGACGGACTTTGAGCGAGGGCGTATAGTGGGCATGTGGGAGGCCGGGTGGACGTACCGCCGAATTGCTCAACACGTGGGGCGTGAGGTCTCCACAGTACATCGATGTTGTCGCCAGTGGTCGGCGGAAGGTGCACGTGCCCGTCGACCTGGGACCGGACCGCAGCGACGCACGGATGCACGCCAAGACCGTAGGATCCTACACAGTGCCGTAGGGGACCGCACCGCCACTTCCCAGCAAATTAGGGACACTGTTGCTCCTGGGGTATCGGCGAGGACCATTCGCAACCGTCTCCATGAAGCTGGGCTACGGTCCCGCACACCGTTAGGCCGTCTTCCGCTCACGCCCCAACATCGTGCAGCCCGCCTCCAGTGGTGTCGCGACAGGCGTGAATGGAGGGACGAATGGAGACGTGTCGTCTTCAGCGATGAGAGTCGCTTCTGCCTTGGTGCCAATGATGGTCGTATGCGTGTTTGGCGCCGTGCAGGTGAGCGCCACAATCAGGACTGCATACGACCGAGGCACACAGGGCCAATACCCGGCATCATGGTGTGGGGAGCGATCTCCTACACTGGCCGTACACCACTGGTGATCGTCGAGGGGACACTGAATAGTGCACGGTACATCCAAACCGTCATCGAACCCATCGTTCTACCATTCCTAGACTGGCAAGGGAACTTGCTGTTCCAACAGGACAATGCACGTCCGCATGTATCCCGTGCCACCCAACGTGCTCTAGAAGGTGTAAGTCAACTACTCTGGCCAGCAAGATCTCCGGATCTGTCCCCCATTGAGCATGTTTGGGACTGGATGAAGCGTCGCCTCACGCGGTCTGCACGTCCAGCACGAACGCTGGTCCAACTGAGGCGCCAGATGGAAATGGCATGGCAAGCCATTCCACAGGACTACATCCAGCATCTCTACGATCGTCTCCATGGGAGAATAGCAGCCTGCATTGCTGCGAAAGGTGGATATACACTGTACTAGTGCCGACATTGTGCATGCTCTGTTGCCTGTGTCTATGTGCCTGTGGTTCTGTCAGTGTGATCATGCGATGTATCTGACCCCAGGAATGTGTCCATAAAGTTTCCCCTTCCTGGGACAATGAATTCACGGTGTTCTTATTTCAATTTCCGGGAGTGTATATCACAACCTGGGCTGTATCTTTAAGATATCTGTTGCTTCATCGAGCGCAACAGAGAAAGCAACAAAGGCTTTTCCCTTAGTTACTAGCTGCCTGTACACATCACCGGCCATAGCACTGATACGTCTTGTCACTGTTTGGATAGACTGATTTCTTGAAACCTGCTAACGTTCGTGGGACACAAAAGTTCTGCAGCATCAGTGAGACACCCTTTCACAAACGCCCCTTCGTAAAAGGTTTCCCAGATTGCGCAAGTCTTAATGCGATTTTAATACTTGCTTACAGTGAAGATTTAGTGTGATGGTCATTCTGGAAAACTGAAAACAGTACATTGTACAGCATACAGTAAAATAGACATAAATGTAACACAAGAAACTAAGAAGTATCAGTTACTTTGACGTACTGGAAAATCGAGTTGATGTGTCTCATCCATTTTCTTAAGGACATTTAATTTTGCTTGCCATTCTTCACTGTTGAGTACACTACACTCGTCTTTGTGACATGTATTGTAGTGTCTTTCAATTGAAAACTTACGCTGGCTGCCTATTATTCGGTGGCACAGCAAACACTGAGATTTCACCAATGGCTACAAAAAAGAATTGCAGTACCCAGTCATTTTTAAACAACTGAGAACATAGATCTACATCTACATCTACATACATACTCCGCAATCCACCATACGGTGTGTGGCGGAGGATACCTTGTACCACAACTAGCATCTTCTCTCCCTGTTCCACTTCCAAACAGAACGAGGGAAAATGACTGCCTATATGCCTCTGTACGAGCCCTAATCTCTCTTATCTTACCTTTGTGGTCTTTCCGCGAAATATAAGTTGGCGGCAGTAAAATTGTACTGCAGTCAGCCTCAAATGCTAGTTCTCTAAATTTCCTCAGTAGCAATTCACGAAAAGAACGCCTCCTTTCCTCCAGAGACTCCCACCCGACTTCCTGAAGCATTTCCGTAACACTCGCGTGATGATCAAACCTACCGGTAACAAATCTAGCAGCCTGCCTCTGAATTGCTTCTATGTCCTCCCTCAATCCGACCTGTTAGGGATCCCAAACGCTCGAGAAGTACTCGAGAATAGGTCGCACCAGCGTTCTATAAGCGGTCTTCTTTACAGATGAACCACATCTTCCCAAAATTCTACCAATCACCCAAAGACGACCATCCGCATTCCCCACAACTGCCATTAGATGCTTGTCCCACTTCATATCGCTCTGCAATGTTACACCCAAATATTTAATCGACGTGACTATCAAGCGCTAAGTTACTAATGGAGTATTCAAACATTACAGGATTCTTTTTCCTATTCATCTGCATTAATTTACATTTATCTATATTTCGAGTTAGCTGCCATTCTTTACACCAATCACAAATCCTGTCCAAGTCCTCTTGTATCCTCCTACAGTCACTCAACGACGACACTTTCCCGTACACCACAGCATCATCAGCAAACAGCCGCACATTGCTATCCACCCTATCCAAAAGAACATTTATGTAGACAGAAAACAGCAGACCTACCACACTTCCCTGGGGCGCTCCAGATGATACCCTCGCCTCCAATGAACACTCACCATCGAGGGCAACATACTGGGTTCTATTATTGATGAAGTCTTCAAGCCACTCACATACTTTGAAACTAATCCCATATCCTCATACCTTAGTTAGGAGTCTGCAGTGGGCACCGAGACAAACGCTTTCCCAAAGTCAAGGAATATGGCATCCGTCTGATACCCTTCATCCATGGTTCGCAACATTTCATGTGAAAAAAGCGCAAGTTGCATTTTGCAGGAGCGGTGCTTTCTAAAGCCGTGCTGATTCATGGAGAGCAACTTCTCTGTCTCAAGGAAATTCATTATATTCGAACTGAGAATATGTTCAAGAATCCTGCAATAAACCGACGTTAAGGATATTGGTCTGCAATTTTGATGATCCGCGCTTCTACCCTTCTTATATACAGGCGACACCTGCGCTTTTTTCCAGTCACCCGGGACTTAACGTTGGGCAAGAGATTTGCAGTAAGGAGCCAATGCAGTAGAGTACTCTCTGTAGAACCGAATTGGAATCCCATCAGGACCTGGCAATTTATTTATTTTCAACCCATTCAGCTGCTTCACAACCCCAGGGATGTCTATCACTATGTCCTCCATATGGGAATCTGTACGAGACTCAAACGGTGGTATGTTTGCGCGATCCTCTTGCGTGAAAGATTTCTCAAATGCTAAATTTAAACTTTCAGCTTTCGTTTTGCTGTCTTCGGTTGTCAGGCCAGACTGATCAGTGAGTAACTGGATGGAAGCCTACGACACGCTTACCGATTTTACGTAAGACCAGAATTTCCTTGGGTTTTTAGCAAGATCTTTTGCTAAGGTATGACGGTGGTAGTGGTTGAATGCTTCGCGCACCAGTCTTTTTACAGCAGCACGAATCTCTACTAACTTTTGCCTGTCCTCATTCTCCCGATCTTTCTTGTACCGCGAGTGAAACTGCCTTTGCTTCCTGAGCATTCCCCGAATTGCGCTGTTAAACCACGGTGGGTCTTTTCCGTCCGTAACCCACATTTTCGGCACATACTTGTCCAATGCGTGATTCACAATGTGTTTTAAATTTGCCTGTAATACTTCCACGTCTATCGTACCGGAAGTCAATGAAGTCGATTCATTTACTAAGTGGGACGCTAACAATTGCTTATCTGCTCTTTCTAATAAGAATACTCTGCTAGCCTTCTTGACTGACTGTGTAACTTTCGTAACCATAGTTGTAATGACATCAGGATCACTAATCCCTGTTTCAACACCGACACCGTCGATGAGGTCTGGTCTGTTCGTGGCTACCCGATCTAAAATATTTACATTACGCGTTGGCTGTCGATTTAGCTGCTCAAGACAGTTTTCGGATAATGTGTTCAAACGTAATTCACACTACGGCTTGTCTGTACCACCTGTCATGAATCCATAGACATCCCAGTCTATACTAGGTAGGTTGAAGTCGCCTCCGACTAATATAGCATGATCCGGGTACTTCTGCGATACAGAATGTAGACTCCCTTTGAATGAGTCTAGAACTGTCACGGTGGAACCTGGTGGCCAGTAATAACACCCCACAATTAACTTTATTTTCCCTAGCCCTGTTAAATGTGTCCAGATAACATCACAATCACACTCTTCTTCGACCTCAGTAGACACAATATTTTTGTCAACTGCAATGAAGACACCACCTAATACGGTGTCTAATCTGTCTTTCCGATACACGTTCCAACCCTCACTAAATATTTCAGAACTTCCTATCTGAGGGTTCAGCCAGGTCTCAGTTCCGAGAGTAATTCGCACGCCACACGCTTCCTGGTGGGCAGTAAACTTCATTCCGAACACACTGGAAATTTACTGCTAATATCTTGATAGCTGAAGTGTCTTTACACAGAGCGGGTCCTGATTTCTCTGCCTGCACGTCGACTGGTGAGTGTTCATCAGGACACCTCGCACTACTGCCTAGCCTAAAAAAAAACCATGTGCATGCCACAAGTACTCTGCTACCCGAGTAGCCGCTTCCTTTGTGTAGTGTACCCCTGACCTATCTAGGGGCGTCCCACAATTCCCCACCCAATAGCGGAAGTCTAGAAATCTGCAGCCAAGACCGTCACAGAGCCGACGAAGCCTCTGATTGATACCCTCCACTCGGCTCCAAACCAAAGGACCCCGATCTACTCTGGGAACGATGCTGCAAATAGAGAGCTCTGCTTGCACCCCGCGTGCGAGGCCAGCAGTCTTCACCAAATCCGCCAGCCGCCTGTACGAACTGAGGATCGTCTCAGAACCCAAGCGACAGGCATCATTGGTGCCAACGTGAGCAACTACTTGCAGCCAACTGCGCCCCGTACGCTCGATAGCCGCAGGCAAGGCCGCCTCCACATCTCGGATGAGGCCCCCTGGCAGACAAACAGAGTGCACGTTGGCATTCTTTGCAGCCCTATACGCTGCTTCCCTAAGGGGCTCCATCACCCGCCTAACGTTGGAGCTCCCAATAACCAGCAAGCCTTTGCCCCCGTGTGCCTGCTCGGACCCTGCTGAAGGAAGGAGCGGCCACCTGCCCACTGACAGGACGAACGGGCGAGGCCAGCCGGCCAGCCTCCACATTGGCCCTCCGCCTCGAGCGAAGCGAATGCGTTGCAGTCCGCCACTCACCCTGAGGTGAGTCCTTTGCTTTTTCACAGTACCTGCCATTTCTCAGTACTTCTCTGTTAAGGTTTCGGACACCAGGGGTAAACGGGACTGGGTATGTTGTAGTCTTGCTTGTACCACATGTGATGGTTGTCCGTATTCGCGACTGCGGAAACGTTTCTCGTATTTCATAGCACCTGTAGTCACCGCTTTGCCTGTTCCTTCGGAGGTGCACAGGAACTTTGCATCGTAATTCGGAATACCACAGGCACTGCAATAACGCAAGTAAATTCAATGTTAGTCTGTATCCGTAAAGATAAGATTGTCGCAGTAACTCTCGTCATTGACGCAAACTTCCGACTACCCTTCCAGGAAAAGAAGTCAAATGTAAATACAACGCATCGAAAGAAGCAGAGCAATAGGTAATTCCGTTGAGTTTTTAGTACTCAAAGCGAAATCAGTGAGCCCCTGTATCGTAGATCGTATCTCTGCTTAGCAACGTAAACAGAGATCGCAGTTTGGTTCGCACTGCTAAATAATTTAAAAATATATTTGTATTACGGACAGTTGTAATTTGGGCGGTGTCCATTATCGTTCATAGCCTTTCGACAAGCAATTACACAAAAGTTTCGTTTGTCTGGGACCAGAATAGCGGCTTTTGCGGCCGTCCTGAGCGGGCGCGCTGTGGCGCTTCTCTTTGGGTTTTACGACTTTACGTTCAGTCTCTGCGTTACAGTGTTGTGTAAAACTGATTCTGGTGATGCAGCATTTTAGTTTCCTTGTTTTCGCGAGCTGTTAACTGCTGACATAGCAAACACGTTTCCCAGAAAGCTTACCCTAAGATTTGGATTTGACAAAGCAGCCTGTAATGTTCAGCCAAGTTAACTGGAAACTCATCACTGGATCAGACGCACACTGCTTACTATAACTTGAAGCAATACTGCTTTTTTGTGAAGCTGCTTTCCTCGTTGGTGCTGGAACGGATTTTGCAGAAATTTGAAGGAAAAGCTGAATTCCGCCATCGCGATAATTCGAGAGTAGAGTTACCATTTCAAATCCTGATGTTGATTATAAACAAGTCAGAGAATTTAATTTGCCCCCTGAGGTAGAAAACTGCTACTTAAAAGACGTATTATCTAAATAAGGTGACATCAGGCAAATTTGTAATGAACGATGGTCAAGCCAGCATAGATTGCAATGCTTTAGTGGTGTTTGTTCTGTCGATATGCATGTCAAACAAAACATTCCATCTCATATTTTGGTTTGTGGCTACAAAGCGCACGTTATATACAATGGGCAGACTTTGACTTGTCACATATGAAAGTGGGCATCTCCGGCAAAACTGTCCAAAAAAAGTGTTTGTATTGCAGAAGGTTATCACTGGCTGATCTTGTGACCGAAAATCAATGACGGGTGGCGACCTTTCCAGCATTACGGGAAATGTGGACGACGGGCCAGAAAATACTCTTGAAGCATTTCCACCTTTACTCAGGAAGGACACTGTAGACAATCCGCCTGGAAAAAGTAGTATAGCCACTAACAAGAGACGTCGAACTTGTAACGGCAGTATCACAGATTTCAGACGATATTGTCAGCATAGATTCAAACTCTTGAGTCAAGTGCATCAGTAGACAAATCGAATCCGCCACCATCACCCGAACAGGTCAAAGTGACACTACAGCCCCATTCTGTAGCGCTGTGCGCGCCAGTAGATGGCAATGCGCTCGTCTTGGTGACGCCACAGCCCCGCGCTGCAGTACCCGTACGTCAACCAACGCAGACAGATTCACTCGCGGATGCAACTGAAAGCAAACGTGACGAGGTAGCGAGTGATTGCCAACAACAGGCGACGTCACAGCCCAAATCCCAAGACGAAGAAGCAGAGTTTTACAGCAATAACACACAAACAGCAAACGAAAGTGATCATAGAAGTAACAGGGCATTGGAAGAACGTTGACAAACTGCGTCTGCGCCGCCTTTGGCAGACGAGACAAGATGGTGGCACACGACTGCCCGTCAGATCCACCGACACCGCCCTCAGAGGAAAACTACTCAGGGGGTGGGCGGAGCAGACATTCGGTGAAGGCCAGACTCAATGCAAATCGCAACAAAAGTAAAATGAAAGGTTGTAATGCAAACCAGGACGGTGGTCTCCAGTCAGATTCTCAGAAAGTATCCGGCATGGAATGGCATCAAATGATAGACTAGCGGGGAAAAAAGGTCACTCCCCTATGTTAGTCATATACGATTACGTTAAATATTAATAGGATACAGTCGGATGTTAAAATAGCTGCTCTGAAACAGTTTCTGTATGAGTCAGCGACGGATATTGCTCTCCTACAGGAAGTGGTATTCGCACAATTAAATTTGTCCAATTACGTCGATTTTTACAATATTTCCACTGAAACGAGTGTTGCATGGCCATTTTAGTTAGAGAAGGCATCCCCGTACATAACATTGATAAATTATAATCGGGGTGCGGTATTGGAATAAACGTAGGAGTTACTATAGTCAGTTTATATGCTCCTTCTGGCAGCAGTAATAAAGCTGCAAGAGCCACATTCTTTAACCCTTTCAGACCTGATTTTTTATTTACTTGTAAAAAAAAGTCTGACATCAATTTTACATTCCGGCGAGTCTCCTTCATACATTAAGGAGGTTAACAGTACGGATCAATTATGCCACACTTTATTTCACTTTAAAACAGAGGAAACAATAAAAATAATCCCATATTACATTCTTGTTTAAACGACCATGGTCAACACTTGATTTTAAGGTTTAGTATGAAACTGCGAAAAACAATGTCCTTTTGGAGACACTAATATACTTTATATTTTCTGCACTGAATTCTTGAACGCCCTGTACATTTTGGAAATTGGCAGTGACTTGGAGTTCCTACATCATGTAAAGACAAATGGTCAATGAAATCAAACTGTATCTCTGTACCTTCTGTACCAGGTCGTAATTCTCCTCTTTTTTCTTGGTATGACTCATGTCTGAAGCCAGTCCATCATACGGACGCCCCCTCTTTTTTCCAGTCACTTTCTTTTGGCACAGTATCAATACATCTGCTACCCTGGTACGAAAGGAAAGAACATCCATTTGCTTCTTCTTTGGGATAGACAGGTTGTGTGCATCTCGTCTGTATTCCAACCAACTTTGCATGATGGCAAAGTCAACAGCGCGAAAAATCATGTGCAAAGGCCATTTTCAAGATCTGATGAAAACTCTGTAGTAGCTTATCAATTGATTAAATAGATCCACACCACCCATTGCATGATTATATTTTCTCACTATTTCAGGTCCTTCTACTTTCACATATTTATGGTGCTTTTTGTCCCAATGCTCGACTTCATCCACTGAGCCTTTACCAACAAAGATTGAACATAATACAACTGGCCTATTGTCTAACCACTTACACATGGTAATGTCATCAGCACTAGTGATTTCTTCACAGTAACCTCTGGTTTGTTTAATTATTGTTTTATCATGTGAAAAAGGCAAGTTCTTTCCAAATCTGTTTTGACGGACAGTACCTGCTGCATCGATGCCTTGAGATTTCAGAACTTGAAACAGAAGATAAGATGAAAAGAAGTTGTCAAAGTATAATTTATGACCTTTACCTTTTGAGAGTGGAACAGAAAATCCTAAAACAACAGCAGGACCTAATCCAATTTTTTTACAGCATGTGGTATTTAGTTCAGTTGTAGCACCTTGATACAAAAGGAAATGATGCACTATTCCACTCTTTCCACACAACATGGAGACTCTGATTCCCCATGGACTTGGTTTCTCCTTGACATACTGCTTTGCAGAAAACTTTCCAGTGAAAGGAATAATTCCTTCGTCCACGCAAACATTCTCTTCTATAGGAAGTTCACTGTAGCGTTTTCGAATGTCTGTGTAAACTGGCCTGACTTTGTAAAATTAATCCTTATTTTCAGGTGGCTTCTCCAGATTGTTCAAGTGTAAATTTGTTCGTTATTCTAAAAATCTGTCTGGTGACATGTTTTCCCAAAACACATTTACCTTCAGGCTTGTATCCCAATACATTCGTAATGTGGGAAATTTCAAAGCGGCAGTCAGTATAAGCAAACCAAATAGCGCCTCTAGTTCTTGAGTTGTCTGCTTAAATGAGGATTTGCCTTGTTGTAATGCATAAATATTAGTATGTGCTGCCATGCTAGTGAACAAATCATCGGGTATATACCTTTTGAAGTATTGTATTGGAGAACACAAGACAGATTCTTCAAAATTTGGAACTTTGTATGTTTCTGCAATGGTACTTAGAGGCTTGCGTTTCCATTTTATGGATTCTTTAGGTGTCACCATGTTGTCACACAGGTTATTCAATTATGGGTTGTTTTCATTGCATAAAAAGTTCGTTTCAGCATCCATCACGTCTCCGTCATCTTCATCTTCGGATATGGTGTTTCTACACACATCATTCACGCCCACTTTATCTGCTCCAACACGTTTCACTATTCGAGGAATTTGCCTTTCAATAAGTGGTACACTGTCATCCTCATCTCCACTCAAACTAATGTCAGAAACTTCGCCATTTTCAATTATGTCCATAAACAAGTCCCAATCTTTCTCCACAGAAAGATATTCCTTATCCATATTTGTAAGTCAAAAGGCAGAAATATAAAATAAATAATGTGTACTGGTCAGTTATTCTCCTCCTTGCTGCTGGTACTGAAATTACTGAAAAAAATACCACACATAACTACCATCACCATGCAAATATATCTGAGACAAATTTTAGGTTATGTTTCCTATTTTACATCATTAAGGACCTGTTGTACACAAATGTGTACATTAAATTTACCTGATACATAACACAAATATGAACTGAATGAAATTGCTGAAAATTCCAATGAAAGAACGTCCAATGTTTCCGAAAGAAGGAAACCACACAAAAAATTCATTGACAAAACCCGCAATGTGACTGTTAACAGCAATAGTCAATGAGTAATGGCTTCCCACAGAGAGACAACACCAGAGAGTATATTTTACTATGTAGTTCTCTGACTGCTCACAAGAGAGCAGCAGATGCTGGAGCATGGCTAAAATAAACCTACACAAATGTGCACAGTCAGTTTTGATGCGCCAGAAATTTGTTGTCAGCGAAATATTACTGAACAAACTTTATGTACACAATTGTGACCACCAGGTCTGAAAGGGTTAATGAAAGCGTAATTTCTTTGCTGAGGAAAAACCCTCTCCAACTTAATAGGGGGAAATTTTGTGTATTGAGTCGAAAGGATCAAATCCCCAACTTCAATTACTCAACTGACTTGAGACGTCTCGTTGTTGATTTACAAGATGCGTGGGAAATAAAATAACCAACAATCGTGAACTTTACTCATATTGTTGCGAATTCATGTAGTAGAATTGACAGAATTTACGTATCGGAAAATTTAGCAGATTAAAGTACTGAAAACAGAAACTGTTTTAGTTTTTCCGATCACAGTGCGTTGTTGACCTGCGTAAATTTAACACCACAACCTACCAGAAGAGTAAGAAGCCAGTGGAATCTAAATATTTCGTTATTATCAGAAGACGACTTAGAAGATGCCCTAAGCAGAGCTTGGCAAATGTCTCCATTTACTGAACAACTTTCCAAGTGTGATAGAATGGTGGACCCAACGAGCGAAACCGAAGCTAAGGAAAGTTTTAATATGGTCAGAGAAAGGAAACAGACTGTAGAATTCTACTACAGCGTGCTAAGGGAACTCTACGATCAGACTGATGCAATTCCTGCAAGATTAAAAGACATCAAGCAAATAAAAGCAAAATTATCAAGTCTGAAACGTAAGAAACTGGAGGGACTTGAAATGAAATCCAAAGTAAAGTCAGTCACTGAAGATGAGACTGCTGCATTGTACCACCTTGTCAGACACGCCAAGAATAGAAGTAGTTTCGTGGATAAACTTCAGATGGATGATGGTACCATACTCACCACCCAGAAGGAAATATAGAGATCTCAGCGTATTATGAACGTATGTATGCGTCAGGGGAAACAAACGAAGAAGAATACGATGAGCTCTTTGGTGCATATCTTCCACGAATATCGCGTGATGATGATGGTGAGAACAATTCTTCGGACATCACCAAGGAAGATGTATTAGAAATCGTGTGCAGCTCCCCCGCTAGGAAATCTCCAGGATCTGACAGACTGCCCATTGAATTCTATAAACGATTTCGGACCCTAATAGGAGAAAGTTCACCGAAATTGTCAATGAAGTCTTATAGGGGAAGCCAGTGCCTGCAGAGTTGAAACAATGCAAAATGGTGTTGATCCCGAAGAACAGAGGCTGCAAAAAAATAAACAACCTACGGCCTATTTCGCTTTTGAATTCGGATTATAGAATTATAGCTCGAGTAATTAACAAGCGCTTTACACCATGCACCGCTGACGTCATAGGCCAACAGCAGACTTGTGCTTTCAGAAGGACGATTTTACAAACTGCGGCTTTGTATCGCGATGTCATTACGCTAGCGCAGGCAAGTAACATAAAATGTGGACTGCTTTTCATAGACGTCCGTAAGGCATTTGATCAAATTAATCACAAATACCTGATAGAGACAATGCGTCGAATGGACTTTCTGCCAAAAACCATCGACATCCTCGAGAACGTGACTATAGGTGTTACTGCACAAATCTACGTTAACTGTCAACTGACAAAAAAAATTGAAATAAAAAGGGGTGTTACCCAAGGAAGCCCCTTATCCATGCTCCTGTTCGTTATACCGCTGTAAGCTTTCCTGAGACAGCTACAGCACAGGCTGACAGGCATTACCATTCAAGGAACAAAGACCGTGGTAGGCGCTTACGCTGACGATGGAGGCGTAATCATCAGAGACCAAACAGATGTGACACAACTAGAGATGGTACTCGCAAAATACTGTTCCGCATCAGGTGCGAGGGTAAATGGAAACAAAAGTAAATTTCAAGATATAAAGCGGCTTGCTAACTTGCGCATTGAGTGGGCGAACCATGTTAATGAAAGCAAAGCCCTTGGAATAGCATTGGCAACTCCCCTTTTAAAAATGATAGCAATAAGTTGGCGGGAGGTGGCAAGATAAATCAAGGGAGCTTTGATTGAAAACGGTCAACGTAGCATAGACCAGTTCCAGAGAATACTGTTTATCAACACGTATATTTTATCCAAGGCCTACTACATAGCACAGGTTCTCCCCATTCCATCAATGGTGGAGAAGACGATCATGTCCACCTTAGCAAAGTTCTTGTGGAAAGGGTAATTGTTTCGAGTGCCGCTGAAGACAGCAGTTTTGGATCCAAGCAATGGAGGAATGGGTCTGACATAAAGTGTAAAGCGATGGCATTGTATGTTAAACGAACATGGGGCATAATGTGTAACGATCCAGGGTGCACTTGGAGGTGTACAAATTCCCCTTGCAGCCTGCTTGCCCCTAGCTCCTCTGCAACCATTCATGCAGGTCAGCCTGCAACGACGCAAACACAAGAGTGCGCGTGTACTGAGGCATAGTGGGTAATGCGGCCGACTTGGGCTCCCGTAAGCCCGGGCTACCTGGATTCCTGCAGGCCTGCCAAGCTTCACGGGACCTGCCCAGCTTGCTGCGCCTGACAACAGGTTGCGCTGTCAAGCCACCGTGACTACAGTAGCCAGGTAGTTAGCCCGCAGTTCATTTATTGCAACGGTGGGGGCAGCGCAATGAATAGGTCGAACTTAAGTGAGATTGAAAAAAAATTGACAACTGGCGAATACATGCTGGTAACGAAACAGAGCACAAGTGCCGCATGGGAAAAGCTTTCGTGTGTTTACGAGGCCGCTTCAAATAAATCGGTAGGTGTGTCTCAATGCAAACTGTGTAGAAAGCTCTTAAGTACTTATTCGGGAATTTCGAGTATGCTACGACATGTGTGTGCAAATTTGACAAGCAATTCCCTCACTCCGTAAATATCTTGAAAAAGGACAAAGCTTTAGTGGCCGAAAAGTGCGTCGAAATGTGTGCTAAGGACCTGAGACCTTTTAGCAGTATGGAGGGAGAAGGATTTCATGGTAACCCGCAAACGATGTCAAAAACTTTTGTTAAGATACTCTATTCCATGCACTGTCCGAAATATTATGTAGACAGCGATGTTCCTCTTGATGCTCAAGCGTACAAAATTTCTTTAAGATCGGAATAAAACCGTAGGTTGGTGTAGAAGTGTGTGAGTAAAGTACCTTCCGCCATGCACCATTCAGAATTTTAAGCAGATAGCGCCCTTCATTCTGCTTTGAATATCAAGTGTGCCAAATTTCATCAAGATCGGAACAAAAACGTACAACTTGTCAAATTACGTTAGGTAAAGTAACCTCTGCCATGCACCCTACGAAATTTTATGTAGACTGTGACCTTCCTCTTGGTTTCGAGGTATAGCGTGCAAAATTTCATCAAGATTGTATGCAGTACAAACACACGGACACAATGAAAACGCACTTTCAGTTTTTCTGAAAGTTTCCAATTTTTCGGTCGATTTTCCAAAAATTTTATTTCATAAAAACCCTGTCCTGAGAATTACGAACACAACAAAAAAAATTGCCGAATTGGTCCAGCAGTTCTCGAGTTTTACGCTTATCAACACATTTGGCAATTCATTTTTCTTTATATAGATAACAAGCACGAAATACACTCCTGGAAATTGAAATAAGAACACCGTGAATTCATTGTCCCAGGAAGGGGAAACTTTATTGACACATTCCTGGGGTCAGATACATCACATGATCACACTGACAGAACCACAGGCACATAGACACAGGCAACAGAGCATGCACAATGTCGGCACTAGTACAGTGTATATCCACCTTTCGCAGCAATGCAGACTGCTATTCTTCCATGGAGACGATCGTAGAGATGCTGGATGTAGTCCTGTGGAACGGCTTGCCATGCCATTTCCACCTGGCGCCTCAGTTGGACCAGCGTTCGTGCTGGACGTGCAGACCGCGTGAGACGACGCTTCATCCAGTCCCAAACATGCTCAATGGGGGACAGATCCGGAGATCTTGCTGGCCAGGGTAGTTGACTTACACCTTCTAGAGCACGTTGGGTGGCACGGGATACATGCGGACGTGCATTGTCCTGTTGGAACAGCAAGTTCCCTTGCCGGTCTAGGAATGGTAGAACGATGGGTTCGATGACGGTTTGGATGTACCATGCACTATTCAGTGTCCTCTCGACGATCACCAGTGGTGTACGGCCAGTGTAGGAGATCGCTCCCCACACCATGATGCCGGGTGTTGGCCCTGTGTGCCTCGGTCGTATGCAGTCCTAATTGTGGCGCTCACCTGCACGGCGCCAAACACGCATACGACCATCATTGGCACCAAGGCAGAAGCGACTCTCATCGCTGAAGACGACACGTCTCCATTCGTCCCTCCATTCACGCCTGTCGCGACACCACTGGAGGCGTGAGCGGAAGACGGCCTAACGGTGTGCGGGACCGTAGCCCAGCTTCATGGAGACGGTTGCGAATGGTCCTCGCCGATACCCCAGGAGCAACAGTGTCCCTAATTTGCTGGGAAGTGGCGGTGCGGTCCCCTACGGCACTGCGTAGGATCCTACGGTCTTGGCGTGCATCCGTGCGTCGCTGCGGTCCGGTCCCAGGTCGACGGGCACCTGCACCTTCCGCCGACTACTGGCGACAACATCGATGTACTGTGGAGACCTCACGCCCCACGTGTTGAGCAATTCGGCAGTACGTCCACCCGGCCTCCCGCATGCCCACTATACGCCCTCGCTCCAAGTCCGTCAACTGCACATACGGTTCACGTCCACGCTGTCGCGGCATGCTACCAGTGTTAAAGACTGCGATGGAGCTCCGTATGCCACGGCAAACTGGCTGACACTGACGGCGGCGGTGCACAAATGCTGCGCAGCTAGCGCCATTCGACGGCCAACACCGCGGTTCCTGGTGTGTCCGCTGTGCCGTGCGTGTGATCATTGCTTGTACAGCCCTCTCGCAGTGTCCGGAGCAAGTATGGTGGGTCTGACACACCGGTGTCAATGTGTTCTTTTTTCCATTTCCAGGAGTGTATACGCGTAAAGGAAGAATGTACAAATAAAACCCAATATTTTTTGACCTGAAATTAATTTGTCTTTTGGTGCTCAGGTAAAATAAAAACTTTTAATTAACGTTCGTAATACGACAATGACGCGCGCAGACTAAACGGCTGCGTAGCGTAGCTCAGCAGTAATATGGGCAGGCAAGCAAGTTCCCCCGCCGCCTGCCCGGGTTGGGTTCTGCTTGGCTTGGCCGGGAGTGAAGCAGCCTGCCCCTTCTGTTGACAACGCACCGCGGCCTGCCGCCTGGCCACCGGGCAAGCATGGGCGGGTTAAAAGCGGATCATGTACACCACTGGGTGCACTACAGCAAAACTATAAGACTTTGTCAGGCCAGAACGTGTAGAGCCGCCGATAAATATACAAAAAATAAGTTTTAAGCTAAAACACATTAGGGAGTATAATCTTGAACTAAGTTATCTCAGCAAAAAGCTTTTAAACTCCAAAAAAGGTACAGCAAAGGTGATTTTAGCTGAAAGACGGAAACATGAAAATATGCAAAATGAATTCGAGAAAATACTTAAATATCAGAATCACAATAAGAACTATGGTAACATGCTCCGAAATGTATTCAAAAGAATGAGTATAGGTTAGGAACTGGATTCGTAGTAGAGGGAATGGGTTGGGTTCACGTTCCCGACCCCAACCCCAACCTCACCTGCAAGTCGCGCATGAAAAATAAATCAGTAGTACAGCAGATACAAGAATATGACGGCAAACATCTGGTGTCTGATATAAAGGAAGATCTTGAACTCCCCAAAGATGCGTTTAGAAGGCTGGAACTGACAAACATAACAAGGCAGTGAAGGATTTTGCGATGTCGCTGTTCGGGATTGCTCCTCTGTCCACGTAATTTACCCTGGAAGGAACACTCGTAAAGGATTTACTGAATGATTAATTTTTGTCCGGGAAATTATGATGAGGAACCTCAGGCTGCAGAAGAGGAAAATGTGCGTGCTGAACTGCCGCCAGCTGAAGGAGACAGTGAAGGTGCCGATTTGTGCTACTGCTAAAGACTCATTCTTTGAACACTGTAATGTAAGACTGCAATTATCTGTCACCTCATTTATGTCATTTCTTTCTTTTTGTCCAACAACACAATTCATGGCAGTGGGTTTTCCATTTTCCACTGTAAAGTACATGAGGAGAAACATAGGTTTTTTAATCAGAATAACAAAGTCGATTGGGAAAAATTCAATTTTTATACATATAATAATTATAAACTAGAACCGTAGTGGTAATTATCGTAAAAACAAACAAAGCAATAATTTTTGCGACATCTTGCGCAACATATAAAAACGGGCGTTTGCAATAAACCTGTACAAAAACATGCCCAAATAACATTTACGAAAATGTTCCTAGTTTCTGATAATTTTGAGGCAAACCAGTCATACTGAATCATGTCTCGGAATATTGGTGACGATGATTGATGGAGAATTAGAGAATGAATTTTGATGCAATCTTCCCGGGAATTAATTTCACGATTCTCCTGTTACAATGCGCTGCAATTTTTCAAGCGCTTTACGAAATTTTTAACTTGCCTGTAAAAGTAAACATCACAAGGTTGTACCAAAGAAATGCATTTTTGAGGTATGACTTTTCAGAGACCAAGTTGGCATATTTTCGTCATCTTGAAAAATTGCATCTTATGTCTCCGGAATCGTTTCACCTTCCCAAGCGTCAATGAGAAGTAAATATTTACTCCCCGACGAAAGATTTTAAAGATTTGCGGACAAAATCCATGTATAAAACTGTTGTTCCTTTTCCGGACTGCGATGATGTTACGATGACGTTCGTATAAGTATTGCCATAGCCATCTATTAATTAGTGAATACGAGGTCCGAAACGACCGGTCGCTTCTTGTAAGCATATGAAGACATGTGGGAGCAGTTTTCCGGATAATGTTATTGAATATTGTGCGGTGTACGAATGCGTCACTTTATTCAGATCCGACTTTTTCACGAAAACTGTTTTACTTACTTTTTCAGTGAGATTGATACTGGTGTCCTAAAACAATAGTATTTTTAATATTAAACAATATTCTAATGTGTATGTAAATATCTTTTTCTATAATTAAATTTGAATTGATATATTTTACATCGGTAAAAACATTTTGTACGCAGAAAACATGTATTTACCTGTTTGGTCAGTATTTATCGCATAATCCTCGTCGTGGTATTGAGGGATTAACCGGCACGTCTGCCGACGAAAGGCCTCCGCAGACGCGTGGATGGCCTCCATTGACGCCGCTTCTTTTTTCGAAACCAGTTTCGTGATCTTGCGTTGTGAAATTCTGTGCTTCTGTTTAACTGCCGTGACCTATCGATCAGACGCCTTGAATTTGAAATCGACGAATTGTGCAGCTGCAGCCAATGTCCATTGATGTAAATTTCTTCTCGTAACTTGCTGATATTGCTGTCTTGCTTCCACAAAACGGTCGTAGGTCCACGAATCTATCGCCTCAGATTTTAAAAGTGGTGGTACGCGAATGGATAAATTTGTCTCCCATTGTGAAAGATATTCTTTTCACATCAATTGGCTTTTTTTGCAATGTCGCCAAGGACCACGTGAGGTGCGCTTTAGCAATATTCACGACTTTGACTTTGTAGGCAAAGGGAATCATGTTACTTTTAAATCTTTTCGGTGACGGTTTATATTCGTCTGGAGACGAATCATTTTGTGGCACTTCGAACTGTTCGTCGTTCTCCTCACATTCTTCGCAATGGTCATGAGCGTGAGTTAATTCCTCTTCAGTTACGAATGTTTTTGCGCCCAAAAATTCCAGTGTATTATTATAAAGTTCTCCGGCCAATAACATAGCATCGTGAGAGATTTCTTCCGAAGATGTCGATGCAATTAAAATATTTTCCGTCAACAGGTTGTAATCGACCTCCACGGAATCGGAATTTTCCATTAGTGTGCAAAGGCCTTCATTACGACACAGTCATGAACCAATGCTCTGTGCAGAGGGGTGTTGATTTCGAATGATTCTTGTGATGATGGTCGGGGCTAGGTTCTCACATAAGGCAATCAATTTAAGAAGTACAAACAGCACATCTTCACCTCTGGTGACGGCATTCGAAAAATGTAGTGTTGCGCTGTGGTTCCAAACGGACATACGAGACGTCACTTGGCTACTTGTTGCGCGAGAGTCCTTATAGGGTGGGCCATGACAGAGGCCTAACCATGCCAGGTTGAAAGTCAGTCACCAGTAACCTTTCTTACGCGAGAGTGTTTTTTGATGAATGTGCCACTCATCGTGCAAGATCACTGGGCAGCTGAATCTTATTTTATTTCGGCATGAGATGTGCAAAATATCGGTGCTGGACTGAGATTCGAACTCGGATCTCCCTTTTCATCACGTCTGATGCCTTGGTGTTGATACTTTCCACCGTTCGCCGCGCGGTCTGCGCAGCTGCCCCCGTCAGAGGTTCGAGTCCTCCCTGTGGTATGGGCGTATGTGTCGACCTTAGCGTAAGTTAGTTTTAAGTTAGATGATGTGGCGGAGGGTACCGTGAGTACCTCTATCGGTTCTCCCTTCTATTCCAGTCTCGGATTGTCGGTATACTTCTGTGTGGGCTCTAATCTCTCTGATTTTATCCTCACCGTCTCTTCACGAGACGTAGGAGGGAGCAATATACTGTTTGACTCCTCGGTGAAGGGTATGTTCTCGAAACTTCAACAAAAGCCCGTACCGAGCTACTGAGCGTCTCTCCTGCAGAGTCTTCCACTGGAGTTTATCTATCATCTCCGTAACGCATTCGCGATTACTAAATGATCCTGTAACGAAGCGCACTGCTCTCCGTTGGATCTTCTCTATCTCTTCTATCAACCCTATCTGATACGGATCCCACACTGCTGACCAGTATTCGAGCAGTGGGCGACAAGCGTACTGTAACCTACTTCCTTTGTTTTCGGATTGTGTTTCCTTAGGATTCTTCCAATGAATCTGTCTGGCATCTGCTTTATCGACGATCAACTTTATATGATTATTCCATTTTAAATCACTCCTAATGCGTACTCCCAGATAATTTACGGAATTAACTGGTTCCAGTGCCTGAGTTGCTATATTGTAGCTAAATAATATGGGATCTTTCTTTCTGTGTATTAGCAGCAAATTACACTTGTCTACATAGAGATTCGATTGCCATTCCCTACACCATGCTTAAATTCGCTGCAGATCCTCCTGCATTTCAGTACAATTTTCCATCGTTCCAGCCTCTCGATATACCATAGCATCATCCTCAAAAATCCTCAGTGAACTTCGGATGTCATCCACAAGGTCATTTATGTATATTGTGAACAGCAACGGTCCTACGACACTCCTCTGCGGGCACACCTGAAATCACTCTTACTTCGGAAGACTTCTCTCCATTGAGAACGACATGCTGCGTTCTGCTATCTAGGAACTCTTCAATCCAGTCACACAATTGGTCTGATAGTCCATATGCTCTTACTTTGTTCATTAAACGACTGTGAGGAACTGTATCGAACACCTTGCGGAAGTCAAGAAACACGGCATCTACCCGGGAACCCGTGTCTATGGCCCTCTGACTCTCGTGGACGAATGGCGCGAGCTGGGTTTCACACTGCCGTTTTTTTCGAAACCCATGCTGATTCCTACAGAATAGATTTCTAGTCCCCAGAAAAGTCATTATACTCGAACATAATACGTGTTCCAAAATTCTACAACTGATCGACGTTAGAGATATTGGTCTATAGTTCTGCACATCTGTTCGACGTCCCTTCTTGAAAACGGGGATGACCTGTGCCCTTTTCCAATCCTTTGGAACGCTACGCTCTTCTAGAGACCTACGGTACACCGCTGCAAGAAGTGGGGCAAGTTCCTTCGCGTACTCTGTGTAAAATCGAACTGGTATCCCATCAGGTCCAGCGGCCTTTCCTCTTTTGAGCGATTTTGTTTCTCTATCCCTCTGTCGTTTATTTCGATATCTACCATTTTGTCATCTGTGTGACAATCTAGAGAAGGCACTACAGTGCATTCTTCCTTTGTGAAACAGGTTTGGAAAAAGACATTTAGTATTTAGGCCTTTAGTCTGTCATCCTCTGTTTCAGTACCATTTTGGTCACAGTGTCTGGACATTTTGTTTTGATCCACCTACCGCTTTGACACAAGACCAAAATTTCTTAGGTTTTTCTGCCACGTCAGTACATAGAACTTTACTTTCGAATTCATTGAACGCCTCTTGCATGGCCCTCCTCACATTACATTTCGCTTCGCGTAATTTTTGTTTGTCTGCAAGGCGTTGGCTATGTTTATGTTTGCTGTTAAGCTCCCTTTGTTTCCGCAGCAGTTTTCTAACTCGGTTGTTGTACCGCGGTGGCTCTTTCCCATCTGTTACGATCTTGCTTGGCACATACTCATCTAACGCATATTGTACGATGGTTTTGAACTTTGTCCACTGATGCTCAACACTGTCTGTACTTAAATCAAAACTTTTGTGTTGAGCCATCAGGTACTCTGAAATCTGCTTTTTGTCACTTTTGGTAAACAGAAAAATCTTCCTACCTTTTTTAATATTTCTATTTACGGCTGAAATCATCGATGCAGTAACCAGTTTATGATAGTTGATTCCCTGTTCTGCGTTAACTGTTTCAAATAGTTCGGGTCTGTTTGTCACCAGAAGGTCCAATATGTTATCGCCACGAGTCGGTTCTCTGTTTAACTGCTCAAGATACTTTTCAGATAAAGCAGTTAAAAAATTTTCACGGGATTCTTTGTCCCTGCCACCCGTTATGAACAATTGAGTCTCCCAGTCTATATCCGGCAAAGAAAAATCTCCACCCAGAACTATAACATTGTGGGGAAATCTACTCGAATTTTTTTCCAAATTATCCCTCAGGTGCTCAGCCACAACAGCTGCTGAGCCAGGGGGCCTATAGAAACATCCAATTACCATGTCTGAGCCTGCATTAACCGTGACCTTCACCCAAATTATTTCACATTTCGGATCTCCGTCAATTTCCTTCGATACTATTGCACTTCTTATCGCTATAAACACGCCTCCCGCTTTACTGTCCAGCCCGTCTCTGCGGTATACATTCCAATCTGAGTTTAGAATTTCATTACTGTTTACATCTGGTTTCACCCAACTTTCTGTCCCTGGTATTATGTGGGCATTGTGACCGTTTATTAATGAGAGCATTTCTGGGACCTTTTTATACACACTCCTGCAGTTTACTAATAGCTTATTAATATTGTTATTGCCCATTGCGTTTTGGCTACTACTACCTTGTCACGTCTCAAGAGGGGTCTTGTCGGGCCTAGGGAGGGAATTCTCTAACCTAAAAAACCCACATGTGCACTCCACACTTACTCCGCTACCCTTGTAGCCGCTTCCTCACGCCTGACCTATTCAGGGGGACCCTACATTACTCCACCCGATAGCGGAGGTCGAGAAATTTGCACCCCAGATCTCCGCAGAATTGTCTGAGCCTCTGGTTTGTTGCCTTCTACTCGGCTCCAAACCAGAGGACCGCGATCGGTTCTGGGAACGATACTACAAATAGTTAGCTCAGATTCCACCCCGCGAGCGAGGCTTTCCGTCTTCACCAACTCCGCCTGTACGAACTGAGGATGACCTCTGAACCCAGCCGGCAGGAGTCATTGGTGCCGACATGAGCAACAATTTGCAGTCGGGTGCACCCAGTGCTCTCTATCGCCGCTGGCAGGGCCTCCTCCACATCTCCGGTGAGACCCCCCGGCAAGCAGACAGAGTGAACACTGGCCTTCTTCCCAGACCTTTCCGCTATTTCCCTAAGCCTAACGTTGGAGCTGCCAATAACTAATAAACCCTTCCCCCCGTGTGCCTGCTCGGACCTTGCTGAAGGAGCGGCCACATGTCCACTCACAGGCAGAGCGGGCGATGCCACACGGCCAGCCTCCACATTGACCCTCCGCCTCGTGCGCCGCGAACGCCGCTGAACCCGCCACTCCCCTTGGGGAGAGGGTGGCCCAACCGCGCCCGGTACCCGCGAAGATGTCTCGACAGCAGGGACAGTGGGTGACGCTTGTGTAACACCTGGGGTGTACCTTGCGACGCACCAGACTCCCCACTGCCGCTACACTCAGAGGCAGCAGCCTGAAGACGGCTGACCGCGGCCATCAACACGCTAAGCTGTTCGCGGACAGTGGCCAGTTCCCCCTGCGTCCGTACTCAGCAGTCACACATCCTATCCGTCCTAAGAAATCAATTTACTGTAGAGAGTTAATCAACTTTTAACTAGACTGCTAATTCACTAAAGGCGGCTGATAGTTGACTGAACTGTGGTTACTAGACACTTCTTGTAGAAAACAATAAAAAAGGACTACCTGTCTAAGGACTGTATTGAAAACACTAGCACTACTGGCACTATGGCTGACTAAAGGGACTCTTGAGATCAGTTACTGCCCTGAATGGTGGTTACAAAATTAATGGTGCGCGTTCTTGCCTGGAGAGTGAAAATGATAATGCATGAGGTGACTGGCCCGTATGGAACTACGGTGGGTAGAGGCAGAACAAGTATTCAAACTGTCCGTGATTATAGTGACATCGTAGCTGCGGCACATGTTCACACGCTCGAGTGCGCCGTAATGTCGCTCGATTTCGGGAATGCTTTCGATAGGGAGAGTCACCAGTGCCTTCTTGAAACAATGACCGTACTGGATTTTCTGCAATATTTTGTCAAGGTGATTGGTATAATGTTGAAGAACAGCAGTTTGCAAATCATGATCAGTGGTCAGCTAACAAGGCAGCTCGCACTCAAGAGTTGTGTGCGACGAGAGGTGGTCCTGTGTGGAGGGCCTCTTTCGCCACTGCCGCTGAGGCCCTCCTAGCCGCTCTGCAGAAACAGCTACGAGGGCTGCACGCATGCAGACACACACACATCGCCAGAATATCGTGTGTAGGCCACACACAGGTGATGTGGATGTAGTGATCGTTGGCGACAGCGACTGGGAGAAGGCACTGCAGGTCATCAGCAAATCCGAACTTACATCAGGTGCGAAGCCGAGCAACATTAAATCACACGTGGAATATCTCTGCAAAACACGGGAGACCTTAATGTGTTGCCCCATATGGAAATTTTGGGTACCAGCTACAGTTACATATGAATCGTACTACAGCTGCAAACTCTAGGAACATCCTTGCCAGTCTGCCAGCTAGCGCCAAAGAACATAGTGCGAGAAGACTTGACGATATCCAAAAGGGACACTTTTCAAATATGTACGTGGTTTTTAAAGTCAGTGTAGCAAAGGTTTTACCCAAACCACGTGAAACAGCAGCAAGATTTCTGTCAGCTCGTGGTAACATTTTCAAGGTAAAGTTTGACACGCTGACTCCTTCAGCAGGAAATGGCCCTGTGGTGGGGGGGGAGAGATTAAATCTCACAATCTCTCAGACGTTGGGAGAACATCACAAGCTGTATTCGTGTGTTCCGCACACAAGATGCGGAAGAAGACACACACGAGATGCGGAAGAAGACTCACACGACCCTGGTGTCTCACTTAGCAGACGAAATTACTCCCACTGTCTTGAATCCAGCCATAGACGCACGGCTTTTATCATTTTGAACAATTTTGATTCGAACTCAGTTACACTCGAACCAGAGTTCGCCCGTCGAATATGGTAAAAGTTAGGAACATATACGTGCAATTAACGGAAAAGGAATGCGGAAATGTGGCTGTACAAAAGTAGCTGCACTGCAGATGGGTCATTTGGATAAACATCAGCACCCCTCAACTACCAACAAGTGTGAAACCTACTCGGTAGAGGGCAGTAAACAGGAAAGTAGCAACCAAAGCGAAACGTCAGGCAGTCCGCCTGGGTGATTCGCCAACACGTGATAATTGGGACCTGATAGCAAGCGAAGAAGACAGGTTTGTGAGCACTGAGTGGAGGATATCCGGGAACTTCTCAGACAAATGTTGGCCACGATAACACCAACATTATTTGCAATATCTTGCCTGACGATTTTTTGAATTCTATCCAGGTGACATGTCATTTAGAATAAAGAAATGCTGTAAAGTGGCTAAAAGGACAAGCAACGTGTCACCTGCTAACAGAAGGAAACAAAACAAAACAAAACGCACACTGGGCACAAGCGAATAACGGGGCAGCGCGTCTCCTCCACCCAGGCCGCCCTGGGTGTGCATCGCAGAGGCGAAAAACTGCAGGAGAAACTCCGCAAAAATATGTTTGTACGTATAGTTACGTGAAACAGTGTGCAAACTGAATAGAAAGAGACGTAAACGCAAGAACAACATAATGAATCGTGCTTAACCTCTTTTGTCTTTAACACTATTTTTTTACTGAGTTATTCATTAATATTTAAGGAAACAGAAATCTACACCAAAATAAGTGGATCAGAAGCGCCCTATTTCGTGTTGAAGGCATCTCGGAGGAAAATTTTGTCCTCACGACAAAAGACATGGTACTTCTTAGTACATTTTATTTTACTTTATTCCGTATGCCACAACTTGCTTTAACCAGAAGACAGGACTGCCGTCATTTCTTCTTTTCTGTGTTACATTCATCGTTATGCGAAGCATCCAAAATGGCAGCATGGAGCTTCCAGCGAGTGGATTGCTCGGAGTTAAGAGAGGACCAACATGGCAAAGAAACCTTGCGAGAATTATGCATTGGATTAGGAAGAAGATATTGCGAAATAAATTGGAAAGCCAACCAGAGTGAACACTAACTTCGAAGCCGTCGCCCGCAGCTGACATAGTTTCTGTGCAGACAGTCTTCTGGATGAAGTATTAAAAATAAAAAAATAAATAATCCACGAAAACAAGGGAGTGACTCGGAGACATGTATGGGGGGAGGCGTCGTGGCCAGGCCCCGGAATGGTTAAAAAATTAAATGAAAGAAAAGGCGTTAAGGACGCGAGTTTCTAGTCTGCACGTAGTGTGTTCGAAACCCGCAAGTTATATGAATTTAAATTCGCGATAAAGGTTGTTAGTTAAAAAAAGTTGAAATGATTCTAGCTACCTATGCTGAAGTTCTGGGTTCGTTTCTTACATCCGGCAGTCATTTTCATCCAACAGAAGTAGCAGCTCTCCCACATCTGGTAACCTGGAGGAGAGTCGGTACAGGCTGGGCCCTGACAGAGGAGGAAGTCACGCCTGGTCGAAACTGTCACCAGTTACCTTTCTTATGCCAGTTTTTTATTTTTTATTTATTTTTATGAATAAAACAATCGCTGTGCAAGGTCACAGGGGACTTGACTCTATCAGAGCCTGAGATGTAGAAAATATTGGTTGTGCACTCAGATCTCCCTTTTTGTCGCGTTTGATCAGTTTGCAATGATGAATTTCCACTGCTTCATTGTTTCCACTTGCCTGCAAAGCTATAAAGACGTTCACAAAAGGCATGTCTGTAGGGTTCGAATCCTGTCATGGCACTTTAAGTTGCAACACATGCACACCAAAATACATGTGAGATATTATGATTTTTAATGCCTTTCTGCTCTTTATCAACAATAATGGTGGGTTCTGGATTCGACTCCCTAGTCAGACACGCAGCTTTTCGTCCTATCATGTCAGTTTCAAACATGCCACTCACAGCTACTCGTGAAAGAGGATAGTTAGTACAGTCAACGTGTCTATGTAGTCAACTACTGTCTGTCCAGGGTTCGATTCCTAGTCAGCGGAAAATTTTCATAATTGTATTTGCAATACAGACATGCGCACATTTCGCTGCTAATGAAGTAAATCATTATATAACGTCTACGCGTGACTAGAGGTCCGTGTCGATAGGTGTTGGTTTCGAATGCCTATAACACAAAACATTTTCGTCTCCTGGGTTTAGTTTGTCATCTCGTTGCTGATTAAAAATGATGATTTCTAACGTTTGATTGCGCTCAGTTAACCACGCGATTAAGTGCTGCGTTCGAATCTCCAGGAAACACACAACTTTATGGCAGATCATTTCGAGTTTGAACTTGCACACTCTTTGTTACTTGTGACTGAAACCATACTTGAGATATTTCGTCTTTACTTGCTGGATTGCATTCCCGGATAGTAGCGCAGTGAGAAAACTTTCGTCGTGTCATTTAAAGGAGGATGCTGCTTTCTGAGGTTTCATTTATTACGATAAATTTGAATATGCAAGCGTAATGGCTGTGTAATGTCCAATAACACGTTTCCTGGTATTTGCATTATCGAAGTGTCAGTTTGCATGTAAACTGATGGTCGCACAGAGCAGTTATCTCTTGTGGCCTGATGCAGTGAACATTTTGTAGAGGCAAAGACTGTACCGAAAACAGAGCAGAGGAACAATGTTACGAGGACTGATTACAAATCAGGCGAAACACAATTCAGATCGTTCCATAAAGTTTCTGGCGTGCAGCCGCATAAATTCAGCCTCTTCTCCTAATATTTCGGCCGGACACCGTCCAGCCATCTCCAGAGTGAGCCGAGGTGGGCGATGCTGCCGCACTTGGTCCGTCCTTTTAAACCGGAGAACCGAACCACTGAATTTATGCGGCTGCACGCCAGAAACTTTATGGAACAGTCCTTACGCCGCAAAAACATTAAGATGGACGACAACTGAGATCCATCAGATGATTTTGAGCATGATAGCACATGTTAAATACATGTGCGTATGCTATGAGGCCATAAAATCTGACACACACACACACACACACAGTTTTTTATGGGGGTGGTGTTGCCGATTTGGTGTTTGTTATCTCACATGTTTTGAATAAATTGTTGTCTGTGTGTCAGAGTTTCTGTGTTTGGTGGGGCTGAATGAAGAAAACTGGCGGTAACTGCAGTGAAATTTTTTTGCCTGCATACCAGGAAAGTGTGTTTGAAAACCAGGAGATGGGACTCTTCTTGTGTGTGACCTCTGACAGTGAAGCTGCGGACAGAGACCAGTACCAGCTGCAAGAAGCCTGTTCTGTAGTGGAGGTGAGCGACTGGTTAGGTGTTACGTTCCGAGAGCGAAGGAGCTGACTTGCAGGAATGAGTGTGACAAAATGTGGTAATGAAATTCTTTGAGAGGTTGTATAATGCTATTTGTAATGGACGATAGGTGAAGATATTTTTATGAGGGGGATAGAAGAGATGTACTGTAATTTAATACATACACACAACTGCGCACTGTTTTGTACTGTGGGAGGGGGAATACGGTAGGTTTGTTTCAGCAGAGAGTGGCAGTTTGTGTGTTTTGTGCAGGAGCCTCTCTGCAGAGGAGAGGGACAGGAGGCTGCTCCAGGCGGCTAAGCGGGGGGCATTGGGGGAGCTGACGGCGCTGATCGCCGCAGGGGCCGACGTGGGGGCGAGTGGCGCGCCGTGCGGGTGGACCGCCCTGCACTGGGCAGCGAGCAGGGGAGACGTCGAGGCGGCGAGGCTGCTGGTGGGGGCGGGGGCGGCGGTGGACGCCAGGGATGACGATGGGTGGACGCCGCTGCATCTTGCGGCAGTGAATGGCCCGGCAGGAGTGGCGGCTGCGCTGCTCGTCGCGGGGGCCGACAGGGGGGCCACAACTGGTGGTGGGGAGACAGCGCTGGACATCGCCAGGCGGTGCAAAAGGAGGCGGCTGGTGGAGATGCTGTCATGAGGCAGAGAGTCCAGCGAACTCTGTGCAAAAAAACAGGAACTGAAAGAATTTGTAGGAGAGGAATATTCATAATTTTTTAAATAAATTTTTTTTAAATAAATTTTTTAAATAAATATCCAAAAAAACTCAAACCCATTGTAACTCACGAATTTCACCCCTCCTCGAGTAGCATACAGCACACAAATACTCTAAGCAATGCTGTAGCAAAACCCAGACAACGCCAGATAACAACAAAATAATTCAGGTAACAATGTACAATCCTTCTGTCAAGAAAAATGTCTCGAGTGCACTTCCAGACTAAACTTGGCAAAAGTCAACAGTTCATTGTGAACAAACACAACTGCTGTATAATATGTGATCGCTGAAAAGTATTTCACAGCAGTCTGCAAGGTGCTACATCAGACTATTCTAATTTGCAACATACCGAGATTAACGCTATATCAGTTCTACCACCAGAATTTTCGCTCCTGATATCAGACTCAACTTACTTCTCCATATTCAGCAAACATTCTACTCTACCGTACCTGTTGTGTTTAATAACAATGACATAGTAGTAGCAGTATTCACACTACATAATGCGACTATCATCTGGAACCATACAGTCAGTCCACATTTAACTAAACACAATCAGACCACAACATGACACACATACAAAATTTGATGGAAATCCTCTCTATCTGGTACTGTTGTCTCTACTTGAGGTAAAAGATTGCAACGAGCAAAGTAATTCTGGTTGTATTGGAGACAGAACACCGAGGCCCGAGTTTCAGCACACGAAAGCAATTTCGCAACGACGCACACGAGTCTCGACCCTCATCGGTCACAACGGGACAGCTGAGACGGTAACGCAAGTCGTGCAATTACACTTACTTTGACTCGTACATCGAGTAAATAAGTGTAGTGGAGAGTGCACGCCTATCAACTCAGTTGCTGTCACCTCACTTCATTCCCTGTGGCCGTGCTGCGGCCGCAGCTGATGCAGCTCGCCGCTCCCCGCCAGTCCGTGGCTCCTGCCACAACTGTCAGCGGCCTCTCTGCTTGTGAGGCGCCAGCAGGCAAACGGCAGAACAGTCCGTGAGGCCGTCACTCACACTTCACTCACGAAGAGTACTGACAAGGCGCAGAAGAAATGCTCGGACACAACATTGCCTTCACGAATCTTTTCAACAGTGAAATTTCTTCTCCGAGACCTTCGTTGTTCACGTCTACACTGTAGCAAGATTCGTCGTTTCCCACAAGCTCTTGGACCGGAGAATCGTGTTCGCTTACGTAGTTCCACGGGAAACGGAATGTGTCCGTGTTGCACGTGGCTGCACACGGTACAGTCAAGTTCCCTACGGTCGTGTAATAACGTGGCAAACATTTAGTTGAAAACTGTTCCTCGAGCTATGGTTTAAATCGTCCCCTGCTGCTTCATCAACAAAGCGTTTTCTTCTGCCTTGCCGTTTCTCTCCGTCAACAATCATTACATTCACTTCAGGTGATATTCCAATATTTTCTGCTACTTCGCAACTTCCTGCGTAAATAGTATCCCAACATTTCTCAGCTGATTTAATTCTTCTGCGAGACTCTTATTAATACTACTTGAAACATCTGTTTCTCTGGTTTGAAGTACAACTTTACGTATGTTTATTGCACGTAATAATTTCAAATACTTATGAATGCTCCTTAGTTTAATGTGTTGCTCCAAGTTATTAGCAAGTTGAACCGCCCATTGTAATCCTGGCCACTTCTCGGCAAATGGATGCATGGCACCTACCCACACAGACCCTCTCGTTGCCGATATTTTCTTTTAAAACTTTCCATAGCTGCCACTTTCATTTTAAATGAGTTTCTTAGAAACAGCAGTTGTACTGGAGACAGAGGAGAAACGTCATGGGGAAGTATCGCAGTTAACTCGAGTGCTTCTTTTTGCCGCGTCTTCCCCACATGTGGCACATGTAAGCCGACGTTTCGTTGCTCTGTGTGCAACTACGACTTCCACATCAGACACAATCTTACACGCCTCCACCGTGATATTAAACGCTCTTTGTGGAGCTAACAAACAGCCATGTTATGCATCTCGCCGAAAGTTCGGGACGCGCCTGACGCCCTTCACCTGGTGTTGTCTGCTATTGCGGCTCACTGGAACGGTACAGCACGCCACAGCAGAGGGGAAACAGCCCAGAACTCCATCCCCTTTCCTCGCATCGTCAAACACGCCGGAATTCACTGCTCATATCGCTCAATAACCGAACGCCAAATAGTCTGAAACGTGTTCCTGTTTAAACTCGTGTATGTAAATGTCTGGTTGGTATCACAGAAACTGGTAAAATTCATGTTGATATGTAAATAGGTTAATCTCAGAGCGGGGCAGCAGAACTGTTTTAAAATTAAATTTTGAGCGGAAGTATGTGAAGCACACGCTACACGATGCGCAATCCAGTCTAGCCACCACGTCAAACAACTCGCCTGCGAGAGAGCATGGTGTTTTCGATGAAACTTACAAGTGCTATTTGATTGCAAAACAAATGACTCAGGTTAAAATGTTGGCCCTGAATGTTGTTAATGTTTATCTTCAGCCTCGCAAAGAATCACTGTACCAGCAGTTTTACGGTAATTACAGAGCAAATGAACACAAAATTTTACGCATCCAACTTTGTGTAAAACTGTTTCAAAACTCACAAGGTAACACCTGTCTCAGATCTACCGATTTGAAACCTCTGAAATGATGTACTTCCACAGATATATCCCGACAATTACACTATCTGACAGTGGGCAGTGGTAATTAAATATGTTGGCCTACCTCTGAGAACGGAAGGTTCGTTTCTTCTGCAACCTATTTAGTATTACTAAAATGACAGAACTGTCAAAAACCAAAAAAGAGGAACTGAAGTTAACGACTGACAAATGAGAAAAAGTTTCCAAGTATAACTATGCTTCACTAATCCACAACAGCAACACACCCTTTCATGAATTACTCACAACCACACATGTCTGCACACTCACAGCTGCGACGCGCTTACATACTACGAGTAAAATACTTAAAACGACTCACCATGCAGGAACTGGAGAATTTACTATGATTTCGCGCGCTGCGTTGATAGCTACAGTGCTGTGCTATAATGCAAAACACATTGTCCACCTTGCCACCATGATTGTTACATCATTTCATATTTGAAATATTTTGTGTTATGTTATTAGTATCGGGGTAATTTCTACCTTTTGTATTTTTACTGAAACGTCTGTGGCTGACAGACTCCAGCTGTTCCAGCACAATATGTCTCCAGAACTGAGTCTGAATGCAGTGCTGGACGACCCACACCCTACATGAGAAAATAATTACGAAATATTATCAGCCCTGTATATGTTTACTTACAGCTGCACAGTAAAGGCTGATATTAGGAAAAATACTTTGTTTTTCTCGCATCTCCAGTTATAGAACAGTTCTAACAGGTGGCGACAATCTCTAGGAGACTACAGAACAATCAGGTGAAAAGAGGTTCATCCGTAATTTCGACAATTCAAACGATGCAAAGGATGTCTAATTGTGCTAAAAATGTCTTAGAGCTGAAGTGGAAAAATAAACATAATCGGTGTTGAGCACACCGCTATCGAAGAAAATGGAAAAATCTACAAAGTAATGGAGCTAAATAACTACAAATATTCCAGAGTTTAGTTTTAGACCTCTTTCCTTTGGCTGATTCTTAAAATACAACGTTGTGTACGTCAGTTTTCACCTCTGCAACTGAATGTAGCCCAGTCAACTGATGGTTGTCCCATAACGAAACAGCGGAAGATCTTTTAATGACGTGTTTTGGCCTACTAAATAATAATTTCGTGGTTGCTGCCTTGTAGCAGACTGGCTTCACAACGAGAGATCCAGAAAGCCTCAAAATTTTTACTCTCTTCTCAGATTTTCGTTCTTTTCACGAAGACTATAAGTTTCTCTGAGTTGAAAACTCAGCACAAAATTACAGTAGCCAAACTCTTCTACAAAACTCACCAATCAGGTCTGATTTTGAGACGAGCGGTGACGGCGATAGTGCGCTGAAGAACGGCGACTGCCAAAAATTCGGAACGCTCCTTCAACGGCCTTCATCTTTTGTTCTCTGCTATTACGGTCCACTGCAACGGTACGGCACGCTTCAGCAGAGGGGAAACAGCCCAGAACTCCGTCTGCGTTCTTCCCATCACCAAACACAACGGCATTCACCGCATACATCTGGTGACGAAAGTAACGTCATATCTTTTGAAACGTGTTCGTATTTATTTAAACTCGTCGTTTAAAGTGTCTGTCTGGTATCTGAGAAATTGTTGAAATTTGATACCGAAATGCGTAAATTTCAATACAGTGCAGCAGAACTGTATAAAAATGTATGTGAAGGACACGCTACACGATGCGAAATCCCCTGTAGCCAGGTCATCAAACAATTTGCCTGCGAGAGAGCAGGCCGTTTTGAATGTAATTTATATACGCAACTTGTCTACAAAACTAATGACCTAGATTAAAATGTTGGCCCTGGATACTGTTAATCCTTATCTTTAGACATGGAAACAATGACTGCACCAGAACTGCTTTTGTATTTATAATGCAAATGAACATAGAATTTAACGCATCTGAGTTTGTGTCAAACTGCTTAAAAATTGACAAATAACACCTTTCTGAAACAATTTACCGATCAGAAACGTCTGAAATGATATGATATCTTCACAGATGCATTCTGGTGTGTGACGGAGGATACTGTGAGTACCACAGGAGTTTCAGCCTTTTCCTGTTGCAGTCGCCAATGTGTTGTACTCTCATCAAAAAGTTTGAAATCGACTGAAAAACTTTACGCCCACAAGAGTTAACAGCTTTCATAAGTTTTAGCTCAAAGTATCAGTTCCCATTACGAGAGGCAGAAGTGTCGAGCGCATCCTTCACGTACTTCCGTTCAAAATTTAGATTTTATACAGTTCTGTTGAACTGTATTGAGATTATGAAATTGCATTGTCCTCCTCTTCCAAAAAGCTGCTTCACAAGTGTAGTGGACAAGGTTCATTCTCACGCTAGGCTTACTGTAACTGAGGAACCAATCGAGAACGGAGCTGAAATTCTGCCGTTTGTACTGACATGCTTCCCATGTATCAATGATTCGGAACAGAGGACTCTAGAATATTCGGTAAGTGGAAGGCCATGCCAGGTTAGTCCTCAGGGACGGTGCGAGAAATATCTTTGGACTACTCGTCTGTTAAGAGCTCTGTCTGGCTTTTCGTCCTTTGGCGACAGACCGACGTTGGGCGGCCATTGCTCCCAGACTCCACGCAACTCGTGACGTGTTTATTACAACCGATCCAGCGCCGTCACGCATGCAGCATGCTATAATCTGGAGAACTTGGCCTTGAATTGTTCTCACTGTCTCAACATGGTATTAGTTAACTGCAGGAGCGTCTACGGAAAGTTCTCAGAACTAACCTCGCGTGTAACAATGGTCACACAGCAGTAGGGACAGAAAGCTGGGTGAAACCCAAAGTCAGTAGCAACGAGACTCTAAATTCCGGTCGCAACGTAGGTCTTAAAGAGAGGTCGACCGCTGGTGTTTAAAGCAGTGAAAAGTAGGATTACATTAGAGAGATCAGTGGAGATCCCGAATGTAAAATGATTTGTGTCAAGACAAGCATTAAATCTGGATCAAACATGGTGATCGGACGCTTCTATAGACTCAGCAGCAACAATGGGGGAACAGTTTGAGGGAAACCTGGAGAATATTTCGCGTGAATTTGCTGTCCATGTTACAGTTTTAGGTGGAAACTTTATCCTGCCATCTATACAGGGAGACTGACTTGGCTAAGAATGGTGGTAGGCCCAGAGAATCATAATAAATTGATCCAAGTGCTTTACCCAAAAACTACCTCGAGCCATTAATCTGAGAAGCGACTGGTGAAGATAACATCTTAGGCATGCCGGTAACAAAGAGACTCGAACTTTTCGAATCTCTTTGGGTAGAACTGGGAATCGGCGATGACAAGGCCGTTACAGCATCACTGAAGACGACTGTAAACAGGAATACGAAGAGCGGTAGGAAGGTCGTTCTGCTTAGGAAGAGCGACGAGAAACAGGCTTCAGAGTACCTGAACAGTCAGCACCAAAATTTCCTCTGCAGTACTAAAAGCGTGGGTATCAATGGAAGAAGTTGAAGAGTATCGTACAGTACACTGTAGGATCACAGCGAAGAGTATAAGGCACTGATTTCCATACAATTGCGCCTCGGCGCACGCCAGAACACGAGAGAACAGTACAGAGATGTCAGAGATCCGAATGTCAACAATGGAACTCGAGCCAAAGAAAGAGTTCTTTGTGAGAAGCGATCCACACCTGTAACTTTGCTGCGTTACTCTCTACATGACGAAAACCTGCGTAAACATTCGGTCTGGTGGTTTAGGCAAAAATGCTTACGGCACTTTTATCCACGTACAAGTAGCTTCAGGGGGCGACATTTACGCCGCGGGGAAAGTCGTAGGTGGGGGCGCGACGCGGAATGTGGGCAGCGAATCCGGACGAGGGCCGCGCATGCGCAGAAGCGGCGGGCGGGGCGGGAACAGGCGGTAGGGGCGCAGCGAGCAGAGACGGAGAGAGAGAGAGGGGGGGGAGAGAGAGAGAGAAGACCGGCCACGCGACGGGGAGGCCGAAACTAAATCGGGATTATCACTTCGCATATAAAATCTGCAACACTGTTTGGCGATTCGAGCTCCAGTTCCACTCAACAATTCAAAATTCAGCCGTTGTCGCAGACACCAGCGTCCGGCTCGATGTTAATGTCAGGATATTACAAAGATATTTTCCCCCGATCTACCAGTAATTTCGCCGTTGTATGTCAGCAGGTTACATCTACCTAATGGCCGTATACGGTGTACTAACACTAAACGCTATTTTGATAACAGTTGTTTCACTTACGAGACAAAACGTTATGTTGCAATATGAAATTTCTTGTGCAAACTTCAGCCACACGCAGTGTCATAACAATAAAAAACTACACAGTTACAAGTATGTGAAATACGGACATTTTTTCATTACTCGAAGTATGTCGGTACAAAATCCCCCTGATCTAACGCTGTCTCCAGCACTCGGCAGGCCAGCTTCCAGCCGAGTACACAGCCAGACCGCCCGACACACACTGCCTGCTACTGGCGTGAAAGGAAGCAACACCCGTGGTGTCGGCAACAGACCTACAGCGAGTATGGTTGTACCGATACTACAGAAGTTGAGTGCAATTGTCAAATTCACAACTTCATTCAGATTTATGGCGCAGACTTCTTGAAATTTGATTCAGCAAATAGGACGCCCCGTTTCCATTTCTCATTTAAGTGCCGACACGAGATATTTCTGCATTATGGGCATTTCCCAAAAAGCGTGAGCGTCCTGTTTAGCGGCAGTATCAACTCCAGAATCCAGTCGAGGGTGGAACGGAGTGGAGTACAGTAGAGACAGACCAACACTTCACCAACACTTACACACGTAACTTCATTGCCGCATGCTGCACAGTGCAGGGCGGCCATCCTTGCATAAAATATTGCACGGTTTCGGCAGATAGCTGTGAATTCTGTATGTCTGGAGAGACGCCCACATGGCCGTACCTTTTGAATACACCGATTCTCGTCCGTCCACCCAAGTTAGCTACTCTGGATGGCGAGCGCCTGTTGGCTTTAGTTTTGTTCTTTCGCATCCTCTGCTTTTTATACCCAATATTGCGGTAGTAACTGCATTAATCATTTCGTACCACGTCGCACGCAGTCTTCCCCACCGTCGCCGTGGTACTGAACACCCTGTGTAGAGGTGACACAGCGCACTCCTGTACCCAGTTGCTGGCTGTAGCGAGGTGTGAGAGGTTACGGCAAAACACACACCGTGTCCTCCAGAACTCAAAGTAGTGCCGTTAGGTCGATCTCGTGTCGTACACAATTCGCCCCACGCCCACTGCTTACACGTTTCGTCATTTATCCACAGCTACACTACGCCCAGCAAAGAGTAAATCTGTACCATCACCTCATGAGCGTTATTCGTGTTCAAAAAAATTCTTCGCATTCAGTCTCGCCACCCAGGTCACAGGGAGTGCCGTGAATGTTTCGCAGCTTGCTACGGAGATTTAGGATTGGCGCCAACTGAATGCATCAAAATGAAACACTCAGCAAAGGCAAACGCCTGTAAGGACTGTGTGAAGAACAAAATTGTTGTTAACCTCCCAGATGATCATTTAAGTAGTGCAGCATGTGGTTCGTTGGGACTGACATACTCGATAAAACAGACTGCTGGTTCTCCGAAGTGAAGAAATCGCAGGCAGTTACTCTCGTAAAGAAACGGCCAACGATAGTGACGTAGGTGACCAGCAAATGTTTCCGAAATAATTTTAAGAGTTAAAATTTCCATGCCGCAACTACAGAAAGTGTTGGTGTACGGGATGAAAGAACGACGTTTAATATACACACTTTGGACCTATTCCTATGAAGCAATAGAAAAGTCAATCAGTGACAGAAACACCATCTTGCATGACATGGTTTTTGATATTGCTAACAATATAAGGAGCGAAAGAATTTGTAGCTTCACCAAGCTGGACTATCCGCTCCCAAAACATCGCAGAAATTCACGTCTAGAAAGATAATAAAGAAGGTACCGAGAAGGAGGTCTTAAAAGTGTATAATTCAAATTTAGGTGTTGGTACGCTTCGTTTGATATGTAAAGAATAGGACCGCTGTTCACAGTGACTCTACCGTGAACAATGAAACCAGTCTCTGAATTTGCGATAAAAGGACGCTTTCATTGAGAGGCGTAAAGAGGCGGATTTGGAGTCAGTATCTGCACCCACATTTCTATACAGGGTAATACACATTATCACTCTGGGTGGCTCAATGTCCATTGTTACCTGTGTCAATCGGCTGGAAAGTGCAGGACTTGTGCAAAGGTCAACGTTACCCACAGACAAAGTAGTGACAGACTCATTGATATCTGTTAAAAATGGCAACATGAGTGTTGTTACAGTCGTAATGCATCACGCTTTCCTTCCGCTTTCACAAAGCAAATCCCTCTTCTTTATACATTTGTGTTTAGCAGTTGTTGTTGTTGTGGTCTTCAGTCCTGAGACTGCTTTGATGCAGCTCTCCATGCTACTCTATCCTGTGCAACCTTCTTCATCTCCCAGTACCTACTGCAGCCTACATCCTTCTGAATCTGCTTAGTGTATTCATCTCTTGGTCTCCCTCTACGATTTTTACCCTCCACGCTGCCCTCCAATGCTAAATTTGTAATCCCTCGATGCCTCAGAACATGTCCTACCAACCGATCCGTTCTTCTAGTCAAGTTGTGCCACAAACTTCTCTTCTCCCCAATCCTATTCAATACCTCCTCATTAGTTACGTGATCTACCCACCTTATCTTCAGCATTCTTCTGTAGCACCACATTTCGAAAGCTTCTATTCTCTTCTTGTCCAAACTAGTTATCGTCCATGTCTCACTTCCATACATGGCTACACTCCATACAAATACTTTCAGAAACGACTTCCTGACACCTAAATCTATATTCGATGTTAACAAATTTCTCTTCTTGAGAAACGATTTCTTTGCCATTGCCAGTCTACATTTTATATCCTCTCTACTTCGACCATCATCGGTTATTTTACTCCCTAAATAGCAAAACTCCTTTACTACTTTATGTGTCTCATTTCCTAATCTAATTCACTCAGCATCACCCGACTTAATTTGACTACATTCCATTATCCTCGTTTCGCTTTTGTTGATGTTCATCTTATATCCTCCTTTCAAGACACTGTCCATTCCGTTCAACTGCTCTTCCAAGTCCTTTTCTGTCTCTGACAGAATTACAATGTCATCGGCGAACCTCAAAGTTTTTACTTCTTCTCCATGAATTTTAATACCTACTCCGAATTTTTCTTTTGTTTCCTTTACTGCTTGCTCAATATACAGATTGAATAACATCGGGGAGAGCCTACAACCCTGTCTCACTCCTTTCCCAACCACTGCTTCCCTTTCATGCCCCTCGACTCTTATAACTGCCATCTGGTTTCTGTACAAACTGTAAATAGCCTTTCGCTCCCTGTATTTTACCCCTGCCACCTTCAGAATATGAAAGAGAGTATTCCAGTCGACATTGTCAAAAGCTTTCTCTAAGTCTACAAATGCTAGAAACGTAGGTTTGCCTTTTCTTAATCTTTCTTCCAAGATAAGTCGTAAGGTCAGTATTGCCTCACGTGTTCCAACATTTCTACGGAATCCAAACTGATCTTCCCCGAGGTCGGCTTCTACCAGTTTTTCCATTCGTCTGTAAAGAATTCGCGTTAGTATTTTGCAGCTCTGACTTATTAAACTGATAGTTCGGTAACTTTCACATCTGTGTGTTTAGCAGATCGAAATGAAACTAAAAAGCTACCGTATTTCCCAACCAGAATTAACCATCGAAGTGTTGCCAGAAAACAGTTCCACTCTTCCGCTAAACAGCTACTTTCTACATTCCGCGTCATACGCTGATAACAAATTAAGTTCAGCCTGTATCACATCTGCAACGAAAAAAGTATTTCTTTCTATTTCTGGCGACAATTTTTTGGGGCCTTTCATCTTGCTACAGCTGCTTACGTCCGTCTGAGCAGCTGCCAGCGAGCGCCAGGAAACAGGCGTCACTGCGCACGCGCGGCGGTGACTACGTAGCAAACCCGAGGTTCCTGTGAGTAGTTGCCAGCACGTTCGTGCGCATGCGCAGAGCTGAATTCGCGTATGAGCAGTGCCTTCTCCCGCTCCTGGCCACTTGAAACGCGGCTGTTCGCCGTATGAGCAGCAGCAGCGAGTAGCCAGATGCTACCCAGAAAATATTTTTAATAATGCCAGATTCGCGCATGCGCAGAGCAAGCTGAGTGACAGTGCGGGCTCATTCTCCACGTGACCCGTGTGTATGTTACGTGATATTGCCGGTCTCTCTTCCTTTCCAGCTCCTACGTCAAATGAAAAGGAAACACATTTCTGTGTCTGGCAGCCATCAAGTGAATTAATATACATTCTCGTAATAATGAAAGGTTAAAATAAGTTAGTAGGTTCATTTTTCTGATTTTGTATTATTTCCACCTTATTAGCAATCAACCATTAATGTCTTAATGAAGCTATTTCTGTCAGTTCTGTGGAGAAATTTGCATCTATTAATTTTTTCCGTTTAGGAAGTTTGTTTATTTGAAACGAAGTCTTTCGTTCCGCACTATTGGCGATAACAGGTATGAAGCTGACTAAGCAGGCAAATTTGGTCAGTAGTTTTGAACTAAATGTTTTGTTTCAAATACACACATCAAATAAAGTTTTGCATCACCCCGCTTCCCAGATTTCCTGAAGACAGACGTCGACTGTGGATATTGTATCACAGACACGGTCGGTCCCTTTGATTGTTCAGAGATGTTACTAAACTGTCCCAAAAGACGCAAACAACCGTGCATGAGCAGCGCCAATTAGACGGAGGGGGTCCGACAGCTGATCAGTTCCAGTCGTTGCACCAGGAAGGAGGTACACGGTTCGTGTTGTCTGTAGTTCAACCATGCCTAGACGGTCAATATTGCGGTTCGATCGCGTCCGCATTGTTACTTTGTGCCAGGAAGGGCTCTCAACAAGGAAAGTGTCCAGGCGTCTCGGAGTGAACCAAAGCGATGTTGTTCGGACTTGGAGGAGATACAGAGAGACAGGAACTGTCGATGACATGTCTCGCTCAGGCCGTCCAAGGGCTGCTACTGCAGTGGGTGACCGCTACCTACGGATTATGGCTCGGAGGAACCCTGGCAGCAACGCCACCATGTTGAATAGTGCTTTTCGTGGAGCCACAGGACCTCGTGTTACCACTCAAACTGTGCGCAATAGGCTGCATGATGCGGAACTTCACTCCCGACGTCCATGGCGAGGTCCATCTTTGCAACCACGACACCATGCAGCGCAGTACAGATGGGCCCAACAACATGCCGAATGGACCGCTCAGGATTGGCGTCACGTTCTCTTCACCGATGAGTGTCGCATGTGCCTTCAACTGGACAATCGTCTGGAGGCAACCCAGTCAGGCTGAAAGCCTTAGACACACTGTGTAGCGAGTGCAGCAAGGTGGAGGTTCCCTGTTGTTTTGGGGTGGCATTATGTGGGGCCGACGTACGCCACTGGTTGTCACGGAAGACGCCGTAACGGAGGTACGAAACGTGAATGCCGTCCTCCGACCGACAGTGCAACAATATCGGCGGCATATTGGCGAGGCATTCGTCTTCATGGACGACAATCCGCGCCCCCGTCGTGCACATCTTGTCAATGCCTTCCTTCAGCATAACGACATCACTCGACTAGAGTGGGCAGCGTGTTCTTCAGACATGAACCCTATCGGACATGCCTGGCATAGATTGAAAAGGTTGTTTATGGACGACGTGACCCACCAACCACTCTGAGGGTTCTACGCCGAATCGCCGTTTAGGAGTGGGGCAATCTGGACCGACAGTGCCTTGATGAATTTGTGGAAAGTATTCCACGACGAATACAGGCAGGCATCAATGCAAGAGGACGTGCTGCTGGATATCAGAGGTAGCGGTGTGTACAGCAATCTGGACCACCACCTCTGAAGTCTCGCTGTATGGTGGGACAACATGCATATATGTGGTTTTCGTGAGCAATAAAAAGGGCGGAAATGTACAGTTTCCGGAACTCTCGGAACCGAGGTGATGCTTTTAATATATAGAACGTAATATTAAAAATGTTAAGCAGATGTAATTACTTACCGAATGAAAGAAGGAGGTACTGATTTCTGTGTGTTTAAAAGCGTTCTTTCGGGCAGAGTATCTTCATTTTGAAATAAAACACAGTTGTTGACAGAAAAAATAGCGGCAGCGAGAATAAATTCATAAATGTGCTGAAAAACAACAGGAGAATAATGCTATTAGTGCAGTTCATAAGGGAATCTGTAGATAGCATTGGATATAGCAGAATGTAATGTTAAAAATGTAGCCAGTTGTAATTACTTACCAGAGTAAAGAAGGACGTAATCAGTTCTCTACATTTGAAAGCCAGCTTTGCAGCAGCGCGTCTTCCCTTTGCAACTAAAACGCAGTCGATGGCAGAGTAAGTGGCGGCACCCATAAGATGCTCATTAACCTGCTGATAAAAAGAAGGCGAACAAACCCATTGCTACATTTCATACAGGAATCGGTAGACAGCATTCGACGTTCCAGGATGTAATATTAAAATCGTTAATAAGATGTAATCGCTGTTATTTGCACTTCTGGATTTTGTACGTACTACGTGTGTCTCAGACGCTAAGAGACACTTCTGAATCGTTTATCATTATTCGCTCACAGTCTTCGCTCAGAGCAATTGTGTCACTGGAAGGTGTGCTCGTTTTTGTCATCGCTGCTGGAATGAAGTAAACATTTTTTTATTTTGTGACACTGCAGTCGCGCGTAGCTAGATTCATTGTTGAATCAGACAGCCATGTGAAGGAAATCGAGATTTTTCATTAAAGATTGTTTAATTTTCACTGTAAGGGTTTTTTCATGTCTGTCAATTATTTTTCTAACAATTGCGAGAGTAAGCATTTGACATCAATCTTGTCCTTTTTCAATGTTAGTGCATGTTGTAACATAAATGTCATACAATTAATAATATATCAGTTAATGTAAAAACAGTTTGTTAAAGGCATATTTCACCTAAGAGCATTGTGCACATCCTCAGTCCAAGTCATTTTTGTTTAAAGCAGTCTCTCACTCAGTGGTGTGTACAACACAGTTTACTTGCCGTCTGGAGCATCGGCAGTAAGCTCTCAGCAGCTGCAGTAAGAAATTTGAACTGGCGCGCGGAGAGAAGCAAGCACTGCGTTTCCAAGCACTTACATTACGAGGTGAGACATTTCCATTTCACGATCTGTTTGCTACGAAAATGGTCAGCGCACAGGGACCATTTCATGTACAACATTATTTGGCAGACCATTGAAGCACAGGGACAACTTTGTTTAGTTCAAGAGATTAACAGTAAAGTTCAGGATTTAATCAGTTTGCACATTTTTACAATATGAACAAAGTAACAGAATGTATCATCTTGTTGGAAGACATAAGACACACGCTATTGCAGGACAAAGAAACAGCAACAAATGAATGTATACCATCCGGTTACAAACGTACCAACTGACTCACATAATTTCATCGCAGCAACTGACTATGGCTCTCCAGTTACACTGTTTTGTGATGCAGCATGTAATAAACGCAATGCCAATAATTCTTGCTCTACGATCCCGTTACAAAAGACTAAAAGTTAGAGGACACTTAAAATTTACTCTTCATGGCCACACATTTTATCATCTCTCGTCACCCGGGTGGTCCGGTGACAGGCGGGTTCTGCTGATCTTGACAGGGTTATGCCGACGCGTGTGAGGGAGCCGAGTGGATGCTGTCCAGACGCCGACATTGTCATAAGAGCGGCGGCGACAAGCCCACAGGGGCCTGAAGGAGCGGCTGGGGTCAGAGATTCCGTTACATCGCAGAAACTTCGTGAAAACGCTGAAGGGCTACGAGCGAGGAGCGGGAATGACTCGTGTTCCCAGGCAGTCTTCGCGGGCAAATTCCCGCCTTTTCTGCAAAATCGTAACTGCGATTGGCTTGATCAGGGGATAGCTCCGTAACGTAGCAAAATCGGCGCAGAAATTGGCGCCAAGATTCTCCATTACTGGAATAGCAGTGCATCGGCAATAGAGTGGAATTTTACACCGGTTTTCGAGCTGCTGATTGGCACGTTTAACCACGACCACTGTGATGGGGGCCTGTGTTCGACTTGTACGGGTGCTCTTAGCAGTGCAGAGCCTCGCCTTTCGGTCTGAGTAGGTTACAAGACTGAGCTCTCACTGCTCTGGACAACCTGATCCCCCCGTTGGGTGTCCAATATACTTTCATTTAATTGTACCTGTTTGACGAAGTTTCTGAAGTTTCGACTTCAACATAACTTTCCGAGTACAGTTGGCAATTGAGCATTCTGCGCACAAGCGGCCTATGTGGTCGGTCTTGAGCAGTTTTGGCTAAAGTTGATTGTATCGGAGTTATGGTGTGACTTTGCTTGTTAAAATCAATCACTGTGCCGTCAGTGATTGTGTGGCAAGCCTTCTTCGTCTCCCTCAGAGGTGCATTGAAACTGCTAGGAAATCTTAAGTCTGGAACAACCGGGCCACGAGAATTAGTATTGGGCTATACTCGCGACATCATCACCACCATGACGGGACGTCGAAGCAACCAACCATCGCCTCCGGCACGCCAGATCGTGTTCTTGCAGTAAAGAAGACAGCCTGGTGATGTCTTTCTGCAGCACTGGCAGATTAGGGAATTTTGCTACGTGATAATCAGAGCTCAGCGGAGAGCGCCTGTTTCCGTTCTTTCTATCTTGGTTCTGTCTTGGGTTTTCATTGCCTGAGTTCTCACTACTGTTGTAGCGCAATTACTGTTCTGCTTACTGGGCGTTTATCTTAAGATTTGAGTTGCACGTTATTGGCTCCACATACCACTTGGCCATAAATGTCACAAGCTAGTTTACGGACAACTTCACCTTCACAGCGATTATCAGTCTATCAAATTGGCGTATTGTAAATGTTTCATGTGTTTTTCATTTTGAATTTTGTCAGAATAAATCCAATTGTTATCTTTCATTCTATAGTTAGGTAGAGCAATCCTTTCATCTGTCATGACATTAATTAAACTTTCTACTGTCAAATTAATTTTTATCAAATTCAATTCTTCTCTACTCCACTTGCAGGGTCGATAACAATCAGTTTGTGTTTCTCTTATTGATCCATGTGCGACAGAAAAAGTCGGAGTTAGGAAACAGGATCTTAGAGCATCATTTCCATATGCAAATTTAGCTGAATTTAGTGCTAAACATGGTGCTAGCCCCGGCACAGCTTATATGGCAGTAATTTGAGTATGGTGCAGTTTACACTAATCTAAGGCAGGACCATACATGCTGCCAGCAAATAGGCTCCAGTAACCAGGTGATGTAGGAGACTGGTTCAAACAACAAACGCTAATGGAGTTGGGTGATGTGCTAGACAACCACCGATATTCCGGCATTTGGCCTTCAAAGAGTTTGGGCTTTTAGTTTTGAAATATACGAGATTGAGAAAGATGTTGGCTGCATTCTTGTAAGTTGTATGAATAGTTTATATTCCATGAGAAACACAAGCTCAACAGAGAGAGGAGTTGTGTTTCTTAGCGATGGACTGTTTGTCAGTAGATGCGAAGCTATTACAAAAATTCCTGTCACATTGTTGATAGTTCGTAGTAATTGACGGAAAATCATCGAAGGAAATAGAAGTGATTTCCAGCGTTTCCCAAGTAATGCTGTTCCTTATCTATATAAACGATTTCGGAGAGAATGGAGGAAGCGTCTGAGGTTGTTTGCAGATGATGCTGTCACTTACCGTCTAGTAAAGTAATCAGAATATCAAAACAAATTGCAAAAGAATTTAGAAAAGATAACTGTATGGTGCAAAAGTTGGCAGTTGAACCTAAATAACGAAAAGTGTGACTTCATCCACATGAGTGCTATAAGGAATCTGTTAAACTTTGGTTAGATCAGTCAATGCAGTAAATTGAACTAAATACCTAGTAATCACAATTACGAACAACATAAAATGGAAAGAACACATAGGAAATGTTGTGGGGAAGGCGAACCAAAGACAGCGTTTTATTGGGTGAAGATGCAACAGAGACTGCCTACACTACGCTTGTCCCTCCTGTTTTGGAGCATTTCTGCTCGGTGTGGGATCCCTACCACATAGAATTAACAGAGTACATCTAGAATGTTCAAAGAAGGGCAGCACATTTTGTATTATCGAGAAATAGGGGAGAGAGTGTCTCTGACGTTATACAGAATCTGGGGCGGACATCATTAAAACAAAGCCGTTTTTCGTTGCGGCAGAAACTTCTCACAAAAATTCGATCACCAACTTTCTCATCCGAATGCGAAAATATTTTGTCGACGCCGACCTCCATGGGGAGAAATGATCATCATAATAAAATAAGGAAATCAAAACTCGCTCGGGAAGATGTAGGTGTTCGTTTTTTTCGCGCGCTGTTTGAGATTGGAATAATAGACGATTATTGTGAAGGTGGATCTATGAACCCTTTGCCAAGTACGTAAGTGTGATTTGTAAAGCATCCATGTAGACGTAGATTACTAGTTTACTATGAGTGATGTTGTAGTGGACTTGAAAGGCCGTTTATGGTTCTTTCACTTGCTCCCATAAACTGTGGTAATAATTCATTTAATGCATGTATGTTTTTTTATGTTGTTACTTTCTTTTTTGTTGCCCCAATTTTTTTGCGATATAACTTTTGCCTATGTAATTAATCACGTGAGCTGCAATGGAGTTTTATTGCATGTATGTGTATTATCTTTCTTTTCTGTGATACATTCTTTGGTTTAGGAATAAACCCCACTGCCTTCAGATATTGCCTCTAAGTAGCATCTGTGACTCAGTGAAAGCCATAAAGTAGAAAAATCTCTGGAGTAAGCATTGCGTGCTGCGCGCGTTGTCAACATTAAGCTGAAATTGTGACGTGATCTCGGGATGACTCTTTTTAAGACCAGTTCACCTTGGGCGTCAGGTCCTGTCATGTCAGATCCAAAGATTCCACAATTTACTTCAAACGGCGGCATTCAGACAAGTCGTCAACACACCGTCACGTCACGTCACGGCAGCTCAAGGTTTCTCGGGAAGGAAGTATCGACGGCATCATCGCCTGCTAACATCGGAAGTTAACCTATTTTGCCGCGCTCACTCGTGTTGTAGTAGTGGATTGTGTGATTTTGTAACTTCTTAATCTATATTTCGATATTGTGTTTTGTTTTCGTGGCAAATTGTGAATGTACCATGACAACTTGGATGTTTATTGCATTGGATATAGTTACACAAGCAACGTGAGATATCTGAAGGCGAAAAACTATTTAGGTTTGACGATAACGGAACAAATGCCCACTTTCCCAAATCACAGAAATGTCGATGTTTTGAAACGTTGTCACATCTCAGTACGCCGTCCCCAGATCACGTGCCCACGGTGGCAATGTGTGTCGACAACAGAAAATCAGTTCTGTGCATTTGAATGCGCACTCTGTGATTAAGGCCGACTGTGTAATCGTACACTAGAATTTGTTCATTGTTTATTTCTGTTTGTGTATCATTAAATGAGGCGTCTTTATCGTCCTGGTGAAAGTGTAATTCGTATCCTTAACACCAGTGCAGTACTGTCGTATGATCTGGGCCTCTCATCTCCCTAGAATTGAATCAGTAGAGACTGCACCAATTCGAGCTGCTGATATGTTGGTTCATTTCGCTGTCAGCTTTGCCATTCAGGCCATAGACCTGACACCTATAATGGTCTGCAACATATCACTTACAACGCAAAATATTGTAATTGCAAACTTTCGCCATTGTCTGTACCTGGTTATATATGGCACATGGACATTTTTTTCATTTAAACCAGTGTATGATGTGGGTATTTCTTTCGGCATGCTGTCATACTTTTGTGATATGAACATCCAGTTTGCACCTTGTGGTCACAGATAACAGATGATTACATGTACCTATGATATTCCTGTGAACATGGATTGTCCAACATGGACTTGCAACCTATGCTGTTCATATTTGGCCATGTCAACCATCATTTTCCATAGTAAATTTTCAGATCAAACTCACTACACATGTAACTGCTGTGCTGATGTTCATTCTGTGGCTCGATTGTTTAATGACTGCAAAACATATTAGCTACCAGTCTGCCATAGATTTATACGATTCTGCACTTTCTGCACGCTGGGGCATCCATTACAATAGATCTTGACGATGACATCACTTGACAATGTCTAATTTTACCCAACATTGTTGACTTAAGGCCAAAATCATGATGTTTTTGTTGTTGTGGTCTTCAGTCCTGAGACTGGTTTGATGCAGCTCTCCATGGTACTCTATCCTGTGCAAGCTTCTTCATCTCCCAGTACCTACTGCAACCGACATCCTTCTGAATCTACTTAGTGTATTGATCTCTTGGTCTCCCCCTACGATTTTTACCCTCCACGCTGCCCTCCAATATTAAATTGGTGATCCCTTGATGACTCAGAACATGTTTTACCAACAGATCTCTTCTTCTAGTCAAGTTGTGCCACAAACTTCTCTTCTCCCCAATTCTATTCAATACTTCCTCATTAGTTATGTGATCTACCCATCTAATCTTCAGGATTCTTCTGTAGCACCACATTTCGAAAGCTTCTATTCTCTTCTTGTCCAAACTAGTTATCGTCCATGTTTCACTTCCATACATGGCTACACTCCATACAAATACTTTCAGAAAAGACTTCCTGACACTTAAATCTATACTCGATGTTAACAAATTTTTCTTCTTCAGAAACGCTTTCCTTGTCATTGCCAGTCTACATTTTATATCCTCTCTACTTCGACCATCATCAGTTATTTTGCTCCCCAAATAGCAAAACTCCTTTACTACTTTAAGTGTCTCATTTCCTAATCTAATACCCTCAACATCACCCGACTTAATTCGGCTACATTCCATTATCCTCGTTTTGCTTTAGTTGATGTTCATCTTATATCCTCCCTTCAAGACACCATCCATTCTGTTCAACTACTCTTCCAAGTCCTTTGCTGTCTCTGACAGAATTACAATGTCATCGGCGAACCTCAAAGTTTTTATTTCTTCTCCATGGACTTTAATACCTACTCCGAATTTTTCTTTTGTTTCTTTTATTGCTTGCTCAATATAAAATCATGATATTAATATAGAATAAGGAAGTTTTATACAGTCATAAGGTGGAAATATCATTCAAAAACTATGCTCGTCATTGTTTAATGCTGTGTTTCATTTCGGTGATGCGTAACTTATAGCAGTGAGCGTCATTTGCACAGTTGTGTGTCCCACGATGTGACAGGTTCGCCGACGACGAGTTCATCTAGCAGCACACACGCGACCGATATATCGCTAGCAATGTCGCTAGAAATTGGTCACAAAACACACCAGCGATTTATATAGCAATTTTAATCAGTAATTCGAACGTCACTACGTCTGGAATTCCTGCTATCAAAAATTATCTGCAGTGATTAACAAGATTTCGTATGTCGGTTAATACCAGCAGAAAAACGAGAGTTGAAATGCATTACAGTTGTTTTGGGATGTTACCGACTGGGCACTGTAACATATCAAGTAAAATGGTGTTGAGATTTAAACTGTCTGCTCTTTTTCTTTTTTCCTTACCTCGGCGTCGGTACGTTAATCTGTCAGTGGTTTAGGGTCGCGGGATGCTCCTTCCTGTTGCCAACCTTTTACCCTCCCCTAATTTTTGGAGTGAGTGGTGGGGGACAAAGGCAGTTTCGGCATTCCTAACAAGGGCTCAGGATTACGCCATTGCAGCTTATATGTCTTTATAGCATATTTCATGGTGTATGACATGGTTGTCAGTTAATTTTTCTCAAAATTTCCCTGGGAAAGAACTACTCACGACATATCAAAAGTGTCGTCAGTGTCAAAGTAGGTTCAGGTCATACTATTCTCAAAGAATTGGGAGTAGGCAAAACAAGCACCATTTCTTGATAAATAAAACAGGAAAATACTTTAAACATGCATTCGCATAACAAGACAATAATTTGAATTCTTGGGTCGGACTCAGATTTTTCTGATACTTTCTTTTTTAACACCTCGCCATATTCTCTCACGTAGTTTTGGTGTTCGCTCAACGCAGCCAGTCTCCCTTCCCTGTAGCGATTCGGTTCTAAGCCAAGTCTTTACTGTTCGTAGGGTATTGAAGGATCGTTCCAAAGTCACCGTTGCCATGGAATAGTACTCAAAATATTTAGTGCTTTTATAATGGTAGAGAAAAGATTCTTGCGCTAGTTGAACAGAGTAGCAATCTATAAATCACCTAATTTGGAGTCAGAGATACATTTTCTCCTCCATCAGTTGTACTGCAGGTGCAGTTCAACGGCATTTACGTTAAAACCGTGAAACTTTTAAAACAACTCCGCGTTTTTATGGAAGTGCTGTAACCTCCCCACAAAAATTTGAAAGAAAGAAACAAAATTATTTATAAATGCTAATGGACAGTGCGCTAAACGTAACCTGCCCACAATGAAATGTACTGACAATGGCAACAAAAATGTGAAATTCGCAATCTGACTCAAATATAAATTCTTCACAAAAAATTAAAGTCCATTCAGTGATAAGAAAATTCAATTAAACCGAAATATCGGTCTTTGGCCCTGTGTAAAACAATCAGAATTAAAGTCTTACCTCAGAATAACTGGATGTCAAATTTCTGCTCTTTTTCGTGCGCACGGCTTGGAGGAACTGCATTGCAAATAATAATATTCCTTTTTTTTGTGATTTTACTGAAATTTTTCTTTAAAAAAAGTGGAGTGAAATGGGAAGTGCAACGAAATCTTTAGTTCAATAAAAAATAAAATTTTTAAAAAAATGCTTTTGAAATAAAAATTATTATTGGGGCACTTGTTGGAGAATAATTACAATAAATAAATTTTTACATTATCTAATGATTATATTAATTAACAGTATACCTCATTCAGCATCTTGACCAGTGTTCCCGACCGCCTACATCACACAACCACACTGGGCTGCTACTACTGACCGACCGCTCTGCATGACGACTATTAGCGTACTGCACTACATGACGACTAGTAGCGAACTGCACTGCACGACTACTACTGACTGACTGCTCGCAACTAAACCGAGCTACAGACTCGCAACGACTGACTGACAGACTGAGAACCGCTCGCAACACTCGCGCGGTCAAGCGCAAACTCTCTGGTCACAGATGCTACAATGCCTCGCCATCGCTGCTATGTTACATACGTGTTTCATAACCCTCCACTGGGGGGGCAAAAATTTGGCAGCGATGGTGAGTCATTTGGACTTGCCAAGCGCGGCAAAATTTTTCTTTAATTAACAAAATTCTACAACTTACAGAATATTTAAATGTTGTGCACACGCACTAAGTACAAAATATATCACACAAAGACAAAATGTGAGTACAAAACATAGTAGCAAATCAGAAAAATGTATATACAAATTATCTGAGAGATAACAAAGTGCACAGGCACTGAAAAATTTTTTTTAGCATATTCAGAACAAATAAACAGACTGGCAAAATATTATGTTGACAAGTGACATGAGTGCACATGCACTGCAGTTGAGAACATATCAGTAATTGATGAAATGTATGTACAATTAGTAACAAATCACATAAGTGCATACGCATTAAAGTATTGAATATACAGAATAGTAGAAATCATATTGAAAAATGAGAAAAGTGTACAGGCACTGAAGTTCAGTAGAAAACATATTAACACCTAACAGAAGTGCACATGCACTGTAGTTCAGAAAATAAAAAATGTATATACAATATAAAAGACAAAAGTGCACATATACTGTACTTCAGAACAAATCAAAAAAATGTCTTTAGCATTTTGGCAATAAATAAACATAATAGCAAAAAAAATCATGTCGACCAGTGACATAAGTGTACTCGCACTGGAGTTTAGCGAATTGAAAAAATGTATAGCCATGAACATAAATAATGTTAGCAAAAATGATTTTCACTATGTGACAAGAATTAGGATAGGAAAGGGAAGGATTGCATCATGGTTGTAGCACTTTAGATTGCACACAGCTGTTTTGAAAGTCCATATCTTTCCACAGAAGTCCAACACCAAGTGACACAACTTGAAGTTCTTTTCCCCTCAGAATTTATCAATGTAGCCAAGACACTGAACTGTCGTATTAATGTTTCATGTTTTCATTTTGGCAGTACATTAGGTACACCAAACAGTGGGACCATAATAACGTCTTCATCGCTCACGGTGGTGGACAGCATGTCGTGTCAACACCACGCTCTTACAAGGCACACCAACGTAGAATTAGTGCAAAACCAAAGATAGTGCTCCATGATCACTAGGATAAACAGGACAAATGGACATTGCAGTAATTCAGGGTAGTTAGCTTATGAGGAGAAGGACATTATGTCACATAATATTGACAATTACAGTCTTCATTAGTAGTTTGTGGCATTCATAGCCCAGTTATTGAACATTTCTGTACCAAGTATGTAGTATTACAGAAAAATGTTCATGAATTGTTTTACATAGAATCAGTAACCTTCTTTTCCTAGTTACAAAGTATAGCATGGTTAATTAATCATTTGTCATTCCAATAGTATTAATCATTAGGCTTTTCCTAATTACAAAGCATTATTAAACAGTCACATTCCTTTCCAGTTACAAAGTATGGCATCGTTAATTAATTATTTGTCATTCCAATATAGTAAGAATTATTAGCCTTCTCCTAATTACAAAGCCTTATTAAACAGTCACATTCCTTACAAAGTATGGCATAGTTAATTAATCATTTGTCAGTTAATTAAACATTTGTCATTCCAATAGTAATAATCATTAGCCTTTTCCTAATTACAAAGCATTATTAAACAATAATTAAACAGTCGCATTCTTTTCCAATTATTAAGCATAATTAATTAATCATTTGTCATTTCAATATAGTAAGAATCATTAGCCTTCTAATTACAAAGCATTATGAAACAATCACATTCATTTCCAGTTATAAAGTATAGCATAATTAATTAATCATTTGTCTTCCAATAGTAATAATCATTAGCTTTTTCCTAATCACAAAGCATTATGAAACAATAGCATAGTTAATTAATTATGTCATTCCAATCTAGTAAGAATCATTAGCCTTCTTCTAATTACAAAGCATTATTAAACAGTCACATTCATTTCCAATTACAAAGTATGAACATTGAAAACAAGAGCTAATTAATGGCATAATTAATAACAATTCATTAAGTGACACTAATTATTGGCACTCAGTGGCCATCAGGTATCGAATAGTATAAAGCATTGTTCCTCATTCAGTATTATTCAGATCATTATGAAGTCATTATTAAAAATCAGTTAATTATAGTCATAGCATTAATAATCATGGGGATTATAAGTAGTCTCATTACAATAACAGTGGCAATTACTAGCCAGTTACGAAGCATTATTTTATATATATGTGTATTTTTGTTGTCTCATTAGGAAGTCATTACTCAAGTGACATACTATTCAGAGCTAATCAGCATTACTCAGAACTTTCTCAAACTGGTATCACTACTTGGGACTGGTAATACTTTTTTTTGTTAGCAATGCATTGCGTTGGGATCGATAATTAATTGCTGAGGCATAACAGTATTTGCTTTTGACCTATTGCTGCAAATGAGGATAGGTAACGTCATTCGTCATGAGTCAGCTGTAGCAAGATTATGGAACAAGGCATTATATGTGATCACATTTATAAATGATAAACACAAATGGGTAAAAAATAAAAATGCAAGTACTAGAACAGGAATAATAACTAACAGGTTTAGTAAGTATCATGAAAAGCTTCTCCTGGAAAAAATACAAAAACGGATTATTGACCTGAAAGAAGAAACGCACACTATGCTGAAAAGTAGTGAACTTCGAATTAACAGGCAGTGAAGTGTGTATAAAAATGTGTTCCATAGCTGTCCTTTCCAAAACTTTCTGTCATCCTACTATGCAATGTAACACCTGCTGTCAAAGCAAACTGCAACAAATACTTAAATAACTACGTAGCATAAATACATAACTTCAACATTATCCTCATCTGTAAAGAAAAAAACTTCATTATCCATATCATCATAACTTCACTATTATCATCACCTGTAAAGAAAAACTTCATTATTCATAATACCATTTCCTTCATCATTATTCATCAGTATTCATTATCATCTGCAAAAAATCACTTCATTACTCATTACACAACTATTCCTTATCTCTAGCATATTTCATCACTAAAACTAAGATGTGTAGTTCAGTCTGACAGCCTGCATCAATCACCTTGTATTCTGAAAGAAAAAATTAGTTAAGACTGCTATTCTATGATGAGTATAGTATATTCTTGTTAATGCTTGTTAATCCTGATCCATTTACTCTTCCTCATAAAGTTATTGCATCTTCTTTCGTTTATTCCGTAGGTGAAATTCCCATTTCTGTTGAATTTATTTCTTACACGCATCATTTCTTTCTGAAATTCATGAACAAAGATTAATGTCTTGCATTTAAATCCTATACCCACTAAATAATGACTGGTTTATGGTGACACAATTAACCATACAGCATAACATGACAGAAAACGTAATATGTCAAAGACATTGACAGTGTTCAGATGCAAAAATGTACACAGAATATCACAATGCAGCAGCAAAAAATGTAAAACAGTCACGATGTTGAGATGTCATAAGGCAAAAAATGTCAAAGTCAACTGGTGTGTGTTATATCTTAACTATTTCACAGTGCATATAAACAAAACTGGAATACAATCATATACACAAAAACAAAACAAAAAAAATGGAAAATGTGCACGGTCTGAAGTGTAACGACAAGAAAAGCGACCTGCTAACCTTACCTTGCCGGGCACTTGCCAAGAAAATATACGATAATCATTAGTAATTAGTCAGGTGAAGTAATTGCATTAGTAAATGGCATCATAGTGTGTTGAATCATAAAGTGTCTTCATTCAATAAACGGTTTAATATTTGAGATGTGGTGATTGCCTTTCGATTTTCTAGTTCTCAAAGTTTCGACGTGTACAACATTGGGGTGAGGGATGCTGCGAATCCGATATGGACCTGCGTATAGAAGTTCAAATTTACTGCACTTACCTTTTAATTTACTGGATAAATAGTGTGTACGTATTAGTATCTTCTGTCCAACGTGAAAGTCTCGGCGTGTACAAACCTGTTTTTGCTGTCTTCTCCGGCGCTCTGCGGCACGTTTGATGTTGTTCAGCGCAATGTCAATTATTTCGTGGTGTCGTACGCGGCGACTTTTGGGGAATTTTACTAATTCTTTAATTTTGTTTGGTGGTTCAACGTTTTTCAGTATAACAGACGGAGATAGCATAGTGGATTCATTTGGAATGGAATTAATTACATCTTGGAAGGAGAGTATGTGTGTATCCCAATCAATATGTCTTTTGTGGCAGTATATTCTACACAGTTTACCAATTTCTTTCATTAATCTTTCACAGGGGTTCGAAGAAGCGTGGTACTTGGATATATAGATCGGAGAAATGTTTCTGGCTCGTAACATGCGTGTCCATACGCTACTACGAAATTGAGATCCATTGTCAGAAATTACTTTCATCACATGCCCTACATGAAATAGAAAATGTTTTACAAATGCTTTCGAAACAGTTTTAGCTGTAGCTTTGCGTAATGGAGTGAAAGTAACAAATTTTGAGGTGAGCTCAACAGCGACAAAGATGTAGCAAAAACCTCTGTTAGTTCTCGGAATCGGACCAAAAATATCTACTGCGACCATGTGTCTTAATTTAACAGGTATAATGGGATATAAAGGAGGAATATGCGAAGTGGTGTCTGATTTAGCTTTCTGGCAAATTTTACAAGACGCTAAAACTCGTCGTATACGTTTCTCCATGTTGGTAAAATAACAGTTCTGTCTCAGTATAAGAAAACGTTTTCGTGCTCCGTAATGTGCGTAACTTAAATGAGTGTACCAAATTAATTTGTTAACCAGTTCGTCAGGAATGCATAATAACCAATTGTTGCTGTCAGGATGAGAGCGGCGAAACAGAATGTCATTGCGTACAGTGTAGTGGTTTCTAATCGTAACATTATTCCTATCTTGCCAAAGGTGTTTAATTTCTTTCCACACATTGTCTTTATTTTGCTCCTTTGCTATGTCCTGTAATGACGATGAAATAAAGTTTTCAAATGCAACTTGCTGAATGTACATGACACTGAAATTTGCTTTGCAGAAGTTGGTTGCTACGTCTTGCTGATTGTTGCCGAGAGAACGCGATAGTGCGTCTGCTATAACATTTTGTGAGCCGGGAATGCGAACTATTGTAAAATTAAATTCCTGTAAATAAAGTTTCCATCTGCTTAATCTGTCGTGAGTGAATTTAGCCGAAAGCAAAAATTGTATCGCTCTATGGTCTGTGTAAACGGTGGTATGTCTGCCATAAAGAAAGTGCCGAAATCTCGTAAAAGCCCATAGAACACATAATGTTTCCAATTCTGTAACGGAGTAATTTCGTTCAGCAGGTGACAAAATGCGGCTTGCAAATGCGATGTTTTTAATTACTATTGAACCATCTTCTTCAATTTCCTGGAAAATGTGTACGCCTAAAGCGGTATTGGAACTGTCAGTGGCAATGGAAAAATTTCTGGTAAGATCTGGGTGCGATAAAAGTGGAGCATTCAACAAAGCATGTTTCAGGTTCATGAATTCAGAGTGTGCTTGCTTATCCCAAGACCAAATTGTGTTTTTACCTGTTAATTGGCATAATCTGGGTGTGTCTAAAGCAGAGTGATGAATAAATTTGCGAAAAAAGTTAATTAAGCCTAAAAAACTGCGTAATTGCTTCTTCGTCGTAGGAACGGTAATGTCACGTAGAGCTTGAAGTTTTTCCGGATCAGGTGCAATGCCTTCTGCTGAAATTACGTGTCCAAGAAATTTTATAGAAGTTTTGCCAAAGTGCGATTTACTGAGATTAACTGTAAGTCCTTGTGCATGAAAAGTTTGTAACAGTTGTTCAAGAATCATATTGTGTTCGGACCAGTTAGCTTCTGCGATAAGAATGTCGTCTACATACGTCGTAATTCTGTCTTTAAGTTCTGTCGGAAGTATAGTGTTCAAACCGCGAATAAAAGCTGCAGAAGAAATAGTTAAGCCGAACGGTAGTTTGCAAAATTGATAACAGTCGCCGAAACAGAGAAAAGCTGTATATTTTCTGCAATTTGGATGAAGTTGAATTTGCCAAAATCCCGATTTCAAATCTAGTGTAGAATAAATAGCTGTACCGTGAAATTTCTGTAGAAGTTCCTCTAATGTCTGTGGTCGATCTGTTTCATTAATAATAATGTCATTAATGTGACGTGAATGAAGTACAAGGCGAAGTGACCCATCTTTTTTCTTAACAATATGTAGCGGGTTTATGTATGGACTAACTGCCGGTTCTATAATTCCTTGGTCAAGCATATCCTGCAATTCCTTTTTAACCTGTTCTCTGTGAATATATGGGATGGGATAATGCTTTGCTTTAAATGTGTCGTGCGGTTTGACTTGAAATTCATACATAAATCCGGACATAGTACCAGGAATGTTGTCGAAAACTGGAGCTTGCTGTAAAAGAATTTTGTGTAATTGCGTTCGCTCGTCGTCTGTAGTTGCACTGCTCTCTTTAACCTTATCAGAAATCAATTGCATTACGTCGAAGTCAGCTTCGTCTGGAGTATTATAGTTGTGTACGTACGTATCCGTGAACAATGTGGGATTACAGTCTATGTTACGTGTTGCGGAAATGACCTCTGTGCGGTTAATTGTTTGTTCTTCCGCAGATAAAGAGTGCTGAAATTCTAAAGCCAATTGTACATTTTCATCCTTTAACATTAAATAGGAATTCTGAAAATCAATGACTGCGTCGTGTTGTACCAGAAAATTCATACCTAAAATTACGTCTGTCGTCAATAAAGGAACAATCCAAAAATTTGAGTGGAAAGTATGACCTCCCATACAAAATGATAAATGCGTCTGTAATTTAACGTCTACTCCTTTACTCGATACTGCTCCTTTCACTTTTGTTTTGCCTAAAGGTAATGTCGGATAGGTATTCTCTTTGTTACACTCGTTAAAAGTCTCTTCATTTATTACTGATATCGGTGATCCAGAATCAATTACTGCTGAAAATTTCGATGAACCAATTTTAATTTCGATGATAGGATGAGAAATAGTTTTCTGAACAACTGGTCTTTCCTGTAAAAGTGTCTCTGATATCGTCAAAAGTAATTACATTTTCGTGAACAACATTTTGAGTGTCAAACGTAGTGCTTGTGTTATTGGAAGATGCGTCCTGTGCAGTATCTAGTCAGATTCTATCTGACGTGTTATTATTATTGGGAGGATTCTGTGGCATTTCTACTATTTGAACTGTCCTATTACTTCTTCCAGACGTGTTACGCTCTGGATGGTACCTACTGTCGGGTTCATTCATGAGAATATGTTCTTGCGTATGATTTTGTTGTTGGTGAGACCGACTGTTATTATATGTACGCTGGTAATTATGCTCATCGTTTTTACGTCTGTCGTAATAGTCATTCCTATACGGTGTATTGCGATAGGAATTGAAATACTGCCTTCTTTGTACGTAGTTGTTTCCTTGCTGCCGTGCGTTACTATTTGTTGCACCAGGGACTATACGTGCACGCGGCGAAACATTAAAGCCTGGTTGACCTTGTGTATTCCATTGTTGGTTAGGTATGCTAACCGGCTGGTTTTGATGTTGTTGTTGTGAAACACCTCTATTGTTACTAAAGTGTTGTTCCTGTTGCTGAAAATTTTGACGGTATTGATAATTAGAATTTTGCCTGTTATTAAAGTTTTGGTAGTTGTCGTTCCTAAAGCGTCTGTTATCTTTCCGATTGAAATTACGTCCCTGATCATAATTGCAGTACTGTTGTTGACCTTGGTTGTTACTCGAAAAGTTTTTGTTTACAAAAGAATAATCGGATTGCTGTACTTCCAAGAGCTGTAAAAGATCTCTGAATGCTGAAATGTTTTCTTTTTGCTGGCCCGTTAGAAGTGACACTCGTAATGACCGTGGTAATTTAGAGATGCATAGTTGTATAAGTGCGGATTCACTGTACGGTTCACTTAGGTACTGGTTTTGTTGTACCATGTGCTCAAAAATTGCGTTACACTGGGAAAATTTGAGTTTTCATAGTTTGGCAAACTAATTAGTTGGTCTTTAATTCCGCGCTGTGTCGTCTTCGACCAGTACGCTTACAGAAAAGCATTCTGAAATTCCTCTACCGAGTAACACTGTCTCGCGATCGGTCTCATACGAGTTGCCGGTTCGCCTTCCAAAAAACTGCAAATAAATTCAAGTTTGTGTGTTACAGGCCAATTCGGTGGAAGAGCAAAGCTAAATTGTTGAATCCAATCCAGTGGGTGAATCTGCGTTCTATCGTTTTTAAAAACTTTAAACTTTCTCACTGACAGAAAATGTTTGTAGTCGAAACTATCATCTCTGTGTGATGGAACATGTTCAGGGTCGTAAGAGAATCTATTGAACTGTGGTTGATCGCAATCTAAGTTCCGTACTCTCTGTAGATTACCCAAATTATACGCGCTGCGTGTATCTGACAAATGTTCATAAAGTGGTGTCTGTTGTATGTTATTAACTGAAGTGTTTTTCATTTCTGTTACTTCTTGTTGTAAACTTGACAACTTCCTACGCAACGTGTTGTTAGATGAATCGATCTCATTAATTGTCTGCTGTAGGTTTTGAAATTCAGGTGTTTGGTTAAATGAAATCGGTGCAGTATCGTCTGATTTATTATCATTAGCACTTTCGATAGCATCAATACGACTGGCCAATTCATCATATTTTTCAGTCAGTATTTTTGCCTGATCGTCAGTTTTAGTGTCAGTAGCATTAATCCGTTTTTGCAATTTACGCGTAGTTTCATTCAGTTTTTTAACGTCAGTTTTGACGACATCTGAATCATGTGCTAGTTCTAATTGTTCTAGTCTGTCGGTCACTGTTTGAAAATCGGTTGTGTATGTATCTGTTTTTGATTTAAGATCAGAAATTTCATCCCGTAATTCCGCGTTTAACTGTTCTATGGTATTAATTTTGTCGGACACTGTAGTAATACTATTGTCTACATACGTCTTCGCTTTCGCGAACATTTTACGTTTGTCTTCCTGTCTCTGTGCTGTGATTGTTTCCATTACTTGTCGTTTCACTTTGTTTTGATCCTGAATAAATTTGCGGAAACGCGTATCACTGTTTTGTATGTGAAGATTAAAGCGTTCGTCAATCTGAGTGTTCTGTTGGTCGAATTTCGCGTCGATCTTTTCATCCATTGTGCGCGAAAGTTCTGCCGTCATTGCTTTAAACTCGTCCCGTAATTGTGTAGCCTTTTCAGACCATTGTTTAGCGACTGTACTAATTTCCACTGTAAGTGTTTCTGTTGCGGCTGTTTGCATTTCTCTTAATTCTTGCGCAACATACTTAATTTCTTCGCTATTTTTTTGTGAACAAGCTTCAATTTCTACGCGCAACTGTTCCTTAGTGTCGTGGCACTGCGCGGCAACGGCTCTAATTTGTTCGCCAAGCTGTCTGGAATTGTCGTCTAATTTTTCATTTTGTTGTCTGAGCTGTTCACTAAGTTGTTTGAAATTCTCTTTAAATTGTTTGTTATCTACACTCTGTTGTTTGACTTGTTCATTAAGCTTGTCTTGTTTTTCGTTCTGTTGTTTGACCTGTTCACTGAGTTGTTTGAGATTGTTGTTAGTTTTCTCACTTTGCTGTTTGTTTGATTCAAGAATTTGTAGCAACAATGCCTTAAGTGGATCCGACACAAAATTAGCATTTCTATTCTCTGTGCTGTTTAATGGTGGATCTGGAATTGTTTCGCTTTCTGTAACCATTTGGTTATTTTGAGATTTACAAAAAGGTTTGTCAGTCGAATGTACACTGTCGGTCATTATTTCTGAATTAAATGGATCCGTCGTACTTTCAGAACACTGTCCATTTTCATTAGACAAATTTGTCTGTTCCTCACGTGAATTTAGTAAACCAGTTGTGTTAAGCTGGGCAGCGCTCATTACAATAGTGCGTCCCGCATCATCAATTGTCGTCAAATCAACACAAGACACAATCGAGTTCGTTTGTTCGTCATTAATATAAAAGTCATCACTAGTGGTTGTAATGCACTGATTGTTAGTGAACGCAGGATTGACATCATTACACTGCGTATCACATGTCCTATCGGTAAAGTTGTTTAAATCGGTAGTTTCGTTCATAATACCTCGCGATACACTATTCACAGTCTTTCGCGGCATTTTTACAGTAGTCACAATTATTCAAAAACAAATAAGCACAAATGCAAAAGCAACACACAAATACAATAGAGCAACGAATTGCCGTTGACCTGTAGAAAGAAAGTCACAAGTTAATAAAAGCGTTGCGCCAAATCCTAATTATATCTAAGCAAATAAGAGCAGATATCTGACTGTTTTTCAAAAGACTCTCAACGAAATACGATCCTGGACTGGGTGTCGCCAAGTGTAACCTCCCCACCGTAATTTAAAAGGAAAGACAATACTTAATAGAAATGCTAATGGGAGCCGAGTGTAACCTCCCCATAAAAATTTTATAAACAGAAATGACAATATTATTTAGAAATGCTAATGGACATTGCGCTAAGTGTAACCTCCCCACAATGAAATGTACTGACAATGACAATCAAACAAAAATTAGCAATCTGACTCAAATATAAATTCCTCACAAAATTAAAGTCCATTCAGTGATAAGAAAATTCAATTAAACCGAAATATCGGTCTTTGGCCCTGTGCAAAAAAAAATCAGAATTAGATTCTTACCTCAGTATAACTGGATGTCAAATTTCTGCTCTTATTCTTGCGCACGGCTTGGAGGAACTGCATTGCAAATAATAATATTCCTTTTTTTTTGTGATTTTACTGAAATTTTTCTTTAACGGAAGTGGAATGAAAAGGGAAGTGCAATTAAATAAATTTTGTTTTGTAAAAACTGCTTTGGAATAAAAATTATTATTGGGGCACTTGTTGCAAATTAATTACAATTAATAAACTTTACATTATCTATTGATTACCTTACTTAACAATATACCTCATTTATCCTCTTGACCAGAATGCCATGTCGACGCTCGCAGACTCCTCACACACACAACTCCGCTCGACTGCTATTGCCGACATACTCCACGCAACTGAACAGAGCTACTGCTCGCAACGACTACTGACAGAGTACTGCTCTGCATAGCGACAACTAGCGAACTGCTCTACGTGACGACTACTACCGCACTGCACTGCACTGCACTACTACTCCCGAACTGCTCGCAACACTCGCGCGGTCAAGCGCAGACTAACGATAAATGGCTCTCTGGTCAGAGACGCTGCAATGCCTCGCCATCGCTGCTGCGTTACATACGTGTTTCAAGGTCTTAGCAAGAACGAGAAGATACACACTGTAGAATGTGTGTGTAATCAAACATTAGTTCTGAGAACGAAGATGTGGAGCACAAATGGAAAAAAATCAAAACCGTCCTTCAATATGGCTTAGACAAGTATGTTCTGAGCAAGGTGTTAAGGGATGGGAAAGACCCGCCGTCGTTTAATAGACGCATTAGGAAATTGCTACGTAAGCAAAGAGACTTTCATCAAGTACTCAAGAGAAGTCAAAATCTTGCTGACAAACAGAAACTGAACGAAACGAAAATGAGCATCAGCAGGGCAATTAGACAGGCGTTTAATGATCTTGACAGTAAAATTTTATCAACCGACTTGACTAAAAGCGCTTATAAGTTTTGGTCCTCCGTACAATCACTAATCGGTTCGAAATCAGTTATTCAGTCACTCAGAGACCAGAGAAAACAGAGAGAAGGCCAAAATACTGAATTAAGTCTTCCGAAATGATTTCACTGCGGAAGATCAGAACACGAGCCCACCTTTCAATCATCGCGCGAACATCGAAATGGTAGGTACAGAGGTAACTGATCGCTGAACAGAAAACAACGACAATCAGATACAAGGGAAGAACGTCAGGCACAGCCAACCGGTTCATTTTTGACAGGTCCCTTGTGTACGTACAGAAAGTAAGGACTGTAAGATATTTTGGCTCATTGCCTCCAATATTTTGAGGAAATCGCTCTTAAAGTACATGACACTAACCGACTCAAAATGAACTGCATCGGCAGATAATTGTAAACTGAGCATTTTTGATCATTATATATGTTGTCCTAAAACGTGTATTTTTCGAAAAAGCAAGAAAATAAACTTTTACGACTGCCGTTTTTACACGCATGAAGGTAAACATGCTCCAGCGAAAGCGGCGCTAAGCGAGTGACCAAGACACCTGGTTCGTGAGCGATGACTCCGTGTTCGATTCCTACACGGATACTGCGGTTTTTGTTTTTGCGTATGTGGCTTTCTTCGTTTCGGAATTGATTCGAATTGGGGGGAGGGAGGGGGGGTTCATAATGTGCGTGAGTCATTAGGGAATAATAGCGGTAAGTGGATTAATTATCTAACACAGTGACAATAGTGGACAAGTGACCTTTTAAGCCGTCCGTAAGAAAACAGGTCCGAAAAGGACTTGTATGTATTCGTCACGAGCAACGACAGTAGCGGCAAAGAGTGAACGCAGATAAGGAACCCACTCTTGTTCGACCGACTCTTGCACCTTGGACCCTTACCAGGTAGGACTGACAGAAGATCCAACGAAGAGCGGCGCGTTTCGCCACGGGACAGCTAAGTCGGCGAGAGAGCGTTACAGAGATGCGCAACAGGCTCCAGTGGCAGTGGGTACAAGGGAGGCGTTATGCATCACGGGTGGCTTACTGCCGAAATTTGGAAAGAGGATTTACCAGGAAGAGTCGGTCAACATATTACGTATTTCCACATACATATCGCGAAATGAGCACGACGGGAAAATTCTGGAAACTAGAGCCAACACAGAGGCTTAATGACAATCACTCTTTCCAGGCGCCATTCACGAGTGGAACGGCGAAGGGGACATCAGTTAGTGGTACCAGAAATCCCCACCGACACACACCATCAGGTGGCTTGCGGAGTATTAATGTAGGTCTGGATATTACAACAAATTCTAAGATACCCCTGCTTTCTGAGTGATTTTTTGGTGGTGAAGGATACTGAGTGCAACATAAGCACTGTACCAAAGAGGGCAGTTGATGGCGTAAGTTCATTGGCTGTAGAGAAGAAACTCATGCTAAATCAAAATAAGACTCAAATTTTACGGTTTCTGGAGAACAACTGAACTAACACTGACATATTGATCAGATGTAATATGCATATCATTACTCAGTCCGACCGAGCGAACTGGCGCAGTGGTTAGACACTGGACTCGCATTCGGGAGGACGACGGTTCAATCCCGCGTCCGGCCATCCTGATTTAGGTTTTCCGTGATTTCCCTAAATCATTCCAGGCAAATGCCGGGATGGTTCCTCTGAAAGGGCACGGCCGACTTCCTTCCCTAATCCGATGAGACCGATGACCACGCTGTCTGGTCTCCTTCCCCAAAACAACCAACCAACCAACTCAGTCCGAACAATCCAGATTCATAGGTGGCAAACTGACATAGACAGCGCACGTTCAGTATCTTGTTCTAAAACTTAACACTGGTGTATTTATCACTGGAAGAGTATCTGAAATAAGTGATAGCCCAACACGAGAATTAATCTACATTGCTTACTCTGATCAGCTTATGACTAACAACGTTATATTCTGGTGTAGTTTTTTTCCATTCTCAAAAGCTCTTCTTGGCTCAGAAAACGGCAGTTCGCGCAAAATGTGGCGTAAGTTCACGAAACTGTGGTCGACCTCTGTTCACCGGCCGGGTGGCCGAGCGGTTCTAGGCGCTACAGTCTGGAACCGCGCGACCGCTTCGGTCGCAGGTTCGAATCCTGCCTCGGGCATGGATGTGTGTGATGTCCTTAGGTTAGTTAGGTTTAAGTAGTTCTAAGTTCTAGGGGACTGATGACCTCAGCAGTTAAGTCCCATAGTGCTCAGAGCCATTTGAACCATTTGACCCCTGTTCGAGAGTGTGGGAGCTCCGACGCGGCCCTCTAAATGTATATTTCCACTTCGTCTGTTGTTAACAACGCGTGGTTTTTCCCCGAGGATGAGCAGCTTTGACTCAGCTGATACAAGACAGAAATCCACCCTGCATTTCGACCGCATCTCCTTGACTCGGGCGTGCAGTATTCTCCATTTTCAGTAAACTACCGCAAGAATAAACAAATCTCAGCAGGAATTCACGCACTTTCAAGTCTAATCTGAAGAATTTTCATGACTCACTCCTTGTACACTGACGTGACTCCTTGTATAAAAATTAAGCAAGTTCATGTGTTGTACTGTTAACTAATTAGCGGTTTGACATCTGGGTACTATTCGTGGGAATTTTATCTGTTCTTAAGGTTTCAGACGTTAGTTTGATGTAGAGACTCGTTCCATCACCGTACAGACTTGCTCCTCAGCCTAGGCGTGTGCAACAAACCAGAAATGCATAACCGACTTCCATAACTTGAACGTAGTGAAGGATTCGCCTTGACTGAGCGATTTCAGTGTTTTTATCCATGAAAAGGCATTACTACAAAATCGTAAGTTTTCAGGAGCGAACGAAAACATTCTGCCAGTGAGTATGTTGAATGTAACATTACGGGCTCTCCGCTGTTTAAAGAACAGGACGAAATGGATAGTTTGCCATTATTGCAGTTATTAAGATTTGCAATCAATAATGAGTCCAAAATCTTGGAGTAACGTCCTTTTCTTGAATAAGTAACTCATATCCATAGTCAAGTTACGTTTTAGTAGTGTTTTAAATTGTTTCTTGTCTTTACCCATTCAGTTTCACAGTTGTATAACTCTAATCAAAGTTTATAAAATGGATTCATCGATCATTATCATCGATCAAGCAAATGTTGAATGTCTATGTTTTTTCCTGTTAACAGCTAACTGTCCAGTGCAAATATTATGAAAATTAAAAACAACAGACCCTCCTGGAAATAAAGCTTCGAATGTATCATTGTGCAATCCTTCTACGTGCTTGGAAGCCACAACACATGACCGTAAGCTACTATGTTCAAAATTTACAAAGAAACATGGTTCAAACGGATAGTACATTCATGACAGTTCACTATTGCTATTTTTATAACATTATGTTGATAATTTCCTACATTAGGTCTCTCTTTTTTTCTGTTCTTTGTATTTTCACTATGTTCCAAGTCAATACTTGAATTCGTTTTACATTTCACAACACATGTTCAGAAATAACAACTATTAAGCTACGAAAGGCGAACCGTAAGATATAGTACATTAAGTACTCGGTAGATGGCATGCGAATATGCTCACCATTGAAAGGGCGCTACTCCAGGAGTATGCCCTTTTGTAAATGACGTCACTCTGACTGAGTCGCAAAGCCCATTTCACGTAAAAATATGTATCTATGTCTATATGATATGTTGCCTTTCGTAACTCATTTTATCAAAATTTGGAGTAAGGCCCCTTCGAAAATGACCTTTACTCTTTTATAGTAAACAAGACAAATCGTGACGTGTCGCAGTTGTCAACAATACATGCCTCTCCTCTTGGCCCATGCCGTAGCCTAGCAACGGTTTGAGTGGAGTGGAAAGGCGAGCAAGACGACTGTTCCTGTCCCCATTCCCAGATAAGCCTTAAAAAACAGAGAAACGCGGCAACAGCACGGAGCAGCGGCAGCAGTAAGACATCTGGTGAGACACCAACCAGCGTCTGGTTTCTGCCAAAGCACGCGCACCGATGCTGATGCATAACATTAATTGTCGATTCTTGTATGTTTAATAAATGTGGAGATCTGCGACACAGAACTTGTGTTTAGAGTAACATACTTTTGCAAACTAGTCGATATGATTGTTGATTCTAAACTGTGTAAGGCAGTTTGTGTAGCAGAAACAGTAATTGTATGTATCTTTCAATTACATGAAGATCGGGAGTCTGCAAATTATAAACGCTCCTACAAAGCTGCCACGCCAAGTGGTTTCTTCATTCGCTCATTTGGATAACGCTCGACAAGTTATGTACATATGTACATCGTCGCTGTTTCTTGAAACACACGTCCTCCATGGATCAATCGTAAGAGATAATTTATTTTTACAAACATTTCTGCAGCATTATAGATGACTTTCAGGCAGTAAGTAATGTTTTGGTTCAATTCTAGTGTCCTGTTCCACGCGTCAGCTTTCAAAAGTGACGTCGTGTGTGACGTCATGGGTTTACAATGCGAAAGATGGAACTGTCCTGTCATTAAGTGTTACCTGTTGTCGTCTTTGTAAAGACGCAAACCATGCTGTTTATGGTAAATATGTCACGATTTTCGCGAATGTGGTTAGCCAGTAACCTAATGGCGGAGCTTAATTGTCTGCTAGTGAATCGAGCGAGCAGCAATCGCATTTGTAACATTGGTTCTCGTGAAGTACTTGGCTATGTTTTTCTCAATAAGGCATGATTTCGGGACGCGAGGTTCCGCAGCAATCTAAGAGGACAACTTAAAATTGTGCGAATGGAACTATTAGCAATCAACCATATCTATAATCTTGATTATCACAAATATTTTGCTGTATTTTTCTGAAAATGGAACGAGTTATGAGGCGAGGTTATGGAGGAACGTAAGACGACAGCTATATAGTTCAATTATAGTCCTCCAATCAACGGTTCGTAAATTTTGCTGACATTTCATTAAGTGTGTATTGTTGCTACTTTTAATATTGCTTTTTGTTTTCGTCTCTGTACTTGAGCTATTTAGGTCAAGTTTATTTTTCGATTCCAAGATTTCTTATTTGCCGCAGTAGTACAGAAGGCAACACCAACAATAGTAATCCTGTAATAAGGAACTGCACGAACCTACTGCAGAAAATAATGAACCTAGGACTCGATATCCAGAATTGAAATGTGTAGCTCAATTCTAGTCACCAATTCCAACATTTGTCACTTTTCCGTTGATTTTTCGTTGCCTTTGTATTACTTTTTCTTTTAGGAATTGTGTGTGGATTTTTCGTCATTTTCTGCTTATCTCGTCCTTAAGTTTCCTATTTTTTTATTACCGAATTTGGCAATTTATAGACTGCTTAGAACCTAAGACAATGGGGCATTATTTTTCTGCTTCGCAGAACTTCTTTATGCATTGGTTATCTGTTCATTTGACATCACACCTCGTAGGCTGTGAGTTTTGTTGACGGATGAGAAATATTCCAGTATTGATCAGTAGCCTGAAATTTTCCCTGTCCTATCTGGTGTCTTCTGTGACGTTTCGTTTCCTCAAATCATTTCTTGTCTCTTCCCGCCATCTCGTGGTGTTTTCTAGTTTGGAAATGAAATTAAAAATGGTATTCTTTAGCCTGTTGTCACTCATTCTGTAAATATGAGTGTAAAACTTTAATCTCTCTTCCTTATTGTGTCTGTGATTTTTTTCTGTGGTTCTGCACAGCTCTTCATTTCTCCTCTTCGTGAGGTTGTTAGTTTTGTTCTTTTGGGGCCCTGAAGCTTTTCTGCTTTTGCAGCTCTTCTTGTCCACCTCTTGTTCTCAGTGTTAGGCACTCAAATCCCCACAGTGCATCCGGTTTAAGTACTGTAAAGTAGTGTTTAATTTTTGCCTGGAATGATAGTGATGTTTTATTATATCGGTTTTGGGTGCGTTTCTTTCCTAATTCCATTTTCTTCGATCTATCTTTATTTGTAGTTTTATCTAACCCATTTCATTGTATCCTTCTCCCAGGTACTTAAACTTATCAACTTTTTTGATGTGTGTTCGTAAATATTTTTCTCTATTGTGTATACGTTCAATATATTGCATTTCAGCCTTTGATACTTGTAGTCCGGTTTTAGCTACAATTTTGTACAGTTTTTTTATCATTGCCTTTGCATCTATTTTCTCATTAGAAATCATTGCAATTTCGTCAGCAGAAACAACATATGCCACGTCAGATCTTGGTCTTTCTTGTTCTACATGGATTCCTTCGATGTTTTTCTCTTGTAGTTCTTGACCTCTCTCTCATGACCTTGTCTGAGGTCACACTGTAGGCAATCGGCGAGAGCCCATAGCCCTGCCGGACTCCTGTTGTAATTGTGAAGCATTCAGAAACTTCACCTACGAATTTAACTTTAGAAGTTGTGTCTGTAAGTGCCTGTTTGACTGACTGTCTGCTGGTTCTGTAAACACCTGCTTGTTGCAGTGTCTGTCTACAGAATCGTTGGCTTTTTTTTAAATCAGCGGATGTAACGACTGTGTTCAGGTTCTGCATTTTTGTGATCGTGGGGACTGTTTTCAAGTTAAGAATTTGGCCCGTGCAAAAACTACTTTCCCTCAATCCCGCTTGGTACTCGCCAGTTGTGTCCTCTGCTTAGTGTTCTGTCTTACTCAATAGAGGCCTCAGTATGGAGCTGGGTCCTGTCTCCCTTCTTACGTGGCGGATGGATTGTGGCTTGCTTCCAGCCATCCGGTATTCCTCCTCCCTCCCAGCAGTATCTTGTGATCTCGTAAAAGGTTTCAGCTGCCCACTCCCTCCTAGTTTTCACATATCAGCCAATATCCCGTCTTCTTCTGGCACCCTGTTGTGTTTTGGCTGCCCAGCGTATTGTTCAAATGGTTCAAATGGCTCTGAGCACTATGGGACTTAACTTCTAAGGTCATCAGTCCCCTAGAACTTAGAACTACTTAAGCCTAACTAACCTAGGGGCATCACACACATCCACGCCCGAGGCAGGATTCGAACCTGCGACCGTAGCGGTGGCGCGGTTGCAGACTGAAGCACCGAGAACCGCTCGGCCACCTCGGCCGGCCGTATTGTTCAGTCTACTGCGGTATAGTGGCTCTGAAGGTGGGTTTTCCTTTCGAGGCTGTCTGGAAATTAGTGGTTGTGTTGGTTCCTCGCAGTTTACAAGATTTTGAAGTATTTTGCTTATAATACAGAGTTGTGTTTGTTGTTGATAATCAGTTTGGCTGTTGAATATCTGAAGTGAAGGCCCACCTGCTTGTTCGCTGTTATTACTTCTTTGAAAGCATTTTAAAATTCCCTTGTATTTTTCTGACTGAAGTCTGTATCGATACGTCTCCTGCACGCTACTATTTATCTCATTTCGCGGTTGTTGCGTTAGATTTTAGTTTGTACCCGGCAAGAACTCCCACTTTTTCGCGATATCCCCTTAGATTCAGTCCCTATTATTAAGTATTACCGCTATTCCACAATATTACGAGTTTACTGCCAGTGATATTCTAGTGGATTTTATTAAGGCGGCATTTGGTTCTTTCACTTGCTCGCGTAAACTGTGATAATTTATTTGATGCATGTATGCTTTTTTTCTGTTGTTACCTGCTTTCTTGTTATCTCAATTCCTTTGCGATGTAACTGGTGGCTATGTAATTAATTGCATGAGCTACAATGCAATTTTATAGTATTTGTGTGCATTATCTTTTTTTCTGTGGTACATTCGTTTTTTAGGAATAGGCCTCGTTGCCTTCAGATGTCACCTCTAAGCAGCGTCTGCGACTCAGACATGACGTCGGTCAAAGCCAGAGAGAAGAAAAAGCTGTGGAGTGAGCAGTGCGTGCTGCGCATGCTGTCAACATTGAGCTGGAACTGTGACACGATCTCGGGACGACGCTGTTTGCTTAAGGTGAGTTCACGTTGGCCGTCAAGTACATCACGTCACGTCAAAACATTCCACAATGCACTACAAACGGCGGAGTTAACACAAGTTGTCAACAGACTGTCATGTCACGTCATGGCTAGTCTAGGTTTCTCGGGAAGAAAGTTTTGATGGCATCGTCGTCTGCTAACATTGTAAATTAACCTATTTTTACCGCACTCACTCGTTTTATAACAGCGGATACTGTGATTTTGTATCTTCGTAATCTTTATTGTTATTATTATGCTTTGTTTTTGTGGCAAATTGCAAATGATGCATGTCGACTTCATTGTTTTTTCTTTCGGATGTTCTTACACGAGCAATGTCAGACATCTGAAAACGAAAAATTATTTAGTTTTTACCATAACAGAGCAGACTCCCACTTTCTCGTAGCACAGACAGGTCGACGATCTGAAATGTTTCACTGCTCAGCACTTCATCAAACAAAACTGATGTAGAACACAGGTTATGAAATTTGTTTTGGCCATTAATAACCCTTGTCGTTGTTAGTTCCTCAATTGCGATACTGTGCTCTGAGATGGAACTGACGTGACATGACGTGGCGGGCAGTGTGAATACGGGCTGACGTCACCGTGTCGTGACGTGATTCCCGCCCATTCTGCTTATCACAGCTGAGACAACAATTTATTACAGGTACCAAATGCAAACGCTTTGGTGTCTAGAAAACTCCTATCTCAAATACACAGCAAATACGAAGGGAATCTATCTGTACTAACTACATAGGATGCTTTATGGGCAACCAACCCCACGTCGTCCTTACTGCTCACTCTGAGGTCAAAGCAGAGCGTGAAATCGGACACTAGAATTTATTCATTATTTTTTTCTGTTTATGTGAGTTCATCCACATGAGTGCTATAAGGAATCTGTTAAACTTTGGTTAGATCAGTCAGGGCAGTAAATTGAACTAAATACCTAGTAATCACAATTACGAACAACACAAAATGGAAATAACACATAAGAAATGTTCCTGAAACTGCTCCTCTAACTTTAGTCTTTTCTAATGGGATTGCAGGGCAAGAATTATTCGCATTGCGTTTACTACCTGCTGCATCAGTAAGCGATGTAACCGGAGAGCCATAGTCAGTCAGTGCGCTGAAATTATGTGAGTCAGTTGGTGTCTTTACAACCGGATGGTACACATTCCACTGTGCCTGTTGTTTTTGCTGCAATAACGGGATAACACGCTCGGTTACTGTGTTCATATAGTAAAAATGTGCAAACTGATTAAATCCTGAACTTTACTGTTAATCTCTTTAATAAAAGCAAAGTGTCCCCGTGCGTTAATGATCTGCAAATAATCCTATTGTTGAAATGATCCCTGTCCGTTGGCGATTTTCGTAGCAAACAGATGTTGAAATGAAAATGTCTCACCTCGTAATGTAATTTCTTGGAAACGCGCTCCTTGCTGCTCTCTGCGCTCCAGTCGCAAATTTCTGACTCCAGTCGCTGAGAGCCCAGTGCAGTGCTCCAGACAGCGAGCAAACTGTTTTATACACACGACTGAGTGCGGCACGATTTTATATAAAAATGCTCTTAGGTGAAATATGCCTTTAACAAACTGTTTTTGCATTATCTGATATGTAATTAACTGTATGATATTCATGTTACAACACGCATTAACATTGACAAATGGCAATATTGTTATCAAACGCTCACTGTCAAAAATGTGGGACGAACAATTGACAGACATGAAGAAACCGTTACAGTGAAACTCATTCAATCTTTTTAAAAAAAACCTCAATTTCCTTGATATGGCCGTCTAATTCGACAATGAATCTAACTACGCTTGACTGCAGTGCCACCAAATAAAAAATGTTACCTTCATACTCTTTTCTAATATCCTTACATCTCATTTCTTTCTGAACCCTTATCTTTCTCTTCTGTTTCACACAAACCACATTACTTAAACGCAGGTGCACTTAACTTTACGCCTGCACTGCCCAGAGTCCTCTGCTCGGCGTCTTAACTCACAACTACCCTCCTGACGCTGGAACTCCAGCGCCCCTCTCCCTCCCCGGCAGCGACGACAAATACGTGGACACCTTCCAGCGACGCAGCTGCTCTGACCAAAGACTGCACGCGAATAATAAGCGACTCACAGTTGTCGCTTAGTGTCTGAGCCATACGCTAAGCAAGTGCGTACAAAATCCAGAAATGCAAATAACAAACTCCCAGTAGACCTGTCCAGTAACAGGTTTGTTCTCCTGGTCTTTGTCAGCAGGTTGACGAGTGTATTCTAGCTGCCACCATTTACTTTGCCATAGACTGCCTTTTATTTTCAGTGGGAAGATACCGTGTTTGAGAGGAGGCTTTTAAATGTAGAGAAATGAGCCTTCTATCTTTGGGTAAGTAGTTATATCTGGTAGACGATTTTAATATTATATTCTGCTACGTCAAAGACTATCTCCAGATTCCTATTTGGGAGGTAATAACACGGTTCTTCTCCTCTACTTCATCAGGTTAATGAGCGCGTTGAGATTTCTACCGTTCATCCTGCCATCGACTGGATTTTTTCGGCAAAGGGAAGGTGCCCTAGTCGGTAGCTGGCTTTGACATGTAAAGAAACGATTACATCTTTTTTTAATTTGCTACGTAGTTGTATTGCAATTTACTCTTTGAGAAGTTTTGTCGCCATCCCTACACGCCCAGTCTTTTTTTGGTGTAATATGCTTGCAGCACTTCCCATCCCGCACTTCTTTGCACAACGAGCGTAATCCTGGCCGCTTAATAAATCATCTACGAAGCCTTCACTGGCCGTGCACGAGACTCTTGAACATCCCTCTACGTGCAATCTGCTCCTCACGATTTCACAGGCGTCCGTAAGGAATGCATACTCTGCACTACTTGTCAAAAAGTCTGGTGAGTTCACATCGTCAAGGACAGCTGCACTGCAGAGACCATGCGCGTAACACATGTCAACCTCTGGGCATCGGCATTTGTTGACCCTAGCAAAGCTGATTAAAGTTTAACATCATTAGACAAAAACAGTTTCCGAAACTTTCGTCACCTGAGTGTTGTGTCCCGTGATGCCCTCGTCTGTGTAGCGCCGTTCACCTTGACTGCTGAGCACAAACATGGAAACTCGCAGCAGGTATCAGATACTGTTTGCCCACCTTGGAGGAGGACTGGAGGCAAAATTCACCACATTCCAGTATAGAGAACACCGAATATAGTTTGCCTCTGGTCAGGACAAGAAACGAGGGGTGCTTGATTCCATAGGTTACCGTGTCGCAGGTATATATCGAGATACAAAGAGGAGTTGATGTGACACTATTCACCGGTCTCTGAGTCATCTCTTCCAAATCTCAGAAGCTATAACAATACTTCGCCTTTACCCACGATGATAGGAACTGGTTGCGGTACCGAAAGTCATTCCGGGCCATTTTGAGTTTCGTGCCGGCACTGTTGACGCTTCGTTCTACACAGCTAATGTTGAGACTAAGATAAAAATTTTCTGCACACTTCTATTGTAAGTCATTTCTCAACGCAGTCAAGACGTATTTTCAGAGTAATTCATACATTATAATATCTCAAGTACCCTATTTCTTAACTAATGGTAAAAGGTATCGACCACTAGACCACCATTGTTAGATCGTGCCGGAATAAAACTAAGGTGCGATCCACAGCAGCGGGTAGTAAGAGGTTGCTATGTTTCTGGCAGCCGAAATTCGTCATCAGTTTATAGGAACAGGAGTTCTGATTTTTATTGCTATGTCTCCAAGATAGGCACGTTTGTGGAACTGGAAGCTATACGCAAAGTTGTGGAACTTGTCCAGAAGAAGGAAACGGGCCACTTCAAAGCCACTGAAGGCTTCAGTTAACATCAGTCAACTTTAGAAGACTAGGTGGGGAATCTCAATGAGCGAGAAATGAATGAAATACTTAGGGCATTGCTGAAAACCCGAACTTCCGGCACGAACAGGAGATGATCTTGCAGCGGCATTGCAGGACTATGAACCACAGGTAGTATGCAGTTACTGCTAGAGATTTTAAATGTCCAGCATTCCGACTTGCAGAGCAGAAAAGAATTACCAAATAATTTCGGTGGGGGATAAGTGTTCTGTGGGTAAAAGAGAAATGAGAGGATTTCTGAAACGACAACTTGAATTGAGATTTCAGACATGCGAAAAGCTTTCTGCAGGCAGAGCTAAGGGCTTCGCAGACGAGGTAGTAGACTTTCTTTCAGCTCTGGAAAGATGACTAAAAAGCCCTGCAATTCGCTGCCGAAATAATCTTCTATTGTGACAAGAGTGGAATCACTGTTGTCCAGGGTTCATCTAGTAGGGTTATAAGTTTCAAAGTCATAACAAGTGTCTCAAAAATCTCTTCAGCAGATAGAATTGCTCCTACGAGTTTTGTTACATGTACAAATCCAACCGGCCGTTTTGTGCTTCTATCCATTACATTTCGGCGGAACAACAGAGAACTTAATCGTCCCTGTGCAATTCCTGTAGTCTCCGTGACGAAGTGTCACCAACCCGGTCGAATGCAGCTTTCACTCTCCACTGACTGGTTCCAACACTTTATAAACGACAGCTGACGACCCACTGGCGTTTATCCTGGATGGAGGTCGCTCCCACACTCGTAACTCTGATGCCGGTGATGTTGGTCGAGAGCAGGCCGCCACGCCAGTTTGCCTGCGTATGCGTCAGCACCTGAAGGTACCGGAAGGAAGCTCTTGGTAAGAGAGGTCCAGAGAGCAACGAAATGGTTGAATCGTGGGGAGGAGTTCTCCGACTCCAGCCGTGTTGGAGGCCCGCCGCGACCAGCTGTGCCCAACTGGCGCCTCTGGAGAGGCCTGGACCGAGCGCGCCGGCCGCTCCCCTCTGGTGTCGTCAGCTCCGTTGCAGGGGGCGGCGGGGTGTCTGGGAACTCCACAGTGCCACTTCTGCATCAAAAAAACACAACGAGCTGACATTTTTCTTCTCGTTCTCAAAACGTCACATAATATCCAACAGTTATGCAGCAGTCTTGACCTCTGAAACTAACATCTGCTGGCAATAATTACCATCTTATTAATTCATTAAATCTGTTTGTTCCCAAACAGTGATTAGAAAACATGATATTAATAATCGTATTTTCCGATGGTTTTTAATTCTTAATTACTTGTCCTGCTATTGCTGAATGGGAAAATATTCTAAGGCTTTTGGCAAGAGTGATATTTCAATAATCCATTGTCATTGTTGAGAGGTTACTACCATTATCTTTTCGGGTCGCAACTCTCCCACCTGTTGCGTCTAGCAGTCAGGCCTACGAGATGTGTGGCCTGCGAAGCTTTTAATACTTGTGCACGGGAAATGTTGATATGACTTACCGTAGCCACTGCTACTGTACATTCTTAGCAAAGCCCCATCACCCAAATGTTTTGCTATAGTTTTTTTCTTTTTTTAAATTATCTCAACGCAACGGAATTAAAGGCATCTGACTGATAAATTTTAAACATGGCACTGTCTGTAAACATTTCCGATGGACTCCCTCCACCTTGGCAAGACCACATTCCCATTCTATCGCATTCTTTTTAATCAGCACTTGAGTATTCTAATAATAAGGAGCTGATGGCAAAAAACGTCTGAACAAAATGGCTAGCCTCTACTGAATGATCATGACCACCATTTTGTTTCATATCTCATCTTTTATTTTCTGAAATTCTACCACCACAATGGTGAAGAATTTCGTTCAATACATTCAAACACAGGAGAAAACAAGGAATTGTCTGCCCCATGGACATGATATTACGTACGCATTTCAATATCCTGTGGTCTCTTACTGTTTTCCCTTATTACTATAGTGCACTTTCTGGATTTTCTGGAGTGGGACAGTTATCCATTACTTCTCTCTCTCTCTCTCTCTCTCTCTCTCTCTCTCTCTCTCACACACACACTCTCCTATACTGATTGATTAATAACCTAGAGAATTTACTAACGGTCAGGTTATTCAAGGATAATTATTGCTTTTTGGTACAGTACTTGTAACTAAGTTTCTACATTCAAATTACACAGGTTAAACATGTAAGTAAAACAGAACAACCGACTTTAGCCTGTACGTATCAAATCTTCCCAACAACTAAATTTCTACGCAGATTAATAAGTCAGAGAGCTTCGGATTAAATTTCAGACGAAACCTTTCCTACGGACCTGCCACACACTCTGGAGGATTTATACTCATCTCCCACTGCACTGTAAGCCTCATTGTGTTGCTGGGTAAATGGTTAACTAACCTTTTTCTCTCTCAATCAAAATTTCTTGCTTGCTTTACACGAATGTAGTTAATAATGGTTATTTTGGTGCCATGAGTAGTTAATTATCTCACGCACGGGTCCTCAAGTGAAGGTTTGCACACGCACATCTGTTTTCCATTGTCTCTTCGCCAGATTGAAACAGTCAGTACTCACCATGTGGAAGTGCTTGTTTCCAATTCAAATTCCGTACAAGAAAATTCTTAAATATTCTCAGCTTAAATTTATACACACAAGTATCTCAGCTTAAAATTACCACACGTGGTGTCATTGAGACCATTGCCCACTGCAAAAAATCCCAAGTTCCCCATGAGTGTTACCTACCTTCCTTTACATGAATCTCCCACCATAACGTTTTTTTTATATATATATTCTGAAAAGGGAAATCATTGTTTCTGGCTGCTCTTAAATATTCCACACGCATACCATTCCCGTATTCTTTGGTTCTACGGAGCGCACTGAAAACAGGTGTTTCAACTTGGGGAACCAGCGCCAGAGTGCCGGGACACGGCCGTTCGCCAGGCCACCCCACGCTCCCTCACCAGTGGGGGAGGGTCCTGTTACCGTACTGGCCAGCCACACACTCCAGGCCCTCCAGTGGTCTGGAATGCTTCTTTGGCTATCCCGAAGGTGACCAGAGGACTGTGTCAAAGATAATTACAGGTTCTACATCCACTATCTGTGGTCAGCAAGCAACAAACCATTCACTCATTTCTCAAACATCACAAAACTAGATATAGGGATTTATTTTTGAAGGAAGTGCGCATACGGATAAGCAAATACACAAACTGTCCTTATTTTGTACACTAGTAACCGGTTTAAATGTAGTGAATACAGCTGTGTTACCATAAAACAGCTGTTCTGACGAGAACAACGAAGTATGTTGTTATACTATGGGTATTACTGTCCCGAACGAGGCAAACCTTTTCTATGTCGGGTAGTACTGTACTCTTTCATAGTACAGCATATTTTCCACAATTTGAAGGCTGCTCGTTTGTTGTGTCCTGCACCAGATGACAGTGTACTTTTCCGTTCGCTCCTTTAGGAACCGAAAGCAAAGCAGCCTGAACTGTGTTATTTAGGCTACAAATCTGCGGCCTTACGGCAGAAAACCACAAACACGTAGTGTTTGGGGGCGACCTGAGGTGCGTCGCAGTGGAGAGAGACCATCTGCCGATGGCAGACGCGTCCACTCAGTGAGAGGACGCTGTCGGTAAAGCGCAGCTCAGTGGCGGCTGCGACAATAGCCTAGCCAGACACGTGTTTGACGGTGCTCGAGTACAGCATTCAATATCTGAATTGTTATTAGTTTTGCTGTAACACCTAACTCGTATGTTTTTGTTGATGCAGTTGTGGTTGACATTTGATTAGACGCAGCGCATTGCGGTGATTATTTCATGTGATCGCACTTGCTGCGCCGTTTGTCCCTGAACAGCTGCAGCTGGTAGCGTGTTTAAGAATGCCCGCCTGCCTCGAGTCGGGTTCCCGCCAGTGCGCAGAGCCGCACGCCCCGCCGCCGCTGACCGCTCAGCCCTGCCGGGGGAAACCCCAGCCGCTCTCCGGGGCAGCCAGGGGCTCTGCAGGCGCGCCTCAGCCGCGGCACCTTTCTGGCACTGTGTGCGGGGAGGCCCACACGTCACACACGCGAATGCGTCACGAAATAGTATCAATCCTTAATGGCTCTAATTACAGTACCTAATAAAAGCATTAATTATTAGCAACATTTTGTTTCCCATTACCATAAGGACAGTCATTACAGATGTTACGTATTTGTCAGATACAACACAACCGTCTGGTAAAGGAACGGTCAGCTCTAAAATAAAAACAAGTCTCCAACAGATGACGAGCAAACGGCTTGGCCAGCCAGTCACAAGTAACGCCAAAAGAATTGTTCACCTCGTAATTGAAAATCCCTGAGTTTAAAATGGTGCAACGGAAATCTAAACCTATAAAAATACCTTAAAGTTACAGTAGAAAAGAAATTCATATCATCGGTCTCCACCACACTGTCACCGACAAAACAGAAAAATCTACAAAGTCATAACGACAGATGCCTCTGCAAATATTCCAGACTTTTGCTTTGGTGCTCTTACGTTTGCCAGATTCATTAAATATAACGTTACGTTCGTTCCTGTTTTCACCATGGTATCTCAGTAGCTACAACTGTCTCTTTCAGAATAAGCAACAATATTCCGTTAGTTCACTTAGAAGAGAACTGTATGAAAGCAAGAGAAAATAAAAGCCTACCTAAATCTGTGAAGAACGTTTTATCTGCTACGTTTTGAAATTATTGCTCAATGTTCATCACAACAAACTGCAAAGTATTGGCCGGCCGCGGTGGCCGTGCGGTTCTAGCCGTTCCATTCCGGAACCGTGCGACTGCTACGGTCGCAGGTTCGAATCCTGCCTCGGGCATCGATGTGTGTCATGTCTTTAGGTTAGTTAGGTTTAAGTAGTTCTAAGATGTTAAGATGTTAAGTCCGCAGCTCGTGGTAGTGCGGTAGGATTCTCGCTTCCCACGCCCGGGTTCCCGGCGGGGTCAGGGATTTTCTCTGCCTGGTGATGACTGGGTGTTGTGTACTGTCCTTAGGTTAGTTAGGTTTAAGTAGTTCTAAGTTCTAGGGGACTGATGACCATAGATGTCAAGTCCCACCATAGTGCTCAGAGCCATTTGAACCATTTTTTTTTTTTTTTTTTTTTTTTTTTTGCAAAGTGTTGCTTATGGACAATGAAACGATACGTTGTAAATATTATCGCCAGAAACAGTAAAACCGTCTTCTGTTATTGCTCTGAGCTTGTTTCAACGTAATTTAACTCTGATTACTGCCTGAGATACAGTGTTGTTTATTTTGTACTGAGTGCCAGTCCAATGGAGGTCAGTAATAGTACTCTGTGAAGAACACGGAACATGATTTCGGGTGCGAAGAAAGGAAACTTTTTCGACTTTGGCATATCCGAGATTGGGAGAGTTAATTTCACGTTTGAAAATGTAATAAACGAAGTCTGACTGATAGTTCTGAATTTTCTATTTCTTTCTGTTTCCATTCACTTTTAGCAGCAACAAGCAAGCGCGGGAGCAGCTTGAAAGCTGCGTGGTTGGCAGGACACGGGAAGCGGACCTGGAAGTGAAATCGTCCTCTGCTTTGCTGCGACCTGCGTCTGCGGCTGACGTCAAAATGTCTGCAGAATTAACACGGCGGCGTTGTGCCAATTCGAGGCTTGTTTCGCAGTTTTTGTGTCGCGGGTACTCGAGTGCTTGCAACATTTGAACAACGCCCAGTTGCTAGTCATTTAAAGTCGTAAGTGTGACGTATGGGAGAAGACAGTGTTTTGTGCTGCGGGGGTCCACCCCAGATCGAGGAAGGAACATTACACAACGCGAGTACACGGCCGATGTGACGCCACCGACTGTCAAACTCAATCCCCAGAAGTTAGGCGTATTATTTAGCGAAGTGGATCCACTAGAAACGACTTGGAAGTGTAAACATAAGGTGTGGTATATTAATGAAAGAAAAAACCATCTTATGCACTGATAGAGATTTTAAGTCTACAGTGCATGTAGACTTTAACTACGTAGAGAGTTATGTCGCATGTGTAGCTATCGCGCTATTAATAAATGAACCATGCGTCTCGATAAAGCAAAGTGCTCTGGTAAAGTACTACACATGTGGACGCCGTGACAGGAATGTAAAGCGAAGCTCATAGGTCTACAGAGCAGCATACATGCCGGTACAGAGCCCAATGTAACAAATTATTCCTCATTTCACTCGGAGGAGCATATCGTTCTGTACTGTGTTTGGCGTGGATTGAAGGAGAGGAGAGCACGCATTCTGCGTCTACTCTGCGAGCAGTGCTAGTTAAACAGAACGTTTATCAGGGTTCCTCAAACACCACTCTCACATCGTCTGTAAGTATGGCCTCCTTTAACGGTTGTTTAGCTTGAAAGAGTATATTTAGTAAATATTAGCAATGTAGTACTATTTAGTATTTCGTACATACGTCGATTAGCGCTCTTTTAGCCAGCTTTCTACGTAGTTGAGGATTCTGTCAACACCTTCACAGTAGACTTATCCACTTAGGGAGTTTGTTATCAGCGATTAGCAACAGTCTGGAAGCAACAAAAACCTTCATGAGTGTAATAGTAGGATGTGGAATGACTTACACTATCCATCATCTAGTGACACTGAAAGGGATGACTTATTCAGCCGAATAAACCTTGAGTGAAGCCGGCCGAGGTGGCCGAGCGGTTCTAGGCGCTTCAGTCTGGAACCGCGCGACCGGTACGGTCGCAGGTTCGAATCCTGCCTCGGGCATGGATGTGTGTGATGTCCTTAGGTTAGTTAGGTTTAAGTACTTCTAAGTTCTAGGTCACTGATGACCACAGCAGTTCTGTCCCATAGTGCCCAGAGCCATTTGAACCTTGAGTGAAGAAAAACAAATCTAGATACGGAAATGAACTCCATACACAAACTCAAATCACATTTGCTTGACAATATGCTCCACTCCACAGAATAATTTCAGATTGTGCAAAGGCACAGACTGTATGTATTTTAATATCTTTTGGTACGGATAATTCGTAGAGAGACTCAAGTGCGGAGCTGTTATACCAGCACGCTCTCGATAGGAACCTGAATGACATGCTATGTGGACCGGAAGACTTGTCCTTATTGAGTGTTTGAAGCTGCTTCGGTATATGAAGAATATCTAATTCCATGTTACTCAGGATGTCAATTGTTGTTGACTCGAATGCTGGAATACTTAGTTGGTCTTCTTTGCTGAAGGAATTTCGGGAAACTGTGTCTAATGTCTCCGATCTCGTGTCACTGTCGTCGGTAACATTACGGTTGACGTCACGCAGAGGAGGTACGGATTGTGTCTTGCAGCTGGTGTAATCCACATGCCACAAGAATCCCTCTGGACTATCTGCCAGATGTCTCCTACGAATGTTTTCGCAAAGTGTCTTTGTCCTCCGGTCGCTCCTTTCCTTTCTCGTGGCGGCCCGCCCAAGCAGCAGAAACCTTAATAGCAGCCACCCTGTAGGTTACGTGTACCTTCTCTTGATTTTTTTATCCTGCTCAAGTTTTACTGTAGATGCCACTAATACTCCAAGCAGCTTTATCTTCCTGTATAAGGAAAAGCAACTCAAATCATGCCTCTGCCTGCATTTTAAAACTGCCCTTTCTATTTCTGTGTATTATAGTTAATTTTTGAGGTTTTTTTATAATTATGTGGCTTTTCATTACTTGTATATGTAGCCATTGTTCTCTATGCCTGTAACACCTTCTGCATTTCGTGTGTAAATGTATTCCTTTCGTTCCAACAGAAACTAGATATTGAATTCAATGCCTGTCATGTGCTGCCTATTGTACAACACGAGAAAACTGGCTACTGGTAGAGAACTGAATGATACGAACAGGACGAAATACTGAATAATGCGAAAATTGACACACGAAATCTCATTAAAAAATATTGCGGTAAAAAATGCGTTCTTTTGAAAATTATACTTCAGAACTTTAATAACGTTATTAATTTTAAGTAATATATTGCTTAAAAATGAATGTGCATTTCGCTCCACTCGTTTTTCCTGCCTTTGTCTACAGCTACATCCATACTCCGGAAGCCACCTGACGGTCTGTGGCGGAGGGTACCTTGGTGCCTCTATCGGTTATCCCTTCTATTCCAGTCTCGTATTGTTCGTGGAAAGGATTGTCGGTATGCCTCTGTGTGGGCTCTAATCTCTCTGATTTTATCCTCATGGTCTCTTCGCGAGATATACGTAGGAAGGAGCAATATACTGCTTGACTCTTCGGTGAAGGTATGTTCTCGAAACTTCAACAAAAGCTCGTACCGAGCTACTGAGCGTCTCTCCTGCAGAGTCTTCCGCTGTAGTTTATCTATGATCTCTGTAACGCTTTCGCGATTAGTAAATGATCCTGTAACGAAGCGCGCTACTCTCCATTGGATCTTCTCTATCTCTTCTATCAACCCTATCTGGTACGGATCCCACATTGCTGAGCAGTATTCAACCAGTGGGCGAACAAGCGTACTGTAACCTACTTCCTTTGTTTTCTGGCTGAATTTCGTTAGGATTCTTCCAATGAATCTCGGTCTGGCATCTGCTTTACCGACGATCAACTTTATATGATCATTCCATTTTAAATCACTCCTAATGCCTATTGCCAGATAATTTATGGAATTAACTGCTTCCAGTTGCTGGCCTGCTATATTGTAGCTAAATGATAAGGGATCTTCGCAGCACATTACACTTGTCTACACTGAGATTCAATTGCCACTCCCTGCACCATGCGTCAATTCGCTGCAGATCCTCCTGCATTTCAGTACAATTTTCCATTGTTCCAGCCTCTCGATATACCACAGCATCATCTGCAAAAAGCCTCAGTGAACTTCCGATGTCATCCACAAGGTCATTTATGTTTATTGTGAATAGCAACGGTCCTACGACACTCCCCTGCGGCACACCTGAAACCACTCTTACTTCAGAAGACTTCTCTCCATTGAGAATGACATTCCTGCGTTCTGTTATCTAGGAACTCTTCAATCCAATCACACAATTGCTCTGATAGTCCATATGCTCTTACCTTGATCATTAAACGACTGAGGGTTACTGGAATTCCACCAAAATTCCAACGGAATTGGCAATCTATTTTGGTGTTAATTGTTAACCTTTTCTCCTTCGAAGAAGCATTACCGTTCGTGAGTAACGGCCACATTTCTCTTGGCGACTGGTTTAATTGTACGTCCTTTGTCACAGTGTAATTTGCCAAACTCATCTCACAGCAGCTATTGAGACAGAATTCCGAAACGGAGTGCCTCATTAAACAAGTAATTGGCAATCACAGAGCAACAACAGCTTACAAAAAACCTCATAGTGTCGGTTTGCAGTAACATACAAGAAGAAATTTCATGTTTGTTTTCATACTAGGAAGCTCTTGTTTCGCTAGCTGCCAATAACTCTTAAAAAATTACAGTCACTGGAGTGAAGTAAATAGAAAGGGAAGTATAAGTACTGATATATCGCCATAGATGAGAAAGTTCCGTGTGCTTAAGAGTTGGCAAAACACTCTCCTCCTTGTGTGCTATCATTCGCCAAACTTTCGTTTCGATGTCTCGAGCTGTTTAGGAGATACGAGAGATGTTGCGAGTATTTCATTCTCGCGGGCGTGAGATCGTAAGTGAGCGCGCTACATGGGATCCATTTTCTCGAGATCGGAGGCAGATAGAGACCTTCTCCCAAATCTAAACAAAAATTCTACATGTTAGCTAAATTTCATACGCAGCAACATATGGTGTAATACGTACCAAACGCAAAATCACAGCGACCCCTAATTTTCATTGCAAACTTTTTGATTTTGCGTAGTGTCTTACTAAAATTGTGTACATCACAATAAGAATGGTCGTTAGCGAGATGATGTGCACTTCGCCACGAAGCTGATACATAACGATACAAGTAAGGCAAAAATCAAACATTTTCGGTGAATAGTTTCTGTAAAATCGTTTGAGGAAGATAACAGGCTGCGCGCGCCTCGGTTCTGTCAGCGCAGAGCGTCGCCAGCCGGCGCGTGCGAGGTGTGGTGTACGCGTCGCAGTATGCTCTGGACACCCGTGCGGCACGTGCGTGTCGCGCTGTAGTGCCGTGTCACGTGACACGCGCTGTACGCGTCTCACTTTGCCTAACGCCGCCACTCACGGCGCATTTATTGCTGCGCCGTCACGTATGCGACTTGAGTAGTCGACCCCCATCGGCCCTGCATTGCTCTACTACGGCAATACATTCTGTGCAACCGCTATCTACATGTCTGAGGAGACTATGCAACCCTAATTCGTACCCAAGTAATGATGAATTATCGTAGAGTACAGCACAGAACACGAAAAACAAAAAGATACAGGAAACAGGGCGACAGCCTTCAAAAATTCCTCAACTTTGGAATCGGTCGTGAATGTGTGTGTTTAGAAACCACATCTGATTGCAACTACTGTGTTCAAAATGTATAAAGGAAGATGGCTGAAAGGGTTAGTGTACTCATGACAAATTACTGTGGCTGTTCTTACACCGTTCTGCTCATGTTTTCCAACAATACGTTTTTGTTTCTTTCTTTATTTCTTTCTTGGTACTGTCACTACTCTCCAACACAATACTTGGAGTCATTTTTACATTTCACAACGCTTCTTCAGAAATAGCAACGGTTCAACTACGGAAAGAGAAACGTAAAGATATAGTGCATTAAGTATTCGGTAGATGGCATGCCAGTATGATCACCATTGAAAGGGCGCTGTTCCAGGAGTAAAGCCCTTTCATAAATGACGCCGCTGTAACGAGTCACAGTAACACATTTACAATATCTGGAATAAAGCTCTTCTCATACAAAAAAAAAAAATGTATCTATGTGTGTAGGATCCGTTACCGCTCTTAACTCATTTTGTCAAAATTTGCACTAAGGTCGTTTCAAAAACGATTGTTCAATCAACTGTACCCCCTTACAGTAAACAAGACAAATGAAGATGTGACGCAGTTGTCGACAATACACGGCTCTCGTCATCGGCCCACGCCGTATCCCAGCAACGGTTTGAGTCTAAAGGCGAGCAAGGCGGCTGTTGCTGTCCCCGTTGCCAGCAGAGTCTGCAGAGACAGAGAAATGCGGCAACAGCACGGAGCAGCGGCAGCGGTCTGTGCCGAGTCACCGAGCAGAGTGTGGTCGCTGCCAAAGCACGGCCCCCGAAATGACTGCACCTTGCTGCGCATGCGTAACATTAATTCTCGACTCCTGCATGTCTAACAAATATGGAGATCTTAGACACAGCACTTATGTATTAAGAATAATATAATTTTACAAATCAGTCGAGCGGATAATTCATACGAATCTGTCTAAGGCAGTCTGTGTAGGAGAAAGATTAATTTTATGCATCTTTTAATTACAGGAAGATCGGGCGTCTGCAGATTATAAATATTCCTACAAAGCTACCATGCCAAGTGCTTTCTTCATTTGATCTTTTGGATAATGTTCGACAACGTTAGCACATCTCCATGGTTTCTTGAAACACGCGTCCTCCATGGACCTATCGTAAGGCATAATTTATTTTTACAAGATTTTCCACCAGCCTAGATATGAATTTCAGGCATTAAGTACTACTTTGGTTCAATTCTAGTGTCCTATCCCACCCGTCAGCGTTGACCAGCGATGTCGTGTGTGACATCATCGGTCTTCGATGCGAAAGATGAAAGTGTCCCGCCATTAAATGTTATCTGTGGTTGTCTCAGTGCCTGAAGTAAACTGTGCCGATTGTTGTAAATATGTCGCGATTTCCGAGAGTACGGTTAGGCAGCACCGCAACCTCAGCGCGCAGCTTAAACTGATGCCAGTGAATCAAGCAGCAATCGTATTCTTAATCTTCGTTCTCATAATATATTTAGCTACTTCTTTCCCATAAAACTATATCATTTCCGAATGTGAGGTCGGGCAGGAATCGAAAGAACAGCATAATCGGTGCGAATGGAACGGTTAGCACGCATATTTACACTCCTGGAAATGGAAAAAAGAACACATTGACACAGGTGTGTCAGACCCACCATACTTGCTCCGGACACTGCGAGAGGGCTGTACAAGCAATGATCACACGCACGGCACAGCGGACACACCAGGAACCGCGGTGTTGGCCGTCGAATGGCGCTAGCTGCGCAGCATTTGTGCACCGCCGCCGTCAGTGTCAGCCAGTTTGCCGTGGCATACGGAGCTCCATCGAAGTCTTTAACACTGGTAGCATGCCGCGACAGCGTGGACGTGAACCGTATGTGCAGTTGACGGACTTTGAGCGAGGGCGTATAGTGGGCATGCGGGAGGCCGGGTGGACGTACCGCCGAATTGCTCAACACGTGGGGCGTGAGGTCTCCACAGTACATCGATGTTGTCGCCAGTGGTCGGCGGAAGGTGCACGTGCCCGTCGACCTGGGACCGGACCGCAGCGACGCACGGATGCACGCCAAGACCGTAGGATCCTACGCAGTGCCGTAGGGGACCGCACCGCCACTTCCCAGCAAATTAGGGACACTGTTGCTCCTGGGGTATCGGCGAGGACCATTCGCAACCGTCTCCATGAAGCTGGGCTACGGTCCCGCACACCGTTAGGCCGTCTTCCGCTCACGCCCCAACATCGTGCAGCCCGCCTCCAGTGGTGTCGCGACAGGCGTGAATGGAGGGACGAATGGAGACGTGTCGTCTTCAGCGATGAGAGTCGCTTCTGCCTTGGTGCCAATGATGGTCGTATGCGTGTTTGGCGCCGTGCAGGTGAGCGCCACAATCAGGACTGCATACGACCGAGGCACACAGGGCCAACACCCGGCATCATGGTGTGGGGAGCGATCTCCTACACTGGCCATACACCACTGGTGATCGTCGAGGGGACACTGAATAGTGCACGGTACATCCAAACCGTCATCGAACCCATCGTTCTACCATTCCTAGACCGGCAAGGGAACTTGCTGTTCCAACAGGACAATGCACGTCCACATGTATCCCGTGCCACCGAACGTGCTCTAGAAGGTGTAAGTCAACTACCCTGGCCAGCAAGATCTCCGGATCTGTCCCCCATTGAGCATGTTTGGGACTGGATGAAGCGTCGTCTCACGCGGTCTGCACGTCCAGCACGAACGCTGGTCCAACTGAGGCGCCAGGTGGAAATGGCATGGCAAGTCGTTCCACAGGACTACATCCAGCATCTCTACGATCGTCTCCATGGGAGAATAGCAGCCTGCATTGCTGCGAAAGGTGGATATACACTGTACTAGTGCCGACATTGTGCATGCTCTGTTGCCTGTGTCTATGTGCCTGTGGTTCTGTCAGTGTGATCATGTGATGTATCTGACCCCAGGAATGTGTCAATAAAGTTTCCCCTCCCTGGGACAATGAATTCACGGTGTTCTTATTTCAATTTCCAGGAGTGTATAATCTCGATTCCCACGAATATTTGGCTGTATTTTTCCGCAAACTGCACAGTTTGTGAGGGTGAGGTTAGGCAGGAGACTAAGAGGACAGCTAGGCCTATATAGGTAAATTGTAGGTCTCTATTGCACGGTTCGTTATTTTCCCTGACATTTGATTAAGTGTGTATTGTTATTACTTTTTAGGATTTTTTATTTCTTGTCTCTGCACTTGAGATATCTACGTCAAGTTTAGTTGTTGATTCCAGAATTTCTTATTTGACGCAGTAGTACAGAGTGCGACATCAAGAATAGAAATCCAGTGACAAAGAACTGCACTCCCTTAGTGCAGAAACGCTAAAGATAGTGAAACGTGGACAAGATATCTTGATCTGAAATATGTAGCTCAATTCTCGTGACCGGTTCCAACATTTGGCATTTTCTCGTGAATTTTCATTACCTCTTCAGAGCTTCTTTTAGGAATTCTGTGTTGATTACTCCTTATTTCCTGCTTGCGTCCAGCTTAAGTTTGCTAAGTTTTTTATTACTGAATTCGGTCGACTATAGACAGCTTGGAACCTAAGACAGTGGTACATTATTTGTATCCCTCCCAGAATCTCTATATGCATCGGCTGACGGCCTGCCTCTGTCCATTTGGTTCAAAAATGCTTCAAATGGCTCTGTGCACATTGGGACTTAACATCTGAGGTCATCGGTCCCCTAGAACTTAGAACTACTTCAGCCTAACTAACCTAACGACATCACACACATCCATGCCCGAGGCAGGATTCGAACCTGCGACCGTAGCGGTCGCGCAATTCCGGACTCAAGCGCTTAAAAACCGCTCGGCCACACCGGCCGGCTCTGTTCATTTAGCATCACTGTCCTAGGTTGTGAGTTTTGTTGTCGGATAAGAAATTTCACAGTATTGATCACTAGCCTGAAATTTTCCCTGTCCTGTCTGGTGTCTTCTGTGAGGTTTAGTTTTCTCAGGCTCTTTCTTGTCTCTTCCAGCCATCTCGTGGTGTTTCTTAATTTCGAAATGAAATTAAAGATTTTCTCCGTTAGCCTGTTGTCATTCATTCTATAAATATGACCGTAAAACTTTCATCTCCTCTTTCTTATTATGTCTGCGATTGTTCCTATGTTTCTCTCTAGCTTCTCATTTCTCCTCTTCGTCAAGCTGTTACCTTTGTTCTTTTGTGGCTCTGAAGTTTTTCCGCTTTTCCAGTTCTTCTTTTTCACCTCTTGTACTCGGTGTTGGGCATTCAAATGTGCATATTGCATCCGGTTTAATTACTGTTGCGTAGCGTTAAATTTTTGCCTGGAATGATATTGATTTCTTATTATATCAGTTTTCGGTCATTTTGTTTGTTAATTCCGTTTTCCTCGATCTTTCTTTGCTTGTAGTGTTATCTAACCCATTTGATTGTATCCATTCTCTTCGATACTTAAACTTATCAACTCTTTGGACGTTTCCATCTTGTGTTTGTATATATTTTTCTCTATTGTGTTTATGTTCAATGCATTCTGTTTTCGTTTTCGGTATTTGTAGTCAGGTTGGAGATGCAGTTTTGTACAGTGTTCCTATCATTATCTTTGCATCTGTTTTATCCTTCGAAATCATAGCAATATAGCCAGAAAAAAAACAAGACATTCCAAGTCAGTTCTTGCCCTTTCTACTAGATGGATTCGGTCGATGTTTTTCTCTTGTAGTTCTTTTTTATTCCTCTCTCTCGTGACCTTGTCTGAGATCGTACTGGAGAGGATCTGTGAGACGCCGTCGCCCTGTCGAACTCCTGTGCTACTTCTGAAGGCTTCAGAAATTTCCTTAGTAATTTAACTTCTGAAGTTGTGTCTGTAAGTGTCTGTTTGACTGACTGTCTGCTGATTTTGTCAGCACCTGCTTCTTCCAGTGTTAAGGATACTGTGCTCTGTTTACAGAACTGTAAGTTTTTTTGAAATCAGTAAATGTAACGACTGTGTTGAGGTTCTTCTTTGTTCTGATCCTGATAATTGTTTTCAAGTTAAGAATTTTTTCTGGGCAAAAACTATTTTTCCTCAACCCCGCTTGGTACTCGCCAGTTGTGTTCTCTGCTTGGTGTTCTGTCATACTCAGTAGAGGTCTCAGTAGGGAGCTCGGTAGATGTGGGTGCCGCGCGGGATTAGCCGAGCGGTCTGAGGCGCTACAGTCATGGACTGTGCGGCTGGTCCCGGCGGAGGTTGAGTCCTCCCTCGGGCACGAGTGTGTGTGTGTTAGTCCTTAGGATAATCTAGGTTAAGTAGTATGTAAACTTAGGGACTGATGACCTCAGCAGTTAAGTCCCATAAGATTTCACACACATTTGAACAACATATGTGTGTGCCTGGCCTGTCTCCCTTCTTACGTGGCGGATGGATTGTGGCTTGCTTCCAGTCGTCCGGTACTCCTCCTTTCTCCCAGCAGTTTTCGTAACCTCATAAAAGGTTTCAGCTGCCCGCTCCCTCCTAGTTTTCACATCTCAGCCAATACTCCGTCTTCTCCTGGCGCCCTGTTGTTTTTCGGCTGGCCAGTGTATTATTCAGTCTAATGCAGTTATATGACTCTCAAGGCGGGATTTCCTTTAGAGGGTGTCTGAAAGATTGTGTTTGTGTTGGTTCCTCGCACTTTAGAACGTTGTTGGAGCATTTTGATAGTAATACAGAGTTGTGTTTGTTGTTGGTAGTCAGTTTGCCTTTTGAATCTTTGAAGTACAACTGCTTGTACCCTGTTATTACTGCTTTTAAAACTTTTTAGAATGCCTTGTGTTGTTCTGTCTGGAGTCTGTATGTACACGTTTCCCATATGTTTCTAATTATGTCATTTTGCCATTCTTGTGTTTGATTTTAAATTGTTCCTGCCCGAAACACCCACTTTCGCATAACGAGCACCAAAACATATACTGAAATTAGTGAACACAGGATTGTAGCGAAACTGAGTGTTGAAACTCCCTGACAAAAGATCCGTAACCCAAAGACTGGAAACTTGCACAGGTCACACCAATACTTAAGAAACGCAGTAGGAATAATTCATCAGTTTACAGGGCCATATTACCAACGTCTATTTGCACCAGGATTTTGGAACATATATTGTGTTCGAACATTATGAATTATCTCGGAGAGAACGGTCTATTAACACACAGTCAACACAACTAGTTTTTATTCACACGAAGTATTGAGTGGCATTGACAAGGGATTTCCGACTGATTTCGTCTTTGTGGAGTTCCAGAAGACAGCTGACACTGTATGTCACAAGCGGCTTGTAGTCAAATTGCGTGGTTATGGAATATCGTCACAGGCTGGCCAGTGACTTGATTCGTGATTTCCTGTCACAGAGTTCACAATTCGTATTAATTGGCAATTGATCCTAAATAATGAAAAGTGTGACGTCATCCACATGAGTGCTAAACGGAATCGGTTAGACTTCGGTTAGACGATAAATCAGTCGAATCTAAAGGCCGGAAATCGAACTAAATACCTAGGAATCACCGTTACGAACAACATAAATTGGAAAGAACACATAGGAAATATTGTGGGGGAGGAGAACCAAAGACTGCGTTTTATTGGCTGAAGATGCAACAGATCTACTAGAGAGACTGCCTACACTACGGTTGTCCGTCCTCTTCTAGAATACTGCTGTGCAGTGTGGGATCATTACCAGGTAGAATTAACGGACTTCATCGAGAATGTTCAGGGAAAAGCAGCACATTTTGTATTGTCGAGAAATAGGGGAGGGAGTGTCACTGACATGATACAGAATTTGGGGCGGCCATATTTAAAATAAAGGCATGTTTCGTTGCGGCAGAACCTTACCACGAAGTTTCAATTACTAACTTTCTCCTCCGAATGCGGAAACATTTTTTTTGTTTCGCCGACATCCACAGGGAGAAACGATCATCATCATAAAATAAGGAAATTAGGTCTCGCTCGGAAAGGTACGTCTGTTCGTTTCTTCCGCATTCTGTTTCAGACTGGAATAATAGAGGATTATTGTGAAAAATGGTTCAATGAACACTTTGCCAAGCACGTAAGTGTGATTTGCAAGCTGTCCATGTAGATGTAAATTACGAGTTTACTACGAGTGATATTGTAGTGGACTTTAAAGGACATGCATGGTTCTTTCACTTGCACACGTGAACTGTGATAATTTGTTTCATACATGTATGATTTTTTATGTTGTTACTTTCTTTTTTGTTAGCTCAATTTATTTGCAATATAGCTTATAATTATGTAATTAATCGCATGAGCTGCAATCAAATTTTATTGTATGTATGTATATTATCTGTCTTTTTCGTGATACATTCTTTGGTTTAGGATTGAACCTCATTGCCTTTAGATGTCGCCTCTAAGTAGCATCTGTGAGTCAGATATGACGTCGATCAAAGCCATAGAGTAGAAAAATCTCTGGTGTGAGCATTGCGTGGTGTGCATGTTGTCAACATTAAGCTGAAATTGTCGCATGATCTCGGGATGCCGTCAAGTCTCGTCGTGTGGAAACATTCCACAATGCATTTCAAATGGCGGCATTCAGACAAGTCGTCAACAGACCGTCACGTCACGTCACGTCACGTCACGTCACGTCACGGCAGGTCACGGTTTCCAGGGAATGAAGTGTCGACTGTATCATCATCTGCTATCAGCGTAAGTTAACTCGTTGTATGGTAGTGGATATTGTGCTTTTGTAACTTTTTACTCTCCATTTTCTTATTGTGCTTTGATTTCGTGGCAAATTGTAAATGTTCGATGCCGACTTGGAGGTTTTTTGCACTGGGTGTTCTCACACAAGCTTTGTGAGATATCTGAAAGCGAAAAATTGTTTAGGTTTGGCAATAACAGAAGAGACGCCCACTCACCCATAACATAGAAATGTCGATGTTTTGAGGTGTTGTTTCACGCCTCAGCAAACAAGACTGATCAAGAACACAAGTTATGAGGTTTGCTTTGGCCATTCATAACCTTAGTTCCTCAATTGAAATACTGTACTCTGACACAGACTAAGCGAATTGACGTTACATGACGTGACGTGACAGACGGTGTGAATACACGCTGACGTGGCGGTGCTGCGACGTGATGTCTGCTCATTTTGTTCGTCAAAGCTGAGAGAACAATTTATTCCAGGTATCAAATGCAAGTTGTTATGGTGTCTGCATAACACCTGTCCCTAATACACAGCACATACGATTGGAATCTATCTGAACTAACAATTTGGCGACATTCAAAATTTATAGGACGTTTTACGCACACACCTATGCCAACCCAAGGATACACAACCACTGTGGCAATGTGTGTCGACAACAGAAAATAAATTCTGTGCGTGTGAATCCTCACTCTATGGTCAAAGCGGAGGGTAGAATCGGGCACTAGAATATGTTCACTGTTTTTTTCTGTTTATCATTAAATGAGGCGTCCTTATCATCCTTGTGCCAATGTAATTCGCATCCTTAACACCAGTGCAGTACTCCCATGTTATCTTGGCTCCTCATCTCCCTAGAACTGAATTAGTAGAGACTGCGCGAATTTGAGCTGCCGGTGTGTTGATTCATGTCGCTGTCAACTTTGGCATTCAGGCCATAGGCCTGAAACTGTAATGATCTGCCACATATTGATTACAACGCAAACTATTTTTATGGCAAACTTTCGCAATTTTCTGTACCATGGTATGTATGAACCATGGACATTTTTCTCATTTAAACCAGTAAAGACGTGGGTATTTCTTTCGGCATGATGTCATATTTTTGTGCTACAAACATACTTTTTACACCTTGTGCTCACAGATAACACTGCCCTTCCACAGATGTATTTATAAATGTATTCACAGATAACATAGTTCTTCCAAAGATGTTTGATTTTATGTACCTATGATCTTCCTGTGGACTTGGATTGTCCCAAATAGACACGTTATTCATCTTTGGCCATGTCAACCAGTATCTTCCATAGTATAATTTCAGATCAGATTCATTACACATGTAACTACTGTACTGATGTTCATTCTGTGGCTCGACTGTTTAATGACTGGAAACCATATTTGCTGCCTGTCTGTCGTTGACTTAGACCATTAAGCACTTTCTTGATGCTGGAACATCCATTTTAGATCTTGACGATGCCTTCACATACACTATGTGGTCAAAAGTATCGGGACACCTGGCTGAAAATGACTTACAAGTTCGTGGCGCCCCCCATCAGCAATGCTGGAATGCAATGTGGTGTTCGATTTGTTATCATCCACAACTCCAAATGGATTACACGCTTTCTCTTTAAAGTACTTTAATCGCCACATGGGGTGGCAGTAACCTTGAAAATTAAATTTCAAATGGTCTTGGGAAATCGTAAATTTAAAAAAAAACAGGAGAAAAGTTGTGCATAATTCGGGCTAAGCTTGGCAGCACTTACTCAGTCGTATTCCACGCTAAACTCCAGCCGTGACAGAGATCTCGTTCAGACACCGACTTCAGTTCTCCAGTCGCTAGGCTGGAGTGAGAGCGGCGCTGTTGCAGGGACGTCGCTAATGAGGAAAATGGAAGAGGAAAAGGGGTTGATTTCGGAATCCCAAAGTGGAAGGAGTGAAGATTAAAGAGAAAGGAAACAGAAATAAACACGGAAACACTATCTAATACAACGTTTCTGGCGATTGGCAACCCAGTGTTGGACGCCATTAATTGGAAAGGACCAAAATAACTCTTGGCCCGACCCGATTCTGCCGAAAGCCCGCAGAAATTGACAGGTATGTGGTATTAACGTCGTAGAAAAACAGTACATTGCCTCCTGTGGGGTAAACGTTCCCCACAAGTAGTATTGCTGTGTTTGGGACAGAATTGTACATTTCGATTTGCAGCTTCAGAGTGAATAATGTAACAGTTTCTGAAACAGCCTGCTGGACACCCAGTACTTGCCGCCGTCCAGAGTGAAAACTTTCTGAGGCGAATTACCTCTCTAAGTGTGCGTCATCACGGTTTCGTGCAACTTACAGAATCGCGACCTTCGGTCGTATGAATAAAACGGAGAATGTACATTATACTCGAAATTGTGGAGAACATTCTCAGGTTCGCACGAAGAAAGCGAGTCGGAGAATATGCTTCACCCGAGAAATTTCTCAGCTTGAGTAAATGAGTGGGTGGAGTCGGTAAAAGCAAACATCATCCTCCGATTTCGTATGAATAAAACTGGAGGACCGGATCACGAACCGAGAACATTCTCCGTTTCTTGAAGTGTGCTCTGTAGCATAACATCGAGCTGAGTAAGTTCTGTTGACGTTAGCTTCTACAGACTTTTTGGTAGTAAAGGCAAAGTTTATATTGCCTGTAAGGCAAGAAGGTATAGGTACCCGAAGAAATACAGAAGAGAGAAACCGTAGAAATTTCTACGAGCCTTACAATAAAAACATTATTTGCATGGCGAATTTCCTTCCAAAAAATCATGAAAGAAGAGATGAGCGACCTTTCAAAAGAAATGAAAATTAAAATGTTTTTGTTGCTATTTAGTAGACTCAAGTTTTCACACTGATGTACGAGAAGACTTTGGTATACACACAACACCTATGCCGCTGACGTTTCCGGATATTCATGTCTTCTCACACCGTAAATCTTACACTTCGTTAAGTTTGGAATATAGACGAATCAGAAAAATTAACAGCTGGCTGATTACAAACCTAGCGATCGGTTTCTCGTAACGAACCCCACGGGCGATCGCTTTCGACCTTGACACGCGAGCACACCATTCTGCGTCGTATTTGAACAAAATTATCTCTTCTTAGAAAACTCGGACATAGTTCCGGTTTGGAGTCGATGAAAAATGATGTAATTTTAAGATTTCATCACATAATGTGTTCACCTAACTTCAGTAACAGAAAAGGTTCGTACGAGTCGTATACTCAATACGATCGCAGAAAATGCGTTTTTCCAATTGTCTTTAATCGTCTTAACTATTTGCTGCCGCACATAAAAGTGAAATCTAAACGTAGTGCAACTCTTTACAGAACACACTGACGCCAGTTCCATCTTCGTACACTGAACGGTTTGCCTGTTTGAGCGAGCTGAATGAAGTCTGACGTCACGCGTGACACGGCAGACGACACACACAAGAGAACCTTCTCAGGGAGGTGGGGAGCCAGTGGGAAGGAAACTCTCTCGCCACAGAATACGCTTGCGATTTTTCATTCATGCGAAACTGAAAACTTTCTGAGAGAATATTCTTTTGCTCTGATAATCTTCTCCGGAGAGAGATGTCTTTTTATGTATACGACTCCTTATCCTCACGGTTTCTCCCCATGAATGCGAAATCGAAGGGCGTACCCACGGCATAAACTAGAGCAATTGTGGCGGGAGGGGGCAGGTCATACTATTCGCAAAGAACTGGGAGTAGGCAAACCAGGCATCATTTCTCGATAGAGAAAACAGAAAACTGGCGACAAACTGCTTTCAATAAACATTTTAAACATAAGAATGCATTCGCGTAACAATACAATAATTTAAGTTCTTGGATTGGACTCAGATGTTTCTGATACCACCTGTTTTTAAATCTCGCCGTATTCTTTCACGTAGTTTCGGTGTTCGCTCAGCAGGAACAACGCAGCCAGTCTCCCTCGTCTGTCTCGATTCTGTTCTAAGCCAAGTCTTTGCTGGTCGTAGGGTATTGGAGCATCGTTCCATAGCCACCGTTTCCGTGGAATAGTACTCAAAATATTTTGTGCTTCTATAATGCTAGAGAAAAGATTCTTGCCCTAGTGAAACAGAGCAGCGACCTATAAACCACTTAATTTAGAGTCAGAGACACACTTTCTCCTCGATCAGTTGTACTGCGGGTGCAGCTGAATGGCAATGGCCATAAAACCGTGAAGCTTTTAAAACAACTCGGTGTTTTTATGGAAGTTCAGTGCGCTACTTTTGCACATATTCAGGGGATGTAGCTTGTTCAGAGCAAACGCTGGAACACTTTCAGGGGAAACTGAATACTTAACGGAGACGGGAGTGATTCGATATACGGTAATACGACCGAACGTCATCAGCACTTCGACTCAATTTATGTCAAACATTTTCTTTCGAATTTTTACTTACGAGCCAAAAGTCAAAATTTAATTTCTACCTCCGGTCCCCCTGCAGGAGCAGCCTGTGCTTCTACAAGTAATTCCACACTCATCGTGTCTCGTTCACTTAGGTCTGCACTCAGATGGTCGATAACCCATGCCGTGTGTTCACCCACCGACTTACATTGCAGGACATCCACAACGGATACCACAACTCTAGAGACCTCGCTACTACTATTCTGCGAAGAGAAGATAAACTACACCTACGTTGTCTTTAACATGTGGATAACTGAAAACCACTTTCTGTTACTTGGTAAGTAATTATATCTGATTAACTTTTTACAGATTCATACACGTCATGCAGTAATACGCTTATTCTCCTGTCCTTCATCAGCAGCATAACAAGTACCGCCTGCCTGCCACCATTAACTCTACAGTCGACTGCCTTTCATCTGAAAACAGAACATGCCCTGCTCGAAAGCTGCCTTTGAGATGTAGGGATGTGTCTTTCTTTCTTTAATTTGATAAAAATGATATCTACAAATTCCTATACGAAATGTAGTGCATCTACACAGATGGGTTACTGCTGCTACGATGGCAGCTTATCAACATTTAAGTGAGTCTGAACGTGGCGTTATAGTCGGCGCACCAGCGATGGGACACAGCAACTTCGAGGTAGCGATGAAGTGGGCATTTTACTGGACGACCATTTCAGTGGTGTACCTACAATATCAGGATACAGGAAAACATCAAATCTCCGACGTCGCTGCGGTCTAAAAAACATCCTGCAAGAACAGGAGCATCAACGACTGAAGAAAATCGTTCGACGTGACAGAAGTGCAACCCTTCCGCAAATTTCTGCAGATTGCAGTGCTGGGCCATCGACAAGTGTCGGCATGCCAACCACTCATCGAAAAATCATCGAAAAGGGGTTTCGGATCCGAAGGCCCACTCGTGTACCCTTGATGACTGCACGACACAAAGCTTTACGACCGTCACCACCATCACTGGACTGTTGATGATTGGAAACACGTTGGCTGGTCGGACGAATCTCCTTCCACATTGTATCGAGTGGATGGACGCGTACGGGTGTGGATACAACCTCATGAATCTGTGGACCCTGAATTTCAGCAGGGGACTGTTCCAGCTGGTGGAGGCGCTGTAATGGTGTAGCTGGAGTGATGTGGGACCCGTGACACGTCTAGATACGACCCTGACAGGTGACAAGTACGTAACCATCCTGTCTGATCACATGCGTCCATTCACGTCCGTTGTGCACAACGACGGACTTGGGCAATTCCAGCAGGACAATGCGACATCCCGCTCGTCCAGAGATGCTACAGAGTGGCTCCAGGAACACTCTTCTGATTTTAAACACTTCCGCCGGCTATCAAACTAGCAGCATACTGTTCAGAGGAGATCTCCAGCCCCTCTTATTCTTCCGGATTTACGGACAGCCCTGCATGATTCATGGTGTCAGTTCCCTCCAGCACTACTTCAGATATTAGGCGAGTCCATACCTCGTCGTGTTGCGGCACTTGTGCATAAAATATGTCGACTTGAGCAGCAGGCTGTAGGTGTGTGTCTGTAGGGTTACATCTACTCCTTTTCCTGAAACTGCTCCTCTATCTTTAGACTTATCTAATACGACTGTAGGGCAAGAATTATTCGGACTGCATTTATTACATGCTGCATAAGTAATCAATGTAACTGGAAATCCTTAGTCAATTCCCGCAGTGAAATTATGTGTCAGTTGGTATCTTTATAATCGCAAGATACACATTCTTTTGTGGCTGTTCTTTTCCCTGCAATAACGTGTCTCTTACATCTTCCAACGTGATAAACGTTCTGTTACTGTGTTCATATTGTAAAAATGTACAAACTGATTAAATCCTGAACTTAACTACTGATCTACTTAACAAAAACAAAGTGCTCCTCATGTGTTAATGCTCTGGAAATAATCCTGTTGATGAAATGATCCCTGTCCGTTGACGATTTTCGTAGCAAACTGATCCTGAAATGAAAATGTCTCACTTGTTTTGCAAGTAGTGGCGACTACCCGCTCATAAATTATTTTGCAGAAAGCTTCGTCCATTTCGTGCTCAGGTGAACGCCAAGTCAAGTTACAAATGTTGTTTACATTGGTGCTCAGGTGTACTCAGAATACGTTACATTTCGTTTGAAAGAAGTGTGCGCAAGTTGAGAAAATGGTCTACTCCATTATTGTCAACTAGCTATAAAGTCATCAATTGAGGGAAATAATTACATTCATTGCTTTATTTTTTATCGTTGTTCTGCACAAAATCTCGTGAGACTTATTGTGATTACGTCGAAGCAATGTCTTTTCGTGGTTTTCACACACGCAGCTGTTGGCCTGAGAGTACCCAGCACGCTATGCAGCACCTGTTGGAGTGTCTTCCAGCACTCGTGACGTTGTAACACCTCTCCAAGTGAAAGCGTCGTATCGTGATTGTCTGGGAGGCGGCTGAGAGCAGACTTGGTGCACTCAGTACGTGTCCGTGACAAACCCAGTGACAACTCAGAGTCAGACCGCTCACAAAAGGTACCTCCATGTTACTTTAACAAAATGTCTGTTAAGTCATCTAAAATCACGGTAATCGATTTGGCATGTCGTGATAAAAAGAAAACTTTCATAATACGTTCAACTTTCTCACAGTGCAGAGAATAACTCTACTCAAGTCTATCAATGTGCTGCTTTGACAAAGTACGTATATTCTGTTACAATACAGTGAAAGAAAATAAAGCCAAGACGTTTATCTAAAACTACGTATGGTAGATTCTCGGATTAAATGACAAAGACTAACAAACATTTGTCACGAATATCGACATTGCAATTTAGACAGATGTGTCCGTAGTAACATGTCAAACAGAAAAATCATAATCGAAATTTGTTTTACTGTGCTAGAAAAGAAACATTAAAATACAGTAATCATTACATGTATAATGCATTACGAAAATATCAATAGGTAAACATTGTGTTATGCAAGAGTACAATAGTGATTTCTGCAGAGTGCGTGTTTCTATGTACTCAAGTAAATGCGCCGAAGTATACAGGCTAAAGGAAAGGAACAATGTGTTGCTGCATTCTCTGTTGTCTGTCAGTCACAAAAAAAAAGATAAAGCAAATGAAAATGTGTCCACAAAACCTTAACCTATGCACGTGCCAGTTACTTATAATTACCCCAAATGCAAAATTTAAGTGTTATCAACGAGAGTACTTAATATCTATGAACAACTAAAGTCAACGTGCAGAATGAAAATAATTAAGAAATTCTTTTTCCGATGAAGTCGATTAAATGTGGGTGAAAAGTAATGATAAATGATATTATTCTGTGAATGAGAAGAAAATCGAAGCAAAGTCACAAATTTCATCAAAGCAAGTAAATCGTAATAAGCGTCTTCAATCCTTCAGGTTGTTATTCCCAAAGAAAAACATGTAAATGTTTGAAAGAAAGTGTTTATCTTCCTGTAAATTCACAGTTTTGTCTTGCCGCTTTGTAACACCTTATCGCAAACCATTAGACATTCCAGAATGAGAGTTTCACTCTGCAGCGGAGTGTGCGCTGATATCAAACTTCCTGGCAGAGTAAAACTGTGTGCCAGACCGAGACTCCAACTCGGGACCTCTGCCTTTCGATGGCAAGTGCTCTACCATCTGAGCTGCCCAAGCATGACTCACGCCCCGTCCTCACAGCTTTACTTCTGCCAGTACCTCGTCTCCTACTTTCCAAACTTCACAGAAGCTCTCCTGCGAAAGGCAAAGGTACCGAGTTCGAGTCGCGGTCAGGCACGCAGTTTTTATCTGCTGGGGAGTTTCATTAGAAATTCTTTTCATCAGAGAAACACACCAAAACACAATCAACAAAGCATGCTCCAAAGGTTAAATCATCACGCAATACCTAATACTCCCAAACATCAGTGTGCCACACTTCATATTATAAATCATAAACGTCTGCATAATAATCATGAAAAGTTCGCTATCCTCACTTCCTGTTGTCTCACCATATCTTTGTTGTAAAAATCCATAAGTCATTGCTGCACATGCTCCATCTATAATTAATCCTTAAGTCTTCACATACGACGCAGAGTAAAATTCTTACAGTCAATGAAGAAACCCTGGTTATAGCTCAGGATTAGAGTATCCCAGTGGAAGACGAAGAAATTAAATATCTTCTCCGATAGTTGACAGTACGTGTCGAACCTGTGCAAATATTCATACTCTACCTGTTTTATCAGTACTATCTGGAATCCGTTATCGCATACTTCTGTACGTTAGCCTGTAAGAGAAAATGCAATATGACGCGCAAAATTCGTTGTTATTGTTTCTCACGTTGCTTTTATCTTTTGTGATGCCTTTGTCTTTGGCGAAAGAATGTTTGTCTTCTTTTACGTAACCTTTGTTTTTAAAATTATGTACTGTAACGATCGGGGTCAGATGTTGGAATGATATATATACTCTGTAACAATCATGAAACAGAAAATAAACATCCGAAATGGCTTGTGCTGTATGAGATAAAAATGTTATTGTCATGCACACATACATGTCAATGAAACTACGTACAAACGGTTGGCGTCATAGGGAAACGAAGTGTAGTATATCGGTATGGTGTTGTCTTCATGAGGAGTACAAAGTCAAACAATTACACAGTGAACGGTTTTGTATTGGTGATGTGATGAAGACCTGTCGAAGCTTTCGTTCTGAGTGTGTCAAGATGTCCTACGTTCCGAAGTGGGATTCGTCGATTCCGAAATGGTCCGTTATAAGGCAATGCAAATTTGTGACACCTGTTCTTTGCTTTACTAAGACAATGGGCGTGTTTAACCAAAAAATTACTGTCCAACTTGAAATTTTTTAGTGTGACTTACCTTCTGTTGTAAGGTTTTCCTCTTCTCAGCTGCCTCTTTTGTATTAACTGTTCCAGTGTCTGTCAGTTTACGATGACGTAGACGCTGTGACTTGGGGAGAGACACAAGTTCTTTTACTTTGTCTGGCTGATTTTTATCCTTCAAAATTAAATGTGGCGAGAGCAAAGTTGCATCAGTAGGGACAGAATTAGTGGTGATCTGAAAAATCTGTCCAATGGAGTGTGTTGTTTGGTTCATCTGTTGCTGCTTCACGACTGTCTTCCTTGGCTTTGATTGTCTGCGAAACGTCGAAATTTAATCCTTCATCCGCATTGACTGTGGCAAAATACGTGTCAGTTAAAAATGATGTGTACCATTGGTTATTTTTTGTGTATGAAGAAAGCTCTAATCTGTTAATTTCCCATTCGTGTATTGAAATGCTCTGCTGAAAGTGTAATGCACCTTCATAGTCCGAAATGGCATCATGTTCTGTTAAAAAACCCATACGCAGCTTAGCTTCAGTTTTTAAAAAGTTGGACGATCCAAAAATCTGCATAAATTGTGTGGCTGTGAACAGCAAATTTTAAGTGTGTGTGAGTGGTTTTTACATCTATTCTTTTTCCTGAAACTGCTACTCCAACTTTAGTCTTTTGTAATGGGATTGTAGAGCAAGAATTATTCGCATTGTGTTTATTGCCCGCTGCATCACTAATCGATGTAACTGGAGATCCATAGTCAGTGCGGTGAAATTATGTAAGTCAGTTGGTATGCTTCTAATCGCATGATGCACATTCTTTTGTGGCTGTTCTTTTCCCTGCAATAACATGTCTCTTATGTGTTCCAACGTGATGATATGTTGTTTTACTGTATTGATACCGTAAAAACTGTGAACTGATTAAAACCTGAACTTTACTATTAATCTCTTTAATAAAAGCAAAGTGGTCCCCGTGTGTTAATGGTCTGCAAGTAATGCTATTCGTGAAATGTTCCCTGTCCGTTGATAATTTTCGTAGCAAAGAGATCCTGAAATGGAAACATCTCACCTCGTAATGTAATTGCTTGGAAACACACTGCTTGGCTGCTCTCTGCGCTCCAGTTGCAAATTTCTGACTCCAGTTGCTGAGAGCCTAATGGAATGCTCCAGACAGCGAGCAAACTGTTTTATACACACCACTGAGTGAGACACTGCTTTGAATAAAAGTGACTTGGACCGAGGATGTGGTGAAATATGCCTTTAGCAAAATGTTTTTACATTATCGGATATATTATTACCCATATGCAGTTCATATTACAACATTTATTAATATTGTCAAAGGAAGACACCGATACCAAAATCTTACTCTCACAAACGTCAGTGAAATAATTGACAGAGATGAAAAAACCCTCACAGTAATAATTAAACAATCTTTAATGAAAAATCTCAATTTCCTTGATGTTGCTGTCTAATTCAACAATGAAACTAATGTAAATAGCGCGATTGCAGTGCCACTAAATAAAAAAATGTTACCTTAATTACTCTTTTCTAATGTCCTTACACCTCATTTCATTCTGAACCGTTAATCGTATCTCTCTCCTCTGTTTCACAGCATTCAAACACAAACCACTTTACTCAAATGCAGGTGCTCTTAACTTTACGCCTGCACTGCCCAGAGTCCCCTGCTCGGCGTCTCAACTCACAACTACCCTCCTGGCGCTGGAACTCCAGCGCCCCTCTCTCTCCCCGGCAGCGACGACAAACACGTGGACACCCTCCAGCGACGCAGCTGCTCCTCCCTTCTTCCGCTTGGTAGGTAAACAGACCTGGTCAGACACTGTTCATATGGCACCCTGCTGCCTCAAATGCTGTCTCCTGTTCCTTACCAGCAGGTTAATGAGCGCCACGTCGCTGCCGCCATTTATTCTGATATCGACTGCATTTTATCATTATTATTTTTTTTTTTTTTTGCCAAGGAAAGATGCCCTGCCCTGCTCGAAAGGAGGCTTTTAAATGAAGAGAAATAAGTACTTCCTTCCAGCACTGGGTAAGTAATTACATGTGGTTAACATGTTTTGATATTACTCTCTGCAACGTCAAAGGCTATTGTCTACAGCTTCCTATCTGGAATGTGGTAACGGGGGGTATTCTGCTGTTCTTTATCAGCATTTAGCCTACTCTGCCGATGACTGCATTTTATCTGCAAATGGAAGATGCCCTACTCGAACACTCTTTTTGAGAACATCTTTTTTATAACAAATTACATCTGGTTAACGTTTTAAACATCACATTCTGCTGCCTCAGGTGTTTTCTACAGAGCCCCACATGAATTGTAGTAATAGCACTGTTCTTTTCCAGCAGGTTATGAATGTGTTCTGGCTGCCACCATTTTCTCTGTCAACAACTGTGTTTTATTTGCAAAGTGGAGGTGCCCTGCCCAAAAGCACGCTATGAAACTTACAGAAATCAGTACCTCCTCCTTTCATTTGGTAAGTGATTACATCTGGTTTAGACTTTCAATATTACGTTCCACATATTGAAAATATTACAATTGTCGTAACGTTGTAATTTTGTGTCGCGTCACCAAGACCTTAGTGAGTGTCCCTGCAGTTTCTCTGCCTCAGTCTGTCATCAACTGGAGGCCGCGGCAGGCGCCTCTTGCCGACACACTGTGGTGACGTCACAACACCACCGCCCACACACGCTGGCCCCGCAGTCGAGTGAGCCTGGCCTTGTTGCCTCTCACCGGAACAACAAATCAACACTTTGAAGTCTGGAAACAAACAAACTGAAAGGCATTTACTAAAAATATCTTAATACACAACTAAATTAAATCACAATTTTTTTATAAATAATTTGTATACGTAATTGGCTTTCGTGTGAAATGGCTCAAAGCATTCTGGCATGCACAGCGCAACATCACACACTGGACAACTGTGTTGATTCTTCCCTTTCCCACACTCCAGTTGCTTTTTCAACTTTGTCACCACACGCTTTACACCATCTTCACGCCCTCGCTTTGCTCTCAGTTGGAGGAAATTGTTTTCCTAAATGTCGCCCAGTTAGTCTGTCGCCTGCAGTCGAAGGCTTCGCCCCTACTTGTTCCTTTCCTGCTATCGTGGCCAGCGTTTCTCCAGTAACACACATGAGTTTATCTGGAGGACATGGTTGCCTGTGCAGCATTTTATACATAATATAACTGCTTACTACCCCCCGAACGAAAATTCTGTAAATAAGTAAGTCGTATCTAGGACTTGCCTACATGTTTTGTATTATTTACAGTCTGATATGTCACGTGAACGAATTATTTTTTTGAGTGATGTAGTGGCAATTACTAATTATTCTTACAACTTTCAAATAGTTCAAAATGAAATTCACGCTTTACTTCAATCCTGTAGACTACATTTGTAAATAATTTCCGAACACCGGATTTTGCAAGATTCAGCCGCCACTCACTCGAGTTACGGAACAAACGTTTGCGGTTAACCCACAATTTGTAGAGAGCAATGACATCCATATTCATCCACATTATGTGCAGCAGGTTAGAATTTAATTTCCATTATCCTCTGCGAATTATTTTGGGACTGTGTAGACATTTTGCAATAACAATTACAGTGTCACGGCCGGAGAAGCTGACAGGGGCTGCGTAGTAATCCTGCTCAGTTACTCACACCCCGCTGTGGTGTGGAGTCTGTCAGGCCTCGAAGCCGACACTGGCGAGGCGTGCGTGCAGTGAGTGCGTGTGGCGGCGCGCCGCTCACCTACGGCTTCCGTGTCCAGACCTGCAGTCAGATTTTGCAGGGCGCCACAGAAGGGTGTCGCGCCTTCTGAGTCAGTCTCCCTTAAAATACAATTAAAATGTCCTGCGCTGACGAAGTCGCCTTTTGCCTGTCTCAGACAATACGGGACTCGATGGCTGAAAAATCTTTCCCCAGCAGCTCTCTTGTTTGACGCGGAGGGAGTGCAGAGGTTTAGAGAGGTGACCACATTCGCAACGCCTGTCACAATGCGTCCTCCCGGCTCTTTTTCTACATCCTTTAGTTACTGTGTTCGTGAAGAGTCACTCCCTGAAAAAGGCGCAAAATCTGCATTACGAAACTCTGCACTTGGCCGGTGGCCACCCGAGCGAGAAGCAGAAGGCGTACTTCTGCGCATGCGCGGGCGTATCGAATCCCTCTGCTGACTCTTTGACGCTGGCACCCTTTCTGCCTCCAGATGGCTGTCGCGCTGGACCTGTACCGTACGTTTTTGACAGTTCCGTCACTCTCTTAATAGTAACTGGTTCCAGAACACAGGAGCGTTCCGTTCGGACAGCTAGGCCAACAAATTTAATTACCATCAATGTTCATGTCCACCGCAAGGTACAGCGACTGTCACAATGTATCTGTGAAAATATATCATTTTAGATGTTTCAAACAGGTAAATGAAGTCTAAACACAAAGCTTAACAATATTCAGGGCCAACATTTTAATCAGAGTAATTTGTTTTGCAGACAAATGACATATACAAATTAGATTGAAATCGGCCTGCTCTCTCGCAGGCGAATTGTTCGATATACTGAGTAGCCTCTAATTCGCATCGTGTAGCGTGTGCTTCGCATACACACATTTACCAAAAGACGTGTGACATCCTGATTAAAAAATAGTCCGACCGTGCATGTGTAACGTCAGTCCCGGATGGCGCGTAAATATTTAAGCGGAATGTCTCAGCGACAGAACATGCAATTGCACGTCTGCTGGGATAAAGTTGGACGTTTTCAGGTGTAAACCCATCCCTTAAAAGAACTGCCGTTGCGCTGTTGATTTCTGCATCGATAGTAATGACAGCTTGAGAGCCAGCTGATGTACCTATACCTGTCATTGAGACTTGCTGCAAAAATAATACATTACATGTATTAAATCATCTAGCGCACTAATTGTAACAGAGGTTGTTATCGAAGTTATGTTTAGTGTTAGTACATCGTGGGCTGCCATTAGATAGATGTAGCGTGCTCTGACATAACTGCGAAATTGCTGCGAGAGCGGGTGAAAATATCTTTGTAATACTGGGACATTAAATGGCAGCCGGACGCTGGTGTCTGCGATCATCACCGACTTTGGAACTGTTGAGTACAACTGGAGCAGTAATCGCTAAGCAGTATTACACATTTTATGCGGGAAGTGATGGTTCCGCTTTAGTTTCGGCCCCCTTTCGTGTGGCCGGTCTTTTCTCCGCCGCCGCCGCCGTGGTCGGACCGCCCCTACCGCCTGCTCCCGCCCCGCCGCTGCTTCTGCGCATGCGCGGCCCTCTGCCGGATTCGCTGCCCGCATTCTGCGTCGCTCCCCCACCTGCGAGTTTCCCCTCGGCGACTGCGCCGGCCGTTTGCGCGTGCAGTCTGACGCCACCTGTTGCTGTTTGCACGTGAATAACAGTGTCGTAAGCGTTTCTGCCTTACAGACAAGACCGAATGTTTACACAGGCTTTCGTTACGTAGAGAGTAATGCAACATGTTACAGATATGTTGCTCTTTCCAGAAACAACTGTTTCTTTGGCGTCATTTTTATCGATGAAATTCGGATCTCGGAAATTTCTTTGTTACCTCGTGATCTGGCGTGCGCAGACGCGCACTTAAATGAAAAGAAGTGCTGTAAACTCATCGCTGTGAAACTGGGCTTGAAACGCATTTGGTCGGTACACATCTGTCTGAAGCGTATTTCACAATGCTCTTCAACTTCTTCCACTGATGCCCCCGCGCTGTTGGTGCTGCAGAGGAAAGGTAACCTGAAGCCTGTTTCTCGTCGCTCTTGCTAAGCACAATAATATTCCCAACTTATTTTCTATTTATGTTTACGGTCGTATTCAGTGACACTGTAACGCTCTTGTCATAGCTGATTCCCCGTTCTACCCTAACAGATTCGAGAAGTTCGGGTCTATTTGTCACTTGCAAGTGTAAGATGCTGTCTTCACGACTCGTTTCTCAGATTAATGGACCGAGGTAGTTTTTGAGTAAAGCACTTGGATCAGTTTCTCACGATTCCCTGGCCCTGCCGTCAGTCTCGGCCACCTATGTCGCCCACTGCAGAGGTGGCAGGTTAAAGGTTCCACCTAAAACTGTAACATGGGGAGGAAATGCACGCCAGATGTTCTCCGGGTTTCTTACTTTCCATTCAGAGCTCTTAATAGACGAGTAGTTCAAAGATATTTCTAGCATCGCTACTGCAACAGGAAAAGGCCGGAACAGCTGTGGTACTCAAACTACCCTCCGCCACACACCAGAATGTATCTGTGAAATTATCATTTCAGACTTTCCGAATCCCTAAATTATTTCAGAAAGGCGTTATCTTGTGAATTTTGGAGCAGTTTTGACACAATGCGGGATGCGTTACATTTTATCTTCATTTGCACTATAAATACGGTAGCAGATCTGGTGCAGTTATTGTTTACAAGTCTGAAGATAAAGATTTACAATATTCAGGACCAATATTTTAAATTGAGTTACCTGTTTTGCAGATAAATGGTATGTATAAATTACATTGAAAACGACCTCCTCTCTCGCAGGCGAATTCTTTGATGTACCGGCTAGCCTGGATTTCGCATCGTGTAGCGTGTGCTTCGCATACTTCCGTACAAAATTTAATTTTTACACTTTTCTGTCGCACTGGACTGAGATTTACGTATTTCGTTATCAAAACAAATTTTAGCCATTTCTCAGATACCAACCACACACTTACAAGCACTAGTTTAAATAAATGCGAACACGTTTCAAAATATATGACGTCTGTTTGGACAGCAGATGTCTGCCGTGAGTGCTATTGTGTTTGACGATGCGAAGAACACAGATGGAGTTCTGGGCTGTTCTCCGTCTACTGAAGCGTGCCATACCGTTCCAAAGTGCCGTAATAGCAGAGTGCAACAGGTGAATGGCGTTAGGCGCGATCCGAATTTTGGGGAGTCACCGTTTTTTTAGGACGCTCTAGCGCGGTCACCACTCGCCGTCAGAAAATCACTGCTGATTGCTGCATGTTGTAGAAGAGTTTGTCCAATTTAATTTTGTGTCGGGTTTTCAACTTTGAGAAACACGTAGTCTTAGTGAAAGAAATTAAAATCTGAGAAAAGTCGGAAAATTTTGAGGCTTTCGTTGTTAAGTCGACATACTACAGGGCAGGAAGCATTAAATTTGGATTTAGGAGCCCAAAACATATGATTATGGAATCGCTGAGAAAAGACCTGCCGCAGTTTCTTAGTAAGTGGTGTCATTCCACGTAGGGTGGCTCTGGATAGTTACTCCTACGTAACTTACTGTTTCCAGCAATTTGTGATCAGCAGCGTAATTGTACAGTAGTGGATTTCTTTTCCTGTGTATGCACAGTATATTACATTTATTTATGTTGAGGATCAACTGGCAGAGCCTGAAGTATTCATCAATGCCGCGGAGGTCACTCACCAAGTCAATACTGTCTCCTGGCGCCGCTGCTTCCTCACAGAGAATGTTGAGGAGCTTCCGTGTGTAACGCCGCCACATGAGGGCCACAGAAGCTCTTGTTCAGAATGCAGTCTGCCGCTTTGGTCACACATGCACGCACGGGGATGCCAAGTCTAATTGTATCACAGCAGACAGGCGAATGAATGTTCGAAGTGTGGTCTGCTTCGAAAGCGTGTACAGAGACGCAAAAGTGTAATTTGGCGAAACTGCCGTATAATTCCAGTGATGGCTGCATGTCCCACGTGATTGAGTGTAATTCCTTGAGAGATGGTAGGTTGTTCTGTAAGAGCAGCAAGTGAGGTGTTTGGGAGTCGAATGATTTTAGGTGGTTCTTCAATTCTCTTTATTTGAAGGTGAGCTGGCAAGAAGGCTGCAGATGGTGTGAGCATGATGTGGTGTGAGCACTGCTACCAATGTGACATTACAATTAAACACGAAAAGTACTTGTGCAATGCAAGCACGTAAGTGAATTCAGTGTGAGGTCGCAAGTGAAGATACATTCTAACTGAACAGCTTATATGGCAGTAATATGAGAATGGTGCAGTTCGCAGTGATGTAATGTAGCAACATAGACACGGCTAGCAAATGGTTTGCAGTAATTAGGTAATGTAGGAGACTGGTGCAAAGAACTAACATTAACGCACAACAACCGGTATTCTCGCATTTGTGTCTTGGAAGAGATTGGGTGTTTACATTTCGAAATACAGGCGGTTGTGAGAGAGGTCGGCTGTATTCTTGTAAGCTGTTTGAATACTGTATATGGGACGAGAAACACAAGACAGAGAGGGGGAGAGAAGTGGAGTTTATGAATGATGGAGTATTTGTCAATTGTTGCTGAGCTTTTGCAGAAATTGGTTGTGAAATGTTTTACAGAGTGAATTCTCAAAAGGAAGGTTTGTCACGTTGGTTTACAGATATCTCCTGTTGTTGCAGTAGTTGCGGTGTTACTGGAGTAATTGTGTGGACTGCAAAAGGTAGAAATGAATAGAGAAAGTGATTTTTTTTTTCAATTTTTTATTTTAATATCCTGTACAATGAAGTACTACTGGCACGTATTAATGCTGTGTTAGCATCTCGACGAGCTGCTGCCGGTTTTGCTGCCTGGCGACGTCCAGGGCGGTGTTCCCCTTATTAGTCCTCACCCCCCTGTCGGCTCCGGCCTGCAGCAACGCAGCCGCCGCTTCTGTGTGGCCATAGTATGCCGCCCAGTGCAGCGGCGTCTGCCCCCACTCTGGCGTTGGGGTCGGACGCCGCAGAGAGCAGCAGCCGCACCACAGCCGCGTGGCCTCTCGCTGCAGCCCAGTGTAGGGCGGTCCACCCGCCCCCGCTCCTCGCCCCCACGTCCGCCCCAGCCGCGAGCAACGCCCGCACCTCCTCCACCGCCCCCACCTTAGCCGCCTCTCTCAGCCTCCTGCCTCGCTCTGCATCAGAAAGGCTCCTGCACAAAACATCGACACACTCTCTACTATCGAGACACACACACCAAATGAAAGAAACTGTCACAGCCGCAAAACTGCCAACAATTCGGAATACACTTCTTCCGAGCGACAAGTCACAAATCTAGAAATCTCGCTTCTGCGATACGGGTTAACCAGCGTATTACAGACAGACCCACAGCACTAGCCCATAATCAAAAACTTCAGCCTTCTCCCATTAAAAATAGGTGCACTCCATCTACTAACAAATTCATTTGGTTTTCCTCATAATTCACTCCACAGATCCGCCTCCTTTCACCTCGGCATGCAGTTGCCACCCAATCCTTCATCTACTTTCAAACACACCCCTAAAACTACCTTCTCTGGGTACCAATTCCTTCTGTCACTTAGGAAGAAAACACTAGAAACTAAACGTATCTGTAAGTACTGAAATACAATTTCCTCACCAGACAGCTAAGTGATTCAGACCAGTAACATGGAAATTTCCTGACATACCGACAAAAGATATAAAAGTCACTCCTTCGTACACAATAAGTTGGTCGACATATTTCAAATACAACAAGGGCACCAGGTCGGCTCTCCCTGACACACACACACACACACACACACACACACACACACACACTACCCGCTGCATAATAATCGTCACATGTGCTCATATAATCATGCATGCAACAAGAGATACATCCACTGGAACATTCATTTCCATCTACTTACACACTTTGCAACCCACCATATGGTCTGTGGCAGGCGGCATCCTGCACAACTACTATACTCAGTCATGTTAACTTTTTGCATTTTCTGAAAATTCTGGACACAAAATAAGTTACACACCACTACAGAAGGCGTAAAACTTTACATTTATACTTAAAAAGGTCTAAGTAAACTTAAAGTGTACACCAGCTACGCTGCTTCCGAGTGAAATTTCTCTTTCAGTAGTAGTACAAACACTTAAACCGTAACTTTAGACCAGTCTCAAAAAAGTACTGTATTTCCTGTATCTAATGCAATGCATAAATTGGATCATGCCAGAAAGAAATCAGGTGCCTGTAAGAAATACAAACAGTGTTGATTCATTATCGCATGTTCACTTACAAATATCAAAATACTGGTATAGATCTGGCATTGCTGAACTTTAACCAATGTCGCGGGAACCTCTCCCCACAGCTGATGCAAGTTAAAGGCTGATCCCAAGCGAGAGAGCCAGTAAGAAGCTCCAAAGACAAGTGAAATACCAACTAGAAACTACAGACGTAATAAAACTGCTGCATTCAGAACAAAATAATCAATGTAGGTGGAGCAGCAACCATATGAAACAATACTAGTAACTGGTACATATAAAAAGTTCTCAACTGCTTTTTCCGTTCCGCTCCCAAGTAGAGCGAGGGAGAAACGACTGCCTGTATGCCTCTGTACGAGCGACAACGCCTCTCACCCTATCTTCACACGCCTTGTCTCAAGTGTACATTGCCGGAACTAGAATTGTTCTGCAGTCAGCGTCAAAAAACAGTTCTCTAAATTTTCTCAACAGAGTTCCTCGAAAAGAATTTCGCCTCCCCTCTAGTGATTCCGATTCGAGTTCCTGAAGCTTCTGCACAATACTTCTGCGTCACTCTAAACTACCGGTAGCAAATCTATCAGCTCAGCTCTCAGTCCTATAGCTGTCTTCCTTTAATTATACCTGTTGCGAACACCAAACACTCTAGCAGTACTCGAGAATAGGTCGCACCAGCGGCCTACATGCAGCCTCAGCTACAGGCCAACCACACTTTCCTAAAATTCTCCCAACAAACTAAAGTCGACCTCCCGCCTTCCCTACCACAGTCCTCTCAACCTCGTTCCATTTCGTATCACTTTGCGAACTCTCGCTCAGACATTTAAGCGATGCCTCTGTGTCTAGCGGAACACCTCAACACTACGTGTCTGTTTTTCCTACTCACCTGCATCAACTTACGTTTCTCTACATTTACAGATGGCTGCCATTCGTCACACCAACTAGAAATTTTGTCCAACTCGCCTTGTGTCGTCCTACACTCACTCAACGACGACATCTTACTGTACACTAGGGGACAGTCAGCAAACAGCTGCAGATACCTGTCGACCAGACCATTTATGTATACAGACAGTAACAGCGGCCCCACCACCCTTTTCTGGAGCACTCCTGCCTCTGGCGAACACTCGCCACTGAGGACAACATACTGGGTTCTGTCACTTAAGAGCTGAGGTCCACTCACATACATGGGAACCTATTCCACACGTTTCTATCTCCTTCAACAGTCGACAGTAATCCACCGTGTGAACTGCTCTGTGGACATGTACGAATATGCTATTCAGAGATGATCGACAAGCGCACCACATCACAGGAAAATCTGCACAATGCAAAGAATTGCGATCTTTGGGGTAAAAATGGCTCAGTCACCTCTGTTGCAATCACGGATTGTATTAAAGAGTCGGCACAGAGAGAACTGGGGGCTAATGTTGCCCGTCTCAAAGAGAAAGGATTGTAGTTTGCACACAAGTCAGCCTTACCGCTATTGGACGCATCACAAAGGCGACCGAAAATAAACCACGCGGTTTGCCAGAGCCGCCAAGAAAGTGCACTACGAAATTTGGAGTATAAATCCATCATTGCAAGCAGTTTCTCAAAATAGGTAATTTGATCAACCATAGGGACTTTTGGTTGGCTAAAAACTAGTGCCGACATTACACAAATTAGTTGTTGCCGTAAAAACAAAAAAAATTACTCGTATCACAAGAATGGTTGCGCTTCAATCCACCCAATCAAGGGGAACTTTTACCTCTTAGAGGAAACACAATGGAAGACGAAGTCTTCAGTTCTCCGGTATAATTGCACCACATTTCGTTTATAATCGCTTTGGAATATATCCATCCATTTAGGAGGGAATTGTAGATGAAAATGCCTTTAGATGAACAGCTATTCGGTACTGATGTATATTCGTAATTTATGTAGCAACCTTGGCTTTTGATTTCTGTTCCTGTGTTGATGTAATTTACTCCACAATGTCGTGTTTCGGGAGATGGCTATCGTCTGCTGTCTCGCAGTGGTGCCAACTCATTTACCCAAAAATGAACGCTGCCCGGATGGGTCTGCACAGTGCGTCGCCACCGATTTAAGGCGCGCGCCGCGGAAACGCCGGCACGGCATTTCGGAACCGAGGCATATAGGAAAAGCAGGCAGGCCATTCCGGCCCCAAGCGAGTAAAAAAACTCGCAGACGCCCTCGCGCGCCTTGACGTCACGGAGAGGAGAGGAGGCTGCAGCGCCGAGCATTCAGTTTTGAGACAGCCACGAGCAAGACTCGCTGTAAGTGTGCCGTGGCAACATTGCTTTAACAGTGCTCGGACGACGACGGACGCTACGTATCACGTTTTTCCCAAAGATGAGCACTTGCGACGTCAATGGATGGTTCGATGCAAACGCAAGGACAAAGTGAATGCGGAAACTGCACGTGTGTGGTCAGCTCCTTATCAGCCAGAAGATTGTGAACGGGATTTGAGAAATGAGCTTCTGGGGTTACCTTCAAGAAAGAAGTTATTACCAGCAGCAATCCCCTGCATAAACATTCAGAACTAGCGTGGACAAGAAATTGCGGAAAGCGGCGATGCAAACGAAAGGGTAAGACGTCTGCACATACAAAACACCTTCAATAATTGAAACTGAAAAATTACCGTAATAAAAACGAATTCACATAAATGCAACTCTTTTTGACGCATTACTATATTGCTTTACGGGAGTGAATGACTCGCTATATTGTACAGGCAATAAATAATGTTGCTCAAGTGTATTTGCTTTTCCTCTTGGATGTAATAGCTACATTTGTCTTAGAAATAGCCGTTTCTTTAAGTATTCTCGATATGTTGACTATTTTAAAGCTAGTATATAGTTCAAATGACACAATCAGCATATTTCGCGTAATTTGTTTACATTTACTTCTGTAACAATAGCTGATGCTGACCAGTTGACTTCGCAGCGTAGTGGTATGGTTTCTGACTCCCATGTTGGAGGTTATGGGTTCGTATACCTGTATTACCTCTTACACTGTATTTTTACATTTTATCAAACTGGGCTATTGCAGCCGCTTATGCCACTCATATTTAATCGCTTTTGTCAATTGATCTGATTTTTAGTGAGAAATTAATGCAGTTGCATAGTAATTTTTAGGAGTAGTAGGCCTACTCGGTAAATAATTTTACGAATAATAAAATTAAAATTAAATTTATGCTTTAGAGATACGGAAGACGTGCACAATGCTGTGGAGTAAGAAGTTTGCAAAAGCTATCTCTGACAGCTTTAGAAACTGTGCCTCCGAAAGAAAGAAAGTCGACCGAACCACATGTACAGACTGCGTTCATGAACCCACTGAAGTAGTGAATAAGAATTTGGAAATTAAGGAACTGAGGGCCAAGACTGAACTTTTAAAAAAACTGAATGCACAGAAAGAAGCGGCACTAAAAAATGTGATGCAGCCTTACGAAGTAAAACGAACTATCTCCGACGTGTTCTTTCGTCGAAGCGGGCAGAAAAGTCATCTGACGTGAAAGCAAAAGTCGTATTGCACAAAAGTGTAAATAGTGTATTGTCAAAGTGTTTTACACCGGCACAAATAAGATGTCTATTAAATGAAAATAAAAGGGCAAAGTGGAATTCGGAGGACATTGCCCATCCATTAACTTTAAGAGCTCTGTCACCTAAAGCATACACTTATTTGCGAAAGCGAGAAATTCCTTTGCCTTGCAGGGCAACCCTTCAGAAACGGACGAAGGAATTTAAATGCAGAGCGGGTATTCTTTAAGATATCCTGTGTTCATTGAATGAGGGGTCAGCCAGACGAGTGTCTCTCGCACCCCGCATTTACATTAATGCCACCCTTACCATCTGAGACTCCACTGGGAACTCCTGAGGACGTGATTTTGAACGTGGCTCAAAATTTTGTCTTTCTGCGCTGCAGTGCATGGCAAACGATTCTGAAAATGTGCGCTCGCTTCATCAGGTAGAATACTAACGGTATTGAATTACCAATGTATGATTTGGCACGATACGAAATTATACTGTGGGACCTTACTTCTTCCACGGGGTGATTAAATGGAAATACGTATGCACATATTCTTACTAACATCGAGCCTATTCTTCTGGAGGTAGTTCCGTGGACAACCGACAGTGTATGTGGATCGAACACGACCACTGCCCAGACTCTTCGCCTGCTCCAAAGCGACCAATGAATGGAAAGTTTCCTGGCCGTTGTATGGGATGGAATGCTGCAGTACAAAGGCCAGCCAGGTGCCCTGATATGACTCAAATGGATTTCTTTCTACGGGGAGCACTGAAAGATAGAGTCTGTCATGAAGGGACTTATGTCAGATGATACGCGCCAGACCACACGACAACGTATCATCCAATGTAGCTTGTCCAGTACATCTCTCTCGCTCAAACAGCGATTCCAAATGTGTCTAGCAGTCGATGGTGTGCTATTTCATCATATTGTTCATTAAAATGTGAAACCACACTTCACTAAGGAAAGTATTTAGTTTGCGGATGACAAGACATCAGTTATTTTGAATAAATGTTTAGCTTATTTAAATTCTATTCCGTCTACGTACAATTTCGAGTAGTTTCTGATTTCTAATTGACAGCAGGTCTTTTGCGCTGTAGAACCACCCGGGTGCTTCCAGGCAGAGACAGGCTGAGCTGACAGAAGGTCATGGGATAGCGATATCTACACATACAGATGGCAGCAGTATCGGGTATACAAGGTATAAAAGGGCGGCGGGTTGGCCGCGCTGTCACCTCTACTGAGGTGGCTCCTGGGAAAGGCTTACCGACGTCTTGATGGCCGCACGACGGGTTCTAACAGACGTCGATTGCGGAATGATAGAGCTTGCCTATGACTTGATATTTTTAAAATGTACAGTATCCAATGTATCGATATTTAGTAAAATACCGTTATCTGCTCCCCATCTATCGAGGAAAGTATGGATATATCAGCGCCAAATCATCAACGTGCCTGCCTATAAAAATATGGGTTGCACGTTGTAAGTACACTGCCGGTTTTAGAGCTGTTCGTTGGAGTATTGATTTATTATTGGATACTCTGTACATCAACAAGCTATCCCCCTCAGAGCAAGAACTGAGAGGAAAACGACGGATGTTCACGCCTCCCGACAACCACCGTGCAAGCTGCGGTAACTGCATGTAAGTGGCACACTGAAAGGTGTCTCGTGGGTCCATCGTTCGGTTTCGTCACGTATCGGATTTGTCCGCAACACTTCAAGTCGACTTCCCTGCTTTTTCATTTCTGCAAACGCCAGCGACCCTGCAGCTGTAGCGCCAAAACTGTGAGGTGAATCTGAAAGTTTGCCATTTCTGTTGGTAGCGCTGGGCGCCGATTACGCCAGCTGTTCCCCGAGTCCACTGCAGCGACCAGTTTTGTCGTTTGGATTTTTGTTCATTTTCAACGTCTGTTTTTGAAGAATGTCGATGTGAAGAAAGAGCACACTAGTTCCGATAAAAATTGTGTAACGCAACTGGTGTCCTGTTTCTTCACATTTGAAATCGTCTTATTCCATTCAAACCGCCCCTCCCCCCGGGGCAATGGGTGTCACATATACTTGCCTCACATAGTCAAAATTAAACACTGGACCTGATGAAAGTTCAAAAAGCGACAACACTCCTTTACACAGTGAAAGTAAGATTGTGCCTCAGTACAAATTCAAAAAAGCAACTTCAATATTTTCCGGAAACTGTGAAAAAAATCTAAATTAGAGAGACTGTCTTTAGTTGCCGTGGCGAGAAGACTTATTTCTAGTGATGCAGAATGTTGTCTGAATAATACACCACTGGCCATTAAAATTGCTAAACCACGAAGATGAAGTGCTACAGACGCGACATTTAACCGACAGGAAGAAGATGCTGTGACATGCAAATGATTAGCTTTTCAGAGCATTGACACAAGGTTGGCGCCGGTGGAGACACCTACAACGTGCTGACATGAGGAAAGTTTCCAACCGATTTCTCATACACAAACAGCAGTAGACTGGCGTTGCCTGGTGAAACGTTGTTGTGATGCCTCGTCTAAGGAGGAGAGATGCGTACCATCACGTTTCCGACTTTGATAAAGGTCGGATTGTAGGCTATCGCGATTGCGGTTTATCGTATCGCGACATTGCTGCTCGCGTTGGTCGAGATCCATTGACTTTTTTTTTTTTTTTTTTTTTTTGTGGTTTTAGGGCGCAAAACTTCTATGGTCATTAGCGCCCAGCCCTTGATGTAGGAAACAGGAAAAAACGAAATTTAAAATCAGCAGCAATGGGAACAAAGTCATAAAATTGGAGAAACTAAAGGCAGAAGGAATGCTTAAAAATCCACTATAGAAAGGGGTTGGTTGTCCCCAAAAAAGGCTTCAAATGACTGAAGTCATTTCACTGTCACTAATAAACTGGAGAACGCGGTCGGCTGAGCGCGTGTCATCTGCTAAAATCGACGATAGATCAGGCGATAGCTGTAGACAGGAGCGTAGCGGATTAAAATAGGGGCATTCAATTAAAAGGTGTCTGACCGTCCACAGCTGAGAGCAGTGGGGACAGAGTGGGGGAGGATCACCACTTAAAAGATGTCGATGACTAAAAAGACAGTGCCCTATCCGGAGTCTAGCTAAAATTACCTCCTCCCGACGACGCGTTCGGGAGGAAGAGGTCCAAGCGGAAGGAATGGCTTTCACTTCCCGCAATTTATTGTGGGGAAGTGTTGACCAATGCGCATGCCATAAATGAGTAACTTGGCGACATAAACCGCTCCGTAGATCGGTAAACGGAAGAGACTGAAGAGCTGGCCGAGGAAGAGAGACTGCAGCCTTGGCCGCTATATCGGCCGCCTCATTTCCACAGATACCAGCGTGTCCCGGGAGCCAGAGGAACGCCACTGAGACGCCCCCCAGGTGGAGCAAGCGCAGACAGTCCTGAATCCGGTGGACCAGAGGGTGCACAGGGTAAAGAGCTTGGAGACTTAGGAGAGAGATGAGAGAATCTGAGCAGATTACGTACTGTGTCCGCTGATGGCGGCGGATGTAGTGGACAGCCTGGAGAACAGCGTAAAGCTCCGCAGTATAAACCGAACACTGGTCGGGAAGCCGAATATGATTTGGGGTGTCGCCAACAATATAGGCACTCCCTACACCTAACGATGTTTTCGAGCCGCCGGTGTAAATAAATGTGGCTTCCGTCATTTGTGCACATAGAGCAGCAAATGCCCGACGGTAGACAAGTGTAGGGGTACCATCCTTGGGAAATTGACATAGGTCTCTGAGCAAGTCGATCCGGGTACGGAGCCAAGGCGGTGCTGTACCCCAAGTTGTCAAGAAGGTTTTAGGAAAGCGGAAGGAAAGAGAATGGAGCAGTTGACGGAAGCGGACTCCCGGGGGTAGTAGGGAGGAGGAGCGGCCTGCATACCCGACATCAAAGGAGGCGTCGAAAAAAAGGTCATGGGCTGGATTAGCAGGCATGGAAGACAGATGGCTAGCATAACGACTCAGAAGGACTGCCCGCCGATTGGACAGCGGAGGTTCAGCAGTCTCAGCATAAAGGCTTTCCACAGGGCTGGTGTAAAAAGCTCCAGACACTAAACGTAATCCACGGTGGTGGATAGAGTCGAGACGCCGAAGAATAGACGGCCGAGCAGAGGAGTAGACTATGCTTCCATAATCCAATTTCGAGCGCACTAAGGCGCGATAGAGGCGGAGAAGGACCACTCGGTCCGCTCCCCAGGAGGTACCATTCAGGACACGGAGGGTGTTAAGGGAATGTAGACAGCGAGCCGAAAGATAGGAAACGTGGGAGGACCAGCACAGCTTTCTGTCAAACATAAGACCCAAGAATTTAGCGACGTCGGAAAACGGAAGGTTGACAGGACCTAGATGTAAGGAGGGCGGAAGAAACTCCTTACGTAGCCAAAAATTAACACAAACGGTCTTACTGGGTGAGAAACGGAAGCCGGTTTCGATGCTCCACGAGTGGAGGCGATCGAGACATCCTTGAAGACGTCTTTCAAGCAGGCTGGTCCGTTGAGAGCTGTAGTAGATCGCAAAATCGTCCACAAAGAGGGAGCCCGAGACATCAGGAAGGAGACAATCCATAATTGGATTAATGGCGATGGCAAACAGTACAACACTCAGCACGGAGCCCTGGGGTATCCCATTTTCTTGGGAGAAAGTACAGGAGAGAGTAGTGTTCACCCGCACCCTAAATGTGCGCTCTGCCATAAATTCCAAGAAAAAGGGGCAGCCGGCCTCGAAAGCCCCAAGAGAACAGTGTGCGGAGGATGCCTGTCCTCCAACAGGTATCGTATGCTCTCTCCAGATCAAAAAATATTGCTACCGTTTGGCGTTTCCGGAGAAACTTGTTCATGATATAAGTGGAGAGAGCAACAAGATGGTCAACGGCAGAACGATGCTTTCGGAATCCGCATTGGGCTGGTGTTAAAAGACTGCGGGATTGCAGCCACCAAGCTAAACGGTAATTCACCATACGCTCCAAAACCTTACAGACACTACTCGTGAGAGAAATGGGGCGATAGCTAGAGAGGAGATGTTTGTCCTTTCCAGGTTTCGGAACGGGAACGACAGTAGCTTCCCGCCATCGCCTGGGAAAGGTACTGTCGGTCCAAATTCGATTGTAAAGGCGAAGGAGGTAACGCAGGCTATGGGTTGATAAATGCAGCAACATTTGGACATAGATACCATCCGGTCCTGGGGCGGAGGAGCGAGAAGAAGAGAGGGCATGTTGGAGTTCCCGCATGGAGAAAAAAGTATTGTAGCTTTCGTGATTTTGAGAGGAGAAAGCAAGATGTCGCACTTCCGCTGCACGTTTCTTCAGGAGAAACGCTGGCGGGTAATTGGAAGAGCTCGAAATCTCAGCAAAGTGCTGACCCAATGAGTTAGAAATTGCGACGGGGTCCACTAAGGTATCATGAGCGACAGTGAGCCCAGAGACCGAGGAGAAACTAGGCGCGCCTGAGAACCGTCGAAGCCGACTCCAAACTTCCGAGGAGGGAGTGAAGGTGTTAAATGAGCTAATAAAGAATTTCCAGCTTGCCTCCTTGCTATCGCGGATGACGCGACGGCATCGCGCACGGAGCTGCTTATATCGGATACAGTTGGACAAAGTTGGATGGTGACGGAAAATGCGAAGAGCACGTCGCCGCTCACGTATTGCGTCACGGCATGCCTCGTTCCACCAAGGAACTGGAGGGCGCCGGGGCAATTCGGAGGTGCGTGGTATTGAACGTTCCGCAGCTGTGAGAATAACGTCGGTAAAATGTGTGACCTCATCGTCAACGCTGGGAAAGCGACGGTCATCGAATGTCGCGAGAGACGAAAAAAGTGTCCAATCGGCTTGGGCAAACTTCCAGCGTCGCGAGCGCATATATGGCAGTTGAGGCTGCAGTCGAAGAACACATGGAAAGTGGTCACTCGAGTGTGTATCATCAAGGGCGAACCATTCGAAGCGCCGAGCTAGCGGAACAGTACCGACCGCAAGGTCCAAATGGGATAAATTTGCTGTGGAGGCAGACAAAAATGTGGGGACCCCAGTGTTGAGGCAGACTAGATCCGCTTGGTGGAAGACGTCTAGCAATAGTGAGCCACGTGGACAAGGATGTGGAGATCCCCAAAGCGGGTGGTGGGCATTGAAGTCCCCAACCAGCAAATAGGGGGGTGGAAGCTGATCAAGAAGATGAAGGAGATCAGCTCGTGCCATTGGTGTAGACGATGGAATGTATACCGTACAAAGAGAGAACGTGTATCCAGAAAGGGAAAGACGGACGGCGACAGCTTGGAAGGAACTGTTTAAGGGGATTTGGTGATAATGGAGAGTATCGTGGAGCTGAATCATGAGTCCTCCATGGGCTGGAGTGCCTTCAACAGAGGGGAGGTCATATCGGACGGACTGAAAATGAGGGAGAACAAAGCGGTCATGGGGACGCAGCTTTGTTTCCTGAAGACAGAAGATGACCGGCGAGTAAGATCGTAAGAGGATCGACAATTCATCCCGATTGGCTCGAATGCCGCGGATATTCCAGTGGATAATGGACATAGGGTGAACAGAAAATGGAGGAACGTGACCAAGGGTGCTGTCAACTCAACGACTGCTCAGAGCTTGCGACCGACAGCATGGAATGGCATTCAGTCAAAGGCAGAAGATCCTGATCCATAGGTTGGTCAGGAGCAGCTCCAGCCACCAACGATCGGCCAGTTGACCGGCCACCAGCAGTGCGCCCCGGCGACACAGAAGACGGCCGAGGGCGATTTCCGCCAGGTGGTGCTGTAGATGGAACACGCCTTGGCGGAGAAGGAGAGGAACTGTGTTTCTTCGTAGCCTTCGTGGAAGTAGGATGTTTAGATGAAGGAGGAACCGATGGTTGTGAAGTTGCCATACGTAAAAACTCTCCACGAGAATGCTCTTTTTTCGAAGACTTGGCGTCTGACTTTTGGGCTCGAGATTTAGCAGAACCCGACGAAGGGTGAGCCATAGAGTGGGCAGGCGAAAGTGGTGAGGTTGAACGGGCGATCTTTGCGCTGGCCGATCTGACGACCGTGGTACTAAAGGTGAGGTCGCAAGTCTGCGTGGCCGCCTCCTTTGTTGGCCGAGGAGAAGCAAGGACAGAGCTGTATTTTCCTTTCTGAGGCACAGTGGGCTGTCGACTGGCGAGTAACTTTCGAGCAGCAAAGGTCGACACCTTTTCCTTCACTCTTATTTCCTGGATGAGTTTTTCGTCCTTAAAAACGGGGCAATCTCGAGAGGAAGCAGCGTGGTGACCCACACAGTTGATGCAGCGAGGGGATGGAGGTGGACAAGCACCCTCATGGGCATCCTTGCGACACGTAACACATTTGGCCGGATTGGAACAGGACTGGCTGGTGTGATTGAACCGCTGACATCGATAGCAACGTGTAGGGTTTGTGACATAAGGGCGAACGGAAATTATCTCATAGCCTGCTTTGATTTTTGATGGGAGTTGAACTTTGTCAAATGTCAAGAAGACAGTGCGGGTTGGAATGATGTTCGAGTCAACCCTTTTCATAACCCGATGAACAGCTGTGACGCCCTGGTCAGACAGGTAGTGCTGAATTTCTTCGTCAGACAATCCATCGAGGGAGCGTGTATAAACGACTCCACGCGAGGAATTTAAGGTATGGTGCGGTTCCACCCGGACAGGGAAGGTGTGGAGCAGAGAAGTACGCAGCAATTTTTGAGCCTGGAGGGCACTGTGTGTTTCCAACAACAGGGTGCCATTCCGTAATCTGGAACAAGACTTTACAGGACCCGCAATTGCGTCGACACCTTTCTGAATAATGAAAGGGTTGACCGTGGAAAAGTCGTGACCTTCGTCAGACCGAGAAACAACAAGGCACTGTGGCAACGATGGAAGAACCGTCTGTGGCTGAGACTCAGTGAACTTACGTTTGTGAGCAGACATAGTGGAAGGTGAGGAAACCATTGCGGAAGAATCCCCCATGATTACCGGCGTCTCCGATGGCGCGCTCCTCCCTTGTGGGGGCCCTCACCGAGGGGACACCCGCCTTAGGTGATTGTTCACACCTCAGGTCACACCTCCCGACAAACGGACGGAGGGACCAATCGGCACTTTCGGAAGGTATCAGCTCGGGTAATCACCCCTCCCTGGGCCTGGCCGTTACCAGGGGGTACGTACGTGTCCTACCTGTCTACCCAGGGCGGGGAATTACGCGTTACCCCGTCACCGGCTACGCATGGAAGTGCGTGGGTCGGCCTTCAGACACGCACAGGGAGGAAGAAAGAGACAGGGAAAGGAAAGAAGAGAGGTCTCAAACGCCGCAGCGGAGAAAAGGGTAAAGAGAAGAGGTAAAGAGAAGAGGTAAGGGAAAGAGAAGGACGAAGAAAGATGAAGACAAAAAAGCAAGGAAGGCGAAGAGTGCGGTACATTTACAAGCGTTTCCTTTAAATCGGATGGTAAGTGTTTCATACCTGCCGCCGGGTCTACGCCAGAGCGCTTCGGCCAAAGTTCGTGTGGCCCGGGGTTGTGTGACTGACGTCACGCTCAACGCGTTCTGTGATTGGCGGCGCGGCACCGGGTCGTGTGCAAAGAGCGACGCACGTGGCAACCGAGGCCCAGCCCCGCGGTTTTTTGGTGGGAACGAGCCTTACACAAGTTTCTGCACGTGCGCAACTGGCGTGACGTATAATTCCCTACCGGCCAAATACATAGGGTTTGATGAACAATTACTTGCTACGTCAATGCCACCACTTGGTAGCACCCGGCAGCAAATTTATCTACGTTCGCCATAAATCCCGCTAGTGGCAGCATACACCACGGACACACACTATACATAGTAAAATCAGATCCGGCATCCGTATGTTATACTGAGGGGGAGAAAAAAATTTATTTTCTGACATTCTGAACGAGATGTTTTAAAATTTATCGTACAGTAATACATTTGTGGGACTGAGAACCATGAAGCACCTAATCGTCGATTGTTAGACAGTAGCATTTATTCATGCTTCTGACATCTGTTGGGTCAGTTTATCTGTACTGTAGGGCCACATTGTACTTATATCTGTACACTCACGGAGCTGTCACTGGTTTCTCTGATATTCACTTAAATATAGGGGGCCGAAGACTAAGTGCTCTTGGCCCTTACAGCTCTTAGCGCCTCACTTGTCTTCTAGTAAAGTCACGTTGTCGGCAAATGGTACCAACTGAATTTAATCATTTACGCAAACTGCTGTATATGTCTGGAGTTCGCTGTCTACTGTGAAGAAATCGGCTTTCCAGTGGAGTAGCAACGAGAACTCTATTGAACGTGTATTAAGTGCTAACAGAAAAGAAAATTACCTGGAAAAGTTGGCCGCCAAGAATTTACGGCATTCAAGACGAAATCCGTTGTCACAAAAGTGACGAAATCAAGCGTGACTACAAGCCAACAGGGAAGTGTATAATAACCGTAAGTTTTTAGGTGGATGCAACGTAAGAACGCCCGATTTTCGGCCCAGAAGTTTATTAGTTAACTAACAACACATGAATTAGGAACCTTGCCGAGAAAAATACAAAACCACGAAAACTAAGTTACACAAAAAACGCGAAACGAAGGGTAGTGGAAGCTCAAAACATTATTCCGTTCTTACCATAAACTACTTAATTATGGACAAAACAACGAAATCAACAAAACCATTTCTTCCTTTTTGCAGAGAAGTAACGCCTATTATTATTATTACTATTATTATTATTATTATTATTATTATTATGGACAGCTGCTGATGAATGTGTTGACCATAGCTGTTAGATAGCAGACGTTATTAATTTCGAGCTATCACATTTATCTGAATTTAAAAATTTGTCAACACCCAGAACGTATACCTGCGAGGGACTACAGGCACATCGAAACAATGCCCGACGGAAAGTGGTGCTATTTTCTGTTCGTTCCACATTATTCTAATGGAAGCTTTCAGCAATCAGATGACTGTAGCATTACGGCAAATAACAAACAGCGAATTATTAAACACCCGACAGGGAAATTTAACACTATTCGCCATTCGTTTGTTAGCAACAATTCTATTTTGTAATTAAAGTACGACAATGGATTAGGAGCAGGTCTGCCGTGAGTTAGGCGACAAACCAGACAAAAGCGTGCAGAACAACACCCACAGCTTCCTGAAACTCCAGCACAGGCCACCTGCCCGCCTTACCTTCCTCTGGTACTCACGCGGAGAAGAGATGCTCTGGCGGCGCACTGCTCTCCGTACGGCTGCTGCGTCACAACTGGGCCGCACAGACAGCTGGGGCGCGCGGCTGCCCCCACCCGGCTCTGACGTCACGGGGCGGCGTTGCCAGCTCGGCCCGCGGCAGGCGAGGAACGGCTGCAGCACAGCCAGCGCGGCGTCTACGTCGGTGTCGGCACTGCCGGGCTGCCTGCCTCCATCCCTCCCCCTCGTACCGCGCTATACAGCTGGCAGCACACACCTCCTTCGCATGGCGTTCCAAACACCGACTTTCTTATATCGACTTCCCGATACCGCTTCTGGGTGGTTATATAAAGCCTTAAAAATCGATTTTTGGAAACCGCTTCTAGTTGCCTGTTTTCCAATTACGCAATCGATTTTCGCTTCCAAGTAAACGCATACGGTTTTCAAACATGCTTGGGCTGAGAGGTTTCTTCTTATTTTTAAAAACTTTCAGGTAATATGGACGGAGTGGCTTTTTGTACAGTGAAGGGCAAGTAGAAATATTAGACCAACTATTTACACCTCGTCTACGCGCATAGGAACAGCAGTTGCACAGACTGGTGCCATATTTAACTGGGCAGCAAATGCGTTTCAGGCCTTAACATGTAACCACGAGACCGAAAAGCAGTTTGCGAAATTCGGTTTTCGTCTTTCCGATGAGGTGTCGCATGTAGAAGCCATTTTAAGGCATGTACACACCAGGACCTAGGCTAGCGTCACCAGAAGCCCCGTCTTTAATGGGAATGGCCATTTTTTCGTTCTGTGTCCCGCTGACTATCCAATGGGAGGCAAAATGCCCCGGCTTTTTCGTAATCAGAAGTGACATTTTGTTTCATTTTGTGTTTTTAATTATTTCTACGTCAATTTCGCATGACAGACTTTTTTTTAAAATTTGGTGAGTCTTGCTTTGTCTAGAATTCAAAGATGGAATACAGAAGCTGTATTTTGGTCACAGGATGAGGACAGGTGTGGACAGAAGATTTCCCGTCATCACGCTCGGTGAAAGTGACTCAAGCGTGAGCTTCGCGATTCGTATCCATCACTTACTACTGCAGAAATAACGGACGGATGTAACAAGTTTTCGTTAAACAACGTTACAGGGCTATCAACGTGCAATTCTACTTGCAGTTACGAACTAGCTATTCACTGGTAGATGACATACAGTTGCAGAAGATGTGACCGACACGATGTCTTCGGACTGTTTGAGAGAACAATGAGAAGCAGGCGGCAGTTTCAACACTAGATTCGGCAAACTTGCTTCGGTGCGCTCCAATCTCTGTTGTCCGTTGTGTGAAACTAGCTTGAGCGCGTTAAAACGGGGAAACGAAACTAGTCTTGCTCTAAAACCATGGAAGACAAGTTTGCTTTTTTGAAGGAAACTACGACTATACGAAAGTAAAATGTGCTGCGACGTTCAGTTTTTTTCCACTGAACAAACATGGAGGGCTTGCCGATATACCGCATCACACGAAGAAAAAGATGTACCCGTGAGCAGTTTCTTCGGGAACAGACAGTGTAACTTCTTGCTCTGGTAGTAAAAAATGGCTCTGAGCACTATGGGACTTAACATCTATGGTCATCAGTCCCCTAGAACTACTTAAACCTAACTAACCTAAGGACAGCACACAACACCCAGCCATCACGAGGCAGAGAAAATCCCTGACCCCGCCGGGAATCGAACCCGGGAACCCGGGCGTGGGAAGCGAGAACGCTACCGCACGACCACGAGATGCGGGCGCTCTGTTAGTACGAATGAACTACAAACAGGAAGATGAAAGCATCGCTACCGCGAAACACACACGTTCTTTCCGTTAAAGGACTGCATGGTTCTTGTGATCCGAGAGCTGTTTCAGAAGAAACATGTTCTAGGACAAAATGCGAGTCCATCTCAGTGAACGTTTTATGGCCTTACGCAGTGCGTTGAGTCACGATTTGAAGATGCAAAGTATCTGCCTGTGATGGCTGATGATGCATCAAATGACAAAACCTGAAAGCTGGTACCGATTCTAGCTCGATAATTCACTCGTGCAGAAAGTTGGTCAGCGCAACATAATCTCCCTTATGAACAATGGCGGAGAAGCGGTAGCATTATTAGCTAACTGTAGTCTGGGTATTTTAAAAAAGAAAAATATAGTTTACGAGATTGCCACATTTTGTGCATATAATTGTAATTTCAACGTTGGTAGGCACAAGATAGCAGGAACAATGTTTATTGCAAACTGAACAGCGTTCTCTAGATGAGCACTGAAGGCATCCGTTGTGCTGTCCACGTGGTACAGAGCGGTGGTAGAGTGCAGAAATTCTCCCCACTCACACAGAAACAACAGCGAATTAAGTTTTTCCAGTATTTTCACATTTACACTCAGCTTGCGGAGAAACTGAAATCCTTCTGTGATTTCGTTGATGCTGAATACAAACAAGTTCTAGGTAGTATTAACACTAGATGGTTGTCATTGTTGCCGGGAGTTTTAAGAGTTATTGATCTGTATAAACCTCTGAAACCTTATTTTCTGTCTCAGGATAGGTGTCTCACATCGGAGCAAATTTTGTGAGAACCCACAGACACGTCTTTGCCCTCATTTCACACAAAGCTAATGAAAATCTTTTCACATTCAGTCCAAAAGTTTGAAACAACTACGATTTCAGTTACACATTCAGCTGAAGAGGTAGAGCTGCTTAAAGAAAAAATCGGTGACAGGAAATTTGGTAAACTTCCAACTTCAGTTGGTTTGTCGATTTTTAATTAACTTGGTAAAGGAAGGCATTTTCAGTCCGGTATGAGCCAGTTATCAATTTATTTTATGACACTTTTGTGACTTATTTAGAGAAGGGAAGTTGTGTGTTTCATCCTCTGAAATCGTTTCATTGGGTAACACTGAAAATTTCCGTTTCTTGGGCTTAACTGTTAAATTGTCTGAAATTCCTAAGACAGTAGACTGATGTGCAACATTTCAGTTGAGACAGGATGCCTGAACAACATTGTATCCCAGAAACTTGAGGAATGGGAAAAAGCTAATTTGGAAACTCTTGAGAGATGGTGTGATGTATTCCATACACTTTAAAGTACAGGTACTTTATGTAAAAATATAGAGATGCATGTGAGGTTTGGTCTGCTTCACCAGGCACAAATGCTGTTGTGGAATGAGTATTTTCAACTGTGAATTCGTTTTGAATTTTTAAGAAAAACCGTTTTACGACGAACTATTGAAGCAATTGTAATAGTTAAGACTCGTTATCAAGATCTTACCTACAAGGATTTCTGCAATCTGCTACTAACCTAGTCAAAGCTTTCGAAAGCTGTTAGGTCTTCTGATAAGTACCAAGTTACTAGCAGTGCACGCCGTACAGTAGCTAAACGGTTTGCGTATTTTTGATGTCTATATTATCGTTCATTTGTCAGAAATCGTTCTTTCAGCTTCTCAGTATTTTCAATCGTAATCAGTTCCTGGAAAAATCAATGAATCATCATATAAGGCAGTGGCATTACAAGCATGTTTTGAAGTGCATTGTTTGAATGTGTCTATGTGTATGAAGTTTAGTTTTTATGTATGTTAGTAAAGCAATGCAGTCATATATGCAGAATATTATATATATAGTTACGAAACTTTATTCGTACTTCACCCTTCTTTTCCTGATGATGCTTTGTATAAAAACGGCAATTCAGAAAAAGTTTATTAACTCTAGAAAGATCATCGCCGGTAAAACGAACCCATTTGCTTCTGAAAGAACTCCCAGTAACTAATCAAACTACTTTAAGAATGTCCTAATACTTGTGAAAGAGGATTCCACTGTGATCCGACGCCAAACTTCACTGTCTCGACTTCAAAGAATGTCATTTCACTATCGTTAGATGTCTGAGTTCCACTCATCTACCACTAACAGACTGCCTCAGTTTGCACGTGTAGCTGTAAATACGCCATTATCTTCCGGTGGACGCAATGAATACAAATGTCAAGGTTGATTGACAACATAGGAAATCCAAGTAGGGGAATTCCAGAGACACTTCGGTGAGAAAAAAATGGTAGGAGTTTTGTAAGTGGAAAGTACACTTACGGAAACGCTCGATGTTCCAGATACAGAACCTGCACAGAAGCCTTAAGCGAATGATAAATACAGGCAGACCACTTAAACTGGAATCATTAAAAATTTTAGGAATCCAAAGTACTTGCGAGTTGAAACGAGGAACGAAATTAGATAATTCCGACAGAGAAAATGGGAGCTCAACTTGGAATCGACTAAAGTACAGGTACGAACAATTGTGGATGAATAGCCGGCTCAAGAAAGTGCAGAAGAAATCTACAGCAGAATTCCTGCGTCTGTGATGAAACGAAAATTAAGATGCACTGCGATGAAAAAACAGAAGAAAATGAGAACGAGAATGGCCCGAAACTACGAAAGACGCAATGATAATACAATGCTAAACAGCATCTTCTACATCCGCTTCTGCATCTATATACTCTGCAAACGACCGTGGCAGAGAGTACGTCCCACTGCACCAGTTATTAATGGTTGTTCCTGTTCCATTCACGAATGGAGAGTGACTGAATGCCTTTGTACGTGTAGTAATTATTCTAATCTTACCTTCACGATCTCTATGTGAGCGATACGTAGGGGGATGTAGTATAGTCATAGCATCACCATCTAAAGCACCTTCTTGAAACTTTAACAGACTTTCCGGGATAGTTTGTGTCTGTCTTTACAAGTCTGGAAGTTCACTTCATTGCGAAACTCTGTTACACTCCGACGGGTGAGAGAAACCTGTGAGCATTGGTGCTGCCCTCCTGTGTATACGTTCAGAGTCCCTTGTTAGTGCTATTTGGTGCGGGTCCCACACACTTGAGCAGTATTCTAGAACCGGTGGTACGAGTGGTTTGTAGGCAAAGTCCACCGTACGCTGACCGCTCTTCCCCAGTATTCTACCAGTAAACGGAAGTCTGTCACCTGCTTTACCTACAACTAAGCGTATTCCATCTCATACCAGGTACTTTTTATGTGTCGGCCGATTCCAACAGTTACTCGATATTATAGTCATAGAATACTACTTTTTTCGATTTCTGGAGGCACATTTTTACATTTATGAACATTTAAATCAAGTTGCCGTCTTTCCACCGCTACGAAATCTTATCAAGATCTGACTGAATATTTATGCAGCTGCTTTCAGACAATACATCATAGATAACTGGATCTGAAAAAAGTCTGAGTTTACTATTAATATTTCGTCTTCCGCAGAGATAGCGATGTGGTCTGACCTTGCAGCTGTGTTAAGGGCAACCTACAGTTCACAGGAGTTTCTGCAAACGTGACGTCATTTTGACGACAGAGGGGGAGCGGATGAATTAGTGGTATCAGAAGCACCCTCGGCCACACACCGTTAGGTGGCTTGTCGGATATTGCTGTAGGTGTGTGTAGAAACCCGCCTGCTTGGACAACTTTCCACGATGCTTAGTCAGGAGATTTGAGTAGACTGCACCTGTGGCGGTGTTCCCTTTTACAAGCATAATCTGTCAACACACCGCCTTGGCAGACCCTCCCTCAACTCTCCCAACCATAAAAAAACCACCAGCACCTTGCCCAGTGCTGGCTCTTCACCTTTTTCGGCGGTAATGAAGTCAATCTTTTCCACTGCTTACTCGCTGTTCCCCTTTGTCTTGGGATGTTTAAGTGGCTAAAGAAGTTTTTACGACCATAAGAAACTACAGTCGTTCAGTCATAGCTGCAGGCTCTTTGATTGCCGTGGGAGATGTATGCTTGAAACTACAACATATGAAATATTAGTTCACTTTATTACAAGAATGATAATAAGATTTACTTAACTTTATATAGTCCTTTGCCACACGGATGATCCGAATATTTATGACTGTCTTCGAACAATAAAGCATCACTTGATCACACAATTACAAACCGATCCCTTACAGTATAAGTACAACATTTACAAAACAGTTCCGTCTGAGAGTTTAATAGCACTCTTGTCCTAACTAGATGAGGACTGCTTCATCGCAGGTCACTAACTGAGCAGAGCGAGTCCTTGTTTGGCTCAATACCGACCTCTGTGTGATGGCGGTGCAGTGCTTAGAGGCGGGGCGTGTTCTTAGGAGCCTCTCTCATTTGTCATTACGGATTGCAGCAAGACATCGCTCACGTCTGTGGTATCAACACGCTTTGCCGATTTTGGTGTGGATCGCGATCTTCGGACGATAAGAAGTCACCTGTATTGGCCTGACATAGCCACAATATTTCCACCGATGGCTCTGAAAGCTGATGTGTGGAGTTGGTCCGTTGTCAGAAAAGGCGGGCAGCCATTCTAACAGTCGAAGTAAACCATCAGCTCGTTTACATTGTGTCCAGTGAGTAATGCCGTTTCGAAACACTGACACCAGCTAGCACATCTCGAAAACACGTCACTATCAGTAACATTTGTTGTAGTAAAATGAAGAAAAGCGTAATTTTAGTGGTTGAAGATGTACTTTAATCTGAGACGTTTATCTGGGAAAGACGTGGCCTAGAAAAACTAGCTCGTAAATTGTCTTTTGTACACATTAAATATGGCTACATTTTATGTATAGCTGAGACCATGCTACCTCTTTATTCTGTTGCAAATGTGTCCGTCAGTTCTACGCTTTTTATTTTGAACGGTAATTTGCTTTGCCAGATGATCAATGTGTGAATATTTATTCGCATTTGCGAGTTTCACACTTAATATGTAGATATGAAAATTATTGACAATGACAACCCAGACCTGATACGCACACCTCCAGACAGAGGGAACTGATACGCACACCTCCAGACAGAAGGAACTACTGTATGTACAAAATAATATTTAAGGACTAACTGCAATTAACTTAATAAAGAAGTCCCAGAACCTTTACAGACGTGAAGGTGAGATGGTAGGACGCGAGTCACCTCCGTAGCTACCCTCTGCTCTGTAACTCAACGCTTACAACCGCTGCCTCACAATCAACCGCTGGAAGATCAGCCCCCGCACCGTAAACTGACTGTAATGAAGGCTTTAGCAGCCGATACGTCCTTATATGACGTCTGATAAAACATCAGAAAGAAAGTGTCGTGTTTTAAAAAATCTTCCATGTAGAGTTGCCCTGAAACGGTGCTGTTTCATAATACGGAATTTAGGACCTCCTATCCAGTAGCAGCCATGACAAATGATTACGTTTTTTTATGGATAAATAATTATAACAGTCACGTGCAAATGTCTTCAACTCACGGGGTAACAGTGTGATAAGTTTCTTTTTTTAACCATTCTTGACGGCCCACATAAAGTCTTGTCTTCCGCCATTTCCTTTTTTTGTCTTCACAGGAACACAGCCGACCAATCGAGCAGAACCGTTGTTCCAGCTCCTAGTACTGGAGACGCTGTCCAATGCTCGTACTGCATGCCTGGACTGCACACTTGCGAAGGGCGTTTCAGTTTTCCAATACCTATGTACCCTAAAATGGATCACAGAGTTTCGTGGAGTGCAACTTAATAAATAATGACTCCGAAATGCACCACTTACGCTTCGCGGAAACTGAATATAACCTGGCGTCTACTGCGACTGCTGTTTCCCACCAAACACAAAACGACACAACTGAAGTCATGAGAAAAGTTACTGACTTCTAAATGACGGGAAAATTCTCCGTACAACTTCGTATGCATTACGTAGCTAAAAATGAAATTTCCATCCCGATGACAAATTTATTACTGTCTTCATTTGCATACTGACGAGTGAACCATCATTTGAATTCTGAGTTCCGTATAACACTTTACAGGTTTGCATCAGAAGATCACGTGATCAGAAACACCTAAAGAGTGAATAGTAAAGATATTGTTTTCCGACGCAGACTGAATGCACATTTAACACCACATGACTAATCTTGCTGCACGAATTTCGTGAAAGGAAATACGGACCAGTACTGTACGAGATGTGTCCACACTAGGAATAAGAAAATACCGCACCCATCATCTTTGACCGACGAAGAAAATGCCGGATAAACCACTCACGAAAACGCTGTATGCGTAAAATACGTGTAGTAACAAGGACTATTTAGTTTGTTTCCATCACAGCACATTCATACACTTCACCAAATCACAAACTGCCCTTTCAGTCTCAGCTGCAGAAAAGTGTCAGCACACCCCGCCTTGCAAGCAACAATGTGGGAGGGAAACAAACGTCAGTGTTGTGTTCTGCCTCTGCACTGGGAGTAGAGAGAGTCCCGTGAAATCACGACACAGGTCAAAGCCAGTGTGTGGCGTCGCTGGGACACTCGGTGGGGAGTCTTGTTTTACGGTACGTGGTTGTGCCCTAGCAGTGTTAAGATTTTAATTTGGAAGGCATGATATATACGGCAAAGTGCGTTGAATGTATTGCAAGTCTGGACATCGGAATATACTCCGTTCATCACATTAAACTTCATGTAAACATTACACTACGTACTCTTCCGCGTTTGCTGGAACCTCTTTGTATTTAGTTTCAGGAGGAGCAGATGCCAAGCGGTCACAAGTGCAATCAAGTACGATGATGAGGTTTCGTTTTATGCTGTGCGTATCGACTTGTGCTGTAATACGGGACAACAGCTTTACCGGCGCGTGTAGCTCTGACAGCGCTGGCCGGGCAAGTGGTCCAGCTAACGTGCACTGGTGTGAGCAGTGGCGGTTCAGACGTAAACAGAGACGAGCAGAGGACAATACAGCTTTGGATGTGAATTCTTAAACAGAAGGAAATAATATATTGTAAAACTCGGGTGATTTTCTCCTTAGGTGACCGGACGGAAAATATAACATGCCATCGATATTAGCGAACATAGTATTTTAATTAAAAGCAGGAGTGATGAAAATTCGTGACTAACGAGGGTAAGTTTTCCACATGAGCTGCGTGTGGCGTAAAAGCGCAGTTTAGTAGCGCAATGTAGTAAAATACGTAAGCCACTGAAGGTATCGGAGTCAGTTGTCCGGTAATCTCTGAACTCGTACCACATCTGACACCGCTGAACACACTTCAGTACAGCTAGGTTGATAACGAGTCATCAGAGACAGAACCCCAAGCCAGAAAAGTGTCCACATTTCCTCCTCCTACTCTTTCGTGACGTGCTGTTCTGCAGTTCGCCATCGTTAGGCAGCGACGTGTCACAAAGTTTCGCGCATTAGTTGCAGTACGTTTGACAGCGTAATGTCTTGTTATTTCTCGCGACAAATCCCTTAACTTGGCTCCATATCAATTCTGTCGGGTTCAGACTGCAGTGTTACGACCACAACTCTAAAAATAATCCATTTGTACAGCGTGCTCGACGCCATCAAAATTGTCTTCCATCTTTCTGCGACATTTATCACTCTGGCTCTTATGAGACCACATCTGTCCTACAAAACAATGGGCATATTCAAACAGAGTACTTTTCAATTTTTTCCAAAAAATTTAATCACGTAATGTTTTATCTTCAACGATATTTTGCAATCTTTCATAATATATCTGTAATTAAGAATGTATACTTGCAATGAAAACCAGAAATTTTCGTGTGATATGTAATTGTAAACTACAAGATGTGCATTTTTCTTAAAATTGGTGACGAACAAGTTAATTGCCATATATGGCTCAAAACCATATCAATCAAAACCACTAAAAATAAACGCAAAATATATCTATTTAAAACAGCAGATAAAAATTCTGCTTGATGCCTTCCTAAGAGAGAGTCCATTCCTCCCAAGCTAATTATGTAAGTGTAGACCAGATATGGCTCAAATTCAAAGATACAGTATCGACAGCAATGGATTCATACCATCTAAGTTAATAAGCGACGGGACTGATACATCATGGTACACAAAACACATCAGAACACTGTTGCAGAAGCAACGAAAAAAGCATGCCAAATTCAGAAGAACGCAAAATCCCCAAGACTTGCTAAGTTTCACGGAAGCTCGAAATTTAGTGCGGACGTCTATGCGAGATCCTTTTAATAGTTTCCACAATGAAATATTGTCTCAAAATATGGTAGAAAACCCAAAGAGAATCTGGTCGTATATAAAGTACACGAGTGGCAAAAAACAGTCAACACCGCGATAGCGATGGAGAAGTTACCGATGATGGTGCCACTGAAAAACCACAGCAGCTGTTAGCAAGAGTGACGTAAGTAGGTAGCTTAGGTGTTGCGACACAACTCAAATCACTTAAGAAAGGCAATTCTTCCGGTCCAGATGGTATACCAATCAGGTTCCTTTCACAGTATGCAGACACAATACCGCCTTTCTTGGCAATCACATACAACTGCTCACTTGACGAAAGGCCTGTTCCTGAAGACTGGAAAGTAGCACAGGTCACACCAATACTGAAGGAAGGAAATAGGAGTAATCCATTTAATTACAGACCCATATCACTGACCAATTTGCAGGAGGATTCTGGAGCACGTAATGTACTTTAACATTATAAATCACCTTGAAGAAAATGATTTATTGATACATAACCAACACGGATTCAGAAAATATCGTTCTTGTTCAACACAGCTAGCTTTCCATTCCGATGAAGTAATGAGTGCTGTCGACATGGGATCTCAGATCGATTCCATATTCCTAGATTTCCATAAGGTTTTCGATACCGTTCCTCACAAGCGAGTATTAAATTGCGTGCATATGGAGTATCGTCTCAGTTGTGTGATTGGATTCGTGATTTCCTCTCCGAGAGAGGTCACAGTTCGTGGCGATAGACGGAAATCATAGAGTAGAACAGAAGTGATACAAGGCGTTCCGCAAGGTAGTGTCATAGGGCCTCTGCTGTTCCTGATTTACATACTTTATCTAGGAGATATCTGAGCAGCCCCCTTAGACTGTTTGCAGATGACGCTGTAATTTACAGTCTAGTGAAGTCATTAGACGATCAATTCCAACTACAAAATGACCTAGAGAGAATTTCTGTATGGTGCGAAAAGTGTCAATTGGCACTAAGCAAAAGAAAAGTGGGAGGTCATCCACATGGGTACTAAAAGAAATCCGAGTAATTTTGGGTATACGATAAATCGCACAAATCTTAGGGCTGTCAATTCGACTAAATACCTAGGAATTACAATTACGAGCAACTTAAATTGGAAATATCACATAGATAATATTGTGGGGAAGGCGAAACAAAGACTGCGCTTTGTTGGCAGAACAGGTCACACTAAAGAGACAGCCTACATCACACTTGTCCATCCTCTGCTGGAATATTGCTGCGCAGTATGGGATCCTTACCAGGTAGGATTGACGGAGGACATCGAAAAAAGTTCAAGGAAGGGCAGCTCATTTCGTGTTATCGCGAAACAGGGGTGAGAGTGTAACTGATATGATACGCGAGTTGGGCTGAGAGCCACTGAATCAAAGGCAGTCTTGATTGAGGAGAGATCTATTTACGAAATTTCAATCTCCAACTTTCTCTCCTGAATGTGTAAATATTTTGTCGACACCCAACTACGTAGGAAGAAATGATCATGATATTAAAATAAGAGTAAGCAGAGCTCGAACGGAAAGATATAGTGTTCCTTTTTCGCACGCGCCATTCGAGAGTGGAATGGTAGAGAAGTAGTATGAAAATGGTTCGATAAACCCTCTGCCAGACACTTGAGTGTGAATTGCAGAGTAACCATATAGATGTATATGTAGATGTGATGAGTTTCATATTTAAATGCTTTAGGTATTCAAACCAAACAAAGAAAATTACGCACCACGTGGAGCGTAGAACCACCGCCCGCCGGCACACACGATGGTCAGTCTACGACCCTGTCCATCACGCCACGCATATAGTTAACACCTCCCTTATTTCTGATACATAGTCCTACTCGAAAAAAAGTCAAAAGCTGATTATTGTCTGTAATCTTGTGAAGAACATTAACTACTTGTTTCTCGCCATTAACGGTGTTCCACGCGCGTGTTTCACTACGAAGCAGGAAGCAGTGTCGTCCATTTTCGCGGTACGTATGAACAGCGAGACAATCAGAGCACAAGTACTGGTTACAGAGACTGTGACTGTACACAATTTTTAAGATAAAAGTTACGTAGGTAAAGTACGATTAAGATAGACGTTGATGGCTGTTAATACGTCAGAATGTCTGAAAGGTTCTTCCGCACTGACATACTAGTAAGCTACCGAACACTCAAGTCGGACCTACTTCCGAGAGCGGAGCACCACCAGTGGTAAGAGAGCTACGGCTGCTGACCAATCATCACGCTTGCGTTTGTTTGCATCTGGTTTGCTCTTATGATTAAGTACATGCTACATACGAACCCCGTAGCCCCACCCTTTATTTCGCATTCACGTTTATGCTCTTATCCGTCTCTCAGCCGTATCTTCTTATTCCACACCAACCTACACCTCTTGCTGTGCTACGGAGTACTGAAAGCTTGTTCCAACAAATAAGTAGGATTCTCAGCCACATATGAATTTTTCCAGATAGACTGAAATACGCTGTTGTTCAACAACGGCATAAAAAAGGGGGATAGGTCTGATGCTAACAACTACCACCCAGTCTTAGTCCTGACATCTTTATCCAAAATTCTTCAGGAGCAGAATCTCTTATCTGTAAAAATGACATACTAATTAAATGTCAGTTTGGTTTTCAGAAAGACTTTTCAACAGAAAATGCTATATATGTGCTTTCACTGATCAAATATTAAATGCACTGAATAACCGAACTTCATCCATTGGAATATTTTGTGACCTCTCAAAGGCTTTTGATGGTGTGAATCATGAATTTCTTCTAGACAAGCTTAAGTATTGTGGCATGAGTGGGACAGTGCACGAATGGTTTAATTCATATTTAACTGGAAGAAAGCAGAAGGCTCAAATTAACAGTACAAATAGTCTGCGAAAACCAGCGGAGTCCTTTAACTGGGGAGGTATCAAGAACGGTGTCCCACAGAGTTCAGTCTGTTTCCTTGTTGGTCTTAATATACATTAATGACTCGCCACTCTGTATTCATGAAGATGCAAAGCTAGTTCTTTTTGCTAATGATACAAGTACAGTAATCACACCCAAGGAAATTGTAAATAATGTCTTTCACAAAATTACTAAGTGGTTCTCTGCAAGTGGACACTCATTAAATTTTAAGAAAAAACAGTGTATACAATTCTGTGCAGTAAATGGCATAAAAACATTGATAAATATAGGCTATGAACGCAAGTCTGTTGCTAAGGCAGGGTATTCAAAATTTCTGGATGTGTACACTGATGAGAAATTGAATTTGAAAAAACATCGATGATCTGCTGAAATAGGTTGAGCTACTTACGCTACTGCGGTTATTGCAAAATATTGGTGATGAACATCATTAAATTAGCCTACTATGCCTATTTTCATTCACTGCTTACACATGGTATCGTATTCGGGGGCAATTCGTCACTAAGAGGAAAAGTATTCATAGCACAGAAGGGTGTGATCAGGCTAACAGCTGGAGCCCACCGAAGATCACCTTGTGGACGTTTATTTAATGAACTTGAGATATTCACAGTACCTTCGACATACATATATTCATTTATGAGATTTGTCATTAATGACCCACCCCAATTCAAAAGTAACAGCGAAGTGCATAGCTACAACACTAGAAGAAACCATTATCTTCACTACTCTGGATTAAATCTCACTTTGTCACAAAAAGGTGTGAATTATGTTGCCACAAAAGTATTTGGTCATTTACCAAATAGCATTAAAAATCCGGCAGATATCTAACCAACATTTAAAAGAAAATAAAAGTATTCCTGAATGACAACTCCTACTCAATAGATGAATTTTTAAACATGAAGTATTAACTATAAAAATATTTACTATTTTGTGCAAAGAAAACTTATGTTCAAGTGACACATACCACATCGTTACGAAATGTATTAATGCTCTATGCAACAAGGATCAATTTATGTATGTATCTATGGATGCAGGCTAATTTGTCAACAAAACTCATATTTCAGGGAGGTGGCTATCGTATCAGCCCTTCTTTGTGGAAGTTTGTCTACAACCACCTGCATTGCTATTTTTCATTTACTTACACAAAAGACGATGAAATTACTCTTAACGTATTAATGACAAGATATCCGCTTGCTGTGATATAAACTGTGTATTCCTTTCTCTACGCAACAGCAACACACTTCATACTGTAGGCAACTACAGATGTAACAATGCGTTCTTCTTAAAGCCGCAACAGTTGAATAATTCTTTATTTGTCCTAATAAAGTATTACTCAGCAGCACCCGTTTGGTTTGTCTAGAACATGTATGTGAATCTTCAGTTTCTCCCAGCTTATTTTTTGATGGAACAGTCCACAGGTGACCTGCCTGTTCGTAGTGTCCGACGGGCACGCTATGAACCGAAAGTACAGCTATGGACTGTTCCATCAAGAATATATGTAACAGTTGAGTTCTGCAGCGAGATTTGTAGCTGATACTCTGTATCTTGATATCGTTCTGAGCATTGACAAACACTTATCAGAAGAGATTCTGAGGATGGCTGGTTTTACTGCCAAAGTGTTTCAGTACTGGTGCTTTACGTGGGATACTGCTTCACTCGTCCAGATACCCCCTTATCAGAAAACCGACTACTTTTTTGGTAAGTGTACGGCACAGTCACTGCCTGGAGATGCACGATTATTAATAGAAGTGAAGACTAAGTCCCTAACGCCGGGAATTTTGACAACTTTTCTAGCAAGAGGATCAATTTTAGGTCAACGTAAGAATTCATTCATTTCTGCACTTACACATATAGAACACAGACGAAATGGAGGGTAACATTATCTGTCTTACTGACTACCCAACAGACTACCTTGTCACCAAAAACATTTCTCTAGAAAAGTGAAGATATCGAAATTAAATGGAACAGCGTTCTGTACTAAAGCACATTTGCGTGACTTAACGTGCTGACGATTGCTAATGCAGGACTGGGGGAAAGACGCGAACAGATTAGTTGTACTAAATTCGGCAGTTTTCGTGGAGCCGACTGCTTCGGGAAATATCTGATTCAATGCTCCACTATGGAACTGTCAAAATGCGTCTAGCTTGGTTTGATTTCAAACCATTAGGAATAGGATCAGACTGTCCCAAGGTCTACGCAGTATCCTGACGTAAAGTAATTGTTTAATTCCTCAAGAGTCGAAGTTGCCATAGCATCTTATCTACTTGCAGAAGCAGTGTTCCGTCATTCTGTTCCGTTATTCCTAACACGCACAATAATCCTTTTATGGATCACACGTGTACAAATACGAACCTATATTTCGGGGGAAAAAAATTCAACAAAATGGCGCGAATACGAGTACAAATCTCGTCCGAGCCTATGCTTTTCACTCATGCCTAAAGTCCGTAGAACAGCAGAATTAATAGGAATGTCGGTAGGACTTTAAAGTAACAAGATTTGTAATACGAAATTCGTTAGTATTCTGAGAGCGTAATAAACGAACGCGGTTTGCTTTATACGCTGTAGTCTCCATAGTGAACCTAAATGAGACCTTACAGCTACCGTGACTTTGGAAAAACAAACCAAATGAAAACAAAGAAAATAATTCAACACTACAGGAACGCATGAAAACAGTCGTCCTTACCTTATTAAGGGTGTGGGTGTAGCAGAAGAAATTCTCGGCGCAGAAACAGCAGCACGAAATCCCAACGCAGAACGTCGCACTGGACACGACTCGCTACAAATGCGACAGACGCCTGAAGCGGCAGGGCTGTGGCACGCAGTCAGTGCTGCCAACGGCTGCGAGGCCGGCAGGTACCAACTGCAGTCGGCTACGGGGGCTCACAGGGGGCAGCGCTTCCAGGGACCCCGCGCAGAACATGCGAACGTAATACGAAGACTGTCGTCCTAATTTTGTTATTGCGGACAAGCTGAAAAAAAATAAAGTAACACGTTTGTGAAAGTACTTTTAGAGCTATGTAATCCAATTCTACGCTCACTGTGACACTGCTGTGGCCACTTGAGTACCTCTCAGAAAATTATGCCCGCACCGGAGTCCAGGGAACCAGGGTTATTGTGATACCGACGCGCTACAGTACTGTTTATTGTCAACACATGGCTGTTGCCCATGCATATATTCGGTTCATTGCTTCTCAGCCCCTGTCCGCACCATTTCTAGTCATTGCTGTGGATAACAATCAAGCATTACGCTCCACCCGTCAGCAGGTTGTTTCCCACAGAATGATTTTTTTATTGTCGTCAGTTTAAACATATGCCTGCACTACTTCGCCACTTCACGTGTTGTGTGTGCACTGTGTGTCAAGATACAGTGTTTTTCCCTGTCCTGTGGAGTTCAAAGAGCCAAAAGGGAAACCTTTCATGAAAGGGACAGATTTAAAAGATACGATTCATGTATTCAAAAGATCAAGAAAAAGCTACAACTGAACAGTTTTTGAACTCACAAAAAGGCGCTTCCGGAAAATTTCTCCGACCAACAACGTCAGACAGTGAGACATAAGCGTGCTTAAAAGGCCATGTCGTTAACAGCAGCCTCTCATCGTGTGGTGCTTCAGATGCAAGTGAACACAAGCACTGGAACACGGACCTCCCGCTGTCCCACATGCGGGTAGGCCTACTGCTAGCAGTTGTGAAGCAGCCACGAGTTTGGACCCAGGCACTTGGCCTAACAGGTTTGCATCCTCAATGATAAATGAAATTTTACATAAAGGCCCTAATAACATTGTAAGTTTTGAGTATCCTTTAAACGAGAATGGAAGAAATGTTTCAACCCATTTTTAACATAAGAAGTTTACTAAATTGAGAAAAACTATGATCGTAAATGGCTTAAGTATTCGAAACCTACCGACAAAGTTCTTTGTTTTTTTATTGTAAACATATTCGATCTCCTTCAAACAAGCTATCAGGTGATGGACTCTGTGACTGGGTTCATTTAGGAAATCGGCTTCAAGAGCATGAATAATAATTTAACAACATAAACAGTACAAGAAAGTGGGTAGAATGCGAGTTAATTTGAAACAATAAAGTGGTGTTGATCATACTGACCTTGAACTACTGGAAAAAGAGAAAGAACATTAGCGTCAGGTTCTAATATGAATTATACTCACCATCAGGTACCTAGTTCAAAGTAATATTGCCTTAAAGGGAGGCAGCGACAAGCTCTATCAAGGAAATAATGGTAGTTTTCTTGGTTTGATCGAAAGACAGCAGAATTTGAACCCATTTTGCAGGAACATTAGAGGTGGGTAAAGGCTCAAGTAAGTCATGACCACTTTCTTGGAAAAAACATTCAAAATGAACTCATAAATCTGCTTGCCAACAAAGTAAAAAACAGCGTTGTTAATTCTGTAATCGAAAGTAAATAATTTTCTGACATGCTTGATTGTACTCCTGATACGTGCCACAATATACAAATGACATTGATTGTTAGGTCTCTAAATTTATCGGAAGACGCAGCGACTGTAGAAGAACACTTCCACGACTTCCTGAACGTCACTTCAGCAACAGGAGAAAGTTTGACTGAAACCGTTTTCTCGATACTAGATGAACTAGGACTCGATATTCATGACTGCAGAGGTCAAAGTTATCGAATATGAAAGGTGATGCAAGTGGTGTTCAAGCCAGAATATCAAGGTGCAAACCAAGAGCATTTTATATGCCATGTGCCAGTCACAGTCTTAATCTTGTGTAATCAGATGCGGCGTAATCTACTGCAAAAGCAGTCACATTTTCTGGTGTAATTTAAAGAATATACGTTATTTTCAGTGCGTCCACTCAGAGATGGGAAATCTTATTGTACAGGGGGCCAGCTTTAACAGCGATGAATCTTTCAGATTCAAAGTAGGGTGTAGAGTGTAAAAGCTGTTAAAGTGCCAGACGAGAGAAGTCAGAGGCGCCCATCCTGAGGTGAGCGACGGCGCTGTTGAATCGAAAACAAAGAGCGCAGCTCACTCGTTTGCTGTGGACGATTTGAAAAGCTTCGAGTTTATTGTAGGCGTTGTCGTATAGTATGGCCTTGTCTTTGCCATTAGCGCAACAATTAAGGCAGTTCAAGCCGCAAACGTTGACGTGAAAGTAGCAACTAAATCTCTCGAAAGTCTAGTTACGTTTATTGGGAATTTCCGCGAAGGAGTTTTCGTTAATGTGCAGTTAACAGCGAAAGAGATAACTGAAACTTCGCAGACTTGACCAAAATTTGGAGAAAGGAGAACTGGCAAGAAGGCGAAGCAATTTGATTATGAAGGTGACGATTTGGTTTGCAGAGCTCAACCTTCAGAGGAGACAAATAGGATCGATTTTTTCTACGCTGTCGTTGAGACAGTGTTAAAAAGTTTGAAAGAGAGGTTTCGCCAAATGGCTAAGTATTCCGGAGTACTCGACTTTTTGTTTTCTCTAGACAGTTTAAAATACATACAGGACGAAGAATTGAAAATGCTGTCTAAAAAACTTGAGAAAGAGCTAAGTGTAAACACAAATTGTGAAAGTTCGAAAGACATTGTTGCTCAGAGAAATGGCGCCCTATGACGTGAAAACTCCTACGTTAATACTGAAATACTCGAATGACGCTTCAAACCCGTTTCACGGGATTTACATCGCCCACAGAATTTAGCCAGCCGTGCCAGAAACTGTCGCCTCCGCTGAAACAAGCTTTCCACGTTCAGAGCTCGTCAAGAATTATTTCCGAAGCGGCGTGTCGGCCATGTTGTCAATAGAACACGGCGTGGTTCCAAAATTGAGTTCTGAAGATACTATTCATGAATTTGCTCTTCAAATAGCGAGGAAAAGATGTTTTGTGTATACCCTTTGTGTTTATAACCTACAACTCAGTTAATTACTTGTGAACACAGAGAGCACAGTCGAGTGATGAAAACATTGAAGCAAAATTTGTGAACCTTACCTGGTTTTGAATTTCATTGAATTGGAAGCATTCCCGTAGCAGTCTTATTATTAACATTTTTTAATAACCATAACTATTAAGATTTCTTCTCCAATTAACTATTTTCCTACAAGGACAGTAGGTCCCCTGCGGTAACAGTCTGCTGATGCACTGGTAGTGCGTTAATGACGGAAGTTAGAATTCTTTTGAACGTCACGTAGGTGTGTGGGCTGTGTTGCAGGAGGGACTGGGAGGTTGGGGGGGAGGGTGTGGGAGAGCCCCTCGCAGAACTTGGGCACACGTCCCCACGCCGGCTGAGCCCTGCTCACCCACTGCTGGCTCTGGAATTTCCTGTAAGTAGGCTTTCACGCAAACACTACTTTGTCTATTCGCACTACCCTTCTCTGTACGCGTTCAATATTCCCTGTTAGTTCTCTTTGTAATGGATCCCACACACCCGAGCGATAGTCTAGGATGGACCACACGGGTGTTTAGTAAGGTGGCTCTCTTGTAGACTCACCGCATTCATCCAGTGATCTCGTCCACTCTGCCATCTAGTTTACCTACAACTGAGACTATGTGATACTTCCATTTTATATCACCTCAGTGTGCCACACCCAGGTCTTTCTATGAGTTGACTGATTCCAAAAGTGACTCACTAATATTACAACAACCTTAGAATACGACGTTTCAGCTAGTTTTTAAGTGCACAATTTTTTACGTAATTTCTCTGCCAAACAGACTGAAGTGGATGGCAGGGTGTTCGTCGAGCCACCATCACACGATTAGCCTTACATTTCTTCCCGCTTAAAGCAATTTGTCAATTCCTGCTTTACTTTGAAATCATGTGAAAATATGAATAAATATTTGTACAGCTTCTTTCAGACACTCCTTCATTATAGACAATGTATCATCTGCACAAACTGTAGCCTTACTGTTAACATTGCCTCCAAGGTCAGTAGCATACGACGTGGACAGCAGTGCATGCAACACACATCCCTGAGGCGTGTCTCAAGCTACTCCCACACCTGTTGCTAAGTCTCCTTCCGAGATAACATGCTGCGTCCTCCAGATACCTAGACAGATAGACAGGCAGATGGACAGAGACGGGGAAAGCGGGGGGAGGGAGGGAGAGAGACAGAGCTGGAGACAGAAGCGCCTCATTCGCGTGCAGGGGGCGGCCCCCGCCTCTGCTCCCCTCGTGGTGGATGTCGCCGCAGTCCGACACACACACTGCCGGCACTCCTTCCCGCTCTCTATACACCCCTGACAGCAGCGCTCAAAGCGGACACTAAGCTATAGTTCTGAATGCGATATACGAGGAATGCGAATATCATCATTTATATTCATTTGTAACACAGTTTTTCAACAGGGAACGTCTTAATGCTGTAAAAATCTGCAGTAACTAAAACATTACACCTCATTTTTTTTGTTGAATTTCCTAAGGACCGTGGGAGGTATGAAGTGGTACATTTCGGGACGTTTTACTTACGATTCTCTTGTAAGTAACATATATTTAATGAAGGGTGTCGTTTTCTTACAAGGGAATCAAAAAGGCTAGTAAACAGCGGAAGACGTGACCTTCAGCAGAAAGACGTCGTATATTTATTCGACGACGTGAAGTTTTGTTCACAACACCTCCAGTCGGATCAATGAACGCGAGACATGGGAAACTTCTATGGAATGCAGTATCTGCGTTACGTAAGGTACCAAATAAGCCAACACAACTGTTGATGAAATGAAAAACACACAAATGTGGTAATAAGACATCAAAAACAATGAAACTTTTTCCAACACGGATCACACCAATTCCACAATTGTTGCTACATCTCTGCCAAAAACGGGAAGAATCTTACAACAGATTCGGTCTTGAAGCAAAAGCAATTACATTGAAAGAAATATTCGTCTATTAGAACATCGATAGAAATGTGAGAATCTGTGAATCATTACGCTGCATACAAAATTGTTACGTGTCAAAGAGACTGTCCATCATGACAGGAACAGAGAGCAAACGAGATACATGTTTCTCATGCTTCAAATATGTGTTTACGTTCTCTTCCTTTAAGAGGAGCAAGCTGCAGCTATACAAATTATTACTTCACGAGTAAATTGTAGGTTACGTCACAGAATCACCTCGGTCGGCGCTTTGGCGCGAGTTTTTCAAGCTGGGCGACTGTTATTAGAAAATAGTTTCCAGCTTTCCACAATAACGATCTTTTTATAAAAATAAATATAATTTGTATTTGTTTCGATATTCTGGAGTATAATATTGGTGGAATCAGTGTATGTGCAGCTTTGTCGAACAAATTTATTACAAATTAGATTTTGTATGATACTGTTCAAAGCATCGTGTTCCACAAACCCCAACTTCTTACTCTACACAAAACACAGGTGCTTTTCTTCTCGCTTATTCCTGACTGGCAACACCCACGGCATTTTCGCGTTGGCGCCTGATTTTTCGCGGAAAGGTCGTACGCGTGATTCTGGAAAATGTCGTCCCACCAGACGTGTCGGCAGTGACACCTGGCAAGGTTCCGTGCTGAGAGGATCAGCTGACATCGATACTGCCTCTTTCTGTGAGGTTCATTTGAAACTCAACTCTTCGGAATTTTGCACCATGTTGGTTGTACAACAGGTGCGGATTCAGAGCTGCTACGTCCATGAAATGGCCAAATCGCTGCATATATATTTTCTAAGACGTTTGCTCGTGGCCGAAGAACTGGTCCCGTATTGGTCAGCTAATCAACGCCAGCCGTTCTGCCCCTGCACTCCAGGATCACTCCAGGTTTCCACTGCACTTTTATCTCCTCAGTCTGCCGCAGCTCGCCGCTTTAAACACAGGGAAGCGTGTACACCTCTCTGCTGTCTCGCCACCGCACTGCCATCACCTTCCCTCTGTAATAGGTCTTACATTTACCTCTCTCGAGTTTTGCCTCCTTCAGAGCTGTCAGCACTTCCTTCCCGTTAATACTACAGTTCCAATGCAGCCACTGCTTTTAGAAACGAGAAAACCGAACCGCTCATTAATAATATAGAACCTGTCGGTAGACAAAGTATATCCATTGCTAAAACATCGGTGAAGCAAAGACTTTAGACACTAGAGGATATTCACTATATTGTGGCTTAAACACAATGTCTTTTCCACTGCAAGTTACAAAGTGTCACAAAGAATCGCTACCTGCTTTACACAAGCGAAACTATTTCATATCAAAGCGAGATTGATAGACGTCCCGCCCTTTCCACAATTAACAGCGATTTATGATGGCATAGCTCATGTCCGGGAGTAAAAGGCCTCCTCAAATGTTTTCTATAGATGATCAATGACAGTTCTGTATCTACACAATTCAGCGGGAATACCAGAGTCATTTTGAATAAACACTCTTGTCATTAAAATAAAAGAACCTCAAATAGTACATTTCAAAATTCAGTCTTTAAATAATCCCTGAGAGGAATAAGATATCGAATAAAGATTACAATTCCCCAATACTTTTTTCTACCCATTTGCGAGCACACGATCGCTGTTTTAATGTGTCCTGCTTGTGCGTTTATGAACTGTTCAGCACATTTGTTCGTCTCGCTGGCCATCTTTGCTACCAAGCTCCCATAAAAAAGTGATTGTGGAGGATCTCCAAAGAAATTTTTACATCTAGATTTCGTGTCGAACGGAATTTACTCCTAGCTACCTACACTGCAATTAGCGGACCACGAAATTACCGAACCGGAACCATTGTAATCAGTTATCACTTCTTGTCTGACGTCCCCTTCACATCTTGAAGTTTCTGAGTCATTGTCATTGGGTATCATCATCGCTCTCTTCACCACTATTCGACACTCCGTACCGTTTATTTATTTACTTCTTCACTCATCACTCTTCTGACTGGTTTGACGCGGTCCGCCACGAATTCGTCTCCTGCGCCAACCTCTCCACCTCAGAGTAGCGCAGGCAACCCAGGTCCTCAACTGTTTGCTGGCTGTACTCCAGTCTCTGTTTTCCTCTGCAGTTCTTGCCCTCTACAGCTCCCTCTAGTACTGTGCGAGTTATTCCGTCATGTCTTTACAGCTGTCCTACCATCCTGTCCCTTCTTGTTGTCATTGTTTTCTCCATATATTCCTTTCCTCGCCGACTCTGCTGAGAACCTCCTCATTCCTTACCTCATCAGTCCACCTAATTATCAACATTCTTCTGTAGCACCACGTCTTACATGCTTCTATTCTCTTCTGTTCTGGGTTTCAGACAGTCCGTGTCTCACAGTCATATAAAACTGTGCTCCAAACGTAAACCCTAAGAAATTTCTTCCTCAAATTGAGGCCTATTTTTCATACTAGTAGACAAGCCAACATCTCTTTTTCTCAACACATACTAATCGTACGGGGGTAAATGAGGTATCGCTAGAAAGTTTTTTAACCGGCTTCTGTCATTCCATATTAGTATTGCACTAAAATTTTGCTACTTGCGGAAAATTTAGCATAAAGGACACTTTCAACTATCACACGCAAAAGGGTATCGCGGATGGCGAGCGTCTATAGTCTACGAAGCTAAGTTATTAAACAGGAAATACAGTCTCCTTCTTCATACCACCTTGCTACAAAAATAATTTTATTTGTTGTAAAGCACTTATTAACTGGACAGTTTGTATACAGCACAGTAACAGATAATGTCTGTGGCCACTGCAGTTATCCGCTATATCTGCCATTGTACGAGTTGACTTTCCTAATCGAGTATACCTTCTGAAACGACAGACATATCTGCCATTGCCACCTTCAATTCTGATTTACCTAGAGCCACCATGATGTAACGTGCTCACTGTAACTGAAAATGTCTCTCGAGAGGAAGTTCCAGGTTACGTGGATGCTCTTACAGTCCCTGACCTCTGCCACTCGTACAGACCGGGACAAACAGTCCGAATGCAAAATACATTTCTGGAAACATGAACGTATCATACATAATCCACGATTATTATTTCACGTCGTTCGGTTAGTTTTTAAAAATGTTTCCTCTTGTTCCCGCAACTACCCTTACACCAATGACTAAACTTATTCGAAAAACTGACATTATTTAAAACTGTAACAGCGAGCGTGTTTCGCACAGGTCCCGTGGTTATGTTGTGTATTCCATCGTCTTTGACATGGATAAGTCGGGGATTTTCCAGTCGATTCTATATAGGTTTCCCAAGCTTTAGGGGACCTTTATAGTAATTCCAAAGTGCTTGAGATTTTAACGGGGCTGAATTATAAAGTTTTTGTACGAGTTACTTTCAGGTATCGTCTCAGTCATAACCCTTTTAGCTATTTGGTGTAATGTCTCTGACCTCTCTCCCGCCTTTCTTCACTTCCTTTTGATGGCACTATTCTTTATCAGACGATCCAGGTACGGTTTACATTGATCAAACAGTAAAAATGTAATGTGTACTCAGGACTAACTTCCTTTTCTAATACCTAGGGTCATGGACATCTTCACTTGACAGGTACGCCTTTGGTGCATGAGAACTACCGAGTGTGGTACCGACGTCGCAAGACAGAAAAAACGCAAAATCGTGACTGGCAATGTCCTTACTGGAGCTGGATATTTAGCGTGGAATTCTACGAGAGATGAATCTAATAGTTCCCACAACGAAAGTGTGTCTCGAAAACTGGCAGAAAATCAGAGAGGTTCAGGTCGTAGTAAAAGTACACCAGTGCAAAGACACAGCCACCACCCGCACTCTGCGATAGGAATTCTGATGTTTCCTATGACAGTCACTGAAAACGGTTCCCCAAATTCAGCGAAGATGATGAAGTAAGTATTCCAGAATTAGAGTCAATGACAGCTGCAGACATGAGAAACTTTGAAGTCCAGATCCTCAGAGTAGTTAAGCAGTTTAAATCACTTAATGAGGGCAGGTCCTCAGGTCCAGATTGTACACCAATTAGTCTCCAGATGTAACTGCCCCGTACTTAGCAATCGTATACAATCGCTTGCTCGACGAGAGACCCGTACCTAAAGGCCGAAAAGTGGCACACGTCACACCAGTACACAAGAAGGGGAACAGCAATAATCCACTGAATTACGGACCCACATCAGTGACGTCGATTTGCTGTAGGATTCTGGAACACACACTATGTTTGTAATCAAACTGCACGCCTACGGAGTACCGTCCAAGTTGAGCGACTGGATTCGTGATTTCCTGTCAGAAAGGTCACAGTTCGCAGTAAATGACGAGACGTCATCGACTAAAACAGGTGTCCTACCTGGCGTTACCCAAGAATGTGTTACAGCGCCCACTGTTGTCGTTAATCTACATTAGGGGTGTCCAGCGCACAGCGCACGAGCCGCATGTAGCCCAAAGCAAGTATAAATGCTGCCCAAGAATTCAACACCTCTCACGCTATCGGAAAAAATCAATTTGTGTGATGTTACGATAAACAAAAGTTTTCAATTTGAAATTCTCGCCACTCGAAGCTGCAAAGTACAAAATATCTGTCTGATGCGAGAAGCGGCAGTTGACACGATCCACACGAGTACTAAAAGGAATCCGGTAGTTTTCTGTTAGACGATAACTCACACAAATCTGAAGGACGTCAATTCTCCTAAATGCCTAGAGATTACAATTACGAACAACTTAAACTAGAACGATCACATCGATAATGTTGCGGGGAAGGCTAACTGAAGTCGGCGTTTATTGGCAGAACACTTACAAGATGCAGCAGGTCTTGTGAAGAGAATGCCTACACGAAACTCGTCCGTTCTCTTCTGGAGTGTTGCTGTGCAGTATAGGACCCTTACCAGATAGGACTGACGGAAGACACCGAAAAGTTTGAGAGAAGGGCAGCTCATTTCGTGTTATCGCGATGTTGGGCGAAAATATTTTGGTGACGCCCACCTACACAGGAAGAAATGATCACCGTGGTAAACTAAGAGACCACACACCACATTTAAGTGGCCGTTTTATCCACGTGGTGTTCGAGAAAGGCACGGTGCAGACAGAGTGCGGAGGCGGTCCGGCGAGTCCTCTGCCAGGCACTTAAGTGCGAATAGCAGAGCAGTCGTGTGGACGGAGGTGTGTATGTAGGTGGGACAGGGGTAACCAGGAAATGAAAAAAAAACAGTTAGAAGACATTGGTTAAATGCCATTAAAACATGTTAAATTTATTTTCATGGCAACACACAAATTGTAAGTTATTTTCAGTTACATTTTGCCAAGATACGGAAGAAGCACAATGGCTTTTATACGGTGAAATAACCGGTGGATTTAATTTTAGATGTATTCGTATATTGTTTGTGCTCATCAGGACCACACAGGTGTCCCTGCTGAATTGTTTACATTGGCCGAAGACGAACAAAAGGAATTAATATCACAATAAGGACTCACCATTTCGAAACAAAGGTGTTCAATTTCTTTCCGTATCCTCTTCCTATCTGACATCGTTGAAGCTCCAACAACAAATTAAACAACAATTTTGTTCAACAGTTCTATTTTACCCGCCCTCTGCAAGACAACTATCTTGCTGACCGTGGACATAAGCACGTTCCTTCTCTCTGATGTCCCTCTATACTCGCAACAGATGTGCCAATAGAGGAAACTACACAACTCTATGTTGACCTTGCACACCAGGGGGGGAATGTTTTATCCTGGCTGGCGTAGCCAAGCATCTTAGTGACTCTGAAGGAATGTCATGTACTCCGCAGATCTTGGGTTTTTTGGTTGTCTTTTGTATCGTGAGAACTTGAAAGCAAAGTGCATAATACGTGTTAGTGATTAAATGACAGAGGCCGCAGCCTTCCGGCGCCAGAGTCACTTTGCCTCCAATCACCGAAGGATCGCTCACATGTGGAGCTGTAGACAGTCGCCCATAAAGAGAGTGAGGCCACCTGTAGCACACTGATCATTCATCCCAAGACACACAGTGATACAGCTGAGCACCACAAGTCACATTTCTGGACTCGTTTAAGATACTGTAATACGATTTGCCCCATATTAAATACTGTGAGAAAGGCTTCAGTGAACGACGTATAGTCTGTTTTCATAGTTATATCAATCGCAGGGATATCGGTATCAATTTAGCTTTTTGCAATAGGACTGTTGTAGTTTCTGCTGTTTGTATCGTAGTTCTGAAAGAGACCAAGTCTACAGCATTTCGCTCTTCAAAATCTAGTTAGTACTTTCGGAGTAATTACAGTATTTGTAATTTAGGGTTAACCAGAGGCATTAAGTAAGTAATGCAGCACATTTGTTTTCCTCCACCAGTTTTGCTTGAAAGAAATGAAGAATATGTTGTGGGGAATCGTGGAATACTTCCGATTGAGCCCTCATAGTTTCATGAAGACCCGATAGGTGGTGGCACAATACGCACCCTTCAAAGTGTAAAATAGTAAGTACCTGATGATTGGAGAAGAGGAGGCGTTGTTCCCATCTTAAAAAATGGCAATAAAAGACTTTGTAAAAACTACAGAGGAATAACATGTATGAGTCATATAGCCAAGATTTTTGAAAGAATTTTACTAAATCGAATAAGTCAAAGATAGAAAAGGAGCTGAGTGCAGAACAGCATGGGTTTAGGAGAGGAAGAAGCACAATCGACCTAATATTTTCTATCTGTCAACTGATAGGAAAAAGTTGGGAATGTAACAAAAGGGTGATAATTGTTTTTATCGACATAGAAAAGGCATATGACTCAGTTAACTGGGAAAGACTCTGGTAAGAAATGAAGAAAATAGATATAGAAGATGAATAAATTAATGTAATGAAGACAATGTACAAAGGACACAATTATAGAATTAGAACATCATTAGGGAACTCTGAATACTTCGAAATAAGACAAGGACTTCAACAAGGAAGTATTCTACCTACTGCACTTTTTAATGCTGTGATGGAGAAATGAATAGGGCAGTTAAAGATATGGTAAAAGAAAAAGACAGAAAGATTATTTTTGCAGATGATATGGTAATATGGGGCGATAAAGAGGCACATGTACAGTTACAACTTGATGTGTGGAAGGAAATAATGAAAAGGTATGGATTAAAAATAAATAAAGATAAGAGTGAAGTAATGGTATTTGGAAGAGACAGAGGGATCAATGGATATATTACTTTGAATGGAGAACCCCCCAACATGGTAGACAGTTTCACTTATTTAGGGAGTGAAATGTCTAGTGATGGAAGAATAACAAACGAAATTAATAGGAGGTTACAGAAGGGAAGTAATTTCTACTAAACAATAAAACACCTGATTTGGAATAATGAAGTTTCAGAAAAAGCAAAACTCCTTATGTATGAGAGTTATTGCTTCCCTATTGTTACCTATGGAGGAGAAACGTGGACAATGACAGGAAGGGACTGGAGCAAACTGCAAGCAGGGGAAATGAAATTTCTCAGAGGAGTTTAGGGAAAAACAAGAATGGACAGAGTAAGGAACGTAGATATCAGAAAGGACCTTAAACAAGAATGCATGAGAGAAGAAACAGAAAAAAGAGATTAAGATGGTACGAGCATGTTAAGAGGGTGTGTGGGCAGAGACTCCCCAAAATTATGGAAGAACTAAAGATGGATGGAAAAAGACCTAGAGGGCGCCCAAGAACACGGTGGAAAACGGGAGTGAGAATATCTGTGGAAAGGAGAGGTGTGACCTGGCAGCATGTGGAGGAAGAAAAGCGGTGGGAGGACCGAAACAAATGGAGAGGACTCGTCAGCACCCAGAACTGGCAGTAGCTGGAGCGGGATCCAGGTATAGATAGACCTAGGAATCACAATTATGAACAACATAAAATGGAGAGAACACACAGGAAATGTTGTGGGGGAAAGCGAACCAAAGATTGCGTTTTACTGGCTGAAGATGCAACAGATCGACTACAGAGACTGCCTACACTACGCTTGTCTGTCCGCTTTTGGAGCGCTGCTGTGTGGGTTGGGATCCCTACCAGATAAAATTAACGGACTACATCGGGAATGTTCAAAGAAGAGCAGTACATTTTGTACTATCGAGAAATAGGGGAGAGACGTGATGCAGAATTTCGGGCGGACATCATTAAAAATAAGGCGTTTTTCGTTGTTCTAGAAACTTCTCACGAAATTTCGATCACCAAGTTTTTTCTCCAAATGCGAAAATATTTTTTTGACGCCGACCTCCATCTGGAGAAACGATCATCATCATAAAAGAAGGAAATCAGAACTCGCTCGGAAAAATATAGGTGTTCGTTTCTTCGCGCGCTGTTCGTGATTGGAATAATAGAGGATTATTGTGAAGGTGGTTCGATGAACCCTTTGCTAAGCACGTAAGTGTGATTTGTAAAGTGTCCATGTAGATGTAGAGGGCTCTAAGCACTATGGGACTTGACATCTGAGGTCATCAGTCCCCTAGACTTAGGAACTACTTAAACCTAACTGACCTAAGGACATCACACACATGCATGCCCGAGGCAGGATTCAAACCTGCGACTGTAGAAGCAGCGCGGCTCCGGACTGAAGCGCCTAGAACCACTCGGCCACAGCGGCCGGCATGTAGATGTAGATTACGAGTTTACTACGAGTGATATTGCAGTGGACTTTGAAGGCCGTCTATGGTTCTTTCACTTGCTCGTGTAAACTGTGATAATAATTTATTTAATGCATGTATGTTTTTTATGTTGTTACTTTCTTTTCTGTCACCCCAATTTCAACAATGTAATTAATCGCGTGAGCTGCAATGGGATGTTATTGTATGTATGTGTATTATCTTTCTTTTCTGAGATGCATTCTCTGGTTTAGGAATAAACCTCATTGCCTTCAGATGACGCCTCTAAGTAGCGTCTGTGACTCAGATATGACGTCGGTCAAAGCCACAGAGTAGAAAAATCTCTGGAGTGTGCATCGCGTGCTACGCATGTTGTCAACATTAAACTGAAATTGTCACATGATCTCGGGATGACTCTTTTTAAGACCAGTTCACGTTGGCCGTCAAGTCGTGTAATGTCAAGTCATAACATTCCACAATGCATTTGAAATGGCGGCTTTCAGACAAGTCATCAACAGACCGTCACGTCACGTCACGTCACGGCAGGCCAAGGTTTCCCGGGAAGGAAGTGTCGACGGTATCATCGTCTGCTATCATCGTAAGTTAACCTATTTTGCGGCGCTCGCTCGTCTTATAGTAGTGGATCTTGTGGTTCTGCATCTTCTTAATCTTCATTGAATTATTGTACTTCGTTTTCGTGGCAAATTGTAAATGTTTAGAGTTATTTCCACTAGATGTTTTAACACAAGGAATGTGAGATATCTGGAAGCAAATTATTCAGGTATGACAATAACAGAACAGACGCCCTCTTTGCCATAGCACAGAAATGTCGATGTTTTGAAATATTGCTCCACGTCTCAGCATTTCAACAAACATAACTGATCAAGAACATACATTATGAGGTTTGGTTCGGCCATTAATAACCGTAGTTTCTCAGTTGCAATACTACACTCTGACACGGACTAAGCGATTTGATGTTACATGACGAGAGAGACAGTGTAATTACAAGCTGATGTGGCGGTGCTGTGACGTGATGCCAGCTGATTTTGCTCATCAAAGCTCTGAGAATAATTTATTCTAGGTATCAAATGCAAATTGATAAGGTATCTACAAAACACCTGTCCCAAATACACAACACATACGAAGGGAATCTATCTGTAGTAACGATATGGCCGCATTCAAAATTTATAGGACGTTTTATGGAGAAACCTACGCCGCCCCACCATCATATGTCCGCGGTGGCAATGTATATCGACAACAGAAAATAAATTCTGTGCATCTGAATCCTCATTCTGTGGTCAAAGCCGAGGGTGAAATCGGACCCTAGAATTTATTCATTGTTTTGTCTGTTAATATATCATTAAATGGGGCATCTTTATCGTCCTTGTGCCAATGTAATTCGTATCCTTAACACCAGTGCAGTACTGCACGTTATCTTGGCTTCTCATCTCGCTAGAACTGAATTAGCAGCGACTGCACGAATTCGAGCTGCTAATATGTTCATTCATTACACTATCAACTTTGACATTCAGGCCATATGCCTGACACTATAGTGTTCTGCAACATATTGGTTACAACGAAAAATATTTTAATGGCAAACTTTCGTAATTCTCTGTAGCATGGTATGTATGACATATGGACGTGTTTCTCATTTAAACCTGCATGCGACGTGGGTATTCCTTTCCGAATGATATCATATTCTTCTTCTACAAACATACTGTTTACACCTTGTGGTCACAGATAACACTGTTCTTCCAAAGATGTATTTATTTATAAATGTATTCACTGATAACATAGTTCTTCCAAAGATGTTTTATGATCTTCCTGTGAACATGGATTGTCCAACATAGACATGTTATTCCTCTTTGGCCATGTCTAACAGTATCCTCCATAGGATATTTTCAGATCAAATTCACTACACATGTAACTACTGTACTGATGTTCATTCTGTGGCTCGATTGTTTAATGACTGGACAACACATTTCCTACCTGTTGTCATAGATTTCGACGATTTTGCACTATCTGCAGGATGGGACATCAATTTCAATAAATCTTGACGATGCCTTCACATACACTATGTGGTCAAAAGTGTCTGGATACCTGGCTGAAACTGACTTACAAGTTGGTGGCGCCCCCATCGGCAATGCTGGAATGCAATGTGGTGTTGGATTTGTTATTATTCACAACTCCAAATGGATTACGCGCTTTCTCTTTAAAGTACTTTAATCACGATGTGGGGTCTTAGTACCTTTGAAAAGTAATTGTAAATGGTCTTGGGAAACCGTAAATTAAAAAACAGGAGATAATTTGTGCATAATTCGGGCTAAGCTTGGTAGAACTTACTCAGTCATATTCCACCCAAAGTGGGAGGAGAGAAGATTAAAGAGAAATGAAACAGAAATAAACACGCAAGCACTATGTAACACAACGTTTCTGCCGATTGACAATACAGTGTTGGGCCCCATTAATTGAAAAGGCCCTAAGTAAGTCCTGGCACCACGCGATTCTGCCAAAAGCCCTCAGAAATTCACAGGTATAAGGTATAAACCTCGGAAAAAAGTACACTGCATCATGTGGGGTAAACGTTGGTTACAAGCAGTGTTGCTGTATTTGGGATAGAATTATACATTTCGATTTGCAGCTTCAGAGTGAATAACGTAACAATTTCTGAAACCGACTGTTGCAAGCCCAATATTTGCCACCAACCAGTGGGAAAATTCCTGAGCCGAATTACCTCATTGAGTGTGCGTCATCATGGTTTGGTGCAACATACAAAATCGAGACCTTCGGTCGTATGAATAAAACGGAGAGTCTACTTTATATTCCAAATTTTGGAGAACACTCCCCGGTTCGCACAAATAAAGCGTGTCGGAGGATACACTCGATCCAAGAACGTCCTCATCTTGAGTAAAGGGGTGGGGAAAGTCGCTCAAAACAAAGAAAACACTCGGATTTCGTATCAGTGAATCTAGAAGAACGTATCACAAGCCGAGAACATTCTCCGTTTTTTGAAGTGATCTCTGTATCATACATCGATCTGAGTAAGTTCTGTTGAGGTTAATTTTTACCGACTTTTTGGCAGTAAAGCCAGAGTTTACATTGCCTGGAAGGCAAGAAGGTATAAGTAACCCGAAGAAGTACAGAAGAAAGAAACTGTAGAAGCTTATACGGGTTTTGCAACAAAAAACGTCACTTGCCTGGCGAATTTCCTTCGAGAAAATCGTGAAAAAAAAGAGGGGAGACCTTCCAAACGAAGTGAATATTACAACATTTTTTCAAAGTGATGCACGAGAAGACTTTGGTGTACACAGTTAGTTAGTTACGTATTCCATTGATCAATAGCACGGAAAACCGTTATTATGTGGAACATGTAAAATGCATAAGAAATGTGCACCGGAAACAAGTCTTTTTTTGTTTGCATTGTAGTGTTATACTTAAATATTTCTATTATCTATCCCATTCCCTTAAATGGCACAAAATGCATATATTATATCTCCAGATTTATTTACTCATATTCAAGAATTCATCTATGGTATAGAAGGAGTTGTCAAGGAGGTATGATTTCAGTTTGTTTTTGAAACTATTACTGCGGTCTGTCAGCAGAACAAATGTGCCGCTGACATTTCCGGATATTCCTCATCATGTCTTCTCACAGCATAAATCTTATGTCTTGTTACATTAAAAATATAGGCGGATCAGAAAGATTGATAGCTGGTTGATTACAAACCTAGCGATCTGTTTCTCGGAACGAACCCCACGGGCGATCGCTTGCGTCCTTGACACGCGAGCAGATCATTCCGCATCGTATTCAACCAAAATTATCTCGTGTTAGAAAACTCTGCCACAGTTCTGGTTTGGAGTAGATGAAAAATCGTGTAATTTTAAGATTTCATTCACATAATGTGTTCACCTAACTTCAGTAACAGAAGAGGTTCCCGCATGTCGTTAATACGATAAGATAGCAGAAAACCCATTTTTTTTAAATTGTCATTAATCGCCTGAACAGTTCGTTGTCGCAAGTAAAAGTGAAATCGAAACATAGTGCAACTCTTTACAGAACACACTGAGGCCAGTCCCATCTTCGTACACTGAACGGTTTGCCTGTTTGAGCGAGCTGAATGAAGTCTGACGTTACGCGTGCGTTCTGTGCGTGACACGGCAGACGACGCACACAGAGAACCTTCTCAGGGAGGTGGGGAGGAAGTGGGGATGAAACTCTCTCGTCAGAGAATTCGCTCCCAATTTTTGATTCATCCGAACCTGCAAACTTTCTCGGAGAATATTCTTTTGCTCTGAGAAACTGCTTTGGTGAATAACCTCTGTTTATTCATACTACTCCTTATCCTTACGGTTTGTCCCCATGAATGTGATAGCGAAGGGCGTACCCACGATATAAACTAGTGGAATTGGGTGGGGGAGGGGGGCAAGTCACAGTATTATCGAAGAATATGAAACGTCCCCTTTGAACAATTATACACGACTGACCTTAACCTGACACACAATATTTTTAGCGCAACGCAATCTGACTTTCAAAACTCCCTACTAAAGAATGGCCATGACAAACATTAAACTATACCTTTCACAAATCACTTACCTCACAAAAATCTTCGCTGCTCAAGCTACTGCAATACAGCCAGCGCCACTACTGCCAGCTAAATAAAAGATTCAAACTACTGAAGGCACTAACTACTGATAGGGGTAGTTAGCAAATGAAAGATATTAATAGAGAGCAAACAATGTATTTACCTTAATATCATCACAAGTCATAATATATATATCAGTTCATGACAAATTGCACACCTCCGCCATCTCTCTCCCCACATCCACCACTGCTGGCGGCTCACCTCCAACTGCGCAACGCTACGCGCTGTTCACAGCCAGCTGCCGCTGCCCAACACTACAATGGTAGACAACAATGCAAACTAGCCACAGACTGCACACAGCACAGCCAGTGATTTTCATATTGAGCGCTACGTAACGTTGCCAATAAGAAAACATAAACAGCCTACTTACATAGAGAAAACATAAACAGCCGCACACAGCACAGCCAGTGATTTTCATATTGAGCGCTACGTAACGTTGCCAATAAGAAATCCTAAACAGCCTACTTACATAGCCCCCATGCTCCCCACAAAAAATTTTTACAAATGGTGTTGGGCACTGGTCAATACAGATTTGACAAAAATTTTTCTTTTCATAATTACAATAACAAAGAAATCAAATGCACACACTTATTGATACAATGTTGGTCAAAAGCTAAAATTGTCTCACAGTCCATAAAGACAGTCCTAATCATTCATTACGGTAATCACAGGTTTTTTTTCACAAAGTCTCATTAGTAAAAGAAATTGCACACAGAAGTAGTGGATTTCCATGCAGTCTTGAAGAAGTAGTGTGGTCCTTCCAACGGAAAGACAGTGCTGGCTCTTGACATGCTGACAGGTAATGGGCCACAATGGAGCAAACCCACAGCAGAGTCATTCGAAGTTTTGAAGAGTATTGGTAGGTAAGTCATCACAGAGCGGACCCACTGTAGTCCTGGTAGAGAGTATGGTATTGGTGGGCCACCAGAGGTGCAGACCCACTGCAGTCCTTGTAGAAATAATGGTATTGATGGATCATCAAAGATGTAGACCCACTGTAGTCCTTGAAGAAATGACCAGCAGCCATCTGTTGCGATTGTGCAGGTGCACATTCACCATCGAAGAGTCTTGCGGACAATATAGCAAGTCCATAAACCACCACTTGTGCACTCACAAAGTTTCTGGAATTGTCCTTAGATCCAGCAATGCTGTTATCCAGTCCCTTGCTGAGTTATTAACACACGTGCAAACACTAACAGTCCCTACTTCTCACATATTGTCCACATACTATGACCAACAGAAACGTGTGCAGTGAAATGTAACTAACAAGTTAATAATGTCATGAACTGGTGACAATTACAATTTTATAACATAAGAATACAATTACAAAGGTACAAAATACATCATTAAAAACATAATAATACAGATAACATTTGTAGTACAGGCTTTACAAAAGAATAGAAATAAACATATACATCAGTGTTACAAAAATAGTGACATAAGTACATACATAAAATAATGAGAATAGTTTTCGAAACATTAATTTCACACATGAACATTGAACAGAATAAATAATGTCTAACATCTTTACAAAGTAAATAACATATTATTAATGCAAATTATATTTGAGGATAACAGGAATCCTCATCATAGTGAATGTAGCTTAATATTAAAAGAAGAAAAATTCTATGAAACTACACAGAGACAGGAAGAAAACAAATACACAAGGGTACACAAACACATAGTGGGATAACACCAACAGGAAAGGACAGGGTTCGTTTTCAGTGGAACATTTGGTACCGCAGTCCATCCCAAAACTTCATTCTATAGATCTTTCGTCTTACTTCAACCTTTGCTTCCACCAAAAAAATCTTATCCAAGCATGCTTTCTGTATTCTGTTCATATTTCTTTCAAAATAATTATTTCTGATTGTACAATACTCATTTGGGCCCAAATCCTTTTTTATATAACTTCGCAATGCATTCTTTACCTATTCTCCATAGTCAGTTTCTCATATAGTCTACCCCCTCTTAACCTAACTTAAATCTACTGAGCTCAGATACTAAACTAAGGGACGAGGCAATGCAGCAGCACGTAAAACAATTATTATAAACAGCAATAAAAAAAATGGAAAATTGCAAAGCAAGCTACAGTATAAATTAGCAAAAGTCAAATTCAATAACACTATGCCTGGCAAACAGCAGCAACTTATACCTAAACATGACATAGCGCAAGCAGAAAAAATATTACACTAAAATGGCCATGTCTAATACCTATGTCACATCTTATCATTAGAGTGATGCATCACAATTTATTCTACAAAAGAAATTACCAAGTACTTGAAAAGAAAATTATGTGTTACTGTTATTAGTTCCTTCTTATTGTTCTTTCCTTTCCAAGTGTTCCTTTTTTTTTAAAGAATGTGGATCATAAAATAATTATTTAATAGATCTGTTGACAGAAAGTGTTCACATTAGCAAATGCATTTCATTTTATAAAAGCAATGCTGCAACACAGCTGGAAACCAGATATCAAATGAAATAAGCAATTACGCAAACCAAAGCATAAAAATATCATTCAATAGTCATGTGACATTTCATAAGTTAGTAGAAATTCTCTCAACTCTCATAGAAAGACGCTTGTCGTAATCAGGTGTGCAGATGTACGAATATTTCCCATCAATTCATAAGCATTTCAGCAATTAGCACAAAGTGCGAGTAATCATATGTTTTCAAGTAACGAGGGTGTCGCATTAGCGATGAAAGGCACACCCTAATGGCTTGTTCTCCAGGTGTTTGACACGTCCCACGTCCCCTTTTTTTTTTTCTATCTGTGCCGCTGAAAAGGGCTCGCAATAATGGCTTTTTCTCCAGGCGTCTGACACAGCTGGGTGCCCGCGACGCATTACGTGCAGGTGGTCACTTAACTTTCGTACGGAAATATTTACGACAGCAGTTTCTGCTACCGTTGAAGTCTCATTTAAAAATATTTCACAGGTCAAGAATTAGCGTTGCAAATCTGTAGAAACGAAATCCTATAAATATAAGTGTCCAAAAAAAAATATTCGTCAGCATTGTGATACAGTCACACATTTCATAACTCTTAAAGTACGTTTCTTGGTTTCCAACATCCTTTTCATAAATCAGAGTCCCTAAACACTACTCATTATTCCTTACCTTATTCGTCGAAACTTCTTCAGTATTTCATCATAAGAAATACGTAGCATAATAAACATTCCTCAACAACATAATACACATCATCGTCGTAATAATAACATCATAACACCTCAGTCAAATCTCAAAATCGTCGTAACTTCCTCCAATAATTTCTAATCCTAAAAAAATTCTCTGCTCATTTCAAAAGTGTCAGCTGCCTCAAACGTACTTTAAAAATCATAATCCCTTTACCAAATACATCATTCAAAGCTCTCATAGTATCACAATGGTTCCAAAAAAATATGAACAGTTTACAATGCACAGACAAAATACAGTTTCATAAGTGTGAAGTTATCCAGCTGTGTAATTACGTAAACATCTGTCACTGACGTAGTAAAAAAATGTTTATCTCTCAGTTAAATGATCAGATAGCTGTGTAATTTGTGTGTTAGAGAAATATGGTACCGATGTGTAAAGTTGTATAAGCAAATACCATATTAGCTAGGGTTCCTTGTGGTTGCCACACACATGGTAGACAAAGTAAGCGTGTACCCCCCTGAGGATAAATGTAATTATACCCTCAGGTGTTACAAATTACAGCAATGGAATGAAATGTATCACGGAAAACTTTCTTTGTAATTAAAAAATCTTTGAAAATAAGTGTTTTAAGTATAAGATTAATCACTCAAATGCGTGTCCTGTAGCGCTAAATGCGCGTCTTGCTGTAAGATAATTCTGTGGAACTGTCGTAGTTATCGTCCTCTGTAAGCAAAGTTCTGCTAAAGTCAATGTACTTACCTCATGATACACAAAAGTGAAATGCTTTGCGTATAGATATCTTAGTTATTACGCTTATTGCCGTGATGAGGAAAGTACTGTACAGTAACGTATTGTTATGCTACGGAAAACCCTGTCTCATTGTAGCTATACTACAAAAGTTACTACTAAAACCTGTTTTACTTTCCAGAAGAATTCAGAAAAACTGTGCAGATATAAAACAGAAACACTGCAAAAGCAACATTGTAAATAGTCACTCATTAGTAGCGTCGTGATAAAAATTGTGTAGCTGTCACATAAACTAACCACTGTGTCATCTGGTATCTCACAGAAAGTACTTTAATTCCGAATGTATTTTCAAGTAAACCAAAATGTTGCATTAAAATCTCATTAGCAGTACCAGTATAATGTTATTTTTCTCGGAGCCAGCCGGCGCACGTGGCTGCCTGCTGTGCGAGTCATTGTCTGTCTCTTTGTTGGCGCGCGCCGTTATTCGGGTTCGGAGACCTAACTTCTACAAATTCGCCTTGCCGAGAGGGCCCAGCTCTGTTAGAATCCCGCCAGTTCTGATGCAATTGACGTCTTTCGTTTTGTCGGTAGTCTACATAGTTTCTTTCGTGTCGGTCATGTGGTGGAGAATTTCTCCCTGAATCGTAACTGCGCGCTGAACTGTTGCGTCTGAAATTATTCTGTCTCCCTTGATAACAATAGTTCTGATTACCATATTGTCTGTTTCTATGGTTATCTCTGTCATATTCATTACTACGGAAATGCGATCTTTCTCTGTAATTATTACTACCCTGCCAACGGTTGTCATATGGGTGGTGTCTATTTTGGTCACGATTTGTGTGGTGAGAATAGCCTTGTCGCGTCCAGTTATCGTTTCTTTCATCGCGGAATTGCGACGGATGTGACCTGTAATTGTTGTGTTCCTGGTTTCGCGTTCCGCGATTGTCAGTGTCAATTTCTAATTCTTGTAAAAGTCCCTGAAAAGCTTCAATGTCGTCTTTGCAACGTCCTGCCAAAATAATGTGTCGTAAATGTTCAGGCAATTTGATTAAGCAAATGCGGATGAGTTCTGAGGGGCTGTATGGGTTTGACAGGTACTGATTCTTGTGCAACATGTCTTCAAAATATTTCACAAGACTGGAGAATTCAGATTGTTCGAAATGTTTCATCATTATGATGCTATGTTTTACGCGGTCTTGTGTGGCTTGAGACCAATATGCTGAGAGGAAGGCATGATAAAATTCTCCTTCACTGTGACAATCGTGAATGACAGATCGCATTCTTACACCTGGTTCATTCTCTAAGTAGCCACACATAAATTCTAATCTGTGCTCCAATGACCAGTTGGGAGGAAAACAATGAGAGAATTGATGGAGCCATGCTTGTGGATGAATGTCGTTGCCAGAATTCTTAAATGTTTTGAATTTACGTGTAGTAATGAACAGCTTATAGTCAAAATCATCGTGTCGGCGAGTAGCATCTCGGTCATAGTTACGTCGTTTCGGCGGTTCCATCTCAAAATTCGGCGTACCTTGCCAACTTCTTTCACAATTTCCGAAGTGCCCTGTGTTGTTATTTTGTGTCTGTTCCGTATTTGTATGTCCCTCTTCCCGTATTGGGGCGCGAGTGTCCTCTGAAATACGTAATTCTTGTACTACTTGTGCCAACTGATCTTGCACTTCCCGGATTTCTCTTTTGTACTGTGTATTGATTTGATTTTGATTTTGTTTGAATTTTCTAATTTGTTCATACTCTTCTGTGTCAGTGAAGGCTACAGGTGTTGTGTCATTCAGATCATCATCTACCTTTGTAGATAAGTTAGTGAACTGATCTGAAAGTTCGGCTACTTTATCCGATAGTGTACTTATTTCCTCAGTGTGTTTTTCTGAACCAAGTTTCAGAGTATCTACTGTGTCCTTTAAGTTTTCCTGAGTTTTTGCAAGTTGCGTAACCGAATCGGTAGATGCAACTGAGTCAATTTTAGCTTGCAAGGTGTTGTGATTTTCATGAACAATAGTTTGCAGTTCTTTTATGGCTGCTTCATGATTCTGTAATGCATTTTCATGACGCGAAAAAATAGGTTGGAAATGCTCACAAATTTGTGTTTTTACGTCATTACAGACTTTTTGACATTTCGATTCAATGTGATGTAACTCAGTAGTTAAATCCTCACGTGTTTGTTCAAGAGTTTGCTCCAATGAGTCTAACTTTTGAAGATTTTGTTCCATTGCGTCTAACTTTTTAAGATTTTGTTCCATTGTGTCTAACTTTTGAAGATTTTGTCCCATTTGTTTCTGATTTTGTTCAAGTGTTGTGTCTAACTTTTGTAGTTTTTGTCCCATTTGTTGCATTAACTGTAATAACAATGCACTGGTGTCTGAAACATGTTCCTCAGTGCTTTTCGGCAGTGAATTTGCACCGGCAACATTGACATTTTGACATGCAGAAAAAGTGTCTTGACTTATTTGAGAAAACGGCGAGAACCCAAAACCTGAGTCTACAGTATTCGCAAAATTGTGTCCTGTCATTCCCGATTCCTGAGGCAAGCTGTTGCCGACCGATCGATCGATAATGCGTCCCTCTTCACTAATTGTTTCACTGTCCACGCCATTGTTTGCCGCCTGCTCCATTTCCCTATGAACAGTTACCAAATTACTACTTTGAATGTCTGTTAATTCATTACTCTGCGGCGCTATCACACTACTTTCGTCTTCACTGTCATTTCTCAGTTTACTTTGGAGCCTAGTATTACGTTTTTCACACGCCATTATTGTCACAGTATTTCACACGACAACACAGAAAAACACAATTTGAAGATCAAAAATAAGAGAACACATTAACATAGCACTGAAAATAATATCTAGTTAATTGCAAGCGCAGCTGCGAAATACTTGGTGCAAATCTACATGCATGCCACAACTGTTTTACTGTACAACAATGAAAAACTACAACTACAAAGGAAATTCTCTCTATGATTACGCGCTACCAATAAACAATAGCTACACCAATTACACAAACTACAAGAAAAAATCAGAAGATTCCAGTGAGGTATCCTAGGCTAAGGGTCGACATATGAAACGTCCCCTTTGAACAATTATACACGACTGACCTTAACCTGACACACAATATTTTTAGCGCAACGCAATCTGACTTTCAAAACTCCCTACTAAAGAATGGCCATGACAAACATTAAACTATACCTTTCACAAATCACTTACCTCACAAAAATCTTCGCTGCTCAAGCTACTGCAATACAGCCAGCGCCACTACTGCCAGCTAAATAAAAGATTCAAACTACTGAAGGCACTAACTACTGATAGGGGTAGTTAGCAAATGAAAGATATTAATAGAGAGCAAACAATGTATTTACCTTAATATCATCACAAGTCATAATATATATATCAGTTCATGACAAATTGCACACCTCCGCCATCTCTCTCCCCACATCCACCACTGCTGGCGGCTCACCTCCAACTGCGCAACGCTACGCGCTGTTCACAGCCAGCTGCCGCTGCCCAACACTACAATGGTAGACAACAATGCAAACTAGCCACAGACTGCACACAGCACAGCCAGTGATTTTCATATTGAGCGCTACGTAACGTTGCCAATAAGAAAACATAAACAGCCTACTTACATAGAGAAAACATAAACAGCCGCACACAGCACAGCCAGTGATTTTCATATTGAGCGCTACGTAACGTTGCCAATAAGAAATCCTAAACAGCCTACTTACAAATAGGGAGTAGGCAAACCAGGCATTATCTCTTGATAAATAATACGGAAAACTGGTGACACACGGCTTTCAACAAACATTTTATACATAAGAATGCACTCGCATAATAATACAATAATTTAAATTCTAGGATCGGACTCAGATTTCTCTCATAATTCCTTTTCTAACATCCTGCCAGTAGGCGGACATCACCGCAAGTCCGGCGTCGCGCCAAAGTAGGTCACCCCAGAACAGGACGTCGCCCCAAACTAGGTTACCCCAAATGACGTCCGTGACGTCACTGATGACGCAAGTGTCGGAAGCGCTGTCACACCCCCCTGGCGGGACGTTTGAATTGTGGTAGGGGAGTGCCACACACCCCTCCATCACCAAAATGGCGGGAAGTTCAAATTAAAACAGGATAACTCATCAGACCACAGTCAAATCTACTAAGCTAAGAAAATCGCGGGAAGATAGGTCACCTGGGCTACCTCCAGTAACCTAAGCCACCCGACCGCCACCTCTTCCTAGGAACTGGTGCCAAGTTTGAATTTTGGCCAAGAAAATGATGTGAAAGAAAGGACACTTGGACTACCTTCACCAACCTCTCACCTCATCCTAGGAGCTGGTGGGAGGTTTGAATTTTGGCGGGAAGAGAGGTCAATTGGGCTGCCTCTGCTACCCTAAGAAAATGGCGGGAAAGAAAGGACACTTGGACTAACCGGTCACCCGACTGCCACGTCCTCCTAGGCATTCGTGGGAGAAGGACTCAGCCTGCACTGGGATGGTGGAGAGAGGAAGGAGTGTGCTTTATTTATTTTGGAACAATTTATTTAAGGATGGAGTATATTTATTACACTGGTACAAAAAACACACTCTGACATGCTTGGGGTCATGTCACAGAGCCTACAGACACGCGAACCACTAAAAGACCAGTCTTTACTTAATCAATTTGAGGCACTACCGCCATCCGGCGTGTTTGCCACGAGGTCCAGAGCCCAACTAAGCTAGTACACAGTACCGGCATCAGATGGCGCTATCGTCCCTCCCGTCTGTTCAACAGCTTTCTCTCTATCGCCTTTCTAATGGGACACCTCTGACGCGTGGATACCGATGTCACAGATAGTGCTGTTCCACTGCTCGTGACGTGTGTGTGTGACGCGCATATCGACGTGAGAGATCGTGCAATAGAAATCTGAACGCAATTCAAATGGAACACTCGGGCACTGCTGCCCGCGGCCCCGACACCTCCTCGGCCGCGGCCGCCACAGCATCTCTGTGACGTCCATGGGCCACCCCGCCGTCAGCTGTCAAACCACACACAGGTGTCCGTTTGGGCCCATATCACGTAAGAATCTTACGTGGTCTGGGGTTCGGGTCCCGCACGCATGACGTGGCAGCATCCCCATCATACTTGACACACCTGAGAAATTTCTCTCCAAATGCGTGGTCGCCTTGGCGCCGCTGATGCTGCGATCGTACGGGAGCGAAGACCTATTTTCAAAGCACAGGCGCCACAAGGTGGCACGCTTCTGAAAACACCCTTAATAGTAAGAGCTTTCTCCTTGTTTGGAAATAGATCACTGTCTAAGCACAGACGGGGCGATCGTCGCAAGCGCATCTAACAACATTCTCAACCTTATACTCATGTCACATGAGTATGTAAAAATAAGAACCGAGACGACCTCACGGGAATTGTATAGTGTCCCATAAATAGTTAACGCTCTCTTTCTTGATGTGTCAGCTTGTATGCACGGAAATTCTTGCCCTAATAGAACCTGTTTAGGAAAATAGCGCAGAATAACATCGAATGCAGTCTCCCTTGCGGACCTAATGAGGTTTCTCTTCCTGCTTTCAGCACACACAAACGTCTCCTTCGCTATGTGGAGGCTCCTATATCCCTGCACAAAGGATGTGAATGAATCGAGCATTATGATCGCATCTAATCGAATTTACTCATCGAATTAATGATGCCGCTGGTATCAAAGCACTGTCCACCCTTTTTCCTTCTGCAGTGGATACTTCCAGCCATTATTTTACACAGTTCGCCATATTGTGCTGGCAATTAAATCTTACAAACTACCACACATATCATCAAATACAGAAAGACTCTTACTCATTCACACTGCTATCGCACCGAGGACAGGAGCATGAATATTAGAACATGTAGTTTTTGATAAAAAAATTGTCAGAGTGTATTGGTAGTCTGTCTGTCCATCCTGCCCTGAAATTTTGGTTGTAATGAAAGACTAACCTGTAGCACAGCCCAAGGTATAGATCAGTCTGGAAGTTTGTACGTTTTAACGTTGATGATGTGCAATTGCCAACAGAAGAAATAACAGATTCCCCAAGTATATATTGTCGTCTTGTGAATTTAAGGGTATACGGAATGAGTTTTTCGATGAAAAAATCGATTTTTGGGTAGATGCATTTTCGAAAAATATAGACTCTCCCGTTTAATACCATGTATAAAATATTTGGTTGACGTGAATAGAACTATTTTAAATAATTTTTTTAAAATAATTTCGACACACGATGTTCCGCACTATGTATATGTGACGCGAAATATACCTGATATAGACAGCCTTGCCAGAGATATAATTGAGCACAAGAGAGTTAGCTTTTCTGTTGGCTACACTGCTAGACAGTTGACAATAGATTCTGCACCATTTGTATTGTTCCCTTTGTGAGTACATCCCACAGGCGTCTAAAGCTAGCGAAATGAGGGATGCTCAACTACCGGACCTACCGATAGATGGCTGTAGCGCGTGCTGGCAAGAGATCGTATCATTGAGTGTCCGCCATATCTGAATTTGGCAAAAAACAAAGTGTCAAAAAACGGATGAAAGTGTTTTTCGTTCTGCGCCCTCATAAGTATTTTATATTGGATGTTCTAGATATCTACACATCAACATAATGAAGTGTTTCTAATCTAGCGAGAAAAAACGGTGAGAGTTCTGCTATGAAATTCCTAAATTCGAGTGTGTTTTGAAAGTTTGACAAGCTGATCTATAAATTGTTTACTATTTTATGAGTGCTTTACTTATTTGCCCGTTTTAAAACACTATTTAAGATTCAATGGAGGTCAACAAATTACCTTACTTGCCGAAGCTGGTATAATTCGGAAAATCAAGTGTGGACAACAGTGAAGACGTCTCTTGAAAAAAAGTTGACATCGTTTGCTTAGGGGTATCTTTACTGACAACAGAAATTACAACTGAACTATTAAAGTATTACTTACGTATAAACGGAAAAAATCGTTATTTTTTCTTTGTCTGAAGTGATGCATTACCGATCTACATATATGCTGACACTGTAATTGCAACATGCACTTACGAATTTGGCTCTCTGTTTGATCAGTAATTTAAATGCCATGATTTTATTAACGCCTGTACATGACACGGTGTATTTAAACTGAGTGATATGGTAGAAGCACCAGTTTTTAACAGTGCTTCACTCTTTGATACGAGACAAGAAATACATTTAAATGAGACAAACACAAAGCCCAACGTTAAGGCTCCTCGTAAATGCATGACTTGTATCATTTGGAAGTTAAGTCTAGTAATAATATTATATTGGACTGATCCATGATAATCTAGGAAGTGAAGGGACTTGTTGAAAATAACCTCGATCACAGCTGTTAATTTTAAGGTTGGGGTGTCTTAAAACTCTAATTTTCCAGTCTGACACCCAAACAATTTTAAAATTGAATTCAAAACATGTCAGTTACCAAAATTAATTACACTTTGAATTACAACCATAGAATTCTATTTCTGTGAATCTTGGTTCCAGTCTTTGACATGGTGTCAATCACTGGAATGACTAGTTGTCAGTATACGGCCCAAGCAAAAAACAAACCTGAAAGTGAAAGCTACAGAAGCTGGCCAGACAGGCACCCCAATGGCTGCTACAATCTGTGTGAGACAAGGGTGACATTATATTGCAAATTTAGTGTAAAAAGTTCCATATTGTCTGAATTTGCCCTATACTGACAGGACATTCTAGTCCAGTCGATTTTCGTATCTGCAAGAGTACACTAGCCAATAGCAGTGGCACAAAGGTAGTGCCACATTACAAACTATCTGGTAACAACAGAAGTATTGGTGGACAAAGTACAGTAAATAATATGTAATAACCTGAGAAATTCAAAATTGGTTGGAAGAAATAGAACAGTATTTGGATAGAGAGTAACATTTTGAAAATAACAAATGATGCAAGTTGAGTTTTCAGTTTTTATGAAGCTCGCTTACATTTTTTTTTCCCCTCTCTTTTCGATTATGAAGGGAAAAATGTGATAACATAAAAGTGCAAGAAAGTTGTGTACAATGTTGGAAATGATGAAAAAGAAAATCTCACTATGCTTCCTCCTCCATGTGAAGAGTATTCCTGTAATAACAGCTAATATCATACCAAGAACATGAGGGTGTCACAGTGGAGATTTGTTTTCTGGTACAGGCATCTGATACAACTATTCCACAGCAAAACGTACTTTCAATAGGTGTGGTACCAGTGCACTCCCATAGGATAACAGAATATTATGTCCTCCAGGAATCACATTGGGTACACCACATACAGCATAAACTGTACAGCAACTACAATGCTTTGTGAGCAAGTAATAACAGTCAGTATCTTTAATTTTAACATAACTCTTGACTCCCATAATTATCTGCTTATACGTGTGCTTGTACTACAGGTTATTGGTAAAGCAAATACTAATTGAATACGTCTTCACACTTTTAATACTTAGCAGAAATTCTGAAAAAAGTAAATTGTTTTATTACTGTTTCACCTCTATGGCGAATTAAGAGGTACTGACTGGTTTCTTTGAACATTTAATAGAAGCCTTCTTTTTTACCTGCTATTGATAAAGAGCCATTCCAAGTTCTGTACAGAACAATCTCTCGCATTTTTCATGAGGTTTGTTATTCTGTACACTAATATTTCTTCTTCGAAATGGTAAATAATGCATTCAGACAGTGCTGGTATTAAGGGTAATTCATGAAATAAATTGTATTTAAACCAGAAAATTAAAGGTTCCACATGGCACATGAAAAGTACCTTGCTACACGCGTGTATGTACAGATTCCAGAATGTCTGTGAATTTGAGTTACAAACTTTTTTAAATAGAAATATGAAGATCACAATACTTTGGGTCTGCAATAACTCAAACGTAAAATACTTTAGTTTCCTATGGGAAACTTTGTTCTTTACGTGACTCGTGCAACTGCTTTCACTCTTAATGGAAAACTAAATGGTTTATGTTAAAGTTAACTAGCAAAAAGTGTAACCATTGTTACATAATTTCTGTGAAGTAAGATTCTTTAATGTTATTTCCTTCCTTTGTCATCATAACTCGATAATTTCAGTTCCGTATGGGACATATGAACTAACAAAATGAAATGCTTTTATTACTATGACCAAACAAAATCTTTTTAACATATAGTACATAGTTCAAATCATCAAAAAGTGTAACCGTATAATTAAGGTAAATGTTAATGAAAATTAGGCATGTAACATTACTGAAATTTCCTAGATTTCCACATGTACCTGTAATCACTGTATTCTGCACTTTGTAGTGCTAGAAAGATAATTCTATATGATTATTTGCATTCTCTTCTCCTCCCCCCCCCCCTCAACACAGGAAAATATAATAGAAAGACATCCTAGCAAAATAAACACAAAATTCAGAAAATTAGGTTTTGCCTGACTCAGGTCCCCTTATTCTAGAATGGTTATAAAGTAATAAGAATGCTTATGATCAACTGGAACATTGTGTTCATTATAGGAAGTATTAAAACAACTGTTCTCTTAAAGTGAAAAATTCAAGTGAAAATAGTTATTGAGGGACATATTTTCTCACACTGAAAGCCATCTGTCAAATAAGTCTCAGAACATTTTTTTTTTCATTAATTTCACACAAATCACCCGTTTTTAATGCAAGTGCATATTTTGTAACACCAAACATCTTAAAATAAGCTTATATAATAAACAATTATAATTTTGTTACAATATCTACACAGGATGTAAAGACTTAATTTTACTTCAATGTGATTCATCTTTTGAAGTTCATCATTACACAACAACAAATCTATGGACAAAATAGTTTTAAAAAATCTGTCAAAATGTCACACCCATCTGCATGGAATGTCCCATTACATAATTTTTCCAATTTGAGCACTATACATGATTAAACAATATGAGTTTATTTAACTTCTGCCTTATACTTGATTTGTTGTTTAAAATTTTCTCAGCAGGCTTTTTTTCCACATGTTTTTAAGCGTATGCAGGAGTATAGGGATGCAATCTTACAAACAAGTTGAGTCTGATGTAAGTCCTCAATCCTAATTTCATAACGGTAATCATGACCAAGAGCAGGAAATGGGTAATCTACAAATTTATTTTTAACACAATGCAAAATCTTGGCCTGTATATATTTCTGTCACATATCCCCAGCAGTCACAAACATCTAAAACAGTCTCTGAGTATTCTACAACAGAGTACACACAGTCACTTGTTTTAACCAGTTTTCCCCAGTTAACAAAATTTACAAATGCATTTTTATTGGCCATATTGGGAAAAGCATAGAGAGAATCACACTCTAATGCAGATTTAACTACTGGTGGCTTCAGTATGTGAAGACAGTCTTTGCATGTGATCTGCCTTGAAAGGCACAATGACACACACCCTGCAATATAATAGAGTATGTTTTACTTGTCAAATGAGAACTTAATCTTATCGTCAAGAAGTGCACACCACTCCTCTACTTCATTTTCTGCAGCACTTTCATCACTTTCTACTACATGCTTTCTTGCATGAAAATCATAAACAGATGGCAAACAACACACATTAAAATTTGAGCAATTCCCATTCATTGCAGTGACACTGTTACCCAAGAGCAACTTTCTCATGGCACATTTGAACTGGTATGCATTTGGATTGTTGTTCCAACCACATCTGGACCGAATGCAGGGGAAAAAAAAGCTCTATGTGGTCTTCTGACAGTTTATATGTTAGCAAATGCTTCAAAGGAGGTTCAACACGAAGCATACTTGTCAGAGCTATGTGCCTTACTGATTGCATATTGAAAATTATCCCAAAAGCAAAAGTATTTCTTGCATGGAGCAGCAATGAAACACCAATGATTTTTAAGCTTTTGATACAATTTTCAGTGTGTCTGAAAATACCAACGTGTTGAATGGGTGTTGTGTGATGTCCTTAGGTTAGTTAGGTTTAAGTAGTTCTAAGTTCTAGGGGACTGATGATCATAGATGCTAAGTTCCATAGTGCTCAGAGCCATTTGAACCATTTTTTTTTTAAAATACCAAGCCAATAAGATTTGTTGTCAAGTCTCAGGGGGCTCTTATACCCTTTACCTAATGGATTTCTGGAGTTCAGAATATCAAAAATCCTATCAATATTATACAAAAATTCTACTATTGCTTCACTTCCTTTAATATTTGGATCAACAACCCTCCTCAAAAACTCTATACTATCTGCCACATTAGAACTCAAAGTCTGTGGAGCTAATGAAACATTCATTTTTCTATTTACATAACTTATATGTTGTCCTGATAGTTTGTTGGCAAATGTCATACCTTCTTCTTGTTGTACCTTGTTCAATTGCTCAATGAAATGCCATCTAATAATGCCAGTTGGAGACTCAATAGCAGATACTTCTGCTAGAGCATTTCTGGCAAACTTCATCATATGACATGTCCAACATACAATAAACATTGTAGCTCTTAAAATCACCCTTGGAAAAATTTAAAGTACAGCCAAGTGTACGTAAAGTGCTTATATTTACCTTGCAGCCATCAACATGTAACACACCAAACCCTAATGCCAGAACTATGCAGCCTCTCTAAAGCGGATTTCATCAGTGTGGCCGGATTATTTGCCTGTACACCGTTGATAAAGAAATATGCAATCGGGCATATAAATTTGCCTTTAATAGAGACAAGCATGAAAACCAGAGCCTCAGATGCCTCTATTACTTCTTTTGACTGAGGCACTTCCCCACCAAACTCTAAAAAACCTGTGTATTGCTTGGTTCCTTGGTCCCAAACTACTTGCTTCCTAAGTGCCACACTGTCTACAATTAGACATGAACGCTGAACTGGTCCCCTACGATTGGGTTCGAATCAACGTACTTAAAAACATCTTTTAAGAAGCCAGTTTCACAGTCGACACTTGCCACCCATTTGGAAATCAATGATTTATGGGTCAGAGGCATTAATTTTTGCAGGTATTCATATGCTGCTGGTGAATAAAAGTACACAGTCATCGCAAACATTTTCACATTTGTTGTGTATCTATTACCCTTTGACGAGAGAGAGTTGTCCACTAAATTGCACACTAATTCCACTTGTGTTCCTTTCTGATGATTGAGGAAGTTATGTAACTTCTCAGGAAGATGCCCCTTCTCCTTCAATGAACTTATGATGTCATCCATGGAAAACACTTTCTTCTCTCTTCTTCGAAGTTTTTCACGGACACACTTCACACTTCAGTTTACGTTTTAATTCGTGCACAATGTCTGAGAAAAAATTGCAAGTTTTGGTCGGCTTGTCTTCCATTTCTACTTTCGACTGTATACCACAATCAATTACTTGAGAACCAACTGCACTCTGAAATAAAGAAATAATTTCGTTATATATGATTGAAATAACTCAAGGCTTGATGAAAAAATATTATAAGAAAACTTTGGGGGTGTGAAAACATCCTTATACTAACGATTTCGACACAATTCGCAGCTTCTGCATTGGATAAATGGGACTTGCTTTCCACGGAAGAATTCTCATTGACAACATTCTCCACGCAATCAGTAGCTTCTGCAGAGGGCAAATCAAGCACTGATTCCAGGACAGAACGCTAAAAACAAAAATATGGAACTGTATTACAACATTGCTTAGACCTATGTAGCCCATTTGTGTCCGTATGAAATAAATTCACAAAAGTCAAAACCACACACATAGCAAGGAAATTAATTAGCTACCTCAAATGGAGAAGCATCGTTGTCACTCAAAATCCTAACATGTCGTCGTGGCTGTTTGTTTGGTGGCATCAAATGTGTCGGAAAGTCAAAAATTGATGGCACTGCTTCGTGTCTGAGACGTTTCTTCCACGTTCCAGGGCTCACTACGTAATCATCTTGCCGGAAAAGGTTTCCGCAAAGAAAACTGCAAGACGTAGGTTTAAAATCTTTCCGCTTCACGGAAGTAATCCACTTCTTTAGGAGCTCTGGGTGCTTTAGAGGAAACCTGTTCAAAAACATCGAATTAGCAAACGCACTAAGTCTGTATTGTTGTCGTATTGTATCGGTAGTCCTATTACCTGTAAAATGGTAAGTCACTTTCCTTACTCCATCGCTTCGTACACTTGAAAGCGGAACAAGAAATCACCATTTCGATAATCCTTAATTCCTTATACACCGTACAGACCGAGAGAAACTTCTTGGCAAATTCAAATATGGCGGGCAATACAGGCGACAGTAATCAGCTGGTAGAGCCATCTGTCGGTAGGTCCGGTAGTTGAGCATCCCTCATTTTGCTAGCTTTAGACGCCTGTCCGAGGAATCGCTTCTGCATGGAGGTAAAACGTTTTTACCTCCATGAGACTTGCGTCTAGGGGACGCCAAGGAATTGGGTCTGCTGATTGGTTGAGGCTAAAGAAGTCATCAGGGAGACAGAACGTGTGTAGCAGTGCTGCCTGGTGACAAGAAGTGTAACAAGCTCTATTGACATTAGCGACGTCACTCACCTGTTGTTTAAAAAGCCATTACATGTAGATCTGCACACAGCTGTCATTTTGTAACGTCAAATAAGTCCAGATTATTCAATGGAGCTTAACTTATCGGAATTAAATGTAAAAATTAGGTTCGAATGCGAATGACAAACTAACCAGGTTGCAGCCATGGCAAATGCGGAAAAGCAGACCAAATATATGTAAAAGTTACATACATATTCCTTGCATTTTCTGCAGTTTATGTATGATATTGTTCATAATATGTATCAAAATATTCTTGCATTAACTATATTTTCCGATTTTACCTTGTTCTTTTAGGTTTTATTGCGAGAAGTGCGATAAATATGGTACCTTCAAATATAATGCAAACATAAATATTAGGCAATGTCATATGTCCGTTTGTCACCACAACAATTGTCCCGCACTCAAACTTTACGAGTTCCACAACTAACGAAATTATCACCCTCTCTAGGCCTCAGATAATATCATAGAGAAGTCCATAGAATAGATTTCCTGGGGAGGGGGGGGGGGGGGGGTCGCAATATTGTGCCCCTGGGAAAGTATGTGTTATGCTTCAATTTTGGTCGTTGTTATGTAAACAAAGAAGTATATGTCAGTGTTATGCACGAACTGCATCTTCCTATACCTTAACTAGTTTTTCAGAAACCGGGATATGTTCATATGCCATTGTGATAAACAATGTTGAATTAGGAATTATTAATAGATTAATAGGTCTAGACAATACTCATATCTCCAAGTCGTGAGACTGTTATAGATGTAGGTCAATGGCAATCACAGTTTATCAGTTACAGTGAAATGTGTAACAAAACATTTGAGATAAATCACAAAGTTTCAGAGTGATACCGTATGTTTTAATGTATTAGACATTCACTCATAGTTCTTTTACGTATTCTGTCTTACAAACATAGGGCCTAGTCTGCTAGCTACAATACGGTATGTGGTGGTGGGTATCTTGTATGGCATTTCTCTAAATTTTCTCAATAGTGTTGCATGTAAAGAACATGTTTGTCCAAGGTTTTCAAATTTGAGTTCATGAAGCATCTCCATAATACTTGCATGTTGATTGAGCCTACCAGTAAGAAATCTAGAAGCCCACTTCTGAACTACTTGGTTTCTTCCTTAAACTGACTGGGGATCCCAGAAATTCAAGTGGTACTCCAGAATGAATTGCATCAGTGTTCAATACAGGTGGGTTTCTCTCGACTTGTGGTCTGAGCGACACTCCCCTCATTCCCAGTCTTCCCAAATGTATTCATCTTCCCAGAGGAAGGAACTATGAGTACAGAAAGCTAGAAATAGTTTTTTTACTCAACTGTTGTTTCTTCTAATAGTTCATACAAACCGTTTTATAATTTTTAGAGAGCACCATCAGCTGTTCATATAACTGTAAAGTTAAATATCTGTTTAATATGAACATTACTGTTATCCAGTACATGCATCCTTGAGTCCAAACATTATGATTAATTATAGGAGAGGAGGCTAATGAGATACTCTTTTACTTTATATTTATTTTGGATAATTTACTTTAAATCATTCTCAATCACAATTTGAATTTATTTGTGGTCATTGGTTTCGACCACTTTTGTGGTCATCTTCAGACCCATTGGCAGGGGTTGTCTGTGGAGCAGAACTCCATATCGCAGTAAATCACTGTTTCAGAAGTAATTACATTTCTTTAATATCTGGGGTTTCCAGTTTTCTGTCTGATGCCTGTCAGCAACCTGTTAGACTACAGGGTGTTAAATAAAGGAACAGTCATGGAGATCAGCACCACCAATCATGGATAAAATTCTGATTTTGCACCAGAATGTAAATTTCTATTCTGAATCCAAGGCAGAGAAACAGTCTGTGCAAGTATTATGGCATTTAATTTCACAAATAATTCTTAATTCACACTTCTTATTAACACCAAGTAAAATTAGGGGGTTAACATATTGACATGAGAGTGTAAAACTCTAGGACAATGAGGAGGCTTCTGTAAGATGTCAGACTATCACTTTTACACAATTATCTTACTCACATGGATAAAAGTTCCGTCATAAGATTCCACATCAAATCTGAATAGAATCCCATGCTTTTGATTACTGCCTCTATCACTATTGTCAGGGGCCAAGTCTGACTGTCATAAAATTAGTGAGGTTCACACTTGTGCCCAGTGGACACAATGCGATTGGCTAAATTACATCATGGAGAAAGCATATGCTAAAGCAACACCCTCTGCAGCCATAGGTCACATTTTTGCAAGCTGTCCAGCACAGGTTGCAGTGCCATAACTTGTAATAGGTGGTGAACTATGTGAAGCTTTCCTCCGTAATTTTTCTTTCTGAAGTGCATGCTTCCACACATTGCTTAATTATACTGATTAATTCGAAATTGTGTGAAAGTATTGTGTTATATCCAAATATACTGCCTCATGTGCAACATGTGGTCTGTTCTTGTATTAGAAAATAGCAAATAAATAAACTGACAATTACATAGCCAGCGTGTGTATTGTTGTGATCACACAGTCTAATTTCAGCTGATTCCGTAATTACAGAGACCAAACAGCTAGAAATATGGGCCAGATCCTCATCTGATCAAAGTCTATCTTGCATTTACTCACTAAACAGTTCTCAGAAACTGCTGATTTTCATTTTTTCATGCTTAAGGTGATGATCAACACAGCAATTAGCAGTAGTTTATAGGCTGTCTCACATAACTGATACCATAATCACAAGGAATATTATAGCCTGAGAGTATGTTTGTCAGGTCACAACCTTTCTTTAATTTTCCTTGGTGACAAAAAGACTCTTCTGATTCCTTGCCTCTTTACACTCTAACTTACCCATTGCACCACAGAATGGAAGCCATGCTGTGTCTTTGTCCTCATGACTTGGCTGATGATTTCTTCAACAGATTTGACCTAATTTCATATACAGAATGTTTGTTTGGAGGGAGGGGGGGAGGGGGTTGGATTGGGCAAGAGCAATGGGAAGCTGAGGAGGTATGTTCAAGGGTAGAAGTAAAATAAATAGTGACTAAATGGTGGTGGCAAGGGGGCAGGGGGCGGTTTTGAGTCGTAATAAATACAAAACCAGAAGAGATTATGTCACAGAATTATGACAAGACTACGGACTACATGTCATAAGGCATGATCCCAATTTATACAGCAGTGTTCTATCTGAATTAATAGCAAACTTATTTCCAACTTGGAATTTGCATAGACAGCAAAGACATTTATTACATGCCTAATACTGCAAAGAATTCAAACATTATAAACAATATCATGCTTTGCTGAATATGCAAACACACACAACAATTCAATAATAATCATGAGAATAAAAAAACATTGTTTGTACTATATATATATATATATATATATATATATATATATATATATATATATAATGGAAGGAAACATTCCACGTGGGAAAATTTATATATAAAAACAAAGATGAGGTGACTTACCGAACAAAAGCGCTGGCAGGTCGATAGACACACAAACAAACACAAACATACACACAAAATTCAAGCTTTCGCAACAAACTGTTGCCTCATCAGGAAAGAGGGAAGGAGAGGGGAAGACGAAAGGAAGTGGGTTTTAAGGGAGAGGGTAAGGAGTCATTCCAATTGGCTTGTGTCTGTATGTGTGGATGGATATGTGCGTGTGTGCGAGTGTATACCCGTCCTTTTTTCCCCCTAAGGTAAGTCTTTCCACTCCCGGGATTGGAATGACTCCTTACCCTCTCCCTTAAAACCCACTTCCTTTCGTCTTCCCATCTCCTTCCCTCTTTCCTGATGAGGCAACAGTTTGTTGCGAAAGCTTGAATTTTGTGTGTATGTTTGTGTGTCTATCGACCTGCCAGCGCTTTTGTTCGGTAAGTCACCTCATCTTTGTTTATATATATATATATATATATCAAAACAAGCGTAGACAGACTAGTATCACAAAGACCATTAGACTACTCCTAATGACTGCCAATACCAATCATTATAAGATGATATCCAAATTTACCTATTAGTGTTGACATTGATAGCCATCAAAACATATAGAGGGTATTTTCTGGAGTGTAGTTCTACAATCAAACAAAGATATTCCTCTCTTCTACTCTTATTTTGTACATCTCCATGCCCCAACCCTCCTTCCACCGTGTTCTGCTCACATCTTTCCTTGATCATGAATGCTCACTTTACCATGTGCAGTCCACCCCCCCCCCAACCCCACCCCCACCCCCCCCTGTCCCAATGATCTGTCTGAACGTTGACCCCTTGCCTCAAGTGATGCAAATGTATTATCGACTGCCACTCACCCTATGGTCAGGCCAGACCCACCACATCAGATACACTAGAAGGTGCCTCAACAGCAAAGCCTATGGTGAAATAAATGATACCCGAGCTGTTCCAAGCAATGCACCAGTTTCTCCGCCACCATTACACCTGAAGACAGCTGACCGTAATTAAAAGCACCTTCAGCCAATCATGAACTGCAGCCAGCTCCTCTTGTGTCCAACACACACGCTATCCATCCTACCGTTTCTAACTTAAGAATTAAACTATAAAAACAAACAAAAAAAAAGCTAAATATGTGACTTACTACTGTTTGACAGAGGCTGATGGCTTCTCCACACTCGAATAACATTATATTGGATATATTATGTGTTCTTACCTAAGTGCTGGAATAATTTAATAACCTGTTTAGGCACTTTAAAGAAATTTCACCTTCAACTTATTATGTGTATGTGCAATACCTAATAGACTTACAGTAAGCTTCTATTCCCTATTTTAAGTTTATTAATACCAGAGATTACTGGTTCTCATTTACATAAGCTGAGATTAATTTGGAAGCCTCTCACCACATCCCCCTTGTCCCTTCCCTTCCTTCTGTCTCTTGCCCATACCACCTGTATTAATACTGGACTTTTGTTCCAATGTGAACTTTGCACTCTCAATTGTGATTATTAGTTTTCCTAAAGGAATAAAAAATCATTTAGCATGATGTACTGTTTTTATGGTTTTTCAGTTGATTTTTGTTAATTATCTGTCAAAATATGACAAATGAACTCAGCACTTCTACAACCAAGTCAATTAGTGGTATGTAATAACAGCTAATTATGTGATGGGAGAATGCTGTGAGTTGAGAGCTCCAAAGTTATGATAGATAACACTTGGCATGATACTCTGAAGTAAAGTTTTTTTCTCTGGTATGTTAACTTATTTGCCTATGAATCTAAGTACGCTTAATGTGTCATACATATTTTGTGATGTTTCTGGGCAGATATTCTGATGATGGGCAATGTCTGAAATGCATTACTAATTAGTCGTCAAAAGTGGCTAAAACATATACTGTTGTTTGCTTAATATTTTCTGGTGATTTACCCATACTTATTTAATCCTTGCACGCTTTTTCCTTTTGCATTTATTTTAAAAAATAAAAGTAACTTCCTATACAGATATAATGGTACATTGTACATGGAAATTCAATCTGCATTTTTTGTTTCATGGTCCTGCCAGCTTGTATTTATTTTATCTATTTTTAATTTAATTATTATATTTTTTTCTGTTTTCAGTGTGTTCACTTAAATTATGAATAATTTAAAAGTACATAAAACATGAATCATACAACTTGCTGAAATACTGAGAAGAACTTCCAGAATTTCTGTAGAATGGGTTAACACTATTATTCTGATCACTTTACAGAAAATTATTGAAACAATCATTTTAACTTTTTCACTTTACAATTTATTACTGTATTTGGTGGGATGAATTTGTATAAGATACATTACTTCTTGAAAAGCTGCCTGCAACCAAAACTTTTTTATTGAAAGTGTATGTACGATATTATGCAAGTGTTTATTTAGGCAAATAGTAATATTATTTAAATAAACTTGAAGTTAGTTGTTTCTGTACGCTGCAAGATTTTGAAATATATTCCAATTAATTCACAAAATTTACTTCTTTTATGCAATTTTCAAGTGCATCTTTACTTCAATGATACTCTTTATTTTCACTTGCCTCTTTTTTTTCCATCACCTCAGTTAACTACCTTCATTTCTTTCTTTTACAAATGTCTGCCAAGTCATCAGGCGTAGCCTGTCTAACCCATAACCAGTGTGGTGGGGTAATACGGGTGCCAGGGAATTTTGTTTGTGTTTAGATTGAATGCTTGTAAAATTGTAGTGCTGTAGGTCTGCATACTTTGCACTCTGAACTGTAAAACCCAGTGGTTGTGTTTAGAGCAGGTAAGTTTGGGGCCAGACTGACCCCACCACACTGCTTGTGGGATTTCTCTAACGAACTGTTTCCTGTTCCTATAGATTGAAACGATGTTATATTCTCATAAAGAAATGAAAATAAGTGATCAACTTGATGAATGGCTACAGTCTATCCTCGAATAAGTACAGCTACACACACTGATTAACCAGAACATTTTGACCACCTACCTAATAGCACAGATAACAGTGATGATGCATTTTTGCACGGAATCGACGAAGCCTCGATAGGTCGCTGGAGGGAGTTGGCATCACATCTGAGCGCACAAGTCTCCTAATTCTTGTAAATTCTGGGGAGTGAGCTCTGATGCCATGTTCAAGTTCAATCGCGTGCCTGTCTGTGTGATGGGCAAACTCAAGTATGTCTGTACGATCACCCTGTGTGAACAAGTTCTTAAATGCACAAGGTAGAAAATGAAGAGGTGTTGGAAGAGGTCATATATTGATCTAGCACTTACCAGGCATTGGTCCTACATAGGTCTCCAAAATTCTTGTTCTGAATGCAGCCTCTGGTCATTCCTTGAAATGGGTAATATTTTCGGAGAAATTCTAAGGGCAATGAATGATTTTTTCTTCTTTTTGTGAATCCATCAGAGGTGGGATATAGGACTGCAGCTGGCTTCAAATTCTTGTGAAAAACCTTGTACCAAACAGCTGTTTTTCTTTTTATAAATCCTTTACTATATGCAGCTGGTTTCGGCATCCCATTAATCTTAAGGCTATACATAAACCACCAGATAAATGTATCACATAGCTGGTCTGCATTATGCAGGTGCCACCGTTTTTTTTTACTAGATTCCACGGACTTCAGACTGACGTGGACACCTCGGTCGTAAGACAACTAGTTATATTTCTACAATTATATGCACGGTATCCATTCTTTCAGACACCCGAAAGAACAGTCACCGTGCATACAACTGGATCTACACATAGCCTAGCTTGGCATTGGGGAACTTTCTTCAGTTCAGATGCACTCATACACTCAGAGCCATTTGCAGGAATATCTCATGGATACGGCGAGTGAGAGGGGCTGCTGTAGTGAGGGTACTAGTGCAGTAGTAGTGACATATGGAATTTTGGGTCAGATGGGAGACTTGCTGAGGTAATCCACATAGTCGTGATGGGCACCGTGTCTGGGTAGTGAAGTAGTCAGTGCAACTGCCTCAAGAGCAGGAGAGATGGGTTCAAATCCCGATCCAGTAAAAATTTTCTTATGTCACCATTGATATAGATCAATACAGTAAGAAAGCATTTTATAAAATTATTATAGGCTAATACTTTTATGTCAGAGGCATCCACATGGAACTGAAGGAGACATTCACAGCATCTAATAAAAAACTGCTGGGACCTGCACAATGCAGACCAACTATGTAGACATGTTTATCTGGTGGTCTGCATACAGCCTTAAGATGGCTGCCATTGGGTCACCAAAATTACATGCATGTAATAATGGATTGATCGTAGAAAAACAGCTGTTTGATACAGGGTTTTCACAAGAACAAATGAAAAAAATTCTGTAAAACCAAACTATTTCTCCAACAGAAAATACCTGATTGGTGATATGTGTCATGCAATTTAAGCCATCTTGAGATTATTATCCTATTCAGCTTTCTTGAAGTAAAAATGTATTTACAATGATGATTACACAAGTTTATCTTGTTGTCCATCTTTTCTATAACTTTTGCAAGCTTTATAATAAAATTTATATGAAAAGTTTTGTGTACATGTTTACTTATCCTGTAACTACAGCTAACTGATGCATAACATAGTGCTATTGTGATGGGTTTACTCATATGTTAATTCAACCGACAGATTTGGTTCATAAGATTTCAAGAAAATATAACATTTCCATATACTATGCACATGTCAGAACCGTTTAAATGTAAACATTTAAATTATAGTGAGGAGTATGTGATTTTTAACATGCTTCACAAGTTTGATTTTAATTGCTTTAACCAAAGAAAACTAGGTTGAACCTCTTGCACAGCCCACTTTTGTATATTATCCCCTAAATGTCACAAAGTTGCCAGCAGCCATGGCAGACGGCTCTGCTGTGGCTGGTGTTGTCCTCACAGCACTTACCATGTTAAATAATTACTAGACATTAACTGAATTATTGGGCAAAAACATTCCATTAAAGGAAAATTCCTCAGACAGACATTAGAATTTTGGCTGCACTTTTTAAACAAGACTTCTAGATGTGTATACTTCATGCTCGAGGTCCTGAAAAGCTGTTATCACATCGACTGCAGTACTGTCACTAAAAGCCACACACCTGATGCCATATGCCTGGCGACAAAACATCTATCACAAAGAATGTCATAACTGACATGTTAAATATAGAAAATTAGACCAAGAAAGTCAGCAAAACAGATTCTCGGGGACTGTTTTAATATAAAAAATAATAACTAGAACTGAATAAACAATTTTCAGCATGGCCAAGCAAATTTTGCTTTTTGACTTCATTCAGTTGTCAACTGGAAAACATTCGTACTGTAGGATTCTGGTGAATACTTATACTTTACCTGTGAAAAATAGCAAAACCAATTGAAATGACTATGCACATGGTCCAATTAATGTTATAGTTTAGTAGATATTTCAGTTACATTTTGTTAACTATATGCAATAGGATAAATGAGTAAAAAGAAACACACAAACAGTGACATTTTCTTTATTAAGTACACTCGGATTTCCATATCACCCTGAGGTACCGAGTATGACGCGTTACTCATTTTTTTACATGGCGAGTTTCCCCAATAGGCCTATAACCCATGATACACAAACATGCACACACAACTATAGGACAGATAAATTTAATTCTTAGAGTATGTGTGATCAAAGTCAACATGTACACTCAACACTTCAGTGTCAGGTTGCACCAAAGCACTAGCAACATTTGACTTTTCAGCCAGGGTTGGTTTACCAAAGACACTTTTTGGACTGAAGGTCTCTTTCTTTGATGTTCGTTGAACTGGCACCTTCTCATTGGTGGCACAGTTTGACCTCCTTTCTTGGAGCAAGGGTTAACAAGTGACAGCAACTTCTTCCCACAGCTTCAGAATTTGCTCACTATCTATTGGTATGTCTAAATTGTTCCTTTTGTTAAGGGGAAATCTGTTACACATGAAACTGGATTTAAAAAAAAATGGTTCAAATGGCTCTGAGCACTATGGGACTTAACATCTAAGGTCATCAGTCCCCTAGAACTTAGAACTACTTAAACCTAACCAACCTAACGACATCACACACATCCATGCCCGAGGCAGGATTCGAACCTGCGACTGTAGCAGCAGTGCGGTTCCGGACTGAAGCGCATAGAACCACACGGCCACAAAGGCTGGCAAACTGGATTCCAATCTGGGTTTCATGCATTGAGTGATAAGAAAAAAAAAATTTTCTACACAATTTATGGACAGTAAAAATAAAGTTTATTAATTACCCATTGTGGATTACAATGATTGTGACTTTCATGTCTTCTAAGACTAGGCCATTAATACAAATAATTCTTTCATGTGAACTGAAAGAAACTTTGCAATACAACATTGCACCAGACTACTGAATGCACAAAGAACGAAATTCTATAGTTTTACCAGAAACATTCCTACTATTGAATAGTAAAAAGTTATTATTATGCGGTGTTTCTTACCGTCCATTGACTGGAATACAATCTTTTCATCTACAGTTTGAACCATGTGCTTTTTCTCCACATGTGCTCTCAAATTAGCCAATGCATTGAAGGAATAGCTGCAGTCGTCTTCTGGGCACTTAATCTTACCTTCTGTATTTGGCTCTACATCATGCATTTTCCTGATGTGTGCGTGTAAAGTTTTACGAAGCTGGAATGCTTTATCACACACAAAACACGTGTTTGAATCTGCCATTATAAACATAGGCCTAGAACACACAACAGTGAAGTACTATAACGAGTTAGCCACACAATGTATCGACAGACAAATGGCCTCGTTTAAAGAACAGTGTGTTTCAGAAAGTAGCAACGATCTGGATTGGCTGATGTGGGAGACAACATCATGGCACGACGTGGCAAGTCGGCAAAGCCAATTCCTCGGCGTCCCCTAGACACAAGTTCCATGAGCGCTCGTCTGCAGCAGTATCCTTGACTCTATTGACATTTTATTGTAGTTAACTGTTTTGTCATTCTCTACGTTTCAGAGTTAAATGGAATAACATTTTATTAATCACTTTCAGATAAAACATAAACTTGCTTTCCCTGTCTAAATAAATATGAATTTTCTTTCTTTTTGTTGCAAGTTATTAACTGAAAAATACTAGGCTATACTTTCTCTTTACTTTCTTTAAACTTTGTTTTTACCAATATTCCCAAGGAGGTTTATATAGCTCATTGAATATTGCAGTCTTTTACTTTATTGAGTTTTGGATTTACTTCGTTATGAAAAGACATATTCTAGATATTAGTCTGCTTTGAAAAATGCCTTTAAATATTTTTCATGAAGTAGTTTGGGGATAAGGCACAAGTTGGGTACTGACATTTTCAATTTAAAAACAGCTATTTCTTTGATTCCTGCAATTGATTGGTTTACACGTACAAGTTAGCATTTTACTTTACGAGTGCTGGTTCTATACCCAATACCCCTCTAAGCGGAAAAATAATAAGTAATAAAAAATACCTGAGTGTCACCGCCACTTTTCAACGATATGAACTTTAAATAATAAAAAAAAAAGCTGAGCCACTTCAGAGTTAGACCTCCGTGACCCACTAATATTTAAAACTCAAAAAGCAACACTCGATGATCTCTTTTAGAGAAAATTGGGGTGTTCTCTATCAAACAGTTCTTGATTTGTCGTTTAGGAACAAGGTGAAAAGCTATCAAATTCTCAGTAAACTTCCGATTGTTTCTCAATAAATAACTGTCATGTAGGACGCCATTCTCTTTAATATAGCCTGCAAACTCCATGCATCCAACGAGATCTCCGGAATTTACTATACTACAGCGCTCACGCCGAAGTCACATAATAAATCCTAATCAAATATCATTAAGTAACTATTCCTCCATGCTATGGTAGGCTACACGTACACAACCACAATAATGCAATGCAACGCTACTATCCCTTAGTGCATGCTTTAGTCCCCAACCACAAAGTAACTAAACGACTTCTCTCAAACACGTCTCTTCACACATACCATGCAACAGAAAATCACCCAAAAATAGTGAAATACAGTTTGCCTACAAATGCATGGCTATTAAGCAGTACAACGCACCATTAATCGCAAATAGGAGAAACCCGTCTCACGCTTCAATAAATTGGAGCTTTTCCTATACCTGGTGCGTCTACTCTACACATATTGGAGGAATAATCATTTTCTACACAAGATGATAATTTTCTCTAAATATCTTTCTAAACGACTTAGAACTGCTTTGAACACACTTGAGTTCTATCCCGTTGCTGACTAATTCAAGTATTTCAGTTACATTGGAACAGTGGAGTGTGACTGGCATTGCAGGACAGGGACATGTAAGAAGAGGACAAAACAGGGGTACATGGAAACTTTGATGTGAGAGATGCTGCACGGTGTAGAAAATTCTCAAGAATGTAAAGAGAGAGGAAAATTTAATAGTCGTGGTAGACTGGAATGTGGTTGTAGGAGAAGGAACAGAAGAAAAGCTAACAAGAGAATATGGTAGTATGATTGAGAGAGGAGAATGACTAATTGAGTCCAGCAATAAATTTCAGCTAGTAATAGAGAAAACTGTGTTCAAGAACCACAGAAGGAGCAGTTATACTTGAAAATGGCAGGGAGATACAGGTAAGATCCCAGGTAGATTACATAATGAAATCAAATGTTGGATTGTAATGCATACCCAGAAACAGATATAGACTCATATCACAATTTAGTTAGCACGAAGAGCAGGCTAAAGTTTAAGAGACTAGTCAGGAAGAATCAGTGCAGAAACAAGTGGGATATGGAAGTGCTAAGAAATAAAGAGATATGCTTGAAGTTCTCTCAAGCCATAGGTAGTATGATAATGAATATCTCTGTAAGAAATTGTGTTGAAGACGAATGAGCATCTGTGAAAAGGGTAACATCAAAAGTTGGAAAAAAGTGGGTCAAGTAAGGTAACTATGAGGTAACAATGGATAACAGAAAAAATACTTCAGTTAATTTATGAAAGAGGAAAATACGAAATATTCGGTTAAATTAAGGAATAACAAGGTGTGGTCGAGAAGTAGTGCAATTGGTTGTTTCCTGATGCCCCTGTTGGCCTGAGCATTGCTCTGATGGCAGGGAATGGTGGAGGAGTTATCAGCCTTCCAGTGCTGCCTTCTACAGTTTGCGCTGAGCTGTGGAAGCGTCAGCATCATTGTTTGCATAAACCCTTGTTCAGTGCTTCTGGCATCACACAAGATCAGTTAACTTTGAAGCAACACCATTCAATCAAGTTTTGTTCCAAACTCAAGAGAGCTGTGGTTGAAACTTGCAGAATGATTCAAGAGGCCTACAGGGAGACTACCATATCTTACTCACAAGTTTTCAGGTTGCTAAAACAATTTAACAAGGGCTGGGAAGTGGTTACTGACGAAGCCCACTCTGGATAGCCATCAACAACTACCATTGTGTGACATGCGTGCGTGCCTTGTTGAATGCCGACATATATGTGTGTGTTCGGTGACTGAATGACATGGGACTGTGTTTAACACCATTACTGATGATTTGAAGACACATGAAGTGTGTGCAAAATTTGTTCCAAAAATGTTGAGTGACAACTAGAAGTGCAACTGTTTGGAGATGGTGACAAAACTTGTAGAATGGCTGTAGAGAGACCCAGGTTCCTTAGACACTCTCATCAGTGGCGATGAGACATGGCTTTTTTGGTAGGACCCAGAAACGAAGTGACGAAGCTCAGTATGAGATACTCTCATGTCTCCCAAGACCAAGAAAGTAAGAAAGAGAAATTCGAAAATGAAAACCATGCTTGTCATCTTCATTGACACGAAAGGCTTAATCTATTCAAAGTTTATACCACAAGGAATAGTTGTGAAAGCAGCATACTACCTCAGAGTAGCAGATCTAGTCACCTGTACAAGGCACATGTGGAAGTTGTATCAGGACAATGCACTGTGCCACATCGCTCTATTGATTCAGGAGTTCCTAGCAAAGCACAACTTGGTAACGCTGCTGCACCCGCTGTACTGTTCAGACATTGTACAGTCAGACTTCTTCCTGTTTCTGTGTGTGAAAACCAAGAGGGAGGGGCTCTGTTTTAATACCATTGAGGACATCCACAAGGCAATAAGATGAAGGAAATTCCAGTCACCACCTTCCAGGAAGACTACCAAGCATGGGGTATTGCTGGAAGTGTATCATTGCTCAGGGCAACTACTTTCAAGAATTTAATAGATTTTACAATTTGGATCAACAAATTTTGATGTACAGACACAATTTATAAATAAATAAAGTTCACTTAGGAATGTAGCAAATAGGAAGTGCAAGGAAGCTAAGGCAAAATGGCTACATGAAAAACGTAAAGAAATCAGAAAAGACATGTTTGTCAGAAGGACTCACTCAGCATATAGAAAAATCTAGTTAACCAAAATTAAAAGCAAGGGTGGTAACATTAAGAGTGATATGGGAATTCCATGATAAATACAGAAGAGAGAGTGGATAGGTGGAAAGAGTTGATTGAAGGTCTCTGTGAGAGGGAGGTCTTGCCTAATGATGTGATAGAAGAAGTAACAGAAGTCGAAAGGAAAGAGATAGACAGCCATCATTCAAAAAAGCTTGTGATAACTTAAGACCAAATAAGGTAGAAGGGTTAGTTAACATGACGTCAGAATTTCTAAGGTCGTTGGGGGAAGCGGCAACCAAATGACTACTCTCTTTGGCATGTAGAATGTAGAGATTGGTAACATACAATCAGACTGTGTATATACCATCACAGTGTATTTCACATTTAATTGTCATTGATCATCCCTTTTAAATTCACAAGATGACAATATTTACCTGGGGGATCTGTAACAACTGCTGTTGGCAATTGCACATTATCAGTGTTAAAACATATAACGCTTCAGCCTGGCATTATCCTTGGGCTTTGCTACAGGTTAGTATGTCATAACAACCTGAAGTTCAGGCCAGGAAGAACGGACAGACCAATAAAACACCCTGACAAGTATTTATCAGTAAACACACAACAAAAAACTTTATGTTCTGACAGCTTAAACAAAAGGAGAACAGAATTTTCATTATTCACTCACAGTGTATTTCACATTTATTTGTCATTCCTTTTTAATTCACAAGACTACAATATTTAGTTGGGATATCAGTAATTTCTACTGCTGGCAACTGAACTTCATCAACATTAAAACACACAACCTTCCACCCTGACCTAGACCTTGGGCTTCTGGGGGATCTGCAATTTCTACTGTTGACAATTGCACATTATCAACGTTAAAACACACAATCTTCCCGCCTGACATAGACCTTGGTCTTTGCTACAGGTTATTCTGTCATCACAACCTCAACTACAGGGCAGGGATGACAGACAAACCAATAAAACACACTGTCAAGTATTTATTAGTAAATACATAACAAAAAAGTTTGCACATCTGACAGCTAAAACAAAAGGAGAACAGTATTTTCATTATTTACTCACACTGTATTTCACATTTATTAATTAATCCTTTTCCATTCACAAGATGACAATATTTACCTGGGAGATCTGTAAATTCTACTTCTGGCAACTGCACTTCATCAACATTAAAACAAACTACCTTCCAGCCTGACCTAGACCTTGAGCTTTGCTACAGGTTAGTCTGTAATCACAACCCAAACTTCAGAGCAGGATGGACAGACAGACCAATAGAACACTCTGACAAATATTTATCAGTAAATTCACAGAAAAATGGTGCGTATCTGACTGATAAAACAAAAGGGGAACAGAATTTTGTTTTTTTACTCACAGTGTATTTCACATTTATTTAATATTACTTTTTAATTCACAAGATGACAATTTTTACCTGGGGGTTCTTTAAATTCTACTATTGACAATTGCACATCATCAATGTTAAAACACACAAACTTCCAGTCTGACCTAGACCTTGGTTTTTGCTACAGGTTATTCTGTCAACACGGCCTAAAATTCAGGGCATGATGGACAGACAGACCAATAAAACACTCAGACAAGTATTTATAAGTAAATACACAACAAAAAAATTTATGTATGTGACAGCTGAAACAAAAGGAGAACAGAATTTTCATTGTTTACTCACTGTTCAGTTCACATTTATTTATCAGCACTTTTTAATTCCCAAGACAACAATATTAAGTTGTTAGATCAGGAATTACTACTAATGGTAACTCCAATTCATCAACATTAAAACACACAATGTTCGCACCTGGCCATGACATTGGGCTTTGATACAGATTGGTCTGTCATCACCATCTAAACTTCAGGGCGGAGTGGGCAGACAGACCAATAAAACACTCTGACACGTTTTTGTAAGCAAAAATACAACAAAAAAATTTCCATATCTCGCACCTAAATCAAAAGGAGAACCGAATTATCATTATTGACTTGCAGTATATTTCACATTTATTTAATGTCACTTTTTAATTCCCGAGCTGACAATAGTTGGTTGGGAGATCAGTAATTTCTACTGCTGGCAACTGCACTTCAACAACATTAAGACACACAACCTTCCAGCCCGGCCAAGACATTGGGCTCTGCTACAGGTTAATCTGTCATCACCTCCTAATCTTCAGAGCAGAATGGAGAGACAGAACAATAAAACATTCTGAGAAGTATTTATTAGTAAATGCACAACCAAAAAATTTGCTTATCTGCCAGCTAAAACAAAAGGAGAACAGAATTTCATTATTTACTCATTGAGAACTTCACATTTGTTTATCATTCTTTTTCATTCATAAAACAACAAGATTTACCTGGGGATCTGTAATTTCTACTGCTGACAATTGATACCAACAGCGTTAAAACACATAACCTTCGAGCCATACTTAGACATTGGAGTTTGCTACTGGTGATTCTGTCATCAGAGGCTTAACTTCAGGCAGGATGAACAGACAGACCAATTAGGCACTCTGACAAGTATCTGTCAGTAAATGCACATCCGAAAAATGTACGTATCCGACAGCCAAACCAAAAGGAGAACAGAATTTTCATTATTTACTCACAGTATGTAGCATTTATTTATCATCCATTTATAATTCACCAGACAACAGTATTTACCTTAGGGATCCGTAGATATTACTTATGGCAATACACGTTCTCAATGTTAAAACACATATCCTTGCAACCTGACCTAGTCCTCATCCTTTGTTACAGGTTAGTAATTCCTCACAACCTTAACTTCATGGCTGGATGGACAGACACACCAATAACACTCCCAGACAACTATTTATCAGTAAATGCACGACACAAAAATTTGCATATCTCACAGCTAAAACAAAGGAGAACAGAATTTTCATTATTTACCCACAGTACATTTCACATTTACTTATCATACCTTTTTAATTCACAAGATGACATTGTTTAATTGTGGAATCTGTAATTTCTACTGTTGACAACTGCACATCATCAATATTAAAATACACAAACTTTCGTCCTCACCTCCGCCTATAGCTACCCTACTCATCAGTCCCTCATCATAACCGACATTTCACCGCAAAATGGACAAACATGCCAATAAAACTCGTTGACATGTATTTATCAGTAAACACACAACAAAAAAATTGCATGCTTGGCATTTAAAACAAAAGGAGAACAGAACTTTCATTATTTATTCACAGTGCATTTCACATTTAATTTTCATCCCTTTTAAATACACAACACAACAACTTTTAAATGGGAGATCATCAGTTTCTACTGTTGCGAATTGCACTTCACCAACATAAAAACACATAACCATCAAGCATGAACTACACCTTTGGATTTGCTACAGTTTAGTCTGTCATCACTTGCTAAATTTTAGTGCACAATGGACAGACAGACCAATAAAACACTCTGAGAATTATTTATCAGTAAATGCACAATAAAAAATTTACATATGTGACAGCTAAAACAAAAGGAGAATAGATTTTTCATTATATATTCTCAGTGTAGTTCACATTTATTTATCATACCATTTCCATTCACGAGACGACAATAATTACCTGCAGAATCTGTAAATTCTACTGTTGCACTAGCACATCATCAATGTTACAACACAGAACGTCCCAGCCTGATATTGACCTTGGGCATCACTACACCTTAGTCTGTCATCACCAGAGCTAAATTTTAGGGCACGATGGACAGACATACCAATAAAACACTGTGATATTTATTTATCAGTAAATGCAAAATAAAAAAGTTTAGGTATGTGACAGCTAAAACGAAAAGAGAACAGAAATTTCATTATTTACTCACAGTGAAATTCACATTTATGAAACGTCCCATTTTAATCCAAAAGATGACAATGTTTGCCTGGGTTATCTGGAATTCCTACTTCTGGCAATAGCACAACATCAATGTTAAAACACACAACCTCCCAGCGTGACATAAATCTTGGGTTTTGCTACAGGTTAATTGGTTATCACCAACTAACTTTTAGGGCACAATGAACAGACAGAGCAATAAAACCCTGTGGCAATTATTTATCAGTACATGCACAACAAAAACATTTACGTATCTGACACCTAAAACAAAAAGAGAACAGATAATTCATTATTTACTCACAGTGAAATTCACATTTTTTAATCATCCCATTTTAATCCACAAGATGACAATATTTACTTGGGTTATCTGCAATTTCTACTGTTGCCAATAAGACAACATCAATGCTATAACACACAACCTCCAGCCTCACCTAGACCTTGGGCTTTCTTACAGGTTAGTCTGTTATCATCTCCTAACCTTTAGAGTAGCACAGAGAGACACACAAATAAAACACTCTGAAGTATTTATTAGTAAGTGCACAGCAAAAAGATTTACGTATTTGACTGCTAAAAAGAAAAGGAGACCCAAATTATCATTATTTACTCACACTGTGATTCACATTTATTTACCATCACCATTCCATTCTCTAGACGACAATAATTACCTGGAGGATTTGTAATTTCTACTGTTCGCACTTGCACATCATCTACGTTAAAACACAAAGCCTCAGAGCCTGACGTAAATGTTGGGCATTGCTACAGCTTTGTCTGTCATCACCAGCTAAATTTTATGGCATGATGAAAGACACACCAATACAACACTGTGACAATTATTTATCTGTAGGTGCACAAGAGACAAATTTATGTATCTGACAGCTAGAACAAAAAGAGAACAGATATTTCATTGTTTACTCACAGTGAAAATAACATTTACTAACCATCCCATTTTATTCCACAAGACAACAATATTTACCTGGGCTATCTGTAATTTCTACCGTTGGCAATAGCCCAACGTCAAACTTAAACACACAACCTCCCACTGTGACCTAGACCTTGGGCTGCGCTACAGCTTAGTTTGTCATCACCAGCTACATTTTAGGGCACGATGGACAGACAGACCAATAAAACACTGTGATAATTATTCATCAGTAAATGCACAACAAAAAATTTAGGTATCTGACAGCTAAAATAAAAAGACAACAAACAATTCAATATTTACTCACAGGGAAATTCACATTTATTAATCATCCCATTTTAATTCACAAGATGACAGTATTTATGTAGGTTATGTATAATTTCTACTGTTGGCAATAGCACAACACCAATGTTAAACACACAATGTCTCAGCCTGATGTAGACCTTGGGCATTGCTACAGATTTGTCTGTCATCACCAGCTAAATTTTAGGGCACAATGGACAGACAGACCAATAAAATACTCTGACAAATATTTATCAGTAAATGCACAACAAAAAAATTTGTGTATGTGACAGCTAAAACAAAAGGAGAACAGATTTTTCATTATTTACTCACAGTGTATATCGCATTTATTTATCATCCCTTACTAATTCACAAGATGACAGTACTTACCTGGACGATCTGTAATTTCTACTGTTGGCAACTGCACATCATCTGCGTTAAACCACACAACCTTCCAGCCTGACCTAGACCTTCGGCTTTGCTAAAGCTTAGTCTATCATCACCACATAAATTTAAGGGCACGTTGGGCAGACAGACCAATAAAACACTCTGACAAGTGTTTACCAGTAAGTACATAATAAAAAAATTTGCGTATCTGACAGATAAAAATGAAGGAGAACAATTTTCATTATTTACTCACAGTGCATTTCACTTTTATTTGCCATTTCTTTTAATTTCGGAACACAATAATATGTAACTGCCGGATCTGTAATTTCTACTGTTGGCAATTGCACTTCTTCAACATTAAGACACTCACCCTTCCAGCCTGACCTGGACTTTAATCTTTGCTACAGGTTAGTCTGTCATCACATGCTGAAATTCAGGGCAGGATGGACAGACAGCCCAATAAAACACCCTGACAAGTATTTACCAGGAAATACACAACAAAGAAAGTTACGTATCAGACAGCTAAAACAAGAGTAGAACTATTCATTCACAATGCATTCCACATACATTTTTCCATGTTTTTTAATTTGACAACACAGCAATATTTAACTGCGACATCAGTCATTTCTAGTGTTGGCAATTGAAATTCTCCAACATTAATGATGACGGTTCAATCCTGCGTCTGGCCATCCTGATTTAGGTTTTCCGTGATTGCCCTAAATCACCCCATGCAAATTTCTAGTGTTGGCAATTGAAGAAATTCTCCAACATTAATGATGACGGTTCAATCCTGCGTCCGGCCATCCTGATTTAGGTTTTCCGTGATTTCCCTAAATCACTCCAGGCAAATGCCGGGATTGTTCCTCTGAAAGGGCACAGCCAACTTCCTTCCCCGTCCTTCCCTAATCCGATGAGACCGATGACCTCGCTGTCTGGTCTCCTCCACCAAAACAACCCATCAAACTCCAACATTAATAAACACAAACCTCCATGCTTACTCACACCTATTGTTACACTACTGGTCAGCAAAGGACTTGGAAGAGCAGTTGAACGGAATGGACAGTGTCTTGAAAGGAGGATATAAGATGAACATCAACAAAAGCAAAACGAAGATAATGGAATGTAGTCGAATTAAGTCGGGTGATGCTGAGGGAATTAGATTAGGAAATGAGACACTTAAAGTAGTAAAGGAGTTTTGCTATTTGGAGAGCAAAATAAATGATGATGGTCGAAGTAGAGAGGATATAAAATGTAGACTGGCAATGGCAAGGAAAGCTTTTCTGAAGAAGAAAAATTTGTTAACATCGAGTATAGATTTAAGTGTCAGGAAGTCATTTCTGAAAGCATTTGTATGGAGTGTAGCCATGTATGGAAGTGAAACATGGACGATAAATAGTTTGGACAAGAAGAGAATAGAAGCATTCGAAATGTGGTGCTACAGAAGAATGCTGAAGATTAGATGGGTAGATCACATAACTAATGAGGAAGTATTGAATAGGATTGGGGAGAAGAGGAGCGTGTGGCACAACTTGACCAGAAGACGGGATCGGTTGGTAGGACATGTTCTGAGACGTCAAGGGATCACCAATTTAGTACTGGAGGGCAGCGTGGAGGGTAAAAATCGTAGAGGGAGACCAAGAGATGAATACACTTAGCAGATTCAGAAGGATGTAGATTGCAGTAGGTACTGGGAGATGAAGAAGCTTGCACAGGATAGAGTAGCATGGAGAGCTGCATCAAACCAGTCTCAGGACTGAAGACCACAACAACAACTGGTCAGTCTGTCTTCATAACCAACATTTCACAGCAAAATAGATAGACGTGCCTATAAATCACACTGACAAGTATTTATTGGTAAATACACATCAAAAACATATGCGTAGCTGACATGTAAAACAAAAGGAGAACCAATTTTTCATTATTTACTCACAGTATATGTCACATTTTTTATCATTCCTTTTAAATTCACAAGGCAGCTGTATTTACCTGGGGAATCTGTAACTTATACTGTTGGAAATTGCATATCATCAATGCTAAAACACACAACCTTCCAGCCTGATATAGACCTTGTGAGTAGGTCCAGGTTAGTCTGCAATCGCCACATAAACCTCATTGCTGTATGGACTGACAGACCAATAAAACACTCTGACAAGTATTTAACAGTAAATGCACAGCAAAAAAATTTGCATAACTTACAGCTAAAAGAAAAGGAGAACAGAATTTTCATTATTTTCTCACAGTGTATTACACTTTAATTTATCAAACCTTTTAAATTCACACTATGACACTAATTACCTGGAGATGTGTAATTTCTACTGTTGGCAGTTGCATAACATCAACGTTATTACACACAACCTTCCAGCCTAACCTAGTCCTTGAGCTTTGCTACAGTTAAGTCTGTCATCACTACCATACTTCAGGGCATGATGGACAGCCAGACCAATAAAACACTAACAAGTATTTCTCAGAATATACACAACAAAATTTGCGTATCTGATAGCTAAAAGAAAAGGAGAAAAGATTTTCATTATATACTCACAGTGCACATCACATTTATTTATCATTTGTTTTAAATTTACAATACACAATATTTAATTGGGAGATCAGTAATTTATGCTGTTGGCTATTCCATTTCATCAACATTAAAACACACAAGGTACCAGCTTGACCTAGACCTTGGGCTTTGCTACAGGTTAGTTTGTCATCACCTACTAAACTTCAGGGCAGAATGGACAGACTAGCCAATAAAACACTCTGACATGTATTTATCAGTAAATACACAACAAAAATTTTACGTATCTGAGAGGTAAAGCATTGGGAGAACAGACTTCCATTATTTACTCACAGTGCATTTCACATTTATTTGTTGTTGTTGTTGTGATCTTCAGTCCTGAGACTGGTTTGATGCTGCTCTCCATGCTACTCTATCCTGTTCAAGATTCTTCATTTGCCAGTACCTACTACAACCTACGTTCTTCTTGATCTGCTTAGTGTAGTCATGCCTTGGTCTCTCTCTACGATTTTCACCATCCGTGCTGCCCTCCAATACTAAATTGGTGATTCCTTGATGCCTCAGAACATATCCTACCAACCAATCACCTATAAAAGTTGTACCATTTTCAGTTCACAACACAACAATATTTAACTGGGCTGTCTGTAATTTATACTGTTGGCAATTGCACTTTATCAACATTAAAACACACAACCTTCCAGCCTGACCTAGACCTTGTGCTGTGCTACAGAACAGTGTGTCATCACATCCAACAATTCAGGGCAAGAGCCACAGACAGACCAATAAAACACTCTGACAAGTATTTAAGTAAATAGACAACAAAAAATTTGGTACCTGACAGCTAAAACAAAAGGTGGACAGATATTTCATTATTTACTGACAGTGTATTTCTCATTGCTTTATCATTGCTTTTAAATTCACAAGACAACAATATTTACCCCAGCCTGACCTAGATGGTTCAAATGGCTCTGAGCTCTATGGGACTTAACAGCTGAGGTCACCAGTCCCCTGGAACTTAGAACTACTTAAACCTAACTAACCTAAGGACATCGCACACATCCATGCCTGAGGCCGGATTCGAACCTGCGACTGTAGCAGTCACACGGTTCCTGACTGAAGTGCCTAGAACCACTCGGCCACACCAGCCGGCCCTGACCTAGACCTTGGGCTATGCTATAGGTTTGTCTTTCATGAGAACCTAAACTTCAGAGCAGGATGACAGACAGACGAATAAAGCATTTGGGCAAATTTTTATCAGTAAGTACAGGACAGACAATTTTGGGGTACGAGCCAGCTAAAAGAAGATGAGTACAGAAGTTTCAATATCTACCACAGTGTATTTCACATTTATTTATCATCACTTTTAAACTCAGATAATGACAATGTGTTCCAGGAAGATCAGTAAATTCTAGTGTTTTCTTTTGCACAACATTAACGTCAAAACACACCACCTACCAACCTCACCCTGACCTTGGGCTTTGCTACGGATTTGTCTTTCATCACAACCAACATTTTGTTACAGGATGGACAGACAGACCAATAAAACACTCGGACAAGTATTTGTCAGTAACCTCACGACAAAATATGTTGCATATCAGACAGCTAAAACGAGAGGAGAAAAGAATTTTCATTATTTACTCATAGTGTATTTCACAATTATTTATCATCTCTTTTAAGGGTATACGGAATGCCCTATGCTTACAATGTTAAATTGAGCTAAAAGTTAGGAACATTTTCTCATTTGTTATTTGGACGATACTCCAATACTCTTGATTTTTTCACAGAACGCAGGGATATGTTCTGCTTTTATGCTGAATTATTAATTTTGAAAAAATAATGTATACTTTTTCAGATATTTTATTTTTTGTAAATGTTAAAAACAGTTATACATTTTAACAAGTATTTTAAAATTTACAGCCATTAATACAAAATAATTCCACATATCTTTTAATTCAGATATATTAGAAGGTCTTAAGGAACAACTACAGAAAATTTCATCTTTCTACTAAAAATAGGCCCTGAGACAATGTACCTTATACACAAAAAACTAAAGTTATGAGAAATTAGCTTCAAAGTTTTTACTTCAGTACAAGCCTGCTCCACAGCTTGTATCATCAGAATTGTCCAACAGCTTCCTCTTGATGGCTCTTCTATGCTGTCTAGCCATCTTTGAATATACTTTTATGGCATTATCTGAAGACCTGAGCCGTTCCTTGTCCAAACAAAGCATTGCTGCGGCAGTTCGTAGTCCTACACAGAGCCCCAACTTCTGCAGAGCTTTGCACTTTGTTATATTGCCCTGACTGAATGATGAAACAGCATCATAAACGCCAAAGTGAAGTGTGTTTATACCCACAAACACAGATTTAGGTAGTCTATTCCATATCACAAGGTTCACACACTCATTTGGATTTTGAGTCCGGCCATGAAGACATTTCTTTAGTAGACTAATATCTGCGAGGTCTCGGAATATTGGTTTTATTTCATCCATTATGGCAGGTGGCAGGTGATGAGGGTGATTGTATTGTTTCTTGGTTGCCTTGCGTCCGTTGTACTGGCACCAACTATTGTCTCCTTTTGGACACAGCCCATGTTGGGGGTTCTCATTGTTTGAAGCTGTATGAAAAAACAGAGCCCAGACTGCTCTTCTCATTAATTCTGTATCTGCTGTATTCTGTCTTATTGCTAGACCATAGCACTTCTGAATATGATCTATTGTAGCATCTGTCAGTCTATTTTTCTCATCTAAAGTTTTTCCATCGCTCAATTTCTTGCCTTTCATGCCAGCCTTGAGCTGTCGAAGTCTTGATCCCATCCTTTTCTGAACATGGCCAACACACTCCAGTTTGGAAATTTTCACATCTTTACCATAGGGTCTCAGTTCCTCAATTTCTTTGAAAGCCTTTGAGTCCCCATTTACAAGATAATTTATGTATCTAACATTGTACCATTTTACTGAGCATTGATATATACTTCTTACACCAGCAACTTCCTTACCACCACTTGACCCATAGTAATTTGCCATGCACTCCTCTTCATGTTTATTTTTCATTATCTCCTTGCATCTGCAATGCTTGGAAAGTATTGCCACATCAATTACCTTACCAGTGTCCACACTTGTAGCTGTTATTACACCATTCAGATGTGTGACCTCTCTTCTGCCAGCTTCCATCAAAAGCTATGGACAAGTCTTTGCTATTATTATTTTCAACAACTGCTTCCTCAACAGCATCTTTCATGTTTTCCTGTGCCACATCTTCTACAGCAGAGCCTATTGCAATTATGTGTTTGTTAAATTTTGAAAGTGGAGGAGGGAGGTTCATCACACCACACAACATGGCACCTGCAGCCCTGCCCTTTCCTATACACCGCAATCCATAAACCAGTCTAATGTTCATATCGTATAGTTTACCTGTATCTGCAGTAACATGTGAGGAATTGAAGAAAGTAACACTGTGTTTGCAATGACTGCACATCAACTCTAATTCACACAAGGAAGTCCTACAGGTAAGTTTGTTTTCAATGAAACACCATATTTCCCACATTTTTTGCAGCACACATTGTTCTCCAAAACGTCTGATAATAAAGAGATGTTAATTACCTCATATTTTGTAGTCCCAGTATTTAGTTTCTTGTATTCTTCTTCAATTCCAGCTAGGTTTCTTCTTGAAGCACTTTCCGGTGTAGTGACAGCAGCATCACTCAATGTATCACTACCAGTGTTGAGGTTAGTCGCTACTGGGACATAAGATCCTGATGAAGATGAATCAGACGAATTTTTAGTACACTTTACTTTCTTGCGCCAATGTACACGCTTTCTAAATACCTTCAGACTAGGTCGTGGCATGTTGAACGAAAGAAAACTCAATGACTTCTCCACATACGACTTCCACAACACTGACAGGGATGTACACAGGCGTCTAAAGCTAGCGAAATGAGGTATGCTCAACTACCGGACCTACCGATAGATGGCTCTACCAGCTGATCACTATCGTCTGTATTGCCCGCCATATTTGAATTTGCCAAGAAGTTTCTCTCGGTCTGTACGGTGTATAAGGAATTACGGATTATCGAAATGGTGATTTCTTGTTCTGCTTTCAATTGTACGAAGCGATGGAGTAAGGAAAGTGACTTACCATTTCACAGGTAATAGGACTACCGATACAATACGACAACAATACAGACTTAGTGCGTTTGCTAATTCGATGTTTTTGAACAGGTTTCCTCTAAAGCACCCACAGCTGCTGAAGAAGTGGATTACTTCCGTGACGCGGAAAGATTTTAAACCTACATCTTGCAGTTTTCTTTGCGAAAACCTTTTCCGACAAGATGATTACGTAGTGAGCCCTGGAATGTGGAAGAAACGTCTCAGACCCGAAGCAGTGCCATCAGTTTTTGGCTTTCTGACACATTTGATACCGCCAAATAAACAGCCACGACGACATGTTAGGATTTTGAGTGACAATGATGCTTCTCCATTTGAGGTAGCTTATTAATTTCCTTGCTATGTGTGTGCTTTTGACTTTTGTGAATTTATTTCGTACGGACACAAATGGGCTACATAGGTCTAAGCAATGTTGTAATACACTTCCATATTTTTGTTTTTAGTGTTCTGTCCTGGAATCCGTGCTTGATTTGCCCTCTGCAGAAGCTAGTGATTGCGTGGAGAATGTTGTCAATGAGAATTCTTCCGTGGAAAGCAAGTCCCATTTATCCAATGCAGAAGCTGCGAATTGTGTCGAAAACGTTAGTTTAAGGACGTTTTCACACCCCCAAAGTTTTCTTATAATATTTTTTCATCAAGCCTTGAGTTATTTCAATCATATATAACGAAATTATTTCTTTATTTCAAAGTGCAGTTGGTTCTCAAGTAATTGATTGTGGTATACAGTCGAAAGTAGAAATGGAAGACAAGGCGACCGAAACTTGCAATTTTTTCTCAGACATTGTTCACGAATTAAAACGTAAACTGAAGTGTGTCTGAGAAAAACTTCGAAGAAGAGAGAAGAAAGTGTTTTCCATGGATAACATCATAAGTTAATTGAAGGAGAAGGGGCATCTTCCTGAGAAGTTACGTAACTTCCTCAATCATCGGAAAGGAACACAAGTGGAATTAGTGTGCAATTTAGTGGACAACTCTCTCTCGTCAAAGGGTAATAGATACACAACAAATGTGAAAATGTTTGCGATGACTGTGTACTTTTATTCACCAGCAGCATATGAATACCTGCAAAAATTAATGCCTCTGACCCGTAAATCATTGATTTCCAAATGGGTGGCAAGTGTCGACTGTGAAACTGGCTTCTTAAAAGATGTTTTTAAGTACGTTGATTCGAACCCAATTGTAAGGGACCAGTTCAGCGATTCATGTCTAATTGTAGACAGTGTGGCAATTAGGAAGCAAGTAGTTTGGGACCAAGGAACTAAGCAATACACAGGTTTTTTAGAGTTTGGTGGGGAAGTGCCTCAGTCAAAAGAAGTAATAGAGGCATCTGAGGCTCTGGTTTTCATGCTTGTCTCTATTAAAGGCAAATTTATATGCCCGATTGCATATGTCTTTATCAACGGTGTACAGGAAAATAATCAGGCCACACTGATAAAATCCGCTTTAGAGAGGCTGCATAGTTCTGGCATTAGGGTTTGGTGTGTTACATGTGATGGCTGCAAGGTAAATATAAGCACTTTACGTACACTTGGCTGTACTTTAAATTTTTCCAAGGGTGATTTTAAAAGCTACAATGTTTATTGTATCTTGGACATGTCATGTGATTAAGTTTGCCAGAAATGCTCTAGCAGAAGTATCTGCTATTGAGTCTCCTACTGGCATTATTAGATGGCATTTCATTGAGCAATTGAACAAGGTACAACAAGAAGAAGGTATGACATTTGCCAACAAACTATCAGGACAACATATAAGTTATGTAAATAGAAAAATGAATGTTTCATTAGCTCCACAGACGTTGAGTTCTAGTGTGGCAGATAGTATAGTGTTTTTAGAGGAGGGCTGGTGATCCAAATATTAAAGGAAGTGAAGCAACAGTAGAATTTTTGTATAATATTGATAGGATTTTTGATATTCTGAACTCCAGAAATCCATTAGGTAAAGGGTATAAGAGCCCCGTGAGACTTGACAACAAATCTTATTGGCTTGATATTTAAAATAGAATTAAAAAAATGATTCAAATGGCTCTGAGCACTATGGGACTTAACATCTATGGTCATCAGTCCCCGAGAACTACTTAAACCTAACTAACCTAAGGACATCACACAACACCCAGTCAACACGTTGGTATTTTCAGACACACTGAAAATTATATCAAAAGCTTAAAAATCATTGGTGTTCCATTGCTGCTCCATGCAAGAAATACTTTTGCTTTTGGGATAATTTTCATAGCTCTGACAAGTATGCTTCGTGTTGAATCTCCTTTGAAGTATTTGCTAACATATAAACTGTCACAAGACCGCATAGAGCTTTTTTTCCCCTGCATTCGGTCCAGATCTGGTTGGAACAACAATCCAAATGCATACCAGTTCAAATGTGCCATGAGAAAGTTGCTCTTGGGTAACAGTGTCACTGCAATGAATGGGAATTGCTCAAATTTTAATGTGTGTTGTTTGCCATCTGTTTATGATTTTCATGCAAGAAAGCATGTAGTAGAAAGTGATGAAAGTGCTGCAGAAAATGAAGTAGAGGAGTGGTGTGCACTTCTTGATGATAAGATTAAGTTCTCATTTCACAAGTAAAACATACTCTATTATATTGCAGGATATGTGTCATTGCGCCTTTCAAGGCAGATCACATGCAAAGACTGTCGTCATATACTGAAGCCACCAGTAGTTAAATCTGCATTAGAATGTGATTCTCTCTATGCTTTTCCCAATATGGCCAGTAAAAATGCATTTGTAAATTTTGTTAACCTGGGAAAACTGGTTAAAACAAGTGACTGCGTCTACTCTGTTGTAGAATACTCAGAAACTGTTTCAGATGTTTGTGATTGCTGGGGATATGCGACAGAAATATATACAGGCCAAGATTTTGCATTGTGTTAAAAATAAATTTGTAGATTACCCATTTCTTGCTCTTGGTCATGATTACCATTATGAAATTAGGATTGAGGACTTACATCAGACTCAACTTGTTTGTAAGATTGCATCCCTATACTCCTGAATACGCTTAAAAACATGTGGAAAAAAAGCCTGCTGAGAAAATTTTAAACAACAAATCAAGTATAAGGCAGACGTTAAATAAACTTGTATTGTTTAATCATGTATAGTGCTCAAATTGGAAAAATTATGTAATGGGACATTCTATGCAGATGGGTGTGACATTTTGACAGATTTTTTAAAACTATTTTGTCCGTAGAGTTGTTGTTGTGTAATGATGAACTTCAAAATATGAATTGAAGTAAAATTAAGTTTTTACGTCCTGTGTAGATATTGTAAAAAAATTATAATTGTTTATTATATAAGCTTATTTTAAGATGTTTGGTGTTACAAAATATGCACTTGCATTAAAAACGGGTGATTTGTGTGAAATTAATGAAAAAAAATGTTCTGAGACTTATTTGACAGATGGATTTCAGTGTGAGAAAATATTTCCCTCAATAATTACGTTAACTTGAATTTTTCACTTCAAGAAAACAGTTTAATCACAGGATGGGTGTGATCTAATGGAGTATGCAGTGGCCCTATGTTTCAAACAGTAATGTTTGTGGATACTCTGCAACATAAGAGCAATAAAATGGTTACTCTGTTAATTATTGTTTTAATACTTCCTATAATGAACACAATGTTCCAGTTGATCATAAGCATTCTTATTACTTTATAACCATTCTAGAATAAGAGGGCCTGAGTCAGGCAAAACCTGTCTTTATTTTGCCAGGATGTCTTTCTATTATATTTTCCTGTGTTGAGGGGGGGGGGGAGAATGCAAATAATCATATAGAATTATCTTTCTAGCACTACAAAGTACGTAATACAGTGATTACAGGTACACCTGGAAATCTAGGAAATTTCAGTATTCATGTTACATGCCTAATTTTCATCAACATTTACCTTAATTATACGGTTACATTTTTTGCTGATTTGAACTGTGTACTACATGTTAAAAAGATTTTGTTTGGTCATAGTAATAAAAGCATTTCATTTTGTTAGTTCATATGTCCCATACGGAACTGAAATTATCAAGTTATGAAGACAAAGGAAGGAAATAACATTAAGGAATCTTACTTCACAGAAATTATGTAACAATGGTTACACTTTTTGCTAGTTAACTTTAACATAAGCCATTTGGTTTCCATTAAGAGTGATAGCAGTTGCATGAGTCACGTAAAGAACAAAGTTTCCCATAGGGAACTAAAGTATTTTACGTTTGAGTTATTGCAGACCCAAAGTATTGTGATCTTCATATTTCTATTTAAAAAAGTTTGTAACTCAAATTCACAGACATTTTGGAATCTGTACATACATGTGTGTAGCAAGGTACTTTTCATGTGCCATGTGGAACCTTTAATTTTCTGGTTTAAATATAGTTTATTTCATGAATTACCTTTAATACCAGCACTGTCTGAATGCATTATTTACCATTTAGAAGAAGAAATACTAGTGTACAGAATAACAAACCTCATGAAAAATGCGAGAGATTGTTCTGTACAGAACTTGGAATGGCTCTTTATCAATAGCAGGTAAAAAAGAAGGTTCCTATTAAATGTTCAAAGAAACCAGTCAGTACCTCTTAATTCACCATAGAGGGGATACAGTAATAAAACAATTTACTTTTTTCAGAATTTCTCCTAAGTATTAAAAGTGTGAAGACCTATTCAATTAGTATTTGCTTTACCAATAACCTGTAGTACAAGCACACGTATAAGCAGATAATTATGGGAGTCAAGAGTTATGTTAAAATTAAAGATACTGACTGTTATTACTTGCTCACAAAGCATTGTAGTTGCTGTACAGTTTATGCTGTATGTGGTGTACCCAATGTGATTCCTGGAGGACATAATATTCTGTTATCCTATGGGAGTGCACTGGTACCACACCTATTGAAAGTACGTTTTGCTGTGGAATAGTTGTATCAGATGCCTGTACCAGAAAACAAATCTCCACTGTCACACCCTCATGTTCTTGGTATGATATTAGCTATTATTACAGGAATACTCTTCACATGGAGGAGGAAGCATAGTGAGATTTTCTTTTTCATCATTTCCAACATTGTACACAACTTTCTTGCACTTTTATGTTATCACATTTTTCTCTTCATAATCGAAAAGAGAGAGGGGAAAAAAAAAATGTAAGCGAGCTTCATAAAAACTGAAAACTCAACTTGCATCATTTGTTATTTTCAAAATGTTACTCTCTATCCAAATACTGTTCTATTTCTTCCAACCAATTTTGAATTTCTCAGGTTATTACATATTATTTACTGTACTTTGTCCACCAATACTTCTGTTGTTACCAGATAGTTTGTAATGTGGCACTACCTTTGTGCCACTGCTATTGGCTAGTGTACTCTTGCAGATACAAAAATCGACTGGACTAGAATGTCCTGTCAGTATAGGACAAATTCAGACAATATGGAACTTTTTACACTAAATTTGCAATATAATGTCACCCTTGTCTCACACAGATTGTAGCAGCCATTGGGATGCCTGTCTGGCCAGCTTCTGTAGCTTTCACTTTCAGGTTTGTTTTTTGCTTGGGCCGTATACTGACAACTAGTCATTCCAGTGATTGACACCATGTCAAAGACTGGAACCAAGATTCACAGAAATAGAATTCTATGGTTGTAATTCAAAGTGTAATTAATTTTGGTAACTGACATGTTTTGAATTCAATTTTAAAATTGTTTGGGTGTCAGACTGGAAAATTAGAGTTTTAAGACACCCCAACCTTAAAATTAACAGCTGTGATCGAGGTTATTTTCAACAAGTCCCTTCACTTCCTAGATTATCATGGATCAGTCCAATATAATATTATTACTAGACTTAACTTCCAAATGATACAAGTCATGCATTTACGAGGAGCCTTAACGTTGGGCTTTGTGTTTGTCTCATTTAAATGTATTTCTTGTCTCGTATCAAAGAGTGATGCACTGTTAAAAACTGGTGCTTCTACCATATCACTCAGTTTAAATACACCGTGTCATGTACAGGCGTTAATAAAATCATGGCATTTAAATTACTGATCAAACAGAGAGCCAAATTCGTAAGTGCATGTTGCAATTACAGTGTCAGCATATATGTAGATCGGTAATGCATCACTTCAGACAAAGAAAAAATAACGATTTTTTCCGTTTATACGTAAGTAATACTTTAATAGTTCAGTTGTAATTTCTGTTGTCAGTAAAGATACCCCTAAGCAAACGATGTCAACTTTTTTTCAAGAGATGTCTTCACTGTTGTCCACACTTGATTTTCCGAATTATACCAGCTTCGGCAAGTAAGGTAATTTGTTGACCTCCATTGAATCTTAAATAGTGTTTTAAAACGGGCAAATAAATAAAGCACTCATAAAATAGTAAACAATTTATAGATCAGCTTGTCAAACTTTCAAAACACACTCGAATTTAGGAATTTCATAGCAGAACTCTCACCGTTTTTTCTCGCTAGATTAGAAACACTTCATTATGTTGATGTGTAGATATCTAGAACATCCAATATAAAATACTTATGAGGGCGCAGAACGAAAAACACTTTCATCCGTTTTTTGACACTTTGTTTTTTGCCAAATTCAGATATGGCGGACACTCAATGATACGATCTCTTGCCAGCACGCGCTACAGCCATCTATCGGTAGGTCCGGTAGTTGAGCATCCCTCATTTCGCTAGCTTTAGACGCCTGTGGGATGTACTCACAAAGGGAACAATACAAATGGTGCAGAATCTATTGTCAACTGTCTAGCAGTGTAGCCAACAGAAAAGCTAACTCTCTTGTGCTCAATTATATCTCTGGCAAGGCTGTCTATATCAGGTATATTTCGCGTCACATATACATAGTGCGGAACATCGTGTGTCGAAATTATTTTAAAAAAAATATTTAAAATAGTTCTATTCACGTCAACCAAATATTTTATACATGGTATTAAACGGGAGAGTCTATTTTTCGAAAATGCATTTACCCAAAAATCGATTTTTTCATCGAAAAACTCATTCCGTATACCCTTAAATTCACAAGACGACAATATATACTTGGGGAATCTGTTATTTCTTCTGTTGGCAATTGCACATCATCAACGTTAAAACAACAGAAACCTCCGATCTTACTCGTCGGCTTTGACCCGTGACGTAAGCGTGTTGTGGTGTGTGACGTCATAACGTCATTCCTTAGTCATAGATCTTAATGGCTTCACTTCGAGGCATAGATAATAAAGCAGTTCTGTGTTCTAATAAGCTTTTGCTGCTATGTTTCAATTTCGTTTTTTACTGATTACTTAATAAAGTAGGATCAGTTTATTCTATCTCGTGAGATTTTTTTTAAGGCAGCTACAACACTAGAAAAATCGCTTCTCGGCTTTTGACAAGATATTGCTTAATAAAGTAGGATCAGTTTATTCTATCTTGTGAGATTTTTTTTAAAAAAGCCTAAAAAACACTATTGCTTAATAAAGTAGGATCAGTTTATTCTATCTCGTGAAATTTTTTTTTAAAAAGCCAAAAAACACTTATTAGCTACTGAAGGGAGCTACAACATTAGAAGAATCGCTTCTCGGTTTTTGACAAGATACTGCTTAGTAAAGTAGGATCAGTTTATTCTATCTCGTGAGATTTTTTTTTAAAAAGCCAAAAAAACACTATTGCTTAATAAAGTAGGATCAGTTTATTCTATCTCGTGAGATTTTTTTTAAAAAAGCCAAAAAAGCACTATTGCTTAATAAAGTAGGATCAATTTATTCTATCTCGTGAGATTTTTTTTAAGCCAAAAAACACTAATTAGATACTGAAGGAAGCTGCTTAATAAAGTAGGATCAGTTTATTCTATCTTGTGAGATTTTTTTTTTTTACAAAAGTCAAAAAACACTTATTACGTACTGAAGGGAGCTACAACATTAAGAACAATCGCTTCTCGGCTTTTGACAAGATATTGCTTAATAAAGTAGGATCAGTTTATTCTATCTCGTGAGATTTTTTTTTTAAAAAGTCAAAAAACACTTATGCCTTTGACAAGATCAATGTTTATCTCTCTCGCATTCCTTTGTTTCTCAACATTCTCCTCAGCTCTTTCATCTCTGTAATACATGCTCTCTGGCGACTTGTGACGTCATTGTTCAAAGCCGACGGGTTGTATCCCCTGCTGCACTAGTCCCGATTTTTTTCGTCGTTTCGCGTGGTTTTGTATGGCGGTCGGTGGCTACATTTGTGTATATTTAGTTTCTCCCCACCCAAAAACCCCCAATTTCCCACGCTTGTCCCGTTAGTCATTAGGCTTTTTGTGAAACCTGTGTATTTCAGTGTTTATGATACGTATGCGATGTTTTTATATCCGCCATATTGGAATTGTCGTTTATGGTCGTTTCCGCCATATTTGTGACGTCATGGGTCAAAGCCGACGGGTAAGATCGGACGCTTCTGTATTTCCACACTTCATTATGTTGATGTGTAGATATCTAGAACATCCAATATAAAATACTTATGAGGGCGCAGAACGAAAAACACTTTCATCCGTTTTTTGACACTTTGTTTTTTGCCAAATTCAGATATGGCGGACACTCAATGATACGATCTCTTGCCGGCACGCGCTACAGCCATCTATCGGTAGGTCCGGTAGTTGAGCATCCCTCATTTCGCTAGCTTTAGACGCCTGTGGGATGTACTCACAAAGGGAACAATACAAATGGTGCAGAATCTATTGTCAACTGTCTAGCAGTGTAGCCAACAGAAAAGCTAACTCTCTTGTGCTCAATTATATCTCTGGCAAGGCTGTCTATATCAGGTATATTTCGCGTCACATATACATAGTGCGGAACATCGTGTGTCGAAATTATTTTAAAAAAATTATTTAAAATAGTTCTATTCACGTCAACCAAATATTTTATACATGGTATTAAACGGGAGAGTCTATATTTTTCGAAAATGCATCTACCCAAAAATCGATTTTTTCATCGAAAAACTCATTCCGTATACCCTTAAATTCACAAGACGACAATATATACTTGGGGAATCTGTTATTTCTTCTGTTGGCAATTGCACATCATCAATGTTAAAACGTACAAACTTCCAGACTGATCTATACCTTGGGCTGTGCTACAGGTTAGTCTTTCATTACAACCAAAATTTCAGGGCAGGATGGACAGACAGACTACCAATACACTCTGACAATTTTTTTATCAAAAACTACATGTTCTAATATTCATGCTCCTGTCCTCGGTGCGATAGCAGTGTGAATGAGTAAGAGTCTTTCTGTATTTGATGATATGTGTGGTAGTTTGTAAGATTTAATTGCCAGCACAATATGGCGAACTGTGTAAAATAATGGCTGGAAGTATCCACTGCAGAAGGAAAAAGGGTGGACAGTGCTTTGATACCAGCGGCATCATTAATTCGATGAGTAAATTCGATTAGATGCGATCATAATGCTCGATTCATTCACATCCTTTGTGCAGGGATATAGGAGCCTCCACATAGCGAAGGAGACGTTTGTGTGTGCTGAAAGCAGGAAGAGAAACCTCATTAGGTCCGCAAGGGAGACTGCATTCGATGTTATTCTGCGCTATTTTCCTAAACAGGTTCTATTAGGGCAAGAATTTCCGTGCATACAAGCTGACACATCAAGAAAGAGAGCGTTAACTATTTATGGGACACTATACAATTCCCGTGAGGTCGTCTCGGTTCTTATTTTTACATACTCATGTGACATGAGTATAAGGTTGAGAATGTTGTTAGATGCGCTTGCGACGATCGCCCCGTCTGTGCTTAGACAGTGATCTATTTCCAAACAAGGAGAAAGCTCTTACTATTAAGGGTGTTTTCAGAAGCGTGCCACCTTGTGGCGCCTGTGCTTTGAAAATAGGTCTTCGCTCCCGTACGATCGCAGCATCAGCGGCGCCAAGGCGACCACGCATTTGGAGAGAAATTTCTCAGGTGTGTCAAGTATGATGGGGATGCTGCCACGTCATGCGTGCGGGACCCGAACCCCAGACCACGTAAGATTCTTACGTGATATGGGCCCAAACGGACACCTGTGTGTGGTTTGACAGCTGACGGCGGGGTGGCCCATGGACGTCACAGAGATGCTGTGGCGGCCGCGGCCGAGGAGGTGTCGGGGCCGCGGGCAGCAGTGCCCGAGTGTTCCATTTGAATTGCGTTCAGATTTCTATTGCACGATCTCTCACGTCGATATGCGCGTCACACACACACGTCACGAGCAGTGGAACAGCACTATCTGTGACATCGGTATCCACGCGTCAGAGGTGTCCCATTAGAATGGCGATAGAGAGAAAGCTGTTGAACAGACGGGAGGGACGATAGCGCCATCTGATGCCGGTACTGTGTACTAGCTTAGTTGGGCTCTGGACCTCGTGGCAAACACGCCGGATGGCGGTAGTGCCTCAAATTGATTAAGTAAAGACTGGTCTTTTAGTGGTTCGCGTGTCTGTAGGCTCTGTGACATGACCCCAAGCATGTCAGAGTGTGTTTTTTGTACCAGTGTAATAAATATACTCCATCCTTAAATAAATTGTTCCAAAATAAATAAAGCACACTCCTTCCTCTCTCCACCATCCCAGTGCAGGCTGAGTCCTTCTCCCACGAATGCCTAGGAGGAGGTGGCAGTCGGGTGACTTAGGTTAGTCCAAGTGTCCTTTCTTTCCCGCCATTTTCTTACGGTAGCAGAGGCAGCCCAATTGACCTCTCTTCCCGCCAAAATTCAAACCTCCCACCAGCTCCTAGGATGAGGTGAGAGGTTGGTGAAGGTAGTCCAAGTGTCCTTTCTTTCACATCATTTTCTTGGCCAAAATTCAAACTTGGCACCAGTTCCTAGGAAGAGGTGGCGGTCGGGTGGCTTAGGTTACTGGAGGTAGCCCAGGTGACCTATCTTCCCGCGATTTTCTTAGCTTAGTAGATTTGACTGTGGTCTGATGAGTTATCCTGTTTTAATTTGAACTTCCCGCCATTTTGGTGATGGAGGGGTGTGTGGCACTCCCCTACCACAATTCAAACGTCCCGCCAGGGGGGTGTGACAGCGCTTCCGACACTTGCGTCATCAGTGACGTCACGGACGTCATTTGGGGTAACCTAGTTTGGGGCGACGTCCTGTTCTGGGGTGACCTACTTTGGCGCGACGCCGGACTTGCGGTGATGTCCGCCTACTGGCAGGATGTTAGAAAAGGAATTATGAGAGAAATCTGAGTCCGATCCTAGAATTTAAATTATTGTATTATTATGCGAGTGCATTCTTATGTATAAAATGTTTGTTGAAAGCCGTGTGTCACCAGTTTTCCGTATTATTTATCAAGAGATAATGCCTGGTTTGCCTACTCCCTATTCTTCGATAATACTGTGACTTGCCCCCCTCCCCCACCCAATTCCACTAGTTTATATCGTGGGTACGCCCTTCGCTATCACATTCATGGGGACAAACCGTAAGGATAAGGAGTCGTATGAATAAACAGAGGTTATTCACCAAAGCAGTTTCTCAGAGCAAAAGAATATTCTCTGAGAAAGTTTGCAGGTTCGGATGAATCAAAAATTGGGAGCGTATTCTCTGACGAGAGAGTTTCATCCCCACTTCCTCCCCACCTCCCTGAGAAGGTTCTCTGTGTGCGTCGTCTGCCGTGTCACGCACAGAACGCACGCGTAACGTCAGACTTCATTCAGCTCGCTCAAACAGGCAAACCGTTCAGTGTACGAAGATGGGACTGGCCTCAGTGTGTTCTGTAAAGAGTTGCACTATGTTTCGATTTCACTTTTACTTGCGACAACGAACTGTTCAGGCGATTAATGACAATTTAAAAAAAATGGGTTTTCTGCTATCTTATCGTATTAACGACATGCGGGAACCTCTTCTGTTACTGAAGTTAGGTGAACACATTATGTGAATGAAATCTTAAAATTACACGATTTTTCATCTACTCCAAACCAGAACTGTGGCAGAGTTTTCTAACACGAGATAATTTTGGTTGAATACGATGCGGAATGATCTGCTCGCGTGTCAAGGACGCAAGCGATCGCCCGTGGGGTTCGTTCCGAGAAACAGATCGCTAGGTTTGTAATCAACCAGCTATCAATCTTTCTGATCCGCCTATATTTTTAATGTAACAAGACATAAGATTTATGCTGTGAGAAGACATGATGAGGAATATCCGGAAATGTCAGCGGCACATTTGTTCTGCTGACAGACCGCAGTAATAGTTTCAAAAACAAACTGAAATAATACCTCCTTGACAACTCCTTCTATACCATAGATGAATTCTTGAATATGAGTAAATAAATCTGGAGATATAATATATGCATTTTGTGCCATTTAAGGGAATGGGATAGATAATAGAAATATTTAAGTATAACACTACAATGCAAACAAAAAAAGACTTGTTTCCGGTGCACATTTCTTATGCATTTTACATGTTCCACATAATAACGGTTTTCCGTGCTATTGATCAATGGAATACGTAACTAACTAACTGTGTACACCAAAGTCTTCTCGTGCATCACTTTGAAAAAATGTTGTAATATTCACTTCGTTTGGAAGGTCTCCCCTCTTTTTTTTCACGATTTTCTCGAAGGAAATTCGCCAGGCAAGTGACGTTTTTTGTTGCAAAACCCGTATAAGCTTCTACAGTTTCTTTCTTCTGTACTTCTTCGGGTTACTTATACCTTCTTGCCTTCCAGGCAATGTAAACTCTGGCTTTACTGCCAAAAAGTCGGTAAAAATTAACCTCAACAGAACTTACTCAGATCGATGTATGATACAGAGATCACTTCAAAAAACGGAGAATGTTCTCGGCTTGTGATACGTTCTTCTAGATTCACTGATACGAAATCCGAGTGTTTTCTTTGTTTTGAGCGACTTTCCCCACCCCTTTACTCAAGATGAGGACGTTCTTGGATCGAGTGTATCCTCCGACACGCTTTATTTGTGCGAACCGGGGAGTGTTCTCCAAAATTTGGAATATAAAGTAGACTCTCCGTTTTATTCATACGACCGAAGGTCTCGATTTTGTATGTTGCACCAAACCATGATGACGCACACTCAGTGAGGTAATTCGGCTCAGGAATTTTCCCACTGGTTGGCGGCAAATATTGGGCTTGCAACAGTCTGTTTCAGAAATTGTTACGTTATTCACTCTGAACCTGCAAATCGAAATGTATAATTCTATCCCAAATACAGCAACACTGCTTGTAACCAACGTTTACCCCACATGATGCAGTGTACTTTTTTCCGAGGTTTATACCTTATACCTGTGAATTTCTGAGGGCTTTTGGCAGAATCGCGTGGTGCCAGGACTTACTTAGGGCCTTTTCAATTAATGGGGCCCAACACTGTATTGTCAATCGGCAGAAACGTTGTGTTACATAGTGCTTGCGTGTTTATTTCTGTTTCATTTCTCTTTAATCTTCTCTCCTCCCACTTTGGGTGGAATATGACTGAGTAAGTTCTACCAAGCTTAGCCCGAATTATGCACAAATTATCTCCAGTTTTTTAATTTACGATTTCCCAAGACCATTTACAATTACTTTTCAATGGTACTAAGACCCCACATCGTGATTAAAGTACTTTAAAGAGAAAGCGCGTAATCCATTTGGAGTTGTGAATAATAACAAATCCAACACCACATTGCATTCCAGCATTGCCGATGGGGGCGCCACCAACTTGTAAGTCAGTTTCAGCCAGGTATCCAGACACTTTTGACCACATAGTGTATGTGAAGGCATCGTCAAGATTTATTGAAATTGATGTCCCATCCTGCAGATAGTGCAAAATCGTCTAAATCTATGACAACAGGTAGGAAATGTGTTGTCCAGTCATTAAACAATCGAGCCACAGAATGAACATCAGTACAGTAGTTACATGTGTAGTGAATTTGATCTGAAAATATGCTATGGAGGATACTGTTAGACATGGCCAAAGAGGAATAACATGTCTATGTTGGACAATCCATGTTCACAGGAAGATCATAAAACATCTTTGGAAGAACTATGCTATCAGTGAATACATTTATAAATAAATACATCTTTGGAAGAACAGTGTTATCTGTGACCACAAGGTGTAAACAGTATGTTTGTAGAAGAAGAATATGATATCATTCGGAAAGGAATACCCACGTCGCATGCAGGTTTAAATGAGAAACACGTCCATATGTCATACATACCATGCTACAGAGAATTACGAAAGTTTGCCATTAAAATATTTTTCGTTGTAACCAATATGTTGCAGAACACTATAGTGTCAGGCATATGGCCTGAATGTCAAAGTTGATAGTGTAATGAATGAACATATTAGCAGCTCGAATTCGTGCAGTCGCTGCTAATTCAGTTCTAGCGAGATGAGAAGCCAAGATAACGTGCAGTACTGCACTGGTGTTAAGGATACGAATTACATTGGCACAAGGACGATAAAGATGCCCCATTTAATGATATATTAACAGACAAAACAATGAATAAATTCTAGTGTCCGATTTCACCCTCGGCTTTGACCACAGAATGAGGATTCAGATGCACAGAATTTATTTTCTGTTGTCGATATACATTACCACCGCGGACATATGATGGTGGGGCGGCGTAGGTTTCTCCATAAAACGTCCTATAAATTTTGAATGCGGCCATATCGTTACTACAGATAGATTCCCTTCGTATGTGTTGTGTATTTGGGACAGGTGTTTTGTAGATACCTTATCAATTTGCATTTGATACCTAGAATAAATTATTCTCAGAGCTTTGATGAGCAAAATGAGCTGGCATCACGCCACAGCACCGTCACATCAGCTTGTAATTACACTGTCTCTCTCGTCATGTAACATCAAATCGCTTAGTCCGTGTCAGAGTGTAGTATTGCAACTGAGAAACTACGGTTATTAATGGCCGAACCAAACCTCATAATGTATGTTCTTGATCAGTTATGTTTGTTGAAATGCTGAGACGTGGAGTAATATTTCAAAACATCGACATTTCTGTGCTATGAAAAAGAGGGCGTCTGTTCTGTTATTGTCATACCTGAATAATTTGCTTCCAGATATCTCACATTCCTTGTGTTAAAACATCTAGTGGAAATAACTCTAAACATTTACAATTTGCCACGAAAACGAAGTACAATAATTCAATGAAGATTAAGAAGATGCAAAACCACAAGATCCACTACTATAAGACGAGCGAGCGCGGCAAAATACGTAAACTTAAGATGATAGCAGACGATGATACCGTCGACACTTCCTTCCCGGGAAACCTTGGCCTGCCATGACGTGACGAGACGTGACGGTCTGTTGATGACTTGTCTGAAAGCCGCCATTTCAAATGCATTGTGGAATGTTATGACTTGACATTACACGACTTGACGGCCAACGTGAACTGGTCTTAAAAAGAGTCATCCCGAGATCATGTGACAATTTCAGTTTAATGTTGACAACATGCGTAGCACGCGATGCACACTCCAGAGATTTTTCTACTCTGTGGCTTTGACCGACGTCATATCTGAGTCACAGACGCTACTTAGAGGCGTCATCTGAAGGCAATGAGGTTTATTCCTAAACCAGAGAATGCATCTCAGAAAAGAAAGATAATACACATACATACAATAACATCCCATTGCAGCTCACGCGATTAATTACATTGTTGAAATTGGGGTGACAGAAAAGAAAGTAACAACATAAAAAACATACATGCATTAAATAAATTATTATCACAGTTTACACGAGCAAGTGAAAGAACCATAGACGGCCTTCAAAGTCCACTGCAATATCACTCGTAGTAAACTCGTAATCTACATCTACATGCCGGCCGCTGTGGCCGAGTGGTTCTAGGCGCTTCAGTCCGGAGCCGCGCTGCTTCTACAGTCGCAGGTTTGAATCCTGCCTCGGGCATGCATGTGTGTGATGTCCTTAGGTCAGTTAGGTTTAAGTAGTTCCTAAGTCTAGGGGACTGATGACCTCAGATGTCAAGTCCCATAGTGCTTAGAGCCCTCTACATCTACATGGACACTTTACAAATCACACTTACGTGCTTAGCAAAGGGTTCATCGAACCACCTTCACAATAATCCTCTATTATTCCAATCACGAACAGCGCGCGAAGAAACGAACACCTATATTTTTCCGAGCGAGTTCTGATTTCCTTCTTTTATGATGATGATCGTTTCTCCAGATGGAGGTCGGCGTCAAAAAAATATTTTCGCATTTGGAGAAAAAACTTGGTGATCGAAATTTCGTGAGAAGTTTCTAGAACAACGAAAAACGCCTTATTTTTAATGATGTCCGCCCGAAATTTTGCATCACGTCTCTCCCCTATTTCTCGATAGTACAAAATGTACTGCTCTTCTTTGAACATTCCCGATGTAGTCCGTTAATTTTATCTGGTAGGGATCCCAATCCGCACAGCAGCGCTCCAAAAGCGGACAGACAAGCGTAGTGTAGGCAGTCTCTGTAGTCGATCTGTTGCATCTTCAGCCAGTAAAACGCAATCTTTGGTTCGCTTTCCCCCACAACATTTCCTGTGTGTTCTCTCCATTTTATGTTGTTCATAATTGTGATTCCTAGGTCTATCTATACCTGGATCCCGCTCCAGCTACTGCCAGTTCTGGGTGCTGACGAGTCCTCTCCATTTGTTTCGGTCCTCCCACCGCTTTTCTTCCTCCACATGCTGCCAGGTCACACCTCTCCTTTCCACAGATATTCTCACTCCCGTTTTCCACCGTGTTCTTGGGCGCCCTCTAGGTCTTTTTCCATCCATCTTTAGTTCCTCCATAATTTTGGGGAGTCTCTGCCCACACACCCTCTTAACATGCTCGTACCATCTTAATCTCTTTTTTCTGTTTCTTCTCTCATGCATTCTTGTTTAAGGTCCTTTCTGATATCTACGTTCCTTACTCTGTCCATTCTTGTTTTTCCCTAAACTCCTCTGAGAAATTTCATTTCCCCTGCTTGCAGTTTGCTCCAGTCCCTTCCTGTCATTGTCCACGTTTCTCCTCCATAGGTAACAATAGGGAAGCAATAACTCTCATACATAAGGAGTTTTGCTTTTTCTGAAACTTCATTATTCCAAATCAGGTGTTTTATTGTTTAGTAGAAATTACTTCCCTTCTGTAACCTCCTATTAATTTCGTTTGTTATTCTTCCATCACTAGACATTTCACTCCCTAAATAAGTGAAACTGTCTACCATGTTGGGGGGTTCTCCATTCAAAGTAATATATCCATTGATCCCTCTGTCTCTTCCAAATACCATTACTTCACTCTTATCTTTATTTATTTTTAATCCATACCTTTTCATTATTTCCTTCCACACATCAAGTTGTAACTGTACATGTGCCTCTTTATCGCCCCATATTACCATATCATCTGCAAAAATAATCTTTCTGTCTTTTTCTTTTACCATATCTTTAACTGCCCTATTCATTTCTCCATCACAGCATTAAAAAGTGCAGTAGGTAGAATACTTCCTTGTTGAAGTCCTTGTCTTATTTCGAAGTATTCAGAGTTCCCTAATGATGTTCTAATTCTATAATTGTGTCCTTTGTACATTGTCTTCATTACATTAATTTATTCATCTTCTATATCTATTTTCTTCATTTCTTACCAGAGTCTTTCCCAGTTAACTGAGTCATATGCCTTTTCTATGTCGATAAAAACAATTATCACCCTTTTGTTACATTCCCAACTTTTTCCCATCAGTTGACAGATAGAAAATATTAGGTCGATTGTGCTTCTTCCTCTCCTAAACCCATGCTGTTCTGCACTCAGCTCCTTTTCTATCTTTCACTTATTCGATTTAGTAAAATTCTTTCAAAAATCTTGGCTATATGACTCATACATGTTATTCCTCTGTAGTTTTTACAAAGTCTTTTATTGCCATTTTTTAAGATGGGAACAACGCCTCCTCTTCTCCAATCATCAGGTACTTACTATTTTACACTTTGAAGGGTGCGTATTGTGCCACCACCTATCGGGTCTTCATGAAACTATGAGGGCTCAAGCGGAAGTATTCCACGATTCCCCACAACATATTCCTCATTTCTTTCAAGCAAAACTGGTGGAGGAAAACAAATGTGCTGCATTACTTACTTAATGCCTCTGGTTAACCCTAAATTACAAATACTGTAATTACTCCGAAAGTACTAACTAGATTTTGAAGAGCGAAATGCTGTAGACTTGGTCTCTTTCAGAACTACGATACAAACAGCAGAAACTACAACAGTCCTATTGCAAAAAGCTAAATTGATACCGATATCCCTGCGATTGATGTAACTATGAAAACAGACTATACGTCGTTCACTGAAGCCTTTCTCACAGTATTTAATATGGGGCAAATCGTATTACAGTATCTTAAACGAGTCCAGAAATGTGACTTGTGGTGCTCAGCTGTATCACTGTGTGTCTTGGGATGAATGATCAGTGTGCTACAGGTGGCCTCACTCTCTTTATGGGCGACTGTCTACAGCTCCACATGTGAGCGATCCTTCGGTGATTGGAGGCAAAGTGACTCTGGCGCCGGAAGGCTGCGGCCTCTGTCATTTAATCACTAACACGTATTATGCACTTTGCTTTCAAATCCTCACGATACAAAAGACAACCAAAAAACCCAAGCTCTGCGGAGTACATGACATTCCTTCAGAGTCACTAAGATGCTTGGCTACGCCAGCCAGGATAAAACATTCCCCCCCTGGTGTGCAAGGTCAACATAGAGTTGTGTAGTTTCCTCTATTGGCACATCTGTTGCGAGTATAGAGGGACATCAGAGAGAAGGAACGTGCTTATGTCCACGGTCAGCAAGATAGTTGTCTTGCAGAGGGTGGGTAAAATAGAACTGTTGAACAAAATTGTTGTTTAATTTGTTGTTTGAGCTTCAACGATGTCAGATAGGAAGAGGATACGGAAAGAAATTGAACACCTTTGTTTCGAAATGGTGAGTCCTTATTGTGATATTACTTCCTTTTGTTCGTCTTCGGCCAATGTAAACAATTCAGCAGGGACACCTGTGTGGTCCTGATGAGCACAAACAATATACGAATACGTCTAAAATTAAATCCACCGGTTATTTCACCGTATAAAAGCCATTGTGCTTCTTCCGTATCTTGGCAAAATTTAACTGAAAATAACTTTCAATTTGTGTGTTGCCATGAAAATAAATTTAACATGTTTTAATGGCATTTAACCAATGTCTTCTAACTGTTTTTTTTCATTTCCTGGTTACCCCTGTCCCACCTACATACACACCTCCGTCCACACGACTGCTCTGCTATTCGCACTTAAGTGCCTGGCAGAGGACTCGCCGGACCGCCTCCGCACTCTGTCTGCACCGTGCCTTTCTCGAACACCACGTGGATAAAACGGCCACTTAAATGTGGTGTGTGGTCTCTTAGTTTACCACGGTGATCATTTCTCCCTGTGTAGGTGGGCGTCACCAAAATATTTTCGCCTATCATATCCGTGTCACTCTGGCCCAACATCGCGATAACACGAAATGAGCTGCCCTTCTCTCAAACTTTTCGGTGTCTTCCGTCAGTCCTATCCGGTAAGGGTCCTATACTGCACAGCAACACTCCAGAAGAGAACGGACGAGTTTCGTGTAGGCATTCTCTTCACAAGACCTGCTGCATCTTGTAAGTGTTCTGCCAATAAACGCCGACTTCAGTTAGCCTTCCCCGCAACATTATCGATGTGATCGTTCTAGTTTAAGTTGTTCGTAATTGTAATCTCTAGGCATTTAGGAGAATTGACGTCCTTCAGATTTGTGTGAGTTATCGTCTAACAGAAAACTACCGGATTCCTTTTAGTACTCGTGTGGATCGTGTCAACTGCCGCTTCTCGCATCAGACAGATATTTTGTACTTTGCAGCTTCGAGTGGCGAGAATTTCAAATTGAAAACTTTTGTTTATCGTAACATCACACAAATTGATTTTTTCCGATAGCGTGAGAGGTGTGGAGAGGTGTTGAATTCTTGGGCAGCATTTATACTTGCTTTGGGCTACATGCGGCTCGTGCGCTGTGCGCTGGACACCCCTGATGTAGATTAACGACAACAGTGGGCGCTGTAACACATTCTTGGGTAACGCCAGGTAGGACACCTGTTTTAGTCGATGACGTCTCGTCATTTACTGCGAACTGTGACCTTTCTGACAGGAAATCACGAATCCAGTCGCTCAACTTGGACGGTACTCCGTAGGCGTGCAGTTTGATTACAAACATAGTGTGTGTTCCAGAATCCTACAGCAAATCGACGTCACTGATGTGGGTCCGTAATTCAGTGGATTATTGCTGTTCCCCTTCTTGTGTACTGGTGTGACGTGTGCCACTTTTCGGCCTTTAGGTACGGGTCTCTCGTCGAGCAAGCGATTGTATACGATTGCTAAGTACGGGGCAGTTACATCTGGAGACTAATTGGTGTACAATCTGGACCTGAGGACCTGCCCTCATTAAGTGATTTAAACTGCTTAACTCTTCTGAGGATCTGGACTTAAAAGTTTCTCATTGACTCTAATTCTGGAATATTTACTTCATCGTCTTCGCTGAATTTGGGAAACCGCTTTCAGTGACTGTCATAGGAAACATCAGAATTCCTATCGCAGAGTGCGGGTGGTGACTGTGTCTTTGCACTGGTGTAATGTTACTACGACCTGAACCTCTCTGATTTTCTGCCAGTTTTCGAGACACACTTTCGTTGTGGGAACTATTAGATTCATCTCGCGTAGAATTCCACGCTAAATATCCAGCTCCAGTAAGGACATTGCCAGTCACGATTTTGGGTTTTTTCTGTCTTGCGACGTCGGTACCACACTCGGTAGTTCTCATGCACCAAAGGCGTACCTGTCAAGTGAAGATGTCCATGACCCTAGGTATTAGAAAAGGAAGTTAGTCCTGAGTACACATTACATTTTTACTGTTTGATCAATGTAAACCGTACCTGGATCGTCTGATAAAGAATAGTGCCATCAAAAGGAAGTGAAGAAAGGCGGGAGAGAGGTCAGAGACATTACACCAAATAGCTAAAAGGGTTGTGACTGAGACGATACCTGAAAGTAACTCGTACAAAAACTTTATAATTCAGCCCCGTTAAAATCTCAAGCACTTTGGAATTACTATAAAGGTCCCCTAAAGCTTGGGAAACCTATATAGAATCGACTGGAAAATCCCCGACTTATCCATGTCAAAGACGATGGAATACACAACATAACCGCGGGACCTGTGCGAAACATGCTCGCTGTTACAGTTTTAAATAATGTCAGTTTTTCGAATAAGTTTAGTCATTGGTGTAAGGGTACTTGTAGGAATAAGAGGAAACATTTTTAAAAACTAACCGAACGACGTGAAATAATAATCGTGGATTATGTATGATACGTTCATGTTTCCAGAAATGTGTTTTGCATTCGGACTGTTTGTCCCGGTCTGTACGAGTGGCAGAGGTCAGGGACTGTCAGAGCATCCACGTAACCTGGAACTTCCTCTCGAGAGGCATTTTCAGTTATGGTGAGCACGTTAGATCATGGTGGCTCTAGGTAAATCAGAATTGAAGGTGGCAATGGCAGATATGTCTGTCGTTTCAGAAGGTATACTCGATTAGGAAAGTCAACTTGTACAATGGCAGATATAACGGATAACTGCAGTGGCCACAGACATTATCTGTGACAGTGCTGTATACAAACTGTCCAGTTAATAACTGCTTTACAACAAATAAAATTATTTTTGTAGCATGGTGGTATGAAGAGGGAGACTGTTATTCCTGTTTAATAACTTAGCTTCGTAGACTATAGACGCTCGCCATCCGCGATACCCTTTTGCGTGTGACAGTTGAAAGTCTCCTTTAAGCTAAATTTTCCGCAAGTAGCAAAATTTTAGTGCAATACTAATATGGAATGACAGAAGCCGGTTAAAAAACTTTCTAACGATACCTCATTTACCCCCGTACGATTAGTATGTGTTGAGAAAAAGAGATGTTGGCTTGTCTACTAGTATGAAAAATAGGCCTTAATTTGAGGAAGAAATTTCTTAGGGTTTACGTTTGGAGCACAGTTTTATATGACCGTGAGACATGGACTGTCTGAAACCCAGAACAGAAGAGAATAGAAGCATGTAAGACGTGGTGCTACAGAAGAATATTGATAATTAGGTGGACTGATAAGGCAAGGAATCAGGAGGTTCTCAGGAGTCGGCGAGGAAAGGAATATATGGAGAAAACAATGACAACAAGAAGGGACAGGATGGTAGGACAGCTGTGAAGACATGACGGAATAACTCGCACAGTACTAGAGGGAGCTGTAGAGGGCAAGAACTGCAGAGGAAAACAGAGACTGGAGTACACCCAGCAAACAGTTGAGGACCTGGGTTGCCTGCGCTGCTCTGAGAGGGAGAGGTTGGCGGCCCACATAAAACCAGACAGAAGAGTGATGAGTGAAAAAATAAATAAATAAACGGTACGGAGTGTCGAATAGTGGTGAAGAGAGCGATGATGATACTCAATGACAATGACTCAGAAACGTCAAGATGTGAAGGGGACGTCAGACAAGAAGTGATAACCGATTACAATGGTTCCGGTTCGGTAATTTCGTGGTCCGCTAATTGCAGTGTAGGTAGCTAGGAGTAAATTCCGTTCGACACGAAATCTAGATGTAAAAATTTCTTTGGAGAACCTCCACAATCACTTTTTTATGGGAGCTTGGTAGCAAAGATGGCCAGCGAGACGAACAAATGTGCTGAACAGTTCATAAACGCACACGCAGGGCACATTAAAACAGCGATCGTGTGTTCGCAAATGGGTAGAAAAAAGTATTGGGGAATTGTAATCTTTATTCGATATCTTATTCCTCTCAGGGATTATTTAAAGACTGAATTTTGAAATGTACTATTTGAGGTTCCTTCATTTTAATGACAGGAGTGTTTATTCAAAATGACTCTGGTATTCCCGCTGAATTGTGTAGATACAGAACTGTCATTTATCATCTATAGAAATCATTTGAGGAGGCTTTTTACTCCCGGACATGAGTTATGGCATCATAAATCGCTGTTAATTGTGGAAAGGGCGGGACGTCTATCAATCTCGCTTTGATATTAAATAGTTTCGCTTGTATTTAGCAGGTAGCGGTTCTTTGTGACACTTTGTAACTTGCAGTGGAAAAGACATTGTGTTTAAGCCACAATATAGTGAATATCCTCTAGTGTCTAAAGTCTTTGCTTCACCGATGTTTTAACAATGGATATACTTTGTCTACCGACAGGTTCTATATTACACTCCTAGAAATTGAAATAAGAACACCGTGAATTCATTGTCCCAGGAAGGGGAAACTTTATCGACACATTCCTGGGGTCAGATACATCACATGATCACACTGACAGAACCACAGGCACATAGACACAGGCAACAGAGCATGCACAATGTCGGCACTAGTACAGTGTATATCCACCTTTCGCAGCAATGCAGGCTGCTATTCTCCCATGGAGACGATCGTAGAGATGCTGGATGTAGTCCTGTGGAACGGCTTGCCATGCCATTTCCACCTGGCGCCTCAGTTGGACCAGCGTTCGTGCTGGACGTGCAGACCGCGTGAGACGACGCTTCATCCAGTCCCAAACATGCTCAATGGGGGACAGATCCGGAGATCTTGCTGGCCAGGGTAGTTGACTTACACCTTCTAGAGCACGTTGGGTGGCACGGGATACATGCGGACGTGCATTGTCCTGTTGGAACAGCAAGTTCCCTTGCCGGTCTAGGAATGGTAGAACGATGGGTTCGATGACGGTTTGGATGTACCGTGCACTATTCAGTGTCCCCTCGACGATCACCAGTGGTGTACGGCCAGTGTAGGAGATCGCTCCCCACACCATGATGCCGGGTGTTGGCCCTGTGTGCCTCGGTCGTATGCAGTCCTGATTGTGGCGCTCACCTGCACGGCGCCAAACACGCATACGACCATCATTGGCACCAAGGCAGAAGCGACTCTCATCGCTGAAGACGACACGTCTCCATTCGTCCCTCCATTCACGCCTGTCGCGACACCACTGGAGGCGGGCTGCACGATGTTGGGGCGTGAGCGGAAGACGGCCTAACGGTGTGCGGGACCGTAGCCCAGCTTCATGGAGACGGTTGCGAATGGTCCTCGCCGATAGCCCAGGAGCAACAGTGTCCCTAATTTGCTGGGAAGTGGCGGTGCGGTCCCCTACGGCACTGCGTAGGATCCTACGGTCTTGGCGTGCATCCGTGCGTCGCTGCGGTCCGGTCCCAGGTCGACGGGCACGTGCACCTTCCGCCGACCACTGGCGACAACATCGATGTACTGTGGAGACCTCACGCCCCACGTGTTGAGCAATTCGGCGGTACGTCCACCCGGCCTCCCGCATGCCCACTATACGCCCTCGCTCAAAGTCCGTCAACTGCACATACGGTTCACGTCCACGCCGTCGCGGCATGCTACCAGTGTTAAAGACTGCGATGGAGCTCCGTATGCCACGGCAAACTGGCTGACACTGACGGCGGCGGTGCACAAATGCTGCGCAGCTAGCGCCATTCGACGGCCAACACCGCGGTTCCTGGTGTGTCCGCTGTGCCGTGCGTGTGATCATTGCTTGTACAGCCCTCTCGCAGTGTCCGGAGCAAGTATGGTGGGTCTGACACACCGGTGTCAATGTGTTCTTTTTTCCATTTCCAGGAGTGTATTAATGAGCGGTTCGATTTTCTCGTTTCTAAAAGCAGTGGCTGCATTGTAACTGTTAGTATTAACGGGAAGGAAGTGCTGACAGCTCTGGAGGAGGCAAAACTCGAGAGAGGTAAATGTAAGACATATTACAGAGGGAAGGTGATGGCAGTGCGGTGGCGAGACAGCAGAGACGTGTACACGCTTCCCTGTGTTTACATTGGCGAGCTGCGGCAGATTGAGGAGATAAAAGTGCAGTGGAAACCTGGAGTGATACTGGAGTGCAGCGAGAGAACGGCTGGCGTTGATTAGCTGACCAATACGGGACCAGTTATTCGGCCACGAGCAAACGTCTTAGAAAATATATATGCAGCGATTTAGCCATTTCATGGACGTAGCAGTTCTGAATCCGTACCTGTTGTACAACCGACTTGGTGGTAAAATGCGAAGACTTGAGTTTCAAATGAACCTCACAGAAAGAGGCAGTATCGATGTCAGCTGATCCTCTCAGCATGGAACCTTTACAGGCGTCGGTGCCGACACGTCTGGTGGGACGACATCTTCCAGAATAACACACACAGTCTTTCGCGTAAAAGCAGGCGCCGACGCGAAAATGCCGTGTGTGTTGCCAATCGGAAAAAAGCGAGAAGAAAAGCACGTGTGTTTTGTGTAGAGTGCGAAGTTGGGGTTTGTGGAATACGATGCTTTGAACAGTATCATACAAAATCTAATTTGTAATAAATTTGTTCGACAAAGCTGCACATACACTGATTCCACCAATATTATACTCCAGAATATCGAAACAAATACAAATTATATTTATTTTTATAAAAAGATCGTTATTGTGGAAAGCTGGAAACTATTTTCTAATAACAGTCGCCCAGCTTGAAAAACTCGCGCCAAAGCGCCGACCGAGGTGATTCTATGACGTAACCTACAATTTACTCGTGATGCAATAATTTGTATAACTGCAGCTTGCTCCTCTTAAAGGAAGAGAACGTAAACACATATTTGAAGCATGAGAAAATATATCTCGTTTGCTCTCTGTTCCTGTCATGATGGACAGTCTCTTTGACACGTAACAATTTTGTATGCAGCGTAATGATTCACAGACTCTCACACTTCTATCGATGTTCTAATAGACGAATATTTCTTTCAATGTAATTGTTTTTGCTTCAAGTCCGAATCTGTTGTAAGATTCTTCCCGTTTTTGGCAGAGATGTAGCAACAATTGTGGAATTGGTGTGATCCGTGTTGGAAAAAGTTTCATTGTTTTTGATGTCTTATTACCACATTTGTGTGTTTTTCATTTCATCAACAGTTGTGTTGGCTTATTTGGTACCTTACGTAACGCAGATACTGCATTCCATAGAAGTTTCCCATGTCTCGCGTTCATTGATCCGACTGGAGGTGTTGTGAACAAAACTTCACGTCGTCGAATAAATATACGACGTCTTTCTGCTGAAGGTCAAGTCTTCCGCTGTTTACTAGCCTTTTTGATTCCCTTGTAAGAAAACGACATCCTTCATTAAATATATGTTACTTACAAGAGAATCGTAAGTAAAAAGTCGCGAAATGTACTTCATACCTCCCACGGTCCTTAGGAAATTCAACAACAAAAAATGAGGTGTAATGTTTTAGTTACTGCAGATTTTTACAACATTACATACGTTCCCTGTTGAAAAACTGTGTTACAAATGAATATAAATGATGCTATTCGCATTCCTCGTAATTCGCATTCAGAACTATAGCTTAGTGTCCGCTTGGAGCGCTGCTGTCAGGGGTGTATAGAGAGCGGGAAGGAGTGCCGGCAGTGTGTGTGTCGGACTGCGGCGACATCCACCACGAGGGGCGGAAAGGCAGGGGCCGCCCCCTGCACGCGAATGAGGCGCTTCTGTCTCCAGCTCTGCCTCTCTCCCTCCCTCCCCCCGCTTTCCCCGTCTCTGTCCATCTGCCTGTCTATCTGTCTAGGTATCTGGAGGACGCAGCATGGTATCTCGGAAGGAGACTTACCAACAGGTGTGGGAGTAGCTTGAGACACGCCTCAGGGATGTGTGTTGCATGCACTGCTGTCCACGTCGTATGCTACTGACCTTGGAGGCAATGTTAACAGTCAGGCCACAGTTCGTGCAGATGATACATTCTCTATAATGAAGGAGTGTCTGAAAGAAGCTGTACAATTTTTTTATTCATATGTTCACATGATTTCAAAGTAAAGCAGGATTTGACATATTGGTTTAAGTGGGCAGAAATGTAAAATCGTGTGAAAGTGGTTCGACGAACACTCTGCCATCCACTTCAGTCTGTTTTGCAGAGAAGTTACGTACAAAATTGTGCTCTTAAAAACACGCAAAAACGTCGTAGTCTAAGGTTGTTGTAATATTAATGAGTCACTTTTGGAATCAGTCAACCCATACAAAGACCTGGGTGTGGCACACTGAGGTGATATAAAATGGAAGTATCACATAGTCTCAGTTGTAGGTAAACTAGATGGCAGAGCGGACGAGATCACTGGATGAATGCGGTGAGTCTACAAGGGAGACACCTTACTAAACAGTCGTGTGGTCCATCCTAGACTATCGCTCGGGTGTGTGGGACCCATTACAAACAGAACAGGGAATATTGAACGCGTACAGAGAAGGGTAGTGCGAATAGACAAAGGAGTGTTTGCGTGAAAGCCTGCTTACAGGAAATTCCAGGGCCAGCAGTGGGTGAGCAGGGCTCAGCCGGCGTGGGGACGTGTGCCCAAGTTCTGCGAGGGGCTCTCCCACACCCTCCCCCCCAACCTCTCAGCCCCTCCTCCAACACAGCTCACACACCTCTGTGACGTTCAAAAGAATTCTAACTTCCGTCATTAACGTAGTACCAGTGCATCACCAAACGGTTACTGCGCCGACCGGTACGGTCGCAGGTTCGAATCCTGACTCGGGAATGGATGTGTGTGATGTCCTTAGTGTGGTGTCACCGCCAGACACTACACTTGCTAGGTGGTAGCCTTTAAATCGGTCGCGGTCCGTTAGTATACGTCGCACCCGCGTGTCGCCACTGTCAGTGATTGCAGACCGATCGCCGCCACACGGCCGGTCTAGTCTAGACTCCCCAGCACTCGCCCCAGTTGCACAACCGACTTTGCTAGCGATGGTTCACCGTCTACATACGTTCTCATTTGCACAGACGACAGTTTAGCATAGCCTTCAGCTATGTCATTTGCTATGTCCTAGCAAGGCGCTATATTCAGTTACTATAAGAACAGATAATATTGTGAATCATGTACCGTCAAGAGCGACGTTCATCATTAACGGGTTAAAATTAAGTATCAAACTAATTTCGCCCGCTTTCTGAATTGTCATTCCTTGTCATGTTCCAGACCTCACGTCAGTATAGTCTTTCCCTCCTCACGCCAGCCTGCGTGAGCTAAAACGCGTGCATTTCGGCCCCCACTAGCAACACGGTGCTGGCTCTTCTACCAACACAACAGTTAGCTTAGTTAGGTTTAAGTAGTTCTAACCTCAGATGATAAGTCCCATAGTGCTCACAGCCATTTGAACCATCTGAACTGTTACTACAGCATCAGATAAGTTTCACAAATTTTGTTCGAGATATACGCTTCAATGATTTCATCACTCGACTGTGCTCTGTGTTTACAAGATATTAAATGAGTTGTAGGTTATAAACATTAATGGTTTTCACACTTTACACAGAACTTTTTTTCCACGCTTTTTGAAGAGCACGTTCATGCATAATATGTTCAGAACTTAATTGTGGAACTACGGCGACAGTTACTGGCACGCTGGCAAAATTCTGTGGCCGATGTAAATGCTGGGAAACGGGTATGCAGCGTCACTCGAGTACTTCAGTATTAACGCAGGAGCTTCCACGTCACCAGGCACCGTTTGTCTGAGCGCATTAATGTCTGACAAGAAATATGGTGCAACAATGTCTTTCGAACATTCACAATTTGTGTTTAAACTTAGCTTTTTCCCAAGGTTTTTAGATAGCATTTTCAGTTCTTCGTCCTGTACGCATTTTTAAAGTGTCTGGAGAAAAAAAGAAGCCGAATATTTCGGAATACTTAGCCAGTTGGCCAAACCTTTCTTTCAAACTTTTTAACACTGTCTCAACGACAGAGTAGAGAAAATCGATTCTATATTTCTCCTCTGAAGGTTGAGCTATGCAAACCATGAACCAAATTGCTTCGCCTTCTCGGCAGATCTGCTTCCTCCAAATTTTGGTCAAGTCTGCGAAGTTTCAGGTATCTCTTTCGCTGCTGGCTGCACATTAACGAAAACTCCTTCGCGGAAATTCCCAATAAACGTAATTAGACTTTCGAGAGATTTAGTTGCTACTTTCACGTCAACGTTTGCTGCTCGAACTGCCTTACTTGTTGCGCTAATGGCAAAGAGAAGGCCGTACTATACGACAACGCCTACAATAAACTCGAAGCTTTTCAAACCGTCCACAGCAAGCGAGTGAGCTCCGCTCTTTGTTTTCGCTTCAACAGCGCCGTCGCTCACCTCAGGAAGGGCGCCTCTGACTTCTCTCGTCTGGCACTTTAACAGCTTTGACACTCTACACCATACTTTGACATCAACTATCTGAAAGATTCTTCACAGTTAAAGTTGGCACCCTGCGCAATAAGATTTCCCATCTCTGAGTGGATGCACTGAAAATAATGTATATTCTTTAAATTACACCAGAAAATGTGACTGCTTTTGCAGTAGATTTCGCCGCATCTAATAACACAAGACTGTGGCTGTCACATGGCATATATAATGCTCTTGGTTTGCACCTTGATATTCTGGCTTGAACACCACTTCGATAACCTTTTATAATCGATAACGTTGGCTTCTGCAATCATGAATATCGAGTCCTAGTTCATCTAGTTCCGACAAAACGGTTCCAGTCAAACTTTCTCCTGTTGTTGAAGTGACGCTCAGGAAGTCGAAAAAGTGTTCTTCTACAGTCGCTGCGTCTTCTGATAAATTACAGACCTAACAATCAATGTCATTTGTTCCTTTGTGGCATGTATCAGGAGTACAATCAAGCACGTCAGAAACATATTTCCTTTCCTTTACAGAATTAACAATGGTGTTTTTTACTTTGTTGGCAACCAAATTTATGAGTTCGTTTTGAATGTTTTTTTTCCAAGACAATGGTCATGATTTTCTTGGGTCTTTACCACCTATAATGTTCATGCAAAACGGGGTCAAATTCTGCTGTCAATTCGATCAAACCAAGAAAACTACCATTATTTTCTTGATAGGGCACGTCGCTGCTTCCCTTTAAGGCCATAATACGTTGAACTAGGTACCTGATGGTGAGTGTAATGCTTCTTAGAACATGACGCTAATGTACTTTCTGTGACGCTTGATTGTTAGCGACAACAATGAGTAGAAAGGGCGCGGAGAGGGGCTGCGAAGCAATGAACCGAATATACGCATGGGCAACAGCCATGTGTTGACAATAAACAGTACTGTAGCGCGTCGGTATCACAATAACCCTGGTTCCCTCGACTCTGGTGCGGGCATAATTTTCTGAGAGGTAGCCTACTCCAGAGGCCACAGTCGTGTCACAGTGATCGTAGAATTGAATTAAATTACCTTAAAATTAGTTTCACAAACATGTTACTTAATTTTTTCAGCTCGTCCGCAATAACAAAATTAGGACGACAGTCTTCGTATTACATTCGCATGTTCTGCGCGGGGCCCCTGGAAGCGCTGCCCGCTGTGTGAGCCGCCGTAGCAGACTGCAGTTGGTACCTGCCGGCCTCGCAGCCGTTGGCAGCACTGACTGCGTGCCACAGCCCTGCCGCTTCAGGCGTCTGTCGCATTTGTAGCGAGTCGTGTCCAGTGTGAAGTTCTGCGTTGGGGTTTCGTGCTGCTGCTGCTGCTGCTAGATCCGTGGCACACTCACATACTTAATAAGGTAAGGATTACTGTAACCATGCTTTCCCGAGGTCTTGAATTATTTCTTTCTGTTGTTTTTGCAAAGCCATCGTAGCTGTACGGTCTCATTTAATTCCCAATGGAGCCTATTGCGTATAAATCAAACCGCTTTCGGTCATTATACTCTCAAAATACTAGCGAACTTCCTATTATAAATCCTGGTATTTTAAAGTCCTACAGACATTCCTATTAATTCTGCTGTTTTACAGACTTCAGGCATGAGTGAAAAGCATAGGCCTGGACGAGATTTCTTCTCTTATTCGCGCAATTTTGTTGAATTTTGTTTTGTTGAAATATAGTATTGTATTCGTACACATTTGATGCATAAAAGGGCTATTCTGCTTGTTAGCAATAACAGAACGGAATGGTGGGACATTGCTTCTGCAAGTACATACTGTTCAATGATAGAACTTGGACCACTTATGTATTAAGGAATTACTTTCCGCCAGGATACTGCGTAGACCTGGGACAGCCTGCTCCTATTGTTTTGTGGCTCGAAATAAAATCAAGCGAGACGCGTTTTGACAGTTCCGTACTGGTGCATTAAATCAGGTATATTCGAAGCAGTCAGCCGAATTTAGTACAACTAATCTGCTAGCTTCTTCCTCCCAGTCCCATGTTAGCAAACATCAGCACGTTACGTCACGCAAATGTGTTGCAGTACAGAACGCTTTTCCATTTAATTTCGATATTTGTCACTTTTCTAGAGTAATGTTTTTGGTGAAAGTCTGTTGTGTAGTCAATAAGATAGATAAGGTTATCCTCCATTTCGTCTTTACTGAGTATGTGTAAGTGCAGAAATTAATGAATTCTTAAATTGACCCAGAATTGACCTTCTTGCTACAAATGTTGTCAAAATGCCCGTAGTTTTCACTTCTGTTAATAGTGTATCTCCAGACACTGACTGGCTACAAATATAAAAAAAGGAGCCGCTTTTCTAATAAGGGAGTATCTGAATGAAGAGTGCCCCACGTAAAGGACCAGTATTGAAACACTTTTACAGTAAAACCATCCATCCTCAGAACCTTTTCTGATAAGTCTTTGTCGTTGCTCAGAACGTTATCAAAATACAGTGTATCAGTTACAAGTCTTCGTGCAGAACTCAGATCTAACAGCCCACAGGTGTACTTCCGGTTCATAGTGTGTCCATTGGACACTACGAACAGGCAGTTCACCTGTGGACTGTTTCATTAACAAATACGTTGGGAGAAACTGAAGATTCACATACATGTTCTTCTCAAACCAAACGGGTGCTCCTGAGTAATACTTTATTAGGATAGATAATTATTCAACTGTTGCGGTTTTAAGAAGAACGCATTGTTACAGCTGTAGTTACCTACAGTATAAAGCGTGTTGCTGTTACGTAGAGAAAGCTATACATAGTTTATATCAGAGCAAGCAGGTATCTTGACATTAATACGTTAAGAGTAATTTCATCGTCTTTTGTGGAAGTAAATTAAAAATAGCAATGCAGGTGGTTGTAGACAAACTTCCGGGAAGAGGGGCTGATACGATAGCTTCTTCCCCACCTCTGTAAAATATTGGTTGTGCAGACAAACTGGTCTGTATACATACATACATACATACGTTAATCCTTATTCCATAGGTCATGAATACGACATTTCGTAATGACATAGAATGTAACTTCAAGTTTACTTTACACAGAATAATTATTTTTTATAGTTAGTACTTCATATCTAAAAATTCATCTATTGAGTAGTTGTCATTCAGAAATGTTGTTAATCTGTCTTTACATGATGGTTGGTTATGTCAGACTTTTAATGCTATTTGGCAGATAACCAAAGAGTTTTGTGGCAGCATAATTCACCTCTTTCTGTGCCAAAGTGAGATTTGATCCAGACTAGTGAAGATCGTTTTTCCTAGTGTTGTAGCTATGCACTTCACTGTTATTTTTTAATTGACGTGGGTAATTAATGACAAATTTCGTAAGTGAATATATGTACTGTGAATATCCCGACTTCCTTAAATAAATGTCCTCAAGGTGATCTTTGGTGGGCTCAATCCGTTATTCTAATTACACGCTTTTGTGCAATGGATACTTTCTCTCTTAACGACGAATTCTCCAAAATGTGATGCCACATGTAAGAAGTGAATGAAAAGAGGCATAGTAGGCTAGTTTACCAATATGTTTCACCAAAATTTTCAATAACCTAAATAGCACAAGTAGCTGAACCTAACCATTTCAGCAAATTATGTATGTTTCTTCCAATTCAATTTCTTGTCAATGCAGACAACCAGAAATTGAATATTGTGCCTTAGCAACAGACTTTCGCTTATAATCTACACTCCTGGAAATTGAAATAAGAACACCGTGAATTCATTGTCCCAGGAAGGAGATACTTTATTGACACATTCCTGGGGTCAGATACATCACATGATCACACTGACAGAACCACAGGCACATAGACACAGGCAACAGAGCATGCACAATGTCGGCACTAGTACAGTGTATATCCACCTTTCGCAGCAATGCAGGCTGCTATTCTCCCATGGAGACGATCGTAGAGATGCTGGATGTAGTCCTGTGGAACGGCTTGCCATGCCATTTCCACCTGGCGCCTCAGTTGGACCAGCGTTCGTGCTGGACGTGCAGACCGCGTGAGACGACGCTTCATCCAGTCCCAAACATGCTCAATGGGGGACAGATCCGGAGATCTTGCTGGCCAGGGTAGTTGACTTACACCTTCTAGAGCACGTTGGGTGGCACGGGATACATACGGACGTGCATTGTCCTGTTGGAACAGCAAGTTCCCTTGCCGGTCTAGGAATGGTAGAACGATGGGTTCGATGACGGTTTGGATGTACCGTGCACTATTCAGTGTCCCCTCGACGATCACCAGTGGTGTACGGCCAGTGTAGGAGATCGCTCCCCACACCATGATGCCGGGTGTTGGCCCTGTGTGCCTCGGTCGTATGCAGTCCTGATTGTGGCGCTCACCTGCACGGCGCCAAACACGCATACGACCATCATTGGCACCAAGGCAGAAGCGACTCTTATCGCTGAAGACGACACGTCTCCATTCGTCCCTCCATTCACGCCTGTCGCGACACCACTGGAGGCGGGCTGCACGATGTTGGGGCGTGAGCGGAAGACGGCCTAACGGTGTGCGGGACCGTAGCCCAGCTTCATGGAGACGGTTGCGAATGGTCCTCGCCGATACCCCAGGAGCAACAGTGTCCCTAATTTGCTGGGAAGTGGCGGTGCGGTCCCCTACGGCACTGCGTAGGATCCTACGGTCTTGGTGTGCATCCGTGCGTCGCTGCGGTCCGGTCCCAGGTCGACGGGCACGTGCACCTTCCGCCGACCACTGGCGACAACATCGATGTACTGTGGAGACCTCACGCCCCACGTGTTGAGCAATTCGGCGGTACGTCCACCCGGCCTCCCGCATGCCCACTATACGCCCTCGCTCAAAGTCCGTCAACTGCACATACGGTTCACGTCCACGCTGTCGCGGCATGCTACCAGTGTTAAAGACTGCGATGGAGCTCCGTATGCCACGGCAAACTGGCTGACACTGACGGCGGCGGTGCACAAATGCTGCGCAGCTAGCGCCATTCGACGGCCAACACCGCGGTTCCTGGTGTGTCCGCTGTGCCGTGCGTGTGATCATTGCTTGTACAGCCCTCTCGCAGTGTCCGGAGCAAGTATGGTGGGTCTGACACACCGGTGTCAATGTGTTCTTTTTTCCATTTCCAGGAGTGTATATTTATCAATGGTGTTATGCCATTTACTGTACAGAATTGTGTAAGCTGTTTGTTCTCAAAATTTAGTGATTCCATTTGCAGAGAACCACTTACTAATTTTCTGAAATAAATTAGCCTATTTACAATTTCTGCAGCTGATTCTTGCTTGTCAGGTGTGATTACTTGTATCAATAGCAAAAAGAACTAGCTTTGCATCTTCATGAATATAGAGTGGCAAGTCATTAATATATATTCTGTACTGCTAATTTCAGCCTTCTGCATTCTTCGAGTTAAATGAGTCGAACCATATGTGCACCGTCCCACTCATACCACAATACTTCAGTTTATCTAGAATAATTTCATGATTTACACAATCAAAAGCCTTCGAGAGGGGACAAAATATCCCAATGGGTGATGTTTGGTTATTCAATGCATTTAATATTTAATCACTGAAAGCATATATAGGCCCATTGCATCTTCTTTTGAAAAGCCTTTCTGAAAACCAAATTGACATTTTGTTAGTACTTCATTTTTACAAATACGTGATGCTACTCATAAATACATTACTGTTCAAGAATTTTGATTAAAGCTGTCAGAAGTGAAATTGGGTGGTAGTTAGCATCAGACCTATCTCCTTTTTTTATGCAGTGGTTTAACAATAGCGGATTTGTCCATCTGGAAAAATTCCCTGTTGCATTGAGCTACTACATATGTGGCTGAGAATCCTTCTTATTTGTTGGGAACAAGCTTTAAGTTCTCTGTAGCAAAGCAAGAGGTCTAGGTTGGTTTGGAAGAAGATGGTATGGTTGAAAGACGAATAAGAGAATGAACGTGTACGCGAAATTGTACCGGCCATGACCTTCTTCTGTGCGGATGCACACACATTCCCTGAACTCTTACGGGACTCGGTAAGAAATCGACGAGTAGTGAGTGTGTTGGGGGTGGGACACTACGAACGTAGTGTGTGGTCATACAAGGTGAGAATGTGGGTCTCGCGGGAGGCGTGCGCGAGATAGGCCTGCAGTCGCGCTATCCTCTGTGCCCTCGGTGGCTCAGATGGATGGTGTCTGTCGTGTAAGCAGGAGATCCCGTGTTCTATTCCCGGTCAGGGCACACATTTTCACTTCTCCTCGTGATATATATCAACGCCTGTCATTAGCTGAAGGTATTAATCATTCTAATTTCGAAATAAAGGGTGGGGCTATGAATTCGTGTGTAGCATATACTTCATCATTAGAAGAAACCAGATGTAAACAAACACAAGCGTGATGATTGGTCAGCAGCCGTAGCTCTCTTAAACTGGTGGTGTTCCACTCTTGGAAGTAGGACCAACGTAAGTGTTCGATAGGTTATTACTATGTCAGTGTGGAAGAACCTTTGTCATTCTGACAAATTAACATCCATTAACTTCTATACTAATCGTACTTTACCTACGTAACTTTTATCTTAAAAATTGTGTACAGTCACATTCTCTAACCAGTACTTGTGCTCTGATGGTCTCGCTGTTCATACGTACCGCTAAAATGGACGACACTGCTTTGCGCTCCGTAGTGAAACGCAATTGCCGGAACACCGTTAATTTCGAGAAACAAGTTGTTAATGTTCTTCACAAGATTACAGACAAAATCAACTTTTGACTTTTCTCGGGTAGGTCTATGTATTAGAAGCAAGGGAGGTGTTGATTATAAGCATGGCGTGATCGATAGCGTCGTAGACTGACCACAGTGTGTGCCGGCGGGCGGTGGTTCTACACTCGATGTGGTGCATTATTTTGTTTTTGTTCGGTTTGAACACCTAAATCATTTAAATATGGGATTAATCAAATGTATGGTAATTAACTCATATGTCACAATCATTTTTAAGAAAAATGCACATCTTGTAGTTTACAATTACATATCACACGAAAATTTCTGGTTTTCATTGCAAGTATACATTCTTAGTTACAGATATATTATAAAAGATTGCAAAAGATGGTTGACGATAAAACATAACGTGATTAAATTTTTTGGAGAAAAATTAAAAAGTACTGTTTGAATATGCCCATTGTTTTGTATGACAGATGTGGTCTCACATGAGCCAGAGCGATAAATGTCGCAGAAAGATGGAAGACAATTTTGATGGCGTCGAGCACGCTGTACAAATGGATTATATTTAGAGTTGTGGTCGTAACACTACAGTCTGAACCCGACAGAATCGATATGGAGCAGAGTTAAGGGAATTGTCGCGAGGAATAACAAGACATTACGGTTTCAAACGTACTGCAACTAATGCGCGAAGCTTTGTGACACGTCGCTGCCTAACGATGGCGAACTGCAGAACAGCACGTCACGAACGAGGAGGAGGAAATGTGGACATTTTTGTGGCTTGGGGTTCTGTCTCTGATGACTCGTTATCAACGTAGTTGTACTGAAGTGTATTCAGCGGTGTCCGATGTGGAAGGAGTTCAGAGATTACCAGACAGCTGACTCCGATACCTTCAGTGGCTTAGTATTTTACTACATTGCGCTACTACAGTGCGCTTTCACGCCACACACAGCTCAAGTAGAAAAATTACCCTCGTTAGTCACGAATTTTCATCACTCCTGCTTTTAATTAAAATACTATGTTCGCTAATATAGATGGCATGTTATATTTTCGGTCCGGTCACCTGAGTAGAAAATCACCCGAGTTTTGCCATATATTATTTCCTTCTGTTTAAAAATTCACATCCAAAGCTGTATTGTCCTCTGCTCGTCTCTTTCTACGTGTGAACTGCCACTGCTCACACCAGTGCACGTTAGCTGGACCACTTGCCCGGCCAGCGCTGTCAAAGCTAAACGCGCCGGTAAAGCTGTTGTCCCGTATTACCGCACAAGTCGATACGCACAGCATAAAACGAAACCTCATCATCGTACTTGATTGCACTTGTGACCGCTTGGCTTCCGCTCCACCTGAAACTAAATCCAAAGAGGCTCCAGCAAAGGCGGAAGAGTACATAGTGTAATGTTTACATGAAGTTTAATGTGATCGACGGAGTATATTCCGATGTCCAGATTTGCAATACATTCAACGCACTTTGCCGCATATATCATGCCTTCCAAATTAAAATCTTAAAACTGCTAGGGCACAACCACGTACCGTAAAACAAGACTCCCCACCGAGTGTCTTAGCGATGCCACACACTGGCTTTGACCTGTGTCGTAGTTTCACGGGACTCTCTCTCTACTCCCAGTGCAGAGGCAGAACACAACACTGACGTTTGTTTCCCTCCCACATTGTTGCTTGGAAGGCGGGGTGTGCTGACACTTTTCTGCAGCTGAGACTGAAAGGGCAGTTTGTGATTTGGTGAAGTGTATGAATGTGCTGTGATGGAAACAAACTAAATAGTCCTTGTCACTACACGTATTTTACGCATACTGCGTTTTCGTGAGTGGTTTATCCGGCACCTTCGTCGTCGGTCAAAGATGTGCAGCGGTAGCAACAGGTGAGGCATTTTCTTATTCCTAGTGTGGACACATCTCGTAGAGTACTGGTCCGTATTTCCTTTCACGAAATTCGTGCAGCAAGATTAGTCATGTGGTGTTAAATGTGCATTCAGTCTGCGTCGGAAAACAATATCTTTACTATTCACTCTTTAGGTGTTTCTGATCACGTGATCTTCTGATGCAAACCTGTAAAGTGTTATACGGAACTCAGAATTCAAATGATGGTTCACTCGTCAGTATGCAAATGAAGACAGTAATAAATTTGTCATCGGGATGGAAATTTCATTTTTAGCTACGTAATGCATACGAAGTTGTACGGAGAATTTTCCCGTCATTTAGAAGTCAGCAACTTTTCTCATGACTTCAGTTGTGCCGTGTTGTGGTTGGTGGGAAACAGCAGTCGCAGTAGACGCCAGGTTACATTCAGTTTCCGCGAAGCGTACGTGGTGCATTTCGGAGTCATTATTTATTAAATTGCACACCACGAAACTCTGTGATACATTTTAGGGTACATAGGTATTGGAAAAGTGAAACGCCCTTCGCAAGTGTGCAGTCCAGGCATGCAGTACGAGCATTGGACAGCGTCTCCAGTACTTGGAGCTGGAACAACGGTTCTGCTCGCTTGGTCGGCTGTCTTCCTGTGAAGACAAACAAAGGAAATGGCGGAAGACCAGACTTTATGTGGGCCGTCAAGACTGGTTAAAAAAAAAAGAAACTTACCACACTGTTACCCCGTGAGTTGAAGACATTTGCACGTGACTGTTATAATTATTTATCCATAAAAAACGTAATCATTTGTCATGGCTGCTACTGGATAGGAGGTCCTAAATTCCGTATTATGAAACAGCACCGTTTCAAGCCAGCTCTACATGGAAGATTTTTTAAAACACGACACTTTCTTTCTGATGTGTTATCAGACGTCATATAAGGACGTATCGGCTGCTAAAGCCTTCATTACAGTCAGTTTACGGTGCGGGGGCTGATCTTCCAGCGGTTGATTGTGAGGCAGCGGTTGTAAGCGTTGAGTTACAGAGCAGAGGGTAGCTACGGAGGTGACTCGCGTCCTACCATCTCACCTTCACGTTTGTAAAGGTTCTGGGACTTCTTTATTAAGTTAATTGCAGTTAGTTCTTAGATATTAGACATTGTGTACATACAGTAGTTCCCTTTCTCTGGAGGCGTGCGTCTCAGGTCTGGGTTGTCATTGTCAATAATTTACAAATCTACATATTAAGTGTGAAACTCGCAAATGTGAATAAATATTCACACGTTGATCATCTGGAAAAGCAAATTGCCATTCAAAATAAAAAGCATAGAACTGAACGACACATTTGCCACAGAATAAAAAGGTAACGTAGTCTCAGCTATACATAAAATTTAGCCATATGTGAAGTGTACAAAAGACAATTTACGGGCTAGTTTTTCTAGGCCACTTCTTTCCCAGACAAAAATCTCCCATTAAAGGCTCTCTTCAACCACCTATATTACGCTTTTCTTGATTTTATTACACAAAATGCTACAGATAGTGGCGTGTTTTCGAGAGATGCTAGCTATGTTGAGGTTTCGAAAAGGCTTTACTTACTGGACACAAGGTAAGTGAGCTGATCGTTTACCTCACTTGTTAGAATGACTGCCCCTCCCCTTTTTTTCTGACTACGGACCAACTCCACACATCAGTTTTCAGATGTTTTAAAAATAAGTTTATTTTCTTGAGAAGCTTGAATGAGCAGGTTATTGGAATATGTGCTGGCTGGCTTAAGATTCTTTTTGCTTGTAAATCAGCAAGTGGTCTCACTTTTGGTGTTGATGAAGGCGTATTAGCAAGAGCAGTTGGCACAACTTTTTCAGTAAGTTTCGGAGCTAATTCTTGCCAACATCTCTCCCTTATCCACAGCCCGGTCCACATGAATGCAATACTTATGGCGTCAAAATAACGTCACGTTTGCAGAAACTCCTGTGAACTGTAAGTTGCCCTTAACACAGCTCCGAGATCACACCACAGCGCTACGGAAGACGAAATACACTACTGGCCATTAAAATTGCTACACCAAGAAGAAATGCAGATGATAAACGGTTATTCATTGGACACATATATTATACTAGAACTGATATGTGGTTATATTTTCACGCAATTGGGGTGCATAGATTCTGAGAAATCAGTACCCAGAACAACCACCTCTGGCCGTAATAACGGCATTGATACGCCTGGGCATTGCGTCAAACAGTGTTTGGATGGCGTGTACAGGTACAGCTGCCCATGCAGCTTCAACACGATACCACAGTTCATCAAGAGTAGTGAATGGCGTATTGTGACGAGCCAATTGCTCGGCCATCACTGACCAGACGTTTTGAATTGGTGAGAGATCTGGAGAATGTGTTGACCAGTGCAGCAGTCGAGCATTTTCTGTAAGCAGAAAGGCCCGTACAGGACCTGGAACATGCGGTAGTGCAGTATCATGCTGAAATGTAGGGTTTCACAGGGATCGAATGAAAGGTAGAGCCACGGGTCATAACACATCTGAAATTTAACGTCTACTGTTCAAAGTGCCGTCAATGCGAACACGTGGTGACCGAGACGTGCAACCGATGGCGCACCATACCATCACGCGGTGTGATACGCCAGTATGGTGATGACGAATACACGCTTCCAATGTGCGTTCACCGCGATGTCGCCAAACACGGATGCGACCATCATGATGCTGTAAACAGAACCTGGATTCATCCGAAAAAATGTTTTGCCATTCGTGCACCCAGGTTCGTCGTCGAGTACACCATCGCAAGCGCTCCTGTCTGTGATGCAGCATCAAGGGTAACCGCAGCCATTGTCTTAGAGCTCATAGTTCATGCTGCTGCAAACGTCGTCGAACTGTTCGTACAGATGGTTGTTGTCTTGCAGACGTCCCCATCGGTTGACTGAGGGATCGAGACGTGGCTACACGATCCGTTACAGCCATGCGGATAAGATGCCTGTCATCTCGACTGCCAGTGATAAGAGGCCGTTGGGATCCAGCACGGCGTTCCGTATTACCCTCCTGAACCCACCGACTCCATTTTCTGCTAACAGTCTTTGGATCTCGACCAACGCGAGCAGCAATGTCGCGATACGATAAACCGCAATCGCGATAGACTACAATCCGACCTTTATCATAGTCGGAAACGTGATGGTACGCATTTCTCTTCCTAACACGAGGCATCAGAACAACATTTCACCAGGCAACGCCGGTCAACTGCTGTTTGTGTATGAGAAATCGGTTGGAAACTTTCCTCATGTCAGCACGTTGTAGGTGTCGCCACCGGCGCCAACGTTGTGTGAATGCTCTGAAAAGCTAATCGTTTGCATATTACAGCATCTTCCTGTCGGTTAAATTTCGCGTCTGTAGCACGTCATCTTCGTGGTGTAGCATTTTTAATGGCCAGTAGTGTATTAATAATAATAGTAACCTCAGAGTTTTTCAGATGATCCAGTTATCTGTAATGTACTGTCTGCAAGAAGCTGCATAAATATTCAGTCAGATCTTGATAAGAATTCAGAGCGGTGAAAAAACGGCAACTTGATTTATATGTTCATAAATGTAAAACTGTGCCTCCAGAAAACTAAAAAGTAATATTCTACGACTATATCATGGAGTCACTGTTGGAGTTGGCCGACACATAAAAAGTACCTGGTATGAGAAGGAATGAAGACATACGCTTAGTTGTAGGTAAAGCAGGTGACAGACTGCAGTTTACTGGTGGAGAGCGGTCAGCCTACAAAGGACTTTGCTTACAAACCACTCGTACCACCGGTTCTAGAATATTGCTCAAGTGTGTGGGACCCGCACCGGATACGACTAACTAGGGATACTGAACGTATACAGAGAAGGGCAGCACGAATTGTCATGGATTTGTTTGACCCGTAGGAGTGTAACGGAAGTACGCAAGGAACTGAACTTCCAGACTCAGACAGACCCAAACTATCCCGAGAAAGTCTATTAACAAAGTTTCAAGAACTGCCTTTAGATGGTAATGCTAGAAATATACTTACAACCCTCTACGTACCGCTCACATAGGGATCGTGAGGATAAGATTACAGTAAGTACTAAGCGTACAGAGGCATTCATTCTTCCCGCGCTCCATACGTGAATGTAACAGGAACAAACCCTGACAACTGGTACTGTGGGACGCACTCTCTGCCACGGTCGTTTGTAGAGCATGTAGATGTATATGTAGATGCAAATGTAGAAGATGCTGTTTAGCATCGTATTATCACTGCGTCTTCCGTAGTTTCGGGCAATTCTCGTTCTCATTTTCTTTTCTTTTTTCATCGCAGTGCATCTTAGTTTTCGTTACATCACAGACGCAGGATTTCTGCTGCAGATTTCTTCTGCACTTTCTCGAGCCGGCCTATTCATCCACAGTTGTGCCTACTTGTACTTCGGTCGATTCCAAGTTGAGCTCCCATTTTCTCTTTCAAAATTACCGAATGCTGTTTCTAATTTCAGCTCGCAAGTACTGTGGATTCCTATAAAATTTTAATGATTCCAGTGTAAGTGGATTGCCTGTAGCTATTTGTTATGATTTGCCTAAGGCTTCTGTGCATGTACTGTATTTGCAACATCGAGCGTTTCCTTAACTGTACTTTCCAGTTCCAAAACTCCTGCTGTTTATTCCCTCCAAAGTGTCTCGATAATGTCCGTACTTGGCTTACATACAGGGTGACGCACGAAATGTGTTACCATTTTGTTTTTGAATATAAACTTTATTGTCAATACAATCTGAAAGGAACATATACTACAATGAGGAGCCGTCCATGGAGATTTGTTCTAACTGAGCACATGCTCAATATGTCCGCCATTGGGGAGCCAATTTTGTCCGTCATTGAAGCGAGCTGGAAGCCTGAGTGAAACGATCTGTACGTCGAAATGCTCGTGTAAAAACTCATAGTCCAGACCTCAATCCATGTGACTTTCTTTTTTGGGGGTATCTAAAGGAAAAAATTTCCCCGAAACGTCCACTTGATTTAATGGAGCTCAGAAAACTTGTTTTTCAAGCTTGCACTGAAATTGCGGAAGACATGTGCCGTAGGTAATCACTAACTTCAGTATTCGTTTGAAGGAAGGTGGGAAACGAACTGGCGGACATATTCAGTATGCGCTGAGTTAGAACAAGTCTCCATGGGCGGCTCTTCATTGTAGTATATGTTCCTTTCAGATCGTATTGACAAAGTTCATATTCAAAAACAAAATGGTAACACATTTCGTGCGCCACCCTGTATGTTGCCAGTGAACATGGGCATTCGTTTTAGTAGATTAAAGAATTCCCTATGATCACCATCAGTCACATTCCCCATGCTCCTGTTCTAGCCACCTGACAACCAGCCTTTCCCGCTCACTCTTTTCTGTTCTACTTCTATCCCACTTAACCTGTTTCCTGCCTCTCCAAGTGCCGCGAGGTTTGAGGCGCCGTGTCACGGATTGCGCGGTCCCTCCCGCCGGAGGTTCGAATCCTCCCACGGGCATGTGTGTGTGTGTGTGTGTTGTTCTTAGCATAAGTTAGTTTACATTAGTTTAAGTAGTGTGTAAGTCTAGAGACCGATGACCTTAGCTTCTTCAAATTGCGCAGTGTCGTCCTTGATTTTAAGTTCTGAACGTTTCTTCCATATCATCATCAATTTCTGAGCTCAGTGATTCTACTGTAGTCGTTAAGGTGCCATATTCGGCAACTAAATCTCAGTTCAGCTCCTCCTTTGACGCCAGCAAGTCTGCAGTCTGCCTTTAACTCTTCGCTGTGTGCTTATTCTTTTTATCAGCGTGGCCAAATTGGCCAATCATGTTCTGCTCAGAGCTACATGCTCTGCTGCCCTCTGTTCACTTATCGTTCCTTCAGCCTCGCCCGCACTCACACTTAGTAAGTTGTGCACTCGACCTGAAACACTGCTAGCTGTGACTGGAACAGGCTGTGCACGTCCTAAATCTAAACATCTCCGCTGCACCACTGAAGTCTGGCTCACTCATTTCTCTCGCATCGGAGGAACCTACTGTTTCATTTTGCACATTTTCGTGGCTAAAATTGGGGAGAATCTATCTCCTACACGTCTCTGTACCTTCGCAGTCTCTTTTTTTGGCATTTCGCATACTGACTCCTCACCACCTTTTTTTCTTTTCTCCTCGTACTGCTTTTGGAGCGACTAACGTAACTATTTTCGAATAACGCAAATGAAAATCTTATACAGAAAAAACACTACCTGAAACACACTTAAATAACATGCTGAATTTTTATTAAGTTCATCACACTGGCTAAACAAGAGTATTCATCACAAGCAACCTGATAGAATGAAAATGAGCTTCACACGCAATTCCCAGCGCAAAATCATTGTCACACCGAGGATTAATTACATTTAAAAAACTCCCCAATGAAAAGGATTACGACGAAGAGCTCCCAAAGTACCATAAACACACTTCACACAAAATTCAAAACAGGCATCAAAGACGACACTGTTTCATAAAGCAAGCAACAACGCTGATCAACCACAATGAAGTAATTGAGAGAGATCTGTAGAAAATAAAATTTACATGTTAGTACACCCTAACAATGTCACAGCATCGACATAAGATCCCTGGGGTGACCGAAATCCTGTGCAAAAGGGTCTCGCCATTATGAAGGCTACCTGTTCTCCGCAAAATTCAGATTTAATGGCAAAGTCGGTGTTCCGAATGAAACCTGTTCCTGACCTCAAATACCAACAGCCACCAGGCAAAGAGAGGTTATTTTCGTTTTCGTTTCATTGAGCACGCACCACACACACAAACTTAGATTGTGGCTGAAATTCGTTCAAGTACTGGAAAAATAGCAGGGAAAACCACAACCTGTCAGGCTGTTGTATGAGCTAAGGAATGAACTATCCTCGTACTGGATACACAAGACAACATATTACAATTTTATTGATTGATCGTTATTAAGGGAAGATAAGAACTGAATGATTTGAGGGAGCTTGACTAGGAAGCAGAGTGGCCCTATGAGGTGGTATGTAAAGAGCCACTCGACATTTATGTCTGAATTAAAACACACGAAAATATTAAATGGTGCTTAAACTTCGACAAATGGTACGTCTCTCTCGAATGCAGCCTCCAAATGCGGAACCCAATCTGCTAAATATGGGGTAGGATTTACTTGATGCAGACACTGACCATCCATACATTATATAGTTTTGAAGAATGCTTGCTTATTCTGCTTTTAAGTACACTGGGACAGAGAGCAACTACTTTCGGCAGTCAACTTCTGAGGACAAAGGCCCATTGCAAGAATTCACTATAAATCCAATAATTAGACAGTACAGTTACTGAATAAGAGCAACTCTACTCTGTACTTGACAAAGAATTTTAAGTTCGGTTTTGGCCTCTAATATGAGACACACTAACACCTGTGGGGAATGAAGTGGTTCTAGCACTACACATTCCACCCTCCAAAGGGACTTCACAGTTGAAAATATTCTTTCCACAACAATATTTGTCTGGTACAGCAGGAGCAAAACTCACAAGCGTGTCTATATTTTTACATGAAGTACCTGTACTTTTAAGTGTGTGGAATATATCGCACAGTCTCTTAACTGTTTCCAAGTTAGCTTTTTCCAATTCCTCAAGTTTCTGGGATACAATGTTGTTCACGCATCCTATCTCGTCTGAAATGTTGCACATGAGTCTACTGCCTTAAGAAATATCAGAAAATTTAAAAGTTCAGCCCAAGAAACAGTTTTTTTTTTTTTTTTTTTTTTTGTGTTCTCCAATGAAATATCGAGGTTGAAGTGGAGAACTCTACTTTTCCAAACAAGTCACAAAAGTGTCGAAGTGTCTTAGAATTGGTAAAAGGCTCGTATTTTGACAGGGTGAAAGTACCTTCCTTTTCCAAGTTAATTAAAATGGTATTGATTATTTCTTGAAGCAAGCTGAAACCGTGGTTATTTCCTACTTTTGGATTGAATTTAAAAACATTTTCAATGGGCATTGTGTGAAATGAAGCCAAAGAAGTGACTGTTGGTTTTCGAAAATTTGTTTCAGCAACGTGGGACACCTATTCTGAGATAGAAAACAAGATTTCAAAGGTTCAATAACTTTCGTAACTCCTGGCAACAATGACAACCATCTAGTTTTAAAACTACCTAGAACTTTGCCGTATCCGGTATCAACGAAATCACAGAATGATTTCAGTTGGTCCACACGTTGAGGGTAAATGTGTGTCGTGCTCAGTGTAACTTGAAGTTAAAGTAGTACGTGAGCCCAGGCACCGACGATATCAGCATTGATATCCCTGTAACGTTCTTTAACGAAAACTTGTCACATTCGTCCGTCATTTCTGGAGTAGCAAATGATCGATACGAATCGCGAAGCTCGCTCGTAAGTCACTGGCACTCAGCACGATGACGGAAGATGTTGTGTTCACACCTCTCCTCATCCCGTGACCAACATGCAGCGTCTTTGTTCCATCTTTGCGTTCACCAAAAGCGGTACTGGGGAATCGGTTGACGAAATCCGGTTTTTGGGGCGCCAGGCGAAGGGTGTGTGTGTTGGCAGCTGTATAGCGCGGTTCGAGATAACAGACTGTGGCGTGGATGGGACGCAGGCGGTCCGGCAGTGCCGACACAGACGTAGACGCCCTGCTGCAGCCGTTCCCTCGCCTGCCGCGCGAGCTGGCAACGCCGCCCCGTGACGTCAGCGCTGAGGGGGGGGGGGGGGGGGGGCAGCCGGCTGTCTGTGCGGTCCAGTTGTGACGCAGCAGCCTGGAGGGAAGCAGTGTGCCACGTTGTCCTGCCTGCCCAGACAGAGCTTGTGTATCTTGTGTCTGCACGGGAATACCTCAGAAAGGTAAGGCAGGAATTTATGGGAGCGGCGGATGTTCTGCACGCTTTTGTGTGGTTTTTGTCGCGTAACTCACTTACTGCTCTTGTCGAATACTTGTCTTAATTTGAAAAATTACGACCGCTACGAACAAAGGGGTGGCTAACAGTGTGTTAAATTACCGTCTTGAGTGTTCAGTACTTTATAGGTCGTTACTTGTGATATTGCTCCAGTCTGTGAAAACTTGAGCGAGAATAACGTGGAACGCATGGAAAATAACGCAACATTCAGTCGGCTAGTGTTTCGATGTGCCAGTGTAGATTTCCACGGAATTCACGTACAACAGGCATTTAAAATGAAAACCTCGCGTTCTTGATTATGTTCGTAGGACGCAAGTTTACGAAAACCATCAAACGGAGAACTTTGGAGTAAGCGAGTTTCAGTGCGACAAGGCGTGTAGCGGCTTGCAGGCGTGGCAGAAATTTGTTTTTTAATGTTTCGCGTAATGTGGCCGAATTCAGACATCTAAAATGTTGTCGTGATGTACTCATTCAGAGGTATAATCTTAAATTGCGGTTGTCACACAGTAAGAGGAGTACCGAAGTTGGAAACATTGCGCGTCGCGAGGTAACGTGACTAAGGGCGCTGAAATACGCGGACGTTAGTCAGGCAGTATTTCAGAATGAGGGCCGTTACCGACTTCCAAGAAACTGCACGCAAGACTACGAGAACTGAAGAGACTTTTCCGCTACCCCCCGGCGACGTTGTACCTGTTCATGGAGTCAACTTAGACATCAGACGTATCGTTGTAATTTATCAGTACCTACCTATTTGCGACGCAGTTTGCAGACAGTATCCCCACACCCCTTAGGGTATCTGCAAAAATTACGTCGTCGTACGGCCCACACTTCAGCAGACATGACGTGTCAAAAATTTAGACGCGCGATAAACGGGCTTTTCTTTAAAAAGGAGCGCAAATTACGCAGACTGTGTTTACCCAGTATTTCAGAATGAGCACTTGCTTTCGAACACACGTTAAGAACAATTTCAAACCGTTTGTAAACTTTATCTCGGTTACATGCTTAACGTCAGATGGGGTCGACAGAAGCGTCCAATCCCACGCGTCGGCTTTGACCCGTGACGTAAGGGTGTTGTCGTATGTGACGTCATCACGGCGCGGAGTTTGGTTTGAGTGTGGCTGTGTCCAGTTCTGTTTTATCTTATTTTATTTACTTTTCTGATCTGTTCGTTCTATCCCGTGAGATTAAAAAAAAAAAAAAAAACACTAATCAGCTACTGAAGCATCTTTATCTTCTATGGGTTGCAGGGGTTCCGACCCCTGGGGAGGTGGGTGGGTATTCATGGATGGCTGTCTTCACTTACGCGTTGTAGCTACGCAAGGCGTCTAAATTTGTTTATATTTAGTTTGCCCCCCACCCAAAACACCCCATTTCCCGCGCTTGTCCCGTTAGTGTCATTAGGCTACTTGTGGAAAGTGTGTGTGTTTGTTTTTGTTTCCGCCATATTTGTGACGTCATGGGTCAAAGCAGACGGGCGGGATCGGACGCTTCCGTGTTTCCGTCAGATGTTACACACGTAAACTCGTCTGCAAAGTAATGAGACGTCGGAAGCTGTTTCGTGCGTGGGCGTTGCGGATCCTGAAATCCGTTCGCGAATCACAACTCGTGGCGTGACGCCGACACGCTTGTGGCGATGAGACGCAGCACTCGCCTTCATTTGCGTATTTTCACAATTTTCTGGAATTAAGGTTATGGTCAACGAGCAATCTGTAGCTTTCCCCAACACCCTCATTACAAACAGGCGACCATCTGCGTAGTAGTTGGCGAATTCTTGAGAATTTATCGTAATGTTTGTACTTCACGAAATAAACGTTTCGTATTTTTTATCGCTCTGTCACGTCTCCTCGTTTGTGATTTGCTGATGAAATTTTTTAGCGCTCTGCAACGCTGCATCGCTTTGTTGGGCTGTTCTCGTGTTACTATTTGTCTGATGAGAGAGCCCGGTGTGTCGACAAAGCAACGCGTCAGCGATCTGAGAGAGGCGCGCCGTGTTCTGTGCGGCCTGCGCTTCAGTCGTGTATTATGTGAGGGAGGAATGAATGTCGGTGATTCTGACGCCGTCATTTACCAGCTTCTTTATTTCACGTTCATATTACACGATTAAAGTGCAGTGTAGATTTCTATGTGCAGGCACTAATGGCGGGAGAACCTAGATTTAATTTGTGCCATTTCCAGTGCAACAGTTGCGAGAGTCGAGGTAGACTTGTTGTTAGTTTCCATCAGAGGGCTGAATCACGTCAAAATAATATTTGTGGGGGCATTTGCTAATTATGTTTGACAGAAACCTACAGTAAACATTATTTCGTTTAGCCAGATACTGTTACAGAAGAAAGCCCGTTATTGATGGTAAGTCACCCGTCCTGAAAAGTTCAGAAATGTCGTGTATCAGGTAGACTGCACATCGTCGTAAAACGCAAATTTGAATACCAAAACCATAAAATTGACAGTTTTATCTTAGGAAACGGGTAGATCAACACGACGACTGTTCAGTGTGCTCCCCTCATCACTGCCAGCAAAGAACGCGTGACGTCACGAAAAGTGACTGTCGTCACACGTGAGGGACAGGATGATTTGATAAAAGTTGCGCGAATTTTATGTATAATAAGTAACCGGAATCGGTGCTGTAAATGCCCTTCACTTTCGTGACGTGGAACTATGTGTGGTGGTTTTCGTATTTATACTCGCCTATCACAAAATATACAACGCAATTGATGCACACCGTATTAAAGACCTGTTCAAAACGTGCCCCGTGTAGCGAGATTAGTTGTGCTGAATTGTCGGAAACTGACGTTGACGGATGAACAGTAGCTGCAGTCAAAACAGTTTAATAAAAAGGCCGCCATTTAATCGCGAATGTGTGGAATCCCCGTTTTGAGTCACACATCGACTGCCCATAATAAGGTAGCCAGATCACTCGTGACTGACGAGTGCGTACAATGTTTCCGGGTGCTTTCAATTCATTAGGTGTTCTGTCCACCAGCAAAATGTGATAGCTGCATAAAATTTCTCACTGTGGTGTCTCACATGATACTTATGCCGGCAGTAAACGTGACTCAACGTGGAGACGGTGGCGAGGTGTCGCCCTGACACGTGGCTGAGGGTAGCCCTGCGTGCAGGAGGAACCGTGCTGTACCGGTGTGCGGACGTTCGCCACGATTTTAGCTGCTCCGAAGGGTTGGGTCCCTTGTCTCCCCCTCCCCCTCCTCCTCACCCGCCGCGTAGTAAAGCTACTTACTGAGCCTTTCCGCTGATTTACTAAAAATAGGACCAGAATCTCTTTGGAGTTTCCGCCACATTTCTAGAGATACTTTCGTTGTGGAAACTATTAAATGCATCTTGCATTGAAATTCGCACCAAATTTCGAGCCTCAGTAAAACTTCACCAATCTTGGAGATTTTGCGTTCGTCTAAATTATGCTTGCCTTTTTCGGTGCTCCGGCGGCAGCTTTCTGTCGTGTTTTGTGTACCATGGGGTATCAGTTCCGTCTCTTATTAATGTATTTGGTACGAATCTCTCTAGTGCTGTTGATAACATTTCTTTGAACTTTAAGCCTCATATGGTCTTAACTTACATAGTTTGCAAGGATTGGAGAGTCTCTCTTAGAAAGAAGTCTACCGAATTTTTAGCAGCTTCTATAAATAGATATATTTCTCGTTTAGTTTTGGTGAATTTCTTTTTTACGGAATTGAGCCTCGCTACGACTGTGTGTTCACTAATCCCTGTATCCGTCGTGATGCTCAGGATTATTTGTGGCTAAGAGGTCAAGTGTGTTTTCGTAACCATTTCCAATGTGAATGGTCTCGTGAACTAATTGTTCAAAATAATTTAAAGAGACCATTTCGAACAATTACAGAAGTTGTTTTGTATAGGGTCTGAAAATGAACTTTTGACAACATATGGAAGGTAGATTGAAGTCGCTACCAACTATAATTGTATGAGTAGCGTACCTATTTGTGATGAGGCTCAAGTTCTCTTTGAACTGTCCAGCAACTGTTCCATATGAGTCCGGGGGTCGGCAAAAGGAGCCAGTTATTACTTTATTCAGGTAGTCGAATATAACCTCTGCCCACACTGTCACAGGAACTATCTGCTTCAATGTAACTTGTGAGTTGGAACAGGCATTACATTATTTTTCCTTACGTTGTGCTTCTTGTTTCTGTTGTAGTGCAGATCATTACAATTACGGTTTTTCCCTCCAAAACCTAGGATGTTTTGTCTCTGACTGTAAATACCAGAGCTAAACAATGTAGAACAACAACGTTATAAGCATAGCATTCTGTATTACTACAGTTCCTTATCTCTAACATTTTAAAAATGTACGTAGACTTTAGATGACATGTCAGTCATAGACGTTCTTATCTCTATTTAGTAGCGTATTTTCAGTCATGTTTTGAACTTTGTCCCGCTACACTTTATTAACTAATGTTTCGCCGCAAGAGATATCGGATTTTAGAGAGTAAATTAATATGGAGTATGTCGTTCTTTTCAAACGTTCACATACCTATTTCTTCTTTCCTTATTGTCTTTTGGGCATGCAGTTTTAGTAATTAAAGTAGGCACAAATGCAGCGATCAAAAAGAAATGATTAGCGTACATTCGCACTCTTTTACATCTTTCCGTCCTTGTTGTTCCCTTGGATGGACTGTCTCTATCTCACTATCTGACTTAATCGTCGGTATTGCTTTCGTTTCCCAAAAGTTATAAATGTTTCGATTTCGGAGAAGAAGCTCTGTATTTCCCCAAGATGTCGATGAAGGAGGTCCCTTATGTACTGGTTGTATTGAGTAAGATGTGGAGACAGCGGTTCGAAAGCGGACAGAAGTAGTACGAGGAAGGGCGTCCCTAACCTGAGAGATCGCTAGTCAAGCTAGTCAAGTGTTGCAAATGTCCAGCGTGGCAAATGTCCGTCATTCGCTGTACCACTGTGTGCTTGTAGTCTCAAGTTGAGCCACTCGCAGAGGTCCATCGTGGGCTGTGACTGCTGTATGGCAGCGAAACTTGGTATGCTAATGCGCCCTTGCGGAACCGATTTACACCCGAAAGAAATGTTCGCATATCTAATGCATTGGGAACGGAGTGTGGACAGGAAGGGACAAACAAGTGAGAAAGGCAGAATGTCGATATTATTAACCGCCAGTTGCAGAACTTGTTCAGTGTGAGCACCGGAGACTTCCGCGAGGTGTTGCACAGTGACAGATTCGCACCTGGTATTGGAATTGATTTCCTCCGGCGCCAACTGGTTTCGCGTTAACGCTTTAGCATGTCTACAGTATTTCGCTGCCTTACCATACTCAGACCACAGTGGACTTGGGTCAGTAGCTGCATTTTACTTACAAGCACCCGGTACTTGAATGTCTCAGACGGAGAAAAAAACGGTTCGTGAAAATTTCGCTGTCGCCTTGGTGGCCCATGTGGTCATAAACCATTTAGTAGTTCATCAGTGAAAAAATCTGCAGTTTTCTCAGACTTCTTCGTGTGTTTCACTTTCCTCAAAGCATCAAGGCTCTGCAAGTACCCGTATTTCCAGTACAGGCGGCTGCCTAAACTGGAGCAGCTCGCAGCTGCTGATAGCGGCCGTCGACATTGACCCGTGGCGTAATGGTGTGCTGCGTGACGTCACACACACACACTCACAGATACAACAGAACGCGTGGCTGCTATATTATTTTCTGTAAAGTGTTGTGGTGGAATAGTGATCCGTTGCTTGGCCAGAGTTCTGGTACAGGTTGTCAGGTTACAGTGTGGTTGTCAGTCAGCGGAGCCAAAGAAATGGAATGTTACAGTAACAATTTTTGTGTGGCACGTATTTCACGCATGTTAGCTTTCGAAGAGTGTTCTATGTCCGTTTTGGTGATGCACAGTTGGAATCGGCAGGTTCAGTGCTGGGCACCGCTTGTCCCTAGTGTGGGGGCAGGTTTACACCTGTGCAGCCGGCCGGCCAGCCGACACGTGAGCACGGCGCCCCGCGGCAGCCAACACTCTCCGGACGAGTACAGACCGCGCTCTCCCGTCCACGGTGTTTTTTGTCTGTTTTTCGTACTGCGTCTCACTGTTACGTTCCTGTGTTTCGCGCCCTTTCAAATTTTCGCAAGCCCATTGGCCGAGTGGTCTAAAAAGAAACAAAATGGCTCTGAAGATCATCGTGCATACATACGTGTGACGCGAGTTCCCGGTAACATCCATTATGGCCTCTATTTTGTGTAATCAGTGATCGAGTGGCCTTCTGCTAATATTTCAAGTTCATTTGAGTCAGCCACAGTGCAATGAAACCCTATTTTAATCGCTAGATTTTCGAAAATAAACATTAAGAGAAACAGGGCTGTAGTACAATTATAAACATTATGACTAAAGTATAGGAGACAACCGCAATTACGACACACACAGTTTAATTACACAAACCCGTGACCAGTTTCAGATTTTCAAACATCCATTAAGTGCTTCTGCAAGCTGATCAGTACTTGCGTTAACCGCCTACGGCCAATCCAGCGATGCGAAATTTCGTCGTTTAGGTAGCAACAAACATCGATGCTCCCTGAAGGAATGAGTAGTCGAAACAACCAAAACTGCAACATATCGAGATAAGATGTACCCGCCACAGTTGTCTCACAGTATTAAAACGGCCCATTCAGCTTCGCCTATTAACCCTCGGCGAATCTCCTTCATGCGTCGAAATCACGAGGTTTTTCAGTACTCCACTCGCTCACATTGCGGGGATAAACTTTTTCAGAAAAGTGTTAGTTGCTTTGTCGCTGAATATCAGCGTGGGGGCGAAATGTCCATCGTCAATTGATCCCTGCAATGTGGCGCAAATCTGAAGGCGCCGGCCGTAACAGTCCGCTTTTAATTGTTGTAAGGGATCCAGACGGTACGGTTTGGAGTGTAACCGCCGACGCACTGTCTTCCACACACTTTGCTGCGGTGTTCAGAGTTCGCGGCATTTGCGTGCTGTTGACTTGTGTGGACTGCGTACAAAAATCTCGTTCAGCCCCCCCCCCCCCCACCCCCACCCCCACCCCTTACGCGGTTTTTTGCAGCTGCCACATTTGGTGAAATACCTCGCATGTTCCAACACACGAAAAGTCTTGCCCTGTCGGCATTTTGGCAAGGCGCTGAATTCGTGATGGCATGCAATCATATTCGTACACTTAATACTTCGGAAAAATTCGAATTCTGGAAACGAGTGAATCGTTGATGGTAGCCCTCTGTTCCGCCTTTTACCCGTCGTCTTTAGTTTCTACACCAGTACGGTGCTGAGCAGCTCAACTCATGATCTCGATCCCCTTCCTCATTTTACACAAGGCCAAGAAGTCTTTAAATTCTTAGTCAGTCTGGTTGACAACATTGCATTTACGAATTACTTCAATAACGTACGTAATATCTGTACACGTAAATGTGCCTCCAAGAACACGTGCGAAATGTTAACCATCAAAGTACTTCCGTGCCCTTACAATTAATCACTGCTGCGCCTAATTTTAATTCACAGAATCTGGTACTTTCTGAACACGCTTGGTTACACTTCATGTGCTGACTTTAATCCCAGTACGTACACTGTGTACCTTAGTGTCGGGAATCTTTCCGTAAGCAATGAAAGATAATGTACGTAAATGAGTATATGCCTACTTCTATTGAACCCATATTACTCCTCTGTGGTACACAATTTAATTATGTACGTACATGTAACCGATGCAGTTCCGCGTGTAACTGACGTATACAAAGACGCGGTATCGTTAATACGTCGAGTGTAAGTGTTTGAATTCTAAAATTGGATGTAGAAGTTCGTTATGTGGAGATCCAAGTACGGAAAACCACTGCACAATGGCTTTATTCTCCTTTCAAAATAATGCTGAGAAATTTATACACAAGTGCTAACGCGTAAATACCTAGTGTATGGTGAGCTATCAGTGTTGCTGTTCATTAACTTGTAATTCACGCCCTACCTACCCTTAGTTCATTTATAGTATCACTGAAGCGTCGTTCCTTTCCCTACGTAAAACTGCGATTACAAGTTACAGTAGGTGAAGTAACGCCCTCTCTAAAGCACTGCAGGACTTTGGCTTGTCTCTGAGTTGCACAGCTGATACAATGAATTTTCGTTACCACTCACGAATAATTCCGTCTCTCGTTTATTTACGATTAAAATGCTCAATACTTGGGCAAATCTGCTGATAGCAAATATCGTTCTCCTTACTGTTTATCTAAATATGCCCCCGACCTTCCATGCCTTCTTTCTTTCGTCGTGTAAATTTTGCCAACTCCAAGGAAACAAGACGACCGGCAAGTCAGGGGTTTTTGTCTCCTTATCTGTCAGTTTCAAACAGCTGTTTCTCTTCTTTTTCTCTTACAGAAATTAGTATTGCGTATTTCTTTATACTTCCCGCGTGTACAAATTATTTCCTCTTTTTTACTTATTTACATAAAAATATGCAAATAATCGTTACCACATAGATGGACGTAAAACATGAAAATTATATCTATGGACGGTTAGTCTCTAAATTGGCTAAAAGAGAATTACTACCGTCTTTGTAGCCTCTTTTATGTAGGTGTTTTAAAAATATATTCATTACATGATGAACGGTGCAGTTTTTTATAAACTCACGCAAAGATTTATTAACGTGACTTTACTTGACCGAAATATTTCAGACAGGACTAAAGAAAACGATGGCGTCAACTCTTGACAGTTTTTGTGTAGTGATCCACAGTGAATATCCGCTGACAAACTTTGGGGTCACGTTATTCTGTTTACACTTGTTAATAAATGAAATGGCCATTCTAGTACTCGAAATTATGTAGGAAAATATTACAAATCGCCTACTTCCAAAAAGAAATTCATAGCTCAGATCCTCAATAACAGAATTGTGGTTGTGGAATTGCATACAAAGAAAGATTACTTAAACCAGAAAGCTTATTTGTTGTATCTTGAAATATTGATGCACTATTCGAAGTCTTCCAATTATCAAATAGATGATTTTTGGGCACAGGCCACTGATGTCATTGCCAAACAGAAAGAAGAATCGCTGCAAGGCATGCGAAAAAACTGTCAAATTTGTCCAAGGGTGTTACCAGAGGTAACCAACAAGGATGTTCCAATAATACAGGTTTCACACCCACGTTCTGTTGAACGTGTTATTAATAAAACTTCTATAATGTTTTCAACAGCTAAGACCCAGTTACTGTCCAAAGCGCTGAAATTCAATATCGCACCTGCGATTGAAGAACCACACGTGGTAGACAATTTCATAGTAGGCCTTAAATTAGGTTTGGAGTGTACCAAAACGCCAAAGAATGTTCAAACGCGGTTTGGCTAATCCTGTAAAATCTTAGAAAATGAATGATCTGTCGCTCAAAGCATTACGTTATAGAACCGTGAAAAGTATTAATCGTAAACTGGAGAACAATAGCGCCCTAATTACGAAAGCCGATAACGGAAACTCGTTAATTATAGCTTCCAAAGCGGAATACATAGATAAAACAGCCATTTTTCGATCAAAATGGCATTACTTCCATCGAATCAGTCTACTCAAGCGTTACATAAAGAGATAAGAACAGGTTTGCAGAACACTAATAAATTAATAGGAGTGTTTCTAAAGAAATGGCTCCTGAATATGAAACCGATCAAAATGGCATTACTTCCATCGAATCAGTCTACTCAAGCGTTACATAAAGAGATAAGAACAGGTTTGCAGAACACTAATAAATTAATAGGAGTGTTTCTAAAGAAATGGCTCCTGAATATGAAACCGAAGCCGCCCAGACTAACGAGTCAATTCAAAGTTCACAAAAACTTCCATCCGATACGTCCTATCGTGGTCAGTGCAAATAGTACGTACCACAAGCTGGCTATCTGTTTACATTACAAAATTAAGGACAACTTCGCTTTCCAGAAAAATTACTTCCAGAAACTCTGTCGAATGGTAAATAAACTGAATAATGTAATCTGCCATGCCACATCCGAGCTGGCCACCTTTGAGGTTTCCAGCCTCCGCACCAACGTACCTGTAGATCGGACTTACACTTCCATAAGAAATTGTCAGATATTGAAATTGATGTGCTCATGAATCTCCCGCGCATTGTTTTGAAATACAATTACTTTTCTTTTAAAGAGAAAATATACTCACAACCGTACGGGTTAGCATTGGGTAGCCCTCTAGCAGGGATTCTTTCCGATATATTCATGGATACGATAGAATCTCAATTTTTTGTTAGTAATATATAGATGGCGGAGAAAATAAAGTTGTATGCCGAGATACATGGATGATATTCTCTTGGTAATTGACTCATCCCAAGAAGACATAGCTCAGATACTTGTACTGTTCAACGATCTCCACGAGAAAATTTTTGCTCTTGAAAACGAGTCACCCAGTATGACGTTCTAGATCTTAAGTTATCTATAGTCGATGATCACATAGAATGTGACATCTCCAGGAAGCATAAGTTTTCTGAGAATGTCATACCTGCCGACTCTGCACACCCGCTGGCGCATAAAATGGCACTTTTGCATTCTAGTATACATAGAGCGATATCCATTCCCCTATCCGCAGAAGCCTTGGAACACGAACTGGCAACCCTGGAAACAACAGCCCGAAATAATGGTTACGAGCTTGAAATGAAGAGACGGCTCTAAGACAGGAAAGTAGATAATAATGGGACTAAAAGTTCCACGTTAGGTTATCGTGCTGGAAGTCAGTCCCTTCATAGGTAAAGTTTCATATTAAATAGGGCGTCTTCTAAAGAACCAGGGGTTCCAGACAATTTTGCCTACTAATAGTAGGCTGCAGAAGAACCTGATTCACACTTTAAAAAAGCCTAAATTGTCATTATCCGGAGTTTACAAGATTGCATGTGACAATTGTCCGAAATTTTACATCGGCCAAACAGGAAGAGCCTTACTAAAGAGATACAAGGAGCCTATCCCTCCTAAAGTTGCGGATGGCAAGCGTGGTTCGACATTCGCTGAACACTTGGTGCAAACGGCTCACGCACCCAACCCTCCGAATAATACTCAGCTCTTGCATTGCGAAGTTCACGTACTACATGACAAAAAATAACCTTCTTAACGACCAGCTGCAGCTGCGAAACAAAAACTTTTTTGAAGGTGTTCAACCGTTATTCCATCCGCCATAATCGTAGGGAGTAATCAACATGTTTTAGCACTCCCGTTTTGCCGAATAGCTGGGATTATCCGGTATTTCAAACCCGTAGTTATCCCCATGCGGTCAAGTTCGATGTTTAGCTCAAATATGCTAGTTTGGCTTAAAATAGTAAACGCATTGGTCCCTTCACTTTTGACGTCCAACAAATTATTACAAATGTTAAGACAGTCGCTATATCTGTGCTCCTTACAGGACAACGTGTACGTCAATTTCGTTAGCCGCACGCGGTTATTCATAAAATTTTAAGTTCAGGAGTACACGTTGGTACGAGTGTCAACACACACTGTCGCGCATGCGCTCTCGAGGCTGTGGACAGTCCGTTGCTGCTGTACAGCGGTCGCGGAGTGGGGCCGTGGCTGTTTCCCGGGTAAGTTATTACAATGTGGCGACGTATTTCTGTAGTATAGTTTTTAGTTTCTGACGTTGACCAGTATGGACAAATCGTAGTTCCTTTTATTCTGAAGATGGTTGGGTTGTCCCAACTGAAACCTAGGTAAATTTAGGTAAATATTGCAACTGACGCTGTTGTTAATTTCAAATTAATATTTATGCAGTTGCTGACAGGGCCGCGAAATGTTGAAAATGTTGCAATAACCTCATCTCCTCTTTATTACTGCTCACACATAAGCAGCTTATTTTCTGGAGTTGGGCTATAAGAGCGTCGTTGGTGGCTGCTCCACGCGCCGTGCAGGGCGGCGTGAGGCGCACACAGATTGTCCCTACAGCTGAAAGCAGCGTCGTGCCGTATTCGCGGTGCGCACTAAAGGCTGCGAAGCTGCCGACACAGACTGCCGCATATCGGCGGCCATATTTGTCTGCACGACATGCAGCCCGTCTTGTTCTCTGGAATGCGTTAGCTTTTTTCACAAAAACGTGACACCTGGTTTTGGTAGATACATGCGGACATCAGTTTGAAGAGGTACGGGCACAGACAAATTTCGAAATTACCGATACCGGCTGTGTTTTACACATAAGGACGACGTCGTTTTGAGATCTCGTGATAACAGAAGACAGGAATGTGCTGCAGGAAACTCTCGTGCCGACGTCACTCGCTATTGCAGTTCGCTGATGAGCTCGGAATAGAAATGAAAGAAAACTACAGGTTCCCTTAGAAACGTCCTTCCGTGCAAGAAATACAACTGCGTCTTTGCAAAACAAAACGAAAGCTAATCCTACCGCTGATGAAGAAGAGAGCATACTTTTAAACTGGGCCAAGCCATAGATCCAGTCTCATGTGTACGCTGTGACAACAGTATTGTGGGAAATCGTAACCCATTAGTCTCCGTCAATGTACGATAATTCCAATTGTATATTCCCGTGTACCCAACGAGATTCTAAATCGAAATACAGTGATACGTAGTTCTGAAATAAATTCAACTCCATGTTTGCAATGTACGTGTTAATTTCATCTCCGGATCACACTTCAGTGCCCTTGAGAGATGCAGACACACTCTTCTCACGATTGCAGCTGTGGTAAACATTACCAAATGGTTTCGCATTCTACGAACCCGGATTGACGTGAGCTGTGGAAGTTTGTGCGGCATTCGGGTTAGAGTTCAGATCCGGCCCAAATTTTCGTGTTTCGCAAACAGCGGCGGTCAGTCCGGAATCGCGAAATTCTAATACAGTACCCAATAAATGTAAAACTGTTTCCCATCTACACGAACCTACCGTTACATATAGGGATATGTTTGTCAAGCCCTAACAACTTGTATATCGGAAAAAAATCAGAATAAATGGCGATTTCGTAAGTTTTTCATTACTGTGTCAGATGTTACGCTTGCACATGTTCTGTATAAAGGAGATAACCTAAAGTGAATCGTTGCCACTGCCGGGTTGCTTATACTATTGTAAAACTTGCTGACACTTTAGTTTTGTAAAGCACGATGGATGAAGCTTGCGTATCTAGACATGTTGAAATTTCTGCCGTAAGGCGTGGGCGGATACCTTAGCTGGCAAGAGTGAAGCTTCCACGTTAGCATCCTCATGTGGGGCGTAAACGTCTCGACAGCCTGAATACGCGGGTGTGGTTGACGCTTTGCTGATAGGCGCGGAGGCAAATACTCCGGCTGCGAGGCTGAAACACAGAGGAGACACACAGCCACTGAGAGAGAGAGAGCGGTCTGCCACCGGGGAGCGGCCGCCCGCCGCGGCCAGCCCAGGCTCCACAGAGGCCGGGACTTCCCCGGGCAGCTGGCGCAGTGCGGCCACACCCGCGGAAAAAAAGTACCTGTTGCTGTGGGGGAGAGGAGTGTGCGGCAGCGAGGCTGACGCGGCGACGGAGCGCAGAATGGCCTTCGTGCCCCGAGTACCCTCCGCCACACACCGTAAAGTGGCCGGAAGTAGCTGTTCTTTTTATTTTTGGATCGCTCTCCAGCTCAGGACTCATTTTGTACTGCTAGATGAAGAATGTCGTGTCAGAATCAAAGTTTATCGACGAAGCGTGTTCGTCATAAACGATAGTGAAATTCAAATATAGCTGTGTCATTGCTTAAAAGAGCTATTTTTGTTTCAATTAAATCTTGCGGTCGCTTTAGTAGCTTGCTAACTGTTGACTTTGCTTTAGTGACTTCACATTTTTTCAGTAATTACAAAAATGGTTCAAATGGTTCTGTGCAGTCCCCTAGAACTTAGAACTACTTAAACCCAACTAACTTAAGGACATCACACACATCCATGCCCGGGGCAGGATTCGAACTTGCGACCGTAGCGGTCGCGCGGTTCCAGACTGTAGCGCCTAGAGCCCCTCGGCCACTCCGGCCGGCTTCAGTAATTACAGTTTTTACGTAATTACAGTAATTACGTAACCCAAAACCTGAAAGACGGTAGACATTGTGCTGCACATTACTTTCTATCCATCTGGTCATTTTACACTTTGCCCATAATTCCTTCATGTCCATCATATCGAAAATAAATGATGCACATTGTCTTAAGATACTAACACCTGCTTAGCTACTCTTTGCATCGTAAATATTCTCCTAGACTTGGTGAGGGATGTATTGGCTTCAGTAACCATCGCCCCTACGTTGAAATCGTGATCATTAATCCCTGCGTCTATAGTCTAATCAATTCCCATTCTGTGTGGGTTCTCGAATTAGCGGTTCGAGACAGTTGTCGGAAAATGCGCAGTGGCGTTATCTCCTGTCTGATTCCAGTTGCTTTTCTATCACTTGGTCGCACCTTTCGATATCCGCCATTCTGATATTCTTCCGATGGTTAAAGCGGAACTAGGACTAACACCGTCAGTAAAACAGTTTTCTGAGAAGACGTTGGGGCCTCTCTGTGTAATAGCCGTTTTTATACCATTGTGCTAAAATGTAATAACTCAGATTCCAAACAAAGTAGGTGCTGACAGGTGTGAATATTAACAAAATAGTATCAGTTTAATAAGTCATGGTGGCAAAATGCTGATACGTAATATCTGCAGAAGCTTGGAAAAACTGGAAGTCGTTGACCTCGGAAAAGATGAGTTTGTGCTGCAGAAAATTGTAGGGACGTGACAGTAGTGACCCTATGACTCCTCTTAGAAGATAAAATTAAACAAAGACAAACCTGTTTTTATTACGTTTTTAGACCTACGAACACTTGACAATGATGGCTGGAATATTCTTTGAGATTGTGAAGGCAGCAGGAGCAAAGAACAGGGAACGAATGGTTCTACGCCACTTGACCAGAACCCAGACAGCAGTTACAAGACTTGGAAGGGAAGGACAAGAAAGGGACGCAGTGTTTGAGAAGCGACTGAGACAAGATTATAGCTTATCCCCGATGTTATTCGGTCGTTGCACTGGACACTCAGTAAATGAAACCAAAGAAAAATGTGGCGAAGGAATTAAAGTTCGTGGAGCAAAATGAATGTTTTGAGGACAAAACGGAATGGACAGTGTCGTGGAAGGAAGATATCATCAAGCGATGCAGTGTAGCCGAATAAAATTAGGCAATGCTGTGGAAATTAATTAGGAAACGACACTAAAAGTAGAAGGGTTTTGCTATTGATTCATAACTGATGAGGAACAAGGTAGAGAGGACATAAAATGGGACCTGGTGTGGCCAAGAAAAGTATCTCTGAAGAAGAGAGAGGTTTCAAATTCCAATATAAATTCAAGTTTTTGCAGGTCTTTCCTTGAAGGTATTTGTCTGGCACGCAGCTTTGTGTGGAAGTGAAATGTGCACGATAACGCGTTAGAGAGTAGGGAATAGTAGGTTTCGGATTGCAGTGCTGCAGAGGAATGCTGAAGAGTTGATGGGTAGATGACGTAGCTAGTAAAATACTAAAGAGAATTTGCGAGAAAAGAAATTCGTGGCACGACCTTACTAGAAGAATGCATCGCTTAATACGGCACATTGAGACAGGGGGATCGCCAATTTAGTAATGGAGGGAAGTATACAAGGGGAGGGGGGGGGGCAGCTGGACAGATGGTTTCGACCTATTTGTTGACTTAAAACGATCGACAGAATTATACTTGTAAATTCGTTGAATGCTGCACATAAGGCTCACCGTACGCTAATTTAATTCTGCTGTGGGGCTTTGGCCGCGTGTAGTTTTGCAGTTGAGTTGTGTTGCTTTCTAACGCTGATGTGGAACCGCGGCCGGTCTTCGCCCTCCCCCACTACTCTGCCCGTCACACACACACACACACACACACACACACACACACACCTGAAGCGTGTCACACAGGACTCTAGAACTTTTTCCACTGGTGTTCAACACAGCCACCTGTGATGATATTTTCATGCTGACCCCTCAGATAATCTGCCTTTCTTTGTATGCGCATTTACAGCCGTACTCAGTGACGCTGTAAGGTACAGTTACCAGTTTGATGGCTCGCTTCAGAAATTGTTGTGGAACAAAACAGTGCAGTGGTACTTCAAAGGTGATTAATCCGTCACTTATTCAGTATTCTATTTTGGCAAAGTAAATGTTGAGTATCAAGGCACGTCCCTTGGACCTCATACAACCGCTCTCTCGACGAAAGATCCGTAGCTAAAGGCTGGAAAGTCGCACAGGTCACACCAGTATTCAAGAAAGGAAATGGAAGTAATGCCATGAACTACAGACCCATATCACTGGAATTGATTTGCAGTAGAATTTTGGAAATTACGCCTTGTTCGACCATGAGTTACCTCAAGGAAAAGATATATTGACACACACATATAACACGGATTGAGAAAAATTTTCTTGTAAAGCTCAACTAGCTCTTTATTCACACGAAGTAATGAGCACTGTTGATAGAGGATCTCAAATTGATCCCATATTTATAAATTTCGAGAAGGCTCTTGACGGTGGCCATGCGACTGGTAATCAAACTGCGCACCCAGGGAGCACCTTCTCAGTTGTGCGACTGGATTCGTGGTTTCCTCTCACAAAGGTCGCAGTTCGTAGTAATTGAAGGAAAGTCGTGGAGTAAAACAGAAGGTGCATCTTTCGTGCTCCGAGCAAGTGTTCAAGGCGCTCTGCTCTTACTGATCTACGTAAATGCTTTAGGAGACAATGCGAGTAACCATTTTAGATTGTATACAAATGATGCTGTCATTTACCGTCTGGTAAGGTCAGCAGAACATTGAAACCAAATGCAGAATGATTTGGAGACGATAACTTGTTGGTGAAAATTGGCAACTGCTCCTAGGTAATGAAAAGTGAGGCCAAATAGAGAACCGACTGTAATTACCATTACGAACAACTTAAATTGGGAAGAACACAAAGAAAATGTTGTGGGGAAGCCGAACCGAAGACTGTGTTTTATTCGCAGAACAGTTAGGTGCAACAGGTCTGTCCGCAGCTCGTGGTCGTGCGGTAGCGTTCTCGCTTCCCACGCCCGGGTTCGATTCCCGGCGGGGTCAGGGATTTTCTCTGCCTCGTGATGACTGGGTGTTGTGTGCTGTCCTTAGGTTAGTTAGGTTGAAGTAGTTCTAAGTTCTAGGGGACCGATGACCATAGATGTTAAGTCCGATAGTGCTCAGAGCCATTTGAACCATTTTTTTCTTGCATGTCTGCTAAAGGGACAGCCTACGCTACGCTTGTCCTGCCTCGCTGGGAGTGTTTGCTGTGCAGTAATGGATGCTGACCAGGTGCGACTGACTGAGGACATCGAGTGTGTCCAAAGAAGGGCAGCTCGTTTTGTTTTATTGCCGAATGTGGGAGAAAGTGTGACGGATATGATACGCGAGTTGGGCTGGCAATAAGTAAAAGGCCATTTCGTTGCGGTGTCATCTCTTCACGAAATTTCAGTCACGAGGTTTGTCTCGCGAATGCGAGAATATTCTGCCGACCCTCACCTGCACAAAGAGAAATGATAAGGGTAGTGAGACAAGTTGTCGTGGGTCGTTTTGAAGTGTCCGCCGTTCTCGCGCGCTGTTGGGAAGTGGAACGGGAAAGAGAGTTAGTCGGAGGGTAATTCGATGAACCCTCTGCCAGGCTCTTACGAGCGAATTGCGTGGTACTCATGTAGATGGAGAAAATGTGGTGTGGCTTAAACTAGATGAATACTTCATCTGTATAACTTAGTTTTGTATTGGATGATGAAATACATGTAAGTTTTCGTTACGAAATATCTTTCTTGGTGCCACAGCGCACACAAACTGATTCCGCCATAAGACGAGAAGCTCATATATATGCCACAGTAGGTGATGCAACGTGCTTTTAAGCGCAGTTGGACCTCTATTATATCGCAGAGTTGTACCGGTAATATAATTTTTCGCTCCCGCTCACGAATGATACAGTCTCTCGTTTATTTACGCTTAAAATTCTGAATACGTACGCAAATCTAGTGATAGCAAATATTGTTGTACTTACAGTTTATCAAAGTATGGCGCCGATCTTCACGCCTTCTTTCTTTTGTCGTGTAAATAAAACTGCAAACAGACAAGTTAACTGGCAAATCAGACGCATAATTTGTCTCCTTATTTAAGTTTCAAAAAGCTATTTCTCTTTATCTTTTCCTATTATGAAAATTAGTATTGAATATTTCTTTACACCTATCGCGTGTACAAATTATTTCCTCTTTTTAGTTCTCTGCGCAAAAATATCCAAATGATCATTACCGCCTAGGTAGACGTGAATTATGCAAATTGTATCTGTGGACGGTTACTCTCTAATGAGGCCAAAAGAGAATTACTATCATCTTTTTTCTGTGTGGCTCAAGATTAATAATGGAGGAATCCTATTTACTTAAATGAGAATGAGTCAGCTTACTTATTAATCACATCCTTATTTGATGTTTATTATAGTCACAGCAGTTTATCGTCGCCTATTAACGAGTATCAGGAAAGCTGAATACTCGGACCAACAGCGATGGTGAATAATCACGAAAAGTGCGAGGAGAAACCCGGCGCAGTGCAGTCAGGACTCAGCAGCCGACACGGCGGTCACGTACTGTCCCAAAACGTGTGCAGGCGTCACCCAGGAGCTCTCGAAAGAAGTATAAAAGTGGGTGTGGCAGTGTCCGTTCTCACAGTATGAGATGCAATAGCCAGTCTTTACGTGACGAATGGCGCTGTTTTCATAAGTACATGCAAAACTTTACGATCGTCTCCCGTCTACAAGTAATTCCTGTATTGTCCGGAAAAGAGGTGGACGGTGCAAAGCACAGTTTGCAGTTAAACTGCAAAGCAGGGCCTCCGGTATTAAAACAGGCGCTTACGATCTCAGTCGTGTCGTTACTGAACAGGGCTGAGCGGAGGTAGGCGCAAGCAGAGGACGGAGTTGTTTATTCGGAACGCGGCGTTCTGTCGCGGGAAGCGTTGCGTGTGCTCGCTACGTGGAACAAAATAAGACTACACGAAGCGCGAAGGTCACGGCTTGCAGTGTTCGTTGCTGGTGGTAGGGTCAGGGTGAGGGGGGTCACGTGACGTCAGAGCGGCTGCCCCGCCCCGCCACTCGCTTTCCTACGGCATGGAGAGGGGGGGGGGGGGAGCAGCAGCAGGTGGGAGGGAGCCTCCCTCTGTCCTGGAGACGGGAGGCTGGACTGGACTGGAGTGGGACAAAGGAGCACGTTTTCGTAAGGCGCTTCGCAAAAATCGAAAAGTTTGCAGTGAAAAATAGGGCTCGCTATGATTTTATGTTTGGTGCGTATGAAATGTTCCTCGGTATGAAATTTAGATGGAAGTGAAACATGCGCGATAACTAGTTTGGACAAGAGAATAGAAGCTTTCGAAATGTGGTGTTACAGAAAAATGCTGAAGATAGATGGGTAGATCATATAACTGATGAGGTATTGAATAGGATTGGGGAGAAGTTTGTGGCCCAACTTGACTAGAAGAAGGGATCGGTTGGTGGGACATGTTCTGAGGCATCAAGGGATCACAAATTTAGTATTGGAGGGCAGTGTGGAGGGTAAAAATCGTAGAGGGAGACCAAGAGATGAATACACTAAGCAGATTCAGAAGGATGTAGGTTGCAGTAGGTACTGGGAGATGAAGCAGCTTGCACAGGATAGAGTAGCATGGAGAGCTGCATCAAACCAGTCTTAGGACTGAAGACAACAACAACAACAACAATGAAATTTAGTTAACAATTTGAATCTTTGTTTAGACTTGTTAGGCGGTCTCGATCTCGAGAAAATGGATCCTGCGTAGCGCGTTCGTTCCCTATCTCTCGCCTGCAGGAATGAAATATTTAGAACGTGCCTCATATCTCATAAACCGCTACAGACACGGAAACGAAGTATTGGCGAATGATCGCACACAAGGAGATTACTTTACCTTTACCGGTTCGTAAACACATCGAACTTTCTTATCTGTGGCGATTCATCTGAAGTTGTGCTTTCTATTTTAGTTAATAGATTCCAACGACTGTAAATCTATAAGAGTTATCGCAGCTAGCGAAACAAGACATTCCTAGTATGAAAATAAACAGGAAATTTCTTCTCTTATGCTAAAGTGCGCGTCATTTACGATGGCGGCCGAGTTTAGGTTCGTTCTGCGCTTCTGACGTCACAAAACAAGTCAGCCAATGAACAGAGAACGACGCTGCCAGAGTTCGACTGCAGTGCAGAGCACGGACGAGTGTCTTCAGTTTTAGAAACGTTCAGTCATTAATAAAGTAATTGAACAGAAGCAATGTCTTGATAGCAGACTTTCTATAAAATAGTTTGGAAAAAGCATTCTTTATACCAATTGCTCCATATTCTATTAATTAATTACACCAAACAAGCAATAAGCCTCCTAATTCAGGCAATAGCAAGGAAATTCTCACTAACCGCTTTTTCACAATAAAGAACAGCAGTAATTATTTCCTATTGTTCAAAATGGTTCAAATGGCTCTGAGCACTATGGGTCTTAACTTCTGAGGTCATCAGTCCCCTAGAACTTAGAACTACTTAAACCTAACTAACCTAGGGACATCACACACATCCATGCCTGAGGCAGGATTCGAACCTGCGACCGTAGCGGTCACGCGGTTCCAGGCTGTAGTGCCTATAACCGCTCGGCCACCACGGCCGGCTATTTCCTATTGTACTTCCACGAAACGTGAATAATTCATAGTCATACCAACAGTGTTTGTCGGTATTTTGCGTGATACTTTAAAGTCCTCCAGGAATTATGTTGAATGACGAGCTGCATTAGCGTAATGGTGAAGGTGCTTGGTTGCTAAGCAAAAGGTTCTGAGTTCAAACCTTGTGCGGTGTTTAATGTTTCCTTTATTTAAAAACAATATCGAAGTGTCTTCATGAATTTCATTCGTTTGAATGTAATTATTTGAAATTTCTAGTGGCAACTAAAATCGACTATACGGAAAGTATACGCTGTGGACTTTTGCCTCTGCAAACACTTCAAAATTTCGTGCAATGGTTTACTACACTTAATCTGCGCAATAACTGCGTTGAACATCGAAACAAAATCGTCAGTTATGGGGGGAAGTTATCAGTGAAGATGATGTGTTAAAATCAAATTTTTGGGCCAGATAGATTGTGTGAAATCGAATAAGTGTGTCAAAGCAGTGGGAACACCATGTGTCTGCACAGGCGAGCAGTGCAGTGATGACAAAATCGCGCACAGCGCGGAATGCGGGGAGCACGTCTCTGTAGCAGCGAAAGGGTTAATGCGGCCGTGGCGGCTTTACTTCATAAACTGCGCGCTCCCCCATAAACGTAAGTTTGCGAACTATACTATACTATGGCGCTGCTTCTCTTGGCGCGTGCAACTGGCAACGCAGCAATCTCCCGCGTCTGGGCGGGCATGCGCGAACCGCCGAGATAAAAGAATTGAACTATACCACAAGTAGACACAATGAGGTTCTTCGTAAGCTATTGAGCTCTCTGGTCGCCAAATACTTGTTTAATGAGACACTTTCAGAATTCTGTCACAGTAGCTGTTCCAAAAATGAATGTTAAAATTATAGTGTGTTTCGGCAAGAAGTACAATTAAACCGGTCAACAAGAGGAATGTGACCGTTACTCACAAAATAGTGATGCTTCTTCGAATTAGGAAAGGTTAGCAATTGACACAAAAATAAACCGCCAATGCTGTTGGAATTGTGATTGAATCCCATAACCCATCGTATTTTTAACACTGAGCGACTGGAATGGAAACTTTACAAAGTATTTTATTCCTTTTCTTCATCTGACGAGTATTAAAACTAATGACGAGCGTAGCCGTCGGGCAATACGAGACGCACACGCCGTATACTGGTTACTGACTTAACGGCTTGCAAAGTGACAATGCGATTCGCGAATAAAACGGTTGTTGCTGAGAAAAGTAAACAGTTGATAAGGTGACAACACATTGCTCAGTGAGCTGAGAATAATGCGCGCGACAGGAATACGTCAGCTGGCCGTTTGTGCTTTGTGAGAGGAAGAGATCACGTCGTTCGAAAGACATCGCCATGTAATTAGATCTGCCTTCATTGGCAATACAGTTCAACAAGTTAAATACATCAAATCACCACAGACTTTCACGATACTCGTACTTTCGAAATAATACCGACCACTACTTCATTTGTGTAGACTGTTGTATAATTAGTTTATTAATGCTGTGTGTGTGTGTGTGTGTGTGTGTGTGTGTGTGTGAGTGTGTGTGTGTGAGAGAGAGAGAGAGAGAGAGATAGATAGAGAGATAGAGAGAGAGATAGATAGAGAGAGAGAGCAGAAGCATAAATGGTCATGAGTAAGCTATCGTTAAAAGAAATATGTCGTATGTCATAGTCCCGCTTTCCTGTTTGACGATGACAATTACCTTTTATTTATTTTTCCTAGACATCGCGTATCCAGTGACACACGTACTGTTCTGTGAAGTGAGTAAGCTTTACTTTGCAGTTGTTGCCGGTAGTAATACCTTGAATTCAGTATAAAGAGCGGCAAAGTAGAGACTACTATTACAATTACATAGCCGCCCAGAACAAGGTTGTAACAGACAAAACTAATTTCCTTTTTCAGGAAGAAGGAAACATTCTGTTGCACACAGGTTTATACCGCGAATGACAAAGTTACAATGAAACAAGTGTACTGACCTCGTTATTTGACTAACAAGCACTTGTAAGGGTCACATGTAGATTAAAAAAACAAGTACTTGAAAAATAATCTTGCTCTACATACCTCATCTGGTGATTTTGCGACTATTAACACCCCTTCTTTGATACCTCTGTACACTACTGGCCATTAAAATTGCTACACCACGAAGATGACGTGCTACAGACGCGAAATTTGACAGGAAGAAGATGATGTAAAATGCAAACGATTAGCTTTCCAGAGCATTCACACAAGGTTGGCGCCGGTGGAGACACCTACAACGTGCTGACATGAGGGAAGTTGCCAACCGATTTCTCATACACAAACAGCAGTTGACCGGCGTTGCCTGGTGAAACGTTGTTGTGATGCCTCGTGTAAGGAGGAGAAATGCGTACCATCACGTTTCCGACTTTGATAAAGGTCGGATTGTAGCCTGTCACGATTGCGGTTTATCGTATCGCGACATTGCTGCTCGCTTTCGTCGAGATCCAATGACTTTTATCAGAATATGGAATCGGTGGGTTCAGGAGGGTAATACGGAACGCCGTGCCGGATCCCAACGGCCTCGTATCGCTAGCAGTCGAGATGACAGGCATCTTATCCGCATGGCTGTAACGGATCGTGCAGCCACGTCTCGATCCCTGAGTCAACAGATGGGGACGCTTGCAAGACAACAACCATCTGCACGAACAGTTCGACGACGTTTGCAGCAGCACGGATTATCAGCTCGGAGACTGTGGCTGCGGCTACCCTTGACGCTGCATCCGCAGACAGGAGCGCCTGCGATGGTGTACTCAACGACGAACCTGGGTGCACGAATGGCAAAACGTCATTTGTCGGATGAATCCAGGTTCTGTTTCAGCATCACGATGGTCGCATCCATGTTTGGCGACATCGCGGTGAACGCACATTGGAAGCGTGTATTGGTCATCGCCGTACTGTCGTATCACCCGGCGTGATGGTATGGGGTGGCATTTGTTACAGGTCTCTGTCACCTCTTGTTCGCATTGACGGCACTTCGAACAGTGGACATCACATTTCATATATGTTACGACCCGTGGCTCTTCCCTTCATTCGATCCATGTGAAACCCTACATTTCAGCAGGATACTGCACGACCCCATGTTCCAGGTCCTGTACGGGCCTTTCTGCATACAGAAAATGTTCACTGCTGCCCTGGCCAGCACATTCTCCAGATCTGTCACCGATTGAAAATGTCTGGTCAATGGTGTCCGAGCAACTGGCCTGTTACAGTAAGCCAGTCACTACTCTTGATTAACTGTGGTATCATGTTGAAGCTGCATGGGCAGCTGTACCTGTACACACCTTCCAAGCTTTGTTTGACTCAATGCGCAAGCGTATCAAGGCCGTTATTACGGCCACAGGCGGTTGTTCTGGGTACTGAATCCTCACGATCTATGCACTCAAATTGCGTGAAAACATAAGCACATGTCAGTTCTAGTATAATATATTTGTCCAATGAATACCCGTTTATCATCTGCATTTCTTCTTTGTGTAGCAATTTTAATGGCCAGTAGTGTACTGTTTTCCAGCAGCCGTGAGTCGTTTACGCTTCACGTAACGCCACCCACTCACACGTTGTTTACACTGTTTGCCTCTGTTCGTGTGTTCCTCACAGTGATCTCTGTACTTCCTCCATGTTGAACTTCAGCTGTCAGGTCGTGCCAGCCGTAGGTGCTCGTATTTCGATTCTTGCCAAACTGCAACATGGCTGCTAGGAAACGTCACTAGAACACGAAAAGAAAATACTTCCGGAGTCGGCTTCCACATCAGGCTATTACATCACATGTTGACATAAAGTTCAAAACAAGAAATGGGTCTGCAATTCTTTATCACGTAGGGACCGATGGAAATATGTTTGCCGAACTACAACATGGCGGACGATGCAAAGCACATGAATCGGCAGACACGCTACAGTTCCATACTCAAGAGACCAGACCTCTACAGTCATGTTGTACAGAGGTGACCGGTTTTTGAGTACTGACCGTAATAAGTGTACCGGTACTTGCTGTGTCCGCCATCTTGCGTATGGATACACCCTCGTTCTGTGCAACGCAAACTTGGCAATCTGACGCCAACACAAGAGTTGGTAGACAGTTCCAGTATCCCTACCTTGCGCCAATTACTGTTAGGAACCTTATTCCATGTAAAACCCAACTTCTGTAAAAATGAGGGTTGCAACCTTGTTCTGGGCGACTATTCTATGTGCTCAGTTTAATCTCAGAACGAACGAGTTTTCTCGTTGTTTCGGTGATACCACGAGGCAGCGACATGCAGCTTTGACCTTTATACAGGTCATGTAGGTAGGATAGATTCAGCTTGCTATTAAGTGGCAGAACAGAAACGAGAGAGAAATACGGGTTCCCCCAGGAATGTTTTTTTACGAAACAGATGTTATTGTACGTTAAGAAGTCGAACTATGACAGTGTTGACGATGAAATAGGTAACATAGTTTGGAGTACGTGCTGACTAAAATACCCTCGAATTTCTGGTCCTGCCCTAGAATGCAGCCGATGTAATACTGTAACAATTACCAACGGAGGGGGGACCCTGTCGGTTTCTGATAGTATCACAGCGGGCATTAGTGGCAACTAAGATACTGATCTCGACAACATTTCTCTTGATATTATCTTTTCACTCCTGTTGCGCTCGCGAATGGCGCGTGGGTAGGGTGATCCTCGGTAAGGCGTCTGTATTGGCCGCAGTTTCTCGATTTTTCTCGTCGTCGTCATTTCGCTGCAAGGCTGGAAGCTTCGAGGAGACGCGCTGGCACGGCGGAACAGCGGTTTGTGGGCAGGAAGCGGGCGTCCGCGCAGTGCAGATAACTGCGGGTCGCCAGTCCAGGGTCAGCGGGTGACGTCACGCGGCGAGGCTGGTGGAAACCGGCTGCTGCGAGCACAGTGAAGAGGTGTCCGCATCTCGCGGTCTTGCGGTAGCGTTCTCGTTTCCCGCGCACGGGGTCCCGGGTTCGATTCCCAGCGGGAATGTGTTTGTAAGGTGCAGTAGCTGCTGTTAATTTTTTCCAGAGGAAATCTGTTTCTACCATGTAGAACACTCCAGAATGATTGCAGCTTGCCGTACTTCAGACATTTGGTGGGTGATGTGATAAATATAATCGATACCTCTTGACTAGCTTTTTCCACTCAACTGATAAGTCATTCGACGGCTCTTCGCTGATAAGGGATCTGACTTTGAGCCACGAATAGGTTTTAAGCAGTCCTTTAAGGACTGCATGGTTTTCGGAGGTTGGTGGTTTGAGTGGGGAAGCAGAGCCACTTTGCCGGAGGACGGGAGAATCTCGCGCGTGTCTTTTTCAGGAAGGCCGTCCTGGTTTTTAGCCGGGCGACGTGTCTCATATGTTACCTACAATGCAATAGTGTTGCACAATCGCAGTTCCCCGACCAAGTGCATAATGAAACTCATCGTATGTGTCAGTATGGGCACTGACTCTGTTGTCAGTAATTCTGCCCATTGATCACTTCACGATGTCTGCATACAGGGAAAAAAAAACAAATGATGAAAACTGACGTTTGGTAGACACACAGCCGTCAATTTATGTAGCCTCACAGTTGCATTTGTGTGCGCTGGTGACGTGATGACGTTCAGAGGGAGCACATGGCCGTAATAAGGACTGAAAACGCCACACACTATGGGTTTCTTCCAGTATTTAACGACCGTTAAGTTGTAAATGTTCCTTTCAGCTCTGCAGGAAGTTTCAGTACAGTAATGCAAAGTCTATAGTTACCGCAGATGGATGATGTATTGCTCATAATTACGGACTCGTTATGTATTACCCGAGTTGTTTACGTGTGAGAGCAGCAAGGCTCTTATATTTACTGGAGAAACCAATCAGTTACAGTCTTTTAAAAGGTAGTGTGATTCTTCCTCCTCCCAAACTGAGTCTCATTTATTTACACCATTGAAACGACTGTGAAGTGCATGGCAGAGGGTACATCCATCGTATCACTTACTAGGAGTTCCTCATGGTCCATTCACGTTCAGGGGTGTGTGAAGAATCATTAAAGTGCCTCTGTGTGTGTGTGCAGTAATCAGTCTAAACTTGTCTTCGTGATCTGTGCGAGAGCCATACGAATGGAGTTGTGATGTATTCGCAGAGTCAGGATTTGACGTTGGTTCTACAGACTTTCTAAATGTGGTTTCATGGAATATTGTCTCCTCCAGAAATAACCTGTACTCAGTGCAGTCCTTACCTCCTCGAAAAGCATGCAGAATGGCAATGTTCTGGGCTGATTTAACAATTGCGGCAATCACTCACCCAGACGCAGTATAGAAACATTCCTATAATGCATATAATGTCTCGTAATCTGCACGAAACACGCCGCGCAATGTTTGTGTACGAAATAAAATGTTCACATGCGAATATCTCCTAAAATAAATCACTCACAAATCTCAGGCTTTCACAAAATATTCAGTACTGTAGTCGCTCTTTGTCAACGGCAACAGAAGCAATAAAACGCGCAAATTTCTTAATTTTGGAATAAATTTGATCAGCGCGATTTAACACAGGCGTTTACCAGAAGATGGTTCCCGAACAACTTAATCGGCTCCTAGATCGGAGGCACAAAGCCATACTCGTACGCACGGGATATGCTTAATGCCTATTGGCTAATATGTTAAACAGCCAATCAGATCATTTCGAGCTTTTGTGTACTTCAGGTATTTTTAATAACAGCCAGTCAGATTACTGCAGGTAATTTAGACGAGAAATCGCGTAATTCCGAAACAAAATAAAATTTAATGAAGACAAAATTAGATTCCATTCCGCAACATAAATTACTTAAAAGTTTAAACTCAACTCCCCTTCTGGATGCCTTTTACAAAACCAAACTAAGTCGGGCATACGCCACAAATTCCACTATTGTACAAGAAACGTTCTCACACATACATTTACTTAATTTCCATAAAATTTCAGCGTATCTCCTCAGACCCTGCGAAACACGTGCGTAGCCGAAACACGTGCGTAGCCGAAACACGTGCGTAGCCGAAACACGTGCGTAGCCGAAACACGTGCGTAGCCGAAACACGTCGAGACAATTTTCCAAAGTACTTTTTATTTAGTCAGAAATCTGTGGTAATGAACGAAAGAAAATTCCGGACAATTAGATTTTATGGACCTGTACTTCTGGTTGTAGTTTCAATTGATACTATAGATGAATCCATCACAGTCGTCCCTTAGGTAAAAATTTATATCTCCGAAAGTACTGAAGTTATTCACTTGAAATCAGCTGGGCCAGCGTGAGAACCAAAATTCTGCTCTCCTCCCAGCTCCGCTTTCGATGTAAGATGACAATTCGTAATAATTAGCTACATTGAAAACCGAGAGTGTGGTTGAAAAAGTGTTCATATAGCTGACATGGCCAGTTTCATCTGGTTGTTTCATTCAACTGACAAAACTGACCGAGTGAGTAAACAGTTGATTAGCCACTCACGTCTTGCTGCATCAGTGACCTGCCCATCATCCGTGTACTGCTTGCCGTGGAGTGCATCCTTCGTTGGACCAAACAGACGGAAGTCGGAAGGTGCGAGATGCGGGTTGTTCAGCTCCGAGTGATCCACCGGTCACCCTGAATGAGAGCACGTCCCCACATCGCAGGAGTCACAGCCGTCTGCAGCTGACCGACACGTGGAGGTCGGCCAGATACGCACAACCTTGCTGCGACGATGGCGCTGCTAGGCCAGGCGTGGATCACCAGTGAGCTCTTCTGGCGATGACAGACACCTCGCACTACGACTCACGGTGCTTCTGTTCACTGCCAAATCTCCTCAGACATTCTGCAAGCGGGTATGAAGATCTCCGATGCTGTGGTTTTCATCCGAAAGAAACTCGGTCACAGCTCTCTGCTTGGGTCGCACCTCCTTTACAGACGCCATTTTGGAGGCTACTTATGGTGCTGTCACCTGTTGGAATTCCGTGAAGCTGTAGGGGCTGAAGTGGAATATTCCACGATGTCTCACAAATTCCTCATTTTCACAACAGTAATTGGCCGAGAAAAAAGTGTAGCGTTGCAGATCGAATGCCCCCGTAATTTTATAAGTAGCTCAGTTGGACGATGATTGTGCTTACGTATTTTAATCTGGGTCCTTGATCTTGATGTGGCTAGATTCTTCACAATGCCTGTCTTCTTCTCGGCATCTGGTAGCAAGAAATGCGTGTGTTTGAGAATAGCTCCTCCTTAGATTTCTCCCTGAGGTCACTGGAAATTTGTTTAATATCGTTCTCGGCCGAAAACACTAACATCTTATTGCTATCTGAGCTGCACAGTGAAGTCGCTACCACAGCCAGGACAGACACACAGCCAAACCAGTTACAGAAGTACTGGCTTGCACGTCAACTAGTTCCGAAAATGACGAAGAGATTAAGGAAATGCTTTTTGAGAGAAAAGAAATTGGTCAGATCGTTTAGCGAGATGAAAACTTGTGATAGGGCACTCGAAATCGATAGTCGGAATACGAAGCGGAAGAAAAGTTGGAGGTGAAAAGAACTGAAGTAAGGGAATGAAAGGGGAAGCTGTCCGGCAGAATTTTGCACAGAGCATAATTTAACCACTAACAGTTTGTTTGAATCATGAAAGACAATTGTGTACATGTTAGGAGTCAGAATGCACCTCACTATTTGAGACATACTATATAGTCCTAATATTTACTAATATTTGACAAATAAAAATAATGTGCTCGGATGGAACCCTGCTTCTCTCATAATGACTCTGGAAATTGCTAACGTCCATTCCAGTCAGCTGTAAATATATTTGCTGAACCACAGATTACGAGTTGCAATTTTCATTTTAATCAACAACGTGGAAAGAAGTCCCCTCTTAAGAAAAATGAAGAAAGACATTGTTATCTAACAATCTATACAGAATACGATATATTGTCTTAGAAATATTGGATCATGGTTGGCTGTCTATTCAGAAAATACTGTCTGAAAAACTAGAGTTTCGTCGGTTATTGGACTATTTCTGGACCAGTTGGTTGATATAGACGAGATGCCATCAGACACGTGGAATTACAGTGGAAGGCCCCATCACATCAAAAACGCCTCTGAGCGGTGGAAGAAAGTGATACATTAATATCAAAAGCTCAGTCAAATGTTTCCTCATTAATAAAAAACCTTCGAGAGGACGTCGAGTGCTTTCGCTGATTAATTTCTAATTTGGATGGAAAAAGAATAAAGAAGTTTGCAATTCATACTGATGAGACGACTGTAATGATTCCAAATTGATGGCACCGTGTTTCTGACTTGTGACCCACACACGGAAATTACACTGTAGAAGAAAACATCGCCACCACTGGAAGTTATACGAGGGCAGTTCAATAAGTAATGCAACACATTTTTTTTCTCGGCCAATTTTGATTGAAAAAACCGGAAATTTCTTGTGGAATATTTTCAAACATTCCCGCTTCGTCTCGTATAGTTTCATTGACTTCCGACAAGTGGCAGCGCTGTACGGAGCTGTTAAAATGGCGTCTGTAACGGATGTGCGTTGCAAACAACGGGCAGTGATCGAGTTTCTTTTGGCGGAAAACCAGGGCATCTCAGATATTCATAGGCGCTTGCAGAATGTCTACGGTGATCTGGCAGTGGACAAAAGCACGGTGAGTCGTTGGGCAAAGCGTGTGTCATCATCGCCGCAAGGTCAAGGAAGACTGTCTGATCTCCCGCGTGCGGGCCGGCCGTGCACAGCTGTGACTCCTGCAATGGCGGAGCGTGCGAACACACTCGTTCGAGATGATCGACGGATCACCATCAAACAACTCAGTGCTCAACTTGACATCTCTGTAGTGCTGTCACAATTGTTCACCAGTTGGGATATTCAAAGGTTTGTTCCCGCTGGGTCCCTCGTTGTCTAACGGAACACCATAAAGAGCAAAGGAGAACCATCTGTGTGGAATTGCTTGCTCGTCATGTGGCTGAGGGTGACAATTTCTTGTCAAAGATTGTTACAGGCGATGGAACATGGGTTCATCACTTCGAACCTGAAACAAAACGGCACTCAATGGAGTGGCGCCACACCCACTCCCCTACCAAGAAAAAGTTTAAAGCCATACCCTCAGCCGGTAAAGTCACGGTTTCAGTCTTCTGGGACGCTGAAGGGGTTATTCTGTTCGATGTCCTTCCCCATGGTCAAACGATCAACTCTGAAGTGTATTGTGCTACTCTTCAGAAATTGAAGAAACGACTTCAGCGTGTTCGTAGGCACAAAAATCTGAACGAACTTCTCCTTCTTCATGACAACGCAAGACCTCACACAAGTCTTCGCACCCGAGAGGAGCTCACAAAACTTCAGTGGACTGTTCTTCCTCATGCACCCTACAGCCCCGATCTCGCACCGTCGGATTTCCACATGTTTGGCCCAATGAAGGACGCAATCCGTGGGAGGCACTACGCGGATGATGAAGTTATTGATGCAGTACGACGTTGGCTCCGACATCGACCAGTGGAATGGTACCGTGCAGGCATACAGGCCCTCATTTCAAGGTGGCGTAAGGCCGTAGCATTGAATGGAGATTACGTTGAAAAATAGTGTTGTGTAGCTAAAAGATTAGGGAATAACCTGGTGTATTTCAATGCTGAATAAAACAACCCCTGTTCCAGAAAAAAAAAGTGTTGCATTACTTATTGATCTGCCCTCGTACAAATATTGAAAAGTAGTTTAATGCACGTTGTACTCATTGGAAAGCTAGTAAACAACTTTAATGATGGACGAAATGAGACCACTTCCTCACGGTTTTCCTGGGAAACGACACACCGACAGCTAAATACCTGTTGCAATTTGTGGAACATTCGGTAATGAAGACCGGTAGGGCTACCTTAAAGGTCATGCCTCTCCTAGGGCACCATCACGGCACCCCTATTGAGAGAGACTCTACGAAGAGAAACCTGTGTGGGTGGACAGCAAACAGAAAACCGGTGCAGAAGACACAAATGACAAGCAGCCACGTCCACTCATTCGCCCTTCGTCTGCAGACCTGCTGCAGACCACTGCACGGTGTGTGGTCGAACCACTGTCCTCCCGAATGTGAGTCCAGAGTGTCTCACCGCCGCGCCCTGCATATCCAGTCCACTACTTGCATTTCACACACGTTTCTCTGCCGGTTACCTTGCGCAGACACGCACGAAGATTGTGTCTCCAAAATATGCTGAAGGTGATCGGGACCATGGCTCTCTGTCTTCTAATAATTCAGACGCGATGCCGCTCAGTATCTTGGCAAGTTTGTGATTACCTAGAAAACCGTTTGAGTGAAAGAATCTGCGAAAGCTCAGTCTAAACTACAGTCGCATTACGAGTGTCACAATAAAGTAGAATACTACACCACTGATCTCGGGATACATCAAAGATTTATAAGACAATGACGTCTGTTTCTTAGCCGAGGAACATGTCGATGCTCGAAGACTGTATGGAAATGTGAACGGCTTTACAGCTTTTACCACTATGTTTATTTACATGCAGCACCACTTGGATGTAGGAAAATACGGTAACAACACCTTTAAACAACAGTAAAAAGTCGTTCATTATGCGATTACAACGCCAGTGTCCAAAGTTTTGAGCCTATAACATTGAGTGCATACTTGGTATGGGGAGGCGAAAAAAACCGCAAAGCGATATAAAACGCAAGCAAATGTACAACTAACTAATGAGGGATGGGAAAGGAAGACTTGGGTTGGTCGGGTGGCTTCCAGAAGCCTGCAGTGTACGTGTTGGCCTGCGACCCGGCGTTGACGTCCGGCGCTACGCTCTGTACAGCACTGCCTCGGCGTCGAGTCACGTCGAGCTGGCGTGAGAGAAGCCTTGGGACGAATCCTTAGGCGCTCTGCTGGCAACGTAACGGTCCGGCAGACCTCTTACGCTGGTGGAATGGAGGTGCTAATTCGGGACGATTCGAAAAAAGTGGACGCCGTGCTCGCGAAACCCACTTGTCTGAATTTCGGAAACCAGTTCACACTGTAGGGTGTGGAACTATTTCACTGACTCCGTCGTTTGCCCCTCATACGACCAGGAGAGTCAAGAGTGATGTCGGAGCTGTGATAGAGCTTACTTTGGTTTAACCATGACGTATCTGTCATCTAATAAGTATCCGAACGTTCTGGGGGGCAAAGATGCTATACAAACAAGTCTACGCCAAAAGGAGATATAAATATATATTTGTGCGAAAGTTCGACAACACACGTCCTGGAAATGGAGGCAACGAGTTTAATTCCTGAACTGCTCAACCTGGAAATACCTGGGTACACCATAGCTTGCAACATTCGGATAAAATGGCGACATGATTTATGATTGTATTATGCAGCATTGTTTACCACGGAGGTGGGCGCTGAATCTTTTTCTTAAGAAAGAAGACACAGATATCAATCTGTTAAAAATACAGTTAAACTTACTAATGAATTTAGACTTACAGTGGTTCAGAACGGTTCAAATGGCTCTGAGCGCTATGGGACTTAACATCAGAGGTAATCAGTCCAATAGAACCTAGAACTACTTAAACCTAACTAACCTAAGGACGTCACACACATCCATGCCCGAGGCAGGATTCGAACCTGCGACCGTAGCAGCCGCGCGGTTCCGGATTGAAGCGCCTACAACCACTCGGTCAAGGCAGCCGGTCAAGTTTAATCGTCCCTACCCTGAGACATTCACCGAGGAAACTGACTTCTGCATTACATGTACATTGCTTCTGATCAGGTGTCACGGATCTGAGGAACTTGAGATAAGGAGGAAGAAAATTTTTCCCAGTTAGAGGTGCCACCATCTTGGATTTAAATATAAGTCGTGTAACTTTATGGCTGAAACAAGTTTGTTGCTTTGCCATTTTTTTGCTATGGCATATACACTCCTGGAAATTGAAATAAGAACACCGTGAATTCATTGTCCCAGGAAGGGGATTCCTGGGGTCAGATACATCACATGATCACACTGACAGAACCACAGGCACATAGACACAGGCAACAGAGCATGCACAATGTCGGCACTAGTACAGTGTATATCCACCTTTCGCAGCAATGCAGGCTGCTATTCTCCCATGGAGACGATCGTAGAGATGCTGGATGTAGTCCTGTGGAACGGCTTGCCATGCCATTTCCACCTGGCGCCTCAGTTGGACCAGCGTTCGTGCTGGACGTGCAGACCGCGTGAGACGACGCTTCATCCAGTCCCAAACATGCTCAATGGGGGACAGATCCGGAGATCTTGCTGGCCAGGGTAGTTGACTTACACCTTCTAGAGCACGTTGGGTGGCACGGAATACATGCGGACGTGCATTGTCCTGTTGGAACAGCAAGTTCCCTTGCCGGTCTAGGAATGGTAGAACGGTGGGGTCGATGACGGTTTGGATGTACCGTGCACTATTCAGTGTCCCCTCGACGATCACCAGTGGTGTACGGCCAGTGTAGGAGATCGCTCCCCACACCATGATGCCGGGTGTTGGCCCTGTGTGCCTCGGTCGTATGCAGTCCTGATTGTGACGCTCACATGCACGGCGCCAAACACGCATACGACCATCATTGGCGCCAAGGCAGAAGCGACTCTCATCGCTGAAGACGACACGTCTCCATTCGTCCCTCCATTCACGCCTGTCGCGACACCACTGGAGGCGGGCAGCACGATGTTGGGGCGTGAGCGGAAGACGGCCTAACGGTGTGCGGGACCGTAGCCCAGCTTCATGGAGACGGTTGCGAATGGTCCTCGCCGATACCCCAGGAGCAACAGTGTCCCTAATTTGCTGGGAAGTGGCGGTGCGGTCCCCTACGGCACTGCGTAGGATCCTACGGTCTTGGCGTGCATCCGTGCGTCGCTGCGGTCCGGTCCCAGGTCGACGGGCACGTGCACCTTCCGCCGACCACTGGCGACAACATCGATGTACTGTGGAGACCTCACGCCCCACGTGTTGAGCAATTCGGCGGTACGTCCACCCGGCCTCCCGCATGCCCACTATACGCCCTCGCTCAAAGTCCGTCAACTGCACATACGGTTCACGTCCACGCTGTCGCGGCATGCTACCAGTGTTAAAGACTGCGATGGAGCTCCGTATGCCACGGCAAACTGGCTGACACTGACGGCGGCGGTGCACAAATGCTGCGCAGCTAGCGCCATTCGACGGCCAACACCGCGGTTCCTGGTGTGTCCGCTGTGCCGTGCGTGTGATCATTGCTTGTACAGCCCTCTCGCAGTGTCCGGAGCAAGTAAGGTGGGTCTGACACACCGGTGTCAATGTGTTCTTTTTTCCATTTCCAGGAGTGTATAAACCATCTTTTGACTGAGAACGATAACATTTTTAGAAGGTGAAAGCAGTGTATCGTAGCACCGCGCTGGTAGTTACAAACCTTAGGTGATCATGAAGCAGTACGGGCCCTTGTCATTTTAGGGAAACTGGTGACGTTGCAATTGATTTAGGGTGTACAACGCTTTAACAGCTGTTGTTTCATACAGGTCTGCATGCGCCTCGTACAAGTGTTGAGGGTGAAGTGTGAGGGCTGCTCAGTGGCACTGTGTTTCAGGACCACCCACCATGTCGGCAGTTACGGAGGCTCAGAACACCACAACCGAGGCCCTGGCCGCCCTTCTAGACGGGGGTGACGGCGCCCTGGTGACGCTGGTGGCGGGCGAGACGAGGGTGGCGGCTCACAGGGCCGTGTTGGCAGCCGCGAGCCCCGTGTTCGCAGCGATGTTCGCGCACGACATGCTGGAGGCCAGCTGCGGCCAGGTGAGCATCGACGACGTGGAGGGCCCGGTGCTGAGGCTCCTGGTCGCCTACACGTATACCCTGCAGGCCCCCCAGCTGCCCGACACGGCCGCCCAGCTGCTCTCGGCGGCCGACAAATACGGCTTGTCGGCCCTGAAGGCTGCCTGCGAGCGGCAGCTGATCTCGCAGTTGGCCGTCGAGACCGCAGCGGCGACGGCCGTCACGGCAGTGAGGCACTCGTGCCCGGACGCCACCAGGGCTGCCGTCGCCTTCATAAAGGACCACCTGCAGGTGATGGCCACGCGGGGCTGGGCGGACGCTGTGCTCGAGTACCCGCAAGAAGTCATTGAAGTCAGCAGTATGCTCGGTGAGCCACCGGCAGAAGCCAGGTAAGCACGATTCCCTTTTTGGCAGCGCTAGTGTGAATTTGACGTCGTCCTTGCTTTGTTCGTCATGGGTTTCTTTGCTGCCTACGTTGCGTAACACCTTAACTTGATCTACTTACTGATCATCAGTCACGATGCTAAGTCTCTCGCTGTTTTCACTTCTACTGCTTCTATCAATTTCGCCTTTCTCTGATTTACTCTGATTCCCTGTTCTGTACTCATTAGACTGTTCATTCCATTCAGCAAACCCTGTAATTCTTCTTCACAGTCACTGAGGGAATCAGCCATCAACAAATCTTATATCATTTCACCCTGAATTTTAATTCCACTCTTCAATCTTTCCTTTATTTCCGTCATCGCTTCTTCGGTATATAGATTGAACAGTAGAGGCGAAAGATTACATCCCTGTCTGACACCCTTTTTAACCCGAATACTTCGCTCTTGGTCTTCCACTGTTAATTTACCTTCTTGTCTCTTGTACATATTGCAAATTACTCTTCTCCTCTGCCTTACCCGTATTTTTCTCAGAATTTCAAACATATTGCAACATTTGAGATTGCCGAACGCTTTCGCCAGGACCACAAATCCTATGAACGTCACGGAACTTCAATTTTCTTTTCATTCTCCTGTGTGTTATCCTTGTCAGAAACATGGATGCTAGAGCTGTTAAGCTGATTGTGCGATAATTCTCACACTTCTCTGCTCTTGCAGTCTTCCAAATCGTGCAGCTTATATTTCTCTCAAAGTCAGATTGTATGTTGCCAGACTCATACATTCTACACAACAGTGAGAATAGACCTTTTGCCACCTCCTCCAATGATTTTAGAACTTCTGATTGAATGTTGTCTATACCTTTTGCCTTCTTTGATCTTAAATTTTCCAAAGCGCTTTTAAAATCTGATTCTAATCACCAATATTTTCCATACCGACTCCTGTTTGTTCTTCTGTCACGCCATCAGACAAGTTGTTCCAATCAGAGAGGCCTTCAGTGTACTCCTTCCAACTTTCCGATCTCGCCTCTGTATTTAACACTGGAATTCCCATTGTGCTCTTAATGTTACCACGCTTGCTTTTAATTCCGTGGAAGATTGCTTTGAATTTTCTATATGCTGCGTCAGTCGTCCCAAGAACCATTTCTTCTTTGATTTCTTCACATTTTTCGTGCAGCCATTTCACGTTAGCTTCTCTGCACTTCCTGTTCATTTCATCCTTAAGTGACATACTTCTCAATTACTGATTTTCCTGAATATTTTTGAACTTCTGTCTTTGATTGATCAACTGAAGGATTTCTTATGTTTCCCATGGTTTCTTCGCAGTTAGCTTCTTTGTACCTACGTTTTTCTTTCCAACTATTGAGCTGTTAATTATCGCAGTATCTGTAGCCTCAGAGAACATAAATCTCATCTCTTCTTTCCTTAGTACTACTGTATTCCACTTCTTTGTACATCGATTGCTCCTGACGAGTCTCGTAAAATTCAGCCTACTCTTCATCATTGCTAAATTGTTATGAGTCTAAATCTACTCCTGGGTATGCTTTGCAGTCCAGTATCTGATTTCAAAATCTGACTTTAAACCTCCCATGTTTCGGTCCTTTCTCAAGTATACCCCCTTGTCTCAAGATTCTTGAGTAGACTATACCAGCTATTACTAGGATAAATTTACTATTGAACTTAACTAGCCTTACTTCTCTCCTATTCCTATTATCAAGTACATATTCTCGTGTAACCGTTTCTTCTACTCCTTCGCCTACGGATGCGTTTCAATCCCTCCATGACTATCACATATGTACCGAATTACCTGTTCAATATCCTCATACTTTCTCTCTCTTCACCTTCAACTTGCGATGTCATCATGTATACCTGAACTATGGATGTTGTTGGTTTGCTTTCGATTCTCCTTTCCTCTTTCCTCTTTCCTCTTTCCTCTTTCCTTTGACACGCACTACAGCTAGATACATCCTCAGCACTTCCCTTTTCTTATTTTCTAGCTTCTCAACCACATACAAATTCCTTACTTTTCACATGACGACTCGTAGAATGTTATCCTTTTGTTGATTACTCAACTTTTTTCCCATGGTCACCTCCCCCTTGTGCCTCCTCGCCTGGAGGTTTGAATGGGGGACTAGTTTTGCCAACGGAGAGTCTGTACAGCACAGACTTAATGAGTCACATGCCTCATTGACGGACGTTATGTATCTTTAAGCAGTGGTTTACATTGCCTTTTGTATCCTCACGTTGTTGATCATTGCCAATTGTTCCTCATTTAGGAGCAGTTTCAGACCTCAAGGGAACGAGAGTGCCGTGAACCTCTGTCGGCCCCTCCGCCCTCTTTGGAAAGGCTGTTGGCTGAAAGAGGGTGACACCTGATGCTGGAAAAGTCTTCAGACACCAATGCTGATGATTCGTATTCAAAATTCAAGTGATGGTGAGGTTCAAACCTAGGACTGAGGACTTTCCTGATTACGAAAAAAGACGCTACCCATGGGTGACTGGCCCCAAAGAGCAGGGTGTGACTCACTGAGATATCCAGGAAAGCAGGAGCTATGAGCACTGCGGCTACTCATGCACACTGGGTGCAAACAAGAAGAGAATACTCCAGCCAGCACAGTATCATTGTCACACTCAATGCTGTGCCTTACAATCACATTTCCTTCTTGTCTCTGTTCAGCTATCGCCCCGAATTTTTTCCGTGCATTCCCTTTTACAAAGGAGACAGGAAATCTCTGCCCCCCCCCCCCCCCCTGTCTTTTTTGAAGTTCCATGTGGCGTTACCAGAGGTCGTCCACGGAATCCTATGAGGTTTTCCGCTACTGGGATACAGCAGATTATATTCGCTGTCCACCTACAGGTGTACGACATATCTCCCACAACGTCAGTATTGATGTGACGTTTCCATCCAGCTATCATTTGTTGCCTCTGTCTCTCGGATACATATGCTACATACAAGTATATTTTGTTTCCTTTCCAATTTAAAAAAAAAATCCATATTCAATAGACTACAGGTTACTTCACAAGTTGTAAACATTGTCCATCAGATAAAATTGCATACATTGCGTAACCCATATTTTTTCTTTTAATGGTGGCCTCTACTGCAAACTGCTCAACACGAAAATTGTTGTTTAAGAAACACATCACCACTGCTGTCTTTTCAATGAATCGAATTGTGGAGACATTACATGCATATATACAGTTCTATTTGCTTTACTCAAATGCAGATTTTGAATATACTCTTGATAACTTTTATAGCATAGCTCTTGTAATTCTTGTCCATCTTCTTCATTCCCTCGGGCTTCACATCAAACAGCGCCCGCATATCCGTGACCATATTGTTTCAACAGTAAGTTGATACCCCAACTTATCAGTTTGTTTCTCTATCGCTGGATCTCTCTCTCTCTCTCTCTCTCTCTCTCTCTCTCTCTCTCTCTCTCTCTCTCTCTCTCTCTCCCTCCAGTGATATAATTCAGCATCCATATATCAGTTTTCAAATTACCTCACAACCAAAAGTAGCAGCCAGTTGACTGTAACTGCTTCTAAATTCTGTCTGATAGTTGTTCTGTGAGGGCAGCAAAATTGTTGGCCCTGATGTTTGGGATTTGGTTTGTGCTTCATTGTGAACAATTTGTTGTTTTGCATCTTGGGCTACGCCAATGGGGAATGTAGCAGAAGTAGTGCAGAAAAAGATCAGTTAATTGGTGGCACAGTCAGGTTAAGTGAGGGGCTGGTGTTGTTGGCACTGAGTGTTCTGTTGCCCCGGTGGACAGTCCCTCAGCTGCACCGCCTGCAGTGAGCCCCTGTGTGAACACGCCCACCCACACAGTGCTTCTCTGTGCAGCTCGCCGACCGCCACAGGGGGCGGGTCCACCCCCAACTCTGACCGTCAACCCCACAGCGGCCACAGCCGGACTCCTGCTGCAGCTGCGCCTCCCACGTCTGCCCGACACACCCCTCCACCCGATGACGCAGCCGTCTCTCGCTTCCGGTGAGTTGTGTTGCCACACGTCCCCAAGTCTTACCCTCGCAGTACTGCTTATTTTGGCATTAACCAGCCGATATAGTAAATAAAATAAAATATAGATTCCTTCAGTTTTTGGATAGAGGTTACAGTTGCCATTAAACATTACTCCTTTCTCAATTTTTTGGCTATGATATTTTGAAGATTGAGCACATACGCAGAAGATTTCTCGTTCTCTGTATTTGCAGTGAGAATTACGTTCAGTTCAGTCACTCAACTGTAGTTACGTATTGTTCGTATTGTTCAGGAAAAATAACCTTGTTTCACAAAGCACCTAGCATCTAGAGCACATTGGTCTATCGATTATTCAAAAGAGTTTGAAGCTCATCCCTGTTGCTTTTTGAACATTTTGGATCACATTCTAAGTTGATTTCTGAATGAATCGTAAGTTGATTTTTGAATGCGTGCATAGTGTACGTGATGTACCTGCCAGGGGAATCCTCGTCGCATCTGGAAATAAACTTTCCTGCAGACAAAAGGGGACGGGGCTACACGAGCTGAGTGGAATAAAGCCGCACGGGTGAATGTAGTATGTGTGTGTGTGTGACTGACTGGTATGCAGATGATGAGCGAATAGCTATGTCCATAGATTCAGACTACCAGAGTGGAAATGAACGAGCGACAGGAATAACAGATACGAAATATTAACGTATTATCCAGATACGAAATATTAACGTATTATCTTGTCGCTGTATCAAAGAAAATGAAAGTTCGACAAAGTTTTTGACCAGGTCGCTACACTAGAGAGGGCAAGTTGTACATTTCCTGGTTAGCAGCCGCTTAAGTTCCATTCTGGGAGTAGCGCGGAAAACGCGTTGTACGAACACGTAATAACGCCTAACCGGAGAATAATCGCTGGATAATTACTAAACCGGTGATTCTGGCAGAGTTAGTAGAGTTAACTGTAGAATGAGCTTTGACAATGATAGGAATAGTTACAGAATTAGGGATGAGAAGCTTTTGTTAGAACGAGGAAGAGTATTAGACAACACTTCGATTTTTCTTGTAGCAAAACATTTGACGAATTTTGATGAGGTAACAGATTCTTTCGCAGAAAGGAAAGCACGGCGTGTAAAGCTAGAGCGAGATTAGTGAGAAAAGAACGCACGGATTGAAGAAATATGTACTGTCTTGCTTATCTCTTGTCTTACCTGGTTTTGTGTATCCTGTATTTCATTTTATGTCACACAGAACAGAAAGTTATTAGCAATTAGGCAATAAAGAATCCAAATTTTCTGAAGAGTTCTTCTTCTTCCGGTTACAAATAATTCCATCCAGTATTAATTGTGACGTTATTTCCTTTAAAATCAAAGGACATTTTAATTTCCGCTGTCCTGAATGTAGTTCGATGGCATCCGTTACAAAATACACATTTGAGTCCCACAGTGCGAAGTGCAGTGATGTGCAGTGCAGTAAGAGAACGCTGTGTGAAGAGGCGTGGCACTGCACTTCAGCACACTTAAGACCAAATAACGCGTCTTAAATTTCTTCGTTCGAAGTTACATGTTTTATGCATAGGACTCTTCAGGAAGAAGTGCTCTACAAAATGAACATTTTTTGAAAAGTTTTTTTTGACGCCCTATCTCAAGCGCTCGAGGGACGGGGGGGGGGGGGGGGTGATCTGTGTTCACATTTAGTGACTTTGCTGTTTCCTCTTTGTTCACTGCTGTCATGTCAAATGAAAGAGAGTGGTTTCTGTGGCTGGGAGATATCAAGTGAATTAAAATACGTTCACACAATTATGGAAGATTAAAATATGTCATTAGTTCCAGATTTTAATACAATTTCCACTTCTCTGACAGTCAAGCATTAATTATCTTGCAGAACAATGAAGTTACTTTTGTCGCTTTGCTGAAGTAATTCGGCTTTTATTGATCTTTTCCGCTGAGGCAGCCAGTTTGTTTGAAACAAAGTGTTCAATTCCACACTATTGGCTAGTTTCAACTGTTCGCTGCATTTCAAGGGCACGTTTTCATCTTCTACAGGGTGTATACGACCCGGGACAACCGAGAGATCTGGGAAAAACCCGGGAACTTATTCATCCGGGAGAAAACCAGGAAAAACCCGGGAATTTTTTAGAATTCTGGGAATTTTTCATTGTTTTAGTTTTCAGTTAAATTTCTGTAATTTTGACTGGCAAGAACCGTTAGAACAAATGATATTACTGTATCCCGCAACTGCAGAATAATACTGCAACAATGAAACTTAACGAGAGAAAAAAAACCAAAATAACTTAAAATGCAAAGGAAATGCGCCATACACGACGACGACACAGAGTCCTCGTGCAAGCGTCTGCCAACAGCAAAACGTGTCAAAGGCTTTGGAAGGCTGTGCAATACTTCATAACAACAAATTCCCTCTGATGACCGTGAAGTCACAACTGTTTACATTACATTCGTGTTAGCAGTTACGAGCGAGCTCATGCGCATGCGCAGTTGAGTCGCGTTTGAGAAGCAGATTCTCCCGCTTCTGGCTACAGGAATGTGGCTCTCCGCTGTGCAAGCAGTCGCAGCAAACAGCTAGATGGTACCGGGAAAAGGGGGCGCCAAATTCATATTCTCAAGGAAAAAAACGTGTTTCACAAAGCGCCTAGCATCCAGCGCACGTTGATCTATCGATCATTTATATGATTTTGAAGCGCATCCTTGTTGGTTTCTGAAAACATTTTAAGTTCATTTCTGAATGAATCGTAAGTTGATTTTTGAATGCGTGCGTAGTGTACATGATGTCTCTGTCAGGAGAATCCTAATCGCATCTAGAAAATAAACTTTCTGCAGACAAAAGGGGATGGGGCCGTACGAGCTGAGCGGAGTAAAGCCGAACGGATAAATGCCAGTCGCTGTCTGATTATGTGGTTGATTGGGTTTTCGAATGATCAGCTTTCTTATAATTCGTAGCGAAATCCATAGATTCAGCCTACCAGAACGGAAATAAACGACTGCAGGAATAACAAGTGGGTAAGATTACGTATTATCTTCTCGTTGTATCCAAGAAAATGAAATTTTGACAGAAACTTTCTGCCCAGGTTGCTACACTAGTAAGGTCCAGTTGTACAGTCCCCGGCTAGCAGCCGCTTAAGTTCTGATTCGGAAGTAACGCAGAAAACGTTTTGTACGAATTTGTAACAACGCCTAATGGCAGAACAATCGCGGGGTAACTAAACCGGTGATTCTGGCAGGGTTACTGAAGTTAATCGGCGAACAAATTTTGACAGTAGCAGGAATGTCCACAGAATTGGTGATGACAAGATTGTTAGAACGAGGAAGCAGAATAAACGGGGACATCACACAAATTATGGAAGGACGAGACTATTCCAAATTTATATAAGAATTTCGTAATACTACTTTCCGATCTCATGCTTGAGAAACTGGTGCGCATGAATAAAATGTGAAACTATTTCCTAACATAAAGCTTTTTGCTTGTTGTAGGCCTAATAGGCATTTGATATTGGTACTTAGTGAATTATATTCTATCGTGTTTTAAAAATGACCATTTGTGTCAAAACAGTCTCGGTAATTTGGTGTGTGTGTTACAAAATTCGCTACAATATTAGAAAGGCCTGTTTTGTTTTATTTAGCATCCAGCGACAAAATAGACGTAATCAGATCCAGAAAACACAAATCTTGGGTATAATTTGTATTAACAGCTTTTTCAGTATTAGATAACGAAATTTCGATTTTTCATGCAGCAAAAAGTTTGGCGAACTTTGGTGAGGTAATAGATTCTTGTGCAGAAAGCAAAAGCACGCCATTTAAAGCTGTAGCAAGATTAGAGAGAAAAAATGCTAGGAGGTAAGTATTGAAATGTGTACTTTCTTGCTTGTCTCTTGTCTATATTGGTTTTATGCATCCTATATTTTACTTTTGTCACACAAAACAGGAAGTTATTAGCTATTAGGCAATAAAGAGTCCAAATTTTCTGAAGAGTTCTTGTTCTCCCAATTACAAATATTCCCATCCGCTATTAATGGCGAGTTTTTAAAAAAAAATAAAGATGGGCAGGCTGTCAAACTGGCTGACTGGGAGCAGGAGAGGCAGCACAGGACATCTCTATTTCCACAGTCCTGAATATAGTTTAATGTCATCGCTTACAAAATATACCCGTTTCAATTCCACAGAGTGAAATACAGTGACGTGCGATAGGAGAACGCTGTACGAAGAGGCGTGGCACTGCGGTTCGGCACACTTCAGACCATATAACATGTCTAATATTTTCTCTAACACGTATGTTTTTGTTTCAAATTTTTCAGAATGATGTGTTTTACAAGATGCCCTAGGGTACGTTCGAAAATTCGATTTTTTTTTTAGTGTTGACCGGTTCGCAAATATCGTAGATGCGAGGCTGATGCGCAGAGAAGTCTGAACTACAGTGGGCAGTCACCACGTGGCCCGTGTTGACGTTCAGTGGTTTTCCTGTTTCTCCTTCGTTTACTCTCGCGTCACATGAAAGCAAAACGGATATCTTTGGCCGGGAGGTATCAAGTGAATTAAAATACATTCACATAATTACTGAAGGCTGATATACATTATTAGTTTCAGATTTTATTTTGTTTCCACGTTTCTGACATCAAGCACCAATCGCCTTGCAGAACAATGAAGTTATTTTTGTCTGTTTGCTAAAGAAATTTGGCCTTTATTAACATTTTCTGCAGAGGCATGCAATGTATTTGAAACGAAATTTTTAATTCCACAGTACTGGCTAGTTTCAACTGGTCGCTGCATTTCAAGTGCAAGTTTTCATCTTCTAGCACGTATGGCATTATTCCATAATAATGAACCAAACATGAGATAATGCAGCACTGGTACTCCAAGAAAATCTACATCTGAATCTGGACATACGAATGTGCGCTTTAAGTAGCAGTTTAAATGTGCACATTTTAGTATGGTTCACGAAATTCTGATCTCTTGGAGTACCCTGTGACGTCTTACTGCTTTTACAACGTAATGTAAGATCTTTTAATGTTTTACACGTACGTACATACGGGCTTCCTACGTCATGTTAGCTGCGCAAGCGCGGGGCGCCTCTTACCTGGCGCTCTCCGGCAGCTGCTGGAACGAACCTGTTTCCAGCAGGTCGTGGAAAAATATTGCGAATGTTGGTTTGAAAAGCGTTAATTTCAAAGTAAATATCTTTTAACGTAAGTTGGACTATGCGCGAGGATGTACCATGAAATTCTTAAATCACAGAGTGTTTGACTCCATTTAAAAATCAACTCTTTAATGACAAACCATGTAGAAGAATTTCGAACCCTGGAGATCAGACATTTATGTCATTATTAACAATTTTACTGCCACATTTGTGTGATGTGTCTCAAAGTGTAACACGCGCAAAAAATCAACATTATCTCGAAAGATTAGCTTCTCTTGCAGCTTATTAACCTTAGTGACCAATATTATATGTGGAAGCTTTGCTTCTCTTGTAGCAACACTATGTATGTTAATGTAAGCCGTTAACTCGTGTGTTACCGCTGCTTAGCAGGGATGTTGCTATTGGCTGACTACGTCACGCGTCCTATGCCCTGAATACTCGCTGTCATGAGCTGGCGAGATCACGTGACATGAGCTGTGGCTGGCTTACAAAAGCGCATCGCAATCTCAATTTCAGTGATTCGGAAAGTAACATGCGGTGTTTGGTGGAATTCCAATGTGTGCAATGTACATGTTGCTGCACATCAAAGATATTTCCAAAATTTGACTTTTTCCCTGAGTTTCGTTTTCTAAAGTGCCGGGAAATTCTACGCCCATGTCCAAAACCATAACCATTCAAAGGATTGATAAGTTTTGCACTTCCGAGGGAAAATATACTGTCACTTAAGACGGAAAAAGTGTTTTCACGCGGGAGAAAGTGTATTTTTAAGCGGGAAATCCGGGAATTTTTTTCCTTGTCCATGTATACATCCAGTATTAATCAAATTTGATACGTATGAAGTATCGTCTCTGTTGTGTGACTGGATTCTTGATTTCCTCGCAGAGATGTCACAGTTCATTCTGATAGACGGCAAATCATCGAGTAGAATAGAAGTCATATACGGCGTTCCGCAAGGTAGTGTCATAGGCCCTCTTCTGTTCCTTATTTACATAAATGATCTAGGTGATAATCTGAGCTGCCCACTTAGATTGTTTGCAGATGACGCTGTAATTTACCGTCTAGTAAAATCATCAGACGATCAATTCCAATTACAAAATGATCTAGAGAGAATTTCTGTATTGATGCGGGAAGTGTCCAGTTTGCACCAAACAAAGAAAAGTGCGAGGTCATCGACATGGGTACTAAGAGGAATCCGCTAAATTTTGGGTATACGATAAATCGCACAAATTTAAGGGCTGTCAATTCGACTAAATACCTAGGAATTACAATTATGAGCAACTTAAATTGGAATGACCACATAGATAATATTGTGGGAAAGACGAAACAAAGACTGCGCTTTGTTGGCAGAAACTTGGAAGATGCGACAAACCTACCAAAGAGAGCCTACATTACACTTGTACGTCCTCTGCTGGAATATTGCTGCACGGTGTGGGATCCTTACCAGGTACGATTGGAGGAGGACAGCTAAAAAGTGCAAAGAAGGGCAGTTCGTTTCGCGTTATCGCGCAATATGGGTGAGAGTGTCACTGATATGATGCGCGAGTTGGTGTGGCAGTCGCTGTAACAAAGGCTGTCCTCTTTGCGGCGAGATCTGTTTACGAAATTTCAGTTGCCAGCTTTCTCTTCCGATGGAAAATATTTTGTTGACATCCACCTATGTAGGGCGAAATGATCAACATAATAAAATAAGAGAAATCAGAGCTCCAATGGAAAGATTGAGGTGTTCCTTTTTCCTACGCGCCATTTGAGAGTGGAATGGTAGAGAAATGGTATGAAACAGGTTCATCGAACCCTCTGCCAGGCACTTCAGTGTGAATTGCAGAGTAAACACGTAGATGTAGATGTTGATTCCCTCCTGTATAGAGATTCAAGTACTTTCTGCTTTGATTGACCAAGATAATCAGCTGCAGATTTGATCGACTTTGGAATCCACTGAACATTTAAAACCCTCCTGCACCTCGGGCAGGCAACAGAAGCACACCCATTTCCACTCGCAGTCATGGAAGACAGAGAGAATTAGTGTTGAAATTATATCAGGGGCAGGCAACAAACAGAAATTTTTCAATTTTCGTGCATACAAATCATGCGGGTAATAACGCGTAATTTAGCACAGGAAGTACATACCTACAAGTAAAAAAATTTTAAAAACGCTCCATATAAGATGACACACACCTACATGTGCTACATGCACACTGAAAACATCGACAGTGTCGAATTGTATACTTAGTGTCCAGGATAATAGTATTAATAATGCAGCACATGCTGATATCAAAATCCGTATGCTCCGTAGAGAATGTGAAACAAAGCAGAAAAAAATAGAACGCCAAGATGACATGCAAGACTTGGAAAGGTAAGAAGCGGGGAAATGTTTGGGATGCAAACACGCCGGCCGCGGTGGCCGTGCGGTTCTAGGCGCTACAGTCTGGAGCCGAGCGACTGCTACGGTCGCAGGTTCGAATCCTGCCTCGGGCATGGATGTGTGTGATGTCCTTAGGTTAGTTAGGTATACTTAGTTGTAAGTTCTAGGTGACTGATGACCTCAGAAGTTAAGTCCCATAGTGCTCACAGCCATTTTGTGATGCAGCGTCAAGGGTAACAGCAGCCATGTCTGCGAGCTGATAGTCCGTGCTGCTGGAAACGTCGTCGAACTGTTCGTGCAGATGGTCGTTCTCTTGCAAACGTCCCCATCTGTTGACGCAGGGATCGAGACGTGGCTGCACGATCCCTTACAGCCATGCGGATAAGATGGCTGTCACCTCGACTGCTAGTGATACGAGGCCGTTGGGATCCAGCACGGCGTTCCGTATTACCTTCCCGAACCCACCGATTTCATATTCTGCTAACAGTCAGTGGATCTCGACCAACGCGAGCAGCAATGTCGCGATACGATAAACCGCAATCGCGATAGGCTGCAATCCGACCTTTATCAAAGTTGAAAACGTGATGGTACGAATTTCTCCTCCTTACACGAGGCATCACAACAACGTTTCACCAGGCAACGCCAGTCTACTGCTGTTTGTGTATGAGGAATCGGTTGGAAACTTTCCTCATGTCAGCACGTTGTAGGTGTCTCCACCGGCGCCAACCTTGTGTCAATGCTCTGAAAAGCTAATCATTTGCATGTCACAGCATCTTCTTCCTGTCGGTTAAATGTCGCGTCTGTAGCACTTCATCTTCGTGGTTTAGCAATTTTAATGGCCAGTGGTGTATTATTCAGACAACATTCTGCATCACTAGAAATAAGTCTTCTCGCCACGGCAACTAAAGACAGTCTCTCTAATTTAGATTTTTTTCAGTTTTCGGAAAATATTGAAGTTCCTTTTGTGAATTTGTACTGAGGCACAATTTTACTTTCACTGTGTAAAGGAGTGTTGTCGCTTTTTGAACTTTCATCAGGTCCAGTGTGTAATTTTGATTATGTGAGGCAAGTATATGTGACACCCATTGCCCCGGGGGGAGGGGCGGTTTGAATGGAATAAGACGATTTCAAATGTGAAGAAACAGGACAACTGTTGCGTTACACAATTTTTATCGGAACTAGTGTGCTCTTTCTTCACATCGACATTCTTCAAAAACAGACGTTGAAAATGAACAAAAATCTAAACGACAAAACTGGTCGCTGCAGTGGACTCGGGGAACTGCTGGCGTAATCGGCGCCCAGCGCTACCAACAGAAATGGCAAACTTTCAGATTCACGACCCAGTTCTGGCTGGCTGGCTACAGCTGCAGGGTTGATGGCGTTTGCAGAAATGAAAAAGCAGGGAAGTCGACGTGAAGTGTTGCGGACAAATCCGATACGTGACGAAACCGAACGATGGACCCACGAGACACCTTTCAGTGTGCCACTTACATGCAGTTACCGCAGCTTGCACGGTGGTTGTCGGGAGGCGTGGACATCCGTCGTTTTCCTTTCAGTGCTTGCTCTGAGGGGGATAGCTTGTTGATGTACAGAGTATCCAATAATAAATCAATACTCCAACGAACAGCTCTAAAACCGGGAGTGTACTTACAACGTGCAGCCCATATTTTTATAGGCAGGCACGTTGATGATTTTGCGCTGATATATCCATACTTTCCTCGATACATGGGGAGCAGATAACGGTATTTTATTTTATGTCGATACATCGGATACTGTACATTTTAAAAATATCAAGTCATAGGCAAGCTCTATCATTCCGCAATCGACGTCTGTTAAAACCTGTCGTGCGGCCATCAAGACGTCGGAAAGCCTTTCCCAGGAGCCACCTCAGTAGAGGTGACAGCGCGGCCAACCCGCCGCCCTTTTATACCTTGCGTACGCGATACTGCTGCCATCTGTATGTGTAGATATCGCTATCCCATGACCTTCTGTCAGCTCAGCCTGTCTCTGCCTGGAAGCACCCGGGTGGTTCTACAGCGCAAAAGAGCTGCTGTCAATTAGAAATCAGAAACTACTCGAAATTGTACGTAGACGGAATAGATTTTAAATAAGATAAACATTTATTCAAAATAACTGATGCCTTGTCATCCACAGACTAAATACTCTCCTTAGTGAAGTGTGTTTTTACATTTTAATTAACAATATAGTCAAATTGCACACCATCGACTGCTAGGCACATTTGGAATGGCTGTTTGAGAGAGGGAGATGAACTGGACAAGCTACATTGGATGATACGTCGTTGTGTGGTCTGGCGCGCATCATCTGACATACCTGGGGTTCATGACAGACTCTATCTTTTAGTGCTCCCCGTAGAAAGAAATCCATTTGAGTCAGACGAGTATTTGTACTAAAATTTGCTATGAGAACGGATTAAAATGCATCGTGGTTTTAGAAATATTTTATACTGCTTTTGGTGAGTATACTACGAGTGAAATAGGTGTTTACGACTGGTATAAACCTTTAGAAGAAGATGAGGATGACGAGAAGTTCATAATAGAAGACGAACTGAGAGTCAAACCAAACGATGCGTAAACTAACACTCAATCGTCTCGGTGACATATGGCCGAGACCAGTGAAATGTGAATGTTATGTGTCTGACGGTAATCTTCGGTTTTAACAGTACAGTGCACCACGACTCCTTGTCCCAAGATGAAACGGCCAGTAGGCAGATCTTCTCACCAGCTCAACCCCGATGGCTTGAAGCAACACGGAAAGGTGTCCGGCTTTGTGGCGGAACAGTTCACCGTCTCTGCACTGCGGTAACGCACCTGCTCACAGTTCGTTGCGTGCTTGTGCATGTTTGGCTAGAAACAATACTGTAGTGATGTCCTTGGCCCCACGTTCGCTCCATGTGTGACATTTGTTCCCAAAAATAAAGACAAACCTTAAAGAGCTGTCTTTTACATAAGAGATGAGATTCAAACTGCACGTCTGAGAGAACTAAACGCTACTGTAAGGATTGTTCCAGAATCGTTTTAAGCATTGCAAGAACCACTGGAATAAATGTATAATATGTAATGGGAAATATCTTAGTGAAGACGACATTGATGTAGACTAATAAATAAACCAAGTATTGGTTTCAACATTCACCGCTGTTGCTTCCACTATCATATTGTCCATTTTGGTGCCAATGTCACGACCCTGTCACCGTCTTCTAAGAGGAATGTCGTTGGTTCACCACCCAAGTTTCGTCGATAGAAAAGAGTTCTGTTAATTTCCTGACTTGTATCAAGTATTTGCATCGCCAGTCAGTCATCACTTCTCTCTAGAGGGATGTTTCCTTTACTTAGAGGTCTGTTGCAAGTAAATCGCATATCATGCAGTGTCTTACGCTAAACAGCTTTCTTCCAAGGAAAATAATTTTTTTGTTTTTACGCCAACAACTTATTTGTGTAATGTCAGCACTAGTTTTTAGCCATACAAAAGTCCCTATGGTTGATCAAATTACCGATTTTGAGAAGCTGCTTGCAATGATGGATTTATACTCCAAATTTCGTAGTGCACTTTCTTGGCGGTTCTGGCAAACCGCGTGGTTTATTTTCGGTCGCCTTTCTGATGCGTTCAATAGCGGCAAGGCTGACTTGTGTGTAAACTACAATCCTTTCTTTTTGAGACGGGCAACATTAGCCCCCAGTTCTTTCTGTGCCGACTCTTTAATACAATCTGTGATTGCAATAGAGGTGGCTGAGCCATTTTTACCCCAAAGATCGCAATTATTTGCATTGTGCAGATTTTCCTGTGATGTGGTGCGCTTGTCAATCATCTCTGAATAACATATTCGTACATGTCCACAGAGCATTTCACACGGTGGATTACTGTTGACCGTTGAAGGAGATAGAAACGTGTGGAATAGGTTCCCATGTATGTGAGTGGACCTCAGCTCTTAAGTGACAGAACCCAGTATGTTGTCCTCAGTGGCGAGTGTTCGCCAGAGGCAGGAGTTCTCCAGAAAAGGGTGGTGGGACCGCTGTTACTGTATGTATACATATATGATCGGGTGGACAGGTATCTGCAGCTGTTTGCTGATTGTTCCCTAGTGTACAGTAAGATGTCGTCGTGAGTGAGTGTAGAAGGACACAAGGCGAGTTGGACAAAATTTCTAGTTGGTGTGACGAGTGGCAGCCATCTGTAAATGTAGAGAAACGTAAGTTGATGCAGGTGAGTAGGAAAAACAGACATGTAATGTTGAGGTACAGCAGTAGAGGTGTTCCGCTAGACACAGAGGCGTCGCTTAAATGTCTGAGCGAAAGTTCGCAAAGTGATACGAAATGGAACGAGGTTGAGAGGACTGCGGTAGGGAAGGCGGGAGGTCAACTTTAGTTTGTTGGGAGAATTTTAGGAATGTGTGGTTGGCCTGTAGATGAGGCTGCATGTAGGCCGCTGGTGCGACCTATTCTCGAGTACTGCTAGAGTGTTTGGTGTTCGCAACAGGTAGAATTAAAGGAAGACAGCTATAGGACTGAGAGCTGAGCTGATATTTTTGCTACCGGTAGTTTCGAGTGACGCAGAGGTATTGTGCAGAAGCTTCAGGAACTCGAATCGGAATCACTGGAGGGGAGGCAACGTTCTTTTCGAGGAACTCTGTTGAGAAAATTTAGAGAACCGTCTTTCGAGGCTGACTGCAGAACAATTCTAGTTCTGGTAATGTACACTTGAGACAAGGCGTGTGAAGATAGGGTGAGAGGCGTTGTCGCTCGTACAGAGGCATACAGGCAGTCGTTTCTCCCTCGCTTTGGGAGCGGAACGGAAAAAGCAGATGACTGCAGTCAGTTGAGAAGTTTTTATATGTACCAGTTACTACTATTGTTTCATATGGTTGCTGCTCCACCTACATTGATTATTTTGTACTGAATGCAGCAGTTTTATTACGTCTGTAGTTTCTAGTTGGTATTTCACTTGTCTTTGGAGCTTCTTACTGGCTCTCTCGCTTGGGATTAGCCTTTAACTTGCATCAGCTGTGGGGAGAGGTTCCCGCGACATTGGTTAAAGTTCAGCAATGCCAGATCTATACCAGTATTTTGATATTTGTAAGTGAACATGCAATAATGAATCAACACTCTGTTTGTATTTCTTACAGGCACCTGATTTCTTTCTGGCATGATCTAATTTATGCATTGCATTAGATACAGGAAATACAGTACTTTTTCGAGACTGCTCTAAAGTTACGGCTTAAGTGTTTGTACTACTACTGAAAGAGAAATTTTACTCGGAAGCAGCGTAGCTGGTGTACACTTTAAGTTTACTTAGACCTTTTTAAGTATAAATGTAAAGTTTTACGCCTTCTGTAGTGGTGTGTAACGTATTTTGTGTCCAGAATTTTCAGAAAATGCAAAAAGTTGCACAAAGTTAACATGACTGAGTATAGTAGTTGTGCAGGATGCCGCCTGCCACAGACCATATGGTGGCTTGCAAAGTGTGTAAGCAGATGGAAATGAATGTTCCAGTGGATGTATCTCTTGTTGCATGCATGATTATATGAGCACATGTGACGATTATTATGCAGCGGGTAGTGTGTGTGTGTGTGTGTGTGTGTGTGTGTGTGTGTGTGTGTGTGTGTGTGTGTGTGTCAGGGAGAGTCGACCTGGTGCCCTTGTTGTATTTGAAATATGTCGACTGACTTATTGTGTACGAAGCAGTGACTCTTATATCTTTTGTCGGTATGTCAGGAAATTTCCATGTTACTGGTCTGAATCACTTAGCTGTCTGGTGAGGAAATTGTATTTCAGTACTTGCAGATGGGTTTAGTTTATATTGTTTTCTTCCTAAGTGACTGAAGGAATTGGTACCCAGAGAAGGTAGTTTTGGGGTGTGTTTGAATGTAGATGAAGGATTGGGTCGCAACTGCATGCCGAGGTGAAAGGAGGCGGATCTGTGGAGTGAACTATGAGGGAATGTGCCAAATGAATTTGTTACGGGATGGAGTGCACCTATTTTTAATGGGAGATGGGTGAAGTTTTTGATTATGGGCTAGTGCTGTGGATCTGTCTGTAATACGCTGGTTAACCCGTATCGCAGAAGCGAGATTTCTAGATTTGTGATTTGTTGCTCGGAAGAAGTGTATTCAGAATTGTTGGCAGTTTTGCGGCTGTGACAGTTTCTTTCATTTGGTGTGTGTGTCTCGATAGTAGAGACTAAGTGTGTCGATGTTTTGTGCAGGAGCCTTTCTGAGGAGGAGCGAGGCAGGAGGCTGATAGAGGCGGCTAAGGAGGGGGCGGTGGAGGAGGTGCGGGCGTTGCTCGCGGCTGGGGCGGACGTGGTGGCGAGGGGCGGGGGCGGGGGGACCGCCCTGCACTGGGCTGCACGGAGAGGCCACGCGGCTGTGGTGCGGCTGCTGCTCTCTGCGGCGTCCGACCCCAACGCCAGGGATCACTGCGGGCAGACGCCGCTGCACTGGGCGGCATGGAATGGCCAAGCAGAAGTGGCGGCTGCGTTGCTGCAGGCCGGAGCCGACAGGGGGGTGAGGACTAATAAGGGGAGCACCCCCCTGGACGTCGCCAGGCTGTGCAACCATCAGGAGATCGTCAGGATGCTAACACAGAGTTAATACACGCCACTAGAGGAAATGGCATCCTGTACTTCATTCTACATGATATTAAAATAAAAAATTGAAAAAAAAGATCGCTTTCTCTATTCATTTCTACCTTTTGCAGTCCACACAATTACTCCAGTAACACCACAACTACTGCAACAACAGGAGATATCTGTAAACCAACGTGACAAACCTTCCTTTTCAGAATTCACTCTGTAAAACATTTCACAAGCAATTTCTGCAAAAGCTCAGCAACAATTGACAAACACTCAATCATTAATGAACTCCACCTCTCTCTCCCTCTCTGTCTTGTGTTTCTCGTCCCACATACAGTATTGAAACAGCTTACAAGAATACAGCCGACCTCTCTCACAACCGCCTGTATTTCGAAATGTAAACACCCAATCTCTTCCAAGACACAAATGCGAGAATACCGGTTGTTGTGCGTTAATGTTAGTTCTTTGCACCAGTCTCCTACATTACCTAATTACTGCAAACCATTTGCTAGCAGTGTCTATGTTGCTACATCACATCACTGCGAACTGCACCATTCTCACATTACTGCCATATAAGCTGTTCACTTAGAATGTATCTTCAGATTTCACACTGAATTCACTTCTGTGCGTGTACCACACAAGTACTTTTCATGTTTAATTGCAATGTCACATTGGTAGCACTGCTCACACCACATCATGCTCACACCATCTGCAGCCTTCTTGGCAGCTCACCTTCAAATAAAGAGAATTGAAGAACCACCTAAAATCATTACACTCCTAAACACCTCCCTTGCTGCTCTTACAGAACAAACTACCATCTCTCAAGGAATTACACTCAATCACGTGGGACATGCAGCCATCACTGGAATTATACGGCAGTTTCGCCAAATTACACTTTTGCGTCTCTGTACATGCTTTCGAAGCAGACCACACTTGGAACATTCATTCCCCTGTCTGCTGTGATACAATTAGACTTGGCATCCCCGTGCGTGCATGTGTGACCAAAGCGGCAGACTGCATTCTGAACAAGAGCTTCTGTGGCCCTCATGTGGCGGCGTTACACACGGAAGCTCCTCAACATTCTCTGTGAGGAAGCAGCGGCTCCAGGAGACAGTATTGGCTTGGTGAGTGACCTGCACGGCATTGATGAATACTTCAGGCTCTGCCACTTGATCCTCGACATAAATAAATGTAATATACTGTGCATACACAGGAAAAGAAATCCACTACTGTACAATTACACTGCTGATCACAAATTGCTGGAAACAGTAAGTCACCTACCGTAAAATATCTAGCAGTAACTATCCATAGCCACCTTGCGTGCAATGACCAAAAATACCAATTGGTAACAAACTGCAGCACATCTTTTCTCAGCGATTCCATAATCACATGTTTTGGGCTCCTAAATCCAAATTTCGTGCTTCCTGCCCTGTAGTATGTCGACTTCACAACGAAAGCCTCAAAATTTTCCGACTTTTCTCAGATTTTCATTTATTTCACAAAGACTACGTGTTTCTCAAAGTTGACAACCCAACACAAAATTAAATTGGACAAACTCTTCTACAACATGCAGCAATCAGCAGTGATTTTCTGACAACGAGTGGTGACCGCGCTAGAGCGTCCTAAAAAAACGGTGACTCCCCAAAATTCGGATCGCGCCTAACGCCGTTCACCTGTTCCACTCTACTATTACGGCACTTTGGAACGGTAAGGCCCGCTTCAGCAGACGGAAAAAAGCCCAGAACTCCACCTGTGTTCTTCGCATCGTCAAACACAATAGCACTCACGGCAGACATCCGCTGTCGAAACGGACGTCATATATTTTGAAACGTGTTCGCATTTATTTAAACTAGTGCTTCTAAGTGTGTGGTTGGTATCTGAGAAATGGCTAAAATTTATTTTGATAACGAAATACGTAAATCTCAGTCCAGTGCGACAGAAAAGTGTAAAAATTAAATTTTGTACGGAAGTATGCGAAGCACACGCTACACGATGCGAAATCCAGGCTAGCCGGTACATCAAACAATTCGCCTGCGAGAGAGGAGGTCGTTTTCAATGTAATTTATACATACCATTTATCTGCAAAACAGATAACTCAATTTAAAATATTGGTCCTGAATATTGTAAATCTTTATCTTGAGACTTGTAAACAATAACTGCACCAGATCTGCTACCGTATTTATAGTGCAAATGAAGATAAAATGTAACGCATCCCGCTTTGTGTCAAAACTGCTCCAAAATTCACAAGATAACGCCTTTCTGAAATAATTTAGGGATTCGGAAAGTCTGAAATGATAATTTCACAGATACATTCTGGTGTGTGGCGGAGGGTAGTTTGAGTACCACAGCTGTTCCGGCCTTTTCCTGTTGCAGTAGCGATGCTAGAAATATCTTTGAACTACTCGTCTATTAAGAGCTCTGAATGGAAAGTAAGAAACCCGGAGAACATCTGGCGTGCATTTCCTCGCCATGTTACAGTTTTAGGTGGAACCTTTAACCTGCCACCTCTGCAGTGGGCGACATAGGTGGCCGAGACTGACGGCAGGGCCAGGGAATCGTGAGAAACTGATCCAAGTGCTTTACTCAAAAACTACCTCGGGCCATTAATCTGAGAAACGAGTCGTGAAGACAGCATCTTAGACTTGCAAGTGACAAATAGACCCGAACTTTTCGAATCTGTTAGGGTAGAACGGGGAATCAGCTATGCCAAGACCGTTACAGTGTTACCGAATACGACCGTAACCATAAATAGAAAATAAGTTGGGAATATTATTGTGCTTAGCAAGAGCGACGAGAAACAGGCTTCAGGTAACCTTTCGTCTGCAGCACCAACAGCGCGGGTATCAGTGGAAGAAGTTAAAGAGCATTGTGAAATACGCTTCAGACAGGTGTGTACCGACCAAATGCGTTTCAAGCCCAGTTTCACAGCGATGAGTTTACAGCACTTCTTTTCATTTAAGTATGCGTCTGCGCACGCCAGATGACAAGATAACAAAGAAATTTCCGAGATCCGAATTTCATCGATAAAAATGACGCCAAAGAAACAGTTATTTCCGGAAAGAGCAACATAATTGTAACATGTTGCATTACTCTCTACGTAAGGAAAGCCTGTGTAAACATTCGGTCTTGTCTCTAAGGCAGAAACGCTTACGACACTGTTATTCCCGTGCAAACAGCAACAGGTGGCGTCAGACTGCCCGCGCAAACGGCCGGCGCAGTCGCCGAGGGGAAACTCGCAGGTGGGGGAGCGACGCAGAATGCGGGCAGCGAATCCGGCAGAGGGCCGCGCATGCGCAGAAGCTGCGGCGGGGCGGGAGCAGGCGGTAGGGGCGGTCCGACCACGGCGGCGGAGAAAAGACCGGCCACACGACAGGGGGGCCGAAACTAAATCAGGACGATCACTTCCGACATAAAATCTGTAATACTGTTTAGCGATTACTGCTCCAGTTGCACTCAACAATTTCAAAGTCGGTGATGATCGCAGACACCGGTGTCCGGCAGCCATTTAATGTCCCAGTATTACAAAGATATTTTCTCTCGCCCTGCCAGCAGTTTCGTAGTTATGTCACAGCACGCTACATCTGTGTAATGGCAATCCACTATGTACTAACACTAAACATTATTTCGATAACAACCTCTGTTAAAATTAGTGCTCTGGATGATTTAATACATGTAATGTTTTATTTTTGCAGCAAGTCTCTCAATGACATCAGCTGACTTTCAAGCTGTCATTACTATCCATGCAGAAGTAAACAGCGCAACGGCAGTTCTTTTAAGGGATGGGTTTACACCTGAAAACGTCCAACTTTATCCCAGCAGACGTGCAAATGCATGTTCTGTCGCTGAGACATTCCGCTTAAATATTTACGCGCCATCCGGGACTGACGTTACACATGCACGGTCGGACTATTTTTTAATCAGGATGTCCCACATCTTTTGGTAAATGTGTGTATGTGAAGCACACGCTACACGATGAGAATTAGAGGCTACTCAGTATATCGAACAATTCGCCTGCGAGAGAGCAGGCCGATTTCAGTGTAATTTGTATATGTCATTTGTCTGCAAAACAAATTACTCTGATTAAAATGTTGGCCCTGAATATTGTTCATCTTCATGTTTAGACTTCATTTACCTGTTTAAAACATCTAAAATGATATATTTTCACAGATACATTGTGACAGTCACTGTACCTTACAGTGGACATGAACGTTGATGGTAATTAAATTTGTTGGCCTAGCTGTGTGAACGGAACGCTTCTCTGTTCTGGAACCAGTTACTATTAAGAGAGTGACGGAACTGTCAAAAACGTACGGTACAGGTCCAGTGCGACAGCCGTCTGGGGGCAGAAACGGTGCCAGCATCACAGAACCAGCAGACGGATTCGATACGCCCGCGCATGCGCAGAAGTACGCCTTCTGCTTCTCGCTCGGGTGGCCACCGGCCAAGTGGAGAGTTTCGTAATGCAGATTTTGCGCCTTTTGCGGTGAGTAACTCTTCACGAACACAGTAACTAAAGGATGTAGAAAAAGAGCCTGGAGGACGCATTGTCAAAGGCGTTGCGAATGTGGTCACCTCTCTAAACCTCTGCACTCCCTCCGCATCAAACAAGAGAGCTCCAAGGGAAAGATTTTTCAGCCATCGACTCAGAAGGCGCGACACCCTTCTGTGGCGCCCTGCAAAATCTGACTGCAGGTCTGGACACGGAAGCCGTAGGTGAGCGGCGCGCCGTTACACGTACTCACTGCACGCACGTCTCGCCAGTGTCGGCTTCGAGGCCTGACAGACTCCACACCACAGCGGGCTGTGAGTAACTGTGCAGGATTACGAAGCAGCCCCTGTCAGCTTCTCCGACCGTGACACTGTAATTGTGAAAGCAAAAGGTCTACCTCGCTCCACATGACATCGGTGAATATACATTTCATTGCTCGGTACAAACGCTTCTTCCGTAACGCGAGTGAGTCGCGGCTGAATCTTGCAAAATCCGGTGTTCGGAAATTAGTTACAAATGTCGCCTACAGGATTGAAGTAAAGCGTGAATTTCATTTTGAATTATTTGAAACGTGTAAGAATAATTAGTAATTCTCACTACATCATTCAAAAAAATAATTCGTTCACGTGACATATCAGACAGTAAATAATACAAAACATGTTGGCAAGTCCTAGATACGACTTACTTATCTACAGAATTTTCATTTGGGGAATAGTAAACAGTCATGTATAAAATGCTATGCAGGCAGCCATGTCCTCCAGATAAACTCATGTGTGTTAACTGGAGAAACACTGGCCACGGTGGCTGGAAAGGAACAAGTATGGGCGAAGCCTTCGACTGCACTCGAGAGACTAACTGGGCGACATTTTGGAAAACAATTTCCTCCAACTGACAGCAAAGCGAGGCCGTGGAGATGGTGTAAAGTGTCTGGTAGCGAAGCTAAAAAGAAACTGGAGTGTGGGAAAGGAAAGAAACAACATACTGTTGTCCAGTGTGTGATGTTGCGCTGTGCATGCCAGAATGCTTTGAACCATTTCACACGAAAGCCAATTACGTATACAAATTATTTATAAAAAATTGTAATTTAATTTAGTTGTGTATTAAGATATTTTTTAGTAAATGCCTTTCAGTTTGTTTGTTTCCAGACTTCAAAGTGTTGATTTGTTGTTCCGGTGAGAGGCAACGGGCCAGCGTGTGTGGCGGTGGTGTTGTGACGTCACCACAGTGTGAGAGCAAGAGGCGCATGCCGTGGTCTTCAGTTGACGATAGACTATCGCAAAGAAACAGCAGAGACACTCACCAAGGTCTTGGTGATACGACATTAAATAACAACCTTTTTCTTTTCCGTTATTATCACGAAATTTTAACACTGTTAATGTAGTAAAAATTGTGGTATCGATAGCTACGCTGCCACGGCGTAGGTGCAAGTTCCCAAGGTGGCGGCCTCTAGCCGGCCGGCGCTGTGCGGCTCTGCTCTGCGAGCTCCGTTTGATCAGGGGCAGACGGGCGACAGTGCAGATGAGTAATCAAAGACAAGGTTGACAGCTTTGAAGCACCAAGAGACGGTCCCAACAACACACTGAATGGGACAGATTTCCCAGCACACCGTTAATACACTTCCTACTGATTCAACTTTGCTCTCGCCACATTTAGTTTTGAAGAATAAAAATTCGCCGGTCAAAATAAAAGAACTTGTTTCTGTCCCCAAGCCACGGCCTCTACGTCATCGTGAACTCATTGACATTGCAATGGCTAATACAAAAGAGGCAGGTGAGAAGAGGAAATGCTACAAATGAAGGTGAATCACACTGGAATATCTCAAGTTCGACAAACAGTTTTAGTTCGAGCACATCCATTATCTGGTAAAGCAAGGAACAGGTGTCAGAAATTTGTATTACTTTATAACTGACAATTTCGGACTCGACGAATCCCACTTCCGAACGCAGGACATCTTGAAACACTCACAACGAAAGCTTCGAGAGGTCTTCATCACATCACCAATATAAAACCGTTCACTAAATAATTGGTTGACTTCCTATTCCTTAATGATGACACCACCATACCGACATATAACAATTACGTTCTGACAACACGTACTTCATTTTCGTATGACATCAACCGTTTGTACACAATAGTCAAGCTGTTTGTATGGGTTTTCTTTCATTCGCACGTAAATGACGAAAATAATATTTTTCCTGATACAGTACTACAAGTACAAGCCATTTCGTACGTCTATTTTCACTGCCTTATGACTTTTATGTAACAGATACAATGATCGTTACAGAGCATATACCACGTCATGTTCTAACATAACTGACCCAGCTCTTTAGAATACATCATTTTACAAGCAAAGGTTACGTAAAAGAAGACAGCAATGAGTTTTTCGAAGAAAAAAGGCATCACAGAAGATACAAGCAACATGAGAAACAAAAACATCGAATTTTGCTCGTCGTAATGCATTTTCTCTTACAGGATAACGTACAGAAGTATGCAGTAACGGATTCCAGATAGTACTGAGAAAACAGGTAGAGTACATTTATTTGCACAGGCATAACACGTACTCCAAACAATCGGAGGAGATATTTAATTTCAGGATCTTCCACTGAGATACTGTAACGCGGAGGTACAATCAGGGTTTCTTCACTGAGTGTAAGAGATTTACTATAGATGTCGTATGTGAAGTGAAGACAAGGATTAATTATAGATGAAGTATGTGTAGCAATGAATTATGGAATTTTATATTGAAGATGTGATGAAATAATAGGAAGTGAAGATAGCGAACTTGTTATGACTATTATGCAGGCGTTTATGATTTATGATATGAAGTGTGGCATATTGATGCTACAAGTTGTTACGGATTACATGATGTTTTTAGCCTTGGTGCCTGATTTGTTGATTGTGTTTTGGTGCGTATCTCTGACGAGTGCTATTTCTAACGGCCTGTGACAAGGTGTTGCAAAACGATAATACGAGGCTATGAAGTTACGGGAAGATAAACACTTTCATTCAGCAGAATGCATCTTTCTGTGAACGGCAACGTGAAGGATTGAAGACCCTTATAGCCATGCCATGTACTTGCTTTGATCGATTTGTGACTTTGCTTGAGCTAATCAGTTTTCTTCTCATTCACAGGATAATATCATTTGTCATCGTTTTTCGCCTATGGTTAATCGACTTCATCGCAAAGAGATAATTTCCTATTTATTTTCATTCTGCACGTTGACTTTACTTGTTCACAGACATTAAGTACTCGTCTTGATACTGCTTAAATTTTGCATTTGGGGTAATTATAAGTAATTGGCGTGTGCATAAGTTAAAGTTTTCGGAATACATTTTCATTTGCTTTGTTTTATGACAGACAAATGTGATAATTTCTTTTTTCCTCTACAGCAGTAAAATATTGTTCACATTTCTTTCCTGTCCTTCCCTTTAGGCTGTATCCTTCCACGAGTGTACTCAAGTATATAAAAACATACACTGTGCAGAGATAACTATTGTACTCTTGCATAAGAACACGAGTGGTCGACTCACGCACGTGTAAAATGTAAGAAGACTGATAACAATGTTTGCCTATCGATATTTTCACAATGCATTGTACATGTAATTATTACTATATTTTAATGTTCCTTTTCTCTCACACAGTATAAACGTCTTAGCTTTATTTTCTCTCACTGTATTGTAACAGAATATACGTACTTTGTGAAAGCGGCACATTTGTGGACTCGAGTATAGTTATTCTCTGGACTGTGAGAAACTTGGGGGTATTATTAACATTTTGATTACCACGACATGCCGCATCGATTATCGTGATTTTAGGCGACTTCAGACATTTTGTTAAAGTAACATGGAGGTACCTTCTGTGAGCGGTCTGGCTCTGAGTTGTCACTGGGTTTGTTGCTGACACGTACTGAGTGCACCAAGTCTGCTCTCAGCCGCCTCCCACACAGTCACGATACGACGCTTTCACTTGGAGAGGTGTTACAACGTCACGAGTGCTGGAAGACACTTCAACATGTGCTACATAGCGTGCTGTGCACTCTCAGGCCAACAGCTGCGTGTGTGAAAACCACGAAAAGACATTGCTTCGATACATACTTGCTGCCACTAAAAGACAATATAATCACAATTAGTCTCATGAGATTTTATGCAGAATAACGATAAAAAAATGCCAGAATTAATTTTTTCCTTCATTTGATAACTTTGTAGCTAGTGCACAATAATGGAGGAGACAATTTTCTCAACTTGCGCACACTTCTTTCAAACGAAATGTAACGTATTCTGAGTACACCTGAGCACATACGTAAACAACATTTGTAACTTGACATATCGTTCACCTGAGCACGAAATCGACGAAGCTTTCTGCAAAATAATTTATGAGCGAGTAGGCGCCTCTCCTTGCCAAACAATTACATTATGCGGTAAGATATTTTCATTTCAGGATCTGTTTGCTACGAAAATCGTCAACGGACAGGGACCATTTCACGAACAGCATTTTTTCCAGAGCATTAAGGCACGGGGACCACTTTGTTTTTATTAAAGGGATTAATAATAAACAGGATTTAATCAGTTTGCAGATTTTTACAATATGAACACAGTAACAGAACGTATTAGCACACTGGAAGATATAAGAGACACGTTATTGCAGGGAAAAGAACAGCCACAAGAGAATGTGTATCATGCAATTATAAAGATATCAATTGACTCACATAATTCCACTGCGGTAATTGACTATGGATCTCCAGTTACATTGATTAGTGACGCAGCATGTAATAAACGCAATCCGAATAATTCTTGCCCTACACTCCCATTAGAAAAGAATAAAGACAGAGGAGCAGTTTCAGGAAAAGGAGTAGATGTAAACCTACAGACACACACCTATAGTCTGCTGTTCAAGTCGACATATTTTATGCAGAAGCGCCGCAACACGGCGTGGTATGGACTCGCCTAATATCTGAAGTAGTGCTGGAGGGAACTGACACCATGAATCCTGCAGGGCCGCCCATAAATCCGTAAGAGAACGAGGGGCTGGAGATCTCCTCTGAACAGTATGCTGCAAGTTTGACAGCCGGCGGAAGTGTTTAAAATCAGAAGAGTGTTCCTGGAGCCACTCTGTAGCATCTCTGGACGAGCGGGATGTCGCATTGTCCTGCTGGAATTCCCAAAATCCGTCGTTGTGCACAACGGACGTGAATGGACGCAGGTGACCAGACAGGATGGTTACGTACTTGTCACCTGTCAGGGTCGTATCTAGACGTGTCACGGGTCCCATATCACTCCAGCTACACCATTACAGCGCCTCCACCAGCTTGAACAGTCCCCTGCTGAAATTCAGGGTCCATAGATTCACGTGGTTGTATCCACACCCGTACACGTCCATCCACTCCATACAATGTGGAAGGAGATTCGTCCGACCAGGCAACGTGTTTCCAATCATCAACAGTCCAGTGATGGTGTTGACGGGCGTAAAGCTTTGTGTCGTGCAGTCATCAAGGGTACACGAGTGGGCCTTTGGATCCGAAACCCCTTTTCGATGATTTTTCGGTGAGTGGTTGGCACGCTGACACCTGCTGATGGCCCAGCATTGCAATCTGCAGAAATTTGCGGGAGGGTTGCACTTGTGTCACGTTGAACGATTCTCTTCAGTCGCTGATGCTCCTGTTCTTGCAGGATGTTTTTAGACCGCAGCGATGTCGGAGATTTGATGTTTTCCTGTATCCTGATATCGTAGGTACACCACTGAAATGGTCGTCCCGGAAAATCCCCACTTCATCGCTACCTCGGAGTTGCTGTGTCCCATCGCTGGTGCGCCGACTATAACACCGCGTTCAGACTCACTTAAATGTTGATAAGCTGCCATCGTAGCAGCAGTAACCGATCTATGTAGACGAACTACATTTCGTATAGGAATCTGTAGATATCATTTTTATCAAATTAAAGAAATAAAGACACATCCCTACATCTCAAAGGCAGCTTTCGAGCAGGGCATGTTCTGTTTGCAGATGAAAGGCAGTCGACTGCAGAGTTAATGGTGGCAGGCAGGCGGTACTTGTCATGCTGCTGATGAACAACAGGAGAATAAGCGTATTACTACATGACGTGTATGAATCTGTAATGAGTGTGTGAGATAATGGCATTTAATGTGTAAAAAATTAGTCATGTAATTACTTACCAAGTAACAGAAAGTGGTTTTCAGTTATCCACATGTTAAAGGCAACGTTGGTGTAGTTTATCTTCTCTTCGCAGAATAGTAGTAGCGAGGTCTCTAGAGTTGTGGTACCCGTTGTGAATGTCCTGCAATGTAAGTCGGTGGGTGAACACACGCCGTGGGTTATCGACCATCTGAATGCAGACCTAAGTGAACGAGACACGATAAGTGTGGAATTACTTGTAGAAGCACAGGCTGCTCCTGCAGGGGGACCGGAGGTAGAAATTAAATTTTGACTTTTGGCTCGTAAGTAAAAATTCGAAAGAAAATGTTTGACATAAATTGAGACGAAGTGCTGATGACGTTCGGTCGTATTACCGTATATCGAATCACTCCCGTCTGCGTTAAGTATTCAGTTTCCCCGGAAAGTGTTCCAGCGCTTGCTCTGAACAAGCTACATCCCCTGAATATGTGCAAAAGTAGCGCACTGAACTTCCATAAAAACACCGAGTTGTTTTAAAAGCTTCACGGTTTTAAGGCCTTTGCCATTCAGCTGCACCCGCAGTACAACTGATCGAGGAGAAAGTGTGTGTCTGACTCTAAATTAAGTGGTTTATAGGTCGCTGCTCTGTTTCACTAGGGCAAGAATCTTTTCTCTAGCATTATAGAAGCACAAAATATTTTGAGTACTATTCCACGGAAACGGTGGCTATGGAACGATGCTTCAATACCCTACGACCAGCAAAGACTTGCCTTAGAACCGAATCGAGACAGACCAGGGAGACTGGCTGCGTTGTTCCTGCTGAGCGAACACCGAAACTACGTGAAAGAATACGGCGAGATTTAAAAAAAGAAAGTATCAGAAACATCTGAGTCCAATCCAAGAACTTAAATTATTGTATTCTTTCGGGAGTGCATTCTTACGTTTAAAATGTTCATTGAAAGCAGTTTGTCGCCAGTTTTCTGTTTTCTCTATCGACAAATGATGCCTGGTTTGCCTACTCCCAGTTCTTTGCGAATAGTATGACCTGCCCCCTCCCGCCACAATTGCTCTAGTTTATGTCGTGGGTACGCCCTTCGATTTCGCATTCATGGGGACGAATCGTGAGGATAAAGAGTCGTATACATAAAAAGACATCTTTCTCCGGAGAAGATTATCAGAGCAAAAGAATATTCTCTCAGAAAGTTTTCAGTTACGCATGAATGAAAAATCGCAAGCGTATTCTGTGGCGAGACGGTTTCCTTCCCACTGCCTCCCCACCTCCCTGAGAAGGTTCTCTTGTGTGTGTCGTCTGCCGTGTCACGCGTAACGTCAGATTTCATTCAGCTCGCTCAAACAGGCAAACCGTTCAGTGTACGAAGATGGGACTGGCGTCAGTGTGTTCTGTAAAGAGTTGCACTACGTTTAGATTTCACTTTTATGTGCGGCAACAAATAGTTAAGACGATTAAAGACAATTGGAAAAACGCATTTTCTGCGATCGTATTGAGTATACGACTCGTACGAACCTTTTCTGTTACTGAAGTTAGGTGAACACATTATGTGGATGAAATCTTAAAATTACATCATTTTTCATCGACTCCAAACCGGAACTATGGCCGAGTTTTCTAAGAAGAGATAATTTTGTTCAAATACGACGCAGAATGGTGTGCTCGCGTGTCAAGGTCGCAAGCGTTCGCCCGTCGGGTTCGTTACGAGAAGCAGATCGCTAGGTTTGTAATCAGCCAGCTGTTAATTTTTCTGATCCGCCTATATTTCTAACGTAACAAAATGAAAGATTTACGGTGTGAGAATATCCGGAAATGTCAGTTGCGCACTTGTTCTGTGTATACCAAAATTTTCTCGTACATCAGTGTGAAAACTTGAGTCTCTTAAGTAGCAAAAAAAAAAAAAAAAAAAAAAACCATTTTAATTTTCACTTCTTTTGAAAGGTCGCTCATCTTTTCTTTCATGATTTTTTGGAAGGAAATTCGCAACGCAAATAATGTTTTTATTGTAAGGCTCGTAGAAGTTTCTACGGTTCCTCTCTTCTGTATTTCTTCGGGTACGTATACCTTCTTGCATTACAGGCAATATAAACTTTGCCTTTAATACCAAAAAGTCTCCAAAAGCTAACGCCATCAAAACTTAGTCATTTCGATGTATGCTACAGAGCACACTTCAAAAAACGGAAAATGTTCACGGTTCGTGATCGCTCCTCTAGTTTTATTCATACGAAATCGTAGCATGTTCTTTGTTTTTAGCGACTTCTTCCACCCATTTACTCAAGCTGAGAAATTTCTTGGGTGAAGTATATTTTCCGACTCGTTTTATTCGCGCGAACCTGGGAATGTTCTCCACAATTCCCAGTATAAAGTACGTTCTCCGTTTTATTCATACGACCAAAGGTCGCGATTATGTAAGTTGCACGAAACCATGATGACGCACACTTAGAGAGGTAATTCGGCTCAGAAAGTTTTCACTCTGGTAGGCGGCAAGTACTGGGTGTCCAGCAGGCTGCTTCAGAAACTGTTACATTATTCACTCTGAAGCTGCAAATCGAAATGTACAATTCTGTCCCAAACACAGCAATACTAGTTGCGACGAACGTTTACCGCACAGGAGGCAATGTACTGTTTTTCTCCGACGTTAGTACCACATACCTGTCAATTTCTGCGGGATTTCGGCAGAATCGGGTCGGGCCAAATTGGGTTGCCAATCGCCAGAAACGTTGTATTAGATAGTGTTTCCGTGTTTATTTCTGTTTCCTTTCTCTTTAATCTTCACTCCTTCCACTTTGGGATTCCGAAATCAACCCCTTTTCCTCTTCCATTTTCCTCATTAGCGACGTCCCTGCAACAGTGCCGCTCTCACTCCAATCTAGCGACTGGAGAACTGAAGTCGGTGTCTGAACGAGATCTCTGTCACGGCTGGAGTTTAGCGTGGAATACGACTGAGTAAGTGCTGCCAAGCTTAGCCCGAATAATGCACAACTTTTCTCCTGTTTTTTTTTTTTAATTTACGATTTCCCAAGACCATTTGAAATTTAATTTTCAAGGTTACTGCGACCCCATGTGGTGATTAAAGTACTTTAAAGAGAAAGCGTGTAATCCATTTGGAGTTGTGGATGATAACAAATCGAACACCACATTGCATTCCAGCATTGCTGATGGGGGGCGCCACGAACTTGTAAGTCATTTTCAGCCAGGTGTCCCGATACTTTTGACCTCATAGTGTGTGTGAAAGCATCGTCAAGATCTAAAATGGATGTTTGAGCATCAAGAAAGTGCTTAAAGGTCTAAGTCAACGACAGAGACAGACAGGTAGCAAATATGGTTTCCAGTCATTAAACAATCGAGCCACAGAATGAACATCAGTACAGTAGTTACATGTGTAATGAATCTGATCTGAAATTATACTATGGAAGATACTGGTTGACATGGCCAAAGATGAATAACATGTCTATGTTGGACAATCCAAGTCCACAGGAAGATCATAGGTACATAAAATCAAACATCTTTGGAAGAACTATCTTATCTGTGAATACATTTATAAATACATCTGTGGAAGGGCAGTGTTATCTGTGAGCACAAGGTGTAAAAAGTATGTTTGTAGCACAAAAATATGACATCATGCCGAAAGAAATACCCACGTCTTTACTGGTTCAAATGAGAAAAATGTCCATGGTTCACACATACCATGGTACAGAAAATTGCGAAAGTTTGCCATAAAAATAGTTTGCGTTGTAATCAATATGTGGCAGATCATTACAGTTTCAGGCCTATGGCCTGAATGCCAAAGTTGACAGCGACATGAATCAACACACCGGCAGCTCAAAATCGCGCAGTCTCTACTAATTCAGTTCTAGGGAGATGAGGAGCCAAGATAACATGGGAGTACTGCACTGGTGTTAAGGATGCGAATTACATTGGCACAAGGATGATAAGGACGCCTCATTTAATGATAAACAGAAAAAAACAGTGAACATATTCTAGTGCCCGATTCCACCCTCCGCTTTGACCATAGAGTGAGGATTCACACGCACAGAATTTATTTTCTGTTGTCGACACAAATTGCCACAGTGGTTGTGTATCCTGGGGTTGGCATAGGTGTGTGCGTAAAACGTCCTATAAATTTTGAATGTCGCCAAATTGTTAGTTCAGATAGATTCCAATCGTATGTGCTGTGTATTAGGGACAGGCGTTATGCAGACACCATAACAACTTGCATTTGATACCTGCAATAAATTGTTCTCTCAGCTTTGACGAACAAAATGAGCAGACATCACGTCGCAGCACCGCCACGTCAGCGTGTACTCACACCGTCTGTCACGTCATGTAACGTCAATTCGCTTAGTCTGTGTCAGAGTACAGTATTTCAATTGAGGAACTAAGGTTACTAATGGCCAAAGCAGACCTCATAACTTGTGTTCTTTATCAGTCTTGTTTGCTGAAGTGCTGAGGCGTGAAGCAACACCTCAAAACATCGACATTTCTATGTTATGGGTGAGTGGGCGTCTCTTCTGTTATTGCCAAACCTAAACAATTTTTTGCTTTCAGATATCTCACAAAGCTTGTGTGAGAACATCCAGTGCAAAAAACCTCCAAGTCGGCATCGAACATTTACAATTTGCCACGAAATCCAAGCACAATAAGAAAATGGAGAGTAAAAAGTTACAAAAGCACAATATCCACTAACTACTATACAACGAGTTAACTTACGCTGATAGCAGATGATGATACAGTCGACACTTTATTCCCTGGAAACCGTGACCTGCCGTGACGTGACGTGACGTGACGGTCTGTTGACGACTTGTCTGAATGCCGCCATTTGAAATGCATCGTGGAATGTTTCCACACGACGAGACTTGACGGCATCCCGAGATCATGCGACAATTTCAGCTTAATGTTGACAACATGCACACCACGCAATGCTCACACCAGAGATCTTTCTACTCTATGGCTTTGATCGACGTCATATCTGACTCACAGATGCTACTTAGAGGCGACATCTAAAGGCAATGAGGTTCAATCCTAAACCAAAGAATGTATCACGAAAAAGACAGATAATATACATACATACAATAAAATTTGATTGCAGCTCATGCGATTAATTACATAATTATAAGCTATATTGCAAATAAATTGAGCTAACAAAAAAGAAAGTATCAACATAAAAAATCATACATGCATGAAACAAATTATCACAGTTCACGTGTGCAAGTGAAAGAACCACGCATGTCCTTTAAAGTCCACTACAATATCACTCCTAGTAAACTCGTAATTTACATCTACATGGACAGTTTGCAAATCGCACTTACGTGCTTGGCAAAGTGTTCATCGAACCATTTTTCACAATAATCCTCTATTATTCCAGTCTGAAACAGAATGCGGAAGAAACGAACAGATGTACCTTTCCGAGCGAGACCTGATTTCCTTATTTTATGATGATGATCGTTTCTCCCTGTGGATGTCGGCGAAAAAAAAATGCTTTCGCATTCGGAGGAGAAAGTTAGTAATTGAAACTTCGTGGTAAGGTTCTGCCGCAACGAAACATGCCTTTATTTTAAATATGGCCGCCCCAAATTCTGTATCATGTCAGTGACACTCCCTCCCCTATTTCTCGACAATACAAAATGTGCTGCTTTTTCCTGAACATTCTCGATGAAGTCCGTTAATTCTAACTGGTAATGATCCCACACTGCACAGCAGTATTCTAGAAGAGGACGGACAACCGTAGTGTAGGCAGTCTCTCTAGTAGATCTCTTGCATCTTCAGCCAATAAAACGCAGTCTTTGGTTCTCCTCCCCCACAATATTTCCTATGTGTTCTTTCCAATTTATGTTGTTCGTAACGGTGATTCCTAGGTATTTAGTTCGATTTCCGGCCTTTAGATTCGACTGATTTATCGTCTAACCGAAGTCTAACCGATTCCGTTTAGCACTCATGTGGATGACCTCACACTTTTCATTATTTAGGATCAATTGCCAATTAATACGAATTGTGAACTTTGTGACAGGAAATCACGAATCAAGTCACTGGCCAGCCTGTGACGATATTCCATAACCACGCAATTTGACTACAAGCCGCTTGTGACATACAGTGTCAGCTGTCTTCTTGAACTCCACAAAGACGAAATCAATCGGAAATCCCTTGTCAATGCCACTCAATACTTCGTGTGAATAAAAACTAGTTGTGTTGACTTCGAGATAATTCATAATGTTCGAACACAATATATGTTCCAAAATCCTGCTGCAAATAGACGTTGGTAATATGGCCCTGTAAACTGATGGATTACTCCTACTGCGTTTCGTAAGTATTGGTGTGACCTGTGCAAGTTTCCAGTCTTTGGGTTACGAATCTTTCGTCGGGGAGTTTCAACACTCAGTTTCGCTACATTCCTGTGTTGACTAATTTCAGTATATGTTTTGGTGCTCGTTATGCGAAAGTGGGTGTTTCGGGCAGGGACAATTTAAAATCAAACACAACAATGGCAAAATGACATAATTAGAAACATATGGGGAACGTATACATACAGACTCCAGACAGAACAACACAAGGAATTCTACAAAGTTTTCAAAGCAGAAATAACAGGTTACAAGCAGTTGTACTTCAAAGATTCAAAAGGCAAACTGACTACCAACAACAAACACAAATCTGTATTACTAGCAAAATGCTCCAACAACCTTCTAAACTGCGAGGAACCAACACAATGACAATCTTTCAGACAGCCTCTAAAGGAAATCCCGCCTTGAGAATCATATAACTGCATTAGACTCAACAATACAGTGGCCAGCCGAAAAACAACAGGGCGCCAGGAGAAGACGGAGTATTGGCTGAGATGTGAAAACTAGGAGGGAGCGGGCAGCTGAAACCTTTTACGAGGTTACGAAATACTGCTGGGAGAAAGGAGGAGTACCGGACGACTGGAAGCAAGCCACAATCCATCCGCCACGTAAGAAGGGAGACAGGACAGGCACACACATATGTTGTTCAAATGTGTGTGAAATCTTATGGGACTTAACTGCTAAGGTCATCAGCCCCTAAGCTTACACACTACTTAACCTAAATTATCCTAAGGACAAACACACACACACCCGTGCCCGAGGGAGGACTCGAACCTCCGCCGGGACCAGCCGCACAGTCCATGACTGTAGCGCCTCAGACCGCTCGGCTAATCTCGCGCGGCACCCACATCTACCGAGCTCCCTACTGAGACCTCTACTGAGTATGACAGAACACCAAGCAGAGAACACAACTGGCGAGTACCAAGCGGGGTTGAGGAAAAATAGTTTTTGCCCAGAAAAAATTCTTAACTTGAAAACAATTATCAGGATCAGAACAAAGAAGAACCTCAACACAGTCGTTACATTTACTGATTTCAAAAAAACTTACAGTTCTGTAAACAGAGCACACTATCCTTAACACTGGAAGAAGCAGGTGCTGACAAAATCAGCAGACAGTCAGTCAAACAGACACTTACAGACACAATTTCATAAGTTAAATTCCTAAGGACATTTCTGAAGCCTTCAGAAGTAGCACAGGAGTTCGGCAGGGCGACGGCGTCTCACAGATCCTCTCCAGTACGATCTCAGACAAGGTCACGAGAGAGAGGAATAAAAAAGAACTACAAGAGAAAAACATCGACCGAATCCATCTAGTAGAAAGGGCAAGAACTGACGTGGAATGTCTTGTTTTTTTTTCTGGCTATATTGCTATGATTTCTAAGGATAAAACAGATGCAAAGATAATGATAGGAACACTGTACAAAACTGCATCTCCAACCTGACTACAAATACCGAAAACGAAAACAGAATGCATTGAACATAAACACAATAGAGAAAAATATATACAAACACAAGATGGAAACGTCCAAAGAGTTGATAAGTTTAAGTATCGAAGAGAATGGACACAATCAAATGGGTTAGATAACACTACAAGCAAAGAAAGATCAAGGAAAACGGAATTAACAAACAAAATGACCGAAAACTGATATAATAAGAAATCAATATCATTCCAGGCAAAAACTTAACGCTACGCAACAGTAATTAAACCGGATGCAATATGCACATTTCAATGCCCAACACCGAGTACAAGAGGTGAAGAAGAAGAACTGGAAAAGCAGAAAAACTTCAGAGCCACAAAAGAACAAAGGTAACAGCTTGACGAAGAGGAGAAATTAAAAGCTACAGAGAAACATAGGAACAATCGCAGACATAATAAGAAAGAGGAGATTCCTTATAGCACTCATGTGGATCAACTCACACTTTTCATTATTTAGGTTCAACTGCCAACTTTTGCACCATACAGGTATCTTTTCTAAATAGTTTTGCAGTTTGTTTTGATATTCTGATTACTTTACTAGAAGGTAAACGACAGCATCATCTGCAAACAACCTCAGACGCTTCCTCCATTCTCTCCGAAATCGTTTATATAGATAAGGAACAGCATTACTTGGGAAACGCTGGAAATCACTTATGTTTCCTTCGATGATTTTCGTCAATTACTGCGAACTGTGAACAATGTGACAGGAATCTTTGTAATAGCTCTGCATCAACTGACAAATAGTCCATCGCTAAGAAACACAACTCCTCTCTCTGTCGAGCTTGTGTTTCTCATGGAACATAAAGTATTCATACTACTTACAAGAATTCAGCCGACATCTTTCACAATCTCGTGTATTTCAAAACTAAAAGCCCAATCTCTTTGAAGGCCAAACGCCGGAATATCAGTGGTTGTCTAGCGCATCACCCAACTCCATCAGCGTTTGTTGTTTGAACCAGTCCCCTACATTACCTGATTACTGGAACCTATTTGCTGGCAGCATGTATGGTCCTGCCTTAGATTAGTGTAAACTGCACCATACTCAAATTACTGCCATATAAGCTGTGCCGGGGCTAGCAGCGTGTTTAGCACTAAATTCAGCTAGAATTTGCATATGGAAATGATGCTCTAAGACCCCCTTTCCTAACTCCGACTTTTTCTGTCGCATATGGATTAAAAAAAGAAACACAGACTGATTGTTATCGACCCTGCAAGTGGAGTGGAGAAGAATTTGGCACATGCAATAATTTAATTTGATAATAATTAATTTGACAGTCGAAAGTTTAATTAATGTCGTGACAGATGAAAGGATTGCTCTACCTAACTACAGAATGAAATTTCTGTTGAAGATAACAATTGGATTTACTCTGACAAAATTCAGAATGAAAAACACATGAAACAATCACAATACGTCAATTTAATAGGCTTCGGTAGAGTGGCCTTTACTGTGGGAGACGTGCTGTACATGTACCTCTGGTACGTCTCCACAGAAGGGAGTGTCTACAGTGGAGCTGTCAACATTCCACCTGGAGTGTCTAGAGTGGAGCTGTCAACATGCCACCTGGGCGGTCGAACAGTTGGGCCGACGTTCTTTTCCCAGATGAGTCCCCATTTGGTCTGCAGAGTGATTCTCGACGCATCCGCATCTAGAGGGAACGTGGAACACGATTTCTCAATCCAAACACTGTGCAAGAAGACTGATATCGAGGATCCCGGGCAGGGATTCTGGCGACCACTCGAACACCTCTTCATGTAATTGTACCAGTGAATTGGCGAGGTTTAACCGCTGCCAGGTATCGAGGCGAGATCTCGGGACCTGATGTGCGGTTGTTGCGAGGAGAGATGGACCCAGACTTTGTACTGATGGACGACAGTGCTCGACCTCATAGAGCAGAGGTGTTTCACGTTTTCTTGGAAATCGGAGACCGTGCATGGCGTGGCCTGCTCATTCTCCCGATTTGAATCCCATAGAGCGTGTCTGGGACGCACTGGGGAGACGGGTTGCATCGCGTCATCATCCACGAACCACTCTGCAGGACTTGTGAGCAGCTCTGCAGGAACTGTGGGCGTTATCGCCTCAACAAGAGATTGACAACATCACTCACAGCACGCCCCGCCGTTGTCGGGGCTGTACTGCTGCCAGAGGTGGTCACACCCCGTGCTGAGCACAGTAACCAGTCGTCGCAGTGCGTGTGTGGAGATACATTGAGTTGTAAGAAGAGGAAGCACACTTTTGTCTACGGTTATGCATGTTCCAGTTGTTTACATTCTGTGTTCTTTACATTATTTCCATTTTACTAACGCCCGTTTACACTATTTTGTGGCAAAATAGATGCAACCTCGCAAAATACCCAACTGTTGCTTCACTTTTGGCCAGCAGGGTATTTGCAGTTTGTACTATCACATTGTGAAGTGTGGTGTTCAGTTGTGACAGTCAGAGAGCAGACATGTTTACACTGAGTGGGCCTCCTGGCTTGATGAGTGGTACCCTGAGGAGCTGCTGTGTGATGGACTGAAGTGGATGTAGCTCTTAGAGCGAATTTTTCAGGCTGCAGTGGAGTGTGCGCTGATGTGGAACTTTGTGGCAGATTAAAAAACTGTGTGCAGACTGGGACGTCTGCATTTAGCGGGCAAATGCTCTACAAACTGAGCTACCCGGCCACGTCTTGTGACCCGTGTTCAGGGCCTAGCGTGCCCCCTGATTTTCAAACACTCCACTGCCAACTGAAACATTCATTCCCGAAATGATCTCCTGCCTTGGCTGAGCCGAGTCTCTGCAATCTTTCAGGAGTGCTAGTCCTGCAAGTTTCACATGAGGATATATGTGGAGTTTGAATGGTAGGAGATTTACTGGTGAAAGTAAGGCTGTGACGACTGGCTGTGAGCCATTCTTGGATAGCTCAGTAGGTAGAACACCTGTCTGTAAGCGGCACAGCTCCCTGGTTTGAGTCCCAGTTCGGCACATTGTTTTACTGATTTCTGAGAACATTTCTCGTGGAGAACAGTGGTCTGGCAGAAAGTAAAACTGACACGGAAGACAGCAGTCTTTCGCAGTGGGAAAACTTCCAGAACAGCTCTAACCTCTATGGATTAGTATTGTAAGGTAATAATGGTTCGTGCCACTGAAGCTCAATACGGATGAAATCACTGTCGTCCTTCACTACTGAACGTAAGCCGCTCACATTCTATTATCTGTTAAGTGGTATCACCATCAACCGAACCATATTAGAGTATAAATGGGACACGGGATTGCTGCTAGGTACACGATCGCAGAGCTTAAACTGTCTTCGTTTACCTGTATGCAAACATTTTTCGATTGCTTTTAATCAAATTTCTGACTGCAGATCTTCACTGAAATATCAGCAAGATCAGGTGGAATGTTACAGTGTGCGCTCTCCCCTGCGTGATTTTTACTATTTTTTAATGTACTGATAAGGGAATATTTTCTGTATTGTCAATGCCAGCGTTTAAAATTTATGCAGTGTTTCCCTGCCTCCCCCCCCCCCCCCCTCCTCATCTCAACAGGATTGCGTATGAAGGAAGACTTCGCTAGTCTCACTAAGCATTTGTTTCACATTTGCAAGAACACTGGTAATTTATGTGTATATATGTGGAAATAACCGTGTCTTCCAGTGCCGTGAAAACATTGCCGTAGCCTGACATTGAGGTGGTGAATAGCACAGTTAAACCTAAATTCAATCTTGTTATTAGCGAGAGATATCATTAAGGAATGTATCTATTGGCATGGAAGTGTAAAAATCGCTAGGTCCTTAATGAAGGTTGTGTCAAATGTCTGATTATCCAGCCAAATGCAAAATATTCTTCCAAGTACTTAACAACAACTTTTCTTTTCCTGCATCAAAAAACCTTTATATCAAATTACATGTTGTACCACCGTTGCTAACCTGTTCATGTACGCTGTACATATGTGTTTAATGTAACAAACTTGCAGGAGGATGATACAGTTATTTAATCATCAATTTTAGTGGGACATCGATATGCCATTTTCTTCATTTATTGTAATGTATGAAAATGTGTTTCTTTGCTTAAGTGTGAGTATATTGTGTGTGTGTGTGTGTGTGTGTGTGTGTGTGTGTGTGTGTGTGTGTGTGTGTGTGTGTGCATATGAGAGAGAGAGACATAGACAGAGAGAGAGAGATAGAGAGAGAGATAGAGAGAGAGAGAGAGATAGACAGAGAGATAGATAGATAGATAGATAGAGAGAGAGAGAGAGAGAGAGAGAGAGAGAGAGAGAGAGAGAGAGAGAGAGACAGTAATGGTACTAATTCAATGTTTCCCATTTTGCTCTAATTTTTAATGATCAGTTCAAAATGGTTGAAATGGCTCTAAGCACTATGGGACTTAACATGTGAGGTCATCAGTCCCCTAGACCTAGAAGTACTTAAACCCAACTATCCTAAGGACATCAGACACATCCATGCCCGAGGCAGGATTCGAACCTGCGACCGTAGCAGCAGCGCGGTTCCGGACTGAAGAGCCTAGAGCCGCTCGGCCACTACGGCCGGCGAAGAACGAGTAACAGATAGCATCAGCTTGCGTATGGAAAGGCAGAAGACACATGTAGGCAGTGACAAGTTATGTGGCTTTAAAGGTTAAATTGTCGATGGTATTAAAAATATAAATAATGGAACATAATAATAACAAAGTGCTGCTTACTTTGTAGCAATGTGTGTTACTCATCACGTTGACATCAGTCGTCCCATTCGTTGCAGGTGGGTCCAGAATGGAGCCATCGAGTAATTCTGATGCTCGCTGTATCTAAAAAAGTGTTATGTCATCAGTTACAACATCGCTCCTCGTCGTCATTTACACATTTATACTCTGCGAATTGGGTCTTCTTATGCGCCACTTACACCGGATCGTAAGAAAGCAAATACGAACGTAAAAGCATCTGCTGACAGTTCCCAACTGTTTGCTTGTATCCGTGAACGTTTGTATACACTCTAGGCAATAGAAGAGAACACGATAAAATACGCATATATATACACTTTCACTGACTGCCACACAGATTTGACTCAATTGTTACAGCTCTGGTATAAAACTCTGGTATTCACGTAGGATTATTCCGCATGCTGGGTGTGTTGTTCTACGTCAAGCAAACTAAAGGTAATAGGAAAATAAAAATGTATTATTGGATGTCTCACTTTTTATGCAAGTGTGCAGCACTTGTCACTAAACTGCAGCTTCCTTCCTCGTTCTCACTATTGCAAAGTCTTGCAACTACGTCAGTTGACACTTTAGCTTCTCGTTACAACTAATGAGAAAATTTGAAAGTGGAATACTAATTTCTGATGAGCGACATAACCTGAAGAACAGATAGAATTTACACACTGCAACTGGAGAAATTTATGCCAGCTTCTGTGCCTCAAATAGTTCCTGACGCCTGCAGTGACATGTGCAAAGCACAGATTTCATTAAGGTACGCGTAAGGAAGATAATGCCAGTCAAGTACAGTAATTGAAATGTGAAATGCACATAAAACCTCTCAATAAGGCTATTTGACAAAACTTACCGCACTGTCGATGGAGCACAAGGCGTGAAACGTCATCCATAGAATGAGATGTTGCTCATCCTCGATAGTCATTGTCCATTGAAAGACGTTCGTGGGTTAAGGTAGTTGGTAAGCAGGCAGCGTTCCACTTTCGGGGGCTTATCTGACGCTTTGTGCAGATCGTGGTCGTGGCGATACTGTGCTGCCAGCGATGCGGGCCGCGGACGGCTCCTCTACCTGCTGGGCGGAGTCGTTTGCCGTGTGAGGCTGTGAGGAAAAGCCGTGGAGTGCGCGTGAGCTCCGTGATGCTGGAGGAACTGTCGTGGAACTCATGTTCTGTTTTTGTTACACTATTGTTTTGGGTCTCGTGTGAGACTGACGCATGAGAGCGTCCAGCTGGAATATAACGTGTAGCCGATTCATTAAGAGAAGTTAGAGTTGTACGTTGTAGGAAATACATTGAGATGAACTTCTGCGAGAGTGTTATTCCAACGGAACGAGAAAAGTCTCTTTTGGCATGTTCAGTACAGTGGATTGAAGTTCACAGGGGAGAAGCTGTGTCACGGTTCACGGGTGCTGAGCAGCAGCACCACTGCAGCCTCGGTGTTACACGGCGACACCGAGAGGAGCACGACACCCAGTCAGGTACGGAGACTGCGGGTCTACGACTTGTGGACTGTTTCAGTGGCCTGTTCCTAACACCACCATTAGGGACATAAAAACCAAGCAAACATTCAAAGCAGGGATAACATGATCGAAAGAAAAAATATTTTGAGGTATTTCGTTACGACATCTAAAGCGTAAAAAACCGGTGACACACCCATTATGTAACTACAGCTGATTTGAACATAGGCCACGAGACTGATAAGCTTCTTCACAAATTTTTAATTTTGAATTACTCAGCACTACACATTTTTGTTTTTGTAGACTTGCAGGAAAATTTATTGTGCTGTTCCTCTTTAATAAAAAGGAAAAATACGAAATGTTGCGGTTCTTCAGACTGTTCTCTACTAACAGGATGCATCTAATGAATTTATAATCTTTCTTATGTCTCTGGTTGGACTTTTTAGTGTTCCGACTATTTTCTATTGAGCATGTTTCCCTTATACAGTATTGTTACATTAGCGTCTGACGACTCCATAGCTCACACTAGAAAACTTCAACAATAAAAGTAGTTTGTGTGCAAAACAGCACGCAAACGCAAGTGCAGGTCAAACAGTGGTATGAAACTTCCGTGGCAGATTAAAACTGTGTGCTGGGCCGAGAGTTGAATGTGGGTGCTCTCCCTTTCTGAGGCGGGTTCTCTTTTCACTGAGCTACCCAAGCACGACCCCTGATCCATCCTCACAGCTTTACTTCCACCAGTGCCTCATCTCCTACCTTCCAAACTTAACAGCTCTGCTGTGAAACTTGCATGACTAGCTCTCCAAGAAGAAACGATATTGCACAGACATGGCTTAGCTACAGTGTGGAGGATGTCGTCAGAACGAATTTTCACTCTGCAGTGGAGTACGCCATGTTCAACCCGCCAGGGCAGCCGAGTGCGCTGACGCTCTGCTTCCTAGACTCGGGTAGGCCCGCCGGCCGCGGATCGAATCCAACCGGCGGATTAACAACGAGGACAGGTGTGCTGGCCGGCCTGGATGTGGTTTTAGGCGGTTTTCCACATCCCGCTAGGTGAATGCCGGGCTAGTTCCCACGTTCCGCCTCAGTTACACGGTTCGCAGACATCTCAACACGTTCGCACTATTCCACGGATTACACTAGTGCGCTAATTCCCCGCGGGGGGGGGGGGGGGGGGGCGGAAGGAAGGGCATCTGGCCACCTCTTGAAATTAACATGCCACATCCGCTTAACCAGCAGAGCCCGCCAGTCGGGATTAATTCTTGGAAAGAGACAGACTGGAGGTCGCCGTGTTACACTATACCCTACCTAACATACATGTGATTAATACGGTAGTTCACTAAAATTATACACAACGTACAAGAAAGAAGCAACAGAAAGACTTTATCCGTACAAGTGTTTGATATAGTGCTACCTTACTGCATGTCGCAGCCACAGACTCGGCGTTTTTGGTGCTACATTCAGTGTGGTGCACTGGGAAATCATGTCGCAATGCGACTGCAGCATAATCTTTATTCACACAGAGAAGCGGAAGTCTGATCATGTGCATTATAAATTAAATAGCGGTGGCTATCCCTATTTTTCCTGTAGCGAAAAGACGGACGACATATGAGCTGCGACCATTTTTGTAAACAAGCGAAGTGGCCTTCCATTTATCTCTACGCAGAATTAACCCAGATACTTTCTGTGCATCAAATGGAGGTTGTTAACCTCCATTTGACAAGCCTGTACAACATCTGCCAAACTTCAGAACGGGATTCGACTCTTCCAGCGTCGTGATGACATTAAGAATCTGCAGAGGCCTTACTAGTAAACGACACACAGCACCTCAGTGTCACTGTCCGTGTGATTCCTGTACTGCATATCTGAATGCTGGCTTCTTAGGCATTGCTGTCCTGCGATTATACCTTTACACAGCACCCTGTCTCCCTCCAGTAGCCAACGCACATCACCTGTCTCCTAACTGCAGATGTGTGAGTACTGCCACCATACAAACTTCGCGTATGTTGTACGAAAACACATAACAATGCAACCTGGCTGATACAGACACTAATGCCGAGAAACCACGAGGAAAGAGAATACATATATGCCTTTCTCCATACCAACTCCCAAATATAAATAAAGAATTCGAACTCAGGATTGCAAACATAAACGAACGCAGTCGGAGAGCCTTAGTGCAGACGCATTCCCAGCTGCTGATTCTCAAACACATCGCTGCTGCAGAACCGACTGGTCAGATGTGTACAGTGACCGTTTCCTGTGAAATACATTAGTAGTTTCTCAGTGAATTCGTCGGGAGTCTACGGAACTGATGAATAAACCCTCTACTTGTTTACTCAATGTCGATATTTAGCTTGCGTAATTAAACGATTTACAAGTAGGATCTGAAGAGAGTATTGAGCAAAGTCAGAGCACAGTTTTCAGATTACACTACGAATCGAGTGGGTATTCTTTAAAAAAAAAAAAAGAAATACACTGTGGACTATGCATCTGAATGCAGTTTGTTTATTGGTTGATGAATCCATATCAGGTGAGTGAAGCGAGTTAGTCAGCCGAAGTGGCCGAGCGGTTCTAGGCGCTACAGTCTGGAACCGCGCGACCGCTACGGTCGCAGGTTTGAATCCTGCCTCGGGCATGGATGTGTTAGTTAGGTTTAAGTAGTTCTACGTTCTAGGGGACTGATGACCTCAGAAGTTACGTCCCATAGTGCTCAGAGCCATTTGAACCATTTTTGAAGTAAGTTATTTTTTCCCATAGCTAACCAGAAGACATGGCAGTACTTCTTAATTGCTAAATATGAGTAGGAATTTGATGTATAACCTAAATTCCTTCCCCTCTTCTCTCTGTCCATCTCCTACTCCCTCTCTCTTTGTCCATCTGCCACTCCCCCCCCCCCCCCTCTGTGCATGACCTTCTCTCCAAGTCCTCCTCCACCCCCTGTCTATTCCCACTTCTCTGTCCTCTTACCCCTCTCTCTGAGCTCAAGCCTTGTTTATTGTTATTGAGAACAAAACCTCGATTGGGAACTGAAGCCACTTAAAATGAACATGTACGCTAGTTGAGACCATTGGTATACGGTGTGTTAGAGACACCTGTCCCCATGCTGGATCTGTGAAGACAGTAGCTGTAATGAGAGTCTTTGTCATGGTTTTAATTTGTCAGTGGTTAGAATTACAAAGTTAAGGATTCTGTAGTGTTTTCCTAATAATAAGCCGATCAGCCATAAATACTAGTTTCTTGTTTCTGTAAAAACGATTGCGAAGAAGAAAACAAAACATTACAATACTGTGTACACAATTTGTCTTTGAAATTATACATAAAGAGAAAGAATATATAAGGGAGAAACAATTTGTCTAATGGGTTACACGCCCCCCTATTGTAGTTCAAACTGTAGGAAAGATACCGAAACAACACATTTTCACAGTACAGCACACGATTTTCTTTCACACAGTCGGTTTTAATAGAAAACCTACATGTTGCCATTTAGAAAAATATGTAACCTAAACCTGACAAAATGTTTGTTAGGGTTTAGTATAGAAATTCGAAATAAATCGCTCAAGCACTTTTCGAGGATTTTGTTAACAAAGTATCCCCTTTTAATGTTAATTAGAGCATTGTGCATAAATTTCAAGTAATTCACTCAAGAACTTTTCCAGGTATTTGGTAAATATATTTATGTATCATATATGTTAAAATTGGTTGTTTGTTAGAGTATCATGTAAATATTTGATGTAATACAGTGAAGACTTTTGGCAACAACATTTCCCCCTTATTGATTATAAGTATATTCGTATGTTATATACATTAAAAGTATATAGCCTATGTCCATTCAATAGTTCATGGAAGTATTGTGTAAAACTTTGAACTATATCAGTTGAGAACATTTCGAGATGCTTGTTAACCTCCTTTCCCCTGTAAATGTTAGAGAAACATTTATATGTTATAATTGTGAATGAAGTACATAGTATATATGCAACTAAATGCTGATGAGAGTATGAGGTGCAAATTTGAAGTATATCAGGCAAGAGCTTTTAGAGACTTTTAATAAAAACTTTTCCTCTTTACAAGTTACGTATGTCCTGTATCTGTCTGACTATTCATTACAGTATCATGTGATAAACAATGACTTGTCCTTGTATAGTAATACAGATTAAAACTTGCGCCAACCCCCTCTTAAAATTTCTTTGGTGTGTGGTCCTCAAGATGTATAGTGTTCAAACTTTAAAAAAGGGAATAGCAAATTTTTATGCAATACAAGAAGAATTTAGATAAAAGTCTTTAATCACAAGATTTGTTCAGTGCTAAATAGTTGTACCGTGTCTGCTTCTGCCCACTGTTACCCCTTATGTCCCTCCTCGCACCGGCCAGCAGCAGTGCCTTCGCTGCATATGCACACCCCCATCTGGCAGCCACATGGAGTGGAGTCTCCCCCGCATCGTGCTAGACATCTACACACGCTGATGCCGCCAGTAGCATCCGTACAATGTGCTGCTCGCCACCTCTACATGCAGCCCAGTGCAGAGGCGTCATCCCATCCGAGTCCCTGACGTTGACACCTGCTCCGGCATCAATCAGGCACTTGACAGTTTCTTCGTGGCCATTCACCACTGCTTCATGCAGGGCAGTGTCGCCACTGGCGTCTGTCGCGTTGACTGGCGACCCCGCATCCAGGAGTGCCCGCACTTGGCCGGTCTGACCCTGTGACGCAGCAATGATCAGCCTCCCAGCCAGCACCTGCTTCTGCTCCTCAGTCAGGATCCTGTAAATCACATTATGATTTACATCAGTTTTAGTATAGCAGCAGTGACATGAACATGACCTCCACAACGTATTTAAAACACACACACACACACACACACACACACACACACACACACTCACACACACACACACACACACACACACACACACACACACTCACACAGAGAGAGGGGGTTCGGAGATCCAAAATGTTACTCTGTGAAAACCTTGTTTGAAATCAGTCATATAGGTAGTCAAGTAATGGCTTGAGTGTCAGAGCTGAGAAGGAAATGAATGCACTTATCAGCAGGTCGAACTCGTTCAGTCTCTACTAATTCAGTTGTAGGGAGATGAGAAGCCAAGATAATGTGACAGTAGTGTACTGATATTGAGGATGCAAACTGCATTGGCACAAAGACGTCAAAGACACCTTATTTAATGATACATAAACAGAAAAAAATAATGAATAAATTCTAGTGTCCGATTTCACGCTCTGCTTTGACCTCAGAGTGAGCAGTCAGGACGACGTGGGGTTGGTTGCCCATAAAGCGTCCTGTGTAGTTAGTACAGATAGATTCCCTTCGTATTTGCTGTGTATTTGAGATAGGAGTTTTCTAGACACCAAAGCGTTTGCATATGGTACCTGTAATAAATTGTTGTCTCAGCTGTGATAAGCAGAATGGGCGGGCATCACGTCACGACACGGTGACGTCAGCCCGTATTCACACTGCGAGTCACGTCATGTCACGTCAGTTCCATCTCAGAGCACAGTATCGCAATTGAGGAACTAACAACGACAAGGGTTATTAATGGCCAAAACAAATTTCATAACCTGTGTTCTTCATCAGTTTTGTTTGATGAAGTGCTGAGCAGTGAAACATTTCAGATCGTCGACCTGTCTGTGCTACGAGAAAGTGGGAGTCTGTTCTGTTATGGTAAAAACTAAATAATTTTTCGTTTTCAGATGTCTGACATTGCTCGTGTAAAAACATCCGAAAGAAAAAACAATGAAGTCGACATGCATCATTTGGTATTTGCCACAAAAACAAAGCATAATAATAACAATAAAGATTACGAAGATACAAAATCACAGTATCCGCTGTTATAAAACGGATGAGTGCGGTAAAAATAGGTTAATTTACAATGTTAGCAGACGATGATGCCATCAAAACTTTCTTCCCGAGAAACCTAGACTAGCCATGACGTGACATGACAGTCTGTTGACAACTTGTGTTAATTCCGCCGTTTGTAGTGCATTGTGGAATGTTTTGACGTGACGTGATGTACTTGACGGCCAACGTGAACTCACCTTAAGCAAACAGCGTCGTCCCGAGATCGTGTCACGGTTTCAGCTCAATGTTGACAGCATGCGCAGCACGCACTGCTCACTCCACAGCTTTTTCTTCTCTCTGGCTTTGACCGACGTCATGTTTGAGTCGCAGACGCTACTTAGAGGTGACATCTGAAGGCAACGAGGCCTATTCCTAAAAAACGAATGTACCACAGAAAAAAAGATAATGCACACAAATACTATAAAATTGCATTGTAGCTCATGCAATTAATTACATAGCCACCAGTTACATCGCAAACGAATTGAGATAACAAGAAAGCAGGTAACAACAGAAAAAAAGCATACATGCATCAAATAAATTATCACAGTTTACGCGAGCAAGTGAAAGAACCATATGCCGCCTTAATTAAATCCACTAGAATATCACTGGCAGTAAACTCGTAATATTGTGGAATAGCGGTAATACTTAATAATAGGGACTGAATCTAAGGGGATATCGCGAAAAAATGGGGGTTCTTGGCGGGTACAAACTAAAATCTAACGCAACAACCGCGAAATGAGATAAATAGTAGCGTGCAGGAGACGTATCGATACAGACTTCAGTCAGAAAAATACAAGGGAATTTTAAAATGCTTTCAAAGAAGTAATAACAGCGAACAAGCAGGTGGGCCTTCACTTCAGATATTCAACAGCCAAACTGATTATCAACAACAAACACAACTCTGTATTACAAGCAAAATACTTCAAAATCTTGTAAACTCCGAGGAGCCAACACAACCACTAATTTCCAAACAGCCTCGAAAGGAAAACCCACCTTCAGAGCCACTATACCGCATTAGACTGAACAATACGGCCGGCCGAGGTGGCCGAGCGGTTCTCGGTGCTTCAGTCTGCAACCGCGCCACCGCTACGGTCGCAGGTTCGAATCCTGCCTCGGGCGTGGATGTGTGTGATGCCCTTAGGTTAGTTAGGCTTAAGTAGTTCTAAGTTCTAGGGGACTGATGACCTTAGAAGTTAAGTCCCATAGTGCTCAGAGCCATTTGAACCATTTGAACAACACGCTGGGCAGCCAGAAAACAACAGGGTGCCAGAAGAAGACGGGATATTGGCTGATATGTGAAAACTAGGAGGGAGTGGCCAGCTGAAACCTTTTACGAGGTCACGAAATACTGCTGGGAGGAAGGAGGAATACCGGATGACTGGAAGCAAGCCACAATCCATCCGCCACGTAAGAAGGGAGACAGGACGGGAACACACATTTACCCAGCTCCATACTGAGGCCTCTGCTGAGTAAGACAGAAGACCAAGCAGAGGACACAACTGGCGAGTACCAAGCGGGATTGAGGGAAAATAGTTTTTGCACGGGCCGAATTCTTAACTTGAAAACAGTCCCCACGACCACAAAAATGCAGAACCTGAACACAGTCGTTACATTCGCTGATTTAAAAAAAGCCAACGATTCTGTAGACAGACACTGGAACAAGCAGGTGTTGACAGAACCATTCAAACAGGCACTTACAGACACAACTTCTAAAGTTAAATTTCTAGGTGAACTTTCTGAATGCTTCACAATTACAACAGGAGTCCAGCAGGGCCATGGGCTCTCGCAGATTCCCTACAGTGTGATCTCAGTCAAGGTCATGAGAGAGAGGTAAAGAACTACAAGAGAAAAACATCGAAGGAATCCATGTAGAACAAGAAAGACCAAGATCTGACGTGGCATATGTTGTTTCTGCTGACGAAATTGCAATGATTTCTAATGAGAAAATAGATGCAAAGGTAATGATAGAAACACTGTACAAAATTGTAGCTAAAACCGGACTACAAGTATCAAAGGCTGAAATGCAATATATTGAACGTATACACAATAGAGAAAAGTATTTACGAACACACATCAAAAAAGTTGATAAGTTTAAGTACCTGGGAGAAGGATACAATGAAATGGGGTAGATAAAACCACAAATAAAGATAGATCGAGGAAAATGGAATTAGGAAACAAACGCACCCAAAACCGATATAATAAAACATCAGTGTCATTCCAGGCAAAAATTAAACACTACTTTACAGTACTTAAACCGGATGCACTGTGGGGATTTGAGTGCCTAACACTGAGAACAAGAGGTGGACAAGAAGAGCTGCAAAAGCAGAAAAGCTTCAGGGCCTCAAAAGAACAAAACTAACAACCTGACGAAGAGGAGAAATGAAGAGCTGTGCAGAACCACAGAAAAAAATCACAGACACAATAAGGAAGAGAGATTAAAGTTTTACACTCATATTTACAGAATGAGTGACAACAGGCTAAAGAATACCATTTTTAATTTCATTTCCAAATTAGAAAACACCACGAGATGGCGGGAAGAGACAAGAAATGATTTGAGGAAACGAAATGTCACAGAAGACACCAGATAGGACAGGGAAAATTTCAGGCTACTGATCAATAATGGAATATTTCTCATCCGTCAACAAAACTCACAGCCTACGAGGTGTGATGTCAAATGAACAGATAACCAATGCATAAAGAAGTTCTGAGAAGAAGAAAAATAATGCCCCATTGCCTTAGGTTCTAAGCAGTCTATAAATTGCCAAATTCGGTAATAAAAAAATAGGAAACTTAAGGACGAGATAAGGAGGAAATAAAGAAAAATCCACACACAATTCCTAAAAGAAAAAGCACTACAAAGGCAACGAAAATTCAACGGAAAAGTGACAAATGTTGGAATTGGTGACTAGAATTGAGCTATACATTTCAATTCTGGATATCGAGTCCTAGGTTCATTATTTTCTGCAGTAGGTTCGTGCAGTTCCTTATTACAGGATTACTATTGTTGGTGTTGCCTTCTGTACTACTGCGGCAAATAAGAAATCTTGGAATCGAAAAATAAACTTGACCTAAATAGCTCAAGTACAGAGACGAAAACAAAAAACAATATTAAAAGTAGCAACAATACACACTTAATGAAATGTCAGCAAAATTTACGAACCGTTGATTGGAGCACTATAATTGAATTATATAGCTGTCGTCTTACGTTCCTCCATAACCTCGCCTCATAACTCGTTCCATTTTCAGAAAAATACAGCAAAATATTTGTGATAATCAAGATTATAGATATGGTTGATTGCTAATAGTTCCATTCGCACAATTTTAAGTTGTCCTCTTAGATTGCTGCGGAACCTCGCGTCCCGAAATCATGCCTTATTGAGAAAAACATAGCCAAATACTTTACGAGAACCAATGTTACAAATGCGATTGCTGCTCGCTCGATTCACTAGCAGACAATTAAGCTCCGCCATTAGGTTACTGGCTAACCACATTCGTGAAAATCGTGACATATTTACCATAAACAGCATGGTTTGCGTTGTTACAAAGACGACAACAGATAACACTTAATGACAGGACAGTTCCATCTTTCGCATTGTAAACCCATGACGTCACACACGACGTCACTTTTGAAAGCTGACGCGTGGAACAGGACACTAGAATTGAACCAAAACAGTACTTACTGCCTGAAAGTCATCTATAATGCTGCAGAAATGTTTGTAAAAATAAATTATCTCTTACGATTGATCCATGGAGGACGTGTGTTTCAAGAAACAGCGACGATGTACATATGTACATACCTTGTCGAGCGTTATCCAAATGAGCGAATGAAGAAACCACTTGGCGTGGCAGCTTTGTAGGAGCGTTTATAATTTGCAGACTCCCGATCTTCATGTAATTGAAAGATACATACAATTACTGTTTCTGCTACACAAACTGCCTTACACAGTTTAGAATCAACAATCATCTCCACTAGTTTGCAAAAGTATATTACTCTAATCACAAGTTCTGTGTCGCAGATCTCCACATTTATTAAACATACAAGAATCGACAATTAATGTTATGCATCAGCATCGGTGCGCGTGCTTTGACAGAAACCAGACGCTGGTTGGTGTCTCACCAGATGTCTTACTGCTGCCGCTGCTCCGTGCTGTTGCCGCGTTTCTCTGTTTTTTAAGGCTTATCTGGGAATTTGGACAGGAACAGTCGTCTTGCTCGCCTTTCCACTCCACTCAAACCGTTGCTAGGCTACGGCATGGGCCAAGAGGAGAGGCATGTATTGTTGACAACTGCGACACGTCACGATTTGTCTTGTTTACTATAAAAGAGTAAAGGTCATTTTTGATAAAATGAGTTACGAAAGGCAACATATCATATAGACATTGAAACACGTATGTAACATAGCAGCGATGGCGAGGCATTGTAGCATCTGTGACCAGAGAGTATGCGCTTGACCGCGCGAGTGTTGCGAGCGGTTCTCAGTCTGTCAGTAGTCGTTGCGAGTCTGTCAGTCAGTCGTTGCGAGTCTGTAGCTCTGTCTAGTTGAGAGCAGTACTCTGTCAGTAGTCGTCGCGTGCAGTACGCTAATAGTCGTCATGCAGAGCGGTCGGTCAGTAGTAGCAGCCCAGTGCGGTTGTGTGATGTAGGCGGTCGGCAACACTGGTCAAGGTGGTGAATAAGGTATACTATTAATTAGTATAATCATTAGATAATGTAAAAATTTATTTGTTGTAATTATTCTCTAACAAGTGCCCCAATAATAATTTTTATTTCAAAAGCATTTTTTTCCAAAAATTTAATTTTTATTGAACTAAAGATTTCGTTGCACTTCCCATTTCACTCCACTTCTTTAAAAGAAAATTTTCAGTAAAATCACAAAAAAAAGAGAATATTATTATTTGCAATGCAGTTCCTCCAAGCGGTGCGCAACAACAAGAGCAGAAATGTGACATCCATTTATTCTGAGGTAAGACTTTAACTCCGATTGTTTTACACAGGGCCAAAGACCGATGTTTCGGTTTAATTGAATTTCCTTATCACTGAATGGACTTTAATTTTTTTTGAAGGATTTACATTCGAGTCAGATTGCGTATTTCACATTTTGTTGCCATTGTCAGTACATTTCATTGTGGGCAGGTTACGCTTAGAGCAGTGTCCATTAGCATTCATAATTAAATATTGTCATATTTCATTTTTCATTCAAATTTTTGTGGGGAGGTTACACTCGGCTCCCATTTGTATTAAGTATTGTCATTTTCATTTCTTTGAAATTACGGTGGGGAGGTTACACTTGGCGACACCCAGTCCAGGATCGAATTTCGTTGAGAGTCTTTTGAACAACAGTCAGATATCTGCTCTTGTTTGCTTAGATATAATTAGGATTTGGCGCTACGCTTTTACTAATTTTGTGACTTTCTTTCCACAGATCAACGACAATTCGTTTGCTCTATTGTATTTGTGTGTTGCTTTTGCATATGTGCTTAATTGTTTTGTGAATATTTGTGACTATTGTGAAAATGCCGCGAAAGACTATGAATAGTGTATCGCGAGGTATTATGAATGAAATTACCGACCCAAACAACTTTGCCGATAGGACATGCGACACGCAGTGTAATGATGACAATCCTGCGTTCACTGACAATCAATGCATTCCAACCACTAGTGATGACTTTTACCCTGATAATGAACAAACGAACTCAATTGTCTCGTCTGTTAATTTGACGACAATTGATGACGCGGGACGCTCTATTGTAATGAGCGCTGCCGAGCGTAACACACCCGATTTGGAAAATTCAAGTAACGTACAGACAAATTTGTCTAGTGAAAATGAACAATGTACTGAAAGTAGGACGGATTTATTTAATTCCGAAATAATGTCTGACAGTGTACATCCGACTGATAAACCTTTCTGTAAATTACAGAATGACCAAATGGTCACGCAAAACAAGACAATTTCAGATCCACCATTAAATAGCACGGAGAATAGAAATGCTAATTTTGTGTCGGATCCACTTAAGGCATTGTTGCTACAAATTCTTGAATCAAAGAAACAACAGAATGAAAAATTAGACAAACAGAGTGAAGATTTCAAACAACTTAGGGAACAGTACAAACAGCGGAATGAAATGATGAATAATTATTTTAAACAACTAAATGAAAGTGTCGACAACCATTACAAACAACTTAGCGAAACAATTAATGAAAGTTTCAAACTGACGAACGAAAAACAAGACAACCTTAACGAACAGAGCAGACAAGTTAGTGAAGAGAATACAGCTATTACCGTGCAATGCCAGGACATTAAAGAACAATTACGTGAGGATACTAAGACTTGTGCTAAAAGCAGTAATAAAGAAGTTGGCACTGTTGCACAAGAATTAAGTAGTACACGTGTAAGCACAACAGAATTACATAAAGACGAAGTTAATGCAGTCACTGAACAATGTTCAGCAAACGCAACACAGATACACGAAATTAATGCAGTCACTGAACAATGCCCTAAAAACGCAATACAGATTCGCGACGAAGTTAATTTAGAGTCAGTGGAAGTTTCACACACTGTGAATACGGAAATTGTTAATAAAAGTGAACGACACAACAACCAAATTGACGAAAGTATTAAAGTAACAGAGTTGAAAACTATTTCAGTCACCAATACGTCACAGAATCCGCCACATTGCGAACATTTGTCTGATTCACGCAGCGCGTATAACTTAAGCAATTTATGGAGACTACGCGACTTAAAATCCGAAAAGCCACGCGACTTAAAATCTGAAAAGCTATGCAACTGGAAATCCGGAATGACACAGACGAACAGATTCACACACAAACCCGAACGTGTTTTCAAATTCAATGACGAGAACGTAGATTACGAGCAATTTTTATCCGCCAGAAAATGTAAGGAATTTAATAATGACAGCGTACAGGTACACGCTTTGCACTGTATACGACAATTTATCTTTGTACATTCACCGCTATTGCCTGTAATGCAGAAGCTAGCTTTGAACCAGATGCGACAATTTATTTTTGTATTTACAACAGCATTGCCTGTAATGAAGAAATTTGAATTAGCACGAATACAACAATTTGCCTTTGAAATTTTACCGCTATTGCCTGTAACACAAAAGCTAAAATTTATTTGCAGTGCGTAATTGACCTCAGGGGATTCATTACGCTTTAATGAATATGTGCCGTAGCGAGCATAGGGCCCCGAGCTGTAGTAGTGCTGTTTCATCTTTAGTTTTCTGCACTGCTGCCTTCTCTTCTACTATCCTTTATATCTATCAAAACTGCTCTTTAACTATTGCTCTACCTATAATTAAGAAACGTGACTAAAGAAAACCGGATACGACAAATCTTTTACCGAATGTGACAATTTTCAGTAGGCACTCCAGAACCAGCGTAATTTTAATAACGGATAAAATCGTAATCATCAGTATGTGTAAAATTAACAGCAAACGCATTATTTTTGTAACAATAGATGTTTTTCACCACAACAGCATGAAAGTAAGTCGCTTAGCACACCTAACCAACAATGCAGTCTACAAGGTCAACCAAACTTTAATGTTTCGCCGCGTGCACGTATAGTCCCAGCCCCAACAAATAGTAACGCATGGCAGCAAAGAAATAACTACGTACAGACAACACACTATTTCAACTCGTATCGCAATGCGCCGTATAGAAATTACTATCATGACAGACGTAAAAATAACGAGCACAATTTTCAGCGTACATTTAATAACAGTCGATATTATGAGCAGCAAGAACATTAGCAACAACATATTATCACGAATGAAACAGACAATAGGTGTCATCGATAGCGTAATGCGTCAGTAAGAAATAACAGAGCAGTTCAAATAGTCGAAATGCCACAGCATCCTCCCGTAAATAATAGTACGTACGACAGAATTTCACCAGACACAGTACAGGTTTTATATTACAGTAACGCAAACATTACTTTTGACACGCAGAATTTTGCTCACGAGAATGTTATTTGAAAAATGCTCTGTTGAATGCTCCACTATTATCGCACCCAGATCTTACTAGAAATTTTTCCATTGCTACCGACAGTTCCAACACCGCTTTAGGCGTACACATTTTCCAGGAAATTGAAGAAGATGGTTCAATAGTAATTAAAAACATCGCATTTGCAAGCCGCATTTTGTCACCTGTTGAACGAAATTATTCCGTTACAGAACTTGAAACATTATGTGTTGTATGGGCTTTTACGAGATTTCGGCATTTTCTTTATGGCAGACATACCACAGTTTACACAGACCACAGAGCGATACAATTTTTACTTTCGGCTAAATTCACTCACGACAGATTAAGCAGATGGAAACTTTATTTACAAGAATTTAATTTTACAATAGTTCACATTCCCGGCACGCAAAATGTTATAGCAGACGCACTATCGCGTTCTCTCAGCAACAATCAGCAAGACGTAGCAACCAACTTCTGCAAAACAAATTTCAGTGTCATGTACATTCAGCAAGTTGCATTTGAAAATTTTATTTCATCGTCATTACAGGACATAGCAAAGGAGCAAAATAAAGACAATGTGTGGAAAGAAATTAAACAGCTTTGGCAAGATAAGAATAATGTTACGATTAGAAACCACTACACTGTACGCAATGACATTCTGTTTCGCTGCTCTCATCCTGACAGCAACAATTGGTTATTATGCATTCCTGATGAACTGGTTAACAAATTAATCTGGTACACTCATCTAAGTTACGCACATTACGGAGCACGAAAATGTTTTCTTATACTGAGACAGAACTGTTATTTTACTAACATGGAAAAACGTATACGACGAGTTTTAGCGTCTTGTAAAATTTGCCAGAAAGCTAAATCAGACACCACTTCACATATTCCTCCATTATATCCCATTATACCTGTTAAGTTAAGACACATGGCCGCAGTAGACATTTTTGGTCCAATTCCGAGAACTAACAGAGGTTTTTGCTACATCTTTGTCGCTGTTGAGCTCACTTCAAAATTTGTTACTTTCACTCCATTACGCAAAGCTACTGCCAAAACTGTTTCGAAGGCATTTGTAAAACATTTTCTATCTCATGTAGGGCATGTAATGAAAGTAATTTCTGACAATGGATCTCAATTTCGTAGTAACGTATGGACACGCATGTTACGAGCCAGAAACATTTCTCCGATTTATATATCCAAGTACCATGCTTCATCGAACCCCTGTGAAAGATTAATGAAAGAAATTGGTAAGCTGTGCCGAATATACTGCCACAAAAGACATATTGATTGGGATACACACATACTCTCATTCCAAGATGTAATTAATTCCATACCAAATGAATCCACTATGCTATCTCCGTCTGTTATACTGAAAAACGTTGAACCGCCAAACAAAATTAAAGAATTAATAGAATTCCCCAAAAGTCGTCGCCTACGACACCACGAAATAATTAACATTGCGCTGAACAACATCAAACGTGCCGCAGAGCGCCGGAGAAGACAGCAAAAACAGGTTTGTACACGCCGCGACTTTCACGTTGGACAGAAGATATTAGTACGTACACACTATTTATCCAGCAAATTAAAAGGTAAGTGCAGTAAATTTGAACTTCTATACGCAGGTCCATATCGGATTCGCAGCATCCCTCACCCCAATGTTGTACACGTCGAAACTTTGCGAACTAGAAAATCGAAAGGCAAACACCATATCTCAAACATTAAACCGTTTATTGAGTGAAACCACTGTATGATTCAACACACTATGATGCCATTTACTAATGCAATTATTTCACCTGACTAATTATTGATGATTATCGTATTTTTTCTTGGCAAGTGCCCGGCAAGGTAAGGTTAGCAGGTCGCTCTTCTTGTCGTTACACATCAGACCGTGCATATTTTTTCAGACACACTTACGTATTTTATGACTAATTATGCAATGTTAGCTAATGACATGTTAATTTCATTACATTTTTTTTCATTAAAGGCTTTAATTCTCGCCTCTATTAACTACACTTCATACAAGCTGAACACAACGAACGTCACATTTGTCTTTTTATGTACGATTGTATTCCAGTTTTGTTTATATGCACTGTAAAATAGTTAAGATATAACACACCAGTTGACTTTGACATTTTTTTTGCCTTATGACATCTCAACATCGTGACTGTTTTACATTTTTTTTGCTGCTGCATTGTGATATTCTGTGTACATTTTTGCATCTGAACACTGTCAATGTATTTGACATATTACGTTTTCTGTCATGTTATGCTGTATGCTTAATTGTGTCACCATAAACCAGTCATTATTTAGTGGGTATAGGATTCAAATGCAAGACATTAATCTTTGTTCATGAATTTCAGAAAGAAATGATGCATGTAAGAAATAAATTCAACAGAAATGGGAATTTCACCTACGGAATAAATGATAGAAGATGCAATAACTTTATGAGGAAGAGTAAATGGATCAGGATTAACAAGCATTAACAAGAATATACTATACTCACCGTAGAATAGCAGTCTTAACTAATTTTTTTCTTTCAGAATACAAGGTGATTGATGCAGGCTGTCAGACTGAACTACACATCTTAGTTTTAGTGATGAAATATCCTAGAGATAAGGAATAGGTGTATAATGAGTAATGAAGTGATTTTTTGCAGATGATAATGAATACTGATGAATAATGATGAAGGATATGGTATTATGAATAATGAAGTTTTTCTTTACAGGTGATGATAATAGTGAAGTTATGATAATATGGATAATGAAGTGATTGATAATGAAGTTTTTTCTTTACAGATGAGGATAATGTTGAAGTTATGTATTTATGCTACGTAGTTATTTAAGTATTTGTTGCAGTTTGCTTTGACAGCAGGTGTTATATTGCATAGTAGGATGACGGAAAGTTTTGGAAAGGACAGCTATGGAACATATTTTATACACATTTCACTACCTGTTAATTCGAAGTTCACTACTTTTCAGCATAGTGTGCGTTTCTTCTTTCAGGTCAATAATCCATTTTGTATTTTTTTCAGGAGAAGTTTTTCATGATACTTACTAAACCTGTTACTTATTATACCTGTTCTAGTACTTGCATATTTTTTTGTATTTTACCCATTTGTGTTTATCATTTATAAATGTGATCACACATACTGCCTTGTTACATAATCTTGCTACAGCTGACTCATGACGAATGACGTTACCTATCCTCATTTGCAGCAATAGGTCAAAAGCAAAAAGTGTTATGCCTCAGCAATTAATTATCGATCCCAACGCAATGCATTGCTAACAAAAAAAAAAAAAAAAATGTATTACCAGTCCCACATAATGTCACTAGTTTATGATAATTCTGAATAATACTGATTAGCTCTGAATAGTATGTCACTTGAGTAATGACTTCTTAATGAGACAAAAAAAAAGTATATATTTAAAATAATGCTTTGTCACTAGTTAATAACTGCCACTGTTTATTGTAATGAGACTACTTATAATGCCTATGATTACTAATGCTATGACTAATTAACTGATTTTAATAATGACTTTGTAATGATCTGAATACTACTGAAGGAGAAACACTGTTTATTGTAATGAGACTACATATAATGCCTGTGATTATTAATGCTATGACTGTAATTAACTGTTTTTAATAATGACTTCGTAATGATCTGAATAATACTGAATGATGAACTATGTTTTATTCTATTCAATACTTGCTGGCCACTGAGTGCCAATAATTAATGTCACTCGATGAATTGTTATTAATTATGCCATTAATTAGCTCTTGTTTTCAATGTTCATACTTTGTAATTGGAAATGAATGTGACTGTTTAATAATGCTTTGTAATTAGGAAAAGGCTAATGATTATTATTGGAATGACAAATGATTAATTAACTGTAATTAGGAGAAGGTTAATGATTCTTAATTACACTCTGTAACTGAAAAGAATGCGATTATTTAATAATGCTTTGTAACCAGGAAAAGAAGGCTACTGATTCCATGTAAAACAATTAATGAACATTTTTCTGTAATACTACATACTTGGTACAGAAATGTTCAATAACTGGGCTATGAATGCCACAAACTAATTAAGTCTGTAATTGTCAATATTATGTGACTTGATGTCCTTCACCTCATAAGCTGACTACCCTGAATTACTGCAATGTCCATTTGTCCTGTTTATCCCAGTGATCATGGAGCACTATATTTGGTTTTGCACTAATTCTACGTTGGTGTGCCTTGTAAGAGTGTGGTGTTGACACGACATGCTGTCCACCACCATGAGCGATGAAGACATTATTATGGTCCCACTGTTTGGTGTACGTAATGTACTGCCAAAATGAAAACATGGAACATTACTACGACAGTTCAGTGTCTTGGCTACACTGATAAATTCTGATGGGAAAAGAACTTCAAGTTGTGTCACTTGGTGTTGTACTTCTGTGGAAAGATATGGACTTTCAGAACAGCTGTGTGCAATCTAAAGTGCTACAACCATGATGCAATCCTTCCGTTTCCTATCCTAATTCTTGTCACATAATGAAAATCATGTTTTGGTAACATCATTTCTGTTCGTAGGTTATACATTTTTTTCGATTCGCTGAACTCCAGTGCGAGTACACTTATGTCACTGGTCGACATGATGTTTTCATCATTATGTTTATTTGTTGTGAAAATGCTAAAGACATTTTTCAGTGCGTGTGCACTTTGGACATGATTATTTTGCCATTATGTTTATTTGTTGTGAAAATGCTAAAGACATTTTTCAGTGCGTGTGCACTTTGGACATGATTTTTTGCCATTATGTTTATTTATGGCGAAAATGCTAAAGACATTTTTCGATTTGTTCTGAAGTACAGTATACAGTATACGTATGTACACTCTTGTCTTTTATATTGTATATACATTTTTATTTTTATGATATGTTCTGAACTACAGTGCATGTGCACTTCTGTTAGGTGTTAATATGTTTTCTACTGAACTTCAGTGCCTGTACACTTATCTCATTTTTCAATATGTTTTCTACTATTCTGTATATTCAATACTTTAATGCGAATGCACTTATGCCATTTGTTACTAATTGTACATACATTTCATCAATTACTGATATGTTCTCAACTGCAGTGCTTGTGCAGTCATGTCACTTGTCAACATAATATTTTTTGCCAGTCTATTTATTTGTTCTGAATATGCTAAAGAATTTTTTCAGTGCCTGTGCACTTTGTTATCTGTCAAATAATTTGTATATACATTTTTCTGATTTGTTACTATGTTTTGTACTCACATTTTGTCTTTGTCTGATATATCTTGTACTTAGTGCGTGTGCACAACATTTAAATATTCTGTAAGTTCTAGAATTTTGTTAATTAAAGAAAAATTTTGCCGCGCTTGGTAAGTCCAAATGACTCACCATCGCTGCCAAATTTTTGCCCCCCCAGTGGAGGGTTATGAAACACGTATGTAACATAGCAGCGATGGCGAGGCATTGTAGCATCTGTGACCAGAGAGTATGCGCTTGACCGCGCGAGTGTTGCGAGCGGTTCTCAGTCTGTCAGTAGTCGTTGCGAGTCTGTCAGTCAGTCGTTGCGAGTCTGTAGCTCTGTCTAGTTGAGAGCAGTACTCTGTCAGTAGTCGTCGCGTGCAGTACGCTAATAGTCGTCATGCAGAGCGGTCGGTCAGTAGTAGCAGCCCAGTGCGGTTGTGTGATGTAGGCGGTCGGCAACACTGGTCAAGGTGGTGAGTAAGGTATACTATTAATTAGTATAATCATTAGATAATGTAAAAATTTATTTGTTGTAATTATTCTCTAACAAGTGCCCCAATAATAATTTTTATTTCAAAAGCATTTTTTTCCAAAAATTTAATTTTTATTGAACTAAAGATTTCGTTGCACTTCCCATTTCACTCCACTTCTTTAAAAGAAAATTTTCAGTAAAATCACAAAAAAAAAGAGAATATTATTATTTGCAATGCAGTTCCTCCAAGCGGTGCGCAACAACAAGAGCAGAAATGTGACATCCATTTATTCTGAGGTAAGACTTTAACTCCGATTGTTTTACACAGGGCCAAAGACCGATGTTTCGGTTTAATTGAATTTCCTTATCACTGAATGGACTTTAATTTTTTTTTGAAGGATTTACATTCGAGTCAGATTGCGTATTTCACATTTTGTTGCCATTGTCAGTACATTTCATTGTGGGCAGGTTACGCTTAGAGCAGTGTCCATTAGCATTCATAATTAAATATTGTCATATTTCATTTTTCATTCAAATTTTTGTGGGGAGGTTACACTCGGCTCCCATTTGTATTAAGTATTGTCATTTTCATTTCTTTTAAATTACAGTGGGGAGGTTACAACATAGATACATATTTTTACGTGAAATGGGCTTTGCGACTCAGTCAGAGTGACGTCATTTACAAAAGGGCTTACTCCTGGAGTAGCGCCCTTTCAATGGTGAGCATATTCGCATGCCATCTACCGAGTACTTAATGTACTATATCTTACGGTTCGCCTTTCGTAGCTTAATAGTTGTTATTTCTGAACATGTGTTGTGAAATGTAAAACGAATTCAAGTATTGAGTTGGAACATAGTGAAAATACAAAGAACAGAAAAAAAGAGAGACCTAATGTTGGAAATTATCAACATAATGTTATAAAAATAGCAATAGTGAACTGTCATGAATGTACTATCCGTTTGAACCATGTCTCTTTGTGCATTTTGAACATAGTACTTTACGGTCACGTGTTGTGGCTTCCAAGCACGTAGAAGGATTGCACAATGATACATTCGAAGCTTTATTTCCAGGAGGGTCTGTTGTTTTTAATTTTCATAATATTTGCACTGGACAATTAGCTGTTAACAGGAAAAAACATAGACATTCAACATTTGCTTGATCGATGATAATGATCGATGAATCCATTTTATAAACTTTGATTAGAGTTATACAACTGAGAAAATGAATGGGTAAAGACAAGAAACAATTTAAAACACTACTAAAACGTAACTTGACTATGGATATGAGTTACTTATTCAAGAAAAGGACGTTACTCCAAGATTTTGGACTCATTATGGATTGCAAATCTTAATAACTGCAATAATGGCAAACTATCCATTTCGTCCTGTTCTTTAAACAGCGGAGAGCCCGTCCTGTTACATTCAACATACTCACTGGCAGAATGTTTTCGTTCGCTCCTGAAAACTTACGATTTTGTAGTAATGCCTTTTCATGGATAAAAACACTGAAATCGCTCAGTCAAGGCGAATCCTTCACTACGTTCAAGTTATGGAAGTCGGTTATGCATTTCTGGTTTGTTGCACACGTCTAGGCTGAGGAGCAAGTCTGTACGGTGATGGAACGAGTCTCTACATCAAACTAACGTCTGAAACCTTAAGAACAGATAAAATTCCCACGAATAGTACCCAGATGTCAAACCGCTAATTAGTTAACAGTACAACACATGAACTTGCTTAATTTTTATACAAGGAGTCACGTCAGTGTACAAGGAGTGAGTCATGAAAATTCTTCAGATTAGACTTGAAAGTGCGTGAATTCCTGCTGAGATTTGTTTATTCTTGCGGCAGTTTACTGAAAATGGAGAATACTGCACGCCCGAGTCAAGGAGATGCGGTCGAAATGCAGGGTGGATTTCTGTCTTGTATCAGCTGAGTCAAAGCTGCTCATCCTCGGGGAAAAACCACGCGCTGTTAACAACAGACGAAGTGGAAATATACATTTAGAGGGCCGCGTCGGAGCTCCCACACTCTCGAACAGGGGTCAAATGGTTCAAATGGCTCTGAGCACTATGGGACTTAACTGCTGAGGTCATCAGTCCCCTAGAACTTAGAACTACTTAAACCTAACTAACCTAAGGACATCACACACATCCATGCCCGAGGCAGGATTCGAACCTGCGACCGAAGCGGTCGCGCGGTTCCAGACTGTAGCGCCTAGAACCGCTCGGCCACCCGGCCGGTGAACAGGGGTCGACCACAGTTTCGTGAACTTACGCCACATTTTGCGCGAACTGCCGTTTTCTGAGCCAAGAAGAGCCTTTGAGAATGGAAAAAAACTACACCAGAATATAACGTTGTTAGTCATAAGCTGATCAGAGTAAGCAATGTAGATTAATTCTCGTGTTGGGCTATCACTTATTTCAGTTACTCTTCCAGTGATAAATACACCAGTGTTAAGTTTTAGAACAAGATACTGAACGTGCGCTGTCTATGTCAGTTTGCCACCTATGAATCTGGATTGTTCGGACTGAGTTGGTTGGTTGGTTGTTTTGGGGAAGGAGACCAGACAGCGTGGTCATCGGTCTCATCGGATTAGGGAAGGAAGTCGGCCGTGTCCTTTCAGAGGAACCATCCCGGCATTTGCCTGGAATGATTTAGGGAAATCACGGAAAACCTAAATCAGGATGGCCGGACGCGGGATTGAACCGTCGTCCTCCCGAATGCGAGTCCAGTGTCTAACCACTGCGCCAGTTCGCTCGGTCGGACTGAGTAATGATATGCATATTACATCTGATCAATATGTCAGTGTTAGTTCAGTTGTTCTCCAGAAACCGTAAAATTTGAGTCTTATTTTGATTTAGCATCAGTTTCTTCTCTACAGCCAATGAACTTACGCCATCAACTGCCCTCTTTGGTTCAGTGCTTATGTTGCACTCAGTATCCTTCACCACCAAAAAATCACTCAGAAAGCAGGGGTATCTTAGAATTTGTTGTAATATCCAGACCTACATTAATACTCCGCAAGCCACCTGATGGTGTGTGGCGGAGGGGATTTCTGGTACCACTAACTGATGTCCCCTTCGCCGTTCCACTCGTGAATGGCGCCTGGAAAGAGTGATTGTCATTAAGCCTCTGTGTTGGCTCTAGTTTCCAGAATTTTCCCGTCGTGCTCATTTCGCGATATGTATGTGGAAATACGTAATATGTTGACCAACTCTTCCTGGTAAATCCTCTTTCCAAATTTCGGCAGTAAACCACCCGTGATGCATAACGCCTCCCTTGTGCCCACTGCCACTGGAGCCTGTTGCGCATCTCTGTAACGCTCTCTCGCCGACTTAGCTGTCCCGTGGCGAAACGCGCCGCTCTTCGTTGGATCTTCTGTCAGCCCTACCTGGTAAGGGTCCAAGGTGCAAGAGTCGGTCGAACAAGAGTGGGTTCCTTATCTGCGTTCACTCTTTGCCGCTACTGTCGTTGCTCGTGACGAATACATACAAGTCCTTTTCGGACCTGTTTTCTTACGGACGGCTTAAAAGGTCACTTGTCCACTATTGTCACTGTGTAAGATAATTAATCCACTTACCGCTATTATTCCCTAATGACTCACGCACATTATGAACCCCCCTCCCCCCTCCCCCCAATTGCAATCAATTCCGAAACGAAGAAAGCCACATACGCAAAAACAAAAACCGCAATATCCGTCTAGGAATCGAACACAGAGTCATCGCTCATGAACCAGGTGTCTTGGTCACTCGCTTAGCGCCGCTTTCGCTGGAGCATGTTTACCTTCATGCGTGTAAAAACGGCAGTCGTAAAAGTTTCTTCTCTTGATTTTTCGAAAAATACACGTTTTAGGACAACATATATAATGATCAAAAATGCTCAGTTTACAATTATCTGCCGATGCAGTTAATTTTGAGTCGGTTAGTGTCATGTACTTTAAGAGCGATTTTCTCAAAATATTGAAGGCAATGGGCCAAAATATCTTACAGTCCTTACTTTCTGTAGGTACACAAGGGACCTGTCAAAAATGAACCGGTTGGCTGTGCCTGACGTTCTTCCCTTGTATGTGACTGTCGTTTTCTGTTCAGCGATCAGCTACCTCTGTACCTAGCATTTCGATGTTCGCGCGATGATTGAAAGGTGGGCTCGTGTTCTGATCTTCCGCAGTGAAATCATTTCGGAAGACTGAATTCAGTATTTTGGCCGTCTCTCTGTTTTCCCTGTTTTCTCTGGTGTCTGAGTGACTGAATAACTGGTTTCGAACCGATTAGTGATTGTACGGAGGACCAAAACCTATAAGCGCTTTTATTCAAGTCGGTTGATAAAATTTTACTGTCGAGGTCATTAAACGACTGTCTAATTGCCCTGCGATGTTCATTTGCGTTTCGTTCAGTTTCTGTTTGTCAGTAAGATTTTGACTTCTCTTGAGTACGTGATGAAAGTCTCTTTCCTCACGTAGCAATTTCCTACTACGTCAATTAAACGACGGTGGGTCTTTCCCATCCCTTAACACCTTGCTCAGAACATACTTGTCTAAGCCATATTGAAGGACGGTTTTGATTTTTTTCCATTTGTGCTCCACATCTTCGTTCACAGAACTAATGTTTGATTACACACACATTCTACAGTGTGTATCTTCTCGTTCTTGCTAAGACCTTTCTTGACTTTCCTTGAGATATCCGTAGTCATAGTTGCTATCATAGCATTATTATCACTGACACCTTCCGCTCCGTTATCTGATCGATGAATTTTGTGACTAGGAGGTTTAAGACGTTAGCTTCACGATTTAGTTGCCTAATTAGCTGCTCGAAATAATGTTCGGATAAGACATTCAAAATAATATCAACAAATGCCTGTCTCTGCTACAGTTTTGATTACCATAAATAGGCCAGCGTATTGTAGTATGCGTTACTGTACTGCGTTTAAAGTTAAAGCGACTGGTTGAAAAAGTTAACAACACTGACTTTGCTGTGCTCATAGAAACTAGATCCCGACGTTTGTGATTTTTTCAAGAAACAGAAATGGAGTCATAGTGTATTAGTTATTGGTATTTTGTGATTATGTTTGTTAGGTATTTTCAATACTTCAATACTTTTTATCAAAACCAAAGAAAAAATCGATTTGTGCGACAATCGGCTATAATTACCGTAAACCCTCGTTCCCTTCTACACCGTTATAACCGGTTTCCACTGGATTAGCCGGCCGTTGTGGCAGAGCGGTTATAGGCGCTTCAGTCTGGAACCGCGCGACCGCTGCGATCGCAGGTTCGAATCCTGCCTCGGGCATGGATGTGCGTGGTCTCCTTAGGTTTAGGTAGTTTTAAGTTCTAGGGAACTGATGATCTCAGATGTTAAGTCCCATAGTGCTCAGAGCCATTTTTCTACTGGATAATGTTGATAGGAGTCTACTGGGGCACATTTGTGTGTGGCACCCGTATATGATAATAACATTAACGTAAACTAAAATGAAACTAGTATATTGTAAACGATGTATGTCTCTGACTGCCTTATAATGCGGATCGCTGACTGCGCGACCGCAGAGCCAAAGTTACTGCTTCTGGTCTGAGGTTGTAGTGTGGGAGTAAGGGAGCGCTTGGCTCACAGTAGTGTATGAGGGAAGGAGGATGGAGTAGGCAGTGTTTGTGGTGTGTGTGCTCTGTGAAGCCACCAAGTGTAAGATTAACGTAGGAATTACGAGAACATGTAAGCAGAAGTCTTTTCGCAAGCAAGATAAAGCTGTTAAATATTTATGATGACTCTCGTTTTGCCAGCGCGTTTGTGTAGATGAGTTGACTGATAGTTTGTAATTGTTGAGTTGCCCCACAATGTGGTTAAACTGATTTGATGAAAGGGCTAGTTAGATATTTCTCCTTTCTAATGGCTCGAAGATTTGTTAGCACAGCTGTATGTAATCAGATGATTTGTATTTATGCCTTTTTAGTGATGTTAGATGATATTTGCTGTATAAATCTCGTCGTTTGTGACTCAATTGGTAAATATGGTGTATTTTTCTGAGAAGTGTAATTTCACGCGTCAGATGTTTTGAAAAGCGAAAGTTAACTTGCAATATAATTTCACAAAAAAATCTGTGTTAGTAATCCACGACATTCAGTACCAGCAGCGTCCAAGTCATATGTTTTTCAAAGACGTTGGATTTTTCGTGAATGTTTTATCAGCCGAAAGAATTTCACGTACATTTCAAAGTATTGCGCCCGGCATTGCATACCACTGAGCCAGTAGCTAGCACATTTTTATTTTTTGCATAAGAGACAACAACGTATCGCATTCCATCGCTGCTGTTTTAGAAGTAAGGCAATTTTATTTGTTTGTTACGTGCACAGGCGCTCAGTTAAGTATCACACAGATTTTAAAACAACGTTACAAATCCCTGACGCAGCGTACAGTGTAGTAACACACAAAGCAACAGTTTTCCTCAGCTCAGGCATTCGCTGGAGCAAGCGAGAGGACCATGTCGAAAAACAAATCTCCAGTAGTGTTTGCGTGAATCATGAACAGTTCTCATGCTCGAACTCAGTACTATAAAAGGCATTAATTATTATCGATATTCATGGTTTTTCTCTGTTTCTTACCCCATTCTTCCCGCTCTTCTACACGTGTGTGGCTGAATTTTGCACACTACGCTTTGTCCAACGCTAAGCATTGCATTGGGAAGAACCGTTTCCGTCTCGCCATTTCGCTTAGTTTATTTTGTTACTGTGGGATGCATTCGTTTTGGTTTAGTTTTGGTGGTGGTGGCAGCTCCGACTGTCGGCCTCGTCAAAGGGGGCGGAGGAGGGCGCAGAGGTCCAGGGCGCCCTCTCGCCCTCGACTTGAGAAACTGCTGCAAAAAGGCCGAAGAACCGGCAGTGGTCAACGGCATGAGGATGCAGGAGGCAGTGGGAGCCGCTTGTGTTGGCACTTAGTAGGCGATAAAACACTTTGTCACTGCAAACATTTGTAAGGGGAAGTACGTATTTGTTGGAAAAACGTAACTACGGTTGTATAAAACAAGCATTACAGTCACTGAAAATGACAGAAGCTTGAGTATGAAAGGGAATCTTATATATACGATATATACTAAGATGTCCGAAAGAACAGATACCATCTTAGTATATACATAGTTAAGGCTTACCGGCCACTGGACCATCTTCTCCTTCTGTGCGGATGCACAAACAGTGCCCGAACTCTTACGAGAATCGGCAACGCGCCACGAGTAATGAGTATAAAGGGCGGGGGCACTACGAATGTAGTGCGGGACAATACGTTGAGAATGTGGGTTTGGCGGGAGGCGCGCCACAGATAAATCCCTGCAGCCGCGCTATCCTCTGTGTCCTCGGTGGCTTAGCCGGCACGGTAGCTCAGCGTGTTCGGTCAGAGATGCGCTAGCCAACTGAAATTTAAAAAATGAGTAAAGGAAACAACGATCAACTTGAACGGATGTCCAGACCAAACGCAACGAACGATACCGAACAAAAATGAAAAAAAAAGATGGATAGAGCGTCTGTCATGTAAGCAAGAGATCCCGGGTTCGAGTCCCGGTCGGGGCACACATCTTCATCTGTCCCCGTTGACGTATGTCAACGCCTGTAAGCAGCTGTTCATTTCATTGTCATAAAGGGAATCTTGGCGATACTTTTTTGTTACTCTTTTTCGAGATGGCCTTCTCGCTTGTTCGAGCGAATGTCTGGACTGAGCAAAACTCTTGAATTGTGTGTTGATATAATGTACACTGCATCAGAGCCATGGTACAGTCGAAACCGTTTATAACGACGTAGAAGGGACCGACGATTTACGACAGTTACAGCCGATTGTAGCACAAACCGGGCAGCTGAGTTACAGTACACTTACAGTATTTGTAGAGAGGGACTGAAGAGGAATTTGTCTTATGTTTCTGCAGTACGTACAGCAATAAAATGACATCACAATGCAAAAACCTTCAATAACTGAAGCAAGAATTAGCAACAATGTAAACTGTTCACTCATGTCGAATATGGTCTTGGATACTGAATGAGATAAAGTGTTGAGCACCTCTAAAACTTGCAGTGAGTGCTGTGTGGTACACCTCGGCTTCAGTTACTACATTATAAAATTTAGTGAACAGTACCAAAACGAAAAGACAGTATTCTGTACATAAATTACAGGAAGGTGTAAACTTTCGCCTACGTTGAATGTGATGCAATGTACCTAACACACTGGGAACGTTTAACACTGGTAACCACGAAACATCAGTAGCGGATACACCGGCCGCATAGACACCCCGTCCCCACCCCACCCCCAAAGAACGAAGTTGGAGCTCGGCAGTTACTCGCACTGCCGCGCAGCACGTCCCCGCTGCAGAAGGCGCACGGCTATGGCTGCCGCCTCCTGGCTGACCTCCTCCATCTTCGCCTTCAGCGGTCCTTCTGACACGCTGCAGCCACCTCACCTACCAGCAGCTACACAACTGCACTTTTTGTAACCACTGTACGTCTGCAAACCTATGGAGTGCAAATACGTTCCACCCCTTACCGCTATTCCTATTCCGCACAGCACGTGTCAGCCACGTGAGCATTATGTAACTATCGCGTGTGTTAATTGGCTCGGAGAAGAACGTTTCGACGGTATTTTTTGACGATATCTACTCACGTTTTCCGGAAGATTTTCTCACACAATCGGCTTCTTCTCAGCAGTGTAGAGTAACATGAGCTGGAGGCAGCAGAGACAGTGAATGTGCCGGGTGCGAAACAGGGGCCGTGCGGATGGGTTAAAATGCTGGAACTGTCCAGCGACTGGCAGTGCGACTCACACGTGGCAATGGTCGTGCATTTCCAAACTGGAGGGATTCGCGAAGCTGTGCTGTGGCTGGATTTTAAAAATGTTACGCTGCGTCAAATTTCGATTCACTCTCATTTCTTTATCGTTCTCCTTTACTTCATACAACCGCCATTACTCGCGGGAGAAATAAAACTGCCAACATTCCGCGATGCAAACAGCAGCGACAAAGCTCTGTCGGTTGCAGGAGACGGAAAGTTCACGAAGAAATAAATTCAACGTATACATTACTACTATCTGCATTTGCGACTTACATCTAAATGTGTTCATAATCGGTACACTTTAGTTATGCGGATCTGACGCTGGTTTCGCGATTTTGTGTGTCGCGTGCTTCCGTTCTAGTGACGTGGCGGAATATAGGCGGACGATCGGGCTGCGAGTCGTTCAGTGACATATGTGCAGCGTACGTAAAAACTGAATAATTAAAAAAAAAACAATTTGATCAAAAGTGCAGGGCGGAAAGACACTATGAAGATAGGAGTTTGAGTACCCCAACTAAGGGTCCCAAATCAGTATTTTCGGCGCTCCAGGAACACAATTAAAATCTGACATGGGGACGTCTTTTCTCAAAATGAAAGGTAAGTCACAGAAAATGTACGCCTGAACACAGTCCTTGGACTAGCCAGTCTTCAGGATGAGAACAAGAAAAAATTAAAAGATCACATATACTTTTGTCATACTTAGCCGACGTACCAGATAGTACTTCTCTAGAAATGAAGACAATCATATATCCATGTTTAATGTTTGAAGGTGTCTTAAAAAGATTAAAGTAAATGAAAAATGAGCCAAAAAATTAGTCACCACTTAATTAACGTAAGTATGTCGTAGCAAATGACATAATGATAATCGAATTCTCAAGAGTCCATAGAAAGTGCTCGAAACGGCAAAATGACGGAATGCGTTGGTAGCAACGTACAACTTTAAAATTAAGTAGACGGTAAGTACGTGAAAGAAAATGCGATACGTTTAACCAAGGTGTTACTACGTATGTTGTAAAATACGTTTCTTGATTACAAAAAGTCCTCGACCGAAGTAGTAAATGTATAAATGTCGTGACAAAAGCGTCTGTCACATTATTATGGGGCGACATATGAGCCGCTACAGCATCGGCATTAATGAAACGAGAGACAATGCACCATTGATCAGTTCCCAATGCACTGACAATGAAACACAACTTTTAATGGCGTCGGTCGCATTGCTCCTATCATCGTGAGTAGAGACGAAATAATTTTATGGCGTCTGTGATGTGGAAGTGATGACTCAGAGAGCGACGAATAGTGTGATATCGACTGCTCTCTGTACCTCGATGTATACCTGCGACACAGTAACCTACGGATCCCAGTTGCCCTCATTTGTTCTATTTACCTACACTTTTGACTGAAATGTGGTGAATTTTGCCTGAAGTCCTCCATATGGGTATCTGATACCTGTTGCAAGTTTCCATTGTTGGTACTGAGCAGTCGAGATGAACGGAACTACAGAGGCGAGGACAACACGGAACACAACATTCAGATGAGGAAAATTTCGGAAACCGTTTTTTTCTAATCATGTGGTTATATGTTAAACATTAATCGGCTTTGCTAGGGTCAACAAACGTCGATGTCCCGAGCTTCATAAATTGTACACGCATGGTCTCTGCAATGCAGCTGTCCTTGACGAAGAGAACTCATCAGTCTTTGTGTAAGATAAGAGGAGACATTAACAAACAGTGGAGAGTACGGATTCCTGACAGACGCCACTGAAATCATGATGTGGAGAGAAGATTGGAAGTAGAAGAATGTTCAAAGTCTCGTGCACGGCCATTGAAGCGTTCATAGCAGATTTGTTAAGCGATCAGGATTACGATTGTTGTGGAAAGAAGTGGAAGATGGGCACTGCTGCAAACACATCTCACCAAAAAATATCAGGCGTTTAGACATTGCGACAAAACTTGTCAGAGAATGAACACACAGCCGTGTTCAGGGGGTGTCTTGTCACCGGCCACTGTTTGCCGTGGCCCTCGCCACTATGCGAGAGGCTGGCTGTGGCTATAAGCACATTTCCAGGATCGATATAGCAGAGTTTGCGTGATAAGACAGAAATTCTATTGGCAGATCGGCTTGCAAATACTGCCCTACGTACTACGTAGTAGCAGTCCTTCTGTTTGACGTTCACAGAAACGGACTGAGTACCAGGTACGCTTCCCTACGTTAGTAAATTACTGGGAAATCGGAGATTCGAATACTAGAGAACAATTTTATCATCGCAAATGCACCACAGATGTGTTTGTCCCATATTGGGCAATGTCGTCAGGAGAGTATGTAGATATACAAATCTCGCCAATGTGTGGTACAGCTTTGCGATGCCGACTGTTGAAACACGAAGCATAGCACGTCTAATAAGAGGAAATATAAATGACAGCTTTGGTTTTCGTGGTCATCAAAAAAATTGCGGGGTTTTTTTGATATATAGCAAGAATGTGAAACCGACTACGGTAGAATTTCGAGATGTACGACGCTACAGGAATAATACCAGTATGTGGCCAACAGAGATCACGTGATCCGTTAGCCGAGGCGAACACAAAGCCATGAGGAGTATATGTTTTGCGTTTGTAGCCAGGTGAGTTAAACACGATCGGACAGGTATCTACCATTTACACGCTTTCAAAGTGTGTTTGTATCTATACTAACAAAAAGAGTCGTATTAAATGGGGATAAAAATATTCTGTCCAGAAAAGCGTGATCTTTTCAGTGTACTTAATGTAATATTCTCGTGAGAAGCTAAAAGGCCCTGCTCACTCGATTCCAGGGCTAGCATATGTGGCAGTGCAGAGCTGTTCGTAATGAATGAGACGCGAGTCTGGATGTTAGGACGTCACCATAGGGTATCAGCAAGAGACGCCTGCCGTTGCCTTTAGTTAATGAAGTACTATAAAAATAAATAAATAAATAAAATAAAAATAAACTGCACAGATACTCACTAAACTCTTGATAGTACGAGAGAAAATAATAAAAACTTTTTCTTTTCACGTCGGAATGGAAAATGCCATAATAAGGACAACGTATCAAGCAGTCAGCTCCAAGAAAACGAGTAAGGCCAGAATAATTATATGTAAGCGACAGAGTTGGAAACGATTACATACAAACGGCTGAGATGCTTTTAGAGCGTATCGAAGCTAGAGCCAGACGAAAAGTAAGCCCTCGAAATTCCTTAACTTCCTACAACGACGGAGCTGCTCGGGTGCTGAATGTATTGTCTTAGTGTGGCCAATAATAGACCAAAGCTCTGTCGGTTCCAGAACACTTGCAAACTTTCTAGGCTAGCAAATTCGTCTCAGATGCTGGTTTGACGGCGGTGAGTTTTCTGCACTGCTAATGGTGCATTTGCTTGCCGAGGGCCAAAAAAACACATGGGGAAACAGTGACGATATTACGAAACTTGAATATGTTTAGGGCGACAATGCGAGAAAACAGTAATAAATGTAAATATTCGCTGCAGTGTTTTAGGCAAAATTAATTACGTTATTTATATTCAGGTACAACCAAGCGACATCAGTTCCGTGAAAAGACAGGCCGCAGAGATGACAATGTGCGGCGGCGACTTCTACCGCCACGCCGGCTGTTGTCTTTTAGCGTCGAGGAGCTACAAAGGATCTCCGAGACCTGATGACGTTTCAAGCATGGTGGAAGCAGCGTCGCAGACATCGTCACCTTGTTTACCGTTTTAGTTAGTTTGACGGGGGAGGGAACCAAACAGCCAGGGCATCGCATTAGGGTAGGACGGGGAAGGAAGTCGGCAGTGCCCTTTCAAAGAAACCATCTCGGCATTGAGCTGAAGCGATGCAGGGAAATACGGGAAACCTAAATGAGGATGGCCGCATGCGGGTTTTAACCGTGGTCCTCCAGAATGCGAGTCCAGTGTGCTAACCGTTGCATCACCTCGTTCGGTCTACCGTTTTAAGCACATTCATTTTATCGAGGAATGAGTGCGGAGCTCCTGAGATTGCGGGCAGCACGTCATGTGTAACGGTGCCGGATGACAAAACATCGCTCCAACAACACTGCTTACGTTTGCTTTTTTTCACATACGTCACTGAATGACTTGTAGAAGAGACGTCCGCCTATGCTACTCCACGCCACTCGACCGCCAGCACGAGTTCCACAAAATCATAAAAGCAGCGTCGGATTCACAAGGACACGGTACTGACTTTGAACGCATTTAATCGCGATCGCAGACCGTAGAAATATAGAAGGTTGGGTTTATTTTTCCGTTAATTCTCCGTCTCCTGCGGCCCACAGAGCTTTGTCGCTGCTTCAGGGACTGATTGTTGCTGCTGGCGCTCCACAATATCGGCAGTTCATAACATTCTCGCGAATGATGGCGGTTTTATGGAGAAAATGAAAAGGGGAAAAAATCATAACAAATGCACAATCACCAGTCAAACTTTACGTTTATCCAAGTTGTAAGCGAGTAAACTTTTAAACTGTAAATTACCTGCGTGGGGCATGGCTAACTGTATGTAGTCTATATAAACCAGCATTTAGAGTTAGGTCTTCTACACGCAAACCCGAAAAGGTATAGTTCTGTCCAATCGAAATTACGCGTCGTATCCTTCAATGAAAAATGCTACTGACTTCTACTAATGACTTGTGGTGTCTTGCTTTTATAACACCTCCACCTTTCGACAGCATACGATTGTGTACTACTTTACACACCCTGTCCCCACATAAAAACACTGCAATATTTCGCAGTAGTAATGGGCGAACTATAAAGATTTATCGCTTCTTAATTATCATGTCGGCATTCTCATACGTACTGTGAGCTTCGAGCACCGGTTTGTTAACATGCAGTGATAACGTTTTATTGCTGTGAAATAGCCGTTAAAACTCGATTGCAGACGTGGAAAGCGAATCGCAAAAGTCGTCGTTCGTTCCAACAGAAACTACCTACCGTATTGATCACTAGAAAATGATATTAACTGATATAAGCCACAATAATCTACATAATCGTTCTCTTTCCAAATCTAATTGGTTTGTAGGCTCATCATCGTAGAATGAGGAAAGACAGGAACTAACGAATAAGTACCCGACAAAAATTGAATGTAAAATTGGTAATAATCATTCTGGTCGTAACATAGTATTATAAAGATGGTTTAAATTGATTATATTGATACCCACAAAATATACTGGTGTTCGAATGTGATGATATGCTCGATAAGGCGAAATAAATGATTAGATACAGCGAGACACGAGGCGCGTGCTCCAGGGAGACAGGGGTGCCATGTGACGTCACACGTCCGTCTGGGCTGCCGCTACGTCTGTAGCGGACATCAGCCGCTGTGGCCGGCATTGAGACTTGACGGACGTCTCAGCTGCCACTGCGGCTCTATGGTGGCAGACATCTGTAGCCGAGTCTTAGTATTTTGTGCTCGTTGTTCTTTGTTGCCGCCAAAATTGCAGCATTCATTCACACTATCCAGTGCGTAATTCGGTTCGCCCTTTTACTAAATGTTCAGTTTATAAAGTTAAATATGAATTAAATGCAGAGGTAATTGTAAAATCATTCCTGTGTCGCAAAAGGAATTGCTGTGGCTGGAGGAATTGTTTCCTGGATGATTGCATGACAGACGCAAGACTGCTGCCTCGTGTGAGCATTTTGCTCATTCCTTACCTAAGAAAAATACGAGAGTGGTAGTAGAAATAGTCAACTTCGTCATGAATTACTGGCACGGTTGTGCGTAGTTCATAAGAAATAGTGTAATTTAGTTGCGTGTGACATGAAACTTGGCAAGGACGATAACTTTAGTGAGTTTGTCTGTGGAGGGCCCAACTTAAAACCTGGGTTTGTGTAATTGCTGTTAACTCAATCGCATCACAAAGCTCATCGTTCAAAATTGTCACCGCATTAAACTAACAGAAACGTACTGTTTGATTCCTAGTGGCCTCGTCCGTTACTTCTTTGTTTTCATTGCTTTAACAGAATCCCAGTTACTCCGGAGTAACTCTGGACGTAACTGCCTTCATTCTGTGGCGCCAACAGCAACAATCGACCGCTGATGCTGCGACAGAGCTCTGTGGTCTGCAGTAGACGGAGAATTAACGGAAAGATAAACTCGGCTTCTACATTACTATGATCTGCATTTGCGATTAATGTCTGAATGTGCTTACAATCAGTACAGTGTCACTATGCGAATCTGGTGCGGTTTCGTGATTTTGTGGATCGCGCGCTGGCTTTCCAGAGACGTGGCGGAACGTAAGGGCGACAACCTGGCTGGGTGTCATTCAGTGACATACGTGTAACGAACGTATGAACTGAATAACTTAAACAGTGCTGTTTGAGCGAGTTTTGCCATCCAGCACCGATATACAGGGCGTGGAGAAACCATTTGACCAAGATTGCAGGGCGGAAGGACAGCATGTAGCATAGCAATTTGTGTATGGCAACTAAAAGTCGTAAATGTATATTTTCAGCGGTGCAGGAACGTAATTGAAATCTGACATACGGAGGTCCTTGTTCAAAATGATAGGTAATTTACATAAAATGTATACGTAAACAGAACGTTCGGACTAACCACTCGTCACGATGGGAACAAGATAAATTTAAAACATCACCAACACGTCTAGTACTTCTTCAGGAATGAGGACACCCACATGTCCATGTTTCTTGTTTGGATATATCTCAAAAAGGTCAAAATTAGTGAAAAATGAGGCACCACTTAGTTAACATGAGTATGTATAGAAAATGTTCAAACTGACCACCGTTTTCATGCTGGGATAGTGGTTTAAAGATTTAATTGCGACCTGTATTTTCTATACTCAGATTCCTTCATTTGATACTGTCTTCGTCAGATTGGTTTTCCGCGCCCTGTGTATGCCAGACGATGCATTACACTCTGTTGTTCGAATTCTCACGAGTCCAGTACACTTAATCTTTGGTAGAAAGTGCTAAGAACGGCAAAATGGCGGGAATACGTTGGTAGCGATTAGTAATTTTAAAATTCAGTAGACAGTAACTACGTAAAAGGAAATGTGACACTTATAACGAAGCACTACTGAATTAGACGTGAAATACGTTTATTGATTACAAAAAGTCCTCTATGGTGGACGCAGAAATGTCGGACAAGAGTGTCTGTCACGCTATTGTAGGGCAACGTGAGGCCCCACAGAACAGGTATTAGTGAAAGCAAGCACCGTTGGTCGGTTGCCAAAGCGTTTAAAATTAAAGACGAAATAAATTTATACCGTCTATGATGTTGAAGTAATGTTTCGGAGCAGCATGAATACGGTGAAATTGATTACTCTTTCTTAGTTCGATATATATCTACGACACAACGACGATACTCTATGGAACCAAGTAGCCCCTACTCCTTCTCCTGACCAGAGGCAAACACTATTCTACTTATTAACTGTTTTGATTGTACTGAAATGTGGTGAATATTGCTTCTAGCCCTGCATCAAGGTGGGCTAACAGAATCGGATACCTGCTGCGAGTTTCCATATTTGTACTGAGCAGTCAAGACGAACGGCGCGACACAGACGGCGTCCACGCGGGACACAACATTGGGATGACCAAAATTTCGGAAACTACTCTTCTGTAGTCATGTTTACATGTTAAACCTTAATCGATTCTACTAGCCGGAACGAACGTCTGCAGTACGTTCCAAGATTCATACGTTTCAGAACCATGGTCTCCGCTGAGCAAACTATCGACAATGAAACGAACTTGGTGGTGTTTTCGTATTGCGAAACGAAGAGGTTAATGTAGAGTACGAATCCCTTACGGACGCCAGTGAAAATATAAGTTGGAAGAGTATGATGAGGTCAGACGTAACGGGATGTTCAAAAGTCTTATCCAGGCCCACTAAATCGTTAGTGGCTCCTCTTTTAGCCGACCAGGATTACGCTCGTTGTCGACAGAAATGCGAGGCGGGCACTGGTGGAAGGGTTTTGCACATGAAAAGATTAGGCGTTTGGGGATGGCCAGAAAACTTGTGATCGAGTAATCAATCAGTGTTGTGTGATGGAGCCTATGCCCCTAAGCGAGAGGTTGGCTGTGGTTATAAGGACATTTGCAGCATCGATATTGCAGTGTTTCCGTGATAAGACAGAACTGCTATTGGCAGATTACATTCAGTATCACGTACATCCCAGGGAACCAAAACATAATAGCTGACGCATTATCCTGCAGTCCTGTGGGACTGGTCCGTGGGAGTGAAGTCGAAATCGAAGAGAACAGGTATGACATAATGTGTCTCAGGAATGTGCCCTTCGATAATTATGTTAGGACAAGACTCACCAACATCAGTAGAGAGCAATAAAACGACGAGAATTCCAAAATATTAATTGAAAGACTCCACAATATAGGCGAGGTACAGTTGAGAAACTATTACGTGATGAAAAATGAGGTGCTGTTCTATAGACAACACGAGCAGAATGACCGTTAGCTCTCGTGCATCCCTAACGAAGTTGTGAATAAACTTGTGTAGTACACAGACCTATCTTGTGGTCACCTATGGGCAAGGAAATGCTGTATGAAGCTGAAAGAGATGACGTACTTCATCAGCACGGATCGGAGAGAGTGCAGAGTTCTGGGCCCCTGTAGGATTTGTCAGCGTGCGAAACACTCTACAACAAGTACTCTAGAGCCTTTGTTTCAGATAGTGCCCACAAGGCTAAGAGAAATCGGGGCCACGGATATCTTAGGTCCATTGCCAAAATCTGTGAACGGATATAGGTGTGTGCCCGTAGCCACTGAGTTGGTTTCATAGTACGTTACCTTCACGCCCTTGACGAGAGCCTCAGGCAAGTCTGTTGCGCCCGCTTTTCTTCGGCACTTTATACGAGGTGTTGGGAGAGTCGGAAAGATTATCTCAGATAACGGCCTCAATATCGTTCGAAAGAGTGGGCAACTTCCCTAAAGAGGAGGAGGATTGAGCCTGTTTTTGTCACACTCTGGCATCCACAATAAAGTCCGGCAGAGAGAGTCATTAAGGAATTGGTAAAATTCTGCCACGTATATTGTCACAGCCAACACCGTAAATGGGACCTGTATCTTCTTTCAGCAAATTATGAACGAGGTGCCCCATGGCACTACAGGCTTCAGCCCTACAGTCGTGCTGAAGAACCATTCCCCGATGAATAGAATAACCGAATTGATGTTCCGACGACTAGGAGAGCAAGGCATGGGGAAGTAATCAAGCTAGCAATAGACAGGATAAAAAGGGAGGCGTTACGTAGGCAGCGCAACCAGGAAGGCCAGATTCGTAATTTGCATCTGAAAGCGGGCGATAAAGTCCTTATCAAAGCCCAATGACTATCCAAAGGTGGCAGATATGTATGAAAGAAATTTTACATTTATTAAGGAACAGAAGAGAATCGAAGCATTTGAGATGTGGTGCTATAGACGAATGTCGAAAATTAGGTGGACTGATAAGGTAAGGAATGAGGAGGTTCTACGCAGAATCGGAGAGGAAAGGAATATGTAGAAAACACTGATAAGGAGAAGGGACAGGATGATAGGACATGTGCTAAGACATGAGGGAATGACTTCCATGGTACTAGAAGGAGCTGTAGAGGGCAAAAACTGTAGAGGAAGACAGAGATTGAAATACGTCAAGCAAATAATTGAGGACGTAGGTTGCAAGTGCTACTCTGAGATGAAGAGGTTAGCACAGGAAAGGAATTCGTGGCGGGCCGCATCAAACCAGTCAGTAGACTGATGACCAAAAAAAAAGGACAGTACAGGGTCAAACGCATCGATCATCCGAACGCGATTGACGTCGAAACTACCTGGTCCCGCAAATCAAAACGAGTTCACCACGTAACATTGTTGGGGAAGGAGTAAACGGTTGCAGCAGAAGCTAACAGATAGGGTAAATTTATGGCTTCGTGGCCACATTGTATGAAGTTTATTAACGATGGTGCATGGCCTAAGTAATGTAAGTTAACTGTATACATGGTGTTACAAAAAGGTACGGCCAAACTTTCAGGAAACATTCCTCACACACAAAGAAAGAAAATATGTTTTGTGGACATGTGTCCGGAAACGCTTACTTTCCATGTTAGAGCTCATTTTAGGTTCGTCAGTATGTACTGTACTTCCTCGATTCCCCGCCATGATTTCATACGCGATACTCTACCTGTGCTGCTAGAACATGCGCCTTTACAAGTACGACACAACATGTGGTTCATGCACGATGGAGCTCCTGCACATTTCAGTCGAAGTGTTCGTACGCTTCTCAGCAACAGATTCGGTGACCGATGGATTGGTAGAGGTGGACCAATTCCATGGCGTCCACGCTCTCCTGACCTCAGCCCTCTTGACTTTCATTTTATGGGGGCATTTGAAAGCTCTTGCTACGCAACCCCTGTACCAAATGTAGAGACTCTTCGTGCTCGTATTGTGGACGGCTGTGATACAATACGCCACTCTCCAGGGTTGTATCAGCGTACCAGGGATTCCATGCGAGGGAAGGTTGATGCATGTATCCTCACTAACGGAGGACATTTTGAACATTTCCTGTAACAAAGTGTTTGAGTCACGCTGGTACGTTCCGTTGCTGTGTGTTTCCATTCCATGATTAATGTGATTTGAAGAGAAGTAATAAAATGAGCTCTAACATGGAAATTAAGCGTTTCCGGACACATGTCCACATAACATATTTTCTTTCTTTGTGTGTGAGGAATGTTTCCTGAAAGTTTGGCCGTACCTTTTTGTAACACCCTGTATATAACCTTTTGTTCTGTATGTAAGCTATACGGTGCAACACAGTGAAGATTATCGGAAAGGCGATGCAGAAGTAGTTGCGCTGATGAGGAGTTGCTCATTCGTATTTGAGGGAGATTTGCAGTTTTAGGCATTGCGGATATGCCACTGTGATTGCGCCGAGGGAGAGCTTTATACGTAATCGGACGCAAAGTTCAGCGAGAATAAGGAACGTGGATTTATGCTGTGATGAAAGTGAGGAGCCTGGAAGCTGAGAGATACTTATTTGAAGGCAAGGTATAGCTAACGGCAAGAGATTAATTAAAAGGATACAGTTCTTGATGGAAGTAAGGCGGTAGTGAAGACCAAAGCCATGGTCGCGACCAGGGAGTATGAAGTGGCAGTGTTACGTAAATGCGATTAATTTTACCCTAAAGGTATTCCTGAGCCTTAAATGTGCAGCAGGTTCTGTGACGCAGTGGATTTTGTGTGTACTTTTTTTTAAACTTATATGTGTGCGAATTTCTATGTTGGCAGATTACTATATGAATATGTAAGTGATTTTTGTTGCGACCAAAGATGTCCTTATGGCGAACTGAGGGCTAATTATTCAGATTAGATTCGGAGAAGAATTGTGAGTGTGGGTGCAGACTGCCTACTACAAACAGGTAGTGGTAAAGCAGCGATGGGTAACAAGATGAGGATAGGTCAGGCTGGTGAAAGGGTTTTTCTTGTGTAAACGACTGACGCAAAATTACTTTTGCAACTGTAATGTTTCAGTGTGCCAAAGCCTAATGTAACGCCACTTCATTTCGATCTCCAGATGGTGTGCAATTATCACAGAACTGGTGGGAATTTTTTTTAAAGAAATGCAACTGCCTGCGACTTTCGTTCATATATAATCTTAGGCTCTGAGCACTATGGGACTTAACATCGGAGGTCATCAGTCCCCTAGAACATAGAACTACTTAAACCTAACTAACCTAAGTACATTACACACATCCATGCTCGAGGCAGAATTCGAATCTGCGAGCGTAGTGGTCCCACGGTTCCAGAATGAAGCGCCTAGAACCGCTCGGCCACAGCGGCCGGCTACAATCTTAGGAAGGACAGTGTAATGAAGGGCTAGTAACTAACAAAACCTCAGATTCCTTATCTTCCTTATACAAAGAAAAATTCAGTCTTTTACTCGCATCGTTTTAGACTAAATCATTAATAGCTGTAATTTTATGCTGAATAGGCCAATTTCATTTGTCAGAGTTGTATTAAGACGTTTCCTTGATTTTTGCTGCCTATTTATTATCATCAGTGTAGACTAGGATTTTAGAGATCGTCCACAATTTTTTGAAAGACTACTGGAGGACAACAACTAGCGTGAGGGTACTCCGTATAATAGATCTAATTAATTGTAAGAAGAGGCTGTGCCGAGTGGGAGGAAAGCGGCAAGAGGTATGTTTGTTAATGCCAAATACTTGCACTGATTCTCTCGTGTGCTGTGTCGAGAGACAACGCGGGCCAGCGGAGGCGACACTGGGGAGCCGATCAGCAGCCGCCCCACTGTGGAGGCGAGCGCTTCAAGGTGGTGGGCAGCCGGGACCTCGTGGAGGGCGGCACCCCCAGCAGAGCCAGCTGGGGGCAGAACTCCCCGCTGTCAGCGGCGCCACGCCCACTCAGCCACGCCGCCACCTGGACGTCACGACACGAGGGCCCGATGGCGGCGACTGCAGCACTGCACGACAACGCACGCTCACGCCGCACGGCATAACTCAGTCGCAGGAAGAAATTCAGCTGACGTCTATTCCGAGGGACTCAATGTGGCCGCGTGCTTTACAATGACAGACGACATTAGATGGATGCTTTCACCTTCATTGTCCGAGCATCTACCGTGATGACAGACTAATTCTGTTTGGAACATTACTCAGGACAACAAACATGGTACAGACACTCTTGTAAACATTTGTTTCTTATTAGGCGAGGATCATGGCGCCTGGTGCTAGAATTTTCATGTGGTGGAGGGCTTGTTGGGCTCTGTGTAGTATGATCCGTACCAAGATACTGGGGGTTCATTGGTGATGATCAACTCATTTATATATTGGATCCAACGCCAGCGACATTTGAGACTCCCGTAGTGAGGATAATCGGTCACGATTAATTCATTAGCGCACTTGACCCATGACAGCTAACTTACGACATCTAGTCATGCTGGACATCTGTGTATTTTGAAACATGACAATGATTTATTCCTTCGGCTCATGTTAAACTCAGCCATCGTGTAAAATGTTGTGGTGAAGAGATGTGCTAGGCTGTATGACCTCACTTATTTGAATGATGACCCATGACTGTATATAATGATTTTGACGTGCCCCTTGCATACTGGATCAGTAACTGTGTTACACTGTCGCGACTGTGATTTTTGTACGAGCAGACCTTTTTGTAACAGACAATTGTGCTGCCGTGGACAGTAATATGCACCCTCTGAGTGCCTGTCAAACGATAGTTATTCTATACCCGAGGTAGTACTGCTGATGAAAGAGTAAATGACTTTGGAAACTTATCGTGAGCCACGACATCAAGAATGGTTGCGTGTGACTTGGTTGGAAGCAGGAATAAATGAATTAGTGGGGTATCTCTCTCGTGTGATACTATCGTGTGCCAGTTTTTGTAATAAAACGACCTTATTGAGGATGGTGTTCCCGAGAAAATTTTATTTGTTCTTTCATTGTTCTGTTTTTCGAGTGGTCACATTTATCCTGAAATGTCATGTGAACTGTCCTGTGTCTCCTCTAATATATCTTTTTCATATCTTCTTGATGTGTCTGTATTAGCTCTAATTATCTGTAGGGAGAGTGTAGACTGAAAATCTGAACCTAGCCCAGAGCATAACAAGTCGGTTGCACTTTCTGTGCACCAGTAAATGAGGTGTATTGGTGCGCGTTGTTATCCTGTGATTCTCAGCTTGTCCATTTTCTTATTCTAGGAAGAGACGGCCATTATCCTGTGGAGACTAAATGCCTCATTGCTTGCTAATTTCCTTCATAAATCTCATTACTTTTACATTTCTTGCTGGAGAGGGTTGATAGTTGAGATCAGTGCACTGAGTTACTCTATATTATTTCACTACATTTTGTGCCCTCTACCCTTAAGGATACAGGGTACTTTTCTGGCTCATTGTTATGTAAAAATCAACACCAATTTCCGGCACACTTTCTAAACAAATTAGAAGTATTTTGAATATTTCTGAAACAGCTTCTTAGGGCTATTAAAAAAATTAAAAGGAAATTATGCAATTTTTTTGCCAAATTGCTTCCTCATTTTGAGGTGCCATTTAATGCCATAATGTTATACATTTGAAGGAGACCAACTTTTTACCAGCTATGCATGACATGATGGCTGAGGTACTAGACCTATTTAATTTCACCTATTATGTATATTACTAGGATAAAAAAATATTACATCATAGATTTTAATCTTTTATAATTTTTTCCCTAGTAAAAATGTTATTTTTTCAATAATTTAGTTTATTCTGCAATAGAACTTAGGTCTCCTACATAAGTATGGACTATTGCAAGTTACAGAAAAAAATTAGAAGAATGCTTTATAAGTTGTAGGAAATATTTGTACCTAAATTCTGAAAAATATTACTTGCTAAAATGCGAATTGGAAGGGTCTACGGGTTTGCAAGCAGCCGTACGGTACGTAACACGCACTCGACAGCTGACCTATCTAGGAATGCTGACAATTTGCTCGGTCAGTAGACGTGCGTCCTGCTGCAGTGCGTCACAGCAGAGTAAGCCAATGGCCGTCGGCAGCGTGCGGTGCAACTAGCGCGGCCTCGCGGGTGAATACGTCTCTTTTCTTAGCTCACCATGGAGCCTTTCGATACGACCGTAATTATTGTTGTGAATATTTAGTATTGAAGCCATTGCACGAGTGCACAAGGAAACTAAACCTTTTATTCCACAGGTCACCACGAGAAACTCATTCATCTTATGTTCACTGTTAACTGTGGTATTTAGAACTAATTAAGCATGTTCATTTTTATTCTAATGTCTGCTATGATAGCATACTCTACTACTGCTGTAGCAATAGTACCACAGAGTACGAGTGTTTTGTTTGAACCACTATCAGACATGGTAGTTTCAACAAGTAATGCAAAACTTGTACTCAAGTACAGTATGAGTGAAATCCAGCAACAGTTCACTTCTGTAAAGAAGCAAATTGATCTAATTCGTTCTGTTAAGGGTAATGATACAACTTTGGAAATGGGTACATCTTGGTACAACTACTGGATCACAATCAAAATGCAGGTAGAGTCTGCATTTGCTAATTATGAACAAGAGACATGCTGGTTTTTAAATCTTTTGCCACATAAAACTTTAATTGGGTGTGAACATACCTGGTTTGAATTTGGAGGGAGTATCCTTCGTACTGTATTAGGTACTTTTAACTAGTTGAGATCTACTGGAAGATAAAGGCAAAATATTAGCCCTCGAACGACAGTCCAGTACAGATTCAACTAACCTCTCTAATGAAATTATCGTATTAAATAATATGCAAAGAACCATTACTAACCTCACAGTTTTAATTGAAAAGATTGTAAACCAATTTATCTCACATTTCCACATAATTCGTAATGAAATAAACGCAAATATCCAAGAACTATTCCAATGATTAAATACTGTAAATGCACACTTAGATTTAAACATTATTTTGTTAAGGATTACTGATAGTTTATCAAATTCTAGAACTGATGCCCTTAACTTAAGAACAGCCTTAGAAAGTAGTTCAAATGATTGCTTGAGTAGTGTACTGCTACATCCAGAGCAATTTTCACAGTTCCTACTATCAACTGAGCGAAGGCTAGATGCAGCGTATACTATGCCTTACCCTGTTAACTTGTACAATTTATACGCTTACTGTAAGTTAATCAATACACACTCTTTAATGACTGAAGGTGAATTAACTGTTATTGTTTCTATACCCATTTCTAGATCAAAGCGTAATTTATAAATGTATAAGATTTATACTTACCCTGTGAAATGGAGACAGGCAGGTAGTTATGTAAAGTATGTACTAAATGATTATCTACTGATCAGCAAGGATCGAAAATATTTTGTGTCCCTAAATGAAAACGATTTGCATACGTGTAAATGTAGTCACAAGTTAATTTTACTGTGAATCGGTAGTATTCTTAGATAGTAGGGTGTACAGCTGTGAGAAAGAAGTGTTTATGAATCATCCCCCAAGAGATGATTGCTCTAGAATTTTAATGCATCTTTATCATCCATTTCTTATACGATGCTGAAGGTATAATTTTCTCATTTAACTCTACCCTTGATGTCACATTTACATGTAAAAATTATGATACACCTGAGTCAGGCAGCAGTAGCCGACCGAGACAGACGCAGCAACAGGGATGTAACCGCTTTTGTGTCATTTACGAGTTCCTTACCATGAGCGAATTTATTGCATCATCTGTGTGCTTTAATAGTTCTGATTCTTGAGTTTCTGTGTGTAAATTTAATCTCTAATAGCCACAGTTGTCACGTTTTCATTTGCGTTGGAAAGTAAACCAATTTTGTGACACATTACAAGTTCCTAATCAAGTGCTTCGGTAGTTAGGTTTTCGAATATCTGTGTATTACTAGACACAGTTCACGGATTTCCATCACGGTCTAGAGTAGAGTTGCGCAGCATGTGCCAATAGTCCGTTTATCTGCATAGTTTAGGTTTCCTTGGTCTTTAGTATGAACAGGGAATGCGATTGTTGTGGGCAGATGCGAGCCGAGTTGGTGACACTTCGTCTCAGCTTCACGCTGTGATGGCTTCGGTTACACAGCTTGAGGCTGCAGTGGATGGGCACCGATTGGTCCTCACCAGTGGCCAACCCAGTTACTGCTCGCACTGAGGCTGACTCTTCACCTGTGGTCGAGTGGGAGGTCGCCCCGGGACGAAGCAGGCGGCGAAAGACTTCCCAGGCTGCCGCACCTAAGACCCCCCCCCCCCCCCAGTTTGTCTGACAAACAGGTTCCAGGTGCTGTCTATGGCTGACACTGTCGCTGAGCCAGATGCTGTCGCTTGTCCTGTTCCAGAGGCTCACCCTGCAAGATACGGGCAATCGCAAAGGGTGGGATTATTGGTAGTTGGGAGCTCCAACGTTAGGTGCGTTATGGGGCCCCTTAGGACTTGGTTGACAAGAAGGGTAAGAAAACCAATGTGCACTCCGTGTGCATACCGGGTGGCGTCATTCCAGATGTGGAAAGGGTCCTCGTGGACGCCATGAAGAGCACAGGGTGTAGCCAACTGCAGGTGGTTGCTCATGTCGGTACCAATGATGTGTGTCACTATGGATCAGAAGAGATTCTTTCTGGATGCAAGCGGCTAACAGAAGTGGTAAAAGCTGTCACTACTGCTTGCAAGAGGAAAGCAGAGCTGACCATTTGCAGCATAGTCGACAGGACCGATTGCGGACCTCTGGTACAGAACCAAATGGATGGTCTGAATCAGAGGCTCAGACGATTCTGCGACCGTGCTAGCTGCAGATTCCTCGACTTGCGCCAAAGGGTGGTTGGGTTTCGGGTTCTGCTGAATAGCTCAGGTGTCAACTATACGCAAGAGGCGGCTACACGGGTAGCAGGGGCTGTGGACTGGGCGGCTTTTTGGTTAGAGGGTCTCGCGAAAACAGAAGTAGGGCTTCAGCCAAAATGGGTGCAGGCTCAACACAGGAAGAACATAGGTACAGGAATCATTGGTATAACAGTTGTATATTGTCGTAGCTGTGTTGGGAAAGTACCAGAGCTCCAAGCGCTAACAGAAAGCACTGATTCTCAAAGCGTTATAGGCACTGAAAGTTGGCTAAAGCCGAATATAAGCTCAGCCGAAATTTTTGCGAAGAACCTAACAGTGTTCCGAAAGGACAGGCTAAACAATGTTGGCGGTGGCGAGTTTGTTGCTGTCAGAAGTAGTTTAACTTGTCTCGAACTTGAAGTAGATACTTCCTGTGAGTTAGTATGAGCAGGGGCCATTGTTGGCAATCGGAATAAAACAATAATTGGATCCTTTTACCGACCTCCCAGTTCAGATGATACAGTTGCTGAAAGGTTCAAAGAAAGCTTCAGTTTGATTTCAAACACGTACCCGACTCATACGATAACAGGTGGTGGTGACTAATTTACCCTCCATACATTGGCGAAAAAAAAAGTTTAATTCCGGAGGTAAGCATAAAATATCATCCGAAATTGTGCTAAATGCATTCTCTGAAAATTATTTCGAGTAGTTAGTTCATGAGCCCACGCGAATAGTAAATGGTTGTGAAAACGCACTTGACACCTTGCGAGGTGCCGGGGCTAGCAGTATATTTAACACTCAATTCTTCTAGAATCTACATATGTACATGATGCTCTAAGCCCCCCCTATTCTAACTCCAACTTTTGCTGTTGCACAAGGATAAAAAAAAATACGCGAACTGACTCTAATCAACCCTGCCAGTGGAGTAGAAGAGAGTTTGGCACCTGCAATAATATAATTTGATAAATAAGTTAATTAAGCGAAGGTTTCATTAACATAGTGAGGAATGATGTGGTTGCTCTACCTATTAACAGAATGAAAGTTCTGTCCAAAATAACAATATGATTTATTAAGACTAAACACAAAATAATAAACAACAACACATGAAACATTAACATCAAATTGGCTCTAATTGGATACTTAAACAAACGCTGTGAAAGTGAAGTTGTCCCTAAGCTAGATTGTGAGGATTATGACGAAGTGATATGTGCAGCCAATTCCTAAAAACTCAATTCTTAGAGAAAACACATAGCCAACCCAACATTAATTGCTGCTACCCAAGACAGAACAAAGTTAGAAAAAGACGAACAGGCGCGCTCTGCTGAGCTCTGATTGTCACCTAGGAAAATCCCCATCTGCCGGTGCTGCGGACATACATTACCAAACCGACTTCTTGACTCCCAGGACACGATCTGCCGTACCGGAGCCGTTGGCTGGTTGCTTCGACGTCCTCGACCGAAAGGCGAGAGCCAACTACTCACCAGAGCACCCGTATAAAACCGAACACAGAACATTCCCACCCCCACGACAGTGGCCGTGGTTAAACGTTCCAATCAGCAACTCGAAAACCGGCGGAAAATTCCACTCCATTGCCGGAACGCTACCATTCCACCAATGGAGATTCTTGGCGCCAATTTCTGCACCGATCTTGCTACGTCACAGAGCTATGCCCCGAGCAAGCCAATCACAGTTACAATTTTGCAGAAAGCGCGGGAATTTTCTCGCCACAGCTGCCTGGGTACACAAGTCATTCCCACGCCTCGCTGGTAGCCCGCCAGAAAGTGTTTTCGCTAAGTTTCTGCGAAGTAACGGAACCTCTAGCCCAGCCGCTACTTCTGGCCCTGTGGGTGTGCCTCTTGACAATGTCGGCGTCTGGAAAGCATTCACTCGACCCCCTCACACCTGTCGGCTTATCCTTTCAAAGTCAGACTGAGCCCGCCTGTCACTGGACCACCCGGGTGACGAGAGACGCTGCGTGGGAAGTCCGCGTGTGAAGGAATAGCAACTTTCCAGCGCATGCAATTAGTGAGGAGAATCGTAAGATAGAAATATGAGAGGGGGCTCATGCCACCTCTCATAGCCCCTACGCCATTATAGATTGTAATTGGTGAGCGGTTGGCTCACTTAGGAGCAAGGTAGTGAGTCAATTGCCCAAGAACAATCTCGCAAACTGGCTGCACATACCGCACTCTATAAAGAAAATCACTGCAACTGAAAAATGCAGCTCATAGAGGGAGGATTGTTTATGATGGAGCCAACATCACCTTCTTAATATGGAACACTAACACTCACATCACACATCTATACCCAGGGAGCCCCTTCCAAACACCGATTCACACAGACATTCACTCTCTAAATATGGCCCGGACATGTGAGCCAAATATGGAGCAATTTATTCTTTACAATCAGAGTTGGAGTGCTCCGCAATTAAATGCCCAAGATGTTACAACAATTTTAATCATTAAACTAACCTGAACTCACTCACACATGATATTATTTAAGTTAACAATCTCTTTGTGAGCTTTCAGAATCTAATTACAACCTCCGATTCATTCTGTCTCCCTGCAGCAAGAATAACCTTTACAAAATGTTCCCAGAACTGATGGTCCATTCACAATGACAGTGGTGGTATCTGCTTCAGTTTATGGGGACTTCAGGCACACTGTTTGCATACACACAACCATAAATACAAGATACAAAAAAAACATGGTGTGGAGAACAATACAGTAATTTGTAATAAGAATCACAGTGTGAAACAAACACATACAAGGTATCACATACATTACAAAAAACAACACTTGAGAAAGAAATTTAAGAAAAAAAACAAGGTTCATGGGACATTAAGTTGTGCGTGCACATTGCACACTGTTCACGAATGTGCTGAGAATGAGGCACTAAATCACATTGTTAGAAATGTTCGAAGCACTTCACAAATTCATTAGTTTCTCTGAGGTATGTTGAGTCATATGCATTGATGCACGTGGTTCCATGTCTTGAGCATTGGAGGGGGACTTTTGGGATGGGGCCACAGTACTGACATCACATAGGGCTAAACGTCGGGTGTTGTTGCTACGTTGTTGCAACAGCAATAGGGAGTGCTGGAGCGTCTGCAGTACGCTGTTGAGATTGTAGTCAGACCCACGCATATGATCACGGCAGTACGGTAGGAAGACACAGTGATAGGCCCTCCTCACGTCGATTAATTGTCTCTGAGGTCTACTTGTTGGGATACATCACTAGTCTAGGTCTCTTCTCTCGCTGGACAGTACTTTACGTTTCCCCATATTGCAGTTCGACGAGGGATGATGGCACGTGGAGTGACTCCACAAGTGTGTGAGGTCATCCATACAGGATCGAACTAGAAGCGACGATTGCCAAAACTGCTCTCTAATAGAGAGGAGAAGTTAGAAATGAGACCATACATTTGTTAGTGTGGCACGATACTGCTTTGTGTATGCAAATCGGCCAATGCTAGTGAGTTGTAAGAACCCAAACAGGTGAGTATATAGCGTCCCTTTCTGTCCTGAGGCACATGAGACGCCGGTTATGACACCATATGTGATCTTCTTCGTGTACTCACGACAACGTGGTCTGCCGCAGGGAATCCCTCCAAACGGCTGCCGCGTCCAGAGAGCTAGTTGGCTGTCGCGTGTGGGTCGCGTGTCAGTGTCAACGACCAGCCTCACTTTCACTTGTGGCCCGGCGAGGGCTGTCTGCCGCCAAACCCCTCAGGTATAGAGCCCGGTGACTGTCAGCTTGTAGGACCGGATGCTCTCGCGCCCTTCACGTCAGGTGGCGCGCTGACGCTCTCTTCTGCAGGTAGCCGATGACCTCTCGTTTTTGCTCCGGCTGGCCTCTGCATTGCCACGATCCCCGTCATCTGCACAATTCTTACAAAAATCTTATGCCTCACTTTTCCCCATGACCTTCTATGTTATAATAAATTTACATAACGATACATTGTAGGTTATAAACAAAAAGGGTATACACAAAACATCTTTTCCTCACTATTTGAAGAGCAAATTCATAAATAGTATCTTCAGAACTCAACTTTGGAACCACGCCGTGTTCTATTGACAACATGGCCGAAATGCTGCTTCGGAAATAATTCTTGACGAGCTCTGAACGTGGAAAGTTTGTTTCAGCGGAGGCGACAGTTCCTGGCACGGCTGGCAAAATACTGTGGGCGATGTAAATCCCGTTCAACGGGTTTGCAGCGTCATTCGAGTATTTCAGTATTAACGTAGGAGTTTTCACGTCATAGGGCGCCATTTCTCTGAGCACATTAATTTCTGTCAAGAGAGCTGAAGCAACAATGTCTTTCGAACATTCACAATTTATGTTTACACTTAGCTCTTTCTCAAGGTTTGTAGACAGCATTTTCAATTCTTCGCCCTGTATGTATTTTAAACTGTCTAGAGAAAACAAAAAGTCGAGTACTCCGGAATACTTAGCCATTTGGCGAAACCTCTCTTCCAAACTTTTTAACACTGTGTCAACGACAGGTTAGAGAAAGTCGATTATATATCTCTCCTCTGAAGGTTGAGCTCTGCAAACCAAATCGTCACCTTCATAATCAAATTGCTTCGCCTTCTTGCCAGTTCTCCTTTCTCCAAATTTTGGTCAAGTCTGCGAAGTTTTAGTTATCTCTTTCGCTGTTAACTGCACATTAAGGAAAACTCCTTCGCGGAAATTCCCAATAAACGCAATTAGACTTTCGAGAGATTTAGTTGCTACTTTCACGTCAACGTCTGCTGCTTGAACTGCCTTAATTGTTGCGCTAATGGCAAAGAGAAGACCGTACTATACGACAACGCCTACAATAAACTCGAAGCTTTTCAAATCGTCCACAGCAAGCGAGTGAGCTCCGCTCTTTGTTTTCGATTCAACAGCGGCGTCGCTCACCTCAGGAAGGGCGTCTCTGACTTCTCTCGTCTGGCACTTTAACAGCTTTGACACTCTACACCCTACTTTGACATCGACTATCTGAAAGATTCTTCACTGTTAAAGTTGGCGCCCTGCGCAATAAGATTTCCCATCTCTGAGTGGATGCACTGAAAATAATGTATATTCTTTAAATTACACCAGAAAATGTGACTGCTTTTGCAGTAGATTTCGCCGGATCTGATAACACAAGACTGTGGCTGTCACATGGCGTATAAAATGCTCTTGGTTTGCACCTTAATATTCTGGCTTGAACAACACTTCGATAACCTTTTATAATCGATAACGTTGGCTGCTGCAATCATGAATAGAGTCCTAGTTTATCTAGTTCCGACAAAACGGTTCCAGTCAAACTTTCTCCTGTTGTTGAAGTGACGTTCAGGAAGTCGAGGAAGTGTTCTTCTACAGTCGCTGCGTCTTCTGATAAACTTACAGACCTAACAGTCAGTGTCATTTGTTCCTTGTGGCATGTATCAGGAGTACAATCAAGCATGTCAGAAAAATATTTACTTTCGATTACAGATTTAACAATACTGTTTATTACTTTGTTGGCAAGCAAATTTATGAGTTCATTTTGAACGTTTTTTTCCAAGAAAATGGTCATGACTTACTTGAGCCTTTACCCACCTCTAATGCTCCTGCAAACCCTGCTGTCATTTCGATGAAACCAAGAAAACTACCATTATTTCCTTGATAGAGCTTGTCGCTGCCTCCCTTTAAGGCAATATTGCTTTGAACTAGGTACCTGATGGTGAGTATAATTCATATTAGAACCTGACGCTAATGTTCTTTCTCTTTTTCCAGTAGTTCAAGGTCAGTATGATCAACACCACTTTGTTGTTTCAAATTACCTCGCATTCTATCCACTTTCTTGTACTGTTTATGTTGTTAAATTATTGTTCATGCTCTTGAATCCGATTTCCTAAATGAACCCAGCCACAGAGTCCTTCGCCTGATAGCTTGTCTGAAGGAGATCGAATATGTTTACAATAAAAACAAAGAACTTAGTCGGTAGGTTTCGAATACATAAGCCATTTACGATCATTGTTTTTCTCAATTTGGTAAACTTCTTATATTAAAAATGAGTTGAAAATTTTCTTTCATTCTCGTTTAAAGGATACTCAAAACTTACAATGTTATTAGGGCCTTTATGTAAAATTTCATTTATCATTGAGGATGTTAACCTATTAGGCCAAGTGCCTGGGTCCAAACTCGTGGCTGCTTCACAACTGCTAGCAGTAGGCCTACCCGCATGTGGGACAGCGGGAGGTCCGTGTTCCAGTGCTTGTGTTCACTTGCATCTGAAGCACCACACGATGAGAGGCTGCTGTTAACGACATGGCCTTTTAAGCACGCTTAAGTCTCACTGTCTGACGTTGTTGGTCGGAGAAATTTTTTGGAAGGCTTCTTGTGAGTTCAAAAACTGTTCAGTTGTAGCTTTTTCTTGATCTTTTGAATACATGAACCATATTTTTTTTAAATCTGTCCCTTTCAGGAAAGGTTTCCCTTTTGGCTCTTTGAACTCCACAGGACCGGGAAAAACACTGTATCTTGACACACAGTGCACACACAACACGTGAAGTGGCGAAGTAGTGCAGGCATATGTTTAAACTGACGACAATAAAAAGATCATTCTGTGGGAAACAACCTGCTGACGGCTGGAGTGTAATTGTTATCCACAGCAGTGACTAGAAATGGTGCGGAGAGGCAGCGAGCAGCAATGAATCGAATCGACGCATGGGCAGCGGCCGTGTGTTGACAACAGATACTGCTGCGGCGCTTCCGTCTCACAGCCGCTGGTTCCCTCGACTCCGGTGCGGGCATAATTTTCTGAGAGGTACTCAAGTGGCCACAGCAGTGTCACAGTGAGCGTAGAATTGGATTACATAGCTCTAAAAGTACTTTCACAAACATGTTACTTTATTTTTTTCAGCTTGTCCGCAATAACAAAATTAGGACGACAGTCTTCGTATTACATTCGCATGTTCTGCGCGGGGCCTCTGGAAGCGCTGCCCCCTGTGAGCCCCCGTAGCAGACTGCAGTTGGTACCTGCCGGCCTCGCAGCCGTTGGCAGCACTGACTGCGTGCCACAGCCCTGCCGCTTCAGGCGTCTGTCGCATTTGTAGAGAGTCGTGTCCAGTGAGACGTTCTGCGTTGGGATTTCGTGCTGCTGTTTATGCGCCGAGAATTTCTTCTGCTACAGCCACACCCGTAATAAGGTAAGGACGACTGTTTTCATGCGTTCCCACAGTATTGAATTATTTTCTTTGTTTTCTTTTGGTTTGTTTTTGCCGAGTCACGGTAGCTGTAAGGTTTCATTTACGTTCACTATGGAGACTATCACTTATAAAGCAAACCGCGTTCGGTTATTACGGTTTCAAAATACTAAAGAATTTCGTATTACAAATCTTATTTTAAAGTCCTACCGACGTTCCTATTAATTCTGCTGTTCTACGGACTTTAGGCATGAGTGAAAAGCATAGGCTCGGACGAGATTTGTACTCGTATTCGCGCCATTTTGTTGAATTTTTTTTCCCGAGATACAGGTTCGTATTTGTACACATGTGATCCATAAAAGAATTATTGTGCGTGTTAGGAATAACAGAACAGAATGACGGAACACTGCTTCTGCAAGTAGATAAGATGCTATGGCAACTTCGACTATTGAGGAACTAAACAATTACTTTACGTCAGGATAGTGCGTAGACCTAGGGACAGTCTGACCCTATTGCTAATGGTTTGAAATCAAACCAAGCTAGACGCATTTTGACAGTTCGATAGTGGAGCATTGAATCCGGTATTTCCCGAAGCAGTCAGCTCCACGAAAACTGCCGAATTTAGTACAACTGATCTGTTAGCTTCTTTCTCCCAGTCCTGCATTAGCAATCGCCAGCACGTTAAGTCACGCAAATGTGTTTTAATACAGAACACTGTTCCATTGAATTTCGGTATCTTCACTTTTCTAGAGTAATGTTTTTGGTGACAAGGTAGTCTGTTGGGTAGTCAGTAAGACTATATGTGTTAGTGCAGAAATTAATGAATTATTACGTTGACCTAAAATTGATCCTCTTGCTAGAAATGTTGTCGAAATTCCCGGCGTTACGGGCTTAGTCTTCACTTCTGTTAATAATCGTGCATCTCCAGGCAGTGACTGTTCCGTACACTTACCAAAAAAGTAGTCGGTTTTCTGCTAAGGGGGTATCTGGATGCGTGAAGCAGTGCCCCACGTAAAGGACCAGTACTGAAACACTTCGGCAGTAATACCAGCCATCCTCAGAATCTTTTCTGACAAGTGTTTGTCAGTGCTCAGAACGACATCAAAATACAGAGTATCAGTTACAAATCTCACTGCAGAACTCAACTATTATATATATTCTTGATGGAACAGTCCATAGCTGTACGTTAGGTTCATAGCGTGCACGCTGGACACTACGAACAGGCAGTTCACCTGTGGACTGTTCCATCAAAAAATAAGCTGGGAGAAACTGAAGATTCACATACATGTTCCTGTCAAACCAAACGGGTGCTCCTGAGTAATACTTTATTAGGACAAATAAAGAATTATTCAACTGTTGCGGCTTTAAGAAGAACGCATTGTTACATCTGTAGTTGCCTACAGTATAAAGTGTGTTGCTGTTGCGTAGAGGAAGGAATACACAGTTTATATAACAGCAAGCGGATCTCTTGTCATTAATACGTTGGGAGTAATTTCGTCGTCTTTTGTGTAAGGAAATGAAAAATAGCAATGCAGGTGGTTGTAGACAAACTTCCACAAAGAAGGGCTGATAAGATAGCCACCTCCCTGAAATATGGGTTGTGTTGATAAATTGGTCCTCATCCATAGATACATACATACATTGATCCTTGTTGCACAGAGCATAAATACATTTCGTAATGATGTGGAATGTTTCACTTGAACATAAGTTTTCTTTACACAAAATAGTAAATGTTTTTATAGTTAATACTTAATGTCTAAAGATTCATATGTTCAGTAAGGTCAAGGGAACTGTCCGATTCCAGATGATATTGTGTGTGGTTTTGTATGGGGGTGGGCGTCTAAATTTGTTTATATTTAGTTTGCCCCCCACCCAAAACACCCCATTTCCCGCGCTTGTCCCGTTAGTGTCATTACGCTTCTTATGCAAAGTGTGTGTGTGTGTGTGTGTGTGTGTTTTTCGATGTATTTTCGTCCTCACAATGTGTACATAGCGACTTTATATGCGCCATATTGGAATCGTGGTTTATGGTCGTTTCCGCCGTATTTGTGGCGTCATGGGTCAAAGCAGACGGGCGGGATTGGACGCTTCCGTATTTCCATAATTTTCTTTTCTTTTAAATGTTGGTTAGATATCTGCCGGATTTTTAATGCTATTTGGCAAATGACCAAATATTTTTGTGGCAACATAGTTGACAGCTTTTTGTGACAAAGTGAGATTTAATCCAGAGTAGTGAAGATAATGGTTTCTTCTAGTGTTGTAGCTATGCACTTTGCTGTTATTTTTGAACTGGGGTGGGTCATTAATGACAAATTTCATAAATGAAGATATGTACATCGAAGGTACTGTGAATATCTCAAGTTCATTAAATAAATGTCCACAAGGTGTTCTTCGGTGGGCTCCAGCTGTTAGCCTGATCACACCCTTCTGTGCCATGAATACTTTTCCTCTTAGTGACGAATTGCCCCCAAATACGATACCATGTGTAAGCAGTGAATGAAAATAGGCATAGTAGGCTAATTTAATGATGTTCATCACAAATATTTTGCAATAACCGCAGTAGCCTAAATAGCTCAACCTAACTATTTCAGCAGATCATCGATGTTTCTTCAAACTCAATTTCTCATCAGTGTACACATCCAGAAATTTTGAATACCCTGCCTTAGCAACAGACTTGCGTTCATTCATATTTATCAGTGTTATGCCATTTACTGCACAGAATTATATTCACTGTTTTTTCTCAAAATTTAATAAGTGTCCACTTGCAGAGAACCACTTAGTAATTTTGTGAAAGACATTATTTACAATTTGCTTGAGTGTGATTACTGTACTTGTATCATTAGCAAAAAGAAATAGCTTTGCATCTTCATGAATATAGGGTGGCGAGACATTAATGTATATTAAGACCAATAAGGAAACCGACGGAAATCTGTGGGAAACCGTTCTTGATACCTCATCAGTTAAAGGACTCTGCTGGTTTTCGCAGACTATTTGTACTGTTAATTTCAGCCTTCTGCTTTCTTCCAGTTAAATATGAGTTAAACCATTTGTTCACTGTCCCACTCAATCCACAATACTGAAGCTTGTCTAGAAGAAATTAATGATTCACACCATCAAAAGCCTTTGAGAGGTCACAAAATATTCCAATGGATGAAGTTCGGTTATTCAGTGCATTTAATATTTGATCAGTGAAAGCACATATATAGCATTTTCTGTTGAAAAGTCTTTCTGAAAACCAAATTGACATTTAATTAGTACGCCATTTTTACAGATAAGAGATTCTGCCCCTGAATGCATGACTTTTTCAAGAATTTTGGATAAAGATATCAGAAATAAGACTGGGTGGTAGTTGTTAGCATCAGACCTATCCCCTTTTTTATGCCGTTGTTGAACAACAGGGTATTTCAGTTTATCTGGAAAAATTCATATGTGGCTGAGAATCCTACTTATTTGTTGGGAACAAGCTTTCAGTACTCCGCAGCACAGCAAGAGGTGTAGGTTGGTGTGGAATAAGAAGATACGGTTGAGAGACGGATAAGAGAATAAACGTGAATGCGAAATAAAGGGTGGGGCTACGGGGTTCGTATGTAGCATGTACTTCATCATAAGAGCAAACCAGATGTAAACAAACGCAAGCGCACTGGCTGGTCAGCAGCCGTAGCTCTCTCAAACTGGTGGTGCTCCGCTCTCGGAAGTAGGTCCATCTTAAGTGTTCGGCAGCTTATTACTATGTCAGTGTGGAAGAACCTTTCAGACATTCTGACGTATTAACAGCCATCAACGTCTATCTTAATCGTACTTTACCTACGTAACTTTTATCTTAAAAATCGTGTACAGTCACAGTCTCTGTAACCAGTACTTGTGCTCTGATTGTCTCGCTGTTCATACGTACCGCGAAAATGGACGACACTGCTTCCTGCTTCGTAGTGAAACACGCGCGTGGAACACCGCTAATGGCGAGAAACAAGTAGTTAATGTTCTTCACAAGATTACAGGGAAAAATCAGCTTTTGACTTTTTTTCGAGTAGGACTATGTATCAGAAATAAGGGAAGTGTTAACTGTATGCGTGGCGTGATAGACAGGGTCGTAGACTGACCATCGTGTGTGCCGGCGGGCGGTGGTTCTACGCTCCACGTGGTGCGAAATTTTCTTTGTTCGGTTTGAATACCTAAAGCATTTAAATATGAAACTCATCACATGTACATATACATCTATATGGTTACTCTGCAATTCACACTTAAGTGCCTGGCAGAGGGTTTATCGAACCATTTTCATACTACTTCTCTACCATTCCACTCTCGAATGGCGCGTGCGAAAAAGGAACACTATATCTTTCCGTTCGAGCTCTGCTTTTTCTTATTTTAATATCATGATCATTTCTTCCTACGTAGTTGGGTGTCGACAAAATATTTACACATTCGGGAGAGAAAGTTGGAGATTGAAATTTCGTAAATAGATCTCTCCTCAATCAAGACTGCCTTTGATTCAGTGGCTCTCAGCCCAACTCGCGTATCATATCAGTTACACTCTCAGCCCTGTTTCGCGATAACGCGAAATGGGCTGCCCTTCCTTGAACTTTTTCGATGTCCTCCGTCAATCCTACCTGGTAAGGATCCCATACCGCGCAGCAATATTCCAGCAGAGGATGGACAAGTGTGATGTAGGCTGTCTCCTTAGTGTTCTGCCAACAAAGCGCAGTCTTTGTTTCGCCTTCCCCACAATATTATCTATGTGGTCATTCCAATTTAAGTTGCTCGTAATTTTAATTCCTATGTATTTAGTCGAATTGACAGCCCTAAGATTTGTGCGATTTATCGTATACCCAAAATTACTCGGATTTCTTTTAGTACCCATGTGGATGACCTCGCACTTTTCTTTGCTTAGTGCCAATTGCCACTTTTCTTACCATACAGAAATTCTTTCTAGGTCATTTTGTAGTTGGAACTGATCGTCTGATGACTTTACTAGACTGTAAATTACAGCGTCATCTGCAAACAATCTAAGGGGGCTGCTCAGATATCTCCTAGATAAAGTATGTAAATCAGGAACAGCAGAGGCCCTATGACACTACCTTGCGGATCGCCTGATATCACTTCTGTTCTACTCGATGATTTACCGTCTATCGCCACGAACTGTGACCTCTCTCGGAGAGGAAATGACGAATCCAATCACACAACTGAGACGATACTCCATATGCACGCAATTTGATTAATACTCGCTTGTGAGGAACGGTATCAAAAGCCTTCTGGAAATCTAGGAATATGGAATCGATATGAGATCCCTTGTCGACAGCACTCATTACTTCATGGGAATGAAGAAACATATTTTCTGAATCCGTGTTGGTTATGTATCAAAAAGTCATTTTCTTAAAGGTGATTTATAATGTTAAAGTACAGTATGTGCTCCAGAATCCTCCTGCAAATTGAGGTAAGTGATATGGGTCTGTAATTAAATGGATTACTCCTATTTCCTTTCCTGAGTATTGGTGTGACCTGTGCAACTTTCCAGTCTTCAGGAACAGACCTTTCGTCAAGTGAGCAGTTGTATGTGATTGCCAAGAAAGGCGGTATTGTATCTGCATACTCTGAAAGGAACGTGATTGGTATACCATCTGGACCGGAAGAATTGCCTTTCTTAAGTGATTAGAGTTGTGTCGCAACACCTAAGCTACCTACTTTTATGTCACGCATGGTAACAGCTGCTGTGGTTTTTCAGTGGCGCCACCATCGGTAACTTCTCCATCGCTATCGCGCAGTGACGGTGTTGACTGTTTTTTGCCACTGGTGTACTTTACATACGACCAGAATCTCTTTGGGTTTTCTACCATATTTTGAGACAATGTTTCATTGTGGAAACTATTAAAAGCATCCCGCATAGACGTCCGCACTAAATTTCGAGCTTCCGTGAAACTTAGCCAGTCTTGGAGATTTTGCTTTCGTCTGAATTTGGCATGCTTTTTTCGTTGCTTCTGCAACAGTGTTCTGATGTGCTTTGTGTACCATGATGGATCAGTCCCGTCTCTTATTAACTTAGACGGTATGAATCTGTTGCTGTCGATACTGTATCTTTGAATTTGAGCCATATCTGATCTACACTTACATAATTAGCTTGGGAGGAATGGAGGCACTCTTAGGAAGGCATCAAGCGAATTTTTATCTGCTGTTTTAAATAGATATATTTTGCATATATTTTTAGTGGTTTTGGTTGATATGGTTTTGAGCCATATATGGCAATTAACTTGTGCATCACCAATTTTAAGAAAAATGCACATCTTGTAGTTTACAATTACATATCACACGAAAATTTCTGGTTTTCATTCCAAGTATACATTCTTAATTAGAGAGATATTATGAAAGATTGCAGAAGATGGTTGAAGATAAAACATTACGCGATTAAATTTTATGGAGAAAAATTAAAAAGTACTCTGTTCGAATATGCCAATTGTTTTGTAGGACAGATGTGGTCTCACATGAGCCAGAGTGATAAATGTCTCAGAAAGATGGAAGGCAATTTTGATGGCGTCGAGCACGCTGTACAAATGAAACATTTTTAGAGTTATGGTCGTAACACTGCAGTCTGAACGCGACAGAATTGATATGGAGCCAAGTTAAGGGATGTGTCGCGAGAAATAACAAGACATTACGCTGTCAAACGTACTGCAACTAATGCGCGAAGCTTTGTGACACGGCACTGCCAAACGATGGCGAACTGCAGAACAGCACGTCACGAAAGAGGAGGAGGAAATGTGAACTTTATCTGGCTTGGGGTTCTGTCTCTGATAGACTCGTTATCAACCTAGCTGTACTGAAGTGTGTTCAGCGGTGTCCGATGTGGAAGGAGTTCAGAGATTACCAGACAACTGACTCCGATACCTTCATTGGCTTACATATTTTACTACATTGCGGTACTACAGTGCACCTTTACGCCACACACAGCTCATGTAGAAAAATTACTTAGTCACGAATTTTTATCACTCCTGCTTTTAATTAAAATACTATGTTCGCTAATATCGATGGCATGTTATATTTTCCGTCCGGTCACCTAAGGAGAAAATCACCCGAGTTTTACAATATATTATTTCCTTCTGTTTAAAAATTCACATCCAAAGCTGTATTGTCCTCTGCTCGTCTCTGTTTACGTCTGAACCGCCACTGCTCACACCAGTGCACGTTAGCTGGACCACTTGGCCGGCCAGCGCTGTCAAAGCTAAACGCGCCGGTAAAGCTGTTGCCCCGTATTACAGCACAAGTCGATACGCACAGCATAAAACGAACCCTCATCATCGTACTTGATTGCACTTGTGACCGCTTGGCATCTGCTCCACCTGAAACTAAATCCAAAGAGGTTCCAGCAAACGCGGAAGAGTACATAGTGTAATGTTTACATGAAGTTTAATGTGATGAACGGAGTATAGTCCGATGTCCAGATTTGCAATGTATTCAACGCACTTTGCCGTATGTATCATGCCTTCCAAATGAAAACCTAACACTGCTAGGGCACAACCACGTACCATAAAACAAGACTCCCCACCGAGTGTCCCAGCGATGCCACACACTGGCTTTGACCTGTGTCGCGATTTCACGGGACTCTCTCTCTACTCCCAGTACAGAGGCAGAACACAACACTGACGTTTGTTTCCCTCCCACGTTGTTGCTTGGAAGGCAGGGTGTGCTGACACGTTTCTGCAGCTGAGACTGAAAGGGCAGTTTGTCATTTGGTGAAGTGTATGAATGTGCTGTGATGGAAACAAACTAAATAGTCCTTCTTACTACACGTATTTTACGCATACTGTATTTTGGTGAGTCGTTTATCCGGCATTTTCGTCGTCGGTCAAAGAAGATGGGCAGCGGTAGCAACAGGTGCAGTATTTTCTTATTCCTAGTGTGGACACATCTCGTAGAGTACTGGTCCGTATTTCCTTTCACGAAATTCGTGCAGCAAGAATCGTCATGTGCTGTTAAATGTGCATTCAGTCTGCGTCGGAAAACAATATCTTTACTATTCACTCTTTAGGTGTTTCTTCTGATAATGTGATCTTCTGATGCAAACCTGTAAAGTGCTATATGGAACCCAGAATTCAAATGATGGTTCACTCACCAGTATAAAAATCAACAAACAGAAATAAATTTGTCATCTGGATGGAAATTTCATTTTTAGCTACGTAATGCATACGAAGTTGTACGGAGAATTTTCCCGTCATTTACAATTAGCGGGAAGTCAGTGAATTCTCCCATGACTTCAGTTGAGTCGTGTTGTGGTTGGTGGGAAACAGCAGTCGCAGTAGACGCCAGGTTACATTCAGTTTCCTCGAAGTTTAAGTGGTGCATTTCGTAGTCCTTACTTACTAAATTGCACGCCTCGAAACTCTTAGTGATACGTTTTAGGATACATAGATATTGGAAAACTGAAACGTCCTTCGCAATTGTGCAGTCCAGGCATGCAGTACGGAGCATTGGACAGCGTCTCCAGTACTTGGAGCTGGAACAACGGTTCTGCTCGCTTGGTCGGCTGTGTTCCTGTGAAGACAAACAAAGGAAATGGCGGAAGACCAGACTTTATGTGGGCCGTCAAGAATGGTTAAAAAAAGAAACTTATCGCACTGTTACCCCGTGAGTTGACGACATTTGCACGTGACCGTTATAATTATTTATGCATCAAAAAGTAGTCATTTGTCATGGCTGATAATGCATATGAGGTCCTAAATTCCGTATTATGAAACAGCACCGTTTCAGGGCAACAGTACATGGAAGATATGTAAAAACACGTCACTTTCTTTCGGATGTGTTATAATCAGACGTCATATAAGGACGTATCGGCTGCTAAAGCCTTCATTACATTCAGTTTACGGTGCGGGGGCTGATCTTCCAGCGGTTGTAAGCATTGAGTTACAGAGCAGAGGGTGGCTACGGAGGTGACTCGCGTCCTACCATCTCACCTTCACGTTTGCAAAGGTTCTGAGACTTCTTTATTAAGTTAATTGCAGTTAGTTCTTAAATATTCGATATTCTGTACATATAGTAGTTCCCTTTCTCTGCCGGCCGTAGTGGCCGTGCGGTTCTAGGCGCTTCAGTCTGGAACCGCGTGACCGCTGTGGTCGCAGGTTCGAATCCTGCCTCGGGCATGGGTGTCTGTGATGTCCTTAGGTTAGTTAGGTTTAAGTAGTTCTAAGTTCTAGGGAACTGATGACCTCAGAAGTTAAGTCCCGTAGTGCTCAGAGCCATTTGAATCATTCCCCTCTCTCTCCGGACGTGTGCGTATCATGTCTGCGTTGTCATTGTCAATGATTTACAAATCTACATATTAAGTGTGAAACTCGCAAATCCGAACAAATATTCACACGTTGATCATCTGGCAAAGCTAATTACCATTTAAAATAAAAAGCATAGAACTGACTGACACATTTGCAACAGAATAAAAAGGTGGCGTAGTCTCAGCTATACAAAAAATTTAGCCATATGTGAAGTGTACAAAATACAATTTACCGGCTAGTTTTTCTAGGCCACTTCTTTCTCAGACAAAAATCTCCCATTAAAGTAACTCTTCAACCACTTACATTACGCTTTTCTTGATTTTATTACATCAAATGCTACAGATAGTGACGTGTTTCGAGAGGTGCTAGCTATATTGTTTCGAAACGGCTTTACTTACTGGACACAAGGCAAGTGAGCTGATGGTTTACCTCACTTGTTAGAATGGCTGCCCCCCTTTTTTTTCTGACTACGGACCAACTCCACACATCAGTTTTCAGATGATTTAAAAATTTTATTTTCTTGAAAAACTTGAATGAGCAGAATATTGGAATCTGTGCAGGCTGGCTTAAGATTCTTTTTGCTTGTAAATCCGTTATTGGTCTCACTGTTGGTGTTGATGTAGGCGTATTAGCAAAAGCAGTTGGCACAACTTTTTCAGTAAGTTTCGGAGCTAATTCTTGCCAACATTATAATGTCTCCCTTATCCACAGCCCGGTCGACATGAATGCAAAACTTATGGCGTCAAAATAACGTCACGTTTGCAGAAACTCCTGTGAACTGTAGGTTGCCCTTAACACAGCTGCAAGATCACACTCTACGGAAGACGAAATACACTACTGGCCATTAAAATTGCTACACCAAGAAGAAATGCAGATGATAAACGGTTATTCATTGGACAAATGTATTATACTAGAACTGCTATGTGCTTATATTTTCACGCAATTTGGGTGCATAGATTCTGAGAAATCAGTACCCAGAACGACCACCTTTGGCCGTAATAACGGCCTTGATACGCCTGGGCATTGCATCAAATAGAGCTTGGATGGCGTGTACAGGTACAGCTGCCCGTGCAGCTTCAATACGATACCACAGTTCATCAAGAGTAGTGACTGGCGTATTGTGACGAGCCAGTTCCTCGGCCACCATTGACCAGACGTTTTCAATTGGTGAGAGATCTAGAGAATGTGCTGGCCAGGGCAGCAGTCGAACATTTTCTGTATGGGCCCGTACAGGACCTGCAACATGCGGTCGTGCAGTATCATGCTGAAATGTAGGGTTTCACAGGGATCGAATGAAGGGTAGAGCCACGGGTCATAACACATCTGAAATGTAACGTCCACTGTTCAAAGTGCCGTCAATGCGAACACGGGGTGACAGACGTGTAACCGATCACACCCCATACCATCTCGCCGGATGATACGACAGTACGGCGATGACGAATACATGCTTTCAATGTGCGTTCACCGCTATGTCGCCAAACACGGATTTGTAAACACAACCTGGATTCATCCGAAAAAAATGTTTTGCCATTTGTGCATCCAGGTTCGTCGTTGAGTACACCATCGCAGGCGCTCCTGTCTGTGATGCAGCATCAAGGGTAACCGCAGCCATTGCCTTCGAGCTGATAGTCCATGTTGCTGCAAACGTCGTCGAACTGTTCGTGCAGATGGTTGTTGTCTTGCAAACGTCCCCATCTGTTGACACAGGGATCGAGACGTGGCTGCACGATCCGTTGCAGCTATGCAGATAAGATGCTTGTCATCTCGACTGCTAGTGACACGAGGCCGTTGGGATCCAGCATGGCGTTCCGTGTTAGCCTCCTGAACCCATCGATTCCATTTTCTGCTAACAGTCATTGGATCTCGACCAACGTGAGCAGCAATGTCGCGATACGATAAACCGCAATCGCGACAGGCTACAATCCGACCTTTATCAAAGTCGGAAACGTGATGGTACGCATTTCTCCTCCTTAAACGAGGCATCATAATGTTTCACCAGGCAACGCCGGTCAGCTACTGTTTGTGTATGAGAAATCGGTTGGAAACTTTCCTCATGTCAGCACGTTGTAGGTGTCGCCACCGGCGCCAACCTCGTGTGAATGCTCTGAAAAGCTAATTGTTTGCATATCACAGCATCTTCTTCCTGTCGGCTAAATTTCGCATCTGTAGCACGTCATCTTCGTGGTGTAGCAATTTTAATGGCCAGTAGTGTATTAATAATAATAGTAACCTCAGAGTTTTTCAGATGATCCAGTTATCTGTGATGTATTGTGTGCAAGAAGCTGCATAAATATTCAGTCAGATCTTGATCAGAATTCAAAGCGGTGGAAAAACGGCAACTTGATTTAAATGTTCATAAATGTAAGACTGTGCCTCCACAAAACGAAAAAAATGGTATTCTATGACTATAATATCAACGAGTCACTGTTGGAATCGGCCAACACATAAAAACTACCTGGTATGAAATGGAATGACGACATACGCTTAGTTGTGGGTATAGCTGGTGACTGACTTCCGTTCACTGGAAGAATACTGGCGGAGATCAGTCAGCCTACAAAGGACTTTGCTCACAAACCACTCGTACCACCGGTTCTAGAATGTTGCTAAAGTATGTGGGACCCGCACCAAATAAGACTAACAAGGGATACTGAACGTATGCAGAGAAGGGCAGCACGAATTGTCATGGATTTGTTTGAGCCGTTGGAGTGTAACCGAAGTACGCAAGTAACTGAACTTCCAGACTCTTCAAAGACACACCCAAACTATCCCGAGGAAGTCTATTAACAGAGTTCCAAGAAGCGCCTTTAGATGGTAATGCTAGGAATATACTTACAACCCTCTACGTACCGCTCAGATAGGGATAGTGAGGATAAGATTACAATAAGTACTAAGCGTTCAGAGGCATTCAGTCATTCTTCCCGCGCTCCATACGTGAATGTAACAGGAACAAACCCTGACAACTGGTACTGTGGGACGCACTCTCTGCCACGGTCGTTTGTAGAGCATGTAGATGTATATGTAGATGCAAATGTAGATGCTGTTTAGCATCGTATTATCACAGCGTCTTCCGTAGTTTCGGGCAATTCTCGTTTTCATTTTCTTTTCTTTTTTCATCGCAGTGCATCTTAGTTTTCGTTACATCACAGACGCAGGGTTTCTGCTGCAGATTTCTTCTGCACTTTCTCGAGCCGGCCTATTCATCCACAGTTGTTCCTACTTGTACTTCGGTCGATTCCAAGTTGAGCTCCGATTTTCTCTTTCAAAGTTACCTAATGCTGTTTCTAATTTCAGCTCGCAAGTACTGTGGATTCCTATAAAATTTTAATGATTCCAGTTTAAGTGGATTGGCTGTAGCTATTTGTTATGATTTGCCTAAGGCTTCTGTGCATGTACTGTATTTGCAACATCGAGCGTTTCCTTAACTGTACTTTCCAGTTCCAGAACTCCTGCTGTTTATTCGCTCCCAAGTGTCTCGATAATGTCCGCACTTGGCTTACATACAGGATGGCGCACGAAATGTGTTACCATTTTGTTTTTGAATATAAACTTTGTCAATACAATCTGAAAGGAACATACACTACAATGACGAGCCGTCCATGGAGATTTGTTCTAACTGAGCACATGCTCAATATGTCCGCCATTGGGGAGCCAATTTTGTCCGTCATTGAAGCGACCTGGAAGCCTGAGTGAAATGATCTCCACGTCGAAATGCTCATGTAAAAACTCACAGTCCAGACCTCAATCCATGTGACTTTCTTCTTTGGGGGTACCTAAAGGAAAAAATTTCCCCGAAACGTCCACTTGATTTAATGGAGCTCAGAAAACTTATTTTTCAAGCTTGCACTGAAATTGCGGAAGACATGTGCCGTAGGTAATCACTAACTTCAGTATTCGTTTGAAGGAAGGTCGGAAACGAAATGGTGGACGTATTGAATATGCGCTGAGTTAGAACAAATCTCCATGGGCGGCTCTTCATTGTAGTATATGTTCCTGTCAGATTGTATTGACAGTAAAGTTCATATTCAAAAACAGAATGGTAACACATTTCGTGCGCCACCCTGTATGTTGCCAGTGAACATGGGCATTCGTTTTAGTAGATTAAAGAATTCCCTATGATCACCATCAGTCACATTCCCCATGCTCCTGTTCTAGCCACCTGGCAACCAGCCTTTCCCGCTCACTCTTTTCTGTTCTCCTTCTATCCCACTTAACCTGTTTCCTGCCTCTCCAAGTGCCGCGAGGTTTGAGGCGCCGTGTCACGGATTGCGCGGCCCCTCCCGCCGGAGGTTCGAATCCTCCCACGGGCATGTGTGTGTGTTGTTCTTAGCATAAGTTAGTTTACATTAGTTTAAGTAGTGTGTAAGTCTAGAGACCGATGGCCTTAGCTTCTTCAAATTGCGCAGTGTCGCCCTTGATTTTAAGTTCTGAACGTTTCTTCCATATCATCATCAATTTCTGAGCTCAGTGATTCTACTGTAGTCGTTAGGGTGCCATATTCGGCAACTAAATCTCAGTTCAGCTCCTCCTTTGACGCCAGCAAGTCTGCAGTCTGCCTTTAACTCTTCGCTGTGTGCTTATTTTTATCAGCGTGGCCAAATTGGCCAATCATGTTCTGCTCAGAGCTACATGCTCTGCTGCCCTCTGTTCACTTATCGTTGCTTCAGCCTCGCCCGCACTCACACTTAGTAAATTGTGCACTCGACCCGAAACACTGCTAGCTGTGAGTGGAACAGGCTGTGCACATCCTAAATCTAAACATCTCCGCTGCACCACTGAAGTCTGGCTCACTTATTTGCCTCGCATCGGAGGAACCTGCTGTTTCATTTTGCACATTTTCGTCGCTAAAAGTGGGGAGAATATGTCCCTACACTTCTCTGTACCTTCGAAGTCTCTTTTCTAGGCATTTCGTCTACTCACCACCTTTTTTTCTTTTCTCCTCGTACTGCTTTTGGAGCGACTACACGTAATTATTTTTGAATAACGCAAATGAAAATCTTATACTGAAAAAACAATATCTGAAACAGATTCACTTAAATAACAAGCTAAATTTTTACTAAGTTCATCACACTGGCTAAACAGGAGCATTCGTCACACGCAACCTAATAGAATGAAAATGAGCTTCACACGCAATTCCCAGCGCAAAATTATCGTCACACGAGCATTAATTACATTTAAAAAACTCCACAATGAAAAGGATTACGACGAAAAGCTCCCGGAGTACCATAGACACACTTCACACAAAATTCAAAACAAACAAAGACGACACTTTCATAAAGCAAGCAACAACGCTGATCAACCACAATGAAGTATTTGTGTGAGATCTGTAGAAAATAAAATTTACGTGTTAGTGCACCCTAACAATGTCACAGCATCAACGTAAGATCCCTGGGGTGACCGAAATCCTGTGCAAAAGGGTCTCGCCATTATGAAGGCTACCTGTTCTCCGCAAAATTTAGATTTAATGGCAAAGTCGGTGTTCCGAATGAAACCTGTTCCTGACTTCAAATACCAACAACCACCAGGCAAACAGAGGTTATTTTCGTTTTCGTTTCATTGAGCACGCACCAGACACACAAACTTAGATTGTGGCTGAAATTCGTTCAAGTACTGGAAAAATAGCCGAGAAAACCACCACCTGTCAGGCTGTTGTATGAGCTAAGGAATGAAATATCCTCGTACTGGATACACAAGACAACATATTACAATTTTATTGATTGATTGCTATTAAGGGAAGATAAGAACTGAATGATTTGAGGGAGCTTGACTAGGAAGCAGAGTGGCTCTATGAGGTGGTATGTAAAGAGCCACTCGACGTTTATGTCTGAATTAAAACACACGAAAATATTAAATGGTGCTTAAACTTCGACATATGGTACGTGTCTCTCGAATGCGGAACCCAATCTGCCAAATATGGGGTAGGATTTACTTGATGCAGACACTGACCATCCATACATTATATAGTTTTGAAGAATGCTTGCTTGTTCTGCTTTTAAGTACACTGGGACAGAGAGCAACTACTTTCGGCAGTCAACTTCTGAGGACAAAGGCCCATTGCAAGAATTCACTATGAATCCAATAATTAGACAGTACAATTACTGAATAAGAGCACCTCTACTCTGTACTTGACAAAGAATTTTATGTTCGTTTTTGGCCTCTAATATGAGACACACAGCTCGTGTGGGGAATGAAGTGGTTCTAGCACTACACATTCCACCCTCCAAAGGGACTTCACAGTTGAAAATATTCTTTCCACAACAATATTTGTGTATAGTACAGCAGGAGCAAAATTCACAAGCGTGTCTATATTTTTACATGAAGTACCTGTACTTTTAAGTGTGTGGAATATATCACACAGTCTCTTAACTGTTTCCAAATTAGCTTTTTCCAATTCCTCAAATTTCTGGGATACAATGTTCACGCATCGTATCTCGTCTGAAATGTTGCACATTAGTCTACTGCCTTAAGAATTATCAGAAAATTTAAAAGTTCAGCCCAAGAAACAGTATTTTTTTTTTTTTTGTGTTATCCAATGAGATGATTTCAGAGGTTGAGGTGGAGAACTCTACTTTCCCAAACAAGTCACAAAAGTGTCTTAGAATTGGTAAAAGGCTCGTATTTTGACTGAGTGAAAGTACCTTCTTTTCCAAGTTAATTAAAATGGTATTATTTCTTGAAGCAAGCTGAAACTGTGGTTATTTCCAACTTTTGGATTGAATTTAAAAAAACATTTTCAATGGGCATTGTGTGAAATGAAGCAAAAGAAGTGACTGTCGGTTCTCGAAAATTTGTTTCAGCAACGTGGGACATGTATTCTGAGATAGAAAACAAGATTTCAAAGGTTCATACATGTCAATAACTTTTGTAACTCCTGGTAACAATGACAACCATCTAGTTTTAATACTACCAAGAACTTTCCCGTGTCCAGTATCAACGAAATCACAGAAAGATTTCAGTTGGTCCACACGTTGAGGGTAAATGTGTGTCGTGCTCAGTGTAACTTGAAGTTAAAGTAGTACGTGAGCCCAGGCACCGATGACCTCAGCATTGATATCCCTGTAACGTTCTTTAACGACAACTTGTCACACTCGTCCGTCATTTTTGGAGTAGGAAATGATCGATACGAATCGCGAAGCTCGCGCGTAAGTCACTGGCACTCAGCACGATGACGGAAGATGTTGTGTTCACACCTCTCCTCATCCCGTGACCAAAATGCAGCGTCTTTGTTCCATCTTTGCGTTCACCAAAAGCGGTACTGGGAAATCGGTTTACGAAATCCGGTTTTTGGGGCGCCAGGCGAAGGGGGTGTGTGTTGCCAGCTGTATAGCGCGGTTCGAGATAACTGACTGCGGCGTGGGTGGGACGCAGGCGGTCCGGCAGTGCCGACACAGACGTAGACGCCCTGCTGCAGCCGTTCCCTCGCCTGCCGCGCGAGCTGGCAACGCCGCCCCGTGACGTCAGCGCTGGGTGGGGCAGCGGGCTGTCTGTGCGGTCCAGTTGTGACGCAGCAGCCTGGAGGAAAGCAGCGTGCGACGTTGTCCTGGGGGCCCAGACATAGTTTGTGTATCTTGTGTCTCCACGGGAATACCTCAGAAAGGTAAGGCAGGAATTTATGGGAGCGGCGGATGTTCTGCACGCTTTTGTGTGGTTTTTATCGCGTAACTCACTTACTGCTCTTGTCTAATACTTTGTCTTAATTTGAAAAATTACGACCGCTACGAACAAAGGGGGTGGCTAACAGTGTGTTAAATTACCGTTTTGAGTGTTCAGTACTTTATAGGTCGTTACTTGTGGTATTGCTCCAGTCTATGAAAACTTGAGCGAGAATAACGTGGAACGAATGGAAAATAACGCCACATTCAGTCGGCTAGTGTTTCGGTGTGCCAGTGTAGATTTTCACGGAATTCACGTACAACAGGCATTTAAAATGAAAGCCTCGCGTTCTTGATTATGTTCGTAGGACGCAAGTTTACGAAAACCATCAAACGCAGAACTTTGCAGTAAGCGAGTTTTAGTGCGACAAGGCGTGTAGCGCCTTGCAGGCGTGGCAGAAATTTATTTTTTAATGTTTCGCGTAATGTGGCCGAATTCAGACATGTAAAATGTTGTCAAGATGTACTCATTCAGAGGTATAATCTTAAATTGCAGTTGTCACACAGTAAGAGAAGTACCGCAGTTGGAAACATTGCGCGTCGCGAGGTAACGTGACTAAGGGCGCTGAAATACGCGGACGTTAGTCAGGCAGTATTTCAGAATGAGGGCAGTTATCGACTTCCAAGAAACTGCACGCAAGACTACGAGAACTGGAGAGATTTTTCCGCTACCCCCCTACTCCGGCCACGTTGTCGCTGTTCATGGAGTCAACTTAGACATCAGACGTATCGTTGTAGTTTGTCAGTACCTAGCTATTCGCGACGCAGTTTGCAGACAGTATCCCCACACCCTGTAGGGTATCTGCAAAAATTACATCGTCGTACGGCCCACACTACAGTAGACATGACGTGTCAAAAATTTAGACGCGCGATAAAAGGGCTTTTCTTTAAAAAGGAGCGCAAATTAGCCAGATTGTATTCACCCAGTATTTCAGAATGAGCACTTGCTTTCGAACACACATTCAGAACAATTTCAAACCGTTTGTAAACTTTATCTCGCTTACATGCTTAACGTCACATGTTACACACGTAAACTCGTCTGCAAAGTAATCAGACGTAGGAAGCTGTTTCGTGCGTGGGCGTTGCGGATCCTGAAATCCATTCGCGAATCACAACTCGTGGCGTGACGCCGACACGCTTGTGGCGATGAGACGCAGCACTCGCGTTCATTTCCGTATTTTCACAATTTTCTGGAATTAAGGTTATGGTCAACGAGCAATCTGTAGCTTTCCCCAACACCCTCATTACAAATAGGCGACCATCTGCGTAGTAGTTGGCGAATTCTTGAGAATTTATCGTAATGTTTGTGCTTCACGAAATAAACATTTCGTATTTTTTATCGCTCTGTCACGTCTCCTCGTTTGTGATTTGCTGATGAAATTTTTTAGCACTCTACAACGCTGCATCGCTTTGTTGGGCTGTTCTCGTGTTACTATTTGTCTGATGAGAGAGCCCGGTGTGTCGACAAAGCAACGCGTCAGCCATCTGTGAGGCGCGCCGTGTTGTGTGCGGCCTGCGCTTCAGTCGTGTATTATGTGAGGGAGGAATGAATGTCGGTGATTCTGACGCCGTCACTTACCAGCTTCTTTATTTGAAGTTCAAATTACACGATTAAAGTGCAGTGTAAATTTGTTCTTAGTTTCCGTCAGAGGGCTGAATCACGTCAAAATTATTTGTGGGGGCATTTGCTAATTATGTTTGACAGAAACCTACAGTAAACATTATTTCGTTTAGCCAGATACTCTTACAGAAGCCTTACCCGTTATTGATGGTAAGTCCCAGTTTCGGAATCGTGGGTGGCCACTGAATTCGCATTTACAGACACTTCGGCATGACAAAGTACTGAACACGACCCGTCTTGAAGAGTTCAAAAATGCCACGTGTCAGTTAGACTGCACATCGTCATAAAACGCAAATTTGAATACCAAAACCATAAAATTGACAATTTTATCTTCGGAAACAGGTAGATCAACACGACGACTGTTCAGTGTGCTCCCCTCATCCACTGCCAGCAAAGAACGCGTGACGTCACGGAAAAGTGACTGTCGTCACACGTGAGGGACTTCCTGGCACTTGCCCGCGAAAGGCAAAGGTCCCGAGTTCGAGTCTCGGTCGCGCACACAGTTTTAATCTGCCAGGAAGTTTCATATCAGCGCACACTCCGCTGCAGAGTGAAAATCTCATTCTGGAAACATCCCCCAGGCTGTGGCTAAGCCATGTCTCCGCAATATCCTTTCTTTCAGGAGTGCTAGTTCTGCAAGTTTCGCAGGAGAGCTTCTGTAAAGTTTGGAAGGTAGGAGACGAGGTACTGGCAGAAGTAAAGCTGTGAGTACCGGCCGTGAGTAGTGCTTCGGTAGCTCAGTTGGTAGAGCACTTGCCCGCGAAAGGCAAAGGTCCCGAGTTCGAGTCTCGGTCGGGCACACAGTTTTAATCTGCCAGGAAGTTCCATACGGAAGGTAGTTTGAAGTCACTGCCAACTATAACTGTATGAGTAGCGTACCTATTTGTGATGACTCAAGTTTTCTTTCAACTGTTCAGCAACTGTTTCGTCTGATACCGGGGGTCGGCAAAAGGAGCCAGTTATTAATTTATTTAGGTTGTCGAATATAACCTCTGCCCACACTTAGTCACAGGAACTATCTGCTTCAATGTAACTTGTGAGTTGGAACAGGCATTACATTATTTTTCCCTACGTGGTGCTTCTTGTTTCTGTTGCAGTGCAGATCATTATAATTTCGGCTTTTCCCTCCAAAACCTAGGATGTTTTCTCTGTGACTCTGTAAATACCAGAGCTAAACAATGTAGAACAGCGTACGTTACAAGCATAGCATTCTGTATTACTACAGTTCGTTATTTCTAACATTTTTAAAAATGTACGTAGACTTTAGATGACATGTCAATTATAGTTCTTATCTCTATTTAGTAGCGTATTTTCAGTCATGTTTTGAACATTGTCCCGCTACACTTGATTAACTAATGTTTCGCCGCAAGAGATAAGTAGGCACATTGCAGTGACCAAAAAGAAATGATTAGCGTACATTCGCACTCTCTTTTACATCTTTCCGTTCTTGTTGTTCCCATACCAATAGACTGTTTCCATCTCAATAAGTAAGCGTGAAAGGAAGCTACCGTACAGAGGGATCTGCATTTATACTTGGCACAACTAATCACATACTGACTTAGTCGTCGGTATTCCTTTCGTTTCCCAAATGTTATAAATGTTTCGATTTCGGAGAAGCAGCTCTGTATTTCCCCGAGATGTCGATGGAGGTCCCTTACGTACTGGTTGCATCGAGTAAGACGTGAAGACGGCGGTTCGAAAGCGGACAGAGGTAGTACGAGGAAGGGCGTCCCTAACCTGAGGGATCGCTAGTCAAGCTACCTGGCGAAGGGGCAAGTGTGGCAAATGTCCGGCGTGGCAAATGTCCGTCATTCGCTGTACCACTGGCTGCTTGTAGTCTCAAGTTGAGCCACTCGCAGAGGTCCATCGTGGGCTGTGACTGCTGTATGGCGGCGAAACTTGGTATGCTAATGCGCCCTTGCGGAACCGATTTACACCGCAAAGAAATGTTCGCATATCTAATGCATTGGGAACGGAATGTGGACAGCAAGGGACAAACAAGTGAGAAAGGCAGAATGTCGATATTATTAACCGCCACTTGCAGAACTTGTTCAGTATGATCACCGGAGACTTCCGCGAGGTGACAGATTCGGACCTGGTATTGGAATTGATTTCCTCCGGCGCCAACTGGTTTCGCGTTAACGCTTTAGCATGTCTACAGTATTTCGCTGCCTTACCATACTCAGACCACAGTGGACTTGGGTCAGTAGCTGCATTTTACTTACAAGCACCCGGTACTTGAATGTCTCAGACGGAGAAAAAAAAGGTTCGTGAAAATTTCGCTGTCGCCTTGGTGCCCATGTGGTCATAAACCATTTAGTAGTTAATCAGTTTAAAAATCTGCAGTTTTCTCAGACTTCCGTCGTGTGTTTCACTTTTCTCAAAGCATCAAGGCTCTGCAAGTACCCGTATTTCCAGTACAGGCGGCTGCCTGAACTGGAGCAGCTCGCAGCTGCTGATAGCGGCCGTCGACATTGACCCGTGGCGTAATGGTGTGCTGCGTGACGTCACACGGATACAACAGAACGCGTGGCTGCTATATTATTTGTAAAGTGTGTTGTGGAGAAGTGATCCGTTGCTTAGCCAGAGTTCTGGTACAGGTTGTCAGGTTACAGTATGGTTGTCACTCAGCGGAGCCAAAGAAATGAAATGTTACAGTAACAATTTTTGTGTGGCACGTATTTCACGCATGTTAGCTTTCGAAGAGTGTTCTATGTCCGTTTTGGTGATGCACAGTTGGAATCGGCAGGTTCAGTGCTGGGCACCGCTTGTCCCTAGTGTGGAGGCAGGTTTACACCTGTGCAACTTTGCGTGTGCGAGAGACGCACGCAGCCTGTGCAGTCTGTGCAGCCGGCCAGCCGCGCACGCCCCCGACACGTGAGCACGGCAGCCAGCGGCAGACCCCACTCTCCGGACGAGTACAGACCGCGCTCTCCCGTGCACGGTGTTTTTTGTCTGTTTTTTGTACTGCGTCTCACTGTTAACGTTCCTGTGTTTCGCGCCCTTTCAAATTTTCGCAAGCTCATTGGCCGAGTGGTCTAAAAAGAAACAAAATGGCTCTGAAGATCATCGTGCATACATACCTGTGTGCCCTTACAATTAATCACTCCTGCGCCTAATACTTGATTCACAGAATCTGGTACTTTTTGAACGCGCTTGGTTACACTTCACGTGCTGACTTTAATCCCAGTACATACACTGTGTACCTTACTGTTGGGAATCTTTCCGTAAGCAATGAAAGATAATGTACGTAAATGATGAGTATATGCCTACTTCTACTGAACCCATATTACTCCTCTGTGGTACACAAGTTAATTATGTACGTACATGTAACCGATGCAGTTCCGCGTGTTACTGACGTATACAAAGACGCAGTATCGTTAATACGTCGAGTGTAAGTGTTTGAGTTCTAAAATTGGATGTAGAAGTTCGTTATGTGGAGAGCCAAGTACGGAAAACCACTGCACCAATGGCTTTATTCTTCTTCCAAAATAATGCTGAGAAATTTATACACAAGTGCTTTCTAACGCGTAAATACCTAGTGTATGGTGAGCTGTCAGTGTTGCTGTTCATTAACTTGTAATTCACGCCCTACCTACCCTTAGTTCACTTACAGTGTCTCTCGTTTATTGAAGATTAAACTGCTTAATACTTGGGCAAATCTGCTGATAGCAAATATCGTTCTCCTTACTGTTCATCAAAATATGTCCCCGAGCTTCATGTCTTCTTTCTTTTGTCGTGTAAATTTTGCCAACTCCAAGGAAACAAGACGACTGGCAAATCAGGGATTTCAGTCCCCTTATCTGTCAGTTTCAAACAGCTGTTTCTCTTTCTTTTTCTCTTACAGCAATTAGTATTCCATATTTCTTTATACTTACCGCGTGTACAAATTATTTCCTCTTTTTTACTTATTTACATAAAAATATGCGAATAATCGTTACCACCTAGATGGACGTAAAACATGAAAATTATATCTATGGACGGTTAGTCTCTAAATTGGCTAAAAGAGAATTACTACCATCTTTGTAGCCTCTTTTTTATGTAGATGCTTTAAAAATATATTCATTACATGATGAACGGTGCAGTTTCTTATAAACTCACGCAAAGATTAACGTGACTTTTCTCGACCGAAATATTTCAGACAGGACTAAAGAAAACGATGGCGTCAACTCTTGACAGTTTTTGTGTAGTGATCCACAGTGCGGACCTTACTGTAGTTAGTTTCTTACTGTAGTTAGTTTCTCACTGTGCTTAGTTTGAAGCGTCAGAAATTAAACTTGGTATATGAACCTAAAGTAAGTACAGCTTGCGGGGATGACGTCATACAGCGATATTCTGCGCGGTTATACTGTAAGAATTCGTACCTGTAACGACATTTCGAGGGATTTTTTTCCTTGCTCTTGGTTCAATACAAAGCCACTAAATGTGGCACCAGTGCTCCGGTAGTATAAAACCGAATACGGCGACCGGTCAGTCTCTTCTGCATCAACGAATCAGAGCGCAGACAACAGCCACTTACTGGGAACTGTTGAAAGTGACCAGCGCAAATATATAAGGGTTACTGCAAAAAACAGCCGCCACAGAATAAGTTCCGGCCAGCGTACTCGGCGCAGCACAAGGGAACAGACGGGGAAAATTTAGGTTCCTCTTCCGCCCACGAATGGCGCGTGGGTAGCGTGATCCTCGGTAAGGCGTCTTTATTGGCCGCAGTTTCTCGATTTTTCTCGTCGACGTCATTTCGCTGCAAGCCTGGAAGCTTCGAGGAGACGCGCTGGCACGGCGGAACAGCGGTTTGTGGGCAGGAAGCGGGCGCCCGCGCAGTGCAGACAACTGCGGGTCGCCAGTCCAGGGTCAGCGGGTGACGTCACGCGGCGAGGCTGGTGGAAACCGGCTGCTGCGAGCACGCGGTTGGGTGGCGGGGGTGGTGGGGGAGGTGGGCGACGGCGGCAGCAGCAACACTGACGTCACGGCGCAGCGAAGAGCGGCTTCGGTGAACAAAGTACCCACCACCACATTCCGCAGAGTCGTCTCAGGTTTGGATCTGTAGGTGGTTACTTAGTTTTACTGCATGCCCCATCACGATATTAATTTTGTGGTGCTTTAGGTTTAGATTTGATTGATACACGAGAAGTGTGTTGGAAAGGAGCACTATAACGTATTACGGTTATGTACATGAGGGTATACAGTTACATTCATGACGGTGCATTTTGTGCGCTTCATATCGTTTGAAAGCGATGTTTCACGCTGAGCCGGGAAACATTGGTGCGTAAAAAATGTGTACGCCTAAAAAATGTGACGCCACAGGAAGTTTTCAGGCAGAAGAACGTTTCCTTCAACTTGGCCGATCTGCTCGTCGGTGGAGATGACCCGAAGTTACGGGGGCGGCGCAAACACCGAGAGAAGGTAATTAGCGACTCGGCCGGGAATCGAACCTGGGACGCTAACCACGGACTGCGGACACTGCTGCACCGACCGTGAACACGAGTCGGTCTGGGATACGCTGTGTGGCTGTGTGGGGCTCACCACCTCTCTTCCCTGTTACAAGTAGCCAGTGTTTAGAAATTCTTCCGTTCATTACCGCCTTGACAACGTCGCGTTTTGTCTCTACGGAGCTGGGGGGGGGGGGGGGCGCCAAGGGGTGGATGTGAAGATATTGTACAAAACAAAAATGTACTCGCATTTTGACCTAGAACATAGGAATTTCTTCTCAGATGGGTCTCTGATGAGAGCCGTGCTGTCCGTTCAACGGAAACAAAGATTGTTTTTTGCGGCATGGTATATCCGCTGACAAACTTGGGGGTCACGTTATTCCGTTTACACTTGTTAATAAATGAAATGGCCATTCTAGTACTCGAAATTATGTAGGAAAATATTACAAATCGCCTACTTTCAAAAAGAAATTCATAGCTCATATCCTCAACAACAGAATTGTGGTTGTGGAATTGCATACAAAGAAAGATTAATTAAACGAGAAAGCTTATTTGTTGTATCTTGAAATATTGACGCACTATTCGAAGTCTTCCAATTATCAAATAGATGATTTTTGGGCACAGGCCACTGATGTCATTGCCAAACAGAAAGAAGAAATCGCTGCAAGGCATGCGAAAAAACTGTCAAATTTGTCCAAGGGTGTTATCAGAGGTAACCAACAAGGATGTTCCAATAATACAGGTTTCACACACACGTTCTGTGAACGTGTTATTAATAAAACTTCTATGATGTTTTCAACAGCTAAGACGCAGTTACTGTCCAAAGCGCAGAAATTCAATATCGCACCTGCGATTAAAGAACCACACGTGGTAGACAATTTCATAGTAGGCCTTAAATTAGGTTTGGAGTGTACCAAAACGCCAAAGAAAGTTCAAACGCGGTTTGGCTAATAATCCTGTAAAATCTTAGAAAATGATCTGTCGCTCAATCAAAGCATTACGTTATAGACCGGTGAAAAGTATTAATCGTAAACTGGAGAATAATGGCGCTCTAATTACGAAAGCCGATAACGGGAACTCGTTAATTATAGCTTCCAAAGCGGAATACGTAGAAAAAACAGGCATTTTCGATCAAAATGGCATTACTCCCATCGAATCAGATCCTACTCAAGCGTTACAGAAAGAGAAAAAGAACAGGTTTGCAGAACACTAATAAATTAATAGGAGTGTTTCTAAAGAAATGACTCTTGAATATGAACCCGAAGCCTCCCAGACTAACGAGACAATTCAACGTTCACAAAAACTTCCATGCGATACGTCCGATCGTGGACAGTACAAATAGTACGTACCACAAGCTGGCTATCTGTTTACATTACAAAATTAGCGACAACTTCGCTTTCCGGAAAAATTACTTTCAGAAACTCTGTCGAATGGCAAATGAACTGAATAACGTAATCTGCCATGCCACATCGAGCTGGCCCCCTTTGAGGTTTCCAGCCTCCGCACCAACGTACCTGTAGATCGGACTTACACTTCCATAAGAAATTGTCAGATATTGAAATTGATGTGCTCATGAATCTCCTGCGCATTGTTTTGAAATACAATTACTTTTCTTTTAAAGACAAAATACACTCACAACCGTACTGGTTAGCACTGGGTAGCCCTCTAGCAGGGATTCTTTCCGATATATTCATGGATACGATAGAATCTCAATTTTTTGTTAATAATATAGAGATGGCGGAGAAAATAAAGTTGTATGCCGAGATACGTGGTTGATATTCTCTTGGTGATTGACTAATCCCAAGAAGACCTAGATCAGATACTTGTACTGTTTAACGATCTCCACGAGAAAATTATTTTTAGTCTTGAAAACGAGTCACCCAGTAGGACGTTGAACTACTTATATCTTACGTTATCTATAGTAGATGATCACATTGAATACATCATCTGCAGGAAGCATAGGTTGAAAACTGGCATATCTGCCGATTCTGCACACCCGCTGGCGCATAAAATGGCACTTTTTCATTCTAGTATACATAGAGCGATATCCATTCGCCCATCCGCAGAAGCCTTGGAACACGAACTGGCAACCCTGGAAACAACAGCCCGAAATAATGGTTACGAGCTTGAAATGAAGAGACGGCTCTGACAGGAAAGTAAATAGTAATAAAAGTAAAAGTTCCACGTTAGGTTATCGTGCTGGAAGTCAGTCCCTTCATAGGTAAAGTTTCATATTAAATAGGGCGTCTTCTAAAGAACCAGGGGTTCAAGACAATTTTGCCTACTAATAGTAGGCTGCAGAAGAACCTGATTCACACTTTGAAAAAGCCTATATTGTCATTATCCGGAGTTTACAAGGTTGCATGTGGCAATTGTCCGAAATTTTACATCGGCCAAACAGGAAGAGCCTTACTAAAGAGATACAAGGAGCCTATCCCTACTTAAGTTGCAGATGACAAGCGTGGGTCGACATTCGCTTGAACACGTGGTGCAAACGGCTCACGCACCCAACCCTCCGAATAATACTAAGCTCTTGCATTGCGAAGTTCACGTACTACATGACAAAAAATAACCTTCTTAACGACCAGCTGCAGCTGCGAAGCAAAAACTTTTTTGAAGGTGTTCAACCGTTATTCCATCCGCCATAATCGTAGGGAGTAATCAACATGTTTTAGCACTCCCGTTTTGCCGAATAGCTGGGATTATCCGGTATTTCAAACCCGTAGTTATCACCATGCGGTCAAGTTCGATGTTTAGCTCAAATATGCTAGGTTGGCTTAAAATAGTAAACGCATTGGTCCCTTCACTTTTGACGTCCAACAAATTATTACAAATGTTCAGACAGTCGCTTTGTCTGTGCTCCTTACTGGACAACGTGTACGTCAATTTCGTTAGCCGCACCTGGTTGTTCATAAAATTTTAAGTTCGGGAGTACACGTTGGTACGAGTGTCAACACAGTGTCGCGCATGCGCTCTCGAGGCTGTGGACAGTACCAGTACAACGTCCGTTGCTGCCGTACAGCGGTCGCGGAGTGGGGCCGTGGCTGTTTCCCGGGTAAGTTATTACAATGTGGCGACGTATTTCTCTATTATAGTTTTTAGTTTCTGACGTTGACCAGTATGGACAAATCGTTGTTCCTTTTATTCTGAAGATAGTTGGGTTGTCCCAGCTGAAACCTAGGTAAATCTAGGTAAACATTGCAACTGAGGCTGTTGTTAATTTCAAATTAATATTTATACAGCTGCTGACAGGGCCGCGAAATGTTGAAAATGTTATAATCTCATCTCCTCTTCATTACTGCTCATACATAAGCAGCTTATTTTCTGGAGTTGGGCTTTAAGAGCGTCGTTGGTGGCTGCTCCACACGCCGTGCAGGGCGGCGTGAGGCGCACACAGATTGTCGCTACAGCTGAAAGCAGCGTCGTGCCGTATTCGCGGTGCGCACTAAATGCTGCCGACACAGACTGCCGCATATCGGCGGCCATATTTGCCTGTACGAGATGCAGCCCGTCTTGTTCTCTAGAGTGCGTTAGCTTTATTCACAAAAACGTGATACCTGGTTTTGGTAGATACATGCAGACATCAGTTTGAAGAGGTACGGGCACAGACAAATTTCGAAATTGCCGATACCGGCTGTGTTTTACACATAAGGACGACGTCGTTTTGAGATCTCGTGATAACAGAAGACAGGAATGTGCTGCAGGAAACTCTCGTGCCGACGTCACTCGCTATTGCAGTTCGCTGATGAGCTCGGAATAGAAATGAAAGAAAACTACAGGTTCCCTTAGAAACGTCCTTCCGTGCAAGAAATACAACTGCGTCTTTGCAAAACAAAACGAAAGCTAATCCTACCGCTGATAAAGAAGAGAGCATACTTTTAAACTGGGCCAAGCCATAGATCCAGTCTCATGTGTACGCTGTGACAACAGTATTGTGGGAAATCGTAACCGATTAGTCTCCGTCAATGTACGATAATTCCAATTGTATATTCCCGTGTACCCAACGAGATTCTAAATCGAAATACAGTGATACGTAGTTCTGAAATAAATTCAACTCCATGTTTGCAATGTATGTGTTAATTCCATCTCCGGATCACACTTCAGTGCCCTTGAGAGATGCAGACACACTCTTCTCACGATTACAGCTGTGGTAAACATTACCAAATGGTTTCGCATTCTACGAACCCGGATTGACGTGAGCTGTGGAAGTTTGTGCGGCATTCGGGTTAGAGTTCAGATCCGGCCCAAATTTTCGTGTTTCGCAAACAGCGGCGGTCAGTCCGGAATCGCGAAATTCTAATACAGCACCCAATAAATGTAAAACTGTTTCCCATCCACACGAACCTACCGTTATATATAGGCATATGTTTGTCAAGCCCTAACAACTTGTATATCGGAAAAAAATCAGAATAAATGGCGATTTCGTAAGTTTTTCATTACTGTGTCAGATGTTACGCTTGCACATGTTCTGTATAAAGGAGATAACCTAAAGTGAATCGTTGCCACTGCCGGGTTGCTTATAGTATTGTAAAACTTGCTGACACTTTAGTTTTGTAAAGCACGATGGATGAAGCTTGCGTGTCTAGACATGTTGAAATTTCTGCCGTAAGGCGTGGGCGGATACCTTAGCTGGCAAGAGTGAAGCTTCCACGTTAGCATCCTCATGTGGGGCGTAAACGTCTGGACAGCCTGAATACGCGGGTGTGGTTGACGCTTTGCTGATAGGCGCAGAAGCAAATACTCCGGCTGCGAGGCTGAAACACTGAGGAGACACACAGCCACTGAGAGAGAGAGCGAGCGAGAGCGAGCGAGCGAGCGAGCGAGCGAGCGAGCGAGCGGTCTGCCACCGGGGAGCGGCCGCCCGCCGCGGCCAACCCCGGCTCCACAGAGGCTGGGACTTCCCCGGGCAGCTGGCGCAATGCGGCCACACCCGCGGAAAAAAAGTACCTGTTGCTGTGGGGGAGAGGAGTGTGGGGCAGCAAGGTTGACGCGGCGACGGAGCGCAGAATGGCCTTCGTGCCCCGAGTACCCTCCGCCACACACCGTAAAGTGGCCGGAAGTAGCTGTTCTTTTTATTTTTGGATCGCTCTCCAGCTCAGGACTCATTTTGTACTGCTAGATGAAGAATGTCGTGTCAGAATCAAAGTTTATCGACGAAGCGTGTTCGTCATAAACGATAGTGAAATTCAAATATAGCTGTGTCATTGCTTAAAAGAGCTATTTTTGTTTCAATTAAATCTTGCGGTCGCTTTAGTAGCTTGCTAACTGTTGACTTTGCTTTAGTGACTTCACATTTTTTCAGTAATTACAAAAATGGTTCAAATGGCTCTGAGCACTATGGGACTTAACTTCTGAGGTCATCAGTCCCCTAGAACTTAGAACTACTTAAACCTAACTAACTTAAGGACATCACACACATCCATGCCCGGGGCAGGATTCGAACTTGCGACCGTAGCGGTCGCGCGGTTCCAGACTGTAGCGCCTAGAGCCCCTCGGCCACTCCGGCCGGCTTCAGTAATTAGTTTTTACGTAATTACAGTAATTACGTAACCCAAAACCTGAAAGACGGTAGACATTGTGCTGCACATTACTTTCTATCCATCTGGTCATTTTACACTTTGCCCATAATTCCTTCACGTCCATCATATCGAAAATAAATGACGCACCTTCATTGTCTTAAGATACTAACACCTGCTTAGCTACTCTTTGCATCGTAAATATTCTCCTAGACTTGGTGAAGGATGTGTTGGCTTCAGTAACCATCGCCCCTACGTTGAAATCGTCATCATTAATCCCTGTGTCTATAGTCTAATCAGTTGCCATTCTGTGTGGGTTCTCGAATTAGCGGTTCGAGACAGTTGTCGGAAAATGCGCAGTGGCGTTCTCTCCTGTCTGATTCCAGTTGCTTTTCTATCACATGGTCGCACCTTTCGATATCCGCCATTCTGATATTCTTCCGATGGTTAAAGCGGAACTAGGACTAACACCGTCAGTAAAACAGTTTTCTGAGAAGACGTTGGGGCCTCTCTGTGTAATAGCCGTTTTTATACCATTGTGCTAAAATGTAATAACTCAGATTCCAAACAAAGTAGGTGCTGACAGGTGTGAATATTACCAAAATAGTATCAGTTTAATAAGTCATGGTGGCAAAATGCTGATACGTAATATCTGCAGAAGCTTGGAAAAACTGGAAGTCGTTGACCTCGGAAAAGATGAGTTTGTGCTGCAGACAATTGTAGGGACGTGACAGTAGTGACCCTATGACTCCTCGTAGAAGATAAAATTAAGCAAAGACAAACCTGTTTTTATAACGTTTTTAGACTTAAGAACACTTGGCAATGGTGACTGGAATATTCTTCGAGATTGTGAAGGCAGCAGGAGTAAAGAACAGGGAACGAATGGTTCTACGCCACTTGACCAGAACCCAGACAGCAGTTACAAGACTTGGAAGGGAAGGACATGAAAGGGACGCAGTGTTTGAGAAGCCACTGAGACAAGATTATAGCTTATCCCCGATGTTATTCGGTCTTTGCACTGGACACTCAGTAAAAGAAACCAAAGAAAAATGTGGCGAAGGAATTAAAGTTCGTGGAGCAAAATGAATGTTTTGAGGACAAAACGGAATGGACAGTGTCGTGGAAGGAAGATATCATCAAGCGATGCAGTGTAGCCGAATTAAATTAGGCAATGCTGTGGAAATTAATTAGGAAACGACACTAAAAGTAGAAGGGTTTTGCTATTGATTCATAACTGATGAGGAACAAGGTAGAGAGGACATAAAATGCAACCTGGTGTGGCCAAGAAAAGTATCTCTGAAGAAGAGAGAGGTTTCAAATTCCAATATAAATTCAAGTTTTTGCAGGTCTTTTCTTGAAGGTATTTGTCTGGCACGCAGCTTTGTGTGGAAGTGAAATGTGCACGATAGCGCGTTAGACAGTAAGGGAATAGTAGGTTTCGGATTGCAGTGCTGCAGAGGAATGCTGAAGAGTTGATGGGTAGATGACGTAGCTAGTAAAATACTGCAGAAAATTTGCGAGAAAAGAATTCGAGGCACAACCTGACTAGAAGAATGCATCGGCTGATACGGCACAGAGGGATCGCCAATTTGGTAATGGAGGGAGGTATACAAGGGGGGGGGGGGGGGCAGCTGGGCAGATCGTTTCGACCTATTTGTTGACTTAAAACGGTCGACAGAATTCGACTTGTAAATTCGTTGAATGCTGCACATAAGGCTCACCGTACGCTAATTTAATTCTGCTGTGGGGCTTTGGCCGCGTGTAGTTTTGCAGTTGAGTTGTGTTGCTTTCTAACGCTGATGTGGAACCGCGGCCGGTCTTCGCCCTCCCCCACTACTCTGAACGTCACACACACGCACACACGCACACGCGCACACACGCACACGCGCGCACACGCACACGCGCGCACACGCACACGCGCGCACACGCGCACACGCGCACACGCGCACACGCGCACACGCGCACACGCGCACACGCGCACACGCGCACACGCGCACACGCGCACACGCGCACACGCGCACACGCGCACACGCGCACACGCGCACACGCGCACACGCGCACACGCGCACACGCGCACACGCGCACACGCGCACACGCGCACACGCGCACACGCGCACACGCGCACACGCGCACACGCGCACACGCGCACACGCGCACACGCGCACACGCGCACACGCGCACACGCGCACGCGCGCACGCGCGCACGCGCGCACGCGCGCACGCGCGCACGCGCGCACGCGCGCACGCGCGCACGCGCGCACGCGCACACGCGCACACGCGCACACGCGCACACGCGCACACGCGCACACGCGCACACGCGCACACGCGCACACGCGCACACGCGCACACGCGCACACGCGCACACGCGCACGCACACGCACACACACCTGAAGCGTGTCGCACAGGACTCCAGAACTTTCTTCACTGGTGTTCAACACAGCCACCTGTGGTGATATTTTCATGCTGACCCCTCAGATAATCTGCCTTTCTTTGTATGCGCATTTACAGCCGTACTCAGTGACGCTGTAAGGTACAGTTACCAGTTTGATGGCTCGCTTCAGAAATTGTTGTGGAACATAAGTGCAGTGGTACTTCAAAGGTGATTAATCCGTCACTTATTCAGTATTCTATTTTGGCAAAGTAAATGTTGAGTATCAAGGCACGTCCCTTGGACCTCATACAACCGCTCTCTCGACGAAAGATCCGTAGCTAAAGGCTGGAAAGTCGCACAGGTCACACCAGTATTCAAGAAAGGAAATGGAAGTAATGCCATGAACTACAGACCCATATCACTGGAATTGATTTGCAGTAGAATTTTGGAAATTACACCTTGTTCGACCATGAGTTACCTCAAGGAAAAGATATATTGACACACACATATAACACGGATTGAGAAAAATTTTCTTGTAAAGCACAACTAGCTCTTTATTCACAAGAAGCAACGAGCACTGTTGATAGAGGATCTCAAATTGATCCCATATTTATAAATTTCGAGAAGGCTCTTGACGGTGGCCAAGCGATTGGTAATCAAACTGTGCACCCAGGGAGCACCTTCTCGGTTGTGCGACTGGATTCGTGGTTTCCTCTCAGAAAGGTGGCAGTTCGTAGTAATTGAAGGAAAGTCGTGGAGTAAAACAGAAGGTGCATCTTTCGTGCTCCGAGCAAGTGTTCAAGGCGCTCTGTTGTTACTGATCTACGTAAATGCTTTAGGAGACAATGCGAGTAACCATTTTAGATTGTATACAAATGATGCTGTCATTTACCTTCTGGTAAGGTCAGCAGAACATTGAAACCAAATGCAGAATGATTTGGAGACGATAACTTGTTGGTGAAAAGTGGCAACTGCTCCTAGGTAAGGAGAAGTGTGAGGCGAAATAGAGAACCGACTGTAATTACCATTACGAACAACTTAAATTGGGAAGAACACACAGAAAATGTTGTGGGGAAGCCGAACCGAAAACTGTGTTTTATTCGCAGAACAGTTAGGTGCAACAGGTCTACTAAAGGGACTGCCTGCGCTACGCTTCTCCCCTGCCTCGCTGGGAGTGTTTGCTGTGCGGTGATGGATGCTGACCAGGTGCGACTGACTGAGGACATCGAGAGCGTCCAAAGAAGGGCAGCTCGTTTGGTTTTATTGCCGAATGTGGGAGAAAGTGTGACGGATATGATACGCGAGTTGGGCTGGCAATAAGTAAAAGGCCATTTCGTTGCGGTGTCATCTCTTCACGAAATTTCAGTCACGAGGTTTGTCTCGCGAATGCGAGAATATTCTGCCGATCCTCACCTGCACGGAGAGAAATGATAAGGGTAGCGAGACAAGTTGTCGTGGGTCGTTTTGAAGTGTCCGCCGTTCTCGCGCGCTGTTGGGAAGTGGAACGGGAAAGAGAGTTAGTCGGAGGGTAATTCGATGAACCCTCTGCCAGGCTCTTACGAGCGAATTGCGTGATACTCATGTAGATGGAGACAATGTGGTGTGGCTTAAACTAGATGAATACTTCAGCTGGATAACTTAGTTTTATATTGGATAATGAAATACACGTAAGTTTTTGCTACGAAACATCTTTCTTGGTGCCACAGCGCACACAAACTGATTCCGCCATAAGACGAGAAGCTCATATATACGCCACAGTAGGTGATGCAACGTGCTTTTAAGCGCAGTTGGACCTCTATTATATCGCAGAGTTGTACCGATAATATAATTTTTCGTTACCACTCACGAATGATACCGGCTCTCGTTTATTTACGCTTAAAATTCTGAATACGTATGCAAATCTAATGATAGCAAATATTGTTGTACTTACAGTTTATCAAAAAATGGCTTCGATCTTCACGTCGTCTTTCTTTTGTCGTGTAAATTTTGCGAACTGCAAGCCGACGAGTTAACTGGCAAGTCAGCCGCATAATTTGTCTCCTTATTTAAGTTTCAAAAAGCTATTTCTCTTTATCTTTTCCTATTTTGAAAATTTGTATTGAATATTTCTTTCCATCTACCGCCTGTACAAGTGATTTCCTCTTTTTACTTCTTTGCGTAAAAATATCCAAATGATCATTACCGCCTAGCTAGACGTGAATCATGCAAATTGTGTCTGTGGACGGTTACTCTCTAATGAGGCCAAAAGAGAATTACTATCATCTTTTTTCTGTGTGGCTCAAGATTAATAATGGAGGAATCCTATTTACTTAAATGAGAATGAGTCAGCTTACTTATTAATCACATCCTTATTTGGTGTTTATTACGGTCACAGCAGTTTATCGTCGCCTATTAACGAGTATCAGGAAAGCTGAATACTCGGACCAACAGCGATGGTGAATAATCACGAAAAGTGCGAGGAGAAACCCGGCGCAGTGCAGTCAGGACTCAGCAGCCGACACGGCGGTCACGTACTGTCCCAAAACGTGTGCAGGCGTCACCCAGAAGCTCTCGAAAGAAGAATGTGTGTGGCAGTGTCTGTTCTCACAGTATGAGAGATGCAATAGCCAGCCTTTACGTGACGAATGGCGCTGTTTTCATAAGTACATGCAAAACTTTACGATCGTATCCCGTCTACAAGTAATTCCTGTATTGTCCGGAAAAGAGGTGGACGGTGCAAAGCACAGTTTGCAGTTAAACTGCAAAGCAGGGCTTCCGGTTTTAAAACAGGCGCTTACGATCTCAGTCGTGTCGTTACTGAACAGGGCTGAGCGGAGGTAGGCGCAAGCAGAGGACGGAGTTGTTTATTCGGAACGCGGCGTTCTGTCGCGGGAAGCGTTGCGTGTGCTCGCTACGTGGAACAAAATAAGACTACACGAAGCGCGAAGGTCACGGCTTGCAGTGTTCGTTGCTGGTGGTAGGGTCAGGGTGAGGGGGGTCACGTGACGTCAGAGCGGCTGCCCCGCCCCGCCACTCGCTCTCCTACGACAGGGCGCGTTGGGGGGGGGGGGGGGGGGGGGGAGCAGCAGGCGGGAGGGAGCCTCCCTCTGTCCTGGAGACGGGAGGCTGGACTGGACTGGACTGGACTGGAGTGGGACAAAGGAGCACGTTTTCGTAAGGCGCTTCGCAAAAATCGAAAAGTTTGCAGTGAAAAATAGGGCTCGCTATGATTTTATGTTTGGTGCGTATGAAATGTTCCTCGGTATGAAATTTAGATGGAAGTGAAACATGTGCGATAACTAGTTTGGACAAGAGAATAGAAGCTTTCGAAATGTGGTGTTACAGAAAAATGCTGAAGATAGATGGGTAGATCATATAACTGGTGAGATATTGAATAGGATTGGGGAGAAGTTTGTGGCCCAACTTGACTAGAAGAAGGGATCGGTTGGTGGGACATGTTCTGAGGCATCAAGGGATCACAAATTTAGTATTGGAGGGCAGTGTGGAGGGTAAAAATCGTAGAGGGAGACCAAGAGATGAATACACTAAGCAGATTCAGAAGGATGTAGGTTGCAGTGGATACTGGAAGATGAAGAAGCTTGCACAGGATAGAGTAGCATGGAGAGCTGCATCAAACCAGTCTTAGGACTGAAGACAACAACAACAACAACAACAATGAAATTTAGTTAACAATTTGAATCTTTGTTTAGACTTGTTAGGCGGTCTCGATCTCGAGAAAATGGATCCTGCGTAGCGCGTTCGTTCCCTATCTCTCGCCTGCAGGAATGAAATATTTAGAACGTGCCTCATATCTCATAAACCGCTACAGACATGGAAACGAAGTATTGGCGAATGATCGCACACAAGGAGATTACTTTACCTTTACCGTTTCGTAAACACATCGAACTTTATCTGTGGCGATTCATCTGAAGTTGTGCTTTCTATTTTAGTTAATAGATTCCAACGACTGTAAATCTATGAGTTATCGCAGCTAGCAAAACAAGACATTCCTAGTATGAAAATAAACAGGAAATTTCTTCTCTTATGCTAAAGTGCGTGTCATTTACGATGACGGCCGAGTTTAGGTTCGTTCTGCGCTTCTGACGTCACAAAACAAGTCAGCCAATGAACAGAGAACGACGCTGCCAGAATTAGACTGCAGTGCAGAGCACGGACGAGTGTCTTCAGTTTTAGAAACGTTCAGTCATTAATAAAGTAATTGAACAGAAGCAATGTCTTGATAGCAGACTTTCTATAAAATAAAGTTTCGAAAAAGCGTTCTTTATACCAATTGCTCCATATTCTATTAATTAATTACACCAAACAAGCAATAAGCCTCCTAATTCAGGCAATAGCAAGGAAATTCTCACGAACCGCTTTTTCACAATAAAGAACAGCAGTAATTATTTCCTATTGTTCAAAATGGTTCAAATGGCTCTGAGCACTATGGGTCTTAACTTCTGAGGTCATCAGTCCCCTAGAACTTAGAACTACTTAAACCTAACTAACCTAGGGACATCACACACATCCATGCCTGAGGCAAGATTCGAACCTGCGACCGTAGCGGTCACGCGGTTCCAGGCTGTAGTACCTATAACTGCTCGGCCACCACGGCCGGCTATTTCCTATTGTACTTCCACGAAACGTGAATAATTCATAGTCATACCAACAGTGTTTGACGGTGTTTTGCGTGATACTTTAAAGTCCTCCAGGAATTATGTTGAATGACGAGCTGCGTTAGTGTAATGGTGAAGGTGCTTGGCTGCTAAGGAAAAGGTTCTGAGTTCAAACATTGTGCGGTGTTTAATATTTCCTTTATTTAAAAACAATATCGAAGTGTCTTCATGAATTTCATTCGTTTGAATGTAATTATTTGAAATTTCTAGTGGCAACTAAAATCGACTATACGGAAAGTATACGCTGTGGACTTTTACCTCTGCAAACACGTCAAAATTTCGTGCAATGGTTTACTACACTTAATCTGCGCAATAACTGCGTTGAACATCGAAACAAAATCGTCAGTTATGGGGGGAAGTTATCAGTGAAGATGATGTGTCAAAATCAAATTTTTGGGCCAGATAGATTATGTGAAATAGAATAAGTGTGTCAAAGCAGTGCGAACACCATGTGTCTGCACAGGCGAGCAGTGCAGTGATGACAAAATCGCGCACAGCGCGGAATGCGGGGAGCACGTGTCTGCAGCAGCGAAAGGGTTAATGCGGCCGTGGCGGCTTTACTTCATAAACTGCGCGCTCCCCCCTAAACGTAAGTTTGCGAACTATACTATACTATGGCGCTGCTTCTCTTGGCGCGTGCAACTGGCAACGCAGCAATCTCCCGCGTCTGGGCGGGCATGCGCGAGCCGCCGAGATAAAAGAATTGAACTATACCACAAGTAGACACAATGAGGTTCTTCGTAAGCTATCGAGTTCTCTGGTCGCCAAATACTTGTTTAATGAGACACTTTCAGAATTCTTTCACAGTAGCTGTTCCAAAAATGAATGTTAAAATTATAGTGTGTTTTGGCAAGAAGTACAATTAAACCGGTCAACAAGACGAATGTGACCGTTACTCACAAAATAGTGATGCTTCTTCGAATTAGGAAAGGTTAGCAATTGACACAAAAATAAACCGCCAATGCTGTTGGAATTGATTGAATCCCATAACCCATCGTATTTTTAACACTGAGCGACTGGAATGGAAACTTTACAAACTATTTTATTCCTTTTCTTCATCTGACGAGTATTAAAACTAATGACGAGCGTAGCCGTCGGGCAATACGAGACGCACATGCTATATACTGGTTACTGACTTAACGGCTTGCAAACTGACAATGCGATTCGCGAATAAAACGGTTGTTGCTGAGAAAAGTAAACAGTTGATAAGGTGACAACACATTGCTCAGTGAGCTGAGAATAATGCGCGCGACAGGAATATGGCAGCTGGCCGTTTGTGCTTTGTGAGAGGAAGAGATCACGTCGTTCGAAAGACATCGCCATGTAATTCGATCTGCCTTCATTGGCAATACAGTTCAACAAGTTAAATACATCAAATCACCACAGACTTTCACGATACTCGTACTTTCGAAATAATACCGACCACTACTTCATTTGTGTAGACTGTTGTATAATTACTTTATTAATGCTGTGTGTGTGTGTGTGTGTGTGTGTGTGTGTGTGTGTGAGAGAGAGAGATAGCAGAAGCATAAATGGTCATGAGTAAGCTATCGTTAAAAGAAATATGTCGTATGTCATAGTCCCGCTTTCCTGTTTGACGATGACAATTACCTTTTATTTGTTTTTCCTAGTTCTTACGCTTGGAATTGTCGTAATGCATGCGATCTAATGCGTAGGATTTGGGTCTAAGAATGTAGTCGCTGTCATGTTGACGCCAGGTACACTCAGCTGTGTAATGTCCCTGAGCTGTGGAAGTCATTTCTAAAGCTGAAGACAGCGTCGTGTTTTATTTCGAGGCTCGTCTAAATGCGCTAGGACCTGCAGCCACAGAACATCGCGTATCCAGTGACATACGTACTTTTCTATTAAGTAAGTAAGCTTTACTTTGCAGTTGTTGCCGGTAGTAATACCTTGAATTCAGTATAAAGAGCGGCAAAGTAGAGACTACTATTACAATTAAATAGCCGCCCAGAACAAGGTTGTAACAGACAAAACTAATTTCCTTTTTCAGGAAGAAGGAAACATTCTGTTGCACACAGGTTTATACCGCGAATGACAAAGTTACAATGAAACAAGTGTACTGACCTCGTTATTTGACTAACAAGCACTTGTAAGGGTCACATGTAGATTAAAAAACAAGTACTTGAAAAATAATCTTGCTCTACATACCTCATCTGGTGATTTTGCGACTATTAACACCCCTTCTTTGATACCTCTGTACACTACTGGCCATTAAAATTGCTACACCACGAAGATGACGTGCTACAGACGCGAAATTTAACAGACAGGAAGAAGATGCTGTAATATGCAAATTATAAGCTTTCCAGAGCATTCACACAAGGTTGGTGCCGATGGCGACACCTACAACGTGCTGACATGAGGGAAGTTTCCAACCGATTTCTCATACACAAACAGCAGTTGACCGGCGTTGCCTGGTGAAACGTTGTTGTGATGCCTCGTGTAAGGAGGAGAAATGCGTACCATCACGTTTCCGACTTTGATAAAGGTCGGATTGTAGCCTGTCACGATTGCGGTTTATCGTATCGCGACATTGCTGCTCGCGTTCGTCGAGATCCAATGACTTTTATCAGAATATGGAATCGGTGGGTTCAGGAGGGTAATACGGAACGCCGTGCTGGGTCTCAACGGCCTCGTATCACTAGCAGTCGAGATGACAGGCATCTTGTCCGCATGGCTGTAACGGATCGTGCAGCCACGTCTCGATCCCTGAGGCAACAGATGGGGACGTTTGCAAGACAACAACCATCTGCACGAACAGTTGGACGACGTTTGCAGCAGCACGGATTATCAGCTCGGAGACCGTGGCTGCGGTTACCCTTGACGCTGCATCCGCAGACAGGAGCGCCTGCGATGGTGTACTCAACGACGAACCTGGGTGCACGAATGGCAAAACGTCATTTTTCGGATGAATCCAGGTTCTGTTTCGGCATAACGATGGTCGCATCCATGTTTGGCGACATCGCGGTGAACGCACATTGGAAGCGTGTATTGGTCATCGCCGTACTGTCGTATCACCCGGCGCGATGGTATGGGGTGGCATTTGTTACACGTCTCTGTCACCTCTTGTTCGCATTGACGGCACTTTGAACAGTGGACGTCACGTTTCAGATATGTTACGACCCGTGGCTCTTCCCTTCATTCGATCCATGTGAAACCCTACATTTCAGCAAGATACTGCACGACCCCATGTTCCAGGTCCTGTACAGGCCTTTCTGCATCCAGAAAATGTTCACTGCTGCCCTGGCCAGCACATTCTCCAGATCTGTCACCGATTTAAAATGTCTGGTCAATGGTGTCCGAGCAACTGGCCTGTTACAGTACGCCAGTCACTACTCTTGATGAACTGTGGTATCGTGTTGAAGCTGCATGGGCAGCTGTACCTGTACACTCCATCCAGGCTCTGTTTGACTCAATGCCCAAGCGTATCAAGGCCCTTATAACGGCCACAGGCGGTTGTTCTGGGTACTGATTCCTCAGGATCTATGTACTCAAATTGCGTGAAAACATAATCACATGTCAGTTCTAGTATAATATATTTGTCCAATGAATACCCGTTTATCATCTGCGTTTCTTCTTTGTGTAGCAATTTTAATGGCCAGTAGTGTATTGTTTTCCAGCAGCCGTGAGTCGTTTACGCTTCACGTAACGCCACCGACTCACACGTTGTTTACACTGTTTGCCTCTGTTCGTGTGTTCCTGACAGTCATCTCTGTACTTCCTCCATGTTGAACTTTAGCTGTCAGGTCGTGACAGCCGTAGGTGCTCGTATTTCGTTTCTTGCCAAACTGCAACATGGCTGCTAGGAAATGTCACTAGAACACGAAAAGAAAATACTTCCGGAGTTCGCTCCCACATCAGGCTATTATATCACATGTTGACATCAAGTTCAAAACAAGAAATGGGTCTGCAATTCTTTATCACGTACGGACCGATGGAAATACGTTTGCCGAACTACAACATGGCGGACGATGCAAAGCACATAATTCCGCAGATGCGCTACAGTTCTATACTCAGAGACCAGACTTCTTCAATCATGTCGTGTAGAGGTGACCGGTTTTTGAGCACTGGCTGTAAGAAGTGTACTGGTTGTGTCCGCCATCTTACGTACGGATATACCATCGTTCTGCCCAACGCAAACTTGGCAATCTGACGCCAACACAAGAATTAGTAGACAGTTCCGGTATCCCTACCTTGCGCCAATTACTGTTAACAACCTTTTTCCATGTAAAACCCAACTTCTGTAAAAATGAGGGTTGCAAACTTGTTCTGGGCGACTATTCTATGTGCTCAGTTTAATCTCAGAACGAACGAGTTTTCTCGTTGTTTTGGTGATACCTGAAGGCAGCGACATGCAGTTTTGACCTTTATACAGGTCATGATGTAGGTAGGATAGATTCAGCTTGCTATTAAGTGGCAGAGCAGAAACGAGACAGAATGATGGCTTCCCTCAGAAATGCTTTTTTACGAAACAGATGTTATTGTATGTTAAGAAGTCGAACTATGACAGTGTTGACGATGAAATAGGTAACACAGTTTGGAGTACGTGCTGACTGAGTAAAATACCCTCGTATTTCTGGTCCTGCCCCAGAATGCAGCCGATGTAATACTGCAATAATTACCAACGGAGGGGGGACCTTGTCGGTTTCGGATAGTATCACAGCGGGCATTAGTGCCAACTAAAATACTGATCTCGACAAGATTTCTCTTGATATTGTCTTTTCACTCCTGTTACGCTAGCGAATGGCGCGTGGGTAGGGTGATCCTCGGTAAGGCGTCTGTATTGGCCGCAGTTTCTCGATTTTTCTCGTCGTCGTCATTTCGCTGCAAGCCTGGAAGCTTCGAGGAGACGCGCTGGCGCTGCGGAACAGCGGTTTGTGGGCAGGAAGAGGGCGTCCGCGCAGTGCAGACAACTGCGGGTCGCCAGTCCAGGGTCAGCGAGGCCAACGAGAAAGACAGGCCCCGGTGCGTGAACGTGACGTCACACTCGGCGTCTTGATTTGCTAGTGGAAGCAACGTGTGTGAAAGAGCATTGCTATTTGCCTCGTTGTTTTTCGTACTACAAAAGTGGTGTTTAACTAAGTGCATCGACAGAATACGTGTGTATATGTGCATGTGTGATGGTGATGCATCCTCAATTTGTTATGTTTGCGGTGTTGTGTGCGAAACATTGATAATTGTAAGCAAGGTATGTTAACCTCAAATGCATCTTCGTTTACTACTTTAGAAGATTCTAACCGTCTGTGTGTGTTTATCCTGACGTGATTTTGAGATCTTACACCTGACTGTAACTTCGAGGTAACGTATTGAAATACGGTTTCATTTTATTTCTAGATCTGGAACTCTTGAAATGCCACGTCGATGTAGTGTGTTCGGCTGTCGGTCGAATTATGATTCTGAAACAGAGAGAACGACTACATTTTCTTTGCCATCTGACGAGAGTCGACGTGCACTGCGGCTTCGAAATATCCCAACAGACTTAACCAAACTAAAACGGCCAAATATTTGTGTAAAACACTTCGATGACTCATGTGTAATTCGAGTGGACGTAATTATGGACAAAGGACAACTGAAAGAATTTCCCAGAATAATCCCAAAACTCACCGAAAATGCTGTGCCAACTATTTTTCCCAACACTCCCTCATACTGTTCTAAGTCAACTACAAAAGTGAGACGTCTTGCTGATGTGGAAGACGATAATCTTAGAAAAGCTATTCAAGACAGTATTGAGTCAAACAACTTACACCTCCAACAAAATTCACTTTCGTGTCTCAATGATATTTCTGTATTTCTAGAAGGCCAGAAAATTTGCAGCAACAAGTGGTCTGTGATTAGAGATGATGAAAAATTGCATATCTGTCTTTTGGGATTAGACAGGGGAATACCTTGTGTTACTGCATTCATCACTGTTAATAGTGATTTGAGCTTTAGAGTAAATGTTAGTGAAGGAATTCATTTTGCAATTAATGCATCCATCAATGATGTGAAGAAATTAACTTCCATAAACGTTTTAGAAAATGTAATGTCAATGGTTGAGAAAGGGGAAATTTTGCCTAGTGTTACAGATAAAATAAACTGTGCTGTCAATTGCTTGCAGACTATCCCAAATTATGATGAAAATGCACAACTGAAATTTATTGTAGAACAACTCCATGTATCACAAATCTCAAAAAACAACAGACACTATGGCAACAACACCATGATAGTGGCATGCTGCTTATATGTACATTCTGTCAGTGCATACAATGCCTTGAGGAAAAGTGATTTAATGTTTTTACCCCACCCACGAACCCTGCAGAAAATAATTTGTAATTACCAGCTAGTCACTTCATCAGTTCAAACGAGTCCTTATTTAGAAAACAGGGTGAAATATTTAGAAAAACATGAGTTATTAGTGTCTCTGTTGTTAGATGAGATTTATGTGCAACCACAACTTTCATTTAAATCTGGCTCAATACATGGGAGTAGCTTTTTTCATCCTGAGACGTGTGCCAAAACAGCACAGGTTTTTATGGTCTCTTCCCTTTTGTCTAAATATGTTGATGTTGTAGCAATTATACCAGTAGCTAATATGACAAGTGAAGAGCTGAAATCTTTGATCAGTAATGTTCTGTGCATGGTGGAAAGAGTGGGCTTCAAAGTTGTTAGTCTGATAGCAGATAACAACAGTGTAAACAGGAAGGCATATGAACTGTTTACCCCCAGTAGAATTCTCCAACCCAGTATTGAACACCCTCTAGATCCTTCCAGGAAACTTTTTTTTATGTTTGACACTGTACACATTCTGAAATGTATCAGGAACAATTGGCAGACAAAGAGAAGTGTTAATAAAGTGTTACAGTTTCCTGACATGACTGATCATTCAGTAATATTGACAGCACAGTACAAGCATTTGGAGCTGGTATATGAGAAAGAAAGAAACTCTTTAGTCAAATATGGCCACACACTATCAGCTAGAGTACTGTATCCATCGTCTATTCAAAAACAAAATGTTAAATTAGCTTTGAAAATTTTCAATGATAATAACATAGTAGCTTTGAAACATGCAACAAAGGATATGCCTAATGTTACTGAGCACATAAATCAGACAGTGACTTTCCTTCAGGTGATTGTGAACTGGTGGAAGATTGTGAATGTTAGAAGTGTATTTGAAGGACAAAGATTCAATGATCCTTACAGAGAAGCCATCAGGAAGACAACAGACAATCAGGTGACATTTCTAAATAATCTGTGTCATTGGCTAAAAGTTTGGAGAGTATCTGTACCAATAAGTGATGCTTTAACATCACAGACATTCCAGTCTTTAATATTAACAACTGAATCTTTTCTGCAGATAATTCCATACTTATTTGAGAAATATGACATTGACTACATATTGCTAGGAAAATTTCAAAGTGATGATTTAGAGGGCCGCTTTGGGTGCTACCGACAGTTGAGTGGAGCAAATTACTACATTAGTTACATCCAAGTTTTAGAAAATGAAAGAAAATTAAGATTCAAAAATGATGTACTATTTGCAGCTCAAAATGATAATGTGCACTTGAAACACATAATTCCTGCCCAACAACAGCTAGACCGTAATATTGACATGAGCATTTTTTCTGATATTATGGACATCACATTCGGTATGGATGATGTTCCACCTAACATGTTACCTATTTTGACATACATAGGAGGTTATGCAGCTAGGAAAGCCCTTCAGAAATCTAAGTGTGACAAATGTACTGAATGGTTGCAGCTGAACAAAGAAGTTGAGGTAGATTCTTCTTACAACTTTGTGAAGGAACTGGACAGGGGTAAACTGACTTTGCCTACAGAGACAGTAGTGATCACAGTTGGAATAGTGTGGCATACAGTCTCTCTACTTGTGAATGACTTTCTTCAGCATTTTATGTCGTGTGGTAAACAGCTTTCCATTTCTCAGAGGATATGCATGTCAAAAGTTGTGAAAGCAGTGGATAATGCTGAATGTATGTGTTTGCTTCACAACACATTGTTAAGCAAACTGGAATATGTATCTCTCTGTGCCAACAGGATACTCATTAACAATTTTGAGAAAATGCATAATGATAAGGCAAGTAAGTCCAAAATAGATTCAAGGAAAGTGAAGAAGCTTAGGACTGACACATAAGTTTGAAGCCCTCTACACAGATACCATTTCTTTTTTTGTACTTCCTCATGTTATCAAGTTTTACAGATATCTCACTGTTCTTATTGTACAATTTTATTTCATTATGTAACACACTATTTTTGATTTTTACTTTGTTTTTCCTGTGGAAGTGTAAATAGTGACCAGATGTGGTTCCATGTTTGTGAAAGCAACTGTTGGTTGGGTACTGGTCAATATTTTTCTCTATGTATCTCACTGTTTGAAAATCGTATTCACATGGAACTGTCAGGATACCCACGTTTTTAAACAGCACTCTCCAGTGAGCTCTCTAGTTACTGTTTAATATAATATGTATAACCCTTTGTTTTAGTTGCAAGTGTTTCTATATTCTGCCCATTTACCTCCCAGAAGGTTCAGTTTTGTGATGAAAATTTCCATATCACTGCTAGGAGAACGACGTATATATAATATGTTTAGGCTTTGGAACATATTTGTGTCCCATATGTTTATGGCTGATATTTCTATATGTTTTTCTCCACTTAATGAAATAATATCATTTTGGACTTCATACATAATGCCTTCCTTAACATACATGCATGGCCCACCATACCGCATAAAGGTTATGCTATACTGAAATGCTAGATTATAAGAGTTTAAACCATTAAGACTTATGTAAGGTGTGCTACATCAATCTTCTGTGATGCAAACGAGTGAGTTGTCTATAGTCTGCAGTTCCACTTGTAGTTGCTGGACTTTATTTCTCATGGACAGAATATTTTGGTGGAGGATTAAGAAACCTTACCTTGAAGGTTTCTCTCTCTTTTTGTCCTTGACTAAAAATCCTTTGGATGAAGAGCAGGCATGATTTTCTGTTTCCACACAGTACTACAGAATGTTGCTTGTACTGACTTCTCATCCCTCAAAAGTGCTGTTGATGTTGTTACTGCTGCTAATGGTGATTCTGCAGCTTCTGATGTTGGTGAGGATGATGTTTTCAGTAACTTACAGATAATGCCATGGAAACACCATGGATTGTCAGGAATTTGTTTATTTCCTCTGTGAAGTATGTTTATTTTTTTTCTTTTGTCATACTTGCATCTCCACCCTCCCATTCAGTTTATTTCACATAGTAGGAAATAGAATGTAACAGATTCAATTCCTCCTGTTAGATTTCTTGTGTCTATTCATGCTTTCCTGATAATGAAAAGTGCAACAGGGCACACTAGTAGCCCACTTGATTGCTTGAGTTTTCATTTCTTTATTTTTGTCCAGACTGCAAACATTACACATATAATCTACAATTACATAATGCTTATACATATGTTGTTTCTGTGGCTGGTTTGTTTACATTAAAATTACATTGAACACAGATGTGGAGCAGAAAATAAATCTTGGTACAAATGCTTCAGTGTCTCCACACTTGGCATCTATACCTCAGATTTGCATATATATATATATATATATATATATATATATATATATATATATATATATATATATACAGCATGAGAAAGCAAATTCAACTGCAAATATTGTTTGATAAAGTAGTGATACTGCAAATATGGTTGTAAAGCATTTTCAGAGAACTTTGTGTCTAATTTCTTTTATATAGTCAGGCATTTAGTCTGATTGAAGCATATGTTTTTGTTTTTCTTGGTGTCACATCCATGGCAGCAACAGATTTTGTGATTATTTGGCTAATTCTATCATATTTTCTACAATGCCTGTAAAGAATTTATTAGAAGTGTAAACTGCCTCTAAATTTTTGAGAATAGTACCATTAAATGAATAATAAATTGACCTAAGGCAGTATCGTATTGCCATGAAATGTATAGCACCAATAGGTTGAAACATCTTGTTTCATTAAAACCTTCAAAGGGGCATATAGAGTCACTTCTATTGGAAACTTGAAAGCTCACAGTAAGATGTAAAATTATATTTACAAATTTATCACACTACTGTAGTGAGTTTAAAAGATGCCACAAATTTACCTCCCTAATGTTTATGAACTAATCTATTATCTTACCTCAATTAATATCAACTGTTATGAGTAATGAAAATGTGTGTTTTTAAATGCATTACAAATTTGTTAAAATAAATTATGTATGTGAAATGCTTGTTCCTGTTCATTATTGTCTGATACCTGGTTCTTGCTATACTACACTTCAGTTAGGAATGAAGTGAAAAGTGAAAAAAATCTACTGATGTTTATTCTTGGTATATTCAAGTCTCTCTCTCTCTCTCTCTCTCTCTCTCTCTCTCTCTCTCTCTCTCTCTCTCTCTGTGTGTGTGTGTGTGTGTGTGTGTGTGTGTGTGTGTGTGTGTGTGTGTGTGTGTGTGTGTGTGTTTGTTTGTTTTGGAGGGGGGGGGTATTAGGACAGAGAGACCTTGGTATAAATTCGTGTTGTACAGAAAGCATAAAGCTAAAGAAATTTGAATGCGACGGCGGCAGCAGCAACACTAACGTCACGGCGCAGCGAAGAACGGCTTCGCTGAACAAAGTACTCACCACCACATTCCGCAAAGTCGTCTCAGGTTTGGATCTGTAGGTGGTTACTTAGTTTTACTGCATGCCCCATCACGATATTAATTTTGTGGTGCTTTAGGTTTAGATTTGGTTCATACTAGAGAACTGTGTTGGAAAAGAGCACTATAACGTATTACGGTTATGCACATGAGGGTATACAGTTACATTCATGACAGTGCATTTCGTGTGCTTCATATCGTTTGGAAGCGATGTTTCACGCTGAGTCGGAAAAGACTGGCGCGTAAAAAATGTGTACGCCACATGAAGTTTTCAGGCAGAAGAACGTTTCCTTCAGCTTGTATAAATCATACAGAAGTGTACATGTTGGCATAATTTCGCAACAGTAATTGTATAAATTTTTCGTTCCGGTATAGATACAGTGAAAGTTCTCTGTGGACTGGCGCGGACACACACACACACACACACACACACACACACACACACACACACACACACTTATTAGAGTGGTCCTACAAGGCTTTAGTTTTTACCGACTGAGCTGCGGAACCATGGAAACAGACTGAGGTGGCGGTGTTGGCCGGGAAATTTGCACCCGAGGTTGTTCGGCCTGTAGGAGAAAGCCGTCCCGTTTCCTTCAACTTGGCCGATCTGCTCGGCGGTGGAGATGACCCGAAGTTACGGGGGCGGCGCAAACACCCAGACCCCGAGAGAAGGAAACTAGCGACTCTGTCGGGAATCGAACCTGGGACGCTAACCACAGACTGCAGACACTGCAGCACCGACCGTGAACATGAGTCGCTGTAGGATGTGCAGTGTGGGACGCTCCTCGCCTCTTCCCTGCTAGACGGGGTCGGGTCAGATAAGGTGAGGAACTCGAAGTCTTCAGGGGGTGCGGACCTTACACTGTACGCGTCGTCTAGGAAGGTATTGCCCCAAATTTCAACCCGGAAGGGGGTGAAAAGGGAATGAAGAATGTTCTGAAAACTGGAATCTGCTTTCTCAGTCAGAAAATAATTAAAAAATACGTATTTCTGTTTTGCTGAAAATGCAGCCCCGAAGGGAGTCAGATTGTTGTTGTTGTTGTGGTCTTCAGTCCTGAGACTGGTTTCATGCAGCTCTCGATGCTACCCTATCCTGTGCAAGCTTCATCTCCCAGTACTTACTGCAACCCACATGCTTGTGAATATGCTTAGTGTATTCATCTCTTGGTCTCCCTCTACCATTTTTACCCTCCACACTGCCCTCCAATGCTAAATTTGTGATCCCTTGATGCCTCAAAACATGCCCTACCAATCGATCCCTTCTTCTAGTCAAGTTGTGCCACAAACGTCTCTTCTCCCCAATCCTATTCAGCACCTCCTCATTAGTTATGCGATATACCCATCTAATCTTCAGCATTCTTCTGTAGCACCACATTTCGAAAGATTCTATTCTCTTCTTGTCCAAACTAGTTATCGTCCATGTTTCACTTCCATACATGGCTACACTCCAAACAAATACTTTCAGAAACGACTTCCTGACACTTAAGTCTATACTCGATGTCAACAAAGTCCTCTTCTTGAGAAACGCTTTCCTTGCCATTGCCAGTCTACATTTTATATCCTTTCTACTTCGACCATCATCGGTTATTTTACTCCCTAAATAGCAAAACTCCTTTACTACTTTAAGTGTCTCATTTCCTAATCTAATACCCTCAACATCACCCGACTTAATTCGACTACATTCCATTATCCTCGTTTTGCTTCTGTTGATGTTCATCTTATATCTTCCTTTCAAGACACCATCCATTCCGTTCAACTACTCTTCCAAGTCCTTTGCTGTCTCTGACAGAATTACAATGTCATCGGCGAACCTCAAAGTTTTTATTTCTTCTCCATGGATTTTAATACCTACTCCGAACTTTTCTTTTGTTTCCTTTACTGCTTGGTCAACATACAGATTGAATAGCATCAGGGAGAGGCTACAACCCTGTCTCACTCCCTTCCCAACTACTGCTTCCCTTTCATGACCCTCGACTCTTTATAACTGCCATCTGATTTCTGTACAAATTGTAAATAGCCTTTCGCTCCCCGTATTTTACTCATGCCACCTCAGAATTTGAAAGAGTATTCCACTCAATATTGTCAAAAGCATTTCTCTAAATCTACAAATGCTAGAAACGTAGGTTTGCCTGTCCTTAATCTTTCTTCTAAGATAAGTCGAAAGATCAGTATTGCCTCACGTGTTCCAGTATTTCTACGGAATCCAAACTGATCTTCCCCGAGGTCGGCTTCTACCAGTTTTTCCATTCGTCTGTAAAGAATTCGCGTTAGTATTTTGCAGCTGTGACTTATTAAACTGATAGTTCGGTAATTTTCACATCTGTCAACACCTGCTTTCTTTGGGATTGGAATTATTATATTCTTCTTGAAGTCTGACGGAATTTCGCCTGTTTCATACATCTTGCTCACCAGATGGTAGAGTTTTGTCAGGAATGGCTCTCCCAAGGCTGTCAGTAGTTCTAATGGAATGTTGTCTACTCCCAGGGTCTTGTTTTACAGTGCTCTGTCAAACTCTTCACGCAGTATCATATCCCCCATTTCAGCTTCATCTGCATCCTCTTCCATTTCCATAATATTTTCCTCCAGAACATCGCCCCTGTATAAACCCTCTATATACTCCTTCCACCTTTCTGCTTTCCCTTCTTTGCTTAGAACTGGTTTTCCATCTGAGCTCTTGATATTCATACAAGTGGCTCTTTTCTCCAAAGCTCTCTTTAATTTTCCTGTAGGCAGTATCTATCTTACCCTAGTGAGATAAGCCTCTACATCCTTAAATTTGTCCTCTAGGCATCCCTGCTTAACCATTTTGCGCTTCCTGTAGATCTCATTTTTGAGACGTTTGTATTCCTTTTTGCCTGCTTCATTTACTGCATTTTTATATTTTCTCCTTTCATCAATCAAATTCAGTATCTCTTCTGTTACCCACGGATTTCTACTAGACCTCGTCTTTTTACCTACTTGATCCTCTGCTGCCTTCACTACTTCATCCCTCAGAGCTACCCATTCTTCTTCTACTGTATTTATTTCCCACATTCTTGTCAATTGTTCCCTTATGCTCTCCCTGAAACTCTGTACAACCTCTGGTTCTTTCAGTTTATCCAGGTCCCATCTCCTTAAATTCCCACCTTTTTGCAGTTTCTTCAGTTTTAATCTACAGTTCATAACCAATAGATAGTGGTCGGAGTCCACATGTGCCCCTGGAAATGTCTTACAATTTGAAGCCTGGTTCCTAAATCTCTGTCTTACCATTATATAATCTTTCTGAAACCTTTTAGTATCTCCAGGGTTCTTCCATCTATACAGCGTTCTTTCATGATTCCTGAACCAAGTGTTAGCTATGTTTAAGCTATGCTCTCTGCAAAATTCTACCAGACGGATTCCTCTTTCGTTTGTTACCCCCAATCCATATTCACCTATGTTTCCTTCTCTCCCTTTTCCTACACTCGAATTCCAGTCATCCATGACTATTAGATTTTCGTCTCCCTTCACTAGCTGAATAATTTCTTTTATCTCGTCATACATTTCATCAATTTCTTCATCATCTGCAGAGCTAGTTGGCATATAAACTTGTACTACTGTAGTAGGCATGGGCTTTGTGTCTATCTTGGCCACAATAATGCCTTCACTATGCTGTTTGTAGTAGCTAACCCGCACTCCTATTTTTTTATTCATTATTAAACCTAGTCCTGCATTACCCCTATTTGATTTTGTATTTATAACCCAGTATTCACCTGACCAAAAGTCTTGTTCCTCCTGCCACCAAACTTCACGGATTCCCACTATATCTATCTTTAACCTACCCATTTCCTTTTTTAAATTTTCTAACCTACCTGCCCGATTAAGGGATCTGACATTTCACGCTCCGATCCGTAGAACGCCAGTTTTCTTTCTCCTGATAACGCCGTCCTCTCGAGTCGTTCCCTCCCGGAGATCCGAATGGGGGACTATTGTACCTCCGAAATATTTTACCCAAGAGGACGCCATCATTTACCCACACAGTATAGCTGCATGCCCTCGGGACAAATTACAGCTGTTGTTTCCCTTGCTTTCAGCCGTTCACAGTACCACAACAGCATGGCCGTTTTGGTTAGCGTCAGAAGGCCAGATCAGTCAATCATCCAGACTGTTGCCCCTGCGGCTACCAAAGGCTGCTGCCCCTGTTCAGGAACCACATGTTTGTTGTCTGGCCTCTCAACAGATACCCCTCCATTGTGGTTGCACCTATGGTACGGCTATCTGTATCGCTGAGGCACGCAAGCCTCCCCACCAACGGCAAGGTCAATGGTTCATGGGGGAGGGAGGGGGGAGAACTCGGGACAGAGACTAGATATAGCTAGGTGTTTGAGATACAAGTTATATGTGTCAAATGGGGCCACGCATTGCTACTAATGGCCGTAACTGTGAACGTCATTTGGTGGTTAAAGTGATTTTTTAAAATGAAATCCTAATATTGGAGTAAAGATTAGAAACATTTAACGTGGAAAAGGATAAATTATTGGTCATGGCAAGGTTCAGTGCAGGTCGAACAAGCAAATACGTCTTCAGATGTAGCATGGATTAACTCTGAATATAGGAGGGATACAGCAGAACACAATGTTAGATACAAACCAGAAGAGGTGTCCTGAGGGAAGACAGGCGAGGGACTCGCTCAGCGACTTGCACACCAGTGATCTCAGGTTTATTTATACGTGTTCTGTCTCCCAAGCGTCCAAATCACATTTATACTTGATGATTCATTTATTATTTCCAATAAACACATTAACTGAAACATAAAGGCCAAATCTCTTCTCGATTTTCAATATCCAACGTCACTAATTGGAATTTCCATGAAACAAAACACAACTTGAGAATGATCTATAATTATCTTTAATACCTCCATTATAGGCAATGATACATGATTCTTTATGCGCCTTCCAGTTTGTATCTAACATTGAATTTTGCTGCATCTTTCGTATTGTGAATTAATCCATACTAGAACGAAAAACATGATTATTTTATCTTCATTGAACCTAGCCACGACCTTAAATTATGTGCCATTTCATTCCTCAGACCCTGCAAAACACTTAAATAACCAAAACACGATGAAATAATTATTTTCCAAACTACTTTTTATTTAGCCAGAAATCTGTGGTAATGAAACGAAAGAAAATTCCAGACAATTAGATCTTATGGACCTGTACTTCTGGTTGTAGTTTCAATTGATGCTATAGATGAATCCATCAGTTGTCCCTTAGGTAAAAATTTATATCTCCGAAAGTACTGAAGTTATTCACTTGAAATCAGCTGTTCCAGCGTGAGAACCAAAATTCTGCTCTCCTCCCAGCTCCGTGGTAAGCTACGCTTTCGATGTAAGATGACAATTCGTAATAATTAGCTACATTGCAAACCCAGAGAGTGGTTGAAAAAGTGTTCATATAGCTGACATGCCCAGTTTCATCTGGTTGTTTCATTCAACTGACAGAGTGAATAAACAGTTGATCAGCCACTCACGTCTTGCTGCATCAGTGACCTGCCCGTCATCCGTGTACTGCTTGCCGTGGAGTGCATCCTTCGTTGGACCAAACAGACGGAAGTCGGAAGGTGCGAGATGCGGGTTGTTCAGCTGTGAGTGATCCACCGGTCACCCTGAATGAGAGCACGTTCCCACATCGCAGGAGTCTCAGCCGTCTGCAGCTGACCGACACGTGGAGGTCGGCCAGATGTGCACAACCTTGCTGCGACGATGGCGCTGCTAGGCCAGGCGTGGATCACCAGTAAGCTCTTCTGACGCTGACAGACACCTCGCACTACGACTCACGGTGCTTCTCTTCACTGCCAAATCTCCTCAGACATTCTGCAAGCGGATATGAAGATCTCCGATGCTCTGGTTTTCATCCGAAAGAAACTCGGTGACCGCTCTCAGCTTGGGTCGCACCTCCTTTACAGACGCCATTTTGGAGGCTACTTATGGTGCTGTCAGCTGATGGAATTCTATGAAGCTGTAGGGGCTGAAGCAGAAATGTTCCACGATGTCTCACAAAATTTCGCATTTTTCCAACTGAAATTGGCCGAGAAAAAAGTGTAGCGTTGCAGATCGAACGCCCCCGTAATTTTATAAGTAGCTCAGTTGGACGATGATTGTGCTTATGTATTTTAATCTGGGTCCTTTATCTTGATGTGGCTAGATTCTTCACAATGCCTGTCTTCTTCTCAGCATCTGGTAGCAAGAAATGCGTGTGTTTGAGAATAGCTCCTCCTTAGATTTCTCCCTGAGGTCACTGGAAATCTAATATCGTTCTCGGCCGAAAACACTAACATCTTACTGCTATCTGAGCAGCACAGTGAAGTCGCTACCACGGCCAGGACAGACACACAGCCAAACCAGTTACAGAAGTACTGGCTTGCACGTCAACTAGTTCCGAAAATGACGAAGAGATTAAGGAAATGCTTTTTGAGAGAGGAGAAATTGCTCAGATCTTTAAGCGAGATGAAAACTTGTGATGCGGCACTCGAAATTGATAGTCGGAATACGAAGTGGAAGGAAAGTTGGAGGAAAATGAATTGAATTAAGGGAATGAAAGGGGAAGCTGCCTGGCAGAATTTTGCACAGAGCACAATTTAACCACTGCTAACAGTTGGTTTGAATCATGAAAGATAATTGTGTACACGTTAGGAGTCAGAATGCACCTCACTATTTGAGACATACTATACAGTCCTAATAATTACTATTATTTGGCAAATAAAAATGTGCTCGGATCGAACCTTGTTCTCTCATAACGACTCTGGAAGTTGCTAATGTCCATTCCCATCAGCTGGAAAATTATTTCCTGAACCAGAGATTACGAGTTGCAATTTTCATTTTAATCAACGTGGAAAGAAGTCCCCTCTTAAGAAAAACTAAGAAAGACATTGTTACCTAGCAATCTATCCGGACTACGATATATTGTCTTAGAAATATTGGACCATGGTTGGCTGTCTATTCAGAAAATACTGTCTGAAAAACTAGTTTCGTCGATTATTTGACTATTTCTAGACCAGTTGGTTGATAAAGACCAGATGCCATCAGACATGTGGAATTACAGTGGAAGGCCCCATCACATCAAAAACGCCTCTCAGGGGTGGAAGAAATTGATAATATATCAAAAGCTCAGCCAAATGTTTAGTCATTAATAAACCAAGAGGACGTAGTTCTTTCGCTGATTAATTTCTAATTCGGGTGGAAAAAGAATAAAGAAGTCTGCAATTCATACTGATGAGGCGACTGTAAAGATTCCAAATTGATGGCACCGTGAAATCGTTTCTGACTTGTGTGACCCACACACGGAAATTACACTGTAGAAGAAAACATGACCACCATTGGAAATTATAAAAATATTGAAAAGTAGTTTAATGCACGTCGTACTCATTGGAAAGCTTGTAAACAACTTTAATGATGGACGAAATGAGACCACTTCCTCACGGTTTTCCTGGGAAACGACACACCGACAAGTAAATACCTGTTGCAATTTGTGGAACATTCGGTAATGAAGACCGGTAGGGCTACCTTAAAGGTCATGCCTCTCCTAGGGCACCATCACGGCACTCCTATTGAGAGAGACTCTATGAAGAAAAACCTGTGTGGGTGGACAGCAAACAGAGAACCGGTGCAGAAGACACAAATGACAAGCAGCCACATCCACTCATTCGCCCTTGGTCTGCAGACCTGCTGCAGACCACTGCACGGTGTGTGGTCGAACCACTGTCCTCCCGAATGTGAGTCCAGAGTGTCTCACCGCCGCGCCCTGCATATCTACATCTACATCTGTACTCCGCAAGCCACCTGACGGTGTGTGGCGGAGGGTACCTTGGGTACCGCTATCGGTTCTCCCTTCTATTCCAGTCTCGTATTGTTCGTGGAAAGGAGGATTGTCTGTATGCTTCTGTGTGGGCTCTAATCTCTCTGATTTTATCCTCACGGTCTCTTCGCGAGATATAGGTAGGAGGGAGCAATATACTGCTCGACTCTTCGGTGAAGGTATGTTCTCGAAACTTTAACAAAAGCCCGTACCGAGCTACTGAGCGTCTCTCCTGCAGAGTCTTCCACTGGAGTTTATCTATCATCTCCATAACGCTTTTGCGATTACTAAATGATCCTGTAACGAAGCGCGCCGCTCTCCGTTGGATCTTCTCTATCTCTTCTATCAACCCTATCTGGTACGGATCCCACACTGCTGAGCAGTATTCAAGCAGTGGGCGGACAAGCGTACTGTAACCTTTGTTTTCGGATTGCATTTCCTTAGGATTGTTCCAATGAATGGCATCTGCTTTGCCGACGATCAACTATATGATCATTCCATTTTAAATCACTCCTAATGCGTACTCCCAGATAATTTTAACTGCTTCCAGTTGCTGACCTGCTATTTTGTAGCTAAATGATAAGGGATCTATCTTTCTATGTATTCGCAGCACATTACACTTGTCTACATTGAGATTCAATTGCCATTCCCTGCACCATGCGTCAATTCGCTGCAGATCCTCCTGCATTTCAGTACAATTTTCCATTGTTACAACCTCTCGATACACCACAGCATCATCTGCAAAAAGCCTCAGTGAACTTCCGATGTCATCCACCAGGTCATTTATGTACATAGTGAATAGCAACGGTCCTATGACACTCCCCTGGCTTACCTGAAATCACTCTTACTTCGGAAGACTTCTCTCCATTGAGAATGACATGCTGCGCTCTATTATCTAGGAACTCCTCAATCCAATCACACAATTGGTCTGATAGTCCATATGCTCTTACTTCGTTCATTAAACGACTGTGGGGAACTGTATCGAACGCCTTGCGGAAGTCAAGAAACGCGGCATCTACCTGTGAACCCGTGTCTATGGCCCTCTGAGTCTCGTGGACGAATAGCACGAGCTGCGTTTCACACGACCGTCTTTTTCGAAACCCGTGCTGATTCCTACAGAGTAGATTTCAAGATTCCAGAAAAGTCATTATACTCGAACAGAATACATGTTTCAAAAGTCTACAACTGATCGGCGTTAGAGATACAGGTCTATAGTTGTGCACATCTATTAGACGTCCCTTCTTGGAAAACGGGGATGACCTGTGCCCTTTTCCAATCCTTTGGAACGCTACGCTCTTGTAGAGACCTACGGGACAGAGCTGCAAGAAGGGGGGGCAAGTTCCTTCGCGTACTCTGTGTAAAATCGAACTGGTATCCCATCATGTCCAGCAGCCTTTCCTCTTTTGAGCGATTTTGTTTCTCTATCCCTCTGTCGTCTATTTCGATATCTACCATTTTGTCATCTGTACGACAATCTAGAGAATGAACTACAGTGCAGTCTTCCTCTGTGAAACAGCTTTGGAAAAAGTCAGTATTTCGGCCTTTAGTCTGTCATCCTCTGTTTCAGTACCATTTAGGTCGCAGAGTGTCTGGACATTTTGTTTTGATCCGCCTACCGCTTTGACATAGGACCAAAATTTCTTAGGATTTTCTGCCAAGCCAGTACATAGAACTTTACTTTGGAATTGATTGAACGCCTCTGGCATAGCCCTCCTCACACTACATTTCGCTTCGCGTAATTTTTGTTTGTCTGCAAGGCTCTTTGGCTATGTTTATGTTTGCTGTGAAGTTCCCTTTGCTTCCGCAATTTTCTAACTCGGTTGTTGTACCACGGTGGCTCTTTCCCATCTCTAACGATCTTGCTTGGCACATACTCATCTAACGCATATTGTACGATGGTTTTGAACTTTGTCCACTGATCCTCAACACTATCTGTACGTGAGACAAAACTTTTGTGTTGAGCCGTCAGCTACTATGTAATCTGCTTTTTGTCACTTTTGCTAAACAGAAAAATCTTCCTACCTTTTTTAATATTTCTATTTACGGCTGAAATCATCGATGCCGTAACCGCTTTATGATGGCCGATTCCCTGTTCTGCGTTAACTGTTTCAAATAGTTCGGGTCTGTTTGTCACCAGGTGGTCCAATATGTTATCGCCACGAGTCAGTTCTCTGTTAACTGCTCAAGGTAGTTTTCAGATAAAGCACTTACAAAAAATTTCACTGAATTCTTTGTCCCTGCCACCCGTTATCTATGTTTGTCTCCCAGTCTATATACGGCAAATTAAAATCTCCACCCAGAACTATAACATTGTGGGGAAATCTACTCGAAATATTTTCCAAATTATTCTTCAGGTGCTCAGCCACAACAGCTGCTGAGCCAGGGGGCCTATAGAGACATCCAATTACTATGTCTGAGCCTACTTTAACCGTGGCCGGCCGCGGTGGTCTAGCGGTTCTAGGCGCGCAGTCCGGAACCGCGCGACTGCTACGGTCGCAGGTTCGAATCCTGTGTGTGATGTCCTTAGGTTAGTTAGGTTTAAGTAGTTCTAAGTTCTAGGGGACTGATGACCACAGACGTTAAGTCCCATAGTGCTCAGAGCCATTTGAACCATTTTTTTAACCGTGAGCTACACCCAAATCATTTCACATTCCGGATCTCCGTCAATTTCCTTCGATACTATAGCACTTCTTATCACTATAAACACGCCTCCCCCCTTGACTGTCCAGCCTGTCTCTGCGGTATACATTCCAATCAAAGTTTAGGATTTAATTACTGTTTACGTCTAGTTTCAGCCAACTTTGTCCCTAGTACTATATGGGCGTTATGACCGTTTATTAATGAGAACAGTTCTGGGACCTCTCTATAGACGCTCTTGCAGTTTACTATTAGCACATTAATATTGTTATTCCCTGTTGCATTTTGCCTACTCCTACCTTGCCGCGTCTCAGGAGGCATCCTGTCAGGCCTAGGGAGGGAATTCTCTAACCTAAAAAACCCCCATGTGCACTCCACACATAGTCCGCTACCCTTGTAGCCGCTTCACGTGTAGTGCACGCCTGACCTATTCAGGGGGCCCTACGTTTCTCCACCCGATAGCGGAGGTCGAGAAATTTGCACCCCAAATCTCCGCAGAATCGTCTGAGCCTCTGGTTTAAGCCTTCCACTCGGCTCCAATCCAGAGGACCGCGATCGGTTCTGGGAACGATACTACAAAGAGTTAGCTCTGATTCCACCCCGCGAGCGAGGCTTTCTGCCTGCACCAATTCCACCAACCGCCTGTACGAACTGAGGATGACCTCTGAACCCAGACGGCAGGAGTCATTGGTGCCGACATGAGCAACAATTTGCAGTCGGGTGCACCCAGTGCTCTCTATCGCCGCCGGCAGGGCCTCCTCCACATCTCGGATGAGACCCCCCGGCAAGCAGACAGAGTGAACACTGGCCTTCTTCCCCGACCTTTCTGCTATCCTAAGGGGCTCCATCACCCGCCTAACGTTGGAGCTCCCAATAACTAATAAACCACTCCCCCCGTGTGCCTGCTCGGACCTTGCTGAAGGAGCAGCCACATGTCCACTCACAGGCAGATCGGGCGTTGCCACACGGCCAGCCTCCACATTGACCCTCCGCCTCGTGCGCCGCGAACGCCGCTGAAACCGCCGCTCCCCTTGGGGAGAGGGTGGCCCAACCGCGCCCTGTACCCGCGAAGATGTCTCGACAGCAGGGACAGTGGGTGACGCATGTGTAACACCTGGGGTGTACCTTGCGACGCACCAGACTCCCCACTGCCGCTACACTCAGAGGCAGCAGCCTGAAGACGGCTGACCACGGCCATCAACACGTTCAGCTGTTCGCGGACAGTGGCCAGCTCCTCCTGCAGGCCACTACTTGCATTTCACACACGTTTCTCTGCCAGTTACATGGCGCAGACACGTACGAAGATTGTGTCTCCAAAATATGCTGAAGGTGATCGGGACCATGGCTCTCTGTCTTCTAATAATTCAGACGCGATCCCGCTCAGTATCTTGGCAAGTTTGTGATTACCTAGAAAACCGTTTGAGTGAAAGAATCTGCGAAAGCTCAGTCTAAACTACAGTCGCATTGCGAGTGTCACAATAAAGTAGAAAACTACACCACTGATCTCGGGATACATTAAAGATTTATAAGACAATGACGTCTGTTTCTTAGACGAGGAACATGTCGATGCTCGAAGACTGTATGGAAATGTGAACGGCTTTACAGCTTTTACCACTTAGTTTATTGACATGCAACACCACTTGGGTGTAGGAAAATACGGTAACAACGCCTTTAAACAACAGTAAAAAGTCGTTCATTATGCGATTACAACGCCAGTGTCCAAATTTTTGAGCCTATAACATTGAGTGCATACTTTGTATGGGGAGGCGAAAAAACCACAAAGCGACATAAAACGGAAACAAATGTACAACTAACGAGGGATGGGAAAGGAAGACTTGGGTTGGTCGGGTGGCTTCCAGAAGCCTGCAGTGTACGTGTTGGCCTGCGACCCTGCGCTGACCTCCGGCGCTACGCTCTGTACAGCACTGCCTCGGCGTCTCCATCCACGTCGGGCGGGCGCGACAGAAGCCTTCGGACGAATTCTTTGGCGCTCTGCTAGCACCGTAACGGTCCGGCAGACGTCTTACGCTGGTGGAATGGAGATTCTGATTCGGCACGTTTCGAAAAAAGTGGACGCCGTTCTCGCAAAACCCACTTGTCTGAATTTCGGAAGCCAGTTTACACTGTAGGGTGTGGAACTATTTCACTGACTCCGTCGTTTGCCCCTCATACGACCAGGAGAGTCAAGAGTGATGTCGGAGCTGTGATAGAGCTTACTTTGGTTTAGCCATGACGTATGTGTCATCTAATAAGTACCCGAACGTTCTGTGGGGCAAAGATGCTCTACAAACACGTCCACGCCAAAAGGAGATGCAAATTTATATTTGTGCGAAAGTTCCACAACACACGTTCTGGAAATGGAGGCAACGAGTTTCATTCCTAAACTGCTCAACCTGGAAATACCTGGGTACACCATAGCTCGCAACAATCGGATAAAATGGCGACATGATTTATGATTGTATTATGCAGCATTCTTTACCACGGAGGTGGGCGCTGCATCTTTTTCTGAAGAAAGAAGACGCAGGTATCAATCTGTTCAAAGGAGAGTTAAACATACCAATGAATTTAGACTAGTGGTTCAAAACCGCTCAAATGGCTCTGACCTCTATGGGACTTAACATCGGAGGTCATCAGTCCAATAGAACCTAGAACTACTTAAACCTAACTAACCTAAGGACATCACACACACCCATGCCCGAGGCAGGATTTGAACCTGTGACCGTAGCAGGCGCGTGGTTCCGGATTGAAGCGCCTAGAACCACTCGGCCATGGTGGCCGGTCAAGTTTAATCGTGCCTACCCTGAGACATTCACCGAGGAAACTGATTTCTGCATTAGATGTACATTGCTTCTGATCAGGTGTCACGGATCTGAGGAACTTGAGATAAGGAGGAAGAAAATTTTTCCTAGTTAGAGGTGCCACCAACTTGGATTTAAATATAAGTCGTGTAACTTTATGGCTGAAACACGTTTGTTGCTTTGTTAATTTTTTTGCTATGACATAAATAAACCATCTTTTGACTGAGAACGATAACATTTTTAGAAGGTGAAAGCAGTCTATCGTAGCACCGCAGTGGTAGTTACAAACCTTAGGTGATCGCAAAGCAGTACGGGCCCTTGTCATTTGAAGGAAACTGGTGACGTTGCAATTGATTTAGGGTGGACAACACTTTCACAGCTGCTGTTTCATACAGGTATGCATGCGCCTCGTACAAGTGTTGAGGGTGCAGTGTGAGGGCTGCTCAGTGGCACTGTGTTTCAGGACCACCCACCATGTCGGCAGTTACGGAGGTTCAGAACAACACAACCGAGGCCCTGGCCGCCCTGGTAGACGGAGGTGAAGACGCCCTGGTGACGCTGGTGGCGGGCGAGACGAGGGTGGCGGCTCACAGGGCCGTGTTGGCAGCCGCGAGCCCCGTGTTCGCAGCGATGTTCGCGCACGACATGCTGGAGGCCAGCTGCGGCCAGGTGAGCATCGACGACGTGGAGGGCCCGGTGCTGAGGCTCCTGGTCGCCTACACGTATACCCTGCAGGCCCCCCAGCTGCCCGACACGGCCGCCCAGCTGCTCTCGGCGGCCGACAAATACGGCTTGTCGGCCCTGAAGGCTGCCTGCGAGCGGCAGCTGATCTCGCAGTTGGCCGTCGAGACCGCAGCGGCGACGGCCGTCACGGCAGTGAGGCACTCGTGCCCGGACGCCACCAGGGCTGCCGTCGCCTTCATAAAGGACCACCCGCAGGTGATGGCCACGCGGGGCTGGGCGGACGCTGTGCTCGAGTACCCGCAAGAAGTCATTGAAGTCAGCAGTATGCTCGGTGAGCCACCGGCAGAAGCCTGGTAAGCAAATTCCCTTTTTGGCAGTGCTAGTGTGAATTTGACGTCGTCCTTGCTTTGTTCGTCATGGGTTTCTTTGCTGCCTACATTGCATAGCACCTTAACGTCATCTACTTAATGATCGTCAGTCACGATGCTAAGTCTCTCACTGTTTCCACTTCTACTGCTTCTTATCAATTTCGCCTTTCTCTGATTTACTCTGATTCCATATTCTGTACTCATTAGACTGTTCATTCCATTCAGCAAACCCTGTAATTCTTCTTCACTGTCACTGAGAGAATCGGTCATCAGCAAATCTTATATCATTTCACCCTGAATTTTAATTCCACTCTTCAATCTTTCCATTATTTCCGTCATCGCTTCTTCGATGTATAGACTGAACAGTAGGGGCGAAGGATTACATCCCTGTCAGACACCCTTTTTAATCCGAGTACTTCATTCTTGGTCTTTCACTCTTATATTACCTTCTTGCCTCTTGTACATATTGCAAATTACTTGACTTCTCCTATAGCGTACATGTATTTTTGTCTGAATTTCTAACATCTTGAACCACTTGATATTGCCGAACGCTTTCTCCAGGACCACAAATCCTATGAACGTCACGGAACTTCAATTTTCTTTTCATTCTCCTGTGTATTATCCTTGTCAGAAACGTGGATGCTTGAGCTGTTAAGCTGATTGTGCGATAATTCTCACGCTTCTCTGCTCTTGCAGTCTCCCAAATCGTGATGATTATATTTCTTTCAAAGTCAGATTGTATGTTGCCAGACTCATACATTCTACACACCAGTGAGAATAGACCTTTTGCCACCTCTCCCAATGATTTTAGAACTTCTGATTGAATGTTGTCTATACCTTTTGCCTTCTTTGATCTTAAATTTTCCAAAGCGCTTTTAAATTCTGATTCTAATCACCAATATTTTCCATACCGACTCCTGCTTGTTCTTCTGTCACGCCATTGGACAAGTTGTTCCAATCAGGGACGCCTTCAGTGTACTCTTTCCAACTATCTGATCTCGCCTCTGTATTTAACACTGGAATTCCCATTGTGCTCTTAATATTACCACGCTTGCTTCTAATTCTGTGGAAGATTGCTTTGACTTTTCTATGTGCTGCGTCAGTCGTCCCAAGAATCATTTCTTCTTTGATTTCTTCACATTTTTCGTGCCATTTTGCCTTAGCCTCTCTGCACTTCCTATTCATTTCATTCCTAAGTGACATATTTCTCTATTACTGAATTTTCCTGAATATTTTTGAACTTATATCTTCGATTGATCAGCGGAAGGATTTCTTATGTTTTCCATGGTTTCTTCGCAGTTGGCTTCTTTGTACCTACGTTTTTCTTTCCAACTTCTGTTACTGTCGTTGTTAAAGATATCCATTCCTCTTCAACTGAACTACCTATTGAGCTGCTTATTATTGCAGTATCTGTAGCCTCAGAGAACATAAATCTCATCTCTTCTTTCCTTAGTACTACTGTATTCCACCTCTCTGTACATCGATTGCTCCTGACGAGTCTCGTAAAATTGAGCCTACTCTTCATCACTGCTAAATTGTTATGACTCTATATCTACTCCTGGGTATGCTTTACAGTCCAGTATCTGATTTCAAAATGTTTGCCTGACAATAATATGGTGTGACTTTAAACCTCCCATATTTCGGTCCTTTTCCAAGTATACCTCCTCGTCTAGTTATTTTTGAACAGACTATACCAGCTATTACTATGATAAATTTACTGTAGAACTTAACTAGCCTTTCTTCTCTCCTATTCCTATCATCAAGTACATATTCTCGTGTAACCCTTTCTTCTACTCCTTCCCCTACGATGGCGTTTCAGTCACTCAATGACTATTACATAGTACTGAATTACCTGTTCAATATCCTCACTTTTTCTCTCTCTCCACCTTCAACTTGCGTCATCATGTATACCTGAACTATGCATGTTGTTGGTTTGCTTTTGATTCTCATGAGAACATATCTATACTCACTTTCTGCCCTGCCTTTCTATTGATACTGAATCCTACTGCTGTTGCTACTACCCTATTCTCATGTGACCAGAAATCCGTTTCTTATTTTCTGGCTCCCAACCACATTCGAACTCCTAACTTTCCAGCTCCAGAATCATAGAACGTTATCCTTTCGTTGGTTACTCAACCTTTGATCATTGCCAATTCTTCCTCATTTAGGAGCAGTTTCAGACCTCAAGGGAAAGAGAGTGCCCTGAACCTCTGTCGGCCCCTCCGCCCTCTTTGGAAAGGCTGTTGGCTGAAAGAAGGCGACACCTGATGCTGGAAGTCTTCAGACACCAATGCTGATGATTCGTATTCAAAATTCAAGTGATGGTGAGGTTCAAACCTGGGACTGAAGACTTTCCTGATTACTAAAAAAGACGCTACCCCTGGGTGACTGGCCCCAAAGAGCAGGGTGTGACTCCCTGAGATATCCAGTCAAGCAGGAGCTATGAGCACTGGGGCTACTCATGCACACTGGGGGCAAACAAGAAGAGAATACTCCAGCCAGCACAGTAACATTGTCACACTCAAGGCTGTGCCTTACAATCACATTTCCTTCTCGTCTCTGTTCAGCTATCGCCCTGAATATTTTCCGTGCATTCCCTTTAACAAAGCAGACAGGAAATCTCTGCCCCCTGTCTTTTTTGAAGTTCCTTGTGGCGTTACCAGAGGTCGTCCAGGGAATCCTATCAGGTTTCCTGCTACGGGCATACAGCAGATTATATTCGCTGTTCATCTACAGGTGTACGACATATCTCCCACAATGTCAGTATTGATGTGACGTTTTCATCCAGCTATCATTTGTTGCCTCTCTCTCTCGGATACATATGCTCCAGACAAGTCTATTTTGTTTCTTTTTAAATTTAAAAAAAAATCCATATTCAGTAGACTACAGGTTACTTCGCAAGTTGTAAACGTTGTCCATCAGATAAAATTGCATACACTGTGTAATCCATTTTTTTCTTTTAATGGTGGCCTCTACTGCAAACTGCTCAACACAAAAATTGTTGTTTATGTAACACATCACCAGTGCTGTCTTTTCAAGGAATCGAATTGTGGAGACATTACATGCGTATATACAGTTCTATTTGCTTTACTGAAATCCAAATTTTGAATATACTCTCGATAACTTTTATAGCATAGCTCTTGTAATTCTTGTCCATCTTCTTCATTCCCTCGGGCTTCACATCAGAGTGCCTGCATATCCATGACCATATAGTTTAAACAGTAAGTTGATACCCCAACTTATCAGTTTGTTTCTCTATCGCTGGATCTCTCTCTCTCTCTCTCTCTCTCTCTCTCTCTCTCTCTCTCTCTTCCTCCTGTGATATAATTCAGCATCCATATATCAGTTTTCAAATCACCTCACAACCAAAAGTAGCAGCCAGATGACTTTAACTGCTTCTAAATTGTGTCTGATAGTTGTTCTGTCAGGGCAGCAGAATTGTTGGCCCTGATGTTTGGGATTTGGTTTGTGCTTCATTGTGAACAATTTGTTGTTTTGCATCTCAAGCTATGCCATTGGGGTATATAGCAGAAGTAGTGCAGAAAAAGACCAGTTAATTGGTGGTACAGTCACCTTAAGTGACAGGATGGTGTTGTTGGCACTGTGTGTTCTGTTGCCCTGGTGGACAGTCCCTCAGCTGTATCGCCTGCAGTGAGCCCCTGTGTGAACACACCCGCGCACACAGTGTTTCTCTGTGCAGCTCGCCGACCGCCACAGGGGGCGGGTCCACCCCCAACTCTGACAGTCAACCCCACAGCGGCCACAGCCGGACTCCTGCTGCAGCTGCGCCTCCCACGTCTGCCAGACACACCCCTCCACCTGATGACGCAGCCGTCTCTCGCTTCCGGTAAGTTGTGTTGCCACACGTCCCCAAGTCTTACCCTCAGAGTACTGCTTATTTTGGCATTAACCAGCCGATATAGTAAATAAAATAAAATACAGATTCCTTCAGTTTTTGGATAGAGGTTACAGTTGCCATTAAACATCACTTATTTCTCACTTTTTTGGCTATGATATTTTGAAGATTGAGCACATGTGCAGAAGATTTCTCGCTCTCTGTATTTGCCGTGAGAATTAAGTTCAGTTCAGAGTCGCTCAACTTTAGCTACGTAGGAAGTGTCACATACAAATCATACCCATTTCCAAAGATTCTTTATATATTGATGTGTTGAATCTAGATTTTGTTTTTAGTGATGATTGTGTCTCTTACAAATTGATTCTGAATTAAATGGGTATGCAAACGGGATGTTTCATACAATTCCACTCAACAAAACTTACGTGAATGGTTGTAGATATAAGTTATTGAAGACACTCAGGAAGAAATGACGAAAGAAAGGTAAACAGAAATAAAAGTAATAATTACAAAGTTATTATTTAGTACCGGTATGAGCATGCAGCTTGTTTTGGGTATGTCTTAAAATGTAATTCGAGTATTCCTTAAATGGTTCCCTAGTGAGTTACATCTGTAGTGACTATTGGAAATCCGTGCCGCACTGGAACAGGAACCCAGATTTGCTGCTTATTGCAGGCAGTCTCCGTGACCAGTCGGCTGCCTGAGCACACCTCCACTTCTGACTCAGTGTCTCATCGACACTTGCACTAGAGTTTATCCCGAGGGACTTGTGGGAAGAGTAGCAAAAGGGAAATCGAATCGGTGGATGTTACCCTACTGTAGAGGATGTACATGAGAACCTCTGGTGGGAGTGTTTGCAAACCATGGGTAAAAAACATCATCCACAACGGTAATTCCATCTACGCCAACAAACGCACTCAGCTGGTCTAATGGTTGAGGTATCTGCTCTCGAGAAGTGAGAAATGCAGTGGGTGTGGCTGAGTGGAGATGCGTACAGCACTGTATGGCTCGTCACTCGTAAACAATTTCCTGCAACTGATGATGGAGGTCACCAGGTGTGATGAGTAGTGGTTTTCATTCACCGAGGAGACGTTTTGCATAATTCCATGGTATAGTTAACTTTTATTTTTAGAAATGAGCAACCGACGTGGGCAAAGATAGTTGATCCTAATGAAAATATATATATATATATATATATATATATATATATATATATATATATATATATATATAGTTTCCACAATGATGGTGGTGCCACTACAGCGGAGTTACTAAATAGAGTTTTCCTTAATTCCTTCACGAAAAAAGGCAAAGTAACTATTCAAGAATGCGAAACCAGAACAGCTGTTAGCGTGAGTGACATAAAAGTATATATTTTAGGTGTTGTGAAGCAACTCAAATCACTTAAGAAAGGCAACTCTTCTGGTCCAGATGGAATACGAATCAGGTTCCTTTCAGAGTATGCAGACACAATAGTGCCTTTCTTAGCAATCATATACAACCGTTCACTTGGCGAATGGTCTGTTCCTAAAGACTGGAAAGTACCAAAGGTCACACCAATACTCAAGAAAGGAAATAGGAGTAACCTATTGAATTACAGACGCATACTACTGACCTCAATTTGCAGTAGGATTTTGGAGAATATACTGTACTCGAACATCATGACTCACCTTGAAGAAAATGACTTATCGATACATAACCAACACGGATTCAGAAAATATCGTTCTTGTGCAACACAGCTAGCTATTTATGCCCATGAAGTAAGGAGTGCTGTCGACAAGGGATCTAAGATCGATTCCATATTCTTAGATTTCCAGAAGGGTTTGATACCATTTCTAACAAGAGACTATTACATGGTGTATACGACCCGGAAGATCCGGGAAAGACCTAGGAATTTTTTCATCTGCAGGAAAACCAGGAAAAACGGGAATTTTCTAGAATCCCGGGAGTTTTCCATTGATTTAGTTTTCAGTTAATTTTTTGTCATTTTGACTGGTAATAACCGATACTCTAACAAAGGACATTACTGTATACCGCTACTGCAGAATAATACTGCAGCAACAAAATATGAACGAGGGAATGAAATATAAATTCCAAAGGAAATGCTTCATATATAAACAAAAAACACACAGCGCTCATACAAGTGTCTGCCAACAGCAAAATGTGTGAAAGGCTGTAGGAAGACAATGCAGTGCTTAGTAACAACAAAGTACCTCCGATGAGCGTTAAGTCTCAACTGTTCACATCAGATTCATTTAAGCAGTTACGAGCGGAACCACGCGCATGCGCAGTTGAGTCGTGTCTGAGTAGTACCTTCTCCCGCTTCTGGAAACAGGAATGTCGCTGTTGGTTCTGTACGCAGCAAACCGGAGTATCTGAACCAGGCGCCAATTTCTGTGGCGAGGGGGGGAAATTCGTATTGTTGAGGAAATATCATAGATCCAGGGTTGATGCGCAGATCAGGTTGACTTGTAGTGGGGAGGGGGGGTGATCTGTGTTCACATTTAGTGACTTTGCTGTTTCCTCTTTGTTCACTGCTGTCATGTCAAATGAAAGAGAGTGGTTTCTGTGGCTGGGAGATATCAAGTGAATTAAAATACATTCACACAATTACGGAAGATTAAAATATGTCATTAGTTCCAGATTTTAATACAATTTCCACCTCTCTGACAGTCAAGCATTAATTATCTTGCAGAACAATGAAGTTACTTTTGTCGCTTTGCTGAAGTAATTCGGCTTTTATTGATCTTTTCCGCTGAGGCAGCCAGTTTGTTTGAAACAAAGTGCTCAATTCCACACTATTGGCTAGTTTCAACTGTTCGCTGCATTTCAAGGGCACGTTTTCATCTTCTACAGGGTGTATACGACCCGGGACAACCGAGAGATCTGGGAAAAACCCGGGAACTGTTTCATCCGGGAGAAAACCAGGAAAAACCCGGGAATTTTTTAGAATTCTGGGAATTTTTCATTGTTTTAGTTTTCAGTTAAATTTCTGTAATTTTGACTGGCAAGAACCGTTAGAACAAATGATATTACTGTATCCCGCAACTGCAGAATAATACTGCAACAATGAAACTTAACTAGAGACAAAACCAAAATAACTTAAAATGCAAAGGAAATGCGCCATATACGACGACGACACAGAGTCCTCATGCAAGCGTCTGCCAACAGCAAAACGTGTCAAAGGCTTTGGGAAGGCTGTGCAATACTTCATAACAACAAATTCCCTCCGATGACCGTGAAGTCACAACTGTTTACACTACATTCGTGTTAGCAGTTACGAGCGAGCTCATGCGCATGCGCAGTTGAGTCGCGTTTGAGAAGCATATTCTCCCGCTTCTGGCTACAGGAATGTGGCTCTCCGCTGTGCAAGCAGTCGCAGCAAGCAGCTAGATGGTACCGGGAAAAGGGGGCGCCAAATTCATATTCTCAAGGAAAAAAACTTGTTTCACAAAGCGCCTAGCATCCAGCGCACGTTGATCTATCAATCATTTATATGATTTTGAAACGCATCCTTGTTGGTTTCTGAACACATTTTAAGTTCATTTCTGAATGAATCGTAAGTTGATTTTTGAATGCGTGCGTAGTGTACGTGATGTCTGTCAGGAGAATCCTAATCGCATCTAGAAAATAAACTTTCTGCAGACAAAAGGGGATGGGGCCGTACGAGCTGAGCGGAGTAAAGCCGAACGGATAAATGCCAGTCGCTGTCTGATTATGTGGTTGATTGGGTTTTCGGATGATCGGCTTTCTTATAATTCATAGGGAAATCCATAGATTCAGTCTACGAGAATGGAAATAAACGACTGGAGGAATAACAAGTGGGTAAGATTACGTATTATCTTCTCGTTGTATCCAAGAAAATGAAATTTTGACAGAAACTTTCTGCCCAGATTGCTACACTAGTAAGGACCAGTTGTACAGCCCCTGGCTAGCAGCTGCTTAAGTTCTGATTCGGAAGTAACGCAGAAAACGTTTTGTACGAATTTGTAACAACGCCTAATGGCAGAACAATCGTGGGGTAACTAAACCGGTGATTCTGGCAGTGTTACTGAAGTTAATCGGCGAACAAATTTTGACAGTAGCAGGAATGTCCACAGAATTGGTGATGACAAGATTGTTAGAACGAGGAAGCAGAATAAACGGGGACATCACACAAATTATGGAAGGACGAGACTATTCCTAATTTATATAAGAATTTCGTAATACTACTTTCCGATCTCATGCTTGAGAAACTGGTGCGTATGAATGAAATGTGAAACTATTTCCTAACATAAAGCTTTTTGCATGTTGTAGGCCTAATAGGCATTTGATATATGTACTTAGTGAATTATATTCTATCGTGTATTAAAAATGACTATCTGTGCCAATACAGTCTCGCTAATTTGGTGTGTAAGTGTGTGTGTGTGTGTGTGTGTGTGTGTGTGTGTGTGTGTGTGTGTGTGTGTGTTATAAAATTTGCTACAATATTAGAAAGGCCTGTTTTGTTTTATTTAGCATACATCGACAAAATAGACGTAATCAGATCCAGAAACCACACCAGTCTTGGGTATTATTTGTATTAACAGCTTTTTCAGTATTAGGTAACGAAATTTCGAATTTTCATGCAGCAAAAAGTTTGACCAACTTTGGTGAGGTAATAGATTCTTGTGCAGAAAGCAAAAGCACGCCATTTAAAGCTGTAGCAAGATTAGAGAGAAAAAATGCTAGGAGGTAAGTATTGAAATGTGTACTTTCTTGCTTGTCTCTTGTCTATATTGGTTTTATGCATCCTATATTTCACTTTTGTCACGCAAAACAGGAAGTTATTAGCTATTAGGCAATAAAGAGTCCAAATTTTCTGTAGAGTTCTTGTTCTCCCAATTACAAATATTCCCATCCGCTATTAATGGCGAGTTTTTTAAAAAATAAAGAGGGGCAGGCTGTCAAACTGGCTGACTGGGAGCAGGAGAGGCACCACAGGACATTTCTATTTCCACAGTCCTGAATATAGTTTGATGTCATCGCTTACAAAATATACCCGTTTCAATTCCACAGAGTGAAATACAGTGACGTGCGATAGGAGAACGCTGTACGAAGAGGCGTGGCACTGCGCTTCGGCACACTTCACACCATATAACATGTCGTATATTTTCTCGAACACGTATGTTTTTGTTCCAAATTTTTCAGAATGATGTGTTTTACAAGATGCCCTAGGGTACGTTCGAAAATTCGATTTTTTTGGTGTTGACCGGTTCGCAAATATCGTAGATGCGAGGCTGATGCGCAGAGAAGTCTGAACTACAGTGGGCAGTCACCACGTGGCCCGTGTTGACGTTCAGTGGTTTTCCTGTTTCTCCTTCGTTTACTCTCGCGTCACATGAAAGCAAAACGGGTATCTTTGGCCGGGAGGTATCAAGTGCATTAAAATATATTCACATAATTACCGAAGGCTGATATACATTATTAGTTTCAGATTTTAATTTGTTTCCACGTTTCTGACAGTCAAGCATCAATCGCCTTGCAGAACAATGAAGTTATTTTTGTCTCTTTGCTAAATAAATTTGGCTTTCATTAACCTTTTCCGCAGAGGCATCCAATGTATTTGAAACGAAATGTTTAATTTCACAGTACTGGCTAGTTTCAACTGTTCGCTGCATTTCAAGTGCAAGTTTTCATCTTCTAGCACGAACGGCATTATGCCATACTAATGAACCAAACGTGAGATACTGCAGTACTGGTACTCCCAGAAAATTTACATCTGAATCTGGACATACGAATGTGCGCTTTAAGTAGCAGTTTAAATGTGCACATTTTAGTATGGTTCACGAAATTCTGATCTCTTGGAGTACCCTGGGACGTCTTACTGCTTTTACAACGTAATGTAAGATCTTTCAATGTTTTACACGTACGTACATACGGGCTTCCTACGTCATGTTAGCTGCGCAAGCTCGGGGCGCCTCTTACCTGGCGCTCTCCGGCAGCTGCTGGAACGAACCTGTTTCCAGCAGGTCGTGGAAAAATATTGCGAATGTTGGTTTGAAAAGCATTAATTTCAAAGTAAATATCTTTTAACGTAAGTTGGACTATGCGCGAGGATGTACCATGAAATTCTTAAATCAGAGTGTTTGACTCCATCTAAAAATCAACTCTTTGATGACAAGCCATGTAGAAGAATTTCGAACCCTGGAGATCAGACATTTATGTCATTATTAAAAATTTTACTGCCACATTTGTGTGATGGGTCTTAAAGTGTAACACGCGCAAAAAATCAACATTATCTCGAAAGATTAGCTTCTCTTGCAGCTTATTAACCTTAGTGACCAATATTATATGTGGAAGCTTTGCTTTTCTTGTAGCAACACTATGTATATTAATGTAAGCCATTAACTCGTGTGTTACCGCTGCTTAACAGGGATGTTGCTATTGGCTGACTACATTCTACGCCCATGTCCAAAACCATAACCATTCAAAGGATTGATAAGTTTTGCACTTCCGAGGGAAAATATACTGTCACTTAAGACGGAAAAAGTGTTTTCACGCGGGAGAAAGTGTATTTTTAAGCGGGAAATCCGGGGAAAATCCGGGAATTTTTTTCCTTGTCCATGTATACATCCAGTATTAATCAAATTTGATACGTATGAAGTATCGTCTCTGTTGTGTGACTGGATTCTTGATTTCCTCGCAGAGATGTCACAGTTCATTCTGATAGACGGCAAATCATCGAGTAGAATAGAAGTCGTATACGGCGTTCCGCAAGGTAGTGTCGTAGGCCCTCTGCTGTTCCTTATTTACATAAATGATCTAGGTGATAATCTGAGCTGCCCCCTTAGATTGTTTGCAGATGACGCTGTAATTTACCGTCTAGTAAAATCATCAGACGATCAATTCCAATTACAAAATGATCTAGAGAGAATTTCTGTATGATGCGGGAAGTGTCAGTTTGCACCAAACAAAGAAAAGTGCGAGGTCATCGACATGGGTACTAAGAGGAATCCGCTAAATTTTGGGTATACAATAAATCGCACAAATTTAAGGGCTGTCAATTCGACTAAATACCTAGGAATTACAATTACGAGCAACTTAAATTGGAAAGATCACACAGATAATATTGTGGGGAAGGCGAAACAAAGACTGCGCTTTGTTGGCAGAAACTTAGAAGGTGCGACAAACCTACCAAAGAGAGCCTACATTACACTTGTACGTCCTCTGCTGGAATATTGCTGCACGGTGTGGGATCCTTACCAGGTACGATTGGCGGAGGACAGCTAAAAAGTGCAAAGAAGGGCAGTTCGTTTCGCGTTATCGCGCAATATGGGTGAGAGTGTCACTGATATGATGCGCGAGTTGGTGTGGCAGTCGCTGTAACAAAGGCTGTCCTCTTTGCGGCGAGATCTGTTTACGAAATTTCAGTTGCCAGCTTTCTCTTCCGATGGAAAATATTTTGTTGACATCCACCTATGTAGGGCGAAATGATCAACATAATAAAATAAGAGAAATCAAGAGCTCCAATGGAAAGATTGAGGTGTTCCTTTTTCCTACGCGGCATTTGAGAGTGGAATGGTAGAGAAATGGTATGAAACAGGTTCATCGAACCCTCTGCCAGGCACTTCAGTGTGAATTGCAGAGTAAACACGTAGATGTAGATGTTGATTCCCTCCTGTATAGAGATTGAAGTACTTTCTGCTTTGATTGACCAAGATAATCAGCTGCAGATTTGATCGACTTTGGAATCCAGTGAACATTTAAAACCCTGCTGCACCTCAGGCAGGCAACAGAAGCACACCCATTTCCACTCGCAGTCATGGAAGACACAGAGAATTAGTGTTGAAATTATATCAGGGGCAGGCAACAAACAGAAATTTTTCAATTTTCGTGCATACAAATCATGCGGGTAATAACGCGTAATTTAGCGCAGGAAGTACATACCTACAAGTAAAAAAATTTTAAAAACGCTACATATAAGATGACACACACCTACATGTGCTACATGCACACTGAAAACATCGACAGTGTCGAATTGTATACTTAGTGTCCAGGATAATAGTATTAATAATGCAGCACATGCTGATATCAAAATCCGTATGCTCCGTAGAGAATGTGAAACAAAGCAGAAAAATATAGAACGCCAAGATGACATGCAAGACTTGGAAAGGTAAGAAGTGGGGAAATGTTTGGGATGCAAACACGCCGGCCGCGGTGGCCGTGCGGTTCTAGGCGCTACAGTCTGGAGCCGAGCGACTGCTACGGTCGCAGGTTCGAATCCTGCCTCGGGCATGGATGTGTGTGATGTCCTTAGGTTAGTTAGGTATACTTAGTTGGAAGTTCTAGGCGACTGATGACCTCAGAAGTTAAGTCCCATAGTGCTCAGAGCCATTTTGTGATGCAGCGTCAAGGGTAACAGCAGCCATGTTTCCGAGCTGATAGTCCTTGCTGCTGGAAACGTCGTCGAACTGTTCGTGCAGATGGTCGTTCTCTTGCAAACGTCCCCATCTGTTGACGCAGGGATCGAGACGTGGCTGCACGATCCCTTACAGCCATGCGGATAAGATGGCTGTCACCTCGACTGCTAGTGATAAGAGGCCGTTGGGATCCAGCACGGCGTTCCGTATTACCCTCCTGAACCCACCGATTCCATATTCTGCTAACAGTCAATGGATCTCGACCAACGCGAGCAGCAATGTCGCGATACGATAAACCGCAATCGCGATAGGCTGCAATCCGACCTTTATCAAAGTTGAAAACGTGATGGTACGCATTTCTCCTCCTTAGACGAGGCATCACAACAACGTTTCACCAGGCAACGCCAGTCTACTGCTGTTTGTGTATGAGAAATCGGTTGGAAACTTTCCTCATGTCAGCACGTTGTAGGTGTCTCCACCGGCGCCAACCTTGTGTCAATGCTCTGAAAAGCTAATCATTTGCATGTCACAGCATCTTCTTCCTGTCGGTTAAATGTCGCGTCTGTAGCACTTCATCTTCGTGGTTTAGCAATTTTAATGGCCAGTGGTGTATTATTCAGACAACATTCTGCATCACTAGAAATACGTCTCCTCGGCACGGCAACTAAAGACAGTCTCTCTAATTTAGATTTTTTTCACAGTTTTCGGAAAATATTGAAGTTGCTTTTTTGAATTTGTACTGAGGCACAATTTTACTTTCACTGTGTAAAGGAGTGTTGTCGCTTTTTGAACTTTCATCAGGTCCAGTGTTTAATTTTGATTATGTGAGGCAAGTATATGTGACACCCATTGCCCCGGGGGGAGGGGCGGTTTGAATGGAATATCAAATGCGAGGAAACAGGACACCAGTTGCGTTACACAATTTTTATCGAAACTAGTGTGCTCTTTCTTCACATCGACATTCTTCAAAAACAGACGTTGAAAATGAACAAAAATGTAAACGACAAAACTGGTCGCTGCAGTGGACTGAGGGAACTGCTGGCGTAATCGGCGCCCAGCGCTACCAACAGAAACAGCAAACTTTCAGATTCACGACCCAGTTCTGGCGCTACAGCTGCAGGGTCGCTGGCATTTGCTGAAACGAAAAAGCAGGGAAGTCGACGTGAAGTGTTGCGGACAAATCCGATACGTGACGAAACCGAACGATGGACCCACGAGACACCTTTCAGTGTGCCACTTACATCCAGTTACGGCAGCTTGCACGGTGGTTGTCGGGAGGCGTGGACATCCGTCGTTTTCCTTTCAGTTCTTGCTCTGAGGGGGATAGCTTGTTGATGTACAGAGTATCCAATAATAAATCAATACTCCAACGAACAGCTCTAAAACGGGGAGTGTACTTACAACGTGCAACCCATGTTTTTATAGGCAGGCACGTTGATGATTTTGCGCTGATATATCAATCCTTTTCTCGATACATGGGGAGCAGATAACGGTATTTTATTTTGTGTCGATACATCGGATACTGTACATTTTAAAAATATCAAGTCATAGGCAAACTCTATCATTCCGCAATCGACGTCTGTTAAAACCTGTCGTGCGGCCATCAAGACGTCGGAAACCCTTTCCCAGGAGCCACCTCAGTAGAGGTGACAGCGGCGCCAACGCGCTGCCCTTTTGTACCTTGCGTACGCGATACTGCTGCCATCTGTATGTGTAGATATCGCTATCCCATGACCTTCTGTCAGCTCAGCCTGTCTCTGCCTGGAAGCACCCGGGTGGTTCTACAGCGCAAAAGAGCTGCTGTCAATTACAAATCAGAGACTACTCGAAATTGTACGTAGACGGAATAGATTTTAAATAAGCTAAACATTTATTCAAAATAACTGATGCCTTGTCATCCACAGACTAAATACTTTCCTTAGTGAAGAGTGTTTTTACATTTTAATTAACAATATAGTCAAATTGCACACCATCGACTGCTAGGCACATTTGGAATGGCTGTTTGAGAGAGGGAGATGAACTGGACAAGCTACATTGGATGATACGTCGTTGTGTGGTCTGGCGCGCATCATCTGACATACCTGGGGTTCATGACAGACTCTATCTTTTAGTGCTCCCCGTAGAAAGAAATCCATTTGAGTCAGATGAGTATTTGTACTAAAATTTGCTATGAGAACGGATTAAAATGCATCGTGGTTTTAGAAATATTATATACTGCTTTTGGTGAGTATACTACGAGTGAAATAGGTGTTTACGACTGGTATAAACATTTAGAAGAAGATGAGGATGACGAGAAGTTCATAATAGAAGACGAACTGAGTCAAACCAAACGATGCGTAAATTAACACTCAATCGTCTCGGTGACATATGGCCGAGACCAGTGAAATGTGAATGTTATGTGTCTGACGGTAATCTTCGGTTTTAACAGTACAGTGCACCACGACTCCTTGTCCCAAGATGAAACGGCCAGTAGGCAGATCTTCTCACCAGCTGAACCCCGATGGCTTGAAGCAACACGGAAAGGTGTCCGGCTTTGTGGCGGAACAGTTGATTGTTTCTGCACTGCGATAACGCACCTGCTCACAGTTCGTTGCGTGCTTGTGCATGTTTGGCTAGAAACAATACTGTAGTGATGTCCTTGGCCCCACGTTCGCTCCATGTGTGACATTTGTTCCCAAAAATAAAGACAAACCTTAAAGAGCTGTCTCTTACATAAGAGATGAGATTCAAACTGCACGTCTGAGAGAACTAAACGCTACTGTAAGGATTGTTCCAGAATCGTTTTAAGCATTGGAAGAACCACTGGAATAAATGTATAATATGTAATGGGAAATATCTTGGTGAAGACAACATTGATGTAGACTAATAAATAAACCAAGTATTGGTTTCAACATTCACCGCTGTTGCTTGGACTGTCATATTGTCCATTTTGGTGCCAGTGTCACGACCCTGTCACCGTCTTCTAAGAGGAATGTCGTTGGTTCACCACCCAAGTTTCGTCGACAAAAAAGAGTTCTGTTAATTTCCTGACTTGTATCAAGTATTTGCATCGCCAGTCAGTAATCACTTCTCTCTAGAGCGATGTTTCCTTTACTTAGAGGTCTGTTGCAAGTAAATCGCATTTCATGCAGTGTCTTACGCTAAACAGCTTTTTTCCAAGGAAAATATTTTTTTTGTTTTTACGGCAACAACTAATTTGTGTAATGTCAGCACTAGTTTTTAGCCATACAAAAGTCCCTATGGTTGATAAAATTACCTATTTTTAGAAACTGCTTGCAATGATGGATTTATACTCCAAATTTCGTAGTGCACTTTCTTGGCGGCTCTGGCAAACCGCGTGGTTTATTTTCGGTCGCCTTTCTGATGCGTCCAATAGCGGCAAGGCTGACTTGTGTGTAAACTACAATCCTTTCTTTTTGAGACGGGCAACATTAGCCCCCAGTTCTCTCTGTGCCGACTCTTTAATACAATCCGTGATTGCAACAGAGGTGACTGAGCCATTTTTACCCCAAAGATCGCAATTCTTTGCATTGTGCAGATTTTCCTGTGATGTGGTGCGCTTATCCATCACCTCTGAATAACATATTCGTACATGTCCACAGAGCATTTCACACGGTGGATTACTGTCGACTGTTGAAGAAGATAGAAACGTGTGGAATAGGTTCCCATGCATGTGAGTGGGCCTCAGCTCTTAAGTGACAGAACCCAGTATGTTGTCCTCAGTGGCGAGTGTTCGCCAGAGGCAGGAGTGCTCCAGAAAAGGGTGGTGGGGCCGCTGTTACTGTCTGTATACATAAATGGTCCGGTGGACAGGTATCTGCAGCTGTTTGCTGATTGTCCCCTGGTGTACAGTAAGATGTCGTCGTGAGTGAGTGTTGGAGGACACAAGGCGAGTTGGACAAAATTTCTAGTTGGTGTGACGAATGGCAGCCATCTGTAAATGTAGAGAAACGTAAGTTGATGCAGGTGAGTAGGAAAAACAGACACGTAGTGTTGAGGTGTTCCGCTAGACACAGAGGCGTCGCTTAAATGTCTGAGCGAGAGTTCGCAAAGTGATACGAAATGGAACGAGGTTGAGAGGACTGCGGTAGGGAAGGCGGGAGGTCGACTTTAGTTTGTTGGGAGAATTTTAGGAATGTGTGGTTGGCCTGTAGATGAGGCTGCATGTAGGCCGCTGGTGCGACCTGTTCTCGAGTACTGCTAGAGTGTTTGGTATCGGCAACAGGTATAATTAAAGGAAGACAGCTATAGGACTGAGAGCTGAGCTGCTAGATTTGCTACCGGTAGTTTCGAGTGACGCAGAGGTATTGTGCAGAAGCTTCAGGAACTCGAATCGGAATCACTGGAGGGGAGGCGAAATTCTTTTCGAGGAATTGTTGAGAAAATTTAGAGAACTGTTTTTTGACGCTGACTGCAGAACAATTCTAGTTGTGGCAATGTACACTTGAGACAAGGCGTGTGAAGATAGGGTGAGAGGCGTTGTCGCTCGTACAGAGGCATACAGGCAGTCGTTTCTCCCTCGCTCTACTTGGGAGCGGAACGGAAAAAGCAGATGACTGCAGTCAGTTGAGAACTTTTTATATGTACCAGTTACTACTATTGTTTCATATGGTTGCTGCTCCACCTACATTGATTATTTTGCACTGAATGCAGCAGTTTTATTAGGTCTGTAGTTTCTAGTTGGTATTTCACTTGTCTTTGGAGCTTCTTACTGGCTCTCTCGCTTGGGATTAGCCTTCAACTGTGGGGAGAGGTTCCCGCGACATTGGTTAAAGTTCAGCAATGCCAGATCTATACAAGTATTTTGGTATTTGTAAGTGAACATGCGATAATGAATCAACACTCTGTTTGTATTTCTTACAGGCACCTGATTTCTTTCTGGCATGATCCAATTTATGCATTGCATTAGATACAGGAAATACAGTACTTTTTTGAGACTGGTCTAAAGTTACGGTTTAAGTGTTTGTACTACTACTGAAAGAGAAATTTTACTCGGAAGCAGCGTAGTTGGTATACACTGTAAGTTTACTTAGACCTTTTTAAGTATAAATGTAAAGTTTTACGCCTTCTGTAGTGGTGTGTAACTTATTTTGTGTCCAGAATTTTCAGAAAATGCAAAAAGTTGCACAAAGTTAACATGACTGAGTATAGTAGTTGTGCAGGATGCCGCCTGCCACAGACCATATGGTGGCTTGCAAAGTGTGTAAGCAGATGGAAGTGAATGTTCCAGTGGATGTATCTCTTGTTGCATGCATGATTATATGAGCACATGTGACGGTTATTATGCAGCGGGTAGTGTGTGTGTGTGTGTGTGTGTGTGTGTGTGTGTGTGTGTGTGTGTGTGTGTGTGTGTCGGGGAGAGTCGACCTGGTGCCCTTGTTGTATTTGAAATATGTCGACCGACTTATTGTGTACGAAGCAGTGACTTTTATATTTTATGTCGGTATGTCAGGAAATTTCCATGTTACTGGTCTGAATCACTTAGCTGTCTGGTGGGGAAGTAGTATTTCAGTACTTACAGATGAGTGTAGTTTCTAGTGTTTTGTTCCTAAGTGACAGAAGGAATTGGTATCCAGAGAAGGTGTTTTAGGGGTGTGTTTGAATGTAGATGAAGGATTGGGTAGCAGCTGCATGCCGAGGTGAAAGGAGGCGGATCTGTGGATTGAATTATGAGGAAAACCAAATGAATTTGTTAGGAGATGGAGTGCACCTATTTTTAATGGGAGATGGCTGAAGTTTTTGATAATGGGCTAGTGCTGTGGATCTGTCTGTAATACGCTGGTTAACCCGTATCGCAGAAGCGAGATTTCTAGATTTGTGACTTGTCGCTCGGAAGAAGTGTATTCCGAATTGTTGGCAGTTTTGCGGCTGTGACAGTTTCTTTCATTTGGTGTGTGTGTCTCGATAGTAGAGAGTAAGTGTGTCGATGTTTTGTGCAGGAGCCTTTCTGAGGAGGAGCGAGGCAGGAGGCTGAGAGAGGCGGCTGACGAGGGGGCGGTGGAGGAGGTGCGGGCGTTGCTCGCGGCTGCGGCGGACGTGGGGGCGAGGGGCGAGGGCGGGTTGACCGCCCTGCACTGCGCTGCAGGGAGAGGCCACGCGGCTGTGGTGCGGCTGCTGCTCTCTGCGGCGTCCGACCCCAACGCCAGGTCTCAGTGGGGGCTGACGCCGCTGCACGAGACGGCAAGCTTTGGCCACGCAGAAGCGGCGGCTGCGTTGCTGCAGGCCGGAGCCGACAGGGGGGTGACAGATGAAGATGGGGACACCCCCCTGGACATCGCCAGGCGGTACAATTATCAGGAGATCGTCAGGATGCTAACACAGAGTTAATACGCGCCACTAGAGGAAATGGCATCCTGCACTTCATTCTACATGATATTAAAATAAAAAATTGAAAAAAAAAAGATCGCTTTCTCTATTCATTTCTACCTTTTGCAGTCCACACAATTACTCCAGTAACACAACTACTGCAACAACAGGAGATATCTGTAAACCAACGTGACAAACCTTACTTTTCACAATTCACTCTGTAAAACATTTCACAACCAATTTCTGCAAAAGCTCAGCAACAATTGCAAAATACTCCATCATTTATAAACTCCACTTCTCTCTCCCTCTCTGTCTTGTGTTTCTCGTCCCACATACAGTATTCAAACAGCTTACAAGAGTACAGCCGACCTCTCTCACAACCGCCTGTATTTCGAAACGTAAACACCCAATTTCTTCCAAGACACAAATGCGAGAATACCAGTTGTTGTGCATTAATGTTAGTTCTTTGCACCAGTCTCCTACATTACCTAATAACTGCAAACCATTTGCTAGCAGTGTCTATGTTGCTACCTCACATCACTGCGAACTGCACCATTCTCATATTACTGGCATATAAGTTGTTCAGTTAGAATGTATCTTCACTTGCGACCTCACACTGAATTCTGTGCGTGCACTGCACAAGTACTTTTCCTGTTTAATTGCAATGTCACATTTGTAGCAGTGCTCACACCACATCATGCTCACACCATCTGCAGCCTTCCTGCCAGCTCACCTTCAAATAAAGAGAATTGAACAACCACCTAAAATCATTAGACTCCTAAACACCTCCCTTGCTGCTCTTACAGAACAAACTACCATCTCTCAGGGAATTATACTCGGTATCCTCATGCGTGCATGTGTGACCAAAGCGGCAGACTGCATTCTGAACAAGAGCTTCTGTGGCCCTCATGTGGCGGCGTTACACACGGAAGCTCCTCAACATTCTCTGTGAGGAAGCAGCGGCGCCAGGAGACAGTACTGACTTGGTGAGTGACCTCCACGGCATTGATGAATACTTCAGGCTCTGCCAGTTGATCCTCAACATAAATAAATGTAATACACTGTGCATACACAGGAAAAGAAATCCACTACTGTACAATTACACTGCTGACCACAAATTGCTGGAAACAGTAAGTCACCTACCGTAAAATATCTAGCAGTAACTATCCAGAGCGACGCTACGTGCAATGACCAAAAATACCAATTGGTAACAAATTGCAGTACATCTTTTCTCAGCGATTCCACAATCATATGTTTTGGGCTCCTAAATCCAAATTTCGTGCTTCCTGCCCTGTAGTATGTGGGCTTCACAACGAAAGCCTCAAAATTTTCCGACTTTTCTCAGATTTTCATTTATTTCACAAAGACTACGTGTTTCTCACAGTTGACAACCCAACACAAAATTAAATTGGACAAACTCTTCTACAACATGCAGCAATCAGCAGTGATTTTCTGACGGCGAGTGGTGACCGCGCTAGAGCGTCCTAAGAAAAACGGTGACTCCCCAAAATTCGGATCGCGCCTAACGCCATTCACCTGTTGCACTCTGCTATTACGGCACTTTGGAACGGTGTGGCACGCGTCAGCAGACGGAAAACAGCCCCAGAACTCCACCTGTGTTCTTCGCATCGTGAAACACAATAGCACTCACGGCAGACATCCGCTGTCGAAACGGACGTCATATATTTTAAAACGTGTTCGCATTTATTTAAACTAGTGCTTGTAAGTGTGTGGCTGGTATCTGAGAAATGGCTAAAATTTATTTTGATATCGAAATACGTAAATCTGTCCAGTGCGACAGAAAAGTGTAAAAATTAAATTTTGTACGGAAGTATGCGAAGCACACGCTACACGATGCGAAATCCAGGCTAGCCGGTACATCAAAGAATTCGCCTTCGCCTGCGAGAGAGGAGATAGTTTTCAATGTAATTTATACATACCACTTGTGTGCAAAACAGATAACTCAATTTAAAATATTGGTCCTGAATACTGTAAATCCTTATCTTCAGACTTATAAACAATAACTGCACCAGATCTGCTGTCGTGTCTATTGTGCAAATGAAGATAAAATGTAACGCATCCCGCATTGTGTCAAAACTGCTCCAAAATTCACAAGATAACGTTCTGAAATAATTTACCGATTTGGAAAGTCTGAAATGATAATTTCACAGATACATTCTGGTGTGTGGCGGAGGGTAGTTTGAGTACCACAGCTGTTCCGGCCTTTTCCTGTTGCAGTCGCGATGCTAGAAATATCTTTGGACTACTCGTCTATTAAGAGCTCTGAATGGAAAGTAAGAAACCCGGAGAACATCTGGCGTGCATTTCCTCGCCATGTTACAGTTTTAGGTGGAACCTTTAACCTGCCACCTCTGCAGTGGGCGACATAGGTGGCTGAGACTGAAGGCAGGGCCAGGGAATCGTGAGAAACTGATCCAAGTGCTTCACTCAAAAACTACCTCGGGCCATTAATCTGAGAAACGGGTCGTGAAGACAGCATCTTAGACTTGCAAGTGACAAATAGACCCGAACTTTTCGAATCTGTTTGGATAGAACGGGGAATCAGCTATGCCAAGACCGTTACAGTGTTACCGAATACGACCGTAACCGTAAATAGAAAATAAGTTGGGAATATTATTGTGCTTAGCAAGAGCGACGAGAAACAGGCTTCAGCTTTCCTTTCCTCTGCAGCACTAACAGCGCGGGTATCAGTGGAAGCAGCTGAAGAGCATTGTGAAATACGCTTCAGACAGGTGTGTACCGACCAAATGCGTTTCAAGCCCAGTTTCACAGCGATGAGTTTACAGCACTTGTTTTCGTTTAAGTGCGCGTCTGCGCACGCCAGATCACGAGACAACAAAGAAATTTCCGAGATCCGAATTTCATCGATAAAAATGATGCCAAAGAAACAGTTATTTCCGGAAAGAGCAACATAATTGTAACATGTTGCATTACTCTCTACGTAACGAAAGCCTGTGTAAACATTCGGTCTTGTCTGTAAGGCAGAAACGCTTACGACACTGTTATTCACGTGCAAACAGCAACAGGTGGCGTCAGACAGCCCGCGCAAACGGCCGGCGCAGTCGCCGAGGGGAAACTCGCAGGTGGGGGAGCGACGCAGAATGCGGGCAGCGAATCCGGCAGAGGGCCGCGCATGCGCAGAAGCAGCGGCGGGGCGGGAGCAGGCGGTAGGGGCGGTCCGACCACGGCGGCGGAGAAAAGACCGGCCACACGACAGGGGGGCCGAAACTAAATCAGGACGATCACTTCCGACATAAAATCTGTAATACTGTTTAGCGATTACTGCTCCAGTTGTACTCAACAGTTCCAAAGTCGGTGATGATCGCAGACACCGGTGTCCGGCTGCCATTTAGTGTCCCGGTATTACAAAGATATTTTCACCCGCTCTCGCAGCAATTTCGCAGTTATGTCAGAGCACGCTACATCTATCTAATGGCAGCCCACGATGTACTAACAATAAACATTACTTCGATAACAACCTCTGTTACAATTAGTGCGCTAGATGATTTAATACAAGATGTCACGTTTGATGTATTATTTTTGCAGCAAGTCTCAACGGCAGCTGTAGGGACATCAACTGGCTCTCAAGCTGTCATTACTATCGATGCAGAAATCAACAGCGCAACGGCAGTTCTTTTAAGGGATGGGTTTACACCTGCAAACGTCCAACTTTATCCCAGCAGACGTGAAATTGCATGTTCTGTCGCTGAGACATTCCGCTTAAATATTTACGCGCCATCCGGGACTGACGTTACACATGCACGGTCGGACTATTTTTTAATCAGGATGTCCCATGTCTTTTGGTAAATGTGTGTATGCGAAGCACACGCTACACGATGCGAATTAGAGGCTAGTCAGTACGTCAAACAATTCGCCTGCGAGAGAGCAGGCCGATTTCAATCTAATTTGTATATGTCATTTGTCTGCAAAACAAATTACTCTGATTAAAATGTTGGCTCTGAATATTGTTAAGCTTTGTGTTTAGACTTCATTTACCTGTTTGAAACATCTAAAATGATATATTTTCACAGATACATTGTGACAGTCGCTGTACCTTGCGGTGGACATGAACATTGATGGTAATTAAATTTGTTGGCCTAGCTGTGTGAACGGAACGCTCCTCTGTTCTGGAACCAGTTACTATTAAGAGAGTGACGGAACTGTCAAAAACGCACGGTACAGGTCCAGCGCGACAGCCGTCTGGAGGCAGAAAGGGTGCCAGCATCACAGAACCAGCAGAGGGATTCGATACGCCCGCGCATGCGCAGAAGTACGCCTTCTGCTTCTCGCTCGGGTGGCCACCGGCCAAGTGGAGAGTTTCGTAATGCAGATTTTGCGCCTTTTGCGGTGAGTAACTCTTCACGAACACAGTAACTAAAAGATGTAGAAAAAGAGGCGGGAGGACGCATTGTGACAGGCGTTGCGAATGTGGTCACCTCTCTAAACCTCTGCACTCCCTCCGCATCAAACAAGAGAGCTCCAAGGGTAAGATTTTTCAGTGATCGAGTCCCGTATTTTCTGAGACAGCAAAAGGCGACTTCGTCAGCGCAGCACATTTTAATTGTATTTTAAGGGAGACAGACTCAGAAGGCGCGACTCCCTTCTGTGGCGCCCTGCAAAATCTGACTGCAGGTCTGGACACGGAATCCGTCTGCACGCACGCGTCGCCAGTGTCGGCTTCGAGGCCTGACAGACTCCACACCACAGCGGGGAGGATTACTACGCAGCCCCTGTCAGCTTTTCCGACCGTGACACTGTGAGTGAGAAAGTAAAAGGTCTACCTCGTCCCAAAGTAATTGGCAGAGGATAATGGAAATTAAATTGTAACCTCCTCCACATAACATCGGTGAATATACATTTCATTGCTCGGTACAAATTGTGGGTTAACTGGAAACGTTTTTCCGTAAAGCAATCTCGTAAAACCCGGTGTTCGGAAATTAGCTACAAATTTCGCCTACAGGATTGAAGTAAAGCGTGAATTTCATTTTGAATTATTTGAAAGTTGTAAGAATAATTAGTAATTGCCACTACATCACTCAAAAAAATAATTCGTTCACGTGACATATCAGACTGTAAATAATACAAAACATGTTGGCAAGTCCTACATCTGACTTACTTATCTACAGAATTTTCATTTGGGGAATAGTAAACAGTTATGTATAAAATGCTACACAGGCAACCATGTCCTGCAGATAAACTCATGTGTGTTAACTGGAGAAACACTGGCCACGGTGGCTGGAAAGGAACAAGTAGGGGGGGACCCTTCGACTGCAGGCGACAGACTAACTGGGCGACATTTTGGAAAACAATTTCCTCCAACTGACAGCAAAGCGAGGCCGTGGAGATGGTGTAAAGTGTCTGGTAGCAAAGCTAAAAAAGAAACTGGAGTGTGGGAAAGGAAAGAAACAACATACTGTTGTCCAGTGTGTGATGTTGCGCTGTGCATGCCAGAATGCTTTGAACCATTTCACACGAAAGCCAATTACGTATACAAATTATTTATAAAAAATTGTAATTTAATTTAGTTGTGTATTAAGATATTTTTTAGTAAATGCCTTTCAGTTTGTTTGTTTGCAGACTTCAAAGTGTTGATTTGTTGTTCCGGTGAGAGGCAACGGGGCCAGCGTGTGTGGCGGTGGTGTTGTGACGTCACCACAGTGTGAGAGCAAGAGGCGCCTGCCGTGGTCTTCAGTTAACGATGGACTATCGCAAAGAAACAGCAGAGACACTCACCAAGGTCTTGGTGATACGACATTAAATAACAACCTTTTTCTTTTCCGTTACTATCACGAAATTTTAACACTGTTAATGTAGTAAAAATTGTGGTATCGATAGCTACGCTGCCACGGCGTAGGTGCAAGTTCCCAAGGTGGCGGCACGCCGGACAGCGGCCTCTAGCCGGCGGCGCTGTGCTGCTCTGCTCTGCGAGCTCCGTTTGATCAGGGGCAGACGGCCGACAGTGCAGATGAGTAATCAGAGACAAGGTTGGCAGCTTTGAAGCACCAACAGACGGTCCAAACAACACACTGAATGGGACAGATTTTCCAGCACACCTACTGATTCAACTTTGCTCTCGCCACATTTAGTTTTGAAGAATAAAAATCCGCCGGACAAAATAAAAGAACTTGTTTCTTTCCCCAAGTCACAGCGTCTACGTCATCGTGAACTGATTGACATTGCAATGGCTAATACAAAAGAGGCAGCTGAGAAGAGGAAATGCTACAAAAGAAGGTAAATCACACTCGAATATCTCAAGTTCGACAAACAGTTTTAGTTCGAGCACATCCATTATCTGGTAAAGCAAGGAACAGGTGTCAGAAATTTGTATTACTTTATAACGGACAATTTCGGACTCGACGAATCCCACTTCCAAACGCAGGACATCTTGAAACACTCACAACGAAAGCTTCGAGAGGTCTTCATCACATCACCAATATAAAGCCGTTCACTAAATAATTGGTTGACTTCCTACTCCTTAATGATGACACCACCATACCGACATATAACAATTACGTTCTGACGACACGTATTTCATTTCCGTATGACATCAACCGTTTGTACACAGTAGTCAAGCTGTTTCTATGGGTTTTCTTTCATTCGCACGTAAATGACGAAAATAATATTGTTCCTGATACAGTACTATAACTACAAGCCATTTCGTACGTCTATTTTCACTGCCTTATGACTTTTGTGTAACAGATACAATGATTGTTACAGAGCATATACCACGTCATGTTCTAACATAACTCACCCAGATCTTTAGAATACATCATTTTACAAGCAAAGGTTACGTAAAAGAAGACAGCAATGAGTTTTTCGAAGAAGAAAAGGCATCACAGAAGATAAAAGCAACATGAGAAACAATAACATCGAATTTTGCTCGTCGTAATGCATTTTCTCTTACAGGCTAACGTACAGAAGTATGCAGTAACGGATTCCAGATAGTACTGAGAAAACAGGTAGAGTACATTTATTTGCACAGGCATAACACGTACTCCAAACAATCGGAGGAGATATTTAATTTCAGCATCTTCCACTGAGATACTGTAACACGGCGGTACAATCAGGGTTTCTTCACTGACTGTAAGGATTTTGCTGTAGGTGTCGTATGTGAAGTGAAGACTTAAGGATTAACTATAGGTGAAGTATGTGTAGCAATGATTTATGGATTTTTATAATGAGGATATGGTGAGATAATAGGAAGTGAGGATAGCAAACTTGTTATGATTATTATGCAGACGTTTATGATTTATGATATGAAGTGTGGCATACTGATCTTAGGGATTGTCAGGGATTACGTGATGATTTTACCCTTGTTGTGTGCTTTGTTGATTGTGTTTTGGTGTGTATCTCTGATAAGTAATATTTATAATGGCTTCTGATAAGGTGTTGCCAAACGACAACACAAGGCTATGAAGTTACAGGAATATAAAACTTTCTTTCAAAAATATGAATTTTTTTGTTTGTGATCAACAACGTGAAGGATTGGAGACTGTTATTGCCGTGTACTTGCTTTGATGAATTTGTCAGTTTGCTTATGCTAATGAGTCTTTTCTCATTCACAGGAAAATACCGTTTCTCATAACTTTTCGGCTGTAGTTAACCGATTTCATCGGAAAGACAATTATTTTCATTCTGTACATTCACTTTACTTGTTCATAGTTACTAACTACTCGTCTTGTTAATACTTAAATTTTGCATTTGGGGTAATTATAAGTAACTGGCACGTGCGTAGGTTAAGGTTTTGTGAACACATTTTTATTTTATTTTCTTTGGTGACTAACACACAACAGATACATGTAACAATTCCTATTTTTCTCTACAGCAATAAAATGTTATTCACACTCGCTCCCTGTCCTTCCCTTTAGCCTGTATTCTTATGCGCATTTACTGGAGTATATAAAAACATACTCTGCAGAAATCACTATTGTACTCTTGCATAACAACACCAGTGGTCGACTCGTGGTCACGTAAAAAGTAAGAAGACTGATAACAGTGTTTGCCTGTTGATATTTCCCAATGCACTGTACATGTAATGCATTACTTCATTTTAATGTTTCTTTTCTTTCACTGCGTAAAACAGATTTCGATTATGATTATTCTGTTTGAGATGTCACTACCGGCATATCTGTAATTTCGATTTTGGTAAGAAATGTTTGTTATTTTTTGTCATTTAATCTGAGAATTCACCATATTTAGATAAATCTGTATGCTTTATTTTCTTTCACTGTATTGTAACAGAATATAAGTACTTTGTGAAAACAGCACATTTATGGACTTGAGTAGAGTTATTCTGTGCACTGTGAGAAAGTTCGAAATATTATAAATATTTTCTTTACCACGACATGCCAAGTCAATTATCGTGATTTTAGATGACTTCATAGACATTTTACTAAAGTGACATGGAGGTGCCTTTTGTGAGCGGTGTGGCTCTGAGTTGTCACTGGATTTATTATAGACACGTACTGCGCCCACTAACTGTGCTCTCAGTCGCCTCCCAAACAATCGCGATACGACGCTCTCACATGATGGGATATTACAGCGTCATAAGTGCTGGAAGACACTCCAACATGTGTCACTTCGTTTACTGTGCACACTCGTGTCAACAGCTTCGTGTATGAAAACCACGAAAAGTTATTGCTTCGATACATATTTGCTACGACTAAAAGACAATGTAATCACAATCAGTTACACGAGATTTTGTGCAAAATAACTACAAAGAAAAATGCCATGAATGTCATTTTTCCCACGATCAATGACTTTGCCACTAGCGCACACTAATGTAGTGAACAATTTTTTTTAACCTGTGCACACTTATTTCAAACGGAACGTGACGTATTGTAAGTGAACCTGAACACCAATATAAACAACATTTGTAACTTTGTTTGGAGTGTACCTGAGCACGAAATGTACAAAGATTTTTGCAAATTAATTTATAAGCGACTTAGCACCACTACATTTTATCACTTGTTTACAGTGACTATGTGCACGTCACATGTATATTTTGTATATTCCATAATCTTTTTTATGTTTCTTTACAAAATACAATACTACTTCGTGGCTTACTATTATTTTCGTATAATATGACACAGGCGAATGTTTCAGTACAATCTTTGCCATATGTAAAAATCTTCCTGCAAAATTCTGGCCGGAGAGGCTGTGGAATAGTGAAAGAGATCTACTGGGAGTTTGTTATTGGCATTTCAGGAATTTATACGTACTACGTAAGTCTCAGACGCTAAACGACTATCTCGGATCTCTTACTATTCGCGCACAGCCTGTGCTCAGAGCAGCCGAGTCGCTGGGAGATGTGTTTGCCCTGCCGTGGCTGCCTGGCGGCGAGGAGCGGGGGAGTTGTGACGTCAGAGGAGTAGCGAGGCGGGCGCCGAGCAGGGGACTCGTGGCAGAGCAGCCGTGGAGGTGGCTACGTCTGTGTTCAGGGAAAAACATTTGTGTTTGAGTGTTGTGAAACAGAGGAGAAAGAATCCATCAGTGTTTAGAATGAAAAGACACGTAATGAGATTAGAAAAGAGTATGAAGAGATTTCTTATTTAGTGACACCGCAGTCGCACGTAATTAGATTCACTGTTGAATGAGACACCCATATAAGAGAACTTTAGATTTTTCATCAAAGATGGTGTAATTTTCTCTGTGAGGTGTTTTTCGTGTTTATTAATTATTTGTGTAACGTTCGTGAGAGTAAGAGTTTGGTACCGGTGTCGTCCTTCGTGAATGTTAATAAATGTTGTAACATGAACTGCATACAAGTAATAATTTATCACATAATTTTGAAAACAGGTGGTTAAAGGGATATTTCACCTATGGTCCACAACTTCGATCCAAGTGATTTTCATTTAAGAAGTGCCTCACACAGTGATGTGTATAACACAGCTTACTTGCTGTCTGGAGCATTGCACTGGGCTCTCAGCGACTGCAGTCAGAAATTTGCGACTGACGAGTACAGAGCAGCAAGCACCGCGTTTCCAAGCAATTACATTACGAGGTGAGGTATTTTCATATCAGGAGCCGTTCGCTACGGAGACTGACCATTTCACGAACAACATTATTTACAGACCATTAACGCACGAGGACCACTTTCTTTCATAAAAGAGATTAATAATAACGTTCACATTTTTTTAGAACGTTTATACAACAGGGGCAGAATCATGTCGAGTTCTGGCAAAGAGTTATATTACGTTTCTTTCGCAGTAGAATAGATCACCCGAAGCTAAACAACACCATACTAGCATGAAATCTCAAATCAAATGAAAGGAATCATTTTAACACTACATTTCATATAGCAATCTGCAAATAGTATTTGACGTAGCACAATGTAATATTAAAAATGTTATCCGGATGTAATTACTTAACAAGCGAAAGAAGGAACTACTTTTTTTCTACATTTGAAAGCCAGATATCGAGTAGGGCATCTTATAAATAAAATAATAAGAAAAACGCTGTCGATTGCATAGTAAGTAAATATTGGCAATCAGAAGAAGCTCGTTAACCTGCTCATAAAGAACAGAACAACCCTATTACTGCGTTTCATATAGGAATCTGTTGATTGAATTCATGCAATTTTGTAAATGTTAACCAGACGTAATTACTTACCAAACGAATCAGGGAAGTAAGCATTTCCCTACGCCTCAAAGCTATCTGAGTAGGGCATGTTCACTTTCCAAATAAAACCTACTCGATGGCATACTTCTCTTCCAGAAACACTATTGGGAAAATCAAAATATCCACGGGTGTGCTGCCGGTCTATAGTGTCCAACGGGCACAATATTTCGGCGATCATGCATGTCGCCATCATCAGGTGAACTGACGGACTGAGCTCCTGTGAACGTGCCGGTACGGAGATCCGTACGCTATGGCTGCTCAGAGGGAACTGGTTTCGGTCGCGGCGGCGGCCGATTTAAATACCCTCCGCCCGCGGCGCGCTCCCTCCGCCGTCCGCCGTCCGCCGTCCTCCAAATAAAACTCGTGCACTGGTGGGGAGCGCCAAAGATGGCCTCGGTCTGAGGAAGGCTGGCGTGTATCAGATTCCGTGTCAATGTGGCAAGTCGTATATTGGTCAGACGATGCGTACCGTCGAGGATCGATGCCGTGAACACCAGAGGCACACTCGACTGGTGTATCCGAGCAAGTCGGCGGTCGCTGAACATTGTTTGTCGGAAAATCACGCTATGGAGTATGAACGCACGAGGATTCTGGTACAGACGTTGAGATACTGGGCAGCGTTGTTAGAGAGGTCATCGAAATTCGCACCAATGACGACCTCATAAACCGTGACTGTGGCTATAATCTTAGCAAGGCTTGGGAACCAGCGATTGGGTTAATCAAGAGTAAGTCGAGCAAACGTATAGTTGTGACGACCACGGCGGACAGAGCCATCACACCGACGTCATCTCAGACGCCGTCGCAATCTGTTCCACCGCGCGACCGTGGCGCGGGGCGCGGACGGCGGAGGGAGCGCGCCGCGGGCGGAGGGCATTTAAATCGGCCGCCGCCGCGACCGAAGCCAGTTCCCTCTGAGCAGCCATAGCGTACGGATCTCCGTACCGGCACGTTCACAGGAGCTCAGTCCGTCAGTTCACCTGATGATGGCGACATGTATGATCGCCGAAATATTGTGCCCGTTGGACACTATAGACCAGCAGCACACCCGTGGATATTTTGATTATCAAATACACCGGGAGAAACCCAAGAATCACACTATTGGGAAAATTTAGAAAACAGGCAATTGATGCTGATAGCCGAACGATTCTACTGCCACCAACATACGTTGTGTGTAAGATCCACGAAGAGAAGATACGAGAAGTTAGGGCTCATACAGACGCATATGGAGAGTCGTTTTTGCCCCGCTCTGTTTGCGAATGGAACAGAAAGGGAAACAAGTAGTGGTACAAAGTACCCTCGGCCACGCACCGTACTGTGGCTTGCGGATTCTCTGCGTACATGTAGATATAGATGTACTACATTTCATATAGGAATCTATAGATTGCACGTGAGCTAGCAGAATGTAATATTAATAATGTTCACCAAATGTAATTACTTATCAAACGAATGGAAGAAGTGCTTGTTTCCCCACAATTGAAAGCCAGCTTTCGACTAGGACGTCATCCGTTTGCAAATAAAATGCAGTCGACGGCAGAGTTAATGGTGGCAGACAGGTGGTACTCGTTATGCTGCTGATGAAGAACAGGAGAATAAGCGTATTACTAAATGACGTGTATGAATCTGTAATGAGTGTGTGAGATAATGGCATTTAATTTCTAAAAAATTAGTCATGTAATTACTTACCAAGTAATAGAATGTGGTATTCCGTCATCCACATTTCAAAGGCAACGTTGGTGTAGTTTATCTTTTCTTTGCAGAATGGCAGTAGCGAGGTCTCTAGAGTTTGGTACCCGTTGTGGATGTCCTGCAATGTAAGTCGGTGGGGAAGCACACGCCATGGGTTCTTGAACTCCTGAGTCCACACCTAAGTGAAGGAGGCACGATGATTATGGAATTACTTGTAGAAGCACAGGCTGCTCCTGCAGGGGGACCGGAGGTGGAAATTAAATTTTGACTTTTGGTTTGTAAATAGAAATTCGCAAGAAAATGTTTAACGTAAAGTGAGAGGAAGTGCTAATGACGTTCGGTCGTATTACCATACATCGAATCACTCCCGTCTCCATTAAGAATTCAATTTTCCCTGAAAGTATTCCGGCGTTTGCTCTGAACAACGTACATCCGCTGAATATGGGCAAAAGTAGCACAGCGCACTTCCATAAAAGCGCGGAGTTGTTTTAAAAGTTTCACGGTTTTAATGTCACTGCCGTTGAACTGCACCTGCAGTACAAATGATGGAGGAGAAAATGCATCTCTGGCTCCAAATTAGGTGATTTGTAGATTGCTACTCTGTTCAACTAGCGCAAGAATCTTTTCTCTACCATTATAAAAGCACTAAATATTTTGAGTACTATTCCATGGCAACGGTGACTATGGAACGATCCTTCAATACCCTACGAACAGCAAAGACTTGGCTTAGAACCGAATCGCTACAGGGAAGGGAGACTAGTTGCGTTGAGCGAACACCAAACCTACGTGAAAGAATACGGCGAGGTGTTAAAAAAGAAAGTATCAAAAAAATCTGAGTCCGACCCAAGAATTTAAATTATTGTCTTGTTATGCGAGTGCATGTTTAAAGCGTTTATTAAAAGCAGTTTGTCAGCAGTTTTCTGTTTTATTTATCAAGAAATGGTGCTTGTTTTGCCTATTCCCTATTCTTTGAGAATAGTATGACCTGAACCTAGTTTGTCGCTGACGACAGTTTTGATTTGTCGCGAGTAGTTCTTTCCCAGGGAAATTTTGAGAAAAATTATCTGACAACCATGTCATACACCATGAAATATGCCATAAAGACATACAAGCTCCAATGGCGTAATCCTGAGCCCTTGTTAGAAATGCCGAAACTGCCTTTGTCCCCCACCACTCACTCCAAAAATTAGGGGATGGTAAAAGGTTGGCAATAGGAAGGAGCATCCCGCGACCCTAAACCACTGACAGATTAACGTACTGACGCCGAGGTAAGGAAAAAAGAAAAAGAGCAGACAGTTTAAATCTCAACACCATTTTACTTGATATGTTACAGTGCCCAGTCGGTAACATCCCAAAACAACTGCAATGCATACTCTTGCGAGTATTAACCGACATACTAAATTTTTCTAATCACTGCAGATAATTTTCGATAGCAGGTGTTCCAGACGTAGTGACGTTCGAATTACTGATTAAAATTGCTGTATAAATCGCTGGTGTGTTTTGTGACCAATTTCTAGCGACATTGCTAGCGATATATCGCTCACGTGTGTGCTGCTAGATGAACTCGTCGTCGGCGAACCTGTCACATCGTGGGATACACAACTGTGCAAATGATGCTCACTGCTATAAGTTACGCATCACCGAAATGAAACACTGCATTAAACAATGACGCGCATAGCTTTTGGATGATATTTCCACCTTCTGACTGTATAAAACTTCCTTATTCTATATTAATATCATGATTTTGGTCTTAAGTCAACAATGTTAGGTAAAATTAGACATTGTCAAGTGATGTCATCGTCAAGATCTATTGTAATGGATGCCCCAGCGTGCAGAAAGTGCAGAATCGTAAAAATCTATGGCAGACTGGTAGCAAATAAGTTTTCCAGTCATTAAACAATCGAGCCACACAATGAACACCAGGGCAGCAGTTACACGTGTAGTGCGTTTGATCTGAAAATATACTACGGAAAATAATTGTTGACATGGCCAAATATGAATAGCATAGGTTGTAAGTCCATGATGGACAATCCATGTTCACAGGAATATCATAGGTACTTAAAATCATCTTTTAATAGTGACCACAAGGTGTAAATAGCATGTTCATAGCACAAAAATATGACAGCATGTCGAAAGAAATAGCCACATCATATACCGGTTTAAATGATAAAAATGTCCATGTGTCATATATAACCATGGTACAGACAATGGCGAAAGTTTGCCATTACAATATTTGTAAGCAATATGTTGCAGACCACTATAGGTGTCAGGTCTATGGCCTGAATGGCAAAGCTGACGGCGAAATGAACCAACATATCAGCAGCTCGAATTAGCGCAGTCTCTACTGATTCTATTCTAGGGAGGCGAGAGGCCAAGATCATGCGACAGTACTGCACTGGTGTTAAGGATACGAATTACACTGGCACGAGGACGATAAAGACGCCTCATTTAATGATACACAAACAGAAAGAAACAATGAACAAATTCTAGTGTACGGTTTCACCGTCGGCCTTAATCACAGAGTCAGCATTCAGATGCACAGAAGTGATTTTCTGTTGTCGACACACTTTGCCACCGCGGGCACGTGATCTCGGGGCGGCGTAGGTTTGCCAGTAAAACGCCCCATAAATTTTGAATGCCGCCATATCGTCATTACAGATAGATTCCCCTCATATGTGCTGTGTATTTGTGACAGGCGTTTTGTAGACACCATAACAATTGGCATTTGATACATAGAATAAATTGTTCTCTTAGCTTTGATGAGCAAAATTAGCGGGCACCACGGCATGGCACCGTCACGTCATTCCGCTTAGTCCGCGTCAGAGTACAGTACTGCAGCTGAGGAACTGAGGTGATTAATGGGTAAAGCAAACCTCATAACTTGCGTTCTTGATCAGTTTTGTTTGTTGAAGCACTGAGATGTGACACAGCATTTCAAAACATCGACATTTCTGTGGTTTGGGGTAGCGGACATTTGTTCCGTTATCGTAAAACCTAAATAGTTTTTCGCCTTCAGATATCTCACGTTGCTTGTGTAACTATATCCAATGCAATAAACATCCAAGTTGTCATGGTACATTCACAATTTGCCACGAAAACAAAACACAATAACGAAATATAGATTAAGAAGTTACAAAAGCACACAATCCACTACTATACAACGAGTGAGCGCGGCAAAATAGGTTAACTTACGATATTAGCAGACGATGATACCATCGATACTTCCTTCCCGAGAAACCTTGAGCTGCCGTGACGTGACGTGACGGTCTGTTGACGACTTGTCTGAATGCCGCCATTAGAAGCGCATTGTGGAATGTTTGGATTTGACGTGACGCCCAAGGAGAACTGGTCTTAAAAAGAGTCATCCCGAGATCATTTGACAATTTCAGCTTAATGTTGACAACGTGCGCAGCACGCAATTCTCACTCCAGAAATTTTTGTACTCTATGGCTTTGACCGACGTCATATCTGAGTCACAGATGCTACTTAGAGGCGACGTCTGAAGGCAGTGGGGTTTATTTCTAAACCAAAGATTGTATCACAGAAAAGAAGGATAATACACATACGTACAATAAAATTGCATTGCAGCTCACGCGGTTAATTACATAGCCACAAGTTATACCGCAAAAGAAATTGGGGTAACGAAAATGAAAGTAAGAACATAAAAAAATACAGGCATTAAGTGAATAATTACCACAGTTTATGCGAGCAAGTGAAAGAGCCATAAACGTCCTTAAAAGTCCATTACAATATCACTCGTAGTAAACTCGTAATCTACATCTACGTCTACATGGATACTTTACAAATCACACTTACGTACTTGGCAAAGGCTTCATCAATCCACCTTCACAATAATCCTCTATCATTCCAATGTCAAAAAGCGCGAGAAAAAACGAACACTTATATCTTTCCGAGCGAGTTCTGATTTCCTTATTTTATTGTGATGTTCGTTTCTCCCTGTGGAGGTCGGCGTCGACAAAATATTTTCGCATTCGGAGGAGAAAGTTGGTGATCGAAATTTCGTGAGAAGTTTCTGCTGCAACGAAAACCACCTTTGTTTTAATGATGTCCGCCCCAAACTCTGTATCACGTCAGTGACACTCTCTCCCCTATTTCTCGATAATACAAAATGTGTTGCTCTTCTTTGAACATTCCAGATGTAATCCTTTAATTCTATGTGTTTGGGATCCCACACCACGCAGAAATACTCGAAAACAGGACGGACAAGCGTAGTGTAGGCAGTCTCCCTAGCAGATCTGTTGCATCTTCAGCCAATAAAACGTTGTCTTTCGTTCGCCTTCCCCACAACATTTCCTATGTGTTCTTTCCATTTCATGTTGTTCGTAATTGTGATTACTAGGTATTTAGTTCAATTTGCTGCCTTGACTGATCTAACCAACGTTTAACAGATTCCTTATAGCACTCATGTGGATGAACTCATACTTTTCATTATTTAGGTTCAACTGCCAACTTTTGCACCATACAGGTATCTTTTCTAAATCGTTTTGCAATTTGTTTTGATATTCTGATTACTTTACTAGATGGTAAATGACAACATCATCTGCAGACGACCTCAGACGGTTCCTCCATTCTCTCTGAAATCGTTTATATAAATAAGGAACAGCACTACCTTGGGAAACGCTGGAAATGATTTCCGTTTCACTCGATGATTTTCCTGAATTACTACGAACTGTGAACAGTGTGACAGGAATCTTTGTAAAAGCTCTGCATCTACTGACAAATAGTCCATTGCTAAGAAACACAACTTCTCTCTCTGTCGAGCTTGTGTTTGTCATGGAATATGAAGTATTCATACTACTTACAAGAATGCAGCCGACATCTTTCACAATCTCGTGTATTTAAAAACTAAAAGCCCAATCTCTTTGAAGGCCAAACGCCGGAATATCGGTGGTTGTCTAGCACATAACCCAACTCCATTAGCGTTTGTTGTTTGAACCAGTCCCCTACATTGCCTGATTACTGGAAACTATTTTCTGGCAGCATGTGTGGTCCTATCTTAGATTAGTGTAAACTGCACCATACTCAAATTACTGCCATATCAGCTGTGCCAGGGCTAGCAGCGTATTTAGCATTAAATTCAGCTAGAATTTGCATATCGAAATGCTGTAAGACCCCCTTTCCTAACTCCGACTTTTTCTGTCGCACATGGATTAAAAAAAGAAACGCAAACTGATTGTTATCGACCCTGCAAGTGGAGTAGAGAAGAATTTGGCACCTGCAATAATTTAATTTGATAAAAATTAATTTGACAGTGGAAAGTTTAATTAATGTCATGACAGATGAAAGGGTTGCTCTACCTAACTACAGAATGAAAGTTCTGTTCAAGATAGCAATTGGATTTATTCTGACTAAATTCAAAATGAAAAACATATGAAACATTTACAATACGTCAATTTGATACACAGATAATTGCTGTGAAGGTGAAGTTCTCCATAAACTAGCTTGTGACATTTATGGTCAAGTGGTATGCGGAGCCAATAACATGCAACTCAAATCTTAAGAAAAACACCCAGTAAGCAGAACGTTAATTGCACTACAACGGTAGTGAGAACTCAGGCAATGAAAACCCAAGACAGAACCAAGATAGGGAGAACGGAAACAGGCGCGCTCCGCTCAGCTCTGATTATCACGTAGCAAAATTCCCTAATCTGCTGGTGCTGCAGAAATACATCACCAGGCTGTCTTCTTTACTGCAAGAACACGATCTGGCGTACCGGAGGCGATGGCTGGTTGCTTCGACGTCCCGTCATGGTGGTGATGATGATGTCACGAGTTTAGCCCGATACTAATTAGCTTGGCCTGGTTGTTCCAGACTAAAGACTTGCTAGCAGTTTAAATGCGTCTCTCAGGGAGACAAAGAAGGCTCGCCACACAATCACTGACGGCACAGTGATTGATTTTAACAAGCAAAGTCACACAGTAACTCCGATACAGTCAACTTTAGCAAAAACTGCTCAAGACCGACCACATAGGCCACTAACGCACAATGCTCAATTGCCAACTGTACTCGGAAAGTTATGTTGAAGTCGAAACTTCAGAAACTTCGTCAAACAGGTACAATTAAGTGAAAGTATATTAGACACCCAACGGGGGAGTCAGGTTGTCCAGAGCAGCGAGAGCTCAGCCTTGTAACCTACTCAGACCAAAAGGCGAGGCTCTACCCCACCAAGACCACAAGTACAAACCGCGCACAGAACATTACCGCCCCCATCACAGTGGCTGTGGATAAATGTGCCAATCAACAACTCGAAAACCGGTGTAAAATTCCACTCTATTGCCAAAGCACTGCTATTCCACCAATGGAGAATCTTGGCGCCAATTTCTGCGCCGATTTTGCTACGTTACGGAGCTATCCCCTGATCAAGCCAATCGCAGTTATGATTTAGCAGAAAACGCGCGAATTTGCCCGCCAAGACTGCCTGGGAACACGAGTCATTCCCGCGCCTCGCTCGTAGCCCTTCACTAAGTTTCTGCGAAGTTACGGAATCTCTGACCCCAGCCACTCCTTCGGGCCCCTGTGGGCTTGTCGCCGCCGCTCTTATGACAATGTCGGCGTCTGGACAGCATCGACTCGGCTCCCTCACACCTGTCGGCATAACCCTGTCAAGATCAGCAGAACCCATCTGTCACCGGACCACCCGGGCGACGACAGACGCTGCGTGGGAAGTCCGCGTGGGAAGGAATAGCAACTTTTCACTGCATGCAATTAGCGAGGAAGATATTCATATCCTCTGCGTTCTCAATACTAGCCTCGTAATGACCATACTCGGCTCTTCCCCAAATCGAATTACTCAGAGTAAGATATAGAGATAAGAGGGGGCAAGTCACTCTGTGCATCGTAAAGGCATGCCACCTCTCAACTCTTGAAGACACACGCCAACAGTCCCGCGAGAGCCTGCTTAGAAGATTTCACAGACGACCGTCAAGTGACAATTGCAGAGACACTATTCGGCCATTACACGCCGCAACGTAACGGCCGTCGGTACAGAATCGGGCTGAGCACAGCACTGCAGCACAGAGGCGTCTGAGCAAACACTCTGCCTGCACTCCATCCAGCACGCGCGACTGGAACGGGAAAAAATTCTGAGAGGTGTTACAGTGCAAAGGACCCTCTACCATGCACTTCTCAGTGGTTTCCAGGGTTTGTACATCGATACAGATACAGATGTGATGGTGAACACTCGGTGTTAATATCTCAAGTTTGTCGCTGTCCTGACGTCACAAATGTCTACAATGTCGAGAGGCACGCAGCGATCTGCAGAACAGCCCGCATAGGGCTTTTGTAGACCGACTTTTTGTCGTCTGCGTATCGTTTCAGTTGCTGGCATCATGTGTGATGAAACTGCTGGACGACACACGTAAGCAAATGTGAAAATACTAACTAAAGTGTAGGGAACAGTTAATGTTCGCAAGACTTCTGACGTTTTCCTACATTTTCTACTTGACTTAACTAATAGCAACAATTAGTACTAGTGTTTAAGACAAACTCATTTACAGTACTGTTATCAATGGAATACCGAGGCATAACTAACAAAAAGGCTTTACATTTTCTGACATCTGAGATGCCACACAGAACAGATTTCGCAACAATAGTTTCACCCTAGGCCTCAGCTATTGTCTTAGCGTCGACTGAGTACACAGAAATTCGCCGAATTCATTACGTCTCCATGTGTGTAAAGAATGTCGCAGATATCGACATCCTCTCTGGCAGCACGACGGCATTAATATAGTCTCGAAAAAGAAATGCGGTGGAATATCTCGCCCTAATATGGATTTGTTACTCAAATGTGTCCCGGCAAGAACACGGACAGCGTCTGGCGCAAGAATGTCGTCGCGAGCAACTCCGTTCCCAGTTGTAACGGAATTCTCGGCACACAGCTGTTTTCGCTCCAATTTATAAACACAGCCTCGTTTTAAGTACACGATTATCTGATAGTGACAAATTACAGACCAGTGAAAGGGAAACAACTGTGATATCCCTGTTCATTTGGCGAAGGCTTTTCCTTTTCTGTTGACAGATCAGGAAATTGTGTTTTCTGCGGCTACAGGGAGAGAAAACAATGCGCTTTTAGTCTATTCCCGAAGCACTGAAATTTAAAAACAGAACATTTAAAAGCGCTGGTCAGCTCGCTTCATCGCCTCGTCAGTAAAGGCGACCTCATTTAATAGCGTCTCTGGTATGGAAACGGAGATCAGCCGTTGGCAAAGTTTGCTGCCGTTACTGACTACAGATACGTCCTTTGTTCCCAGAAATAGCAGAACACACAGCGAGAGCTGAATGACATACATAAAAAAAGAATGAGGCGTCTTTAAATAGGGTGAAATCAAGCATTTATTTTCTTTCCCGTCTCAATACATGCCTACGGCACAAGAGTAACGTAATCTGAGTCGCATTGTGGTGTTCGTGCCAAAGCAGTTAAGCGCAATCTGTCGAAACAAACAAGTGCTATCAGTTCCTTATGGCCAGAAGACAACGTAGCTTCATACATTACCAGCCTTAACTACACTGAAAGCTGCTTAGTATTACCTCCAGAAGGATATGTGGGTAACTTCCAGAGCTTTAATAATAACTGGGAGTTTCGATGTTTACATTGAAGCACAGGTGCGAATCAAACAAGATTTCTAGTATGCGTCATTCACAGAACTTTTCTGACTGCCAGAGATGACTTCACGGTTCTGCATCATGGAACGAGGCCTGCCGCGACGTGCATACAATCATATGTGCAAACTGTGTGAAGTAGGTCGCCAGTGATCTTTGACGGCGGTATGTTGTCGGCACTGCTTAAGATGCAAGTGCTTACCAACCATCACGAACACACGTGAAACAAAAGTCGTTACAGTTTCCCAGTGACGAAACACTAACGAATATTTGGACATTCTCTTTGAAAAGAGAGAATTTTAAGCGAAATTGCTGCACAAGTTACGCAGCAAACGTGTTTCATTAGCCTTGCGCGGGTTGATAGTAGGGATGTACGTCGATACTCAGATCTAAAAGTCTACCAATCGCGAACATTTTCAGACGACCGAACATTAATCTCTAACTTACCATGCGAGTTTCCTCCACGATTAAGGTTTTCTGCCATATCACGCTCCATACCTCGATATTGTGCCGGTATCTGTACCGGATTAAGCAGAAGTCATAGCCTCTTAATGTGTGTAAAAATCGTACATTACCGATGTTATCCCCTAAAGCATAATAAAACATATCACACGTATTGCTGAGGGGACCTCTCGAAAACTATATGCTTCCCGCCAAATCAATATTTGTTATTCTGGTCGTGTGGGAGCGTTCAACTAAATGAATCATAGTCCACCATGAACAGGAGTTCATCGAATAACTGTAATACGGTCGTTTGTGAAAATTAAGATTTGTTAGTACAGAGTTTGAAACGTTTGCTGTCGCTCAACATGGCCAAACGTAAGAAAGATATAAAGCGCGTTAAGATTGCGAGTTTTGGGGAAATTAGTGTAACTGAATTACTACACATGTAACGTCAATACAACAAGGAGATCAGCTGCTGAAATCTGTGCTTGGTTCCTGCTATAGATGAGACACAACTGTAAGTGTCTAATTCACTCCGTTTCAAACGTCCACACGGCAGGGAGAATGGGATGCGCCGTCTATATGTGTATCCCTGTGGTCGAGGGTATGAAGCATGGTGTGAGTCCAAAGTTTTACGCAGGCCAACGAGCGGGGTATAACGCAGTCAGGCACCGCCGACTAAAGCTTTGGTTGCCTTCGTTTTCGCGATCGGCTCTGCCCAGCAACACGGAGAAAGAATGTGGATGACACCAGTTTTTTGTTTTAATCTTCTGCCGCCATAAGAACGAATTAATGTCTGACTTGAATGTAGTCTTTGTCCTGACGTACGCAGTGTGTGAGGGTCCTGGAGAGATTTTTCTTTATCTGTGGAAAGAGAGAAACTAGAGCTGCACACATTGCTAGGAAGTAAGACAGTTTCTGACACTGCGTTTAAATTCCGCTTCAATATAAAACAGACGATGCTGACAACTTTTTTATTACATCCTCACAAACGATGGCTGGTGGCAATATATGCGCCAGTTCTCCGTATATGATTAAGATTTCGCCTTGACTGAGGAGGAATCTTTCTAGCCGTTACAGGTCTTCAAAACAGTGGAGTGTAAATACGTTACACCCCTTAACGCAAAACATGTGTGACCCAGGTTAGCATAATAAAAGTATAACACGCTTTAACTGGCTCGGGTGAAAATGTTTTGACGGTGTCCACTGACGATTTCTATACGTGTTTACTGGACAATCTCCTCACACAGCCTCCTTCTAGTCACGAGTTGAGGCTAACATCAGCTGATGCCGTCTGTGGCAGAAGGGCAGCCGCGAACGCGCGGAGTGTGAAGCAGCAGTGTCCGGGTGCGTTACACGGTGCAGCTGGCCGGCGACTAGGAGTGTGATTCATACGTGGGAATGGACACGCATCTCGTAAATGGCGGGCTGCGCGATACTTTCCCATTTTCATTTACGTCAAAAAACTGCTATTACTCGCGAAAGAGTTAACCCGCCAGCATGTCGGAGCGCTAGCGACAACGATCAGTCGCTATGGCAAGACGTAGCTCTATCGGCTGCGGGAAACAGAGAACTGGTGGAAAAATAAATTCGGAATTCTACATTACTACGATCCGCATTTATGTCTGAATGTGCTCAAACCAGTGCAGTGTCGTTACGCGCATCTGAAGCTGCTTTGGCCACTGTGCGTCGCTTGCTGTTACGTGGCGGAGCACAAGCGGACGACTCGATCGGAGTCGTCTGGGGATTTATCTGTAACGCACTTAAAAAGAAATTACCGAAGCCAGTCTGTTCACACTGCGCCGTTGGTTTTCATGGTTGGCTGTTGGGAGTATTCCCGTGAGCAACAGCGAGTGTTCGAGTTGGCGAAAGTTCGGCCACCATCCGGTGGAGTTTAACTGTATTTTGGTTATTTGAAGTCCAAGTGCACCAGCGGTATTTTCTACCTTGTGGCCGTTAGCGCTTCGGTTATCTGCCCTGGCCGCTGACGTAAAATTCAGGCAGTGTCCAACACGTGTGTGTAGTTTTGACAGCTTGTGCATACTTGGTTCTGGGCGGCTACGCCTTTTACGTTTCGGCATTGGAGTTCCTTGTGTACTGGTCGGGTGGAAAGCAAGTCGTTTTGTCGGTGGGTCCATAGATCGTCTCATGGTCGGGTTGCTGTCGGATCAGATATGGTTGGGCCGACTACCTGTCTCCCCTATGCGGAAGTTAATATTTCAAGTGCAGACCGACCCCTGGAAACTTCTGAGCGCCACTGGCTGTATTGCCTTTTCTTATTGGTGTTTGATTGTGTATTGCAACGGCTCATAGCCAATTGATGAATTTGTATGCTTTTAGTTGGGTTTTAAATAATGCACCTTCTCCCATGAACCATGGACCTTGCCGTTGGTGGGGAGGCTTGCGTGCCTCAGCGATACAGATAGCTGTACCGTAGGTACAACCACAACGGAGGGGTATCTGTTGAGAGGCCAGACAAACGTGTGGTTCCTGAAGAGGGGCAGCAGCCTTTTCAGTAGTTGCAGGGGCAACAGTCTGGATGATTGACTGAGTTGGCCTTGTAACAATAACCAAAACGGCCTTGCTGTGCTGGTACTGCGAACGGCTGAAACCAAGGGGAAACTAAGGCCGTAATTTTTCCCGAGGGCATGCAGCTTTTACTGTATGATTAAATGATGATGGCGTTCTCTTGGGTAAAATATTCCGGAGGTAAAATAGTCCCCCATTCGGATCTCCGGGCGGGGACTACTCAAGAGGATGTCGTTATCAGGAGAAAGAAAACTGGCGTTCTACGGATCGGAGCGTGGAATGTCAGATCCCTTAATCGGGCAGATAGGTTAGAAAATTTAAAAAGGGAAATGGATAGGTTACAGTTAGATATAGTGGGAATTAGTGAAGTTCGGTGGCAGGAGGAACAAGACTTCTGGTCAGATGACTACAGGGTTATAAACACAAAGTCAAATAGGGGTAATGCAGGAGTAGGTTTAATAATGAATAGGAATATAGGAATGCGGGTTAGCTACTACAAACAGCATAGTGAACGCATTATTGTGGCCAAGATAGACACGAAGCCCATGCCTACTACAGTAGTACAAGTTTATATGCCAACTAGCTCTGCAGATGACGAAGAAATTGAAGAAATGTATGATGAAATAAAAGAAATTATTCAGATAGTGAAGGGAGACGAAAATTTAATAGTCATGGGTGACAGGAATTCGAGTGTAGGAAAAGGGAGAGAAGGAAACGTAGTAGGTGAATATGGATTGGGGCTAAGAAATGAAAGAGGAAGCCACCTGGTAGAATTTTGCACAGAGCACAACTTAATCGTAGCTAACACTTGCTTTAAGAATCATGATAGAAGGTTGTATACGTGGAAGAACCCTGGAGATACTAAAAGGTATCAGATAGATTATATAATGGTAAGACAGAGATTTAGGAACCAGGTTTTATATTGTAAGACATTTCCAGGGGCAGATGTGGACTCTGACCACAACCTATTGGTTATGACCTCTAGATTAAAACTGAAGAAACTGCAAAAAGGTGGGAATTTAAGGAGATGGGACCTGGATAAACTGAAAGAACCTGAGGTTGTACAGAGTTTCAGGGAGAGCATAAGGGAACAATTGACAGGAATGGGGGAAAGAAATACAGTAGAAGAAGAATGGGTAGCTTTGAGGGATGAAGTAGTGAAGGCAGCAGAGGATCAAGTAGGTAAAAGGACGAGGGATAGTAGAAATCCTTGGGTAACAGAAGAAATATTGAATTTAATTGATGAAAGGAGAAAATATAAAAATGCAGTAAATGAAGCAGGCAAAAATGAATACAAACCTCAAAAATGATATCAACAGGAAGTGCAAAAAGGCTAAGCAGGGATGGCTAGAGGGCAAATGTAAGGATGTAGAGGCTTATCTCACTAGGGGTAAGATAGATACTGCCTAAAGGAGAATTAAAGAGACCTTTGGAGATAAGAGAATCACTTGTATGAACATCAGGAGCTCAGATGGAAACCTAGTTCTAAGCAAAGAAGGGAAAGCAGAAAGGTGGAAGGAGTATATAGAGGGTCTATACATGGGCGATGCACTTGAGGACAATATTATAGAAATGGAAGAGGATGTAGATGAAGATGAAATGGGAGATACGATATTGCGTGAAGAGTTTGACAGAGCACTGAAAGACCTGAGTCGAAACAAGGCCCCCGGAGTAGACAACATTCCATTGGAACTACTGACGGCCTTGGGAGAGCCAGTCCTGACAAAACTCTACCATCTGGTGAGCAAGATGTAGGAAACAGGCGAAATACCCTCAGACTTCAAGAAGAATATAATAATTCCATCCCAAAGAAAGCAGGTGTTGACAGATGTGAAAATTACCGAACTATCAGTTTACTAAGTCACAGCTGCAAAATACTAACACGAATTCTTTACAGACGAATGGAAAAACTAGTAGAAGCCAACCTCGGGGAAGATCAGTGTGGATTCCGTAGAAACACTGGAACACGTGAGGCAATACTGACCTTACGACTTATCTTACAAGAAAGATTAAGGAAAGGCAAACCTACGTTTCTAGCATTTGTAGACTTAGAGAAAGCTTTTGACAATGTTGACTGGAATACTCTCTTTCAAATTCTAAAGGTGGCAGGGGTAAAATACAGGGAGCGAAAGGCTATTTACAATTTGTACAGAACCCAGATGGCAGTTATAAGAGTCGAGGGACATGAAAGGGAAGCAGTTGTTGGGAAGGGAGTAAGACAGGGTTGTAGCCTCTCCCCGATGTTGTTCAATCTGTATATTGAGCAAGCAGTAAAGGAAACAAAAGAAAAATTCGGAGTAGGTATTAAAATTCATCGAGAAGAAATAAAAACTTTGAGGTTCGCCGATGACATTGTAATTCTGTCAGAGACAGCAAAGGACTTGGAAGAGCAGTTGAATGGAATGGACAGTGTCTTGAAAGGAGGATATAAGATGAACATCGACAAAAGCAAAACAAGGATAATGGAATGTAGTCGAATTAAGTCGGGTGATGTTGAGGGTATTAGATTAGGAAATGAGACACTTAAAGTAGTAAAGGAGTTTTGCTATTTGGGGAGCAAAGTAACTGATGATGGTCGAAGTAGAGAGGATATCAAACGTAGACTGGCAATGGCAAGGAAAGCGTTTCTGAAGAAGAGAAATTTGTTAACATCGAGTATAGATTTAAGTGTCAGGAAGTCATTTCTGAAAGTATTTGTATGGAGTGTAGCCATGTATGGAAATGAAACATGGACGATAAATAGTTTGGACAAGAAGAGAATAGAAGCTTTCGAAATGTGGTGCTACAGAAGAATGCTGAAGATTAGATGGGTAGATCACATAACTAATGAGGAAGTATTGAATAGGATTGGGGAGAAGAGAAGTTTGTGGCACAACTTGACCAGAAGAAGGGATCGGTTGGTAGGACATGTTCTGAGACATCAAGGGATCACCAATTTAGTATTGGAGGGCAGCGTGGATGGTAAAAATCGTAGGGGGAGACCAAGAGATGTATACACTAAGCAGATTCAGAAGGATGTAGGTTGCCGTAGGTACTGGGAGATGAAGAAGCTTGCACACGATAGAGTAGCATGGAGAGCTGCATCAAACCAGTCTCAGGACTGAAGACCACAACAACAACACCTTCAGCCGTTTTAAAATTGAAAGTTCCTTACTTGTCAAGTCTGGCATTGTTTGGGCCTTCAGCTTCATTTAAATTTCTATTTTTTTTTTTTTTTTTGGATAAAGCTTTGGGCCTTCTGCCTTGTGAAAATTCATTATAGTTGTGTTTTTCAGTCATGGGCTTTCAGCCGTCTTAAAATTGAAATTCCTTGCTTTTTAAGTCTTAGATTGTTTGGCCCTAACCTCATGTAAAAATTTTTTCTGGATACAGCTTTGGGCCTTCTGCCTTTGAAAATTCATTGTAGTTCTCTTTTCCAGTCATGGGCCTTGAGCCGTCTTAAAATTTAAATTCCTTACTTGTTAAATCATAGATTGCTTCGACCTTCAGCCTTCTTTTTTAAAATTATCTAAGGATAAAGCTTTGGACTTTCTGCCTTTGAAAATTTATTGTAGCTGTGTTTTTAAATCATGGGCCTTTAGCCGTTTTAAAAATTAAAGAGATTGAACCCTTAAGCCATAAGATTGTGTGGCATATTCGGGCGATAGTTAAGCTCGAAAATTTGAGCTGTGATATTGTTGTTGTTGTTGTGGTCTTCAGTCCTGAGACTGGTTTGATGCAGCTCTCCATGCTACTCTATCCTGTGCAAGCTTCTTCATCTCCCAGTACCTACTGCAACCTACATCCTTCTGAATCTGCTTGGTGTATTCATCTCTTGGTCTCCCTCTACGATTTTTACCCTCCACACTGCCCTCCAATGCTAAATTGGTGATCCCTTAATGCCTCAGGACATGTCCTACCAATCGATCCCTTCTTCTAGTCAAGTTGTGCCACAAACTCCTCCCCAATCCTATTCAATACCTCCTCATTAGTTATGTGATCTACCCATTTAATCTTCAGCATTCTTCTGTAGTACCACATTTCGAAAGCTTCTATCCTCTTCTTGTCCAAACTATTTATCGTCCATGTTTCACTTCCATACATGGCTACACTCCATACAAATACTTTGAGAAACGACTTCCTGACACTTAAATCTATACTCAATGTTAACAAATTTCTCTTCTTCAGAAACGCAACTAAATAAGGTTATATGTGTTCGAGTGTAAGTGACAGCCGCTCATTGTTGGCCCCTTTCCACACTTCCAACTACGTGTCCTGTCCTGCGGATTCAACCAGGCGTTTCAGGACACATTGGCACTAAGTAAATCAGTTTCTCTATCTGAGTTTAAATTTTGCAGCGCTACAAAAGAGACGATGCAGCCAATTTTTTTTTTTTGTTTTTTTTTGTACATCTTCACAAGCGATGGCTGGTGACAACATATCCCCTAATGATTAAGATATCGCCTCGATTCGAGAGGAATTTTTCTGTCCATTATACACTCCTGGAAATGGAAAAAAGAACACATTGACACCGGTGTGTCAGACCCACCATACTTGCTCCGGACACTGCGAGAGGGCTGTACAAGCAATGATCACACGCACGGCACAGCGGACACACCAGGAACCGCGGTGTTGGCCGTCGAATGGCGCTAGCTGCGCAGCATTTGTGCACCCCCGCCGTCAGTGTCAGCCACTTTGCCGTGGCATACGGAGCTCCATCGCAGTCTTTAACACTGGTAGCATGCCGCGACAGCGTGGACGTGAACCGTATGTGCAGTTGACGGACTTTGAGCGAGGGCGTATAGTGGGCATGCGGGAGGCCGGGTGGACGTACCGCCGAATTGCTCAACACGTGGGGCGTGAGGTCTCCACAGTACATCGATGTTGTCGCCAGTGGTCGGCGGAAGGTGCACGTGCCCGTCGACCTGGGACCGGACCGCAGCGACGCACGGATGCACGCCAAGACTGTAGGATCCTACGCAGTGCCGTAGGGGACCGCACCGCCACTTCCCAGCAAATTAGGGACACTGTTGCTCCTGGGGTATCGGCGAGGACCATTCGCAACCGTCTCCATGAAGCTGGGCTACGGTCCCGCACACCGTTAGGCCGTCTTCCACTCACGCCCCAACATCGTGCAGCCCGCCTCCAGTGGTGTCGCGACAGGCGTGAATGGAGGGACGAATGGAGACGTGTCGTCTTCAGCGATGAGAGTCGCTTCTGCCTTGGTGCCAATGATGGTCGTATGCGTGTTTGGCGCCGTGCAGGTGAGCGCCACAATCAGGACTGCATACGACCGAGGCACACAGGGCCAACACCCGGCATCATGGTGTGGGGAGCGATCTCCTACACTGGCCGTACACCACTGGTGATCGTCGAGGGGACACTGAATAGTGCACGGTACATCCAAACCGTCATCGAACCCATCGTTCTACCATTCCTAGACCGGCAAGGGAACTTGCTGTTCCAACAGGACAATGCACGTCCGCATGTATCCCGTGCCACCCAACGTGCTCTAGAAGGTGTAAGTCAACTACCCTGGCCAGCAAGATCTCCAGATCTGTCCCCCATTGAGCATGTTTGGGACTGGATGAAGCGTCGTCTCACGCGGTCTGCACGTCCAGCACGAACGCTGGCCCAACTGAGGCGCCAGGTGGAAATGGCATGGCAAGCCGTTCCACAGGACTACATCCAGCATCTCTACGATTGTCTCCATGGGAGAATAGCAGCCTGCATTGCTGCGAAAGGTGGATATACACTGTACTAGTGCCGACATTGTGCATGCTCTGTTGCCTGTGCCTATGTGCCTGTGGTTCTGTCAGTGTGATCATGTGATGTATCTGACCCCAGGAATGTGTCAATAAAGTTTCCCCTTCCTGGGACAATGAATTCACGGTGTTCTTATTTCAATTTCCAGGAGTGTACGTCTTCAGTGTAGTGTGTAAATACGTTACACCCCACACGGCTTCGCATACCCCCCACAGGGCGTGTCATCCAGGTGAGCATAGCAAAACAGCATCCCATCCGTTAATTGGCTTTATACGAGTAGTATAAACTGATTTTAATAGGCGTTTTGAGTGTATTTTTTGACGATTTCTATAAGTGTTTTCCGAAAGATTTTCTCACCCAATCGCCTCCTTCTGAGGAGTGTAGCATAACAATAGGTGGAGGCAGCTGTGACAGAAGGCCATCCATGAATGTGCGGAGTTGGAAGCAGCACTGTCCGGGTGCATTACTGTGGTGCAAGTGGCCGGCGACTTGCAGTGTGGGAACGGACACGGATTTCGCAATTCGATGGATACGCGAGGTTCTGCTGCGGGTACATTTTAAAAATTACACTACTGGCCATTAAAATTGCTACACCAAAAAGAAATGCAGATGATAGACAGGTATTCGTTGGACAAATATATTATACTAGAACTGACATGTGATTACATTTTCACGCAATTTGGGTGCATAGATCCTGAGAAACCAGTACCCAGAACAACCACCTCTGGCCGTAATAACGGGCTTGATACGCCTGGGCATTGAGTCAAACAGAGCTTGGATGGCGTGCACAGGTACAGCTGTCCGTGCAGCTTCAACACGATACCACAGTTCATCAAGAGTAGTGACTGGCATATTGTGAAGAGCCAGTTGCTCGGCCACCATTGACCTGACGCTTTCAATTGGTGAGAGATCTGGAGAATGTGCTGGCCAAGGCAGCAGTCGTACATATTCTGTATCCGGAAAGGCCCCTACAGGACCTGCAACATGTGGTCGTGCATTTTCCTGCTGAAATGTAGGGTTTCGCAGGGATCGAATGAAGGGTAGAGCCACGGGTCGTAACACATCTGAAATGTAACGTCCACTGTTCAAAGTGCCGTCAATACGATAAACCGCAATCGCGATGGGTTACAATCCGACCTCTATCAAAGTCGGAAACGTCATGGTACGGATTTCTCCTCCTTACACGAGGCATCACAACAATGTTTCACCGGGCAACGCCGGTCAACTGCTGTTTGTGTATGAGAAATCGGTCGGAAGCTTTCCTCATGTCAGCACGTTGTTGGTGTCGCCACGGGCGCCAACCTGGTGTGAATGCTCTGAAACCTAATCATTTGCATATCACAGCATCTTCTTCCTGTCGGTTAAATTTCGCGGCTGCAGCACGTCATCTTCGTGGTGCAGCAATGTTAAAGGCCAGTACTGTAAGTCGCTGCGTCAGGTTGGGACTCACTCTCATTTCGATGATGAACGTTCGGATGTAAATTTTTTCCCATTTTCACATACTTCAGAAAACCGCCATTACTCGGGGGAGAGTTGAAACTGCCAACATTCCGCGGCGCCAGCACCAGCAATCAGTCGCTGGGGCAGCGACAGGTCTCCGTCGGCTGCAGGAGACGGAAAAATGAAAGGGAAAATAAACTCAGCTTCTACATCACTGCTATCCGCATTCGTGATTAACGTCTAAATTTGCTCACAATCAGTAGAGAATAGTTATGCCGATCTGGTGCCGCTGTCGTGATTTTGTGTGCGGCGTGCTGTGCTGGCGTTGCAGGGTCGTGGCGGAATATGGGCGGGCGACCGGGCTGGGAGCCACTCAGTGACATGTGTGCGTGGCGAACGCAAAAAATGAAAAATTTAAGCTGTGCTGATTGAGTGAAGTTTGCCTTGCAGGATCGTTATACAGGCTGCGTAAAAACAATTTGAGCGAAAGTGTAGCGTGGAGAGGCAGCGCGGAACGTAGGACTTTGTCTGTGGGAACTATGGATCGCAACTGTGTATTTTCAGCGATGCAGGAACGTAATTCAGATCTGACATGCGGACGTCTTTGCTCTAAATGATGGATAATTTACCGAAAATGTGTACGTAAACAGGCTGTTTGGACTAACCAATGGTCAGAATGAGAACAAGAACAACGCATCACTTACACGTGTACCGTACTTAACTGACGTATCAGACAGCGCGGTCAAAATGAGTGAAAAACAAGCCTCCACGTAATTAACCTAAGTGTGTCTATCATATGTTCAAATAGACCACCGTTTTCACGTTGTTATAGCGCCGTGCATATTCAGTTGCGACCTCACCTTGCAATACTGAAATTCCTTCATCTGATGCTGTCTGTCTGCTCTACAGTTTTGGTCAAATTGTTTTTCCGCACCCTGTTTGTACCAGACGCGACACGACAGAATGGTGATCGAATTCTCCGGAGTACAATACACTTAGTCTTTGGTAGAAAGTGGTAAAAACCGCAAAATGACGGAATGTGTCGGTAGCGATTTATAACTTAAAAATTCAGTTGACGGCAACCGCGTAAAAGGAAATGCGACACACTTTACTTCCTACTTCGTAGGATGTAAAGTACGTTCCTTGATTACAAAAAATCCTCTAATGACGTGGTAAGTGTGTAAATGTGTTGACAAGAGTGTCGGCCACGCTTTTGTGGGGCAACGTATCAGACCCTACAGCAGGGTAACGCAGATCGTTTTCCCTTCTACTGTTGTACTTGTCAATCTCTGTGTTACTCCCAGAGAAAGCTGCATTGTTGGCAATAAAGTTTACAAGTGAACAGATGTACTGTGAGGCAGTGGTTAACATTCCCGGCTGCTTAACGAAATGGTTGCAAAATGTACATGTATGACCATAATTCTAATTACTTTTTTATGCGACGAACACTTTTCGGTTAAATGAGAGGTTGTCGCAGGACATTATCCGATGAGGCATAAGTGAGTGAAAATATGGAAATATGCAACTCGCTAGCTTCGACCAGTTAGCACTCTTCTAACAGCAGCTCGGTTTATCAGTTCTTTGCCGTACATTTCCGACCACTGGTGACCAGTTTGCCACTTGTGGATCACATCTCTAGGTCTGTAGTGTACATCTTGCCGAGAAGTTACATAACTTTTTACTCATTTTTGCTTTGGGAAGAGTACCTAACTCAATCAATTCTATATTCCAAATACTTTATGTTATACACTGGGGCCCAGAATTAAAGCAACAAAGCGCTGTTTCCCCGTGTTGTGTCTAATTCATAGTATATTCATACAAAATGTCTACAGATGTCCGTACAATAGTGTTCTGCACGGAACATGGCACTCTGGTCAGTGGACAACGATGACGTCAGGGCACCTGTCAAACAGGGTAGTGTTTGTCGGGTAGTCCTACATCCGTAATCGCCGTGTGTACAGTCACAGACGGTGCAGTATGGCACAGAGAAGGCGCCTGCCAGACTCTCTGCCGTGGTGGGCCATAAGGACGGAAGTGAGATGTGACACGGAGGCTTAATGTAATCGTTCTGTTGTTTCTCGGATGTGACGACAATTTATAGAGTCCGAAACAGATCCCGAAGGTCAAGGCAGTGTCGTCGACGTGTGATATGAAAAAGAGAGCACCGTTTTTTGCCCGTAAGGGCACGACGGTAGCGCCTCAGCACTGCACGACAGCTGGCGCCTGACTCTGCAGCGTCCACTGGGCGTGTTGTATCGACGCAAACGGCGTACAGGAGGCTGTCGGAGACCGGCTGTACATGTACCTCTGGTACTTCTCCACAGGAGGGAGTGTCTACAGTGGAGCTGTCAACATTCCACCTGGAGTGTCTAGAGTGGAGCTGTCAACATGCCACCTGGGCGGTCGAACAGTTGGGCCGACGTTCTTTTCCCAGATGAGTCCCCATTTGGTCTGCAGAGTGATCCTCGACGCATTCGCATCTAGAGGGAACGTGGAACACGATTTCTCAATCCAAACACTGTGCAAGGAGACTGATATCGAGAATCCCGGGCAGGGATTCTGGCGACCACTCGAACACCTCTTCATGTAATTGTACCAGTGAATTGGCGAGGTTTAACCGCTGCCAGGTATCAAGGCGAGATCTCGGGACCTGATGTGCAGTTGTAGCGAGGAGAGATGGACCCAGACTTTGTACTGATGGACGACAGTGCTCGACCTCATAGAGCAGAGGTGTTTCACGTTTCTTCGAAATCGGAGACCGTGCATGGCGTGGCCTGCTCATTCTGCCGATGTGAATCCCATAGAGCGTGTCTGGGATGCACTGGGGAGAAGAGTTGCATCGCGTCATCATCCACGAACCACTCTGCAAGACTTGCGAGCAGCTCTGCAGGAACTATGGGCGTTATCGCCTCAACAAGAGATTGATAACATCACTCACAGCACGCCCCGCCGCTGTCGGGGCTGTACTGCTGCCAGAGGTGGTCACACCCCGTGCTGAGCACAGTAACCAGTTGTTGCAATGTGTGTGTGGACATACATTAAGTTGTAAGAAGAGGAAGCACACTTTTGTCTACGGTTATGCATGTTCCAGTTGTTTACATTCTGTGTTCTTTACATTATTTCCATTTTACTAACACCTGTATACACTATTTTGTGGCAAAATAGATGCAACCTCGCAAAATACCCAACTGTTGCTTCACTTTTGGCCAGCAGGGTATTTGCAGTTTGTACTATCACATTGTGAAGTGTGGTGTTCAGTTGTGACAGTCAGAGAGCAGACATGTTTACACTGAGTGGGCCTCCTGGCTTGATGAGTGGTACCCTGAGGAGCTGCTGTGTGGTGGACTGAAGTGGATGTAGCTCTTAGAGCGAATTTTTCAGGCTGCAGTGGAGTGTGCGCTGATGTGGAACTTTGTGGCAGATTAAAAAACTGTGTGCAGACTGGGACGTCTGCATTTAGCGGGCAAATGCTCTACAAACTGAGCTACCCGGCCACGTCCTGTGACCCGTCCTCAGGGCCTAGCCTGCCCCCTGATTTCCAAACACTGTGGTAGGTACACGAGCGCAGAGCTTAAACTGCCTTCGTTTACCTGTATGCAAACATTTTCCGATTGCTTTTAATCAAATTTCTGACTGCAGATCTTCACTGAAATATCAGCAAGATCAAGTGGAATGTTACAGTGTGCGCTCTCCCCTGCATGATTTTTACTATTTTTTTACGTACTGATAAGGGAATATTTTCTGTATTGTCAATGCCAGCGTTTCAAATTTATGCAGTGTTTCCCTGCCCCCCCCCCCCCCCCCCCCCCGCCCACCCGCCCCATCCTCATCTCAAGAAGATTGCGCATGGAGGAAGACTTCGCTAGTCTCACTAAGCATTTGTTTCATATTTGCAAGAACACTGTATATATGTGGATACAACCGTGTCTTCCAGTGCCGTGAAAACATTGCCGTAGCCTGACATTAAGGTGGTGAATAGCACAGTTAAACCTAAATTCAATCTTGTTATTAGCGAGAGATATCATTAAGGAATGTATCTATTGGCATGGAAGTGCGAAAATGGCTAGGTCCTTAATGAAGGTTGTGTCAAATGTTTGATTATCCAGCCAAATGCAAAATATGCTTCCAAGTACTTAACAACAATTTTTCTTTTCCTGCATCAAAAAACCTTTTTATCAAATTACATGTTGTACCACCGTTGCTAATCTGTTCATGTACATTGTACGTATGTGTTTAATGTAACAAACTTGTAGGATGATGATACAGTGCATGGGGGCTTAATTAAATAAATTTGAAAATACTTTTTACTTTTCGTAGCTGTTATGTCCGATTACGCTGTTTCGTAATCGGTTGGCCCTGACTAGTATTATTACGCTATCTGACTGCAAAGAACAACAACAAAGAATGAAATGAAAATTTTCGTTAACACAATTAATTAATTAAGTCCCCAGCAACTATGAAACCTACGAAACCAAAGCACAAGTGTAATTGTTCTGTGTGTGGGAGTGTGACTCAACGTACACGTCTGGCACGGTTCTTCTCCAACAAGACAAGAATTTTTAAATACCAATTTTACTGTCGTGATAAAAGAAAATTACAAATACTATAATTGCGTAAGGAAAGCAGAATTAAACTCTAATACAAGAACACACGCCAGATGCTTTGTTGACTGAACCTGTAATGACGCATTATTTAGGACACTGAAATAAAAAGAAACGGAGTTAGTTACCTCATTTATATTGATGAAAATCACACCGACTCTCTACTATCACATCTCAACCAGAACTCTCCAATATCACATCTCAGCAAGCACTGCATAATAGCACATCTCAACAAACACTCTCTGCTACAACATCTCAGCACAGACTACCCCGAGTCCTCGACAGGCACTGACTACCACGAGTTCTTAACAAGCACTGACTACTAGCACATCTCAACAAACACTCTCTGCTACGAGTTCTTAACAAGTACTGACTGCTAAGAGTTCTTAACAGGCACTGACTACTACGGGCTCTCGACAAGCACAGACTACCACGAGTTCTTAACAAGCACTGTGGAGGCGGCTTAATAATACTCTTTGGCGCAATCTCTGGCGCAGTGGCTCAGTGTAGCCACCTTTCATATGCCCCTCCTCCACAGGCCAGAATTTGATGGTATTTTTGCCAGCATTGGTGGTGAAAATACCACCAAATTCGTCCAGAAAAATACAGACAAAAATAAAAGATAATATTAATACCTAAATATCACATAATTAGTTAAAATTTTGGCTTTGCACTGACCTTTCAATAACCTAATATATGAAATACAGTAGGTAATACAAACTCTTTTCATACATGTGGCTTTACATAATAGTTTGCACAGTACACAAAAAATCAGTTTATGCAAATGTTCACATAAAATACTTTTAATTGTTCAAAAAAAAAAAAACAAATAGTTGATAATTCCAGCCCAGCAATGGTCAACAGGTGCAAACACCAACAAGTGACATCATTTCAGCAGAAGCAGTCCATCAGTTGCACCCAGCAATGTTGAGCAGTTGCAGACAGCAACAAGTGACTTCATTTCAGTAGAAGCAGTTCCATCTGTGGCACTCAGTAAAGTTGAAGAGGTACACACAGCAACAAGTCACATTAGTTCAGTAGAAGCAATCCATCAGTGGCACCCAGCAATGTTGAGTAGGTGCAGACAGCAAGAAGTAACATCATTTCAGTAGAAACAGTTCTAACAGTGGCACCCAGCAATGTTGAGTAGGTGCAGACACCAACAAGTGACTTCATTTCAGTAGAAGCAGTTCCATTAGTGGCACCCAGCAATGCTGAGTAGGTGCAGACAGCAACAAGTGACATTATTTCAGTAGAAGCAGTTCCATCTTTGGCACCCAGCAATGTTGAAGAGGTACACACAGCAACAAGTCACATTAGTTCAGTAGAAGCAGTCCATCAGTGGCACCCAGCAATGTTGAGTAGGTGCAGACAGCAACAAGTGACTTCATTTCAGTAGAAGCAGTTCCATTAGTGGCACCCAGCAATGTTGAGTAGGTGCAGACAGCAACAAGTGACATTATTTCCATACTAGTAGTCCATCAGTTGCACCTAGCAATGATGAGCAGGTCCAGAGAGCAGTCCATGATATTCACTATCACTGATCACACTGTTCATCAGAGAATATAAGCACAAATTAAACATGTCCTAGTGGCAATAATCATGTAGAAAAAGTACAAGTAACAGTCCACAATATTCACTATCACTGATCACACAGTTCAGGCATGAACAATAGTTTGAATGCACATACAAATGCTTTTACACTAAACATACAAATCATAACAAACATACAAATGATGTCAGATAATTTTCATATTAACTATTACAAATACTCAAATATCAGTAAACCTATAATATTTATGGGTGTCAGTGCAAGCCACAACAAACAAATAAAATAATATTTAGGAGATAGGTGGGTAGGATTAGGAAAGGAAAACACACAAAACACGCTCACTCATCTTTCATCCACATTAAGTACTACTGTGTAATTGAATAGTGTTAACTGTGCAAATGTAATTCTGTGAAAATTTGATGTTCATCTTGTGTATCAAGTAGTAGTGGCAGCAATGTATAACAGTCAATAATAGTTAAGTCAACGTCATAGACATCATGTCAAGACCAATGTTTGCCAAGCCAGATCAAATGTACTGTTGTTGAACAACTGTCAGTGAGCCAAGATATGGAATTACTTCCTCTCTCCAAAAAAAAATATATACTGCTTAGTGATTTAACAAAGTGTGTGTAGACAATCTTCCTTCCACTTTAGTGTTCTAGTCTGCTATCTTCATCCTCCTTGTTCCATATGAACCAACAAAAAAAAAAAAATATGCACCTCACTTACTTCACCTCTTATCCACCAAAACTCTAATAATCATCAGCATCACATAATCTCAATACTTCAATAATACCTCTTACGTCGATACATATAAACCTTATTATCATTAATAGCATTTACCTTGCCTCTTGTCCACAAAAACTCCAATATTCATCAACTTCAAATAATCTCAATACCTCAACAATACCTCTTCAATACGTCGATACATATAAACCTTATTACCAATATCACTTCACTTCCATAACAACTCTTTCCTCTAGTCAGTCTCCTCGAACAAGTACAGATAAAATCCTAATGCAAACCTCATCATCCCATACAATCCGAAGACACATTGTCAACACACAACCTCTGTGTAATCCATCTGAGCCAAATCTTCTACTCATTATGAATTATAAACAAAGAAATGCATACATGACCTCTAACAGACTTAGTTCGAATAATTCTCAGTAATTAAGTACGAGTACGGAGTTTGAATGATAGTAATATTTCACAGTGTGTACACCACTTCAAGAATTATGGCAGAAGCAAACATGTGGAGTATTTTTTGTGTCAAGTGTCACTTCCTTTTTCAATTGCTCACGAAAATGCAGTGTAATAATTGTTAATGGTCTAAACCTAGTTTTGGTATGTCATGTCGTTAGCCTCCTTCCTATTAGCATAAAGTTATACAGCTTCCATAAAACCTCAGCTCATGTGACTTCAACAAAGTTCTTTGTACCAATGTCGTTCGTCAAATTGTAGCAGTTCATTTTCTTATTTTAAAAATATAAGGCACTGAGCGTAAGCAAAACAAGCAATAGCGAGTAAATATACCAGTAGAGAACAGAATGTCAACAAGTGGATGCAGCACAATTCTTACAACGAGGCTCTGCCAAGCGAACAATCTATAATTAATACCATAATGTGAACTAAACTCTATGTTCGTACACTGTATATCAGCATTTCTATATACCAAATTAAAGAGTAGTTATGACAACAAAACAGAAATGTGTAAATATGCAATCCATAAGCATAGCAGCAAACAGGTCATTAGCATCATATCAGCATAAGCAAATAAATGTTCATATGTCATCTTAATAAGTAAACATGAAGGCGCAAGCAGATAAATCACAAAGTATAACTTACATACATAAACACAGTCAGCACAATTAATCAGGTTACAATTATAATTTAAATAAATAAGCACAGCAGGCACATAATTAAAAAATATGACATCAGTGAAAAAGCAGTGCAGCCAAGCGATGCATAATATATACAAATAACAATCCTGTTCATTAATAAAACATTGACAAAAATCAGCAAATGTACGCAAGCACGTCGCTTCACACGTAAATTCATAGAACATGAAATTAGCACAAAGTGTGAATCACGTAATCGCGAGCAGCAAATTACGTCTAAAGTACGTACCTAAGTGGAAATATGTTACCTGAAAAATGAACTCAATTAATAGTTACCTTTTTTTTTTAGTTTATTAGTTTCTTCTTCGAAATTAGATTCTTCCTGAAAATTTCTCGATAGCAAGTCCTCTTAACGTCGGAGACACACAGAATTTACCTGAAGTTCTTAAATATTTTATAGAACCGTATCCTGAAAAATACTGAATGTTAATAACATAATTCATCAAGTCACTATAGCTTTATACTGAATTTAATCGGAGAAATTAGACTGTGTATTTGTTTACGGCTGTCAGTGCATTCGCACTGAGCGCTCGATCAGCTGTAGGCGCGTGACGTAGGAAGCAATTGTGTGCGGTCAACGACTGCTTTGTGAGGCGCGCAGAATTGACTGTTGCTTTGAGAGTGTGCCGCCGCCAAAACACAGCGCGGTATCCTTGTACTCTCCGCATGTTTACATGTAGCTGTGAGTTTCTCACAAGTATGTCATTCCACAAAAAATTTTTTAAAAGTATATCATTCCACAAAAATTTTTACATTAGATATATGATGTATTCCTTTAGAGCGTCGAGATTTAAGAGTTTCTACTTCGACAGTGTTATCATGAATAATTTTACGAATTCTATATGGACCGTTATAAAGCAGAAAAAATTTGCGACACAAGCCTTTTCCTTTGTGAGACAAACGATGAGACTTAATTAACACTTTTTGACGAACTGACAAGAATTTTGAACGACCAGGACGCTTAGCTGATTTCTCTCTTCTAGCAGCCGCAGATGCAATATTTTGCAGAGCCATGTTCACAACTTCAGAATGCCGCAGTTTCCGTGAAGGCGGAAAAGGAACTATTTCAGAAATGCGATTTGTCTGTGCTTTGTTTTTTAATATCAGTAAAGGCGGTAAAGAAGTTGAGTCATTAGGAAGTTCATTCAGAATGTTTTGAAAAATATGAAGATACTGATCCCACGTTCTGTGATTCTGATGACAATAAAGACGACACAATTTATTGATTTCCTTCATCCATCTCTCTGAAGCTTTAGATTGGGGGTGAAAAAGTGAAATGAAAATTGGTTTAATTTTACGACGCTGTAGATTACGAAGCCAAATTTTAGAACGAAACTGTGATCCATTATCTGATATAACCTTATCAACATGACCAACTTCTTTAAGAAAATGTTTGATGAAAGCGTTAGATACTGAACGAGCTGTTGCTTTGCGTAAAGGTGTAAAACACACATATTTTGATGTCAACTCCACTGCTACGAAAATGTACGCAAAACCATTAGTAGATCGAACCACTGGACCGAACAAATCAACTGCAGCCATCTCCTTTAATTTCGCTGGAATGATAGGAAACAACGGTGCTCTGTGAGAAACTGTTGGCGGCTTAGCCTTTTGACATAATTTGCATTTGGCCAGAACAGATCGAATACGTTTTTCCATATTACTGAAGTAGCAATTTTCTCGTAATTTGTGAAAGCATTTTCTGGGACCAAAGTGTGCATAACTGTAATGCGTATACCAAATCAGTTTATTGACCCACTCATCAGGAATACAAACTAACCAAACAGATTTGTCGACCGATTTTCGTTTAAAAAGAATGTCATTGCGAACTAAATAATGCTGTCTAATCGCTACGCTTTCCTTTCTCCTCCACTTCTCCTTAATGTCCTTCCAGATTGGATCCTTATTTTGCTCCTTAGCGATGTCCTGGAGCGAAGACGAAATAAAGTTATCAAACGCAACACCTTGAATATACATTAAACAATAATTGTTTTCTATGCAGTCCTCTTCAGCACTTTGTTTCAAACCCATAGGTGCACGTGATAAAGCATCAGCAACAATATTTGAAGAACCCTGTATGTAAACAATACTAAAATCAAACTCCTGTAGGTACAACGCCCATCATGACAATCTGCCATGAGTTAATTTTGTTGACATAAGAAATTCCAGAGCTCGATGATCGGTATAAACCTTAGTATGTCTACCAAACAAAAATGTGCGAAATTTTGTGAAAGCCCAAACAACAGCCAAAGCTTCAAGTTCCGTAATCGAATAATTCTTTTCTGATTTAGAGAGAACACGACTTCCAAATGCAATAGTTTTCTGTACTACAACGCCGTCTTCTTCTATCTCTTGAAATAAATGTGCACCTAGGCCCTTGTATGATGAGTCCGTCGCCAAACAAAAATCTTTAGATAAATCCTGATGTGAAAGAAGTGGAGCAGCAACTAAAGCATCACGAAGCTGTTCAAATTCTGACTGAGCTTCCTCATCCCAACACCAATTAGATTTCTTTCCAGATAGTTCACATAAACGAGGTGTGGCCAAATCGTCCAATTTAACAAAGCGTCTAAGAAAATTACAGACACCAAGAAAACTACGAACATCACGTTTTGTGGTAGGAACAGCATAATTACGAATAGCGTCTAGTTTCTCTGGATCAGGAAGAATACCTTCTGTGGAAATAATGTGACCGAGAAATTTCACCTGAGAACGACCAAATTCAGATTTTTCTAAGTTCACAGTAATGCCAACTCGTGCAAAAATACGTAATAATGAATCCAAAATTTTGTTATGCTCACTCCAAGAACGTTTAGCAATAAGAATGTCGTCAACATATGAAGTAATATTGTCACGAAGAGAAAGAGGTAAAATTTCGTTTAAACTACTAATGAATGCTGCAGAAAATATAGTAAGTCCAAACAGTAAATTCCAAAGTCACTTTTGGGTAAATTAGTCATATCAGGTTATTGTTTACTTACTCACTAGATAGATTGATAGTCGAAGAGTTGGTTTGACAGATGCAAAGAATAGTAAAAGAGTAGGCAGCGGTACAGAAAACTAAAAGAGAAATAGCACCACTACAGCTCGGGGCCCTATGCTCACTACGGCACATATTCACTTAGAGTAGTGAATCCCCTGAGGACTTTAATAGCCGCACATAATTTCTAGTTAGTGACTTTGTGGCAAATCTGGCGGAAGTGCGTACATAAACTGATCTAGCCATGAACATGGATGTATGTCATTCTTAGAGTTGCGGAAGATCTTAAATTTCCGAACAGTCAAAAAGTGTTTATAGTCAAAGTTTTCGCCTCGTGGCGACAAAGACCTACCGCGTCTGTCCCAGTCCCAACGTTGATTATTGTCAAGTTCGCGCGCCTGGCGCTCTCATGTTGCATCCCGTAAATGAAACAAATTATTTTCTTCAAACCCTTCTGCTAAACTAACACTTGTCAATTTATCTGAAATCTCTTCAACTTTTTCCGATAAGTCACCTAATTGTTCTTTCTGTTTATTTATGTCTTCCGAAAGTGTCGCGACTCGGGTTTCGGTGTTGTCACATTTAGTAGTTAACTGTTCACACTGTTGCGTTAAGTTATTTATTCTGTCATTTGGTGCGGATTCCTCGATTCTTTCAATTATTTCTTCCTTATCGTGTGCACGTTGTAAATTTAATTCTGAAAATTTTTGTACTATCACGCGATCTCTTTCTTCCTGTTCTCTGTCCTGTTCCTCTTGTCTAATTTCTGTTTAAATTAAACTATTATTGTCAGCATTCAAAATCGGTTGCACTTCATCTCTAATCTCTTTATTTGATTCGTCTTTCATGTATTTGAAACATGTCCCTGTTCGTGAGCCTAACTGTGTTTCCATTGTTCCCATATCAGTTTCTAATTCAGATCGTAACTGTGTTTCCATTGTTTCCATCTCGGTTTTACTTGTTCCTATTTGTGAGCCTAACCCTCTTATCACTGCTTTCATCTCAGTTCTAAGTGTTCCTAACTCTGTTTTTAATTCAGATCCCAAATTTAATATTGCACTCATTAACTGCTCCATTTCTTCTGTCATTAACCACGTAATCTGTGAATTTTCTGATTGAGAAAAATTTTGAAATGGTTCCGGACTATTTTCCCGACTTATTCAATTGTTTTCCACTTCATTATTCATTATACTGTTGTCCTGTGTTGGCGAGTTCGCCATTTCAACAATTTCGTCATTCTCACTATTCATCATTTTTGCCTTTTTCATTGATCGCGTGATCATTTACAAAACATAAAAAAATTCGTCACTGTACGAAAATTACACACAATGACTCTTTATCTCCAACAATACCATTTACATGAAAAGTTTCCTTCAAACACGATTAACGAACAATTGAAATAATTGCACTAGATTGTCAAACGCGTAGACAAGACAACAATTTAAATTTTGAAAAATACCATTAGAAGAATGACAATTACCAAATCTACACATGCAATACAGACTACAATTACTAAACTCAAATTACTACAACAATACTACGGTCTACTATTTTTACAATCAGAAGAATTCCAAGGGACGATCCGAAGCAGCGGTCGCCACGTTCATGGGGGCTTAATTAAATAAAATTGAAAATATTTTTTATTTTTCGTAGCTGTAAGTCCGATTACGCTGTTTCGTAAACGGTTGGCCCTGACTAGAATTATTACGCAATCTGACTGCAAAGAATAACAACAAACAATGAAAGAAAATTTTCGTAAACGCAGTTAATTAATTAAGTCCCCAGCAACTATAAAACCTACTAAACCAAGCACAAGTATCACTGTTCTGTATGTGGAAGTATGACTCAACGCACATCTGGCACGGTTCTTCTTCAACAAGACAAGAATTTTTAAATACCAATTTTACTGACGTGATAAAAGAAAGTTACAAATACTATAATTGCGTAAGGAAAGCAGAATTAAACTCTAATACAAGAACACACGCCAGATGCTTTGTTGACTGAACCTGTAATGACGCATTATTTAGGACACTGAAATAAAAAGAACCGGAGTTAGTTACCTCATTTATATTGATGAAAATCACTCTAATCCTTACATTATATCTCACACCGACTCTCTACTATCACATCTCAACCAGAACTCTCCAATATCACATCTCAGCAAGCACTGCCTACTAGCACATCTCAACAAACACTCTCTGCTACGAGTTCTTAACAAGTACTGACTGCTACGAGTTCTTAACAGGCACTGACTACTACGGGCTCTCGACAAGCACTGACTACCACGAGTTCTTAATAAGCACTGTGGAGGCGGCTTAATAATACTCTTTGGCGCAATCTCTGGCGCAGTGGCTCAGTGTAGCCACCTTTCAATAGTTATTTAATCGTCAATTTTAGTGGGAGATCGATATGCCATTTTCTTCATTTATTGTAATGTATGAAAATGTGTTTCTTTGCTTAAGTGTGACTATATTGTGTGTGTGTGTGTGTGTGTGTGTGTGTGTGTGTGTGTGTGTGCATGAGAGAGAGAGAGAGAGACAGACAGACAGAGAGAGAGAGAGACAGACAGACAGACAGAGACAGAGAGACAGAGAGAGAGAGAGAGAGAGAGACAGACAGAGAGGGAGACAGAGACAGAGAGAGATAGAGAGAGTGAGACAAAGAGAGAGAGAGAGAGACTGGGAGAGAGAGCAGACAGAGAGAGAGAGAGAGAGAGAGAGAGAGGGAGAGAGAGAGAGAGAGAGAGGCCGAGACAGAGAGAGAGAGAGAGAGACAGAGAGAGCGAGAGACAGAGAGAGAGAGAGAGACAGTAATGGTACTAATACAATGTTTCCCATTTTGCACTAATTTTTAATAATCAGTTTTTTTTCTGAGCATGTAAATGTTTTTACCTGTTTGAGTTGCAGTTTCTACTTCTGTAAGCATTGCTGCTACAGCTACCTCACGGTCACTGAGACCAGCTCAGGTGTGGATGTCCTCAGAGAGGACATCTCATTTTGTTCCCATTACATCCAAAATATTTCCAGACTGTCTGTTCTCAGGATGATGGGAACTGTGAGGACTTTTGTATGCTGATGATGCCCAGGCTGCACTGGCTTCACCCCCACCCACAGTCAGCACCCACGCTGTCCCCATCAGAGGGTCTCCAACCCCATTCAAGGTTTTACAAACGGCCACTAGATGGCGCTGTTGAGATTTGACGCCACTACTCTTTGGCGTAGTTAAAACAATGACAGTTCAGAAACTAGCCAACTATATAGTCCACAGGGAGTGTTTAAAGAAACGGCCCACAAAAAATGGAGATTATATGTGAAGATTTTCATCAGATGACCGTCTTAAGTTCTTTGTAAAAGCCTAACTCAATAACAGTTCATCGAATAGATTTGTTCACCTTTGGTAATGAGACACTTTCAGAAAAGAGTGCTCACAATTGGTTTGCAGAATCTGATTGTCGTCGTGGTTACCGGTGTATTTCATGAAGGCTGACCAAAATCAGTTGTTCCAGAAAACATGTATGCTGTGCGCAACACGATTGGAGATGGTCAGAATTGGCGTACTGTGAGTCAGAGTCATCATTGGGCATATTCGATTTTGCATCAGCGTGTAGTAGCTATGAATAAGGTATGTTCCCACTGGCTTCCACACAATCTGACCAAAGTCAGAAAACGAGCTCGTGTCACTTTGAGTAAGAAATGCCTGAGGAAATTCAACCGAGGAAAACAAAATCCGTTTACAGCATTGTAACAGGAGACAAAAACTGGATATATTTGTACGAATCGGAAACTTAGCAACTGTCATCTGTTTGGATGTTCCGAGGTGAACCAAAACCGACAGAGGACATTCACTGCTGAAGGATTTTGCTTTCCACCTTGCTTTCACTCGGCACATTGCAATCTTTGCTGTAAGAGGACTGAAGAACAGTTAATGCCGAGTGGTACACAACAATCTGTTTGGCACAAATCGTTAATGAAATCGTGGCAAAAACAACTGAAAACGTGACATCATTGTTCGTCACTCATTGTCAGTTGTTGCGCATCACATAAATCATTTACTGGAGCACAGTCGATCGTGTTAATGTGTCGTTGCCCATACTCACGTGATTTATTGCCTGACAGTTTCTTTTTGTTACCACGTGTCAAACAAAAAAACCTCGGGCAGTGAATTTGAAGTGCCAACACTAGAGTGGAAAACAGTTTTTCAGAATTGGTTCAAGTACGTGGAGAGGTGAATACATTTAAAGGCCACTGTTTTAAGAGACCATAAAACCATTTTTACAAAAAGGTGTTTTTCTGTAATTGTTTTTGCAAAAAATTGGAATGGTAGCTCCAGTACGACGTTTTGATACTTTAGGATAGTGATAAGTGACTAAGAGTCGCCAGAAAGCCACTACTTTTTCTGGTTTTATCATTTTCAGAGCAACGCGCAGGAAATGCTGCAGCATTGTAAAATAGCTTCAGAGGGCAGAAGAGACCTAGGAAGGGACCCTCAACTTCTGAAGCAGGAAGAACGAGTTCAAAATGGTTCAAATGGCTCTAAGCACTATGGGACTTAACATGTGAGGTCATCAGTCCCCTAGACCTAGAACTACTTAAACCTAACTATCCTAAGGACATCACACACATCCATGCCCGAGGCAGGATTCGAACCTGCGACCGTAGCAGCAGCGCGGTTCCGGACTGAAGAGCCTAGAACCGCTCGGCCACAGCGGCCGGCGAAGAACGACTAACAGATAGCATCAGCTTGCGTATGGACAACTTGCGTATGTAGACAGTGACAAGTTATGTGGCTTTAAAGGTAAAAATGTCGATGGTATTAAAAATATAAATAATGGAACATAATAATAAAGTGCTGCTTACTTTGTGGCAATGTGTGTTACTCATCACATTCACATCATTCGTCCCATCCGTTGCAGGTGGGTCCAGAATGGAGCCATCGAGTAATTCTGATGCCCGCTGTATCTAAAAAAGTGTTCTGTTATCAGTTACAACATCGCTCCTCGTCGTCATTTACACATTTATACTTTGTCAGTTGGGTCTTCTTAGGCGTGTTAAGCCAGATCGTAAGAAAGCAAATACGAACGTAAAAGCATCTGCTGACAGTTCCCAACTGTTTGCTTGTATCCGTGAACGTTTGTATACACTCAAGGCAATAGAAGAGAACACGATAAAATAAGCATATATACATTTTCACTGACTCCGACACAGGTTTGACTCAATAGTTACAGCTCTGGTATAAAACTCTGAGATTCACATAGGATTATTTCGCATGCTGGGTGTGCTGTTCTTCGTCAAGCAAGCTAATTGTAACAGGAAAAGAAAAATGTATTAATAGAGGTCTCAATTTTTATGCAAGTGTGCAGCACTTTTCACTAAACTGCAGCTTCCTTCCTCGTTCTCACTATTGCAAAGTCTTGCAACTACGTCAGTTGACACTTTAGCTTCTCGTTACAACTAATGAGAAAATTTGAAAGTGGAACACTAACTTCTGCTGAGCGACATAACCTGAAGAACAGATAGAATTTACACACTGCAACTGGAGAAATTTATGCCAGCTTCTGTGCCTCAAATAGTTCCTGATGTCTGCAGTGACATGTGCAAAGCACAGATTTCATTAAGGTACACGTAAGGAAGATAATGCCAGTAAAGTACAGTTACTGAAATGTGAAATGCACATACAACCTCTCAATAAGGCTATTTGACAAAACTTACCGCACTGTCGATGGAGCACAAGGCGTGAAACGTCATCCATAGAATGAGATGTTGCTCATCCTCGATAGTCATTGTCCATTGAAAGACGTTCGTGGGTTAAGGTAGTTGGTAAGCAGGCAGCGTTCCACTTTCGGGGGCTTATCTGACGCTTTGTGCAGATCGTGGTCGTGGCGATACTGTGCTGCCAGCGATGCGGGCCGCGGACGGCTCCTCTACCTGCTGGGCGGAGTCGTTTGCCGTGTGAGGCTGTGAGGAAGAGCCGTGGAGTGCGCGTGAGCTCCGTGATGCTGGAGGAACTGTCGTGGCACTCATGTTCTGTTTTTGTTACACTATTGTTTTGGGTCTCGTGTGAGACTGACGCATGAGAGCGTCCAGCTGGAATATAACGTGTAGCCGATTCATTAAGAGAAGTTAGAGTTGTACGTTGTAGGAAATACATTGACATGAACTTCTGTGAGAGTGTTATTGCAACGGAACGAGAAAAGTCTCTTTTGGCATGTTCAGTACAGTGGATTGAAGTTCACAGGGGAGAAGCTGTGTCACGGTTCACGGGTGCTGAGCAGCAGCACCACTGCAGCCTCGGTGTTACACGGCGACACCGAGAGGAGCACGACACCCAGTCAGGTACGGAGACTGCGGGTCTACGACTTGTGGACTGGAATGAGATTTTCACTCTGCAGCGGAGTGTGCGCTGATATGAAACTTCCTGGCAGATTAAAACTGTGTGCCCGACCGAGACTCGAACTCGGGACCTTTGCCTTTCGCGGGCAAGTGCTCTACCAACTGAGCTACCGAAGCACGACTCACGCCCGGTACTCACAGCTTTACTTCTGCCAGTACCTGTGGACTGTTTCAGTGGCCTGTTCCTAACACCACCATTAGGGACATAAAAACCAAGCAAACATTCAAAGCAGGCATAACATGACCGAAAGAAAAAATATTTTGAGGTATTTGGTTACAACATCAAAAGCGTATAAAATCGGTGACACACCCATTATGTAACTACAGCTGATTTGAACATAGGCCACGAGACTGATAAGCTTCTTCACAAATTTTTAATTTTGAATTACTCAGCACTACACATTTTTGTTTTTGTAGACTTGCAGGAAAATTTATTGTGCTGTTCCTCTTTAATAAAAAAGAAAAATACGAAATGTTGCGGTTCTTCAGACTGTTCTCTACTAACAGGATGCATCTAATGAATTTATAATCTTTCTTATGTCTCTGGTTGGACTTTTTAGTGTTCCGACTATTTTCTATTGAGCATGTTTCCCTTATACAGTATTGTTACATTATCGTCTAACGACTCCATAGCTCACACTAGAAAACTTCAACAATAAAAGTAGTTTGTGTGCAAAACAGCACGCAAACGCAAGTGCAGGTCAAACAGTGGTATGAAAGTTCCGTGGCAGATTAAAACTGTGTGCTGGACCGAGAGTTGAACGTGGGTCCTCTGCCTTCCTCAGGCTGGGTCTCCATTGACTGAGCTACCCAAGCATGACGCGTGATCCGTCCTCACAGCTTTACTTCCACCAGTGCCTCATCTCCTACCTTCCAAACTCAACAGCTCTGCTGTGAAACTTGCATGACTAGCTCTCCTAGCAGAAACGATATTGCACAGACATGGCTTAGCTACAGTGTGGAGGATGTTGTCAGAATGAATTTTCACTCTGCAGTGGAGTACGCCATGTTCAACCCGCCAGGGCAGCCGAGTGCGCTGACGCTCTGCTTCCTAGACTCGGGTAGGCCCGCCGGCCGCGGATCGAATCCAACCGGCGGATTAACAACGAGGACAGGTGTGCTGGCCGGCCTGGATGTGGTTTTAGGCGGTTTTCCACATCCCGCTAGGTGAATGCCGGGCTGGTTCCCACGTTCCGCCTCAGTTACACGGTTCGCAGACATCTCAACACGTTCGCACTATTCCACGGATTACACTAGTGCGCTAATTCCACGCGGGGGGGGGCGGAAGGAAGGGCATCTGGCCACCTCTTGAAATTAACATGCCACATCCGCTTAACCAGCAGAGCCCGCCAGTCGGGATTAATTCTTGGAAAGAGACAGACTGGAGTACGCCGTGTTACACTATACCCTACCTAACATACATGTGATTAATACGGTAGTTCACTAAAATTATACACAACGTACAAGAAAGATGCAACAGAAAGACTTTATCCGTACAAGTGTTTGATATAGTGCTACCTTACTGCATGTCGCAGCCACAGACTCGGCGTTTTTGGTGCTACATTCAGTGTGGTGCACTGGGAAATCATGTCGCAATGCGACTGCAGCATAATCTTTATTCACACAGAGAAGCGGAAGTCTGATCATGTGCATTATAAATTAAATAGCGGTGGCTATCCCTATTTTTCCTGTAGCGAAAAGACGGACGACATATGAGCTGCGACCATTTTTGTAAACAAGCGAAGTGGCCTTCCATTTATCTCTACGCAGAATTAACCCAGATACTTTCTGTGCATGGAGGTTGTTAACCTCCATTTGACAAGCCTGTACAACATCTGCCAAACTTCAGAACGGGATTCGACTCTTCCAGCGACGTGATGACATTAAGAATCTGCAGAGGCCTTACTAGTAAACGACACACAGCACCTCAGTTCACTGTCCGTGTGATTCCTGTACTGCATATCTGAATGCTGGCTTCTTAGGCATTGCTGTCCTGCGATTATACCTTTACACAGCACCCTGTCTCCCTCCAGTAGCCAACGCACATCACCTGTCTCCTAACTGCAGATGTGTGAGTACTGCCACCATACAAACTTTGCGTATGTTGTACGAAAACACATAACAATGCAACCTGGCTGATACAGACACTAATGCCGAGAAACCACGAGGAAAGAGAATACATATATGCGTTTCTCCATACCAACTCCCAAATATAAATAAAGAATTCGAACTCAGGATTGCAAACATAAACGAACGCAGTCGGAGAGCCTTAGTGCAGACGCATTCCCAGCTGCTGATTCTCAAACACATCGCTGCTGCAGAACCGACTGGTCAGATGTGTACAGTGACCATTTCCTGTGAAATACATTAGTAGTTTCTCCGTGAACTCGTCGGGAGTCTACGGAACTGATGAATAAACCCTCCACTTGTTTACTCAATGCCGATATTCAGCTTGCGTAATTAAACGATTTACAAGTAGGATCTGAAGAGAGTATTGAGGTGAAGCAAAGTCAGAGCACAGTTTTCAGATTACACTACGAATCGAGTGGGTATTCTTTAAAAAAAAAAAAGAAATACACTGTGGACAATGCATCTGAATGCAGTTTGTTTATTGGCTGATGAATCCATATCAGGTGAGCGAAGTAAGTTAGTCGGCCGGAGTGGCCGAGCGGTTCTAGGCTCTACAGTCTGGAACCGCGCGACCGCTACGGTCGCAGGTTCGAATCCTGCCTCGGGCATGGATGTGTTAGTTATGTTTAAGTAGTTCTACGTTCTAGGGGACTGATGACCTCAGAAGTTACGTCCCATAGCGCTCAGAGCCATTTGAACCGTTTTTGAAGTAAGTTTTTGTTTTCCCATAGCAGACACGGCAGTATTTCTTAATTCCTAAATATAAGTGGGAATTTGACACTTAAGCTAAATTCCTTCCCCTCTTCTCTCTGTCCATCTCCTACTCCCTCTCTCTTTGTCCATCTGCCACTCCTCCCCCGTCCCTCTCTGTGCATGACCTCCTCCCCACCTCCTCCTCCACCCTCTATGTCTATTTCCACTTCTCTGCTCTCTTACCCCTCTCTCTGAGCTCTAGCCTTGTTTATTGTTATTGAGAACAAAACCTCGATTGGGAACTGAAGCCACTTAAAATGAATGGGTATGCTAGTTGACATCATTGGTATACAGGGTGTGAGAGACACCTGTCCACCGGCTGGATCTGTGAAGACAGTAGCTTTAATGACAGTGTTTTGCATAATTTCAATCTGTGAATGGGTAGGATTACAAAGTTTCAGATGATTCAGATTCTGTATTATTTTTCTAATAATAAGCCAATAAGCCAGAAATACCAGTTCCTCGTTCCTGTATAAACAATGGCGAAGACGAAAACAAAACAGTACAATGCCATGTATACAATTTGTCATTGAAATTGTATGTAAATAGAAAGAATATATACGGGACGAACAATTTTTCTGATGGGTTATTCGCCCCGTATTGTAGTTGAAACTGACTGTGAGAAACATACCTAAACCACACATTTTCTTCCTCACGGTCGGTTTTAACAGAAAACCTATATATTGCCATTTAGAAACATATGTAACCTATACCCATAAAAATGTTTGTTAGAGTTTAGTATACAAATTCTAAATAAATCGGTGAAGCACTTTCCGAGGGTTTTGGTAACAAAGTATCCCCTTTTACTATTCATTAGAGCATTGCGTATAAATTTCAAGTAATTTAGTCAAGAACTTTTCCAGGTATTTGGTGATTAACTTTCCCCCATATATATTACACATATATTTATGTATCATATACACTCCTGGAAATGGAAAAAAGAACACATTGACACTGTGTCAGACCCACCATACTTGCTCTGGACACTGCGAGAGGGCTGTACAAGCAATGATCATACGCACGGCACAGCGGACACACCAGGAACCGCGGTGTTGGCCGTCGAATGGCGCTAGCTGCGCAGCATTTGTGCACCGCCGCCGTCAGTGTCAGCCAGTTTGCCGTGGCATACGGAGCTCCATCGCAGTCTTTAACACTGGTAGCATGCCGCGACATCGTGGACGTGAACCGTATGTGCAGTTGACGGACTTTGAGCGAGGTCGTATAGTGGGCATGCGGGAGGCCGGGTGGACGTACCGCCGAATTGCTCAACACGTGGGGCGTGGGGTCTCCACAGTACATCGATGTGGTCGCCAGTGGTCGGCGGAAGGTGCACGTGCCCGTCGACCTGGGACCGGACCGCAGCGACGCACGGATGCACGCCAAGACCGTAGGATCCTACGCAGTGCCGTAGGGGACCGCACCGCCACTTCCCAGCAAATTAGGGACACTGTTGCTCCTGGGGTATCGGCGAGGACCATTCGCAACCGTCTCCATGAAGCTGGGCTACGGTCCCGCACACCGTTAGGCCGTCTTCCGCTCACGCCCCAACATCGTGCAGCCCGCCTCCAGTGGTGTCGCGACAGGCGTGAATGGAGGGACGAATGGAGACGTGTCGTCTTCAGCGATGAGAGTCGCTTCTGCCTTGGTGCCAATGATGGTCGTATGCGTGTTTGGCGCCGTGCAGGTGAGCGCCACAATCAGGACTGCATACGACCGAGGCACACAGGGCCAACACCCGGCATCATGGTGTGGGGAGCGATCTCCTACACTGGCCGTACACCACTGGTGATCGTCGAGGGGACACTGAATAGTGCACGGTACATCCAAACCGTCATCGAACCCATCGTTCTACCATTCCTAGAGCGGCAAGGGAACTTGCTGTTGCAACACGACAATGCACGTCCGCATCTATCCCGTGCCACCCAACGTGCTCTACAAGGTGTAAGTCAACTACCCTGGCCAGCAAGATCTCCGGATCTGTCCCCCATTGAGCATGTTTGGGACTGGATGAAGCGTCGTCTCACGCGGTCTGCACGTCCAGCACGAACGCTGGTCCAACTGAGGCGCCAGGTGGAAATGGCATGGCAAGCCGTTCCACAGGACTACATCCAGCATCTCTACGATCGTCTCCATGGGAGAATAGCAGCCTGCATTGCTGCGAAAGGTGGATATACACTGTACTAGTGCCGACATTGTGCATGCTCTGTTGCCTGTGTCTATGTGCCTGTGGTTCTGTCAGTGTGATCATGTGATGTATCTGACCCCAGGAATGTGTCAATAAAGTTTCCCCTTCCTGGGACAATGAATTCACGGTGTTCTTATTTCAATTTCCAGGAGTGTATATTAAAACTGATTGTTCGTTAGAGTATCATGTAAATATTTGATTTAATTCGGTGAAGATCTTTTCGAGATTTTTGGCAACAACGTTTCCCCTTTATAGATTAAAACTATATTTGTATGTTATATATATATTAAATATATATAGCCTATGTCCATTCAATAGTTCATGGAAGTATTGTGTAGAAATTTGAACTATATCAGTTGAGAACATCTTGAGACGGTTAGTAACCTCCTTTCCCCTGTCAATGTTACAGGAACATTTATACGAGTATGTCATAATTGTGAATGAAGTACATATCATATATCCAAGTAAATATTGATGAGAGTATCAGGCAAATCTGAAGTATATCAGTCAAGAGCTTTTAGAGACTTTTAATAAAAACTTTTCCTCTTTATATGTTATGTATGTCCTGTATCTGTCTGACCATTCATTAGAGTATCATGTGATAAGCAATGACTTGTCCTTATATAGTAATACAGATTAAAATTTGCGCCAACCCCCTCTTAAAATTTCTTTGATGTGTGGTCCTTAAGACGTATTGTGTTTCAAACTTTAAAAAAAATTTGAGCGCCCATAAACCCCAACACACACACACTTTAAAAAAATTAAGAGCAAATTTTTATGCAATACAAGAAGAATTTAGATAAAAAGCATTAATCACAAGTTTTGTTCAGTGCTAAATAGTTGTACCGCATCTGCTTCTGCCACGTCCGCAGGTGTCTGCCCACTGTTACCCCTTATGTCCCTCCTAGCACCGGCCAGCAGCAGTGCCTTCGCTGCATATGCACACCCCCATCTGGCAGCCACATGGAGTCTCCCCCGCGTCGTCCTGGACATCTACACACGCTGATGCCGCCAGTAGCATCCATAGAATGTGCTGCTCGCCACCTCTACATGCAGCCCAGTGCAGAGGGGTCATCCCATCCGAGTCCCTGACGTTGACATATGCCCCGGCATCAATCAGGCACTTGACAGTTTCTTCGTGGCCATTCACCACTGCTTCATGCAGGGCAGTGTCGCCACTGGCGTCTGTCGCGTTGACTGGCGACCCCGCATCCAGGAGCGCCCGCACTTGGCCGGTCTGACCCTGTGACGCAGCAATGATCAGCCTCCCAGCCAGCATCTGCTTCTGCTCCTCAGTCAGGATCCTGTAAATCACATTATGATTTACATCAGTTTTAGTATAGCAGCAGTGACATGAACATGACCTCCACAACATATCTAAAACACACACACACACACACACACACTTACACACACACACACACACACACACACACACACACACACACACAGAGAGAGAGAGGGGGGGGGTTTGGAGATACAAAATGTTACTCTGTGAAAACCTTGTTTGAAATCAGTCATATAGGTAGTCAAGTAATTTAAAGCCCATTGGATATGTTGGTTAAAATTTTAGCGTTTAGCTTATTGTCACCAAAGAAAAAAAGTCATTCTTGTAGATGAAGAATTATGTGAGTGCATGGTAGCTATTCCCCTCCATATCTGCATCTAGTGACGCCTGTGAGCTGAGGATGACATGGCAGCTAGTCGGTACTGTTGGGCTTTTATGGTCTATTCAGGAGGAGTTTAGTTTAGTTTTAGTTTTATAATAGATACTGGGTGTCACTGGCCCTTATCTCTAGGAGTCTGCAAAACGGTATGCCTAGAGAATGTGCACGAGATGGCTTTGAGAAGTCTTGAGTCACTGGCTTGATGGACGTGGGAGCAGCATACTGGCAGATCACACAGTGATCACAGTCTGAAGTGCAATGGATGAATGATAGGGTTGCAGGACAACAGTGTGGCAAGAAGGGTAGGCACATGGCCATCCAGAAGAACTGCACTACGAACAGATTTTAAAATGGAACGACTAGCTTTTTCATATAGGCAACAGCTGAAACCTGAGCAGAGGCGAAACTTCCTGGCAGATTATAACTGTCTACTGGACCGAGACTTGAGTTCGGTATCTTTCTGTATTGGGGGAAGTGAAGCTGTGAGGACGGTTAGGGAGTCATGCTTGTGTATCTGTCAGCAGAGCACTTACCTATGAAAGGCAAAGATCCTGAATTCCAGTCTCGGTTTTAATCTGCCAGGAAGTTTCATATCAACACGCACTCCAGTGCAGAGTGAAAATTTCATTCTGGAAACATCCTCAAGGTCGTGTTTAAGCCAATTCTCCGCCATATTCTTCCTTCCAGGAGTGTTATTCCTGTAAGTTTTGCAAGAGAACTGCTAAGAAGTTTGGAAGATACAGCACGAGGTGCTGGCAAAGGAAAACTTGGGGGACGGATCACGATTTGTGCTTGGGTAGTTCAGTCAGTAGGGCACTTGCCTGCAGCAGGAAAAAGTCCTGAGTTCGAGTCTCGGTTCAGCAAACAGTTTTAATCTGCCAGCAAGTCTCATATCTGTGTGCACTCTGCTGCTGAGTGAAAATTTAATTCTGAGCTGATTTGATGGGCAGTGTGCCAGCATCAGATTACTGGAAGCTGGGTTGAGATCTCAAGTTGACGTGGGTCATCTCCTGTTGTCTCCATACCACATACAACAAAGACTTGTGTGGTGTACATCCATAGTCAACTGGAACACTGACTGTAATTCTCTGCTCTTCAACGGCGAGTCCTGGTTCTGTCTGTAGCACTCAGATTGTCATCCACATGCCTATAGATGACCTGGTGACAGGTCGCAGGAAGCATCAGTTCTGCAGACACATACTTCAATTCCCCTGCTGTGGGGAGGTACTGGATATGACAATTGGGCTGGCTTCGTAATTGTTGAAGAAACGCTGAATAGCTGCCAATATGTGAGACATATGGTAAATCCTCTTGTCACTCCCATGACTATGGTACCAAATGCAATATTCCAGCAGTATAGTGCAAGATGCCCCACCACAGTTCACATTACAAGCGCCTTAAGAAATGTATAGATCCTTGGCCAACTAGTACAGTCTACTTATTTCTCTCTGGGCTGCAATGGAAAGGCGTATACATCCAAACCATCACCACCCCCAATACCCCCCAAAAAATCCCTAAATACAGCAACCATCATCATCTGAAACAGCATGTGATTCTGATGTGGCAAGAAAATCTTAAAGATGAAATTTAGAGGCTGTTACAGTTTTTAGTGATGTTTATTATGGACATTAATTTCAAACAGAAGAAAATTTAACAATTCAATTTCATACATAACAGATAGCTGAACACTTTCTGTATACATTTGAGTGCTTTCTTTGTTGACTGCAGTGAGAACTTTAATCGAGACTACATTAATGTGGGGAAGAAAAGAATTAATTTTGCCTTATGTTCCTTGTATGAAGAGCATATTCCTCACAGAAAAGCTATACTACATATCTAACATTCCTTAGATAGAGTGAGAGAGTGCAGTGTAACTGAAGGTCCGCATCTGTGGTTTGGTTTTGGGGGTGGGGAGAGGGTGTTCACAGCTTGTTATTGGCTGTCGCACTCCCTCCACCCGAACACAATCTGTCATCCTCACTTTTAACATTGTAACAGATGTCTATGATTTCAGTGATAATTTGTTAGATCTGCGCATAGTACGTCACTATGTAAGTTCTAAGGTACAGCACTTTTGAAAATTATATGGTAGGTAAAGGATTAGCCCGGTAAACCGAAATATTATGTTTCGTTTAAGAACTACAATAGCTACAAGTTTTTGACAAAGTCATAGTTTACAAGCACTTAACCAATATCAGTATTTCACTTAACACTACGATTGTGAACCCAGTTCTGCAGACTGTGGCTATGGAAATGTGTAAATGGTGGAAAGTGCTGTTTATTTCAGCAGTTTCTGCCTACAGAATAAAATGTTAAAATGTTCTCGGGGATCCAGTTGCTTCAAGGGACTGAAGTGGCGTGAGCTTTCGACCAAGTGCTTCTCAGCCACTGTCAAGTGGAGTGACTGCTGGTGGGCTCCTCGTACACCATTACACAACCCAGCTGCCGGCTGTGACGTCACTCATGGTTACATTACCGCCATACATGAACATACTTTGATTTCATGTCCGGTACGCCCATTTTAACCTTGCAATTGCTGGATATCGAGCTGTAGGTCATAAGGTCATAGTCAGTGATTTTAATTTCGATGGATTCTTGATTATATATATATATATATATATATATATATATATATATATATATATATATATATATATAAAGTCCCACATTGATTTCTGCGTTTATTTTACGCAGTGTTGCTTATCTGTTAGCACTGACAAATCTACACAATCAATGCTGCTCTTGCTCGTTAAGTGAAGGCCGTCGGCCATTGGTTTCTTCGTGTCGGAAAACTCTTTTGTTCTTTTGACGTTTGATTGTCACGTCTGTGTGGTTTTCTCTTCAGCCAGAGTTGTGGTACGTCAAATAATGTAAATATTGCATTTCTCACAGGTTTCCCGTGTTACACATTGGCTGATTTGTCTGGAAGTCGAGACGCGGCGCTTCGCATCGCACCTGTGTTAAGTAAGAGACGGTAGAGAGCAGACAGCTTCAGGCAACGAGTCGTGGTCCGCTGACTGCTTGCAGGTAGCTACGGCTGCCATCGGAAGGTGTCAGATTCTCACGCACTACGAAACTATCAAGAAGTTAAAACAGATTTTGGAAACAAAACTCAAGTTACTGTGATTAATATGACGGTCGTTAGTTACCGCTAGATTGTTTGTTTGCTGTGAACGATGGAATGAATGGAATGTAAGATAGTAAATGAATATTGTTATGTCCATTAACTGAATATATGTTAGCGTGAAAACTGTGATGGTGTAGAGGAACTGAATTATACTCTCAGGGGAATTTTGTATGTAGAACTAGGCAGTTTATGGGACCCGGAAAAACAAGAAGCATTTCATGGTAATTGTGTTATTTAAAGCGCGAGGTATTTTCAGGCTTGTGGAGTTTCAAAATTTGTTCATTTAGTAAATTGTTCATAAAAGCTGTTAAATTGTGACTAGTCATGTATGAAACACGCGGGATTGCCCAGCTTAATACTAGTAGCGGATTGGCTACGGTGCGCATCATCCAATCAGAGGGTAGTACGGTCACGCGTTTTTTGTGAGCTACATAACGGCTCTGTGAAGTTGGGAGCTTAGCTATCATTATTTTCGGATGCGAATATAAGGAGCTCTGGATAAATGTGGTAATTTTGCAGAATAATGAATAAAACTTGACCGTGGAGTGCCGCAAAGTGCATGCGAACTTGTGGCAAAAACGAAAACGGAAATATCGATTTTAATACGCAAACAGTGACTTTTGTATAAACAAGATCGGCGTGGCATGTCATACCAGCAGTGACCGCAAACTGAACATTCGTACTGGCTAAATTGTGTAATATTTGAGAGAGCGTTCTGTCACAGATAATATGTTTGGTAATGCTGCTGGTAACTGGTTCGGTTAGCTGCCGTAAGCCGGCTATTACGAGTGACTGCGACTGCGTGCGAGCGTCGATGCAAGAACTTGAGATTAGCACGGGATATGCAGTGTTCTTGTATCAGACATGTGCCAGTGTATCGACGTTTCCGCTCCTAAACTGAGTTTCAATCAGTCGCTCAGTTAAACTGAAACACATTCGCTGCGGCCGTCGTGTTGGTGTAACGCCACTGGCTGTGCTGCAGCCCCCCCAGCAGAGGAACATCCTGCTGTTCTGACAGGGGAGGCGTGTGGGGCTGACTGCAGAGGGGGAAGTCACCGCGAGCTGACGCAACGTTATTTATGTAGAACGAGCACACAGTAACAGCGACCTTGCAAAGTGCACCGAACGGAACCCCATGTTGTTGGGTACTTGTAAGAGGTCGTTCTGCAAAAGGCCAAGTCCTTTGCTCGTTACTAGTGAGTTTTTGATCGTAAACTAAATCGACACTCTTCAGTAAATACCTGTAATTTACAACAGAATGAAATGCGCGTCTAGCGTTACTGGCCAGCGGACATCTCCCGGGAGGCTGGACCGCCTCGCGCAACTTTCTTCAGCTGACGCGTCGCTGATGCACACACAGCCAGTACCGAGAGGAGGAAATCCGCCACGCGGCCGGGAATCGAACCCGGGGCCCCGTCATCGAGAGTCATTAACCACGCCACCACATCACGAGCTGGCGACAGCACGTTGCGAGAGAATCGTAAACAAAGTTTCCTGTGAAGTGACGTTTGCCCGAGCATGTTTACGTCAGCCTGTCACCTTGCGCGCGAGTGTGAGAATTTTCAGTCCGAGCAGATCCAGCTTAGCTCTTCAACGTGGCGCACACTGAATTAAAACGATCGAAGTTACCGACCGGTCGAACAGGGTAAGGGTTCGAAAGTAGATTGCTAGGAAAGAAGAGATGGGAGTGTCTAGAAGCTAATAAGGCAGTTGGGGAATTGAGGACGAAGCTTCCTTCGAAAACCATTGCCGAATGAACAGATGTTGTTTCCATCATTTACTGAGACTCTCAGGCACTTCCATTGCTGCGCGGGGTTAGCCGAGCGGTCTGGACTGTGCGGCTGGTCCCGGTGGAGATTCGAGTTCTCCCTCGGGCATGGGCGTTTGTGTTTGTCCTTGGGATAATTTAGATTAAGTAGTGTGTAAGGTTAGGGACTGACGACCTTAGCAGTTAAGACCCATAAGACTTCACACACATTTGAACATTTTTTAAGCACTTCCATTCAGAGAAAATATTATCTAATGTGAATGCAATTCCTGGTCGTCTAAAGTTGAAAGCTGCCGCGACGTATCTTGCTTCAGGCCATTCATTTACCTCATTCCAATACACTTGCAATACAGACTGTATCAGAAGAGAAAAGCACAACTCCGTGCATAGAAAGGTCGAACCGCTATATTTTAGGTGTCTTGTTTAAAACGAGGAATCTAAATTTGCAACAAACTGAATCGTATGGTATTCCATTGCGCAATTAAAATTTGGAAGGACTGCTGCTGTACATTGCAGTGTTTCTTTTGGTGTACCAGATATGTTACAACATATAAAATCACACATGTGGGGGACTGTTATAACATGCAGCACTTAAATTTCCTTAAATAATATATAACTGCATTGCTGTTTTAACAAAGAAGAGGCCACATGCCTAGTACATATTATACTAAAATATACGGTACTTTCACGTACCGAAATTATCAGAGAAGATGTTTGAATGGTCCTTTTGTAATGTTTGCAGAAGTGATCCATGGAATAGAAACAAACACCGCCCGAACAGGTTCTGAAGGCCCAACAGCACCGACCGGCCGTCATGTCATCCTGACCCCCTAGGCATCACAGCATGCGGATACGGAGGGCCATGTGGTGAGCACACCTCTGTCCTGGCTGTTGTCAGTTTACGAGACTGGAGCCGCTACTCCTCAGTCAAGCAGCTCCTCAGTTTTGCCTCACAAGGGCTGAGTGCTCCCCGCTTGGCAACAGCGCTCGGCAGGCCTGGGCGGTCACCCATCCAAGAGCCAGACAAGCCCGACAGCGCTTAACTTCAGTGATCTGACGGAAACCGGAGTTACCACAGCGGTGAGGCCTTTGGAATGGTATACAGTACTATACATTTTCATCACTGTGTGGTACAGTTTCCCTCATTCCGTTTACAGTGTCACTTATTGCATCTTCCTTCATGTTTCTGTCTTTATAAGTACCAAGATTAATGTTCCACAAACACCGTAGATCCTTGTAGAGTTCCAGAAATCGCACAGCACACTGTAACGACCAGGTCTCAGTCACTGTCATTGCATATCAGACTGCGTAAACGAAATTTCCACGATGTCAACTCTCTAAATGTCAAAAACAGGCTGGATTCGAAACCCATTCATGGGAACTTCAGGTGATTTCGGCTTAACATTAACAGAAGAAGGAGAAATGGCAGCTATATCTACCGATCGTGGACTGAGGATTAAGCAGAGGGAGTTGACTCGTAAAGTTTTTTGGATTTCTATAAAAGAAGAATATGTGTCGATATCTAAAAGGTCCTTGAACATTTTACTTCCGTTTTCGACGTCATATTTATGTGAATTAGGATTTTCCGCGCTTGCCACAATTAAATGTAAAAAAAGAGTAAGTCTTCAATGTATTGACCAGGAAATGAAAGTTTGTCTTTCAAATGTATCTCCATACATTGAAGAAATCGTGAGGACACATCAGGCTCATGTTTCTCATGAACACTAGAAAGAATTGACGTAAGGTTCGTTTCATTTGTATTGCATTATTACTTTTCTCTATAATTTGAATTAATCGTTAGTTTTAATCCATTATTTCATTTCAATACGTTTCACTTAATAGTTTCTGTTGCCTTTCGTCCTGGAAGAGTAGGAAGCAACACGGCGCTCGGCCGTCGCATTTGGGTGACAATCTTACTTCATGAATTTCTGACATTTTTTATACAAAAATTGTTTCTTCATATTGTGATAATGTATGTGTTTTATTAATATAAGTTGTATTTTCTGTAGTCTGGACGCGAAATCCAAAATAAAATGAGTTAAATGTTGTTTTATTACAGTATTGATTTCCTGTATTTGCTGTTGTAGAATATTCCTCAGAAATGTGTGTATAGTGCGCCCACAAATATTTGCTGCCTTTTAAGTGCGCCCGAAGCTCAAAAAGTTTGAGAACCACTGCCCTAGACTGTGGTCAGACTGCACAGCGTCTCTCAGCCGCTGCGACGCGATATACACAAAAACACGTCAGGTGTGTTTGTAGGATTCTTAATGCATTCTGATCTCCCGGCAAATGGAGTTGCCGCAGTGGTAACACCGGTTCCCGTCAGATCACCGGAGTTAAGCGCTGTCGGGCTTGGCTAGCACTTGGATGGGTCGGTGTCCGGGTCTGCCGAGTGCTGTTGGCCAGTGGGCTGCACTCAGCCCCCGTGAGGCAAAACTGAGGAGCTACTTGACTGAGAAGTAGCGGCTCCGGTCACCAAAACTGGCAACAGCCAGGAGAGTGGTGTGCTCTCCACACGCCCGTCCGTATCTGCATCCAGTAATGCCTGTGAGCTGAGGATGACACGGTGGCCGGTCGGAACGGTTGGGCCTCCAGGGCGTGTTCAGGCTGAGTTTTTTTTGTTCCCATCTTCCGCAGATAAAACATCTACATCTTAAACATTTATCGCCAAATCATTTCTTGGAATAGCCGAATTCGTAAGAAATACATTATTACACGCATTATGATAAAAATGTATTGTATGAACATAATGTGTTCGCTTTTCTGCATCTAGGGAAAAAGGTCGTAACCAGGGGTGTCACGAAAGTTTGAAACGTAAGTTGGTGTGGCCCAGAGTCGGAAAGGTCGACAAACGCGGCTCTGACACGTAGTAAATCTAACTACTCCTTCCCAGCATTTGTCATGGTTGTACGGTTATCGACACCTGCAGAAAAAGAGGATTCGCAGTTACCAGTTTTCTTTTAAAGAGACTGGTAACACGAGATTTGAATTTCAGTTCTCAGTGCGGACAAGGAAGTTTTCTCGGCACAAAGGTAAGAATATTTCGCCAGTCAGCAGGAGAGCGGAGACAGCTGCGATGGTGACCAGTCGCAGTTGTGAATTTTTGCGTTATGAGTTACTCGCTTCCAGATCAGCTGGAAATGTGCTGAAATGATCGTATGTTGATCGCGACATTTGTCTTGTGCCAGTTAACATGTATGAATTACGTATGTGCTCGAAAAGCAGGTAATTTTTAGCGTTCTCTCTCTCTGTCTCGCTATCTCTCCGAGCGGTTCTAGGCGCTACCGTCTGGAACCACGCGACTGCTACGGTCTCGGGCTCACGTCACGTCAGTGACACTGTCCTTCCTACTTCTCGACAATACAAAATGTGCTGCTCTTCTTTGAATATTCTCGATGAAGTCCGTTAATTCTACCTGGTAATGATCCCACACTGCACAGCAGTATTCTAGAAGAGGACGGACCACCGTAGTATAGGCAGTCTCTCTAGTAGATCTGTTGCATCTTCAGCCAATAAAACGCATCTTTGGTTCTGCTTCCCCACAACATTTCCTATGTGTTATTTCCAATTTATATTGTCCGCAATTGTGATTTCTGGTGTTTAGTTGGATTTACGGCCATTAGATTTGACGGATTTATCGTCTAACCGAAGTTTAACCGATTCCGTTTGGCACTCATCTGGATTATCTGACACTTTTGATTATTTAGGACAAATTGCCAATTATCGCACCATACAGATATCTTTCCTAACTAATTTTGCAATTTGTTTTGATCTTCTGATGACTTTACTAAACGGTAAATGACAGCATCATCTGCAAACAACTTCAGACGGTTCCTCAACTGTCTCCGAAATCGTTTATGTAGATAAGGAACAGCATTACCTTGGGAAACGCTGAAACTTACTTCTGTTTCGCTCGATGTCTTCGCCAATTACTACGAATTGTGAAATCTGTGACAGGAAATCACGAATCCAGTCACAGTCCAGCCTGTGACGACATTCCATAAGCACGCAGTTTGACTACAGGTTGCTTGTGAGGTACAGTGTCAAATGCCTTCTGGAAATCTAGAAAGACGAAATCAACTGGAAATGCCTTGTCGACAGCACTCAATACCTCGTGTGAATAAAGAGCTAGTTGTGTTTAGCAAGAACGATGTTATCTAAATCCGTGTGAAGTGTTTGTCAACAGACTTCTCTTCGAGATAATTCATAATGTTCGAACACAATATATGTTCCAAAATCCTGCTGCAAATTGACGTTAGTATTATGGCCCCGTAATTTCATGGAATGCTGCTACTGCATTTCTTGAATACTGGTGTGACCTGTGCAAGTTTCCAGTCTTTAGGTTACGGATCTTTCGTCAGAGAGTTACAACACTAAGTTTCGTTACGACAGTCCTGTGTTCACTGATCTCAGTATATGTTTTGGTGCTCGTTATTAGCTCAGGATTATTTGTTGCTAAGACGTGTTCCCATAACTGTTTACTATTCAATTGGGATCATGAACTTACTACTCGAAATATTTTCAGAGAATGTTCAAAAATGGTTCAAATGGCTCTGGGCACTATGGGACTTAACTTCTGAGGGCATCAGTCCCCTAGAACTGAGAACTACTTAAACCTAACTAACCTAAGGACATCACAGACATCCATGCCCGTGGCAGGATTCGAACCTGCTACCGTAGAGGTCGCGCGGTTCCAGACTGTAGCGCCTAGAACCGCTCGGCCACTCCGGCCGGAACAACTGCTATACCGATGGTTCTTGGATCGACGTTCTTCCTGCGTTCGACCTGCACCCTTTGAGACTGAAGCGCTTTCTGTGTTTCTCTGAGACCCTTTAACCTGAAAACCGCCCAGTCCAAGCTACACAGCCGCTGCTACCCGCGTAACCGCCTCCTGCGTGTAGTGGCTCCTGGCATGCTTAGCGGAATATTATGGAATAGCGGTAATACTTAAAAATAAATCTTAATAATAATAATTATTGGTTCTAAGGGGATATCGCGGTAAAGTGGGGGTTTCGGGAGGGGAAAATTTAAAATCAAAACAACAATGGCAAAATTACGAACATATGGGAAACGTATACATACAGACTTCAGACAGAACAACGCAAGGAATTCTAAAAAGTTTTCAAAGCAGAAATAACAGGGTACAAGCAGTTGTACTTCAAAGATTCAAAAGGCAAACTGACTATCAACAACAAACACAACTGTGTATTACTAGCAAATTGCTTCAAAAACGTTTTAATCTGCGAAGAACCAACACAACGACTGTTTTTCAGACACCCTCTAAAGGAAAACCCACTTTCAGAGCCACTGTACTGCATTAAACTCAACAATACACTGGCCAGCCAGAAAACAACAGGGCGCCAGAAGAAGACGGGATATTGGCTGAGATGTGAAAACTATCAGATAAACGAACACTTAAAATGACGCCGTGTTTATAAACTGCAGCGAAAACAGCTATGTGCTGAGAATTCCGTTACAACTGGGAACGGAGTTGCTCGCGACGACATTCTTGCGCCAGACGCTGTCCGTGTTCTTGCCGGGTCACATTTGAGTAACAAATCCATGTTAGGGCGAAAAAGTCCACCGCTTTTTTTTTTCGGGACTGTATTAATGCCGTCGTTCGGAGAATTTCTATGTACTCAGTCGATGCTAAGACAATAGCTGATGCCTAGGGTGAAACTATCGTTATGAAATGTGTTCTGTGTGGCATCTCAGATGACGGAAAATGTAAAGCCTTTTTGTTAGTTATGCCTCGGTATTCCATTGATAACAGTACTGTAAATGAGTTTGTCTTAAACACTAGTACTAATTGTTGGTATGAGTTAAGTCGAGTAGAAAATGTAGGAAAACGTCAGAAGTATGTCGCTCTTGTGAACATTAACTGTTCCCTACGCTTTAGTTGTTTTACACGTATTCACGTGTCGTAGTATTCCTTAGTATTTTCACATTTGCTTACGTGCGTCGTCCAACAGTTACATCGCACACGGTGCCTCTTACGAGGTTAAGAAATACTGCTGGGAGAAAGGAGGAATTCCTAAGGGACCAAACCGCTAAGGTCATCTGTCCCTAGGCTTACACACTGCTTAAACTAACTTATGCTAAGAACAACACACACACAAACACATGCCCGAGGGACGGCTCGCAATTAGTGACATGGCGCCTCTAACCGCGCGGCCTAAGACAACCAGAGATAACATTTAATGGCGGGACACTTTCATCTTTCGCATCGTAGACCAATGATGCCACACACGACGTCGCTGGTCAAGGCTGACGGGTGGAACAGGACACTAGAACTGAACCAAAATAGTTCTTAGTGTTGGAATTCATCTATAATCTTGTAGAGATTCTTGTAGAAATAAATTACCTCTTACCATTGATCCATGGAGGACGTGTGTTTCAAGAAACCGCGACGATGTACAAGCCTTGTCGACAATCATCCAAACAAGCGACTGAACATGGCACTTGGCGTGGCAGCTTTGTAAAAGCATTTATAATTTGCAGACGCCCGACCTTCCTGTAATTAAAAGATGCATAAAATTAATCTTTCTCCTACAGAGACCCAACTCGCCTTATTTGTTCATGAGACCCAGAAAATATTAGATACAGGCTCCCAGATAGATGCCATTTTTCTTGACTTCCGGAAGGCGTTCGATACAGTTCCGCACTGTCGCCTGATAAACAAAGTAAGAGCCTATGGAATATCAGACCAGCTGTTTGGCTGGATTGAAGAGTTTTTAGCAAACAGAACACAGCATGTTGTTATCAATGGAGAGACGTCTACAGACGTTAAAGTAACCTCTGGCGTGCCACAGGGGAGTGTTATGGGACCATTGCTTTTCACAATATACACTCCTGGAAATCGAAATAAGAACACCGTGAATTCATTGTCCCAGGAAGGGGAAACTTTATTGACACATTCCTGGGGTCAGATACATCACATGATCACACTGACAGATCCACAGGCACATAGACACAGGCAACAGAGCATGCACAATGTCGGCACTAGTACAGTGTATATCCACCTTTCGCAGCAATGCAGGCTGCTATTCTCCCATGGAGACGATCGTAGAGATGCTGGATGTAGTCCTGTGGAACGGCTTGCCATGCAATTTCCACCTGGCGCCTCAGTTGGACCAGCGTTCGTGCTGGACGTGCAGACCGCTTGAGACGACGCTTCATCCAGTCCCAAACATGCTCAATGGGGGACAGATCCGGAGATCTTGCTGGCCAGGGTAGTTGACTTACACCTTCTAGAGCACGTTGGGTGGCACGGGATACATGCGGACGTGCATTGTCCTGTTGGAACAGCAAGTTCCCTTGCCGGTCTAGGAATGGTAGAACGATGGGTTCGATGACGGTTTGGATGTACCGTGCACTATTCAGTGTCCCCTCGACGATCACCAGTGGTGTACGGCCAGTGTAGGAGATCGCTCCCCACACCATGATGCCGGGTGTTGGCCCTGTGTGCCTCGGTCGTATGCAGTCCTGATTGTGGCACTCACCTGCACGGCGCCAAACACGCATACGACCATCATTGGCACCAAGGCAGAAGCGACTCTCATCGCTGAAGACGACACGTCTCCATTCGTCCCTCCATTCACGCCTGTCGCGACACCACTGGAGGCGGGCTGCACGATGTTGGGGCGTGAGCGGAAGACGGCCTATCGGTGTGCGGGACCGTAGCCCAGCTTCATGGAGACGGTTGCGAATGGTCCTCGCCGATACCCCAGGAGCAACAGTGTCCCTAATTTGCTGGGAAGTGGCGGTGCGGTCCCCTACGGCACTGCGTAGGATCCTACGGTCTTGGCGTGCATCCGTGCGTCGCTGCGGTCCGGTCCCAGGTCGACGAGCACGTGCACCATCCGCCGACCACTGGCGACAACATCGATGTACTGTGGAGACCTCACGCCCCACGTGTTGAGCAATTCGGCGGTACGTCCACCCGGCCTCCCGCATGCCCACTATACGCCCTCGCTCAAAGTCCGTCAACTGCACATACGGTTCACGTCCACGCTGTCGCGGCATGCTACCAGTGTTAAAGACTGCGATGGAGCTCCGTATGCCACGGCAAACTGGCTGACACTGACGGCGGCGGTGCACAAATGCTGCGCAGCTAGCGCCATTCGACGGCCAACACCGCGGTTCCTGGTGTGTCCGCTGTGCCGTGCGTGTGATCATTGCTTGTACAGCCCTCTCGCAGTGTCCGGAGCAAGTATGGTGGGTCTGACACACCGGTGTCAATGTGTTCTTTTTTCCATTTCCAGGAGTGTATATAAATGACTTAGTAGATAGTGTCGGAAGTACCATGCGGCTTTTCGTGGATGATGCTGTAGTATACAGAGAAGTTGCAGCATTAGAAAATTGTAGCGAAATGCAGGAAGATCTGCAGCGGGTAGACACTTGGTGCAGGGAGTGGCAACTGACCCTTAACGTAGACAAATGTAATGTATTGCGAATACATAGAAAGAAGTATCCTTTATTGTATGATTACATGATAGCGGAACATATACTGGTAGCAGTTACTTCTGTAAAATATCTGGGAGTATGCGTGCGGAACGATTTGAAGTGGAATGATCATATAAAATTAATTGTTGGTAAGGCGGGTACCAGGTTGAGATTCATTGGGAGAGTGCTTAGAAAATGTAGTCCATCAACAAAGGAGGTGGCTTACAAAACACTCGTTCGACCTATACTTGAGTATTGCTCATCAGTGTGGGATCCGTACCAGATCGGTCTGACGGAGGAGATAGAGAAGATCCAAAGAAGAGCGGCGCGTTTCGTCACAGGGTTATTTGGTAACCGTGATAGCATTACGGAGATGTTTAATAAACTCAAGTGGCAGACTCTGCAAGAGAGGCGCTCTGCATCGTGGTGTAGCTTGCTCGCCAGGTTTCTAGAGGGTGCGTTTCTGGATGAGGTATCGAATATATTGCTTCCCCCTACTTATACCTCCCGAGGAGATCACGAATGTAAAATTAGAGAGATTAGAGCGCGCACGGAGGCTTTCAGACAGTCGTTCTTCCCGCGAACCATACGCGACTGGAATAGGAAAGGGAGGTAATGACAGTGGCACGCAAAGTGCCCTCCGCCACACACCGTTGGGTGGCTTGCGGAGTATCAATGTAGATGTAGATGTAGATGTAGAGAGATTCGTATGAATACTCCGTTCGACTGATTTGTAAAATTAAATTATACTAAATATGACTGCTGTGTCGAAGATCCCTGTATTTATGAAACATGCACGAGTGTAGAATTAATGTTACGCATGCGCAGAAAGGTGCAGTCATTTCGGTGGCCGTGCTTTGGCACAGATCACACGCTGGTTGACGACTCCTCATAGACCGCTGCCGCTGCTCCGCGCTGTTGCCGCATTTCTCTGTTTCTGCAGACTGCTGCGAGCGGGGACAGCAACAGCCGCCTCGCTCGCCTTTCGCCTCTACTCAAACCGTTGCTGGGATACGGCGTGGGCCTATGAGGAGAGCCGTGTATTGTTGACAACTGCGTCACGTCTTCAATTGTCTTGTTTACTGTAAGGGGGTACAGTGGATTGAACAATCATTTTTGAAAGGGCCTTAGTGCAAATTTTGACAAAATGAGTTAGGAAAGATAACAGATATTTTTGCGTGCAAAGGGCTTTATTCCAGATATTGTAAATGTGTTTTTGCGAACAAGTTACAGCGACGTCATTTATGAAAGGGCTTCACTCCTCGAATAGCGCCCTTTCAATGGTGATTATATTCGCATTCCATCTACCGAATACTTAATGCACTGTATATTACATTTGGCTTTTCGTAGTTGAACCGTTATTATTTCCGAGCATGTGTTGTGAAATGTAAAATGACTTCTAGTACTGGCTTGGAACATGGTGAAGGTACCAAGAAAAGAGAGAAAGACGTATTGTAGGAAATTATGAACAGAATGCTATAAAAACAGCAACAGTGCACTGTCACGAGCGTACTAAACATTTTAACCCTGTTTGTTTGTTCATTTTGAACATTGTAACCCATAGTCACGTATTGTGGCCTCTAAACAGATAGAAGGACGGCGAAAGCAAACATTCGATCTTTTATTTCCGGAAGTGTCTATTGTTTGTAATTTTGAAAATACTTACACTGGTAGCAATTAACAGGAAGAAAGATCAAGACATTCAACACGATTATATTCGCCATGAATACAGGTATTTCTACGATGATCTTATGAAATGGCCGATACGTGACAAAGCTGCTGCCACTACTTTTGCTGATAATGATGAACTTTGAGTACAGTTATAATACTGTGAAATCGAATGAGTGAAAAGAGAACCAACTTGAAATACTATTAAAACATAACTTTACCATGTCTGTGAATTACTTCCTCAGGAAAAGGACCTTATTCCAAGATTCTGGAATTATTCTCTCCAAATGATTTGCAGACTTCAGCAACTACAGTAATGGCAAATTATCCGTTTCATTGTGTTCTTTAAACAGTGGAGACCCCTTCGTGTTGCATTCCATTCCTGAAAATTTAAAACTTTGAAGTAATGCCTTTTCATGGATAAAAACACTAAGATCGATCAGTCGAGGCGAATCCTTCACTAGGTTAAAGTGATGGACGTCGTTTATCTATTTTTGTTTTGTTGCTCACGTCTAGGAAGAGGAGCAAGTCACTACGGTGATGGAACGAGTCTCTACAACAAAGTAACGTCTGGAAACTTAATAACAGATAAAATTTGCACGAATCCCAGATCACCAAGTAATGTCTAGCGCAATAAACAATACAACACATGAATTTGCTTCATTTTTATACTTGTAGCCCCGTCGATATAGCAGGAGTGAGTCATGACAATTCTTCAGATCAGACTTGAAACTGCGTCGATTACTGCTAAGATTTTTTAATTCTTGTGCTAATTTATTGAAAATGGAGAATACTGCACGTCCGAGATAAGGAGGTGGGATTGATGTGCAGGGTGGATATCTGCGTAGTATTAACTGAGTGAAGGCTGGCAATTCTCGGGGAAAACCCCGAGTTGTTAACAAGAAACAATGTTGAAATACGCATTTAGAGCCACGCGTCAGAACTCCCACACTGCCGAACATAGCTTCGTGAACTTGGACCACATTTTGCTCTAACTGCCGTTTTCCGAGCCAAGAAGAGCCTTTGAGAAAAGCAACAGTAGAGTATAACATCGTAAATCATAAGCTAATCAGAATAAGCAAAGTAGACTAATTCTCCTGTTGATCTATGACTGATTTCAGACACTCTTCCAGTAGTAAATACAGCGCTATTAAGTCTTTGGACAAGATACTGAACGTGGGCGGTCCATGTCAGCTTACCACCTACCCGAACACTTACGAATTTGGATTGTTCGGACTGACTAATGATATGCCTATTATGTCTGATCAAAATGTCGGTTTCGGTTCAGTTGTTGGCTAGAAACTGTAGAAACTGAGTCTTATTTTGATTTAGCATCAATTTCTTTTCTACAACCCATGAACTTACGGCTTCAACTCATTTGTTCCATACAGTGCTTACGTTGCACTCAGTATCCCTCACTACAAAAAATCAGCCAAAAGACAGACACAGCTTAGAATTTGTCGTAATGTCCACATCTACATTGATACTCGGCAAGCCAGCTGATGGTGTGTGGTAGAGGATACTTCTGGCACCACTAACTGATCCCCGCTTCCCTGTTGCACTCGTAAGTGACGCGTGGGAGGGGTGATTGTCGGTAAGCCTCTGTATTGGCACTGATTTCTAGAATTTTGTCGTCGTACTCATTTCGCGAAAGAAGTAATATGCTGTCCGACGCTTCCTGGAAAGTACTCTTTCCAAACCTTCTGTGATGCTTAACGCCTCTCTTGTACCCTCTGCCACTGGAGTCTGTTGAACACCTCTGTAACGATCTCGCGCCGACCAAACGATCCCGTGGCGAAACGCGCCGCTCTTCGTTGTACGTTCTGTATCTCTTCTGTCAGTCCTTACCCTTCTGGTAAGGGTCCCAGGTGTAAGGATCGACATAAGAAGCGTGGGTTCTTTAATCTGCGGTCACTCTTTGCCGCTTCTCGCCATGAACAGGGCGTCCCGTGGTCAGCTACTGTGGGTCTTCGTGACGAGTACACAGCAGTCTTTTTCGGAGCTGTTTTCATACAGCATGACTTAAAAGGTTACTTCTCCAGTATTGTAACTGCGTGAGATAATTGATTCGCCTACTGTGTTACTATTCCCTATTGACTGATGTACCTTATGAACTCTCCAATACGAAGAAAAGTTACGTATGCAAAAGCAACTACTGCATTATCCGTGTAGGAACCGGACACGTAATCTCCGCTCACGGATCACGTGTCTCGTTCACTCGGTCCAGCACGGCTTTCGCTGGAGCGTGTTTACCTTGATGCGTCTCAAAGCGGCAGTCGTAAAAAGCTGCTTTTCCTGATTTCTCGGAAAATACACGTTTTTGGACAGCGTATGTGATAATGAAAAATGCTCAATCTACAATCATCTGTCGATACAGTTAATTTCGAGTCGATTTAATGTTGTGAACTTCAAGGGCGATTTTCTCAAAATCTGGTAGGTAATGAAACAATATATCTTACGTTCTTTACTCTCTGTTTACTCTCAGTATCTGTATCACTTCGATGTTGTCGCGATGACTGAAAGGTGGGTTCGTACTCCGACCTTCCGCGGTGAAACAATTTCGGAAGACCGAATTCAGTGTTTCGGCCTTCTCTGTTTTCTTCCGTTTCGGTGCGAGTTTGGTCTCTGAGTGACTGAATAGATTGTTTCGAGCCGCTTACTGACTGTAAGACCAAAGGTTGTAATGAATTTTAGTCAAATCGGTTGCCAAAATTTTACTGTCAAAGTCATTAGACGCATGTCTAACTATCCTGCTTTATGCTCACTTTGGCTTCATTCAGCTTTTGTTTGTCAGCTAGATTTTGATTTCTCTTGAATCTGTGCCGAAGGTCTGTTTGCTTGCGGTTTCGGACCTCTGTCAGGATACTCGGACAGTGGAGCCAGTCTAAAACCGATATTGGTAACGAAGCACATGTGGGTCCCGTCGTAGAATGATACTCCAGTGTGTGGGACCCGTACCAGATACCACAGACAGGGGCTACGGAACGTATACAGAGAAGGGCAGCACGAATCGTCACAGGTTTATCTAACTCGCGGGAGAGTGTCACGTGAGCGTCGAGAAAGCTCAGTCGTCAGACGGCTCAAGAAAGACGCAACCCACATCCCACGGAAGGCCGCTCGCGAAGTTGCGCAGACGGCTGCTGATGCTGAGCGAGGAGTCCAGAGCCGCTCCCCGGCCGCTCACTGTGCGTGGCTGCCGTGAGGAGGGAGGAGGAGGGAGGAGGAGGGAGGAGGAGGGAGGAGCAGTGAGGAGGAGCCAGGCCGGCCGCAGCGCGGAGCCGCCTCCCCACTCGCCCTTTACCACCACCGGAAGGGGAATACGTTTCGAGACTTGTTGCCGTGACAAGTACCCACTGCCATGCACTACGCTGTGCTTTGCAGCGTACATACGGGGATGTAGATGTAGACGTGACGGTGAATATTCGGTGGTTGTATGTGGCGCTAAGTGCACGAGTTGAACTCACAACTGTGTATAACCGCGCGAGACACACAGCCATCAGTGGAAATACACGGCGCTCTTCCAAAGTACACTTTTACGACTCCGAAGGCGTCTTAGAAGCTGGCAACGGTGAGCAGCTCTCGCCAGCGTGTGTGATGTAATTGCTTGCCGATTCAAACAAACAAATGTCAATATATACTAACCAATAGCAAGAAACTGAACAGATTTAACACAAATGAAGCGAAGGGAATAGTTAATTATGGCAAGCGCGCCATATTTCAAACATTTGGCTTCGTTTTGTGCTTAGCACAAGGACGTATAACAGTTCGCAAAACCGAGCAGTATAGCTATTTTGTCAAACAACTAAAGGTCATTACATTATCAGCCATCAGAGAGGTCGTGGAGATCAGATTGCGCAACAATAACTACAACATGGACGACCGCCATTTATCTCAGTGTTGAGAGACTACAGAGGAATTCCGACATTTCGTTACGTACCAGCGTGGGGGAACACTAGAGTCGCAGATGTCGACGTTCACTTACTTCTGAAGTTTGTTGTCAAGAATCAGTCACAGTTTGAAAACAAGGTAATCATTACGAGCAGCGATCTAGGATGATCGACGAACCAGAGGCAGGCGTTACAAGGGAGGCGCTGGGTATCGTGGAGAGTCTTTCTACTGGAATTTCGAGGGAGCGTTTTCCAGGAAGAGTCGGACGGCGTGCTACTTTCTCCCACACACGTCTCGCGAAGTGACCACGACGAGAAAATTCGAGGGGTTAGACCTAATACTACCGACATTTTCCCCAGGCGCCATTCGCGACAGAAACACGGAAGGTTGGGGTCAGTCAGCAGTAGCACAGCTACCCTCCGCTTACGGAGTATGACGTAGACGCAGATCAATTTCATTTGGTCGTTCCACTTCAAATCGATTTCTACGCCCACTCCAACACATTTTACGGACGTAACTGCATCCAGTGACTGTCCTGTAGTTTTGTTAAAGGGTCTGCCTGCTTGTGTATTCGCAGTACGTCCCGTTTGTCTGTGCTGAGCCTCCACCGCGACTCCCTGCACGAAGCGCCTACCCCCTGCACGCCTTCCCGCGTTTCGCTACAATTTTCCCCCGCCGCGCCCTCTCTGTACACAACAGCATTAGCCGCGAAAAGCCTGACGGAGCTCCTCCTTTATGTGTACTGTCAAAAGTAACGGTCCTAAAACACTCCCCTGGGGCACACCCGAAGTTACTTGCACGTCTAAAGACTTCTCTCCTTTCAGAATGATACGCTGTGTTCTGTTTGGTAGACACTTTTCAGTACAGTCGTACAGGTGGTCTCATATTGCGTACGCTCGTTATTTAGTTGGTTAGGCTGCCGTCCGAACATGCATCGAATGCCTTTCGTAAGTCAAGGAAAAATTTTGAGTGGAAGGGAGGTGCTTTTGTCCCACACTAAAAATGGTTCAAATGGCTCTGAGCACTATGGGACAACTTCTAAGGTCATCAGCACCCTAGAACTTACAACTACTTAAACCTAACTAACCTAAGGACATCACACACATCCATGCCCGAGGCAGGATTCGAACCTGCGACCGTAGCGGTCGCGCGGTTCCAGACAGTAGCGTCTTTAACCGCTTGGCCACCCCGGCCGGCTGTCCCACACTGGGCAATGATTGTGAAACAATAGGTGGACATACGAATCGCGCCGATTTTTGGAACAACTTTGTGATCTGCAGCATTTAAACACGACGGATAGCGCAGTTTATAAGAGCAGATGATGATGACAATTATTTATCCGTTTCACATAGTCGTCAAGAAAGCTAAATGATTGATTTAATATGCGGTCGGAATATGGAGCAGACTAGAGCAGAATTTCGAGACGGAAGATGCTACAGCAATGGAGACATGTAGCCAGCACCAGGGCACGTGGACCGCTTGTCGAGGCAAGAATAGAGCGGTGACAAAGTATACGTTCGGGGCTTTTAACACGGAGCGTAAGAAAGGGTCTGACAGATGGCTATCATTAACGTGTTTTCAAGGTGTGACGGAACTACATTGTAACAAAAGGTAGACACAAGAAAATCGAAAATAACCTGATTTCGTCATAAAAGGGTGTATCTTTCAGAGTACTAAATCTATTACCTTGGTCAGAAGAAAAGAAGTCCAAGCTCACTAGGTTATACGTCACGCTGCAGAATCGTTCTTGATAAACGATTCCCGGTTGCCGATGTTATGACGTCATCAAAGTCTATCACCGAGAGAGGACTTCTGCGATCTCTAGCTACTGATATACAGCCGCAGAAAAACTGGAGAAATACTCATTAAAATAGTGAAAAGATATTGAAGTGGTACAAAGATTGTAACCTGGCTTAAAATGTACAGAAATGTCAAACTACGCACTTAGCATGTATGGTACGAGTGCTGTATCAATGATTAACACTTGGAATTGGCCAAATGACGCAAATAGCCGGGTGCAGCTGTTAGTAGGCACACCACAAAAGCCCAGTAGCAGGCAGGGCGCGTGCCGGTCTTGGGAACTTTCAAATCGCCCGCGCGTCTCGTCTCCGAATACGGTCCAAGCGTGTGGGACCCGTACCAAAGAGGAAAGAGACTCTGAAAGGTCACAGGGAAGGTTTCTTTCACTCGTAGGAGACCGCGCCAGAAACTGCAAGACAGCTCTATTCACAGACTTTTGAAGACGAACGCAGATTGTCCCGTGAAAGCCCGCATACAAAATTTCACAGACGACCGTCATGTGATCATTACAGACATTACTAATTCGTGACGTGTCGCTAGCGACCTCATCCATCATATGTGACTGGAACGAGGAAAAATTCTGGAAGGTGGTACGGATGCCAAGTATCCACTCCCATGCACTTCGCAGTGGTTTACAGGGTTTGTACGTCGATACAGTGAATACTCGGTGTTAATCGACGTCTAGAGTACGTCGACGTCGTGACATCACAATCAAGCGTGAGGCATGCAGCGATCGGCCGAGCAGCCTACACAGGGCTCTTGTGGAGTACATTTCTTTCGCCTGCGTGTCGTTTCAGATGCTGATTCAGGCGGTCACGAGTTCTCGGCACCGCGTATGGTGTAACTGCTGGAAGACCCACACAAACACTTTTGAAATTACGGAGGAATATTACGAGACCCGAATACGTGGAACGCAACTAAAGTATAGGAAACAGTTAAATCTCGGAAGAGCGACATATTTCTAACATTTTGCGTCATTTTCTGTTTGACTTAACTCATTACAACAGTCCACACTACTGGTCTAGACAAAATCATTTACAGTACTGTTATCAAAAATGCTCTGAGCACTATGGGACTTAACATCTATGGTCATCAGTCCCCTAGAACTTAGAACTACTTAAACCTAACTAACCTAAGGACTTTACACAACACCCAGCCATCACGAGGCAGAGAAAATCCCTGACCCCACCGGGAATCGAACCCGGGAACCCGGGCGTGGGAAGCGAGAACGCTACCGCACGACCACGAGATGCGGGCTACTGTGATAAAACGGATTTACATCCTCTGTCATCAGAGACGCCGCACAGAACAGATTTCGCAACAATAGTTTCAGCCTGGGCAGCGATTATTGTGTTAGAGTCAACTGAGTACAGAGAAATTCGTCGAATTTATTACGTCTCCATGTGTGGAAACCGCGTCGCAGACATCGACACCTTCCCTGGCAGCACGATGGCAGTAATACGGTTCCGAAAAAAAAGGCGGTCGAGTTTTTCGCCCTAATCTCGTAATCTCGATTTGTTACTCAAGTTTAACTCGGCAAGGACCGGGAAGAGCTTCTGACGCTTCGTCGCGAGCAACTCAGTTCCCAGTTGAAGCGGAATTCTCGGCCCACAGCTGTTTTCGCGGCAATTTGTAACCACCGCGTCACTTCAAATGTTGGTTCATCTGATGTTGAGGAGGTACACACCAGTGTAAGGGTTTTTCTTTCTATTGTCAAATCGGACGATAGTGTTTTCTGAGGATAAAGGGAGAGAGGACAATGCACTTTCAGTCTGTCCCCGAAACACTGAAACTTAAAACCAGAAGATTTAACGCTGCAGTCGTCGCGCTCTGAAAAGAAAAGTATGTGGTCGTATGGATTACATATGTATGCCATGCTCTCAACTGAAAAAAGAGGCCATTGAATTTACAAATATTTTTATTGGGTGCTTTATGTGTTTCTCACAGTAATATTTATTAAAAAGTATACATATGACCTCATATTTGAAAAAACAAGGAACTTTTCATAGTATGTCACAGTTTTAAGGAAGATAGCATCATTGGCTTTGATTTACTTTCAAAAGACACACATTTGTGTAAAAGCAAATCTAATTGTGATTTTCTCAACGAGAAGTACAGACGATCTTGGAATGATCAGGGCAAACAAATTTTTTACACGCGTTATTTTCTTCTTGTAGTTCTATTTCTCGATCTTCCGCAGTCTTTGCAGCACCCACAGAACTCCACCATGTCATTCCCGAAGTTGCCGGCTGACTTTCCATGACAGGAATGCCAAGAAAGTCCTTTATTTTGAAGGGCAGACTTTTTGGCAACATTTTTTTATCTAATGTCCGCTGAGCCAGCGGTTTCATCCAAGACAAAGACAGGTCAATAAGAAAAGCAGACCATAAAATACAGTAACACGCCATCTTCTTCATTTTCAGGATGCATCATAAAGCGTACACATCTTATCAACTAGATCCACACCGTTCTTTGTACGGTTGTACTGCGTTATTATCTCTGGTTTCTGTTTAGATCCTGTATCGGTGTCAATTTTTGCGTCTTTGTGCATTGTTCACATCAAAATTGTTGCATTGTTGTTAGGTTTTGGCACGTAAGAAACCAATGTGGAAGGGGGGGTGCAAGCCAAATTTTGATGAATTTATTGGATTTCCTTTCACCGCACGAAATTCCCTGGGCACTTCTGTCTTTCCGTACCGTAGCTACAGCGGTTGTTCTATTTTCAAACAGCTGCTTGGCAACACGGAGCGAAGAGAACCAATTGCCCGTCGTTATATTGATGTTTCTGCCGAACACAGGACGTACGTATTACCATATCACTTCTTTCGTTCCTCAAGCGATATGGGCCTTCCGGTTGTTTGCCTGCTTATATTTCCAAGTTGTAAGTGTAGGGGTAGCGAGCAGACACAAGCGCAAATACCTCCGCTCCACATTTTGCGGGCTTGCTGGGAATGTACTACCTAGATGGACAGCTTCCCCTGAATGCCAAAAGTTGTTCATCCAAAGCCATTTCAGCACTCGGAACAAAGTACTGTTGAAAGTTTGTAAGGAATAGATCAAATATTTCCAGTATTGGGGCCAGTTTGTCAATTTTTGCACGCACTTCACGACCATTAATATCATCAAATCGTAAAGTCATGATAAGAAATATAAATCTTTTCTCAGACACAGTCAAATAAATTGCACCAATTCCGGTATGTTTTATGTGGTAAAAAGTTTGGCTTGTGCTCGATCGGCTTATTTTGAGCAGTCAACTCATCAACTGAATCCTAGTAAGTTCCTTCATTTCGGTTTGATCTGATGTTTAACATCTCTCTCTCTAGAAAAATTATCCTTGGTGTGCTCTGTTTTTATGTTAGTGTATTTGGTTATGAGATAAATGACGTTATCGTCCAAAAAAAGGGACATGCAATCTTCGATAGCGGTTTTGTCGTGCGGTTCCTTTAGGACCAAGAGGAACATATACAATGTTATGAGCTCTAGTTCTACCTATGACGAGATTGTGTCATCTACAGTATAAAAGTCAAGCCGTCTACTTCTCCGGGATGGTTCATCACGTGAGAATTCGGGACTGTTCCCAGTTGCTTCACCTGACACGTGTCCCTCTTGCTCGCTCACACCGGTGCTCCTGCTCTCTGCTCTTCCACAACATCATCTTCACCGTTATAACTCGAGGCGGGGATATCTTCCTCATCCTCAGTCTCCTTCAGCCAAGCCAGAATCCGAGCTTCTTGCCTCTGATCCATAATTTACCTAAAATTCAATGAAAATCTACTATTATTTCAAATATTTATAAATTGTAAGACAATGAATAGATGTAATACGTATTCCAACAAATAAGTGGGAAAAGCGGAGCAAGAAAAGAAACTGTTTTTGGAAAATACTTACGTAACAGGTCGCGAGACAACCACACGAGACCGGCGCTCGGTCCGCCAACAATCCATATTAAAGTACACAGAAGCTCGAAGCATTGTCGCTTCCGGACTTGCAAATTTATTTCAATTTGCACAGGTGGATTACATGTGTAATCCACACGACCACTGCAGAGCCAAACGAGTTTGTCAAACTGCTTCATCGCCTCGTTAGTAAGGGCGACCTGACTTGATATAGTCTCTGGTTTGGAAACGAAGACTGAGCCGTTAGCGAAGTTTTGCCGCCGTTACTTACTACAGATGCGTCCTTATTTCCCAAATAAAGCAGAGCACACAGCGAGAGCTGAATGACACGCAAAAACGAATGAGACGTCGTTAAACATGGTGATGATGTCTAGGGATTTTTTTCTTTCAAGTCTCGATGTACACTCACGGCACCAGAGTAACGTAATCTGTGTGACGTTGTGGTGTACGTGCACGAGCGGTGAAGCACAAACATCCTGCGAAACCGCTGTCTGGTCTTCCCCTCGTGTGGGAGTGAGTCACAGTCCAACAAGAACAGGAGTTCATCGAATAACTGTAATTCGGTCGTTTGTGAAAACAAAGATTTGTCAGTACAGCGTATGCTGCCGTTCAACAGGGCCAGACATCCATCGCATCAACATTAGGTTAACTGAACTACTGCACGCGCAACGTTAATACAACAAAGATATCTGCTACTCAAATCAGTGCTTGATTTCAGCTGCAGACGAGATACAACTGTAAGTGTCTAATTCACTCGGTTCCCAACCTCACCACGGCGGGAATCGAGCCATGCGCCGTCTATATGTGTATCTCTGTGGTGGAGGGTGTGAAGCGTGGTGTGTGTCCAAAGTTCTACACAGGCCAAGGGGCGGCGTGTAACGCAGTCCGGCACCGCCGACTGAAGCTCTGGTCGCCTTCGTTCTCGCCATCGGCCCTGCCCAGCAGCACCACAAAAGAATGTGGATGACACGAGGTTTTTCTTTTAACCTTCGGCTGCCTTTTCAGTGAATTGCTGTTTGACTTGAACGTGGTCTTTGTACTCACATGTTCAGTGCGTGAAGGTCCTGCATAGTTTTTCTTTTATCTGCTGCCAGCTACGAATGAAATCTATCGAAACAGAGGAAAACAACTGGACACACTGCCACGAAATAACACAGCTTCTCACACCGCTTTTATATTCCACATTGCTACGGATCAGATGATATTGTCGATTTTTTTAATTACATCTTCACAGTCGACGGCTGGTGACAAAATATATACGGTTAGGATTTCGCCTTGACTCAAGACGAATCTTTGTAGCCGTTACAAGTCTTCATAACCTTAGACAGTAAATACGTTACACCTCTTACCGCACAACACGCGTGATCCTGGAGAAATAAAACAGTACCACATGCGTTAATTGGCGTGTATAAAAATGTTTTGACGGTACTTATTGACCACTTCTATACGTGTTTTCTACAAGACCTTCTCACACAACCTCCTCCTTTTCAGGAGTTTAGGGTAACATCATTCGAGGCATCTATGACAGAAGGACACCTACCAATGCGCGGGCTGCGAAACAGCACTGTCCGGATGCATTAAAAAGGCGACCGACTAGGAATGCGAATCACATGTGAGAATGGAAACGCATCTGGTAAATGGTGGATTACGCGAAGTTCTGCTGTGGGTAGATTTTTAAAAAATTCCCGTTTTCGTTTGTGTCAGAAAGCCGCCATTTCTCGCGAGACAGTTAAACTGCCAACATTTCGGAGCGCCAGCAGCAACGGTCAGCCGCTGAGGCGGTGCAAAGCTGTGTCGGCCGCAGGAGACGGAGAACTGACGGGAAAATAAATTCGGGTTGTGCAATACTGGGAGTTGCATTTGTGACTGAATGTGCTCAAAACCACTACGGTGTCATTGTGGAAATCTGACGCCGGTTTCGTGACTGTGTATCACGCGCTGGTACTCTTGTCAAGTGCGCAACATATGCGGACGACCCGACAGGTGACATACGTGTAAGGCACGTAAAGAGAAAAGGCGTAACCTAAGCAGTGCTGGTGGAGCGAGGTCTGCCACACAGCAATGTCATATATGCCTGACGTGACGTGACGTGACAGAGTGACGTGCCGCAAACGGTATAATGCAGTGGAAGACAGTAGGAACACAAAAGGAAATGAGATACGTGTGGCCAAGGCGCTGCGAAAGAAGATATAAAGTCTATTTCCTGATCACAAAAAGTCCTCCTGTAAAGTGCTAAATATATAAACGTCGTGACAAAAATGTCTCTCACGCTGTTACAGGGCACCGTGCGTGTCCCTACAGAGTCGATATTAGTGAATGGAAGACTCTGCACCATTGATCAACTGGGACAAAACTTTTATCTGCGTTGGTCGCTTTGTTCCTTTCATCATGAGTAATGACGAAATACTTATATAACGTCTGTGGTTTGGAAGTAACGATTCAGAGACTGTTCAAATGGTTCAAATGGCTCTGAGCACTATGGGAGTTAACATCTGAGGTCATCAGCCCCGTAGACTTAAACCTACTGGTAACTAACCTAAGGACATCACACACATCCATGCCCGAGGCAGGACTCGAACCTGCGACCGTAGCAACAGCGCGGTTCCGGACTGAAGTGCCTAGAACCGCTCGGCCACAGCGGCCGGCTCAGAGACTGTTAAATACGGTGATTTTGACTGTTCTTTGTATCTCGATATATACCTACAATATACGGACAATGATCTGTGGTTCCAAGAAGCCCTCGTTCTTACTCCCGACCAGAGGTAAACACTATTCTATTTATTAACGGTTTTGACTTTACAGGAAGATGATACATTTTGCCTCAAGGCCATCATCAAGCTGGGCTGCTACAATTGAAAACCTGCTGCGAATTTTCGCGTATTTACTGAGCTCTTTGCCAAGTGAGTGAGACGTTGGGTGTGGCTGCGGCAGTTCAGGAATTAGGCAGCGATGCACGATACAGCACTGCTACGTATCAGATCGATTTCTGTACTGCAGTGAAAACATAACCGTTTCTGCATGTTGCGGATTAATAAAAAATTAAGTGAATTTTTTTTGGTTACGTGCAATCAATAAATAACTTCCTGCCCACTGCAAAAGTCATATACGTTCACACCGCCTGAAACCACGTTGTTCACATTAAGTAACATTTCTGGAAGCCTTGTCGGGGCGTGGTTTTGAAATGAGTGTAGATATGGGTTGCGCACCTATTTCTGACACAACTTCTTGGTTTGCATCATTCAAATACGATGCAGAACGGACAGCGTACTAGACACGAGGCTACAAAAATGACTTTACGTGTTTCCACATAGTCAACAAGACGAGAACTGGCCTGTTTTTATATATGAGCGGAATGTACAAGAGACCACAGCACCATTCCCAGAAAGAAGTCGTCACAGCGATGTAAACATATCGTCTACACGGCTGGCGCGATCCTTTTGCTGATTCAGCAGAGAGAGAGATCAATAATTATATATTTGGCAGCTGTAGCCAGCAGAGTTGAAACCAGTCGTAAGTGTAATATTTCGCCAACCGTTTTAGGCAAAAGTATTTAGAATAGTGTTATCAGCGAAAAAATCGAGGAATACAGACATTCTTTTACATAACAAAAGGGCTTTACATCTCTCTGTCATCACAGAGGCCGCACAGATCAGATTCCGCAAAAATAATTTCAAGCTCTACAGCGGCTGTTGTACAGAGCAGTTTGTCGAATCACTTACGTCCCGATGTGGAGAAACAGCGTCGCAGATGTCGTCGGCACCTTCTCTGGCAGCACGACCATGGTGATACGGTCCCGAAAAATGCCGATGGACATTTTCAAAATAACCTTGAATTGTTACCAAATTTTAAGTCGACAACAGCACGGACAGCGACTGACGCACGAATGCCGTTGGGAGCAACTCCTTTCCCAGTTGTAACGGAATTTTCGGCCCACAGCTGTTTTCACGGCAATTTATAAACACTGCGTCAATTTAATTATCCGTTTATCTGATACTGACGTATTACAGGGTGCTGAACTGGAAAGAACTGCAATTACGATGATGTGGTGACGGTTCTTTTTAGCTGTAGTTTAATCGGAAGAACGTAACATTTTTCATCGTGTTTACTGTTTGAGTCTATTTCCCTAAGCAATTAAAGAGATTCAGCCGTTCAGAAAAGTTTGCTACCATTACTTAAGTACAGACACTTCCTTAGTTCCCGTACAGGGCAGTGCACACAGCGAGAGGTGAATAACATACACAGAAATGAAAGACTTCGTTACATGTAATGATATCAAATGTCTTTTTTTTTCTTTCTTTCTAGTCTCGATATAAACCTACGGCTTAAGTATGACGTGCTCTGTGTGACTTGGTTGTGTACGTGTAGAAACAGTTACGTATAATCTGCCGAAATGAGGAGGCGCTACGAGTTTCTTCTGACCAGCAGTAAACGTAGCTTCAAATGTTACCAGTACTGACTAAACTGAAAGCCACTATATACTGGGTCCAGAACCATATCTGCACGCGCTAAAAAATTTTAATAAACATATGAAAAAAGTTTAGCGTCACCTCAGTTCGGAAAGGTCCGGAACCTGTACAAATGGTTCAAATGGCTCTGAGCACTACGGGACTCAACATCTGAGGTCATCAGTCCCCTAGAACTTACAACTACTTAAACCTAACTAACCTAAGGACATCACACACGTCCATGCCCGAGGCAGGATTCGAACCTTGAAAGGTGGCTACACTGAGCCACAGCGCCAGAGATCGCGCCAGAGAGTATTGTTCCGCCGCCTCCACTGGCAGTGATTATTGAGAGGTAGCGGCAGTCAGTTCTTGCCGAGAAGTTGTGATGGCCACTGCTTGTCATGAAGTCGGAGTGGATATGTGGTAGTACGGAGAGTATGTTCCATGTTTTATGCAGTTATTTGATGGGAGAGATAGCAGATGTTATTCTAATGAAGATATTGTAACGATCAGAGTGCTTTTCGTCAATATATATGAAGGTAAAATATTGCGTGGTTTTACATTATTTCCATGTTTTAAATAATGCATCATTACAGGTTCAGTCAACAAAGCATCTGGCTTGTGTTCTTGTATTAGAGTGAATTTTGGTTTTCTTGCGTAATTATAGCTTTTCTAATTTTCTTTTATCACGTCAGTAAAATTGGTATTTAAAAATTCTTGTCTTGTTGGAGAAGAACCGTGCCAGATGTGTACGTTGAGTCACACTCCCACATACTGAACAGTTATACTTGTGCTTTGGTTTAGTAGGTTTTATAGTTGCTGGGGACTTAATTAATTAATTGTGTTAACGAAAAATTTCATTTCATTCTTCTTGTTGTTCTTTGCAGTCAGATAGCGTAATAATAATAGTCAGGGACAACCGATTACGAGACACACCGTAATCGGATATTGTTGTTGTTGTTGTGGTCTTCAGTCCTGAGACTGGTTTGATGCAGCTCTCCATGCTACTCTATCCTGTGCAAGCTTCTTCATCTCCCAGTACCTACTGCAACCTACATCCTTCTGAATCTGCTTAGTGTATTCATCTCTTGGTCTCCCCCTACGATTTTTACCCTCCACGCTGCCCTCCAATACTAAATTGGTGATCCCTTGATGCCTCAGAACATGTCCTACCAACCGATCCCTTCTTCTGGTCAAGTTGTGCCACAAACCTCTTCTCCCCAATCCTATTCAATACTTCCTCATTAGTTATGTGATCTACCCATCTAATATTCAGCATTATTCTGTAGCACCACATTTCGAAAGCTTCTATTCTCTTCTTGTCCAAACTATTTATCGTCCATGTTTCACTTCCATACATGGCAACACTCCATACGAATACTTTCAGAAATGACTTCCTGACACCTAAATCAATACTGGATGTTAACAAATTTCTCTTCTTCAGAAACGCTTTCCTTGCCATTGCCAGCCTACATTTTATATCCTCTCTACTTCGACCATCATCAGTTATTTTGCTCCCCAAATAGCAAAACTCCTTTACTACTTTAAGTGCCTCATTTCCTAATCTAATTCCCTCAGCATCACCCGACTTAATTAGACTACATTCCATTATCCTTGTTTTGCTTTCGTTGATGTTCATCTTATATCCTCCTTTCAAGACACTGTCCATTCCATTCAACTGCTCTTCCAAGTCCTTTGCTGTCTCTGACAGAATTACAATGTCATCGGCGAACCTCAAAGTTTTTATTTCTTCTCCATGAATTTTAATACCTACTCCGAATTTTTCTTTTGTTGCCTTTACTGCTTGCTCAATATACAGATTGAACAACATCGGCGACAGGCTACAACCCTGTCTTACTCCCTTCCCAACCACTGCTTCCCTTTCATGTACCTCAACTCTTATAACTGCCATCTGGTTTCTGTACAAATTGTAAATAGCCTTTCGCTCCCTATATTTTACCCCTGCCACCTTTAGAATTTGAAAGAGAGTATTCTAGTCAACATTGTCAAAAGCTTTCTCTAAGTCTATAAATGCTAGAAACGTAGGTTTGCCTTTCCTTAATCTTTCTTCTAAGATAAGTCGTAAGGTCAGTATTGCCTCACGTGTTCCAGTGTTTCTACGGAATCCAAACTGATCTTCCCCGAGGTTGGCGTCTACTAGTTTTTCCATTCGTCTGTAAAGAATTCGTTAGTATTTTGCAGCTGTGACTTATTAAGCTGATAGTTCGGTAATTTTCACATCTGTCAACACCTGCTTTCTTTGGGATTGGAATTATTATATTCTTCTTGAAGTCTGAGGGTATTTCGCTTGTTTCATACATCTTGCTCACCAGATGGTAGAGTTTCGTCAGGACTGGCTCTCCCACGGCCGTCAGTAGTTCCAATAGAATATTGTCTACTCCGGGGGCCTTGTTTCGACTCAGGTCTTTCAGTGCTCTGTCAAACTCTTCACGCAGTATCGTATCTCCCATTTCATCTTCATCTACATCCTCTACCATTTCCATAATATTGTCCTCAAGTACATCGCCCTTGTATAGACCCTCTATATACTCCTTCCACCTTTCTGCTTTCCCTTCTTTGCTTAGAACTGGTTTTCCATCTGAGCTCTTGATATTCATACAAGTGGTTCTCTTATCTCCAAAGGTCTCTTTAATTTTCCTGTAGGCGGTATCTATCTTACCCCTAGTGAGATAGGCCTCTACATCCTTACATTTGTCCTCTAGCCATCCCTGCTTAGCCATTTTGCACTTCCTATCGATCTCATTTTTGAGACGTTTGTATTCCTTTTTGCCTGTTTCACTTACTGCATTTTTATATTTTCTCCTTTCATCAATTAAATTCAATATTTCTTCTGTTACCCAAGGATTTCTACTAGCCCTCGTCTTTTTACCTACTTGATCCTCTGCTGCCTTCACTACTTCAGCCCTCAAAGCTACCCATTCTTCTTCTACTGTATTTATTTCCCCCATTCCTGTCAATTGCTCCCTTATGCTCTCCCTGAATCTCTGTACAACCTCTGGTTCTTTTAGTTTATCCAGGTCCCATCTCCTTAAATTCCCACCTTTTTGCAGTTTCTTCAGTTTTAATCTACAGGTCATAACCAATAGATTGTGGTCAGAGTCCACATCTGCCCCTGGAAATGTCTTACAATTTAAAACCTGGTTCCTAAATCTCTGTCTTACCATTATATAATCTATCTGATACCTTTTAGTATCTCCAGGGTTCTTCCATGTATACAACCTTCTATCATGATTCTTAAACCAAGTGTTAGTTTGATTATGTTGTGCTCTGTGCAAAATTCTACCAGGCGGCTTCCTCTTTCATTTCTGTCCCCCAATCCATATTCACCTACTATGTTTCCTTCTCTCCCTTTTCCTACACTCGAATTCCAGTCACCCATGACTATTAAATTTTCGTCTCCCTTCACAATCTGAATAATTTCTTTTATTTCATCGTACATTTCTTCAATTTCTTCGTCATCTGCAGAGCTAGTTGGCATATAAACTTGTACTACTGTAGTAGGTGTGGGCTTCGTATCTATCTTGGCCACAATAATGCGTTCACTATGATGTTTGTAGTAGCTTACCCGCATTCCTATTTTCCTATTCATTATTAAACCTACTCCTGCATTACCCCTATTTGATTTTGTGTTTATAACCCTGTAGTCATCTGACCAGAAGTCTTGTTCCTCCTGCCACCGAACTTCACTAATTCCCACTAAATCTAACTTCAACCTATACGTTTCCCTTTTTAAATTTTCTAACCTACCTGCCCGATTAAGGGATCTGACATTCCACGCTCCGATCCGTAGAACGCCAGTTTTCTTTCTCCTGATAACGACATCCTCTTGAGTAGTCCCCGCCCGGAGATCCGAATGGGGGACTATTTTACCTCCGGAATATTTTACCCAAGAGGACGCCTTCATCATGTAATCATACAGTAAAGCTGCATGCTTATTACAGCTTATTACAGCTACTAAAAACTAAAAAAATATTTTGAATCGTATTTAATTAAGCCACCATGCACGCGGCGACCGCTGCTTCGGATCGTCCCTTCGAATTCTTCTGATTGTGAAAATAGTAGACGGTAGTATTGTTGTATTAATTTGTAGTTTAGTAATTGTAGTCTATTTTGCATGTGTAGATTTGGTAATCGGCATTCTTCTAATGGTATTTTTCAAAATTTAATTTTTATTGCCTTGTATACGCGTTTGACAATTTTGTGCAATTATTTCAATTGTTCGTTAATCGTGTTTGAGAGAAACATCTCGTGTGAATAGTATTGTTGGAGATAAGGAGTCATTGTGTGTGATTTTCGAACAGTGACGAATTTTTTTTATGTTTTGTAAATGATTACGCGATCACTGAAAAAGGCAAAGATGATGAATAGTGAGAATGACGAAATTGTTGACATGGCGAACTCGCCAACAGAGGAAAACAGTATGGTGGATAATGAGGTGGAAAACAATGTAATAAGTCGGGAAAATAGTCCGGAACCATTTCAAAATTTTTCGCAATCAGATAATTCACAGAATCCGAGATTAACGATAGAAGATTCTGGAATAGTATCGAACACAGATAGCTTTACAGCTATGACGAAGGAAACTGGTTTTGCGGGAAATGTTAGGGGCGAAAAGAATTTAGAACAAGTTAATATGGAGCAGTTAATGAGTGCAATATTAAATTTACGATCTGAATTAAAAACACAGATGGAAACAATGGAAACACGGATGGGAACAATGGAAACTCGGTTAGGATCTGAATTTAAAACAGAGATGGGACCTTTGGAAACACGGATAGATTCACGAATAGGTACATGTTTCAAAAATATGAAAGATGAATTAAAGAAAGAAATCAGAGAGGAAGTACAACCTATTCTGAATTCTCACAATAATAGATTAATTGCAGTAGAAATCAGACAAAGGGAACAGGATAGAGAACAGGAAGAAAGAGATCGCGTGATAGTACAGAATTTTTCAGAGTTAAATTTACAACGTGCAAAGGATAAGGAAGAAATATTTGAGAGAATCGAAGAATCCGTACCAAATGACAGATTAAGTAATCTAACACAACAATATGAGCAGTTAACTACCAAATGTGTCAATACTGAAACCCGAGTCACGACACTTACGGAAGACGTAAATAAACAGAAAGAACAATTAGGTTCAAATGGTTCAAATGGCTCTGAGCACTATGGGACTCAACATCTTAGGTCATAAGTCCCCTAGAACTTAGAACTACTTAAACCTAACTAACCTAAGGACATCACACACATACATGCCCGAGGCAGGATTCGAACCTGCGGCCGCAGCAGCCTTGCGGCTCCGGACTGCAGTGCCAGAACCGCACGGCCACCGCGGCCGGCAGAGAACAATTAGGTGACTTATCGGAAAGAGTTGAGGAAATTTCAAATAAATTGACAAATCTTAGTTTACATGGGGACAGAGATTCGGATGATACAGCTCCATTACCATTCGCAGAAACCGAAGAGTATCAGAACATAAATAAACATGTTGAAAATCAGGGAAAATTTAATGAACGCGTTAAAAGGGAAGTTGAGGCATTACGAAAGGAAGTCAAACAAATTGAAGGCGAAATAGTAGGGAAGAACAGTAGAAGGAATTTAGAATCACAGATAGCAGAGGGGTATGAAGAAAGTAATTTATTTCATTTACGAGAAGCAACAAGAGAGCGCCAGGCGCGCGAACTCGACAATAATCGACATTCGGACTGGGACAGACGGGGTAGGTCTTTGTCGCCACGAGGCGAAAACTTTGACTATAAACACTTTTTGACTGTCCGGAAATTTAAGATCTTCCGCAATTCTAAGAATGACATACATCCATGTGCATGGCTAGATCAATTTATGTACGCACTTCCACCAAATTGGCCACTAAGTCACAAACTGGAATTTATGTGTGGATATTTAGAAAACGAACCGGCGACGCGGATGCGCGCACTCATTAGAGATTGTAATAATCTAAATGATTTTTATCATGCATTTCTATCGGCATATTGGTCCGAAAACACACAAGACAGAGTCAAACATAGTCTGATTATGCAGCGTAATTTTAAACAGTCTGAGTTCCGCACCCCGGCAGAGTACTTTGCAGACATGATTCGAAAGAATCAGTTCCTGTCCAACCCTTATAGCCCGACTGAATTAATTCGCATTTGTTTAACTAAGCTGCCACAATCCATAAGACAAATTGCTTTAGCCGGAAGATGTAAAGACGACATCGAGACTTTTAAGACTTTGTTGCAAGAACTTGAGTATGACAACGACGACGGGACTTCTTGTAACTTTTTCAGTAACAGTAATTACAATAGATTTTCAGAGAAAAGGGATAGTGGTCGGAACGGACGTTATAGCGGTAATTTTGAGAACGACAGACGTAACAGACAGGACAACAGATACCAGCCTTATGACAATAACAGACGTTCTAACAGAAATTACACAGACAATAGCGGTAATTCGTACCGGAATGATCAATCATACGGAAACAGTAATCGGTATCATCAGGACAGAAATTATTCATACAGTAATAGAAATTCTTACTACAGAAATAACCAGGGTAGTAGATACAACAATAATTTCAGAAATGACAGTCGAAATTACACAAGAAGTCGTTATGCAGACAGACAGGAAAACAGAAATTTTAACAACAGACACAGCCAAGAATTTGCATCTAACAGACGGGAAGGACCTAATTGGCATCCTCCACGTGACAGAACTTCTGAGAGACAAGTGCAAATCGTTGAAATTGATCCGCGAAATGACGCGAATACTCAAAGACGTGACGCAAACAATCGACAATGACTTGCAGCTTCGGCCTCTGGCAGCAATATAGACGGTTCAGAAAGTAATGACACTACGACTTTACACCACGTACGCCTGGAAGACATGAGAGACATTTTGTTAGATGAAAAGGAAAATAATGTAGACGCATTTTTACATCCTGTTATTGAAGTATGTGTGGGTAAGAATAAGTTCACTGCAGCTTTAGATTCTGGGAGCCCATTGAATGTCATTAGTGAATCAGTTTTTCGTATATGTGAAAGAACTATTGCCTGTCCTGTGTTACCTATTTCTAAAACTACAATTTCTGGAAAAAGTGTGGAAGTCAAACAACAGACCAACTTAAATTTCATTTGTCAAGGATACGAATTTTCTGCTAATTTTATTATTGTTCCATTACTCAGTACCCAAATTATATTAGGTATGGAGTTTCTTAACGCACATAAGGCAATTTTGAACTTTAAAGAAGGAAGTGTGAATTTGACTGTTGCCGGAATGCCGAAATGTTTGAAATTTTTCGAGTGTTTAACAAGATCTGAGTCAGATACAAAATGTTTAAGGTTTCTTTCTTCTGATGTTATCGTTGAGCATTATGACGACAGTGTGTTTATTCATGACAATGACAATAGATACAGAGACGCGATGGATGATATAATTAATAGCGAAGAATTAATTAATGAAAAGGTTAAGAAAGCTGAAGTGCCAGATGACGTTGCAAGAGAAGAGCTGTACCACATTCTGACTTCACATGCTACAGTGTTTAGTCATCATACAGGAACTATACAAGGCTTACAATATTTATTTAAAGTAAAAGAACACACACCATTTCGCGGGAAAACGTACGCTATTCCTTTGGCTTACAGAGACAAGGTTAAGAATGTACTTCAGTACATGTTAGATCAGGGCATTATTGAGCCAGCAGTCAGTCCTTATACCAGCCCATTACACGTTGTTCTTAAAAAGGATGGGTCAATTCGTTTGGTTCTGGATTCCAGACAGATAAATAATATCATCATTCCTGAAACTGACCGTCCACAAAATTTAGATGAACTTCTTCAACATTTCCATGGAATTAAAGTTTTATCCACGATTGATATGCGCGCAAGTTTTTGGCAAATAGAACTCCACCCTGATTGTAGAAAATATACTGCCTTTTTAGCCTTTGGTAACTGTTACCAGTTTCGGAAATTACCGTTTGGACTTACTGTATCTTCAGCAGCATTCATTCGTAGTTTAAATGAAATTTTACCTGTTTATCTTCGTGACAGCATTACTTCATATGTTGACGATATTCTTATTGCTAAACATTCTTGGAGTGAGCACAACAAAATTTTGGATTCATTGTTACGTATTTTTGCAAGAGTTGGCATTACTGTGAACTTGGAAAAATCTGAATTTGGACGTTCACAGGTGAAATTTCTCGGTTATTTCTACAGAAGGTATTCTTCCTGATCCAGAAAAACTTGACGCTATTCGTAATTATGCTGTTCCTACCACAAAACGTGATGTTCGTAGTTTCCTTGTGTCTGTAATTTTCTTAGACGCTTTGTTAGATTGGACGATTTGGCCACACCTCGTTTATGTGAACTATCTGGAAAGAAATCTAATTGGTGTTGGGATGAGGAAGCTCAGTCAGAATTTGAACAGCTTCGTGATGCTTTAGTTGCTACTCCACTTCTTTCACATCAGGATTTATCTAAAGATTTTTGTTTGGCGACGGACTCATCATACAAGGGCCTAAGTGTACATTTATTTCAAGAGATAGAAGAAGACGGCGTTGTAGTACAGAAAACTATTGCATTTGGAAGTCGTGTTCTCTCTAAATCAGAAAAGAATTATTCGATTACGGAACTTGAAGCTTTGGCGGTTGTTTGGGCTTTCACAAAATTTCGCACATTTTTGTTTGGCAGACATTCTAAGGTTTATACCGATCATCGAGCTCTGGAATTTCTTATGTCAACAAAATTAACTCATGGCAGATTGTCACGATGGGCGTTGTACCTACAGGAATTTGATTTTAGTATTGTTTACATACAGGGTTCTTCAAATATTGTTGCCGATGCTTTATCACGTGCACCTATGGGTTTGAAACAAAGTGCTGAAGAGGATTGCATAGAAAACAATTATTGTTTGATGTATATTCAAGGTGTTGCGTTTGAGAACTTTATTTCGTCTTCGCTCCAGGACATCGCTAAGGAGCAAAATAAGGATCCAATCTGGAAGGACATTAAGGAGAAGTGGAGGCGAAAGGAAAGCGTAGCGATTAGACAGCATTATTTAGTTCGCAATGACATTCTTTTTAAACGAAAATCGGTCGACAACTCCGTTTGGTTAGTTTGTATTCCTGATGAGTGGGTCAATAAATTGATTTGGTATACGCATTTCAGCTATGCACACTTTGGGCCCAGAAAATGCTTTCACAAATTACGAGAAAATTGTTATTTCAGTAATATGGAAAAACGTATTCGATCTGTTCTGGCCAAATGCAAATTATGTCAAAAGGCTAAGCCGCCAACAGTTTCTCACAGAGCACCGTTGTTTCCTATCATTCCAGCGAAATTAAAGGAGATGGCTGCAGTCGATTTGTTCGGTCCAGTGGTTCGTTCTACTAATGGTTTTGCGTACATTTTCGTAGCAGTGGAGTTGACATCAAAATATGTATGTTTTACACCGTTACGCAAAGCAACAGCTCGTTCAGTATCTAATGCTTTCATCAAACATTTTCTTAAAGAAGTTGGTCATGTTGATAAGGTTATATCAGATAATGGATCACAGTTTCGTTCTAAAATTTGGCTTCGTACTCTACAGCGTCGTAAAATTAAACCAATTTTCATTTCACTTTTTCACCCCCAATCTAACGCTTCAGAGAGATGGATGAAGGAAATCAATAAATTGTGTCGACTTTATTGTCATCAGAATCACAGAACGTGGGATCAGTATCTTCATATTTTTCAAAACATTCTGAATGAACTCTCTAATGATTCAACTTCTTTACCGCCTATACTGGTATTAAAAAATAAAGCACCGACAAATCGCATTTCTGAAATAGTTCCTTTTCCGCCTTCACGGAAACTGCGGCATTCTGAAGTTGTCAACCTGGCTCTGCAAAATATTGCATCTGCGGCTGCTAGAAGAGAGAAATCAGCTAAGCGTCCTGGTCGTTCAAAAATCTTGTCAGTTGGTCAAAAAGTGTTAATTAAGTCTCATCGTTTATCTCACAAAGGAAAAGGCTTGTGTCGCAAATTTTTTCTGCTTTATAACGGTCCATATAGAATTCGTAAAATTATTCATGATAACACTGTCGAAGTAGAAACTCTTAAATCTCGACGCTCTAAAGGAATACATCATATATCTAACGTAAAAATTTTTGTGGAATGACATACTTTTGAGAAACCAACAGCTAGATGTAAACATGCGGAGAGTACAAGGATACCGCGCTGTGTTTTGGCGGCGGCACATACTCAAAGCAACAGTCAAGTCTGCGCGCCGCACAAGGCAGTCGTTGACCGCACACAATTGCTTCCTACGTCACGCGCCTACAGCTGATCGAGCGCTCAGTGCGAATGCACTGACAGCCGTAAACAAATACACAGTTTAATTTCTCCGATTAAATTCAGTATACAGCTATAGTGAGTTGATGAATTATGTTATTAACATTCAGTATTTTTCAGGATACGGTTCTATAAAATATTTAAGAACTTCAGGTAAATTCTGTGTGTCTCCGACGTTAAGAGGACTTGCTATCGAGAAATTTTCAGGAAGAATGTAATTTCGAAGAAGAAACTAATAAACTAAAAAGGGTAACTATTAATTGAGTTTATTTTTCAGGTAACATATTTCCACTTAGGTACGTACTTTAGACGTAATTTGCTGCTCGCTAATTTCATGTTCTATGAATTTACGTGTGAAGCGACGTGCTTGCGTACATTTGCTGATTATTGTCAATGTTTATTAATGAGCAGGATTGTTATTTGTGTATATTATGCATCGCTTGGCTGCACTGCTTTTTCACTGATGTCATATTTTTTTTAATTATGTGCCTGCTGTGTTTATTTATTTAAATTATAATTGTCACCTGATTAATTGTGCTGATGTGGTTAGGTATGTAAGTTATACTTTGTGATTTATCTGCTTGCGCCTTCATGTTTACTTATTAAGATTACATATGAACATTTATTTGCTTATGCTGATATGATGCTAATGACCTGTTTATTATGTTAGATAACATATGTTTGCTGCTATGTGTATGGATTGCATATTTATACATATCTGTTGTTGTCATAACTACTCTTTAATTTGGTGTATAGAAATGCTGATGTACAGTGTACGAATATAGAGTTTAGGTTACACTATGGTATAGGTTACAGATTGTTTGCTTGGCAGAGCCTCGTTGTAAGAATTGTGCTGCATACACTTGTTGACATTCTGTTGTCTACTGGTATATTTACTCGCTATTGCTTGTTTTGCTTACGCTCAGTGCCTTATATTTTTGAGATAAGAAAATGAACTGCTATAATTCGACGAACGACATTAGTACAAGAAACTTCATAGAAGTCACATGAGCTGATAAATTTATGCTAATAGGAAGGAAGCTAACGACATGACATACCAACACTAGGTTTAGACCAGTGACAGTTATTACACTGCATTTTTCGTGAGCAATTGAAATAGGAAGTGACACTTGACACAAGAAATACTCCACATGTTTGCTTCTGCCATAATTCTTGAAGTGGTGTACACACCGTGAAATATTGTGATCATTCACATTCCGTAATCGTACTTAGTTACTGAGAGTTATTCGAACTAAGTCTGTTAGAGATCATGTATGCATTTCTTTGTTTATAATTCATAATGAGCAGAAGATTTGGGTCAGATGGATTACACAGAGGTTGTGTGTTGACAATGTGTCTTCAGATTGTATGGGATGATGAACTGAAGTTTGCACTATGATTTTATCTGTACTTGTTCGAGGAGACTGACTAGAGGAAAGAGTTGTGTTGGAAGTGAGATGATATTGGCAATAAGGTTCATATTTATCGACGTATTGAAGAGGTATTATTGAGGTATAGAGATTATATGAAGTTGATGATTATTGGATTTTTTTGTGGACAAGAGGTAAGGTAAATGCTATTAATGATGAGGTTTATATGTATCGACGTATTGAAGAGGTATTATTGAGGTATTATTGAGATTGTGTGAAGTTGATGATTATTGGAGTTTTGGTGGATAAGAGGTAAAGTAAGTGAGATGCATATTTTTTTTGTTGGTCTTATGGAACAAGGAGGATGAAGATAGCAGACTAGAACACTAAAGTAGAAGGAAGATAGTCTATACACACACTTTGTTAAATCACTAAGCAGTATATACTTTTTTTTGAAGAGAGGAAGTATTTGCATATCTTGGCTCACTGACAGTTGTTCAACAACAGTACATTTGATCTGGCTTCGCAAACATTGGTCTTGACATGATGACTATGACGTTGACTTAACTATTATTGACTGTGATACATTGCTGCCATTACTACTTGATACACATGATGAACATCAGATTTTGACAGAATTGCATTTACACAGTTAACACTATTCAATTACACAGTAGTACTTAATGTGGATGAAAGATGAGTGAGTGTGTTTTGTGTGTTTTCCTTTCCTAATCGTACCCACCTATCTCCTGAATATTATTTTATTTGTTTGTAGTGGCTTGCACTGACACCCATAAATATTATAGGTTTACTGATATTTGAGTATTTGTAATAGTTAATATGACAATTATCTGAAATCATTTGTGTGTTTATTAGAATTTATATGTTTAGTGTAAAAGCATTTGTATGTGTATTCAAACTATTGTTCATGCCTGAACTGTCTGATTAGTGATGGTAAATATTATGAACTGTTACCTGCACTTTTCAACGTAATGTGTGACACTTAGGAATGATTAATTTCTGCTGATGAACTGAGTGATCAGTGATAATGAATATTATGGACTGTTACTTGTACTTTATCTACATGATTGGTGTCACTAGGACATGTTTAATTTCTGCTGATGAACAGTGTGGTTAGTATGTGTATTCAAACTATTGTTCATGCTTGAATTGTGTGATCAGTGATAGTGAATATCATGGACTGCTCTCTGGAGCTGCTCATCATTGCTGGGTGCAACTGATGAACTGTTTCTACTGAAATGAAGTCACTTCTTGCTGTCTGCACCTACTCAACATTGCTGGGTGCCACTGATGAACTGCTTCTACTGAACTAATGTGACTTGTTGCTGTGTGTACCTCTGCAACTTTACTGGGTGCCACAGATGGGACTACTTCTACTGAAATGATGTCACTTGTTGGTGTCTGCACCTGCTCTCAACATTGCTGGGTGCCACTGATGGACTGCTTCTACTGAAATGATGTCACTTGTTGGTGTCTGCACCTACTAAACTTTACTGGGTGCCACTGATGGACTGCTTCTACTGAACTAATGTGACTTGTTGCTGGGTGTACCTGCTAAACTTTACTGGGTGCCACTGATGGACTGCTTCTACTGAAAAGATGTCACCTGTTGGTGTCTTTTTTTTGTATAAACTAATCATTGAAAGCATTTTATGTGAACATTTGTATAAACTGATTTTTTGTGTATTGTGTAAACTATTATGTAAAGCCACATGTATGAAAAGATTTTGTATTGCCTACTGTATTTTATATATTAGGTTATTGAAAGGTCAGTGCAAAGCCAAAATTTTAACTAATTATGTGATATTTAGGTATTAATATTATCTTTTATTTTTGTCTCTATTTTTTCTGAACGAATTTGGTGGTATTTTCACTACCAATGCTGGCAAAAATACCATCAAATTCTGGCCTGTGGAGGAGGGGCATATGAAAGGTGGCTACACTGAGCCACAGCGCCAGAGATCGCGCCAGAGAGTATTGTTCCGCCGCCTCCACTGGCAGTGATTATTGAGAGGTAGCGGCAGTCAGTTCTTGCCGAGAAGTTGTGATGGCCACTGCTTGTCGTGAAGTCGGAGTGGATATGTGGTAGTACGGAGTGTATGTTCCATGTTTTATGCAGTTATTTGATGGGAGAGATAGCAGATGTTATTCTAATGAAGATATTGTAACGATCAGAGTGCTTTTCGTCAATATATATGAAGGTAAAATATTGCGTGGTTTTACATTATTTCCATGTTTTAAATAATGCATCATTACAGGTTCAGTCAACAAAGCATCTGGCTTGTGTTCTTGTATTAGAGTGAATTTTGGTTTTCTTGCGTAATTATAGCTTTTCTAATTTTCTTTTATCACGTCAGTAAAATTGGTATTTAAAAATTCTTGTCTTGTTGGAGAAGAACCGTGCCAGATGTGTACGTTGAGTCACACTCCCACATACTGAACAGTTATACTTGTGCTTTGGTTTAGTAGGTTTTATAGTTGCTGGGGACTTAATTAATTAATTGTGTTAACGAAAAATTTCATTTCATTCTTGTTGTTGTTCTTTGCAGTCAGATAGCGTAATAATAATAGTCAGGGCCAACCGATTACGAGACACAGCGTAATCGGATATTACAGCTACTAAAAACAAAAAAAATATTTTCAATCGTATTTAATTAAGCCACCATGCAACCTGCGACCGTAGCGGTCGCGCGGTTCCAGACTGAAGCGCCTAGAACCGCTCGGTCGCACCGGCCGGCGGAACCTGTACAGAAAATTGGAATAGAGATCAACAAAAAAATGGTTTCCACCCTTTTTATTCTCTTACATTGATGCTTGCCTGTATTCATCGTGGCATATTATCCACAAGTTCATCAAGGCGCAGTTGGTCCAGATTGTCCCATTCCTCAACGGCGATTCGGCGTAGATCCTTCAGAGTGGTTGGTGGGTCACGTCGTCCATAAACAGCCCTTTTCAATCTATCCCAGGCACGTTCGACTGGATTCATAGGTGGAGAACACGCTGGCCTCTCTAGTCGAGCGATGTCGTTATCCTGAAGGAAGTCATTCACAAGATGTACACGATGGGGGCGCGAATTGTCGTCCACGAAGACGAATGCCTCGCCATTATGCTGCAGGTATGGTTGAACTATCGGTCGGAGGACGGCATTCACGTATCGTACTGCCGTTACGGCGCCTTTCGAGAGCACCAGCGGTGTACGTCGACCCACATATGCCACCCCAAAACAGGAGGGAACCACCACCTTGCTGCACTCGCTGGACGGTGCGACTAAGGCGTTCAGCCTGACGGGTTTGCCTCCAAACACGTCGGTTAATGGCGTGTGCGACACTCATCGGTGAAGAGAACGTGATGCCAATTCTGAGCGGTCCATTCGGCACGTTGTCGGGCCCATCTGTACCGCGCTGCATGACGTCGTGGTTGCAAAGATGGACCTCGCCATGGACGTCAGGGATGACGTTGAGCATCATGCAGCCTATCGCGCACACTTTGAGGCGTAACACGGAGTCTTGTGGCTGCACGAAAAGCATTATTCAATATAGTGGTGTTGCTGTCCGGGTTCCTCCGAGCTATAATCCGTAGGCATCGGTCATCCACTGCAGTAGCAGCTCTTGGGCGGTCTGAGCGACGCATGTCATCGACAGTTCCTGTCTCTCTGTATCTCCTCCATGTTCGAAAACATCGCATTGGTTCACTCAGAGACGCCTGGACACTTCCCCTGATGAGAGCTCTTCCTGGTACAAAGGGACAATGCGGACGTGATCGAACCGCGGTATCTCCCGTCTAGGCACGGTTGAACTACAGACAACACGAGCCGTGTACCTCCTTCCAGGTGGCATGGCTTGGACCGATTGGCTGTAGGACCCGCTCCGTCTAGTACGCGCTGCTCATGCATGGTTGTTTACATCTTTGGGCGGGATTAGTGACATCTCTGAGCAGTTAAAGGTACTGTGTCTGTGATACAATATCCACAGTCAACGTCCATCTTCGGAGTTCTGGGAACCGGAGTGATGCAAAATTTTTTTTATGTGAATAGTAGGTGGAAGTTTCGACGTTTATATCGGAGCAACGGCCTGAACGAAACAAAAGAGTCGTATTATGCATGATACATAGAAATATTCTGTGTACGACAGACACTTTGGTACGCAAAAGTCCAAAATTCAAAATTCTAGTAGTAAACAGTAATTCTAGTCCAAAACTGTGTTTCCCGTAACTGGACCACGGTTTCCAGAGATTACGTACACGTCCGTTTCGCGCGAGTTTCTAGTACAGTTTTCTAGTATGGATTATTTATTCACAACAGAGAGTGGAAAACGTTTAGTAGAAACAGATATTAATGAAACATTCTTCTCTGTCGTCATCAAGGAAACTTTGATTACTGATTTGATGCGTGGCCAGAATGTGTAAGACGCCGCAGCACCACTTCGCGCAGGAAGAAACAACTACAAAGTCAAGACTTTGGCAACAGATGTTGTGCGACTCGATTGTGGAGCCAGAAAGCAAAGAGATGGGAATTTGTGCGTTTGCCGGCCGAGGTAGCCGAGCGGTTCGAGGCGCTAGAGTCTGGAACCGAGCGACCGCTACGGCCGCAGGTTCGAATCCTGCCTCGAGCATGGATGTGTGTGGTGTCCTTAGTTAGGTTTAAGTGGTTCTAAGTTCTAGGGGACCGATGACCTCAGCAGTTAAGTCCCATAGTGCTCAGAGCCATTTTTGAATTTGTGCATTTGACACTTGGAATCCCCAGTGGTCCTAACTATCCGTTAGTTGTACGCTGTTTTCATGTTATAAGAGAATAGTAAAGCTGTAGCAGAATAAAAAGTACGACTTTAAACGCTTAAACTTGATGATAGGAGGAATCTTTCAAAACACAGAACGTATCATCTTAGAGAGGAGAGCATAAGGCTAAGCTCTGTCGATGGTAGGGGTTGCATGCGTGGAGTTTGGGAGGCGGTCGTAAATAAACAGGACGAGAGTGGAGATGTTATAACGTCACGGTTGTGTATCATCGAATGCGATGTTTTTAGAGCATAAGTAAATTTTCTGAAGTAGATGTCTACATCTGCAACTGTGTTTCCAGGGCTGGGTTGACGGCGGTGAGTTGTCGGGACTGCTTAAAACGGAAGTGCTTGCGAAGTATGGCAAACACACGTGAAACAAAAGTCGTTACAGTTTGCGCAATGACGGAGCCATGAGGGATGTATGGACACTCTCTTTCAAAAGGAGCAAATTCAAACCAAATGACTGCACAACCTACGCTGCAGAAATATACCAAAATCCTTGGGTTGGATGAAAATATGGATGTAGGCTATGTCGGTCGCAACATCTGAAACTATACGAATGGCGAAAATTTTTGACACGACAGAACGTCAGTCTCTAACCCACTGTTATGAATTTCCCCCACAAGTAATGTTTTCTGGTAGATCACGCTTCTCATCTCGATATTGTGTCGGTATCTGTGCTGGGTTAACCAAAACTCATAGAGTTTCAATCCGTGTAATATTACGGATAATATTTCTTAGAGCATAATTACACACATCACACATACTCCTGGAGAAATGGCCAGGAAACTATATGCTTGCCGCCAAACCGGTATTTGGTATTATGTGGAAGCAGCCCGCTAAATGAGCCACAGGCCAACAAGAACAGGAATTCGTCGTATTACTGTAATTCGGTCGTTTGTGAAAATAAAGAATTGTCAGGACAGCGTTTCTACCTGGTCACACGTAATAAGGATAGTCATCGCATTAACGCTGAGAGAACTGTATTACTACAAGTGTGATGCTAGCACAACAAGGAGATCGGTTGTTGAAATCAGTGCTTGATTCCGGCTGTAGATATTGTAACTGTCTGATTCAGTTGGTTTCGAACCTCAACAGGGCTGGGATGGAGCCATTCGTCATGTATAAGTCTACCTCTACAGTCCACAGTTTCAATACGTCAAAGAGTTGCGTATAACGCATTCAGGCACCGTAAACTAAAGTTTTGGTGGCCTTCGTTCTCGCGATCTACGCTGCCCAGCGACACGACAGAATTATATCGCTGACACAAACTTTTTCTTTTTATCGCCTTATCAGTGAATTAATTGTTGACGTGAATGCGGTCCTCCTCCTCTCACGTGCAGTGTGTAAAGGCCCTCGACGGATCGTTTTTTATCTGTTACCGTTTAACGAATCCAGTTTGTAAAAACAGAGGGAGAAGTAAAACAGTTTCTCAAACTGAGTTTAAATTTCGCATCTATAAGATGCCCCTCTTCAGGAACCACACGTTTGTCTGGCCTCTCAACACATACCCCTCCGTTGTGGTTGCACCTACGGTACGGCTATCTGTATCGCTGAGGCACGCAAGCCTCCCCACCAACGGCAAGGTCCATGGTTCATGGGGGGGGATCTATAAGAAACAGATCCCCCCCCATGAACCATGGACCTTGCCGTTGGTGGGGAGGCTTGCGTGCCTCAGCGATACAGATGGCCGTACCGTAGGTGCAACCACAACGGAGGGGTATCTGTTGAGAGGCCAGACAAACGTGTGGTTCCTGAAGAGGGGCAGCAGCCTTTTCAGTAGTTGCAAGGGCAACAGTCTGGATGATTGACTGATCTGGCCTTGTAACAATAACCAAAACGGCATTGCCGTGCTGGTACTGCGAACGGCTGAAAGCAAGGGGAAACTACAGCCGTAATTTTTCCCGAGGGCATGCAGCTTTACTGTATGATTACATGATGATGGCGTCCTCTTGGGTAAAATATTCCGGAGGTAAAATAGTCCCCCATTCGGATCTCCGGGCGGGGACTACTCAAGAGGATGTCGTTATCAGGAGAAAGAAAACTGGCGTTCTACGGATCGGAGCGTGGAATGTCAGATCCCTTAATCGGGCAGGTAGGTTAGAAAATTTAAAAAGGGAAATGGATAGGTTGAAGTTAGATATAGTGGGAATTAGTGAAGTTCGGTGGCAGGAGGAACAAGACTTCTGGTCAGGTGACTACAGGGTTATAAACACAAAATCAAATAGGGGTAATGCAGGAGTAGGTTTAATAATGAATAGGAAAGTAGGAATGCGGGTAAGCTACTACAAACAGCATAGTGAACGCATTATTGTGGCCAAGATAGATACGAAGCCCACACCTACTACAGTACTACAAGTTTATATGCCAACTAGCTCTGCAGATGACGAAGAAATTGAAGAAATGTATGATGAAATAAAAGAAATTATTCAGATTGTGAAGGGAGACGAAAATTTAATAGTCATAGGTGACTGGAATTCGAGTATAGGAAAAGGGAGAGAAGGAAACATAGTAGGTGAATATGGATTGGGGGATAGAAATGAAAGAGGAAGCCGCCTGGTAGAATTTTGCACAGAGCACAACATAATCATAACTAACGCTTGGTTTAAGAATCATGAAAGAAGCTTGTATACATGGAAGAACCCTGGAGATACTAAAAGGTATCAGATAGATTATATAATGGTAAGACAGAGATTTAGGAACCAGGTTTTAAATTGTAAGACATTTCCAGGGGCAGATGTGGACTCTGACCACAATCTATTGGTTATGACCTGTAGATTAAAACTGAAGAAACTGCAAAAAGGTGGGAATTTAAGGAGATGGGACCTGGATAAACTAAAAGAACCAGAGGTTGTACAGAGATTCAGGGAGAGCATAAGGGAGCAATTGACAGGAATGGGGGAAATAAATACAGTAGAAGAAGAATGGGTAGCTTTGAGGGATGAAGTAGTGAAGGCAGCAGAGGATCAAGTAGGTAAAAAGACGAGGGCTAGTAGAAATCCTTGGGTAACTGAAGAAATATTGAATTTAATTGATGAAAGGAGAAAATATAAAAATGCAGTAAGTGAAACAAGCAAAAAGGAATACAAACGTCTCAAAAATGAGATCGACAGGAAGTGCAAAATGGCTAAGCAGGGATGGCTAGAGGACAAATATAAGGATGTAGAGGCCTATCTCACTAGGGGTAAGATAGATACTGCCTACAGGAAAATTAAAGAGGCCTTTGGAGAGAAGAGAACGACTTGTATGAATATCAAGAGCTCAGATGGAAACCCAGTTCTAAGCAAAGAAGGGAAAGCAGAAAGGTGGAAGGAGTATATAGAGGGTCTATACAAGGGCGATGTACTTGAGGACAATATTATGGAAATGGAAGAGGATGTAGATGAAGATGAAATGGGAGATATGATACTGCGTGAAGAGTTTGACAGAGCACTGAAAGACCTGAGTCGAAACAAGGCCCCCGGAGTAGACAATATTCCATTGGAACTACTGATGGCCGTGGGAGAGCCAGTCCTGACAAAACTATACCATCTGGTGAGGAAGATGTATGAGACAGGCGAAATACCCTAAGACTTCAAGAAGAATATAATAATTCCAATCCCAAAGAAAGCAGGTGTTGACAGATGTGAAAATTACCGAACTATCAGCTTAATAAGTCACAGCTGCAAAATACTAACACGAATTCTTTACAGACGAATGGAAAAACTAGTAGAAGCCAACCTCGGGGAAGATCAGTTTGGATTCCGTAGAAACACTGGAACACGTGAGGCAATACTGACCTTACGACTTATCTTAGAAGAAAGATTAAGGAAAGGCAAACCTACGTTTCTAGCATTTGTAGACTTAGAGAAAGCTTTTGACAATGTTGACTGGAATACTCTCTTTCTAATTCTAAAGGTGGCAGGGGTAAAATACAGGGAGCGAAAGGCTATTTACAATTTGTACAGAAACCAGATGGCAGTTATAAGAGTCGAGGGACATGAAAGGGAAGCAGTGGTTGGGAAGGGAGTGATACAGGGTTGTAGCCTCTCCCCGATGTTGTTCAATCTGTATATTGAGCAAGCAGTAAAGGAAACAAAAGAAAAATTCGGAGTAGGTATTAAAATTCATGGAGAAGAAATAAAAACTTTGAGGTTTGCCGATGACATTGTAATTCTGTCAGAGACAGCAAAGGACTTGGAAGAGCAGTTGAATGGAATGGACAGTGTCTTGAAAGGAGGATATAAGATGAACATCAACAAAAGCAAAACAAGGATAATGGAATGTAGTCTAATTAAATCGGGTGATGCTGAGGGAATTAGATTAGGAAATGAGGCACTTAAAGTAGTAAAGGAGTTTTGCTATTTGGGGAGCAAAATAACTGATGATGGTCGAAGTAGAGAGGATATAAAATGTAGGCTAGCAATGGCAAGGAAAGCGTTTCTGAAGAAGAGAAATTTGTTAACATCCAGTATTGATTTAAGTGTCAGGAAGTCATTTCTGAAAGTATTTGTATGGAGTGTAGCCATGTATGGAAGTGAAACATGGACGATAAATAGTTTGGACAAGAAGAGAATAGAAGCTTTCGAAATGTGGTGCTACAGAAGAATGCTGAAGATTAGATGGGTAGATCACATAACTAATGAGGAAGTATTGAATAGGATTGGGGAGAGGAGAAGTTTGTGGCGCAACTTGACCAGAAGAAGGGATCGGTTGGTAGGACATGTTCTGAGGCATCAAGGGATCACCAATTTAGTATTGGAGGGCAGCGTGGAGGGTAAAAATCGTAGAGGGAGACCAAGAGATGAATACAATAAGCAGATTCAGAAGGATGTAGGTTGCAGTAGGTACTGGGAGATGAAAAAGCTTGCACAGGGTAGAGTAGCATGGAGAGCTGCATCAAACCAGTCTCAGGACTGAAGACCACAACAACAACAACAACAAGAAACAGATGATGCTATTAGCTTTTTTATTATATCTCGATAAGTGATGATTAAGATTCCGGCTTGACACGAGAGAAATCTTTCTAGCCAATATGCGTCTTCAAAACCATGGAGTGTAAATGCGTTCATTTTCCACCTCTTACCGCTTCGCTTACTCCGCACAACGTGTGTCATCAAGGTAAGCATTATAAAACATTATCACTTGCATTAATTGGCTTGTATAAAAACGTTTTGGCGGTATTTTTTGACGACATCTATACGTATTTTCTGGAAGGTTTTCTCACAACATCTCGTCCTCAGGAGTGTAGGGTGATGCCCACTAGAGGCAGCTGTGACGGAAGGCCAACCACGAACGCGCGGACTGCGAAACAGCACTGCCTGGATGAAATTAAAATGGTACGACTCGCCAGCGTGTCGGAGTGTGATTCACATGTACGAGTGGACACACATCTCGCAATTGGAGGACAAAGCGAGGTTCTGTTGCGGAGTGATTTTAAAAATTCGGTCGCTGCACCAAACACGGATTCACTCATATTTCGGTGACGAACTCTTGCGTATAAATTTATTTACCGTTTTCATTTACTTCACACAACCGCCATTACTCGTGGGAGAGTTAAAACTGCCAACAGTCAGGCGCTGCGGCAGCGACGAAGCTCTGTCGGCTGCAGGGGACGGAGAAATAACGGATTCAGCTTCTGTATTACTACTGCCTGCATTTGTGACTAACGTCTAAATGTGCTCTCAATCAGTACAGAGTAAGTATGCGGATCTGATGCTGGTTTCGTGATTCTGCATGCCCCATGCTGGCGTTCCAGTAACATGGCGGAATATAAGCAGAAGACTGTGCTCGGAGTCATTAAGTGACACATGAGTGGCGTACGTAAAAAGTGAATAATTTAAGAAGTGCTGGTTGAGCGAGGTTTGCCGTCCAGCGCCGTTATACAGACTGCAGCGTGAAACGCAATAATCTGAGTGCAGCAAGTAGAAGTATCTGCTCCGTGTTTTCGGTGCTACAGGAACGTAATTAAAATCTGACATACCGACGTCTTTACTTAAAATGATGACTAATTCACAGAATATGTATACGCAAGGGCAGCCTTTGGACTAATCAGTCTTCACGATGAGAGCAAGAACACACACACGTGTACCGTACTTAGCCCACGTACCACAGAGTACTTCTTTAGATACGAAGACGATCACATGTCCAGGTTTCATGTTTAAATATGTCTGAAAAAGGTAAAAGTAAATGAAGATGAGCCACTACTTAATAACCATAAGCATGTCGTAACAAATGTTCAAACCGACAACCATTTTCATGCTGGAATGGCGCCGTAAATATTCAACTGCGACCTCTAGTTCCTATTATCAAATTCCTTCTTTTGATGTTGTCTTTTTCTTCCGTGCTCTTTTGGACAAATTATTTTTCCCTGCTCTGTATAAGCCAGACGTGACGCGACAGAATGATGGTCCAATTCTCAGGAATCCAAAGAAAGTGCTCTAGAAACGCAGAGTTACGGAGATGCGTTGGTAGTGATTTGTAACTTTAAAATTCTGTAGTCTGTTAACTACGTAAAATGTAACGTGATACTTTTAACCAAGGAGCTACGATGTAAGATGTAAAACACGCTTCTTGATTACAAGAAGTCCTCTAATGAAGTAGTCCATGTCGTGACAAGAATGTGCGTCACGTTATTATGGGGCAACATACGAGACATTACAGCATCGGTACTGGTGAAACGGAAGACTGTGCACGGTTCCTCAACTGCCAAAACACTGAAAATTGAACAAAATGTTTAGCTGCGTTGGTCGCTTTGCTCCTGTCATAGTGAGTAAAGACGAAGTATTTTTATAGCTTCTGAGATGTGGAAGCGATGACTCAGACACCGATGAATAGTGTCACATCAACTGCTCTTTGTGTCTCGATATATGCCTGCGACACGATATGGAACCAGATAGTCCTCATTTCATCTCCTGATCAGAGGCAAACTATATTGATTTATTTACAGTATTAACTCTACAGAAATGTAGTGAATTTTGCCTCTAGTCTTCCATCAAGTTGTAGTTTCCATGTTTCCATTTTTGTACTGAGTAGTCGAGATGAACGGTGCGACAGAGACGACGACTGCACGGGACACAACATTCTGATGACGAAAATTTCGGAAACCGTTTTTCTCTAGTCACGTTCATTGTTTTAATATATAGCAGGAATGTGAAAGAGACTGCGGTAGAATTTCGAGATGGAAGACGCTACAGAAATATTGCTAACATGTTGCCAACAGAGGGCATGAGATCCATTTATCGTGGCGAAGAGAATGCCTTAAAAAGTATGTTTTGCGCTTATAACCCGGAAAGTAAAGCACAGTCGGATACGTATCCGCCATTCACACACTTTCAAAGTGTATTAATACCTACGCTAGAAAAAAAGAGACGTATTAGTGGGGAAAGAAATCGTCTCTTCAGAAAAGCATGGATCTTTTTGGAGTACTTAATGTATCATTATAGTGAGAAGCAATGAGGCCAGGCTAGCATATGTGACAGCGCAGAATCGTTCGTAATGAATGAGAGGCGAGTGTCGATGTTATGACGTCAACGTAGAGTCTCCGCTAGAGACGCCTGCCGTGGTGTTCAGTGAAAGAAATTCTGACAAAGAAACTGCTGAGATGATCACTAAGCTCCTGATAATTCGGGATAAAATAATAGCAACTTTTTCTTTTTCCGTTATCGTCACGACAATTGTAACACTTTTAATATGTAGAACGTAGGAGTAAAAATGTTAACCAGATGTAATCGCTTACCAAATGAAAGAAGGAGGTACCGATATCCGTACGTTTAAAAGCGTGCTTTCGGGCAGGGTGTCTTCAGCTTGCAAATAAAACACAGTTGTTGACAGATAATATGGTGGCAGACAGAAGACATCTATAACCTGCTGGAAAAGAACAGTGCTATTACGACAATTCGTGTGGGACTCTGTAGATAACATTTGAGGCAGCAGAATGTAATGTTTAAAGCGTTAAACAGATGTAATTCGTTACAAAATGAAAGTAAGAAGTACTCATGTTGCCTACTTCTCAAAACCAGTGTTCGGGTAGGGCATATTCCACTTGCTGAGAAAATGCAGTTATCGGCAAAGTAAACCAAAATACGTCCGGCAACATGCTGATAAAGAAAAGGAGAATACCCCAATTACCACATTCCAAATAGGAATCTGCAGACAGCATTTGAAGTAGCACAACGTAATGTTTAAAATGTTAACAAGATGTAATTACTTTTCAAATGAAAGAAAGGCGTAATCATTTCTTTAGCTTCCAAAGCCGGCTGTCGACTAGGGTACCGAAAAAATCCAGTCGATGGCAGGGTGAAAGATAGCAACCACAACACGCTCATTAACCGGCTTTAATAAAGTAGAGGTTTACTACATTCCTAATAGCAATATGTAGATAGCATTTGAGGTTGCAGAATATCATATTGAAATCTTTAATCAGATGTAATTCCTTGCCAAATGAAAGAAGGAAGTACTCATTTGCCCATATCTCAGTGCTAGGTTTCCAGCAGTTCATCTTTATTTGGAGTTAAAGCGCAGTAGATGGCAGAGTGAATGGGGGGAGCCAGAATACACTGGTTAACCTGCTGAGAAAGAACAGAACAACCACCCCGCTACAGGACAGGTCTATGGGCAGTTTGTTACTTGCATTTCTGCAATTTGTAAGTACTACGTATGCCTCAGATGATAAGCAACAATTTGGAATCGCTTATTATTTTTGTGCACTCCTTGATCAAGGTAGCTGTGTCGCTGGAAGATGTCCTCGTTTCAGTCATCCCTGGTGCGGAGCGAGGGGCGCTGGAGTTCCAGCGTCAGGGGGGTAGTTGTGAGTTAAGACGCCGAGCAGGGGACTCTGGGCAGTGCAGGCGTAAAGTTAAGAGCGCCTGCGTTTAAGTAAAGTGCTTTGTGTTTGAATGCTGTGAAACAGAGGAGAAAGATTCGGCTACTGATTTAGAATGAAATGAGACGTAAGGACATTAGAAAAGAGTATGAAGAGGAATGAAGTTTACATTTTTTATTTAGTGGCACTGCAGTCACGCGTGGTTAGATTCATGGATGAATTAGACAGCCACATCAAGGAAATTGAGATTTTTCATGAAAGATTGTTTTATTTTCACTGTAAGGATTTTTTCGTGTTTGTGAATTATCTGACCAAATTTGTGAGAGTAAGAGTTTGATACGAATGTTGCCCTCCCTCAATGTTAACGCGTTTTTTAACATGAATTTCATACAATTAATAATATATCAGATAACGTAAAACTAGTTTGTTGAAGTAATCCTCGATCCAAGTCATTTTCCTTCAAAGGGGTCTCTCACCCAGTGATGTGTATAAAATAGTTTACTTGCTGTCTGGAGCAAGCACCGCGTTTTCAAGCAGTTACATTACGAGGTGAGACATTTGGATTATTTGGTGAACAGCATTATTTGCAGACCACTAATGCAATGCTTTGCTATTATTAAAGCGATTAATAGCAACATTCAGGGTTTAATGAGTTTGCGCATTTTTGCAGTATGAACACAGTAACAGAACGTATTATCAAATTGGAAGAGATAAGAGACACGTGTTTGCAAGAAAAAGAACAACCGCAAGAGAATATGTACCATCCAACTCAGATAGTTTCACAGCAGTAACTATGGATCTCCAGTTACATTGATTAGTGATGCATATTGTAATAAATTCAATGCGAATAATTTGTGCCCTACATTTCAGATGTGTTATCACCCGTGGCTCTACCCTTCATTCGATCCCTGCGAAACCCTACATTTCAGCCGGATAATGCACGACCGCATGTTTCAGGTCCTGTCCGGGCCTTTCTAGATACAGAAAATGTTCGACTGCTGCCCTGGCCAGCACATTCTCCAGATCTCTCACCAATTGAAAACGTCTGGTCAATGGTGGCCGAGCAACTGGCTCGTCACATTTCGCCAGTCACTACTCTTGATTAACTGTGGTATCGTGTTGAAGCTGCATGGGCAGCTGTACCTGTACACGCCATCCAAGCAAGCTCTGTTTGACTCAATGCCCAGGCGTCTCACGGCAGTTATTACGGCCAGAGGTGGTTGTTCTGGTTACTGATTTCTCAGGATCTATGCACCCAAATTGCGTGGCAATGTAATTACATGTCAGTTCTAGTATATTTGTCCAGTGAATACCCGTTTGTCATCTGCAATATTAATGGCCAGTAGTGTACAATCCATTTAGTTTCGAACCTCAACACGGCACTGATAGAGGCATGCGCCGTGTATTTGTGTATCTCTATTTTGGTCGAACACACGACACGTGGTGTGTGTCCATAGTTTTACATGCGCCAACGAGCGGCGTCTAACGCAGTCAGGCACCGTACAATAAAGCTTCGGTGATCTTCGTTCTCCCGATCGGCGCTGCCCAGCTACGCGACAGAATAGTGTCTACGACACAAGCTTTTTCCTTGTCACCGGCTTTTCAGTGAATTAATTCTTGACCTGAATGCGGTCCTCCTCCTCTCTCGTGCAGTGTGTAAAGGCCCTCGACGTATCGTTTTTATCCGTCACCGTTTAACGAATGCAATCTGTAGAAACAGAACGTGAACAGCTGGACACAATGCCACGATGTAAAACAGGTTCTCACACTGAGTTTAAATTTTGCATCGTTAAAAAAAAAAAAAACAAATGATGCTGCCAACTTGATTATTACATGTTCACAAGCGGTGGCTAGAGATAATCCTACGTACATGATTAAGAGTTCGCCTTGAGTCCAGAGCAATTTTTCTAGCCATTATACGTCTGCAAACCTATGGAGTGCAAATACGTTCCAGCCCTTACCGCTATTCCTATTCCGCACAGCACGTGTCAGCCATGTGAGCATTATGTAACTATCGCGTGTGTTAATTGGCTCGGAGAAGAACGTTTTGACGGTATTTTCTGACGGTATCTACTCACGTTTTCCGGAAGATTTTCTCACACAATCAGCTTCTTCTCAGCAGTGTAGAGTAACATCAGCTGGAGGCAGCAGAGACAGTGAATGTGCCGGGTGCGAAACAGGGGCCGTGCGGATGCGTTAAAATGCTGGAACTGTCCAGCGACTGGAAGTGCGACTCACACGTGGCAATGGACGTGCATTTCGAAACTGGAGGGATTCGCGAAGCTGTGCTGTGGCTGGATTTTAAAAATGTAACGCTGCTTCAAATTTCGATTCACTCTCATTTCGGTGATGAACTCACGCACGTAAATTTCTTTATCGTTCTCCTTTACTTCATACAACCGCCATAACTCGCGGGAGAAATAAAACTGCCAACATTCCGCGATGCAAACAGCAACAATCAGTCGCTGAGGCAGCGACAAAGCTCTGTCGGTTGCAGGAGACGGAAAGTTAACGAAAAAATAAATTCAACGTATACATTACTACTATCTGCATTTGCGACTTACATCTAAATGTGCTCATAATCGGTACACTTTAGTTATGCGGATCTGACGCTGGTTTCGAGATTTTGTGTGTCGCGTGCTTCCGTTCTAATGACGTGGCAGAATATAGGCGGACGATCGGGCTGGGAGTCGTTCAGTGACATATGTGCAGCGTACGTAAAAACTGAATAATCAAAAAAAAAAACAATTTGATCAAAAGTGCAGGGCGGAAAGACAGTATGAAGATAGGAGTTTGAGTACCCCAACTAAGGGTCCCAAATGAGTATTTTCGGCGCTCCAGGAACATAATTAAAATCTGACATGGGGACGTCTTTTCTCAAAATGAAAGGTAAGTCACAGAAAATGTACGCCTGAACACAGTCCTTGCACTAGCCAGTCTTCAGAATGAGAACAAGAAAAAATTAAAAGATCACATACACTTTTGTCATACTTAGCCGACGTAGCAGATAGTACTTCTCTAGAAATGAAGACAATCATATATCCATGTTCAATGTTTCAAGGTGTCTTGAAAAGATTTAAGTAAATGAAAAATGATCCAAAAAATTAGTCACCACTTAATTAACGTAAGTATGTCGTAGCAAATAACATAATGATAATCGAATTCTCAAGAGTCCATAGAAAGTGCTGGAAACGGCAAAATGACGGAATGCGTTGGTAGCAATGTACTACTTTAAAATTAAGTAGACGGTAAGTACGTGGAAGAAAATGCGATACGTTTAACCATGGTGTTACTATGTAAGATGTAAAACACGTTTCTTGATTACAAAAAGTCCTCGACCGAAGTGGTAAATGTATAAATGTCGTGACAAAAGCGTCTGTCACATTATTATGGGGCAACATATGAGCCGCTACAGCATCGGTATTAATGAAACGAGAGACAGTGCACCATTGGTCAGTTCCCAATGCACTGACAATGAAACACAACTTTTAATGGCGTCGGTCGCATTGCTCCTATCATCGTGAGTAGAGACGAAATAATTTTATGGCGTCTGTGATGTGGAAGTGATGACTCAGAGACCGATATCGACTGCTCTCTGTACCTCGATGTATACTTGCGACACAGTAACACACGGATCCCAGTTGCCCTCATTTGTTCTATTTACTTACAGTTTTGACTGAAATGTGGTGAATTTTGCCTGAAGTCCTCCATATGGGTATCTGATACCTGCTGCAAGTTTCCATTGCTGGTACTGAGCAGTCGAGATGAACGGAACTACAGAGGCGAGGACAACACGGAACACAACATTCAGATTAGGAAAATTTCGAAAACCGTTTTTTTCTAATCATGTGGTTATATGTTAAACATTAATCGGCTGTGCTAGGGTCAACAAACGTCGATGTCCTGAACTTCATAAATTTTACACGCATGGTCTCTGCAATGCAGCTGTCCTTGACGAAGAGAACTCATCAGTCTTTGTGTAAGATGAAGAGGAGACATTAACAAACAGTGGAGAGTACGGATTCCTGACAGACGCCACTGAAATCATGATGTGGTGGAGAGGAGAATGGAAGTAGGAGAATGTTCAAAGTCTCGTGCACGGCCATTGAAGCGTTCATAGCAGATTTGTTAAGCGATCAGGATTACGATCGTTGTGGAAAGAAGTGAGAGATAGGCGCTGCTGCAAACACATCTCACCAAAAAATATCAGGCGTTTAGACATTGCGACAAAACTTCTCAGAGAGTGAACACACAGTCACACCGCTGTGCACAGAGTTAGGGGGTGTCTTGTCACCGGCCACTGTTTGCCGTGGCCCTTGGCCCTAAGCGAGAGGCTGGCTGTGACTGTAAGCACATTTCCAGGATCGATATAGCAGAGTTTGCGTGATAAGACAGAACTTCTATTGGCAGATCGGCTTGCAGAGACTGCCCTATGTACTACGTAGTAGCAGTCCTTCTGTTTGACGTTCACAGAAACAGACTGAGTACCAGACACGCTTCCCTACGTAAGTAAATTACTGGGAAATCGGAGGTTCGAATACTAGAGAACAATTTTATCGTCGCAAATGCACCACAGATGTGTTTGTCCCATATTGGGCAATGACGTCAGGAGAGTATGTAGATATACAAATCTCGCCAATGTGTGGTACAGCTTTGCGATGTCGACTGTTGAAACACGAAGCATAGCACCTCTAATAAGAGGAAATATAAATGACAGCTTTGGTTTTCGTGGTCATCAAAAAAATTGCGGGGTCGTTTTGATATACGAGGCCTGTTCAGAAAGTAAGCTCCGATTGATTGCCAAATTGAAACCACAGTGAACATCAGAAATGTTTTACTTGTAACAATTAGCTACACCTTTCAGCTACGTCTCTACGTAGTCGCCGTTCTGACTTAGACTTTTGTCATAGCGTTGTACCAACTTTTCAATAGCCTCATCATAGAAGGCAGCCGCCAGTGCTTTCCGCCAATTCTCCACGCTGGCCTACACCTCGTTGTCTGTGTCAAAATGTTGTCTTCAAAGACAGCGGTTCATGTGACCAGAGATGAATCTCAGGGGGAGACAATTGCGGACTGTATTGTGGGTAATCTCACATTTCCATTTGAAAACGATGCAGGAGCATCTTCATTGCCCCTGCAAAATGCGGCTGAGAATTGTCTTAAAGAAGAAACAGCACGACAGTTATGTAATGTTAGCTGCATAGCTTCAGGCGAAATTTCTCACCAGGCCCTCGTACTTGGCGGCAGACACTATTTTCTAGACATCTTTACGCACTCACTGCGAGCTCAGAAATGAGAAGATCGACGTGATGCTAACTGGGGTTATACTAGAGACACTACCCAACACATCTGTGCAAAGCTTTATCGGATTTTCATAGTCGTTTCCATTTCGCGACCGATCGGAGCTTACTTTCTGAACGCCCCTCGTATATCAAGAATGTGAAACCGACTACGGTAGAATTTCGAGATGTACGACGCTACAGGAGTAATACCAGCATGTGGCCAACAGAGATCACGTGAGGCGAACACAAAGCCATGAGGAGAATATGTTTTGCGCTTGTAGCCAGGTGAGTTAAACACGATCGGACAGATACCTACCATTTACAAGCTTTCAAAGCGTGTTAATATCTATACTAACAAAAAGAGTCGTATTGAATGGGGAAAAAAATAATATGTCCAGAAAAGCGTGATCTTTTTAGTGTACTTAATGTATTGTTCAAGTGACAGGCTAAAAGGCCCTGCTCACTCGATTCCAGGGCTAGCATATGTGGCAGTGCAGAACTGTTCGTAATGAATGAGACGCCAGTCTGGATGTTAGGACGTCACCATAGGGTATCAGCAAGAGACGCCTGCCGTTGCCTTTAGTTAATGAAGTACTATCCAAAAATAAATAAATAAATAGAATAAAAATAAACTACACAGATACTCACTAAACTCTTGATAGTACGAGATAAAATATTAAAAACTTTATCTTTTCGCGTCGGAATGGAAAATGCCATAACAAGGACAACATATCAAACAGTCAGCTCCTAGAAAACGAGTAAGGCCAGAATAATTACATGTAGGCGACAGAGTTGGAAACGATTACATACAAACGGCTGAGATGTTTTTAGAGTGTACCGAAGCTAGCGCCAGACGAAAAGTAAGCCCTCGAAATTCCTTAACTTCCTACAACGACGGAGCTGCTCGGGTGCTGAATGTATTGTCTTAGGGTGGCCAATAATAGACCAAGCTCTGTCGGTTCCAGAATACTTGCAAACTATAATAACCAGTTTTCTAGGCTAGCAAATTCGTCTCAGATGCTGGTTTGACGGCGGTGAGTTTTCTGCACTGCTAATGGTGCATTTCCTTGCCGAGGGCCAAAAAAAAACACATGGGGAAACAGTGAAGATATTACGAAACTTGAATATGTTTAGGGCGACAATGCGACAAAACAGTAATAAATGTAAATATTCGCTGCAGTGTTTTAGGCAAAATTAATTACCTTATTTATATTCAGGTACAACCAAGCGACATCAGTTCCGTGAACAGACAGGCAGCAGAGATGACAAGGTGCGGCAGCGACTTCTACCGGCACGCCGGCTGTTGTCTTAGCGTCGAGGAGCTACAAAGGATCTGCGAGACCTGATGACGTTTCAAGCATGGTGGAAGCAGCGTCGCAGACATCGTCACCTTGTTTACCGTTTTAGTTAGTTTGACGGGGGAGGGAACCAAACAGCCAGGTCATCGCATTAGGGAGGGACGGGGAAGGAAGTCGGCAGTGCCCTTTCAAAGAAACCATCTCGGCATTGACCTGAAGCGATGCAGGGAAATACGGGAAACCTAAATGAGGATGGCCGCATGCGGGTTTTAACCGTGGTCCTCCAGAATGCGAGTCCAGTGTGCTAACCGGTGCATCACCTCGTTCGGTCTACCGTTTTAAGCACATTCATTTTATCGAGGAATGAGTGCGGAGCTCTCGAGATTGCGGGCAGCACGTCATGTGTAACGGTGCCGGATGACAAAACATCGCTCCAACAACACTGCTTACGTTTGCTTTTTCTCACATACGTCACTGAATGACTTGTAGAAGAGACGTCCGCCTATGTTACTCCACGCCACTCGAACGCCAGCACGGGTTCCACAAAATCGTAAAAGCAGCGTCGGATTCACAATGACACGGTACTGACTTTGAACGCATTTAATCGCGATCGCAGACCGTAGAAATGTAGAAGGTTGGGTTTATTTTTCCGTTAATTCTCCGTCTCCTGCGGCCCACAGAGCTTTGTCGCTGCTTCAGCGACTGATTGTTGCTGCTGGCGCTCCACAATATCGGCAGTTCATAACATTCTATTCTCGCGAATGATGGCGGTTTTATGGAGAAAATGAAAAGGGGAAAAAATTATAACATATGCACAATCACCAGTGAAACTTTACGTTTATCCAAGTTGTAAGCGAGTAAACTTTTAAACTGTAAATTACCTGGGTGGGGCATACCTAACTGTATGTAGTCTATACAAACCAGCATTTAGAGTTAGGTCTTCTACACACAAACCCGATAAGGTATAGTTCTGTCCAATCGAAATTACGCGTCGTAGTCTTCAATGGAAAATGCTACTGACTTCTACTAATGACTTGTGGTGTCTTGCTTGTATAACACCTCCACCTTTCGACATCATACGATTGTGTACTACTTTACACACCCTGTCCGCACATAAAAGCACTGCAATATTTCGCAGTAGTAATGGGCGAACTATAAAGATTTATCGCTTCTTAATTATCATGTCGGCATTCTCATACGTAATGTGAGCTTCGAGCACCGGTTTGTTAACATGCAGTGATAACGTTTTATTGCTGTGAAATAGCCGTTAAAACTCGATTGCAGACGTGGAAAGCGAATCGCAAAAGTCGTCGTTCGTTCCAACAGAAACTACCTACCGCATTCATCACTTCTTTGTTTTCATTGCTTTAACAGAATCCCAGTTACTCCGGAGTAACTCTGGACGTAACTGTCTTCATTCTGTGGCGCCAACAGCAACAGCGACAGAGCTCTGTGCTCTGCAGTAGACGGGGACTTAACGGAAAGATAAACTCGGCTTCTACATTACTATGATCTGCATTTGCGATTAATGTCTGAGTGTGCTTACAACCAGTACAGTGTCACTATGCGAATCTGGAACTGGTTTCGTGATTTTGTGGATCGCGTGCTGGCTTTCCAGAGACGTGGCGGAACATAAGGGGGACAACCTGGCTGGGTGTCATTCAGTGACATACGTGTAACGAACGTATGAACTGAATAACTTAAACAGTGCTGTTTGAGCGAGTTTTGCCATCCAGCACCGATATACAGGGCGTGCAGAAACCATTTGACCAAGATTGCAGGGAGGAAGGACAGCCTGTAGCATAGGAATTTGTGTATGGCAACTAAAAGTCGTAAATGTATATTTTCAGTGGTGCAGGAACGTAATTGAAATCTGACATACGGAGGTCCTTGTTCAAAATGATAGGTAATTTACATAAAATGTATACGTAAACAGAACGTTCGGACTAACCAGTCGTCACGATGGGAACAAGATAAATTTAAAACATCACTAACACGTCTAGTACTTCTTCAGGAATGAGGACACACACATGTCCATGTTTCTTGTTTGGATATATCTCAAAAAGGTCAAAATTAGTGAAAAATGAGGCACCACTTAGTTAACATGAGTATGTATAGAAAATGCTCAAACTGACCACCGTTTTCACGCTGGCATAGTGGTTCAAAGATTTAATTGCGACCTGTATTTTCTATACTCAGATTCCTTCATTTGATACTGTCTTCGTCAGATTGGTTTTCCGCGCCCTGTGTATGCCACACGATGCATTACACTCTGTTGTTCGAATTCTCACGAGTCCAGTACACTTAATCTTTGGTAGAAAGTGCTAAGAACGGCAAAATAGCGGGAATACGTTGGTAGCGACTAGTAATTTTAAAATTCAGTAGACAGTAACTACGTAAAAGGAAATGTGACACTTATAACAAAGCACTACTGAATTAGACGTGAAATACGTTTCTTGATTACAAAAAGTCCTCTAGTAGAGTGGTGCACGCAGAAATGTCGGACAAGAGTGTCTGTCACGCTATTGTAGGGCAACGCATGAGGCCCCACAGAACAGGTATTAGTGAAAGCAAGCACCGTTGGTCGGTTGCCAAAGCGTTTAAAATTAAAGACGAAATAAATTTATACCGTCTATGATGTTGAAGTAATGTTTCGGAGCAGCATGAATACGGTGAAATTGATTACTCTTTCTTAGTTCGATATATATCTACGACACAAGAACGATACTCTATGGAACCAAGTAGACCCTACTCCTTATCCTGACCAGAGGCAAACACTATTCTACTTATTAACTGTTTTGATTATACTGAGCTACGGTCGCAGGTTCGAATCCTGCCTCGGGCATGGGTGTGTGTGATGTCCTTAGGTTAGTTAGGTTTACGTAGCTCTAAGTTCTAGGGGACTTATGACCTAAGAGGTTGAGTCCCATAGTGCTCCGAGCCATTTGAACCATTTTTTTCATTATACTGAAATGTTGTGAATATTGCTTCTAGCCCTGCATCAAGGTGGGCTAACAGAATCGGATACCTGCTGCGAGTTTCCATGTTTGTACTGAGCAGTCAAGATGAAAGGCGCGACACAGACGGCGACCACGCGGGACACAACATTGGGATGACCAAATTTCGGAAACCACTTCTCTGTAGTCCTGTTTACATGTTAAACCTTAATCGATTCTACTAGCCGGAACGAACGTCTGCGGTACGTTCCAAGATTCATACGTTTCAGACCCATGGTCTCCGCTGAGCAAACTATCGACGATGAAACGAACTTGGTGGTGTTTTCGTATTGTGAAACGAAGAGGTCAACAAGTAATGTAGAGTACGAATCCCTTACGGACGCCAGTGAAAATATAAGTTGGAAGAGTATGATGAGGTCAGACGTAAGGGGATGTTCAAAAGTCTTATCCAGGCCCACTACATCGTTAGCGGCTCCTCTGTTAACCGACCAGGGTTACGCTGGTTGTCGAAAGAAATGCGAGGCGGGCACTGGTGGAAGGGTTTTGCACCTGAAAGGATTAGGCGTTTAGGGATGGCCAGAAAACTTGTGATAGGGTAATCAATCAGTGTTGTGTGATGGAGAGAGGTTGGCTGTGGTTATAAGGACATTTGCAGCATCGAAACTGCAGTGTTTCCGTGATAAGACAGAACTGCTATTGGCAGATCGATCTGCAATGACAGCCCTATGTGGAATGTATTAACAGTCCTACTATTTTACTGTCAAAGAGACGATTTGAAGACGTCACGCACATCCCTAAATATGTATATTACCAACAAATCAGAGATTCAAACAGTAGACAATAATTCTATGATAGCAAATTTCCCGCAGATGTGCTTGTCCCACACTGGGGAATGATTTAGAAAGAGTACACAGATATACAAATCGCACTGACTTGTGGGACAACTCTGCGATGCGACACGAGCGACAGCACATTCAATAAGAGGAAATCAAAATGATAACTTTTGTTTCACGTGATAATAAAAAAAATTGTCAGAGTGTTTTAATAAATGGCAGGAATATGAAGGACACTACGGCAGAATTTCGAGGTCGGCCTAGGGTACGGAAAATAGTGTGTGTCCAAAGTTTTACACTGGCCAACGAGCGGCATATAACGCATTCAGGCACCGTGAATGAAGCTTTGGTGGCGTTCGATCACGCGACCGGCTCTGCCCAGCAACAGGACAAAAGAATATGGATGACACAAAGTTTTTATTCTAATTTTCTACCGCCGTTTGTCTTGAACGTGATCTTTGTTCTCATAGATGCAGTGTGTGAAGGTCCTGGATAGATCTTTTCTTTTTTTTCAGTTGCCTTTTACTAATGGAACGTGTATAAGCACAGAAGCAACTGCTGGACACATTGCCCCAAGGAAGGAAACAGTTTCTCACACGGCGTTTAAATTCCGCATCGGTACAAAACAGATGATATTGTCGACTGTTTTTATTACTTTTTCACAATCGATGCCTGTTGACAAAATACACGTTGATAATACATATATGATTAAGATTTCGCCTTGACTCAAGACGAATTTTCTAGCCGTTGCAAGTCTCCATAATCTTGGAGCGTAAAAATACGTTACAGCTCTTACCACGCATCGCGTGTCATCCAGGTCAGCACAATAAAGCAGAATCAAATGCGTTACCTGGCACGGATAAATATGTTTTGGCGGTATATTTTGACGATTTCCATACGTGTTTTCTTGAATATTTTCTCACACAACCTCCTCCTCCTCCTCCTCAGAAATTTAGGATACCATCAGCTGGAGGCAGCTGTGACAGAAGGCCAACCATGAACGTGCGGACTGAGAAATAGCAGTGTCCGGATGCATTAAAATAGTGCAACTAGCCAGCGACTAGGAGTTCAAAAATGCCTCTGAGCACTATGGGACTCAACTGCTGTGGTCATAAGTCCCCTAGAACTTAGAACTACTTATACCGAACTAACCTAAGGACATCACACACATCCATGCCCGAGGCAGGATTCGAACCTGCGACCGTAGCGGTCGCGCGGTTCCAGACTGTAGCGCCTTTAACCGCTCGGTCACTCAGGCCGGCCCGACTAGGAGTGTGATTATGACATGTGGGAATGGTTACGCATCTCGTAAATGGCAGGCGACGCGACGTTCTTCTTAGGGCATATTCGAAAAACTTTTCCCGCTTTCCTTTGGGCCAGGAAACCGCCGTCACTGGCGAGGGAGTGGACCTGCCGACATTTCGGAGCGCCAGCAGCGACAGTCAGCAGCTGAGGCAGTGGCAAAGCTCTGTCGGCCGCAGGGACGGAGAACTGGCGGAAAAATGTATTCGGCTTAACTGTGTATAGAAGAGTGGCAGGGGTAAAATACAGGGAGCGAAAGGCTATTTACAATTTGTACAGAAACCAGATGGCAGTTATAAGAGTCGAAGGGCATGAAAGGGAAGCAGTGGTTGGGAAAGGAGTGAGACAGGGTTGTAGCCTCTCCCCGATGCTATTCAATCTGTATATTGAGCAAGCAAATAAAGGAAACAAAAGAACAATTCGGAGTAGGTATTAAAATCCATGGAGAAGAAATAAAAACTTTGAGGTTCGCCGATGACAGTGTAATTCTCTCAGAGACAGCAAAGAACTTGGAAGAGCACTTGAGCGGAATGGACAGTGTCTTGAAAGGAGAATATAAGATGAATGTCAACAAAAGCAAAACGAGGGTAATGGAATGTAGTCGAATTAAGTCGGGTGATGCTGACGGAATTAGGTTAGGAAATGAAACACTTAAAGTAGTAAAGGAGTTTTGCTATTTGGGGAGCAAAATAACTGATGAAGGTCGAAGTAGAGAAGATATAAAATGTAGACTGGCAATGGCAAGGAAAGCGTTTCTGAAGAAGAGAAATTTGTCAACATCGAGTTTAGATTTAAATGTCAGGAAGTCGTTTCCGAAAGTATTTGTATGGAGTGTAGCCATGTATGGAAGTGAAACATGGACGAAAGATAGTTTGGAGAAGAAGAGGATAGAAGCTTTCGAAATGTGGTGCTACAGAAGAATGCTGAAGATTAGGTGGGTAGATCACATAACTAATGACGAGGTATTGAATAGAATTGGGGAGAAGAGGAATTTGTGGCACAACTTGACAAGAAGAAGGGACCGGTTGGTAGGACATATTCTGAGGCATCAAGGGATCACAAATTTAGCATTGGAGGGCAGCGTCGAGGGTAAAAATCGTAGAGAGAGACCAAGAGATGAATACACTAAGCAGATTCAGAAGGACGTAGGTTGCAGTAGGTACTGGGAGATGAAGAAGCTTGCCCAGGATAGGGTAGCATGGAGAGCTGCATGAAACGAGTCTCATGACTGAAGACCACAACAACAACTTTGTATAATATTTTGCACTTGTGTTTTAGGCAAAAATATTTAAAGTACTGTTATCAACGCTAAACTGAGAGATGCAAACTTTTTTATTTCATACAAAGGCTTTACGTATTCTGCCATCAAAGGGGCCGCACAGATCAGATTTTGCGACAGTAATTACAACCTGGACGGCAGCTGTAGTCCAGAGCAACTAGTCGAATCATTTACGTCCCGGCGCGGGGAAACAGAGTCGCAGACATCGGCATGTTCCCTGGCAGCACGACGGCAGTGATACGGTACCCAAAAAAAAGGGGCGATGGACCTTTATGAAATAATCCTGAACTGCCACTAAAGTTTACCTCGGCATGAACACGGACAGCGTCTGAAGCAGGAATGCCGTGCGAGCAACTCCCTTCCCAGTTGTAACGAAATTCTCGGACCACAGCAGGTTTCGTGGCAATTTATAAACACCGCGTCATTTTAGTTGTTCGTTTATCTCGTACTGACGAATTACAGAGGTGTGACGCGGAGAGAAATGCGATTACGATGACGAGCTGCAGGCTTTTCTTAGCTGCGGCGTAATCGGAGGAGCGTAACACTTCTTATCGTGTTTTCTGTTGATTAAGGAGGACAACACTGTGCTCTTTTATTCTGCAAGTTTTGATATTTACTTCGAAGCATCGTTCTGAACGAAACAAAAGTAGTAGGCGACATTCACTGAAATGTTCAGAGTACCTGTGACGCTACCTATGTAGAGTCAGATAGATGAAAGATTCTAATAGTGCACAGTAGTTTCGACTCAGTGACTGCGTTTGCCCTAATTGGGACATGGTTTCCAAAGAATTGCATTACATATACGGCGTGTGCCAATTTGTAGTACAGATTCCTAGTAGTATGGACTTTTCGGACACGTCGAGGAGCGGACACCAAACTTCGTAGCAGAACCTTGAAATGAAAAATTTCTTCTCTATTGTCATCAAGGCGACTTTCATACTGAGCTGATACGTGGCTGGAATGTGTAAGAAATCACAGTACTACTTCGCAGAGGAAGAAGCAAACTACAATGAAAAATCTTTGGCAACAAAGGCTGTGCGATTCGACTGTCGATGCAGAAAACAAAGCGACGGAAATCTGTGCGTTTGGAACTTGTAATCCCTGTTTTCCTAGCGATCGACTAGATGTACGCCATTTATATGTTTGGTAGTATATTAAAGCAGTAGCAGTACACCATTTAGATGCTAAAACTTCATAATAGGACAAATCTTTCGCAATACTAAACGTATCGTCTTAGTGAGAAGACTGTAAGGCCGAGCTCTGTGGAAGGCAGGGGCTGCACTTGTGACGCTGCAGAGTCGGCCGAGATAAACAGGGCGAGTGTGTCCGTGTTGTGACGTCACGGTTGTGTACCACGTAACGAGGCCTGCCGCGATGGGTACAGAATGTGCGTACACTTTCCAAAGTAGGTGTCTACATCTGCATATTATCCGTTTCCCGGGCTGCGTGGGCGGCAGTGAATTATCAGCGCTGCTTACTATGCAAGTGCTTGCAGACCGTCACAAGCGCACGTGAAACAAACGTCGTTACAGTCTGCCCGGTGGCAGAGCACTGAGGAATGTTTGGACACACTCTTTAAAAAGGGAGAATTTTAACCCAAGTGACTCCACAAGCTACGCACCAAACCAGCTTCAGAATCGTTGCATAGGTAGAAAGTAGGCATGCGTGTCGGTCGTCAGGTCTAAAACGCTACGAATGGCGAAGATTTTGAGACGACAGGATGTTAATCTCTAACTCGGTATATTAATGTCTTCCATCAGTGACGTATTCGGTACATCACGCTTCATATCTCGATACTGTGTCGCTACCTGTACTGGATTATGCAGGGATCATAGACTCGTATTCTGTGTAAATTTGGACATCACGGATGTTAGTTCTTAAAGCATAACAACACACCTCACACGTACTCCCGATGAAACGGCCACAAAACTATATGCTTCCCGCCAAACCGATTCTGTGGAAGCGGTCAGCTAAATGAGCCACATTCCAACAAGAACAGGAATTCGTCGTATTACTGTATTCTGTCGTTTGTGAAAATAAAGAATTGTCAGGGCAGTGTTTGTAACGTTTGATGTCGTTTCACGTGGCCAACTGCAATAAGGACAGTTATCGGCTTAACACTGCGAGTCTTGGGGAAATTAGCTCGACTTCATTACTACGTGTGTGATACTAATACAACAAGGAGATCAGTTGTTGAAAACAGTCCTTGATTCTACCTATAAATGCTGCAGAATGAAGTTTTTATAAATACTGCAACTGCCTTGGTTTCGAACCACAACACAGCAAGGATAGATGCACGTGCCTTATATATGTGTATCTCTATGGCCTAAGGTATGAAACGTGGTGTGTGTCCGCATGCGCCAAAGAGCAGCGTATAACGCAGTCAGGCACCGTAAAATAAAGCCTTGGTGACTTTCGTTCTCGCGATCATTGCTCTCCAGCGACATGACAGAGTAATATCGCGGACCGAAGATTTTTTGTTTTTATCGCCTTTCCAGTAAATTAGTTGTGACCTTCACTGCGGTTCTCGTCTTCGCATATGGAGTGTGTAAAAGCCGACGATAGATCTTTTTTCTTATCCGTTAACAGATCCGAACGCAATCTGTAGAAACGGAAGGACAACAGCTGGACACATTGTACGAAGCAAAACACGTTCTGACACTGCGATTATAATCCGCGTCGATCGAAACACAACGACGCTGTCAACTTCTTTATTATGTCTTGACAATCGATGGGTGGTGACTACATATCTGCTAATCCTATGTACGTGTTTAAGGTTTCGCCTTGACCCGAGAGGAATTTTTCTAGCCATCATACGTCTTCAAAACCGTGGAGCTCCATCCCTTATCGCTACGCATACTCCGCACAACGCATGCCATGCAAGTGAGCATAATAAAAGTATCACATGCTGTAATTGGCTTGGATAAAAACGTTTCGACGGCATTTTTTGACGATTAGTATACGTGTTTTCGGGAAGATTTACTCACAGAATCTCCTCCTTCTCAGGAGTGTAGGGTAAGATCAGCTGAGACAGAAGGCTATCCATGTAGGTGCGGAGTGCGAAACAGCACACTCCGAATGCATTACAATGGTACAACTGCCAGCGACTAGGAGTGTGATTCACATGTGGGAATGGACACGCATCTCGCAATTGGCGGCAACACAAGATTCTGCTGTTGCTAAATATTAAAAATTCAGTCGCTGTACCAATTAAGGATTCACTATCGTTTCGATGACGAACACTTGCATATATATTTTCCTCCCGTTTTCGTTTATCTCAGAAAACCGCCATTACTCGCGGGAGAGCTAAAATTAACACCGATCCTCGTGGTAGCAGCAACAATCAGTCACTGAGGCAGCGACAAAGGTCTGTCGGTTGCAGGAGAACGGAAGACTAGCGGAAAAAGAAATTCAGCTTCTACATTACTACTGTCTACATTTGTGGTTAACTTTTAAATTTGCTCACACACTGTACAGTGTAATTATGAGTATCTGATGCTGGTTTCACGGTTTGTGTGTCGCGTGCCAGCGTTCCAGTGACGTAGCAAAATATAGGTGGACGATCGGCGTGGGAGTCATTGAATGACATGCGCAGCGTATGTAAAACATTAAAAATTTAAGCAGTGCTGATTCAGCGAAGTTTGCCATCCCGTATCGTTGTACAGGGTACATAGAAAATATATGATGAAAAGTGTAGCCTGGAAAGGCTGCATGAAACACAGAAATTTGAGAATAGCATTTAGGCGTCGCAATTTGCACATTTTCGGCGGTACCGGAACGTAATTAAAATCTCCCACACGGGCATCTTGGCACCAAATGATGGTTAATTTACCGAAAATGTATACCTATGAGATGATCGATAAAAATAAATGATTGATTGCAGCGGATACAAGAAGACTTGGTTGCCAAGTGACGTCACACGTCAGTGTGGTCTGCAGCCGTCTCTAAACGCCCCTCAGCCGCTGTCGTCACCATTAAGACGTCACGGAAGACTCAGCTGTCACGACAGCCCTGTGATGACAGACATCTATAGCTACGTCTTTCTACTTTTTTGCTTGTTTATCGTTGTTGCCGAGAAAACTGCCGCATTCATTCACGCAATTTGGTAGGCCTACGTAATTGAGGTTGGAAGTTCACATATGAATTACATGTAGAGGTAATGACAAAATCACTCATGTATCGCAACAGGAAATGCTCTGGCTGGGAATATTGTTTCCTGGGTCATAGCGTGCTAGACACAAGACTACTATCTCACGTGAGCGTTTTGCTCGTTCGTTACGTAAGGAAGATACAACAGTAGGAATAGTAACAGTCAACTTCGTCACGAATTACAGGCTTAATTATGTGTAGCTCATAAGAAATAGTCTGATTCAGTTGTGTGTAAAATGAAATGTGGCAAAGACGATAACTTTTAGTGAGTTTGTCCGTTGCGAGCGTAACTTTAAACTTTGATTTTTTTAATAGATAAAACTCTTTACCTTTTAAAATTGTCGTCGCATTAAACTAAAAAAAAGTGCTGTCTGACTGCTAGCTGCCGCGTTCGTTACTTCTTTCTGTTTTCATTTCTTTAATAGAATCCCAATTACTCCAGTTAAAGTCAGAATCTAACTGCCATCTTTCCGTGGCGCCTACAGCAACAATCGACCGCTGATGCACCAACAGAGCTCTGTGGTCTGCGAGATATGGAGAATTAACGGAGAGATAAACTCGGCTTCTATATTACTACGATCTGCATTTGCAGAACGTGTATACGTAAACAGAATATTTGAAGAACAGGATGTTTCGTTTTTCAATATCTCATAAAAGAGCCAAAATGAATGATGGGTAAGCATCCACTTAATTAACATAATTATCTGTAGCAAATGTTTAAACCGACCACCATCATCATGCTGACATAGCGCCTAAAATATTCACGTGCGACCTATGGCTTCTATATTGAGATTCTTTCATTTGATGCCGTCCTTGTGCCCTACACTTTTGGTCAAATTGTGTTTCCGCACCCTGCGTATGCCAGACGAGGCGTGACAGAGGGTTGGTCGAATTCTCTAGAGTCCAGTACACTTAATCTTTGATGGAAAGTGTGAAAAACGGCAAAATGACGGAATGCGTTGGTAGCAATTTGTAACTTTAAAATTCAGTGGATGATAACTATGATACGTTTAACAAAGGGGCTAAGGAAATAGATGTGAAATACGTTTCTTGATTACAAAATGTCCTCAGGTAAAGTAGTAACTGTACAAGTGTCGTGACAAGAGTATCAGTCACGCTATTATGGGGCAACACGTGAGACCGCACAGAGTCAATATCAATGAAAGTAAAGACTACGCACCGTCGGTCAACTACCAAAGCATTGAAAACGAAGCAAAATTTTTAACTGCGTTGGTCACATTGTTACCATCAACGTGAGTAATGGCGGTACTCTTTTCTATCGTCTGTGATTCGGTATTGATGACTCAGAGGCTGTGGAATACGGCGATATTAACTTCTCTTTGTATTTCAATAAACATCTGAAACATATGGACAACAATCTATGGAACCACGTAGACCTCGACCAGAATTTAATATTTTCTATGATTTAACACCTAGCCTGGTTACTGAGCAGGTAAGGTGTACGGTACGACAGATATGACGTTTACACGGGACACAACATTCACAAGACGAAACTTTGGGCAACTGCTTTTCTCTAGTCATGTTTGCATATGAAACGTTAGTCCGAAGAAGCCTCTATTTTGTGAGCTTCATAACAATTACGCTCATAGCCTCTGCAATGCAACTATCCTCGGTACAGCGAACTTTTCGGTGTCTCCCTAATATCGAGAGGAGACATTAACAAATGGTGGAGGGTACGGACTTGTTACGGACGCCAGTGAAAACATGGGGAGCAGGAGGAGGTTGCACATAAACGTGTGTTCAAAAGCATCCACGTCCGTTAAAGCGTTGGAAGGTGCTGTACTGAGCAACAAAAGTTACGTTTACTGGTGCACGGTTGTGAACTAAGTGTAGATACAGGTTGCGCACTTATTTCTGTTGCGGCTTTGTGGTACCAAGTATTCAAACACGATAGAGAATGGCCAGCATACTTGACAACAGGTTACAAAAAGGATAACTTTACGTGTTTCCACATTGTCAAGAAGACGAGTACTGGCCTGTTTTTATACACGACCGGAATGTACAGGAGACCACAGCACCACTTCCGGGAAGAAGATGTCACAGCGATGTAAACATGTCGTCTACTCGGCTCGCGCGATCCTTTTGCACAATCACCAGACAGAGCGATTAATAATTATATTAGCTGGCAGCTGTAGCTAGCAGAGTTGAAACCAGTCGGAAAGATGTCCGCCGTTTACGTTTTCAAGGTGTATTAAGCGTATAGTAGAGCAAAAATTAGACACATTGAAATAGAAAAAAATTGTTTCTTCAGTACTTTAGTAATAAGAATGTGAGGCCAGGGTCACTAGATTACAGGCGTGGCTTGTTTGCCAGTGCAGGATCGTCGGTAATGAATGACTCGCGAGTGTCGATGTTGCGACGTCTCCACAGTGTATCAGCAAGAGACGCCCTCCCCAGACCTGAACATGTGTAACACAACTGAAGCGAAGGGAACAGTCAATTCTGGGAAGCGCGCCATATTTCTAACATTTTCCCTCGTTTGCCACTTGCCTCATCTAAGTGTAATACTTTGCCTAGCGTTTTACGTAAAAATATTTAGAGTACTGTTACCAACAAAAAATATAGGAATACAGACTTTTGTATAAGAAAAGGGCTTCACATTTTTCTGTCGTCAGAGATGCCGCAAAAATCAGATTTCCCAAAAAAAAAATTCAATTTGTGCAGCGGCTATTCTACGGGGCAGTTGGTCGAATCATTTGCGTCCGGACGTGGGGGAGCGGCGTCGCAGACGTCGACACCTCGTCTGGCAGCACGACGACAGGAGGCGAATCTTTCTAAAGTAATCCTGAACAGATACAAAAGTTTAACTCGGCAAGAGCACGGACAGCGTCTGACGCAAGAATGGCGTGGCGAGCCACTCCGTTCCCCTTTGTAACGGAATTTTAGGCGCACAGCTGTTTTCGCAACAGTATATTGTAAACACTGCGTCATTTGAATTGTCCGTTTATCTGATTCTGACGAATTGCAGGGCGGTGAACTGGAAGGAACTGCGATTACGATGAGAAGTTGAAGGTTTTTCTTAGCTGTAGATTAATCGGAAGAACGTAACATTTCTTATCGTATCTTCTGTGGATTAGGGGAGACCACACTATGCTGATTCAGTCTATTCACCAATGCGATGAAATAAAAAAAATTAAACACATTTACCCCTAGTTCGCAAATGCCTTCATCGCCTCGCTAGTACGGACGACCTCCAGATTCAGCCGTTAACAAAAGTTTGCTACCGACGCTTCCTCCTTTCCCAAACAGAGCAGGACACACAGCGAGAGGTGAATAACGTACACAGAAATGAATGACTTCGTTAAATATACTGATATCAGGTGTCTTTTTTTTCCTTTCTGCTCTCACTATAAAGCTACGGCACAAGAGTAACACACACTGTGTGACGTGGTGGTTGTACGTGCAGGAACGGTAAAGTATAATCTGCCGGAACCAAGAGGTACTATCAGTTTCTTCTGACCAGAAGACAAAGTAGCTTCAAATGTTACCAATACTGGCTAAACCGAAACCAGCCAAATACTTCCTCCAGAAGCACATCTTCACTGGCTCCAAAACCTTAATAGCAACTGGAAGTTTCGATGTTTACGTCGAGGCATCGGTCTGAAAGAAACATAAGTGCCGTAGTATGCATTATTCGTGCAAATCTCCTGAGTACAACAGAAGCTTTGTTACGCAAAAGTCAGTGTATCAATGACAAATTAAAAATTGTAATAGTAGACGGTGGTTCTAGTACAACAACTGTTTCCCGTAATTGGGTCACAGTTTTCAAAGATTACGTACATGTATGACTGGCGCCAGTTTCTACTACAGTCTTCTAGTAAGGACCATTTAAACACGACGGAGAGTGCACAACGCGTTTTGTAGAAGCAGATATTAATGAGTAATTTATTCTGTGTCGTCATCAAGGCAACCCTGATATTGATTTGATACGTGGCCGGAATGTGTAAGATGTCGCAGAACTACTTTGCGGAGGAAGATGCAACTACAACGTTAACACGGAGGAATCTTTTGGAACACTGAACGTATCACGTTGGTGAACAGACGATAAGATAGGGGCTGCATATGTGGGTTGTGACAATCTCTCGTAATAAACAGGACGGGAGTGTAGATGTTACGTCACGGTTGTGTATCATGGAACGCCATGTGTATGGAACATATGTAAATTTTCCACAGTATGACTGCACATCTGCATATGCGTTTCTAGGGCTGGGCTGACAGCGGTGAGTTCCTGCGCTTGCCGACCATCACAAAGACACGTGAAACAAAAGTCGTTACAGTTTACTCTTTCAAAAGCGAGAATTTCAACCCAAATGACAACAGCACACGCTACGCGGCAAACATTTCCCAAAATCCTTGGGTTGGATGAAAGCAGGGATGTTGGCTGTGTCGGTCGTCATTTCTGAAACTCTACGAATGGCGAAAATTTTTGACACGACAGAGCGTTAATCTCTAACCCACTATTATGAATTTACTCTACAAGCAACGTTTTCTTCTTATCTCGATATTGGTTCGTCATTTGTACTAGATAAAGCACAAGTCGTAGGTTTTTATTCCGTGTAAAAATAGGACGTTACGGATGTCACTTCTTAAAGCATAATGCCACACATGAGACGTAGTCGTGAGGAAATGACCAGAAAATTATATGATTCCCGCCAACCGATTCTGTGGAAGAGGCCAGCTGAATGAGCCACAGTCCAACAAGAAGAGAAATTCGTCGCATTCCTGTAATTCTGCCATTTGTGAAAATAAAGAGTTGGCAGGACAGTGTTTGAAACGTTTGCTGTCGTTCCACCTGGCCAAACGTAACAAGGATAGTTGTCGCATTAACGTCGCGAATCTTGTAGAAAGTAGATTAATTGAATTACCACATGAGTGGTCCTAATGCAACAAGATCAGTTGTTGAAGTCAGTACTTGATTGCAGTTGCAGATAGTGCAACCGTCTAATCCATTTGGTTTCGACCACAACACGGGAAGGATAGATGCAGGCGCCGTGTTTATGTGTATCTCTACGGTGTAACACATGAAGCCCGGTCTGTGTTCACAGATTCACATACGCCAGCGAGGAGCACATAACGAAGTCAGGCATCGTAAACCAAAGTTTTGGCGGACTTCATTCTCGTGATAGGCGCCACCCAGCTACACGACAGAATAATATCACTGACGCAAGCTTTTTCCATTTCTTTTCCTTCTCAGTGAATTAATCGTTGACTTGAATGCAGTCGTCCTCCTATCATGAGCAGTGTGTAAAGGCATTCGAGGAACCCTTTCTTATCTGTTACCATTTAACACATCGATACAAAGGAGATGATGCTGTCAACTTTTTAATTACGTCATCATAAGCGATGCCTGGTGACAACATATTCGCTAATTCTACGTACACGACTAAGATTTCTCCTTGGCTCTAGAGCAATTTTCCTGTCCATTATACGTCTTCAAAACCATCGAGTGTAAATACGTTCCAGCTCTTACCGTTCCACATATTCCGCACGACGCGTGTGATCCACGCGAGCGCAATAAAACAGCATCAGTGAGTTATTTGGCTTCGATAAAAACGTTTTGACGGTACTTCTTTACGATTTCCTTACAAATTTACCGGGAGATTTTTTCACTCAATCGCCTCCTTCTCGGGGGTGTAGCGTAACATCAGCTGGAGGCAGCTGTGACAGAAGGCCATCCATGAATGTGCCGAGCACGAAACAGCACAGTTCGGATGCGTTACATTGGTACAACTGGCCAGAGACTGGGAGTGTGATTCACATGTGGGGAAGGACACACACCTACGCGAGTTCTTGCTGTGGGTAGACATGCGCCAAGTAGGGATTCAATCTCATTTCGACGATGAACCCTTGCATCTGTATTTTTCTCCCGTTTTCGCTTATTTCACAAAACCGCCATTACTCGAGGGAGAGTTAAAACTGCCAACATTCCGCGGTGCTGGCAGCAACAATCGGTCTCTGACGCAGCGACAAAGCTCTGTCGGTTGCAGGAGACGGAAAATTAACAGAAAAATAAATCCAGCTTCTACGTTACTACTATATGTATTTGTGACTAACGTCTAAATGTGCTGACAATAAGTACAGAGTAATTATGCAGATCTGATGCTGGTTTCGTGATTTTGTGTGTCGCGTGCTGGCTTTCCAGTGACGCGACGCAATATGGGCGGGCGACCGGGGTGGGAGTCACTCAGGGACGTATGTGTAGCGTACGTTAAAAGTGAACAATTTAAGCTGTGCTGGTTGAGCAGGGTTTCGCCATCCAGAATCGTTATACAGGGTCCGGAGAAACGATTTGACCAAAGGTGTAGGGCGGAAAGACAGTGTGAAACTTAGTAGTTTGAGTACAACAACTCGGGGTCGAAAATTCGTATTTTGGGCGCTACAGGAACGTAATTAAAATCTGACATGTGGACGTCTTTACTCAAAATGAAAGATAATTCACACAAAATGTAAGTGTAATCACAGTCTATGCACGAACCAGTCTCAGGACGATAACAAGAAAAACTCAAAGCATCACATACACCTGCGTAATACTTAGCCGACGTTCTAGACAACATTTCTTTTGAAATAAAGACAGTCACATGTCCATGTTATATATTTCAACATGTCTTCAAGAGGACAAAGTAAAGGAAACGTGATCCACCACTTACTTAGCGTTAAGTATGTCGCAGCAAATGTTCAAACTGCCAACCGTTTTCATGCTGGCATAGCGCTGTAAATATTCAACAGCCATTTCTAGTTCCTATACTCGGATTGGTTTTTTTAATGCTGTCTTTTTGCCCTACACTTTGGGTCAGACTGCTTTCTCACGCACTGTATATGTGAGACAAGACATGGCAGAATGATGGTCAACTTCTCAGGAGTCCATAGAAAGTGCTGGAAACGGCAAAATGACGGAATGCGCTGGTAGCGATATATAACTTTAAAATTTAATAGAAAAAATGCGATACGTTTAACCATGTAGCTAGAATGTAAGATGTATAATACGTTTCTTGATCACAAAAAGTCCTCAACTGAAGTGGCGAATGTATAAATGTCGTGACAATTGCCTCCGTAACGTTACTATGGAGCAACATATGAGCCCCTGCAGCATCGGTATTCACGAAACGAGAGACAGTGCACCGGTGGTGAGTTCCCAAAGCACTGAAAATAAAACACGATTCTTAACTGTGTTGGTCCCATTGCTCCTATCATCGTTAAGTGAAGTATTTTTACAGCTCCTGTGACGTGGAAGTGATGGCAGAGACCGATGAATACCGTCATATCAACTCCCCCCACACGTTAACCTATGGAACCAAGTAGCCCTCATTTCTTCTTCTGATCAGAGGCAAACCACATTCAATTTATTTACGTTTTTGACTGTACTCAAACGTGGTTAAGTTTGCCTCTAGTCCTCCGTCAAGGTATCTGACACCTGCTGCGATTTTCCATGTTTGTATTGAGCAGTTAAGACGAACGGTACGACAGAGACGACGACTACACGGGAAACAACATTCAGGTGAGGAAAATTTCGGAAACCATTTTTCTCTAATGATGAGGTTGCATGTTAAACATTAATCGGCTTTGATAGGATGGACAAACGTCCATGTCCAGAGCTTCATATTTTTTACACACATCTCTCTGCAATGGAGCTGCCCTTGACGAAGCGAACTTGTCATTGTGTGTAATATGAAGACGAAACATTAACAAGTAGTGGAGAGTACGGAGTCCTGGCGGACGCCAGTGGAGTCGTGATATGGGGGAAGATGAGGAGCACATTGCACGTAAAGGGATGTCCAAAAGCCTCGTGCACGGCCACTGAAGCGTACGTAGCTGATTTATTGAACAATCAGGATTACGCTCGCTGCGGAAAGAAGCGCGAGATGGGCACTGCTGCAAACACATTTCACCAAAAAGCGTTTGGCGTTTACGCACGGCGGCAAAACTACTCAAAGACTGAAGACCCATTCAGACCGCTGTGCACAGAGTTAGGGGGTGTCTTGTCTCCGGCCACTGTTTGCCGTAGCCCTCGTCTCTAAGCGAGAGGCTGGCTGTGGCTATTAGCACATTTCCAGGATTCATATCGCAGTGTTTGCGTGATAAGACGCAACTGCTATTGGCAGATCGGTTTGCAAATACTGCCCTACGTACTATGTAGTAGCAGTCCTACTATTTGACGGTATATTGATAATTTTTACTTAACGACCGTCTGACAGCAACTGAATAAAACACAATTTTAGTGCCATACGCGTTTCGCCTTTATTTTCTGCAAGACATCATCAGTGGCAGATTGCGTGGACAATTTCCTACATATTACGCTCCTGTTGCATTTTCGGTGTTCTTCTTCTTATGAATGCGAATTTGCGGTTTTTTCCCACATTCCACAGCACTATGAACTGAACGCTTGTTTCAATGCAATGTTTTGGTTTCTGCTGCCGACTGTCAGACGGTCCATAAGTAAAAATTATCAATATACCGTAATATTACACGCAACTGAGGAAGACAAGACTATAAAAGTTGAAGATGTCTACTATTTGACGTTCACAGAAACGGACTGGGTACCAGATACGCTTCCTAATGTAAGTATATTACGGAGAAATCGAAGATTCGAATACTAGAGAACGATTCTATCATCGCAAATGTCCCGCAGACGTGTTTGTCCCATATTGGGCAATGAATGACTTCGAGAGAGTTTCTAGGTATACAAATCGCACCAATGTGTGGTACAGCTTTGCGACGCCGTCTGTTGAAACACGACGAATGCCACGTGTAACAAGAGGGTATAAATAATGACAACTTTTATTTTCGTGGTTTTCCAAAAAACATTGCGGAATTGTTTTAATATATACCAAGAATGTGAAGCAGACTACGTTAGAATTTCGAAACCATAAGGAATATAAGGTTTGCGCTTGTAGCCCGGTGACTTAAAAACGATCGGCCAGGTATCCGCCATTTGCACGCTTTCAAAGAGGGTTAACACATACACTAGAAAAAAAAGTCTCGTACTACACGGAAACGATCACCTCTTCAGAAAATCATGCATCAAGGAAAACATGTCAAGCAGTCAGCCCTTACAACACAAGTAAGGCCTGAATAAATACATGTAAGCTACAGAGTTGCAAACGGTTACGTACACCCCACTGAGATGTTTCTAGAGTGTACTAAAGCTAGAGACAAACAAAAAGTATGCTCTTGAAAATCCTTAACTTGTTAAAACGACGGAACTTTTCGAGTGCTAAATGTATTTTCTTAGCGTGGCCAATAACAGACCAAGCTGTGTCGGTTCCAGAATACATAATTTCATAGGCAGCTTTCCAGGTAAGCAAGTTCGTCTCTTGTTTTACGGTGGTGAGTTTCCTGCTCTGCTAATGCTGCAATTTGCTTGCCCGCGGCCAACAACACGAGTGAAAACATAGAGGGTATTACGAAACCTGAATATGCTTTGGACGATAATGCGATAAAACAGTTAGCAATAAATGTAAATATTCGCTGTAGTATTTTAGGTAAAATTAGTTGCGTTATTTATATTGAGGTAAAACCAAGGTACATCAGTTCCGTGGAAAGGCAGGCCGCAAGAGATGGGAACGTAGAGCAGAAGCTTGCACCGGCACCGCGACTACCGCCTGTCCTTGAGAAGCTGCAGAGGATTTCCCCGACTTGGTTGCGATTCGAGCATGGGGGGGAAGCAGCGTCGCAGACATCGACGCCTTCTTTGACAGCACGGCTGCAGCCGGCTGGAGCAGAGAGAGGCGATGGAGAGATTCGTCGGAATCTTGATTTCTTATTCAAATCTAACGCGCCAAACACGCCGAAAGCATTTGTATCCAGAATGCCGCTGCGAGACACTCCGTTCGCAGTTGTAGCGAAATTTTCGGTGCAGTACTGCTTTCGCGACATTTCAAAAATTCACCTCTTTGCAATTGTTCGTTTACGTATTGCTGAAGAAACGAAAACCTCTGAACTAATTACGATGATGAGTCTACGAAACACTTAGCTTTGGAAAGGGAACGATTATGGATCTTATTGTCGATTATATCAGTTAGTATCATTTCCTAGTGTCGAATACGATAGATTGCCACTTTCCACGTCTGCATACGAGTTTTAGCCGCTGTTTCAGAGCGATAAATCATTGTCTCTCCACGTGAACAAATCGGTGCTCGGCACTCACATTATGTATGTGAATGCCAACAAGATAAGTAAGAAGTAAGAAGACGTTGAATCTTTATAGGTCGTCCATTACTATTGCGAAAATATTGAAATGCTTTCAAATGCGAACAGAGTGTGTAATATAGCACACAATAGTTTGCTGTAGGGAGGTGGAAGTGTTATGCAAGCATGACGCCAGAAGTGATTACAGGAAGTCAGTAGTGTTTTTCATTGAAGAATACAATGCGTAATTTCGATTGGACAGAATGATAACTTCGGCGATTTTGTGTCTGAAAGGGTTTATATAGATTAAATACAGTCATGTACGCTCCACCGACGTTATTTATCGCTTAAATGTTTACTCGCTTCTAACTCCGATGAATGTAAAGTTTGACTGATGGCTGTGCATTTACTATCATTTTTCCGTTTTCATTTTCTGCATCAAACCGCCATTATTCGCGAGAAAGTTAAAACTGCCGACATTGTGGAGCGCCAGCACCAGCAATAGGTACCTGAGGCAGCGACAAAGGTCTGTCGGCTGCAGGAGACGCAGAATTAACCGAAAAATAAACTCAGCTTCTATATTTCTACGGTCTGCAAGCGCGATTAAAAGTGCTCAACGTCAGTACCGTGTGGTTATGCGAATCCGACGCTGCTTTTACGATTTTGTGTAATCCCTTTTGGTAGTCAGTCACTGACGTGTGTGAAAAAACGCAAACGTAAGCAGTGGTGGTTGGGGGGGGGGGGGGGGGGTTTCGCCATCCTGCAACGTTACACATTATCAGACATGACACGACAAGGGTACTAACCTCAGTCTCAATTCCTCGATAAAATGAAAGTGCTTAAAACCGTAAAATGATGGAATACCGTGGTAGTGTTTTTTTCCTTCGAAATACAGCAAGAAATCCGGCATCGGTGACCATGTTACAGCAGTCGATATGATAGCGTTTACATGACGAACCAGAAGCGGTAGTGGCAGATCGGTTTATGAAAAGCACACTCGTTAGCCGTTTGTAGAACTGTTAAATAACGTTTTATATTTCGTTTGACACAATGAAAGCGATTATTAACATATCGTTACTTTTTCGAAGCGGAAACAGAGAATGAAATATTTTATTTTTACGCTAAAGATTTCTCCTCCGATCGACATTTATAATTTTCTGCAAAAAGATATAACAATTTCCGTGTCCAGTACTATATACAAGGTCCTTGGTCGTTGTGTGACAGAATGGCCGTCATAGACATTTTTTTCGCGCTGTTTATTCCGTTCAACGTCTTATTCCTTATATCAAAAGTTAAGACGGGAAGTCGCATGCTGCCATCTGTCGGCCATCGACTGCACTGCGTCCTCTGTAACTCCTTTCGCAGTTACCTTCTTCTGCAACACGGGGCGCCATCAGAACGTCTTTCGATAGCGTTCTTTGGGGTGCGAATCACACACTTCCAAGAAATAAAAACAGAACATTCGTACATAAAAATCTTTTGTAGTGGGTAACGAGGGAGGGCTGTAGCCTATTTGTATGAAAGAAGGTAAATTGAGACAACTGTGAGCCGACAAGACTGCCACATCAGAGAAACAGGCAGTTGCGATTTCCGATCCGCCTCCACACAGCACCAGAGAATATCGTATAACGCAGTCAGGAGCCGTAGAATAAATTTCCGACTGTTTTCGTTCTCGAGCGAAGCGTTGCTCAGAGCTTTCAAATAAGTAGTAGCACATGAAAAGATAAAATAAGTTTATATTTTGTATTTGTTTCATCGTCGATAGTTTGCTCAGCAGAGACCATGGGTCTGATACATAAGAATGTTGGGACGTACCGCAGACGTTCGTTCCGGCTAGTAGAATCGGTTAAGGTTTAACATGTAAACATGACTACAGAAAAGTGGTTTCCGAAATTTTGGTCATCCCAATGTTGTGTCCCGCGTGGTCGCCGTCCCTGTCGCGCCTTTCATCTTGACTGCTCAGTACAAACATGGAAACTCGCGGCAGGTATCCGATTCTGTTAGCCCACCTTGATGGAGGGCTAGAAGCAATATTCACCACATTTCAGTATTGTCAAAACAGTTAATAAGTAGAATAGTGTTTGCCTCTGGTCAGGAGAAGGAATAGTGGCTACTTCGTTCCATAGTGTCGTAGATATTTATCGAACAAAAAAAAAAATATAGAGGAATTAAATTCACCGTATTCATCAGTCTCTGAATCCACACTTCCACATCATAGACACTATAAATTTATTTTGTCTTCATTCACGACGATAGCTCCAATGTCACAGACCCAGTTAAGTGTTTTGTTTAATTTTGAACGCTTTGGCAACTGAGCAACGGTGCATGCTTTCACTAATACCGATTCTGTGGGGTCTCATACGTTGCTCCATAATAGCGTGACACACACGCTTGTCACTACATTTATGCGGTTACCGCTCTACTAGAGAACTTTTTGTAATCAGAAAACATATCACACGTCTAATTCCGTAGTGCCTCGTTATACGTGTCACATTTCCTTTTACATAGTTACTGTCTACTGAACTCTATAGTTACAAATCGCTACCTACGCATTCTGACATTTTGCCGTTGTTAGCACATCCTACGAACGATTAAGTGTACTGGACTCCTGAGAATTCGAACAACATTCTGTAACGCATCGTCTGGCATATACAGGGCGGAAAAACTATTTGACCAAAAGCGTAGGGCACAAAGAGAGCGCCAAACGAAGGAATCTGAGTATAGAAAATACAGGTCGCAGTTAAATATTTAAGGCAGTACGGCAGCATGGAAACGGTGGTCAATTAGAACATTCTCTATACATACTACTGTTAATTAAGTGGTGGCTCATTTTTCACTCATTTTCACTTTTTTTAAATATACTCAAACAAGAAACATGGGCATGTGATTGTCCTCATTTCTGAAGAAGTACTGTCTCGTTCGTCAGCTAAATGAGATACACGTGTTTGTGACGCTTGAAATTTATCTTGTTCTCGTCGTGACGTCTGGTTAGTCCAAACATTCTGTTTATGTATACGTTTTCTGTAAAATACCTATCATTTTGAACAAGGGCTTCAGTATGGCAGATTTCAATTACGTTCCCGTAGCGCTGAAAATATGCATTTACGACTCTTAGTTGCCATACACGCATTCCTATGTTTCATGCTGTCCTTCCGCCCTGCACTTTTGTTTCTCCATGCCCTGTATAACGGTGCTGGATGGCAAACCTCGCTCAAATAGCACTGTTTCAATTATTCGCTTTATACATTCGTTACACATATGTCACTGAATGACACCAAGCCAGCTTGTCCGCCTATATTCCGCCATGTCGCTGGAAAGCCAGCGCGCCATCCACAAAATCACGAAACCAGCACCAGATTCGCATAGTGACACTGTACTGGTTGTAAGCACATTCGGACATTAATCGCAATTGCAGATCATAGTAATGTAGAAGCTGAGTTTATCTTTCCGTTAATTCTCCGTCTCCCTCAGACCACAGAGCTCTGTCGCTGCATCAGCGGTCGATTGTTGCTGTTGGCGCCACGGGATGATGGCAGTTAACATTCAGACTTTCTCCGGAGTAACTGGGGCTCTGTTAAAGGAATGAAAACAGAAAGAAGTAACGAATGAGGCAACTCGGAATCAAACACTACGTTTCTGGTAGTTTAATGCGATGACAATTTTGAATGATAACTTTGGTGATGCGACTGCGTTACCAGCAATTACAGAAACCCAGGTTTTAAGTTGGGCCCTCCACAGACAAACTCACTATAGTTATCGTCCGTGCCAAGTTTCATTTTAAACACAACGGAATTACACTATTTCCAATGAACTACACATAACTGAGCCTGTAATTCATGACGAAGTTGACTATTACTACTACTACTACTACTACTACTTCTACTCTCGCATTTTTTTTTTTAGGTAAAGAATTAGCACAATGCTCACACGAGAAAGCAGTCTTGCGTCTGTCACGCAATCATCGTGGAAACAATTCCTCCAGCCACAGCATTTCTTTTTCCGACACAGGAATGATTTTACAATTACCTTTGAATGTAATTCATACTTCACTGTATAAACTGAATATTTAGTAAAAGGGCGAACCGAGTTAAGTACTGCATAGTGTGAATGAATGCTGCGATTTTCCAACAAAGAACAACGGGCACAAAATACTGAGACTCGGCTACAGATATCTGCCATCACCGAGCTGCAGTGGCAGCTGAGTCATTCGTGAAATCTTAATGGCGGCCACGGCTGCCGAGACTCGTCTACAGATGCAGCAGCAGCCCACAGTGTGGGGTGACGTCACAAGGCACCCCTGTCTCCAAGCCAACGCACGACGTGTTTTGCTGTATAATCACTTATTTCCCTTTATCCAGCATTTCCATATTTACTCACCTTTGAACTCCAGTATATTTTCTCGGTATCAATACAATCAATTTAAACGCTCTGTATAATACTTTTTTACGAGCGGCACGATTATTAACAATTTTACATTCAATTTTGTCGGGTACTTGTTCGTTAGTTACTGTATTTCCTCATTCTAAACCCAGCGTCAAGCAAAGTACGTTCACCTCTGAACTTGGCCCGCCTTTACAAGGTACATCTCTAGTAGTATTGGGTGCTTAACACGTCTGTATGATTTGCGTGCAAAACTTGATCTTCCACGAAAAAGGCAGACGTCATTTCGCGTCTGCTGCCAGTTGTAAGATGCATTCCAGTAACGTGTCCCACTCACTGACCAGTTACGCCGATTTTAATCTGTTCACCCGGGGCCATATCGCCGCCCACAGATTCCTGGATACTGTGCCTACGTAACAGAACTTTTCCGCTCTTTGCCTCCCGCTGCTGTCGATGTAGTTCAGATTTTCCGTTTCAAGATCCGCCAGACAGTCGATGGCTCGCAACACGCCATCCGCGACCGCTTTATCTATAAACTGCCGCCGGTTGTTAATTTGGCTCTTTCTCCATTCAGATAATGTATCTTCCAGCGTCGCACCTAACTGCTTATGCCTCTTGTTACTCCATGCCACGATTGGTGCCTTTTTACTGAAGAACTAAATAAAAAATATTGCCGCGTTATATTTTAAGTAGTTGAAAAGTGCACGTCGCAGGAAACATAGTGGTATCAGACACTGAAATCAATTTTTTCCTCTCAGGAATAAAATGATGTTCCAGGTAGTCTCGAAGTCTGACGGAAAAAACGGAGTACTTATTTCCATTAATTTCAGAGAAATTAAAAATATAAACTTATTTCATATTTTAATATGCTACTACTTATTTGAAAGCGCTGAGCAACGCTTCGCTCGTGAACGAAAACAGTCTGAAATTTATTCTACGGCAACTGACTGCGTTATACGATATTCTTTGGGGCTATGTGGAACAGGCGTCTAAAGCTAGCAAAATGAGGGATGCTCAACTACCGGACCTACCGATAGATGGCTCTACCAGCTGATTACTGTCGTCTGTATTGCCCGCCATATTCGAATTTGGCAAGAAGTTTCTCTCGGTCTGTACGGTGTATAAGGAATTACGGACTATCGAAATGGTGATTTCTTGTTCCGCTTTCAATTGTACGAAGCGATGGAGTAAGGAGAGTGACTTACCATTTCACAGGTAATACGACTCCCGATACAATACGATAAAAATACAGACTTAGTGCGTTTGCTAATTCGATGTTTTTGAACAGGTTTCCTCTAAAGCACCCAGAGCTACTAAAGACATGGATTACTTCCGTGAAGCGGAAAGATTTTAATCCTACGTCTTGCAGTTTTCTTTTGCGGAAACCGTTTCCGACAAGATGATTACGTAGTGAGCCCTGGAACGTGGGAGAAACGTTTCAAACCCGAAGCAGTGCCATAGTTTTTGACTTTCCGACACATTTGATGCACCAAATAAACAGCCACGACGACATGTTGTTAGGATTTTGAGTGACAACGATGATTCTCCATTTGAGGTAGCTAATTACTTTCCTTGCTGTGTGTGCGCTTTTTACTTTTGTGAATTTGTTTCGTACGCTACATAGGTCTAAGCAATGTTGTAATACAGGTCCATATTTTTGTTTTTAGCGTTCTGTCATGGAATCCGTGCTCGATTTGCCCATTGCAGACGCTACTGATTGCGTGGAGAATATTGTCAATGTGAATTCTTCCGTGGAAAGCATGTCCCACTTATCCAATGCAGAAGCTGCGAATTGTGTCGAAAACGTTAGTATAAGGATGTTTTCATACCCCCAACGTTTTCTTATAATATTTTTTCATCAAACCTTGAGTTATTTCAATCGTATATAACGAATTTATTTCCTTATTTAGAGTGCAGTTGGTTCTTCAGTAATTGATTGTGGTATACAGTCGAAAGTATAAATGGAAGACAAGGCGACCGAAACTCGCATTTTTTTTTTCTCAGACATTGTGCACGAATTAAAACGTAAACTGAAGTGTGTCCGTGAAAAAATTCGAAGAAGAAAGTGTTTTCCGTGGATGACATCATAAGTTCATTGAAGGAGAAGGGGCATCTTCCTGAGAAGTTACATAACTTCCTCAATCATCAGAAAGGAACACAAGTGGAATTAGTGTGCAATTTAGTGAACAACTCTCTCTTATCAAAGGGTAATAGATACACAACAAATGTGAAAAAGTTTGCGATGACTGTGTACTTTTATTCACCAGCAGCATATGAATACCTGAAAAAATTAATGCCTCTTCCCCACTGATTTCAAAATGGGTGGCAAGGGTAGACTGTGAAACTGGCTTCTTAAAAGATGTCTTCAAATACATTGTAAGGGACCAGTTCAGCGATTCATGTCTAATTGTAGACAGTGTGGCAATTAGGAAGCAAGTAGTTTGGGACCAAGGAACTAAGCAGTACACAGGTTTTTCAGACTTTGGTGGGGAAGTGCCTCAGTAAAAGAAGTAATAGAGCCATTTGAGGCTCTTGTTTTCATGCTTGTCTCTATTAAAGGCAAATTTAAATGCCTGAATGCATATTTCTTTATCAACGGTGTACAGGCAAATAATCAGGCCACACTGATAAAATCTGCTTTAGAGAGGCTGCATAGTTCTGGCATTAGGGTTTGGTGTGTTACATGTGATGGCTGTAAGGTAAATATAAGCACTTTACGTTCACTTGGCTGTACTTTAAATTTTTACAACGGTGATTTTAAAAGCTACTTTCCTCATCCTGTGGAAAAATACAATGTTTAGTGTATCTTGGACATGTGCCATATGATTAAGTTTGCCAGAAATGCTCTAGCAGAAGTATCTGCTATTGAGTCTCCAACTGGCATTATTAGATGGCATTTCATTGAGCAATTGAACAAGGTACAACAAGAAGAAGGTATGACATTTGCGAACAAACTATCAGGACAACATATAAGTAGTGTAAATAGAAAAATGAATGTTTCATTAGCTGCACAGACTTTGAGTTCTAGCATGGCAGATAGTATAGAGTTTTTGAGGAGGGTTTGTAATCCAAATTTTAAAGGAAGTGAAGCAACAGTAGAATTTTTGTGTTATATTGATAGGATCTTTGATATTCTGAACTCTAGAAATCCATTAGGTAAAGGGTATAAGAGCCCCCTGAGACTTGACAACAAATCTTATTGGCTTGGTATTTTCAGACACTGAAAATTATATCAAAAGCTTAAAAATCATTGGTGTTCCATTGCTGCTCCATGCAAGAAATGTTAAATCTGCATTAGAATGTATTTATCTCTATGCTCCTCCCAATATGGCCAATAAAAATGCATTTGTAAATTTTGTTAACTGGGGAAAACTGTTTAAAACAAGTGACTGCGTGTACTCTGTTGTAGAATACTCGGAAACTGTTTCAGATGTTTGTGATTGCTGAGGATATGCGACAGAAATATATACAGGCCAAGATTTTGCATTGTGTTAAAATTAAATTCGTAGATTACCCATTTCCTGCTCCTGCTCTTGGTCATGATTACCATTATGAAATTGGGATTGAGGATTTATATCAGACTCAACTTGTTTGTAAGATTGCATCCCTGTACTCCTGCACATGCTTAAAAACATATGGAAAAAAAAGCCCGCTAAGAAAATTTTAAACAACAAATCATGTATAAGGCAGAAGTTAAATAAACTCATATTGTTTAATCATGTATAGTGCTCAAATTGGAAAAGATTATGTATTGGGACGTTTCATGCAGATGGGTGTGACATTTTGACAGATTTTTTAAAACTATTTTGTCCATAGATTTGTTGTTGTATAATGATGAACTTCAAACGATGAATCACATTGAAGTAAAATTAACTCTTTACATCCTGTGTAGATATTGTAACAAAATTATAATTATTTATTGTATAAGCTTATTTTAAGATGTTAGGTGTTACAAAATATGCACTTGCATTAAAAACAGGTGATTTGTGTGAAATTAATGAAAAAAAAAGTTCTGAGACTTATTTGACAGATAGCTTTCAGTGTGAGAAAATATTTCCCTCAATAACTATGTTAACTTGAATTTTTCACTTTAAGAAAGCAGTTTAATCACAGAATGGGTGTGATCTAATGGAGTATGCAGTGGCCTTATGTTTCAAACAGTAATGTTTGTGGATACTCTGCAACATAAGAACAATAAAATTTTTACTCTCTTAATTCTTGTTTTAATACTTCTTAGAATGAACACAATGTTCCAATTGATCGTAAGCATTCTTATTACTTTAGAACCATTCTAAATTTCTTAATTTTGTCTTTATTTTGCTAGGAGGTCTTTCTATTATATTTTCCTGTGTTGAGGGAGGGAGGAGGGGAAGAGAATGCAAATAATCATATAGAATTATCTTTCTAGCACTACAAAGTACTGAATACAGTGATTACAGTTACTCTTGGAAATCTAGGAAATTTCAAAAAATGGTTAAAATGGCTCTGAGCACTATGTGACTTAACATCTATGGTCATTAGTCCCCTAGAACTTAGAACTACTTAAACCTAACTAACCTAAGGACATCACACAACACCCAGTCATCACGAGGCACAGAAAATCCCTGACCCCGCCGGGAACCGAACCCGGGTGCGGGAAGTGAGAACGCTACCACACGACCACAAGTTGCGGATTAGGAAATTTCAGTATTCATGTTACATGCCTAATTTTCATCAACATTTACCTTAATTATACAGTTACACTTTTTGCTGATTTGAACTGTGTACTACATGTTAAAAAGATTTTGTTTGGTCATAGTAATAAAAGCATTTCATTTTTTTTTTTTAGGTCATATGTCCCATATGGAACTGAAATTATCAAGTTACAATGACAAAGGAAGGAATTAACATTAAGGAATCTTACTTCACAGAAATTATGTAACAATGGTTACACTTTTTGCAAGTTAACTTTAACATAAACCATTTAGTTTTCAATTAAGAGTGAAAGCAGTTGCACGAGTCATGTAAAGAACAAAGTTTCCCCATAGGGAACTAAAGTATTTTACGTTTGACTTATTGCAGACCCAAAGTATTGTGATCTTCATATTTCTATTTAAAAAAATTTGTAACTCAAATTCACAGACATTTTGGAATCTGTACATACATGTGTGTAACAAGGTACTTTTCATGTGTCATGTAGAACCTTTAATTTTCTGGTTTAAATATAATTTATTTCATGAATTACCTTTAAGACCGACAATGTCTGAATGCAATATTTACCATTTAGAAGAAGAAATATTAGTGTAGAGAATAACAAACCTCATGAAAAATGCGAGAGGTTGTAATGTACCGAACTTGGAATGGCTCTTTATCAATAGCAGGTAAAATAAAGGCTTCTATTAAATGTTCAACGAAACCAGTCAGTACCTCTTAATTCACCATAGAGGTGATACAGTAATAAAAGAATTTACTTTTTTCAGAATTTCTGCTAAGTATTAAAAGTGTGAAGACCTATTCAATAAGTATTTGCTTTACCAATAACCTGTAGTACAAGCACATGTATAAGCAGGTAATTAAGGGAGTCAAGACTTATGTTAAAATTAAAGATACTGACTGGTATTACTTGCTCACAAAACATTGTAGTTGCTGTACAGTTTATGCTGTAAGTGGTGTACCCAATGTGATTCCTGGAGGACATAATATTCTGTTATCCTATGGGAATGCACTGCTACCACACCTGTTGAAAGTAAGTTTTGCTGTGGAATAGTTGTATCAGACATCTGTATCAGAAAACAAATCTCCACTGTGACACCCTCATGTTCTTGGTATGCTATTAGCTATAATTACAGGAATACTCTTCACATGGAGGGAGGGAGAGAGAGAGAGAGAGAGAGAGAGAGGAGAAAATCATGTTCTTAGGAGGAGCAAGCTTTACAGCAGCATATGCAGTTAAAAGCATAGTGAGATTTTCTTTTTCATCATTTCCAACATTGTACACAACTTTCTTGCACTATTATTTTATCACATTTTTCCCTTGAGAATGGAGAAGAGAGAGGAAGAAGAAAAAAAAGAAAAAGTAAGCGAGCTTTCATAAGAACTGAAAACTCTACTTGTCATTTGTTATTTTCAAAATGTTACTCTCTTTCCAAATGCTGTTCTATTTCTTCAAACCAATTCTGAATATCTCAGGTTATTACATGTTATTTACTGTACATTGTCCAGCAATACTTCTGTTGTTACTGGATAGTTTGTAATTTGGCACTACCTTTGTACCACTGGTATTGTCTAGTGTACTTTTGCAGATAAGAAAATCGACTGGACTAGAATGTCCTGTCAGTATAGGACGAATTCAGACAATATGGAACTTTTTACACTAAATTTGCAATATAATGTCACCCTTGTCTAACACAGATTGTAGCAGCCATTGGGGTTCCTGTCTGGCCAGCTTCTACAGCTTTCGCTTTCAGGTTTGTTTTTTGCTTAGGCCATATCATGACAACCAGTCATTCCAGTGATTGACACCATGTCAAAGACTGGAACCAAGATTCACAGAAATAAAATTCCATGGTTGTAATTCATAGTCTAATTAATTTTGCTCACTGACATGTTTTGAATTCAATTTTAAAATAAAACCATGGTACCAGCCATTATTTGGGTGTCAGACTGGAAAATTACAGTTTTAAGACACCCCAACCTTAAAATTAACAGCTGTGATCGATGTTATTTTCAACAAGTTCCTTCACTTCCTACATCATCATGAATCAGTCCAATATTATTACTACACATAACTTCCAAATGATACGGGTTATGCATTTAAGAGGAGCCTTAACGTTGGCCTTTGTGTGTGTCTAATTTAAATGTATTTCTTGTCTCGTATCGAAGACTGGAGCACTGTCAAAAACTGGTGCTTCTACCTTATCACTCAGTTAAAATACACTGTGTCATGTACAGGCGTTAATAAAATTATGGCATTTAAATTTCTGATCAAAGAGAGAGCCAGATTCGTAAGTGAATGTTGCAATTACAGTGTCAGCATTTATGCAGATCGGTAATGCATCACTTCAGATAAAGAAAAATAAGTTTTTCCGTTTATAACTAAGTAATACTTTAATAGTTCAGTTGTAATTTCTGTTGTCAGTAAAGATACCCCTAAGCAAATGATGTCAACTTTTTTTCAAGACACGTATTCACTGTTTTCCTCACTTGATTTTCCGAATTATACCTGTAGTTAAAAGCTTTGGCAACCAAGGTAATTTTTTGGGCTCCATTGAATCTTAAATAGTATTTTAAAACGGGCAAATAAGCACTCATAAAATTAATAGTAAACAATTTATAGGTCAGCTTGTCAAACTTCAAAACACACTCGAATTTAGGAATTTCATAGCAGAACTGTCACTTTTTTCTCACTAGATTAGAAACACTTCATTATGTTGAAGTGTAGATATCTAGAACATCCAATATAAAAGACTTATTAGGGCGCAGAACGAAAAACATTTTCATCCGTGTTTTCACACTTCGTTTTTCGCCAAATTCAAATATGGCGGACACTCTATGATATAATCTTTGGCCGGCACGCGCTAGAGCCATCTATCGGTAGGTCCGGTAGTTGAGCATCCCTCATTTCGCTAGCTTTAGACGCCTGTCTATGTGGAGGCGAATTTGGAACCGCAGCCGCCTGTTTCTCTGATGTGGCAGGCGTCTTGTCCGCTCACAGTTATATCATTTTACTTTCAGTCATACAAATAGGCTACAGTCTTCCCTCGTTGCCCACAAGAGATTTCGATGTACGGATGTTCTGTTTTTATTTCTTGAAAGTGCGTGATTCGCACCCCAACCAGCAGTATCGAAAGACACGTTCAAATGGCGCCCCGTGTTGCAGAAGAAGGTAACTGCGAAAGGAGTTACAGAGGACGCAGTGTAGTCGCTAGCCGACAGATGGCAGCATGCGAGATGCGGTGTTCAGCTTTGATATAAGGAATAAGACGTTGAAAAGGATTAAACAGCGCGAAAAACATGTCTACGGGCGCCATTCTGTCACACAACGCCCAAGGACCTTGTATATAATAATGGACACGGAAATTCTGATACCTCTTTGCAGAAAATTATAAATGTCGGACGGAGGAGAAATGTTAAGCGTAAAAGTAATATCTTTGTTTCTCTGTGTTCCCGCGTCGAAAAAGAAACGGTTTGTTAATAATCACTTTCATTGTGTCAAACAAAATATAAAACGTTATTTAACAGTTGTACAAACGGCTAACGAATGTGCTTTTCATAAACCGATCTGCCGCTACCGCTTCTGGTTCGTGATGTAAACGCTACCATATCGACTCCGGAAACATGGTCACCGATGCCGGATTTCTTGATGTATTTCGAAGGAAAAAAGCACTACCACAACATTCCATCAGTTTACCGTTTTAAGCACTTTTATTTTATCGAAGAATTGAGACTGCGGTCAGCACCTGGTTATGTCTGATAATGTGTAACAGTGCAGGATGACAAAACCCCGCCCACCCGCCACTGCTTACGTTTGCGTTTTTTCACACACGTCAGTGAGTGACTACCAAAAGGGACGCCACTCGAACGCCAGCACGGGTTACACAAAATCGTTAAACCAGCGTCGCATTCGCTTAATGACACGGTACTGACGTTGGGCACTTTTAGTCGCGCTTGCAGATCGTAGAAAGACAGAAGCTGAGTTTATTTTTCCGTTAATTCTGCGTCTGCTGCAGCCCACAGAGCTTTGTCGCTGCCCCAGCGACCTATTGTTGCTGCTGGCGCTCCACAATGTCGGCAGTTTATCACTTGCTCGCTGACAATGGCGGTTTTATGGAGAAAATGGAAACGGAAAAAATGATAGTAAATGCACAGCCACCAGTCAAACTTTACATGTAAACGATAAACCTTTAAACGATAAACAACGTCGGTGGCGCACACATAACTGTATGTAGTCAATTTAACCCCTCATTTAGAGTTAGGCCTTCCACACACAAACTCGCAAAACTTATCATTCTGTCCAATCGAAATTACGCATCGTATTCTTCAATGAAAAATACTACTCACTTCCACTAATCACTTGTAGCGTCATGGTTGCATAACACTTCCACCTCCCTATAGCAAACGATTGTCTGCTGTATTACACTCTCGGTTCGCATTTGAAAGCATTTCAATATTTTCGCAAAAGTAATGGACGAGCTAAAAAGATTTTTCGTCTTGTTACTGCTTAATTATCATGTCGACATTCACAAACGTAGTGTGGGGCTCCCTGTTAACAGGGATTGATAATGTTTTATCGCTCTGAAACAGCTGCTGCAACTCGTATGCAGACGTAGAAACCGAATCGCGAAAGTCGTCCTTCCTTCCAACAGAAACTACCTATATGAAACTGCTCGGCAGAGAATGATATTAACTTATATAAGCGAGAGTAATTTCCATAGCCGTTGTCTTCGCAAAGCTGAATGTTTCGTAAACTCATCATCGTAATTAGTTGAGAGGTTTTCGTTTCTTTAGCAATACGTAAACGAACAATTACAGAGACTTAGAAGCGTGCCGAAGCTTTCGTTACAAATGGGAACGGAGTGTATCGCAGCTACATTGCCCTGACACTCGCTTTCGGCGTTCTTCGTCGGATTAGCCGTGAATAACAAACCGAGGTTCGGACGAATCTTTCCGTCACCTCTTTCTGGACCAGCCGACTGCAGCCGTGCTGGAAAACAAGGTGTCGATGTCTGCGACGCTGCTTGCACCCCGGGTTAAAAGTTATCGAGTCTAGGAGAGCCTCTGCAGCTCCCCAACGCTAAGGCAGCAGCCGCCGTGACGGTACAAGTTACTGCTGCACACTCTCGTCTCTGCGGCCTGTCTTTTCACGGAACGGATGTTCCTTGGTTTTACCTGAATAAACATGACGTAAATAATGTTGCCAAAACACTACGGCGAATATTTACATATATTACTAACTGTTTTCTCGCATTATCGTCCTAAGCATATTCAGGTTTCCTAATACCCTCACTGTTTTCACATGTGTTTGTGGCCGCCGGCAATCAAATGCGCCATTAGCAGTGCAGGAAACTCTCCGTCGTCAAACCAGCATCGGAGACAAATTTGCTTACCGAGAATGCAACTTGTGAAGGTTTACATGTATTCTAGAGCCGACATAGCTTGGCCTGTTGTTGGCCACACTAAGAGAAGACATGTAGCACTCGAAAAAGACCGTCGTTTTAGGAAGAAGGAATTTCAAGGGCATGCTTTTTGTTTGTCTCTAGCTTCAATACACTCTAAAATCGTCTCAGATGTGTTTGTGTTACCGTCTGCAACTCTGTAGCTTACATTATTTAATCTGGCCTAAACTTGTGTTTTAGGAGCTGACTGATGGAGATGTTTTGCTTAATTTGGCACCTTCCATTGCGACGTGGTGCTGTGGCCCTTTACATATTCGGCCACTCACTAAAAGAGTGTTACAATTGTCGAGATGATAATGGATAGAGAATGAGTTGTTGTTATTACTGTATCTCGTATTATCGAGAGCTTAGTGCGTAGCTGTGCAGTCTCTTTGCGACAGTACTTCATTAACTAGAGACCACGGCCGGAGTTACTTGCTCGTACACCACAGTGACGTCATAACATCCACACTCGCGTCTCATTCATTACGGCTCTGCACTGCCACGTGTGCTAGCCCTGAAATCGGGCGAGCCCTGCCTTTTTGCTTCTCGCTAGAATAACACGGTAACTACTCTCAAAAGAGCTATGCATTTCTGGACAGACGATTTTTTCCATTTAATATAGCTTTTCTTTTACTACAGGTATTAACACACTTGGAAAGCGTGTAATCGGCGGATATCTGTCCGATCGTGTTTACTTACCTGGCTACAAGCGCAAAATTTGTACTCCTCACGGCTTTGTGTTCGCCTCGACCAACAGATTACGTGACGTCTGTTGCCAACATGCTGATTTTATTCCTGCAGCGTCTTATATCTCGAAATTCTACCGTAGTCGGTTCCACATTCTTGGTATATATTAAAAGAATCCCGCGATTTATTTGAATGACCACGAAAACAAATGTTGTCATTTTTATTTCCTCTTCTTAAACGTACCATTCGTCGTGGTTCAACAGTCGACATGGCAAAGCCGTACCACAGATCGGCGCGATTTGTATATCTACACACTCTCTCGAAGCGATTGCCCAATATGGGACAAACACAACTGACACGACATTTGCGATGATACAGTTGTTCTCTACTATTCGAATCTCCGATTTCTCAGTAACATACTTGCGTAGGGAAGCGTATCTGGTACTCAGTCCGTTTCTGTGAACGTCAAATAGTAGGACAGCTACTACTAATTACATAGAGCAGTCTCTGCAAACGTATCTGCTGATAGCAGTTCCGTCTTATCACGCAACCTCTGCGATATGGATCCTGGAAATGTGCTTATAACCACAGCCAGCCTCTCGCTTAGTGGCGAGGGCTACGGCAAACAGTGGCCGGAGACAAGACACCCCGGACTCTGTGCACAGTGGTGTGAGTGTGTTTTTACTCTTTGAGAAGTTTTGTCGCCGTGCCTAAACGCCCAAAGCTTTTTGGTGAAATGTGTTTGCAGCAGTGTCCATCTCGCACTTCTTTCCACAACGAGCGTAATCCTGATCGCTCAAGAAATCAGCTGTGAACGCTTCAATGGCCGAGCACGAGACTTTTGAACGTTCCTCCATTTCCAATCTCCTCCTCACCCTCCACATCAGGACTCCACTGGCGTCTGCCAGGATTCCGTACTCTAAACCATCTGTTAATGTCTCCACCTCGTATTACGCAAAGACTGATAAGTTTGCTTCGTCGAGGACAGCTGCATTGCAGACACCACGCGTGTAAAAATTATGAAGCTCGGGACATGGACGTTTGCTCACTGTAGCAAAACCGATTATTGTTTAACATGTAACCACATGATTAAAACGGTTTCCGAAATTTTCCTCCCCTGAATGTTGGTTCCCGTGTAGTCGTCGTCTCTGTCGTATCGTTCATCCCGACTGCTCAGTGCAAACATGGAAACTTGCTGCAGGTATCAGATACCTACATGGAGGACTTGAGGCAAATTTCACGACATTTCAGTACAGTCAAAACCGTAAATAGAATATAGTTCGCCTCTGCCAGGAGAACAAATCAGGGAAATTTGGTCTCATAGGTTACTGTGTCGCAGGGATATATCGAGATACGGAGAGCAGCTGATATCAGACTATTCATCGGTCTCTGAGTCATCACTTCCACATCACAGAAACTATAAAATTAATTCGTCTCTATGATAGGAGCAATGTGACCAACGCCATTAAAAGTTGTGTTTCATTTTCAGTCCATAGGGAACTGACCAATGGTGCATTGTCTCTCTCGTTCCATTAATACCGACGCTGTAGGGGCTCATAATATGTTGCCCCATAATAATGTGCCAGACGCTTTTCTCACCACTTTTATAGATTTACCGCTTGCTTAAACGTTTCGAATTTTCTTCCACGTACTTGCCGTCTACTAAATTTTATAGTTGTATATCGCTACCAACGCATTCCGTCATTTTGTCGTTTCCAGCACTTTCTATGGAGTCGTGAGAGTTCGACTATCATTATGCCACTTGCTACGACACGCTTACTTACTTAAGTGGTGACTCATTTTTCATTTACTTTGACCTTTTTAAGACATCTTCAAGTATTAAATATGGACATGCGATTGTCTTCAGTTCTGAGGAAATATTGTGTGGTACGTCGCCTAAGTATGATGAACGTGTATGTGATGTTTTAAAGTTTTCTTCTTCTCATCCTGAAGACTGGTTAGTCCAAACACTGTGTTCACCCGTACATTTTCTATAAATTACCTTTCATTTTGGGTAAAGAGGTCCCCATGTCAGATTTTAATTACACTCCTGTAGCGCCGAAATTACGCATTTGCGGCTCTTACTTGCGGTACTCAAATTCCTACGATTCGTACTCTTTCCGCCCTTCACTTTTGGTCAAATTGATTTTCCGCACCCTGTATAACATTCCTGGATGGCAAACGTCGCTCAGCCAGCACCGCTTAAATTATTCACTTTTTACAGACGCTACACATATCTCACTGAATGACACCCAGCCAGGTTGACCGCCTGCATTCCGCCACGTCACTGGAAAGCCAGCACGCGATCCACAACATCACCAAACCAGCACCAGATTCGCACGGTGACACCTTACTGATTGTAAGCACACTCAGAGATTAATCGCAAACGCAGATCGTAGTATGCAGAAGCCGAGTTTGTCTTTGCGTTAACTCTGCGTCTCCTGGAGACCACAGAGCTCTGTCGGTTCATCAGCGGTCGATTGTTGGTGTTGGCGCCACGGAATGATGGCAGTTAGATTCAGGCTTTCTCCGCAGTAACTGGGATTCTATTAAAGAAATCAAAACAGGAAGGAGTAACGAAAGCGGCAACTGGCAGTCAAACAGTACGTTTCTGTTAATTTAATGCGATGACAATTTTGAACGATAATGTTCGTGATGCGATTGAGTTACCAGCAATTACAGAAACCCAGGTTTTATGTTGCGTCCACCACAGACAAACTCACTAAAGATATCGTCCCTGCCACGTTCCTACGAACTACGCAGAACTGAGCCTGTAATTCATGACGAAGTTGACTATTAATTTTACTAGTCTCGTATTTTTCTTAGGTAAAGAATGAGCAAAATGCTCACACGTGATAGAAGTGTTACTTCTATCATGCAATCGTGGAGGAGACAATTGCTCCAGCCAGAGCAGAAATGCCCTTCATGTAATTTATATTTTTCTTTATAAACTGAACATTCAGTAACAGGGTGATGCGAATTACACACTGCATAGTGTGAATAAATGTTTCAATTTTTTGAGCAACCGTGATAAACAAGAACAAAATACTAAGACTTGGCCACAGATGTCCGCCATCATAGGGCTGCAGTGACAGCTGAGTCGTTCCTCAAGTCTTAATGGCGGCCACAGCGGCTGAGGCCGACACATCGCACCCCTGTCTCCGTAGAGCACGCGCGATGTGTCTCGCTGTATCCAATCATTTATTTATCTTTATCGAGCATTTCGATAGTTTCTCACCCTTGATCACCTGTGTATTTTCTCGGTATCAGTATAATCAATTAAACGCTCTGTATAATACTTTTTTACGAGCGGCATGATTATTAACAATTTTACATTCAATTTTTGTCTGGTTATTCGTTTGTTGCCGACTTTCCTCATTCTACACTCAGTAAACGTCATGGATTTTTGTTTGTACATTTCAAAGTTGCCCCACTATTACCGGGTACATCTTTAGTAGTATTAGGCGCATAACATATCTTTATAATTCATATGCAAGTATTGATCTTCCACGAAAAAGAGACATGTCAATCCGTGTACCTGGTTAAGAGAAACATTGGAGTCTCTCCCTACTCAAGCCTGCGAACTAATGTCCAAAACTATGAGCACAGCATAATGCTGCGTCTGCCGCCAGTTGTCAGACGCATTCCAGTATCCTGTCCCACTCACTGACCAGTTACGCAACTTTAATCTGTCCACACAGTGGTATATCGCCGCCCACAGATTGCTGGATACTCTTCCTATCTATCAGAACTTGCCCGGCCTTTGCCTCCCGCTACTGTTGATGTTCAGATTTTCCGCTTCAAGATCCACCAGGTAGTCCGTCGCACTCAACACCTGATTCGCGACCGCTTTCTCTGAAGACTGCCGCCGGTTGTTACTTTAGCTCTTTCTCCATTCAGATGATGTATCTTCCAGCGCCGCACCTAACTGCTTATGTCTCTTGTCTCCATGCCAGGAATTGTGCCCTGTCACTCAAGAACTAAAGAGAAATTTAGGCCACCTATTATATTAAGTAGTTGAAAAGTAAGCTTCGCAGGGAATATACTTGCACCTGACATTGAAATCAATATTTTTCCTCTCAGGAAAAAAGAAAAGATGTTCCTGGTAGTGTTGGAACGTGACGAAAAAAAACTTTATTTATTTCCATTCTTTTCAGAAGAAATACAAAATATAAACTTATTTCATGTTTTAATATGCTACTACTTATTTGAAAGCGCTGAGCAACGCTTCGCTCGAGAACGAAAACAGTCTGAAATTTATTCTACGGCTCCTGACTGCGTTATACGATATTTCTAGTGCTGTGTGGAGGCGGATTTGAAATCGCAACTGCCTGTTTCTCTGATGTGGCAGTCTTCTCGGCTCACAGTTGTCTCAATTTACCTTCTTTCATACAAATAGGCTACAACCCTCCCTCGTTGCCCACCACATGAGATTTTTATGTACGAATGTTCTGTTTTTATTTCTTGGAAGTGCGTGATTCGCACCCCAAAGACCGCTATCGAAAGACGTTGTGATGGCGCCCCGTGTTGCAGAAGAAGGTAACTGCGAAAGGAGTTACAGAGGACGCAGTGTAGTCGATGGCCGACAGATGGCAGCATGCGACTTCCCGTCGTAGGCTTTGATATAAGGAATAAGATGTTGAACGGAATAAACAGCGCGAAAAAAATGTCTACGGGGGCCATTCTGTCACACAACGACCAAGGACCTTGTATATAGTAATGGACACGGAAATTCTTATATCTTTTTGCAGAAAATTATAAATGCCGAACGGAGGAGAAATGTTTAGCGTAAAAATAAAATATGTGATTCTCTGTGTTTCTGCTTCGAAAATGTAACGATATGTTAATAATCGCTTTCATTGTGTCAAACAAAATATAAAACGTTATGTAACAGTTCTACAAACGGCTAACGAATGTGCTTTTCATAAACCGATTTGCCGCTACCGCTTCTGGTTCGTCATGTAAACGCTATCATATCGACTGCCGAAACATGGTCACCGATGCCGGATTTCTTGCTGTATTTCGAAGGAAAAAAACACTACCAAAGCAATCCATCATTTTACGCTTTTAAGCACTCATTTTATCGAAGAATTGAGACTGCGGTCAGCACCCTTGTCGTGTCATGTCTGATAATGTGTAACGCTGCAGGATGGCGAACCCCCCCCCCCTTCCCCCCCCCCCCGCCCAAATGCCACTGCTTACGTTTGCGTTTTCTCACACGCGTCACTGACTGACTCCCAAAAGGGATTACACAAAATCGTAAAAGCAGCTTCGGATTCGCAGAATGACACGGTACTAACGTTGAGCACTTTTAATCGCGCTTGCAGATCGTAGAAATATAGAAACAGAGTTTATTTTTCCGTTAATTCTGCGTCTCCTGCAGCCGACAGACCTTTGTCGCTGCCTCAGGTACCTATTGCTGGTGCTGGCGCTCCACAATGTCGGCAGTTTTAACTTTCTCGCGAATAATGGCGGTTTGATGCAGAAAATGAAAACGGAAAAATGATAGTAAATGCACAGCCATCAGTCAAACTTTACATTCATCGGACTTAGAAGCGAGTAAACCTTTAAGCGATAAATAACATCGGTGGAGTGCACATGACTGTATTTAATCTATATAAACCCACGTTTAGAGTGAGACCTTTCAGTCACAAACTCGCCAAAGTTATCATTCTGTCCAATCGAAATTACGCATCGTGTTCTTCAACACTTCCACCTCCCTACAACAAACTATTGTGTCCTATATTACACACTCTGTTCGCATTTGAAAGCATTTCAATATTTTCGCAATAGTAATGGACGACCTATAAAGATTCAACGTCTTCTTACTTCTTACTTATCTTGTTGGCATTCACATACATAATGTGAGTGCCGAGCAGCGATTTGTTCACGTGAAGAGACAATGATTTATTGCTCTGAAACAGCGGCTAAAACTCGTATGCAGACGTGGAAAGTAACAATCTATCGTATTCGTCACCAGGAAATGATACTAACTGATATAATCGACAATAATTTCCATAATCGTTCTCTTTCCAAAGCTAAATGTTTCGTAGACTCATCATCGTAGTTAGTTCAGAGGTTTTCGTTTCTTCAGCAGTACATAAACGAACAATTACAAAGAGGTGAATTTTTGAAATGTCGCGAAAGCAGTACTGCACCGAAAATTTCGTTACAACTGCGAACGGAGTGTCTCGCAGCGGCATTCTGGATACAAATGATTTCGGCGTGTTTGGCGCGTTAGATGTGAATAAGAAATCAAGATTCGGACGAATCTCTCCATCGCCTCTCTCTGCTCCAGCCGGCTGTAGCCGTGCTGCCAAAGAAGGCGTCGATGTCTGCGACGCTGCTTCCCCCCCATGCTTGAATCGCAACCAAGTCGGGGAAATCCTCTGCTGCCTCTCGAGGAAAGACGGTAGTCGCGGTGCCGGTGCAAGCTTCTGCTCTACGTTCCCATCTCTTGCGGCCTGACCTGCCTTTCCACGGAACTGATGTACCTTGGTTTTACCTCAATATAAATAACGCAACTAATTTTACCTAAAATACTACAGCGAATATTTACATATATTGCTAACTGTTTTATCGCATTATCGTCCAAAGCATATTCAGGTTTCGTAATACCCTCTCTGTTTACACACGTGTTGTTGGCCGTGGGTAAGCAAATTGCACCATTAGCAGAGCAGGAAACTCACCACTGTAAAACCAGAGGCGAACTTGCTTACCTGGAAAGCTGCCTATGAAATTATGTATTCTGGAACCGACACTGCTTGGTCTGTTATTGGCCACACTAAGAAAATACATTTAGCACTCGAAAAGTTCCGTCGTTTTAGGAAGTTAAGGAATTTCAAGAGCATACTTTTTGTTTGTCTCTAGCTTCAGTACACTCTTAGAAACATCTCAGTAGTGTGTACGTAACCGTTTGCAACTCTGTCGCTTACATGTGTTTATTCAGGCCTTACTTGTGTTGTAAGGGCTGACTGCTTGACATGTTTTCCTTGATGCATGATTTTCTGAAGAGGTGATCGTTTCCGTGTAGTACGAGACTTTTTTTTCTAGTGTATGTGTTAACCCTCTTTGAAAGCGTGCAAATGGCGGATATCTGGCCGATCGTTTTTAAGTCACCGGGCTACAAGCGCAAACCTTATACTCCTTATGCTTTCAAAATTCTATCGTAGTCTGTTTCACATTCTTGGTATATATTAAAACAATTCCGCAATGTTTTTTGAAAAACCACGAAAATAAAAGTTGTCGTTATTTATACCCTCTTGTTAAACGTGCCATTCGTCGTGTTTCAACAGACGGCGTCGCAAAGCTGTACCACACATCGGTGCGATATGTATACCTAGATACTGTCTCGAAGTCATTGCCCAATATGGGACAAACACGTCTGCGGGACATTTGCGATGATCGAATCGTTCTCTAGTATTCGAATCTTCGATTTCTCCGTAATATACTTACATTAGGAAGCGTATCTGGTACCCAGTCCGTTTCTGTGAACGTCAAATAGTAGACATCTTCTACTTTTGTAGTCCTGTCTTCCTCAGTTGCGTGTAATATTACGGTATATTGATAATTTTTACTTATGGACCGTCTGACAGTCGGCAACAGAAACCAAAACATTGCACTGAAACAAGCGTTCAGTTCATAGTGGTGTGGAATGTGGGAGAAAAACCGCAAATTCGCATTCGTAAGAAGAAGAACACCGAAAATGCAACAGGAGCGTAATATGTAAGAAATTGTCCACGCAACCTGCCACTGATGATGTCTTGCAGAAAATAAAGGCGAAACGCGTATGGCACTAAAATTGTGTTTTATTCAGTTGCTGTCAGACGGTCCATAAGTAAAAACTATCGATATACCGTCAAATAGTAGGACTGCTACTACATAGTACGTAGGGCAGTATTTGCAAACCGATCTGCCAATAGCAGTTCTGCCTTATCACGCAAACACTGCGATATGGGTCCTGGAAATGTGCTAATAGCCACAGCCAGCCTCTCGCTCAGTGGCGAGGGCTACGGCAAACAGTGGCCGGTGACAAGACACCCCCTAACTCTGTGCACAGCGGTCTGAATGGGTCTTCAGTCTTTGAGTAGTTTTGCCGCCGTGCGTAAACGCCAAACGCTTTTTGGTGAAATGTGTTTGCAGCAATGCCCATCTCGCGCTTCTTTCCGCAGCGAGCGTAATCCTGATTGTTCAATAAATCAGCTACGTACGCTTCAGTGGCCGTGCACGAGGCTTTTGGACATCCCTTTACGTGCGGTCTCCTCCTCATATTCCCCCATACCACGACTCCACTGGCGTCTGCCAGGATTCCGTACTCTCCACTACTTGTTAATGTTTCCTCTTCGTATTACACAAAATGACAAGTTCGCTTCGTCAAGGGCAGCTCCATTGCAGAGACATGCGTGTAAAAATTATGAAGCTCTGGACATGGACGTTTGTTCATCCTATCAAAGCCAATTAATGTTTAACATGCAACTTCATCATTAGAGAAAAATGGTTTCCGAAATTTTCCTCACCTGAATGTTGTTTCCCGTGTAGTCGTCGTCTCTGTCGTACCGTTCGTCTTAACTGCTCAATACAAACATGGAAAATCGCAGCAGGTGTCAGACACCTTGACGGAGGACTAGAGGCAAAATTCACCACGTTTGAGTACAGTCAAAACCGTAAATAAATTGAATGTGGTTTGCCTCTGATCAGAAGAAGAAATGAGGGCTACTTGGTTCCATAGGTTAACGTGTGGGGGGAGTTGATATGGCGGTATTAATCGGTCTCTGTCATCACTTCCACGTCACAGGAGCTGTAAAAATACTTTCCTTGCGATGATAGGAGCAATGGGACCAACACAGTTAAGAATCGTGTTTTATTTTCAGTGCTTTGGGAACTCACCACCGGTGCACTGTCTCTCGTTTCATGAATACCGATGCTGCAGGGGCTCATATGTTGCTCCATAGTAACGTCACGGAGGCAATTGTCACGACATTTATACATTCGCCACTTCAGTTGAGGACTTTTTGTGATCAAGAAACGTATTATACATCTTACATTCTAGCTACATGGTTAAACGTATCGCATTTTTTCTATTAAATTTTAAGGATATATATCGGTACCAGCGCATTCCGTCATTTTGCCGTTTCCAGCACTTTCTATGGACTCTTGAGAAGTTGACCATCATTCTGCCATGTCTTGTCTCACATATACAGTGTGCGAGAAAACAGTCTGACCCAAAGTGTAGGGCAGAAAGACAGCATTAAAAAAACCAATCCGAGTATAGGAACTAGAAGTGGCTGTTGAATATTTATAGCGCTATGCCAGCATGAAAACGGTGGGCAGTTTGAACATTTGCTGCGACATACTTAACGCTAAGTAAGTGGTGGATCACGTTTCCTTTACTTTGCCCTCGTGAAGACATGTTGAAATATAAAACATGGACATGTGATTGTCTTTATTTCTAAAGAAATGTTGTCTAGAACGTCGGCTAAGTATTACACAGGTGTATGTGATGCTTTGAGTTTTTCTTGTTATCGTCCTGAGACTGGTTCGTGCATAGACTGTGATTACACTTACATTTTGTGTGAATTATCTTTCATTTTGAGTAAAGACGTCCACATGTCAGATTTTAATTACGTTCCTGTAGCGCCCAAAATACGAATTTTCGACCCCGAGTTGTTGTACTCAAACTACTAAGTTTCACACTGTCTTTCCGCCCTACACCTTTGGTCAAATCGTTTCTCCGGACCCTGTATAACGATGCTGGATGGCGAAACCCTGCTCAACCAGCACTGCTTAAATTGTTCACTTTTAAGGTACGCTACATATACGTCACTGAGTGACTCCCACCCCGATCGCCCGCCCATATTGCGTCGCGTCACTGGAAAGCCAGCACGCGAAACACAAAATCACGAAACCAGCGTCAGATCTGCATAATTACTCTGTACTGATTGTCAGCACATTTAGACGTTAGTCACAAATACATATAGTAGTGATGTAGAAGCTGGATTTATTTTTCTGTTAATTTTCCGTCTCCTGCAACCGACAGAGCTTTGTCGCTGCGTCAGAGACCGATTGTTGCTGCCAGCACCGCGGAATGTTCGCAGTTTTAACTCTCCCGCGAGTAATGGCGGTTTTGTGAAATAAGCGAAAACGGGAGAAAAATACAGATGCAAGGGTTCATCGTCGAAATGAGAGTGAATCCCTACACGACGCATGTCTACCCACAGCAAGAACTCGCGTAGGTGTGTGTCGTTCCCCACGTGTGAATCACACTCCCAGTCGCTGGCCAGTTCTACCACTGTAACGCATCCGGACTGTGCTGTTTCGTACTCGGTACATTCGTGGATGGCCTTCTGTCACAGCTGCCTCCAGCTGATGTTACGCTACACCCCCGAGAAGGAGGCGATTGAGTGAAAAAATCTCCCGGTAAACATGTAAGTGTCCAAGGAATAGAAAAGCAACTGGAATCACTCAACAGAGGAAAGTCCACTGGACCTGACGGGATACCAATTCGATTATACACGGAGTACGCGAAAGAACTTGCCCCCCTTCTAACAGCCGTGTACCGCAAGTCTCTAGAGGAACGGAGGGTTCCAAATGATTGGAAAAGAGCACAGGTAGTCCCAGTCTTCAAGAAGGGTTGTCGAGCAGATGCGCAAAACTATAGACCTATATCTCTGACGTCGATCTGTTGTAGAATTTTAGAACATGTTTTTTGCTCGAGTATCATGTCGTTTTTGGAAACCCAGAATCTACTATGTACGAATCAACATGGATTCCGGAAACAGCGATCGTGTGAGACCCAAACTCGCTTTATTTGCTCATGAGACCCAGAAAATATTAGATACAGGCTCCCAGGTAGATGCTATTTTTCCTGACTTCCGGAAGGCGTTCGATACAGTTCCGCACTGTCGCCTAATAAACAAAGTAAGAGCCTACGGAATATCAGACCAGCTGTGTGGCTGGATTGAAGAGTTTTTAGCAAACAGAACACAGCATGTTGTTATCAATGGAGAGACGTCTACAGACGCTAAAGTAGCCTCTGGCGTGCCACAGGGGAGTGTTATGGGACCATTACTTTTCACAATATATATAAGTGACCTAGTAGATAGTGTCGGAAGTTCCATGCGGCTTTTCGCGGATGATGCTGTAGTATACAGAGAAGTTGCAGCATTAGAAAATTGTAGCGAAATGCAGGAAGATCTGCAGCGGATTGGCACTTGGTGCAGGGAGTGGCAACTGTCCCTTAACATAGACAAATGTAATGTATTGCGAATACATAGAAAGAAGGATCCTTTATTGTATGATTATATGATAGCGGAACAAACACTGGTAGCAGTTACTTCTGTAAAATATCTGGGAGTATGCGTGCGGAACGATTTGAAGTGGAATGATCATATAAAATTAATTGTTGGTAAGGCGGGTACCAGGTTGAGATTCATTGGGAGAGTGCTTAGAAAATGTAGTCCATCAACAAAGGAGGTGGCTTTCAAAACACTCGTTCGACCTATACTTGAGTATTGCTCATCAGTGTGGGATCCGTATCAGATCGGGTTGACGGAGGAGATAGAGAAGATCCAAAGAATTGCGGCACGTTTCGTCACAGGGTTATTTGGTAACCGTGATAGCGTTACGGAGATGTTTAATAAACTCAAGTGGCAGACTCTGCAAGAGAGGCGCTCTGCATCGCGGGGTAGCTTGCTCGCCAGGTTTCGAGAGGGTGCGTTTCTGGATGAGGTATCGAATATATTGCTTCCCCCTACTTATACCTCCCGAGGAGATCACGAATGTAAAATTAGAGAGATTAGAGCGCGCACGGAGGCTTTCAGACAGTCGTTCTTCCCGCGAACCATACGCGACTGGAACAGGAAAGGGAGGTGATGACAGTGGCACATGAAATGCCCTCCGCCACACACCGTTGGGTGGCTTGCGGAGTATAAATGTAGATGTAGATGAAATCGTAAAGAAGTACCGTCAAAACGTTTTTATCGAAGCCAAATAACTCACTGATGCTGTTTTATTACGCTCGCGTGGATCACACGCGTCGTGCGGAATACGTGGAACGGTAAGAGCTGGGACTTATTCACACTCCATGGATTTGAAGACGTATAATGGACAGAAAAATTGCTCTACAGCCAATGAGAAATCTTAGTCGTGTACGTAGAACTAGCGAATATGTTGTCTCCAGGGATCGCTTATGATGACGTAACTAAAAAGTTGACAGCATCATTTCTTTGTATCGATGTGTTAAATGATAACAGATAAGAAAGGATTCCTCGGATGCCTTTACACACTGCTCATGATAGGAGGACGACTGCATTCGAGTCAACAATTAATTCACTGAGAAGGCAAAGAAATGGAAAAAGCCTCCACAGAATCGGTTGGCGGGAATCATATAGTTTTCTGGCCATTTCGTCACGACTACGTCTCATGTGTGGCATTACGCTTTAAGAAGTGACATCCGTAACGTGCTATTTTTACACGGAATAAAAACCTACGACTTGTGCTTTATCTAGTACAAATGACGAACCAGTATCGAGATAAGAAGAAAACGTTGCTTGCAGAGTAAATTCATAATAGTGGGTTAGAGATTAACGCTCTGTCGTGTCAAAAATTTTCGCCATTCGTAGAGTTTCAGAAATGACGACCGACACAGCCGACATCCCTGCTTTCATCCAACCCAAGGATTTTGGGAAATGTTTGCCGCGTAGCGTGTGCTGTTGTCATTTGGGTTGAAATTCTCCCTTTTGAAAGAGTGTCCAAACATTCCTGAGTGATCGGTCAGTGGGCAAACTGTAACGACTTTTGTTTCACGTGTCTTTGTGATGGTCGACAAGCGCGGGAGCTCACCACTGTCAGCCCAGCCCTAGAAACGCATCTACATCTACATCTACATCTATACTCCGCGAGCCACCTTACGGTGTGTGGCGGAGGGTACTTATTGTACCACTATCTGATCCCCCCTTCCCTGTTCCATTCACGAATTGTGCGTGGGAAGAACGACCGCTTGTAAGTCTCCGTATTTGCTCTAATTTCGTTGTGATCATTACGCGAGATATATGTGGGCGGTAGTAATATGTTACCCATCTCTTCCCGGAATGTGCTCTCTCGTAATTACGATAATAAACCTCTCCGTATTGCGTAACGCCTTTCTTGAAGTGTCCGCCACTGGAGCTTGTTCAGCATCTCCGTAACGCTCTCGCGCTGACTAAATGTCCCCATGACGAATCGCGCTGCTTTTCGCTGGATCATGTCTATCTCTTCTATTAATCCAACCTGGTAAGGGTCCCATACTGATGAGCAATACTCAAGAATCGGACGAACAAGCGTTTTGTAAGCTACTTCTTTCGTCGATGAGTCACATTTTCTTAGAATTCTTCCTATGAATCTCAACCTGGCGCCTGCTTTTCCCACTATTTGTCTTATGTGATCATTCCACTTCAGATCGCTCCGGATAGTAACTCCTAAGTATTTTACGGTCGTTACCGCTTCCAATGATTTACCACCTATGGCATAATCGTACTGGAATGGATTTCTGCCCCTATGTATGCGCATTATATTACATTTATCTACGTTTAGGGAAAGCTGCCAGCTGTCGCACCATGCACTAATCCTCTGCAGGTCCTCTTGGAGTACGTACGAGTCTTCTGATGTTGCTACTTTCTTGTAGACAACCGTGTCATCTGCAAATAGCCTCACGGAGCTACCGATGTTGTCAACTAAGTCATTTATGTATATTGTAAACAATAAAGGTCCTATCACGCTTCCCTGCGGTACTCCCGAAATTACCTCTACATCTGCAGATTTTGAACAGTTAAGAATGACATGTTGTGTTCTTTCTTCTAGGAAATCCTGAATCCAATCACAAACCTGGTCCGATATTCCGTAAGCGCGTATTTTTTTCACTAAACGTAAGTGCGGAACCGTATCAAATGCCTTCCTGAAGTCCAGGAATACGGCATCAATCTGCTCGCCAGTGTCTACGGCACTGTGAATTTCTTGGGCAAATAGGGCGAGCTGAGTTTCACATGATCTCTGTTTGCGGAATCCATGTTGGTTATGATGAAGGAGATTTGTATTATCTAAGAACGTCATAATACGAGAACACAAAACATGTTCCATTATTCTACAACAGATTGACGTAAGCGAAATAGGCCTATAATTATTCGCATCTGATTTATGACCCTTCTTGAAAATGGGAACGACCTGCGCTTTCTTCCAGTCGCTAGGTACTTTACGTTCTTCCAGCGATCTACGATAAATTGCTGATAGAAAGGGGGCAAGTTCTTTAGCATAATCACTGTAGAATCTTAAGGGTATCTCGTCTGGTCCGGATGCTTTTCCGCTACTAAGTGATAGCAGTTGTTCTTCAATTCCGATATCGTTTATTTCAATATTTTCCATTTTGGCGTCCGTGCGACGGCTGAAGTCAGGGACCGTGTTACGATTTTCCGCAGTGAAACAGTTTCGGAACACTGAATTCAGTATTTCTGCCTTTCTTCGGTCGTCCTCTGTTTCGGTGCCATCGTGGTCAACGAGTGACTGAATAGGGGATTTAGATCCGCTTACCGATTTTACATATGACCAAAACTTTTTAGGGTTCTTGTTTAGATTGTTTGCCAATGTTTTATGTTCGAATTCGTTGAATGCTTCTCTCATTGCTCTCTTTACGCTCTTTTTCGCTTCGTTCAGCTTTTCCTTATCAGCTATGATTCGACTACTCTTAAACCTATGATGAAGCTTTCTTTGTTTCCGTAGTACCTTTCGTACATGATTGTTATACCACGGTGGATCTTTCCCCTCGCTTTGGACCTTAGTCGGTACGAACTTATCTAAGGCGTACTGGACGATGTTCCTGAATTTTTTCCATTTTTGTTCCACATCCTCTTCCTCAGAAATGAACGTTTGATGGTGGTCACTCAGATATTCTGCGATTTGTGCCCTATCACTCTTGTTAAGCAAATATATTTTCCTTCCTTTCTTGGCATTTCTTATTACACTTGTAGTCATTGATGCAACCACTGACTTATGATCACTGATACCCTCTTCTACATTCACGGAGTCGAAAAGTTCCGGTCTATTTGTTGCTATGAGGTCTAAAACGTTAGCTTCACGAGTTGGTTCTCTAACTATCTGCTCGAAGTAATTCTCGGACAAGGCAGTCAGGATAATGTCACAAGAGTCTCTGTCCCTGGCTCCAGTTCTGATTGTGTGACTATCCCATTCTATACCTAGTAGGTTGAAGTCTCCCCCTATTACAATAGTATGATCACGAAACTTCTTCACGACGTTCTGCAGGTTCTCTCTGAGGCGCTCAACTACTACGGTTGCTGATGCAGGTGGTCTATAGAAGCATCCGACTATCATATCTGACCCACCTTTGATACTTAACTTAACCCAGATTATTTCACATTCGCATTCGCTAATAACTTCACTGGATATTATTGAATTCTTTACTGCTATAAATACTCCTCCACCATTGGCGTTTATCCTATCCTTGCGGTATATATTCCATTCTGTGTCTAGGATTTCGTTACTGTTCACTTCCGGTTTTAACCAACTTTCCGTTCCTAATACTATATGCGCACTATTTCCTTCAATAAGAGATACTAATTCAGGAACCTTGCCCTGGATACTCCTGCAGTTTACCAATATTACGTTAACTTTTCCTGTTTTTGGTCTCTGAGGACGGACGTTCTTTATCAACGATGATAATGTCCTCTCTGGTAAGCCGTCAGGTATTTTATCGTTTCGCCCAAGGGGGGGACCCTCTAACCTAAAAAACCCCCGTGTGCACGCCACACGTACTCTGCTACCCTAGTAGCTGCTTCCGGTGTGTAGTGCAGATGTGTAGTCATACTGTGGAAAATTTACATATGTTCCATACACATGGCGTTCCATGATACACAACCGTGACGTTATAACATCTACACTCCCGTCCTCTTTATTACGAGAGATTGTCACAACCCACATATGCAGCCCCTATCTTATCCTCTGTTCACCAACATGATACGTTCAGTGTTCCAAAAGATTCCTCCGTGTTAACGTTGTAGTTGCATCTTCCTCCGCAAAGTAGTTCTGCGACATCTTACACATTCCGGCCACGTATCAAATCAATATCAGAGTTGCCTTGATGACGGCACAGAGTAAATTACTCATTAATATCTGCTTCTACAAAACGCGTTGTGCACTCTCCGTCGTGTTTAAATGGTCCTTACTAGAAGACTGTAGTAGAAACTGGCGCCAGTCATACATGTACGTAAACTTTGAAAACTGTGACCCAATTACGGAAAACGCAGTTGCCGTACTAGAACCACTGTCTACTACTAGAAGTTTTAATTTGTCATTGATACACTGACTTTGGCGTAACAAAGCGTCTGTTGTACTCAGGAGATTTGCACGAATAATGCATACTACGGCACTTCTGTTTCTTTCAGACCGATGCCTCGACGTAAACATCGAAACTTCCAGTTGCTATTAAAGTTTTGGAGCCAGTGAAGATGTGCTTCTGGAGGAAGTATTTGGCTGGTTTCGGTTTAGCCAGTATTGGTAACATTTGAAGCTACTTTGTCTTCTGGTCAGAAGAAACTGATAGTACCTCTTGGTTCCGGCAGATTATACTTTACCGTTCCTGCACGTACAACCACCACGTCACACAGTGTGTGTTACTCTTGTGCCGTAGCTTTATAGTGAGAGCAGAAAGGAAAAAAAAAGACACCTGATATCAGTATATTTAACGAAGTCATTCATTTCTGTGTACGTTATTCACCTCTCGCTGTGTGTCCTGCTCTGTTTGGGAAAGGAGGAAGCGTCGGTAGCAAACTTTTGTTAACGGCTGAATCTGGAGGTCGTCCGTACTAGCGAGGCGATGAAGGCATTTGCGAACTAGGGGTAAATGTGTTTAATTTTTTTTATTTCATCGCATTGGTGAATAGACTGAATCAGCATAGTGTGGTCTCCCCTAATCCACAGAAGATACGATAAGAAATGTTACGTTCTTCCGATTAATCTACAGCTAAGAAAAACCTTCAACTTCTCATCGTAATCGCAGTTCCTTCCAGTTCACCGCCCTGCAATTCGTCAGAATCAGATAAACGGACAATTCAAATGACGCAGTGTTTACAATATACTGTTGCGAAAACAGCTGTGCGCCTAAAATTCCGTTACAAAGGGGAACGGAGTGGCTCGCGACGCCATTCTTGCGTCAGACGCTGTCCGTGCTCTTGCCGAGTTAAACTTTTGTATCTGTTCAGGATTACTTTAGAAAGATTCGTCTCCTGTCGTCGTGCTGCCAGACGAGGTGTCGACGTCTGCGACACTGCTCCCCCACGTCCGGACGCAAATGATTCGACCAACTGCCCCGTAGAATAGCCGCTGCACAAATTGAATTTTTTTTTTGGGAAATCTGATTTTTGCGGCATCTCTGACGACAGAAAAATGTGAAGCCCTTTTCTTATACAAAAGTCTGTATTCCTATATTTTTTGTTGGTAACAGTACTCTAAATATTTTTACGTAAAACGCTAGGCAAAGTATTACACTTAGATGAGGCAAGTGGCAAACGAGGGAAAATGTTAGAAATATGGCGTGCTTCCCAGACTTGACTGTTCCCTTCGCTTCAGTTGTGTTACACATATTCAGGTCTGGGGAGGGCGTCTCTTGCTGATACACTGTGGGGACGTCGCAACATCGACACTCGCGAGTCATTCATTACCGACGATCCTGCACTGGCAAACAAGCCACGCCTGTAATCTAGTGACCCTGGCCTCACATTCTTATTACTAAAGTACTGAAGAAACAATTTTTTTCTATTTCAATGTGTCTAATTTTTGCTCTACTATACGCTTAATACGCCTTGAAAACGTAAACGGCGGACATCTTTCCGACTGGTTTCAACTCTGCTAGCTACAGCTGCCAGCTAATATAATTATTAATCGCTCTGTCTGGTGATTGCGCAAAAGGATCGCGCGAGCCGAGTAGACGACATGTTTACATCGCTGTGACATCTTCTTCCCGGAAGTGGTGCTGTGGTCTCCTGTACATTCCGGTCGTGTATAAAAACAGGCCGGTACCCGTCTTCTTGACAATGTGGAAACACGTAAAGTTATCCTTTTTGTAACCTGTTGTCAAGTATGCTGGCCATTCTCTATCGTGTTTGAATACTTGGTACCACAAAGCCGCAAAAGAAATAAGTGCGCAACCTGTATCTACACTTAGTTCACAACCGTGCACCAGTAAACGTAACTTTTGTCGCTCAATACAGCACCTTCCAACGCTTTAACGGACGTGGATGCTTTTGAACACACGTTTATGTGCAACCTCCTCCTGCTCCCCATGTTTTCACTGGCGTCCGTAACAAGTCCGTACCCTCCACCATTTGTTAATGTCTCCTCTCGATATTAGGGAGACACCGAAAAGTTCGCTGTACCGAGGATAGTTGCATTGCAGAGGCTATGAGCGTAATTGTTATGAAGCTCACAAAATAGAGGCTTCTTCGGACTAACGTTTCATATGCAAACATGACTAGAGAAAAGCAGTTGCCCAAAGTTTCGTCTTGTGAATGTTGTGTCCCGTATAAACCTCATATCTGTCGTACTGTACACCTTACCTGCTCAGTAAACAGGCTAGGTGTTAAATCACAGAAAATATTAAATTCTGGTCGAGGTCTACGTGGTTCCATAGATTGTTGTCCACATGTTTCACATGTTTATTGAAATACAAAGAGAAGTTAATATCGCAGTATTCAACAGCCTCTGAGTCATCAATACCGAACCACAGACGATAAAAAGAGTACCGCCATTACTCACGTTGATGGTAACAATGTGACCAACGCAATTAAAAATTTTGCCTCGTTTTCAATGCTTTGGCAATTGACCGACGGTACATAGTCTTTACTTTCATTAATATTGAGTCTGTGTGGTCTCACGTGTTGCCCCATAATAGCATGATTGATACGCTTGTCACGACACTTGTACACTTACTACTTTACCTGAGGACATTTTGTAATCAAGAAACGTACTTCACATCTATTTCCACTGAATTTTAAAGTTACAAATTGCTACCAACGCATTCCGTCATTTTGCCGTTTTCCACACTTTCCATCAAAGATTAAGTGTACTGGACTCTAGAGAATTCGACCAACCCTCTGTCACGCCTCGTCTGGCATACGCAGGGTGCGGAAACACAATTTGACCAAAAGTGTAGGGCACAAGGACGGCATCAAATGAAAGAATCTCAATATAGAAGCCAGAGGCCGTACGTGAATATTTAAGGCGCTATGTCAGCATGACAACGGTGGTCGGTTTGAACCATTTGCTACAGATAATTATGTTATTTAAGTGGATGCTTATCCGTCATTCATTTTGGCTCTTTTATGAGATATTGAAAAATGAAACATGGTGCGTCAGCCAAGTCCGATACACGTGTGATACTTTAAATTTATCCTGTTCTTCAAATATTCTGTTTACGTATACACGTCCTGCAAATGCAGATCGTAGTAATATAGAAGCCGAGTTTATCTCTCCGTTAATTCTCCATATCTCGCAGACCACAGAGCTCTGTTAGATTCTGACTTTCTCCGGAGTAACTGGGATTCTATTGAAGAATTGAAAACAGAAAGAAGTAACGAACGCGGCAGCTAGCAGTCAGACAGAACTTTTTTTTTTAAGTTTAATGCGACGACAATTTTAAAAGATAAAGAGTTTTATCTATTAAAAAAATCAAAGTTTAAAGTTACGCTCGCAACGGACAAACTCACTAAAAGTTATCGTCCTTGCCACATTTCATTTTACACACAACTGAATCAGACTATTTCTTATGAGCTACACATAATTAAGCCTGTAATTCATGACGAAGTTGACTGTTACTATTCCTACTGTTGTATCTTCCTTACGTAACACTAACATGAGATAGTAGTCTTGTGTCTAGCACGCTATCACCCGGGAAACAATACCTCCAGCCAGAGCATTTCCTGTTGCCACACATGAATGATTTTGTCATTACCTCTACATGTAATTCATATGTGACCTTCCAAACTGAATTACGTAGGCCTACAACATTGCGTGAATGAATGCGGCAGTTTTCTCGGCAACAACGATAAACAAGCAAAGAAATAGAAAGACTTGGCTATAGATGTCTGCCATCATAGGGCTGTCGTGACAGCTGAGTCTTCCGTGACGTCTTAATGGTGACGACAGCGGCTGAGGGGCGTTTAGAGACGGCAGCAGACCACACTGACGTGTGACGTCACTTGGCAACCAAGTCTTCTTGTATCCGCTGCAATCAATCATTTATTTTTATCGATCATTTCATAGGTATACATTTTCGGTAAATTAACCATCATCTGGTGCCAAGATGCCCGTGTGGGAGATTTTAATTACGTTCCGGTACCGCCGAAAATGTGCAATTGTGACGCCTAAATGCTATTCTCAAATTTCTGTGTTTCATGCAGCGTTTCCAGGCTACGCTTTTCATCATATATTTTCTATGTACCCTGTACAACGATACGGGATAGCAAACTTCGCTGAATCAGCACTGCTTAAATTTTTAATGTTTTACATACGCTGCGCATATCTCATTCAATGACTCCCACGCCGATCGTCCACCTATATTTTAGTACGTCACGCTGGCACGCGACATACAAACCGTCAAACCAGCATCAGCTCCTCATAATTACACTGTGCAGAGCGTAATTATTTAAAATTTTAAAAAGTAGACAGCAGTAATGGAGAAGCTGAATTTCTTTTTCTGCTAGTCTTCCGTCTCCTGCAGCCGACAGAGCTTTGTCGCTGCCTCAGTGACTGATTGTTGCTGCTACCACGAGGATCGGTGTAAATTTTAGCTCTCCCGCGAGTAATGGCGGTTTTCTGAGATAAACGAAAACGGGAGGAAAATATATATGCAAGTGGTCGTTATCGAAACGATAGTGAATCCGTAATTGGCACAGCGACTTAATTTTTAATATTTAGGAACAGCAGAATCTTGCGTTGCCCGCGAATTGCGAGATGCGCGTCCATTCCCACACGTGAATCACACTCCTAGTCGCTGGTAGTTGTACCATTGTAATGCATTCAGAGTGTGCTGTTTTGCACTCTGCACCTACACGGATAGCCTTCTGCCTCAGCTGATCTTACCCTACACTCCGGAGAAGGAGGAGATTCTGTGAGTAAATCTTCCCGAAAACACGTATACTAATCGTCAAAAAGTACCGACGAAACGTTTTTGTCCAAACCAATTACCGCATGTGATACTTTTATTATGCTCACTTGCATGACGTGCGTTGTGCGGAGTATGCGTAGCGATAAGGGACGGAGCTCCACGGTTTTGAAGACGTATGATGGCTAGAAAAATTCCTCTCGAGTCAAGGCGAAACCTTAAACACGTACATAGGATTAGCAGATATGTAGTCACCACCCATCGATTGTCAAGACATAATAAAGAAGTTAACAGCGTCGTGTGTTTCGTATCGACGCGGATTATAATCGCAGTGTCAAAACGTGTTTTACTTCGTACAATGTGTCCAGCTGTTGTCCTTCCGTTTCTACAGATTGCGTTCGGATCTGGTAACGGATAAGAAAAAAGATCTATCGTCGGCTTTTACACACTGCATATGTGAAGACTAGAACCGCAGTGAAGGTCACAACTAATTTACTGGAAAGGCGATAAAAACAAAAAACAAAAAATCTTCTGTCCGCGATGTTTCTCTGTCATGTCGCCGGAGAGCAATGATCGCGAGAACGAAAGTCACCAAGGCTTTATTTTACGGCGCCTGACTGCGTTATACGCTGCTCTTTGGCGCATGCGGACACACACCACGTTTCAAAATGGTTCAAATGGCTCTGAGCACTATGGGACTCAACTGCTGAGGTCATAAGTCCCCTAGAACTTAGAACTACTTAAACCTAACTAACCTAAGGACACCACACACATCCATGCCCGAGGCAGGATTCGAACCTGCGACCGTAGCGGTCGCGCGGTTCCAGACTGTAGCGCCTAGAAACGCTCGGCCACTCCGGCCGGCACACCACGTTTCATACCTTAGGCCATAGAGATACACATATTTAGGCACGTGCATCTATCCTTACCGTGTTGAGGTTCGAAACCAAGGCAGTGCAGTATTTATAGAAATTTCATTCTGCAGTATTTATAGGTAGAAGCAAGGACTGATTTCAACTACTGATCTCCTTGTTGTATTAGTATCACACACGTAGTAATGAAGTTGAGCTAATTTCCCCAAGATTCGCAGTGTTAATCCGATAACTGTCCTTATTGCAGTTGGCCACGTGAAACGACATCAAACGTTCCAAACACTGCCCTGACAATTCTTTATTTTCACAAACGACAAAATACAGTAATACGACGAATTCCTGTTCTTGTTGGAATGTGGCTCATTTTGCTGGCCGCTTCCACACAATTGGTTTGGCGTGAAGCATATAGTTTTCTGGCCGTTTCATCGGGAGTACGTGTGAGGTGTGTTATTATGCTTTGAGAACTAACATCCGTGATGTCCGAATTTACACAGAATACGAGTCTATGATCTCTGCATACTCCAGTACAGATACCGACACAGTATCGAGATATGAAGCGTGATGTACCGAATACGTCACTGATGGAAGACATTAATATACCGAGTTAGAGATTAACATCCTGTCGTCTCAAAATTTTGCGCCATTCGTAGCGTTTTAGACCTGACGACCGACACGCATCCCTGCTTTCAACCCGTGCAAGGATTCTGAAGCAGGTTTGGTGCGTAGCTTGTGGAGCCAGTTGGGTTAAAATTCTCCCTTTTGAAAGAAGAGTGTCCAACCATTACTCAGTGCTCCGTCACTGGGCAGACTGTAACGACTTTTGTTTCACGTGTGTTTGAGACGGTCTGCAAGCACTTGCATAGTAAGCAGCGCTGGTAATTCACTGCCGTCCACCCAGCCCGGGAAACGCACAACATGCAGATGTAGACACCTACTTTGGAAAGCGTACGCACATTCTGTACCCATCGCGGCAGGCCTCGTTGCGTGGTACACAACCGTGACGTCACAACACGGACACACTCGCCCTGTTTATCTCGGCCGACTCTGCAGCGCCACACGTGCAGCCCCTGCCTTCCACAGAGCTCGGCCTTACAGTCTTCTCACTAAGACGATGCGTTTAGTATTGCGAAAGATTTGTCCTATTATTAAGTTTTAACATCTAAATGGTGTACTGCTACTCCTTTTACTATCAAAACGTATAAATGGCTTACATCTAAACGATCGCCAGGAAAACAGGGATTACAAGTTCCAAACGCACAAATTTCCCTCGCTTTGTTTTCTGCATCGACAATCGAATCGCACAGCCTTTGTTGCCAAAGAGTTTTCGTTGTAGTTTGCTTCTTCCTCTGCGAAGTAGTACTGTGATTTCTTAAACATTCCAGCCACGTATCAGCTCAGTATGAAAGTCGCCTTGATGACAATAGAGAAGAAATTTATCATTTCAAGGTTCTCGTACGAAGTTTGGTGTCCGCTCCTCGACGTGTCCGAAAAGTCCATACTACTAGGAATCTGTATTTTTCTTTTGTTTCCTTCACTGCTTGCTCAATATACAGATTGAATATCGTGGGGGAGAGGCTACAACCCTTTCCCACTCCCTTCCCAACCACTGCTTCCCTTTCATGCCCCTCGACTGTTATAACTGCCATCTGGTTTCTGTACAAATTGTAAATAGCCTTTCGCTCCCTGTATTTTACCCCTGCCACTCTTCTATACACTGTTAAGCCGAATACATTTCTCCGCCAGTTCTCCGTCCCTGCGGCCGACAGAGCTTTGCCAATGCCTCAGCTGCTGACTGTCGCTGCTGGCGCTCCGAAAGGTCGGCAGGTCCACTCCCTCGCGAGTGACGGCGGTTTCCTGGCCTAAAGGAAAGCGGGAAAAGTTTTTCGAATATGCCCACAGAAGAACGTCGCGTCGCCTGCCATTTACGAGATGCGTAACCATTGCCACATGTCATAGTCACACTCCTAGTCGCTGGCTAGTTGCACTGTTTTAATGCATCCGGACACTGCTATTTCGCAGTCCGCACATTTCATGGCTGGCCTTCTGTCACAGCTGCCTCCAGCTGATGGTATCCCAAACTTCTGAGGAGGAGGGGGAGGAGCTTTTGTGAGAAAATCTACAAGAAAACGGATGGAAATCGTCAAAAAATACCGTCAAAACATTTTTATCCGTGCCAGGTAACGCATGTGATTCTACTATGCTCACCTGGATGACACACAATGCGTGGTAAGATGTGTAACGTATTTAGGCTCCAAGGTTATGAAGACTTTTAACGGCTAGAAAGATTCGTCTTGAGTCAAGGCGAAATCTTAATCATATAATTATGTATTATCAGCGTGTATTTTGTCAACAGGCCTCGATTGTGAAGATGTAATGAAAACAGTCGACAGTATCATCTGTTTTGTGCCGATGCGGAATTTAAACGCCGTGTGAGAAACTGTTTCCTTTCTTGGGGCAATGTGTCCAGCAGTTGCTTCTCTACTTATACATGTTCCATTAATAACTGGCAACTGAAAAAAAAAAGATCTATCCAGGACCTTGACACACTGCATCTGTGAGAATAAAGATCACGTTCGAGACAAACAGCAGTTGACTGAGAAGGCGGTAGAAAATTAGAATTACAACTTTGTGTCATCCATATTCTTTTGTCCTGTTGCTGGGCAGAGCCGGTCGCGTGATCGAACGCCACCAAAGCTTCATTCGCGGTGCCTGAATGCGTTATTTGCCGCTCGCTGGCCAGTGTAAAACTTTGGACTCGCACCATTTTCCGTACCTTCGACCAACCTCGAAATTCTGCCTTAGTGTCCTTCATATTCTTGCCATATATTAAAACGCTCTGACAATTTTTTTTTATTATCACGTGAAACAAAAGTTATCATTTTGATTTCCTCTTATTGAATGAGCTGTCCCTCGTGTCGCATCGCAGAGTTGTCCCGCAAGTAAGTCCCATTTGTATATCTATGTACTCTTTCTAAATCATTCCCCAGTACGGGACAAGCACATCTACTGTTTGGATCTCTGATTTGTTGGTAATATACATTTTTAGGGATGTGCGTGACGTATTGCCCTACAATACCGTGACAGACACTCTTGTCACGACATTTCTGCGTCCACCACTCTACTACAGGACTTTTTGTAATCAAGAAACGTATTTCACGTCTAATTCAGTAGTGCTTCGTTATAAGTGTCACATTTCCCTTTACGTAGTTACTGTCTACTGAATTTTAAAGTTACTAGTCGCTACCAACGTATTCCCGCCATTTTGTCGTTCTTAGCACTTTCTACCAAAGATTAAGTGTACTGGACTCGTGAGAATTCGAACAACAGAGTGTAATGCATCGTCTGGCATACACAGGGCGCGGAAAACCAGTCTGACGAAGACAGTATCAAATGAAGGAATCTGAGTATAGAAAATACAGGTCGCAATTAAATCTTTGAACCACAATGCCAGCATGAAAACGGTGGTCAGTCTGAACATTTTCTATACATACTCATGTTAACTAAGTGGTGCCTCATTTCTCACTAATTTTGACCTTTTTGAGATATATTCAAACAAGAAACATGGACATGTGGGTGTCCTCATTCCTGAAGAAGTACTAGACGTGTTAGTGATGTTTTGAATTTATCTTGTTCCCATCGTGACGACTGCTTAGTCCGAACGTTCTGTATACGTATACATTTTCTGTAAATTACCTATCATTTTGAACAAGGACCTCCGTATGTCAGATTTCAATTACGTTCCTGCACCACTGAAAATATACATCTACGACTTTTAGTTGCCATACACAAATGCCTATGCTACATGCTGTCCTTCCGCCCTGCAATCTTGGTCAAATGGTTTCTCCACGCCCTGTATATCGGTGCTGGATGGCAAAACTCGCTCAAACGGCACTGTATAAGTTATTCACTTCATACGTTCGTTACACGTATGTCACTGAATGACACCCAGCCAGGTTGTCCCCCTTATGTTCCGCCACGTCTCTGGAAAGCCAGCACGCGATCCACAAAATCACGAAACCAGTTCCAGATTCGCATACTGACACTGTACTGATTGTAAGCACATTCAGACATTAATCGCAAATGCAGATCATAGTAATGTAGAAGCCGAGTTTATCTTTCCGTTAATTCTCCGTCTCCCGCAGACCACAGAGCTCTGTCGCTGCATCAGCGGTCGATTGTTACTGCTAGCGCCACGGGATGAAGGCAGTTACGTCCATAGTTACTCCGGAGTAACTGGGATTCTGTTAAAGCAATGAAAACAAAGAAGTAACGGACGGGGCCACTAGGAATCAAACAGTACGTTTAATGCGGTGACAATTTTGAACGATGAGCTTTGTGAAGCGATTGAGTTAACAGCAATTACACAAACCCAGGTTTTAAGTTGGGCCCTCCACGGACAAACTCACTAAAGTTATCGTCCTTGCCAAGTTTCATGTCACATGCAACTAAATTACACTATTTCTTATGAACTACACATAACCGAGCCAGTAATTCATGACGAAGTTGACTATTTCTACTACCACTCTCGTATTTTTCTGAGGTAAGGAATGAGCAAAATGCTCACCGAGACAGCAGTCTTGCGTCTGCCATGCAATCATCCAGGAAATAATTCCTCCAGCCACAGCAATTCCTTTTGCGACACGGGAATGATTTTACAATTACCTCTGCATTTAATTCATATTTAACTTTATAAACTGAACATTTAGTAAAAGGGCGAACCGAATTACGTACTCCACAGTGTGAATGAATGCTGCAATTTTGGCGGCAACAAAGAACAACGGGCACAAAGTACTAGGACTCGGCTACAGATGTCTGCCACCATAGAGCCGCAGTGGCAGCTAAGTCGCCCGTCAAGTCTTAATGGCGGCCACAGCGGCTGATGTCCGTTACAGACGTAGCGGCAGCCCAGACGGACGTGTGACGTCACATGGCACCCCTGTCTCCCTGGAGCACGCGCCACGTGTTTCGCTGTATCTAATCATTTATTTCGCCTTATCGAGCATATCATCACATTCGAACACCAGTATATTTTGTAGGTATCAATATAATCAATTTAAACCATCTTTATAATACTATGTTACGACCGGAATGATTATTACCAATTTTACATTCAATTTTTGTCGGGTACTTATTCGTTAGTTCCTGTCTTTCCTCATTCTACGATGATGAGCCTACAAACCAATTAGATTTGGAAAGAGAACGATTATGTAGATTATTGTGGCTTATATCAGTTAATATCATTTTCTAGTGATGAATACGGTAGGTAGTTTCTGTTGGAACGAACGACGACTTTTGCGATTCACTTTCCACGTCTGCAATCGAGTTTTAACCGCTATTTCACAGCAATAAAACGTTATCACCGCATGCTAACAAACCGGTGCTCGAAGCTCACATTACGTATGAGAATGCCGACATGATAATTAAGAAGCGATAAATCTTTATAGTTCGCCCATTACTACTGCGAAATATTGAAGTGCTTTTATGTGCGGGCAGAGTGTGTAAAGTAGTACACAATCGTTTGCTGTCGAAAGGTGGAAGTTTTATGCAAGTATGACACCACAAGTCATTAGTAGAAGTCAGTAGCATTTTTCATTGAAGAATACGACGAGTAATTTTGATTGGACGGAACGATACCTTATCGGGTTTGTGTGTAGAAGACCTAACTCTAAATGCTGGTTTATATAGACTACATACAGTTAGGCATGCCCCACCCAGGTAATTTACAGTTTAAAAGTTTACTCGCTTACAACTTGGATAAACGTAAAGCTTCACTGGTGATTGTGCATATGTTATAATTTTTTCCCGTTTTCATTTTCTCCATAAAACCGCCATCATTCGCGAGAATGTTATGAACTGCCAATATTGTGGAGCGCCAGCAGCAACAATCAGTCGCTGAAGCAGCGACAAAGCTCTGTGGGCCGCAGGAGACGGAGAATTAACGGAAAAATAAACTCAACCTTCTATATTTCTACGGTCTGCGATCGCGATTAAATGCGTTCAAAGTCAGTACCGTGTCATTGTGAATCCGACGCTGCTTTTACGATTTTGTGGAACCCGTGCTGGCGTTCGGGTGGCGTGTAGTAACATAGGCGGACGTCTCTTCTACAAGTCATTCAGTGACGTATGTGATAAAGAGCAAACGTGAGCAGTGTTGTTGGAGCGATGTTTTGTCATCCGGCACCGTTACACATGACGTGCTGCCCGCAATCTCAAGAGCTCCGCACTCATTCCTCGATAAAATGAATGTGCTTAAAACGAACGAGCTGATGCGCCGGTTAGCACACTGGACTCGCACTCGGGAGGACCACGGTTAAAACCCGCATGCGGCCATCCTCATTTAGATTTTCCGTATTTCCCTGAATCGCTTCAGGTCAATGCCGAGATGGTTTCTTTGAAAGGGCACTGCCGACTTCCTTCCCCGTCCTTCCCTAATCCGACGACCTGGCTGTTTGGTTTCCTCCCCCATCAAACTCACTAAAACGGTAAACAAGGTGACGATCTGCGACGCTGCTTCCACCATGCTTGAAACGTTATCAGGTCTCGGAGATCCTTTGTAGCTCCTCGACGCTAAAAGACAACAGCCGGCGTGGCGGTAGAAGTCGCTGCCGCACATTGTCATCTCTGCGGCCTGTCTTTTCACGGAACTGATGTCCCTTGGTTGTACCTGAATATAAATAACGTAATTAATTTTGCCTAAAACACTACAGCGAATATTTACATTTATTACTGTTTTCTCGCATTGTCGTCCTAAACATATTCAGGTTTCGTAATATCTTCACCGTTTTCTCATGTGTTTTTTTGGCCCTCGGCAAGCAAATGCACCATTAGCAGTGCAGAAAACTCACCTCCGTCAAACCAGCATTTGAGGCGAATTTGCTAGCCTATAAAACTGTTTAATATTACTGTTTCCACGTATTCTGGAAGCGACAGAGCTTGGTCTATTATTGGCCACACTAAGACAATACATTCAGCACCCGAGCAGCTCCGTCGTTTTAGGAAGTTAAGGAATTTCGAGGGCTTACTTTTCGTCTGGCTCTAGCTTCGATACACTCTAAAAACATCTCAGCCGTTTGTATGTAACCGTTTCCAACTCTGTCGCCTACATGTAATTATTCTGGCCTTACTCGTTTTCTAGGAGCTGACTGTTTGATATGTTGTCCTTGTTATGGCATTTTCCATTCCGACGCGAAAAGATAAAGTTTTTAATATTTTATCTCGTACTATCAAGAGTTTAGTGAGTATCTGTGCAGTTTATTTTTATTTTTATTTTCTTGGATAGTACTTCATTAACTAAAGGCAACGGCAGGCGTCTCTTGCTGATACCCTATGGTGACGTCCTAACATCCAGACTGGCGTCTCATTCATTATGAACAGTTCTGCACTGCCACATATGCTAGCCCTGGAATCGAGTGAGCAGGGCCTTTTAGCTTCTCACTAGAATAATACATTAAGTACACTAAAAAGATCACGCTTTTCTGGACAGATTATTTTTTTCCCCATTTATTACGACTCTTTTTGTTAGTATAGATACAAACACACTTTGAAAGCGTGTAAATGGTAGACATCTGTCCGATCGTGTTTTAACTCACCGGCCTACAAGCGCAAAACTTTACGCTCCTCGTGGCTTTGTGTTCGCCTCGACAAACGGATCACGTGCTCTCTGTTGGGAACATGCTAGTATTATTCCTGCAGCGTCTCACATCTCGAAATTCTACCGTAGACAGTTTCACATTCTTGCTATATGTTAAAACAAACCCGCAATTTTTTTGATGACCAAGAAAACAAAGTTGTGATTTTTATTTCCTCTTATTAAACGTGCTATCCGTCGTGTTTCGACAGTCGACATCGCAAAGCTGTACCACAAACCGGCGCGATTTGTATATCTACGAGACTATCTCGAAGTCATTGCCCAATATGAGAGAAACCCATCTGCGGGACATTTGCGATGATAAAATTGTTATCTAGTGTTCGATTCTCCGTTTTCTCAGTAAAATAATGACGTAGGGAAGCGTATCTGGTACTCAGTCTGTTTCTGTGAACGTCAAATAGTGGCTTCCTGGCAGATTAAAACTGTGTGCCCGACCGAGACACGAACTCGGGCACACAGTTTTAATCTGCCAGGAAGTTTCATATCAGCGCACACTCCCCTGCAGAGTGAAAATCTCATTCTATCAAATAGTAGGACTGCTACTGCGTAGTACATAGGGCCGTCTTAGCAAACCGATCTGCCAATAGCTGTTCTGTCTTATTACGCAAACTCTGTGATATCGATCCTGGAAATGTGCTAATAGCCACAGCCAGCCTCTCGCTCAGTGGCGAGGGCTACGGCAAACAGTGGCCGGAGACAAGACACCCCCTGACTCTGTGCACAGCGGTCTGAATGGGTCTTTAGTCTTTGAGAAGTTTTGCCGCCGTGCCTAAACGCCTAATGCCTTTTGGTGAAATGTGTTTGCAGCAGTGCCCATCGCGCACTTCTCTCCACAACGAGCGTAATCTTGATCGCTTATTAAGTCAGCTATGAACGCTTCAATGGCCGTGCACGAGGCTTTTGAACATCCATCTACCCGCATTCCCTTCCCCGCCTTCCACCACATCATGACTCCACTGGCGTCTGCCAGTAATCCGTACTCTGCACTATTTGTTGATGTCTCCTGTTCATATTACACAGATACTGATAAGTTCGCTTCGTCAAGGACAGCTGGATTGCAGAAAACATGCGTGTAAAAATTATGAAGCTCGGGGCGTCGACGTTTGTTGACACTAGCAAAGACGATTAATGTTTAACATGTAAGTACATGATTAGTGAAAAACGGTTTCCAAAATTTCATCTGAATGTGGAGATCTGCGTTTGCCGTACCGATCATTTTGACTGCTCAATACAAACATGGAAACTTGCAGCAGGTATTAGATACCTAGATAGAGGACTTCAGCCAAATTTCAGTAGTCAAAACCGCACAGAAATAGAACAAATGAGGGCAGCTGGCTTCCATAGGTTACTGTGTTGCAGATATACATCGGGCGTGAATGATTCAACGAATTACTCTGGAGTACAGCTGCTGTCCAGGATGAAACTACAGTTGCGAAATCTGATCTGTGCGGCCTCTCTGATGACAGAATACGTAAAACCCTTGTATGTAATAAAATTGTTTACATCGGTTTTGCGTTGATAACAGTGCTGCCAATATTTTTGCTTAAACCACAAGTGCGAAATATTATACATGTTTAAGACGAATATATTTTTCCGTCAGTTCTTTCTCCTGCGGCTGACAGAGGTTGGCAGTTGGACTCTCTCGCGATTGATGGCAGTTTACTGACGTGAGTGAAAACGGTAATTTTTTTAAAAAATCTACCCACAGCAGGACGTCGCGTCGCCCGCCATTCACGAAATGCGTGTCGGTTCCAACTCGTGAATCACACGCCTAGTCGCTGGCCAGCTGCACCATTGTAAGGCATGATTAAAATATATCTACCCAGAACTTTCACACACTGCACCTGTGAGGACAAAGAACATGTTCAAGTCAAACAGTAATTCACTGACAAGGCGGAAGAAAATTAAAACAAAAAAACTTGTCATGCATATTCTTCTGTCCTGTTGCTGGGCAGAGCCGGTCGCGAGAACGAACGCCACAAGAGCTTTGTTCACGGTGCCTGAATGCGTTACACGCTGCACTCCGGCCTGTGTAAAATTTTGACACGAACCGTGTTCCGTACCTTCGGCCAATCTCGAAACTCTGCCGTAGTGTCCTTCATGCTCCTGTCATATATTAAAAAAATCTTGCGAATTTTTTTCTTGTCGCGTAAAACAAAAGTTATTATATTGATTGTCTCTTATTAAACGTGCTATCACTCGTGTTTCAATAGTCGACATCGCAAAGTTGTCCCACGAGCCAGTGCGATTTGTATCTCTACGTACTCTTTCTAAATGATTGCCCAGTGTGGGACAAGCACATCTGCGGAGAATTCGTTATGATACAATTATTATCTAGTATTAGAATCTCTGATTTGTCGGTCATAGGCATATTTACGGAGCTGTATGCAACCCTCAAATCGTTTTGTGACAGTAAAATAGTAGGACCGCTACTACATTCCACATGTGCGATGTCGATGCTGGATGTGTCCCTACAACCACAGCCACCTCTCGCTTAGAGGCAAAGGCTCGAACACACCAACAGTGGATGGTGACAAAAACGTCCCATAACCCTGTGTACAGCGGTGGGAATGTGAATTTACTCCAAGTCTCCTGCCCACATCTAAACGCCTAATCTTTTCAGGTGCAGAACGCTTCCACCAGTGCCCGCCTCGTATTTCTTTCGACAACGAGCGTAATTCCGGTCTACTAATAAAGCAGCCACGAACGCTTTAATGGTCCTGGATAAGACTTTTGAACAGTCCTTTACGTGTGATCTGCTCCTCACACTTCTCCACCTTATATTTTCACTGACCTCCGGAAGGAATTCGTACTCTACATTACATATTGACGTCTTCCTTTCACAATACGAAAACACCGCCAAGTTTGTTTCATCGTCGACAGTTGCTCAGCGGAGACCATAGGTGTGAAACGTATGAAGCTTGGAACGTACCGCAGGCGTTCGTTCCGGCTAGTGGAATCGATTAAGGTCTCACATGTAACCACCACAACAGAAAATTCGTTTCCGAAATTTTGGTCATCTAATTGTTGTGTCCCGCGTAGTCGATGTCTCTGCCGCGCCTTTCATCTTGACTGCTCAGTACAAACATGGAAACTCGCGGCAGGTATCCGATTCTGTTAGCCCGCCTCGGTGCAGGGCTGGAAGCAATATCCACCACATTTCAGTATTGTCAAAACAGTTAATAAGTAGAATAGTGTTTGCCTCTGGTCAGGAGAAGGAATAGGGGCTACTTGGTTGCATAGTGTCGTAGATATTTATCAAAAAAAAGAGAGAGAGAGAAATTAATTTCACCGTATTCATCAGTCTCTGAATCATCACTTCCACATCATAGACACTATAAATTTATTTTGTCTTCATTCACGATGATAGCTCCAATGTCATACACCCAGTTAAGTGTTTTGTCTAATTCTAAACGCTTTGGCAACTGACCAACGGTGCATGCTTTCGCTAATACCGATTCTGTGAGGGTCTCATACGTTGCTCTATAATAGCGTGGCAGACACACTTGTCACGACATTTGTGCGGTTACCGCTCTATTCGAGAACTTTTTGTAATCAGAAAACATATTTCACGTCTAATTCCGTAGTGCTTCGTTATACATTTCCTTTTACACAGTTACTGTCTATTGAATTTTAAAGTTACAAATCGCTACCAACGCATTCTGTCATTTTGCCGTTGTTAGCACATCCTACGAACGATTAAGTGTACTAGAGTCCCGAGAATTCGAACAACATTCTGTAACGCATCGTCTGGCATATACAGGGCGGAAAAACTATTTGACCAAAAGCGTAGGGCACAAAGAGAGTATCAAACGAAGGAATTTGAGTACAGAAAATGCAGGTCGCAGTTAAACATTTAAGGCGCTGCGGCAGCATGAAAACGGTGGTCAGTTGGAACATTTTCTATACATACTCCTGTTAATTAAGTGGTGGCTCATTTTTCACTCATTTTTACTTTTTTTAAACATATCGAAACAAGAAACATGGGCATGTCATTGTCCTCATTTCTGAAGAAGTACTATCTGGTTCGTCAGCTAAATACCCTTGAAATTTATCTTGTTCTCATCATGACGACTGGTTAGTCCAAACATTCTGTCTATGTATACATTTTCTGTAAAATACCTATCATTTTGAACAAGTACCTCAGTATGTCAGATGTCAATTACGTTCCCGTAGCGCTGAAAATATGCATTTACGACTCTTAGTTGCCAAACACACATTCCCATGATTCACGCTGTCCTTCCGCCCTGCAGTTTTGGTCAAACTGTTTCTCCACGCCCTCTATAACGATGCTGGATGGCAAACCTCGCTCAAACAGCACTGTTTAAATAAGTCGCTTCATACGTTCGTTACACATACGTCACTGAATGACACCCAGCCAGGTCGTCCGCCTATATTCCGCCACGTCACTGGAAAGCCAGCACGCGATCCACAAAATCACGAAACCGGCACCAGATTCGCATAGTGACACTGTACTGATCATAAGCACATTCAGACATTCATCGCAAATTCAGACGTTAATCGCAATTGCAGAGCATAGCCGACTAAATCTTTCCGTTAATTCTCCGTCTCCCGCAGACCACAGAGCTCTGTCGCTGCATCAGCGGTTGATTGTTGCTGTTGGCGCCACGGAATGACGGCAGTTACATTCAGAGTTTCTCCGGAGTAACTGAGACTCTGTTAAAGGAATGAAAACAGAAAGGAGTAACGAATGAGGCAACTCGGAATCAAACAGTACGTTTCTGGTAATTTGATGCGATGACATTTTTGAATGATAACTTTCGTGATGCGATTGAGTTACCAGCAATTACAGAAACCCAGGTTTTAAGTTGGGCCCTCCACAGACAAACTCACTATAGTTATCGTCCGTGCCAAGTTTCATTTTAAACACAACGGAATTGCACTATTACCGATGAACTACACATAACTGAGCCTGTAATTCATGACCAAGTTGACTATTACTACTACTACCACTCTCGTATTTTTTTTTAGGTAAAGAATTAGCACAATGCTCACACGATAAAGCAGTCTTGCGTCCATCATGCAATCATCCTGGAAACAATTCCTCCAGCCAGAGCATTTCTTTTTCCGACACAGGAATGATTTTACAATTACCTGTGCATGTAATTCATAGTTTACTGTATAAACTGAATATTTAGTAAAAGGGCGAACCGAGTTAATTACTGCATAGTGTGAATGAATGCTGCGATTTTCCAACAAAGAACAACGGGCACAAAATACTGAGACTCGGCTACAGATATCTGCCGTCACCGAGCTGCAGTGGCAGCTGAGTCATTCGTGAAATCTTAATGGCGGCCACGGCTGCCGAGGCTCGTATACAGATGTAGCAGCCGCCCACAGTGTGGGGTGACTTCACAAGGCACCCCTGTCTCCAAGACAACGCGCGACGTGTTTTGCTGTATCTAATCACTTGTTTCTCCTTATCGAGCATTTCTATACTTACTCACCTTTGAACTCCAGTACATTTTCTCGGTATCAATACAATCAATTTCAACGCTCTGTATAATACTTTTTTACGAGCGGCACGATTATTAACAATCTTACATTCAATTTTTGTCGGATACTTGTTCGTTATTTACTGTATTTCCTCATTCTAAACCCAGCGTCAAGCAAATTACGTTCACCTCTGAAACTTGGCCCGCCTTTACAAGGTACATCTCTAGTAGTATTAGGTGCTTAACACGTCTGTATGATTTGCGTGCAAAACTTGATCTTCCACGAAAAAGGCAGACGTCATTTCGCGTCTGCTGCCAGTTGTAAGATGCATTCCAGTAACGTGTCCCACTCACTGACCAGTTACGCCGATTTTAATCTGTCCACCCGGTGCCATATCGCCGCCCACAGATTCGTGGATACTCTGCCTACGTAACACAACTTTTCCGCTCTTTGCCTCCCGCTGCTGTCGATGTAGTTCAGATTTTCCGTTTCAAGATCCGCCAGACAGTCGATGGCTCGCAACACGCGATCCGCGACCGCTTTCTCTGAAGACTGCCGCCGGTTGTTAATTTGGCTCTTTCTCCATTCAGATGATCTATCTTCCAGCGTCGCACCTAACTGCTTATGCCTCTTGTTACTCCATGCCACGATTGGTGCCTTTTTACTGAAGAACTAAATAAAAAATAATGCCGCGTTATATTTTAAGTAGTTGAAAAGTGGACATCGCAGGAAACATAGTCTTATCTGACATTGAAATCAATTTTTTCCTCTCAGGAAAAAAAAATGATGTTCCAGGTAATGTTAGAATGTGACGAAAAAAAGAATGTACTTCTTTCCATTATTTAAAAAAAATGGTTCAAATGGCTCTGAGCACTATGGGACTGAACTGCTGAGGTCATTAGTCCCCTTTTTTTTTTTTCATTTATTGAATTTCAATTCCCCCCGAAGGGGGCGGGCTGGCAGCAGCTTAGTACGCCGCTATTCAGCCGACAGATTTTGTGAGAAAGATCAATTAGTCCCCTAGAACTTAGAACTAGTTAAACCTAACTAACCTAAGGACAACACAAACATCCATGCCCGAGGCAGGATTCGAACCTGCGACCGTAGCGGTCTTGCGGTTCCAGACTGCAGCGCCTTTAACCGCATATTTTCAAAAGAAATATAAACATAAACTTCTTTCATGTTTCAGTATGCTACTATTTATTTGTAAGCGCTGAGCAACGCCTCGCTCGAGAACGAAAACAGTGTGAAATTTATTCTACGGCTCCTGACTGCGTTGTACGACATTCTCTGGTGCTGTGTGGAGGCGGATTTGAAATCGCAGCCGCCCGTTTCTTTGATGTGGCAGTCATGTCGGCTCACAGTTGCCTCATTTTACCTTCTTTCATACAAATAGGCTACAGCCCTCCCTCGTTTTTATGTACGAATGTTCTGTTTTTATTTCTTGGAAGTGCGTGATTCGCACCCCAAAGAGCGCTATCGAAAGACGTTCTGATGGCGCCCCGTGTTGCAGAAGAACTGCGGAAGGAGTTACAGAGGACGCAGTGTAGTCGCTGACCGACAGGTGGCAGCATGCGACTTGCCGTATTAAGCTGTGATATAAGGGATAAGACGTTGAAACGGAATAACAGCGCGAAAAAGATGTCTACGGGCGCCATTCTGTCACACAACGTTCAAGGACCTTGTATATAGTAATGGACACGGAAATTCTGATATCTTTTTGCAGAAAATTATAAATGTCGAACGGAGGAGATATGTTAAGCGTAAAAATAAGATATTTGATTCTCTGTGTTTCCGCTTCGAAAGAGTAACAGTATGTTAATAACCGCTTTCATTCTATCAAACAAAATATAAACGCTAATTAATAGTTCTACAAACAGCTAACGAATGTGCTTTTTATAAACCGATCTGCCGCTACCGCTTCTGGTTCGTCAGGTAAACACTATCATATCGACTCCCGAAACATGGTCACCGATGCCGGATTTCGTATTGTATTTTGAAGGAAAAAAACACTACCACAGCATTCCATCATTTTACGGTTTTAACGAGTTTCATTTTATCGAAGATTTGAGACTGCGGTCAGCACCCTTGTCATGTCATGTCTGATTATGTGTAACAGTGCAGGATGACAAAACCCCGCCCAACCGCCACTGCTTACGTTTGCGTTTTTTCACACACGTCACAGATTGACTTCCAAAAGGGACGCCACCCGAACGCCAGCACGGGTTACACAAAATCGTAAAACCGGCGTCGGATTCGCATAGTGACACGGTACTGGCGTTGGGCACTTTTGATCGCGCTTGCAGATCGTAGAAAGACAGAGGCTGAGTTTATTTTTCCGTTAATTCTGCGTCTCCTGCAGCCCACAGAGGTTTGTCGCTGCCTCAGCGACCTATTGTTGCTGCTGGCGCTCCACAATGTCGGCCGTTTTAACTTTCTTGCGAATAATAACGGTTTTATGGAGAAAATGAAAACGGAAAAAGGACAGTAAATGCACAACCATCAGTTAAACTTTACATTTATCGAAGTTAGAAGCGAGTATACCATTAAACGATAAATAACTTTGGTGGAGCACACATGAATGTATTCAATCTATATAAACCCACATTTAGACTTTGGCCTTCCACACACAAACTCGCCAAAGTTAAACGTTCTGTCCAATCGGAATAAATGCTACCGACATCCACTAATCATTTGTGGAGACACGCTTTCATAACACTTCCACCTCTGTATAGCAAACGAATTACAGCGCGGTGAAGTAGAAAGAACTGCGATTACGATGATAATCCCAAGGCTTTTCTTAGCAGTAATTTAATCGAAAGAACGTAACATTTCTTATCGTGTTTTCTGTGGATTAAGGGAGACAACGCTATGCCGTTTCAGTCTGTCCCCTAAGCAATGAAACTAAAAGACAGATTTGCCCCGAGTGGAGAAATCGCTTCATCGGATCGCTAGTACGGACGACCTCCAGATTCAGCCGTTGACAAGAGTCTGCTATCGACGCTTCCTCAGCTCCCAAATAGAGCAGTGCACACACCTAGAGGTGAGTAACATACACGGTAATGAATGACTTCGTTAAATATACTGATATCAGGTTTCTTTTTTTTCTGGTCTCGCTATAAACCTACGGCACAAGAGTAACATACTCTGTGTGGCACGGTGGTGGTACGTGCAGGTACGGTGAAGTATAATTTGTCGAAACAAAGAGGTGCTATCAGTTTCTTCTGACCAGAAGACATCGTAGCTTCATATACTACAAATATGTTACCGATTCTGAGTAAACTGAAAGCACCTAAGTACTTCCTCCAGAACCGTACCTGCACTGGCTCCAAAACTTTAATAGTAGCAGGAAATTTCAATATTTACGTCGAAGCATCGGTCTGGACGAATCAGAAGAGTCCTATTGTCTGTGTCATATAACAAGGCGGCCCAATTTTCAGCTGTTCTAATCATCCCCCTCCACTAGCCACTGGCGGCCACTAATATTCATGCTCTTTCCGAGCGGCTAGCAGCGAGTTACAGCAGAGAGCGAGAATCTCGCTCCTACGTGCAGCACTGTTGCCGCACTTCGCCACAACCGAACTGTCCATCCAACCATCAATTTTTTTCTTTCCTTTATTTTCTTGCAGCAGTACAGCTGTGAATGTGTATCTCGTAAATGTTTTAAGAGCGATTAAAAAAAAAAGTCATATGACGGCAATAAACGTGAAGTGCATCACAAGCATGCGAGGCGGATTATTTACATTTATAACTGTTTCAAACGTGAATTTAAAAGCGCGTCTCCTACGGTTGATATTTGAAAGCACAACAATGGCCCCCAGAACCACGTGGAGTCGGCAAAGAACTGTTAAAGCGAATTGTAAAGGGAAGTGTCAAGACTGTCGGAACTGTAGAAACAGTTGGTTTCGTGTCGCCGGAAAGCATCGAAATCGCAAAGAACCTGTAACACAAATGGATAGTTTTAACAGTGATGTTTTAAAGAGATCCGTGTGAATGACGAATGCCTGACATAACAAAAACGTGTTACAATTACGCAGGCTTCAATGGTAAGCGCTTTGTCAAGGTAAAGAATTTTCAAAGACATTGGTTCCAGATACGTTAAGAAGAGAGTTTTTAGTTCAGACAAATGATAGAGGTGCAGCACGAACTACATCCCATATAAAGATTCACGATACAAGAGAAGCAGGTAGGTCAACAGTGTATTACCTTGATGAAACATGGGTCAATTATAATGATTCCAAGAAGATATGCTAGAAAATTATTGATGGTACTGGCGGTTTTAAATTTCTCATGGGGATAGGTTTTCGGACAATTACTATGCAGGCTGACTCTTCTCGTTTTATTTCTGAGAATAAACTTGTATTTACGTGCAAGTAAAACAGCAGTGATTACCATTCTGGCTGAACGCTGCCAGCCTCGTGATGTGATTCACAATTCTTGTCATAGCTCGCTTCGAAGTCGGTCATTGCCAAATATAGTTAAACTGTTATAGAAAAAACATCAAGTACAAACACCTGAAATGTGGATATTTTTCCCCAGCTTAAAAATAAAAATAGTAAGCATCGTATAATCTAGACTCGTGTCGATTTTCTGCAGCTCGTTAATTTATACTGTACCAGTCACGTGACAGAACGTTCACACACGACTTCCTTGCACATGAATGCGGTCACACCATTTTGCGTTTACTCACGTGTCACTGTCATTGTAGCCACATGGAATTAATTTGGGCAAAGGGTGTTAAGACTATGTGGAAGAAAAAGAAACAAAACATTCAAGGTAACATACAGTGAATCGCTTGTACATGAGGCAATAAGCAACGAGGCAACAGACAACATCCCACCTGTACTGTGGGCATAGTCTGTGTGGCATGCTAGGAAGAAGAAATTGACAGGGAAACGATGATTGATATAAGACTTGAACCTATCATCATAAATTTAATACCAGATTGTTCGGAAACAGACTCAAACACAAGTGAAGATGGTATTACAAAGTAGACTTTGGAACAAAGTAATATTTCTTAGTTTTAAAGACTTATGGCTTAAAAATGTGTTTGTCAACAGATCAGTTGCATACATAATAATGAGAATTTCCTAGCCTTCCTGATTAGGTCTTGTATCCTTTTAATTATGCAGACTACAAATATATTGGCCAAGAAGAAGTTAAGCTTCTCCCACCGTATTGTAAACCTCTGTCATTTTCAAGGCACTTACTGCACAGGGCTCTAAAATGACAATGATGGTTATCTGTCGACATATCGGTAGTATTCGATGTTATCGGTCAGATTCCCTGGAGTTATTCGCAGGTGGAGGTTAATTTTTTGCTTGTTCAATTGATTATCAGTCCGGTCTCTCACTGTAACATCTAACGTGTTAGTTTACACTCACAATGCCCATTAACAAAGAAAAATATGACAACTTACTGACCATTCTTACGGTAGTCTTTTACATTAGTCTTTTCTACCACTAATTCTTTTTTTACACGCAGTGATTACACTCAACTACCGTCAAACACACACACACACACACACACACACACACACACACACACACACACACAGACACACCTTAGACACAGAGCACAAGCAGTTGTCAAGCAGATATAATGATTTCGGTTTGTGCTCGAAGTTAATTTTGTAGTGTATTAAATTTCTACTTATAATGCAGTTCAAATCGCAATAAATGGTAGTTATTGCAAGCAGTTTCAATGTCGTTTTTAGAAAAATGGTACTTCACTTCTTCACAAAACTGTGTCAGCTGTTCTCGAATATTTACTATTTCCCTCGTAGATTTGAACCTATAATACGATGTACCATCGGCAAACGAGCCTGAATGTTGCCCCTAGCAATGCAGTTCGGCCACGTGGACTTTGTTTGCCCGCTCTCTGCTGCTGGCACGTGCGCAGTTCTCACCCCCGCCCCCACTCGTCCTTTCCGCTCCGCGTCTGTATGCGGAAGCGCCGCCCTAGATGACGAGGGCTTTAGTGTGCGTTATTCATGGAAATCTTCAGAGTACAACACACGCCTTGTTATGTAAAAGTCAGTGTATCAATGACAAATTAAAAATTCTAGTAGTACACCGTATTCAAGTACAGCAACTGTGTTTCCCGTAATTGGGTCACGGTTTTCAAAGGTTATGCACATGTACGATTCACGCCAATTTCTACTACAGTTTTCTAGTAAGGACTATTTAAACACGACGGAGAGTGCACAGCACATTTGATAGAAGCAGATATTAATGATAAATTTATTCCCTGTCGTCATCAAGGCATCTTTGATGCTGATGTGATACGTGGCCGGAGTGTGTAAGATGCCGCAGAACTACTTTGCAGAGAAGGATGCAACTACAACGTTGAGACTTTGGCAACAGAAGTTGCGCGTTTCGATTGTCGAGACAGAAATCAAACCGCTGGAAATTTGTGCGTTTGGCACTTGTAGCCCCCACTGTTCCAAACGAGCTGTTAGTTATACGCCATTTATATGTTAAAACAGAATAGCACAAGTTACGCAGCAAACACTTTCCAAAATCCATGGGTTGGATGAAAGTAAGGATGTAGGCTACGTCGGTCGTCAGATCGAAAACTCTACGAATGGCGAAAATTTTTGACACGACAGAACGTTTCTCTCTAACCCACTATTATGAATTTACTCTTCAAGTAACGTCATCTCGATATTCTGTCGGCATCCGTACTGGATTAATCAGAAGCCATAGCGTTTCATTCCGTATAAAAACAGGACACTACGGATGTTTCTTATTAAAGCATAATGACACGCAGTCCTGAGGAAAGGGCCAGAAAAATATGTGCTTCCCGTGAAACTGACATTTAGTCTTCCGTGGAAGCGGCCAGCTAAATGAGCCACAGTCCAAGAAGAACAGGAATTCTCAAATTACTGCAATTGTGTCGTTTGTGTAAATAAAGAATTGTCAGGACAGTGTTTGAAACGTTTGCTGTCGCTCTATCTGGTCAAACGTAACAAGGACAGTTGTCGCATTAACATTGCGATTGTTGGAGAAAGTAGGTTAATGGACGTACTACATGTGTGACACTAATACAACGAGATCAGTTTTGAAGTCAATAATTGATTCCAGGTGTAGATAATGTAACTGTCTAATCCATTTGGTTTCGAATGTCAACACGGCAAGGATAGATGCACCCGCCGTCTATATGTGTACCTCTGTGGTCGAACGCATGAAACTTGGTGTGAGTCCACATGCGCCAACGAGCGGCCTATAACGCAATCAGGCGCCGTAAAATAAAGATTTGGTGATCTTCGTTGTCTCGATCGGCGCCGCCCTGCGACACGACAAAATAACACCACTGAAACAAGCTTTTCACTGTTCATCGCCTTTTCAGAGAAATTAATTGTTGGCTCGAATGTGGCCTTCCTCCTCTCATGAGGAGTGTGTAAAGACCCTCGACGAATCGTTTTTTATCTGTTACCGTTTAACGAATGCAATTTGTACAAACAGAAGGTGAACAGCTGGATACATTGCCATGAACTAAAACAAGTTCTCACTCTAAGTTTAGATTTCGCATCGATAAAAAACAGATGATGCTGTCAACTTCATTATTACTTGTTCACAAACAGTGGCTGATGACATATCCGCTAATACTATGTACGTGATTAGGAATTCGCCTTGACTCTAGAGGTATTTTGCTAGGCAGTTACACGTCTTCAAAACCATGGACTGTAAATACGTTCCACCCCTTACTGCTATTCCTATTCCTCACTCCGCATGTCATCCAGTTGAGTATAATAAACGTATCACATGTGTTAATTTGTTTGGATAAAAACGTTTAGACGGTATTTTTTGACGATTTCTACACATTTTCCGGAAGATCTTCTCACCCAATCGCCCCCTTCTCGGGACTGTAGAATAACATCAGCTGCAGGCAGCTGAGACAGAAGGCCATCCATGAACGTGTCGAGTGCGAAACAGGAACTGTGCGGATGCGTTAAGATGGTGAAACTGGCCAGCGACTGTCAGTGTGACTCATATGTGGGAGTGGACACGCGTCTCGCAGCTTGAGGAATACGCGAGGTTGTGGTGTGGGTACATTTTAAAAACGTAGTCCCTGCGTCAAATATAGATTCACTCTTATTTCGATGATAAACTCGTGCATGCAAATTTCTTTGTCGTTCTCGTTTACTTCATATAACAGCCACTACTCGCGGGAGAGTTACAAGTGGCAACAATCCGCGATGCTAACAGCAACAATCACTCGCTGAGGCAGTGAGAAAGAAAGTTCTGTCGGTTGCAGTAGACGAAAAATTAACGAGAAAATAAATTCGACTTATCTAATATTCCCCACTTCTGTTTCCGACAAAAATATTTACAGTACTGTTATCAACGCAAAACCGGAGAATACAGACATTTCTATATCATCATAATGCTTTACGTTTTCTGTTATCAGAGAGGCCACACAGATCAGATTTCGGAACAGTAATTTCAATCGAGACAGCGGCGTTTCTCCAGAACAGTTCGTCGAATCATTTACGTCCCTACGTGGGGAAACAGCGTCGCAGACATCGACATGTTCCCTGGCAGCACGACGACAGTGATTCGGTCCCGAATAATAAAGGCGATGGACCTGTTTTAAATAATTCTAACTGCTATTAAAGTTTTAACTCGGTAAGAACACGGACGGCGTCTGACGCAAGAATTCCGTCGCGAGCAACTCCGTTCCCAGCTGTAACGAAATTTTCTGCCCACAGCAGGTTTCGCGGGTTTATTATAAACGCCGTGTCGTTTTAATCGTCCGTTTATATGATACTGACGAACTACCGAGCGGCGAACTGGAAAGAATTACGGTGATGAGGTGAAGGCTTTTCTTAGTTGTAGTTCAATCGGGAGAGCGTAAAATTTCTTATCGCGTTTTCTGTGGGTTGAGGGCGACAACCCAATGATCTTTCAGTCTATTCCCGTAAGCGATGAAAGTAAAAAACAGAAAATTTACCCATAGTTGATCAACTCGCTTGATCGCCTAGTTAGTAAGGGCGACCTCATTTCATGGCGTCTCGGGTTTGGAACCGGAGTTTCAGCTGTGGGCAAAAGTTTGCTACCCTTACTAACTAGAGACGTATCCTTACTTCCCAAATAAAGCATTGCATACACAGAGAGCTGAATAACATACACAGAAATCAATGTAAGGAACTTATTTATAATGACTTCGTCCTTTTTTTTTCTTTGTAGTCTCAGTATATACCTGCACCACAAGACTAACATGCCGTGTGTGACGTTGTAGTCCACTTGGAGGAATGATTAAGTATACTCTGTCGGAACAGAGAGCCTATAAGTTTCTTAAGAAGAGAAGACAACGTAGCATCATTTGTTAGCAATCTTGATTAGACGGAAAGGTGCTACATATTGGCTCCGGAACCGTATGCATATAAACTCCAAAACAGAAACTGCAATTTTTGATACTTACTTCGAAGCATCGGTCTGATCGAAACAGAACAAGTATGAGTCATTCACAGAAATGTTCTGAGCACCTGAGTCGCTTTCCTATGTAAACTCAGTATATTAAAGACAAGATTCTAATAGCACACACTAGTTTTACCTTAGCAATTGTGTTTGCCCTAGTTGGGACATGGTTTTCAGTGATTAGGTACATGAACGATGCGTGCCAGTTTGTAGTACAGTTTTCTATTATGGACTTTCCGGACACGTCGGAGAGCGGACACCATACTTGGTACGAACACCTAGTGATGATAAATTTCTTCTCTATTGCCATCAAGGCAACTTTCATACCGATTTGAAACGTGGCTGGAATGTGTAAGAAATCGCTGAGGAGGAAGCAAACTGCAACAAAACCCTTTGACAACAAAGGTTGTACGATTCGATTGTCGATGCAGCAAATAAAGTGATGGAAATTTGTGCATTTGGCACTTCTGATCACCGTTTTCATAACGATCGATTAGATGTACGCCATTTATATGTTTTGAGAGTATATTAAAACAGTAGCAACGCAAAAATTACAGGATTTAAGTGGTAAAACTTAATAATAGGACAAATCTTTTGCAATACTAAGTGTATCATCGTGAGTAAGAAGACTGTAAGGCCGAGCTCTGTCGATGGTAGGGGCTGTATACGTGGTGCTGCAGAGTCGGCCGTAATAAACAGGACGAATGTGTCCATGTTATGACGTCACGGCTGTGTATCATGGAACGTGGCCGGCCGCGATCAGTACAGAATATGTGTACATTGTCTAAAGTAGGTGTCTACATCTGCACATTATGCGTTTCCCGGGATGGATGGACGGCAGTGAATTATCGGCAGTGGTTGCAGACTGACACGTGGAAGAAAAGTCGTTATAGTTTGCTCAGTCACGGAGCAATGAGGAATGCTTGAACACCCTGTTTCAAAAGAAACAGTTTTAGCCCAAATGACTGTATAAACCTGTTTAAAAATCCTTGAATGCGTTTAAGGTATGGATGCATGTTGGTCGTCAGATTTAAAAGAGATTCTTCACCGCTCGTCGTTTCGACTGTTCAAGCGTGTCACATATGTGGCCGTAACTTTTCCCTGGCTTCAGCCTCAAGCACAAAACTTTTCCACTGCCATCTCGCCATCGACGCTAGAATGTGACATAATTTTCAACCTGATACGCCAAAGTCTTCCTCTGTTTTTAGTTTATTCGTACTTGAAAAGAAAGCTACGCTGCTAGAAATTCTTGCAAAAACTGGCAACAGCTGCTTGTTTTTCTTTGTGAGTTGTGTTTTATCGATACGTCCGCCATTGTTCAATGAGAAACACCGAACGACACAGCGTATGTTTGTATAGTCGTGGTGTACTTCAAGAAAGGGAACTCTTCTTTCATCGTTTTAGAGGAATCACATTTTCTGCTCCTCGTATTAAGGCACGAGAGTTAGTTTTACACACGGCAGCCAACAGGCAGTGGGGCGCGCTAAAGCGAGCTCGCCGAAATCTGTGTTGCATCTGCCGCCTGCCTCTCACTGTTGTCAGTAACAGTCCGAAGACATCGCGTCGGTGGCATCTGCACGGCTCAGCCCTTCGGAGGTTCGAGTCCTCCCTAGGGCATGGGAGTGTGTGTTCTCCTTAGTGTCAGTTAGTTTAACTTGGATTAAGTAGTGTGCAATCCTAGGGACCGATGACGTCAGCAGTTTGTTACCATAGGGACCCAACACTACCACCTCGGTTGCATCTACTACAAATCGGCCCTACGACAGTGAATGGCTAATGCGTAACTACGAATACAATCTTGTTCACACCTCTCCTGGTCCCGTGACGAAAATACAGAGTCTTGGTTCCATTGTTGCGATCACCAGAAGTGGTTTTGGGAAATCGGTTTACGAAATCCGATTTTGGGAGCCAAATGTAGGAGGAGGGGGGGGGGGGGGTTGTTACCAGCTGCATAGCACGGAACGAGATGAACAGACTGTGTCGTAGGTGGACGCAGTCGGTCCGGCAGTGCCGACACGGACGTAGACGCCTCGCTCTCGCTGCTGCAACCGTTCCCTCGCATGCCGCGGGCCGAGCTAGCAACGCCGCCCCGTGACATCAGCGAGTTGTTTGGTCGGGGGGGAGGGGGGGACGAATGGGGCAGCCGCGCGCCCCGGCTGTCTGTGCGGCCCAGTTGTGGCGGAGCGGTCAGGCGTGTGGCGGCGTGCGGCGCAGTCCCGCCTCTCGGCGAGAACACCAGAGACAGGTGAGGCGGGCAGCCGGCCTCCACTGGGTTACTTGGAAGCTGCGGCTGTCGTTTTGCTCGCTTTTGTGTGGCTTGTCGCGTAACTCACGGCGGAACTGCTCGTGTTTAATACATTCTCTTTAACAATTAGGATCGATACGAACATTAGGGATGGCGAATAGTGTGTTAAATTAGCGCGTCGAGTGTTTAATAATTTATTATTTATCGCCTTGTTACAGTCGTTTAATCGCTGATACCTTGAGCGAGAATAACGTGCAACGAACAGAAAATAGTGCCACATGCAGTCGGGCCGTGTTTCGATGTATCAGTGTCGATTCCTGCAGATTTCTCGTACCACAGTTGTTGAAAACGAAAACCACGCGTTCCTGGCTACGTCACTGCAACGAAATAACCAATGTTCGTAGAGGACGCAAGTATGCGAAAACCATCAAACAGTCAGCACTTCGGGCTGAGTGAGTTTCAGTGCGACACGGCGTCTGTTGACACTGATTCCAGCAGCCGTGGTTGTCTGCAATTCTGGACCGCCAGCCGAGAGTGACAGCAGGTTGCCTCTGTTGCGCCTTGCAGGGCTGACAGCAGTTTATTTCTCAATATTTCGCTTAATTTGGCCGAACTTGAACATCTAAAATGTTGTAAGGTACTCATTCAGAGGTATAACCTGCCGTTACGGCTTTCACACACTAAGAAAAGTATCACAGTTGTAAACTCAAGGCGTGTCGCGAGGTGACGTAACGCACGGCGCTGAAATACGCGAACGTTATTCACCCAGTTTTGAGCACTTGGCGACTTCGAACACACGTTAAGAATAATTTCAAAGCGTTCCTAAACTTTTCCTCGCTTACATGCTTAACGTCAGGTATTACAGACGTTAAACTCGTCTGCAAAGTAATCAGACGTCCGAAGTTGTTTAGTGCGTAGGCATTCCGAATCCTGTACTGCACTCGCGAATCAGAACTCGTGGCGTCATGCCGACATGTTTCTGGCGATGAAACGCAGCACTTGTGTTTATTTCAGTATTTTTACAGTTTTCTGGAATTTAGGTTGTGATCCACGAGCGATCTGTTGCTTTCCCCAAGCTACGTTAGACCGAGGCGAAGATTTGGTTGCTTGTTGGCCAATTCTTGAAAATTTATCGTAATGTTTGCGTTTCATGAAATAAAACTTCCTTATTCTTTTTTATCGTTCTGTGACGTCACCTTTCGTTTGTGATTTGCTGATCAAAGAGAAGCGATCACACACCACAATTTTTTTGCTCTGTACAAGTCTGCAGCGCCGGCCGGAGTGGCCGAGCGGTTCTAGGTGCTACAGTCTGAAACCGCGCGACCGCTCTGGTCACAGGTTCGAATCCTGCCTCGGGCATGGATGTGTGTGATGTCCTTAGGTTAGTTAGGTTTAACTAGTTCTAAGTTCTAGGGGACTAATGACCTCAGCAGTTGAGTCCCATAGTGCTCAGAGCCATTTGAACCATTTTTGAACCCAACTCTGCAGTGCATTGTCTGGCTGTCACGTGTTATTATTTGCCTGATAAGAGACAAAGCAACGCATGAGAGGTCTTTGAGACGCGTCGTGTTCTCTGCGGCTTGTTGTGCAGAAAAGTTGTCGCAGTCGTGCTTGCGCATTAGTCGTAACTTACGTGACCAAAGAATGAATGATGGTGAATGACTGTCACTTTCCAACTTCTTTATCTGACGTTCAAATGACATAATTAAAGTGCAGTGTAAATTTTTATATGCGGCCTATAACGACGGCAGAATCTAGATTTAATTTGTGCCATTTCCAGTGCAATATTTGCGAGAATCGAGGTAGATTTGCTATTACTTTCCGTCAGAGCACTGAATCACGTCGGAATTACATTTGTGGCGGCATTTGCTAATTATATTTGACTGAAACCTATAGCAAATATTATTTCGTTTAGGCAATACTGCTACAGAAGCCTTACCCTTTACTGATGGTAAGTCACTGTTTGGGAATTATCGGTAGCCACTGACGTCAGATTTACCGACATTTTAGCATGATAAAGTACTGAAAATCTTGAAGACTTCTGAAATGTCTTGTATCATTTAGACTACATATCGTCATAAAACGCAAATTTGAGTACCAAAGCTATGAAACTGCTAACTTTAACTTCGCAAACAGGTAGATCAGCACGGCAACTGTCCAGTTTGCTCCCCGCATCCAATCGCAGCACAGGACGCGTGATGTCACATAAAAGTGACTGTCTTCACACGTGAGGGACGGGATGATTAAATAAAAGTTCCACGAACGTTATGAATAATGCGTAACCCGAAATCTGAGCTCCAAATGGCTCTCACTTTCGTGACACTGAAGTGTGTGTGTGTGGTGGTTTCCGTTTTTATATTCGGCTATCACAAAATATGGAACGCAATTGAAGCACCGTATTGAAGACCCGTCCAAAACGTCTCGTGGGTAGCGAGATCAGTTGGCTGAATTGTCGGGAAATGTGACGTTGACGGATGAACAGTAGCCGCAGCCAAAACTGTTTCAGAAAGAGACCGCCATTTAATCGCGAAAGTGTGGAATTCGCTCTCTGAGGCACACATCGATTGCTCATAATAACGGAGTAAGGTCGCTGGTGACTTACGAATGTGTACAATGTTTCTGGGTGCTTTTAATTCTTCGTGTGTTCTGTCCACCAGCAGAATATTTGACAGTGTGGTGTCTCACACGATACTTGGGCTGGCAGTAACGGTGCTGTACCACTGGGTGCTCATAATCTGAAGTTGAGCCACTCACAGAGGTCCAGTGTGGACTGCAACTATTGTATGGCAGCGAAACTTGGTATACTAAAGCCCCCTTGCAGAACCGATTTACACTGGAAAGGAATTATTTTCGATTTTGGCCACCAAATGGCTATACTATCAACGGAAGAAAGACGTATAGAAATGTTTCCATATGTAATGGATTGGCAACGGAACGTGGGCAGGAAGGGTCAAACAAGTGAGAAAGGCAGAATGTAGATCTTGTCATTTCCCGCCAGCCGTACAATTTGTTCAGTATGAGGACCGAAGACTTCGATGAGACTTTGCACAACGACAGATTCGCACCTGGTAACTAAAATCAGAACTGATTTCCTCCGGCGCAAACTGGTTCCGCATTAACGCCTTAGCATACCTGCCAAGTTTCGTTGCCATACGACAATTAAAGACCACAGTGAACCTCGGTGAGTGGCTGCATTTTACTGTACTTCCATGCCTCCGCTGAAGAAAAAAGCGATTTGCGAAAATTTCGCTGTCGCATTTGTGGCCAATTTGGTCATAAACCATTTAGTAGTTAGCCAGTTAAAAAAAGTTTGCAGTGGTCTGACTTCCGTCTTGTTTCACCTTTTTGAAGCATCAACACTCCTTCTGCAAATACCCGTCTTCCCAGTACAGGCGGCTGTCTACACTGGAGCGGGTCGCTGCTACCGATAGGGGGCGTCGACATTGCCCCGTGGCGTAATGATATGCTGCGTGACGTCATATATACCTACGTATACAACATAACGCAGTGATTTTTTTTTTATGTCTGAAATCTTATGGGACTTAACTGCTAAGGTCATCAGTCCCTAAGCTTACACACTACTTAACCTAAATTATCCTAAGGACAAACACGCACATCCATGCCCGAGGGAGGACTCGAACCTCCACCGGGATCAGCCGCACAGTCCATCACGCAGTGATGTTTACATAGCTGCTTTATTACGTATTTTTTTCTAATATAGGTTGTGGTGGAAAAGTGATGTGTTGCATAGCCCGCGGTCTAGGCTGGGTTGACAGGTTACAGTACGGTCGTCAGTTAGTGGAGCCAAAGAAATGGAGTGTTACGGTAACGATAATTATTGCTGTGTCAGATATTTTATGCACGTTAGATATCGATGAGTGTTTTACGTCCGTTTTGATGTCGTCATGGATCGAAACACAGTTGGAGCGGCAGGTTCAGTATTTTTCAGCATTGGGCACAGTTCGTAGCTGGTGTAAACAAACGTACGTTTACACGTGTGTAAATTTGCGTGTGCACAAGACGGACGCAGCCTTCGCCCAAAGAGACATCGGTGCAGCCAGCCTCATACGCCTGTTGACACGTGGGCGCGGGCAGTCGACACGTCCCAGGCGAATACAGACCGTGCTGTCCCGTCCACGGTTTTGTTTCGTTTGCTCCGTTTTGCTGCGTCGCACTATTAAGTTCTAGTCTTTCGTGCGCTTTCAAATTTTTGTTAACCCATTGTCCGAGTGGCCTAAAAAGGAACAAGTGGATCTGAAGAATATTATCGTGCATACTTATGACGCGAGTTATCGGTATCAACTAGTGTGACTTCTGAATGATATAATGGATAATCGAGTTGAACTTTTTACTGCTAACGTTATCAGGAAACGTGCTTTCCAATGCAGTGGTAACGCGTATCAATTACTAATGGCCTTTTGAATAATATTCATGTTGATTTGAGACACACTATATAGTGCCTGCCATCTATCGCTGAATTCTCGAAAACAGCATGAGAAAGTAGGCTGTAGTAAAATTATAAAGATTGCAACTTAATTAGAGCAGTCAACCACGAATATGATATGCAAAGTTTATTTACACAAAACCATTGCCGGTTGCCGATTTTCAAAAAAAAGTTGTTAGGTGGCTTTCAAAAGCTGATCAGTACTTGCTTTAACCGCCATTTAAAAGAATATTCGTTTCTGTGCAAAATATCAAACCTTCACGATCGGTTTTTCTCTGGAGATGTGAAATTATCGACTAAATTTTCCCATGCAAATGACGTCGGAGCTTCGTGTTCGGACACTACATTACTAGATGGAACGCAACAGTGAAATCAGCTACAGAATCAGTATGCCTTAATTGAAAAATAAACAGGACGCAGGATGATTCGTGAGTGGTAACGAAAATGATTGTACGTTATCTGTACATGTCATCGATATAGTACAGGTCCATCTGTCCTTTAAAGAGAGTTAGAACAGTTACTGTGGCACTTCGTATCTTGTAATCGGTATTTCAGGTAAGGAAAGGAGCCACTCGATTCTATAAGTAAATTGTCAGCAAGACGTGAATTAAAAGTTAATGAATAGCGGCACTGATAGCTCACCATACCTGTTAGAAAACACTATCATACATAAATTTCTCAGCATTGTTTTGCAGGAAGGATAAAGTTTTTGGGGTATTAAGTTTTCATTCTTGAGGCTGCACAGAAAGAAGTTCTAGATTTAATTACGGAATTCAAACACACGCTACCTATTAACGATACCTGTGTCTTGGTCTATCAGTTCGTCAGTCAGGTGTGAAATTGCGTTGGGTTGCATGATCGTACTTAATGAATAGTGTACTGGAAAGGAGTAATAAAACTCGGGTACAAGTAGGCATATACTCACCATTTACGTACGTCATCGTTGACTGCTTACGGCAAGATGGCAGATACTAATGTACGCAATATAAATAGTAGCATTGAAGTCACTACATAGTTTTGACAGTATGTGATTAGTTAGTACAGAAGTGCTAGTACATTCTGTGAATGAAGTATTAGGCGCTGTGGTGATTAATTGGAGATGCACAGAAGTACTTTGATTCTTAACATTATCAGGAGAATCCTTGGAGGCAGGTTTTGTGTGCAAATATTATCTATATTATTAAAAGAATTTGTAAATACAACATTGTCAACCTTTCCGACTAATAATTAAGAGAACTTTTAGCGTCACACGAAAACAACAACGGGATCGAAATCATGAGTTGAGTCGCTCAGTGACCATACCGTCACAGCAACGCAAGACGACACAGGAGGCGAACTACAGGGCTACTAATGAATCATTCACTGGTTTCCAGAATTCTACATTTTCCGAAATATTTTTCGCCTCAGTGAGTTTAGACTGTGCCGACCACCTCATATTAACAATGCAGCGCTTTGCGAAAATGGCGACAAAGAGAGAGAAGAGTTTTCGTGTGTTGTAATGTGCGGGATATTTGACCAAATGTTGCAGCTGCGGCCGTGAAGGAGGGTGAGCGAGATTTTTGTACAAAGAAGTCAACAGCAGCGACAAGCCGCGAACTCTGAATACCGCAGCAAGGTGTGTAGAAGACCGTGCGTCGGCTGTTACACTTCGAACCGTGCCGTCTGCAGCCCGGAAGGTTGCGGCCGGCGCCTTCAGATTCGCGCCACAACGGAGGGATCACTGGAGGGTGAACCTCCATGCTGAACCTCCATCCTGATCTTCAGCGACGAAGCAACCTAGAATTTATCTGAAAAACTTAATCTCCGCAATATGAGTGTGGGCTACTGAAAATCCTCATGAAATTGCGGCGCACGAACCAGATTCGCAGATGGTTAATGTTTTCTGTCCAGTGTCACAGACCAAGCTTGAATGGGCCGTTTTTATTCTGTGAAGGAACTACAACGATCCACAGTACGCCACACTCTCACATGGCGGAGACAAACATTTTCAGATAAATGCAAAGTTGCTTCGTTGCTAAGTATGAGCATGGGGACGAAATGTCCATCAACCGGTCCGTGCATTGTGGCGCAAATCTGAAGGCGCCGGCCGCAACCTTCTGCTTTTAATAGTTGTGAGAAATGCAGACGGCGCGGTTCGATGTGTGACCGCCGACGCACGGTGTTCCACACACTTTGCTCCGGTATCTTAGAGTTCGCGGCTTGCGCCTGCTGTTGACTTCTGTGGACCGCGTACAGAAATCTCGTTCACCCCCCTACACGGTTGCAGCTGCCACATTTGGTCAAATATCCCGCATATTACAACACGAGAAAAGTGTTATCTCGCTTTGTCGGCATTTTGGCAAGGCGCTGCATTGTTAATGTGAGGTGGTCAGCACAGTTCAAAAAACTCGCTGAGTTTGCTGTTATATTCATACACCAATCATATTTGTACAAGCAATATTTCGGAAAATTTAGAATTCTGGAAACGAGTGAATGATTCATGGCAGCTCTGTATTTCGCCTTCTGTCTGTCATCTTCCTTTCTGTAACAGTATGGTCACCGAGCGACTCAACTCATGGTTTCGATCCGCTTGCTGGTTTTATGTAATGCCAAAAGTTAGTTCAATTTTTAGTCAGATCGGTTGACAATATTGTATTTACGAATTCTTTGAATAACGTAGGAATATTTTCACAGATAATCTGCCTCCAAGAACACCCCCGAAAATGTTTACAAACAAAATACTTTTGTGCTCTTACTATTAATGACTGCAGCGCCTAATATTTCTTTCACAGAACGTGCTGGCACTTTGCCCCTTCCTGACCACACAGCGCCGACACTGAAGGTACCGCCTCCGATGCCAGTACTTACACTGTGTACGTTACTGTCCGGAATCTTTCCGTAAGCAATGAACGATTACGTACGTAAATGGTGAGAATAGCCTACTTGTATCGGACCCACAATACCTCTTTCTGTTACACAACTTATGTACGTACAGTCATGCTCAAAAGTATCCGAACGAATCGAATTGCATTTTGCCTGAATCGCATGCAACCCACATAACGCAGCTGTTTAGCAGGTCCTCTAATCGCCCCTCAGTACGGTCGTTTGACTGTTGAAAATGGTTCCAACAAGTCATCACTAGGAAACACTAGGAAACTCAAGATGTAAAGTAATACCACGACACTACAAATATCAGGCAACCCCTTATCACATATAAACTGTCCTTAACGCTTGTAAGCTCACATTTATTACAATAAATGACATACCTCAAATGTTACCACTCTCATTGTTACGTCGGATAGGTAATGCACGTAGTAAGTTCGTCATATTCATGATTTTTTCCTTGAAAGTAACATACCGTACTTATTATTTAACGCAAAATGCCATTAAAAATTTAAGTTATTCACGAGCAGCTAGTTGAGAATTTCTATGGACTTTAAATGACACGACGAACCGTCTCGTTCTGCATATGGATTCAAACCCAGGTCATGTAGACTAAGCAAAGATTTCGTGACTGACGGAAACTAACAGTCATTCCTGACTAGGCATACAGAGAGTGATATACCTCGATTTTAGACAGTATCAGTTAGCAAATATCAACTATAAATTACATAATGTAAACATTTTTAATGGACGCGGATTCCTACCCAGCATCTATTGTCCTTGTTAACGAACTACGAGAGATGTTAAATATTGCTTCTTCACATGTAACTTATTTGAAATGCCGTGACGTGAAGCTTTGTGTTGGACTGGGGTTCGAACCCAGAACCTATTCTCCTCACACTGTCACCCGCCTACTCCTGTTCCGCTCGCGAATGTCGCGTGGTTGGGGCGATCGTCGGCAGGGCCTCTTATATTGGCTGCAATTCCTCAGTTTTTCTCGTCGTGGCCATTTCGCTGCAAGCCTGAAAGCCTCGAGGAGACGCGTTGGCACGCCACTTTTTCAATTACATGCCACACGTCCTGTGGATACATTCAGTCGAGACCGTTCATAGCGACATCACTTTTAACGACTTATTGGCTATAACATCGAAATCTAATGGTTCTTTCTAAACCGTACATGAATGCTACATTTAGGCTATAACACAGGAATCTAATGGTCTCATCTAAACCCTATATGAACGCTGTATTTATAAAGTCCCTTAGGACGTCTCTTTTTGCGACTTACCGAATAAAACTACGTATTTTTGTTCCATTTTCGGACAAATGTATCGGCTGTAAGATCCAATGTTAGTTTTTTTTGTCGCTTATTTGGGGAGGTAACTCTTATTTTCAAACATTCGATTTCTGCAGATTGTTGGTTTCAAATCAGGCGTCACAACGAATACATCGTCAAATTCAAAGTGAGTACGTACACCTTAGATGCTAAAAGCAAACTAATGTAACAGAGTACGTTAAGTAGGGCAGTATATTGTAGTATGTGTTACTGTACAGCGTATAGTTCAGAATCGCTAACAAGAGATCCATTTTTTGCATTCACATGACAATTGTATCGTCAGTTACTTTCCTAACCATTTCAGGAGTGAAATTTTTTTAAATTGATTCAGATACTTCTTTCCCAGCTGTACTTCTTCGCTGAGGTTTATGGGCCAAGTTCGCAGAACCACTTTTACGTATTCTTGGAACTGCTTCTGAATACACTCTACCAGAACTTGTAGCATATTGGGAGTGTTGTCGTGTGCATTGTTTCTTCATTGCCCCCACCCCTCCCTGTATCTTCTTTATTTTTATTCTCTTCAATGTCTATACAATTCGACTCGAAATCCCTTAACTCTGATACTTGTTCGTCTATTAGATGTTAAGCGAAAATTTCCGCCTCGTTCAGGTCTCTATGACTCATTGTAGAAAATCTTCCTCAAAAGAAACACGTTTGCTCAACTGTGACAAACTGCTAATAATAATGGTTAGTCTATAAATCAACCATGAAAATGAAACTAAGCAACTAGACATTCAACAATGCACCATCAAACTTGCATTCTGGGTTGCCAAAAGAAATTTAGACCGAATTAGAATTGCGGTCGCAGGTGGCGTCAACCCAGTGCAAAATATGCCCTTGGGCACAAAAGTTAAAGTTTTTTTTTCGTTATTATTTCCCATTTTCAAAAGGGATGATGGCCGATCTGTTATGTTAAAATGTGTGGATAAAAGTCGTATTTCAAGATCGCTAAAACTCCTCTTCTGATTACTAGTTTCAGATCATTGACGAGACTTCTTCAGATATAAAATACAAAAAGGTAGCATAAAAGAGGGCAACTATAGCATAACACGTTTTATGTTTAAAATTCCTGCAACATTTTCAGTTTCGTGCAGGCCTATGAAATTCTTTTAAAAAATTGAACAATTTTTTTTTTACTTTATTCCGAATGGGTTGAATGTGCGGAAGCCCATTCTGAACAATGAAATTGAGTGTGTGCGCAAAGCAGGGGATGTGTTTCCAGGCTGTGAGTCTTATAGCTGCCACAATATTAGCAGCATTGTCGCTGACAACACACACGACTTTTTCTGGAATGCCCCATTCCCTTGTGACATGTCGCAGTTCTTCGGAGAGTTTTTCTGACGTGTGCCTTTCGTCGTATTTAAAGCACTCTAGGAGGGAAGATGCCAGCTCCAGGTCTTTAACGTAGAGTGCTGTCACCAACAAATAACTCTCATTTGTGGTTGAGGTCCACCCATCCATTGTCAGCACAACCGCTACCGCAGAATTTATTTTGACTCTTACAATTTCTTTCATCATGGCGTACTGTTATTTTAGTAGTGTATTGGAAATTGTCCTCCGAGCTAACATTCTGTAAGCACCATTTAGTTTGCCTACAAAACTTTGGAAATATTTGCTTTCCACTATGTTGAAGGGCAAATAATCCTTTACAACAATCTCCTGAAGTGTGAAATCTATCTCTTGATTTCTTCTGTTCGAAAGAGGTTTCGAAAAATACGTAGGTAATGTCCTGTGTTATTGATGCCTGCTGTCTGATAATGAAGTGATACTGTTATTTTCTGGCACCGACTGCTGTTCGTTTCTGACAATTGCTGGTGTTGGTTCTGGATTGTCCGCGTTATTTGTCCAAGAAATATCGGAAGATGCAGGAGCAGGGGGCGCTAAGCGCCTGACTGACATGACACTGTCGGATGCAGCACTCGCACATGACGCGCTAGATTAAATGTATTTCCTCCTTTATATGAAACACACTTAGAACGACAGCTGCACTTTGATTTCCCATCACCTAAATCGGCGAAGAAACCCCAAATTCCACTGCTTTTACGCGATCGCGAGTTGCTAGCCATTGTATAAGAGAGTGTTGGGACGAGACGACGCCGCCACTCGGCTGATAACCCGAGGAGAGTTCGTCGAGTGACCCCTCGGTTTCCGTGCTCGCGCCCCTCCGCCAGGCCAACCAGACTCAACAGTCTCAGCAAGGTGGAGAGAGCCTTTAATCTCTCCTGCACAGCCGACACAGCTGTAAGACTAGGTGACAGTGGTAAATGGGAGAATGGCGATGTTGAACAGCTGAAAAAATTTTTTTTGCCTTAGTCTCTTTCATGGTTTCAGACCACCGTTTCTCACTTCTATTTCGCGCTGCATCTGTCATTTCCTCACTGAGGCAAAATTTTCGCTTTAGTTTCCTGTTGCAGTTTCTCGGGCTCGCTCTTTGGCCGGCTACAGATGTTCATGTGAAGAGGAAGTTGAAAAGGATCGTAGTCTGTTGTCATCAACCTCTCAGTTTGCTTCATCGGCAAACAATGCTCGCCCTAACTCGTATCTGTAAATTGTGTTTTACATTACGACAGACATCTTCAGTTTCTACTATAACTTCACACTCACGATCTCATGCTAATCCTACATTTACATGTTTTGAATCATAAGCTAACATGTATGTACTAGTAAATAGTAGCATTCTGAAATGAACTGATAATATCATAGAGCTGTATGGTTTATATACCTCTTTGCAGTGTAGATGACCTCGAAATCCCAAGACTTAATGCAATAACATGCAGGACGTGCAGCTGCCTCAAGTATGTTGCAACATGTGACCCTGTTTCTGTTATGATAATACTGAGGCCATTAAAACTGGAATATTTAGAAAGCGACATTGAATTGTCTGTAAAAAGAGCACTCACCCCATGCTTAAGATAAGCACATCAGCCTTCTCCACTGCTAATCCATTTCAAGATTCTCTACTGATGTCTAGGGATATCGAATCCTGTCTGCATGAATGGGTCCTTGACTAGATGCTTGTTGACTATTGGTGACGGATTCCACTGAATTTTCCGTAAATGGTTGACAATCAAAGAGAACACAACGAGGTTTTCTGCTGTGCATGATGAGGGTTTCCTTAATTTCAAGTGTTAATGTTCTGCCTGTAGAGCATCTCGATGACTGGCTAGCTGAGGATTCTTCAGAATGTTCTTCCAGACCTTTAGGAGAGCTGGTTTCTTAGAGCTGGGGGTGGGATGATGCTGTGAACAGGAAGTGTTAGAGCGATTGTACTCTGAATACACCCCATAATACCTGATTCAGTTGGACATCTATCTTCTTAGTATGAGCACTATTGATCCTGGTCGAACAGTAATCTTCAGCAACAGAGCACCTATGATAGGGTTAGAGCTATGGATCTCAAAACACGAGCATTAGCTCCCCATAAGATACCACCAAATTTTTAAGGCTGTTCTTTCTCGTTTTGAGTTCAGGTGCTACTTGTAAGTCAAGAGTTCTATCTAGCGCTGTTCCTATGTATTATGGTGTAATGCAGTACAACGAGACTTGGTCTCTGAATCTGTCTTCTGGTGTGCACTCTGACTGTCTTCTGCATAGATGTGATGTAGATACAATTATTTTCTGTGGATTTAGGTGGAGCCACTATTTCTTGATGTATACATCTAAGACTTCCATATCAGTGGATAAAGAGGTTTCAGCATCATAAACGTTGAGGCTCTGGGCCACCAAGCAAATGTCATCAGTATAAATCAATTTTTTTGAAGACTTTTGGTAAGCTGTGCATGTACAGACCAAAGTGGTAGTGGACTCAGAACAGACATTTGAAGTAAACTATCACTTGGTTTACGTACCCTGCATCTGTCATTGTGAGAATGGATATGAAATGATCTATTGTTTAGCATGTTGTTAAGTAAGTCCTTAAATTTACGGCACAATCGTGAATTTCTAAAGAAGTGCTTCTCACCAAGCAGTGTCGAGAACAGCTGATAGGGCCAAAAAGGCAGCTACACTTACTAATTTCTGCTCATACTCATTTCCGATATAAGTAACTAGAGAGAGTGTATCTTCCTTAAATTACTTTCGCTTCTTAAGCTGGGCTAGCGCCTTTATTCTTAACGAAAGGGTGTGTTTCGATTGTTACCATATGTTGAGAGTTGCACTCTGTAACTTCGTTGGTGTAACCAATAGTCTATGGAAAATGTGGTTCATTAGTCAGCATGGTATGTTTTCATTATTTCTATTTGCTTAATTCTTTAATATCTGAAAACAGTTTACTATTCACATTCACCCGATAGGTACTTTCCAATTACTTACACAGTTCCAAGATATGCTATTAGATGATGGCGTTCAAGCCTACAGAATTCATAGCCACATTGCATTTACCATGATTGGCATATCATTACGCAGTACTACGTAACTTCCTTAAATTTGGTTAAATCTAAGGCAATTCCCTGTTTATTGTTCCTTTTACAAGCTAACAATAGTTGATTGGCAACCAAAACGTGTAATGAATGGTAAAGCAATGTGTTTTTGCGATCAAGAAAATTAAAAGGTTTCGTAATTAAGTTTTAATGTTTTAGAAATACATAAGATCACTTAATGCAGCTCCTGATAAGTCAGGTCTTAATAACATGTGATTAATGTCAAGATCATTCGTCGACTACTTCAGACTGGCTTTGTTAAAGAATGTCTGTTTCTGAGTTGCTGATCCAAATTACAGTCACTGTTGACAGGGGAGAGGTGAAAATGAAAATATTTAAGTTTAGTACAAGCAGTAATGTACCTTACCAAACGTGTTACTCTTTGAACGGAAATGTGCTTAATGATGTGGTGACAGTGTTCATCTTTAATCTGAGGCTCTTATTTGGTTTGGACGCAGCGTGTAATCCTGGTGGATTGGAGGACGATGTTACTCTTACAGCTGAGTCCTGGCATTCGCCTTATGAGTGGGTTAAAACCTTCCTTTAAAAAAGCATCACCTGCGATTGTTTGTCGATCTTTATGGCATTTTGTGTCCTGTTACATTGTACTAGTAGTCTTTAAGACTAATGCTTAGGAACTAATCTCTAGTATGATACGAAGGGATTTGTAACATAACCGTGTAAGTCAGAGGTAAGTGCCATGTTATATAGAAGAAACTGGAGTCATTCTGAATGGTGTAGTGGTCTATGTCTTTGTATAGTCAATAGCACAGCTACATCATATTTAGAATTTCTGCTGTCGTGACATCACATAGGTTTTGTTTTTTGCTAATGTAGTTATGTCAGATATATATCTTACTAAAGGTAATATTACAGATAGGGAAGTGGTCATGGATGTAAATGAGGTGGGAGATGTAACTGTGCGAGATCAAATTTGACAGTGTTCTGAAATATCTAAGTCGAAACGAGGCCCAGGGAGTAAACAGTCTTCTGGCAGGATTACAGGCAGCCTCGGGAGAGCCGGCCACGGCGGTGCTCTCCCACCTGTTGTGCCAGGCGTATGAGACAGGCGAAGAATGTAATGTTATCAATTCCAAAGAAAGCAGTTGCTGGTAGATGTGAAAATTACTCGTCGTGGTAAAATACTAACACAAATTCTTTACAGAAGAATGAAAAAACTGGTAGACGCCGACCTCAGGGAAGATAAGTTTGGATTCCTGAGAAAAGTGGGAACATGCGAGGCGCAACCTGACCAAATGGAGGGGCGGTTGGTAGGACACGTTCTGAAACGTCGACAGGTAACCAATTTAGTTTTGAAATGAAGTGTGGAGGGTAAAAATCGTAGAGGAAGACCAGGTGGTGAATACAGTAAAGAGATTGGGATGGATGTGGGCTGCAGTATGTACTTGGAGATGAAGAGGCCTGCAAGTTATACAGTAGAATGGAGAGCTATTTTTAAAACCAGTCTTCACACTGAGATGGCGAAACAACATCTCTCTGTGTTATAACATCTTATTTTCCAGTTGACGTATTTCTTCATTGTTTATAACTGACTGTCAGAGTACCTCTGAAGATGACGTGAGGAATACATATTTATTTAAAGTAGGGGTGGTTGAAGATCACAGGTTGGTGCTGAAAGATAGATTTCGTGGATCCACTGTATTTTAATCTACTCGACTTGCTTAGCGATGATTCCTGCATGTTTGTGAAGGGGCTGACCTGCTCGTTAATTCTGCCCCATGTCGGGCCCTGACAACAGTACGCAGTGTCATCTGTGTACAGGGCTCTTCTTTCGATCCCCGACCCTTAGCGATGTCAGCCATGTTGTTGGTGTGTAGCACTGGAGACGTGACTGTCCCACATGGCGTCTCTGCGACTGGCATAATACTTGTCCAATGGTGATCACCAAGCAGCGCTTGTACTTACCTGTTTCCAGCAACATTTTTAGTAAACTGCACACTTTGGCATGCGAAGTTCACTAGAAAGCTTGCTGGCGTTGCGCCTGCCGTGTTGCGTTCAGCCTGCGTCGCTCTGCTGCTCAGTCCTGGGACCGAGTCGCCTGTGCTGTGGTTGCCGCTGAACCCGGCTTGTTCTTGTGCGATTACGTTGTTCTATTCCTTGAACAATTTTGGTCTGTCTCGAAAGCTTTCCCTGTCACTGAGAGCACGGTAACCTATGATTTGGTGTTGTTTTTTGGTCTTTCGTGTTGGGAAATCATCTTGATTTTAGCTTGCTTCTATTTTAGAGAGACTATTTTCAGTTTCATGGCCGCGATGAAGAAACGTCTGATGTTTTGCGGTTCACAGCATAATAAATGTGAGGTATTCGTTAGCTATGCAGTCGCCAAATTCAGTACAGCTTCAGAATCTGGGTAGTTATGTTGTACATAGTATATGTTGTAAGATACAATTGCCATAGTGATTGATAAAAGGCGGCGAGTCATTTCTGAGTCTTGCGTGATTCAAAATGGCTACAACAAGTTTAATATCTTTCTTGTGCAATTTTTTAGCAAATATCGCAGATCTAACACGGAGTCTCCTGTTCCTTTAGCTGGGCACAATGAGGGTATATAATTAACGAGATCAGTTGGCGGTTCCTCGGCAGGATGCATCGTTGTGGTGTTTTATATGAAAGACTCTGAAGCATCTATCTCAGCTTCTACTACGGTCTGGTTTGCGTGACAGATACAGTTCTCTAGATTGATTTCTCTACCTGCTCATGAGGTATGTGCTGCGACTATAATACCAACTTCTTTTTCTCTTACTATGCCTTTAGGGAGTTTGTTTTTAGAGCAGAAACCCAGTGTGTTGACAATGCAGATAGTGGCAATATCTTTCTTAGGCTTGAATGTGAAGGTTAATTCTTGTTTCCTGGTGTCTCAGGCTAGGTTGGGCATAGGCCTCCTTGTCTATCAATATGGCGATATAGACGTGGATCCGTGTTCGCCAAAGAACGTAGTAGGAGCTTTTAAGAAACTGCTGTTATTGTTTCCCTTCTTTCAAATATCATGTTGGGAAGGGCTGTAGTGAAGACTCAGAGTATGTTTTCCGTTTGATTGTTTTCGTGACATTCTTGGACGAAGACCGTGATAGTTTGATCAATGCGCTTAATGTTTTCAAGTTTTGTTTGCTGAGATAGGCTGTTTTGGTCTTTCTTTGCAACTCTCATATCAGTGTTGCAGCTCCTGCATTTTGGTGCTTCTTGTTTCGGGTCTATTTTGCAATTAAAAATTCGATGTGCTCGACTCCGTTCTTCACATTTCTCTTTATATCGCAGCTTTTCGTGGCTTATTGGAAAGTGTTGCAAAATGGACGTAGCTGTTATTGAGGAGGTAGTGTTTAAATAGTCCTACCTTGTGAGGTACACAGTGCATTCTGATATGGTGAACAAGTAGCTTGTTAGTTGGTTCTTTGTAACTATAGATGACTGGAAGGAATAGCGGGGAATTTTGATTTAGTTTCCCGGTACCTTTAGGTCCCCTTCAGTTTTTTCGTTTGTTGTATCACGGTCAAAATTGGTTATCACAAAGGCGAGCGTGAGTCTGTGTGGTTTCTCTTTTGCTTAGTGTTTCGCGTGCGATGTGATTCTGTTACTGTTGCTTCAGATCGGTAAGTAACTCAAACTGTTCTCTCGGGTTTCGATATCTGATGGGTGAGTTGTGATGTTGGCAAATTTTTTCACATTTTTTTTGTGAACGACTTTGTGGCCCAGGCAACTGTTTTAGTGCAGGTTACAATAATTTGGCGGTTTCTTTGCCACCTTCTTAGTTTATAGTAGGGTTTGCTAAAGTGCCGTAAGTTGTGTTAGATGTGCTTTAATTCCATCTTCATCCAACCAGTTGTAAACCTTGTTCTTCGTGAGATGTATTTGGATGAGTGTAAACTTTTTGTAATTGGAGTACCGTGTTTGTGGCGGCTTTGCCTGTTTACTTCGGATTTCTTGTCCGGGTTTTCGGCGTAGCGTTGCGTTTCTGGAGATCTGCTGGAGACAGAGTTCTCTACTTCAGTCTGGTGCGCTCTAATCTGTTGTTGCATATCGGAAACAGGACGATCCATAGTCCCCCCGCCCTGCTTGAGAGCACTCGCAGTCAGCGTTGAGTTCTGTGCCTTTAGCCTCGGCAGATGCGAGTTGGTCGTCCCTGTCTCAAAGTGTGGCGGTTGTGCAGACTGCCGATCCCAAGTCTGAGTCGCTCTGACAATGCTGCATTTGACGACAGTGGCGCGAGTAACGCATGATGTTCTTTGCAGGGGACACCGTCTGAGTAACACGTGTGCTGTCGAACAACTACGTACATGTAACAACAGTTCAAGCAGTTTCGGCTGCGAGAATGCTTGTCTCCAGATATATCAGAGGAAAGCTCTTAATAGGTATATCGGTTGCAGAAGTTAATGCTTGATACCCCACGAGTGAAAGGGTTGTAACAGGTGATTCCCTGACCACCCATATCTGCTCGCTGGTTCGCCTTTTTGAAGACCAGAACGTGACAGCAGCGGCTGTAAGCAGCAGCAGGGAGTGGCCAGTGGTGGGGCTTGCGGTCCTCTGCTGCTCCTGATTGGCTGAAAGGCCCACGTGTAGAAGCATTTCGTGGAGAGGCTCGGAGCTCGGGGAATCGAAAGCTGGCCGTCGGCGCCCGTGTGGCCGACGTGGCGGGTCGCGGGCGCTCTGGAGCGGAGTTCTGTGTCGCGACGCACAGTGTTCTCGAGTTTCCAAACGCCTTCTCGTTTGTGCGCATCCATTACCGCTTGAGAACGTTCCTGTCGTTATCTGCGAATGTTGAAATAGTAATTAGTGTGGGCGTTTACGGCGAATTGTAGCTCAGGGAAAACTCGGTGATGTTAGCTAAGTGGCAGTGGTGCTCCGACTCAAATGACTGACTTGGCTGGGGTAATTGGATAGCGATAATCTCAGTTTGTTATTCAAATTGAGTGACCGTCTTTCTGTTGAGTTTGAACTGTGTATTTCGTACAGCCAGTCGAAAGTAATTTCCTGGGCTCGGCTGTGAATGTTCCCAGTACTGCGGTCGGAACTCGGGATCTTGCCTGGGGGTAAGTAGGTAGCATGAGGGCCGTTAACTACTGGCTTTCGAGCGATGAGGTTCGATACTTTCCAGCGGGTCGAGGCTCGGCTGGCGACCACTGTGTCGGACCGACTTTACGCGTGTCCCGGTGGTGCAGGACGCTTGTGTGGGTGGGCCCCGTGTCGGCTCTGGCCACCACCACCTAAAGAGAAGGCCGCGGCGCGCTCTTGTGACGTCACGCAAAGCGGGCCAGGGTTGGCTTGGCGCTGCGCTGACAGAATCGAGGCGCACGGCCTGCAAATCTTCGTCAAACGGTTTTACAGAATGTGTTGAGCTGCCGGCGCCCCCCTGCGGCCAGGCGGGCTGCACCCGGCACCTGCCTCCCTCTGGTTCCACTGCGTCCAGTACGAAAATCGCGGTTAATACTGCGGGTCCCTGCTAAGTGCAAAATTCACGAAAATCACTCCACGTAGTACTATTTATCACAGGATTTTCCTTTGGGCTGGGTACTAAATTCACACAGACACTCCTTTACTTTGCTCACTCAGGTTTTATTTGAACAAATGGGAGATCGTCTATTGATTACGAATCACAACAATTTCGGCGTACTGTGTGCTTCTAGTGAAGCTACTATGGCACATGTTTTCCAGGACTCACAGTACTGGCACAAGTTTGTCCTTCCACAGTACTGTTTCTGTAAATACGCCTTTAAGTACTGTTCTTCCTTGCCCAAGAGTGGCACATGGAACATTAACTTTTAACATCTGCCATAGTACCCTTACAGACCTCTAGCTTAACAAATCACCATCTTGTCTCACAAACCCAATAATGCTAATCTCATATAACTCTGCCATTCGACATTTTGCGTTCACTTCAAGCCACATTTCACACAACAAGTCATGTGTTACTTTATTACTATACCTGTTTGAGCCACTCTATGTAATCGAACCACTAATAAGCTCAACAAACCCATTTACACTTTCATGCACACACCACTTCAGTCATTGGCCCCTCTCTTTTGATTTTATAAGTATCTGAATGTCTCTTGTCATGGTACTTGAATTACAAATCATGTAAAAGTACATCTTTCACACACATATGGAAAATTTCCTTGTTTCAGACATAATGTTGTATACTAATATCATACATTATACATTAATAAAACCGCAAAATAACTGCAAAGACAGATCCTCGACGGAAAATGGAGATAAAACGTCCTACGAACATGTGTCCAGAAATGCACCATCGTCATGGTAGATGACCCTGACGAACGGGAATTTCTCCGACAACATGCTGCGTTCTCCTTGTATATAACAGGCCGTATGATTGACGCAGCCTATTGTATACACGAAGCATTTCCCAACAATTTTAGTAAGTAGTCTCAGTGCATTAGAATAGGTAGACAGAGGTTACCACTCACAAATAAGCACACAGTTATAAATGAAGGAGACGTTAGGAAAGAGAAGTACTGGCTGTACGATATGAGATTTAATGACGTTTGATATTGTCATACCAGGTACACTCCATTTTATTGTTGAGTTTAATGCAGTGTAGTGTGGAAACAGTTATTTGCGAAAAATACTGAAGGAGGCTACAGCGAGGATTCTGAAAAGGGAGACTGTTCATTGTTTCTCCTGGCCAGATTCCTCTCGGCTGCCGAACAAAGCTCTAGACCTGCAGGGATGCTGGTTGGGTCCCACCAAACAAGTATCCTGTTCTTCAGTAGAGGGAGCGTCGTTCCATTGCAAACGAAACAGACGAAGAGCACTGGTCCTTGCACCATCGTAACTAGATGCATATAGTACACTAACTGCGCTATTCCCTGAGCCTGGTGGAACCCAATTCTAATAATAATTCCTATTCCACTTAATATAACGGCCTTAACTGACATAAAAAGACATTGCTTCTTCGAGGTAAATTTCTTGTTATCAACAATTTTGAGTTGCCGCATGGAGCAACGATTACATAGGTACATGTATCCAATCAGTCCGAGACAAACCAAGTTGAATGCCACAGACACTGAAATCCCTGCAAGGACTACTATGCGACTGTGGATGAGGTAATATTTACTCGTCTTTTCCAAAGCAACAGCTGCCACACATACTATACTCCACGGTATAAACACACACAGCAGCTCACGACGGAATAACTGGCTTACTTCAGCAGGTAGTAGCTGGTTAGGAAGCCTGAGATGGCGAACACAAGAATACATCTGGTAGCAGAATGAGTTCAGCCAGATACAGCTGAGAAGTGTGAGGGCGCTATCTATCAGCACTACTGTAGGTAAGTCAGGGACGCCTGCCATACGATACACGACCTCAGAACACAGGATCTGGACTATGCACGTGATCTGAAACGACAAGAGTATCTTCCCAGGCAAGTTACGTAACTGGGGAAGATACATGTATACTCCGGCAGTCGAGAAACGGAAAATGATATTTATCAGTATAAATGAGATTTCTAAAGGCTTCAAGCTGTCAATTTTGAAATCCTTGTATCTCAAGGTAGCGTTGTTTAAACTGTTTCTGTAGTTCAGGGTTTCTTCTGTTAACTTTTGATACAGTATGCGGGTAGATTTAGTATATCCAACTAGGAAACTTTGAAATGGGTAATGAAAGAGCGTACAATCATCAGAAGCCTTAAAGGAGGAAAAATCGCGACACTTCAGCAACAGAATAGCTCTGGAAACAGAGCAGATGGCGTCTGTAGCGTTCGACTGCAGACATGATTGATCGTCGGGAGTATCGAAATAGCAGCGAGCATCGTGCACGGACTGTATCATACTAAACGGGACGTCCTGACAAATGCCGTACGAGTTGACCGCCATCCAGGCCAGCAGACAGAGGTTGACGTTTATCCTCTGTGTGTAGGCCAGGTAGCTGGTGACGGGTATGTGGGGCGACCTCTGCACCACGTCGTCCCACAGCTGCTCGCGGCACTGTAAGCGCTGCTTCACGGCTTCCAGTGGCAGGTCTTCCAGCGGACACGTGGGGTGGTCCAGGGCGTTCACCAACAGCTGCACGCAGTCAGAGCCCACGGAGAGCGTATCGTGGCTTCTGTCCTCCAGCTGCCACTCCTCGTCTGCAAGAAAACGACAGCAAGTAGGTGGTGGCCGTACACTGCAGGCAGCTGAATCCAAAGTCTTCTCTGGATCACGAGCCTGGGCGTTGTTTATCCACATTATCCAGGTTCGGTTACCCAGAACTATGTAAGGCGGCATGTCAACACAAAGTAAGAGTATTAAAAAAGACAGGTATCATTGTTACTATGCATGTCTATTTCATCTACAGGATGTCCAAAAGTCCCTGTATCGCTCTTGACATAGTATAAATGAGGAAGTAAATAGGTTTTATTGATAGTCCTGCACTGAAGATGACAAAAAAACAATGTTATCAGAATTATATTTTTCTTTCAGCACTGCAGTCTTTGAGTTCCGAATCCATCTTGTAAAGGAGAGATTAGTGGAGAATTCGTCGGTGCATGAATATCCGCAGATAGGAAAAACTATGTAATACATGATGAAACCATTTGCCTCAGTCCCCCTCGTAAAGTAGCCATGCCTGATTGAGATAAATGTCCTGTATTTTGTTCGATTCCCTGCGGGGTCAGGGATTTTCTCTGCCTCGTGATGGCTGGGTGTTGTGTGCTGTCCTTAGGTTAGTTAGGTTTATGTAGTTCTAAGTTCTAGGGGACTGATGACCGTAGATGTTAAGTCGCATAATGCTCAGAGCCATTTGAACCATTTTGTCCTGTATTTTCAAGCTGTCTCAAAGACAGGCCACGTATTGTAAGCAATAAAAAGTGACAGGAAACGTGTGTCACCCACTCTTAATGAGACAAGCAGTCTCCAATGAAAATCATTTGCAAAAGAGCAGTTCGACTTCAAGCATCTTGTTCAACAATGCACGACCATATTGAAAAAATATGAATACGAAAGGATTTAGGCCCATGTTTGTTACTGAATTATCTGACAGTAGTGTGGAGCAACGATTTTAACCTACCGTACTTCGTTGTCGCGACTTGTGCCATGTCTCGCTCAAGAGTGTTGTTTGCGTATAAATGTGCCATATACCACTGTTTGATCAGGAAAAAATTGTTTTCTTGTCTAAGGAAAGTACCCATATTACCAAGAGTTGGAAAGGAACCTACCTCACCTTATGTGGGCCATTGTGTGATCAGAATACCTGTTAGGACCACATTCTTTTGAAGGTTACATGAATGGGAATTTCATATTTCTCAGTACAACAGAAGTTTTCAGTATCTCAGCTCCATGACAAGGCAGTCACGGATCTTGTGTGGTTGTAGAAGGAAGGAGCTTGAGTCTCATTTTGTTGTTCAGATGTGTGGGTTTCTTAATGAACAACTTATTCTCGGATTATTTGGTTCTGCAGCATTTAAAGCCACATTAAGATCGTTACCACGAAATCCCAACATTACCACCTCAACAACCTTTTGAAATCGTCATGTCAAACTTTTGATCTTACCACGCAAATAACTGAATATGAAGAATAATAAAGCCTCATGTGGCTCAACGTTGAAAGATTAATGGAAAATTGACACAAGTGTTGAGGAAGTCTTTCAAAGCAGAATTACTAGAACGATCCGCAATAAAGCAAGGGGGACAGCGAGACACATAGATATCTGAGGAAGGTGTGATCGTCCATACACTGATCCGTTGGATACGTATTTTTTTAAATATCTAACTACGTCCATATAGAATATACTCTTTTGACATAACTCCATAGGTGTCCTGTACAAAGAAATAGGATGCAGGCTGAATTCTCGTCTGTGTGATATTTCACTTTCCTCCGTGAACTTAGTGACCCCATCACGCAGCGTAAAAAAAAGTGATGGAGCATATTTGTCACCAGTTTGTTTCGTTAGCACGAGATTGTCGAGAAAAAGCACAACAAAATACAGTAACTGACGATTTTGGGAGTTCCTTTACCACAATGAACGATTTACTGTTAATAGTCTGTTTGCATACATTAAAAAACACGCAGAAAAATGTAATTACTTCGTCTCACTCGTACCTTGTGTAATGATAATGATGCAGCAATAAATGCAATTGGGATATATATGCCTCAGCTGCCGAGTGGATGAATGTGGGATTACAACTCCAGAGATTTGGGATTCAGGCATTGCTCCCGAGATTCCTTCTCTCACTTATGTCTTCTTTCACCTCTGACACTGATTTATGGGAAACGAAAATGATGGAACTGTAGAATTGTTCGGAGACCCAATAATTAACTGTGTCCCACAATTATTAACTGGGTAAGTTAGTTCAAAAGTAGGAAGACGGCGAGTGACCACAACCTGCAGTAGGACAGTGGCTCGCGAAGCACTGTGGTGACCAAACCAGGCGTCAGCTTGATGACGGCTTTACCTACTGCATTCTGAGAAGTCCTGATGGTCGTTGTCCTCGAGCACTATTCCTGTTCAGAGTACAAATCAAAGGAGAGTGATACTGATATGCTACACGTCATCCAATGTATACCTCATTGGCGTGTTGAGCGCAAATGTATACCCAGTAAGACGAATAAGTTCTGAAAGATTCTTATACACAGGCACATCCTGTGAAAGGCCGAATGCACGACTTTGTCGTAAACACTCCATTTTCTTTGTTATTCATTCCATTCCCACCACATTATCGTGTGGTGCGCAAGGTTCGGACACTTTGCTGCTTTTTGGGGAGAATGAATAAAATGGTAGGTTTCAAAAAAATAAAAGCCATAGCGTCTCTACATAAACACATGTACATTGAAGCTGATGATGGTGCTATGGTGAAGATAAGGCTCGTGCTTCTGGCAAGTCACTGGCAGTCAGTGCCCAATATCTACTACGAGGGTAATACAGTATGATGCAGTTGCAGGCCAGAAAGGGTGTATGTATTCAAGGTGTTGAAGTGGTCTGGGAAGTATGATTGACAAGTTGATGTGGGTAGAGGGAGGTGTGAGGGAGGGATTACAGTGGTCAGGAGGCTGGAAGCGGTATCATCTACATATTGAAGAGGCTTAGGCTATAGGATTATAGCTGGTTGGAGTAGTAAGTGTCTACATACTATTCTGGAGCAGGAAGAACCAGCCAGCTGAAGTTCCGCTCGAATAGGATACAGAAAGGGCGGGCAAGTGGAGGATGGGTATGACATGTTGGTATAGGCGCACCAGAAGCCTAGGTATCTAGAGGATAGGCGAGAAAAATTGCTTTTGTTTCCCACGTTTATGGAACGTTTGCAATTTGTGACAAAGTTTGAGGAATCTCAGAAGAGAGGGCAATCTAATCAGCTGGTAGAGGTTGCGTCTGAGACGGCAAATATGATACAGAGTGCAAGGTGTTCTAAGACTGTAAGGAATGGTAAATTTTTGAGAGTGCTGAGATCCAAGCTATATTGGCGGAAGTAACACTGGGGAAATTAAGGTTTTTGGAAAGATGAAGGAAGAAACAAGATCAGGGGTTAACGTCCTGTTGGTGAAACAGCTATTAGAGCATAACCCAGAATATGGAAGAACGGGGAAGCAGGACAGCTGCGTCCATCCATAGGAACCGTCGTGTCATTCACCTTAAGCTGTGTAGGGACATCGCAGAGAAACTAAATTTGGTCGAAAATCAAGTTTGTAGCCACCAGCTTACCACAGCATCGCCTCGTTCAGTTGGTTCTTTTCCAAGTACAGAGGATGGCTGGATGATGGAATCCCCACACTGTCGAGTTTGCTGTTTTCTTAATTTGAGTTTGTTGTAGGCTGTGGTTCCGTGATTATCCCAAGATATAAGAAAGTGAGAGTCCTCTGCCCATGTCAGCAGAGGGAAATGGAGCAACAGATCCGCGGCCTTACTGCGAGCGCTTATCTTACTGCACGTAATTGGGCACTGTCCTTGCATTGTGAGAGAACTGTGACTCGAAGTTATCTATTGAATGTACATTACTGTAATGGATGCGTTAGGAACTTAACGTCCACATCCGACACACATGTTGTTGTGTCTTGCTTTTAATAAATTTACAAGTACATAAATGAAACAGTCAAAAGAACGCCTTGTTGTTTGGAAAGCGATAAACTTATTTTTAGCTCCTCGCAGCTGTGACTGCGTGAGCACGTGTGGTATTAATTGGGGTCCAAATACACAGGAGCTGCCGGAAACACTGAGCGGCATTACAGTGCAAGTCTGCAGATGATGAACACTGAACGTTTATTACAGTTGTGCCAAATATGTGTCTGTTGTTGGCCATCGACTCTCTGTATGTGCTTGCTTGGCCTAGGCTTGACTGAGTGACGATACGCCGACACTGCACTCTGAAGGCAGAAATTCGTCGCTTCTCTGCAGTCGTCATGGAACTGTTGATACCCTCGTAGACAGAACAGAGGCTGGACTCTGGCAGAACTCGTAACAGGCACTGGCAGAGCTGGAAATACTTGTCGCGTGTGGCGCCTCGAAGCTACAGGAGGCGTGGCTTACTACTTCTTTCTCATAGGCGGTGGCGATGCTGCTTAGGTGTACAGCATCTCTGCGGTGGTCGATTGACGATTTGCTGCAGGCGATTATCGTCGACACCACATGTGTCACCCTCAACAGTGTCACAGGCGTCATCAGTGTATCATGATACACCGAGGAGAGGTAATGTAATGTAGAACACTGACACGAGGTCTGGTGATGAGAAACTTTATGCTTCAATTTCCCCTCCCATTACTGGGGATATACCAGCAATGCAAATTTCTTCCATCACCTGGATTCGAACCAGCTTACCTTTGAACAGAGTACCACCACACAGTCCTGTTTATGTGTGCCATGGTGGAAGTTAGGGAGAGAGAAATGATTGGTGGTATTTATTGTAATAATTCCTTGGGTTTTTAACAAAAGTGTTTTTGATGTAGCAGAGGCTACACCAAGAGGTTAAGTTATCGAGGCAGATGGAGATATGCTGTTGAGTAAGATTTACAGTAACAAAAGAAGCATGGTGTGCCAGACAAGGAGCTATACAGTAAACATAATTCATTGGGACGCCTGGCTCTTGCTAGTTTCCTCCCAGAGATCCGAATGTGCGACTATTGCGGAATATTTCGCCAATGGAGCAGTCATCATACCACTTTTCAATTATAGGCCACATGTCCTGTGGACAGATACCAGTGGTTCCCATTATCTTCTGCATTCTCATGCCTTTCAGCATTGCTGACTCTTCAGGGTTTTAGGAGCAGGGGAAGAAAGTTCCTTGAAGCTCTATCCGCCCATCCATCATTACTGATGATTTTTATTCTAAATTTAAGCAGTAGCGAGGTTCGAACCTGGGTCCCATGACGTTTTGATTAGTATACAAAGACACTACCCTTAAATCGTAGGGGAGCTGTGGGATGTAAACTTGCATACAGTATGATATCACACAACTTCACTAGAGCTAGTAGGAAATAACAGTTTTGTTTCTTTTTTTTATTATTATTATTATTTTTTTTTTTAAGAAGGTCGAAAGTAATGGAGTCATGAGCAGCCTCTCATAAGAATTTCCTGAAATTGTAAGACATCGTGGTCTCCTTCATTGCTTACATATTCCGCCCTCACAATCATATTCTGCACATCAAGGCGCTTCATTCGAGCCCAAACTCAGTATTGTATGAATTCATGTAAACGATATGCAGATAACTAATAAATCGCAAGTGCGCACCGTGGCTGAAATACTCGAGGCTGGCGTACACACATACATTCCAGACACGAGGGTCACAGGAGCTTTTAGCTCGAGAGAGGCAACTGCACCCCAGGAAGCCGGTCCCAAGCTATCTACGTTGGCCAGTGACCGCCTGTAGAGCAGACAGCGTTAGCCCTAGTGAAAGGACGACCCCGTGTTCGGCTTAAAAGCAAATTCCGCTACATTGTGTGGGAGCGGCCAGCCTATGCATTCTTTACACATAGCACGCAGTTTCAGAGATTTTCACAGGGAGACAGCAAACGCCAAACACCGATACTACAGATTTCCGGATTGGTCGCCTTAAACAGAGCGTCATTCTCCATAGAAGAGCAATGCTGATTGGCAGACGATATTTCTGACGCCTTGAGCTGAAGGAGTAATGGAAGAGATCGAAAGATATCCCCCTTCACGTCTGGCGTGCAGAGGGGCCGTTCCGTTGTCGCTCTTGGAGCGAGAACACGTAACGAGAGCGTGCGCGCTCGTACATGTACTCGAGAGAGCGAGGAACAAGTCTCTCCTCAGTACTTCACTGGGAGAGCAGCTCAGTCGAGAGCCAATCGAAGTGCAACTGTATATTGAGTTCTTTCGATTAAGCGTTGTTCACTGTGTTGGCCGCCACACTTATTGTGCTGTGTGAACGGACTGAGTAATAGTCAAACGCTTGTGAGCGAATTTTTGAGTGGCATCGTGGTGGAGTGGTTATCTGACTGGTGTACCACGCCAATAGTTAGACTAGGGGCGAACTGGAGTCCTTGACTTCATCAAGACGTAGGGAGAGTTTGATTGGCGAAGGTCAATCCAGAGAGAACGAGAGTTATCTTATTTGTCGGCAGCGAGCGGCGCAGACAGCAGTCATCACAGCCACAGCTCTTGCGACCCCCACATTTCCTCCACAACAGTACCCTTCACTGCATATCACACGTGACAGCCTCCACTGTACCTAGCAACATTCTAACCGATAATTATTCAAGTCTAGTAGGTGCGGCTCTCAGCCATTCTGCCAAGTCAATAACAATCTTAAACTTTGTGTAGAAATTTCACTAGCGAATCCTATCCTTAAGAGGTAACTTCACATTCTGAAAAGAACCCGCAGATAACGTGTTCAATTCATAACTAAAAGTGCTATTGTGATTTCTCAGAATTTTTGCAAAATAAATAATAATTTTCGTTACTTTCATGTTTTTCTTACACTAACTATCACTACTCCAGTACCCAAGTATCCCACTAGTTACGTAAGAAATTTTGTGAATTTTTGTGTCATTTCCTTACAGTGGACGACTCCAGAAGGTATTTATTGCTGAAAGTTTTTCAGGCATTTCTCTTTGGAACGTCAAGACTGTCCATCTGACTTCCGTAGTAGTGTGGGGGTGGAAATTGCATCTTGCAGTGGCCAAAGGGTAAAGGGTACATCTCAGATTAATCTGTTGCGCAGAATGACCGAATAGCACCAACCCACACGCTCACAAAAGTGTGGCTTTATAGTCTTGTGTTGTAAATGCTATATTTAATTCGTTTTGTGGTGTTATAGACAGGTATTTTAAACTGGGACCAAGAGATATGGTGGTCGTATTTGTGTGACATTGTATGTACCGAATTGTCGAGCAGTCATTAGATACAGTGAGTATATCTTTAAGATATGAAGCACTGAATCTGGCTTGTTGAGGTTGTTTGGTAACGTGTGGTTGTTATGGATGAGAGGACAATGAATCCTTTTTCAATAGATTGTTCAGTTTATGGAAAATGTGGCAGTGTTTTTGTTCATGTGTACCACCAATCCCAGGGTTTCTGATGTGCAGAATGAGGTGCTGGTATCAGGATATCTCACAAGCACCCATTGGCAGTACCATCTGATTGTATGTTGTAGCAATTATCTGTGCTTTGTAGAGTGTAGAATGACTGGGACTGTGTTACGTTACTGTAACAATTTTCATTATAGTTGTAGCATTGAGATAACATGTGAGTAATGAAGATCTTGTTGGATTTGAAGGAACAGACATATGGATGGAATGCTATGCTGCTGCTTTGTCTTGATGTTTTATGTGGCGAAACAAGGTTAGGTATAGGTTTTAAGCTGATGTTTTGGTGTGGCTGAAGATAAAGTTGGATTGCTTTTTGGAATAGGTGACTTGGATGTTAAAATGGAAGGTGACTGTGGCTGTTATCGTCATCTGTTAGACGATATGTGGACGTTGAAAGGGAGTGAATGTTGTGGAAAACAGTGGTTCTAAACTGTATGTCTTTCATGTTAGGGATGCGACACAAAAAACTGTTGGGATGATGACGGTGAGCTCGACTGATGGTGTAGAAAACTGTGGGTCTGAACACAATATCTTTGATGGTGAGGATGCAATGCATGTAGTTGTTGGGATGCGGAATGTCAGTTTAGTGTCGTGAATAATGCGTTTACTTTATACTTGTTAGATCATTCGAGTTGAGGCTGTGTAGATGATGCAGTTGTGCAAGGATTGTCCATTTTGGCACAGTTAACATGGGTAGTTTTAAGAACTTCCAGTATGATGCAGTAGTTTGGGTCAGTAACTCCTGGTAATCAGTGAACGAAAAAACGTTCCAAGTTTTTGTTCATTCGATGAGTTATCTGTATGCGCTGTAAATATTTATTGCACGTTATTGACATCTTCGGAAATGCCATTTTCGACTATGTTATGGTGATTTGAAAATGAGTCTCGGTCCGAAACAAGTCATCGGATGAATAAAAAATAAAAATTTGCAACTTGGACTGGTTTTTCTGTCCTACTGATGGGTGGTCTTGTTTGTAACTGGGATAGGTCAGGTGGTTCTGCGATACTGGGTCAGATAGTCGTCACACAGGAAGTATTTTTGACATCTGTAGGCTTGGATTTGCGATTTAGCTGAATTCACACAATGGCAGCGACAACAGATCAGGGCTTAGTTCTTGATACGTTGGTCTGTTGTGGGCAAGCATCTAGTTCTGCTGGACAGTGATGCGTAAAGAAGCCGGCAGAGAAGCGCCACGGTTTTAATAGTGGCAATGGCAACTCTTTCAGACAGGGGCGTTGTAGCAGCCTGCTGGATGGTGCAAACCATTTCGAACATCGCCACGTGCTCAGAAGAGATTCGCACGAGTTTCTTCTTTCCCTCACCCCCCCCCCCCTCCCATCTCGACCAAACTGCCACGACCTCTCCGAACTCTCTGGATTATCACGACCACTTTCCCCTGAAGATAAAATGGCTCTGAGCACGATGCGGCTTAACACCTGAGGTCATCAGTCCCCTAGAAGTTAGAACTACTTCAACCTAACTAACCTAACGACATCACACACATCCATGCCCCAGGCAGGATTCGAACCTGCGACCGTAGCGGTCACGCGGTTCCCGACTGAAGCGCCTAGAACCGTACGGCCAAACCGGCCGGCCCCTGAAGATATCTTCAATGTCGGACTTAAAGTTAGCTTCCAGACAAACAGCTAGTGGTCTTAAAATGTAAACTTTCACGGCCGGAAATATCATGTCCATTATAATTATCCGGGCTGTTATGCCGTGGTCGGGGGCGCGCGGACACGGAATTTAGCGGCAGTCAGTAGCGAACCAGTGTGTGTGTTGGACCTTCCATCAAGCTACGGACCCCCTTGAAGATGTCTCCCGCAGTCGGAGACGAAACGTTGGGAATCACCTGAGAATTCATCAGTCGACCACGGCATAACAGCCCGGATAATTATAATGAAGCTAGTGGTCCACAACTCTGTAAGGTCTTGTCGCTGCTCATTCTTTAATATCTTGTCGCCACTCGTGAGGAATTGAAACATCAACTACAGCTCACACGTTTGTTCTCGGTGTCTATAACAGTTTCAGTCATAATTATAGACATGCTGCAGAGTGCAGCTCAGTCTAGCAACAGATGGGATAAGAGTCTGCTTGTTTGGTAACTTGCTAACAATGCGTATTTCCTTTAATCTGTCAGTATTATTCTTATGGTTGTCTGCAGTAAATTATCGGCGACAGCCGAAATTTTGGAAAGGTCTTTTTTCTCAGTATTACAGTTCCTGGTTCTAATATACGGATATTCTTATGATAACTTACTTCCTTCTCTGTTGTAACCCTTTTCGACCACCTTAGTTTCTTAATTTGTCAGCTTACTACCAATGAAAACTCTGCAAGTTCGATTGCCTGAAGCGGTCAAGAGTGACAACGGCAGACATAAATAATTTTTCCGCTGAGAGAGCACAAGCCCACTGTCCTCCTTTCCTCTCATTTAAATGGAGTTACTCCGTGCCGAACAAGAAGCTATCAGGCAGTTACAAAGAGAGAAATGAACGATTACAACTCGTTTCATGTCTGGTGCACGATAGATAGATGATCGAGTAAGAGATAAAGTCCAGCAACGAGAGTAGAATAATAAATTTTAAAAATGTAGTGCTTCGAACAAATAGAGTTGTTTAGCAGACAGGTGCGATAGCTGTGTTTCCTCAGTCCTACTACAGTCCATAGTATTAACACTTCTAAGGATAATATTAACAGTGTATCTGATACAATTAACTGTTCAGTTACAAATCGAAATATTATTCGTCAAAGAAAATTAGTAAATACGAACAGTATCGTGCTAGGATCACACTTGAGAATTTTAGATCGCTACAGCAGTTACAGTATTGACAGAAAATTAGCTCGTCTAGCCGTTATGTTGCAGAAACCATTCGCCATTTTTAAAACAAGCCTTAGACTAGGTCTGAAAAAAACTACATGTACAGAATTTTAGAGTGTTTATAGAAGATAAGAAGGAACACTTTTTTATATGAGGCACGTGTCGCACACGTATGAAGGTCTTATCTGCACTGGCGTTCAGAGACGGTGTTCAAAGTGCTGTGGGATGGGCGCTGTTTTAGAGGTGCTGCGGGCCTCCTACGGGAGGGAGACGAGTTGTTCAGTGTACCAGACACTGGCAGACACCCCAGGTGAGGTGGTTGCCTCTTAGGCTGAGGCTGCAGACATTATTTGTGAGACACCCACTTGTCTCGAGTGTGTTACACAATCGTTAGCACCCAGCTGGCACTTGAGAAACGTCTCTGAAACGTCACACCTGTGACATTTGTGTCACATAAAATTTGTTCATTTTAATCTTCTCTGAACACTCCAAAATTTTGTCTACGTAGTCTTTTTTAGTCCCTGCATAATGAAGAAGTCAATAATACATCGAAATGAAGTAGTTAGCTTGCCGAGGAATCGAAAAACTGACTTTGGAAAGAGCACCAGAGATCATGCGTGGCGTGCAAAATCACGCAAGAGCTAAAAATATATTTTCAGAAGGGTATTTGAATCTCATTCCTCGAACAACTGAACAGTTGTCAGCGGATAACCGTGAAGTGGCCGGGTCCCAGTATTAAACTTACCTACAATCTTGAAGCTATCTCCGTAGACTGAATCGATGTACTCAGGTGCACTGACCCAGTAGACACGATGGAAGGCGTACAGTTGGTCAGCGAGGCTGAACATTTGCGACGCCTCTGGCTGCCGCTCCTCGCACAGCGCACTGAAGTCGTCGTCAAAGGAGAGGTTCCACGGCTGATAGCGCAGCAGGCGTTCACTCAACAGCGGCCGCCTGTAGCACACAAGCTGCCAGGTTAAAAGTTGAGAAGCTAGCATGTATAGTTTATGCAAGAACGTACAAGTATCCATAAATGTGTGTGAAATTTTACGGGACTTAACTGCTAAGGACATCAGTCCCTAAGCTTACACACTACTTAACCTAAATTATCCTAAGGACAAACACACACACACACACACACACCCATGCCCGAGGGAGGTCTCGAACCTCCGCCGGGACCATCCGCGCACCCCATGACTGAAGCGCCCCAGACCGCTCGGCTAATCCCGCGCGGCTAAAAGTATCCAGAACGGATTTCCACTCAGCAGTGGATTAGAAACTTCCTGGCAGATGAGTACTGTGTGCCAGACTGGGACACAAACCTGGAACTTTTTCATGCTTTAAAGGATGCATTGTAACACAGCAAACAAACGCAAACCCATTGGTGCATTTTAGCACATCGAGATTTCATCTTTAGATTTCAGAGCACTTGAGTGAGATACCTATTGTAACTATTTCTTGCAGCAAATAAACAATTTTTCAGCCTTCAGCTGCAAGGTAATTTTACTCGTTTACCTAGGTTTCGATTCCAGTAATGGAATCTTCTTCAGAACAAAAAATGAAATTATTTTGTGAGCCAAACACTGGCCATGTCACAGATTAAAAATTAAAACATTAAAGACGCATAATCATAAGATTATGTCAGTCAAAATTAAAACCATTAGGCGAACGTAGACAGAGCTGCGCCGGCCATAAATCAGGACCGCACGTAAGCGGCTCGAAAATATGTTAAAGATTTGTATATTTCTTGCAGGTCATCCGCTCCGTTCTGTGCTGCTATATCGTCTTAACTGGTTTCAGACACATCAAACAGCAGAACTGGAGCGCTTGCCGCAGAATACCTCTTTTCTTTAAAGAAGAATTTTGTATGCATTGCAAGAGAGTGAACATGTGATATTTATGTTAAGGATATGAATGACCTGTTCAAATTAATTATAGATGATTTTAGACGCTGACATGTACACATGTCTGTCATGAGCTGAAGCAAAATCTTCCACATTACCACTTGAAAATGGCACAAAACGCCGAAACTGCAATTGTAAAACAATTTTTATAGTCAATGGCGGATATGACGTCCTTATAAAAATAGACATCGAGCTAGGCAGGCACGAACCGAGAGCCGCCGTCGCAGCCTTACTTCCGCCAGTAGCTCAGCCGCTGCCTTCCAGCCGTAACAGAAGCTCCCCTGCACGGCTGGCGGGACCAGCGCTCCCGGATGGATGGCCACTGCAGTGACCAGAGGCCTCGGGAGTTGCTTCCTGGACGAATCCTCACTCTGCAGTGGAGAGTGCAGTCACTTGAAACGTCGGGGATCCGACACACGGCTCTGACCTGCCAGGGAGTTTCCTATCTGCTTTAGGTGATGTGACATCTGCGATAATTTTCCGTAAAGACTGTATGACACAGGAAGATGAGTTCAGTGGACAAACGTGAATGTACCGTCAAGCAGGTCCACTTATTCAGTCCCTTTCACCTAATTCAACGGCTAAGGACAGCGCGATACGATGACTTAAGCTATTTCAAATCCGTCTTTGCAAATACCAAACATGTGTTTTTATTTCACAATACGTGTTTTGCTTTACTCATTATATCCTTACCAGTTGTGGCATTTTTATAATGTTTCTGCTTACATCTGGCAGTCTGCATCCCACCATCTCACACTTGTATGCTTGACGTGCGGAAGTACATGTCTGCTGACGTAATATTGCATAAAAATGTTTGTTTACTTGGCTCTGAAGCATTCGCTCCGTCTCGCTTCGTGATTGGTTGGCGTGGGTCTCTCGTTTGGCAGTGGAAATTATCATACAGAAATTGTTGGCCGTAAAACTTTGCCCTAATATCAGTGTTCCGTACATCGATTCGATGCATCTGTGTCAGGTACATCTTATGATGAGAATGGAGCCCTCAGAATCGGGTATGACACAATTTTTTTCGTGATTAATCTGCGACTGCATTCCCTATAGCCTATCAACGATGGAAAGTTTCCATACTGACAGATACAATGCAGAACAATCATTACTCCCTCTACTCCTTGTAGTATGGTCCTTGGTTATCACTGTTACTTGACAACGACGTTGCCAATTAAAGCATGAAGCTGCATCATAATGAGTTCCGTGTGATGTCGACCGGAAAGCAGTCCCTCCCATAAGACAAGTTGTGCCATGGTGCTAAGGCTCGCAAATCATTTCCACGCTACGTACACCAGCAAGCTGTTCTGCTTAGAGGTACAGTACCACACCTACTCCACTGACAAGCTGGGACTCAGAATCCGTGCCGTGATAAAATTTATCGTTTGCATGCCACAGATCCAGGAAGTAGATGCATACTGACAATGATCTGAATAATCATTATACTGAGATTTTTTTGGCAAAGAATTTCGGGAAAGGGCTGTTTTTAACGCAATGGAACCGTTCATTTCATAAGGCAACCAAAGAAAGTATTTAAGTGGAGCAAGGAGGTGAACATACGGCCGGTGTGGCCGAGCGGTTCTAGGCGCTTCAGTCTGGAACCGCGCAGCTGCTACGGTCGCAGGTTCGAATCCTGCCTCGGGCATGGATGTGTGTGCTGTCCTTAGGTTAGTTAGGTTTAAGTAATTCTAAGTTCTAGGGGACAGATGACCTCAGATGTTAAGTCCCATAGTGCTCAGAGCCATTTGAACCATTTGAGGTGAACATACAATCTTTACTAAAACAAAGGGTAAAGAAAGCCCGGAAACTTCTGGACAATTTTCCTATGTACTACACAGCAGTAATACTACAATACTAACTGCCATATTCATTTTGGGGGAACGTGCGCTGGCACGCAGAGTGGCGAATCCACAGAAGACGCAATCAATACTCGCCACAGGGACGTGGAGTGTCGATGAGCGAGGCAGACCGCTGCCACGGAAGGCAATCGTCGTCAATCAGGGTACAGAGGCAGGGTCAGTGTGCTATAGGCGGCTTTGGCCTGTAGTGCTGGAGCCATTACTAAAGGTATCATGCGAGTCCAGTAATGAAGTGGATTGGCGGAATTTAGAAATGACCGACTGTAAATGGCGATACGTGAACTACAGAAGAGACACGAAATGGTGCGCTGCCTGGACTAGGAGGGCGGTACCTAAGCTGCACCACTGCCGCTGGAGCTCTGTGACGACGCCCTCCCCTCTTGCATAGCTGGTTTTCGACTTTTTACTGACATCTAACAGAAGGTAAACACGCTGGGTCATATGAATAAACAAGACGACAATCTCTGGAGATGATTCTCGGAGCAAAAGAACATCCTCTGAGAAAGCTCTTACGAGCAAAACATTCGAAGCCATAATCTGTGACGAGAGTGTTCCTTTTTCTCACTACCTCTGCTCCCTGCTGAGTTCTCGGTGTGTGTGGTCTGCCTTGTCCGGCACAGAAAGCACGCGCTGTGTCACGTTTCATTCAGCTCGCTCAAACGGGCGACATGTCTGGAACCGGCATCAGTGTGTTCAGGCAGAGTTGCACTACGTTTCATTTTGTTTATTTTATGTGCGGCAACAAATTATTAAGACAATTACGTACAGCTTACGAAAATGTATTTACTTGCGATGTTACCGAATTTACAAGATGTGGAAAACTTTTCAGTTATAGATGTTAGGTGAACACATTATGCGAACGAAATCTTAAGATTAAATGACACCAAATCGGAACTCTGTCACAGTTCTGCAACACGAGATAATTTTGGTTAAATACGGCGCACAACTGTCTGCTCGCGTGGCAAGCACGTAAGCGCCCCATCATGCGTTCCTTACGAGTAACAGGTCGCTAGGTTTGCAATAAACCAGTTATTAATTTTTCTGGTAACCCTACTTATTTCTAACATCACACTATATAAGACTTATGCTGTGAGAAGACATGAAGGTGAACATCTCGAAGCGTCAGCGACACGGTTGTTTGGTGTAGGCCTACAGCTAAATGTTCTCGTACGTCAGTCTGAAAACTTGGGTCTACTAAATAGCAATAAAAATGTTTCAATTTTCACTTCTTTTGAGAGGTAGTCCGCAGATAATGTTCTTATTGTCAAAGCGATATAAACTTCTACAGTTCCTCAATTCAGCACTTCGTTGGGCTATATATATTTCTTTTTTTGCCTCCCAAGCAATATGAATTCTGCCATCATTGCCAAAATTTAGGTAAAACTTAACAGAACTTACTCAGCCCGAAGAATGCTACAGATCTCGCTTCAATATTTTCCGGTTGTGAAGAAGCTCCTCTAGTTTTGTTCACACGAAATCGGAGAACGTTCTTTGTTTTGAGCAACATCCCTCACCCTTTTACTCGCGATGAGCACATTCTCGGCTGGAGTATATTCTCTGACTCGCTTTACTCATGTAAACCTCAAAATGTCCTCCCAAAATTTCCAGTACGAAGTATATCCTCCGTTTTACTGACACGCCCCACTATACTTCGCCAGCACCTCAGCTCTCACCTGGACTCTCCCAGTGGTTCTTCGCCGATCATCTCCCACCCTTCGTCGTCTTCATTGCTTCACCACTCACAGAGAGCCGTAGTCTGGCAGCTCCTTCGCCACTGCCTCCGTCAAATGCTCCACCACCGTCGCCGCCAGCTGCGCCACCGTCGACTCCCTCTCCAGCAGCCTCTGCCGCTGGCTCTGTCGCCAACACCGTCGCCAGCCCCAAACCGCGGCCCGCACCACTGCCGGAGCCAGAAGTTCCAACCACATCCACCACCACTGTAGCTTCGTCACCGCAGTCATAAACTCCTGTCAATGTCCTTATCTACACACAACTGGGGCCACCTATTACACCACAACCCTCATGCATGCAGTCATAAGACCAAACAGATGAAATAGAATAGATAAAACCTCACGATTCCGAATGAAACCAAGCCAAAAATGATTTCACTAAATTTACGGACATGAAACGAATAATTCGTCTCAACTATCGTCTTTTGTATCTACATCTATATACATAATCCGCAAGCCACCGTGCTGTGCGTGGCGGAGGGTACTCTGTTCCACAACTAGTCGTTTCCTTTCCTGTTCCGCTCGCTGACAGAGCGAGGGACAGACGCCTGTCTATATGCCTCCTTAGGAGCCGTAATTCCTCGTATCTTGTCTTCGTGGTCCCTACCAGGAATGTATGCTGGCGTCATTAGGATCGTTCTGCAGCCAGGTTCTCTAAACTTTCTCAGTTGTTTTCTTCGAAATGAGTGTCTTCTTCCCTGCTGAGCTCCAGAAGCATATACGTAGCACTTGCATGCTGATCGAACCTCCGGTAAGAAATCTACCTGCTCCCCCTGAATTGTTTCGATGCTTTCTTTCAATACGACCTGGTGAAGATCCGAAACACTCGAGCAAAGCTGAACAAGAAGTCGCTCTGGCGTCCTATACGGGGTCTCCCTTACATACGAACCACACTTTCACAAAACTCTCCCAATAAACCCAAGTCGACCGTTGGCCTTCCCTACCAGAATCCTCACACGTTTATTCCATTTCATCTCGATTCGCAACATTACGCCCAGATATTTAAACGAAGCGACTGTGGTAAGCAGGACACTTGGAATGCCGTATCCGGATATTACGGGTTCGTTTTTGCTACTCATCCGCTTTATTATACAGCAAGAGCCACCTGCCATTCATCACACCAACTAGAAATTTTGTTGACGTCATCTTGTGTCAACCTGCAGTCACTAAACTTATTCCATGTGCTCGTTCTTCCGTTAGCACCCCGCAATGGGACACCGTGTCAAATGCTTTCGAGAAATCTAGAAATATGGACTCTGCCTGTTGCCCTTCATCCATAGCTCTCAGTGCATCATGCGAGAAAAGGAAAAGGTGAGTTTCACAGAAGCGATGCTTACCAAAACCGTGTTGATTTGTGCACATAAGCTCCTTAGTCTGAAGAAAGTTGATTATGTTCGAACTGAGAATATGTTCAAGGATTCTGCAGGAAACAGGTGTTAGGGATATTGGTCTGCAATTTTGTGGGTCCGTTCTTTCACCTTTCTTATACACCAGAGTCACTTGCACTTTTTTTTCCATTCGCTTGGTTGTTAGCGCTGATCGCAAGATTCGCGGTAAATGCAAGCTAAGTAAGGGGCCAATGCCGTACACTACTCTTTGTAAAACCAAACTGGCATTCCATCTAGACATTGCCACTTATTTATTTTCAGCTGTTTCAGCTGTTACTCTACGCCAGCGGTACTCATTACTATGATTTCCATACGGGACTCTGTGCGACGGTCAAACGACGGCACGTTTGTACTATTCTCCTGCGTGAACGATTTCTTAAGCGAGGAATTTTTAACTTCGGCCTTCCTTTTGGAATATTCTAGCGCCAAAGCAGACTGGTCAACGTGTGACTGAATAGAAGCGTTAGATCCGCTTAACGATTTTGCAGAGGACCAAAACTTTTTCCGGTTCTCCGGTGGTAGCTGTTGTATGATTCGCGCACAGATCTTTTCACAGACGCACGAATATCTACAAGTATTGCTGTCCTCATTTGCGCGTTCTCTTTTGAACCGAGAATGTAACAGCCTTTCGTTCCTCAGCATTTTCCGAATTTTGTTATTAAAGCACGATGAGTCTTTTCCGCCCTTGATCCACTTAGTAGGCGCATACTTTTCCGGATCACGATTTACAGTCTCTTTAAACTTTAGCCATAATTCCTCTATGGCCATAATTCTGGAATTAAATGATTGTATTTTATTGTCTAAGTGAGACGCTGACAACTGCATATCAACTCTCCTAGCGTTCTCGACTGATTTACTGACTTTCGTAACCATAGTCGCTATGATGACATCATGATCACTAATCCCCATCTCTATGCTGACGCCATCGATAAGGTCCTGCCTGTTTGTGCTGGCTGACGAACTAGCTCCTAAACACAGTTTTGGGAAAATGTGTTCAAAAGTCCTTCACAAGACTGTCTGTCTGGACAACCTGCAGTGAATCCATAGACGTCCCAGTCTATACTCGGTAGGTTAAGGTCACCGCCAGCTAGTGTCGCGTGATCTGGATATTTATGCAATGCTGACTATTTACCTTCTTTGAATGGCTCCACATCTGTCCCAGCGGAGTCGGGTGGGTGGTAAAAACATCCAACAACTGATATGGTTTCACCTAGTCCTGTTATGTGCGACCACGTAACTTCACTATTGCACTCAAATTCAACCTCAGTAAAGAGAATATTTTTTGTAAACTGCAGTGAACGCTTCCCCTCCTACGGCGTCGAATATGTCTTTCCGATAAACATTCCAAGACTCGCTAAATATCTCAGAGTTTTTTTACTTAGGGTCTTAGCCAGCTCTCAAGAATAATTTGAGGCTGAGAACGTTCATGGAGGAGAGCAAATTTGGGAACTATGTTACAAATACTTCTACAGTTGACTGATAAAAGTTTCAGAGTCGAACTAACTTTACTCTGAAAGCTATCTGATTTCCCTAAATGTGTACCAATTGGCTAGTGTTTATGACAGTACCTCAAACTACTGGCTAGCCTGAAACCCCCCATGTGCACTCCACAAGTACTCTGCCATCCGATTAGCTGCTTCCTTTGTGTAGTGCACCCCTGTCTTGAAATTACTGTTACCTTCATTCCCACTGCCTGACACAATATCGATAGTTTTATCCCGTCACACTATCTGCATGTGTCTATACACAACCAGTAACCCACTCACAGTTCTGATGACAGATGTGGAGTAGCAAATCAAAAATCCCCACACAATAAACATTGTGGAGTAACAATACCGTTCCTCAAAAACAGCTCCAGTTGGCTACAAATCATGTTCAATCATCCTGCGTAATATTTTATTCTGTGTGTGTATTTTACCACCCTGGCCGTGATCTGTGCTACTGCCTGTCTCTGTCCGAGAAATCCTATAGCACATAATTTCGTTCCTCACACTGACCACTGCCTCTCCACAGCTGTTTACCCACATCAATTCCTATGATGAACTTAACTGTAGATGTCGGATGATCACCTTCGTTTCAAAAGACCTAGTCCATTTCCCAGACACACTCATCCCAAAGTAGCTCCCCTACCGACATCTTCAGATATAACTGCAAAAGTCTTTCATCTAATTGATAGCAATCACGACTGAGTCTAATTGTCCATCCTAATCCATGTTCTCCACCTCCATAGCTATCCCACAATAAGCCACCTAAAAGAATCCAACAACACCGCCACAAGACCTGTGGTGCCTGCTGGGAGCTTGCCCATTCCCACACAGGAAGCCACCTGGTCACCCTCCGTAGTGCCAACATATCTCCTACAATACTCCATTCCACGGCCCCATATGTCAAACACTCGAGAGACTATTCCGCTTTCCTCCCGCTCACAACCTCCACTATTTACGCTCTATGCTACGGACTGATTTAAACACACCAACCACAGGACAAAATATAAGAACGATGGCTATCCGCTTCCTGCCCTCATCGCTGCTTAGATTTTTCCTCCATCTATTGAGATGAACATGACTTCCTCACCGACTGGATGCCAGTATCTGGACTACAGTCGCTACTACACGGTATTACCGTAATATCTCCCGAAGTGTTTTTTTTTTTGTCCCGAATAGGACGAGGACACGCTCACTTTTCGTGTCAGGTTCCACATCATTGTTTCCACAAATTATGAAAACTTCGGAAGTATCTGTAACCATCAATACTTTCTCTAGTAAATGCAGTAGCATCGTTTTTTGTGTCAGTTTTCTCCGCTGGTCTGTTACGTAATACGTGGCACATATTAAGACACAATGCGAATCAAAAAATCGAAGGCTAAACGGAGTCAAAAACCTTTGTAAATCACGAGTTTCTGTAACCATGTCCTTCACTACTGTCTCTTAGTGCTAGTTCTTTACTCCATTTTGAATTAAATGATCCCTGTGCTTTCTATAACTTTAATGAATACTTTAATGGATAAAAGTGAGATAAACTCCAAAAAACCATAGTGAGTACGACAGAAATTTGAGTGTACACTGGTTTATACCTGAGTATCAAGGGCAATGGCCTGTCCTTGTCTTCTTCCACCTCGTAGTGCTCCACTTGTTTACTGGCTAATTGCATGTCATGTACCCATCCGGTTAATTTCGTGCGCAGCATGTCTTTCACACGTTCCATGTCCTTAATCCAACCGTGGAGTTGCTGATCACTTGCGTGGTTACCCTGAGACACACAGAAAATAGTTCAAATTACTTTCATAACATCCACAAGCAGCAGCCTCTCTTAATATACAGTTACATGTAGCACTATTACATGACACTGAAATTACTGCCAGCGCATGAGTGTAGTACATTCAGTTTTGTACAGGCATAAAAACATTACTGCACAGCAGATGCCTAGTGGGGTTTTATTAAATAAATACATTTCTCAAACTGTGACATCAGATAAGAGAGGTGCAGATATTTCTTGGTAGTTGACACTGCAGACGTCTGAATGTATGAATGTATACTCCCGTGACGATGTATCCAACTGAAATGTTCTGGAGCTGCCAGCAGCGTCGAGTTCCTACGTGTAAAGCCACAAGGCGCGGCTGGAACTCTGAGGAGATTCTGTTCAAACTTTTGAACGATTTTCGAAAATAGAATGGCCAGACTGTTGACAAATCCGTCAAAATCCTACTCGTTACTAACGCTGTGAGAATTCTGAACACATGTTATGACCTTCTACAAACGCAACGATAGACCTCAGCGGCTCCATATCTGAAACATTATCTGAGTTAATTGTGCACACACGAAATGTCAGTTTGACTCAAAATTTGTAGCGTTTGTCTGTTGCCTGGCTGATCGCTTTTGCCGAAAATTTGCGTTTCTAGCTCGACATGTAACACGATGTCGTTGTATCTGAACACGTCTCGAATATTGCAGATTTGAAGGAATGTATTGACTGTCCGAGTGTTAAGATCATTTTTTCTGGACCATTTTTGGGGTACGAAGTTCACATTTATGTCACTTATTAAGGTGTATGCTCCTTTGGCGTTGAACAAATTGTAGGCTTCTAAGTCAATGCAATTAAGATATGGCCATTTAATTACACATTTTCATACTTGAAAAATCACTCACAAAAATCTATAAGGTGCTCCCTGTTGATTTACAATCATGACATTTTGGAAGAAGCCAGATTTCACAGTGCAAATAAAGGAAAAAATCTTAAAATCCATAATTGGTAACTATATAACTCTAGAAAATACTTTTCGTATTATTTTTATGAGTCTGTCTATTTGTCTGTCCATCTGTTAGGAATATTTTTCTCTGGATACGTTCTGGATATCATGTTCAAATTATGTCACATACAAAGGTATACGGACCCTTGGCGGCGTAAAAACTGTAAGCTTATAACTGACTCCAGTCAACAGATACGGCCGTTTATGTCTCGTGTTTTGATAATCGAAAACTCAGTCATCGAAACCTATAGGGTGCTCTCCATTGACTTGGAATCGTGAGATTTTGCAACAACTAAATTTTCCGGTACAAGTAAAGCAAAAAATCTGAAACTTGTTAACTTGTAATTATATCACATAAAAATGTCGTTTTCGATTTGGACATACATTGTATTCATGACCTGTCGAAAGTATAACATACGAACATTACTGCATCCAAACATAAAATGTATGTTGTATTCATGATTTAGTACGTAAACGGAAATGTGTTATTAAATCTTCTCTCCCTACATACGTAAACTAAAGTCCTCTGCTTGCTTGTTCTTGTTTGTTTGGGCTGGGCTGAGGAAATAACGTAGAATTTCTGGACCGATCTTGGAATTGCTGGGAGCAGTATCTTGCCAGTAAAGTTACAGAGTCTCAATAACAGGCAAAAATCATTGGGAATCTCGATTCCTAGGATGGGGAGTTTGTACAGAACCCTTAGTGCGTGAGTTCCTCTCGCACTTGCCCATTCTGTTTTCCTTTTTTCTATCTACCCTAGTATCACCCAGTATGTTGTTCTGGAAGGTGAGTGCTCACCACAGACATGGGTGCCGTCGGGAGAGTCTGAGGGAAGTGGGACGGAACTACTTTTGTCCTCTGTACGTGGAGTCCGCAATCCTTTTGGGTCACACTGAAACAGGTGACAGTGGTTCCGCAATAGATTATATTGAGATAGGGACCCAACACTCGAAAGTGCATATTTGTTGTGTTAAGGACATACACAGCATACACCACCTAACAACAATGTAGCTCATAGCAATTCTTCAAAGCAACGACTGTCAGTCTGAATGAATGCATGTATTGCAATGATGCCTGCAGTTCTTCACACCCTTGCAAAGATCTCGGGTGTCCGTTGTGCACTCGAACAGTAGCAGCTGATAAACAGTGTAGACACCTGACCACCAAACGGACCTACTGTGCACAACTAGGCACGTAGCACTCAAGCATCGCAGTGCCGCATTAACCTGTGCTGCAAGCACACCACTGACCCTGCTGTCAGCTGTCCATTGCATCAGATAGCTTGTGTCGTGTTCATGGTGAGGTGTGTTGCTGTGTACAGCGCACAATGAGTAATCAAAGATGAAATGTGCAAGCACTGGGACGAACGGATTTTGAGCCCTATGTCTGCTTGTGTCAATCCAGTATCGTTCACAGCGCTGTACTTTCCAACTTCATACAGTTTGTATTGTTTGTGGATGAGGCCTCATTCATCCGTGATGTTGTTTTCAAAAGCCAAACAGGCAGATCTAGAATGAGGACAACACCCACGCCACCCATATGGGAGGCCAACAGCAAAGATTCTCAGTCAAGGTATTTTAGGGCATTATCGAAGATCATTCCACTTTGATGTTAATATTTGCAAGCACCTGAAGAATACTCACGCTCATTGTAGGACTGGAAACGGGGGGTCCTCTCTGATGGGCATTGCGATCGCTGGATCTTACAACCATGGACTTCATTCTCTGAGGTTATGCCAAGATGAAGGTGTACGAAACACCTGTAGATACAGCTGAACACCTGCTGGCCAGGGTCCAAGCCGCCTGCCTCCTGGTACAACATTCTTGCTCACGGGCGAGACCTCCACGACGAGTGCGGCCGCTTCATGTTTAAAGATGATTGAAGATGTAGCTGTTGTCACACACATCGACTCAGTCTGTGTTTCGGCAAGTTTCTACACAGTTGTTACCTCTGCCCAGCTGCTCAGAACAACGAAGTGTTGCATGTCTTGGAAGACAGTAGCGTGATTGACTTGCTTCCACTATCGCAGTAGCCGCCACGATACAGGAATGACCTGTGATCACAGAGAGAGCGTCATGCACGTCAAAGGTCGTGAGGTGGTGGTGTGAATGTGGGATATTTTCAAGAACACTGCCATCCTGAATTTGGAATCATTCAACTGTATGTCAGTCCGACACCTTAAGCAAGTGTACGGTGCTGGAGAGGAAAATGGATTTTCTTGTGTTGCAGATATGTGCAAATATTACTTTCTTAATAAAAATTTTGTACTTGTTTAGATACTCCCGAGCTCATTTTTTGCAGTTCTTTTGTCAGCTGTGTTTATTTACCAGGTGACATCTACACTCTTTTTGGAGAACTGTCGAGATGATTTCCCAAGTTTCTGCAATGTGTCGCTCAAAACGTAGCCGATCAGCAGCTACTTGTAGCCAGCATATTCCATTTCGTGCATTTCTGTCACAGCACAATCCCACTCGTTTAACATGTGGACGTTCTTCTTCTTACGAGAAATAAACCCGTTTGTGCTGCCTTGCGTCCACGCTTGGTAAGTAATGAGAGTAGTAGCAAGTTGAGAGGGGCCTGTTCAAATGTGTACCAACACGCTGGGCACTGTCGCAATGCGCTATGTGTAAGTAATGTTAGTGGGGAGAGAAGGAGCGTGATGAACTGCGACTTGAATTGCTGATCAGCGCACGCTGCGTGGCTGAAGGGGTTTGTAAACAGCCCTGCGGAGGGCGACCCGAGTCTTTCTCTCTCTCCGACTGCCAGCCAGCCCTGATATCGGAGTCAAGCGCTCGTGCGGTATCCGTGACGACGATGGTGACTGCAGTCATGGCCACGCACGTTGATAACAATGATGACGCCGCACTGTTGTCACTGTTTACCGACGACGGTGTGATGTCATTCATCATGATCACCTTGGCTGAGGATGAAAGCAAGTATACATATTTTCTATAGTGTTTTTGTTTATACAGTACTGGCCATTAAAATAGCTACACCACGAAGATGACGTGCTACAGACGCGGAATTTAACCGACAGGAAGAAGATGCTGTGATATGCAAATGATTAGCTTTTCAGAGCATTCACACAAGGTTGGCACCGGTGGCGACACCTACAACGTGCTGACATGAGGAAAGTTTCCAACCGATTTCTCATACACAAACAGCAGTTGACCGGCGTTGCCTGGTGAAACGTTGTTATGATGCCTCGTGTAAAGAGGATAAATGCGCACCATCACGTTTCCGACTTTGATAACGGTCCGATTGTAGCCTATCGCGATTGCGGTTTACCGTATCGCGACATTGCTGATCGCGTTGGTCGAGATCCAAGGACTGTTAGCAGAATATGGAATCGGTGGGTTCAGGAAGGTACTACGGAACGCCGTGCTGGATCCCAAGTGCCCCGTATCACTAGCAGTCGAGATGACAGGTATCTTAGCCGCGTAGCTGTAATGGATCGTGCAGCCACATCTTGATCCCTGAGTCTACAGATGGGGATATTTGCAAGACAACAATCATCTGCACGAACAGTTCGACGACGCTTGCAGCAGCACGGACTATCACCTTGGAGACTGTGGCTGCGGTTATCCTTGACGCTGCATCACAGACAGGAGCGCCTGCTATGGTGTAGTCAACGACGAACCTGGGTGCACGAATGACAAAACGTCATTTTTTCGGATGAATCCAGGCTCTGTTTACAGCATTGCGATGGTCGCATCCGTGTTTCGCGACATCGCGGTGAACGCACATTGGAAGCGTGTATTCGTCATCGCCATACTGGCGTATCACCCGGCGTGATGGCATGGGGTGCCATTGGTTACACGTCTCGGTCACCTCTTGTTCGCAATGACGGCACTTTGAACAGTGGACGTTACATTGCAGATGTCATACGACCCGTGGCTCTACCTTCATTCTATCCCTGCGAAATCCTACATTTCAGCAGGACAATTCCTGAAATCATGTTGCTGATCCTGTACGTGCCTTTCTGGATACAGAAAATGTTGGACTGCTGCCCTGGCCAGCACATTCTCCAGATCTCTCACCAATTGAAAACGTCTAATCAATGGTGGCCGAGCAACTGGCTCGTCACAATACGCCAGTCACTACTCTTGATGAACTGTGGTATCGCGTTGAGGCTGCATGAGCAGCTGTACCTGTACACGCCATCAAAGCTCTGTTTGACTCAATGCCAAGACGTATCAAGGCCGTTATTACGGCCACAGGTGGTTGTTCTGGGTACTGATTTCTCAGGATCTATGCACCGAAATTCCATGAAAATGTAATCACTGCCTAGAATGTCACTCACTCTAGTCCTAGAATAAAATATTTGTCCAATGAATACCCGTTTATCATCTGCATTTCTTCTTGCTGTAGCAATTTTAATGGCTAGTAGTGTAAGTGATTCTTATGGGTTCTACTTCTTCTTTTCTAGGTGTGAGCAGGCGTTACTCGCTGTGGGATCTGAACCCAGCAGCTGATAATGATGATGACGATGATGATGATCTCTGGGGAACGACTTCGATTGTTCAGAGGCAGATATCGCTTATTCTACAGCATTAAATTTTCTGTTTGTTATTTTTGAGATGCTCTAGTTTGTAGATGTTCTCAATGCGAATTTCGGTGTTTTGACATGACCACCAGCTACTAGTTCTTTTGCACCTGTGTTTTCGTTTGGGTTTGTCCGTATTCTTTCAGACACATTCCCCTACCGACGTCATACACCTCCTCTAGTACCCATGCTGGATATGCCCTTAATGACAAACATGCCCACTGATGATGAGTTGCTGGAAGTATATTCCAGTAATGAACACAACAACAGTTTTACTTGTAAGTACTCAGAATTTATTATTATTATTATACGAATACGGATTTTTATTTCTCCTTCCTTAGATACTTATCAACTGCGTCTCTTTCTCCTTCTCGTGTGCAGAGTTATTAGGAGTTCGACGTGTCGTTGAGGGGAAGAGCATTGTCCAAGTTAGGGGGAGAGCTGTCGTGACATCATGGGGTGAGTCTATACCAGAGTGGTCATACTGAGTCACTTTTCTCAGATGCAGGAGAGGGGGTCGTGTAAGAAACTCAGCTGTATGCTCTGCCTTGATTTATGTTCATTAGATTTTGATCAACTTATTGTGGGGTCCAGTTACATCTCTGTTCAAAAGTATATACTGCTAACAAAAAGCACGTCCTAATGCCCAGAGCCGGCGGAAGTGGCCGTGCGGTTAAAGGCGCTGCTGTCTGGAACCGCAAGACCGCTACGGTCGCAGGTTCGAATCCTGCCTTGGGCATGGATGTTTGTGATGTCCTTAGGTTAATTAGGTTTAACTAGTTCTAAGTTCTAGGGCACTAATGAATGACCTCAGCAGTTGAGTCCCATAGTGCTCAGAGCCATTTGAGCCTAATGCCCAGAATCATAATGAGAAGAACTTAAATTGATTTTCATGGTTGCTTCTCACTAGTGATAGAAATTAACCAAAAAATACAGTGCATACAGATACACAACAAACACCAGATGTCCACTGAAGTCCTAATTTCTAGTTTATGGCCGAATGTAGGAAAACCATAAGAAGAAGACAAACATTAACACGCTGTGTGGCACATCGACAAAGAAGTCGACCGTAAATTAGGTGGTCCCCTCTTCTTGTACATATTAGCCGAGAAACATCCAAAAAGTGTAGACCTGCTGCTAATCTCTGAAGGCGATAAGCAACACAGCGTTTGGATCAAATGCATGTCCCACCTAGGTTCCTCTGAAATGAAAACAGAAAAGGTGCAAGACATTTTTGCTGTGGATGTCTCGTTTACCAAGAGCATGTACCTTGAAAGACACCTGATTGACTGCTAGAGCCAGGAAACAATATGTGTGGAAATGCTTATCAAGGATAAACGGTTCTAGAAGATTAAGAATGCCTCTCACCAACACTTCTGTCCCTTCGTCGTTTACGTCGATTTAGAGCGCCTCCTAGCTCCTGTGGTACAGTGTGAACGTGGTGACTCTGCCTCCCGTATCACTGTCACAAAATGATGATTGTGACATGTGGCTACCCATCAAATTCTGTGCACGTATAACTCTAAAATTTAAATCTTATGTCAAGGGAGTAGTGCGAGATGGCTGCTCACTGAGCTTGAAAGTCTTGTACGGGATGTTTATAACATTTGTAGTGAAAACGTCCTCATGACCAACGTGAAGGAGAGTGATGCACTGTACAAGCAGGCAGCTGATCGTTATACCTGGGGACTGTGACTGGACAGAGGTGAGGAAGCTCCCTGTAGAGACTGTTTCCATGTAACGGGGAAGTACCAGAGTGCAGCTGACAACCCGTGTAACTGTAAGTACCAACTGCCACAGCACACAGCCATCTTTTCCACAATTTCAGTGAGCATGATGCCCACTTTCTAGTTCAGCACTTTGACGAGTCTGGGTAGTAGGATGATAAGATCAGTGTCATTGCTGACACCGTTGACAAATACATGCCGCTTCAATGAGGATCACACCACTTCCTGGATTCACAACGCTTCATGCTCACGTCTCTTTAGAAATTTGCTGAACCAACGCGTCCTGAAGATATTCTTAGCAGAGGGAGCCACTTATCTCGATGATGTAGAGTTTCAAGAGTTTCAACTTGTGATGGAGAAGGGATCTTTCCATACGAAATCTGGACTCTAAAATAAGAGGCATTTCCATAATGAATGCAAAGAACGGGCACTTGGTGAATGAATGGCAGGACGGCATCTCTGATTTATCAGAACATGTAAAATGAAGAACGCCAATGGACATCTGACCGCCAACATCTTCGAGAAGTTCTGTAGCATATGGCTGAGATTTCGTGGGATGCCATGTTAAGAAAGACACAAGCCAGCAGCGATTTCTTGACCAACGTTGAGATGCATGTCTTCCTGGAACATGCGGTCCACGAGTGACTTTGCCAATGTGTGCGCAGGTATGCCAAGGCAAATAACTTGCAAATAATCGAGGGGGAGTACAGGTTGTCTGACGATTTCAGTTTCATCCTTTACCTGGATGTAAACTAAGGCAAACCGTGCAACGAAGTCTCCCTTTTCAAGGGCTCTCATGGATGTCAAAAGGGGAAATCACCAGACTGAGGAAAGAGATCAAATATGTGGCTGCTGATGATGCTGTTGAGGGATATGTCCTAGAGGTAGAGCTGGACTATCCCACAAGTCTGCATGACAAACACGGTGATTTGCACAGCCTGAAAGACTTTCACGTTCAGGGACTTCAACAGCTGTCTCCTCTGGGGGATTGGCGCTGCACCACAAATGCTTATCAGGAGACCTTTCGATTGAGGTTATATACTGAGGTATATACTGAAATTGCAGCTGGAAGCAGGGGTGTCCTACCACGATCACAAGTGGTTCATCGGGGGGCATAGGTGTGGAAATCTGCTGCACCCAGACTATTTACTGATGTGTCTGGGTGGGTTTATTTGTTAGTAAAAAGGTAAAAAGGTGTTCCACTTGACTGGGTGTGTGTGGAATAGTTTGATGAACTGTTTGTCATAGTTCTGACTGCATGTTTGAGATTATGAATGTTTCATTGCACACTGCGTGCGTCCATATGTGTGTGTGTGCGCGCGCGCGCGTGTGTGTGTGTGTGTGTGTGTGTGTGTGTGTGTGTGTGTGAGAGAGAGAGAGAGAGAGAGAGAGAGAGAAAGAGAGAGAGAGAGAGACAGAGTATATATTTCGTGTGGAACATGTACAATATGCATCCGTGCAAAGAATGTACTTTATATGTTTATGGTGTGTGTGTGTGTGTGTGTGTGTGTGTGTGTGTGTGTGTGTGTGTTGTTTTTGAGCTGCCATTGCTGTTGCTGTTGTAAGTATGTACACACTGAAAACTTCTCTCTCTCTCTCTCTGTCTGAGTTACTAATAAGTGTTTAATAGACATTGGAAATTAAAAAATTATCTTATTCACAAAAGAATGTGTATATTGTAATGAATCAATTACGAAATAACAAAACTGTTACCTATATCACAAATACGAGAAAAAATGGAAATTAAAAAGCTTTCAGTTGTTTTCGCAATACAGTTGTTCTTCTTTTTCATATATTTTGAATGATATACCTCCTTTATCAGTTATATATTGATGGCAGGTGCCAGAGAAAAAAGAAATCCTTTTAAATACAATATTTTTTAAATTTACATACATACATACATGGCCACCGGTTCTAGGCGGAATCGCGATTTATCGCCTCCAATTCGTATTTGCGGATGTGCGCCAGGAATACTGCACGCGTTTACGTGTGTGTGTGTGTGTGTGTGTGTGTGTATATGGGACGTGCGTCACGTCCTCGCTGTGACAGCATGCGGTTAGCGGTCAGCGGGCAGCTAACATCCCATTTGTGGTCTGAGCCGCTTCCCACTTCCGACAGCCCGGCTGTGGGCGTCACAGCAACACAGGGCGAGGGAGGCCAGCGAGCGACACGGGCCGAGTCCACACAGTAGGGGGTGCAGCGCACGGACAAACCCAAACTCACTGCAGTGGTGACACGTGGCTGCAGTCGACTCTTACCCGTACGTCGATAAGCAGTATAGAAAACGAAAAATAAAATTCAGAATTTCCATCGTTGTGCAGGAGCAGTGAATTGGAAGGTGGTGCACACTTTTGTATCGGCACCTTCCAATACGTTGAATCCGTCGTCCTAGCCACGGCGCCACAGCGCTTTCTGCCATCTAGGTGTGGCGAGCGGTTCTAAGCGCTTCAGTCTGGAACCGCGCGACTGCTACGGTCGCAGGTTCGAATCCTGCCTCTGGCATGGATGTGTGTGATGTCCTTAGGTTAGTTAGGTTTAAGTAGTTCTAAGTTCTAGGGGACTGATGACCTGATAAGTTAAGTCCCATAGTGCTCAGAGCCATTTTAACTATTCTGACCATACATACATACATACATATTTGTACACAGTATTATGTGAGAGCCCAGTTACCAGGGGCACAGGGTCAAAATCGTAAGCTGCGTCGTTACCTGGGCCACAGCACGCTTTGCCATACTACTCTGCAGGGCTGTAGTGAAGAACCACGAGAGGAATTATCTCGAATACGAATACCTCAAGACTGCTGCAACTGTCTGAAGACTTAAGTTTCATTCAGAACGCAAATCGAAACTATCTGTACAACATTGGTTTCACGGAATAACTTTTCGCAATTACACTTTTCCTAAGCAGGTGCAATGTATGATCAACGAAGTGTAGCTGCACCGCAAATGTAATAAAGAGGTCGACCTTTAAACATTCTCGCAAGCTGTGAGGTACTAACTCTACAAAATATTGGATACGTATGAGGTAAATTGCCTTTGCTGCAATGAAATGCATGGATGATGGTAACGAAAACAAGATGCAATCACAGGACATGATACGATGTCGGCAGAAACCATTCTTAAATACGGAACCCGCTACTATCAATCTTTGAAATTACCATCCAGCAAACGTCCGTACTATTTATAGGAAAAAGATTTAATCTACCCAGAACCTTTTCAGTTCACAAAAACAGGTATCGCCTAATTCTCTTCTCAAAGGATCCAAAATGAGGCTCACACGATACCGTAGGGACTGGGACGTTGCTACATACGCCACAAAAAGTTACACAAAGACACAGATCATACTGCGTCCTTTTGCTTTCCATGTATACTATTGTCAGAATCCAAACAGCCATAATGCACAGTGGCCATTCTATGTGTTAAGGTTGGGTGGTTTGGGGAACGAGACCAGACAGCGAGGTCATCGGTCTCATCGGATTAGGGAAGGATGGCCGGACAAGGGATTGAACCGTCATCCTCCCGAATGCGAGTCCAGTGTATGTGTTAAGACCACATAGCTTTTATTCTCGGTAGCGGGAAAATCACTGGTGGTAGTGTTCATAACTCATAGACAGAGAATTCAGACTCGATAATGGTTCGAGTTAGGCCACGGGACACGTGCAGAAAGGCTAACGACTGAGATGAATGCTCTCAGAAAGCAGCATCCGGTTTCAGGTTAGTCTGGCACAGATTTTCACTGGGCTTGACGCATTCTCCAGATATTCCGCTTGTGACTGTAGTAGCACAGTGTCTTTAAGAAAGCCACTCGCTGACGCAACACGCGCTAACTGGTGGACCCCAACTGCAGGTTTTCGTTATTGACGCGCGTCCTCTGTGGCTGCGGCGGCTGGGGCATTGCCGTGTCACACGGACGGTGCTGGCTGGCAGTGGTGAGCACAGGGGGGCACCAATGGCGTCGAGCCACAAGTGTCAGCTGCGCTATCGTCTGGTCATGGAGTCGTGGGAAATGGTCACGTGAATGTTAAGGTGGGAAGAGTTTGAGCAGTTGTCTCGAAATGTATGAATTATGTTGCACGTATACAGGTTCATTACGAGATTGGAAGTTGACGAACCTCCATGTTGAGCATAAGTAATTTTATAGGCCTTCCATATGGAGATTCTTAGGAAGAGAAGATGCTGATGGAGACTTGAAATGCCACACTGAGACTCTAGACCACTCTCCTCTAAGTATGAAGCTAACATGCTTCAGCTTGTAAAGCAGGATTGGATGCAAAGTTATCTGAATCTGTTAAAGAAGTACCTAGCAAATACGTGAAAAGAAAGATACAGACGATTTTCTTCGATCTCTAACCATTCCGAGCTTAGCCTCCCTGTATCATAGCCTCAAAAGGTTCACAGAAGTAGAGGTTGGTTCAGAATTCTTCCAGATGGTTAGTATTAGAACTGGAGAGCCAAAGATAGCTACAGTGTAAAGAAGGTACACTGGGAAACACTCTCCAAGAACTGACCAGGTGGTGTGTGTCATTTTCTCACCCCCTGTACGTATAATACAGTTTGTAAGAGGAGGAAAAGACTCCACTTACCATACGTTCGAATGCGAGGGGAACCAACAGCTGTGAGGTGTGCGTCGCACCGAGTGAGAGCAGCTGCGCCAAGTCCCGCCAGTAGCTGGAGAGTCGCTCCCGGAAAACAGCCGCCTGGGCCTGCAGTTCTGCACAAGACGGGAGACGACGGACTGGTGAACAAGCCAGTGGATCAGACTTCTGTAGGAAGCACAGCTTTCACTTTCTGCCCCCACAAAGCGTATGCAGGTAGCATTTACCTTTTGAAACTAGATCATTATACAATGTCAGTAATCGTATGAGTTACAGCATGGACACCTTGACCGGACTTTACAAAGCTGATATTCCAGCGACAAATTTAAAGAGCACATCAAGCAAAGAGAGAGGAGTACCACCACCTAACGTAGATCCAGTAATAAAAATTAACCTAAGGGTAGAAGTATCAAAATACCTGAAGAAGTGGAAATATACAACTATTTCGAAAATCACCCACACGGCTTGCCCAACAATAAGAAAGCTTTAAGAAATAAGAGCTCTTGAGATAAATTCCTGTCAGTTTTATGTGCTAATAATAGAAAGTAACATTAATGAGGATGTATAATTTGGCTATTTGACTTTGACTTACTGACAAGCATAGCACGTAAGGATTTGCACAAGATCGTGTCTATGCTGGTTTTATAATATGAGTAGACTTTACGACGTTTCCCGTGAGTTGTGTGATATGTATGGAAATGAGGAAGAATTATGTCCACTCATACACGTTTTTGTAATTAGGGTGTATTTATTTTAACATAAGTAATATATTTTAATAATTCAGTAAAAAAATTAATAAGGTGTTTTGCAAGCCCAGCTGAAAAAGCCATTCTCAGCCTAAACGTTCTAAGGACCATGGAAATGTATGACTACATTTGTACTGGTACAGTACCTTACATATTAACAGTACATTTTACAATCACATTGTGATACACATAATGTTCTGTAATTCGTGACAAGTATCCCATCACATGTTTTTATCTCACTTTTTGTACTCCTTTTTCTTTTTCTTTGTCCAGTGGATCAATTCATGTACGAAAGTTGTTGTGAATGCGATTTATGCCTTTGTGATGTTAATATGGTACAAAGAATGTATATGTAAAATGATATATATATATATATATATATACACACACTCCTGGAAATGGAAAAAAAGAACACATTGACACCGGTGTGTCAGACCCACCATACTTGCTCCGGACACTGCGAGAGGGCTGTACAAGCAATGATCACACGCACGGCACAGCGGACACACCAGGAACCGCGGTGTTGGCCGTCGAATGGCGCTAGCTGCGCAGCATTTGTGCACCGCCGCCGTCAGTGTCAGCCAGTTTGCCGTGGCATACGGAGCTCCATCGCAGTCTTTAACACTGGTAGCATGCCGCGACAGCGTGGACGTGAACCGTATGTGCAGTTGACGGACTTTGAGCGAGGGCGTATAGTGGGCATGCGGGAGGTCGGGTCGACGTACCGCCGAATTACTCAACACGTGGGGCGTGAGGTCTCCACAGTACATCGATGTTGTCGCCAGTGGTCGGCGGAAAGTGCATGTGCCCGTCGACCGGACCGCAGCGACGCACGGATGCACGCCAAGACCGTAGGATCCTACGCAGTGCCGTAGGGGACCGCACCGCCACTTCCCAGCAAATTAGGGACACTGTTGCTCCTGGGGTATCGGCGAGGACCATTCGCAACCGTCTCCATGAAGCTGGGCTACGGTCCCGCACACCGTTAGGCCGTCTTCTGCTCACGCCCCAACATCGTGCAGCCTGCCTCCAGTGGTGTCGCGACAGGCGTGAATGGAGCGACGAATGGAGACGTGTCGTCTTCAGCGATGAGACTCGCTTCTGCCTTGGTGCCAATGATGGTCGTATGCGTGTTTGGCGCCGTGCAGGTGAGCGCCACAATCAGGACTGCATACGACCGTGGCACACAGGGCCAACAACCGGCATCATGGTGTGGGGAGCGATCTCCTACACTGGCCATACGCCACTGGTGATCGTCGAGGGGACACTGAATAGTGCACGGTACATCCAAACCCTCATCGAACCCATCGTTCTACCATTCCTAGACCGGCAAGGGAACTTGCTGTTCCAGCAGGACAATGCACGTCCGCATGTATCCCGTGCCACCCAACCTGCTCTAGAAGGTGTAAGTCAACTACCCTGGCCAGCAAGATCTCCGGATCTGTCCCCCATTGAGCATGTTTGGGACTGGATGAAGCGTCGTCTCACGCGGTCTGCACGTCCAGCACGAACGCTGGTCCATCTGAGGCGCCAGGTGGAAATGGCATGGCAAGCCGTTCCACAGGACTACATCCAGCATCTCTACGATCGTCTCCATGGGAGAATAGCAGCCTGCATTGCTGCGAAAGGGGGATATACACTGTACTAGTGCCGACATTGTGCATGCTCTGTTGCCTGTGTCTATGTGCCTGTGGTTCTGTCAGTGTGATCATGTGATGTATCTGACCCCAGGAATGTGTCAATAAAGTTTCCCCTTCCTGGGACAATAAATTTACGGTGTTCTTATTTCAGTTTCCAGGAGTGAATTCATTATCCGAGGAAGGGGAAACTTTATTGACACATTCCTGGGGTCAGATACATCACATGATCACACTGACAGAACCACAGGCACATAGACACAGGCAACAGAGCATGCACAATGTCGGCACAAGTACAGTGTATATCCACCTTTCGCAGCAATGCAGGCTGCTATTCTCCCATGGAGACGATCGTAGAGATGCTGGAAGTAGTCCTGTGGAACGGCTTGCCATGCCATTTCCACCTGGCGCCTCAGTTGGACCAGCGTTCGTGCTGGACGTGCAGACCGCGTGAGACGACGCTTCATCCAGTCCCAAACATGCTCAATGAGGGACAGATCCGGAGATCGTGCTGGCCAGGGTAGTTGACTTACACCTTCTAGAGCACGTTGGGTGGCACGGGATTCATGCGGACGTGCATTGTCCTGTTGGAACAGCAAGTTCCCTTGCCGGTCTAGGAATGGTAGAACGATGGGTTCGATGAGGGTTTGGATGTACCGTGCACTATTCAGTGTCCCCTCGACGATCACCAGTGGCGTACGGCCAGTGTAGGAGATCGCTCCCCACACCATGATGCCGGTTGTTGGCCCTGTGTGCCACGGTCGTATGCAGTCCTGATTGTGGCGCTCACCTGCACGGCGCCAAACACGCATACGACCATCATTGGCACCAAGGCAGAAGCGAGTCTCATCGCTGAAGACGACACGTCTCCATTCGTCCCTCCATTCACGCCTGTCGCGACACCACTGGAGGCGGGCTGCACGATGTTGGGGCGTGAGCGGAAGACGGCCTAACGGTGTGCGGGACCGTAGCCCAGCTTCATGGAGACGGTTGCGAATGGTCCTCGCCGATACCCCAGGAGCAACAGTGTCCCTAATTTGCTGGGAAGTGGCGGTGCGGTCCCCTACGGCACTGCGTAGGATCCTACGGTCTTGGCGTGCATCCGTGCGTCGCTGCGGTCCGGTCCCAGGTCGACGGGCACGTGCACCTTCCGCCGACCACTGGCGACAACATCGATGTACTGTGGAGACCTCACACCCCACGTGTTGAGCAATTCGGCGGTACGTCCACCCGACCTCCCGCATGCCCACTATACGCCCTCGCTCAAAGTCCGTCAACTGCACATACGGTTCACGTCCACGCTGTCGCGGCATGCTACCAGTGTTAAAGACTGCGATGGAGCTCCGTATGCCACGGCAAACTGGCTGACACTGACGGCGGTGGTGCACAAATGCTGCGCAGCTAGCGCCATTCGACGGCCAACACCGCGGTTCCTGGTGTGTCCGCTGTGCCGTGCGTGTGATCATTGCTTGTACAGCCCTCTCGCAGTGTCCGGAGCAAGTATGGTGGGTCTGACACACCGGTGTCAATGTGTTCTTTTTTTCCATTTCCGGGAGTGTATATATATATATATATATATATATATATATATATATATATATATATGATTAATACTGCCATGTTTTTATGAGCAGCCAAGCTACTGTAAGCCTTTGACGATGGATACCATATGTACTATTACGCCCTGTCATAATAAAGAAATGTCTTATCTTATTTCTTTACATCAAATGATTGTATCGTAAACAGAATGACAAATTCCGTTGACGAATGTAAACACGATGTTAAGATACTCTGATGTAAAACCTTTATTGTGGGATGTATAATCACTGCTAAGAACAAAGAAGAAACGACTTGTGAATATGTTCCCCACCAACCGCCTCAGTTGTCATATGAACAACATGAACAGTGATTTGAGGGGATTCATGTTAGTGAAGTTAACATCAGTAACAATAAATTTACCTTATGCAATAACTATGAACCTTACGCTCATCTAAAGTTGATGTACACTCGGAATTAGGAGGCTCAACATACAGAGACAACAGTGAGATATACACACGTCAGAAGATTCGTAAATTTTGACACCTCCAGTGGCCCAATGTAAGTGATGTGCTGTTTTTAGCATTTGCTGTAATATATGTGCCTCATGTATGGGATGATAGTGGCGTTCTATACATGCCATCTGCCCTTCACTTTTCGGTTATTGCTGTATACCTGTATAAAGTGCATAGGATTGAAAATGTAGTCGTGAAAACAAATACAGTTAATGGCAGATACGACATCTTTAAGAAAAATACTGCATTATTTTTCGCATTTCGTCCTTATGCGAGCTTATTTTCAGTACAGAAAAGACACTGCTAAAGATGGAGAATGATGTGTGTACACGATGTTTATTGCGTTCCTTGTGCTATTGGAATTACTCAGCGGCAAATCGCAAAAGAGAAAGTCCAAGGAACGTGCATCTTTACGACTTTGTAAAAAAAAAAAACCGAATCTTCGGCATGAGGGACTTGAGAGCATCGTACCGACACGTTACACTGCATCTGGGTGTAGGGCAACGACTGCAGAATGTATAGCCACGGGTTGGGGTGGAGACAACACAGTGCTGAGAAGTTCACCAGCCATCACAGTCAGACCGATGTAACCTGGGTTGAGATCTGTGGCTACCACTGACACCACACCACAAGCAGCATAGTGTAGGGCGTTCTGTGGTGTTCAGCGGCGGGAGTCGCTTTTGCCTGTGGCGGTCAGGTCGACGCTGCTCTGTCCTCAGGTGGCCTCGTGAGACTTCACGGGTAGCAGCGGTCGTCGAGATGCCTACCTCTGCAGCCCACAGAAACAGACAGGGGTTAGGAAGACTCGCGATCAAATCATGTGGAAGGCATGTGCAACAGTTCTTAGGAATTTCGAAAATTCTTAAGAAATTTCGAAGCCAACTTATTATTCATATTGGTTCTCGAGATAAACAATCAGCATCTCTGGAAAATATCATTCACATAGTTCTGTATGTTGCAAGGGCACATAAGTGCGAGGACATCCGCACAATTACCTAAAGAGCTCTCACACTCAAGTTGCTGACAAGAATATGTGTATAAGAGGAAAAAGGAGATTGAGGAAGTGTTAGATTACGATCAATTTGGTTTTAGGAAAGGTAAAGGCATCAGAGAAGGACTTTTGGGTTGGCGATTGATGATTAAAGCGAGAATTAAGGAAAATCTAGAAACGTCCGTAGGATTTGTAGTTAGATAAAAATCGTACGATAATTTAAAATGATGCAGGATTTCCGAAACTCTCATAAAAATGGGTGTAACCCCTAGCAAAAGAAGGGTTACGTGCAATGTGTACATCAAACAAGAGGAATAAATAGGAAGACCAATAACAGCTCAAATTAGGAAAGGTGAAGACATACATGTAATCGCCCCTACCATTCAATCTGTACATCGAAGAAGGAATGAGAGGCTCAGAAATGCAATTAAAATTCGTGTTGAATAGAATGAACAATCTAATGGGTACACTCTATGAATTAAGACTAAACCGAAGAAAGACTAAATTAATGAAGTCTAGCAGAAATGGGATCAGTGTTCAACTTAAGGTCAGAACTGTAGACGAGGATCTAGACCAACTGAAAGAATTCTGCTACCTTGAGAATAAAGTAACTCATGATGGACAAGTTAAAGAGAACATAAAAAGTAGAGAAGAACATTCAAAGAGGATGTCCTTGGCCGAACGAAGTCAACTAACATCAAATGTCAGTTTTGTAACAACGAAAACAAACAATTATTGATAAAATTATTTAATAAGATAGATAAAAGAATCTACTCACGAAGCAGCGGCAGAACACACATGAAAGACTGTTGCGATTGGCAAGCTTTTGGAACCAGTGGCACCTTCTTCAGGCAGAGGGGTTGAAGGGGAAAGAAGAAGGGTGAAGGAAAAGGACTGAAGAGGTCTAGGAAAAGAGGTAGATTTTGGGAAAGTCACCCAGAACAGCTGGTCAGGGAGTCTTACCGTACAAGATGAGAAGGACAGACGGATTGTTGGGGACTGCATCGGACAGGATTTGGAAACCTGAGAGCTTAAAGGTGGAACACAGGGTAACATGCAAGACAGAGATTACTGCTTAAACAGTGATCACAAGTTAATAAGAGTGTGTCCTCCTATCACCACCTATAATAGCCCTGTAACTGGCAAAACATATTCTATCAAAGGGAGAGCCAGCTGCGAAACGACACAAGTCATATCCCAGCTATTATAACACTGTTGAGCCTTCTAGATAGGCATGACTACCATCAGATTATCAATTAGCATGAATGGGTATAGGGTGAGGGTATACACTGCCAACTCACAATATCCTGTGGCAGAGCGTGTTCTACAGCATGACATTCATGACCTCGGCGCCTGTTTCACCATCAGGATTCTTCCTCCAGACACCAGTTTCCGAGAACTCCGTAGGTGAGAACTACCTCTACAACATGTCCTTGGTTCTCGCCACCCAGCTTTTTATCACTGTAACTACTCTTTGCTTCACTCCGTTTCAGTTTCCTGCATCTTTCATTGTCTTTCCCATCTATTTTTCACCGCCCCATCCCACCTCTGTTATGTACAATGCACTTAGTTTCTCACTCTTTATAACTTGTGATAAATGTCTTAGCAGTAATCTCTGTCGTATATATGACCCACCTCGTCTTCCACCTTTAAGCTCTTAGGTTTACAGTCCGCAGCTCGTGGTCGTGCGGTAGCGTTCTCGCTTCCCGCGTCCGGGTTCCCGGGCTCGATTCCCGGGGGGGGGGGGGGGGGGTCGAGGATTTTCTCTGCCTCGTGATGACTGGGTGTTGTATGCTGTCCTTAGGTTAGTTGGGTTTAAGTAGTTCTAAGTTCTAGGGGACTGGTGACCATAGATGTTAAGTCCCATAGTGCTCAGAGCCATTTGAACCATCTTAGGTTTGCAAATCTCGTCCGATGCAGTCCGCAACAATTAGTCTACCCTTCTCATATCGTACGGTAAGTCTCACCTGACCTGCGGTTCTGGGTGACTTTCCCAAAATCTACCCCTTTTCATAGACCTCTTCAGTCCTTTTCCTTCACCCTTCTTCCTTCCCTTTCAACCCTCCTACCTAAAGAAGGATCCACTGGCCAGAAAGCTTGTCTATCACAACAGTCTTTTATGTGTGTGCTCTGCTGCCACTTGGTGAGTAGTTTTTTTTATCTATCCACTTAAATGTCGGTTTTAGTTGGAGGACGACTAACTCATAGTGTAAGTTTGGAGTACAGTATTCTATGAAAGTGAATCATGGACAGTGGGAAAACCGGGACAGAAGAGAATCGAAACATTTGAGATGTGGTGCTATAGACGAATGTTGAAAATTAGGTGGACTGATAAGGTAAGGAATGAGGAGGTTCTACGCAGAATCGGTGAAGAATGGAACATACCAAATACTTTGGTAGGACGGTGGGACAGCATTTTATTCTTGGTCATGCAACCTTATTGTTCCCTCTTGGTTTTTGTACGTATTACCCGTCTTTCTTTGCAACTTACTCTTATTTTTCTCAATATTTCGAACATTTTGCAGAATTTTACATTTCCGGATGCTTTTCCTAGGTCTACAGGGCCTATCAATGTGTCCATTTTTTTTCCAATTTTTGCTTCCCTCATCAGTTACAATGTCAGACGTGCCGCTCACTTGTGCTAATAGCCTTCTGACAGTCAAAATGATCGTCATCTATCATATCCTCTATTATCTTCTCCATTCCCCTATATTAGACACCAACTTCAGTAGTTCCTGGTTGACACTTTTGCCAATGATTTCGGAGACTCCGAAGGTATGTTACCCATCGCTTCTGCCTTCCAAAGCTGTGTTAAGCTCTGACTCTTATGTGGGATCTCCAGTGTCTTCCGTTGTGATTCTCATTTCTTCTCCTGTCAAGCCATCAGACGGGTCTTTCCCCTCGTAGGTGCCTTCAGTTTACTCTCTCCTCCTACCTGCACTCTCCTCTGCATTTGACAGTGGAATTCCCGATGCTCTCTTAAAGATGACGTCCTCACTTTTAATTATGTCAAATGTTCTTTTGAGTAATCTGTACAATGAATAAATCTTTCAGACGACCATGTGTTACTCTTTCTCTTCACATTTTTTCCAATAGCCATTTCGCTTTGGTTTCACATCTACCCCTAGTTACTTCGTCCCCAAGTGACTTACACTGCTGTATTCCTGTGTTCCTCTGAACGTTTTTGCACCTTCTACATTTACCGATCAGTTGCAGTGTTTTTTCTGTTTGCCAAGGTTTCTTTTCCGTTAGCTCCTTATATCTATCTTTGTTTGATATATAGGACATAAAATCCCGTCTGAGGCCTGCGATAATTTTTATGTTAATAATTGGCCACCAGTGCTGTACAATCGCAATAAAGTCATGAGATGTTCAATTGAATCTTTTATTAGAACATGTTACGCGTTTCGGGATTACACCCATCTTCAGACATATGTTACAAACAAGTACAAAACATAAGTAAACAGCACACTCAACACGTCTCAATGTTACATAAAATGAGATCTGGTCATATGAGTTACATACCTCAAACTTGAACTCCTTCCTACCCTACCAGGCGTACAGTCTTGACAACGCAAAGGAAGTGTCGGGGCGTTGCATTCACAAGTTATTCAATAATAATATACTCAGAATATAAATCTAACAGTGTGTAATTACAACGGGCTAACGGGTACTAGAAAAAATTTATACAAGAGTTTGGAGCTAAAATTCTTAACAAGACGCGGCAGTCAGGCCGCCAAAACTTAAATAGTAAGTTTGTGTCAATGGAATATGTTGGACCATGTTGCCAAAAAATAACTACAGCATTCAGGGAGGCTGGCGTTCGCGTAGGCTTCCATACAAGGAAGTAGTTGGAGGGAATATTAGTACATACGGACGAAGGGAAAACAGATAAGTTTAAGCAATCCGGTGTATACGAAATAATTAAGTGTGGGGGATGTGCTGGGACATACATTGGCCAGACGGGTAGGGATTTTGCAACAAGGTTTACAGAACGTAACTATCGTAATAACAGTGGGCTGGGGTGCCATATAAGGGAGACTGGCCAAAAGCGGGCCCCGATAGAAGATAGCCTAAGAATTCAGCATTTATAACCTAAAGGGAAGATTTTAGATAACTTTGAAGATCTAGAGATCTACGCGCTTATACAGCACGCTGGACACCCAGTATTTAATAAACAGGCTTCCGGTGGGAACAACTGGTTTTCTGACTTGTTTGAACGGATACTGTTTTGAACTTGGTATCTATTATCCCCTCATTAGAAGTATGATTGTGTATTTTATAGGAGCTGGTGGTGTTCTGTCCACGTACCGTTATTATAAGCTAGGTTTTTTGTCGAGTGGTTGGCTAGTTTAACGTCATACAGGGAACGTTAGATGGGCATATAGGTTGTCATTTACAGATTTGTTCACCACCGTGCCCTTTGGGTGCTGTTTGGTGACACCATGGTTTATTTTATTGATTTTAGACTAACGTTTTAACACTTTTAATGTTTCGTATTTGTTTTTTAAAAATCTATAGCTCTCCGGTATCCGGATAGCATAGGTAGGGCTCGGGCAATTGTCGTGCCACTAGTTTATATAAGGAATGTATGAGGTATAGCCCACGTATCTTTTGCGATTTTATGAAAATGCTCTTCCTCTCACCATTAAACTTTTTCCATGTGGTAGAGGGGTGTAAGTTGCTGTTTGAAGGCTTCTGTTTGGGCAATCATGGCCCATGAGTATCACTTGGCTGTAACTCGATAGGCGGATGGCTTCCGCCGATGTGGTTGCCGTTGGCTATAACAGATGGCGCCTAAGACGTTTGTGTACGCGAGCTGATCACAGGGTTTTAGTTTATGATGGATAATGTTGGTTATATTTAATTTGGTGGTATTCTTCTAGAGATTAGAGAGGTTGAAAGGTTTATTCACCAAGGAACTCCCCCCCTCTCCCTATTATTTATTTTATATTGACATATGGTTTGAGTTGTGTTTAGTGCCACTACTGGCTATAGGCATAGTATGGCAATGTAAAAAAAAAATTTCGAGTCTTAAAAAAAATTAAGAATCTTTTAGTGTTAACGTGTACAGAAGTACTATTCCGACTGCTAGTCGTAATTACACCCTGTTAGATTTATATGATGAGTATATTATCCATAAATTACATGCAAACACATGGAGCACATGACCATACAGCATCCCCTACCGAGAGCACTTCGCTGCTGGTTGACATGTTTAGCGTCAGTATACGCTCTGCTTCAAGACTGCTCGTGCCGCAGTCATATGTTATTCGACACGTTCTTTAAATTGTCAGGGATGTACGCCTGGTTAGGTAGGAAGGAGCTGAAGTTTACGGTATGTAACTCATATGACCACATCTCATTTTCTGTAACGTTGAGATGTGTTAAGTATGCTGTTTGCTTATGTTTTGTACTTGTTTGTAACATATGTCTGAAAATGGGTGTAATCCCGAAACGCGTAACATGTTCTAATAAAAGATTCAATTGAACATCTCATGACTTTATTGCGATTGTACAGCATTGGTTGCCAGTTATTTGTTTGTCCAACTTCTGTGATGCCCTTTTCATAGACGTCCATTCCTGTTCACATGAACTGCCTGTGTGGTATTCATCAACGTAGTATCTACAGCCCAAGAGAAATTCAGAGGCATTCCATGAATGCTCTCCACTTCAGTGTCCCACTCCTTCCCGCATTTATTCTTCCAGACAATTCTCTTAACCTCCTATCCACTCTTCATCGCAATTCAATTGAGATCTGACCTTATATCTGGCCCTACGCATGCCACACAATCTACGAGCAGGATTTAAAAAACGATAGATTTCGACTTCTAGACATAGATAATCGGAAAATTCTTCCCATAAATACAGATATACGAGTATTAAGAGGAGTCTCGCCAGGACGTAACCTCAGATGGAACTTTCCTGTGCCTCCATCCTTTTCGAAGCATACATTCCGTGGGGCAGCGAGAGTTTTCTATAGCTACTGACGGTTTCGAGTTAAAACAAAGAGCGACAGAGGGAGAGAGAAAGGGACTCCCCTCTCTTCCACTCCGCTCCAAGGCCAAACCTCGTGTGCAATCATGACTGTTTGTACTGAAGCCATAATGTTAAGTAATTGCAGTACGTAAAGTTTTGATATTTTTATCATTACGTAATTTGTCAAAAGAAAGGCGAACAAACATGTGAAAGTAATGCATCCACAGTTTGAAACAGTTGCTGCAAAAATCGATATTTTACACTGTTTTACATCTAAGTCTACTTAAAGATGCAGAGCTACAATTTTTATAGTTTTTGTATTCTGATATAAAGCATAACATGTGAAATTTATGAAACCCCATACATTAATTTCTGTCATCAGTGATAATCCAGAATGAGATTTTCACTCTGCAGCGGAGTGTGCGCTGATATGAAACTTCCTGGCAGATTAAAACTGTGTGCCCGACCGAGACTCGAACTCGGGACCTTTGCCTTTCGCGGGCAAGTGCTCTATCAACTGAGCTACCGAAGCACGACTCACGCCCCCTACGCACAGCTTTACGTCTGCCAGTATCTCGTCTCCTACCTTCCAAACTTTACAGAAGCTCTCCTACCTCCTGCGAAGGTAGGAGACGAGATACTGGCAGAAGCAAAGCTGTGAGTACCGGGTGTGAGTCGTGCTTCGGTTGGTAGAGCACTTGCCCGCGAAAGGCAAAGGTCCCGAGTTCGAGTCCCGGTCGGGCACACAGTTTTAATCTGCCAGGAAGTTTCATCAGTGATAATACCTGCTACAGCTGCAAAATTTTACATCAGCAGTTGATTTTATCACTGGGGATGTGAATCAACAGTTCTGCATGTCCCATCAAGAGAAATGTGTGTTCTTATGTGTCTCGATTGTTGTTGTTGCTATTAGCAGAAGTAGTATAATTATGACTACCGCGTGCTGCTCGTGTACTTCGCATGTCATAATGTTGACTTACTGAGATGTTAGGTTATATGTAAGAGAGTGCACTAATGCCTTGATTTTATCAGGTAGAATAAACGCATAAAGAAATAAATAAATGTACACAATGTGCCAAATTCCGCTACTTTTTATAATGCACATTACATTATTTCTAAGGACACGGGCTCTGTCATTTCTTGCGACTCTTAGTGTCTGTTCTGCTGGGGTTGGCATCGTGTAGTGGATCCGCGTAAGCTCTGTAGCGTATGGCATTAAAGGTCTAAAAATTTCGGAAAAGTTACAGTACCTTCCTGCATTGTCACTTTTATCGCAACGACAGTGAACGGGAGTCTTAAAACGTCACGTGTCAGAGATCTGTGCTGAAGTTAAGTGAGCGAGCAGTCTAGATCGCATCACATCGCATAGTGATTTTTTAATCCGGACCTGTGCGCTACCTTCGTGCTGAGTACCCTGGGGACGCTCCCAAGACAGCAGCCGTGTTCACAGACCGCGTGGACACGCTCCTGGCTGGAAGACCGAACACTCAGCCGTCCTGCCGCATCCCGACATGCCCGCTAAGCCATCCGGTCTCAGCCTCACAGGAAATGTCTGGCACCAGCGTGTGGACAGCGGCGCTCTCAACGTCCCTGCGGTCTGGCGGCTCTACGGGACCTGTTGAGTGACGTCAGCAGAACACGACACAACTGGAGAGACTCGTGTCGGCGAACTCAGACCCTTGTCGAGGCTAGAGGCGGTGTGCTCTACTGCTGTGTCATCATGATCTCTCCTTATCTGACATCGAATGAAATCTGTCCTCAACCTTCATGTTTATTACTTGGAACCTTCCACATAAACATAACACTTGCGAGATCTCAACCCTAGATACCAAACACCCGCCCTCTCTTAAAATAAATGGCCATACTTTTGATATAACTCATTTCAGACGTCTTGAGTGCAGAGTTTTTAGAGTTCTGTAGGTGCAGGTTGCCTGCCACTGGCTGCGCCCCACTGCAGCTGCCTGATGCACGAGTGCAGAGTACTGTGCAGCGGGGTGACGTCCAGAGCCCTCAGACCCGCTTCATGTCGCAAGTGTGGGAAGACGTGTGTGGAGCCGGTCACGTCTGCCCCATGTGTTTCACACACACACCCACACACACACACACACACACACACACACACACACACAGATCTCTGTTACGGACAGAGGCAAAGTAAAATCTGACAATATTACCTCTTCAAAGCAAGCTTCCTAAACAGTCAGTTCGTGATTTTACGTCTCCGTCGCATTGTGCCAATGAAGTTGTTTGACGAAAATGATCGTGGTGAAAGGGTATCGTCATCATTGTCACCACCATCCTCTGATAAAGAATAGTTTAACGTCAATCAACTATTCTTCTCTCCATTTAACGGGTCTTCTCTATGACTGCCGCAACTAAATCGCAAGGTACAAATAGTAGCACAAAGAAACGCTCATAGAGTTTCTTTTGCCTCGTGTACGAGTTAGTCGAATAGCCACATATAACCGGTCAGAACTGTCACGAGCTTTGACGTTTAAACGTGGCAATTTGACCGTCACTGTATACTGCTCCTGGAGGTGCCACACTGTCGCTTGTCGGTTGACCGGCACTATAAACGCGAACCTCTTACTCACCGTACCGTACAGAAGTTCGAGCTCCGACAATGGGCGACCGCAGAGGAGCGTGCCAGAAACAAGTGGAACACCAGCGTTGAAAAGCTATGTGTTCAGAAGGTCTTAACTGCGTACAGTCATAATCGTGGCGCAAATCTCCGCGCGCAATAGACAGCCGGGTCTCACACCTGGCAAGTGTGCGTTTTGTATGTGAGACCAGGTTGGTCATCTTCTCTTGTTAGATGCAATAGGTTGTGATTAGATAACTGTTTCTTTTCTTCAGTGTGGTTATTATTTAGTTCTTATGTTTTTATTTCTATGCACTTTAATTAGGACAGAATTTTCAAATGTGGTGCAGCTCCATCACCATGCGTTGATTAACTTCGACAAGAGTTTTTACAGAAAACCTAAATGAGCACATTACGCTTTATTTAACAATAACGAACTTCCAAATAATATACTCACCAGGTTTATCCCTCCACTGAAACTGAATATGACGCCACCTCTGACATCTCACCCTGCCGACCATGGCTCTTTCGATGCGCCGAACAGCATGCGCTGACTGGGACAGGATATGATGCCTCAGATCATCCGTTTGCAGCGTTGTCATGTTCCATTCCATGCTGTTCAACCTTTCAAAATAAAATGGAGTCAGCTTATGTGACAGATGATACTCTGAAACTTGACTGTATTTTGTAGAATAGAATAGTGAAAACTAAACTCAACTTGCCTTTCTCCAGCTTTTACGTTTCCCATTGATAGGGGTCGCCAGCCCATTAGAGACGAATCGAGGTGTCAGGAATTATGGTGCACATTACGGCTGGTATGCGAGTCTGCTAACATATTCTGGCGAACTGATCGCTTCTGATGAAATACAAGAATTCACATACAAACATGCAGCCAGAACTATGACTGGACAAGCACAGCAGACCGCCTTCAAAGGCATGGAGTGGGCGCTCCCCCACAACATGGCTCACCGTCTGCTCCTGGGCGCCATAGTCACGAGCAGCACTTCCACTATAAGACCACGTTTTCAAGACGTTGCCATGTCTCTCTTGTGCCGTTTGGATGAGGTTCAATCTTGGTCTTTCGTGACAAGAAAGACCATACTGCGCTACCTTACTCAGTTGGACTGAATACTTATTGCACTCTGTCTTAAGAATTAGTACCTTGGCATCCTTGATTGTGAGATTAGCAGGGACAAAATTTGACAGAACATGCAACCCCTAAGTGGGAGCTGTTGTAGCAATGTCATTAATAGTCAACATGGCTCCTGACATATTAACTGTATGAGTGCTATTCTCACATGCTTTAGCACAATATGCGTCAGCTCAATAACCAAGAGATATTGCAGCGTTGTTTTGTTTGTCTACATTTGCTCCACAGTTTTTTGCAGGAATGTAGTGCAGTTGATTTAGAATAGAACCAAACGACTTTCACAGGTCCGCGCAGTGCTGCATAAATGACAGTGACAGGAAGAGGGAGGCACCAAGGTAATTAAGGAAGTAGCTGCAGGAAATTTTGGTCCTATCCAGGGGCACATATGACTGCCTGTGTGCCTCCGTATCATGGAGGTAGAACTCTGTGGGCTCAGTTCCGCTTGTGTTTTGCTCGAGTCTCTATTTTTAAAAGTACTCCCTCTGTTTGGTGTCAACTTGGAGGCTTGTCGACACAGTCAGTAAGTCGCCAGTTCCACTAGATGAATGTGGCACTAGGCGACCACTACGAACAACAATAAAAAACCACCTAGTACCTTGGGGTGCGAAGAAATTGCCTAAGGGGACACGTGAAACGGAACCTGGATCAGTGGAGTGGGCTTGTGTTCACCGGCGAGTACAGGTTTCGAATGTCGACTGGGGATCGTCGTACAAGGCTGTGTAGGTGACCAGGCACCGGTGCAGGTCTCTATCCATGGGTTCTGCTGCGGGGCGGGACTGTCGTATTTTGGGCTGCTGTTATGGTAATATCAACAGTAGCAGGAAACAGTATAACGGGAGTAGGATTCTTTAGGAAGGTAGAGCAGAGAGTGTGTTACAGTGAACAGTACAGCGATACAGTTACGCTTATCACAATCGACAGCAAACCAACACCGACAACGATAGTTCATATACTACATGCCGACGTCGGAAGCTTAAGATGAAGAGTGAAGAGACGGAAAAAGTATATGAAGTTTTCTTTTTTTTTTTTTTTTTTTTTTTTTTTTTGGTCATCAGTCTACTGACTGGTTTGATGCGGCCCGCCACGAATTCCTTTCCTGTGCTAACCTCTTCATCTCAGAGTATCACTTGCAACCTACGTCCTCAATTATTTGCTTGACGTATTCCAATCTCTGTCTTCCTCTACAGTTTTTGCCCTCTACAGCTCCCTCTAGTACCATAGAAGTCATTCCCTCATGTCTTAGCAGATGTCCTATCATCCTGTCCCTTCTCCTTATCAGTGTTTTCCACATATTCCTTTCCTCTCCGATTCTGCATAGAACCTCCTCATTCCTTACCTTATCAGTCCACCTAATTTTCAACATTCGTCTATAGCACCACATCTCAAATGTTTCGATTCTCTTCTGTTCCGGTTTTCCCACAGTCCATGTTTCACTACCATAGAATGCTGTGCTCCAGACGTACATCCTCAGAAATTTCTTCCTCAAATTAAGGCCGGTATTTGATATTAGTAGACTTCTCTTGGCCAGAAATGCCTTTTTTGCCATAGTGAGTCTGCTTTTGATGTCCTTGCTCCGTCCGTCATTGGTTATTTTACTGCCTAGGTAGCAGAATTCTTTAACTACATTGACTTCGTGACCATCAATCCTGATGTTAAGTTTCTCGCTGTTTTCATTTCTACTACTTCTCATTACCTTCGTCTTTGTCAGATTTACTCTCAAACCATACTGTGTACTCATTAGACTGTTCATTCCGTTCAGCAGATCATTTAATTCTTCTTTACTTTCACTGTCATCAGCGAATCGTATCATTGATATCCTTTCACCTTGTATTTTAATTCCACTCCTGAACCTTTCTTTTATTTCCATCATTGCTTCCTCGATGTACAGATTGAAGAGCAGGGGCGAAAGGCTATAGCCTTGTCTTACACCCTTCTTAATACGAGCACTTCGTTCTTGATCGTCCACTCTTATTATTCCCTCTTGGTTGTTGTACATATTGTATATGACCCGTCTCTCCCCTATAGCTTACCCCTACTTTTTTCAGAATCTCGAACAGCTTACACCATTTTATATTGTCGAACGCTTTATCCAGGTCGACAAATCCTATGAAAGTGTCTTGATTTTTCTTTAGTCTTGCTTCCATTATTAGCCGTAACGTCAGAATTGCCTCTCTCGTCCCTTTACTTTTCCTAAAGCCAAACTGATCGTCACCTAGCGCATTCGCAATTTTCTTTTCCATTCTTCTGTATATTATTCTTGTAATCAGCTTCGATGCATGAGCTGTTAAGCTGATTGTGCGATAATTCTCGCACTTGTCAGCTCTTGCCGTCTTCGGAATTGTGTGGATGATGCTTTTCCGAAAGTCAGATGGTATATCGCCAGACTCATATATTCTACACACCAACGTGAATAGTCGTTTTGTTGCCACTTCCCCCAATGATTTTAGAAATTCTGATGGAATGTTATCTATCCCTTCTGCCTTATTTGACAGTAAGTCCTCCAAAGCTCATTTAAATTCCGATTCTAATACTGGATCCCCTATCTCTTCTAAATCGACTCCAGTTTCTTCTTCTATCACATCAGACAAATCTTCACCCTCATAGAGGCTTTCAATGTATTCTTTCCACCTATCTGCTCTCTCCTCTGCATTTAACAGTGGAATTCCCGTTGCACTCTTAATGTTACCACCGTTGCTTTTAATGTCACCAAAGGTTGTTTTGACTTTCCTGTATGCTGAGTCTGTCCTTCCGACAATCATATCTTTTTCGATGTCTTCACATTTTTCCTGCAGCCATTTCGTCTTAGCTTCCCTGCGCTTCCTATTTATTTCATTCCTCAGCGACTTGTATTTCGGTATTCCTGATTTTCCCGGAACATGTTTGTACTTCCTCCTTTCATCAATCAACTGAAGTATTTCTTCTGTTACCCATGGTTTCTTCGCAGCTACCTCCTTTATACCTATGTTTTCCTTCCCAACTTCTGTGATGGCCCTTTTTAGAGATGTCCATTTCTCTTCAACTGTACTGCCTACTGCGCTATTCCTTATTGCTGTATCTACAGCATTAGAGAACTTCAAACGTGTCTCGTCATTCCTTAGTAGTTCCGTATCCCACTTCTTTGCGTATTGATTCTTCCTGACTAATGTCTTGAACTTCAGCCTACTCTTCATAACTACTATATTGTGATCTGAGAATATATATGCTCCTGGGTACGCCTTACAATCTAGTATCTGATTTCGGAATCTCTGTCTGACCATGATGTAATCTAATTGAAATCTTCCCGTATCTCCCGATCTTTTCCAAGTATACCTCCTCCTCTTGTGATTCTTGAACAGGGTATTCGCTATTACTAGCTGAAACTTGTTACAGAACTCAATTACTCTTTCTCCTCTTTCATTCCTCGTCCCAAGCCCATATTCTCCTGTAACCTTTTCTTCTACTCCTTCCCCTACAACTGCATTCCAGTCGCCCGTGACTATTAGATTTTCGTCCCCCTTTACATACTGCATTACCCTTTCAATATCCTCATACACTTTCTCTATCTGTTCATCTTCAGCTTGCGACGTCGGCATGTATACCTGAACTGTCGTTGTCGGTGTTGGTCTGCTGTCGATTCTGATTAGAACAACCCAGTCACTGAACTGTTCACAGTAACACACCCTCTGCCCTACCTTCTTATTCATAACGAATCCTACACCTATTATACCATTTTCTGCTGCTGTTGACATTACCCGATACTCATCTGACCAGAAATCCTTGTCTTCCTTCCACTTCACTTCACTGACCCCTACTATATCTAGATTGAGCCTTTGCATTTCCCTTTTCAGATTTTCTAGTTTCCGTACCACGTTCAAGCTTCTGACATTCCACGCCCCGACTCGTAGAACGTTATCCTTTCGTTGATTATTCAATCTTTTTCTCATGGTAACCTCCCCCTTGGCAGTCCCCTCCCGGAGATCCGAATGGGGGAATATTCCGGAATCTTTTGCCACTGGAGAGATCATCATGACACTTCTTCAATTACAGATAATATGAAGGTACTGAAAGGGTAATACAGCACGTAAAGGGAGATTAAACTCCATTACTCGTGGGAGACTGGAATGCAGTTGTAGGGGAAAACGTGGAAGAAATGGTTACTGAAGAATATGGGGTTGGAATAGGGAATGAGAGAGAAGAAAGACTAACTCAGTCCTGTAATAAATTTCGGCTAGTAATAGCGAATACTCTTAATCGCAAGAGGAGGATGTATAATTGGAAAAGGCTTGGTGATATGGGGAACTACAGTTAGATTACATCGTGGTCCGACAGAGATTCCGAAATGATATAGTGGATTGTAAGGAATACGCAGGAGCAGATGTAGATTCATATCACAATGTAGTAATGATAAACAGTACGTTGCAGTTTAAGAGATAAGTCAGAAAGAATCGATACGCAAATGTGTCAGTTACAGAAGTACTAAGGAATGACGAGATACTCTTGAAGATCTGCAAGGCCATGGATACAGCAACAAGGAATATCCCAGTAAGCAGTCCACTTGAAGAGGAATGGGTATCTCTGAAAATGACAATAACAAAAGTTGGAAAGAAAAACATAGGTACAAAGAAAGTAACTGCGAAGAAACCATGGGAATTAAAATAAATAACTGAAGTATTTCTTTTATTACCCATGATGAAAGAGGGAAGTTCAAAAATGATCAGGGAAATTCAGGAAAACAGAAATGCAAGTCCTGAGGGATGAAATAGACAGGATGTGTAGGAAAGCTAAGACGAAATGGCTGCCTGAAAAATGTGAAGAAATCGAAAAAGAAATGATTGTTGGAAGGACTGAGTCAGCGCATAAGAATGTCAAAGCAATCTTGAGTGAAATTGTTAGCAAAGGGTGGTAACATGAAGAGTGCAGTGGGAATTTCACCGTCAAAAAAGGAGGAGGAAGTGGATATATGGAAAGAGTACATTGAAGGCCTCCATGAGGAGGGAAGAATTGTCTGATGTGATAGAAGAAGAAAGAAGAGTCGATTTAGAAGAGATAGGAGATCCAGTAATAGAATCTGAATTTAAAAGAGCTTTGGAGGACCTAAGATCAAATAAGGCAGAAGGGATAGATGACTTTCTATCAGGATGTCTAAAATCATTGAGGGGAAGTGGCGACAAAGCGACTATTCATGTTGGTGTGTAAAATGTATGAGTCCGCCGACATACCATCTAGTTTTCGGAAAAATATCATCCACACAATTCCTAAGACTGCAAGAGCTGACAAGTGCGACAATTATCGAACAGCCTGCTTAACAGCTAATGCATCCGAATTGCTGACAAGAATAATATATTGGAGAATGGAAAAGAAAATTGAGGATGAGTTAGATGACTATCAGTTTGGCCTTAGGAAAGGTAAATGCAACAGAGAGGCAATTCCGACGTTGCTGTCGGTGATAGAAGCAAGACTAAACAATGATAAAGTTACGTTTATAGGATTTGTCGACCTGGTAAAGGCGTTGAGTAATGTAAAATGGAGCAACGTGTTAGAAATTGTGAACAAACGGGGGTAAGCTGTTGGGAGCCATGGGTAATACACAATATGTACAAAAGCCGAGAGGGAAAAATAAGAGTGGATGACCAAGAAACAATGATAAAGTTACGTTTATAGGATTTGTCGACCTGGTAAAGGCGTTGAGTAATGTAAAATGGAGCAACGTGTTAGAAATTGTGAACAAACGGGGGTAAGCTGTTGGGAGCCATGGGTAATACACAATATGTACAAAAGCCAAGAGGGAAAAATAAGAGTGGATGACCAAGAATGAAGTGTTCGGATTAAAAAGGATGTGGGCAGGGATGTAGTGTCTCGCCCGTATTTTCAGTATGTACATCGATGAAGCAATGATGGAAATACAAGAAAGGTTCAGGAGTGGGATTAAAATTAAAGGTGAAAGGGTATGAATGATACGATTCGCTGATGACATTGCTATTCTGAAAGCGAAAGTGAAGAAGAATTACGTGATGGGCTGAATGGAATGGACAGTCTAATGAGTACAAAATATGGGTTGAGAATAAATCGAAGAAAGACCAAAGGAATTGGAAGTAGCAGAAATGAGAACAGAGATAAACATAACATCAGAATTAATTGTCACGAAGTGTATCAAATTAAGGAATTCTACTACCTAGGCAGCAAAATAACCAATGACAGATGGAGCTAGGAGGACTTCGAAAGCAGATTTCCACCGGCGAAAGAGGCATTCCTGACCGAGAGAAGTCTATTAGTATCAAAGATAGGACTTAATTTTAGGAAGAACTTTCTGAGAATGTACGTTTGGAGCAGAGCATGAATGGTAGTGAAACATGGACTGTGGGACAACCGGAACAGGAGCGAATCAAAGCATTTGAGATGATGTACTACAGACGAATGCTGAAAATTAGGTCAACTTACAAAGTAAGGAATGAGGTGGTTCTGCGCAGAATGGAAGAGGAAAGGAATATGTGGAAGGGACGCGATGATAGGACATCTGCTAAGACATCAGGGAATGACTTCCATGGTACGAAATTGGAGAATACATCCAGCAAATAATTGAGGACGTAGGTCGCAAGTGCTACACTGAGATGAAGAGGTTGGCATAGGAGAGGAATTCGTGGTGGACCACATCAAAGGAATCAGAAGACTGATGACTCAAAAAAAAGGAGAGGTCTCTAACGGTTCGTCTCCAAATGCTGGAGACATCTTCAGGGGCTATAAAGGCTCAGGCAGCAGTTTGAAACTTCTATAAACTCTACAAGCTGAACTGTTTGTTCGGATCCCTGCCACAGTCGGGCTGTGATGTCGTCTGACGGCTGCTTAAGAGCGCAGAGTCACGAGTGCGTGTGTTGTCGAGCTTCTGCTGGGGAACACTTGGCGCTGCTTTCTGTATTCAGTACTGAGGCCAGCAACTAGTCTAATTTCACTCATTCTTCTTTCCGTTAAAGTTGCTTTCGTGCTTTGGAATTTGAATGCCCTCTCTGTAAATTCAAGCAGAGTAATATTGGTTCCGTATCGCAGAGACGAATTTTTAGTTTCCCTGGTCCCAGTGGATGTTCTGCAACTGCCGATTTATTGCTATTTCGCAGATGACAACTACTCTTCTGTTCCTTAAGCAAGAAATCATTACTTCTGTTTGCACAACACATGTGTGCTTGGCTGTGTGTGCAAGACAATTTATATATTCCTCCTGTGACAAGTGCTAACCGTACATTCTTTACATTGTTCAAAACATTCACGCTCCTTCGTAATTGGTACAAACACTGCATCAATACTATGTATTCCTCGTACTCTGATCATGTGAACCATGACTGCTTTTACGAGTGGGAGTAAATCTTTGTTTCTTCTTCATAAGAAGCTCCATACCTTTATGGACTTCTTGCCCTATTTATCTCTTTCTCAGATTAATCATTTCTTCTGAATGTAGTGTTTAAATGGTCGGAGCGTTCCTCCAACTCATCTGGTGACACATTATTTAAGCCAAGCCCACCAATGTTGTCATTACTGCTCTTTTCAGTTTGCGACAATGACTGGAATTTTTGTGAATGTATCCACATGTGTGAGTGAGGTTTTTGCAGACCTTCTGGGCCTAACATCTGTGGATTTTCTATCAAGGGAACCTCCCCATCGCACCCCCCTCAGATTTAGCTGTAAGTTGGCACAGTGGATAGGCCTTGAAAAACCGAACACAGATCAATCGAGAAAAAAGGAAGAAGTTGTGTGGAACTATGAAAAAAATAGGCAAAATACACAAACTGAGTAGCCCATGTGCAAGACAGGCAACATCAAGGAACTCAGGAGCGCCGTGGTCCTGTGGTTAGCGTGAGCAGCTGCGGAACGGAAGGTCCTTGGTTCAAGTCTCCCGTCAAGCGAAAATTATTTCTTTATTTTGGTAAAGTTATGATCTATCCATTCGTTCATTGACGTCTCTGTTCACTGTGATAAGTTTAGTGTTTGTGTTTTGCGGCCGCACCGCAAATCCGTGCGATTAGTAGAGGAAAGGACGTGCCTCTCCAATGGGAACCAAAAACTTTTGATCGCAAGGTCATAGGTCAACCGAATCCTCCACAGGAAAACACGTCTGATATATTCTATACGACACTGGTGACGGCATGTGCGTCACATGACAGGAATATGTTGTCGACCCACCTAACTTGTACACTTGGCGAATGGGTAAAAAGATTCTTCTTCGTTGCCCGATTTAGGTTTTCTTGTGGATGTGATAATTACTCTCAAAAAGTGATGAAAACATAAGAGTTTGTCACATAAACTGCAACAAATGAATCCAAAAGTCTCACACTCACACTCTTTTCCCTGTGCTCTGTCAAAACATGTTTTTTACGTTTTCAAATTTTTCCGTGTGTAGACCGTCAAATCCTGCATATGTCCAAGCAAATCTGGACATGTACTGGAATTTTGGAGAGCGAAGTTGATTATCTGTGAGTGCCTGAACTTTCATAAGTCTGAAAATAAAAAATAAAACTTTTTGCTCGAAGGAAGACTTGAACCAAGAACCTCTAGCTCCGCAGCTGCACACGCTAACCACGGGACAACGGCGCTCCTGTGTTCTATCGGTCCTTTATGTTGCATATCCTGCACATGGACTACTCAGTTTGTATATTTTGCTTATTTTTTCATAGTTCCACACAACTTCTTCCTGTTTTCTCGATTGATCTGTGTTCAATTTTTCAAGGTCTATCCACTGTGGCAACTTATAGCTAAATCTGAGGGGGATGCGATGGGGAGGTTCCCTTGTAAGTAGCCCTACATTTTAAAATATTTCAACTTCTTTCTCTTTTTCTATACTGGATTTTATATTATAAGTAATATCATTCGGAATGTTTAGGAGTTCTGTGTTCCTTTTGTCCATGAGGCTATATAACGAAGTATGAGTATCATCAATATAACAAAACCAACGATAGTGATTTTTCTTGCTGGGCTGATGAGCTGTTCCTTCCAGTTTTACATATAAAACTCCGTTGTAACTGTGCTGAGTGTGTTTCCTGTAATGTTGTAATGAATACAGTTTCAGAAAACTGGATGATTTATTCGAGAGCCTCACAAACTGAGCGAAGTCAATAACGCTTTGGTCCGCCTCAGTTATTCGGCTTCACATCTACTGGCAGAGCTGTTGAATGTCCTCCTGAGGGACATCGTTCGAAATCATGTCCTGCTTGCAGGTTAAGTCATGAAAACCCCGAGATGGTGGGAGGGCCCTGCCCAGTATGCCCCAAACGTTGTCAGTTGGGGAGAGGTTTGGCGCCCTTCCTAGTCAAGGTATGTTTGACGAGCAATAGAAACTCTCGCTCTGAGTGTGGGAGGGCATTACCTTGCTGATTTGTAATGTCAGTATGGCTTGCCATGAAGGACAACAAAACTGGACGTGGAACATCGAATATCGTCGACGTACCGCTCAGCTGTGTGGGTGACTACTAAAGTGGTCCTGCTATGGAAGTGAACGGCACCCCAGACCATCACTTTCGGTTGTTGGGCTTCATGGCAGACGACAGTCAGGTTGGAAACCCCCCCTCCCCCCAGTCTCCAAGGCGTTTCCAGACACATCTCTGCTGGACATTGGGGCTCAATTAGAAGCGAGGCTCATCAGAGAAGACTGTTCCAGTCAATGAGATTCCTGGCCGAAGTCGCATCTGGAGATGCCCCAGATGGTCGTGGTATACCAATCTTACTGTCGTCCGCCATATGGTCTGACAACCTCGAGTGATGGTGTGGGGTGTCATTTTTTTTCACAGCATGATTTCTTGGGTTTTAATCTGTGGTACCCTTACAGCACAGCAGTTCGTCTATGCTGTTCTACACCCCGTTTTACTGCCTTCAAGGTAAGCCATTCTTGGCTAACTTTCTTTCCAAAATAATGCCCTCTCGCATATGGGGAGAGTTTCTACTATTTGTTTTTAGACTTGCCAAACCTTACCTTGGCCAGCAAGGTTGCCAGACTTCTTCCCAACTGAGAATATTTGGAGCAATATAGGCAGGGACCTCCTACCAGGTCGGGATTTTGACGATCTACCGCAGCATTTGGACAAAATATGGCATGATGTTCCTCAGGGAGACATCCAACAACTCCGTCAATCAATGTCAAGACGAAAAATTGCTTACATAAGGACGCATTATTGACTTACTTAACTTGTTTAGCTTCCCTCTTGAATAAGTCATCCACTTGTTTGTCTGCTCATGTACAGCACAACTCCTACTTTCTGTATCTTACGGATATTTCCTTCACGGACTGTTCCTTTTTTTGTCTAAGAGTGTAAATTCCATATGTGACATCGTTTTGTTAAGAGCAACTATAGTAAGCTGTAATAGAACGTCTAAATGGGCTAATATCTGATGGACATGAAGGATTCTGTTTTTTGTATAATGAACTGAACCTTTTTTATACGTCTTTTTTTGCTACAGAGGTCTGTAGAAGACTGTCCAGGTATTTGGCAGTCACGCTTGTCGAACAGTCCATAGCGCTAAAAACTGGTCTTAATGGAATGACGGGTTTGTGAATTTTTGGTATACCACACAATCTTGATGGGACCAGTTCTGATGTAGTAAGACATTTCTAGTTGGTGAGAGAAATCAAAGAGGCTTTTACTAGCTGATGCGTTACCCTAAGTACTGATCTTGGGAGATTGCTTTTAATCTCACTGTACCTTCGTGGTTGTAATACAACGCAAGTTTTTCTGCAGTAGGTTCATTATTTCATGAGCATTGTAGCGTTGCCCTTATCTGCTGGAAGCTCTAGAATACATCAAAATTGAAATCTCGGATAGGTGTCTTTCCACAAGTTAAGTGTTGTGTCATTGTTTATTGCCTCTGGTGGTGTCTCTGATGGTGCCTCCACATTTAGGAGACGAAGTCTTAGGCACACAAATATGCCATGGACAGTGGCCTAATACCCATTAAGCAAAATTCACCATTAGGTTGTATTTAAATTAGTTATCAGTACGAGTACAGGTGTTAGTGTTTGCAGGAATTACAAAAGAAACGAGGAGTGTAGAAATGGGGTGGCCAAGACATCAGGTCACCAGCCATGCCCGGGCACAAGTGCATTTGGCTCATTATATACATCTCCCCAATTAACATTTATTAAATTTTCTCTCAAGTGCTCAATAAACACTGGGTTGAGCAACCTTACAGTTTTATTTCATGGTTTCCGAACTGAACACCTTGCTGTATTTTCTAATTTAATCAATTGTACATCATGGGCTGATAATCCATTTATCAATGGAAAAGCATGTGTTAGTTTTACACCCTCTTGCTGTACAAATACACTCCTGGAAATGGAAAAAAGAACACATTGACACCGGTGTGTCAGACCCACCATACTTGCTCCGGACACTGCGAGAGGGCTGTACAAGCAATGATCACACGCACGGCACAGCGGACACACCAGGAACCGCGGTGTTGGCCGTCGAATGGCGCTAGCTGCGCAGCATTTGTGCACCGCCGCCGTCAGTGTCAGCCAGTTTGCCGTGGCATACGGAGCTCCATCGCAGTCTTTAACACTGGTAGCATGACGCGACAGCATGGACGTGAACCGTATGTGCAGTTGACGGACTTTGAGCGAGGGCGTATAGTGGGCATGCGGGAGGCCGGGTGGACGTACCGCCGAATTGCTCAACACGTGGGGCGTGAGGTCTCCACAGTACATCGATGTTGTCGCCAGTGGTCGGCGGAAGGTGCACGTGCCCGTCGACCTGGGACCGGACCGCAGCGACGCACGGATGCACGCCAAGACCGTAGGATCCCACGCAGTGCCGTAGGGGACCGCACCGCCACTTCCCAGCAAATTAGGGGCACTGTTGCTCCTGGGGTATCGGCGAGGACCATTCGCAACTGTCTCCATGAAGCCGGGCTACGGTCCCGCACACCGTTAGGCCGTCTTCCGCTCACGCCCCAACATCGTGCAGCCCGCCTCCAGTGGTGTCGCGACAGGCGTGAATGGAGCGACGAATGGAGACGTGTCGTCTTCAGCGATGAGAGTCGCTTCTGCCCTGGTGCCAATGATGATCGTATGCGTGTTTGGCGCCGTGCAGGTGAGCGCCACAATCAGGACTGCATACGACCGAGGCACACAGGGCCAACACCTGGCATCATGGTGTGGGGAGCGATCTCCTACACTGGCCGTACACCACTGGTGATCGTCGAGGGGACACTGAATAGTGCACGGTACATCCAAACCGTCATCGAACCCATCGTTCTACCATTCCTAGACCGGCAAGGGAACTTGCTGTTCCAACAGGACAATGCACGTCCGCATGTATCCCGTGCCACCCAACGTGCTCCAGAAGGTGTAAGTCAACTACCCTGGCCAGCAAGATCTCCGGATCTGTCCCCCATTGAACATGTTTGGGACTGGATGAAGCGTCGTCTCACGCGGTCTGCACGTCCAGCACGACCGCTGGTCCAACTGAGGCGCCAGGTGGAAATGGCATGGCAAGCCGTTCCACAGGACTACATCCAGCATCTCTACGATCGTCTCCATGGGAGAATAGCAGCCTGCATTGCTGCGAAAGGTGGGTATACACTGTACTAGTGCCGACATTGTGCATGCTCTGTTGCCTGTGTCTATGTGCCTGTGGTTCTGTCAGTGTGATCATGTGATGTATCTGACCCCAGGAATGTGTCAATAAAGTTTCCCCTTCCTGGGACAATGAATTCACGGTATTCGTATTTCAATTTCCAGGAGTGTACATTATCTATTAGAGCGCTACTGCCTTGAGCTATATGTGTAGGGAAATTGATAGCTGATTCTATGTTATATGCAATTAATAACACTTACACTTTTCCCATCTGAACTGGTTAGAAAGGTTACATAGAAATCATCACAGATTAACAACTTCCTGTTTTTGTCTGACAGACAGCGTAATAGGTCATCTTCATATGCTAACAGATGATCTACTTTATTTTTTATTCCCTTGATATTCTGATGAGGTAAGTTGATACTACCCTTAGCTTCATCCCTATTTACTGTACATGAAGCTTCTGTTATTCTATTTTTCTTGAGTGTTGCGTGTTTGGACTTTGACCTTAACATAAAAAACCTGTCTACCTGGTGCCATTAACCACAGGGGCCACCTTCTTGTGACTGAGGCTCCCCCAGTATCTGCTAATAGAGAAGCTGACTTATCTTTCCCCTTCCTATTTAGGTGCAGGCCATGCGTAGTGTGTCCTCACCTACCAGTAGTATCAACAGGAACATCGCGTGTGTGAGGTTTTGGCGGTATCTGGAACTTCCCGCTCCTCCACTACTTCAGATAGCAAGCCAGAGTGTTAACACGCCTTACAGCAGTGTTTACGCAGGACCGAACACGGCGCTGAAAGACCTCCACAAACACCACATTTGTGTGGCCAGTTCATGTTCCTATTTCATCCAAGTCTCTCGCAATAGTACACCTTGGATTCATACCACAGGCTGTTTCCTGCTGCTCCAACTGTAATTACCTCATCTCCCTAGCATTTGTTTTCACAAAACTTGTGAGCTGGTACGCTGCATCTAATTCCTCCTGACGCTCCTGGCCTTGACTGTTAACTAGAAGCAATAATCTTCTTTTCCTATTCTGATTTGATACCTACATGTCTTTTTTTCTTGAAGCTAATATTCTGCTTCAAAATACATTCAACTACATCTGCATGAGGCCTTTCCTCCACTACCTCAGATTGCAAGCCAAACTGATTTACTAACTGAATTTCGAAGTTTTTTCATCAGTTTCTCTTTTTGCTTCTACCTTTCCCGTCCCTGTTTCTTCCCTTAGCCTACATAATTCCAAGTCCTCATTTTCTAATTCAGCCTCAAGGGCACAAATTTTTGCCTCCTTTTCAGCGACTTTTCTGTCCTTTCTACATAACGTACGTTGCCATGGAGAGCGTCTTACCCAGTTTCCTCGCCGCTACATTCGCCCCAATAAACTATAAGCTACACAGTCTTCACATCCCCGCCTTCAGATGTCTACAGCAAACATCGCATTTGCTAGACATGTTTCGACAGAAAAATTTACACAAAGGAAGAGGATAACTTGGCACAAGAGCACTGATGTTACGTAACCTGTATTAATACGCAATGAAGCGCTAATGTAAACAAACTTTTAAAAATCTCAAAAACTTTATAAAACTACCCTTGTAATTCTTTCTAGGCCACAACGTATTCTTCAAACTCCGTATTTTCTTTAACACCAGTGATCTTAGGGAACTTCACTGTCTTTGTCAGAATGTGTCCGTTCCAGAAACGCGATTTTCTTTTTACATCCATCCCCATCAAATGAGGAAAAAGTTACCTTGCAGTGCGTTACTGTGGGCAGTGTGCAGTCAAGTCCAGTTAAAATGTGAAATCTGCACTAGATTACACATGTTTTCATTTTCGTTCCTGCATTCCTTTTTCCGTCAAAAAATTAAACGCTAGAAAGTTTTAAGTCGTTCCAGGTATGTCTCTCGACATAACCTACGTACTTTGCAGTACGATATGAAGTCTCCATAGGAATCGTTCAGTTTCACTGAAAACCGTTGCAGCTGAAAGCGGAAGATGTGTGTGACTTCAGCAATTATACTATGCTCTCTTCCAATTTCGCCATGTGCCAAAGGCCTGCAAATTTAGCACAAAGTGCTTTTTGATGTACAAAACAAGGAATCTCATTTGTCGACATTCGTGATTTTATCCCGTTTCATTGTCAATCAAATCTTTAAACTCTTTCTGCATATTCCAGAATCCGAATCAAGAACAGTTCTCCACATGAGTAACCTAGAGGCAGATATCCTCCGATTTGTGAGGCAACTTAAATCACTTAATAACAGCAAGTCTTCCGGTCCGTACTGTATACCAATCCTGACTGCTTTTGCTTTGAGGTAGCCAGTAAAGGAATATTTTAGTGAATGGTTTAAAGAATTTACTTCAAAGGCCCAATGAAATCTTTACAAGTTTTCTCCCAGAGCAACTTACGCTGTGCCTACGTGACAGAAGTTGCCTGCCTTCCATGCCTGTGGCAGTTCTGTCCAGTTGAAGCCGCCGACAAGAGACGCCTTGTGCCCTGTGCTGAGACTGCTAGTGGATTCACGCCATCGGTTTTACCCAGTAGCGTGTGTGGGATACAGGTCACGTGTGTGGACACTGGAGCACTCTGCAATGCAGAACACGGTTGCTTCCTTCTCTCGTGATCAAGACCTCGAGCAGACGTTCCACGAACGGCCACCAACATCAGTTAATGTGAATCGCCTCCCCTTCCGTTGCCATCTTCAATTAGTAGTTTGGTCTCCTAGAATGGCCTAAACCTGATAACTTCCGTCTCTAGGAGCGCTCCTTGTACAGTGTGCACTGAAATCCAACATTTACCCTCCTTCCCTGACCATGTTCACTTTGGTACAGACAACTACACCGTCTGCGCAGTGACTGTTAACTACGTCTGCCAGACCATTAATGTTCGACATGCGCAGCAGGAGCCCAGCAGCAACCCCCGCGACACGCCTGCCCGTGACCTTCGTCGTGCTGCCCACACATGGCCGAGCCGTCGCTCCTCGGGCCTGTGCCGCCACAGTCCTGGAAGGCGGCCCTCGCGAGCTCACGTGACGAGTGTGGAGAGGGTACTGACACCACCAGGCGGTCTGAGCACCCTCGTCCCGGTTCGTGTAGCAGGTGTAGTGCAATTTTATTCCTTCGAGGATCCGTCTTTGATGAAAACTGGGCATCGGTTGCTTCACAGGTTGACAACTGAAAACATGTATATAGAGGCATGTGGACACCCGTAAGTCTAGTTTAACGAGGATGAGCAGACAGTTGGCCGTGAGGTCATGGGAGGAATCACCTGGGCATTTGCCTGAAGTAATTTAGGAAGATCACGAAGTAACATAATCAGAACATCTGGTGGGAATTACACAGCCAGTGTCATCCTGTATACAAGGTCAGAGTGTTAGAAGCAGCGATTTGAAAAGCTCGTAAACCGTTTGTCAAACAAGGATACCTTATCCGTCTATTGTGACTTACGCTTGCCCAAATCATTCCAAAGAAATAAAAGGAACATCATTGTCATCCTCATAATCGTCATATCAGCCTTTTCCCGCACCATGTGGGGTCGGCGTTGTTTTGCCGAATCCTTCTCTTCCATAAATTCCTATCCAGTGCTTCATCTCTGAGCCATCTTTTGTCCCGTAGGTCTCCTGCTACCTTGTCTTTCCACCTCAGTTTCGGTCTTCCTCTTCTCCTTGATTTTTCTATTTCTAGGTCTTCAACTCTTCTCCCCGCATAGTGCTCCCCTCTTCTCTGCACGTGTAAATACCATCTCAGCCAACTTTCTAGGATCTTCTTCCCTATGGGCTCCACTTTCACTGTTCCCCTGGTGCCCACTTTCCTTAGTCTATGCTTTCGTGTCACCCCACTCATCCACCTTATCATTCTCATTCCAGCCACTTCCATCTTTTTCTCTTGGACTTTTGTAACTGGGCAAGTTTTTGCACTATACAGCATCGCAGGCCTCACCACAGACTTGTAAAACTTTCCTTTCATTCTGCAGCTAACCTTCTTATCACACAGTACTCACCTCAGTTTCCTCCAGTTCATCCATAACTATTTATTCTCTGCTGTATTTCGACCTCCAGTCCTCCATTACTTTTCATGTAAGAGCCTAGGTATTTAAATTTCTTGATCATCAGCTGTTCTCCTTACAGGTCAGTATATAGATTTTTCACATCCTTTGTTGGTTTTTCTTCTTCCCGGCATAAATCCAAACTGTTTTTACATACGTCAGTTTCTAGACGCACCCTGTTCTCAAATATCCTTTCCTTAATTGTGTGGGACATCACTTTTATCCCTCTATAATTGCCCTTATATAGAAGCATACTGCTTCTCCACACATGCGGCGTTCTTTCTCCTTTCCAGATGTTCTGCATTAGATCCCAGAGAATATCAGTACCGTGTTCTTCGAGACTTCTCCATGCTTCTATTGGGATTTGGTTAGCTCCTAGGGCCTCCCATTTTTCGTTTTCTTCATCGCATGTTGTACTTCTTTCCTACTTATACTTTGGGTCACCCTTTCATTTATATCTCCATACTCATACTTCTCTCACACATTTTCCTCATTCAATAGCCTTTGAAAGTACTCTCACCACCTATTCAGGATTTTCTCCAGGTCTACACCTGATTTATCCTTTATCGGCCTCACTGATGTTGTGTCCTTGGTCGCCTTATCTCTCGCTTTAGCTATCCGTAGGAGTTGCCTGTCGTCCTGTCTTCTTTCCAGCTCTTCATACGCCTCTTCCAAGACAGGAACATGAATACCAAAATACAGTGGCTGACATCTTATCATTCCGAACGAGGTGCCGGAGAAAAGAAAATGTCAAAACTGAAGCTCTGAGTACATGTCGTGAGTCATGTCTCCATAGAATTTGGAATTCTTCCAGATGGTGTTTGCATACAAAAAAAGGGAACTGTGAGTCCTTCTGGATGCAAAACGATTTTGTTGTTTAGTTATTTATTCCCCAATCTAGTTTCAGCTACAAATGTCGCCATCATTAATGGGTCATGGGGTCTTTATATCTAAAACATGCAGAGAATAGCATAGTTATAAAACACCGTAAAACATTATTATATGTGTACTGTTTGTTTTATAAATCCTGTTTTCCGTGAGTACTTTCATAATACCTTATTTATTATACAGTACGGCATGGTTTTAAGGTTGTTGTTGGTGTTTGGGGCATATTATCTGTGTGCCTTTGTTGCCGTTTTTCGCGGCATAGGTTATGTCATCTGCAACTGTATGAGCGGCTATTACTAAACAAATACAAAAACATTAAGTTATGTATGTCACCGTTACACAGTTGGGATTGCCGTAGCGTTGTGGATACTGTTTTGCTGGTGCTCGGTTGTTACATAGTTTCTCGTGTACTTACGTTCGCGGCACGGCCTTCAGCTACTTTTACACACAGAAAAACGTAAGTTTCGCACTTCGTTCATAATCCAAAACATTACGCCATCTTGCCATTAGCATGTGTTGCGAGAAATGTATCGCATGTTACAAGGACCCTATGAAAATTTTAGCGGAAGTTCTGACGACTTCTGCTCTTCGTTTATGTCTTTTTGCGTGTGTGTGCATTCTGTTATGTGTAGATCACTTTCGATATTAGTAGAGGTACAGTTTTTGTTCATTGGGTGTCTTGCGAAAGTGGAATGTGTGCTGTCACTTTTTAGGACTCTGTGTACTTCGTTCGGATATTTTTGATTGTTTCTCCTATGGGTTAGGCCTGATAGCAGTTACATGTGAGCTGGTATATTCCAGAATGCTGAATTTTTCTGAGATTCTTTTGTCTGGTCTCAGCCTTTTATGAACTATGTTGTTTGTTTAGAATGTTATTGGGATCCCTTGCTTTTTCAAGATGTTTCCAGTTCTATGTGATGTTTTATTACTGTATGTCAGTGTGTACCATATGTTTCCGTTTCCTGGAGTGATGTGGTCTGCTGTGTTGTCTGTGTGTTTGGCCTGTGGGTTTTCAGATTCTTTGCTTGTGCTTTTGAGTGGGTGGCCACTATTTTTATGTTTCATATTTACCTTGCTGTTGAGCTTGTTTATGATATCTGTTTTGTAGTCATTTTCAACAGCAATTTGTTTGATTGTAAATGGTTCAAATGGCTATGAGCACTATGGGACTTAACTGCTGTGGTCATCAGTCCCCTAGAACTTAGAACTACTTAAACCTAACCTAACCTAAGGACATCACACACATCCATGCCCGATGCAGGATTCGAACCTGTGACCGTAGCTGTCGCGTGGTTCCAGACTGTAGCGCTTAGAACCGTTCGGCCACTCCGGCCGGCTGTGTTTGATTATATTTAGTTCCTGTGTGTACTCTTCAGTTTAAGACGTGTTCTGTTTATCCTGTGGAGCATGGGTGCAAAGCTGGCATATTTACTGAATGTATGGTGGTTGGATGAGATATGGGTAGCAGTGGTTGTGGATGTGGGTTTTCTGAAGATGGAAAAATAATGTTGGTGCATGTTTCTTGTAACTGTAAGATTCAAGAAATTTTGATTCTCGTTTTTTTTTTTTTTCTTTCCTTTGTGAAGTGGGGCTGAGGTAGTACTGTGTTGATGTTACTGTGTAGCTCTTCAACTGTTTTGTGTTTCATCTATAAGACAAATGTCATCCTCGTATAGGTACCAGTCAATTATTTTGTACTCATCTTGTTTTAAAAAGTTGTTGAATATTGCGTTCTCTATACGATCCAAGAATATGCCTACTAATTTCCCACTGAGGGGATATCCCATGGCTAGCCCCTCTTTTTGTTGCTGAAAGTGAAGTAGTTTTTGTTATATCCTAGCCAGTAATGCCACCCACCCGAGCCCGCTGCCAAAAGGTTGGCAGCATCAAAGTCCGGACGCCGTCCGCATAAGCAGTTCACTACTGTGTTTCTGTATCTTCGTTAATAAAGATAAGTACCGACTTTTATTTAATCAGAGTGTTTGGGTTTTCATCTTTCTGTTCACTGTTCCAGCGGACCGGTCGGCCCGCTATTAAAAGTGTGGCGGTGACTTCGTAAGCCGTTTCTACAGCAAATTGTTTGTCGCTACGAACGCTGCCACAAAAGTTTTGTTCAGTGATTAGACTAAGAATGGATGAGATTTCATTTATTTGTCTTTCTGGGAATTTCTTGTACTTTAGCTGTTGTTCTATAGTGTTTATAGTTTCTTCTGTGAGTATGTGTGTGTACATGGATGTAATGTCAGAAGATACAAGTTTTGCTGTTGGGGGGATGTTCTTAATTTTCTCTATTATGTCTTCTGGTGTTTTGAAGCTTCTGTTGTTTGTGTACGTGTATGTTTTCTCTAGGAATGTGTACATGTGTCTCTCTGAAGTCCACCGCTGGCCTGACTAGAGTGAGAAGTTTGTGGACCTTTGGGAGGCCTGTTAAGAGTGGAGCTCTAGGACTCCTTTGTATCATTCTTTTTGTCTGGTTCTGTGTGAGGATGCGTGTGATGCTTTCTATTAATGCCTTTGGGTTCCTTTGATATCTTTATGGTGGATAATCACTTAGGTTGGTCATTTCATTCTATCCCAGAAGTTTTTCTGTTTATACCAACAACAACAGAAGAAAATTATTACATACAAGAAGCAATAGTGGAAGGGAAAAACGTAATAAACGAAGAAGCAACACTTTTCAACGATACAATCTTCACTGCTCTGAGAGAACTGACGCACGACACACAACAGAAAGCACACACTTGCAAAAGCACCACTCGCCCATCAGACAGAGACACATAAATGAGGAACGGAAGTCGTCAGAACTCGCGCTTAAATTTTCATAACCTTCTTGCAACGTGTGATACATTTCTCACGAGACGAGTTATGCATTATCGAAGAAGTGCGACGGTTATGATTTAAAAAACAAACAGTAGACATGTAATTACGTTTTGGACTGTTTTATAACTGTGCTATTTTCTGCATGTTTTAGATTGATGGCGATATTTGTCTCTGAAACTAACTTCGGCAAAGAATAAATAAATAAATGAACAACAAAAATATTTTGCATCAAGGCGGACCGACAATGCCCACATTGTTGTTCATATCCCGGTACTACAGTTGGTGTGAGAAGTGTCCGCAGAAGGAGGAGGACTGGGTTTGAGTGCCGGCCTGACACACAGTTTCCACCTGTCAGCAAGATTCAGGTTTCAGATTAGTGAGAAATAACGTCATTTCTGTTATCATTACAATTGTCGTAGTTATTTGTCGCTGTCATTGTTAGTTCGGAGACCGGTTTGATACCGCTCTCCATGCTACACTAACCTGTGCGAGCCGCTCCACTACTGCAGCCTGCATTCATCTGAACCTGTTTGCTGTACTCATCACTCGGTGTCCCTCTACAAGTTTTTCTCCCCACACTACTTCTCCATTACCAAACGGACGATTCGCTGACGTCCCAGGAGGTGTTCTGTCAACTGATCCCTTCTTTCAGTCAAGTTGTGGCATATTTTTTACTGTCTCTAATTCGATTCAGTATCTTCTCATTAATTAAACCATCTAAACACCTATTCTTCAGCAGTTTGCTCTAGCACTACATCTCAGTACCTCATATTCTCTTCTTGTGTCAGCTGCTTAGCATCCATGTTTCACTTCCATACAAGAATACACTCGTGACAAGTACCTTAAGAAATGACAGGCTAAAGGTCAAATTTATGTTAAACAGCGAAACAATTACTCTCTTCCAGAGATGTTTTCCAAGCCCTAGCCAGTCTGTATTTTATGTCCTGTCTACTTCGGCTGCAAACAATTATGTGGCTGCCTGAACAGGACAACTCATCTACTGCTTTAGAGTCTTCCTTCCTAATCTAATTACCCTTTTGAATGTGACAGGTCAACGTTTCAGGAGTCTTATTAGCTCGCTTAGTAAGAAATGGATATGTTGAGATGAATATCACTACTTAATACTCACGTCAAAAAATAGTTTGCATCACCTCGGTTCCGAGAGTTCCGGAACCTGTACAGAAAATTGGAATAGATATCAATATAAACATCATTTCCGCCCTTTTTATTGGTCAAGAAAACCACACGTTGCACGTTGTTCCACCATACAGCGAGACCTTCAGAGGTGATGGTCCAGATGCTGTACACACTGGTACCTCTAATACCCAGCGGCACGTCCTCTGGCATCGATACATGCCTGTATTCGTCGTGGCGTGCTATCCACAAGTTCTTCAAGGCACTGTTGGTCCAGATTGTCTCACTCCTCAACGGCGAATCGGCGTAGATCCCTCAGATTGGTTGGTGGGTCACGTACCGCGCTGCACGGTGTCGTGGTTCCAAAGATGGACTTCGCCACGGACGTCGGGGGTGAAGTTGCGCATTATGCAGCCGATTGCGCACAGTTTCAGTTGTAACAGGACGTCCTGTGGCTGCACGAAAAGCGTTATTCAACATAGTGGCGTTGCTGTCAGGGTTCCTCCGAGCCATAATCCGTAGGTAGCGGTTATCCACTGCAGTAGTAGCCCTTGGGCGGCCTGAGCGAGGCATGTGATTTGCAGTTCCTGTCTCTCTGTATCTCCTCCATGTCCGAACAACATCGCTTTGGTTCACTCCAAGAAGCCTGGACACTTCTCCTGTTCAGAGCCCTTCCTGGCACAAAGTAACAATGCGGACGCGACCGAACCGCGGTATTGACCGTATAGGCACGGTTGAACTACAGACAACACCAGCCGTGTACCTCCTTCCTGGTGGAACGACTGGAACTGTCGGATCCCTTCCGTCTAATAAGCGCTGCTCATGCACGGTTGTTTACGTCTTTGGGCGGGTTTAGTGACATCTCTGAACAGTCGAAGGGACTGTAACTGTGATACAATACCCACAGTCAACGTCTATCTTCAGCAGTTCTGGGCACTGGGGTGATGCAAAACTTTTTTCATGTGTGTATGACGGAGACATAACCATATTTGACAGAAAATGAAACTAAGTAAATGAATTATCGTTCGATGATCGACAGAGCATGAAACTAATATCACAACGGATTTTCCCAATGTTAAGCAGATGTTACGAATTTAATCACAACCCATCATATCTCAGCATAAGAACATGAATCCTAGTCCGTGATTATGTAAATAGTAGTTGCAGAACATCAGGAACGTTTTCCTTTATGACATTAAAATGTCATTATGTGGAAATGAGGAACTAAGATTTGAAATTGGTGTATGTCCAGTGAACAGTACACATATGCCTCTAACAGCAATAACAACACTTGGGTGGCGATCGTAAAACGATATGTCTTTTGTAGAAAGAAAGTAATCGACCGATTATGGTACACCATTTATGAGTGAAATTAAAAACGAACAAAGTGTGCTTGAAGTCGCCAACTACAAAGTTATTTGCCACCTGATGCTTATCATAGACGAATTAAGTGTTGGCTAAAAGTGTACAAAACGCAGAGCTTCTGGAAAGCATGAACTAATGTCATCAGACGAAATGCTATGCCTCCACTTAATTGAGCACAGAGGTCGCTTTGGAGGGCTGGATGTCGTGCTGTAGGGGAGGAACCAGGCGGTCACGTGACGCTCCACCGTTGACGTCAGTGGTGACGGTGAGGTGACAATCCGGTGTGTACGTGCCAGTCGCTCGCGTGGGATCAGGGCGGTCACCTGCGACGACGTGGAGATGTCGAAAAGTGGCAGAAAGGAATTTTTGCCTTTCGACATGTCCACGACCACACCACTAGTGAAGTTACACGATCTGTTGGTCTATCAATGTGGACTGTCCAAGTATCTGCAACGAATGGTGAACCACTCGTAGTGATGTGAGGCAGTGGCGTAAAAAGATCCCAGCCGACAGGGCTGTTGACGAGTGTCACTCCAAGTGACTGGCGATCGGTTTCAAACGAGACGCAAATTGCCAATGCCTGGCAAAGCAGCTCCATCTGAACCAGCTGCCTAGCAGTCGTTCGGAAGGCGGCTGCACAGACTCGACATTTGGAGTCAGCGGCCGTCGCTCACACAGACATACACAGCTGCGCGTCTTGCGTGGGCCAAACCACACAGAGACGGACAGTCGCTGGGTGGAGGTACGTCACGCGAGTCGCGCGATTTCGCCTCTTCTGAAATTATGGAGGTGGCGATGGGACCGACGGCCTATAGAGGATGCAGTTCAAGCCACTGGTGGTTCCATGGTGTCATACGGGTGTTTCTGTCGCCGTGACTTGGATTCAGTCGCCAAGGTTAATGTGTACCTGAACCAGCACGTTTATTACAACATTGTCGGTGACGAAGTGTTGCCCTATTCTCTGGACGCTTGCGTTGAAGAAGATGACACACACAGTCGTGTTCCCAGGGCTGCGTGCATACACTCCCGGTTTCACGAACACTCAGGCGCCCTACGGCACATCGAGGCGACCACTAGAGAACCCGGTCTCAGAGCCGCAGACGTTGTACGGTACTGTCTGGAACAGCAGCTGAGACGTGGCAGCCGACATCCCCACACACTGGTAGCTCTGAGGGGATCTGATGCAGCAGTGGGAGGCCTCGGGCAGATGCTGCGTATCTGAAGAAACTTCCGGAACTCTCTTCCCCGCCGAGTTGACGAAGTCTTCGAGGCTAGAGGCGGTAATACCGTGATGCCATTTCATGATCCTTCAAGCAAAAGTTGGCTTGAATGTGACTGTCTTACTATAAGTTAATGATGTATGGAAAGAATGGGAGTCATGCACCAGCTAGTTGTACTTCACAAGTTTATTCGAATCCTTACCTAGGTTTAAACAGATATAAGCATTTCTTCCTTGGAAGAAGTAGTAACGTGTGTAAACTTATTGTGTGAAAAGAGAAAACAGGTCATAAAGCTCAGTCAACACTAAGATGACCCATATAAATGCTAAGGTATAGCCACGTGGCTCAATGAACAGTGAAGCAAGGTAAAAGTGTGAATAAACATCTGACGTGCCACTGGTTGGCTGTTCGATTCCTATGGCTTCCATAATTTTACTGTTTCTGACTGCTGCCATGTTAGAGATTTTAATTACGTATATACAGCAAATGTTGTTGAGTATTACTGTAATCTGGTGGTGCAGGGTGTTGGCTCTATAATTGCTTGTTTCGAAAAGTAATTAATTTAGCGACTTGCAGTGTTTATTGTTCACTTTTGAACTAATTTACAACTAACAACGCTATCGAGCTACAGCTGTTGTCATCTCAAACGACACTGTACTTTTATTGATTTTTGATAATACGGTTGGGAAATAGGAATATAAATTCAATTTTACTAAGGCTAGCAGTCTCGATCGCAAAAGCTTTTGTTGTCAGTTGCTGCTTTCAGTCTTTGACTGTCATCATCAGATGATTTACTGTCTGCTGTAGCGATATGCGGAGACAGCGAGCAGAGAGAGACGTATGTCACGAGGCACATTCCATTGACTGCTCGGTGGAAAGTGTCAACAGAAGAGGCGGCGGCAGAAGGTATTAGCGCGCTTCCTCTTTGGGTCACAAATGTGCGCTTATTGGCTGATAGTTAGTATCGCAAAATAGGAAAAGTAGGTGACAGTATTGAGAATAAATTTAAGGAGAGGAGAAAGAATTAGTTGTACAGTTAGTAGTAATGGCATCGAGTGGTCCACATACCGCGGTACAGAGCAGGAGTCGATACAGTCGTCAGCCATCCGGCAGTCGAGCTCGTCGAGGAGTTTCAAGGATTCGCGCCACGTGAGGCGGCTGAGCTGCGCCAGGGCGCCGGCGCACCCCCCTCCCTCCTCCGCTCCACCTGCTGGCGGCGGCGGCAGTCCGGAGTCCAAGATGCGGTCTGCCAGGCGCTGCACAGCTGACCACGCGGGGGACGGCTGCTCCGGGCTGTCGCACGTTGCGAACCCCGGTGACCAATCTGCAAAACGCTCTTCAGTCACCTCGAGGTCTGCACTCACTCACGAGCTTCCATAGGCTACTCATATGCACATCAGTACTAGCAGTTCCTGAAAGTGAAACACTAAGAGAGCTGCAGCGAACGATAATCGACACGGCGTGAGGCGTGCTGCACACTTTTACAAGCAAAAGGTCAACAAGTCAGCCGACTGTCAGCACGGCGGCCACTGCTGCGGCTCCCCTTGACGAGGAAGCGGGCAGAGCTGCGCCGACAGTACAACACTGGACACTGTGCCGTCATTCCGTATGAGCCCAAGTTCTGACTGCAGCATCGGTGTGGACGATCCGTGCATCGAGGCCCTGAGCAGAGCGGAGAATGACACGTTGCACTCTCGCCCATCTCACGGGGAGCCACTCGGTATACAATACGTAATTGGTTACATTGATCGCAGCTGTTACATTTCTGAGTCCTTGAGACAGCTCGCTTGCGATATTTTCGACATCCTTTCAACAAAATAATTTAATGTCGCATGTCAGCCATGCTGTTCTGCCCAAGCTTGACAGAGTTAGCACCGCTACCACAGGAACGTGCGATGTACCTGGCTAGGCGCAGACAGTAATATTTAAGTCGAAATCACACTTATCGTTAACTGGTTTGATTGGCGAGATTGGGAATAAGACACATGGACCTGTGCTCATAGATCTTTGCAGAACGCCAGAGCAGATACAGTCTTACGTTGGTGTCAGAGGTCAGAGGCTGGTGCGGGGCTGGAGAGGAGACTCCAGGCTGGCCGAGAGGCACCTGGGCTGGAGGCGGCAGGGTGCTCCTGACGCCACCCTTCGCTGGAGCGCCAGCCGGTGGCAGCCTTTCCTGTTGACTTCACATCTCCAGTCCAGGCTGGGCCGCGAATGGTGACTCCAGGCATTCTGTACTCTCATCTCCTGGAGCGCCGCACACTTAGCCTGTCTCATCACAGTCTACCTGCCAAGTACTGCGTCACAGTCAAATAACCGCAGCCTGAAAAGCTGGAATTCCCAATGATGTAATCGGCATGCCACTCTCCTCTCGCTTTAATCTCTGGTATCCGCCTCTGAGCTGTATATTCCTCTTAGCTGTAGCCGTGTTTACCTGGGGTATCTCGTTAGGTAAGTAGCAGAGGCGCTGCCATTCGTTGTTCTGTACACTTCCGAGGCCGTAGCAGCACTTCTGTCCCCTTGTACTTGTGTGCGAACGTTCAGCGCTTACGGAGCAGGGAGGAAACAAATGTAATAGCTAAGTACTCATCAAATGTTGAGATCATTTTAGAAATAATCGAACTGAAATTGTCGACCGATATGCAAGTGCGGTTGACATACGGTTCCTCGCCGCAGATAAAGCAGCAATGAAGGCACTGAGTGGCAGAGAGTGGCTTTGCACTAAAAAGCGCTGATCTGTTCTCACCTGCCAGAAAGTTTATGGCATAGTGTCTGGACACACAAAAGATATTCTGCCTGCTCATTCCCTCACGAGGGATTCACGTCTTTTTGAGCAAATGCGTGACAAAACCCTCAGTGAATTAGACTGCAAAATGAAGCAAAAGGAAAGAAGAAAGCGTAATGTCTCTGTGAAGGAACAGACGGTTAGCCCGCGCAGCTACACTCGTCAGAACCGCTTCGCTAAGGCAGCCCAGCTGAGGCTACCTCGGCGGTGAGCTGACCTCGCCGGTAAACATTCTGAAAGTTCCGTACCTGCCCAGTGAGACTGCTAATTCTGACGACGTCTCTCGCCGTCGGTGTGGCTACCGGGCTGTAAACATACAAACAGTCGCTTCTGATGGGACTGCGGGCAGCTGCTACTGTTAACCGAAAAATCGGGATGCCATTGCGGTATGTCTATTGTAATTAACCACTGCGAACGTTCGAGTAATGCACACCTGATATCAATGAACGTAACTGAGTCGTACAGGGGGAAGTCCACGCTGCTGGCACAACACGGAGACCTCCGCCTCGTCGTGTCTGAGGGCCGACTGACTCACTTGGCGCTCTCCGTATCGTAGGATCTATTCTCGCGAGAGCCTGTCCCTGTCAACTGTGCAGCGATACTTGAAGCTTCCCGTACTGGAATAATGCCTCAGTTACGGCCAATGACTGAGGGACTTTCCCTGACAATCACTGTAACGAAAGGAATATACTCCTATTGTGATTAAGCGAAAGTGTATTTACGGCCGACTGGCGCGCCTCCTCCACGACTCCCCGACCTGTGTGTCTGGCTGCAGGCAGGCCGGCCTCCCACGCAGCGGGCCACGGCCCCCACCCCCGCACTGGGCGACTCGCGCCGCGGGCCGCTCGCGTTCTCCGGCTGTGGGAACACACTCCAGCCGCAGGCTGGAACCTCTAAAGTCTGGAAACTCTACAACCCCAGAAAAGAGCTGGTTGTGCAAATTACAAACGTGTGCAACTAAACAATCGCCCTTCAATTTTGCCTCGTATGAGGTCGTTTTATCTGCATTTTCAGTTTTTATCGTATGATAAATTTTAAGTTGTTCAGATAGCATGCGTATGTCTGAAAGCATTACGCGGGGACTACTAAGGTTCATTTTGTCCTCTGAACCTCCGCGAGTAAGTTTATGGGCGTTCCTTCAGCAGAGAGGGCCGCTGGGAAAGCTCGCCAGCAATACATCGGCGGAAAAAAATTGCAGCACAAAAAATATAATTACTGTAGAGTAATGAAATTGCGAGAGTACATCTCCCTAGGTGACACAGCTTAAAGCTTAGAAGAGAACTGTGAAATACAAAAGCCGCTACCTCAGCTCGAAGTAAAGCAAAGGTGAAAAAGCTGAAGTAAGGCATCCTGCAGCTCTTTTAATGTAAATGTTTGTAAAAGTAACATTTGGATTTCCTGGTCAACTCCTGCGAATAACCTATTTTATTTTCCGTGTATGCTGTAAGCTACGGGTAAAGACACAAGCTGGACATGCACTTGCATGTCAGATGTGACAGCATTCGGCGCCCCACATGTTGCCCACGATGCTAACACAACACTGGCTGATGATGGCAACAGGGGGAGGGACTGGAGCTGTCAAATGATGTCGACAGCACGAGGCTACGGAGCGTAGCTGAACTGCTTAGTTGACGAGTAACTCACGACAGTGCTACAGTGCTAGTGGTGTTGTTACAAAGCAGAGCAATGGCGCCGATAAACAAAGCAAACATTGCGTTATATCTTCAGAAACAGTAGCCAAAGTCGAGATTTGATCAGAAAGGAACTCAAGAAATTTCGCTGAGTGTGAAAGAAGTGGCGCATGAGTCAGTGGAATGCGTGGTGTCGTGCGAACGATGTACAAGAGGAGTGCAGTGATGGCGATACGTGCACGGCACTAGAAAGTTGTACTGCAACAGGTGTGCTGTACTTCATCGTCGCTGTCGGACAGAGGGCCGCAGCTCCCGTTTCCAGTCACACGTAGTGAAGGACAGTCGTTGTCCAAGGAGCGGATACTAAACATCATTACGTACTTGGAAAATTGCAGACAGCATAGCAAAAGAACAATTACGAACATATTTTGAACAAGTGTGCAGAAATATGACCGTTAGTGTGTAACGAAAACTACAGACATTCATCGGAGGACAAGGCTCGCTTGCGCGTTTCAAGGATGCTCGACATACATTACAGAGATTTCAAAAGAAGCAGTGGATGCTTGCATGACGTCAAATAGTGCTACAGAAGTGTGAGACGTGAGATAATGAAATTTCGAAGAAGGCGTCAACTTGACGATGCACTACAAACTACAGGATCGACCGAAATATTTATAGATGAGATAAGCAAATTTGCCCCGTCGTTAAGGAATTTGTTTTCAACTGCAGCCAATCGGCATTTGAAGAGGAAACGTACATGAAAGGGACCCTGGAAATTAGAGGTACCAAGAGAGATCAATCAAGATCATCTATTATCAATTTGCATTCGTATACAGTTATGCCGACTGATTAACCAGATGGTAAAATGGCTGGAACGCTATTTATTCCTCTGCGTCCTTTGATTCTTTCTCGTGTGTGTAATTTTGGCAGGGGCCGTAGGGAATATTTACGTCACAGCAAACAAGAGTGGGAGAACAGACGTAAGAGAACTACAGCTATTGTATGATCACTGCTTTTGGCCAATAGCTCGTCAAAATAGGTGTTTTTTCTTGATTCCTAGGCCGCGCATAGAAATCATACTCCTAAAGAACAAGCTACCGCTCCTGGAAAGTGTGTGACATAGCAGTTCGTACCACCTGGAACCACCAGATGAATTCTACCTCCAGATGTCTGTCTTTTCTGTGCGTATGAAACATTTTATAACACTACCTGCAGCAACCCCTTAGAGGACAGCCAGTTTTACGATAAGCTCCACGACAGGCTGTTTCGCATTCGGTTGCACGCCATCACTTTCCTTCAGTTCTCGTCACCCTGTTACACCAATGTCATTTGTATACGTATTCCTTAAGAGCGGATACCTGGCTGAGCGTCCTCATAATAAACGTAGTCCTTCACTGTCAGGCAGAAAACGTATAATTTTTAATAACAGCATATGTAAGCCAAGCCGCCTGTGAGTGTTTGATAAGTGGACTGTGCATAACGTCTTATGAATCCGTACAGCACGAAAGAGCACTTACCGGAACGGTCACAGTACTGCAACCATAGCAGAAGTTCACCGTCACTGAGCTCGGAGCTTTTGTCCATGTGCCGGATGTGCCGGCAGACGCAGTCCAGCACCGATGTCCCGTTTGCTGCAAGCAGAGCTGCCACTGTGGCAATTACGGCCGCCGGCTGCATTGTCCGCTGTCGACACTGGGGAGCAAACAGAAGCAGTGCGCGCCGCAGGGAGCGCGCGCTCAATATGACGGCGGGCGCAGCGGAAGTCTGCCGCAGGACGGCCAAACCACGGGAAGCGTGGCGTGACGCCTCTCATCCGGATGACCGCCGTATTCCTGTCTGCCTGGTGAGAGTTCACGAAAGTCGTCGACTAAAACAAACGTTGTATCTGCCTTCCCCAAGGAAGTGTTGTAATCATTGTGCTGTTCCTAATCTATAAAAACGATTTAGGAGGCAATCTGAGCAGCCATTGTGTGCAGATGATGCTGTCTTTTACCATCTAGTAAAGTCATCAGAAGATCAAAGCAATAGCAAAATGATTTAGAGAGTGTACCGGTGCGGTGCGTAAAGTGGCACTTGATTCTAAATAATGAAAAGTGTTATGTCATCCACAGGAGAACTAGAAGGAATCCGTTAAATTTCTTTTACACGATGAGTCACACAAATCGAAAGGGTGCCGTTTCAGCTAAATGCCAAGGTATTACAATTAGGGCCAACTTAAATAGGAACGATCAAATAGAAAATCTTGTAGGGAAGACTGTGTTTTGTTTGCAGAACACCTAGACAAAGCGACAAGCCCACTAAAGAGACTTTCACTTAGTGATGCTAGAAGAACCCTCCGCCACACACCGCCGGGTGTCACGCGGAGTACTGGTGTAGATGCAGATGTACATCTACAACTCCGCACATACTCCGTAAGTCGCAATATGGTGCATGGTGGAAGTTGCCTTGCACCATCCCTAGTCATTTTCTTTCCTGTTACGCTCGTAAATACAGAGAGGGAAAAGCGACTCTCTTTATGCCTCCATCATCATCAGTTTTTTGCTATATTAGCAGGTCTTTGCCTCTCCATTTTCTGCGATCCATTGCCTCCTTCTTACAGCTGCGGTATGTTGTACCGTCCATTACGTCATCCAGTATCTGAAATCTCCTCCTTCCTCGGTTCCTTTTCCTTTCTACATAACCTTCTACACATGTTTTTATCAGTCCGTCATTCTTTATTAATATATGCCCAATCCAATTTCTTTTTCTTCTCTTTATTACATCTAGCAACTGTCTTTCCTCTCCCACTCATCTCAATACCTCTTCATTTATTACTCTGTCCATCCAACTTATTCTTTCCATACTCCGCCATGTCCACATCTCAGAAGCCTCCAGCCTTTCTCGGTCTTTATTCCTCAAAACTCATGTTTCAGGCCATACAGAAGAACACTCAATACAAAACATTTGATCTTTTCCTCAGTTCTCTGTCCACACTGCTGCAGAAAACTCTCCTTTTCTTATAAAATGCCTCTTTTACCATTGCTATCCTTGTTTTCATTTCTGTGGTGCACTTCCAGTCGGTGTCTATCCTTCTTCCAAGATACTTAAAATTTAGCACCTGTTCTAATATTTCTCCATTCAGCACAATTTTTATTTCTTTATTTTCTCCTAGTGCCAATACTTTTGTTTCCTTTGTGTTAATTTTCATTCCATAATGGCGTCAATGGTGTCCACTAAATCCTGTAATTGTTTTTCCCCTGTGGCTAGAAGAACCATGTCATCAGCAAACCTCAAACACCCTACTCTTCTTCAATTTCTACTTCTTTGTCATCTAATGTGCATTGGGCAATCATATTTTCCAAGTAGAGATTGAAAACGTTAGGTGATAGACAGCATCCTTGTCTTACTCCTTTTCCTAGTCCGATCCAGTTTGTACTTTCTCCTCTCATTTTAAGTGAGGCTTTTTGATTAAGATATAATGAGTCGCCTGGTTTTACAGTCCACTTTCTTTTCTCTCATTACAGTCGCCAGCTTGTCCCAAGCCACATTGACAAATGCCTTTTCTAGATCGGTGAAGCACATTTAGAGGTCTCTTCCTTTTTCAATAAACCTTTCTCCCAAGAGTCGTAGGAGCCCCACTCCATCTCTGGTGTCCGTATTCCGTCTAAAGCCAAACTGCTCCTCGCCAAGATTCTCCTCCATTAATTTTTAAAGTCTCTTATTAACTATTCTTAACATCATTTTGGCTGCATGTGAAATGAGGCTGATTGTCCCGTGCTCACTGCATTTCTTGATTCCTTGTTTTTTTCGGTAATGGAATCATTTGTTTTGTCAGAAAGTCCTCAGGCCATTCACCACTGTCACATATTTTATTCATAACCTCAATGTTTCCCCTATTTCATCTTGTTTCTAGCATTTTAATATTTCTCTCCGTATCTGTACCTACTGCTTTACCATTTTTCATTGCAGTTATGCCAGACATTACTTCTTCCATTATGATGATTGGGCCATCCTTTCTGGTCATCATTTACACTGCTGAGTAATTCAAGTTCCACAGTTTCTGGTTTGCGATCTGTGTCATATAGCTCTTTTAGATATTCTTCCCATCGCTGGAGGACATCGTCACGATCTTTGTACCCTACCTCTTCGTCTTTACTCAAAATTTCCATAGTAGCACTTCCTGCTCTGTTTTAATCCCATATCATAGTCTTTACTCTGTTGTACAGTAAGTCGTATCTTCCCTTCCTGTCCAGTTCTTCGATTGCATTACATTCCTCTTAGCCATTTTTTCCTAGCCTGCTCTGTTTCTCTTTGCAGTTCATTATTTAACCTTCGGTACATCTTTCTTGCATCTTCAGTGTTCTTGTTTTTAAATTTTCTTCTCTCCTCCACATTCGAAATCATTTCTTGTGTGACCTATCGTTTCTTTTCCCTTTTCCCTTTTACATATCCTATATTTTGATGTTCTGTTTTAATGATTTCTTCTTTCAGCATATTCCAGTACTCGTTGACATTATCAGGTGGTTCTTTGTCTCTTAATGTGTTTAGAAACTCAAGTGACAGCATTTCTGTAATTCGCTCTTTGTTGGATCTTATCTTCTCTAGATCCAACTTCTTCACCATGACTCCACAGACACCCAAATTTCTCTGTTAGTGCTCCTTAAGCGAAATGGACGTTGACGTCAGTGAAATCGTTCTGCAGTCAGCTTCTAATGTCGGTTCTCTAAACTTCCTCTATAATTTTCCTAGAAATAATATCGTGTTCGCTACAGGGGTTCCTATTTTCGTTCACAAACCACCTCCATAACACTAGCATGTTGTTCGATCCTGGAGGTAACAACTCTGGCTGCACAGTTAAATTGCTTCGACGTCTTTCCTTTATAAGACCTTGCGCGGATCCAAAACACTCAAACAGTGCTCAAGAACGGATTGTACTAGTGTCCTATATTCTGTCTTCTACAAATGAACCGTTCTTTCCTGAAATTCTCCTGCTCGAAGTCGAGCATTCACCTTCTCCGCTGCACCCTTACATGCTCATTTCATTTCACATTCCTTTGCAACGTCACACCTAGATATTTCATCGACGTGAATGTCAAGTAGCGCGCTGCTAATTCTGTATTCGAATATTTCTACATTTAGTTCTAACTATAATACATCTTACCAACTAGAAATTTTGCTTAAGTCATCTTGTACCATCCCACAGTCACTCAACACTTAGACGTCCCTGTACACCACAGCATCATCAGCTCATCCTGTCTGTCAGATTACGTTCCGCCGCACTCCTGGCGATACCTTTGTCTCTCATGAACACTCGCTGTCGAGTGCAAAGTAAGGGGTTCTGCTATTATGAAATTTGCGTTCCACTCCCATATCTAGAAATCTTCTCTGCGTTCATCCGTTAAGAGACTGCACGAGCGAAATCGCTGCCTCAGGATCTGTCAGTACTTTTCTTCTGGTGTCATATTACAGCAGACACATATCCCTATGTCGCCTTCCCATCCACTCACCCTTCCCTCCCCTCTCCAATCCCCCTACATTCCCCTCCCCGACACTGTTCTCGCCCAATAAAGATCATTTCAGGTCTGTATAAAGTAGTGAAAAGAACGTCACAAAGTGCAGTCAGCAGGGATGGGCCGAAAAACCAAACATACTCGACAATACCTATGTATTTTTACACCAGGCCAATGAACTCCAGCTGGAATGCAGCAACAAGCCACAGAGTATCTTCCAGATTTATCAGACCTGCGGTCTTTCAACTATTTCACACAGAGATCAGAAGTTCCTCAAGTCGGCAAGTCTCAGTTAAGTTGCAGAAGTGTACTGTTTTTCACCAACACATATACTGTGGCTGTTAGTCTATCTAAAAGCGTCAGTGCAGGTCCAGAAATGGAAAACTTTCGACGTGTTTTTGGCATCACAGGACTATCTGTGCAGCATGAGGGAGTATACAAAGAAGTAGATGACAACAGAGTGTGGTGCATTACAATCACCAACTGACTTTAAAATGTATGGGAGGAGGGTTTCAACAGTGCATATGTACAGGGAAGCTATGACTGAATCAACTTCAGGGGATATGCGCATTTAAATAAAACATTCGAGTGTGGGGAATTTGGATGATTTATACTGCATCTTAGCGACTGCTACAGACAGACTGAGGTGCTGGTATCTGAATGTAAGAGGAGCAGTGTATAAATGCGTGTATTCTCGCTGTACCAGTCGGACTTTACAATGGACATGAATGGATGCAGATGATGAAACAGGATGCTTATGTACGTGTCACCTATCAGAATTGTATATAGACATACCAGGAGTCCCATGTCACTGCAACTGAAAACGCTCCACACCATTCCTGAGCCTCCAGCCTCTCGAACGGTCGGTCCCCTGCTGACATGTATTCATGAGGTTGTCTCCATACTCTTAAATAGTCTTGTTTGAGGCACACCTCAATGTCCTAACGGATTATCAGAAAAAATTACATAACTTTTGGCGCCAGAGGTAACTCCATGTTAATGTCTCGTTTGTAATCTGTGTCTAGAAATAGGCCATGGAAAATCGCGGAGGTAATTATAATTAAGTAAGTCCGATAGATCTAGCTGGTTGCTGGCTGTTCTGTTAAAAGCCTTTGAAAAGCTGGCTGGCGTCAAACTGTCGTCTCACCGGCTTCTGAGCGGTACAAACTACTGGCAGCTCGCTTTCCGTGGAGGAAAGGCCACTAAGAATGCCGCAAATGCAGTACAACAACTTGTCTGTGCAGCCGCGTGAAAACACGTGGTGGGTGCCTCGGTGGCTGACGGCAGCTGACGGTAGCGGCCGGCGCTGTCCTCTCAGGCAGTGGGGGCTGAGCGCTCACTGCCGAGGTAGCCGCCACGGCTGCGGCATCGTGCTAAGCGTCCTGGAAGACCGGCGCGAGTTAACCGAGCTATCAGTGACTCCAGCGAAGGCTGCACTTTCTTCCTTTTGCGAGCCTGCATTTGCACAGCCAGGGTCCGCCGTCTGATAACTTTCTGCGGACCTCAGTGCTCCACTCAGTGCACTCGGCCCCCGCCTCACCGCGGTGTCTGGCTGCGCAGCTGACGTCACGGGCAGCGCTGCCCGTGCACTGCCGCGTGAAGGTCTTTTGTCATTTTTTTGTATAAGATACAGTTGTAATCACTTCTCGAAATTATAATACATCAAATTTACAAATATAAAATTATAAAATTTTTAACTTTTGAGAAGAGAAAAAAAGCAAAGTGGGAATGATTGGTAGTTGTGGCCTCAACAACGCTGCTGAGGAACGCGGTCTCAGATCGTGTCCTCGAGCCCGACTTCCCTGGGCAGCGCCTCCCATTATTAGTTTATCACATGAGATGTTTCACAAAATGTCACGAGACCTGTCATCTGTGGCATAGCTGTTCTAATGTCTAAATGTAGTCCTGGGAAGATAGAAAAGACGATAGAAAGAAGCACAGAATGTGGCGAGGTATCCAGAATTACTTACCCTCCAAGGTCAGCTTGATGGTATTACTTCCAGTAATAAACATCCACCAGTTTACCCATTGCTAACAAACCACATTGGAGAACGTAGTTCATGTTTTTCATTTCAATTGATCACACAGCACTAAGCAAACTTTCCACAGCCAACAACTCCCACTTGTTCCACAGGGTGGAAACAAACCAAAGAGTGTGGCTAAGGCTAATGTTCAAAGATTTACCGTTTGGACGGAGCTTATCTTTGGTCAACAGTAGCATTCTAGAAAATTGCTAAAAAGAAAGAGTGTGTCAAAAAGGACTTTGTAGCTTTGGAATGATACAGAAATATATTGAAAAATCTTACAGAGTCGGTTGATGTGTTATTTAGTAGCAAAGAAGCTCAAGTTTCACATAAAAGTGTCATTTCGTTTCGATGTTACTACCATCTATGATGCGGGACACATCCCACTGGTAGTCAACTTCCCCTTCCCACATTGCGGCAAATCGGGCGAAACTTCAGCAACGGCAGTGTAGATTAAATTTTACAGGTCGGCCGAATTGTTTGCTACGGGAGGAACATACGCAAGGTCTTTAATGAAACCACAGGACAGTTATTGCAGAGTTCGTTTCATGGTACCAGGACACACAGCGGGCACGCTCCACACCAGTGAAAGCAGCCATCTTAACTGTGCACAACGCTGGCGTTCCTAGTGGTGGACAATACATTTCTATATCATTCTAAAGTTGCAAATTCCTTTTTCATTCGCCCTGTACATCTCTATTTGGATTACATTCATTATAATTAAAGTCACCTATTGGATTACCTGGCACAGAGAGAGTCTTGTAGAAGACTCTCTATAGCTTTAAATGATGAAGTGTTCTGATTCGAAAACTTTATTTGCCGAAATCGCAATTGATCCTACAGTGATGACTAGTTTCGGCAAATTTGAACTGCCATTTTTTTAATATTCTTCCTTAATACTTATTAATTATAACCTAGACGTCTGAGCTTGTAACCCCACACCCTATATGAGTTGCAAACCATTGTCGCCACATCAGTAGTAGAGCTATAACAAGCCTACAGGGCTTCCACGGACATTTCTGTGTGAAGTTATCTATTATAACTACAAGTTACTCGTGATTTAATGTCTATGGCGAGCGTGGACTAGAGGTGGAAGATGGACGCTGATGATCTCATAGTATAGGATTATTGTCTGCAAATGTTGCCGCTCATGGTTGCTAATACACTGCCAGAAAAAAAATTGGAGCTTTTGGAGGTTAATAGGTCACTCAAGATTTATTGTTGCAACACTGCATATGGAGTACATGAAGTGGTAACACATACAGACGATTAGCACACACGGTTGGACGAAGCAGGCATCGACCCAACCTGAGACATCCATATTAGCAAGTGGCGTAGCCAATACGGGCGGCAACACAGGCGCTGACTCTGTCATCGAGTCAATAGTATGGGTGGCGAATACAGCCCTGGGATACGTGATGTCACGTCGTTGTGTAAGAGTCCTCGCTTGACACGCCGCACCTGTCACTTGTCGTCCCATCATAGCCCACACCTGCTGCACTGGAGAGGAGTCCAGAGATCGTACCAGCCAGGGAAGTTGCCACACGTCTTGCAGGGCACATTGAGCTCGATGAGCAGTATGTGGGCGAGCATTATCCTCTTGGAACAACACACCATCTTCCTGTTACAAGAAAAGCAAAAGAGCAGGTTTAACAACATTCTGCATGTCCTCTCCAGGAACGGCACAGTAAGGCCATTATGTTTCGGAAGAGTACACTCTTTGAGGTAGCACTCACCAGCTCTTCGTCATATGCACAAACCACCGTCACTTGGATGCAGGCAGTATCTGCTGCCGTCGCTGAAGACCAGGGCGCGCCATTACTTCTTCCAGCTGAAAGAAGCCCTGGCGGCACCAGTCGATGCTGTGGTGTGGGTGGGAGAGGAGTTAGAAGTGTGGGTGCCCATAGTGTCATTGCTAATAGGTGGCTCGCAACAGTTTGTGTTGAGGTGTCTGGTCTCACGAGCTCTGTTACCTGTGCTGTGGTAGCTATACGCCCTGTCGCCGCTGCCCCTGGAATAAGACGATTCTGGCGGGCGTCAGGGCTGCGTGGGCGTGCAGGAGCTCGTCTGCGAATGCGAGAGTGATCACGTGACCACTGACAGCATCACAGAGTGGCGCAGCACGTGCAGCTTATGCGGCAGTTCTGTAAAAGGACGACAATTTGACCCCTTCCAGATGTACGAATATATGAAATGGTTATGAATATGATCAGGGATAAATTGAGTTTTGTGAAAAGAATATAAGATTTTTGGTTGCTTGATATTACGAAACATCCTGGTCTGGTAAAAAAGCAAGAGATTGTCAACAGACAGTCAGGCAGAAATTATCTAGCTGACTAGTTAGATTCATGGTTGACTCTAGAGGAAACATTTGGACTCCATAACGAAAATGTCTGACCCTGATTTGTCGTATGAACATTGTAATGAAAATATTGGTTTTGATTTCTGGAAGAGCATTAGTTTGACTTTTCCGTCTTTCATAGGTACTGAATTCGGTGTTCAGTAACTTTCATCAAGTGAACAGCGTCGATACAGTATTGCAAAGTTTAAAAGACGCGGCGGAACGGCATTTAAGTATGACTGATACTATCTTCCAGAAGGAAAGAAATGATAGCTGTTCAGATATTTAGTCTCAATAGTGGGTTTATAGGTGAATGCAGTGTTAATTTCACCTCATATCCCTACTGTATTAGTGAAGGAGCTGAGCTGTTCCACTGCCAGCTGCTGCGGTCTCCCAGTGGCAGAGCGGTCGGCGCCGGGGCGTCGCTCCGCCCCCGCACGGCGGCAGCAGAGGCCGGCGCTGCAGCTGGTGAGGCGCTGCGGCCGCCCCCGCCTGCCTCAGTCAGCACAGCACTGCAGCCGGAGCAGTCCCACGTCGAACGGCGGCCTATAGAGCTCTGTACACTGGCGTCAGTGTTGGGTTATTCGCGTGTGCAAACCGGAGTGACGTGAATAACACAGGCGGTGTACGCCGAAATGCTACATCCGCGTTGACGATTTGTTCACCTGATTGTTCCGTGAACTTGTGTCTCTGATCCTACTGGTGAACGTAATACAGTACTACGCTCGCTAGAAGTGTTCTTTGATGAGAACTAATACCTATCATAGCGTGGTACACAGAATACGCTGGAGTATAGTGAACACGGCTGCTTGTTAATCACTGACCCTGTATCAGCTGAAACAAAGAATAGCCGGTGCCCACTGTGATTTCTTGACAAGGCCAGTATTTGTAAGCTGTTCAGTTACAGACACGTTTGCTGGATGTACGAGTACGGTGTGGATGACTGATTTGATCATTTCTGACACAATATAACTTTCACTGCTCCAAGTTATTCGTTCTTTTGAGAATAAAAGTTGTTCTAGAATGTGTTGAGCATTTTTGTCTTATAACGCAGCTTCAATATATTTACTGTTAAATGGTGGACGTCTATTAGTACGTTTTTGACCCTGCCGGTTGCAAGCCTCGTCAATGCGAATGCGCGACATGTGTGGGCGACATGTTTACACAGGCGGGTTTTCTGCCAGATGTGAAGACACACTTCCGTTGTGGAAACTATTAAAAGCATATCGCATTGAAGCCCGGCAAAATTTTGACTTTCAGTAAAACATCGCCATTCTTGGTGATACTGTCCTTTTTTTAAGTCATTTCTCTCGTTTCTTCTTCAACAGTGGCTGTTTTGTGTGCCAAGGGAGAATAGAGCCGTGACTTACTAACATGTTTGGTATAAATCTGTCCATTAGTGGGAAGCTACTGTCGCAGGATCGCGATTTCTCGCCTCCAAGTCGTATTTGCGTAAGTGGAGCTTTGCGGATGTGCGCCAGCACGCTTTTACATGTGTGTGTGTGTGTGTGTGTGTGTGTGTGTGTGTGTGTGTGTGTGTGTGTGTGTGGGAAGTGCGTCATGTTCTCGCTGTGACAGTATGCAGCCAGCAGTCAGCGGGCAGCTAACATCCCGTTTGCGGTCTGAGCCGCTTCCCACTTCCGCCAGCCCGGCTGTGGGCGTCACAGCAACACAGGGCGAGGGAGGCCAGTGAGCGACACGGGCCGAGTCCACACAGTAGGGGGCCTGGCGTACGGACCGACCCAAACTCACTGTAGTGATGACACGTGGCAGCTCACTTACCGGTACGTCGATAAGCAGTACAGAAAACGTAAAATAAAATTCAGAATTTCTATCGTCGTGCAGGAGCAGTGAGTTTGAAGGTGCCGCACACTTTTGAATCGGCACCTTCCAAAACGTTGAATCCGTTGTCCTTGCCATGCCGCCACTGCGCCCTCTGCCATCTAGACTTAAACTATGGCCAGCCGGTGTGGCCGACCGGTTCTAGGCGCTTCAGTCTGGAATCACGCGACTGCTATGGTCGCAGGTTCGAATCCAGCCTCGAGCTTGGATGTGTGTGATGTCCTTAGATTAGTTAGCTTTAAGTAGTTCTATGTTCTGGGGGACTGATGACCTCAGATGTTAAGTCCCATAGTGCTCAGAGCCATTTTGAACCTAAATGTACGGCCTGACACGCTGTGTCTCTTACATGATGCGAGTCTCACCATGGCTTCATGCCAAATCCCTACAAAGAATTTAAAATAAATTTCGTCCGTTTCGATTAGCTACACCCATTGGTAACCGCTTCATTAAGTTTTGAAGATATAAATAACTGATTTATAAATTTTATAAAAGAATATAAAGAGAGGATTAAATCGATTAAGTAGACATATAGATATCAAAGTAGCAAATTTTACCTGGTGATTATCAGTGCAACGGAGAATACAGAGAATCTGTGGTACCCTCATGTCGTTTATGCACGAAGTAAAATATTAGACAATGTACACTAAAGTACTCCAATCCCTCCTCCACCTACACTGTTTGGCGGAAACACCCTCGCCGCCGTGGGGTGGCGTGCGTGCCTCAGTGATGCACACAGCCGTACTGCAGATCCAACAACGTTGAAGGGGCGTCTGTGCAGGAGCCAGACCAACATATGTTTCCCGTAGAGGGGCAGCAGCCTATACAGAATAATGCTGAAGGTATGATGGGTAAATTCAGTTCTTAACGAAAAGTTACATAAACGAATGGATGAAACATATAGAAGGGATCGACTGACAGCAAACGTCTTCAAGTATCAAGGAATCGTTAATCAAGTAATGGAACAAAGTGTGCGGTAGTACAGAAAAAGCAAAGAACCTAACAGTGAATGGTTGGAGGTATCAGGAATTCTTTACGTCATTAGCTACAATTAAAAACACTGCTAACAGATATTAGCATCCATAGGTTTAATATTGATTCGCAGGGCAATTTGAGACACATTGCTCATGATATCCACTCCTGTACATTACGAACGACTGTGCAAAGAGTGTTACTAAAATAATGGTCAAAGTTTTGCTTCGAGACAGAGATTTTCTTCGGTCAGTCCCCTACTATTCTACCTGTGTTCTTCAGAAGTACAGTGCAATGTTCTTTCGGACATGCATACATATATGCACGCTTGCATGTCCGAAGAAACATTGCATCGTATTTCTGAACAACACAGGCACTTCAGCATCGCATTTATCCGCCGATACCGGGCAAGCGACTGTCAGTTAACATGTCTCCAAATCAAATGGCTCTGAGCACTATGGGACGTAACTTCTAAGGTCATTAGTCCCCTAGAACTACTTAAACCTAACTAACCTAAGGACATCACACACATCCGTGCCCGAGGCAGGATTCGACCCTGCGACCGTAGCGATCGCGCGCTTCCAGACTGTAGCGCCTAGAACCGCTCGGCCACCCCGGCCGGCTACATGTCTCCCCTGTACGGGAATATACATAACGTATGTACGAGCGCAGGGGTAGCAGACACGTGGTTGACGACATATGGAAATCATGGTCTGGTCTTGAAGAAATGCAGGTGAATTTACGCTAATGCGCATGAATTTATGCGCCATCTCGCCACATAAGTCTTCTAATGTCAATTATGTAGGTGGTAGAACACATGCATTTTTTCCTGGGTTTGTTGGAGAGCTAAAGTTTTCATTTTCTTCATTTCTTTCCCTGAGCGACCAGCTCGTACTTCCTGTTCCAATTTCTGCTGAACGTGAATGTGGCGTCCCCGTTCGTTCGAAAAACTAACGGCAGGTACACACTCTCAGATGAGAACAGCAGACAGTAGAGCGTTGTATCACCTGCAGTTCGATAGAAACAAAACACAGCGACAAAGAAACGAATAAAGAATTATTTACCGATTGCGTGATAATGTAATGACTACTGGAGCGAGTTACTATAGAATGCATCAGACGTAAATTAACGGTTAAGACGGAGGTGAACGTTGTTGGACACGAATACATTTTAACCAAAATGAGATCGTCGTTAGCATCAGCCAACATGTCTGCACACACACATACATAACCTAGGGTTTCGTGAATGTAGTCTCTGCACGTGCCCTAACTGATATACAGATCACTGTCTGTTGCTTTTTCAGCGAAACCGTAATGAACATGCAAGTTTTCAAGGAGGCGGTGAGTTCTGCTCTCGAAGAAAAGGAGGAATGTTTAAAGTTTCAAGTCCTCTTGACGTCGAGACCATTCGAGTAGCGACATGGCCTCTCATTACAGAAGAATGAGAGCAGAAATCAACAGTACCCGTATTTAAGGGGAAGCCGCACTGTTTCCTGCAGTGGTTTTGCGAAACCACAAAAAACCTAAATCTGGGAAGATGGACCGTGATTTGATCGTTACCTCTCGTAAATACGGCGCCGACTGTACCACGGCTTTTCAGGTACATTTTTGGTTTCTGCAGGCGTTCCGTGTACAGCCACAGCGTGGGGATGTCAGGCACTCCAGCTGTACACATCACGTGGAATACGCACACAAATGCGCACAAAATGAGTATCTGTCGAATAATAGGCAGAGAAATTTGTTGCCAAAGCATTCGTCTGCCGCATTCTATAGACAAGAATTTCTCAGGAAATCGTGAACGGGTCCAGTGCAACACAGTGACCAGAGAATTCTGATTTGCAAATACGACGTCATAAGTTATAGATTCTTCTATGATATTTCTGCAGCCGTGTTCCAGGGGTAGTTCTTCCGCATCGAGCGCTGGGTGGGAGGGTCGCCAGTTTACTGCCTCACCACAGTACGCCCATACCTGGACAGCTTTCCCTCGGTGTTTTCGTGGCCTCCTGTGTAACACATCGTCTTGGCCAGAAGCTAACAAGATTTTACTTTGGTCTCTTAGAGTGATGTGACGGGTATACGATGTGAACGCTAGTCCACTCAATACCCTTCGCAGAGTTATAGTAGGATCCATTCAGTGAAGATGGTAGTAAAATACAACATTCCTTCCCATCTACAGTTTTGTGAGTACCGCATTCATACATCATATTATGAGGAAGTAGCGACGTGCTTTCTCATCAGCGTAAGTGGCCACCTCTGATCTAATTGCTAGTGGAGGATATTTGTGTTGAAGTCCTCGGAACAGCGTCGAAATTGGCGTTAGCTGATCTCGTTTCTACTGCCCACGAGATTGTTGCCACGTCTTGGCCAGGTGCAATGGAGCAACAGATGAATGCACATCTACCTGCTCCTGACTTTTCAGTTTGATTTTCGTTGCAGGGTCGTGAAACTGTTGTTAGCAGACAATGATCTTCGTTGCAGGGTCGTGAAACTGTTGTTAGCAGACTGGCTGTGTTCGCAGTGCAACACAAGACATGTCGTACACAGGACAGAGAGCGATTGGGTACATCTACTCCTCACGCAGCGCCCCCTGAAGAGAGTCTGTTGTTTGTTATATACTGTAGTGCTGACTCCTGCTCTACTGGTGGGATCGATGGTGCGAAAAAGGAAGTTGAGATGGCTGGTGTGTGTCCTAGCATCTTTCATAAACATGTAGGCGTGGGGAAGTCGTTGGGATTTCTGGTTCTGCAATGATTAAACAACAGAAAAACTGTGAGGCCTCTAAATTTGTCTGTTCAGTCTAAGTCACCCTTTCCTACGACCTCTTACCGACTTTCTCCTGTTACTCCCATTAAGCCGATTGGTGGCCAGGATGTCCTAACTCTTTATCCAGATGTGATGCCTGATTCCTCTCATGCTTGCTGATCAGAATTACCTCTGGTTCTAATTGTTTCTCAGATAATCTGGCTAATGTTCAAGAACAACCTACGTACCTGACAGCAGTCGCTCTATTGCCTCGTAATCGCTATAAGCAACGCATCTTCCTTGAGCGGGTGGCACCTTGTAAAAGGAAGAAAATGGGACCTGGCCCGAAACTAGCTATCAAGTGAATAAAAAAGTGAAATATCCCACAGTGGCTGGTTTTTCGTTGTACAGATATTTTGTTTCAGCCAGTATGTTGCTAAAAAGTTCCGTGATTTCGAGATCGTTGATTTAACAGTACTCGCTCCTAATGACTTATCTAGTGTCATAAACTTAATATTAACAACCAAAGAAAATGAAAAGTAAGAGTTGTATCGAGTGGATGGACGGACACAACCTCATGAATCCATGGACTCTGCATATCAGCAGGGGACTGTTCAAGATGATGGATGCTCTGTAATGGTGTGCGGCATGTGCAGTTGGAGTGATATGGGACCCATGATGCGTCGAGATACGACTCTGAGAGGTGACATGTATGTAAGCATCCTGTCTGGTCACCTGCATCCACTCATGTCCATTGTGCATTCTGACGAACTTGGGAAATTCCAGCAGGACAATGCGACACCCCACACGTCCACAATTGCTACAGAGTGGCTATAGGAACACTCTTCTGAGTTTAAACACTTCCACTCGCCCCAAACTCCCAGACATGAACATTATTGAGCATATCTGGTATGCCTTTCAATGTGTTGTTCAGAACAGATTGCCAGCCCCTCGTACTATTACGGATTTATGGACAGCACTGGACGATTCATTATGTTATTTCCCCCAGAACTCTTTCAGACATTAGTCGTTTTGCAGCGCTTCTGCGTGCTCACGGAGACACTACACGATATTAGGCCTGTGTACCAGTTTCTTTGGTTCTTCAGTGTATAACGTAACAATTCAGATATTTAATACGGATGATACAGAAATACACGACGTTTCAATGTATAGCTATGCTGATATTGAACGACAGGAAGAACCTGATCCTGAATGTGCATGTCCAAGGAGTGTACTCCGACCTACATATGAAGAAACGATCACCGTAATAAAATAAGGGAAATCAGAAGTCGCACGGAAATACATAAGCGCTGTTTTTTCCACGCGCTGTACTTGATTGAAATAACAGAGAATTGTGAAGGTGGTTCCATGAACCCTCTGACAGGCACTTAAATGGGATTTTCAGAGTATCCATGTAGATGTAGATGTAGATGTAGACTTCTGCTGCAGCTCCTGGAGACCTGGTCAAGTCGGCATGACAGCGGGTATGGAGCAAAATCAGAAGGAGTGCTAGGACTGAGCATACGCAGAAGTAACAGAGGTGGTTGTGGAATTCAAACCGCAGTGTTTGGCAGAAGGACGAAGTTGTTTTCGTGAAATTCTCAAAAAAATGGTTCAAGTGGCTCTCAGCACTATGGGACAATATCTAAGGTCATCATTCCCCTAGACTGATAACTATTTAAACCTAACTAACATAAGGACATCACACACATCCATGCCCGAGACAGGATTCGAACCAGCGACCGTAGCAGCACCGCGGTTCCGGGCTGAAGCGGCTAGAACAGCTCGGCCACAGCGGCTGGCGCGAAATTCTATTAGGTAAATTGACAGAAAAGGAATTCGAGGAAAAATGTGCTACATTTACGTTGAAGCTATTTCTCGTCTCAAGTAGGAACCTCGAGAACGAAGTAAGAGAAATTAATGTACGTACAATGGTATCTATACAGTCACACACACTCTCTAAATATGGCAAAGACACAGTAGACAATTCGTTAAGGTTGTTACCAAGTACCATTGACCATGCTGTATTATTCATTGATCAATCATCAGTGATTGCTTGCTTAGTGTTTCCTCTAAAACATGATACTCAAAAGTGAGGTAGCATGTCACTGCCAGGGGAGCTGATGGACATCAGAACAACTTGTGCCACTTATCGCACATAGCGACAGAAAGGGCGGTGTTCTCGTGGAACATCGTCTCCTACTCACCCAGCAGAGGCAGGACAACACTCTGGAAACCTGCAGAGTTCAGTAATTCCTCAGACACAGGAGGATCGTGTTATGTTTAAGTTCCCCAAGCCACGAGACTGACAGTGTATCTGATTTGTTACTTCCGAGGGAACTGTGGTACGTATTGGAGAGTAGTGAAAGTGTATAAATGTCTTGTCCTGTTGAAGGATCACTCCCAAAAGTAGCACAGTAATACAGCTTGGAGAATCCAGCACAGTTTAGTGTTCCCTCACAGAACAACATAGGTTATTTTAAGTTACAGTTGGCCACAAAGGATATTTAAGAACTGATCCTTTAACCAGTAATACAGGATATGAGGAACATCTGCGCTAGAGCAGCTGTGTGATTCAGAAAGTTAGTCAATAAGAGCTGTCCTGCTGAAACAACACATCCCAGTAAAGTTGTCCAAAAGGCAGCAGACCAGGCTTGTTGTATCTAGCAAATTCTGTGATTCCCGACCAAACACCACTGGTTATTTTGGCTTATGATTCTGTCCAGCACGAAACGCCAATAAATCAGCATGTCTGCGCCAGGTGAACTGAGGAACACCCTGCAGTGGTGATCCCGATAACACAATAACTGAGTAGATGGGTGTCGTTCTGAGCAAAGGTTAAATCAGCTGGTTTTGTAGGAACAGGTCTGGTGTATACTGCTCTCATCAGGGTGCCGTGACCAGGCCTCAGGGGCTACTTTTGGCCACAACACAACACGATAAACAACCTGGATTAGCTCTTAGATGTCACAACCAGGTTGGTTGAGCTACTTCGGCAGGACTGGAGATATGAGTGAGGCGCATTGTCGTGCTGGTAGATACCAGTGTTGCAGGGTCCGTGCAGGCTAACGCTACTTATGTTCTCCACAGTTCAGCGTCTCCTTAACAAACACCAGGCTTCGTTTCACCCTACGTTTCCGCACAGCATGATATATTAAAGTGGTCTTGCATGTCTTCATGGTGGGACACAATGAGTATCACATCAACTGTATCACTGTAACACAGCATGGAAGGTGAGGTAATGCTGATAATGTACGAACGGCAGCAGAGCAGGCTGGATGCTCCTGCCAACTTCCGTTTTACCTCCACAACCACCACATGTGATCTGCTGTAAACTTATAATATTCACTCTCACCTTTAAAGTTATCTTTCACATCAGACTCTATAACGTTTCCACGTAAAACATGCTTTATAACTATGCAATTACAATTTTATTTATGTATATACAGGCACTGATTACGTCTGTGAGCTCTGAATAATAATAGAATAGAGCCAATTATGGTATATTTAGTATTTGTAAATGATTAAGTAGTGGATTTTTGAAATAATATCTGTGTCAGCGAGTTCTGAAACCGCCACAGAAAAGAATTAATGAAGAAAAACTCAAAGATTTCATGACAATCAGCCACTTTATAAATAGTGGTGCAAGAATAATATTGTCGTTGTCGTCTTCTTGGAGTCACATAGAGAGGAGGAACCTGTGACGCTATGTTTAACATGTAGGTAGCTTTCATTTGTCGAAATTGTAAGCAGGTCGCTATTAGGCGCTGAGTATAAAGAATGGTGCGTGAACTTGTTATTCGAGTTTTAAATGTTGTTTAATGAGAATTCGTATGGTACTATTAGAAAGCTTGCCTGGTGTTTTACACATCTATTTGCGACACTTTCAACTTTTTAAGTCATGTCCGTGGTGCAGAGCTGCGACACGGCGGAGCGAGCCGCCGCCGCGGCAGATTCAAATCTGATAATAAGGGCAATACGGCAATAAGCGGTCAGGTGAAAAGTGCATTTAAAATTGTTTCTCACAGCAGTTCGAGATCAGGGTACAAAGCAGCAGATTTTACGTTCTGTTTCACAGGCGCACGCGGGCTGCTATTACTGTAAACCTTAACAGTGTCAAAGTTAAAATACTTTCATGTTTCAAAAGGAAACCTTGCTAAGCAAAAATTATGCGCCAGTAAAAGTTATAGAGAAATCATTTTCTGGTTAATAGTGATAGTCTTATGCTCTAGTGTTAGCCATGGCACTGATTAATAATTAATGTTGACGAAAAATCCACTGCAAGGTTTGAGGTTCATTAAGCATTGCGTACGGTAGCTTCATTATTTTTGATAACAGAAATAACTTCAGAACATTTTTACGATAATTGTAGCAGAGGTGGATACGTTGTGCATCCTACTGAGTTACAGTAACAAAACTATTCATTTAATAAGAAGCCAGTTCCAGTATAATATTAATTAATCTCATTTGTTCGCAACATACAATTAACCAAACTAAACCAGTGTACAGAAAAAATAATTGGAGCGCGAAAACTCATGCAATGAATTTTGGCAATAATATCCCACATACTAACAAAAGTACAGCAACTAACAAATCTGGGCCTGGGGTAGGGGGAGACACAGTAATACGGTGTGACCTCCAGAACTGGAACCTGGGGGAGGAAATTGACATAAAACTGCAGTCTCCGTATGTCCATCTCTCAGTCACTTCCAGCTGTTCCATCTCACTTCATCCTCAAGCCGCGAGTTAACGTCATTCCATTCCAGTCTGGGCAAAATACGTGAAATGCAAGCAAACCCTGTAAGTATGCAGGCAGGGGTAAATAAAAATGGCGCGGACGAATGGATACGATTGGACGTGAATGTGACGCAGACACCACGTATGTGCCGGCCACGCGATGCAGACCAGTGCAGAGCGCAGTGCGAGCTGTGTCAGTGCGAGTGGAGCAGCGCAAAGGAGGCGACGGCGCTCACAGAGGAGCAGCGGGTGTCCGTTGTGGAAAGTAACGTCACAAAAAGGCATTGGAATGGTGTGGTTAGTTGTTTGTCGAGAAGTTTAATGGTCTCAAAGTGCCAGCTAGAAACGCCACGCCACGTTGTCCAAAAATGGCCTCAGACAGTATCTGTTTTGAACAAGTCACAAAACATTCCTAAACATGCCTGGACACCAGAAAATGTGAATGGAGCTCTCCAGAAAATGCTTTAATGTCCTATGTAACACTCCCTTATATTTTGTTATAGCCCGTTCGTTCGGGACCTGAATAGCAGCCCAAATAGATATTAATTAATGTGACCGTGTGCCTAATGGGGCTGGCAATCGGATTGGACTGCTACGGAGTTGTTACATTCCATTTTGTCCTTCGCAAATACTGTAATAATGTACTGTTTGGTGGCAAGAAGAACAACAAACACAGCTTCACTAAACAAAACCTATATTCTTATCAAAAACCACAAAGATAAGGAGACAGCCACTGCCTTCTTCAATACACTGTTAATAACAGCTAATCTCAGCACAGGCTTCCTCGCTATTCATAATCGTCACACGCAACATACAATCACTGTAATCCAACACTGTAATCCAAATAATGCCGGCGCGGTAGACGCGGAATCTCAATAACGGCACATAAATATCACTGAATCACTCTGTTAATTATACTTTCTCACTTACCTGTATAATACTAACACAAAGGGGTTGAACCGCGGCGATGGCCACTCCCTTTGTCGGTAATTTCTATCAATTGCTGGCTTCTGCTCAGCTCTGCCCGCCTCGCGGGAACCTACAACACGCACTGACTTGACTCAACTCTCGCTCTCGCGACCCGACACACTAATCGATAGTTGCCCTGTCGACCTGTGTGAGTGCAAACCTAGTAGTAAGGGCCTGCGGACCCCTTACATCCCCGCCCTCGAAAACTTCTTTAGAGCCGCAGGCGAAAAAGAATCGGCAAGGGAATGAAACATTGCTACATTTGAACAAACACACAGTGTAAATAATTAGTGAAATTACAATTCATCAAATAATCCCTCGACTCCGGTAGTGGGCTGCCTCCACAATAATTTTTACAAGAGGTTATACATCTCATAAACATGGCATTGTCCAAATTAAAATTTTTATATCAACCAGCAATAGTCCTCTCTAGTCCAATATTGAATGAAACACACAACATATACACTCAAAAATTATTATTTTAACACAGGACCTATGAATTACTATACTACAAATTAGTTATTACAGGGTTTATACTCATTCTTAGATAATCTTCGACATGAAATATGCAATTCTAATTGTAATACATCACAAAACACAATGTAAATAAACCTTTCCCTTTTTCAAATGTCCATTTTACAGCTAATGTCCTAAATATATCTTAGCAGGTTTATTCGGGTCCTGGTAGCCGTCACTCTTGACCGGACCTCACCTGGAGTGTCATTCAGTTTTTCGGTTCCTCCGCCTCTTCCTCTGTAATCAGACGAATGATTAAAATGAATCATTGGGTCATTACTTCCCTCTCGGTTTCGATCATTAGCTTGATTGTGTCCCTGTGATCGAACAGATTCCAACTGTTCCAGTATCTCCATCAAGGCCTCCCTATTTTTAATTAGGCTCCCAGATACAGTTTCTTGCATCTTCTGATTCAGTCTTCTTTTTATCGCAGATATCATTACGTCATCACTCAGGGGTTGTTCCATGGTCTCGTTCAATTCCCACAAATGTTCGGCAAACTCTCTCAACGTTCCTCTCCATGTACTAAGTGACTTGTGATGGAGTAGGTCCTCAATTGCTGCACATTGATGGCTTTTGGACCAGTATTTCTTCAAGAATTCCTCTTCAAACTGATCATAACTAGTAGTCCCTTCCTTCTTCCTGACCCCCCAAGTGAAGGCCTTACCTTCCATTCTATCTATTGCAAATTGAATCTTGTCTGAGTCCTTAAGATGTGCTGGGAAAACTCCTTTTAGCCATATCATAAATATCATTGGGTGCAACCCTCCTTTCGGTCTAAATTTCTGCCCTGTATTATTTTGGACACACTGATTATCACTGCTCATCAATGTAACGACCTTACCTCCCCCAATGGCTAAGGTGGCGTTGCTAATTCGTTTATCAATTTCTTCTGTCTTGCTCTCCAATTGCTGCACTCCCTGTTGTAACTGCCTGACCTCCATTTCAACCCTCTTGTTATCCTCTTCTCGTTGCACGGCTATGGCATTTCTCAGATTGACAGCTAGTTGGTTTTGCCTATCTCCTATCCCCTTAACCGCATCATTGCATTGTTTCTGCATCTGCGCCACCTCGGCGATTCGATGATTGCAATTTGTTTCCACTTCGTTGATTCTTTCTCCCAATTCGGCTTTCGTTTCTTCAATATCGTCTTCTATCTTTTTTGTTAACTTTCCTTCCACCTTCTCCACGTCTCCCTGGACTTGGTCTATACTCTTCTGCAGCTTATTCTCTCTCTCGTTGATATCCATTTTCAACTGTTCTTGTAGCTCCTGTATTTCCTTCTTCAGATTACATTCCATCTTCATCTGCGATGTTTTGATCTCTTGTGCTATAGTTTCTTGCAAATCTTCCTTTAATGATTTGCGAAATATTTCTTCCCTTTCTCTAGCTTCTTGTGCACTCTTCTCTAACGATGCGTTAGTTTCTTGTAAACGCTTCTCTAACGATTCTCTTGTTTCTTGTGAATTCTTCTCTAATGATGCGTTAGTTTCTTGTAAACGCTTCTCTAACGATTCTCTTGTTTCTTGTGAATTCTTCTCTAACGCTTCTCGGGATATTCTTCCCTCTTCTCTAGTTTTTTGTAAATCTTCCTTTAACGATGCGCTAGTTTCTTGTAAACCCTTTAGTGATTCGTTAGTCTTGTTTATGAAGTCTACGAACATCGACCATCTATCGGCATCCTCTGAAACTGGCTTATTTCTCGTCGTTTGTCCCGGTGTCTCGGGATAACTAGTTGAATGTGCTAATGGGCTATCTAATGACAATCCACAATCACTGATTCCTGAATCATCTCTGTCCTCCTGTCCTATCCCTTTCCTTTCAACTACTGCCTCACAAACCTGCTTATCTTCAGTAGACATGTTTGATTTATTTTTAATGCACAGGCAAGTAATACAAAATAACCTCTAGTAACCCAAAACACTCCCAATTACCATGAAACTAATCAAACAGTACCTGCAGTCTTTTCAGTTAATCCCCAAAATGACACAACATGCATGAGTACTGAACATTACCACTCTCAAAAACCTATTTCCAATAACAACTTCCACATACACAGTTTATGTAAAAATGTTTTAAACAAGATAATCACAACACTCATAAAATCTATAAATGTAAAATCCCCAAAAACAATGAGCATATCTGTATAATTACCATTTAGACAGTGCAGTGTGCATAAATAAGTATGCTATATTTCAGAGTATACTTCGCAAATTTTTCGGAAATTACTACAATTGGGCACTTGTCCTAATGTCAATATCAGTTAAAAATTGTTTATTTATCGCGAAGACTGCACACCGCAATTTAATGTTATGTCAACCAGTCGTCTTCACTCACCAACTGACGTTACTGCGAGTCGCAATGTTTTGACGTTTGAGGTGGACGTGGCGCTGTACTGCCGCTGGAGCTGCGTGAGGTTGCGCTGCTGTTGCAAGTCATCGTAGTTCTCCGTCGGCTGCTCTGTGGCGCTGCAGGCGGGGGTAGTTTGTAGTTTGGCCGCTAGGTGCCGGGACTGCGCTCGGTGTCTCGAAATCGCGTCGCTCAGCCGGCCGCTCCGTGGTGGGATGTCGTGTGAAATCACCTCGCGGATCAAAGCTCTTTGGTGCAACTGCTACAGGGGTCTGCGTGACGTCACTCAATAATTGCGTCGCCACAATACATTGTCGTCCGCATAGCAGTTTATGGGTCCACACGAAGCTGTCCGATTTTCACTATTCGAAAAGCAATTTCAATCAAAATATTACCGCTAAACACTTCTTTAAAATCTTTCGTGATGAATTCTTGGCTCGTTTTGCTATTTTACTGTTCACACATGTCTTTCTTTGGCGTTCACTTTTCACAGTTTTTCGCGCGGATTTATGCATTTGCACATTATAACACAGTTTATTGACACTGTAGTTCTATTTAATATGGCAAGAAAAAACAGTTTAGTCACAATCGTAAGATATTATTACTTCATACTGTTCAAAAAAGCACTGTTCCTTGCGATTTTACAGTTCCTACTCTGTCTCGATCCAAATTGAAAAAACACTTTCTTGCGTTAAGCAAGGTAAAATTATCTATTGTTCTTTACTACTCGTCCGAAAATTGCACTAGTCCTTTCACGGTAAGCCAAGGGTGTAACACTGCCTTATATTTTGTTATAGCCCGTTCGTTCGGGACCTGAATAGCAGCCCAAATAGATATTAATTAATGTGACCGTGTGCCTAATGGGGCTGGCAATCGGATTGGACTGCTACGGAGTTGTTACATTCCATTTTGTCCTTCGCAAATACTGTAATAATGTACTGTTTGGTGGCAAGAAGAACAACAAACACAGCTTCACTAAACAAAACCTATATTCTTATCAAAAACCACAAAGATAAGGAGACAGCCACTGCCTTCGTCAATACACTGTTAATAACAGCTAATCTCAGCACAGGCTTCCTCGCTATTCATAATCGTCACACGCAACATACAATCACTGTAATCCAACACTGTAATCCAAATAATGCCGGCGCGGTAGACGCGGAATCTCAATAATGGCACATAAATATCACTGAATCACTCTGTTAATTATACTTTCTCACTTTCCCGTATAATACTAACACAAAGGGGTTGAACCGTGGCAATGGCCACTCCCTTTGTCGGTAATTTCTATCAATTGCTGGCTTCTGCTCAGCTCTGCCCGCCTCGCGGGAACCTACAACACGCACTGACTTGACTCAACTCTCGCTCTCGCGACCCAACACACTAATCGATAGTTGCCTTGTCGACCTGTGTGAGTGCAAACCTAGTAGTAAGGGCCTGCGGACCCCTTACACCTATCAAATCAATCCGACGCCTGTTGCAAAAAACTGGAATGACACGTCGATCATGCTGACGAATATAGCTGGGCCTGCACATGCATCCCTACTGAGTGTCTGTTGTTCGCGCATGAAAACCAGCAGAGTCCCCTTAGTGCCTCTAGTTTTGTGATTGGCTTCTTTATGTGTGACGAAGTCTGGTTTCACCTGAGAGGTTACGTCAACTCACAGAATCACTAGTTCTGTGCAGCGGAGAATCCATATAATTTCCATAAAACGCAGCTGCATTATCGCAACGATGGGGTTAGGTGTGCAATGTCTGCACGCCACGTTATTTTCCCCATCTGCTTTCATCAGAGTCTGACTTCGGGGCGATACATTGCCAACATTTTGAAATCATTTCTGGCAGCACTAACGGAGGAGGTAAACACCTACAGTTAGTTTCAACAGGATGAAGCAGCTGCCCATACAGCCAGCCAAATCTAGGAGTCACGTGTGACAGAGTTTTTAGCGGATGTCAGTCTGGTCATGACCGTAGCTGGCCAGCCATTTCACATGATCTGTCACTGTGCAATCATTTTGTGTGGGGAGCTCTCAAGTCTAGCGTGTGTCGCAACAACCCTCATAGCCTTCAAGGACTGCAGCAGAGCATTTGGGATGATACTGCAACAATCACAGCGGTCCAGCTTCGATCCACGTTCAGCAGCTGGCTGACCAGGACCCACAAGTGCCAAGAGGTGGACGGTGGTCACTCGCGACATCTAATACAGACAGGTCAGTACTGTATTTCCTTCACCCTGCTGTGTTCCTTCGTAACCTGGAACTCTGTCCTCTGGGCCACTTTTATTTGCCCCACCATATAAACTGGCGAGTTATATTGAAGGCTAAATTCATCATCAAGTCTCATCACAACCACATTTATCCTCAGATCATTAGTTTGTAACTCGACAGCTTGACATAGCTAGCAATTAAGGAGATGCAACATTGATAATGTGCCACGGAAATTGCTCTGGGCCACAAACTCCGTTACAGCAAGGAACTAAGTTTCTGATGATGACTTTCTTATGTTGTATGTTCTCGAAATTCCTTCCGTGTTAAATATGAACAAAAAGTTCAAGTTCACAAGAAATATCTCCATCGTCGTTATCAAAAACAACAGATTACCACTGGGCTACCAGACAAGGGGTCGGTGGGGCCCAACCGTATACATTTCCGAACGCTGTTTTCTCAAGTTTTGATGTAAATAATTTGGCGAATTACTTTATAGTCTCCTAGGAGTAAGATAATGACCGTCATTCAGGTGAAAGCCAATGCCCTACATTCTGATGTCTACAGCCTCTTACACAGCAGAAAATGTAAGACATGAATGGCGTGTCGCATTTTTTGTTGAACAAAACATCCATGTCCGTCTTCCGAGATTTACCTGCTCCTTTCTCTTCATTTGTATTAAATATATTTTAGTTTTATAACATTCTGTACTTTTTTCGAGTGTTTTTCCGTGGTTTGGTAAACAGTTCCATCATACACAGTGCAGAAAACTCGTCACGGCGTAACCAGCGTCTGACAGGCATACGCAGACGTAAAAAGCACCTGCCGTAGAAAACTGCCGTGTCGCTGCACGCCTCACACGGTTATACACGTCTGTGACGTCACGATATCAGCACTTGTGAAACGCTTATTGGGAGTTAGTCTGACCCAGCACATCCTGTCTGGAGAGGTCGACCATACATTCCTTTCACTACATTAATGCTTTGTAAGTGTTCAGAATTATGAAGGGCAAATTCTACATTTGTTTCTTGCCTCCTCAGCGGTATTGTTTTGCGTGGTTCTCGTATTTGTCGGTCTTCTCTGTAGAAGCAGTGCAGTCGCAGAGTGGCGTTGAGGCGGCCTACGGCTGGGCACACACTTTCCACTCGTCGCCGCTGATTCTGCATAAAGCCTCGTTGCAGCTGACATCAGTACCCCATTCCCACCCGCTTCCTCTCTTTCCCCTCCACCTCAACTTACATATAAAAATACATATTCCTCACACACTCTCAGTCGAACAACGACGAATACAATACTGAAATTTTATTGTTTTAGTCTTCAGTAGCAGTTTATTTATTTTGCTACTGGTTACGTTTACTTCCCAAGTAGATGTAACGTGTCAAATCTGACACAGTTACTTCGGAAGGGAGGGTCACGAATGCGTGCCGGAGGATGGCCTGAGGATGGTAGTGTGGACCGCAACTGGTGGCTGGGAGGCAAAATAAACAAACTGTGGGTATAGACTAAAACCAACATTTTCAAAACAAAAATAAGCGCTCATTTTCACCTTCTTGTATCAGTCCACCTAAACATTATTTCACCTCGGTGTGAGGGCAGTTTGGTCGACCTGTTATAAGTAGTCACGTAATCGGTTTGATAGTTTATGCTTACCGGACCTGAAAGCGTTGACGTACAGTGAGTTTTCCTTAGTCACCAGTGTATTTGTTTACTGTAACAGACATGTCCGAGTCGGCTACACCAGCCTCTCGCGCACTTTGGTCCACTCTCCTACGTACTGTGCACTCGGGTGAGGTTTGGGCACCTTTCTTTTTTTTTTTTGCTTTATTGTGATTTCATTCCCCTGCCCCATATGGGCAGGGGAGGGCTGTCAGCGGCACAATCCGGCGTTCTTCAGCCAAGCGACATGACAACTAAAATAAGAAGAAAATTTTACATACATAAGACGATAAAAAAGGAGACCATAAAACAGAGTAAAGGGAGAAAATGGAGGTAAAATTAGACTGACGTGGATACATTCACAGGGGACAGTTAAAAAAAGTCACCAGGAAGTTAAGAAACACAGTTGGCGATGCTTAAAACACATAGAAGACACTGAATGGACATGCACAGGTTAAAAGTCGGCCACAGTATTAAAAAAACTCCAGAACAACACACTTAAAACCCACTTGTAGCACACACGACGAAGAATAAAACTGCGAGGTGGGACCTGCTAAGGGAAAGGACAGAGCAGATGGAAAAGGAGGGAGAGCAAGGGGCAGCAGGGGAAGCGGCGGGATGAAGAGAATAGGGGTGTCAGCGGGTACATGAAGAGGCCAGGAGATACGTGTGGCAGGAGATGAAGAGGGAAGACAGGGCAGGAGGGAGTGCAGAGACACTGAAAGAGGGCACAATAGAGGGAGGGAAGTAGGAGGGGGAAGCCGCTCAGGAGGAGGAAGGGGGAGGAGAGGGAGCCCTGAGGAGGAGGCAGGAAGATGGGGTTAGATTTGGTAGGAAGGGTAGATGTCAGGGCAAAGCTCATCATCTGGGAGGGGTAGACGGTGGAAGTTGAGATGGAGGGTGTGGAGATGGAAAGAGGGTGGGACACTAAGGTAAAGGCGCGGCAACTGGTTGGGGGTGGAGAGGAAGGGAGACACCTGGGGGTGAGGGGGATCAAGGTGGCGGACAATACATAGTGTGCGGATGTGTTCAAGGAAAAAGAGAAGGTGGAGGAGGGGGATGAGGTCGTAGAGGATGCTCATGGGGGATGGAAGGCGGATGTGGAAGGCGAGGTGGAGTGCAAGGCGTTCGAGGATTTGGAGGGCTTTATAGAACTGTGGAGGGGTGGAAATCCAAGCTACACTGGCATAACAGAGGATGGGGCGGATCAAGGATTTGTAGGTGTCAAGGATGATGGAAGGATGCAGAACCCACGTCCGGCCGGACAGGAGTTTCAGGAGGTGGAGGCGCTTGTGAGGTTTGTTTTTGATGGTAAGGAGATGGGCAGTCCAGGTGAGGTGGCGGTCGATTGTGAGGCCAAGGTATTTGAGGGTAGGTGGATAGGACGGCCATAAATGGTGAGGTAGAAATCATGGAGGCGGACGGAGCAGGTGGTGCGGCCTATGATCATTGCCTGGGTCATGGAGGGATTGATACGGAGGAACCACTGGTTGCACCAAGTGGTGAATTGGTCAAAGTGGGTTTGGAGGTATGTTGGAACTATTGAAGGGTAGGATAAAGGGCTAGGAAGGCGGTGTCATCAGCAAACTGGAGAAGACGAACAGGTGGGGAAGGTTTGAGCATATTAGCAGTGTACAGGAGATAGAGAGGGGAATGGACAGAACCTTGGGGCACACCGTCAGAGGGATAGAAAGTACTGGAGTAGGAAGTGTGAATAGTCACATAGGAGGGACGACAGGAGAGGAAGGAAGGACCGAGATGGATGAAGTTGATGGGGAGAGCATACGTCTGGAGTTTGAAGAGGAGTCCAGGATGCCAGACACGGTCATAGGCGTTCTGGAGAGCAAGGGAAACTAAGATAACAGAGCAATGGGAGTTAATTTGGAGGGAAAGAAGATTGGTAAGGTTAAGGACCTGGTCGTCGGCGGAGAAGGAAGGCCGGAAGCCACATTGGGTAAGGGGAAGGAGGTGGTGTTGGTTAAGGTGGCGGTGAATGCGGTGAGAGAGGATGCCCTCGAAGACCTTACTGAACATGAAGGTGAGGCAGATGGGACGATAGGAAGAGGTATCAGAGGGGGGTTTGTTAGGTTTAGGGAACAGCAGGAAATGGGAAGTCTTCCACAGGTCGGGGTAAAATCCAGTGGAGAGGAGGACATTGTCGAAGGCTGCAAGGACAGACAGGAAGGATGTGTGGGATTCCTTGAGGTGGCAGTAGATGACGCCATCATGACCAACGGCGGTGTTGCGTTGGAGCGGAGGACGATTGTGGTGATGGTGCAGTGATGGGAGTGTTGATGTCTGAGGGGCGTAACCGATCCAAGTACTGGAAGATAGGGGCGAGCAGGGGGACAGAGGAGTCCGTGTGGTCAAGGACGGTGGGGAAGAGGGAGTAATCAAAATGAGGATCGTCAGGAATGACCTCGGATAGGTGGGAAGCAAAATGGTTAGCCTTACTGAGGTTGTAAGGAAAGGGTCGATCGTCATGGAGTATGGGGTAGTGCAGGGTGGGATGGCTACCAGTAAGGCAGTGGAAGGCTGACCAGTACTTGGAGGAGTTGACAGGGAGGATGGAGTTGAGGCGTGTGCATGTCTGGCGCCAGTCCCGGCATTTTTTTGTTGTAAGGAGTTTCCAGATGTGTCGCTGTAATTGCCAGTGGCGGGTGAGAGTATCCCAGTCATGGGTGTGGAGGAAGGAGTGGTAGAGCCTGCAGGATTCACGCAGAAGAAGGAGTGCCTGTGGAGGAACCATTGGGGGGTGAGAGTGGACGAGTGGAAGGGACATGAGCTTCCACAGCGTCAGTTATGGTCTTCTGGAGGAAGGAAGAGGCATGGGTGATGTCAGCAGAGTGGTGGCTTTCGACCTGTAAGGCAATGGATTCCTGTTAGGCATCCCAATTGGCTCAGTGGTAGTCATGGACAGGCTTTGGAGGGGCAGCTGTGTGGGTGGCTGCAGGGGCGGGACGGGTAGAGGGGATGGTGAGAAGGACAGGGAGATGGTCACTACCGATGGGATCGAGGACATAAACAGCAATGCGACCAAGGAGGTTGGGGGAAGCGAGGATAACGTCGAGGGTGGAGTTACTTTCAGGATGGGTATGCTGTGGGAGAGGAACAAGGTCACCATGGAGGGTGGCAAGGAACTGATGCCACTGCCGAAACGTGGCAGGGTCACAGCTGTGGATGTTGAGGTCAGCAGCGATGACATAGGTGGAGAAGGTATGGTCAACATGGGAAATGAAGTCAAAGGGGAGAGCTGCATGGTAGATATAGACGGTGGCCCACGTGATGGTGAGGAAGGGAAAAAATAGGCTGATGAGTTCGGACGGGTCATTGAGGACAGGTTGTGGCTGGACAGGGAGATGCTTGAGGTGGGCTATAGCGACCCCACCTTGGGCTAGGGGTAGGGGATTGGCAGTGCAGTGAAGGAAATAGGGGGAGGTGCGGACAACAGGGTGGGGTTGGAGGAAGGTCTCATTAAGGATGAAGGAGTCAACGTGGTGCTGGGAGAGTGTATGTATGAAGAGGTATTTGTTTGCAGGGAGAGAGCAAATGTTGAGACGATACTGCTGATGTGCCAGGAGGTTGGAGGTGGGAAGGATGCGAGAAGGGGAGACAGGGGCCTAAACGAGGGTGTCAAGGCAGGTTAAGGTAAAGTGGGCCTGGTTGTGGGAGTAGGTGGCATAGGTGTTTAAGTGGAAAACAAAGCGGGCAGCAAGGGAAATCTGCTGGAGTTTGTGGGGGCGCTGGGAGCGGTGGATGTTCTGCAGGACAATGGTGAGGAGCTGGATGACGTCTTCTGCTGTAGGGGGAGGATGGAGGGAACTGTGAGGGTGGATGGTTGAGTAGACGGGGCGAACTGGGACAGTGAGTTCAGGGTTGGTGGGAGGGGGTTTGGCTTTGCATTTGGAGGAGTAGGTGGGGTGAGGTTCATTGCAGGTGTTGCAGGAAGGGGGGAGGCGAGGTTGGGACACTGTTTAAGGAAGTGGGAGGCTTCACAATGGGGGCAGGTTGGTGGGTTCTTGCAGTTTTGGGTGAGGTGGTCGTTGTACAGGAGACAGCACTGGCAGCGGTAATACTGAGGAGGGAAACGGGACAGGTCAACAGGGTGGCAGCAGTTGAAAATCAGAGCTCCCTGCGTGAGGAGGTGGTCGATGCAGGAGGTGGACTCGGTAAATATTTGCATGATGAAAGTAGGGCCAGAGGAGTTGTAAACACGGCGGGCCAAGTGGACTTTCAAGGCAAGGTGGGCGTTCAGTTCTGCCAACACCTCAGCCTCCGTGACCACAGCACTGAGTTTTGTAATGACAGCAGTGAGGGTCGGTGGACGACGAGGTGGTTGGGACAGATGAGGAGAGGAGGATGTAAGGAAGGGGGTGAGGGATACATGGGGCCGAAAGGTGATGCACGCAAGATGCTGGAGGAGATCAGTATGGAAAGAGGGAGAGGGAGACTTGATGAGAACAGTCTCTGTGAGGGATAAGTTGGGTGATGGGTGCAGTGGGGATGTAATTTTGGATTTCAAGGATGACGGTGCGAGCATCCAGGAATTTCGGATCGGGGTTGGCTAGGACGAAGGTATACAGGGAGGGGGCTGGAGAGGAGGGAGGTGGGGTGGTATCCATGGTGGGGTCAGAGGGAGGTGGGGTGGGCAGTGGATTTTTGGAAGATTTTTATGTGGGTCTTGCCTGGGAGGAGGGATGAGGGACTGGATGGATGGGGAGGTGGTGGAAGGCAGGGCCCTCCTGTTAGGCAGTAGCACCAGGCGAGGGGGTAGGGCACTCTGTGGTGGCGACTGTGGCGCGGTAGGTGGTGACTCAGGCAGGGGAAGCAGTGGTAGTTGCAGGGGGGGAGAGGGGGAGACTGTGAGTAGGGGAGGTGGATGAGACAGGTTAATCCCAGAGGAAGCACTCCATGATGTTACAGTGGGAGCAGGAGATGGGCAGATGATGGTGGTAGTTGGGGTGTCCATGACTGCAGGCAGTCCCCAAGGGCAACAGGAGACGCCGAAGTACAAAAGGAACTAAAATGGGGGGTGGCGACGAGCACTAGGCGCCGGCGAGCACCGAGAGACCGCAGCAGCGGCGGCGGCGGCGGCAGCAGCAGCAGTAGCAGCGAGCACCGAGAGACGGCGACCCGGCGGCGGCGGCGGCGGCGACCGGACGGCGGGCAGCAATGACAGCGTGCTGACGGGCAACAACACGACAGGCACGGTTGGGGCTCCTCCACGTCGAAAATACACCCTGAGTGTAGCCCAGGCAGTGTGGGTCCTCGATCAGGAAGTGAGGGAACCTACCCTCGAATCCGTCCGGGCACCTGTGCTCCAGGCTTATAGCACAGCAGCGGGCGCTGATAGGCTGCCATGTGGGGTGTGGCCAGCACACAACGCCAAGCTGGCGGCAGCGGCGCCTCCTAGCTGCTGTCGCCCAGGTATGTGCGTTCTGGCGATGCCAAGAGTTTGGACCTTTACTTGCTAATTGATACACATGAGGGAATAGTCACACTTGATATGTCGAAGTATGCTATGATTGTGTTTACCATTCGCAATAAACGTAATTTAAATTTTACATGGCTAAATTCGGTTGCTGATACACTCCCTGGACTTACCTAAAGAGATCATCTGACATGTGGCTATTTGCTGGTTTCACATTAGAAACTGCAAGGAGGAAGGACACTACTTGACCTTGCTACCTACCCACTTTAACAGGTAGTGATTTGTGCACACATGAGTAAGTGTAGCGTATGATTGTCTCAGAAGCGCTCATTTATCAGAAATGTTGCTCCAAGGCTTTGATAAAAACAGGAGCCACAATTCAATTTTTTGCAGCTATGACTTTTAATTTCTGGTAAGTGTTATGAAACATATTGTTAGTGACTGTGAAACTTCGAAATGTTCAAATGTGTGTGAAATCTTATGGGACTTAACTGCTAAGGTCATCAGTCCCTAAGCTGACACACCACTTAACCTAAATTATCCTAAGGACAAACACACACACACATGCCCGAGGGAGGACTCGAACCTCCACCGGTACCAGCGATACAGTCCAGCCTTAGACCGCTCAGTTAATCCCACGCGGCTGTGAAACATCCCCTCAGAAAATTATGTATTACTGTGGTGATAAACCTCTTACATTATTTGATTTTCAAACAGCTGAGCAAAACTGAACGTTCTCAGACATTTATCTCTTTACTTATTCTTATCATCACTATAACGACACACAATTTTTTTAGGCGCAACGCAATCTGACTTTCAATAAGCCCTACAAAAGTCCGCCCCCAGTAGCTGAGTGGTCAGCGCGACAGACTGTCAATCCTAAGGTCCTGGGTTTGATTCCCTGCTCCGTCGGAGATTTTCTCCACTCACGGACTGGGTGTTGTGGTGTCCTAATCATCGTCATTTCATCCCCCTCGAGGCGCAAGTCGCCGAGGTGGCGTCAAATCGAAATACTTGCACCAGTCGAGCGGTCTAACCGACGGGAGGCACTCGTCACACGACATTTTTTTTATCCCTACAAAAGAATGGCCCTGACTGACAGTAACCTATACCTTTCATGAATCTCTTAACTCACAAAAATCTTCGTTACTCAAACTACTGCAATACAGCGAGCGCCAATACTGCCAGCTGAATAAAAGATACTAACTACTGAAGGCACTAACTACTGATAGGCATAGTTAGCAAATGAAAGATTTTGATAGAGAACAAACAATGTATATATCCTAATAATGTTGAAAAGTCATCATATATTTATATATATATATATATATATATATATATATATATGTCAGTTCATGATATGGAGTATTAGAAATTTACTCTTTCTGATGGACAGACGTCCAGATTTTCCGCTGTCAAAATTCTGCCATCTCTCTCCCCACATCCACCACTGCTGGCGGCTCACCTCCAACTTACGCTACGTGCGGTTCACATCCAACTGCCCAACACTACAATAGCGAATAATCCAACAATGCAAACCAGCCATAAACTGCACACAGCACAGTCAGTGATTTTCATACAGAGCGCTATGTGGCGTTACCAACATAGAAACTTAAACAGCCTACATACAACTGTAACTCGTGACATAAGAACAGTCGTAAAAATATCCAGAGACGAATAGCACGGATTTTCAATGACAATAATTTTCACATCTGACATGAAATTCCCCTGTCTGAGAACTGCGGTCCATCTCAACCAGTTCCCAAGTGTACATTTCGTAGGGAGCTGTGTGCAGTGCAGGTGCGGAGTTGAATACCACTAAGAGTATCACAGCTGACATCGGCTCATAATGCTGCACGCCTGCAGTGGGCCAAACAGCACAGGAACCGGACAGTAGATGACTGGGTGTGCGTGTGGTGTTGGCTGAAGGGTCGCCATTTCACCAAACAAAGCGAGGCATCGAGGGTACCGGTGGTCCAGTGAGCTGTGTGGAGGAGGTTACCATCAATATAAACAAGGAAGCTTACTTCAACGTATTCATGATGTGTGTGCTATGGACAATCACGTCTTTCCACAAGAGATTGTACATATGCACAAGACACATTCCTGGTTTTGCAGTCATTCTCGCACCCTATCACCTCTCGAGTGGGCCACTAAGGAACCAGGTCCTAAACAGCGGCGCTGTTGATTACTACTATTCATCTGTTATAGTCCAGTCGTCACCTGTAATGTCTGGACTATACCAGATGAAACTTAACAATCAACAGCACCACTTTTTTGTTAATCTGAGGGATCTGACCATCAACAATGGGCTCTTACTGGATATGACACATCTGAAGGAACTCGTGGATCTTCTTCGTAGACGAACTAAGGCTATTATCTAGGCTAGAGTCGGTGTCACAAGGTGTCACGGTCATGTCCTCCAGGAACGACAGATTTTTTGTTCGTGGTGCTTAAAATTGGCGGCCTGTCATAGTTTGCGCTAAACATATGGATTGTGTATCCTTTAATGGCATTCGCTTGGCTCCACGGAGAACGTAGGGCGACGGTTTTTCTGCTAACTAAAATGGTGTCCCTTTATTCCGAGATCTTCATTGAAATCTGACCATCATTATTTATTAGTGGTCAATGGCGATTGAACGGTTCTGATTTATTTGATCGGACTATGATGAAGCTTCCTCGCTATTGCTTCACACCAGGCGATAGTTCAGTACAGATAGTAAAATACTCACATACCTTGAAGCTTTAAACACAGCAGTGTTACGTATGTGGTTTCGTAGTTTACAGCGGTTATAGATTCAGAGGTAGCTTCTGACAATACTGACTGTAACAACATCTTTTCAATTATCTACAGTTCACACATAAACCAGGAACAATACTGACGTTTGAAGAGTCGAATGAGATGAAGAGAATGAAGCAGAGTTGTAGCCTTCCACTATGCTATTCAGTCTGTACATCCAGAGAAACGTAAAGGAGTAGGAAGAGGGGATTAGTGAGGAAATGAAAGTTCAGCGACCAGAAGTAAAATCTTGATGATTTGTATATGACACTGTAATTCCGCCAGAGACGCCAAAAGTCATGGGACAGCAGTTGAACGGTGTAGAGCGGTGTACTGCAAGGAAGCAAGAGAGACGATGTTGTTGTGGGTACCCAGTCTCCTCTTTCTACAACGCAAATGCACACATGGTATTAAAAGAGTTATTTATTTACATGAGATGGAAACATTTACGTAACTTGAATGCTGTTGTCGTCTTCATTCGTTTGATGCAGCTCTCCATGCTACTCTATCCTGTGCCAGGTTCCTCATCTCCCAGTACCAACTGCAACCTACACCCTCCTCAATCTGTTTAGTGTATTTATCTCTTGGGCTCACTCTACGATTTTTACGCTCCACGCTGCCCTCCAATACTAAATTGCTGATCCCTTGATGCCCTAAAATATGCCCTACCAACCGATCCCTTCTTCTAGTGAAGTTGTGCCACAACTTTCTCTTCTCTCCAATTCTGTTCAGTACTTCCTCAGTATTTGTGTGATTTACCCATCTAATCTTCAGCATTTTTCCGTAGCACCACATTTCTAAATCTCCTATTCCCTTCTTCTCTAAACTATTTATCGTCCACGTTTCACTTCCATACATGCCTAAACTCCATACAAATACTTTCAGAAACGACGTTCTGACACTTAAATCTATTCTCGATGTTAACAAATTTCTCTTCTTCAGAAACGCTTTCCTTGCCATTACCACTCTACATTTTATATCCTCTCTACTTCGACCATCATCAGTTACTTTGTTCCCCAAATAGTGAATCTCATTTACTACTTTAAGCGTCTCATTTCCTAATCTAATTCTCGCAGCATCACCCGATTTAATTCGACCATATTCCATTATCCTCGTTTTGCTTTTCTTGATTTCTATCTTATATCCCCCTTTCAACACACTGTCCATTCCGTTCAACTGCTGTTCCAAGTCCTTCGCTGTCTCTGACAGAATTAAAATGTCATCGGATAACCGCAAAGTTTTTGTTTGTTCTCCGTACATTATAATTCCTACTACGAATTTTTCTTTTGTTTCCTTTACTGCTTGCTCAATATACAGATTGAATTACATTGGGGATAGGCTACAACCCTGTCTCACTCTCTTCCCAACCACTGCTTCCCTTTCATGCCCCTCGACTCTTATAACTGCCATCTGGTTTCTGTACAAATTGTAAACAGCCTTTCGCTCCCTGTATTTTACCACTGCCACCTTCAGAATTTGAAAGAGAATATTCCAGTCAACATTGTCAAAAGCTTTCTCTAAGTCTGCAAATGCTAGAAACGTAGTTTTGCCTTTCCTTAATCTATTTTCTAAGATATGTCGTAGGGTCAGTATTGCCTCACGTGTTCCAACGTTTCTTCAGAATCCAAACTGATCTTCTCCGAAGTCGGCTTCTACCAGTCTTTCCATTCGTCTGTACAGAATTCGTGTTAGTATTTTGCAGCCGTGGCTTACTAAACTGATATTTCGGTAATTTTCACATCTGTCAACACCTGCTTTCTTTGGGATTGGAATTATTATATTCTTCTTGAAGTCTGAGGGTATTTCGCCTGTCTCAGACATCTTGCTCACTAGACGGTAGAGTTTTGTTAGACCTGACTCTCCCAAGGCTGTCAGTAGTTCTAATGGAATGTTGTCTACTCCCAGGGCCTTGTTTCGATTTAGGTATTTCAGTGCTCTGTCAACTCTTCACGAAGTATCATATCTCCTATTTCATCTACATCTACATTCTCTTACATTTCTATAATATTGTCCTCAAGAACATCGCACTTGCATAGATCCTCTATATACGCCTTCCACCTTTCTGCTTACACTTCTTTGCTTAGAACTGGGTTTCCATCTGCGCTCTTACTATTCATGCAAGTGGTTCTCTTTTCTCCAAAGGTCTCTTTAATTTTCCTGTAGGCAGTATCTATCTTACCCCTAGTGATAAGCGCCTCTACATCCTTGGGTCTTGCGGTTCTAGGCGCTGCAGTCCGGAATCGCGGGACTGCTACGGTCGCAGGTTCGAATCCTGCCTCGGGCATGGATGTGTGTGATGTCCTTAGGTTAGTTAGGTTTAAGTAGTTCTAAGTTCTTGGGGACTGATGACCTAAGATGTTAAGTCCCATAGTGCTCAGAGCCATTTGAGCCATTTTTGAACATCCTTACATTTGTCCTCTAGCCATCCCTGATGAGCCATTTTGCACTTCCTGTCGATCTCATTTTTGAGACGTTTGTATTCCTTTTTGCCTGCTTTATTTACTGCATTTTTATATTTTCTCCTTTCATCAATTAAATTCAATATCTCTTTTGTTACCCAAGGATTTCTATTAGCCCCCGTCTTTTTACCTCCTTGATCCACTGCTACCTTCGCTATTTCGTCTCTCAAAGCTACCCATTCTTCTTCTACTGTATTTCTTCCCACCATACTTGTCAAACGTTCCCTAATGCCCTCCCTGAAGCTCTATACAAGCTCTGGTTCTTTCAGCTTATCCAGGTCCCATCTCCTAAACTTCCCAACTTTTTGCAGTTTCTTCAGTTTTAATCTAAAGTTCATAACCCATAGATCGTGGTCAGAGTCAACATCGGCCCCTAGAAATGTCTTACAATTTAAAACCTGGTTCCTGAATCTCTGTCCTACCATTATATAATCTATCTGAGACCTTGCAGTATTTCCAGGCTTCTTCCATGTATACAACCTTCTTTTATGATTCTTGAACCACGTGTTAGCTATGACTAAATCATGCTCTGTGCAAAATTCTACCAGGCGGCTTCCTCTTTCGTTCCTTACTCCCATTCCATATTCACCTACTACGTTTCCTTCCCTTCCTTTTCCTACTATCGAGTTCCAGTCACTCATTACTATTAAATTTTCTTCTCCCTTCATTATCTGAAAAATTTATTTAATCTCATCATACATTTCATCAAACTTCTTTGTCATCTGCGGAGCTAGTTGGCATATAAACTTGTACTACTGTGGTAGGCATGGACTTTGTATCTATCTTGGCCACGCTCCGATCCATAGAACGCCAGTTTTCTTTCTCCTGATAACAACATCCTCCTGAGTAACACCGCCTGGAGATCCAAATGGGGGACTATTTTACCTCTGGAATATTTTACCCAAGAGAACTCCATCATCATTTAACCATAAAGTAGAGCTGCATGCCCTCAGGAAAAATGACAGCTGTAGTTTCCCCCTGCTTTCAGCCGTTCAAAGTACCAGCACAGCAAGGCCATTTTGGTTAGTGTTGCTAGGCCAGATCAGTCAATCATCCAGACTGTCCATTATAATTATCCGGGCTGTTACGCCGTGGTCGGTTGATGAATTCTGTGTCAGTTCCCAACGTTTCGTCTCCGACTGCGGGAGGCATGTTGAAGGGGGTCCGTAGCTCGATGGAAGGTCCAACACACCCACTGGCTCGCTACTGACTGCCGCTAAATTCCGTGTCCGCTCGCTCCCGCACCGCGGAGTGACGTCATGTCTGTGCAATGGGCTGTTGTACGTCGCCGTCGATCGCCGTTGTCATCACCCATTAGTGGACCGGTGGTACACATCTTCTTTAACACCGGCATCCATATGCCGTTTAATTTCACGCCCTCCTCCTTTCGATTGAAATTGTTAGGATGTTTAGCAATTTCGATTGCCTCCCTGTAGAGCCTTTCGTAGTATCCGCTCATGGCTAACAGCACAACATCGCCTGCAGCGCCTCTCCTGGGCTCGTGACCGTCTCGGTGGGGCCGCAGATGACTGAAAGACCGTGATCTGGTTAGAAGAGTCCTGATTCAGTCGGTAAGAGCTGATACTAGCGTTAAAGTGTGGCACAGGACCCACTAAGCCCTGGATCCAATATGTGAACAAGGCACTTCACAAGCTGGTGATGGCTCCATAATAGTGTGGGATGTCTTTAGGTAGAATGGACTGGGTCCTGTGGGCCAACTCAACCTATGATTTACTGGAAATGGTTATGTTTGGCTACCTGGACACCACTTGCAGCCATTCATGGACTTCATGTTCCCAAACAACGACATAATTTGTATGGACGACAATGCACCATGTCACCAGGTCACAACTGTTCCAATTGGTTTGAAGAACGTTCTGTGCAATTCGAGAGAATGATCTTGCCACCCATGGTACACATATGGAACATAACAGGGATGTCAGTTAATACACAAAATCCTGCACTGGCAACACTTTTGCAATTATGGAAGGCTGTTAGAGGCAGCATGGCTCAGTATTTCTGGAGGGGACTTCCAATGACTTGTTGAGGCCATGCCACATTAAGTTGCTGTACTACACTGGGCAAAAGGAGGTCCCACACGGTATAATGAGGTATCCCACCTCATTGTGTATCTCGCGTTGGTAGAATGAGGATAAGGTGAGAGAGGTTAGTCTGCGTATGGTGGCTTACGGACAGTCATTTTTACGCGAATGGGGTATGGAAGGAAATAAATAGTACAGACACGATTTTCCCTACGCCATGCACTGCCTTACTCAGTAATTATTACGTGTAGATGTAGGGAATGTCGCCAGCGGAAAGTAAATCAGCTAAACAGTCGGTTCCCACTTACCATTAGTAACAGTAATACACTGACGTGACAAGAGTCATGGGGCACCTCCTAACGTCGTGCCGGACCTCCTCTTGCCTGGCGTAGTCCGACGAGTCGACGTGGCGGGACTCAACAGGACGTAGGAAGGCCCTGCAGAACTACTGAGCCATGGTGTCCCTGTAACCGCCCGTAACTGTGAAAGTGTTCCCAGCACAGGATTTTGTGCACGAAGTGATTTAGTCCCATAAATGTTGGGCGGGACGCCTGTCGAGCTGTGCGGGTGACCAAATCGTCCGCTCTAACTGTCCAGATTGTTCTTCAAATCCGTAGCGAACAATTGTGTCCTGGTGACATGGCGCATTGTTGTTTGGGAAGATAAAGTCCATGAATAGCTGCAAATGTTCACCAAATTACCGAGCATAACCATCTCTAGCAAACGATTGATTCAGCTGGGCCAGAGGGCCCAGTCTGTTCCATGGAAGACAGCCCACACCAAGATGGAGCCACCATTTCTATTGGTGGACGGCCGAAATGCCACTCAGCTGCTCTGTTTCCATGTTCTTCTGCATACGCTATTACTTTCAGTTTATAGCCCACATCATATGAATACCTTTTATTTTTTCCATTAAGAAGCTATGTGAACACCTGGCTGAAAATGATTCACAAGTTCGTGGCTGGAATTCAATATGGTATTAGCCCTTCCTTAGCCTTGATGACACCTCTCGCAGGCATACGTTCAATCAGGTTCTGGAAAGTTTCTTGGGGAGTGGCAGCCCATTCTTCACGGAGTGCTGCACTGAGGAGAGGTATCGATGTTGGTCGGTGAGGCGTGGCACGAAGTCGGGCTCCAAAACATCCCAAAGTTGTTCTATATAGGTCAGGAATCTGTGCAGGCCTGTCCGTTACAGAGATGATTTTTAGTCCAATGACTCCGCCAAAGGCCGTGCATTATGAACAGGTGCTCGACCGTGTTGAAAGATGCGATCACCATCCCCGAATTGCTCTTCAACATTGGGAAGCAAGAAGGTGCTTAAAAGATTAATGTAGGCCTGTGCTATGATAGTACCAGGCAAAAGAAGAAGACGTGCAAGCCCTATTCATGAAAAACACGACCGCACCATAACACTACTGCCTCCGAATTTTACTGTTGGCACTACACACGCCGGCCTATGACGTTCACCGGGCATACGCCATACCCACACCCTGCCATCGGATCGCCACATTCTGTACCGTGATTCGTCACTCCATACAGCGTGTTTCCACTGTTCAATCATCCAATGTTTACTTGACAGGATTCGTGGCAGAACAGTCTTCTCTTGATTGTAGTAAATCAGCTGGAGGACGTAGTCGAGAGTTGTTTCCCTGATTCTAAAATTTCAGATGCTACTCAACTGCGTTGAACTGAATGTTTCCAGATCGTAAACAATGTGATAGGAGAGAGCCATAACAACGCAGAACGAAGTACCAAGAAAACTGAGACACACTAAATTCAGTGTTCTCACTGGTGAGTCAACAGACGCACAACTAGGACAAAATTCGATGGGTTTACAAAATGATTACAAGCCGTTTCTGAGAAATGGTATCAAAAGCCTTCTGGAAAGCAAGAAAGGAACCAGTTCAAAGTCCGTTGTCGATAGCACTCGCTACTATGAAAGCTAGGTGTGCCTCAGAAGAACGATATTTATTGAATCGGTGGTGAGTATATCTCAATAGGCCGTTTTCTTCGAGACAATTCATAATGTTCGAGCCCAGTGAATGTTCCAAATCTTACTGCAGATCCACGTTACTGGTATGGGGCAATAATTCAGGGAATTACTCCTGTTTGCTTTCGTGACTGTTGGTGTGACGTGTCGAACTTTCCATTCATTAGGGGCTGTAATTTTGTCGAGTAAGCGGTTGTAGATGATTTCTAAATATATAGCACCATACTCGTAAGGGGACGTGACTGGTATACAATTCGGCCGAAAAAGTTGCCTTTATTAAGTGGTTTAAGTTGCTCCTCTACATCGAGGATATCTACTTCTAACTTACTCAAGTCGGCTGCTGTTATTGACCGAATTTTGTAATATTTACCGCATTTCGTGGCTCCGCTTTAGCGGCACTTTGATCAGTAACATAATCACTGTCATCATACTGAGATGGCACCGAGTGTGTATTCCCACTGATGTACTTTACATACGACCAGAAACTCTTTGGGTTTTTCTACCAGATGTGTAGGCAAAGCTCCGTTGTGGACACTATTAAAAGCATCTCGCATTAAAGTCCGCGCAAAATTTTGAGCTTTTATAAGACATTGCCAATCTTGGTGGTATTCCACTGTTTTCAGTTTCCCGTGATTTTTTCCTTTCTTCTTGAATAGTGACATGTTCTGTGCGCAATAGGAGATTAGTACCGTCGCTTATTAATATATTTGGTATAAATCTCTCGATCTGCCGGAAGCTACTAACGCAGGATCGTGATTGCTCGCCTTCAAGTAGTATTTGCGTATTTGGACCATTACGGATGTGCGCCAGGAATACTCGACGCGTTTACGTGTGTGTGTGTGTGTGTGTGTGTGTGTGTGTGTGTGTGTGTGTGGGAAGTGCGTCATGTCTTCACTGCGATTGCATGCGGTTAGCGGTTAGCAGACAGTTAATGTCCCGTTTGCGGTCTGAGCCGCTTCCAGTTTCCGCCAGCCCGGCTGTGGGCGTCACAACAACACAGGGCGAGGGAGACCAGCGGGGGACACGTGCGCGTCCACACAGTAGGGGGTGCAGCGTACGCCCCAACCCAAAATCACTGTGATAGTGGTGATACGTTACTGCAGGCGACTCTTGAGGGTACGTCGATAAGCAGTACAGAAAACGAAAAATAAAATTCAGAATTTTCATCGTTGTGGAAGAGTAGTGAATCGGTGCTGCACACTTTTGAATCAGCACTCCACAAAACGTTGAATCCGTCGTCCTTGCATGGCGGCACAGCGTTCTCTGCCACCTAGACCTCTGCGCCTGACACCCAATGATTTCTTTTCGTGGGGTTATGCGAAATACCTTGTATATATGCCACATTCGCCGAAAACTATTCACCCATTTCTGAAGCGTCGGTTACTTTACACACACTCCTAATTGTATGGCGTGACATGGTTTGTCGCTTACATGTTACACGTGTCATCATGGGCTTCATGGAAAATACCTATAAACAATCTAAAATAAATTTTCTGTGTGTCGATAGCTACACCTATTGGTAACCGATTCACAAAGTTTGAACTCTACATCTACAAGTACATATACATAATTCGACAAATTTATACAACAACAAAATGCAAAAGAGTAAGGAAAATATTAATGGGATTAAGTAGACATATAGATATCAGAGTAGCAAATCTTACCTGGAGATTATCACTGCAAGGGAGAGCCTGAGAAACTGTCGTACCCCAATGTCATTTGTGCACTAAGTAAAATATTCAACGTTGTAAACTAAACTAGTCCAATCCCGCCTCCACCTGCATTGTTTAGCGAAAAGACCGCCGTGGGGTGGCGTCATTACCTCAGTGATGCAGTGTAGATGCAACAACATGGAAAAGGCGTCTATAAAGGAACCAGACCAACATGGGGTTCCCAAGAGGGGCAGCAGCCTATGGTGAATAATACATCGAGTATTTAATGAACAGATGCTGAATCGAAGTGATGAAACATATAGAAGGAATCGATTTTCAGTACATGACCGGAAGTATCAAGGAATAGTGAATCAGGTAATGGAACGAAGTGTGTGGTACATAAAAAGGGAAGACGCTAAACACTGAATGGTTGGAGTTATCAGGAATTCTTTACGTCATTAGCTACAATTTAAACCATTACTTCTAGATAGTAGCATCCATATATTTAATCCTGATACGCAATGCAATTTACAACACATCGTTCATGATTTCCAGTCCTGTTGATTACAAACAACTATACAAACTTTACCTCAGACCTCAACCCAAATGTGTCCTACGGACGTAACCAAACCAAAGAGTGTGCCTAAAATATTGGTTTTCCTCATCAGGATCGACAGCAAACCAACACCTACGACGATAGTTCATGTATACTTGCCAATGTTTCAAGCGGAAGATGAAGATATGGAGATCATATATAAGGGTTTTGAACGGGTAATTCAGTATGGAAGGGGAGGGGATACATGATAGTCATGAGGAACTGGAATTCGGTTGTAGGGGAGTAGAAGAAAATGTTAAAGGACAATATGGGCTTGGCACTAACAATGAGAGAGGACAAAGACTAATTGAGCTCTTCATTAGACTTCAGGTAGTAATAGCGAATGCTCTGTTCAGCATTTACGAGTGGTAGGGGTAGGCCTGTACTAGGAAAAGAGTCGGAAATATGGGAAAAGTCCAGTTAGATGACATCATGGTCAGGCAGAGATTCCGAAATCAAAAGAGACATCGAATCCGGTACTAGAATCAGGTACACGCAGAAGCTGATGTAGACTCAGATCACAATTTAGTAATGACGAAGAGCAGACTGAAGATTAACAATTTGGCAGGAAGAAATAATGCGCTAAGAACTGGGATACAGAAATACTCATGAATAAAGATATATGGTTGAAGATATCTGAGCCTATAATAACAGCGCCGATGAATAGCTCAGAAGGAAATTTAGTTGAAGAGGAATGGACATTTATAAAAAGAGGCACGACACAATTTGGAATAAGAAACATAGCTAAAAGGCAGGTAATTGAGTGGAAACAGAAAGAAGTTAACAGAGGAAATACTTCAGCTGGCTGACGAAAGGAGGAAGTGCAAAAACGTGCAGGCAAAACAGGAATAAGGTAATACAAGTCATTTAGGAATGAAATAAACAGGAAATGCATGAGAGGTAAAGTGGAATGGCTGCATGAAATGTGAAGAAATCGAAAAAGAGATAAATAATTGTCGGAAGGAGTGACTCAGGAATAGAAAAGTCAAAACAGCCTTCGGTGAAATTAAAAGGAAGGGCGGTAAAATTACGAGTGCAATGGCAATTCCATTGTTAAATGCTGAGGAGACAGCTGAATACAGTAATAGAATCACAAACAGCTATGGAAGATGTAAGTTTGATCTCCCATTTTCGCCAAGTGATCTATTTCAGAATTTCGCTACCAGAATGAAGATGATGGTCTCAGATTGGTGTTTGGAGTAGCAAAACAAAGGATGTAGACAGACTGCATTTCAGGAAATGTAATTTCCAGGTCGCTGTTCGGTAATCGCTGTATGGTGAACGACTGGTTTGAAAAAACTAAGACCTCTTTTCTGAACGATTGGAGGAGCTACTCATGTAATCGATAAGAAAGAGCATTTTAAATTAGGAATAAAATCACGCCAGTGTCGGATGAGTACCACATTGATATGTGACGTCTTCCCAGCTAGATATGCTGAAAATTAAAATTGGTGACACAGTGTATAATGAAATTAAACATGTGGACTGGAGTACTTAAGTAACTCAAGATAAGCTAGTATATTATAATATCACTACAATTACAGGCCGTGATGGTTACCTTATGGAAGTAGACTGCAGAAAGACAAGGGTGAACACCCAGGTCTTTACTATCTGCTCTCAAAATTTTACGAGGACACAAATAAAATTGAACGTAAATTTTGCAACCTTTGTGAAATCTCTAGACACGGTGAATATGATAAGGTGCAACAAGTAAAACGTTTTATTCTAATCTAATTCTTTGATTTTTTAGTACACTTTTCTGAAAACAATATTATAAGATTTGCTCCTGCTGACTGTAATTATATGAAGCGTCCAAGAATCGCTGCTGCTACTCGGTTAACTGAAAAACTTCCTGAACTAATTATTTCCTAATTCATATTATACTCTCTTCACAAATGTGCTATTGAAGCTTGTAAATGTTTTACCAGAGATTGGGCGACCTAGCTAGGAACATTCATAAACATTTTAAAGCAAGTGTCAGGTGACAGGGGCAACTGCATGAATTTAAAAAGTTTTTAGATATCAAAATTCATAAATTGTTACATCCATCATAGACAAGATGGCTATCTTTGCAGGGCATGGTAGTGAGAAATTTAGAAGAGTGGAGTACGTTGGAGGTGTCTCCTTTGATTCTAAGTACAACAGTTCTCTGCCAGTCAATCGAGGTCCATGTCAACCAGTTTCCAAGCGAACATTTCCTACAATAGCTGCACACAGAGGAGATGTGGAGCTCGGTACCTGTAAGAAGGCCATCGCTCACAGTGGCACATAACGCTGCACGTCTGCAGTAGGCCAAACAGCACAGGAACTGTCCAGAGGGTGACTGGAGTGTGTGTGTGTGGAGGGGGGGGGGGGGGAGGGGGGGGAGGTGAGTGCAGTGTGCCCTGAGCGGTCGCGTCTTTCAGATGATGTGACGTGTCAAGGCCACTGACAGTCCAGTGAGTTGTTTAACTCGCCCTGTGTTGAGGACACTGCTCAGGTTGCAGACGCTTCTGTGATGTTATGATAATGTACCATGAATATCGTGAATATAAATCAGGTCGTCTATTTGAACATTCTTGGTGACCAATTGTTGTCCTTCATCCTACCCATTCATGACGAGTGTGCTATGGACAGTTACATCTTCCAGGTCGGTACACAAACGTTCCTGCTTTTAGGAACCTTCAAGCACTCTATCGCGCCTTGAATGGTTCACTAAGCAAACAGATCCTAATCCTGCAGACCATGCAGGGGTCGTTTGGAATGCCACATCAAACCAGAAACAGTACTGAAATGGAGAGTTGCAGCCTATCTCCACGTTGAACTATCTGTTTACCAAGCAACAAGTAAAGGAACAGGAAGAGAAGTTTTGTGAGGAAATGAAAGTTCTGGGGCGAGAAGCAAAACCCTTAAGCATTCTGCATGACACAGTTCCGCCAGCGACGCCGAAACTCACGGGACAGAAATAGAACTGAATGGATAATATCTTGAAAACCGGTTGCAAATGATTTTCTACCAAAGTAAAACAGTGATAATGGAATGGAATGAAATTGGATGAGGCACTGCTGAATGAATTAATTTACGAAATTATGTAGGCATGAGCTTTGCTCTATGGGCTACAGAATAACTGAAGATGGACGAAACAAAGGCGACAAAATAAAAAAGTAATAGCAGGAAACGAGATTTTGAAGAGCAGGAAAGCGTATCTGAAAAGGAGGAATATACTACCATTGAATGTAAATAGAAATCTTACGAACTTCTCCCGAAGCTATTTGTCTTATGTTGAACAGCAGTTTAGGCAAGAAGGGAACAGAAGCTTTTAAAAAGTGGCGCTATAAAATACTGTTGAATATTTAATGCGTAGATCGAGTAACTAATGTGGAAGTACTGCATTGACATGGGAAAAACGGAAACTTAAGTGGTAACTTGCTTAAGAGATTGGTTGGGTTGAGAGGTCACACTGAGACTTCAAGGAATTGTAGAGTTTCTAATGAGGGAATTATTAGAGGTTGAAGCTGCAGAGGGGGACCAACGCTCGACTACCGTAAGAAGGCTGAAATGGATATCACGGCAGTGGCTGTACAGAAGTGCAGAGGACATACCAGCCGGTAAAGTACCATCAGACCAGTGTCTGTACCACAAACAAGTGTTGACCAGATAAAGTGTGTAGGCGGACAACACGTGTACATGACCACTCCGTAATTGACTCTAAAGTGCCTGGCAGAGGGTCTGTCGAACCACCTCCAGCCTATTTCTGTACACTTCCGCTCTCGAACATCGTGCATAAGAAATGACACTTGTATCTTCCCATGCTACGTCCGATTTCTTGTACTTTATTACGACCATCGTTTCTTCCTATGTAGATGAACATCCACAAATTAATTTTATATTCGCAGGAGAAAGTTTTTGACTGAATTTGTCTCGCCGCAACGAAAAACATCTTTGTCTGACTTATTGCCACCCCAAACCCGCAGATCATATGCGTGACACTCCTTCCTCTACATGTCGCTGATACAAAACGAACTGGTTTTGAGCTTATGTTGACTTTACTCGCCGAAACACGATAGCATCATGTACACAAACACTCAGAGGGCTGCTCAGATAGGCTCCTAAATAGTATATACAGATCAGAAACAGCAGACGGTTTCTAACACATTCGTTCCGTACGCCAAATATAATTTCTGTTTTACTCGATGACTTTCCGTCAGTTATTACGAACTGTGTCGTTTCCGACAGGAATACACGATTTCAGACGAACAACTGGGAGGATACTCCATAGGCACGCACTGTGACTAGAAGCCTTTTGTGAGCTACGGTTTCAAAAGCCGTCCAGAAATGTGGAAAGGAATCCGTTTAAGGTACCTTGTCGATAGCACTCATTACTTTGAGTGAGTGAAGAGCCGGTAGTGTGTCAGAGGAGCGACATTAACTGACTGAATCGGTGCTGAGTAAGTGTCGGTAAGCCCGCCCGGCTAGCCGCTCGCTCTAACTCGGAAGTGGACCCTGACACAATCTGGTCACGTAATTAAGCCAGCCATGAGATCGAATTTATCTTCTTGTTTGTTAAAGTGTGCTGGCTCATACGCTTCTGCCTTTGAATATTAATAGGGTTGTATCGGATTTGCGGCTAGCTTCTTCATGTAAATTGTTCTGTATTTCCTTTGCAGGTACCGTATTCCAGCAAGAAGTCGAGTCAACATCTTTTTCTGTCTCGGTTTTTTGCATGTGTTTAATGTGACTCCCGTGTGCTCTATATGTTTTTATGGGGAGGACATTTCCATTGAAGGAATTGAAATCCATGACTATGGTAAATGGATAAGATGAACTTTTCTTGACGTGACCATTCTCCTTTATGCGTCGTCCAGTACGTGACGCACTGTAGATCTATCCGAATTTTTTAAGGAAGAGGGGATTCATTTGTTACACAGATGGTTGGGTACTACTTTGACAGGTGGTTGTTCTAACTGTGTATTGCGTCCTGTAGACAAGTTTCCTAATTTTTATTTCTGTCGGTAGTAGTTAAATTCCAGAATGAGATTTTCACTGTGCAGCGGAGTGTACGCTGATATGAAACTTCCTGGCAGATTAAAACTGTGTGCAGGACCGAGAGTCGAACTCGGTCCGGCACAGTTTTAATCTGCCAGGAAGTTTCACTAGTTAAATTGTCCGTTCTTTGCGTCTGTAAATATCCGACTTCTGTCAGTTTTACTTGTTTTACTGTTTCTTCTAGCAACAGGTGTCACATATTTAGTCTGACCAGACATGTGAAAGGACTTTGGCTACCGATGCCATCCCCACCGACTTTCCATGGCGGCGCTGCGTTCTCTGCCTCCTTCACCTTTGGGCCTGACACCCAAGGATTTCTTTTCGTGGGGTTATGCGAAATACCTTGCGTGTACGTCTCCTTTGCCGGAAACCATTTCAGAACACAAATCACACATTTCTACTACGCCACAAACTCCACATACGCTTCTAAATGTGTGGCGTGAAATGGTTGGAGGCTTAAATGTTGTACGTGTCACCAAGGGCTTCATACAAAACACCTATAAAGAATCAATAATTAATTTCCTCTCTGTTTTATATCTACAGTCACTGGTAATCGCTTCATTCAGTTTTAACTGTATATCCTCAGATACAAGCATCAAATTAAAAATTTTTATATAAGAATCTCAAAAAAAAAAAAAAAAAAAAAGATTCAGTAGACATATAGACGTCAGAGCAGCCAGTCTTACCTGGCCATTATCAGTGCAAGGCAGAATACAGAGAACCTGTGGTACCCTCATGTCTTTTATGCACCAAGAAAAATATTCCACACTGTAGACTACAATACTCCAATCCCACCTCCACCTACACTGTTTAGCAACAACGCCATACAGAGGTGGGGTGGTGTATGTGCCCATACTGTAGATGCTACAACGTGCAAGAGGCGTCTATGCAGGAGCCAGACCAGCATATGGTTCCCGATGAGGGGCAGCAGCCTGTTCCTTAGTTAGAGGGGACCAGTCCATGTGACTGGCAGAAGGTCTGGCCCTGCAACATTAGCCCACATGCCCTCCATGCGTTGGCAAACGGAAAAAAAAGCTGTCATCCTCTCATCGATTCAGCATCTGAAATAATATACAGAACAAAGCTGAAGATAAGATGGCTAAATCGAATACGTAATGAAGAAGTATTGGGTTGAACTGATAGAAATCAGTACTGGTACAATCTGACTAATAGGAGGAATCGATTTGTAGGATATATCGTCAAGTATCAAGGAATCGTAACGGAAGGAATTGTGTGGTATTACATAAAAATCGAAAAAGCTAAGCACTGAACGATTGGAGGTACCAAAAATTCTTTATGTCATTAAGTACACCTAAAAGAATTACTTACAGTTATTAGCATCTATAGGTTACATTCTGATGTACAAGTTAATTTGTTTATGATTTCTAGGCCTGTTACACCTAGCCATTTCGTCATGCGAATTTCATTATGTTTTTAATACATCACCAAGAAGTGCACACAGTACAGGAGTGAAATAAAATATGACGACTGGTACTTCCGAACAGTACTTGAGCAAATCTTAAATTGTGCAACGAGTGAAAGTTGTGGGTGTAAACTTGAGTAGGAGTCCCAACGTCATTTACACTGTGAATTATAATTTCTGATATTAAACTGATTTTCTATGAAAAATGTTTTGAAATTCGATGTCAACTTGTGATTATATATTTTATTAAGGGTTTACTATATAAATTTTTAAGAGGGATTTTGGGATTTAAATTTTAATGTTAAGCAGTTAGCTAGTTTTAGCAGTAACTTTCACTAATGTCGTAATTGTCATAATCTTAAATTTCACGTCATTCTGTCATCATTAGTTGCCATCAACACTGGATCAGGATTAATATTTAATGAAGAGTATTGTAATGATTACATTTTTTAAAGAAAAGAATAGGTTGGGCGACATGAATTTTTTGTAAATATTGAGTAGGAATTTCTTGTTAATAATCAGTGATGAACTCTTCTCGGGTTATCAGCCGAGTGGTGGCGTCGTCTTGTCGCAACGTTTCAATGAGTTTCGTACCCATCATCTTCTGGCGAACATCACGCCACCACTCGGCTGATAACCCGAGAGGAATTCATCAGTGGAATACGCCGAGAAAGACTGAAATCACGTATACGTCTGTATTAGTGTTAGCCCAGCACCTGACCACGTTATACACCATCGCACCGACGCTAGCAGACCACACTGAGAGCGCAGTGAGAGGGCTTGTGAGCTTGCCACGTGGCAGTCAAGAAAATTAGTCGAGAAGAAACTGACGGCAGCGCGACGGCACTGTTGTAGCGGCTGCACGGAGCGCAGGGACGCCGTCTTGTTGTCAGCACGGAAACAGTGGGCCAGCTGAGTAACGCCTGTCGGTGCTGCAATATCCTCCTGGAAAGGGTGCAGGCCAGTACACAGTTGTTGCAGTTTAGTATTTCTAGCCACGTGCTACTCTTGCGAATACAAGTGTATATAGAACAATTTCTCAATTGGTTGGACAGGTCGTGGCTCATCAGCAACAGTTGCTCCCTTGAAATGGCCACCAAGAATTCCTGACCTCACTACACCTGACAACACGTGATGGGGAGTCATTGAGGCACATGCATCTGCACGTTGCTATGCTGCAGACGAGGAACTGTGCAATGCTGTTCTAGGGGCACAGACACTAGTCCCTCACCCTCTATGCACACACACACACACACACAGAATGGTAAGAGCTGCAGAGATGACGAATTTGCTAATATTGAGCTAGGGGATAAGCTGACGAAAAAATGTACTCTTTATGGAAATGGTTGGAGTTGGTGGGTTCAATCACCCTGCCCGTTTCCTCCAATCTGTTGACGACCCCACCTTAACCAGGTGCAACGAAAGACACCTTGAAACCACCCATACCAAGATCCGTACAATTGAATATGACAAATCGCCGCTTTTCACCCCCACAACTACTTCCTCATGAAACCATCCTATCCAGTTTAGTAACTCACTAAAATGCACACGACTAACCATTGACTGGAAACTAACATGAAATCTGCACATACAAATGGTACAGGAAAATTATACAACAGAAGAATACTTCTGCAGCCATTTACCGATCAAACATGAGAATTGGATCTTTGTAGTGTACTCCACACCTGCAAAGCTGGAAATTACCTTGTCTCATGCCTGGAGTGTCACCGATATTCCTATGACACCCCCTCCAAACATCAGATGAATGACTACTGTCGATTGCCCAGCACCGTAAGACGTGCCTCAGTCCTACTGGAACTACAAATTCTTGATGTTGACATAGAATAGGCCAGTAGGGGCTGTCTAAGGAAAGTAGCAGACGTAAATTAACGGTTAAGGCGGAGATGAACATTCTTGGGCACTAATATATATTTTTAGAAAACTGGGGCCGTCTGCATCAGCCGACATGTCTCCACAGGCCCTTACATAATCTAAGCTCTCATATACTTAATTTGAGCAGGACCCTCAGCTGATATCACGATTACTAAGTGTAGCTACCTCAGCGAAACCATATTGCCTGTGACAGGTATCGAACGAAACAACGAGACGTGTTCCTGAAGAAAAGGAGGAAAGTTTGAACTTTAGAGTTCTCTTGTCATCAACCCATTCGAACAGTGACATGGCCTCTCACTAGACAAGGATGGGGGCAAGAATCAACAGAACCCGTGTTCAAGGAAAAGCCACGCTGGTTGTCAGCAGTGGTTTGCCGAAACCACAAATATTTAAATCTGGTAAGATGGACCGCGATTTCATTCCCTGTATGGTCATAGTGTGGGAATGTCAGGCACCCTAGCTGTATACCTCGCTTGGAACATGCACACAAACGCGCACAAAAGAAATATTTGTGGAATAATGTTTGGAGAAACTGTTTGCCAAAGCATGAGGTTGCCACATTCTACAGGCTAGTAGTGTAATTAGTCATCCAGGAACTCGTGAAAGCTTCAAAGCCACAGCGTGACCAGAGAAATCTGAGTTTCAAATGTGATGTCATAAGATACAGATTCTTCTACGATATTTCTGCAGCCTTGGTCCAGGGATAGTTCCGCATCGAGCGCCGACTGGGAGGGTCGCCAGTTTACTGCCTCACCACAGTATGCGCGCATCTGGACAGCTTTCTCTCAGTGTTTTTTGTGTCGTCGTGTGAAGCAGATCGTCGTTAGGACGTTAATGTCAGTTGTTGTGTGAGTCCACTGATAGCAGAGTAGTCCGCTCGTAATATCGGCCATGGGTGTTGTGGGAAAAGGTAAAGACAGCTTCAGTTTCGACAAACCCACTGGTTCCTTCCAGCCTGGGTCTTTGGAAATTCACAACTGGCTCGTTGAAACAATTCATGAAACATCTGATCAGGTTCATACAGTCTATTTAAATTCTGATATGTCTTTTTCGTAGAGTTTTTGGATCAACTACAAATATATAGGTTGCTTTAGCCTCCATGTTCTCAGGTTCCGTTTAAGCACTGAGATGGTTCAATAAGTACGCTGCTTCCTGGTAACGAGGAACTGAAGTATACAAATGTCTGAGTGTTTAATCTCCCGCCAGAAACTGACAACAGTCGACATTTCTCTCTTATAGTCATGTGAGGGGTATACGCTGGGAAGCTAGTCCATTCAATACCGGTTGTAATGTTATAGCAGGATCCGTTCAGTGGACATGGTAGTCAAACAAAACATTCCTTCTCATTTACAGATCTCTGATTACCGCACTCATGCAACGCATAAGGGCAAGTAGGGACGTGCTTTCTCTGCAACGAACCTTAGACCTAACGTTCAGAGGCAGGTATTTTTGTTGAAGGTCTCCTCTGAACAGCGTCGGAAACTGGGGTTGGTGGTCTCGTTTCTACCCCTCGCGAGGTTGGTGCCACCTGTTCTCCGTGTGCAATGGAACAACACCACCACAGAACGGTCCTGAAACTGCTGTGGCTAAACTGGCAGTGGAGACAGTGCAACATGAGGGACGTCGTGTGCAGGACAGTGAGGAGTCGGATACATCTACCCCTCACACACCACCCCCTCAAGTGAGTCTGTTGGTTGCTGTATCCTGTAGTGCTGAGTCCTGCACTACTAACAGGGTCGATGGTGCGGAACTGGAAGCTGAGGTGGCTAGTGTCTCTCCTAGTATCCCTCCCACAGCTGCAGTAACTCCTGCAGAAACATAATAAGGTGGGGAAGTCGTTGAGCCTTCTGGTGTTGCAATGACCATACAGCAGAAAACTGAGGCGCCCCTAAATTTATCTGTTCCGTTGACGTCCCCCATTCAGGCGACGTGGTAACGACCTTCTGTTGTTACTCCCATCGAGGGTATTTGTTTCCAGGAAGTCCTGCCTGTCGACCAAGATGTACCCTCTCTTGTGCGTTGATCAGAATTTCAAGTCTCTCATTCTAATTGTTTTTCACCTACTTTGGTTAATATTAAACAACCAAAAATCAATGACAAGACGTTATATAACGTGATACCGTTTTCTTCTTTCTCGTCTCAACATGTACCTATGGCACAAGAGTAACATAATCTGCCTGACGTTGTCGTCTACTTCCAACAATGATAAGGATAATGCGTCGGGACGAATAGGTGCTAACAGCTTCTTCTCACCAAAAGACACGCTCTCGTACATGAAGTCAGTGTATTGAACAGAAAGTAAAGTTTTTAATAGTACACAGTAGTTGTAGCATAGCAATTGTCATTGCCCTAATTTGGTCATGGTTTTCAAAGATTAGGTTCACTTCAGTTCCTAGTAGTTTTCTATCATGTAGAATTCAAACGCGCACATCACATTCCGCTTGAGTAGCTACTAATGACAGATTTCTCCTTTGTCGTCATCAATTCTACTCCGGTGCTGCGTAAGTACGAGGCCGGAGAGTGGACGATGTCGCAGTTCTACTTCACGGAGGAAGAAACAACTAGAAAGAAAACACTTTGGCAACAGAGGTTGCTCGATTCGAATGCCGAGCAGAAAATAAAGTGAAGGAAATCCCTACGTTTGTCGCTTGTAAACCACCCTGTTCCTAACGATCGATTAAATGTACACCATTTAAATGTTTTAATGCGTATTAGGGCTTGTTTCAGTGAGAAGGGTGTAAGGGGCCACGTATGTGGCGTTGCAGAGTCGGTCGTACTAAACACGACGACAGCGTCCATCTTATGACGACTCGGCTTTGTATCACACAACGAGATCTGCCGCGTAGTGTGGAATTGTATGTGTAAATGTTCTAAGGTAGGTGACTACATCTCCATACGCGTTTCCGGGCCCGGGTTTACAGCGGTGAGTTGTCGACACTGCTGAAGGTGCAAGTGCTTGCCGACCATCAGAAGCACCCGTGTAACGTAAGTGATTACTGTGTGCCCAGTGACGAAGCACCGGGGAAAATTTGGTCACTCTCTTTCAAAAGGGAGAATTTCGAGCTAAATTACTGCACGAGCTACGCAGCCATCATATTCCAAAATCCTTGCTTCGATGAAAGTAGGGATCTAGGCTACGTCGGTCGTCGGAACTAAAACTCTACGAAAGGCGAAAATTTTTGACACAACAGGACGTTAATCTCTAACCCAGTATTATGAATTCCCTCTACAAGTAACGTATCCTGGCACATCTTTCTTATCTCGATATTATATCGTTAGCTGTATTCGATTAAGGAGAAGTCATGGCCTTTTATTCCCTGGAAAAATCGGACATTACGGATATTACTTCACAAAGCATAATAAAACACATCACACGTACTCCTCAGTAAATTGCCAGAAAACTATGTGCTTCCCGTCAAACCGATATTCGCTCTCCAGTGAAAACGGCCAGCTAAATTAGCCACAGTCCAACAAGAACAGATAATCGTCGAATTACTGCAATTGTATCGTTTGTGTGAAAAACGAAATGTCGGGGCAGTGTTTGAAACGTTTGCTGTCGTTACACCTAGCCAAACGTAACAAGGATAGCTATCGGATTAATACTGCGACTCTTGGGGAAATTTGGTTAACTGAATTACTACATGTGTGACAATAATACAACAACGAGATCAGTTGTTGAAATCAGTTCTTGATTCCAGGTACAGAGACTACAACTGTCTGATCTATTTGCTTTCAGATGCCATCAAGCAGGGATTGAAGCATGCGCCGTCTGCTTCTGCATGTCTATGGTCCATGGCATGAAGGGTGGTGTTTGTCCACATACGAGAACTAGGGGCGTATAACGCAGTCAAGCACCGTAAAATGAAGCTTTGGTGGCCATCGTTCCGCGATCGCTGCTGCCCAGCGATACGACCGAATAATATCGCTGACACAAGTTACATTTTCTTTTCATCGCCTTTTCAGTGAATTAATTCTCGACTTGGATGCGGTCCTCCTCCATTGTGTAAAGGCCCTCGACGCATCGTTTTTTATCTGTTGCCCTTCGACGATTGCTGTTTATAGAAACAGAGGGAGAACAGCGGGACACATTGCCACAAAGTAAAACTGGTTCTCACACTGAGTTTATATTTCGCATCGATAAAAAACAGATGATACTGTTATCTTTTTTGTTTAGACAAGCGATAGCTGGTGACAACATATCCACTAATTCTACATACATGATTAAGATATCGGCTTGAATCGAGAGGGATATTTCTAGCCACTTCAAACATCAAAACCATGTAGTGTAAACACGTTCCTCGCATATTCTGCACAACGCATGTCATCCAGGTGAGCATAATAAAACAGTATCACGTGAGTTAACTGGCTTGGATAAAAACCTTTTAAAGGTAGTTTTGACGATTTCTTTACGCGTTTTCCGTAAGGTTTTCTCATGCAGTCGCCTCCTTCTCATGTAAGTTAACATCAGCAGGAGGCAGCTGTGTCAGAAGGCCATCCATGAATGTACGGATTACGAAACAGCACCCTCCGGATCCTTTAAAATGGTACAACTGGCCAGCGACTAGGAGTGTGATTCCCGTGTGGGATCGGACACGCATCTCGCAACTGCAGGGATACGCGAGCTTCTCATGTGGGAAGATATTAAAAATTAAGTCGCTGCACCAACTAGGGATTCACTCTCATTTCGATGATGAACACTTGCATGTGAATTATTTCTCCGTTTTCATTTACTTCAGAAAACTGCCATTACTCACGAGAAAATTAAAAACTGCCATCATTCCGCGGTGCTAGTAGCAACAGTCAGTCGCTGAGACAGCAACAATGCTGTGTCGGTTGAAGGAGACATAAGATTAACTTAAAACTAAATTGGATTGGTTAAAGTTAGATATAGTGGGAATTAGTGAAGTTCGGTGGCAGGAGGAACAAGACTTTTGGTCAGGTGAATACAGGGTTATAAATACAAAATCAAATAGGGGTAAAGCAGGAGTGGGTTTAATAATGAATAAAAAAAAAATAGGAGTACGGGTAAGCTACTACAAACAGCACAGTGAACGTATTATTGGGGCCAAGATAGACACAAATCCCACTCCTACTACAGTAGTACAAGTTTGTATGCCAACTATCTCTGCAGATGATGAAGAAATTGATGAAATGTATGATGAGATAAAAGAAATTATTCAGGTAGTGAAGGGAGACGAAAATTTAATAGTCATGGGTGACTGGAATTCGAGAGTAGGAAAATGGAGAGAAGGAAACATAGTAGGTGAATGTGGATTGGGGCTAAGAAATGAAAGAAGAAGCCGCCTGGTAGAATTTTGTGCAAAGCATAACTTAATCATAGCTAACACTTAAAGTAGTAAAGGAGTTTTGCTATTTGGGGAGCTAAATTACTGATGATGGTCGAAGTAGAGAGGATATAAAATGTAGACTGGCAATGGCAAGGAAAGCGTTTCTGAAGAAGAGGAATTTGTTAACATCGAGTATAGATTTAAATGTCAGGAAGTCGTTTCTGAAAGTAGTTGTATGGAGTGTAGCCATGTATGGAAGTGAAACATGGATGATAAATAGTTTAGACAAGAAGAGAATAGAACCTTTCGAAATGTGGTGCTACAGAAGAATTATGAAGATTAGATGGGTAGATCACATAACTAATGAGGAGGTATTGAATAGAATTGGGGAGAAGAAGAGCTTGTGGCACAACTTGACTAGAAGAAGGGATCGGTTGGTAGGACATGTTCTGAGACATCGAGGGATCACCAATTTAGTATTGGAGGGCAGCGTGGAGAGTAAAAATCGTAGAGGAAGACCAAGAGATGAATACATTAAGCAGATTCAGAAGGATGTAGGTTGCAGTAGGTACTGGGAGATGAAGAAGCTTGCACAGGATAGAGTAGCATGGTGAGGTGCACCAAACCAGTCTCAGGACTGAAGACCACAAGAACAACAATAAATTCATCTTCTACATTATTGCTATCGGCTTTTGTGATTAACGTCTAAATGTGCTCACAGTCAGTAGTGTAATTATGCGGATCAGATGGCGCTTTCGTGATTTTGTGTTTCGCGTGCTGGCTTTGCAGTGACGAATAGCCAGACGACTGGGCTGGAAGTCATTCAATGACGTATGTGTACTGTACGTAAAAAATGTATAATTTAAGCAGTGGTGGTTGAGCAAGGTTTGCCATCTGGCAAAGTTATACAGAGTGCGAAAAATAAATCTGCCCAAAAGAGTAGGGAGGAAAGACAGTATGAAAGACATGAATTCGAGTACAGCAACTCACGGTTGCAAGTCCATATTTACGGCGCTACAGTAACGCAATTAAAATCTGACATACTGACGTCTTTACTCAAAATGAAAGTTAATTCACAAAAAATGTGTGCGTAAACACACTCTAACCAGTCTCCAGGATGATATCAAGAAAAACTTGAAACACCACATACTCAGCTGGCGTTCCAGACAGCACTTCTTTAGAAACAACCACATGTCCATGCTTTATGTTTCAAGATGTCTTAAAAAGCTCGAAGTAAATAATAATTAAGCGTCCACCTAACTAAGTATGTTGTAACAAAGGTTGAAACAGACTACCACTTTATGCTGGCATAGCGCCGTAAATATTCAACTACGATCTCTAGTTCCCATACTCAGACTATTAGAATTATTTTTGATGCCGCCTTTCTGGCTACACCTTTGGTCATATTGTTTTTCTGCACACTGCATATCCCAGACAAGATGTTACAGAATGATGGGCGAATTGTCAGGAGACCAAAGAAAGTGCTGGAAACGGCAAAATGACAGAATGCGTTCATGGCGATTTATAGCTTAGAAATTTACCAGATGGTAACTACGTGACAGAAAATGAGATACGTTTAACAAAGGTGCTACGATGTAAGATGTAAAATATGTTTCTTCATTACAGAAAGTTATCAGCTGAAATAGTGAATGTATAAATGTCGCGACAAAAGGGTAAGTCCAGTTACTATGGGCAACATATGAGACCCTACAGCATCGGTATTAATGAAGCGCGAAGGACTATGCACCGTTGGTCAGTTCTCAAGGCATTGAAAATGAAACACAATAAGTGTTGGTAGCATTGCTGCTGTGATTCTGAGTAAAGACGAAATAATTTTATTGCTTCTGTGATGTGGAAGTGATGACTCAGAGACTGATGCATAGTGTGATATCAACTCCTCAACTCCTCTTTGTATCTGGATATCTATCTGGTATACAGTAACCTAGGGAGTAAGCCTTGTGTGCATAGTAATTCTTGTGCACAATGACTCGGACATGCAGTAACTCTTGTGGATGTAGTAACTCTTGCATGCACAATAATTGTACTGTTGTGTGTGCAGTAACTCTCATGGGTGCAGTAACTCTTGCATGTGCAGTAACTCTTGTGCATGCAGTAAATCATTTACTTACAGAAAGTCTTGTGTGTGCAACAACTATTGTGCATGCAGTAACTCTCATACATAGTTACTCTTTTGCATGCCATAACTATAATGCAGTCAGTAACTGTTGGGTGTGCAGTAACTGTTGCATTTGCAGCAACTTTTCTGTACACAGTAACACTTGCATGTAGAATTACACTGGAATGTGCAGGAACTCTTACACATTCAGCAGTTCTAGCTAGTGTAGCAACCATAGTGTGTGCAGGATCTCTTGCATGCACAGTATTTCTAATGGGCAGTGTAAGTCACACTTGTGCAGTAGCTCCTGGATACACAGTAACTCCTTCATGCACAGTGACTCTTGCATGTACAGTAAGTCTCTTGTTTTCAGCTAATGTGTGTGCAATAACTGTGGAGCTTGCATTAATTGCTTTGCATGCTGTAATGCAGAAAGAAATAGATGGAGAGAGAGAAAAGTAGGAAGTAGAAAGAATGGAGGGAGGGTGGGAGGGTAGGAAGGCGTGATGGAGGGTGGGAGGGAGGGAGGAAGGGAGGGTGGGGAGGGAGGTAGGAAGAAAGGGAGAGAGGGAGGCGAGAGGTTTGAGAGAGGGAAAGTGATAGAGGACAGATAAGGGGAGGAGGAGGGGAGGAGGAGGGGAGGAGGACGGAGGTATGGTGAGAAGATGGAGGAAGGGTACAGGGCAAGGAGGATGATAGGAAGGGAGGGGCTCAAATTCAAAGATATAGTAGCAACAGCAATTGAGAGATTCACACCTCATAAATTGGTAAGAGATGGAACTGATCCCCCATGGTACACAAAACAGGTCCGAACGCTGTTGCAGAGGCAACGGAAAAACCATGGGATGTTCAGAACGCGAAATCCCGAAGATTGGCTAAAATTTACAGACGCGCGAAATTTGACATGGACTTCAATGCGAGATGCCTTTAATAGGTTCCACAACGAAACGTTGTCTCGAAATTTGGTAGAAAATCCGAAGAAATTCTGGTTGTATGTAAAGTACACAAGCGGCAAGACGCAGTCAATACCTTCGCTGCGCAGTGCTGATGGTACTGTTACCGACGACTGTGCCGCTAAAGCGGGGTTATTGAACGCAGTTTTCCGAAATTCCTTCACCAGGGAAGATGAATGGAATATTCCATAATTTGAAACAGGAACAGCTGCTAGCATGAGTTTCTTAGAAGTAGATACCTTAGGGGTTGCGAAGCAACTCATATCGCTTGATATGGGCAAGTCTTGAGGTCCAGATTGTATACCGATTAGGTTTCTTTCAGATTACGCTGATACAATAGCTCCCTAATTAGCAATCATATACAACCGCTCGCTCACCGATAGATCTGTACCTACAGATTGGAAAATTGCGCAGGTCGCACCAGTGTTTAAGAGGGGTTGTAGGAGTGATCCATGGAACTACAGACCTATATCATTGACGTCGGTTTGCAGTAGGGTTCCGGAGCATATAGTGTATTCAAACATTATGAATCACCTCGAAGGGAACGATCTATTGATTCGTAATCAGCATGGTTTCAGAAAACATCGTTCTTGTGCAACGCAGCTACCTCTTTATTCGCACGAAGTAATGGCCGCTATCGACGGGGGATCTCAGGTTGATTCCGTATTTCTAGATTTCCGGAAGCTTTTGACACCGTTCCTCACAAGCGACTTTTAATCAAGCTGTGGGCCTATGGGGTATCGTCTCAGTTGTGCGACTGGATTCGTGATTTCCTGTCAGGAAGGTCGCAGTTGGTAGTAATAGACGGCAAATCATCGAGTAAAACAGAAGTCATATCAGGTGTTCCCCAGGGAAGCATCCTGGGACCTCTGCTGTTCCTGATCTATATAAATGACCTGGGTGACAACCTGAGCAGTTCTCTTAGGTTGTTCGCAGATGATGCTGTAATTTATCGTCTAGTAAGGTCATCCGAAGACCAGTATCAGTTGCAAAGCGATTTAGAAAAGATTGCTGTATGGTGTGGCAGGTGGCAGTTGCCGCTAAATAACGAAAAGTGTGAGGTGATCCACATGAGTTCCAAAAGGAATCCGTTAGAATTCGATTACTCGATAAATAGTACAATTCTCGAGGCTGTCAATTCAACTAAGTACCTGGGTGTTAAAATTACGAACAACTTCAGTTGGAAAGAATACATAGATAATATTGTGGGGAAGGCGAGCCAAAGGTTGCGTTTCATTGGATGGACACTTAGAAGATGCAACAAGTCCACTAAAGAGACAGCTTACACTACACTCGTTCGTCCTCTGTTAGAATGTTGCTGCGTGGTGTGGAATCCTTACCAGGTGGGATTGACGGAGGACATCGAAAAGGTGCAAAAAAGGGCAGCTCGTTTTGTATTATCACGTAATAGGGGAGAGAGTGTGGCAGATATGATACGCGAGTTGGGATGGAAGTCATTAAAGCAAAGACTTTTTCGTCGCGGTGATATCTATTTACGAAATTTCAGTCACCAACTTTCTCTTCCGAATGCGAAAATATTTTGTTGAGCCCAACCTACATAGGTAGGAATGATCATCAAAATAAAATAAGAGAGCTCGAACAGAAGGGTTTAGGTGTTCGGTTTTCCCGCGCGCTGTTCGGGAGTGGAGTGGTAGAGAGATTGTATGATTGTGGTTCGATGAACCCTCTGCCAAGCGCTTAAATGTGAATTGCAGAATAATCATGTAGATGTAGATGTAGAGGAGGGAATGGGCGAGGAAAAGAAGCAGGAAGACAGATGGGGGACAGAATGGAGGGATATAGAGAAAAAATAACCAAGTGCATTTTGTACCGTATTTCCTTTCTGTTGTCTATAATTATTAGGTGTTTCCGATCTTAGGGAGGGAGTGTGTGTGTATATATATACTACCCTCCATTAGTTGAGAAACTTGTAAACACCTAGTAATTATAGACAACATAAAGAGAAAACAGTATAAAATTCATTTTGTTGTTTTGCAAATGTTTATTAAGCTCAAATAATACACAGGAAGGTGCAACCATTAAATTTTCGTTTCCTCAAATTATCCACCCTTTGGTTTCATCACTGCCTTGCACACTTTTGGTATGTGCTGCATCAGTTTTACCAAGATTCCAGTTGGAATTAATCTCCGTTCTTTCTATAGGAACTCCCACAATTGTGATCCACCCAAGATATCCCATTTTAGGCTCCTCCTGTCCAATTCATCCCATAGCAGTTCGATTGGATTACAATCAGGCGATTGTGGCGGCATTTCCATATTTTTCAATATTTTATGAACCCATAGAGGCTTCACATAGTTCTGACACAAGCGAGACGCATGTTTTGGGTCGTTGTCTTGCTGGAGGATAGCCCTTGCACAATCAGACTCAAACCAGATTTCTTAGCATGTCGCTGGTAAATGGCATGATGATCCTTTTGGTTCATTTTTTCCATCTATTTTCACCAAATATCCGACTTTATTCCCTCCATAGGATCCCCATACCATCACAGAATCCCCTCCATGCTTTACAGTTGGAATTACGCACTGTGGATTCAAGCGTTCATGGGGTAAATGGCTTAAAAACTGACGGAGTTTACTTTCAAATATTTGGAACTTGGATTCATCAGTTAGTGAGACTCTTTCCCAATCCTCCGCTGTCCAATGTTGGGGTGTCTTAGCCCACTGAAGCCTTTTCTTCTTGTTAACAGGGCGCAACAGTGGTTTCCTTGTTGCTACATAACCTTGTCACCTGCCAGTTGTCGTCTCACTGTTGACTCATCTACTGGAGTATCTCTCGTTACGTTTATTCAGCAGTCAATTCAGGGACAGTTTCTAATCTGTTACGTTTACTGGTCACTACCAAATACTTTCCTTGGCTTTCTGACATCTTCCTGGGTGCTCGTGTGCGAGGACGTTCTCCATAGGAGCCTGTTTCTTGACGCTGGTGTATGGTTTTGACAACTCCGGTGATGGAAATCATCAGTTTCTTTGCTATTTGCCGAACAAGATTGACATCTTCGTGGAATGTGATAATCATTACCCATTATTCATAAGGTTCAAATGGTTCAAATGGCTCTGAGCACTATGGGACTTAAATTCTGACGTCATCAGTCCCTACTTAAACCTAACTAACCTAAGGATATCACACACATCCATGCCCAAGGCAGGATTCGAACCTGCGACCATAGCCATTGTGCGGGTCCAGACTGTAACGCGTAGAACCGCTCGGTCACTCCGGCTCATAAGGAATCTGGCACTTTCTGGTCATTACTTTCGCAGCGTGTTATACCTTTATGCAAACACATCTACAAGTGAACAGAAATATAAACAACGTACCTCTCCATAGCCATGCGGTCTACTCGCGCCACTTGGGGTGTTTAGTAGGACTGCTTCGACAGGTAACGTTGGTTTTACATAAATAGAAACGATACTAGTATGTTGCAAAATGTATGTATATGTACAGTGATTAAGTGTACAATACTGTACATGCCATTATTAACCGTTATTTGAGATTACTATTCCGTATTCTAAAAAATAACTCACATTGTGTTTCTATATATATTTTTATATAGTGTAAATAATAATATGTTTACTATAATTGCGATCACGCCAACATGTTTTTCAGGCAATTAAATGGAGACTGATGAGGAGCAAACAGACACTAATTCTCTGGTGATACGAAAGTATTATCTTCCATGAAGTTGGGAGACATCGATTAACAAAGTGTTGACACCAAGTTGTAGAATAGGAGCTGTGCCAAACTGCAAACTGCTATTTGTCACGACAGCAACAGAAATTTACAGATCAAACACGCAAAATCGCTGTAGATTGGAGCATTACAATATTTAAACCACATGCACTGCTGTGTGACGCCAGTGGAGAAGTTTTCAGAATAGAATCGATGGTAAGCAATTTGCTCTAATGTGGGATGTGAGCGAGAGGTGTACCAGCCCCACTAGATATGCCTAATGCATTGTGCATCCAACAGTGCACATGAGATACCAGCCCTGCTAGATGCGCCTAATGTTGTGTTTGACATACCAGCCCTGCTAGATATGCCGAATGGTATTGTGTGTCCAACAGTCTGCATGACATAGCAGTCCTTCTAGATACGCCTAATGATGTTGTGTGTCCAACAGTCCACGAGACATACCAGCCCTGCTAGATACGCCTAATGGCATTGTGTGTCCAACAATGAGCACAATATGCCAGCCCTGATATATAAGCATAATAGAGTTTTGCAGCCAACAGTATGTGTGTGGCAGGATGTATGGTGGTCCCTCCGGCCTTCAGTGTGTATATTGTGCTGCCTGCTCATAGTTGCACTCCATGCTACCCAGCACAGGAAGTGTTCCTTTCACGGATTCTCGAGTTGTCATGCGACTTGTCCCCTGTGCTCTGCTTGATACCAGCCCCCTAACAATGCGATCACCAAAAGCAACTGACTGCGAGAGAAACCCATGTCTCCAACACCTCGCACCTACTGCACTTCACAACACACTCTCAACTCTACGTTACATTCCGTAGAGACTATTAACCACAACTTTTAATGACAAAGTATGCGACATGCCCACACTCGGCTTTTGTGTCTTCTATAATTGCAAGCTAACAACTTTCCATTATTTGCCTTAATGTGAACACTTGATTCTATCCATGTCTCATTCACACACTACTGGCGTCGATGGCGCGTCTCTTCGTGTTTTAAAACATGTAACATAAGTGGCAGTCACATCTGATTGACTTCACTTAGGAGCATGAAACTTTTACACCGCCAACAGACCATCAACCTCAGTTTGTGACATAAATTTGAGCTTGATACACCAAATTGTTCCAGGGAAAAACAGTTCGTAAGACGTACACACAAACCAAATAACTGATGAAAAAGAGAAAAGATATTTTTTCGTGTTAGATAATTAACTAATCATCTGTCCATATTTTCGTGGTACTTCTCGATATCAAGCACACAGAAGTAGCCTTCCGATCGCTTGCGGAACATAATTCCGAAGATACAGACTGGAAAATATTTATCTACGAATCCGAAATCTTAGCACTTATCCAATTTGCGAGCACCTTTACGTGAGAACTCACAGGAAACTAATATTTCCACTCTCGAATACTGATGTCGGTGATGTAACAGATTCCAACTCATCCCTGTAACTTACAAGGTCAACTAAGGTGTTTCTCATGTCTAGAGAACCGGCAAATGAGTCTTCCACGTGCTAGATTCCCACACCACAATCGATCTTCTCTCAACTAAATAAAGGCGCGAAATGTGCAGAAGCAGTCAACCAAACAATTTACACGGGAGGGAATAACGGTCCAGCGCAAATGCACCTCCATATTCAATCCTCTCAGATTTCCACTTGATCACGAAAGCCGTCCAACACATACTAAGTATTAGTTGGCTATTCACTCGTCTAGAGGACAACACAGTTAATGCATCTACATTCCTACACTCCAATATGCCTCTCCATTCTGACAACTCCTACCAGTAACGGGAAACATGAATCATTCCCACCACAGGCCATGCATACACGGGATCATCCTAGAAAACCAGTCACATATATGTTTTATCATTGTACTTACAATTAAATGTTTCAACCACAGTCTCAATTGAATGGCATTTGACAATGAGCGAAGTATCGGAAATACACCCTGATGACGGCTGTGGCTCTGGAAATGGAAATATCTGTACCATCCGTATGACTTGACATACTCTTTCCTCTGCTATCAGAGTATTCCACAGTCATCTTCTTTGCAGATGTAGGAACACAAACACATCCTTTATAAGCCTGATGCTCAAGGTGAATCTATCATGCATCCCCCACTACTACTAACTGATTGCCTACGCTACGAAATAATACTGATAGAAAATCAGCAGTGGGTGGACATGTCTCATAAGTTTTTCTTGCGACTGCTACCATTGTGTCTTAGAAAGAGAGACATAGTCGGTCAGATGTTAAAAAACCTGATCGCAACAACTGCTGTATGTTACTGTCACAAACGGTCTTGGTTCATAAGGCGCACACAAGTATCCACGTGAAAAGCTATGTGGGCTTTATAAATCGAGATACGACATTACCTCGGAATGAGGTGGTCTTTCCGGACAAATACCGAGACGGTGATCATAGGAACGTGTATTATCAGACCAGCAGTCAGGTTAAACGTAGCCCACGATGCAACCTCGGGATAAAATCGCTGAATTTTGAAAGTGATTCGGCTAAGGAACGTGGTATGTAAGCGGTATTTGCGAATCCCGCACGCCACCCCAGCTAGATATTTATATAGTACTTGTAACGTGTTCTGTCTCGATACCATGTCAGAGGTTCTGCAATATATTCACTGAGATATAGGCGAAGACTGATTGAGAAGGATCACAAACAGAAGTACTAGATGATGTGCTGATTGAGGTCATAAGGGAATGTACACTAGCTTATCAGATCTCTAGTGTTCGCTACCTGCTAGAAATGATATCCATGGTTTGGAATCAAGTCTTTCCATTCAAGTACATACCTGCAGTGGATCCTATTGACAACTCCTTTAATGATTACAACCGCTACTCAATCTCATTCCTGGCACTTTCATATCTTGAAACGAGTCACCTTTCTCGAGCCTGGCTGTTACAGCAAAATTCCGACTTGGTTTTAGTCACCCCCTACGCATCTTGCAACTGCTCTCATTTCTACAGCTTTGCGCATGTGATCGTTCCAATTTGAGTCGGAACTGAGCAGAAGTCGGAGAAAGACATATCCATCACCTTCTGCAACCCGTCTAGAAACAGAACGACCTGAATTAGTGCAACAGGATGGTGTTTTGACCATTTGGTGGAAATGCGCGCATTGTGGTGCTTCTCTAAACTGGATACAGATACTGCAGCCAAATCAGATCTGTGTCCATTCAAATCTATCAGCCCGACGTGCTATCGTCGTTATTCTCCACCCGCGAACATAGAAGCTCCACTAACCACATCTGATATAGAGCTCACCTAGCCACCGTTACTAGCACGATGACGCATAGCTGTGGTGTGGTCCAGCACGGAGAGAGAGATTTCGCTATGCTTCCCAGAATTGCCCAGCGTGCATCCCTCCTAGCATTCCTAATGGAACACTCCATCCCTCACTGAATTTACACCTGCTGCTGGTGTGGGACGATCCTATTAAATATGCAGGTACTGATCCACTCCAGAGGAGAGTTTAAAGTTTCGTCACTTGCACTGTAGGACGAAGATTGTATCCCATGGACTCTACTGTAAATCGGAAGAGACGCTCCCTGTGGCCCTGTCTCGTTGCTTGAAACAATATTTTTTTCAGCTGTAGCGCACTTTGTACACTGCCTTACATTTTGTTTTTCTGCCACTAAATCAAGGTCTGATCAGGTTGTAAACTGACATTAAGACTTTCTGATCCACAGCCTCTCACAGAAAACTAGACATCGCACAGGGTAAATCATATTGCTATTGAGGCTACCATAACTCGCCACACACACTGGATGATTTTAAATAAAAGCGAGTTACAACATAAGCAAACCAGCGGAGTTTTTGAGGCGTTGTGGAGAGTTTCCAAACTACAGTCCGAAATTGATTCATGAGCTCTTTATTTACACTCATCTTCCATAGTCACAGACTAGCTAATGACTCTATGTTCCATTCGAATAATTCATCATATTGCAGTCATGTATGCGATTAATGTTTGGGTGCTATCCACCCCAGAAGGTGCTGTCCATCCACCAATGCTCTTTCTCAAACTCAAACAAGTGAAATCAGTTAATCGTTATGTAGTAACCAACAGCGTGCCAGTTCATGGATGGGATGGAAAAGACACCATCGATGTACTCCAATAATAAGCATCACAGCTGACAGTGCAAACACTCTTACAGTAATTTCAACACCGACCAATGATGTGACAGCACGTTTCTCAATTTCAATACCATAGCTAAACCACCCCTTCTCCACTTTGCGAGTATCATTGCGAACATGGATAGATGACTGTGCAGTACATCCATTCATTGTTAATTCTCGAACACATAAACTGTCAAAGTACATCAGACTGTACTATACATATTTCTAACACATTGAGCATAGTGCTTAATTTATGATCTATCTCTCTGTCTCTCTGTGTATGGGAGTCACAGAGCAATCTCGCTGTTTTAGGTTAAAATTAGACAGTGAAACGTCCACATCACACCGTCATTGACCAACCCGCCCTGCAGCACCGTTACCAATTTAATCTGCAACCGACCAGATGAAGACCATTACATTCCACGTCTCATGAAGGAATGAAGCTTGCCGAGTGCTCACCCATTTAAGTGCACAAGATTTATCGAGATGCACCCATCTTGAAAAGATCAGAACTCCTTATTGTAGTACAATAACAGATTTCAAAGTGTTGTGATGTAATAGCAGATGGTTAAGAAGAACAAGAAACGGATGATCTTTATGCGCAATAGAGCTCCAGACAGATGGAGTTCGAAGCATTTTTATGTAAATAAACCACACTATGAACTCTAAAATATTATTCCAGACATCTTCAACTTTTATAGTCCTGTCTTCCTCAGTTGCGTGTAATATTACGGTATATTAATAATTTTTACTTATGGACCGTCTGACAGCAAATGAATAAAACACAATTTTAGTGCCATACGCGTTTGGTGTATGGCACTAAAATTGCGTTTTATTCATTTGCTGTCAGACGGTCCATAAGTAAAAATTATTAATATACCGTAATATTACACGCAACTGAGGAAGACAGGACTATAAAAGTTGAAGATGTCAATACAGCTATGTCAAGCATTCCCTGTCAACGTGTACAACAGGTTCAAGAAAATACATCTGAGACTCCATATGACGATACAGCATATAAAATTCAACAAAACACGCAAAAAGAACTATTTAATTCCAAGTTACATTAATGTAAATGTTAAAAACAGTTCTACAGTGGCACAAAAGTCGAAATCATTTGCAGAACGATATTGGTTACTACATGAAATTAAGATGCTCTATTCGAAAAAACAGCACCTAAACATGATGCTCTATGAGACTCATCTATAATTGGCAAAAAACGTAGGAAACGCCGCAGTTTTCATGGCACTAGTAGAAAAAACTGAACACAACACATACACAGCAATGAAACATTTACAAACCAAACATAAACAGAAGATAATGAAACTAACAGTAAAAAAGACGCTAAAACACATTTACATTTTATATGTGTAACCACATGAACACCAACACACATTCCATCCACGCTTAGTTAACCCAACAGAGACAGAACTACACGAAAACGAAAAAATGCCCTTGGAAAAAGGTTTGAAACACAGCACCAATAGCAAAGTGAACAATCAATACATAGAAAATCTCATAGTAGAAACCGAACACATCCTTACACGTGAAGAACAACAAAATAATTGTGAAATAAACATAGGATTGACAAGAGAACTAGTAAAAGAAGAAATAAAAGGCATAATAAAACAATCACAGCAGACACACAATAAGAACAACCAAACAGAAGCAGCTACTATGAAAAGGTTAAAACAAAAGTCAAAAGATAATAAAGTATTAATAACAAGAGCAGACAAGGGAAATGTAACAGTACTCATGGATAAAGAGCAATACATCACAAAAACCAAGGAATACATAAACACCAACGCCATACAAAAACTGAAGTCAGATCCAACTACACGATTCCAGGCAAATGTGAAACGAACACTGAAAAACATTGAACACACATTCACAGACAAACAGAAATACTACTTAACACAGAAAAACCCACAAGCACCGACACTCGCAGTCAACCGAAAGTACATAAAGATGGAATGCCAATGAGAGCTGTTATCAACTTCAAGAAAGCCCCAACATACCACATAGCCAAACACCTCCAAAAGTTAGTTACAAAACACTATAAAGTAGAAAACACCAGAACAGTGATAAACACAGGAAACCTAATAGAAAACATACAGAACATACAGCTACCACGCACTAGAGATGGGCAAAACTGTTCTTTTCAGAGATTGGATCAGAACTGTTCACTCCCTGAAATGAACTAGCTCTTTTTTATGACTCACCACTCATTCACAACAGAAAATAAATGGAAGGCACTTTGCCCTTTAAACTTGGTTTATTCCAGTACTATACCTGTATTTTGATCTTATTTGATCCTATTTTGAAGTAACACAGATAATGAGTAAGAATTTTGTATTGTTTATTGAAATTTCCACGATATAACAAAGTTTTTGATTATTGATTTATTTTGCACTATCGTGGTTTTTTGGGTGATCGGAAAATGTTGTAACTTGAGATTTACATTAACAATATATTTGGCTATAATGTATTAAAATTTCATTAACCTCGTACAAATACATCACAAGCCATATATTTTTAAAGTGAACGTTTCCTTCCGAAGACGCCTAAAATCGCAAAATCCGTACTACAATAAGAAAAAAATATATAAATTTGACTGTAAGACCAAAGTGCTGCATATAGCCTTCCGCAGAATAAAACAAGGAAAATATTGGTGTATCACTTTTGCTATATGTTTATCGGTTCGCTCGTAATTAAAGTGTAAATTCGAGTGACCATAATAAAAAATTCTATAGTAAGAGGAGCCGTCAGGAACCAAATCTGATCAGTTCAAACAAATAAAAATAAAATAAAAACAAATGATGTATACATAACATAATTATGTAATATACATAGCGGTATTAGTACGAAGAACAATATCCAGTAGAGACGAACTCCGATGCAGAGGCGCTGAGTCAAGCAGGTGGAGCCGCGAGCTGTATTACTGCGTGAGCTAAGACCGCAGAGAGCAGAGTGACACCTGAGTTGCTTTGCTCAACGCTCTGGCTAGAGTCGAGAACGGTGGGGTGAGCGTTGAGCGGGCGAGTTCCGAGGGTGGGGGGAGCGGTGAGCGGCCACCAGTCACCTGCTCCGAGACAAATCGTCCGCTCTCTTGCGAGCAGGTTGTTGCAAGTAGTTCTTATGTTCTCCGCTAGGAGGCTCTCTGTCCTGTTGCTCGCATCAACCACCCAGAGGGCAGGACGTGCGACTGAAACGATCGCCGACGGAGTGCTATGTGAAGTTAAGGTGCGCCAGACACCGCACGGGGCAGAGGAAGCACAGAGGGGGCACGGCATATGTGAAACACAAAATCCAATGGGGCACTGCACAATGCAGGCAGCCAAGGCAGAAGCAGGGCAGAGGCCGGCGCCGGCTGTGTTGTGTGGCGTGCTGTGTGCTCTGACCGTCAGAGGCCCCGCTGACCTGCTCCGACTCTCTCTCTCTCTCTCTCTCTCTCTCTCTCTCTCTCTCTCTCTGCTGTGGGAAACGTTTGGAGCTACCGTTCTTTTTTTCTGAATCACTGATTGTTCACTCCTTTGAAAGATTCAACTCTATGAATTAGTTCAGGAGCGGATCCCCCATCTCTACCACACATAGCATCACTGATTTCATTCGATATAGAAAATATGTATACCTCCATCCCTATCACAGAAACAATAGAAATCATAGAACAAAATCTCTCATCCCACAGCAACCTCACCACAGATGCAATAAAAGAAATAACAGATATGCTCAGACTGACAACTGAACAAAACTACTTTCATTTTGAGGAAGAATATTATCTACAAACTGATGGACTGCCCATTGGATCCCCAATATCAGTAACACTAGCAAACATTTTCATCAGTCACCTAGAAATTCAGATATTTGATAAGATAACCACAAATGAAAGTTTCAAAATCATTTATTGGTACAGATATGTGGATGACATTATTTGTCTGGTAGATGAGCCAAGTGAAAAAATAGATGAACTCCATTCAGAAATAAACAAAGCTCATCAGAACATAAAATTCACACTTGAAAAAGAAAAAGAAAATCAAATAAATTTTCTTGACATTACAATTAAAAAGGAAAATGGTAAACATATATTTAACATCTTTAGAAAACCAACAGCCACAGACACAATAATACATTCCACATCCAACCACCCCCACAGCCAGAAACTTGCAGCACTAAGACACATGTTACATAGATTAAACAGGATCCCACTCAGCAAGAGAAACTATGAACAAGAAATGAGTACAATCATACAAATAGCTAGGAACAACGGGTATGACACACATGTGGTACACAAGCTCAATCAAAAAATAAAAACACAAATAAAAAACAAACACAACAGTTCCACAATACAAAAGAACTCACAAGCTGAAAACTTACAAACACACACAATGACAACACCACACAGAAAAGAACCAGATGGTACACCATGACCTACACACATAAACTAACACACAGAGTTGCAAACATCCTAAAGAGACAGGGCTTCAAAATAGCATATAAGCCTGGGCAAACCATTCAATCACAGCTAAGCCAGCCAGCTACCAAGAGAGACAATTTCCAACAATCAGGAATATATAAACTTGAATGTCAAAGTTGTGATGCAGTATACATAGGCATGACATGCAGGAATTTTCAAACAAGATACAAAGAACATATCAGATGTTGGAAGTATGAAACAAACCATTCCACATTTGCAGAGCATTTAAAACACAGCAACCATCATCCTACAAACATGGATCAAGAAATGAAAATAATGAGAATAAGCAACCATGACAAACATCTTATACAAATGCAAGAAAACTTCCACATCCAGAAAGCCATAGCAGAAAACAAACATGTAATAAATGAACAAACACACATCAGCACAGGCTCCCTACTACACTTAACAAAGGAAATGATAACATAAAACAAAAAATAATAAAAAATAGAAAACTCTTCCCCACATAATCTGGAGACACACACACACACACACACACACACACACACACACACACGCACGCACGCACACACACACACAGCACAAAAAATATATATCACACCAAAACACACACACACACACACACACACACACACACACACACACGCACATACACAAACGCACACACAAATGCATACACGAACAGACCACAGATACTTCAATAGTTACACTCATAAGTTTGGCAATAACATTCGATCTTTGGCAAAAACATTTGACAGTCGGCAACAGAAACCAAAACATTGCTTTAAAACAAGCGTTCAGTGCATAGTGTTGTGGAATGGGGAAGAAAACCGCAAATTGGCGTTCACAAGAAGAAGAACAATACCAAAAATGCAACAGGAACGTAATATGTAGGAATTTGTCCACGCAACCTGTAAGTACAGTTCAAAACATAACTACTTAATAGGAAATACCAACCACCAGAACTGTTTATAACCTATAGGCACAATGACAAAAATGTAAATAAAATAGCTAACATATGTACATATTCCCAGGCACTGATAATGCCTTGCAGAAAATAAAGGCGAAACGCGTATGGCACTAAAATTGTGTTTTATTCAGTTGCTGTCAGACGGTCCATAAGTAAAGATTATTAATATACCGTAATATTATTCCAGAGTCTAGGATCAGGATCTGGAAGGTATTAGTAAGAGAGAACATAAACACACACATTCTTAAGGCAAAAACGTACTGCACTTAAAAGGGCTATAATGTTAGATTGCTTGCGTTTCCGACCTATCAGTCGTATGGAATGTAGCGCTGTTAATATTCCAGTGTAAGAAATATATTTCAAGCGGATGACATACATCCTTCTTTCCGGTTTCTTTACAATAAACTATGTTATCGAACCGTAAACCGAAAAAACTACTTCCGTAAAACATTAGCTCTGTGTAATACGAACACAATGTACCTTTCCGGAGACGTATAGTGTCTGCTGTTCACATCCGATCACGGTTCAAAAATTATATGATGCCTGCATCAGGCCTATATAAAATGATCGTTAGTAGCAGGGGATACCTCCTACAAGGAAACAGATAAACACATAGCAGCAGCGTCCGACATGTGAAAATTACAAGTCATTCCCTCACTAACTCTGTAAGCAGTACATCTGTCAGGCAAATGTGTACACAGTGATTGCAGCGCCTCAAATGCACCTATGACTAACTTAGTTCTAAAGCTGAAGTCACCATTATACACTCAAGATGCGACAGGGGGATGGAGTACATCACATAAATCATAGCTCGTTTAGAGGAATGTGCCACGTTTCATCGCACACGAGATGGAAGTACTATGATGACCGACAGGATTACCATTAACGATCGCAAGTAGACAGTGCTTTAAAGCAAATACAGGACACATGGCGGCATACGAGTTGAATGCATGCTATGTCATGCGTGAGCAGCTCTGTCCCACGTCTGTGAGCCTTGTGAGGGCACAGATTTCTTTGTAGTTAAGCGCGAGACAATTTCCAATAAAAATTAGAGGTGCGAAGTTCTCTATACCCTGGTCGTCTATAAATAAGAAAACTTGTAGTCAGTTAACACTGTGTTTCTTTTTTAATAAATCACAGTTGCAGACTTCGTGGATGGCGTAGTATTGCGAACCATATTATGTGCTAGTACAAATATTTGTTTGTGCTGTATTATTATCATTTATTGAGCTAATTCATGGGCGGCGAGAAGCGGCTGAAGTTCGCTATCAGAGGCTTTTATGTCACAGCAAGTGCCACACAGAGATTCCAACTGCATGAGGGGACCCCCAGAAAAGGCGACGTTGAGAAGTGCCAATAAAGGATATGGTCGAGAGTGTGTACAACTAGACTCCCATAGAAAATCTGTTAGTTTGTTTCAGTGTTAAGAACGCTTCTGGACCGACAGCATATCTGCCTAATGAATGTAATAACATATCAAAGCTTTATGTGAATAGTCAACCAAACTGTGTCAGTGTGTCGGTGTTGTGTTGACGAGTTGCACAACGGATTGATCTGACAAGTACCCTTTGGCTCCTGCAAGAAGCAATTTTCACCCCACACTACTACAGAAGTCAGACAGACGCTCCTAATGTACCAAAAAGAAATGCCAGAAAAACTTTCAGCAATAAATATTTTCTGGAGTCGTTCACTGTAAGGAAAAGACACAAACATTTTCTATTTTCTAACGTAACTAGTGGGATACTTGGGTACTAGAGTATTGATAGTTAGTGTAAGAAAACATTAAATGAACGGAAAATATTATTTATTGCAAGAATTTAAGAAAAATCAAATGAAACTTTCATTTATAAACTGATAGACAAATTTCCGGGTTCTTTTCGGAACAGGAGGTTACCTCTTATGGATAGGAAACCTGTTAATGACATTTATATATAAAGTGTGGGAAAGCTCTTTTATCCCTTTTCTTTAAGAATCTTATTTACTTGGCAGAATGGCTGAGAACTGCGCCTACTCAACTTGAATAATTATCCGATTGAATTTTTCTAAGTACAGTCGAGGCTGTCGCTCCAGAAATGTAATGGAGTGACATGAATGAAGTATGCTATATCTAATGGAGGAAAGATGGGTCTCACCTACGCTGTCGCGCAGAATACCGTGAGCTGCGACGACTGCTTCCTGCGTCGTTTGCCACTGAAAAATAACAAAACTATCTCTTTCTATCTGGATTGCTCTTCGCCAATCGAACTCTCACTACGCCTTGATGAAGTCAAGGACTCCTATCTGGCCCCAGTCTAGCTATTGGCGTGGTGCACCAGTCAGATAACCAGTCCACTGTGATGCCACTCAATGTTTGCTCGCAGGCGCTAACTAATACTCTGTCTGTGTTCACACTGCACATTAAATGTCGCGGCCAACACAGTGAACAAATTCTTAATCGCGAGTGACTCAGTATAGAGTATCACTCCGATTTGCTAGCGACAGAGGTGCTGTCCCAGTGCAGTACTGAGCAGACACTTTGTTCCTCGCTCTCTGCGTACACGCAAGAGCGCAGTCGGTCCCGCTACGTTTTCCCGCTACAAGGGCGTCACCGAACGGACTTCCGTGCACACAAAAATCATCTACTGTCTTTCCCTCACTCCTGCAGCTCATTGCGTCAGAAATAGTCCGCCAATCAGCGTTACTCTTACAAATGGGAGAATGGCTAAGCCGAACAATCCGGAAATATATAGCATCTGTGTTAGGCATTTACTGTCCACTTATGAGAACTCTGAAACTGCGCATTAGGTCCATCAAAAAAATCGTATGCTGGGGCTCTCCTAAGCAATACAGTGGGTTTTAAGGTGAACATGCAGGCCATTATTCCTTTTCTCTGGCAAAAACTGTTTTGGGCCATGGGCAGTCGGCCGGCAGGCATAGCTGTGTGCTAACTCACCCTCCTATGGACTTTCCAGAGGGCTGGCTGCTTCCGCTGAACCCCAACTCCTGTGGCCATTGTGTCTTGAATGTCTGTGTATGCCAGCCTCGAATTTTTAATCTCGGTGCGCACTTGCGATTTATTTATTAGATTTGAGTATTGATTAAATGGAAATATGTAAAATTGACTCAGCCCTATCGAGTTTGGGCTCGAATGAAACATCTTGATATGCAGAATACGATGGTAAGGTCGGAATATGCAAGAAATGAAGGTCAGGAGACCATGCCACGTTACATATCACCCCGTTGTGATAAAATTTTTGTCTGCGATTTGTCAATGCCAAGGAAAACATTGACAAAGTCAGGCAAAAATTGTTCTTTCGGATTTTCCAATTAACTTTCTCAGCCATTCTTAACAATTTTTGTAATTATTTATTTATAGTATTGTTCCTAGTTTCACTGTGGTTTCACACACACACACACACACACACACACACACACACACACACACACATATATATATATATATATATATATATATATATATATATATATATATATACATGTGTGTGTGTGTGTGTGTGTGTGTGTGTGTATTTTTTTTGTAGCCTACCACTCCTTCCTTCTTTTATTAGTTGTGCATCATTTATTGTTTGTGTGCATGTTGCAGTGTACTCAATGATACAAGAAAATTGTTAGCCGGTTTTCTATCTCTCTTTCTTTCTTTTAATTAATGTGGTAATTTGTTGATTAGTTAATTATCTTTTATTTAGTGATTAGTATAAGATATGAGGTTTCTTTTGCCCCTTTGTGTCTTTTCTTTTCTTTTAGTGTTTTTTCCATTCGCATGCTTTTAAATGACTCACGTGGTAGATGCCAATACACTTACCTGTTTTTGGGTTCATTAGCTCCACGGCATTTTCGTGAGCGATTCTGGAAATTACCATCAGCTTTTTATAGTCTGGAAAAAATGTACGGCATTTATTTTGGCTCTTGTGTGAAAGGTAATGAGTCTTTACGAATACTTTCTGACCCAAGGTGAAGCATTTCTTTGTGCAAACTTGCCTTGGGTGATCTTACGTCTCATTGCTGCTGAGCGAATGTTCCGTAAGGCAGAAGCGACGATTTGTCTGTGTTTTGTTTTCATTTGCGATATTTTGCTCTGTTCCATCATGATCTTTCCCTTGATTCTCGTCAAATATATCACTAAGTCCCGTCAACAGTTCTTCATCACCCAATTCTTCAGCAGACGGAAGTGGTGGCAGTTCATCCTCACTTTCAGAATTTTCCCACTCTATGCTGTTTTCCCAGGCTCTGTAGCGTAATTCAAGTGTATCTGGTGCTGACTCTTTATCGGAAATTTTCGTAAGTCCCTGTTTCTCTGTATTGTGGCTATTGTCAGTCTTTTCTAATTTTGATTTATCTACTTGGAGGAAACGAATGTTCTGTTTTGATTGTGTTAATGGGTGGACGCTAGTTTGCCTAATCTCTTCCGTATTTTCCTGTCAGTCTTTACGATTTTCAGGATTCTGTGGCCTTACTTCTGGTGTCCCTTTGCTGTGTTGTTCTTGTCTCTGTGCACCATGATTATGTCTGTAATTATTCGCACCCTGGTCTTGCCAGATGCTGTTTCTGGCATCGTGACCGCTTTCAAAGTACCCTTGACCGTTGGCATTTGGTTCCTAAACCCATATCCACCACTGTATGAGTATCCATTACCATTCCTATTCCGGTACTAATTATTCTGGTTCCCGTTTCTATGCCAATTACCTCCATTATGCCACTGTCCTGAGCTGTTAAATTACTAGGATTACGATTATTATTATTATAATATTCGTTCCTAGTCCTCTCCTTTTGCTGTTCCCTTTCCTTTCTTTTTTCTTTCATCTCGTTTTCTTTAAATATGAGTTCGATCTCCCTTAAGACCTCTTTGAATTCCTCGGTATTTTCATTTTTTCCTACAGTCGCCTGTTGATACTTTATCGGTAACTTCATTCTACATAGACGTATCATCTCTCCGTTACTGTATGGTTTATCTAAGCATTGATTCTTTCTGTCCATTGTGTCAAAGAATTTTACAACGCTTTTTTTCCCTGAGTTTTCATATGGTGTCATCTGCAGTAACTCGTATTTCATTTTGTTTTGCGCCTCCTTAGACCAATATCTTTCGAGGAATGCTGTTCTGAATTGTAGGTAAGACGTATAGGTAGCAGCGATCTTTTGCATCACCTCCGCTACTGTCCCTGACATGTGTGCACAAATAAAATGAAGTGTGTGAGCCAAGCTCCTATGATTTGGCAAGCCTACCTTTGGCGTGAGGTCAGTCGCTTGACGGCGCGTTTCGGCGCGGGCCCGCCCGTTGCCGACGCGCCGTAAGGCACGGAGGCTCGCACTGGGGCGTATCGCCTCCCAGTCGGGTGTGCCGCGGCAGTCCTCACAGGGGAAGTGAAGCGTCTCTTATAGCCTCTCCTTCCCAAATGGCTCTTTCCGCCTTCCCGTGGTGCCAGATGTTAAGCTTGGCATTCTGCCTTGCGACAAAAGGGACAGCTGCGACCCAACCCGATGTGAAAGTGAAGGGTGCGTGGCACAGGGGGAGCTGTGTCAAGGGACCGAACACCAGTCCCTTTCTGTTCGCAGGGCACAGACCATCAGGTGTCCTGCATGCCGGAGACCTCGTTCGTCGGCGTGGGATCGAGGCGCGACTCGGCAAGGGTGCTTCGCCACGCCCCTGGGTAACCGGGGCGTGTTCTGCCAAACCCAGGAGGTGATGACATCGCCTGGGCAGGTTAGATGGGTCCAGACCGCTGAACGACTGGGTGACCGACCCACCACCTGAGTAGGAGTAGGTCCTTGGCCGACAGGTGGAAGCTCGGGCTAGTAAGCGGCGAAGGGCGAGAGGTGCATCCGCCTCTCCGGAGTGCGGGGTGCACTTGCCGAGGAGCGTCGAGTGAAATCGACGATGACGGAGCCACCGATGGGGACCAGTGCGCTGGCAACGGCGCGCTGAACCCTGCAGTTCGAAGAGTGCCCTTGGTCTTGGGGCAAGGCCGGTGGACGAGCTGCCTCCTGTCCCCCCCCCCCCCCCCCCCCACATGCCAGAGGAGTCGGTCCAGGGCAAGAGACGGGCTCCCATTTCTTTTGACTCGTTACTCATCATGGCGGCAACCGAAAAGAGTGATTCTTGTGCGTCTAAACGCGCTTCTATTGCGACTGATCCCTCTCCCCAGGACGAGCTGGGATAGGCAGAAGGTGAATCCGTCACACAAAGGCATGGTAGAATCTCACTGCTCTTAGAGCAGAACGTCAAAAACGGCAAAATAAGCCAAGCAGCCTTAACAATTATAAAAAATGAACTTACTGCATGGGCCATTGCCCACGCAAAACTTGAAGGCAGAAAAAGAAAACAACAGATTGACAAACCAACCGACCAAGACCTGGGCGGCGGTGGCTGCGCAAGCGCCAACCAAGCCGCACACAACAAAGGAAACAATAGATAAAGCAGCCAAAAGAACAGACACTGCGGTCTTTCTCAGGACACTACCTGGGCAAGACACCAGTGTGAAGAAAATCCAGGAATTGTTTACAAAAACTGTCAACCCAGCTAAAGACAAAATTAAAATAAAGAGAATAAAACCCAGCAAAAATTCAGTAATTGTGGAAGTAGCCTCAGAGGAAGACAAGGATAAAATATTAAACAATCAGAAACTAAACGCGCTAATCAAATGCGAACCACCAAAGAAGAGGAATCCCTTAGTAATCCTCTATGACGTGCCAACTGTTATGACGGATGAAGAACTGACAAACACAATAAAAGAGCAAAATTTTGATGACATAAATGAGGAGGAATTTCGAAAGAGTTACAAATTGAGATTCAGGATGGGGCCTCGGGGGCGTGATGTGGTTCATCACGTTGCTGAGGTCACGGCGCCAATGTGGAGGAAAATCACAGCAATGGGCAGACTATATGTAGGATTTCATTCTATTAACGTCAGAGACTACATCGTGGTACCTCGCTGCCACAATTGCGGTGACTTGGATCACATCCTAAGGCTGTGTACCAGGGAGTCGGCCTGCACGAAGTGTGGCACAAGTGGACACAACCGCAAAGACTGCAAAGCAGCAGCGGTCTGCATTCCCTGCAAAAACCGCGGGAAAAAATCATGCGGAGCCTCAGGACGCAATTGCCCAACATACAGAATGTTACAACAACGACTAATTTCTAAAATCAACTATGGCTGATCACAGCCCACCAAGCAGGATGCCAAAACATAAATCCCCAAGTAAGAGGAGGCGGGACGCTATGAGGGCAACCAGGTTCAAGAACTTCCTGCTGGCGCTTTCGGGTGCCACTAAAACAGAAATAATAGACAAGGCCATACAAACAGAGCCTTACATGGTTGACATAAGCATACAAACAGATTTTCCCGTACAGAACACAGATCCCGCCCCTCAACGCTGGGAGACAAAGCCGACAATCCACCTGAAACGGCAAGGGAATCCTATGACTGCAATATCCCAGACAAAACCCAAAGAAAACCGACCCATCCAATATAGTACTGTTACCAGTACAAGCCTAAAGTCCACAACGCAGAATACTCCAGTGGTCAGATTGCCACCCGTGGACCCGGTAAGGGTATATCCCAACATCGAGTACACGATGCAACTGGCCAGGCTGGAAGAGCCGATCACCCTGGCCACTGCCTTACAGCATGTGGTCCGTGTAGGACACGAAGAGGGTAAAAAGGTAACCTTCTCGGTAATGGAGGCTGTGGACAGAATACAGCTCAAGTCAGTGAATCTCCCCACTGATTTCGGAGCCCTGCGGGACTTACTGAAAAAAGTTTTTGAGAGACGTGGCGAAAAGTTTGACCTCCAGAACATTTACGAACAGGCCATACTGGCAAACGGACGAATTGCTTTTGACTGGAGTAAGACCTGGCCGGACGACCACATACATACATACTTCCCATGACGAATGAGATAATAATTGGACAGCTAAATACGCACAACAGTCGACTTGTTATGCAGGATCTCCGTAAAGAGGTGGAGGAGAGGAGACTGGAAGTGCTCTGCCTACAGGAGCCGTACTCCCAAGCTGGGAAAATACCTTTTGTTGCCACTACTTGGCAAATTATCAGCAGAGGTGAGGACCCTAGAGCAGCAATAGTAGTAACAAACAAACTTTTGAGGGTAACTACGCTCACACAATTTGCAACTCGTCACTGCAACGTCGTGGAGCTTCAGTCCCCGATGGGAGTAATTATTCTCATAAATATGTATTTTCAATACGGAGATGAGATAGAACAACACTTAGAACATCTAGCAAGAGTTACCACGGCGTTGCGAGGACGAAAGATAATAACAGCTGATATCAATGCAAAATCCCCCCTGTGGTACAGTGGCACCAGAGACGCAAACGGCGAAAAAGTGGAAGAATTTCTTATGGCTTTGCAGCTCGTGGTGGCCAACAGGCCGGGCAATCCTCCTACATACACAGCAGGAGGAGGACAAGGCACGAATATAGATGTGACCCTTACATCACACAATGCAGCTAACCTAATAAAAAATTGGATAGTCGTAAGCAGTGCCACCACGAGTGACCACAACTTGATAACCTTCACTCTAAGTGAAAGAGAGTGCCGCTGGAACATGGGATGGGAGGTGTAATTTAACTATAACAAAGCAAATTGGGAACTCTTAGCAAGGGAGTGCGACATTCCTGCCTTACCAGAAGGTGACGCATATCAAGACCTAGACGTAGACGACAGAGCCGAGGAACTGGTGGGTACAGTACATAGAGCGGTGAGGGTCACCGTACCAACCAGGAGGAAGGCCGTGGCGGCCTCGCCATCACCATGGTCGCCCGAATTAGAGGAGTTACGGCAATCTGTCAGAAGGCTAAGGAGAAACTACCAGCGCAGTGTCGTCTGGCTGGAAAGACAAAGATGGCAGTTGCAATACAGGGAGGCCAAACAAAGATTCCAGAAGGAGTTACGCGAAGTGAGAATGCGTAGCTGCGAAACCTACGTGCTGAACCAGTTAGCCTTAGATCCATGGGGTCTCCCTTATAACTTAGTAAGGGAAAAAATCCGCTCTCCCCTGGAGTTATCAACAGTCAGGCGAGGGGACGGGATGACGGAGTCTTGGCAGGAAACTGCTGAGGTCCTTCTCCAGTCCCTGCTGCCTGACGACAATGCGGATGAAGAAACTGAAGTCCAGAAGCAACTGCGTGACGCATATCTAGTGGACTATAACGACAACACGGCAGTCTACCCATTCTCGGAAGAGGAGGTAGCTGCACAAATAAGAGGGAAAGCTCCAGGACCAGACGGCATTGTGGCTGAGGTGGTGCAATTCCTGGCACCCCAGTTAGTCGCGCCGTTGACCCACCTATTCAACGAATGTCTAAGACAGTTTCCCAAGAGGTGGAAAACCGCGAACGAGATAATAATTAAAAAAGGACCAGAGAAAGATCCAACCGAAGCTAAATCCTACAGGCCAATCTGCCTATTGGACCTATTCGGGAAGCTCCTAGAGAAACTGATGGCTGACAGATTGACGGCCCACCGGGTACTGTGGGGGATGAGCAGCAGGCAGTTCGGCTTCAGGCCGTGGCGGTCGGCATCTGATGCCATCGCACTGGCAGCTGAGGTCTGTGGCTCGACCCCGCATAAGTACGTCGTCGGCATCGTGGTGGATATTAGTGGTGCCTTTGACAACCTGTGGTGGCCTTCGCTCTTCTCCTGTTTACGGGAGAAAGAGTGTCCAGGGCCGCTTTATGGATGTCTGAGGAGCTATTGTAAAGACAGGGAGGTTTGGCTATCATCCCCTAGCAGGAGAATTGAAAAATTATCACAAAGGGATGTCCCCAAGGCTCTGTTCTGGGGCCCCTGTTCCGGGATATCCACATGGAACCACTACTGGACGAACTGCAACAAAGTGAGGAAGTGCTAGAGGTGATAGCCTACGCAGACGACCTCCTCCTGCTGGTCGGCGGTCGTAGCCGAGAGGACATCGAGCCAAAGATCGAAAGGGCCATTGAAAAACTGCACCAATGGTGCCTAAAAACGAAAATGAAAATATCTCCTACCAAATCCACGTACTTACTGCTAAAAGGTCAGCTTGTCAGGAATCCCACGGTCAGAATTGAAGGCTCACCAGTTCTTCGGCGACGAGAGGAGCGATATCTGGGAGTTATAATTGACGAGAGATGGAACTTTAGAAACCACATAGAAGCTGTGACTCAGAGAGCCCTCCAGCTACTAAATAATCTCATTTCCATTGGACATAAGCTATTTCATCTCCCCCCTCATCTCATCAGACTATATCACAATAGCATCTTGACTTCAGTAGTGGGTTACGGCTCGGGAGTCTGGGCGCACAGGCTCATGCGGGTCGTGCCCACCATGATAGTGAGAAGAGTCCAAAGAAATATGATTCTAAGATCAGTAGGGGCCTACAGGACATCACCAGGGGGAGCCCTGTTAGTCATAATGGGGCTATGCCCGTTAGACATTAAAATACGTGAACAAGCGGCATGGTATTGGGCCAAAAAAGGGAATGGGGAAAAAATAACAGATATCATGGGTGTGAGGGTAGAGGATAAAAGGGGAATAAGAAACAGAGGGGAGGAATTGTGGCAGAGGATATGGGAGGAAGATGAAATGGGGAGAAGAACATTTCAGTTTCTACCTGATGTTAAAGAACGCGGGACCATGAAATATTTTGAACCCACACGAGGACTCATCCACTTTCTCACTGGTCATGGACCCTATCTGACCTATTTAAGTCGGTTTGGGAAAAGGGCAACCCCCGAGTGTGACTGTGGCGCGGCAGAGGGAACTCCTGATCATGTGGTTTTCGAGTGCCCTCTCTTCAATGACGTGGCAATGACACTCAGAGACAGACTACCAAACCACGAGACATACAATCTTCTCAGACAAGAAGACACATTCCACACCCTAAACGCTCTGGCAGAAAAGGTATCACGAAAGATCTTAATAGAATACCTGAGGGATCAAGAATAAACACCGAACTCTTTAATCAACCGATTATGACCTGATCCCAATCCCATTCCGCCTGTGCGTGGAATGGCCGACTTCCATCAGTTGGAAACCGCCACGCATGGGATTAGGGGGGTGGGATCAATCACACCGATTACGACAAGCACCAACTATGACGTAGGTTAAGCTAGTAGTAGTAGGACGTAGTTTACAATACTAACATAGGAAACTGCAGCGATTACTAACCTTGGCCGGCCTGGTGCCAGGGGCATGCTCCTCGGGGTTAGCTCGAGGAGCCTGGCCACTCCAAGTAGGTTTGTATTTTACTGGCACACCTGTGACGCTGCAGTTAGTAGTCATTTCTAGGTTAGAAGTAGGTAAAACTAAACTGCCCATTTTTGTTGTAGGAATCTAACACTAACTTAGGAACTTAATAGTAGCTCACTAACAACAAAACTGTAATCTAAGCTGCAAAAAACTCAGTCTCATGTAATAATTAATGGTCCACTAATCATGTTAGGAGGTGGGCCACATATGTATAATTATTATTGTATTATTGTTATGTCAATAAAGAATTTAAAAAAAAAAAAATAGCCTACCTGGAACTGATCGATCAATTTGCGTGCATGCAAGCTACCGCCTTGTTCCTTGAAATGTTGGAATTTTATGTCAGAAAGTGATCTGTATTGTATCTACTCATAAATCCGGGTTTTGCCTGATTCATAGACTCAAATAATCTGCCATTCCTTGTGTTGTCTTGCCTATTCTCGGGCAATCCACTTCCTATCTGCCTATTCTCAATTTCCTGACCCATATTCGCATTATATCGTAGCACTGGTGAACAATGTTGTTCGTTTGTCTCTACTCTCGTCGTTCGCGCTACTGTACCTGCGCTACTGTTATATTGTGTCATCGGGTTTACTGGTTCAGTCGCTTGTCTTTCCATTGGTATCGGCTGACTGTATGTGTCCCGTTTTTCTAGACGCTGTGCCTGGTTCTGTGGCGTGTCATGTGTCACTTTAGTCGGGGCCTTCTGTTTCGACTTCTGCGGAAGTGTTACTTCTGGTCTTTGTTCTACTTGAACTTTCTTAGAGACCGCGTGTTCATGTACTGAATTAATGCTTGACGTATCGGTTGTTTCGCTACAGGTGTAATCGGTTTCGATCTTTTCTTCGATAGTTTGTATCAACTTCGTTCGAAGCTTTTCAAACTAATCTTTGTTTTTAAGTTTTATTTTATTGATCCGCTGGTCACACTTTTTCAGTGCAACTTGTGCGACCTTGCTTTGAATCACTTGTTCTTCCGAAATTTGTATTGCTGTTCGAGTGGCCTTTTTCGCCTTTTCCATCTTTTTGTCAACGTTGACAATGTCCAATTGGACCTTATCCACGTCAGTGCGTAATTGCAGCTGACTTTGTGTTAGTACCTGGATTCTTTCCGTAGATTTTTTCGCGTCTTCATTTATCTGAGTGATCTGACTACCAATTCTGGCGGTCCCTTCTTCCATCTGGATTTTAACATGTTGAATCTGTGTCTTAATCTCTTGTCTCAGTTTTCAAAAAGGTTTCTGCTGTGTTTCTCACCTTATGAAAACCAAACTGATTGTTACACAGGAGAGTGGGTTTTTCGAAGTAGCTGCTTATTTGTGTGCGTGTAGCAGTACTTCAAATATTTTTGAAAATATTGGCACAATTCAGACTTCTCTGTAGCTATGGGGATACTCTTTGTCCACTGGAATAACTTTTGATACCTTGAATGATTCAGAAATACTCCAAATTGTACACATTTATTAAAAATAAAAGCTAATGGTGTAGAGACTGAGAGTATTGTCTTTTTAATGATGTAATTTGACAACCAATAGCAATTCGTACTTTTAGAATGTGAAAATTTGGAGATAGTTTTTATAATATCGGCAGATGTGATAACATTCCATTGAAATACCTGATCACCTGACAGTGGGGCTTTAATCAGGTACATTGCTCATGAACTTGTTGCTTTAATATTGTTTTCTATTTCTTAAATAGAGTTTAAAAAGTAGTGATTTCACTCCTCGGCGTCTAGCAGAGTTGCTTGTGTGCATTTTAGTGTGCCCTTGTTTTATTATTTGCCATGCTGCCTTGCATTTATTTGGGACCATTTCCATTTAGTTTTCCACTCCCACTTTTAGCCATGAGGAGCTTAGCTTTGCAAAATTTTTTGCATTTAAGACAGGTCCTATAAATATTCTACCTCTGTTCTGTCCTATGAGTACAGACATTCTTATGCGCCTTGTACAGAATGAGTATGTTTTCTCTGGTTTTCAAAAGTTCTTGAGAAAGCTTGTTCAGCCTTTTATTTTTAGGTGCACTTGGACTTTTTTTCTGGAGACTAAGAATACCATAAATCTGTACATTTATTTAGAAAGTTATCAAAGCTCAATTCAGCTCCCCTCTTCCCCTATTGACTATTACATATCAAGTCCTACTTTGCGCTACCTAGACTTTCAATAAACTCTGTTATGTACTCTTCCTTTTGACCTCTTACCAGTACCACTTCAAGTTGCTCGATTTTAATTGGTTACATGTTATATGGTGTGAGGAGCATAGGCTCATGATCTGCCAGACCCTCTCCTGGAAGCCTGAGTGTGAGGTCTCCCCTATGGAAATTCACTACAATAATGTCTATGCACACATTCTTATGTGTTGTACAATTACACACATAAAAAAATGTTTTGCATCAAGTCAGTTCGGAGAGTTCCAAAACCTGTACACAAAATTGGAATAGAGTTAACATAAACATCATTTCTGCTCTTTTTATTGCTCATGAAAACCACACATTGCATATTGTACCACCATGCGGCGAGACCTTCAGAGGTGGATGTCCAGATTGCTGTACACACCAGTGACTCTAATACCCAGTAGCACGTCCTCTTGCATTGATGCATGCCTGTATTCATTGTTGCATACTATCCACAAGTTCATCAAGGCATTGTTGGTCCAGATTGTCCCACTCCTCAATGGCGACTCGGCGTAGATCCCTCAGAGAGGTTGGAGAGTCACATCGTCCATATACAGCACTTTTCAGTCTGTCCCAGGCATGTTCGATAGGGTTCATGTCTGGAGAACATGCTGCCCACTCTAGTCGAGCGATGTCGTAATCCTGAAGGAAGTCATTCACAAGATGTGCTAGATGGAGGCGCGAATTGTCGTCCATGAAGAAGAACGCCTCCCAAATATGCTGCCAATATGGTTGCACTATCGGTCGGAGGAAGGCATTCACGTATCGTACGTTATCGTATTTTTCATGATCACTAGCGGCGTACGTCGGCCCCACATAATGCCACTTCAAAACAGCAGGGAACCTTCAAGTTGTTGCACTAGTTGGACAGTGTTTCTAAGGCGTTCTGCCTGACTGGGTTGCTTCCAAACACATCTCTGATTGTCTGGTGGAGGGATATGCGACACTCATTGGTGAAGAGAACATGATGCCAATCCTGAGAGGTCCATTTGGCATGTTGTTGGTTCCATCTGTACTACGCTGCATGGTGTCGTGTTTGCAAAGATGGACCTCGCCATGGACGTCGGGGGTGAAGTTGCGCATCATGCAACCTATTGTGCACGACGTCCTGTGGCTGCATGAAATGCGGTATTCAACATGGTGGCGTTGCTGTCAGGGTTCCTCCGAGCCATAATCCGTAGGTAACGGTCATCCACTGGAATAGTAGCCTTTGAGCGGCCTGAGCAAGGCTTATTAACAGTTCCTGTCTCTCTGTATCTCGGCCATGTCCGAACAACATCGCTTTGGTTCACTCTGAGACAGCTTGACACTCTCCTTGTTGAGAGCCCTTCCTGGCACGAAGTAACAATGCAGACGCGGCCATCTAGGCATGGTTGAACTACAGACAACATGAGCTGTGCACCTCCTTCCTGATGGAATGACAGGAACTGATCAGCTGTCAGATCCCCATCTGTCTAATAGGTGGTGCTCATGCACGGTTGTTTACATCTTTGGGCAAGTTTAGTGATATCTCCAAAGAGTCAAAGGGACTGCGTCTGTGACAAAATATCCACCGTCAACAGGAATTCTGGGAACTGGGGTGATGCAAACCTTTTTTTGATGTGTGGATTTGTATAATATAGGTCCAATGATACTAGCTTATTCAGAAATGTTCTTGTAACTAGCCCCTCTGTGCTTGCCATTTCTGCGTTGAAATCACCACATATAGCAATTAATGGCTTATTATTAAAGATTTTTTAACTACTAGCTTATATTTTTCAAAAAAAGAACTTTATTTCTCACAGAAGCTTACATCTCAAATAGAGAAGAAATACATAATAAATGACCAGACAAACATCAGCAACCAGGCTGTATTTAAACGGATAAAACATATTGTAGGGAAAGAACAAGCCACTAGACACCACAAAATAATACCACAAACTAGACAATACCCCCACCCTGGATCATACACCACTGTGCCATAATAAAGCAATAATTTACACACTCAGTAGTCGAGACATGATACCTTCACACACACACACACACACACACACACACACCTACACACACACACACACACTAGTCGTAAAATATAAACACTAACAGCGCGATAGCAGATACTCCCACCGTTACCAAAACAAACAAAAGAAGAACGCATCTCCTAATAACAAAACAAAACACACAAAATGGTGAGACGACACTAGTACTTCTCAACACTGAAACGTGAATATTTAGTATAGCGAAAGCGCTGGGTACTAAATACCGGAAATATACACGTGGATGAACAACAAGAATAAAGTAAACAATAACAAAAACCGTTAGTAACCATAAGAATTGAAACTGTTTTAGTAGTAAGTAAAGCATAGGAACTGTTCATTATCCTAGCAAACAAAATTGTAAAGAAAAAAAACCATATTGTCACAGTGGCAACTGAAGATGGTTTAGAATAAAGCGAAATGCGTCTGTCTTAAATAGACTTCACTGCAGCTGCAAAAAACAGCAATTAATCTATAAAATTTGCGTATCTGCACCTGCAGAAAAATGAGGCCGAGAAAGAGAGAGGACAACATGTATACGAAATGAAAGTGTACATGAACCGATTTCCCAAATGCGAGAAAATGAGAAATCGCTGGCTAGCTGTAGTACCCAGAAAGGATTTTGTGCATGCACATCATGTGAGTAAATGACGATAAATTTGTAATGTGTTATTTGTTTCCATCACATCACATATGTCAGCTGTTTTTAAAAACAATTGTGTCATATCTTTATATCTTCTTAATTTAACTCCATAGGCTAAAAGATTAATACCATGCTGGCTGTAGAATGTTAGGCTTTAGAGTAAAAGCATTGTCAAAGGATAGTGCTATTACAACACGACGTGGCATAGACTCAACTAATATCTGCGGTAGTGCTGGAGGGAATTGACATCATGAATCCTGCAGGGTTGTCCATAAATCCGTAACAGTATGAGGGGGTGACGATCTCTCCTGAACAGCACATTGCAAGGCATCCCATTTGGAAATTTATGGTATGGTCTTATGGGACCAAACTGCTGAGGTCGTCGGTCCCTAAACCTACACACTGCTTAATCCAACTTAAAGTAATTTACGTTGTGGACAACACACACACCCATGCCCGAGGAAGGACTCGAACCTCCGACGGCTGGAGCCGCACTGACTGTGACAAGGCGCCCAAGACGGCGCTGCTACTCCACGTGGCAAAGCATCCCAGGTATGCTCAATAAATGTTCGTGTATGGGGAATTTGGTGGCCAGTAGAAGTGTTTAAACTCAGAAGAGTGTTCCTGGAGCCACTCTGTTGCAATTCTGGACGTGTGATGTGTTGCGTTGTCCTGCTGGAATAGCTCAAGTCCGTCGGAATGCATGGTGGATATGAATGGATGCAGGTGGTCAGATTTGTCACTTGTAAGAATCGTATCAAGACTTATCAGGGGTGCCATATCACTCCAGCTGCACAAGCCCACCATTACAGAGCCTCCACCAGCTTGAATAGTCCCCTGCTGTCATGCATTGTCCATGGATACCTGAGGTTGTCTCCATACCCGAACATGTCTGTCCACTCAATACAATTTGAAAGGAGACTCGTCCGACCAGGCAACAGCTTTCCAGTCATCAACAGTCCAATGTCACTGTTGACGGGCCCTGGCAAGGTGTAAAGCTTTATGTCATGCAGTCACCAAGGATACACGAGTGGCTCTGAAAGCCATTATAAATGATATTTCATTGAGTGGTTCACATGTCGACACTTGTTGCTGTCTCAGCATTGTAATCTGCAGCAATTTGCGGGAGGGTTGCACTTTGGTCACATTGAACGATTATCTTCAGTCGTCGTTGGTCCCTTTCTTGCAGGATCTTTTTCCTGCCGCAGCGGTTGGAGATTTGATGATTTAGCGGATTCACGATATTCACAGTACACTCGTGAAATACTCGCACGGGAAAATCCACACTTCATCGCTACCTCTGAGATGCTGCGTCCCATTGCTTGTGTGCCGACTATAATACCACGTTCAAACTCACTTAAATCTTTGGTAACCTCCCATTGAAGCACCAGTAACATATCTAACAACTGCGCCAGACACCTGTTGTCTTATATAGGCGTTGCCGATCGCAGCGCCGTGTTCTGCCTGGTCTCATTACCTCTGTATTTGAATACGCATGCCTATACCAGTTTCTTTGGTGCTGTAGTGTATAAATTTCCTATGAAAGTAAATTGTTTACACGATACCAAAAGTATTCTGAACTCTGTTGAAAACTGCGCATCTCCAGATTTTGAAGATATGGAGCACTTATGTGGGATAATAGTTGGTACTTTATATATGCTTATTGAAGACGCTGATGATAAAGGCTTTTATTCAAGTTTGTAAAGCTTCAAATACATCTTGTGTGTAACAGGCACAGACTAACATACAACCAAGACAACTTGCAGGTTTTCTCTCATACGGAAATTATTTATCCAGCTGCTTACAGGTTCATGATGGAATCTGGAAACCCGCTACATAATCTGCCATCCATGCACAGTTCCTTTTGATCTACCTTTTCCTGTAATGCTGTAACAGAACTGCCTACTTTGTATGGTTTGTGAGTTCCTTCAATGTAGCTACCATTGACTTTCTTCATGCTTACTTCTACATCCATTCTAAAAATTATTGTTACCTGTAAATATTTGCTGTTCCACATTTCCTTTGAGCTGGGATGTGTTGCTACTTTGAAGAGCTCTTGCAATTGCCATAAAATACATTTTACTTTCTCAGTTCAATTTTTCCTATCGGTACTTTTACTTATGTTTTGATATTTTTTGGTATTCTGTGGATAGATGTAATCAAATTTGGTTTTAATGCCAATTACTGTAATCCAGGGCGCCATTTTAATGCAGATAGTATTGTCTGAAAATCACATAACATTTCCTTACTTATGACCTCTTTTTACATATATAGTTACAATCCCAGGAAACAGCTGATTGACTATAAACTAACCTTGTATAAAGTTCCACAAGTAACCGGCGTTCATTGGATTAACTGCAGCTCTTAGAAACATTGCCGTGATGAGAACAAATTGGAGGAGGAAAGGTTGGATTTCCTGACTATGTTCTTTTATTGCTGGGTTAAATATAATTTTCTGTTTGTTTTATGCTATTGTTTTTATTTATTCATTGATGCATCACGTCCCATAAATCCAATGCTGCTGAAGAAGTCAAGATATGTATTAACAACCAGAAGGCATATCATGTGAGGTATTCAAATAATAAATTATGTCAGGAGAAAAGTAGAAAAAAGTTTATGCATTCCTTTGTAATATCCAGTTGCCGTTTTTGTCTACTACTTTATGCTAAGCATTTATGTTGCATTATTCGTTTCAGAGATTATCTGTCTACTCCCTGGAATTAAAAAAACTGATTAATATGAAGAATAGCGTTAACTGAAAGTACAAGGATTCTCATAAAATACTCAAGTGGGTAGTGACATAGTCTTTTGTTTCTTCTGAATATCTTGAGATTTCTGATTTTCTGCCTGATGTCTTTAATTGGCAAACTAGATTTCCTAGTGAAAGTATTCTGGCAATGTTTATCTGTTTCCACTTCATTTGTCTCTGGAATGTTTTAAAGGATAAGTGGATTCATAGAATTATAAGAATATCTTCTTGAAGAGAGATTTATCTTATTCTGTCTGCCCTCAGTAAACTTTCTCCTGTTACTCATATAGTAAATTCTCTTTGAATGGTGAAGCTGAGTCACCACTTATGATTCTAATATTTGAACTTTCTCTCTCCTTTAACTAAACATCACCAATGAAGATAGTTTATCTCTGCCCTATGACCATTATAGGCAGATAAACCGTTTACCATTGAGTTCACATTCGTTTCATGAAAAATAGCAGGAACTAGTGTAATGATGCTTAATTTACTCTATGCCATTTTTAGTTGGGACTGTTATTATGGGGAAAAACCGAAGTTGGACAGCAGTTACCTCAACCAGTACCTTCAGTACAGTCAGTATTATACAAAATGAAATAAATATTGAAATAGTCACAAACAATGACATCCTAACTATTTCTACTAAATATTAGCACTCTAATTACTCGATAAAGTTTAAAAAATTTCTGTGAGAGCGAAAATAACTTAACTGTGATACTCAATTACAACCGTGGCCTGCAGTTTTGTTCCAATTTTCATATATACAGCCAATTCCCCTTTCCTTATAATATGCATCCAGTAATTTGATAATGACTATCGTCGTTTTAGTGCACTTGTTCAATATCTGTGACTTCCAAATGATGTTATGTTGCACACAGGGCAGCTGTACAACTACTTTCTGGTTCATCACTTACGTGTAGTTGTATGAGGAGTCCGTATTTCTTATGTCTCATGCTTGGCATGTATTAATGAAAAATCATACTTATTTCGATAAGGTATTCCACATAGTTAACAGCGAACACAGTGTACTTTCAGGAAATTTGCATTGCAATTCGTGTGCAACTTTATTCAGCTGATACAAAGATCGAACATAGGTTTACCTCAGTGAAGTTTTCGTAGTAATCTGTGCACAGCTTCCTTCCACTGATACAAGGAAATAGCTTTGTTTCAATAGTGAGACAAGCATCGCAGTATCTTCTATTGTACTGCTGTGTGTGCTGTTTATTTGACTGTCTTTTGTAATAGTTTACTGATGGATACTGTCATACAACTTTTCTGTGCTGAAAAATAAGTTTTCATTTACTCTGTGGCTCGATAATATTTACTATTTTTTTAATCATTCTTGATATATATTTTGATCTTTATTCCAATGTGATACATGCTAATGTTATTGAACTATACAGCTATCTACAGAATAATTATGGTGATTTATACAAATATAGCTATTTCTGAAATCATTTTGAACTTAAACAACCTACTGAAACTAGTTTTCATGGATTTTGTTGTTGGTTGGTTTGTGGGAGTAAAGGGACTAGACCGCTACGGTCATCAGTCCCTTTTTCCAAATACTAAAAACACCCACAGAGAATAAAAGCGATTAACAGAATAGATCACAGACGACACAGAACAAGAGAGACTTAGACAAAGACCAGACAAGACGAACTAAAATCACACAGAGTGTGACGGTGGTTGGCCGACCATAGAAACAAAACAGGAAAAGCCAACCACCAAGAAACACATTAAAAACTCAGATTAAAATCGTAGGCCAATGGCCAGAGTCAACACAAAAGAACGTAACGAACACTCAAATTAAACGATAAAAAACCCCTGCCCGAATAAAACGTAAAACTAAGCCAACTATAGCAGGGTCATCAGATAAAAGGGCAGGGAGCGTATCAGGCAGCGCAAATACCTGCCTGACCACAGCTAAAAGGGGGAATGCCAACAAAATGTGGGCCACGGTCAAAGCCACCCCGCAGCGACATAGAGGAGGGTCCTCCCGCCACAGTAAATATCTGTGTGTCAGTCGGGAGTGGTCAATGCGGAGACGGCAAAGGACTACTGATTCCCTGCGAGTGGCTCACAGGGATGACCGCCACGCAGCTGTCATCTCCTTGACAGCACGGAGTTTATTATGCGTGGCCAGTTCCCGCCATTCAACGTCCCATAGCGCAAAAACTTTGCGGTGTAAGATTGCCCTCATATCAGTCTCTGGGAGGCCAATGTCCACATATGGTTTACTCGTGGCCTCTTTCGCCAGGCGGTCAACATGTTCATTGCCCGGGATACCAACATGACCGGGGGTCCACACAAAGACCACAGAGCGGCCGCAACGGGCAACAGCATGCAGGGACTCCTGGATAGCCATCACCAGACGAGAACGAGGGAAACACTGGTCGAGAGCTCATAAACCGCTCAGGGAATCGCTACAGATGATGAAGGACTCACTTGAGCAGGAGCGGATATACTCTAGGGTACGAAAGATGGCGACCAGCTCAGCAGTGTAAATGTTGCAGCCAGCCGGCAATGAACATTGTTCGGAATGGTCCCCTAGAGTTAGTGCATAACCGACACGATCAGCAAACATCGAGCTGTCAGTGTAAACAATGCCAAAGCGCTGATACGTTGCGAGGAGGGAAAGCAGGCGGCGGCGGAAGGCCTCCGGAGAGACTGAGTCCTTCGGGCCCTGTGCCAATTCCAGCTGAAGGCCAGGGCAAGGCACACACCATGGGGGTGTACGCAGAGATGCCCTAAAAGGAGGCGGAAGAGGTAAAGCCCCAAGACCGGAGAGAAGCACTCGGACGCGGACCACGATCTTACATCCACGATCCCTGGAAGATGGACGTGCGACTCTGGGAATAGTAGACGATAGTTAGGATGCCCGGGCAAGCTAGAAACATGGGCAGCATAAGCGGCCAATAAATGTTGGCTCCTCGATCGCAGTGGAGGGACACCTGCCTCCACAAGTATGCTTTCCACAGGGCTGGTGCGAAAGGCATCAGTGGCAAGTCGTATCCCGCTGTGTAGTGTTTGGTCCAGCACCCGCAACGCAGATGGGGATGCTGAGCCATAAGCCAGGCTCCCATAATCCAGACGGGACTGGATTAACGCCTGGTAGAGCCGTAACAGGGTAGATCGGTCAGTGCCCCAGCTGGTGTGGCTCAACCATGTCAGAGCATTTAGATGCCGCCAACACATCTGTTTAAGCTGCCAAATATGAGGCAACCAAGTCAACCGGGCATCAAAAACTACACCCAAAAACCTGTGTGTCGCCACCACAGCAAGAAGTTCGCCGTCAAGATAAAGCCGCGGCTCCAGGTGAACAGTGCGTCGCCGGCAGAAATGCATAACGCAGGTCTTGGCTGCCAAAAACTGGAACCCATGAGCTACAGCCCGAGACTGTGCCTTACGGATATCGCCCTGTACCTGATGTTCAGCAGCTGCAATGCCAATAGAGCTGTAGTAAAGGCAGAAGTCGTCAGCATACAGGGATGCGGAAACAGAATTTCCCACCGCTGCAGCGAGCCCGTTTATTGCAATTAAAAACAGGCAGACCTTGAGGACAGATCCCAGTGGTACCCCGTTCTCCTGTACTCGGGAGAAACTATGGGAGGCCGCGACTTGCACGCGAAAGGTACGATACGACAGAAAATTGTGGATAAAGATCGGCACAGGCCCCCAAGACCCCATCCATGAAGCGTAGAAACGATGTGATGACGCCACGTCGTATCGTACGCCTTCCGCATGTCGAAAAAGGCGGCGACGAGGTGCTGACGGCGGGCAAAGGCAGTACGGATGGCCGACTCCAGGCTCACCAGATTGTCGGCGGCGGAGCGGCCTTTACGGAACCCACCCTGAGATGGAGCCAGAAGGCCCCGTGACTCCAGTATCCAGTTCAACCGCCGGCTCACAATCCGTTCAAGCAACTTGCAAAGAACGTTGGTGAGGCTAATGGGATGGTAGCTGACCACCTCCAAAGGTTTCTTCCCAGGTTTCAGAATGGGGATAACAATACTTTCCCGCTATTGCGACGGAAACTCACCGTCTACCCAAATGCGATTGTAAAGGTCGAGGAGCCGTCGCTGGTAGTCCACTGAAAGGTGTTTCAACATCTGACAGTGGATGCTATCTGGCCGGTATCAGGACAATCGGCGAGGGCACTGTGAAATTCCCACTCACTGAATGGAACATTGTAAGATTCAGGATGGTGGGTGCGAAGAGAAAGGCTCCGCTCTTTAATGGAGCGGAAGGCCAGTGGGTAATGGGAAGAAGCGGAACTCAGAGCAAAATGCTCTGCCAAGCTGTTGGCAATTTCGTTGGAGTCTGTACAAACTGCTCCATTCAGTGAGAGCGCAGGGACGCTGACAGGGGTCCGATAGCCATAGAGGCGTCGGATCTTGGCCCAGACCTGCGATGGAGAGACATGGAGGCCAATGGTGGACACATACCGCTCCCAGCACTCCTGCTTGCTTTGGCGGATAAGGCGGCGGGCCCGCGCACGTAGCCGTTTGAAGATGATGAGGTGTTCAATGCAGGGATGTCGCTTGTGACGCTGTAGCGCCCGCTGGCGATCTTTAATCGCCTCAGCGATCTCAGGCGACCACCAAGGCACAGTCCTCCTTCGAGGGGACCCAAAAGAACCGGGAATGGAAGATTCTGCGGCAGTAACGATGCCGGTGGTGACCGATTGAACCACCTCATCAATGTCATCACTAGAGAGAGGCTCAATACCGGCAGTGGAGGAAAACAAGTCCCAGTCAGCCTTATTCATGGCCCACCTGCAAGGCCGCCCAGAAGACTGACATTGTGGTAGTGACAGAAAAATCGGAAACTGGCCACTACCACACAGGTCGTCATACACACTCCAGTCGACAGACGGTAAGAGGCTAGGGCTGCAGATCGAAAGGTCAATGGCGGAGTACGTGACATGCGCCACGCTGAAGTGTGTGAAGGAACCATCATTTAAAAGCGAAAGATCGAGCTGTGCTAATAAATGCTCAATGGTGGCGCCTCGACCTGTCCCCACCGACCCACCCCACATAGGGTTAGGAGCGTTGAAGTCGCCCAGTAACAGGAAAGGGGGCGGCAATTGGGCTATCAGCGCAGCCAGGACATGCTGCGCAACATCATCATCCGGCGGAAAGTAAAGACTGCAGATGGTAACAGCCTGTGGCATCCACACCCAAACAGCGACAGCCTCTAAATGTGTTTGTAGAGGGACAGACTCGCTGTGAAGAGAGTTAAGGACATATATGAAGATGCCACCAGACACCCTTTCATAAGCTGCCCGGTTCTTATAATAACCCCGATAGCCACGGAGGGTGGCGGTTTGCATTGAAATGCAGAAGAAAAGGTGAAGGCTGATAAGTTGGCGGAGCTCATCTACATGGTGGAAGAAACCGCTGCAGTTCCACTGGAGTATGAAATTGTCTGTCGCGGAGAAGGCGTGCAGGGACTAGGAAGGCAATATACGCCGCTTGTTCACTCGCTGCCACCGATTCAGAACCCGCACGAGTGACATTCATGGCGTCGGAGGGACCGGCGAGATACAGGTCTTCAGCAGACGCCAGAATCTCGACCTCGTCCTCAGACACTGAGCTTGTTGGAAGCGGTGGAACGGGTGCCACCACAATGTCGGGATTCTTGGGTACCTTTTTCTTTGTCAGCTTAATTCGCTCTGCCTTTGGTGGTTCAGGCTGGGAGGGCTTGTGACGCCGGTGGTTGTTTGAGCCACTTGTTGCTGTCTGCTTTTCTATCGGTCGGAACTTGTGAAGGGAGGTCCCCAAGGGACCCCTTCCTGGCGAGAGGAGCCGAAGAAGTCTTACGTATCTTCGGCTGAGAAGGGGGAATTGACGTCCCCGATGGTTGAGGGGGCGTTGCTCATGAAGTAGATGGAGCAGGAGCAACAGGGAGTGGCGTGCCCCCCACCATCAAGGGGGCAGGCGTGGTTCTCTGGCTCTGAGAGCTAATGGTGTGTGATGCAGCTATAGGAACTGTAACAGGAGCGACAGTGACGGCATTAGTGGATGTCATTAGTACTGGATGCAGTCGTTCAAACTTATGCTTAGCCTCAGTGTAGGTCAGCCTATCCAGGGTCTTGTATTCCATTATTTTCCGCTCCTTCTGGAGAATCTTACAGCCCGGCGAGCAAGGGGGATGGTGCTCCCCGCAGTTGACACAGATGGGAGGTGGGGCACATGGAGTGTCAGGATGGGACAGTCGACCACAATCGCGACAGATGAGGCTGGAAGCACAGCGAGAAGACATATGGCTGAACTTCCAACAATTGAAAGCACCACATCAGGGGAGGGATACATGGCTTGACATCACAACGGTATACCATCACCTTGACCTTCTCAGGTAACGTGTCACCCTCAAAGGCCAAGATGAAGGCACCGGTGGCAACTAGGCGATCCCTCGGACCCCGGTAGACGCGCCAGACGAAATGGACCTCTTGTCACTCTAAGTTGGCGTGCAGCTCGGCATCGGACTGTAATAGGAGATCTCTGTGAAAAATAATGCCATGAACCATATTTAAGCATTTATGTGGGGTGATAGTAACAGAAACATCCCTCAGCTTCGTACAAGCGAGCAAGGCTCGTGACTGGGCAGAGGATGCTGTTTTTATTAAGATCGACCCTGACCGCATTTTGGACAAGCCCTCCACATCCCTGAACTTGTCCTCCGAATGTTCTACAAAGAACTGAGGCTTCACAGACTCAAACGATTCCCCGTCAGCTCTGGTACAGACGAGATACCGGGGCGAATACCTTTCGCTGTCATTCATGGTGTGGCCAGGGAGGGGAACGATTTGGGGTCATACACATTAGCCTTAAAGTGAGCTTTGGAACGCTTAGAGACTGCTGACGGCTGGCTGCCAGCGAGAGATGATGTACCAAGCTTCATTGCGGGTCATCCGCCCTGATGCCACCTACTCCGACCAAGGGCCCTCCCCACGGGCGCCACCCAGCCACAGCAAAGGCCACCAGGCAGGATGGCCATTGCTGGGAGTCCCGATGCCCCAGGGAGATGGGCATCTACTCCTTGGCATACGTGGGGAGTTAACGGCGCAGGCATCAGTAGAGCGATCCCTGTGTTGTCAGGGGGCTACAACCAAAAGGGTACATGGCAGCCCCACCACAACGGACTGGCTACCGTGCTGGATTTTAGGTGACATGTCGTCCATGGTTTTCATCTGTGCAGAAACTGGCACTGCTCATCGCATGGCGGAAAGTGCACGCAGGAACGGGTCCATGCCCAAGAGATGGAGAGCGGGCGGGACTGCAATGCAACGAAGAATAAGCTGGTGAAAGTTCTCAACACAAGAAGGACACAATGCTCCAAGTAAGGCGCCCTTCCCCGCCTCGCTCTTCAGAAAAATTTTGAGATACGGAGGTCAAACCCGAGAGGGGACCATCACATGAGGCCGAATCGTTTGAGACTCCTTTTAGTCACCTCTTACGACAGGCAGGAATACCGCGGGCCTATTCTAACCCCCGAACCCGCAGGTAGGCATGGATTCTGTGTTTCACATATTAAGCAGTGTAGAAAGAAAAATAGGAAATAAGTGTCTTTTGATTAAATGGATAGCACATCTGCAGAATTTTCACTGAAGAATATAAAAGTCACATAAATGTTTTGCATTTAAAGCCCTACAGACCTGGAAAATCAGGGAAATGAAAGATGCTGGTCATATTTTCTGTTTTAATGAACAGTGTATCAGGAAATACTCTATTCTGTCAAATATTATGACTCTGATGTGTACCCAGCACGTTGTGAAATATAAGTGGAGATGAAAATGTACTAAAATAATCTGGAAAATAAATTCTTATGGTCCTGTTTTTATATGCAAGAAAAGGTAAACTCCAAGGTGGGGGAGAAATAAAGAAATTATAATTATAGTTTGTATTCAGGCCTATAGATGCATATTTGCAGTACATTGACAAGACTATTTTGAATGCTCATAAATCATCGAGCAGTTTCGTACCATTGTTTTATGTAATGGCATGAATTTCTTTAGTTAAATCACAAGGCTATTTAGGAGAAGAAAGCATTGAAAAACCGCGGCTTTTTTAGATCTGAAAGTCTTTAGGTCCAAACACTCTAGCTGCAATGTTCATCACAGCGCAGTTCTGATAAGCCTGTGACGTCACGGGGATACACGCAGCCCCGTGGTGCATGTGGTACTAGGCCACACCATACATCATCGTCTCTGGCAAGAGATGGGGAGGGAGTCCAGTATGAAAACACTGGTGATGACAAGGATGGTACACTGTGTGCTGCCACTGCTGATGGGGATGCAGTCCTGAAAGCATGATGGGAGATGGCGCAGCTCTGAGAGCCCAGCTAAAGAAGCAGACCATCATAAACAGAAACTGGCTGGTGTATGCTGAGGTGTGAAACGAGAGTAACCCAGCACCATAATTTCACCCGAGGGGCTGAGGGTGAGGGTGGATGCCACCACCCAGATGGACCCTCCCTCGACACTGCAGAGATGCTGGAGACCATGGAGGGGATTCCATAAGAAGATGGAGAAAATACACCAGCTTCAGCAGCAACATTCCGCCACGACTTCTTCTCGACGTGACTTCCTGGCCTTGCTCTTTTGTAGGATGAGCAGCTTGACTGCTTTACTTACATGCTCCAAACCTTGTTGGTTCCGATCTTTTAGCACCGGAATTCCGTTAATCTGGTGCAGCTCAGGGGAGGCGCAGTGCCTTGTTTTGAATTGTCTACAGTTTTCTCAGTGACATATGAATACTTTGGGTAAGATACAGTTGGGTTCACTGTTGATAAAAACTTCTTCTGCCGTCCAATCTATGCGCTTCCACGACTCTGTTCATCTTGGCAACATCCCAAAGTCCGTTACTCGTCACTTGTCTTTGAATATGGTTCGCATAGTAATTTTTCGAGGGTACTCATCCTTCAAACTGATGTAGAACTCTGGGCCAATCTGGAACAGAGAGGCATTCGTTTTATTCAGTGAATTCAGAAAGGACAATGGCATCAGAACTGGAACCATTTCTTCTGTCATTTGAGAGGATACCCTCTGAGAGAGGGTCAAGATTATGGTTTATTGGTGTGATGTGAAGTCATACATTATCCACCATTTAAGGTGTTTTTGGCGATTGCGTTTTATCCCCGTTTTCCCGCTGTACAGCAGACTTTCCATGTTGTGAACATGCACACCCACTCTATGAGAGGAGCTCCCGTGTGCTGCTGCCCATGTGTGTTAATTGTCATGATCATCACTCTCCATGCTCACTGGATTTCCTTGTTTATAAGAAGGTAAAGAAAATCCAGCAGTGCAAGTCCCTTGCTCATTTGTCCTACAGCAAATCTTGTCAGAAATAATCTTCACCCTGCATCTACAACATCTAAGTTCGCCTTTCCCTCACCACCTCTCCTCTCCCCCTTCCCTGTGGTTCCCACACCGTTCACTCTAGTTGCCATTTCCCTTACATGTTTGGAGAAGTGTCCCTCTTCTTTGGCACCTAATGGTGATTGGGTCTGCTCCTGGGACTTGTTCTACCGATGTCTCCTAGACTAGAGGCCTGCTGCCACAAGTCAGCTGAAGGACCCGCATTCTGCTTGCTCACTCTCAGTTCCAGATCTCGTTGATGCCTGCTCTCTCTCCAGGCCCTACCCTCTTTGGATTATGAAAGAGGTGGTGGTGGAGGAGGAGGAGGAGGAGGAGGAGGAGGGTCAGAGGAGAAGGTGTAGCAATTTAAGTCCCAGAACAAGGCCCCTCCTCTGCCCTCAGAGGAGCTGACTCTCCCTTCGCAACCTGAGTCTGACCTCTTGTTTATTGATGTCACCCTGCCCTTGTTAGTGATGGATGTTGACCCAGTGGCGTGACTGGCTCTGGTCTGTCTGCCTCTCATTTTTATTCCTGTTCTGTACTTACTCAATGGGACTTTAGTAGCTACTGCTCTCACCTTCCTGTCTTCCAGTCCCTTAATTTCTTTTATTTTGGAACTTGTTTTATTCTCCAGGAATCTCATTTTACTGATGGTCATTCTCTAACCCTTCAGGGTTCTATTTCGTCTGTCAAAACCCAGTTGGCCCTTTGATGGCTTCTGGTGGCGTTTGCATGTTGGTCCATATGGACATTGTTAACACATGCCTCTCCCTTAAGGAGACCCAGAACGATCCATGTCCTCCATGTTAATTTTAGCAAATAGAAGGAACATTTTTTCTAAAACCATTAAACATATTACTCTCCAATTTGGACTACATGTTCAGTGAATATTTCTCTACAAAGTTATAGTTCCATGTTAAGAAATATTTATTGGTTTTTGTTTTACAATTTTTTTAAACATATGCTTATTTTTTCTCTAAAATTTTGCAGTTTTTCTTCTATAACTCTTTAATTAAACAATATTTTTTTTACAATTTGTTATAAAAATGAAGGAAAAGAAGTAAACAATATTAGTATAAATTTCATTGATATACTGTTAGCACTTTTTGAGAAAATGTTCCTTGAAGATGAAAATTTTAAAGTCGCAGGAAATGGCTTCTAAAGTTTTTAATACATTCCTGCCCCATATGATGGATTATCAGCATCCTCTTCTTTTTTCAGTGGTAATTTCCTTTTCACTGGTCTTTTCTTCCCTTTTTCCACATGTTGTAGGCTTTTGTCTCTTCTTCCTGCACATTTTAGTCTTTCTTCATCAATTAGACGCATTGTGGAAAGAGTGTTGTGTTCTGATTGGAAACCTAAATCTTTCAGTACATCACATTTCTACATCTACATCTACATCCATACTCCGAAAGCCACCTGACGGTGTGTGGCGGAGGGTACCCTGAGTACCTCTATCGGTTCTCCCTTCTATTTCAGTCTCGTATTGTTCGTGGAAAGGAGGATTGTCTGTATGCTTCTGTGTGCGCTCTAATCACTCTGATTTTATCCTCATGGTCTCTTCGCGAGATATATGTAGGAGGGAGCAATATACTGCTGGACTCTTCGGTGAAGGTGTGTTCTCGAAACTTTAACAAAAGCCCGTACCGAGCTACTGAGCGTCTCTCCAGTAGAGTCTTCCACTGGAGTTTATCTATCATCTCCGTAACGCTTTCGCGATTACTAAATGATCCTGTAACGAAGCGCGCTGCTCTTCGTTGGATCTTCTCTATCTCTTCTATCGACCCTATCTGGTATGGATCCCACACCGCTGAGCAGTATTCAAGCAGTGGGCGAACGAGTGTACTATAACCTACTTCCTTTGTTTCCGGATTGCATTTCCTTAGGATTCTTCCGATGATTCTCAGTCTGGCATCTGCTTTACCAACGATCAACTTTATATGATCATTACATTTTAAATCACTCTTAATGTGTACTCCCAGATAATTTATGGAATTAACTGCTTCCAGTTGCTGACCTACTATTTTGTAGCTAAATGATAAGGGATCTATCTTTCTATGTATTCGCAGCACATTACACTTGTCTATATTGAGATTCAATTGCCATTCCGTGCACCATGCGTCAATTCGCTGCATATCCTCCTGCATTTCAGTACAATTTTCCATTGTTACAACCTCTCGATACACCACAGCATCATCTGCAAAAAGCCTCAGTGAACTTCCCATGTCATCCACCAGGTCATTTATGCATATTGTGAACAGCAACGTTCCCATGACACTCCCCTGTGGCACACCTGAAATCACACTTACTTCGGAAAACTTCTCTCCATTGAGAATGACATGCTGCGTTCTGTTATCTAGGAACTCCTCAATCCAATCACACAGTTGGTCTGATAGTCCATATGCTCTTACTTTGTTCATTAAATGACTGTGGGGAACTGTATCGAACGCCTTGTGGAAGTCAAGAAACACGGCATCTATCTGGGAACCCGTGTCTATGGCCCTCTGAGTCTCGTGGACGAATAGCGCGAGCTGGGTTTCACACGACCGTCTTTTTCGAAACCCATGCTGATTCCTACAGAGTAGATTTTTGGTCTCCAGAAAAGTCATTATACTCGAACATAATATGTGTTCCAAAATTCTACAACTGATAGACGTTAGAGATATAGGTCTATAGTTCTGCACATCTGTTCGACGTCCCTTCTTGAAAACGGGGATGACCTATGCCCTTTTCCAATACTTTGGAACGCTACGCTCTTCTAGAGACCTACGGTACACCGCTGCAAGAAGGGGGGCAAGTTCCTTTGCGTACTCTGTGTAAAATAGAACTGGTATCCCTTCATTTGATAATGTTTCCTTCACTATTTTGGGAATCCTAATCCAAATTAAATAATTTACACTTTCATTTGGATTTTGTGTTTTCCCATGTAAACACTTTCTCAATAAACTTGGCGGTGATAAATCTATGAATATGGACTTAATTACATCAATTACAGCATTTGGTAGACTGTTTTTATGGGCATATTCCTTTCCTGATTGGTAGTTACACCATGAGTCACTCCCTGTGGGGCACAGCGCATGTTGTGGGTACTCATTTGTTGTGCAGTATGAAAAAATGATGCCCATACTGCTGTCCTCATATGCTCAATGCTTCTTGTATTTTGCCTAATTGCACACCCATAATACCTCTGCAATCTATCAATTGCATCATCTGTCAATCTTCCTCTTCCTCCAAGGGTCTTACCATCACTAAGCTTCTCGGATCCTAATGTCTGCTTTAGTTTGCACAAGTGAGCCCCCACGCGCAAGTGTGACAGTTGTCATTCCTCTGCCAAGAGCATGCTAATATTTACTGCAGTAATTGCGTACGCGAACACCATACCTTTAGAAAATCAGTTAAATATAGTTCCTCAAAAACAAACACAGTAATTAAATTTTAAAATATTTTTTTTGTACAATTAAAGTTAAAATTTTACCTAAAACATGCGCTTATATGCAAGAACACTGATGCAAACAATATTTTGAAGTACCATATATGAACAGTACTTTCTCAACCTACAATTTTATAAAACCTTTCTTGTATGAAATATGTTCAATTAATGGTTAAAACTTCATACTTCTATTTTTCTAAATAACTAACTAAACACAAAATATATTTCAAAGGGTCATCTCACAGTATAAAATTTTGTAAAATTGCAGGTATAACTGACCAATTTTTAACATACTGATCTTTTAAATCATAGTTACAATTAATCACGAGAGCATCCGGTAATTGCCAACTTCCAATTCTCAATGTACTGATCTTTTAAATACAAAGTTACGATTAATCGCGAGAGCATCCAGTAATTGCCAACGTGCAAAGCAAGCCCTTCTAAAATTACCGATACCTCTCACACAACCTACCACTTTCAATTTTTTTTGTCTTTATTGTAATTTTAATCACCTCATACAAGGCGGGCTGGCAGCAGCATATTACACTGCTCTTCAGCGTTGAGCGGTACAGTAACATGACATATAGGTGGCACAGATAATACAATAAAAACGGCGGGCAAAAAATGTAGATACGAAAAACAATAAACATGAAGCCATTCACGCTGGACGAGAAAAAACACTAACATTTGTTGACACGGTGCACAGAACACGGATGACGGGGACGGCACATGTGAACAGTGGTGGTGTCACGGCGAAAGAACACTAAACACAAAACGAAGGCACAAACACGAGACACTGATGGCGATGAGCTGCGGCGCGCGAAAGTCCAGTGAACGTGTACGACTCCGGGGACCTGCCAAGAGATGAGGGGAGGGGGTAGGAGAGGGAGAGGGGAGAGCAGAGATGCCACAGGCAAGGGAGATAGGGGGAAGGGAGGAAGGGGAAGCCCAGGTGAAGAAGGGTGGTGGAAGGGGCATCGGGGGAAAAGAAAGAAGGGAGGGATGGTGCCTAAAGGAAAAGACAAAGAAAGTGGGGGGGAGGATCAAAGTTGATAGGAGGGATAGATGGAGGGGAGGAGGATATCATCAGGGAGAGGGAGCTGGCGGAAGCTACCTTGGTAAGGAAGGTGGAGAGATGGAGACTGGGTGGGACATGGGAATACAGGCGTGGCAGCAGGTGGGATGGGAGAGGATGGGCGAGACAAGCGGGTGAGGTGAGTCGAGTACAGGAGGTGTACAGGATCCGTATCCTTTGAAGGAAAAGGAGGAGGTGGGGGAACGGAATGAGATCGTAGAGGATCCACGTGGGGGAGGGGAGATGGATGCGATAGGCGAGGCGGAGAGCATGGCGTTCAAGGGTTGTAGGGATTTATAAAAGGTGGGGCAGAGACCCAGGGTGGATGGGCGTAACAAAGGATGGGACGGATGAGGGATTTATAGGTGTGGAGAATGGTGGAGGGGGTCCAGACCCCACGTACGGCCGGAAAGGAGCTTGAGGAGACAGAGTCGGGAGTGTGCCTTGGCTTGGTTTGTCCGGAGATGGGGGGCCCAGGAGAGGCGACGGTCGAGGGTGACGCCAAGGTAGTTGAGGGTGGGGGTGAGGGCGATATGACGGCCATAGTGAGGTAGAAATCAAGGAGGCGGAAGGAAGGGGTGGTTTTGCTTAAAATGATCGCCTGAGTTTTGGAGGGATTGACCTTGAGCTACCACTGGTTGCACCAAGCAGTGAACCGGCCAAGATGGGATTGGAGAAGGTGTTGGGAGCGCTGCAGGATGGGGGCAAGGGCAAGGAAGGCCATGTCATCGGCAAACTGGAGAAGGTGGACGGGGGGTGACGGCGGCGGCATGTCCGCCGTATACAAAAGGTACAGAAGGGTGGGGGAGGACAAAGCCTTGGGGCACACCGGCGGAGGAAAAAGAGGTGTAGGAATCCGTGTTAAGGATGGTGACGTAGGAAGGACGGTGGGAGAGAAAGGAGCCGATCAGACGGACGTAGTTAATGGGAAGGGCGAAGGTTTGGAGCTTGAAGAGGAGATCGGAATGCCATACGCGGTCATAAGCACGTTCGAGGTCCAGGGAGGCGAAGATTGCCGAGTGACGGGAAGTAAGCTGTTCGGAAAGGAAATGAATGAGGTGAAGGAGAAGGTCGTCAGAAGAGAAGGACGGCCGAAAGCCACACTGGGTAGGAGGCGGTGCTGGTGGAGATGCTGGTGGATGCGGCGGGTGAGGATAGATTCCAGGACTCTCTGTATAAATAGGCACGCGCTATGAACTCATTCTCTGACTCGCCTTGAAGATGGCTGGGAGTTTCTAGCCGAAATATCGCAAGAAGCATTGTCACTGTCCCGACTGCACGCCCAAAAGATGATAGAACAACAATTCTTCAGTTTGCTGAGGGTAGCATAATACACTTCACAACTGATCTTTGCATCATGAGGGAGTACATCAAGCAGAATAGCCCCCTCAACAAGTTTATTAAAGAGACTACCTACACTGTAGTTGTTGGTCCTCATATGGAATGTTGCTGTGCAGTTTGGGATTATTATGTGACAGAATTGACGAAGGACATCGAAAAAGTTCAGAGAAAAGCAGCTCGTTCTGTGTTATCGTAAAATGATAGTACAGACTGTCATAGATTTGATACGCAAGGGACTGTGACACTCATCAAAGCAACGTCATTTCCGTTGTGGCTGTATCTTTTCATGAAAATTCGATCGTCAACTTTCTCCTCTGAATGCGAATATATTTTGTCAGCGAAAAAGGAGCGTTATAATAAGAAAGCAGAGATGTTTCAGAAAGATTTAAGTGTTGGTTTTCTCCTAGCGCTCTTCGAGAATGGAACGGTAGAGAAAGGGTAGCAAAGTAATTCGATGAACCCTCCATCAGGCGGGATTGTGAACTGCAGACTACTCATGTAGATGTAGATGCAATTATTCTCCAAATGACTGTCAATTGCGTTGGCGAAGGTACATAGGATTGTACCACTGTTGGGTAGGGTGATGTTGGACTATCCCCCCCCCCCTCCCACACACACACACACACACACATGCACACACACACTTTTGTAATCTTGGTTGAGGCGACAGACTGATCAGTAGCGTAGCTCGAGGTCTAGTTTAGGGTGAAAGATGATAATTCAGTTGAGAATCGACGAATGCCTAATAAAGGTAATGGTAACAGACGGACCTATAGTTAACCTTATATTTTCGTTTGTGCCACATTTAAATACAAGCGATTCACTTTTCATCATACAAATTGAAAGTGCAAGGTAAATTCAGAAAATGTGTTTTGGGTAATGGACAACGTTCCCACGAGTATTTCGACGTGTACTATACGAATATATAGTACATAAACTGCAAAACTGCAAGGGGGGAGGGGAGAGACCCACTTATGAATACTTTCTTCAACACTACATGAATACTTTTTGCATGTGTCATCAGGTACTGAAGTTAAAACATTCCCGATTTCAGCTGTACTTCTGATTCGTTTTGCTTGCATAACATCAACCCTAAAGACATAACCAAGTCTTCATGTATAATAACCTGGCGGAGAATTTACGTCTATAGGAGGGCTTTAACAAGGGGAAAGTGGAAATTTCATTGTGTACTCAGAGTTTACATTTAATTATCATTGGTATGAAACGTGCAACCACTTGAAAGCTACAGCAATGAAATAATCAATTTGCACCCATTACAGGCGACAACATGTCACTTCCATTACATGGAAAAAGGTCACCTGACCAGAAGTAGCTGTTAGAAGACATACTTGCCTGTGCCTGTTAGTTGCTACCTGTAACTATTTATGATGTAATATCTACAATAGTAAACTTCATTTTAAATTTGGTAGGGTGTTGAAGGATACAAGTTGTGAATTCGTGAACTGCAATTTGAAGCTGTGACAGATCAGGACTGCCTCAGTAATGCACTCATGGAGGTTAGGGGGCATGAGGACAACATCCGGAGTGGAACTGCTTTCAGGGTGAGGACGCAGTGGGAGAGGGATTATATCACCATGGAGGTAGTCAGTAAAACGATGCCACCACTGGAGTTCAACAGGGGACCAGTTATGGATCTTAAGGTCAACACTAATACGGTGTGTGGTAGGAAGTGGTATAGAATGGGGTTATTTGCGTGGATAAAGATAGTGGCACAGGTAACAGTCATTTTGATGAAGAGAGTGAGAGTAAGGTGTTTGGTAGGAGTAGTGTAGAGGGATTATGGCCAAACAGGGATGTTGGTCAAAACACAGTCCTCTCACAGTAACCCAGCTAAGCTTGTTTCTACTGGGTTGCAGAAGGTGGTAAATATATTTTCCCCCAACTCCTACTCAGTTCCGACTTAAATTGCAACAATCAATTTCTTAAAGCTGAAGAAATCACAGCAGTTGCAAGATGCATGGGAGCTAACTAAAACAAGGATCGAATTTTACTGTAGCAGGTAGGTTCGAGAAAGGTGATTCGTTTTGAGATATGAGGGTGTTAGAAATATGATTCGGTAGTCGTTGTAATCAATAAATCACTTCTCCACAGGATCCTACGCACGTATGTGCTTGAATGGGAGGACTCAATTCCAAATCCCAGTATGCTCCAGTGAACACTGTGTATATTCCATGTAGAACCAAGACTTTTGTGATGGTTGTGCTTTTTTTCCACATTTAGCTGCTTGTAAGACGATTAAGTCTCTCTTTGTAGGACACAGTGGAACCATACGCGAGAAAACGTATTAGACATGTCGACCCATGGTTGATTTTTGGGCAGTATTACTTCGTATCGAAGGCAATCACTTATTGACAATGTATTATACTTAGTAGTAGGGGATGTCTGATAGGTTCGCCTTGAGCCTGAGGCTCATAAACTATGTGTTTGTGTTCCGAAATTTGCAACGGAAATGCCTATGTCCAGTCATAATGAAGGTATGGGTTTGACGTGCAATACTGTGATGACGAGGGGAGGCATACGTCAAGTCATAAGAATGGTCAAGATATTTGTATTTCGAGAGCTACAGCCATCAGCAGGGTGTATTTGGATAACAGCTGATGTCACGGCCGCCACCTTCGATAACAGTACTTTGGGATGACACTCCTTTTTTCCTACTATTAAGGTAGTGGTTGGAAAAGGTATGGTGGCAGTAGGGTTATCATTTGACATGGCTGACGTATTCTGCAGCATTAGCGATGGTAGCAGCGTGAAGGCAGCGGTGATGGTAGCAGTGATGGTAGTAACGATGTTAGAATAGTGAATAAACAGCAGTGAAATGGAGATGGGGACAGTAATGAGAATGGTGCACAAAACAGAGTGCCGATGAACAGGCAATCTTGAAGGCAGAATAGACTGACGATGAACAGGCACACACACAGAAGAGCTGCTGAACAGATCCAAAGCCTAGGGGCATTGCCTATACCACGCCAAATTAGCACCAACTGAATTAGTGGTAGAGTGTACACTAGCTGATTGGTACTAACCAAAGCTTTTTTTTTTCATTCAATCGCTGGTGGGAGTGGTGGGCCCTTTCTCAAATAGGCTGTTGGGATCAATTAGGGCAAGGTTATATCTTTATACTGTAGTGACAAGAAAAGGGAAGCTAGATTGTGGTAGACATTTTGTGGCCAAATGCTCTCCAGTGAATGAACGAAGGGGAATATTCCAGTCGAATTTCAATGATATAATAGAAATTCAAAATTTAGTTGAGTGGAATAGAGATTATATTCCAGGAATGTTATCCTTTTTCACTCATAGGTGCATAATTGTTATAGATGTTTAGAAATTGTGGAACAATAGGTTGACAATGAGAGCTAGATCTATTGACAGCTTCTGTAACAATGTAAGTTCGAACTGCTTATTGCGTGGGTGTGTTTATATTCAGCAGGTAGTAGATATTTCACAATGAGTGAAGCATTCTTTTGTGTTCTGTGAAAAATTACTGGATTAGGTGAGAAAGTAGTGTAGACGAAAGCTAAGTAAATTGAAATAAGATAATCATTCAAAGTAAATGGAGAAACCAGCTGGAGAAAGGGGTGAAGAATTTGTCACAAGAAAGAATTATTTGGGGGAGGCTAAAAGAACTGGTTTAAATTGTTTATGTTGTAACAAGTGCATGGCTGGTTTGAAAGCTGCAGAAAAACGGAGTGTGATCGAAAATTTGTACAGTCGATGCCCGAAAAATGTAGGAGACACATATCTGTTAGAAGTGATAGAAACACACGATATTGTTAGACAGAGGCCAACCACAGAAAATCCAAACAAAACACGTCATACTGCTGATACTTCGTGTTGAAAGAAATCGGGTGGAAACTTGTTGTAAGGCGTATGTTAGTTTGCATGCTGGTAAAAATAAAGTGGTACAACGTTTAAACAAGGTTTTATAGAGTATTCAGTCGTCTATTGACATGAGAGAAAAACATTCAAACCGTGGAAATACTCTTGCAACGACTACAGCTAAAATTTATGAACATATCTATTCATTTCCCAAACAAGAGTCGTAATATACTTCCATTCCTACCACACATTCATCCATCGATGGCCTAGATGGGGGGACATCCGAACTGAAGAAGGAAGAGGATGTAGAGCTCCTGAAAGAAATAACATGATGTGTTGGTAAATGTGCCAACACCTTGTAGATATACGGGTCCGAAATGCACGCTATCTAACACAGACGGGCGTGAATTCTGGAACAGGATAAGTAGTGAATTCTAATAAGAAAAGTATGCAGCTCCTCGAATACTTATCTTTTATTCTTTGATGTGGTACATCGTTCTTGATAATACAAATAAGACTATCTTCAGATACGGTTAATGGCGCCTTGCTAGGTCGTAGCCATGGGCTTAGCTGAAGGCTATTCTAACAGTCTCTCGGCAAATGAGAGAAAGGCTTCGTCAGTGTAGTCGCTAGCAAAGTTGTCGTACAACTGGGGCGAGTGCTATCCCGTATCTCGAGACCTGCCTTGTGGTGGCGCTCGGTCTGCGATCACACAGTGGCGACACGCTGGTCCGACATGTACTAAATGGACCGCGGCCGATTTAAGCTACCATCTAGCAAGTGTGGTGTCTGGCGGTGACACCACATAACATATGTAATAAAAAAACACGATCAGTTCTAAGAAGCTGGAGGATGTCTACAGGTTCAAACACAATGTGCCCGAAAAAGACAGGACATTTTGTGATGAGATCGTTCTGCGAAATACTTCTGTCACAAGGATCAGTGACATTGATGAGTGAAGCATCTCGAAATGATTCTGTAAATTTTAGTAGGTCCACATTTTGTTCTATCAGAAAATATATTGTCCATTTACAGCTGTAAATAATAGCTATTGTCTTCAGTGTTTTGTTTTGTACTATTTTCTGACATAACTTAATTAAACTAATAACCTTCAAATTTATAATTAAAGGAAAAGTTAAGTAATAACCTTCAAATTTATAATTAAAAGAATGATTTTTAGGCCTTCCCAATAGCCTTCCTTATCATTATTGATAGAGGTGTTTAAACAGTAATTGGAAAAAGGAAAGTATTCTGTCATGTTTAATCATTAATTACTAATTAACTTTTGACACTCCTATTAGGACATTTTGATTTTCAACATGGCGATCAACGTGAAAGTTAGATGTGGTTCTCCGAGGAAAATTGTTAATTTTGCCATTAAAAAGGAGGCATGTGCAAGTTGTAAATACGAAATCACAAAGTTAAACGAATATGTGTCCAGCTTACAATGTATAATCAGTGCTCTGAAAGTGGAAATTTCGAATTTTCAGCTTGGAAAAAGTGAGCCTAATAGTCGACAAATTCCGCAAAGTGTCGCCCCTGCTAGCAAAAAATTGATTGAAGTCACTTACAAAAACAGCACGCAAGAGATACAAAATCGTGTAAACAGTAAAGATACTGGTGAAATAATCTTTGTGCACGAGAACCCTTTTGAAGTACTTTCAGCTGTAGACTGATATCTCAACGAGCTGTGTCGAACTAAATGGTAAGAAAATGGACATCAGTACAAAGAACGACAGAGTCGCTTTCAATCACAGGAAAAAAAAAACAATGCAACAGTGAGTATAGTCACCGACAGTGAATCAAAATCAAGTTTTCCTGTAGTTGGATTATCGACTAATATGGACAAAAAAGACAAAACAAGCAGTTCCGCCACGCAACATCCAAGTACTGGCAGGCCTAAAAACAATTATCATCAACCAGCAAAAAAGTATAAAAGAAACCTATTTGCACATACTGAAGGACGGAACCTAGCAGCCAAATTTCAGTCTAGAAGCAGTAACAAAATTACTGGCATAGTGAAGCCAGCTGCAGAAATTTCTGGCAGTCGCTTCCATGAATCATGACATGAAAACAGCAACAACAAATAACGACTCTTTCGTGTTCTTAGGGGGAACAAATAACTTAGCAAAAAATGAAACGAAAGACATAGTGACCTCACTTAAAAGAAGGCTACATAAGCAGAGAAGTTCAAACGTGATCGTCTTCTCTGTTCCACATCGACATGACGTGCCTGGTCATGTGTTAATAAAGAAGAGCGAAGCACAAATAAACATATGCTAAACATATGCATGAGATTCAAACATTTGTAGACATAAGCTGTGAAGGAAGAAGATTCCACACATTCCATGGCTTACATCTCAACAGACTAGGGAAGTACTTAGTTATATAACGGATCCAAGAAATAGTGACCAGCAAATTGAATGTGCAGTGTTGTGCTACAGAGGCCATCCCTCGCAAGAACAAAACTAACGAATACTTTGGAGAATCAACCACGAAACACTAAGTCAGTAAAACAATACATCGGCAGGAGAAGAGTGATATTTTTTAAGACAATAAAACCTTCCACCAGCGCAACACCAGATGCAAGTGTATGTGTTTCATATGTGCCTCAAGCAGACGTCAGTCAACACGAGAATAATTTATCGCTTTTGCATTATAATGAAAAGGGCTTAGGAAACACAACAGATGCTTTTGAATCATTTATCACAAGACTATCTCCACATGTAGAAATAGTGACAGAACACCAGAAAACAGCGAACAACATTCAGTATTGCAAATTAGAAGGCTACAACCTAGCTATGTTGTATTGCAGAAGACACAAGAAAGGTGGTGGTGTTGCCAACTACTCAGAAAAAAATGTAAGACCTTAACTACCTCGGATAAAGTGCTATGGGAGAACAATTTCTGTGTTGACAAACATTTCGAAATTGCAATTCTGAAAATCACATTTTACGCTATTCCTTTCCACGTCATACTTGTATATAGATCCCCCCTTGGAAACTAAGATGCTTTTCTGAAATCACTTGATAGATTTTTAAGGAAATTAATGTCAGGCTGTAGAAGAGTAAATCTTGTCGTACTGGGGAGATGTGAACATCAACACTTTACATGATAGGAAAACAAACGTTTTCAGATTGTAATCTGTCTTAAGGGGCTAAAGATCTTCTTGGACTATACCCACCAGAATAGCTAACACACATAGTAGTTCAGTTGATCATGTTATCGCAAATTATGACCACATCATCTCACCAGACATAATAAATGGTCACCCCTCCGATCATTTACGCCAAACACTAGTATTAAAATGTAATACAAAAATCAAACCAATAAAAATGTACGAGTGCAGGAAAATATTATCTGTAAACAACATTGCTACGCTAAGACACAGTGTAGGCTGGTAATCATGAGAATCATTTATAAGTACCATTGGGGTCAACAATAAATGGAACATATTCACAGAAATTATCACTGAACACTTAAATAAAGCCATGCCATTAAAAAAAGTGAGCGTCCAAAAAAATCAGCCTTCAAAACAAAACCTGTGCCATTAGATTTTAAAACAACAGATCTGAAAGAAAAAATGGGAAACATGTATAGTGTACAAAGACTAAGTCACAGTTACATAAACAACTCTCCAATCGACAGAAATATAAGTATCACAAAGAAGTCAAGAGATTAAAATCAGAAATAATAAGCCAACAGATACGTGATTCAGATAACAATTCAAAGATTTGCTTGTCAATTGCAAATAAAATCAGAAACAATGAAACAAAAACCAAAATTAATAATACACTATTAACTGTGAATAATGAAGATATGTCTGATCCCCTTCTAGTCTGCAATATCCTTAATAATTACTTCATAGATTCTGTCAAAAACGATGTCTCTATAAAACAGGATATACAGCACTCATATGAGTCCTGTAACAAACAAAACTGCTGTACACTACATGCAGCAAGCTCATATGACATTATGCAGCTTATTGATAACCTCAGAAAGAAAAAATCACCAGGATTAGATGAAATTTCTCCATATCTATCGAAGAAATGTGAACATCAACTAATGAAACCACTAGTTCATCTAATAAACTGTGTTCCTGAAGACATTGTGTTCCATGACAATTTTAAACTATCTGTAGTGAAACCAATACACAAAAAGGGGGAAATAAAGCATGTACAGCACTACAGACCCATTGCCCTAATCTCAACTTTCAGCGAACTAATAGAGAAAATAATAAAAAAAAAATCTTGGAACATTACTACAATGCTGACATATTAAATGATCTCCAGCATGGTTTCAGAAGAAGTTGAAGTACCACTTCAGCAACACTACAAATTGCCCATAATGTACTCGAAAAAATAAACAAAAAATCCCAAGCAGCAGCAGTATTCCTGGACTTCCCAAGGGCTTTTGATAGAGAACATCATGATGTGCTCTTATCAAAAATTGCGAAGAATGGTGTCACTAGAACACGCATACAGTTGCTAGAAACATATTTAAAGGGTAGACAACAGTGTATTGAGATTGTGTAATGGAGAAATACAGGAGCAGAGAAGGTCAAGTAAGGAAACATACATTTTGGTGTTCCTCAGGGCTCTATATTAGGTACAGTCCTATTCATATGCTATGTAAATGATTTCCCAAGTTCTCTTGACAATAACCAATTGATCACTATGTATGCAGATGATACATCTGATGTCTGCTATGTAGATGATGAGCCCATCCTAGCTGAACAGACAAATAACTTTATTGAAAAGGCAAGAGAACATTGAAAGACAGAACCAAAAAGTAAACATAAAAATCTAATATTATTCTTTTTAAAACAAATGGTCCAAACAGAAAATACTGTGATCGATGAAATTCTACCAGAGACCTGTACAGATGGTAAATTCTTGGGTGTATGCATAGATGACCGACTTTCATGGAAGCAGCAAGCTGATTATGTCTGTAACAAAATAACACCCAGTCTATTTGTATTAAGATTATCACCATATCTTAATTCTGAAGCTCTAAGGACTGTATATTATGGATTAGTGCATCCTTTCTTGTCTTATAAAACAGTATTGTGGGGTGCGGCATGGCAAACTAATATGAAATGAGTTTTCATACTGCAGAAGCAAGCCTTGAGGATCGCAGCAAAAGCAAAAGCAAACCCCTATTCATTAGACACGATATTCTCACAGTTTATGCCATGTATGTTTTAGAAACTACAATGCTAGCGAAAGAAGACACTGAGATCACTAAAAGGAACATGAATATTCTTAGCTACGAAACAAGTTATAGAAAAGATTTTCAGATGGTTAACAGAAGATTACCACTGAAAAGCCCCTGTGCCAAAGGAGCTGCTTTTAATAACTTGTTACCAGATGAAGTTAAGATACTGACAGGGGATGCTTTTAAAAAGCGAGTCAAGCAGTGGCTTATCCAAAAATGCTCTTATAACTTGAATTCATCATTAATTAAAATGTAATAATAAATAATGTAAACTGAATAATTGTAACTGTAAAAACTTTATACTTGTTGGAAACGCACATGCCTGTAAAATTACGTATTACGAGCAATAAATTGAATTGAATTGAGGCATAACCATTGTTAAAACTACTACAATTGCTTAATAGTGAAGGTTTCAGTATGATGTGTGGTTTGGGCAATAAAAAGTTTTTCTCGTACTCTCAAAAACTTGGTAAAAAGTATGTTATCCTTTTTCTACTCAGCTGTTGAACTGTAACAAATTGAACCAAGAATCTTTGATGTGAAAATGTCTTCAGATGTCATACGATTATGAAATGCAAGTTATAAGGAAGGATGAAATCTAGCATGAAATTTTCTGCATTTGAAAACAAACAACGTCACGTGAACAGACCGGAATGTCGTGAAATCCAATTGGTTTTTCCTGTTTCGGGCCAGGGGCTACACTAAGCGCTGCGCAGAATCAAACGCGTTACTGCTGCTACAGGGTGTTTCAAAAATGACCGGTATATTTGAAACGGCAACAAAAACTAAACGAGCAGCGATAGAAATACACCGTTTGTTGCAATATGCTTGGGACAACAGTACATTTTCAGGCAGACAAACTTTCGAAATTACAGTAGTTACAATTTTCAACAACAGATGGCGCTGCAAGCGATGTGAAAGATATAGAAGACAACGCAGTCTGTGGGTGCGCCATTCTGTACGTCGTCTTTCTGCTGTAAGCGTGTGCTGTTCACAACGTGCAAGTGTGCTGTGGACAATATGGTTTATTCCTTAGAGGATTTTTCTGGTGTTGGAATTCCACCACCTAGAACACAGTGTTGTTGCAACAAGACGAAGTTTTCAACGGAGGTTTACTGTAACCAAAGGACCGAAAAGCGATACAATAAAGGATCTGTTTGAAAAATTTCAACGGACTGGGAACGTGACGGATGAACGTGCTGGAAAGGTAGGGCGACCGCGTACAGCAACCACAGAGGGCAACGCGCAGCTAGTGCAGCAGTTGATCCGACAGCGGCCTCGGGTTTCCGTTCGCCGTGTTGCAGCTGTGGTCCAAATGACGCCAACGTCCACGCATCATCTCATGCACCAGAGTTTACACCTCTATCCATACAAAATTCAAACGTGGCAACCCCTCAGCGCCGCTACCATTGCTGCACGAGAGACATTCGCTAACGATATAGTGCACAGGATTGGTGACGGCGATATGCATGTGGGCAGCATTTGGTTTACTGACGAAGCTTATTTTTACCTGGACGGCTTCGTCAATAAACAGAACTGGCGCATATGGGGAACGGAAAAGCCCCATGTTGCAGTCCCATCGTCCCTGCATCCTCAAAAAGTACTGGTCTAGGCCGCCATTTCTTCCAAAGGAATCATTGGCCCATTTTTCAGATCCGAAACGATTACTGCATTGCGCTATCTGGACATTCTTCGTGAATTTGTGACGGTACAATCTGCCTTAGACGACACTGCGAACACCTCGTGGTTTATGCAAGATGGTGCCCGGCCACATCGCACGGCTGGCGTCTTTAATTCCCTAAATGAATATTTCGATGATCATGTGATTGCATTGGGCTATCCGAAACATACAGGAGGCGGCGTGGATTGGCCTCCCTATTCGCCAGACATGAACCCCTGTGACTTCTTTCTGTGGGGACACTTGAAAGACAAGGTGTACCGCCAGAATCCAGAAACAATTGAACAGCTGAAGCAGTACATCTCATCCGCATGTGAAGCCATTCCACCAGACACGTTGTCAAAGGTTTCGGGTAAGTTCATTCAGAGACTACGCCATATTATTGCTACACATGGTGGATATGTGGAAAATATCGTACTATAGAGTTTCCCAGACCGCAGTGCTATCTGTTGTTGACAATTGTAACTACTGTAATTTCGAAAGTTTGTCTGCCTGAAAATGTACTGTTGTCCCAAGCATATTGCAACAAACGGTGTATTTCTATCGCTGCTCGTTTAGTTTGCATTGCCGTTTCAAATATACCGGTCATTTTTGAAACACCCTGTATGTGCATGAAGTCAGACAGGACCACTTGGTGGCCATATTTGTAGGCTGCGTGTTTTCGTTTTCGCTTAGTTTCGTTTGTGTAGTGAATGATGTCCATCTACAAGTGTTCTGAGTGTGTTCAAGGAGTGCCAGGTCGTGATGTTGTTGGCTCTAACTGTCACAATCGCAATACTAAAGCGACTGAAGCAGTGCTTCACGGTTTCCCTCGCGATGCACGTCTGCAGAGGATTTGCCTGTGGAAGTGCTGTAGAAAAGACGCTGCGACTGTTGCAAATGCTAGAATATGCTCCCGCCATTTCAAAGCAACTGATTATGTTAGAAACTTGCGTTCGGTATCGCTTAATTTACTGCGCAAACGGGCGCTTAAAACCAACGAATTTCCGTCGCGTAATTTTCATTGTGGTAGTAGCGTCAGTGATAGCACGCCACATGCAACAGAACGTAAAGTCCGTTGAAGAAACACAGAGACATTAAAAAACTTCCGTCCCAGATGATGTTGTTTGTAATGATTCAGATGAAACCACTTCACAGAATTACTTAGTGGAATTACAGTGGAAAACTACTCATTTAAACATCCTGTAGATGAAATTGGGAACATATAATAAACATCTTTGAACTCTATTGTCATTAGCGAAACAACACCTGCACAATGAAAAATGTAAAAGGAATACACTTGTGTTTCGTTAAATTAATCGAATGCTGAACAATGTATTATCATCCACTAAAATCAGGTCTTTCTTACAGAAAGTAAAGCGGTTTCCACGAATCAAAGGACATTTCCATGTCGAATACGTAGCACACTATTTCTCACGAAAGTTACAATTTTCTCAGGATATCCTCTGCCTGCACTGTAAACTATGCCTTCTTGGAGAAACCGTATTTTCATTTGCCACCCACTATCCTGAAGGATCTTTTAGTTACATTAGCTAATTCACGACCTAAAGTTTTTCTCTCTTGTGCAAATTATTTCTCCAGCCCTCTGGAGGTTCGTGATACAATCTGAAAACTTTGTACTTAATGTCCCATAAAAATACTATTCCTTTTCATCTGCCTCTCGCCGTAATGCTGCTATGGAACTGACTGCTTTGTATGGTTTCTGAGTTCCTTCAAAGAAGCTATCATTGTTCTTCTTTTTGACTTCTTCTACATCTGTTCTAATAATTCTTGTTACCTTTAAATATTTGCAGTAAAACATTCCCCTTGAGCTGGGACCCGTTCGAGCTCTGAAGAGATCATGTAATACTCTTAGGAAGCATTTTAATTTTTTTGCTTCACAAATACACTATATTTTTCTTTCACCAGTTTTGCCTGTGTTATGGCATGTTTGCAGGACATTTTTTTGGTCTTATGCGGGTAGATATAATGAAATATGTATTTTGTGGTCTGGAATAAACCTTTACATTCATCAGGTGCTGCCATTTATTGTAACCCAGGCTGCCATTCAACTGCAGATAGCAATGTTTGAAAATTACCTAACATTTCCTTATTTACAAGCTTTTTGTAAGTACATAATCATAATGTCAGGAAATAACTGAGAGCAATGAAGTATAAAGCATATGCTATAAAGTGTAAAGTATAAAGTTCCAGAACTAGTTAGAATTCATTGGGTCAACTGCAGCTAATACAGACCTTACTGTGATGAAAATAAACTGGGGGAATAATGGTTGGTTTTCCTGATTGGTTTTCTTGTACTGCTGTGCATTAAGTGTTTTTCTGTGTGCTCTTTGCTATTTTCTTTATTCATTCATTGATGCATCACATTCTATAAATCCCATTCCGCTGAACATGTCGAGGTATATGTTAACACCCAGAAGGTGGCGCTATAGAATAACATGTGACATATTCAAACAATAAATTGTGGCAGGAGAGAAATAGAAAAATAGTTTTGGCTTTCCTGTTGTAATATCCAGTTGCCGTTTTTATCCTTGTACTTTATGCTAAGCATTTATGTTGCATTATTAATTTTAGAGATCATCATCAGCCTAGATCCTGGAATAAAAACCTAGTTAATACGAAGAATAGCTTGAACTGGAAGTTATGCACCTGAGTACAAGGATTCTGATAAAGTACTGAAGTGGCTAGTGAGGTAACCATTTGGTTTGTTCTGAATATCTTGAGATTTCTGATTTTCTGCCTGATGTCTTTCAGTGGCAAGATAGATTTCTTAGTGAAAGTATGCTGGAAATTTTTTATATTTTTCCGATTAATTTATCTCTGGAATTGTAAGAATATTTTTGTGGAGAGAGATTTCTCATCTTCGGTGTGCCCTCAGTAAAGTTTCTCCTGTTATTCATGTAGTAAATTCTCTTTGAATGGTGAAGCTGAGTCAGCACTCATGATTCTAATAACTGTACTTTCTTCTCCTTTAACTAAACACCACCAATGAAATTATTTTATCTCTGCCCTATAACCATTATAGGCAAATAAACCATTTGCTATGGAGTTCACATCAGTTTCGTGACAAATAACAGGAATTAGTGCAACGATGAATAATTTATTCTATGCCCTTTCTTAGTTGGGACTGTTGCTATGGGTAATAAAACAAAGTTGGACAACAATGACGTCAATCAGTACCTTCAGTACAATCGGTATTATCCAAATTAAAAAAAAAATATTGAAATAAGCACAAGCTATGACTTCCGAGCTAATTAACACATAGTTAACAGTCAAGACAGTTTACCTTCGGTTGTAATTCGTGCACAAATCTCTTCAGCTGATACAAAAAAATAACTTTGTTTCTATAGTGGGACAAACATCTCAGTATCTTGTACTGTAGTGTTTTCTATTTATTTGTCTGTCTTTTGTAATCTTTTACTGATGCATATTGTCATACAACTTTTCTGTGCTGAAGAATAAATTTTCATGCACTCTGTGGCTCGAAAATATAAAAATATTTATTATTCTTTTTATCATTTTCGATACATATTTAGATTTTTATTTCAGTGCGATACACGCTAGTGCTGGTGAATTACACAACTATCTACACAATAATTTTGGTGATTTATACAAATATAGTTAATTCTGAAAAGATTTTGAACTTAAACGACCTACTGAAACTTGTTTTCATGGATTCTGTATTTCACACATTAAGCAGTGTGGAAAGAAAAAAAAAAGAGGAAATAAGTGCCTTTTGATTAAATAGATAGCATATGTGGCAGCATTTTCACTGAAGAATATAAAAACCACATAAATTTTTTTTCTATTTTGAAGTCCTACAGACGGGGAACATCAGGTAAATAAAAGATGTTTGTCATGTTTCCTGATTTAATGAACAGTTTCTCAGGATATTACTCTGTTAAATATTATGGCTCTAATGTGCATACAGCACGTTATGAAGTATAAGTGGAGATGAAAATTTACTGAAATAATCTGGAAAATAAATTCTTATATTCTTTAGGAGTCCTGTTGCTATTGTTCATATGAATGTTTTTATATTCAAGAAAAGGTAAACTCCAAGGTGAGGGAGCAGTAACGAAATTAAAATTATAGTTTGTCCTTAGGCCTACAGATGCATATTTGCAGTACATTGACAAGACTATTTTGAATGCTCAAAAATCATCGAGCAGTTTCGTACCATTGTGTTATGTAATGCCATGAATTTCTTTAGTTAAATCACAAGGCTATCTAGAAGAAGAAAGCATAGAAAAACAGCAGCAGTTTTGGATCTGAAACTCTTGAAGTCCATATACTCTAGCTGCAGTGTGCATCACTGCGCAGTTCTGATAGAGACTCAGTCACCTGTCTGTGACATCATGAGGAGACATGCAGTCTTGTGGTGCAGGGCCACACCACACTTCAATGTCTCTGGCAGGAGATGAGGAGGGAGGCCACTATCAAAACACTGGTGATGACAAGGATGGTACGCTGTGTGCTGCCACTGCTGATGGGGGAGCAGTCTCGAAAGCACTATGGGAGAAGGCGCAGCTCTGAGAGCCTAGCAGAAGAAGTTCGCCATCATAAACAGAAATTTTTTGGTGTATGCTGAGCTGTGAAACGAGAGTTGCCTAGCTCCATAATTTCCCCCGAGGGGCTGAGGGTGGACGTCACCAAACAGATGGATCCGCCCTGGACACTGCAGAGATACAAGAGGCCATGGAGGTGATCCCATAAGAAGAAGAACACGGAGAAAATACACCAGCTCCAACAGCACCATCCCACAGTGACTTGTTCTCAAGGATCCCTGCCTTTGCTGTTTCGTAGGATGAGCAGCTTTACTGCTTCGCTTACATCCTCCAGAGCTTATTTTGCTGTGACATCTCGTTTCGTTTCTTCTGATCTCATGCTACTTGCAGCAGTTGCTGATTGCTGGTTCTGATCTTTTGGTATCGGAAGTCTCGTAATCTGATGCAGCTCAGGGGAGGTGCAGTGCATGCTGTGAATTACCTACAGTTTTTTCAGTGACATATCGGGGAACTTTTCCCACATTATGGTGATATGCTCCATCAGTGGTCTGATAAGTAGCAGAGTACAGCGTAATGCCACAGTGTGCGGGCAGCATCATCATCACATTTAGCTAGAGAGAGAAGGGGGGGGGGGTGTAGCAAGTGCATCCTGCCCAGTGCTTTAGCGCTTTCCTCCAGATGTGTGCCTTTCAAGCTAAGTTGCTGTCCAAGGCGATACCGAGGTACTTTCCAGTGTGGGACCAGTATATGAGACCTCCCATTATCTGCACTGGATGGGGATTCGTCGGAATCTTCTTTCTCGTAAATGTCTGAACACGTTACTACGAGTTATTCCTTATTATTGGGAATGGAAATACTTATTGCTTATGAAATCAACGTGAGAAGAATAGGGTCGCCACCGACTCAAACCATACAACTAATCAAAGATTTGGTCGAGTCGGAAAATAAATTAATTTGATCACAGACCAAAAACTCACAAAAATGTATACGTTGTGAGGTCGCTCACAGCGGATACGATGTAATTAATAGTATTGCCCATGCGCTGTCCCGACAATCAAACATTTAAAATAAAATAGAAAATGCATGATCACTGCATAAGATCAGCTCCCAGCAACACACCTGAAAATATGACTTAATGTAAAGCATTTGTTATAAAGTACAAGAGGAGGCTAATCACTGGACCTGTGCATAAGGAAACGCATTGGATGTGCTAACGGGAAAGCTACGAGGTGAGTGGCTTAGGCGCAAAAACGTAATCTCGGAACACACAAGAGAAAATTGTAGATAAAATCATTTATTCCTAAGATAAGGATGTGAGGCATGTACACGATTCCTGATAACACGTGGTTTGTGGAGGCACAATTTCTAGGTATAGTGCCAAATTCCAACAATATCACATCATACAATCATATTAACATTTTCTAAAATAAACATGCTATCGGACAGTTAGTGATGCCGGTAGCCCAACAACTATAATGTTCTACCACGTGGTTGGCTCCCCACAGACGAAAGACACGGAAAGTAAGGAAAATTTACGAGAAGGCAAGGCTCTAAATATTTAGAAAGGTGAAAGCTTATACAGGCACAGCTGAAGGCAAACAGACATTCATACAGAAGCGAGTGCTCACTCTTTATCGACACCTTTGTGTGGCGCTCTTCCGGCGGATCCAAGTCTGCTACAGAAATTTGATAAAAGAAAAATCTGCCAAAGTTTTGCATTCCTTGCTGCGACAAGGCAAAGCAATCTTCCAGATTTGAAAAGCGAGACCAAAGGCTAACAGCTCTCCCCTCGCCAAGTAACAACGCGCCACGCGGTCAGTCTAACTCACCCTTCTTCGACTGGAGCACAGCTGTGGACGCTTCCCGTACCGGCGGCAGACTGCCTCCCGCTTCTCCAGCCTCTTCCACGCTCCGCGTGGACCGAAAACCCCAAGATGCCATTTCCGCCACCAACCTAAGGCTGGTGGATTTCTCACAAGTAGCGGAATCCTCTTTGCCGACTTGACCACCACGAGAGTTGGCTATTCTGTGCAACTGCTGCTGAATCTGTACGACTATCGCAGACTTTCTGCAGCAGACTACGCCACCGTCTAGCAACGTGACACACAACCACATTCATTCAATCACACTACTATGAGAGTAAAGAGAATAGATAAACAAGGAAAAGAAAGAGAAATGGTAATGAAAATGGGCTACCGGACTAATGAAAGGTGGCTACAGGACCCTTTCATCACTCCAAACGTCCCAGAGAAGACTGTGCCGCGAATTTTCTCGCCATGCTAGGAGATTCGCCAACAGTCTTCAAAACAAACATACCCTAACGAGCAACAATTGCAACAGGCAAACAGCAGCACAAAAGAATTGATTTATCTCTAAGATCCAAATGAGTTTTATCTGACCTTAGTCAATAATTGTGACCTCATGCGGTACGCAAGGCTAGCAAAACAAATTAAATTAAGTGTGATACTGTACGCTAAAATCATGTCATCTGACCTACAACGACAACAAACATGAGATATTATCTTAAAATTACTTAAACCTATTATCAAAAGTTAACATGGAGACATGAACAGGTACACAAAATATATACATATATAAACAAATTCAATGTTGCAAAATCATTATCACGAACCAAAGCAGTATCAGCTGGTGCTGACATAAATAAAAACATGTAAGTGAAAGTGCAAAATACAATTTTCACAACAAATACAGTGATACAACATCATTAATGAACCCAATGGAATGACAGCTGGTAAATAACCACCTATGGAAAATAAGACATGAGTACAAGAACACACCCAGAAACCAGCTCGTTGACACGCTGTCATTTTGCAGTTTCGTCACATGGTATTTTCACTGGGTATTCTCTTTAGGTGCTGGGGTGGGCGTCTCTTCTAAAGGCGACTTGGAGAACAATCTACTAGGGGACCACAACACTGAATTGGGGAGTTCGCGGCGGCATAGATTGTAACGTCCGTTGTAACCCAGGTTGTTCATCCTAGACAGCACCCCGCGACGTTGCCTCGTGCCCGTTTCCACCCTCTGCGTCCATACTGTGGGATGGTTCGGCGTTGCAGATTTGCAGGACATCGCCACTTATGGGCCCTGCCTCATCATCGAGAAGGCGGATTGGCGGTCGTCGTCCGTGTGTTGTGGAGGAATGTGTTTTACCGACACGCGCCCCCGTCTCCTGTCGTGTCAATGGGGAGACACGCGCTTTTCTGCGTCGCATCGAGGTCGACGTAAACTCGTGCGGGTGTCGGGCTTGAGACCCGCTTATCACCTCTTTGCACCGTCTCAGCTGATGCGTCAGTGGTGGGACCCGTGTCCCTCCGGGCAGTGGGCGTTACCTCACCGCAGCAGCCGTCTGGACTAGCGGCGCTCAGGGATCGGCGGCCTCGCCTGGTGTGCGTCATACTTTCCCTTTCGCTTGTCAGATGACTAGCGCATGGGGTGGAACGCCGGCCATCAGCTGGCGCTGCCGTGGTGACACGCCTGCGGGCTCCGGTGTGAGCCTGCGCCTGGGGGAAGAGCAGCATCCCCTCCCCTCTGATGGGGAAACAGCTGTGACCGCTCGCCGCACCACTGCTTCGCCGTTGATACCAGGGTTCTGCAACGCCTGCCAGTGGACCAAGCCCTGTGCTTTCTGATGCGGAGGCTCCCTAGGCGGCCTTGCACCCACATAAGAACTGCGCTCACAGAGATCGTTACAAAATATCATGTGTACAGATTACCACAAAATCTTCGGAGTTTCTCACTCCTGATCAATACATGGAATAGTGCCCAAAATTAACTTGACAAAAAGGGCCTTCTTAGCATTACTAATAAAAAAAAACAATGAAGAAAATTAAATAACCAATATTCAAACAAAAATATCCTTTTTATAAAATATAGTTTTAGCATTACATCTGCTGTCAATCATTCAGGGTAGATCTTGTACAAGGTTTGGTCAGGATTTGGATAGGATTTGGCGCCGCTGCTAGCTACAGACACAAAACTCTACGTACTCCTAACTACGCTCTCACACACAATCTACACAGCTCGTACTAGTCACCATCACCATATAGCCCGACTACAATTCCCACATATAAACAAAATATTCCTTTCAACACCAATACCCATATCGTTGTTCATTGACTGCTCCTCCAAGGTTTGCAGAACATATTTGCTGATCTGTGAAAAATTTCCGAGACTTCTTTTCTATGGACATTGCATAATAAAAGTTATGATTAATGAGACACAAGGTTCATTCAAGTTACATCTGGCATGGTAAATGTTTCAACATCTATTCATCAGACTAATGCAAAAGGTCAGTGGGCATAAAAATGGAAATAAAAATCATCCTATCCTATTAGCAAACACATAAACACTTCGTCCTATAAGTACATAAAATACTGTCAAAACAAATCCATTGTCCAGGGCCATGAGTACCCAACTTACTGCTATCATAAGATACTCATAATGATTACACACTTACTTACCACATGTCCCCAGGGGTCCTCACCTACCGTCATGTTATTTCAGCTTGGAGGTAGTCGCATTGATTCTCTATTAAATATCAAGCTGCTTGAGTTTATAAGCTGTTTCCATATACGCCCTCTGGGGTTTCACATTCTGGTGCCGTACCTAGTAGTATGTGGCGGCAAGTTACACTTTCCAAATATCTTATAAGATGGCAACTCTGAAAATCAAACACTATTAATCTCCCTTCGTACACAAATCCTTCACCTACAAGTCACCAAGTCGCTTCATCAACATCGCAGTACATTTGAAAAATCTCACTGAATCATGCTCACCTGAGGGGAATAAGAACACTAAAACTGTAATTTATCATCAAGAAATACCTTACTACCATTGACTCGCCACGCCAACACACCCGATACCTTTTTAGTCATCAAAGAACGAAAGCCATCTTACTGTAATAGGAAACGCTTCATATGAGCCTCATAATCATTCACATTCAGATGTTTTGAAGCTGCACAACACTACTCCTTTCTGCTGACAAGACGAAATAACTACACACATATTGGGGGACCCTTTACAATTCATAGAAAATATAAACTTTAATTTCAATCACACCAGAGTGAATCAAAACATTGGAAAATATACACTGTAATTTCACGAAACAGAGGCGACTGGGTTTACCGCGGGCACACCAATACTGTGGCCCTCCCTCAACAAATCTTCCCTAATATCGCCATCCTCTATCAAATGCACATCAATATCACTGGTCCTCATTAAGTTGACGCCAACCGAGTCAGCCGCTAGTCATTGATCCCTTTGATTAGAGGCATGTGGCGGATTGTGACGCGGGTTTGCGGGACGAATTTCAACACCCACTGGCGGACCACCCGTACTGTTTACGGCACCCCTGTTGTTGCTTGTTCGATAATTATTCTGTGGTCGATCACGACTACCGTTCCTAGTTCCACTATAATTGCGCCTAAATCTCTGCCCACTACCGTATCTTCTAAACACCCCGGGGTGTCTCTGATATACTCTCGGCGAATGATGACCATTGGTATCGTTTGTTCTGCCCGCGTTCCGTGAGGAGTCGCGACGCTGCCAACGCTCGCGCGCCCTGTAACTCTGAGGCGACCCGTTACGTCTGGAGTGCCACCTGTCTCTACGGCTGCGGCTTCTCTTGCGCGGCCGCTGCTCGTAGGCGCTCTGACCGTAATTCTGCGTGGTGCCATTCGCATCGCACTCAAGCTCTAAAAGGAAATTGCGAAACCCCTCTACGTCATCCTTACATCGCCCTGCAAGGATAACGTGCCGCAACTGCATTGGAAACTTTCCCAGGCAAATACGAATAATTTCCGCAGGTCCATAAGGATCGTCAAGATGTTCATTCGCCTGCAGTATGTGCTCGAACATCTGCACAGGGCTGGAGAATTTTGACCTGTTTAACTCTGGTAGCATAATGAGTCCGTGTTTTACTTGTCGAAACTCCCCAACAGTGTAGTAATTGCGTGCAATTGACCTCATCCGCGCCGCTGGCTCACCTTCGAGGTAGCCGCACATATACTCCATCTTGTGCGCACTGGGCCACGTAGGAGGAAGGGAGGCCCACGGGTGAATCCCCATATCCGAGTTACGGAAGACTTCAAACTTCCTCACCGTCAGAAAATGTTTAAAGTCAAATTCGTAAGTTTCCCTTGGCGAACGTTCCTGAGGGGATCCGCGGCGTTCCCACCTGGTACGAGATCCGTGATCATGACGATGATCTAATTCGCCATCGTTCCCGGAATCATCGTCGGAATAATGGCCCTTTCGTTCATTTCTTTCAACTTCATGAGCCTTTAACCCTTTTAGGTGAAGTTCTAAACGGGCAATGCGCTCACATATTCTCTCGGTAACCCCTCTTTGTTGTATTTTTATTTCACACTGTCCACACGGACATTTCGTTATCGACCGTATTTCGTCTGCATCCGCTGATGACGAGGTAATCGTTTCCCTATTATTGTCAGACTTACGCACCACTGCGTCTGAGATCCTGGCTATTTCTTCTCGCATCTCTCGGTGGGCCGTGTCTTGTTTTGTTTGCGTAAGCCCTTGCTCTCGCTCGAGAGCTATTATCGCCTGGCTGAGGGTTTCTACCTGTGCGCTAAGGTGGACCGGGCACTTAGCCGCAGTGTCCTCTATTCGGGACACAAGAGCCGCGTGGTCACTCTGGCATTGTTCTGCTAACGCGCGGAGATCCCTGGCGGAATTTTGTCCTACTCGAGACTCAAGAGCTGCTTGTTCACTCTGGCATTGTTCTGCTAGTATACGTATATTCCCAGCGAATCTTTCTTCTTGCTCCATCACCTGCTTGCTAATGACTTGCTGCCCCTCTTCTAAGGCGGAGATGCGTTGGTCAATGATCGCCAGTTTCTCCCCAACACCCTGTACTATTTCACTAGTCAATCTTTTATTCGTTTCCCCGATATGCCTCCTATTTTCTTCGGCTTGTTTTTTATTCACTTTCTCGATATGTCTCCTATTACTGTCTAGTAATTGTCGTAGCATAGCCTGTAATGAATTTGCATATATTGAATGATTCGAAATCACTACAGCGGGCTCAGGATGGACAACACTTGTACTTGCGTTTTCCGCGTTTCGTTCCTGGTCGGACTCGACGTTTTGACCTCGTCCTTGTTCAGGGTTATTGTCTGGCAGGTTTCTCTGATCACGGTTCCCTGAACAGCTACGCGTCTCCATCATAAGGATAGTTACTCCGTGCTCCAAAATACAACAAGAATAATGCCAAAGTCTCCTAATGGACTCACAATCCCCACAAAGCACCCAAGATTTACTATATGACACTGGTACCCGCCGCAGGACAAGAATCAACCCAAGCTTGTAACACAATTGAATCCAAAATGCAATGTCAATACAGTAATACATATACAAGATAAAACATGTAAGAAAATGCACACCTGTATCATAGATTCACGTAAATTCTGTATCACAGAAAGACAATATACCAATTAGCACATCCAACCGAAAATAACTAATCCTCACTGCGCATCAGAAGATCTCTGGTTTACCGAAATCCTGGCAGGGTCGCCATGTGTAAGTAACCACATTACTATGGGTTATTCCTTATTATTGGGAATGGAAATACTTATTGCTTATGAAATCAACGTGAGAAGAATAGGGTCGCCACCGACTCAAACCATACAACTAATCAAAGATTTGGTCGAGTCGGAACATAAATTAATTTGATCACAGACAAAAACTCACAAAAATGCATACGTTGTGAGGTCGCTCACAGCGGATACGATGTAATTAATAGTATTGCCCATGTGATGTTCACGACAATCAAACATTTAAAATAAAATAGAAAATGCATGAACACTGCATAAGATCAGCTCCCAGCAACACACCTGAAAATATGACTTAATGTAAAGCATTTGTTATAAAGTACAAGAGGAGACTAATCACTGGACCTGTACATAAGGAAACGCATTGGATGTGCTAATGGGAAGGCTACGAGGTGAGTGGCTTAGGCGCAAAAACGTAATCTCGAAACACAAGAGAAAATTGTAGATAAAATCATTTATTCCTAAGATAAGGATGTGAGGCATGTACACGATTCCTGATAACACGTGGTTTGTGGAGGCACAATTTCTATGTATAGTGCCAAATTCCTACAATATCACATCATACAATCATGTTAACATTTTCTAAAATAAACATGCTATCGGACAGTTAGTGATGCCGGTAGACCAACAACCATAATGTTCTACCACGTGGTTGGCTCCCCACAGACGAAAGACACGGAAAGTAAGGAAAATTTACGAGAAGGCAAGGCTCTAAATATTTAGAAAGGTGAAAGCTTATACAGGCACAGCTGAAGGCAAACAGACATTCATACAGAAGCGAGTGCTCACTCCTTATCGACACCTTTGTGTGGCGCTCTTCCGGCGGATCCAAGTCTGCTACAGAAATTTGATAAAAGAAAAATCTGCCAAAGTTTTGCATTCCTTGCTGCGACAAGGCAAAGCAATCTTCCAGATTTGAAAAGCGAGACCAAAGGCTAACAGCTGTCCCCTCGCCAAGTAACAACGCGCCACGCGGTCAGTCTAACTCACCCTTCTTCGACTGGAGCACAGCTGTGGACGCTTCCCGTACCGGCGGCAGACTGCCTCCCGCTTCTCCAGCCTCTTCCACGCTCTGCGTGGACCGGAAAACCCCAAGATGCCATTTCCGCCACCAACCTAAGGCAGGTGGATTTCTCACAAGTAGCGGAATCCTCTTTGCCGACTTGACCACCACGAGAGTTGGCTATTCTGTGCAACTGCTGCTGAATCTGTACGACTATCGCAGACTTTCTGCAGCAGACTACGCCACCGTCTAGCAACGTGACACACAACCACATTCATTCAATCACACTACCATGAGAGTAAAGAGAATAGATAAACAAGGAAAAGAAAGAGAAATGGTAATGAAAATGGGCTACCGGACTAATGAAAGGTGGCTACAGGACCCTTTCAATCTCTTCGTTGCATTATCTTGGTAGCCCAATGTCCAAGTTCCCACCTTGCTGCAGGCCAATTGCAAGCACCGCCACATCAGTTGCACCCACATACTACATGCTAACAGCTTGGTATTATCCACATGGAGCATTAGTTGCCGTGAAGAGAAAGTACTGGAGGGGGCCAGTCACACCTTCTGAAGTAGAGGCCAGTGACCACTCAGCTGGCTGCCCTGATGTTCTGTCTGCATCCATGAGCCAACAACATCACCAAAAACCACTCGTGGAGCCACAAAGCTTTATTCTCATTCTCCGGAGTATGGCCTGCAGCAGCACCATCCACCTTCCTCCTTCTTCCAGGCATCAGAAGTGTGGGACCAGTGCTTGACAAGATTTTCTCATGCCTTCATGGTGGCATTTATCCCCCTCTCCTCAGTCCCCACGCTTTCACCCTCCCAATCAACCAAGACCACTTTTCACCTTCATCCCTACCTATCCTTTCACCCCTGTGCAGCAAGAAACAATGCTCAAAATCCTTTCCTTTGCATCTACCAAGTTAATCAGTGCCAGGGCTATCTTTTGGCATCGCACTGTTGAAACTGCAAAGGAGACGCTCCATGTAGTGCAAGAGACATTCTGCAATGGAAACTGACAGCACGATGAAGGCACCATCAGATGTGAACCTTCAGGTAGCTGCTTAGAAGGTTGTCTGAGAAGAGGAAAAGGAAGAAGATTATCAGGACTCAGGCTGGTGTTTATCACCGTTTTCTATTTTCTGATTTTACATAAACCCATTCATCCAGAGAGCTTGAACCGATTTCTTAAGTTTGTGTCTGATGCACATGGGGCCTCAAGATAATGCAGCCCTTTCTTCCTTCCGAAGCTGCATTTCCTTCCCTGAATGTCTATCTCTCTGCTGTCACTCCTTCCCCTCTGAATTCCCCTTCCTCTCTCTTGGTGTCCTCATGTAGATTGGCCTAGCTATCCTCCTGGTTTCTACTATCACATATCTACTATCACTTTCCATTTTTGGCGGTTTTGGTCCCCTTTGGGGTTTTACCATCCTTTCTAAATTTTGTCACCATAATGTGAGACAACTGGGGAAGAACACCCTAGTTAGCGTCTTTGTCACATGACTTTACCACCTCTCCCATCATTCCCCTGACTCCATCGTCTATAATGCTATATAGCCAGCATAGTAGCCAGGCCATGCAGTGGTATATTTCTATTGCAGTTTGGTTGAGCACCTGACAATAATGTCCACTGTGCAAGGTGGCTCTTGCTGTGGTTGTGTGGCACAAATGGGCAGAGCCCATCATTGAAGTGGGTGTATAGAGGTGGACACTCTAGGTATGAGAGACATTAACTTTTCAAAAAAAGCTTGCCATTCTTGTGAGGTCATTTCTTTATTGCCAATGGAGTTTTCATGATGCTTCTTGAGGACTTACTGTCCCTGGCTACCCTCTGGGAGGAGTGCCAAGTATGTCAGCATGGGGTGAAACACTTTAACTCTTACCTGGTCTGTACCAGGACTGATGGGGACACTTTTACTGCCACCAACAATTATTTTCCATGAGAACTATCAAAGACAAGTCCTGTGACTTGGATTCTTTGAGTAACATGTAGTCTGCTTCATTGTTGATCAAAACTTCTTCTGCCATCCATTCTGTGGCCATTCATGATTGTGACCACCTTGATGTCAGCCCAGAGCCCATTACTCCTTACCAGTCTTTGAATGTAGTCAACTAACCATTTTTCACAGGGAACTCGTTCCTCCAGGTCAATCTGGAAGAGCGAGGTATGCGTTTTGTTCAGAGTGTTAACAAAAGCCATAAGGACAATAACATTGATACTGGCACATTTACTTTGTCATTTGAGGGGATACGCTTCAAGAGAGTGTCAAGGTTATGGTTTATCAGTGTGAAGCCTTACATGTGACCACCTGTTTTTGGTGATTGTGTTTTGCCAAGTTGTCATCCCACTGTACAGGAGATCCTTTATGCAGGGAATGTGGACACTCACTCCATGGGGGAAGCCCCTGTGTGCACCGCCCATGTGTGTTAATTTCCATGATCATAACCCTCCACACTCACGGCTTTGCACAGTTTATAAGTAGGAGAAGAAGATACTGTAATGTAAATCCCTTCAATGTTCTTCCTGTGCTGTGCCTCATCAGAAAGATGGCCAGTGTCTATGATATCCAACTTTGTCTTTTGGATACCCTTTCCCCTTGCCCACCTCCTTATCCCAGTCCTGCCACCACTTCTCTCCCTCTGGGTGCTGCCCTCTAGCTGGCTGGAGAAGTGTCCCCCCCCCCCCACTCAGTTCCAGATCTCATTGAAGCCTGCTCTGTTTTCAGGTCCAGCGATCTTTACCCTATTAGAGAGGAGGTTTAGGAGGAAAATACGAAGAAGGATAAAAAGAAGAGGAAACTTAAGTTCCAAGAACAAAGCCCCTCCAGTGCCCCAAAGACACTGAATCCTTTCTCAAACAGTCTGACCTCTTGTTTATTGACGTCGCTCTGGCCTTGTTAGTGGCAGATGGTTCACAGTGGTGTCTATGTCCACTGTCCTAACCGCCCTCCCTTAGTAACTCCACACTCCCTTCCTTCAGCTTGAGGATTTTAAAGCCATTCATCACTTGTAGGGAGGTGCTGTTTTATCTACTCAGGCTCTCCTCATAGAAGTTCCTTACAGCCTACGACCTGCATCTTCTTAATTATGGTCCCCCGTCCCATTTTGGTGCCTATAATGGGATTTATTGTGTGATTGATGTTTTGTTCAATCCCACTCCGCTTCTCCCTTCATTATACTGGTCGCTGCACGGTGACCTGTGCAATAGCGACCGCATCCCATTGATTCTCTTATTCCTTTACCAACTCCCGATGGCCAGGTTACCGTGTTGGGTTTCCATCATGCTCATTGGTGGCTGTATACCTCCTAGGGCGTGTTTACCACGTCTTTTTCAGGTTGTATTTACAAAGTTTTTAGTGACATCTCCAATTTAATTAATGATGCCAACGGCATTGTCACTCAACGGGCCCATTTTGCCACCAGTTGGTCCCATGGTAAAGCATAGCCATCGCCATACCCATCCGTGATCAATGTCGATTCTTGCAACGCCTAAAGTAGCACCTGTACTCAAGGTGCCTTATTACCTTTAAATGCCTTCATTCCGAAACCTGTTACTTAATTAAACACAGCAGTTGCAGAGAGGTCGTACTGTACAGTTCCCCAATGCGCCACAGCCATCTGGCAGATGTTCAAAATAACTCACTGTCATGATGGACACAGATACACAGGAATGGAGATGACAGCACTACAGTAGAAAAATTGTGAAGTGTATTGATTTTAATGTAAATCGCGAATATTTACCATCCATAAACTGTAAATTACTCAACAATTCATTTCAAATGTTTCCTTTCCCAGAGTAGTTTATCTGAAAGAAAGCACTATGCAAAACATGGCACACATCTGAGTAAATGGGCAAATCATTAGTCAGCCTGATCATTGTTGTTGTTGTTGTGGTCTTCAGTCCTGAGACTGGTTTGATGCAGCTGTCCATGCTACTCTATCCTGTGCAAGCTTCTTCATCTCCCAGTACCTACTGCAACCTACATCCTTCTGAATCTGCTTAGTGTATTCATCTCTTGGTCTCCCCCTACCATTTTTACCCTCCACGCTGCCCTCCAATACTAAAATGGTGATCCCTTGATGCCTCAGAATATGTACTACCAACCGAGCCCTTCTTCTGGTCAAGTTGTGCCACAAACTCCTCTTCTCCCCAATCCTATTCAGTACCTCCTCATTAGTTATGTGATCTACCCATCTAATCTTCAGCATTCTTCTGTAGCACCACATTTCGAAAGCTTCTATTCTCTTCTTGTCTAAACAATTTACCGTCCATGTTTCACTTCCATACATAGCTACACTCCATACAAATACTTTCAGAAATGACTTCCTGACACTTAAATCTATATTCGATGTTAACAAATTTCTCTTCTTCAGAAACGTTTTCCTTGCCATTGCCAATCTACATTTTATATCTTCTCTACTTCGACCATCATCAGTTGTTTTGCTTCCCAAATAGCAATACTCCTTTACTGCTTTAAGTGTTTCATTTCCTAATCTAATTCTCTCAGCATCACCCAACTTAATTCGACTACATTCCATTATCCTCGTTTTGCTTTTGTTAATGTTCATCTTATATCCTCCCTTCAAGACACCATCCATTCCGTTCAACTGCTCTTCCTAGTCCTTTGCTGTCTCCGACAGAATTACAATGTCATCGGCGAACCTCAAAGTTTTTATTTCTTCGCCATGGATTTTAATACCTACTCCGAATTTATCTTTTGTTTCCTTTACTGCTTGCTCAATATACAGATTGAATAACATCGGGGAGAGGCTACAACCCTGTCTTACTCCCTTCCCAACCACTGCTTCCCTTTCATGTCCCTCGACTCTTATAACTGCCATCTGGTTTCTGTACAAATTGTAAATAGCCTTTCGCTCACTGTATTTTACCCCTGCCACCTTCAGAATTTGAAAGAGAGTATTCCAGTCAACATTGTCAAAAGCTTTTTCTAAGTCTACAAATGCTAGAAACGTAGGTTTGCCTATCCTTAATCTTTCTTCTAAGATAAGTCGTAAGGTCAGTATTGCCTGATCATTAGCCTTTCTGAAAGACATAGGACTAACAATTAGAAGAATTGTATGAAGTATTAATGACATTCACACTAAGATATTTTTATGTAGATGAATGTATAAATAAATCATGGCTTAAAATAATTAAAAGCAAACCAAAGGTACCAAGAGATAATAAGCATATCCCCTGTAATGACATGTCCAGCAGTTTTTTTCTCCTGGTGACGTTATCTTCGAATTCCGATAGTCTAATAGTTACTGAACTTTGAATTGAATGTATGATACAAAAGTTACATTTATTGTCATGTAAGGTAAGCATGAGTAAATTCACACAATTGTTTAATAACACCTCACTCTTCCAAAATATAAATAAAACAGTTACCATGAAATATTATTGCAGGGGAACTGGACGAAGAAGGCAATACCAGTCACATTAAGTACTGCAGCCCCCTACTACCTAGCAGTGTTGAAACTTTCACATATTATGTTCGTCGCTTAACCCTCACATAAAAACCACATGCTCAGTGATTGGCCAGTCACATGAAGACACAGCCCCTAGGCGTTGTGACAGCAATGGAAATAGGTCCAATTTATGTATTAGGTCCTTGAATCCACGGTGCGTAGTTCCAACTGTAAAGCATGGAGGGGGTTCTGTGATGGTATGGGGATCCTATGGAGAGAATAAAGTCGGATATTTGGTGAAAATATATGGAAAAAATGAACCAAAAGGATCATCATGCCATTTACCAGCGACATGCTAAGACATCTGGTTTACGTCTGTGAAAGGGTTTGACTTGCAGCAAGACAACGATCCAAAACATACGTTTCGCTTGTGTCAGAACTATGTGAAGTCTCTAGGGGTTCATAAAACATTGAAGAACATGGAAATGCCGCCACAATCCCCTTATTGTAATCCAATAAACTGCTATGGGATGAATTGGACAGGAGGAGCCTAAAATAGGAAATCATGAGTGGGTCACAATTGTGGGAGGTCCTGCAGAAAGAATGGAGATTAATTCCAATTGAAATCTTGCCAAAACTGATGCAGCATATGCCGAGAGTGTGCAGTGATGAAAGCAAAGGGCGCCTAATTGGAGGAAACGAAAATTTAATGGTTGCACTTTCCTGTGTATTATTTGAGCTTAATACACATTTGGGAATCAACAAATTGCTTGTTTATACTGTTTTTTCTTTCCATTGTCTATAATTACTAGGTGTTTCGAAGTTTCCAAACTAATGGAGGGTAGTGTATATATATATATATATATATATATATATATATATATATATATATATATATATACTACCCTCCATACTACTCTCCATAAGTTTGGAAACACATTGTAATTATAGACAATGGAAAAGAAATACAGTATAAAATGGATTTGCCCTGTGCCCTTCCACCATCTTCTCACCATATCTCCATCCTCCTCCCCTCCTCCTCCCCTTATTTCTGTGCTCTGTCACTTTCCCTGTCTCAAACCACCCACTTCTTCTCCCTCTCTCCCTTCCTCCCTACCTACCTCCCTCCTTCCCACCCTCCCTGCCTCCCTCCCTTCCACCCTCCATCACGCCCTCCTCCCTCCCACCCTCCCTCATTCTTTCTAACTACTACTTTTCTCGCTCTCCATCTATTTCTTTATGCATTACAGCATGCAAAGCAATTAATGCAAGCTCCTCAGTTACTGCACACACATTTGCTGAAAAAAGAGAGTTACTGTACATGCAAGAGTCACTGTGCATGAAGGAGTTACTGTGTATGCAGGAGCTACTGCACAAGTGTGGCTTACACTGCACATTAGAAATACTGTGCATGCAAGAGATCCTGCACACACTATGGTTGCTACACTAGCTAGAATTGCTGAATGTGCAAGAGTTGCTGCACATTCCAGTGTAATTCTACATGCAAGTGTTACTGTGTACAGATAAGTTGCTGCAAATACGACAGTTACTGCACACACAACAGTTACTGATTTCGTTATAGTTATGGCACGTGAAAGAGTAACTATGTATGAGAGCTACTGCATGCACAACAGTTGTTGAACATACAAGACTTTCCATATGTACAAGATTTACTACATGCACGAGCGTTACTGTACATGCAAGAGTTACTGCACCCATGGGAGTTACTGCACACACAAGAGTACAATTATTGTGCATGCAAGAGTTACTACATCCACAAGAGTTACTACATGTCCAAGAGTCATTGTGCACAAGAATTACTATGCACACAAGGCTTACTCACTAGGTTACTGTATACCAGATAGATATCCAGATACAAAGAGGAGTTGAGGAGTTGATATCACACTATGCACAAGTCTCTGCATCATAACTTCCACATCACAGATGCAATAAAATTATTTCGTCTTTACTCCGAATCACAGCAGCAATGCTACCAACACAAATTGTGTTTCATTTTCAATGCTTTGATAACTGACCAACGGTGCATAGTCCTTCCCTTCATTAATATCGATGCTATAGGGTCTCATATGTTGCCCCATAGTAACATAACGCACACTTTTGTCACGACATTTATACATTCACAATTTCAGCTGATAACTTTCTGTAATGAAGAAACATATTTTACATCTTACATCGTAGCACCTTGGTTAAAAGTATCTCATTTTCTGTCACGTAGTTACCATCTGGTAAATTTCAAAGTTATAAATCGCCACGAACGCATTCTGTCATTTTGCCGTTTCCAGCACTTTCTATGGACTCCTGACCATTCGACTGTCATTCTGTAAGATCTTGTCTGGGGTATGCAGTGTGCGGAAAAACAATGTGACCAAAGGAGTAGGCAGAAAGACGGCATCAAAAATAATAATAATAATCTGAGTATGGGAACTAGATGTCGCAGTTGAATATTTACAGCGCTATGCCAGCATGAAAGTGGTAGTCTGTTTCAACCTTTGTTACAACATACTTAGTTAGGTGGACGCTTAATTATTATTTACTTCGAGCTTTTTAAGACATCTTGAAACATAAAACATGGACATGTGGTTGTTTCTAAAGAAGTGCTGTCTGGAACGCCAGCTGAGTATGTGATGTTTCAAGTTTTTCTTGATATAATCCTGGAGACTGGTTAGAGTGTGTTTACGAATACATTTTTTGTGAATTAACTTTCATTTTGAGTAAAGACGACAGTACGTCAGATTTTAATTGCGTTCCTGTAGCGCCGTAAATATGGATTTCCAACCGCGAGTTGCTGCACTCGAATTCATGTCTTTCATACTGTCTTTCCTCCCTACTCTTTTGGGCAGATTGATTTTTAGCACCCGGTATAACGATGCCGGATGGCAAACCTTGCTCAACCACCACTGCCTAAATTATACACTTTTTTCGTACGGTACACATACGTCATTGAATGTCTTCCAGCCCGGTCCTCCGCCTATATTTCGCAGCGTCACTGCAAAGCCAGCACGCGAAATTCAGAATCATGAAAGCACCATCTGATCCGCATAATTACACTGTACTGACTGAGCACATTTCGACGTTAATCACGAAAGCCGATAGCAATAATGTAGATGCTGAATTTAGTTTTAGTTGATCTTATGTCTCCTTCAACTGACACAGCATTGTTGCTGCCTCAGCGACTGATTGTTGCTACAAGCACCGCGGAATGATGGCAGTTTTTAATTTTCTCGTGAGTAATGGCAGTTTTCTGAACTAAAGAAAAACGGAAATATAATTCACATGCAGGTGTTCATCATCGAAATGAGAGTGAATCCCTACATGGTGCAGCGACTTAATTTTTAATATCTTCCCATATGAGAAGCTCCCGTATCCCTACAGTTGCGAGATGCGTGTCCGTTTCCACACGGGAATCACACTCCTAGTCACTGGCCAGTTGTACCATTTTAATGTATCCGGAGGGTGCTGTTTCGTACTCCACACATTCATGGATAGCTTTCTGACACAACTGCCTCCTGCTGATGTTAACTTACATGAGAAGGAGGCGATTGTATGCGAAAACCTTACGGAAAACACGTAAATAAATCGTCAAAACTACCTTTAAAACGTTTTTATCCAAGCCAGTTAACTCACGTGATACTGTTTTATAATGCGCACCTGGATGACATGCGTTGTGAGAAGCGGTAAAAGGGGGAACGTGTTCACACTCCATGGTTTTGATGTTTGGAGTGGCTAGAAATATCCCTCTCGATTCAAGCCAATATCTTAATCAAGTATGTAGAATTAGTGGATATGTTGTCACCAGCTATCGCTCGTCTAGACCCAACAAAAAAGATAACAGTATCATCTGCTTTTTATCGATGTGAAATATAAACTCAGTGTGAGAACCAGTTTTACTTCGTGGCAATGTGTCCCACTGTTCTCCCTCTGTTTCTATAAACAGCATTCGTCGAACGGCAACAGATAAAAAACGATGCGTCGAGGGCCTTTACACAATGGAGGAGGACCGCATCCAAGTCGAGAATTAATTCACTGAAAAGGCGATGAAAAGAAAAAGAAACTTGTGTCAGCGATATTATTCGGTCGTATAGCTGGGCAGCAGCGGTCGCGAGAACGGCCACCAAAGCTTTATTTTACGGTGCTTGACTGCGTTCTCGTATGTGGACAAACACCAGCCTTCATGCCATGGACCATAGAGATACAGAAACAGACGGCGCATGCTTCAATCCCTGCTTGATGGTATCTGAAACCAAGTAGATCAGACAGTTGTAGTCTCGGTACCTGGAATCAAGAACTGATTTCAGCAACTGATCTCGTTGTTGTATTTGTGTCACACATGTAGTAATTCAGTTAACCAAATTTCCCCAAGAGTCGCAGTATTAGTCCGATAACTATGCTTGTTACGTTTGCCTAGGTGTAACGACAGCAAACGTTTCAAACACTGTCCCGACAATTCGTTTTTTACACAAACGATAAAATTGCAGTAGTTCGACGATTTTCTGTTCTTGTTGAACTGTGGCTCATTTAGCTGGCCGTTTTCACAGAAGACTGAATATCGGTTTGACGGGAAGCACGTAGTTTTCTGGCCATTTACTGAGGAGCACGTGTGATGTGTTTTATTATGCTTTGTGAAGTAATATCCGTAATGTCCGATTTTTACAGGGAATAAAAGGCTATGACTTCTCCTTAATCGAATACGGCTAACGATATAATATCGAGATAAGAAAGATGTGCCAGGATACGTTACTTGTAGAGGGAATTCATAATACTGGGTTAGAGATTAACGTTCTGTTGTGTGAAAAATTTTCGCCTTTCGTAGAGTTTTAGTTCTGACGACCGACGTAGCCTACATCCCTACTTTCATCGAAGCAAGGATTTTGGAATATGATGGCTGCGTAGCTCGTGCAGTAATTTAGCTCGAAATTCTCCCTTTTGAAAGAGAGTGACCAAATTTTCCCCGGTGCTTCGTCACTGGGCAAACTGTAATCACTTATGTTACACGGGTGTTTCTGATGGTCGGCAAGCACTCGCACCTGCAGCAGTGTCGACAACTCACCGCTGTAAACCCAGCCCCGGAAACGCGTATGAAGATGCAGTCACCTACCTTAGAACATTTACACATACAACTCCACACTACGCGGCAGATCTCGTTGTGTGATACAAAGCCGAGTCGCCATAAGATGGACGCTGTCGTCGTGTTTAGTACGACCGACTCTGCAACGCCACATACGTGGCCCGTACAATTGACAGAGCTTTTCCTTACACCCTTCTCACTGAAACAAGCCCTAATACGCAATTAAAACATTTAAATGGTGAACATTTAATCGATCGTTAGGGACAGGGTGGTTTACAAGCGACAAACGTTGGGATTTCCTTCGCTTTATTTTCTGCTCGGCATTCGAATCGAGTGACCTCTGTTGCCAAAGTGTTTTCTTTCTAGTTGTTTCTTCCTCAGTGAAGTAGGACTGCGACATCGTTCACCCTTCGGCCTCGTACTTAAGCAGCACCGGAGTAGAATTGATGACGACAAAGGAGAAATCTGTCATTAGTAGCTACTCAAGCGGAATGTGATGTGCGCGTTTGAATTCTACATGATAGAAAACTACTAGGAACTGAAGTGAACCTAATCTTTGAAAACCATGACCAAATTAGGGCAATGACAATTGCTATGCTACAACTACTGTGTACTATTAAAAACTTTACTTTCTGTTCAATACACTGACTTCATGTGCGAGAGCGTGTCTTTTGGTGAGAAGAAGCTGTTAGCACCTATTCGTCCCGACGCATTATCCTTATCATTGTTGGAAGTAGACGACAACGTCAGGCAGATTATGTTACTCTTGTGCCATAGGTATATGTTGAGACGAGAAAGAAGGAAACGGTATCACGATATATAACGCCTTCTCATTGATTTTTAGTTGTTTAGCATTAACCAAAGTAGGTGAAAAACAATTAGAATGAGAGACTTGAAATTCTGATCAACGCACAAGAGAAGGTACATCTTGGTCGACAGGCAGGACTTCCTGGAAACAAATACCCTCGATGGGAGTAACAACAGAAGGTCGTTGCCACGTCGCCTGAATGGGGGACGTCAACGGAACAGATAAATTTAGGGGCGCCTGAGTTTTCTGCTGTTTAGCCATTGCAACACCAGAAGGCTCAACGACTTCCCCACCTTTGTATGTTTCTGCAGGAGTTGCTCCAGCTGTGGGAGGGATACTAGGAGAGACACTAGCCACCTCAGCTTCCACTTCCGCACCATCGACCCTGTTAGCAGTGCAGGACTCAGCACTACAGGATACAGCAACCAACAGACTCAGTTGAGGGGGCGGTGTGTGGGGGGTAGATGTATCCGACTCCTCACTGTCCTGTATACGACGTCTCTCGTGTTCACTGTCTGCACTGCCAGTTTGTTCACATCAATTTCAGGGCTGTGCTGTGATGGTGAGACTGCAAAGTGTTGTTCCATTGCGCACGGAGAACAAGTGGCACCAACCTCGCGAGCGGTAGAAACGAGACCAGCCAACCACAGTTTCCGAAGCTGTTCAGAGGAGACCTTCAAGAAAAATACCTTCCTCTGAACGTTAGGTCTAAAGTTTGTTGCAGAGAAAGCACGTCCCTACTTACCCTTATGCGTTGCATGAGTGCGGTAATCAGAGATCTGTAAATGAGAAGGAATGTTTTGTTTGACTACCATGTCCACTGAACGAATCCTACTATAACATTACAACCGGTATTGAATGGACTAGCTTCGCAGCGTATACCCCTCACATGACTATAAGAGAGAAATGTCGACTGTTGTTAGCTTCTGGCGGGAGATTAAACACTCAGACATTAGAATACTTCAGTTCCCCGTTACCAGGAAGCAGCATACTTCTGGAACCATCTCAGTGCTTAAACGGAACCTGAAAACATGGAGGCTAAAGCAACCTATCAGAATGAAAATAGACTGTATGAACGTGATCAGATCTTTCATGAATTGTATCAAAGAGCCAGTTGTGAATCTCCAAAGACCCAGGCTGGAAGGAACCAGTGGCTTTGTCGAAACTGAAGGTGTCTTTACCTTTTCCCAGAACACCCATGGCCGATATTATGAGCGGACTACTCTGCTATCAGTGGACTCACACAACAACTGACACTAACGTCCTAAAGACGATCTGCTTCACACGACGACACGAAAAACACCGAGAGAAAGCTGCCCAGGTGCGCGCGTACTGTGGCGAGGCAGTAAACTGGCGACCCTCCCAGTCAGCGCTCGATGCGAAACTACCCCTGGACCAAGGGTGCAGAAATATCGTAGAAGAATCTGTATCTTATGACATCACATTTGAAACTCAGATTTCTCTGGTCACACTGTTGCATTGAAGCTTCCACGAGTTCCTTAATGACTAATTACACTACTAGCCTGTAGAATGTGGCAACCTCATGCTTTGGCAAACAGTTTCTCCAAACATTATTCCACAAATATTTCTTTTGTGCGCGTTTGTGTGCATGTTCCAAGCGAGGTATACAGCTAGGGCGTCTGACATTCCCATACTATGACCATACACGGAATGTCGACAGAGACCACAAATGTGGACCAATAGCCGTGGTATACTCGGCGCCGCGTTTACGAGAGGTAACGATGAAATCGCGGTCCATCTTACCAGATTTAAATTTTTGTGGTTTCCGCAAACCACTGCAGACAACCAGCGTGGCTTTTCCTTGAACACAGGTTCTGTTGATTCTTGCCCCCATCCTTGTCTAGTGAGAGGCCATGTCACTGTTCAAATGGGTTGATGACAAGAGAACTTTAAAGTTCAAACTTTCCTCCTTTTCTTCAGGAAGAGGTCTCATTGTTTCGTTCGATACCTGTCACAGGCAATATGGTTTCGCTGAGGTAGCTACACTTAGTAATCGTGATACGAGAGCTTAGATTATGTAAGGGCCTGTGGAGACATGTCGGCTGATGCAGACGACCCCAGTTTTCTAAAAATATATATTAGTGCCCAAGAATGTTCATCTCCGCCGTAACCGCTAATTTACGTCTGCCACTTTCCTTAGACAGCCCCTATTGGCCTATTCTGTGTCAACATCAAGAATTTGTAGTTCCAGTAGGACTGAGGCACGTCTTACGGTGCTGAGCAATCGACAGTAGTCATTCATCTGATGTTTGGAGGGGGTGTCATAGGAATATCGGCGACACTCCAGGCCCTGGAAAATGAGACAAGGCAATTTCCAGCTTTTCAGGTGTGGAGTACACTACAGAGATCAAGTTCTCATGTTTGATTGGTAAATGGCTACAGAAGTATTCTTCTGTTGTATAATTTTCCTGTAAGATTTGTATGTGCAGATTTCATGTTAGTTTCCAGTCAATGGTTAGTCCTGTGCATTTTAGTGAGTTACTAAACTGGATAGGATGGTTTCATGAGGCAGTAGTTGCGCGGGTGAAAAGCGGCGATTTGTCATATTCAATTGTACGGATCTTGGTATGGCTGGTTTCAAGGTGTCTTTGGTTGCACCTGGTTGAGGTGGGGTCATCAACAGATTGGAGGAAACGGGCAGGGTGATGGAACCCCCCCACTCCTACCATTTCCATAAAGAGTACATTTTTTTGTCAGCTTATCCACTAACTCAATATTAGCAAATTCGTCATCTCTGCAGCTCTTACCATTCTGTGTGTGAGTGCGTAGAGGGTGAGGGACTAGAGTCTGTGCCCCTAGAACAGCATTGCACAGTTCCTCGTCTGCAGCATAGCGACGTGCAGATGCATGTGCCTCAATGACTCCCCATCACGTGTTGTCAGGTGTGGTGAGGTCAGGACTTCTTGGTGGCCATTTCAAGGGAGCCACTGGTGCTGATGAGCCACGACCTGTCCAACCAACTGAGAAATTGTTCTATATACACTTGTATTCGCAAGAGTAGCACGTGGCTAGAAATACTAAACAGCAACAACTGTGTACTGGCCTGCACCCTTTCCAGGAGGATATTGCAGCACCGACAGGCGTTACTCAGCCGGCCCACTGTTTCTGTGCTGACAACAAGACAGCGTCCCCGCACTCCACGCAACCGCTGCGACAGTGCCGCCGCGCTGCCGTCAGCTTCTTCTCGTCTAATTTTCTTGACTGCCACGTGGCAAGCTCACAAGCCCTCTCACTGCGCTCTCAGTGTGGTCTGCTAGCGTCGGTGTGATGGTGTATAACGTGGCCAGGTACTGATTCAGACGTATCTGTGATTTCAGTCTTTCTTGGCGTATTCCACTGATGGATTCTTCACGGGTTATCAGCCGAGTGGTGGCGTGATGTTCGAACATGCATGCATGCATATATGCATGTATGTTGTCCAGAACAACATTGCATTGTACTTCTGAAGAACACAACAAGTACAATTTTATACTCTCGTCCAAGGAAAAAACTTTGACCAAAACTTTAGTCACACTCTTTACTTTGTGTAGATCCTGTGTGACACATCCGGGTTGTCTGAGGGAAAGTTTGTATAGTCCTTTGTAATCAACAGGCCTAGAAATCATTCACAAATTAACTTGTGCATCAGAATGTAAGCTATAGATGCTAATAACTGTAAGTAATGTTTTTAGGTGTACTTAATGACATAAAGAATTTTTGGTACCTCCAATCGTTCAGTGCTTAGCTTTTTCGATTTTTATGTAATACCACACAATTCCTTCCATTACGATTCCTTGATACTTGAGGATATATCCTACAAATCGATTCCTCCTATTAGTCAGATTGTACCAGTACTGATTTCTATCAGTTCAACCCAATACTTCTTCATTACGTACTCGATTTAGCCATCTTATCTTCAGCTTTGTTCTGTATATTATTTCAGATGCTGAATCGATGAGAGGATGACAGCTTTTTTTTCCGCTTGCCAACGCATGGAGGGCATGTGGGCTAATGTTGCAGGGCCAGACCTTCTGCCAGTCACCTGGACTGGTCCCCTCTAACTAAGGAACAGGCTGCTGCCCCTCATCGGGAACCATATGCTGGTCTGGCTCCTGCATAGACGCCCCTTGCGCGTTGTAGCATCTACAGTATGGGCACATACACCACCCCACCTCTGTATGGCCTTGTTGCTAAACAGTGTAGGTGGAGGTGGGATTGGAGTATTGTAGTCTACAGTGTGGAATATCTTTCTTGGTTCATAAAAGACATGAGGGTATCACAGGTTCTCTGTATTCTCCCTTGCACTGATAACAGCCAGGTAAGACTGGCTGCTCTGACGTCTATATGTCTACTGAATCTTTTTTTTTTTTGAGATTCTTATATAAATGTTTTTAATTTGATGCTTGTATCTGAGGATATACAGTTAAAACTGAATGAAGCGATTGCCAGTGACTGTAGATATAAAACAGAGAGGAAATCAATTTTTGATTCTTTATAGGTGTTTTGTATGAAGCCCGTGGTGACACGTACAACATTTAAGCCTCCAACCATTTCACGCCACACATTTAGAAGCGTATGTGGAGTTTGTGGCGTAGCATAAATGTGTGCTTTGTGTTCTGCAATGGTTTCTGGCAAAGCTGGCGTACACGCAAGGTATTTCGCATAACCCCACGAACATAAAACCTTGGGTGTCACGTCCAAAGATATAGGAGGCAGAGAACGCAACGCCGGCATGGCAAGGTCGACGGATTCGTCGTTTTGGGAGGTGTAGCTTCATAAATGTGGAGCGGCTTTGGAGTCTCTGCTCTTGCACAACGATGGAAATTCTAAAGTTTATTTTACATTGCCTATAATGCTTATGACGCTCACATCCCCGCTGTCAAAATAAGGAACAGTTTGAGCACAAACAGGATTTCAGCTCACGCAAATCGCTAACCGCCTGCGGTCACAGCTAGGATATGACGCCAGCACTCGTGGTCGCACTTCCCACACACACACATGTAAGCACGTGGAGTATTCTTGGCGCACATCTGCAGTGATCTCGTTACGCAAATAAGACATAACATGTCCTTAAATGGCAAGTGCATCGATACTGTGTGGAGACCTGTCTGTGGTGGACTAGTGTGCTGTTCTCTGCCACGTGATTTACGCAATGTAATGTGTAATGGTTACTCACAAGTATGGGCGCGTGCCCTGTTTTTCACCTGATTTCATGCAACCCTGCCTAACGTACCTGTCGTGCGTTTCCTTCTGCTGTGGCAACGAAGACGCTCCAGCAGCGTTTTGGATGGGCGGTTTAGATTGATCCGGGACTAGATTCCCTCTGAGTTTTTATCTCTGCTCATATGACCTGCTCGCTTTCAGGACACCCTCTTGCAGAGAGAGAACTGCAGACCAGCTCAGAGAATTGGCGGGCAGCACAGGTGGCTGCTTTCTGTGACAAGGATGTCGGAAAGTTGGTACAACGCAAAGACAAATATCTAAGTCGGGGTGCCGAGTGTGTACAGAAGTATCGTGATTGCGTAGCTAACTGTTACAAACAAAACACTTTATATTAGCACTGTGGTTTCCATTTCGCGGCCGATCGCACCCTACTCTCCGAATAACCATTGTAAATGGTGGTGACTCCAGTCTACCCACGATATGTTTGCGACAGTGCATATTAAAGTCGGTGATAGGCATAAAATACTGCCCGAAAATCCACTAAATGCTTTTTCCGAAATTTATTTCAACGAATTGGTTCCGGAGATAACGTCTGCGAAAACATTCAGTGACCATTCAGTAACAAATAATTCTGAGCACACTGGGAGCATCATGACGCTTACACGGATTGTTGCAGCTAGACTGAACAACTTAACACCCAAATTCGCTGAGAATCAAAGTAAAATATATCTATTAAAAAAAAGGAGACAAACGTTAGCTTCATGACTTCATAAGCTTTCAAAGCTGTGCAGGCTTAGACCGGTTTTCATTTCATTTTAAAAGAAAAGTGGTATCGACAGCATTCGAGAGATTTATAACAACAGATGAGTATGACACAAAACTGCTCTCCCATGGCGCACAAAACAGGTCACTTTCGAAGAAGAAACAACAGGAAACGTTGTGAAATTTAAAAGAATACAATATCTCCAAGACTGGCGATGTTTTATAGAAACTCAAAATTTGGAGTAGGCTTCCGTGTGAGAAGCTTTTAATATTTCCCACAATAGAATCATTGTCTCTACATCTGGCATCAAACCAAGAGAGATTCTGGTCGTATGTAAAGTACGCCAGTGGCAAGACACAGTCAGTACCACTCTGCACGATGACAGTGGTAATGTTACTAATCAAAGTGCCGCTACGGCGGAGTCACTAAACACGGTTTTCCGAAAGTCCTTCACCAAATAAGACGGAGTAAATATTACAGAATTCTAATCAGCAACAGCCGCCAACATGAGTAAATTATCAGTAGATACCGTCGATGTAGAGAAGCAACTAAACTACCTAATAAGTATACCTGTTGGATCAACAACGGAGGATGCTGGTCAAATATCTCCATATTTAGGAATCATGTACAGTCGCTGGCTCGACAAAATGTCCTAAAGATTGAAATGTTCCACACACCACACCTACAGTGAAGAAAGGAAACCAATACGAGTAACATCGATTTTCACTATGACCTTGAACAACCACTGTGTTCGAACATTATGAATTATCTCGAAGAAAACGATATATCGACACTTACTCTGGACCGATTCAGAGCACATGGTTCCTACGAAACACAACCAGCTCGTCACTCAGTCTAAGTAACGAGAGCTATCTACAAGCAATCTTAAACCGATTAATTTCCAGATTTCTGGGAGCCTTTTGATACCGTTCTTCACAAACTGCTTGCAGTCACATTACGCGCCTGTGGAGTATCGTCAATAGACCAACATCGACAGACGGATCAGCTCTCCTCAGCCGCAGGCAGCACAATAACAGAGACATGAACTGTGGATTGAGTGAACACAGAATACCGAACAAATGGGTTAATTCTATTTCTTAACAAAAAAGACAAATGTAACATTATTGATCATAATTACTTCTTGAAGAGGTAATAAACAATTGAGAAGACACACAAGATCAAGAATACTACGAATCATTCATTGACTTCTGTAGGCATATGGAGTGTAAATGTAGGGGAGGAGGGTATAGAAGGATGGATTGGGGGCGGGTTATAAAATGACTAATAAAATGAAGAAGCCATTATAGTGGGGGCGGGACAAAAGGGTAACTAATAAAGGAATAAGAATAAAATTGCGAAGTGACTGACTTTTTTAAAATTAAGATACACCTGTGGTAAATGGGCACTTTTAAATGTTAAAGCTAGAATCAAATATAGCATATGTTGGGTCATTGTGTGGGAATGATGTGTCCAAAGTGGAGGTATGGCTTAAGTGTGTATCGGTATATTCTCTGTGTGGATTCGTGTGTCATAGTATTTTATGTGTTAAATAGTTGTGATACTAAAATTTATTCCATAAATTTAATAAAATTAAAGGTTTTATTGAGACAGTCAGTTTGGTTATTGACAGAAGTTTGGGGGTGAGGTATACTGATTCCTCATTAAAGTAGTATATCTCAGAGGGAGGAAAGGGTACTTCAAACAACGTCAATGACTAACTGGACTGCTATATTTATGGAAGCAGCGGATGTTATAGACAGGTTTGTTACAGTATATGTTTATGAGCAGGCAACTTCATGGTATACTGAGATAAACAGGTGCTGCAAAGTTGTAACAGCTACCAAAGAAAATAAATTGCTCCTAACCTTTCCTATCCTACCGGACACTGAGTCCAAAGATTAAAAAAAAGTGACCTGCTTGTAACACCAATTTCTTTGACCAAGACAATTTGACACTTAGCCAACTGTCATTCAGTCAAGATGGTGTACTCAGTAATGAAGCAAAGCAGTAGGCACTGCCAGAACCATCGACTCTGTGTCTAACAGTGCATTTTAATTCGACAGTATGCCATCTTAGGAAATTTATAACACTTGTAAGTAAGCATTACAAATATAGATTCTTATATGGTCACGTCATTTGTTATGTATTTCACTGTTATTGCCTAACCTACTTTCAAAAGACACTTTATAATGGCACTTTGAAGACGATATCATGATTGTGTAAGTGTAAATGTAACACTGCAAATAAACAACAGTCTAACGGCGGTATTGACTTTAATGAAAAATGATTAATATATACAATATATACATCATTTAGCCTAACGTAGAAATGGTGCAGAGCATGCAGCGTGTCCTTTTGTGCCGTCACAACATTGCCCTCGTCGATCTCGAGAGACGTGGTACACGCATGAGGAAGACGAGTCTGATGCCGAATCAGATGATACAGAGGAGTCAGTTGGTCCACAGCCCAGCGGACGTGGTTTGGAACGCCACCTCAACCCTCCCACTTGACGCCGCTTCACTCCTAATGATCGCGCCTTTACACGCCTGACGTCTGCAATACGTAGCAGAGCCTGATGCGCACTTTCTTAAAGGCCACATAAGAGAGAGTTGTAAAATTCTTGCGTCCTCCGAAATTTCCGCGCTCTATCAGCGCACAGTCGTGTCAACGCTTGTCAGAACCTCGGGTTTGCCCTCTGAACTCAGCATTCCAAAATGGAGGCTTATAACGCAGCTGACCAGAGACTATGGTACAACACTTCTGGGTTCACCTCATATGGTAAGGATCTCCATTTGGGCCATATTCAACACCCAAGGGAATCAAAACATTTTCATCGACTGTCGTTCATGACGTAATGTGACAGTCACTACACTGTGGTCCATGAAGTCGGCGGCGTTAGCATCGATTGCCAAAGTCCTTTCACACGTCCTGCCAGACTAAATATGTGACACCTGTTGCTAGAAGAAGCAGTAAAACAGGTAATACTGACAAAAGTCGGATATTTACAGACGGACTGAATTTTACTACTACCGACAGAAATAAAAATTAGGAAACTGGTCTACAGGACGCAACACACAGTTAGAACAACCACTTATCAAAATAGTATACAAACATTTCTGTAACAAATGAATCACCAGTTCCTTAAAAAAATTATGATAGATCTAGAGTGCGTCACGTACTGGACGACGCATAGGGGAGAATGGTTACGTGAAGAAAAGTTCATCTTATTCATTCACCATTATCAAGGATTTCAATTCCTTCAATGGAAATGTCCTCCCCAAAACCACATATAGTACACACGGGAGCCACATTAAACACATGCAAAAAAAAAGAGACAGAAAAATTTACATCAAGAAGCTAGCCGCAAATCCGATACAACCTTATCAATATTCTGAGGAAGAAGCGTATGAGCCAGCACACTTTAACGAACAAGAAGCTAAATTCGATCTCATGGCTGACTTAATTACTCGTACGTGACCAGATTGTGTCAGGGTCCATTTCCGAGTCCGCTGACGCGTCCACGTTAGGCCGAGCGGCTAGCCGGGCGGGCTTACCGACACTTACTCAGCACCGATTCAGTCGGTTAATATCGCTCCTCTGAAACACTACCAGCTCTTCACTCACTCAAAGTAATGAGTGCTATCGACAAGGTACCTTAAACGGATTCCTTTCCACATTTCTGGACGCCTTTTGATACCGTTGCTCACAAAAGGCTTGTAGTCACATTGCGTGCCTAAGGAGTATCCTCCCAGTTGTTCGTCTGTAATCGTGTATCCCTGTCAGAAACGACACAGTTAATAATAACTGACGGAAAGTCATCGAGTAAAACAGAAATTATATTTGGCGTACGGAACGGAAGTGTTATAAACCGTCTGCTGTTTCTGATCTGTATATACGATTTAGGAGCCTATCTGAGCAGCCCTCTGAGTGTGTGTGCACATGATGCAATCGTGTTTCGGCCAGTAAAGTCAACATAAGCTCAAAACCAGTTCGTTTTGTACCAGCGACATGTAGAGGAAGGAGTGTCACGCATATGATCTGCGGGTTTGGGGTGGCAATAAGTCAGACAAAGATGTTTTTCGTTGCGGCGAGACAAATTCAGTCAAAAACTTTCTCCTGCGAATATAAAAATAATTTGTGGATGTCCATCTACATAGGAAGGAACGAGGGTCGTAATAAAGTACAAGAAATCGGACGTAGCATGGGAAGATACAAGTGTCATTTCTCATGCACGATGTTCGAGAGCGGAAGGAACGAGGGTCGTAATAAAGTACAAGAAATCGGACGTAGCATGGGAAGATACAAGTGTCATTTCTCATGCACGATGTTCGAGAGCGGAAGTGTACAGACATAGGCTGGAGGTGGTTCGACAGACCCTCTGCCAGGCACTTTAGAGTCAATTACGGAGCTGCCATGTACACGTGTTGTCCGCCTACACACTATATCTGGTCAACACTTGTTTGTGGTACAGGCACTGGTCTGATGGTACTTTACCGGCTGGTATGTCCTTTGCACTTCTGTACAGCCACCGCCGTGATATCAATTTCAGCCTTCTTACGGTAGTCGAGCGTTGGTCCCACTCTGCAATTTCAACCTTCAGTAATTCCCTCATTAGAAACTCTACAATTCCTTCAAGTCTCAGTGTGACCTCTCAACCCAACCAAACTTTTAAGCAAGTTACCGCTTAAGTTTCCGTTTTTCCCATGTCAATGTAGTACTTCCACATTAGTTACTCGATCTATGCATTAAATATTCAACAGTATTTTGTAGCGCCACTTTTTAAAAGCTTCTGTTCCCTTCTTGCCTAAACTGCTGTTCAACATAAGACAAATAGCTTCGGGAGAAGTTCGTAAGATTTCTATTTACATTCAATGGTAGTATATTCCTCCTTTTCAGATACGCTTTTCTGCTCTTCAGAATCTCGTTTCCTGTTATTACTTTTTTATTTTGTCGCCCTTTGTTTCGTCCATCTTCAGTTATTCTGTTGCCCATAGAGCAAAGCTCATGCCTACATAATTTCGTAAATTAATTCGTTCAGCAGCGCCTCATCTAATTTCATTACATTCCATTATCACTGTTTTACTTTGGTAGAAAATCATTTATAACCGGTTTTCAAGATATTATCCATTCAGTTCTATTGCAGTCCCATGAGTTTCGGCGTCGCTGGCGGAACTGTGTCATGCAGAATGCTTAAGGGTTTTGCTTCTCGCCCCAGAACTTTCATTTCCTCACAAAACTTCTCTTCCTGTTCCTTTACTTGTTGCTTAGTAAACAGATAGTTCAAAGTGGAGATAGGCTGCAACTCTCCATTTCAGTACTGTTTCTGGTTTGATGTGGCATTCTAAACGACCCCTGCATGATCTGCAGGATTATGATTTGTTTGCTTAGTGAACCATTCAAGGCGCGATAGAGTGCTTGAAGGTTCCTAAAAGCAGGAACGTTTGTGTACCGACCTGGAAGATGTAACTGTCCATAGCACACTCGTCATGAATGGGTGGGATGAAGGACAACAATTGGTCACCAAGAATGTTGAAATAAACGACCTGATTTATATTCACGATATTCATGGTACATTATCACAATATCACAGAAGCGTCTGCAGCCTGAACAGTGCCCTCGACACAGGGCGAATTAAACAACTCACTGGACTGTCAGTGGCCTTGACACCTCACATCATTTGAAAGACGCGACCCCTCAGGGCACACTGGACTCGCCTCCCCCTCCCCTCCCATCCCCCCATCCCCCCCCCTCGCACACACACTTCACTCAGCCTCTGGACAGTTCCTGTGCTGTTTGGCCCACTGGAGACGTGCAGCGTTGTGTGCCACTGTGAGCGATGGCCTTCTTACAGGTACCGAGCTCCACATCTCCTCTCTGTGTTCGCTTGGAAACTGGTTGACTTGGACCTCGATTGACTGGCAGAGAACTGTTGTACTTAGAATCAAAGGAGACACCTCCAACGTATTCCACTCTTCTAAATTTCTCACTACCATGACCTGCAAAGATAGCCATCTTGTCTATGATGGATGCAACAATTTATGAATTTTGACATCTAAAAACTTTTTAAATTCATGCAGTTGCTCCTGTCACCTAAAACTGGTCTTAAAATGTTTATGAATGTTCCTAGCCAGGTAGCCCAATCTCTGGGAAACATTTACAACCTTCAAAATTGGTTCAAATGGCTCTGAGCACTATGGGACTTAACATCTGTGGTCATCAGTCCCCTAGAACTTAGAACTACTTAAACCTAACTAACCTAAGGACATGACACACATCCATACACGAGGCAGGATTCGAAACTGCGACCGTAGCAGTCGCGCGGTTCCGGACTGTGCGCCTAGAACCGCTAGACCACCGCGGCCGGCTTACAACCTTCAGTAGCATATTTGTGAAGAGAGTAAAATATGAATTAGGAAATAATTAGTTCAGGAAGTTTTTCAGTTAACCGAGTAGCAGCAGCGATTCTTGGACGCTTCATATAATTACAGTCAGCAGAAGCAAATCTTATAATATTGTTTTCAGAAAAGTTGTATTAAAAAATGAAAGAATAAGATTAGAATAAAACGTTTTACTTGTTGCACCTTATCATATTCACCGTGCCTAGAGATTTCACGAAGGTTCCAAAATCTACGTTCACCTTTATTTGTGTTCTCGTAAAATTTTTAAGAGCAGATAGTAAAAACCTGGGTGTTCACTCTTGTCTTTCTGCAGTCTACTTCCGTAACGTAATCTTTACGGCCTGCAATGGTAGTGATATTAAAATATACTAGCTTATCTTGAGTTACTTAAGTACTCCAGTCCACATTTTTAATTTCATTATTCACTGTGTCACCAATTTTAATTTTCAGCATATCTAGCTGGGAAGACGCCACATTTCAATGTGATACTCATCCAACACTGGCGTGATCTTATTCCTAATTTAAAATGTTCTTTCTTATAGATTACATGAGCAGCTCCTCCAATCGTTCAAAAAAGAGGTCTTAGATTTTTCAAACCAATCGTTAACCATAGAGCGATTACCGAACAGCGACCTGGAAATTACATTTCCTGAAATTCAGTCTGTCTACATCCTCTGTTTTGCTACTCCAAACACCAATCTGAGACCATCATCTTCATTCTGGTAGCGAAATTCTGAAATAGATTAGTTGGCGAAAATGGGAGATCAAACTTACATCTTCCATAGCTGTTTGTGATTCTATTACTGTATTCAGCTGTCTCCTGTGCATTTAACAGTGGAATTCCCAGTTGATTCATAATTTTACCGCCCTTCCTTTATATTTAACTGAAGGCTGTTTTGACTTTTCTATTTCCTGGGTCACTCCTTCCGCCAATTATTTATCTCTTTTTCGATTTCTTCACATTTCATGCCGCCATTCCACTTTAGCTTTCATGAATTTCCTGTTTATTTCATTCCTAAATGACTTGTATTACCTTATTCCTGATTTTGCCTGCACGTTTCTGTACTTCCTCCTTTCGTCAGCCAGCTGAAGTATTTCTTCTGTTACCTTATTTCTGTTTCCTCTCAATTACCTTCTTTTTAGCTATGTTTCTCTTTCCAAATTGTGTAGTCCTTCTTTTTATAAATGTCCATTCCTCCTCAATTTAATTTCCTTCTGAGCTATTCATCGGCGCTGTAATTATAGCCTCAGAGATCTTCAACCATCTATCTTTATTCATGAGTATTTCTGTATCCCACTTCTTACCGCATTATTTCTTCCTGCCAAATTATTAAACTTCAGTCTACTCTCCGTCATTACTAAATTGTGATCTGAGTCTACATCAGCTTCTGCGTGTACCTGATTCTAGTAGTGGATTCCATATCTCTTTTGATTTCGGAATCTCTGCCTGACCATGATGTCATCTAACTGGACTTTTCCCATATTTCCGAGTCTTTTCCTAGTACAGGCCTACCCCTACCACTTGTAAATACTGAACAGAGCATTCGCTACTACTACCTGAAATCTACTGAAGAGCTCAATTAGTATTTGTCCTCTCTCATTGTTACTGCCAAGCCCATATTGTCCTTTAACATTTTCTTCTACTCCCTCCCCTACAACCGAATTCCAGTTCCTCATGACTATTTTGTTTCCCCTCCCCCTCCATACTGAATTACCCGTTCAGTACCCTCATATATGTTCTCCATATCTTCATATTCTGCTTGAAACATCGGCAAGTATACACGAACTATTGTTGTAGGTGTTGGTTTGCTGTCGATTCTGATGAGGAAAACCAATATTTTAGGCACACTCTTTGGTTTGTTTACGTCCGTAGGACACCTTTGGGTTGAGGTCTGAGGTAAAGTTTGTATAGTTGTTTGTAATCAACAGGACTGGAAATCATGAACGATGTATTCCAAATTGCATTGCGTATCAGGATTAAATATATGTATGCTAATATCTAGAAGTAATGGTTTACATTGTAGCTAATGACGTAAAGAATTCCTGATAACCCCAACCATTCAGTGTTTAGCGTCTTCCCTTTTTATGTACCACGCACTTCGTTCCATTACCTGATTCACTATTCCTTGATACTTCAGTTCATGTACTGTCAATCGATTCCTTCTATGTGTTTCATCACTTCGATTCAGCACCTGTTCATTAAATACTCGATGTACCCATCTTCAGCGTTATTCACTACAGGCTGCTGCCCCTCTTGGGAACCCCATGTTGGTCTGGCTCCTGCATAGACGCCTCTTCCATGTTGTTGCATCTACACTATGACTGTCTGCATCACTGAATTACGCACGCCACCCCACGGCGGTCTTTTCGCTAAACAATGCAGGTGGAGGCGGGATTGGATTAATTTGGTTTACAACGTCGAATATTTTACTTAGTGCACAAATGGCATGGGGTACGACAGTTTCTCTGGCTCTCCCTTGCACTGATAATCTCCAGGTAAGATTTGCTACTCTGATATCTATATGACTACTTAATCCCATTAATATTCCCCTTATTCTTTGGCATTTTCTTGTTATATAAATTTGTTGAATTATGCATATGTATTTGTAGATGTACAGTTAAAACTTAATGAAGCGGGTACCAATAGGTGTGGCTATTCGAAACACAGCAAATTTATTTTAGATTGTTTGCATGAAGACCATGATGACACGTGCAACAAAAAGTTCAAATGGCTCTGAGCACTATGGGACTCAACTTCTGAGGTCATTAGTCCCCTAGAACTTAGAACTAGTTAAACCTAACTAACCTAAGGACATCACAAACATCCATGCCCGAGGCAGGATTCGAACCTGCGACCGTAGAGGTCTTGCGGTTCCAGACTGCAGCGCCTTTAACCGCACGGCCACTTCGGCCGGCCCACGTGCAACATATAAGAGACAGACCATGTCACGCCATACATTTAGAAGCGTATGTGGAGTAACCGAAGCTTCAGAAATGGGCGAATAGTCTTCGGCAAATGTGGCATATACACAAGGTATTTCGCATAACCCCACGAAAAGAAATCTTTGGGTGTCAGGCCCAGAGGTCTAGGTGGCAGAGAACACAGTGCCTCCATGGCAAGGACGACGGATTCAACGTATTGGGGGCTGCTGATTCAAAAGCGTGCACCGGCTTCCGATCCGGTGCTCTTGCACAACGATGGAAATTCTGAATTATTTAATTTTTCGTTTTCTGTACTGCTTATCGACGTACCGGTAAGAGTCGACTGCAGCCACGTGTCACCACTACAGTGATTTTGTGTTTGTCCGTACGCCGGGCCCCCTACTGTGTGGACTCGGCCCGTGTCGCTCGCTGGCCCCACTCGCCCTGTGTTGTCGTGACGCCCACAGCCGGGCTGTCGGAAGTGGGAAGCGGCTCAGACCGCAAACGGGATGTTAGCTGCCCGCTGACCGCTAACCGCATGCAATCGCAGTGAAGACATGACGCACTTCCCACACACACACACACACACACACACACACACACACACACACACACGTAAACGCGTCGAGTATTCCTGGCGCACACCCGCAATGGTCCACTTACGCAAATACGACTTGGAGGCGAGCAATCGCGATCCTGCGTTAGAAGCTTCCCGCAGATCGAGAGATTTATACCAAATACATTAATAAGCGACGGTACTAATCTCCTATTGCACACAGAACAGGTCACTATTCAAGAAGAAAGGAAAAAAAGCATGGGAAACTTAAAACAACGGAATATCACCAAGATTGGCAATGTGTTATAAAAACTCAAAATTTTGCGCGGACTTTAATGTGAGATGCTTTTAATAGTTTCCACAACGGAGCTTTGCCTACACATCTGGTAGAAAAACCCAAAGAGATTCTAGTCGTATGTAAAGTACATCAGAGGCAAGACACAATCGGTGCCATCTCAATATGATGACAGTGGTTATGTTACTGATCAAAGTGCCGCTAAAGCGGAGTCACGAAGTGCGGTAAATATTACAAAATTCGGTCAATAACAGCAGCCGACTTCAGTAAGTTAGAAGTGGATATCCTCGATGTAGATGAGCAACTTAAACCACTTAATAAAGGCAACTTTTCCGGCCGAATTGTATACCAGTCACGTCCCCTACGAGTATGGTGGTATATATTTAGAAATCATCTACAACCACTAACTCGACAAAATATCAGCCCCTAATGAATGGAAAGTTCGACACGTCACACCAACAGTCACGAAAGCAAACAGGAGTAATTCCCTGAATTATTGCCCCATACCAGTAACGTCGATCTGCAGTAAGATTTGGAACATTCACTGGGCTCGAACATTACGAATTGTCTCGAAGAAAACGGTCTATTGAGATATACTCACCACCAATTCAGTAAATATCGTTCTTCTGAGGCACACCTAGCTTTCATAGTAGCGAGTGCTATCGACAACGGACTTTGAACTGGGTCTTTTTTTTGATTTCCAGAAGGCTTTTGATACCATTTCTCAGAAACGGCTTGTAATCATTTTGTAAACCCATTGAATTTTGTCCTAGTTGTGCGACTGGATCCGTCATTTCCTGGCGGAAGGGTCACTGGGCGTACTAACTGACGGAAAGTCATCGAATAAAACAGAAATGGCATTAGGGGTACGAAAGGGAAGGGTTATAAACCGTCTGCTGTCCCTAATCTGTATAAACTATTTAGGAGACAATTTTAACAGTTTTGTCAGAGTGTTTGCACATTATTCTGCCGTTAACCCTCTAGTAAAGTTGTCATAAGATAAAAACCAATCGCCAAATGCCAATTTATTTAGCCAACAGTGACAACTGACTCCTAACAATGCACAGAGGTAGGTCATGCACATGAATACGAAAAGAAATCCTTTACGTACCGGATACGTAAGAAATCACACAAAATATAAAAACTGTCAGTTCAATTAAATACCTAGGGATTACAGTTACGAACTATTCGAATTTGAACGATATTACAGAAAATGTTGTCGGAAAAGGAACCAAAGACTGCGTTTCGCTGGAGTCCCTAATCTTGTTAGTATTGTTATTTAATCTACATTCTAACTTATATTTCTAATACCCAGTGTCAAATTGTAAGTGCTGTTACTGTTGATGAGATTTGATACACCTGCCTGCCTGATCCTGGAGCGCGGCGGATCTCGGTCGTAACGGCGGCCGGCCATTCCGCGTCCGGCGGTATTGGGTAGGTGCCCCTCAGCCTTTGTTGGTTTGTTTGTTGACTATTTTGGTCCCTAATAAATTCCCTCATAATCTTGCGTGATACCTCGTTTGACAAACTATTTAGGCTATGATAGGGGTCAGCACGTCGTATCATGGAAAAGATGTCACCAAACTGTACCCCCATGACTTCCCTGGTCTTTTTGATCTTTCCTTTGTTTATCCAGTACCGTGCTGCCTGCTCCTGTATATTGATGTCTAATGGATACAGCCCCATTAACACCAACAACGTCCCCCCCCCCCTCCCCAGGAGGAGTTCGATATGCCCCAACAGAGCGTAACAGCATATTCCTCTGCACCCTTCTCACGGTCATGGCAGGCCTCATGAGCCTGTGTGCCCAGACCCCACACCCGTATCCTACTATTGATGTTGAAATACTATTGTGATAGAGTTTAATGAGACTGGGTTTCAGATGGAATCTTTTATGACCTATGTTGGTGAGACTGTTTAAAACTTGTAGGGCTCATTGAGATATGGTGTCTATATCTGATGTATAATTACACTTTTCATCAATTACAACCCCTAGATATCTGGCCTTGCGGCGCCGAAGAAGTGATTCTTTCACTCTAACGGTTGGATTTCTAATCAGGCTACCTTTCAGCAATAGATACGTGGATCTGTGTGGTACAATCCTTATTTTCGCTTCGTGGCACCATTCTAAAAGTGATGTTATTGTTTTTTCCACTTTCGGTTCTAGGTCTTCATGGCTATGGCCACCAACCAGCAGGAGGTCATCTGCGTAGGCTGTCACGTCTAGTACGTCCTAGGTGAGATATAATTTCTCTAGCAGCGGTTCTATATTTACATTCCAAGAGAGTGTCCCCAGAACAGATCCATGGGCAACCCTTCGTGATGGTTTTACTTATTTTCCCGCTAGGCGATGATAACCAAACCTCCCTGTCCTCTTAACAGTTCCTCAGAGAGCCACAGCAGGGCCCTGAGCACTCCTCCTCACACGAGGGGGAGAAGAGCGAGGGCCACCACAGGTTGTTGAAGGTGCCACTGATGTCTACCAAGATGCCTGTCACATACTCGCGTGGGGCTGAGCTGCAGACTTCAGCCGCCAGGGCAGTTGCGTCAGACACTGATTGCCCCAGCCAAAAGCTAAACTGCCTGTTACTCATCCCGCGCAGTATCCTGTGTATCGCCAGACTGTCAGCCAAAAACTTCTCTATTAATTTCCCCAGGATATCTAGGAGACATATCGGCCTGTAGGAATTGGCTTCCTTATGGTCCTTATCTTTTCCTTTCTTTATAATTACCAAATTTGCCCTTTTCCCAATTTTCGGAAATTTACCAAGCCTTAGGCATTCATTGAAGAGCCCTGTCAGAGGTCCTATTAGCTGAGGGGCGAGGAATTGTACAACCTCTGCTACTATGCCATCTGGCTTTGGGGCCTTCCCCCTTCTGAAAGATTTAGTTTGTACTTCCTTCTAAAAGGGATACACCATGGTGTTGTTGCTCTACTCTACATGATGTTCCCTACAGATATGGCATTGAATCTCATTGTCCTCATTCTTCTCATCATCTGGTAACGGAATCTGTAGAACGACCTCGGCAGACTCCTGCCAGGACTCTGTCATTTGGTCGCCATCTCTGATTGTCGAGAGAACATTGAGAGATCTTATTTTTTCTCTCTGACCAACTTATAGGGGTCTTCCCTACGAGCAGTGGCCAGTTGGTACAGCACATATCTGCAGCCAGAACTGTTTTTCTTGCCAGATGACACATTGCATGGTAATACTTCCTCGTCTGTCTCACAGACTGGCGCATACGTTGTAGTTCGGCAGTCCATGGTGATGGGGAGGCTGCAATGGCTCTCCTCCTGGGTGGTACAGCAGCTTTCACCGCTCTAACTACAGACCCCACCATCTTTTCAGCATACCTATCAACGTCTACATCACCCTCAGGCAACGGATGAATGTCACACCCCTGAGCTAGGCATTACCAATATGTCGTTCGTAGGATATTAAAGCGTTTTCTGGTGAATTACAATCACATTTCCTGGTGTCTGTGCATGTTTCAGAGTGTTTTTGATACTGTCTGACGACATTTTTGGACTACGCGTTGCGTGGCGTTTCTTGCTGGCACTTTGACACCATTAAAGTTTTCGACAAACAACTGACCAGACCATTCCACCGCCTATTTTGTCACGTAACTTTCCACAACGGACACCAGCTGCTCTTCTGTGAGCACCGTCGTCTCCTTTGCGCTGCTCCACTCGCACTGACCCAGCTCGCACTGCGCTCTTAACTGGTCTGGATCGCGTGGCCGGCATATACGTCACAGGGTGTTGTTATGTGCACACGTTCACGTCCAATCGTATCCATTCGTCCGCGCCGTTTTTATTTGTCCCTGCCTGTATATTGCTGGGTTTGATCGCATTTCACGTATGATGCCCAGACTGGAATGGAATGGCGTTAACTAGCGGCTTGAGGATGAAGTGAGATGGAACAGCTAAAAGTGACTGAGAGATGGACGTACTGAGACTGCAGTTTTATGTCGATTTCTTCCCCCAGGTTCCAGTTCTGGAGGTCGCCCCGTATTACTGTGTCTGCCCCCACCCCAAGCCACAGATTTATTACATGCCGTACTTTCCCTATTATGTGAGGCATTATTGACAAAATTCGTTGCAAGAGTCTGATGAGAAAGATAACTTTAAAGGTGAGAGTGAATATTATTAGTTTTTTTTGTTTTTAATTTACCATCAGATCAAGGGCAGTACTGATATTGGATAACATAAATGAAACAAATTTACCTCTGTTTTACTTAATGACTGGAACTAACTTGCATCCTCATGCGCTACCTCTAGTGTGACAGTATTGTGGTGCTGTTTTCCAGCAGGACAATGCTCGCCCACATATTGCACGTCTCTCTGTGAACGGGCAGTGTCGTGTTGAAGTATTCCCTGACCCTGACGGAATGTGTGTGGGGCAGCCTTGGACGCCGGCTTCGTCCCAGTGTCAGCATCAACAGCTGTGCACCTGCTGGCCCCAGGTGGGGACAGAGCGACTCCATGATACTCATCCCAGCAGAGGCGGTGGAACGTCACACTGATAACTGGGCTCATACGCCCACATCCCTGTAAATTTGACTCGATCTTGCAATTACGGAAGTTACACCGATTATCTCCCTCTACCGCTGAAGTTTCAATTCGTTTTCTCCTCCCCTTCTCGGCATTTAATGTTTTTGTGTCAGGTAGTGTATTTTATTATAATTGTCATTATTAAAAGTGCAGGCTTCTGTGGCACATTAAAAGTGAGCACAGATACGGCGTGATGCTAATAGCAAGTAATATATCCATGGCTGTGGAGGGGGCTAGAGACAGTAGTAAGGTACGACCTTTAGAACTGCAACCTGGGGGATGTAATAGATATAAATTTGTTGTGGGAAAGACAAGGAATAGCGCAAGTTATCGCCTTATTTATTTAACTATCAAGAAACTGGGCATGGTGTATTTTAAAGTACTAATTAGACCTTAAGCCTTAGATATAATTGATTTGCATATTCAGGAAAACTTAGTAAGGTTAGCGACAAGTGGTGACATCTACAACTGCATCTACAGCTATACTGCAGAGGCCGGCTTGCGCTGTGTGGCGGAGGGTACTTTGCGCAACGCTGTCACCTCCCCCTTTTCTGTTCCAGCCGCGTATGGTTCGCAGGAAGAGCGACCACTAGTTACCCTCCTTCTGTGTTAAGATCTCTCTACTTTTACCTTCGTGGTCTTTTCGCGAGATGTATGTAGGAGGAAACAGTACGTTGGCTTCCAGCGAGTCACGCTCTGGCGTCTCCCTCACCCGAAAACTGTTTTGTGTGCTGTTCCACTTCAAATCACTCCATAAACATAACTCCTAGATATATTACGGAAATAACTGCTTCCGGTGATTGTTTCGCGCTCATGTCGTCATACAATAAAGAGTCTTTCTGTTTACGTATTGCCAGTACACTACATTCGTTTACGTTGAGCGTCAGCTGCCACTCCCTGCACCAGACGTCGATCCTCTCCAGGTCTTCCAGCATTTCGCAGTAATTGTTTGAATTCGCGACTTCTCTGTATACAACAGCATCATCCTTGGAAATCTCATGGAGATTCTGACGTTATCTACTAGGTCATTTATGTGATAAAAAATAAGTTATTTAGCACTCTTTTGGACCATACTCGAAATTACTTTAACGTCTGATGATTTCTCTGCGTTTAGAGTGTCATGTTGTGTTCTGTTTGCTAGAAACTCTTCAGTCCAGACACACAGTTGGTCTGATAGTCTGTACGAACGTAAAGCGTGGTTATAATTACAGTGTAATTACTCGTAGAGGTCCAGTGTGGGCTGTAATTACCGTATGGTCACGAAAGTTGGTAGACATTCTAATGCCTTAACACAGAAATGATTTACGCTGGCAAAAAAAAAGTAGTTCTAGTTTTGGCCATCAGGTGCAGCTCTGGTGCTGTGAATGCTAGAAAGAAGGATAGAAGTTTTGCTTTTAGTTTCCTTAGGGCCAGCAGCATAATGAATGTCTGATAACGACATGATTATTAGAGCAGATGCACCGAATAGCTGCTTATAATCAGTAATCTTTATTTACGATAGACTGTTTCGGCTCTGTCGCATTTTCAATTGCGTCTAGATTAACGTGACGTCCATATTGCGTCGTTAGTGAACTGTCTTAACTGCAACAGTTTTAATATGATAATAAATGATGTCAACATGATGAAAATAAAATGTTAATCGAGATGACAGTGGTTTGACATTTCCAATCTTACGCTTACATATTAGCCTCACACAAACAATGTAAAGCTGATTCGCACCGGGTGGGCAAAATCGGAATTCCGGAGGCAGCGTTAAGCAGATCTTTCATGGGTTCAACGACTTGAGTTGTTGTCCCATCTTGCATGAAAAGAGTGGTTTCCGCATATCTGCCAAATTTCGCTGCCATGGAATAATTACAGCCAGTACTCGCCTCCATGAGCAGATGCACGTCAATTATAATCGCCTGGGATATTAATTTCTACTGACACCCACTGTGCGGAACTGTGGTGCTGGAGCCAAGTGTGAAGTTTACAGGTTGTAATAAAACTCGCGAAATTATTCATCTTCGGCAATTTCGGCACTAATCGTCAAACCAAAACGTCAAGAAAAGCTGTTACGATGTTTGTAATTATAATATATACTCTGAAACCATAAAAATTAAGTGATATGCATTACAAATTCATTCTATTATATCAAAAAACAGTCGACCCACAATATCCGTGCAGTACCCAAATGGCGAAAAATGCAAACATTTATAGAACACGCACGTGTATATAACTTCATATGGTACTGATTATATATAACATAGAAATAAAAAATCACATTGGCAAGAAAAAACTAAATTAAGTATTTCACTTGTAATGCTGTAGTATTGTGTTACATACTGTGGTGTTGCGTCACAAGTGGCACGTGTTCTTCCAGCAGCAAAACGCTCGATCACTCATTGAACATGTCACACAGCTCCAACCTTCCGCCGATTATTCAGTTTCCTGGACAATGTACAAAACGTAGAGGGGACACCACAAGCAAACGTAACCCAAAACAAGCCTTATCGTCTGTTGAGGGATCCTTATGGTGCAGGATGAAACAAAGCCCATTCTGTTTGCCCCTCCACTACGTCGCTGGAACGTGTGCTTCCAACAAGACAACGCGACTGTAATCACTGCTTTCCACGCTCTGCTCTCGTGTTCATTACATACCCGACCAAGTCTGAGTACCGTCCTGTGCGAAATCACAACCTAAAATTGCGCCAGACTAATGTTGAAATGATACAGTAGTGTGCTGTATACGTCCTGTCGATTCCGATGAAGATTCTGCAACACGTTTACTTTCAGCAAGACGACGCGCTTTTACTAACATACTGTGTGAAACTGACTCTCCCTCCCACAAATTCCTAAGATTTTATGGCACAGAGATAAAAGATCAGTCTTTGGAATCAAATAGTCAGCACCTCTTAATATAAAATGTATACGTACTGATTGTTGATGAGATGGCAGGAAACTTACTGAGTGTATCTGTAACCGACAGTCACATATCGTGGTTGTTGAGGTAAAACGGAAGTTAGCAGGAGCATCCAGCCAGCCCTGTTGCCGTTGGTACATTATCAGCTTTACCTCATCTCCCATACTCTGTCGCAGTGATACAGCCGACGTAATGCTCATTCTGTCCCACCCTGAAGACATGCAAGACCACTTTAATATACCATGCTGTGCAGAACCGTAAGGTCAAACGAAGCTTGGTGTTTATTAAGGAGAGGCTGAATTGTGGAGAACATAAGAAGCGTTACCCTTTACTGACCCTGCCACACTGGTATCTACCAGCACGACAATGTGCTTCTCTCATAGGTCCAATCGTGCTGAAGTATCTCAGCAAACCTGGTTGTGACATCTAAGAGCTAATCCAGGTAGCGTGTCTTGTTCAGTTGTGGCCACAACCCATGAAGCTTGTTCAGGACACCCTGAAGAGAGCAGGATACATCAGACCTGTTCCGACTCCATTCCTACAAAACCAACTGATTTAATCCTTAAACGGGACGACACCCACCTACTCAGTTATTGTGTTACACAGATACGTTCAGCAAGGAGTTTACCTGACCCAGACATACTGATATATTGGCGTTTCATGCTGACAGAATCATAAGCCAAAATAACCAGTGGTGTTTGGTCGGGAATCACAGAATTCGCAAGGTAGCAAACAATCACTAATGATTGATCAATGAATAATACAGCATGGTCAATGGTACTTGGTAACAACCTTAACGAACGTATCTACTGTTTCTTTGCCATATTTACCGAGTGTGTGTAACTGAATAGATACCATTGTACGCACATTAATCTCTCTTACTTCGTTCTCGAGGTTCCTTCTTGAGACATGCAATAGTTTCAACGTAAATGTAGCACATTCTGCCTCGAATTCCTTTTCTGTAAATTTACCTAATTGAATTTCACGCCAGCCGCTGTGGCCGAGCTATTCTAGCCGCTTCAGTCCCGAACCGCGGTGCTGCTACGGTCGCAGGTTCGAATCCTGTCTCGGGCATGGATGTGTGTGATGTCCTTAAGTTGGTTAGGCTTAAATAGTTCTCAGTCTAGGGGACTGATGACCTCAGATGTTGTCCCATAGCGCTGAGAGCCATTTGAAACATTTTTTTGAGAATTTCACGAGAACAACTTCGTCCTTCTTCCAAACACTGCGGTTTCAATTCCACAACCACCTCTGTTACTTCTGCGTATGCTCAGTCCTAGCACTCTTTCTGATTTTGCTCCATACCCGCTGTCATGCCGACTTGACCAGGTCTCCAGGTGCTGCAGCAGAAGTCTACATCTACATCTACATTTACATGGATACTCTGCAAATCCCATTTAAGTGCCTGTCAGAGGGTTCATGGAACCACCTTCACAACTCTCTGTTATTTCAATCAAGTATTGTGCGTGGAAAAAACAGCGCTTATATATTTCCGTGCGACCTCTGATTTCCCTCATTTTATTATGGTGATCGTTTCTTCATCTGTAGGTCGGCGTACACATCCAGGTTCAGGTTCTTCATGTCGTTCAAAATCAGCATATCTATACATTGAAACGTCGTGCATTTCTGTATCATCCTCATTACATATCTGAATTGTTACGTTATACACTGAAGAGCCAAAGAAACTGCTACACCGGCCTAATATCATGTAGGGCCCCCGTGAGCTCACAGAAGTGCCGCAACAAGACTCATGTCTGAATGAGTTCTGGGGGAAATAACACAATGAATCCTGCAGGGCTGTCCATAAATCTGTGAGAGTACGAGCGGCTGGAGATCTCTTCTGAACAGCACGTTGCAAGGCACACCACATATGCTCAATAATGTTCGTGAGATTTTTGGGCCAGCGAAGGTGTTTAAACTCAGAAGAGTGGTCCTGGAGCCACTCTGTAGCAATTGTGGACGTGTATGGTGTCGCATTGTCCTGCTGGACTTGTCCAAATCCGTCGGAATGCACAATGGATGCAGGTCATCAGACAGGATTCTTACTTACTTGTCACCTGTCAGAGTCGAATCTAGACGTATCAGGGGTCTCATATCAGCCAAAAACGGCACACACCGAACACCATCACAGAGACTCTACCAGCATGAACAGCCCCTGCTGACATGCAGAGTCCTCGGATTCATGAGGTTGCTTCTATAACCGTACACGTCCATCCGCTCGATACGACTCTTACCTTTCATTTTCTTTGGTTGATAATACTAAGTTTATGACACTAGTTAAGTCATTAGATGCGAGGTCTTCGGCTTCCTGGAGGACCCTGACAAATATACTTAAATTAAGGACGTTTATAGCAACATACTGGCTGAAACAAAATATCAGCACAACGAAAAACCAGACAATGTGGGATATTTCACGTTTTTATTCACTTGATAGCTAGTTACGAGCCAGGACCCATTATCTTCCTTTTACGAGTTGCCACCCGCACAGGATAGATGCGTTGCTTATAGCGACTATGAGGCAATAGAGCGACTGCTATCAGGTACGTAGGTTGTTCTTGAACGTTAGCCAGATTATATGAAAAACAGTTAGAACCAGAGGCGATTCTGATCGGCACGCGTGAGAGGAATCAGGCATCACATCTGGATAAAGAGGGAGGACATCCTGGCCACCAGTCGGCTTAATGGCAGTAACAGGAGGAGGTCGTTAAGAGGTCATTGGAAAGGGTGACTTAAATGGAACAGACAAATGTAGATGCGTTTCAGTTTTTCTTTTGTTAATCATTACACCAGAAATCCCAACGACTTCCCCACGCCTGTATGTTTCTGGAAGATGCTAGGACACACACCAGCTATCTCAACTTCCTTTTTCGCACCATCGATCCCACCAGTAGAGCAGGAGTCAGCACTACAGTATATAACAACCAACAGACTCTCTTCAGGGAGCGCTGTGTGAGGAGTAGATGTACCCAACTCCTCTCTGTTCTGTATACGACATCTCTTGTGTTGCACTGCGGACACAGCCAGTCTGCTAACTACAGTTTCACGACCCTGCAACGAAGTTCAGACTGAAAAGTCAGGAGCAGGTAGATGTGCATTCATCTGTTGCTCCATTCCACCTGGCCAAGACGCGGCAACAATCTCGTGGGCAGTAGAAACGAGATCAGCTAACACCAATTTCGACACTGTTCCAAGGAGGACTTCAACACAAATATCCTCCACCAGCAATTAGATCAGAGGTGGCCACTTTAGGTGATGAGAAAGAACGTCGCTACTTCCTCATTATATGTTGTATGAATGCGGTACTCACAAAACTGTAGATGGGAAGGAGTGTTGTTCTTTACTACCATCTCCACTGAACGGATCCTACTGTAACTCTGTGAAGGGTATTGAGTGGACTAGCGTTCACATCGTATACCCCTCACATCACTCTAAGAGACCAAAGTAAACTGTTGTTACACACGAGGACACGAAAACGCTGAGAGAAAGCTGTCCAGGTATGCACATTCTGTGGTGAGGCAGTAAACTGGCGACCCTCCCACCTGGTGCTCGATGCGGAACTACCCTTGGACCACGGCTGCAGAAATATCATAGAAGAATCTATACCTTATGACGTCGTATTTGCAAATCAGATTTCTCTGGTCAATGTGTTGCATTGAAACTGTTCACGAATTTCTGAGTGACTAATTACGCAACTCTATAGAATGAGGCAGCCGAATGCTTTGGTAACAAATTTCTCTGAACATTATTCGACAGTAGTCATTCATTTGATGTTCACAGGGGGCGTTCATAGAAAATACCAGCTCTGGAAAATGAGACAAGTCAATTCCCAGGTTTGGAGGTGTGGAGTGCAGTAGAAGGATGCAATTCTCATGTTTGGTCAGTAAGTAGCTACAAAAGTATTCTTCTGTTGTACGCTTTTCTTGTATGATTTTTACGTGTAGTTTTCACGTTTCTTTACAGCCGAGGTATACCCCTGTGTATTTTAGTGAGTTAGTAATTTGATGGTTCCATCAGTCAGTAGTTATGAAGATGAAAAGTGGATGTTTGTCTTATACTATTGCCTGGGTCTTGGAATGGCTAGATTCAAGGTGTGTCTGGTGCACATGGCTGAGGTGGGGCGGTCAACACATTGGAGGGAATGGATGTCTGAATCCGGCGGATCCTAACGTTTCCATAAACAATACCTCTTGTTGTCAATAAGAGTGGCTTCACTTGGAACTTCTCCTCTACCCACTATGTTCTGCAACTTATCCACTAACTCAATAAGAGCAAATTTGTCGTCTTGGCAGCTCTTAACCTTTAGACTACGTCTGTGTGTGTGAGTGTGTGTATTTACAGGGTGATGGACTGGTACCTGTACCAGTGGTATAGACAGAACACTACCGCCTGTTACTGCTCTCACCCAGCGCGATGTATTAATTTTCATCGCTACAGTAGTCATTACATTATCACACAATGGGTAAATAGTTCTTTATTTCTTTCTTTGTCACTGTGTTGTGTTTCTATCGAACTGCAGATGGTACACCGCTTTACTGTCTGCTGTTCTCATCTGAGAGTGTGTGCTTGCGTTTAGTTTTTGGAGCGAACGTGGAACGCCACATTCACGTTCAGGAGAAAGTGGAACAGGAAGTACGAGCTAGTCGCACAGGGAAAGAAATGAAAAAATGTAAAGCTTCAGTCACAAAGAAACACAGGAATAAATTCCAGTGTCCTACCAACTATTTAATTGACATTCAAATACTTATGTAACGATATGGAGCGTAAAATCTTGTCCACTAGCGTAAATTAAGGTGCCTTTCTTCAAGACCAGACCATGATTTCCATATGTCGTCAACCATATGTCTGCAACCCCTTGCACTCGTACTTAGACTAAATATATTCCCCTACAGGTGAGACATGTTAATTGACAATCAATTGCCCGGTATTGGCGGATAAATGCAATACTGCAGTTCCTATGTTGTTCATAAATACGATGGAATGTTTCCTCGGACATGCATGCGTCCGTATTTGCATGCATGTCCGAAAGGACATTACAGTGTACTTCTGAAGAACACAGGTAGAGCAGTATAATACTGGCCCACGAAAAGCTCTCGTGCGAAACAAAAATATTGACCAATATTTTAGTCACACTCTTTAGTTTGTTTACGTCCGTAGGACATGTTTGAGTTGTGGTCCGAGGGAAAGTCTGTATAGTTCTTTGTCATCAGCAGGGCCGGAAATTATGAACAATGTGTCGCAAATTGACTTGCGCACCAGGATGTAACGTATGGATGCTAATATCTGTATGTAATGCTTTCAGGTGTACTTAGTGACGTAAGGAATTTCTGATACCTCCAACCATTCATTGCTTGCTTTTCCGATTTTTTTGCACTACCTCTCACTTCCTTCGGTTACCTATTTAACGATTCCTTGATATCTGAGGATGTATCCTGTCAATCGATTCCTTCTATTAGTCAGACAGTGGCTCTATTGTTTCCTATCAGTTCGATCCTGTACCTCTTCATTATATATTCTATTTCACCATCTTATCTTCAGAATTATTCTGTATCACATTTCAGATTCTGCTACGATGGGAGCATGACACTTGTATTTCCTGCTTGCCATCATCCGCCCATAACACCAACGTATGGATGGTGTGGGGGCTAATGTTGCTGGGCCAGACCTTCTGACACTCATCTGGACTGGTCCCCTCTAACTAAAGAACAGGCTGCCCTCCTCTTCGTGAACCATATGTTGGTCTGGCTGCTGTATAGACGCCCCTTCCACGTTGTTGCATCTGCAGTATGGCTGTCTGCATCACTGAGGCACGCAGACCACCCCAGTCTTGCATAGCCTTGCTGCTAAACAGTGGAGGTGGAGGTGGGAGTGGAGTATTGTAGTCTACGCTGTCCAATATTTTCCTTGGTTCGTAAATGACATGAGGATATCACAGGCTCTCTATATTGTCCCTTGCACTGATAATCGCCGGGTAAGATTGTCTAGACGTCTACTGAATCCTTTTAGTCTTCTGAGTCTTTCTTCATATTCTTATATAAAATTTATAAATTACGTATTTGTATTTCTAGGTATACAGATAAAACACAATGAAGCGATTACCGGTGGCTGTAGATATTCCGTACGGAGCAAATTTATTTTAGATTCTTTATAGGTATTTTGTGTGAAACCCTTGTCGACACAGACAGTATTTAAGCGAGAACATTTCGTATCATAGATTTAGATGCGTCTGTGGATGAATTGTCGCATCAGAAATGAGCGATTTGTGTTGTGGAATGGTTTTAGACATAGGTATTTCACATAACCCCTGGAAAAGAAATGAGTTGGTGTCAGGGCCAGAAGTCTAGCGGGCAGGGAACGCAGTGCCGTCATGGCAAGGACGACGGATTCAACGTTTTGGGAGGTGCTGATTCTAAAGTGTGCAGCGGCTTTCGATTCGCCACTCTTGCATAGCGATGGAAATTCTGAAGTTAATTTTACATTCTCTGTAATGCTTATCAATGTACTGGTAAGTGTTAGCTGCAGACATGTGTCACCGCTGTAGTGATTTTGGGTTGGCCCGTACGGTGGGCCCCAAACTGTACGGTCCCGGTCCGTGTCGCTGGCCGCCCACGCCCTGCATTATAACGCCCACAGCCGCGCTGTCGCAACCGGGACTCAGTTTGGAGCACAAACTGGATTTCAGCTGACCGCAGACCGCTAGCCGCCTGCGGTCACAGCTGGGATATGACGCCAGCACTCTTGCCTGCTCTTCCCACACACACGCACGTAAGAAGCTGGAGTATTCCTGGCGCACATCCGCAACGATCTCGTTATGCAAATATGCGTTCCTGCGTCATTGGCTTCCCACTAAAGGATAAACATGTCTTTAAAAGGCAAGTGCGTTTAAACTGTACGGAGACCTGTGTGTAGCACATCCTGACACTTAACACTAGCTTTAAAATGGTTATGAATATTCCTAGCCAGGTTTGGAAAGTCATTTACCAGCTTCACTGACACATATGTGAAAATATGAAATATGCATTTGAGTATAATTAGTCCAGGACATTGTTCAGTTAAGCTTGATCGCATCATATAATTGCAATCAGCACAAGTAAATCTTATAAGATTGTTTTGAGAAACATTGTACTCAGAAAATCGAAGCATTATATTATTATAAAGATTTTTACTTGTTGCACCTTATTATATTCTCCATGTTTTAAAATTTCACAAAGGTTCTGAAATTTACTGTCAGTTTTATTTGTGTCCTTATCAAAATATCAAACCAGAACACACGAGGTTTTAACATATTCTACGTCTGTTGACTCATCAGCGAGAACACTGAATTCAGTGTGTCTCAGTTATCTTGGAAATTCGTTCTGCGTTGTTATGGCTCTCTCCTATCACATTGTTTACGATCTGGAAACATTCAGTTCAACGCAGTTGAGTAGCATCTGAAATTTTAGAATCAGGGAAACAACTCTCGACTACGTCCTCCAGCTGATTTACTACAATCAAGAGAAGACTGTTCTGCCACGAATCCTGTCAAGTAAACATTGGATGATTGAACAGTGGAAACACGCTGTATGGAGTGACGAATCACGGTACAGAATGTGGCGATCCGATGGCAGGGTGTGGGTATGGCGTATGCCCGGTGAACGTCATAGGCCGGCGTGTGTAGTGCCAACAGTAAAATTCGGAGGCAGTAGTGTTATGGTGCGATCGTGTTTTCCATGAATGGGGCTTGCACGTCTTCTTCTTTTGCCTGGTACTATCATAGCACAGGCCTACATTAATCTTTTAAGCACGTTCTTGCTTCCCAATGTTGAAGAGCAATTCGGGGATGGTGATCTTTCAACACGATCGAGCACCTGTTCATAATGCACGGCCTTTGGCGGAGTGGTTGGACTAAAAAATCATCTCTGTAACGGACAGGCCTGCACAGATTCCTGACCTAACTCATATAAAACACCTCTGGGATGTTTTGGAGCCCGACTTCGTGCCAGGCCTCACCGACCAACATCGGTACCTCTCCTCAGTGCAGCACTCCGTGAAGAATGGGCTGCCATTGTCCAAGAAACGTTCCAGCGCCTGATTGAACGTATGCCTCCGAGAAGTGTCATCAAGGCTAAGTAAGGGCTAATACCATATTGAATTCCAGCATTACCGATGGAGGGTGCCACGAACTTGTGAATCATTTTCAGCCAGGTGTTCAGATAGTTTCTTAATGGAAAAAATAAAAGGTATTCATATGATGTGGGCTATAAACTGAAAGTATTAGCGTATACAGAAGAACATGGAAACAGAGCAGCTGAGTGGCAATTCGGCCGTTCGCCAATAGAAATGGTGGCCCCATCTTGGAGTGGGCTGTCTTCCATGGAACAGTCTGGGTCCTCTGGCCCAGCTCAATCAATCTTTGGCTAAAGATGGTTATGCTCGGGTATTTGGTGAACATTTGCAGCCATTCATGGACTTTACCTTCCCAAACAGCAATGCGTCATGTCACCAGGAGACAATTGTTCGCTACGGATTTGAAGAACAATCTGGACAGTTAGAGCGGATGAATTGGCCACCTTCACAGCCCGACAGGCGTCCCGCCCAACATTTATGGGACGAAATCACTTCGTGCACAAAATCCTGTGCTGGGAACACTTTCACCGTTACGGGCGGTTACAGAGACCCCATGGCTCAGTAGTTCTGCAGGGCCTTCCTACGTCCTGTTGAGTCCCGCCACGTCGACTCGTCGGACTACGCCAGGCAAGAGGAGGTCCGGCACGATATTAGGAGGTGCCCCATGACTTTTGTCACGTCAGTGTATTACTGTTACTAATGGTAGGTGGGAACCGACTGTTTAGCTGATTTACTTTCCGCTGGGCGACATTCCCTACATCTACACGTAATAATTACTGAGTAAGGCAGTGCATGGCGTAGGGAAAATCGTGTCTGTACTATTTATTTCCTTCCATATCCCATTCGCTTAAAAATGACTGTCCGTAAGCCACTATACGCAGACTAACCTCTCTCATCTTATCCTCATTCGACCAACGCGAGATACACAATGAGGTGGGATACCTCATTATACCGTGTGGGACCTCCTTTTGCCCAGTGTAGTACAGCAACTTAATGTGGCATGGCCTCAACAAGTCATCCCTCCAGAAATACTGAGGCATGCTGCCTCTAACAGCCTTCCATAATTGCAAAAGTGTTGCCAGTGCAGGATTTTGTGTATTAACTGACATCCCTATTATGTTCCATATGTGTACCATGGGTGGCAAGAGCATTCTCTCAAATTGTACACAACGTTCTTCAAACCAATCGGAACAGTTGTGACCTGGTGACATGGTGCATTGTCGTCCATACAAATTATGTCGATATTTGGGAACATGAAGTCCATGACTGGCTGCAAGTGGTGTCCAGGTAGCCAAACATAACCATTTCTAGTAAATCATCGGTTGAGTTGGACCAGAGGACCCAGTCCATTCTACCTAAAGACATTCCACACTATTATGGAGCCATTACCAGCTTGTGAAGTGCCTTGTTCACAAACTGGATCCAGGGCTTAGTGGGGTCTTTAACGCTAGTATCAGCTCTTACCGGCTGAATCAGGACTCTTCTGACCAGATCACGGTCTTTCAGTCATCTGCGGTCCCACCGATACGGTCACGAGCCCAGGAGAGGCGCTGCAGGCGATGTTGTGCTGTCAGCCATGAGCGGATATTATGAAAGGCTCTACAGGGAGCCAATCGAAATCGCTAAACACCCTAATAATTTCAATCGAAAGGAGGATGGCGTGAAATTAAACGGTATATGGATGCCGGTGTTAAAGAAGATGTGTACCACCGGTCCACTACTGGGTGATGGCAACGGCGATCGACGGCGACGGACAACAGCCAATTGCACAGACGTTTTCAAAACACGTGACGTCACGCCGCGGTGCGGGAGCGCGCGGACACGGAATTTAGCGGCAGTCAGTAGCGAGCCAGTGGGTGTGTTGGACCTTCCATCGAGCTACGGACCCCCTTGAAGATGCCTCCCGCAGTCGGAGACGAAACGTTGGGAATTCACACAGAATTCATCAACCGACCACGGCGTAACAGCCCGGATAATTATAATGGACAGTCTGGATGGTTGACTGATCTGGCCTTGCAACGCTAAGCAAAATGGCCTTGCTGTGCTGGTACTATGAACGGCTGAAAGCAAGGGGAAACTGCTGCTGTCATGTTTCCTGAGGGCATGCAGCTCTACTGTATGGTTAAATGATGATGGAGTCCTGTTGGGTAAAATATTCCAGAGGTAAAATAGTCCCCCATTTGGATCTCCAGGTGGTGTTACTCAGGAGGACGTTGTTATCAGGAGAAAGAAAACTGGCGTTCTATGGATCGGAGCGTGGCCAAGATAGATACAAAGTCCATGCCTACCACAGTAGTACAAGTTTATATGTCAACTAGCTCCGCAGATGACGAAGAAGTTTGATGAAATGTATGATGAGAAGCAGTGGTTGGGAAGAGAGTGAGACAGGGTTGTAGCCTATCCCCAATGTAATTCGATCTGTATATTGAGCAAGCAGTAAAGGAAACAAAAGAAAAATTCGTAGTAGGAATTAAAATGTACGGAGAAGAAACAAAAACTTTGCGGTTATCCGATGACATTTTAATTCTCTCAGAGACAGCGAAGGACTTGGAACAGCACTTGAACGGAATGGACAGTGTCTTGAAAGGGGGATATAAGATAGAAATCAACAAAAGCAAAACGAGGATAATGGAATATAGTCGAATTAAATCGGGTGATGCTGCGGGAATTAGATTAGGAAATGAGACGCTTAAATTAGTACATGAGATTCGCTATTTGGGGAACAAAATAACTGATGATGGTCGAAGTAGAGAGGATATAAAATGTAGAGTGGAAAGCGTTTCTGATGAAGAGAAATTTGTTGACATCGAGAATAGATTTAAGTGTCAGGACGTCGTTTCTGAAAGTATTTGTATGGAGTTTAGCCATGTATGGAAGTGAAACGTGGACGACAAATAGTTTAGATAAGAAGGGAATAGGAGATTTCGAAATGTGGTGCTACGGAAAAATGCTGAAGATTAGATGGGTAAATCACACAAATACTGAGGAAGTACTGAATAGAATTGGAGAGGAGAGAAAGTTGTGGCACAACTTGACTAGAAGAAGGGATCGGTTGGTAGGGCATATTTTAGTGCATCAAGGGATCAGAAATTTAGTATTGGAGGGCAGCGTGGAGGGTAGAAATCGTAGAGTGAGCCCAAGAGATAAATACACTAAACAGATTGAGGAGGATGTAGGTTGAAGTTGGTACTGGAAGATGAAGAACCTTGCACAGGATAAAGTAGCATGGAGACCTGCATCAAACGAATTAAGACCACAACAGCATTCAAGTTACGTAAATGTTTCCATCTCATGTAAATAAATCTTTTAATACCATGTGTGCATTTGCGTTGTAGAAAGAGGAGGCTGGGTACCCACAAAAACATCCTCCCTCTTGCTTCCTTGCAGTACACGGCTCTACACCGTTCAGCTGCTGTCCCATGACTTTTGGCGTCTCTGGCGGAATTACAGTGTCATATACAAATCATCAAGATTTTACTTCTGGTCGCTGAACTTTCATTTCCTCACTGATCTCCTCTTCCTACTCCTTTACGTTTGTTGCTCTGGATGTACAGACTGAATAGCATGAGGGTAGGCTACAACTCTGTTTCATTCTCTTCATCTCATTCGACTCTTAAAACGTCAGTATTGTTTCTGGTTTGTGTGTGATCTGTAGATAATTGAAAAGATGTTGTTACAGTCAGTATTGTTAAAAGCTACCTCTGAATCTATAACCGCTGTAAACTATGAAACCACATACGTAACACTGCTGTGTTTAAAGCTTCAAGGTGTGTGAGTATTTTACTATCTGTACTGGACTATCGCCTGGTGTGAAGCAATAGCGCGGAAGCTTCATCGTAGTCCGATCAAATAAATCAGAACCGTTCAATCGCCATTGACCACTAATAAGTAATGATGGTCAGATTTCAATGAAGATCTCGGAATAAAGGGACACCATTTTAGTTAGCAGAAAAACCGTCGCCCTATGTTCTCCGTGGAGCCAAGCGAATGCCATTAATGGCTACACAATCCATATATTGAAACTAGCGCAAACTACGACAGGCCGCCAATTTTAAGCACCACGAACAAAAAATCTGTCGTTCCTGGAGGACATGACCGTGACACCTTGTAACACCGACTCTAGCCTAGATAATAGCCTTAGTTCGTCTACGGAGAAGATCCACGAGTTCCTTCAGATGTGTCATATCCAGTAAGAACCCATTGTTGATGGTCAGATCCCTCAGATTAACAAAACAGTGGTGCTGTTGATTGCTAAGTTTCATCTGGTATAGTCCAGACATTACAGGTAGCCACTGGACTATAGCAGACGAAAAGTAGTAATCAACAGCTCCGCTGTGTAGGACCTGGTTCCTTAGTGGCCCACTCGAGAGGTGATAGGGTGCGAGAATGACTGCGAAACCAGGAATGTGTCTTGTGGATATGTACAATCTCTTGTGGGAAAACATGATTGGTCATAGCACACACATCATGAATACGTTGAAGTAAGCTTCCTTGTTTATATTGATGGTAACCTCCTCCACACAGCTCACTGGACCACCGGTACCCTCGACGCCACGCTTAGTTTGGGGAAATGGCGAGTGTTCAGCCAACACCACACGCACACCCAGTCACCTACTGTCCGGTTCATGTGCTGTTTGGCCCACTGCAGGCGTGCAGCATTATGAGCCGATGTCAGCTGTGACACTCTTAGAGGTATTCAACTCCGCACCTGCACTGCACACAGCTCCCTACGAAATGTACACTTGGGAACTGGTTGAGATAGACCTCAGTTCTCTGACAGGGGAATTTCATGTCAGATGTGAAAATTATTGTCATTGACAATCCGTGCTACTCATCTCTGGATATTTTTACGACTGTTCTTATGTCAGGAGTAACAGTTGTATGTAGGCTGTTTAGCTTTCTATGTTGGTAACGCCACGTAGCGCTCTGTATGAAAATCACTGACTGTGCTGTGTGCAGTTTGTGGCTGGTTTGCATTGTTGGTATATTTGCTATTGTAGTGTTGGGCAGTTGGATGTGAACCGCACGTAGCGTTGCGCAGTTGGAGGTGAGCCGCCAGCAGTGGTGGATGTGGGGAGAGAGATGGCAGAATTTTGTGAGCGGACCATCTGGGCATGTGTCCATCAGAAAGAGTAAATTTCTGATACTGCATATCATGAACTGATACATATATATATATATATATATATATATATATATATATATATATATATATATATGGTGTTACAAAAAGGTATGGCCAAACTTTCAGGAAAAAAATGGTTCAAATGGCTCTGAGCACTATGGGACTTAACTTCTGTGGTCATCAGTCACCTAGAACTTGTGTCCGGAAACGCTTAATTTCCGTGTTAGAGCTCATTTTAGTTTCGTCAGTATATACTGTACTTCCTCGATTCACCGGCAATTGGCCCAATTGAAGGTAGGTAATGTTGACTTCGGTGCTTGCGTTTACATGCGACTCATTGCTCTACAGTACTAGCATCAAGCAAATCAGTACGTAGCATCAACAGGTTAGTGTTCATCACGAACATGGTTTTGCAGTCAGTGCAATGTTTACAAATGCGGTGTTGGCAGATGCCCATTTCATGTATGGATTAGCACGGGGCAATAGCCGTGGCGCGGTACGTTTGTATCGAGACAGATTTCCAGAACGAAGGTGTCCCGACAGGAAGACGTTCGAAGCAATTGATCGGCGTCTTAGGGAGCACGGAACATTCCAGCCTATGACTCGCGACTGGGGAAGACCTAGAACGACGAGGACACCTGCAATGGACGAGGCAATTCTTCGTGCAGTTGACGATAACCCTAGTGTCAGCGTCAGAGAAGTTGCTGCTGTACAAGGTAACGTTGACCACGTCACTGCATGGAGAGTGCTAAGGGAGAACCAGTTGTTTCCGTACCGTGTACAGCGTGTGCAGGCACTATCAGCAGCTGATAGGTCTCCACGGGTACACTTCTGCGAATGGTTTATCCAACAATGTGTCAATCCTCATTTCAGTGCAAATGTTCTCTTTACGGATGCAGCTTCATTCCAACGTGATCAAATTGTAAATTTTCACAATCAACATGTGTGGGCTGACGAGAATCCGCACGCAATTGTGCAATCACGTCATCAACACAGATTTTCTGTGAACGTTTGGGCAGGCATTGTTGGTGATGTCTTGATTGGGCCCCATGTTCTTCCACCTATGCTCAATGAAGCACGTTATCATGATTTCATACGGGATACTCTACCTGTGCTGCTAGAACATGTGCCTTTACAAGTACGACACAACGTGTGGTTCATGCACGATGGAGCTCCTGCACATTTCAGTCGAAGTGCTCGTACGCTTCTCAACAACAGATTCGGTGACCGACGGATTGGTAGATGCGGACCAATTCCGTGGCCTCCACGCTCTCCTGACCTCAACCCTCTTGACTTTCTTTTATGGGAGCATTTGAAAGCTCTTGTCTACGCAACGCCGGTACCAAATGTAGAGACTCCTCGTGCTCGTATTGTGGACGGCTGTGATACAATACGCCATTCTCCAGGGCTGCATCAGCGCATCAGGGATTCCATGCGACGGAGGGTGGATGCATGTATCCTCGCTAACGGAGGACATTTTGAACATTTCCTGTAACAAAGTTTTTGAAGTCACGCTCGTACGTTCTGTTCCTGTGTGTTTCCATTCCATGATTAATGTGATTTGAAGAGAAGTAATAAAATGAGCTCTAACATGGAAAGTAAGCGTTTCCGGACACATGTCCACATAACATATTTTCTTTCTTTGTGTGTGAGGAATGTTTCCTGAAAGTTTGGCCGTACCTTTTTGTAACACCCTGTATATATATATATATATATATATATATATATATATATATATATATATATATATATATATATGATGACTTTTCGCCATCATTAAGGTATATACATTGTTTGTTCTCTATCAAAATCTTTCATTTGCTAACTATGCCTATCAGTAGTTAGTGCCTTCAGTAGTTAGAATCTTTTATTCAGCTTGCAGTATTGGCGCACGCTGTATTGCAGTAGTTTGAGTAACGAAGATTTTTGTGAGTTAAGTGATTCATGAAAAGTATAGGTTACTGTTAGTCAGGGCTATTCTTTTGTAGGGATACAAAAAATGTCGTGTGACTAGGGCCTCCCGTCGGTTAGACCGCTCGACTGGTGCAAGTCTTTCGATTTGACTGCACTTCGGCGACTTGCGCGTCGATAGGGATAAAATGACGATGATTAGGACAACACAAGACCCAGTCCGTGAGCGGAGAAAATCTCCGACCCAGCTGGGAATCGAGCCTGGGACCTTAGGATTGACAGTCTGTCGCGCTGACCACTCAGCTACTGGGAGCGGACTTTTGTAGGGCTTATTGAAAGTCAGATTGCGTTACGCTTAAAAAAATTGTGTGTCAGTATAGTGTTGATAAGAATAAGTAAAGAGATAAATATCTGAGTACGTTCAGGTTTGCTCAGCTGTTTGAAAATCAAATAACGTAAGAGGTTTATCACCACAGTAATACATAATTTTCTATGGGGATGTTTCACAGCCGTGTGGGATTAACCGAGCGGTCTAAGGCTGGACTGTATGGCTGGTACCGGCGGAGGTTCGAGTCCTCCCTCGGGCATTGGTGTGTGTGTTTGTCCTTAGGATAATTTAGGTTAAGTAGTGTGTAAGCTTAGGGACTGATGACCTTAGCAGTTAAGTCCCATAAGATTTCACACACATTTGAACATTTGGATGTTTCACAGTCAGTAACAACATGTTTCATAACACTTATCAGAAATTAAAAGCCATAGCTGCAAAAAATTTAATTGTGGCTCCTGTTTTTATCAAAGCCTTGGAGCAACATTTCTGATAAATTAGCGCTTCTGAAACAATCATACGCTACACTTACTCACGTGCGCACAAATCACTACCTGTGAAAGCGGGTAGGTAGCGAGGTCAAGGAGTGTCCTTCCACCTTGTAGTTTCTAATGTGAAACCAGCAAATAGCCACGTCAGATCTTTTTAAGTAAGTCCAGGGAGTGTATCAACCACCGAAATTAGCCACGTAGAATTTAAATTACGTTTATTGCGAATGGTAAACAGAATCATAGCATACTTCGACATATCAAGGGTGACTATTCCCTCATGTGTATTAATTAGCAAGTAAAGTTCCAAACTCTGGCATCGCGACACGTCGAGTTTGGAAGCCAGCCAGAACGCACATACCTGGGCGAGAGCGGCTAGGCGGCGCCGCTGCCGCCACTTGGCGTTGTGTGCTGGCCACACCCGACACGGCAGCCTATCAGCGCCCGCTGCTGTGCTATAAGCCTGGAGCTCAGGTGCCCGGACGGGTTCGAGGGTCATTCCCTCACATCCTGATCGAGGACTCACACTGCCTGGGCTACACTCAGGGTGTATTTTCGACGTGGAAGAGCACCAACCGTGCCTGTCGTGTTGTTGCCCGTCAGCACGCTGTCACTGCTACCCACCGTCCGGTCGCCACCGCCGCCGCCGCCTGGTCGCCGTCTCTCGGTGCTAGCTGCTACTGCTGCTGCCGCCGCCGCCGCCGCTGCCGCCGTCTCCCTGTGCTCGCCGCCGCCCAGTGCTCGTCGCCACCCCCCCCCATTTTAGTTCCTTTTGTACTTCGGCGTCTCCTGTTGCCCTTGGGGACTGCCTGCAATCATGGACACCCCAACTACCACCATCATCTCCCTTCACCTGCTCCCACCGTAACATCACGGAGTGCTTCCTCTAGGATTAACCTGTCTCATCCACCTCCTCTACTCACAGTCTCCTCCCCATCTATCTCTGCATCACTGCATCCCTACCTGTATGTCACTCCTGCTGCTACCCCTGCTCCTGCACCTGCTCCTGCACCTGCTCCTGCTCCTGCCTCTGCCCTTGCCCCTGCCCCTGCTCCCGCCCCCCTTCCGCTCCTGTCGCCCACCGAGACGACTTTCCCCCTCTCTTCCCTGCAACTACCACTGCTTCCCCGGCCCGAGTCACCACCTGCTACGCCTCAGTCGCCACCACAGTGCCCTACCCTCTCACCTGGTGCTGGCTACTGCCTAACAGGAGGGCCCTGCCTTCCACCACCTCCCCATCCATCCAGTCCCTCATCCCTCCTCCCAGGCAACACCTGCATAAAAATCTTCCGAAAATCCACTGCCCATCCCACCTCCCTCTGACCCCACCATGGATACCACCCCACCTCACTCCTCTCCAGCCCCCTCCCTGTATACCTTCATCCTAGCCAACCCTGATCCGAAATTCCTGGATGCTCGCACCCTCACCCTTGAAATCCAAAATTACATCCCCACTGCACCCATCACCCAACTTATCCCTCGAGACTCTGTTCACATCAAGTCTCCCTCTCCTTCTTTCCATACTGATCTCCTCCGGCGTCTTCCCTGCATCACCTTTGGGCCCCATGCATCCCTCACCCCCTTCCTTACATCCTCCTCTGCTCATCAGCCCCAACCGCCTCATTATCCACCGACCCTCACTGCTGTCATCACAAAACTTAGCGCTGTGGTCATGGAGGCTGAGGTGTTGGCAGAACTGAACGCCCACCCTGCCCTGGAAGTCCGCTTGGCCCGCCATATTTACAACTCCTCCGGCCCTACTTTCATCATGCATATATTTACCGAGTCCACCTCCTCCATCGACCACCTCCTCACGCAGGGAGCCCTGGTCTTCAACCGCTGCCACCCTGTTGACCTGTCCCATTCCCCTCCTCAGTCCTACCGCTGCCAGTTCTGTCTCCTGTACAACGACCATCTCACCCAAAACTGCAAGAACCCACCCACCGGCCCCCATTGTGAAGCCTCCCACTTCCTTAAACAGTGTCCCAACCTCGCCTCCCCCCTTCCTGCAACACCTGAAATGAACCTCACCCCACCTACTCCTCCAAATGCAAAGCCTTCCCACCAACCCTGAACTCACTGTCCCCGTTTGCCCCGTCTACTCAACCATCCACCCTCACAGTTCCCATCCTCCCCCTACAGCAGATGACATCATCCAGCTCCTCACCATTGTCCTGCAGAACATCCATTGCTTCCAGCGCCCCCACACACTCCAGCAGATTTCCCTTGCCGCCTGCTCTTTTTCCACTTAAACACCTATGCCACTTACTCCCACAATCAGGCCCACTTCACCTACCTTGACACCCTTGTTTAGGCCCCTGTCTCCCCTTCCCGCATCCTTCCCACCTCCAACCTCCTGGCGCATCAGCAGTATCGTCTCAACATTTGCTCCCTCCCTGCAAACAAATACCTCTTCATGCATACACTCTCCTAGCACCAGGTTGACTCCTTCATCCTTAATGAAACCTTTCTCCAACCCCACCCTGCTGTCCGCACCTCCCCCTATTTCCTTCACTGCACTGACAATCCCGTACCCCTAGCCCAAGGCGGGGTCGCTATAGGCCACCTCAAGCATCTCCCTGTCCAGCCACAACCTGTCCTCAATGACCCGTCTGAACTGCTCAGCCTATTTTTTTCCTCCCTCACCATCACCTGTGCCACAATCTATATCTGCCATGGAGCTCCTCTCCCCTTTGACTTCATTTCCCATGTTGACGATTCTTCTCCACCTATGTGATCGCTGCTGACCTCAACATCCACAGCTGTGGCACTGCCACCCTTCGGTGGTGGCATCAGTTCCTTGCCACCCTCCATGGTGACCTTGTTCCTCTCCCACAGTACACCCATCTGGAAAGTAACTCCACCCCCAATGTTGTCCTTGCTTCCCCCAACCTCCTTGGTTGCATCGCCGTTTATGTCCTCGATCCCATTGGTAGTGACCATCTCCCTGTCCTTCTCACTGTCTCCTCTACCCGTCCTGCCCCTGCAGCCACCCACACAGCTGCCCCTTCAAAGCCTGTCCATGACTACCACCGAGCCAATTGGGATGCCTAACAGGAATCCATTGCCTTACAAATCAAAAGCCACCCCCTCACCTTTCACCAACCCGATGACATCACCCATGCCTCTTCCTTCCTCCAGAAGACCATGACTGACGCTGTGGAGGCTTATGTCCCTTCCAAACTCATCCACTCTCACCGCCCAATGCTTCCTCCACAGGCAGTCCTTCTTCTGCGTGAATCCCACAAGCTCTACCGCTCCTTCCTCTGCACTCGTGACCGGGATACTCTCACCCGCCACCGGCAACTACAGCGACACATCTGGAAACTCCTTACAACAGAAAAACGCCAGGACTGGCGCCAGACATGCACACGCCTCAACTCCACCCTCCCTGTCAATTCCTCCAAGTACTGGTCAGCCTTCCACCGCCTTACTGGTAGTCATCCCATCCTGCATTGCCCCATACTCCATGACGATCGACCCTTTCCTGACAACCTCAGTAAGGCTAACCATTTTGCTTCCCACCTATCCGAGGTCTTCTCCATTCCTGACGGTCCCCATTTTGATTACTCCCTCTTCCCCACCGTCCTGGACCACACGGACACCTCTGTCCCACGGCTCACCCCTAGCTTCCAGTACTTGGATCGGTTACCCCCCTCAGACATCAACACTCCCATCACTGCACCATCACCACAATCGTCCTCCACTTCAAACGCAACACCGCCCCCGGTCATGATAGCATTATCTACTGCCACCTCAAGGAATCCCCCACATCCTTCCTGTCTGTCCTTGCTACCTGCTACAATGTCCTCCCCTCCACTGGATTTTACTCCGACCTGTGGAAGACTTCCCATGTCCTGCTGTTCCGTAAACCTAACAAAGCCCCTCTGATACCTCTTCCTATCGTCCCATCTGCCTCACCTCCATGTTCAGTAGGGTCTTCGAGGCCATCCTCTCTCACCGTATTCACCGCCACCTTAACCAACACCACCTCCTTCCCCTTACCCAATGTGGCTTCCGGCCTTCCTTCTCCGCCGACGACCAGGTCCTTAACCTTACCAATCTTCTTTCCCTCCAAATTAACTCCCGTTGCTCTGCTATCTTTGTTTCCCTTGATCTCCAGAACGCCTATGACCAAGTCTGGCATCCCAGGCTCCTCTTCAAACTCTAGACGTATGCTCTCCCCATCAACTTCATCCATCTCGTTGTTTCCTTCCTCTCCAATCGTCCCTCCTATGTGACTGTCCACAGTTCCAACTCCAGTACTTTCTATCCCTCTGCTGGTGTGCCCCAAGGTTCTGTCCTTTCCCCTCTCTATCTCCTGTACACTGCTGATATGCCCAAACCTTCCCCACCTGTTCATCTTCTCCAGTTTGCTGATGACACCGCCTTCCTAGCCCTTTATACTACCCTTCAATAGTCCCAACATACCCTCCAAACCCACCTTGACTAATTCACCACTTGGTGCAACCAGTGGTTCCTCCGTATCAATCCCTCCATGACCCAGGCGATGATCGTAGGCCGCACCACCTGCTCCTTCCGCCTCCATGATTTCTACCTCACCATTAATGGCTGTCCTATCCACCTCACTCCTACCCTCAAATACCTTGGCCTCACAATCGACTGCCACCTCACCTGGACTCCCCATCTCCTTACCATCTTGTGCATGTCCATTGAGTGTCTTCTCTGTGTTTCAAGCATCGCCGACTGTGTTTTTTAACTTCCTGGTGACTTTTTTAACTGTCCCATGTGAACGTCTCCATGTCAGTCTGATTTTACCTCCATTTTCTCCATTTACTCTGTTTTATGTTCTCCTTTTTTATCGCCTTATGTATGTAACATTTTCTTCTTATTTTAGTTGTCATGTCGCTCGGCTGAAGACCGGCGGATTGTGCCCCTGACAGCCCTCCCCTGTGCCCGAAACTCAGCCGAGTGCGCAGTACGTAGGAGGGTGGACCAAAGTGCGCGAGAGGCTCGTGTAGCCGACTCGGACAAGTCTGTTACAGTAAACAAATACATTGGTGACTAAGGAAAACTCACTGTACATCGATGCTTTCAGGTCCGTTAAGCATAAACTATCAAATCGATTATGTGACTATTTATAACAGGTCGACCAAACTACCCTCACACCGAGGTGAAATAATGTTAAGGTGGACTGATACAAGAAGGTGAAAATGAGCGCTTATTTTTGTTTTGAAAATGTTGGTTTTAGTCTATACCCACAGTTTGTTTATTTTGCCTCCCAGCCACCAGTTGCGGTACACACTACCATCCTCAGGCCATCCTCTGGCACGCATTCGTGACCCTCACTTCCGAAGTAACTATATCAGATTTTTGTATTTGACACGTTACATCTACTTGGGAAGTAAAGGTAACCAGTAGCAAAATAAATAAACTGCTACTGAAGACTAAAACAAAAAAATTTCAGCATTATATTCGTCGTTGTTCGACTGACAGTGTGTGAGGAATATGTATTTTTAAATGTAAATTGAAGTGAGGGGGAAGAAAGGAAGCGGGTGGGAATGGGGTACTGATGTCAGCTGCATCGAGGCTTTATGCAGAATCAGCGGCGAGTGGAAAGTGTGTGCCCAGCCGTAGGCCGCCTCAGCGCCACTCTGCGACTGCACTGAGTTATCTCCACTGCTTCTACGGAGAAGACAGACAAATACGAGAACCACGCAACACAATACCGCTGAGGAGGCAAAAAACAAATGTAGAATTTGCCCTTCATAATTCTGGACACTTACAAAGCATTAATGTAGTGAAAGGAATGTAGGGCCGACCTCTCCAGACTGGATGTGCTGGGTCAGACTAACTCCTAATAAGCGTGTCACAAGTGCTGATGTCGTGACGTCACAGACGTGTATAGCCGCGTGAGGCGTGCACCGACACGGCAGTTTTATACGGCAGGTGCTTTTCACGTCTGCGTATGCCTGTCAGACGCTGGTTACGCCGTGACGAGTTTTCGGCACTGTGTATGATGGAACTGTTTACCAAACCACAGAAAAAGACTCGTAAAAAATACAGAAGGTTATAAAACTAAAATATATTTAATACAAATGAAGAGAAAGGAGCAGGTAATTCTCGGAAGACGGACATGGATGTTTTGTTCAATAAAAAATGCGACACGCCATTCATGTCTTACATTTTCTGCTGTGTAAGAGGCTGTAGACATCAGAATGTAGGACATTGGCTTTCACCAGACTGACGGTCATTATCTTACCCTTAGGAGACTATAAAGTAATTCGCCAAATTATTTACATCAAAACTTGAGAAAATAGCATTCGAGATAGGTCGTCAAAGTATACGGTGGGGCCGTCACTGACCCCTTGTCTGGTAGCCCAGTGATAATCTGTTGTTTTTGATAACGACGATGGTGATATTTCTTGTGAACTTGAACTTTTTGTTCATATTTAACACGGAAGGAATTTCGAGAACATACGACATAAGAACTTAGTTCCATGCTGTAACGGAGTTTGAGGCCCAGAGCAATTTTCGTGGCACATCATCAATGTTGCATCTCCTTAATTGCTAGCTATCTCATGCTGTCGAGTTACAAACTAATGATCTGAGGATAAATATGGTTATGATGAGACTTGATGATGAATTTAGCCTTCAATATAGCTCGCCAGTTTATATGGTGGGGCAAATAAAAGTGGCCCAGAGGACAGAGTTCCAGGGTACGAAGGAACACAGCAGGGTGAAGGAAATACAGTACTGACCTGTCTGTAGCAGATGTCGCGAGTGACCACCGTCCACCTCTTGGCACTTGTGGGTCCTGGTCAGCCAGCTGCTGAATGTGGATCGAAGCTGGACCGCTGGGATTGCTGCAGTCTCATCCCAAATGCTCTGCTGCAGTCCTTGAAGGCTATGAGGGTTGTTGCGACACACCCTAGACATGAGAGCTCCCCACACAAAATGATTGCACAGTGACAGATCATGTGAAATGGCTGGCCAGCTACGGTCGTGACCAGACTGATCTCCGCTAACAACTCCTAGATTTGGCTGGCTGTATGGGCAGCTGCTACATCCTGTTGAAACTAACTGTAGGTGTTTACCTCCTCCGTTAGTGCTGCCAGAAATGATTTCTAAATGTTGGCAACGTAACGCCCCGAAGTCAGACTCTGATGAAAGCAGATGGGGCCAATAACGTGGTGTGCAGACACTGCACACCAAACCCCAGCGTTGCGATAATGCAGCTGTGTTTTGTGGAAATCATATGGATTCTCCGCTGCACAGAACCAGTGATTCTGTGAGTTGACATAACCACTCAGGTGAAACCAGCCTTCGTCAGACATAAAGAAACCAATCACAAAACTGGAGGCACTAAGGGAACTCTGCTGGTTTTAATGCACGAACAACAGACACTCAGTAAGGATGCATGTGCAGGCCCAGCTATATTCGTCAGCATGATCTACGTGTCATTCCAGTTTTTTGCAACAGGCGTCGGATTGATTTGATAGGACATTAAAGCATTTTCTGGTGAGCTCCATTCACATTTTCTGGTGTCCAGACATGTTTCGGAATGTTTTTTGACTTGTTCAAAAGGGATACTGTCTGAGGCCATTTTTGGACTGAACGTTGCGTGGCGTTTCTTGCTGGCACTTTGACGCCATTAAACTTCTCGACAAACAAGTAACCACACCATTCCAATGCCTTTTTGTCACGTAACTTTCCACAACGGACACCCGCTCAGAAGTTAAGTCCCATAGTGCTCAGAGCCATTTGACCCATTTTCTATAACTTTTACTAGCCCATAATTTTTGCTTAGCAAGGTTTCCTTTTGAAACATGAAATTATTTTAACTTTGACACTGTTAAAGTTTACGATATTAGCAGCCCGCGTCCGCCTGTGAAACAGAACGTAAAATCTGCTGCTTTGTACTCAGATCTCGAACTGCTGGGAGAAATAATTTTAAATGCACTTTTCGCCCGACCGCTTATTGCCGTATGATTGCCATTATTATCAGATTTGAATCCGCCGCGGCGGCGGCTCGCTCCGCCGTGTCGCAGCTCTGCACCGCGGACACTACTTAAAAAGCTGAAAGTGTCGCAAATAGATGTGTAAAATACCAGGCAAGCTTTCTAATAGTACCATACGAATTCTCATTACACAACTACATTTGAAACTCGAACAACAAGTTCACACACCATTCTTAATAATCAGCGCCTAATAGCGTCCTGCTTACAATCTCGACAAATGAAAACTACCTATGTGTTAAACATAGCGTCACAGGTTCCTCCTCTCTATGTGACTCCAAGAAGACGACAACGACAATATTATTCTTACACTACTATTTATAAAATGGCTGATTGTGATGAAAACGTTTGAGTTTTTCTTCATTAATTATTTTCGGTGGCGGTTTCAGAACTCGCCGACACAGATATTATTTCACAAATCCACTACTTAATCCTTTACAAATACAAAATATATCAGAATTGTCTCTATACTATTATTATTCAGAGCTAACAGACGTAATCAGTGCCTGTATATACATAAATAAAATTGTAATTGCATAGTTATAAAGCATGTTCTACGTGGAAATGTTATAGGGTCTGATGTGAAAGATAACTTTAAAGGTGAGAGTGAATATTATAGGTTTACAGCAGATCACATGTGATGGTTGTGGAGGTAAAACGGAAGTTAGCAGGAGCATCCAGCCTGCTCTGCTGCCGTTCGTACATTATCAGCATTACCTCACCTTCCATGCTGTGTTACAGTGATACAGTTGAAGTGATACACATTATGTCCCACCATGAAGACATGCAAGACCAGATTAATATATCATGCTGTGCGGAAACGTAGGGTTGAAACGAAGCCTGGTGTTTGTTAAGGAGACGCTGAACTGTGGAGAACATAAGAAGCGTTAGCCTGCACTGACCCTGCAACACTGGTATCTACCAGCACGACAATGCGCCTCACTCATAGCTCCAGACGTGCTGAAGTAGCTCAACCAACCTGGTTGTGACATCTAAGAGCTAATCCAGGTTGCACGTCGGGTTCAGTTGTGGCCGAAAGTAGCCCCTGAGGCCTGTTCACGGCACCCTGATGACAGCAGTATACACCAGACCTGTTCCTACAGAACCAGCTGATTTAACCTTTGCTCAGAACGACACCCATCTACTCAGTTATTGTGTTACACGGATCTCCTCTGCAGGGTGTTCCTCAGCTCACCTGACGCAGACATGCTGATTTATTGGCGTTTCATGCCAGACAGAATTCATGCTGGGACCGAATAATAAGCCAAAATAACCAGTGGTGTTTGGTCGGAAAACACAGAATTTGCTAGATACAACAAGCCTGGTCTGCTGCCTTTTGGACCACTTTACTGGGATGTGTTGTTTCAGCTGGACAGCTTTTACTGACTAACTTCCTGAATCACACAGCTGCTCTAGCGCAGATGTTCCTCATACCCTGTATTACTGGTTAAAGGATCAGTTTTTAAATATCCTTTGTGGCCAACTGTAACTTAAAATAACCCATGTTGTTCTGTGAGGGAACACTAAACTGTGCTGGATTCCTCCAAGCTGTACTCCTGTGCTACTTTTGGGAGTGATCTTTCAACAGGACAAGACATTTATGCAGTTTCACTACTCTCCATTACATACCACAGTCCCCTCGGAAGTAACAAATCAGATACACTCTCAGTCGCATGGCTTGGGGAACTTTAACATGAAACGATCCTCCTGTGTCTGAGGAATTACTGAACTCTGCAGGTGTCCAGAGTGTTGTCCTGCCTCTGCTGGGTGTTCCACAAGAACACCGCCCTTTCTGTCGCTTTCTGCGATAAGTGGCACAAGTTGTTCTGATGTCCATCAGCTCCCCTGGCAGTGACATGCCACCTCACTTTTGACTATCATGTTTTAGAGGAACCATTAAGCAAACAATCACTGATGATTGATCAATAAATAATACAGCATGGTCAATGGTACTTGGTAACAACCTTAACGAATGTATCTACTGTTTCTTTGCCATATTTAGCGAGTGTGTGTAACTGAATAGATACCATTGTACGCACATTAATCTCTCTTACTTCGTTCTCGAGGTTCCTACTTGAACGTGCAATAGTTGTCGGTCTAGGGGACTGATGACCTCAGATGTTGTCCAATAGTGCTGAGGGCCACTTGAAGCATTTTTTTGAGAATTTCACGAAAACAACTCCGTGCTTCTGCCAAACACTGCGGTTTGAATTCCACAACCACCTCTGTTACTTCTGCGTATGCTCAGTCCTAGCACTCTTTCTGATTTTGCTCCATACCCGCTGTCATGCCGACTTGACCAGGTCTCCAGGTGCTGCAGCAGAAGTCTACATCTACATCTACATCTACATGGATACTCTGCAAATCCCATGTAAGTGCCTGTCAGAGGGTTCATGGAACCACCTTCACAATTCTCTGTTATTTCAATTAAGAATAGCGCGTGGAAAAAACAGCGCTTATATATTTCTGTGCGACCTCTGATTTCCCTTATTTTATTATGGTGATCGTTTCTTCATATGTAGGTCGGCGTACACTCCTGGAACATCCACATTCAGGTTCAGGTTCTTCCTGTCGTTCAAAATCAGCATAACTATACACTGAAACGTCGTGTATTTCGGTATCATCCGCATTAAATTTCTGAATTGTTACGTTATACACTGAAGAACCAAAGAAACTAGTACACAGCCCTAATATCGTGTCCCCGTGAGCTCGCAGAAGTGCCGCACAACGACTAATGTCTGAATGAGTTCTGGGGGAACTAACACCATGAATCGTCCAGGGCTGTCCATAAATCCGTAATAGTGCGAGGGGCTGGCGATCTCTTCTGAACAACACGTTGAAAGGCATACCAAATATGCTCAATAATGTTCATGTCTGGGAGTTTGGGGCGAGTGGAAGTGTTTAAACTCAGAAGAGTGTTCCTAGACCCACTCTGTAGCAATTGTGGACATGTGGGGTGTCGCATTGTCCTGCTGGAATTTCCCAAGTTCGTCAGAATGCACAATGGACATGAGTGGATGCAGGTGACCAAACAGGATGCTTACATACATGTCACCTCTCAGAGTCGTATCTCGACGTATCAGAGGTCCCATATCACTCCAACTGCACATGCCGAACACCATTACAGAGCAACCATCATCTTGAACAGTCCCCTGCTGATATGCAAAGTCTATGGATTCGTGAGGTTGTGTCCGTCCATCCACTCGATACAACTCTTACTTTTCATTTTCTTTGGTTGATAATATTAAGTTTATGACACTAGATAAGTAATTAGGAGCGAGTACTGTTAAATCAACGTTACTCGAAATCACGGAAGTTTTTAGCAACACACTGGCTGAAACAAAATATCTGTACAACGAAAAACCAGCCACTGTGGGATATTTCACTTTTTTATTCACTTGATAGCTAGTTTCGGGCCAGGTCCCATTTTCTTCCTTTTACAAGTTGCCACCCGCTCAAGGAAGATGCGTTGCTTATAGCGATTACGAGGCAATAGAGCGACTGCTGTCAGGTACGTAGGTTGTTCTTGAACATTAGCCAGATTATCCGAAAAACAATTTGAACCAGAGGCTCTGTCTTGCAATTCTGATCGGCGCACATGAGAGGAGTCAGGTATCACATCTGGATAAAGAGGTAGGACATCCTGGCCACCAATCGGCTTAATGGGAGTAACAGGAGAAAGTCGGTAAGAGGTCGTCGGAAAGGGTGACTTAAATGGAACAGACAAATTTAGAGGCCTCTCAGATTTTCTGTTGTTTAATCATTGCAGCACCAGAAATACCAACGACTTCCCCACGCCTGTATGTTTCTGGAAGATACTAGGACACGCACCAGCTATTTCAACTGCCTTTTTCGCACCATCGATCCCACCAGTAGAGCAGGAGTCAGCACTACAGGATACAGCAACCAACAGACTCACTTCAGGGAGCGCTGTGTGAGGAGTAGATGTACCCAACTGCTCTCTGTCCTGTATACGACATCTCTTGTGTTGCACTGCGGACACAGCCAGTCTGCTAACAACAGTTTCACGACCCTGCAACTAAGACGAAACTGAAAAGTCAGGAGCAGGTAGACGTGCATTCATCTGTTGCTCCATTGCACCTGGCCAAGGCGTGGCAACAATCTCGTGGGCAGTAGAAACGAGATCAGTTAACGCCAATTTCGATGCTGTTCCGAGGAGGACTTCAACACAAATATCCTCCACTAGCAATTAGATCAGAGGCGGCCACTTTAGCTGATGAGAAAGCACGTTGCTACTTCCTCATTGTATGTTGTATGAATGCGGTTCACACAAAACTGTAGTTGGGGAGGAGTGTCGTATTTTACTACTATCTCCACTGAACGGATCCTACTGTAACTCTGTGGAGGGTATTGAGTGGACTAGCGTTCACACAGTATACCCGTCACATCACTCTAAGAGACCAAAGTAAAATCTTGTTAGCTTCTGGCCAAGACGATGTGTTACACAGGAGGCCACGAAAACACCGAAGGATAGCTGTCCAGGTATGCGCGTACTGTGTTGAGGCAGTAAACTGGCGACCCTTCCACCCGGCGCTCGATGCGGAACTACCCCTGGACCACAGATGCAGAAATATCATAGAAGAATCTATAACTTATGACGTCGTATTTGGAAATCAGAATTCTCTGGTCGCTGTGTTGCATTGGAACTGTTCACGATTTCCTGAGAAGTTCTTGTCTATAGAATGCGGCAGACAAATGCTTTGGCAACAAATTTCTGTGAACATTATTCGACAGATACTTACTTTGTGCGCATTTGTGTGCGTGTTCCACGTGATGTGTACAGCTGGAGTGCCTGACATCCCCACGCTGTGGCCGTACAGGGAACGCCAACAGAAACCAAAAATGTACAGGAAAAGCCGTGGTACAGTGGGCGCCGTATTTACGAGAGGTAACGATCAAATCACGGTCCATCTTCCCAGATTTAGGTTTTCTGTGGTTTCGCCAAACCACTGCAGGAAACAGTGCGGCCTTCCCTTAAATACGGGTACTGTTGATTTCTGCCCTTATTCTTCTGTAGTGAGAGGCCATGTCGCTACTCGAATGGTGTCGACGTCAAGAGGAGTTGAAACTTTAAACATTCCTCCTTTTCTTCGAGAGCAGAACTCGCCGCTTCCTTCGAAAACTTGAATGTTCAATACGGTTTTGCTGAAAAAGCAACAGACAGTGATCCGTATATCAGTTAGAGCACGTGCAGAGACTAAATTCACGAAACCCTAGGTTATGTATGTGTGTGTGCAGACATGTTGGCTGATGCTAACGACGATCTCATTTTGGTTAAAATGTATTCGTGTCCAACAACGATCACCTACGTCTTAACCGTTAATTTACGTCTGATGCGTTCTATAGTAATTCGCTACTCGCCTGTTCTCTGTCAATATCACGAAAATGTTGTTGCAGTGGGTTGGAGCCTCGTCTTACAGCGCTAGGCAATCGACGGAAGTCATTCATTTGATGTCCACAGGGGGCGTCATAGAACACACCAGCGACACTCCAGGCTCTGGAAAATGAGACAAGTCAGTTCCCAGGTTTGAAGTTGTGGAGTACAGTAGAAGGATGCAATTCTCATGTTTGATCAGTAAGTAGCTACAGAAGTGTTCTTCTGTTGTACACTTTCATTGTATGGTCTGTATGTGCAGCTTTCACGTTAGTGTACAGTCTAGGGTTAGTCTTGTGTATTTTAGTAAGTTAGTAAATTGAATAGAATGGTTTCTTAAAGCTGTAGTTACGAGTTTGAAAAGCGGTTGTTTTTTTTATACAATGGCGTGGGTCTTGGAAAGGCTAGAGTCAAAGTTTGTCTGTTTGCACATGATTGAGGTGGAATGGTCAACACATTGGAGGGAATGGACAGGACGTCTGAACCCGGCTGCATCTAATGTTTCCATAACCAGTGCATCTTCTTGTTAATAAGAGTGGGGTTCACTAGGAACTTCTCCTTCATCGACTATGTTCTGCAACTTATCCACTGCCTCAATAAGAATAAATTTGTCATCTTTGCAGCTCTTAACCTTCTGACTGTGTGTGTGTGTGAGTGTGTGTATGTACAGGGGCAGGGACTAGCGTCTGTACCACTGCTGTAGACAGAACACTACCGCCTGTTACTGCTCTCACCCAGCACAACTTCTAAATTTTCATCGCTCCCGTAGTCATTACATTATCCCGCAATGGGTAAATAATTCTTTATTTCTTTCTTTCTCAATGTGTTTTGTTTCTATCGAACTGCAGATGATACAGCGCTCTACTGCCTGCTGTTCTCATCTGAGAGTGTGTACCTGCCTTTAGTTTTTCTAACGAACGTGGAACGCCACATTCACGTTCAGCAGAAATTGGAACAGGAAGTACGAGCTGGTCGCTCAGGGAAAGAAATGGAAAAAATTAAAACATTAATTCACCAACAAACCCAGGAAAAAATGCCAGTCTTCTACCACGTACTTAATTGACATTAGACTACTTATGTGGCGAGATGGTGCATAAATTCATGCGCATTAGCGTAAATTCACTTGCATTTCTTCAAGACCAGACCCTGATTTCCACATGTGGTCAACCACGTGTCTGCTACCCCTGCACTCGTACATGCGTTATGTATATTCCCGTACAGGGGAGACATGTTGCCGACCGGGGTGGCCGAGCGATTCTAGGCGCTACAGTCTGGAACCGCGCGATCGCTACGGTCGCACGTTCGAATCCTGCCTCGGGCATGGATGTGTGTAATGTCCTTAGGTTAGTTAGGTTTAAGTAGATCTGCGTTCTAGGGGACTAATGACCTTAGAAGTTAAGTCCCATAGTGCTCAGAGCCATTTGATTCGGAGACATGTTAACTGACTATCGCATGCCCGGTATCGGCGGATAAATGCGATGCCGAAGTGCCTGTGTTGTTCAGAAATACGATGCAATGTTTCTTCGGACATGCAAGCGTGCATATATGTATGCATGTCCGAAAGAACATTGCACTGTACTTCTGAAGAACACAGGTAGAATAGTAGGGGACTGACCGAAGAAAATCTCTATCCCGAAGCAAAACTTTGACCATTATTTCAGTAACACTCTTTGCACAGTCGTTCGTAATGTACAGGAGTGGATATCATGAGCAATGTGTCTCAAATTGCCCTGCGAATCAGTATTAAACCTATGGATGCTAATATCTGTAAGTAATGTTTTCAATTGTAGCTAATGACGTAAAGAATTCCTGATACCTCCAACCATTCACTGCTTAGCTTCTTTGCTTTTTCTGTACTACCACACACTTTGTTCCATTACCTGACTAACAATTCCTTCATACTTGAAGACGTTTGCTGTCAGTCGATTCCTTCTATGTGTTTCATCCATTCGATTATGTAATTTTTCGTTAAGAACTGGATTTACCCATCTTATCTTCAGCATTATTCTGTATAGGCTGCTGCCCCTCTATGGGAACCATATGTTGGTCTGGTTCCTGCATAGACGCCCCTTCCACGTTGTTGGATCTGCAGTACGGCTGTGTGCATCACTGAGGCACGCACGCCACCCCACGGTGGCGAGGGTCTTTCCGCCAAACAGTGTAGGTTTAGGAGGGATTGGAGTAATTTAGTGTACATTGTCGAATATTTTACTTCGTACATAAACGACATGAGGGTACCACAGATTCTCTGTATTCTCCGTTGCACTGATAATCACCAGGTAAAATTTGCTAGTCTGGTATCTATATGTATACTTAATCGATTTAATCTTCTCCTTATATTCTTCTATAAAATTTATAAATCAGTTATTTATATCTGTGGATAAACAGTTAAAACCTAATGAAGCGGTTACCAATGGGTGTAGCTATTCGAAGCAGACGAAATTTATTTTAAATTCTTTGTAGGGATTTGGCATGAAGCCCATGGTGAGACTCGCATCATGTAAGCGACAAAGCGTGTCAGGCCATACATTTAGGTTCAAAATGGCTCTGAGCACTATGGGACTTAACATCTGAGGTCATCAGTATCCTAGAACTTAGAACTACTTAAACCTAACTAACCTAAGGACATCACACACATACATGCCCGGTCAGGATTCGAACCTGTGACCATAGCAGTCGCACGGTTGTAGACTGAAGCGCCTAGAACCGCTCGACCACACCGGCCGGCCATAGATTTAGGTTCAAATGGTTCAAATGGCTCTGAGCACTATGGGACTCAACTGCTGAGGTCATTAGTCCCCTAGAACTTAGAACTAGTTAAACCTTACTAACCTAAGGACATCACAAACACCCATGCCCGAGGCAGGATACGAACCTGCGAACGTAGCGGTCTTGCGGTTCCAGACTGCAGCGCCTTTAACCGCACGGCCACTTCGGCCGGCTAGATTTAGGTCTAGGAGGCAGAGAGCGCAGTGGCGCCATGGCAAGGACGACGGATTCAACGTTTTGCAAAATTGCCGATTCAAAAGTGTGCAGCACCTTCCAATTCACTGGTCCTGCACCACGAGGGAAATTCTGAATTTTATTTTTCGTTTTCTATACTGCTTATCGACGTACCGGTAAGAGCGGTCAGCAGCCACGTGTCACCACTACAGTGAGTTTGGGTTGGGCCTTGCGCCGGGCCCCCTACTGTGTGGACTCGGCCCATGTCACTCGCTGGCCTCCCTCGCCCTGTGTTGTTGTGACGCCCACAGCCGGGCTGTCGGAAGTGGGAAGCGGCAGCAGTGAAAGTAATACTGCATTCACCTATAAACCCCCTATTGAGACTAAATATCTGAACAGCTATCATTTCTTTCCTTTGGAACATAGTATCAGTCAGACTTAAATACCCTTCCCCCGCGTCTTTTAAACTTTGCAATATTGTATCGAAGCTGTTCACTTGATGAAACTTACTGAACACCTAATTCAGTACCTATGAAAGACAGAAAAGTCAGACTAATGCTCTTCAAGTAATCAAAACCAATATTTTCATTACAATGTTCATACGACAAATCAGGGTCAGATATTTTCGTTATGGAGTCCAAATGTTTGCTCTAAAGTCAGCCATGAATCTAACTAGTCAGCTAGATAATTTCTGCCTCACTATCTCTTGCTTTTTTACCAGACCAGGATGTTCTGTAATATTAACCAACCAAAAATCTTATATTCTTTTCACAAAACTCAAATTATCCCCGATCATTCCTCACAATTATTTCATATATTCGTATATCTGGAAGAGGTCAAATTGTCGTACTTCCACAGATCAGCTTCATAAGCTGCACGTGCTGCGCCACTCTGTGATGCTGTCAGTGGTCACGTGATCACTCTCGCATTCGCAGACGAGCTCCTGCACGCCCACGCAGCCCTGACGCCCGCCAGAATCGTCTTATTCCAGGGGCAGCGGCGACAGGGCGTACAGCTACCACAGCACAGGTAACACAGCTCGTGAGACCAGACACCTCAACACAAACTGTTGCGAGCCACCTATTAGCAATGACACTATGGGCACCCACACTTCTAACTCCTCTCCCACCCACACCACAGCATCGACTGGTGCTGCCAGGGCTTCTTTCAGCTGGAAGAAGGAATGGCGCGCCCTGGTCTTCAGCGACGGCAGCAGATACTGCCTGCATCCAAGTGACGGTGGTTTGTGCATATGACGAAGAGCTGGTGAGTGCTACCTCAAAGAGTGTACTCTTCCGAAACATAATGGCCTTACTGTGCCGTTCCTGGAGAGGACATGCAGAATGTTGTTAAACCTGCTCTTTTGCTTTTCTTGTAACAGGAAGATGGTGTGTTGTTCCAAGAGGATAATGCTCGCCCACATACTGCTCATCGAGCTCAATGTGCCCTGCAAGACGTGTGGCAACTTCCCTGGCTGGTACGATCTCTGGACTCCTCTCCAGTCCAGCAGGTGTGGGCTATGATGGGACGACAAGTGACAGGTGCGACGTGTCAGGCGAGGACTCTTAGACAACGACGTGACATCACGTATCCCAGAGCTATATTCGCCACCTGTACGACCCACTGGATCACAGAGTCAGCGCCTGTGTTGCCGCCCGTGGTGGCTACGCCACTTGCTAATATGGATGTCTCAGGTTGGGTCGATGCCTGGTTCGTCCAACCGTGTGTGCTAATCGTCTGTATGTGTTACCACTTCATGTACTCCATATGCAGTGTTGCAACAATAAATCTTGAGTGACCTATTAACCTCCAAAAGCTCCAATTTTTTTTCTGGCAGTGTATTAGCAACAATGAGCGGCAACATTTGCAGACAATAATCCTATACTATGAGATCATCAGCGTCCATCTTCCACCTCTAGTCCACGCTCGCCATAGACATTAAATCACCAGTAACTTGTAGTCATAATAAATAACTTCACACAGAAATGTCCGTGGAAGCCCTGTAGGCTTGTTCTAGCTCTACTACTGATGTGGCGACAATGGCTTGCAACTCATACAGGGTGTGGGGTTACAAGCTCAGACGTCTAGTTTATAATTAATATGTATTAAGGAAGAATATTTAGAAAATGGCAGTTCAAATTTGCCGAAACTAGTCATCACTGTAGGATCAATTGCAATTTCGGCAAATAAAGTCTTCGAATCAGAACACTTCATCATTTAAAGCTATAGAGAGTCTTCTACAAGACTCTCTCTGTGCCAGGTAATCCAATAGATGTGACTTTAATTATAATGAATGTAATCCAAATAGAGATGTGCAGGGCGAGTCAAAAAGGAATTTGCAACTTTAGAATGATATAGAAATGTATTGAGATAACTTATAGAATCGGTAGGTGTATGATTATGCAGCAAACAACCTCCATGTACTTCAGTCCATCATTACCCCATTCCACCACCAGGAACGCCAGCGTTGTGCACAGTTAAGATGGCTGCTTTCACTGGTGTGGAGCGTGCCCGCTGTGTGTCCTGGTACCATGAAACGAACTCTGCAATAACTATTCGCCGGTTTCATTAAAGACCGCGCGTATGTTCCTCCCGTAGCAAACAATTCGGCCGACCTGAAAAATTTAATCTACGCTGCTGTTGCTCAAGTTTCGCCCGATTTGCTGCAATGAATGTGGGAAGCGGAAATTGAGTACCAGTGGGATGTGTCCCACATCATAATTGGTATTCGAATCGAAACGAAATGACACTTTTGTAAGAAACTTGAGGTTTTTCACTACAAAATAACACGTCAATCGACTGTGCAAGATATGCCAGTATATTTCTGTATTTCCAAAGCTACAAAGTCCTTTTTGACACACTCTTTATTTTTAGCGTCATCAGCGTGCAGTTTTCTAGAATGCTACTGTTGACGAAAGATAAGCTCCGTCCAAATGCAACATCTTTGAACCTTAGCCTCAGCCACACTCTTTGGTTTATTTACACCCTGTGGAACAAGTGGGAGTTGTTGGATGTGGCAAAGTTTGTGTATTGCTGTGTGATCAGTCCAACTCGAGAACATGAACTACGTTCTCCAGTGTGGCTTGTGAGCAATGGGCAAACTGGTGGATGGTAATTACTGCAAGTAATACCATCAAGCTGTCCTTGCACAGTAAGTAATTCTGGATAACTTGCCACATTCTGTGCTTCTTTCTATCGTCTTTTTTGTCCTTCCCTGGACCACATTTAGAGATTAGAACAGTTATGCGAGGGATGACTGGTCCCGTGACATTCGAGGTGTGAAATATCTCATGTGGTAAACTAATAATGGGAGGCGCTGCCCAGGGAAGTCGGGCTCGAGGACACGATCTGAGACCGCGTTCCTCACCAGTGTTGTTGAGGCCACAACTACAAATCATTCCTACTTTGCATTTTCTCTCTTCTCAAAAGTTAAAAATTTTATAATTTTCGATTTGTAAATTTGATGTATTACAATTTCGAGAAGTGATTACAGCTGTATGTTATGCAAAAAATGACAAAAGACCTCCACGCGGCAGTGCACGGGCAACGCTGCCCGTGACGTCAGCAGCGCAGCCAGACGCCGCGGTGAGGCGGGGGCCGAGTGCACTGAGTGGAGGGAGCACTGAGGTCCGCAGAAAGTTGACGGCGGACCCTGGCTGTGCAAATGCAGGCTCGCAAAAGAATGAAAGTGCAGCCTTTGCTGGTCACTGATAGCTCGGTTAACTCGCGCCGGTTTTCCAGGACGCTTAGCACGATGCCGCAGCCGTGGCGGCTACCTCGGCAGCTGCCTGAGAGGACAGCGCCGGCCGCCACCGTCAGCTGCCGTCAGCCTCCGAGGCACCCACTCGGCCGCCCACTACGTTTTTTCACGCGGCTGCACAGACAATTTGTTGTACTGCATTTGCGGCATTCTTAGTGGCCTTTCCTCCACGGAAAGCGAGCTGCCAGTAGTTTGTACCGCTCAGAAGCTGGTGAGTCGGCAGCTTGGCGCCAACCAGCTTTTCAAAGGCTTTTAACAGAACAGCCAGCAACCAGCTAGATCTATCGGACTTACTTAATTATAATTACCTCCGCGATTTTCCATGGCCTATTTCTAGACACAGATCACAAACGAGACATTAACATGGAGTTACCTCTGGCGCCAAAAGTTATGTAATTTCTTCTGATAATCCGTTAGGACATTGAGGTGTGCCTCAAACAAGACTATTTAAGGGTATGGAGACAACCTTATGAATACATGTCAGCAGGGGACCGACCGTTCGAGAGGCTGGAGGCTCAGGAATGGTGTGGAGCGTTTTCAGTTGCAGTGACATGGGACTCCTGGTATGTCTATATACAATTCTGATAGGTGACACGTACATAAGCATACTGTTTCATCATCTGCATCCATTCATGTCCATTGTAAAGTCGGACTGATTTGGGCAATTCCAGCGGGGCAATGCGGCAACCCACATGTCCAGAATTATTACAGAGTGACTCCAGGAACTTTCTTTTGAATTTAAAAACTTCCGCTAGCCACCAAACTCCCCAGACGTGAGCATTATAGAGCATATCTTGGACGCCTTGCAACGTGGTTTTCGGAAGAGATGTCCACCCTCTGGTTCTCTTACGGATTTATGGACAGTCTTGCAGGATTGAAGGTGTCAGCTCCCTCCAGCACTACTTCAGACATTAGTTAAGTCTGTGCCACGTGAACCAATTTCTTTTACTCTTCAGTGCCTACATGTGTGCACGTGTATATGTGTGGTTCTTTTTTCACCTACGCATATTATGTACAGGCAAAAACAAATTAGAAAAGAAAAAGTGGTTGACTGGGAAAACAGAGTGCTTATTATTAGTTTTTAATTTGTACATGGAATTAAATGTAAATATGGCACATAATTAAACGGAAAAAGCAGATAGTTTATTAATTTAAAAATGTATATGGAATTAAATGTGAAATTATATATGTGATTAAATGGTATAAATGGTTCAAATCGCTCTGAGCACTACGGGACTTAACATCTGAGGACGTCAGTCCCCTAGAACTTAGAACTACCTAAACCTAACTAACCTAAGGACATCACACACACCCATGCCCGAGGCAGGATTCGAACCTGCGACCATAGCGGTCGCGCGGTTTCAGACTGAAGCGCCAGAACCGCTCGGCCACACCGGCTGGCTTAAATGGTATAGGAAATGAATATATTAAAAAATACACATCGATCATTTTTTTTACAAAAAAAGATTGTTAGTAACCATTAGTTATTGTTTCGTTATATCTTTGTTATTTCGGAGAAAAGAAACTAATCGCTATAAATGACCAGCCAGATGTAAATGATGGAAAAGGAGGATTTCCTTAAAGTCTGGAATCGCGCGACCGCTGCGGTCGCAGGTTCGAATCCTGCCTCGGGCATGGATGTGTGTGATGTCCTTAGGTTAGTTAGGTTTAGGTAGTTCTAAGTTCTAGGGGACTGATGACCTTAGAAGTTAACTCCCATACTGCTCCGAGCCACTTGAACCATTTTTGATTTCCTTAAATCAGTATTGTAAGATGTGGCTAGTTATTTACAGTGTGCTGCATTACACATGTATTTTCTTCTAGAATGTACACCTTTACCTATAAAGCATGAAGTGTGTTCAGTAGCAAACTTCAAGGTAAAGAAATAGCAATTAATAATATTATGTACAGTCACAGCAGCTTCGTAAAAGACTACTGTTGAGTTACAGTAGCTACACGTAATTCAGCATTAACATTAAAGTGCTGAGTGGTGCCGGCCACTCTCTGTGGCGTGCCACCCCTCTGGCTGCCCTCACCAGCTGCGGCGCCAGCACTGCTGTGGAGGCCGTGGCTGGCTGGCTGGCTGGGTGGCTGGCTGGCTGCTGGCTGCGGCCCCGCCTCTGCAGGTCTCCTGTGGAGGCGGGCTGGCGGCTCCCCACCCAGCCAGTGGCCACGTGGGGCCCGCGGCGGCAGCTCGCCACAGCACTGCCCGGCCGACACGTGCGCCGCTGCCCCGTCTCGCGCACAGTGCTGGAGACTTCCGAGTAAGCACTGGCTCATCACATGTTTATGTGCAGTACAATGGTGGGGATTGGTACGCAGTGAGGCTGAAGAACAATTTATTTTGTATTTTCTTTACTTACATATGTACGTTTTATACTCATTGTGTAGAGCAATGTTTTCCCAGACGTTGCTTCATATGAGTCTAAAAAATTCAGCTTGTATAGTATTCTGTCCAGCAAGTGCCTCAACATATGTATTAGTAGACATACCACCCCTGAATTCTACTTCACTGAACTCGATAGTAATAGGCTCTCCTGGTACAGCGAGAATAAATGCATTTATACACTGCTCCTCTAACATTCAGATACCAGCACCCCAGTGTGTCTGTAGCAGTCGCTAAGATGCAGTATAAATCATCCAAATTCCCCACACTCGAATGTTTTATTTAAATGCGCATATCCCCTGAAGTTGATTCAGTCATAGCTTCCCTGTACATATGCACTGTTGAAACCCTCCTTCCATACATTTTAAAGTCAGTTGGTGATTGTAATGCACCACACTCTGTTGTCATCTACTTCTTTGTATACTCCCTCATGCTGCACAGATAGTCCTGTGATGCCAAAAACACGTCGAAAGTTTTCCATTTCTAGACCTACACTGACGCTTTTAGATAGACTAACAGCCACAGTATATGTGTTGGTGAAAAGCAGTACACTTCTGCAACTTAACTAAGACTTGCCGACTTGGGGAACTTCTGATCTATGTGTGAAATAGTTGAAAGACTGCAGGTCTGATAAATCTGGAAGATACTCTGTGGCTTGTTGCTGCATTCCAGCTGGAGTTCATTGGCCTGGTGTAAAAATACATAGGTATTGTCGAGTATGTTTGGTTTTTCGGCCCATCCCTGCTGACTGCACTTTGTGACGTTCTTTTCACTACTTTATACAGACCTGAAATGATCTTTATTGGGCGAGAACAGTGTCGGGGAGGGGAATGTAGGGGGATTGGAGAGGGGAGGGAAGGGTGAGTGGATGGGAAGGCGATATACGGCTATGTGTCTGCTGTAATATGACACCAGAAGAAAAGTACTGACAGATCCTGAGGCAGCGATTTCGCTCGTGCAGTCTCTTAACGGATGAACGCAGAAAAGGTTTCTAGATATGGGAGTGGATCGCAAATTTCATAATAGCAGAACCCCTTACTTTGCACTCGACAGCGAGTGTTCATGAGAGACAAAGGTATCGCCAGGAGTGCGGCAGAACGTAATCTGACAGACAGGATGAGCTGATGATGCTGTAGTGTACAGGGACGTCTAAGTGTTGAGTGACTGTAGGATGGTACAAGATGACTTAAGCAAAATTTCTAGTTGGTAAGATGTATTATAGTTAGAACTAAATGTAGAAATATTCGAATACAGAATTAGCAGCGCGCTGCTTGACATTCACGTCGATGAAATATCTAGGTGTGGCGTTGCAAAGCAATGTGAAATGAAATGAGCATGTAAGGGTGCAGCAGAGAAGGTGAATGCTCGACATCGAGTTGGAGAATTTTAGGAAAGAACGGTTCATTTGTAGAAGACAGAATATAGGACACTAGTACAATCCGTTCTTGAGCACTGTTTGAGTGTTTTCGATCCGCACAAGGTCTTATTATAGCAAGACGTCGAAGCAATTTAACTGTGCAGCCAGAGTTGTTACCTCCAGGATCGAACAACATGCTAGTGTTATGGAGGTGGTTTGTGAACGAAAATAGGGACCCCTGTAGCAAACACGATATTATTTCTAAGAAAATTATAGAGGAAATTTAGAGAAACGACGTTAGAAGCTGACTACAGAACGATTTCACTGACGTCAACGTCCATTTCGCTTAAGGAGCACTAACAGAGAAATGTGGGTGTCTGTGGAGTCATGGTGAAGAAGTGGGATCTAGAGAAGATAAGATCCAACAAACAACAAATTACAGAAACTGTCACTTGAGTTTCTAAACACATTAAGAGACAAAGAACCACCTGATAATGTCAACGAGTACTGGAATATGCTAAAAGAAGAAATCATTAAAGCAGGACAGCAAAATATAGGATATGTAAAAGGGAAAAGAAACGATAGGTCACACAAGAAATGATTTCGAATGTGGAGGAGAGAAGAAAATTTAAAAACAAGAACACTGAATATGCAAGAAAGATGTACCGAAGGTTAAATAATGAACTGCAAAGAGAAACAGAGCAGGCTAGGAAAAAATGGCTAAGAGGAATGTAATGCAATCGAAGAACTGGACAGGAAGGGAAGATAGACTTACTGTACAACAGAGTAAAGACTATAACATTAGTTTAAAACAGAGCAGGAAGTGCTACTATGGAAATTTTGAGTAAAGACGAAGAGGTAGTGTACAAAGATCGTGACGATGTCCTCCAGCGATGGGAGGAATATCTAAAAGAGCTATATGACAGATCGCAAACCAGAAACTGTGGAACTTGAGTTACTCATCAGTGTAAATGATGACCAGATAGGAAGGCCCAATCATCATAATGGAAGAAGTAATGTCTGGGATAACTGCAATGTAAAATGGTAAAGCAGTAGGTACAGATACGGAGAGAAATATTAAAATGCTAGAAACAAGATGAAATAAGGGAAATATTGAGTTTATGAATAAAATATGTGACAGTGGTGAATGGCCTGAGGACTTTCTGACAAAACTAATGATTCCATTACCGAAAAAAACAAGGAATCAAGAAATGCAGTGAGCACAGGACAATCAGCCTCATTTCATATGCAGCCAAAATGATGTTAAGAATATTTAATAAGAGACTTTAAAAATTAATGGAGGAGACTCTTGGCGAGGAGCAGTTTGGCTTTAGACGGAATACGGACACCAGAGATGCAGTGGGGCTCCTACGACTCTTGGGAAAAAGGTTTATTGAAAAAGGAAGAGACCTCCAAATGTGCTTCACCGATCTAGAAAAGGCATTTGACAAAGTGGCTTGGGACAAGCTGGCGAATGTAATGAGAGAAAAGAGAGTGGACTGGAAAACCAGAAGACTCATTATATCTTAATCAAAAAGCCTCAGTTAAAGTGAGAGGAGAAAGTACAAACTGGATCGGACTAGGAAAAGGAGTAAGACAAGGATGCTGTCTATCACCTAACGTTTTCAATCTCTACTTGGAAAATATGATTGCCCAATGTACATTAGATGACAAAGGAGTAGAAATTGAAGAAGAGTAGGGTGTTTGAGGTTTGCTGATGACATGGTCCTTCTAGCCACAGGGGAAAAACAATTACAGGATTTAGTGGACACCATTGACGCCATTATGGAATGAAAATTAACACAAAGAAAACAAAAGTATTGGCACCAGGAGAAAATAAAGAAATAAAAATTATTCTGAATGGAGAAATATTAGAACAGGTGCTAAATTTTAAGTATCTTGGAAGAAGGATAGACACCGACTGGAAGTGCACCACAGAAATGAAAACAAGGATAGCAATGGTAAAAGAGGCATTTTATAAGAAAAGGAGAGTTTTCTGCAGCTGTGTGGACAGAGAACTGAGGAAAAGATCAAATGTTTTGTATGGAGTGTTCTTCTGTTTGGCCTGAAAGATGGGTTTTGAGGAATAAAGACCGAGAAAGGCTGGAGGCTTCTGAGATGTGGACATGGCGGAGTATGGAAAGAATAAGTTGGATGGACAGAGTAATAAATGAAGAGGTATTGAGATGAGTGGGAGAGAAAAGACAGTTGCTAGATGTAATAAAGAGAAGAAAAAGAAATTGGATTGGGCATATATTAATAAAGAATGACGGACTGATAAAAACATGTGTAGAAGGTTATGTAGAAGGGAAAAGGAAGCGAGGAAGGAGGAGATTTCAGATACTGGATGACGTAATGGACGGTACAACATACCGCAGCTGTAAGTAGGAGGCAATGGATCGCAGAAAATGGAGAGGCAAAGGACCTGCTAATGTAGCAGAAAACTGATGATGATGGAGGCATAAAGAGAGTCGCTTTTCCATCGCTGTATTTACGAGCGTAACAGGGAAGAAAATGACTAGTGATGGTGCAAGGAAACTTGCACTATGCACCATATTGCGACTTACGGAGTATGTGTGGAGTTGTAGATGTACATCTGCATCTACACCAGTTCTGCGAGTGACACCCGGCGGTGTGTGGCTGAGGGTTCTTCTAGCATCACTAAGTGACAGTCTCTTTAGTGGGCTTGTCGCTTTGTCTAGGTGTTCTGCAAACAAAACAAAGTCTTCCCTACAAGATTTTCTATTTGGTCGTTCCTATTTAAGTTGACCCTAATTGTAATACCTTGGCATTTAGCTGAAACGGCACCCTTTCGATTTGTGTGACTCATCGAGTAAAAGAAATTTAACGAGTTCCTTCTAGTTCTCCTGTGGATGACATAACACTCTTCATTATTTAGAATCAACTGCCACTTTACGCATTGCACCGGTACACTGTCTAAATTATTTGCTTTGATCTTCTGATGACTTTACTAGATGGTAAAAGACAGCATCATCTGCAAACAATGGCTGCTCAGATTGCCTCCTAAATCGTTTTTATAGATTAGGAACAGCACAATGACTACAACACTTCCTTGGGGAAGGGCAGATACCACGTTTGTTTTACTCGACGACTTTCGCGAACTCTCACCAGGCAAACAGGAATACGGCAGTCATCCGGATGAGAGGCGTCACGCCACGCTTGCCGTGGTTTGGCCGTCCTGCGGCAGACTTCCGCTGCGCCCGCCGTCATATTGAGCGCGCGCTCCCTGCGGCGCGCACTGCTTCTGTTTGCTCCCCAGTGTCGACAGCGGACAATGCAGCCGGCGGCCGTAATTGCCACAGTGGCAGCTCTGCTTGCAGGAAATGGGACCTACTCGATGCTGGATTGCTTCTGTTGGCACGTGCACACACGCCCGGCGTTCAGTATCGGTGAATATGTGCTACGGTTGCAGTACTGTGACCGTTCCGGTAAGTGCTCTTTCGTGCTGTACGGATTCATAAGACGTTATGCACAGTCCACTTATCAAACACTCACAGGCGGCTTGGCTTACATATGCTGTTATTAAAAATTATACGTTTTCTGCCTGGCAGTAAAGGACTACGTTTATTATGAGGACGCTCAGCTAGGTATCCACTCTTAAGGAATATGTATAGAAATGACATTGGTGTAACAGGGTGACGAGAACTGAAGGAAAGTGATGGCGTGCAACCGAATGCGAAACAGCCTGTCGTGGAGCTTATCGTAAAACTGGCTGTCCTTTAAGGCGTTGCTGCAGGTAGTGTTATAATATGTTTCATACGCACAGAAAAGACAGACATCTGGAGGTACTATTCATCTGGTGGTTCCAGATGGTACGAACTGCTATGTCACACACTTTCCAGGAGCGGTAGCTTGTTCTTTAGGAGTATGATTTCTATGCGCAGCCTAGGAATCAAGAAAAAACACCTATTTTGACGAGCTATTGGCCAAAAGCATTGATCATACAATAGCTGTAGTTCTCTTACGTCTGTTCTCCCACTCTTGTTTGCTGTGACGTAAATATCCCCTACGACCCTTGCCAAAATTACACACACGAGAAAGAATCAAAGGACGCAGAGCAATAAATAGCGTTCCAGCCAATTTACCATCTGGTTAATCAGTCGGCATAACTGTATACGAATGCGAATTGATATTAAATGATCTTGATTGATCTGTCTTGGTACCTCTAATTTCCAGGGTCCCTTTCATGTACGTTTCCTCTTCAAATGCCGATTGGCTGCAGTTGAAAACAAATTCCTTGCTCAACGACGGGGCAAATTTGCTTATCTCATCTACAAATATTTCGGTCGATCCTGTAGTTTGCTGCGCATCGTTCAGTTGACGCTTTCTTCGAAATTTCATTATCTCACGTCTCACACTTCTGTAGCACTGTTTGACGTCATGCAAGCCTCCACTGCTTCTTTTGAAATCTCTGTAATGGATGTCGAGCATCCTTGAAACGCGCAAGCGAGCCTTGTCCTCCGTTGAATGTCTGTAGTTTTCCTTACACACTAACGGTCATATTTCTGCAGACTTGTTCAAAATATGTTCGTAATTGTTCTTTTGCTATGCTGTCTGCAATTTTCCAAGTACGTAATGATGTTTAGTATCCGCTCCTTGGACAACGACTGTCCTTCACTACGTGTGACTGGAAACGGGAGCTGCGGCCCTCTGTGCGACAGCGACGATGAACTACAGCACACCTGTTTCAGTACAACTTTCTAGTGCCGTGCACGTATCGCCATCACTGCACTCCTCTTGTACATTGTTCGCACGACACCACGCATTCCACTGACTCATGCGCCACTTCTTTCACACTCAGCGAAATTTCTTGAGTTCCTTTCTGATCAAATCTCGACTTTGGCTACTGTTTCTGAAGATATAACGCAATGTTTGCTTTGTTTATCGGCGCCATTGCTCTGCTTTGCATCAACAGCACTAGCACTGTAGCACTGTCGTGAGTTACTCGTCAACTAAGCAGTTCAGCCACGCTCCGTAGCCTCGTGCTGTCGACAGAATTTGATAGCTCCAGTCCCGCCCCCTGTTGGCATCATCAGCCAGTGTTGTGTTAGCATCGTGGGCAATATGTGGGGCGCCGAATGCTGTCACATATGACACGCAAGTGCATGTCCAGCTTCTGTCTTTACCCGTAGCTTACAGCATACACGGAAAATGAAATGGGTTGTTGGTAGGAGTTGACCAGGAAATCCAAATGTTACTTTTACAAACATTTACATTAAAAGAGCTGCAGGATGCCTTACTTCGGCTTTTTCACCTTTGCTTTACCTCGAGCTGAGGCAGCGGCTTTTGTACTTGATAGTTCCCTTCGAAGCTATAAGGTGTGTCATCCAGAGCGATGTACGCCCGCAATCTCATTCCTCTACAGTAATTTTTATTTTGTGCTGAGATTTTCTTTTCCGCCAGTGTATCTGTAGCACCTTTGCCCCCGCTCCTCTCTGCTGAAGGAAGGCCCATAAACTTACTCGCGGAGGTTCAGAGGACAAAATGAACCTTAGTAGTCCCAGCGTAATGCTTTCAGACATACGCATGCTATCTGAACAACTTAAAATTTATCATACGATAAAAACTGAAAATGCAGATATAACGACCTCATACGAGGCAGAATTGAAGTGCGATAGTTTAGTTGCACACATTTGTAATTTGCACAACCAGCTGTTTTCTGGGGCTTGTAGGGTTTCCAGACTTTAGAGGTTCCAGGCTGTGGCTGGAGTGTGTTCCCACGGCCGGAGAACGCGAGCGGCCCGCGGCGCGAGTCGCCCAGTGCGGGGGTGGGGGCCGTGGCCCGCTGCGTGGGAGGCCGGCCTGCCTGCAGCCAGACACGCAGGTCGGGGAGTACGTGGAGGAGGCGCGCCAGTCGGCCGTAAACACATTTTCGCTTAATCACAATAGGAGTAGTTTCCTTTCGTTACAGTGATTGTCAGGGAAAGTCCCTGAGGCATTGGCCGTAACTGTGGCATTATTCCAGTGATGGAAGCTTCAAGTATCGCTGCACAGTTGACGGGGACAAGCTCTCGCGAGGATATATGAGAAACACCGAGTCGTACAATTGTACATCGCAGGTTACGGAGAGCGCCAAGTGAGTCAGTCGGCCCTCAGACACGACGAGGCGGAGGTCTCCGTGTTGGGTCAGGAGCGTGGACTTCCCTCTGTACGACTCAGTTACGTTCATTGATATCAGGTGTGCATTACTCGAACGTTCGCAGTCGTTAATTACAAGTGGCATACCGCAATGGCATCCCGATTTTTCGGTTAACAGTAGCATTTGCCCGCAGTCCCATCAGAAGCCACTGTTTCTATGTTTACAGCCCGGTAGCCACACCGACGGCGAGAGACGTCTTCAGAATTAGCAGTCTCACTGGGCGGGTACGGAACTTTCAGAATGTTTACCGGCGAGGTCAGCTCACCGCCGAGGTAGCCTCAGCTGGGCTGCCTTAGCGAAGCGGATCTGACGAGTGAAGCTGCGCGGCCTAACCGTCTGTTCCTTCACAGAGACATTACGCTTTCTTCTTTCCTTTTGCTTCATTTTGAACTCACTGAGGGTTTTGTCACACATTTGCTCAAAAAGACGTGAATCCCTCGTGAGGGAATGAGCAGGCAGAATATCTTTTGTGTGTCCAGACACTATGCCATAAACTTTCTGGCAGGTGAGAACAGATCAGCGCTTTTTAGTGCAAAGCCACTCTCTGCCACTCAGTGCCTTCATTGCTGCTTTATCTGCGGCGAGGAACCGTATGTCAACCGCACTTGCATATCGGTCGACAATTTCAGTTCGATTATTTCTAAAATGATCTCAACATTTGATGAGTACTTAGCTATTACATTTGTACATTTGTTTTCTCCCTACTCCGTAAGCGCTGAACGTTCCCACACAAGTACAAAGGGACAGAAGTGCAACTACTGCCTCGGAAGTCTACAGAACAACGAATGGCAGCGCCTCTGCTACTTACCTAACGAGATACCCCAGGTAAACACGGCTACAGCTAAGAGGAATATACAGCTCAGAGGCGGATACCAGAGATTAAAGCGAGAGGAGAGTGGCATGCCGATTACATCATTGGGAATTCCAGCTTTTCAGGCTGCGGTTATTTGACTGTGACGCAGTACTTGGCAGGTAGACTGTGATGAGACAGGCTAAGTGTGCGGCGCTCCAGGAGATGAGAGTACAGAATGCCCGTGGTCGTCATTCACGGCCCAGCCTGGACTGGAGATCTGAAGTCACCAGGAAAGGCTCCCTCCGGCTGCCGCTCCAGTCTGGAGCGCCCTGCCGCCTGCAGCTCAGCTGTCTCTCGGCCAGCCTGGAGTCTCCTCTCCAGCCCCGCACTGCCAGTTCTGACACCAACGTGAGACTGTATCTGCTCTGGCGTTCTGCAAAGGTTTATGGGCACGGGTCCATATGTCTTATTCCCAATGTCGCCAATCAAACCAGTTAACGATAAGTGTGATTTTCACTTAAATATTACTGTCTGCGCCTAGCCAGGTACATCGCACGTTCCTGTGGTAGCGGTGCTAACTCTGTCAAGCTGGGGCAGAACAGCATGGCTGACATGCGACATTAAATTATTTTGTTGAAAGGATGTCGAAAATATCGCAAGCGAGCTGTCTCAAGGACTCAGAAATGTAACAGCTGCGATCAGTGTAAGCAATTACCAAGTGACTCCCCGTGAGATGGGCGAGAATGCAACGTGGCATTCCCCACTCTGCTCAGGGCCTCGATGCACGGACCGCCCACACCGTTGCTGCAGTCAGAACATCGGCTCATACGGAATGACGGCACTGTGTCCAGTGTTGTACTGTCGGCGCAGCTCTGCCCGCTTCCTCGTCAAGGGGAGCCGCAGCAGTGGCTGCCGTGCTGACAGTCAGCTGACTTGTTGACCTTTTGCTTGTAAAAGTGTGCAGCACGCCTCACGCCGTGTCGATTATCGTTCGCTGCAGCTCTCTTAGTGTTTCACTTTCAGGAACTGCTAGTACTGATGTGCATATGAGTAGCCCATGGAAGCTCGTGAGTGAGTGCAGACCTCGAGGTGACTGAAGAACGGTTTGCAGTTTGGTCACCGGGGTTCGCAAAGTGCGGCAGCCTGGAGCAGCCGCCCCCCGCGTGGTTTGCTGCGCACCGCCTGGCAGCCCGCCTCTGGGTCTCCGGACTGTCGCCGCCGCCAACAGGTGGAGCGGAGGAGGGAGGGGGGTGCGCCGACGCCCTGGCGCAGCTCCGCCGCATCACGTGGGACGAATCCTTCCAACTCATCGAGGAGCTCGACTGCCGGATCCCTGACGACTGTATCGAGTCCCGCTGTGTTCCGAGGTATGTAGACCACTCGATGCCATTACTGCTAACTGTACAACTAATTCTTTCTCCTCTCCTTAAATTTATTCTCATTACTGTCACCTACTTTTCCTATTTTGCGATACTAACTATCTGTCAATAAGGGTACGTTAGTGAGACCCAAAGAGGAAGCGCGCTAATACCTTCTGCCGCCGCCTCTTCTGTTGACACTTTCCACTGAGCAGTCAATGCAATGTGCCTCGTGGCATACGTCTCTCTCCGCTCGCTGTCTCCGCATATCGCTACAGCAGACAGTAAATCATCTGATGATGACAGTCAAAGACTGAAAGCGGTAACTAACAATAAAAGCTTTTCATCGAGACTGCTTGCGTTACTAAAATTGAATTTATATTCCTATTTCCCAACCGTATTATCAAAAATCAATAAAAGTACAGCGTCGTTTGAGATGACGACAGCTGTAGCTCGATATCGTTGTTAGTTGTAAATTAGTTCAAAAGTGAACAATAAACACTGCAAGTGGCTAAATTAATTACTTTTCGAAATAAGCAATTATAGAGTCAACACCCTGCACCACCAGATTACAGTAATACTCCACAACATTTGCTGTACATACGTAATTAAAATCTCTAACACGGCAGCAGTCAGCAACAGTAAAATTATGGAAGCCATAGGAATCGTACAGCCAACCAGTGGCACGTCAGATGTTTATTCACACTTTTACCTTGCTTTACTGTTCATTAAGCCATGTGACTATACGTTAACATTTATATGGGTCATTTTAGTGTTGACTGAGCTTTATGACCTGTTTTCTCTTTTCACAGAATAAATTTACACACGTTACTACTTCTTCCTAGGAAGAAAGTTTTATATCTGTTTAAACCTAGGTAAGGATTCGAATAAACTAGCTGGTGCATGACTCCCATTCTTTCCATACATCATTAAGTTATAGTAAGACAGTCACATTCAAGCCAACTTTTGCTTCAAAGATCATGAAATGGCATCAGGGTATTACCGCCTCTAGCCTCGAAGACTTCGTCAACTCGGCGGGGAAGAGAGTTCCGGAAGTTTCTTCAGATACGCAGCATCTGCCCGAGGCCTCCCACTGCTGCATCAGATCCCCTCAGAGCTACCAGTGTGTGGGGATGTCGGCTGCCACGTCTCAGCTGCTGTTCCAGACAGTACCGTACAACGTCTGCGGCTCTGAGACCGGGTTGTCTAGTGTTCGCCTCGAGGTGCTGTAGGGCGCCCGAGTGTTCGTGAAACCGGGAGTGTATGCACGCAGCCCTGGGAACACGACTGTGTGTGTCATCTTCTACAACGCAAGTGTCCAGAGAATAGGGCAACACTTCGTCACCGAGAATGTTGAAATAAACGTGCTGGTTCAGGTTCACATCGACCGTAGTGACTGAATCCAAGTCGCGGTGATAGAAACACCCCTATGACACCATGGAACCACCAGTGGCTTGAACTGCATCCTCTATAGGCCGTCAGTCCCATCGCCACCTACATAATTTCAGAAGAGGCGAAATCGCGCGACTCATGTGACGCACCTCCATCCAGCCACCGTCCGTCTCTGTGTGGTTTGGCCCACTCGAGACGCGCAGCTGTGTGTGTCTGTGTGAGCGACGGCCGCTGACTCCAAATGTCGAGTCTGTGCAACCGCCTTCCGAACGATTGCTAGGCAGCTGGTTCAGATGGAGCTGCTTTGCCAGGCATTGGCAATTTGCGTCTGGTTTGAAAGCGATCGCCAGTCACTTGGAGTGACACTCGTCAACAGCCCTGTCGGCTGGGATCTTTTTACGCCACTGCCTCACATCACTACGAGTGGTTCACCATTCGTTGCAGATACTTGGACAGTCCACATTGATAGACCAACAGATCGTGTAACTTTACTGACCGCCCTCATCCCACGCGAGCGACTGGCACGTACACACCGGATTGTCACCTCACCGTCACCACTGACGTCAACGGTGGAGCGTCACGTGACCGCCTGGTCCCTCCCCTGCAGCACGGCATCCAGCCCTCCAAAGCGATCTCTGTGCTCAATTAAGTGGAGGCATAGCATTTCGTCTGATGAGATTAGTTCATGCTTTCCAGAAGCTCTGCGTTTTGTACACTTTTAGCCAACACTTAATTCGTCTATGATAAGCATCAGGTGCGAAATAACTTTGTAGTTGGCGATTCAAGGACACATTGTTCGTTTTTAATTTCACTCATAAATGGTGTACCATAATCTGTGGATTACTTTCTTTCTGCAAAAGACATATCGTTTTACGATCGCCACCCAAGTGTTGTTATTGCTGTTAGAGGCATATTGTACTGTTCACTGAACATACACAAATTTCCAATCTTAGTTCCTCATTTGCATATAGTGCCATTTTAATATCGTAAACGAAAACGTTCCTGATGTTCCGCAACTACTATTTACATAATCACGGATTAGGATTCATGTTCTTATGCTGAGGTATGATGGGTTGTGATTAAATTCGTAACATCTGCACAACATTGGGAAAATGTTTCCATTGTGATATTATTTTCGTGCTCTGTCGATCATCGAACGATAATTCATTTACTTAGTTTCATTTTCTGTCAAATATGGTTATGTCTCCGTCATACACACATGAAAAAAGTTTTGCATCACCCCAGTTCCCTGAACTCCTGAAGACAGACGTTGATTGTGGATATTGTATCACAGTTACAGTCCCTTCGACTGTTCAGAGATGTCACTAAACCCGCCCAAAGACGTAAACAACCGTGCATGAGCAGCGCTTACTAGACGGAAGGTATCCGACAGTTGCAGTCGTCGTTCCACCAGGAAGGAGGTACACGGCTGGTGTTGTCTGTAGTTCAACCGTGCCTATACGGTCAATACCGCGGTTCGGTCGCGTCCGCATTGTTACTTTGTGCCAGGAAGGGCTCTGAACAGGAGAAGTGTCCAGGCCTCTTGGAGTGAACCAAAGCGATGTTGTTCGGACATGCAGGAGATACAGAGAGACAGGAACTGCAAATCACATGCCTCGCTCAGGCCGCCCAAGGGCTGCTGCTACTTCAGTGGATAACCGCTACCTACGGACTATGGCTCGGAGAAACCCTGACAGCAACGCCACTGTGTTGAATATCGCTTTTCGTGCAGCCACAGGACGTCCTGTTACAACTCAAACTGTGCGCAATCGGCTGCATAATGCGCAACTTCACTCCCGACGTCCGTGGCGAAGTCCATCTTTGGAACCACGACACCGTGCAGCGCGGTGCGTGACTCACCAACCAATTTGAGAGATCTACGCCGATTCGCCGTTGAGGAGTGAGACAATCTGGACCAACAGTGCCTTGAACAACTTGTGGATAGCACGCCACGGCGAATACAGGCATGTATCGATGCCAGAGGACGTGCCGCTGGGTATTAGAGGTACCAGTGTGTACAGCATCTGGACCATCACCTCTGAAGGTCTCGCTGTATGGTGGAACAACGTGAAACGTGTGGTTTTCTTGACCAATAAAAAGGGCGGAAATGATGTTTATATTGATATCTATTCCAATTTTCTGTACAGGTTCCGGAACTCTCGGAACCGAGGTGATGCAATCTATTTTTTGATGTGTGTATTAAGTAGTGAAATACATCTCAACATATCCGTATCTTACTAAGCGAGCTAATAAGATTGCTGAAACGTTGACCTGTCACATTCAAAAGGGTAATTAGATTAGGGAGGAACACCCTAAAGCAGTAGATGAATTGTCCTATTCAGGGAGCAACATAATTATTTGCAGCCGAAGTAGACAGGATATAAAATACAGACTGGCTAGGGCTTGGAAAACATCTCTGGAAAAGAGTAATTTTCTTGCTGTTTAACATAAATTTGACCTTTAGGCTGTCATTTCTTAAGATACTTGTCACGAGTGTAGTGTTGCATGGAAGTGAAACATGGATGGTAAGCAGCTGACACAAGAAGAGAATATGAGGTACTGAGATGTAGTGCTAGAGCAAACTGCTGAAGAATAGGTGTTTAGATGGTTTAATTAATGAGAAGATACTGAATCGAATTAGAGACAGTAAAAAATATGCCACAACTTGACTGAAAGAAGGGATCAGTTGACAGAACACCTCCTGGGACGTGAGCGAATCGTCCGTTTGGTAATGGAGAAGTAGTGTGGGAAGAAAAACTTGTAGAGGGACACCGAGTGATGAGTACAGCAAACAGGTTCAGACGAATGCAGGCTGCAGTAGTGGAGGGGCTCGCACAGGATAGTGTAGCATGGAGAGCGGCATCAAACCGGTCTTCGAAATAACAATGACAACGACAAATAACTACGACAATTGTAATGATAACAGAAATAACGTTATTTCTCACTAATCTGAAATCTGAATCTTGCTGACAGATGGAAACTGTGTGTCAGGCTGGCACTCAAACCCAGTCCTTCTCCTTTTGCGGACATTTCTCACACCAACTGTAGTATCGAGATATGAACAACAATGTGGGCATTGTCGGTCCGCCTTGATGCAAAATATTTTTGTTGTTCATTTATTTATTTATTCATTGCCCATGTTAGTTTCAGAGACAAATATCGCCTTCAATGTAAAACATGCAGAAAATAGCACAGTTATAAAACGGTGTAAAACGTTATTACATGTTTACTGTTTGTTTTTTAAATATTGTGTTCTGTGGGTACTTTCATAATAGCTTATTTATTATACATTACACCGTGGTTTTAAGATTCTTGTTGGTGTTTGGGGCATATTTTCTGTGTTTTTCTCTTGCCGTTTTTCTCAACATAAATCATGTCATTTGCAACTGTGTGAGCGACTATTAGTAAACAAATACGAAAACGTGAACTTACGTATGTCAGCGTTATGCAGTTGGGATTACGGTAGTGTTGTGGATACAGTTTTGGTGTGTACTAGGTTGTTACATAGTTTCTCGTGTACTCATGTTCGCTGGACGGCTTGCAGCTAGTTCTATACACAGAAAATCATAACCGTCGCACTTCTTCCATAATGCATAACGTTACGCCAACTTGCCGCTGGCGTGTCTCGTGAGAAATGTATCACACGTTGCAAGAAGGTTATGAAAATTTAAGCGCGAGTTCCGACGACTTCCGTTCCTCATTTATGTGTCTCTGTCTGATGGGCGAGTGGTGCTTTTGCAAGTGTGTGCTTTCTGTTGTGTGTCGTGCGTCAGTTCTCTCAGAGCAGTGAAGATTGTGCCGTTGAAAAGTGTTGTTTCTTCGTTTATTACGTTTTTCCCTTTCACTATTGCTTTTTGTATGTAATAATTTTCTTCTGTTGTTGTTGGTATGAAGAGAAAAACTTCTGGGATAGAATAAAATGACCAACCTAAGTGATTATCCAACACAAAGATATCAAAGGAACCCAAAGACATTAATACAAAACATCACACGCATCCTCACACAGAACCAGACAAAAAGAATGATACAAAGGAATCCTGGAACTCCACTCTTAACAGGCCTCCCAAAGGTCCACAAACTTCTCATTCTAGTCAGGCCAGCGGTGGACTTCAGAGAGACACATGTGCACATTCCTAGAGAAAACATACACATACACAAACAACAGATGCTTCAAAACGCCAGAAGACATAATAGAGAAAATTAAGAACATCCCCCCAAAAGCAAAACTTGTATCTTCTGACATTACATCCATGTACACACATATACTCACAGAAGGAACTATAAACACTATAGAACAACAGCTAAAGTACAAGAAATTCCCACAAAGACAAATAAATGAAATCTCATCCATTCTTAGTCTAATCACTGAACAAAACTACTTCACTTTCAGCAGTAACTTCTGTTTGCAAAAAGAGGGGCTAACCATGGGATCTCCACTCAGTGGGAAATTAGTAGGCATATTCTTGGATCGTATAGAGAAGACAATATTCAACAACTTTTTAAAACAAGATGAGTACAAAATAATTGACTGGTACCAATACGAGGATGACACAGTTATCTTATAGATGAAACACAATACAGTTGAAGAGCTACACAGTAACATCAACACAGTATTACCTCAGTCCCACTTCACAAAGGAAAGAGAAAAAAAAAAACAAGAATCTAAATTTCTTGAATCTTACAGTTACAAGAAACAAGCACCAACATTATTTTTCCATCTTCATAAAACCCACATCCACAACCACTGCTACCCATATCTCATCCAACCACCATACATTCAGTAAATATGCCAGCTTTGCACCCATGCTCCACAGGATAAACAGAACACGTCCTAAACTGAAGAGTACACACAGGAACTAAATATAATCAAACACAGCCGGCCGGTTTGGCCGAGCGGTTCTAGGCGCTACAGTCTGGAACCACGCGACCGCTACGGTCGCACGTTCGAATCCTGCATCGGGCATGGATGTGTGTGATGTCATTAGGTTGGTTAGGTTTACGTAGTTCTAAGTTCTAGGGGACTGATGATCACAGCAGTTAAGTCCCATAGTGCTCAGAGCCATTTGAACCGTTTATAATCAAACAAATTCCTGTTCAAAATGACTACAAAACAGATATCATAAACAAGCTCAAGCAAGGTAAATATGAAACATAAAAATAGTGGCCATCCACTCAAAAGCACAAGAAAAGAATCTGAAAACCCACAGGCCAAACACACAGACAACACAGCAGACCACATCACTTCAGGAAACGGAAACATATGGTACACACTGACATACAGTAATAAAACATCACATAGAACTGGAAACATCTTGAAAAAGCAAGGGATCCCAATAATATTCTAAACAAACAACATAGTGCATAAAAGGCTAAGACCAGACAAAAGAATCTCAGAAAAATTCAGCACGCTAGAATATACCAGCTCACATGTAACTGCTATCAGGCATAACCCATAGGAGAAACAATCAAAAATATCCGAACGAAGTACACAGAGTCCTAAAAAGTGACAGCACACATTCCACTTTCGCAAGACACCCAATGAACAAAAACTGTACCTCTACTAATATCGAAAGTGATCTACACATAACAGAATGCACACACACGCAAAAAGACACAAATGAACAACAGAAGTAGTCAGAAATTCCGCTACAATTTTCATAGCGTCCTCGTAACATGCGATACATTTCTCGCGACACATGCTAATGGCAAGATGGCGTAATGTTTTGTATTATGAACGAAGTGCGAAACTTACGTTTTTCTGTGTGTAAAATTAGCTGAAAGCCTTCAGCGAACGTAAGTACACGCGAAACTACGTAACAACCGAGTACCATCAAAACTGTATCCACAACACTACGGCAATCCCAACTGTGTAACGGTGACATACATAAGTTAATGTTTTTGTATTTGTTTAGTAATAGCCGCTCATACAGTTGCAGATGACAAACCTATGCCGCGAAAAACGGCAACAGAGGCACACAGAAAATATGCCCCAAACACCAACAACAATCTTAAAAACATGCCGTACTGTATAATAAATAAGGTATTATGAAAGTACTCACGGAAAACAGTATTTATAAAACAAACAGTACACATATAATAATGTTTTACAGTGTTTTATAACTCTGCCATTCCCTGCACGTTTTAGATATAAAGACCCCGTGACCCATTAATGAAACTAGACTGACGAATAAATAACTAAACAACAAAATCGTTTTGCATCCAGGAGGACTCACAGTTCCCATTTTTGTATGCAAAAACCATCTGAATGAGTTCCAAATAAAATTATTCTATGGAGACATGACTCACGACATGTACTCACAGCTTCAGTTTTGACATTTTCTTTTCTCCGGCACCTCGTTCTCGGAATGATAAGATGTCAGCCACGGCATTTTGGTATGCATGTTCCTGTCTTGGAAGAGGCGTATGAAGAGCTGGAAAGAAGACAGGACGGCAGGCAACTCCTACGGACAGCTAAAGCAAGAGATAAGGCGACCAAGGATATAACATCAGTGAGGCCGATAAAGGATAAATCAGGTGTAGTATTATACGACATTGAGAAAATCCTGAATAGGTGGTGGGTGTACTTTCAAAGGCTATTGAATGAGGAAAATGTATGAGAGAAGTATGAGTATGGAGATATAAATGAAAGGGTGACCCAAAGTATAAGTAGGAAAGAAGTGCAACATGCGATGAAGAAAATGAAAAACGGGAGGCCCTAGGAGCTGACCAAATCCCAATAGAAGCATAGAAAAGTCTGGAAGAACAGGGTACTGACATTCTCTGGGATCTAATGCAGAAGATCTGGAAAGGAGAAAGAACGCCGCATGTGTGGAGAAGCAGTATGCTTCTATATAAGGGCAATTATAGAGGGATAAAAGTGATGTCCCACACAATGAAGATCTTGGAAAGGATATTTGAAAACAGGGTGCGTCTAGAAACCGACGTATGTAAAGAACAGTTTGGATTTATGCCGGGAAGAGGAAAAACCAACAAAGGATGCGAAAAATCTATATATTAACCTGCAAGGAGAACAACTGATGATCAAGAAATTTAAATACCTAGGCTCATACATAAAAAGTAATGGAGGACTGGAGGTCGAAATACAGGAGAGGATAAATAGTTATGGATGAACTGGAGGAAACTGAGCTGAGTACTGTATGATAAGGAGGTTAGCTGCAGAATGAAAGGAAAGTTTTACAAGTCTGTGGTGGGGCCTGCGATGCTGTATAGTGCAAAAACTTGCCCAATTACAAAAGTCCAAGAGAAAAAGATGGAAGTGGCTGGAATGAGAATGATAAGGTGGATGAGTGGGGTGACACGACAGGATAGACTAAGGAAAGTGTACACCAGAGGAACAGTGAAAGTGGAGCCCATAGGGAAGAAGATCCAAGAAAGTAGGCTGAGATGGTATTTACACGTGCAGAGAAGAGGGGAGTACTACGCGGGGACAAGAGTTGGACCTAGAAATCGAAAAATCAAGGGGAAGAGGGAGACCGAAACTGAGGTGGAAAGACAAGGTAGCAGGAGACCTACGGGAGAAAAGATAGAGAAGAAACACTGGATAGAAATTTATGGAAGAGAAGGATCCGGCAAAACAACGCCGACCCCACATGAAGGGGCAAAAGGCTGATATGACGATTATGAGGATGAAAATGATGTTCCTGTCATTTGTTTGGAATGATTTGGGCAAACAGTAGCAAGCGTAAGTCACAATAGACGGATCAGGTATCCTTGTTTACGAGCTTTTCAAATCGCTGCTTCTAACACTCTGACCTTGTATACAGGATGATACTGGCTGTGTAATTCCCACCAGATGTTCTGATTATGTTACTTCGTGATCTTCCTAAATTACTTCAGGCAAATGCCCAGATGATTCCTTCCAGGACCTCACGGCCAACTGTCTGCTCATCCTCGTTAAACTAGACTTATGGGTGTCCACATGCCTCTATATACATGTTTTCAGTTGTCAACCTGCTCACGGGCAAGCGTGTCGCGGGGGAGCTGCGGGGCTCCTGCTGCACGTGTCGGACGTTAATGATCTGGCAGACGTAGTTAACAGTCACTGCACAGACGGTGTAGTTGTCTGTACCAAAGTGAACATGGTCAGGGAAGGAGGGGACATGTTGGATTCTGCTCGCGACGACAACGCACAGGAGGTCGCGCAGTCAGGATTTATAAGTGGGCATCCGGGGCTGCCGTCGAATGACAGTACAGGAAAGTAGCTAAAATAAAGAGAATATATTTCAGTGCACACTGTGCAAGGGGCGCGCCTAGAGACGGAAGTTACCAGGTTTAGGCCATTCTAGGAGGCCAAACTACTAATTGAAGATGGCAACGGAAGGGGAGGCGATTTACATTAACTGATGTTGGTGGCCGTTCGTGGAACGTCTGCTCGAGGTCTGGATCACGAGAGAAGGAAGCAACCGTGTTCTGCATTGCAGAGTGCTCCAGTGTCCACACACGTGACCTGTATCCCAGACACGCTACTGGGTAAAACCGATGGCGTGAATCCACTAGCAGTCTCAGCACAGGGCTCAAGCCGTCTCTTGTCGGCGGCTTCAACTGGACAGAACTGCCACAGGCAGGCAACTTCTGTCACGTAGGCACAGCGTAAGTTGCTCTGGGAGAAAACTTGTAAAGATTTCATTGGGCCTTTGAAGTAAATTCTTTAAACCATTTCACTGAAATATTCCTTTACTGGCTATCAGCACGTCCAAAAGTACTACCTCAAAGCAAAAGCACCGCATGTACCTAATCACATCTGGATAAGATCTTAACCTTCGAGCTGGAGAGTGTCATTTATGACAAATTTCTTTCTATATGCATTGTTAACTGTCTTACGCATTTTCGAGAACTACTTGAAACTTTTCACGTGTAAGCGCTGTTCTCCCATGCCTTTTGCTAAAGAAAGCTGCGGTCTGAGCTGCAACTTAAGGTAGTAGAGGTGCTTTTTCTTTTTCTCTCGTCCACATGTCACACGCCGTCCTCTTTCCTTGGTGGCAGGCTACCCAATTGTTTCAACCCACGGATCTTTGATTTTCTGTAGGAAAGTTGCTACGTTGACAGGAAGTGAAGCAACTTTATCTGTTTTGACTAGCTGAAGCCTCGCAGGGGAAAACGCTAAGTCTTTCAAGGAAAATGCTCCTTTTCTGGATTTACCTCATTTGCGTCGAAAATGATTTGAGCTCTTATTCCAGCTATATCCATTACAGAATAGGATACGACCAGTGGCATCCTCTTGTGACCCATGCTATGGAATACGCTCTTCCCAGTTGATCGACTATGTAGACCCCTCCATTTGTGACATTGTAATAACTGCCTTATTGCAACAAGTTTATCAGTTGCTCTCCCTTCTTGTCTTGAGCTTTTGTCGTCAAAACGGATGCAACGTAAAAGGAACAGCAGTCTTCTATAGCTCATCACATCTCCCGTAATCTCCATACTGCTGCCATCTGCTTTCCACAGTTCGACAACATTAGTGTGGCTGGCTTGCGTAACCCCAGAGAGGTAAAGCAATCCCAGTAATGCCATTATTTCTTCTTCTGTAGTGTTTTTAGCACCCCTTTCTCTTGAATACTGTACACTTTCTTTCTTAGACTGAGTACAAAAGAGTGTGTACTTAATTTTTGTCAATCGTTTCCAGGCTAAGTACTGTCCATTTCACTTATGACCTTTCTGGATACACTTTCTGACCCAGGAAATATTTTTACAATATTCTTTCTTTTTGTTTTTATGACTACATTAGCGCATAATTGATTCCATTTTCATTTTTCTCTTTCCTAATAAAAATATAAACAGTGGAGAGCGACTGTTTGCGGTCATCGTCTGAATTGTGTTCCCGTTCGGGATCCGAACCTCGGTCACGTCGTGTGGCAAACTGTTCCTCTTCTTCCTCAGCGTCATCGCCAATTTCCTTGCCTGATTCGGTGTCGAACCCTGGATCCTCGTCGAGTGGCCACGCAGCCTCCTCGTTGTCGGCCAGCTTTGTTGTGGTCTGTACAGGGTGGCAGGGCCCGCTTGTGGACGAAAGGTAACGAGGTGAGAGTGAAAGGAACGCCACTTACACGACTGGGCGCGTTGTGTACCTTGTATTCCAAGACGGCACTCGCGTTGTTTATTTTACGTTTCTGCTGCTCACTTGGACGTATGACAACACAACTTACCACTGAGCTGGCTGAAGCTATAATGCAGGTATAGGTACGGCTGGCAATTTTATAACAGCAATGCAATTTTTTTATTTATTATGCAGAGAATTGGACAAGACAATGCCATCTGCGGTTGGCGCGTTTTACGCATAGTCGCGCTCAATCGAGAGTTAAACTGCAGTGAAGACCGAAAACTTCCTTTACTTGTTTGTAAACGTAATACTGTGCACTTACAAAATAAGCAGATAATAGTTATCCTACACCTGCCATACCAGTGAGTAATATTTGGAATCAGTCGGTTTACAGAAACGCGTAGATGTACGAAACACAGAGATCTGTACTGGCATTCGCAATTATTCCCTTAAAGCCTACCTGTAAATAAAAGTTATTTGAAAACGTCCTGCCTTCAACAAAACACGGTTTCTTCTTTTTCACCCATACATGTTTCGGCGAAGCTTTACCGTCATGAGAGGTTCCCTTCATTTTTCTGCCGAACAAAGAATATATTCAAACTTCCTGGCAGATTGTGTGCCGGACCGAGACTCGAACTTGGGACTTCCGCCTTTTGCGGGCAAGCGCTCTACCAACTGAGCTACCCAAGCACGACTCACGCCGCGTCCTCACAGCCTTCAATCCGCCAGTACCTCGTTGAGTCGTGTTTGGGTAGCTCAGTTGGTAGAGCGCTTGCTCGCGAAAGGCGAAGGTCCCGAGTTCGAGTCTCGGTCCGACACACAGTTTTAATCTGCCAGGAAGTTTCGTATCAGCGCACGCTCCGCTGTAAAGTGAAAATTTCGCTCTAGAAACATCCCCCTGACTGTGGGTAATACATGTCTCCGCAATATCGTTTTTTCCAGGAGTGCTAGTTTCTGAAAGATTCGCAGGAGAGCTTCTGTAAAGTTTGGAAGGCAGGAGACGAGGTACTGGCATAAGTAAAGCTGTGAGGACGGGGCGTGAGTCGTGCTTGGGTAGCTCAGTTCGCGTGGCCAGCAGTCTGGCTTTAGCTGTCGCCGCGGTCGCACGCTCCTCAGGTTTGCTCCGTGAACGTTCAGCGTTTACGCCAGTGTTTTCGTGTTTCGTGACTGTTTATCGGCTTTTTGCACGTGAATTAAGTGTTATAAATTGAGCTATTGGTCTTCGTTCATGTCGTCTTTCTACTTATTGCTGTTGGGATTTCGGCGTTGTCCGAAATTTCTTCGCTGCAGAACACCATGGCAAACTCCGTGAGAAAAAACACCGTGATTTTCACCTTCGACAAGTACACCCGTCGAGTACAGCCCTCTGCACTTGAAATACACGACTAGATTACCGAGGTATTTGGGCTTCATCCTGAATCTGCTCATACCATGCAGCTAGACTCTGATGAATACTGCATTTTTGTAAAGTTTGACGATTCCGTGAGTGTAGACCGCTTTCTGGAAAAATTTGGTTATGAAACGGAATTTATACACCGTGATATACTAAAAGTACTGTAAAACTCAGGAATTCCGAGTCTGTAATTAGAAATGTTAGGGTTTTGAATATTCCCATAGAAGTAGACAACTCGAAAATTAAAGATGTCCATTCAAAGTGTGGGGTTGTCAGGCAAATAGTCAACGAAAGGTGGGCTTCGAATTTCAAGCTGCAGTGCTTTAACGGCATTCGCTCCGTGGAGATGGAAGTGAAGGCAAACATTCCCTCCCACATCGTTGTTGACGGGCACAAGGCGCATGTTATTTACTCAGGGCAAACCCCTACATGTCATGTATGTAACGAGTCAGGACTGCCCTCGCCGTGTTTTTGTGCTAACAAATAACCTTACGCAACGCCGGAAATTAACACTCAACGATTTGTTGCCAGCCAGTAATACAACAGAGGCGGCGGCTGTCGTGGATCCTGTTACTACCTCTGAAAATGTTGCATTTAATGTTAATGACTTTCCGTCTTTAAAACCTGCATTAACTGCTGAAATCCCGTCCCGTGACAGCGAGACTCCCACTAAAAAGCGTCCTCTAGAGGACACTGAAAAAAATGTTGATGAGGACTCTTCCTGTGAAACACCCGTTGCCAGGAAGCCGAAGCCAAGTCCTATTGGAAGTGGTAAAAGGAGATGAAATGCAGGTCGATGTGGCTCCCGCACAAGGAATTATACCGCCACGCAGAGACAGTGACGCAGAAATGTGACCCTGAGCCTGAGGTCACAGCTGCAATAACCGCATCGAGTGCACAGCCCATACAGTGCGAACAGTACGAGGAAGTACCAAGTAAACAACCTGCTGGCTCCGAAGCGCAACACCGCGCCGAAGGAGGAAATAAATCAGCATCACCGCCTCGCCAGCAAGACAACGCAACCGACAACACCACGGAGCCAAATATTGACGACTCGCAAGCCACAGCCGTTGCGCAAGACGGCCACCGTCGGAGGGTGCGACCGAAACCAGGTCTTGCTGTCGCGCGTCATCAATCGAAAACCACACCAGAGAAGAAAGACATCAAGAAAAAGAATATTAAATATGAAGTCATCAGGACCAATACTGACGAGGAGAAAGAGAAAGACCACAGTGACTTATAGCAATGCATTGTCAGGATTTCAGGATAATTTTCTTTTCAAGCACTTTCTTTAAAAGCAGTAAAAATTTTTCTATGAAGTTAGTGCATGTAATGGGCACACAGCTTGTAAAGATCGTGACTTGTAGAGAAGCACGTTGCTGCTATAATCATACCGATCCTCATCCCAAATAGCTTCTTCTGGTATGTCTGTGATGCAAGTTTATAGCACTACTACTATTAACATTAATAAAATACAATCGCCCTTCAAATTGGCAGAATCAGAAGAATTCTTGTACCAGTCTGGGACAGATACCGCATTGCTTTAAGAAGTTGCAATGACGGCATTTCGGATCCCAGGCTTTTTTTGAATTGTTAGTGTTTCTACGGAAGCCATATCGGTACAGCCATTTTTATAAGGGAAGGCATTCCGGTGACTGAAATCGAACGACTAGAATCAGGAAGAGCCGTAGGCATAAAAATTTTCGATGTGACCGTGCTTAACCTTTACGCCCCATCCGGAAATTCCCATAAATTGGATGGTGCGATGTTTTTTCAAGACGAACTAATTTATTTATTCTCTTACATTAGTTGGACATATTAACTGTGTTTTAAACCAGAAAGATCAACAACCCAATTTCAACTACTCGCCACAGTTAAAAAAGTTAGTAAGTGATCTACAACTCAAAGATGTATAGGAACTTCAGCACCCGACATCCGTCGACTTCACGTATATAACCAGCCACTCCCGCAGCAGACTAGATGGAATTTACGTGTCACCAAATTTGCAAAATTTTTTATTAAACGTTGAAACTGTTCCCGTGTATTTTAGCGATCACAGTACACTTTTAACTTGCTTTAATTTAAGTGTACAGCCAACCCGTCGATTCAGAGGGCAATGGAATTTGAATATATCTGTTTTAACTGACGAAGAACTGGAACAGGAAATAAGAGTAGCGTGGACTATGGGCCTCCGCACAGCAGACAAGCACCCAACAGTCATTGACTGGTGGACTAGGAGGGCTAAACCAAGGTTGCTGAAAGTTGTCGTGCAGTATAGTGTAGCGAGGCGCAGGGAGTTGAGGAATACAATGGAGTTTTATTATAAAGTTTAAGAGACTTATATCAACAGGCACACGATGACGTAATTCGTCTGAATGATATAAAAAATAAAAGCCAAGTTATTAAGCATTAAACAGCAACAGATGGAGGGACTAAAAATTAAATAGAAAGCCACATCAGTAGTAGCTGATGTAACTGCTTCTCTGTATCACTTGGTGCGGCATGCTAAAAACACACCTCAAGCTTTTATTGCTGAAGTCCAGACGCATACTGGTGCAAGGCTCACATGCCAGAAAGAAATACTGGACCAAGTCCACAGGTACTATGACAACTTACATGCCCCTACCAAAGTGGACGATGCAGCTCTCGAGGACTTTCTCACTAGTTTAGGTCCACAGTTGTCGGGAACAGAAAACGCTGACATCCTGTCACCTATTACTAAAGATGAAGTGCATGAGGCAGTGCGTAACTCACCTCTCAAAAATCTCCGGGACTTGGTGGCCTCCCTGTGGATTTTTATGCCCGCTACTGGTCTATAATTGGGGACAAGATCACTTCCATGGCGAATATGGTCCTGACCGGAAAAGCGGTCCCTGCAGAGTTTAAGGAAAGTAAAATAGTACTGATTCCTAAGAGTAAAGGCAAAACCAACTTAAACAATTTTCGGCCTCTTTCGCTACTAAATTCTAATTACAAAATAATTTCGCGTATTATCAACAGAAGACTCCGTGCCTTTTCCAACAAAATATTGAGTCATCATTTATCTTGTTCTCCAACCAGAACGATATTCGAAAGTCTATCTGCATACAGAGACGTCATTGCAATTACGTCAGTGGCAAGTATAAAATGTGTTTTAATCTTTATAGATTTCAACAAATCTTTTGACCGCGTTAGTCATAGATACCTCTTTGCGACGCTGTCAAGAATGGCTTTCCACCCTCAGATTGTCAACATGCTAAGAAATATTGCAACAGGTATAAAAGCGAAAATAGCAATCAATGGCCAAACATCTAAACCCATACAGATAAGGCGAGGGGTTCCACAGGGCAGTCCCTTATCTATGTTTTCATTTTCCGTACCTTTAGAGCCCTTTCTCCGCACTGTCCACGCAAGATTAACAGGCATAACATTGAGTGGTGAGAAAACCGTCATACGAGTTTATGCTGATGACGTGGGTGTTGTGATAAGGAATAAGGAGGAGACAGTTACACTGGAAAGCGAAATCCAAAAGTATTGTCTAGCGTCGGGAGCGACAACCAATGAAAACAAAAGTAAAATATTGAATCTGCGGGGCCTAGATCACCTCCGACTGACATGGGCAAAACAAACAACAGACATAAAACTTTGGAAATAACCTTAATGGCATGTCCGCTGAGGATGGCTGCTTTTAACTGGACGGAAGCTAGGAGGAAAGTTCATGGTGCTGTAATGGAGAACATCCATCGAACTGTGGACCAGGTGCAAAAAGTCAGATTCATGAACTCCTGCATCTTGTCTAAAGCGTATTTCACTGCACAGGTATTTCCAATCCCCAAACTAGTAGGGAAAGGGATCATGTCCACTGTTACCAATTATTTATGGCGAGGAGACATATTCAAGGTTGGTGCGACTATCGTTATACTGGATGTCAGAAACGGGGGCCTCGGTTTGGTGGACATTCGAAATAAAGCGTCTGCTCTGTTCCTCAAACGAGCTTTCCATATACTCAGAGAACTTCCACAATGTATAACCGCAAAGCTCTTTGAGGCTGTGACACCCCATAGCCTGCAAGCACCGATTGATGTGCGAAGGATTAATGCCCGTCTGCAGTATGTGAGGAACTTTTTCCTCGAAGCAAGTTACCTTAGTGACGAAATCAGAAGGAACACATGTACCACAGCGCGCGACATCATACTTGAAAGGAAGTTAAATGAGGGCAGAAACAAAATTGAAAAGAAATTCCCTAATTGTGACTGGAAAGCTGTATGGCGGAACATCAACTATGCCGGGCTATCTGCAGACGCTATTTCCGCATGGTACAAAACAGTTAACAATGTCATCAGCACCAACGAGAGACTATATGGGATCGGTTTAAACCAGACACACCTTCGTGGAAAACGCAATCTGGCGGATACACTCACCCATAGATTCACCTGTGGCGGCAGTGTGAATAACTGGATTTGGAGCAGGCAACAAAGCGCCTTTCTCACTGATCCTCGACCGAATATATAACGCAATCACTTCTCCTGAGACCATACATGACATACATTCCGAAATTAAAAACGAACGCCATTAGCTGGTTACTGGGAAAATATGTTAGTTATGTCATCAACAAACTTGGGTCGGACAACGAGATAGAATTCCGCGTTTACATGAAGTGTGAATACGCAAAAATCAGCACGTATTGCAACCACAAGAAGCACTACGGCAACATGCTGGAGATCATTTTTGAAGGAATGGGTGTCGGTTAAATATGTGGAACCACTACAACACCTTGGAAGAGAACGAACAGAAGAAAATTAAAAGTCAGTTGTGTTATTATTATTATTTACTATTACCTTGCTTCCGAAACTTCTATGTTACACGAAGAGTTTTTTCAAAACATTTTGTTCAGAATTACTCGTGTTCGACTTCCAAAGTATTTGTGTGATTCAAGAAGAATTGTTAAGTTTTTATAAGTGTTCAGTTCCTACTCAGAGAAGAGATTTCCTTGTCTTTCTTACATCGGAGAATGGGAATTTAGTGTGAAGATTTCTGCACACTTAGTGCTATGACCCAACAGGGAACATGAAAAAAGTGGTGGGAGGAGGGGTTTGGGCCTCGACGCACCGGCAGTGCCGTGAAGAGACCCCACTGCTAGTGCGGCGCGTACCACGCCCTGTGACCTTCCTAAAAAAAATGTAGTTAGCGCGCGGGAATAGGATACGGAAGGTCATGGGTTCGCGCTTGGGTGGATGTGAAAAATTCTTTTCCTCTTCATAAAAAAAGAAAATAAAAGAAGTTGGTAGAGCACTTGCCCGCAAAAGCAAAAAGTCTTGAGTTCGAGTCTCGTTCCGGCACACAGTTTTAATCTGCCAGGAAGTTTCATACCAGCGCACACTCCGCTGTAGAGAGAAAATTTCATTCTAGAAAGAATATATTGTTACACGGGGAAACGTATAATTTTAGAATTGTAGATTTGCATTTGAAACGTTCTAAGAAGTATGTATGCGTTAATGGCACATGCTGTTGCTGATGTCCCTGTCTGCTATTTCCACAGTCCCAAAAATATGCGTATCGCAATGCGATATTTTATTTTACTCTTTACTCTGCAGAAGAATAAAGGAAACCCGCTGGTGATAATGAAATATGGCCGAAATACGTATCGGTAAAAAAGAGAAGAAACCGTGTTTGTTCAAGGTTGAATCTTTTCAAACTTTTGTTCTTAAATCAAAGACGAGATAAATCACCTCAAGATGAATACCTACTCACAACATTCCAAGAAGCTGTATGAGCGAAGAATCTGACAATACAAGACGGACGCCTGGCTCTCGCTCTCGTAGGGCCGGCAAAGACGAGGTCACACTAATTACAGGGCGCACAGGAGCGAACTGGCCGGGGAGACGGTCCAGTGCGTGCTACTGCAGGAAAAACCCTCTACCACGCACTTCGCAGGGGTTTGTAGAGTACGGAAGTGGAAGTTGATTTAGGTATTACCAACATGTTATTTTTACAGCCTTATGACTGAATATTTACTTTCGCACAGGAAAAAATAAATTTCACGAGCTAGGTGACTGACGCAAAAGCGGTAGTGCATGATATAGAAAAATATACTGTCCCAAATAATTTATGATCTCAAGCACATGCACCCTTATTTATTCTGTAATTACTGCTTCCATTTTCTTACAGTTTGCATCCTTCAGCTTTACCTTTAGTTGCCAACATTAAAAATGGTGTTACAAGTAATTTGAGTGAGTGAGGCGCAGGAGTTTGAACTTTCTTCGACGTACAAGACTTTATTATTTAAACGTTTGCAAATCCCGTTAACGTTAGTAACGCCTTCACACTACGACATTCAGTAAACAGATAACCGAAGATTTCCGCTGCTCGGCTGGCATTGTCCTCGTTATATACCAGCTGGCCGGCCGAAGTGACCGTGCGGTTCTAGGCGCTGCAGTCTGGAACCGCGAGACCGCTACGGTCGCAGGTTCGAATCCTGCCTCGGGCATGGATGTGTGTGATGTCCTTAGGTTGGTTAGGTTTAAGTATCTCTAAGTTCTAGGGGACTAATGACCTCAGCAGTTGAGTCCCATAGTGCTCAGAGCCATTTGAACCATATATACCAGATTATTTTGATGTTATTCTCATATATGTACATATTACTCTCACAGCTGATACTATCAGCTGGTCTAATGACATTTCTCAATATATTGCAGTGTTATCTGTAATTATCTCTAGTTGATGGCTCTTGATACTGCTGTATTCCTTGGTAATATTATGCTTTTAATATGTGTTATTCTGATGCATTGTGTTTTACACGCTTGCTGTTTGTCACTTGTAAAAATGGACATCTTTTTCCTGCAAAATATGGAACGAACATATGTGAAGTATTAAATCTTACATCCAACCTGTGGCCACCGGTGACGCCTCAGGAGTTGACTGAATGACTTCGCCGCAGCTGGGTAGGGGCTCATAATCACGGCCGGCCGCGCCGTGCCTCAAGTCACGCGTGCAGCGTGTCTGGCCCACGGGCCCGGTCTGCCTGCCGCTCGGCTCCGCTCGGTCCTTCTCGGAGGCGCCCGGAAGAGCGCGGCGCTTCGTCCGGCGTCGCGGTGCGGCGTCTTCCGGCCGGCACAAGTCTCTCGAGTTCGGCAGACTCGCGCTGTCAGCGCTGTCTACCCTTCGCTGCGTGATCTCGGTACGATGGAGGTTCACTGGGCCAGTGGCTGTTTGCACGAAGGAGGCAGTCGAGCGATCTACCGTCGCGATTCTTTAAAATGAGTGGCAGTGACAGAAAAGAGCGAAGAGGTTTCCCAATTCATATACGTTACAGGTAGTGCATACCAACTGTGAAACGACATTAGATGTACATGTACATGGATGCTCTGCAGATCACGCTTAAGTGCCTGGCGGAGGGTTCGTCGATTGACCTTCACAACAATTCTCGATTATTCCAATATCGAACAGTGCGAGGAAAAAACCAATGCCCATACCTTTCCCTGATAGCTTCCGTTTCCTTTATTTTATTACGACGATCGTTTCTCCCTAAGTATGTCTGCGTTAGCAAAATATTTTCGCATTCGAAGGAGCAAGTTGTTGACTGAAATTTCGTGAGATGATTCTGCTACAATGAAAAACGCCCTTTTGATGTCCACCCCAAATTCTGTATCATGTCAGTAACACTGTTTCCCCTATTTCGGGGTAATACCGAACGTGCAGCTCTTCTTTGAACTTTCTCAATGTACTCCATTAACCCTATCTGTTGAGGATCCCACACTGTGCAGCGGTACTCCAAAAGCGGGCATACAAGCGTAGCGTAGGAAATCTCTTTAGTAGATTTGTTACATTTTCTAAATATTCTGCTAATGAATCGCAGTCTTTGGGTTGCCTCGCCCTCAACATTATGTGTTCTTCCCAATTTAAGTGCCTCGTATTTATAATTCCTAGGGTTTTAGTTGAATCTGCTGGCTTTAGATTTAGTGATTTATCGTGTAACCGAAGTTTAACAGATTCCTTTTAGCACTCATTGATCTATGATCAATTGCCACTTTCCAAAATATACAGATATATTTTCTAAATCGTTTTGAATTTTTGGATCTCAGATTGTTCCTCAGATTGTTATGAAATCATTTATATACACTCCTGGAAATTGGAATAAGAACACCGTGAATTCATTGTCCCAGGAAGGGGAAAATTTATTGACACATTCCTGGGGTCAGATACATCACATGATCACACTGACAAACCACAGGCACATAGACACAGGCAACAGAGCATGCACAATGTCGGCACTTGTACAGTGTATATCCACCTTTCGCAGCAATGCAGGCTGCTATTCTCCCATGGAGACGATCGTAGAGATGCTGGATGTAGTCCTGTGGAACGGCTTGCCATGCCATTTCCACCTGGCGCCTCAGTTGGACCAGCGTTCGTGCTGGACGTGCAGACCGCGTGAGACGACGCTTCATCCAGTCCCAAACATGCTCAATGGGGGACAGATTCGGAGATCTTGCTGGCCAGGGTAGTTGACTTACACCTTCTAGAGCACGTTGGGTGGCACGGGATACATGCGGACGTGCATTGTCCTGTTGGAACAGCAAGTTCCCTTGCCGGTCTAGGAATGGTAGAACGATGGGTTCGATGACGGTTTGGATGTACCGTGCACTATTCAGTGTCCCCTCGACGATCACCAGTGGTGTACGGCCAGTGTAGGAGATCGCTCCCCACACCATGATGCCGGGTGTTGGCCCTGTGTGCCTCGGTCGTATGCAGTCCTGATTGTGGCGCTTACCTGCACGGCGACAAACACACATACGACCATCATTGGCACCAAGGCAGAAGCGACTCTCATCGCTGAAGACGACACGTCTCCATTCGTCCCTCCATTCACGCCTGTCGCGACACCACTGGAGGCGGGCTGCACGGTGTTGGGGCGTGAGCGGAAGACGGCCTAACGGTGTGCGGGACCGTAGCCCAACTTCATGGAGACGGTTGCGAATGGTCCTCGCCGATACCCCAGGAGCAACAGTGTCCCTAATTTGCTGGGAAGTGGCGGTGCGGTCCCCTACGGCACTGCGTAGGATCCTACGGTCTTGCCGCGCATCCGTGCGTCGCTGCGGTCCGGTCCCAGGTCGACGGGCACGTGCACCTTCCGCCGACCACTGGCGACAACATCGATGTACTGTGGAGACCTCACGCCCCACGTGTTGAGCAATTCGGCGGTACGTCCACCCGGCCTCCCACATACCCACTATACGCCCTCGCTCAAAGTCCGTCAACTGCACATACGGTTCACGTCCACGCTGTCGCGGCGTGCTACCAGTGTTAAAGACTGCAATGGAGCTCCGTATGCCACGGCAAACTGGCTGACACTGACGGCGGCGGTGCACAAATGCTGCGCAGCTAGCGACATTCGACGGCCAACACCGCGGTTCCTGGTGTGTCCGCTGTGCCGTGCGTGTGATCATTGCTTGTACAGCCCTCTCGCAGTGTCCGGAGAAAGTATGGTGTGTCTGACACACCGGTGTCAATGTGTTCTTTTTTCCATTTCCAGGAGTGTAGATAAGGAACAGCAGTGGGCCTTCTGTTTCACTCGATGACTGTCAGTTATAAGGAACTGTGACCTCTCTGACAGGATATCACGAACCCAGTTAGCTAACTTAGCTGATATTCCATAAGCACCCAATTTCAGTACAAGCCGCTTGTGTGGTACAGTGTCAAAGGCCTTTTCGAAATCCTTGTCGATAGCACTCAACACTTCGCGCTTCACAAGAATGATGTTTTCTGAATCCGTCTTTGCTGTGTGTCAATAGACCGTTTTCTTCGAGGTAGTTAATAGTCCTCAAACGCAATATATGTTCCAAAATCCTACTGGATATCGAAGTTAATAATATGGACCTGTAATTTACTGGATTACTCCTTCCACCGTTCTTGAATATTGGTGTAACCTGTGCAGCTTTCCAATCTTTTCATACGGATCTTTCGTCCAGCGGACGGTTGTATAAGGTCGTTATGTATGGAGCTGTTGCATCAGCATACTCTGAAGGAAACGTAATTGGTATACAGTACGGACCGGAAGACTTGCTGTTATTAAGTGATTTAAGTTGCCTCACAAATCGTAGGATATCTGCCTCTAGGTTACTCATGTGGAGAACTGTTCTTGATTCGGATTCTGGAATATGCAGAAAGACTTTAAAGATTTGATTGACAATGAAACAGGATTAAATCACGAATGTCGACAGACGAGATTCCTTGTTTTGTACATCAAAAAGCACTTTGTGCTAAATTTGCAGGCCTTTGGCACATGGCGAAATTGGAAGAAAGCATAGTATAATTGCTGAAGTCACACTCATCTTCCGTTTTCAGCTGCAACGGTTTTCAGTGAAACTGAACAATTCCTATGGAGACTTCATATCGTACTGCAAAGTACGTAGGTTTTGTCGAGAGACATACCTGGAACGACTTAAAACTTGTTAGCGTTTAATTTTTTGACGGAAAAAGGAATGCAGGAACGAAAATGAAAACATGTGTTCTCTAGTGCTGATTTCACACTTTAACTAGACTTCACTGCACACTGCCCACTGTAATGCACTGCAAGGTAACTTTTTCCTCATTTGATGGGGATGGATTGAAAAAGAAAATCGCGTTTCTGGAACGGACACATTCTGACAAAGACTGTGAAGTTCCCTATCACTGGTGTTAAAGGAAATACGGAGTTTGAAGAATACGTTGTGACCTAGAAAGAATTACAAGGGTAGTTTTATAAAGTTTTCGAGATTTTTAAAAGTTTGTTTCCATTAGCGCTTCATTTCGTGTTAATACAGGTTACGTAACATCAGTGCTCTTGTGCCAAGTTATCCTCTTCCTTTGTGTAAATTTTTCTGTCAAAACATCTCTAGGAAATGCGATGTTTGCTGTAGAAATCAGAAGGCGGGGATGTGTAGACTGTGTAGGTTATGGTTTATTGGGGCGAATGTAGCGGCGAGGAAACTGGGTAGATAAGACGCTCTCCATGGCAACGTACGTTATGTAGAAAGGACAGAAAACTCGCTGAAAAGGAGGCAAAAATTTGTGCCCTTGAGGCTGAATTAGAAAATGAGGACTTGGAATTATGTAGGCTAAGGGAAGAAACAGGGACGGGAAAGGTAGAAGCAAAAAGAGAAACTGTTGAAAAAACTTCGAAATTCAGTTAGTAAATCAGTTTGGCTTGCTATCTGAAGTAGTGGAGGAAAGGCCTCATCCAGATGTAGTTGAATGTATTTTGAAGCAGAATATTAGCTTCAAGAAAAAAGACATATAGGGATCAAATCAGAATAGGAAAAGAAGATTATTGCTTCTAGTTAACTGTCAAGGCCAGGAGCGTCAGAAGGAATTAGGTGCAGCGTACCAGCTCACAAGTTTTGTGAAAACAAATGCTAGGGAGATGAGGTAATTACACTTGGTGCAGCAGGAAACAGCCTGTGGTATGAATCCAAGGTGTACTATTGCGAGAGACTTGGATGAAATAGGAACATGAACTGCCCACACAAACCACGCAAATGTGGTGTCTGTGGAGGTCTTTCAGCGCCGTGTTCGGTCCTGCGTAAACACTGCTGTAAGGCGTGATAACGCTCTGGTTTGCTATCTGAAGTAGTGGAGGAACGGGATGTTCCAGATACCCCCAAAACCTCACATATGCGATGTTCCTGTTGACATTACTGGTAGGTGAGGACACACTACGCATGGCCTGCACCTAAATAGGAAGGGGAAAGATAAGTCAGCTTCTCTATTAACAGACACTGTAAGGGGGAGGCTCAGTCACACGAGGGTGACCCCTGTGGTTAATGGCACCAGGTAGACAGGTTTTTTATGTTAAGGTCAAAGTCCAAAGAGGCAACACTCAAGAAAAATAGAATAACAGAAGCTTCATGTACAGTAAATAGGGATGAAGCTAAGGGTAGTATCAACTTACATCAGAATATCAGGGGAATAAAAAATAAAGTAAATGATCTGTTAGCATATGTAGATGACCTATTACGCTGTCAGCCAAAAACAGGAAGTTGTTAATCTGTGATGATTTCTAAGTAAACTTTCTAACCAGTTCAGATCGGAAAAGTGTAAGTGTTATTAATTGCATATAACATAGAATCAGCTATCAATTTCCCTACACGTATAGCTCAAGGCAGTAGCGCTCTAATAGATAATGTATTTGTACAGCAACAGGGTGTAAAACTAACACATGCTTTTCCATTGATAAATGGATTATCAGCCCACGATGTACAATTGATTAAATTAGAAAACACAGCAAGGTGTGCAGTTCAGAAACCATGAAATAAAACTGTAAGGTTGCTCAACCCAGTGTTTATTGAGCACTTCAGAGAAAATTTAAGAAATGTTAATTGGGGAGATGTATATAATGAGCCAAATGCACTTGTGCCCGGGCATGGCCCGTGAGCCAATATCTTGGCCACCCCATTTCTACACTCCTCGTTTCCTTCGTAATTCCTACAAACACTAACACCTGTATTCGTACTGATAACTAATTTAAATACAACCTACTGGTGAATTTTGCTTAATAGGTATTCGGCCACTGACCATGGCATATTTCTGTGCCTAAGACTTCGTCTCCTAAATGTGGAGGCACCACCAGAGACACCACCAGAGGCAACACTGACACAAAACTAACTTGTGGAATCAGACCTATCCGAGATTTCAATTTTGATGTATTCTAAAGCTTCCAGCAGATAAGGGCAACGCTACAATGCTCATGAAATAATGAACCTACTGCAGAAAAACTTGCGTTGTATTACAACCATGAAGGTACAGTGAGATTAAAAGCAATCTCCCAAGATCAGTTCTTAGGATAACGCATCAGCTAGTAAAAGCCTCTTCGATTTCTCTCACCAACTAGAAATGTCTTACTACATCAGAACTGGTCCCATCAAGATTGTGTGGTATACCAAAAATTCACAAACCCGTCATTCCATTAAGACCAGTTGTTAGCGCTGTGGACTGTTCGACAAGCGTGACTGCCAAATACCTGGACAGTCTTCTACAGACCTCTGTAGCAAAAAAAGACGTATAAAAGGTTCAGTTCATTATACAAAAAATAGAATTCTTCATGTCCATCAGATATTAGCCCACTTAGAAGTTCTATTACTGCTTACTATAGTTGCTCTTAATAAAACGATGTCACATATGGAATTTACACTCCTAGACAAAAAAAGGAACACTCCGTGAAGAAAATATCCGAAAGATACAGACAGTTGTAGTTGTGCTGTACATGAGCAGACAAACAAGTGGATGACTTATTCAAGAGGGAAGCTTAACAAGTTAAGGAAGTCAATAATGCGTCCTTATGTAAGCAATTTTTCATCTTGACATTGATTGACAGAGTTGTTGGATGTCTCCCTGAGCAACATCATGCCACATTTTGTCCAAATGCTGCGGTAGATCGTCAAAATCCCGACCTGGTAGGACGTCCCTGCCTATATTGCTCCAATTATTCTCAATTGGGAAGAAGTCTGGCAACCTTGCTGGCCAAGGTAGGGTTTGGCAAGTCTAAAAACAAATAGTAGAAACTCTCCCCATATGCGAGAGGGCATTATTTTGGAAAAAAAGTTAGCCAAGAATGGCTTACCTTGAAGGCAGCAAAACGGGGTGTAGAACAGCATAGACGAACTGCTGTGCTGTAAGGGTACCACAAATTAAAACCAAAGAAGTCCTGCTGTGAAAAAAAATGACACCCCATACCATCACTCGAGGTTGTCAGACCATATGGCGGACGACAGTAAGATTGGTATACCACGACCATCTGGGGCATCTCCAGATGCGACTTCGGCCAGGAATCTCATTGACTGGAACAGTCTTCAATGATGAGCCTCGCTTCTAATTGAGCCCCAATGTCCAGCAAAGATGTGTCTGGAGATGCCTTGGAGACTGGGGGATATCAACCTGACTGTCGCCCACCATAAGTCCCAACAACTGGGAGTGATGGTCTGGGGTGCCGTTCACTTTCATAGCAGGACCACTTTAGTAGTCACCCGCACAGCAGAGCGATATGTCCACGTCCAGTTTTGTTGTCCATCATGGAAAGCCATACTGGCCTTACATATCAGCAAGGTATTGCTCGCCAAACACACCTTGACTAGGAATGGTGCCAAACCTCTCCCCAACTGACAACGTTAGGGGCATACTGGGCAGGGCCCTCCCACCATCTCGGGGTTTTCATGACTGAACTTGCCAGCTGGACATGATTTCGAACAATGCCCCTCAGGAGGACATTCAACAGCTCTGTCAGTAGATGCGAAGCCGAATAACTGAGGCGGACCAATGCGTTACTGACTTCGCTCAGTTTGTGAGGCTCTCAAATAAATCATCCAGTTTTCTGAAACTGTATTCATTACAACATTACGGGAAACACACTCAGCACAGTTACAACGGAGTTCTATATGTAAAACTGGATGGAACAGCTCATCAGCCGAGCAAGAAAAATCCCTATCGTTGGTTTTGTTATGTTGATGACACTCATACTTCGTTATATAGCCTCATGGACAAAAAGAACTCAGAATTTCTAAACTTTCCGAATGATATTAGTTATAACATAAAATCCAGTATAGAAAAAGAGAAAGAAGTTGAAATATTTTAGAATGTACGGCTACTTAGAAAATCCACATATGTTAGGCACAGAAGGTCTGCAAAAACCTCACTCACACATGTGGATACATTCACAGGAATTCCAGTCATTGTCCCAAACTGAAAAGAGCAGTGATGAGAACATTGGTGGGCTGGGCTTAAATAATGTGTCACCAGAGTAGTTGGAGGAACGCTCCGACCATTTAAACACTACTTTCAGAATAAATGATTAATCTGAGAAAGAGATAAATAGGGCAATAAGTCCATAAAGGTATGGAGCTTCTCACGAAGAAGAAACAAAGATTTACTCCCATTCGTAAAAGCAGTCACGGTTCACATGATCAGAGTACGAGGAATACATAGTATTGATGCAGTGTTTATACCAATTAGGAAGGAGCGTGACTGTTTCGAAGACTGTAAAGAATGTAGGCCAGCACTTGGCACAGGAGGAATATATTAATTGTCTTGCGTACACAGTCAAGCACACATGTGTAGTGCAAAGAGAAGTAAAGATTTCTTGCTTAAGGAACAGAAGAGCAGTTGTCATCTGCGAAATAGCAATAAATCGGCAGTTGCAGAACATACACTGGGACCAGGGAAACTAAAAATTCGTCTCTGCGATACGGAACCAATATTACTGTGCTTGAATTTACAGAGAGGGCATTCAAATTCCGAAGCACGAAAGCCACTTTAACGGAAAGAAGAATGAGAGAAATTAGACGAGCTGCTGGCCTCAGTGCTGAATACAGAAACCAGCGCCAAGTGTTCCCCAGCAGAAGCTCGGCAACACACGCACTCGTGACTCTGCGCTCTTAAGCAGCCGCCTGATGACGTCACAGCCCGACTGGCAGGGATCCGAACAAACAGTTCAGCTTGTAGAGTTTATAGAAGTTTCAAACTGCTGCCTGAGCCGTTATAGCCTCTAAAGATGTCTCCAGCATTTGGAGACGAAACGTTAGAGACCTTTCCTTTTTTTTTTTTTGAGTCATCAGTCTTCTGATTCTTTTGATGTGGTCCACCACGAATTCTTCTCCTATGCCAACCTCTTCATCTCAGTGCAGCAGTTGCGACCTACGTCCTCAATTATTTGCTGGGTGTATTCTCCAATTTCGTACCATGGAAGTCATTCCCTGATGTCTTAGCAGATGTCTTATCATTGTCTCCCTTCCACATATTCCTTTCCTCTTCCATTCTGCGCAGAACCACCTCATTCCTTTCTTTGTAAGTTGACCTAATTTTCAGCATTCGTCTGTAGTACATCATCTCAAATGCTGTGATTCTCTCCTGTTCCGGTTGTCCCACAGTCCATGTTTCTCTACCATTCAAGGTTCTGCTCCAAATGTACATTCTCAGAAAATTCTTCCTCAAATTAAGGCCTATGTTTGATACTAATATACTTCTCTTGGTCAGGAATGCCTTTTACGCAGGTGCATATCTGCTTTCGATGTCCTCCTAGCTCCATCTGTCATCGGTTATTTTGCTGCCTTAGTAGTAGAATTCCTTAATTTGATATACTTCGTGACAATTAATCCTGATGTTTTGTTTATCTCTGTTCTCATTTCTGCTACTTCCAACTCCATTCGTCTTTCTTCCATTTATTCTCAATCCATATTTTGTACTCATTAGACTGTCCATTCCATTCAGTCCATCATGTAATTCTTCTTTACTTTCACTTTCAGGATAGCAATGTCATCAGCGAATCGTATCATTCATGCCCTTTCAACTTGAATTTTAATCCCACTCCTGAACCTTTCTTGTATTTCCATCATTGCTTCATCGATGTACATACTAAAAATACGGGGGAAACACTACATCCCTGCCTACATCCTCTTTAATCCGAGCACCTCATTCTTGGTGATCCACTCTTATTATTCCCTCTTGGCTTTTGTACATATTGTGTATTACCCGTCGCTCCCTACAGCTTACCCCCGTTTGTTCAGAATTTCTAACACGTCGCGCCATTTTACATTACTCAACGCCTTTTCCAGGTCGACAAATCCTGTAAACGTAACTTTATCGTTCTTTAGTCTTGCTTCTATCACCGACAGCAACGTCGGAATTGCTTCTCTGTTGCATTTACCTTTCCTAAGGCCAAACTGATAGTCATCTAACTCATCCTCAATTTTCTTTTCCATTCTCCAATATATTATTCTTGTCAACAATTTGGATGCCTGAGCTGTTAAGCAGGCTGTTCGATAATTGTCGCACTTGTCAGCTCTTGCAGTCTTAGGAATTGTGTGGATGATATTTTTCCGAAAACTATATGGTATGTCGGCGGTCTCATACATTTTACACACCAACGTGAATAGTCGCTTTGTCGCCAGTTCCCCCCAATGATTTTAGACATCCTGATGGAAAGTTATCTATCCCTTCTGCCTTATTTGATCTTAAGTCCTCCAAAGCTCTTTTAAATTCTGATTCTATTACTGGATCTCCTATCTCTTCTAAATCGACTCTTCTTTCTTCTTCTATCGCATCAGACAAATCTTCCCTCCTCATGGAGGCCTTCAATGTACTCTTTCCATATATCCACTTCCTCCTCCTTTTTTGACGGTGAAATTCCCACTGCACTCTTCATGTTAGCACCCTTTGCTGACAATTTCACTCAAGGTTGCTTTGACATTCTTATGCGCTGACTCAGTCCTTCCAACAATCATTTCTTTTTCGATTTCTTCACATTTTTCAGGCAGCCATTTCGTCTTAGCTTTCCTACCCATCCTGTCTATTTCATCCCTCAGGACTTGCATTTCTGTATTTCTGAATTTCCCTGAACATTTTTGAACTTCCCTCTTTCATCATGGGTAATAAAAGAAATACTTCAGTTACTTATTTTAATTCCCATGGTTTCTTCGCAGTTACTTTCTTTGTACCTATGTTTCTCTTTCCAACTTTTGTTATTGTCATTTTCAGAGATACCCATTCCTCTTCAAGTGGACTGCCTACTGGGATATTCCTTGTTGCTGTATCCATTGCCTTGCAGATCTTCAAGAGTATCTCGTCATTCCTTAGAACTTCTGTAACTGACACATTTGCGTATCGATTCTTTCTGACTTATCTCTTAAACTGCAATGTACTGTTTATCATTACTATATTGTGATATGAGTCTATATCTGCTCCTGCGTATGCCTTACAATCCACTATATCTTTTCGGAATCTCTGTCGGACCATGATGTAATCTAACTGTAGTTCCCCATATCACCCAGCCTTTTCCAATTATACATCCTCCTCTTGCGACTAAGAGTATTCGCTATTACTAGCCGAAATTTATTACAGAACTGAGTTAGTCTTTCTTCTCTCTCATTCCCTATCCCAACCCCACATTCTCCAGTAACCATTTCTTCCACGTTTTCCCCTACAACTGCATTCCAGTCGCCCATGAGTATTGGAGTTTCATCTCCCTTTACGTACTGTATTACCCTTTCAGTACCTTCATATACTTTTTCTGTCATCTTAAGCTTCCGACGTCGGCATGTAGTATCTGAACTATCGTTGTCGGTGTTGGTTTGCTGTCGATTGTGATAAGCGTAACTGTATCACTGAACTGTTCACTGTAACACACTCTCTGCTCTACCTTCCTAAAGAGTCCTACTCCCGTTATACTGTTTTCTGCTACTGTTGATATTACCATAACAGCAGCCCCAAAATACGACCGTCCCGCCCCACAGCAGAACCCATGGATAGAGACCTGCACCGGTGCCTGGTCACCTACACAGCCTTGTACGACGATCCCCAGTCGACAATCGAAACCTGTACTCGCCGGTGAACACAAGCCCACTCCACTGATCCAGGTTCCGTTTCACGTGTCCCCTTAGCCAATTTCTTCGCACTCCAAGGTCCCAGGTAGTTGTTTATTGTTGTGGTCGCCTAGTGACCACATTCATCTAGTGGAACTGGCTACTTACTGACTGTGTCGACAAGCCTCCAAGTTGACAGCAAACTGAGGGAGTACTTTTACAGATAGAGACTCCAGCAAAACACAAGCGGAACTGAGCCCACAGAGTTCTACCTCCATGATACAGAGGCACACAGGCAGTCATATGTGCCCCTGGATAGGACCAAAATTTCCTGCAGCTACTTCCTTAATTCCTTGGTGCCTCCCTCTTCCTGTCACTGTCATTTATGCAGCACTGCGCGGACCTGTGAAAGTCGTTTGGTTCTATTCTAAATCAACTGCACTACATTCCTGCAAAAAACTGGGGAGCAAATGTAGACAAACAAAACAACGCTGCAATTTCTCTTGGTTATTGAGCTGTCGCATATTGTGCTAAAATGTGGGAGAATGGCACTCATACAGTTAAGACGTAAGGAGCCATGTTGACTATTAATGACATTGCTACAACAGCTCCCACTTAGAGGTTGGATGTTCTGTCCAATTTTGTCCCTGCTAATCTCACAATCAAGGATGCCAAGGTACTAATTCCTAAGACAGGGTGCAATAAGTATTCAGTCCAACTGAGTAAGGTAGCGCAGTATGGTCTTTCTTGTCACGAAATACCAAGATTCAACCTCATCCAAACGGCACAGGAGAGACATGGCAACGTCTTGAAAACGTGGTCTTATAGTGGAAGTGCTGCTCGTGACTATGGCGCCCAGGAGCAGACGGTGAGCCATGTTGTGGGGGAGCGCCCACTCCATGCCTTTGATGGCGGTCTGCCGTGCTTGTCCAATCATAGTTCTGGCTGCATGTTTGTATGTGAATTGTTGTATTTCATCAGAAATGATCAGTTCGCCAGCCTTAATTTACGCCAGAATTCCTGTCTGACACCTCGATTCGTCTGTAATGGGCTGGTGACCTCTATCAATGGGAAACGTAAAAGCTGGAGAGAGGCAAGTTGACTTTAGTTTTCACTATTCTATTCTACAAAATACAGTCAAGTTTCAGAGTATCATCTGTCACATAAGCTGACTCCATTTTATTTTGAAAGGTTGAACAACATGGAATGGAACATGACAACGCTGCAAACGGATGATCTGAGGCATCATATCCTGTCCCAGTCAGTGCTTGCTGTTCGGCGCATCACAAGAGCCGTGGTCGGCAGGGTGAGATGTGGGAGGTGGCGTCATCTTCAGTTTAAGTGGAGGAATGAACCTGGTGAGTATATTATTTGGAAGTTCGTTATTGTTAAATAAAGCGTAATGTGCACATTTAGGTTTTCTATAAAATCTCTCGTCGAAGTTAATCAACACATGGTGAAGGAGCTGCACCACATTTGAAAATTCTGTCCTAACTATAGTGCATAGAAATAAAAACATAAGAACTAAATAATAATCACTCTGAAGAAAAGAAACAGTTATCTAATGACAACCGACTGCATCTAACAAGAGAAGATGACCAACCTGGTCTCACATACAAAACGCACACTTGCAAGGTGTGAGCCCCAGCTGTCTATGTCGCGCGGAGATTTGTGCCACGATTATGACTGTACGCAGTTAGACTTTCTGAACACATAGTTTTTCAACGCTCGTGTACCACTTGTTTCTGGCACGCTCCGCTGCGTTCGCCCATAGTCGGAGCTCGAACTACTGTGCGGTACGGTAAGTAAGAGGTTCGCGTTTATAGTGCCGGTGAACCGACAAGCGACAGTGTGGCACGTCCAGGAGCAGTATACAGTGACGGTCAAATTGCCACGTTTAAACGTCAAAGCTCGCGACAGTTGTGGCCGGTAAACGTCGTTATATGTGGCTATTCGACTAACTCTTACACGAGGCAAAAGAAACTCTATGAGCGTTTCTTTGTGCTACTATTTGTACCTTGCGATTCAGTTGCGGCAGTCATAGAGAAGACCCGTTAAATGGAGAGAAGAATAGTTGATTGACGTTAGACTATTCTTTAAGAGAGGATGGTGGTGACAATGATGACGACACCCTTTCACCACGATCATTTTCGTCAAACAACTTCATTGGCACAATGCGACGGAGACGTAAAATCACGAACTGACTGTTTAGGAAGCTTGCTTTGAAGAGGTAATATTGTCAGATTTCACCTTGCCTCTGCCCGTAACAGAGATCTGTGTGTGTGTGTGTGTGTGTGTGTGTGTGTGTGTGTGTGTGTGTGTGTGTGTGTGTGCGCGTGTGTGTTTTATAAAAAACTGCTGCAGAATATGTCCTAAAATATTGCTAAACGGTGTTGACTATAAATGCGCATGGCATTGAAATACTATCTGCTCATATTGCTTACCCGTTTTTCATGTTAAATCACATGTGTTCTACTTGAAGAACAAAGTTTCGAAACACATGGGGCAGACGTGACCGGCTCCACACACGTCTTCCTACACTTGCGACATGAAGCGGTCTGAGGGCTCTGGACGTCACCCCGCTGCACAGTACTCTGCACTCGTGCATCAGGCAGCTGCAGTGGGGCGCAGCCAGTGGCAGGCAACCTGCACCTACAGAACTCTAAAAACTCTGCACTCAAGACGTCTAAAATGAGTATTATCATAAGTATGGCCATTTATTTTAAGGTAGGGCAGGTGTTTGGTATCTAGGGTTGAGATCTCGCAAGTGTACGTTTTTCTCCTTACAAAACAAGGTCGAGTTAGTTATGTTTATGTGGAAGGTTGCAAGTAATAAACATGAAGGTTGAGGACAGATTTCATTCGATGTCAGATAAGGAGAGATCATGCTGACACAGCAGTAGAGCACACCGCCTCTAGCCTCGACAAGGGCCTGAGTTGGCCGACAAAGAGAGTCCACGAGTCTCTCCAGTTGTGTCGTGTTCAGCTGACGTCACTCAGCAGGTCCCGTAGAGCCGCCAGATCGCAGCGACGTTGAGACCGCCGCTGTCCACACGCTGGTGCCAGACATCTGCTGTGAGGCTGAGACCGGATGGCTTAGCGGGCATGTCGGGATGCGGCAGGACGGCTGAGTGTTCGGTCTTCCAGCCAGGAGCGTGTCCACGCGGTCTGTGAACACGGCTGCTGTCTTGGGAGCGTCCCCAGGGTACTCAGCACGAAGGTAGCGCACAGGTCCGGATTAAAAAATTACTATGCGATGTGATGCGATCTAGACTGCTCGCTCACTTAACTTCAGCAGAGATATCTGACACGTGACGTGTTAAGACTCCCGTTCATTGTCGTTGCGATAAAAGTGACAATGCAGGAACGTACTGTCACTTTTCCGAAATTTTCAGACCTTTAATGCCATACGCTACAGAGCGTACGGGGATCCACTAAGAGTCGCAAGAAACGACAGAGCCCGTGTCCTTAGAAATAGTGTAAAGTGCGTTATAAAAAGTAGCGGAATTTGGCACATTGTGTACATTTATTTACTTCTTTATGCGTTTATTCCACCTGATAAAATTAAGGCATTCGTGAACTCTCTTATATATAACCTGACATCTCAATGAGTCAACATTACGACATGCGAAGTACACGAGCAGCACACGGTAGTGATAACTATACTACTTCTGCTAATAACAACAACAACAACAGTGGAGACACATAAGAACACACGTTTCTGTTGATGGGACATGCACAACTGTTGATACACATCCCAGTGATAAAATCAACTGCTGATGTACAATTTTGCAACTGTAGCAGCTATTATCACTGATGACAGAAATTAATGTATGGGGTTTCATAAATTCCACATGTTATGCTTTATATCAGAATACACATACTACAAAATTGTAGCTCTGTATCTTTAAGTTGACTTAGATGTAAAACAGTGTAACTGTTTCAAACTGTGGATGCATTACTTTTACACGTTTGTTCGCCTTTCTTTTAACAAACTACATAATGATAAAAATATCAAAACTTTACGTACTGCAATTACATAACATTATTGCTTCAATACAAACAGTCATGATTGCACACGAGGTGTGGCCTTGGAGCGGAGTGGAAGAGAGGGGAGTCCCTTTCTCTCTCCCTCTGTCGCTCTTTGTTTTAACTCGCAACCGTCGGTAGCTGTAGAAAACTCTCGCTTCCCCACGGGATGTATACTTCGAAAAGGATCGAGGCACAGGAAAGTTCCATCTGAGGTTACGTCCTGGCGAGGCTCTTGTTAATACTCGTACATCTGTATTTATGGGAAGAATTGTCCGATTATCTATGTCTAGAAGTCGAAATCTATCGTTTTCTAAATCCTGCTCTTCGATTGTGTGGCACACCTAGGGCCAGACATAAGCTCAGATGTCAGTTGAATTGCGATGAAGAGTGGATTGAAGTTTAAGAGAATGGTCTGGAAGAACAAAATGCGGAAAGGAGTGGGACACTAAAGTGCAAAGCAATCACGAACTTCATTTGAATTTCTCTTGGTCTCTAGATATTACGTTGATGAATACCACACAGACAGTTCATTTGAACAGTAATGGACACCTATGAAAAGGGCATCGTAGAAATTGGACAAACAAAGATGGATATAAGAAGCTAACGGAAAAGAAACCCTGGGAAACAGAAAAAAACACAGCAATTGATCAGCAAATCATTGGCGAAAGTGTCAACCAAGAATTATTGAAGTTGGCGTCTAGAATATACGAGAATGGTGGTATACCATTAGACACAACCATGAAGATAAGAGCAGAAACTTGCAGGCCTATCACACAACTAGCATAACACCTCATGTATGGAATTTGTCGACAGGACTAATATATACAGAGGAATGGAAAAGATAATAGAGAATATGATAGATGACGATCATTTTAACTGTCAGAAGGCTAATAGCGTGAGAGGGGGGTACGTCTGATATTGTGACTGATGAGAGAAACAAAACTTGGAAAATAAAATGGCCACATTCATAGACCCTATAGACCTAGAAAAAGCATCCGGAAATGTAAACTTCTGCAAGGTGTTCGAAATATTGAGAATAATGGGAGTAAGTTGCAAAGAAATACGGGTGATACGTACAAGAACCAAGAGGAAACAATAAGGTTGCATGCCCAAGAACAAAATACTGTCCCATCTTCCTACCAAAGCGTTTGGTATGTTCCACTCTTCACCGATTCTGCTGAGAACCTCATCATTTTTTCTTTTATCAGTCCATCTAATTTTCGACATTCTTCTCTAGCACCACATCTCAAACGCTTCGATTCTCTTCCGTCCCGGTTTTCCCACTGTCCATGTTTCACTTTCACAGAATACTGTGCTCAAAACGTATGGGGTAGATTTTGGAAAAGTCACCCAGAACTGTGGGTCAGGGGAAACTTACTGTACGAGATGAGAAGGGAAGACTAATTGTTGAGGACTGCATCGGACGAGATTTGAAAACCTAAGAGCTTGGCTCAAATGGCTCTGAGCACTATGGGACTCAACTGCTGTGGTCATAAGTCCCCTAGAACTTAGAACGACTTAAACCTAACTAACCTAAGGACAGCACACAACACCCAGCCATCACGAAGCAGAGAAAATCCCTGACCCCGCCGGGAATCGAACCCGGGAACCCGGGCGTGGGAAGCGAGAACACTACCGCACGACCACGAGATGCGGGCTAAGAGCTTAAGACAAGGTGATATGCATGACAGAGATTACTGCTAAATCACTGATCACAAGTTATTAAGAGTGAGAAGGTAAGCACATTGTACATAACAGAGGTGGGATGGGGCGGTGAAAAATAGTTGGGAATGACAATGAAAGATGCAGGAAACTGAAACGGAGTGAATCAAAGAGTAGTTACAGTGATAAAAAGCTGGATGGCGAGAACCAAGGACACGGTGTAGAGTTAGTTCTCACCTACGGAGTCCTGAGATACTGGTGCCTGGGGGAGGAATCCAGGTGGTGAAACAGGCGCTGGTGTCACGAATGTCACGTCGTAGACCATGCTCTGCAACAGGATATTGTGAGTTACCAGTATATACCCTCAGCCTATGCCCATTCATCCTAATTGATAATGTGATGGTAGTCATGCCTATGTAGAAGGCTAAACAGTGTTTACGTAGTAGCTGGAATATGGCTTGTATCTTTTCGCAGCTGGCTCTCCCTTTGATAGAATATGTTTTGCCAGTTACAGGGCTATTATAGGAGGACACACTCTTGTTAACTCGAGATCAAAGTTTTAGCAGTAATCTCTGTCTTGTATATTACCCTATCTTCCACCTTTAAGCTCCCTGGATGCGGTCCCCAACATTCCTTCTCATCTTGTACGGTAAGTCTCATCTGACCCGCGGTTCTGGGTGACTTTCCGAAAATCTACCCCTTTTCCCCCTTTTCCTAGACCTGTCCAGTCCTTTTCCTTAACCCTTCTTCCTTCCGTTTCAACCCTTTTACCTGCAGAAGGAGCCACTGGCTCCGAAAGCTTGCCAATCACAACAGTTTCTATGTGTGTTCTGCCGCTGCTTCGTGAGTCGATTCTTTTATCTATCCTATTAAATAATTTTATCAATGATTGTTTGATTTCGTTGTTACAAAACTGACAGTTGATGTTAGTTGACTTTGTTTGGCCGTGAACATCCTCTTTGAATGTTCTTCTCTACTCTTTATTTTCTCTTTCATTTTTCCATTATGAGTTAGTTTGTCCTTGGTTAAAATGGCTCTGAGCACTATGGAACTCAACTTCTGAGGTCATTAGTCCCCTAGAACTTAGAACTAGTTAAACCTAACTAACCTAAGGACATCACACACATCCATGCCCGAGGCAGGATTCGAACCTGCGACCGTAGCAGTCTCGCGGTTCCAGACTGCACCGCCTAGAACCGCACGGCCACTTCAGCCGGCTACTTTGCCCTCTAGGTAGCAGAATTCTTTCAGTTCGTCTTGATCCTCGTCTACAATTCTGACAAGTTGAACACTGAACTGATCATTAATTTAATCTTTCTTTGGTTTAGTCTTAATTCATAGAGTCTACCCATTAGACTGTTCATTCTACTCAACATCTCCTACTGTTACCTCTGACTTCCATTGAGAACAGCAATGACATCAGCTATTCCTGTCACTGATAACCTTTCAACATGAATTTTAATTCCATTTCTGAACCCCATTTTTAATTCCGTCATTGCTTCTTCGATGTACAGATTGAATCGTAGGGGCGATTAGATGTATGTCTTTTACCTTTCCTAACCTAATCTGTTTGTTATTGGTCTTCCTACTTTATCCTCTTGTTTGATGTACAAATTGCACGTAGCCCTTCTTTCCCTAGAGGTTATACCCATTTTCCTTAGAGTTTCGGAAATCCTGCATCATTTTAAATTATCGAACGATTTTTATCTAACTACAAATCCTACGGACATGCCTAGATTTTCCTTAAGTCTCGCTTTAATCATCAATCGCCAACTGAGAAGTCCTTCGCTGATGCCCTTATCTTTCCTAATACCAAATTGATCGTCATCTAGCACTTCCTCAATCTACTTTTTCCTCTTATATACATATTCTTGTCAGCAACTTGAGTGTGAGAGCTCTTTAGGTAATTGTGCGGATGTCCTCGCACTTATCTATCCTTGAACATACAGAACAATGTGAATGATATTTTCAAGAGATACTGATTGTTTATCTGGAGAACCAGTTTGAATAATAATTTGGCTTCCAAATTTTCGAAATTCCTAAGAACTCTTCCACATTCCTTCCACATGATTTGATCGCGAGTCTTCCTGACCCCTGTTTGTTTCTGTGGGCTGGGGAGGTAGGCGTCTCGACGACCGCTGCTTCCCGTGACGTCTCACGAGACCACCTGAGGACAGAGCAGCGTCGACCTGACCGCCACAGGCAAAAGCGACTCCCGCCGCTGAACACCACAGAACGCCCTACACTATGCTGCTTGTGGTGTGGTGTCAGTGGTAGCCACAGACCTCAACCCAGGCTACATCGGTCTGTCTGTGATGGCTGGTGAACTTCTCAGCACCCTGTTGTCTCCACCCCAACCCGTGGCTATACATTCTGCAGTCGTTGCCCTACAGCCAGATGCCAGTGTAATGTGTCGGTACGAAGTCCCTCATGCCGATGATTCGTTTTTTTTACAAAGTCATTAAGATGCACGTTCCTTGGACTTTCTCTTTTGCGATTTGCCGCTGAGTAATTCCAATAGCATTAGGAACGCAATAAACATCGTGTACACACATCATTCTCCATCTTTAGCAACGTCTTTTCTGTACTGAAAATAAGCTCGCATAAGGACGAAATGCGAAAAATAATGCAGTATTTTTCTTAAAGACGTCGTATCTGCCATTAACTGTAACATTATTTGTTTTCACGACTACATTTTCAATCCTATGCACTTTATACAGGTATACAGCAATAACCGAAAAGTGAAGGCCAGATGGCATGTATAGAACGCCACTATCATCCCATACATGAGGCAGTTATATTACAACAAATGCTAAAAACAGCACATCACTTATATTGGGCCACTGGAGGTGTGAAAATTTACGAATCTTCTGACGTGTGTATATCTCACTGTTGTCTCTGTATGTTGAGTCTCCTAACTCAGAGTGTACATCAACTTTAGATGAGCGTAAGGATCATAGTTATGGCATAAGGTAAATTTATTGTTACTGATGTTAACTTCACTGACATGAATCCCCTCAAATCACTCACTGTTCATGATGTTTATACGACAACTGAGGCGGTTGGTGGGGAACATATTCACAAGTCGTTTCTTCTTTGTTCTTAGCAGTGATTATACATCCCGCAGTAAACGTTTTATATCAGAGTATCTTAACATCGTGTGTACATTCGTTAACAGAATTTGCCATTCTGTTTACGATACAATCATTTGATGTAAAGAAATAAGATAAGACATTTCTTTATCATGATAGGGCGTAATAGTACGTATGGTATCCATCGTCAAAGCCTTACAGTAGCTTGGCTGCTCATGAAACCATGCCAGTAATAATCATATATATATATATATATATATATATATATATATATATATATATATATATATATCATTTTACATATGTATTCTTTGTACCATATTAACATCACAAAGGCATAAATCGCCTTCACAACAAATTTCGTACATGAATTGATCCACTGGACAAATAAAAAGAAAAAGGAGTACAAAAATGACATAAAGACATGTGATGAGATACTTGTCACAAATTACAGAACATTATGTATATCACCATGTAATTGCAAAATGTACTGTTAATATGTAAGGTACTGTACCAGTACAAATGTAGCCATACATTTCCATGGCCCTTAGAACGTTTAGGCCGAGAATGGCTTTTTCAGCTACACTTGCAAAACACCTTATTCATTTTTTTACTGAATTATTCAAATATATTACTTATGTTAAAATAAATACACCCTAATTATAAAAACGTGTATGAGTGGACATAATTCTTCCTCATTTACATACATATCATACAACTCACAGGAAACGCCGTAAAGACTACTCATATTATAAAACCAGCATAGACACGATTCTGTGCAAATCGTTACGTCCTATGCTTGTCAGTAAGTCAAAGTCAAATAGCCAAACTATACATTCTCATTTATGTTACTTTCTATTATTAGCACGTAAAACTGACTGGAATTTATCTCGAGTTTTCTTATTTCTTAAATCTGTCTTATTGTTGGGCAAGCTGTGTGGGTGATTTTTGAAGTAGTTGTATATTTCCACTTCTTCACGTATTTTGATACTTCTACCACTAGGTTAATTTTTATTACTGGATCTACGTTAGGTGATGGTATTCCTCTCTCTTTGCTTGATGTGCTCTTTAAATTTTTCGCTGGAATATGAGCTTTGTAACGTCCGGTCAAGGTGTCCGTGCTGTAACTCATACGATTACTGACATTGTATATTGATCTAGTTTCAAAAGGTAAATGCTACCTGCAAACACTTTGTGGGTGCAGAAAGTGAAAGCTGTGCTTCCTACAGAAGTCTGATCCACTGGCTTGTTCACCAGTCCGTCGTCTCCCGTCTTGTGCAGAGCTGCAGGCCCAGGCGGCTGTTTACTGGGAACGACTCTCCAGCTACTGGCGGGACTTGGCGCAGCTGCTCTCACACGGTGCGACGCACTTGTCACAGCTGTTGGTTCCCCTCGCATTCGAACGAATGGTAAGTGGAGTTTTTTCCTCCTCTTATAAACTGTATTATACGTACAGGGGGTGAGAAAATGACACACACCACCTGGTCAGTTCTTGGAGAGTGTTTCCCAGTTTACCTTCTTCACACTGTAGCTATCTTTGGCTCTCCAGTTCTAATACTAACGATCTGGAAAAATTCTGAACCAACCTCTACTTCCGTGAGCCTTTTGAGGCCATGATACAGGGAGGCTAAGCTCGGAATGGTTAGAGATCGAAGAAAATCGTTTGTATCTTTCTTTTCTCGTATTTTTTTTTTTTTATGGTACTCAACTGCTGAGGTCATTAGTCCCCTAGAACTTAGAACTAGTTAAACCTAACTAACCTAAGGACATCACACACATCCATGCCCGAGGCAGGATTCGAACCTGCGACCGTAGCGGTCTCGCGGTTCCAGACTGCAGCGCCAGAACCGCGCGGCCACTTCGGCCGGCGTTCTCGTATTTGCTAGCTACTTCTCTTACAGATTCACATAACTTTGCACCCAATCCAGCTTTACAAGCTGAAGCATGTTAGCTTCATATTTAGTGGAGAGTGGTCTAGAGTCTCAGTGTGGCATTTCAAGTCACCATCAGCATCAACGTGCAGTTGAGGTCCACCAGTTAGCGCGTGTTGCGTCTGCGAGTGGCTTTGTTAAAGGCACTGCCATACTAGTCACAACCAGAACATTTTATGAATATGTCAAGGCCAATGAAAATCTCTGTCAGACTAACGTGAAACCGGATGCTGCTTTCTGAGAGCATTCATCTCAGTCGTTATCCTTTCTGCACGTGTCTCGTGGCCTAACTCGAACCATTATCGAGTCTGAATTCTCTGTCTATGATTTATGAACACTACCACCAGTGATTTTACCACTAGCGAGAATAAAAGCTATGTGAACACATACAATGGACTCACATTCGGGAGGACGACGGTTCAATCCCGTGTCCGGCCATTCTGATTTAGGGCACGGCTGACTTCCTTCCCCATCCTTCCCTAATCCGATGAGACCGATGACCTCGCTGTCTGGTCTCCTTCCCCAAACAACCCAACCTTAACACATAGAATGGCCAGTGTGCATTATGACTTTGGATTCTGAAAGTAGTATACATGGAAAACAAAAGGACGCAGTATGATCTGTGTCTTTGTGTAACTTTTGGTGGCGTATGTAGCAACGTGCCAGTCCCTAAAGTATCGTGTGAGTCTCATTTTCGATCCTTAGAGAAGAGAATTAGGCGATACCTGTTTTAGTGAACTGAAAAGGTTCTGAGTAGATTAAATCTTTTTTCTATAAATATTACGGATGTTTGCTGGATGGTAATTTCAAATATTGATAGTTGCGGGTTCCGCATTTAAGAATGGTTTCTGCCGACATCGTATCATGTCCTGTCATTGCATCTTGTTTTCGTTACCATCATCCATGCATTTCACTGCAGCAAAGGCAATTTACCTGATACGTATCCAATATTTTGTAGAGTTAGTACCTCACAGCTTGCGAGAATGTTTAAAGGACGACTTCTTTATTACATTTGCGGTGCAGCTACACTTCGTTGATCATACACTGCACCTGCTTAGGAAAAGTGTAATTGCGAAAAGTTATTCAGTGAAACCAATGTTGTACAGATAGATTCGATTTAAAGCCACACTTTGCTTTCTGAATGAAACTTGAGTCTTCAGACAGCTGCAGCAGTCTTGAGGTATTCGTATTCGAGATAATTCCTCTCGTGGTTCTTCACTACAGCCCTGCAGAGTAGTACGGCAGGGCGTGCTGTGGCCCAGGTAAGGACGCAGCTGACGATTTTGACCCTGTGCCCCTGGTAACTGGGCTCTCACATAATACTGTGTACAAATATGTATGTATGTATGTATGTTCAGAATAGTTCAAATGGCTCTGAGCACTATGGGACTTAACTTCTGAGGTCATCAGTCCCCTAGAACTTAGAACTACTTAAACCTAACTAACCTAAGGACATGACACACATCCATGCCAGAGGCAGGATTCGAACCTGCGACCGTAGCAGTCGCGCGGTTCCAGACTGAAGCGTTTAGAACCGCTCGACCACACCGGTCGGCATAGATTAGGTCTAGATGGCAGAAAGCGCAGTGGCGCCATCGCAAGGACGACGGATTCAACGTTTTGGAAGGTGCCGATTCAAAAGTGTGCACCACCTTCCAATTCACTCCTCCTGCACAACGAGGGATTGACCCTGTGCCCGTGCTAACTGGGCTCTCACATAATACTGTGTACAAATATGTATGTATGTATGTATGTTCAGAATAGTTCAAATGGCTCTGAGCACTATGGGACTTAACTTCTGAGGTCATCAGTCCCCTAGAACTTAGAACTACTTAAACCTAACTAACCTAAGGACATGACACACATCCATGCCAGAGGCAGGATTCGAACCTGCGACCGTAGCAGTCGCGCGGTTCCAGACTGAAGCGTTTAGAACCGCTCGACCACACCGGTCGGCATAGATTAGGTCTAGATGGCAGAAAGCGCAGTGGCGCCATCGCAAGGACGACGGACTCAACGTTTTGGAAGGTGCCGATTCAAAAGTGTGCACCACCTTCCAATTCACTCCTCCTGCACAACGAGGGAAATTCTGAATTTTATTTTTCGTTTTCTATACTGCTTATCGACGTACCGGTAAGAATCGACTGCAGCCACGTGTCACCACTACAGTGATTTTGGGTTTGTCCGTGCGCTGCACCCCCTACTGTGTGGACTCGTGTCGCTCGCTGGCCTCCCTCGCCATGTGTTGTTGTGACGCCCACAGCCGGGCTGTCGGAAGCGCGAAGCGGCTCAGACCGCAAACGGGATGTTAGCTGCCCGCTGACCGCTAACCGCATGCTGTCACAGCGAGGACATGACGCACGTCCCACACACACACACACACACACACACACACACACACGTAAACGCGTGCAGTATTCCTGGCGCACATCCGCAAAGCTCTACTTACGCAAATACGAATTGGAGGCGATAAATCGCGATACCGTCTAGAACCGGTCGGCCATGTATGTATGTATGTAAATTTAAAAAATATTGTATTCGAAAAGGATTTCTTTTTTCTCTGGCTCCTACCATCAATATAAAACAGATAAAGGAGGTATTTCATTCAAAAAATATGAAAAAGAAGAACAACTGTAATGTGAAAACAACTGAAAGCTTTTTAATTTCCATTTTTTCTCGTATTTGTGATATACGATTTGTGATATACGTAACAGTTTTGTTATTTCGTAATTGATTCATTACAATATACACATTGTTTTGTGAATAAGGTAATTTTTTAATTTCCAATGTCTATTAAACACTTACTAGTAACTCAGAGAGAGGGAGAGAGAGAGAGAGAGAGAGAGAGAAGTTTTCAGTGTGTACATACTTAGAACAGCAACAGCAATGGCAGCTCAAAAACAATACACACACACACACACACAAACACACACACACACACACGCACCATAAACATATAAAATACTTTCTTTACACGGATGCATATTGTACATGTTCCACACGAAATATATACTCACTCTCTCTCTCTCTCTCTCTCTCTCACACACACACACACACACACACACACATGGACGCACGCAGTGTGCAATGAAACATTCATAATCTCAAGCATGCAGTCAGAACTGTGACAAACAGTTCATCAAACTATTCCACACACACCCAGTCAAGTGGAACACCTTTCTACTAACAAATAAACCCACCCAGACGCATCAGTAAATAGTCTGGGTGCAGCAGATTTCCACACCTATGCCCCCCGATGAACCACTTGTGATCGTGATAGGACACCCCTGCTTCCAGCTGGAATTGCAGTATATACCTCAGTATGTAACCTCAATCGAAAGGTCTCCTGATAAGCATTTGTGGTGCAGCGCCAATGCCCTAGAGGAGACACCTGTTGAGGTCCCTGAACGGGAAAGTCTTTCAGGCTGTGCAAATCACCGTGTCTGTCATGCAGACTTGTGGAACAGTCCAGCTCTACCTCTAGGATATATCCCTCAACAGCATCATCAGCAGCCACATATTTGATCTCTTTCCTCAGTCTGGTGATTTCCCCTTTGGACATCCATGAGAGCCCTTGAAAAGGAAGACTTTGTTGCATGGTTTGCCTTTAGAGACAGTTTACATCCAGGTACAGGATGAAACTGAAATCGTCAGACAACCTGTACTCCCCCTCAATTATTTGCAAGTTATTTGCCTTGGCATACCTGCGCACACATTGGCAAAGTCACTCGTGGACCGCATGTTCCAGGAAGACATGCATCTCAACGTTGGTCAAGAATTCGCTGCTGGCTTGTGTCTTTCTTACCATGGCATCCCACGAAATCTCAGCCATATGCTACAGAACTTCTCGAAGATGTTGGCGGTCAGATGTACATTCATGTTCATCATTTTACATGTTCTGATAAATCAGAGATGCCGAAGTCCTGCTGTTCATTCACCAAGTGCCCGTTCTTTCCATTCATTATGGAAATGTCTCTTAGTTTACTAGAGAATCCAGATATTCGTATGGAAAGACCCCTTCTCCGTCACAAGTTGAAACTCTTGAAACTCTACATCATCGAGATGAGTGGCTCCCTTTGCTACGAATATCTTCAGGACGCGTTGGTTCAGCAAATTTCTAAAGAGACGTGAGCATGAACCGTTGTGAATCCAGGAAGCGGCATGTATTTGTAAACGATGTCAGCAATGACACTGATCTTATCATCCTACTACCCAGACTCGTCAAAGTGCTGAACTAGAAGGTGGGCATCATGCTCACCTAAATTGTGGAAAAGATGGCTGTGTGCTGTGGCAGTTGGTACTTTAAGTTACACGGGTTGTCAGCTGCACTCTGGGACTTCCCCTTTACGTGGCCACAGTCTCTACAGGGAGCTTCCTCACCTCTGTCCAGTCACAGTCCCCAGGTATAACGATCAGCTGTCTGCTTGCACAGTGCATCATTCTCCTTCACGTTGGTCATGAGGACGTTTTCACTACAAATGTTATAAACATCCCGTACAAGACTTTCAAGCTCAGTGAGCAACCATCTCGCACTATTCCCTTGACATAAGATTTTAATTATAGTGCACAGGACTTGATGGGTAGCCACATATCGTATACATCATTTTGTGGCAGTGATATGGGAGGCAGAGGCACCACGTTGACACTGTACCACAGGAGCTAGGAGGCGCTCTAAATCGACGTAAACAACGAAGGGACAGAGGTGTTGGTGAGAGGCATTCTTAAACTTCGAGAACCGTTTATCCTTGATAAGCATTTCCACACATATTGTTTCCTGGCTCTAGCAGTCAATCAGGTCTTTCACGATACATGCTCTTGGTAAACGACTTGAGACATCTACAGCAAAAATATCTTGCACCTTTTTTGTTTTCATTTCAGAGGAACGCAGGTGGGACATGCATTTTATCCAAACGTTGTGTTGCTTATCGTCTTCAGAGATTAGCAGCAGGTCTGCACTTTTTGGATGTTTCTCGGTTAATATGGACAAGAAGAGGGGACCACCTAATTTACGCTCGACTTCTTTGTCGATGTGCCATACAGCGTGTTGATATTTGTCTTCTTCTTATGGCTCTCCTACATTCGGCCATAAACGAGAAATCAGAACGTCAGTGGACATCTGGTGTTTGTTGTGTATCTGTATGCCCTGTATTTTTTGGTTAATTTCTATCGCTAGCGAGAAGCAACCATGGAAATCAATTTAAATTCCTGTCGTCATGATTCTGGGCATTAGGACATGCTTTTTGTTAGCAGTATATACTTTTGAACAGAGATGTGACTGGACCCCACAATAAATTGATCAAAATCTTATGAATATAAATCAAGGTATGGTATACAGCTGAGTGTCTTACAGGACCCCCTTTCCTGCACCTCAGAAAAGTGACTCAGTATGACCACTCTGGTATCGACTCACCCCATGACGTCACGACAGCTCTCCCCCTAACTTGGACAATGCTCTTCCCCTCAACGACACGTCCAACTCCTAATAACTCTGCACACAAGAAGGAGAAGGAGACGCAGTTGATTAGTATCTAAGGAAGGAGAAATAAAAATCCGTATTCGTATAATAATAGTAATAAATTCTGAGTACTTACAAGTAAAACTGTTGTTGTGTTCATTACTGGAATACACTTCCAGCAACTCATCATCAGTGGGCATGTTTGTCATTAAGGGCATATCCAGCATGGGTACTAGAGGAGGTTTATGACGTCGGTAGGTGAATGTGTCTAAGAGAATATGAACAAACCCAAACGAAAACACAGGTGCTAAAGAACTAGTAGCTGGTAGTTGTCACAACACCGATATTCGCATTGAGCAGATCTACAAACAAGAGCATCTCAAAAATAACAACAAAAAATTTAATACTTTAGAATACTCACATATCTGCCTCTGAACAATCGAAGTCGTCCCCCAGAGATCATCATCATCGTCATCATCATTATCAGCTTTTGGGTTCAGATCCCACAGCGAGTAACGCCAGCTCGTACCTAGAAAAGAAGAAGTAGAACCCATAAGAATCACTTACACTACTAGCCATTAAAATTGCTACACCAAGAAGAAATGCAGATGATAAACGGGAATCATTGGATAAATATATTGTTCTAGAACTGACAGTGATTACATTTTCACGGAATTTCGATGCATAGATCCTGAGAAATCAGTACCCAGAACAATCACCTCTGGCCGTAATAACGGCCTTGATACGTTTGGGCATTGAGTCAAACAGAGCTTTGGTGGTGTGTACAGGTACAGATGCCCATGCAGCCTCAACACGATACCACAGTTCATCAAGAGTAGTCACTGGCGCATTGTGACGAGCCAGTTGATCGGCCACCATTGACCAGACGTTTTCAATTGCTGAGAGATCTGGAGAATGTGCTGGCCAGGGCAGCAGTCGAACATTTTCTGTATCCAGAAAGGCCCATACAGGACCTGCAACATGCGGTCGTGCATTATCCTGCTGAAATGTAGGATTTCGCAGAGAGAGGGTAGAGTCACGGGTCGTAAGACATCTGCAATGTAACGTCCACTGTTCAAAGTGCCGTCATTGCGAACAAGAGGTGACCGAGACGTGTAACCAATGGCACCCCATACCATCACACCGGGTGATACGCCAGTATGGCGATGACGAATACACGCTTCCAATGTGCGTTCACCGCGATGTCGCCAAACACGGATGCGACCATCATGATGCTGTAAACAGAATCTGGATTCATCCGAAAAAATGACGTTTTGCCATTCGTGCACCCAGGTTCGTCGTTAAGTACACCATAGCAGGCGCTCTTGTCTGTGATGCAGCGTCAAGGGTAACCACAGCCACAGTCTCCAAGCTAATAGTCCATGCTGCTGCAAGCGTCGTCGAACTGTTCGTGCAGATGATTGTTGTCTTGCAAATGTCCCCATCTGTAGACTCAGGGATCGAGATGTGGCTGCACGATCCGTTTCAGCCGTGCGGATAAGATGCTTGTCATCTCGACTGCTAGTCATATTAGGCCGTTCGGATCCAGCACGGTGTTCCATATTACCCTCCTGAACCCACCTTTTCAATAGTCTCCTAACAATCATTGGATCTCGACCAAAGCGAGCAGCAATGTCGCGATACGATAAACCGCAATCGCGATAGGCTACAAGCCGACCTTTATGAAAGTCGGAGACGTGATGGTGCGCATTTCTCCTCCTTACACGAGGCATCATAACAACGTTTCACCAGGCAACGCCGGTCAACTGCAGTTTGTGTGTGAGAAATCGGTTGTAAACTTTCCTCATGTCAGCACGTTGTAGGTGTCGCCACCGGCGCCAACCTCGTGTGAATGCTCTGAAAAGCTAATCATTTGCATATCACAGCATCTTCTTCCTGTCGGTTAAATTTCGCATCTGTAGCACCTCATCTTCGTGGTGTAGCAATTTTAATGGCCAGTAGTTTATAAACAAAAACAGTATAGAAAATATGTATACCTGCTTTCATCCTCAGCCAAGGTGACCACGATGAATGACATCACACCGTCGTTGGTAAACAGTGACAACAGCGCGGCGTCATCATTGTTATCCAACGTGCGTGGCCATGACTGCAGTCACCATCGTCGTCACGGATACCGCACGAGCGCTTGACTCCGATATCAGGGCTGGCTGGCAGTCGGAGAGAGAGAAAGACTCGGGTCGCCCTCCGCAGGGCTGTTTACAAACCCCTTCAGCCACGCAGCGTGCGCTGATCAGCAATTCAAGTCGCAATTCATCACGCTTCTTCTCTCACCACTAACATTACTTACACATAGCGCATTGCGACAGTGCCCAGCGTGTTGGTACACATTTGAACATGCCTCTCTCAACTTGCTACTACTCTCATTACTTACCAAGCGTGGACGCAAGGCAGCAGAAACGGGTTTATTTCTCGTAAGAAAAGAACTTCCACATATTGAGTGGGATTGTGCTGTGACAGAAATGAGCGAAATGGAATATGCTGGCTGCAAGTAGCTGCTGATCGGCTACGTGTTGAGAAACACATTGCAGAAACTTGGGAAATCGTCTCGACAGTTCTCCAAAAAGAGTGTAGATGTCACCCGGTAAATAAACATAGCTGACAAAAGAACTGTAAAAAATGAGCTCGGGAGTATCTAAATAAGTACAAAAATTTTATTAAGAAAATAATATTTGCACATATCTGCAACACAAGTAAATCCGTTATTCTCTCCACCACCGTACACTTGCCTAAGGTGTCTGACTGACATACAGTTGAATGATTCCAAATTCAGGATGGCAGTGTTCTTGAAAATATCCCACATTCACACCACCACCTCACGACCTTTGACGTGCATGACGCTCTCTCTGTGATCACAGTTTCGGAGTGATGTCAGCATATCCTCACAGGTCATTCCTGTATCGTGGCGGCTACTGCGATAGTGGAATCGAGTCAATCACGCTACTGTCTTCCAAGACATGTCACACTTTATTGTTCTGAGCAGCTGGGCAGAAGTGACAACTGTGTAGAAACTTGTCGAAACACAGACTGAGTCGACGCGTGTGACAACAGCTACTCCTTTAATCATCTTTAAACATGAAGCGGCCGCACTCGTCGTGGAGGCCTCGCCCGTGAGCAACAATGTTGTACCAGGAGGCGGGCAGCTTGGACCCTGGCAAGCAGGTCTTCAGCTGTATCTACAGGTGTTTCGTACACCTACATCTTGGCATAACCTCAGAGAATGAAGTCGAGGGTTGCAAGATCCAGCGATCGCAATGGCCATCAGAGAGGACCCCCCCCCCCCCCCCTTTCCAGTCCTACAATGAGTGTGAGTATTCTTCAGTGTGCTTGCAAATATTAACATCAAAGTGGGATGATCTTGGATAATGCCCTAAAATACCTTGACTGAGAATCTTTGCTGTTGGCCTCCGATATGGGTGGCATGGGTGTTGTCCTCATTCTAGATCTTCCTGTTTGGCTTTTGAAAACAACATCACGGATGAATGAGGCCTCATCCACAAACAATACAAACTGTATGAAGTTGGACAGTACAGCGCTATGAACGATACTGGATTGACACAAGCAGACATAGGGCTCAAAATCCGTTCGTTGCAGTGCTTGCACATTTCATCTTTGATTACTCATTGTGCGCTGTACACAGCAACACACCTCACCATGAACACGACACAAGCTATCTGATGCAATGGACAGCTGACAGCAGGGTCAGTGGTGTGCTTGCGGCACAGGTTAATGCGCCACTGCGGTGCTTGAGTGCTACGATCCTAGTTGTGCACAGTAGGTCCGTTTGGTGGTCAGGTGTCTACACTGTTTATCAGCTGCTACTGTTCGAGTGCACAACGGACACCCGAGATCTTTGCCAGAGTGTGAAGAACTGCAGGCATCATTGCAATACATGCATTGATTCAGACTGACAGTCGTTGCTTTGAAGAATTACTATGAGCTACATTGTTGTTAGGTGGTGTATGCTGTGTATGTCCTTAACACAATAAATATGCACTTTCGAGTGTTGGTTCCCTATCTCAATATAATCTATTGCGGAACCACTGTCACCTGTTTCAGTGTGACCCAAAAGGATTGGGGGCTCCACGTACAGAGAACAAGAGCAGTTCTGTCCCACTTCCCTCAGACACTCCCGACGGCACCCATGTCTGTGGTGAGCACTCACCTTCCAGAACAACATACTGGGTGATGCTAGGGTAGATAGAAAAAAGGAAAACAGAATGGGCAAGTGCGAGAGGGACTCACGCACTAAGGGTTCTGTACAAACTCCCCGTCCTGGGAATCGAGATTCCCAATGATTTTTGCCTGTTATCGAGACTCTGTAACTTTACTGGCAAGATACTGCTCCCAGCAATACCAAGATCGGTCCAGAAATTCTACGTTATTTCCTCAGCCCAGCCCAAACAAACAAGAACAAGCAAGCAGAGGACTTTAGTTGATGTATGTAGGGAGAGAATATTTAATAACATATTTCCGTTTACGTACTAAATCATGAATACAACATACATTTTATGTTTGGATGCAGTAATGTTCGTATGTTATACTTTCAACAGGTCATGAATACAATGTATGTCCAAATCGAAAACGACATTTTTATGTGATATAATTACAAGTTAACAAGTTTCAGATTTTTTGCTTTACTTGTACCGGAAAACTTAGTTGTTGCCAAATCTCACGATCCCAAGTCAATGGAGAGCACCCTATAGGTTTCGATGACTGAGTTTTCGATTATCAAAACACGAGACATAAACGGCCGTATCTGTTGACTGGAGTCAGTTATAAGCTTACAGTTTTTACGCCGCCAAGGGTCCGTATACCTTTGTATGTGACATAATTTGAACATGATACCCAGAATGTATCCAGAGAAAAAGATTCCTAACAGATGGACAGACAAATAGACAGACTGATAAAAAATAATACGAAAAGTATTTTCTAGAGTTATATAGTTACCAATTATGGATTTTAAGATTTTTTCCTTTATTTGCACTGTGAAATCTGGCTTCTTCCAAAATGTCATGATTCTAAATCAACAGGGAGCACCTTATAGATTTTTGTGAGTGATTTTTCAAGTATGAAAATGTGTAATTAAATGGCCATATCTTTATTGCATTGACTTAGAAGCCTACAATTTGTACAACGCCAAAGGAGAATAGACCTTAGTAAGTGACATAAATGTGAACTTCGTACCCCAAAAATGGTCCAGAAAAAATGATCTTAACATTCGGACAGTCAATACATTCCTTCAAATCTGCAATATTCGAGACGTGTTCAGATACAGACGACATCGTGTTAGATGACGAGCAACAAACGCAAATTTTCGGCAAAAGCGATCAGCCCGGCAACAGACAAACGATACAAAATTGACAAATGTCAGTTTGACTCAAAATTTCGTGTGTGCACAATTAACTCAGACAATGTTTCAGATATGGAGCGGCTGATCTCTATCGTTGCGTTTGTAGAAGGTCAAAACATGTGTTCAGGTTTCTCACAGCGTTGGTAACGAGTAGGATTTTGACGGATTTGTCAACAGTCTGGCCATTCTATTTTCGAAAATCGTTCAAAAGTTTGAATAGAATCTCCTCAGAGTTCCAGCCACGCCTTGTGGCTTTACACGTAGGAACCCGACGCTGCTGGCAGCTCCAGAACATTTCAGTTGGATACATCGTCACGGGAGTATACATTCGTACATTCAGACGTCTGTAATGTCAACTAGCAAGAAATATCTGCACCTCCCTAATCTGATGTCACAGTTTGAGAAATGTATTTATTTAATAAAACCCCACGAGGCATCTGCTGTGCATTAATGTTTTTATGCCTGTACAAAACTGAATGTACTACACGCATGCGCTGGCAGTAATTTCAGTGTCATGTATTAGTGCTACATGTAACTGTATACTAAGACAGGCTGCTGTTTGTGGATGTTATGAAAGTAATTTGAACTATTTTCTGTGTGTCTCAGGGTAACCACGCAAGTGATCAGCAACTCCACGGTGGGATTAAGGACATGGAACGTGTGAAAGACATGCTGCGCACGAAATTAACCGGATGGTTACAGGACTTGCAATTCGCCAGCAAACAGGTGGAGCACTACGAGGTGGAAGAAGATAAGGACGGGCCAGGGCACGTGATAATCAGGTATAAACCAGTGTACACTCAAATGTCTGTCTTACTCACTATGGTTTATTGGAGCTTATCTCACTTTTATCCATGGAAGTATTCATTAAAGTTATAGAAAACACAGGGATCATTTAATTCAAAATGGAGTAAAGAACTAGCACTAATAGGCGGTAGTGAAGGACATGGTTAAAGAAACTCGTGATTTACAAAGGTTTTTGACTCCTTTTAGCCTTCGATGTTTTGATTCATATTGTGTCTTCAAATGTGCCACGTATTACGTAACAGACCAGCGGAGAAAACTGACACAATAAACTATGTTACTGCATTTACTAGAGAAAGTATTGATGGTTACAGATACTTCCGACGTTTTCATAATTTGTGGAAACAATGATGTGGAACCTGACACGAAAAGTGAGCGTGTCCTCGTCTTATTCGGGACAAAAAAAAAAAAAAAAACACTTCGGGAGAAATTACTGTAATACCATGTAGTAGCGACTCTAGTCCAGATACTGGCATCCAGTCGGTGAGGAAAAGAGGCCACAAGTCATGTTCATCTCAATAGATGGAGGAAAATTCCAAGCAGCGATGAGGGCAGGAAGCGGATGGCCATCGTTCTTGTATTTTGTCCTGTGGTTGGTGTGTTTAAATCAGTCCGTAGCATAGAGCGTAAATACTGGAGGTTGTGAGCGGGAGGAAAGCGGAATAGTCTCTCGAGTGGTTGACATATGGGGCCGTGGAATGGAGTGTTGTAGGAGATATGTTGGCACTGTGGAGGGTGACCAGGTGGCTTCCTGTGTGGGAATGGGCAAGCTCCCAGCAGGCACCCCAGGTCTTGTGGCGGTGTTGCTGGATTCTTTTAGGTGGCTTATTGTGGGATAGCTATGGAGGTGGAGAACATGGATTACGATGGACAATTACTCAGCCGTGATTACTATCAATAGGATGAAAGACTTCTGCAGTTATATCTGAAGAGGTCGGTAGGGGAGTCACTTTGGGATGAGTGTGTCTGGGAAATGGACTAGGTCTTCTGAAACGAAGGTGATCAACCGACATCCACAGTTAAGTTCATCATGAGAATTGATGTGGATAAACAGCTGTGGAGAGGCAGTGGTCAGTGTGAGGAGCGAAATTATGTGCTATAGGATGATGACAGAGACAGGCAGTAGCACAGATCACGGTCAGGGTGGTAAAATACACACTCAGGATAAAGTATTATGCAGGATGATTGAACATGATTTGTAGCCACCTGGAGCTGTTTTTGAGAAACGGTATTGTTACTCCACAATGTTTATTATGTGGGGATTTTTGGTTTGCTACTCCACATTTGTCATCAAAACTGTGAGTGGGTTACTGGTTCACTGTGTATAAACACATGCAGATAGTGTGACGGGATAAAACTATCGATATTGCGTCAGGCAGTGGGAATGAAGGGAACAGTGATTTCAAGACAGGGGTGCAGTAGACAAAGGAAGCAGCTAATCGGATAGCAGAGTACTTGTGGAGAGTACATGGGGGGTTTCAGGCTAGCCAGTAGTTTGAGGTACTCTCATGAACACTCGCCAGTTGGTACACATTTAGGGAAATCAGATAGCTTTCAGAGTAAAGTCAGTTCGACTCTGAAACTTTTATCAGTCAACTGTCGAAGTATTTGTAACATAGTTCCCAAATTTACTCTCCTCCGTGAACATTCTCAGCCTCAAATTATTCTTGAATTGAGAGCTGACTAAGACCCAAAGTAAAAAAACTCTGAGATATTTAGCGAGTCTTGCAATGTTTATCGGAAAGACATATTCGACGCCGTAGGAGGCGAAGTGTTTATTGCAATTGACAAAAAATATTGTCTTTACTGAGGTTGAATTTGAGTGCAATAGTGAAGTTACGTCGTCGCACATAACAGGACAAGGTGAAACCATATCAGTTGTTGGATGTTTTTACCACCCACCCGACTCCACCGGGACAGATGTGGAGCCATTCAAAGAATCAGCATTGCATAAATATCCAGATCACGCGACACTAGCTGGCGGTGACCTTAACCTACCGAGTATAGGCTGGGACGTCTATGGATTCACTGCAGGTCGTGCAGACAGACAGTCTTGTGAAGGACTTTTGAACATGTTTTCCGAAAACTGTGTTGAGCAGCTAGTTCGTCAGCCAGCACAAACAGGCAGGACCTTATCGATGGCGTCACCATAGAGATGGGGATTAGTGATCATGATGTCATCATAGCGACTATGGTTACGAAAGTCAGTAAATCAGTCGAGAACGCTAGGAGAGTTGATATGCAGTTGTCAGCGTCTCACTTAGACAATAAAATACAATCATTTAATTCCAAAATTATGGCCTTAGAAAAATTATGGCTAAAGTTTAAAGAGACTGTAAATCGTGATCCGGAAAAGTATGCACCTACTAAGTGGATCAAGGGCGGAAAAGACTGATCGTGCTTTAATAACAAAATTCGGAAAATGCTGAGGAACGAAAGGCAGTTACATTCTCGGTTCAAAAGAGAACGCGCAAATGAGGACAGAAAGATTTGTAGAGATTCGTGCGTCTGTGAAAAGATCTGTGCGCGAAGCACAGCTACCATCGGAGAACCGGAAAAAGTTTTGGTCTTCTGCAAAATCGTTAAGCGGATCTAACGCTTCCATTACAGTCACACGTTGACCAGTCTGCTTTTGGCGGTAGAATATTCCAAAAGGAAGGCCGAAGTTAAAAATTCCTCGTTTAAGAAATCGTTCACGCAGGAGAATGGTACAAACGTGCCGTCGTTTGACCATCGCACAGAGTCCCGTATGGAAATCATAGTAATGAGTACCCCTGGCGTAGAGAAACAGCTGAAACAGCTGAAAATAAATAAGTGGCAATGCCTAGATGGAATGCCAGTTTGGTTTTACAAAGAGTAGTGTGCGGCACTGGCCCCTTACTTAGCTTGCATTTACCGCGAATCTTGCGATCAGCGCTAAGAACCAAGCGAATGGAAGAAAGTGCAAGTGACTCTAGTGTATAAGAAAGGTAAAAGAACGGACCCACAAAATTACAGACCAATATCCCTAACACCTGTTTCCTGCAGAATCCTTAAACATATTCTCAGTTCGAAACCACTTACCACTTACCGTGCTTACCACGGTCACTTCGTTTAAATATCTGGCCGTAATGTTGCGAAGCGAGATGAAATGGAATAAACATGTGAGGATTCTGGTAAGGAAGGGGAACGGTCGGCTTCGGTTTATTGCGAGAGTTTTGTGAAAGTGTGGTTCCTGTGTGAGGGAGACCCCGTTTAGGACACCAGAGCGACTTCTTGTTCAGCATTGCTCGAGTGTTTGGGATCTGCACCAGGTCGGATTGAAAGAAGGCATCGAAACAATTCAGGCGGAGCAGGTAGATTTCTTACCGGAGTTTCGATCAGCATGCAAGTGTTACGTATATGCTTCGGGAGCTCAGCAGGGAATTGTTGGAGGGAAGAAGACGCTCATTTCGAAGAAAACAACTGAGAAAGTGTAGAGAACCTGGCTGCAGAACGATCCTAATGACGCCAGCATACATTTCTGGTAGGGACCACGAAGACAAGATACGAGGAATTACGGCTCCTAAGGAGGCATATAGACATGCGTCTGTCCCTCGCTCTGTCAGCGAGCAGAAGAGGAAAGGAAACGACTAGTTGTGGAACAGGGTACCCTCCTCCACGCACCGCACGGTGGCTTGCGGATTATGTATGTAGATGTAGAGACAAAGGACGATAGTTGAGAGGAATTATTGGTTTCATGTCCGTAAATTTAGTGAAATCATTTTTGGCTTGGTTTCATTTGGAATCGTGAAGTTTTATCTATTCTATTTCATTTGTTTGGTCTTATGACTGCATGCATGAGGGTTGTGGTGTAATAGGTGGCCCCAGTTGTGTGTAGATAAGGACATTGACAGGAGTTTATGACGGCGGTGACGAAGCTACAGTGGTGGTGGATGTGGTTGGAACTTCCTGCACCGGCAGTGGTGGGGGCGATGGGGCGGGCCGCGGTTTGGGGCTGGCGACTGTGTTGGCGACAGAGCCAGCGACGCTGCTGGAGAGGGCGTCGACGGTGGCGCAGGAGGCGGCGACGGTGGTGGAGCATTTGACGGAGGCAGTGGCGAAGGAGCTGCCAGACTAGGGCTCTCTGTGAGTGGTGAAGCAATGAAGACGACGGCGAAGGGTCGGAGATGATCGGCGAAGAACCACTGGGACAGTCCAGGTGAGAGCTGAGGTGCTGGCGAAGTATAGTGGGGCGTGTCAGTAAAACGGAGGATATACTTCGTACTGGAAATTTTGGGAGGACATTCTGAGGTTAACATGAGTAAAACGAGTCAGAGAATATACTCCACCCGAGAACGTGCTCAACGTGAGTAGAAAGGTGAGGGATGTTGCTTAAGACAAAGAATGTTCTCCGATTACGTATGAATAAAACTAGAGGAGCTTCTCACAATCGGAAAACATTGAAACGAGCTCTTTAGCATTCTTTGAGCTAAGTAAGTTCTGTTCAGGTTAAGTTTTACATACTTTTTGACAGTAATGGCAGAATTCATGCTGCTTCGAAGGCAATGAAAGATATATGTAGCCCAACAAAATGCTGAACAGAGATACTGTAGAAGTTTATATGGGTTTCACAATAAGAACATTAGTTGCCTGGTGAACTTCCCTCCAGAAAATCACCAAAGAAGAGGGGACGACCTTCCAAAAGAAGTTAAAATTAAAACATTCTTGCTGCTTTTTAATAGACCTAAGTTTTCAGACTAACGTACGAGAAAACTTCGGTGTAGACCTACACCAAACAACGGTGTCACTGACAATTTCAGATGTTCACCATGGTAATCAGAATTATCTCGTGTTAGAGAACTCTGACAGAGTTCCGGCTTGGAGTAGATAAAAAGTCATGTAATCTTAAGAGTTCGTTCGCATAATGTTCGCCTAACTTCTATAACTGAAAAGTTTTCCGCATGTTGTAAATTCGGTAACATCTCAAGAAAATGCATTTTCGTAAGCTGTACGTAGTTGTCTTAATAATTTGTTGCCGCACATAAAATAAACAAAATGAAACGTATTGCAACTCTGCCTGAACACACTGATGCCGGTTCCAGACATGTCGCCCGTTTGAGCGAGCTGAATGACACGTGACACTGCGCGTGCTTTCTGTGCCGGACACGGCAGACCACACACACCGAGAACTCAGCAGGGAGCAGAGGTAGTGAGGAAAAGGAACCCTCTCGTCACAGATTATGGCTTCGAATGTTTTGCTCGTAAGAGCTTTCTCAGAGGATGTTGTTTTGCTCGGAGAATCTTCTCCAGAGAACGTCGTCTTGTTTATTCATACGACCCAGCGTGTTTACCTTCTGTTGGATGTCAGTACAAAGTCGAAAACCGGAGATGCAGGAGGGGAGGGGGTCACAGAGCTCCAGCGGCAGTGGTGCAGCTTAGGTAGCGCCCTCCTAGTCCAGGCAGCGCACCATTTCGTGTCTCTTCTGTACTTCACGTATCGCCATTTACAGTCGATCATTTCTAAATTCCTCCAATCCACTTCGTTACTGGACTCGCATGATAGCCTTAGTAATGGCTCCAGCACTACAGGCCAAAGCCGCCTATAGCACACAGACCCCTGCCTCTGTACCCTAATTGTCGACGATTGCCTTCCGTGGCAGGGGTCTGCCCCCCTTGTCGACACTCCAGCTCCATGTGGCGAGTATTTATTGCGTCCTCTGTTGATTTGCCACTTTGTGTTGCAACGCAATTGCTCCTAAACTGAATATGGCAGTCAGTGTTGTATCATTATAGCTGTGTAGTACATTTGCAACTGTCCAGAAGTTTCGAGATTTTCTTTAGAGCTTGTTTCAGTGGATATTGTTTGTTCACTTCCTTGCTGCATTTAAATCCGTTATTTCGTTGCCTTATGGAATGAACGGCTCCATTATGTTAAAAACAGCCCTTTATCGAAATTCTTCCCCAACCAAATCTCCGTATAATGTTTATTCAGATCATTGTCAGTGTGCACGTACATCCTGCATCTGGGGCGCAGAAATGATGACTTTAATCACGGCACGGGTTCTGAGTCCCAGCTTGTCAGTGGAGTAGGTGTGGTACTGTACCTCCAAGCAGAACAGCGTGCTGGTGTACGTAGCGTGGAAATGATTTGCGAGCCTTAGCACCATGGCACCACATGTCTTATGGGAGGGACTGCTTTCCGGTCAAACTGGGGACCTAGACATCACACGGAACTCATTATGATGCAGCTTCATGCTTTAATTGACAATGTCGTTGTCAAGTAACAGTGATAACCAAGGACCATACTACAAGGAGTACAGGGAGTACTGATTGTTCTGCATTGTATCTGTCAGTATGGAAACTTTCCATCGTTGATGGGCTATAGGGAATGCAGTCGTAGATTAATCAGGAAAAAATTGTCTCATAACCGATTCTGAGGGCTCCATTCTCATCACAACATGTACCTGACACAGATGCATCGAATCGATATACGGAACACTGACCTTAGGACAAAGTTTTACGGCCAACAATTTCTGTATGATAATTTCCACTGCCAAACGAGAGACCCGCACCAACCATTCACGAAACGAGACCGAGCGAATGCTTCAGAGCCAAATAAACAAATATTTGTATGCAATAGTGAAGCGTCATTTTGTCAAGTTTTACGTCAGCAGACATGTACTTCTGCACGTCAAGCATACAAGTGTGAGATGGTGGGATGCACACTGCCGGATGTAAGCAGAAACATTATAAAAATGCCACAACTGATAATGAGTAAAACAAAACACTTATTGTGAAATAAAAACACATGATTGGTACTTGCAAAGACGGATTTGAAATAGCTTAAGTCATCGTATGGCGCTGTCCTTAGCCGTTGGATTAGCTGAAAGGGACTGAATAAGTGCACCTGCTTGACGGTACATTCACGTTTGTCCATAGAGCTCTTCTTCCTGTGGGAGTTCTGCTTTCAGCTGTCATACAGTCTTTACGGAAAATTATCGCAGATGTCACATCACCTAATGCAGATAGGAAACTCCCTGGCAGGTCAGAGCCGTGTGTCGGATCCCCGACGTTTCAAGTGACTGCACTCTCCACTGCAGAGTGAGGATTCGCCCAGGAAGCAACTCCCGAGGCCTCTGGTCACTGCAGTGCCCATCCTTCCGGGAGCGCTGGTCCCGCCAGCCGTGCAGGGGAGCTTCTGTGACGGCTGGAAGGGAGCGGCTGAGCTACTGGCGGACGTAAGGCTGTGACGGCGGCTCTCGGTTCCTGCCTGCCCAGCTCTAAGTCTATCTTTTTAAGGACGTCATATTCACCATTGACTTTAAAAATTGTTTTACTATTGCAGTTTCGGCCTTTTGAGCCATTTTCAACTGGTAATGTGGAAGATTTTGCTTCAGCTCATGACAGACATGTCTACATGTCAGCGTCTAAAATCATCTATAACAAAATTTGAACAAGTCATTCATATCCTTAACATAAATACCACATGTTCACTCTCTTGCAATGCATACGAAATTCTTCTTTAAAGAAAAGAGGTATTCTGCGACAAGCTCTGCAGTTCTGCGGTTTGATGTGTCTGAAACCAGTTAAAACGATATAGCAGCACAGAACGGAGTGGATGACCTGCAAGAAATAGTTACAATCGGTGTCTCACTCAAGTGCTCCGAAATCTAAAGATGAAATCTCGATGCGCTAAAATGCTAAGAAGACCAACGGATTTGCGATTGTTTGCTGTGTTACTATGCATCCTTTAAAGAATGAAAAAGTTCCAGGTTTGTGTCCCAGTCTGGCACACAGTACTCATCTGCCAGGAAGTTTCTCATCCACTGCTGAGTGGAAATCCGTTCTGGATACTTTTAGCCGCGCGGGATTAGCCGAGCGGTCTCAGGCGCTGCAGTCATGGGGTGCGCGGCTGGTCCCGGCGGAGGTGCGAGCCTTCCCTCGGGCATGGGTGTCTGTCTGTGTGTGTGTGTGTGTGTGTGTGTGTGTGTGTGTGTGTGTGTGTGTGTGTGTCCTTAGGATAATGTAGATTAAGTAGTGTGTAAGCTTAGGGACTGATGACCTTAGCAGTTAAGTCCCATAAAATTTCACACACATTTATGGATACTTGTACGTTCTTGCATAAACTATACATGCTAGGTTTTTAACTTTTAACCTCGCACCTTGTGTGCTACAGGCGGCCGCTGTTGAGTGTACGCCTGCTGCGCTATCAGCCGTGGAACCTCTCCTTTCACGACGACTTCAGTGCGCTGTGCAAGGAGCGGCAGCCAGAGGCGTCGCAAATGTTCAGCCTCGCTGACGATCTGTACGCCTTCCATCGTGTCTACTGGTACCATGCACCTGAGTACATCGATTCAGTCTACGGAGATGATTTCAAGATTGTAGGTAAGTTTAATACTGGGACCTGGCCACTTCATGGTTATGCGCTGACAACTGATCAGTTGTTCGAGGAATGACATTCAAATATCCTTCTGAATTTGTAGTTTTAGCTCTTGCGTGATTTGGCATGCCACGCAAGATAATCTCTGGTGCTCTTTCCAAAGTCACTGTTTAGATTCCTCGGCAACTCTCCGTCTGGATCTATGACAAGCTAACTACTTCATTTCGATGTATTATTGACTTCTTCATTATGGAAGGACTAAAAAAAGACTACGTACACAAAATTTTGGATTGTTTACCGAAGATTAAAAAGAACAAAGTTTATGTAACACAAAGGTCAAAGTCGTACCCCCACCTGCTTGTGGCCCATGAAGGTTTGGACGCCAGCGATGTACAGAGGCTGTGTGATGTTTTGGAGACGTTACTCAAGTGCCAGCTGGGTGCTAACGATTGTGCAACACACTCGAAACAAGTGGTGTGTCTCACAAATAATGTTTGCAGCCTCAGGCTAACAGGCGACCACCTCACCTGGGGTGTCTGCCAGTGTCTGGTACACTGCACAACTCGTCTCCCTCCCGTAGGAGGCACGCAACACCTCTAAAACAGGGCCCATCCCACAGCACTTTGAACAACGTCTCTGAACGCCAGTGCAGATAAGACCTTCATACATGTACGACACGTGCCTCATATAAAAAAGCGTTCCTTCTTATCTTCTATAAACGCTCTAAAATTCTGTACACGTAGTTTTTTTTTTCAGACCTAGTCTACAGCTTGTTTTAAAAATGGCGAATGGTTTCTGCAACTTAACGGCTACAGACAAGCTAAGGTTTTGTCAATACTGTAACTGGTGTAGTGTTCTACATTTCTCATCTATGATCCTGGCATGATACTGTCCGTATTTACTAATTTCCTTTGACGAATAATATTTCCATTTGTAACTGAAGACTTAATTGTACGAAATACACTGTTAATATTATCCTTAGAAGTGTTAATCCTATGAACTGTAGTAGGACTGAGGAAACACTGCATTTTCAGCTATCGCACCTGTCTGCTAAACAACTCTATTTGTTCGATTCACTATATTCTTTAAATTTATTATTTTAGTCTCGTTGCTGGACTTTATCTCTTACTCGATCATCTATCGATCGTGCACCACACATGAAACGAGCTGTAATCGTCCATTTCTTTCTTTGTAACTGTCTGATAGCTTCTTGTTCGGTAGGGGGTAACTCCATTTAAATGAGAGGAAGGGGAGACAGTGAGCTTGTGCTCCCTCAGCGGAAAAATTATTTATGCTTGCTGTTGTCACTCTTGACCGCTTCAGGCAATCGAACTTGCAGGGTTTTAATTGGTAGTAAACCGACTAATTAAGAAACTAATGTGGTCGAAAAGGGTTACAACAGATAAAGAAGTAAGTTATCGTAAGAATATGCGTATATTAGAACCAGGGACTGTAATACTGCGAAGAACGGCCTTTACAAAATTTCTGCTGCAGCCGATAATTTACTGCAGACACTCATAAGAATAATAGTGGCACATAAACGGAAATACGCATTGTTAGCAAGTTACTAAACAAGCAGACTCTTTCCCCATCTTTTTCTAGACTCAGCTGCACTCGGTAGCAAGTCTATAATATGACTGAAACTGTAATGGACATAGAGAACAAACGTGTGAGCTGAAGTTGATGTTTCTATTCCTCGCGAGTAGCGACAAGATATTAAAGAATGAGCAGCGCAAGAGCTTACAGAGTTGTGGACAACTAGCCGTTTGTCTGGAAGCTAACTTTAAGCCCGACATTGAAGATATCTTCAGGGGAAAGTGGTCGTGATAATCCAGAGAGATCGGAGAGATCGTGGCAGTTCGGTCGAGATAGGGAGGGGGGAGGGGGGGGGGAGGGAAAGTAGAAACGGGTGCGAATCTCTTCTGAGCACGTGGCGATGTTGGAGATGGCTTGCGACATCCAGCAGGCTGCTACAACAGCCCTGTCTGAAAGAGTTGCCCTCGCCACTATTAAAACCGTGGTGCTTTACTGTCGGCTGTTTTACGCATCACTGTCCAGCAGAACTAGATGCTTACCCACAACAGTCCAACGTATCAGGAACTGAGCCCTGATTTGCTGTCGCTGCCAATGTGTAAAATCAACTAAATCGCAAATCCAAGGCTACAGATGTCAAAAATACTTCCTGTGTGACGACTATCTGACCCAGTATCGCAGAACCACCTGGCCTATCCCAATTACAAACAAGACCAGTCCAAGATGCAAATTTTTATTTTTTATTCATTCGATGATTTGTTTCGGACCGAGACCCATTTTCAAATCACTATAACATAGTCGAAAATGGCATTTCCGAAGATGTCAAAAACGTGCAATGAACATTTACAGTGCATAGAGATAACTCATCGAATGAACAAAACCTTGGAACGGTTTTTCGTTCACTGATTACCAGACGTTGCTGACCCAAACTACTGCAGCATACTGGAAGTTCGTAAAACCTCCCATGTTAACTGTGCCAAATGTACAATCCTTGCACAATTGCATCATCTACACAGCCTCAATTCGAATGATCTAATAAATATAAAGTAAACGCATTATTCACGACACTAAACTTACATTCCGCATCCCAATAACTACATGCATTGCATCCTCAGCATCAAAGATATTGAGTTCAGATCCACAGTTTTCTACACCGTCAGTCTTGCTCACCGTCATCATCTCAACAGTTTCTTGTATCGCAGCCCTAACATGAAAGACATCCAGTTTAGAACCACTGCTTTCCACAACATTCACTCTCCTTCAACGTCCACATATCGTCCAACAGATGACGATAACAGCCACAGCCACTTTCCATTTTAACATCCAAGTCACCTGTTCCAAAATGCAATCCAACTTTATCTTCAGCCACACCAAAACATCAGCTTAGAACCTATACCTAACCTTGTTTCGCCGCATAAAACATCAAGACAAAGCAGCAGCATAGCATTCCATCCATATGTCTGTTCCATCAGCTCCAACGAGATCTTCATCACTCACATGTTATCTCAATGCTACAACTACACTTTAATGAAAATTGTTACAGTCACGTAACACAGTCCCAGTCACTCTACACTCTACAAAGCACAGATAATTGATACAACATACTATCAGATGGTATTGCCAATGGGTGCTTGTGAGATATCCTGATACCAGCACCTCATTCTGCACATCAGAAACCCTGGGATTGGTGGTACACATGAACAAAAACACTGCCACATTTTCCATAAACTGAACAATCTATTGAAAAAGGATTCATTCTCCTCTCACCCATAAAAACCTCACGTTACCAAACAACCTCAACAAGCCAGACTCAGTGTTCATATCTTAAAGATATACTCACTGTATCTAATGACTGCTCGACAATTCGGTACATACAATGTTACATAAATACGACCATCATATCTCTTGGTCCCAGTTTAAAATACCTGTCTATAACACCACAAAACGAATTTAATATAGTATTTACGACACAAGACTATAAAGTCACACATTTTGTGAGCGTGTGGGTTGGTGCTATTCTGTCATTCTGCGCAACAGATTAATCTGAGATGTACCCTTCACCCTTTGGCCCCTGCAAGATGCAATTTCCACCCCCACACTACTACAGAAGTCAGACGGACACTCCTAACGTTCTAAAGAGAAATGCCTGAAAAACTTTCAGCAATAAATACCTTCTGGAGTCGTCCACTGTAAGGATATGACACAAAAATTCACAAAATTTGTTACGTAACTAGTGGGATTCTTGCGTACTGGAGTAGTGCTAGTTAGAGTAAGAAAAACATGAAAGTAACGAAAATTATTATTTATTTTGCAAACATTCTGAGAAATCACAATAGCACTTTTAGTTATGAATTGAACACGTTATTTGCGGGTTCTTTTCAGAATGTGAAGTTACCTCTCAAGGATAGGATTCGCAAATGAAATTTCTATACAAAGTTTAAGATTGTTATTGACTTGGGAGAATGGCTGAGAGCTGCACCTACTAGACTTGAATAATTATCGGTTAGAATGTTGCTAGGTACAGTCGAGGCTGTCACGTGTGATATGCAGTGAAGGGTACTGTTGTGGAGGAAATGTGGGGGTCGCAAGAGCTGTAGCTGTGATGACTGCTGTCTGCACCACTCGCTGCCGACAAATAAGATAACTCTCGTTCTATCTGGATTGACCTTCGCCAATCAAAGTCTCCCTACGCCTTGATGAAGTCAAGGACTCCTATTCACCCCTAGTCTATTGGCGAGCGACAGAGGTGCTCTCCCAGTGAAGTACTGAGGACAGACTTGTTCCTCGCTCTTTGAGTACATGTACGAGCGCGCACGCTCTCGTTACGTGTTCTCGCTCCAAGAGCGTCAACAGAACAGCCCCTCTGCACACCCGTCGTGAAGGGGTATATCTTTCGATCTGTTCCAGTACTCCTTCAGCTCAAGGCGTCAGAAATATCGTCTGCCAGTCAGCATTGCTCTTCTAAAACGGGAGAATCACGTTTTGTTTAAGGCGACCAATCCGGAAATCTGTAGTATCGGTGTCTGGCGTTTGCTGTCTCCCTGTGAAAATCTCTGAAACTGCGTGCTATGTGTAAAGAATGCGTAGGCTGGCCGCTACCACACAATGTAGCGGAATTTGCTTTTAAGCCGAACACGGGGTCGTCCTTTCACTCAGGCAAACGCTGTCTGCTCTACAGGCGGTCACTGGCCGACGTAGATAGCTTGGGACCGGCTTCCTGGGGTGCAGTTGCCTCTCTCGAGCTAAAAGCTCCTGTGACCGTCGTGTCTGGAATGTATGTGTGTACGCCAGCCTCGAGTATTTCAACCACGGTGCGCACTTGCGATTTATTAGTTATCTGCATATCGTTTACATGAATTCATACAATACTGACTTTATCTTATCGAGTTTGGGCTCGAATGAAGCGTCTTGATGTGCAGAATATGATTGTGAGGGCGGAATATGTAAGCAATGAAGGAGACCACGACGTCTTACAATTTCAGGAAATTCTTATGAGAGGCTGCTCATGACTCCATTACTTTCGATCTCCTTAAAAAACTCTTATTTCCTACTAGCTCTAGTCAAGTTGTGTGATATCATACTGTATGCAAGTTTATATCCCACGGCTCACTTATGATTTGAGGGTAGTGTATTTGTATACTAATCAAAACGTCATGGGACCCAGTCTCAAACCTCGCTACTGCTTAAATTTAGAATAAAAATCATCAGTAATGATGGATGGGCGGATAGAGCTTCAAGGAACTTTCTTCCCCTGCTCCTAAAACCCTGAAGAGTCAGCAGTGCTCAAAGGCATGAGAATGTAGAAGGTAATGGGAACCACTGGTGTCTGTCCACAGGACATGTGGCCTATAATTGAAAAGTGGTATGATGACTGCTCCATTGGCGAAATATTCCGCAATAGTCGCACATTCGGATCTCTGGGAGGAAACTGGCAAGTGCCAGGTGTCCCAATGAATTATGTTTACTGTATAGCTCCTTGTCTGGCACACCATGCTTCTTCTGTTACTGTAAATCTTACTCAACAACGTATCTCCATCTGCCTCGATAACTTCACCTCTTGGTGTAGCCTCTGCTACATCAAAATCACTTACGTTAAAAACCCAAGGAATTATTACAATAAATACCACCAATCATTTCTCTCTCCCTAACTTCCACCATGGCACACATAAACATGACTGTGTGGTGGTACTCTCTTCAAAGGTAAGCTGGTTCGAATCCAGGTGATGGAAGAAATTTGCATTGCTGGTATTTCCCCAGTAATGGGAGGGGGAATTGAAGCATAAGGTTTCTCATCACCAGACCTCGTGTCAGTGTTCTGCATTACATTACCTCTCCTCAGTGTATCATGATACACTGATGCCGGTGACACTGTTGAAGGTCACACATGCGGTGTCGACGATAATCGCCTACAGCAAATCGACAATCGACCGCCGGAGAGATGCTGTACACCTAAGCAGCATCGCCACCGCCTATGAGAAAGAAGTAGTAAGCCACTCCTCCTGTAGCTTCGAGGCGCCACACACGACAAGTATTTCCAGCTCTGCCAGTGCCTGGTACGAGTTCTGCCAGAGTCCAGCCTGACTTCTGTTCCGTCTACGAGGGTATCAACAGTTCCATGACGACTGCAAAGAAGCGACGAATTTCTGCCTTCAGAGTGCAGTGTCGGCGTAACGTCACTCAGTCAAGCCTAGGCCAAGCATGCACGTACAGAGAGTCGAGGGCCAACAACAGACACATATTTGGCACAGTTGTAGTAAACGTTCAGTGCTCATCATGTGGAGACTTGCACTGTAATGCCGCTCAGTGTTTTCAGCAGCTCCTGTGTATTTGGACCCCAATTAATACCACACGTGCTCACACAGCCACAGCCACGAGGAGCTAAAGATAAGTGTATTGCTTTCCAAACAATAAGGCGTTCTGATCATTGACTGTTTCATTTATCTGCTTGTAAATTTATTAAAAGCATGACACAACAACGTGTGTATCGGATGTGGATGTTAAGCTCTTAACGCATCCATTACAGTCACGTGCACTCAACAGATAACTCCGAGTCACAGTTCTCTCACAATGCAAGGACAGTGCCCAATTACGTGGAGGAAGATAAGCGCTCGCAGTAAGGCGGTGGACCTGCTGCTCCATTCCTCTCTGCTGACATGGGCAGAGGATTCTCACTTTCTCATATCTTGGAATAATCACGCATCCTCAGCTTACAACAAACTCAAATTAAGAAGACAGGAAACTCGACAATGTGGGGATTCCATCATTCAGCCATCCTCTGTACTTGGGTAAAACCCACTGAATGAGGCGATGCTGTGGTAAGCTGTTGGCTCCAAACTTGATTTTCGACCATATTTAGTTTCTCTTCGATGTCCCTACACAGCTTAAGGTGAATGACACGACGGTTCCTATGGATGGACGCAGCTGTCCTGCTTCCCCGTTCTTCCCAATTCTGGGTTATGCTGTAATAGCTGTTTCACCAACAGGACGTTAACCCCTGATCTTCTTTCTTCCTTCGTCTTTCCAAAAGCAATCTCAAAAATTTACCATTCCTTACAGTCTTAGAACACCTTGCACTCTGTATCATATTTGCCGTCTCAGACGCAACCTCTGCCAGCCGATTACATTGTCCTCTCTTCTGAAGTTCCTCAGACTTTGTCACAAATTGTAAACGTTCCATAAACGTGGGGAACAAAAGCAATATTTCTCGCCTATCCTCTGGATACCTGGGCTTCTGGTGCGCCTATACCAACATGTCATATCCACCCTCCACTTGCCACCCTTATGTATCCTATTCGAGCGGAACTTCAGCTGGTTGGTTCTTCCTGTTCCAGAATAGTATGTAGACACTTACTCCTCCAACCAGCTATAATCCTAGCGTATATGCCTCTTCAATATGTAGATGATCCCGCTTCCAGCCTCCTGACCACTGTAAACCCTCCCTGACACCTCCCTCTACCCACATCAACTTGTCAATCATACTTCCCAGCCCACTCCAACACCTTGAATACATACACCCTTTCTGGCTGGCACCTGCATCATACTGTATTACCCTCGTAGTAGTTATTGGGAACTGACTGCCAGTGACTTTCCAGAAGCTCGAGCCTTATCTTCACCATAGCACCATCATCAGCTTCAATGTACATGTGTTTATGTAGAGACGCTATGGCTTTTATTTTTTTGAAACCTGTCATTTTATTCTTTCTCCCATAAAAGCTATACTGGCCTAACTTCGATAGGCTGAAGAGCAGCAAAGTGTCCGAAGCTTGCGCACCACACGATAATGTGGTGGGAGTGGAATGAATAACAAAGAAAACGGAGTGTCTACGACAAAGTCGTGCATTCGGCCTTTCACAGAATGTGCCTGTGTATAAGAATCTTTCACAACTTATTCGTCTTACTGGGTATACATTTGCGCTCAACACGCCAATGAACCTTACAGGGCGAGTCACCTAACATTACCGCTGGATATATTTCGTAAACCACATCAAATACTGACGAATCGATTCCACAGACCGAACGTGAGGAGAGGGGCTAGTGTAACTGGTTAATACAAACCATAATAAATGGACGGAAGTATGTTTTTTAACACAAACCTACGTTTTTTAAATGGAACCCCGTTAGTTTTGTTAGCACATCTGAACATATAAACAAATACGTAATCAGTGCCGTTTGTTGCATTGTAAAATGTTAATTACATCCGGAGATATTGTAACCTAAAGTTGACGCTTGAGTACCACTCCTCCGCTGTTCGATCGTGTGTATCGGAGAGCACCGAATTATGCAGGGATCCAAAGGGAACGGTGATGGACCTTAGGTACAGAAGAGACTGGAACAGCACATTACGTCCACATGCTAACACCTTTTTATTGGTCTCTTTCACTGACGCACATGTACATTACAATGAGGGGTGAGGTACACGTACACACGTGGTTTCCGTTTTCAATTACGGAGTGGAATAGAGTGCGTCCCGACATGTCAGGCCAATTGATGTTCAATGTGGTGGCCATCATTTGCTGCACACAATTGCAATCTCTGGCGTAATGAATGTCGTTCACGCCGCAGTACATCTGGTGTAATGTCGCCGCTGGCTGCCACAATACGTTGTTTCATATCCTCTGGGGTTGCAGGCACATCACGGTACACATTCTCCTTTAACGTACCCCACAGAAAGAAGTCCAGAGGTGTAAGATCAGGAGAACGGGCTGGCCAATTTATGCGTCCTCCACGTCCTATGAAACGCCCATCGAACATCCTGTCAAGGGTCAGCCTAGTGTTAATTGCGGAATGTGCAGGTGCACCATCATGCTGATACCACATACGTCGACGCGTTTCCAGTGGGACATTTTCGAGCAACGTTGGCAGATCATTCTGTAGAAAAGCGATGTATGTTGCAGCTGTTTGGGCCCCTGCAGTGAAGTGAGGAGCAATAAGGTGGTCGCCAATGATTCTGCACCATACATTTACAGTCCACGGTCGCTGTCGCTCTACCTGTCTGAGCCAGCGAGGATTGTCCACGGACCAGTAATGCATGTTCCGTAGATTCACTGCCCCGTGGTTTGTGAAACCCGCTTCATCGGTAAACAGGTAGAACTGCAACGCATTCTCTGTTAATGCCCATTGACAGAATTGCACTCGATGAGTAAAGCCATCACCATGTAATTGCTGATGTAGCGACGCATGAAACGGGTGAAAGCGGTGACGATGCAGTATGCGCATGACACTACTTTGACTCAGTCCACCGGCTCTCGCACTGTCCCGTGTACTCATGTGTGGGTTCATGGCAACAGCAGCTAACACACCAACTGCACCCGCTTCTCCTGTGATGGGCCTGTTACGGACCCGTTTGCGTGCTACGACCATACCTGTTGCATACAGTTGGCGGTAGATGTTTTGCAATGTGCGGCACGTTGGATGCTCTCTGTCCGGGTACCGTTCTGCATACACCCTGCAGGCTTCAGCTGCATTTCGTCGACACTCTCCATAGATGAGTATCATCTCCGCCTTTTCAGAGTTCGTATACACCATGGTCACAGTTCCTACAACACTACACTATCACAGACGTCTGGTAACACGGTGTACTACAGTTGGTCTGCGTGCGGAGACGAATGCAGAACAACAATAGCAGCAAGCGCTACATGCGGACACTGCGACAGCTAGACCAAACCACAACAGTGCACTACAGCCACACTCGTAAACACGGTCGTCATCGTAAACACGTCCCTGCAGATGCTGCTCGCCGACCGTGGCCCGTGTTTGTTACAAGACGCAACTGAACGTCGGAGGTTTCAAATATCAATTTTAGGTTACAATATCTCCGGATGTAAATAACATTTTACAATGCAACAAACGGCACTGATTACGTATTTGTTTATATGTTCAGATGTGCTAACAAAATTAACGTGGTCCCATTTAAAAAAAACGTAGGTTTGTGTTAAAAAACATACTTCCGTGCATTTTTGTATGATTTGTATTAAACAATTACACTAGCCCCTCTCCTCATGTTCGGTCTGTGGAATCGGTTCGCCAGTATATGATGTGGTTTACGAAATATATCCAGCGGTAACGTTAGGTGACTCACCCTGTATACATTGGATGATGTGTAGCATATCAATATCATTCTCCTTTGATTTGTACTCTGAACAGGAATAGTGCTCGAGGAAAACGACCATCAGGACTTCTCACAATGCAGTAGGTAAAGCCGTCATCAAGCTGAAGCCTGGTTTGGTCACCACAGTGCTTCGCGAGCCGTTGTCCCACTGCAGGTTGTGGTCACTAGCCGCCTTCCTACTTTGGAACTAACTTACACAGTTAATAATTGTTTGACACAGTTAATTATTGGGTCTCCGAACAATTCTACAGTTCCAACATTTTCGATTTCCATAAATCAATGTCAGAGGTGAAAGTAGTGATAAGTGACAAAGCAAACTCGGAAGCAATGCCTGAATCACAAATCTCTGGAGTTGTAATCCCACATTCATCCACTCAGCAGCTGAGGCATGTATGTCCCAATTGCATTTATTGCTGCATTATTATCATTACACTAGGTACAAGTGAGACGAAGTAATTACATTTGTTGCGTGTTTTTGAATGTATGCAAACAGAGTATTAACAGTAAAAGCGTGCATTGTGGTAAAGGTACTTCCAAAATCGTCAGTTACTGTATTTTGCTGTGCTATTTCTCGACTATCTCGTGCTAACGAAACAAACTGGTGGCAAATACGCTCCATCACTTTTTTTTACGCTGCGTGATAGGGTCACTAAGCTCACGGAGGAAAGTGAAATATCACACAGACGAGAATTCAGCCTGCATCCTATTTCTTTGTACAGGACGCCTATGGAGTTATGTCAAAACAGTATATTCTATATGGACGTAGTTAGATATAAAAAAATACGTATCCAACGTATCAGTGTATGGACGATCACACCTTCCTCAGATATCTATGTGTCTCGCTGTCCCCCTTGCTTTATTGCGGATCGTTCTAGTAAATCTGCTTAGAAAGACTTCCTCAACACTTGTGTCAATTTTCCATTAATCTTTCAACGTTGTGCCACATGAGACTTTATTATTCTTCACATTCAGTTATTTGCATGGTAAGATCAAAAGTTTGTCATGACGATTTCAAAAGGTTGTTGAGGTGGTAATGTTGGGATTTCGTGGTAACCATTTCAATGTGGCTTTAAATGCTGCAGAACCAAATACAATCCGAGAATAAGTTGTTCATTAAGAAACCCACACATCTGAACAACAAAATGAGACTCAAGCTCCTTGCCTCTACAACCACACTAGATCCGCGATTGCCTTGTCATGGAGGTGAGATACTGAAAACTTCTGTTGTACAGAGAAATGGAAGTTCCCATTCATGTAAGCTTCAAAAGAATGTGGTCGTAACAGGTATTCTGATCACACAATGACCCACATAAGGTGAGGTAGGTTCCTTTCCAACTCTTGCTGATAATGGGTACTTTCCTTAGACAAGAAAAGAATTTTTTCCTGATCAAATAGTGGTATATGGAACATTTATACGTAAATAACACTCTTGAGCGAGACATGGCAGAAGTCGCCACAACAAAGTACAGTAGGTTACAAATCGTTGCTCCACACTAATGTCAGATAATTCAGTAACAAACATGTGCCTAAATCCTTTCGTATTCATATTTTTTTTTAATATGGTCGTGCATTGTTGAACAAGATGCTTGAAGCCGAACGGCTCTTTTACAAGTGGTTTTCATTGGAGACTGCTCATATGATTGAGACTGGGTGACACACTTTACTGTCACTTTTTGTTGCTTCCAATATGTGGTCTGAGACAGCCTGAAAATACAGGACATTTATCTCAATCAGGCATGGCTGCTTTACGAGGGGGACTGAGGCAAATGGTCTCATCATGCCTTACATAGTTTTTCCTATCTGCGGATGTTCATGCACCCACAAATCTGCCACTAAACTCTCCTTTACAAGATGGATTCGGAACTCAAAGACTGCAGTGCTGAAACAAAAATATAATTCTGATAACATTGTTTTATTGCCATCTTCAGTGCAGCACTATCAATAAAACCTATTTACTTCCTCATTTTTACTATGTCAAGAGCGATACAGGGACTTCTTGGACACCCTGTAGATGAAATAGACGCGCATAGTAACACGATATCTGTCTTTCTTAATACTCCTACTTTGTGTTGACATGCCGCCTTACATAGTTCTGGGTAACTGAACCTGGGTAATATGGGTAAACGACGCCCAGGCTCGTCATCCAGAGAAGACTTTGGATTCAGCTGCCTGCAGTGTACGGCCACCACCTACTTGCTGTCGTTTTCTTGCAGACGAGGAGTGGCAGCTGGAGGACAGAAGCCACGATACGCTCTCCGTGGACACCGACTGCGTGCAGCTGTTGGTGAACGCCCTGGACCACCCCACGTGTCCGCTGGAAGACCTGCCACTGGAAGCCGTGAAGCAGCGCTTACAGTGCCGCGAGCAGCTGTGGGACGACGTGGTGCAGAGGTCGCCCCACATACCCGTCACCAGCTACCTGGCCTACACGCAGAGGATAAACGTCAACCTCTGTCTTCTGGCCTGGATGGCGGTCAACTCGTACGGCATTTGTCAGAACGTCCCGTTTAGTATGATACAGTCGGTGCACGATGCTCGCTGCTATTTCGATAGTCCTGACGATCAATCATGTCTGCAATCGAACGCTACAGACGCCATCTGCTCTGTTTCCAGAGCTATTCTGTTGCTAAAGTGTCGCGACTTTTCGTCCATTAGGACAGCCCATAATTGTACGTTCACTAATTCCGTATTTGGATTATACCATAGTAGTCGCAGTCTACTGTATCAAAAGATAACAGAACAAACACTGAACTACAAAAACAGTTTAAACAACGCCACCTTGAAATACAAGGAATTCAAAATCGACAGCTTGAAGCCTTTAGAAATCTCATTTGTGCTGCTAAATATAATTTTCCGTTTTTCGACTGTCGGAGTATACTTGTACCTTCCCCAGTTACGTAATTTGCCTGGAAAGATTTTGTTGTCCTTTCAGATCACGTGCATAACCCAGATCCTGTGTTCTGAGGTCGTGTATCGTATGGCAGGCGTCCCTGACTTACCAACAGCAGTGCTGATAGACAGCGCCCTCACACTTCTCAGCTGTATCTGGCTGAACTCATTCTGCTACCAGATGTATGCTTGTGTTCGCCATCTCAGGCTTCCTGACCAGCTACTACCTGCTGAAGTAAGCCAGTTATTCCGTCGTGAGGTGCTGTGTGTGCTTATACCGTGGAGTATAGTATGTGTGACAACTGTTGCTTTGGAAAAGACGAGTAAATATTACCTGATCCACAGTCGCATAGTAGTCCTTGCAGGGATTTCAGTCTCTGTGACATTCAACTTGGTTTGTCTCGGACTGATTGGATACATGTACCTACGTAGTCGGTGCTCCATGCGGCAACTCGAAATTGTTGATAACAAAAAATTTGCCTCAAAGAAGCAATATCTTTTTATGTCAGTTAAAGCCATTATATTAAGTGGAACAGGAATTATTATTAGAATTGGGTTCCACCAAGCTCAGGGAATTGCGCAGATAGTGTACTATATACATCTAGCTACGATGGTGCAAGGACCACTGCTCTTCGTCTGTTTCGTTTGCAATGGAACGACGCTCCCCGTACTGAAGAACAGGATACTTCTTTGGTGGAAGCCAACCGCCATCCCTGCAGGTCTAGAGCTGTGTTCGGCAGCCGAGAGGAATCTGGCCAGGAGAAACAATGAACAGTCTCCCTTTTCAGAATCCTCGCTGTAGCCTCCTTCAGTATTTTTCGCAAATAACTGTCTCCACACTACACTGCACTAAACCCAGAAATAAAAATGGACTCTACCTGGTATGACAATATTAAATGTCATTAAATCTGATATCGTACAGCCAGTACTTCTCTTTCCTAACGTCTCCTTCATTTATAACTGTGTGCTTATTTGTGAGTGGTAGCCTCTGTCTACCTATTCTAATGCACTGAGACTACTTACTAAAATTGTTGGGAAATGCTTTGTGTATACAATAGGCTGCGTCAATCACACGGCCTGTTATATACAAGGAAAACGCAGCACGTTGTCAGAGGAATTCCCGTTCGTCAGGGTCATCTACCGTGGCGATGGTGCATTTCTGGACACATGTTCGTAGCACGTTTTTTCTCCGTTTTCCTTCGAGGATCTGTCTTTGCAGTTTGTCGGTTTTATTAATGTATAATGTATGATATTAGTATATAACATTATGTCTGAAACAAGGAAATTTTCCATATGTGTGTGAAAGATGTACTTTTACATGATTTGTATATAAGTATGTCAAGTACCATGACAAGAGACATTCAGATACTTATAAAATCAAAAGAGAGGGGCCAATGACTGAAGTGGTGTGTGCATGAAAGTGTAAATGGGTTTTTTGAGCTTATTAGTGGTTCGATCACATAGAGTGGCTCAAACAGGTATAGTAATAAAGTAACACATGACTTGTTGTGTGAAATGTGGCTTGAAGTGAACGCAAAATGTCGAATGGCAGAGTTATATGAGATTATCATTATTGGATTTGTGAGACAAGGTGGTGATTTGTTAAGCTAGAGGTTTGTAAGGGTACTATGGCAGATGTTAAAAGTTAATGTTCCATGTGCCACTCTTGAGCAAGGAAGAACATTACTTACAGGAGTATTTACAGAAACAGTACTGTGTAAGGATAAACTTGTGCCAGCACTGTGAGTCCTGGAAAACATGTGCCATAGTAGCTTCACTAGAAGCACACAGTACGCCGAAATTGTTGTGATTCGTAATCAATAGACGATCTCCAATTTGTTCAAATAAAACCTGAGTGAGCAAAGTAAAGGAGTGATTTTCGTGAATTGTGAAAGTACAGCCATCATCGCGCACTTACCAGGCACCCGCAGTGTTAACCGCGATTTCCGTACTGGACGCAGTGGAACCAGAGGCCGCAGCGCCACGAGGGAGGCAGGTGCCGGGTGCAGCACGCCTGGCCACAGGGGGGCGCCGGCAGCTCAACACATTCTGTAAAACCGTTTGACGAAGATCTGCAGGCCGTGCGCCTCGATTCTGTCAGCGCAGCGCCAAGCCAACCCTGGCCCGCTCTGCGTGACGTCACGAGAGCGCGCTGCGGCCTTCTCTTTAGGTGGTGGCGGCCAGAGCCGACACGGGGCGCACTGGGGGCGCTTAGCGGCCCACACAGACAAGCGTCCTGCACCACCGGTACACGCGTAAAGTCAGTCCGACACAGTGGTCGCCAGCCGAGCCTCGACCCGCTGGAAAGTATCGAACCTCTTCGCACGAAAGCCAGTAGTTAACGGCCCTCGTGCTACCTACTTACCCCCAGGCAAGATCCCGAGTTACTACCGCAGTACTGGGAACATTCACAGCCAAGTCCAGGAAATTACTTTCGACTGGCTGTACGAAATACACAGTTCAAACTCAACAGTAAGACGGTCACTCAAAAAACATTACTCCCAGATTTGGATAACAAACTGAGATTATCGCTATCCAATTACCCCAGCCAAGTCAGTCTGAGTCGGAGGACCACTACCACTTCGCTAACATCACCGAGCTACAATTCGCCGTAAACGCCCACACTAGTTACTATGCAACATTCGCAGATAACGACAGGAAAGTTCTTAAGCGGTAATGGATGCGCGCAAACGAGAACGCGTTTGGAAACTCGAGAACACTGTGCGTCGCGACACAGAACTCCGCTCCAGAGCGCCCGCGACCCGCCACGTCGGCCACACGGGCGCCGACGGCCAGCTTTCGATTCCCCGAGCTCCGAGCCTCTCCACGAAATCCTTCTACGCGTGGGCCTTTCAGCCAATCAGGAGCAGCAGAGGACTGCAAGCCCCACCACTGGCCACTCCCTGCTGCTGCTTACAGCCGCTGCTGTCACGTTCTGGTCTTCAAAAAGGCGAACCAGCGAGCAGATATGGGTGGTCAGGGAATCAGCTGTTACAACCCTTTCACTCGTGGGGTATCAAGCATTAACTTCTGTAACTGATATACCTGTTAAGGGCTTTCCTCTGATATATCTGGGGACAAGCATTCTCGCAGCCGAAACTGCTTGAACTGTTGTTACATGTACGTAGTTGTTCGACAGCACACGTGTTACTCAGACGATATCCCCTGCAAAGTGCATCATGCGTAACTCGCGCCACTGCCGTCAAACGCAGCATTGTCAGAGCGACTCAGACTTGGGATCCGCAGTCTGCACAACTGCCACACTTTGAGACAGGGACGACCAACTCGCATCTGCCGAGGCTAAAGGCACAGAATTAAACGCTGACTGCGAGCGTTCTCAAGCAGGGCGTGGGGACTATGGATCGTCCTGTTTCCGATATGCAACAACAGTTCTCAGCGCACAAGACTGAAGTAGAGAGCTCTGTCTCTAGCAGATCTCCAGAAACGCAACGCTACGCGAACTAGCCGGAAACCCGGACAAGAAACTCGAAGTAAACAGGCAAAGCTGCCAATTACAAAAAGTTTACACTCATCCAAATACATCTCACGAAGAACAAGGATTACAACTGGTTGGATGCAGATGGAATTAAAGCACATCTAACACAACTTACGGCACTTTAGCAAACCCTACAATAAACTATAAACTAAGAAGGTGGCAAAGAAATCGCCAAATCGTTGTAACCTGCATTAAAACAGTTGCCTGGGTCACCAAGTCGTTCACAAAAAAATCCGAAAAAATTTGCCAACATCCCAACACACCCATCAGATTTCTAAACCCGAGAGAACAGTTTGAGTTACTTACCGATCTGAAGCAACAGTAACACTAATCACGCCGCACGCCAAACACTAAGCAAAAGAGAAACCACACAGACTCACGCTCGCCTTTGTGATAACCAATTTTGACCGTGATACAGCAAACGGAAAAACTGAAGGGGACCTAAAGGTACTGGGGAACTAAATCAAAATTCCCCGCTATTCCTTCCAGTCATCTATAGTTACAAAGAACCAACTAACAAGCTACTTGTTCACCATTTCAGAATGCACTGTGTACCTCACAAGGTTGGACTATTTAAACACTACCTCCTCAATAACAGCAACGTCCATATTGCAACACTTTCCAATAATTCACGAAAAGCTGCGATATAAATTGAAATGTGAAGAACGGAGTCGAGCACATCCAATTTTTAATTGCAAAATAGACCCGAAACAGGAAGCACCAAAATGCAGGAGCTGCAACACTGATAACGTTAATAGTGATGAGAGTTGCAAAGAAAGACCAAAACAGCCTATCTCAGCAAACAAAACTGAAAACATTAAGCGCATTGATCAAACTATCACGGTCTTCGTCCAAGAATGTCACGAAAACAATCAAACGGGAAACATACTCTGAGTCTTCACTACAGCCCTTCCCTACATGGTATTTGAAAGAAGGGAAATAATAACAGCAGCTTCTAAAAAGCTCCTACTACGTTCTTTGGCGAACACGGATCCACGTCTATATCGCCATATTGATAGACAAGGAGGCCTATGCCCAACCTAGCCTGAAACACCAGGAAGCAAGAATTAACCTTCACATTCAAGCCTAAGAAAGATATTGCCACTATCTGCATTGTCAACACACTGGGTTTCTGCTCTAAAAACAAACTCCCTAAAGGCATAATAACAGAAAAAGAAGTTGGTATTATAGTCGCAGCACGTACCCATGAGCAGGTAGAGAAATCAATCTAGATAACTGTATCTGTCACGCAAACCAGACCATAGTAGAAGCTGAGATAGATGCTTCAGAGTGTTTCATATAAAACACCACAAAGATGTATCCTGCCGCGGTACTGCCAACTGATCTCGTTAATTATATACTCTCATTTTGCCCAGCTAAAGGAACAGGAGGCTCAGTACTAGATCTGTGATATTTGCTGAAAAATTGAACAAGAAAGATATTAAACTTGTTGTAGCCATTTTGAATCACGCAAGACTCAGAAATGACTCGCCGCCTTTTATCAATCACTATGGCACTTGTATCTTACAACATATACTACGTACAGCATAGCTACCCAGATTCTGAAGCTACACTGAATTTGGCGACTGCATAGCTAACGAATACCTCACATTTATTATGCTGTGAACCACAAAAACTAGGAAAAACGATCATAAACTTACGAAATCGGATAGTCGAAAAATTCAGATTGATACGTTTTAACACAAAACCTAACGAATCAACTATTCAAACCAGTCCTTATAGCATACTGTAATCACGAAATACAAGTGGAAGCAATACAACATGCTATACCTAAAACTACCCTAAGAAGAAAATAACATAATAAAGAGAAAGTCTCCTGACGTACATAAGAAACAAAATTAAACAGTTAGGAAATTCTATAGACCATACAGCACTAACCAAATGGATACGCTACGATTGGCTTGAACGTTTTCAATGACCTAATAAGAAGAGAAACCCACCAAATGATGCGCGAGGTAATCACAAGAATTAGGTCCCACAATAGCAGTAGTTTTTGGAAAAAATTTCCAACAGGTCATAGCACACCATTTGCGAACAGCCATCCTTAATAGCAGATGAGAATGTCATTCATTACTGACGACCTCAAAAAAGTTCCTCAAAGTGCTAGGAAAACATTCACGGTCATCCACGGTATCCAGAATTCGATGAAACCGACGAAGAAATAATACTCGAAAATCCGAATGCAACCGCTTAGCATCCACTACTTTATAAGATTGACGAATATGAAATGGAAAGAAAGCAGCTCAGAGACTGGAGGCACTGGAAGATAACAAAATAAATCACTCCTTTCACAAGACACCTGCCTCAAACACATCAGACTTTTCTTCATCGCGGCCATTAAACTGAAAGTAGTCTCTCTAAAATAGAAGCAAGCTAAAATCGAGATGATTTCCCAACCCGAAAGATCAAAAAACAACACCGAATCATAGGTTATCGTGCTCTCAGTGACAGGGAAAGCTTTCGAGACAGACTAAAATCATTCAAGGAATAGAGCAACATAATGGCACAAGAACAAGCCGGGTTCAGCGGCAACCACAGCACAGGTGACCCGGTCCCAGGACTGAGCAGCAGAGCGACGCAGGCTGAAGGCAACACGGCAGGCGCGACGCCAGCACGCTTTCTCGTGGACGGCGAACGCGCCTTCCATTGGTTGTGGCATGCTGGGCTGCTCTTTGAAACGTTACTTTTGAACTTCGCATGCCAAAGTGTGCAGCTTACTAAAAACGTTGCTGGAAACAGGTAAGTACAAGCGCTGCTTGGTGATCACCATTCGACAAATATTATGCCAGCCGCAGAGACGCCACGTGGGACAGTCACGTCTCTACTGCTACACACCAACAACACGGCTCACATCGCTAAAGGTCGAGGATCGAAAGAAGAGGCCTGTACACACATGACACTGTCACAGCCCGACATGCGGCGTAATTAACGAGCAGGTCAGTCCCGTCAGAAACAAGCAGGAATCATCGCTAAGCAAGTCGAGTAGATTAAAATACAGTGGATCCACAAAATCTATTCTTCAGCACCAACCTGTGATCTTCAACTACCCCTACTTTAAATAAATATGTATTCCTCACGTTGAAACGTCCCCTTAGAAAAATTATACAAGACTGTGCTTAAACTGACACACAATATTTTTAGCGCAACGCAATCTGACTTTCAAAAATCCCTACAAAAGAATGGCCCTGACTAACATTAACCTATACCTTTCACAAATTACTTACCTCACAAAAATCTTCGTTACTCGAGCTACTGCAATACAGCGAGCGCCACTACTGCCAGCTAAATAAAAGATTCAAACTATGGAAGGCACTAACTACTGATAGGCATATTTAGCAAATGAAAGATTTTAATAGAGGACAAACAATGTATTTACCTTAATAGTCATAACATATATAGCAGTTCATGACATCCAGTCTTACAAATTTCAAAACTCCGCCATCTCTCTCCCCACATCCACCACTGCTGGCGGCTCACCTCCAACTGCGCAACGCTACGCGCTGTTCACAGCCAGCTGTCGCTGCCCAACACTACAATGGCAGACAACAATGCAAACTAGCCACAGACTGCACACAGCACAGCCAGTGATTTTCATACAGAGCGCTACGTAACGTTGCCAATAAGAAAACATAAACAGCCTACTTACATAGCCCCCATGCTCCCCACAAAAAATTTTACAAATTGTTTTGGGCAGTGGCCAATAATGATTTGATAAAATTTTTCATAATTGCAATAACAAAGATATCAAATCCACACACTTATTGATACAATGTTGGTCAAAAGCTAAAATTTTCTCACAGTCCATAAAGCCAGTCCTGATCATTCATCACAGTAACATTGCAGTGTTTTTCTCAGTCTGAGCAGTAAGAGAAAATGCACACGGAAGTAGTGGATTTCCATGCAGTCTTGAAGAAGTAGTGTTGTCCTTCCAACGGAAAGACAGTGCTGACTCTTGACATGCAGACAGGTAATGGGCCACAACAGAGCAAACCCACCGCAGAGTCAGTCGAAGTTTTGAAGAATATTGGGAGGTAGGTCATCACAGAGTAGACCCACTGTAGTCCTGATAGAGATTACGGTATTGGTGGGCCACCAGAGGTCCAGACCCACTGCAGTCCTTGTAGAAATAATGGTATTGATGGATCATCAAAGGTGTAGACCCACTGTAGTCCTTGTAGAGACGGCCAGCAGAAATCTGTTGCGACTGTGCAGGTGCACGATCACCATCGAAGAGTCTTGCGGAGAATATAGCAAGTCCATAAACCACCACATGTGCACTCACAAAAAATTAGTTTGAAATGTCCTTAGAACCAGCAATGCTGTTATCCAGTCTCTTGCTGAATTATTAACACACGTGCAAACACTACCAGTCCCTACTTCTCACATATTGGCCATATACTATGACCAACAGAAATGTGTGCAGTGAAATGTAACTTACAAGTTACTTAATGTGATGAACTGATGTCAATTACAATTTTATAACATAAGAATACAATAACAAAGGTGCAAATTACATCATTAAAGAACATAACAATACACATAACATTTGTGGTAATGTAGGCTTTACAAAAGAATAGAAATAACACATACATCAGTGTTACAGGAATTATGACATGAGTACATACATAAAAGATCAGAATAACTTTCGAAACATGAACTTCACACTTGAGCATTGAAACAGAACAGAATTAATAATGTCTAAACATCTCTACAAAGTAAATAACATATTATTAGAAAAATTGTACAACATAACTCTTATTAGCTAAACACATAAAGACAGGAAAAACATAAATTCATATAGCATAATAACACAAAGGTACAGGACAGGGTTTGTTTTCAGTGTAACATTTGGTACTGCAGTATTTTTCAAACAAAACTTTTTTTTTCTTGGAGATGTCCCTTTGTTCATCATTATTCCCAAAAAGTCCTATCTATATCTGCTTTCTGTACTTTTTTCTTATAACTTCTCAATGCATTTCTTCCAATTCATCGCAACTCATTCTCTTATATAGTCTACCCCCTCTTAAGCTAACTTAAATCTACTGAGCTCAGATGCTAAATTGAGGGACGAGGCAATGCAGCAGCACAAAACAATTAACACAAACAGCAATGACAAAAAATGCAGATTTGCAAAGGAAGCAGCATTATAGAAGTTAGCAAAGCAATTGCAATAATACAACTAATATAAGGCAATGTGCAGCAAACAAGAAAAATAAATCTGGCTTAGCAGAGTAATACAAATTAAAATTCAGTAGCACTATGCCTGGCAAACAGCAGCAGCAAATGCAATAACTTATATCTTAACATGACAAAGCTCAAGCAGAAAAAATATTACATTAAAAATGGCCATGTTTAATACCTATGTCACATCTTAACACTAGAGTGATGTGATGCATCACGAGAACTTACACTAGCAGATAAGTTACCAAATCGTAAAAAAATTATTTATGCAATTCCTGTGAAGGGAAATGTCTATTTATGTGCCCTCGTTTTCTTGGAAGTAGATCATAAATTTCTTATTGACTGGATCTGTAGGCATAAAATAACTATATTAGTACATCTATTAAATTTTATTTTAACCAATACTGCAGTGCAGCTAGAAACTAGATATTAAACAAAATGAGTAAATAAATACATAAAGCAAGCCATATGGCATTTCTCTCAACTAGCAAGACAATAGCCATGAAATGTTTCTCATCATTTCATTAGGCATTTTAGTAAATATCATAAATTAAGAGCTCCACAGTATAATCATATGTTTTCAAGTATTTGCGATGCTTTCTACAAAGCAAAAGCGAGGATAATGGCCTCTTTTTTTTTCACCTAATGGCTTCCTTTTGTCAGACGACTATCTCTCAGCTGGGCGTCCAAAATACATTATGTCAAGGTCACTTACCTTTCTTACTGAAATATTTACAACAGCAGTTTCTGCTACAGTGACAGTCTCATTAAAAATATTTTCACAGGTTGATAATTTGCGTTACAAATGTGTAGAAAATAAAATCCTATAAATATAACAGTGTACACAAAATTTTCGACAGCATTGTAATACATTCACGCATGTACACACATTTCATAATTCTTAAAGTACGATTCTTGGTTTCCAACATCCTTTTGCACAAATCAGGACCCCTAACTACTACTCATTATTCCTTACCTTATTATACATGTACATATTCGTCAACACTTCTTCAATATTTCATCATAAGAAATACGTAGCATAATCAAATTCCTCTTATACGGTAGCATCATCTTATTGATCATAAACATACCTCAACAGCATAATACACATCGTCGTCGTAATAATATCATAACATCTCAGTCAATTCTCAAAATCGTCATAGCTTCCTCCAATAACTTCAAAACCTAAAAAAAATTCTCTGCTCATTTCTATAGTGTCATCTACCTCAAACGTACTTTAAAAATCATGATCCCATACGAAATACATAATTCAAAGCTCTCATAGTATCACAATGGTTCCAAAAAAATATGAACATTTCACAAAGTACAGACAAAATACAATTTCATGAGTGTAAAGTTACCCAACTGTGTAATTACGTAAACGTCTGTCACCGATGTAGTAAAATAAATGTTTGTCTCTCCCAGTTAAATGATCAGATAGCTGTGTAATTCTGTGTTAGAGAAATATGGTACCGATGTGTAAAGTTGTATAAGCAAATACCATATTACCTAGGGCTCCTTGTGCTTGCCAAACACATGGTACACAAAGTAAGTGTGTACCCCCCTGAGGATTAATGTAATTGTACCCTCAGGTGTTACAGATTACGGCAATGGAATGAAATGTATCACGGAAAACCTCTGTACATTGTACTTCAAATATCTTTAAAAATAAATGATTTAAGTACAAAATTAATCACTCAAATACGTGTCCTGTAGCGCTAAATGAGCGTCTTGCTGTAAGATAATCTCTGTGGAAGTGTCGTAGTTATTGTCCTCTGAAAGCTAAGTTCTGCAGAAGCCAATATACTTACCTCATGATAAACAAAAGTGAAATGCTTGGCGTATAGATATCTTAGTTATTACGCTTATTACCGTGATGAAGAAGGTACTGTGCTGTAACGTATTGTTGTGCTATGGAAAAGGCAGTCTCATTGTAGCTATACCACATAAGTTACTACTAAAACATGTTTTACTTTCCAGAATAATACAGAAAAACTGTGCAGATATAAAACAGAAACACTGCAAAAGAAACATTGTAAATTGTCACTCATTAGTAGCGTCGTGATAAAATCGTGTAGCTGTCACATAAACTAACCACTGTCTCATCTGGTATCTCACAGAAAGTACTTCAAATAAAGAATGTATTTTCAAGTAAACGAAAATGTTGCATTAAAATCTCATTAGCAGTACTGGTAATTGTTCTAAGTATGTAAGCCTTATAGCCGTTACGTAATTGTGCAACTAACAAGCAACAATGTAGATGCACAATAACACTGTGTCATCTGTTCACAATAACAATGCATTCGTAATTTCGGTTTAAATAAGTTATCTTGGTTCTTGAATGGATATTTAACTTCAAACATTTTTGGATATTAACAGATTCTAAGTCTGACACAGCATACTAGTAATGTAAAGTGAAAAGTTATATGGCAAAGACAAAGTTAAAAAGCAGATTATCTTTCAATAAACGGTTTTTCATGTGAAATGTGGTGTAAACCTTTACTCTTCCTAGTACACAGAGTTTCAACTTCAACGCAATTATCATGTGGTATACGTCGGATTCTGTAAGGTCCATTGTAAACTAGAAATAATTTGTGACTCAAGTGTTTCTTCTTATGTGACAATGAATGAGCCTTAATGAGAACATTCTGACCAATATATAATTTCTTTGCATTTGCTTTACCGTGTAGTTTTCTCCTTTTGTTTGCTGCAGATTTTATATTTTTAAGAGCCAAATCAATTATGTCTTTGTGTCGAAGTTTACGTGTATTCACGAAAGGTACAAGCTCTCTGATTCTGTTCGGTGGTTCTTCATTCTTCAGTACAAGAATAGGTGGTAAATCAGTGGAGACATGAGGCATTTCATTCAGCACGTTTTGAAATAAGTGTAAATATCTGTCCCAATGCTGATGCTTTCTGTGACAATAAAGTCTGCAAAGCTTATTGATTTCTTTCATAATCCATTCAGACGGGTTACAATGTGGTGAGTACAATGAAATAAAAACAGGTTTGATTTTATGATTCCAAAGCATGAGTGACCAAACAGCAGATCCGAATTGCGGTCCATTATCTGAAATGACTTTACTATCGTGTCCAACTTCACGTAAAAAATTTTTAACAAAGGCGTTGGATACAGACCGTCCAGTGGCTTTACGTAACGGAGAGAAAGAAACAAATTTTGAAGTAAGTTCAACAGCGACTAGAACGTACGAAAATCCATTAGATGTTCTGACAAGCGGTCCCAAGAGATTAAGAGCAGCAAATTCTTTTAATTTAGAAAGAATGATAGGAAACAATGGAGCACGATGGGAGATAGTAGATGGTTTCGCCTTTTGACAAAGTTTACAAATAGACAAGACTCTTCGAATTCGCTTTTCCATATTGTTAAAATAACAAGTCGTCCGAAGAATATGATAACATTTTCGTGGGCCAAAATGTGCATAGCTGAAATGAATGTACCACATGAGCTTATTAACAAAATCGTCAGGAATGCAAAGAAATAATATGTCCCAGAAACCTCACCTTTGACCTACCGAATTCAGACTTTTCCAAGTTAACTGTAATTCCAGATTCTGCAAAAATACGTAGCAAACTGTTGAGGATGCGATTATGTTGTTCCCATGAAGCTTCTGCTATTAGAATATCGGCCACATATAAGGTGATGTGACGTTTTAAGAACTCAGGTAATATGGAATTTAGCCTGTGAATGAATGCTGCCGAAGAAATGTTCAAACCAAAAGGAAGGTGATGTGCCGTTTTAAGAACTCAGGTAGTATGGAATTTAGCCTGCGAATGAATGCTGCCGAAGAAATGTTCAAACCAAAAGGAAGTTTCCGAAACTGATAACAAACGCCGAAACAAAGGAAAGCTGTGTATTTTCTACATTCTGGATGAAGTTCGATCTGATAAAAGCTGGATCTGAGATGAATGGAAGACAACACTTTTCCACCATTAAAATTTTGAAAAAGTTCTTCCAACGTTTGCGGCCTGTCTGTTTCAGGAATAATGATAGTATTGATTTGTCTCGAATCTAAGACAAGCCTGATCGATCCATTTTTCTTCTCAACAACATGTAATGGGTTATTGTATGAGCTTACTGCAGGCTCAATAATGCCCTCGTCAAGCATAGATTGTATTTCTGTTCTAACACGATCCCTATAATGTGCTGGAATTACGTATGGTCTAACACAAAATTTAGTATGCTCACGAACACGAAATTGGTATTTAAATCCCTTGATTGTTCCTGTTTTGTGAGTAAAACCTGTGGAATGTGCTTGTAAAATCTCAAAAAGGTCCTGCCTATCAGTGTCATTACAATTCTCAATTGTTTGAATTTTATTCTGAATTAACTCATTAGTTTCAAATATGCCGTCGATATCATCCCTGTCAGTACTTGCAGAGTGATTATTAGTGTCCAGTTCCGTAGAAAATTCCGAACTGTTGTCTAACAGAAGGTAAAGCCGATTAATTTCCTCGTCATGGTTTGCGTGCCAATCTTCAAATTTCAAAGCTATTGACTCACCTTCTTTCACTAAAATTATTTCAGCATCGTGAAAGTTTAAAATTGCTTTGTATTCATTCAAAACGTCTACTCCCAATATAATTTCCGTCGACAACAATGGAACAATAAGAAAGTTCATAGAGAAGCTGTGGCTTTGACAAAACAATTCTCAGATGGTTTGTTGGCGTACATCTACACTTTTTCCAAAGATTGCACCCTGTAATTTAATCTTACGTAACGGAAGTGTGGGGCAATCGTTCGATTTGTTGCGTCTGCTAAAGGCTGTTTCACTAATTACTAAAATGGGACTGCCAGAGTCAAGTACTGCCGTAAATTTTATGTCATTTACTGTAATGTGAATCACAGGATATGCAATGTTGTTATGTTTTACGTCGTGTTCCTGGAGTAAGATGTCCCTAATGTCTTCCCTTTTTACGTAATTACTAGCTACGGCAGCTGCGTCGTCAGTTTCATAAGTACGTTCTGTGGCTGCCAGCGGTGTGAGTCATTGCCTATTGTCTCTTTGTTGGCGCGCGTCGTTATTGGGATTTGGAGACCTAACTTCTACAAATTCACCTTGTCGAGAGGGCCCTGCTCTGTTTGAAGCTCAGCCCGCATCTCGTGGTCGTGCGGTAGCGTTCTCGCTTCCCACGCCCGGGTTCCCGGGTTCGATTCCCGGCGGGGTCAGGGATTTTCTCTGCCTCGTGATGGCTGGGTGTTGTGTGCTGTCCTTAGGTTAGTTAGGTTTAAGTAGTTCCAAGTTCTAGGGGACTGATGACCATAGCTGTTAAGTCCCATAGTGCTCAGAGCCATTTGAACCATTTTTTTTTTGTTTGAAGCTCGCCAGTTCTGATGGAATTCAGGTCTGTCGTTTTGTCGGTAGTTTACATAGTTTCTTGTTTGTCGGTCATGTGGTGGAGAATTTCTCCCGGAATCGTAACTGCGTGGTGGACCGTTGCGTCTGAAGTTATTCTGTCTCCCTTGATAATAATTATTTTGGTTCCCATATTGTCTGATTCTATGGTTGTCTCTATCGCATTCATTACTATGGAAAAGCGATCTTTCTCTGTAACTATTATTCTGCCGATGGTTGTCATACGGATGGTGTCTGTTTTGGTCACAATTTGTGTTGTGAGAATAGCCTTGTTGTGTCCAGTTAGTATTTCTTTCATCACGGAATTGCGACAGATGTGAGCTGTAATTGTTGTGTTGCTGTTTTCGCGTTCCGCGATTGTCAGTGTCAATTTCTAATTCTTGTAAGAGTCCCTGAAAAGCTTCAATGTCGTCTTTGCAACGTCCTGCCAAAATAATATGTCGTTCAGGTAATTTGATTAAGCAAATGCGGATGAGTTCTGAGGGGCTGTATGGGTTTGACAGGTACTGATTCTTGTGCAACATGTCTTCAAAATATTTCACAAGACTGGAGAGTTCAGATTGTTCGAAATGTTTCATCATTATGATGCTATGTTTTACTCGCTCTTGTGTAGCTTGAGACCAATATGCTGAGAGGAAGGCATGATAAAATTCTCCTTCACTGTGACAATCGTGAATGACCGATCGCATTCTTACAGCTGGTTCATTCTCTAAGTAGCCACACATTAATTCTAATCTGTGCTGCAATGACCAGTTGGGAGGAAAACAATGAGAGAATTGATGAAGCCATGCTCGTGGATGAATGTCGTTGCCAGAATTCTTAAATGTTTTGAATTTACGTGTAGTAATGAACAGCTTATAGTGAAAATCATCGTGTCGGCGAGTCGCACATCGCTCATTGTTACTTCGTTTCGGCGGTTCCATCTCAAAATTCAATGCGCCTTGCCAATTTCTTTCATAATTTCCGAAGTGTCCTGTGTTATTATTTTGTGGTTGTTCCGTATTTCCATGTCCCTCTTCCCGTACTGGAGCGCGAGTGTCCTCTGAAATATGTATTACTTGTGCCAACTGATCTTGTACTTCCTGGATTTCTCTTTCGTACTCTGTATGGATTTGATTTTTATTTTGTTTGAATTTTCTAATTTGTTCATACTCTTCTGTGTCCGTGAAGGCTACCAGTCTTGTGTCATTCAGATCATCATCTACTTTTGTAGATAAGTTAGTGAACTGATCTGAAAGTTCGGCTACTTTATCCGATAGTGAAATTATTTCCTCTGTGTGTTTTTCTGAACCAATTTTCGGAGTGTCCATTTGTGTTGAAATCGTATCTATTGTGTACTTTAAGTTTTCCTGAGTTTTTGCAAGTTGCGTAACCGAATCGGTAGTGCACTAGTACTGTACTAGTGTTAAGGATGCGTATTACACTGGCACAAGGACGATAAAGACACCCCATTTAATGATACATTAACAGAAAAAAATGAATAAATTCTAGTGTCCGAGTTCACCCTCGGCTTTGACTGCAGAGCGAGGACTAAGATACACAGAATTTATTTTCTGTTGTCGACACACATTGCCACCGCGGACATGTGATCTCGCGGTGGCGTAGGTTTCTCCATAAAACGTCCTATAAATTTTGAATGCCGCCATATCATTAGCACAGATAGAGTCCCTTCGTAGGTGCTGTGTATTTGGGACAGGCGTTTTGTAGACACCTTACCAATTTGCATTTGATACCTGAAATACATTGTTCTCACAGCTTTGATCAGCAAAATAAGTGGGCATCACGTCACAGCATCGTCACGTCAGCGTGTATTCACACTGTCTGTCACGTCATGTAACATCAAGTTGCTTAGTCTGTGTCAGAGTATAGTATTGCAAATGAGGAAGTAAGGTGATTAATGGGTAAAGCAAATCTCATAACTTGTGTTCTTGATTAGTTTTGTTTGTTGAAGTGCTGAGACGTGAAACAATATTTCAAAACATCGATATTTCTGTGCAATGGAAAAAAGGGCGTCTGTTCTGTTATTGTCAAACCTAAATAATTTTTCGCTTCCAGATATCTCACATTCTTGTGTTAGAACATCCATCCAGCGGAAATAACACCAAACATTTTCAATTTGCCACGAAAACAAAGTACAATAATACTAGAAACAATAAGAAGATACAGAAGCACAATATCCACTACTATAACACGAAAGGCAAAATAGGTTAACTTACGATGATAGCAGACGATGATACTGTCGGCACTTCCTTCCCGGGAAACCTTGGGCTGCCGTGACGTGACGTGACGGTCTGTTGAAGACTTTTCCGAATGCCGCCATTTCATATGCATTGTGGAATGTTTTGATTTGACATTACGGGACACGTAGGACAGGCGAACTGGTCTTAAAAAAGAGTCATCTCGAGATCATATGACAATTTCAGCTCAATGTTGACAGCATGCGCGGCATGCAATGCTCGCTCCAGAGATTTTTCTACTCTATGGCTTTGACCGACGTCATATCTGAGTCACAGACGCTACTTAGAGGCGACATCTGAAGGCAATAAGGTTTATTCCTAAATCAAAGGCTGTATCACAGAAAAGAAAGATTATACACATACATACAATAATATTCCATTACAGCTCACGCGAATAATTAAATAGCCACAAATTATATCGCAAAGAAATTGATGTAACAAAAAAAAGTAACAACATGAAAAACAAATTCATGCATCAAATACATTATTGTCACAGTTTACCAAAGAAATTGAAAGAGTCATAGAAAGCCTTTAAAGTCCACTACAATATCACTCGTAGTAAACTCGTAATCTACATCGACATCTACATGGATACTTTGCAAATCACACTTACGTGCTTGGCAAAGTAACCTTCACAATAATCCTCTATTATTCCAATCTCTAACAGCGCGCTGGAAAAACCTGTATCTCTCCGAGCGAGCCCTGATCTCCTTATTTTATCATGATGATCGTTTCTGTCCGTGGAGGTCGGCGTCAGCAATATGCTTTCACATTCGGAGGAGATAGTTCGTGATCGAAATTTCGTGATAAAGTTCTGCCGCAACGAAACACATCTTTGTTTTAATGATGTCCGCCCCAAATCCCGTATTACGTCAGTGACACTGTCTACCCTATTTCTCAATAATACTAAATATGCTACTCTTCTTTAAACATTCTCGATGTAGCCCGTTAATTCTACTTGGTAGGGATCTAACACCGCACAGCAGCGCTCCATATGCGGACAGACAAGCGTAGTGTAGGCAGTCTCTCTAGTAGATCTGTTACATCTTCAGCCAATAAAACGCAATCTTCGGTTCGACTTCCTCACAACATTTCCTATGTGTTATTGCCAATTAATTTTGTTCATAATTGTGATTCCTAGGTGTTTAGCTGAATTTCTGGCCTTTGGATTTGACTGATTTATCGTCTAACGAAAGTTTAACCGATTCTGTGTACCACTCATGTGGATGACCTCACAACTTTTCATTATTTGGATTGCTGTTTGTGAAATGATGATTGTTGATTCCAGGCAAAAATTAAACACTATGGTACAGTAATTAAACCGGATGCACTATGCAGATGTAAAGCCTAACACCAAGTACAAGAGGTGAACAAGAAGAACTGGAAAAGTAGAAAAACTTAAGGGCCACAAGAGAACAAAACTAATAGCTTGACGACGAGGGGAAACGAGGAGCTATAGAGAAACGTAGGACCAATTGCAGACACAATAAGAAAGAGGAGATGAAAGTTTTACGGTCGTATTCACAGAATGAATGACAACAGGCTAGCAGAGAAAATTGAAAAACACCACGAGAGGGCTGGAACAGACAAGAAAGGATCTGAGAAAACTAAACGCCACAGAAGACACCAGATAGAACAGGGAAAACTTCAGTCTAAGCCATCTACAGGTGACCAAATTCAGTAATAAAAAAAATAGGAAACTTAAGTAGGTCGTAAGCAGGGAATAAAGAGAAACCAACATAGAATTCCTAAAAGAAGCGCTATAGTGGTAAGGAAAATTCATGATAAAGGGACAAATGTTGGAACTGGGCACTAGAACTCAGCTATATATTTCAATTCTAGATAGCGAGTCCAAGTTCCTTTATTTTCAGCTTTTCTACAGTAGGTGAGTGCAGTTCTTTGTTACAAGATTTCTCTTCTTCACATTACATTCTGTACTACTTCGACGAATAAGAAATTCTGGATTCGACAACTAAACTTGACCTAGATAACTCATGTACAGAGGCAAGAACAAAAAAAATCCTTAAAAGTAATAACAATACACATTGAATGAAATGGCAGGAAAATAACGAAACATGGAATGGAGAACTATAATTGACCTATGTAGGCCCAGCTGTCCTCTTAGGTTCCTTCTTAACCTGACCCTCACAAATCGGGTCGTTTGTGGAAAAGTAGATCAAAATATTCGTGAGTATCAAGATTATAAATAAAACTGCTAATTGTTCCATTCGCAGCAGTTTAACCTGCTCTCTCAGATTACTGCACGACCTCCACTTCGAAAATCAGGTCTTACTGGGAAAGAAGTAGTCAAATATTTTACGATAACCAAGATTACAAATACGATTGCTGCTTGATTCACTAGCAGCAGTTTAAGCTGTGCCCTTAGATTGCTCCCTAACCACACGCACGGAAGTGGCGACATATCTACAATAGACAGCACTGTTCACGTCAGGCACAAGGACAACCACAGATAACATTTAATGACAGGAGACTTTCATCTTTCTCATCGCTGGTCAAAGCTGACGACTGCAATAGGACACTAGAACTGAGTCAAAGTAGTTCTTAATGCACGAAAATACTCTGTAGGCCGGTGGAAAACCTTGTAAAAATAAATTATGTTCTAGATAGGTCCATGGAGGACGCGTGTTTCAAGAAACCACGGCGAGGTACTACCTTTGCCGAGCATGATCCAAACGAGCGAATGAAGAAAGAATTTGGCGTGGCAGCTTTGTAGGAGCATTTATAATTTGCAGACGCCCGATCTTCCTGTAATTAAAAGAGACGTAAAATTAATGTTCCTCCTACACAGACTGCCTTAGACAGATTCGTATGAATAATCAGTTCGACTGCTTTGTTATAACCACCCATAGTGTTTTTGTTTATGCGTTATCACAACTACAGTTGTTGAAGCAGTACTGTAGTACGCTCCATTTGAACCTTTGAGGTTAATTTCTTTGACAAATTAATGTGCATGACGTGCAGTTACCCCTCTAGCCAGCTAGTTATGGAAAGTGGTCATTGGAGTTTTATTTTTATTTTTTTTTTTTTGCCACACTTCCTTTATTTCTTCTTCACTCTTTCTGTATAGATGTGATTGGCTGAAAGTAATTATCTAGGGAGTTAAAGCATGGGGCTACTGAATTAGCAAATCTTTGACGTACAAGAGTAAAGTTGGCAGTGGCTTGTTTGAGTTTCACCTGTTTCTGGAGGACGAGGCAGGAAACAGTCAATGAGCGGCGTATTCCTCGTTTCGTTTGAATAGGCGGTCGTTGGGGTAGCTTTCCGCCATGTTTAGCACTCTGCAGCGGAGTGACCTAGGGTGAGGATGGGTCCCAGAAGCAGTGGCAGAAATGGTGAGATAACCTGGTTGGAATGACTTAAATTGTGTTAGATGTTATGTGGACTGTTGCCTTTCAAGTACAACTTGGATAGCTTACATCGAGAGCTTCGACAGCTGTAATTATTTCGCGATACTGAATTAGCTGCGGTCGCGAGGTCTCACTTATAACATACGGCATTTGTCTTCAGTGTAGGATTGTAACTGTCCCCTCCCAGGGGACACCGCCTTATAGTGGGCACCTTCAGTGCCGGGCGGGAGGGTTTGCGTGCTTCGCTGAAGTCGAGAGCTGTGCCGGGGGTAGCATAGCTACTGGCAGGGTCACCCAAGCCGGATTGGTCTCGACAGAGGAGCCAGACAAAGTGTGCCCCACAACATAGGACAGGGAGGGCTCTAGAGGCGTAGTTAAGTCAGCTTCCCTAAACCTCATACAAATCCTAGTACTCCAGGTTGGGGTTGGGCATGGGGCTAATAACCCCACACTGTAAAAAAAAGATTATTACAGAAATTCAACAGAAGCCTCGGAAACTGGATGCAAAGCATGTATCATGACCCTGGCGAAGGAAACAGATAAAGGATCTGACAGTAGCATCGCGGAATCTGAGGACAATGCTTCAGCCTGGAGAAATGAAAGAAACAGCCAATGAAATTTTAAAATTCAAATATGATATCGTAGAGCTACAGGAAATAAGATGGCAAGGGAATGGGCCGACAGATAAACCTGACTACTCATTGGTATATAGTGGACCAGAAGAAAGAACAGGCCATCCTGGAACAGGGTTTATAATAACTAGGGAAGCTAGGAAAAGTCTTCCGGAATTTGAACCCGTAAATGAAAGGATGCGCAGACTCAGTCTAAGAGGGAAGTTTAGGAGTATACCAATAGTTAATGCACATGCACCGACAGAGGAAAAAGAGGATATAATGAAAGAACAGTTCTACAAAGAATTAGAATAGGTATGCTGCGCAGTACCTAAATGTGACCTGTTGCTAGTAATAGGAGATTTCAGTGCAAAAATAGGAATGAACACCCATATGGAGTTTCTGGAAAATACTCACTACTTGAAGAAAACAATGAGAATGGAGACTTACTATCCCAATTCTCAGCAAGGACTAATAATTAAAAGTACCTGCTTTCCACACAAAAAGAGCCATCCGAGTACTTGGAAGTCTGCAGCCAATGGAGCAGTTAATCAGACTGACCATATTTTAGTGAATGCACGCCACTCTGACTCAGTTACGGATGTACAGAGCTGCAGAGGACCACACTGTGATTCAGACCACTTTGTGATAAATCAGTCTTGAGACAGAAACTGTCACTAACAAGTGGCAACAGAATAGGAAAGATGATGAAATGGAATACAGACAAACCTAATATCCCTGATGAAGTAAAAAAAATACCAAGTAACACTAAGCAAAAAAGTTGAGCAATGAAGAGACAGCAGTAGGAGTAGACAAAAGGTGGAACAGGATTGAAAAAGCCATTAAGGATGCTGCAGAGGAAATAACAGGCATAAGAAGGAATAGAAGAACCCAGGAATGGTTTGATGAAGACTGCAGGTCAGCAATAGAGGAAAAGAACAGGGCAAGAACAAAAGTGCTACACAGAGAAACCAGAAGAGAAGGAAGAGAGAGTGGAATAACAAGAAATTTCAAGAACTAGAAGAATTAAAGGAACAGAGTGAAACAAGAAAGTTCTATCATGCTACAGGCAAAATGAAGAACAGATTCCAACCAAAAACAATGGCCCGCTCCAGTGAAGATGGGAAAATAATAAGGGAGGAAGAACAGATAGTTGGAAGATGGGCAGAGTATTTCAAAGGTACACCAAGCACCAGCCTAGAAGATGAAGAGACAGCCACACAGGAGGAAAGAGTGGAGCTGGAAGTAAATGAAACCAAAGAGGCAAGAAAGTCAACACTATAAGAGCTCTCCTAGGCTGTGCACAGCTCAAAAGTCTTCCCTGGGGAAGACAGCGTAATTGCTGAATTAATAAAAACTGGTGGTGAGGCTGTAATAAAGGAGCTGCACACATTAATATCAGATATATGGGAAACAGAAACTATGCCAGGTATTTGGAAAATTGGAATAATAATCCCCATTTATAAGAAAGGGGATAGAACAGCATGTGAAAACTATTGGGATAGAACACTCCTAAGCACAGTGTATAAGAACTTCACAAGTATATTAAACGAAAGGATACAGAAGTGTGCAGAAGGCATACTAGGGGAATATCTGTATGGCTTTAGACCGGACAGTGGAACAAGTGATCAACTATTTGTGATAAGACAAATGATGGAAAAGCCCTATGAATATGATATAGATCAGCATATCCTATTCATCGACTTCAAACAATCCTTTGATAGCACAAATCGGCAAGAACTATACAGAGTACTGAAAGAAGTTGGTATATGTGCTAAACTAATAAGACTAATCGGAATGACAATGAACAAGTGAACAAGGGATCAAATATTTGTGATAAGACAAATAATGGAAAAGTTCTATGAATATGATATAGATCAGCATACCCTATTCATCGACTTCAAACAAACCTTTGATAGCACAAATCGGCAAGAACTATACAGAGTACTGAAAGAAGTTGGTATATGTGCTAAACTAATAAGACTAATCGGAATGACAATGACAGAGACAAGAGCAAAAGTAAAGGTCCTTAGCAGGACAAATGAAAGCTTTGACTTTAATAAAGGTGTGAACAAGGTGATAGTCTCTCCACCGTCCTATTCAATATAGCCCTGCATGGTGTAGTAAATAAAATCAACAAAAGAGCACCATATTTATGAAAACTAGCCAGATATGTGCATGTGCTGATGACATTGCTATAGTAGGAAGAATTACCAGTACACTCCTAGAAACATACCGGGCAATGGAAACAGACGCCTTAAAAATTGGCCTCATAGCAAATGAAAACAAAACAAAATATATGGTAATGTCACAATCTGAGGACAGAAAAACCCCTAAAAACCTAAAAATCAATGGGAGATGCTTCACAGGTGTGTCCTCTTTTAACTACTTGGGAGCCCTAATAACAAATGATTACAGTATTGGAAAGGCTATAAGGGAAAGAATACAAGCAAGAAACAGAGCTTACTTTGCAAATATGCAACTTTTCAAAAATAGCCTTGTTACAAGAAAAACAAAAATGATAATATATCATTCCATAGTCCATCCACTTACCACACATGGGTCAGAGATACGGACGTTGACAGAACACAATAAAAAGGCACTAACAACCATTGAGCGGAAAATACTACGCAAAATCTATGGACCAATAAGGGAGGAAGAAAGCTGGAGAATACGCTACAATGCCGAATTACAAGAGTTAATACAAGGCAGGGACATAGTAAAATTCGTGAAATCACAGCGAATACGATGGCTAGTACACTTGGAGGGAATGGCAGAGGATAGAATTCCAAAGAAAATGATGAAGGGTGTGATCTGTTCAGCTAGGCTAAAAGGGAGACCTAGAAAAACATGGATCGACGAGGCAATAATGGATATCACCAGCATGGGAGTCGGGGGTGGAAAAGAGCAGCAAATAACTGAGAAGTGTGGAGGAAGATTGTTGAAGAAACCAAGGTTCAGCAAGGGCTGTAGCGCTACTGAAGAGAGAGATAGGACTTAACTTTGAAACGTCCCCTTAGAACAATTGTACATGAAACGTCCCCTTAGAACAAATTATACACGACTGTGCCTAAACTGACACACAATAATTTTTAGCGCAACGCAATCTGACTATCAAAGATCCCTGCAAAAGAATGGCCCTGAGTAACATTAAACTATACCTTTCAGAAATCACTTACCTCACAAAAATCTTCGTTACTGGAACTACTGCAATACAGCGAGCGCCACTACTGCCAGCTAAATAAAAGATTCAAACTACTGAAGGCACTAACTACTGATAGTCTTAGCAAATGAAAGATTCTAATAGAGAACAAACAATGTATTTACCTCAATATTCATAAGATATACAGCAGTTCATGACATTTTTCAAAACTCCGCCATCTCTCTCCCCACATCCACCACTGCTGGCGGCTCACCTCCAACTGCGCAACGCTACGCGCTGTTCACATCCAGCTGCCGCTGCCAAACACTACAATGGCAGACAACAATGCAAACTAGCACACAGACTGCACACAGCACAGCCAGTGATTATCATACAGAGCGCTACGTGGCGTTACCAATATAAAAACCTAAACAGCCTACTTACAACTTTTGGTATTTCAGTGTGCTTGATGGCATTTTCACTGTTCTGCTAAATTACGTATTTTCGTGTGTCGTTGGGTTACTGGTGGAGCCATGTGCTTTGCGCCAAATTATTTTAGGGGACGGGGTCTCACTCAGTGCTAAGGGACATGTCTTCTGATTATTAACATCGTAATCCTCAGGTAAAATTTTGCATCAAAATATAATAAAATTGTGTGTGCCTTTGAGATGTGTCATAAGAAAATTGTGTCAAGTGTGTTGTTGCATGCGGTATTTTACAGAAGAGCTAATATGATGTTAAGTGATCATTACCTTCTGAATGATGCAGAAAAGCAACTTTGGTTGTGAAGGTAATGTTGAAATTTGCGAAAGGTAGGGCAGACTTTATTGTAACTCACACAGCCACTGCGACTCTTGTTGCACAGCCTGTCCCACGTCATCATTAGGCAGCAAAGCCTTAGCATTTGCATGCAGAGTGTGTAGTGTAGAGTTGTAAATGTGCTCAGGAGTTTGGCTCCTATACATCACTAATTAAGCTCACTCTTTCGGTACTAATAGTGTGGCAACCATTTTACTAACGTAGACCAATGTATTGTTGATGACATATTTTATGGTGTCATTATCAGTCTTTGTTTATTATGATTGCTATTCAATTTGATTTGTGAATATCCTTTTTAATATCTTGCTTACCGAACGTGATATTCGAATGATCATCTGACATTGAACTTTGATATAATAAAAACCTAATTTTGTTACTGAGCTGGATCACGTGTCGATTAGATAACATTTCCGTATGCGCCACCTTAAAATTATTCTGAAATTTGGTAAAAGGATAGAAAGAGGTAACAGTTTTTGGACATTAATTTTGCATAGTATTTGAGACATTGAGTAAAGCATATCATGGACGAATCATATGTGAACCTCCCTCTGTATCGGCTGTAGTGGAGCTTGGTGGTAGGCTAGCGTTATACGTTGTGTTGGAACAATCTGAGCACTGAAAGTGACGGTAACAAATCGGATAAAATACTCAAATCGGGCCTAAATAACTTGTAGAATAATGCCTAATGTCAGACCACGTGATTCCGTAGTAACATGTGTGAGCAAATAAGATAGGAGGAAGTTAAGGGTAGGTTATACCTGGCGAACGCTGCTCTGGGATGTTTCTAGAACTGTTGGGACTTATTAGAGCAGGCAGATCTTATTCTCTTTCACTATGCATAATGTGCATTTATTAACTTCTTGGCAGTTTAAAACTGTGTGCCGGACTGAGACTCGAACTCGGGACATTTGCCTTTCGCGGGCAAGTGCTCTACCGTCTGAGCTACCCAAGCAGGAAGTTTCATATTAGTGCACACTCCGCTGCGGAGTGAAAATCTCAATTTGGAAACATCCCTCAGACTGTGGCTAAGCCATGTCTCCGCTATATCCTTTCTTTCAGGAGTGCTATTTCTGCTAAGTTCGCAGGAGAGCTTCTATGAACTTGGAAGGTAGGAGACGGATACCGGCGGAAGTAAAGGAGGGGGCGTGAGTTGTGCTTGGGTTGCTCAGATTGTAGAGCACTTGTCCATCAAAGGCAAAGGTACCGAGTTCGAGTCTCGGTCCGGCACATAGTTTTAATCTGCCAAGAAGTTTCATATCAGTGCACACTCCGCTGCAGAGTGAAAATCTCATTCTGTGCATTTAGTAATTTGTAGGAGAAATTTTTCCCTTTGCTAAGCAACACCTATGAATTAGTACATGGTATTGTTTCAACTACTGACGGCCTTGGGAGAGCCAGTCCTAACAAAACTCTACCATCTGGTGAGCAAGATGTACGAGACAGGCGAAATACCCTCATACTTCAAGAAGAATATAATAATTCCAATCCCAAAGAAAGCAGGTGTTGACAGATGTGGAAATTACCGAACTATCAGTTCAATAAGTCACAGCTGCAAAATACTAACACGAATTATTTACAGACGAATGGAAAAGCTGGTAGAAGCCGACCTTGGGGAAGATCAGTTTGGATTCCGTAGAAATGTTGGAACACGAGAGGCAATACTGACCTTACGACTTATCTTAGAAGAAAGATTAAGGAAAGGCAAATCTACGTTTCTAGCATTTGTAGTCTTAGTGAAAGCTTTTGACAATGTTGACTGGAATAATCTGTTTCAAATTCTAAAGGGGGCAGAGGTAAAATACAGGGAGCGAAAGGCTATTTACAATTTGTACAGAAACCAGATGGCAGTTATAAGAGTCGAGGGGCATGAAAGGGAAGCTGTGGTGGGGAAGGGTGTGAGACAGGGTTGTAGCCTCTCCCCAATGTTATTCAATCTGTATATTGAGCAAGCAGTAAAGGAAACAAAAGAAAAATTTGGATTAGGTATTAAAATCCAGGGAGAAGAAATAAAAACTTTGAGGTTCGCCGATGTCTTTGTAATTCTGTCAGAGACGGCAAAGGACTTGGAAGAGCAGTTGAACGGAATGGACAGTGTCTTGAAAGGAGGGTATAAGATGAACATCAACAAAAGCAAAACAAGGATAATGGAATGTAGTCGAATTAAGTCGGGTGATGCTGAGGGAATTAGATTAGGAAATGAGACACTTAAAGTAGTAAAGGTGTTTTGCTATCAGGGGAGCAAAATAACAGATGATGGTCGAAGTAGAGAGGGTATAAAATGTAGACTGGCAATGGCAAGGAAAGCGTTTCTGAAGAAGAGAAATTTGTTAACATCAAGTACAGATTTAAGTGTCGGGAAGTCGTTTCTGAAAGCATTTGTATGAAGTGTAACCATGTATGGAAGTGAAAGATGGACAATAAATAGTTTGGACAAGAAGAGAATAGAAGCTTTTGGAATGTGGTGCTACAGAAGAATGTTGAAGATTAGGTGGGTAGATCACGTAATTAATGATGAGGTATTGAATAGGACTGGGGAGAAGAGAAATATGTGGCACAACTTGACCAGAAGAAGGGATCGGTTGGTAGGACATGTCCTGAGGCATCAAGGGATCACAAATTTATCATTGGAGGGCAGCGTGGAGGGTAAAAATCGTAGAGGGAGACCAAGAGATGAATACACTAAGCAGATTCAGAAGGATGTAGGTTGCAGTAGGTACTGGGAGATGAAGGAGCTTGCACAGGATAGATTAGCATGGAGAACTGCATCAAACCAGTCTCAGGACTGAAGACCACAACAACAACAACATTGTTTCTTATGCTCATGTTGCAATAGTACAAATTGTGTATCCTGTGAAATGTTGTGCCATTGCATGTGTAAGTAAGCTGTTTAGGTTTTTATGTTGATAACGTCATGTAGCACTCTGTATGAAAATCACTGACTGTGCTGTGTGCAGTCTGTGGCTGGTTTGCATTGTTGGAATATTTGCTATTGTAGCGTTGGGCAGTTGAATGTGAACAGAGCGTAGCGTTGCACAGTTGGAGGTGAGCCGCCAGCAGTGGTGGATGTGGGGAGAGAGATGGCGGAGTTTTGAGAGCGGATGTTCTGGACGTGTGTCCATCAGAAAAAGGAAATTTGTAAGACTGGATACCATGAATATACAGGGTGAGTCACCTAACATTACCGCTGGATATATTTCGTAAACGACATCAAATACTGACGAATCGATTCCACAGACCGAACGTGAGGAGAGGGGCTAGTGTAATTGGTTAATACAAACCATAATAAATGGATGGAAGTATGTTTTTTAACACAAACCTACGTTTTTTAAATGGAACCCCGTTAGTTTTGTTAGCACATCTGAACATATAAACAAATACGTAATCAGTGCCGTTTGTTGCATTGTAAAATGTTAATTACATCCGGAGATATTGTAACCTAAAGTTGACGCTTGAGTACCACTCCTCCGCTGTTCGATCGTGTGTATCAAAAATGGTTCAAATGGCTCTGAGCTCTATGGGACTCAACTGCTGTGGTCATAAGTCCCCTAGAACTTAGAACTACTTAAACCTAACTAACCTAAGGACAGCACACAACACCCAGCCATCACGAGGCAGAGAAAATCCCTGACCCCGCCGGGAATCGAACCCGGGAACCCGGGCGTGGGAAGCGAGAACGATACCGCACGACCACGAGATGCGGGCTCGTGTGTATCGGAGAGCACCGAATTACGTAGGGATCCTAAGGGAACGGTGATGGACCTTAGGTACAGAAGAGTCTGGAACAGCACATTACGTCCACATGCTAACAGATTTTTATTGGTCTTTTTCACTGACGCACATGTACATTACCATGAGGGGTGGGGTACACGTTAGACGGGCGTTTCATAGGACGTGGAGGACGTATAAATTGGCCAGCCCGTTCTCCTGATCTTACACCTCTGGACTTCTTTCTGTGGGGTACGTTAAAGGAGAATGTCTACCGTGATGTGCCTACAACCCCAGATGATATGAAACAACGTATTGTGGCAGCCTGCGGCGACATTACACCACATGTACTGCGGCGTCTACGACATTCATTACGCCAGAGATTGTAATTGTGTGCAGCAAATGATGGCCGCCACATTGAACATCTATTGGCCTGACATTTCGGGACACACTCTATTCCACTCCGTAATTGAAAACGGAAACCACGTGTGTACGTGTACCTCACCCCTCATGGTAATGTACATGTGCGTCAGTGAAAAAGACCAATAAAAAGGTGTTAGCATGTGGACGTAATGCACTGTTCCAGTCTCTTCTGTACCTAAGGTCCATCACAGTTCCCTTTGGGTCCCTATGTAATTCGGTGTTCTCCGATACACACGATCGAACAGCGGAGGAGTGGTACTCAAGCGTCAACTTTAGGTTACAATATCTCCGGATGTAATTAACATTTTACAATGCAACAAACGGCACTGATTACGTATTTGTTTATATGTTCCGATGTGCTAACAAAACTAACGGGGTTCCATTTAAAAAAACAGCCGCAATGAACGACAAAATTTTAGTAATAGCAACAAATGTAATCGAGGACAACGGTACCGTGGTCGTAGCAGCGGCGGCAATAGGCCGAACCATCAAGGATGGCAATTCCACAATCGAAATCAGCAGCCACGAGAAAACGGAAATCACGTACAATTTAACGGACAGAGGATGGAGGACCACCGTCAAAGAAATAACGGAGAGTAAATGCAAATTATAGAGGCGTGGCAGGAGGAGGGTAAGCTGGGAGGTGATGACCCAGTAGAAGCGATCTACTGCATGTATATAGAACAAGAGGACGTCAGAGAAAGTTTCTTAGAGCAAAGTATTGTTGTTCCTGGTATTAAGTGCCCCATTATCTCTATTAAAGCGTGTAACATTGTAATTCCATGTCTGCTTGACTCAGGCAGCCAAACACCAGTCATAAGAGAAGACATTTTTGAGAACTGCCGCAGGGTTTGAGATTGGTCCATAGAAGTGCAGTAAGGATAGAAATTGGCCTATTTTGCTTTTGCAACAAACGAGGATTCATAAGGCTATACCAAATAAAAGCTTAGAGGCGATGTGCCAAACAGAACTTGAATTCCGTTGCCAGTCTCATGTATTTTTCTGTGTTTATAATTCTGAAATTACTTACAGTGGGAGCTGTGCTAGGGGTAGATTTTCTGTATAAATACTATGCTGTATTGGACTCTCCTAACTCGTGTACGAGAATGATCAAAGACGGAAAGGAAGTGTAACTGCAGTTCGAGGAAGAAGTGAATGTAAGTCGATTAGCCAACCCCTTAGTATGCTTATGGAGGAAGATGACGATGACGTAAGTTGCTGGTGTAGGTTAGGCAAGGTAGAGGAAGACCGTCACAGGGTACAGAGTGTAGACGAAGTCATAGAGGAGAAGACAGAGCACATAATGGATTCAGAGCATAAGGAGGAATTGCGCCAGGTACTCGTCAAGAGAAAGGGAGCATTTTCGGAGGTGCCAGGTCCGATCAAGAACTTGCAATACAGATTTAAGGTCATGCCATATCAGACATTTTCGGCGCATACTTACCCGATACCTGTTGCATATAAAGACAGTCAGGAAAGAATTAGGAAAAATTACAGATTTAGGGATTGTTGGATCTGTGGTCAGCTCGTATAACAGCTCGATACGTACTGTGGGAAAAAAGGGACTCAATAAGACTCGTACTAGACTCCCGCAAAATTAATGAAATCATAGAACCAGAGACGGAGAGGCCAGAGACACTAGAAGAGATCCTGCAGAGATTCCATGGCGTTAAAGTCCTCACACCCATCGATTTAAAATGCAGTTACTGGCAAATAGAGCTTGCAGAGTCATGTAGGAAGTACACAGCCTTCCTATGCTTCGGAAGATGCTACCAGTAACAAAGATTACCTTTCGGGTTAAATGTATCAACTGCAGCGTTTATTCGAGCCGTAGATGCAGTGCTACCCGAAGGGTTACGCAGTAGAATTACCTGCTATATCGATGACGTGCTGGTAGCAGAACAATCGTAAAGCGAACGCAACAAGGGGGTTTATGGCTTATTAGAAACCTTTGAGTAGAGGAATGTGAGTGTGAACATGTGAAAGTCCGAGTTTGGTAAGAAACAGCTGCATTTCCTAGGACACCTAATTTCGGCGGAAGGAATACTTCAGGATCAGGAGAAGTTGAGAGCCATTCGTGAGTTTCCCGTACTTCACACTAAGAGAGGGTTCAGATCGTTCTTAGGATTTGTAATTCTTTCCAAAAGTTTCATTTGTCTGAAACTGCCATACTGCGGTTATATCAACTAACGGGGAAAGGAACCCAGTGGGAACGGGGTGAAAGTGAACAGCAGGAATCTGATGCACTAAAAGGAGCCCTATTATGCGCATTGTTGCTTGGACATCCGCATATGAATAAGGAATTCTGCATGTCCTGCTCTCCGATTGCAATCGGGGTAGCGTTATTCCAGGGAAAGGAGGAAAACGTTAGGATATTCCACAAGCCGATAGCATTTGCGAGCCGCGTACTGAACAAAGCTGAGCGTAATTATACGGTAACAGAGATCGAAGCGCTCGCGGTAGTGTGGGGTTTTCAAAAATTCTGCTACTATCTTCTCAGATGTACCACTAAAGTTTACAGTGGCAATAGCGCACTGCAGTTCTTGCTCACAGCCAGGCTTACCCATAGACGTTTTATGAGGTGGGTGCTCTACCTTCAAGAGTTTACATTCAGTATCACGAACATCCCAAGGAACCAAAACATAATAGCTGAAGCATTATCCTGCAGTCCTGTGGGATTGGTCCGTGGGAGTGAAGTCGAAATCGAAGAGAACAGGTATGACATAATGTGTCTCAGGAATGTGCCCTTCGATAATTATGTTAGGCCAAGACTCACCAACATCAGTAGAGAGCAATAAAAGGATGAGAATTCCAAAATAATAAGGGAAAGACTCCACAATATAGACGAGGTACAGTTGAGAAAGTATTACGTCATGAAAAATGAGGTGCTGTTCTATACACAACACGAGCACAATGACCGTTAGCTCTCGTCCATCCGTGACGAAGTGGTGAATAAACTTGTGTGGTACACAGACCTATCTTATGGTCACCTATGGGCAAGGAAATGCTGTATGAAGCTGAAAGAGATGACGTACTTCATCAGCACGGATCGGAGAGTGTGCAGAGTTCTGGGCCCCTGTAGGATTTGTCAGCGTGCGAAACACGCTACAACAAGTACTCTAGAGCCTGTGTTTCAGATAGTGCCCAAAAGGCTAAAAGAAATCGGGGCCACGGATATCTTAGGTCCATTGCCAAAATCTGTGAACGGATATAGGTGTGTGACCGTGGCCACTGAGTTGGTTTCATAGTACGTTACCTTCACGCCCTTGAAGAGAGCCTCAGGCAAGTCTGTTGCGCCGACTTTTCTTCGGCACTTTATACGAGATGTTGGAAGAGTCGAAAAGATTATCTCAGATAACGGTCCTCAATATCGTTCGAAAGAGTGGGCAACCTCTCTAAAGGGGAGGAGGATTGAGCCAGTTTTTGTCTCACTCTGGCATCCACACTCAAGTCCGGCAGAGAGAGTCATTAACGAACTGGTAAAATTCTGCCACGTATATTGTCACAGCCAACACCGTAAATGGAACCTGTATCTTAAGTGACTTTCAGCAAATTATGAACGATATGCCCCATGGCACTAAAGGCTTCAGCCCTACAGTCGTGCTGAAGAACCGTTCCCCGATGAATAGAATAACTGAATTGATTTTCCGACGACTAAGAGAGCAAGGATTGGGGAAGTAATCAAGCTAGCAATAGACAGGATAAAAAGGGAGGCGTTACGTAGGCAGCGCAACCAAAAAGGTCAGATTCGTAATTTGCATCTGAAAGCGGGTGATAAAGTCCTTATCAAAGCCCACTGACTATACAAAGGTAGCAGATATGTATGAAAGAAATTTTACATTTATTAAGGACAGTACAGGGTCAAACGCATCGATCATCCGAACGACCTGGTCCCCCAAGTCAAAACGAGTTCACCACGTGTTGGGGAAGGAGTAAACGGTTATAGCAGAAGCTAAGAGATAGGGTCAATTTATGGCTTCGTGCCCACATTGTATGAAGTTTATTAACGATGGCACATGGCCTAAGTAATGTAAGTTAACTGTACACATGGTGTCGCCGCGCGGCCGACGTACAGCGCCTGGTAAACAACAGCCAACTCGTCATTCGACGGTGACCACCAATCACAGCACATGACACAGGAGCCAACAGATAACAGAGGTTACGTTCTCCCTCCACCGCAGTGACCTATTAAAATAAAGTTCCCTCTCGTTCTTCCTTAAGCGACCAATGAAACGAAATATCTTTTAAAATGATGACGTAATGGCATGCGCAGTGAACAGTAACAACAAACTATAATTTACACTGCATAGCTACTAGAACGCACCAGTAGACCCAGAAGAAGGCCGCTGCAACCGTGGCCGAAACTTTGGTTTTTCTCCAACAGCAGAATTTTATACAGTATGACGCGCGATACCATACCCAGAGAACTCTTATGTCGACTGACTATGGCCGTGGAAGCCTGCGCAATTACACTTCTGGTGTTACTATTATGAAGAAGAATACAAGCTGGACTGCGAGGGTTTAGCATCCACATGCAGTAACGAGTGTGAAAACGCAGAGTATAAAAAGTTGTAATGTAAATTGTGAAGGTGTGTGTAAGTAGAACATCGTGTACAGGCAGGGCTGTGACCAGCCATGTTCCACCACAGGCAACACGTGAGTGTGCGTTACATCATGTTTCCAGTTCGTCACTGGAAGAAGCCGATGAAAGCCTAGGTGAGCCGTTGAATAGAAGCGAGATCGTGGCTATGGGAAAGAAGCCGAAAGCTAGACAGATAGATTTTAGTGTATAGGTTACCCCTGACCAACTCCGCAATCTGTTGAGCTTTCGGCACGAAAACGAAACAGTAGCGGATCGAGAAAACATTTTGTATTCCGAGATATACGCTTAAAACACATGTGGTTGGCAATTACACTGAGTTATATGCATGCACAATAAATTGCAATGAAACCACAGTCGATTTTGCTTATCGATCCATTATGTCCGAATACAGAACTGAAGCCGTTGGGTAACTACAGTATGCTTCAGTGACATCGAAAAAGTTCAAAGGACAGGTCGTTTTGTATCATCGCGAAATAGGGGGCATAGTGCCACAGACATCATATCTGAACTGGAGTGGCAATCATTAAAACAAAGACATTTTTCGATGCGACGGGATCTTCTCATGCCCGCAGCTCGTGGTCGTGCGGTAGCGTTCTCGCTTCCCGCGCCCGGGTTCCCGGGTTCCCGGGTTCGATTCCCGGCGGGGTCAGGGATTTTCTCTGCCTCGTGATGACTGGGTGTTGTGTGATGTCCTTAGGTTAGTTAGATTTAAGTAATTCTAAGTTCTAGGGGACTGATGACCATAGATGTTAAGTCCCATAGTGCTCAGAGCCATTTTTTTTATCTTCTCATGAAATTTCAGTTATCCGTTTTCTCCTCCGATATGTAAAAACATTCCGATGGCACACATCCTCATAGGGAGAAATGATCATCACAATAAAATAACAGAAATCAGGGCTCGCAAGGAAAAATTTAAGTGCTCGTTTTTCCCGCGCGCCGTTCCAGAGTGGAACAGTAGACAGACAGCTTGAAAGTGGTTCCTTGAAACCTCTGCCAGGCACTTTATTGTGGACAGCGGAGTAATCACGCAGATGTAGATCCTAGTGACTGCTGTAGGAAAGACAGGCTGACGGTCGAAAAATCTCGAATTTGTCTTCATTATGAAATTCGAATGTATATACATTGAAGAATTATTCCCCACAATATTATGCTAGAACTCTGAAAAGGAACGATTCTGTGAGCGTGTGAATCCGAGTGTGCACTGCACGCCTCGGCGTTTGAGAACCGCTTTCCACAAGTCGTTATCGATGCCTTCACCCCCATTTTTACCGATTTGAGTAAACCTGATTTGCCGGAGCGTTCTTTGGACGGTTTTATTCAAAATGTGAACGAACGTTTTAATAGTTGCATTCCGAGATATGCTCCAGAAATAACATCCAGGCGAAGCGAAATTGTCAACTTTGCTTCAAACCACCACCATCAGTACCTGAATTTTGACAGCTGTCATCCCTTTCAGACCAAAAAAATCCCTCCCATGTAGGCTGGCTACCCGAGGATGGCATGTGGGTAGAGAGATGAAAACTGTCTGGTGGAGTGTGCAGGGACTAAACTTCTAACAGGTGCAGCATCAGGAGACTGTGGACCAGGGAGGTGGGAAAAAAAGGAATAAAAAAGGAGAAGAGCAGAAAAAAACGGGCAGATGCGTTGGGAGAGGGCTGCAAATAAACTGGGTGGGAGACAAAAATGGGGAGGAGATGAGAGGACAGAGGAAACTGGTGGAGGATGTGGAAACAATATGTTACCAAAGGTTGAGGCCAGGATGATTACAGGACTGTAGAATGTGTTGTAAAAATAACTCCCATCTGTGCAGCTCAGGAAAGCTGGTAGTGGAGGGAAAAATCCAGATGGCTCAGGTAGTGAAGCAGCCACTGAAATCAAGTGTGTTACGTTCAGCTGCATGTTGTGCCACAGGATGGTCTACTTGGCCTCTGTTTGACAGTGGCCATTCATCCTGAAGGACAGCTGGTTGGTAGTAATACAAATATAAAAAGCTGTGCAGTGATTGCAGCAGAGTTGGTAAATGACATGGATGTTTTCACAGGCGACCCAGCCCCTGATGGGGTAGGATAAACCTGTGACAAGTCTGGAATAGGAAGTGCTGGTGGGGGATTGGGCAAGTTTAGCACCTAGTAACTTCACAGGGATGTGACCTCTTGTGGCAAGGGCCTGGCATTTGGAGTGGCACAGGGATGGGCTGGGATTTTGAGGTTGGGTGGGCGACAGAACACGTTTTAGGAGGAGTGGGAAGTATTGCATGTAGGATATCCCTCATTTCTGGACACAGAAGGATATGGTTCAGTTGTTCCAGTTCAGGATGGTACTGGATGACAAAGGGGACACTCCTTTGTGGCTGGTTTTTGGGGAGTGTTGGGAGGATTGGGGTTATGAGGAGAAATCACATGCATGAGAGATCTGTTTGTGGACTATGTCTGGAGATAGCGCCTGCCTGTGAAGGCCTTAACGAGCATCCGCATACTGAGCAAGGGAGGTTTTGTCACTGCAGATATGCTATTCTCAGGTAGCCAGGCTATATGTGAGGGGTTCTTTGGTGTGAAAGGGATGACAGCCGTCAAAATGCAGGTACTGTTGTTAGTTGCTGGGTTTATTGTGGCCAGAGGTACAGATGGAGCATCATAGAAGGAGAGGTCACCATCTTGGAAGTTGGCACACTGGGTTGAGGAAGACCACATGAAGTGGTTGTGAGAGAAGGTGTTGAGGTTGTGAAGGAACGAAGATGGGGTGTCTTGGTACTAAATCATGAAGATATCATCAATGAACCAGAATGAGACTAGAGGTTCAGTGTTTTGAGAAGCTAGGAAGATCTCCTCTAGATGCCCCATAAAAAGGTGGGCATAGGAGCGTGCCACGCAGATGCCCATAGCTGTACTGCTGATTTGTTCGTGTACCTCCCCTTCAAATGGGAAGTAATTGTGTTTTAGGATATAGTTAGTAAGGTGTGTGAGGAATGAGGTAGGGGGCTTGGGAAATATAGCATTCAATAGTGGTAAGACCATGGGTATGAGGGATGTTGGTTGATAGGGAGGTGGCATCAACAGTGATGAGTAGGTATTCAGGAGGTAAAGAGGTGGGGATAGAGGAGACTCAGGGAAGGAAGTGGTCTTGACTTGTGAGGCTACATTACGGGCAATTGGTGGGAGATGTTGATGAATGAGTGCCAAATAATGCAATGTCAGAGCTGTCACTGGAAGGCACATTGAATCGGCAGGAGTCTCAACAATCTGAAACCCCATTGTAACTGAGGGGATGAATCCATAAATAGTATGAATCAGACTGTTGTTGAGATAAGAGTTCATTACAATGTTACACTTGATAAGGATTGTACTGATGGGAAATATGTCCACAGCCTGATCTGACTTGTAAAATTTACTACGTTCCTTCTTCAAACGTGCCCTTTCGTGAAACCCAGTAGGCGCCCTATTGAACCTTTCTGGTTAAAGTCAATCGTTGCATTTACAGTCCTTATTTCAGATTTAAGTGTATTGATGTCTGCACATAGCTAAATACCTTTTCCAGACTGTTTTAAGACTTCATTTAAATCGTCGATATCGTATGCACCTGGTTCTATTTACACGATATCTTTTTCACAATTAATATCCAGGTGCAGTTTGTTGTTATTCTCGGCGATATTTGGGATGCTGTTGTACCTCCAGTCCATTCAGTGCAATACTACACTCACCAATACTCAAATCAATTGGTGGGAAGCAATTTGCACGCAATACAGATGATCGTTCTTTTAACATCAAAGTTTACGACATTGCATCTAAAGTTTAACTGATGAAGGAATGGTTAAAGCTCCTCCTTATATAGTCTCCTTCTCCTTCTTTGTAAACGTCAAAAGAAACATGATACATAGTTGTACACAGTGCTGTGTATTAATGTCCTGATAGCGCCGGAAATTGTAGGACACACGTCTTCTGTGAGTGACGTGTCGTGGTAACTCTCCTGGCAGTTACTGCCGATGCAATATACCTTCCAGTGACAGCTCAGGTATTGGATTATTTGACGCTGTGTATTGTGCACCAGGTTAAACACCTTGTGGACTTTCGTGGTGAGGAAATCATTGTACGATTACATCCAACGCAAGATGGGCATACAGCATAAAACCAGTGGTCGCAATCTACAGAATGTCACTACGTTACCAAACTGCTAAGTGATAACACGTGCGAACCATGAGTTTCTTAAGTCAGTTGGCTTGAAACCTCGCAATGACGCCCTCACTCAATATAATCAATCCAGCAGAGAATGATGAGAGACTTATACCTCAAGAATACTTCTCGCATAAACCTTACACTTCAATCACATTTAATAAGAATGACGTTCCTGTTCCAGGTGATACTCTATGAACTCAGTGGGTCTGAGATCGACTGTACACGCAGTGTCGGCATAGCATCAACTCTGGATCACGTGCAGATTTGAATAGTTTAGAAACTGCGGGATGATTCATAGATGATAAATAGGACAGAGCAGTTGCAGAGTATAAGCGATTTGCTGCATGCATACCTCTAAAAATGCTTATGGGGTACTTTGGGGACATGAGGCATATTATTATGAACGCTAAACAGGAACTCATTGTGGTGCGAAGTGCGACAGCTAATAAATCATACATTCAAGGAGCTCAAGAGGAGAAAATGATCACAATCAGAAAGATAATATGGAAAATGGCTCACATCAGTGTATCAGACGAGGAACATTTGAGGCTTTTAAAAGTCCTGAATTCTGGTACATTTCTGTCACTGACATTCCGCTCATGGAAATTTTTCGAGTACCCAGTGTTACCGACTGCGAGCAGTAAAACAAGGGCCATTAAAACCGGTGGGGTCAGGGATTTTCTCTGCCTCGTGATGACTGGGTGTTGTGTGCTGTCCTTAGGTTAGTTAGGTTTAAGTACTTCTAAGTTCTAGGGGACTGATGACGATAGATGTTAAGTCCCATAGTGCTCAGAGCCATTTGAACCATTTTAAAACCTCTTCGCAGCTAGAGACAACTCAATACATCATACTTGCGTTTCAGATTGATAGACGAGGGAATATAGCAAATGATTCCACCGTGTCCGACAAATGCAAGTTAACTAATGCCAAAGTCTACCTGAATTAATATTTCTACCCATATGACATATATGCAAGGTTTCTCGCTTCTTACTATAAAAGTGCCGAAGGAGAAGGAGGAGGTTGACTACTCAGCCCATGGAAGTTCAAAGAGCTATCACGGATCATCGTAATAGACTGCTCGAAACAGAACAAAATAATTAAGTCTGGACTGATAGACATGCGAAATGAATTTGAATCTTTGACAAATTCCACAGAACACACTGCCGTGTATGCTCTAGTTCTACATGACCGTGTGATCTACTACTGCCCACTCGCCAGTGCTGTGAAACAAGCTGCGCAAATGAACAGGTGCTGCACCATACCTAGAGCATTTTACAGTGACCTCTCAAGGTGTGAACATCATTGCGGATGCTCAGGGTGTGTATGATGGTGGGCGTAGACAGTTAATATTTAAATATGTTGCGCTTTTAGCATACACAGAAGATGCAGGAATAATAAACACATTCTCAGTAAACATTGCATCACTTAGGTCTGTCAAGTGTGTGAAGTGTGCTAAGACACGGAAGAGTGCAAAGTGGTTAACACATTTCTACCATAGAATTGACTGGGATGATCATGGAATACCCTGTAAAGAAATGGTGACATCGCTTAAATTATTCGACCACACGGATACCATCATATACGTGATGGGGAAGGAGAAGGGCTCATGGATGCATCGAATCTTTAAGTTTGCTGCTACTCAAGACCTTGAATTCTACGGGTGTCCTTCTCTCCATCGACTCAAGAAGAAGAACAAGAAGATGTGTGGAAATATTGTTGATGTGGCTATTTATGAAAATGTAAAATTACTTCCAAGTTGGATTACAAATAAATGATTTTTTACCTCACAACCTCTGTGTTCTTGTTTTCAACCCTGTTCCCACTTTCACAGTGTACATTTTTAACCACATGCTATGTCTGTGGTTTCCTTCAAGCACAGAAGATATAATTTTAGAAATGTGATGGTACGCATTTCTCGTCCTTGCAGGAGGCATCACAACATTTCACGAAGCAACGCCAGTCAACTGCTGTTTGTGTATGACAAATCGGTTGGAAACTTTCCTCATGTCAGCACGTTGTAGGTGTCGCCACCGGCGCCAACCTTGTGTGAATGCTCTGAAAGCTAATCATTTGCTTATCACAGGTCAGCACGTTGTAGGTGTCGCCACCGGCGCCAACCTTGTGTGAATGCTCTGAAAGCTAATCATTTGCTTATCACAGCATCTTCTCCCTGTCGGTTAAATTTCGTGTCTGTAGCACGTCGTCTTCGTGGTGTAGCAATTTTAATGGCCAATAGTGTAATAAAAATGAATTTGTCACCCCTGAAATCGTCACCCAAGATACCCCGGTTTGCGGGTTCCCGGGTTCGATTCCCGGCGGGGTCAGTGATTTTCTCTGCCTCGTGATGGCTGGGTGTTGTGTGCTGTCCTTAGGTTAGTTAGGTTTAAGTAGTTCTAAGTTCTAGGGGACTTATGACCACAGCAGTTGAGTCCCATAGTGCTCAGAGCCATTTGAACCATTTTTTACCCCGGTTTGCCCCCTCCCCCTCCCGTTCCGCCTTAGATCCGGGACCAGCTTATGAGGAGCACCTTGTCAATTACATGTCATCATTTTTCATTCTCTATGCGCAGTTGTTTTGCTAGCTGGACTGCTGTCAGCACTTTGAAGCTCACGAGTGATTCCTTTCACTGATTTCATGCGATTTTCTACAACCCCCTCCACAGTACTCGACAGTCCCCGTCCGTCACTACATGTGGTTTACTCGGTCACGCTCCTTACACCAAGCGAGGCATTGTTTGGCATTTACCGGCTTATGAGTAGCCGCTCGATCATGAAATCCAAGTTTTCTCACCTGCCCCCTGACTGTCATAGTACCTGTAGTTTGTAATTCCTGTGTGATGGTCTGGATAGATGTCTGCCTATTACACATTATGACCCCCTTCAACTGTCAGCGGTCTCTGTCAATCAACAGACGAGGTCGGCCTGTACGCTTTTGTGCTGTACGTGTCCTCTTCACTATCACATCGGAAACAGTGGATCTAGGCTTGTTTAGGAGTGTGAAAATCTCACGTACAGACATATGACACAAGTGGCACCCAATCACCTGTCACGTTTGAAGCCCGTGAGTTCCACGGAGCGCCCCATTCTGCTCTCTCACGATGTCCAATGACTACTGAGGTCGCTGATATGGAGTACCTGGCAGTAGGTGGCACCACAATCCACCTAAAAGGAAAAACGTCTGTTTTTGGGGGTATCCGGATACTTTTGATCACATAGTGTATACTCTATATTATATTATACCTAAATTCAATTTAGATAGTGTACAACCGATTGCAGTGTTTCCAGTTATACCTATCTTATTATTTCAATAGAGTACGAACACTGTTCATAAAATACGATGCTTACGAGAATTACTCAGTAGGTAATGTTATAAAATGTCCCTTGCTACTAATATTTATTAGTAGGTCCAGGTATCTACGCAGTGATGTTTGATGGAGTTTTCTTTTCTTTTTTTTCCAACTTTCGGAAAGCGTTTTCGGCAGCATAAAGAGAGTGACGACATTCACTAAAGGACATGTGACGCTAACACGCCAGGTTCCTTGCATTATATTTGTTCCATGCCGGCTTAATCATATTTGGGTTTCACTGAACTTTGTTCCTGTAAGCATTATACGCAGTGCTGTTTTTCTGGGGAACGCTGGGAGATGCGTACCCCTAAACATTTTCGTCGACAACGTAATTCTTTTACGATGTTGAGAACTTGGAAGAGTGCCAAAAATTTATTTCACGGACGTTAATTTTTTATTTCTTTTTGTCGTGTTGGCAATTGCAATACGAACGATACCAGTGCAATTTTTGGTGGGAAAATCGATGTCATTGACTATTTCAAGCATTTCGAAGCTGCGGCAACCATTTTCGACAACTGAATCGCTGGCAGCCAGTTGGACAAGCACGTAGTGCCTTCGTCCGTTAATAGTGGGCGATGGTAGTGCTAAACGGATATGCGTACGCTCAGATCGCATGCTTCACTTGAGGTGATGTAAACTGAAGTGTTCGATACAACTTGATCTTGAATGTTTCTCGGCATCGCCTGCTTCATTTGAGCTGTAAAGTCAACTTCAGAGTCCGATACCAATTTTTGTTTTCGTAGTTCGACATGTTGATGACGTCATGGCTAAAAGCTGACGGTGGTATCCCATGCTTCAGTTATAACTATTTTTCGCTGCATTATATCCCATGTCGGAGTACCCTCAAACTTTTATTTTTTTTAAAAAAAGCACTTATTATATGTAATTCGAAATTAGTGTCGAACAGAGTTGCAATCTAGGGCATAGGTTCATCAGGCTACTAAAAATAAACTGACGGAAAAAAACTGCAACACCAAAAAATATTTAATGTAGAGTAATGAAATTTCGCGAATACACTTGTCTAGTAATATGTGTAAGTGATTAAGATTGCGAGACCACACGTTGATGTAAGTGCGAGATAATTGCAGCCACACATTAACAAATACCTTCTCAGAAATGATCACGAAACGTAAGACGTCTACCATTCATTATATTACGACAAGAGACTACGTAACTGATAGAAACCCGCGTTATATTTGTGACCTGAAACTTGTAACAGAGGAACACGAATTTTTCATTAAAATGCCGTTGAAGTTGCATCTAATGTTACTCCGTGAAGAGGGGGCTGTGACTGTTTGTGTGGTGGGGAGTGGGGGTTTGGGGTGGGGGATGCGCAAAATTCCCATCTTGAGAGACACACACACACGTCCGTGCGCGCACATGAGAGCGTGTAGGTGTGCGCATGCGCGAGTTTGCGCGCTCAAATACACTGTCAAAAATGAACTCATGAAACTTTTACGCAACCTGCTAACAAATAACTTACATTATTGCACATAGTGCCAAGACTGACTAAACGCATTCTGGAGAAAACGCCTCACGGAACGATAGCACCAGCTGAGTGGTACTAAACGAACAAGGCAGTCATTGCCATCAACAGCATGTTTGTAAGTTTTGAAAAAAAAAATGGTTCAAATGGCTCTGAGCACTATGGGACTTAACTTCTGAGGTCATCAGTCGCCTAGAACTAATTAAACCTAACTAACCTAAGGACACCACACACATCCATGCCCGAGGCAGGATTCGAACCTGCGACCGCAGTGGTCGCTCGGCTTCAGACCGTAGCGCCTAGAACCGCACGGCCACTCCGGCCAGCTGTAAGTTTTGAACATTAACTCGACAGGCAGTAGATCACGAACGTAAAACTGACCAGTAACTTACTACGGAGCAGCGACGCTAAAGAAGACACACGCAGCCAGTATTTTACTGTTCAAGGCCACTGACAACCAAAAGAAACACAATTTCAGTTATCGTAGCGATTTTGCTTATGAGTGATCACGAAGGAAATGACTGTCCCAGAAGCTGCAGAACACGAGAAACTGCGTGCAGTTAGACCACGTATGTTTTTCATACATGTTGACATGTCTAATAAAGACGCAAAAACCTTAACATCCTAGAAGAACACCAACATCACACCTTTTTCGCAACTACCTATGAGCACAATCGCTATTGATTACGCGTCAGCCACATCTTGCGCTACAAAAGTTGAGTATCTCTTACCTTTTCGCCGAGAGAATTTTCTGCTGGACGCTGGAAACATAAAATAAAAGCTTATGTTACAGAACTCTGTTATAGAATTCTGCAAGCTTCGAATTCGCGTCGTATGTAACTCTCGAGGGCAGCGCAACAAGACAAGTGTCGCAAACCGACAGCTGCTCGTATAAATACGCCATTCAGAGAGCAATTATTCGTAGCGGGAAAACGCTCAGAGAGTAAATAATACGTGGCGGGAAAAACAATCTCGCAGCGAATATGACTGAAAGATGCGCATCAGTCGTACAGAATTTTGACATGAGCTAAAAATAAAATGTATTAACTGAAGTAATGTATAGTTTTGTAAATAGCACCGCCGATTGCACTAGCCCTCTGTCAACCTGTATGTTTACAGAAATAATCCTCCAAATTTTTCCAGCCATTGATATGACGCAATTTATACACACCAAAAAAACTTTTGCATCACCTCGGTTCCGAGAGTTCCGGAACCTGTACAGAAAACTGGAATAGAGGTCAACATAAACACCATTTCCGCCCTTTTTATTGCTCATGAAAACCACACATTGCATGTTGTACCACCATACAGCGAAATGTTCAGAACTGGTGGTAATGATTGCTGTGCACACCGGTACCCAGTAGCACGTACTCTTGCATTGATGCATGCCTGTATTCGTTGTGGCAAACTATCCACATGTTCATCAAGCCACTGCCGGTCCAGACTGTCCCACTCCTCAACGGTGATTCGGCGTAGATCTCTCAGAGTGGATCACGTCGTCCACAGACAGCCCTTTTCAATGTACCCCAGGCATGTTCGATAGAGTTCATATGTGGAGAACATGCTGGCCACTCTAGCCAAATGATGTAGTTATCCTGAAGGGAGTTATTCACAAGATGTGAACGACGGGGGCGCGAATTGTCGCCTCGCCAATATGCTGCCGATATGGTTCCACTATCGGTCGGAGGATGGCATTCACGTATCGTACAGCCGTTACGGCGCCTTCCGTGACCACCAATGGCGTACGTCGGCCCCATACAATGCCACCCCAAAACAGCAGGGAACCTCCACCTTGCTGCACTCGCTGAACAGTGTGTCTAATTCGTTCAGCCTGATCGGGTTGCCTCCAAACACGTCTCCGACAGTTGTGCGGTTGATGGCATATGCGACACTCATCAGTGCAGAGAACGTGATACCAAACCTGAGCGGTCCATTCGGCATGTTGTTGGGCCCATCCCTACCGCACTGCACGGTGTCGTGGTTGCAAAGATGGATCTCGCCATGGACATCGCGAGTGAAGTTGCGCATCATGCAGCCTATTGCTTACAGTTTGAGTGGTAACACGACGTCCTGTGGCTGCAGGAAAAGCATTGTTCAACATGGTGGCGTTGCTGTCAGGGTTCCTCCGAGCCATAATCCGTAGGTAGCGGTCACCCACTGCAGTAGTAGCCCTTGGGCGGCCTGAGCGAGGCATGACATCGACAGTTCCTGTCTCTCTGTATCTCCTCCATGTCCGAACACATTGCTTTGGTTCATTCCGAGACGCCTGGACACTTCCCTTGTTGGGAGCGCTTCCTGGCACAAAGTAACAATGCGGACGCGATCAAACCGCGGTATTGACCGTCTAGGCATGGTTGAACTACAGACAACAGGAGCCGTGTACCTCCTTCTTGATGGAATGTCTGGAACTGATCGGCTGTCGGCCCCCCGACGTCTAATAGGCATGGTTGTTTACACCTTTGGGCGGGTTTAGTCAAAAGGACTGTGTCTGTGATACAATATCCACAGTCAACGTCTATCTTCAGGAGTTCTGGGGATCGGGGCATGAGTTAGCAAAAACACAAATTTTGCATGAAGAGGTTTGACTTATCGTGAGCACTTCGTTCCGGCAGTTTTGAGGAAAATTAACTAATGACAATCATCACAGCACAGCATAAAATTCGTTCTAAGACATATAAGTTGACATAGGTAATTATCCTGCCACCTTATACCACTAACAGATTAATATACTGACCCTGTGAAGATATAGGACACAGGCCAGGTGAAAGAAGAGTAAATAACTTAAATTTGAATACCATCATAGTTGATATATTACGGTTTCCAACCGGAGACATTCCAAAGCATGTTAAACCGATTTATTTTTCATAATGCGGGGCCACAGTCATAATATATTTCATTAAAGTCAGTACCGCCATTAGACTGTCGTATATTGGCAAAATGGTATACTCGGTGATGAAACAAAGCAGTAGGCTTTACCAGAAATATCGACCCTTAGACAATGTGTCTAATAGTGTATTTTAAATACGAGAGTATGCCATCTTAGGCACTGTATAACACTTAAAACACTTGATAATGGCACTTTGAAGCCGAAACTTATCTTGTAAGTGTAACAGGTTTAACAGATTTCAGCTCTTGTTTTTTTACAAGCAATGACGACTATGTCGTTTGGCACATGGCGCACAGTACGACCTGAATGCGAAATGAATCACCTATCAGCAGCTGGAATTTGAGCGAACGCTACCACTTCATTACAAAGGAGACGAGAAGTCAAGGAAATGTGGGAGCAATAAACTATTATTAAGAATGCGAACTGCACTATCACAAAGGCGATAAATCACCCCGACCTTAGTTAACGACACTTGAAGGGACCATACCGTGGTTCAGGTCTAAAAAAGTCGATTTTCGGTTTTCATCATATTTCGATGGATTTAGGTTTCATTTAAAAAAATCTGAAAAGGATTGTGCTGAAAAAAATTTTTTTCGAGCATTTTCCTACCACGTGTGTTCATGTGCCACGCCCACTTTTCTGTCACCCACTGTTCTGCATATATTTTAGATCTTTATATCCCCTACATTGCACGTTAGGGTTTTTTTTTTTACTTCCGAGTGTGTTGGCCATCCTTGGAATGCAACAATCGGTGTTCTTTTGTTTCCGCTGTTTGTAAACAACACATTTTGAAAAACGCGGTTAGTTTTGTTCAAGTGTGATTGCGAGTAGTTGTTATAGGAAACTTGCAGATATACTATGGGCAGGCAATTAGGAGAAATAAAGAAAATCTGTAGGCAATGAAGAGAGATGTTTGGGCCACATTCTTCCGTAAGTCCTCTACTGATGATAGGCCATGTCGTGGATTGTGTCCATCAGGAGAAAATTCGTGGTGCAAATACAATAGGGCTCAGGCAACTGGAGAATCTTATTCTCACCAGCATTCTCTTCCTGCTGCTGTTATTACAGCAATTAAACCTATTTTCAGAGACTTGGCTCATCCTGACCTTCTAACGAAATGTCTGCAGGGGCAGACACAGTACCCAAATGAATGTTTCAACAGCATAACTTGGAACCACCTTCCTAAAAATGTATTTGTAGGCAAGCATACAATTAAACTAGGAGTTCATGATGCTGTTATTACATTCATTTGTGGTAATATTGGAAAGTGTTGATTACTGAAAAAGCTGGCAATTAATCCTGGTGAAAATATGATCACTGGGCTGAACCCTGAGATAAAATGAGGTTACCCGATGCAGACAGGTCTGCATCTAATATGGCCAAGAAAGTTAGACAGACATCCAGCAAGGTGAAAAAGAAGCTGGAAGACCTGCTAGAGGCCAAAGAAGGGCCATCATATGCAGCAGGACAGTTTTAATTAACTGTAAATAACAAATTTCAAAAGTTTTTTCTTTAAAATCAATTTCCCACGAACTAAAATTTTCAGTACATTTGCCCTTTATATCTGAAACTGTCATAGATAAATGAATGAAATTTTCAGAAACTCTGCATAACATAAAAAGCCACCTCTGGTACTACATTCATTAATATTTGCCCATTAGAAAGTTAACAAAAAAATATTTTCTGCTGAAAAAACTTAATATTTTTTGTTAATAAATTTAAAAAGTATATCTTGAAGACTATAAAATGGATAAAGTAGATTTTAGTGCAATTGACTCTATTAGCATCATGTAACATAGAGTAAAAATATTAACGTGTTGCATCAAATAATTTATTTCAGAAATGGGTCAAATACTTGCCTAAATTAACATGGGTTAGATAGGCAGGGTGTGGTCCCCTTCACAAGACCGCTACGGTCGCAGGTTCGAATCCTGCCTCGGGCATGGATGTTTGTGATGTCCTTAGGTTAGTTAGGTTTAGCTAGTTCTAAGTTCTAGGGGACTAATGACCTCAGCAGTTGAGTCCCATAGTGCTCAGAGCCATTTGAACCATTTGTGGTCCCCTTGAACAGAAAAACAATTTCGAAAGGCATTTCGTTCCAGGAACTAGACAGCTATGATTGAAATGGCAAATAAACGTTCTGTCGAAAATAGAGGATAAATTCTCGCTTCCGTTTCCAACTGTCGGCTTCCACCAATGACGTCATACCTAAGTCAAGGTCACTACTTACAGCTCCCCATCGCACACCCGTCATATTTAGTGGTAAGATGACCCAGAGGATAGGATAGCCCGTCAAAAACTGAACACAGACCAAGCATGAAAACAGGAAGACGCTGTACTGGACTGTGGAAAAAAAAAACCAAAATAGAAAGAGTGAACGGTTGAAGAACAAGAAGTGCAATATAGGGCAGCCTGAAACATTGACGGCGCCGTGCGAAGTCATCATGGTGTATGACTGTACGGTGCGAAAACTGGCAGTTGAACCTGAATAACGAAAAGTGTGACGTCATCCACGTGAGTGCTAAAGGAAAACCGTTAAACTTCGGTTACACGATAGATCAGTCAAATCCAAGGGCCGTAAATTCAACAAAATACCTAAGAATTACAATTACAAACAACTTAAATTGGAAGGAATACGTATAAAATGTTGTGGGGAAGGCTAACCAAAGACTGCGTTTTATTGGCAGGACACGAAATGTAACAGGTCTACTAAAGAGACTGCCTACACTACGCTTGTCCGCCGTCTCTTAGAATAGTGTTGCCGGTGTGGGATCCTTACCAGAGAGAATTGACGGAGTACAGGTAAGTCCTAAAAGAACTAGGGACTCACGCCTCCTGAAAATGACGTAATAAAGGAGCGTGGAGTCAATAATTAGAGCGACACCAACTTGAAAATTCTAAAAGAGTGCATAGCAGGAGTGTGCAATGGTTTGTTGTATGATACCAGTCTCTGGACTGTAGACCACAACAACATCTGTGTTGGTGTTGCTTTCGGTACTACTGTTGTTGGTGTAGCTGTATACTGTCCATTCTTTGAGTATTGCCATGTATGGTATCACTTCATTTGTTGATTCCACGTTCTATTATTTTTCATGATTTTTATTGGCTGTCAATTATTTCGTCAAGGGTTTAACTTTTTTTGTATCGCTTGCTATGCTCTTGGAAGCACGAAAAACATTACTAGCTTTGGAGTCGACAACTACACTTAACCTAGCGTATATCAGACAATAAATAAGTAAATAATCCTAGAAGAAACAACAAACACTTTTGAAAAACCACGAAAAATAACGAACCGAGGGATGGAGAACTAGAATTGACCTATGTAACTGTCGTCTTTGGTTGCTGCCACACCTCACCCTCGGCAATCGTGGCACATTCGGAAAAGAACGGCCAAATATTTGTGGGGAGCAAGATTACAGGTGCAACTGAGGGTCGCCTCACACGCAGCAATTTCAGCTACACTCTTTAAGTTCCTGTCTAACCCCGCCTTCGGAAATCATGCCGTATTAGGAGAAAATAGCCATATATATTTACGAGAATACGATTATAAATACGATTGCTACTTGATTTGACACGCAGCAACTTAAGCTGTGCACTTAGGTTCTTGACTAACCACAACCTGGTAAATCGAGGTATGTTTATAATAAACAGCGTAGTTTACGTCAGACACTAAGACAACCACAGATAAAATTTAATAACAAGCCACTTGAACATCGTAAACTCATGGCGTCCTTCACTCGGGATGTCATTGGTCAAAGCTGACAGGTAGAAACGGACACTAGATTTGTTTCAACATAGAACTTAATGCCTGAAATTCATTTAAAGTAAGTTAGGAAGTGTTTAAAATACGTTGCTTCTTACGATATTGCCCTGGAAAATGTGTGTTTCACGGCAGCACGGCGATGTACTGAACATGTCACGTTGTCTATGCGAGCGAATACAGCAAGCACTTCGGATGGGCATCTTATGTAGCACCATGTACAATGTGTAGTAATTCCGAGCTTACTCTAATTACAAGATTTATGAAGTCAACGGTTCTCCAACACAATCTGCTTTAGACGAACCGTAATAAACAGTCTGGACCCCTGTTTTGCAAAACTAAATTACCTCGAATATAACTGCTGTGTCGAAGATAGTATTCACTCAACATAGGTGATGTGAGAATTAATGTTATGCGTTCGCAGAATGGTGCAGCGATTTCAACGATTTAACGCCTGTGCTTTGCCTGCCAAGGATTGGCGGAAAACAGATGCTGGTTCAAGACTTACCAGAGACGGCTATTGGCGTTGCCCGTGCCGCCACAGCATTTCACGGTTTTTTAAGGTTTTGCTGAACGCGGACAGAACCATTCGTGATGCTCGCCATTCGACTCGTCTCAGACTGTTGCGGAGACACGACACGGGGCGTCGAAGAGGCTCCTGTATTGTTGAAAACAGCGTCACGTCGCGATTGCTGTTGTTTCCTCTAAGAGGGTATGAGGACAATTATCGCCATATAATTACAGGAGGCGTATATGGGCTGTGGTTTCCGGGGCAATTTCGCCGAAAACAACGCCCGCACAGCCTTACTTCCTGCCCCGTCTAACACTTTCCGAACATCACAGAGGCTCTCCTGCGAAACATGCAAGACCGGGAGTCCTGAAAGAAAGGATATTGCGGAGACACGGCACAGCTCCAGGCTGAAGCCAAGCAACGCCTCCGCAAGTTTCTTTCTTCCAGGAGCGCCGGCCTTGCACGTCTCGCAGGAGAGCCTCTGTGAAGTTTGGAAGGTAGGAGCCGAGGTACTGGCGGAAGTACGGCTGTGAGGGCGGGGCGCGAGTCCTACTTGGGTAGCTCAGCTGGTAGACCACTCGCCCGAAAATGGCAAAGGTGCCGAGTTCGATTCTCGGCCTGGCACACAGTTTTAACCTGCCAGGAATTTCACATCAACGCTCGCTCTGCTCAGAGTGAAAATTTCATTCTGGTAAGTAGTTTATTAATTTTTTTTTATTTTACACGTCTAGTTCATTAGCACCAAATTTACGAGCAAATGTCCGTGGTCATGGAACGAGACAGTACATGAAATTAACACCAGAAACGTTGACAACGGATAACCTCTACACGATGATGAGCAAAAACTAGCGTAATCAACAATATAACACACGAATTTTCTTTCTTTTATCCGGGAACTCGCTGACACACTAGAAGGAGTGAGCTATTTTCTTCGCGGTAGCTTACTGAAAATGGATGCACCGGAGTACAACATGCCTTTCTGCACAGTAGTAAAGGAGTTGCGGGCCAAATGCAGACTGGATTCCTGCCTGGTATTAACCGAGCGGACAGCTGCTTCTTCTCGGGGGAAGGCTCATGTTGTTAACAGCGAACGGAACTGAAGGAAATGTCTGTTGAGAGGCCAGTGTCAGAATCCCAGGGGTCGAGAAGAGGTTCGCGATCGTGTACCACGTTTTGCTCGAACTGCCCATTTCTGAGCCAAAAATACGCTTTGAGAACGGGTGGAGTTACCCCAGAGAAAGTAATAACATATGGCATAAATGAATGAAAATAAACAAAGTAGACTAATTTCCACGTTCGACTACCACTTACTGCAGATACTGTACTAATAGTAAATAAAGCAACATCACCCTTTTGAAGACGGGCTTTCCATGACAACGTATCTCTTAGGAATTTGGAGTGTTCAGATTCCCTAATCATTTGCCCATTCTGTGTAAATCAGAACGACAGTTTTGATTAAACTGAGTGATAGAAACTGTAAAACTTAATGTAATTCAGCATAAATTTTATTTCTACAAGTCTTGAACTGCAGCATTTGATACTTTGCTTATGTTGCACTCAACAAACTTCTCTATGAAGTTAGTGTCATCAGTAAACAGAAATATCTCATAATCACCTGTCATATATAAACATATATCATTCACATATATAAGAAACAGGAACGGTACCAGCACCGACCTCTCAGCCCCCCCCCCCCTCCACCCCTGCCTTACATAACCGTCTCCCAGTCAGAGTCCATGTTATGCCCGTTCTTATTACTGTGGACACATCATCTTTCGCTGTATGTTCTTAAGATATGAGTGAACCAGTTCGGTTTTATTCATATTATTTCATAACGGCCCAACTTCTGTAATAACATTTTGTCACCGTCCGCCCCCGGTAACTGAGTGGTCAGCGCGACGAAAGGTCATACCTAACGGCCTGGGTTCGGTTCCCGGCTAGGTCGGAGATTTCCTCCGCTCAGGGACTGGGTGTTGTCTTGCCGTTGTCATCGTCATTTCATCCCCATCGACACGCAAGTCGCCGGAGTGGCGTCCACTGGGAAGACTTGCACCAGGCGAACGGTCTACCCGACGGGAGGCACTAGCCACACGGCATTTCCATTTTTTTTTTTCCATTTTGTGACCAACGCAATCAAACACCTTATTTAAATCAAAAAGTATCCCCGGTGTTCGCCTATTTTTGTTTAGTGCTTCGAATGAGTCACAGAGAAAAAAGGATACAGCATTTTCAGTTGTTAAAGAACATGAAGCTGATGGCTTGGCAGCAAATTTTGTGAACTAAAATGATCTGTTAAGCTTATATGTACAGTCTTTTCGATAACTTCAGCATACATCGATGGCACAGAAAAGGTCTAAAATTGTCGACATTACCCCTTTCTCCTTTTTTATAAAGTGGTCTCACTTCTGAGTACTTAAATCGTTCAGGAAACCGACCATTTTTAAAGGAAAAATTATTAGTATAACATACGCATCACAGTGCTTTAGTATTCCGCTAGGTACCACGTCATATCTACGAGAGCCCTTAGTCTGCAGCGATCTGATTATTCACTCAGTCCCCCCTCTGTCAGTATAACTGAAGCGTGTTTCAGAAAGCAGTCTCGAAAAGCCGTCTTCTGTGAGAGTTATGTGATTCCCCCTACAAACTAAATTTTTCTTTAATTCACCTTCTACATTGCTCAAATGGTTTTAATGTTATGCAGAGGATTAGGTATTGTATTTGCATATCACGCTTTTTGCCTCCCTAATAACACTTTTAAGCAGTTTACAGTTCTGTCTGTAATGGGCTACTGCAACTCGATTGTGGCTGTTTCTAACATTATAAATTCCCACTAGTCAGCCACCTAGATTGCCTGTTAGTGCTAGCATCCTGTTTTCAGTGTTCTAATGGAAAGCGACTTCCAAACAGCATGAGAAATGCGTTAAGGAAAGCGTTACATTTGTCAGTCGCCTATGTTACCAACGGTATAAACGTCCTGCCACTCTTGTGTTTTAATGAGGTTCCAAAAAACGTCTGTTGGCGCTGGATTAACTTCTCTAAATAGTTTGCGATTATATTTAACATTAGTGAACGCACAGAATCTTTTACCATTAACATTTGTGTGTCATGTTTTGAAGGCAATTCATCCTTTCACAAACAGAATGCCTCTCTAGCAATGAAGAATGAACCAGAATGTTGTCTTTGGTTGTGCTACCGTTCCCCTGCACTCTTGTCGCAAAGAATATAATCTGCATTAGATGATGTGACTTTAGGATATCTTTCAGCATTCTTTTTGTTGCACAGTCACTTGTAAAATTAATATTAAAGTCACCACGTAAACTACAAGGTGTACAACTTTTGTTTCCGCCGTCTTTTTCCACAACATTTGAGGCTTTCATCAAACAAATTAGTCACGCATGTATCATTCAAAGTATTTTGCATCGCTGGCCACTACTGTCTCCCATCTTTCGGGCAGTGAACGAATCCCACGTAGAAAAAATTGTTCATCTTCTGAAGCGATCCACGAACCGATCCAGTTTGTGGCCTCTTCATGAGACCGGAAGTGTTGGTCAGCCAGGGCATGCGCCATTGATCTAAGCAGGTGATAGTCAGAGGGAGCAATGTGTGGAGAATACGGCGGCTGGGGTAGGACATCCCATTTTAACGTTTCCAAGTACGTTTTGACTTCCTCTGTAACGTGGGGTCGAGCGTTGTCGTGCTGCAAAATCACCTTATCGTGCCTCTCGCTGTATTGCGGCCGTTTGTCTTTTAATGCTCTGCTCAAACACATTGATTGCGTTCGATATCGAGCACCTGTCATTGTTTCACTTGGTTTTCAAACCTCACAGTACACGACGCCGAGCTGGTCCCACCAGATGCAGAGCATGATCTTGGAGCCGTGAATATTAGGTTTGGCCGTCGTCGTGGAAGCGTGGTCGGAATATCCCCGTGATTGTTTGCGTTTAGGGTTAGCGTAATGAACTCATTTTTCGTCCCCGGTCACAATGTGATGCAGAAATCCCTTCCGTTTTTGCCTCTCAAGCAACTGTTCACCAACACACAAACGCCTTTCAACGTCTCTCGGTTTGAGCTCATACGGGACTCAAGTTCCTTCTTTCTGAATCGTGCCCATAACCATGAGACGTTTTGAAATGGCTTGCTGTGTCACTCCCACTAATCGTGCCAGTTCTTCTTCAGTTTGACGCGAGTCTTCACTCAGCAACGCCTCCAATTCTGCATCTTCGAAAACATTCTCTCTTCCACCACTATGCCGGTCTGCGACGTTACAATCGCCGTTCTCGAGGCGTTGAAACCACTCGCGACCTGTTCTTTCACTAATAGCGTCCTTACCATACGTACTTGAGAGCATTCGATGAGACTCAGCTGCTGCTTTCTTCATATTGAAACAAAAGGGTAACACCTCCCGGAAATGACGAGGATTACGCTCGTAAACTGACATTTTCAGTCCAGAACAACTTTATGATGCAGACACAAATCGACTAATGTTTGAATGAGGTTATGTTGACCGAGTTCCAAGCCAACTTCCTGACGTATGCGATCTCTTTCTTTCGACCGCTACTTACCGTTGTCGCCACCTATCGGCAAACGGCGGAAGCTAGGTTGTACACCTCGGACGTTAACTGAACGAGCTATTACAGCTCAACCAGTGGAGTTGTACATCCAACGACAATAATGTGTAATTCTCCCTTACGCCCTTTCTTGAAACACAATGTTCTTATTATTTATATTCTCCACAACGTGTTTCGGGGAACGGTTCTTATTTTCAGTTGCTTTTTCTCTGTGATACGCCAGTGATTCGTGATGTTTCGCATGTGTGAAGTGCTCCATTGTTCTGTTGTCTTTACTGTAACGTATAAAAAAAGTGCCATTTTTAATTGGTCTTTATATTCACATCGATCATTAATTAAAAATTTCATTTGCTTTTATGCATTACAGTAAAGACAACAAATCACTTAGCACATCACACATGTAAATCATCACAAATAAATGGCATAGCGCACAGAAAACACACCTTAAAATGGGACTGATTTCCCGAAACTCAAAGTGCAAAAAATTTGTAAAAAGAAAATCCGCAGGCTTTCGCCAACCATTTATAATGCAACAAGTCAAATTTTACAGGTATCTAGGGCATGGGAGTTCGAAGCGTTCTCTACATTTTTAATTTCTGCTCGGCAGATTTACAGTTGCTGCCATTATTAGGCACACATGCACGATCATTTGGCAGATGTTAAAAGAGCAATACATGAAACAACTCACCACAGAAGAGTGGAAGAATATTAGCGACCAACATGAGAAGACAGCAGACTTCCCTCACTGTGCGGGATCCATAGACGGACAACACGTCACAATCGTTAAACCGTGCAGATCAGGCAGCGGTTATTACAATTGCAACAAGAACTTTTCTGTTGTACTGACAGCCATAGCAGACAGCAATTCTTGTTTCAGATTCATAAACGCTGGGTCATTTGGTCATCAAGGAGACTCTAACATATTCAAAGCTACTGCACTAGCTAAAAAAATTTAGAATCAAACTTTGAATTTGCCAGCTGCTTCACCACTTCTCAGTTATCGTTGTGGCCGAAAATACGTGACGTGTTTGTAGCTGATGAGGTTTTCGCGGTGAGGAACAACTTAATGAGACCATATCCCACAAAAAACCTGACTGATAAACAAAAAGTCTTCAGTTAGAGGATGTCACGATGACGTCGCTATGTAGAATGTGCATTTGGCACTTTACTTGATAAATGGAGGATTTTTCGTCGTCCAACCCAAGTTAATGTGAATGTGGCAGATACTGTCATTCACGCACGTTGCGCACTTCACAAACATGATGGCTACAGTTTCAGTGACACACTGACGTGCAGCATGGAAAGTATTCCTGCGCATGAGACAAAAGGGAATAATAATGGGAATAGTATCAGAGATCGTTTTGCTGATTACTTCTGTATCATGGCTTCGATCTGTACCGCTCCAAGATCGTTGCGGTAACATCCTCGAACGAAGACGTAGTTTTATTAGTGTAGCAATTCACTTGTTGGCGTTTTATTCATGAATCTGTACACTGTTTATAGATACTAAAAAAACATTTTACTATTAGTACTCGCCAAGATCTGATTTCTGCTTGTCATCTAGATCACCCCCCTTTCTGCCAAAACGGCTGCAGTAACTGCTCGCCACGACTCTCTCTTGTTTTGTTTGTTTTTATACTCTTCGTCCCGCGTGTTGCACAGACACGATGATGGTGTTTGGTTTGGGGGGCGCTCAACTGCAGGGTCATCAGCGCCCGTACACATTCCCAATCTGTACACACTCCAGTGTATCCACTTTCACGAATGATGATGGAATGATGAGGAGAACACAAACACCCAGTCCCCGGGCAGAGAAATTCACCAACCCGACCTGCGGGGGCCCGTGATCCAGAGGTAGCAACGTCAGCTACTAGACCACGAGCTGCGGACGTCGTACAGGCGGTGTCGTAGGGTTTCCTGCCGTGGGGTTTCCTAGGAGCAGTTTCGCACTAAACCTGTCAGAGGCCCGGGCCGGCAAAACAAACTGAGGCTCCCCTTGCTTTCCCCTCCCACCCTCCTCACCGCACATGAGTTCTCCGAGAGTTTCAAACGCAAGCGGAAGGAAGTCCCGCATTGCTTATCATCTTCATTTTGTGTCATGATAATTTACAATGTATAACGTTATTCTACGTAAAACTGAAAGTGACTGCTCTCGTAGTCTCGTTGCTATTATTTAATAGCTATGTTGCCCCTTATACGACAGAATTCATTACATGACTTCTGTTGTTCGAATCTATTATTTATGTTTCGCATCTAAGTCGGCATAGAGCGAGCGGGGCGTATAAAAATCAATCCCTATTTCCCAAACCAAGAGGAAGGTCACTGTCTACATAAAACTTCGTTCAGTGCATGGTGGAGGGCACTTTACTTACGGATATCAACAAAAACCACAGTGTTGCTCCGATCTTGATGAAATTTTGTACATTTGATCTTCAAAACAAGGGGAACCTCACCGTCTACGTTAAATTTCATGCGGTGTATGGTGGATGGAGGGTACCTTACAACAGAATTACACACCGTTTGACTGATCAGCTTGGGAGTTGGCTCATGTAAGTATGTTTTCGTGGTGAAGGCATTTATAAAAGCCAACGTATGCTGGATGGCGGAGGGTTGGCCTACCTTTAAATAAATTCAACATCGGTTCGTCAATCAGCATGAAAGTTGGCAGATATACGTATTTTCTCATAGACAGGGAAAGAGGAGATGGCATGACAGGAGGAGGAGGAGATATACGGAGTGAGGAGAACGTGATGGGGGCGGGGAGGGAGGAGGAGGTGCATCCAGAGAAATGAGAGAAGCAGATTAAAAGAGAGAGGGAGCAGCAGGTAAACAGAGAAGGGGGAAGGTGGTGAATGACTAATGGAACACTGCAGTAAATACATAAATTAGGGGTGTTATTGTGAATTCGATGTGCTATTAGAAAAAGCGGAAGAGGAGGTGGACAGTGACGGGAAGCTGGATGGAAAAGGAGAGGAGGATGGAGAGGAGGAGGATGTGTTGTGAGAGAGGGGGAGGGGGCAGATGGAGGAGATGGAAAGGGAGACGGATGGGCGGAAGGAAGAGGTGGATAGAGAGACGAGGCAGGACTAAGTGGACAAGAGAGATGAGGGAAGAGGGGATGAACTGAGATAAAACTGGGATGAATAAATATCTGGGCAACGCCGGGTTTCTGTTAGTAATTAGATAAAGATTTACGTGACAATGGGCGTGTTCATCTGAAAGAAATTACAGAATATTTTCCTATGGTTCGATGAGGCGTTTAAAGTCTCGATAACTAGAGTGTTGTTCTTGATGTCTACAGATGATAAAATTCGTTGCTAAATACAGATGACTCCACCAAAGTTCATCTAGTCGGAATTTCATCTTTATAAAATGAACTACATAATAATCAGCTGAAAAATGCTCCTGTTGGAGCACAATAAAGGCAAATATGTTCGTGTTTGCTGTGTGCTTTATTTACACATACCGTTTTGAAACAACAATATTTTTAAGGCCCACAGCAAGCTCCATAATTTTTCACACAGAACATCACGGTAAATTTTTTATCATCCAACTTCTCGAGTCTCTAGACCCCCTCCGTGGTGACGCTCGTATTTCCGACTACAAATAAATATCGTAAGAGTGAACTTTCCGACTGACATGAAAATAAGGACATCCCTTCACATTTTATCCAGGCTTAGGACTGGCTATGCACGTAGTACATAGGCATGTTTAAATGTTTTTTTCATTTTATTTCTTCTTGTTTTTGTTGTTATTGTTGTTCAGAATTACAGTAGCAAATTAAAGACCTTTTTTCTTATCAATCGTAATTTCTTATTCAATTTTTTGTAAAAGGGCTAGAGATTTTAAACGCCTTTTTAAATCTCCAGAGTCTTCATATGTTTTCATAATGTCTTTTTATCTTTTGTCAAGATCTATGTACCTTTTCTTTCTTTTTTGAAGAGGTAGGCCAATGGAATCTTTTTTCATTTCAAAAATAGCATTCACTGCCTCCTCCTTCAGCTTTTGAATCAGAAAGTATACATTTGGATGTTTCTGATTTATTGAGGAGTTCAGTTTTCTATGCCAAACCTTTCACGGCATTCGTCGTTCTGTGTCGTTGGTTATAAACATTCCACATTTCAATAGATATGTTAGGATTTTCCATCCACTGATCAACCATATAGTGTGCAAATGCTGTGATCTTCTCTCCACTGGGCATTTGTTCCATTATTAAAATCCATGCTTCATCGACAGTGTTAAGTGGAAGATGTGCCATTGCAGCATACTTGCCACAAAACAACCAGACTTCCTCCCTATCCCAGTAGTCTTCCGTTAATCCCAGTTCCTGTATATTTTTCCACAGACACTGGTTAAAGTGAAAATTACTACCGGAAAGTTGTGTTTCAGGGAGCACTGATTTCATTGCTTTAATTGTAGCCATTACAAAATCTAGCACTGCAGTTTTTGGTGACCACCCAGGCATCTTAGATTTCAATCCAGAAAAAAGTCTTTCGTATAAATTTTGACTTTTGTCAGGCAGCAAAGCAAATAAAACAGGAAATATCTTAGTTGCCTCTTCTGTACTTCCGATGTCGACATGGATTGTGTACAATTGTTTGAACTGTTTCGAACAGCTGTCAAATGTCCCATCCATAAGCACAGTTCCATTGTCACAAAGGATTTTCTCTGCTTCTTCACAAGCAAATACAAGAAGTCTCTTGCCTGGAACAGAGCCATCATCAATCTTCGACAAACTATTACCTTTCAAACTAGAGCCAGGGTTCTGGGTTGTCCCAATAGCTCCTCTTCTCGCCTTACACAATTGAGTCTTGGAGCTCTCATAATTCGGAATTGCCACGAATTCTAACCCTTTATGTTTCAAATCTTGAAATTCCTGCTTAAAAATTTGGGCTACAGGCACTGTCTTTTCACGAATTCTTTTTCTGCAATTACGTATTCTTTTCTTTATCTCCACATCTGTTTTGTCAGGTGGACAAGAATGTTGCTGTTGAGCAACAATTTCACCATTTCCAATTTTTAAACGACCTTTAGCACCTACTCCGTTCATAGTTGACGCACATCCAGTTCGTATATTCTTCATTTTTCCTGTGAATACGGTAGCGATGACTATCCTTGATAAGACACGGCCTCCCTTCAGTTGTTGTTATCACTTCCATCGTGTACACTGCGTAGAACAGAAGTCATAGGAAAACGCACGGAATGAAAGCTATCGACGACGACACTGTCTGAGAAACGGTGACAACTCCTGCACTGAGGGTGAGCGACTGGGGTAGGCAAGCAGTGGGGGAGGCTCAGTTCGCAAATACCTCGCTACGGGACCGGTTGCTCGGGACAGCTTCGCTACCTGCTGCACCCTTGTAGGAAACCCCACGGGAGGAAACCCCACGTAGCCACGCAGACACAGGGCCAGCTGTCAGCTTTGTGTACGGAACTACGCTGAACGCCGACTCCTGGTGCGTCAGATGGGTCTTAAGTATACTGTTACAGACGTATGTACGTTTCCAGTTTTTAAGAAACAACTACAATTGTGCCACGCAGTTTCCCATTGAAACCCTCCATAATGCTGCACACTTATCAGTGCCGAAATAGAGATGCCATTCATACTTCACCGTGATAAACAGTCTGTTCACGGAAAAACGAATTCTCTAATCAAGAATGGCAAACAAAAGGAACTGGAAATGCTTAAAAAAACCAAATTCAGATTTTAGCAATTCAAGAAACAAAGGTTCCTGGAAGAAAATGTAGTAGATTCTTGTAACTACAAAATCTTCAAAGGCAAACCAGCAATATAAATTACGAATCCGATGCCATTATGGTGCGTTCATAAAAACGTAATTAGAATAGTTACAGAATTTAGATCCACCTCAGACACACAATCTTTCTTGTCAGTTAGATGCAAAAACAAGATATACAATAAATGAAAACAACGAGAAAAATCCACAAAAAACAGAGGAATTCTGCTGCTTTTTAGAAACTGAAATATCTAAAATTCCAAAGATGAACATCGTATTACTATTACCCGACATCAGTACACAAATACGCAGAGGACAGAAATTTAGAAATGTACTAGGACACTGCACAGCTCATAGAATAATCAACACAAATGTTATGAGGCTAATCAGCTCGTGTTAAAGGTCTCATCAGAAGCTAACACCAACCTTATTTAGGAAATTCCCAAGAAAAGGTGAAACGTGGTGGATATCTCCTAACCCAATGTTAGGAAGATTTCAGTTAGGTCATGTGGCTATTTCGCAAAAAAGTGCAATGGAAACTGTGAATGTGAAAACAGTGCCGAATAGTGAATCTGATTCTGATCAGTACCTCTCCAAAATCAGGCAAACTCCTACCGAATTAAGAACATAGAAAGTCACAAAGATTAATAATATATAATAAAGACAGGCTTACTATAACGATAGAATCAATAAAATACTGTTGTTGTTGTTGTTGTTTTGTTCTTCAGTCCAGAGACTAGTTTCATGCGGCTCTCCATGCTACCCTCTCCCATGCAAATTTCTTCATCTCCCAGTACCTACTGCAGCCTACATCCTTCTGAATCTGCTTAGTGTATTCATCTCTTGGTCTTCCTCTACGATTTTCACCCTCCACGTTGCCCTCCAATACAAAATTGGTGATTCCTTGATGCCTCAGAACATGTCCTACCAACTAACCCTTCTTCTTGTCAAGTTGTGCCACAAATTCCTCTTCTCCCCAATTCTATTCAGTACCTCCTCATTAGTTATGTGATCTCCCCATCTAATCTTCAGCATTCTTCTGTAGTACCACATTTCGAAAGCTTCTATTCTCTTCTTCTCTAAACTACTTATCGTCCATGTTTCACTCCATCCAAATACTTTCAGAAACGACTTCCTGACACTTAAATCTATACTCGATGTTAACAAATTTCTGTTCTTCAGAAACGCTTTCCTTGCCATTGCTAGTATACATTTTATATCCTCTGTCTTTCGACCATCATCAGTTATTTTGCTCCCCAAATAGCAAAACTCATTTACAACTTTGTCTCATTCCCTAATCTAATTCCCTCAACAACCCCTGATTTAATTCTACTACATTCCCTTATCCTCGCTTTGCTTTTGTTAATGTTCATCTTATATACTCCTTTCAAGACACTGTCCATTTCATTCAACTGCTTTTCCAGGTCCTTTTCTCTAAGTCTACATATGCTAGAAACATAGGTTCGCCTTTCCTTAACCTAAGGTAAGTCGTAGGATCAGTATAGCCTCACGTGTTCCAACACTTCTACGGCATCCAAACTGATCTTCCCAAGGTCGGCTTCTACCAGTTTTTCCATTCGTCTGTAAAGAACTCGTGTTAGTATTTTGCACCTGTGACTTATTAAACTAATACTTAGATAATTTTCATACATGTCAACATCAACCTTCTGTGGAATTATTATATTCTTCTTGAAGCCTGAGGGTATGTCGCCTGTCCCGTACATCATGCTCACCAGCTGGTAGAGTTTTGTCAGGGCTGGCTCTCCCAATGCTATCAGTAGTTCTAATGGAATGTTTTCTACTCCTGGGGCCTTGTTTCAACTCAGATCTTTCAGTGCTCTGTCAAACTCATCACGCACTATCATATCTCCCATTTCATCTTCATCCATGTGCTCTCCCATTTCCATATTATTGCCTCCAGTACATCGCCCTTGTATTGACCCTCTACGTCTCTCCACCTTTCTGCTTTCCCATCTTTGCTTTGAACTGATTTTCCATCTGAGCTCTTGATATTCATACAAGTGGTTCTGTTTTCTTCAAAGTTCTCTTCGTGTAAACAGTATCTATCTTACCCCTAGTGATATATGCCCCTACATCCTTACAGTTGTCCTATAGCCATCCTTGCTTAGCAAATTTGAACTTCCTGTCGATCTCATTTTTGAGACGTTTGTATTCCTTTTTGCCTGCTTCATTTATTGCATTTTTATATTTTCTTCTGTCATCAATTAAATTCAGTGTATCTTCTGTTACCCAAGGATTTCTACCAGCCCTCGTCTTTTTACCTACTTGATCCTCTGCTGTCTTTACTATTTCATCCCTCAAAGCTGCCCATTCTTCTTCTACTGTATTTTTCCCCCCATTCTTGTCAATCGTTCCCTAAATCTCTCCCTGAAACTCTCTACTACCTCTGGTTCTTTCAGTTTATCCAGGTCCCATCTCCTTAAATTCCTACCTTTTTGCAGTTTCTTCAGTTTTAATCTACAGCTCATAACCAATAAATTGTGGTTAGAGTCCACATCTGCCCCTGGAAATGTATTACAGTTTAAAACCTGGTTCCTAAATCTTTGTCTTACCATTATATAATGTATCTAAAACATTCCCGTATCTCCAGGCCTCTACCATGTATACAACCTTCTTTCATGATTCTTGAACCGAAGTTTGTGCAAAATTCCTCTTTCATTCCTTACCCCCATTCCATATTCACCTACTACTTTTCCTTCTCTTCCTTTTACTACCACTGAATTCCAGTCCCCCATGACTGTTAAATTTTCGTTTCATTTCAATATCTGAACGATTTCCTTTATCATAAATTTCTTCAACCTCTTCGTCATCTGCGGAGCTAGTTGGCATATAAACCTGTACTACTGTGGTAGGCAAAGGGCCTCGTGTCTATCTTGGCTATGTGTTCAATATGCTGTTCATAGTAGCTTACTCGAACTCATACTTTTTATTCATTATTAAACCTACTCCTGCATTACCCCTACTTAATTTTGTACTTATAATCTTGTATTCACCTGACCCAAAGTCTTGTTCCTCCTGCCACCGAACTTTTTAAATTTTCTAACCTACCAGCCCGATTAAGGAATCAGACATTCCACGCCCTGATCGGTAGAAAGCCAGTTTTCTTTCTCCCGATAACGGGGTCCTCTTTTGTAGGCCGGACGTGGGACTTTTCTACCTCCGGAATATTTTACCCAAGAGGACCGCATCACCATTTAACCATACAGTAATACTGCACGCCCTTGTGAAAAATTACGGCTGTAGTTTCCCTTTGCTTTCAGCTGTTCGCAGTACCTGCACAGCAAGGGCGTTTCGGTTAGTGTTACAAGGCCAGATGAGTCAATCATCCAGACTGTTGCCCCTGCAACTACTGAAAAGGCTGCTGCCCGTCTTCAGGAACCACACGTTGTCCGACCTCTCAGCAGATACCCCTCAGTTGTGGTTGCACCTACGGCACACCTGTCTGTATCACTGAGGCACGCAAGCCTCCCCACCAACGGCAACAGCAAGCTCCATGGTTCATGGGGGGCGCTCCAGATTACTTAATTCAAAATATATTGTAGGTATGTTCTTGGATTTCAAAAAGGCTTTTGATTCTCTTGACAGAGAAACTATAGATAAAATAATTCGAGAATTCGGCGTTAAATCTAAACTGGCAAACCTAATCCGTGAAACAATTAACGATACAGTGAGTAAGGTAAAATTTATGGGAGAAATTTCGCAGCCTTTCAAAATAAAAACAGGCGTACTCCAAGGTGACGGCCTGTCACCAATTCTTTTTAATAATGTGTTAGGGAAACAGTAACAATTTGGAACGAAAAACTTATTGAACTCAGCATATCACCAATAAGGTTAGAAAGAGGAAGTAAATAGATCGATATCAACTGTCTAGCATTTGCATATGATTTTGTTATACTTTCCGAAAATGTGGCACCTACTATAGCACAGATAAATCTCTTGGAAGAAATAGCCAGCAGAACCGGCTTAAGAATTTCTGCAGAAAACACAAATTTTGTAACAAACGTTAAAGATGCTCCAAAATTTCTCAGAACAGATATTGGCCACATAGAGAAGGTAAGAAAATTCAAATAGCTAGGGGAGATAATGCAACAAAATGCTTTGGAAAATTCTGCAATAGAGGAAAGGTTGCATGACATGGGGAAAGCGTTTGGTATCGGCAAAGACATCAACAATACAAAGCGTCTATCGAAAAATGCAAAAGTAACGTATTACAGCACAGTAGTGAAGCCAGAATGCCTACATGCAAACGAATACCGGGCATTAAACTACAATTTAGATAAATTAGAAGTACCAGAAAGGCGAATTCCAAGGAAAATATTAGGACCACAAAACACAGCAGAAAGTTGGAAATTATGAAGTAATGCTGAAGTATACCAAAGTATAGAATATATTTCAAACGTAATGAGAAAAAGAAGACTCGTGATTTTTGGACATCTGTTTCGAATGAAAGACAGTAGATTAACTAATAAGATTTTCAGAAGCCCACAACAAGCTGGGTCAACGAAGTGAAACAGGATTTAGAATGCAACAATATGAAATTGGAAATTATAAACAACAGAGAAGCCTTTAGGGTGAAAGGATTGAAAATGGAAGGATCCTAAGGTAGGGTAGCTAAAAAGACTGGTTCAAAAGGATCTGAAGACAGAACGAAGAAACACAGTGCACAGATGAAGGCATACCTGAAGAAAAAAAAAGAGAACAAAGAACGAATAACTGAAATTGGAATGTGATCGCCGGATGACGTATTCGGAATAATAATAATAATAATAATAAGACCTGACCCGTCTTTCGCAGAAGACTCCTGAATGCTTGTTAAAGGCAAAACGCCTGCTGTTGAAAAATGTGTCTACAGGTGCTACGTGAAATTGTAATCAGTCGAAAGACACTTAAAATAAACATTTTATTCACAATGACTGACGACATGCCACCCACAAAATAAATATGTTTCTTAACGAAACGTAGTTTTACACCTTACTTAACTACATGCTCGAATTGTTTACCATCGAATGCAGACTTGCAATCGCCGATCGAGAGAAAGATGAACAGATAAAAGCAGACTGGATGTTACGTCATAGCGTCCTGTGGGGATGCGACGGCGCACACAGCCTGGTGTGACTGGGGCTTCGTGACAGGCTGCACCTTCCAGCGCTGCCCTCAGAGATGAGCAGTCGAGAGCGGCCCTCCACTGTAGTGCAGCACTGCTTCCTATCGGATGACCGAGCTGGGCAGCCGTCTTGTCGGAACCACGCACGCTGACTCTTATCCGGCGGTCCGTCTTCCAGGAGAAGAGACGGAGTGTTCGTAGAGAAGGGTGCCTGTTTTAACAGCCCTGCGATGACGTGAGAACTCACGGTGGAGTTTCCTACGGCGCCGCACCGCGCGTTTACGCTCCACGGTCGTCGGTGCTGTGCGTGACGGGGCCAGCGTGGGCTTTGAGCTGGCCAGCAGTGCACGTTACGTAAATCTACATTACGGCCGTTCATGAGCGTCGCTTGCTCGGTAAAGGGGTAACACGTTGGAGAATCGCAGTGTCGCGTCCCAGGCGCCGCAGAGCAAAGCGGCAGAATTCTGCACGACGTTCGAAATCACGTCCTCCGGGCGGCTGATGCAGTGGCAGACGACGAGGGTGGGATTTGTGTCGATGCGAGGTGCGGACGACACTCGCCTGGCCGATCCCGCGTTCCCCGGCACGACGCACCGCGGGCTGAACGACCGCCGCAGACGGGACGGCTCCCTCGTGAGCTGCGTCGGCCGCAGCCCTCGTCGCCGCCCCCTGCCTGGCGACGGAACCGCCCGCTCGCGCTGCTGGCCTCGTAACTCGTGCGAGTGCCTCACGCGACGGGCAGCGTCGATCGGGATGGCCGTCCCTGCCGTCTCGACAGCATTTCTTCGGCATTCGCCGTACAGAAGAGGCACGTCCAACTTCTCATCATCAGCGTGCGAGGAGCCTTACAGCGGAAATGACCTGCCGACAGAAGACACAGTTCCTGCTGGTCCTGCAATGCAGACGAGTAAACAGTCGACATGCTTACACAAACAAGTAGCCTACCATACGCGATAGCCGACTCCGGCCGACTTGCCTTTAAGTCTTACAACATTTCTCGGATTATTTTGCGAAAAGTTTCAACTCCAAAATCAAATGGTTCAAATGGCTCTGAGCACCATTCGACATAACTTCTGAGGTCATCAGTCGCCTAGAACTTAGAACTACTTGCACCTAACTACCCTAAGGACATCACACACATCCATGCCCGAGGCAGGATTCGAACCTGCGACCGTAGCGGTCGCTCGGCTCCAGACTGTAGCGCCTAGAACCGCGCGGCCACTCCGGCCGGCTCAACTCCAAAGTCAACAATCTCCATATCCCTGTACTCGTCTGTTCAAGCGCATTCGGACGCCGTAAAAAAAAGTATATCATCGTATTTTAAGAAATCACACTCGCTTCAATATCTCGATGTATTCTTAACATTCTCTGTGACTCACCAGAATACGTACCCGCAAACCACTGGCGATCGTCAGCAGTACAGGTTCCACAAATGTATGCCCTATTATACCAAATGTAAGCAAACCCGAACTCACATACGGGCCGCACTGGGTGGCCGCGCGGTCTGGGACGCCTTGTCACGGTCCGTGCCGCTGCCCCCGTCGGAGGTTCGAACCCTCCCTCGGACATGGCGGCGTGTATTTTCCACAGTGCAAGTTAGTTTAAGTTAGATTAAGTAGTATGTAGTCTTAGGGACCGATGATCAGTTTGGTCCCATAAGACCTTACCACAAATTTCCAAAGAAACATTTTCTCACGTACTGTCGTCTGTTTATTGTCACGGCTGTCATACGAAGTGCTCAAAACGTTGATAACGAGAATTCCTATAAAATTATTTTCGAGAAACTGCACGTTGAGTTACATCTGGAGTTATTGCCAGCACAGGTCCGTGTTGTAACGCATTTCGTGCCTTTGGCAGTGATGGCTGTTTCCTAATAGAATACTTGTTTTAACTTTTGCCACAGATGAAATCATAGTAGTGTTAAGTTTGGCGAGTGAGCAGACCGATTCGCGTTTTCTGAACTACCGTTCCAGTGCTCTCCAAATGTTCTCTCCAGAGGCTCCGCCGTCAGACGTAGAGAAAGCGGGAGTCACGATGATGAAACATTGGTTGCCTTATGTCCCCCAGTAGCTGCGGCGGCAGCACGTCTGAGGAACTCGAGATGCCCGGGTGTGTTTAGATTCCCGTCAGTAGACCGCAGACCACGATGCGGGTCTCGAAAAACACGCACTCAATGACAATATACCGATGGCGTCGCTTTTGTCGACTTCCTCGAGTCGTATTGAATTTTCAGCTGACGATTACAGCGTGTTGCGAAGATTGACTTGCCCACGCTGTATAAACGATTGTTCTTCCTTAAGGTACGTTCTCCTTGTTGCGACTGTTGCCATTATCGTTCAACAATGATCGTGGAACGATAATCGTAGAACGCTATTGCTCTGAATTGTACTGTGTTCGTTCCACCGTCTGCCGACGCAGTCGTCAAACGACGATCGTTCGTCTCGAATAGTTCCTACGGTCGCTCGCGGTTTCTGTTGTGGAAGGCCACATGCGTCACGGCTCCGTTTGATGTTTTACCGGATTCCTGATACAGGATACTTGTGAAACTGTCGTACGCGCAGATCTCCACTCCATCGCTACCTCGGAGACGCAAGTAGGCCGACTATAACACGACGTTCAAACTCACTTACATCTTCATAAACTGCCATTATAGCAGTAGTAACCTATTTAACAAGTGCGCCAGACACCTGTTGTCTTAGACTCAAGCGCCAAAGTCACTAGTATAGGCATGCGTATTCAAGTACAGAGATATGTAAACGGGCAGAATACGGCGCTGCGGTCGGTAACGCTTATATAAGTAACAAGTGTCTGGCGCATGTATTAGACCGGTTACTGCTGCTACAATTGCAGATTATCAATATTTAAGTGAGTTTGTACGTGGTGTTACAGTCGGCGCACGAGCGATGGGACACAGCATCTCCGAGGTAGTGGTGAAGTGCGGTTTTTCCCGTACGACCATTTCAGGAGTGTACTGTGAATATGAGGACTCCGGTAAAACGTCAGATGTCCGACATCGCTGCGGCCGGAGAAAGATCCTGCAAGAACGGGACCAACGACGACTGAAAAGAATCGTTCAACGTGACAGACGTCTGACTCTTCCGCAAATTGCTGCAGATTTCAATGCTGGGCCAGCAGCGAGTGTCAGTGTGCGAATCATTCAGCGAAACGTCATCGATATGGGCTTCCGGAGCCGAAGGCCCTTGAACTGTTTATGGCTGGAAGCATGTTGCCTGGTCGGATGAGTTTCATTTCAAATTGTATCGAGCAGATGGACGTGTATCGCTGAAACAACCGGTTTTCGGCTGTATAAATTTTTTCCACGCCAGTTTAACCTGAATGTGAAAAGCGCTCAAACTAACCTGTTTCTGAAGTAACCGATTGTCGGTTTATCGTTCCTATTACGTGCTGTAATAAACGTAGAAATCGAACAAACACTGAAAAATATTTCTCTCTTAGTTTCGTGATACATAGAATGGAAACAATTACATAAGCAAACATAATAAAACACCGAGCGTCAACCGTTCGCTGCTTTTCTCGAAAAGTGATGGGTGGTTGAATTCCAAAAGACATCAGTAATAGCCTTAGCTGCGCTAAAGTGCGCGTCATTTACGATGACGGCCGAGTTTAGGTTCGTTCTGCGCATCCGACGTCACGCAACACAGTCAGCCAATGAACAGAGAACGACGTGGCCAGAGTTCGACTGCAGTGCAGTAAAGTATTTGAACAAAAGCAGTGTGTTGATAGCACACTTTCTTTTATAGAAAGTTTGGAAAAAGCATTCTTTATACCAATTGCTTCATATTCTATTAATTAATTAAACCAAACAAGCAATAAGCCTCCTAATTCAGGAGATAGCAAGAACATTCATTCGCAATAAAGAACGGCGGTAATTGTTTATTTCCTATTGTACTTCGATGAAACGTGAGTAATTCATAGTAATACCAACAGTGTTTGTCGGTATTTTGCGTGATTCTTTAAAGTCCTCCAGGAATCCAATTGAACGACAAGCTGTGGTAGTGTGATGGTTAAGGTGTTTAGATTCAAAGCAAAAGGTTCTGAATTCAAACCTTATTCGATGCTTAATATTTTCATTATTTAAAAACAATATCGAAGTGTCTTAATTCATGAATTTTATTCGTTTGAATGTAATTTTTTGAAATATCTAGTGGCAACTAAAATCAACCATATGGAAATTATACGCTGTGGACTTTTACCTCTGCAAACTGTTCAAAATTTCGTGCAATGGTTTACTACATTTAATGCTGCACAATAACTGCGTTAAACATCGAAACAAAATTAAATCATTTATGGGGGGGTAAGGTAATCAGTCAAGATGTGTAAAAATCAAATTTTTGGGCCAAATAGTTTTTGTGAAATCGAATGATAAGTGTGTCAAAGCAGTCGAAACACCATGTGTCTGCACAGGCGAGCAGTGCAGTGATGACAAAATGTGGGGAGCACGTCTCTGCAGCAGCGAAAGGGTTAATGCAGCCGCGGTGGCTTTACTTCATAAACTGCGCGCTCCCCCCTAAACGTAAGTTTGCGAACTACAGGGTGATTCAAAAAGAATACCACAACTTTAGGAATTTAAAACTCTGCAATGACAAAAGGCAGAGCTAAGCACTATCTGTTGGCGAATTAAGGGAACTATAAAGTTTCATTTAGTTGTACATTTGTTCGTTTGAGGCGCTGTCGACTAGGCTTCAGCGTCAGTTGATGCTAAGATAGCGACCGCTCAACAGAAAGCTTTTTGTGTTATTGAGTACGGCAGAAGTGAATCGACGACAGTTGTTCAGCGTGCATTTCGAACGAAGTATGGTGTTAAACCTCCTGATAGGTGGTGTATTAAACGTTGGTATAAACAGTTTACAGAGAATGGGTGTTCGTGCAAAGGGAAAAGTTCTGGACGGCCGAGAACGAGTGATGAAAATGTAGCACGCATCCAGCAAGCATTTGTTCGCAGCCCAGGAAAATCGACTCGCAGAACTAGCAGAGAGCTGCAAATTTCACAATCAACTGTATGGAGAGTCCGACGAAAAAGGTTAGTTATGAAACCTTATCGTCTGAAATTGGTTCAAGCACTGTCTGCAGCTGATAAGATTATAAGAATCGATTTCTGTGATTTTAGCCTTGCTCAAATGGAAACAGATGAATCTTTCGTTTCAAAGATTGTGTTTAGTGATGAAGCAACTTTCCACACTAACGGGAAAGTCAACCGTCACAATGTCTGTATATGGGGCGCTGAGAATCCGCGGGAAACAACTCAGTATGAACGTGAGTTGCCTAAGGTGAACGTTTTCTGTGCCATTTCAGCCAATAAAGTTTTTGGTCCCTTTTTCTTCGAAGGTGCTACTGTAACTGGACTACAGTATCTGGAAATGTTAGAGAATTGGCTGTTCCCTCAGCTCGAACAAGAAGCGCAACAATTCATATTTCAGCAGGATGGAGCGCCACCACATTGGCACTTATGTGTCCGTAACTACCTGAACGTCAACTACCCGAGGCGATGGATCGGCCGCCAGGCAGCCCGTGACAGAGCACTTCATCACTGGCCTCCAAGAAGCCCTGATCTTAGCCCCTGCGACTTTTTCTTATGGGGGTATGTTAAGGATATGGTGTTTCGGTCACCTCTCCCAGCCACCATTGATGATTTGAAACGAGAAATAACAGCAGCTATCCAAACTGTTACGCCTGATACGCTACAGAGAGTGTGGAAAGAATTGGAGTATCGGGTTGATATTGCTCGAGTGTCTGGAGGGGGCCATATTGAACATCTCTGAACTTGTTTTTGACTGAAAAAAACCTTTTTAAATACTCTTTGTAACGATGTATAACAGAAGGTTATATTATGTTTCTTTCATTAAATTCACATTTTTAAAGTTGTGGTATTCTTTTTGAATCACCCTGTATACTATACTATGGCGCTGCTTCTCTTGGCGCGTGCGTCGTTTGCAACTGGCAACGCAGCAATCTCCCGCGTCTGGGCGGGCGTGCGCGAGCCGCCAAGATAAAAGAATTGAACTATAGTAAACATCTTAGCATTTTATCTGCCATCTTGCGCCACCCTAGACAGTCTTCGCAAATACTGGCTAATAAACGTTTTTAAAAGCGGATATTTAATTATTTGTAGCAGAATGCCCATGGTATAGATAGAGCACTTCATTTTAAACCAAATAATATATTAAATTTACATATCACGAATTAACCAAGCTATCACGAACTTAACCTTTTTTCTCTTCTGCATGTTAGACGTCTCCAAAATATCACTACTACGCCAACCAAAATATTATTACAGCAGCAAGGTTGGTGAAAGAGGAGAAGTACTCGGTTTACAAGGCATCAAAGCAATGTCAAGTGCCGTGGCCTACCCCAAAAGACTTTCTTAGCAGGACTGAAGGTGAATGTGTAGGCATACCTAAATTAGGGAAACCTCTGCTTTACCTGTACAAATGGAACAAAGAATATGCAATTACATACTTTCCATGCAGGAAATGACTGTAATTCAGATTCGAAAACTGGGTTATAAGCTAGCTACAGCAACTGGTAGGAAACATCCCTTCAGTGAAGAAGAACAAGCTGCAGGGGACTGGTGGTGGAAAGATTTTAAAACACGTTATGGGCTTCCCTTAAGAGTGCCTGAAAATATAGCTGCTTATAGGTCTTCAGTGGGAAATAACTCAATAATTACTGACTTTTATCAAGAATTAGAAGCATTAGTCACAGATCTAGGAGTTCAAAGTCGCCCAGATCTAGTAAGGAATTGTGATAAGACAGGGCTCTCATATGTGGTGTAAGCATCCAAGATCGTTACAGCAATTGGAAGAAAGTATGTATTGAAACGTCCCCTTTGAACAATTTATACACGACTGTCCTTAAACTGATACACAATATTTTTAGCGCAACGCAATCTGACTTTCAATAATCCCTACAAAAGAATGGCCCTGACTAACATTAACCTATACCTTTCACAAATCACTTACCTCACAAAAATCTTCGTTACTCAAGCTACTGCAATACAGCGAGCGCCACTACTGCCAGCTAAATAAAAGATTCAAACTACTGAAGGTACTAACTACTGATAGGCTTAGTTAGCAAATGAAAGATTTTAATAGAGAACAAACAATGTATTTACCTTAATAGTCATAATATATATAGCAGTTCATGACAAATTTCAAAACTCCGCCATCTCTCTCCCCACATCCACCACTGCTGGCGGCTCACCTCCAACTGCGCAACGCTACGCGCTGTTCACAGCCAGCTGCCTAACGCTACAATGGCGAGTATTACAACAATGCAAAGCAGCCACAGACTGCACACAGCACAACCAGTGATTTTCATACAGAGCTGGCGTTACCAATAAAAAAACCTAAACAGCCTACTTACATAGCCCCCATGCTCCCCACAAAAAATTTTACAAATTGTTTTGGACAGTGGCCAATAATGATTTGATAAAATTTTTTTATAATTACAATAACAAAGATATCAATTGAACACACTTATTGATACAATGTTGGTGGAAAGCTAAACTTTCTCACAGTCCATAAAGACAGTCCTAATCGTTCATCACAGTAAAATAGCAGTGTTTTTCTCAAAGTCTGAGCAGTAAAAGAAAATGCACACGGAAGTAGTGGATTTCCATGCAGTCTTGAAGAAGTAGCGTTGTCCTTCCAACGGAAAGACAGTGCTGACTCTCGACATGCAGACAGGTCATGGGCCACAACAGAGCAAACCCACAACGGAGTCAGTCGAAGTTTTGAACAGTATTGGTGGGTAGGTCATCACAGAGCAGAGCCACTGTAGTCCTGGTAGAGATTACGGTATTGGTGGGCCACCAGAGGTGCAGACCCAGTGCAGTCCTTGTAGAAATGATGGTATTGGTGGGCCATCAAAAATGCAGACCCACTGTAGTCCCTGTAGAGACGGCCAGCAGCCATCTGTTGCGACTGTGCAGGTGCACAATCACCATCGAAGAGTCTTGCAGAGAATACAGCAAGTCCATGAACCACCACTTGTCCACTCACAAAAAAATTTGTTTGACATGTCCTTAGAACCAGCAATGCTGTTATCCAGTCCCTTGCTGAATTATTAACACACGTGCAAACACTATCAGTCCCTACTTCTCACATATTGTCGATATACTACGAGCAACAGAAACGTGTGCAGTGAAATGTAACTTACAAGTTGCTTAATTTGATGAACTGGTGTCAATTACAATTTTATAACATGAGAATACAATAACAAAGGTACAAAATACATCATTAAAGAACATAACAATACAGATAACATTTGTAGTACAGGCTTTACAAAAGAATCCAACTAACATATACATCAGTGTTACAGGAATTATGACATAAGTAAATACATAAAAGATCAGAATAACTTTTGAAACATCAAATTTACACATGATCATTAAAACAAAACAGAATAAATAATGTCTAAGCATATTTACAAGGTAAATAACATATTATTAATGCCAATTATATTTGAGGATAACAGTATTTCTCATCATAGTGAATGTAGCTTAGTATTAGAAAAATTCTACAACATAAGTCTTATCAGATAAACATACAAATACAGGAAAAACATAAATACCCAAGGGTACACAAACATATAGCGGAATAATACAAGGAAAGGACAGGGTTTGTTTTACTGTAGTATTTTGCAAACAAAACTTTGTTTACTTCTCGGATATCTCCCTTCGTTCTTCATTATTTCCAAAAGTCCTATCTATACCTGCTTTCTGTACTTTTCTCGTATAGCCTCTCAGTGCATTTCTTCAAATTCATCGCAACTCATTCTCTTACAGGCTACCCCCTCTTAAGCTAACTCAAATCAACTGAGCTCAGATGCTAAACTAAGGGACGAGGCAATGCAGCAGCACAAAACAATTAACACAAACAGCAATGACAAAAAAATTAAATAGGCAAAGCAATTGCAATATTACAACTAATATAAGGCAATGAGCAGCAAACAACAAAAATAAATCAGTAGTAAAACTGGCTTAAAAGAATAATACAAAGTGAAATTTAGTAGCACTCTGCATGGCAAACAGCAGCAGCATCTAAACATGACAAAGCTCAAGCAGAAAAAATAGTACACTAAAGACAACAATGCAGATAAGGGAAACGTCTATTCACATCTTACTGTCTATGTAATTAAAGTGGTGCACCACAAAAACTTATTCTATGAAATAAATTACCAAGTATTGTAAAGAAAATTATGTATGCAGTTCCTGTGAAGGGAAATGTCTTTTTGTGCTCCCTCATTTTTTGGAAATATATCACAAAACTATTATTTACTGGGTCTGTAGACAGAAAATATTTATATTAGTACATCTATAAAATTTTATTTTAACCAATGCTGCAGTGCAGCTAGAAACTAGATATTAAACAAAATAGGCAAAGCAAGGTGTGAAACATCATTCACTAGCCATATGGCATTTCTTAGTGCAGTAAACAATCTTTCAACTAGAAAGACAATAGATGTGAAATGTTTCTCATCATTTCATTTCAGTAAATATCATAAGTTAAGAGCTCCACAGTGGAATCATATGTTTTCAAGTTCGACCGTGTCGTTTTTGCGATGCTTTCTACAAAGGAACGTCAATAGTGAGGATAATGGCCTCCCTTTTTTTTCTACCTGTGCCGCTGAAAGGCACACGCTAATGGCTTCTTTCCAGGCGACTGTCGCCCAGCTGGGTGCCCACGACGCATTACGTGCAGGTGGTCACTTAACTTTCTTACCGAAATATTTACGACACCAGTTTCCACTACAGTGACAGTCTCATATAAAAAATTTCACAGGCCAAGAATTTGCGTTACAAATGTGTAGAAACAAAATCCTGTAAATATTACGGCATCCAAAACATTTTCGCCAGCATTGTGATACATTCACGCATATACACATATTTCATAACTCTTAAAGTACAATTCTTGGTTGCCAACATCCTTTTCCACAAGTCTGAGTCCCTAACCACTACTCAGTATTCCTTACCTTATTCGTCGACACTTCTTCAATATTTCATCATTATAAATACATAGCATAATCAGATTCCTCATATACGGTAGCATCATCTTACTGATCATAAACATACCTCAGCAGCATAATACACATCGTCGTCGTAAAAATAACATCATAACACCTCAGTCAACTCTCAAAATCGTCGTAGCTTCCTCCAATAATTTCAAAACCTAAAAAAAATTCTCTTCTCATGTCAAAAGTGTCATCTGCCTTAAATGTACTTTAAAATCATGATCCCATACCAAATACATCATTCAAAGCTCTCATAGTATCACAATGGTTCTGAAAAAATATGAAGAGTTCACAAAGTACATACAAAATACAATTTCATAAGTGTGAAGTTATCCAACGGTGTAATTACGTAAACATCTGTCATTGACGTAGTAAAAAAAATGTTTGTCTCTCTCAGTTAAATGATCAGAAAGCTGTGTAATTATGTGTTAGAGAAATATGGTACTGATGTGTAAAGTTGTATAAGCAAATATCATATTAGCTAGGGCTCCTTATGCTTGCCAAACACATGGTACACAAAGTAGGCATGTACCCCCCTGAGATTTATGTAATTATACCCTCAGGTGTTACAGATTACAGCAATGGAATGAAATGTATCACGGAAAACCTTTGTATCATTGTACTCCAAATATCTTCAAAAATAAATATTTTAAGTACAAAATCAATCACTCAAATACGTGTCCTGTAGCGCTAAATGTGCATCTTGTTGCAACATAATCTCTGTGGAAGTGTCGTAGTTATCGTCCTCCGAAAGCTAAGTTCTGCAGAAGTCAATGTACTTACCTCATGATAAACAAAAGTGAAATGCTTTGTGTATAGATATCGTAGTTATTATGCTTATTGTTGTGATGAAGAAAGTACTGTACTGTAACGTATTGTTGTGCTACGGAAAAGGCTGTCTCATTGTAGCTATACCACAAAAGTTACTACTAAAACATGTTTTACTTTACAGAATAAAACAAAAAACTGGGCAGATATAAAACAGAAACACTGCAAAAGCAACATTGTAAATTGTCACTCATTAGTAGCGTCGTGATAAAATCGTGTAGCTGTCACATAAACTAACCACTGTGTCATCTGGTATCTCACTGAAAGTACTTTAAATCCAGAATGTATTTTCAAGTAAACCAAAATGTTGTATTAAAATCTCATTAGCAGTACCAGTATGTGTCCTAAGTATGTAAGCCTGATAGTCGTTACGTAATCGTGCAACTAACAAGCAAGAATGTACAAATACAACACTGTGTCGTCTGTTCACTATAACAATGCATTTGTAATTTCTGTTTAAAAATGTTCCCTAGGTTCTAGACTGGATATTTAACTTCAAACATTGTTGCATGTTAACAGTTTCTTAAGTCTGACAAAGCATACTAGAAATGTGAAGTGAAAAGTTTTATAGCAAGTTAAAAAGCAGATTATCTTTCAATAAACGGTTTTACATGTGAAATGTGGTGTAAACCTTTACTCTTCCTAGTACGCTGAGTTTCAACTTCAACGGAATTATCATGTGGTATACGTCAGATTCTGTAAGGTCCATTGTAAACTAGAAAGAATTTGTGACTCAAGTGTTTCTTCTTATGTGACAATGAATGAGCTTTAATGAGAACTTTCTGACCAATATATAATTTCTTTACATTTGCTTTACCGTGTAGTTTTCTCCTTTTGTCTGCTGCAGATTTTATATTTTTAATAGCCAAATCAATTATGCCTTTGTGTCGAAGTTTACGTGTATTCGGGAAAGGTACAAGCTCCCTGATTCTGTTCGGTGGTTTTTCATTCTTCAGTACAAGAGTAGGTGGTAAAGCAGTGGAGTCATGAGGCATTTCATTCAGCACGTTTTGAAATAAGTGTAAATATCTGTCCCAATGCTGATGCTTTCTGTGACAATAAAGTTCAAAAATGGTTCAAATGGCTCTGAGCACTATGCGACTAAACTTCTGTGGTCATCAGTCGCCTAGAACTTAGAACTAATTAAACCTAACTAACCTAAGGACATCACACACATCCATGCCCAAGGCAGGATTCGAACCTGCGACCGTAGCAGTCGCGCGGTTCTGGACTGCGCGCCTAGAACCGCTAGACCACCGCGGCCGGCGACAATAAAGTCTGCAAAGCTTATTGATTTCTTTCATAATCCGTTCGGAGGGGTTACAATGTGGTGAGTACAACGGAATAAAAACAGGTTTGATTTTATGGTTGCGAAGCATGCGTGACCAAACAGCAGATCTGAATTGCGGTCCGTTATCTGAAATGACTTTACTAACATGTCCAACTTCACGTAAGAAATTTTTAACAAAGGCGTTGGATACGGACCGTCCAGTGGCTTTACGTAACGGAGTGAAAGAAACAAATTTTGAAGTAAGTTCAACAGCGACTAGAACGTACGAAAATCCATTCGATGTTCTGACAAGGGGTCCCAATAGATCAACTGCAGCAAATTCTTTTCATTTAGAAGGAATGATAGGAAACAACGGAGCACGATGTGAGATAGTAGATGGTTTCGCCTTTTGACAAAGTTTACAAATAGACAAGACTCTTCGAATTATCTTTTCCATACTGTTAAAATAACAAGTCGTTCGAAGAATATGATAACATTTTCGTGGACCAAAATGTGTGTAGCTGAAATGAATGTACCAAATGAGCTTATGAACAAAATCGTCTGGAATGCAAAGTACCCATAACTTGTCATCAACAGTGCAGCGTTTGAAGAGTATGTTGTTTCTAACCAGGTAATAATGCCGAATCTGAGTGTGTGTGTTTTCATGCCATTTACTTTTGATGTCTTTCCAAATCGGATCTTTATCTTGTTCATGAGCAATGTCCTTTAAAGATGTGGTGATGAAGTTTTCAAAGGCGACTTTCTGAATGTAAAGAATACTGAAATTTTTCTCGAGGTTGCCTTCTGTGTTACTTTTCTCAAGCCCAGCCGGTGCGCGTGACAGTGCGTCCGCAACAATGCTCTCCTTGCCGGGAATGTAGACTATTGTGAAGCGGAATTCTTGCAGAAACAATGCCCAACGTTTTAACCTGTCATGATTTAATTTTGAAGACATAAGAAATTGTAATGCACGATGATCACTGTATACTTTTACGTGCTTACCAGAAAGAAAGAAACGGAATTTGTTAAATGCCCAAACGATAGCTAAAGCTTCTAATTCAGTAATGGAATAATTTTTTTCAGATTTTGTTAGCACTCGGCTAGCAAAAGCAATGGTTTTCTGAACAGTAGTGTCATTTTCTGTGGCTTCTTGAAATAAATGGGCACCAAGACCGACTTTAGAAGAATCTGTGCTAAGGCAGAAATCTTGTGACATCTGGATGAGCTAGTATTGGCGCGTTAAGTAGCGATTCTTTCAAAGAATTGAATTCCAACTGTGCTTGTTCGGCCCAGTTCCAAATAGTATTTTTTCCAGTGAGAGAACAAAGTTTTGGTGTATCAAGAATTTGCATATTCAGAAAACGACGGTAAAAATTTACGAGACCTAGAACACTGCGGACTTGTTTTTTTGTGGATGGAACTGGAATGGCTCTGATTGCTTCTAACTTTTCAGGATCCGGCTGAATGCGTTCAGAAGAAATAATATGTCCCATAAACCTCACCTTTGACCTACCGAATTCCGACTTTTCCAAGTTAACTGTAATTCCAGATTCTGCAAAAATACGTAACAAATTGTTGAGGATGCGATTATGTTGTTCCCATGAGGCTTCTGCTATCAGAATATCGTCCATATATAAGGTGATGTGACTTTTTAAGAACTCAGGTAATAAGGAATTTAGCCCGCGAATAAATGCTGCCGAAGAAATGTTCAAACCAAAAGGAAGTTTCCGAAACTGATAACAAACGCTGAAACAAAGGAAAGCTGTGTATTTTCTACATTCTGTATGAAGTTCGATCTGATAAAAGCTGGATCTGAGATCAATGGAAGACAACACTTTTACACCATTAAAATTTTGAAGAAGTTCTTCCAACGTTTGCGGCCTGTCTGTTTCAGGAATGATGATAGTATTGATTTGTCTCGAATCTAAGACAAGCCTGATCGATCCATTTTTTTTTCTCAACAACATGTAATGGATTCTTGTATGAGCTTACTGCAGGCTCAATAATGCCCTCGTCAAGCATAGATTGTACTTCTGTTCTAACACAGTCCCTATAATGCGCCGGAATTACGTATGGTCTAACACAAAATTTAGTATGCTCACGAACACGAAATTGGTATTGAAATCCCTGTTTTGTGAGTAAAAACTGTGGAATGTGCTTGTAAAATCTCAAAAAGGTCTTGCCTATCATTGTCATTACAATTCTCAATTGTTTTAATTTTATTCTGAATTAACTCATTAGTATCAAATGCGCCGTCGATATCACCCCTTTCAGTACTTGCAGAGTGATTGTTAGTGTCAAGTTCTGTCGAAAATTCCGAACTGTTGTCTAACAGGAGGTAAAGCCGATTAATTTCTTCGTCATGGTTTGAGAGCCAATCTTCAAATTTCAAAGCTACTGACTTACCTTCTTTTTCTAAACTTATTTCAGCACCGTGAAATCTTACGATTGCTTTGTATTCATTCAAAAAGTCTACTCCCAGTATAATTTCCGTCGACAATAATGGAACAATAAGAAAGTTCATAGAGAAGCTGTAGCTTTGACAAAAGAATTCTAAGTTGGTTTGTTGGCGTACATCTACACTTTTTCCAAAGATTGCACCTTGTAATTTAATCTTACGTAACGGAAGTGTGGGGCAATCGTTCGATTTGTTGCCCTTGCTAAAAGCTGTTTCACTGATTACTGAAATGGGACTGCCAGAGTCAAGTACTGCCGTAAATTTTACGTCATTTACTGTAATGTGAATCACAGGATATGCAATGTTGTTATGTTTTATGTCGTGTTCTTGGAGTAAGATGTCCCTAATGTCTTCCATTTTTACGTAATTACTAGCTACGGCAGCTGCGTCGTTAGTTTCATACGTACGTTTTGTGGCTGCCAGCGGTATGAGTCATTGCCTATTGTCTCTTTGTTGGCGCGCGTCGTTATTGGGGTTTGGGGACCTAACTTCTACAAATTCAGCTTGTCGAGAGGGCCCTGCCCTGTTTAAATCCCGCCAGTTCTGATGCAATTCAGATCTGTCGTTACGATCATATCGTCTATTGTCATGTCGGTAGTTCCTGTGGTTTCTTTCTTGTCGGTTAAGTGGTGGAGAATTTCTCCCTGAATCGTAACTGCGCGCTGGACCGTTGCGTCTAAGGTTATTCTGTCTCTCGTAATAATAATTGTTTTGGTTCCCAAATTGTCTGTTTCTCTGATTGTCTCTGTGATAGTCATTACTGCAGAGAGGTGATCTTTCCCTGTAATTATTACTACTCTGCCAACGGTTGTTATATGGGTGGTGTCTGTTTTGGTCACGATTTATGTTGTGAGAATAGCCTTGTCGCATCCAGTTATTATTTCTTTCATCTCGGAAATGTGACAGATGTGACCTGTAATTGTTGTGCTCCTGTTTTCGCGTTCCGCAACTGTCAGTGTCAATTTCCAGTTCTTGTAAGAGCCCCTGAAAAGCTTCAATGTCGTCTTTGCAACGTCCTGCCAAAATAATATGTCGTAAATGTTCAGGTAATTTGATTAAGCAAATGCGGATGAGTTCTGAGGGGCTGTATGGGTTTGACAGGTACTGATTCTTGTGCAACATGTCTTCAAAATATTTGACAAGACTGGAAAATTCAGATTGTTCAAAGTGTATCATCATCATGATGCTATGTTTTCTCGGTCTTGTGTAGCTTGAGACCAATACGATGAGGAACGCATGGTAAAATTCTCGCTCACTGTGACAATCGTGAATGACCGATCGCATTCTTTCAGTTGGTTCATTCTCTAAATAGCCACACATAAATTCTAATCTGTGCTCTAATGACCAGTTGGGAGGAAAACAATAAGAGAATTGATGGAGCCACGCTTGTGGATGAATGTCGTTGCCAGAATTCTTAAATGTTTTAAATTTACGTGTAGTAATGAACAGCTTATAGTCAAAATCATCATGTCGGCGAGTCGCATATCGGTCATTGTTACGTCGTTTCGGCGGTTCCATTTCAATATTCGGTGCACCTTGCCAATTTCTTTCATAATTTCCGAAATGCGCTGTGTTATTATTTTGTGGCTGTTCCGTATTTCTATGTCCCTCTTCCCGTATTGGGGCGCGAGTGTCCTCTGAAATACGTAATTCTTGTACTACCTGTGTCAGCTGATCTTGTACTGCCCGGATTTCTCTTTGGTGTTGCGTATTAATTTGATTCTCATTTTGATTGAATTTCTTAATTTGTTCATACTCTTCTGTGTCAGTGATGGCTACAGGTCTTGTGTCATTCAGATCATCATCTACTTTTGTAGATAAGTTAGTGAACTGATCTGAAAGTTCGCCTACTTTATCCGTTAGTGAAATTATTTCCTCTGTGTGTTTTTCTGAACCAAGTTTCAGAGTGTCCATTTGCGTTGAAATCGTATCTACTGTGTCCTTTAAGTTTTCCTGAGTTTTTGCAAGTTGCATAACCGAATCAGTAGATGCAACTTTAGCTGGCAGGGTGTCGTGATTTTCATGCACAATAGTTTGCAGTTCTTTTATGGCTGCTTCATGATTCTGTAATGCATTTTCATGACGCGAAAAAACAGGTTGGAAATGCTCCCAAATTTGTGTTTTTACGTCATTACAGACCTTTTGACATTTCGATTCGATTTTATGTTACTCAGTAGTTAAATCTTCACGTGTTTGTTCAAGTGTGGTGTCTAACTTTTGAAGATTTTGTTCCATTGTGTCTAACTTTTGAAGCTTTTGCTGTGTTTGTCTCTGATTTTGTTCCATTGTGTCCAACTGTTGCTGTGTTTGTCTCTGGTGTTGTTCCATTGTGTCTAACTTTTGAAGATTTTGTTCCATTGTGTCTAACTTTTTAAGATTTTGTCCCTTTTGTTGCATTAACTGTAATAACAATGCACTGGTGTCTGAAACATGTTCCTCAGTGCTTTTCGGCAGCGAATTTGCACCGGCAACATTCACATTTTGACAAGTGGAAAATGAGTCTTGACTCATTTGAGAAAACGGTGAGAACCCAAAACCTGAGTCTACAATATTTGCAAAATTGTGTCCTGTCATTCCCGATTCCTGAGGCGAGCTGTTGCCGACCGATCGATCGATAATGCTTCCCTCTTCACTAATTGTTTCACTGTCCACGCCATTGTTTGACGCCCGCTCCATTTCCCTATGCACAGTTACCAAATTACTACTTTGAATGTCTGTTAATTCATTACACAGTGGTGCTGATAAGCTACGCTCGTCGTCACTATTATTTCTCAGTTTACTTTGTAGCCTAGTGTTACGTTTTTCACACGCCATTATTGTGACAATATTTCACACGATAACACAGAAAAGCACAATTTGAAGAGCAAAAACAAGAGAACACATTAACATAGCACTGAAAATAATATCTAGTTAATTGCAGCTGCGAAATACTTGGTGCAAATCTACATGCATGCCACAACTGTTTTACTGTACAACAATGAAAAACTACAACTACAAAGGAGATTTTCTCTACAATTACGCGCTAGCAATAAACAAAATCTACACTAATTACACAAACTACAAGAAAAAAATCAGAAGATTCCAGTGAGGTATCCTCGGCTAAGGGTCGACATATGAAACGTCCCCTTTAAACAGTAATACATGACTGTGCTTAAACTGACACACAATATTTTGTTAGCGCAACGCAATCTGACTTTCAATAATCCCTGCAAAAGAATGGCCCTGACTAACATTAACCTATACCTTTCACAAATCACTTACTTCACAAAAATCTTCGTTACTCAAGCTACTGCAATACAGCGAGCGCCACTACTGCCAGCTAAATAAAAGATTCAAACTACTGAAGGTACTAACTACTGATAGGCTTAGTTAGCAAATGAAAGATTTTAATAGAGAACAAACAATGTATGTACCTTAATAGTCATAATATATATAGCAGTTCATGACAAATTTCAAAACTCCGCCATCTCTCTCCCCACATCCACCACTGCTGGCAGCTCACCTTCAACTGCGCAACGCTATGCGCTGTTCACAGCCAGCTGCCTAACACTACAATGGCGAGTATTACAACAATGCAAAGCAGCCACAGACTGCACACAGCACAGCCAGTGATTTTCATACAGAGGTGGCGTTACCAATAAAAAAACCTAAACAGCCTACTTACAGTATATAGCAGAACTTTTGCTGATCGAGGTGAAAATCACACAGTTCTTGCCTGTGTCAATGCTAGTGGTCACTGGATACCACCTATGCTAATATTTACGGGTGTTCGAATGTTAGAAAATCTTCTGAAAGACGCAATTCCTGGCACCATTTATCACCAAAAGGGAGGATAAATGGAGAACTTTTTCTGGAATGGACCAATCATTTCATACAATGTATACCTCCTGCAAGACCTATAATTTTAGTAATGGATTCCCATGGATCCCATATTTCAGCAGTAGCCCAAACACTTTTAAGTCTAAACTGAAGAGTTTCCTCATGGCTCACTCGTTCTATTCTGTCAAGGAGCTCCTGGAAGAGCTGAAAAATTAAGCAAATTCTAGTGTTACATTGTTGATTTTCTTTATTTAAACTTACGACTTGTCGCCTGAAAATGTTTCTTATATTCCATTTTATCTGTTTGTACTATCGTGTTATAATTTCATGTATTGACTCGTTCCATGACCATGGAGACTTCTCTTTAGTTTGGTCCCACGGAAAAATAAAAAAAATTAAAATAAATAAATAGCTACATGGTCAATAATCCAGGTCTCAGACCCAACAGATCTGATTTCCACAAATTGTTGAAACCTGCTTACTACAGTGCTTTCAGTCCTGAGATCATCATATCAGCTTTTAGGAAGACTGGGATATATCCATTTAACCCTGCCGCTGAGACTGATGAGGCAATAGCAACATCAAAGCTGACAGACAAACCTGCAGAAGACAATCTGGAGCCAGCATTAGATGATCCAGAAAGTCATTCAGAGGTGAATGACTTTCGTGCTCTGCCTGTCTTAACAGATGATGGGAACAAATGCAAGCGGAGGAGAAAGACAGATAGCAAGGTAAAATGTCCGACTCCAATTCAAGCAGCAGCTTCCAAAAGAACCAGAGGTCGGCCCATGCATTTTCTAAAATATTATCCTATGTGCTTCATTAGCAGAGTTGACAGTTGTTCCTTTGAGTTGTTGTTTATTTATTTTAATGAAATTTATTGATTTATAGGTAGGCCACGAAAGGAAGATACAATAAATCTACAACCCAGCACATCTGGAGTGACAAAGAAGAGGACAGAAGATACCAATAAATGTGGATCCTGGGGCCACAGTTATTTAGAAGACATGAGGAAAAAATCAGGGCACTATGGATACAGTGTAGTTTGTGTTGAATGTGGTACCATTCGAAGTGTCAACTTACTTTTGAAGAGAGTGAGGGCGTTTTTATGTGCAACAAGTGTCAAAACCTTTCTGGTGGAGACTATAATGAGGCTTTCATTTAATCAGTAAATTCAGTGCAGTGTTTTTGCTCATTACTTCGTCAGTACTTTATCATTATCATCATAAATAAGCCTCAGTGTCGTAAAATGACAGAATAATATCTTTTATAGAAATACAATGCTTTCATTATTTAATTAATGCATTATCACGAAATTACCCAAGTAATGTCAGGAACTTACTAAGGGTGTCACGAAATAACCTACAAAATTATTAGTTCATGAAATCATAAGGGAGAGAATGTAGAATCAATCATAACATTGTGCATACTGAGTAATGCATTAAAGGACAGGCTCACATATATAATTCAGCAGGCTTTTAAAATATTTTTTATGTATTTTAAATTAAGTTAATACAGAAATACTCACGAAATTGCTAAAGTTTACACTACTTATAGCTACTGTACTGGTCTTTTTTGGGGCAGGCTGTCGTTAGTTGTGCACAACTTATCATTACTCCTTACTGTCGTTTTATGCCAGTAGGACAGTGATTCTGTTGATATGAAGTGGTTTGCAAAGGTGGTGCACAGTGTGTACTTCGACTTGTAAGTGCTGTAGGTTATCACAGTATCTTACGCTACACCTTATATTTGTGTTTTACTCGTGTGGTCCGTGACACTCATTGAAGGTTAATTGACGCCCGTCGGCACAACTTTAAAGAAACACAGCGAAACAGAGTGTTTACAACTCGCTTTTATCTCGAGTATTAACGGAACGTTTCTCCCGTCATCTCATATATTCGTACAACTTGTCTGGTTATTCCGACAACAGCGTGTATAGTACTGCCGGCCGGAGTGGCCGAGCGGTTCTAGGCGCTACAGTCTGGAACCGCGCGACCGCTACGGTCGCAGGTTCGAATCCTGCCTCAGGCATGGATATGTGTGATGTCCTTAGGTTAGTTAGGTTTAAGTAATTTTAAGTTCTAGGGGACTCATGACTTCAGAAGTTAAGTCCCATAGTGCTCAGAGCCATTTGAACCATTTGAACCATACAAAGAATTGCATCATCTGCAAAATGTTTGAGGTTACTATTAATACTGTCTGCATGGTCATTAATGGGACATCACGAACACGAACAGCTAAGATCTCAACACAGTTCCCTAAGGCAAGAAGTTACTTCTACATCCGCCGATGAATCTCCAATGCGTGACAGCTTTCTTCTTCTTCCCTACCAAAAAATGCTCGATCCAGTCACAAATTTCGCTCGATACACCATACAATTGTACTTTTAATAATAAGAGATGATGTGGTACTGATTCAAACGACTTTCGGACATCGAGAAGTACTGGGACTACCTGACTGCCTCCATTCGTGGCTTTTAGTATGCCGTGAGAGAAATAAGTGAGTTGGGTTTCACGAGATTGACGTTTCCGAAATGCGTGCTACTTGACATAGAGGACCTCATTCCGTTCGAGGCACCTCACTATGTTTTAACTGAGATTATCTGCTAAAATTGCACAACAAATCGATGTGGAGGATAGTTGGCGGCAGTTTTATGAATCGCTTCTGCTGCCCACCTTACCTGCGCTCTCTTCCGACAACAGGGGACGGTTTTCTGTTTGAGCCATTACAATTAACAGATTACACCTTATAAAAGAAAATATTATGAAATGCGTCAATGCATAGCAGACGTGACAGAAAAGTTGATAGCGACCCGCTAAAACGTCCAGGTGTAGACTTTTCGCTCATTTTTCTCGACAATAATAGTAAGCAGTGCACACAACACCGCACGTTAATCAACAGTGTCTACTTTATTGCTACAAGACTGTTGCATATTTAAAATTGAGAGCGAGTCTAAACGTTCCGTAGTGGTCCCACGTCATCCGAATTTGATCCATCATGAGACGAACACTTTAAATTTTGCGATTAAAGTGATTTTCATTTTCTGTTTAAAAAAGTGATGTGGCGACAACCGCTGGACAAACTTTCCTCACCCTACTGTACGACAAATCGCAGAAAAAACGTCGCGTTCTGGACAGGTCTCTAGTGCGGTGCATTAATTAAACTGCATATTTTCGTAGTATGCAGGTATAGGTCCACCAAATAAGGTACTTTAGCTTTGCAAACACGTAAACAAACGTGGCGGGACGTCGCTTTGCTTCTTTCAGCCACCCGCGGTTTTGCCACACATCAGGCCGTCACCAGAGACTTCATTTGACAGAACAGTGAAAATAATGCCGCACGAAAACTGCGGTGAGCGTCCTCGGTGCTGTGTCGTACCGCCAGAAGCACGTCCGTGTGGCGTCACGTGTGCCGTGCCGTGACCGGCCGACAGGAGAACAGGAAGCGGCTGCCGTGTCGATTTAACATCCGCGCACTTATTTGTCAGTCGTGAACCAACGAGTCTGCTAATTTAATCTCACTTTTGGAGCAGACGCTGTTTGTCTATGCTCCAAATGCAGGTAAAACATTTCTAACATACTCTGGCACTGTCTTTAAAGAAGAACAAAACAAGATGCTGGTCCAGAGGTGATTTAGAATGAGAAATACACGAGCTGTAACCTGTTAAAGGGAAATGTTACACTCGGAACGTGACGCCAACGTCAGCTTTCTGCGAATGGACAGGGAAACTTCGAATAACTTGTTTGGAGCACCTTCCCGCTCACACTGAAAAAGAAGACACAAGTATGGGAAAATTTATTCTCTTCTACTTGGTATTCTATGACAGATTATTAAGGTACCACAATGTGGGAACATTAAGCCTACATCGCCCCTGGAATAATTTCGACTTTTTATTTTACTGCGTGTTGTGCGTAGAATGCTGATTTTCTTCTTAACCTTATCCTGCGTGAACTATGGCTGGGAAAGATGCGACACGCCTACTATTTTGGTAACTGCCAGTGCTATTTTACTTTCTTGCTTGATCGTAGCTTGCACGGGTTGTGGTGACTCACGATACACTCATTGTAACAAAAGTATTTCACTAAGCATGTGCGGCAAAACACCAGCACACAAGTGAGCCATGTTTTCAAATTTTCCATCAATCAAAATTTCGCTCAAACACGTCAAACACGACCCGTGTCAAACAATACCCTACACGTTCAAATATTTGGCACGCAGAGTAAAATTTGGTGCCACTATTTGATTGCGTAGCGGGCCTTTAGGTGTTTTGAAGGATGAATTGCGTATCTGATAGTCTCAGCAGTTATACGTACGCCATACGAAAATGTGCAGCGTAACTGACGGGCAGAATTAGAGATCTCCCCAAAGTGTACAGATTTGGCCACGATTTGCTGTGTAAAAGTTTCGGGAATATAACTTCAGTAGATTACCCGTGTTGCAAGTAAAACGGTTTTAAGATGGGTCCATTATTACGGGGAAAGGAATTTTTAATTATGAAACTAGCAAACTTTCAAAACTATGGAGAGAAGCACTACCGCAGAAGAGGTGAAGGGAAGGCCAGAAGAGATAGACGGCGGGGGGGGGGGGGGGGAGGGGGGGAGGGGGGGAGGGTGTGGGCAAAATCCCCGGGCATCAGGCGTCATGGGAGGCCCCACGTCTCTCAAGGCTCCGGCGGCCCTAGAATACAAAGCTGGCAAATATGAGGTTGCTTTTGTAAAATAATTTCTTCATCCTGCACCAGCGTGGCCCATCCGGCTCTTTCTTGTCACTTTTACCATTCTTACAGGTGAATTGCACGCAATTCTATTTCTTGCTTGACTTGAAAGCACGACTTTGTCTTTAGACACTGTACATTGAAACCGCATTACTTGCGATGGAATCTGAAGTGTGCTTCCTTTAAATGCTGTCGGAAAAACTGCCAAAGCATTTGCGTAACAAATGTACACAGCAACAGCTGTAGAATGTCGCTATGATCTGTTACGATTGCCAGCAACATTAAAATCTAAGGTAATCTGATTGTATCACAAGGTGATTTTACACGAAATATACAGAAAATATTTTCATTCGAGAGTGGACACAAAATAAAGTACAGTAAAATTTGATCAATGCAGAACGTGTATAAGTCGGAAATCTGCCCAAACCGTAGAAGTATTTCAGTCCCTATACATTCAATACACTTTTACAAGCTAACTTTTTTTTTAAATATATACAGCGGAACGTGTCTAAAACGGATCGCAAATTCTACGACTATATTAAGAATTTACTGTGTAATGCCGAAAGTTAATTTTGACACAAAGACAATACATGCCTGACTGTCTGCTGAGCGGCGCAAAACGAGAAAAGAGCATATGTGCTGCGGGTGTGGACACCAGACTGCACCGCTCTGTGCAACAACGAACAGGTTAGCGAGTAGTGCCGGTGCATCAGAGGAAATGGTTCGTTCGTGAGCGCTCGGTTTGGCGGGGTCTCTGGTTTTCCATTATTATTGACGCATGGGGGGAGGAGGTGGGGGGGGGGGGGGCGCACGCTGGAACACTGTGGCGCAACTGTGGACGCTGCTGCAGTCGGTGCAGTGAAAGAGACGAGTGTTGTTCCGATGACGCACTAACAGCGTTATTTTCTGTCCGTTTCATTTGACTAGTAGCGCCGTAAGTGATAAAATGATTCGAAGGAAAAGTACAAGTCGTAAACACTTACACTTAATGAAAACATTTAGATAATCGAGGCGAGTGAGAAAGACCAACTCTCAGTACACGAAATAATGCTGCGTTTCAAATGCGGTAAAATACAAATTTACGATGCTTTAAGAAAGAAGAAGAAGATACTGGATGAATGGATGATTGGGATGGGGCAAATGAAAAGAAAGGCGAAGAAGACGGGAGATGAAGAAACTAACGGAATAATGTGAGAATGGTTCGTAAGTGCGTGGGAAAGTAACTTACCTTTTTCTGGACCCACGTTGCATGGTGAGCCAAAGAGCTTGGAAACACCGGGTTTATGCATACACGGGAAGGCTGTACAGTTCCAGAGCTAGGCACAACATCGTGTGGAATGAAGTGTGTGGGGAAGCTAAGGATGTGCAGCGAAGTGTAGCAACAGAACGGAAGACAATATTGTGCGACCTAATTGCGGATTATGATCCGAAAGACGTGTTCGGAGCCGATAAAACGGGTCTGTTTCGTTGCGCACTGCCTTCAAAATCTCTAGCAATTCGAGGTGAAAAGTGCACCGGTGGAAAAATGTCCCAGGAAAGACTCACTGTACTACTGTGTGGAAATATATTACGTGTAAAACAGACGCCAAAGGTGACTGTATAGGCGGCAAAACTGCGTTGTTTCGAAACTATAGGCCCCAGTAGCCTTCTAGTCACAGGGCAAAGCAATATAAAGGCATGGATAATGTGCGGTCTTACGGAAGAATGGCTGAGATCTTCAACGCCATAATGAAAACAGGAAATTGCCAAGTTTTCCTTTTCCCAGACAATGCAACCTGCCACGAGAAAGTCAAGTAAGTTGTCAAACGTGAAACTGGCTCGGTTCCCGCCACAAACAGTGGACCAGGGGGTTATTTACATATACCAGTCCCGTTAGGTGCGATTGTAGATGCAATCTCGTATTCTTTGTGCTGAAGAAGCAGAAAGTGCATTTGCTCTGGCAGGGCCAGTATCTGTCCTGGATGGAGTAAATTGGATTGGCTTGGCAGTAAGGGAAATGAAGTCCAAAACTGTTACCAAGTGCTTCAGGAAAGCGGGGTTTCGAGCTCAAGAACAAGACGCATTTATGGCCATCGAAACTCGAGGAAATGCAGCATTAATTGGTTAATTTATTAAAATGCGAAACATTTCTTGTAGTGCAGATGACAACATTCGAAATTATGACTTTCTGTCAACTCACTCCACTTTGGGATGTCAGCAACAAATTTAACAGGAATCCGAAACACAGAAGATGATCTGCACGAAGAAAAGGAGCAAAATTATGTCCCTAGAAAAATTAATTTCCCGAAGAAGTTATTGCAGGCGTAAACGATCTTATGCAAGTCACAGTACACACAAATACTCCCACGCTGTTGGAACTATAGTACAGTGCAAAACATTGCGTAGAGTAAACGATTTTGAAAAGGAAATTCGTACAATTTCCCTCCTTAATATGTGACAAATAAGTGAATTGTAAAGGAAATAAACATAGGAATACTGTGTATTAGATACAACAATACACGAATTTAAAGTCGGAGTAAAAATACCAAAATGCCGTATAATTTATCAATTAATGTAATAGTCTACTGTTCTATTGTACAATATACAGTAAACAAACATCTATTGTGCACGTACTGCGTAAATACGTTCATAAATTTATACCTTTGTGCATGATACGTGACAAATTTTATGTAGCCTAGTGAGTTTTGTGTAATCCGGAAAGTTGCCCAATTTGGAAAATTATTTTAGTCCCACGTGATTCTGTTTTGAGCGATTTTTACTGTATATCCGTTGTCCTGGAAGGACCCTAAAATTGAAGAAATGAAATGAAATAAAAGAGGTACAGTGACCAAGCTAATGGTAGGAAGTAAAGAGGTAATGTTCTTCTTTTGTTCGTTTGCAGAAGAGCCATCTTACCATCTTACATGGGAAGCTTTGCGTTACTTGATGTGAAATTATTTCTTGGTCAAAGAAGTTTGGCTTTCAGAGATTAATCTCAGAAAATTGGAGGTCCACATAATGGAAATTTCCTCGGAATATCAGTGTTCTTGAGTCACTACGATTCACTTATCGCATATATGTACAGTACTTAATAATCACTTTCTGAATATAGCAGGTGAACTAAATAGAAACCTAGTCCCAACAGGGAATCATATAGCGCTCTTAGAAAAAAGTGTTCCGAGACTGTTACCTGAAATGCTCCTCCATGATACTGACAAGAGGGAGATTGAGTTAATAATTAAATCACTAAAGACCAAGAACTCTCATGGATATGACGGGGTATCTAGCAGAATACTGAAGTATTGTTCCATGTATGTTAGCTCAGTACTTAGCCATATCTGTAACTTTTCCTTTAGGAGTGGTCGGTTTCCTGACCGATTAAAGTACTCAGTAGTGAAGCCACTTTATAAAAAGGGAGACAGGGATAATGTTGATAATTATAGACCTATTTCTATGCCATCGGTGTTTGCTAAAGTTATCGAGAGGGTTGTATATACAAGGTTACTGCAGCATTTAAATTCACATAATTTGCTGTCAAATGTACAGTTTGGTTTTAGAAATGGCTTAACAACTGAAAATGCTATAGTCTCTTTTCTCTGTGAGGTTTTGGACGGATTAAATAAAAGGTTGCGAACGTTAGGTGTTTTCTTTGATTTAACGAAGGCTTTTGACTGTGTTGACCACAAAATATTACTGCAGAAGTTGGAACATTATGGAGTAAGGGGAGTAGCTTACAATTGGTTCGCCTCCTACTTTAAGAACAGAAAGCAGAAGGTAATCCTCCGCAATATTGAGAGTGGTAATGATGTTCAGTCCCAATGGGGCACTGTTAAATGGAGCGTTCCCCAAGGGTCGGTGCTGGGGCCACTGCTGTTCCTTATTTATGTAAATGATATGCCTTCCAGTATTACAGGTGATTCAAAAATATTTCTGTTTGCTGATGACACCACCTTGGTAGTGAAGGATCTTGTGTGTAATATTGAAACATTATCAAATAATGTAGTTCATGATATAAGTTCGTGGCTTGTGGAAAATAATTTGATGCTAAATCACAGTAAGACTCAGTTTTTACAGTTTCTAACCCACAATTCAACAAGAACTGACATTTTAATCAGACAGAATGGGCATGTTATAAGCGAGACGGAACAGTTCAAGTTCCTAGGTGTACGGATAGATAGTAAGCTGTTGTGGAAAGCCCATGTTCAGGATCTTGTTCAGAAACTAAATGCCGCTTTATTTACCATTAGAACAGTATCTGAAATAAGTGACATTTCAACACGAAAAGTAGTATACTTCGCATATTTTCATACGCTTATGTCATATGGTATTATTTTTTGGGGTAATTCTTGTGATTCAAAAAGGGTATTTTTGGCTCAAAAACGGGCTGTACGAGCTATGTATGGTGTAAGTTCGAAAACCTCTTGTCGACCCCTATTCAATAGTCTGGGAATTTTGACATTGCCCTCACAGTATGTATTTTCTTTAATGTCGTTTGTTGTTAGCAATATTAGCTTATTCCCAAGAGTTAGCAGCTTTCACTCAGTTAATACTAGGCAGAAATCAAATCTGCATGTAGAATGCACTTCCTTGACTCTTGTGCAGAAAGGAGTGCAGTATTCTGCTGCATCCATTTTCAATAAGCTACCACAAGAACTCAAAAATCTTAGCAGTAGCCCAAACACTTTTAAGTCTAAACTGAAGAGTTTCCTCATGGCTCACTCCTTCTATTCTGTCGAGGAGCTCCTGGAAGAGATAAAAAATTAAGCAAATTCCAGTGTTACATTCTTGATTTTCTTTATTTAAACTAACGACTTGTCACCTGAATATGTTTCTTATATTCTGTTTCTATAATCGTGTTATAATTTCATGTATTGACTCGTTCCATGACCATGGAGACTTCTCCTAAATGTGGTCCCACGGAACAATAAATAAATAAATAAATAAAAAATACATTACCAGGTCAGAGACGCACAAGAGCTGGAAAGCGCTACAAGTGCGTTATCTGTCAAATGATACTCAAAATGAATTTATTTCCAGTTGTGCCCCTCTCACGAAGTACATACGTTTCTCGGAGTGGTTCAGCTTCTAGACGAGCTGTTCAGTTGCTGTCCACAACGATGGGACACTCTGGAACAGAGTGCTGGGACTTGTCCGTACTCCACGCCTGGCGTGCTCGGCTTGAAGCTGTGGCGCCGGCTGCAGCCGACGTGGCTGAGGCTGCCGTTGCTGCTGGAACCCCGGAAAGTCGAGTTGAATCTGTCAGCTGAAACACAGTCTGTGGCAGAGGGTTCTTTAGGTTACGGAAGATCTCTCAAGTGATTAATCGTGACATCGAGTTGGCTACAGACTCAAATTACTACGAGCTCGAAATACTACCACGGGCATTGAGACACGACGCCTTGACTGCTTATTACGTAACCTTTAATTGGGGCACCATTCTTCCCGAATCTAAAGTTGTTGCCAGCGCAATTAATACCGGTCCTAAATTTTCTGAGGTACACACTAAGAACAGAAACTCATCTCGTGATGAAGCCAGGTACGAAGTGAAATTCAGAAGATTTATTCACGATAAAAGGTTTTTATACCATAATTGACAGTCTAGTATATAACTTGAAAACCCAATGTGAAACAGTGAAGATTACAGATGAAGCATTTGGGTTTTTATAGAAATACACAAAGGTGAGTGACGATCAGTTCACCGAGGCGTGCAAGTTATTTATCAATGAATACCATAACGATATCAGGACAGATGTAAAGGAAGAAGTTAAATATTTGAAAACTATCAGAGTGCCAACTGCTTATACTTCCTTTGAAACAATTAGACCTCTCGAATAAGTTGCACGAGCTTAAAATTCCAAGTTCATTTCCGAATGTGTGCATAGCTATGCGCATCTCGTACCCTCTTCCATGGCTGTAGCTGAAGCATTAAGGTCTGTGAGCACTCTGGCTCGTGTTTAAGACTGTGTCAGACCCACCACACACCAGCAACGTCTCTCAGGTCTGGGGACCTCGCCAACTGAGCATACTTTGGCAAGGCCGCTAGACTTTGATAGGGTGATTCAAATACACTCCTGGAAATTGAAATAAGAACACCGTGAATTCATTGTCCCAGGAAGGGGAAACTTTATTGACACATTCCTGGGATCAGATACATCACATGATCACACTGACAGAACCACAGGCACATAGACACAGGCAACAGAGCATGCACAATGTCGGCACTAGTACAGTGTATATCCACCTTTCGCAGCAATGCACGCTGCTATTCTCCCATGGAGACGATCGTAGAGATGCTGGATGTAGTCCTGTGGAACGGCTTGCCATGCCATTTCCACCTGGCGCCTCAGTTGGACCAGCGTTCGTGCTGGACGTGCAGACCGCGTGAGACGACGCTTCATCCAGTCCCAAACATGTTCAATGGGGGACAAATCCGGAGATCTTGCTGGCCAGGGTAGTTGACTTACACCTTCTATAGCACGTTGGGTGGCACGGGATACATGCGGACGTGCATTGTTCTGTTGGAACAGCAAGTTCCCTTGCCGGTCTAGGAATGGTAGAACGATGGGTTCGATGACGGTTTGGATGTACCGTGCACTATTCAGTGTCCCCTCGACGATCACCAGTGGTGTACGGCCAGTGTAGGAGATCGCTCCCTACACCATGATGCCGGGTGTTGGCCCTGTGTGCCTCGGTCGTATGCAGTCCTGATTGTGGCGCTCACCTGCACGGCGCCAAACACGCATACGACCATCATTGGCACCAAGGGAGAAGCGACTCTCATCGCTGAAGACGACACGTCTCCATTCGTCCCTCCATTCACGCCTGTCGCGACACCACTGGAGGCGGGCTGCACGATGTTGGGGCGTGAGCGGAAGACGGCCTAACGGTGTGCGGGACCGTAGCCCAGCTTCATGGAAACGGTTGCGAATGGTCCTCGCCGATACCCCAGGAGCAACAGTGTCCCTAATTTGCTGGGAAGTGGCGGTGCGGTCCCCTACGGCACTGCGTAGGATCCTACGGTCTTGGCGTGCATCCGTGCGTCGCTGCGGTCTGGTCCCAGGTCGACGGGCACGTGCACCTTCCGCCGACCACTGGCGACAACATCGATGTACTGTGGAGACCTCACGCCCCACGTGTTGAGCAATTCGGCGGTACGTCCACCCGGCCTCCCGCATGCCCACTATATGCCCTCGCTCAAAGTCCGTCAACTGCACATACGGTTCACGTCCACGCTGCTGCGGCATGCTACCAGTGTTAAAGACTGCGATGGAGCTCCGTATGCCACGGCAAACTGGCTGACACTTTCGGCGGCGGTGCACAAATGCTGCGCAGCTAGCGCCATTCGACGGCCAACACCGCGGTTCCTGGTGTGTGATCATTGCTTGTACAGCCCTCTCGCAGTGTCCGGAGCAAGTACGGTGGGTCTGACACACCGGTGTCAATGTGTTCTTTTTTCCATTTCCAGGAGTGTATGTGCTGAACGAAAGGCTCGCAAAGCGCCACTGACAGTGTTACAGGCGAGTGCGCTACAGTGAGCTGCCTGCCGCACAACACACGGCGAGTGCGCTGGTGTCCGTCTGTTTACTGAAATGTGTGGGCATGCCAGGGGACGAGCGGGCACACACCACTCCACACGGCAGACACACTGGCACCACACATTTCCTCAATGTGTAATACTCAGCCTCTTGTTGTAAAGTGAAGCCAAAGTAAATTATAGCAATCTAAGAAATAAAATTAAATGAGGCGTACGTACGTATTACAGTAATTCGTTACTGTGTAGCTGCTCAAGTCAAAGTCGGAAGTCCATCAGCCGTATCAGCTTTTTCTGTTGCCGTGCAGATTTCCGTCGAGCTGCCATCCACTTCCCTAGCTGTGGTGTTCTTTGATTCCAGATAATTGTCTTCATCACTACTTTTCAAATCAGTACCTATCACAACTGATTCAGTCTCCTTCTCCACGAAAGAGTCATGGCGCTGGTATCCTTTCTCGATATACTCGTATTTAACGTTGGCACACTCACTCGTGATTCGCCTGATTGGTGTGGATGAGTGGGATATTGGAGACGTGGATTACGACAAGTTTTGTTTCTCTACAGTCCAATTGATTTTAATTGTAATAGAACGTTAGGCGAGGTGTATCGTGACAACTATTTATAGTTTTCAGAAATAACAGACGGCGTGGAATTAAACATTTTTCTTAATAAAGCAACGTCCAGTTATGCGTTGATTGGAACTTGTACTGGGACGAATGAAACTGTACGTCGTAATAAAAGTGCAGAACAAGTGTGGAGTTCAGAGAGCGCTCTTGGCGACGGCGAGTCACGCATGTGTGCTGCAAACTGCTTTCTTACTGCGAAATTATTGTACACAGAAGGAAAAGTCCCAGCGCCGAGAAGGAGTTGTGGGACAGAAAGGAAAGTTAGTGCGAGTGCTTCTACATTTGAAAGATGACGTCTGTTCAGATTCCACGCCACTCGCATAAGATGGGCGGTAGTAGCCCACAATGAGGATGTGACTCAGGTTTGGTTTAGTGTCGTCCATACAAGAGGTGGTGGGTCGATGTCAGGGAAGAATACTTTTAAGGCGACAAGGGCGCCATTATCGACACGTCAGTGAGTTTGTACGAGGTCTCGTAAGAGGACGGCGAGAAGCTGCGATGCTGCAGAAAAGCGTGGCGGGGATGCAGCCGCTGTGCGTGGCTGGCTGCTGGCAGCGGCGGCCACGGTTGAAGGAAGACGGCGCTCCGGGCGGCCGTATTAGACTGACCGTTTGGCGTGCGGCTCTGCTGACTCGCACTGCAGCTGCAGCAATAATCTGAGCAGCAGCTGGCGCCGTGGCGACACAGCTGAGACGCAGGCCCGTGAGGTGAGGCAGGGGGGCTCACGCCGAATTCCTCACGGCAGCGTCAGTCACGGCGACAGTCACCGCAAGTTGCATCGCAGTTTCAATACGCAGTTTGCTGAGGAACTTTGACTCTGGCAGAGATGGCGACTACTTCTACTATGCTAATAGATGTAAGTTCAGAATCGGATTCCGATTCTGAGTTTGAGTTCGAAACGGTGTGTTACATCGTGTTGATGAAACAAAACGCAGGAAAAGTGCGTACATGAAAAGAAGACTAGGTCATGGGGAATTCACTTTAACCAAGGAATTTGATGATGAAAAATTCACGAACTATTTTAGATTAAACCGTGATCAATTCTAAGAAGTGCATGGTCACATCAAGAATGAAATTGACAGACAGGGATGCAACGCTACAAGGCCCCTTGGAACCAAGGAGAAACTAGATGGGTTTTTAAGGTAAGCTATTATGATGAACATGTATCTCTATATATAAAAATGTTTTGTCGGTTTGTGTATAGGCACTAACCTCCGAAAGCTATTGACCGATTGCTTTGAAATTTTGACACAACGTTGCATTCTAATACGGGATGCTTTTTAGGTACCTATTTCTGTAATATATTATATATAACCTATATACATGTAATTTTTGACGATTTTTCGTAACTATGTTTCCCCATTATAAAATTTGTATATATATATATATATATATATATATATATATATATATATATATATAAATGTACTCGGACCACAGTTTCGATTCTATATTGATATCAAAGACGTGGTTAAATCCATCTATTCCGTTTTCACTGGTAGATATGGAGGGCTACACGCTAGTAAGGAATGATATTGTAAGGAACCTAGGCATTTCTTTTTTTATATATAAACATTTAACCAGGACAGAGCACATCACGAAAATTTGCTACAGACTTTTAACAATGTCAATGTAGAATGTTAACAACGAATTACAATGCAACTTACCATTTCGTGTGTCCGTTTCCTTGGCCACTTCCTCCCACTTCTCAGCTTCGTTTGCAAGTAATCTTCATGGCTTGTATCATACAGAACTTTGCGAACACGTACGGCTTCAGTTAGCTTTTTCTCCATTTCGAACTACCAACAGCCAGAAGCACAGTGAGCCTCGCAGTAAGCTGCGTACAGGAGACTGCGGTCCGCAGGGTCACCGAGCGCAGCAACTACGCCACGTCACGCTGCGCTCTAACGTGCGGGGGCAGCACCACTCAGCTGTGTGGTTCGCAAAAACTCACCGTGAGTCGCCCTGCGTCACCTCACGGACCTGCGCCTCACCTTGCGGCCAGGCTAACTGTCAGACGTCGGCTACTTCGAGGACAGCTCCGAGCCAGACGCCCTGTAGGGCGCGTTCCACAAACCACCGCCATTTGCGACTTCAGAGGCCAGGAGCGAGAGCAAGATGGAGGACTGTTCTATGACGGCTGGCTCTGCCTCTGCGCTGCTTGGGAGGCTGCCAGTCGAGCACCTCCGACCAGCTCGTCTGCGTGCTCAACACACCGGAACTACACCTGCAGGATGCAATGGCGGCGTTATCCACAGATAGCGTCAACCGTCCCTGCACTGACCGAGCAGGTGCAGCAGGCATGCAACTCCAGCCCACAAACTGGCGTCCCACACCTGTGCAACACAACGAATGCACGTTTTCACGCTTGCATTTAACATTCTGGCGGTTACACCGGTCATTGATGTATCAGCACTCCACATTCGCAATGGCTTATCTCGCACTTACATCAACCTGTGAGCTTGCAGGAGTAATCACTTAAATATCTTACCCAGACAAACGTATTCCCGAAATTTCATTGCAGGCCAGACTGGCCGAGAGGTTCTAGGCGCTTCAGTCCGGAACCGCGGGACTGCTACTGTCGCAGGTTCGAATCCTGCCTCGGGCATGGATGTGTGTGATGTCCTTAGGTTAGTTAGGTTTAATTAGTTCTAAGTTCTAGGCGACTGATGACCTCAGAAGCTAAGTCCCATAGTGCTCAGAGCCATTTGATTTCGAAGTTTCATTACTCTACATTAATTATGTTGTGATTTTTCCCGCCATTATATTTAAATATAAAGAAAATTGCAACCACATTTATAAATGAAAAGGAAGGTCAGTGTTGGCCGTAATATTGATGTTTTATTGATGGCAGAATCGATTTTCAATCACATAGTGATCATCTTCATTTCTGGAAGTTAAAAATTTTTTACATAGCGATCAGTGAGTAAAATCAAAAAACCTCAAATACACCTGAGTATAAACCAAGTCTTGGAAAGAACATACCTAATATGTACAAATTAAACTCAGACACTGGTATCAAGTTATTAATAACCAAAACTGAGAAGCGATGACAATAACTGAAGCCGCTGTTTACTTTGACCTATACATTTATAAATGTTACATTTGTAGCTACCTCAACCTAAATAGATTCTGAATGAAAACGTGCGAAATGTGTGTGGAGAGCAGGAATGTGAACGCAGAAAATGTGCTGGGAAAAAAATTGCATACTGGAGGCAGGAAATTTTACTTTCAGTGTCAGTTCAGTAATTAGGAAAGCTGTCTTCCCGCAATTTGGTAAAAAAACAATGTTATCAATTTTAATACTGGAAACTAAGTAATCAAATTTCATATTCTCTAACTTGTAGTAACAAACTTATCTCAGTAGTTTATTGTTTCCACGGTAAGAGTAGGCACCAAAAATCCAAATGACGAGCACTGGCTTTTGCCCAACAAATGAAGCATTTGCAGACTCTGTATTACGGTAAGTAGTATTTATGTTCATGTCCTCTGCGTGGGGACAATTCATGCTATCTGTGCAGTGACATGTCGCAGTCTGTATAATTTCCTCGAATGTTTACAGGCACCATAAAACAGGATAACACTGCACCCGAGACGCAGCCCAAGATAGTCCTCGGGGATAGACGTTCGTATAGCACTGCGCACTCTTATTCAACCAAATAAGCCGAGAACAACCGTTCACTCGAATTCCACCGGTATTATCTCGTACAACGTGCAGTGCGATTGTATACACAGCACTTACGAACATACGTTTAGTGTTTAATAAAAATTATACTCATCGTGTATATCATGTCAGCGTGTATTGGTTGTGTATCTCCGATATTCCTCGAGTTGTGCTGCGTCTCAAATGACAGCAGACTTGGGTTGGGGGCGGCGCCAGCGGCGGCCCTCAGTGGCGCAGCTCGGGGGAACAGCGGCGCTCTGGCGGCCACAGCTGTCGCCTCGTTCCGGCAGATGGCGACGACGCCCAACTCTGCAGGGCGTCGCAGAATCGCGTGGCCAAACTTTCAGGAAGCTTTCCTCACACGTTGGCCCGGAAGCGCTTCAAGTCAGAGCTCAGTTTATAGAGCTTTTCAGCACATTAATTATTCGAAACACTAGCAAAAAGAACACACTGCCACAGTATGAAGCACTCTCCTAAATTAAGTGTTCAAAATGCCCACCGTGAACAGGGATACATTCATCAACCCGCTGTCACGCGCAATCCCTGAAACGCTGACGCTGCCCCAGACAACTGCAAATTGTTTCACAGCCCCGCACAGTACGTTCACGGAGACTCTGTACGCCTCGTACCGGGGTGCCGTTCAGAAGAGCTTTCCAATGCCCCCACAGCTGAAAGACTTGTGGGGGTAGGTCTGGAGAGCGTGTAGGCCGAGGAACCGGTCCACCTGTATGTACCCGCCTGTCACGGAATATTTTGTTTAGAAGTCGGAAGTTAGCATGTGGTGCGTCTTATTTGGCGCTGACTTACTTATATCCCTCATTATTAAAAAGGGAACAATTGTGACATCCACCACCGTGGAGAGGATGCACGCTGATACGGAGGCACAAGGAGTGCCGAACGATAGTTTCTCTGGCTGTCGTACATACACTGATGAGGTGACAAATTTCTCATAAATACAATTGCTACAGAAATTGTGGGACAATCCCTCCAAAATACACTGAAGCGCAAAAGAAACTGGTACACGGATGTGTATTCAAATACAGCGATATGCAAAGAGGCAGAATACGGCGCAGCTGTCGGTAACGCCTACATAAGACAACAAATACCTGGTGCAGTTCTTAGACCGGTTACTGCTGCCACAATGGCAGGTTATCAAGATTTAAGTGAGTTTGAACGTGGTGTTATAGTCGGCGCACGATTGATGAGACACAGCATCTCCAAGGTAGCGATGAAGTGGGTATTTTCCCCCACGACCGTTTCGCGAGTCTACCGTTAATATCAGGAATCCAGCAAAACATCAAATCACCGACGTCGCTGCATCCGGAAAAAGATTCTGCAAGAACAGGACCGACGACGATTGAACAGAATCGTTCACCGTGACAGAAGTGCAACCACCCGGGAAATTGCTGCAGATTTCAAAACTAGGCCATCAACAAGAGTCAGTGTGCGAACCATTCAACGGAACATCACGGATATGGGCTTTTGGGGCCGAAGGACCACGCGTGTGCCCTCGATGACTGCACGACACAAAACTTTATGCCTCACCTGGGCCCGTCAACACCGACATTTGACTGTTGATGGCTGGAAAAGACGTTTGTACATGTCGGCAGGAGACTGTGCAAGCTGATGGAGGTTCTGTAATGCCGTGGGGGGTGTCCTGATGGAGTAATATGGGACCCCTGATACGTCTACATACGACTCTGACAGGTGTGTAAGCATCCTGTCTGATCACCTGCACCCATTCGTGTCCATGGTGCATTCCGACGGACTTGGCCAATTCCATAAGGACAATGCGGCACCCCACACGTCCAGAATTGCTACAGAGTGACTCTTCTGAGTTTAAGCACTTCCGCTGGCCACCAAACTCCCCAGACATGATCATTATTGGACCTATCAGGGATGCCTTGCGACGTGCTGTTCACAGGGGGTCGCCACCTCCTCGTACTCTTACGGATTTACGGACAGCCCTGCAGGATTCACGGTGTCATTTCCCTCCAGCAGTACTTCGGACATTAGTCGAGTCCACGGCACGTCGTGTTGCGGCACTTCTGCGTGCTCTGAGCCACCCTAAACGATGTTAGGTGGGAATACAACTTTCTTTGACTCTTCAGTGTAGGTGCGAGGGAAAAATTAAAACTAGGATCTTGACACAGGATATTAAAACGCCAGGTTCGACTCGCAAATTGCCAGTCCTGCCGTAGCAACAAAACCGGCGCGAAACTTCCTAGCAGATTACAACTGTCTACCGGACGGAGACTCGAACTCGGAACCTTTGCCTTTCGCGGGCAAGTGCTCTACCAACTGAGCTACCCAAGCACGACTCACGCCCCGTCCTCACAGCTTTACTTCTGCCAGTACCTCGTCTCCTACCTTCCAAATTTTACAGAAGCTGTCCTGCGTACCTTGCAGAACTAGCACTCCTGAAAGAAAGGATATTGTGGAGACATGGCTTAGCCACAGCCTGGGGGATGTTTCCAGAATGAGATTTTCAATCTGCAGCGGAATGTGCGCTGATATGAAAGTTCCTGCCAGATTAAAACTGTGTGCCGGACCGAGACTCGAACTCGGGACTTTTGCCTTTCACGGGAAAGTGCTCTACCAACTGAGCTACCCAAGCACGACTCACGCCCCGTCCTCACAGCTTTACTTCTGCCAGTACCTCGTCTCCTACCTTCCAAACTTAACAGAAGCGCACACTCCGCTGCAGAGTGAAAATCTCATTCTGGAAACGTCCCCCAGGCTGTGGCTAAACCACGTCTCCACAATATCCTTTCTTTCAGGAGTGCTAGTTCTGCAAGGTTCGCAGGACAGCTTCCGTAAAGTTTGGAAGGTAGGAGACGAGATACTCGCAGAAGTAAAGATGTGAGGACGGGGCGTGAGTCGTGCTTGGGTAGCTCAGTTGGTAGAGCACTTGCCCGCGAAAGGCAAAGGTCCCGAGTTCGAGTCTCGGTCCGGGACACAGTTTTAATCTGCCAGAAAGATTCATATCAGCGCACACTCCGCTGCAGAGTGAAAATGTCGTTCTGAAAACCGGCACGATTCGTGACGCAGAAAGAGACGTTCTCTGTTCCCTCCAAAACCGCCAAAACCGAGAGGCGGTCCCGGACGTGGGCAGGCGTGGCAGGCCGCCAGCCAGTGTCGCCCTGGACGAGTGGGTCTGCGGGTGCGCCTCCGGCGGGCGGTTTCTGCCAACTCTGGCACAGCCAGCAGCGCAGCCCGGCGCTCTGCCCCGCCGACACACACGGAGGCTGCCAGCAACGCGGGGAGAGGCCTGTGAAGAGGTCTGGCCGTCGCGGAGCGGGGGAAACTTACGAGGCGGACCGTGTGCGACCGCGGGGCCCTCTGCCGCTTTCACTCACTGCGCTCGCCTCCTTCCGGGAAGGTCCCAGACTCGCTCTGTCTCGGCCGAGTGCAGCCGCCGCTTAAAAGCGAGCGAAACGCAGACTGAGGAAAAAACATCCGTCCCGTCACAGATGATATTCCCCACACCTGCAGGTAATCCGAGGTACGTCACCGATTCTTGCCTCGTATTCCGTAACGGAGCTAAAATAAAAAATATAGCACAGTGGTAATGTAGGAAGTTATCAGACTGATGTGTTAGCTGGCACCAACTTTGTAAAATATTGCCAAAAGACGCTTCTCACAAAGAGGTCTAAATAATTGTTTCAAAAATATCCAGCGACCATCTGTTGTCATTTATCGGGAAAGTACTTGCGCAACGGCACTGGCTTACTTATGTCTCTACAAACCTTTTTTTATTGTGAATGGTCCAAATGTGTGTGAAATCTTATGGGACTTAACTGCTAAGGTCATCAGTCCCTAAGCTTACACACTACTTAAACTAAATTACCCTAAGGACAAACACACACACAGCCATGCCCGAGGGAGGACTCGAACCTCCGCCGGGACCAGCCGCACAGTCCATCACTGCAGCGCCTTAGACCGCTCAGCTAATCCCGGGCATTGTGAATGGTCTGAGTGTGACCGAATGTTTATTACATTTCTATATCGAATATTTTTGTAAGATACACTGAAAATCCAAACTGGTAAAACGCAGAAGAACCGCAGCATTGACTCGACTAATGTCTCAAGTAGTGCTTGAGGGAACTGAAATCATGAATCTGGCAAAAAATGGTTCAAATGGCTCTCAGGACTATGGGACTTCTGACGTCATCTGTCACCTAGAACTTAGAACTACCTAAACCTGACTAACCTAAGGACACCACACATCACACACATTCATGCCCGAGGCATGATTCGAACCTGCGACCGTAGTGATCGCGCGGTTCCAGACTATAGCGCCTAGAACCGCTCGGCCACTCCGGCCGGCTGAATCTTGCAGGGCTGTCCATAAATTCTTAACAGTCCGAGGGGTTGAGATCTCTTCTGAACAGCACGTTGCAAGGCATCCAGCATATGCTCAGTAATGTTCGTGTCTGGTGAATCTGGTGGCCAGCGGAAGTGTTTAAACTCAGAAGAGTGCTCCTGGAGCCACTCTGTAGCAATTCCGGACGTGTGGGGTGCCGCATTGTGCTGCTGGAATTGACCAAGTCGGAGTTGACGGGCCCAGGCGAGGCGTAAAGCATTGTGTCGTGCAGTCATCAGGGGTACTCGAGTGGGCTTTCGACTCTGAAAGCTCACATCGATGATGTTTCGTTCAATGGTTCGCACGTTGACAGTTGTTCCTGGCCCAGCATTGAAATCTGCAGCAATTTGCGGAAGCCTTGCAATTCTATCGCGTTGAACGATTCTTTTCGGTCGTCGTTGGTCCCGTTCTTACAAAATCTTTTTTTCCGGACTCATCCATGTTGAAGATTTGATGCTTTACTGGATTCCTGATTATCACGGTAAACTCGTGAAATGGTCGTACGGGAAAAGCCCCACTTCATCGCTACATCGGATATGCTGTGTCCCATCGCTCGTGCGCCATCTATAACACCATGTACTAACTCACTTAAATCTTGATAACCTGCCGTTGCAGCGGCAGTAACCGATCTAACAACTCCGCCAGATACTTGTTTTCTTATACGGGCGTTGCCGACCGAAGCGGCGTATTGTACCCGTTTACATATCTCTCGCTAGGTGACGATCAGTTTGGCTTTAGGAAAAGTAAAGGGACGAGAGAGGCAATTCTGACGTTACGGCTAATAATGGAAGCAAGGCTAAAGAAAAATCAAGACACCTTCATAGGATTTGTCGACCTGGAAAAACCTTCCAACAATATAAAATGGTGCAAGCTGTTCGAGATTCTGAAAAAAGTAGGGGTAAGCTATAGGGAGAGACGGGTCATATACAATATGTACAACAACCAAGAGGGAATAATAAGAGTGGATGATCAAGAACGAAGTGCTCGTATTAAGAAGGGTGTAAGACAAAGCTGTAGCCTTTCGCCCCTACTCTTCAATCTGTACATCGAGGAAGCAATGATGGAAATAAAAGAAAGGTTCAGGAGTGGAATTAAAATGCAAGGTGAAAGGATATCAATGATACGATTCGCTGATGACATTGCTATCCTGAGTGAAAGTGAAGAAGAAATAAAAGATCTGCTGAACGGAATAAACAGTGTAATGAGTACACAGTATGGTTTGAGAGTAAATCGGAGAAAGACGAAGGTAATGAGAAGTAGTAGAAATGAGAACAGCGAGAAACTTAACATCAGGATTGATGGTCACGAAGTCAATGAAGTTAAGGAATTCTGCTACCTAGGCAGTAAAATAACCAATGACGAACGGAGCAAGGAGGACATCAAAAGCAGACTCGCTATGGAAAAAAAGGCATTCCTGGCCAAGAGAAGTCTACTAATATCAAATACCGACCTTAGTTTGAGGAAGAAATTTCTGAGGATGTACGTCTGGAGTGCAGCATTGTATGGTAGTGAAACATGGACTGTGGGAAAACCGGAACAGAAGAGAATCGAAACAGCCCACAGGTCCGGAATTGCTACAGAGGGAGCTGTAGAGAGCAAGAACTGTAGAAGAAGACAGAGATTGGAATACGTCAAGCAAATAATTGAGGACGTAGGTTGCAAGTGCTACTCTGAGATGAAGAGGTTAGCACAGGAAAGGAATTCGTGGCAGGCCGCATCAAACCAGTCAGTAGACTGATGAAAAAAGAAAAAAAAAACTTAATACACGCGCCTATACGTTTCTTTAGCGCTTCAGTGTATTACTTTGGTCCGGGAAGTGGCGAAGTTGAGTCAAATAATGATGTATTTTTGTACAGCTATCAGCCAATCGAAGATGGGGCAGTTGCGCATCACTACGGGAGTCAAGTCGAGAGCGGGACATTTCGAGTGAAGAGCTTAAGGGAGCGAGTTCTGGAAGGAGAGAGACCTGGATGTGGTAACGAGCGGTATTCGACGATGCAGGTGTTTGATTCTGGGCGCTGTATGGCCCCTCCCATACTTAAACTTCTCAACGGACTTTATGTGTCGAGAGGTCTGAACGTGCTCCAGCATAGGACTGCTGCTTTTTCCACTTGTTTTACGTAACTGAGGATAGACAGAGTATGAGTTACTATTCTTTGAATCGTGTGTGATAATCTGTAAATCATCATCTTGGACTCTGAACTGTTTTGAGCTGGCGAGTATTTCTTGTATTGCTTATCTTTGATTACAGTTTAGTTCGTGGATGTGGCTACCATTATCGTAACGCTCTCAAAAAAAACATTACTGCATTTGATGAGGGTAATTTTTGTCTGTATTTGAAGTGCATATCGTTGGACCACTTCCCGTTTACCTGAGATGTTCTTTCTTGAATAACAATTCTTCAGTACAATTCTCTGTCGTCTACATCAATTACAGGCTTGAGAACAGAACCCTTGTTATTAAATTATTCGTTTAACTTTTATAAACGAGACGTGAATGTGTGAGTTTCTTGAGTTACCGTCAAAACAGTGCGTCGCACATATAGCATGTGCGTCTTCCGTCGTATGTCAGCCAGGCCCAACCCCCCCCCCCCCCCCAAAAAGAACGAGGCCTTGTAACCACCTCATACCGTAGGCGAAAGATTGTGTTTTGCATAAGAAACGGCCAGACAGTAGCTGTAGTTTATTCGCCATCATCGAGGGAAGTGGATAAACTTGTGCCACGTAATAAGCTTTGCATAAAACGTATGTATCCAGTATTCGGACTTTCTGGAGCAGAGTAAGAGAACGCCTTTCATGCTCTAGTATCGCTCCCTGAATTTTTTCCGTATCAGACTTCAGGTTGAGCGTCGCCACTTTGAGTGGACAACGATCAATTATGATAACGAGAGACGTATGCCGATCCGCCGCAGTAGCCCATGGAACAACTGCGTCATCAAAACCTCGCAAAGTAAGAAGCCTGCATTTACCTTCATTAAGTAGTGCACCTGAACTCCGACAATAATCTTCCCTTACAGCCTTCCGTCGAGGTACCTCTGCAGAACTGCGGAGTAGAACCATCACATCATCTACGTATGCACCAACACCTATAGTCCCTCCGGAAAGCGTCCAACCATTCAACTGGGATGCTAAGATCCGAAGTAGGGGCTCCAGAGACAACACAAAGTCATTGACAGCGGGCTTGCTTGGGGCACTTCCCGACGGATATTTATCGGGGATGTCAGTAGGCCATTAACAACCACCGAAGCTGAAGTACCTGTAAACAAAGTTGAGAGCACTCGCCGTGTGTCAGCAGTAAAACCAACTGCCTCCAGAATCCGAAGCAAGAGGTCGTGATTAACACGACAAAATGCCTTATCAATGCCTAGGAAAGCAAGGGCACAAGGGACGAACGTTACAGCAGCAACCGAAACCAGGTCACGAGACTCGACTATAGGAGTAACAATGGTAGGACCAGATGCGCAGCTTGATGTTTGGCAACGATCATCTCCATCAGAGGCGACATCCTCACTTCAGTCTTATAATCGAAGTTTAACAAAGTAACTGGGCGAAAGCTATCAGGGGAAGCCAGTCCAGGGCGTTTCTGGATTAAAACAATTTTTCGCATTTTGAACGAGGTCTGCACTACTCTACCCTGTAACACTTCATTCAAAAGAGACGTAAAAGTATTACCCAATAGCGGCCAAAAGCGCACTTAAAAGTCCATCCAGACCTGGAAAAACACCGATCAGTGACATTTTAAGATACAAAAGTGGCATTCTGAAATCGTGGACTGGCAACGATGACCTCACCAGTAAGAGCGGTTTCCCCGACACAGCAGGCTTAAAAGTCGGCAGCCGAATGGTTCTGACGTGCTCGCAGCAATACCTCGACAGTTTGTGGACTTCTGATCCGCGAAAAAGCACTCGGAATCGCCAAGGAGTTGGGTCTTAACGATTTTAAGGCACCTGTAGGGTGGTTTGACAAATTTAGGAGTACACACAACATCTCTTTTCTAACCGTGTGTGGCGAGTCCAGTCCAGTGGACGAAAACATCGCGTCAGACTGGCAAAAAAGGATAACAGGAATTTGTGGGGGTTATGAAGAAAGAAGTGTTTTCAACTGTGACGAGATTGGTCTTTCCTTCAGAACTCTTCCGAGTAAAACGTGGCCCCTAAAGGTGAAAACTGTTCAGGAAGTAAAATTTCAAAAGAACGACTCACTGCTCTACTGCGTGTTAATGAAACGGGCGAATGTGACGAGCCTTTAATTACTGGCGACACCGCGAAGGGTACTGACTTGAGTAAACTGAACATGCTCTCGGATGATTTGAGCAATAACTGACTGACTGGTTGCTGGCATTTGATTGGAGGATGGACAGACAAAGAAGGTAAGCAAGTTTTTGGATAATGCCACTTCCCACTGAGATGCTGCACTAAGAAATATGAAAACAATCTCCTTGCCGCCAAGTCCAAGTCCACGTAGCCAGCAACTGGACCAGGGGATTGTTCAGAACTTCAAAGCGTTTTGCAGGCAGAAAGTGCTGAGACACATTTCGCCTCGGATGCACGGCGTTGAACCTGGATATGAGCTTGGAAAATCTATAACTGTACTGGATGCAATTCCGTGAATTTCTTCAACTTTACAAACCAATAACGTCCGCCACACTCAGCAGCTGTTTCAAGAAGGTGGCGTTTGTTTTTAATGGCCGTGCTTCAGCGACTGACGACGGTGTCCGAGAAAGCAACCTCAAGTGACACGAGCCTAAAGTTCACACTTTAGCAGAGGAATCTGGTGGACCAGAGGGACATGATGCACTGTTCACAGAAAGTACATCAACTAGCATAAATGAATTCGTACAAGAGTTTCATCAGGAATGGTGTGGTGACACTGTCGAAAACCGACACCAAAATCAGGATGAAGATGACGTAATGCAATCGCACTTTACTCCACTAACAAGTAAGCAGGCGGCGGAAGACGTAAGAAAATTGAAACACCACTTTTTAGTGAGAATTGATGAGGAGGACTCAGTTAACATTAACATTTGAAACACATATTGAATATAAAATGATGACTAACTGACAACCTCAGCTGCCGACAGGTGTTGTAAAGCGTGCGCGAGTAATGCGTGGGTGGGCAAATGTCTATAAGGTACAATACATATGTAGAATTGTGGACAGTTGGGAATGTGAGTCTCACGGGAAGCGTGCAAGGGATAAGTCCCTGCAGTCGCGCTGTTCATCTGTGTCCCCAGTGGCTCAGATGGATAGAGCGTCTGCCATGTAAGCAGGAGATCCCGGGTTCGAGTCCCAGTCGGGGCACACATTTTCAGCTGTCCACATCGAGGTATAACAACAACACCTGTCGGCAGCTGAGGTTGTCAGTTAGTCATCATTTATTCCAGGGAAAAGCTGCACAGTCATCAATAGCAACTGTTCTTTCGAGAACTAGTTACTGTCTTCGTATATACATATTGAAGATATTTATAAATAACTACCAGGTTCAGAAAAAAAAAACGCGATGGTTTCAAACCAACTTTCCAGAATGCATTAAACAAATTTTAGTATGTCTGTGGCGATATGCTAATGTAGTACTGTACTTAAGTAAAGGTAAGTTTCCACTACTTCACTTATTCAACTGTAGAGCCCTTTTCTGTCTACAGAACATTGACTGTACTGTATTCTATATTGTATTTTTATCCTTTTATCATTAGCGGACACTCCTTAAAGCGGATAGTTTCGCCATAGGTATCTGTTATTCAGACGTTTTACTGTATTTTAACAACACACTTGAAAACGTTCTTGTAATGGCATTGCATCATACGACAATTCATTGTTTTTCCAACAACTTATTATAATTCAAAACAGTGAACAATTCATAGAGTGATTGCTTTCAAATGAACAAACCATTGAGAAATTTGTAGATTGATTTCTATCAAATCAACAATAATGTAGGCATCAAAAATGTGTAGACCATTTACGTACTGTATCACGCACATTGCTAGTAACTTTGTACTTACCTGAACACATATCTTTCAAAAGCTTTGACTTGGTTAATAGTGGCCGACTGGTTCTAGGCGCTACAGTCTGGAACCGCGCGACCGCTACGGTCGCAGGTTCGAATCCTGCCTCGGGCATTGATGTGTGGTGTCCTTAGGTTAGTTAGGTTTAGGTAATTCTAAGTTTTAGGGGACTGATGACCACAGCAGTTAAGTCCCATAGTGCTCTGAGCCATATGAAACATTTTTTTGGTTAGTAGCAGACTGTATAACTCCGTGCAGATAAGGTCTTCATAATGATGTTTAACTATTACAATTGCTTCAATAGTTACAGCGGAAAAACGGTTCTTCTCATTAATCCAAAGGGAACTCACAACTGAAAATACTCTTTCCACAACAGCAGTTGTGACTGGTGCAGCAAGAGCAAAACTCACAACCGTCTCTCTATTTTTACATGAAGTACCTGTACTTTTAAGGGGATGGAATACATCACACTATCTCTTAGCTGTTTCCAAATTAGCTTCTTCCCATTCCTCAAGTTTCTGCGACACAATGTTGTTCACACATCCTGTCTGAAATGTTGCACATCAGTCTACTGTCTTCATGTCCTACTAACCGATCCCTTCTTCTGGTCAAGTTGTGCCACAAACTTCTCTTCTCCCCAATCCTATTCAATACCTCCTCATTAGTTATGTGATATACCCATCTAATCTTCAGCATTCTTCTGTAGCACCACATTTCAAAAGCTTCTATTCTCTTCTTGTCCAAACTAGTTATCGTCCACATTTTACTTCCATACGTGGCAACACTCCGTACAAATACTTTCAGAAATGACTTCCTGACACTTAAATCTATACTCTATGTTAACAAATTTCTCTTCTTCAGAAACGCTTTCCTTGCCATTGCCAGTCTACATTTTATATCTTCTCTACTTCGACCATCATCAGCTCCCCAAATAGCAAAACTCCTTTACTACTTTAAGCATGTCATTTCCTAATCTAATTCCCTCAGCGTCACCCGACATAATTCGACTATATTCCATTATTTTCGTTTTGCTTTTGTTGATGTTCATCTTATATCCTCCTTTCAAGACACTGTCCATTCCGTTCAACTGCTCTTCCAAGTCCTTTGCTGTCTCTGACAGAATTACAATGTCATTGGCCAACCTCAAAGTTTTTATTTCTCTTCCGTGGATTTTAATACCTACTCCCTAATTTTTCTTTTGTTTCCTTTACTGCTTGCTCAATATACAGATTGAATAACATCGGGGAGAGGCTACAACCCTGTCTCACTCCCTTCCCAACCACTGCTTCCCTTTCATGTCCCTCGACTCCTATAACTGCCATCTGATTTCTGTACAAATTGTAAACAGCCTTTCGCTCCCTGTATTTTACTCCTGTCACCTTCAGAATTTGAAAGAGAGTATTCCAGCTAACATTGTCAAAAGCTTTCTCTAAGTCTACAAATGCTAGAAAAGTAGGTTTGCCTTTCCTTAATCTTTCTTCTAAGATGAGTCGTAAGGTCAGTATTCCTTCACGTGTTCAAACATTTCTATGGAATCCAAACTGACCTTCCCCTAGGTCAGCTTCTACCAGTTTTTTCATTTGCCTGTAAAGAATTCGCGTTAGTATTTTGCAACTGTGACTTATTAAAATGATAGTTCGGCAATTTCCACACCTGTTAACACCTGCTTTCTTTGGGATTGGAATTATTATATTCTTCTTGAAGTCTGAGGGTATTTCGCCTGTCTCATACATCTTGCTCACCAGATGGTAGAGTTTTGTCAGGACTGGCTCTCCCAAGGCTGTCAGTAGTTCTAATGGAATGTTGTCTAGTCCGGGAGCCTTGTTTCGACTCAGGTCTTTCAGTGCTCTGTCAAACTCTTCACGCAGTATCGTATCCTCCTCCTCATCTACTATTTCCATAACATTGCCCTCAAATACATCTCCCTTGTATAAACCCTCTATATACACCTTCCACCTTTCTGCTTTTCCTTCTATGCTTAGGATTTTTTTTTTTTTCCATCTGAGTTCTTGATATTCATACTGGTGATTCTCTTTTCTCCAAAGGTCTCTTATTTTCCTGTAGGCAGTATCTATCTTACCCCTAGTGATATATGCCTCTACATCCCTACATTTGTCCTCTAGCCATCCCTGCTTAGCCATTTTGCACTTCCTGTCAATCTCATTTTTGAGACGTTTGCATTAGTTTTTGCCTGCTTCATTTACTGCATTTTTATTTTTTCTCCTTTCATCAGTTAAATTCAGTATCTCTTCTGTTACCCAAGGATTTCTACAAGCCCTCATCCTTTTACCTATTTGATCCTCTGCTGCCTTCACTGTTTCATCTCTCAAAGCTACCCATTCTTATTTTACTGTATTTCTGTCCCCCATTCTTATCAATTGTTCCGTAATGCTCTCCCTGAAACTCTCTACAACCTCTGGTTCTGTCAGTTTATTCAGGCCCCACCTCCTTAAATTCCCATCTTTCTGCAGTTTCTTTACTTTGTGTTGACATATGCCTCTGTATTTAATGGTACCACCTCTTCGCATCACATCAATGAGAATCACACCCTCCCAGTCCCAGAATATGGCGATCGTGACCTTACCAGCGGAAGCGGTCACTTTGGAGTATTTTCTTCAGTGGGGAGTCAGAATGGCGCCATTCCACCGACTGTCGTTTTGTTTCGGGCTCAAAATGGTGAACCCAGGCTCCATCACCTGTCACGATATGGGAAACGAAGGCCTCCCCCTCAGCTTCAAAATGTTGCAACAAATCGAGCCAAATGTTTTTTCTGTGTGATTTATGATCCACTGTCTGACACTGTGGGACCCATCTCGCACACACTTTTGATTATCCTAGAGTGCAAATAATTACATCCACACTTTATTTGCCGACCAACAGATGCAGCACCAACTGCAGAATCGTAATGCGTCTGTCCTCATAAATTACAACAACAGCTAACTGCAACGTGTCGGGTGTGACAGCCATGGACGGTCTCCCCGACCGCTGCAAATCGTGGAGCTCTGCCGAACTGCCGTCTGCTGACCTCATTCTCCGTGCCCAGCGACTAACTGTTCTTCTGTCGACAACAAATCCTCCGTACACTTTGCACAAGCATTTGTCGGTAATCCCCACAGTGTGAAATTCAAGGACGTTGCTTGTAACATTTAGATGCCATTTTGAAACTGTCCTGCAGCTACGCTATCTGTCGGATGTGACAGAAACTTGGCGCGCTGCCTCAGGAGACTTCAAATAATACATACGTAACGTTTTGCATTCATAGCATTGTTTTTGGCTGGGAAAAAAAATATGCGGCGCATTATTTTCTGGACAACACTCATATTTGCATAATGGCCAGAAATGCAGCAAAGTGTTACAGTTTTCCTCAATTTGTGAAACTCTTCTGTTGAATAAATCATTCAATCTTTCTGAAATTGTAATCATTTGTCTGTCTGTACATGTACGTTTAGCGCCCGAAAACCTCAAACCACACACACTGTACATGTACATCATGCCTATTGGTTACCATCGCATTTGGATAATTTCTTCACGGTGCATTTTTTGTCTTAGAGTGCATAACATTGGAGGGCCGTATAACATTACAGTTTGGGATTGATCTATGAGGTCTTGAATATCTTATTTGTATCTGTCAGCTGGTATGGAGGAATTGAGATTTGGGGGATTTCTTTATATAGTTTTGCTTGCGTGATTAAGTCCCGACGCTATGCAATGCTGTCATCTAGTTATGTGCGATTTGCGATCTGTTATGTGTTACTTTCTAATAATAAATCATATTTTTTTCTGATTACTGTTAAAATATAATGACGATAAATGTTTGAGATCATTTGGAATAATATTTTAATAACTATGTAGATGATGTGATGTCATTCGTATACCCTTAGAAAGGAAAGAAAAAAAGTGTTAATTGTGCGTTTATGGATGGTCAGTGTCGGGATCAGTGATTACAATTCCAGGAATAATTGATTTGATGAAGTTCAATTGCACACAATCGTCTAGGGTGAAGTATGACCTTGAAATTGGTTGTAGATGTAAGCAGGTCAATTTCGTGACAGGCTAGTAAGCGTCGCGAGTGTGCTGCGGTATCAAGACTGCTTTCGCGCCGCCGATGGTTTGCTTTAAACTTGTGAAAACACAATTTACGAGAATTCTTAATTGTCGCGAAAGGATAGTGCGGTGTTGGCTGAAGAGCCAACTAGAGGAGGCCGAAATGCACGCGTTTTAGCTCACACAGGCTGGCGTGAGGAGGGAAGGACTATACTGACGTAAGGTCTGGATCATGACAAGGAATTAGAATTCAGAAAGCGGATGAAATTAGTTGATGCTTAACTTTAATCCATTAATGATGAACGTCGCTCTTGACGGTACATGATTCACAATATTATCTGTTCAGATTATAGTAACTGAATATGGCGTGTTTCTAGGTCGTAGCAAATGACGTAGCTGAAGGCTATGCTAAACTGTCGTCTCTTCAAATGAGAGCGTATTTTGACAGTGAACCATCGCTAGCAAAGTCGGCTGTCCAACTGGGCAAGTGCTAGGGAGTCTCTCTAGACTAGACCTGCCGTGTGGCGGCGCTCTGTCTGCAATCACTGATAGTGGCAACACGTAGGTCCGACGTATACTAACGGACCGCGGCCGATTTTAAGGCTACCATCTAGCAAGTGTGGTGTCTGTTGGTGACACCACAGGTAGAATATTTGATGAGCCATTGTGGAGGACGTAAGTTTGGGTAGAAAGATCATTTTCAGTATCGAATATAAATCCTGTTGATGGAAGTAGCCTAGCAACCCAAAAGCTCATACGTGGTTAACAGTGTACTATTTTTCATGCAGATGTTTACACTCTACATTGAGGTGTGGATGATTTGTGGGTGTGAAATAAACATTTGAAAGCATTTGTTTGGATAAAAAGGAAAAATATAAAGAATTTGATTCGTATATTTTGTTATTTCATGAACAGTGATACTTTCTTATAGTGGTGTAGAGCCTTATTATTTATATTGTGACAGACCGATCGCAAGTGCTCTCGTTACAAGTTTTGGGCCTGATTAAGAGTAGTTGGTTCTTAAAGTCTCAAATGTTAAGAGAAGAATAATATCACACTTAAATAATGCAGCATCGAAACCCACTATCTTTATACTATATTCAGTTACCAATTCCGGAATCAGGTGATACCGTGGCTGTCCAGTTGTGTGTTGTCGACAACAAACAGGTAAAAACTTACATAAACAAAAATTAAAATATGGCATTTCAGTCTTTGATCGCTACTTTTTATTTTCAATTACCGGTTTCACGCTAGCTGCCCATTTTCAGATCATATATAGCAGTTACAGAGTAACTTGTCAGTACAGAACTGTCTGTTCTTTGTCATAACATTTTGACTAACATAAATATTTCTCACGCTCCGATATCAACAAGGGAAAGAGGAGAAGACAACGACGACATACACGTATACGTATACAAACGGTATACGTGGCGCCTCGCAATACAACAACACAACGGACGTAACTGTGTACGTGTACTGTGCCAGTGGCTCGGACAGGAACAAGATGAAGTAAGGAGAAGCGGACTCGCACTCACGTCGTGGATGTATCCCAGGAAGATGAGCTCCTGCAGCGGCCGCACGTACAGGCGCAGGAACTCCATCCACTGCGGGTCCAGCCCCATCTGCTTCGTGTGGATGTCACGCGTCGGCACGTCCTCGTAACCGCCCTCCAACCGCGGGTTCTGCAGAAGGAGACACCAGCGTGAACAGAGTGGCTGCGAGACTCCTGCTGGTGCTGATACTGGTAGTCCTGTTTTCAGTATTCTGAAGCTTTTAAGGGGGGTAGGACGTCAAATGGGACGACTTCGAGCAGGAGAGACACCACAGGCATTTTTAATTTCCACTGCCTATACTTTTAAAAATAAATTCATAAAACTTTGTCAGAATGACCAGTAAGGATTCAGGATTTACACTTATAGTGGTGGAAGTTCAAAAATATAAGAAAATAATTTATTTTTTTACATTTGTATTCCACCGTTTTTTCACTTACCATTGGCTGCATTTGTTGATATAGGTACACTTTTCTTCATAAGTAAGGGAGATTCTTCGATGAATTTTGCACAGCATACAAACCAAACTTACAGGTGTATGAAACTCTAGAATTTTCCAAATCTATTAAAAACTGTGGTAAAAATTGAGATAATTAACTATAAAACTTGAGTTTTTTCTAAACATGAAGTTTAAAATATAACAGCACATTCATTTTTTCATAAATTAAATAATTTCTAGAGTTTCATACACCCGTAAGTATGGTTTGTAAGCTGTGCAAAATTCATCAAAGAATCTCTCTTACTTATGATGAAATGTGCACCTATAGCAACAAACGCAGCCACTAGAAGTGAAAAAATGATGAATTTTCACACGTAAGAAAAAAATTATTTTTTTATGTTTTTGAACTTCCACTGCTATGATTGTGAAACCTGAATCCTTCCTGGTCATGCTGACAAAGTTTTATGAATTTATTCGTAAACGTATAGACAGTGGAAATTAAAATGTCCTGTGGTGTCTCTCCTGCTCTAAGACGGCTCGTTTGACGTCCTACCCCCCTTAAGTACTGGCGGAAAAAAGAAGAAAGAGAGAGAGAGAGAGGGAGAGAGAGAGAGAGAGAGAGAGAGAGAGAGAGAGAGAGAGAGAGACACTTCCGCTATGAGTATACAGATTTTTGCAGTGACGCTATCGGATAAATGTTTCTCGATTTTCTTGCCGAGTCAGATTCGTTTGCACACTTGAGCTCACGAAGGCTCACTGTGTCGTCATCACCACCTCTTACAGACACGTCTTGCGGTCCTATTATGTAGCTGGCCAATCGTACCGAGGGCCCCACACACGAGTGGCACACCACTGACGACCTCACTGGAGCTGCCACCTACAACTCGTCGCTCACTTCCACCCTGCCACAAGTTATCAGTTTACTGAGCAATTTCGACCCATATTTGGACTGACACGTGCAAATAAAATAATCAATAAAAAACTGAACTGAATATTTTGTAACACGTTTCTTGGAAACTGTACAATATATTATAGAATACATAACATTTTTCACTGACTCCAAATGTGTTGTGCACATCTTTCCAGCCCATATTTCATAAATACACTATGTCAGCAAAAGTATCCTGACATCCCAAAAAACATACATTTTTTACATTAGGTGCATTGTGCTGCCACCTACTGCCAGCTACTACATATCAGCAACCTCAGCAGTCATCAGACACCGTGAGAGAGCAGAATGGGGTGCTCCGCGGAATTCACGGACTTCGAACGTGATAAGGTGATTGGGTGTCACTTGTATCGTATGTCTGTACGCAAGATTTCCACACTCCTAAACGTCCCTAGGTCCACTGTTTCCGATGTGATAGTGAAGTGGAAACATGAAGGGACACGAACAGCACAAAAGCGTACAGGCCGACTTCGTCTGTTGACTGACATAGATTGCTAATAGTTGAAGAGGGTCGTACTTTGTAATAGGCAGACATCTACCTGACCATCACACAGGAATTCCAAATTGCATCAGGATCCACAGTAAGTACTATGACAGTTATGCGGGAGCTGAGAAAACTTGGATTTCATGATCAAGCAGCTGCTCACATTGTGCCACTAAATGCCAAACAATGCCTCACTTGTTGTAAAGAGCGTAAACATTGGACGATTGAATAGTTGAAAAAACATTGTGTGGAGTGATAAATCATGGTACACAATGTGGTCATCTGATGCCAGGGTGTGGGTATGGTGAATGCTCGGTAAACGTCATCTGCCAGCATGTGTAATGCCAACAGTAAAATTCGGAGGCGGTGGTGTTATGGTGCGGTCATTTTTTTCATGGAGGGAGCTTGCACCCCTTCTTGTTTTGCGTGCCACTATCACAGCACAGGCCTACATCCATGTTTTCAAAAAATGGTTCAAATGGCTCTGAGCACTATGGAACTTAACAGCTGAGGTCATTAGTCCCCTAGAACTTAGAACTACTTAAACCTCACTAGCCAAAGGACATCACACACATCCATGCCCGAGGCAGGATTCGAACCTGCGACTGTAGCAGTTGCGCGGTTCCGGACTGAAGCACCTAGAACCGCTCGGCCACCGTGGCCGGCATCCATGTTTTAAGCACCTTCTTGCTTTCCACTGTTGAAGAGTGATTGCCTCTTTCAACACCCATCGAGCACCTGTCTGTAATGCACAGCCTGTGGCAGTGGTTACATGACAATAACATCCCTGTAATGGACTGGCCTGCACAGACTCCTCACCTGAATCCTATAGAACACTGTTGGCATATTTTGAAACGCCGACTTCATGCCAGGCCTCACCGACTGACATCGATACCTCTCCCCAGTGCAACATTCTGTGAAGAATGGGCTGCTGCTCCCCAAGAAACCCTCCAGCACCTGATTGAATGTATGTCTGTGAGAGTGGAAGCTGTCACCAAGGCTAAGGGTGGACCAACACCATATTTAATTCCGGCATTACTGACAGAGGGTGCCATGAACTATTAAGTCATTTTCAGCCAGGTGCCCGGATACTTCTGATTACACAGAAGTATTTACGCAATGGCTTTGCATTCTCAATGTGTCTATAGAAATTTTATTGTGAGCAGCACTGCTATTTTCGATAATTCTCATTGCAAATTTTATGCCAGAGAGTTAGATGATATGATATGACAAGGGACTTAAGTGTGGCTGTAGAATGGCTATATCCTAAGAAACTAAATTAAATGCAATATCGCAGTTTGTGTATTTGTAAGAAGTATGATGCAATGTTCTTTGGACACACATGCATGTCCTAACGAACAGGGACTGGGGTGACCACAGCCGTCATGAGATACAGGAAATTTCCCAGTCTGGCACAAATTTTCAATGTCACCATTCCATTCTACAGTTGGAGGTTGCCCTTATTTGCAACTGCCATTTCATATCCTGTAGTCACCACAGTGCCCATTCCTTCAGACATTGTACCCCTTATTTGCTACTGCCATTTCATATCCTGTAGTCACCACAGCGCCCATTCCTTCAGACATTGTACTCCTTATAAGTGCAGGCACTGCAACTCCGCCGAGACCAAGCTAGCAACGTTCGAATAAATGTCTCCCCTGTACAGGAATTACATAATGTGTATACAAGTGCAGGTTGTACCAGAAAGACAATGTACGGGAATACGAGTCTGGCCGTTAGGTTGTGCAAGGGTAGCCAACACAGTTAAGGTGACCACTCACGTAACGTGGGAAATCTGGGTTCAAATCTGAGTCTGGCACAACTTTTCATTGGTGTCATTCCATTCTACAGTTGCAGGTTGCCCTTATTCACAAATTTAAATACATTTCCTATAACTAAATTAAAATGTCCACTAAAATTTCATAATACACACACCTAAAAAAGTTTAGCATCACCCCGGTTCCCAGAACTCCTCAAGATAGATTTTGACTGTGGATATTGTATCACAAACGCAGCCCCTTTGACTGTTCAGGGATGTGAACAAGAATACATGAACAGTGCCTATTAGACGGAGGGGGTCCGACAGCTGATCGGTTCCAGTCATTCCATCAGGAAGGAGGTACACGGCTCGTGTTGTCTCCAGTTCAACCATGCCTAGACGGTCAATACCGCCGTTAGATCGCGTCCGCATTGTTACTTTGTGCCAGGAAGGGCTCTGAACAAGGGAAGTGTCTAGGTGTCTCGGAGTCAACCAAAGTGATGTTGTTCTGACATGGAGGAGATACAGAGAGACAGGAACTGTCGCTGACACGCCTCGCTCAGGCCACCCGAGGGCTACTACTGCAGTGGATGACCACTACCTATGGATTATGTTCGGAGGAACCCTGATAGCAACACCACTGTGTCGAATAAAGCTTTTCGTGCAGCCACAGGACGTCGTGTTACGACTCAAACTGTGCACAATAGGCTGCGTGATGCGCATCTTCACTTCTGACATCTGTCCATCTTTGCAACCACGATGCCGTGCAATGCGGTGCAGATGGGGCCGACAACACCCGAATGGACCGCTCAGGATTGCTATCGCATTCTCTTCACCAATGAGTGTCGCATATGCCTTCAACCAGACAATCATTGGAGACGTGTTTGGAGGCAACTCGGTCGAGTTGGACACCTTAGACACACTGTCCATCAAGTGTAGCAAGGTGGAGGTTCCCTGCTGTTTTGGGGTGGCTTTATGTGGGGCTGATGTACGCTGCTGGTGGTCATAGAAGGTGCCGTAACGGCTGTACAATACGTGAATGTCGTCCTCTGACCGATAGTGGAACCGTATTGGCAGCATACTGGCGAGGCATTCGTCTTCGTGGATGACAATTCGCGACCCGATTGTGCACATCTTGTGAATGACTTCCTTCAGGATAACGGTGTCACTAGAGTGGCCAGCATGTTCTCCAGACATGAACCCTATCAAACGTGCCTGGGGTAGACTGAAAAGGGCTGTTTATTAACGATGTGACCCACCAACCACTCTGACGGATCCATGCCGAACTGCTGTTGAGGAGAGGGACAATCTGGACCAACAGTGCCTCGATGAACTTGTGGATAGAATGTCACGACAAATACAGGCACGCATCAATGCAAGGGGACGTGCTACTGTGTATTAGAGGTACCGTTGTGTACAGCAATCTGGACCACCACCTCTGAAGATCTCACTATATGGTGGTACGACATGCAATGTGTGGTTTTCATCAGCAATAAAAAGGGCAGAAATGATGTTTATGTTGATCTCTATTCCAATCTTCTGTACAGGTTCTGGAACTCTCGGAACTGAGGTGATGCAAAACATTTTTTGATGTGTGTACTTCTAGTCCTTTCATAAATAGCTCAAAATCACCATGTGGAGCCCAGTATACGATGACTTCCCATCAGTTTTAGATTTGTATCCTTTCTTGTTAGTGGAATATTTGACTCCCACTACACTCTTCAGAACGGTCTGTGCTCCCTGAATAACTATATGTCTAATATTAAGGGCATACTATGTGTGATAGTGAGACAAAACAAAACTTCCAGACTATGCTCAACAGCTAGGCAAATGAGTCACAGTCATACTGCCACCTCGTGCAACTGATTCACGAGATCACTCGGAAATTATAAGCGATCAGCAACTGATCGGGGACACGGCGAGGGATTGCTGGACTCCCACACCCTCACGTGGGGCTCTTCATGGAGACGTCAACAAAGTCGCGGGATTTCCGTACACTACCAAAGATTATGTCACATTTGTGACCGAGAAACAATTAATAGCAAAACTGTTTTCATCAGATAATCTGTTGGATGACTCAGTTCATTTCTCTGTAACCTTTCAGCATTGAGTACCCATTTCCACGCACCACATATAGCTACTGCCCCAGTTAAGATGATGTGGGACATTCTGATCACGAAAGCTTACTTGATGGTTGAATGGCTGGGATAATATTTTCATTTCATCAAACATAATCTTATATATGTTTTGTGGTGCTGTGTTCAGCAACAATAGTTTGGTAAAAATTGCAATATTTAATGTGGTGTAGGTGCTCCGTGCAGCAACACGAAATTGTACATACTGACTGGTCAATGTACCTGCAACGCTCAGGCTGAGGCTTTTTACTGGGCACAGCACGTCTTTAATTTTCTTGGGTGTTCGTAAAATGGAGTGAGGTCTCTCTCTCCCTCTCCTCTTCTCTCCCTCTCTACCCCCCTTCTCTGTCTCCCATCTTTCTAGCGATGCTTAACTTAACATCTCATTCATTAATAATTTAGGTGCAAAGGTAGAAACTCACCAAATAGCACAGGTGTTGAGTGACTGACAGGCACATCAACAAGATGGGAAAATAACTAGCTATCACACAAATTATTCTTCCAGCTAGAGAACGCATGTAACACTGCCCCCCCCCCCCTCGACACCCACACACCCACCCACCCACACACACACACACACACACACACACACACACACACCTGTACAACTACACTGTATACTTGGCTGACACAAAGCAGTTGTACGTGTGCGTGTGTTTGTGTGTGTGTTTTTCTCTATAGCTAGAAAAAAATTAATCTGAAAGCTAGCAAGTGTTCCATCTTTTTCATGTGTTTGCCATCGACTCATCGCCTCTACTGTTCAGTGAGTTGTTATATTTGATCCTAAGTTATTCACGTTCCACCAGCATTTCCCATTCCCGTACATTTTCAGGTATCTCATCTCAGAACCCAAGAGGTCCTCATCAGAAACAGTTTCAGCTCTATGTAGCAGTGTGTTTAACACTTTGGGCAATAGCCACCTAGAAGAATATCGGGCCTAGGAAATTAGCCATTTATGCTGTTATTTAAAACATTATTGGCACATACTGCTATATCTTCAAGAGTAACATATACTAAAAAGGGCCAAGATTCAAGATATATTTTTCATATTTCCTTCAGTTCTTTGACAGATTACAAATTTTAAAATAATTTTGACAGGAAGTACAAGGCGTGTTTTTTTAAGTAAGTACTGTTTCGAAATTTAAAAAAAAAAGATGTGCTAAGATATCTCAATAACTTTATTTTTACATGAAAGCCTGTACCTTAATCTATGCAGTGACATCATTACAGTCTGATTCTTCCTCGTTTACGTTGTGTAGTGAGTGTTTAACATGCCTCCGATAATGGTGAGTCTCGCTGACTGAAGTTCGGGCTGCTATAAGATTTCTTAGTGCTAAAGGCCTAAAAGCGATCGATATTCATCGTGAGATCTGAGCAGTTTACGGAGAAAACATAATGAGTGATGGAATGGTAAGAAAGTGGGTGAGAGCATTTAAAGGTGGCCGCACAAATGTGCACGATGAACAACAGAGTGGGCGTCCTTCGGTCGTTAATGAAAGTTTGATGCAGGAAGTGGACAATAAGGTTAGAGGAAACAGACGCTTTACGATTTCCTCCTTGCGGCATGACTTTCCTAATGTTTCTCGTAGTGGTTTGTATGACATTGCGACCGAGCGCTGGAATTACCAAAAATTGTGCGCACGTTGGGTACCCAAAATGTTGACGGATGTGCACAAAACCCAACGTTTAGACAGTGCATTGACTTTCCTTGAGTGGTACCACAACAACGGTGATGATTTCTTAAGCCAAACTGTTACGGGCGATGAAACACGGGTGGCCAATGTCGCACCAGAATCAAAGCAACAGTCCATGGAAGTTGAGCAAGGGCATCGTTTTGCTGCAAGACAATGCCCGTCCACATGTGGCGAATCAGACCAAAGATCTCATCACACCTTTTTGATGGGAAACTCTAAATCATCCTCCGTACAGCCCCAATCTTGCACCCAGTGACTACCATCTGTTCCTGCACTTGGAGAAACACCTGGGCGGTCAGCGTCTTCGAGACGATGATGAAGTCAAAACAGTGGTGATGCAGTGGTTAACAAGTCAAGCGGCAGACTTCTATGAGGAGGGTATTCAAAAAACTGGTACAACGTTATGACAAGTGCCTCAATATTGATGTAAATTATGTAGAAAAGTAGATTAAGGTACAGGCTTTCAGGTAAAAATAAAATTATTTAGACACCTTAGCACGTCTTTGTTAAATTTCAAAACGATGCTTACTTAAAAAAACACGCCTTATATAATTGTACTCACAAGAATACAATGCGAGATGAATTATTGAGCAATTTCTTCCTCTTGAGCTTCCAAAGTTTCTTGCTCACTCAACAAACATAAAGTGTCTGTAGTAGAATTACAGCAAACTGTGAACGTAACGAGTACATGCACAACATTATGTCAGTACGATCATATTGGCTCAGCCATTCACGACAGCAGCTGTTACATTTGCTAAGATTTCTTTTGAAACAGTTTTCAAAATTGATACCTGAAGGAAGCACCAGTCAAGGGGCAGGTCTTTTTACACAAAGTGGTGGCACAAGCTACTCTCAGGCTTTGTCTCCAAAGTCTTAAAACTGCACTCTATTGGCTGCACGGGGTCTCGGGTTCGATTCCCAGTGGGGCAAGGGATTTTCACCTTTTCAGGTGACTGGGTGTTTCTGTTGTTCTCATCATTACATCACCATTCATGTAAGTGGCGAGCTTGGACTGAGCACAGGTCGGGAATTTGTGCGGGTGCCGATGACCGCGCAGTTGAGCACCCTACAAACTGAACATCATCAACATCATCTCTTGGCTGGATGATGAAAGCTTTGCACACTGAGATATGTGCTACAGAGAAATAAGCTTAGTTACTTGCCTTCTAATGGAATCAGCAGCACAACCAGTACCCCTCCATCACAGACACTGACATTATCTCTGGCAGCACACGGAAGTTTCAGGAGTTCGTGACACAATTTGGCCAGCTAAATAAAGTACCGCACGGCCTACAGGTTAACTCCTGACACAACAATGGGGGACGTCATTCGTAGCTCAGATTTATAATCACTCCCGATATGGAAAGTGAGCACAGAAACATCTATCTGAGACAGCCTCTAGTTTACACCAAACCCGAAATTTAATGCGTGTTCCTTCCCTCTCACAGTTTTGAGTAGACTCATTCAGATGAAATGAAATGGGATACACGTACAGACCATTCAGGGGAAAGGGCCAACTTTTCCACCTCCAGTAATGCCTGACTTGTTAAAAATCAAACAATGGAAAATCAGGGATGGAATGTAACAATACCAGAGAAGGAAAGATGCTACTCACCAAATAGCGGAGATGCCGAGTCGCGATAGGCACGACAAAAAGTACCAGAGACCGGGCACAGAGGAGCATTCCCCTCATAATTCAGTGCTATCCGAGACTGGAGCAACTGAATTACATTCTATTGATTGGCGACTCCATGGAGTGTTCTGTGCACCACGACCAAATAATGGATACAATTGGAAGGAGAAACAGCATTGGTCGTATTTTTTTGTTTTATTATCTGCATTATTATGTGATCAGTCTAAGCTTGTTGACACCAGTGCCTACCAATTTTAATTGTATATTACAGCACTGAGGATGGTCACTAAGTGACCGAAAATCGATTTTGCGGATAATGAAACAAAAAAAATACGACCAATGCTGTTTCTCCTTCCAATTGAGTTACATTCTCCGCCAGGGTTTCGACTACCTCTCGTCGTGCCCTGAAATAGAAATGTCCTACCCGCTATCCTTCCCACCCCTCCTACCGTGGTATTCCACCGTCGTCCACCGAACCTACACAATATACTCGTCCGTCCTTACACGACCCCTGCTCCCGATTCCTTACCTTGTGGCTCATACCCCTGTAATAGACCTAGATGCAAGACCTGTCCCGTACAGCCTCCTACCACCACCTACTCCAGTGCGGTCACTAACATCACCTATCCCATCAAAGGCAGGCCTACCTGTGAAACCAGTCACCACAACCACTGTGCTGTATTCTATGTAGGCATGACGACCAACAAGCTGTCTGTCCGCACGAACGGCCACCGACAAACTGTGGCCAAAAGACGAGTGGACCACCCCGTTCCTGAACTTGCTGCCAAACACGATATCCCTCATCTCAGTGACTGCTTCACAGCCTGTGCCACACGGCTCCTTCCCAACACCAGCTTTTGTGAATTACGCAGGTCGGAACTTTCCCTTCAATACATCCTACGTTCCTGTAACCCTCCTGGCCTCAACTTTCGTTGGTCACTGTCCTCACCCATCCGGCCCCCTCGCTGTTCCCAATCCAGCACTACACAGCCATCATTTCACCGCCACACCCAGCCTTTTAATTTCTTTTTATTTCTCTCCTTTCCATTACTTACCCCCTCCCCACCTTCTCTCCTACCCACCATCTAAACTGCAACACTTCACTGTCCGCCACTCCCACCATACTACCCCTCCCCCTCCCCGCCCCAGCCTCCTCCTTACCCCCACCCAGTCACCACTCCCATCATGCATTGGTGCTGCAGTTTGCAGTGTAGTTTCAATTCTCTGAGACTGCAGACGTGTACGCAAGTTGAGTTTGCGTGAGTGTGTGTGTGTATTTGTGTATACTGCTGACAGAGGCCTTAATGGCTGAAAGCTATAATTGTGTGAATCTTTTTGTTGTGCCTACCACGACTCGGCATCTCCGCCATATGGTGAGTAGCAAGTTTCCTTCTCTGGTATTGTGACTTGTTAAAGATATTTATGGATACAAAATCTACGCACCAGTTGACGGCAGGAGAACACACGTATACAGGTATTGAACTTTGCAAGCTTTTGGAACCAATGGCTCCTCCTTTGGGCAGAAGGGTCAAAGCAGAAGGAAGAGAAGTGAAGGGAAAGGACTGCCGAGGTTTAGGAAAAGGGTTCGAGTTCGGAAAAGTCACCCAGAATCCCAGGTCAGGGATGAGAAGGAAAGACTGATTGTTGGGGAATGCACCAGATAAGATTTCAAAAACCTCATAATGCTTTTTGATTGTTCAAATCTCATCCAGTACCATCCCCAACAATCAGTTTTTCCTTCTCATCCCATTCAGTAAGTCTCCCTTGACCTACAGTTTTGGGTGACTTTTCTGCCCCTTTTCCTAAATCTCACTAGTTCTTTTCCTTCATCCTTCTTCCTTCCCCTTCAGCCCTTCTGCCAGAAGGAGCTGCTGGCTCATGGGGCTTGCATATTTCAGTACCTTTGTGGACGTGTTCTCCTGCCGCCAATTGGCGAGCAGACTTTTTTGTTTATACAGTTACATTATACTGTCCCAAAATTTATTACTTTTGTTAACATAAAAATATTTAGTCTCTTTTCAACATGAGAATTTATGACTAAAGACTCATGAAACAAGGATTGATTCATTTTTGCAACTTCAATAATGAACACTGTGCAGCCATTAATGTTTTTAATCGAAGTCTATTTTTTGTGATTGAAGAGCATATTTGAGAGACAAATTCAGCAATGTGCCTCCTTCGCAGGCTTGGCAGAAAATTATGGAGCAAAACACAGAGAATTTGGGGATTTTTGTGCTGTAGTTATGGCCACTCAAACGGTAGCTGTCTGGAAGTTAACTCCACTCTTCACTTTCCACTGGGGTTTTTGTGAGATGACTTTGCCTCCTTCGCCGGCTTGGCAGAAAATTATGGAGCAAAACACAGAGAATTTGGGGATTTTTGTGCTGTAGTTATGGCCACTCAAACGGTAGCTGTCTGGAAGTTAACTCCACTCTTCACTTTCCACTGGGGTTTTTGTGAGATGACTTTCATTTATGAATGTAAACTCCAACTGCCCAAGAAGCTCCATCGTCAAGCTTTTATCAGGAATGCGTGGGATAGAAATGTTACCCTTTTTCAAACCAACAGCACAAATCATGGAATCAGCACTACAAATAAAAATAATCTTCACAAACATTTAAAGTCACTTCCTTTGCTTGAGACAAGGTGTTTATTACTAATAAATGCAAATTTTCAATAACTTGCCAGATGCCATAAGAAGCTCAACTACTAATAAAGATCAGTTTGAGAGGAGCCTGTAGGATTTATTGGTGGCCATCTCCAACTCTTCAATGAATTTCCTAGCAGAATCAACAAATGTGTACATGTTATTAGTAATGTCAAATAATGTATTATGTACAATCTGTCTTAAGTACAGATTCAATGGAGTAATGAGATGAAAGTCGATGTTGTGAAATTGTATTTCTATTTGATGACGCTTGGCTACATTTACATCAACATCTACATCTACATTTATACTCCGCAAGCCACCCAACGGTGTGCGGCAAAGCGCACTTTACGTGCCACTGTCATTACCTCACTTTCCTGTTCCAGTAGCGTACGGTTCGCGGGAAGAACGACTGCGGAACGCCTCTGTGCGCGCTCTAATCTCTCTAATTTTACATTCGTGATCTCCTCGGGAGGTATAAGTAGGGGGAAGCAATATATTCGATATGTCATCCACAAATGCACCCTCTCAAAAGCTGGCCAGCAAGTTACACCGCGAAGCAGAGCGCCTCTCTTGCAGACTCAGCTACTTGAGTTCGCTAAACATCTCCGTAACGCTATCACACTTACCAAATAACCCTGTAACGAAACTCGCCGCTCTTCTTTGGATCTTCTCTATCTCCTCTGTCAACCCAATCTGATACGGATCCCACACTGATGAGCAATACTCAAGTATAGGTGGAACGAGTGTTTTGTAAGCCACCACCTTTGTTGATGGACTACATTTTCTAAGAACTCTCCCAATGAATCTCAACCTGGCACCCGCCTTACCGACAATTAATTTTATGTGATCATTCCACTTCAAATCGTTCCGTACGCATACTCCCAGATATTTTACAGAAGTAACTGCAACCAGTGTTTGTTCCGCTATAATATAATTGTACAATAAAGGATACTTCTTTCTATGTATTCGCAATACGTTACATTTGTCTACGTTAAGGGTCAGTTGCCAGTCCCTGCACCAAGTGCCTATCTGCTGCAGATCTTCCTGCATTTTGCTGCAATTTTCTAATGCTGCAACTTCTCTGTATACTACAGCATTATACGCGAAAAGCTTCACGGAACTTCCAATACTATCTACTAGGTCATTTATATACAGGGTTATTACAAATGATTGAAGCGATTTCACAACTCTACAATAACTTTATTATTTGAGATATTTTCACAATGCTTTGCACACACATACAAAAACTCAAAAAGTTTTTTTAGGCATTCACAAATGTTCGATATATGCCCCTTTAGTGATTCGGCAGACATCAAGCCGATAATCAAGTTCCTCCCACACTCGGCGCAGCATGTCCCCATCAATGAGTTCGAAAGCATCGTTGATGCGAGCTCACAGTTCTGGCACGTTTCTTGGTAGAGGAGGTTTAAACACTCAATCTTTCACATAACCCCACAGAAAGAAATCGCATGGGGTTAAGTCGGGAGAGCGTGGAGGCCATGACATGAATTGCTGATCATGATCTCCACCATGACTGATCCATCTGTTTTCCAATCTCCTGTTTAAGAAATGCCGAACATCATGATGGAAGTGCAGTGGAGCACCATCCTGTTGAAAGATGAAGACGGCGCTGTTGGTCTCCAGTTGTGGCATGAGCCAATTTTCCAGCATGTCCAGATACACGTGTCCTGTAACGTTTTTTTCACAGAAGAAAAAGGGGCCGTAAACTTTAAACCGTGAGATTGCACAAAACACGTTAACTTTTGGTGAATTGCGAATTTGCTGCACGAATGCGTGAGGATTCTCTACCGCCCAGATTCGCACATTGTGTCTGTTCACTTCACCATTAAGAAAAAATGTTGCTTCATCACTGAAAAAAAGTTTCGCACTGAACGCATCCTCTTCCATGAGCTGTTGCAACCGCGCCGAAAATTCAAAGCGTTTGACTTCGTCATCGGGTGTCAGGGCTTGTTGCAATTGTAAACGGTAAGGCTTCTGCTTTAGCCTTTCCAAACCGTCGGCTGCGGTACGTTTAGCTCCCTGCTTGCTTTATTCATCGACTTCCGCGGGCTACGCGTGAAACTTGCCCGCACGCGTTCAACCGTTTCTTCGCTCACTGCAGGCCGACCCATTGATTTCCCCTTACAGAGGCATCCAGAAGCTTTAAACTGCGCATACCATCGCCGAATGGAGTTAGCAGTTGGTGGATCTTTGTTGAACTTCGTCCTGAAGTGTCGTTGCACTGTTATGACTGACTGATGTGAGTGCATTTCAAGCACGACATACGCTTTCTCGGCTCCTGTCGCCATTTTGTCTCACTGCACTCTCGAGCGATCTGGCGGCAGAAACCTAAAGTGCGGCTTCAGCCGAATAAAACTTTATGAGTTTTTCTACGTATCTGTAGTGTGTCGTGACTATATGTCAATGAATGGAGCTACAGTGAATTTATGAAATCGCTTCAATCATTTGTAATAGCCCTGTATATAGTAAAAAGCAATGGTCCCATAACACTCCCCTGTGGCATGCCAGAGGCTACTTTAATATCTGTAGACGTCTCTCCATTGAGAACAACATGTTGTGTTCCGTTTGCTAAAACCTCTTCAATCCAGCCACACAGCTGGCCTGATATTCTGTAGGCTCTTACTTTGTTTATCAGGCGATAGTGCGGAACTGTATCAAACGCCTTCCGGAAGTCGAGAAAAATGGCATCTACCTGGGAACCTGTATCTAATATTTTCTGGGTCTCATGAACAAATAAAGCGAGTTGTGTCTCACACGATCGCTACAATGCACCTCAGTGTACTGAACATTTACATGGTTGGTGACGACCTGGTTATTACTTTTTAAATGACAACTTATTTAACATTTTTTGCTTCTACCAAATTCATGAGCACCATTTCACTTTGGATCTGTGGACAGTAGATTACATGTATGTTTTTCTTTGTCAGCATTTTTTGTGCATTCTTGTTTTCTGACTTGTTCTAAATTCTAGAGGATCCCTTCACTATGACTCTATTAGAACAAAAAGTACTTCTAATCTAATGTAAGTGTATGACTACCCTTTCCAAAATGTCGCACTCACAATGTGATCCTATGCAACAAGAAAGCCGTGAAGATTTTCTTGCGATATTCACTTACATGGTTGGTACCATCAGACCACTGTCCAAATGCTTCCATGATCTCGATGAACTCCTTGCAGAAGCGAGGTGTCAAAATTGGGAACCAGTAGACATCTGGACACGGCTGCAAAAACCGAACAGAAGAAGCATACTGTAAGTTGTGTAATGAGTACAACCAAGAATTGTAATCTTACTGCAACTCACAGCTATGTTATTGGCAACCCATTTGTAGTAGAATTAAATTTATGCAAACAATGGAAAATTCAGGATGGAATATAACAATACGAGAGAAGGAAAGTTGCTACTCACCATATAGCAGAGATGCTGAGTCGCGATTGGCACAACAAAAAGATTCACACAATTATAGCTTTTGGCCATTAAGGCCTTTGTCAGCAGTAGGTACACACACACACACACACACACAAACGCAACTTGCACACACATCTCCAGTCTCAGAGAACTGAAAATTTATACAAAGTCTGTTACAATACGGAATTTTTGTCTTTATTATCAATAATTAAATTTTGAAAATTAAGTAATGGGAAAGAGGAAGTAGCCATTACCCAGAACAAATAAACAACACTATCTTAACCATGCAGGAATGCTAGTAAGTTTTGACTTCATAGTAGCAGTCCATATAGCAATATTTTTTTTTAATTTTTTATTCTGTTTACCAATGTTGATCTTTCAGACCATTCTTGGGCAGCGGCTCTGAAATAGAAGGTGTGTCCAGAAACTAAGTTTCATTTTGGGAAAAAAGGCTCATGAAACATTTTTCCAACAAAGATCTATTTTTACAAGAAAGAGCATTTCTTAAACTATTATTCAACACAGTTGCAACCATTTTCAGATATTCGTCATACTGGAAAACCAACTTGTCTATGCACTCTTCACAGAAAGAGGCCTCCAATGAAGGCAGGCACTGCTGAACACTACTTTTGCGTCATTGTTGCTGTCTAAATGCCTTTCTCAAAAATCATGCTTCAAGTTGAAGAACAAGTGGCAGTCAGAAGACGTGAGATTGGGACTGTACCGCAGGTGATTGAACTGTTCCCAACCAAATTGCTGACTTATGTTTTGGGTGACACGAGCAGAATGGGGATGAGTGATGTCTCGATTGCGCATTCCACATTTTTTTTTTGACTTGTAACCAGAATGTCGTATCTCTCCCAGAACACAGTGCACGCGATTATTATTATTATTATTACTTTTTTTGTGCTGACAACATTATTTTGAATTTTTGTTTTTTGGGGGATCGAGAGTGCCTCCACTCCGTCAACTGTCGTTTTGCTTCTGGAGCGATACAACAAACCTAAGTTTCATCACCAATCACAATTCTGTTTAAGAATTCATCTCCTTCATTACAGTATTGGATAAGAAATGTCAAAACACTGCTAAGTCACTTCATTTTGTGAACAACTGCAGGCAATTTTGGAACCTGGTGGGAACACAATTTGCAAAAATTTAAGCAATATGTGACAATCCCTAGCAAAACAGTTTTTGAAGTTTGTGGATGCTCATCACAAAGCATTCATGTTGTGAACTGTCTGTTTTCACTTATTTTGTCATTCACTTTCTCAACCAAACAACCACTGTCAACAGAAGGCTATCCTCTACGTGCTTTGTCAAGAACACTGATTCGTCCATCGCTGAATTGTCTCACCCATATCCTCACTATTAGATCAGTTATTACATTTCCACCACAAATCTCTACAAGCTGATGATGACTTTCAGCTGGCTTAACATTCTCTGCATTCAGAAACCATATTACAGGTCAAGCCTCAGAGTCAGCAGACTCAGGGAATATCTTAAACATTTTGATCACTCACAAATGCAAACACAACACAAACCGGCTCTAATAGGGTCAATGGGAAGACAAATAAATAGAGAGATGAGTGTGAATTTGCAGAACTGTGACATTAGTGCTGCGGTAGCAGTAAAATGGAACGGTTCTTACTTTCCGGACACACTTCATTTATAACAGTTACAAAACATCGTGTGTGACATACACTTGACAACATTGAAATCTACCATAAAAGCAACATATAATATTACGAGGTGCAACAATAAAGTAATGAGACTGATTTTGTTTGCAAGATGTGGCAACCCTGCACACTTGTGTAGGCACAATATCTTTGACCTCGGTCTGTAAGCTGCTTCTAGTCCAACCTGCACATCGATGCAACTGCTCAATCATGACGTGTGCTGTAATAATAATGAGTTAACATGTGTTTGTGTCTCTCATCATGAAAATGGAACCACATAATATTGCACAACGGTATGCCATTTCTTTTTGCGTTAAATTGGGTGAAAACGCGCCGACAACTTAAGGGTAACCTTCAGAAGGTTATGTAAAGAGCTCAAGTTTTTTGTTGGCATAACATGTGTAATGAAGGCAGAACGAATGTTGAAGATTAAGACCGCATTGGATGACCATCAACCTCACGGACGGATGTCAACTTGGCCAGGTTGCGTGAACTCGTACGACCTGATCGAAGATTACTGCAGAAGAACTGAACATCAATTGAGAAACAGTTCATCTAATAATAACTGAAGATCTCGGTATGAGAAAGATTTGTGCAAAAATGGTCGCCAAAAATCTCATACCACAACCGCGAGAAACACGGAAAAATGTGGCAGCCGATCTGTTAGAGCAAACGGAAATCAATACAGAATTGTTGACCTGTGTTATCACTTGTGATGAAAGTTGGTATTTCCAGTAGGATCCAGAGACAAAATGCAAAAGTTCGCATTGATGCTTAAAGGGATCACCCGGACCAAAAAAAGCTCGCATGTCAAAGTCAAAAGTGAAATGAATGCTTGTGTGCTTCTTTGATTCCAAGGGAATTGTTCATAAAGAGTGGGTGCCTCTTGGACAAACAGTTAACCAATATAACAACAAAGAAATTTTAGAAAGACTCCGTAAAAGAGTTTTTCGTGTCCGTGGCAACATCGCTGATAATTGGATTCTGCATCACGATAATGCGCCATCCCATACTGCTCTGTCAGGACAGCAATTTTTAACCTCAAAACAAATTTCAGTACTACAACAGCCACCTTATTCACCAGATATCGCTCCTTGCGACTTTTTTGTATTTCCAAGAGCCAAAATGGCAGTCAAGGGACACCATTTTCAAACAACACAAGATGCCCAAATAGCTTTGATGAGGGTCTTGGAGGATATTACAGAAGATGGGTTCCAGAAATGTTACCATCAATGACAGAAGCGCTGGAAAAAGTGTGTGTGGAACCAGAAGGGAACTACATTGAATGGGAGAACACTAAACTTGACTAAAAGAGTAAGCAACATTTTTTTTCACATCAGTCTCATTACTTTATTGTCGCACCTCGTATGTATTTCCCAGCCTGTGCACCAAGCTGCTGTGTACACCTGACTGGCACCTCTCAGAAAGTGCTATCTAGCTAGTAAAAGCTATGGGTTATAGAAGTGAAGCTGCAACTTCTGTTGCTCATAGTATCCTTAGTAAAAAATAATTAAAATTGGCAAGTAGCATGTGTACAAGAAGGAAATCCTCATACTGTGCATGAACATGTAATACAATATTGTCTACAATCTGGTAAAACATTTACAAAAGTTTAAAAGGTCAACAGCAATAGACAGTTGTAATGCATACATGCATTCCCTTCACATGTTTAAGTCATGTATTACGCTCATTTATGTGATCGGGAATGCTCAGTAGCCGTGAGGCTACTTGTAAATTTGACAACTAAGCCTCAGCAAGGAGCATTAGTGATGAAACCATAGGAGGCAATGTTGTGCAACCTTAGTAGGGACAAGATCCAACTATTTGGGGGTAGGATCTTACAATCTGAGACAGTGTTACGAGACAAACTTCCATCACAATGTCCAGAAAGCGCTGGCATGTTGATAGATACACAAAAAAAACACAAGACATACACACAAAATTCAAGCTTTCGCAGCCAACAGTTGCTTCATCAGGAAAGAGGGAAGGAGAGGGAAAGACGAAAGGATGTGGGTTTTAAGGGAGAGGGCAAGGAGTCATTCCAATCCGGGGAGCGGAAAGACTTAGGGGGAAAAAAGGACACGTATACACTCGCACACACACACACATATCCATCCGCACATACACAGACACAAGCAGACATTTGTAAAGGCAAAGAGTTTGGGCAGAGATGTCAGTCGAGGTAGAAGTACAGAGGCAAAGATGTTGTCAAATGACAGGTGAGGTATGAGCGGCGGCAAATTGAAATTAGCGGAGGTTGAGGCCTGGCGGGTAGCGAGAAGAGAGGATATACTGAAGGGCAAGTTCCCATCTCGCGGAGTTCTGACAGGTTGGTGTTAGTGGGAAGTATCCAGATAACCCGGACGGTGTAACACTGTGCCAAGATGTGCTGGCCGTGCACTGAGGCATGTTCAGCCACAGGGTGAGCCTCATTACCAACAAACACTGTCTGCCTGTGTCCATTCATGCGAATGGACAGTTTGTTGCTGGTCACTGGGGGTGGTTACAAGGGTAGGAGCCAGAGGGTAGGGAAGGTGGTTTGGGGATTTCATAGGGATGAACCGAGAGGTTACGAAGGTTAGGTGGACGGCGGAAAGACACTCTTGGTGGAGTGGGGAGGATTTCTTGAAGGATGGATCTCATTTCAGGGCAGGATTTGAAGAAGTCGTATCCCTGCTGGAGAGCCACATTCAGAGTCTGATCCAGTTCCGGAAAGTATCCTGTCACAAGTGGGGCACTTTTGTGGTTCTTCTGTGGGAGGTTCTGGGTTTGAGAGGATGAGGAAGTGGCTCTGGTTATTTGCTTCTGTACCAGGTCGGGAGGGTAGTTGCGGGATGTGAAAGCTGCTTTCAGGTTGTTGGTGTAATGGTTCAGGGATTCCGGAATGGAGCAGATTCGCTTTCCACGAAGACCTAGGCTGTAGGGAAGGGACCGTTTGATGTGGAATGGGTGGCAGCTGTCATAATGGAGGTACTGTTGCTTGTTGGTGGGTTTGATGTGGACGGACGTGTGAAGCTGGCCATTGGACAGATAGAGGTCAACGTCAAGGAAAGTGGCATGGGATTTGGAGTAGCACCAGGTGAATCTGATGGAACCAAAGGAGTTGTGGTTGGAGAGGAAATTTGGGAAGCCTTCTTGGTTACCCAGGCCTCCCAACACAAAGTTAGGTACAGATTTACTGATGACATCTTCATGATCTGGACTCACAGTGAAGAAGAACTCCCACCCATTCCACATCAAATGGTCCCTTCCCTACAGCCTAGGTCTTCGTGGCAAGCGAATCTGCTCCAGTCCGGAAGCCCCGAACCATTACACCAACAACCTGAAAACAGCTTTCGCATCCCGCAACTACCCTCCCGACCTGGTACAGAAGCTGGTTGCCAAGCCCCCACAGAACGTATCTCTGCCTATGTAGATCAACACCTTTAACCCATTACATGCAGTCTCCCATCCTTCATCAAAGACACCAACCACTTCCTCAAACGCCTGGAATCCTTACCCAATCTGTTACCCCCAGAAACCATCCTTGTAACCATTTATGCGACTTCCGTATACACAAATATTCCACACGTCCAGGGCCTCGCTGTGATGGAGCACTTCCTTTCACGCAGATCACCTGCCATCCTACCTAAAACCTCTTTCCTCATTACCTTAGCCAGCTTCATCCTGACTCACAACTTCTTCACTTTCAAAGGCCAGGCATACCAACAATTAAAGGGAACAGCCATGGGTACCAGGATGGCCCCCTCGTACACCAACCTATTTATGGGTCGCTTGGAGGAAGCCTTCTTGGTTACCCAGGCCTGCCAACCCTAAGTTTGGTACAGATTTATTGATGACATCTTCATGATATGGACTCACAGTGAACAAGAATTCCAGAATTTCCTCTCCAACCTCAACTCCTTTGGTTCCATCAGATTCACCTACTCCAAATCCCATGCCATGTTCCTTGACATTGACCTCTATCTGTCCAATGGCCAGCTTCACACGTCCGTCCACATCAAACCCACCAACAAGCAACAGTACCTCCATTATGACAGCTGCCACCCATTCCACATCAAACAGTCCCTTCCCTACAGCCTAGGTCTTCGTGGCAATCGAATCTGCTCCAGTCCGAAATCCCCGAACCATTACACCAACAAACTGAAAACAGCTTTCGCATCCCGCAACTACCCTCTCGACCTGGTACAGAAGCTGGTTGCCAAGCCCCCACAGAACGTATCTCTGCCTATGTAGATCAACACCTTTAACCCATTACATGCAGTCTCCCATCCTTCATCAAAGACACCAACCACTTCCTCAAACGCCTGGAATCCTTACCCAATCTGTTACCCCCGGAAACCATCCTTGTAACCATTTATGCCACTTCCTTATACACAAATATTCCACACGTCCAGGGCCTCGCTGTGATGGAGCACTTCCTTTCACGCAGATCACCTGCCACCCTACCTAAAACCTCTTTCCTCATTACCTTAGCCAGCTTCATCCTGACTCACAACTTCTTCACTTTCAGAGGCCAGGCATACCAACAATTAAAGGGAACAGCCATGGGTACCAGGATGGCCCCCTCGTACACCAACCTATTTATGGATCGCTTGAAGGAAGCCTTCTTGGTTACCCAGGCCTGCCAACCCTAAGTTTGGTACAGATTTATTGATGACATCTTCATGATATGGACTCACAGTGAACAAGAACTCCAGAATTTCCTCTCCAACCTCAACTCCTTTGGTTCCATCAGATTCATCTGGTCCTACTCCAAATCCCATGCCATTTTCCTTGACATTGACCTCTATCTGTCCAATGGCCAGCTTCGCACGTCCATCCACATCAAACCCACCAACAAGCAACAGTACCTCCATTATGACAGCTGCCACCCATTCCACATCAAACGGTCCCTTCCCTACAGCCTAGGTCTTTGTGGCAAGCGAATCTGCTCCAGTCGGGAATCCCCGAACCATTACACCAACAACCTGAAAACAGCTTTCGCATCCCACAACTACCCTCCCGACCTGTTACAAAAGCAAATAACCAGAGCCACTTCCTCATCCCCTCAAACCCAGAACCTCCCACAGAAGAACCACAAAAGTGCCCCACTTGTGACAGGATACTTTCCGGGACTGGATCAGACTCTGAATGTGTCTCTCCAGCAGGGATACGACTTCTTCAAATCCTGCCCTGAAATGAGATCCATCCTTCAAGAAATCCTCCCCACTCCACCAAGAGTATCTTTCCGCCGCCCACCTAACCTTCGTAACCTCTTAGTTCATCCCTATGAAATCCCCAAACCACCTTCCCTACCCTCTGGCTCCTACCCTTGTAACCGCCCCCGGTGTAAAACCTGTCCCATGCACCCTCCCACCACCACCTACTCCAGTCCTGTAACCCGGAAGGTGTACACGATCAAAGGCAGAGCCACATGTGAAAGCACCCACGTGATTTACCAATTGACCTGCCTACACTGTGAAGCTTTCTATGTGGGAATGACCAGCAACAAACTGTCCATTCACATGAACGGACACAGGCAGACAGGGTTTGTTGGTAATGAGGCTCACCCTGTGGCTAAACGTGCCTCGGTGCACGGCCTGCACATCTTGGCACAGTGTTACACCGTCCGGGTTATCTGGATACTTCCCACTAAGACCAACCTGTCAGAACTCCGTGAAATGGGAACTTGCCCTTCAGTATATCCTCTCTTCTCGTTACCCGCCAGGCCTCAACCTCCGCTAATTTCAATTTGCTGCCGCTCATACCTCACCTGTCATTTGACAACATCTTTGCCTCTGTACTTACGCCTCGACTTACATCTCTGCCCAAACTCTTTGCCTTTACAAATGTCTGCTTGTGTCTGTGTATGTGCGAGTGTATACCTGTCCTTTTCTCCCCCTAAGGTAAGTCTTTCCACTCCCGGTATTGGAATGACTCCTTACCCTCTCCCTTAAAACCCACATCCTTTCGTCTTTCCCTCTCCTTCCCTCTTTCCTGATTTTTCATTTGGTAAGTCAGATCATCTTTTATATATATATATATATATATATATATATATATATATATATATATAAAGGGAAACATTCCACGTGAGAAAAATATATATATAAAAAAAACAAAGATGCTTTAACTTACTTAAAGAGAAAGCGCTGGTATGTTGATAGACACAATAAAATAAAAAAAACACAAACACACACAAAAATATTCAAGCTTTTGCAACTAATGATTGCTTCATCATGAAAGAGGGAAGGAGAGGGAAAGATGAAAGGATGTGGGTTTTAATGGAGAGGGTAAGGAGTCATTCCAATGCCGGGAGCAGAAAGACTTACCTTAGGGGGGTAAAAGGAGAGGTATACACTGACGTGCGCGCGCGCGCCCACACACACACACACACACACACACACACACACACACACTCACATCACAAAGGCAGACATAAGACTGCCTGTGTCTGTATATGTGCGGATGGATGTGTGTGTGTGTGTGTGTGTGTGTGTGTGTGTGTGTGTGTGTGTGTGTGTGTGTGCGCGCGCGCGCGCTTCAGTGTATATCTGTTCTTTTTTCCCCCTAAGGTAAGTCTTTCTGCTCCCAGGATTGGAATGACTCCTTACCCTCTTACCCTCTCCCTTAAAACCCACATCCTTTCAGCTTTCCCTCTCCTTCCCTCTTTCCTGATGAAGCAACCACGGGTTGCAAAAGCTTGAATATTTGTGTGTTTCTGAGGAAGAAAGGTGGGGTTTCTTTTGTCCATCGGGAGTTAGAACGGTGACGAGTAAATATTCCAGCTGTTAAACATGAGATAAAGTGAAGGTTAGTTATCAGTGAACGCCACGTGTTGTGGGCAGTGCGTATCACGATTATGGAAAGTGAGAAAGGTTTTAATGTCAGTAAAGGGTCGAATATAACGGCGTAGTCCAGAGCCGCCACATTGCAAATGCTGATTCTGTGATGGGTGTGACAAAGCAATTGCTGCATTAAAACAAGTATGATATGAACGTTGTTGACAATTACCGACTGGCATCCCTAAACACTCCACTTCAGCAGGATCCCCACCTACAGGGAACCTGGTGACCTAGCACAACTACTGTGCAACGAGGGACTTACGGAAGCAGCGAGACACCGGGTTAGTGATACCACCCCGAGAAGTACTTCCATCTCGCTGCAATGTCACTGAGGGTGTTGTACAGTGTATCATAACCTGCCCTCTGTCCCGTACTTGACCGAGTTATTATGTCATGTATACAGTCCGGGGGCCGGATGCACTGAGCACACAACCTCTTCAACTCACACTCCACTCACATCCCCCAGTATCACAAGACACTTCTCCCACACATCCTATCGGCTGCCGCAGACACTGTTCTCAGAGTGTGGCCTGTCAACAAACTTAACTGGAACTACCCACTTCTGGCTCGGAATACAGGTCGACTTTGGACCCCAGGCCACAAAAAGTGTATTTTATTTGGGTTCATATCATATGACACACGTAATATAATATAATGTATTAATCGATAGTTGCAGGGAATCTACTACCAATTAAGGCCTGTAAATGAGTTATTTGAATTAAATGTTCTTCCCAGCAAAGAGAATATAAATAAATAAAAACAGGGACAGAAACTCGGTATCACAGCAATGCCTGCCCTCACCTGCTGGGCCGTGTTGTTGGGGTTGAAGTTCTCGGTGTAGTTGGCGTGGATGTAGCGCTGCTCCCAGTCCCACCTGTTCTCGAAGATCTGGTAGACCTCCGGGTTCGTCTTCGACGTGTCAAACGTGTCCGGGTCCACCAGGTGGCCGAAATCTAACCGGTTTGACACGTGCATGAAAATGTCCTGCAAGGAAGAAGAATACATTATTCCAAATGCTCTGACGAGGATGAGCATTCACAGGAACGTATCCAAGTATCCAAAAGGGGTGGGGGTAAGTGAAGTTCTAAAAAATTACATTAAAAAAATGTTGCGGCCGAAAGAACTGCATTTAGTGTAGAATTGGAAGGAGAATCAGCATTGGTGTATTTTTTGTTTTTTGTTTTATTATCCGCAAAATCGATTTTCGGCCACTGTGATCGCTCTAAGCTTGTTGATACCAGTGCCTACCAATTTTACTGTGTATTACAGCACTGAGGATGGTCACTAAGTGACCGAAAATCGATTTTGCGGAGAATAAAACAAAAAAATAAAATAAAAATAAAAAAAATACGACCAATGCTGATTCTCCTTCCAATTCTATCCAGTATTTGGTCGTGGTGCACAGAACACTCCATGGAGTCGCCAATCAACTGCATTTAGTGCCACCAGTGTATAATGTGTGCGTATCTTAGTGTCAGTGATTTATTCGCCAGAGTCGTCACCAATCAGATGGTGCTCCAGAGGCTCGCCTGTATGCCCTCTATTTTGTCAATGCAGGCAGTAACTGCGCTGGATTTATATGTGAACAGTGTTTGCAACATTCATTTTTGGCTACAACCGAGCTGCACTGAGTGTTCTCCTGCTGAATAGCTTCAGCCATTTCAACAGTCACATTGTGGGCCTGCAGAAAGCTGGATGGGTGTACTGATGGATTACAGCATGTGTTGGGCGCAATGTGTCAGTCACTGGTTGGTTGGTTGGTTTGTGGATTAAAGGGACTAAAATGTTTGGTTATCAGTCCCTTTTCCCACAGTCACGCAGTTCCCAGATGAAAACCATACTCCAAAAGGATCCTATTGCCCGAAATCTGAAGAAGGAACAATATATGTAAAACTAAACGTGTAGCCACACTGACGGAGAAAACAAAAGAAACATGCCAAATGTGAAAACATGAACTAAAAGGAATAAAGTGGTAAAAGATGTTAATATACACTACTGGCCATTAAAATTGCTACACCACGAAGATGACGTACTACAGACGCGAAATTTAACCGACAGGAAGAAGATGCTGTGATATGCAAATGATTAGCTTTTCAGACCATTCACACAAGGTTGGCGCCGGTGGCTACAACTACGACGCCCTGACACGAGGAAAGTTTCCAACCGATTTCTCATACACAAACACCAGTTGACCGGCGTTGCCTGGTGAAACGTTGTTGCTATGCCTCGTGTAAGGAGCAGAAATGCGTACCATCACGTTTCCGACTTTGATAAATATCGGATTGTAGCCTATCACGATTGCGGTTTATCGTATCGCGACATTGCTGCTCGCGTTTGCCGAGATCCAATGACTGTTAGCAGAATATGGAATCGGTGGGTTCAGGAGTGTAATACGGAACGCCGCACTGGATGCCAACAGCCTCGTATCACTAGCAGTCGAGACGACGGGCATCTTATCCGCAAGGCTATAACGGATCGTGCAGCCACGTCTCGATCCCTGAGTCAACATATGGGGACGTTTGGAAGACAACAACCATCTGCACGAACAGTTCGATGACGTTTGCAGCAGCATGGACCATCAGCTCGAAGACCGTGGCTGCGGTTACCCTTGAAGCTGCGTCACAGACAGGAGCGCCTGCGATGGTGTACTCGACGGCGAACCTGGGTGCACCAATGGCAAAACGTCATTTTTTCGGATGAATCCAGGTTCTGTTTACAGCATCACAATGGTCGCATCCATGTTTGGCGACATTGTGGTGAACAGACATCGGATGCGTGTATTCGTCATCGCCATACTGGCGTATCACCCGGCGTGATGGTACGGGGTGCCAGTGGTTACACGTCTGGGTCACGTCTTGTTTGCACTGACGGCACTCTGAACAGTGGACGTTAACATTTCAGATGTGTTATGACCCGTGGTTCTACCATTCATTCGATTCCTGCGAAACCCTACATTTCAGCAGGATAATGCACAACCGCATGTTGCGGGTCCTGTACGGGCCTTTCTGGATACAGAAAATGTTCGACTGCTGCCCTCGCCAGCACATTCTCCAGATCTCTCACCATTTGAAAACGTCTGGTCAATGGTGGCCGAGCAACTGGCTCATCACAATACGCCAGTCACTACTCTTGATGAACAATGGTATCGTGTTGAAGCTGCACGGGCAGCTGTACCTGTACACGCCATCCGAGCTCTGTTTGACTCAATGCCCAGGCGTATCAAGGCCGTTATTACGGCCAGAGGTGGTTGCTCTGGGTACTGATTTCTCAGGATCTATGCACCCAAATTGCGTGAAAATGTAATTACCTGTCAGTTCTAGTATATTTGTCCAATGAATACCCGTTTATCATCTGCATTTCTTCTTGGTGTAGCAATTTTAACGGCCAGTAGTGTAGCAGATGGCCTGGGCTGGCTGACTGCAAGAATAAAAAAGGGAAGAGCCAGCCACTCTGCAACACACTAAAAACTCCAGTCTAGAACCGCCAGGCAAGAGAAACACAGATGGTGAAAAGATGAACAACAAGTCGAACAGACAGCACCAGAGGGACCAAGAAAGAGTTAAAATGCAGGTAGGGTGAAGGTCTGGGGAAGATAGCCAACGTCCACCCTTAGAATGAGTGATAAAAACCCCCATCTTGAACAAAACTTGAAACTAGAGGCGAGGCGCTGTCACCTAAGTCTGTCTGATGGTGGCTAAATTTGGACAGTCCAACAAGATGTAGCCCACAGTCCAGTGTGGAGCACAGTGACACAGGTGGGTCCTCAAGACATAGGAGGTGACTGTGAGTCAGCCGAGTACGGCCGATGCAGAGCCGGCAAATGACAACGGAGTCCTCGCAAGAGGTTCGCGTGGAGAACTGCCGTACATTCGTCATCTCCTTTACAGTACGTAAGTTGTTCGGTACACTCAGGGAGCACCATTCCATACTCAGAGCCCAAACACTTTGCAGCAAAATATTAATCGAAGATAAGATTCCAATATGCTATCTCCAGACTCGGTTCACGATTAGTCTCTTTGGTAAGACTGTCGGCGAGTCCATTTCCCGGGATTCCGACACGTCCCAGGATCCGTACCAAGGCCACTGACCATATTATTTGAGGACGAGGACTCTCGAATGGCCATCACAAAAGGATGGCGAGGACAGCACAGGTCAAAAACTTGTAAGGCGCACAAGGAGTCGCTACAAATGAGGAACAACTGTTAGGTGCAGGAGCAGAGCGCGAGAGATGGCTACAGGTTCTGCAGTGGACACTGCAGCCGTCTGGCAAGAAGTGCTGTTCGGTACATCCTGCACGAGCATAAGCAAACCACCATGACCATCAGTCGGCAAACTGTTCCTGTAAACTACGAGGGTCACTTCAAAACAAATGCACACTATTTTTTGTAAAAATACAGTTTTCATTCTGCATGTGTGAAAGTTTTACAGTTCGTAGATATATCCTTCCCGGTTGTTTTCAAACTCAGTTCAACCTGTTCCCGTGAGTAGCACTGTCATAGCATGTCTTCAAGATGGCTGTTACACATGATGTTCGTCAACGTGCTCTCACAGAATTCCTGTGCTGTGAAAACGAGACAGTGGGAAACATCCACAAGAGGTTGAAAAAGGTGTACGGTGATGCTGCTGTCGATCACAGTACAGTTAGTCGGTGAGCAAGCAGGTTACATGACGAAAGCGGGCACGGCAATATTGAGGATTGTCCTCGCAGCGGCAGGCCTCGTACTGCACACACTCCAGACAATGTGCAGAGAGTTAACGAATTGGTGACTGCTAACAGACACATCGCAGTGAACGGATTGTCACGCTACGTTGGGACAGGGGAAGGAAGTGTTTGCAGAATACTGGAAGTGTTGGCATTAAAAAAGGTTTGTGCCAGGTGGGATCCCAGGATGTTGACAGTGGCTCACAAAGAAACAAGAAAAACGGTATGCAGCGAACTTTTGGAACAGTACGAGAATGGTGGAGATGAATTTCTTGGAAGAATTGTGACAGGTGATGAAACATGGCTCCATCATTTTTCACCAGAGACGAAGAGGCAATCAGTGGTGTGGCATCGTGCAAATTCATCCGAGAAAAAAAAAATTCAAAACCACAACTTCTGCTGGAAAAGTTATGGCTATGGTGTTTTTGATTCCGAAGGACTCTTGTTTGTGGAGATCATGCCAAGTGGAACCACCATAAATTCTGATGCATATGTGACGACACTGAAGAAACTTCAAGCTCGACTGAGTCGTGTCCAACCACATCGGCAAAAATAGGATGTTTTGCTATTGCACGACAATGCATGGCCACATATCGGTCAACAAACCATGGAAGCAATCACAAAACTCAGATGTACAATACTGAAACACCCGTCTTACAGTCCTGACCTGGCTCCATGTGACTATCATCTCTTTGGAAAACTGAAAGACTCTCTCCATGGAACAAGGTTTGAAGATGATGAATCTCTTGTGCACTCTGCCAAACAGTGACTCTAACAGGTTGGTCCAGAATTTTACTGTGCGGGTATACAGGCGCTGGTTCCAAGATGGCGTAAGGCACTTGAGGGATGGATATTATGTGGAGAAATGAAAATATTGTTCCTCTGAACCCTGAGATACGTGAAGAATAGTATCGGTGATGTGTCGGTGTTTTAAGCTGTGGTGTGTGGAACATTCTCATACCATCACATGAGTTGCCAGACGTCCACTCGGTAAAGATGTACGTCGAGGTGGAAACACTGTGGGAGCGGCGGAGGCAGACCCGGCATCGTCGAGGTTACGAAATCCGGGCACGTGTCGTATCTGCTCTGACATCATGGACCATTGTAAGCTGTCTGCTTGCAGAGTCATTAAGACCACGTGGACGTGTGGCCAGGGTACCACCGACTCTGTGGTCTGGGGTCATGAAAGAGTCGACACAAGAATGGAGTGGTGCTCTGTCTTCTTCAGTGATGACAGTAGGTTCTGCTCCGGTGTGAGTGACGAATGTATATATTTACGTCGGAGACCTGCTGGGCAGCCTAGTCGAGAGTGCATTCTGCCACAACACACAGATCCCAACCTAGGCTTCAGGGTATGGAAGCCATTAGTTACAACTCATGTTTACAGTTGGTGTTTACGCACGGTAAAGCGACCAGTGCCTGCTACATTGCAAAGGCTGTTATCCCCGTGCTACTGACGTTTCTTTGACAAGGAGGTGAAGTGCTTTTTCAGCAGGACAATACACATTCACATACGGCTGCCATAACGGAACATTCGCTTCACAGTGTACGAAGACTATCCTGGCCTGGAAGACATAGGGATCTCTTGCCAACAGAACACGTATGGAACACAAAGTGGGAATTTACTTCTTCTCCAGGGAATGCGAGAACTATTGCCGTATTGCAACCGAAGACAGAAGATGCTAAGGGCAGTCTGTCATAGTATGCCACTTGGCATCTTTACAATTGCTTACGTGTGAGAATTTATGTCGGCTTTGATGTCAGAAGGAGTGTACTGTGTATTGATGCTACTGTTTAGGTGCCCCTTAATCCGTCGGCACAAGGACCGTGCTGTCGGACGTTTACATTGAGCGTGCCAAGTTCAACGTGCTGCTGAACGCTCAGGGACGATGCGACTTGTGCATACGGTACGTGGGGCCCTAACGTGGTATACCAACACCGACTCAAAGGAAGGCCTCGGCGTTTGTTGGTAACGTCACGCCAGCTAGGCACGGCGAACGCCAGGTCTGTTGCAGGCAGAAACGCCTGGGCGTGCTTATCACTATAAATCTCTTATTTTTGGACAAAATGTTTGGTATTGTTTTGGATTCTGCAATTTTATTTAGATGAAAGATTTTCTTACTATCGTAAAGCTACAAATGAAGATCATAGTTCTGTATTACTGAATCCTGTCGAAACAAACGTAGATCAATACGAGAAAACGCTTTGCCCCATTGGAAGCTTCGGAAATTTTACATTCGAGTAACTATATTTACTTGATCCATTTTGATATCGAAACTTACCCCAACCCCCTTACAATTAACTAGTTTCTTTTATTTATTTATTTATTTTCGTTTGACATCGTCAATGGAAATGTGAACTAATTTACATGTGTAATGTCCAACTGTTTCCATTCATTAGATTACAGTTGTTTTCAACGAAAGGAATTCTAAACAGGAAACAAAATAGCTTCATACATCGAAAATACTGCTGAGCTTAAACTTTTTTAAACATGCACATTAGAAAAGATAAATATTCCCCTCTTGCAACTGAAAGGAGAAACTTTATAAGATAAAAAAATTTTATTTGATAAAACAAGTATCTCTCTTTTGCCTCTTCTTCTGTCCCCCACCCCCTTCCCCAGTGTGTACAGTCGCAAGATATTTCATTAACATTCAGTGCTCCTCACCCCATAGTCAACCAAGATACCTAAAGAAGAGCACCAATATGTTCACAGTTTCTTGTAAAAGCAACCCAGTACAAACGTAACTTCCTCAGATTTACAAATAAGGTAAAGAAGCACGAATTTTGTTGCAGCTGGACCACGAAGTTGTTTTTGTATGTCAATCCTTAAAACAGGTGGAAATTTAAGTTCAGGAGTACACTGTTTGTTAAGAAGTGTAATGAATTGCACAATTAATTGATTGCAGAAATCTCTCAGAACAATGTGTGTTGGTCAACTACCGCCAATAGTTGCACATTTTCCTGTGTCAGAGAGGGAGACACCACCATTATTAGTATGCCTGCATTCGCCGTGGCTAGCTGACGTGACGTCAGCGCCAAGGCCTTCCTTTGAATCGGTGTTGGGTATACGCGATCGCAACGCACTCCAACGGCAGTTCGGATGTTTCTAGTTCGTAAATCACACTGTTTACTCAACAGCCGCGCGTAATGTACCGTTAGCTCTATTAAAACGAACATTTCCTCCATTGTTCATACCCTAGTCACACTGTTCTATATGTAATATACACAAATAAAAAGTTCAATATCGATTTACATGTTTTAAGACAGAAAGAAAAGTACCATGTCCAATCAATAAGGACACAGCGTCATAAAATTTCCATTGCAAACAGTGCGACACAAATTTGCAATAGTTCTCCACATAAGATAAACACTATTTTATTTTTCCCACGTTTTGGTAAAACCCTAAGGTCATTCTTACTTGATCACTGTTCCTACCCAGTAGCAGAACCTTTACAACATGTGAATTACGAACTCAAAAGAAAAAGGAACAAAACATATTTATTCCAGTAGCGCAACCTGTCCTGTAGATCAAGCCAATCCAACAAACTGACTCCCCAAAAAAAGTTGAACTTATATAACATCAAATATTGTAGTATATACTTGCATTAAACTAATAATAATGCATCAGAACCTATTATATAAGCGAATGTTAAGGAAAAAATTTAGACTTCGGGAGATGCGAACCACGACCAGAACATGTATCCGATGACGAATCATCAACGCTACTCACTATCCTATAGTGACAACAAATCGTTGGTAGCAAATTCTAAGATGTTGCTACTTGCTAAATGCTTTAATCGTATCTATGTTACTAACTGAAATTTAATTATAACAAATTGTACCAAGAACAATGCGTTTTTGGTGGATCCTCAGTGTGTCGCTACCTTCAAATGACATACTCTCGTAATACAAGAGTTACAATAATTCTTTTGCCACGAATATGATGTCTCTCATTATTTTATTGCAGCAAACCACGCAGTTAACAACGGGTTTCCGACTGATTCTCAATTTACTGGTGCTCAGAAACGACACACATACATATAGGCTTGAACTGAATACCAATATGGCACCTCACAGCTCAAGGCTAAAGGGAGATGGAGTGCGTGTGACGTAGGTGGCGTTGTGCCATCTCATTGGTCAACGCTCAGACGCACGCTCAGAATATCTGACATGCCAGATATCGCTCTGCACGTTCGGAAAGACTCCCGAGCGTGCTATTCCACGCTATGACGTCGGAAACTCGGCACGCTCAACGCTCAACGTTTGGATGCACGGTCCGTGTGCCGACGGGCTTTACTGTGATGTGTGTTTCATTTGGTCTGAACAGACAATGATGCACCGTCACCTCATCCGTCAATAAAATGACCTTGTCCTTGAGGATGTTGCATTTTTTTCCCTGTAGTGTATACAGGGTGTTACAAAAAGGTACGGCCAAACTTTCAGGAAACATTTCTTACACACAAAGAAAGAAAATATGTTATATGGACATGTGTCCGGAAACGGTTACTTTCCATGTTAGAGCTCATTTTATTACTTCTCTTCAAATCACACTAATCATGGAATGGAAACACACAGCAACAGAACTTACCAGCGTGACTTCAAATACTTTGTCACAGGAGATGTTCAAAATGTCCTCCGTTAGCAAGGATACATGCATCCACCTTCCGTTGCTTGGAATCCCTGATGCGCTGATGCAGCCCTGGAGAATGGCGTATTGTATCACAGCTGTCCACAATACGAGCACGAAGAGTCTCTACATTTGGTACCGGGGTTGCGTAGACGAGACCTTTCAAATGCCCCCATAAATGAAAGTCAAGAGGGTTGAGGTCAGGAGAGCGTGGGGGCCACGGAATTGGTCCGCCTCTACCAATCCGTCAGTCACCGAATCTGTTATCGAGAAGCGTACGAACACTTCGACTGAAATGTGCGGGAGCTCCATCGTGCATGAACCACATGTTGTGTCGTACTTGTAAAGGCACATGTTCTAGCAGCACAGGTAGAGTATCCCGTATGAAATTATGATAACGTGCTCCATTGAGCGTAGGTGGAAAAACTAAAATGAGCTCTAACATGGAAATTAATCGTTTCCGGACACATTTCCACATAGCATCTTTTCTTTATTTGTGTGTGAGGAATGTTTCCTGAAAGTTTGGCCGTACTTTTTTGTAACGCTCTGTATAAAACACGAGTTGGTGAGGACCTGCCATACAGCACAATGTGCAGCGCACTACAGTCCGATCCACGAACGATGGCGATTCGCACATGTCGAGGCATAGTCGGGGACTTCATTGTTGAAGATTCTACGTGACAGTTGCAGTATGTCCATGCATGTGTTTTCCGCTTCGAGAAAGCATATATCCTGCAAATTATGTCTATCCCTTTCTTGTGCAGAATAAATCAGTTACCACCACCATCAGCAACGGCAACTCGCAACAAATGAAATAAAAATTCACTAAACAATTCGCTACAATCACGTTTAATGCTCACATTAGCTATGTCATTCAGAGCAGAACATTCAGAACACTACTAAACGCTCATTGGCTGTCAGAAAATGCGTGATGTAGGTGTGCAGAACAAGTCTAAACTCGACCCCCATCGATCGTGACTCCAACTATAGCCTGCAAAGACAGCCAGGTAAGCCAGACCAAAATCAAATGTGTGTGGCAAATTAACGATCTCAAGCTGGTACACCTTCCAGCAGGACTGTGATTTTTAGGCAGGTCTCACGACAGTTTAAGTGAATGGTAGGGCCTCCAAGAATGAGGTACACAAGCAGTTAAAACATGATACCACAAAGAACATACACTACTGGCCATTAAAATTGCTACACCAAGAAGAAAAGCAGATGATAAACGGGTATTCATTGGACAAATATATTATACTAGAACTGACATGTGATTACATTTTCACGCAATTTGGGTGCACAGATCCTGAGAAAACAGTACCCAGAACAACCAGCTCTGGCCGTAATAACGGTCTCGATGCGGCTGGGCATTGAGTCAAACAGAGCTCGGATGGCATGCACAGGTACAGCTGCCCATGCAGCTTCAACACGATACCACAGTTCATCAAGAGTAGAGACTGGCGTATTGTTAAAAGCCAGTTGCTGGGCCACCATTTACCAGGTGTTTTCAATTGGTGGGAGATCTGGAGAATGTGCTGGCCAGGACAGGAGTCGAACATTTTCTGTATTCAGAATGGCCTGTACAGCACTTGCAACATGCGGTTGTGCATTATCCTGCTGAAATGTAGGGTTTCACAGGGATTGAATGGAGGGTAGAGCCACGGGTCGTAACACATCTGAAATGTAATATCCGCTGTTCAAAGTGCCGTCAATGCGAACAAAAGGTGACCAAGACGTGTAATCCATGGCACCCCACACCATCACAACGGGTGACACCCCAGTATGGCGATGAAGAAAACACGCTTCCAATGTGCGTTCACCGCAATGTCGCCAAACACGGATGCGACCATCATGATGCTGTAAACAGAACCTGGATTCATCCGAAAAAACGACGTCTTGGCATTCGTGCACCTAGGTTCGCCGTCGAGCACACCAACCCAGGCGCTCCTGTCTGTGATGCAGCGTCAAGGCTAACCGCAGCCACGGTCTCCGACTTGATAGTCCGTGCTGCTGCAAACCTCGTCCAACTGTTCGTTCAGATGGTTGTTGTCTCGCAAACGTCCCCATCTGTTGGCTCAGGGAACGAGACCTGGCTGCATGATCCGTTACAGCCATGCGGATAAGATGCGTATCATCTCGACTGCTAGTGATACGAGGCCGTTGCGATCCACCACGGCGTTCCGTATTACCCTCCTGAACCCACCGATTCCATATTCTGCTAACAGTGATTGGATCTTGACCAACGTGAGCAGCAGCGTCGATGCGATAAACCGCAATCGCGATAGGCTGCAATCCGACCTTTATCAAAGTCGGGAACATGATGGTACGCCTTTCTCCTCCTTACACGAGGCATCACAACAACGTTTTACCAGGCAACGCCGGTCAACTGCTGTTTGTGTATGAGAAATCGGTTGGAAACTTTCCTCATGTCAGCACGTTGTAGGTGTCGCCACCGGCGGCAACCTTGTGTGAATGCTCTGAAAAGGTAATCATTTTCATATCACAGCATCTTCTTCCTGTCGGTTAAATTTCGCGTCTATAGCACGTCATCTTCGTGGTGTGGCAATTTTAATGGCCAGTAGTGTGGTTTACACGATTTACATGCAGATCGTACACAACACCTTGAAGGCAGCCAAGACACAAAGTAGCACACTTGACGAGCATGCATGCATAAGCGTCCTTCACAAATATGCGCAAACACGAGTGCTTGCTCAACTGTGCACAAATTCCTTGCGTCTCCACACAACCAGAGCACACTTGTATAAGAATCAGTTTGTTCACAGAAAATGTTGAGCCCAGGCAATGATGCACTGGTTTCGGCAGCATTTTTGCTTTTGTTAAAACAAGAACAAGAAGAAGAAGACTAATGAAACAGGAAACATAACTGGAGGTAAGAGTGGTTTAAGAAACAAAAATACACTGACTTGACAAAAGCAATGGGAGAGCATTATGTACATATACTGATGGTGGTAATATCACGCATACAAGGTATAAATGGGCAGCACATTGATGGAGCTGTCATTTATACTCACGTGATTTATGTGAAATGGTTTCCGAAGTGATTATGGCTCCACAATGAGAATTAACAGACTTTGAACAGGAAATAGTTGGCAGAGCTAGATTCATGGGATCATTTCAGAAATGATTAGAATTCAATATTACGAGATGTATGGGAATATTTTATTCTTTAACTTGCCCTAATAGCAGTAGAGCCTTTGTGAGGAATGTAATTTAACATAAGGAGTGAGGTAGTGCAGTGGTTAGCACATCGGACTCGCATTTGGGAGGATGACGACGGTTCAAACACACCTCCGGCCACCCTGATTTACGTTTACTACGGTTTGCCTAAATCGCTTCAGGCAAATTCCAGAATGGTTTCTTCAAAAGGGCATGCCCAATTTCCTTCCCCGTCCTTGACACAATCACAGTTTGCGCTCAGCTTGATGTTGACAGAACATTAAACCCTATCTTCCTTATGAATTTAATTTAACAGGACCAAATAAGAATTACATCAAGTCCGGGGTGGCCGAGAGTTTCTAAGCGCTATAGTCTGGAACCGAGCGACCGCTATGGTAGCAGGTTCGAATCCTGCCTCGGGTATGGATGTGTGTGATGTCCTTAGGTTAGTTAGGTTTAAGTAGTTCTAAGTTCTAGGGGACTGATGACCACATAAGTTAAGTCCCATAGTGCTCAGAGCCATTTGAACCATTTTACATCAAGTCACTGACGAATGCTTGCATAAGCCTGCCTGTTCTTTGTATACATGCTCAAGCATGCACACGCTCGAATGCTTGCACAAGTGTGCATAAAGTCTAGTTAACAAGACGACACTATGTTGCAGGCAACTGCGGTACCGGCCAATGCGCATGTGCGCTGCGCCACTCGTTGGTGAAACTAAACATTTCCGGCGTGTTCCAACTTTGGCGACACTAGTCCGTGAGACGAGTGATTGGTACTGACAGTTCCGGCGGGCAGACGGCGCTGTTGCCGAACGTGGCTCACAGCACGCGGCGCCCTGTCTGCTACACGCATTCTCTAGCAGCAGAAATAAAAGAGAGACAAAATACAAGTCGTATTGGTACGCGTGAATTTATTTAAAGTTGATGCTTGAAATATATTAACTCGAAAACTGATAAGAGCTATTTAGTACAAGTGTCTAAGATGCTGAAACATAATAAAGTTATTTGTTAAACTTCACAACTGAAATGAAAACTATTTTCGCAAGTTGTTGAACATTAGCAGTTTTGGTTTCCATTGTTAAGTATTAGCATTATTAATTTGTTCTACTACAAGCTACAGAATAATTGGTCAGTGTATTAAGAGTTATAATCTGAAGAAAGTACTCACAACATGATGATCTAGTTGTAGATCGATAGCAAACTCCCTCCTTACATTCCTGAATACGTTGTAGTTACTGTAATGGAAAAACACCACTCACATCACTGTCAGAATCTGATTTGACATTGTCTTCCTCGGCACTACTCGAACTATCACTGCTCTCTCCCAGATGTATAATTAAATTTTCGATGCATTCTTCCACAACCCCTTCGGTTTTGGCCGCCTCTCTGATGGCACTTGCAGTGCTGTTTACAATTTTAGCCCACGTCTCGCTTGTCACTTTATTGATAGCTGCTGGAAGGAGAGTTTCCACTTCAGAGATCGTGAATTTTTTATTGTTTGCAGCAATGTAATTTTTTATCTGCGCCGACACTCCTTCAATTGCATTGAAGTGACAGTGGTATGGAGGAAGCCGAACTATTTCATGCCCATGCCTTTTAGCAATCTCGTCAATTACATATGTTGGAAATTGGGGTTTCTTTTGTGCCACAATTTCGAGCAGTTCCGCCTTCCTTAAATCTTCTCTGAAATCTACTTTTCGCCGTTTCAACCACTGAATGACATCGTCTTTTTTTGTTGCCAAGGTTGGTGCCTTATCGTGAACAACGGAATGATAAGGCGCATTGTCCGTAACAATCACTGATGGACTTGTCAGATTCGTCATAAGCGATGTCTCGAACCATTCTTGAAATACTACACTGTTCATTTCTTCGTGGTAATCTCCCGTCTTTTTTGACCGAAACATTTTCAAGCAGTTTGGCACAAAACCTTTTGATGTTCCTGCATGTAAGACAATAATACGCCCTCCTTTGCCAACAGGCACTGCCATTGTCCCCTCGGACGTTCCATCATTCCAGCCTCTACGTAAAGAATGGCTGGCATTGACCCAAGTTTCATCTAACCACACTATACTTTCGAATTCCACACCCATGATCCTGCGCAGAAATCTGCACCGCCATGCAACTACATCTGTCCTTTCCATTAATATTTTGCGTCCGTTAAACAGTGAATAGCTGAAGCCTATGTTTTTCAACACTGTACGCAATGAAAATTTGCTCCCTTTAAAAAGATCGTCTTTCTGAAGCGACACCTGTAATTTAGATAGAGTGGGATGTTCCCTTCTCTTATAATAGCTGTATATATGACGACGAATAGCGTCTTTCTGAAAATCGTCCAAAGCTGTCACCTGCTTATTTCTCGGCCGCTTCTTTCCTGGTGTGTGCAGCTTTGTTGTGCCACTCTCGTCACAATCTACACTATACTGTTCTTTCCCTATCTTTACAACAGTGTTCTTACTTATTTTCAATGCTGCTGCAGTTCTCTTCCCAACCTGAACAACAGGAATTAAGGGCCCACCTTTGTCCTTTTCTTTCTCAAAGTAATCCCTCACAGAGCATACGAATTCACGGGCCTGGGTGTGCAGCACACTTTTCGTCCTCCGTTTCACTTCTTGTGTTGGGCTGGTACTACCCGCCGCACTAGACATTGTTTACAACGAAACTTTAACAAAGAAACACTAAAAACAACAAAAACGAAATAAACTGCGAATTCAACTTCAGACAAATGACGAACGACCGCACCGCCTGCACGCGAGACACTGGTAAGTTTCATGAGCGCGCGCGACCGGGTTTCAGAACGGCAACGTCGCCCTTGCTACCCGCTCAAAGTCAGGCCGTCATTGGCTGCCTGCCTGCGGTCGCTAGGCAACGGAAAGACGCTACCGAGCTGTCAATACCAAAGACTCGTCTCCCAGACTATAGTTGCTCGAGTTTTGAGGTTATGTGTGTTCGTAGAGTGTAGACGATCTGAGATATGAAGTGGGGAATGGAGAATAATGTTCGCTTTTTAGATATCTATGCTTTGCATTGGTGTTTGTGGGATTTCAATGATGCGGATTACAAAAATAAGCAACATATAGCTGCCACTGAGACCGTCATGTGTGATCGTAACACAGATGGTTTGACAATATCTGAGCTGCAGGGCAAAATTTATTAAGTTAGGAGCACATTACAACTGAATGAAGAAAAATACAAGCAAGTGTAATTCTAGCTGTGAAAATACTCTCATCTACGAGACTGAAATCCCATCGCTCGAGTTGGCCAACTCTTTGTTAAGCAATATTGTTGAGAGGAGGGAAGGCTATACAAATTCAAGAAGCTGCATTCTTTATTCAATATTCATCTATTTAAAACGTTGTTGCAGTGCTCCCCGTTCACATATGTTTGAATTTTGAAATATTGCCACTGTACAGAACTATCTTCAAGAGAGTAGTTTGCGAACCATTCCCTTGTTAATACGACCTGATTCGAATAATTACTGTTGATAATAATTATTACTGTTATTGTTAACAACAATGGGTGTTAATGGAATAGCGTCACCAGCAACTAAAAGCGTATCCTATAGCACGCCGAGTGTTCTTGATTGTAATGCACTCAACGTGATATGTAATATCAGTTCTGGCGGCAGTGCTTCATGCATTACAGTACCTTCATTCCATATTGCATAATTAACTCTATTTAGAAAAACCGTGAACAGTTCTGGTGGCATTCTAAGATAATTAAAAGAACTTCTCGGGTCTTCCGTTATAAATTATTTCAGCAAAGTTGCTGAGCAACCGAGCTGACGTCTTTTCTTCATCCGGTCACGAGTCGAAACACGTTTCTTATTTTTTTTTTATTATGCGGCGATTCCACGCAACAAGCTTTAACTCCATCGCAACTCGTGCAACGTGCAGCTGTCAAAACCTTCATTTCAGACACGACTCAGGGATCCACAAAACGACGAAACTGAAGTGTATACTGGTGTGGCCATGTGTATGAAACCACCTGCGTGCAACTCATTCCATGCAAGAAGTGGCGCAACCCAATGTCGTCATGTAAATTAGGCTTAAACAAAATTTGGTCCAGGATCAAGCTATTTGTACAATCCTGATGTTTGCACAAATTTATGTAACATGTGCTGAAATTGCTTCTGTAGGCACACTTATGGATGCATTCTTGTCAAGCATGCAGTTACATGTGTGGTCACCTTTAGGTTCCCTTGTCAACTGCAGCATCAGGGACAGCACCCAGCCACATAGTTAAATAATTAAATAAGTAATGGAAATAAAATAAATACAGCTGTGAACAATGGTAACTTTTATCCTCGATTTTCCTCTGCGAAATAACATTTGAACACAGAACCTTACATTTGTCTTCCATTTTGGTAGAAGATGCATGGTCTTTGTGCTAAGCAGTCCTTACCCCTGGACTTCCAAGAGCCCTGTGTCAAAGTCTTTGTTCTGCAAGATTTACACAAGGCAGGGGAATCAGCTAAAGCTATAAACCCATTCCATATCATTAAGCTGCATACAACTGACTTTTTTTTATTTTAAAGATACTGCTGAAACACTGTTTCCAAGGGAAGTGTGTAAGAATGCCGAACGCAGTATGATCAAAGTGACTCGTACTCGTCCCTCTCAAACAGCTACCAAAAACTCTTCCCTGCAACAGAAGGATGGGAAAATGTCGAAGTATTCAAAAGAGGAAACTCTGTGGAAAATGTTTGCTGTGCTTTACTTCACCTTAAACACTAGCCTTGTTTATCAATTGCAGAACGGAAAGAACTGTTGAAAAGTTTTACAGTACACTTTGCAATGATGCAATATCTTATCCCGAGAATGGAAATGAGAAATCAACACAGAGAGATTTTTTCATGAGTTAATTTTGTTATTCTCTCATTAGAAATGTAAACCAAATGAGAAATGGTCTTTGCTAACCACAGTTCTACTAGTTAAAATATTACTGTTGTACGAGGGTATTCCCAAAAGTAAGGTCTCCTTTTTTTTATATAAGCGCATAGACCTGTTTATTTCTACAATGGTTTACATAAGTTTACAGCTTGAACATTTAGCTATTTTTCGACATAATCACCATTTCTGTCGATGCATTTTTGTAGACACTGTGGCAGGTTTTGTATGCCCTTGTCATACCAGCTCGCCGCCATGTTGTTCAGAAAGTTATGAACCTCTTCTTTCACCTCGTCGCTGGAGAGAGACTGAAAAAACTCAAACGGGCAATTCAGAACCGGAGTAGAGGAATGTTGAGCAAGGGCGTACACATTCTCCGTGACAACGCTCGCCCACACATCGCTCGGCAAACCGTTGCTCTCCTGCAACAGTTTCAGTGGAACACAATCACCCACCCACCCTATAGTCCTGACTTGGCGCCCTGTGACTATCACCTCTTCCCTAGATTCAAAGAACATTTGGCCGGAAAGCGATTCAGCTCCGACGACGAGGTGAAAGAAAAGGTTCATAACATTCTGAACAGCATGGCGGCGAGCTGGTATGACGTGGGCATACAAAAACCGCCACAGTGTCTACAAAAATGCATTGACAGAAATGGCGATTATATCGAAAAATAGCTAAATGTTCAAGCTGTAAACTGACGTAAGCCACTGTAGAAATAAACAGGTCTATGTACGTATAAAAAAATGGGAGACCTTACTTTTGGGATTACCCTCGTATTTGTATTATCATAAATGTAACGCAGTCCCTCTGTATTGATGACATTCTCTGGTATGACACTTCCAGAATGTTCTTAAATAAATCATTTATATTCTAAACTCTCTCATTACTTTTTGGAGTGATGATGTGCACATCATAATTCTGTGGTATCAGAATACCTTCTCAGTTTTTCAGATACAAATAAGTTATGTCAAAAAGGAGGGATATTACTTTTTGAGTCTCCTGAGAAATGTGGGATCTGCAAATGTGAGATCCACTCATCATATGTTTTCCTTTTCCCTATCGTTTTTTTCCCTTTACCCAAGTTTTTCTCTTAGACCTTGGAGAGGTGAATCTTCGGATGTTTCTCCTGGTAAGATACGCAAAGTCGCACATGTATTGCTCGTACCGACATTTTTGGTTCAAAATGGTTCAAATGGCTCTGAGCACTATGGGACTTAACATCTGAGGTCATCAGTCCCCTAGAACTTATAACTACTTAAACCTAAATAACCTAAGGACATCACACACATCCATGCCCGAGGCAAGATTCGAACCTGCGACCGTAGCGGTCGCGCGGTTCCAGACTGAAGCGTCTAGAACCGCAGGGCGACCCTGGCCGGCGACATTTTTGCGATGAGCATTTTAGACTCTAAGCACATTTTCGTGCAGCATTTGAGGTCATGCACTTCCCTTGTTACCAAATTTACTATAATTCTAAAACTTACTTGTTCCATACCGTAGGGAGAGGTCAGAATCATGATCCAAAGAAAATGTAAATAACTAACGTAGTATAATTTTTGTACCTACTGTGTGGTAGGAAAATGAGTGAATGGGCATCATGAGAATAAGAATATTTGTTCTTCATCTAGATGGATATTATGCAAATCACACTGAAGTGCCTGGCAGAGGGTTCATCGAACCACCTTCACTATTCTCTATTATTCCAATCTCGTATAGCGCAAGGAAAGAATGAACGCCTATATCTTTCTGTACGAGATCTGATTTCCTTATTTTGTCTTGGTGATCGTTCCTCCCTATGTAGGTCGGTGTCAACAAAATATTTTCTCATTAGGAGGAGAAAGTTGGTGATTGGAATTTCGTGAGAAGATTCCATCGCAATGAAAAACGCCTTTCTTTTAATGATGACCAGCCCAAATCCTGTATCATTTCTGTGACATTGTCTTCCATATTTTGAGATAATTAAAAACGTGCTGCCCTTCTTTGAATTTTTTCGATGTACTCCGTCAGTCCTATCTGGTAAGGATCCCACACCGCGCAGCAGTATTCTAAAAGAGGACGGACAAGCGTAGTGTAGGCAGTCTCCTTAGTAGGTCTGCTACATTTTCTAAGTGTCCTGCCAATAAAATGCAGTCTTTGGTTAGCTTTCACCACAACATTTTCTGTGTGTTCCTTCCAATTGAAGTTGTTCATAATTGTAATACCTAGGTATTTAGTTGAATTTGGGCTTTTAGATTAGACTGATTTATCGTGTAACCGAAGTTTAACGAATTCCTTTTGGCGCTCTAGTGGATGACCTCACACTTTTCGTTATTTAGGGTCAACTGCCACATTTCGCACCATACAGATATCTTTTCTAAATCGTTTTGCTGATTGTTTTGGTCTTCTGATGACTTTATTAGTCGATAAACGACAGCGTCATCTGTAAACAACCGAAGATGGTTGCTCGGATTGTCTCCCAAATCGTTTATATAGATAAGGAACAGCAAAGGGCCTGTAACACTACCTTGGAGAACGTCTGAATTCACGTCTGTTTTACTCGATGACTTTCCGTCAGTCACTACAAACTTTGACCTGTCTGACAGGAAATCACAAATCCAGTCACATAACTGAGACAATATTCCATAAGCACGCAATTTCACTATGAGCCGCTTGTGTGGTACAGTGTGAAAAGCCTTCCAGAAATCCAGAAATACGGAATTGACCTGAAATCTCTTGTCAATGGCACTCAATACCGCATGTGAACAGAGAGATAGTTGTGTTTCACAGGAAAGTTGTTTTCTAAACCCATGTTGACTGGGTGTCAATAGACCGTTTTCTTCGAGGTAATTCATAATGTTCGAACACATGCTGCATATCGACGTTAACAATATGGGCCTGTAATTTAGTGGATTACTCCTACTACCTTTCTTGAATATTGGTGTGACCTGTGCCACTTTCCAATCTCTGGATACGAATCTTTCGTCGAGTGAACGGTTTTATGTGATTTTTAAGTATGGAGCTAATGCATCAGCATACTCCGAAAGGAACCTAACTGGTGTACAGTCTGGACCAGAGGACTTGCTTTTATTAAGTGACTTCTGTTGCTTCACTACTTCGAGGATATTTACTTCTACACGTATGAAAGTGTGTGTTGAAAGTGAAAATCTGTCAACAAACCCATGATGTCATACCTTTTCCCTGAGGCTGCTGCAAAAGGCCATGTCAGGATCCATGGTGTCCCTGTCATATGTGGGCCGCAGGCTGGGGTCCCTGATGACACTTCCGTTGACCAGGTAGCAGCCACTCACATACGGGACATTCCACAGGCCCCTGCCAAAGACAAAACACAATCAAATGTCACACACACTACAAAACACGACACATTCACTACAAGCTAAAAAAAGTTGGTGAATGGACCAATACACAATCTGATCAAAACTACCCTGAGAGCCATCTTTTTGATTTGCAGCTCCCTGTATTGGCCATGTTTGCAGTTAAAATTTTTGGATGTGAGGTCCGCCAGTTAACCAAAGAAATACAAAGTTATATACTAGTACCGTTATGTCGATGACATAATACACTCCTGGAAATTGAAATAAGAACACCGTGAATTCATTGTCCCAGGAAGGGGAAACTTTATTGACACATTCCTGGGGTCAGATACATCACATGATCACACTGACAGAACCACAGGCACATAGACACAGGCAACAGAGCATGCACAATGTCGGCACTAGTACAGTGTATATCCACCTTTCGCAGCAATGCAGGCTGCTAATCTCCCATGGAGACGATCATAGAGATGCTGGATGTAGTCCTGTGGAACGGCTTGCCATGCCATTTCCACCTGGCGCCTCAGTTGGACCAGCGTTCGTGCTGGACGTGCAGACCGCGTGAGACGACGCTTCATCCAGTCCCAAACATGCTCAATGGGGGACAGATCCGGACATCTTGCTGGCCAGGGTAGTTGACTTACACCTTCTAGAGCACGTTGGGTGGCACGGGATACATGCGGACGTGCATTGTCCTGTTGGAACAGCAAGTTCCCTTGCCGGTCTAGGAATGGTAGAATGATGTGTTCGATGACGGTTTGGATGTACCGTGCACTATTCAGTGTCCCCTCAACGATCACCAGTGGTGTACGGCCAGTGTAGGAGATCGCTCCCCACACCATGATGCCTGGTGTTGGCCCTGTGTGCCTCGGTCGTATGCAGTCCTGATTGTGGCGCTCACCTGCACGGCGCCAAACACGCATACGACCATCATTGGCACCAAGGCAGAAGTGACTCTCATCGCTGAAGACGACACGTCTCCATTCGTCCCTCCATTCACGCCTGTCGCGACACCACTGGAGGCGGGCTGCACGATGTTGGGGCGTGAGCGGAAGACGGCCTAACGGTGTGCGGGACCGTAGCCCAGCTTCATGGAGACGGTTGCGAATGGTCCTCGCCGATACCCCAGGAGCAACAGTGTCCCTAATTTGCTGGGAAGTGGCGGTGCGGTCCCCTACGGCACTGCGTAGGATCCTACGGTCTTGGTGTGCATCCGTGCATTGCTGCGGTCTGGTCTCAGGTCGATAGGCACGTGCACCTTCCGCCGACCACTGGCGACAACATCGATGTACTGTGGAGACCTCACGCCCCATGTGTTGAGCAATTCGGCGGTACGTCCACCCGGCCTCCCGCATGCCCACTATACGCCCTCGCTCAAAGTCCGTCAACTGCACATACGGTTCACGTCCAGGCTGTCGCGGCATGCTACCAGTGTTAAAGACTGCGATGGAGCTCCGTATGCCACGGCAAACTGGCTGACACTGACGGCGGCGGTGCACAAATGCTGCGCAGCTATCGCCATTCGACGGCCAACATCGCGGTTCCTGGTGTGTCCGCTGTGCCATGCGTGTGATCATTGCTTGTACAGCCCTCTCGCAGTGTCCGGAGCAAGTATGGTGGGTCTGACACACCAGTGTCAATGTGTTCTTTTTTTCCATTTCCAAGAGTGTATGTCTGATTGATGAACCACATGCACACATAGAACAGCTACACAATGAAATAAACAACTTCGCATCTGTAGCACGTCATCTTCGTGGTGTAGCAATTTTAATGGCCAGTAGTGTTTTTCGTATTACGAAAGTGTAAATTTAAAAAACAACAAAAGCCATGTGTTACTTTCCGAAGCATTGAAATCAAGATTGCAATGCGCTTTTGTAGCCAGTCATAGCTCATGTCACGTGATCTCGCCAGCCGATGACAGCAGATATTCAGATCATAGGAGGCGTGATGTAGTCAGCCAACAGTAATATCACTGTTACGTAGCACGTACAGACAAACAGAAAAAGTGAATGGTTTAAATTAATATACATAGTGTTGCTAAAAGAAAAGCAAAGCTTTCAGATATAATATTGGTATTTTTTGGGAGTGTTACAATTTAAGATACATCGCACGAATGTGCCAGTAAATTTTTAATAAAGACATAAACGTCTGACCTTCTGGGCTCGAAATTTTTCTAAATGGTCGTCCTCAGAGAGTTCATTTTTAAATGAGAGTTAAGCACTCTGTGATTTAAGACGTTCATCATACATTCTTGCATATAGTTCATATTGCACAAAAGGAAATTTACCGTGAATGTAACGCTTTTCAACCAACCATTCGCAATATTTTCCCGCGACCTGTTAGATATACGTTCGTTGCAGCAGTTGCCAGAGAACACCAGATAACAAGCGTCACCTTGCTTGCCAAGCTACGATGGTGCAGGAAGCCCGTATGTTCGTAGTTGTAAAACATTAAAACAACTTACGAGGGTCACTCGAAAAGAAAAGCACATAATTTTTTAAAAAATCCATCTTTTATTCTACATGTTTGAAAGTTGTACAGTGCGTAGATAAATCCTTTAGGAACAATATTTTCATATCTCCATATAACTTCCATCCCTCTCAACTGCCTTACGCCATCTTGGAACCAGCGCCTGTATACCCGCACGGTAAAATTCTGGACCAACCTGTTGGAGCCACTGTCTGGCAGCGTGCACAAGGGAGTCATCACCTTCAAACCTTGTTCCACGAAGGAAGTCTTTCAGTTTCCCAAAGAGCAGATAGTCACATGGAGCCAGGTCAGGACTGTAAGGTGGGTTTTTCAGTGTTGCCCATCCAAGTTTTGTGATCGCTTCCACGGTGGCCGTGCTTAGTCGTGCAACAGCAAAACATCCTGCTTTTGCCAATGTGGCCGAACATGACTCAGTCGAGCTCGAAGTTCCTTCAGTGTCGTCACATATGCATCAGAATTTATGGTGGTTCCAATTGGCACGATGTCCACAAGCAAGAGTCCTTCGTAATCGAAAAACACCGTAGCCATAACTTTTTCAGCAGAAGGTGTGGTTTTGAATTTTTTTTTCTTGGGTGAATTTGCACGATGCCACTCCATTGATTGCCTCTTTGTCTCTGGTGAAATATGATGGAGCCATGTTTCATCACCTGTCACAATTCTTCCAAGAAATTCATCTCCACCATTCTCGTACTGTTCCAAAAGTTCGCTGCATACCGTTTTTCTTGTTTCTTTGTGAGCCACTGTCAACATCCTGGGAACCCACCTGGCACAAACCTTTTTTAATGTCAACACTTCCAGTGTTCTGCAAACACTTCCTTCCCCTATTCCAACGTAGCGTGACAATCCGTTCACTGCGATGTGTCTGTCAGCAGTCACCAATTCGTTAACTCTCTGCACATTGTCTGGAGTGTGTGCAGTACGAGGCCTGCCGCTACGAGGACAATCCTCAATATTGCCGTGCCCGCTTTCGTCACGTAACCTGCTCGCCCACCGCCTAACTGTACTGCGATCGACAGCAGCATCACCGTACACCTTTTTCAACCTCTTGTGGATGTTTCCCACTGTCTCGTTTTCACAGCACAGGAATTCTGTGAGAGCACGTTGAAGAACATCATGTGTAGCAGCCATCTTGAAGATATGCTGTGATAGCGTCACTCAAGGGAACAGGTTGAACTAAGTTTGAGAACAAGCAGGAAGGATGTATCTATACACTGTAAAACTTTCACACATGCAGAATGAAAACTGTATTTTCACAAAAATAGTGTGGATTTCTTTTGAAGTGACCCTCGTACATTATGTCATAAAGGAAACAAGACATCAGAGGACACTCCAAGAACATCCGAATTTCATGAACCATACTAAAATGCATAATTCGGCTTAAAGTGCACATTCGTGTGTCCAGATTCGAATGTAAATTTTCTTGGAGCACTAGTATTGTATTATCTCATGTTTGGTTCTTTATTATGCCATGATGCCATACGTGCACTTTCGAAATGCAGTGAACAGCTGAAACTAGCCAATAATGTGGATTTAAAAACTTCGTTTCAAATAAATTGAATGCCTCAGCGGAAGAGATTAATAAAAGCCAAATTTCTTTAGCAAACCAACAAAAATAACGTCATTGTTCTGCAAGGCGATTAATGCCTGACTGTCAGAAAGGTGGAATTAAAATAAAATCTGAAACTAACAACATATTTTAGCCTTCTGTACTCATGTCAATATATTTTACTTCGCTTGATAGCTCCCAGCCACAGAAATCCATTTTGTTTTCATTTGACGTGAGAGCAATAAATGAAGAGGAGACAGCAAAATCGCTAAACGTAAACGCTGATCACGTGGAGATTAGCCACTTCCCCACTATAACTCAAGAGTGCTTTCTGCATCAGAAAAAAAACTCGCAAGTGATATTGGATGGGATAATTTGTAACCGGGAGAACAAGAACTCTTCAGAAAATTTGCATTCTTTATTGCCTATAGTTAATAACTTGTTTTTTTTTTTTTTTTTTTTTTGATGTGACATAAAATTAATTGTAGGATGCATGATACCAGTAGAAGAGACAAGCAAGACAATACACATTTCTTAAATCCTCAAGTCCTAACTTTTTTTTTCTCTCTAACCTTGCTACAGCACCACATGGCGTGCTTTACTTTCTTGGGAAGAATTATTACCTCATCAAAGTTCCTCAAACGTTTTGCTACATGAAAAAAACGAAATGTCGTTGTCTAATACTGAAAAAGCTGTTAATACAAACAGTAGTCAAGACTGGTTTGTTTCACAATCCGATTACGTGTATTTTGTCACTGTCTGCCAGATAAAATAAAACAGTCCTGTCTAATATTGCAAATAAACGAGACTGTTTTGGCACTAATGGTCATTTTTATAACACGACAGAATTTAATTCACAAAGTACCAATATCAAATGCCTATTAGGCCTACTACAATCAAAAAGCTTTATGTTCGGAAATAGTTTCACGTTTCATTCATACGCTCCAGATTCTCAAGCATGAGAACGAAAAGTACAGGGTTGCACACGAAATGTGTTACCATTTTGTTTTTGAATATAAACTTTATTGTCAGTACAATCTGAAAGGAACCTATACTACAATGAAGAGCCGTCCATGGAGATTTGTTCGCCGGTCGCAGTGGTCTAGCGGTTATAGGCGCTCAGTCAGGAACCGCGCGACTGCTACGGTAGAAGGTTCGAATCCTGCCTCGGGCATGGATGTGTGTGATGTCCCTGGGTTAGTTAGGTTTAAGTAGTTCTAAGTTCTAGGGGACTGATGACCACAGATGTTAAGATGTAAGTCCCATAGTGCTCAGAGCCATTTGAACCATTTTTTGAGATTTGCTCTAACTCAGCACAAGCTCAATATGTCCACCATTTCGTTTCCTAACTTCCTTCAAACGAACACTGAAGTTAGTGATTACCCTACGGCCCATGTCTTCCGTAATTTCACTGCAAGCTTGAAGAATAAGTCTTCTGAGTTCCATTAAATCACGTGGACGTTTCAGAAATTTTTTTTCCTTTAGGTACCCCCAAAGAAAAAAGTCACACGTATTGAGGTCTGGAGTATTGGCGGGCCAATTTTGTCCGTCATTGAAGCGACCTGGAAACCTGAGTGAAATGACCCGCATGTCGAAATGCTCGTGTGAAAACTCCAACACAGTGTTTCAGTATGTGGCCTTGCTCCATCTTGCACGAACCACTGCGTGTTGAAGGGCAAGGCAGTAGCAAGAAGCTGTGGAATGAAGCTATTGCGAAGCATGCTCAAATAACGCTCGCTGTTCACAAAGAAAAAGGGTCCAATAAGTCCGTGACTGAAAAATGCTGCCCACGATGTAATCCTCGGAGCACAATGTTGTCGTTCGTGAAGCACTTGTGGGTTTTCAGTGGCCCAAAAGCGGACATTTTGTTTGTTAACCACACCGTCTAAATGAAAATGCGCCTCGTCTGAAAACCAAACGTTGTTGAGAGTTTCTTCCCTATCCTCCGCCCACTGAGCAAACAGTAGTCTCTGCTGCTTGTGTTCTTCAGTGAGCTTCTGTTGACAGGTCATCTTGTACGGGTACATATGGATGTCACTTTTAAGAATGCATTGAACGGAGCGTCTGGATATTCCCAGTTGCACTGCTGCCTTTCTACACGATTTCCCGGGACTTCTCTGTACACCAACTCGTACCGATTCATATTCTCCGGCGAACGAACGGGCTTAAGCCGAGGTCGCTTCGCTTCCGATACTGTTCCTTCCTGTACAAATTTATCGTACAACCTGTGGATGGTCTTCTTGCAAGGGACCTAACGTGCGTTAAACTGTTGTCGAAAACGCCTCTGAGTCACAACAAGGCTTTTCGTTTCATGAAAAAGTAACACAACTGCCGATCATTGCTGTGTCGTCAGTCTTCCATTGTCAGCCATTGCTGCTTGCTAGTCTCCTAGCGGCAGCATCGTGAATTTCACGTCATTTCGTACCTCATTTGTTTTTCCAAGCTCTGCTGGTACTGCTGTAAAGATCCCGGCGGGATATCTAATGTGCGTCGTAAATTCTGAAAGAAATAATTGGTAACACATTTCGTGCGTCACCCTGTAATAGTATGAAATTTTCACATAAATTTCGAATCGTCTTATTCTTCCATAATTTGTGTGATGTTCCCGTTTCTTCTCCTTCCTCGTTCTAACAAACAATCTTGTCATCACTAATTCTGTAACTTATTGTCCGGTTAACTTCACTATCCCTGCAACAATCAACCGTTTAGTTATCCCGCGTGTATTCTCCGATTACACATGCGCGACTCAACTGCGCATGCGTATAGGCCCGCCCGCAACTGCTCAAACGAATCTAGTGTAAACAGTTGTGACGTCACGCTCATCGGAAGCAATTTGCTTTTATGAAGCACTGCACAGTCTTACGAAGGCCTTTGACACGTTTTGCTGTTGGCAAACGCTTGTATGAGCATTGTTTTTTTGTTGTATATGGCGCATTGCCTTTGCAACTTAAGTTTTATTTTCATTTTTTTTGTCTCGTTCATGTTTTATTGCTGTAGTATTATTATGTACTAGTGGGATAAATAATATCCTTTGTTAGAGTATTGTTTCTTACCAGTCAAAATTACAAAAAAGTAGCTGAAAACTAGAACAAAAAAAATTTCGGGTTTATCCTGGTTTTCTCCCGAATGAAAAAATTCCCGGGTTTTTCCCGGATCTCCAGGTTGTCCAGGGTCGTATACACCCTGTACACCCTAATCGCGAAAAACCGCTTCATACTGTAACATCACTTGCTCCATACTTCACTATTGGCACTAAATAAACTGGCAAGGTAACGTTCTCCAGAAGTTTGCCAAACACATAGTGTTCCATCGGATTGCCAGAGGGTACAGCGTGATTCATTACTCTAAATCATCCATTTTCTGTCACCAACTGTCCCGTAGTGTTCCTAGCTGGCGTGCTGATATCACTTTAGAACTCACAAGTAATTCCTCCAGCTGATTTCGTGTGACTTTTTGCAACCAGTTTCTGCAGTGCTGACAGTCCCGGAAGTCTGCTGTGGTCGTTCCTTTCTAGTTTCACTTCACAGCCACATCATCGACGGCCGACTTGGACAGCTTTAGAAGGGTTGAAATGTCCCCGATGGATTTGTTACTTAGGTGACATATAATGACTAGACCACACTCACGTCTACCTCCTGTGCTGTTACCACTTGTCTACTCATTTTAAGGACACAGTGCGCTTTTCCGGCTCAATATTATGTAAAAATCAACACCTATTTCTTTCAGGCACTATTTATAATGTATATGGTTACTTGGTCAGGTGAATACAGGGTTATAAATACAAAATCAAATAGGGGTAATGCAGGAGTAGGTTTAACAATGAAAGAAAAAAAAAAAAAAGGAGTGCGGGTAAGTGTCAGGAAGTCGTTTCTGAAAGGAAGTGTAGCAATGTATAGAAGTGAAACATGCACGATAAATAGTTTAGACAAGAAGATAGTAGAAGCTTTCGAAATGTGGTGCTAGAGAAGAATGCTGAAGATTAGATCGCATAACTAATGAGGAGGTATTGAATAGGATTGGGGAGAAGTTTGTGGCACAAATTGACTAGAAGAGGGGATCGGTTGGTAGGAAATGTTCTGAGGCATCAAGGGATCACCAATTTAGTATTGGAGGACAGCGTGGAGGGTAAAAATTGTAGAGGGAGACCAAGAAATGAATACACTAAGCAGATTCAGAAGGATGTAAGTTGCAGTAAATACTGGGAGATGAAGAAGCTTGCACAGGATAGAGTAGCATGGAGAGCTGCATCAAACCAGTCTCAGGACTGAAGACCACAACAACATGTTTTACAGATTTTTTTTGTTGATATCAGGTAATACAGCATACGTTCTAAACTAATTAGAAGTATTTTGAATATTTTTGAACCTGCTTAGGGTTATTTAAAAAATTACACTGAAATTGATGCAATTTTTTCTCCAAAATATTTCCTCAAATTGAGGCATCATTTAATGCAATGTTATAATTTTTTCCAGATATGCGTGGCATGATGGGCGGGATACTAGACCTATTTAATTTAAAAAAAATGGTTCAAATGCCTCTGAGCACTATGGGATTTAACTTCTGAGGTCATCAGTCCCCTAGAACTTACAATTACTTAAACCTAACTAACCTAAGGACATCACACACATCCATGCCCAAGGCAGGATTCGAACTTGAGACCGTAGCGGCCGCGCGGATCCAGACTGTAGCGCCTAGAACCGCTTGGCCACACCGGCCGGCATTTAATTCCACCTATTATGTATATTACAAGGATAAAAAATATCACATCTGACATTTCAATTTTTATATTTTTTTTCCTAATAAAATGCTATTTTTTCTATAATTCAGTTTTCTCTGCAATAAAGCTTAGGTGTACTACTTAAGTGCGGACTATCGCAAGTTACACAAAAAATGAAGCAATGCTTTGTAAACGTTAGGAAATATTTGTACCTGAATTCTAAAAATACAGCTTGTAGGAAATTGCTAATGAAGATATGAGTCCAATTATACTGTGCCTCAGAAAATTCCTGAAGCATAGTCTTCATCCTGCAGATTTCTTCATCTTATAGCTCCCTGTTGGCATTCCTTTTAGTACTTCTTGCTTCTTTGGTAACTTGAAGAGTGGATCTTTCAGCTTCAAGCACCCATTTTCTGTCACACGCAAGCAATTGATCTTCCACATTAGAGCCACATTTTATGCGTAAATTTCTCAGAGCTTCCAACCTTCCTATCACTCCATCACTGAAACATACCACTGCATTTAGCACACCAACTTGTAATGTATTTTGTTCTACAAAAATACACTCCTGGAAATTGAAATAAGAACACCGTGAATTCATTGTCCCAGGAAGGGGAAACTTTATTGACACATTCCTGGGGTCAGATACATCACATGATCACACTGACAGAACCACAGGCACGTAGACACAGGCAACAGACCATGCACAATGTCAGCACTAGTACAGTGTATATCCACCTTTCGCAGCAATGCAGGCTGCTATTCTCCCATGGAGACGATCGTAGAGATAGTGGATGTAGTCCTGTGGAACGGCTTGCCATGCCATTTCCACCTGGCGCCTCAGTTGGACCAGCGTTCGTGCTGGACGTGCAGACCGCGTGAGACGACGCTTCATCCAGTCCCAAACATGCTCAATGGGGGACAGATCTGGAGATCTTGCTGGCCAGGGTAGTTGACTTACACCTTCTAGAGCACGTTGGGTGGCACGGGATACATGCGGACGTGCATTGTCCTGTTGGAACAGCAAGTTCCCTTGCCGGTCTAGGAATGGTAGAACGATGGGTTCGATGACGGTTTGGATGTACCGTGCACTATTCAGTGTCCCCTCGACGATCACCAGTGGTGTACCGTGCGTCGCTGCGGTCCGGTCCCAGGTCGACGGGCACGTGCACCTTCCGCCGACCACTGGCGACAACATCGATGTACTGTGGAGACCTCACGCCCCACGTGTTGAGCAATTCGGCGGTACGTCCACCCGGCCTCCCGCATGCCCACTATACGCCCTCGCTCAAAGTCCGTCAACTGCACATACGGTTCACGTCCACGCTGTCGCGGCATGCTACTAGTGTTAAAGACTGCGATGGAGCTCCGTATGCCACGGCAAACTGGCTGACACTGACGGCGGCGGTGCACAAATGCTGCGCAGCTATCGCCATTCGACGGCCAACACCGCGGTTCCTGGTGTGTCCGCTGTGCCGTGCGTGTGATCATTGCTTGTACAGCCCTCTCGCAGTGTCCGGAGCAAGTATGGTGGGTCTGACACACCGGTGTCAGTGTGTTCTTTTTTCCATTTCCAGGAGTGTATCTTAGGGTAATCTTTCCCATATGCAATGGCTGAAACTTTCATTTGTATTCTGGATGCCCCCATGAAGACATTTACTAAGCAAAACAGGGTCACTCAGGTCTCTAAAAATTGGTTTTATTTCATTCATAACAGCCTCAAGAAGACAATGCTTATGATGGTATATTTGACCCTCATATGGTAGTTTCTTCCATGTAGTTGAACTGATACATAGGTTACTTTCAACAGCTTGGCTTTCTTTGTTTGTGAACTGGTTACCACAGAATTTCCTCTTATTGGATTTCTTGATGCGTGGCATAGTTCGTATCTATTGTACACTAAAGTATATGTACTTCCACAAAAACATGTAGCACTTGGGCAATAAACATTCAGTAATATGTGAACAAACTGCTTCAGCGGAACAAAAGTAAATATTAGCAAAGATAATCATTCGCAGACACTAGAAACCTGCACTGTTACCAACATCGACAATGTATCATATAAATAATCGCTGGAAACAAAAAGTTCACAGTTCTTTTCGGAATAATACTGGTTTCTGTAAAAGAAATAAAGGGAGCGTAGCGGCATACATGACTGTAACTTTAAAATTTGGTATATATAGGTCATTTTTAATTTGAAACCCTGTATATATACATACCACCCCCCACCCCCCACCCCCCACCACCCAATGAACCATGGACCTTACCGTTGGTGGGGAGGCTTGTGTGCCTCAGCGATACAGATGGCCGTACCGTAGTTGCAACCACAACGGAGGGGTATCTGTTGAGAGGCCGGAGAAACGTGTGGTTCCTGAAGAGGGGCAGCAGCCTTTTCAGTAGTTGCAGGGGCAACAGTCTGGATGATTGACTGATCTGGCCTTGTAACACTAACCAAAACGGCATTGCTGTGCTGGTACTACGAACAGCTGAAAGCAAGGGGAAACTACAGCCGTAATTTTTCCCGAGGGCATGCAGTTTTACTGTATGGTTACATGATGATGGCGTCCTATTGGGTAAAATATTCCGGAGGTAAAACAGTCCCCCATTCGGATCTCCGGGCGGGGACTACTCAAGAGGACGTCGTTATCAGGAGAAAGAAAACAGATTGGAGTGTGGAATGTCAGATCCCTTAATCGGGGAGGTAGGTTAGAAAATTTGAAAAGGGAAATGGATAGGTTAAAGTTAGATATAGTGGGAATTAGTGAAGTTTGGCGGCAGATTTAGTGAAGTTTGCTGGCTGACTTCTGCTCAGCTGACTATAGGGCTACAAAAACAAAATCAAATAGGGGTAATGCAGGAGGAGTTTAATAATAAATAAAAAAATAGGAGTGCGGGTAAGCTACTACACACAGCATAGTGAATGCATTATTGTGGCCAAGAAAGACACGAAGCCCACGCCTACCACAGTAGTACAAGTTTATATGCAACTAGCGCCGCACATGACGAAGAGATTGAAGAAATGTATCATGAGATAAAAGAAATTATTCAGATAGTGAAGAGAGACGAATATTTAATAGTCATTACTGACTGGAATTCGATAGTAGGAAAAGGAAGAGAAGGAAACGTAGTAGGTGAATATCGTATGGGGGTAAGGAATGAAAGAGGAAGCCGCCTGGTAGAATTTTGCACAGAGCATGACTTAATCATAGCTAACATTTGGTTCAAGAATCATGTAAGAAGGTTGTATACCTGGAAGAATCCTGGAGATACTAGAAGGTATCAGATAGATTATATAATCGTAAGACAGAGATTTAGGAAGCAGGTTTTAAATTGTAAGACTTTTCCAGGGGCTGATGTGGACTCTGACCACAATCTATTGGTTATGAACTGTAGATCAAAACTGAAGAAACTGCAAAAAGGTGGGAATTTAAGGAGATGGGAACTGGATTAACTGACAGAGCCAGAGGTTGTGGAGAGTTTGAGGGAGAGCATTAGGGAAAGATTGACAAGAACGGGGGAAAGAAATACAGTAGATGAAGAATGGGTATCGTTGAGAGATGAAGTAGTGAAGGCAGCAGAGGATAAAGTTGGTAAAACGACGATGGCTAGTAGAAATCCTAGGGTATCAGAACAACTATTGAATGTAATTGATGAAAGGAGAAAATATAAAAATGCAGTAAACGAAGCAAGCAAAAAGGAATACAAACGTATCAAAAATGAGATCGATAGGAAGTGCAAAATGCCTAAGCAGCGATGGCTTGAGGACAAATGTAAGGATGTAGAGGCATATATAACTATGGGTAAGATAGATAACTTCCTACAGAAATATTAAAGAGAGATTTGGAGAAAAGAGAACCACTTGTATGAATATCAAGAACTCAGATGGAAACCCAGTTCTACGCAAAGAAGGGAAAGCAGAAAGTTGGAAGAGTACATAGAAGGTCTTTACAAGGGCGATGTACTTCAGGACAGTATTATGGAAATGGAAGAGGATGTAGAAGAAGATGAAATGGGAGATATGATACTGCGTGAAGAGTCTGACAGAGCACTGAAAGACCTGAGTCGAAACAAGGCCCCCGGAGTAGACAACATTCCATTGGAACTACTGACGGCCTTGGGAGAGCCAGTCATGACAAAACTCTACCATCTGGTGAGCAAGATGTATGAGACAGGCGAAATACCCTCAGACTTGAAGAAGAATATAATAATTCCAATCCCAAAGAAAGCAGGTGTTGACAGGTGTGAAAATTACCTAACTATCAGTTTAATAAGTCATGGCTGCAAAACACTAATACAAATTCTTTACAGACGAATGGAAAAACTGATAAAATATGACCTCGGGGAAGATCAGTTTGGATTCTGTAGGAACACGTGAGGCGATACTGACCCTGTGACTTATCTTAGAAGCTAGAATAAGGAAGGGCAAACCTACGTTTCTAGCATTTGTACACTTAGAGATAGCTTTTGACAATGTTGACCGGAATACTCTCTTTCAAATTCTGAAGGTGGCAGGGGTAAAATACAGCGAGAGAAAGGCTATTTACAATTTGTATAGAAAGTAGATGGCAGTTATAAGAGTCGAGGGGCATGAAAGGGAAGCAGTGGTTGGGAAGGGAGTGAGACAGGTTTGTTATTCAATCTGTATACTGAGCAAGCAGTAAAGGAACCAAAAGAAAAATTCGGAGTAGGAATTAAAATCAGTGGAGAAGAAACAAAAAGTTTGAGGTTCGGTGATGACATTGTAATTCTGTCAGAGACAGCAAAGGACTTGGAAGAGCAGTTGAACGGAATGGACAGTGTCTTGAAAGGAGGATATAAGATGAACATCTACAAAAGCAAAACGAGGATAATGGAATGTAGTCGAATTAAGTTGGGTGATGCTGAGGGAATTAGATTAGGAAATGAGACACTTAAAGTAGTAAATGAATTTTGCTATTTGGAGAGCAAAATAACTGATGATGGTCGAAGTAGAGAGGATATAAAATGTCGACTGGCAATGACTAGCATTTCTGAAGAAGAGAAATTTGTTAACATCGAGTATAGATTTAAATGTCAGGAAGTCGTTTCTAAAAGTATTTGTGTGGAGTGTAGCCATGTACGGACGTGAAACATGGCCGATGAATAGTTTAGACAAGAAGAGGATAGAAGGTTTCGAAATGTGGTGCTACAGAAGAATGCTGAAGATTAAATGGGCAGACCACATAACTAATGAGGAGGTACTGAATGGAATTGGGGTGAAGAGGAATTTGTGGCAGAAATTGACTAGATGAAGGGATCGTTTGGTAGGACACATTCTGAGGTATGAAGTGACCACCAGTATAGTATTGGAGGGACACGTGGGGGGTAAAAATCATAGAGGGAGAGCAAGAGATAAATACAGTATGCATATTCAGAGAGATGTAGGTTGCAGTAGGTACTCAGTGATGAAGAGGCTTTCAAAGGATAGAGTTGCTTGGAGAGCTGCATCAAACTAGTTTTCGGACTGAAGATCACAACAACAACAGCTATGCCTGGAACACTTCAAGTCAACTTCCCTGTTTTTTTCATTTCTGCAAATGCCAGCGACCTAGGAGTTGTAGCGTCAAAATGTCATGGTGAAGTTAAACGTTGCTGTTTCTGTTGGCAGCACTGAGCACTGATTACATCACCATTTCCTGTCACACGTCTCTGCCGACTGCAAAGACCAATCTTTTCGTTTAGATTTTTGTTCAACAGTTTTTGAAGAATGCCGATGTAAAGAAATAGCACACTAGTTGCATCAAATATATTTTTTGATGCAACTGGTGTGCTATTTTTTCACAACAGAAATCTTGTTATTCTATTCACCTGCGTCCTGGCGTAAGCTGTCGTCTGCACACCGGTCGCCAAAGATGAAGCGTGAAGATCGATAAGTTGGCGCAGGATCAAGCGCGCCTATCAAGAGATAGGCCAGAGACACACGCGCAAGCGACTCGCCGCCAACGCCCTCTCAACAGCAAGTATTTAGCCTGCTGCCGCTCATCGTGGGCCTGTCACTGACTCACTCTCACATTCACCATGGCGTCAGTTCTCACAGAGTGGGCTCAGTTCATGTTACATGCTACTACTGTAAATAGTAAATGTACAACAGCTGTTGCATAGTTCCTATCAGCTTGTACACCAATAGAAAAGGTACAATAGGAAACAATGTCTCTGTCATAGTACGATTCCAATCCTTTTAATGCTTTATCACTACCTCGTACTATGGCAAGTGTCAACCATGCATTACCAGGAACAACTTCTGTAGTAGTACAGGAAAAGTTAATCTTGCATCCAAAAATGTGATAGGTCCAGTCAGTAGCTCTTCTTGAGAAACATTATTAGGAACAAAACTAAAAGTGTCCACTGTTTTATACACTGGAAGTCTGCTCCTTCTTCTATACATTCTCCTCCTGTACGGCATGGCTGTGTGCTCCGTGCGGCTGCCTCGAGTCGAATGAGCCTGCTGCTGCCTCAGAACAGGATGTACTTCCTGCCCCCCACCATGCGCGCACAGCGCCAGCGCGCATTATCAGTCCCGATTGCGCAACCCGCAGTTTGATTTTCCAGCAACACGAGCCTAGTAATACTAGGGCCCGTGTTGCGCTCTCTCTCTTACACTCAAGGCCATACGCCTCGCGCAGCGGCTACGTCACACTCTTGGTCACGTGACTTAGACAGCAGCATAAGGCTAAGTCACACAGCAATGAGACTAAACTTTGTAATAGCAAGATTACTGATACCGTCTGCATGCAACAGGACTATTACTGATGAGCTTGTACCACAAAACATGGACTCTATTCCAGTTAAGTAAAAGTTCATGTAAATAAAGCACCATATTAATCCATGTGTGCATTTGTGTTGTAGAAAGAGGCCATAGCAACATCCTCTCCCTTCTTCCTTATGGTACAAACCTCTACAGGGGTGAAGAGGATACTACACCCCTCCCGCCCCCTCGAGTAAAATGGCGCTGCTTCTTTGTGCCACCTGTACTTGCTTCACACAGTCAAAGAAAAAAAATGGACGTGATGAAAGCTCAAAAAGTAGTAAGATTCCTTCACATAGTTAAAGTAAAATTATGTTGTACTACAATTTCAAAAGAACTGTTTCAAATATGTAACGAAAAGTGGGCAAAAATATAATATTAAAAAAAACTCTTGGAACGCCAAAATAAAGCACTATAATGCTGTAGTAAAAATAGAGTGCATGTATCCCAGCGAATGCCTCTCAATGAATTACGAGTTGGAAAAGCTGGAGATACTAGAAAGAAGAGTACGAGGGTGGTTTGAGAAGTTCTCGGAATCACCACGAGAGGTCAGCGCTAGCGCAACGGGTTGTTCACGTGATATTCATTGGACTGTTCCCTGTAAACACGTGCCACGTCAGTGCTCTTGGAAGAGAGCTGTGGACATGAAGTAGTTCTATTGTTGTTCCCGCGTAGTAATTTGCGTAGATGGAAAAAATCGAGATTCGAGCAGTGATTCAGTGCTTCGTAAAGAGAGGTATGAAAGCAAAGAACATTCGTGCCGATTTCCAGAATGCACCGGGGGACTCTGCTCCTTCATATTCAACTGTTGCCAAGTGGAGAAATGAATTTAAATTTGGTCAGGAGAGCTTAGATGATGATACGCACAGTGGTCGGCCAAGATTTGTCACTACTCCAGAAATCATTGCAAAAGTGCACAAAATGGTCACAGAGGACTGTCAATTGAAAGTGCGTGAAACTGCTTGCCAGATGTCATCTGAAAGGCTATATCACATTTTAACTGAAGAATTAGAAATTAAAAATTTATCTGCATGATGGGCGCCGTGACTCTTGATGCTGGATCAAAAACGCACGAGAATGGAGATATTGGAACAATGTTTGGCCCGTTTTAGGAGAAACAAACAAGATTTTTTGCACCGGTTTGTGACCACAGATAAAACTTGGATGCACTACTATGCCCCAGAGACAACAGTCAAAGCAGTTCTGGGTTCAAAATGGCTCTGAGCACTATGGGACTTAACATCTGAGGTCATCAGTCCCGTAGTTAGGTTTAAGTAATTCTAAGGACATCACACACATCCATGCCCGAGGGAGGATTCGACCGTAGCGGTCGCGCGGTTCCAGATGGAAGCGCCTAGAACCGCTCGGCCACAGCCTTCTGGGATGCGAAGGAGATTCTGTTTGTAGATTATCTCCTCACTGGACGAACAATTACTGGAGAGTACTGTGCTACGCTCCTGGACAAACTGCAACAAAAGACACGCGAAAAAAGACCAGGTTTACCAAGGAAGAAAGTCATCTTCCATCAAGACAATGTGCGCTCATACACATATGCCGTCACCATGGCAAAATTACACGAAGTATGGCATGAGTTGTTGCCACACACACCTTAGTCACCTGATATGGCTCCGTCAGACTTTCGTCCCTGCCTAAACTGAAAATTTTTCTTGGTGGACGAAGATTTACCTCAAACGAAGAATTGATAGCCGGAGTTGACAACTCTTGGAGGAATCTCATTTTCGAAATGGGATCAAGGGACTGGAACACTGTTGGACAAAATGGATTAATCTACAAGAAGATTACATTGAAAAATAAAAGAAAAAGTTTCAGTGATGTAGGTACATTTTTTTTTATTTCGTTCCGAGAACTTTTCAAACCACCGTCGTATTACAGAAATTCATGGGTCCTACCCAGATTGAAACTGGCCGGAAATTTCGGAGCAACAATGAAATCTACCAAAAGGGTGAGAAAATATCGGAGGCCATGAAAAAGAGGTTATCATTTCCAGAACACCTGTACAGAATGGACAAAACCAGACCAACCAAAAGCATAGTCGACTACCTGTGGAAAAAGAAGACAACAACGACATGGATTAACGAAGCTCGTAAAGATCTGGAAAGGTTCAACATTCAGGGAGTTCAGGGATACATTTCGGGCCGCGATTCAAAATTTGGAAGGCTTTCAAGTCGAAAGAAGTAAGAAGACTGGAAGGGCCCGGACGGATGAACAGAAGGAACAGCGCAGCATCCATTTGAAGGAGTACGGGAGAAAGAGGAAACTTCAGACAAAGAAGAAATCAAATTGCAGCGTGATCCTAAGTGGAAAAAAAAAAAAAAAAAAAAAAAAAAAAAAACACCTTGACATTGCTATTTTGATATGGATATATAAAAAAAAAAAAGAATCGCCGGTATATGTCGTTTTTGGTACAAAATATCAATATTTCTTCAGCAGCCATGCTATTCAACCCCACAACTGCCCTGCCCGCATCTCGCTGTACCTGGCACTCGTCAGATCGGTGCTGCAGTAGGCGGCCGTGGCGTGGGGAAACGCGGCAGAAATACATGTGAAGACTCTGCAAGCAGTACAGAACAAACTCCATCTGCCCCGAGATTTTAGCACGCGGCAGCTACACGATGTCGCGGGAACCAGGATACTTAAGTGACACATCCGCGATCTCGCCACGAGAAAGAACGACGCATTTACACACACACACACACACACACACACATATATATATATATATATATATATATATATATATATATATATATATATATACGCACACAAAACTGTTGAAAAATACCACAGCCGGCCAGAGTGGCCGTGCGGTTCTAGGCGCTTCAGTCTGGAACCGCGTGTCCGCTACGGTCGCAGGTTCGAATCCTGCCTCGGGCATGGATGTCTGTGATGTTCTTAGGTTAGTTAGGTTTAAGTAGTTCTAAGTTCTAGGGGACTGATGACCACAGATGTTAAGTCCCATAGTGCTCAGAGCCATTTGAACCATTTTTGAACCATACCACACACTCAACACAAACAAAAGACGAATGATAAAACACACAGCGACAATTGACAGCACTACATACCGAAAACACGCACATGTTGAACACTTCATGTATGCGATATATGGGTGAACGAAAGCCGGAAATCTCCCAACTGTAGTGTGGAGACTAATGAACACGTCTCTAGGGAATCATCCGCGGATTTACATGGATCGATTTAGGGAAATCACCGAAAACCTAAATCTGGATGGGCGACGTACAGTGACTCCACAAAGTATTCGTCCGACCGTGGCGCACAGACTGAAATACGCACAGTCATACAAATATAGCTGTGAAATGAATAATAACTATTTCCTGACATTGGTTGATTTCTACACTTGGAAATAAAACGCTCTTTACGGTTCATACGTCGTCTAATTTGAGACCAAATACACACTATGATAAATGACGCCACAACGAACACCAAACAAGTATTCGTCTAGTAAGCAGTATCTGTGGCACTGGGCCGCACTGACACACGCCCCTCTCGCGTTCGTTATGCAGTTGTGTTTCATTCAGCACAGTGAAGAGTTGTCTCTCCGGTTTGAAAGCCGTTGAGTGATATTTACGTAATATGGGTCGAAAACGTTGCGAAACTACAAAGGACGAGAGAGAAATCTGCGTCACGTTATTTCGACAAGGAAAATGTTTCAAGAAATCGGAGAAACCGGCGGTAGACTTACCTGTACAGTGAAGAGTATTATATACAGGTTTAATCAGAGCAAAAAGTACGAAACAAATCACGAAGCGATCGTCCTGTAGTTCTGTCCAAGATGGAGAAACGACAGCTACTTCGAGAAGTCATCAAATATCCGAAACTGTACTCTCCACACCTTGCTACTGCTTTTCATACGCGTACAGAAGGGTCTGTTTCACCACAGACTGTAAGACGTATGCTTCATGAAGCTGGGTATGGAGGACAAACAGCCCGTAGTGTGACGATTTTCGGCACGGTTATGTTCCAGTCGTGAGTGTTGAATGGTTCAAATGGCTCTGAGCACTATGGGACTTAACTTCTACAGTCATCAGTCCCCTAAAACTTAGAACTACTTAAACCTAACTAACCTAAGGATATCACACACATCCATGCTCGAGGCAGGATTCGAACCTGCGACGTAGCGGTCGCGCGATTCCAGACTGTAGAGCCTAGAACCGCTCGGCCACCCCGGCCGACGCGAGTGTTACGGTCGATATTGGCCTCGCCAGAGATTCTGGGGCGCCGAATGGCCCTCTGGCGACGAAGAGGGGAGGGTTGGAGCGAACGGCAGTGTGTTGGGGTCCGGGTGGTCCGAATTGTGAATTAATAATTTTGGCACTCGGGCGGAATGAAGTGGTGGTGAAACCGAGACGCAGCTGTTGAGCGATAATCCGTGGGCTCTGCAATTGTATGGACGCAATTTACGGCGAACTGTGGCCGATGTGCTTTGTAGGCGTTTTGCCATGGCAGATAAACGAGACAGCGCGGGCCCAACCTGAACACGCTGTGGTGTAGCATGTTCGCCCACAGTAAGGATGTCATGATATTGGGGAAGAGAGCAGTGGAATACGGTACGTGTATAACCTTCAGTGACTTCTGCGGTGTTAGTTTACTTAACTGTGAGCAGATTGTGCAGCATCTGTCACTTTTCAAGGAAATTTACCATTGTGCAAAAGTGTGGCCAATACCAGATGGGCGTTGTCATGAAGTTATTATATTTCTTTATTTGTGAACATGATTTTCTGTTATCGGGATTACTCATTGAACAGATTCGAAATTGTCAGTTCTGTGCTGTAGTTCAGCGGGTTATAACTAATGGAATTTGACAGATATGCTAACTGTGCGTTCTGGATGTGTTTTTTGTATCTGCTTGTTAAATGAAAGTGAATTTTGTAGTTTGTAAGGTACCTTTCTACCATTAGGAGTCTGTAAGTTTTTATTTGGAAGTGATGTTTCCTACTGTCCTTGGTTGAGATTTTATTACGTGATTAACAATTATTTAACTAGCCTTTCTATGAAGCGTTTTAAGGCTTGTTTGTCCGTGAAATATTATTAATAAATTACGTAAATCAGTAATGTTGTGTGAGCAGTTATTGAAGGCACCCATCTTCATTCGCCAATCAACCGTGGCCAGGTAGCAATGGACATTGAAGTAACATTAGGCGACTAGAGGCTGTTTGTTAAGTTGTGGCAACGCTAATCCTGTTGTTTGTTGTTTTTCTTGAAGTGTCTAATCGCCCCTAAATTAAAATTAATTCCGCGCAGTAGAAAACTGTGCATTAGTAAAATCAACAGAAGAAAGAGACTTGCATTTGCAACGGAATATAAACTAGATGGGTTTGATTTCTGGAAGGAGGTTGTATTTACTGACGAGAGTCGATCTGAGTTGTTTTAAGTCTAAAGGGCGCGTGACAGTGTGGAGAAAAAACGACTGGGCGGCCGGAGTGGCTGAGCGGTTCTACACGCTACAGTCTGCATCCGCTACGGTCGCAGGTTCGAATCCTGCCTCGGGCATGGATGTGTGTGATGTCCCTAGGTTAGTTAGGTTTAACTAGTTCTAAGTTTTGGGGGACTGATGACCTCAGAAGTTAAGTCCCATAGTGCTCAGAGCCATTTGAACCATTTGCACCAAAAAAAGAATTGTGAACTTGACGAGAGAAATATAATAGTCTCAATTAAACATGGAGGAGGTTCAGTACTTGTGTGGTGGTGCATGAGTGCAAATGGTGTGGGGGATTCGTGTTTTATTGATGGAGCACAAGATCTACATAAATATCCTAAAAACACATCTATCCAGTAGTTTGAATCATATGGGTCTTAATGGGGATTATATTTTCACACAAGATAATGATTCAAAACATATGGCTCTAGACAGAAAGCTGTGAGTGTTGTATAACACGCACAACTGAATGCAGACACCACCACAATTCGCAGACATTAATCCTATCGTGAATTCGTAGTATTTACTCGAGAAAAGAATCACGAATCGTCAGATATCCAGTAGAAATGGGCTACAGACCACTTTACAAGAGGAATGGCGTAAAATTACAGTGCAAACAACAGAATCTCTGGTGAAATCCATGCCAAGAAGAATGCAAGCGATTATAAAGAAGAAAGGAGGCACTACTAAGTACCAACAACAACAATATATGTTCAAAGTGTGATATTCAGTACTGTAGACGAATACTTATATTGCGTCTTACATTGCCTGTCTGTACTTCTGAATGCTTAACCATGTTTATTTATATAGCAATCTGTGTTTATTTATTATATTCTCATTTTCACTGATCAATAAAACGTCTTTGTCCCTGCTTTATTTCAATCCGCCAGTTTTCCACACTTTATACACCCGTAAGGGGGACATTGTACGTGAAATTCGTTGAAATTTGACATTTTCTGTTTTCTAATCCATAATGTACTTTGGACTTTCCTGCACATTTTGGTATATAATACAAAATCAGACAATTGTGAGACCTCCAAATAATATTTTGAATGTTGATGTGTGACTGTCAAATTTCACGGCTATGCATATACTGACTGCCACAGTTGAGCAGTCATATCTTGGGATCTACACAGTCTAGAAGGCTGTGAATTGATTTGTTTTGTGTCTACTGCTACGTCTCAGAAGTTGGCATTACGAATAAACAAATCAGTCCTTTCTTTCTGATGGTAGTTTTCGTTGAAAGTAGTGTGATTATTGGCTATTTTTGTAGTAAGCTAATTTCTATTGCTTTTATTACGTAAATAAAATGACTAAGTGTAAAAGTAACTTCAAGAAACGCAAATTTGCGGGTAACACATACTTGGAAACAACAATGAAAAGCCATGTGTCCACCTCCACCAAACACTTGGTGTAAATATAGGCAAGCTGAATTTTCTGGCAGCCTGCATGAATTTACACATAGACATTCTCTTCCTTTGGCAGTAATGGAGGCAATCAAACCTACTTACAGAGATTTGGTAAATACAGAGCTACTAAAGAAGTGTTTACATGGGAAGACCCAGAATGTGAATGAGTCCTTCAATAATGTTGCGTGGTGTCGGGTGCCTAAAAATGTATTTGTTGGCCTTACGACAGTAAAGTTAGCAGTGACTGATGCTGTAATAACTTTTAATGGTGGGAAGTATGAAAGAGGTAAGGTTCTGGAGAAGTTAGGGGTAAGATTTGCACAGAACACAGCTAAAGGACTGCGGGAACAGGATGAGCTTCGTGTACGTGAAGGAGAGTTAGATGCTCAGCAAATGACAAAAGAAGCAAGAAAGAAAAGGAGGCAGTCACTGGGCTGTTGAGACACTGAAGAATACACAGACTATGGGCCAGGGCAATTCTAGTGCATAAAAGATGCAGATATGTAAGTCTGTATAAGAGTTTGTAATAAAAAAGTTTTAGACCTCTATATCCTTGAACTAAATTCTTTGCAATAAATCAAAGACGCTGTGAGTACATAACATTTTGAATAGGAGCTCATGTCCTGAAACATACCAATTCCGTTGTACGATGATTTCAGTTCATATGCTTAACGCATGCATTTCTCCTTGAGGATGAATTAGGCGTGGCAATTATTACGTAAAAATTCGAAGGTAAACGTAACGAATCATCTATTTATCACTTAATAACATTTGTTTTTTTTAAAACTTAAACATTACGTGTTCCAAAATAAAAAGTGCCCAGCATACTGTACGTATAGAACAGTACTGATGCAGTAAAACAGTGTCTCGATGTGGCGAACACCAACATTATTAGAGACATTGTACCTACGAAGCATGTTCTGGTACACATTCTCCTTCCCACCTGGTGTCTCTTCAGTTTCTAATGCAGCGGCCAATACTCATACCAGCGTATCTTCCTCTGTCTCTACAGAGGCATGGTAAATTAGGCTTTGCACGATGACTTTACAAATAGTAGTCCACATCTGTAGGAGTTAAATCCGGCCATCTCAACTGCCAAGCGGTTGGACCGCCTTGGTCTATCCACGTTTCACCTTATCGTCTGCTGTCTCCAAACCCTGCTGAAACCACATTTTATGACGGACATTCAGTGGGACCGCTTCCAAGGACTGGTCCAATAGGAGGATCAAGTATGCCATACCAGTTAGCTTGAGTGGGAGGAGGTATGGGCAAATCACGTGATCTGTCCACACGTTAATACCAATCCGTTGCTGAAATCGCTGAACATGCCCAGCACGAGGGTTTTGGTCTCCCCGGACGTGGCTGTTTCGCGAATTCGGAACACAGTTCCTAGTGAACGTACATTCATCTGTGAACAGAACTCGACGTGGAAAAGAGGGACATGTCGATGCAGCGGTGAAGGAACAACGTGTAGTAGGGAAAGTGTTATGGAAAATCTGCGTGTACCCTTTGTTAAGTCGTACAGATTAGATTAGATTAGATTAATACTAGTTCAACGGATCATGAATACGACATTTCGTAATGATGTGGAACAAGTAAAATTTTCCAATACATGACATAATTAAGTTAATTTAACAACATAATTAAGTTAATATAACAACTTTTTTATTTTATTTTTTTTTAATTTCTTTTAATTTTTTTTCTTAATTTATATCTGAAAATTCCTCTATGGAGTAGAAGGAGTTGTCATTCAGAAATTCTTTTAATTTCTTCTTAAATACTTGTTGGTTATCTGTCAGACTTTTGATACTATTTGGTAAGTGACCAAAGACTTTAGTGGCAGTATAATTCACCCCTTTCTGTGCCAAAGTTAGATTTAATCTTGAATAGTGAAGATCATCCTTTCTCCTAGTATTGTAGATATGCACACTGCTATTACTTTTGAATTGGGTTTGGTTGTTAATAACAAATTTCATAAGAGAGTATATATACTGAGAAGTTACTGTGAATATCCCTAGATCCTTAAATAAATGTCTGCAGGATGATCTTGGGTGGAATCCAGCTATTATTCTGATTACACGCTTTTGTGCAATAAATACTTTATTCCTCAGTGAAGAATTACCCCAAAATATGATGCCATATGCAAGCAATGAGTGAAAATAGGCGTACTAAGCTAATTTACTAAGATGTTTATCACCAAAATTTGCAATGACCCTTATTGCATAGGTAGCTGAACTCAAACGTTTCAGCAGATCATTAATGTGTTTCTTCCAATTTAATCTCTCATCAATGGACACACCTAAAATTTTTGAATATTCTACCTTAGGTATATGCTTCTGATTAAGGTCTATATTTATTAATGGCGTCATACCGTTTACTGTACGGAACTGTATGTACTGTGTCTTATCAAAATTCAGTGAGAGTCTGTTAACAAGGAACCACTTAGTAATTTTCTGAAAGACATTACTGACAATTTCATCAGTTAATTCTTGTTTGTCAGGTGTGACTACTATACTTGTATCATCAGCAAAAAGAACTAACGTTGCCTCTTCATGAATATAGAATGACAAGTCATTAATATATATTAAGAAAAACAAAGGACCCAAGACCGACCCTTGTGGAACCCCATTCTTGATAGTTCCCCAGTTTGAGGAATGTGCTGATCTTTGCATATTATGAGAACTGCTTATTTCAACTTTCTGCACTCTTCCAGTTAGGTACGAATTAAACCATTTGCGCACTGTCCCACTCATGCCACAATACTTGAGCTTGTCTAGCAGAATTTCATGTAATTGTTGCTCACATAGAATGTCCCAGATGATACTGTGACTAAGATCCATTTCACGCGTAACTGTTCGGGTATTCGTTAACAGGTTCTCTTAAATGCGATTCCGTACATCCTCTTCAAATTCGGGCGTTTGGCTTCGCCGTGGAGCACCACAATCCTGCCCCTACACGGTTAAGGTACTTGGTTCTCGGAAGCGCTGCACAACAAGGGCAAAAATTTTGTGCGATGCCGTGCTACGTTGCGGAAAACGCTCGTGGTACAGTCAACTAACAGCTCTTCCGTTATCTCGAGCTTCGCCATACACAAGAAGTATGTCTGTGAATTCCGAAAACGTATACTGAACCACGTTTACTGTATCACAGACGCACAGGCTCTGAATAGGTCTCGCAGCATGGCAGATGTTAAGTGACATCAGGTGAACGTCTGATGTAGTACACGTCATACTGTGTATAAAAGGCATGGGTTCCTTTTCAAAATATTATGCACTCATTCCCCTCTACAAGGCCTAGAGGTTTTTAACGGGAATTTCCGAGCACCCTGTATGTTGTGAACTGGAAAGGTCCTATAACACTCCCTACGAGTACATCCGACGCTAGTTTTGCCACTAAGAATATCTCTCCGTTACGAATGACATGTATTGTTATGTCTGCTATGGACTCGTCGATAAAATCGAAAGCTGATTTCGACAATGGTGGTTTGCAAAATCCCTGTAGATTCCTGTAGGGGAGATTTTCTGTCTACAGAAACTTCATAACAGGCGAGCATAAAACGTTTTCTAAACTTCCACAACACACTGACGTCAATTATATTGGCTTATGCTGTTCGATGACCCTTTGTCTGAACTAAGGACCTGGGCATGTTTCAAACCACCTACAGTAGCCCATATCTTTGGCATATTGCGGAAGTATATGGGTAGCTCAAAAGCCCCGTAATCTTTCGTCTGTTCAGATATTTTAGTTGACTTTTATCCTGTTATCACTGCTTACTGTTCTAACAAACATGGCCACATTAACTGCAATGACAACCAACAGCTGCAGTGCAAAACTGAGCACTTCAGCAGCTGTTCAAAAATGGTTCAAATGGCTCTGAGCACTATGGGACTCAACATCTGAGGTCATCAGTCCCCTAGACTTAGAAACTACTTCAACCTAACTAACTGGTGGTAGAGGCATGAAATTTTCACAGCATGCCAAGTGTGAGATTCAACACATGTGGAACTAGAATAATTAAAATATCCTGAGTTGTTTTGTTTTTATTTTCATTTATTTACAAAATTCTGTCAATTGGGTGTTTGAAAAAAAAAAAGATATCTTCCCCAAAATACAATGTTTGTAATAATTCTAATTCAGTGTATCTAGAAAGGTGTATTCAATAATTATGGAAAATTGTAAGTTTGTGTCTTAAGAAGTTTACAAGATAAAGCGTCACAAAATTTGATAATTTAACGTTGGCGGTATAGGACATACCATGTCCCCTTCTAACACCCCTACCACAACAAAGGTCAGCATTTTAATAACAATTGTGGTGTTGCTCACGCTACTAAATACTGCATTTTCGGACAACATCAGTCATTACGTGGCAGGTGTCATTAGAGTACAGTTAATAGTCATTTCATGTAATAATGAAAAAACTGGGCACTCATCTTTTCGTGTTTCCCACGCTGGTCTCGTATTATCATGGCTCAATCGTTGAAAATCTAGGTGATTATGATTCCAAGCTCGGATGCAAAGAGGTCTAGGTTTTATTCTGCTATATTCTAAAGTTTTGTAGATGCGCTTCTCAAACCATTCTTGGAGATTACATTTTTGCTGGACAATGGTGTTTGCTGGACAATGGTGATGTAAAAAAATAATCAGCACTCCGAAATTACACCTCCTTTTAATTGCTTTTATTGCAATATCATGCGACACACTAAACATCACTTCACAATACAAAACATACTTGAAAACATCTTCCTCACAGTCACTGTTAAAGTTCACATTTTATAAGCTGACGACAATATTCGTCTTTCCAACATGACGTCCACGACTTGACTTTCTCAACGTCCGACTCTCTAACAACTCAACAACTAACTAACTATCGCTTACGGGCCCAAAAATCAGAGTTACAAGTACGTCAAAGATCATAGTGACAAAAGAAAAAATACACATAAGAATAATATCATCGCAATATAAACATATCGATGTATCACAAATGAAATCAAATCTGAATGTTGTCTCAGAAATATGTTAAGTAGTTAATAGAAATACAGTAAAATATTACTGGTATCGAGAGGTTCAGGTGAGGTACCATAATGGTTACGTAATTCAAGTACCATTACACCCTTAAACATACAATCGTGTATTAGACGAATACTTTGCGGAGTAACTGTGAGTTTGAAGCGTCGTCGTATCAAATGCGAGTCACGTGTGCTAACCAGTGTGCCACATCGCTCGGTTCTTACAAGGGAACCTCTCCATAGCACCCCCCTCAGATTTAGTTATAAGTTGGCACAGTGGATAGGCCCTGAAAAACTGAACACAGATCAATCGAGAAAACACGAAGAAGTTGTGTGGAACTATGAAAAATATAAAGAAAATATACAAACTGAGTAGTCCATGCGCAACAGACGTAACATCAAGGATAGTGTGAGCTCAGGATCGCCGTGGTCCTGTGGTTAGTGTGAGCAGCTGCGGAACGAGAGGTCCTTGCTTCAAGTCTTCCCTCGAGTAAAAAGTTTACTTTCTTTATTTTCGCAAAGTTATGATCTGTCCGTTCGTTCATTGACGTCTCTGTTTACTGTAATAAGTTTAGTGTCTGTGTTTTGCGACCGCACCGCAAAACCGTGCGATTACTAGACGAAAGGACGTGCCTCTCCAATGGGTACCGAAAACATTTGATCGCCAGGTCATAGGTCAACCGATTCCTCCACAGGAAAACACGTCTGATATATTCTATACGACACTGGTGACGGCATGTGCGTCACATGACAGGAATATGTTGTCGACCCACCTAACTTGTACACTTGGCGAATGGGTAAAAAGATTCTTCTACCTTGCCCGATTTAGGTTTTCTTATGGATGTGATAATCACTCCCAAAAAAGTCATGAAAACATAAGAGTTTGTCACATAAACTGCAACAAATGAATGCAACAGTTTCACAGTCGCACAGTTTTCCCTGTGCTCTGTCAAAACATATGTTTTTAACGTTTTCAGTTTTTTCCGTGTGTAGACCGTAAAATCCTGCCTATGTCCAAGCAAATCTGAACATGTCTTGGAATTTTGGAGAGCGAAGTTGATTATGTGTGAGTGCCTGAACTATGATAATTGTCTGAAAATAAAAAAAATTTAACTTTTCCCCCGAGGGAAGACTTGAACCAAGTACCTCTCGTTCGGCAGCTGCTCACGCTAACCACAGGACCACGGCGCTCCTGAGCTCATACTATCCTTGATGTTGCCTATGTTGCGCATGGACTACTCAGTTTGTATACTTCGCTTATTTTTTTATAGTTCCACACAACTTCTTCCTGTTTTCTCGATTGATCTGTGTTCAGTTTTTCAAGGCCTATCCACTGTGCCAACTTATAACTAAATCTGACGGGGGTGCGATGGAAAGGTTCCCTTGTTAGCAGAGGAGGCGCAGCTTTTAGGTCTAGACTGGGCTAGCACAGACGCATATGCAGACAGAGCAGAACGCGGACGCTAGCGGGGCTCCCAATTCCATCCACGCAATGGGCCAATCGGCGACTTCCCGTGAGCAAAGCAGTCACGTGACCTGCGGCACTGCGCCGCGGGTTGGCCCTCTCCTCGCAGTTTTATAGTCTAATCCTGTTACGGAGAGGAGCCAAAGCACCTGTCTGCCACGCACCGCATCGTACTGGACATCCGTCCCACCCCCACTCCAGCGACGCAGTAAGTACTGCACTTGTCCAATGTGCGACGCCGCACTGCCCACGCGCCTATGCCGCTCCACAAAAGCGGCGAAATTAGTTCACAATCTCTCGTAGCAAGTTATCTTTCTACCATAAACGTCTCAATTCTATTTTGTAATACGAGTATCATCGTCAATACACAAAATTTTACGCTGAATGTACTACATTACTAAATTTTTCAAGATGCTGTTGGTCCCAAGGGGCTATTCAGATTGGGTTAATACATCGTTATTTTTCCCTCTCTACTTTTTACGAAATACAGGCTATAAAACAATTTCAGTTCTTTCTTTTCCTCCAGCACTCTTTTCCACTTTTCCTTCTTCAGGCAATTACGCATTTCACTTACTGCTTATGCCTCGAAAGTCCTCTAAATTTAACACTTTACGTCTGCAAATACCTCTCACTGCTGCTTCCTTCGCTTTTGTCGTGTATTTTTAAATCTTGAAAGTCCTCTAAATTTAACACTTCTGTAAATACCTCTCTCTGCTGTTTCCTTCGCTTTTGTCGTGTATTTTTAAATCTTTCAATACCTCGGATCCAGCAAGGTGTTAATTTCTTTTCCTGGAGATACCTGATTACTTGATTTGCTTGTTTAGCGTACTGTAATTCAACCTGTATAAATTTCCCGAAATATATGACAATCTCATTTTTTCTTTATTATTACTATTATGTTATTCGAATTTCGGCAAACCAGAACCGTGTGAAACAGCTGATAGATAACATATTCTCTCTCTCTCTTTCTCTCTCCCCTTCCTCTTCTTCTTCTTCGCAATACTTCTCCATTCTTGCTCTCTGTTGTTCTCTTCTTTCTTCTGTCCTTGCCCTTCCACTTTTCCTGTGTTTTCTTCTGAGAACCTTTGACTTTTGGTACGTTCTCCCTGAATTCATGTCTTTTCTATGTCTTTGTCTATATTCCTAACTTCTACAGGACGATTCACGAATATATGTAAATATTTTAATATGTTACCCTACAAGTAAAACTAAAGAAAAAAGTTCGTACAAACATAGGTCCGCAAATGTTTAGTTACGGAGTTACGGCTAATAAAACGTTTTGCCTGAAATTTAGCAACTGTACGGGGTTAAAGTAAAGCATGATTTCCATTTATTTTGTTATTACTCATTTGGTGAATCTAATAAAACATGTCCCAGACGTGTATCTGCAGTAGTTTTCCAGAACATCCAGACAAGCAAAGAAGTAATTTCGTAAAATTTTTGATTTATCAACCACTTGGCCCAATTTATTTTTTAAATTCCTCACAATTGCAGAAAGTTTTCAACAGGAGTTGTTGAGAATTTAATATTGGAATAATTATGGTAATAATGTTAACTGAAACTGTATGAATGTGTCAGATAATCTGCTTTTATTAATGCTGTAGCACACGTGAATTCATGTTAAACCGGAAAAAACGAAGCTCATTGTTAAGGAAGTTGTACAGTGTACATACAAATTCACAATAAATGTTCAGAAATGCCTCCAACGAGTTAAATGGATTTAGCTGCACGTGCATGAACTGATTTTGTTGCTCGTTTCAGTTTCACTGGGTTGTTCTTTATTTCGTCTATTGCATTTACAATGCGAACAAGTAATGCCTCACGTCTATTGACTTTGTTCTGATAAACTATGTCTTTCATCCATCCCCATACACAAAAATCCATTGGTGTTAAATCGGGCGATCTGAGTGTTATAGAAGTTGCTAAATTTCAGGCAAAAGATTAGCCATAACTCTGCAACTGAACATTTGCGGACCTATGTTTCTATGAACTTTTTTCTTTAGTTTTACTTGTAGAATGAAAGATTAAAATATTTGCATATCTTCGTGAATCACCCGGTATATATCTTTCTTAAGTTCTATAAACCGTCAAATTTGGGTTTTTGGAATTCTGTCACCGAAGTTGAACTTCCTTTTCAGCTACCTGTTCTTTTTAAGCCATCATAAAATGTACATAGTTCGTCTTCTCGTTTCATCTATTATATTCTTAGTTTTTTTATGCACCTTCTTGTTCTTTGTGAGTTTCCAAATTCTGTTTTCATACTTCGTACCGAAAATATTTCGAATTATTCTTCTTCCTTTCTCCTCCAAATTATTTTACTGTTTGATTGTAGTTACGGTGTGGCATTCTATGGCATAAAGTCAATCGGTTTTAATCACCACATTGTAATACCTCAATTCTGTAATGATACACAAAGATTTTTTTATTGTGCATGTGAAAAGCCATTTCTATACTTCTTATTGCATCTGTTATTTCTGATATATTACAGCACAGCTTCTTAATGTCGAAGCTTACGCGGTTCTTATTAGACCTGGAATTTTCCTCATTTTCTTCTCTGTAATTTATTCCCAGGTTGTCTCATTTGTGATTCCAGGCTAGGCATTCACTTCTGTATAGGACTTTTGGTTTCACTTGCGTGTTGTAATCCATTATTTCTGCATTTCTTGATATGCATATTTTATTGCTAATACTTTTTGTTATTCCATGTGCCCCTTCCACTTTGTGTGTCCGTTCATTTATGGATGACTTTTCTAAGGAATTGTCCTGAATTATCTCTCCTAGATATTTGAACATTTTGACCTCTTCTGCTTGTTCAATGCCCTCCTGTACAAATTTTGTTGCACTTGTTTTATGCCAGTGACAAATTTTGTTCTCTGCACAGATATTCCAGCTAATTTACGACCTAATATCTTCCACATACGTTTCTACAGCCTGGATGGAATAATTTAAATGGAGGCATCTTCCGTTCCGGGCTTTAATTTTTTTTTTTTTCATTTATATATGTACTTACAGATTGGAGCGGAAACTGTCCTACGTATGCTGGATGATTGCTTTTTGTTCATGGTATATCTGGAGCATTTATTTGCGAATGGCCAAAAGACAACTTTTTTCCTTATATTATTTGCTTTAGGTCTAAAAGTTATTTACTATCACGAAATTTGTATAACAATATTTCAGTTTGATCATTTTACATAGTAAGCGTACTGGGTAAATTTTACAAATATCAAACTGTGAAATTCACTAATTGTTAGTAAACCACCGTCGCCTAACGCGTTTATAAATAACGGATTTCTATTTTTTTACCTGATGGCCCACAGTAATTTTTGAGTCGCAGACTAACATTAGCACTAATTCCTATAGTAAAATTAAATTTGGATATAAACTTGAAACATGTTATCAATACGTTTCGGAATGGCCCGGCCGAAATTCGAGCTGAGTACTTGTTGCCAAGTCAAGTAATAATTGTATAAGAGACAACAAAATATTGTGGTCTTGCTTCCCTTGTTTATAACTAAGCACTTGTTACTGCTGGCACTTCTTGCTGTTAGACACGTGAAATGGCTGCAGAAACCTTGAACTTCGTTTATAATTATAACGAATGGTTGTGTGACAGCAAGAAATGACAGCAGCGAAAGAAATAAGTGCTTTATCACATCACAAACAAGAAAAGCAAGACCACAACATAAAAAAATCGAAAGTAACGCGCTAAATAACGTGATATATAGCGAATCTCAATCTGAAGTGACCGCAAAGCAGAAAAATGAAAATCACCTTCTGTTGTTTGCACATAACAAGATATAGATTGTATGGCAGATAAAAAGCTAACAGCATACACAACTAATAGCGTCATATGAGAGATGTGAACAAATACGTAACCGTATTATTTCCACATTTAGTACTCAGAGCTCAATATTTAAGCATACTGTAAGTTGAACAACATACAGCGCCTCAGTTCAGTGATGCAACATACACTCCTGGAAATTCAAATAAGAACACCGTGAATTCATTGTCCCAGGAAGGGGAAACTTTATTGACACATTCCTGGGGTCAGATACATCACATGATCACACTGACAGAACCACAGGCACATAGACACAGGCAACAGAGCATGCACAATGTCGGCACTAGTACAGTGTATATCCACCTTTCGCAGCAATGCAGGCTGCTATTCTCCCATGGAGACGATCGTAGAGATGCTGGATGTAGTCCTGTGGAACGGCTTGCCATGCCATTTCCACCTGGCGCCTCAGTTGGACCAGCGTTCGTGGTGGACGTGCGGACCGCGTGAGACGACGCTTCATCCAGTCCCAAACATGCTCAATGGGGGACAGATCCGGAGATCTTGCTGGCCAGGGTAGTTGACTTACACCTTCTAGAGCACGTTGGGTGGCACGGGATACATGCGGACGTGCATTGTCCTGTTGGAACAGCAAGTTCCCTTGCCGGTCTAGGAATGGTAGAACGATGGGTTCGATGACGGTTTGGATGTACCGTGCACTATTCAGTGTCCCCTCGACGATCACCAGTGGTGTATGGCCAGTGTAGGAGATCGCTCCCCACTCCATGATGCCGGGTGTTGGCCCTGTGTGCCTCGGTCGTATGCAGTCCTGATTGTGGCGCTCACCTGCACGGCGCCAAACACGCATACGACCATCATTGGCACCAAAGCAGAAGCGACTCTCATCGCTGAAGACGACACGTCTCCATTCGTCCCTCCATTCACGCCTGTCGCGACACCACTGGAGGCGGGCTGCACGACGTTGGGGCGTGAGCGGAAGACGGCCTAACGGTATGCGGGACCGTAGCCCAGCTTCATGGAGACGGTTGCGAATGGTCCTCGCCGATTCCCCAGGAGCAACAGTGTCCCTAATCTGCTGGGAAGTGGCGGTGCGGTCCCCTACGGCACTGCGTAGGATCCTACGGTCTTGGCGTGCATCCGTGCGTCGCTGCGGTCCGGTCCCAGGTCGACGGGCACGTGCACCTTCCGCCGACCACTGGCGACAACATCGATGTACTGTGGAGACCTCACGCCCCACGTGTTGAGCAATTCGGCGGTACGTCCACCCGGCCTCCCGCATGCCCACTATACGCCCTCGCTCAAAGTCCGTCAACTGCACTTACGGTTCACGTCCACGCTGTCGCGGCATGCTACCAGTGTTAAAGACTGCGATGGAGCTCCGTATGCCACGGCAAACTGGCTGACACTGACGGCGGCGGTGCACAAATGCTGTGCAGCTAGCGCCATTCGACGGCCAACACCGCGGTTCCTGGTGTGTCCGCTGTGCCGTGCGTGTGATCATTGCTTGTACAGCCCTCTCGCAGTGTCCGGAGCAAGTATGGTGGGTCTGACACACCGGTGTCAATGTGTTCTTTTTTCCATTTCCAGGAGTGTATTTGCCACCTAATAATCGCTCCTTTAGAAGTAAAATACTTTTGAACCGCTCGGCCACATCGTCCGGCTCAGAACTAAAATAAACAAAAATCCCACCGATGATGACACGTAAAATACTGAAACATCATTGGGTAATAACAAAACTATAATACAGTATCTTGCACATGGCGGAATTTGTCGCCAGTTTCACTTCCGAGAAAATGATGGCTTCTTTCTTTGGGTACACTGCTCATGCCGGCAGGGGTGGCCGAGCGGTTCTTGGCGCCTCAGTCTGGAACCGCGCGACCGCTACGGTCGCACGTTCGAATCCTGCCTCGGGCATGGATGTGTTTGATGTCCTTAGGTTAGTTAGGTTTAAGTAGGGGACTGATGACCTCAGAAGTTAAGTCCCATAGTGCTCAGAGCCGTTTGAACCATTTTTACACTGCTCATGTCGCGAACGTCGCTTTAAAGGATCCAGGATCAGTTAATGCTCAATGGTATATAACCATTTGTTTCAGAAAAGTCATCGACGAAATGACCAAAAGACAACGGAAAGCGTTCCACCATTCTCATGTTAATGCCAGCTGATACCACGTCAAGTCAAACAGTTGATAACTTCAAGGAGTAAAACATGGAACTGATGTTTCATTGGCCATATTCGCCAAACGACTTCTTGCTGGTCAAATGACTGAGTGGAGCAAAGACCAGAAAAAAAAGTTGTGGTAAGTTCCTAAGGGAACAAATTGCTCAGTCATGGGGGACGACTCGAACCTTCGACGGGGGAAGCCGCGCGAACCATGGCAAGGCCTCCCGGACCGCGCGGCTAGACCGCGCAACAGCAAAGACTAGACTCCCTAAAAATTACACAATGGATTTTGGTCCGAATTGTAGTCAAACTATGAGTGGGAAATGGAAAAGTTGCCTACTGAAGAAAGGAAGACTAGGTCTAACGTCCCATCGACTTCGAGGGTCATTAATCGGCTATCAAATCGACCAGCATTAGGTCTAGATTTGCCAAAAATCTGAACTAGTGATTTGAGGGAAACTGAAATACAGTATAAGAGAAAGAAAGATAAAAAAAAAAATATGATGCACCACGAAGGTGGTCATCCACCTGAATGCTAAAAGGAATCCGTTTAACGTCGGTTACAGGATAAATCAACCAAATATAAAGGCTGTAAATTCAACTAAATACCTAGGAATTACTACTACGAACAACTTAAATTAGAAGGAACACACAGAGAATGTTGTGGGAAAGGCTAACCAAAGACTGCGTTTTATTGGTAAGACCCTTAGAAAATGTAACAGACCTACTAAGGAGACCGCCTACACTACGCTAATCCGTCCTCTTTTAGAATACTGCTGTGAGATCCTTACCACATAGGACTGACGGATTACATCGAAACAGTTCAAAGAAGGGCAGCACGTTTTGTATTATAGCGAAATAGGGAAGAGAGTGTCACTGAAATGATACAGGATTTGGAATGGATATCATTAAAACACAGGCGTTTTTCGTTGCGGAGGAATCTTCTCACGAAATTCCGATCACCAACTTTCTCTCCCGAATGTGAAAATATTTTGTTGGCGCTGTTCTACATAGGGAGAAACGATCACTATGATAGAATAAGGGAAATCAGAGTTCGTACGGGAAGATATAGGTGTTCGTTCTTTCCTCACGCTATACGAGATTGAAATGATAGAGAATAGTGAAGATAGTTCGATGAACCAACTGCCAGGCAGTTAAATGTGATTTGCAGATTATCCGAATGGCACGGAAATCGGCAGAAGTGGATTAGATGTACAGACAAACAATTGACTACAATTTCAGAAATGTTGGATGATTTATTCAAGACAAAGAGCCTCACAAACTGAGCAAGTCAGCAATGCGTTGGTAAACATCTGGCCCTTATGGAAGCAGTAATGCGGCTTAGCATTGATGGAGAGAGCTGTTGGACGTCCTCCTGAGGACAAACAAACAAATTTTGTCCAACTTGCGCTTTAGATCGACAAAATCCGATTCCAGGTGGAGGGCTCTGCCCGTAATATTCCAAACATTCTAAATTGGGGACAGATCCGGTGACCTTGCTGGCCGATGTAGGGTCTGGGAAGCATGAAGACAGGAAGTAGGAAGTCTCACGGTGTGCGGGCGGGCATTATCTTGCTGAAATGTAAGCCTAGGATGGCTTGCCATTAAGGGCCGAAAAACGCGGTATAGAATTTCGTAGATGTTCTGCTGCGCTTTATGGGTGGCACGGGTGGCAACCAAAGGGGCCTCCTATGAAATGAAATGGCACCCCAGACCCATCACACCTGGTCGTTGGAGTCAGCCTGGTATGCCACGGCTGTCGAGGGCATCTGCAGACACGTCTTCGCCCGGGAATCTCATTGACTGGAGCAGAGCTGCCTTGAGTGATGAGTTCCATTTCGACTGATTAATTGAGAGGGGTTATGGGACCAAACGACTAGGTCATTACTTTCGCGATTCCCCAAGTTAGTCAGAGAAGAAAGAGTGTCCACTAAAAGTGGACGGATTCAGTCAGGGGAATCAAATTATAAAATAATGGACATTAAACGCACACAGTAAAAGGCATAAAAGGAGGCAGTCATGGGGTCACAGACCGAGCAGACTGGAAAAGAAGTCCCTACCACAACCAACCTGCCCCTGCTCCAAGACTAAAGTGGAACCTTATATCTGGAAATAAAAACCATTTTCACAGAGGAAACAGGACCAATTCAACCATTTGTGGATCGTCTACTAATATTAAAAGTAAGGAATCGGCAAGAGGGGGGCATTCCACCAATCTGTGCGATATCGTCAGCTTGGCTCCACAACCACATTGTGGGGGTGGGTTTTTGTGTAGGAGGAAACACTAGGAGAGCCAGGTATGACCAATGCGTAAACGGCATAAAACTGTGGACTCCTTCCGAGAGGAGTGGAAAGAAGAGTGCCAAAGTGCAGTAGACTCTTTAATTGTGCGGAGTCTATTACTGTGAGCAGTAGTGCTCCAGATGGCATTCCAATTTTGGGTAAAGAGAGATTTGACGTAGATCTGCCTATCTGCAGTTCGAATCATGAAAGGAAATGGGAGGGGGGGATCTGCTTCTCTAGCCAAACGGTCAGGGGCTTGGGACCCAGAGAAAGACAACTGAACAGGCGGCACGCTCAAGGGCAGAGGGAGGGTCATGGATAGCAGAGACCAAAAGGTGACGAGAGTAGCGTGGGTCGATAGCCTGCAGGCTGCTCATTGAGTCTGAACAAATTAAAACACTGTGGAGGGAGGCTTGAAGAACAAAACGGAGGGCCCTGCGAATGGCTAGAAGCTCTGCGGTGAACACACTACAAGAACTGGTATAAACCGAGCGAGGTGGCGCAGTGGTTCGACACTGGACTCGCATTCGGGAGGACGACGGTTCAATCCCGCGTCCGGCCGTCCTGATTTAGGTTTTCCGTGATTTCCCTAAATCACTCCAGGCAAATGCCGGGATGGTTCCTCTGAAAGGGCACGGCCGACTTCCTTCCCCATCCTTCCCTAATCCGATGAGACCGATGACCACGCTGTCTGGTCTCCTTCCCCAAAACCAACCAACCAACTGGTATAAGCATGCATATTCAAATACAGAGATACGTAAACAGGCAGAATACGGCGCTGCGGTCGGAAACGTCTACATAAGGCAAGTGTCTGGCGCAGCTGTTACGTCGGTCATTGCTGCTACAATGGCAGGTTCTCAAGATTTAATTGAGTTCGAACGTGGTGTTACATTCGGCGCGCGAGCGATAGGACACAGCATCTCCGAGGTAGTGATGAAGTGGGAATTTTCCCGTATGACCTTTTCACGGATTTACCGTGAATATCAGAAATCCAATAAAACATCAAGCCTCCGAAAAGGTTCAAATGGCTCTGCGCACTATGGGACTTAACATCTATGGTCATCAGTCCCCTAGAACTTAGAACTACTTAAACCTTACTAACCTAGGGACAGCACACAACACCCAGTCATCACGAGGCAGACAAAATCCCTGACCCCGCCGGGAATCGAACCCGGGAACCCGGGCGTGGGAAGCGAGAACGCTACCACACGACCACGAGATGCGGACGCCTCCGAAATCGCTGCGGCCATTTGAACCATTTTTTTGAAGCGGGTTAAGCCGAGTACATAGTTCTAACTTTCATCCACCAGAGTACAAAGTGCAAAGAGACATTCAAGGTACAGGTGAAGATAATATTTTTGTGAATTTCTGTTTATTTCTTATTTTGTTCATGTTTGTACAGTTTTGTGTATGCTTTTAGTTGTGTGTATGATGCGTGAATGTGGTGTAAAGTGAATATGTAGATCACTGTTCTATTGATGAACGCTGTACGAATTAGCGTGAGAAAGTTTTACGACAGTGTAGCACAATACACTACTGCCATTAAAATTGCTACACCACGAAATTGGCGTGCTACAGACGCGAAATTTAAACGACAGGAAGAAGATGCTGTGATATGCAAATGATTAGCTTTTCAGAGCATTCACACAACGTAGGCGCCGGTGGCGACACCTACAACGTGCTGACATGAGGAAAGTTTCCAACCGATTTCTCACACACAAACAGCAGTTGACCGGCGTTCCCTGGTGAAACGTTGTTGTGATGCCTCGTGTAAGGAGGAGAAATGCGTATCATCACGTTACCAAGTTTGATAAAAGTCGGATTGTAGCCTATCGCAATTGCGGTTTATCGTATCGCGACATTGCTGCTCGCGATGGTCGAGATCCAATGACTGTTAGCAGAATATGGAATCGGTGGATTCGGGAGGGTAATACGGAACGCCGTGCTGGATCTCAACGGCCTCGTATCACTAGCAGTCGAGATGACAGGCATCTTATCCGCACGGCTGTAACGGATCGTGCAGCCACGTCTCGATCCCCGCGTCAACAGATGGGGACGTTTGCAAGACAGAAACCATCTGCACGAACAGTTCGACGACGTTTGCAGCAGCACGGACTATCAGCTCGGAGACCGTGGCTGCGGTTACCCTTGACGCTGCATCACACACAGGAGCGCCTGCGATGGTGTACTCAACGACGAAACTGGATGCACGAATGACAAAACTTCATTTTTTCGGATGAATCCAGGTTCTGTTTGCAGCATCATGATGGTCGCATCCGTGTTTGGCGACATCGCGGTAAACGCACATTGGAAGCGTGTATTCGTCATCGCCATACTGCCGTATCACCCGGCGTGATGGTATGGGGTGCCATTGGTTACACCTCTCAGTCACCTCTTGTTCGCATTGCCGTCACTTTGAACAGTGGACGTTACATTTCAGATATGTTACAACCCGTGGCTCTACCCTTCATTCGATCCCTTCGAAGCCTTCATTTCAGCAGGATAATGCACGACCGCATGTTCCAGGTCCTGTACGGGCCTTTCTGGATACAGAAAATGTTCGACTGCTGCCCCGGCCAGCACTTTCTCCAGATCTCTCACCAATTGACAACGTTTGGTCAACGGTGGCCGAGCAACTGGCTCGTCACAATACGCCAGTCACTGCTGTTGATGAACTGTGGTATCGTGTTGAAGCTGCGTAGGCAGCTGTACCTGTACACGCCATCCGAGCTCTGTTTGACTCAATGCCCAGGCGTATGAAGGCCGTTATTACGGCCAGAGGTGGTTGTTCTGGGTACTGATTTCTCAGGATCTATGCACCTAAATTGCGTGAAAATGTATATTTGTCAAAAAAAAAAAATGTTTGTGTGGAATCTTACGGAACCTAACTGCTAAGGTCATCAGTCCATAAGCTTACACACTACTTAACCTAAATTATCCTAAGGAGAAACACACACACCCATGCCTGAGGGAGGACTCGAACCTCCGCCGGGACGAGCCGCACAGTCCATGACTGCAGCGCCCTAGACCGCTCGGCTAATCCCGAGCGGCTATATTTGTTTAATGAATACCCGTTTATCATCTGCATTTCTTCTTGGTGTAGCAATTTTAATGGCCAGTAGTGTAGTTACGTTGTAAGTAGCGTGGTGCGACCTGCAGTGTGGTAGGTTTCTGCTCGGCTTTCCTACCGGCCATCTCCTGCAACGAGCTCACAGGTAGGTGCTTTTAAAAAGGGCGAAAGGAACCACACCGCCGCAACACCTACATAAGCATCCTGTCTGATCATCTGCATCCATTCATGTCTATTGTGCATTCCGACGGACTTGGGAAATTCCAGCAGGACAATGCGACACCCCACACGTTCAGAATTGTTACAGAGTGGCTCCAGGAACACTATTCTGAGTTTAAACACTTCCGCTGGCCACCAAACTCCCCAGATATTAACTTTATTGAACATATCTGGGATGCGTTGTAACGTGCTGTTGAGAAGAGATCCCCAGGCCCTTGTACTCTTACGGATTCATGGTGTCAGTTCCCTCCAGCACTGCCCCTGGGGTATGCACTGGATATACACCACAGTGGTTAGACCTAGGATTTCCTATGGGGCCGTAGTGTGGTGGAAGAAGGTAGAACAGCAGGTTGCTGCTGAAGAGCTTGCTAAGGTGCGGAGATTGGCCTCCTTAGCGATAACGGGCGGAATTTGCAGCACACCTATCGCTGGAATGGAAGCCATGCTGGATATGCCTCCACTTTCACCTTTGGGTCAAGATGGAGGCAGCAGCTGGGGCATACAGACTTAAAACTGGCCAAAACTGGGTCTCATTTGGATATCCAGAATCGCACACTAATATAGTGAATGAGGTAAATATAGGTATGGCTGGGGAAATGCCGCTGACTATATAATAACTCCTGACTACTTCGACAAGCCTTACAACATAATAATTGAAAGTAGGGAGCAGTGGGAGAAAACAGTTTGACACCATACGGGGGACATCGTTTGGTTAACCGATGGGTCGAAAACAGATCAAGGCGTTGGGGCAGGGTTGTACGGGGTTCAGCCAAGCCTGGAGAGCAGCATGTCTCTAGGGAAGCTGGCCTCTGTATTCCAAGCCGAAATTACTGCAATCAGGGCATGTGAGGAGCAGAATATGAGTAGGTGCTACAATGACCGTAGCATCTACATCTACTCAGACAGCCAGGCAGCCCTGAAATCATTGGCAGCTCCTGCAAAAAGATCTAACAGTGTTGCAGATTGTCACAGGGCTTTGGTGAAGCTAGGGGGAAGTGTGAACCTAGTGTGGGTCCCTGGCCATTCAGGGATCTGTGGCAATGAACAAGCCGATAGATTGGCTGGTATGGGGGCAACAACTCCATTTATTGGACCGGAACCTGTCTTGACAATCACCAAGGCTATGATCAAATTAGAACTACGGAACTGGCTTAGGAAACAGCACGTAGGATATTGGACCGAGGTCCATAAACAAAAACGTGGTAAGGTAATTATGCCGAAGCCATGTTTTAAAAGAAGCTCTGTAATTCTGGGATTGAACAGGAAAATGGCTCTGAGCACTATGGGACTTAACATCTTAGGTCACCAGTCCCCTAGAACTTAGAACTACTTAAACCTAACTAACCTAAGGACATCACACACATCCATGCCCGAGGCAGGATTCGAACCTGCGACCGTAGCAGTCCTGCGGTTCCGGACTGAGCGCCTAGAACCGCGAGACCACCGCGGCCGGTGATTGAACAGGAAAGAGATCAAACTCATGACTGGACTGATGACCGGCCATGGGAATTTCAAAAAACACCTACACACAATGGGTATAATGGGAGAGGACCCTAAATGTAGGATCTGTGATGAGGGTGAAGAAACTGCATCACACCTAATCTCTGAATGCATGGCATTGGAGAGTAAAGGATACAGAATCTTCGGGACGACTAGATCTGAAGAAACTGTGTCTAACGAAAACATGGTAGAGGGACTCCTTACACTATTTAAGGGCAGTGGTTGGCTTTACTAGATATACAGGGAGCGATACCGCACAATAAACCTAGTATCGGTGCGGGCAGTGGCGGGTCAGAACTAAGCTGTTTTAGCTCTCCTGTTAAAATCAGTCAATCACTCAATCCCTCCAGCACTACTGCAGACATTAGTCGAGTCCATCCGACGTCGTGTTGCGTCATTTCTGTGTGCTCGCGGGGCCCTACACGATATTTGGCAGGTGTACCAGTTTAAGGGTACATACAACCCATAGAAGGTTGATCTCTGCAACTCCCAGACATTCCTTTTATGTCGACCTCTTGATGCTCAAAATAAGTCATTATTTTTCCTCTCGTATATGTTCTTTCAAATGAGCCTTACTAAAGATTGAACTTGCAAGTCATTTTGGAATAGGTTTCGATCCTGTGGTGAGGTTGCGGCAGATGGGCATTCAGAAACTTTGGTGTTTGCAGGGGCAGCGGCATGAGGCTGCGCAGAGGAGTCGCCCGCTGGCTGGTGATCGCAGCGCTGGTGGCGGCGCTGCTGCCGTGGGCGGCGGAGGCGGTGCGCGGGGGCGGAGCTGGCGCCAGGGTGGCGGGAGGCGTGGGCGGCCGGAACCAGCGGGCGGGCGGCGGCGCGGTCCGCAGGTTGGCGCACCGCACGCGCGTCGTGGACGAGGTCCCCCACCAGCAGAACGCCTACTACAACCACAGAGACGTGGCCTACTACAACCACAAAGACGTGAGCACCGCACTCACCACCCATACCAGTCGGTTGGGTTTAGCGGCTGTTCTCAATGAACTGGACACCATCTGTATCTGGAGTGGGCAACGGCCTTGCCGCAGTGGATAGACCGGTTCCCGTCAGATCACCGAAGCACTGTTGGGCGTGCCCGGCACTTGGATGGGTGACCATCCGGGCCGCCATGCGCTGTTGCCATTTTTCTGGGTGCGCTCAGCCTCGTGATGTCAATTGAGGAGCTACTCGACCGAATAGTAGCGGCACCGGTCAAAGAAAACCGTCACAACGACCGGGAGAGCGGTGTGCTGACCACACTCTCCTCATATCCGCATCCTCATCTGATGATGACACGGCGGTCGGATGGTCCCAATGGGCCGCTTGTGGCCTGAAGACGGACTGTTTTTGTATCTGGAGGACAGTTCACATTCCTTCCCATAGTTCCTCTACAGATTCGCCGTTTCAACACATCTACTGGGATCATGCTCAGGTGTCTTCTGGTGGTCCCACGTTGTTGAACACTGTCGAAAACGAACCCCGTGTTCACTTATCAGGGTGTATACTCGGATAAAGGAAAAAATTCCCGGATTTCCCGGTTAAAAATATGTTTTTTCGCGGATGAAAATATACTATTGCCGTATTGAATGACAGTATACTCGTACTTACCCTTACAACTGTAAAACTTAACAATTCTTTGAATAGTTAAGCTTTTATAGACCAGCATAGAACTTCTTGGCACTTTTACAAAACGAACTCCAGGAGGAAGCAAAAAAATAAAAATTAAAAAAAACGCGTTTTGAAAAGATATTCGATGTGCAACAGCGTGTACGATGCGCATTTTCGTATTACGATACGCTACATGTTTTCATATTACGAATGCATAAATTATGTGATCAAAAGTACCCGGATACCTAGCTGAAATTGTCTGACAAGTTCGTCACGCCCTCCATCGGTAATGCTGGATTTCAGTATGGTGTTGGCCGACCCTTAGCCTTGATGACAGCTTCCATTCAATGAGGTGCTGGAAGGTTTCTTGCAGAATTGCAGCCCATTCTTCACGGAGGAGAGGTATCGATGTCGGTCGGTGAGGCCTGGCACGGAGTGGGCGTTCCAAAACATCCCAAAGGTGTTCTACAGGATTCAGGTCAGGACTCTGTGCAGGCCAGTCCATTACACATGTTATTGTCGTGTAACCACAGGCCGTGCATCATGAACAGGCGCTCGATCGTGTTGAAAGAAGCAATCGCCATCCCCAAAATTGTTCTTTAACAGTGGGAAGTAAGAAAGTGCTTAAAACATCAATGTAGACCTGTGCTGTGATAGTGACACGCAAAACAAGGGGTGCAAACCCCCTCCAAGAAAAACATTAACACCACCGCCTCCGAATTTTACTGTTGGCACTACACACGCTGGCAGATGACGTTCACCGGGCATTCACCATACCCACACCGTGCCATCGGATCGCCACATTATGTACCAAGATTCGTCACTCCACACAACGTTTGTCCACTGTTCAGTCGTCCAATGTTTACGCTCCTTACGCCAAGCGGGGCGTCGTTCGACATTTACTGGTGTGATGTGTGGCTCATGAGCAGCTTCTCGGCCATGAAATCCGAGTTTTCTCACCTTCCGCCAAACTGTCATAGTACTTGCAGTGGATCCTGATGTAGTTTGGAATTCCTGTGTGGCAGTCAGGATAGATGTCTGCCTACTACACATTACGACCCTCTTCAACTGTCGGCAGTTCCTGTCAGTCAACAGACGAGGTCGGCCTGTACGCTTTTGTGCTGTACGTGTCTCTTCACGTTTCCACTTCACTATCACATCGGAAACAGCAGACCTACGGATGTTTAGGAGTGTCTAAATCTCGCGTACAGACGTATGACACAAGTAACACCCAATCGCCTGACCACGTTCCAAGTCCGTCAGTTCGGAGGAGCACCCCATGCCTAATGAGTACTGAGGTCGCTAATTTTGAGTACCTGGCAGTGGGTGGCAGCACAACGCACCTAATACGAAAAACGTGTTTTAGAGGGTGCCCGGATACTTTTGATCACATAGTGTACATTCGAATTCGACCAAACATAGCAAGTTAATTTCCGAACCACTGAAATCGAGACTGCCTTGCGCCCTTTTAAGCCTATCATATCACGTTGTATCGCCGGTCGATGACAGATATTTAGAGCACAGGACACGTGATGTAGTCTGTAAATAGGAATATCACCGTTAAGTAGTGCGAACACAGGTTTTCATAAATGCAAAAATATATTTTTTTTTCTTTTTTGTCAGTATACTGTCTTGTATACTAGCTGTTTGTGACAGCATTCTTTCTGTTGATTACTTCGTATTGTAGAAATGAAATGGAGCAAAGAGGTGTTAAGCGTCTAAATTCAGGTATACAGCGAGGATAGATGTATGTATGTACCCGCTGAATCATAATACGATATGTTGGCAATCGTTTCTTTCTCAGTAATATGCATACAACGTTACACAGTGATTTTCGATTTGTATCGTAATGCAATCTCTTGCAGTATTCCAGAATGCCAGAAAAGAGAAACGGGCAGTGATGGTGAGAAAGTTCTGAAGTTTCGCCCAGCGCGACAGGCGATGACAGCAAAACTCTGAGTAGCACATTGCATACCATTTTCCACACTTGGACAAATAACGCAAGCGCACTTTTTAAGTTCTGATCGTTTAAAGTGTTGCAAATTGCGGTGCATACACTCACAACAACTTTTGAAATGATGGGCTGTGCTATTCTGTGGCTAAAAGCCAGACCCTTAAAAGATTAACCAGTCGCCAGGAAACGTAACGTTACAACTAGCCTGCAACTTAACAGGGCATGTACCGGTATTTTTACCAGTGATCTAGGCTGGTATGATCACTAAACATATAAACATATGATTTAATTGTTCCTTAAGACAAGATGAGACAGCTTCCCTGATGACTGTGTCACACTTGCTAATTCCATCTTCTATCATACACAGCAGCTTCTTGAAACAGGCCATGTCCAACCTCATGAAGTTCCGAAATACTTGCGGATTTCGGGCCCCACTTCTTTCATAATCCTCTGACTTCGTTCCTTGCTCTCAGCCAGGGTCGAACTCCATTACATCTGGCTTTTCATTTTCGTTGTCGTTCTGCCTCAATCCGAGAGTTTATTGTCACTGCCATGGCAATAGCTCAAAAAACAAGTGGGTCCTCCACGTGCAAAATGCTGTATAAATACACTACTGGCCATTAAAATAGCTACACCAAGAAGTAGTGCAATGATAAACGGGTATTCATTGGACAAATATATTATACTACAACTGACATGTGATTACATTTTCACGCAATTTGGGTGCATAGATCCTGAAAAATCAGTACACAGAACAACCACCACTGGCCGTAATAACGCCCTTGATACGCCCGGGCATTGAGTCAAAAAGAGCTTGGATGGCGTGTACAGGTACAGCTGCCCACGCAGCTTCAACACGATACCACAGTTCATCTAGAGTAGTGACTGGCGTATTGTGACGAGCCAGTTGCTCGGCCACCATTGACCAGACGTTTTCAATTGGTGAGAGACCTGGCGAATGTGCTGGCCAGGGCAGCAGTCGAAATTTTCTGTATCCAGAAAGGTCCGTACAGCACCTGCAACATGCAGTCGTGCATTATCCTGCTGAAATATAGGGTTTCGCAGGGATGGAATGAAGGGTAGAGTCACGGGTCGTAACACATCTGAAATGTAATGTCCACTGTTCAAAGTGCCGTCAATGCGAACAAGAGGTGACCGAGACGTGTAACCGCACCCCATACCATCACGTCGGGTGATACGCCAGTATGGCGATGACGAATACACGCTTCCAATGTGCATTCACCACGATGTCGCCAAACACGAATGCCACCATCGTAATGCTGTAAGCAGGACTTGGATTCATCCGAAAAAATGACGTTTTGCCATTCGTGCACCCAGATTCATCGTTGAGTACACCATCGTAGACGATCCTGTCTGTGATGCAGCGTCAAGGGTAACCGCAGCCACGGTCTCCCAGCTGATAGTCCGTGCTGCTGCAAACGTCGTTGAACTGTTCGTGGAGATGGTTGTTGTCTCGCAAACTTCCCCATCTGTTGACTCAGGGAACGAGACGTCGCTGCATGATCCGTTACAGCCATGCGCGTAAGGTGCCTGTCGTCTCGACTGCTAGTGATACGAGGCCGTTGGGATCCAGCACGGCGTTCCGTATTACCCTCCTGAACCCACCGATTCCATATTCTGCTAACAGTCACTGGATCTCGACTAACGCGAGCAGCAATGTCGCGATACGATAAACCGCGATAGGCGACAATCCGACCTGTATCAAAGTCGGAAACGTGATGGTACGCATTTGTCCTCCTTTCACGAGGCATCACAACAACGGTTCACCAGCCAACGCCGGTCAACTGCTGTTGGTGTGTGAGAAATCGGTTGGAAACTTTCCTCATGTCAGCACGTTGTAGGTGTCGCCACCGGCGCCAACCTTGTGTGAATGCTCTGAAAAGCTAATCATTTGCATATCACAGCATCTTCTTCCTGTCGGTTAAATTTCGCGTCTGTAGCACATCTTCGTGGTGTGGCAATTTTAATGGGCAGTAGTGTACATATACCTGTGTAATGAAGTGTCGTAATACAAAACTATCTGCCGATCCTGCAATTCAGAACAGTAATAACCTACATAAGAAAATAACAATTACATAATAAATAATGATAAAAACAATTTCTTTTTAAATAAGAACTGTGAGTTCATGTAAATAATTTGAAAGAATGCTGCTCCTGTGTTACCCGCTCCCCCCCCCCCCCCTTTGTTTTCCCTGGTAGAACGAACGACTTTACAACAGAGCAGACGGTTCTATTTGCGTTTCGCGTGCTATTACTGTCTACTGCGAATATGTGCCAAGTATATCCCGCGTGGATGGTGTAATAGGACTACATGAACAGCAAGTAGTTAACAGATACGCACGCTTGGAGCCCTGGTGCACAGGTGTACAGTCTACGCGCATCGTGTAATGGGGCTAAACAAACCACTCCTCACTGCCTCCCGTTGGCAGCTGCTAGGCTAGCGGAAAGATGTGGTGGCAGCACTTACTGCGAGATGAGGGTGGGGGGGGGGGGATGGGGAGAAGCAGTAGGAAGGAGGGAGTAGGGAAGCGGCGCACGTTCTCAGCTGCGTCCAGCCAGCGACGATGCATGACAGCTCAGTAAACAAACAATTTCGTATGTTGGGACAAAAACGAATTTTTTCCAGTTTTTTTTTTCAAATTTGATACTTCCTTCACACGTTTGAAATTCCTTGATTTCCAGAACTTGTGGCAACCCTGCCTCATTTCTTTCCATGCTCTAGTTCAAGTTGCTGACTGAAATATAACACTACTGGCGTTCACAATAAGGAAATAGTTCAACAGAAGCAGTACTTGCAGATCTGCCTTTGTAGAGAAAAGGAGCGGAACTTCTTCCTTGGGATTTCACTTAGCCGCGCGGTCTAGGGCGCTGCAGTCATGGACTGTGCGGCTGATCCCGGCGGAGGTTCGAGTCCTCCCTCGGGCATGGGTGTGTGTGTTTGTCCTTAGGATAATTTAGGTTAAGTAGCGTGTAAGCTTAGGGACTGATGGCCTTAGCAGTTAAGTCCCATAAGATTTCACACACATTTGAACATTTTTTTATTTTTTTTATTTCACTTATCGAGAACTCGGACCACTTAGCAGGCTGCGGTGTCGGTGGAGGATGGAACTGACAAGGGAAACTTCTCATTGCACCCCCTCCTCCCCCCCCCCTAATTTAGTGGTAAGTTGGCCCATTTGACAGCACTTCAAAAGCTGAGCACAGATCAAACATGAAAACAGGAAGACGATGTTCCGAGCTGTGGGAATAAAAGAAGCAAAACAGAAACAGCAAACGGTCCAAATTTAATTTGTGATTGTCGAGCAGCGTCAACGTCGGTCGTGTCGTGGTTGTGTAGTCACTGTGTTAGACTGTAAACGGGGAGATCTGCGTTCCAATCTCCTCATGCTCAATATCTTTTTTCACATAATTACGGAGCGTCTGTCCGGTCATTGACGTGTCTGTTCGCTGTATTCAAATTTCTATATGTGTAATGGTGTAACATCCATTTGCAACAGTGATATGTAAGGAAGAGACGTCCAGACGTACGTACCTGTTATCTGTTCCACACAGGTGCCACAACTTATGCATCTTGCTTTCCATTTTGGAAGTTTTCACTCTTAAATTCCCTTGTTGTAGAAAAAGTTCACACCTGTTTATTTTCTGTTTTCATTTCTGTGAGAAATCTATGCGGCATCTCACCTGCTCTCACTAGGCACCACGGAATATGAGTCATGTGGTAAGAATACACACACATCAAAAAAAGTTTTGCATCTCCCCGGTTCCCAGAACTGCTGAAGATAGACGTTGACTGTGGATACTGCATCACAGGCACAGTCCCTTTGGCTGTTCAGGATGTCACTAAACCCGCCCAGAGCAGCGCCTATTAGACGGAGGGGGTCCGGCAGTCGAACCAGTTCCAGTCATTCCACCAGGAAGGAGGTACACGGCTCGTGTTGTCTGTAGTTCAACCATGCCTAGACGGTCAATACCGCAGTTCGATCGTGTCCGAATTGTTACTTCGTGCCAGGAAAAGCTCTCAAGAAGGGAAGTGTGCAGGCGTCTCGGAGTGAACCAAAGCGATGTTGTTCGGACATGGAGGAGATACAGAGAGACAGGAACTGTCGATGACATGCGTCCTTCAGGCCACCCGCGGGCTACTACTGCAATGGATGACCGCTACCTAGGGGTTATGGATCGGAAGAACCCTGACAGCAATGCCACCATGTTGAATAATGCTTTCATGCAGCAACAGGACGTCGTGTTACGACTCAAATGGTGGCCAAGCGGTTAAAGGCGCTACAGTCTGAGTGATAGTGCAACCATATCGGTAACATATTGGGGAGGCATTCGGCTTCGTGTACGACAATTCGCGCCCCCATCATGCGCCCTGGGACAGATTGAAAAGAGCTGTTTATGGACGACGTGACCCACCAACCGCTCTGAGGGATCTACGCCGTATCGCCGTTGAGGAATGGGACAATCTGGACCAACAATGCCTTGATGAACTTATAGATTGTATGCCACGACGAATACAGGCACGCATCAATGCAAGAGGAGGTGCTACTGGGTGTTAGAGGTACTGGTGTGTACTGCATTCTGGACCACCACCTCTGGCTGTATGGCGGTACAGCATGCAATGTGTGGTTTTCATGAGCAGTAAACAGGACGGAAATGATGTTTATATTGATCTCTATTCCAATTTTCTGTACAGGTTCTGGAACTCTCGGAACCCAGGTGATACAAAAGTTTTTTTGATGTGTGTATTACCGTCGCAAGTAAATGTGATACACAGTGAGAGCAGGCGAGATAGTGCATAGCCCTCTCAAAGAAATAAAAACAACAAATAAATGCGTGTGAACTATATTACAACAAAGGAATTCAAAGAGCGAAAACTTACAAAACGGAACGCAAGACGCATAACATGTGGTACCTGTGTAGAACAAATAGGAGGTACGTCTGTGTAGAGGTTCGGAGCTTCCTTCGTTACCCGTTGCTGTTGCAAACGGACATTGTACCACAACAAACACAGGGTACTCATTGAACTATATGGGTAAAAAAAGTAAATTAGTTACAAACTTCGTCGTGCACACACACCATTCCACATTTAATCGTCACTACAGATATTCGGATTTACGTTATGACATGTTCGATATGCCTGCTATCATTGGCAATGATGTGGCGCAGACGTATAGCGAAATTCTGCATGACCCGCTGAAGAGTCGGAACTTCGATGCCGTCAGTGACCTCCTGAATGGCTGTTTCCAGGTTAGCAAAAGTTTTGGGGTTGTTGCTGTACACCTCGTCTTTTGCTCCCACAAAAAGGCGTCGATGGTGTTGAGGTCGGGAGAATATGGCGGCCAATCAAGGCCCATACCAGTGCCGTCTGGGTACTCCAGAGCCGGAATGCAGTCCCCAAAGTGCTCCTCCAGGACATCAAACACTCTCCTGCTGCGATGGGGTCGAGCTCCGTCTTGCACGAACCACGTCTTGTCGAAATTAAGGTCACTTTGGATAAAAGCGATGAAATCATCTTGGAAAACCTTCACGTACCGTTCGGTAGTCACCGTGCCATCGAGGAATGTCGTACCGATTATTCTGTGACTGGACACTGCACACCACACAGTGAATCACTGAGGGTGAAGAGACTTCTCGATCGCGAAATGCGGATTCTCAATTACTAAAATGTAAACTTTCACGGCCGGAAATATCATGTCCATTATAATTATCCGGGCTGTTATGCCGTGGTCGGTTGATGAATTCTGTGGTGATTCCCAACAGCGGCCAATTGCACTGACGTTTTCAAAACACGTGACGTCACGCAGCGGCGCGGGGGCGCGCGGACACGGAATTTAGCGGCAGTCAGTAGCGAGCCAGTGTGTGTGTTGGACCTTCCATTAAGCTACGGACCCCCTTGAAGATGTCTCCCGCAGTCGGAGACGAAACGTTGGGAATCACCACAGAATTCATCAACCGACCACGGCATAACAGCCCGGATAATTATAATGGACAGGATTCTCAATTCCCCAAATGCTTACTGGCGAACCCATCCAAATAAAAGTGGCTTCGTCTCGACACCAAACCATACAAGGCATAATAATTCCTATCATGCTCCGTGGCCAACAGTGCAGTTTGAATGTCCTAACGCAAATCGTTCATCACCCTGTACACAAATTTGAATATAGCGGTCAGACGTGTCAATGACCGGAACGACACTTCATAATTTGGTGAAAAAAAAAGTGGGGTCTGAGGGAGATTTGAACCTGGATCTCCCCCTTCTTAGTCTACCACTGTGACCACGCAACCGTGACAAGATGGTCACTAATGACGATGTCATAAGTGTCGCTCGACAAAATTAAATCTGGACCGTTGTCCCGAATGTGTCGCGGATGTGAGTAGAAATGCATAACACTGCATAAGATGAACATGTAGGAAAACAACCTAGCGTCAGCCAGGGCGCTGGGAAGCAGGAGAGGTTGCGTTCCTACGTCAAGGTACTGGAGCTACACTACTGGCCACTAAAGTTGCTCAACCCAGAATAAATGCAGATGATAAACGGGTATTCATTGGACAAATACATTATACTAGAACTGACATGTCATTACATTATCACGCAATTTGGGTGCATAGATCCTGAGAAATCAGTACCCAGAACAACCATCTCTCGCCCTAATAACGGCCACGATACGGCTGGGCATTGAGTCAAACAGAGATTGGATGGCGTGTACAGGTACAGCAGCCCATGCAGCTTCAACACGATACCACAGTTCATCTAGAGTAGTGACTGGCGTATTGTGACGAGCCAATTGCTCGGCCACCATCCACCAGACGTTTTCAGTTGGTGAGAGATCTGGAGAATGTGCTGGCCAGGGCAGGAGTCGAACATTTTCTGTATCCAGAAAGGCCCCTACAGGACCGCAACATGCGGTCGAGCATTATCCTGCTGAAATGTAGGGTTTCGCAGGGGTCAAATGAAGGGTAATGTAGGGTAGGGTCGTAACACATCTGAAATGTAATCTCCACTGTTCAAAGTGCCGTCAGTGCGAACAAGAGGTGACCGAGACGTGTAACCAATGGCACCCCAACCATCACGCCTGGTGATACGCCAGTATGGCGATGACGAATACACGCTTCCAATGTGCGTTCACTGTGATGTCGCCAAACACGGATGCGACCGTCGTGATGCTGTAAACAGAACCTGGATTCATTCGAAAAAAATGACGTTTTGCCTTTCGTGCACCCAGGTTCGTCGTCGAGAGTACACCGTCGCAGGCGCTCCTGTCTGTGTTGCAGCGTCAAGGGTAACCGCAGCCACGGTTTTCGAGCTGATAGTCCGTGCTGCTGCAAACGTTGTCGAATTGTTCGTGCTGATGATCGCTGTCTTGCAAACGTCCCCATCTGTTGACTCGGGGATCGAGACGTGGCTGCGCGATCCGTTACAGCCGTGCGGCTAAGATGCCTGTGATCTCGACTGCTAGTGATACGAGGCCGTTGGGGACCAGTACGGCGTTCCGTATTACCCTCCTGAACCCACCGATTCCATATTCTGCTAACAGTCATTGGATCTCGACCAACGCGACCAGAAATGTCGCGATACGACAAACCGCAATCGCGATAGGCTACAATCCGACCTGTATCAAAGTCGGAAACGTGATGGTACGCATTTGTCCTCCTTACACGAGGCATCACAACAACGTTTCACCAGGCAACGCCGGTCAACTGCAGTTTGTGTATGAGAAGTCGGTTGGAAACTCTCCTCACTTCAACACGTTGTAGGTGTCGCCATCGGCGCCAACCTTGTGTGAATGCTCCGAAAAGCTAATCATTCGCACATCCCAGCATCTTCTTCCTGTCGGTTAAACTTCGCGTCTGTAGCAGGTCATCTTCGTGGTGTAGCAATTTTAATGGCCAGTAGTGTACTTGCCCAGCTACGACAGAATGTTCTGGAGGGACGACAGGACACGGGAGACGTCGTGATCGCGGGGGATGGCATCAGACGAGCCAATATAAGCAGGGCCGCTGGTGCTGCTAGGGAGATTCCTTCGACAAATGCCTCAGACACTGAACCTGAGTTACTCTGGCACTTAGCTACACAGGGTAGATGCAGGATTGCACAACTTACATTCAATGTGTTGGTGCCTCTTAGGGTTCGACAGTGGTCTTATTCTACCTCGTGTTCCGTATCAGTTATTTCATCAGAACTGTACGTCCATTACCCACCGAGATCCCTTATCTGCACAGAATTTCCAGCACCAGGACTTCGAGTTGGACGAGCCTCCTCATTACTGGATTTAGCGTCCAGCTCCCATCCTGATCCGCTTGCAGGAAACTACAGACGCGACACCGTTCACTGTGGCCATTTTGCTTCTCCTTTCCACAGTTCAGTCCAAAATCTTCCTGTTTTCAGACTTGATGTGTGTTCAGTTTTTGATGGGCCATTTCAACATTCAATTGATGAGAGTGTGATGGGGAGTTTCCCTTGTAAGTGTAGATGAAGGACTGATCCGAGCAGAACCTCAGGGGACCACCCATGCTGAGCCTGTGCCTGGTGCTCTTGTCGGCAGGGCGCGCGCATCGTCAAGTCGTCGCACTTCGAGCAGGACTACATGCTGGGCCGCAAGATCTCCTTCTTCTGCATGGCGCAGGGCTACCCGCGGCCGGAGATCACCTGGTTCAAGGACGGCGTCGAGCTGCTCGACCACGACTACTTCCAGGTCACTACATCTGGACTGTACACTTTAAATTGCATTAATTATTATCTGTACCAATGTGGTTTGGTTGTTGTTGTTGTTGCGGTCTTCAGTCTAGAGACTGGTTTGGTGCAGCTCTCCATGCTACTCTATCATGTGCAAGCTTCTTCATCTCCCAGTACCTACTGCAACCTACATTCTTCTGAATCTGTTTATCGTACTCAATCCTTAGTCTCCCTCTACGGTTTTCATCCTCCACGCTGCCCTCCAACACTAAATTGGTGATCCCTTGATGCCTCAGAACATGTCCTACCAACCGATCCACTCTTCCAGTCAAGTTGTGGCACAAATTACCCTTCTCTCCAGTTCTATTCAATACCTCTTCATTAGTTAAGTCTGGTAAATTTCCACGAAAGAATGGAACATTCTCTTGCGCCTTCACGGTCGGTAAGGTCGACTGTTCCGGTATTGTATAAAGAATTTCGACAACATACAGCATATATAGCTAATTCATGACAGCTACACTATGTGATCAAAAGTAACCGAACACCCCCAAAAACATGTGTTGTTCATATTAGGTGCATTGTGCTGCCATCTACTGCCAGGTACTCCATATCAGCGATCTCAGTAGTCGTAAGACATCGTCACTTGACATGAGGCGTTCCGCGGAACTCAAGGACTTCGAACGTGGTCAGGAGATTGCGTGTCACTTGTGTCATACGTCTCTATGCGAGATTTCCACATTCCTAAACATCCCTAGGTCCACTGTTCCACGTCACTACATCTGGACTGTACACTTTAAATTGCATTAATTATTATCTGTACCAATGTGGTTTGGTTGTTGTTGTTGTTGTTGCGGTCTTCAGTCTAGAGACTGGTTTGGTGCAGCTCTCCATGCTACTCTATCATGTGCAAGCTTCTTCATCTCCCAGTACCTACTGCAACCTACATTCTTCTGAATCTGTTTAGCGTACTCAATCCTTAGTCTCCCTCTATGGTTTTCATCCTCCACGCTGCCCTCCAATACTAAATTGGTGATCCCTTGATGCCTCAGAACATGTCCTACCAACCGATCCACTCTTCCAGTCAAGTTGTGGCACAAATTACCCTTCTCTCCAGTTCTATTCAATACCTCTTCATTAGTTAAGTCTGGTAAATTTCTACGAAAGAATGGAACATTCTCTTGCGCCTTCACGGTCGGTAAGGTCAACTGTTCCGGTATTGTATAAAGAAATTCGACAACATACAGCATATATAGCTAATTCATGACAGCTACACTATGTGATCAAAAGTAACCGAACACCCCCAAAAACATGTGTTGTTCATATTAGGTGTATTGTGCTGCCATCTACTGCCAGGTACTCCATATCAGCGATCTCAGTAGTCGTAAGACATCGTCACTTGACATGAGGTGCTCCGCGGAACTCAAGGACTTCGAACGTGGTCAGGAGATTGAGTGTCACTTGTGTCATACGTCTCTATGCGAGATTTCCACATTCCTAAACATCCCTAGGTCCACTGTTTCCGATGTGATAGTGAAGTGGAAACGTGAAGAGACACGTACAGCACAAAAGCGTACTGGCCGACCTCGTCTGTTGACTGACAGAGACCGCTGACAGTTGAAGAGGGTCGTAATGTGTAATAGGCAGACATCTATCCAGACCACCACACAGGAATTCCAAACTGCATCAGGGTCCACTGCAGGTACTATGACAGTTAGGAGGGACGTGAGAGAACGTGGATTTCATGTTAGAGCGGCTGCTCGTAAGCCACACATCATGCCAGTAAATGCCAAACGACGCCTCGCTCGGTGTACGGAGCGTAAACATTGGACGCTTGAACAGTGGAAAAAAGTTGTGTGGAGTGACGAATCACGGTACACAATGGGGCGATCCGACGGCTGGGTGTTGGTATGGCGAATGCCCAGTGAACGCCATCTGCCAGCGTGTTTAGTGCCAATAGTATAATTCTGAGGCGGTGGTGTTACGGTGTGGTCGTGTTTTACATGGAGGGGCTTGCACTGCATGTTGTTTTGCGTGGCACTATCACAGCACAGGCCTAGATTGATGTTTTAAGCACCTTCTTGATTCCCACTGTTGAAGAGCAATTCAGGGATGGCGATTGCACTTTCACGATCGACCACCTGTTCAAAATGCACGGGCTGTGGCGAAGTGGTTACACGACATTAACATGTGTAATGGACTGGCCTGCACAGATTCCTGACCTGAATCCTGTAGAACACCTTTGGGATGTTTTGGAACGCCACCTTCGTGCCAGGTCTCACCGACAGACAGCAATACCTCTCCTCAGTGCAGCACTCCGTGAAGAATGGGCTGCCATTCCCCAAGAAACCTTCCAGCAACTGACTGAACGTATGCCTGCGAGAGTGCAAGCTGTCATCAAGGGTAAGGATGCGCCAACACCGTACTGAATGCCAGCATTACCGATGGACGTTGCTGCGAACTTGTAAGTCATTTTCAGCCAGGTGTCCGGATACTTTTGATCATAGTGTATGTGAAGAGATCTGTGTCTCGACTACGTTCGAAAATGGAGAAACCGAGTGTCGTACTATTATCAAACATTTTCATTTGGAGGGATGCACTGCCACACAAATCAAAACAAAATTGGATATATGGACTCTGCACCATCATTAAAGTCTATTTACTTTTGCATTAACGAATGTAAATAGGTTCAGACGACAGCAGGCCATCCAATTGAGTCACCTTTGTGACTTTTAATTAAACTTGGATCGATCATTATGCATCAAAGTGAAAACGGCACTCGAAACAATGTAAAAAGACTGTTGAAAGTTCATGGAAGGAGGCAAAAACCACTTCGTCGACTGGTAATCCGATGGCCACTGTTTTTTGGGATTCTCAAAAAGATTACTTGAGAAAGGCAGTACCATAACTGCTCTTTCACCAGGATAATGTCCGCAGCTCGTGGTCTTGCGGCAGCGTTCTCGCTTCTCGCGCACGGGGTCCCGGGTTCGATTCCCGGCGGGGCCAGGGATTTTCTCTGCCTCGTGATGACTGGTTGTTGTGTGTCTTTCATCATCATTTCATACCCATCGACACGCAAGTCGCCGAAGTGGCGTCAACTCGAAAGACTTGCACCAGGCGAACGGTTTACCCGACGGGAGGCCCTAGCCACACGGCATTTCCATTTACCAGGATAATGCACCATGTCACACATCAGCAATAACAATGACGAAAGTGCACGAATAGGGCTCTGAATTGGTTCCTCATCCACCCTATTTGCAGCCGCCATGTGGCTTCTGCCTGTTCCCCAGCTTGAAACTGGCTTTCTGGGAAGTTTTCATCAGATGACGTAGCGTAGGTGTTGTAGTCAACGAGCACTTTGCAGAGTTTGACAGAACCTAGTTTTCCGATGGGATGAAAAGGTGGAGGATCTCTTGACCAAGAATATATCCCTCGAAGGGAACTACGTCGAGAAGTAAGGTGAGTTATTCACGAAACACACATATTTTCTTGCTTTTTCACCAGATTTATCAAACCGCCCGAGTATAACTAAACCCTTAAAAGGGTCACAGGCTCTTAGTCGCGCTTGCCTATCTGCTTGCAGGGGCAACAAAAACTTGATTTTCAGAATTTCTTGTAACTGTTGACTGAATCTAAAAATTTAAAACGCTGCCATACGATTCACATTCAGAGGTAAAAATCATACATCAAAAGTTTTTAGCACAATTAAGTTTAGTACTACAATACAGTTAAGTCTAGTATTAGATTTACAAACTGTGTAGAGGAGCAAATTCGCAAAATTCAGAAATGAAAAGTATTTTTTTCTCTTTTTTTTCAATTTTGACGCAAAACGCTTAGTTAAAATTGTATTTACAACAAGGTAATTTTTTACTGTACTTTCAAGATATGAGGGCCTTTGCAGTGAACTAGGTGTGGTTTGTTACGTTTCCTTTTCGATTTCTTCTTCATTCTTCTTCTCGTTCGATAACTCACTGCCTCTCCAACCTTCACACATTCACTTTCTATTATACCCCCCATGTTAACATGACTAAGAATTCACATCTGGCTTGTATATTGCAAGTCATAATATACAGTGTGAATCAAAAAGAATCATCCGATTTAAAAAATGATAACCATTATGTTATCTGAGATATGTGCACGAACAACTTACTGTTGGAAGGGCCAAACATTCGAGCTTTGCATGGTTTCCGCTAGGTAGCAGCAGTGTGCGCCCACATCAGTTCTAGTAAAAACGGTGTCAGGGCAACAGAGAGTGTTTTGTGTTCTATGTTTTGCGCAGTGTGTATCAGCAATAACTGCTCAGCGTGACCTTCGCACTAGGTATGGTGTGCATCCTCCGAACAGCACAGAGCATCAGACGATGGCACGAACAATTCCGAGAAGCAGGTTGTTTGCGTAAAAGGCCAATCGCCCGGCCGTCCCAGAGTGTCTGACACAGACGTCGAACGCATCCGCCGTAGTTTCACAAGCAGTCCGCAGAAATACGTTCGCCGTGCAGCTCGACAGCTCAACATGCCTCCGATGTCCGACTGGCGTGTGTTGCGTAGACGTTTACACACGAAACCGTACAAAATTCAGCTACTACAAGCTCTTCCTGAAGGTGACACACAACGATGTGTCGAGTTCTGCGATTTTGTTCTTGGCAAGATGGAGGATGACAGTTTCCTTCCACGCTTAGTGTTTAGTGACGAGGCAACATTCGATTTAAATGAAAAGGTGAACCGTCATAATGTCAGAATATGGGGTACGGAACAACCACATGAAGTTGTACAACATGAGAGGGAGTCTCCAAAATTTGGTGTGTTTTGTGCAGTTGCACGGGAGAAAGGTGTACAGTCCATTTTTCTTAGCCGTGAACACTGTTACAGAAAGCACATATTTCGGTATGCTTGAGAACTTTCTTTTCCCACAGTCGGAGACTGATTCGAACGACTTCATTTACCAACAGGATGGGGCACCGCCACACTGTCCTCTGGAAGCGCAGTAATTTTTAAATCGAAGGATTACCGAACGGTGAATCGGTCGCACTGCACCAAATGGTTCAGCCTCACATTACTGGCCTCCGAGGTCACCGGACCAGACTGTATGAGCTTATTCCTTGTGGGGGTTTACATAAAACTCTGTTTATGTGCGTCCTTTACTAACAACAGTGAATGAACTGAGACATCGCATAATAGCAGCTGTGGAAGCTGTAACTCAAGAAATGCTCGCTGTGGGAACAATTTGAATAGCGCATTGACATACCTGTGCATCTCAAGGGGGGCATATTGAACACCTATGAAAAACTATGAAAAAAAACTTTTTCAGTTTCCTATTCATCAAAAAACAAAATCAATTATATATGTTTATTAGTTTCTGAAATATAGACGTGCCAAATCGGATGGTTCTTTTTAACACCAAAAAGTCAGTATAAATTTGAAAACTGAATAAATCACGGAATAATGTAGATAGAGAGGTACAAATTGACACACGTGCTTGGAATGATATGGGGTTTTATTAGAACCAAAAAGATACAAAAGTTCAAAAAACGTCCGACAGATGGCGCTTCATCTGATCAGATAGCAATAATTAGCATAACAAAGTAAGACAAAGCAAAGATGATGTTATTTGCAGGAAATGCTCAATATGTTCACCATCATTCCTCAGCAATAGCTGTAGTCGAGGAATAATGTTGTGAACAGCACTGTAAAGCATGTCCGGAATTATGGTGAGGCATTGGCGTCGGATGTTGTCTTTCAGCATCTCTAGAGATGTCGGTCGATCACGATACGCTTGAGACTTCAGGTAACCCCAAAGGCAATAATCGCACGGACTGAGGTCTGCGGACCTAGGAGGCCAAGCATGACGAAAGTGGCGGCTGAGCACACGATCATTACCAAACGTCACGCGCAAGAGATCTTTCACGCGTCTAGCAATATAGGGTGGAGCGCCATCCTGCATAAACATCGTACGTTCCAGCAGGTGTTTATCAGCCAGGCTGGGGATGATGCGATTCTGTAACATATCGGCGTACCTCTCACCCGTCACGGTAGCAGTTACAAAACCAGAATCACGCATTTCCTCGAAGAAAAAAGGCCCGATAACGGTAGATGTGGTAAATCCAACCCATACCGTGACTTTCTCGTCGTGCAATGGAGTTTCCACGACATTTCTAGGATTTTCGGTAGCCCAAATTCTGTAGTTGTGGGCGTTGACAGACCGTCGGAGCGTGAAATGAACTTCGTTGGTTCACAACACGTTACTTAACCAATCGTCATCCTCCGCCATTTTTTGAAATGCCCACACTGCAAATGCTCTCCGCTTCACTAAATCGCCAGGTAACAGTTCATGAAGCCGATGGGATTTGTACGGATAGCATCGGAGGGTACACCTAAGTGCCAAACAAAGAGTAGTGTATGGAATGCCGGTGCGACGAGCGACTGCACGAGCGCTGACTTCCCCGTGCATAGACGAACCCGCTACAGCCTCCATTTCTTCCTGAACTGTCTCAGCAGCATTACGCCTTGTGCTCTGTCGGCCACTACGGGGTCTATCGTCTAAACAACCCGTGGCTTCGGACTTCGAAATCATTCTCGCCACAGCTGCATTTGTCAACGGACCTTTACCCGTTCGAATCCCCTTCCTATGGCGACAGGATCGTAACGCTGAACTAGCACATTCCCCATTCTGATAATACAGCTTCACTAAAAGCGCCTTTTCAGGTAACGTCAACATGCTGCGACTGCTGGCGCATCTGATTCTCTCATTACAGCTCCTTTTATAGACGATTGTCGTGCGCAGTCACTGACGTTTTGCTGTCCAGCGCCATCTGTCGGACATTTTGTGAACTTTTTTTTGTTCTAATAAAACCCCATGTATTTCCAAGCATGTGTGTCAATTTTTACCTCTCTATCTACATTATTCCGTGATTTATTCAGTTTTCAAATTTATACTGACTTTTTGATCACCCAGTATATAAAAGCACACACAACAATGTCGCAATACTGAAAACAAATACCATTTGGTCGTTGTTGGTCAGCTCAAAAGATTTACGTCAGAGCTTTGACTCACACTACTAGAAAGTGCACTACGGAATGATTTTTGAATTTGTTACTTTTGAAAGCTCTTTTTGCAGGTTTAAAATGCGTTTCGACAGGATCTGGTTGTATGAGTGTCTAGTAAGGATGAGAAAATACAAGAGTTCATATAAAACTCAATTTTGTCCACCGGTGGACATAATGAGTTTTGAAATGTTGCTAGTCGAGTATCTCTTGAGGCAGCATAACTGGCCGGCCGCTGTGACCGAGAGGTTCTAGGTGCTTCAGTCCGGAACAGCGCTGCTGCTACAAAAATGTTCAAATGTGTGTGAAATGTTATGAGACTTAACTGCTAAGGTCATGAGTCCCTAAGCTTACACACTACTTATCCTAAATTATCCTAAGGACAAACACACACACCCATGCCCGAGGGAGGACTCGAACCTCCGCCAGGAGCAGCCGCACAGTCCGTGACTGCAGCGCCTGAGACCGCTCGGCTAATACTGCGCGGCTGCTGCTGCTGCTACGGTCGCAGGTTCGAATCCTGCCTCGGGCATGGATGTGTGTGATGTCCTCAGGTTAGTTAGGTTTAAGTAGTTCTAAGTTCTAGGGGACTGATGACCTCAGATGTTAAGTCCCATAGTGCTCAGAGCAATTTGAACCATTTGAACATAAGAACTTTTCGTTCCTTAGTACTTCCGTATATCACGTCTTTGCACACTGATTCTTCCTGACTACTCTCGTGAACTTTAGCCTACTCTTTATCAATACTAAATTGTGGTCCGAGTCTATATCTGCTCCTGGGTGACCTAACTGAAAATCTTGCTGTATCTCCCTGCGTTTCCCAAGTGTACCACCTCCTCTTATGATTATTGCACGGATTATTCGCTGTTACTAGCAAAATTTATTACAGAACTCAATTAATATTTCTCCTCTCATTCCGACTACCAAGCCGATATTCTCCCGCAACCGTTTCTTCTGCTCCTTCCCGTACAAGAGTATTCCAATCCCCCATGACTATTAGATTTTCATATCACTTAACGAATTGAATTACCCATTCAGAATCCTCATATGCTTTTCCTGACTGTAACTCACACTCTGTCCATTTTGCTGCTGTCGATATTACGCTGTACTCACCTGACCAGCATTCCTTGTCTTCTTTTCATTTCACTTCACTGATGCCCTCTGTATTTAGATTCAGCCTTAGCATTTCCGTTTTCTGTTTTTCTAGCTTGCCTCCCATGTTCAAACTTCTGACGTTCCACGCCCCGACTGATAGTACGCGATAAACTTTTTTTCCTTCCATCATTGTGTGGCTGCGTGCATGTTCAAATGGTTCAAATGGCTCTGAGCACTATGGGACTTAACATCTTAGGTCATCAGTCCCCTAGAACTTAGAACTGCTTAAACCTAACTAACCTAAGAACATCACACACATCCATGCCCGAGGCAGGATTCGAACCTGCGACCGTAGCGGTCGCGCGGTTCCAGACTGAAGCACCTAGAACCTCTCGGCCACTCCGGCTGGCTAAGTTCTTATGTTGGTGGTGGTGGTGGTTAGGGTTTAACGTCCCGTCGACAACGAGGTCATTAGAGACGGAGCGCATGCTCGGGTTAGGGAAGGATTGGGATGGAAATCGGCCGTGCCCTTTCAAAGGAACCATCCCGGCATTTGCCTGAAACGATTTAGGGAAATCACGGAAAACCTAAATCAGGATGGCCGGAGACGGGATTGAACCGTCGTCCTCCCGAATGCGAGTCCAGTGTGCTAACCACTGCGCCACCTCGCTCGGTCTAAGTTCTTATGTTCTCTGAGGCTATAGATACTGCGATAATGAAGAGGAAAAGGATATATCTGAAAAGGGCAGTCACAGAAGATGGGGAGAAAAACATAGGCACGAAGAAGGTTACTGTCAAACGACCATGCGTAACAGAAGACATACTTCAGTTGATGGACAAAAGAAGGGAGTACAACAATGTTCAGGAAAATTAAAGAATACACAAATACAAAGCTAAAGTGAAGTAGCTGCATTAAAAAGGTGAAGGAACCGAAAAGGAAATGACTGTCGGAAGGGCTGACTTAGCATACAGAAAATTCAAAACAACGTTCGGTGAAATTAAAAGCATGTGCGGTAACATCAGTGCAATGGGAATTCCACTGTTAAATGCAGAGGAGAAAGCCGATAGATAGATCGCGCGTTTGTATGAGGGGGAGGACTTATCTGATGACGTGACAGATGAAGAAACAGGAGTCGCTAGGGAAGAGACAGGAGATTTTAAAAGAGCCCTGGAAGACTTAAAATCAAATAAGGCAGAAGGGAAAAATAACATTCCATCGAAATTATTAAAATCATTGGGGGAAGTGGCAACGAAACGACTATTCACATTGGTGTGAGGCATGTCTGAGTGTGACGACAAACCATCAGATTTCAGAAAAACATCATTCACCTGATTCCAAGCCATCAAGAGCCGACAAGTGCGAGAATTATGGCACAAACAGCTCATGCATTCAAGTTGCTGACAAGAATAATATACAGAAGATTGGAAAAGGAAAATGAGGATCTGTGATGACGAACAGTTTGTCTTTAAGGAAGGTGAAGACACCATGAGGCAGTTCTGACGTTGTGGTTGATAATAATAGCGCGACTGAAGAAAAGACAAGATACAATCGTAGGATCTGTCAAGCTGGAGAAAGCGTTCTACAATCTAAAATGGTGCAAGTTTTTCGAAATTCTCAGAAAAGTAAGGGATGGAGTGGGTCTTCACGTACTTTACTGGCTGAATAAGATGTGCGGCCATTATATTAGCTTGGTCTTTTTCATTTGCTAACTGACAGAATTCCAGATCACTGCAGAGGGTAGCAGAAATGAATATTCAAAAAAATCCCAGAAATGTATTTCATGTTCAAAATTACACTCGTATGTCCCAAAGATACTGTTGTCTGAAACGCTAAAATTCCATTTAATACAGTCTTCGCTACCGTAACCAATTCACTTTCAGTTACAGTTAATTCATTTTGTATTACTTTCGCGTTTGCTTTATCCGCTGTAATCGAATTCACAAAGTATGCTGACGCATGTCCCACGAGGAATGTTCAGTACTCACAAGGGAACCTCCCCATCGCACCCCCCCCTCAGATTTAGTTATAAGTTGGCACAGTGGATAGGCCTTGAAAAACTGAACACAGATCAATCGAGAAAACAGGAAGAAGTTGTGTGGAACTATGAAAAAAAAATAAGCAAAATGTACAAACTGAGTAGGCCATGTGCAAGATATGCAAAGGACAGAATGAGCTCAGGAGCGCCGTGGTCGCATGGTTAGTGTGAGCAACTGCGGAACGAGAGGTCCTTGGTTCAAGTCTTCCCTCGAGTGAAAAGTTTATCTTCTCTGTTTTCGCAAAGTTATAATCTGTCCGTTCGTTCATTGACGTCTCTGTTCACTGTAATAAGTTTAGAGTCTGTGTTTTGCGACCGCACCGCAAAACTTTGCTATTATTAGACGAAAGGACGTGCCTCTCCAATGGGAACCGAAAACATGTGATCGCAAGGTCATAGGTCAACCGATTCCTCCACAAGAAAACACGTCTGATATATTGTATACGACACTGGTGACGGCATGTGCGTCACATGAGGGGAATATGTTGTCGATCCACCTAACTGTACACTTGGCGAATGGGTAAAAAGATTCTTCTACCTTGCCCGATTTAGGTTTTCTTGTGGATGTGATAATCACTCCCAAAGGACGGAAAGATAATAATTATCTGAAAATAAAAAATTAAAATTTTCACTCGAGGGAAGACTTGAACCAAGGACCTCTCACTCCGCAGCTGCTCACGCTAACCACGGGACCACGGTGCCCCTTGCTTCGGGTTATCCTAGATGTTGCCTATCATGCACATGGACTACTCAGTTTGTATATTTTGCTTATTTTTATCATAGTTCCAAACAACTTCTTCCTGTTTTCTCGATTGATCTGTGTTCAGTTTTTCAAGGCCTATCCACTGTGCCAACTTATAACTAAATCTGAGGGGGGTGCGATGGGGAAGTTCCCTTGTCAGGAACACGACAGGAACGCTCAAATGAAGCAAAAAGCTTCATATGGACATATGAGAAACTTATTTCCAAAAGGTACCAAATCTGAAAATTTGAAAAATGAGATGATATGTGGCTGCACTACTTAAAACCATTCTTTTGTAACAAGAACTGTATGCCAAAACGTACCATATATGTTACATATTTCCCCTTAAGACTTCTTGTTCATGGCGAAGAGTACCAAATCCAGTTTTAAATCGTTTACAAGAAGTACCACACACCGACAGCCAATGTTGCTCTTCTTGATAATGACGTCACAGTCAACATGGCCGACATTTATTTACATGATATTGTATGTTGTAAGAACGTGTCTGGCAGTTTTCTATGTTCTGTGTGAGTTTTTAATTAAATTATCGAGTTTGATACGTCAGATGAATGCAGTGAATCACCAACAGGAACTCCGGAGTAACAGTTCCCGAAATTAATTTTCTGCCGAAAGGTACCAAATAAACTTTTATTTATGCAGTATCAATTAAACAAACATTTAACACAGATACTTTGTGTAATGTGTCTCAATATCTGTCTGAATATAAAAACAAAGAAACGAAACATATCGTGATTCTACTGTGTTTGTAAAACGTTTTTTTTCTCTCCTGTTAAATCAGATTTTATGAATGTGGTACCTTTTGCAGATGAGTATCTCATACGTCCTATTTCTAACGCTTTCCGGGATGGAATATATTTACTGTACACTGGGTTTTGAGCTAGTGGCTCGTAGGTACATGTCTTATCTACTCAACCTCTTTCACGTTTAATTCTAGCTCAACCTATCTTGTTGCTGTTAACCTCTCTGCTCTATCCTTATGCCACCAAACTAGCGCGCTGAACGTACAGTTGAGCACGAACCTCAAAATAGTAATGTTGATTAGTAATCTGTCTTCAAGGGACACACAGAAGATACACAATTCAATTAATACCGGGAAAAGGCAATCATGATCGCTTTGAATCTTGATTTGCTCGACCCAGTTTCTTTCACTCTCAGTGAAGTTGGACCCTTCCATTGCATGGACTGGCGCTTAGTTACTGGATCATAAGCGAAAAAGCAATATTTGTCACATGTTATCAATCTTTAATCAGGCCCATTTTAGTGGTATTCAAAGTGTCGGTACAAACATTTACACGAGCTTCTTCTTGACCCATCCCGAGAATTTCCGGAACCAGTTTCGCACACATTTTTGTCACGTTAAACTGGTTATGTAAGATTTGCCTTGTGTAGTTTTATCAGTTCATGCAGTTTCAGGACTATCAAATAACCAAATACTCAATCGACACTGATTACCTACTTTTTTGATATTTTCATCCGTTTTTGACACTGAATGGTGTCCCGGGCGGGAGTCATCTTGAACGGCTTCTGGGCCAACTTGGAAACGCTTGAAGCACTTGAAAACTGGCGTATGTGATAAACAGTACTCGCTAGACACTTCTTTTAGTAAAAAATAGGTTCCAAAATCCTTTTTTCCAAGTTTCATGTAAAACTTCACGGCAAGTCGTCGTTCCATTATTACAGTTACTTATTTACTGGCAAACAAGCAAGAGCTGTTACACAAACACAGGCCACGGCCACACATATTAGTGCACAGACACCACAGCTAGTGGTCGTTCATCTTTAAGCGCATCGGCGTGGTGTGGGCGCCTTGCAACGGTTCACGCACCCCCCCCCCCCCCCCTCCCCCATCGCCGAGGTTCCAGTCCTCCAAAAAATGGTTCAAATGGCTCTGAACACTATGGGACTCAACATCTGAGGTCATCAGTCCCCTAGAACTTAGAACTACTTAAACCTAACTAACCTAAGGACATCACACACATCCATGCCCAAGGCAGGATTCGAACCTGCGACCGTAGCTGTCGCGCGGTTCCAGACTGAAGCGCCTAGAACCGCTCGGCCACACCGGCCGGCTCGAGTCCTCCCTCGGGCATGTGTGTGTGTGTGTGTGTGTGTGTGTGCGTGTGGTCGCCAATGCATTGGCGTTCAACTTCTCATCCTCAGCAAAGGAAGTGCTTGAGGCCAAGGGATTCGCCCATGTGGAATTGCAGCTGGCTTTGTTAACTTGCCGGCGATGTAGCCATTTTGATATTGTTATAAAGTAGCGTTTTAATTATGGTTTCACCGGCCGACATTACGTGGGCAGAAGTGTTTAGTAGTCGTCCCATGTGCGGCACTTATTTTATTACAAGGAGCTGACCACCACCACCACCACCACCACTATCATCATCATCATAAGAAGGAGAAGAAGAAGAATAAATGTCGCCAGTGGACGACCTCTCCCTTAAAAAAACGGAGCGAGCAGTGTGATGGGACAAAATTAATGTCTGGCCTTAAAGCTGAACTGGAATATGGGCTACTTCAAGATTTTTTCCCTAATCAGAGTTACAGATTTCTAAATGTTATTGAATTATGCAGGTTCTAAAATTTCCAAGGGTGACACTTCTTTTGGAAGAGCTGTACTTGCAGCAGGAAGTTAGTAATTCTCAGTTTCGTTTCTTTCTCTGTTCAATAAAAACTCCGGTTTCTTTTTAACATGGTGCACATTTCTTTCTCTCAGGTTTTGTCCCCCCCAAGAGTCAGTCTAACCTTTTCAATTTTTTTAATAATATCAGATGAATGTGGGCTGGGGGTAAGGAATGGAAGAGGAAGCCGCCTGATAGATTTTTGCACAGAGCATAACTTAATCACAGCTAACACTTGGTTTAAGAACCAAAGAAACTTGTATGCGTGGAAGAGTCCTTAGACAGTGGAAGGTGTGTCCACTGGGGGACGAACCACACAATAACCCTAGGTTCGATGTGGGGCGGCGGCGGGGTGGGTGGACTGCTGTGGGGTTGGGAACCACTGAGGGCTACAGCGAGACGAAGCCTCTCCATCGTTTCTAGGCTCCCGGTTTAATACACACAATACTGTGATTCACACAATCAAATGCCTCGGATAGATCACACAAAATGCATACCGGTGCTATTGTGTTGTTTAATGCTTGTAATATCTGGTGTGTGAACATGTGAATGGCATTCTCAGTAGAGCAACCCTTCTGAAACCCAAACTGTGACTTGCTGAGGATATAATTGTTGCCAAGGCGAGACACTATTCTAGAATACATCACCTTCTCAAAAATTTTGTAAATGATGTCAGCAGTGAAAGAGGTCGGTAGTTACTGACGTCTCTCTTATCACCTTTCTTAAAGAGGGGTTTAACAATGCCATATTTCAGTCTCTCTGTAAAAAGGCCTTGTGTTAGTGATGCATTAGGTATTTCGGACAATATCGGACTTATTTTATGGGAAAGAATCTTTAGTACTCTACTGGAAACACCATCAAAACCAGAAGAGCTTTTATTCTTGAGAGAATGTATGACCCTCTTAATTTCAGAACTAGAAAGTGGTGGTACAAACATATGCTTTAATTTTATGAGAGTTATTTCTTCAACATATTACTGTGATATTTCTTGTGAACTGTTGGTCCCTATTCTTGCTACTATGTTTAACAAATGATTATTAAATACGTTTGCTACCAGTGACTTGACATTTGCAACACTTCCATTCAAGACATTTACAACCCTTCCATTCAATTCAGTAGTAATGTGATCCTCTCCTGTAGTTGGCTGTCCTCTATCTTGCGTCACTGTATTCCATACTGCCTTAACTCTGTGGTCAGACATACCGATTTCTGACATTATGTGCAAGTTCCTTGACTTTTTAATAACATTTCTTAGTAATTTTGAGCACTTTTTGTAGTGCGCAGCTACTGCAGGGTCTCTACTTGTTCTTACCAAAAGATACGAGGCGTGTTTTCTTAAGTAAATACCGTTTTGAAATTAAAAAAAGACGTGCTAAGACATCTCAATAATTTTACTTTTACATGAAAGCCTATAAGTTAATATTCTTTTCTACATAATTTCTGTCAATATTGAGGCACTTGTCATAACGTTGTACCAGTTTTTGAATACCCTCCTCATAGAAGCCTGCCGCCTGACTTGTTAACCACTGCATCACCACTGTTTTGACTTCGTCATCGTCTCGAAGACGCTGACCGCCCAGGTGTTTCTTCAAGTGCAAGAACAGATGGCAGTCACTGGGTGCAAGATCAGGGCTGTACGGAGGATGATCTGGAGATTCCCATCGAAAAGATGTGATGAGATCTTTGGTCTGATTCGCCACATGAGGACGGGAATTGTCTTGCAGCAGAACGATGCCCTTTCTCAACTTGCCACGTCTTTTGTTCTGAATTGAACGGTGCAGATTGTGCAATGTGTTACAGTAAGCTGCAGGCAGAAATTCCTCAAGCAATACCCCTTTTCAGTGCCAAAAAATTGTGCATATGATTTTTAGGGCACAAATTGTTTGCTTAAACTTCACATTTCTGGGTGAATCTGAATGTCGCCATTCCATGGACTGTTGCTTTGATTCTGGTGTGACGTAGGCCACACCTGTTTCTTCGCCCGTAACAATTTGGCTTAAGAAATCGTCACCGTCGTTGTGGTACCGCTCAAGCAAAGTCAAAGCACTGTCTAAACGTTTGGTTTTGTGCACATCCGTCAACATTTTCGGTACTCAACGTGCGCACAATTTTTGGTAGTTCAGGTGCTCGGTCACAATACCATACGAAACACTATGAGAAACATTAGGAAAGTCATCCCGCAAGGAGGAAATCGTAAAGCGTCTGTTTTCTCTCACCTTATTGTCCACTTCCTGCACAAAACTTTCATTAATGACCGAAGGACGCCCACTCCGTTGTTCATCGTGCACATTTGTGCGGCCATCTTTAAATGCTCTCACCCACTTTCTTACCATTCCATCGCTCATAATGTTTTCTCCGTAAACTCCACAGATCTCACGATGAATATCAATAGCTTTTAGGCCTTTAGGGAACTTCCCCATCGCACCCCCGTCAGATTTAGTTGGCGCAGTGCATAGGCCTTGAAAAACTGAACACAGATCAATCGAGAAAACAAGAAGAAGTTGTGTGGAACAATGAAAAAATAAGCAAAATATACAAACTGAGTAGTCCATGCGCAAGATAGGCAACATCAAGGACAGTATAAGCTCAGGAGCGCCGTGGTCGCATGGTTAGTGTGAGCAGCTGCGGAACGAGAGGTCCTTGCTTCAAGTCTTCCCTCGAGTAAAAAGTTTACTTTCTTTATTTTCGCAAAGTTATGATCTGTCCGTTCGTTCATTGACGTCTCTGTTTACTGTAATAAGTTTAGTGTCTGTGTTTTGCGACCGCACCGCAAAACCGTGCGATTACTAGACGAAAGGACGTGCCTCTCCAATGGGAACCGAAAACATTTGATCGCCAGGTCATAGGTCAACCGATTCCTCCACAGGAAAACACGTCTGATATATTCTATACGACACTGGTGACGGCATGTGCGTCACATGACAGGAATATGTTGTCGACCCACCTAACTTGTACACTTGGCGAATGGGTAAAAAGATTCTTCTACCTTGCCCGATTTAGGCTTTCTTGTGGATGTGATAATCACTCCCAAAAAAGTGATGAAAACATAAGAGTTTGTCACAAACTGCAACAAATGAATGCAACAGTTTCACTGTCGCATAGTTTTCCCTGTGCTCTGTCTAAACATATGTTTTTTACGTTTCCAAATGTTTCCGTGTGTAGACCGTCAAATCCTGCATATGTCCAAGCAAATCTGAACAAGTCCTGGAATTTTGGAGAGCGAAGTTGATTATGTGTGAGTGCCTGAACTTTGATAATTGTCTGAAAATAAAAAATTTAACTTTTCCCTCGAGGGAAGACTTGAACCAAGGACCTCTCGTTCGGCAGCTGCTCACGCTAACCACGGGACCTCGGAGCTCCTGAGCTCACATTATCCTTGATGTTACCTATATTGTGCATGGACTACTCAGTTTGTATATTTTGCTTATTTTTTTCATAGTTCCACACAACTTCTTCCTGTTTTCTCGATTGATCTGTGATCAGTTTTTCAAGGCCTATCCACTGTGCCAACTTATGTGAGGTTTGTCCGGAAAATACGTATAAAAGTTGAATAATGTCTTTAGTTACAAGTTGCAGTCACGGCCAGGTGGGACTACTGCTGTAATCAATCCCATCAACGCTCAGTTCGAGTCAGAGCACTCTGCGTGGAGGTGGGAGTGTGCGGCAGCTTGTTGACAGTCACCCTTTGTCTCCTGCCGTAGGCACGGAGCTCTCTCTGATTGAGGAACAGCACGTCAACACCTTGCAAAGGTAGGCAAGAATGGCCGTGAGACTATTGTGTGCTTGAAACAGGTTTAGGGAGACAATTCTCTGAACGAACCGACCGTGAACAAGTGGTTAAAAAGGTTCCACGATGCAACGGTCACCCTCGCCCAGGACGCCCGTCGACATCGAGTTCCGATGCAGATGTTGAACGAATTCGGGCTTGTGTTCTTAAAGACCGTAGATTGACAGTCAGAATGATTGCTGACGAGCTGTCAGTCCCCAAAACAATCCTTCACGAAATCCTGACACAAAAACTTGAAATGAAGAAATTGTGTGCGAAAATCGTACCGAAGCTCTTGACGCCAGAACAGAAAGCAAAGAGGGTCGAGTGCTGTGAGGATTGGTTGGAAGCAGAGGAACAAGGGGACTTTCTCAACCGAGTCATCACTGGAGACGAGTCCTGGTTTTACGAATTCGTTGTGGAGCTCAAATCTCAAAGCGAGGAATGGAAACTAGCAGGAGAACCGAGAACAAAAAAGTCGCGAAAATCAAGGTCCAATGTGAAGACAGTGTTGATTGTACTCTTTGATTCTAGGGGCATTGTTCACAAGGAATTTGTCCCTCCCGGCCAGAGAGTGAACGGAAATTTTTACCTTGAAGTTCTGACACATGTCAGAGCCCGTGTGGCCCCAGTTCGCCCGGAGTTGGCAAAAGGGGGCAGGTGGATCCTCCATCACGACAATGCGCCCGCTCACACGTCGCTCGTTGTGCGCGAGTTTTCGATCCGAAGCTCAACCACCGTGACAGACCACCCGCCTTATTCACCCGATTTAGCCCCATGTGACTTCTTCACGTTCCCGAAATGCAAAATGGTGCTTCGGGGGCGGCACTTGGGAGATGTGGAAGCCATCGAGGCGGAAATGGCACGGCAACCGAACAAAATCACAACTGAAGACTCCGAGCAATGTTATCAACAGTGGAAACGACATTGGCAGAAGTGTATCGCGTCTCAGGGGGGGGGGGGGGGGGGGGTGCGGCGGCGATGGGGAGGTTCCCCTGTAATAAATCTTATAACAGCCCGTACTTCACAGTCGGCGGGACTCACGATTATCGGAGGCACCTTAAACACTCAGTACACAACGTAAACAAGGAAGAATCAGACTGTAATGGCGCCAGTGCGTAGACAACAGATGTAGGAACCCAGTGCGCATGCGCAGAACGCCGACCGCAGCTCTGCGGTCGCAGTGTGACAAAACGCTACTTAAAAAAAACACGCCTCGTACACTTCCCTTTCAGAAGATACTTTAATCCCCTCAGTGATCCATGGTTTTTTACATGGCTGTTTAATGTCCCTTCTTATTAGCTTATGCAGGAAGCTATTTTGAAATACCCTGGCCACCTCTGTTTTAGAGCCACGCCTCCTGACGAGTGTACACGTGAAGAATGTAGTGGTATGGCGGTTGCAGGTGCGAGAGTGGACTTCGGGCAACGACACGGTGCGCTCCAAGATGGAGATCGACCCGGCGATGCAGCGCGACGCCGGCTACTACGAGTGCCAGGCGGACAACCAGTACTCCGTGGACAGCCGGCGCTTCCGCACCGACTACGTCGTCTACACCTTCTAGCCTACCAATACACTGCGCCGTATTTCCCTAACAGACCACCTCGGGACCACTACCATTGCAGGACGCGATTTGGACACATGTTTTCCTGCCTCATCTGCATAGAATCAGTGTCAATGTGGCACCATGTTGCGCCTGTAACCATTATTCCATTATAGATCTAAACTGTCTGTTGTTTCTTTCTACCAAGTATTAAGCTGTGCCAGAAAAAAAAAAGAAAAAAAAAAAGAAAAAAAAAGAAATATGTAGCGGTTAAGTTCATCCAGTTACCACACAATGTAGTTTCACACTTCAGTGATAACAATGTGCAAGTTATTAAAGCGATCACTGAATTTACTTCAATTTTACTATTTTAATTCTATTGTAGTTAATTTATAGATACAACACTCAGACGGAACATATTCTGCGCTGTTTCAAAGTGTGTTTTATGTGATATGTGTTTTAATCTGCACATTCCAGCTGGTTCACCGAAAGATTTTTGTTCTGAAAACTTTATTCTAACAAGGTAATGTAATGTCTCTTAAATAATTGTAACTTGTAGCTGTCAACAACCAAACAGGATGAACTTATTGTCTTATGGACCAAAATTCAATAAAATATTAAAGAAAGTGCATTGTCTTGACTACTATATCATGCCGTAGTCTCCTATTAAACTAGGGGCGTGTTTTTAAAGTAAGTACCGCTATGAAATTAAAAAAAGACGTGCTAAGATATCTCAACAATTTTGTTTTTACATGAAAGCCCATGAACCATGGACCTTATCGTTGGTGGGGAGGCTTGCGTGCCTCAGCGATACAGATGGTCGTACCGTAGGTGCAACCACAACGGAGGGGTATCTGTTGAGAGGCCAGACAAACGTGTGGTTCCTGAAGAGGGGCAGCAGCCTTTTCAGTAGTTGCAGGGGCAACAGTCTGGATGATTGACTGATCTGGCCATGTAACATTAACCAAAACGGCCTTGCTGTGCTGGTCCTGCGAACGGCTGAAAGCAAGGGGAAACAACAGAAGTAATTTTTCCCGAGGACATGCAGCTTTACTGTATGATTAAATGATGATGGCGTCCTCTTGGGTAAAATATTCCGGAGGTAAAATAGTCCCCCATTTGGATCTCCGGGTGGGGACTACTCAAGAGGACGTCGTTATCAGGAGAAAGAAAACTGGCATTCTACGGATCAGAGTGTGGAATGTCAGATCCCTTAATCTGGCAGGTAGGTTAGAAAATTTAAAAAGGGAAATGGATAGGTTAAAGTTTGATATAGTGGGAATTAGTGAAGTTCGGTGGCAGGAGGAACAAGACTTTTGGTCAGGTGATTACAGGGGTTTAAATACAAAATCAAATAGGGGTAATGCAGGAGTAGGTTTAATAATGAATAAAAAAATAGGAGTGCGGGTTAGCTACTACAAACAGCATAGTGAACGCATTATTGTGGCCAAGATAGATACGAAGCCCATGCCTACTACAGTAGTACAAGTTTATATGCCAACTAGCTCTGCAGATCATGAAGAAATTGATGAAATGTATGACGAGATAAAAGAAATTATTCAGGTAATGAAGGGAAACGAAAATTTAATAGTCATGGGTGACTGGAATTCGTCAGTAGGAAAAGGGAGAGAAGGAAACATAGTAGGTGAATATGGATTGGGGGGAAGAAATGAAAGAGGAAGCCGTCTGGTAGAATTTTGCACAGAGCATAATTTAATCATAGCTAACACTTGGTTCAAGAATCATAAAAGAAGGTTGTATACCTGGAAGAATCCTGGAGATACTAAAAGGTATCAGATAGATTATATAATGGTAAGACAGAGATTTAGGAACCAGGTTTTAAATGTTAAGACATTTCCAGGGGCAGATGTGGATTCTGACCACAATCTATTGGTTATGAGCTGCAGATTGAAACTGAAGAAACTGCAAAAAGGTGGGAATTTAAGGAGATGGGACCTGGATAAACTGAAAGAACCAGAGGTTGTAGAGAGTTTCAGGGAGAGCATAAGGGAACAATTGACAGGAATGGGGGAAAGAAATACAGTAGAAGAAGAATGGGTAGCTCTGAGGGATGAAGTAGTGAAGGCAGCAGAGGATCAAGTAGGTAAAAAGACGAGGGCTAATAGAAACCCTTGGGTAACAGAAGAAATATTGAATTTAATTGATGAAAGGAGAAAATATAAAAATGCAGTAAATGAAGCAGGCAAAAAGGAATACAAACGTCTCAAAAATGAGATCGACAGGAAGTGCAAAATGCCTAAGCAGGGATGGCTAGAGGACAAATGTAAGGATGTAGAGGCTTGTCTCACTAGGGGTAAGATAGATACTGCCTACAGGAAAATTAAAGAGACCTTTGGAGAGAAGAGAACCACTTGTATGAATATCAAGAGCTCAGATGGCAACCCAGTTCTAAGCAAAGAAGGGAAGGCAGAAAGGTGGAAGGAGTATATAGAGGGTTTATACAAGGGCGATGTACTTGAGGACAATATTATGGAAATGGAAAAGGATGTAGATGAAGATGAAATGGGAGATAAGATACTGCGTGAAGAGTTTGACAGAGCACTGAAAGACCTGAGTCGAAACAAGGCCCCGGGAGTAGACAACATTCCATTAGAACTACTGATGGCCTTGGGAGAGCCAGTCATGACAAAACTCTACCATCTGGTGAGCAAGGTGTATGAGACAGGCGAAATACCCACAGACTTCAAGAAGAATGTAATAATTCCAATCCCAAAGAAAGCAGGTGTTGACAGATGTGAAAATTACCGAAGTATCAGTTTAATAAGTCACAGCTGCAAAATACTAACGCGAATTCTTTACAGACGAATGGAAAAACTGGTAGAAGCAGACCTCGGAGAAGATCAGCTTGGATTCCGTAGAAGTGTTGGAACACGTGAGGCAATACTAACTTTACGACTTATCTTAGAAGAAAGGTTAAGAAAAGGCAAACCTACGTTTCTAGCATTTGTAGACTTAGAGAAAGCTTTTGACAACGTTAACTGGAATACTCTCTTTGAAATTCTGAAGGTGGCGGGGGTAAAATACAAGGAGCGAAAGGCTATTTACAATTTGTACAGAAACCAGATGGCAGTTATAAGAGTCGAGGGCCATGAAAGGGAAGCAGTGGTTGGGAAAGGAGTGAGACAGGGTTGTAGCCTCTCCCCGATGTTATTCAATCTGTATATTCGGCAAGCAGTAAAGGAAACAAAAGAAAAATTCGGAGTAGGTATTAAAATTCATGGAGAAGAAATAAAAACTTTGAGGTTCGCTGTCAGAGACAGCAAATGACTTGGAAGAGCAGTTGAACGGAATGGACAGTGTCTTGAAAGGAGGATATAAGATGAACTTCAACAAAAGCAAAACGAGGATAATGGAATGTAGTCAAATTAAATCGGGTGATGCTGAGGGGATTAGATTAGGAAATGAGACACTTAAAGTAGTAAAGCAGTTTTGCTATTTAGGGAGTAAAATAACTGATGATGGTCGAAGTAGAGAGAATATAAAATGTAGACTGGCAATGGCAAGGAAATCGTTTCTGAAGAAGAGAAATTTGTTAACATCGAGTATAGATTTAAGTGTCAGGAAGTCGTTTCTGAAAGTATTTGTATGGAGTGTAGCCATGTATGGAAGTGAAACATGGACGATAACCAGTTTGGACAAGAAGAGAATAGAAGCTTTCGAAATGTGGTGCTACAGAAGAATGCTGAAGATAAGGTGGGTAGATCACATAACTAATGAGGAGGTATTGAATAGGATTGGGGAGAAGAGAAGTTTGTGGCACAACTTGACTAGAAGAAGGGATCGGTTGGTAGGACATGTTTTGAGGCATCAAGGGATCACAAATATAGCATTGGAGGGCAGCGTGGAGGGTAAAAATCGTAGAGGGAGACCAAGAGAGGAATACACTAAGCAGATTCAGAAGGATGTAGGTTGCAGTAGGTACTGGGAGATGAAGAAGCTTGTGCAGGATAGAGTAGCAAGGAGAGCTGCATCAAACCAGTCTCAGGACTGAAGACCACAACAACAACAACATGAAAGCCTCTACCTTAATCTACTTTTCTACATAATTTCCGTCAATATTGAGGCACTTGTCATAGCGTTGTACCAGTTTTCGAATACCCTCCTCCTAGAAGTCTGCCGCCTGACTTGTTAACCACTGCATCACCACTGTTTTGACTTCCCCATCGTCCTGAAGACGCTGACCGCCAAGGTGTTTCAAGTGCAGGAACAGATGGCAGTCACTGGGCGCATGATCGGGGCTGTATGGAGTATGATCTAGAGTTTCCCATCGAAAAGATGTGATGAGATCTTTGGTCCGATTCGCCGCATGAGGACGGGCATTGTCTTGCAGCAAAACAATGCCCTTGCTCAACCTCCATGGAAGACTGTTGCTTTGATTCTGGTGTGACGTACGCCACCCACGTTTCGTCGCCCGCAACGATTTGTCTTAAGAAATCATCACCGTCGTTGTGGTCCCGCTCAAGGAAAGTCAATGCACTGTCTAAACGTTCGGTTTTGTGCACATCCGTCAACATTTTCGGTACCCAACGTGCGCACAGTTTTCGGTATTACGAGTGGTCGGTCACAATGCCATACAAAACACTACGAGAAACAGGAAAGTCATCCCGCAAGGAGGAAATCGTAAAGCGTCTGTTTTCTCTCACCTTACTGTCCACTTCCTGCACCAAACTTTCATTAACGACCGAAGGACGCCCACTCCGTTGTTCGTCGTGCACATTTGTGGGGCCATCTTTAAATGCTCTCACCCACTTTCTTACCATTTCATCACTCATAATGTTTTCTCCGCAAACTGCGCAGATCTCACGACGAATATCGATCGCTTTTAGGCCTTTAGCACAAAGAAATCTTATAACAGTCCGTACTTCACAGTCGGTGGGACTCACGATTATCGCAGCCACCTTAAACACTCAGTACGCAACGTAAACAAGGAAGAATCAGACTGTAATGGCGTCAGTGCGTAGATTAAGGTACAGGCTTTCAAGTAATAATAAAATTACTGAGATAACTTAGCACGTCTTTTTTTAATTTCAAAGCGGTACTTACTTGACAAACACGCCTCGTACGTCGCTTTTACCTTCTAGACTACCTACAGCATTCACATACCAGACTATGCTGTGTTCACTCCTACTAGACTACACCGTATGCTTCCACTAGACGACATCAGGTTCACTACTACACTACACTGAAAGACCTGAGTCTAAACAAGGCTCTCTGGTCTGAGATTCTCTTATACCTTGCATGTCGCAGGCAGCGCGTGAGCAATACATTGAAATTACATCTGCTCGGACCTCTTACATAAGCCTCCACTGGGGGGGCAAAAATTTGGCAGCGATGGTGAGTCAATTGGACTTGCCATGAGCAACAAATTTTTCTAAAATATATTTAGTTACTAAGTCTACAGTCACAGAGTATATACATTATTGATAAGTGCAGAACATATTAAGTAATGAAATAGAGTGCACACGCACTGAGTACAGAATATATCAAAAAATGACAAAAAGTATATGCAATGAGTGTAAAAGATATTAACAAATAACAAAGTGCACACGCACTGTATAAGTCTTTAGCATTTTTACATAACATATCATGAAGTGAAATAAAGTGCACAAGCACTGAATACAAAATATATTAACAAATGACATAAAGTGCACACACACTTTATACGTCTTTAGTATTTTTAGGACACCTGATCTTATTAACAAATGAAAAAAAGTGCACACGCACTGTAAAAATCTTTAGCATTTTACAAGAATTGATTACCCTAAAAACGAAATAAAGTGCACACGCACTGTAGAGGTCTTTAGCATGTTTACAACATATCATGGAGTGAAATAAAGTGCACACTCACTGTAGAAGTCTTTAGCATATTTACAACACATCATGGAGTGAAATAAAGTGCACACTCACTGTAGACATCTTTAGCATATTTCAAGAACTAGGAAAGGAATGGGAAGCATTGCATCATGGTTGTAGCACAGTAGGTTGCACGTAGCTGCACTGAAAGTCCATATCTTTCTACAGAAGCACAACACCAAGTGAGACAATCTGAAGTTCTCTTCCCTGAAGTATTTATCAGTGCAGCCAAGACACTGAAATGTTGTATTAATATTCAATGTTATCATTTTGGTAGTACATTAGGTACACCAAACAGTAGAACCATAATGACATCTCCATCGTTCAAGGTGTTGGACGGCTTGATATGTCAACACCACATTATTGTAGAATCCATACCCTTACATCAATGTAGAATTAGTGCAAAAACCAAATATAGTGCTCCATGATCATGAGGATGGACAGGACAAACGGATATTGCAGTAATTTCTGGTAATTAGGTCAGAAGGTGAAAGACATTAAGTCTTATGCTAATCATCGTTGAGAATTACACTATCAACCGATCTGAACAATTACTGGCATTCATTGGCTATTTATATTACAAAACACTATTCATAACTCATCTGATTGCGGTAACTATTGGCACTCATTGGCCAGTTACAAAGTATTCATATAGTTTTACAAAACATTATTCAGTATTATTCAGAACTCATCATTCAAAACAAGAGTTAATTATTGGCATAGCATTTATAGAATATAACAAAATTATTATTTATAGAAATTATTGGCATAGCATTTATGCATTATTGCAAAACATCATTCAGTATTACTCAGAACTCATCATTCAAGTGACATAGGACATATTTAAAATGTAACACACTGTAACTATTACTCAAGGTCTGTGGTCCAATAATACATAGATATAATGGATTCAATACATCTGAGAAATTTGCATTATATTTACGACTAGAAATATATCTTCAACTGGTAGCATTATTTGGTTGTATACTGGTAATAGTTGGGACTGGTAATAATTTTTTTCTTGCTAGCAATTCATTGCATTGAGATCGATAATTAATTGCTGGGATATGGAAATATTTGCTTTTGACTTATTGCTGGAAATAAGGATTAATAACGTCATTCGTCATGTGTCAGCTGTAGCAATGTTATGAAACAAGTAGAGTACATGTGATCACAACCATGAATGATACACACAAACCGGTAAAAAAAATGCAAGTACTAGAACAGGTTTAATGACTAACTGCTTATAGCACATTAATTTCATGAATAGCTTCTCCTGGAAAAAATAAAAAATGGATTATTGAGCTGAAAGAAGAAATGCATATTATGCTGAAAAGTAGTGAACTTCGAATTAACAGGTAATGAAACGTGTACTCAATATGTATGTGCTCTAGCTGTCCTTTCCAAAACATTCAGTCATTATACCATGCGACATAGGACATACTGTCAAAACGAAGTGCAACAAATACTTAAATAACTACATAGCATCTCTTAACTAATAGTAGATATATAAACTTAATCATTATCATCATCTGCAAAGAAAAACTTCATTATTCATATTACCATAACTTCATCACTATCATCACCTGCAAAGAAAAACCTCATTATTCACATTAGCATATTCTTCATACAACTATTCATCATCATTTATTATCATCTGCAAAAAATAGACACTTCATTATCCATTATTCATATTACCATTTAGTTCATACAACTATTCATACTATAGAGTTTCTTATTTCTAGCATATTTCATCACTAAAACTAAGATGTGTAGTTCTATCTGACAGCTTGCTCAATCACCTCGTATACTGAAAGAAAAATAATTAGTCAAGACTGCTATCATACAATGTGTGTAGTATATTCTGGTTAATGCTTGTTAATTCTGATCCATTTACTCTTCATGACAAGATATTGCATTTCCTTTCGTTCATTCCGAATGTGAAATTCCATTTCAGAGTAAACCACTGTGGTTTGTTTGCTTTCTGAAAATGATGAATAAGGATTAATATCTTGCATTTAAACCATATACCCATTAGATAAAAACTTGTTTATAGTTGTATAATTAAGCATACCGCATAACATGACAGAAAACGTATTAGGTCAAAAACATAGACAGTTTTCAAGTGCAAAAAATGTACACATGGTATCATAATGTAGTGGCAAAAAATGTAGAATAGTCAAGATATTGAGATATCATAAGGAAAAATGTCAAAGTCAACTGGTGTTTGTTATATCTTAAAGATTACAAAGTGCATACAGACAAAAATTCTACTTTCGATAGGAAAACAATCATACATATACAAAAAATGGAAAATGTGCACGGTCTGATATATAACGACAAGAAAAGCGACCTGCTAACCTTACCTTGCCACGCACTTGCCAGGCAAAAATATGATAATCATCAGTAAGTGTTCATACAAATATCTGCAAATGGCATTACAGTGTGATAAATCATAAAGTATATTCATTCAATAAAGGGTTTAATATTGGAGACATGGTGATTGCCCTTGCTTTTTCTGGTTCTCAAAGTTTCGACGTTTACTACATTGGGGTGAGGAATGACAGTATGTGTGTATCCCAATCAATATGTTTTTTATGGCAGTATATTTTACATAGTTTACCAATTTCTTTCATTAGTCGTTCACAAGGGTTCGAAGAAGCGTGATACCTGGATATATAGATCGGAGAAATGTTTCTTGCTCGTAACATATGTGTCCATATAGCAGATCGAAATTGCGGTCCATTGTCGGAAATTACTTTCAATACATGCTCTACATGAGATAAAAAATCTTTTACAAATGCATTCGAAATAGTTTTAGCAGTAGCTTTGCGTAACGGAGTGATGGTAACAAATTTCGAAGTGAGTTCAACAGCGACAAAGATATAGCAAAAACCTCTATTAGTTCTGGGAATCGGACCAAAAATATCTACAGCGACCATGTGTCTCAATTTAACGGGTACAATGGGATGTAACGGAGGAATATGTGAAGTCGTGTCTGATTTAGCTTTCTGGCAGATTTTACATGACGCAAAAACTCGTCGAATACGTTTCTCCATGTTGGCAAAATAACAGTTCTGTCTCAGTATAAGAAAACATTTTCTGGCTCCGTAATGTGCGTAACTTAAATGAGTATACCAGATTAATTTGTTAACAAGTTCGTCAGGAATGCATAATAACCAATTGTTGCTGTCAGGGTGAGAGTGGCGAAACAGAATGTTATTGCATACAGTGTAATGGTTTCTGATGGTAACATTATTCTTATCTTGCCAAAGGCGTTTAATTTCTTTCCATACGTTGTCTTTTTTCTGTTCTTGTGCTATGGCTCGTAATGATGACGAAATAAAATTTTCGAATGCAACTTGTTGAATATACATGACGCTAAAATTCGCTTGGCAGGAGTTGGTTGCGATGTCTTGATGATTGTTGCTGAGAGAACGGGATAGAGAGTCTGCTACAATATTTTGTGTACCGGGAATGTGAACAATTGTAAAATTAAATTCCTGTAAATAAAGTTTCCATCTGCTTAATCTGTCGTGTGTAAATTTTGCGGAAAGTAAAAACTGTATAGCTCTATGACCTGTGTAAACGGTTGTATGTCTTCCATAAAGAAAATGCCTAAATCTTGTAAATGCCCATCAACACATAATGTTTCAAGTTCTGTAACAGAGTAATTGCGTTCAGCAAGTGACAGAATGCGACTCGCAAAGACGATGTTTTTAATTACTGTAGTACCCTCTTCTTCAATTTCCTGAAAAATGTGTACGCCTAAAGCGGTGTTAGAACTGTCGGTGGCAATGGAAAAAATTCTAGTAAGATATGGGTGGTGCATTCAACTACAGAAATTTCATGGTAATGCTATTTATTCCACGTTAGATTTGAAATCGGGATTTTGGCAAATTCAGCTTCATCCGAACTGCAGAAAGTACACAGCATTTCTCTGTTTTGGTGGCTGTTATCAATTTTGTAAATTACCGTTCGGTTTAACAATTTCTTCAGTAGCAGTCAACACTGCTCTCTGGTCTGAGATTCTTATACCTTACATATCACAGGCAGCGCGTGAGCAATACATAGAAATTACATCTGCTTGGACCTCTTACATCCTACCCCACCCGCCATATTCTCCAGACTTGGCTCCCTCTGACTATCACCTGTTTAGATCAATGGCGCATGGCCTGGCTGACCAACACTTCTGTCCCCATGAAGAAGTCACAATTTGGATCGCTACAAAAGATGAAATTTTTTTGGACGTGGGATTCGTACACTGCCCGAAAGATGAGAGAAAGTAGAGGCCAGCGATGGAAAATACGTCGAATGATACATGAGTAACGAATTTAATTCTTTAATGCCTCAAATGTTGGGGAAAAACGGCGGAAGCCAAGTAGTACACCTTTTAATATTCGTTAAATTATATAAAAACCGTTATTTCTTTAGAACTTGTGGGAATAAGAACATCATCGCTGGTGATCAGATTACAGTGATAACTCAGTCTCCATCTGGAAGAAGTACACTCGTAAGGCGAGTGTTAAAAGGACATTTGGCACAATCTACACATCCCCTGATGCAGATGAGATGTTTCTCATTTCGCAGCTTCCTGTGATTAGGATACTGAAACTGCAGGTCAGATTTGACTTCCAGTTTAAATTTGTTCAACTTTTAAAATCTTATATAATGCCCAAGCCTTCCTCTTGACTGTTAGTGCATAAAGTCAGCGCCGGCACGCCAATCGGCAGTGTGAGGGAAGAGAAGGCGGTGAGGAGAGGACAGCCAATCGCACGCTGACCGACCTCCCTCCAGGACGACAACGCTACAGCAGCGGCTCCTATGTGAAGGGGACATAAGCGCCGCGCCTGAATGGTGGGAGCCCACTTCGGTAGCAGCTTCTACGTTAGCCACTTCGTTAGGAATCATTATGTAGCACAGACGAAGAAGATTGTTTGTTTTGTATGTCTCCCTTTGCTTCCACACATCTATCAAAGTTATGTATTGTATTTATTTTGTTGTAATAAAACTCATTAATACGAGTTGTTTGATTGTTTGTCTACCGAACCGAGTATGCAGGATTTCTAGACACAAGATCCACCATCTTCACCATGTGGCAGGACAGTTAAACAGCATGCAGTACGACATGCAGCTTTACTATATGATTAAATGATAATGGCGTCCTCTTGGATAAAATATTCTGGAGGTAAAACAGTCCCCCTTTCGGATCTCCGGGCGGGGACTACTCAAGAGGACGTCGTTATCAGGAGAAAGAAAAATGGCGTTCTACGGATCGGAGTGTGGAATGTCAGATCCCTTAATCGGGCAGGTAGGTTAGAAAATTTAAAAAGAGAAATGGATAGGTTAAAGTTAGATATAGTGGGAATTAGTGAAGTTCGGTGGCAGGAGGAACAAGACTTTTGGTCAGGTGATTACAAGGTTATAAATACAAAATCAAATAGGGGTAATGCAGGAGTAGGTTTAATAATGAATAAAAAAAATAGGAGTGCGGGTTAGCTACTACAAACAGCATAGTGAACGCATTATTGTGGCCAAGATAGATACGAAGCCCATGCCTACTACAGTAGTACAAGTTTATATGCCAACTAGCTCTGCAGATGCTGAAGAAATAGATGAAATGTATGACGAGATAAAAGAAATTATTCAGGTAGTGAAGGGAGACGAAAATTTAATAGTCATGGGTGACTGGAATTCGTCAGTAGGAAAAGGGAGAGAAGGAAACATAGTAGGTGAATATGGATTGGGGGGAGGAATGAAAGAGGAAGCCGTCTTGTAGAATTTTGCACAGAGCATAACTTAATCATAGCTAACACTTGGTTCAAGAATCATAAAAGAAGGTTGTATACATGGAAGAATCCTGGACATACTAAAAGGTATCAGACAGATTATATAATGGTAAGAAAGAGATTTAGGAACCAGGTTTTAAATTGTAAGACATTTCCAGGGGCAGATGTGGATTCTGACCACAATCTATTGGTTATGAACTGCAGATTGAAATTGAAGAAACTGCAAAAAGGTGGGAATTTAAAGAGATGGGACCTGGATAAACTGAAAGAACCAGAGGTTGTAGAGAGTTTCAGGGAGAGCATAAGGGAACAATTGACAGGAATGGGGGAAAGAAATACAGTAGAAGAAGAATGGGTAGCTCTGAGGGATGAAGTAGTGAAGGCAGCAGAGGATCAAGTAGGTAAAAAGACGAGGGCTAGTAGAAATCCTTGGGTAACAGTAGAAATATTGAATTTAATTGATGAAAGGAGAAAATATAAAAATGCAGTAAATGAAGTAGGCAAAAAGGAATACAAACGTCTCAAAAATGAGATCGACAGGAAGTGCAAAATGGCTAAGCAGGGATGGCTAGAGGACAAATGTAAGGATGTACAGGCTTGTCTCACTAGAGGTAAGATAGATACTGCCTACAGGAAAATTAAAGAGACCTTTGGAGAGAAGAGCACCACTTGTATGAATATCAAGAGCTCAGATGGAAACCCAGTTCTAAGCAAAGAAGGGAAGGCAGAAAGGTGGAAGGAGTATATAGAGGGTTTATACAAGGGCGATGTACTTGAGGACAATATTATGGAAATGGAAGAGGATGTAGATGAAGATGAAATGGGAGATAAGATACTGCGTGAAGAGTTTGACAGAGCACTGAAAGACCTGAGTCGAAACAAGGCCCCAGGAGTAGACAACATTCCATTAGAACTACTGATGGCCTTGGGAGAGCCAGTCATGACAAAACTCTACCATCTGGTGAGCAAGATGTATGAGACAGGCGAAATACCCTCAGACTTCAAGAAGAATATAATAATTCCAATCCCAAAGAAAGCAGGTGTTGACAGATGTGAAAATTACCGAACTATCAGTTTAATAAGTCACAGCTGCAAAATACTAACGCGAATTCTTTACAGACGAATGGAAAAACTGGTAGAAGCAGACCTCGGGGAAGATCAGTTTGCATTCCATAGAAATGTTGGAACATGTGAGGCAATACTAACTTTACGACTTATCTTAGAAGAAAGATTAAGAAAAGGCAAACCTACATTTCTAGCATTTGTAGACTTAGATAAAGCTTTTGACAATGTTAACTGGAATACTCTAATTCTGAAGGTGGCAGGGGTAAAATACAGGGAGCGAAATGATATTTACAATTTGTACAGAAACCGGATGGCAGTTATAAGAGTCGAGGGGCATGAATGGGAAGCAGTGGTTGGGAAAGGAGTGAGACAGGGTTGTAGCCTGTCACCGATTTTATTCAATCTGTATATTGAGCAAGCAGTAAAGGAAACAAAAGAAAAATTCGGAGTAGGTATTAAAATTCATGGAGAAGAAGTAAAAACTTTGAGGTTCGCCGATGACATTGTAATTCTGTCAGAGACAGCAAAGGATTTGGAAGATCAGTTGAACGGAATGGACAGTGTCCTGAAAGGAGGATATAAGATGAACATCAACAAAAGCAAAACGAGGATAATGGAATGTAGTCAAATTAAATCGGGTGATGCTGAGGGAATTAGATCAGGAAATGAGACACTTAAAGTAGTAAAGGAGTTTTGCTATTTAGGGAGTAAAATAACTGATGATGGTCGAAGTAGAGAGAATATAAAATGTAGACTGGCAATGGCAAGGAAATCGTTTCTGAAGAAGAGAAATTTGTTAGCATCCAGTATAGATTTAAGTGTCAGGAAGTCGTTTCTGAAAGCATTTGTATGGAGTGTAGCCATGTATGGAAGTGAAACATGGACGATAAATAGTTTGGACAAGAAGAGAATAGAAGCTTTCGAAACGTGGTGCTACAGAAGAATGCTGAAGATAAGGTGGGTAGATCACATAACTAATGAGGAGGTATTGAATAGGATTGGGGAGAAGAGAAGTTTGTGGCACAACTTGACTAGAAGAAGGGATCGGTTGGTAGGACATGTTTTGAGACATTAAGGGATCACAAATTTAGCATTGGAGGGCAGCGTGGAGGGAACAAATCGTAGAGGGAGACCAAGAGATGAATACACTAAGCAGATTCAGAAGGATGTAGGTTGCAGTAGGTACTGGGAGATGAAGAAGCTTGCACAGGATAGAGTAGCATGGAGAGCTGCATCAAACCAGTCTCAGGACTGAAGACCACAACAACAACAACTGTCAGGTAATAGTGACGAACACGATAGCTACTTTCTGTTGGGATGATCGACGACTTTTGCGATTCGCTTTCCCCTCCGTGCGTGCGAGATTCAGACGCTGTTTCACGATAATAGATCGTTATCACCGCGTGTGAAGGAACCGGTGGTCGACGGTCACATGACATGTGTGATCGCAGAGACAATAATAATGAACCCAGATGGTGATATTTTTTTATATCTCCTTCGTCACAATCATTGAACTGTTTTAATATGCGGGCAGACGATATAACGCAGCACGCATCATCTGATGTTGCAAAGTGCAAGTGTTATAAGAACGCCAGTAGTGGTTACTCGAAGCCAGTATCTGTTTTTAGTGAAGAATAGGATACATTGTTTCGTTTGGGAAGGAAGATAACTTTGCGAGTTTGTCTGCGAAGGCGTAACTCTAAACGTGGGTTTACGTAGCGTAGTTGCAGTTGTGTGTGCCCTACCGACGTAACTTGCCGTTTACAAGTTTACTCGCTTATTACTGTGCCGAACCCAAAGTCTGGCTGGTGGTTGCGCATTTATTATCATTTCTTCCAGTTTTCATTTACGTGAGAAAGGAGCCATTACTCGCGACAGACATTTCGGAGCGTTGGCATCAACTGCCAGCCTCTGAGGCACCGACGAAGCTCTGTCGACTGCTGGAGACGGAGAAGAAATGGCGGAAAGATAAAGTCAGATTCTACACTACTGAGATCTCAAGGAGCGATTAAACGTCTTCAGAGTCAATACAGCGTCAGTATGCGAAACCGAAGGCGGTTTCACGATTCTCTGTAACCCGTGACGAGGGCGCTAACCGCATCCTCAGGCGTCGAATATTTATTCTTTAACAGTGTCGAATGTGCTTCGAAACAGCTAAATGATGGATTGCTGTGATATCGATTTTCATTTTTAAAGTGCAATAAGAAATCAGGCAACGGAAACCGCATTTCGACGATCGATACGAAAGTGTTGACATGACGAATCGGAAGTGGTATTCGATCGGTTTATGAAAAACAGATGTGCTGGCCGCATGCAGTATTGTTAAAGTGCGTTCCGTCAGATTGTCTCCAGTGTCCAGAGCCACCCACTCCAGACCCCGGGCTGGAGCCCGCCGGTACCTGCCTTAACGCCGCCTTTGCGGCTGAGCGGCCAGCCCTGCCGGAGGGAATCCCAGAGCCGGCACATCCGGACCAACACTCAGGTCCCACTGTGAAACGTTCCCACCTGCCTGCCACTCGGCTGGCGCATGCTTCAGCTTACTGCGTCCACAGGGCTCGGCGATCACTGTACTAACAGCAAGTTCTGATGTTTGCATCTAACGAAATTGTAGATCCCCAGATATGCCGTCGTCTGTCGCTGAGCAACTGCGGGCCAGATATTTACCCAAGCGTTCGTCTTAAACTGTGTGCATGTATTCTCGCTCAGTGTAGACGCGGAAACTCCGCTAACGGAGTTTCTGTATGTACAGAAAATGAAAGAGCCACATGTGTCGTCTCGCCTTAGAAATGACCAACTATTCCGATAGGAATGCAATCTCATACCGAATCGCCGAAAATTCGGCGTGTGCGCCTGACACACTCCATCTGTTGTTCTCTGCTGCTACGGTCCACAGGAACGGTACACCACTCTTTCAGTAGATTGAAAACCACTCAAAACTCCTTGTCCGTTCTTCACACGGTCAAACACGCCGGTATTGACTGCACACATCTCCTCACGAAGGTAACGACATATGTACTCCTCGCATTTTCACTAAATTACCGGAATTTTTGAAGACCGCGTGCCTCGCGTTTAGCGGGAATATCAACTAATGAAACCAATCGAGGGTGCAACGGACTTGTGTACACTACAAACGAACCAATATTTCGTCATCTTGTACACACGTGTTTTAATTGTCGCATTGTACCCAGAGGAAACTACAGCTGTAATTTTTCCCGAGGGCATGTAGCTTCACTGTGTGCACGGAGAGCTGCATCAAACCAGTCTCTGGACTGAAGACCACAGCAACAACAACACAGTGGAGGGAGGCTGAACTTGTATTTCAGCCGATAATTGCGACTGTGTGTGTGTGTGTGTGGAGAGATGCCGAACGATACTTGTGGCCTGCGATTTGCTTATACTGGCGCCAAAGACCGCGCACCTGATAACTTCCGATCACTCAAGTCTAGCAATGCTGCGTCTTATCAGCACTTGGGAGAGTGGGCAGCAGAAACGATTCGCCCCTGTTTAACGTTGCGCCTGTTGGCCGTTCAGATAGAGACAATAAAGGTCATACTAGATTGGGATAATTTTTTAGAAATACGTCCACATCTGGAGCATTCCTTACAGGTCATTCTCGAATACAACACCCTTTCCTGGGCTGTTCGTTCGCGTGCATTAAATGTGCTTTGACCTGTTTTAGCAGACGCACTACGACCAGCAGAAAGATTGAGTGCGTCAATGAAACACTGCTTGTGATATTCGATTGCCTCGGTACAGTAGCGGATGGGGCCTCTCCCGTACTAGGTCTCGTGTAATTCGCCCACCCGTCGACAACTGAACTGAAATGTTGCCGTGTGTGTTGCCACATTTCCCAGGCTTCAGTGATGTCGGAACTGGGGTGTGCAACAGCAAGATAACTTGAACTGAAAGAGACAGGCGTATCTTTGTGATGGTATTCCGTAATTTGAGAGCGCATTGGAAGCCACAATACTCAGAAAAATAAGCAGGCAACATTTCCGCACGACACCTTCTCTGGCACCATGAGGATAGTGACACGGTGCCGAAAAAAAGGCGATGGACATTTTCAAAATAATCCTGACCTGTTACCAAAGCTTAAGTCCCAAGAACACGGGCAGCGTCTGACGCAAGAATGCCGTCGCGAGCAACTCCGTTCCCAGTTGTAACGGAATTTTCGGTCCAAAGCTGTTTCCGCGGCAATTTATAAGCACAGCGTCATTGTAATTGTCCGTTTATATAATACTGACGTATTACAGAGCGGTGAACTGGAAAGAATTTCTGTTACGATGATGACGTGAAGGCTTTTCTTAGCTGTTGTTAAATCGGAAAAACGTACCATTTCTTACCGTGTTTGCTGTGAATGTTGTTTCAGTCTATTCCCCTAAGTAAATAAATAAAAAAATAAAACAGAAGATGTACCTCGAGCTGGCAAATCACTTCATCGTCTCGCTAGTAGGGAGACCTCCGGGTTGAAAACGGAGATTTAGCGGTTGAGAAAAGTTTGCTACCGTTACTAACTAGAGACGCTTCCTTAGTTCTGATATAAAGAAGTACACGTAGCGATAGGTGAATGACATACACAGAATCGAATGACGTCGTTAAATATACTGACACGAAGCGCCATTTTTTTTTTCTTTCGTGGGGTTTGTTCATGCAGGAACAAAGAGGTACTATAGTTTCTTTTGACCAGAAGACAACATAGCTTCAATTGTTACCAATTCTGACTGAACTGGAAGCACCTAAATACTGCGTCAAAAACCATATCTGCACTGGCTCCAAAACTTTACGAGTAGCCGGAAGTTTCGATGTTTACATCGAAGCATCGGTCTGAGCGAAACAAGACTCGTAGTATGCATCATTCATAGAAATGTTCTCGAGTACGGCAAACGCTTTACTACATAAAATTCATTGTGTCACTGACAAATTAAAAATTCTAATAGAACAGAACAACTCTTGTACAGCAGCTGTGTTTCCCGTAATCGGGTCACAGTTTTCAAAGATTACGTACATGTACGATGCCCGCCAATTCTAGTACAGTTTTCTAGTATGGAGACTATTTAACCGCAGCAGAGAGTGGAGAACACATTTGGTAAAAGAAGATATTAATTATATATTTCTTCTGTGCCGTCATCAAGGCAACTTTGATAGTGATACGTGGCCGGAATGTGTAAGATATTGCAGCACTACATCGCGGATGAAGGTGCAACTACAAAGTTAACACTTTGGCAGCAGAAGTTGCGCGATACGATTGTTGTCGTAGAAAACGAAGCTATGGAAATTTGTGGGATTGGCACTTGTAACCCGCCGTGTTCCAAACGACCGGCTAGTTATACGCTATTTATTTGTTATAAAAGTTTATTAAAGCTGTAGCAGAACAAAAAGTACGCCTTTTAAACACGTAAACTTGATAATAGGAGGAATCTTTCAAAACGCTAAACGTATCATCTTAGTGAGGAGAGTATGAGGGCAAGATCTGGCGACGGTATGGGCTGAACACGTGGGGTTTGAGAGTTGGTCGTAATAAACAGGACGCGAGTGCCAATGTTGTAACGGCCCGGTTGTCTGTCATGGAACGCGATGCGCATGGAACACAACTAAATTCCCTAAAGTAGGTGTCTACATCTGCATATGCGTTTTCACGGCTGGGTTGACAGTGGTGAGTTGTCGGTACTGCTTAAGATGCAAGTGCTTGCCGGCCACGACAGACACACGTGAAACAAAAGTCGTTGCAGTTTGCCCACTGACGGAGCGCTGAGGAATGTCTGGACAGTCTCTTTCCAAAGAGAGAATTTCAAGCCAAACGACCGCACACTCTACGCGGCCAACGTATTCCAAAATCCTTGGATTGGATGAAAGTAGAGATGAAGGCTATGTCGGTCGTCAGATCTAAAACCCTACGAGTGGCGAAGATATTTGACACGACAGAAAGTTAACCTCTGACCCACTTTTATGAATTTACAGGTAACGTTTTTTGGTACATCTCGCTTATTATCTCGAGATTGTGTCGATATCTGTACTGGATGAAACACAAGTCATAGCTCTTTATTCCGTGTAAAAATCGGAGATTACGGATGCTACTTCTTGAAGCACAGTGCCACACGTAAGATGGCTATGTGCTTCCCGCCAAACCGATATTCAGTCTTCCGCGGAAGCGGCCAGTTAAATGAGGCGCAATGCAGCAAGAACAGGAATTCCTCGAATTGTTGCAGTTTTGTCGTTTGTTAAAATAAAGAGTTGTCAGGACAGTGTTTGAAAAGTTTGCTGTCGTTCCATCTGGCCAAACGTAACAAGGGTAGTTATCGCATTAACATTGCGAATCTTGGGGAAATTAGGTTAATTGAAATACAAGAGGAGATGTTGAAGTCAGTGTTTGATTGCAGGCATTGATAATGTAATTGTCTAGTCCACTGGGTTTCGAACATCAGCACAGCAGGGGTAGAGGCAGGCGCTGAGCATATGTGTGTCTGTATGGTCGAACGTATGAAACGTGGTGTGTGTCCACAGCTTCACACTCGCCAGCGAGGAGCGGACGGCGCAGTCGAGCACCGTAAAATGAAGCTTTCACTGTCTTCGATGTCGCGATCGGCGCTGATCAGCGGCAAGACACAACAATATCGCTGACGCAAGCTTTTTCCTGTTTACCGCCTCTTCGGTGGATTGATTGTTGACTTGAATGCGCTGTGTCTCCTCTCATGTGCAGTGTGTAAAGGCCCTCAGCGGATCGTTTTCCATCTGTTACCATTTAACGAATGCAGTTTGTGGGAACAGAAGGTGAACAGCTGGACACATTGCGACGAAGTAACACAGATTCTCACACTGGGTTTAAATTTCACACTGATAAAAAACAAACGATGCTGTCAACTGTTTTATTACATGTTTACAAGCCAGTGGCTGGTAACATATCCGATCATTCTACGTACATGATTAAGAGTTCGCCTTGACTCTAGAGGAATTCTTCTAGGCATTATACGTCTTCAAAATCATGGAGTGTAGACACGTCCCACCCCTTTCCGCTACGCCTATTCCGCAAAACGCATACCCAGGTGAGCATAATAAAACGGCATCACATGAGTTAACTGGCTTGGATAAAAACGTTTCGACGGTATTTTTAGACGATTTCTATGCGTGTTTTCCGGAAGTATTTGTCACACAATCGCCTCCTTCTCAGTAGTGTAGGGTAACATCAGCTGGAGGCAGCTGTGGCAAGAAGGCCAGGCCATCCATGAATGTGCCGAGTGCGAAACAACACAGTCCGGATGCTTACATTGGCACAACTGGCCAGCGACTAGGAGAGCGATTCACACGTGGGATAGGACACGTGTCTCTCGCAACTGGAGGGATACTCGAGGTTCTGCTGTGGGTAGAAATTGAAAATTAAATCGGTGCATCAACTACGGATTCACTCTGATTTCGACGATGAACATTTTTTTCCCGTTTTTATTTACTTCAGAAACTGTCAAATCTCGCCGGAGAGCTAAAACCGCCAACGTTCCGCGATGCTGACAGTAACAGCAGCAGTCGCTCGGGCGGCGCCAAAGCTCTCTCAGTTGCAGGAGGTGGAAGATTAACGAAAAAATAAATGCAGCTTGAACATTACCACTATCTGCATTTGTGATTAACGTCGAAATGTCGTTCAAAAATGGTTCAAATGGCTCTGAGCACTATGGGACTTAACATCTGTGGTCACCAGTCCCCTAGAACTTTGAACTACTTAAACCTAACTAACCTAAGGACATGACACACATCCATGCCCGAGGCAGGATTCGAAACTGCGACCGTAGCGGTCGCGCGGTTCCAGACTGAAGCGCCTAGAACCGCACGGCCACACCGGCCGGCCGTCGAAATGTGCTCGTAATCAGTACAGTTAAGTTATGCGGATCTGATGCTGGTTTCGTGATTTTACGTGTCGCGTGATTGCGTTCCAGTGACGTGGCGGAATATAGGAGGACGATGGGCGTTGGAGTCGAGCAATGACGTATGTGTAGCGTATGTGAAAAAGTGAATACTGTAAGCGGTGCTGGCTGAGCGACGTTATACGGGGTGAAAGAAAACAATTTGACCAAACGTGCAGGGTGGAGTGACAGTGGGAAACATAGAAATTTGAGTAACGCAACTAAGGGTCGCAAATGCGTATTTTCGGCGCTACAGGAACGTAATTAAAATCTGACATAGGGACGTCTTCACTCAAAATGAATGGTAATTGACAGAAAATCTACCTGGAACACAGACTTTCGACTAACCAGTCTTCAGGATGAGAACAAGATAAAGTTAAAACACCACATATACGTTTATCATACTTAGCCGACCTACCAGACGGTACTTCTTTGGAAATGAAGACAGTAATATGTCCATGTTTAATGTTTCAAGATGTCTAAGAAAAATGAGCCACTACTTAATTAACGTAAGTATGTCGTAGCAAATAACGATAGTCCACTTCTCACGAGTCCATAGAACGCGCTGGAAACGGCAAAATGACGGAATGCGTTGGTAGCGATATACAACTTTAAAATTTAGTACACGGTAAGTACATGAAAGAAAATGCGATACGTTTAACCAAGGTGCTACTATTTGAAATGTAAAGTACGTTTCTTGATTACAAAAAGTCCTCGACCGAAGTAGTGAATGTATAAATGTCGTGACAAAAGCGTCTGTCACATTATTATGGGGTAACATATTACGAGTCCCTACAGCATCGGTATTAATGAAACGAGAGACAGTGCACGACTGGGCACTTCCCAATGCACTGAAAATGAAACACAACTTTTATTGGCGTTGGTCGCATTGCTCCTATCATAGAGACGAATTAATTTTATAGTTTCTGTGATGTGAAAGTGAAGACTCAGAGACCGGTGAATACTGTGATACCGACTGCTCTCTGTACCTCGATGTATACCTGCGACACAGTAACCTATGGTGCCCAGTTACCCTCATTTGTTCTATTTCTGTACGGTTTTGACTGTACTGAAATTTGGCTGAAGTCCTCTATGTAGGTATCTAACACCAGCTGCAAGTTTCCATGTTTGTACTGAGCAGTCAAAATGATCGGTACGGCAAACGCAGATCTCCACATTCAGATGAAATTTTGGAAACCGTTTTTCACTAATCATGTACTTACATGTTAAACATTAATCGTCTTCGCTAGGGTCAACAAACGTCGACGTCCCGAGCTTCATAATTTTTACACGCATGGTTTCTCCAATCCACCTGTCCTTGACGAACCGAACTTATCAGTCTCTGTGTAATATGAACAGGAGACATCAACAAATAGTGCAGAGTACGGATTACTGACAGACGCCAGTGAAATCATGATGCGGTGGAAGGCGTGGAGGGGACTGCGGGTAGATGGATGTTCAAAAGCCTCGTGCACGGCCATTGAAGCGTTCATAGCTGACTTATTAAGCGATCAAGATTACGCTCGTTGTGGAAAGAAGTGCGCGATGGGCACTGCTGCAAACACATTTCACCAAAAGGCGTTAGGCGTTTAGCACGGCGACAGGACTTCTCAAAGACTAAAGACCCATTCAGACCGCTGTGCACAGAGTCAGGGGGTGTCTCGTCAACGGCCACTGTTTGCCGTAGCTCTTGGCCCTAAGCGAGAGGCTGGCTGTGGTTATAAGCACATTTCCAGGATCGATATCACAGAGTTTGCGTAATAAAACAGATATACAAATCGCGGTACAGCTTTGCGATGTCGACTGTTGAAACACGACCGATAACACGTTTAATAAGAGGAAATAAAAATGACAATTTTGTTTTCTTGGTCATCATAAAATTTTCGGGTTTGTTTTAACATATGGCAAGAATGTGAAACCGAAACCTACTACGGTAGAATTTCGAGATGTGTGACGCTGCAGGAATAATACTAGCATGTTGCCAACAGAGAGCACGTGATCCGTTTGTCGAGGCGAACACAAAGCCACGAGGAGCTTAAAGTTTTGCGCTTGTAGGCCGGTGAGTTAAAACACGATCGGACAATGTCTACCATTTACACGCTTTCAAAGTGTGTTGATATCTGCACTAACAAAAAGAGTCGTATTAAATGGGGAAAAAAGAATCTGTCCAGAAAAGCGTAATATTTTTAGTCTACTTAATCTATTATTCTAGTGAGAAGCTTCAATGAAGTACTATCCAATAAAATAAAATAAAAATAATCTGCACAGATACTAAACTCTTGATACTACGAGAGAAAAAAATAAAAACTTTTTCTTTTCGCGTCGGAATGGAAAATGCCATAATAAGGACAACATATCAAGCAGTCAGCTCCTAGAAAACGAGTAAGGCCAGAATAATTACATGAAGGCGACAGAGTTGAAAACGGTTACATACAAACGGCTGAGATGTTTTTAGAGTGTATCGAAGCTAGAGCCAGACGAAAAGTAAGCCCTCGAAATTCCTTAACTTCCTACAACGACGGAGCTGCTCGGATGCTAAATGTATTGTCTTAGTGTGGCCAATAATAGACCAAGCTCTGTCGCTTCCAGAATACTTGCGAACTATAATAACCAGTTTTCTAGGCTAGCAAATTCGTCTCAGATGCTGGTCTGACGGCGGTGAGTTTTTTGCACTGCTAATGGTGCATTTGCTTGCCGAGGGCCAAAAAAACACATGGGAAAACGGTGAAGATATTACGAAACCTGACTATGTTTAGGACGACAATGCGAGAAGACAGTAATAAATGTAAATATTCGCTGCAGTGTTTTAGGCAAAATTAATTACGTTATTTATATTCAGGTATAACCAAGGGACATCAGTTCCGTGAAAGACAGGCCGCAGAGATGACAATGTGCGGCAGCGACTTCTACCGCCACGCCGGCTGTTGTCTTAGCGTCGAGAAGCTACAAAGGATCTCCGAGACCTGATGACGTTTAAAGCATGGTGGAAGCAGCGTCGCAGACATCGTCACCTTGTTTACCGTTTTAGTTAGTTTGACGGGGGAGGGAACCAAACAGCCAGGCCATCGCATTAGGGAAGGACGGGGAAGGAAGTCGGCAGTGCCCTTTCAAAGAAACCATCTCGGCATTGACCTGAAGCGATGCGGGGAAATACGGGAAACCTAAATGAGGATGGCCGCATGCGGGTTTTAACCGTGGTCCTCCCGAATGCGAGTCCAGTGTGCTAACCGGTGCATCACCTCGTTCGGTGTACCGTTTTAAGCATATTCATTTTATCGAGGAATGAGTGCGGAGCTCTTGAGATTGCGGGCAGCACGTCATGTGTAACGGTGCCGGATGACAAAACATCGCTCCAACAACACTGCTCACGTTTGCTTTTTCTCACATACGTCACTGAATGACTTGTAGAAGAGACGTCCGCCTATGTTACTCCACGCCACTCGGACGCCAGCACGGGTTCCACAAAATCGTAAAAGCAGCGTCGGATTCACAAGGACACGGTACTGACTTTCAATGCATTTAATCGCGATCGCAGACCGTAGAAATATAGAAGGTTGGGTTTCTTTTTTCCGTTAATTCTCCGTCTCCTGCGGCCCACAGAGCTTTGACGCTGCTTCAGCGACTGATTGTTGCTGCTGGCGCTCCACAATATCGGCAGTTCATAACATTCTATTCTCGCGAATGATGGCGGTTTTATGGAGAAAATGAAAACGGGAAAAAAATATAACATATGCACAATCACCAGTCAAACTTTACGTTTACTGAAGTTGTAAGCGAGTAAACTTTTAAACCGTAAATTACCTCTTTGGGGCACGCCTAACTGTATGTAGTCTATACAAACCAGCATTTAGAGTTAGGTCTTCTACACACAAACTCGAAAAGGTATCGTTCTCTCCAATCGAAATTACGCGTCGTATTCTTCAATGGAAAATGCTACTGACTTTTACTAATGACTTGTGGTGTCTTGCTTGTATAACACCTCCACCTTTCGACAGCATACGATTGTGTACTACTTTACACACCCTGTCCGCACATAAAAGCACTGCAATATTTCGCAGTAGTAAAGGGCGAACTATAAAGATTTATCGCTTCTTAATTATCGTGTCGGCATACTCATACGTAATGTGAGCTTCGAGCACCGGTTTGTTAACATGCAGTGGTAACGTTTTATTGCTGTGAAATAGCGGTTAAAACTCGATTGCAGACGTGGAAAGCGAATTGAAAAAGTCGTCGTTCGTTCCAACAGAAACTACCTACCGTATTCATCACTAGAAAATGATATTAACTGATATAAGCCACAATAATCTACATAATCGTTCTCTTTCCAAAGCTAATTGGTTTGTAGGCTCATCATCGTAGAATGAGGAAAGACAGGAACTAACGAATAAGTACCCGACAAAAACTGAATGTAAAATTGTTAATAATCGTTCTGGTCGTAACAAGGTATTATAAAGATGGTTTATATTGGTTATATTGACACCTACAAAATATACTGGTGTTCGAATGTGATGATATGCTCGATCAGGCGAAATAAATGATTAGATACAGCGAAACACGTGGCGCGTGCTCCAGGGAGACAGGGGTGCCATGTGACGTCACACGTCCGTCTGGGCTGCCGCTACGTCTGTAACGGACATCAGCCGCTGTGGCCGCCATTAAGACTTGACGGACGTCTCAGCTGCCACTACGGCTCTATGATGGCAGACATCTGCAGCCGAGTCTTAGTATTTTGTGCTCGTTGTTCTTTGTTGCCGCCAAAATTGCAGCATTCATTCACACTACGCAGTACGTAATTCGGTTCGCCCTTTTGCTAAATATTCAGTTTATAAAGTTCAGTATCAATTACATGCACAGGTAATTGTAAAATCATTCCTGTGTCGCAAAAGGAATTGCTGTGGCTGGAGGAATTATTTCCTGGATGATTGCATGATAGACACAAGACTGCTGTCTCGTGTGAGCATTTTGCTCATTCCTTACCTAAGAAAAATACGAGAGTGGCAGTAGAAATAGTCAACTTCGTCATGAATTACTGGCTCGGTTATGTGTAGTTCATAAGAAATAGTGTAATTCAGTTGCGTATAAAATGAAACTTGGCAAGGACGATAACTTTAGTGAGTTTGTCTGTGGAGGGCCCAACTTAAAACCTGGGTTTGTGTAATTGCTGTTAACTCAATCGCATCACAAAGCTCATCGTTCAAAATTGTCACCGCATTAAACTAACAGACACGTACTGTTTGATTCCTAGTGGCCCCGTCCGTTACTTCTTTGTTTTCATTGCTTTAATAGAAGCCCAGTTACTCCGGAGTAACTCTGGACGTAACTGCCTTCATTCTGTAGCGCCAACAGCAACAATCGACCGCTGATGCAGCGACAGAGCTCTGTGGACTGCAGTAGACGGAGAATTAACGGAAAGATAAACTCGGCTTCTAAATTACTATCATATGCATTTGCGATTAATGTCTGAATGTGCTTATAATCAGTACAGTGTCACTATGCGCATCTGGTACTGGTTTCGTGATTTTGTAGATCGCGTGCTGGCTTTCCAGAGATGTGGCGGAACATTGGGGGACAACGTGGCTGCGTGTCATTCAGTGACATACGTGTAACGAACGTATGAAGCGAATAACTTACACAGTGCCGTTTGAGCGAGGTTTGCCATTCAGCACCGATATACAGGGCGTGAAGAAACCGTTTGACCAAGATTGCAGGGCGGAAGGACAGCATGTAACATAGGAATTTGTGTATGGCAACTAAAAGTCGTATATGTATGTTTTCAGTGCTGCAGGGACGTAATTGAAATCTGACATACGGAGGTCCTTGTTCAAAATTATAGGTAATTTATCCTTGTTCAAAATGATAGGTAATTTACAGAAAATGTAAACGTAAACAGAATGTTTGGACTAACCAGTCGTCACGATGAGAACAAGATAAATTTAAAGCATCACTAACACGTCTAGTACTTCTTCAGGAATGAGGACACCCACATGTCCATGTTTCTTGTTTGGATATATCTCAAAAAGGTCAAAATTAGTGAAAAATGAGGCACCACTTAGTTAACATGAGTATGTATAGAAAATGTTCAAACTGACCACCGTTTTCATGCTGGCATAGTGGTTTAAGGATTTAATTGCGACCTGTATTTTCTATACTCAGATTCCTTCAGTTGATACTGTCTTCGTCAGACTGGTTTTCCGCGCCCTGTGTATGCCACACGATGCTCTGTTGTTCGAATTCTCACGAGTCCAGTACACTTAATCTTTGGTAGAAAGTGCTAAGAACGGCAAAATGGCGGGAATACGTTGGTAGCGACTAATAATTTTAAAATTCATTAGACAGTAACTACGTAAAAGGAAATGTGGCACTTGTAACGAAGCACTACTGAATTAGACGTGAAATACGTTTCTTGATTACAAAAAGTCCTCTATGGTGGACGCAGAAATGTCGGACAAGAGTGTCTGTCACGCTATTGTAGGGCAACGTATGAGGCCCCACAGAACAGGTCGGTCCCTTGCCAAAGCGCTTAAAATTATAGACGAAATAAATTTATACCGTCTATGATGTTGAAGTGATGTTTCGGAGCAGCATGAATACGGTGAAATTGATTACTCTTTCTTAGTTCGCTATATATCTAGGACACAAGGACGATACTCCATGGAACCAAATAGCCCCTACTGCTTCTCCTGACCAGAGGCAAACACTATTCTACTTATTAACTGTTTTGACAATACTGAAATGTGGTGAATATTGCTTCTAGCCCTGCATCAAGGTGGGCTAACAGAATCGGATACCTGCTGCGAGTTTCCATGTTTGTACTGAGCAGTCAAGACGAACGGCGCGATACAGACGGCGACCACGCGGGACACAACATTGGGATGACCAAAATTTCGGAAACCACTTTTCTGTAGTCATGTTTACATGTTAAACCTTAATCGATTCTATTAGCCGGAACGAACGTCTGCAGTACGTTCCAAGATTCATACGTTTCAGACCCATGGTCTCCGCTGAGCAAACTATCGACAATGAAACGAACTTAGTGGTGTTTTCGTATTGCGAAACGAAGAGGTCAACAAGTAATGTAGAGTACGAATCCCTTACGGACGCCAGTGAAAATATAAGTTGGAAGAGTATGATGAGGTCAGACGTAAGGGGATGTTCAAAAGTCTTATCCAGGCCCACTACATCGTTAGCGGCTCCTCTGTTAACCGACGAGGATTACGCTCGTTGTCGAAAGAAATGCGAGGCGGGCACTGGTGGAAGGGTTTTGCACCTGAAAAGATTAGGCGTTTAGGGATGGCCGGATAACTTGTGATAGAGTAATCAATCAGTGTTGCGTGATGGAGCCTATGCCCCTAAGCGAGAGGTTGGCTGTGTTTATAAGGACATTTGCAGCATCGATATTACATTGTTTCCGTGATAAGACAGAACTGCTATTGGCAGATCGATTTGCAATGACAGCCCTATGTGAAATGTATTAACAGTCCTTCTATTTTACTGTCAAAGAGACGATTTGAAGACCTCACGCACATCCCTAAATATGTAATGCCTGTGAGTTGAGGATGACACGGTGGCCGGTCGGAACGGTTGGGCCTTCAGGGTGTGTTCAGGCTGAGTTTTTTTTTTTTTTTGTTCCCATCCTCCGCAGATAAAACATCTACATCTTAAAAATTTATCGCCAAATCATTTCTTGGAATAGCCGAATTCGTAAGAAATACATTATTACACGCATTATAATAAAAATGTATTGTATGACCATAATGTGTTCGCTTTTCTGCATGTAGGAAAACAGGTCGTATGCAGGGGTGTCACGAAAATTTGAAACGTAAGTTGGTGTGGCCCAGAGTCGGAAGGTCGACAAACGCGGCTCTGACACGTAGTAAATCTAACTACTCCTTCCCAGCATTTATCATGGTTGTACGGTTATGGACACCTGCAGAAAAAGAGGATTCGAAGTTACCAGTTTTCCTTTAAAGAGACTGGTAACACAAGATTTCAATTTTAGTTATCAATGTGGACAAGGAAGTTTCCTCGGCACAAAGGTAAGAATAATTCACCAGTCAGTAGGAGAGCGTAGAGAGTTGCGATGGTGACCAGTCGCAGTTGTGAATTTTTGCGCTATGAGTTACTCGCTTCCAGATCACCTGGGAAATGTGCTGAAATGTTCGTATGTTGTTCGCGACATTTGCCTTGCGCCAGTTAACATGTATGACTTACGTATGTGCTCGAAAAGCAGGTAGTTTTTAGCGTTCTCTCTCTCTCCCTCTCTCTCTCCGTCTTCCACAAGACTTGCTATCCATTACAATCACTCACAGGCAGAACCGATAGAGCAACCATCCGCAACAAGTAGAAAAGTGAGATCTGTTGCCGTCAATGCCAGAACAGCATGACTTTCTAGTAATTCGAATACCTTCTGTGGCTTGGGTTTTTCCGATGGGCGAATCAGAAAATACGTGGTACGAATTTGATGGCATCTACTTTGACGCTGACGACAGTTTTATATTCATCTTCCACTGTGTGACACACAAACGTTCTGGTTTAGAAAACACTATAGGGAACGAAACGATAGCTGTGGTGCCGTGGTGTCGGGTTGGTGACAACCAGTTGGTGCAACAGAACCGCGAACTGCATTCTAAACCCTGAAATGACTCCGCCAGGTTGATGTTTGTGTTGGATCATTGCTCTAAAATGTACCTGACGGATGCAATTGCACGGGGTGTCTCAGGAGGAATGGTCCATATTCACGGATATTACAGCAACGATCATTCGAAGCAAAAAAGCCTCAGCAAAGGCGTGCTCTAAAACGCATACCTTGAAATCTTTGACCGCTTCTTCATCTTCGATACTGTGGAGCAAATTGCTTCTACTGCAAGTACTTTACATTCCATATTTTGAGAGGCGGTGTAAATAACGATCAAAAAGTTACAGCATAAGATTGTTGCTGCAACGCAAATGCCACCCAGCATGACTCCGATGTTGATATACAATCACCGACGTGCAGGCAAGGTGTAATGTGTTAATACAAATATATTGAAGTGATCAGTGGATGTTTCGTTATATTTCCTTTCGAACTGTTAATTAATAACTGTCCTGCGTGACGCCTAATTCAGTTCCTCAAGCAGAGGTGGGTGGGTTAAACAGCTGTACTGAAACCGTCATAGAACGGAAAGGGAACGTTCTCGGACATGGGTTCCTATTCAAAATATTATGTACTCAGTCCCCGCTACAACTCCTTGGAGCTTTTATTGGGAATTTCCGAACACCCTGTAGCCCAGTGCAACTATAAATCCGCGATCGCAAATATTCCTGTAGTTCCAGTTTTTTAGTATGTTACATGAACTTCACCTCCTTCCCCCCTCCCTTCCCCGATGAAAAATTAAAGGTCTCGACATTGGAGCGCTCGTGTACATGTGGCCACATTCAAAAAACCTGCTGAAATCACGACAAAATCGTTTTCCCCGTCTACCTACTTTCCAGTGGAAATATCGCTTGAAGTAGCCTGTATAAATTTTGTAGAGCATAAAATCTTCAACAAACTTGCATCTACGATTTTTTCCTCCCTTATGGTTCCTTAGATATTATGCCCTGAAAGTTAGTATGAGCTAGCAAAAACACACATTTATCACGAATAGATTTGAGTTGTCGAAGGTGAAACACGTATGTAACATAGCAGCGATGGCGAGGCATTGTAGCATCTGTGACCAGAGAGTATGCGCTTGACCGCGCGAGTGTTGCGAGCGGTTCTCAGTCGGTCAGTCAGTCGTTGCGAGTCAGTCAGTTCAGTCGTTGCGAGTCTGTAGCTCTGTCTAGTTGAGAGCAGTACTCTGTCAGTAGTCGTCGCGTGCAGTACGCTAATTGTCGTCATGCAGAGCGGTCGGTTAGTAGTAGCAGCCCAGTGCGGTTGTGTGATGTAGGCGGTCGGCAACACTGGTCAAGATGGTGAATAAGGTATACCATTAATTAATATAATCATTAGATAATGTAAAATTTTATTTATTGTAATTATTCTCCAACAAGTCCCCCAATAATAATTTTTTATTTCAAAAGCATTTTCTCAGAAATTTAATTTTTTATTGAACTCAAGATTTCGTTGCACTTCCCAATTCATTCCACTCCTTTTGAAGAAAATTTTTAGTAAAATCACAAAAAAAGAATATTATTATTATTTGCAATGCAGTTCCTCCAAGCGGTGCACAACAACAAGAGCAGATATGTGACATCCATTTATTCTGAGGTAAGACTTTAATTCTGATTGTTTTACACAGGGCCAAAGACCGATATTTCGGTTTAATTGTATTTTCTTGTCACTGAACGGACTTTAAATTTTGTGAAGAATTTATATTTGAGTCAGATTGCGAATTTCACATTTTTGTTGGCATTGTCAGTACATTTCATTGTGGGCAGGTTACGCATAGACCCATCTCCATCAGCATTTCTAATTAGTATCGTCCTTTTCTTTAAAAATTTTGTGGGGAGGTTACACTTGGCTCCCCATTTCTATTAAGTATTGTCCATTTTCTTTCTTTAAAAATTACGGTGGGGAGGTTACACTTGGCGACACCCAGTCCAGGATCGTATTTCGTTGAGAGTCTTTTGAACAACAGTCAGATATCTGCTCTTGTTTGCTTAGATATAATTAGGATTTAGCGCAACGCTGTTAATAATATTGTGACTTTCTCTCTACAGGTCAACGGCAGTTTGTTGCTTTGTTGTATTTGTGTGTTGCTTTTGCACTGTGTTGATTTGTTTTGTGAAAAATTTTGACTATTGTAAAAATGCCGCGAAAGACTGTGAATAGTGTATCGCGAAGTATTGTGAATGAAATTACCGACTTAAACAACGTGACCGATAGTAATTGTGATACGCAACGTAATGATGACAATCCTGCGTTCACTAACAATCAGTGCATTCCAACCACTAATGATGATTTTTGTCTTAATGACGAACAAACGAACTCGGTTATGTCCTCTGTTGATTTGTCGACAATCGATGACGCGGAACGCACTATTGTAATGAGCGCTGCCCAGCTTAACACAACTGGTTTAATAAATTCACGTGAGGAACAGACAAATTTGTCTAACGAAAATGGAAAGTGTTCTGAAAGTACGACGGATCCATTTAATTCAGAAATAATGACCGACAGTGTACATTCGTCTGGCAAACCTTTTTGTAAATCTCAGAATAACCAAATGGTTACAGAAAGCGAGAGAATTCCAGATCCACCACTAAACAGCACAGAGAGTATAAACGCTAATTTTGGCTTTGATCGATTTTTGGCACTAGTGTTGCAACGACTTGACCAAATTTGTGAAAAATTTGATGAGCAGCACAAAGAATTTATAGAACGGAACAAACAATTTTCTGAAAATTTTAAACAGCAGAACGAAAAACACGACAACGTTAATGAACAGAAGAAACAAGTTAGTGAACAGATTACAGCTGTTACCGTTCAATGTCAGGACAATAAAGAACAATTACGTGAGGATACTGAGGATTGTGCTAAAAACAGTAATAAAGAAGTTGGCACTTTTGCACAAGAATTAAGTAGCACACGTGTAGACACAACAGAATCACATAAAGACGAGATTATTGCAGTCACCGAACAATGTTCGGCAAACGCAACATTGATACACGAAATTAATGCAGTCACCGAACAATGCCGTAAAAACGCAGTACAGATTCGCGACGAGGTTAATTTAGAGTCAGTGGAAGTTTCACACACTCCGAATACGGAAGTTGACGAGAAATTTGCACGACAGATCAACCAAATTGACGAAAGTGTTACAGTAACAGAGTTGAAAACTATTCCAGTCACCAATACGTCACAGAATCCGCCAGTTTGCGAACATTTGTCTGACTCACGCAGCGTGTATAATGCGAACAATTTACAGAGAATACGCGAATTAAAATCCGGAAAGCCACGCGACTTAAAATCTGAAAAGCTATGCAACTTGAAATCCGAAATGACACAGACGAACAGATTCACTCACAAACCCGAACGTGTTATCAAACCGAGTGCCGAGAACGTAGATTTCAAGCAATTTGCATTTGTAAGAAAATGTAAGGAATTTGATAATGACAGCGTACAGGTACACGATTTGCACTGTATATGACAATTTATCTTTGTACATTCACCGCTATTACCTGTAATGGAGAAGCTAGCTTTGAACCAGATGCGACAATTTATTTTTGCATTTTCATCAGCATTGCCTATAATGCAGAAATTTGTATTAGCACGGATACAACAATTTGCCTTTGGATTTTTACCGCTATTGCCTGTAACACAAAAGCTAAAATTTATTTGCAGAGCGTAAATGACCTCAGGGGATTCATTACGCTTTAATGAATATGTGCCGTAGCGAGCATAGGGCCCCGAGCTGTAGTAGTGCTGTTTCATCTTTAGTTTTCTGCACTGCTGCCTTTTCTTCTACTATCCTTTATATCTATCAAAACTGCTCTTTAACTATTGCTCTACCTAGTATTAAGAAACAAGTAATGAAAACCGGATATGACAAATATTTTACCGAATGTGACAATTTTCAGTAGGCACTCTCGTGATGACAACTACCGCCGTAATTTTAATTACAGATAAAATCGTAATCATCAGTATGTATAAAATTTTGAGCAATCGGAACCACATTTTTGTAACAATAGATGTTTTTCACCACAATAGCATGAAAGTCAACCGCTTAGCATACCTAACCAACAATGCAGTCTACAAGGTCAACCAAACTTTAATGTTTCGCCGCGTGCACGTATAGTCCCAGCCCCAACAAATAGTAACGCATGGCAGCAAAGAAATAACTACGTACAGACAACACACTATTTCAACTCGTATCGCAATGCGCCGTATAGAAATTACTATCATGACAGACGTAAAAATAACGAGCACAATTTTCAGCGTACATTTAATAACAGTCGATCTTTTCAGCAGCAAGAACATCAGCAACAACGAATAATCATGAATGATCCAAACAATAGGTGTCATCTATAGCGTAATACGTCAGTAAGAAATAACAGAGCAGTTCAAATAGTCGAAATGCCACAGCATCCTCCCGTAAATAACAGGACGTACGATAGATTTTAACCAGATACAGCACAGATTGCATATTACAGTAACGCAAACATTACTTTTGACACGCAAAATTTTGCTCACGAGAATGTTATTTGAAACAGGCTCTGTTGAATGCACCACTTTTATCGCACACAGATCTTACTAGAAATTTTTCCATTGCCACTGACAGTTCCAACACCGCTTTAGGCGTACATATTTTCCAGGAAATTGAAGAAGATGGTTCTACAGTAATTAAAAACATCGCATTTGCAAGCCGCATTTTGTCACCTGCTGAGCGAAATTATTCCGTTACAGAACTTGAAACATTATGTGTTGTATGGGCTTTCACGAGATTTAGGCACTTTCTTTATGGCAGACATACCACTGTTTACACTGACCACAGAGCGATACAATTTTTACTTTCGGCCAAATTCACTCACGATAGATTAAGCAGATGGAAACTATATTTACAGGAATTTAATTTTACAATAGTTCACATTCCCGGCACGCAAAATGTTATAGCAGACGCATTATCGCGTTCTCTCGGCAACAATCAGCAAGACGTAGCAACCAACTACTGTAAAACAAATTTCAGTGTCATGTACATTCAGCAAGTTGCATTTGAAAATTTTATTTCATCGTCATTACAGGACATAGCAAAGGAACAAAATAAGGACAATGTGTGGAAAGAAATTAAACACCTTTGGCAAGATAAGAATAATGTTACGATTAGGAACCACTACACTGTACGCAATGACATTCTGTTTCGCCGCTCTCATCCTGACAGCAACAATTGGTTATTATGCATTCCTGACGAACTGGTTAACAAATTAATTTGGTACACTCATTTAAGTTACGCACATTACGGAGCACGGAAATGTTTTCTTATACTGAGACAGAACTGTTATTTTGCCAACATGGAGAAACGTATACGACGAGTTTTAGCGTCTTGTAAAATTTGCCAGAAAGCTAAATCAGACACCACTTCACATATTCCTCCTTTATATCCCATTATACCTGTGAAATTAAGACACATGGCCGCAGTAGACATTTTTGGTCCGATTCCCAGAACTAACAGAGGTTTTTGCTACATCTTTGTCGCTGTTGAGCTCACTTCAAAATTTGTTACTTTCACTCCGTTACGCAAAGCTACTGCTAAAACTGTTTCAAATGCATTTGTAAAACATTTTCTCTCTCATGTAGGGCATGTAATGAAAGTAATTTCTGACAATGGATCTCAATTTCGTAGTAGCGTATGGACACGCATGTTACGAGCTAGAAACATTTCTCCGATCTATATATCCAAGTACCACGCTTCTTCGAACCCTTGTGAAAGATTAATGAAAGAAATTGGTAAGCTGTGCCGAATATACTGCCACAAAAGACATATTGATTGGGATACACACATACTCTCATTCCAAGATGTAATTAATTCCATTCCAAATGAATCCACTATGCTATCTCCGACTGTTATACTGAAAAACGTTGAACCACCGAACAAAATTAAAGAATTAATAGAATTTCCCAAAAGTCGTCGCCTACGACACCACGAAATAATTGACATTGCGCTGAAGAACATCAAACGTGCCGCAGAGCGCCGGAGAAGACAGCAAAAACAGGTTTGTACACGCCGATACTTTCACGTTGGACAGAAGATACTAGTACGTACACACTATTTATCCAGCAAATTAAAAGGTAAGTGCAGTAAATTTGAACTTCTATACGCAGGTCCGTATCGGATTCGCAGCATCCCTCACCCCAATGTTGTACACGTCGAAACTTTGAGAACCAGAAAATCGAAAGGCAATCACCATATCTCAAACATTAAACCGTTTATTGAGTGAAACCACTGTATGATTCAACACACTATGATGCCATTTACTAATGCAATTAATTCACCTGACTAATTACTGATGATTATCGTATTTTTTCTTGGCAAGTGCCCGGCAAGGTAAGGTTAGCAGGTCGCTTTTCTTGTCGTCACACATCAGACCATGCATATTTTTCCAGATGAATTTACACAGTTATGACTATTTTTGCAATTATATTTATGTGACTACTTATTGATGATTATCGTGTTTTTTCTTGGCAAGTGCCCGGCAAGGTAAGGTTAGCAGGTCGCTCTTCTTGTCGTTACACATCAGACCGTGCATATTTTTCCAGATGAATTTACACATTTATGACTATTTTTGCAATTATATTTATGTGACTACTTATTGATGATTATCGTGTTTTTTCTTGGCAAGTGCCCGGCAAGGTAAGGTTAGCAGGTCGCTTTTCTTGTCGTTACACATCAGACCGTGCACATTTTCCATTTTTTTGTGTATGTGACTGTTCTCCAGTTTTGTTTGTATGGACTATGAAATAGTTAAGATATAACACACACCAGTCGACTTTGACATTTTTTTTGCCTTATGACATCTCAACATCGTGACTGTTTCACATTTTTTTTGCTGCTGCATTGTATTATTCTGTGTATATCTTTGTTTTTGAACACTGTCAATGTTTTTGACATATTACGTTTTCTGTCATGTTATGCTGTAGGGTTAATTATGTTACCATAAACCAGTCATTATCTAGTGGGTATATGATTTAAATGCAGGACATTAATCTTTGTTCATCAATTTCAGAAAGGAATGATGATTCTAAGAAATAAATTTAACATAAATGGAATTTCACCTACGGAATAAACGAAAGGAGATGCAATAACTTTATGAGGAAGAGTAAATGGATCAGGATTAACAAACATTAACAAGAATATACTATACTCATCGAAGAATAGCAGTCTTAACTAATTTTTTCTTTCAGAATACAAGGTGATTGATGCAGGCTGTCAGACTGAACTACACATCTTAGCTTTAGTGATGAAATATGCTAGTGATAAGGAATAGTTGTGTAATGAGTAATGAAGTGATTTTTTTGCAGATGATAATGAATACTGATGAATAATGATGAAGGATATGGTATTATGAATAATGAAGTTTTTCTTTACAGGTGATGATAATGGTGAAGTTATGATGATATGGATAATGAAGTTTTTTTTTTCTTTACAGATGAGGATAATGTTGAAGTAATGTATTTATGCTACGTAGTTATTTAAGTATTTGTTGCAGTTTGCTTTGACAGCAGGTGTTATATTGCATAGTAGGATGACGGAAAGTTTTGGAAAGGACAGCTATGGAACACATTTTATACACATTTCACTACTTGTTAATTCGAAGTTCACTACTTTTCAGCATAGTGTGCGTTTCTTCTTTCAGGTCAATAATCCGTTTTTGTATTTTTTCCAGGAGAAGTTTTTCATGACACTTACTAAACCTGTTACTTATTATACCTGTTCTAGTACTTGCATTTTTATATTTTTACCCATTTGTGTCTATCGTTTATAAATGTGATCACATGTACTGCCTTGTTACATAATCTTGCTACAGCTGACTCATGACGAATGACGTTACCTATCCTCATTTGCTGCAATAGGTCAAAAGCAAATAGTGTTATGTTTCAGCAATTAATTATCGATCCCAACGCAATGCATTGCTACCAAAAAAAAAAAAAAAAAATGTATTACCAGTCCCACATAATGTCACTAGTTTATGATAATTCTGAATAATACTGATCAACTCTGAATAGCATGTCACTTGAGTAATGACCTCTTAATGAGACTATATTCAAAATAATGCTTTGTCACTAGCTAATAACTGCCACTGTTTATTGTAATGATACTACTTATAATGCGTGTGATTATTAATGATTTGACTGTAATTAACTGATTTTTAATAATGACTTCGTAATAATCTGAATAATGCTGAATGATGATTCTATTCAATACTTGCTGACCACTGAGTGCCAATAATTAATGTCACTTGATGAATTGTTATTAATTATGCCATTAATTAGTTCTTGTTTTCTATGTTCATACTTTGTAATTTGAAATGAATGTGACTGTTTAATAATGCTTTGTAATTAGGAGAAGGCTAATAATTCTTACTATATTGGAATTTCAAATGATTAATTAACGATGCCATACTTTGTTATTGGAAATGAATGTGACTGTTTCATAATGCTTTGTAATTAGGAAAAGACTAATGATTCTTACTAGATTGGAATGACAATTAATTAACTATGCTACTGTTTAATTATGCTTTGTAATTAGGAGAAGACTAATGATTCTTACTATATTAGAATGACAAATGATTAATTAACGACAAATGATTAATTAATTAACTGTAATTAGACAAATGATTAATTAACGACAAATGATTAATTAACTGTAATTAGACAAATGATTAATTAACTGTAATTAGACAAATGATTAATTAACGACAAATGATTAATTAACTGTAATTAGGAAAAGGCTAATGATTATTGGAATGACAAATGATTAATTAACTGTAATTAGGAGAAGGTTAATGATTCTTAATTATACTCTGTAACTGAAAATAATGCATTTATTTCATAATGCTTTGTAACCAGGAAAAGAAGGCTACTGATTCTATGTAAAACAATTAATGAACATTTTTCTGTAATACTACATACTTGGTACAGAAATGTTCAATAACTGGGCTATGAATGCCACAAACTGCTAATTAAGTCTGTAATTGTCAATATTATGTGACTTGATGTCCTTCACCTCATAAGCTGACTACCCTAAATTACTGCAATGTCCATTTGTCCTGTTTATCCTAGTGATCATGGAGCACTATATTTGGTTTTTGCACTAATTCTACGTTGGTGTGCCTTGTAAGAGCGTGGTGTTGACACGACATGCTGTCCACCACCATGAGCGATGATGACATTATTATGGTCCCACTGTTTGGTGTACCTAATGTACTGCCAAAATGAAAACATGGAACATTACTACGACAGTTCAGTGTCTTGGCTACACTGATAAATTCTGATGGGAAAAGAACTTCAAGTTGTGTCACTTGGTGTTGTACTTCTGTGGAAAGATATGGACTTTCAGAGCAGCTGTGTGCAATCTAAAGTGCTACAACCATGATGCAATCCTTCCCTTTCCTATCCTGATTCTTGTCACATAAAGAAAAAATTTTTTGGTAACATCATTTATGTTCATAGGTTATACATTTTTCGATTCGCTGAACTCTAATGCGAGTACACTTATGTCACTTGTCAACATAATATTTTTTGCCAGTCTGTTCATTTGTTCTGAATATGCTAAAGAATTTTCAGTGCCTGTGCACTTTGTTATCTGTCAAATAATTTGTATATACTTTTCTGATTTGCTACTATGTTTTGTACTCACATTTTGTCTTTGTCTGATATATTTTGTACTTAGTGCGTGTGCACAACATTTACTTTATGTACTACATCTAATTATTCTTGCCAGTCTGTTTATTTGTTCTGCATATGCTAAAGAATTTTTTTTCAGTGCCTGTGCACTTTATTATCTGTCAAATAATTTGTATATACATTTTTCTGATTTGCTACTATGTTTTGTACTCACATTTTGTCTTTGTCTGATATATTTTGTACTTAGTGCGTGTGCACAACATTTAAATATTCTGTAAGTTGTAGGATTTTGTTAATTAAAGAAAAATTTTGCCGCGATTGGCAAGTCCAAATGACTCACCATCGCTGCCAAATTTTTGCCCCCCCAGTGGAGGGTTATGAAACACGTATGTAACATAGCAGCGATGGCGAGGCATTGTAGCATCTGTGACCAGAGAGTATGCGCTTGACCGCGCGAGTGTTGCGAGCGGTTCTCAGTCGGTCAGTCAGTCGTTGCGAGTCAGTCAGTTCAGTCGTTGCGAGTCTGTAGCTCTGTCTAGTTGAGAGCAGTACTCTGTCAGTAGTCGTCGCGTGCAGTACGCTAATTGTCGTCATGCAGAGCGGTCGGTTAGTAGTAGCAGCCCAGTGCGGTTGTGTGATGTAGGCGGTCGGCAACACTGGTCAAGATGGTGAATAAGGTATACCATTAATTAATATAATCATTAGATAATGTAAAATTTTATTTATTGTAATTATTCTCCAACAAGTCCCCCAATAATAATTTTTTATTTCAAAAGCATTTTCTCAGAAATTTAATTTTTTATTGAACTCAAGATTTCGTTGCACTTCCCAATTCATTCCACTCCTTTTGAAGAAAATTTTTAGTAAAATCACAAAAAAAGAATATTATTATTATTTGCAATGCAGTTCCTCCAAGCGGTGCACAACAACAAGAGCAGATATGTGACATCCATTTATTCTGAGGTAAGACTTTAATTCTGATTGTTTTACACAGGGCCAAAGACCGATATTTCGGTTTAATTGTATTTTCTTGTCACTGAACGGACTTTAAATTTTGTGAAGAATTTATATTTGAGTCAGATTGCGAATTTCACATTTTTGTTGGCATTGTCAGTACATTTCATTGTGGGCAGGTTACGCATAGACCCATCTCCATCAGCATTTCTAATTAGTATCGTCCTTTTCTTTAAAAATTTTGTGGGGAGGTTACACTCGGCTCCCATTTCTATTGAGTATTTTCTTTCTTATAAAATTACGGTGGGGAGGTTACAAAGGTTCAAATGGCTCTGAGCACTATGGGAACATCCGAGGTCATTAGTCTCCTAGAACTTAGAACTACTTAAACCTAACCAAGCTAAGGACATCACACACATCCATGCCCGAGACAGGATTCAAACCTGCGACCGTAGCGGTCGTGCGATTCCAGACTGAAGCGCCTAGAACCGCACGGCCACACCAATTTGAGTTGTGTGTAGTTCTTTCCCAGGGCAATTTTGACAAAAATTAACTGACAACAATATCTTACACCATGAAATATGCTATAAAGACATATAAGCTCCAATGGCGTAATTCTGAGCTCTTGTTAGAAGTGCCCTAACTGCCTTCGCCTCCCACCACTCACTCAAAAGAATTAGGGGAGGATGAACGGTTGGCAATAGGAAGGCGCATCCCGCGACCCTATGCCTGTGACAGATTAACGTACTGACCCCGAGATAAGGAAAAGGGAAGAAGAGCAGATAATTTAAATCTGAACACCATCTTAGCTGATATGTTACAGTTTGCAGTCGGAAACATACCAAAAAGCTGTGTTACATTTCAGCTCTTGTTTTTCTGCTAATATCGACGTATGAAGTTTTGCTAATCATTGCAAATAATTTTCGATAGCAGGTGTTCCAGACGTAGTGGCGCTCGACTTACTGATTAAAATTTCTATATAAATCGCTGGTGTGTTTTGTGACCAATTGCTAGCAATAATTGCTCGCGACATCGCCAGCAACATATCACTCATGTGTGGGCTGCTAGATGAACTCACTGCCAGCGAAGCTGTCAGATCACGGGACACACAACTTTGTAAATGATGGTCACTACTGTAAGTTACGTATCACCGAAATGAAACACAGCATTAAACAATGACGAGCATAGTTTTGGAATGATATTTCCGCCTTCTGACCGTACAAATGTCCTTATTTTATATTAATATCATGATTTTGGCCTGAAGTCATTATCAGGTTCAACAATGTTTGGTATAATTAGACATTGTTAAGTGATGTCATCGTCAAGATCTATTGAAATGGATGCCCCAGCGTGCACAAAGTGCAAAATCATATAAATCTGTGACAGACAGGTAGCAAACATGTTTTCCAGTCATTAAACATTCGAGCCACAGAATGAACGTCAGTACAGTAGTTACATGCGCAATGACTTTGATCTGAAAATATACTTAAGAAGATGTTGGTTGACATGGCCAAAGATAATAGCATAGGCTGTAAGTCCATGTTGCACAATCCATGTTCACAAGAATATCTTAGATACATAAAATCATTCATCTTTCGAAGAACTATGTTACCTGTGAACACATTTATAAATACATCTTTGGAGGAACAGTGTGATTTGTGACCACAAGGTGTAACCAATATGTTTATAGCACAAAAATATGACATCATGATGAAATAAATACCCACATTAAATACTGGTTTAAATGTCTATAAGGTACAATACATATGTAGTGGTGTGGACATGTTGGGAATGTGGATCTCACGGGAAGCGTGTAAAAGTCCCTGCAGCCGCGCTATTCATTTGTGTCCTCGGTGGCTCAGATGGATAGAGCGTCTGCCATGTAAGCAGGAGATCCTGCGTTCGAGTTCCGATCGGGGCACATATTTTCAGCTGTCCACATCGAGGTACATCGACAACACCTGTCGGCAGCTGAGGTTGTCAGTTAGTCATAATTTATTCCAGAAAAATGTTTAAGGTGCCATACATACCCATTGTACAGAAAATTGCGAAAGTTTGTAATTAAAATATTTTTCGTTGTAACCAATATCTTGCTGACCACTTTAGCGTCAAGTCTGTGGCCTGAATGCCGGCCTGAATGCCAAGGCTGACAGCCAAATCAGTCAACATATCAGCAGAGCGAATCCACACAGTCTCTACTGATTCACTCCTACTGAGATGAGAAGCCAAGATAATGTGCTAGTACTGCACTGGTGTTAAGGATGCGAATTACATTGGCACGATAAAGACGCCTCATTTAGAGATACACAAACATCGGAAAGCAATGAGTAAATTCTAGTGCTCGATTACACCCTCGGCTTTCACCACACAGTGATCATTCAGACGCACAGAACTGATTTTTTGTTGTCGACTCACATTGCCACGGTGGTCATGTGATCTCGTGATGGCGTAGGTTTGTTCGTAACACGTTCTATAAATTTTGAATGTCACCGTGTCGTTCCATAGACTCCCTCTGTATGTGCTGTGTATTTGGGACAGGCGTTTTGTAGACACCTTAACAATTTGCATAAGATACCTGGAACAAATTGTTCTCACAGCTTTGATGAGCAAAAGTAGAGCGCATCACGTCACAGTACCGTCACGTCAGCGTGTATTCACACTGTCTGTCACGTCATGTAACGTCAGTTCGCTTAGCCAATGTCAGAATACAGTATTGGAATTGAGGAACTACGATTATTAATGGCCAAGGCAAACCTCATAATGTATGTTCTTGATCAGTTTTGTTTATTGAAGTGCTAGGACGTGAAAAAACATTTCAAAACATCGAGATTTCAGTGCTGTGGGAAAGTGGACATCTGTTATTGTGAAACCTAAATATTTTTTCGCTTTCAGATACCTCACATTGCTTTTGTAAGAACATCAAGTGAAAAAACATGCAAGTGGCCATGGAACATTTAGAATATGCCACGTCACCAAAGCACAATAATGAAATAAATATTGAGAAGATACAAAAGAACAACATCCACTACTAAACCACGACTGAGCGCGGCAAAATAGGTTAACTTACGGCGTTCGCAGACTGTGATACTGTCGATACTTCTTTCACGGGAAACCTTGACCTGCCGTGACGTGACGTGACGGTCTGTTGACGACTTCTCTGAATGCCGCCATTTGAAATGCGTTGTGGAATGTTTTGACTTGACAAGACATGACTTGACACCCAAGGTGAACTGGTCTTAGAAAGAGTCATCCCGAGATCACGTGACAATTTCAGCTTAATGTTAACAACATGCACAGCACGTACTGCTCTCACCAGAGATTTTTCTACTCTATGGCTTTGACCGACGTCATGTCCGAGTCAGAGACGCTACTTAGAGGTGACATCTGAAGGCAATGAGGTTCACTCCTAAACCAAAGAATGTATCACAGAAAAGAAAGATAATATTAATGTGTTAATAGTAAACTGCAGGAGCGTCTATAGAAAGGTCCCAGAACTGCTCTCATTAATAAACGATCACAACGCCCATATAGTACTAGGGACAGAAAGTTGGCTGAAACCAGACGTAAACAGTAACGAAATCCTAAACTCAGATTGGAATGTATACCGCAGAGACAGGCTGAACAGTGAAGGGGGAGGCGTGTTTATAGCGGTAAGAAGTGCAATAGTATCGAAGGAAATTGACGGAGATCCGAAATGTGAAATGATTTGGGTGAAGGTCGCGGCTAAAGCAGGCTCAGACATGGTAATTGGATGTCTCTATAGGCCCCCTGGCTCAGCAGCTGTTGTGGCTGAGCACCTAAAGGATAATTTGGAAAATATTTCGAGTAGATTTCCCCACCATGTTATAGTTCTGGGTGGAGATTTTAATTTGCCGGATATAGACTGGGAGACTCAGACGTTCATAACGGGTGGCAGGGACAAAGAATCCAGTGAAATTTTTTTAAGTGCTTTATCTGAAAACTACCTTGAGCAGTTAAACAGAGAACTGACTCGTGGCGATAACATATTAGACCTTCTGGTGACAAACAGACCCGAACTATTTGAAAAAGTTAACGCAGAACAGGGAATCAGCGATCATAAAGCGGTTACGGCATCGATGATTTCAGCCGTAAATAGGAATATTAAAAAGGGTAGGAAGATTTTTCTGTTTAGAAAAAGTGACAAAAAGCAGATTTCAGAGTACCTGTTAGCTCAACAAAAAGTTTTGTCTCAAGTACTGATAGTGTTGAGGATCAGTGGACAAAGTTCAAAACCATCGTACAATATGCGTTAGATGAGTATGTGCCAAGCAAGATCGTAAGAGATGGAAAAGAGCCACCGTGGTACAACAACGAGTCAGAAAACTGCTGCGGAAGCAAAGGGAACTTCACAGCAAACATAAACATAGCCAAAGCCTTGCAGACAAACAAAAATTACGCGAAGCGAAATGTAGTGTGAAGAGAGCTATGCGAGAGGCGTTTAATGAATTCGAAAGTAAAGTTCTATGTACTGACTTGGCAGAAAATCCTAAGAAATTTTGGTCTTATGTCAAAGCGGTAGGTGGATCAAAACAAAATGTCCAGACACTCTGTGACCAAAATGGTACTGAAACAGAGGATGACAGACTAAAGGCCGAAATACTAAATGTCTTTTTCCAAAGTTGTTTCACAGAGGAAGATTGCACTGTAGTTCCTTCTCTAGATTGTCACACAGATGACAAAATGGTAGATATCGAAATAGACGACAGAGGGATAGAGAAACAATTAAAATCGCTCAAAAGAGGAAAGGCCTCTGGACCTGATGGGATACCAGTTCAATTTTACACAGAGTACGCGAAGGAACTTGCCCACCTTCTTGCAGCGGTGTACCGTAGATCTCTAGAAGAGCGTAGCGTTCCAAAGGATTGGAAAAGGGCACAGGTCATCCCCGTTTTCAAGAAGGGACGTCGAACAGATGTGCAGAACTATAGACCTATGTCTCTAACGTCGATCAGTTGTAGAATTTTGGAACACGTATTGTGTTCGAGTATAATGACTTTTCTGGAGACTAGAAATCTACTCTGTAGGAATCAGCATGGGTTTCGAAAAAGACGGTCATGTGAAACCCAGCTCGCGCTATTCGTCCACGAGACTCAGAGGGCCATAGACACGGGTTCACAGGTAGATGCCGTGTTTCTTGACTTCCGCAAGGCGTACGATACAGTTCCCCACAGTCGTTTATTGAACAAAGTAAGAGCATATGGACTATCAGACCAATTGTGTGATTGGATTGAGGAGTTCCTAGATAACAGGACGCAGCATGTTTTTCTCAATGGAGAGAAGTCTTCCGAAGTAAGAGTAATTTCAGGTGTGCCGCAGGGGAGTGTCATAGGACCGTTGCTATTCACAATATACATAAATGACCTGGTGGATGACATCGGAAGTTCACTGAGGCTTTTTGCAGATGATGCTGTGGTGTATCGAGAGGTTGTAACAATGGAAAATTGTACTGAAATGCAGGAGGATCTGCAGCGAATTGACGCATGGTGCAGGGAATGGCAACTGAATCTCAATGTAGACAAGTGTAATGTGCTGCGAATACACAGAAAGATAGATCCTTTATCATTTAGCTACAAAATAGCAGGTCAGCAACTGGAAGCAGTTAATACCATAAATTATCTGGAAGTACGCATTAGGAGTGATTTAAAATGGAATGATCATATAATGTTGATTGTCGGTAAAGCAGATGCCAGACTGAGATTCATTGGAAGAATCCTAAGGAAATGCAATCCGAAAACAAAGGAAGTAGGTTACAGTACGCTTGTTCACCCACTGCTTGAATACTGCTCAGCAGTGTGGGATCCGTACCAGATAGGGTTGATACAAGACATAGAGAAGATCCAACGGAGAGCAGCGCGCTTCGTTACAGGATCATTTAGTAATCGCGAAAGCGTTACGGAGATGATAAACTCCAGTGGAAGACTCTGCAGGAGAGACGCTCAGTAGCTCGGTACGGGCTTTTGTCAAAGTTTCGAGAACATACCTTCACCGAAGTGTCAAGCAGTATATTGCTCCCTCCTACGTATATCTCGCGAAGAGACCATGAGGATAAAATCAGAGAGATTAGAGCCCACACAGAGGCATACCGACAATCCTTCTTTCCACGAACAATACGAGACTGGAATAGAAGGGAGAACCGATAGAGGTACTGAAGGTACCCTCCGCCACACACCGTCAGGTGGCTTGCGGAGTATGGATGTAGATGTAGATGTAGATACATACAATAAAATTCCATTGCACCTCACGTGATTAATTACACAGCTACAAACTGTATCGCAAATAAATTGAGGTAATAAAAAGGAAAGTAACAACATAAAAAAGCATATATGCGTCAAAAAAATTGCCATTACAGTTTACGCGAGCAAGTCAAAGAACCATAGGCGGCATTTAAAGCCCACTACAATACCACTCGCAGTAAACTCGTATCTACATCTACATGGATACTTTGCAAATCACTCTTAAGTGCGAGGCAAAGGGTTCATCGAATCACCTTCACAATAAACCTCTATTATCCCAATCTCAAACAGCTTGCAGAAAAAACAAACACCTATATCTTTCCGGGCTAGCCTTTATTTCCTTATTTTATTATGATGATAGTTCCTCCCTATGGAGGTCGGAGTCAGCAAAATGTTTTCGCATTCGGAGGAGAAAGTTCGTGATTGAAATTTCGTGATGAACACGTCTTTGTTTTATTTATGTCCGCCGCAAAACCCTGTATCACGTCAGTGACGCTGTCTCCCCTACTTCTCGATAATACAAAATGTGCTGCTCTTCTTTGAACATTCTCGATGTAGTCCGTTGATTCTACCTGGTAATGGTCCCACACTGCACAGCAGTATTCTAGAAGATGACGGACAACCGTAGTGTAGGCAGTCTCTCTAGCAGATCTGTTGCATCTTCAGCCTATAAAACGCAGTCTTTGGTTTGCATTCCCCACAACATTTCCTATGTGTTCTTTCCAATTTATGTTGTCCTTAATTGTGATTTCTGGTGTTTAGTTGAATTTACAGCCATTAGATTTGACGGATTTATCGTCTAACCGAAGTATAACCGATTCTGTTTAGCACTCATGTGGATTATCTAACACTTTTCATTATTTAGGACAAATTGCCAATTTTCGCACCATACAGATATCTTTTCTAACTAGCTTTGAAATTTGTTTTGATCTTCTGATGACTGTACTAGACGGTAAGTGACAGCATCATCTGCAAATAACTTCAGACGGTTCCTCAATTGTCTCCGAAATCGTTTATATAGATAAGAAACAGCATTACCTTGGGAAACGCTGAAACTTACTTCTGTTTCACTCGATGTCTTCTCCAATTATTACGAATTGTGAAATCTGTGACAGGAAATGACGAATCCAGTCACAGTCCAGCCTGTAACGACATTCCATAAGCATGCACTTTGACTACAGGTTGCTTGTGAGTTACAGTGTCAAATGCCTTCTGGAAATCTAGAAAGACAAAACCAACTGGAAATCCATTGTCGACAGCACTCAGTACCTCGTGTGAATAAAGAGCTAGTTGTGTTTAGCAAGAACGGTGTTATCTAAATCCGTGTTAAGTGTTTGTCAACAGACTTCTCTTCGAGATAATTCATAATGTTCGAACACAATATATGTTCCAAAATCCTGCTGCAAATTGACGTTAGTATTGTGGCCCTGCAATTTCATGGAATACTGCTACTGCATTTCTTGAGTACTGGTGTGACCTGTGCAAGTTTCCAGTCTTTGAGTTACGGATTTATTGTCAGGGTGTCACAATATTCAGTTTCGCTACGACAATCCTGTGTCCACTAATCTCAGTATATGTCTTGGTGCTCGTTATTGTCTCAGGATTATTTGCTGCTAAGAGATCAAGTGTGTTTCCACAACTGTTTACTTTACTAGTGGGCTCATGAACTTACTGTTCGAAATAATCTTGAGAGAATGAGTTCAGCACAATTTCGGACGATGTTCTATCTGTACCTCCGCATTTAAACATGTATTTTCGCCAACATATCGAGAGTAAACTGAAATCACAACCAACAACAATTTTGTGAGTCTGGTACGTGTTTGCAATTAGACTCAAGTTTTCTTTGAACCTTTCAACAGTTGTATCATCTGAGTTGGAAGGTCGGTAAAAGGATCCAATTACTATATTGTTCCGCTTGCCAAGAGTGAGCTAAACTCATACTGACTTACAGGAACTATCTACTTCAATTCCGCTAAAAGATTAACTATCGGTACTTCTAACACAAACAAACACGCCATCGCCAACTATGTTTAGTCTATCCTCTTTTTCCCTCCGACCACCGTTAGGTCCTTTGCAAAAATTTCGGCTGGACTTAACTCCGGCTTTAGCCAGCTTTCAGTGCCTATAACGATTTGAGCATTTGTACTTTCTAGTAACGTCTGGGGCTCCGGTACTTCCACAACACAGATAGGACAATTTACAACTGTTATACCGATGGTTCCTGGATCTATGTTCTTCTTGCGTTCGACCTGCACCCTTTGAGGCTGAAGCCCTTTCTGTGTTTCTCTGAGACCCTCTAACCTAAAAAGCCGCCCAGTCCAAGCTACACAGCCGCTGCTATCCGCGTAACCGCCTCCTGCGTGTAGTGGCTCCTGACGTACTTTGCGGAATATCATCGAATAGCGGTAATACTTAAAAACAATTCTTAATAATAATAATTATTGATTCTAAGTGGATATCGCTGGAAAATGGGGGTTTCGGGAGGGGAAAATTTAAAATCAAACACAACAATGGTAAAATGACGTAATTACGAACATATGGGAAACGTATACGTACAGACTTTCGACAGAACAACGCAAGCAATTCTAAAAAGTTTTCAAAGTAGAAATAACAGGGTACAAGCAGTTGTACTTCAAATATTCAAAAGGCAAACTGACTACCAACAACAACACAACTCGGTATTACTAGCAAATTGCTTCAAAAACCTTTTAAACTGCGAGAAACTCACACAACGACTAATTTTCAGACAGCCTCAAAAGGAAAACCCACCTTCAAAGTGACTGTACCGCATTACACTGGACAATACACTGGCCAGACGAAAAACAACAGGGTCCAGAACAAGATGGGATAATGGCTGAGATGTGAAAACAAGGAGGGAGCGGGCAGCTGAAACCTTTTACGAGGTTATGAAATGTTGCTGGGAGGAGTATCGGACGACTGGAAGCAAGCCACAATCCATCCGCCACGTAAGAAGGGAGACAGGACGGGCACCACCATTTACCCAGCTCCCTGCTGAGACCTCTACTGAGTAAGACAGAACACCAAGCAGGAGAGACAACTGGCAAGTGCCAAGCGGGGTTGAAAACAATCTAACTTGAAAACAATCATCAGGATCAGAACAATGAAGAACCTCAACACAGTCGTTACATTCACAGATTTCAAAAAAAACTTGCAGTTCTGTAAACAGAGCAGAGTTTCCTTAACACTGGAAGAAGCAGGTGCTGACCAAATCAGCAGACAGTCAGTCAAACAGACACTTACAGACACAACTTCGAAAGTTAAAATCCTAAGGAAATTTCTGAAGCCTTCAGAACTGACACAGGAGTCCGGCAGGGCGACGGCGTCTCACAGATACTCTTCAGTATGATCTCAGAACAAGGTCACGAGAGAGATGAATAAATAACTACAAGAGAAAAACATCGACCGAATCCATCTAGTAGAAAGAGCGAGAACTGACGTGGAATATCTTGTTTTTTTTCTGACTATATTGCTATGATTTCTAAGGATAAAACAGATACAAAGATAATGATAGAAACACTGTACAAAATTTCATCTACAACCTGACGACAAATATCGGAAACGAAAACAGAATGCATTGAACATAAACACAATTGAAAAAAATATATACCAGCACAAGATGAAAACGTCCAAAGAGTTGATATGTTTAAGTATTGAAGAGAATGGATACAATCAAATGGGTTAGACAATACTACAAGCAAAGAAAGATCAAGGAAAATGGAATTAGCAAACAAAATGCCCGAAAAGTTATATAATAAGAAATAAGTATCATTCCAGGCAAAAATTTAACGCTACGCAACAGTAATTAAACCGGATGCAGTATAGACATTTGAATGCCCAACACCGAGTACAAGAGGTGAATAAGCAGAACTGGAAAAGCAGAAAAGCTTCAGGGCCACAAAAGAACAAAGGTAATAGCTTGACGAAGAGGAGAAAAGAAAAGCTACAGAGAAACATAGGGACAATCGCAGACAAAATAAGAAAGAGGAGATGAAAGTTTTACGGCCATATTTATAAAATGAATCACAACAGGCTAACGGAGAAAATCTTTAATTTCATTTCGAAATTAAGAAACACCACGAGATGGCTGGAAGACACAAGAAAGGGTCTGAGAAAACTAAAGCTCACAGAAGACACCAGACAGGACAGGGAAAATTTCAGGCTAGTGATCAACACTGCAAAATTTCTTATCCGACAACAGATTTCACAACGTAGGAGGTTGATGTCAAATGAACAGAGCCAGGCCGTCAGACAATGCATATAGAGATTCTGGGAAGGATACAAACACTGTACCAGTGTCTTAGGTTCCAAGCTGTCTATAGCTGACCGAATTCAGTAATAAAAAACTTGAGAAACTGAAGCTGGACGTAAATAGGAAATAAGGAGGAATCAACACAGAATTCCTAAAAGTAGCACTGAAGAGGTAAGGAAAATTCACGAGAAAATGCCAAATGTTGGAACCGGTCACGACAATTGAGCAACATATTTCAGATCAAGATATCTTGTCCACGTTTCACTATCTTCAGCGTTTCTGCACTAAGGGAGTGCAGTTCTTTGCTACAGGATTTCTATTCTTGATGTCGCATTCTGTACTACTGCGTCAAAAAAGAAATTCTGGAATCGACAACTAAACTTGACGTAGATATCTCAAGTACAAAGACAAGTAATAAAAAATCCTAAAAAGTAATAACAATACAAACTTAATGAAATGTCAGGGAAAGTAACGAACCGTGCAATAGAGACCTACAATTTACCTATATAGGCATAGCCGTCCTCTTAGGTTCCTGCGTAACCACACCCTCACAAATCGTGCCGTTTGTGGTGAAATACTGACAAATATTCGTGAGAATCAAGATTATAAATATGACTGCTAACCGTTCCCGTCGCAGCAGTTAAGCTGTTCTTTAGATTCCTGCCTGACCTCCCCTTCGGAAATCATATCTTATTGGGAAAGAAGTAGCCAAATATTTGACGAGAACCAAGATTACAAACACGATTGCTGCTTGATTTACTGACAGCAGTTTAAGCTGTGCGCTTAGGTTTCTCCCTAACCACGCTATCGGAAATTGCGACATATTTGCAATAAACGGCACAGTTAACGTCAGGCACTAAGAGAACCAAAAAAAAAATGTTCAAATGTGTGTGAAATCCTAAGGGCCCAAACTGCTGAGGTCATCTGTCCCTACACTTAGACACTGCTTAAACTAACTTATGCTAAGAACAACACACACACCCATGGTAGAGGGAGCACTCGCCATTAGTGACATGGCGCCTCTAACCGCGCGGCCTAAGACAACCAGAGATAGGATTTAATGACGGGGCACTTTCATCTTTCGCATCGTAGACCAATGATGCCACACACGACGTCGCTGGTCAAAGCTGACGGGTGGAACAGGACACTAGAACTGAACCTAAATAGTACTTAGTGCTGGAATTGATCTATAATCTTGTAGAAATTCTTGTAGAAATAAATTGCCTCTTACCATTGATCCATGGAGGACGTACGTTTCAAGAAACCACGACAGTGTACTAACCTTGTCGAGAATTACCCAAACAAGCGACTGAACATGGCACTTGGCGTGGCAGCTTTGTAGGAGCATTTGTAATTTGCAGACGCCCGATCTTCCTGTAATTAAAAGATTCATAAAATTAATGTTCCTCCTACACAGACTGTGTTAGACAGTTTCGTATGAATAATCCGTTCGACTGGTTTGTAAATTATTCTAAATATAGCTGCTGTGTTGATCTCTGTATTTATCAAACATGCGCGAGTCGAGAATTAATGTTACACATGCACAGAAATGTGCAATCGTTTCGGTGCCTGTGCTTTGCCAGAGACCAGGGGCCCTATCCTGTATCGTTCATACCGATCGGTGTAGTAGGTTACTCTCGGTAGTGACGTCATTTTCGATTCTTTATCGAAATATCCTATTCAGTAAACTTCTGGGACTTATTACCGAACGGTCCTCCCACCGATTATGCGACAATTGTACAGAGAGGTTTTGGATTTCTGTCTGGTCCTGTCGATCGGTGAGCTGTGGTTTATCCACACCTATAATATGTTACTTTAAACATATTTAGCGGTTTTAGTTTGGATTTAGTGATTGTGTTACTAAATGATCACCAGAGGACGCATCCAGTTAAAAGTGAGTTCATAATAGACTATTTTCATTTCTTAGAAATATGGTTAGGATAGTTTGTTACTGTGAATGATTACATTAAAAAAAACCGTTTTCGGTCAATATTCTCTCAAAATATGTGTTATTTTTATGCATATAACAGTTTAAAGATAATTAAATTTCAAGACATTCACTCTGCTTACGCATATTACATTACTGAACTGATGTTACTAGTGCCTTTGTCTACTCTTTCCCACAAATGGGTTAGTTAGTAATTATCGAAACGTGTTTACAACTTTCAAGTAACAATGGAATGCAAATATGTGTAACCCGCTATCAGAAACCTTCCAAACTATCACGCATTTATGATTACGCAGCACCGTTTGGCAACGAAGTCAGCCTACGTTCCTCTACATAATATTACAAGATTTGGTCTCTGTGCGGCCGTTGTTCTTGTGGTCAAGTGGTTAGCGCGCGAGATGGCGATACGAAAGGACACGGGTTCGCGCATCGGTGGATGGAATAACTTTTTTTTTCCTCTACATCTATATGCAACACGTTGTGAGACAATGTTACTCGTGTAAGATAAGATTTTTCTGCAATATTCGTTATTACTTACCTGTAAGAGCGCACTTCCTCAGTAATGATTTCGTGATTTCTGTGTGTTTAAAACACGAAATATGAAATTACTGTGAGTGAAACAATCGACAGTGACCTTTATATTTCTTCTTGTCAGAAATAATTCACCATTTCTTCCGAATATGTAGCGATTTCCGAGTATGCGGTTTGACAGGAATCTAAGAGCACAACTTAAATTACTTGGAATGTAACTAGCAAAGTCATCTTCATAATCTTGCTTGTCACAAGTATTTATCTGCGAGAGAATCCACAACCACAGTAGACAGAGATGAAAGATCTCTTCCGAAATATTTTTGACTGTTGCAGCATATACGAAACATTTTCATTCATGAGATGCATGTTATAAACTTCGACAAACTGTAGGAGCTCTCGAAAATGCGTTTTCTTTTTTTTTCAGTTTTGTTTTTAAGACCCAAATCGTTGACGCATCACATAGGTAGGTGGGCTACTTAATCATTTGGATCTCTAGAGCGTGTTATAACCACATTCTGTTTATCTTCTTATTCTTTGGAACTTTCAGAATCAATTTTTCGGGTGTTTTTATAGATGTATTAGGACAATGTGGTATTAGACACTATTCCTAACTCACATTCCGAAACGTAAAATCCAAAACACGATGTCAGTGTGAATTAGAATACGATGACATAATGCGGCATTTACGACAATCTGCAGAATACAGTCAAATACCCTATCGTTATTATGCATGCATGGAAACATGCGGTCAGGGAAACTGTAAAAATTTCTATGCATTTAAGCTGAGAATCATGGAAATGAATATACTGCGTCTGATACTGTTAGGGAGGAGCCAAGGGCGATGAAGGCGGGCACGTCAGCTCGATGGAATGCGGCGTCATGCGTTATGGCAAAAGTAAACGCGATTTTGAGGAGCAAGTCTCTAGGGTAATGCAACAGGACGGTACGTCAAACTAATGTCTGACACCTTAATGGCTCACTATGGAACTTAACATCTGTGGTCATCAGTCCACTAGAACTTAAAACTACTTAAACCTAACTAACCTAAGGACAGCACACACATCCATGTCCGAGGCAGGATTCGAACCTGCGTCCATAGCGGTCACGCGGTTCCAGACTGATGCGCCTAGAACCGCACGGCCACACCGGCCGGTGACACCTTAACATCAGGTAAAATTTGTACGAATAGTACCCAGATGTGAAGCCGCTAAGTAATGTCTAGCGTAGTCAACAATACTACAAATGAATCTGCTCAATTCTTATACAGGCACTCACGTCAGTACAGAAGGAATGAGTCATGAAAATACTTCAGGCCACACTTGAAAGGGTGTGGATTGCTGCCGATATTTGTTAATTCTCGTGGTAATTTAATGTAAATGGAGAATACTGCATGTCCGAGTCAAGGAGGTGCGATCGAAATGCTGGGTTGATTTCTCCCTAGTATTAACTGAGTGAAGGCTGCTAATTATCGGAGAAAACCACGCATTGTTAACAACAAACGAAGTTGAAATATACATTTAGAGGCCCGCGCCAGAGCTCCCAGACTCCTGAACAGGGGTCGACCACAGTTTCGTGAACTTTCACCACATTTTGCTGTATCTGCCGTTTTCTGAGCCAAGAAGAGTCTTTGAGAATGAGAAAAGCAACAGCAGAATATAACATCGCAAATCATAAGCTAATCAGCACAAGCAAAGCAGACTAATTCTCGTGTTGGGCTATCACTTATTTCAGATACTCTTCCAGTGATACATACAGCGCTGTTAAGTTTTTGAACAAAATACTGAACTTGCGCTGTCTATGTCAGCTTACCACCTACCAGAACAACGAATTTTGATTGTTCGGACTGACTAATTATATGCCTATTATCTCTGATTGAAACGTCAGTTGTAGTTCAGTTGTTCGCCAGAAACTGTAAAAATATTTTGATTTAGCATCAATTCCTTTTCTACAACACACGAACTTAAACGCCTTCAACTCCTCTGTTTGACACAGTGCTTATGTTCCACTTAGTATGCTTCACTACCAAAAAAATCAAGTCAGAAAACAGATACATCTTACAATTTGCTTTGATACTCCGCAAGCCACCTGATGGTGTGTGGCAGAGGATACTTATTGCACCACTGACTGATTCCTCTCTTCTTGTTTTCTCGGCAAATATACGTTTTCGGACAACATATATGGTGATGAAAAATGCTAAGTTTACAATTGTAAGTAGGCTGTTTAAGTTTTTATATTGGTAACGCCACGTAGCGCTCTGCATGAAAATCGCTGGCTGTGCTGTGTGCAGTCTGTGGCTAGTTTGCATTGTTGTCTGCCATTGTAGTGTTGGGCAGCTGGATGTGAACAGCGCGTAGCGTTGCGCAGTTGGAGGTGAGCCGCCAGCAGTGGTGAATTTGGGGAGAGAAATGGCGGAGTTCTGAAATTTGTTAGACTGGATGTCATGAACTGCTATGTATATTATGACTTTTGATGACTATTAAGGTAAATACATTGTTTGTTCTCTATTAAAATCTTTCATTTGCTAACTATGCCTATCAGTAGTTAGTGCCTTCAGTAGTTTGAATCTTTTATTTAGCTGGCAGCAGTGGCGCTTGCTGTATTGCAGTAGTTCGAGTAACCAAGATTTTTGTGAGGTAAGTGATTTGTGAAACGTATAGGTTAATGTTAGTCAGGACCATTCTTTTGTAGGGATTTTTGAAAGTCAGATTGTGTTGCGCCAAACAATATTGTGTGTCAGTAATTTTACTAAAGGGGCGTTTCATATGTCGACCCTTAGTCGACGATACCTCACTGGAATCTTCTGATATTTTCTTGTAGTTTGTGTAATTAGTGTAGCTTTTGTTTATTGCTAGCGCGTAATTGTAGAGAGAATTTCCTTTGTAGTTGTAGTTTTTCATTCTTGTACAGTAAAACAGTTGTGGCATGCATGTAGATTTGCACTAAGTATTTCGCAGCTGCGCTTGCAATTAATGAGATATCATTTTCAATGCTATGTTAATGTTTTTTCTTATTTTGCTCTTCAAATTGTGCTTTCTGAGTTGTCATGTGAAATATTGTGACAATAATGGCGTGTGAAAAACGTAATACTAGGCTCCAAAGTAAACTGAGAAATGACAGTGAAGACGAAAGCAGTGTGATAGCGCCACCATGTAATGAATTAACTAATGTTCAAAGTAGTAATTTGGTAACTGTGCATAGGGAAATGGAGCAGGCAGTAGACAATGGTGTAGACAGTGAAACAATTAGCGAACAGGAAGCATTATCGATCGATCGGTCGGCAAGAGCCCGCCTCAGGAATCGGGAATGATAGGACACAATTTTGCAAATACTGCAGATTCAGGTTTTGGGTCCTCACCGTTTTCTCAAATAAGTCAAGACATATTTTCTGCTTGTCAAAATGTGAATGTTGCCGGTGCAACTTCACTGCCGAAAAGCACTGAGGAACATGTTTCAGACACCAGTGCATTGTTATTACAGTTAATGAAACAAATGGGACAAAGGCTACAAAAGTTAGACACAATGGAACAAAATCTTCAAAAGTTAGACACAAAGCTTGAACAAAATCAGAAACAAATGGGACAAAATCTTCATAAGTTAGACACAATGGAACAAAATCTTCAAAAGTTAGACACAATGGAACAACACCAGAGACAAACACAGCAACATTTAGATGCAATGGAACAAAATCTTCAAAAGTTAGACAACACACTTAAACAAACACGTGAAGATTTAACTACTGATCGAATCGAAATGTCAAAAAGTCTGTAATGACGTAAAAACACAAATTTGTGAGCATTTCCAACCTATTTTTTCGGGTCATGAAAATGCATTACAGAATCACGAAGCAGCCATAAAGGAACTACACCTTGCAAGCTAAAATTGACTCAGTTGCATCTACCGATTCGGTTACGCAACTTGCAAAAACTCAGGAAAACTTAGACACAGTAGATACTCTGAAAATTGGTTCAGAAAGACACATGGAGGAAATTAGTTCATTATCAGAGAAAGTAGTTGAACTTTTGGATCAGCTAAATAATTTATCTTCGAAGGTAGATGGTAATCTGAATGACACAAAACCGGTAGTCTTTAATGACACAGAAGAGTGCGAACAAATTAGGAAACTGAAACAAAATCTAAATCAAATTAATACGCAACACCAAAGAGAAATCCGGGAAGAACAAGATCAGTTGACACAGAAGCCACTCGCGCTCCAATATGGGAAGAGGGACATAGAAATACGGAACAGCCACAAAATAACAACTCAGGGCACTTCGGAAATTATGAAAGAAATTGGAAAGGTACACCGAATTTTGAGATGGAACCGCCGAAACTACGACGTAACAATGACCGACATGCGACTCGCCGACACGATGATTTTGACTATAAGCTGTTCATTACTACACGTAAATTCAAAACATTTAAGAATTCTGGCAATGACATTCATCCACAAGCATGGCTCCATCAATTCTCTCACTGTTTTCCTCCCAACTGGTCATTAGAGCACAGATTAGAATTCATGTGTGGCTATTTAGAGAAAGAATCAGCTGTAAGAATGCGATCGGTCATTCACGATTGCCACAGTGAAGGAGAATTTTATCATGCCTTCCTCTCAGCATATTGGTCTCAAGCTACACAAGACCGAATAAAACATAGCATCATAATGATGAAACATTTCGTACAATTGGAATTTTCTAGTCTTGTCAAATATTTCGAAGACATGTTGCACAAGATTCAGGACCTGTCAAACCCATACAGCCCCTCAGAACTCATCTGCATTTGCTTAATCAAGTTACCTGAACATTTGCGACATATTATTTTGGCAGGACGTTGCAAAGACGACACTGAAGCTTTTCAGGGACTGTTACAAGAATTGGAAATTGACACTGACAATCGCGGAATGCGAAAACAGGAGCACAACAATTACAGGTCACATCCGTCACAATTCCACGATGACAGAAATAATAACTGGACATGACAAAGCTATTACTACAACGTAAATCGTGACCAAAACAGACACCACCCGTATGACAACCACTGCCAGGGTAATAGTTACAGAGAAAGATCGCATTTCAGTAGTAATGAATATGACAGAGACAATCATAGAAACAAACAATATGGCAACCAGAACTATTATTATCACGCGAGACAGAATAACTTCAGACGCAACGGTCCACCGTGCAGTGATAATTCAGGGAGAAATTCTCCACCACTTAACCGACAAGAAAGAAACTACAGGAACTACCTACATGACGACAGACGATATAATCATAACGACAGGCCTGAATTTCATCAGAACTGGCTAGATTCAAACAAGGCAGCGCCCTCTCAAAAAGGTGAATTTGTAAAAGTTAGGTCTCTTAATCCCAATAACGCAGCGTGCCAACAAAGAGACAGACAATGACTCGCACCGCAGGCAGACACGTGCGCCGGCTGGCTCAGAGAAAAATTCCAGTATTCCTTATCGACATATACAACATGATAATTGCATTGAAGATGAAACTCTGCGCACTAGAAAGGGTAAAAGATTGCACCACATTTCACATGTAAACCGTTTATTGAAAGATAATCTGCTTTCTAACTTTGTCTTTGACATATATACGCAAAGCATTTCACTTTCGTTTATGATGAGGTAAGAACATTGACTTCAGCAGAACTTTGCTTACAGAGGACGATAACTACGACACTTCCACAGAATTATCTTACAGCAAAACGCACATTTGGCGCTACAGGACACGCATTAGAGTGATTAATATTGTACTTAAACCATTAATTTTTTAGATTTTTGAATTACAAACAATGTTTTCCGTGATACATTTCATCCAGTTGTTGTTATCTGTAACACCTGAGGGTACAATTACGTTAATTTTCAGGGGGTACAGGCCTACTTTGTGTACCATGTGTTGGGCAAGCACAAGGAGCCCTAGTTAATATGGTATTTGCTTATACAACTTCACACATCGGCACCATATTCCTCTAACACACAAATTACAAAGCTATCTCATCATTTAACTGCAGTGGTACAACGCAATCTAATACTGCTCTCCCAGGAAAGACATAACGCACAAACACTTAGAAGAGTTGCTCCTCTTGTACATAAGGCGTCATTGTCCGTTTTTTATTCATTCCCGGTGCAATTTCTGTGTTTCATCATCAATGTGAAGGTCCAAGGGATACAGTAAACCTGTAGTGGTGCATCGGAATCTAATACAGTTGTCCCAAGAAAGGCTCAAAGCACAAATACTTAGAAGAGTTACTCCTCTTGTAAATAAGTCGGCATTGTGCATTTTGTATTCAATGCCGATGCAATTTCTGTGTTTCATCGTCAATGTAAAGGTCCAAGGGACACAGTAAATCTGCAGTGGTGCACCGGAATCTAATACTGCTCTCCCAGGACAGGCTCAAAGTACAAACTCTTAGAAGAGTTACTCTTCTTGTATATAAGTAGTCATTGTCCGTTTTTTATTCAATCCCGGTGCAATTTCTGTGTTTCATCATCAATGTGAAAGTCCAAGGGATACAGTAAACCAGCAGTGGAGCATCGGAATCGAAAACTGCTGTCCCAGTAAAGGCTCAAAGCACAAAATCTTAGTAGAGTTACTCCTATTGTATACAAGTAAGCATTGTGCCTTTTGGGTTCAGTCCCGATGCAATTTCTGTGTTTCATTGTTAATTTGAAGGTCCAAGGGATACAGAAAAAATGCAGTGGTGCATTGGAATCTAATACTGCTCTCCCAGGAAAGGCTGATAGCACAAACACTTAGAAGAGTTACTCCTCTTGTATATAAGACAGCATTGTGCCTTTTGTATTCAATCCCGATGCAATTTCTGTGTTTCATCGCAATGGGAAGGTCCAAGGGATACAGTAAACCTGCAGTGGTGCATCGGAATCTAATACTGCTCACCCAGGAAAGGCTAAAAGCACAAACTCTTAGAAGAGTTACTCCGCTTGTAAATAAGTCGACATTGTGCCTTTTATATTCAAAATCGATGCAATTTCTGTGATTCATCGTCAATGTGCTGGTATAAGGGATACAGTAAACCTGCATTGGTGCACCGGAATCTAATACTGCTCTCCCAGGTAAGGCTAAAAGCATAAACTCTTAGAAGAGTTACTACTCTTGTAAATAAGTCGGCATTGAGCCTTTTGTTTTCAATCCCGATGCAATATCTGTGTTTCATCGTCAATGTGAAGGTGCAAGGGGTACAGTAAACCTGCAGTGGTGCATCGGAATCAAATACTGCTCTCCCAGGAAAGGCTCAAAGGACAAACCCTTTGAAGACTCACTGCTCTTGTATATAAGTCGGCATTTTGCCTTTTGAAATCAATCCCGATGCAATTTCTGTGTTTCATCGTCAATGTGCAGGTCCAAGGGATACAGTAAACTTGCAATGGTGCACCGGAATCTAATACTGCCGTCCCAGGACTGGCTCAAACCACAAACTCAGAGAACAGTTACTCCTCTTGTATATAAGACAGCATTATGCTTTTGTAGTCCATCCCGATGCAATTTCTGTGTTTCAACGCAATGGGAATGTCCAAGGGATACAGTAAACCCGCAGTGGTGCATCGGAATCTAATACTGCTCTCCCAGGAAAGGCTAAAAGTAGAAACTCTTAGAAGAGTTACTCCTCTTGTAAATAAGTCGGCATTGAGCCTCTTGTATTCAATCCCGACGCAATATCTGTGTTTCATCGTCAATGTGAAGGTCCAAGGGATACAGTAAACCTGCACTGGTGCACCGGAATGTAATACTGCTCTCCCAGGTAAGGCTAAAAGCACGAACTATTAGAAGAGTTACTCCTCTTGAATATAAGTCGACATTGTGCTGTTTGTATTCAATCCATATGCTATTTCTGTAATTCACCGTCAATGTGATGGTCAAAGGGACACAGTAAATCTGCAGTGGTGCATCGGAATCTAATACTGCTGTCCCAGGTAAGGCTCGAAGTACAAACTCATACAAGAGTTACTTCTCTTATAAATAAGTCGGCATTGTCCGTTTTTTATTCAATCCCGGTGCAATTTCTGTGTTTCATCATGAATGTAAAGGTCCAAGGGATACAGTAAACCTGCAGTGGTGCATCAGAATCTAAAACTGCAGTCCCAGGAAAGGCTCAAAGCACAAAATCTTAGAAGAGTTACTCCTCTTGTAAATAAGTTGGCATTGAGCTTTTTGTTTTCAATCACGATGTAATATCTGTGTTTCATCGGCAATGTGAAGGGCCAAGGGATACAGTAAACTTTCAATGGTGCGTGGGAATCTAATACTGCCGTCCCAGGACTGGCTCAAACCACAAACTCATAGATTAGTTACACCACTTGTATATAACTCGACATTGTGCATTTTGTATTCAAACCCGATCCAATTTATGTGTTTCATCGTTAATGTAAAGGTCCAAGGGATACAGTAAACCTGCAGTGGTGCATCGAAATCTAATACTGCTCTCCCAGGAAAGCCTCAACGCACAAACTCTTACAAGAGTTACTCCTCTTGTATATAAGGAGGCGTTGTGGCTTTCGTATTCACTCCTGATGCAATTTCTGTGATTCATCGTCCGTGTGAAGGTCCAAGGGATACAGTAAACCTGCAGTGTTGCATCGGAATCTAATACTGCTCTCCCAGGAAAGGCTCATCGCAAAAACTCTTAGAAGAGTTACTCCTCTTGTATATAAGTCGTCATTGTCCGTATTTTACTCAATCCCGGTGCAATTTCTGTGTTACATCGTCAATGTGAAGGTCCAAGGGTTACAATAAACCTGCAGTGGTGCATCTGAATCTAATACAGCTGTCCCAGGAAAGACTCAAAGCACAAACTCTTAGAACAGTTACTCCTCTTGTAAATAAGTCGGCATTGACGCTTTTGTATTCTATCCCGATGCAATATCTGTGTTTCATCGTCAATGTGAAGGTCCGAGGGATACAGTAAACCTGCAGTGGTGCATTGGAATGTAATACAGCTGCCCCAGGAAAGGCTCAAAGCACAAACTCACAGAAGAGTTACCCCTCTTGTAAATAAGTCGGCATTGAGCATTTTGAATTAAATCCCGATGCAATTTCCTTGTTTCATCGTCAATGTGAAGGTCCGAGGGATACAGTAAACCTGCTGTGGTTCATCGGAATCTAATACAGCTGTCCCAGGAAAGACTCAAAGCACAAAATTTTAGAAGAGTTACTCCTCCTGTAAATAAGTCGGCACTGAGCCTTTTGTATTCAATCTCGATGCAATTTCCTTGTTTCATCGTCAATGTGAAGGTCCAAGGGATACAGTTAACCTGCAGGGGTGCATCGGAATCTAATACTGTTGTCCAAGGAAAGGCTCAACGCACAAATTCTTACAAGAGTTACTGCTCTTGTATATCAGTCGTCATTTTCCGTTTTTTATACAATCCCGGTGCAAATTCTGTGTTTCATCGTCAATGTGAAGGTCCAATGGATACAGTAAGCCTGCAGTGGTGCATCGGAAACTAATACTGCTCTCCCAGGAAAGGCTCAAAGCACAAACCCTTTAAGAGTCACTCGTCTTGTATATAATTTGGCATTGTGCGTTTTGTATTGAATCCCGATGCAATTTCTGTGTTTCAATGTCTATGTGAAGGTCCAAGGGATACAGTAAAACTGCAGTGGTGCATCGATATCTAATACTGCTCTCCCAGGAGAAGGCTCATAGCACAAAATATTAGAACAGTTACTCCTCTTGTATATAAAACACCCTTGCGCCTTTTGTATTCAATCCCGATGCAATTTCTGTGTTTCTTCTTCAATGTGAAGGTCCTAGGAATACAGCATACCTGCAGTGGTGTATCGGACTATAATACTGCTGTTCGAGGAAAGGCTCAAATCACAAATTCTTGGAAGAGTTACTCCTCTAGTATATAAGTCGGCATTGTGCCTTTTGTATAGAATCCCGATGCAATTTCTATGTTTTATCGTTAATGTGAAGGTCCTAGGGATACAGTAACTTTGCTGTCGTGCATCGGAATCTAATACTGCTGTCTCAGGAGAGGCTGTAGCACTAACTCTTACAAGAGCTAAGCCTCTTGAATATAATTCGGCATTGGGCCATTTTTATTCAATCCAGATGCAATTTCTGTGTTTCATCGTTAATTTGAAGGGCAAGGGATACAGAAACCTGCAGTGGTGCATCGAAATCTAATACTGCTCTCCCAGGAAAGGCTCAAATCACAAACGCTTTGAAGACTCACTCCTCTTGTATATAATTTTGCATTGTGCGTTTTGTATTCAATCCCGATGCAATTTCTAGGTTTCATCAACAATGTGAATTTCCAAAGGATACAGTAAACTTGCAGTGTTGCATCGGAATCTAATACTGCTCTAACAGGAAAGGCTCAACGCACAAGCTTTCAGAAGAGTTACTCCTCTGGTATACAATTCGGAATTGTGCCTTTGGTATCCGATCCCGATGCAATATCTGTATTTCATCGTCAATGTGAAGGTCGAAGGGATACAGTAATCCTGCAATGGTGCATCGGAATCTAATACTGCTGTCCCAGGGCAGGCTCAAAACTCAATCTCTTAGAATAAGTAACTCCTCTTGTATATAAGCCGACATTGTGCCTTTTGTATTCAATATCGATGCAATTTCTGTGTTTCATCGTCAATGTGAAGGTCCAAGGAATATAGTAAACCTGCAATAGTGCCTCGAAAAATAATACCGCTCTCCCAGGAGAGGCTGATAGCACAAATTGTTGGAAGAGTTACTCCTCTTCTACTTAAGACTACATTGTGATTTTGTATTCAATCCCGATGCAATTTGTGTGTTTCATCGTCCGTGTGAAGGTCTAAGGGATACAGTTAACCTGCAGTGGTGCATCGGAATCTAATACTGCTCTCCCAGAAAAGGCTCAAATTAAACTCTTAGAAGAGTTATTCCTCTTGCAAATAAGTCAGCATTGTGCCTTTTGTATTCAATCCTGATGCAATATCTGTGTTTCATCGTCAATGTGAAAATCCAAGGGATGCAGTAAACATGCAGTGGTGCATCGGAATCTAATACTGCTCTCCCACGAAAGGTTCAACGCACAAACTCTGAGAAGAGTTACTCCTCTTGTAAATAAGTCGGCATTGAGCCTTTTGTATTCAATCCCGATGCAATATCTGTGTTTCATCGTCAATGTGAATGTCCATGGGATACAGTAAACCTGCAGTGGTGCTTCGGAATATAATACTGCTCTCCCAGGAAAGGCTCAAAGCACAAACTATCGGATGAGTTACTCCTCTTGTATATAAGCCGGCATTGTGCCTTTTGTATTCAACAACGATGCAATTTCTGTGTTTCATGGTCAATGTGAAGGTCCAAGGAATATAGTAACCCTGCAATGGAGCATCGAAATATAATACTGCTCTCCCAGGAGAGGCTGATAGCACATAGGATTAGAAGAGTTATTCCTCTTCTATTTAAGACAGTATTGTGCCTTTTGTATTCAATCCCAAGGCAATTTGTGTGTCTCATCGTCCACGTGAAGGTCCGAGGGGTTCAGTAAACCTGCAGTGGTACATTGGAATCTAACACTGCTCTCCCAGGATGTGCTCAAAGTAAACTCTTAGAAGCGTTACTCCTCTTGTAAATAAGTCGGCATTGTGCCTTTTGTATTCAATCCCGATGGAATTTCTGTGTTTCATCGTCAATGTGAAGTTCCAACGTATACAGTAAACCTGCAGTGGGGCATCGGAATCTCATACTGCTCTCCCAGGAAAGACTAAAAGCACAAACTTTTATAAGAGTTACTCCTCGTGTAAATAAGTCGACATTTTGCCTTTTGTATTCAATCCCGATGCAATTTCTGTGTTTTATCGTCAATGTAAAGTTACAAGGGATACAATAATCCTGCAGTGGTGCATCGGTACCTAATACTTCTCTCCCAGGAAAGGCTCAAAGCACAAACGATTGGATGAATTACTCCTCTTGTATATAAGCCGGCATTGTGCCTTTTGATTTCAATATAGATGCAATTTCTGTGTTCCATCGTCAATGTGAATGTCCAAGGAATATAGTAAACCTGCAATGGAGCACCGAAATATAATACAGCTCTCACAGGAGAGGCTGATAGCACATAGGATTGGAAGAGTTACTCCTCTTCTATTTAAGACAGCATTGTGCCTTTTGTATTCAATACCGATGCAATTTGTGTGTTTCATCGTCCGTGTGAAGGTTCAAGGGATACAGTAAACCTGCAGTAGTGCATCGGAATCTAATACTTCTCTCCCAGGAATGACTGAAAGCACAAACTCTTAGAAGACTTACTCCTCTTGTATATAAGCCGGCATTGTGCCTTTTGTATTCAACATCGATGCAATTTCTGTGTTTCATCGTAAATGTGAAGGTCCAAGGAATATAGTAAACCTGCAATGGAGCATCGAAATATAATACAGCTCTCCCAGGAGAGGCTGATAGCACATAGGATTGGAAGAGTTATTCCTCTTCTATTTAAGACAGCATTGTGCCTTTTGTATTCAATCCTGATGCAATTTCTGTGTTTCATCGTCAAAGTGAAGGTTCAAGCGATACAGTAAATCTGCAGTGGTGCATCGGAATCTAATACTGATTTCCCAGGAATGGCTCAAAGCACAAACTCTTAGAGGAGTTACTCCTCTTGTAATTAAGTCGGCATTGTGCCTTTTGTATTCAATTCCGATGGAATTTGTGTGTTTCATCGTCAATGTGAAGTTCCAAGGTATACAGTAAACCTACAGTGGTGCATCGGAATCTAATACTGCTCTCCCAGGATAGGCTCAAAGCACAAACTCTTAGATGAGTTACTCCTCTTGTAAATAAGTCGGCATTGAGACTTTTGTATTCAATCCAGATGCAATTTCTGTGCTTCATCGCCAATGGGAGTTTCCAAGTGATACAGTAAATGTGCAATGGTGCTTCGGAATCTAATACTGCTCTCCCATTAGAGGCTCATTGCACAAAGTTTTAGAAGAGTTACTCCTCATGTAAATAAGTCGACATTGTGCCTTTTGTATTCAATCCCGATGCAATATCTGTGTTTCATCTTCAATGTGAATATCCAAGGGATGCAGTAAACCTGTAGTGGTGCATCAGAATCTAATACTGCTCTCTCACGAAAGGCTCACCGCACAAACTCTTAGAAGAGTTACTCCTCTTATAAATAAGTCGGCATTGAGTCTTTTGTATTCAATCCCGATGCAATATCTGTGTTTCATCGTCAATGTGAATGTCCAAGGGATACAGTAAACCTGCAGTGGTGCATCGGAATCTAATACTGCTCTCCCAGGAAAGGCTCAAAGTAAACTCTTACCAGAGTTACTCCTCTTGTAAATAAGTCGGCATTATGCCTTTTGTATTCAATCACCATGCAATTCCTGGGTTACATCGCCAATGTGATGGTCCAAGGGATATAGTAAATCTGCAGTGGTGCATTGGAATCTAACACTGCTCTTCCAGGAGAGGCGGATAGCAAAAATTATTGGAAAAGTTACTCCTCTTCCATTTACGACAGCATTGTGCCTTTTGTAATCAATCCTGATGGAATTTCTGTGTTTCATCGTCAATGTGATGTTCCAAGGGATACAGTAAACCTGCAGTGGTGCATTGGAAACTAATACTGCTCTCGCAGAAAGGCTCAACGCACAAACTCTTAGAAGAGTTACTCCTCTTGTAATAAAGTCGTCATTGTGCGTTTTGTATTCAATGCCGATGCAATATCTGTGATTCATCGTCAATGTGAAGGGCCAATTAATACAGTAAACCTGCAGAGGTGCATTGGAATCTAATACTGCTCTCCCAGGAAAGGCTCAATGCACAAACTCTTTGAAGAGTTACTCCTCTTGCATATAAGTCGGCATTGTGCCTTTTGTATTCTATCCCGGTGCAATTCATATGTTTCATCGTCAATGTGAAGCTTCAAGGGATAATGTATACCCGCAGTGGTGCATCGGAATCTAATACTGCTTTTCCAGGTGAGGCGGATAGCACAAATTATTGGAAGAGTTACTCCTCTTCTATTTAAGACAGCTTTGTGCCTTTTGTATTCAATCCCGATGCAATTTCTGTATTTCATCATCCGTGTGAAGGTCCAAGGGATACAGTAAACCGGCAGTGGTGCATCGGAAACTAATACTGCTCTCGCAGATGGCTCAATGCACAAACTCTTAGAAGAGTTACTCCTCTTGTAATAAAGTCGTCATTGTGACTTTTGTATTCAATGCCGATGCAATATCTGTATTTCATTGTCAATGTGAAGGTCCAATTAATACAGTAAACGTGCAGAGGTGCATTGGAATCTAATACTGCTCTCCCAGGAAATGCTCAATGCACAAACTCTTTGAAGAGTTACTCCTCTTGTAAATAAGTCGGCATTGAGAATTTGTATTCAATCCCGATGCAATATCTGTGTTCATCGTCAATGTGAAGATCCAAGGGATACAGTAAACATGCAGTGGTGCATCGGAATCTAATACTGCTCTCTCAGGAAATGCTCAAAGTAAACTCTTAGAAAAGTTACTCCAATTGTAAATAAGTCGGCATTGTGCCTTTTCTATTCAATATCGTTGCAATTTTTGTGTTTCATCGTCCGTGTGAAGTTCCAAGGTATACAGTAAACCTGCAGTGGTGCATCGGAATCTAATACTGCTCTCCCAGGAAAGGCCCAAATTAGACTCTTAGAAGAGTTACTTCACTTGTAAATAAGTCGGCATTGTGCCTTTTTTATTCAATCCAGATGCAATTTCTGTGTTTCATCGTCAATGTGAAGGTCCAAGGGTACAGTAAATCAGCAGTGGTGCATCGGAATCTAATACTGTTCGCCTAGGAAAGGCTCAAACCACAGACTCTTAGAAGAGTTACTCCTCTTGAAAATATGTCAGCATTGAGAATTTAGTATTCAATCCTGATGCAATATATGTGTTTCATCGTCATTGTGAATGTCCAAGGGATACAGTAAACCTGTAGTGATGCATCGGAATGTAATATTGCTCTCACAGGAAAGGCTCAAAATAAACTGTTAGAAGAGTTACTCCTCTTGTAAATAAGTCGGAATTGTGCCTTTTGTATTCAATCCCGATGCAATGTCTGGGTTTAATCGTCAATGTGAAGGTCCAAGGGATACGGTAAATCTGCAGTGGTGCATCAGATTGTAATACTGCTTTTGCAGGAGAGGCGGATAGCACAAAGTATTGGAAGAGTTACTTCTCTTCTAATTATGACAGCATTGTGCCTTTTGATTTCAATCACGATGTAATTTGTGTGTTTCATCGTCCGTGTGAAGGTTCATGGGATATACAGTAAACCAGCAGTGGTGCACCGGAATCTTATACTGCTCTCATAGTAAAGGCTCAAAGTAAACTCTTCGAAGAGTTACTCCTCTTGTAAATAAATCGGCATTGTGCCTTTTGTATTCAAACCCGATGCAATTTCTGGGTTTCATCGTCAATGTGAAGGTCCAAGAGATACAGTAAATCTGCAGTGGTGCATCGGAATGTAATACTGCTTTTCCAAGAGAGGCGGACAGCACAAAGTACAAAAATGGTTCAAATGGCTCTGAGCACTATGGTACTGAACATCTATGGTCATCGGTCCCCTAGAACTTAGAACTACATAAACATAACTAACCTAAGGGCATCACACAACACGCAGCATTCACGAGGCAGAGAAAATCCCTGACAGTGCCAGGAATCGAACCCGGGAACCCGGGCGTGGGAATAGCACAAAGTATTGGAAGAGTTACTCCTTTTCAATTTAAGACAGCATTGTGCCTTTTGTATTCAATCCCGATGCATTTTTTGTGTTTCATCGTCCGTGTGAAGGTCCAAGGGATACAGTAGACCTGAAGTGCTGCATCGGAATCTAATACTGCTCTCCCAGGAAAGGCTTAAAGTAAATTCTTAGAAGAGTTACTCCACTTGTAAATAAGTCGGCATTGTGCCATTTGTATTCATTCCCGATCCAATTTCTGTGTTTCATCGTCAATGTGAAGGTCCAAGGCATACAGTAAAGCTGCAGTGGGGCATCGGAATCTAATACTGCTCACCCAGGAAAGACTAAAAGCACAAACTCTTAGAAGAGTTACTTCTCTTGGAAATAAGACGGCATTGTGCCTTTTGTATTGAATCCCGATGCAATTTCTGGATTTCATCGCCAATGTGAAGGTCCAAGGGATACAGTAAATCTGCAGTGGTGCATCGAAATGTAATACTGCTTTTCAAGGAGCGGCGGATAGCACAAAGTATTGGAAGAGTTACTCCTCTTCCATTTAAGACAGCATAGTGCCTTTTGTATTCAATCCCAAAGCAATTTTTGTGTTTCATCGTCCGTGTGAAGTTCCAAGGGATACAGTAAACCTGCAGTGGTGCATCGGAATATAATACTGCTCTTTTAGGAGAGGCTCAAATTTAACTCTTAGAAGATTTACTCCACTTGTGAATAAGTCGGCATGGTGCCTTTTGTATTCAATCCAGATGCAATTTCTGTGTTTCATCGTCCATGTGAAGGTCCAACGGATACAGTAATACCAGTAATACTGCAATGGTGCATCGGAATCCAATGCTGCTGTCTCAGGGCAGGCTCAAAACACAAACTCTTAGAAAACTAACTCCTCTTGTTTATAAGTCGGCATTGTGCCTTTTGTATTCTATCCCGGTGCAAAACATGGGTTTCATCGTCAGTGTGAAGGTTCAAGGGATACAGTAAACCTGCAGAGGTGCATCGGAATCTAATACTGCTCTCCCAGAAGAGGCTCAACGCACAAACTCCTAGAAGAAATACTCCTATTGTAAATAAGTCGGCACTGAGCCTTTTGTATTCAATCCCGATGCAATATATGTGTTTCATCGTCAATGCGAAGGTCCAAGGGATACAGTAAACATGCAGTGGTGCATCGGAATCTAATACTGCTCTCCCAGGAAAGGCTCAAAGTAATCTCTTAGAAGAGTTACTCCTATTGTAAATAAGTCGGCATTGTGCCTTTTGTATTCAATATCGATGCAATTTCTGTGTTTCACCATCAATGTGAAGGTCGAAGGGATATAGTAAACCTGCAATTGTGCATCGGAATCTAATACTGCTCTCCCAGGAGTGGCTGATAGCACAAATTATTGGAAGAGTTACTCCTCTTCTATTTATGACAGCATTGTGCCTTTTGTATTCAATCCCGATGCAATTTGTGTGTTTCATCGTCCATGTGAAGATACAAGGGATACAGTAAACCTCTAGTGGTGCATCAGAAAATACTACAGCTCTCGCAGGAAAGGCTCAAAGCACAAATTCTTAGAAGAGTTACTCCTCTTGTAAATAAGTCGTCATTGTGCCTTTTGTAATCAAACCCGATGCAATATCTGTGTTTCATCGTCAATGTGCGGGTCCAAGGGATACAGTATATCTCCATTGGTGCATCGGAATGTAATACTGCTTTTCCAGGAGAGGCGGATAGCACAAAGTATTGGAAGAGTTACTCCTCTTCAATTTAAGACAGCATTGTGCTTTTTGTATTCAATCCCGATGCAATTTTTGTGTTTCATCGTCCGCGTGAATTTCCAAGGGATACAGTAAACCTGAAGTGGTGTTTCGGGATCTAATACTGCTCTCCCAGGAAAGGCTCAAAGTAAACTCTTAGAAGAGTTACTTCACTTGTAAAAAAGTCGACATTGAGAATTTTGTATTCAATCCTGATGCAATATCTGTGTTTCATCGTCATTGTGAATGTCCAAGGGATACAGTAAACCTGCAGTGGTGCATTGGAATCTAATACTGCTCTCCCAGGAAAGGCTCAAAGTAAACTCTTACAAGAGTTACTCCTCTTGTAACTAAGTCGGCATTGTGCCTTTTGTATTCAATCACGATGCAATTTCTGGGTTTCATCGCTGCAGTGGTGCATCGGAATCTAATACTGCTCTTCCAGGAGAGGCGGATAGCAAAAATTATTGGAAGAGTTACTCCTCTTCCATTTAAGACAGCGTTGTGCCTTTTGTATTCAATCCCGATGGAATTTCTGTGTTTCATCGTCAAAGTGAAGTTCCAAGGGATACAGTAAACCTGCAGTGGTGCATCGGAAACTAATACTGCTCACGCAGAAAGGCTCAACGCACAAACTCTTAGAATTGTTACTCCACTTGTAATAAAGTCGTCATTGCGACTTTTGTATTCAATGTCGATGCAATATCTGTGTTTCATTGTCAATGTGAAGGTCCAATTAATACAGTAAACCTGCAGAGGTGCATTGGAATCTAATACTGCTCTCCCAGGAAAGGCTCAATGCACAAACTCTTTGAAGAGTTACTCCTCTTGTAAATAAGTCGGCATTAAAAATTTGTAGTCAATCCCGATGCAATATCTGTGTTCGGCGTCAATGTGAAGGTCCAAGGGATACAGTAAAAATGCAGTGGTGCATCGGAATTTAATACTGCTCTCACAGGAAAGGCTCAAAGTAAACTCTTAGAAGAGTTACTCCTATTGTAAATAAGTCGGCATTGTGTCTTTTTTATTCAACATCCATGCAATTTCTGTGTTTCACCATCAATGTGAAGGTCCAAGGGATATAGTAAACCTGCAATGGTGAAAGGGAATCTAATACTGCTCTCCCAGGAGAGGCTGATATCACTAATTATTGGCAGAGTTACTCCTCTTCTATTTATGACAGCATTGTGATTATTGCATTCAATCCCGATGCAATTTGTGTGTTACATCGTCTGTGTGAAGGTCCAAGGCATACAGTAAACCTGCAATGTTGCATCGATATCTAATACTGCTCTCCCAGGAACGGCTCAAGGCACAAACTCTTAGAAGAGTTACTCCTCTTGTAATAAAGTCGTCATTGTGCCTTTTGTATTCAATGCCGATGCAATATCTGTGTTTCATCGTCAATGTGAATGTCTAAGGGATACAGTATATCAGCAGTGGTGCATCGGAATCTAATACTGCTCTCCCAGGAAAGGCTCAAAGTAAACTCTTAGTAGAGTTACTCCTTTTGTAAATAAGTCGGCATTGTGCAATTTGTACTTAATCCAGATGCAATTTTTGTGTTTCATCGTGAAAGTAAAGGTCCAAGCGATACAGTAAATCTGCAGTGGTGCATCGGTATCTAATACTGCTCTCCCAGGATAGGCTCAAATCACAAACTCTTAGATGTGTTACTCCTCTTGTAAATAATTCGGCATTGAGTCTTTTGTATTCAATCCAGATGCCATTTCTGTGTTTCATCGTCAATGGGAGGGTCCAAGTGATACAGTAAATCTGCAATGGTGCTTCGGAATCTAATACTGCTCTCCCATTAGAGGCTCATTGCACAAAGTCTTAGAAGAGTTACTCCTCTTGTAAATAAGTAGACATTGTGCCTTTTGTATTCAATCCCGATGCAATAGTTGTGATTCATCTTCAATGTGAAAATCCAAGGACTGCAGTAAACCTGTAGTGGTGCATCGGAATCTAATACTGCTCTCTCACGAAAGGCTCAACGCACAAACTCTTAGATGAGTTACTCCTCTTATAAATAAGTTGGCATTGAGTCTTTTGTATTCAATCCCGATGCAATATCTGTGTTTCATCGTCAATGTGAATGTCCAAGGGATACAGTAAACCTGCAGTGGTGCATCGGAATCTAATACTGCTCTCCCAGGAAAGGCTCAGAGTAAACTCTTACAAGAGTTACTCCTCTTGTGAATAAGTCGGCATTGACCCTTTTGTATTCAATCACCATGCAATTCCTGGGTTACATCGCCAATGTGATGGTCCAAGGGATATAGTAAATCTGCAGTGGTGCATCGGAATCTAACACTGCTCTTCCAGGAGAGGCGGATAGCAAATATTATTGGAAGAGTTGCTCTGCTTCCATTTAATACAGCATTGTGCCTTTTGTATTCAATCCTGATGCAATTTGTGTGTTTCATCGTCCGTGTGAAGGTCCAAGGGATACAGTAAACCTGCAGTGGTGCATTGGAAACTAGTGATGCTGTTTCAGGAAAGGCTAAAAGTAAACTTTTAGAAGAGTTACTCCTCTTGTAAATAAGTAGGCATTGTGACTTTTGTATTCAATCCCGAAGCAATTTCTGTGTTTCACCATCAATGTGAAATTCCAAGAGATACAGTAAACCTGCAGTGGGGCATCGGAAACAGATACTGCTCTCGCAGGAAAGGCTCAACGCACAAACTCTTAGAAGAGTTACTCCTCTTGTAATAAAGTCGTCATTGTGCCTTTTGTATTCAATGCCGATGCAGTATCTGTGTTTCATCGTCAATGTGAAGGTGCAAGGGATACAGTATATCAGCAGTGGTGCATCGGAATCTAATACTGCTCTCCCATGAAAGGCTCAGAGTAAACTCTTAGAAGAGTTACTGCTATTGTAAATAAGTCGGCATTGTGCCTTTTGTATTCAATCCCGATGCAATTTCTGGGTTTCATCGTCAATGTAAAGTTCCAAGGGATACAGTAAACCTGCAGTGGGGCATCGGAATCTAATACTGCTCACACAGGAAAGACTAAAAGCACAAACTTCTCGTGTAAATAAGTCGACATTTTGCTATTTGTAATCAATCCCAATGCAATTTGTGTCTTACATCGTCAATGTGAAGGTCCAAGGGATACAGGAAACCTGCAGAGGCGCATCGGAACCTAATGCTGCTCTCCCAGGAAAGGCTCAACGCACAGGCTCTTACAAGGGTTACTTCTCATGTATATAAAACGGCATAGTGCATTTTGTATTCAATCCCAATGCAATTCCTGTGTTACATCATCAATGTGAAGGTCCAAGGGATACAGTAATCCTGGTAATACTGCAAAGGTGCATCGGAATCTAAATCTGCTGTCCCAGGACAGGCTCAAATCACAAACTCTTAGAAAAGTAACTCCTCTTCCATTTAAGACAGCTTTGTGCCTTTTGTATTCAGTCCCGATGCAATTTCTGTATTTCATCATCCGTGTGAAGGTCCAAGGGATACAGTAAACCGGCAGTGGTGCATCCGAAACTAATACTGCTCTCGCAGATGGCTCAATGCACAAACTCTTAGAAGAGTTACTCCTCTTGTAATAAAGTCGTCATTGTGACTTTTGTATTCAATGCCGATGCAATATCTGTGTTTCATTATCAATGTGAAGGTCCAACTAATACAGTAAACCTGCAGAGGTGCATTGGAATCTAATACTGCGCTCCCAGGAAATGCTCAATGCACAAACTCTTTGACGAGTTATTCCTCTTGTAAAGAAGTCGGCATTGAGAATTTGTATTCAATCCCGATGCAAGATCTGTGTTCATCGTAGTGTGAAGATCCAAGGGATACAGTAAACATGCAGTGGTGCATCGGAATCTAATACTGCTCCCTCAGGAAAGGCTCAAAGTAAACTCTTAGAAAAGTTACTCGAATTGTAAATAAGTCGGCATTCTGCCTTTTCTATTCAATATCGATGCAATTTTTGTGTTTCATCATCCGTGTGAAGTTCCAAGGGATACAGTAAACCTGCAGTGGTGCATCGGAATGTAATACTGCTCTCCCAGGAAAGGCCCAAATTAAACTCTTAGAAGAGTTACTTCACTTGTAAATAAGTCGGCATTGTGCCTTTTGTATTCAATCCAGATGCAATTTCTGTGTTTCATCGTCAATGTGAAGGTCCAAGGGTACAGTAAATCAGCAGTGGTGCATCGGAATCTAATACTGTTCTCCTAGGAAAGGCTCAAACCACAAACTCTTAGAAGAGTTACTCCTCTTGTAAATATGTCAGCATTGAGAATTTAGTATTCAATCCTGATGCAATATCTGAGTTTCATCGTCATTGTGAATGTCCAAGGGATACAGTAAACCTGTAGTGATGCATCGGAATGTAATATTGCTCTCACAGAAAAGGCTCAAAGTAAACTGGTAGAAGAGTTACTCCTCTTGTAAATAAGTCGGAATTGTGCCTTTTGTATTCAGTCCCGATGCAATTTCTGGGTTTGATCGTCATTGTGAAGGTCCAAGGCATACAGTAAAGCTGCAGTGGGGCCTCGGAATCTAATACTGCTCACCCAGGAAAGACTAAAAGCACAAACTTTTAGAAGAGTTACTCCTCTTGTAAATAAGACGGCATTGTGCCTTTTGTATTGAATCCCGATGCAATTTCTGGGTTTCATCGTCAATGTGAATGTGCAAGGGATACAGTTAATATGCAGTGGTGCATCGAAATGTAATACTGCTTTTCAAGGAGAGGCGGATAGCACAAAGTATTGGAAGAGTTACTCCTCTTCCATTTAAGACAGCATAGTGCCTTTTGTATTCAATCCCGATGCAATTTTTGTGTTTCATCATCCGTGTGAAGTTCCAAGGGATACAGTAAACCTGCAGTGGTGCATCGGAATCTAATACTGCTCTCCCAGAAGAGGCTCAACGCACAAACTCTTAGAAGAGATACTCCTCTTGTAAATAAGTCGTCATTGTGCCTTTTGTAATCAATCCCGATGCAATATCTGTGTTTCATCGTCAATGTGCGGGTCCAAGGGATACAGTAAACATGCAGTGGTGCATCGGAATCTAATACTGCTCTCCCAGAAGAGGCTCAACGCACAAACTATTAGAAGAAATACTCCTATAATAAATAAGTCGGCACTGAGCCTTTTGTATTCAATCCCGATGCAATATATGTGTTTCATCGTCAATGTGAAGGTCCAAGGGATACAGTAAACATGCAGTGGTGCATCGGAATCTAATACTGCTCTCCCAGGAAAGGCTCAAAGTAATCTCTTAGAAGAGTTACTCCTATTGTGAATAAGTCGGCATTGTGCCTTTTGTATTCAATATCGATGCAATTTCTGTGTTTCACCATCAATGTGAATGTCGAAGGGATATAGTAAACCTGCAATTGTGCATCGGAATCTAATACTGCTCTCCCAGGAGTGGCTGGTAGCACAAATTATTGGAAGAGTTACTCCTCTTCAATTTATGACAGCATTGTGCCTTTTGTATTCAATCCCGATGCAATTTGTGTGTTTCATCGTCCGTGTGAAGATACAAGGGATACAGTAAACCTCCAGTGGTGCATCGGAAACTACTACAGCTCTCGCAGGAAAGGCTCAACGCACAAACTCTTAGAAGAGATACTCCTCTTGTAAATAAGTCGTCATTGTGCCTTTTGTAATCAATCCCGATGCAATATCTGTGTTTCATCGTCAATGTGCGGGTCCAAGGGATACAGTATACCTCCATTGTTGCATCGGAATGTAATACTGCTTTTCCAGGAGAGGCGGATAGCACAAAGTATTGGAAGAGTTACTCCTCTTTAATTTAAGACAGCATTGTGCTTTTTGTATTCAATCCCGATGCAATTTTTGTGTTTCATCTTCCGTGTGAATTTCCAAGGGATACAGTAAACCTGAAGTGGTGCATCGGGATCTAATACTGCTCTCCCAGGAAAGGCTCAAAGTAAACTCTTAGAAGGGTTACTTCACTTGTAAATAAGTCGACATTGAGAATCTTGAATTCAATCCTGATGCAAGATCTGCGTTTCATCGTCATTGTGAATGTCCAAGGGATACAGTAAACCTGCAGTGACGCATCGGTATCTAATACTGCTCTCCCAGGAAAGGCTGAAAGTAAACTCTTACAAGAGTTACTCCTCTTGTAAATAAGTCGGCATTGTCCCTATTGTATTCAATCAGAAAGCAATTTCTAGGTTTCATCGCTAATGTGATGGTCCAAGGGATATAGTAAATCTGCAGTGGTGCATCGGAATCTAATACTGCTCTTCCAGGAGAGGCGGATAGCAAAAATTATTGGAAGAATTACTCCTCTTCCATTTAAGACAGCATTGTGCCTTTTGTATTCAATTCCGATGGAATTTCTGTGTTTCATCGTCATGAGAAGTTCCAAGGGATACAGTAAACCTGCAGTGGTGCATCGGAAACTAATACTGCTCACGCAGAAAGGCTCAACGCACAAACTCTTAGGAGAGTTACTCCTCTTGTAAATAAGTCATCACTGTGCCTTTTGTAATCAACCCCGATGCAATATCTGTGTTTCAGCGTCAATGTGAAGGTCCAAGGGGTACAGTAATCCTGCCATGGTGCATCGAGATCTAATACTGCCGTCCTAGGACAGGCTCAAAGCACAAACTCTTAGAAAAGTATCTCCTCTTGTATATAAGTCGGCATTGTGCCTTTTGTAATCTATCCCAGTGCAAATTATCTGTTTCATCGTCAATGTGAAGGTTCAAGGGATACAGTAGACCTGCAGTGCTGCATAGGAATGTAATAGTGCTCTCCCAGAAAGGCTGAAAGTCAACTCATAACAGAACTCCTCTTGTAAATAAGTCGGCATTGTGCTTTTGTATTCAATGTCGATGCAATTTCTGTGTTTCATCGTCAATGTGAATGTCCAAGGGATACAGTAAACCTTCAGTGGAGCATCAGAATCTAATACTGCTCTCCCCAGAAAGGCTCAAAGCACAAACTCTTAGAAGAGCTACTCCTCTTGTATATAATTCGGAATTGTGCCTTTGGTTTTCGATCCCAATGCAATTTCTGTGTTTCATCGTCAATGTGAATGTCCAAGGGATACAGTGAACCTGCAGAGGTGCATCGGAACCTAATACTGCTCTCCCAGGAAAGGCTCAAAGCACAAATCCTTTGAAGACTCACTCCCCTTGTATATAAGTCGGCATAGTGCCTTTTGTATTCATTCCCGATGCAATTTCTGTGTTTCATCGTCAATGTGAATGTCCAAGGGATACAGTAAACCTGCAGTGGTGCATAGGATTCTAATACTGCTCTCCCAGGAAAGGCTCAACGCACGAACTATTAGAAGAGTTATTAGTCTTGTATATAAGACGTCACTGTGCATTTTGTATTCAATCCCGATGCAATTTCTGTGTTCATCGTCAATGTGAAGGTCCAAGGGACACAGTAAACCTGCAGTGGTGGATCGGAATCTAATACAGCTGTCCCAGGAAAGAGTCAAAGCACAAACACTTAGAATAGATGCTCCTCTTGTAAGTAAGTCGGCATTGAGACTTTTGTATTCAATCCCGATGAAATATCTGTGTTTCATCGTCAATGTGAAGGTCCAAGGGATACAGTAAACCTGCAGTGGTGCATCGGAATCTAATACTTCTCTCCCAGGAATGGCTCAACGCACAAACTCTTACAAGAGTTACTCCTCTTGTATATAAACGTCATTGTGCATTTTGTATTCAATTCCGATGCATTTTCTGTGTTTCATCATCAATGTGAAGGTCCAAACGATACAGTAAACCTGCAGTGGTGTTTCGGAATCTAATACCGCTCTCCCACGAAAGGCTGATAGCACAAATTATTGGAAGACTTACTTCTCTTGTATTTAAGACAGCTTTGTGCCTTTTGTATTCAATCCCAATGCAATTTCTGGATTTCATCGTCAATGTGAAGGTCCAAAGGATGCAGTAAACCTTCAGTGGAGCATCAGAATCTAATACTGCTCTCCCAAGAAAGGCTCAAAGCACAAACTCTTAGAAGAGTTACTCCTCTTGTATATAATTCGGAATTGTGCCTTTGGTTTTCGATCCCAATGCAATTTCTGTGTTTCATCGTCAATGTGAATGTCCAAGGGATACAGTAAACCTGCAGAGGTGCATCGGAACCTAATACTGCTCTCCCAGGAAAGGCTCAAAGCACAAATCCTTTGAAGACTCACTCCCCTTGTATATAAGTCGGCATAGTGCCTTTTGTATTCATTCCCGATGCAATTTATGTGTTTCATCGTCAATGTGAATGTCCAAGGGATACAGTAAACCTACAGTGGTGCATAGGATTCTAATACTGCTCTCCCAGGAAATGCTCAACGCACGAACTATTAGAAGAGTTACTCCTATTGTAAATAAGTCGACATTTTGCCTTTTGTAAGGGATGCAGTGAACCTGCGGTGGTGCATCGGAAAGTAATACTGCTCTCCCAGGAAAGGCTCAAAGCGCAAACTATTAGAAGAGTTACTCCTCTTGTAAATAAGTCGACATTTTGCCTTTTGTATTCAATATCGATGCAATTTCTGTGTTTCATCGTCAATGTGAAGGTCCAAGGGATACAGTAAACCTGATGTGGTGCATCGGAATCTAATACTGCTCTCCCAGGAAAGGCTCAAAGCACAAACTATCAGAAAAGCTACTCTTCTTGTATATAAGTCGGCATTGTGCCTTTTGTATTCAATATCGATGCAATTTCTGTGTTTCATCATCAATGTGAAGGCCCAAGGGATACAGTAAACCTGCAGTGCTGCACCGGAATCTAATACTGCTGTCCCAGGAAAGGCTCAAAGCACACACTATTAGAAGAGTTACTCTTTTTGTATATAAGTCGGCATTGCGCCTTTTGTATTCAATATCCATGCAATTTCTGTGTTTCATCGTCAATGTGAAGGTCCAAGGGATACGGTAAACCTGCAGTGGTGCATCGGAAACTAATACTGCTGTCCCAGGAGAGGCTCGAACCACAACTCTCAGAAGGGTTGCTCCACTTTTATATATGTCGGCATTGTGCGTTTTCTCTACACTCCCGATGCAATTTCTGTGTTTCATTATTAATTTGAAGGTCCAAGGGTTACAGAATACATGCAGTGGTGCATCGGAGTCTAATACTGCTCTCCCAGGAAAGGCTCAAAGCACAAACTATTAGAAGAGTTACTCTTCTTGTATATAAGTCGGCATTGCGCCTTTTGTATTCAATACCTGTGCAATTTCTGTGTTTCATCGTCAATGTGAAGGTCCAAGGGATACAGTAAACCTGCAGTGGTGCATCGGAATCTAGTCCTGCTGTCCCAGGAGAAACTCAAACCACAACTCTCAGAAGGGTTACTCCACTTTTATATAAGTCGGCATTGTGCGTTTTCTATACACTCCCGATGCAATTTCTGTGTTTCATCGTTAATTTGAAGGTCCAAGGGTTACAGAATACATGCAGTGGTGCATCGGAGTCTAATACTGCTCTCCCAGGAAAGGCTCAAAGCACAAACTATTAGAAGAGTTACTCTTCTTGTATATAAGTCGGCATTGTGCCTTTTCTATACAGTCCCGATGCAATTTCTGTGTTTCATCGTAATTTGAAGGTCCAAGGGTTACAGTAAATATGCAGTGGAGCATCGGAATCTAATACTGCTGTCCCAGGAAAGGCTCAAAGCACAAGCTATTAGAAGAGTTACTCCTCTTTCAAATAAGTCGACATTTTGCCTTTTGTATTAAATGTCGATGCAATTTCTGTGTTTCATCGTCAATGTGAAGGTCCAAGGGATACAGTATACCTGCAGTGGTGCATCGGAATCTAATACTGCTCTCCCTGGAAAGGCTCAAAGCACACACTATTAGAAGAGTTTCTCTTCTTGTAAATAAGTCGGCATTGCGACTTTTTATTCAATATCTGTGCAATTTCTGTATTTCATCGTCAATGTGAAGGTCCAAGGGATACGGTAAACCTGAAGTGGTGCATCGGAATCTAGTACTGCTGTCCAAGTAGAGGCTCAAACCACAACTCTCGGAAGGGCTACTCCACCTGTATAGAAGTCGGCATTGTGCCTTTTTTATAAACTCCCGATGCAATTTCTGTGTTTCATCGTTAGTTGGAGGTCCAGGGGTTACAGTAAACATGCAGTGGTGCATCGGAATCTAATACTGCTCTCCCAAGGAAGACGCAAAAGCACAAACTCATAGAAGAGCTACTCCTCTTGTATATAATTCGGAATTGTGCCTTTGGTTTTCGATCCCAATGCAATTTCTGTGTTTCATCGTCAATGTGAATGTCCAAGAGATACAGTAAACCTGCAATGGTGCATCGGAACCTAATACTGCTCTCCCAGGAAAGGCTCAAAGCACAAATCCTTTGAAGACTCACTCAACTTGTATATAAGTCGGCATAGTGCCTTTTGTATTCATTCCCGATGCAATTTCTGTGTTTCATCGTCAATATCAATGTCCAAGGGATACAGTAAACCTGCAGTGGTGCATAGGATTCTAATACTGCTCTCCCAGGAAAGGCTCAACGCACGAACTATTAGAAGAGTTATTCCTCTTGTATATAAGACGTCACTGTGCATTTTGTATGCAATCCCGATGCAATTTCTGTGTTCACCGTCAATGTGAAGGTCCAAGGGATACAGTAAACCTGCAGTGGTGCATCGGAATCTAATACAGCTGTCCCAGGAAAGAGTCAAAGCACAAACACTTAGAATAGATGCTCCTCTTGTAAGTAAGTCGGCATTGAGACTTTTGTATTCAATCCCGATGAAATAGCTGTGTCTCATCGTCAATGTGTAGGTCCAAGGGATACAGTAAACCTGCAGTGGTGCATCGGAATCTAATACTTCTCTCCCAGGAATGGCTCAACGCACAAACTCTTACAAGAGTTACTCCTCTTGTATATAAACGTCATTGTGCATTTTGTATTCAATTCCGATGCATTTTCTGTGTTTCATCATCAATGTGAAGGTCCAAACGATACAGTAAACCTGCAGTGGTGCTTCGGAATCTAATACCGCTCTCCCACGAAAGGCTGATAGCACAAATTATTGGAAGACTTACTTCTCTTGTATTTAAGACAGCTTTGTGCCTTTTGTATTCAATCCCAATGCAATTTCTGGGTTTCATCGTCAATGTGAATGTCCAAGGGATACAGTAAACCTGCAGAGGTTCATCGGAACCTAATACTGCTCTCCCAGGAAAGGCTCAAAGCACAAATCCTTTGAAGACTCACTCCCCTTGTATATAATTTCTGTGTTTCATCGTCAATGTGAATGTCCAAGGGATACAGTAAACCTACAGTGGTGCATAGGAATCTAATACTGCTCTCCCAGGAAAGGCTGAAAGCACAAACTATTAGAAGAGTTACTCCTCTTGCAAATAAGTCGACATTTTGACTTTTGTATTAAATATCGATGCAATTTCTATGTTTCATCGTCAATGTGAAGGTCCCAGGGATACAGTAAACCTGCAGTGGTGCATCGGAATCTAATACTGCTCTCCAAGGAGAGGCTCAAACCACACACTATTAGAAGAGTTACTCTTCTTGTATATAAGTCGGCATTGCGCTTTTGTATTCAAATATCGATGCAATTTCTGTGATTCATTGTCATTGTGAAAGTCCAAGAGATACAGTAAACCTGCAGTGGTGCATCGGAATCTAATACTGCTGTCCCAGGAAAGGCTCAAAGCACAAGCTATTAGAAGAGTTACTCCTCTTGCAAAAAAGTCGACATTTTGACTTTTGTATTCAATATCGATGCAATTTCTGTGTTTCATCGTCAATGACAAGGTCCAAGAGATACAGTAAACCTGCAGTGGTGCATCGGAATCTAATACAGCTGTCCCAGGAGAGGGTCAAACCACAACACTCATAAGGGTTACTCCACTCGTATAGAAATCCGGATTGTTCCTTTCGTATACACTCCTGATGCAATTTCTGTGTTTCGTCGTTAATTTGTAGTTCGCAGGGATACAGTAAACATGCAGTGGTGTCTCGGAATCTAATACTGCTCTCCCAGGAAAGGCTCAAAGCACAAACTATTAGAAGAGTTACTCCTCTTGTATGTAAGTCGGCATTGCGGCTTTTGTATTCAGTATCGATGCAATATCTGTGTTTCATCGTCAATGTGAAAGTCCAAGGGATACAGCAAACCTGCAGTGGTGCATCGGAATCAAATACTGCTCTCCCAGGAAAGGCTCAAAGCACAAACTATTAGAAGAGTTACTCTTCTTGTATATAAGTCGGCATTGTGCCTTTTGTATTCAGTATCGATGCAATTTCTGTGTATCATCGTCAATGTGAAGGTCCAACGGATACGGTAAACCTGTAGTGGTGCATCGGAATTTAGTACTGCTGTCTCAGGACAGGCTCAAACCACAACTCTCAGAAGGGTTACTCCACTTGTATATAGGTCGGCATTGTGCCTTTTCTATACACTCCCGATGCAATTTCTGTGTTTCATCGTTAATTTGAAGGTCCGAGGATTACAGTAAACATGCAGTGGTGCATCGGAATCTAATACTGCTCTCCCAGGAAAGGTTCAAAGAAGAAACTATTAGAAGAGTTACTCTTCTTGTATATAAGCCGGCATTGTGCCTTTTGTATTAAATATCGATGCAATTTCTGTGTTTCATTGTCATTGTGAAGGTCCAAGAGATACAGTAAACCTGCAGTGATGCGTCGGAATCAATACTTCTGTCCCAGGAAAGGCTCAGAGCACAAACAATTAGAAGCGTTACTCCTCTTGTAAATAAGTCGAAATTTTGCCTTTTGAATTGAATATCGATGCAATTTCTGTGTTTTATCGTCAATGTGAAGGTGCAAGGGATACGGTAAACCCGCAGAGGTGCATCGGAATCTAATACTGCCGTCCCAGGAAGGGCTCAAAGCACAAGCTATTAGAAGAGTTACTCCTCTTGCAAATAAGTCGACATTATGCCTTTGTGCTGAATATCGATGCAATTTCATTGTTTCATCGTCAATGTGAAGGTCAAAGGGATACAGTAAACCTGCAGTGGAGCATCGGAATCTAATACTGCTGTCCCAGGGAAGGCTCAAAGCACAAGCTATTAGAAGAGTTACTCCTCTTGCAAATAAGTCGACATTTTACCTTTTGTATTCAATATCGATGCAATTTCTGTGTTTCATCGTCAATGTGAAGGTCCAAGGGATACAGTAAACCTGCAGTGCTCCATCGTATCTAATACTGCTCTCCCAGGAAAGGCTCAAAGCCCACACTATTGGAAGAGTTAGTCTTCTTGTATATAAGTCGGCATTGCGCCTTTTGTGTTCAATATCGATGCAATTTCTGTGTTTCATCGTGAATGTAAAGGTCCAAGGGATACAGTAAACATGCAGTGGTGCATCGGAATCTAATACTGCTGTCCCAGGAGAGGCTCAAACCACAACGCTCAGAAGGGTTACTCCACCTGTAAATAAGTCGGCATTGTTCCATTCGTATACAGTCCCGATGCAATATCTGTGTTTCATCGTTAATTTGTAGGTGCAAGATATACAGTAAACCTGCAGTGGTGCATCAGATTCAATTACTGCTATCCCAGGAGAGGCTCAAAGCACCAACTATTAGAAGAGTTACTCTTCTTGTATATGAGTCGCATTGTTCCTTTTGTATTCAATATTGATGCAATTTCTGTGTTTCATCGTCAATGTGAACGTCCAAGGGATAAGGTAAACCTGCAGTGGTGCATTGGAATCTAGTACTGCTGTCCCAGGACAGGCTCAAACCAAAACTCTCAGAAGGGTTACTCCCCTTGAATATAAGTCGGCATTGTGCCTTTTCTATACAGTCCCGATGCAATTTCTGTGTTTCATCGTTAATTTGAAGGTCCAAGGTTACAGTAAACATGCAGTCGTGCATCGGAATCTAATACTGCTCTCCAGGAAAGGCTAAAAGCACAAACTATTATAAGAGTTACTCTTCTTATATATAAGTCGGCATTGTGCCGTTTGTATTCAATATCGATGCAATTTCTGTGTTTCATCGTCAATGTGAGGGTCCAAGGGATACAGTAAACCTGCAGTCGGGCATCGGAATGTAATACTGCTGTCCCAGGAAAGGCTCAAACAACAAGCTATTAGAGGAGGTACTCCTCTTGCAAATAAGTCGACATTTTGCCTTTTGTATTCAATATTGATGGAATTTCTGTGTTTCATCGTCAATGTGAAGTTCCAAGGGATACAGTAAACCTGCAGTGGTGTATCGGAATCTAATACTGCTCTCCCAGGAAAGGCTTAAAGCACACACTATTAGAAGAGTTACTCTTCTTGTATATAAGTCGGCATTGCGCCTTTTGTATTCAATATCGATGCAATTTCTGTGTTTCATCGTCAATGTGAAGGTTCGAGGGATACAGTAAACCTGCAGTGGTGCATCGGAATCTAGTACTGCTGTCCCAGGAGAGGCTCAAACCACAACTCTCAGAAGGGTTTCTCCACTTGCATATAAGTCGGTATTGTGCCTTTTCTATACACTCCCAATGCAATTTCTGTGTTTTATCGTTAATTTGAAGGTCCAAGGGTTACAGTAAACATGCAGTGGTGCATCGGAATCTAATACTGCTCTCCCAGGAAAGGCTGAAAGCACAAACTATTAGAAGAGTTACTCCTCTTGTATATAAGTCGGCATTGCGACTTTTGTATTCAATATCGATGCAATTTCTGTGTTTCATCGTCAATGTGAAGGTCCAAGGGATACAGTAAACCTGCAGTCGTGCATCGGAATCTAATACTGCTCTCCCAGAAAAGGCTCAAAGCACAAACTATTAGAAGAGTTACTCTTCTTGTATATATGTCGGCATTGTGCCTTTTGTATTCAGTATAGATGCAATTTCTGTGTTTCATCGTCAATGTGAAGGTCCAAGGGATAGAGTAAACCTGCAGTGGCGCATCGGAATCTAATACTGCTGTCCCAGGAAAGACTCAAAGCACAAGCTATTAGAAGAGTTACTCCTCTTGCAAATAGGTCGACATTTTGACTTTTGTATTCAATATCGATGCAATTTCTGTGTTTCATCGTCAATGACAAGGTCCAAGGGATACAGTAAACCTGCAGTGGTGCATCGGATTCTAATACAGCTGTCCCAGGAGAGGGTCAAACCACAACTCTCATAAGGGTTACTCCACTTGTATATAAATCCGGATTGTTCCTTTCGTCTACACTCCCGATGCAATATCTGTGTTTCTTCGTTAATTTGTAGTTCGCAGGGATACAGTAAACATGCAGTGGTGTCTCGGAATCTAATACTGTTCTCCCAGGAAAGGCTCAAAGCACAAACTATTAGAAGAGTTACTCCTCTTGTATATAAGTCGGCATTGCGGCTTTTGTATTCAATATCGATGCAATATCTGTGTTTCATCGTCAATGTGAAAGTCCAAGGGATACAGTAAACCTGCAGTGGTGCATCGGAATCTAATACTGCTCTCCCAGGAAAGGCTCAAAGCACAAATTATTAGAAGAGTTACTCTTCTTGTATATAAGGTGGCATTGTGCCTTTTGTATTCAGTATCGATGCAATTTCTGTGTTTCATCGTCAATGTGAAGGTGCAAGGGATACGGTAAACCTGCAGAGGTGCATCGGAATCTAATACTGCCGTCCCAGGAAGGGCTCAAAGCACAAGCTATTAGAAGAGTTACTTCTCTTGCAAATAAGTCGACATTATGCCTTTGTACTGAATATCGATGCAATTTCATTGTTTCATCGTCAATGTGAAGGTCAAAGGGATACAGTAAACCTGCAGTGGTGCATCGGAATCTAGTACTACTGTCCCAGGAGAGGCTCAAAATACTACTGTCAGAAGGGTTGCTCCACTTGTATATAAGTCGGCAATTCGCGTTTTGTATACACTCCCGATTCAATTTCTGTGTTTCATCGCTAATTTGAACGTCAAAGGGATACAGTAAACATGCAGTGGTGCATCGGAATCTAATGTTGCTCTCCCAGGAAAGGCTCAAAGCACAATCTGTTAAAAGAGTTAATCCTCTTGTAATTACGTCGACATTTTTCCTGTTTGTATTCAATATCGATGCAATTCCTGTCTATCATTGTCAATGTGAAGGTCGAAACGATACAGTAAACCTGCAGTGGTGCATCGGAATCTAATACTGCTGTCCCATGAAAGGCTCAAAGCACAAACTATTAGAGGAGTTACTCCTCCTGTTAATAAGTCGACATTTTGCCTTTTGTATTCAATATCGATGCAATTTCTGTGTTTCATCGTCAATGTGAAAATCCAAGGGATACAGTAAACCTGCAGTGGTTCATCGGAATCTAATACTGCTGTCCCAGGAAAGGCTGAAAGTACAAAGTATTAGAAGAGTTACTCCTCTTGCAAATAAGTCGACATTTTGCCTTTTGTACTCAATATCGATGCAATTTCTGTGTTTCATCGGCTATGTCAAGGTCCAAGGGATACAGTAAACCTGCAACGGTGCATCAGATTCTAATACTGCTGTCCCATGACAGGTTCAAACCACAACTCTAAGAAGGGTTACTCCACTTGTATATAAATCGGCATTGTGCCGTTTGTATACACGCCCAATGCAATTTCTTTGTTTTATCGTTAATTTGAAGGTCCAACGGATACGGTAAACATGCAGTGGTGCATCGGAATCTAATACTGCTCTCCCAGGAAAGGCTCAAAGCACAAACTATTAAAAGAGTTAATCTTCTTGTATATAAGTCGGCATTGCGCTTTTTGTATTCAATATCGATGCAATTTCTGTGTATCATCATCAATGTGAAGGTCCAAGGGATATAGTAAACCTGCAATGGTTCATCGGAATCTAATACTGCTGTCACAGGCAAGGCTGAAAGCACATACTATTGGAATAGTTACTCCTCTTTTAAATAAGTCGACATTTTGCCTTTTGTATTCAATATCGATGCAATTTCTGTGTTTCATCGTCATTGTGAATGTCCAAGGGATACAGTAAACCTGCAGTGGTGCATCGGAATCTAATACTGCAGTCCCAGGAAAGGCTCAAAGTACAAACTATTAGAAGAGTTACTCCTCTTGTTAGTAAGGCGATATTTTGCATCTTGTATTCAATATCTATGCAATTTCTGTGTTTCATCGTCAATGTGAAAGTCCAAGGGATACAGTAAACCTGCAATGGTTCATTGGAATCTAATACTGCTGTCACAGGAAAGGCTGAAAGCACATACTATTGGAAGAGTTACTCCTCTTTTAAATAAGTCGACATTTTGCCTTTTGTATTCAATATCGATGCAATTTCTGTGTTTCATCGTCATTGTGAATGTCCAAGGGATACAGATAACCTGCAGTGGTGCATCGGAATCTAATACTGCAGTCCCAGGAAAGGCTCATAGTACAAACTATGAAAAGAGTTACTCGTCTTGTAAGTAAGCCGATCTTTTGCATTTTGTATTCAATATCTGTGCAATTTCTGTGTTTCATCGTCATTGTGAAGGTCCAAGGGATACAGTAAACCTGCAGTGGTGCATCGGAATCTAATACTGCAGTCCCAGGAAAGGCTCAAAGTACAAACCATTAGAAGAGTTACTCCTCTTGTAAAAATGTCGACATTTTGCATTTTTTATTCAATATCGATGCAATTTCTGTGTCTCTTCGCCTATGTGAAGGTGCAAGGGATACATTAAACCTGCAGTGGTGCATCGGAATCTAATACTTCTGTCCCAGGAGAGGCTCAAACCACAACTCACAGAAGGGTTATTGGACTTATATTTAAGTCGGCACTGTGCCTTTTGTATACACTCCCGATGCAATTTCTGTGTTTCATCGTTAATTTGAAGGTCCAAGGGATCCAGTAAACCTGCAATGGTGCATCGTAATCTAATACTGCTGTCCCAGGAAAGGCTCAAAGCACAATCTATTAAAAGATTTACTCCTCTTATTAATAAGTCGCCATTTTCCTTTTGTATGCAATATCGATGCAATTTCTGTGTTTCATCGTCAATGTGAATGTCCAAGGGATACAGTAAACCTGCAGTGGTTCATCGGAATGTAATACTGCTGTCCGAGGAAAGGCTAAAACACAAACTACTAGAAGAGTTACTCCTCTTGTAAATAAGTCGACATTTTGTCTTTTATATTCAATATCGATGCAATTTCTGTGTTTTATCGTCAATGTGAAGGTCCAAGGGATACAGTAAACCTGCAGTGTTGCATCGGAATGTAATGCTGCTGTCCCATGAAAGGCTCAAAGCACAAACAACTAAAAGAGTTACTCCTCTTGTAAATAAGTCGAGATTTTGCCTTTTGTATTCAAATTCGATGCAATTTCTGTGTTTCATCGTCAATGTGAAGGACCAAGGGATACAATAAACCTGCAATGGTGCATCGGAATCTAATACTGCTGTCCCAGAAAAGGCTCAAAGCACAAACTATTAGAAGGGATACTCCTCTTGTAAATAAGTCGACAATTTGCCTTTTGTATTCAATATCGATGCCATTTCTGTGTTTCATCGTCAATTTGAGGGTCCAAGGGATAGAGTAAACCTGCAGTGGTGCATCGGAATCTAATACTGCTCTCCCAGGAAAGGCGCAAAGCACAAACTAATAGAAGAGTTATTCTTCTTGTATATAAGTCGACATTTTGCCATTTGTATTCAATATCGATGCAATTTCTGTGTTCCATAGTCAATGGGAAGGTCCAAGGGATACAGTAAACCTGCAGTGGTGGATTGGAATCTAGTATTACTGTCCCAGGAAAGGCTCAAAGCACAAACTATTCGAAGGGGGACTACTCTTGTAAATAAGTCGAGATTTTGCCTTTTGTATTCAAATTCGATGCAATTTCTGTGTTTCAACGTCAATGTGAAGGTCCAAGGGATACAGTAAACTTGCAATGGTGCATCGTAATCTAATACTGCTGTCCCAGGAAAGGCTCAAAGCACAAACAACTAAAAGAGTTACTCCTCTTGTAAATAAGTCGACAATTTGCCTTTTGTATTCAATATCGATGCAATTTCTGTGTTTCATCGTCAATGTAAGGGTCCAAGGGATACAGTAAACCTGCAATGGTGTATCGGAATCTAATACTGCTGTCCCAGGAGAGGCTCAAACCACAACTCTCAGATGGGTTACTCCACTTGTATATAAGTAGGCATTGTGCCTTTCGTATACACTCCCGATGCAATTTCTGTGTTTCTTCGTTAATTTGAAGGTCCAAGGGATACAGTAAACATGCAGTGGTGCATCGGAATCTAATGTTGCTCTCCCAGGAAAGGCTGAAAGCACAATCTATGAAAAGAGTTACTCCTCTTGTAAAAAAGTCGACTTTTTGCCGTTTGTATTAAATATCGATGCAATTTCTGTCTTTCATTGTCAATGTGAAGGTCCAAGGGATACAGTAAACCTGCAGTGGTGCTTAGGAATCTATTACTGCTGTCCCAGGAAGTGCTCAAAGCACCAACTATTAGAAGAGTTATTCCTCCTGTTAATAAGTCGACATTTTGCCTTTTGTATTCAATATCGATGCAATTTCTGTGTTTAATCGTCAATGTGAAAGACCAAGGGATACAGTAAACCTGCAATGGTGCATCACAATCTAATACTGCTGTCCCAGCAAAGGTTCAAAGCACAAACTACTAGAAGAGTTACTTCTCTTGTAAATAAGGCGACATTTTGCCACTTGTATTCAATATCGATGCAATTTCTGTGTTTCATCGTCAATGTGAAGGTCAAAGGGATACAGTAAAGCTTCAGTGGTGCATCGGACTCTAATACTGCTGTCCCAGGAGAGGCTCAAACCACAATTCACAGAAGGGCTACTCGACTTATATATAAGTCCGCATTGTGCCTTTTGCATTCACCCCCCATGCGATTTCTGTGGTTCATAGATAATTTGAAGGTCCAAGGGATACACTAGACATGCAGTGTTGCTTCGAAATCTGATACTGCTCTCCCAAGGAAAGCTCAAAACACAAACTATTAGAAGAGTTACTCTTCTTGTAAATAAGCTGACATTTTGCCATTTGTATTCAATATCGATGCAATTTCTGTGTTTCATCGTCAATGGGAAGGTCCAAGGGATACAGTAAACCTGCAATGGTGCATCGGAATCTAATACTGCTGTCCCAGAAAAGGCTCAAAGCACAAACTATTAGAAGAGTTACTCCTCTTGAAAATAAGTAGACATTTTGCCTTTTGTATTCAATATCGATGCAATTTCTGTGTTCCATCGTCAATGTGAAGGTCCAAGGGAAACAGTAAGCCTGCAATGGTGCATCGGAATCTAATACTGCTGTCCCAGGAAGGGCTCAAAGCACCAACAACTAAAAGAGTTACCCGTCTTGTAAATAAGTAGACATTTTGAATTTTGTATTCAATATCGATGCAATTTCTGTGTTTCATCGTATATGTGAAGGTCCAAGGGATACAGTAAACCTGCAATGGTGCATTGGAATCAATACTGCTGTCCCAGAAAATTGCTAAAAGTACAAACTGTTAAAAGAGTTACTCCTCTTGTAAATAAGTCGACATTTTGCCTTTTGTATTCAATATCGATGCAATTTCTGTGTTTCATCGTCAATGTGAAGGTCCAAGGGATACAGTACACCTGAAATGGTGCGTTGGAATCTAAAATTGCTGTCCCAGGAAAGACTCAATGCACAAACTATCAGAAGAGTTACTCCTCTTGTAAATAAGTCCACATTATTCCTTTTGTATTCAATATCGATGCAGTTTCTGTGTTTCATCGTCAATGTGACGGTCCAAGGGTCACAGTAAACCCGCAATATTGCATCGGAGTCTAATACTGCTGTCCCAGGAATGGATCAAAGCACAAACCATTAGAACAGTTACTCCTCTTGTAAATAAATCGACATTTTGCCTTTTGTACTCACTATCGATGCAATTTCTGTGTTTCATCGTCGATGTGAAGGTCCAGGGGATACAGTAAACCTGCAGTGGAGCATCGGAATCTGATACTGCTGTCCCAGGAGAGGCTCAAACCACAACTCTCAGAAGGGTTACTCCACTTGTATATAAGTCGGCATTGTGCCTTTTGTATACACTCCCGATGCAATTTCTGTGTTTCATCGTTAATTTAAAAGGCCAAGAGATACAGTAAACATGCAGTGGTGCATCGTAATCTAATACTGCTCTCCCACGAAAGGCTCAAAGCACAAACTATTAGAAGAGTTACTCCTCTTGTAAATAAGTCGATATTTTGCATTTTTTATTCAATATCGATGTAATTTCTGTGTTTCATCGTCAATGTGAAGGGCCAAGGGATACAATTGACCTGCAATGGTGAATCGGAATCTAATACTACCGCCCCAGGAAAGGCTCAAAGTACAAACTATTAGAAGAGTTACTCCTCTTTTAAATAAGTCGACATTTTGCCATTTGTATTCAATATCGATGGATTTTCTGTGTTTCATCGTCAATGTGAAGATCCAAGAGATAAAGTAAACCTGCAATGGTGCATCGGAATCTAATACTACTGTCCCACGAAAGACTCAAAGCACAAACTATTAGAAGAGTTACTCCTCTTGTAATTAAGTCGACATTTGGCCTTTTGTATTCAATATCGATGCACTTTCTGTGTTTCATCGTCAATGTGACGGTAAAAGGGATACAGTAAACCTGCAATGGTGCATCGGAATGTAATATTGCTGTCCCAGAAAAGGCTCAAAGCACAAAGTATTAGAAGCGTTACTCCTCTTGTAAATAAGGCGACATTTTGCTTTTTGTATTCAATGTCGATGCAATTTCTGTGTTTCATCGTTTATTTGAAGGTCTAAGGGATACAGTAGACCTGCAGTGGTGAATCGGAATCTAATACTGCTGTCCCATGAAAGGCTCAAAGCACAAACTATTTGACGAGTTACTCCTATTGTAAATAAGTCGACCTTTTGCCTTTTGTATTCAATATCGATGCAATTTCTGTGTTTCATCGTCAATGCGAAGGTCCAAGGGATACAGTAAACCTGCAGTGTTGCATTGCAATCTAATACAGCTGTCCCAGGAAAGTAACAAAGTACAAACCATTAGAACAGTTACTCCTTTTGTAAATAAGTCGACATTTTGCCAATATCGATACAATTTCTGTGTTTCATCGTGAGTAGATAGTCCAAGGGAAACAGTAAACTTGCAGTGGTGCATCGGAATCTAATACTGCTGTCCCAGGAGATATTCAAACCACAACTCTCAGAAGGGTTACTCCACTTGTATATAAGTCGGCATTGTGCCTTTTGTATACACTCCCCATGCAATTTCTGTTTTTCATCGTTAATTTAAAGGTCCAAGGGATACAGTAAACCTGCAGTGGTGCATCGGAATCTAATACTGCTGTCCCATGAAAGGCTCAAAGCACAAATTATTAGAAGAGTTACTCCTCTTGTAAATAAGTCGACATTTTGTCTTTTGTATTCAATATCGATGCAATTTCTGTGTTTCATCGTCAGTCTGAAGGTCCACAGGATACAGTAAACCTGCAGTGGTGCATCGGAATCTAATACTGCTGTCTCCGGAAAGGCTCAAAGTACAAACTATTACAAGAGTTACTCCTCCTGTTAATAGGTCGACATTTTGCCTTTAGTATTCAATATCGATGCAATTTCTGTGTTTCATCGTCAATGTGAAGGTCAAAGGGATACAGTAAACCTGCAGTGGTGCATCGGAATCTAATACTGCTGTCCCAGGAGAGGCTCAAACCACAACTCACAGAAGGGTTACTCGACTTATATATAAGTCGGCATTGTGCCTTTTGTATACACTCCCAATGCAATTTCCGTGTTTCATCGTCAATGTGAAGGTCCAAGGGATACAGTAATCCTGCAGTGGTGCATCGGAATCTAATACTGCTGTAATAGTAAAGGCTCAAAACACAAACTGGTAGAAGAAGTACTCCTCTTGTAAAAAAATCGACATTTTGCCTTTTGTATTCAATATCGATGCAATTTCTGTGTTTCATCGTCAATGTGAAGGCCCAAGGGATACAGTAAACCTGCAGTGGTGCATCGGAATCTAGTCCTGCTGTCACAGGAGAAACTCAAACCACAACTCTCAGAAGGGTTACTCTACGTGTATATAAGTCGGCATTGTGCCTTTTCTATACACTCCCGATGCAATTTCTGTGTTTCATCGTTAATTTGAAGGTCCAAGGGTTACAGTAAATATGCAGTGGTGCATTGGAATCTAATACTGCTGTCCCAGGAAAGGCTCAAAGCACAAGCTATTAGAAGAGTTACTCCTCTTTCAAATAAGTCGACATTTTGCCTTTTGTATTAAATATCGATGCAATTTCTGTGTTTCATCGTCAATGTGAAGGTCCAAGGGATACAGTATACCTGCAGTGGTGCATCGGAATCTAATACTGCTCTCCCAGGAAAGGCTCAAAGCACACACTATTAGAAGAGTAACTCTTCTTGTAAATAACTCGGCATTGCGCCTTTTTATTCAATATCTGTGCAATTTCTGTGTTTCATCGTCATTGTGAAGGTTCATGGGATACGGTAAACCTGAAGTGGTGCATCGGAATCTAGTACTGCTGTCCAAGTAGAGGCTCAAACCACAACTCTCGGAAGGGTTACTCCACCTGTATATAAGTCGGCATTGTGCCTTTTCTATACACTCCCGATGCAATTTCTGTGTTTCATCGTTAGTTGGAACGTCCAAGGGATACAGTAAACCTGCAGTGGTGCATCGGAATCTAATACTGCTGTCCCATGAAAGGCTCAAAGCACAAACTACTAGAAGAGTTACTCCTCTTGTAAATAAGTCGACATTTTGCCTTTTGTATTCAATATCGATGCAATTTCTGTGTTTCATCGTCAGTCTGAAGGTCCACGGGAATCAGTAAACCTGCAGTGGTGCATCGGAATCTAATACTGCTGTCCCCGGAAAGGCTCAAAGTACAAACTATTACAAGAGTTACTCCTCCTGTTAATAGGTCGACATTTTGCCTTTTGTATTCAGTATTGATGCAATTTCTGTGTTTCATCCTCAATGTGAAGGTCAAAGGGATACAGTAAACCTGCAGTGGTGCATCGGAATCTAATACTGCAGTCCCAGGAGAGGCTCAAACCACAACTCACAGAAGGGTTACTCGACGTATATATAAGTCGGCATTGTGCCTTTTGTATACACTCCCAATGCAATTTCCGTGTTTCATCGTCAATGTGAAGGTCCAAGGGATACAGTAAACCTGCAGTGGTGCATCGGAATCTAATACTGCTTTCCCAGGAAAGGCCCAAAGTACAAGCTATTAGAAGAGTTACTCCTCTTGTAAATAAGTCGACATTTTGCCTTTTGTATTCAATATCGATGCAATTTCTGTGTTTCATCGTCAATGTGAAGGTCAAAGGGATACAGTAAACCTGCAGTGGTGCATCGGAATCTAATACCGCTGTCCCAGGAGAGGCTCAAACCACAACTCACAGAAGGGTTACTCGACTTATATATAAGTCGGCATCGTGCCTTTTGTATACACTCCCAAAGCAATTTCCGTGTTTCATCGTCAATGTGAAGGTCCAAGGGATACAGTCAACCTGCAGTGGTGCATCGGAATCTAATACTGCTTTCCCAGGAAAGGCTCAAAGCACAAGCTATTAGAAGAGTTACTACTCTTGTATATAAGTCGGCATTGCGGCTTTTGTATTCAATATCGATGCAATATCTGTGTTTCATCGTCAATGTGAAAGTCCAAGGGATACAGTAAACCTGCAGTGGAGCATCGGAATCTAATACTGCTCTCCCAGGAAAGGCTCAAAGCACAAACTATTAGAAGAGTTACTCTTCTTGTATATAAGTCGGCATTGTGCCTTTTGTATTCACTATCGATGGAATTTCTGTGTTTCATCGTCAATGTGAAGGTCCAAGGGATACAGTAAACCTGCAGTGGTGCATCGGAACCTAATACTGCTTTCCCAGGAAAGGCTCAAAGTACAAGCTATTAGAAGAGTTACTCCTCTTGTAAATAAGTCGACATTTTGCCTTTTGTATTCAATATCGATGCAATTTCTGTGTATCATCGTCAATGTGAAGGTCCAAGGGATACGGTAAACCTGCAGTGGTGCATCGGAATTTAGTACTGCTGTCTCAGGAGAGGCTCAAACCACAACTCTCAGAAGGGTTACTCCACTTGTATATAGGTCGGCATTGTGCCTTTTCTATACACTCCCGATGCAATTTCTGTGTTTCATCGTTAATTTGAAGGTCCGAGGATTACAATAAACATGCAGTGGTGCATCGGAATCTAATACTGCTCTCCCAGGAAAGGTTCAAAGAAGAAACTATTAGAAGAGTTACTCTTGTTGTATATAAGCCGGCATTGTGCCTTTGGTATTAAATATCGATGCAATTTCTGTATTTCATTGTCATTGTGAAGGTCCAAGAGATACAGTAAACCTGCAGTGATGCGTCGGAATCAATACTTCTGTCCCAGGAAAGGCTCAGAGCACAAACAATTAGAAGCGTTACTCCTCTTGTAAATAAGTCGAAATTTTGCCTTTTGAATTGAATATCGATGCAATTTCTGTGTTTTATCGTCAATGTGAAGGTGCAAGGGATGCGGTAAACCTGCAGAGGTGCATCGGAATCTACTACTGCTGTCCCAGGAGAGGCTCAAACCACAACGCTCAGTAGGGTTACTCCACCTGTAAATAAGTCGGCATTGTTCCATTCGCATACAGTCCCGATGCAATATCTGTGTTTCATCGTTAATTTGTAGGTGCAAGATATACAGTAAACCTGCAGTGCTGCATCAGAATCTAATACTGCTATCCCAGGAGAGGCTTAAAGCACAAACTATTAGAAGAGTTACTCTTCTTGTATATGAGTCGCATTGTGCCTTTTGTATTCAATATTGATGCAATTTCTGTGTTTTATCGTCAATGTGAAGGTCCAAGGGATAAGGTAAACCTGCAGTGGTGCATCGGAATCTAGTACTGCTGTCCCAGGACAGTCTCAAACCAAAACTCTCAGAAGGGTTACTCCCCTTGAATATAAGTCGGCATTGTGCCTTTTCTATACAGTCCCGATGCAATTTCTGTGTTTCATCGTTAATTTGAAGGTCCAAGGTTACAGTAAACATGCAGTGGTGCATCGGAATCTAATACTGCTCTCCAGGAAAGGCACAAAGCACAAACTATTAGAAGAGTTACTCTTCTATATATAAGTCGGCATTGTGCCGTTTGTATTCAATATCGATGCAATATCTGTGTTTCATCGTCAATGTGAAGGTCCAAGGGATACAGTAAACCTGCAGTGGGGCATCGGAATGTAATACTGCTGTCCCAGGGAAGGCTCAAACAACAAGCTATTAGAGGAGGTACTCCTCTTGCAAATAAGTCGACATTTAGCCTTTTGTATTCAGTATTGATGGAATTTCTGTGTTTCATCGTCAATGTGAAGTTCCAAGGGATACAGTAAACTTGCAGTGGTGTATCGGATTCTATTACTGCTCTCCCAGGAAAGGCTTAAAGCACACACTATTAGAAGAGTTACTCTTCTTGTATATAAGTCGGCATTGCGCCTTTTGTATTCAATATCGATGCAATTTCTGTGTATCATCGTCAATGTGAAGGTTCAAGGGATACGGTAAACCTGCAGTGGTGCATCGGAATCTAGTACTGCTGTCCCAGGAGAGGCTCAAACCACAACTCTCAGAAGGGTTTCTCCACTTGCATATAAGTCGGTATTGTGCCTTTTCTATACACTCCCAATGCAATTTCTGTGTTTCATCGTTAATTTGAAGGTCCAAGGGTTACAGTAAACATGCAGTGGTGCATCAGAATCTAATACTGCTCTCCCATGAAATGTTCAAAGCATAAGCTATTAGAAGACTTTCTCTTCTTGTATACAAGTCGGCATTGCGCCTTTTGTATTTAATATCGATGCAATTTCTGTGTTTCATCGTCAATGTGAAGGTCCAAGGGATACGGTAAACCTGAAGTGGTGCATCGGAATGTAGTACTGCTGTCCAAGTAGATTCTCAAACCACAACTCTCGGAAGGGTTACTCCACCTGTATATAAGTCGGCATTGTGCCTTTTCTATACACTCCCGATGCAATTTCTGTGTTTCATCGTTAGTTGGAAGGTCCAAGGGTTACAGTAAACATGCAGTGGTGCATCGGAATCTAATACTGCTCTCCCAGGAAAGGCTGAAAGCACAAACTATTAGAAGAGTTACTCCTCTTGCAAATAAGTCTACATTATGCCTTTGTACTGAATATCGATGCAATTTCATTGTTTCATCGTCAATGTGAAGGTCAAAGGGATACAGTAAACCTGCAGTGGAGCATTGGAATCTAATACTGCTGTCCCAGGGAGGGCTCAAAGCACAAGCAATTAGAAGAGTTACTCCTCTTGTATATAAGTCGGCATTGCGGCTTTTGTATTCAATATCGATGCAATATCTGTGTTTCATCGTCAATGTGAAAGTCCAAGGGATACAGTAAACCTGCAGTGGTGCATCGGAATCTAATACTGCTCTCCCAGGAAAGGCTCAAAGCACAAACTATTAGAAGAGTTACTCTTCTTGTATATAAGTCGGCATTGTGCCTTTTGTATTCACTATCAATGCAATTTCTGTGTTTCATCGTCAATGTGAAGGTCCAAGGGATACAGTAAACCTGCAGTGGTGCATCGGAATCTAATACTGCTTTCCTAGGAAAGGCTCAAATTACAAGCTATTAGAAGAGTTACTCCTCTTGTAAATAAGTCGACATTTTGCCTTTTGTATTCAATATCGATGCAATTTCTGAGTATCATCGTCAATGTGAAGGTCCAAGGGATACGGTAAACCTGCAGTGGTGCATCGGAATTTAGTACTGCTGTCTCAGGAGAGGCTCAAACCACAACTCTCAGAAGGGTTACTCCACTTGTATATAGGTCGGCATTGTGCATTTTCTATACACTCCCGATGCAATTTCTGTGTTTCATCGTTAATTTGAAGGTCCGAGGATTACAATAAGGATGCAGTGGTGCATCGGAATCTAATACTGCTCTCCCAGGAAAGGTTCAAAGAAGAAACTATTAGAAGAGTTACTCTTCTTGTATATAAGCCGGCATTGTGCCTTTTGTATTAAATATCGATGCAATTTCTGTGTTTCATTGTCATTGTGAAGGTCCAAGAGATACAGTAAACCTGCAGTGATGCGTCGGAATCAATACTTCTGTCCCAGGAAAGGCTCAGAGCACAAACAATTAGAAGCGTTACTATTCTTGTAAATAAGTCGAAATTCTGCCTTTTGAATTGAATATCGATGCAATTTCTGTGTTTTATCGTCAATGTGAAGGTCCAAGGGATACAGTAAACCTGCAGTCGTGCATCGGAATCTAATACTGCTCACCCAGAAAAGGCTCAAAGCACAAACTATTAGAATAGTTACTCTTCTTGTATATATGTCGGCATTGTGCCTTTTGTATTCAGTATAGATGCAATTTCTGTGTTTCATCGTCAATGTGAAGGTCCAAGGGATAGAGTAAACCTGCAGTGGTGCATCGGAATCTAATATTGCTGTCCCAGGAAAGTTTCAGAGCACAAGCTATTAGAAGAGTTACTCCTTTTGCAAATAAGTCGACATTTTGACTTTTGTATTCAATATCGATGCAATTTCTGTGTTTAATCGTCAATGACAAGGTCCAAGGAATACAGTAAACCTGCAGTGGTGCATCGGAATCTAATACAGCTGTCCCAGGAGAGGGTCAAAAAACAACTCTCATAAGGATTACTCCACTTGTATATAAATCCGGATTGTTCCTTTCGTATACACTCCCGATGCAATTTCTGTGTTACATCGTTAATTTGTAGTTCGCAGGGATACAGTAAACATGCAGTGGTGTCTCGGAATCTAATACTGCTCTCCCAGGAAAGGCTCAAAGCACAAACTATTAGAAGAGTTACTCCTCTTGAATATAAGTCGGCATTGCGGCTTTTGTATTCAATATCGATGCAATATCTGTGTTTCATCGTCAATGTGAAAGTCCATGGGATACAGTAAACCTGCAGTGGTGCATCGGAATCTAATACTGCTGTCCCAGGAAAGGCTCAAAGCACTAACTATTAGAAGAGTTACTCTTCTTGTATATAAGTCGGCATTGTGCCTTTTGTATTCAGTATCGATGCAATTTCTGTGTTTCATCGTCAATGTGAAGGTCCAAGGGATACAGTAAACCTGCAGTGGTACATCGGAATCTAATGCTGCTATCCCAGGAAAGGCTCAAAGTACAAGCTATTAGAAGAGTTACTCCTCTTGTAAATAAGTCGACATTTTGCCTTTTGTATTCAATATCGATGCAATTTCTGTGTATCATCGTCAATGTGAAGGTCCAAGGGATACGGTAAACCTGCAGTGGTGCATCGGAATTTAGTACTGCTGTCTCAGGAGAGGCTCAAACCTCAACTCTCAGAAGGGTTACTCCACTTGTATATAGGTCGGCATTGTGCCTTTTCTATACACTCCCGATGCAATTTCTGTGTTTCATCGTTAATTTGAAGGTCCGAGGATTACAGTAAACATGCAGTGGTGCATCGGAATCTAATACTGCTCTCCCAGGAAAGGTTCAAAGAAGAAACTGTTAGAAGAGTTACTCTTGTTGTATATAAGCCGGCATTGTGCCTTTTGTATTAAATATCGATGCAATTTCTGTGTTTCATTGTCATTGTGAAGGTCCAAGAGATACAGTAAACCTGCAGTGATGCGTCGCAATCAATACTTCTGTCCCAGGAAAGGCTCAGAGCACAAACAATTAGAAGCGTTACTCCTCTTGTAAATAAGACGAAATTTTGCCTTTTGAATTGAATATCGATGCAATTTCTGTGTTTTATCGTCAATGTGAAGGTGCAAGGGATACGGTAAACCTGCAGAGGTGCTTCGGAATCTAATACTGCCGTCCCAGGAAGGGCTCAAAGCACAAGCTATTAGAAGAGTTGCTCCTCTTGGAAATAAGTCGACATTATGCCTTTGTACTGAATATTGATGCAATTTCATTGTTTCATCGTCAATGTGAAGGTCAAATGGATACAGTAAACCTGCAGTGGAGCATCGGAATCTAATACTGCTGTCCCAGGAAGGCTCAAAGCACAAGCTATTAGAAGAGTTACTCCTCTTGCAAATAAGTCTACATTTTACTTTTTTATTCAATATCGATGCAATATCTGTGTTTCATCGTCAATGTGAAGGTGCAAGGGATACAGTAAACCTGCAGTGGTCCATCGTATCTAATACTGCTCTCCCAGGAAAGGCTCAAAGCCCATACTATTGGAAGAGTTAGTCTTCTTGTATATAAGTCGGCAATGCGCCTTTTGTATTCAATATCGATGCAATTTCTGTGTTTCATCGTCAATGTGAAGGTTCAAGGGATACGGTAAACCTGCAGTGGTGCATCGGAATCTAGTACTGCTGTCCCAGGAGAGGCTCAAACCACAACTCTCAGAAGGGTTTCTCCACTTGCATATAAGTCGGCATTGTGCCTTTTCTATACACTCCCGATGCAATTTCTGTGTTTCATCGTTAGTTGGAAGGTCCAAGGGTTACAGTAAACATGCAGTGGTGCATCGGAATCTAATACTGCTCTCCCAGGAAAGGCTGACAGCACAAACTATTAGAAGTGTTACTCCTCTTGTATATATGTCGGCATTGCGACTTTTGTATTCAATATCGATGCAATTTCTGTGTTTCATCGTCAATGTGAAGGTCCAAGGGATACAGTAAACCTGCAGTCGTGTATCGGAACATAATACTGCTCTCCCAGAAAAGGCTCAAAGCACAAACTATTAGAAGAGTTACTCTTCTTGTATATATGTCGGCATTGTGCATTTTGTATTTAGTATAGATGCAATTTCTGTGTTTCATCGTCAATGTGAAGGTCCAAGGGATAGAGTAAACCTGCAGTGGTGCATCGGAATCTAATACTGCTGTCCCAGGAAACGCTCAAAGCACAAGCTATTAAAAGAGTTACTCCTCTTGCAACTAAGTCGACATTTTGCCTTTTCTATTAAATATCGATGCAATTTCTGTGTTTCATCGTCAATGTGAAGGTCCAAGGGATACAGTAAACCTGCAGTGGTGCATCGGAATCTAATACTGCTCTCCAAGGAGAGGCTCAAACCACACACTATCAGAAGAGTTACTCTTCTTGTATATAAGTCGGCATTGCGCCTTTTGTATTCAAATATCGATGCAATTTCTGTGATTCATTGTCATTGTGAATGTCCAAGAGATACAGTAAACCTGCAGTGATGCATCGGAATCTAATACTTTTGTCCCAGGAAAGGCTGAGAGCACAAACTATTAGAAGAGTGACTCCTCTTGTAAATAAGTCGACATTTTGCCTTTTGTATTCAATATCGATGCAATTTCTGTGTTTCATCGTCAATGACAAGGTCCAAGGGATACAGTAAACCTGCAGTGGTGCATCGGAATCTAATACAGCTGTCCCAGGAGAGGGTCAAACCACAACTCTCAGACGGGTTACTCCACTTGTATATAAATCCAGATTTTTCCTTTCGTATACACTCCCGATGCAATTTCTGTGTTCATCGTTAATTTGTAGTTCGCAGGGATACAGTAAACATGCAGTGGTGTCTCGGAATCTAATACTGCTCTCCCAGGAAAGGCTCAAAGCACAAACTATTAGAAGAGTTACTCCTCTTGTATATAAGTCGGCATTGCGGCTTTTGTATTCAATATCGATGCAATATCTGTGTTTCATCGTCAATGTGAAAGTCCAAGGGATACAGTAAACCTGCAGTGGTGCATCGGAATCTAATACTGCTCTCCCAGGAAAGGCTCAAAGCACAAACTATTAGAAGAGTTACTCTTCTTGTATATAAGTCGGCATTGTGCCTTTTGTATTCAGTATCGATGCAATTTCTGTGTTTCATCGTCAATGTGAAGGTCCAAGGGATACAGTAAACCTGCAGTGGTGCATCGGAATCTAATACTGCTTTCCCAGGAAAGGCTCAAAAACCAAGCTATTAGAAGAGTTACGCCTCTTGTAAATAAGTCGACATTTTGCCTTTTGTATTCAATATCGATGGAATTTCTGTGTATCATCGTCATTGTGAATGTCCAAGAGATACAGTAAACCGGCAGTGATGCATCGCAATCTAATACTTTTGTCCCAGGAAAGGCTGAGAGCACAAACTATTTGAAGAGTGACTCCTCTTGTAAATAAGTCGACATTTTGCCTTTTGTATTCAATATCGATACAATTTCTGTATTTCATCGTCAATGACAAGGTCCAAGGGATACAGTAAACCTGCAGTGGTGCATCGGAATCTAATGCTGCTCTCCCAGGAAAGGTTCAAAGCACAAGCTATTAGAGGAGTTACTCCTCTTGCAAATAAGTCGACATTTTGTCTTTTGTATTCAATATCGATGCAATTTCTGTGATTCATCGTCAATGTGAAGGTCCAAGGGATACAATAAACCGGCAGTGGTGCATCGGAATCTAATACTTCTCTCCCAGGCAACGCTCAAAACCCACACTATTAGAAGAGTTAGTCTTCTTGTATATGAGTCGGCATTGCGCGTTTTGTATTCAATATCTATGCAATTTCTGTGTTTCATCGTCAATGTGAAGGTCCGAGGGATAAGGTAAACCCGCAGTGGTGCATCGGAATCTAGTACTGCTGTCCCAGGGCAGGCTCAAACCGAAACTCTCAGAAGGGTTACTCCCCTTGAATATAAGTCGGCATTGTGCCTTTTCTATACAGTCCCGATGCAATTTCTGTGTTTCATCGTTAATTTGAAGGTCCAAGGGTTACAGTAAACATGCAGTGGTGCATCGGAATGTAATACTGCACTCCAGGAACGGCTCAAACCACAAACTATTAGAAGAGTTACTCTTCTTGTATATAAGTCGGCATTGCGCCTTTTGTATTCAATATGGATGCAATTTCTGTGTTTCATCGTCAATGTGAAGGTTCAAGGGATATGGTAAACCTGCAGTGGTGCATCGGAATCTAGTACTGCTGTCCCAGGAGAGGCTCAAACCACAACTCTCAGAAGGGTTTCTCAACTTGCATATATGTCGGTATTGTGCCTTTTCTATACACTCCCAATGCAATTTCTCTGTTTCATCGTTAATTTGAAGGTCCACGGGTTACAGTAAACATGCAGTGGTGCATCAGAATCTGATACTGCTCTTCCAGGAAATGTTCAAAGCATAAGCTATTAGAAGACTTTCTCTTCTTGTATATAAGTCGGCATTGCGCCTTTTGTATTTAATATCGATGCAATTTCTGTGTTTCATCGTCAATGTGAAGGTCCAAGGGATACAGTAAATCTTAAATGGTGCATCGGAATCTAATACTGCTGTCCCAAGAAATTATCAAAGCACAAACTTTTTGAAGAGTTACCCCTCTTGTAAATAAGTCGACATTTTGCCTTTTGTATTCAATATCGATGCAATTTCTGTGTTTCATCGTCAATGTGAAGGTCCAAGGGATACAGTAAACCTGCAGTGGTGCATCGGAATCTAATACTACTGTCCCAGGAGAGGCTCAAAATACTACTGTCAGAAGGGTTGCTCCACTTGTATATAAGTCGGCAATGCGCGTTTTGTATACACTCCCGATGCAATTTCTGTGTTTCATCGCTAATTTGAACGTCAAAGGGATACAGTAAACATGCAGTGGTGCATCGGAATCTAATGTTGCTCTCCCAGGAAAGGCTCAAAGCACAATCTATTAAAAGAGTTACTCCTCTTGTAAATACGTCGACATTTTGCCGTTTGTATTCAATATCGAAGCAATTCCTGTCAATCATTGTCAATGTGAAGGTCGAAAGGATACAGTAAACCTGCAGTGGTGCATCGTAATCTAATACTGCTGTCCCAGGAAAGGCTCAAAGCACAAACTATTAGAGGAGTTACTCCTCCTGTTAATAAGTCGACATTTTGCCTTTTGTATTCAATATCGATGCAATTTCTGTGTTTCATCGTCAATGTGAAAGTCCAAGGGATACAGTAAACCTGCAGTAGTTCATCGGAATCTAATACTGCTGTCCCAGGAAAGGCTGAAAGTACAAAGTATTAGAAGAGTTACTCCTCTTGCAAATAAGTCGACGTTTTGCCTTTTGTACTCAATATCGATGCAATATCTGTGTTTCATCGGCTATGTCAAGGTCCAAGGGATACAGTAAACCTGCAACGGTGCATCGGATTCTAATACTGCTGTCCCATGACAGGTTCAAACCACAACTCTAAGAAGGGTTACTCCACTTGTATATAAATCGGCATTGTGAAGTTTGTATACACGCCCAATGCAATTTCTGTGTTTTATCGTTAATTTGAAGGTCCAACGGAGACGGTAAACATGCAGTGGTGCATCGGAATCTAATACTGCTCTCCCAGGAAAGGCTCAAAGCACAAACTATTAAAAGAGTTAATCTTCTTGTACATAAGTCGGCATTGCGCTTTTTGTATTCAATATCGATGCAATTTCTGTGTATCATCGTCAATGTGAAGGTCCAAGGGATATAGTAAACCTGCAATGGTTCATTGGAATCTAATACTGCTGTCACAGGCAAGGCTGAAAGCACATACTATTGGAAGAGTTACTCCTCTTTTAAATAAGTCGACATTTTGCCTTTTGTTTTCAATATCGATGCAATTTCTGTGTTTCATCGTCATTGTGAATGTCCAAGAGATACGGTAAACCTGCAGTGGTGCATCGGAATCTAATACTGCAGTCCCAGAAAAGACTCAAAGTACAAGCTATTAGAAGAGTTACTCCTCTTGTAAGTAAGCCGATATTTTGCATCTTGTATTCAATATCTATGCAATTTCTGTGTTTCATCGTCAATGTGAAAGTCCAAGGGATACAGTAAACCTGCAATGGTTCATTGGAATCTAATACTGCTGTCACAGGAAAGGCTGAAAGCACATACTATTGGAAGAGTTACTCCTCTTGTAAATAATTCGACATTTTGAATTTTGTATTCAATATCGATGCAATTTCTGTGTTTCATCGTCAATGTGAAGGTCCAAGGGATACAGTTAACCTGCAATGGTGCATCTGAATCTAATACTGCTGTCCCAGGAAGGGCTCAATGCACAAACAACTAAAAGAGTTACTCCCCTAGTAAATAAGTCGTCACTTTGAATTTTGTATTCAATATCGATGCAATTTCTGTGTTTTATCGTCAATGTGAAGGTCCAAGGGATACAGTAAACCTGCAGTGGTGCATCGGAATGTAATGCTGCTCTCCCAGGTAAGGCGCAAAGCACAAACTATTAGAAGAGATACTCCTCTTGTAAATAAATCGACACTTTGCATTTTGTATTCAATATCGATGGAATTTCTGTGTTTCATCGTCAATGTGAAGGTCAAAGCGATAAAGTAAACCTGCAATGGTGCATCTGAATCTAATACTGCTGTCCCAGGAAGGGCTCAAAGCACAAACAACTAAAAGAGTTACTCCTCTAGTAAATAAGTCGTCATTTTGAATTTTGTATTCAATATCGATGCAATTTCTGTGTTTTATCGTCAATGTGAAGGTCCAAGGGATACAGTAAACCTGCAGTGGTGCATCGGAATGTAATGCTGCTCTCCCAGGTAAGGCTCAAAGCACAAACTATTAGAAGAGATACTCCTCTTGTAAATAAATCGACACTTTGCATTTTGTATTCAATATCGATGGAATTTCTGTGTTTCATCGTCAATGTGAAGGTCAAAGCGATAAAGTAAACCTGCAGTGGTGCATCGGAATCTAATAGTACTGTTCCAGGAAAGGCTCAGAACATAAACTCCTCTTGTAAAAAAGTGGTCATTATGTTTTTTGTATTCAATATCGATGCAATTTCTGTGTTTCATAGTCAATGTGAAGGTCCAAGGAATACAGTAAACTTGCAGTGGTGGATTGGAATCTAGTATTACTGTCCCAGGAAAGGCTCAAAGCACAAACTATTAGAAGGGAAACTACTCTTGTAAATAAGTCGAGATTTTGCCTTTTGTATTCAAATTCGATGCAATTTCTGTGTTTCATCGTCAATGTGAAGGTCCAAGGGATTCAGTAAACCTGCAATGGTGCATCGTAATCTAATACTGCTGTCCCAGAAAAGGCTCAAAGCACAAACAACTAAAAGAGTCACTCCTATTGTAAATAAGTCGACATTTTGCCTTTTGTATTCAATATCGATGAAAATTCTGTGTTTCATCGTCAATGTGAAGGTCCAAGGGATACAGTACACCCGCAGTGGTGCATCGGGGTCTAATACTGCTGTCCCAGGAGAGGCTCAAACCACAACTCTCAGATGGGTTACTCCACTTGTATATAAGTAGGCATTGTGCCTTTCGTATACACTCCCGATGCTATCTCTATGTTTCATCCTTAATTTGAAGCTCCAAGGGATACAGTAAACCTGCAGTGGTGCATCGGAATCTAATATTGCTGTCATAGGAATGGCCCAAAGCACATACTATTAGAAGAGGTACTCCTCTTGTAAATAAGTCGACATTTTGCCTTTTGTTTTCAATATCGATGCAATTTCTGTGTTTCATCGTCAATGTGAGGGTCAAAGGGATACAGTAAAGCTGCATTGCTGCATCGGAATATAATACTGCTGTCCCAGGAGAGGCTCAAACCACAACTCACAGAGGGGTTACTCGACTTATATATAAGTCGGCATTGTGCCTTTTGTATCTACCCCCCATGCGATTTCTGTGTTTCATAGTTAATTTGAAGGTCCAAGGGATAGAGTAAACATGCAGTGGTGCATCGAAATCTGATACTGCTCTCCCAAGGAAGGCTCAAAGCACAAACTATTAGAAGAGTTACTCCTCTTGTAAATAAGCCGACATTTTGCAATTTGTATTCAATATCGATGCAATTTCTGTGTTTCATCGTCAATGTGAAGGTCCAAGGGATACAATAAACCTGCAATGGTGCATCGGAATCGAATACTGCTGTCCCAGAAAAGGCTCAAAGCACAAACTATTAGAAGAGATACTCCTCTTGTAAATAAGTCGACAATTTGCCTTTTGTATTCAATATCGATGCAATTTCTGTGTTTCATCGTCAATGTAAGGGTCCAAGGGATACAGTAAACCTGCAATGGTGTATCGGAACCTAATACTGCTGTCCCAGGAGAACCTCAAACCACAACCCTCAGATGGGTTACTCCACTTGTATATAAGTAGGCATTGTGCCTTTCGTATACACTCCCGATGCAATTTCTGTGTTTCTTCGTTAATTTGAAGGTCCAAGGGATACAGTAAACATGCAGTGGTGCATCGGAATCTAATGTTGCTCTCCCAGGAAAGGCTCAAAGCACAATCTATTAAAAGAGTTACTCCTCTTGTAAATAAGTCGACATTTTGCCGTTTGTATTCAATATCGATGCAATTTCTGTCTTTCATTGTCAATGTGAAGGTCCAAGGGATACAGTAAACCTGCAGTGATGCTTAGGAATCTATTTCTGCTGTCCCAGGAAGGGCTCAAGGCACAACTATTAGAAGAGTTACTCCTCCTGTTAATAAGTCGACATTTTGCCTTTTGTATTCAATATCGATGCAATTTCTGTGTTTAATCGTCAATGTGAAAGACCAAGGGATACAGTAAACCTGCAATGGTGCATCATAATCTAATACTGCTGTCCCAGCAAAGGTTCAAAGCACAAACTACTAGAAGAGTTACTCCTCTTGTAAATTAGGCGACATTTTGCCATTCGTATTCAATATCGATGCAATTTCTGTGTTTCATCGTCGATGTGAAGGTCCAGAGGATACAGCAAACCTGCAGTGGTGCATCGGAATGTGATACTGCTGTCCCAGGAGAGGCTCAAACCACAACTCTCAGAAGGGTTACTCCACTTGTATATAAGTCGGCATTGTGCCTTTTTTATACACTCCCTATGCAATTTCTGTGTTTCACCGTTAATTTAAAAGGCCAAGAGATACAGTAAACATGCAGTGGTGCATCGTAATCTAATACTGCTCTCCCAGGAAAGGCTCAAAGCACAAACTATTAGAAGAGTTACTCCTCTTTTAAATAAGTCGACATTTTGCCTTTTGTATTCAATATCGATGGATTTTCTGTGTTTCATCGTCAATGTGAAGATCCAAGAGATACAGTAAACCTGCAATGGTGCTTCGGAATCTAATACTGCTGTCCCACGAAAGACTCAAAGCACAAACTATTAGAAGAGTGACTCCTCTTGTAATTAAGTCGACATTTTGCCTTTTGTATTCAATATCGATGCACTTTCTGTGTTTCATCGTCAATGTGACTCTAAAAGGGATACAGTAAACCTGCAATAGTGCATCGGAATCTAATATTGCTGTCCCAGAAAAGGCTCAAAGCACAAAGTATTAGAAGCGTTACTCCTCTTGTAAATAAGTCGACATTTTGCTTTTTGTATTCAATGTCGATGCAATTTCTGTGTTTCATCGTTTATTTCAAGGTCTAAGGGATACAGTAAACGTGCAGTGGTGAAGCGGAATCTAATACTGCTGTCCCATGAAAGGTTCAAAGCACAAACTATTAGAAGAGTTACTCCTCTTGTAAATAAGTCGACCTTTTGCCGTTTGTATTCAATATCGATGCAATTTCTGTGTTTCATCGTGAATGCGAAGGTCCAAGGGATACAGTAAACCTGCAATGTTTCATCGCAATCTAATACAGCTGTCCCAGGAAAAGAACAAAGCACAAATCATTAGAACAGTTACTCCTCTTGTAAATAAGTTGACATTTTGCCTTTTGTATTCAATATCGATGCAATTTCTGTGTTTCATCGTCGATGTGAAGGTCCAAGGGATACAGTAAACCTGCAGTGGTGCACCGGAATCTAATACTGCTGTCCCAGGACAGGCTCAAACCACAACTCTCAGAAGGGTTACTCCACTTGTATATTAGTAGGCAATGTGCCTTTCGTATACACTCCCGATGCATTTTCTGTGTTTCATCGTTAATTTGAGGTTCCAAGGGATACAGTAAACATGCAGTGGTGCATCGGTATCTAATACTGCTGTCCCAGGAAAGGCTCAAAGCACAAACTATTAGAAGAGTTACTATACTTGTAAATAAGTCGACATTTTGCCAATATCGATACAATTTCTGTGTTTCATCGTGAATGTGATAGTCCAAGGGATACAGTAAACCTGCAGTGGTAAATCGGAATCTAATACTGCTGTCCCAGGAGATATTCAAACCACAACTCTCAGAAGGGTTACTCCACTTGTATATAAATCGGCATTGTGCCTTTTGTATACACTCCCCATGCAATTTCTGTTTTTCATCGTTAATTTAGAGGTCCAAGGGATACAGTAAACCTGCAGTGGTGCATCGGAATCTAATACTGCTGTCCCATGAAAGGCTCAAAGCACAAACTATTAGAAAAGTTACTCCTCCTGTTAATAGGTCGACATTTTGCCTTTTGTATTCAATATCGATGCAATTTCTGTGTTTCATCGTCAATGTGAAGGTCAAAGGGATACAGTAAACCTGCAGTGGTGCATCGGAATCTAATACTGCTCTCCCAGGAGAGGCTCAAACCACAACTCACAGAAGGGTTACTCGACTTATATGTAAGTCGGCATTGTGCCTTTTGTATACACTCCCGTTGCAATTTCCGTGTTTCATCGTCAATGTGAAGGTCCAAGGGATACAGTAATGCTGCAGTGGTGCATCGGAATCTAATACTGCTGTAATAGTTAAGGCTCAAAACACAAACTGTTAGAAGAAGTACTCCTCTTGTTAAAAAGTCGACATTTTGCCTTTTGTATTCAATATCGATGCAATTTCTGTTTTCCTCGTCAATGTGAAGGTCCATGGGATACAGTAAACCTGCAATGGTGTATCGGAATCTAATACTGCTGTCCCAGTAAGGGCTCACAGCACAAACAACTAAAAGATTTACCGTCTTGTAAATAAGTCGACATTTTGAATTTTGTATTCAATATCGATGCAATTTCTGTGTTTCATCGTATATGTGAAGGTCCGAGGGATACAGTAAACCTGCAATGGTGCATTGGAATCGAATACTGCTGTCCCAGAAAATGCTGAAAGTACTAACTAATAGAAGAGTTACTCCTCTTGTAAATAAGTCGACATTTTGCATTTGGTATTCAATATCGATGCAATTTCTGTGTTTCATCGTCAATGTGAAGGTCCAAGGTATACAGTAAACCTGCAGTGGTGCATCGGAATCTAATACTGCTGTCCCAGGAAGGGCTCAAAGCACAAACAACTAAAAGAGTTACTCGTCTTGTAAATAAGTCGACATTTTGAATTTTGTATTCAATATCGATGCAAATTCTGTGTTTCATCGTCAATGTGAAGGTCCAAGGGATACAGTAATTATGCAATGGTGCATCGGAATCTAATACTGCTGTCCCAGAAATGGCTCAAAGCACAAACTATTAGAAGAGTTACTCCTCTTGTAAATAAGTCAATATTTTGCATTTTGTATTCAATATCGATGCAATTTCTGTGCTTCATCGTCAATGTGAAGGTCCAAGGGATACAGTAAACCTGCAATGGTGCATCGGAATCTAATACTGCTGTCCCAGGAAGGGCTCAAAGCTCAAACAACTAAAAGAGTTACTCCTCTTGTAAATAAGCCGTCATTTTCAATTTTGTAAGCAATATTGATGCCATTTCTGTGTTTTATCGTCAATGTGAAGGTCCAAGGGATACAGTAAACCTGCAGTGGTGCATCGGAATCTAATACTGCTATCCCAGGAGAGGCTCAAACCCCAATACTCATAAGGGCTACTCCACTTGTATATAAGTCGGCATTGTGCCTTTTGTATACACTCCCGATGCAATTTCTGCGTTTCATCGTTAATCGGAAGGTCCAACGGATACAGTAAACACGCAGTGGTGCATCGGAATGTAATACAGCTGTCCCAGGAGCGGCAGAAACCACAACTCTCAGAAGGGTAACTCCACTTCTATATAAGTCGGCATTGTGCCTTTTGTATACACTCCCGATGCAATTTCTGCGTTTCATCGTTAATTTGAAGGTCCAAGGGATACAGAAAACATGCAGTGGTGCATCGGAATCTAATGTTGCTCTCGCAGAAAAGGCTCAAAACACAATCTATTATAGGTGATACTCCTCTTGTAAATAAGTCGACATTTTGCCGTTTGTATTCAATATCGATGCAATTTCTGTCTTTCATTGTCAATGTGAAGGTCCAAGGGATACAGTAAACCTGGAGTGGTGCATCGGAATCTAATACTGCTGTCCCAGGAAAGCCTCAAAGCACAAACTATTACAAGAGTTGCTCCTCCTGTTTATAAGTCGACATTTTGCCTTTTGTATTCTATATCGATGTAATTTCTGTGTTTCATCGTCAATGTGAAAGTTTAAGGGATACAGTAAACCTGCAATGGTGCATCAGAATCTAATACTGCTGTCCCAGCAATGGCTCAAAGACCCAACTATCTGAAGAGTTACTCCACCTGTAAATAAGTCGACATTTTGCATTTTGTATTCAATATCGATGCATTTTCTGTGTTTCATCGTCAATGTGAAGGTCCAAGGGATACAGTAATGCTGCAATGGTGCATCGGAATCTAATACTGCTGTCCCAGGAAAGGCTCAAAGCACAAACTATTAGAAGTGTTACTCCTCTTGTAAATAAGTTGACATTTTGCCTTTTGTATTCAATATCGATGCACTTTCTGTGTTTCATCGTTAATTTGAAGGTCTAAGGGATACAGTATACCTGCAAGGGTGCATCGGAATCTAATACTGCTGTCCCAGGAAAGGCTCAAAGCTCAAACGTTTAGAAGAGTTACTCCTCTTGGAAAGAAGTCGGCATTTTGCCTTTGGTATTCAATATCGATTCAATTTCTGTGTTTCATCATGAATGTGATAGTCCAAGGGATACAGTAAACCTGCAGTGGTGCATCGGAATCTAATACTGCTGTCTCAGGAGGTATTCAAGCCACAACTCTCAGAAGGGTTACTCCACTTGTATATAAGTCGTCATTGTGCCTTTTGTATACACTCCCGATGCAATTTCTGTGTTTCATCGTTAATTAAAAGGTCCAAGGTATACAGTAAACATGCAGTGGTGCATCGGAATCTAATTCGGCTGTCCCAGGAAAGGCTCAAAGCACAAACTATTAGAAGAGGTACTCCTCTTGTAAATAGGACGACATCTTGCTTTTTGTATTCAATTTCGGTGCAATTTCTGTATTTCATCGTCAATGTGAAGGTCGAAGGGATACAGTAAACTTGCAGTGGTGCATCGGAATCTAAACTGCTGTCCCAGGAGAGGCTCAAACCACAATTCTCAGTAGGGTTACTCCACTTGTACATAAGTAGGCATTGTGCCTTTTGTATACAGTCCCGATGCAATTTCTGTGATTCATCGTTAATTAGAAGGTTTAAGGGATACAGTCAACATACAGTGGTTCATTGGAATCTAATACTGCTCTAACAGGAAAGGCTCAAAGCACAAACTATTAGATGAGTTACACTTCTTGTATCTAAGTCGCCATTGCGCCTTTTGTATTCAACATCGATGCAATTTTTGTGTATGATCGTCAATGTGATGGTCCAAGGGATACAGTAAACCTGCAGTGGTGCATCGGAATCTAATACTGCTGTCCCAGGAAAGGCTCAAAGCAAAAACTATTGGAAGAGTTACTCCTATTTTAAATAAGTCGACATTTTGCCTTTTGTATTCAATATCGATGCAATTTCTGTGTTTCATCGCCATTGTGAAGGTGCAAGGGATGCAGTAAACCTGCAGTGGGGCATCGGAATCTAATACTGCTGTAGTAGGAAAATCTCATAGTACAAACTATTAGAAGAGTTACTCCACTTGTAAATAAGTCGACAGTTTGCCTTTTGTATTCAATATCGATGCAGGTTCTGTGTTTCATCGTCAATGTGAAGGTCCAAGGGATAAAGTAAACCTGAAATGATGCATCGGAATCTAATACTGCTGTCCCAGAAAAGGCTCACAGCAAACACTGTTACAAGAGTTACATCTCTTGTAAGTAAGGAGACGTTTGGTCTTTTGTATTCAATATCGATGCAATTTCTGTGTTTCATCGTCAGTGTGAAGGTCCACTGGATACAGTAAACCTGCAGTGGTGCATCGGAATCTAAAACTGCTGTCCCAGCAAAGGTTCAAAGCACAAACTACTAGAAGAGTTACTCCTCTTTTAAATAAGTCGACATTTTGCCATTTGTATTCAATATCGATGCAATTTCTGTGTTTCATTGTCATTGTGAAGGTCCAAGGGATACAGTAATCCTGCAGTGGTGCATCGGAATCTAATACTGCTGTCCCCGGAAAGGCTCAAAGTACAAACTGTTAGAAGAGTTACTCCTCTTGTAAATAAGTCGACATTTTGCCTTTTGTATTCAATATCGATGCAATTTCTGTGTTTCATCGTCAATGTGAAGGTCCAAAGGATACAGTAAACCTGCAATGGTTCATCGGAATCTAATACTGCTGTCCCAGGAAAGGCTCGAAGCACAAACGATGAGAACAGTTACTCCTCTTGTAAATAAGTCGACATTTTGCCATTTGTATTCAATATCGATGCAAATTCTGTGTATCATCGTCAATGTGAAGGTCCAAGGGATACATTGAACCTGCAGTGGTGCATCGGAATCTAATACTGCTGTCCCAGGAAAGGCTCAAAGCACAAACTATTAGAAGAGTTACTCCTCTTGTAAATAAGTCGACATTTTGCCTTTTGTATTAAATATCGATCAATATCTGTGTTTCATCGTCAATATGAAGGACCAAGGGATACAGTAAACCTGCAATGGTGCATCGGAATCTAATACTGCTGTCCCAGGAAATGCTCAAAGCACAAACTATTAGAAGAGTTACTCCTCTTGTAAATATGTCGACTTTTGCCTTTTGTATTCAATATCGATGCAATTTCTGTGTTTCATCGTCAATGTGAAGGTCCAAGGGATACAGTAAACCTGCAATGGTGCATCGGAATCTAATACCGCTGTAGCAGGAAAATCTCATAGTACAAACAATTAGAAGAGTTACTACTCTTGTAAATATGTCGATATTTTGCCTTTTGTATTCAATATCGTTGCAATTTCTGTGTTACATCGTCATTGTGAAGGTCCAAGGGATACAGTAAACCTGCAGTGGTGCATCGGAATCTAATACTACTGTTCCAAAAAAGGCTAAAAGCGCAAACTATTAGAAGAGTTACTCCTCTTGTAAATAAGTCGTCATTTTGCCTTTTGTATTCAATATAGATGCAACTTCTGTGTTTCATCGTTAAGGTGAAGGTCCAAGGGATACAGTAAACTTCCAATGGTGCAATGGAATCGAATACTGCTGTCCCAGAAAAGGCTCTAAGCACAAACTAATAGAAGAGTTTCTCCTCTTCTAAATAAGTCGACATTTTGCCTTTTGTCTTCAATATCGATGCAATTTCTGTGCTCATCGTCAATCTGAAGGTGCAAGGGATACAGTTAACCTGCAATGGTGCATCAGAATCTAATACTGCTGTCCCAGAAGAGGCTCAAAGCACAAACGTTTAGAAGAGTTACTCCTCTAGTAAATTAGTCGACATTATGCCTTTTGTATTCAATATCGATGCAATTTCTGTGTTTCATCGTTAATGTGAAGGTCCAAGGGATACAGTAAACCTGCAATGGTGCATCGGAATCAAATACTGCTGTCCCAGAAAAGGCTCAAAGCACAAACTATTAGAAGAGTTCCTCCTCTTGTAAATAAGTCGACATTTTGCCTTTTGTATTCAATATCGATTCAATTTCTGTGATTCATCGTTTATTTGAAGGTCTATGGGATACAGTAAACCTGCAATGGTGCATCGGAATCTAATACTGCTGTCCCAGAAAAGGATCAAAGCACAAACTATTAGAACTGTTACTCCTCTTGTAAATAAGTCGACATTTTGCCTTTTGTATTCAATATAGATGCAATTTCTGTGTTTCATCGTCGATGTGAAGGTCCAAGGGATACCGTAAACCTGCAGCAGTGCATCGGAGTCAGATACTGCTGTCCCAGGAGAGGCTCAAACCACAACTCTCAGAAGGGTTACTCCACTTGTATATAAGCCGGCATTGTGCCTTTTGTATACACTCCCGTTGCAGTTTCTGTGTTTCATCGTTAATATAAAGGTCCAAGGGATACAGTAAACATGCAGTGGTGCATAGGAATCTAATACTGCTCTCCAAGGAAAGGCTCAAAGCACAAACTATTAGAAGAGTTACTCCTCTTGTAAATAAGTCGTCATTTTGCTCTTGTATTCAATATCGATGCAATTACTGTGTTTCATCGTCAATGTGAAGGTCTAAGGGATACAGTAAAGCTGCAATGGTGCATCGGAATCTAATACTGCTGTCCCAGAAAATGCTCAAAGCACAAACTATTAGAAGAGTTACTCCTCTTGTAAATATGTCGACTTTTGCCTTTTGTATTCAATATCGATGCAATTTCTGTGTTTCATCGTCAATGTGAAGGTCCAAGGGAAACAGTAAACCTGCAATGGTGCATCGGAATCTAATACTGCTGTAGCAGGGAAATCTCATAGTACAAACAATCAGAACAGTTACTACTCTTGTAAATATGTCGATATTTTGCTTTTTGTATTCAATATCGATGCATCTTCTGTGTTTCATCGTCAATGTGAAGGTCCAAGGGATACAGTAAACCCGCAATGTTGCATCGGAGTCTAATGCTGCTGTCCCAGGAAAGGCTCAAAGTACAAATTATTAGAAGAGTTACTCCAATTGTAAGTAATCGACATTTTGCCTTTCCTATTCAATATCGATGCAATATCTGTGTTTCGTCGTCAATGTGAAGGTCCAAGGGATACGGAAAACCTGCAATGGTGCATCGGAATCTAATACTGCTGTCCCAGGAAGAGTTACTCCTCTTGTAAATAAACCGACATTTTGCCTTTTGTATTCAATATCGTTGCAATCTCTGTTTTTCATCGTCATTGTGAAGGTCCAAGGGATACAGTAAACCTGCAGTGGTGCTTCGGAATCTAATACTGCTGTCGCAGGAGAGGCTCACACCACAACTCTCAGAAGCGTTACTCCACTTGTATATAAGTCGGCATTGTGCCTTTTGTATCCACTCCTGATGCAATTTCTGTGTTTCATCGTTAATTTGAAGGTCCAAGGGTACAGTAAACCTGCAATGGTGCATCGGAATCTAATACTGCTGTCCCAGGAAGAGTTACTCCTCTTGTAAATAAACCGACATTTTGCCTTTTGTACTCAATATCGTTGCAATTTCTGTGTTTCATCGTCATTGTGAAGGTCCAAGGGATACAGTAAACCTGCAGTGGTGCATCGGAATCTAATACTACTGTCCCAAAAAAGGCTAAAAGCGCAAACTATTAGAAGAGTTACTCCTCTTGTAAATAAGTCGTCATTTTGCCTTTTGTATTCAATATAGATGCAATTTCTGTGTTTCATCGTTAATGTGAAGGTCCAAGAGATACAGTTAACTTGCAATGGTGCATTGGAATCAAATACTGCTGTCCCAGAAAAGGCTCAAAGCACAAACTATTAGAAGAGTTACTCCTCTTGTAAATAAGTCGACATTTTGCCTTTTGTATACACTCCCGTTGCAGTTTCCGTGTTTCATCGTTAATTTAAAGGTCCAAGGGATACAGTAAACATGCAGTGGTGCATAGGAATCTAATATTGCTCTCCCAGGAAAGGCTCAAAGCACAAACTATTAGAAGAGTTACTCCTCTTGTAAATAAGTCGACATTTTGTTCTTGTATTCAATATCGATGCAATTTCTGTGTTTCATCGTCAATGTGAAGGTCCAAGGGATACAGTAAACCTCCAATGGTGCATCGGAGTCTAATGCTGCTGTCCCAGGAAAGGCTCAAAGTATAAATTATTAGAAGAGTTACTCCAATTGTAAATAATCGACATTTTGCCTTTCCTATTCAATATCGATACAATATCTGTGTTTCGTCGTCAATGTGAAGGTCCAAGGGATACGGAAAACCTGCAATGGTGCATCGGAATCTAATACTGCTGTCCCAGGAAGAGTTACTCCTCTTGTAAATAAACCGACATTTTGCCTTTTGTATTCAATATGGTTGCAATTTCTGTTTTTCATCGTCATTGTGAAGGTCCAAGGGATACAGTAAACCTGCAATGGTGCATCGGAATCTAATACTGCTGTCGCAGGAGAGGCTCACACCACAACTCTCAGAAGCGTTACTCCACTTGTATATAAGTCGGCATTGTGCCTTTTGTATCCACTCCTGATGCAATTTCTGTGTTTCATCGTTAATTTGAACGTCCAAGGGTACAGTAAACCTGCAATGGTGCATCGGAATCTAATACTGCTGTCCCAGGAAGAGTTACTCCTCTTGTAAAATAACCGACATTTTGCCTTTTGTACTCAATATCATTGCAATTTCTGTGTTTCATCGTCATTGTGAAGGTCCAAGGGATACAGTAAACCTGCAGTGGTGCATCGGAATCTAATACTACTGTCCCAAAAGAGGCTAAATGCGCAAACTATTAGAAGAGTTACTCCTCTTGTAAATAAGTCGTCATTTTGCCTTTTGTATTCAATATAGATGCAATTTCTGTGTTTCATCGTTAATGTGAAGGTCCAAGAGATACAGTTAACTTGCAATGGTGCATTGGAATCAAATACTGCTGTCCCAGAAAAGGCTCAAAGCACAAACTATTAGAAGAGTTACTCCTCTTGTAAATAAGTCGACATTTTGCCTTTTGTATACACTCCCGTTGCAGTTTCCGTGTTTCATCGTCAATGTGAAGGTCCAAGGGATACAGTAAACCTGCAATGGTGAATCGGAATCTAATACTGCTGTCCCTGAAAAGGCTCAAAGCACAAACTATTGGAAGAGTTACTCCTCTTGTAAATAAGTTGACATTTTGCCTTTTGTATTCAATATCGAATCAATTTCTGTGTTTCATCGTTAATTTGAAGGTCTAAGGGGAACAGTAAACCTGCAGTGGTACATCGGAATCTAATACAGCTGTCCCAGGAAAGGCTCGAGGCACAAACGATTAGAAGAGTTACTCCTCTTGTAAATAAGTCGACATTTTGCCTTTTGTATACACTCCCGTTGCAGTTTCCGTGTTTCATCGTCAATGTGAAGGTCCAAGGGATACAGTAAACCTGCAGTGGTACATCGGAATCTAATACTGCTGTCCCAGGAAAGGCTCGAGGCACAAACGATTAGAAGAGTTACTCCTCTTGTAAATAAATCGACATTTTGCCTTTTGTATTCAATATGAGATGGAATTTCTATGTTTCATCGTCAATGTGAAGGTCCGAGCGATACAGTAAACCTGCAGTGGTGCATCGGAATCTAATGCTGCTGTCCCATGAAAGGCTCAAAGCACAAACGATTAGAAGAGTTTCTCCTCTTGTAAATAAGTCGACATTTTGCCTTTTGTATTCAATATCGATGCAATTTCTGTGTTTCATCGTCAATGTGACGGTCCAAGGGACACACTAAACCTGCAATGTTGCATCGGAATCTAATACTGCTGTCCCAGGAATGGTTCAAAGCACAAACCATTAGAACTGTTACTCCTCTTGTAAATAAGTCGACATTTTGCCTTTTGTATTCAATATAGATGCAATTTCTGTGTTTCATCGTCGATGTGAATGTCTAAGTGATACCGTAAACCTGCAGTATTGCATCGGAGTCAGATACTGCTGTCCCAGGAGAGGCTCAAACCACAACTCTCAGAAGGGTTCCTCCACTTGTATATAATTCGGCATTGTGCTTTTTTTTATACACTCCCATTGCACTTTCTGTGTTTCATCGTCAATTTAAAGGTCCAAGGGATATAGTAAACATGCAGTGGTGCATTGGAATCTAATACTGCTCTCCAAGGAAAGGCTCGAAGCACAAACCATTATAAGGGTTACTCCTCTTGTAAATAAGTCGACATTTTGCGTTTTGTATTGAATATCGATGCAATTTCTGTGTTTCATCGTCAATGGGAAGGGCCAAGGGATACGGTAAACCTGCACAGGTGCATCGGAATCTAATACTGCTGTCCCAGGAAGAATTACTCGTCTTGTAAATAAACCGAGATTTTGCCTTTTGTATTCAATATCGATGCAATTTCTGTGTTTCATCGTCAATGTGAAGATCCAAGGGATACAGTAAACCTGCAATGGTGCATCGGTATCTAATACTGCTATTCCAGGAAAGGCTCAAAGCACAAACTATTAGAAGAGTTACACCTCCTGTAAATTAGTCGACATTTTGCCTTCAGTATTCAATATCGATGCAATTTCTGTGTTCATCGTCAATGTGAAGGTCCGAGGGATACAGTAAACCTGCAATGGCGCATCGGAATCTAATACTGCTGTCCCAGAAAAGGCTCAAAGCACAAACTAATAGAAGAGTTTCTCCTCTTGTAAACAAGTCGACATTTTGCCTTTTGTATTCAATATCGATGCAATTTCTGTGTTCATCGTCAATGTGAAGGTCCAAGGGATACAGTTAACCTGCAATGGTGCATCGGAATCTAATACTGCTATTCCAGGAAAGGCTCAAAGCTCAAACTATTAGAAGAGTTACACCTCCTGTAAATTAGTCGACATTTTGCCTTTTGTATTCAATATCGATGCAATTTCTGTGTTCATCGTCAATGTGAAGGTCCAAGGGATACTGTAAACCTGCAATGGTGCATCGGAATCTAATACTGCTGTCCCAGAGAAGGCTCAAAGCACAAACTATTAGAACAGTTACTCCTCTTGTAAATAAGTCGACATTTTGCCTTTTGTATTCAATATCGAATCAATTTCTGTGTTTCATCGTTAATATGAAGGTCTAAGGGGTACAGTAAACCTGCAGTGGTACGTCGGAATCTAATACTGCTGTCCCAGGAAAGGCTCGAAGCACAAACGATTAGAAGAGTTACTCCTCTTGTAAAGAAGTCGACATTTTGCCTCTTGTAATCAATATCGATGCAATTACTGTGTTTCATCGTCAATGTGAGGGTCCAAGGGATCCAGTAAACCTGCAATGGTGCATCGGAATCTTAAACTGCTATCCCAGGAAAGACTCAAAACACAAACTATTAGAAGAGTTACTCCTCTTGTAAATAAGACGACATTTTGCCTTTTGTATTGAATATCGATGCAATTTCTGTGTTTCATCGTCAATGGGAAGGTCCAAGGGATACCGTAAACCTGCAATAGTGCATCGGAATCTAATACTGCTGTCCCAGGAAGGGTAACTCCTCTTGTAAATAAACCGACATTTTGTCTTTTGTATTCAATATCGATGCAGTTTCTGTGTTTCATCGTCAATGTTAAGATCCGAGGGATACTGTAAACCTGCAGTGGTGCATCGGAATCTAATACTGCTGTTCCAGGAAAGGCTCAAAGCACAAACTATTAGAAGAGTTACACCTCCTGTAAATTAGTCGACATTTTGCCTTGTGTATTCAATGTCGATGCAATTTCTGTGTTTCATCGTTAATTTGAAGGTCTAAGGGATACAGTAAACCTGCAGTGGTGCATCGGAATCTAATACTGCTGTCCCAGGAAAGGCTCAAAGCGCAAACGATTAGAAGAGTTACTCCTCTTGTAAAGAAGTCGACATTTTGCGTTTTGTAGTGAATATCGATGCAATTTCTGTGTTTCATCGTCAATGTGTAGGTCCAAGCGATACAGTAAACCTGCAGTGGTGCATCGGAATCTAATGCTGCTGTCCCATGAAAGGCTCAAAGCACAAACGATTAGAAGAGTTTCTCCTCTTGTAAATAAGTCGACATTTTGGCTTTTGTATTCAATATCGATGCAATTTCTGTGTTTCATCGTCAATGTGACGGTCCAAGGGACACACTAAAAATGCTATGTTGCATCACAATCTAATACTGCTGTCCCAGGAATGGTTCAAAGCACAAACCATTAGAACTGTTACTCTTCTTGTAAATAAGTCGGCATTTTGCCTTTTGTATTCAATATAGATGCAATTTCTGTGTTTCATCGTTAATTTGAAGGTCTAAGGAATACAGTAAACCTGCAGTGTTGCATCGGAATCTAATACTGCTGTCTCAGGAAAGGCTCAAAGCGCAAACGATTAGAAGAGTTACTCCTCCTGTAAATAAGTGGACATTTTGCGTTTTGTATTGAATATCGATGCAATTTCTGTGTGTCATCGTCAATGGGAAGGGCCAAGGGATACGGTAAACCTGCAATGGTGCATCGGAATCTAATACTGCTGTCCCAGGAAGAATCACTCGTCTTGTAAATAAACCGACATTTTGCCTTTTGTATTCAATATCGATGCAATTTCTGTGTTCATCGTCAATGTGAAGGTCCAAGGGATACAGTTAACCTGCAATGGTGCATCAGAATCTAACACTGCTGTCCCAGAAAAGGCTCAAAGCACAAACGATTAGAAGAGTTACTCCTCTTGTAATTAAATCGACATTATGCCTTTTGTATTCAATATGGATGCAATTTCTATGATTCATCGTCAATGTGAAGGTCCAAGCGATACAGTAAACCTGCAGTGGTGCATCGGAATCTAATGCTGCTGTCCCAAGAAAGGCTCAAAGCACAAACGATTAGAAAAGTTTCTCCTCTTGTAAATAAGTCGACAAATTGCCTTTTGTACTCAATATCGATGGAATTTCTGTGTTTCATCGTCAATGTGACGGTCTAAGGGACACAGTAAACCTGCAATGTTGCATCGGAATCTAATACTGCTGTCCCAGGAATGTTTCAAAGCACAAACCATTAGAACTGTTACTCCTCTTGTAAATAAGTCGACATTTTGCCTTTTGTATTCAATATAGATGCAATTTCTGTGTTTCATCGTCGATGAGAATGTCCAAGGGACACCGTAAACCTGCAGTAGTGCATCGGAGCCAGATACTGCTGTCCCAGGAGAGGCTCAAACCACAACTCTCAGAAGGGTTACTCCACTTGTAAATATGTCAGCATTGTGCCTTTTTCTATACACTCCCATTGCACTTTCTGTGTTTCATCGTTAATTTAAAGGTCCAAGGGATACAGTAAACATGCAGTGGTGCATCGGAATCTAATACTGCTCTCCCAGGAAAGGCTCAAAGCAGAAACTATTATAGAGGTTACTCCTCTTGTAAATAAGTCGACATTTTGCCTCTTGTATTCAAAATCGATGCAATTACTGTGTTTCATCGTCAATGTGAAGGTCCAAGGGATACAGTAAACCTTTAATGGTGCATCGGAATCTAAAACTGCTGTCCCAGGAAAGACTCAAAACACAAACTATTAGAAGAGTTACTCCTCTTGTAAATAAGCCGACATTTCCTTTTGTATTGAATATCGATGCAATTTCTGTGTTTCATCGACAATGGGAAGGTCTAAGGAATACCGTCAACCTGCAATAGTGCAACGGAATCTAATACTGCTGTCCCAGGAAGAGTTACTCCTCTTGTAAATAAACCGACATTTTGCCTTTTGTATTCAATATCGATGCAATTTCTGTGTTTCATCGTCAATGTGAAGATCCAAGGGATACAGTAAACCTGCAATGGTGCATCGGAATCTAATACTGCAGTCCCAGAAAAGGCTCAAAGCACAAACTATTAGAAGAGTTACTCCTCTTGTAAATAAGTCGACATTTTGCCTTTTGTATTCAATGTCGATGTAATTTCAGTGTTTCATCGTTAATTTGAAGGTCTAAGGGATACAGTAAACCTGCAGTGGTGCATCGGAATCTAATACTGCTGTTCCAGGAAAGGCTCAAAGCACAAACTATTAGAAGAGTTACACCTCCTGTAAATTAGTCGACATTTTGCCTTGTGTATTCAATGTCGATGCAATTTCTGTGTTTCATCGTTAATTTGAAGGTCTAAGGGATACAGTAAACCTGCAGTGGTGCATCGGAATCTAATACTGCTGTCCCAGGAAAGGCTCAAAGCGCAAACGATTAGAAGAGTTACTCCTCTTGTAAAGAAGTCGACATTTTGCGTTTTGTAGTGAATATCGATGCAATTTCTGTGTTTCATCGTCAATGTGTAGGTCCAAGCGATACAGTAAACCTGCAGTGGTGCATCGGAATCTAATGCTGCTGTCCCATGAAAGGCTCAAAGCACAAACGATTAGAAGAGTTTCTCCTCTTGTAAATAAGTCGACATTTTGGCTTTTGTATTCAATATCGATGCAATTTCTGTGTTTCATCGTCAATGTGACGGTCCAAGGGACACACTAAAAATGCTATGTTGCATCACAATCTAATACTGCTGTCCCAGGAATGGTTCAAAGCACAAACCATTAGACCTGTTACTCTTCTTGTAAATAAGTCGACATTTTGCCTTTTGTATTCAATATAGATGCAATTTCTGTGTTTCATCGTTAATTTGAAGGTCTAAGGAATACAGTAAACCTGCAGTGTTGCATCGGAATCTAATACTGCTGTCTCAGGAAAGGCTCAAAGCGCAAACGATTAGAAGAGTTACTCCTCCTGTAAATAAGTGGACATTTTGCGTTTTGTATTGAATATCGATGCAATTTCTGTGTTTCATCGTCAATGGGAAGGGCCAAGGGATACGGTAAACCTGCAATGGTGCATCGGAATCTAATACTGCTGTCCCAGGAAGAATCACTCGTCTTGTAAATAAACCGACATTTTGCCTTTTGTATTCAATATCGATGCAATTTCTGTGTTCATCGTCAATGTGAAGGTCCAAGGGATACAGTTAACCTGCAATGGTGCATCAGAATCTAACACTGCTGTCCCAGAAAAGGCTCAAAGCACAAACGATTAGAAGAGTTACTCCTCTTGTAATTAAATCGACATTATGCCTTTTGTATTCAATATGGATGCAATTTCTATGATTCATCGTCAATGTGAAGGTCCAAGCGATACAGTAAACCTGCAGTGGTGCATCGGAATCTAATGCTGCTGTCCCAAGAAAGGCTCAAAGCACAAACGATTAGAAGAGTTTCTCCTCTTGTAAATAAGTCGACAAATTGCCTTTTGTACTCAATATCGATGGAATTTCTGTGTTTCATCGTCAATGTGACGGTCTAAGGGACACAGTAAACCTGCAATGTTGCATCGGAATCTAATACTGCTGTCCCAGGAATGTTTCAAAGCACAAACCATTAGAACTGTTACTCCTCTTGTAAATAAGTCGACATTTTGCCTTTTGTATTCAATATAGATGCAATTTCTGTGTTTCATCGTCGATGAGAATGTCCAAGGGACACCGTAAACCTGCAGTAGTGCATCGGAGCCAGATACTGCTGTCCCAGGAGAGGCTCAAACCACAACTCTCAGAAGGGTTACTCCACTTGTAAATATGTCAGCATTGTGCCTTTTTCTATACACTCCCATTGCACTTTCTGTGTTTCATCGTTAATTTAAAGGTCCAAGGGATACAGTAAACCTGCAGTGGTGCATCGGAATCTAATACTGCTCTCCCAGGAAAGGCTCAAAGCAGAAACTATTATAAAGGTTACTCCTCTTGTAAATAAGTCGACATTTTTCTCTTGTATTCAAAATCGATGCAATTACTGTGTTTCATCGTCAATGTGAAGGTCCAAGGGATACAGTAAACCTTTAATGGTGCATCGGAATCTAAAACTGCTGTCCCAGGAAAGACTCAAAACACAAACTATTAGAAGAGTTACTCCTCTTGTAAATAAGCCGACATTTCCTTTTGCATTGAATATCGATGCAATTTCTGTGTTTCATCGACAATGGGAAGGTCTAAGGAATACCGTCAACCTGCAATAGTGCAACGGAATCTAATACTGCTGTCCCAGGAAGAGTTACTCCTCTTGTAAATAAACCGACATTTTGCCTTTTGTATTCAATATCGATGCAATTTCTGTGTTTCATCGTCAATGTGAAGATCCAAGGGATACAGTAAACCTGCAATGGTGCATCGGAATCTAATACTGCAGTCCCAGAAAAGGCTCAAAGCACAAACTATTAGAAGAGTTACTCCTCTTGTAAATAAGTCGACATTTTGCCTTTTGTATTCAATGTCGATGCAATTTCAGTGTTTCATCGTTAATTTGAAGGTCTAAGGGATACAGTAAACCTGCAGTGGTGCATCGGAATCTAATACTGCTGTTCCAGGAAAGGCTCAAAGCACAAACTATTAGAAGAGTTACACCTCCTGTAAATTAGTCGACATTTTGCCTTCTGTTTTCAATATCGATACATTTTCTGCGCTTCATCGTCAATGTGAAGATCAAAGGGATACAGTAAACATGTAATGGTGCATCGGAATCTAATACTGAAGACCCAGAAAGGGCTCAAAGCACAAACTATTAGAAGAGTTACTCCTCTTGTAAATAAGTCGACATTTTGCCTTTTGTATTCAATGTCGATGCAAATTCTGTGTTTCATCGTTAATTTGAAGGTCTAAGGGATACAGTAAACCTGCAGTGGTGCATCGGAATCTAATACTGCTGTCCCAGGAAAGGCTCAAAGCGCAAACGATTAGAAGAGTTACTCCTCTTGTAAATAAGTCGACATTTTGCGTATTGTATTAAATATCGATGCAATTTCTGTGTTTCATCGTCAATGTGAAGGTCCAAGGGATACGGTAAACCTGCAGTGGTGCATCGGAATCTAATACTACTGTCCCAGGAAAGGCTCAAAGCAAAAACTATTAGAAGAGTTACTCATCTTGTAAATAAGTCGTCATTTTGCCTTTATATTCAATATCGATGCAATTTCTCTGTTTCATAGTCAATGTGAAGATCCAAGGGATACAGTAAACCTGCAATGGTGCATTGGAATCGAATTTTGCTGTCCCAGAAAAGGCTCAAAGCACAAACTAATTGAAGAGTTTCTCCTCTTGTAAATAAGTCGACAATTTGCCTTTTGTATCCAATATAGACGCAATTTCTGTGTTCATCGTCAATGTGAAGGTCCAAGGGAGACAGTTAAGCTGCAATGGTGCATCAGAATCTAACACTGCTGTCCCAGAAAAGGCTCAAAGCACAAACGATTAGAAGAGTTACTCCTCTTGTAATTAAATCGACATTATGCCTTTTGTATTCAATATGGATGCAATTTCTATGATTCATCGTCAATGTGAAGGTCCAAGCGATACAGTAAACCTGCAGTGGTGCATCGGAATCTAATGCTGCTGTCCCAAGAAAGGCTCAAAGCACAAACGATTAGAAGAGTTTCTCCTCTTGTAAATAAGTCGACAAATTGCCTTTTGTACTCAATATCGATGGAATTTCTGTGTTTCATCGTCAATGTGACGGTCTAAGGGACACAGTAAACCTGCAATGTTGCATCGGAATCTAATACTGCTGTCCCAGGAATGTTTCAAAGCACAAACCATTAGAACTGTTACTCTTCTTGTAAATAAGTCGACATTTTGCCTTTTGTATTCAATATAGATGCAATTTCTGTGTTTCATCGTTAATTTGAAGGTCTAAGGGATACAGTAAACCTGCAGTGGTGCATCGGAATCTAATACTGCTGTCCCAGGAAAGGCTCAAAGCGCAAACAATTAGAAGAGTTACTCCTCTTGTAAAGAAGTCGACATTTTGCGTTTTGTAGTGAATATCGATGCAATTTCTGTGTTTCATCGTCAATGTGTAGGTCCAAGCGATACAGTAAACCTGCAGTGGTGCATCGGAATCTAATGCTGCTGTCCCATGAAAGGCTCAAAGCACAAACGATTAGAAGAGTTTCTCCTCTTGTAAATAAGTCGACATTTTGGCTTTTGTATTCAATATCGATGCAATTTCTGTGTTTCATCGTCAATGTGACGGTCCAAGGGACACACTAAAAATGCTATGTTGCATCACAATCTAATACTGCTGTCCCAGGAATGGTTCAAAGCACAAACCATTAGAACTGTTACTCTTCTTGTAAATAAGTCGACATTTTGCCTTTTGTATTCAATATAGATGCAATTTCTGTGTTTCATCGTTAATTTGAAGGTCTAAGGAATACAGTAAACCTGCAGTGTTGCATCGGAATCTAATACTGCTGTCTCAGGAAAGGCTCAAAGCGCAAACGATTAGAAGAGTTACTCCTCCTGTAAATAAGTGGACATTTTGCGTTTTGTATTGAATATCGATGCAATTTCTGTGTTTCATCGTCAATGGGAAGGGCCAAGGGATACGGTAAACCTGCAATGGTGCATCGGAATCTAATACTGCTGTCCCAGGAAGAATCACTCGTCTTGTAAATAAACCGACATTTTGCCTTTTGTATTCAATATCGATGCAATTTCTGTGTTCATCGTCAATGTGAAGGTCCAAGGGATACAGTTAACCTGCAATGGTGCATCAGAATCTAACACTGCTGTCCCAGAAAAGGCTCAAAGCACAAACGATTAGAAGAGTTACTCCTCTTGTAATTAAATCGACATTATGCCTTTTGTATTCAATATGGATGCAATTTCTATGATTCAGCGTCAATGTGAAGGTCCAAGCGATACAGTAAACCTGCAGTGGTGCATCGGAATCTAATGCTGCTGTCCCAAGAAAGGCTCAAAGCACAAACGATTAGAAGAGTTTCTCCTCTTGTAAATAAGTCGACAAATTGCCTTTTGTACTCAATATCGATGGAATTTCTGTGTTTCATCGTCAATGTGACGGTCTAAGGGACACAGTAAACCTGCAATGTTGCATCGGAATCTAATACTGCTGTCCCAGGAATGTTTCAAAGCACAAACCATTAGAACTGTTACTCCTCTTGTAAATAAGTCGACATTTTGCCTTTTGTATTCAATATAGATGCAATTTCTGTGTTTCATCGTCGATGAGAATGTCCAAGGGACACCGTAAACCTGCAGTAGTGCATCGGAGCCAGATACTGCTGTCCCAGGAGAGGCTCAAACCACAACTCTCAGAAGGGTTACTCCACTTGTAAATATGTCAGCATTGTGCCTTTTTCTATACACTCCCATTGCACTTTCTGTGTTTCATCGTTAATTTAAAGGTCCAAGGGATACAGTAAACATGCAGTGGTGCATCGGAATCTAATACTGCTCTCCCAGGAAAGGCTCAAAGCAGAAACTATTATAAAGGTTACTCCTCTTGTAAATAAGTCGACATTTTGCCTCTTGTATTCAAAATCGATGCAATTACTGTGTTTCATCGTCAATGTGAAGGTCCAAGGGATACAGTAAACCTTTAATGGTGCATCGGAATCTAAAACTGCTGTCCCAGGAAAGACTCAAAACACAAACTATTAGAAGAGTTACTCCTCTTGTAAATAAGCCGACATTTCCTTTTGTATTGAATATCGATGCAATTTCTGTGTTTCATCGACAATGGGAAGGTCTAAGGAATACCGTCAACCTGCAATAGTGCAACGGAATCTAATACTGCTGTCCCAGGAAGAGTTACTCCTCTTGTAAATAAACCGACATTTTGCCTTTTGTATTCAATATCGATGCAATTTCTGTGTTTCATCGTCAATGTGAAGATCCAAGGGATACAGTAAACCTGCAATGGTGCATCGGAATCTAATACTGCAGTCCCAGAAAAGGCTCAAAGCACAAACTATTAGAAGAGTTACTCCTCTTGTAAATAAGTCGACATTTTGCCTTTTGTATTCAATGTCGATGCAATTTCAGTGTTTCATCGTTAATTTGAAGGTCTAAGGGATACAGTAAACCTGCAGTGGTGCATCGGAATCTAATACTGCTGTTCCAGGAAAGGCTCAAAGCACAAACTATTAGAAGAGTTACACCTCCTGTAAATTAGTCGACATTTTGCCTTCTGTTTTCAATATCGATACATTTTCTGCGCTTCATCGTCAATGTGAAGATCAAAGGGATACAGTAAACATGTAATGGTGCATCGGAATCTAATACTGAAGTCCCAGAAAAGGCTCAAAGCACAAACTATTAGAAGAGTTACTCCTCTTGTAAATAAGTCGACATTTTGCCTTTTGTATTCAATGTCGATGCAAATTCTGTGTTTCATCGTTAATTTGAAGGTCTAAGGGATACAGTAAACCTGCAGTGGTGCATCGGAATCTAATACTGCTGTCCCAGGAAAGGCTCAAAGCGCAAACGATTAGAAGAGTTACTCCTCTTGTAAATAAGTCGACATTTTGCGTATTGTATTAAATATCGATGCAATTTCTGTGTTTCATCGTCAATGTGAAGGTCCAAGGGATACGGTAAACCTGCAGTGGTGCATCGGAATCTAATACTACTGTCCCAGGAAAGGCTCAAAGCAAAAACTATTAGAAGAGTTACTCATCTTGTAAATAAGTCGTCATTTTGCCTTTATATTCAATATCGATGCAATTTCTCTGTTTCATAGTCAATGTGAAGATCCAAGGGATACAGTAAACCTGCAATGGTGCATTGGAATCGAATACTGCTGTCCCAGAAAAGGCTCAATGCACAAACTAATTGAAGAGTTTCTCCTCTTGTAAATAAGTCGACAATTTGCCTTTTGTATCCAATATAGACGCAATTTCTGTGTTCATCGTCAATGTGAAGGTCCAAGGGAGACAGTTAAGCTGCAATGGTGCATCAGAATCTAATACTGCTGTCCCAGAAAAGGCTCAAAGCACAAACTATTAGAAGAGTTACTCCTCTTGTAAATAAGTCGACATTTTGCCTTTCGTATTCAATATCGATTCAATTTCTGTGTTTCATCTTTAATTTGAAGGTCTAAGGGATACAGTAAACCTGCAATGGTGCATCGGAATCTAATACTGCTGTCCCAGGAAAGGCTCAAAGTACAAACTATTAGAAGAGTTACTCCTCTTGTAAATAAGTCGACAGTTTGCCTTTCGTATTCAATATCGATGCAATTTCTGTGTTTCATCGTCAATGTGAAGGTCCAAGGGATACAGTAAACCTGCAGTGGTGCATCAGAATGTAATACTACTGTCCCAGGAAAGGCTCAAAGCACAAACTATTAGAAGAGTTACTCCTCTTGTAAATAATTCGACATTTTGCCTTCTGTATTCAATATCGATGCACTTTCTGTGTTTCATCGTCAATGTGAAGGTCAAAGGGATACAGTGAACCTGCAATGGTGCATCGGAATCCAATACTGCTGTCCCAGAAAAGGCTCAAACCACAAATTATTAGAAGATTTACTCCTCTTTTAAATAAGTCGACATTTTGCCTTTTGTATTCCATGTCGATGCAATTTCTGTGTCTCATCGTTAATTTGAAGGTCTAAGGGATACAGTAAACCTGCAGTGGTGCATCGGAATCTAATACAACAGTCTCAGGAAAGGCTCAAAGCACAAACGATTAGAAGAGTTACTCCTCTTGTAAATAAGTCGACATTATGCGTTTTGTATTAAATATCGATGCAATTTCCGTGTTTCATCGTCAATGTGAAGGTCCAAGGGATACAGTAAACCTGCAGTGGTACATCAGAAACTAATACAACTGTCCCAGGAAGGCTCAACGCACAAACTATTAGAAGAGTTACTCATCTTGTAAATGAGTCGTCATTTTGCTTTTTTATTCAATATCGATGCAATTTCTCTGTTTCATAGTCAATGTGATGATCCAAGGGATACAGTAAACCTGCAATGGTGTATTGGAATCGAATACTGCTGTCCCAGAAAAGGCTCAAAGCACAAACTAATAGAAGAGTTTCTCCTCTTGTAAATAAGTCGACATTTTGCCTTTTGTTTTCAATATCCATGCAATTTCTGTGTTTCATCGTCGATGGGAAGGTCTAAGGGATACAGTAAACCTGCTGTGGTGCATCGGAATCTAATACTGCTGTCCCAGTAAAGGCTCAAAGCACAAACGATTGGAAGAGTTACTCCTCTTATAAATAAGTCGACTTTTTGCCTTTTGTAATCAATATCGATGCAATTTCTGTGTTTCATCGTCAATGTGAAGGTCCAAGGGATACAGTAAACCTGCAGTGGTACATCGGAATCTAATACTACTGTCCCAGGAAATGCTCAAGCACAAACTATTAGAAGAGTTACTCCTCTTGTAAATAAGTTGTCATTTTGCCTTTTTATTCAATATCGATGCAATTTCTCTGTTTCATAGTCAATGTGAAGATCCAAGGTATACAGTAAACCTGAAATGGTGCTTGGGAATCGAATACTGCTGTCCCAGAAAAGGCTCAAAGCACAAACTATTAGAAGATATTCTCCTCTTGCAAATCTGTCGACATTTTGCCTTTTGTATTCAATATCGATGCAATTTTTGTGTTTCATCGTCAATGTGAAGGTCCAAGGGATACAGTAAACCTGCAATGGTGAATCGGAGTCTTATACTGCTGTCGCTGAAAAGGCTCAAAGCACAAACTATTAGAAGAGTTACTCCTCTTGTAAATAAATCGACATTTTGCCTTTTGTATTCAATATGGATGCAATTTCTACGTTTCATCGTCAATGTGAAGGTCCAAGCGATACAGTAAACCTGCAGTGGTGCATCGGAATCTAATGCTCCTGTCCCATGAACGGCTCAAAGCACAAACGATTAGAAGAGTTTCTCCTCTTGTAAATAAGTCGACATTTTGCCTTTTGTATTCAATATCGATGCAATTTCTGTGTTTCATCGTCAATGTGACGGTCTAAGGGACACAGTAAACCTACAATGTTGCATCGGAATCTGATACTGCTGTCCCAGGAATGGTTCAAAGCACAAACCATAAGAACTGTTACTCCTCTTGTAAATAAGTCGACATTTTGCCTTTTGTATTCAATATAGATGCAATTTTTGTGTTTCATCGTCGATGTGAAGGTCCAAGGGATACCGTAAACCTGCAGTAGTGCATCGGAGCCAGATACTGCTGTCCCAGAAGAGGCTCAAACCACAACTCACAGAAGGGTTACTCCTCTTGTATATAAGTCGGAATTGCGCCTTTTGTATACACTCCCGTTGCACTTTCTGAATTTCATCGTTAATTTAAAGGTCCATGGGATACAGTAAACATGCAGTTGTGCATCGGAATCTAATACTGCTCTCCAAGTAAAGGCTCAAAGCACAAACTATTAGAAGAATTACTCCTCTTGTAAATAAGTCGACATTTTGCCTTTTGTATTCAATATCGATGCAATTTCTGTGTTCATCGTCAATGTGAAGGTCCAAGGGATTCAGTAAACCTGCAATGGTGCATCGGAATATAATACTGCTTACCCAGGAATAGTTACTCCTCTTGTAAATAAACCGACATTTTGCCTTTTGTATTCAATATCGATGCAATTTCTATGTTTCATCGTCAATGTGAAGGTCCAAGCGATACAGTAAACCTGCAGTGGTGCATCGGAATCTAATGCTCCTGTCCCATGAACGGCTCAAAGCACAAACGATTAGAAGAGTTTCTCCTCTTGTAAATAAGTCGACATTTTGCCTTTTGTATTCAATATCGATGCAATTTCTGTGTTTCATCGTCAATGTGAAGGTCCAAGGGATACAGTAAACCTGTAGTGGTGCATCGGAATCTAATGCTGCTGTCCCATGAAAGGCTTAAAGCACAAACGATTAGAAGTGTTTCTCCTCTTGTAAATAAGTCGACATTTTGCCTTTTGTATTCAATATCGATGCAATTACTGTGTTTCATTGTTAATTTGAAGGTCTAAGGGATACAGAAAAACCTGCAATGGTGCATCGGAGTCTAATACTGCTGTCCCTGAAAAGGCTCAAAGCACAAACTGTTAGAAGAGTTATTCCTCTTGTAAATAAGTCGACATTTTGCCTTTTGTATTCAATGTCGATGCAATTTCTGTGTTTCATCGTCAATATGAAGGTCCAAGGGATACAGTAAACCTGCAGTGGTGCATCAGAATTTAATACTACTGTCCCAGGAAAGGCTCAAAACACAAACCATTAGAAGAATTAATCCTCTTGTAAATAAGTCGACATTTTGCCTTTTGTATTCAATTCCGATGCAATTTCTGTGTTTCATCGTCAATGTGAAGGTCCAAGGGATACAGTAAACCTGCAATGGTGAATCGGAATCTAATACTGCTGTCCCTGAAAAGGCTCAAAGCACAAACTATTAGAAGAGTTACTTCTCTTGTAAATAAGTCGACATTTTGCCTTTTGTATTCATTATCGAATCAATTTCTGTGTTATATCGTTAATTTGAAGGTCTAAGGGGTACAGTTAACTTGCAGTGGTACATCGGAATCAAATACTGCTGTCCCAGGAAAGGCTCGAAGCGCAAACGATTAGAAGAGTTACTCCTCTTGTAAATAAATCGACATTTTGCCTTTTGTATTCAATATGGTTGCAATTTCTATGTTCCATCGTCAATGTGAAGGTCCAAGCGATACAGTAAACCTGCAGTGGTGCATCGGAACCTAATGCTGCTGTCCCATGAAAGGCTCAAAGCACAAACGATTAGAAGTGTTTCTCCTCTTGTAAATAAGTCGACATTTTACCTTTTGTATTCAATATCGATGCAATTTCCGTGTTTCATCGTCAATGTGACGGCCAAGGGACACACTAAACCTGCAAAGTTGCATGGGAGTCTAATACTGCTGTCCCAGGAATGGTTCAAAGCACTAACCATTAGAACTGTTACTCCTCTATTTAATAAGTCGACATTTTGCTTTTTGTATTCAATATAGATGCAATTTCTGTGTTTCATCGTCGATGTGTAGGTCCAAGGGATACCGTAAACCTGCAGTAGTGCATCGGAGTCAGATACTGCTGTCCCAGGAGAGGCTCAAACCACAACTCTCAGAAGGGTTAGCCCACTTGTATATAAGTCGGCATTGTGCATTTTGTATACACTCCCACTGCACTTTCTGTGTTTCATCGTTAATTTAAAGGTCCAAGGGATACAGTAAACATGCAGTGGTGCATCGGAATCTAATACTGCTCTCCCAGGAAAGGCTCAAAGCACAAACTATTAGAAGAGTTACTCTTCTTGTAAATAAGTCGACATTTTGCCTCTTGTATTCAATATCGATGCAATTACTGTGTTTCATCGTCAATGTGAAGGTCCAAGGGATACAGTAAACCTGCAATGGTGCATCGGAATCTAAAACTGCTGTCCCAGGAAAGACTCAAAACACAAACTATTAGAAGAATTACTCCTCTTGTAAATAAGACGACATTTTGCCTTTTGTATTCAATATCGATGCAATTTCTGTGTTTCATCGTCAATGGGAAGGTCCAAGGGATACGGTAAACCTGCAATGCTGCATCGGAATCTAATACTGCTGTTCCAGGAAAGGCTCAAAGCACAAACTATTAGAAGAGTTACACCTCCTGTAAATTAGTCGACATTTTGCCTTCTGTATTCAATATCGATGCACTTTCTGTGTTTCACCGTCAATGTGAAGGTCAAAGGGAAACAGTAAACCTGCAATGATGCATCGGAATCTAATACTGCAGTCCCAGAAAAGGCTCAAAGCACAAACTATTAGAAGATTTACTCCTCTTGTAAATAAGTCGACATTTTGCCTTTTGTATTCAATGTCGATGCAATTTATGTGTTTCATCGTTAATTTGAAGGTCTAAGGGATACAGTAAACCAGCAGTGGTGCGTCGGAATCTAATACTGCTGTCCCAGGAAAGGCTCAAAGCGCAAACGATTAGAAGAGTTACACCTCTTGTAAATAAGTCGACATTTTCGTTTTGTATTAAATATCGATGCAATTTCTGTGTTTCATCGTCAATGTGAAGGTCCAAGGGATACAGTAAACCTGCAGTGCTCCATAAGAATCTAATACTACTGTCCCAGGAAAGGCTCAAAGCACAAACTATTAGAGAAATTCTCCTCTTGTAAATAAGTCGACATTTTGCCTGTTGTATTCAATATCGATGCAATTTTTGTGTTTCATCGTCAATGTGAAGGTCCAAGGGATACAGTAAACCCGCAATGGTGAATCGGAATCTAATACCGCTGTCCCTGAAAAGGCTCAAAGCACAAACTATTAGAAGTGTTACTCCTCTTGTAAATAAGTCGACATTTTGCCTTTTGTATTCAATATCGATTCAATTTCAGTGTTTCATCGTTAATTTGAATGTCTAAGGGGTACAGTGTACCTGCAGTGGTACATCGGAATCTAATACTGCTGTCCCAGGAAAGGCTCGAAGGACAAACGATTAGAAGAGTTACTCCTCTTGTAAATAAATCGAAATTTTGCCTTTTGTATTCAATATGGATGCAATTTCTATGTTTCGTCGTCAATGTGAAGGTAAAAGCGATAGAGTAAACCTGCAGTGGTGCATCGAAATGTAATGCTGCTGTCCCACGAATGGCTCAAAGCACAAACGATTAGAAGAGTTTCTCCTCTTGTAAATAAGTCGACATTTTGCCTTTTGTATTCAATATCGATGCAATTTCTGTGTTTCATCGTCAATGTGACGGTCCAAGGGACACACTAAACCTGCAATGTTGCATCGGAATCTAATACTGCTGTCCCAGGAATGGTTCAAAGCACAAACCATTAGAACTGTTACTCCTCTTGTAAATAAGTCGCTATTTTGCCTTTTGTATTCAATATAGATGCAATTTCTGTGTTTCATCGTCGATGTGAAGGTCCAAGGGATACCGTGAACCTGCAGTAGTGCATCGGAGTCAGATGCTGCTGTCCCAGAAGAGGCTCAAACCACAACTCTCAGAAGGGTTACTCCACTTGTATAAAAGTCGACATTGTGCCTTTTGTATACACTCCCGTTGCACTTTCTGTGTTTCATCGTTACTTTAAAGGTCCAAGGGATACAGTAAACATGCAGTGGTGCATCGGAATCTAATACTGCTCTCCCAGGAAAGGCTCAAAGCACAAACTATTAGAAGAGTTACTCCTCTTGTAAGTAAGTCGACATTTTGCGTTTTGTATTCAATATCGATGCAATTACTGTGTTTCATCGTCAGTGTGAAGGTCCAAGGGATTCAGTAAACCTGCAATGGTGCATCGGAATCTAATACTGCTGTCCCAGGAAGAATTACTCCTCTTGTAAATAAACCGACATTTTGCCTTTTTATTCAATATCGATGCAATTTCTGTGTTTCATTGTCAATGTGAAGATCCAAGGGATACAGTAAACCTGCAATGGTGCATTGGAATCGAATACTGCTGTCCCAGAAAAGGCTCAAAGCACAAACTATTAGAAGAGTTTCTCCTCTTGGAAATAAGTCGACATTTTGCCTTTTGTATTCAATATCGATGCAATTTCTGTGTTCATCCTTAATGTGAAGGCCCAAGGGATACAGTTAACCTGCAATGGAGCATCGGAATCTAATACTGCTGTCCCAGAAAAGGCTCAAAGCACAAACGATTAGAAGAGTTACTCCTCTAGTAAATTAGTCGACATTATGCCTTTTGTATTCAATATCGATGAAATTTCTGTGTTTCATCGTTAATGTGAAGGTCCAAAGGATGCAGTAAACCTGCAATGGTGCATCGGAATCAAATACTGCTGTCCCAGAAAAGGCTCAATACACAAACTATTAGAAGAGTTACTCCTCTTGTAAATAAGTCGACATTTTGCCTTTTGTATTCAATATCGATTCAATTTCTGTGTTTCATCGTTTATTTGAAAGTTTAAGGGATACAGTAAACCTGCAATGGTGCATCGGAATCTAATACTGCTGTCGCAGAAAAGGCTCAAAGAACAAACTAATAGAAGAGTTACTCCTCTTGTAAATAAGTCGACATTTTGCCCTTTGTATTCAATACCGATGCAATTTCTGTGTTTCATCGTCAATGTGAAGGTCCAAGGGATACAGTAAACCTGCAATGGTGAATCGGAATCTAATACTGTTGTCCCTGAAATGGCTCAAAGCACAAACTATTAGAAGAGTTACTCCTCTTGTAAATAAGTCGACATTTTGCCTTTTGTATTCAACATCGAATCAATTTCTGTGTTTCATCGTTAATTTGAAGGTCTAAGGGGTACAGTAAACCTGCAGTGGCACATCGGAATCTAATACTGCTGTCCCAGGAAAGGCTCGAAGCACAAACGATTAGAAGAGTTACTCCTCTTGTAAATAAATCGACATTTTGCCTTTATATTCAATATGGATGCAATTTCTTAGTTTCATCGTCAATGTGAAGGTCCAAGCGATACAGTAAACCTGCAGTGGTGCATCGGAATCTAATGCTGCTAATGTTTTGCTCAAAGCACAAACGATTAGGACAGTTTCTCCTCTTGTAAATAAGTCGACATTTTGCCTTTTGTACTCAATATCGATGCAATTTCCGTGTATCATCGTCAATGTGACGGTCTAAGGGACACACTAAACCTTCAATGTTGCATCGGAATCTAATACTGCTGTCCCAGGAGTGGTTCAAAGCACAAACCATTAGAACTGTTACTCCTCTTGTAAATAAGTCGACTTTTTGCCTTTTGTATTCAATATAGATGCAATTTCTGCGTTTCATCGTCGATGTGAAGGTCCAAGGGATACCGCAAACCTGCAGTAGTACATCGGAGTCAGATACTGCTGTCCCAGGAGAGGCTCAAACCACAACTCTCAGAAGGGTTACTCCACTTGTATATAAGTCGGCATTGTGCCTTTTGTATACATTCCCATTGCACTTTCTGTGTTTCATCGTTAATTTAAAGGTCCAAGGGATACAGTAAACATGATGTGGTGCATCGGAATCTAATACTGCTCTCCCAGGAAAGGCTCAAAGCACAAACTATTAGAAGAGTTACTCCTCTTGTAAATAAGTCCACATTTTGCCTTTTGTATTCACTATCGATGCAATTTCTGTGTTTCATCGTCAATGTGAAGGTCCAAGGGATACAGTAAACCTGCAATGGTGCATCGGAATCTAAAACTGCTGTCCCAGGAAAGACTCAAAACACAAACTATTAGAAGAGTTACTCCTCTTGTAAATAAGACGACATTTTGCCTTTTGTATTGAATATCGATGCAATTTCTCTGTTTCATCGTCAATGGTAAGGTCCAAGGGATACGGTAAACCTGCAATGGTGCATCGGAATCTAATACTGCTGTCCCAGGAAAGGCTCAAAGCACAAACTATTAGAAGAGTTACACCTCCTGTAAATTAGTAGACATTTTGCCTTCTGTATTCAATATCGATGCACTTTCTGTGTTTCATCGTCAATGTTAAGGTCAAAGGGATACAGTAAACCTGCAATGATGCATCGGAATCTAATACTGCAGTCCCAGAAAAGGCTCAAAGCATAAACTATTAGAAGAGTTACTCCTCTTGTAAATAAGTCGACATTTTGCCTTTTGTATTCAATGTCGATGCAATTTCTGTGTTTCATCGTTAATTTGATGGTCTAAGAAATACAGTAAACCTGCAGTGGTGCATCGCAATCTAATACTGCTGTCCCAGGAAAGGCTCAAAGCGCAAACGATTAGAAGAGTTACTCCTCTTGTAAATAAGTCGACAGTTTGAATTTTGTATTCAATATCGATGCAATTTCAGTGTTTCATCGTTTATTTGAAGGTCTAAGGGATACAGTAAACCTGCAATGGTGCATCGGAATCTAATACTGATGTCCCTGAAAAGGCTCAAAGCACAAACTATTAGAAGAGTTACTCCTCTTGTAAATAAGTCGACAGTTTGAATTTTGTATTCAATATCGATGCAATTTCTGTGTTTAATCGTCAATGTGAAGGTCCAAGGGATACAGTACACCTGCAGTGGTGCATTAGAATCTAAAACTACTGTCCCAGGAAAGGCACAAACTACAAACTATTAGTAGAGTTGCTCCTCTTGTAAATAGGTCGACATTTTGCCTTTTGTATTCAATATCGATGCAATTTCTGTGTTTCATAGTCAATGTGAAGGTCCAAGGGTTACAGTAAACCTGCAATGGTGAATCGGAATCTAATACTGCTGTCCCAGAAAAGGGTCAACGGACAAACTATTAGAAGAGTTACTCCTCTTGTAAATAAGTCGACATTTTGCCTCTTGTATTCAATATCGATGCAATTTCTGTGTTTCACCATTATATTGAAAGTCTAAGGGATACAGTAAACCTGCAATGGTGCATCGGAATCTAATACTGCGGACCCAGAAAAGGCGCAAAGCAATAACTATTGGGAGAGTTACACCTCTTGTAAATAAGTCGACATTTTGCCTTTGTATTCAATATCAATGCAATTTCTTTCATCGTCAATGTCAAGGTCCAAGGGATATAGTAAACCTGCAGTGGTGCATCAGAATCTAATACTACTGTCCCAGGAAAGGCTCAAAGCACAAACTATTAGAAGAATTACTTCTGTTGTACATAAGTCGACATTTTGCCTTTTGTATTCAATATCGATGCAATTACTGTGTTTCATCGTCAATGTGAAGGTCCAAGGGATACAGTAAACCTGCGATGGTGATTCGGAATCTAATACTGCTGTCCCTGAAAAGGCTCAAAGCACAAACTATTAGAAGAGGTACTCCTCTTGTAAATAAGTCGACATTTTGCCTCTTGAATTCAATGTCGATGCAATTTCTATGTTTCATCGTCAATGTGAAGGTCCAAGGGATACATTAAACCTGCAATGGTGCATCGGAATCTAAAACTGCTGTCCCAGGAAAGACTCAAAACACAAAGTATTAGAAGAGTTACTCCTCTTGTAAATAAGTCAACATTTTGCCTTTTGTATTGAATATCGATGCAATTTCTGTGTTTCATCGTCAATGGGAAGGTCCAAGGGATACGGTAAACCAGCAATGGTGCATCGGAATCTATTACTGCTGTCCCAGGAAGAGTTACTCCTCTTGTAAATAAACCGACATTTTGCCTTTTGTATTCAATGTCGATGCAAATTCTGTGTTTCATCGTTAATTTGAAGGTCTAAGAGATGCAGTTAACCTGCAGTGGTGAATCGGAATCTAATACTGCTGTCCCAGGAAAGCTCAAAGCACAAACGATTAGAAGAGTTACTCCTCTTGTAAATAAGTCGACATTTTAGCTTTTGTATTCAATATCGATGCAATTTCTGTGTTTCATTGTCAATGTGAAAGTCCAAGGGATACAGTGAACTTGCAGTGGTACATCAGAATCTAATACTACTGTCCCAGGAAAGGCTCAAAGCACAAACTATTAGAAGAGTTACTCCTCTTGTAAATAAGTCGTCATTTTGCCTTTTTATTCAATATCGATGCAACCTCTCTGTATCATAGTCAATGTGAAGATGCAAGGGGTACAGTAAACCTGCAATGGTGCATTGGAAACGAATACTGCTGTCCCAGAAAAGGCTCAAAGCACAAACTAATAGAAGAGTTTCTCCTCTTGTAAATAAGTCGACATTTTGCCTTATTTGTTCAATATCGATGCAATTTCTGTGTTCATCGTTAATGTGAAGGTCCAAGGGATAAAGTTAACCTGCAATGGTGCATCAGAATCTAATACTGCTGTCCCAGGAAAGGCTCAAAGCACAAACCATTAGAAGAGTTACTCCTCTAGTAAATTAATCGACATTTTGCCTTTTGTATTCAATATCGATGCAATTTCTGTGTTTCATCGTCAATGTTAAGGCCCAAGGGATACAGTAAACCTGCAATGGTGGATCGGAATCTAATACTGCTGTCCCAGAAAAGGCACAAAGCACAAACTATTAGAACAGTTACTCCTCTTGTAAATAAGCCGATATTTTGCCTTTTGTATTCAATGTCGATGCAATTTCTGTGTTTCATCGTTAATTTGAAGGTCTAAGGGATACAGTAAACCTGCAGTGGTGCGACGGAATCTAATACTGCTGTCCCAGATAAGGCTCAATGCAAAACGATTAGAAGAGTTACTCCCCTTGTAAATAAGTCGACATTTTGCCTTTTGTATTCAATATCGGTGCAATTTCTGTGTTTCATCAATGTGAAGGTCCAAGGGATACAGTAAACCTGCAGTGGTGCATCTGAATCTAATACAGCTGTCCCATGAAAGGATCAAAGCACAAACGATTAGACTAGTTTCTCCTCTTGTAAGTAAGTCGACATTTTTTTTTTCAATATCGATGCAATTTCTTTGTTTCATCGTCAATGTGACGGTCCAAGGGACACAGTGAACCTGCATTGAATCATCGGAACCTAATACTGCTGTCCCAGGAACGGATCAAAGCACAAACCATTATAAGAGTTACTCCTCTTGTAAATAAGTCGACATTTTGGCTTTTGTCTTCAATATCGATGCAATTTCTGTGTTTCATCGTCAGTGTGAAGGTCCAAGGGATACAGTAAACCTGCAATGGTGCATCGGAATCTAAAACTGCTGTCCCTGAAAAGGCTCAAAGCACAAACCATTAGAAGAATTACTCCTCTTGTAAATAAGTTGACATTTTGCCTTTTGTATTCAATATCGAATCAATTTCAGTGTTTCATCGTTAATTTGAATGTCTAAGGGGTACGGTAAACTTGCAGTTGTACATCGGAATCTAATACTGCTGTCCCAGGAAAGGCTCGAAGCACAAACGATTAGAAGAGTTACTCCTCTTGTAAATAAATCAGAATTTTGCCTTTTGTATTCAATATTGATGCAATTTCTATGTTTCATCGTCAATGTGAAGGTCCAAGCGATACAATAAACTTGCAGTGGTCATTCAGAATCTAATACTACTGTCCCAGGAAAGTCTCAAAGCACAAACTATTAGAAGAGTTACTCATCTTGTAAGTAAGTCGTTATTTTGCCTTTTTATTCAATATCGATGCAATTTCTCTGTTTCATAGTCAATGTGAAAATCCAAGGGAAACAGTAAACCTGCAATGGTCAATTGGAATCGAATAGTGCTGTCCCAGAAAAGGCTCAAAGCACAAACTAATAGAAGAGTTTCTCCTCTTGTAAATAAGTCGACATTTTGCCTTTTGTATTCAATATCGATGCAATTTCTGTGTTCATCGTCAATGTGAAGGTCCAAGGGATACAGTTAACCTGCAATGGTGCATCAGAATCTAATACTGCTGTCCCAGGAAAGGCTCAAAGCACACAGGATTAGAAGAGTTACTCCTCTTGTAAATTAGTCGACATCTTTCCTTTAGTATTCAATATCGATGCAATTTCTGTGTCTCATCATCAATGTGAAGGTCCAAGGGATTCAGTTAACCTGCAGTGGTGCATCGGAATCTAATACTGCTGTCCCAGAAAAGGCTCAAAGCACAAACTATTAGAAGAGTTACTCCTCTTGTAAATGAGTCGACATTTTGCCTTTTGTATTCAATGTCGATTCAATTTCTGTGTTTCATCTTTAATTTGAAGGTCTAAGGGATACAGTAAACTTGCAATGGTGCATCGGAATCTAATACTGCTGTCCCAGAAAAGGCTCAAAGCACAAAGTATTAAAAGAGATTCTCCTCTTGTAAATAAGTCGACATTTGGCCTTTAGTATTCAATATAGATGCAATTTCAGTGTTCATCATCAATGTGAAGGTCCAAGGGTTACAGTTTACCTGCAATGGTGCATCAGAATCTAATACTACTGCCCCAGAAAAGGCTCAAAGCTCAAACGATTGGAAGAGTTACTCCTCTAGTAAATTAGTCGACATTATGACTTTTGTATTCAATATCGATGTAATTTCTGTGTTTCATCGTCAATGTGAATGTCCAAGAGATACAGTGAACCTGCAATGGTGCATCGGAATCTAATACTGCTTTCCCAGAAAAGGCTCAAAGCAAAAACTATTAGAAGAGTTACTCTTCTTGTAAATAAGTCGACATTTGGCCTTTTGTATTCAATATTGATGCAATTTCTGTGTTTCATCGTCAATGTGAAGGTCCAAGGGATACAGTAAACCTGCGATGGTGAATCGGAATCTAATACTGCTGTCCCTGAAAGGGCTCAAAGCACAAACAATTAGAAGAGTTACTCCTCTTGTAAATAAGTCGACATTTTGCCTCTTGTATTCAATGTCGATGCAATTTCTGTGTTTCATCGTCAATGGGAAGGTCCAAGGTATACAGTAAACCTGCAATGGTGCATCGGAATGTAAAACTGCTGTCCCAGGAAAGACTCAAAGCACAAACTATTAGAAGAGCTACTCCTCTTGTAAATAAGTCGACATTTTGCCTTTTGTATTGAATATCGATGCAATTTCTGTGTTTCATCGTCAATGGGATGATCCAAGGGATACGGTAAACCTGCAATGGTGCATCGGATTCTATTACTGCTGTCCCTGGAAGAGTTACTCCTCTTGTAAATAAACCGACATTATGCCTTTTGTATTCAATATCGATGCAATTTCTGTGTTTCATCGTCAATGTGAAGGTCCAAGGGATACAGTAAACCTGCGATGGTGAATCGAAATCTAATACTGCTGTCCCTGAAAGTGCTCAAAGCATAAAGTATTAGAAGAGTTACTCCTCTGGTAAATAAGTCAACAGTTTGAATTTCGTATTCAATATCGACGCAATTTCTGTGTTTCATCGTCAATGTGAAGGTCCAAGGGATACAGTAAACCTGCAGTGGTGCATCGGAATCTAATACTGCTGTCCCAGGAAAGGCTCAAAGCACATACGATTAGAAGAGTTACTCCTCTTGTAAATAAGTCGACATTTTGCCTTTTGTATTCAATATCGATGCAATTTTGTGTTCATCGTTAATGTGAAGGTCCAAGGGATAAAGTTAACCTGCAATGGTGAATTGGAATCGAATACTGCTGTCCCAGAAAAGGCTCAAAGCACAAACTAATAGAAGAGTTTCTCCTCTTGTAAATAAGTCGACATTTTGCCTTTTGTATTCAATATCGATGCAATTTCTGTGTTCATCGTCAATGTGAAGGTCCAAGAGATACAGTTAACCTGCAATGGTGCATCAGAATCTAATACTGCTGTCCCAGGAAAGGCTCAAAGCACACAGGATTAGAAGAGTTACTCCTCTAGTAAATTAGTCGACATATTTCCTTTTGTATTCAATATCGATGCAATTTCTGTGTCTCATCATCAATGTGAAGGTCCAAGGGATTCACTTAACCTGCAGTGGTACATCGGAATCTAATACTGCTGTCCCAGAAAAGGCTCAAAGCACAAACTATTAGAAGAGTTACTCCTCTTGTAAATGAGTCGACATTTTGCCTTTTGTATTCAATGTCGATTCAATTTCTGTGTTTCATCTTTAATTTGAAGGTCTAAGGGATACAGTAAACCTGCAATGGTGCATCGGAATCTAATACTGCTGTCCCAGAAAAGGCTCAAAGCACAAAGTATTAAAAGAGATTCTCCTCTTGTAAATAAGTCGACATTTTGCCTTTAGTATTCAACATAGATGCAATTTCAGTGTTCATCATCAATGTGAAGGTCCAAGGGTTACAGTTTACCTGCAATGGTGCATCAGAATCTAATACTGCTGTCCCAGAAAAGGCTCAAAGCTCAAACGATTGGAAGAGTTACACCTCTAGTAAATTAGTCGACATTATGACTTTTGTATTCAATATCGATGTAATTTCTGTGTTTCATCGTCAATGTGAATGTCCAAGAGATACAGTGAACCTGCAATGGTGCAACGGAATCTAATACTGCTTTCCCAGAAAAGGCTCAAAGCAAAAACTATTAGAAGAGTTACTCCTCTTGTAAATAAGTCGACATTTGGCCTCTTGTATTCAATATCGATGTAGTTTCTGTGTTTCATCGTCAATGTGAATGTCCAAGAGATACAGTGAACCTGCAATGGTGCATCGGAATCTAATACTGCTTTCCCAGAAAAGGCTCAAAGCATAAAGTATTAGAAGAGTTACTCCTCTTGTAAATAAGTTGACAGTTTGAATTTTGTATTCAATATCGACGCAATTTCTGTGTTTCATCGTCAATGTGAAGGTCCAAGGGATACAATAAACCTGCAGTGGAGCATCAGAATCTAAAACTACTGTCCCAGGAAAGGCACAAAGTAAAAGCTATTAGTAGAGTTGCTCCTCTTGTAAATAGGTCGACCTTTTGCCTTTTGTATTCCATATCGATGTAATTTCTGTGTTTCTTCGTTAATTTGAAGGTCTAAGGGATACAGTAAACCTGCAATGGTGCATCGGAATCTAATACTACGGACCCAGAAAAGGCTCAAAGCACAAACTATTGGAAGAGTTACACCTCTTGTAAATAAGTCGACATTTTGCCTTTTGTATTCAATATCGATGCAATTTCTGTCTTTCATCGTCAATGTTAAGGTCCAAGGGATACAGTAAACCTGCAGTGGTGCATCAGAATCTAATACTACTGTCCCAGAAAATGCTCAAAGCACAAACTATTAGAAGAATTACTCCTCTTGTAAATAAGTCGACATTTTGCCTTTTGTATTCAATATCGATGCAATTTCTGTGTTTCATCGTCAATGTGAAGGTCCAAGGGATACAGTAAACCTGCGATGGTGAATCGGAATCTAATACTGCTGTCCCTGAAAGGGCTCAAAGCACAAACTATCAGAAGAGTTGCTCCTCTTGTAAATAAGTCGACATTTTGCCTCTTGTATTCAATGTCGATGCAATTTCTGTGTTTCATCGTCAATGGGAAGATCCAAGGGATACGGTAAACCTGCAATGGTGCATCGGATTCTATTACTGCTGTCCCTGGAAGAGTTATTCCTCTTGTAAATAAACCGACATTTTGCCTTTTGTATTCAATATCGATGCAATTTCTGTGTTTCATCGTCAATGTGAAGGTCCAAGGGATACAGTAAACCTGCGATGGTGAATCGAAATCTAATACTGCTGTCCCTGAAAGTGCTGAAAGCATAAAGTATTAGAAGAGTTACTCCTCTGGTAAATAAGTCAACAGTTTGAATTTTGTATTCAATATCGACGCAATTTCTGTGTTTCATCGTCAATGTTAAGGTCCAAGGGATACAGTAAACCTGCAATGGTGCATCGGAATCTAATACTGCAGTCCCAGGAAAGGCTCAAAGCACAAACCAAAGAAGAGTTACTCCTCGTGTAAATAAGTCGACATTTTGCCTTTTGTATTCAATGTCGATGCAAATTCTGTGTTTCATCGTTAATTTGAAGGTCTAAGGGATACAGTAAACCTGCAATGGTGCATCGGAATCTAATACTGCTGTCCCTGAAAGGGCTCAAAGCACAAACTATTAGAAGAGTTACTCCTCTTGTAAATAAGTCGACATTTTGCCTCTTGTATTCAATGTCGATGCAATTTCTGTGTTTCATCGTCAATGGGAAGGTCCAAGGTATACAGTAAACCTGCAATGGTGCATCGGAATCTGAAACTGCTGTCCCAGGAAAGGCTCAAAGCAAAAACTATTAGAAGAGTTACTCTTCTTGTAAATAAGTCGACATTTGGCCTTTTGTATTCAATATCGATTCAATTTCTGTGTTTCATCGTTTATTTGAAGGTCTAAGGGATACAGTAAACCTGCAATGGTGCATCGGAATCTAATACTGATGTCCCAGAAAAGGCTCAAAGCATAAAGTATTAGAAGAGTTACTCCTCTTGTAAATAAGTCGACAGTTTGAATTTTGTATTCAATATCGACGCAATTTCTGTGTTTCATCGTCAATGTGAAGGTCCAAGGTATACAGTAAACCTGCAATGGTGCATCAGAATCTAATACTACTGTCCCAGGAAATGCTCAAAGCACAAACTATTAGAAGAATTACTCCTCTTGTAAATAAGTCGACATTTTGCCTTTTGTATTCAATATCGATACAATTTCTGTGTTTCATCGTCAATGTGAAGGTCCAAGGGATACAGTAAACCTGCGATGGTGAATCGGAATCTAATACTGCTGTCCCTGAAAGGGCTCAAAGCACAAACTATTAGAAGAGTTACTCCTCTTGTAAATAAGTCGACATTTTGCCTTTTGTATTCAATGTCGATGCAATTTCTGTGTTTCATCGTCAATGGGAAGATCCAAGGGATACGGTAAACCTGCAATGGTGCATCGGATTCTATTACTGCTGTCCCTGGAAGAGTTATTCCTCTTGTAAATAAACCGACATTTTGCCTTTTGTATTCAATATCGATGCAATTTCTGTGTTTCATCGTCAATGTGAAGGTCCAAGGGATACAGTAAACCTGCGATGGTGAGTCGAAATCTAATACTGCTGTCCCTTAAAGTGCTGAAAGCATAAAGTATTAGAAGAGTTACTCCTCTGGTAAATAAGTCAACAGTTTGAATTTTGTATTCAATATCGACGCAATTTCTGTGTTTCATCGTCAATGTTAAGGTCCAAGGGATACAGTAAACCTGCAATGGTGCATCGGAATCTAATACTGCAGTCCCAGGAAAGGCTCAAAGCACAAACGATTAGAAGAGTTACTCCTCTTGTAAATAAGTCGACATTTTGCCTTTTGTATTCAATATCGATGCAATTTTGTGTTCATCGTTAATGTGAAGGTCCAAGGGATAAAGTTAACCTGCAATGGTGAATTGGAATCGAATACTGCTGTCCCAGAAAAGGCTCAAAGCACAAACTAATAGAAGAGTTTCTCCTCTTGTAAATAAGTCGACATTTTGCCTTTTGTATTCAATATCGATGCAATTTCTGTGTTCATCGTCAATGTGAAGGTCCAAGAGATACAGTTAACATGCAATGGTGCATCAGAATCTAATACTGCTGTCCCAGGAAAGGCTCAAAGCACACAGGATTAGAAGAGTTACTCCTCTAGTAAATTAGTCGATATATTTCCTTTTGTATTCAATATCGATGCAATTTCTGTGTCTCATCATCAATGTGAAGGTCCAAGGGATTCACTTAACCTGCAGTGGTGCATCGGAATCTAATACTGCTGTCCCAGAAAAGGCTCAAAGCACAAACTATTAGAAGAGTTACTCCTCTTGTAAATGAGTCGACATTTAGCCTTTTGTATTCAATGTCGAGTCAATTTCTGTGTTTCATCTTTAATTTGAAGGTCTAAGGGATACAGTAAACCTGCAATGGTGCATCGGAATCTAATACTGCTGTCCCAGAAAAGGCTCAAAGCACAAAGTATTAAAAGAGATTCTCCTCTTGTAAATAAGTCGACATTTTGCCTTTAGTATTCAACATAGATGCAATTTCAGTGTTCATCATCAATGTGAAGGTCCAAGGGTTACAGTTTACCTGCAATGGTGCATCAGAATCTAATACTGCTGTCCCAGAAAAGGCTCAAAGCTCAAACGATTGGAATAGTTACACCTCTAGTAAATTAGTCGACATTATGACTTTTGTATTCAATATCGATGTAATTTCTGTGTTTCATCGTCAATGTGAATGTCCAAGAGATACAGTGAACCTGCAATGGTGCATCGGAATCTAATACTGCTTTCCCAGAAAAGGCTCAAAGCAAAAACTATTAGAAGAGTTACTCCTCTTGTAAATAAGTCGACATTTGGCCTTTTGTATTCAATATCGATGTAATTTCTGTGTTTCATCGTCAATGTGAATGTCCAAGAGATACAGTGAACCTGCAATGGTGCATCGGAATCTAATACTGCTTTCCCAGAAAAGGCTCAAAACATAAAGTATTAGAAGAGTTACTCCTCTTGTAAATAAGTCGACAGTTTGAATTTTGTATTCAATATCGACGCAATTTCTGTGTTTCATCGTCAATGTGAAGGTCCAAGGGATACAATAAACCTGCAGTGGAGCATCAGAATCTAAAACTACTGTCCCAGGAAAGGCACAAAGTAAAAGCTATTAGTAGAGTTGCTCCTCTTGTAAATAGGTCGACCTTTTGCCTTTTGTATTCCATATCGATGTAATTTCTGTGTTTCTTCGTTAATTTGAAGGTCTAAGGGATACAGTAAACCTGCAATGGTGCATCGGAATCTAATACTACGGACCCAGAAAAGGCTCAAAGCACAAACTATTGGAAGAGTTTCACCTCTTGTAAATAAGTCGACATTTGGCCTTTTGTATTCAATATCGATGCAATTTCTGTCTTTCATCGTCAATGTTAAGGTCCAAGGGATACAGTAAACCTGCAGTGGTGCATCAGAATCTAATACTACTGTCCCAGGAAATGCTCAAAGCACAAACTATTAGAAGAATTACTCCTCTTGTAAATAAGTCGACATTTTGCCTTTTGTATTCAATATCGATGCAATTTCTGTGTTTCATCGTCAATGTGAAGGTCCAAGGGATACAGTAAACCTGCGATGGTGAATCGGAATCTAATACTGCTGTCCCTGAAAGGGCTCAAAGCACAAACTATTAGAAGAGTTACTCCTCTTGTAATTAAGTCGACATTTTGCCTCTTGTATTCAATGTCGATGCAATTTCTGTGTTTCATCGTCAATGGGAAGATCCAAGGGATACGGTATACCTGCAATGGTGCATCGGATTCTATTACTGCTGTCCCTGGAAGAGTTATTCCTCTTGTAAATAAACCGACATTTTGCCTTTTGTATTGAATATCGATGCAATTTCTGTGTTTCATCGTCAATGTGAAGGTCCAAGGGATACAGTAAACCTGCGATGGTGAATCGAAATCTAATACTGCTGTCCCTGAAAGTGCTGAAAGCATAAAGTATTAGAAGAGTTACTCCTCTGGTAAATAAGTCAACAGTTTGAATTTTGTATTCAATATCGACGCAATTTCTGTGTTTCATCGTCAATGTTAAGGTCCAAGGCATACAGTAAACCTGCAATGGTGCATCGGAATCTAATACTGCAGTCCCAGGAAAGGCTAAAAGCACAAACCAAAGAAGAGTTACTCCTCGTGTAAATAAGTCGACATTTTGCCTTTTGTATTCAATGTCGATGCAAATACTGTGTTTCATCGTTAATTTGAAGGTCTAAGGGATATAGTAAACCTGCAGTGGTGCATCGGAATCTAATACTGCTGTCCCAGGAAAGGCTCAAAGCACAAACGATTAGAAGAGTTACTCCTCTTGTAAATAAGTCGACATTTTGCCTTTTGTATTCAATATCGATGCAATTTCTATGTTCATCGTTAATGTGAAGGTCCAAGGGATAAAGTTAACCTGCAATGGTGCATCAGAATCTAATACTGCTGTCCAAGGAAAGGCTCAAAGCACAAACGATTAGAAGAGTTACTTCTCTAGTAAATTAGTCGACATTTTGCTTTTGTATTCAATATCGATGCAATTTCTGTGTTTCGTCGTCAATGTGAAGGTCCAAGGGATACAGTAAACCTTCAATGGTGCATCGGAATCTAATACTGCTGTCCCAGAAAAGGCTCAAAGCACAAACTATTAGAATATTTACTCCTCTTGTAAATAAGTCGTCTTTTAGCCTTTTTATTCAATATCGATGCAATCTCTCTGTTTCATAGTCAATGTGAAAATCCAAGGGATACAGTAAACCTGCAATGGTGCATTGGAAACGGATACTGCTGTCCCAAAAAAGGCTCAAAGCACAAACTAATAGAATAGTTTCTCCTCTTGTAAATAAGTCGACATTTTGCCTTTTGTATTCAATATCGATGCAATTTCTGTGTTCATCGATAATGTGAAGGTCAAAGGGATAAAGTTAACCTGCAATGGTGCATCGGAATCTAATACTGCTGTCCCAGAAAAGGCTCAAAGCACAAACGATTAGAAGAGTTACTCCTCTAGTAAATTAGTCGACATTTTGCTTTTGTATTCAATATCGATGCAATTTCTGTGTTTCGTCGTCAATGTGAAGGTCCAAGGGAAACAGTAAACCTTCAATGGTGCATCGGAATCTATTACTGCTGTCCCAGAAAAGGCTCAAAGCACAAACTATTAGAAGAGTTACTCCTCTTGTAAATAAGTCGGCATTTTGCCTTTTGTATTCAGTGTCGATGCAATTTCTGTGTTTCATCGTCAATGGGAAGGTCCAAGAGATACAGTAAACCGGCAATGGTGCATCGGAATCTAATACTGCTTTCCCAGAGAGGACTCAAAGCAAAAACTATTAGAAGAGTCACTCCTCTTGTAAATAAGTCGACATTTTGCCTTTTGTATTCAATATCGATTCAATTTCTGTGTTTCATCGTTTATTTGAAGGTCTAAGGGATACAGTAAACCTGCAATGGTGCATCGGAATCTAATACTGATGTCCCAGAAAAGGCTCAAAGCATAAAGTATTAGAAGAGTTACTCCTCTTGTAAATAAGTCGACAGTTTGAATTTTCTATTCAATATCGACGCAATTTCTGTGTTTCATCGTCAATGTGAAGGTCCAAGGGATACAATAAACCTGCAGTGGTGCATCAGAATCTAAAACTACTGTCCCAGGAAAGGCACAAAGTACAAACTATTAGTAGAGTTGCTCCTCTTGTAAATAGGTCGACCTTTTGCCTTTTGTATTCCATATCGATGCAATTTCTGTGTTTCTTCGTTAATTTGAAGGTCTAAGGGATACAGTAAACCTGCAATGGTGCATCGGAATCTAATACTGCGGACCCAGAAAAGGCTCAAAGCACAAACTATTGGAGGAGTTACACCTCTTGTAAATAAGTCAACATTTTGCCTTTTGTATTCAATATCGATGCAATTTCTGTCTTTCATCGACAATGTTAAGGTCCAAGGGATACAGTAAACCTGCAGTGGTGCATCAGAATCTAATACTACTGTCCCAGGAAATGCTCAAAGCACAAACTATTAGAAGAATTACTCCTCTTGTAAATAAGTCGACATTTTGCCTTTTGTATTCAATATCGATGCAATTTCTGTGTTTCATCGTCATTGAGAAGGTCCAAGGGATACAGTAAACCTGCGATGGTGAATCGGAATGTAATACTGCTGTCCCTGAAAGGGCTCAAAGCACAAACTATTAGAAGAGTTACTTCTCTTGTAAATAAGTCGGCATTTTGCCTTTTGTATTCAGTGTCGATGCAATTTCTGTGTTTCATCGTTAATTTGAAGGCCTAAGGGATACAGTAAACCTGCAGTGGTGCATCGGAATCTAATACTGCTGTCCCAGAAAAGGCTCAAAGCACAAACGATTAGAAGAGTTACTCCGCTTGTAAGTAAGTCGTCATTTTGCCTTTTGTTTTCAATATCGGTGCAATTTCTGTGTTTCATCGTCAATGTGAAGGTCCAAGGAATATAGTAAGCCTGCAGTGGTTCATCAGAATCTAATACTACTGTCCCAGGAATGGCTCAAAGCACATACTATTAGAAGAGTTACACCTCCTGTAAATTAGTCGACATTTTGCCTTCTGTATTCAATATCGATGCAATTTCTGTGTTTCATCGTCAATGTGAAGGTCTAAGGGATACAGTAAACCTGCAATGGTGCATCGGAATCTAATACTGCAGTCCCAGGAAAGGCTCAAAGCACAAACTATTAGAAGAGTTACTCCTCGTGTAAATAAGTCGACATTTTGCCTTTTGTATTCAATGTCGATGCAAATTCTGTGTTTCATCGTTAATTTGAAGGTCTAAGGGATACAGTAAACCTGCAGTGGTGCATCGGAATCTAATACTGCTGTCCCACGAAAGGCTCAAAGCACAAACGATTAGAAGAGTTACTCCTCTTGTAAATAAGTCGACATTTTGCCTCTTGTATTCAATGTCGATGCAATTTCTGTATTTCATCGTCAATGTGAAGGTCCAAGGTATACAGTAAACCTCCAATGGTGCATTGGAATCTAAAACTGCTGTCCCAGGAAAGACTCAAAGCACAAACTATTAGAAGAGCTACTCCTCTTGTAAATAAGTCGACATTTTGCCTTTTGTTTTGAATATCGATGCAATTTCTGTGTTTCATCGTCAAGGGGAAGATCCAAGGGATACGGTAAACCTGCAACGGTGCATCGGATTCTATTACTGCTGTCCCAGGAAGAGTTACTCCTCTTGTAAATAAACCGACATTTTGCCTTTTGTATTCAATATCGATGCAATTTCTGTGTTCATCGTCAATGTGATGGTCCAAGGGATACAGTAAACCTGCGATGGTGAATCGGAATCTAATACTGCTGTCCCTGAAAGTGCTCAAAGCATAAAGTATTAGAAGAGCTACTCCTCTTGTAAATAAGTCGACATTTTGCCTTTTGTATTCAATATCGATGCAATTTCTGTGTTCATCGTTAATGTGAATGTCCAGGGGATAAAGTTAACTTGCAATGGTGCATCAGAATCTAATACTGCAGTCCCAGGAAATGCTCAAAGCACAAACTAAAGTAGAGTTACTCCTAGTGTAAATAAGTCGACATTTTGCCTTTTGTATTCAATGTCGATGCAAATTCTGCGTTTCATCGTTAATTTGAAGGTCTAAGGGATATAGTAAACCTGCAGTGGTGCATCGGAATCTAATACTGCTGTCCCAGGAAAGGCTCAAAGCACAAACGATTAGAAGAGTTACTCCTCTTGTAAATAAGTCGTCATTTTGCCTTTTTATTCAATATCGATGCAATCTCTTTGTTTCATAGTCAATGTGAAGGTCCAAGGGATACAGTAAACCTGCAATGGTGCATTGGAAACGAATACTGCTGTCCCAGGAAAGGCTCAAAGCACAAACTAATAGAAGAGTTTCTCCTCTTGTAAATAAGTCGACATTTTGCCTTTTGTATTCAATATCGATGCAATTTCTGCGTTCATCGTTAATGTGAAGGTCCAAGGGATAAAGTTAACCTGCAATGGTGCATCAGAATCTAATACTGCTGTCCCAGGAAAGGCTCAAAGTACAAACGATTGGAAGAGTTACTTCTCTAGTAAATTAGTCGACATTTTGCTTTTGTATTCAATATCGATGCAATTTCTGTGTTTCGTCGTCAATGTGAAGGTCCAAGGGATACAGTAAACCTTCAATGGTGCATTGGAATCTAATACTGCTGTCCCAGAAAAGGCACAAAGTACAAACTATTAGAAGAGTTACTCCTCTTGTAAATAAGTCGGCATTTTGCTTTTGTATTCAGTGTCGATGCAATTTCTGTGTTTCATCGATAATTTGAAGGTCTAAGGGATACAGTAAACCTGCAGTGGTGCATCGGAATCTAATACTGCTGTCCCAGAAAAGGCTCAAAGCACAAACGATTAGAAGAGTTACTCCTCTTGTAAGTAAGTCGACATTTTGCCTTTTGTATTCAATATCGGTGCAATTTCTGTGTTTCATCGTCAATGTGAAGGTCCAAGGAATACAGTAAGCCTGCAGTGGTACATCGGAATCTAATACTACTGTCCCAGGAATGGCTCAAAGCACATACTATTAGAAGAGTTACACCTCCTGTAAATTAGTCGACATTTTGCCTTCTGTATTCAATATGGATGCAATTTCTGTGTTTCATCGTCAATGTGAAGGTCTAAGGGATACAGTAAACCTGCAATCATGCATCGGAATCTAATACTGCAGTCTCAGGAAAGGCTCAAAGCACAAACGATTAGAAGAGTTACTCCTCTTGTAAATAAGTCGACATTTTGCCTTTTGTATTCAATATCGATGCAATTTCTGTGTTTCATTGTCAATGTGAAAGTCCAAGGGATACAGTAAACCTGCAGTGGTTCATCAGAATCTAATACTACTGTCCCAGGAAAGGCTCAAAGCACAAACTATTAGAATACTTACTCCTCTTGTAAATAAGTCGTCATTTTGCCTTTTTATTCAATATCGATGCAATCTCTCTGTTTCATAGTCAATGTGAAAATCCAAGGGATACAGTAAACCTGCAATGGTGCATTGGAAACGGATACTGCTGTCCCAGAAAAGGCTCAAAGCACAAACTAATAGAAGAGTTTCTCCTTTTGTAAATAAGTCGACATTTTGCCTTTTGTATTCAATATCGATGCAATTTCTGTGTTCATCGTTAATGTGAAGGTCAAAGGGATAAAGTTAACCTGCAATGGTGCATCAGAATCTAATACTGCTGTCCCAGGAAAGGCTCAAAGCACACAGGATTAGAAGAGTTACTCCTCTAGTAAATTAGTCGACATATTTCCTTTTGTATTCAATATCGATCCAATTTCTGTGTCTCGTCATCAATGGGAAGGTCCAAGGGATACAGTAAACCTGCAGTGGTGCATCGGAATCTAATACTGCTGTCCCAGAAAAGGCTCAAAGCACAAACTATTAGAAGAAATACTCCTCTTGTAAATAAGTCGACATTTTGCCTTTTGTATTCAATATCGATTCAATTTCTGTGTTTCATCTTTAATTTGAAGGTCTAAGGGATACAGTAAACCTGCAATGGTGCATCGGAATCTAATACTGCTGTCCCAGAAAAGGCTCAAAGCAAAAACTATTAAAAGAGATTCTCCTCTTGTAAATAAGTCGACATTTTGCCTTTAGTATTCAATATCGATGCAATTTCTGTGTTCATCATCAATGTGAAGGTCCAAGGGTTACAGTTTACCTGCAGTGGTGCATCAGAATCTATTACTACTGTCCCAGAAAAGGCTCAAAGCACAAACGATTGGAAGAGTTACTCCTCTTGTAAATAAGTCGACATTTTGCCTTTTGTATTCAATATCGATTCAATTTCTCTGTTTCATCGTATATTTGAAGGTCTAAGGGATACAGTAAACCTGCAATGGTGCATCAGAATCTAATACTGATGTCCCAGAAAAGGCTCAAAGCAGAAAGTATTAGAAGAGTTACTCCTCTTGTAAATAAGTCGACAGTTTGAATTTTGTATTCAATTTCGACGCGATTTCTGTGTTTCATCGTCAATGTGAAGGTCCATGGGATACAATAAACCTGCAGTGGAGCATCAGAATCTAAAACTACTGTCCCAGGAAAGGCACAAAGTACAAACTATTAGTAGAGTTGCTCCTCTTGTAAATAGGTCGACCTTTTGCCTTTTGTATTCCATATCGATGCAATTTCTGTGTTTCATCGTTAATTTGAAGGTCTAAGGGATACAGTAAACCTGCAATGGTGCATCGGAATCTAATACTGCGGACCCAGAAAAGGCTCAAAGCACAAACTATTGGAAGAGTAACACCTCTTGTAAATAAGTCGACATTTTGCATTTTGTATTCAATTTCGATGCAATTTCTGTCTTTCATCGTCAATGTTTAGGTCCAAGGGATACAGTAAACCTGCAGTGGTGCATCAGAATCTAATACTACTGTCCCAGGAAATGCTCAAAGCACAAACTATTAGAAGAATTACTCCTCTTGTAAATTAGTCGACATTTTGCCTTTTGTATTCAATATCGATGCAATTTCTGTGTTTCATCGTCAATGTGAAGGTCCAAGGGATACAGTAAACCTGCGATGGTGAATCGGAATCTAATACTGCTGTCCCTGAAAGGGCTCAAAGCACAAACTATTAGAAGAGTTACTCCTCTTGTAAATAAGTAGACATTTTGCCTCTTGTATTCAATGTCGATGCAATTTCTGTGTTTCATCGTCAATGTGAAGGTCCAAGGTATACAGTAAACCTGCAATGGTGCATCGGAATCTAAAACTGCTGTCCCAGGAAAGACTCAAAGCACAAACTATTAGAAGAGTTACTCCTCTTGTAAATAAGTCGACATTTTGCCTTTTGTATTCAATATCGATGCAATTTCTGTGTTTCATCGTCAATGTGAAGGTCCAAGGGATACAGTAAACCTGCGATGGTGAATCGGAATCTAATACTGCTGTCCCTGAAAGTGCTCAAAGCATAAAGTATTAGAAGAGTTACTCCTCTTGTAAATAAGTCGACAGTTTGAATTTTGTATTTAATATCGACGCAATTTCTGTGTTTCATCGTCAATGTGAAGGTCCAAGGGATACAGTAAACCTGCAATGGTGCATCGGAATCTAATACTGCAGTCCCAGGAAAGGCTCAAAGCACAAACTAAAGAAGAGTTACTCCTCGTGTAAATAAGTCGACATTTTGCCTTTTGTATTCAATGTCGATGCAAATTCTGTGTTTCATCGTTAATTTGAAGGTCTAAGGGATATAGTAAACCTGCAGTGGTGCATCGGAATCTAATACTGCTGTCCCAGGAAGGGCTCAAAGCACAAACGATTAGAAGAGTTACTCCTCTTGTAAATAAGTCGTCATTTTGCCTTTTTATTCAATATCGATGCAATCTCTCTGTTTCATTGTCAATGTGAAGATCCAAGGGATACAGTAAACCTGCAATGGTGCATTGGAAACGAATACTGCTGTCCCAGAAAAGCCTCAAAGCACAAACTAATAGAAGAATTTCTCCTCTTGTAAATAAGTTGACATTTTGCCTTTTGTATTCAATATCGATGCAACTTCTGTGTTCATCGTTAATGTGAAGGTCCAAGGGATAAAGTTAACCTGCAATGGTGGGTCAGAATCTAATACTGCTGTCCCAGGAAAGACTCAAAGCACAAACGATTAGAAAAGTTACTTCTCTAGTAAATTAGTCGACATTTTGCTTTTGTATTCAATATCGATGCAATTTCTGTGTTTCGTCGTCAATGTGAAGGTCCAAGGGATACAGTAAACCTTCAATGGTGCATCGGAATCTAATACTGCTGTCCCAGAAAAAGCTCAGAGCACAAACTATTAGAAGAGTTACTCCTCTTGTAAATAAGTCGGCATTTTGCCTTTTGTATTCAGTGTCGATGCAATTTCTATGTTTCATCGTTAATTTGAAGGTCTAAGGGATACAGTAAACCTGCAGTGGTGCATCGGAATCTAATACAGCTGTCCCAGGAAAGGCTCAAAGCACAAACAATTAGAAGAGTTACTCCTCTTGTAAATAAGTCGATATTTTGCCTTCTGTATTCAATATCGATGCAATTTCTGTATTTCATTGTCAATGTGAAAGTCCAAGGGATACAGTAAACCTGCAGTGGTTCATCAGAATCTAATACTACTGTCCCAGGAAAGGCTCAAAGCACAAACTATTAGAATATTTACTCCTCTTGTAAATAAGTCGTCATTTTGCTTTTTTATTCAATATCGATGCAATCTCTCTGTTTCATAGTCAATGTGAAAATCCAAGGGATACAGTAATCCTGCAATGGTGCATTGGAAACGGATACTGCTGTCCCAGAAAAGGCTCAAAGCACAAACTAATAGAAGAGTTTCTCCTCTTGTAAATAAGTCGACATTTTGCCTTTTGTATTCAATATCGTTGCAATTTCTGTGTTCATCGTTAATGTGAAGGTCAAAGGGATAAAGTTAACCTGCAATGGTGCATCAGAATCTAATACTACTGTCCCAGGAAAGGCTCAAAGCACAAACGATTAGAAGAGTTACTCCTCTAGTAAATTAGTCGACATTTTGCCTTTTGTATTCAATATCGATGCAATTTCTGTGTTTCATCGTCAATGTGAAGGTCCAAGGGATACATTAAACCTGCAATGGTGCATCGGAATCTAATACTGCTGTCCCAGAAAAGGCTCAAAGCACAAACTATTAGAAGAGTTACTCCTCTTGTAAATAAGTCGACATTTTGCCTTTTGTATTCAATGTCGATGCAATTTCTGTGTTTCGTCGTTAATTTGATTGTCTAAGGGATACAGTAAATCTGCAATGGTGCATCGGAATCTAATACTGCTGTCCCAGAAAAGGCTCAAAGCACAAACGATTAGAAGAGTTACTCCTCTTGTAAATAAGTCGACATTTTGCCTTTTGAATTCAATATCGATGCAATTTCTGTGTTTCATCGTCAATGTGAAGGTCCAAGGGATACAGTAAACCTGCAATGGTACATCGGAATCTAATACTACTGTCCCAGGAATGGCTCAAAGCACAAACTATTAGAAGAGTTACTCTTCTTGTAAATAAGTCGTCGTTTTGCCTTTTTATTCAATATCGATGCAATTTCTCTGTTTCATAGTCAATGCGAAGATCCAAGGGATACAGTAAACCTGCAATGGTGCATTGGAATCGAATACTGCTGTCCCAGAAAAGGCTCAGACCACAAACTATTAGAAGAGTTTATCCTCTTGTAAATAAGTCTACATTTTGCCTTTTGTATTCAATATCGATGCAATTCCTGTGTTCATCGTCAATGTGAAGGTCCAAGGGATACAGTAAACCTGCAGTGGTGCAACGGAATCTAATACTGCTGTCCCATGAAAGGCTCAAAGCACAAACGATTAGACTAGTTTCTCCTCTTGTAAGTAAGTCGACATTTTTTTTTTTTCAATATCGATGCAATTTCTTTCTTTCATCGTCAATGTGACTGTCCAAGCGACACAGTAAACCTGCAATGTATCATCGGAATCTAATACTGCTGTCCCAGGAATGGATCAAAGCACAAACCATTATAACAGTTACTCCTCTTGTAAATAAGTCGACATTTTGCCTTTTGTATTTAATATCGATGCAACGTCTGTGTTTCATTGTCAATGTGAATGTCCAAGGGATACAGTAAAGCTGCAATGGTGCATTGGAATAGAATGCTGCTGTCCCAGGAAAGGCTCAAAGCAGCACCTATTAAAAGAGTTACTGCTCATGTAATTAATTCGACATTTTGCTTTTTGGATTCAATATCGATGCAATTTCTGTGTTTCATCGTCAATGTGACGGTCCAAGGGACACAGTAAACCTGCAATGTTGCATCAGAATCTAATAATGCTGTCCCAGGAATGGATCAAAGCACAAACCATTAGAACAGTTACTCCTCTTATAAATCAGTCAACATTTTGCCTTTTGTATTCAATATCGATGCAATTTCTGTGTTACATCGTCGATGTAAAGGTACAAGGGATACAGTAAACCTGCACTGGTGAATCGGAATCTAATACTGCTGTCCCAGGAAAAACTCAAAGCACAAACTATTAGAAGAATTACTCCTCTTTTAAATAAGTCGACATTTTGCTTCTTGTATTCAATTTCGATGCAACTTCTGTGTTTCATCGTTAATTTGAAGGTCTGAGGTGTACAGTAAACCTGCAGTGGTGCATCGGAATCTAATACTGCTGTCCCAGGAAAGGCTCAAAGCACAAACGATTAGAAGAGTTACTCCTCTTGTAAATAAGTCGACATTTTGTATTCAATATCGATGCAATTTCTGTCTTTCATCGTCAATGTGAAGGTCCAAGCGATACAGTTAACCTGCAGTGGTGCATCGGAATCTGATACTGCTTTCCCATGAAAGGCTCAAAGCACAATCTATTAGAAGAGTTACTCCTCTTGCAAATAAGTCGACATTTTGCCTTTTGTATTCAACGGTGATGCAATTTCTGTGTTTCATCGTTAATTAGAAGGTCTAAGGGATATAGTAAACCTGCAGTGGTGCATCGGAATCTATTACTGCTGTCCCAGGAAGGACTCAAAGCACAAACGATTAGACGAGTTACACCTCATGTAAATAAGTCGACATTTTGCTTTTTGTATTCAACATCGATGCAATTTCTGTGTTTCATCGTCAATATGAAGGTACAAGCGATACAGTAAACCTGCAATGGTGCATCGGAATGAAATACTGCTGTCCCAGAAAGGGCTCAAAGCACAAACTATTAGAAGAGTTACTCCTCTTGCAAATAAGTCGACAGTTTGCATTTTATATTCAATATCGGTGCAATTTCTGTGTTTCATCGTCTATGTGAAGGTCCAAGGGATACAGTAAACCTGCAATGGTGCATCGGAATCTAACACTACTGTCTCAGGATGGGCTCAAAGTACAAACTATTAGAAGAGTTACTCCTCTTGTAAATAAGTCGACATTTTGCCTTTTGTATTCAATATCGATGCAATTTCTGTGTTTCATCGTCTATGTGAAGGTCAAAGGGATACAGTAGACCTGCACTGGTGCATCAGAATCTAATACTACTGCCTCAGGAAGGGCTCAAAGTACAAACTATTAGAAGAGTTACTCCTCTTGTAAATAAGTCGACAGTTTGCATTTTGTATTCAATATTGATGCAATTTCTGTGTTTCATCGTCAATGTGAAGGTCTAAGGGATACAGTAAACCTGCAATGGTGCATCGGAATGTAATACTGCTGTCCAAGAAAGGGCTCAAAGCACAAACTATTAGAAGAGTTACTCCTCTTGTAAATAAGTCGACAGTTTGCATTTTGTATTCAATATCGATGCAATATCTGTGTTTCATCGTCTATGTGAAGGTCCAAGGGATACAGTAAACCTGCAATGGTGCATCAGAATCTAATACTGCTGTCCCATGACGGGCTCAAAGTACAAACTATTAGAAGAGTTACATCTCTAGTAAATTAGTCGACATTTTGCTTTTGTATTCAATATCGATGCAATTTCTGTGTTTCGTCGTCAATGTGAAGGTCCAAGGGATACAGTAAACCTTCAATGGTGCATCGGAATCTAATACTGCTGTCCCAGAAAAGGCTCAAAGCACAAACTATTAGAAGAGTTACTCCTCTTGTAAATAAGTCGGCATTTTGCCTTTTGTATTCAGTGTCGATGCAATTTCTGTGTTTCATCGTTAATTTGAAGGTCTAAGGGATACAGTAAACCTGCAGTGGTGCATCGGCATCTAATACTGCTGTCCCAGAAAAGGCTCAAAGCACAAACGATTAGAAGAGTTACTCCTATTGTAAGTAAGTCGTCATTTTGCATTTTGTATTCAATATCGGTGCAATTTCTGTGTTTCATCGTCAATGTGAAGGTCCAAGGAATATAGTAAGCCTGCAGTGGTACATCAGAATCCAATACTACTGTCCCAGGAATGGCTCAAAGCACATACTATTAGAAGAGTTACACCTCCTGTAAATTAGTCGACATTTTGCCTTCTGTATTCAATATCGATGCAATTTCTGTGTTTCATCGTCAATGTGAAGGTCTAAGGGATACAGTAAACCTGCAATGGTGCATCGGAATCTAATACTGCAGTCCCAGGAAAGGCTCAAAGCACAAACTATTAGAAGAGTTACTCCTCGTGTAAATAAGTCGACATTTTGCCTTTTGTATTCAATGTCGATGCAAATTCTGTGTTTCATTGTTAATTTGAAGGTCTAAGGGATACAGTAAACCTGCAGTGGTGCATCGGAATCTAATACCGCTGTCCCAGGAAAGGCTCAAAGCACAAACGATTAGAAGAGTTACTCCTCTTGTAAATAAGTCGACATTTTGCCTCTTGTATTCAATGTCGATGCAATTTTTGTGTTTCATCGTCAATGTGAAGGTCCAATGTATACAGTAAACCTCCAATGGTGCATTGGAATCTAAAACTGCTGTCCCAGGAAAGACTCAAAACACAAACTGTTAGAAGAGCTACTCCTCTTGTAAATAAGTCGACATTTTCCCTTTTGTATTGAATATCGATGCAATTTCTGTGTTTCATCGTCAAGGGGAAGATCCAAGGGATACGGTAAACCTGCAACGGTGCATCGGATTCTATTACTGCTGCCCCAGGAAGAGTTACTCCTCTTGTAAGTAAACCGACATTTGGCCTTTTGTATTCAATATCGATGCAATTTCTGTGTTCATCGTCAATGTGATGGTCCAAGGGATACAGTAAACCTGCGATGGTGAATCGGAATCTAATACTGCTGTCCCTCAAAGTGCTCAAAGCATAAAGTATTAGAAGAGCTACTCCTCTTGTAAATAAGTCGACATTTTGCATTTTGTATTCAATATCGATGCAATTTCTGTGTTCTTCGTTAATGTGAATGTCCAAGGGATAAAGTTAACTTGCAATGGTGCATCAGAATCTAATACTGCAGTCCCAGGAAATGCTCAAAGCACAAACTAAAGTAGAGTTACTCATCGTGTAAATAAGTCGACATTTTGCCTTTTGTATTCAATGTCGATGCAAATTCTGTGTTTCATCGTTAATTTGAAGGTCTAAGGGATATAGTAAACCTGCAGTGGTGCATCGGAATCTAATACTGCTGTCCCAGGAAAGGCTCAAAGCACAAACTATTAGAATATTTACTCCTCTTGTAAATAAGTCGTCATTTTGCCTTTTTATTCAATATCGATGCAATCACTCTGTTTCATAGTCAATGTGAAAATCCAAGGGATACAGTAAACCTGCAATGGTGCATTGGAAACGGATACTGCTGTCCCAGAAAAGGCTCAAAGCACAAACTAATAGAAGAGTTTCTCCTTTTGTAAATAAGTCGACATTTTGCCTTTTGTATTCAATATCGATGCAATTTCTGTGTTCATCGTTAATGTGAAGGTCAAAGGGATAAAGTTAACCTGCAATGGTGCATCAGAATCTAATACTGCTGTCCCAGGAAAGGCTCGAAGCACAAACTATTAGAAGAGTTACTCCTGTTGTAAATAAGTCGACATTTTGCCTTTTGTATTCAATGTCGATGCAATTTCTGTGTTTCGTCGTTAATTTGAATGTCTAAGGGATACAGTAAACCTGCAGTGGGGCATCGGAATCTAATACTGCTGTCCCAGAAAAGGCTCAAAGCATAAAGTATTAGAAGAGTTACTCCTCTTGTAAATAAGTCGACAGTTTGAATTTTGTATTCAATATCGACGCAATTTCTGTGTTTCATCGTCAATGTGAAGGTCCAAGGGATACAATAAACCTGCAGTGGTGCATCAGAATCTAAAACTACTGTCCCAGGAAAGGCACAAAGTACAAGCTATTAGTAGAGTTGCTCCTTTTGTAAATAGGTTGACCTTTTGCCTTTTGTATTCAATGTCGATGCAATTTCTCTGTTTCATAGTCAATGTGAAAATCCAAGGGAAACAGTAAACCTGCAATGGTGAATTGGAATCGAATACTGCTGTCCCAGAAAAGGCTCAAAGCACAAACTAATAGAAGAGTTTCTCCTCTTGTAAATAAGTCGACATTTTGCCTTTTGTATTCAATATCGATGCAATTTCTGTGTTCATCGTCAATGTGAAGGTCCAAGGGATACAGTTAACCTGCAATGGTGCATCAGAATCTAATACTGCTGTCCCAGGAAAGGCTCAAAGCACACAGGATTAGAAGAGTTACTCCTCTAGTAAATTAGTCGACATATTTCCTTTTGTATTCAATATCGATGCAATTTCTGTGTCTCATCATCAATGTGAAGGTCCAAGGGATACAGTAAACCTGCAGTGGTGCATCGGAATCTAATACTGCTGTCCCAGAAAAGGCTCAAAGCACAAACTATTAGAAGAGTTACTCCTCTTGTAAATAAGTCGACATTTTGCCTTTTGTATTCAATATCGATTCAATTTCTGTGTTTCATCTTTAATTTGAAGGTCTAAGGGATACAGTAAACCTGCAATGGTGCATCGGAATCTAATACTGCTGTCCCAGAAAAGGCTCAAAGCAAAAACTATTAAAAGAGATTCTCCTCTTGTAAATAAGTCGAAATTTTGCCTTTAGTATTCAATATCGATGCAATTTCTGTGTTCATCATCAATGTGAAGGTCCAAGGGTTACAGTTTACCTGCAATGGTGCATCAGAATCTATTACTACAGTCCCAGAAAAGGCTCAAAGCACAAACGATTGGAAGAGTTACTCCTCTTGTAAATAAGTCGACATTTTGCCTTTTGTATTCAATATCGATTCAATTTCTGTGTTTCATCGTATATTTGAAGGTCTAAGGGATACAGTAAACCTGCAATGGTGCATCAGAATCTAATACTGATGTCCCAGAAAAGGCTCAAAGCAGAAACTATTGGAAGAGTTACACCTCGTGTAAATAAGTCGACATTTTGCATTTTGTATTCAATATCGATGCAATTTCTGCCTTTCATCGTCAATGTTTAGGTCCAAGGGATACAGTAAACCTGCAGTGGTGCATCAGAATCTAATACTACTGTCCCAGGAAATGCTCAAAGCACAAACTATTAGAAGAATTACTCCTCTTGTAAATAAGTCGACATTTTGCCTTTTGTATTCAATATCGATGCAATTTCTGTGTTTCATCGTCAATGTGAAGGTCCAAGGGATACAGTAAACCTGCGATGGTGAATCGGAATCTAATACTGCTGTCCCTGAAAGGGCTCAAAGCACAAACTATTAGAAGCGTTACTCCTCTTGTAAATAAGTAGACATTTTGCCTCTTGTATTCAATGTCGATGCAATTTCTGTGTTTCATCGTCAATGTGAAGGTCCAAGGTATACAGTAAACCTGCAATGGTGCATCGGAATCTAAAACTGCTGTCCCAGGAAAGACTCAAAGCACAAACTATTAGAAGAGTTACTCCTCTTGTAAATAAGTCGACATTTTGCCTTTTGTTTTCAATATCGATGCAATTTCTGTGTTTCATCGTCAATGTGAAGGTCCAAGGGATACAGTAAACCTGCGATGGTGAATCGGAATCTAATACTGCTGTCCCTGAAAGCGCTCAAAGTATAAAGTATTAGAAGAGTTACTCCTCTTGTAAATAAGTCGACAGTTTGAATTTTGTATTCAATATCGACGCAATTTCTGTGTTTCATCGTCAATGTGAAGGTCCAAGGGATACAGTAAACCTGCAATGGTGCATCGGAATCTAATACTGCAGTCCCAGGAAAGGCTCAAAGCACAAACTAAAGAAGAGTTACTCCTCGTGTAAATAAGTCGACATTTTGCCTTATGTATTCAATGTCGATGCAAATTCTTTGTTTCATCGTTAATTTGAAGGTCTAAGGGATATAGTAAACCTGCAGTGGTGCATCGGAATCTAATACTGCTGTCCCAGGAAGGGCTCAAAGCACAAACGATTAGAAGAGTTACTCCTCTTGTAAATAAGTCGTCATTTTGCCTTTTTATTCAATATCGATGCAATCTCTCTGTTTCATAGTCAATGTGAAGATCCAAGGGATACAGTAAACCTGCAATGGTGCATTGGAAACGAATACTGCTGTCCCAGAAAAGGCTCAAAGCACAAACAAATAGAAGAATTTCTCCTCTTGTAAATAAGTTGACATTTTGCCTTTTGTATTCAATATCGATGCAACTTCTGTGTTCATCGTTAATGTGAAGGTCCAAGGGATAAAGTTAACCTGCAATGGTGGGTCAGAATCTAATACTGCTGTCCCAGGAAAGACTCAAAGCACAAACTATTAGAAAAGTTACTTCTCTAGTAAATTAGTCGACATTTTGCTTTTGTATTCAATATCGATGCAATTTCTGTGTTTCGTCGTCAATGTGAAGGTCCAAGGGATACAGTAAACCTTCAATGGTGCATCGGAATCTAATACTGCTGTCCCAGAAAAGGCTCAAAGCACAAACGATTAGAAGAGTTACTCCTCTTGGAAGTAAGTCGACATTTTGCCTTTTGTATTCAATATCGGTGCAATTTCTGTGTTTCATCGTCAATGTGAAGGTCCAAGGGATGTAGTAAACCTGCAGTGGTGCATCGAAATCTAATACTGCTGTCCCAGGAAAGGCTCAAAGCACAAACAATTAGAAGAGTTACTCCTCTTGTAAATAAGTCGACATTTTGCCTTCTGTATTCAATATCGATGCAATTTCTGTGTTTCATTGTCAATGTGAAAGTCCAAGGGATACAGTAAACCTGCAGTGGTTCATCAGAATCTAATACTACTGTCCCAGGAAAGGCTCAAAGCACAAACTATTAGAATATTTACTCCTCTTGTAAATAAGTCGTCATTTTGCTTTTTTAATTAATATCGATGCAATCTCTCTGTTTCATAGTCAATGTGAAAATCCAAGGGATACAGTAATCCTGCAATGGTGCATTGGAAACGGATACTGCTGTCCCAGAAAAGGCTCAAAGCACAAACTAATAGAAGAGTTTCTCCTCTTGTAAATAAGTCGACATTTTGCCTTTTGTATTCAATATCGATGCAATTTCTGTGTTCATCGTTAATGTGAAGGTCAAAGGGATAAAGTTAACCTGCAATGGTGCATCAGAATCTAATACTGCTGTCCCAGGAAAGGCTCAAAGCACAAACGATTAGAAGAGTTACTCCTCTAGTAAATTAGTCCACATTTTGCCTTTTGTATTCAATATCGATGCAATTTCTGTGTTTCATCGTCAATGTGAAGGTCCAAAGGTTACAGTTTACCTGCAATGGTGCATCGGAATCTAATACTGCTGTCCCAGAAAAGGCTCATAGCACAAACTATTAGAAGAGTTACTCCTCTTGTAAATAAGTCGACATTTTGCCTTTTGTATTCAATGTCGATGCAATTTATGTGTTTCGTCGTTAATTTGAATGTCTAAGGGATACAGTAAATCTGCAATGGTGCATCGGAATCTAATACTGCTGTCCCAGAAAAGGCTCAAAGCACAAACGATTAGAAGAGTTACTCCTCTTGTAAATAAGTCGACATTTTGCCTTTTGAATTCAATATCGGTGCAATTTCTGTGTTTCATCGTCAATGTCAAGGTCCAAGGGATACAGTAAACCTGAAGTGGTACATCGGAATCTAATACTACTGTCCCAGGAATGGCTCAAAGCACAAACTATTAGAAGAGTTACTCTTCTTGTAAATAAGTCGTCGTTTTGCCTTTTTATTCAATATCGATGCAATTTCTCTGTTTCATAGTCAATGCGAAGATCCAAGGGATACAGTAAACCTGCAATGGTGCATTGGAATCGAATACTGCTGTCCCAGAAAAGGCTCAGACCACAAACTATTAGAAGAGTTTATCCTCTTGTAAATAAGTCTACATTTTGCCTTTTGTATTCAATATCGATGCAATTTCTGTGTTCATCGTCAATGTGAAGGTCCAAGGGATACAGTAAACCTGCAGTGGTGCATCGGAATCTAATACTGCTGTCCCATGAAAGGCTCAAAGCACAAACGATTAGACTAGTTTCTCCTCTTGTAAGTAAGTCGACATTTTTTTTTTTTTCAATATCTATGCAATTTCTTTCTTTCATCGTCAATGTGACTGTCCAAGCGACACAGTAAACCTGCAATGTATCATCGGAATCTAATACTGCTGTCCCAGGAATGGATCAAAGCACAAACCATTATAAGAGTTACTCCTCTTGTAAATAAGTCGACATTTTGCCTTTTGTATTTAATATCGATGCAACTTCTGTGTTTCATTGTCAATGTGAATGTCCAAGGGATACAGTAAAGCTGCAATGGTGCATTGGAATAGAATGCTGCTGTCCCAGGAAAGGCTCAAAGCAGCACCTATTAAAAGAGTTACTGCTCTTGTAATTAATTCGACATTTTGCTTTTTGGATTCAATATCGATGCAATTTCTGTGTTTCATCGTCAATCTGACGGTCCAAGGGACACAGTAAACCTGCAATGTTGCATCGGAATCTAATAATGCTGTCCCAGGAATGGATCAAAGCACAAACCATTAGAACAGTTACTCCTCTTATAAATCAGTCAACATTTTGCCTATTGTATTCAATATCGATGCAATTTCTGTGTTTCATCGTCGATGTAAAGGTACAAGGGATACAGTAAACCTGCACTGGTGAATCGGAATCTAATACTGCTGTCCCAGGAAAAGCTCAAAGCACAAACTATTAGAAGAATTACTCCTCTTTTAAATAAGTCGACATTTTGCTTCTTGTATTCAATTTCGATGCAACTTCTGTGTTTCATCGTTAATTTGAAGGTCTAAGGTGTACAGTAAACCTGCAGTGGTGCATCGGAATCTAATACTGCTGTCCCAGGAAAGGCTCAAAGCACAAACGATTAGAAGAGTTACTCCTCTTGTAAATAAGTCGACATTTTGTATTCAATATCGATGCAATTTCTGTCTTTCATCGTCAATGTGAAGGTCCAAGCGATACAGTTAACCTGCAGTGGTGCATCGGAATCTAATACTGCTTTCCCATGAAAGGCTCAAAGCACAATCTATTAGAAGAGTTACTCCTCTTGCAAATAAGTCGACATTTTGCCTTTTGTATTCAACGGTGATGCAATTTCTGTCTTTCATCGTTAATTAGAAGGTCTAAGGGATATAGTAAACCTGCAGTGGTGCATCGGAATCTATTACTGCTGTCCCAGGAAGGACTCAAAGCACAAACGATTAGACGAGTTACACCTCATGTAAATAAGTCGACATTTTGCTTTTTGTATTCAACATCGATGCAATTTCTGTGTTTCATCGTCAATATGAAGGTACAAGCGATACAGTAAACCTGCAATGGTGCATCGGAATGTAATACTGCTGTCCCAGAAAGGGCTCAAAGCACAAACTGTTAGAAGAGTTACTCCTCTTGTAAATAAGTCGACAGTTTGCATTTTGTATTCAAAATCGATGCAATTTCTGTGTTTCATCGTCTATGTGAAGGTCCAAGGGATACAGTAAACCTGCAATGGTGCATCGGAATCTAATACTACTGTCTCAGGAAGGGCTCAAAGTACAAACTATTAGAAGAGTTACTCCTCTTGTAAATAAGTCGACATTTTGCCTTTTGTATTCAATATCGATGCAATTTCTGTGTTTCATCGTCTATGTGAAGGTCAAAGGGATACAGTAAACCTGCACTGGTGCATCAGAATCTAATACTACTGTCTCAGGAAGGGCTCAAAGTACAAACTATTAGAAGAGTTACTCCTCTTGTAAATAAGTCGACAGTTTGCATTTTGTATTCAATATTGATGCAATTTCTGTGTTTCATCGTCAATGTGAAGGTCTAAGGGATGCAGTAAACCTGCAATGGTGCATCGGAATGTAATACTGCTGTCCCAGAAAGGGCTCAAAGCACAAACTATTAGAAGAGTTACTCCTCTTGTAAATAAGTCGACAGTTTGCATTTTGTATTCAATATCGATGCAATTTCTGTGTTTCATCGTCTATGTGAAGGTCCAAGGGATACAGTAAACCTGCAATGGTGCATCAGAATCTAATACTGCTGTCCCATGACGGGCTCAAAGTACAAACTATTAGAAGAGTTACTCCTCTTGTAAATAAGTCGACATTTTGCCTTTTGTATCCAATATCGATGCAATTTCTGTGTTTCATCGTTAATTTGAAGGTCTAAGGGATACAGTATACCTGCAATGGTTCATCGGAATGTAATACTGCTGTCCCAGAAAGGGCTCAAAGCACAAACTATTAGAAGAGTTACTCCTCTTGTAAATAAGTCGACAGTTTGCATTTTGTATTCAATATCGATGCAATTTCTGTGTTTCATCGTCTATGTGAAGGTCTAAGGGATACAGTAAACCTGCAATGGTGCATCAGAATCTAATACTACTGTCTCAGGAAGGGCTCAAAGTACAAACTATTAGAAGAGTTACTCCTCTTGTAAATAAGTCGACAGTTTGCATTTTGTATTCAATATTGATGCAATTTCTGTGTTTCATCGTCAATGTGAAGGTCTAAGGGATACAGTAAACCTGCACTGGTGCATCAGAATCTAATACTACTGTCTCAGGAAGGGCTCAAAGTACAAACTATTAGAAGAGTTACTCCTCTTGTAAATAAGTCGACATTTTGCCTTTTGTATTCAATATCGATGCAATTTCTGTGTTTCATCGTCTATGTGAAGGTCCAAGGGATACAGTAAACCTGCAATGGTGAATCGGAATCTAATACTGCTGTCCCAGGAAAAGCTCAAAGCACAAACTATTAGAGGAGTTACTCCTCTTGTAAATAAGTCAACATTTTGTCTCTTGTATTCAATTTCGATGCAATTTCTGTGTTTCATCGTTAATTTGAAGGCGTAAGGTGTACAGTAAACCTGCAGTGGTGCATCGGAATCTAATACTGCCGTCCCAGGAAAGGCTCAAAGCACAAACGATTAGAAGAGTTACTCCTCTTGTAAATAAGTCGAAATTTTGCCTTTTGTATTCAATATCGATGCAATTTCTGTGTTTCTTCGTCAATGTGAAGGTCCAAGCGATACAGTTAACCTGCAGTGGTGCTTCGGAATCTAATACAGCTGTCCCATGAAAGGCTCAAATCACAAACGATTAGAATAGTTTCTCCTCTTTTAAATAAGTCGACATTTATTTTTTTTTTTAATATCGATGCAATTTCTGTGTTTCATCGTCAATGTGACGGTCCACGGGACACAGTAAACCTGCAATGTTGCATTGGAATCTAATACTGCTGATTCAGGAATGGATCAAAGCACAAACCATTAGAACAGTTACTCCTCTTGTAAATAAGCCGACATTATGAATTTTGTATTCAATATGGATGCAATTTCTGTGTTTCATCGTCTATGTGAAGGTCCAAGGGAAACAGTAAACCTGCACTGGTGCGTCAGAATCTAATACTGCTGTCCCAGGAAAAGCTCAAAGCACAAACTATTAGAGGAGTTACTCCTCTTGTAAATAAGTCAACATTTTGTCTCTTGTATTCAATTTCGATGCAATTTCTGTGTTTCATCGTTAATTTGAAGGTGTAAGGTGTACAGTAAACCTGCAGTGGTGCATCGGAATCTAATACTGCCGTCCCAGGAATGGCTCAAAGCACAAACGATTAGAAGAGTTACTCCTCTTGTAAATAAGTCGACATTTTTTTTTTCCAATATCGATGCAATTTCTGTGTTTCATCGTCATGTGACGGTCCAAGGGACACAGTAAACCTGCAATGTTGCATCGGAAACCAATACTGCTGACCCAGGAATGGATCAAAGCACAAACCATTAGAACAGTTACTCCTCTTGTAAATAAGTCGACATTTTGTATTCAATATCGATGCAATTTCTGTGTTTCATCGTCAATGCGAAGGTCCAAGCGATACAGTTAGCCTGCAGTGGTGAATCGGAATCTAATACTACTGTCCCTTGAAAGGCTCAAAGGACAAACTATTAGAAGAGTTACTCCTCCTGTAAATAAGTCGACATTTTGCCTTTTGTATTCAATATCGACGCAATTTCTGTGTTTCATCGTCTATGTGAAGGTCCAAGGGATACAGTAAACCTCCAATGGTGAATCGGAATCTAATACTGCTGTCCCATGAAGGGCTCAAATCACAATTGATTAGAATAGTTTCTCCTCTTGTAAATAAGTCGACATTTATTTTTTTTGCAATATCGATGCAATTTCTGTGTTTCATCGTCAATGTGACGGTCCAAGGGACACAGTAAATCTGCAATGTTGCATCGGAATCTAATACTGCTGACCCAGGAATGGATCAAAGCACAAACCATTAGAACAGTTACTCCTCTTGTAAATAAGCCGACATTTTGAATTTTGTATTCAATATGGATGCAATTTTTGTGTTTCATCGTCAGTGTGAAGGTCCAAGGGATACAGTAAACCTGCAATGGTGAATCGGAATCTAATACTGCTGTCCCAGGAAAAGCTGAAAGCACAAACTATTAGACTAGTAACTCCTCTTGTAAATAAGTCAACATTTTGTCTCTTGTATTCAATTTCGATGCAATTTCTGTGCTTCATCGTTAATTTGAAGGTGTAAGGTGTACAATAAACCTGCAGTGGTGCACCGGAATCTAATACTGCCGTCCCAGGAAAGGCCTAAATCACAAACGATTAGAAGAGTTACTCCTCTTGTAAATAAGTCGACATTTTGCCTTTTGTATTCAATATCGATGCAATTTCTGTGTTTCATTGTGAATGTGAAAGTCCAAGGGATACAGTACCTGCAGTGGTGCATTGGCATCTAATACTGCTGTCCCAGGAGAGGCTCAAACCACAACTCTCAGAAGGGTTACTCCACTTGTATATAAGTCGGCATTGTGCCTTTTGTATACACTTCCGATGCAATTTCTGTGTTTCATCGTTACTATAAAGATCCAAAGGATACAGTAAACATGCAGTGGTGCATGGGATTCTAATACTGCTCTCCCAGGAAAGGCTCAAAGCACAAACTATTAGAAGAGTTACTCCTCTTGTAAATAAGTCGACATTTTGCGTTTTGTGTTCAATATCGATGCAATTTCTGTGTTTCATCGTCAATGTGAATGTCCAAGGGATACAGTCAAGCTGCAATGGTGCATTGGAATCTAATGCTGCTGTCCCAGGAAAGGCTCAAAGCACAAACTATTAGAAGAGTTACTCCTCTTGCAAATAAGTCGACATTTTGCCTTTTGTATTCAACGTCGATGCAATTTCTGTGTTTCATCTTTAATTAGAAGGTCTAAGGGATACAGTAAACCTGCAGTGGTGCATCGGAATCTATTACAGCTGTCCCAGGAAGGACTCAAAGCACAAACGATTAGACGAGTTACTCCTCATGTAAATAAGTCGACATTTTGCTTTTTGTATTCAATATCGATGCAATTTCTGTGTTTCATCGTCAATATGAAGGTACAAGCGATACAGTAAACCTGCAGTGGTGCATCGGAATCTAATACTGCTGTCCCATGAAGGGCTCAAAGGACAAACTATTAGAAGAGTTACTCCTCCTGTAAATAAGTCGACATTTTGCCTTTTGTGTTCAATATCGATGCAATTTCTGTGTTTCATCGTTAATTTGAAGATCTAAGGGATACAGTAAACCTGTAATGGTGCATCGGAATGTAATGCTGCTGTCCCAGAAAAGGCTCAAAGCACAAACTATTAGAAGAGTTACTCCTCTTGTAAATAAGTCGACAGTTTGCATTTTGTATTCAATATCGTTGCAATTTCTGTGTTTCATCGTCAATGTGAAGGTCTAAGGGATACAGTAAACCTGCACTGGTGCGTCAGAATCTTATACTGCTGTCCCAGGAAAAGCTCAAAGCAAAAACTATTAGAGGAGTTACTCCTCTTATAAATAAGACAACATTTTGTCTCTTGTATTCAATTTCGATGCAATTTCTGTGTTCCATCGTTAATTTGAAGGTGTAAGGTGTACAGTAAACCTGCAGTGGTGCATCGGAATCTAATACTGCCGTCCCAGGAAAGGCTCAAAGCACAAACGATTAGAAGAGTTACTCCTCTTGTAAATAAGTCGAAATTTTGCCTTTTGTATTCAATATCGATGCAATTTCTGTGTTTCATCGTCAATGTGAAAGACCAAGCGATACAGTTAACCTGCAGTGGTGCATCGGAATCTAATACTGCTGTCCCATGAAAGGCTCAAATCACAAACGATTAGAATAGTTTCTCCTCTTGTAAATAAGTCGACATTTTTTTTTTTTTTCAATATCGATGCAATTTCTGTGTTTCATCGTCAATGTGACGGTCCAAGGGACACAGTAAACCTGAAATGTTGCATCGGAATCTAATACTGCTGACCCAGGAATGGACAAAGCACAAACCATTAGAACAGTTACTCCTCTTGTAAATAAGCCGACATTTGGGATTTGTATTCAATATGGATGCAATTTTTGTGTTTCATCGTCAGTGTGAAGGTCCAAGGGATACAGTAAACCTGCAATGGTGAATCGGAATCTAATACTGCTGTCCCAGGAAAAGCTCAAAGCACAAACTATTAGAGGAGTTACTCCTCTTGTAAATAAGTCAACATTTTGTCTCTTGTATTCAATTTCGTTTCAATTTCTGTGTTTCATCGTTAATTTGAAGGTGAAAGGTGTACAGTAAACATGCAGTGGTGCATCGGGATCTAATACTGCCGTCCCAGGAAAGACTCAAAGCACAAACGATTAGAAGAGTTACTCCTCTTGTAAATAAGTCGACATTTTGCCTTTTGTATTCAATATCGATGCAATTTCTGTGTTTCATTGTGAATGTGAAAGTCCAAGGGATACAGTACCTGCAGTGGTGCATCAGAATCTAATACTGCTCTCCCAGGAAAGACTCAAAACACAAACTATTAGAAGAGTTGCTCCTCTTGTAAATAAGTCGCCATTTTGCGTTTTGTATTCAATATCGAGGCAATTTCTGTGTTTCATCGTCAATGTGACGGTCCAAGGGACACAGTAAACCTGAAATGTTGCATCGGAATCTAATACTTCTGTCCCATGAAAGGCTCAAAGTACAAACTATTAGAAGAGTTACTCCTCTTCTAATAAGTCAACAATTTGACTTTTGTACTCAATATCGATGCAATTTCTGTGTATCATCGTCAATGTGAAGGTCCAAGGGATACATTAAACCTGCAATGTTGCATCGAAATGTAATACTGCTGTCCCAGGAGACGATCAAAGCACAAACCATTAGAACAGTTACTCCTCTTGTAAATAAGTCGACATTTTGCCTTTTGTATTCGTTATCCATGCAATTTCTGTGTTTCATCGTCGATGGGAAGGTCCAAGGGATACAGTAAACCTGCAGTTGTGCTTCGGAACCTAATACTGCTGCCCCAGGATAGGCTCAAACCACAACTCTCAGAAGGGTTACTCCACTTGTATATATGTCGGCATTGTGCCTTTTGTATACACTCCCGATGCAATTTCTGTGTTTCATCGTTAATATAAATATCCAAATGATACAGTAAACATGCAGTGGTGCATCAGAATCTAATACTGCTCTCCCAGGGAAGGCTCAAAGCACAAACTATTAGAAGAGTTACCCCTCTTGTAAATAAATCGACATTTTGCCTTTTGTATTCAATATTGATGCAATTTCTGAGTTTCATCGTCAATGTGAAGGTCCAAGGGATACGGTAAACCTGCAATGGTGCATCGGAATCTAATACTGCTGTCCCAAGAAATGCTAAAAGCACAAACTATAAATAGAGTTACTTCTCTTGTAAATAAGTCGACATTTTGCCTTTTGTATTCAATATCGATGCAATTTCTGTGTTTCATCGTCAATATGAGGGTACAAGCGATACAGTAAACCTGCAGTGGTGCATCGGAATCTAATATTGCTGTCCCATGAAAGGCTCAAAGGACAAACTATTAGAAGAGAAACTCCTCCTGTAAATAAGTCGACATTTTGCCTTTTGTATTCAATATCGATGCAATTTCTGTGTTTCATCGTTAATTTGAAGATCTAAGGGATACAGTAAACCTGCAATGGTGCATCGGAATGTAATGCTGCTGTGCCAGAAAAGGCTCAAAGCACAAACTATTAGAAGAGTTACTCCTCTTGTAAATAAGTCGACAGTTTGCATTTTGTATTCAATATCGTTGCAATTTCTGTGTTTCATCGTCAATGTGAAGGTCTAAGGGATACAGTAAACCTGCACTGGTGCGTCAGAATCTAATACTGCTGTCCCAGGAAAAGCTCAAAGCACAAACTATTAGAGGAGTTACTCCTCTTATAAATAAGACAACATTTTGTCTCTTGTATTCAATTTCGATGCAATTTCTGTGTTTCATCGTTAATTTGAAGGTGTAAGGTGTACAGTAAACCTGCAGTGGTGCATCGGAATCTAATACTGCCGTCCCAGGAAAGGCTCAAAGCACAAACGATTAGAAGAGTTACTCCTCTTGTAAATAAGTCGAAATTTTGCCTTTTGTATTCAATATCGATGAAATTTCTGTGTTTCATCGTCAAAGTGAAGGACCAAGCGATACAGTTAACCTGCAGTGGTGCATCGGAATCTAATACTGCTGTCCCATGAAAGGCTCAAATCACAAACGATTAGAATAGTTTCTCCTCTTGTAAATAATTCGACATTTTTTTTTTTTTCAATATCGATGCAATTTCTGTGTTTCATCGTCAATGTGACGGTCCAAGGGACACAGTAAACCTGAAATGTTGCATCGGAATCTAATACTGCTGACCCAGGAATGGATCAAAGCACAAACCATTAGAACAGTTACTCCTCTTGTAAATAAGCCGACATTTTGAGATTTGTATTCAATATGGATGCAATTTTTGTGTTTCATCGTCAGTGTGAAGGTCCAAGGGATACAGTAAACCTGCAATGGTGAATCGGAATCTAATACTGCTGTCCCAGGAAAAGCTCAAAGCACAAACTATTAGAGGAGTTACTCCTCTTGTAAATAAGTCAACATTTTGTCTCTTGTATTCAATTTCGTTTCAATTTCTGTGTTTCATCGTTAATTTGAAGGTGAAAGGTGTACAGTAAACATGCAGTGGCGCATCGCGATCTAGTACTGCCGTCCCAGGAAAGACTCAAAGCACAAACGATTAGAAGAGTTACTCCTCTTGTAAATAAGTCGCCATTTTGCGTTTTGTATTCAATATCGATGCAATTTCTGTGTTTCATCGTCAATGTGACGGTCCAAGGGACACAGTAAACCTGAAATGTTGCATCGGAATCTAATACTTCTGTCCCATGAAAGGCTCAAAGTACAAACTATTAGAAGAGTTACTCCTCTTCTAATAAGTCAACAATTTGACTTTTGTACTCAATATCGATGCAATTTCTGTGTATCATCGTCAATGTGAAGGTCCAAGGGATACATTAAACCTGCAATGTTGCATCGAAATGTAATACTGCTGTCCCAGGAGACGATCAAAGCACAAACCACTAGAACAGTTACTCCTCTTGTAAATAAGTCGACATTTTGCCTTTTGTATTCGTTATCCATGCAATTTCTGTGTTTCATCGTCGATGGGAAGGTCCAAGGGATACAGTAAACCTGCAGTTGTGCTTCGGAACCTAATACAGCTGCCCCAGGATAGGCTCAAACCACAACTCTCAGAAGGGTTACTCCACTTGTATATATGTCGGCATTGTGCCTGTTGTATACCCTCCCGATGCAATTTCTGTGTTTCATCGTTAATATAAATATCCAAAGGATACAGTAAACATGCAGTGGTGCATCAGAATCTAATACTGCTCTCCCAGGGAAGGCTCAAAGCACAAACTATTAGAAGAGTTACCCCTCTTGTAAATAAATCGACATTTTGCCTTTTGTATTCAATATTGATGCAATTTCTGAGTTTCATCGTCAATGTGAAGGTCCAAGGGATACGGTAAACCTGCAATGGTGCATCGGAATCTAATACTGCTGTCCCAAGAAATGCTAAAAGCACAAACTATAAATAGAGTTACTTCTCTTGTAAATAAGTCGACATTTTGCCTTTTGTATTCAATATCGATGCAATTTCTGTGTTTCATCGTCAATGTGACGGTCCAAGGGACACAGTAAACCTGCAATGTTGCATCGGAATCTAATAATGCTGTCCCAGGAATGGATCAAAGCACAAAGCATTAGAACAGTTACTCCTCCTCTAAATATGTCGACATTTTGCTTCTTGTATTCAATTTCGATGCACTTTCTGTGTTTCCTCGTTAATTTGAAGGTCTATGGTGTACAGTAAACCTGCAGTGGTGCATCGGAATCTAATACTGCTGTCCCAGGAAAGGCTCAAAGCACAAACGATTAGAAGAGTTACTCCTCTTGTAAATAAGTCGACATTTTGTATTCAATATCGATGCAATTTCTGTGTTTCATCGTCAATGTGAAGGTCCAAGCGATACAGTTAGCCTGCAGTGGTGCATCGGAATCTAATACTGCCTTCCCATGAAAGGCTCAAAGCACAAACTATTAGAAGAGTTACTCCTCTTGCAAATATGTCGACATTTTGCCTTTTGTATTCAACGTCGATGCAATTTCTGTGTTTCATCGTTAATTAGAAGGTCCAAGGGATACAGTAAACCTGCAGTGGTGCATCGGAATCTATTACTGCTGTCCCAAGAAGGGCTCAAAACACAAACGATTAGACGAGTTACTCCTCATGTAAATAAGTCGACATTTTGCTTTTTGTATCCAATATCTATGCAATTTCTGTGTTTCATCGTCAATATGAAGGTACAAGCGATACAGTAAACCTGCAGTGGTGCATCGGAATCTAATACTGCTGTCCCATGAAAGGCTCAAAGGACAAACTATTAGAAGAGTTACTCCTCCTGTAAATAAGTCGACTTTTTGCCTTTTGTATTCAATATCGATGCAGTTTCTGTGTTTCATCGTTAATTTGAAGGTCTAAGGGATACAGTAAACCTGCACTGGTGCATCAGAATCTAATACTGCTGTCCCAGGAAAAGCTCAAAGCACAACCTATTAGAGGAGTTACTCCTCTTGTAAATAAGTCAACATTTTGTCTCTTGTATTCAATTTCGATGCAATTTCTGTGTTTCATCGTCAATTTGAAGGTGTAAGGTGTACAGTAAACCTGCAGAGGTGCATCGGAATCTAATACTGCCGTCCCAGGAAAGGCTCAAAGAACAAACTATTAGAACAGTTACTCCTCTTGTAAATAACTCGACATTTTGCCTTTTGTATTCAATATCGATGTAATTTCTGTGTTTCATCGTGAATGTGAAAGTCCAAGGGATAGAGTACCTGCAGTGGTGCATCGGCATCTAATACTGCTGTCCCAGGAGAGGCTCAAACCACAACTCTCAGAAGGGTTACTCCACTTGTATATAAGTCGGCATTGCGCCTTTTTATACACTCCCGTTGCAATCTCCATGTTTCATCGTTAATTTAAAAGTCCAAGGGATACAGTAAACATGCAGTGGTGCATCGGAATCTGATACTGCTCTCCCAGGAAAGACCCAAAGCACAAACTATTAGAAGAGTTACTCCTCTTGTAAATAAATCGACATTTTGCGTATTGTATTTAATATCGATGGAATTTCTGTGTTTCATCATCAATGTGAAGGTCCAAGGGATACGGTAAACCTGCAATGGTGCATCGGAATCAATACTGCTGTCCCAAGAAAGGCTCAAAACACAAACTATAAATAGAGTTACTCCTCTTGTAAATAAGTCGACATTTTCCTTTTGTATGCAATATCGATGCAATTTCTGTGTTTCATCGTCGTTGTGAAGGTCCAAGGGATACAGTAAACCTGCAATGGTGCATCGGAATCTAATACAGCTGTCCCAGAAAAGGCTCAAAGCACAAACTGTTAGAAGAGTTACTCCTCTTGCAAATAAGTCGACATTTTGCCTTTTGTACTCAACGTCGGTGCAATATCTGTGTTTCATCGTTAATTAGAAGGTCTGAGGGATACAGTAAACCTGCAGTGGTGCATCGGAATCTATTACTGCTGTCCCAGGAAAAACTCAAAGCACAAACGATTAGACGAGTTACTCCTCATGTAAATAAGTCGACGTTTTGCCTTTTGTATTCAATATCGATGCAATTTCTGTGTTTCATCGTTAATTTGAAGATCTAAGGGATACAGTAAACCTGCAATGGTGCATCGGAATCTATTACTGCTGTCCCAGAAAAGGCTCAAAGCACAAACTATTAGAAGAGTTACTCCTCTTCTAAATAAGTCGACAGTTTACATTTTGTAATCAATATCAATGAAATTTCTGTGTTTCATCGTCAATGTGAAGGTCCAAGGGATATAGTAAACCTGCAGTGGTGCATCAGAATCTTATACTACTGTCTCAGGGAAGGCTCAAATTACAAACTATTAGAAGAGTTACTCCTCTTGTAAATAAGTCGACATTTTGCGTTTTGTATTCAATATCGATGCAATTTCTGTGTTTCATCGTCAATGTGAAGGTCCAAGCGACACAGTAAACCTGCAGTGGTGCAACGGAATCTAATACTTCAATCCCATGAAAGGCTCAAAGCACAAACTATTAGAAGAGTTACTCCTCTTGTAAATAAGTCAACATTTTGACTTTTGTATTCAATTTCGATGCAATTTCTGTGTATCATCGTCAATGTGAAGGTCCAAGGGATACATTAAACCTGCAATGTTGCATCGAAATGTAATACTGCTGTCCCAGGAAACGATCAAAGCACAAACCATTAGAACAGTTACTCCTCTTGTAAATAAGTCGACATTTTGCCTTTTGTATTCAATATCCATGCAATTTCTGTGTTTCATCGTCGATGGGAAGGTCCAAGGGATACAGTAAACCTGCAGTTGTGCTTCGGAACCTAATACTGCTGTCCCAGGGTAGGCTCAAACCACAACTCTCAGAAGGCTTATTCCACTTGTATATAAGTCGGCATTGTGCGTTTTGTATACACTCCCGATGCAATTTCTGTGTTTCATCGTTAATATAGAGATCCAAAGGATACAGTAAACATGCAGTGGTGCATCGGATCCTCAATACTGTTCTCCCAGGAAAGGCTCCAAGCACAAACTATTAGAATAGTTACTCCTCTTGTAAATAAATCGACATTTTGCCTTTTGTATTCAATATCGATGCAATTTCTGTGTTTCATCGTCAATGTGAAGGTCCAGGGATACGGTAAACCTGCAATGGTGCATCGGAATCTAATACTGCTGCCCCAAGAAAGGCTCAAAGCACCAACTATAAATAGAGTTACTCCTCTTGTAAATAATTCGACATTTTGCCTTTTGCATTCAATATCGATGCAATTTCTGTGTTTCATCGTCAATGTGAATGTCCAAGGGATACAGTCAAGCTGCAATGGTGCATTGGAATCTAATGCTGCTGTCCCAGGAAAGGCTCAAAGCAGCACCTATTAAAAGAGTTACTGCTCTTGTAATTAATTCGACATTTTGCCTTTTGGATTCAATATCGATGCAATTTCTGTGTTTCATCGTCACTGTGATGGTCCAAGGGACACAATAAACCTGCAATGTTGCATCGGAATCTAATAATGCTGTCCCAGGAATGGATCAAAGCACAAACCATTAGAACAGTTACTCCTATTATAAATCAGTCAACATTTTGCCTTTTGCATTCAATATCGATGCAATTTCTGTGTTTCATCGTCGATATAAAGGTCCAAGGGATACAGTAAACCTGCAATTGTGAATCGGAATCTAATAATGCTGTCCCAGGAAAAACTCAAAGCACAAACTATTAGAAGAGTTACTCCTCTTCTAAATAAGTCGACATTTTGCTTCTTGTATTCAATTTCGATGCAATTTCTGTGTTTCATCGTTAATTTGAAGGTCTAAGGTGTACAGTAAACCTGCAGTGGTGCATCGGTATCTAATACTGCTGTCCCAGGAAAGGCTCAAAGCACAAACGATTAGAAGAGTTACTCCTCTTGTAAATAAGTCGACATTTTGTATTCAATATCGATGCAATTTCTGTGTTTCATCGTCAATGTGAAGGTCCAAGCGATACAATTAGCCTGCAGTGGTGCATCGGAATCTAATACTGCTTTCCCATGAAAGGCTCAAAGCACAAACCATTAGAAGAGATACTCCTCTTGCAAATAAGTCGACATTTTGCCTTTTGTATTCAACGTCGATGCAATTTCTGTGTTTCATCATTAATTAGAAGGTCTAAGGGATACAGTAAACCTGCAGTGGTGCATCGGAATCTATTACTGCTGTCCCAGGAAGGACTCAAAGCTCAAACGATTAGACGAATTACTCCTCATGTAAATAAGTCGACATTTTGCTTTTCGTAATCAATATCGATGCAATTTCTGTGTTTCATCGTCAATATGAAGGTACAAGCGATACAGTAAACATGCAGTGGTGCATCGGAATCTAATACTGCTGTCCCATGAAAGGCTCAAAGGACAAACTATTAGAAGAGTTACTCCTCCTGTAAATAAGTCGACATTTTGCCTTTTGTATTCATTATCGATGCAATTTCTGTGTTTCATCGTTAATTTGAAGGTCTAAGAGATACAGTAAACCTGCAATGGTACATCGAAATGTAATGCTGCTGTCCCAGAAAAGGCTCAAAGCACAAACTATTAGAAGAGTTACTCCTCTTGTAAATAAGTCGACCGTTTGCATTTTGTATTCAATATCGATGCAATTTCTGTGTTTCATCGTCAATGTGAAGGTCCAAGCGATACAGTTAACATGCAGTGGTGCATCGGAATCTAATACTGCTGTCCCATGAAAGGCTCAAATCACAAACGATTAGAATAGTTTCTCCTCTTGTAAATAAGTCGAAATTTATTTTTTTTTTTTTCAATATCGATGCAATTTCTGTGTTTCATCGTCAATGTGACGGTCCAAGGGACACAGTAAATCTGCAATGTTGCATCGGAATCTAATACTGCTGACCCAGGAATGGATCAAAGCACAAACCATTAGAAGAGTTACTCCTCTTGTAAATAAGCCGATATTTTGAATTTTGTATTCAATATGGATGCAATTTTTGTGTTTCATCGTCAGTGTGAAGGTCCAAGGGATACAGTAAACCTGCAATGGTGCAGCGGAATCTAAAACTGCTGTCCCAGGAAACACTCAAGACACAAACTATTATAAGAGTTGCTCCTCTTGTAAATAAGTCGACATTTTGGGTTTTGTGTTCAATATCGATGCAATTTCTGTGTTTCATCGTCAATGTGAAGGTCTAAGGAATACAGTAAACATGCAATGTTGCACCGAAATCAAATACTGATGTCCCAGGAAAGGCTCAAAGAACAAACTATTAGAACAGTTACTCCTCTTGTAAATAACTCGACATTTTGCCTTTTGTATTCAATATCGATGTAATTTCTGTGTTTCATCGTGAATGTGAAAGTCCAAGGGATACAGTACCTGCAGTGGTGCATCGGCATCTAATACTGCTGTCCCAGGAGAGGCTCAAACCACAACTCTCAGAAGGCTTACTCCACTTGTATATAAGTCGGCATTGCGCCTTTTGTATTCACTCCCGATGCAATCTCCGTGTTTCATCGTTAATTTAAAAGTCCAAGGGATACAGTAAACATGCAGTGGTGCATCGGAATCTGATACTGCTCTCCCAGGAAAGACTCAAAGCACAAACTATTAGAAGAGTTACTCCTCTTGTAACTAAGTCGACATTTTGCGTATTGTATTCAATATCGATGGAATTTCTGTGTTTCATCGTCAATGTGAAGGTCCAAGGGATACGGTAAACCTGCAATGGTGCATCGGAATCAATACTGCTGTCCCAAGAAAGGCTCAAAGCACAAACTATAAATAGAGTTACTCCTCTTGTAAATAAGTCGACATTTTGCCTTTTGTATGCAATATCGATGAAATTTCTGTGTTTCATCGTCAATGTGAAGGTCCAAGCGATACAGTTAGCCTGCAGTGGTGCATCGGAATCTAATACTGCTTTATCATGAAAGGCTCAAAGCACAAACTGTTAGAAGAGTTACTCCTCTTGCAAATAAGTCGACATTTTGCCTTTTGTATTCAACGTCGATGCAATTTCTGTGTTTCATCGTTAATTATAAGGTCTAAGGGATACAGTAAACCTGCAGTGGTGCATCGGAATCTATTACTGCTGTCCCAGGAAAGACTCAAAGCACAAACGATTAGACGAGTTACTCCTCAAGTAAATAAGTCGACATTTTGCTTTTTGTATTCAATATCTATGCAATTTCTGTGTTTCATCGTCAATATGAAGGTACAAGCGATACAGTAAACCTGCAGTGGTGCATCGGAATCTAATACTGCTGTCCCATGAAAGGCTCAAAGGACGAACTATTAGAAGAGTTACTCCTCCTGTAAATAAGTCGACATTTTGCCTTTTGTATTCAATATCGATGCAATTTCTGTGTTTCATCGTTAATTTGAAGGTCTAAGAGATACAGTAAACCTGCAATGGTGCATCGGAATGTAATGCTGCTGTCCCAGAAAAGGCTCAAAGCACAAACTATTAGAAGAGTTACTCCTCTTGTAAATAAGTCGACCGTTTGCATTTTGTATTCAATATCGATGCAATTTCTGTGTTTCATCGTGAATGTGAAGGTCCAAGCGATGGAGTTAGCCTGCAGTGGTGCATCGGAATCTAATACTGCTTTCCCATGAAAGGCTCAAAGCACAAACTATTAGAAGAGTTACTCCTCTTGCAAATAAGTCGACATTTTGCCTTTTGTATTCAACGTCGATGCAATTTCTGTGTTTCATCGTTAATTTGAAAGTCTAAGGGTTACAGTAAACCTGCACTGGTGCATCAGAATCTAATACTGCTGTCCCAGGAAAAGCTCAAAACACAAACTATTTGAGGAGTTACTCCTCTTGTAAATAAGTCAACATTTTGTCTCTTGAATTCAATTTTGATGCAATTTCTGTGTTTCATCGTTAATTTGAAGGTGTAAGTTGTACAGTAAACCTGCAGTGGTGCATCGGAATCTAATACTGCCGTCCCAGGAAAGGCTCAAAGCGCAAACGATTAGAAGAGTTACTCCTCTTGTAAATAAGTCGACATTTTGCCTTTTGTATTCAATATCGATGCAGTTTCTGTGTTTCAACGTCAATGTGAAGGTCCAAGCGATACAGTAAACCTGCAGTGGTGCATCGGAATCTAATACTGCCGTCCCAGGAAAAGCTCAAATCACAAACGATGAGAATAGTTTCTCCTCTTGTAAATATGTCGACATTTTTTTTTTTTTCAATATCGATTCAATTTCTGTGTTTCATCGTCAATGTGACGGTCCAAGGGACACAGTAAACCTGCAATGTTGCATCGGAATCTAATACTGCTGACCCAGGAATGTATGACAGCACAAACCATTAGAACAGTTACTCCTCTTGTAAATAAGCCGACATTTTGAATTTTGTATTCAATATGGATGCATTTTTTGTGTTTCATCGTCAGTGTGAAGGTCCAAGGGATACAGTAAACCCGCAATGGTGCATCGGAATCTAAAACTGCTTTCCCAGGAAACACTCAAGACACAAACTATTATAAGAGTTGCTCCTCTTGTAAATAAGTCGACATTTTGCGTTTTGTATTCAATATCGATGCAATTTCTGTGTTTCACCGTCAATGTGAAGGTCCAAGCGATACAGTTAACCTGCAGTGGTGCATTGGAATCTAATACTTCTGTCCCGTGAAAGGCTCAAAGCACAAACTATTAGAAGAGTTACTCCTCTTGTAAATAAGTCGACATTTTGCGTTTTGTGTTCAATATCGATGCAATTTCTGTGTTTCATCGTCAATGTGAAGGTCTAAGGAATACAGTAAACATGCAATGTTGCATCGAAATCAAATACTGCTGTCCCAGGAAAGGCTCAAAGAACAAACTATTAGAACAGTTACTCCTCTTGTAAATAACTCGACATTTTGCCTTTTGTATTCAATATCGATGTAATTTCTGTGTTTCATCGTGAATGTGAAAGTCCAAGGGATACAGCACCTGCAGTGGTGCATCGGATTCTAATACTGCTGTCCCAGGAGAGGCTCAAACCACAACTCTCAGAAGGGTTACTCCACTTGTATATAAGTCGGCATTGCGACTTTTGTATACACTCCCGATGCAATCCCCGTGTTTCATCGTTAATTTAAAAGTCCAAGGGATACAGTAAACATGCAGTGGTGCATCGGAATCTGATACTGCTCTCCCAGGAAAGACTCAAAGCACAAACTATTAGAAGAGTTACTCCTCTTGTAAATAAGTCGACATTTTGCGTATTGTATTCAATATCGATGGAATTCCTGTGTTTCATCGTCAATGTGAAGGTCCAAGGGATACGGTATATCTGCAATGGTGCATCGGAATCAATACTGCTGTCCCAAGAAAGGCTCAAAGCACAAACTATAAATAGAGTTACTCCTCTTGTAAATAAGTCGACATTTTGCCTTTTGTATTCAACGTCGATGCAATATCTGTGTTTCATCGTTAATTAGAAGGTCTGAGGGATACAGTAAACCTGCAGTGGTGCATCGGAATCTATTACTGCTGTCCCAGAAAAGGCTCAAAGCACAAACTGTTAGAAGAGTTACTCCTCTTGCAAATAAGTCGACATTTTGCCTTTTGTATTCAACGTCGATGCAATATCTGTGTTTCATCGTTAATTAGAAGGTCTGAGGGATACAGTAAACCTGCAGTGGTGCATCGGAATCTATTACTGCTGTCCCAGGAAAAACTCAAAGCACAAACGATTAGACGAGTTACTCCTCATGTAAATAAGTCGACGTTTTGCCTTTTGTATTCAATATCGATGCAATTTCTGTGTTTCATCGTCAATGTGAAGGTACAAGCGATAGAGTAAACCTGCAGTGGTGCATCGGAATCTAATACTGCTGTCCCATGAAAGGCTCAAAGGACAAACTATTAGAAGAGTTACTCCTCCTTTAAATAAGTCAACAATTTGCCTTTTGTATTCAATATCGATGCAATTTCTGTGTTTCATCGTTAATTTGAAGATCTAAGGGATACAGTAAACCTGCAATGGTGCATCGGAATCTGTTACTGCTGTCCCAGAAAAGGCTCAAAGCACAAACTATTAGAAGAGTTACTCCTCTTCTAAATAGGTCGAAAGTTTGCATTTTGTATTCAAAATCGATGCAATTTCTGTGTTTCATCGTCAATGTGAAGGTCCAAGGGATACAGTAAACCTGCAGTGGTGCATCAGAATCTTATACTACTGTCTCAGGGAAGGCTCAAAGTACAAACTATTAGAAGAGTTACTCCTCTTGTAAATAAGTCGACATTTTGCCTTTTGTATTCAATATCGATGCAATTTCTGTGTTTCATCGACAATGTGAAGGTCCAAGGGATACAGTAAACCTGCAGTGGTGCATCAGAATCTAATACTGCTCTCCCAGGAAAGACTCAAAACACAAACTATTAGAAGAGTTGCTCCTCTTGTAAATAAGTCGACATTTTGCGTTTTGTATTCAATATCGATGCAATTTCTGAGTTTCATCGTCAATGTGAAGGTCCAAGCGACACAGTAAACCTGCAGTGGTGCATCGGAATCTAATACTTCTGTCCCATGAAAGGCTCAAAACACAAACTATTAGAAGAGTTACTCATCTTGTAAATAAGTCAACATTTTGACTTTTGTATTCAATATCGATGCAATTTCTGTGTATCATCGTCAATGTGAAGGTCGAAGGGATACATTAAACCTGCAATGTTGCATCGAAATGTAATACTGCTGTCCCAGGAAACGATCAAAGCACAAACCATTAGAACAGTTACTCCTCTTGTAAATAAGTCGACATTTTGCCTTTTGTATTCAATATCCATGCAATTTCTGTGTTTCATCGTCGATGGGAAGGTCCAAGGGATACAGTAAACCTGCAGTTGTGCTTGGGACCTAATACTGCTGTCCCAGGATAGGCTCAAACCACAACTCTCAGAAGGGTTATTCCACTTGTATATAAGTCGGCATTATGCGTTTTGTATACACTCCCGATGCAATTTCTGTGTTTCATCGTTAATATAGAGATCCAAAGGATACAGTAAACATGCAGTGGTGCATCGGGAATCTAATACTGCTCTCCCAGGAAAGGCTCAAAGCACAAACTATTAGAAGAGTTACTCCTCTTGTAAATAAATTGACATTTTGCCTTTTGTATTCAATATCGATGCAATTTCTGTGTTTCATCGTCAATGTGAAGGTCCAAGGGATACGGTAAATTTGCAATGGTGCATCGGAATCTAATACCGCTGTCCCAAGAAAGGCTCAACGCACAAACTATAAATAGAGTTACTCCTCTTGTAAATAAGTCGACATTTTGCCTTTTGTATTCAATATCGATGCAATTTCTGTGTTTCATCGTCAATGTGAATGTCTAAAGGATACAGTAAACCTGCAATGTTGCATCGGAATCTAATACTGCTGTCCCAGGAAAGGCTCAAAGCACAAACGAATAGACGAGTTCCTCCTCTTGTAAGTAAGTCGACATTTTGATTTTTGTATTCAATATCGATGCAATTTCTGTGTTTCATCGTCAATGTGAAGGTACAGGGGATACAGTAAACCTGTAGTTGTGCATCGGAACCTAAAACTGCTGTCCCACAAGTATGAGAGGGGTTACTCCACTTGTATATAAGTCGGCATTGTGCCTTTTGTATACACTCCCGATGCAGTTTCTGTGTTTCATCGTTAATCTAAAGGTACAGGGGATACAGTTAACATGCAGTGGTGCATCGGAATCTAATACTGCTCTCCAAGGAAAGGTTCAGAGCACAAACTATTAGAAGAGTTACTCCTCTTGTAAATAAGTCGATATTTTGCCTTTTGTATTCAATATCGATGCAATTTCTCGGTTTCATCGTCAATGTGAAGGTCCAAGGGATACAGTAAACCTGCAATGGTGCATCGGAATCTAATGCTGCCGTCCCAGGAAAGGCTCAGAGCTGAAACCATTAGAAGAGTGACTGCTCTTGTAAATAAGTCGAAATTATGCAATTTATATTCAATATAGATGTAATTACTGTGCTTCATCGTGAATTTGAAGGTCCAAGGGATATAGTGAACTTGCAGTGGTGAATCGGAATCTAATACTGCTGTCCCAGGAAAGGCTCAAAGCACAAACTATTAGAAGAGTTACTACCCTTGCAAATAAGTCGGCATTTTGGCTTTTGTATTCAATACCGATGCAAATTCTGTGTTTCATCGTCAATGTGAAGCTCCAGGGGATACAGTAAACCTGCAATGGTTCATCGGAATCTAATACTGCTGTCCCAGGAAAGGCTCAAAGTAGAAACAATTAGAAGAGTTACTCCTCTTGTAAATAAATCGTTATTTTGCATTTTGTATTCAATATCGATGCAATTTCTGTGTTTCATCGTCAATGTGAACGTCCAAGTGACACAGTAAACCTGCAATGGTTCATCGGAATGCTGTCCCAGGAAAGGCTGAAAGTACAAAGTATTAGAAGAGTTACTCCTCTTGTAAATAAGTCGACATTTTGCCTTTGTATTCAATATCGATGCAATTTCTGTGTTTCATCGTCAATGTCAAGGTCCAAGGGATACAGTAATTCTGCAATGGTGCATCGGAATCTAATAATGCTGTCGCAGGGGAGGCTCAAACCACAGCTCTCAGAAGGGTTACTCCACTTGTATATATGTCGGCATTGTGCCTTTTGTATACACTCCCGATGCAATTTCTGTGTTTCATCGTTAATTTGAAGGTCCAAGGGATACAGTAAACATGCAGTGGTGCAATGGAATCTAATACTGCTCTCCCAGGAAAGGCTCAAAGTACAAAGTATTAGAAGAGTTACTCCTCTTGTAAATAAGTCGACATTTTTCGTTTTGTATTCAATATCGATGCAATTTCTGTGTTTCATCGCCAATGTGAAGTTCCAAGTGACACAGTAAACCTGCAATGGTTCATCGGAATCTAATACTGCTGTCCCAGGAAAGGCTCAAAGTAGAAACTATTTGAAGAGTTACTCCTCTTGTAAATAAGTCGACATTTTGCCTTTTGTATACAATATCGTTGCAATTTCTGTGTTTCATCGTCAATGTGAACGTCCAAGTGACACAGTAACCCTGCAATGGTTCATCGGAATGTAATACTGCTGTCACAGGAAAGGCTGAAAGTACAAAGTACTAGAAGAGTTACTCCTATTGTAAATAAGTCGACGTTTTGCCTTTTGTATTCAATATCGATGCAATTTCTGTGTTTCATCGTCAATGTCAAGGTCCAAGGTATACAGTAATCCTGCAATGGTGCATACGAGTCTAATAATGCTGTCGCAGGGGAGGCTCAAACCACAACTCTCAGAAGGGTTACTCCACTTGTATATAAGTCGGCATTGTGCCATTTGTATACACTCCCGATGCAATTTCTGTGTTTGATCGTTAATTTAAAGGTCCAACGGATACTGTAAACATGCAGTGGTGCATCGGAAACTAGTACTGCTGTCCCAGGAAAGGCTCAAAGCACATATTACTAGAAGAATTACTCCTCTTTTAAATAATTCGACATTTAGCCTTTTGTATTCAATATCGATGCAAATTCTGTGTATCATCGTCAATGTGAAGGTCCAAGGGATACAGTTATCCTGCAGTGGTGCATGGGAATCTAATACTACAGTCCCAGGAAAGGCTCAAAGCACAAACTATTTGAAGAGTTCCTCCTCTTGTAAATAAGACGACATTTTGCATTTTGTATTCAATATCGATGCAATTTCTGTGTTTCATCGTCATTGGGAAGGTCCAAGGGATAGAGTAAACCTGCAATGGTGCATCGGAATTAAATAATGCTGTCCCAGGAAAGGCTCAAAGCACAAACTATTAGAAAAGTTACTCCTCTTGTAAATAAGTGAACATTTTGCCTTTTGTATTCAATATCGATGCAATTTATGTATTTCATCGTCAACGTGAAGATCCAAGGGATACAGCAAACCTGCAATGGAGGATCGGAATCTAATACTGCTGTCCCAGGAAAGGCTCAAAGCATAAACGATTAGAAGAGTTACTCCTATTGTAAATAAGTCGACATTTTGCCTTTTGTATTCAATGTCGATGCAATTTCTGTGTTTCATCGTTAATTTGAAGGTCTAAGGGGTACAGTAAACCTGCAGTGGTGCATCGGAATCTAATAATGCTGTCGCAGGGGAGGCTCAAACCACAGCTCTCAGAAGGGTTACTCCACTTGTATATATGTCGGCATTGTGCCTTTTGCATACACTCCCGATGCACGTTCTGTGTTTCATCGTTAATTTAAAGGTCCAAGGGATACAGTAAACATGCAGTGGTGTAACGGAATCTAATACTGCTCTCCCAGGAAAGGCTCAAAGCACAAACGATTAGACGAGTTCCTCCTCTTGTAAGTAAGTCGACATTTTGCCTTTTGTATTCAATATCGATGCAATTTCTGTCTTTCATCGTCAGTGTGAAGGTCCAAGGGATACAGAAAACCTGCAATGTTGCATCGGAATCTAATACTGCTGTCCCAGGAAACAATCAAAGCACAAACCATTATAACAGTTCCTCCACTTGTAAATAAGTCGACATTTTGCCCTTTCTATTCAATATCGATGCAATTTCTATGTTTCATCGTCAATGTGAAGGTACAGGGGATACAGTAAACCTGCAGTTGTGCATCGGAATCTAGTACTGCTGTCCCAGGATAGGCTCAAACCACAACTATGAGAAGGGTTACTCCACTTGTATATAAGTCGGCATTGTGCCTTTTGTATACACTCCCGATGCAATTTCTGTGTTTCATCGTTAATTTGATGGTCCAAGGGATACAGTAAACATGCAGTGGTGCATTGGAATCTAATACTGCTCTCCCAGGAAAGGCTCAAAGTACAAAGTATTAGAAGAGTTACTCCTCTTGTAAATAAGTCGACATTTTGCGTTTTGTATTCAATATCGATGCAATTTCTGTGCTTCATCGCCAATGTGAAGGTCCAAGTGATACAGTAAACCTGCAATTGTTCATCGGAATCTAATACTGCTGTCCCAGGAAAGGCTCAAAGTAGAAACTATTAGAAGAGTTACTCCACTTGTAAATAAGTCGACATTTTGCCTTTTGTATTCAATATCGTTGCAATTTCTGTGTTTCATCGTCAATGTGAACGTCCAAGTGACACAGTAACCCTGCAATAGTTCATCGGAATGTAATACTGCTGTCACAGGAAAGGCTGAAAGTACAAAGTATTAGAAGAGTTACTCCTCTTTTAAATAAGTCGACATTTTGCCTTTTGTATTCAATATCGATGCAATTTCTGTGTTTCATCGTCAATGTCAAGGTCCAAGGGATACAGTAATCCTGCAATGGTGCATCGGAATCTAATAATGCTGTCGCAGGGGAGGCTCAAACCACAACTCTCAGAAGGGTTACTCCACTTGTATATAAGTCGGCATTGTGCCTTTTGTATACACTCCCGATGCAATTTCTGTGTTTCATCGTTAATTTGATGGTCCAAGGGATACAGTAAACATGCAATGGTGCATTGGAAACTAATACTACTGTCCCAAGAAAGGCTCAAAGCACAAACTATTAGAAGATTTACTCCTCTTGTAAATAAGCCGATATTTTGCATATTTTATTCAATATCGATGCAATTTCTGTGTTTCATCGTCAATGTGAAGGTCCAAGGGATACAGTAAACCTGCAATGGTTCATCAGAATCTAACACTGCTGTCCCAGGAAACACTCAAAGCACATACTATTAGAAGAGTTACTTCTCTTTTAAATAAGTCGACATTTTGCATTTTGTATTCAATATCGATGCAATTTCTGTGTTTCATCGTCAATGTGAAGGTCCATGGGATACAGTAAACTTGCAATGCTGCATCGGAATCTAATACTGCTGTCCCAGGAAAGTCTCAAAGCACAAATTATTAGAAGAGTTACTCCTCTTGTAAATAATCAACATTCTGCCTTTTCTATTCAACATCGATGCAATATCTGTGTTTCGTCGTCAATGTGAGGGGCCAAGGGATACGGTAAACCTGCAGTGGTGCATCGGAATCTAATACTGCTGTCCCAGGTGAGGCTCAAACCACAACTCTCAGAAGTGTTACTCCACTAGTATATAAGTAGGCATTGTGCCTTTTGTATTCAATATCGATACAATTTCTGTGTTTCATCGTTAATTTGAAGGTCCAAGGGATACAGTAAACATTTAGTGGTGCATCGGAATCTAATACCACTGTCCCAGGAATGGCTGAAAGTACAAAGTATTAGAAGAGTTACTCCTCTTGTAAATATTCAACATTCTGCCTTTTCTATTCAAGATCGATGCAATATCTGTGTTTCATCGTCAATGTGAGGGGCCAAGTGATACGGTAAACCTGCAGTGGTGCATCGGAATCTAATACTGCTGTCCCAGGAGAGGCTCAAACCACAACTCTCAGAAGTGTTACTGCACTTGTATATAAGTCGGCATTGTGCCTTTTGTATTCAATATCGATGCAATTTCTATGTATCATCGTCAATGTGAAGGTTCAAGGGATTCAGTAAACCTGCAATGGTTCATCGGAATCTAATACTGTTGTCCCAGGAATGGCTGAAAGTACAAAGAATTAGAAGAGTTACTCCTCTTGTAAATAAGTCGACATTTTGCTTTTGTACTCAATGTCGATGCAATTCCTGTGTTTCATCGTCAATGTGAACTTCCAAGGGATACAGTAACCTGCAATGCTGCATCGGAATCTAATACTACTGTCCCAGGAAAGGCTCAAAGTACAAACTATTAGAAGAGTTACTCCTCTTGTAAATAAGCCGATATTTTGCATTTTGTATTCAATATCGATGCAATTTCTGTGTTTCATCGTCAATGTGAAGGTCCAACGGATACAGTAAACCCGCAATGGTTCATCGGAATCTAATACTGCTGTCCCAAGAAAAACTCAAAGCACATACTATTAGTAGAGTTTCTCCTCTTTTAAATAAGTCGGCCTTTTGCCGTTTGTATTCAATATCGATGCAATTTCTGTGTTTCATCGTCATTGTGAAGGTCCAAGGGATACAGTAAACCTGCAGTGGTGCATGGGAATCTAATACTGCAGTCCCAGGATAGGCTCAAAGTACAAACTATTAGAGGAGTTGCTCCTCTTGTAAATATCTCGACATTTACCTTTTGTATTCAGTATCGATGCAATTTCTGTGTTTCATCGTCAATGTGAAGGTACAAGGGATACAGTAAACCTGCGATGGTGCATCGGAATCTAATTCTGCTGTCCCAGGAAAATCTCAAAGCACAAACAACTAAAAGAGTTACTCCTCTTGTAAATAAGTCGACATTTTGCCTTTTGTGTTCAACATCGATGCAATTTCTGTGATTCATCGTCAATGTGAAGGTCGAAGGGATACAGTAAACCTGCAGTGGTGCATCGGAACCTAATACTGTTGTCCCAGAAGAGGCTCAAAACACAACTCTCCGAAGGGTGACTCCACTTGTATATAAGTCGGCATTGTGCGTTTTGTATCCACTCCCAATGCGATTTCTGGTTTTCATACTTAATCTGAAGGTCGAAGGGATACAGTAAACACCCAGTGGTGCAATGGAATCTAATACTGCTCTCCCTGGAAAGGCTCAAAACACAAACTATTAGAAGAGTTACTCCCCTTGTAAATAAGTCGACATTTTGCCATTTGTATTCAATATCGATGCAATTTCTGTGTATCATCGTCAATGTGAACGTCCAAGGGATACAGTAAACCTGCAATGGTGCATCGGAATCTAATACTGCTGTCATAGGAAAGGCTCAAAGCACAAACTATTAGAAGAGTTACTCCTCTTGTAAATAAGTCGACATTTTGAATTTTGTATTCAACATCGATGCAATTTCTGTGTTTCATCGTCAATGTGAAGGACCAAGGGATACAGCAAACCCGCAGTGGTGCATCGGAATCTAATACTGTTGTCCCAGGAGAGGTCCAAACCACAACTCTCAGAATGGTTACTCCACTTGTATATAAGTCGGCATTGTGCGTTTTGTATCCACTCCCAATGCGATTTCTGGTTTTCATAGTTAATCTGAAGGTTGAAGGGATACAGTAAACATCCAGTGGTGCATCGGAATCGTATACTGCTCTCCCAGGAGAGGCTCAAAACACAAGTTATTAGATGGGTTACTCCCCTTGTAAATATGTCGACATTTTGCCATTTGTATTCAATATCGATGCAGTTTCTGTGTTTCATCGTCAATGTGAATGTCCAAGGGATACAGTAAACCTGCAATGATGCATCGGAATCTGATACTGCTGTCCCGATAAATACTCAACGCACAAACTGTTAGAAGAGTTACTCCTCTTGTAAATAAGTCGACATTTTGCTTTTGTATTCAATATCGAGGCAACTTCTGTGTTTCATCGTCAATGTGAAGGTCCAAGGGATACGGTAGACCTGCAATGGTGCATCTGAATCCAATACTGCTGTCCCAGGAAAGGCTCTTAGCACAAACTATTAGAAGAGTTACTCCTCTTGTAAATAAGCCGATATTTTGCATTTTTTATTCAATATCGATGCAATTTCTGTGTTTTATCGTCAATGTGAAGGTACAAGGGATACAGTAAACCTGCAATGGTTCATCGGAATCTAATACTGCTGTCCCAGGAAACGCTCAAAGCACATACTATTAGAAGAGTTACTTCTCTTTTAAATAAGTCGACATTTTGCATTTTGTATTCAATATCGATGCAATTTCTGTGTTTCATCGTCATTGTAAAGGTCCAAGGGATACAGTAAACATGCAGTGGTGCATCGGAATCTAATACTGCTCTCCCTGGAAAGGCTCAAAACACAAACTATTAGAAGGGTTACTCCCCTTCTAAATAAGTCGACATTTTGCCATTTGTATTCAATATCGATGCAATTTCTGTGTTTCATCGTCAATGTGAAGGTACAAGGGATCCAGTAAACCTGCGATGGTGCATCGGAATCTAATTTTGCTGTCCCAGGAAAATCTCATAGTACAAACTATTAGAAGAGTTACTACTTTTGTAAATAAGTTGACATATTGCCTTTTGTTTTCAATATCGATGCAATTTCTGTGTTTCATCGTCAATGTGAAGGTCCAAGGGATACAGTAAACCTGCAATGGTGCATCAGAATCTAATACTGCTGTCCCAGCAAAGTCTCAAAGCACAAACAACTAAAAGAGTTACTCCTCTTGTAAATAAGTCGACATTTTGCCTTTTGTATTCAACATCGATGCAATTTCTGTGATTCATCGTCAATGTGAAGGTCGAAGGGATACAGTAAACCTGCAGTGGTGCATCGGAACCTAATACTGTTGTCCCAGAAGAGGCTCAAACCACAACTCTCAGAAGAGTGACTCCACTTGTATATAAGTCGGCATTGTGCGTTTTGTATCCACTCCCAATGCGATTTCTGGTTTTCATAGTTAATCTGATGGTCGAAGGGATACTGTAAACACCCAGTGGTGCATCGGAATCTAATACTGCTCTCCCAGGAAAGGTTCAAAACACAAACTATTAGAAGAGTTACTCCCCTTCTAAATAAGTCGACATTTTGCCATGTGTATTCAATATCCATGCTATTTCTGTGTATCATCGTCAATGTGAAGGTCCAACGGATACAGTCAACCTGCAATGGTGCATCGGAATCTAATACTGCTGTCATAGGAAAGGCTCAAAGCACAAACTATTAGAAGAGTTACTCCTCTTGTAAATAAGTCGACATTTTGAATTTTGTATTCAACATCGATGCAATTTCTGTGTTTCATAGTCAATGTGAAGGACCAAGGGATACAGTAAACCCGCAGTGGTGCATCGGAATCTAATACTGTTGTCCCAGGAGAGGCTCAAACCACAACTCTCAGAATGGTTACTCCACTTGTATATAAGTCGGCATTGTGCGCTTTGTATCCACTCCCAATGCGATTTCTGGTTTTCATAGTTAATCTGAAGGTCGAAGGGATACAGTAAACATCCAGTGGTGCATCGGAATCGTATACTGCTCTCCCAGGAGAGGCTTAAAACAGAATTTATTAGATGGGTTACTCCCCTTGTAAATATGTCAACATTTTGCCATTTGTATTCAATATCGATGCAGTTTCTGTGTTTCATAGTCAATGTGAATGTCCAAGGGATACAGTAAACCTGCAATGATGCATCGGAATCTGATACTGCTGTCCCGATAAATACTCAACGCACAAACTGTTAGAAGAGTTACTCCTCTTGTAAATAAGTCGACATTTACCTTTTGTATTCAATATCGATGCAACTTCTGTGTTTCATCGTCAATGTAAAGGTCCAAGGGATACGGTAGACCTGCAATGGTGCATCTGAATCCAATGCTGCTGTCCCAGGAAAGGCTCTAAGCACAAACAATTAGAAGAGTTACTCCTCTTGTAAATAAGCCGATATTTTGCATTTTTTATTCAATATCGATGCAATTTCTGTGTTTTATCGTCAATGTGAAGGTTCAAGGGATACAGTAAACCCGCAATGGTTCATCGGAATCTAATACTGCTGTCCCAGGAAACGCTCAAAGCACATACTATTAGAAGAGTTACTTCTCTTTTAAATAAGTCGACATTTTGCATTTTGTATTCAATATCGATGCAATTTCTGTGTTTAATCGTCAATGTGAAGGTCCAAGGGATACACTAAACATGCAGTGGTCCATCGTAATCTAATACTGCTGTCCCAGGGAAGGCTCAAAGCACAAACTATTTGAAGAGGTACTCCTCTTGTAAATAAGTTGACATTTTCCCATTCGTATTCATTATCGAAGCAATTGTTGTGTTTCATCGTTAATTTTAAGGTCCAAGGGATACAGTAAGGCTGCAGTGGTGCATCGGAACCTAATACTTCTGTCCCAATAAAGGCTCAAAGCACAAACTATTAAAAGAGTTACTCCTCTTGTAAATAAGTCGACATTTTGCCTTTTGTATTCAATATCGATGCAATTTCTGTGTTTAATCGTCAATGTGAAGGTCCAAGGGATACACTAAACATGCAGTGGTCCATCGTAATCTAATACTGCTGTCCCAGGGAAGGCTCAAAGCACAAACTATTAGAAGAGTTACTCCTCTTGTAAATAAGTCGACATTTTGCCTTTTGTATTCAATATCGATGCAATTTCTGTGTTTCATGGTTAATTTGAAGGTTCAAGAGATACAGTAAACCTGCAGTGGTGCATCGGAGTCTAATACTGGTGTCCCAGGAAAGGATCAAAGCACTAACCATTAGAACAGATTCTTCTTTTGTAAATATGTCGACATTTTGCCTTTTGTATTCAAATATCGATGCAATTTCTGTGTTTCATCGTCAATGTGAAGGTCCAAAGGATACAGTAAACCTGCAGTGGTGCATCGGAATCTAATACTACTGTCCCAGGAAAGGCTCAAAGCAGAAACTATTTGAAGAGTTACTCCTCTTGTAAAGAAGTCGACATTTTGCATTTTGTATTCAATTTTGATGGAATATCTGTGTTTCATCGTCAATGTGAAGGTCCAAGGGATACAGTAAACCTGCAGTGGTGCATTGGAATCTAATACTGCTGTCCCAAAAAAAGGATCAAAGTACAAACTATTACAAGAGTTACTCCTCTTGTAAATAAGTCGACATTTTGTCTTTTGTATCAATATCGATGCAATTTCTCTGTTTCATCGTCAATGTGAAGGTCCAAGGGATACAGTAAATCTGCAATATTGCATCGGAATCTAATACTGCTGTCCCAGGAAAGGCTCAAAGCACAATCTATTGGAAGAGTTACACCTCTTGTAAATAAGTGAACATTTTGCCTTTTGTATTCAATATCGATGCCATTTCTGTGTTTCATCGTCAATGTGAAGGGCCACGGGATACAGTAAACCTGCAGTGGTGCATCGGGTTCTAAAACTGCTGTCCCAGGAAAGGCTGAAAGTTCAAACTATTAGAAGTGTTACTCCTCTTGTAAATAAGACGACATTTTGCCTTTTGTAATCATTATCGATGCAATTTCTGTGTTTCATCGTCAATGTGAAGGTCCAAGGGATACAGTAAACATGCAATGGTGCATCGGAATGTAATACAACTGTCCCAGGAAATGCTCAAAGTACAAACTATTAGAATAGTTACTCCTTCTGTAAATAAACCGACATTTTGCATTTTGTATTCAATATCGATGCAATTTCTGTATTTCATCGTGAATGTGATGGTCCAAGGGATACAGTAAACCTGCAATGGTGCATCGGAATCTAATACTGCTGTCCCAGGAAAATCTCAAAGTATAAACTAATGGAAGAGTTACTCCTCTTGTAAATAAGTCGGCATTGCGCATTTTACATTCAATATCGACGCTATTTCTGTGTTCATCGTCGATGTGAAGGATCAAGGGATACAGTAAACCTGCAGTCGTGCATCAGAACCTAATACTGCTGTCCCAGGAAAGGCTCAAAACACAAGCTATTAGAAGAGTTACTAGTCTGTAAATAAGTCGACATTTTGACTTTTGTATTCAATATCGATACAATTTCTCTGTTTCATCGTCAATGTGAACGTCCTAGGGATACAGTAAATCTGCAGTGGTGCATGGGAATCTAATACTGCTGTCCCAGGAAAGGCTCAAAGCACAAACTATTAAAAGAGTTACTCCTCTTGCAAAATAAGTACCCATTTTGCGTTTTTTATTCAATATCGATGCAATTTCTGTGTATCATCGTTAATTTGAAGGTCCAAGGGATCCAGTAAACATGTAGTGCTGCATCGGAATCTAATACTGCTCTCTCAGAAATTGCTCATAGAACAACCTATTAGAAGAGTTACTCCCCTTGTAAATAAGTCGACATTTTGCCTTTTGTATTCAATATCGATGCAATTTCTGTGTATCATCGTCAATGTGAAGATCAAAGCGATACAGTAAACCTACAGTGGTGTATCGGAATCTAATACTGCTCTCTCTGAAAAGGCTCAAAGGACAAACTATTAGAAGAGTTACTCCTCTTGTAAATAAGTCGACATTTTGCCTTTTGTATTCAATATCAATGCAATTTCTGTGTTTCATCGTCAATGTGAATGTCCACGGGATACAGTAAACCTGCAGTGGTGCATCGGAATCTAATACTGCTCTCTCAGAAAAGGCCCAAAGTAGAAACTATTAGAAGAGTTACTCCTCTTGTAAATATGTCGACATTTTTTCTTTTGTATTCATTATCGATGCAATATCTGTGTTTTATCGTCAATGTGAAGGTCCAGCGGATGCAGTAATCCTGCAATGGTGCATCGGAATCTAATACTGCTGTCACAGGAATGGCTCAAAGCACAAACTATTGGAAGAGTTACTCCTCTCGTAAGTAAGTCGACATTTTGCCTTTTGTATTCAATATCGATGCAGTTTCTGTGTTTCATCGTCAATGTGAATGTCCACGGGATACAGTAAACCTGCAGTGGTGCATCGGAATCTAATGCTGCTGTCCCAGGAAAGACTCAAAGAACAAATTATTTGAAGAGTTACTCCTCTTGTCAATATGTCGACATTTGGCCTTTTCTATTCAATATCGATGCCATTTCTGTGTTTCATCGTCAATGTGAAGGTCCAAGGGATACAGTAAGGCTGCAGTGGTGCATCGGAATCCAATACTACTGTGCCAGGAAAGGCTCAAAGTACAAACCATTAGAAAAGTTACTACTCTTGTAAATTAGAAGACATTTTGCATTTTGTATTCAATATCGATGCAATTTCTGTGTTTCATCGTCAATGTGAACGTCCAAGGGATACAGTAAGCCTCGATGGGTGCATCATAATCCAATACTGCTGTCGCAGGGAAGGCTCAAAGCACAAACTATTAGAAGAGTTACTCCACTTGTAATTAAGTCGCCATTTTGCATTTTGTGTTCAATGTCGATGCAATTTCTGTGTTTCATGTTTAATTTGAAGGTCCAAGGAATCCAGTAAACCTTCAGTGGTGCATCTAAGTTTATTACTGCTGTCCCAGGAAAGGATCAAAGCACAAACCATTAGAAGAGTTACTCTTCTTGCAAGTTAGCCCACATTTTGTATTTTGTATTCAATATCGATGCAGTTTCTGTGTTTCATCATCAATGTGAAGGTCCAAAGGATACAGTAAACCTCCAGTGGTGCATCGTAATCTAATACTGCTGTCCCAGGGAAGGCTCAAAGCACAAACTATTAGATGAGTTACTCCTCTTGTAAATATGTCGACATTTTGCCTTTTGTATTCAATATCGATGCAATTTCTGTGTTTCATCGTCAATGTGAATGTCCACGGGATACAGTAAACTTGCACTGGTACATCGGAATCTGGTACTGCTGTCCCAGGGAAGGCTCAAAGTACAAACTATTAGAAGAGTTACTCCTCTTGTAAATAAGCCGACATTCTGCCTTTTGTCTTCAATACCGATTCAATTTCTGTGTTTCTTCGTCAATGTGAAGTTCCAAGGGATATAGTAAACCCTCAGTGGTGCATCGGTGTCTAATACTGCTGTCCCGGGAAAGGATCAAAGACAAAACCATTAGAACAGTTACTCCTTCTGTAAATAAGTCGGCATATTTCCTTTTGTATTCAATATCGATGCAATTTCTGTGTTTCATTGTCAATGTGAAGGTCCAAGGGATACAGTAAACCTGCAATGGTGCCTCTGAATCTAATACTACTGTCCCAGGAAAGGCTCAAAGTACAAACCAATACAAGAGTTACTCTTCTTGCAAATTAGCCGACATTTTGCATTTTGTATTCAATATCGATGCAATTTCTGTGTTTCGTCGTCAATGTGAAGGTCCAAGGGATACAGTAAACCTGCAGTGGTGCATCGTAATCTATTACAGCTGTCCCAGGGAAGGCTCAAAGCACAAACAATTAGAGGAGTTCCGCCTCTTGTAAATAAGTCGACATTTTGCTTTTTGTATTCAATATCGATGCAATTTCTGTGTTTCATGGTTAATTTGAAGGTCCAATGGATACAGTAAACCTGCAGTGGTGCATCGGAGTCTGGTACTGCTGTTCCAGGAAAGGATCAAAGAACAAACCATTAGAACAGTTACTCCTTTTGTAAATAAGTCGATATTTTGCCTTTTGTATTCAATATCGATGCAATTTCTGCCTTTCATCGTCAATGTGAAGATCCAAGAGATACAGTAAACCTGCAGTGGTTCATCGGAATCTAATACTGCTCTCTCAGAAAAGGCTCAAAGGACAAACTATTAGAAGAGTTACTCCTCTTATAAATAAGTCGACATTTTGCCTTTTGTATTCAATATCGATGCAATTTCTGTGTTTCATCGTCAATGTGAATGTCTACGGGATACAGTAAACCTGCAATGGTGCATCGGAATCTAATACTGCTGTCCCAGGAAAGGCTCATAGCACAAACTATTAGAAGAGCTACTCCTCTCGTAAATAAGTCAACATTTTGCTTTTGTATTCAATATCGATGCAATTTATGTGTTTCATCGTCAATGTGAATGTCCACGGGATACAGTAAACCTCTAGTGGTGCATCGGAATCTAATACTGCTGTCCCAGGAAAGGCTCAAAGTACAAACTATTATAAGAGTTACTCCTCTTGTCAATATGTCGACATTTTGCCTCTTCTTTTCAATATCGATGCCATTTCTGTGTTTCATCGTCAATGTGAAGGTCCAAGGGATACAGTAAACCTGCAATGGTGCATCGGAATCTAATACTACTGTCCCAGGAAAGGCTCAAAGTACAAACCATTAGAAGAGTTACTACTCTTGTAAATTAGCCGACATTTTGTATTTTGTATTCAATATCGATGCAATTACTGTGTTGCATCGTCAATGTGAAGGTCCAAGGGATACAGTAAACCTGCAGTGGTTCATTGTAATCTAATACTGCTGTCCCAGGGAAGGCTCAAAGCACAAACTATTAGAGGAGTTAATCCTCTTGTAAATATGTCGACATTTTGCCTTTTGTATTAAATATCGATGCAATTTCTGTGTTTCATCGTCAATGTGAATGTCCACAGGATACAGTAAACCTGCAGTGGTGCATCGGAATCTAGTACTGCTGTCCCAGGAAAGGTTCAAAGTACAAACTATTAGAAGAGTTACTCTTCTTGTAAATAAGTCGACATTTTGCCTTTTGTATTCAATATCGATGCAATTTCTGTGTTTCTTCGTCAATGTGAAGGTCCAAGGGATACAGTAAACTTGCAATGGTGCATCGGAATCTAATACTACTGTTGCAGCAAAGGCTCAAAGTACTAACCATTAGAAGAGTTACTCCTCTTGTTAATTTAGCCGACATTTGGATTTTGTATTCAATATCGATGCAATTTCTGTGTTTCATCGTCAATGTGAAGGTCCAAGGGATACAGTAAACCTGCAGTGGTGCATCGTAATCTATTACTGCTGTCCCAGGGAAGGCTCAAAGCACAAACAATTAGAGGAGTTACTCCTCTTGTAAATGAGTCGACATTTTGCCTTTTGTATTCAATATCGATGCAAATCCCCCCAATGAACCATGGACCTTGCCGTTGGTGGGGAGGCTTGCGTGCCTCAGCGATACAGATAGCCGTACCGTAGTTGCAACCACAACGGAGGGGTATCTGTTGAGAGGCCAGACAAACGTGTGGTTCCTGAAGAGGGGCAGCAGCCTTTTCAGTAGTTGCAAGGGCAACAGTCTGGATGATTGACTGATCTGGCCTTGTAACAATAACCAAAACAGCCTTGCTGTGCTGGTACTGCGAACGGCTGAAAGCAAGGGGAAACTATAGCCGTAATTTTTCCCGAGGGCATGCAGCTTTACTGTATGATTACATGATGATGGCGTCCTCTTGGGTAAAATATTCCGGAGGTAAAATAGTCCCCCATTCGGATCTCCGGGCGGGGACTACTCAAGAGGATGTCGTTATCAGGAAAAAGAAAACTGGCGTTCTACGGATCGGAGCGTGGAATGTCAGATCCCTTAATCGGGCAGGTAGGTTAGAAAATTTAAAAAGGGAAATGGATAGGTTGAAGTTAGATATAGTGGGAATTAGTGAAGTTCGGTGGCAGGACGAACAAGACTTCTGGTCAGGTGACTACAGGGTTATAAACACAAAATCAAATAGGGGTAATGCTGGAGTAGGTTTAGTAATGAATAGGAAAATAGGCATGCGGGTAAGCTACTACAAACAGCATAGTGAACGCATTATTGTGGCCAAGATAGATACGAAGCCCACGCCTACTACAGTAGTACAAGTTTATATGCCAACTAGCTCTGCAGATGACGAAGAAATTGAAGAAATGTATCATGAAATAAAATAAATTATTCAGATTGTGAAGGGAGACGAAAATTTAATAGTCATGGGTGACTGGAATTCGAGTGTAGGAAATGGGAGAGAAGGAAACATAGTAGGTGAATATGGATTGGAGGACAGAAATGAAAGAGGAAGCCGCCTGGTCGAATTTTGCACAGAGCACAACATAATCATAACTAACACTTGGTTTAAGAATCATGAAAGAAGGTTGTATACATGGAAGAACCCTGGAGATACTAAAAGGTATCAGATAGATTATATAATGGTAAGACAGAGATTTAGGAACCAGGTTTTAAATTGTAAGACATTTCCAGGGGCAGATGTGGACTCTGACCACAATCTATTGGTTATGACCTGTAGATTAAAACTGAAGAAACTGCAAAAAGGTGGGAATTTAAGGAGATGGGACCTGGATAAACTAAAAGAACCAGAGGTTGTACAGAGATTCAGGGAGAGCATAAGGGAGCAATTGACAGGGATGGGGGAAATAAATACAGTAGAAGAAGAATGGGTAGCTTTGAGGGATGAAGTAGTGAAGGCAGCAGAGGATCAAGTAGGTAAAAAGACGAGGGCTAGTAGAAATCCTTGGGTAACAGAAGAAATATTGAATTTACTTGATGAAAGGAGAAAATATAAAAATGCAGTAAGTGAAACAGGTAAAAAGGAATACAAACGTCTCAAAAATGAGATCGACAGGAAGTGCAAAATGGCTAAGCAGGGATGGCTAGAGGACAAATGTAAGGATGTAGAGGCCTATCTCACTAGGGGTAAGATAGATACCGCCTATAGGAAAATTAAAGAGACCTTTGGAGATAAGAGAACGACTTGTATGAATATCAAGAGCTCAGATGGAAACCCAGTTCTAAGCAAAGAAGGGAAAGCAGAAAGGTGGAAGGAGTATATAGAGGGACTATACAAGGGCGATGTACTTGAGGACATTATTATGGAAATAGAAGAGGATGTAGATGAAGATGAAATGGGAGATATGATACTGCGTGAAGAGTTTGACAGAGCACTGAAAGACCTGAGTCGAAACAAGGCCCCCGGAGTAGACAATATTCCATTGGAACTACTGACGGCCGTGGGAGAGCCAGTCCTGACAAAACTCTACCATCTGGTGAGCAAGATGTATGAAACAGGCAAAATACCCTCAGACTTCAAGAAGAATATAATAATTCCAATCCCAAAGAAAGCAGGTGTTGACAGATGTGAAAATTACCGAACTATCAGCTTAATAAGTCACAGCTGCAAAATACTAACACGAATTCTTTACAGACGAATGGAAAAACTAGTAGAAGCCAACCTCGGGGAAGATCAGTTTGGATCCCGTAGAAACACTGGAAGACGTGAGGCAATACTGACCTTACGACTTATCTTAGAAGAAAGATTAAGGAAAGGCAAACCTTCGTTTCTAGCATTTGTAGACTTAGAGAAAGCTTTTGACAATGTTGACTGGAATACTCTCTTTCAAATTCTAAAGGTGGCAGGGGTAAAATATAGGGAGCGAAAGGCTATTTACAATTTGTACAGAAACCAGATGGCAGTTATAAGAGTCGAGGGACATGAAAGGGAAGCAGTGGTTGGGAAGGGAGTAAGACAGGGTTGTAGCCTCTCCCCGATGTTGTTCAATCTGTATATTGAGCAATCAGTAAAGGAAACAAAAGAAAAATTCGGAGTAGGTATTAAAATTCATGGAGAAGAAATAAAAACTTTGAGGTTCGCCGATGACATTGTAATTCTGTCAGAGACAGCAAAGGACCTGGAAGAGCAGTTGAATGGAATGGACAGTGTCTTGAAAGGAGGATATAAGATGAACATCAACAAAAGCAAAACAAGGATAATGGAATGTAGTCTAATTAAGTCAGGTGATGCTGAGGGAATTAGATTAGGAAATGAGGCACTTAAAGTAGTAAAGGAGTTTTGCTATTTGGGGAGCAAAATAACTGATGATGGTCGAAGTAGAGAGGATATAAAATGTAGGCTGGCAATGGCAAGGAAAGCGTTTCTGAAGAAGAGAAATTTGTTAACATCCAGTATTGATTTAAGTGTCAGGAAGTCAATTCTGAAAGTATTCGTATGGAGTGTAGCCATGTATGGAAGTGAAACATGGACGATAAATAGTTTGGACAAGAAGAGAATAGAAGCTTTCGAAATGTGGTGCTACAGAAGAATGCTGAAGATTAGATGGGTAGATCACATAACTAATGAGGAAGTATTAAATAGGATTGGGGAGAAGAGAAGTTTGTGGCACAACTTGACCAGAAGAAGGGATCGGTTGGTAGGACATGTTCTGAGGCATCAAGGGATCACCAATTTAGTATTGGAGGGCAGCGTGGAGGGTAAAAATCGTAGAGGGAGACCAAGAGATGAACACACTAAGCAGATTCACAAGGATGTAGGTTGCAGTAGGTACTGGGAGATGAAAAAGCTTGCAAAGGATAGAGTAGCATGGAGAGCAGCATCAAACCAGTCTCAGGACTGAAGACCACAACACAACAACATGGTTAACTTGAAGGTCCAAGGGATACAATAAACCTGCAGTGGTGCATCGGAGTCTAGTACTGCTGTCCCAGGAAAGGATCAAAGCACAAACCATTAGAACAGTTACTCCTTTTGTAAATAAGTCGACATTTTGCCTTTTGTATTCAATATCGATGCAATTTCTGTGTTTCATCGTCAATGTGAAGGTCCAACGGATACAGTAAACCTGCAGTGGTGCATCGGAATCTAATACTACTGTCCCCGGAATGGCTCAAAGCACAAACTACTTGAAGAGATACTCCTCTTGTAAATAAGTCGACATTTGGCATTTTCTATTCAATATCGATGCAATTTCTGTGTTTCATCGTCAATCTGCAGGTCCAAGGGATACAGTAAACCTGCAATGGTGCATCGGAGTTAAATACTGCTGTGCCAGGAAAGGCTCAAAGCACAAACTATTAGAAGAGTTACTCCTCTTGTCAGTAAGTCGATATTTTGCCTTTTGTATTCAATATCGATGCGATACCTGTGTTTCGTCGTCAAGGTCAAGGTCCAAAGGGATACGGTAAACCTGCAGTGGTGCACCGGAATCTAATTCTGCTGCCCCAGGAGAGGCTCAAACCACAACTCTCAGAAGTGTTACTCCACTTGTATATAAGTCGGCATTGTGCCTTTTGTATTCCATATCGATGCAATATCTGTGTTTCATCGTTAATTTGAAGGTCCAAGGGATACAGTAAACCTGTAGTGGTGCATCGAAATCTAATACTGCTGCCCCACGAAAGGCTCATAGCACAAACTATTAGAAGAGTTGCTCCTCTTGTAAATAAGTCGGAATATTGCCTTTTGCATTCAGTATCGATGCAATTTCTGTGATTCATTGTCAATGTGAAGGTCCAAGGGATACAGTAGACCTGCAGTGGTGAATCGGAATCTAATACAGCTGTCCCCGGAAAGGCTCAGAGCACAAACTATTAGAAGAGATACTTCTCTTGTAAATAAGTCGACATTTTGCCTTTTGTATTCAATATCGATGCAATATCTGTGTTTCATCGTTAACTTGAAGATCCAAAGGATACAGTAAACATGCAGTGGTTCATCGGAATGTAATACTGCTCTCCCAAGAAAGGCTCAAAGCACAAGCTATTGTAAGAGTTACTCTTCTTGTATATAAGTCGGCATTGCGCCTTTTGTATTCAATGTCGAGGCAATTTCTGTGCTTCATCGTCAATGCGAAGGTCCAAGGGATACAGTAAACCTGCAATGGTGGATCGGAATCTAATACTGCTGTCCCAGGAAAGGCTCAAAGCAGAAACTATTAGAAGAGTAACTCCTCTTGTAAATAAGATGACATTTTGCCATTTGTATTCAATATCGAAGCAATTACTGTGTTACATCGAAAATTTGAAGGTCCAAGGGATACAGTAAACCTGCAGTGGTGCATCGGAGTCTAATACTGCTGTCCCAGGAAAGGATCAAAGCACAAACCATTAGAACAGTTACTCCTTTTGTAAATAAGTCGACATTTTGCCTTTTGCATTCAATATCGATGCAATTTCTGTGCTTCATCGTCAATGTGAGGGTAAAAGGGATAGAGTAAACCTGCAGTGGTGCATCGGAATCTATTACTACTGTCCCAGGAAAGGCTCAATACACAAACTGTTTGAAGAGTTACTCCTCTTGTAAAGAAGTCGACATTTTGAATTTTGTATTCAATATCGATGGAATTTCTGTGTTTCATCGTTAATTTGAAGGTCCAAGGGATACAGTAAACCTGCAATGGTGCATCGGAAATCAATACTGCTGTTACAGGAATGGATCGAAGTACAAACTATTAGAAGAGGTACTCCTCTGGTAATTAAGTCGACATTTTGCTTTTTGTATTCAATATCGATGCATTTTCTGTGTTTCATCGTCAATGTGAAGGTCCAAGGGATACAGTAAACCTGCAATGGTGCATCGGAATCTAATATATCTGTCCCAGGAAAGGCTCAAAGCAGAAACTATAAGAAGAGTTACTCCTCTTGTAAATAAGTCGACATTTTGCCTTTTGTATTCAAAAGCGGTGGAATTTCTGTGTTTCATCGTTAATTTGAAGGTCCAAGGGATACAGTAAACCTGCAGTGGTGCATCGGAATCTAATACTGCTGTCCCAGGAAAGGCTGAAAGCACAAGCTATTAGAAAAGTTACTCCTCTTGTAAATAAGTCCACATTTTGCCGTTTGTATTCGACATCGATTTAATTTCTGTGTTTCATGGTTAATTTGAAGGTCCAAGGGACACAGTAAACCTGCAACGGTGCATCGAAATCTAATACTGTTGTCCCAGGAACGGATGAAAGCACAAACCATTAGAGCAGTTACTACTTTTGTGAATAAGTCGACATTTTGCCTTTTGTATTCAATATCGATGCAATATCTGTGTTTCGTCGACAATGTGAAGGTCCAAAAGGATACAGTAAACCTGCAGTGGTGCATCGGAATCTAATTCTACTGTCCCCGGAGAGGCTCAAAACACAACTCTCAGAAGCGTTACTCCACTTGTATATAAGTCGGCATTGTGCCTTTTGTATTCAATATCAATGCAATTTCTGTGTTTCATCGTTAATTTGAAGGTCCAAAGGATACAGTAAACCTGCAGTGGTGCATCGGAATCTAAAACTGCTGCCCTAGGAAAGGCTCATAGCACAAACTATTAGAAGAGTTACTCCTCTTGTAAATAAATCGGAATTTTGCGTTTTGTATTCAGTATCGATGCTATTTCTGTGCTTCATCGTCAATGTGAAGGTCCAAGGAATGCAGTAAACCGGCAGTGGTGAATCGGAATCTAATACTGCTGCCCAGGAAAGGCTCAAAGCACAAACTGTTAGAAGAGTCACTTCTCTTGTAAATAAGTTGACATTTTGTCTTTTGTATTCAAAATCGATGCATTTTCTGTGTTTCATCCTTAACTTGAAGCTGCAAAGGATACAGTAAACATGCAGTGGTTCATCGGAATGTAATACTGATGTCCCAGGAAAGGATCAATACACAAACTATTAGAAGAGATACTCCTCTTGTAAATAAGATGACATTTCGCCTTTTGTATTCAATATCGATGCAATTTCTGTGTTTCATCGTCAATGTGAAGGTCCAAGGGATACAGTAAACCTGCAATGGTGCATCGTAATCTAATACTGCTGTGCCAGGAAAGGCTCAAAACACAAACTATTAGAAGAGTTACTCCTCTTGTAAATTAGTCGACATTTTGCCTTTTGTATTCAATACCGATGCAATTTCTGTGATTCATCGTCAATGTGAAGGTCCAAGGGATACAGTAAACCTGCAGTGGTGGGTTTGGAATCTAATATTGCTGTCCCAGGAAAGGCTCAAAGCACAGACTATTAGATGAGTTACTCCTCTTGTAAATAAAACGACATTTTGCCTTTTGTATTCAATATCGATGCAATTTCTGTGTTTCATCGTCAATGTGAAGGTCCAAGGGATACAGTAAACCTGCAATGGTGCATCGTAATCTAATACTGCTGTCCCAGGAAAGGCTCAAAGCAGAAACTATTAGAAGAGTTACTCCTCTTGTAAATAAGATGACATCTTGCCATTTGTATTCAATATCGAAGAAATTACTGTGTTACATCGATAATTTGAAGGTCCAAGGGATACAGTAAACCGGCAGGGGTGCATCGGAATATAATACTGCTGTCCCAGGAAAGGCTCAAAGCGCAAACTATTAGTAGAGTTACTCCACTTGTAAATAAGTCGACATTTTGCATTTTGTATTCAATATCGATGCAATTTCTGTGTTTCATCGTCAATGTGAATGTCCAATGGATACAGTAAATCTGCAGTGGTGCATCGTAATCTAATACTGCTGTCCCAGGAAAATCTCATAGCACAAGCTATTAGAAAAGTTACTCCTCTTGTAATTAGGTCGGCATTTTGCCGTTTGTATTCAACATCGATGCAATTTCTGTGTTTCATGGCTAATTTGAAAGTCCAAGGGACACAGTAAACCTGCAGTGGTGCATCGGAATCTAATTCTGCTGTCCCAGGAGAGGCTCAAACATCAACTCTCAGAAGCGTTACTCCACTTGTATATAAGTCGGCATTGTGCCTTATGTATTCAAAATCGATGCAATTTCTGTGTTTCATCGTTAATTTGAAGGTCCAAGGGATACAGTAAACCTGCAGTGGTGCATCGGAATCTAAAACTGCTGCCCTAGGAAAGGCTCATAGCACAAACTAATAGAAGAGTTACTCCTCTTGTAAATAAGTCGACATTTTGTCTTTTGTATTCAATATCGATGCATTTTCTGTGTTTCATCGTTAACTTGAAGCTGCAAAGGATACAGTAAACATGCAGTGGTTCATCGGAATGAAATACTGCTCTCCCAAGAAAGGCTCAAGGCACAAGCTATTATAAGAGTTACTCTTCTTGTATATAAGTCGGCATTGCGCCTTTTGTATTCAATGTCGACGCAATTTCTGTGCTTCATCGTCAATGTGAAGGTCCAAGGGATACAGTAAACCTGCAATCGTGCTTCGGATTCTAATACTGCTGTCCTAGGAAAGGCTCAAAGCACAGACTATTAGAAGAGTTACTCCTCTTGTAAATAAGTCGACATTTTGACTTTTGTATTCAATATCGATGCAATCCCTGTGTTTCTTCGTCAATGTGAAGGTACAAGGCATACAGTAAAACTGCAATGGTGCATTGTAATTTAATACCGCTGTCCCAGGAAAGGCTCAAAGCAGAAACTATTAGAAGAGTCACTCCTCTTGCAAATAAGATGACATTTTGATATTTGTATTCAATATCGAAGCAATTACTGTGTTTCATCGATAATTTGAAGGTCCAAGGGATACGGTAAAAATTCAGTGGTTCATCGGAATATAATACTGCTGTCTCAGGAAAGGCTCAAAGCACAAACTATTAGTAGAGTTACTCCTCTTGTAAATAAGTCGACATTTTGCATTTTGTATTCAATATCGATTCAATTTCTGTGTTTCATCGTCAATGTGAATGTCCACGGGATACAGTAAACCTCTAGTGGTGCATCGGAATGTAATACTACTGTCCCAGGAAAGGTTCAAAGTACAAACTATTATACGAGTTACTCCTCTTGTAAATAAGCCGACATTTTGCATTTTGTATTCAACATCGATGCAATTTCTGTGTTTCATCGACAATGTGAAGGACCAAGGCATACAGTAAACCTTCAATGGTTCATCGGAATCTAATACTGCTGTCCAGGAAAGGCTCAAAGCACATACTAATAGGAGAGCTACTCCTCTTGTAAAAAAATCGACATTTTGCCTTTTGTATTCAATATCCATACAATTTCTGTGTTTCATCGTCATTGTGATGGTCCAAGGGATACAGTAAACCTGCAGTGGTGCATCGGAATCTAATACTGCAGTCCCAGGAAAGGCTCAAAGTACAAACTATTAGAAGAGTTACTCCTCTTGTAAAGAAGTCGACATTTTGCCTTTTGTATTCAATATCGATGCAATTTCTGTGTTTCATCGTCAATGTGAAGATCCAAGGAATACAGTTAACCTGCAATGGTGCATCGGAATCTACTACTGCTGTCCCAGGAAAGGCTTAAAGCACAAATTATTAGAAGAGTTACTCCTCTTGTAAATAAGTCGACATTTTGCAATTTGTATTCAATATCGATGCAATTTCTGTGTTACATCGCAATGTGAAGGTCCAAGTGATACAGTAACCCTGTTATAGTTCATCGGAATCTAATACTGCTGTCCCAGGAAAGGCTCAAAGGCCATACTATTAGAAGAGTTACTCCTCTTGTAAATAAATCGACATTTAGCATTTTGTATTCAATTTCGATGCAATTTCTGTGTTTCACCGTCATTGTGAAGGTCCGAGGGATACTGTAAACCTGCAGTGGTACATCAGAATCTAATACTGTAGTCCCAGGAAAAGCTCAAAGTACAAACTGTTAGAAGAGTTACTCCTCTTGTAAATAAGTCGACATTTTGCCTTTTGTATTCAATATCGATGCAATTTCTGTGTTTCATCGTCAATTTGAAGGTCCGAGGAATACAGTTAACCTGCAATGGTGCATCGGAATCTACTACTGCTGTCCCAGGAAAGGCTTAAAGCACAAATTATTAGAAGAGTTACTCCTGTTGTAAATAAGTCGACATTTTGCATTTTGTATTCAAAATCGATGCAATTTCTGTGTTACATCGCAATGTGAAGGTCCAAGTGATACAGTAACCCTGCAATAGTTCATCGGAATCTAATACTGCTGTCCCAGGAAAGGCTCCTAGTACAAACTATTAGATGCGTTACTCCTCTTGTAAACATAATGACTTTTTGCCTTTTGTATTCAATATCGATGCAATTTCTGTGTTTCATCGTTAACTTGAAGGTCCATGGGATACAGCAAACATGCAGTGGTTTATCGGAATCTAATACTGCTCTCCCAAGAATGGCTCAAAGCACATTCTACTGAAAGAGTTACTCCTCTTGTAAATAATTCGACATTTTGTCTTTTGAATCTATATCGATTCAATTTCTGTCTTTCTTCGTCAATGTGAAGTTCCAAGGGATACAGTAAACCTGTAGTGGTGCATTGGAATCTAATACTGCTGTCCCAAAAAAAGGATCAAAGTACAAACTATTACAAGAGTTACTCCTCTTGTAAATAAGTCGACATTTTGTCTTTTGTATCAATATCGATGCAGTATCTCTGATTCATCGTCAATGTGAAGGTCCAAGGGATACAGTAAATCTGCAATGGTGCATCGGAATCTAATACTGCTGTCCCAGGAACGGCTCAAAGCACAACCTATTAGAAGAGTTACTCCTCTTATAAATAAGTCGAAATCTTGCCTTTTGTATTCAATATCGATGCAATTTCTGTGTTAAACGTCAATGAGAAGGTCCGCGGGATACAGTAAACCTGCAGTGGTGCATCGGATTCTAAAACTGCGGTCAAGGGAAAGGCTCAAAGTACAAATTATTAGAAGAGTTTCTCCCCTTGTAAATAAGTCTACACTTTGCCTTTTGTAATCACTATCGATGCAATATCTGTGTTTCATCGTCAATGTGAAGGTCCAAGGGATACAGTAAACCTGCAATGGTGCATCGGAATGTAATACTACTGTCCCAGGAAAGGTTCAAAGTACAAACTATTACAAGAGTTACTCCTCTTGTCAATAAGCTGACATTTTGCATTTTGTATTCAACATCGATGCAATTTCTGTGTTTCATCGACAATGTGAAGGTCCAAGGCATACAGTAAACCTTCAATGGTTCATCGGAATCTAATACTGCTGTCCAGGAAAGACTCAAAGCACATACTAATAGGAGAGCTACTCCTCTTGTAAATAAATCGACATTTTGCCTTTTGTATTCAATATCGATACAATATCTGTGTCTCATCGTCATTGTGAAGGTCCAAGGGATACTGTAAACCTGCAGTGGTGCATCGGAATCTAATACTGCAGTCCCAGGAAAGGCTCAAAGTACAAACTATTAGAAGAGTTACTTCTCTTGTAAAGAAGTCGACATTTTGCCTTTTGTATTCAATATCGACGCAATTTCTGTGTTTCATCGTCAATGTGACGGTCAAAGGGATACAGTGAACCGGCAATGGTGCACCGGAATCTAATACTGCTGTCCCAGGAAAGGCTCAAAGCAGAAACTATTAGAAGAGTTACTCCTCTTGTAAATAAGTCGACATTTTGCCATTTGTATTCAATATCGAAGCAATTACTGTGTTTCATCTTTAATTTGAAGGTCCGAGCATTACAGTAAACCTGCAGCGGCGCATCGGAATCCAATACTGCTGTCCCAGGAAAGGCTCAAAGCAAAAACTATTAGTAGAGTTACTCCTCTTGTAAATAAGTCGACATTTTGCCTTTTGTATTCAATATCGATGCAATTTCTGTGTTTCATCGTCAATGTGAAGATCCAAGGGATACAGTAAACCACCAATGGTTCATCGGAATCTAATACTGCTGTCCCAGGAAAGGCTCAAAGGACATACTATTAGAAGAGTTACTCCTCTTGTAAATAAATCGACATTTAGCATTTTGTATTCAATTTCGATGTAATTTCTGTGTTTCATTGTCATTGTGAAGGTCTGAGGGATACAGTAAACCTGCAGTGGTACATCAGAATCTAATACTGCAGTCCCAGGAAAAGCTCAAAGTACAAACTATTAGAAGAGTTACTCCTCTTGTAAATAAGTCGACATTTTGCCTTTTGTATTCAATATCGATGCCATTTCTGTGTTTCATCGTCAATTTGAAGGTCCAAGGAATACAGTTAACCTGCAATGGTGCATCGGAATCTACTACTGCTGTCCCAGGAAAGGCTTAAAGCACAAATTATTAGAAGAGCTACTCCTCTTGTAAATAAGTCGACATTTTGCATTTTGTATTCAATATCGATGCAATTTCTGTGTTTCATCGTCAATGTGAAGGTCCAAGTGATACAGTAACCCTGCAATAGTTCATCGGAATCTAATATTGCTGTCCCAGGAAAGGCTCCTAGTACAAACTATTAGATGCGTTACTCCTCTTGTAAACATATAGACTTTTTGCCTTTTGTATTCAATATCGATGCAATTTCTGTGTTTCATCGTTAACTTGAAGGTCCATGGGATACAGCAAACATGCAGTGGTTTATCGGAATCTAATACTGCTCTCCCAAGAATGGCTCAAAGCACATACTATTGGAAGAGTTACTCCTCTTGTAAATAATTCGACATTTTGTCTTTTGTATCAATATCGATGAAATTTCTGTGTTTCATTGTTAATTTGAAGGTATAAGGGATACAGTAAAAATGCAGTGGTGCATCAGAATCTAATACTGCTGTCCCAGGAAAGGCTCAAAGCATCAACTATTTGAAGAGTTAGTCCTCTTGTAAATAAGTCAACATTTTGCCTTTTGTGTTCAATATCGATGCAATTTCTGTGATTCATCGTCAATGTGAAGGTCCGAGGGATACAGTAAACCTTCAATGGTGCATCGGAATCTAATACTGCTGTCCCAGGAAAGGCTCAAAGAACAAACTAATAGAAGAGTTAGTATTCTTGTATATAAGTCGGAATTGTGCCTTTTGCATTCAATATCGTTGCAGTTTCTGTGTTTCTTCGTCAATGTGAAGTTCCCAGGGATACGGTAAGCCTGCAGTGGTGCATCGGAATCTAATACTGCTGTCCCAGGGGAGGCCCAAACCACAACTCTCAGAAGGGTTACTCCACTTGTATATAAGTCGATATTGTGCCTTTTCTATACACTCCCGAAGCAATTTCTGTGTTTCATCGTTAATTTGAAGGTCCAAGGGATACAGTAAACATGCAATGGTGCATCGGAATCTAATACTGCTATCACAGGAAAGCCTCAAAGCACAAACTATTAGAGGAGTTACTAATCTTGTAAATGTGTCGACATTTTGCCTTTGGTATTCAATATTGATGCAATTTCTGTGTTTCATCGTCAATGTGAAGGCCCAAGGGATACGTAAACCTGCAGTGGTGCATCGGATTCTATTACTGCTGTCCCAGGAAAGGCTCAAAACACAAACTATTAGGAGAGTTGATCCTCTTGTAAATAAGTCGACATTTTGCCTTTTGTATTCAATATCGATGCAATTTCTGTGTTTCATTGTCCATGTGAAGGTCCAATGGATACGTAAACCTGCAGTGGTGCGTCGGATTCTAATACTGCTGTCCCAGGAATGACCAAAGCACAAACTATTTGAAGAGTTACTCCTCTTGTAAATAAGCCGACAATTTGCCTTTTGAATTCAATATCGATGTAATATCTGTGTTTCATCGTCAATGTGAAGGTCCAAGGGATACAGTAAACCTGCAATGGTGTATCTTAATCTAATACTGCTGTCCCAGGAAAGCCTCAAAGTACAAACTATTAGAAGAGTTACTCCACTTGTAAATAGTCTACATTTTGCCTTTTGTATTCAATATCGATGCAATTTCTGTGTTTCATTGTCAATGTGAAGGTCCAACGCATACAGTAAAGCTGCAGTGGTGCATCGGAATCTAATACTGCTATCCCAGGAAAGGCTCAAAGTACAAACTATTAGAAGATCTACCCGTCGTGTAAATAAGTCGACATTTTGCCTTTTGTATTCAATATCGATGCAATTTCTGTGTTTCAACGTCAATGTGAAAGTCCAAGGGATACAGTAAACTTGCAATGGTGCTTCGGAATCTAGTACTGCTGCCCAGGAAAAGCTCAAAGTACAAACTATTAGAAGAGTTACTCCTTTAGTAAATAAGTCGACATTTTGGCTTTTGTATTCAATATCGACGCAATGTCTGTGTATCATCGTCAATGTGAAGGTCCAAGGGATACAGTAAACCTGCAATGGTGCATCGTAATGTAATACTGCTGTCCCAGGAAAGGAACAAAGTACAAACTATTAGAAGAGTTACTCCTCTTGTATATAAATCGACATTTTGCCTTTTGTATTCAATATCGATGCAATTTCTGTGTTTCATCGTCAATGTGAAGGTCTAAGAGATACAGTTAACCTGCAATGGTGCATCGGAATCTAATACAGCTGTCCCAGGAAAGGCTCAAAGAACAACCTATTAGAAGAGTTACTCTTCTTGTAAATGAGTCGACATTTTTCCTTTTGTAATTAATATCGATGCAATTTCTGTGTTTCATCGTCAAAGTGAAGGTCCACGGGATACAGTAAACCTGCTGTAGTGCATCGGAATCTAATACTGCTGTCTCAAGAAAGGCTAAAAGTGCAAACTATTAGAAGAGTTACTCCTTTTGTAAATAAGTCGACATTTTGCCTGTTGTATTCAATATGGATGCAATTTCTGTGTTTCATCGTCAATATTAAGCTCCAAGGGATACAGTAAACCTGCATTGGTGCATCCGAATCTAATACTTATGTCCCAGGAAAGACTGAAAGAACAAACTATTAGAAGATTTACTCCTCTTGTAAATAAGTCGTCATTTTGCCTTTTGTATTCAATATCGGATCAATTTCTGTATATCGTTGTCTATGTGAAGGTCCAAGGGATACAGTAAACCTGCAGTGGTGCATCGGAATCTAATACTGCAGTCCCAGGAAAGGCTCAAAGTACAAACTATTAGAAGAGTTACTCCTCTTGTAAAGAAGTCGACATTTTGCCTTTTGTATTCAATATCGATGCAATTTCTGTGTTTCATCGTCAATGTGAAGATCCAAGGAATACAGTTAACCTGCAATGGTGCATCGGAATCTACTACTGCTGTCCCAGGAAAGGCTTAAAGCACAAATTATTAGAAGAGTTACTCCTCTTGTAAATAAGTCGACATTTTGCATTTTGTATTCAATATCGATGCAATTTCTGTGTTACATCGCAATGTGAAGGTCCAAGTGATACAGTAGCCCTGTTATAGTTCATCGGAATCTAATACTGCTGTCCCAGGAAAGGCTCAAAGGACATACTATTAGAAGAGTTACTCCTCTTGTAAATAAATCGACATTTAGCATTTTGTATTCAATTTCGATGCAATTTCTGTGTTTCACCGTCATTGTGAAGGTCCGAGGGATACTGTAAACCTGCAGTGGTACATCAGAATCTAATACTGTAGTCCCAGGAAAAGCTCAAAGTACAAACTGTTAGAAGAGTTACTCCTCTTGTAAATAAGTCGACATTTTGCCTTTTGTATTCAATATCGATGCAATTTCTGTGTTTCATCGTCAATTTGAAGGTCCGAGGAATACAGTTAACCTGCAATGGTGCATCGGAATCTACTACTGCTGTCCCAGGAAAGGCTTAAAGCACAAATTATTAGAAGAGTTACTCCTGTTGTAAATAAGTCGACATTTTGCATTTTGTATTCAAAATCGATGCAATTTCTGTGTTACATCGCAATGTGAAGGTCCAAGTGATACAGTAACCCTGCAATAGTTCATCGGAATCTAATACTGCTGTCCCAGGAAAGGCTCCTAGTACAAACTATTAGATGCGTTACTCCTCTTGTAAACATAATGACTTTTTGCCTTTTGTATTCAATATCGATGCAATTTCTGTGTTTCATCGTTAACTTGAAGGTCCATGGGATACAGCAAACATGCAGTGGTTTATCGGAATCTAATACTGCTCTCCCAAGAATGGCTCAAAGCACATACTACTGAAAGAGTTACTCCTCTTGTAAATAATTCGACATTTTGTCTTTTGAATCTATATCGATTCAATTTCAGTCTTTCTTCGTCAATGTGAAGTTCCAAGGGATACAGTAAACCTGTAGTGGTGCATTGGAATCTAATACTGCTGTCCCAAAAAAAGGATCAAAGTACAAACTATTACAAGAGTTACTCCTCTTGTAAATAAGTCGACATTTTGTCTTTTGTATCAATACCGATGCAGTATCTCTGATTCATCGTCAATGTGAAGGTCCAAGGGATACAGTAAATCTGCAATGGTGCATCGGAATCTAATACTGCTGTCCCAGGAACGGCTCAAAGCACAACCTATTAGAAGAGTTACTCCTCTTATAAATAAGTCGAAATCTTGCCTTTTGTATTCAATATCGATGCAATTTCTGTGTTAAACGTCAATGAGAAGGTCCGCGGGATACAGTAAACCTGCAGTGGTGCATCGGATTCTAAAACTGCGGTCAAGGGAAAGGCTCAAAGTACAAATTATTAGAAGAGTTTCTCCCCTTGTAAATAAGTCTACACTTTGCCTTTTGTAATCATTATCGATGCAATATCTGTGTTTCATCGTCAATGTGAAGGTCCAAGGGATACAGTAAACCTGCAATGGTGCATCGGAATGTAATACTACTGTCCCAGGAAAGGTTCAAAGTACAAACTATTACAAGAGTTACTCCTCTTGTCAATAAGCTGACATTTTGCATTTTGTATTCAACATCGATGCAATTTCTGTGTTTCATCGACAATGTGAAGGTCCAAGGCATACAGTAAACCTTCAATGGTTCATCGGAATCTAATACTGCTGTCCAGGAAAGACTCAAAGCACATACTAATAGGAGAGCTACTCCTCTTGTAAATAAATCGACATTTTGCCTTTTGTATTCAATATCGATACAATTTCTGTGTCTCATCGTCATTGTGAAGGTCCAAGGGATACTGTAAACCTGCAGTGGTGCATCGGAATCTAATACTGCAGTCCCAGGAAAGGCTCAAAGTACAAACTATTAGAAGAGTTACTTCTCTTGTAAAGAAGTCGACATTTTGCCTTTTGTATTCAATATCGACGCAATTTCTGTGTTTCATCGTCAATGTGACGGTCAAAGGGATACAGTGAACCGGCAATGGTGCACCGGAATCTAATACTGCTGTCCCAGGAAAGGCTCAAAGCAGAAACTATTAGAAGAGTTACTCCTCTTGTAAATAAGTCGACATTTTGCCATTTGTATTCAATATCGAAGCAATTACTGTGTTTCATCTTTAATTTGAAGGTCCGAGCATTACAGTAAACCTGCAGCGGCGCATCGGAATCCAATACTGCTGTCCCAGGAAAGGCTCAAAGCAAAAACTATTAGTAGAGTTACTCCTCTTGTAAATAAGTCGACATTTTGCCTTTTGTATTCAATATCGATGCAATTTCTGTGTTTCATCGTCAATGTGAAGATCCAAGGGATACAGTAAACCACCAATGGTTCATCGGAATCTAATACTGCTGTCCCAGGAAAGGCTCAAAGGACATACTATTAGAAGAGTTACTCCTCTTGTAAATAAATCGACATTTAGCATTTTGTATTCAATTTCGATGTAATTTCTGTGTTTCATTGTCATTGTGAAGGTCTGAGGGATACAGTAAACCTGCAGTGGTACATCAGAATCTAATACTGCAGTCCCAGGAAAAGCTCAAAGTACAAACTATTAGAAGAGTTACTCCTCTTGTAAATAAGTCGACATTTTGCCTTTTGTATTCAATATCGATGCCATTTCTGTGTTTCATCGTCAATTTGAAGGTCCAAGGAATACAGTTAACCTGCAATGGTGCATCGGAATCTACTACTGCTGTCCCAGGAAAGGCTTAAAGCACAAATTATTAGAAGAGCTACTCCTCTTGTAAATAAGTCGACATTTTGCATTTTGTATTCAATATCGATGCAATTTCTGTGTTTCATCGTCAATGTGAAGGTCCAAGTGATACAGTAACCCTGCAATAGTTCATCGGAATCTAATATTGCTGTCCCAGGAAAGGCTCCTAGTACAAACTATTAGATGCGTTACTCCTCTTGTAAACATATAGACTTTTTGCCTTTTGTATTCAATATCGATGCAATTTCTGTGTTTCATCGTTAACTTGAAGGTCCATGGGATACAGCAAACATGCAGTGGTTTATCGGAATCTAATACTGCTCTCCCAAGAATGGCTCAAAGCACATACTATTGGAAGAGTTACTCCTCTTGTAAATAATTCGACATTTTGTCTTTTGTATCAATATCGATGAAATTTCTGTGTTTCATTGTTAATTTGAAGGTATAAGGGATACAGTAAAAATGCAGTGGTGCATCAGAATCTAATACTGCTGTCCCAGGAAAGGCTCAAAGCATCAACTATTTGAAGAGTTAGTCCTCTTGTAAATAAGTCGACATTTTGCCTTTTGTGTTCAATATCGATGCAATTTCTGTGATTCATCGTCAATGTGAAGGTCCGAGGGATACAGTAAACCTTCAATGGTGCATCGGAATCTAATACTGCTGTCCCAGGAAAGGCTCAAAGAACAAACTAATAGAAGAGTTAGTATTCTTGTATATAAGTCGGAATTGTGCCTTTTGCATTCAATATCGTTGCAGTTTCTGTGTTTCTTCGTCAATGTGAAGTTCCCAGGGATACGGTAAGCCTGCAGTGGTGCATCGGAATCTAATACTGCTGTCCCAGGGGAGGCCCAAACCACAACTCTCAGAAGGGTTACTCCACTTGTATATAAGTCGATATTGTGCCTTTTCTATACACTCCCGAAGCAATTTCTGTGTTTCATCGTTAATTTGAAGGTCCAAGGGATACAGTAAACATGCAATGGTGCATCGGAATCTAATACTGCTATCACAGGAAAGCCTCAAAGCACAAACTATTAGAGGAGTTACTAATCTTGTAAATGTGTCGACATTTTGCCTTTGGTATTCAATATTGATGCAATTTCTGTGTTTCATCGTCAATGTGAAGGCCCAAGGGATACGTAAACCTGCAGTGGTGCATCGGATTCTATTACTGCTGTCCCAGGAAAGGCTCAAAACACAAACTATTAGGAGAGTTGATCCTCTTGTAAATAAGTCGACATTTTGCCTTTTGTATTCAATATCGATGCAATTTCTGTGTTTCATTGTCCATGTGAAGGTCCAATGGATACGTAAACCTGCAGTGGTGCGTCGGATTCTAATACTGCTGTCCCAGGAATGACCAAAGCACAAACTATTTGAAGAGTTACTCCTCTTGTAAATAAGCCGACAATTTGCCTTTTGAATTCAATATCGATGTAATATCTGTGTTTCATCGTCAATGTGAAGGTCCAAGGGATACAGTAAACCTGCAATGGTGTATCTTAATCTAATACTGCTGTCCCAGGAAAGCCTCAAAGTACAAACTATTAGAAGAGTTACTCCACTTGTAAATAGTCTACATTTTGCCTTTTGTATTCAATATCGATGCAATTTCTGTGTTTCATTGTCAATGTGAAGGTCCAACGCATACAGTAAAGCTGCAGTGGTGCATCGGAATCTAATACTGCTATCCCAGGAAAGGCTCAAAGTACAAACTATTAGAAGATCTACCCGTCGTGTAAATAAGTCGACATTTTGCCTTTTGTATTCAATATCGATGCAATTTCTGTGTTTCAACGTCAATGTGAAAGTCCAAGGGATACAGTAAACTTGCAATGGTGCTTCGGAATCTAGTACTGCTGCCCAGGAAAAGCTCAAAGTACAAACTATTAGAAGAGTTACTCCTTTAGTAAATAAGTCGACATTTTGGCTTTTGTATTCAATATCGACGCAATGTCTGTGTATCATCGTCAATGTGAAGGTCCAAGGGATACAGTAAACCTGCAATGGTGCATCGTAATGTAATACTGCTGTCCCAGGAAAGGAACAAAGTACAAACTATTAGAAGAGATACTCCTCTTGTATATAAATCGACATTTTGCCTTTTGTATTCAATATCGATGCAATTTCTGTGTTTCATCGTCAATGTGAAGGTCTAAGAGATACAGTTAACCTGCAATGGTGCATCGGAATCTAATACAGCTGTCCCAGGAAAGGCTCAAAGAACAACCTATTAGAAGAGTTACTCTTCTTGTAAATGAGTCGACATTTTTCCTTTTGTAATTAATATCGATGCAATTTCTGTGTTTCATCGTCAAAGTGAAGGTCCACGGGATACAGTAAACCTGCTGTAGTGCATCGGAATCTAATACTGCTGTCTCAAGAAAGGCTAAAAGTGCAAACTATTAGAAGAGTTACTCCTTTTGTAAATAAGTCGACATTTTGCCTGTTGTATTCAATATGGATGCAATTTCTGTGTTTCATCGTCAATATTAAGCTCCAAGGGATACAGTAAACCTGCATTGGTGCATCCGAATCTAATACTTATGTCCCAGGAAAGACTGAAAGAACAAACTATTAGAAGATTTACTCCTCTTGTAAATAAGTCGTCATTTTGCCTTTTGTATTCAATATCGGATCAATTTCTGTATATCGTTGTCTATGTGAAGGTCCAAGGGATACAGTAAACCTGCAATGATGCATCGGAATCTAATACTGCCGTCCCAGGAAAGGCTCAAAGCACAAACAATTAGAAGAGTTACTCCTCATGTAAATAAGTTGATATTTTGCCTTTTGTATTCAATATCGTTGCAATTTCTGAGTTTCTTCGTCAATGTGAAGTTTCAAGGGGTACACTGAACCTGCATTGGTGCATCGGAATCTAATACTGCTGTCCCTGTAAAGGCTCAAAGCACGAAGTTTTGGAAGAGTTACTCCTCTTGTAAATAAGTCGACATTTTGCCATCTGTATTCAATATCGATGCAATTTCTGTGTTTCATCGTCAATGTGATGGTCCAAGGGATACGGTAAACCTGCATTGGTGCATCGGAATTTAGTACTGCTGTCCCAGGAAAGGCTCAAAGCACAAACAAATAGAAGAGTTACTCTTCATGTATATAATTAGGCATTGCGACTTTTGTGTTTAATATCGATGCAATTTTTGAGTTTCATCGTCAATGTGAAGGTCCACGGGATACAGTAAACCTGCAGTGGTGCATCCGAATCTAATACTGCTGTCCCAGGAAAGGCTCAAACTACAAACATTTAGAAGAGTTATCCTCATGTAAATAAGTCTACATTTTGCCTCTTGTATTCAATATCGATGCAATTTCTGTGTTTCATCGTCAATGTGAAGGTCCAAGGGATATGGTAAACCTGCGTTGGTGCATCGGAATCTAATACTGCTGTCCGAGGAAAGGTTCAAAGCTCAAACTATTAGAAGTGTTACTGCTCTTGTAAATAAGTCGACATTTTGCTTTTGTATTCAATATCGATGCAATATCTGTGTATCACCATCAATGTGAAGGTCCAAGGGATACAGTAAACCTGCAGTGGTGCTTCGGAATCTAATACTGCTGTCCCAGTAAGGTCTCAAAGCACAAACTATTGGAAGAGTTACTCCTCTTGAAAATAGCTGACATTTTGCCTTTTGTATTCAATATCGATGCAATTCCTGTGTTTCATCGTCAATGTGAAGTCCAAGGTATACGGTAAACCTGCAGTGGTGCATTGGAATCTAATACTGCTGTCCCAGGAGAGGCTCAAACTACAACTCTCAGATGCGTTACTCCACTTGTATATAAGTCGGCATTGTGCCTTTTGTATATACTCCCGGTGCAATTTCTGTAATTCATCGTTAATTTGAAGGTCCAAGCGATACAGTAAACATGCAACTGAGCATCGGAATCTAATACTGCTCTCCCAGGAAAGGCTCAAAGCACAAACTATTAGAGGAATTTCTCTTCATGTATATAATTCGGCATTGAGACTTTTGTATTCAATATCGATGCAATTTTAGAGTCTCATCGTCAATGTTAAGGTCCAAGGGATACAGTAAACCTGCTGTAGTGCATCCGAATATAATACTGCTGTCCCAGGAAAGGCTCAAAACACATACTATTAGAAGAGTTATTCCTCTGTAATTAAGTAGACATTTTGCCTTTTGTATTCACTATCGATTCAATTTCTGTGTTTCATTGTCAATGCGAAGGTCCAAGGGATACAGTCAGCCTGTAGTGGTGCATCGGAATCTAATACTGCTATCCCAGGAAAGGCTCAAAGCACAAACTATTAGAAGAGTTTCTCATCTTGTAAATAAGTCGACATTTTGCCTTTTGTATTCAATATCGGATAAATTTCTGTGTTTCATCGTCAATGTGAAGGTCCAAGGGATACAGTAAACCTGCAATGGTGCATCGGAATCTAATACTGCTTTCCCAGGAAAGGCTCAAAGCACAACATATTACAAGAGTTACTCCTCTTGTAAATAAGTCGACATTTTGTATTTTGTATCAATATCGATGCAATTTCTCTGTTTTATCGTCAATGTGAAGGTCCGAGGGACACAGTAAATTTGCAATGGTGCATCGAAATCTAATACTGCTGTCCCAGGAAAGGCTCAAAGCACAAACTATTAGAAGAGTTACTCCTCTTGTAAATAACTTGACATTTTGCTCTTGTATTCTATATCGATGCAATTTCTGTGTTTCATTATTAATTTGAAGGTATAAGGGATACAGTAAACCTGCAGTGGTGCATCGGAATCTAATACTGCTGTCCCAGGAAAGGCTCAAAGCACAAACCATTAGAAGAGTTACTCCTCTTGTAAATAAGTCGACATTTTGCGCTTTGTAATCAATATCGATGCAATTTCTGTGTTTCATTGTCAATGTGAAGGTCCACGGGTTACAGTAAACCTGCGAAGCTGCATCGGAATCTAATACGGCTCTCCCAGGAAAGGATCAAAGCACAAACTATTAGAAGAGTTACTAATCTTGTAAATGAGTCGACATTTTGCCTTTGGTATTCAATATCGATGCAATTTCTGTTTTTCATCGTCAATGTGAAGGTCCAAGGGGTACGGTACAACTGCAGTGGTGCATCGGAATCTAATACCGCTGTCCCAGGAAAGGCTCAAAGCACAAACTATTAGAAGAGTTACTCCTCTTGTAAATAAGTCGACATTTTGCCTTTTGTATTCAATATCGATGCAATTTCTGTGTTTCATTGTCAATGTGAAGGTAAAAGTGATACGTAAACCTGCAGTGGTGCATCGGATTCTAATACTGCTGTCCTAGGAATGGCTCAAAGCACAAACTATTAGAAGAGTTAGTCCTCTTGTAAATAAGTCGGAATTGAGCCTTTTGCATTCAATATCGTTGCAATTTCTGTGTTTCTTCGTCAATGTGAAGGTCCCAGGGATACGGTAAGCCTGCAGTGGTGCATCGGAATCTAATACTGCTGTCCCAGGGGAGGCCCAAACCACAACTCTCAGAAGGGTTACTCCACTTGTATATAAGTTGGCATTGTGCCTTTTCTATACACTCCCGAAGCAACTTCTGTGTTTCATCGTTAATTTGAAGGTCCAAGGGATACAGTAAACATGCAATGGTGCATCGGAATCTAATACTGCTATCACAGGAAAGCCTCAAAGTACAAACTATTAGAGGAGTTACTAATCTTGTAAATGTGTCGACATTTTGCCTTTGGTATTCAATATCGATGCAATTTCTGTGTTTCATTGTCAATGTGAAGGTCCAACGCATACAGTAAACCTGCAGTGGTACATCGGAATCTAATACGGCTATCCCAGGAAAGGCTCAATGTACAAACTATTAGAAGATCTACCCGTCGTGTAAATAAGTCGACATTTTGCCTTTTGTATTCAATATCGATGGAATTTCTGTGTTTCAACGTCAATGTGAAAGTCCATGGGATACAGTAAACTTGCAATGGTGCTTCTGAATCTAATTCTGCTGTCCCAGGAAAGGCTCAAAGTACAAACTATTAGAAGAGTTACTCCTTTTGTAAATAAGTCGACATTTTGCCTTTTGTATTCAATATGGATGCAATTTCTGTGTTTCATCGTCAATATCAAGCTCCAAGGGATACAGTAAACCTGCATTGGTGCATCCGAATCTAATACTAATGTCCCAGGAAAGACTGAAAGAACAAACTATTAGAAGAGTTATTCCTCTTGTAAATAAGTCGTCATTTTGCCTTTTGTATTCAATATCGGATCAATTTCTGTATATCGTTGGCTATGTGAAGGTCCAAGGGATACAGTAAACCTGCAATGATGCATCGGAATCTAATACTGCTGTTCCTGTAAAGGCTCAAAGCACGAACTTTTGGAAGAGTTACTCCTCTTGTAAATAAGTCGACATTTTGCCATCTGTATTCAATATCGATGCAATTTCTGTGTTTCATCGTCAATGTGATGGTCCAAGGGATACAGTAAACCTGCATTGGTGCATCGGAATTTAGTACTGCTGTCCCAGGATAGGCTTAAAGAATATCCTATTAGAAGAGTTACTCCTCTTGTAAATAAGTCGACATTTTGCCATTTGTGTTCAATATCGATTCAATTTCTGTGTTTCATCGTCAACGTGAAGGTCCACGGGATACAGTAAACCTGCAGTAGTGCATCGGAATCTAATACTGCTGTCCCAGGAAAGGCTCAAAGTACAAACTATTAGAAGAGTTACTCCTTTTGTAAAAAGGTCGACATTTTGCCTTTTGTATTCAATATCGATGCAATTTGTGTGTTTCATCGTCAATGTTTAGCTCCAAGGGATACAGTAAACCTCCATTGGTGCATCCGAATCTAATACTGCTGTCCCGGGAAAGGCTCAAACTACAAACATTTAGAAGAGTTATCCTCATGTAAATAAGTCTACATTTTGCCTCTTGTATTCAATTTCGATGCAATTTCTGTGTTTCATCGTCAATGTAAAGGTCCAAGGGATACGGTAAACCTGCGTTGGTGAATCGGAATCTAATACTGCTGTCCGAGGAAAGGCTCAAAGCTCAAACTATTAGAAGTGTTACTGCTCTTGTAAATAAGTCGACATTTTGATTTTGTATTCAATATCGATGCAATATCTGTGTATCATCATCAATGTGAAGGTCCAAGGGATACAGTAAACCTGCAGTAGTGCATCGGAATCTAATACTGATGTCCCAGGAAAGGCTCAAATCACAAACTATTAGAAGAGTTACTCCTCTTGTAAATAAGTCGACATTTTGCCTTTTGTATTCAATACCGATGCAATTTCTGTGTTTCATCGTAAATGTGAAGGTGCAAGGAATACAGTAAATCTGCAGTGGTGCATCGGAATCTAATGCTGCTGTCCCAGGAATTGCTCAAAGTAAAAACTATTAGGAGAGTTACTCCTCTTGTAAATAAGTCGACATTTTGCCGTTTGTATTCAATATCGGATCTATTTCTGTGTTTCATCGTCAATGTGAAGGTCCAAGGGATACGGTAAACCTGCTGTGGTGCATCAGAATTTAAACTGCTGTCCCAGGAGAGGTTCAAAACACAACACTCAGAAGGGTTACTCCACTTGTATATAAGACGGCATTGTGCCTTTTGTATACACTCCCTATGCAATATCCGTGTTTCATCGTTAATTTGAAGGTCCAAGGGATACAGTAAACATGCAGTGGTGCATCGGAATCTAATACTGGTCTCCCAGGAAAGGCTCAAAGCAAAAACTATTAGAAGAGTTACACATCTGGTGAATAAGTCGACATTTTGCCTTTTGTATTCAATATCGGATCAATTTTTATGTTTCATCGTCAATGTGAAGGGCCAAGGGATACATTAAACCTGCAATGGTGCATCGGAATCTAGTACTGCCGTCCCAGGAGGGGCTCAAAGCACAAACTATTAGAGGAGTTACTCCTCTTGTAAATAAGTTGATATTTTGCATTTTGTATTCAATATCGATGCAATTTCTGTGTTTCATCGTCAATGTGAAGGTCCAAGGGATACGGTAAACCTGCAGTGGTGCATTGGAATCTAATGCTGCTGTCCCAGGACAGTCTCAAACTACAACTCTCAGAAGCGTTACTCCACTTGTATATAAGTCGGCATTGTGCCTTTTGTATACACTCCCGATGCAATTTCTGCAATTCATCGTTAATTTGAAGGTCCAGGGGATACAGTAACCATGCAATGGTGCATCGGAATCTAATACTGCTCTCCCAGGAAAAGCTCAAAGCAAAAACTATTAGAAGAGTTACACATCTTGTAAATAAGTCGACATTTTAGCTTTTGTATTCAATATCGACGCAATTTCTGTGTTTCATCGTCAATGTGAAGGTTTAATCGATACAGTAAACCTGCAGTGGTGCATCGGAATCTAGTACTACTGTCCCAAGAGGGGCTCAAACCGCAACTCTCAAAAGGGATTCTCCTCTTGTATATAAGTCGGCATTGTGACTTTTCTATACACTCCCGATGCAATTTCTGTGTTTCATCTTCAATGTGAAGTTCCAAGGGATAAAGTAAACCTGCAGTGGTGCATCGGACCTAATACTGCTGTCCCAGTAAAGGCTCACAGCACGAACTATTGGAAGAGTTACTGCACTTGTAAATAAGTAGACATTTTGCCTTTTGTATTCAATATCGATGCAATTTCTGTGTTTCATCGTCAATGTGATGGTCCAAGGGATACAGTAAACCTGCATTGTTGAATCGGAATCTAATACTGCTGTCGCAGGGAAGGCTCAAAGCTCAAACTATTAGCAGAGTTACTGCTCTTGTAAATAATTCGACATTTTGCTTTTGTATTTAATATCGATGCAATTTCTGTGTTTCATCGTCAATGTGAAGGTCCAAGGGATACAGTAAGCCTGCAGTGGTGCATTGGAATCTAATGCTGCTGTCCCAGGAGAGGCTCAAACTACAACTCTCAGAAGCGTTACTCCACTTGTATATAAGTCGGTATTGTGCCTTTTGTATACACTCCCGATGCAATTTCTGTAATTCATCGGTAATTTCAAGGTCCAAGGGATACAGTAAACATGCAATGGTGCATGGGAATCGAATTATGCTATCCCAGGAAATGCTCAAAGCACAAACTATTAGAAGAGTTACTCCTCTCGTAAATAAGTCGACATTTTGCCTTTTGGATTCAATACCGATGCAATTTCTGTGTTTCACCGCCAATGTGAAGGTCCAAGGGATACAGTAAATCTGCAGTGGTGCATCGGAATCTAATGCTGCTGTCCCAGTAAGCGCTCAAAGTGAAAACTATTGGAAGAGTTACTCCTCTTGTAAATAAGTCGACATTTTGCCATTTGTATTCAGTATCGGATCAATTTCTGTGTTTCATCGTCAATGTGAAGGTCCAAGGGGGTACGGTTAATCTGCAGTGGAGCATCAGAATGTAATACTGCTGTCCCAGGAGAGGCTCAAACCACAACACTCAGAAGGGTTACTCCACTTGTATATAAGACGGCATTGTGCCTTTTGTATACACTCCCTCTGCAATATCCGTGTTTCATCGTTAATTTGAAGGTCCAAGGGATACAGTAAGCCTGCATTGGTGCATCGGAATCTAATACTGCTGTCCGAGGATAGGCTCAAGGCTCTAACTATTAGAAGAGTTACTGCTCTTGTAAATAAGCCGACATTTTGCTTTTGTATTCAATATCGAAGCAATTTCTGTGTATCATCGTCAATATGAAGGTCCAAGGGATACAGTAAACCTGCAGTGGTGCATCGGAATCAAATACTGCTGACCCAGTAAAGGCTCAAAGCACATACTATTAAAAGAGTATCACCTCTTGTAAATAAGCCGACATTTTGCCTTTTGTATTCATTATCGATGCAATTTCTCTGTTTCATCGTCAATGTGAAGGTCGAAGGGATACAGTAAATCTGCAGTGTTGCATCGGAATCTAATGCTGCTGTCCCAGGAATGGCTTGAAGTAGAAACTATTATGAGATTTACTCCTCTTGTAAATAAGTCGACATTTTGCCATTTGTATTCAATACCGGATCAATTTCTGTGTTTCATCGTCAATGTGAAGGTCCAAATGATACGGTAAACCTGCAGTGGTGCATCAGAATCGAAAACTGCTGTCCCAGGAGAGGCTCAAACCACAACACTCAGAAGGGTTACTCCACTTGTATATAAGACTGCATTGTGGCTTTTATATACACCCCCAATGCAATATCCGTGTTTCATCGTTAATTTGAAGGTCCAAGGGATACAGTAAACATGCAGTGGTGCATCGGAATCTAATACTGCTCTCCCAGGAAATCCTCAAACCAGAAACTATTAGAAGAGATACTCTTTATGTATATAAGTCGGCATTGCGCCGTTTCTATTCAATATCGATGCCACTTCTGTGTATCAACGTCAATGTGAAGGTCCAAGGGATACAGTAAACGTGCAGTGGTGCTTCGGAATCTAATACTGCTGTCCCAATAAGGTCTCAAAGCACAAACTATTGGAAGAGTTACTCCTCTTGAAAATAGCTGACATTTTGCCTTTTGTATTCAATATCGATGCAATTCCTGTGTTTCATCGTCAATGTGAAGTCCAAGGTATACGGTAAAATTGCAGTGGTGCATTGGAATCTAATACTGCTGTCCCAGGAGAGGCTCAAACTACAACTCTCAGATGCGTTACTCCACTTGTATATAAGTCGGCATTGTGCCTTTTGTATATACTCCCGGTGCAATTTCTGTAATTCATCGTTAATTTGAAGGTCCAAGCGATACAGTAAACATGCAACTGAGCATCGGAATCTAATACTGCTCTCCCAGGAAAGGCTCAAAGCACAAACTATTAGAGGAATTTCTCTTCATGTATATAATTCGGCATTGAGACTTTTGTATTCAATATCGATGCAGTTTTAGAGTCTCATCGTCAATGTTAAGGTCCAAGGGATACAGTAAACCTGCTGTAGTGCATCCGAATATAATACTGCTGTCCCAGGAAAGGCTCAAAACACATACTATTAGAAGAGTTATTCCTCTGTAATTAAGTAGACATTTTGCCTTTTGTATTCACTATCGATTCAGTTTCTGTGTTTCATTGTCAATGCGAAGGTCCAAGGGATACAGTCAGCCTGTAGTGGTGCATCGGAATCTAATACTGCTATCCCAGGAAAGGCTCAAAGCACAAACTATTAGAAGAGTTTCTCATCTTGTAAATAAGTCGACATTTTGCCTTTTGTATTCAATATCGGATAAATTTCTGTGTTTCATCGTCAATGTGAAGGTCCAAGGGATACAGTAAACCTGCAATGGTGCATCGGAATCTAATACTGCTTTCCCAGGAAAGGCTCAAAGCACAACATATTACAAGAGTTACTCCTCTTGTAAATAAGTCGACATTTTGTATTTTGTATCAATATCGATGCAATTTCTCTGTTTTATCGTCAATGTGAAGGTCCGAGGGACACAGTAAATTTGCAATGGTGCATCGAAATCTAATACTGCTGTCCCAGGAAAGGCTCAAAGCACAAACTATTAGAAGAGTTACTCCTCTTGTAAATAAGTCGACATTTTGCTCTTGTATTCTATATCGATGCAATTTCTGTGTTTCATTTTTAATTTGAAGGTATAAGGGATACAGTAAACCTGCAGTGGTGCATCGGAATCTAATACTGCTGTCCCAGGAAAGGCTCAAAGCACAAACCATTAGAAGAGTTACTCCTCTTGTAAATAAGTCGACATTTTGCGCTTTGTAATCAATATCGATGCAATTTCTGTGTTTCGTTGTCAATGTGAAGGTCCACGGGTTACAGTAAACCTGCGATGCTGCATCGGAATCTAATACGGCTCTCCCAGGAAAGGATCAAAGCACAAACTATTAGAAGAGTTACTAATCTTGTAAATGAGTCGACATTTTGCCTTTGGTATTCAATATCGATGCAATTTCTGTTTTTCATCGTCAATGTGAAGGTCCAAGGGGTACGGTACAACTGCAGTGGTGCATCGGAATCTAATACCGCTGTCCCAGGAAAGGCTCAAAGCACAAACTATTAGAAGAGTTACTCCTCTTGTAAATAAGTCGACATTTTGCCTTTTGTATTCAATATCGATGCAATTTCTGTGTTTCATTGTCAATGTGAAGGTAAAAGTGATACGTAAACCTGCAGTGGTGCATCGGATTCTAATACTGCTGTCCTAGGAATGGCTCAAAGCACAAACTATTAGAAGAGTTAGTCCTCTTGTAAATAAGTCGGTATTGAGCCTTTTGCATTCAATATCGTTGCAATTTCTGTGTTTCTTCGTCAATGTGAAGGTCCCAGGGATACGGTAAGCCTGCAGTGGTGCATCGGAATCTAATACTGCTGTCCCAGGGGAGGCCCAAACCACAACTCTCAGAAGGGTTACTCCACTTGTATATAAGTCGGCATTGTGCCTTTTCTATACACTCCCGAAGCAACTTCTGTGTTTCATCGTTAATTTGAAGGTCCAAGGGATACAGTAAACATGCAATGGTGCATCGGAATCTAATACTGCTATCACAGGAAAGCCTCAAAGTACAAACTATTAGAGGAGTTACTAATCTTGTAAATGTGTCGACATTTTGCCTTTGGTATTCAATATCGATGCAATTTATGTGTTTCATTGTCAATGTGAAGGTCCAACGCATACAGTAAACCTGCAGTGGTACATCGGAATCTAATACGGCTATCCCAGGAAAGGCTCAAAGTACAAACTATTAGAAGATCTACCCGTCGTGTAAATAAGTCGACATTTTGCCTTTTGTATTCAATATCGATGGAATTTCTGTGTTTCAACGTCAATGTGAAAGTCCATGGGATACAGTAAACTTGCAATGGTGCTTCTGAATCTAATTCTGCTGTCCCAGGAAAGGCTCAAAGTACAAACTATTAGAAGAGTTACTCCTTTTGTAAATAAGTCGACATTTTGCCTTTTGTATTCAATATGGATGCAATTTCTGTGTTTCATCGTCAATATCAAGCTCCAAGGGATACAGTAAACCTGCATTAGTGCATCCGAATCTAATACTAATGTCCCAGGAAAGACTGAAAGAACAAACTATTAGAAGAGTTATTCCTCTTGTAAATAAGTCGTCATTTTGCCTTTTGTATTCAATATCGGATCAATTTCTGTATATCGTTGGCTATGTGAAGGTCCAAGGGATACAGTAAACCTGCAATGATGCATCGGAATCTAATACTGCTGTTCCTGTAAAGGCTCAAAGCACGAACTTTTGGAAGAGTTACTCCTCTTGTAAATAAGTCGACATTTTGCCATCTGTATTCAATATCGATGCAATTTCTGTGTTTCATCGTCAATGTGATGGTCCAAGGGATACAGTAAACCTGCATTGGTGCATCGGAATTTAGTACTGCTGTCCCAGGATAGGCTTAAAGAATATCCTATTAGAAGAGTTACTCCTCTTGTAAATAAGTCGACATTTTGCCATTTGTGTTCAATATCGATTCAATTTCTGTGTTTCATCGTCAACGTGAAGGTCCACGGGATACAGTGAACCTGCAGTAGTGCATCGGAATCTAATACTGCTGTCCCAGGAAAGGCTCAAAGTACAAACTATTGGAAGAGTTACTCCTTTTGTAAAAAGGTCGACATTTTGCCTTTTGTATTCAATATCGATGCAATTTGTGTGTTTCATCGTCAATGTTTAGCTCCAAGGGATACAGTAAACCTCCATTGGTGCATCCGAATCTAATACTGCTGTCCCGGGAAAGGCTCAAACTACAAACATTTAGAAGAGTTATCCTCATGTAAATAAGTCTACATTTTGCCTCTTGTATTCAATATCGATGCAATTTCTGTGTTTCATCGTCAATGTAAAGGTCCAAGGGATACGGTAAACCTGCGTTGGTGAATCGGAATCTAATACTGCTGTCCGAGGAAAGGCTCAAAGCTCAAACTATTAGAAGTGTTACTGCTCTTGTAAATAAGTCGACATTTTGATTTTGTATTCAATATCGATGCAATATCTGTGTATCATCATCAATGTGAAGGTCCAAGGGATACAGTAAACCTGAGGTAGTGCATCGGAATCTAATACTGATGTCCCAGGAAAGGCTCAAATCACAAACTATTAGAAGAGTTACTCCTCTTGTAAATAAGTCGACATTTTGCCTTTTGTATTCAATACCGATGCAATTTCTGTGTTTCATCGTAAATGTGAAGGTGCAAGGAATACAGTAAATCTGCAGTGGTGCATCGGAATCTAATGCTGCTGTCCCAGGAATTGCTCAAAGTAAATACTATTAGAAGAGTTAATCCTGTTGTAAATAAGTTGACATTTTGCCATTTGTATTCAATATCGAATCAATTTCTGTGTTTCATCGTCAACGTGAAGGTCCAAGGGATACGGTAAACCTGCAGTGGTGCATCAGAATCTAATACTGCTGTCCCAGGAGAGGCTCAACCACAACACTCAGAAGGGTTACTCCACTTGTATATAAGACGGTATTGTGGCTTTTGTATACACTCCCTATGCAATATCCGTGTTTCATCGTTAATTTGAAGGTCCAAGGGATACAGTAAACATGTAGTGGTGCATCGGAATCTAATACTGCTCTCCCTGGAAAGGCTCTAAGCACAAACTATTAGAAGAGTTACTCTTTATGTATATAAGTCGGCATTGCACCTTTTGTATTCAATATCGATGCAACTTCTGTGTATGATCGTCAATGTGAAGTTCCAAGGGATACAGTAAAAATGCAGTGGTGCATCGGAATCTAATACTGCTGTCCCACGAAAGTCTCAAAGCTCAAACTATTAGCAGAGTTACTGCCCTTGTAAATAAGTCGACATTTTTCTTTTGTATTCAATATCGGATCAATTTTTGTGTTTCATCGTCAATGTGAAGGTCCAAGGGATACCGTAAACCTGCAATGGTGCATCGGAATCTAATACTGCAGTAACAGGAAAGGCTCAAAGCACAAACTATTAGAAGAGTTACTCCTCTTGTAAATAAGTTGATATTTTGCCTTTTGTATCAAATATCGATGCGATTTCTGTGTTTCATCGTCAATGTGAAGGACCCAGGGATTCAGTAAATCTGCAGTGGTGCATCGGAATCTAATGCTTCTGTCCCAGGAACGGCTCAAAGTAAAAACTATTAGGAGAGTTACTCCTCTTGTAAATAAGTCGACATTTTGCCGTTTGTATTCAATATCGGATCTATTTCTGTGTTTCATCGTCAATGTGAAGGTCCAAGGGATACGGTAAACCTGCTGTGGTGCATCAAAATTTAAACTGCTGTCCCAGGAGAGGTTCAAAACACAACACTCAGAAGGGTTACTCCACTTGTATATAAGACGGTATTGTGCCTTTTGTATACACTCCCTATGCAATATCCGTGTTTCATCGTTAATTTGAAGGTCCAAGGGATACAGTAAACATGCAGTGGTGCATCGGAATCTAATACTGGTCTCCCAGGAAAGGCTCAAAGCAAAAACTATTAGAAGAGTTACACATCTGGTGAATAAGTCGACATTTTGCCTTTTGTATTCAATATCGGATCAATTTTTATGTTTCATCGTCAATGTGAAGGGCCAAGGGATACATTAAACCTGCAATGGTGCATCGGAATCTAATACTGCCGTCCCAGGAGGGGCTCAAAGCACAAACTATTAGAGGAGTTACTCCTCTTGTAAATAAGTTGATATTTTGCATTTTGTATTCAATATCGATGCAATTTCTGTGTTTCATCGTCAATGTGAAGGTCCAAGGGATACGGTAAACCTGCAGTGGTGCATTGGAATCTAATGCTGCTGTCCCAGGACAGTCTCAAACTACAACTCTCAGAAGCGTTACTCCACTTGTATATAAGTCGGCATTGTGCCTTTTGTATACACTCCCGATGCAATTTCTGTAATTCATCGTTAATTTGAAGGTCCAAGGGATACAGTAACCATGCAATGGTGCATCGGAATCTAATACTGCTCTCCCAGGAAAAGCTCAAAGCAAAAACTATTAGAAGAGTTACACATCTTGTAAATAAGTCGACATTTTAGCTTTTGTATTCAATATCGACGCAATTTCTGTGTTTCATCGTCAATGTGAAGGTTTAATCGATACAGTAAACCTGCAGTGGTGCATCGGAATCTAGTACTACTGTCCCAAGAGGGGCTCAAACCGCAACTCTCAAAAGGGATGCTCCTCTTGTATATAAGTCGGCATTGTGACTTTTCTATACACTCCCGATGCAATTTCTGTGTTTCATCTTCAATGTGAAGTTCCAAGGGATAAAGTAAACCTGCAGTGGTGCATCGGACCTAATACTGCTGTCCCAGTAAAGGCTCACAGCACGAACTATTGGAAGAGTTACTGCACTTGTAAATAAGTAGACATTTTGCCTTTTGTATTCAATATCGATGCAATTTCTGTGTTTCATCGTCAATGTGATGGTCCAAGGGATACAGTAAACCTGCATTGTTGAATCGGAATCTAATACTGCTGTCGCAGGGAAGGCTCAAAGCTCAAACTATTAGCAGAGTTACTGCTCTTGTAAATAATTCGACATTTTGCTTTTGTATTTAATATCGATGCAATTTCTGTGTTTCATCGTCAATGTGAAGGTCCAAGGGATACAGTAAGCCTGCAGTGGTGCATTGGAATCTAATGCTGCTGTCCCAGGAGAGGCTCAAACTACAACTCTCAGAAGCGTTACTCCACTTGTATATAAGTCGGTATTGTGCCTTTTGTATACACTCCCGATGCAATTTCTGTAATTCATCGGTAATTTCAAGGTCCAAGGGATACAGTAAACATGCAATGGTGCATGGGAATCGAATTATGCTATCCCAGGAAATGCTCAAAGCACAAACTATTAGAAGAGTTACTCCTCTCGTAGATAAGTCGACATTTTGCCTTTTGGATTCAATACTGATGCAATTTCTGTGCTTCACCGCCAATGTGAAGGTCCAAGGGATACAGTAAATCTGCAGTGGTGCATCGGAAATTAATGCTGCTGTCCCAGTAAGCGCTCAAAGTGAAAACTATTGGAAGAGTTACTCCTCTTGTAAATAAGTCGACATTTTGCCATTTGTATTCAGTATCGGATCAATTTCTGTGTTTCATCGTCAATGTGAAGGTCCAAGGGGGTACGGTTAATCTGCAGTGGAGCATCAGAATGTAATACTGCTGTCCCAGGAGAGGCTCAAACCACAACACTCAGAAGGGTTACTCCACTTGTATATAAGACGGCATTGTGCCTTTTGTATACACTCCCTCTGCAATATCCGTGTTTCATCGTTAATTTGAAGGTCCAAGGGATACAGTAAGCCTGCATTGGTGCATCGGAATCTAATACTGCTGTCCGAGGATAGGCTCAAGGCTCTAACTATTAGAAGAGTTACTGCTCTTGTAAATAAGCCGACATTTTGCTTTTGTATTCAATACCGGATCAATTTCTGTGTTTCATCGTCAATGTGAAGGTCCAAGGGATACAGTAAACCTGCAGTGGTGCATCAGAATCTAAAACTGCTGTCCCAGGAGAGGCTCAAACCACAACACTCAGAAGGGTTACTCCACTTGTATATAAGACTGCATTGTGGCTTTTATATACACCCCTTATGCAATATCCGTGTTTCATCCTTAATTTGAAGGTCCAAGGGATACAGTAAACATGCAGTGGTGCATCGGAATCTAATACTGCTCTCCCAGGAAAGGCTCAAAGCACAAACTATTAGAAGAGTTACTCTTTATGTATATAAGTCGGCATTGCGCCGTTTGTATTCAATATCGATGCAACTTCTGTGTATCATCGTCAATGTGAAGGTCCAAGGGATACAGTAAACCTGCAGTCGTGCATCGGAATCTAATACTGCTGTCCCAGTAAAGGCTCAAAGCACATACTATTAGAAGAGTAACACCTCTTGTAAATAAGCCGACATTTTGCCTTTTGTATTCATTATCGATGCAATTTCTGTGTTTCATCGTCAATGTGAAGGTCGAAGGGATACAGTAAATCTGCAGTGTTGCATCGGAACCTAATGCTGCTGTCCCAGGAATGGCTCAAAGTAGAAACTATTAGAAGATTTACTCCTCTTGTAAATAAGTCGACATTTTGCCATTTGTATTCAATACCGGATCAATTTCTGTGTTTCATCGTCAATGTGAAGGTCCAAATGATACGGTAAACCTGCCGTGGTGCATCAGAATCGAAAACTGCTGTCCCAGGAGAGCCTCAAACCACAACACTCAGAAGGGTTACTCCACTTGTATATAAGACTGCATTGTGGCTTTTATATACACCCCCAATGCAATATCCGTGTTTCATCGTTAATTTGAAGGTCCAAGGGATACAGTAAACATGCAGTGGTGCATCGGAATCTAATACTGCTCTCCCAGGAAATCCTCAAACCAGAAACTATTAGAAGAGATACTCTTTATGTATATAAGTCGGCATTGCGCCGTTTCTATTCAATATCGATGCCACTTCTGTGTATCAACGTCAATGTGAAGGTCCAAGGGATACAGTAAACGTGCAGTGGTGCATCGGAATCTAATACTGCTGTCCCAGGAAAGGCTCAAATCAAAAACTATTAGAAGAGTTACTGCTCTTGTAAATATGTCGACATATTGTATTTTGTATTCAATATCGATGCAATTACTGTGTTTCATCGTCAATGTGAAGGTTCAACGGATACAGTAAACCTACAGTGGTGCATCGGAATTTAATACTGCTGTCCCAGTAAAGGCTCAAAGCACAAACTATTAGAAGAGTAACACCTCTTGTAAATAAGCCGACATTTTGCCTTTTGTATTCATTGTCGATGCAATTCCTGTGTTTCATCGTCAATGTGATGGTCCAAGGGTTACGGTAAACCTGCAGTGGTGCATCGGAATCTAATACTGCTGTCCCAGGGGAGGTTCAAACCACAACTCTCAGAAGCGTACACCACTTGTGTATAAGTCGGCATTGTGCCTTTTGTATACACTCCCGGTGCAATTTCAGTGTTAATTTGAAGGTCCAAATAATACAGTAAATATGCAATGGTGCATCGGAATATAATACTGGTGTCCCAGGAAAGGCTCAAAGCTCAAACTATTAGAAGAGTTGCTCTTCATGGATATACGTCGGCATTGCGCCTTTTGTATTCAATATCGATGCTATTTCTGAGTTTCATCGTCAATGTGAAGGTCCAAGGGATACAGTAAACCTGCAGTGGTGCATCGGAATCTAATACTGATGTCCCAGGAAAGATTCACAGAAGAAACAATTAGAAGAGTTACTCCTCTTGTAAATAAGTCGACATTTTGCCTTTTGTATTCAATATCGATGCAATTTCTGTGTTTCATCGTCAATGTGAAGGTCCAAGGGATACAGTAAACCTGCAGTGATGCATCGGAATCTAATACTGCTCTCCCAGGAAAGGATCAAACTACAAAATTTAGAAGAGTTATCCTCATGTAAATAAGTCTACATTTTACCTGTTGTATTCAATGTAGATGCAATTTCTCTGTTTCATCGTCAATGTGAAGGTCCAAGGATACGGTAAACCTGCATTGGTGCATCGGAATCTAATACTGCTGTCCGAGGAAAGGCTCAAAACTCAAACTATTAGAAGAGTTACTGCTCTTGTAAAGAAGTCGACATTTTGCTTTTGTATTCAATACCGATGCAACATCAGTGTATCATCATCAATGTTAAGGTCCAAGGGATACAGTAAACCTGTAGTGGTGCATCGGAATCTAATACTGATGTCTCAGGAAAGGCTCAAAGCACAAACTATTAGAAGAGTTACTCCTCTTGTAAATATGTCGACATTTTGCCTTTTGTATTCTATACCGATGCAATTCCTGTGTTTCATCGTATATGTGAGGGTACAAGGGATACAGTAAATCTGCAGTGGTGCATCGGAATCTAATGCTGCTGTCCCAGTTACGGCTCAAAGTAAAAACTATTAGAAGAGTTACTCCTCTTGTAAATAAGTCGAGATTTTGCCATTTGTATTCAATATCGGATGAATTTCTTTGTTTCATCGTCAGTGTGAAGGTCCAAGGGATACGGTAAACCAGCAGTGGTGCATCAGAATCTAATACTGCTGTCCCAGGAGAGGCTCAAACCACAACACTCAGAAGGGTTATTCCACTTGAACATAAGACGGCATTGTGGCTTTTGTATACACTCCCTATGCAATATCCGTGTTTCATCGTTAATTTGAAGTTCCAAGGGATACAGTAAACATGCAGTGGTGCATCGGAATCTAATACTGCTCTCCCTGGAAAGGCTCTAAGCACAAACTATTAGAAGAGTTACTCTTCATGTGTATAAGTCGGCATTGCGCCTTTTGTATTCAATATCGATGCAATTTCTGTGTATGATCGTCAATGTGAAGGTCCAAGGGATACAGTAAACCTGCAGTGGTTCATCGGAATCTAATACTGCTGTCCCAGGAGAGGCTCAAAGCACAAACTATTAGAAGAGTTACTCCTCTTGTAAATAAGATGATATTTTGCCTTTTGTATTCAATGTCGATGCGATTTCTGTGTTTCATCGTCAATGTGGAGGTCCAAGGTATACAGTAAACCTGCAGTGGTGCATCGGAATCTAATACTGCTGTCCCAGTAAAGGCTCAAAGCACGAACTATTGGAAGAGTTACTCCACTTGTAAATAAGTCGACATTTTGCCTTCTGTATTCAATAACGATGCAATTTCTGTGTTTCATCGTCAATGTGAGTGTCCAAGGGATGCAGTAAACCTGCATTGGTGCATCGGAATCTAATACAGCTGTCACAGGAAAGGCTCAAAACTCAAACTATTAGCAGAGTTACTGCTCTTGTAAATAACTGGTCATTTTGCTTTTGTATTCAATATCGATGCAATTTCTGCGTTTCATCGTCAATGTGACGGTCCAAGGGATACGGTAAACCTGCAGTGGTGCATTGGAATCTAATGCTGCTGTCCCAGGAGAGGCTCAAACTACAACTCTCAGAAGGGTTACTCCACTTGTATATAAGTCGGCATTGTGCCTTCTGTATACACTCCCGATGCAATTTCTGTAATTCATCGTTAATTTGAAGGTCCAGGGGATACAGTAAACATGCAATGGTGCATCGGAATCTAATACTGCACTCCTAGGAAAGGCTCATAACACAAACTATTGGAAGAGTTACTCCTCTTGTAAATATGTCGACATTTTGCCTTTTGTATTCAATATCGGGTCAATTTTTGTGTTTCATCGTCAATGTGAAGGTCCAAGGGATACAGTAAACCTGCAGTGGTGCATCGGAATCTAATACTGATGTCCCAGGAAAGGCTCAGAGCACAAACTATTAGAAGAGTTACAAATTTTGTAAATAAGTCGACATTTTGCCATTTGTATTCAATACCGGGTCAATTTCTGTGTTTCATCGTCAATGTGAAGGTCCAAGGGATACGGAAAACCTGCAGTGGTGCATCAGAATCTAAAACTGCTGTCCCAGGAGAGGCTCAAACCACAACACTCAGAAGGGTTACTCCACTTGTATATAAAACTGCATTGTAGCTTTTGTATACACTCCCTATATAATATTCGTGTTTCATCGTTAATTTGAAGGTCCAAGGGATACAGTAAACATGCAGTGGTGCATCGGAATCTAATACTGCTCTCCCAGGAAAGGCTCAAAGCACAAACTATAAGAAGAGTTACTCTTTATGTATATAAGTCGACATTGCGCCGTTTGTATTCAGTATCGATGTAACTTCTGTGTATCATCGTCAATGTGAAGATCCAAGGGATACCGTAAACCTGCAGTGGTGCATCGGAATCTAATACTGCTGTCCCAGGAAAGGCTCAAAGCAAAAATTATTAGAAGAGTTACTGCTCTTGTAAATATGTCGACATATTGTATTTGGTATTCAATATCGATGCGATTACTGTATTTCAACGTCAATGTGAAGGTCCAAGGGATACAGTAAACCTGCAGTGGTTGCATCGGAATCTAATACTGCTGTCCCAGTAAAGGCTCAAAGCACAAACTATTAGAAGAGTAACACCTCTTGTAAATAAGCCGACATTTTGCCTTTTGTTTTCATTATCGATGCAATTTCTGTGTTTCATCGTCAATGTGAAGGTCCAAGGGATACGGTAAACCTGCAGTGGTGCATCGGAATCTAATACTGCTGTCCCAGCGGAGACTCAAACCACAACTCTCAGAAGCGTACTCCACTTGTGTATAAGTCGGCATTGTGCCTTTTGTATACACTCCCGATGCAATTTCTGTGTTAATTTGAAGGTCCAAGTAATACAGTAAACATGCAATGGTGCATCGGAATCCAATACTGCGTCCCAGGAAAGGCTCAAAGCTCAAACTATTAGAAGAGTTACTCTTCATGTATATAAGTCGGCATTGCGCCTTTTGTATTCAATAATCAATGAGATGGGACCTGGATAAACTAAAAGAGTCAGAGGTTGTACAGAGATTCAGGGAGAGCATAAGGGAGCAATTGACAGGAATGGGGGAAATAAATACAGTGGAAGAAGAATGGGTAGCTTTGAGGGATGAAGTAGTGAAGGCAGCAGAGGATCAAGTAGGTAAAAAGACGAGGGCTAGTAGAAATCCTTGGGTAACAGAAGATATACTGAATTTAATTGATGAAAGGTGAAAATATAAAAATGCAGTAAGCGAAACAGGCAAAAAGGAATACAAACGTCTCAAAAATGAGATCGACAGGAAGTGCAAAATGGCTAAGCAGGGATGGCTAGAGGACAAATATAGGGATGTAGAGGCTTATCTCACTAGGGGTAAGATAGATACCGCCTACAGGAAAATTAAAGAGACATTTGGAGATAAGAGAACGACTTGTATGAATATCAAGAGCTCAGATGGAAACCCAGTTCTAAGCAAAGAAGGGAAAGCAGAAAGGTGGAAGGAGTATATAGAGGGTCTATACAAGGGCGATGTACTTGAGGACAATATTATGGAAATGGAAGAGGATGTAGATGAAGATGAAATGGGAGATATGATACTGCGTGAAGAGTTTGACAGAGCACTGAAAGACCTGAGTCGAAACAAGGCCCCCGGAGTAGACAATATTCCATTGGAACTTCTGACGGCCGTGGGAGAGCCAGTCCTGACAAAACTCTACCATCTGGTGAGCAAGATGTATGAAACAGGCAAAATACCCTCAGACTTCAAGAAGAATATAATAATTCCAATCCCAAAGAAAGCAGGTGTTGACAGATGTGAAAATTACCGAACTATCAGCTTAATAAGTCACAGCTGCAAAATACTAACACGAATTCTTTACAGACGAATGGAAAAACTAGTAGAAGCCAACCTCGGGGAAGATCAGTTTGGATTCCGTAGAAACACTGGAACACGTGAGGCAATACTGACCTTACGACTTATCTTAGAAGAAAGATTAAGGAAAGGCAAACCTACGTTTCTAGCATTTGTAGACTTAGAGAAAGCTTTTGACAATGTTGACTGGAATACTCTCTTTCAAATTCTAAAGGTGGCAGGGGTAAAATACAGGGAGCGAAAGGCTATTTACAATTTGTACAGAAACCAGATGGCAGTTATAAGAGTCGAGGGACATGAAAAGGAAGCAGTGGTTGGGAAGGGAGTAAGACAGGGTTGTAGCCTCTCCCCGATGTTGTTCAATCTGTGAATTGAGCAAGCAGCAAAGGAAACAAAAGAAAAATTCGGAGTAGGTATTAAAATTCATGGAGAAGAAATAAAAACTTTGAGGTTCGCCGATGACATTGTAATTCTGTCAGAGACAGCAAAGGACTTGGAAGAGCAGTTGAACGGAATGGACAGTGTCTTGCAAGGAGGATATAAGATGAACATCAACAAAAGCAAAACAAGGATAATGGAATGTAGTCTAATTAAGTCGGGTGATGCTGAGGGAATTAGATTAGGAAATGAGGCACTTAAAGTAGTAAAGGAGTTTTGCTATTTGGGGAGCAAAATAACTGATGATGGTCGAAGTAGAGAGGATATAAAATGTAGGCTGGCAATGGCAAGGAAAGCGTTTCTGAAGAAGAGAAATTTGTTAACATCCAGTATTGATTTAAGTGTCAGGAAGTCACTTCTGAAAGTATTCGTATGGAGTGTAGCCATGTATGGAAGTGAAACATGGACGATAAATAGTTTGGACAAGAAGAGAATAGAAGCTTTCGAAACGTGGTGCTACAGAAGAATGCTGAAGATTAGATGGGTAGATCACATAACTAATGAGGAAGTATTGAATAGGATTGGGGAGAAGAGAAGTTTGTGGCACAACTTGACCAGAAGAAGGGATCGGCTGGTAGCACATGTTCTGAGGCATCAAGGGATCACCAATTTAGTATTGGAGGGCAGCGTGGAGGGTAAAAATCGTAGAGGGAGACCAAGAGATGAATACACAAAGCAGATTCAGAAGGATGTAGGTTGCAGTAGGTACTGGGAGATGAAAAAGCTTGCACAGGATAGAGTAGCATGGAGAGCTGCATCAAACCAGTCTCAGGACTGAAGACCACAACAACAACAACATCGATGCAATTTCTGAGTTTCATCGTCAATGTGAAGGTCCAAGGGATCCAGTAAACCTGCAGTGGTGCATCGGAATCTAATACTGATGTCCCAGGAAAGGCTCAGAGCACAAACTATTAGAAGAGTAACACATCTTGTAAATAAGTCGACATTTTGCCTTTTGTATTCAACATCGATGCAATTTCTGTGTCTCATCGTCAATGTGAAGGTCCAAGGGATACAGTAAACCTGCAATGGTGCATCGGAATCTAATATTGCTGACCCAGAAAATGCTAAAAGTACATACTATTAGAAGATTGACTCCTCACTAAATAAGTCGACACTTTGCTTTTTGTATTCAATATCGATGCAATTTCTGTGTTTCATCGGCAATGTGATGGTCCAAGGGATACAGTCAACCTGCAGTGGTGCATTGGAACCTAACACTGCTATCCCAGGTGAGGCTCAAACCACAACTCTCAGAAGCGTTACTCCACTTGTATATAAGTCGGCATAGTGCCTTTTGTATACACTCCCGTTGCAATTTCTGTAATTCATCGTTAATTTGAAGGTCCAAGGGATACAGTATACATGCAATGGTGCATCTTAATCTATTACTGCTCTCCCTGGAAAGGCTCAATGCACAAACTATTAGAAGAGTTACTCCTCTTGTAAATAAGTCGACATTTTGCTTTTTGTATTCAATACCGATGCAATTTCTGTGTTTCATCGTCAGTGTGAAGGTCCAACTGATACAGTAAATTTGCAGTGGTGCATCGGAATCTACTGCTGCTGTCCCAGGAATGGCTAAAAGTAAAAACTATTGGAAGAGTTACTCCTCTTGTAAATAAATCGGCATTTTGCCATTTGTATTCAATATCGGATCAATTTCTGTGTTTCATCGTAAATGTGAAGGTCCAAGGGATACAGTAAACCTGCAGTGATGCATCGGAATCTAATACTGCTCTCCCAGGAAAGGATCAAACTACAAAATTTAGAAGAGTTATCCTCATGTAAATAAGTCTACATTTTACCTGTTGTATTCAATATAGATGCAATTTCTGTGTTTCATCGTCAATGTGAAGATCCAAGGGATACGGTAAACCTGCATTGGTGCATCGGAATCTAATACTGCTGTCCAAGGAAAGGCTCAAAGCTCAAACTATTAGAAGAGTTACTGCTCTTGTAAATTAGTCGACATTTTGCTTTTGTATTCAATATCGATGCAATTTCTGTTTATCATCGTCAATGTGAAGGTCCAAGGGATACAGTAAACCTGCAGTGGTGCTTCTGAAAATAATACAGCTGTCCCAGTAAGGGCTCAAAGGACAAACTATTAGAAGAATTACTCCTCTTGAAAATAGCTGACATTTTCCTTTTGTATTCAATATCAATGCAGTTTCTGTGTTTCATCGTCAATGTGAAGTACAAGGTATACGGAAAACTTGCAGTGGAGCATTGGAATCTAATACTGCTGTCCCAGGAGAGTCTAGAATCACAACACTCAGAAGGGTTACTCCACTTGTATATAAGACGGCATTGTGGCTTTTGTATACACTCCCTATGCAATATCCGTGTTTCATAGTTAATTTGAAGGTCCAGGGGATACAGTAAACATGCAGTGGTGCATCAGAATCGAATACTGCTCTCCCAGGAAAGGCTCAAAGCACAAACTATTAGAAGAGTTACTCTTCATGTAAATAAGTCGGCATTGCGCTGTTTGTATTCAATATCGATGAAACTTTTGTGTATCATCGTCAATGTGAAGGTCCAAGGGATACAGTAAACCTGCAGTGGTGCATCGGAGTCTAATACTGCTGTCCCAGGAAAGGCTCAAAGCACAAACTATTAGAAGAGTTACACCTCTTGTAAATAAGCCGACATTTTGCCTTTTGTATTCATTATCGATGCAATTTCTGTGTTTCATCGTCAATGTGAAGGTCCAAGGGAAACAGTAAACCTGCAATGGTGCATCGGAATGTAATATTGCTGACCCAGGAAATGCTCAAATTACAAATTATTAGAAGATTGACTCCTCACTAAATAAGTCGACATTTTGCCTTTTGTATTAAATATCGATGCAATTTCTGTGGTTCATCGGCAATGTGATGGTCCAAGGGATACAGTAAACCTGCAGTGGTGCATCGGAATCTAATACTGCTGTCCCAGGAAAGGCTCAAAGCTCAAACTATTAGCAGAGTTACTGCTCTTGTAAATAAGTCGACATTATGTTTTTGTACTCAATATCGATGCAATTTCTGTGTATCATCGTCAATGTGAAGGTCCAGGGGATACAGTAAACCTGCAGTGGTGCTTCCGAATCTAATACTGCTATCCCAGTAAAGGCTCAAAGCACAAACTATTAGAAGAGTTACTCCTCTTGAAAATAGTTGACATTTTGCCTTTTGTATTCAATTTCGGAGCAATTTCTGTGTTTCATCGTCAATGTGAAGGTCCAAGTGATACGGTAAACCTGCAGTGGTGCATTGGAATCTAATGCTGCTGTCCCAGGAGAGGCTCAAACTACAACTCTCAGAAGCGTTACTCCACTTGTATATAAGTCGGCATTGTGCCTTTTGTATTCACTCCCGAAGCAATTTCTGTAATTCATCGTTAATTTGAAGGTCCAAAGGATAAAGTAAACATGCAATGGTGCATCAGAATCTAATACTGCTGTCCCAGGAAATGCTCAAATCTCAAACTATTAGAAAAGTTACTCTTCATGTATATGAGTCGGCATTGCGCCTTTTGTATTCAATACCGATGCAATTTCTGAGTTCCATCGTCAATGTGAAGGTCCAAGGGATACAGTAAACTTGCAGTTGTGCATCGGAATCTAATACTGATGTCCCAGGAAAGGCTCAAAGCACAAACTATTAGAAGAGTTACTCCAATTGTAAATTAGACGACATTTTGCCTTTTGTATTCAATATCGATGCAATTTCTGTGTATAATCGTAAATATGACGGTCCAAGGGATACGGTAAAACTGCAATGGTGCATCGGAATCTAATATTGCTGTCCCAGGAAAGACTCAAAAAACAAACCATTAGAAGAGTTACTCCTCTTGTAAATAAGTCGACATTTTGCCTTTTGTATTCAATATCGATGCAATTTCTGTGTTTTATCGTCAATGTGAAGGGCCAAGGGATACAGTAAACCTGCAGTGGTGCTTCGGAATCTAATACTGCTGTCCCAGTAAAGGCTCAAAGCACAAACTATTAGGAGCCTTTACTGGGACAGCAGTATTAGATTCCGAAGCACCACTGTAGGTTTACTGTATCCCTTGGACCTTCACATTGACGATGATACACAGAAATTGCAACGATATTGAATACAAAAGCAAAATGTCGACTTATTTACAAGAGCAGTAACTCTTCTAATAGTTTGAGCTTTGAGCCTTTCCTCGGACCGCAGTATTAGATTTCGATGCACCAATGCAGGTTTACTGTATCCCTTGGACCTTCACATTGACGATGAAACACAGAAATTACATTGATATTGAATACAAAGGGCAAAATGTAGACTTTTTACATGAGGAGTAACTCTTCTAATTGTTTGTACTTTGAGCCTTTCCTGGGACAGCAGTGTTAGATTCCGATGTACCACTGCAGGTGTACTGTTTCCCTTGGCCCTTCACATTGACGATGTAACACAGAAATTGCATCGATATTGAATACAAAAGGAAAAATGTCAACTTATTTACAAGAGGAGTAACTTTTCTAATAGTTTGTTCTTTGAGTCTTTCCTGGGACAGCAATATTAGATTCCGATGCACCTTTGCAGTTTTACCGTATCCCTTGGACCGTCATATTTACGATTATACACAGAAATTGCATCGATATTGAATACAAAAGGCAAAATGTCGTCTTATTTACAAGTGGAGTAACTCTTCCAATAGTTTGTACTCTGAGCCTTTCCTAGGTCAGCAGTATTAGATTCCGATGGACCACTGCAAGTTTACTTTATCTCTTGGACCTTCACATTGACGATGAAACACAGAAATTGCATCGAGAGTGTATACAAAAGGCACAATGCCGACTTATATACAAGTGGAGTATCCCTTTTGGGAGTTGCGGTTTGAGCCTATCCTATGCAGCAGTATTAGTCTCCGATGCCCCACTGAAGGTTTACTGTATCGCTTAAACCATCACATTGACGATGAAACATAGAAGTTGCTTCGATATTGAATACAAAAGGCAAAATGTCGACTTATTTACAAGATGTGTAACTCTACTAATAGCTTTTGCTTTGAGCCTTTCCTGGGAGAGCAGTATTAGATTCCGATGCAACACTGCATGGTTACTGTATCCCTTAGACCTTCAAATTAAAGATGAACAACGGATATTGCATAGTTAGTGTATAGAAAAGGCACAATGCCGTCTTATATACAAGTGGAGTAACCCTTCTGAGTGTTGTGGTTTGAGCCTCTCCTGGGACAGCAGTTTTAGATTCTAATGCACCACTGCAGGTTTACCGTTTCCCTTGGAACTTCACTTTGACGATGAAACGCAGAAATTGATCCGATATTGAATACAAATGGCAAAATGTCGACTTATTTACAAGAGGAGTAACTCTCCTAATAGTTTGTTCTTTGAGTCTTTCCTGGGACAGCAATATTAGATTCCGATGCACCATTGCAGTTTTACCGTATCCCTTGGACCGTCATATTTACGATGATACACAGAACTTGCATCGATATTGAATACAAAAGCAAAATGTCGACTTCTTTAAAAGAGCAGTAACTCTGCTAATAGTTAGAGCTTTGAGCCTTTCCTGAGACAGCAGTATTAGATTCCGTTGCACCAATGTAGGTTTACTGTATCCCTTGGACCATCACATTGCCAATGAAACACAGAAATTGCATCGATATTGAATACAAAAGGCAAAATGTCGACTTATTCAGTGAGGAGACAATCTTCTAATAGTTTGTACTTTGAGCATTTCCTGGGTCAGCAATATTAGATTCCGATGCACCATTGCAGATTTACTGTATCCCTTGGACCTTCACATTGACGATGAAACACAGAAATTGCTTCGATATTGAATACAAAAGGAAAAATGTCGACTTATATATAAGATCTGTAACTCTTCTAATAGCTTGTGCTATGAGCCTTTCCTGGGTCAACAGTATTCGATTCCGATGCACCACTGCAGGTTTACTGTATCCCTTGGACCTTCACATTGACGATGGAAATCAGAAATTGCATCGGTATTGAATACAAAAGGCGCAATGCCGACTCATATACATGAAGAGTAACTTTTCTAATAGTTTGAGATTTGAGCATTTCCTGGGACAGCAGTATTAGATTCCGATGCACCATTGCATGTTTACTGTATCCTTTGGACCTTCAAATTAACGATGAATTACAGAAATTGCATCGGGAGTGAATACAAAAGGCACAATGCCGACTTATATACAAGTGGAGTAACGCTTCTGAGAGTTGTAGTTTGAGCCTCTCCTGGGACAGCAGCATTAGATTCCAATGCACCACAGCAGGTTTACCGTATCCCTTGGACCTTCACATTGACGATGAAACACAGAAATTGCATCTATATTGAATACAAAAAGCAAAATCTCAGCTATTTTCAAGAGGAGTAACTCTTCTAATAGTTTGTGCTTTGAGCCTTTACTGGGACAGGAGTATTAGATTCCGAAGCACCACTGCAGGTTTACTGTATCCCCTGGACCTTCACATTGACGATGATACACAGAAATTGCATCGATATTGAGTACAAAAGCAAAATGTCGACTTATTTACAAGAGCAGTAACTCTGCTAATAGTTTGAGCTTTGAGCCTTTCCTGGGACAGCAGTATTAGATTCCGATGCACCACTGCAGGTTTACTGTATCCCTTGGACCATCACATTGCCGATGAAACACAGAAATTGCATCGATATTTCATACAAAAGGCAAAATGTCGACTTATTTAGTGAGGAGTCAATCTTCTAATAATTTGTACTTTGAGCATTTCCTGGGTCAGCAATATTAGATTCCGATGCACCATTGCAGGTTTACTGTTTCCCTTGGACCTTCACATTGACGATGAAACACAGAAATTGCATCGATCTTGAATACAAAAGGTAAAATGTCGACTTATTTACAAGATGTGTAACTCTTCAAATAGTTTGTACTTTGAGCCTTTCCTTGGACATTAGTATTAGATTCTGATTCGTCACTGCAGGTTTACTGTATCCCTTGGACCTTCACATTGACAATGAAACTCAGTAATTGCATCGACATTGAATACAAAGGCGCAATGCCGACTTATATACATGAAGAGTAACTCTTCTAATAGTGTGAGCTTTGAGCCTTTTGTGGGACAGCAGTATTAGATTCCGATGCACCATTGAATGTTTACTGTATCCTTTGGACCTTCAAATTATCGATGAAACACAGAAATTGCATCGGGAGTGTATACAAAAGGCACAAAGCTGACATATATACAAGTGGAGTACGCTTCTGAGAGTTGTGGTTTGAACCTACCCTGGGACAGCAGTATTAGATTCCGATGCACCACTGCAGGTTTACCGTATCCCTTGGACCTTCACATTGACGATGAGACACAGAAATTGCATCGATAATGAATACAAAAGGCAAAATGTCGGCATATTTACAAGAGGTGTAACTCTTTTAATAGTTTGTGCTTTGAGCCTTTACTGGGACAGCAATATTAGATTCCGATGCACCACTGCAGGTTTACTGTATCCCTTGGACCTTCACATTGACGATGTTACACAGAAGTTGCATCGATATTGAATACAAACAGCGCAATGCCGACTTATTTACATGAAGAGTAACTCTTCGAATAGTTTGTGCTTTGAGCCTTTCCTGGGAGAGCAGTATTAGATTCTGATGCACCACTGCATGTTTACTGTATCCCTTGGACCTTCAAATTAACTATGAAACACGGATATTGCATAGGGAGTGTATACAAAAGCCACAATGCCGTTTTATATACAGGTGGAGTAACCCTTCTGAGTGTTGTGGTTTGAGCCTCTCCTGGGACAGTAGTATTAGATTCTGATGCACCACTGCAGGTTTACCGTATCCCTTGGACCTTCACATTGATGATGAAACACAGAAATTGATCCGGTATTGAATACAAATGGCAAAATGTCGACTTATTTACAAGAGGAGTAACTCTTCTAATAGTTTTTACTTTGAGCCATGCCTGGGACAGCAGCATTAGATTCCGATGCACCACTGCAGATTTACTGTATCCCTTCGACCTGCACACTGACGATGAAACACAGAAATTGCATCAGTATTGAATACAAAAGGCAAAATGTCGACTTATTTACAAGAGGAGTAACTCTTCTAATAGTTTGTGCTTTGAGCCTTTCCTGGGACATCAGTATTAGATTCCGATGCACAACTGCAGCTTTACTGTATCCCTTAGACCTTCACATTGACGATGAAACTCTAAAATTGCATCGATATTCAATACAAAAGTCGCAATGCCGACTTATATACATGGACAGTAACTCATCTAATAGAGTGTGCTTTGAGCCTTTCCTGAGAGAGCAGTATTAGATTCCGATGCTCCATTGCATGTTTACTGTATCCCTTGAACCTTCAAATTAACGATGAATTACAGAACTTGCATCGGGAGTGTATAGAAAAGGCACAATGCCGACTTATATACAAGTGGAGTAACGCTTCTGAGAGTTGTAGTTTGAGCCTCTCCTGGGACAGCAGTATTAGATTCCAATGCACCACTGCAAGTTTTCCGTATACCTTGGACTTCACATTGACGATGAAACACAGAAACTGAATCGATATTGAATACAAAAGGCAAAATGTCAGCTATTTTCAAGAGGAGTAACTCTTCTAATAGTTTGTGCTTTGAGCCCTTACTGGGACAGCAGTATTATTTTCCGAAGCACCACTGCAGGTTTACTGTATCCCTTGGACCTTCACATTGACGATGATACACAGAAATTGCATCGATATTGAATACAAAAGCAAAATCTCGACTAATTTACAAGAGCAGTAACTCTTCTAATAGTTTTAGCTTTGAGCCTTTCATCGGTCAGCAGTATTAGATTCCGATGCACCAATGCAGGTTTACTGTATCCCTTGGACCTTCACATTGACGATGAAACACAGAAATTGCATCGATATTGAATACAAAGGGCAAAATGTGGACTTATTTACATGAGAAGTAACTCTTCTAATTGTTTGTGATTTGAGTCTTTCCTGGGACATCAGTATTGGATTCCGATGCACCACTGGGGGTTTACTGTATCCCTTGGTCGTTCACATTGACGATGAAACACAGAAATTGCATCGATATTGAATACAAAAGGCAAAATGTCGACTTATTTACAAGAGGAGTAATTCTTCTAATAGTTTGTTCTGTGAGTCTTTCCTAACACAGCAGTATTAGATTCCGATGCACCATTGCAGTTTTTCCGTATCCCTAGGACCGTCACATTTACGGTGATACACAGAAATTGCATCGATATTGAATACAAAAAGCAAAATGTCGTCTTATTTACAAGTGGAGTAACTCTTCCAATAGTTTGTATTCTGAGCCTTTATTAGGACAGCAGTATTAGATTCCGATGCACTACTGCATGTTTACTGTATCCATTGGACCTTCAAATTAACGATGAAACACGGATATTTCATAGGGAGTGTATACAAAATGCACAATGCCGTCTTATATACAAGTGGAGTAACCCTTCTGAGTGTTGTTTTTTGAGTCTCTCCTGGGACTGCAGTATTAGAATCTGATGCACCACTGCAGGTTTACCCGATCCCTTGGACCTTCACATTTACGATGAAACACAGAAATTGATGCGATATTGAATACAAATGGCAAAATGTCGACTTATTTACATGAGGAGTAACTCTTCTAATAGTTTGTTCTTTGAGTCTTTCCTGGGACAGCAATATTAGATTCCGATGCACCACTGCAGGTTTACTGTATCCCTTGGACCTTCACATTGACGATGGAACTTAGAAATTGCATCGGTATTGAATACAAAAGGCGCAATGCCGACTCATATACATGAAGAGTAACTTTTCTAATAGTTTGTGCTTTGAGCCCTTACTGGGACAGCAGTATTATTCTCCGAAGCACCACTGCAGGTTTACTGTATCCCTTGGACCTTCACATTGACGATGATACACAGAAATTGCATCGATATTGAATACAAAAGCAAAATGTCGACTAATTTACAAGAGCAGTAACTCTTCTAATAGTTTGAGCTTTGAGCCTTTCCTCGGACAGCAGTATTAGATTCCGATGCACCAATGCAGGTTTACTGTATCCCTTGGACCTTCACATTGACGATGAAACACAGAAATTGCATCGATATTGAATACAAAGGGCAAAATGTGGACTTATTTACATGAGGAGTAACTCTTCTAATTGTTTGTGCCTCGAGCCTTTCCTGGGACAGCAGTATTGGATTCCGATGCACCACTGGGGTTTTATGTATCCCTTGGTCGTTCACATTGACGATGAAACACAGAAATTGCATCGATATTGAATACAAAAGGCAAAATGTCGTCTTATTTACAAGTGGAGTAACTCTTCCAATAGTTTGTACTCTGAGCCTTTATTGGGACAGCAGTATTAGATTCCGATGCACTACTGCATGTTTACTGTATCCCTTGGACCTTCAAATTAACGATGAAACACGGATATTGCATAGGGAGTGTATACAAAATGCACAATGCCGTCTTACATACAAGTGGAGTAACCCTTCTTAGTGTTGTGGTTTGAGCCCCTCCTGGGACAGCAGTATTAGAATCTGATGCACCACTGCAGGTTTACCCGATCCCTTGGACCTTCACATTTACGATGAAACACAGAAATTGATGCGATATTGAATACAAATGGCAAAATGTCGACTTATTTACAAGAGGAGTAACTCTTCCAATAGTTTTTACTTTGAGCCATTCCTAGGACAGCAGCAGTAGATTCCGATGCACCACTGCAGATTTACTGTATCCCTTGGACCTTCACATTGACGATGAAACACAGAAATTGCATCGGTATTGAATACAAAAGGCAAAATGTCGACTTATTTACAAGAGGAGTAACTCTTCTAATAGTTTGTGCTTTGAGCCTTTCCTGGGAGAGCAGTATTAGATTCCGATGCACCATTGCATGTTTACTGTATCCCTTGGACCTTCAAATTAACGATGAATTACAGAAATTGCATCGGGCGTGTATACAAAAGGCACAATGCCGACTTATATACAAGTGGAGTAACGCTTCTGAGAGTTGTGGTTTGATCCTCTCCTGGGACAGCAGCGTTAGATTCCAATGCACCACTGTAGGTTTCTTGTATCCCTTGGACCTTCACATTGACGATGAAACACAGAAATTGCATCGATACTGAATACAAAAGGCAAAATGTCAGCTATTTTCAAGAGGAGTAACTCTTCTAATAGTTTGTGCTTTGAGCCTTTACTGGGACAGCAGTATTAGATTCCGAAGCACACTTCAGGTATACTGTATCCCTTGGACCTTCACATTGACGATGATTACTTTTCAGTGCCCAAAGCAGTCGATAAACCACAGACTCGCTGCTACACAGAGTAACTGAGCGGCACATGATATACTTCATTAAACAGCTAAGTATGAAAAGTGGTGCCCTCTACAGCCGTCACCTGCAAGTTTTTATCTAGGGCAGGGCTTCCCAACGTGTGGTCCGCGGACCACTTAGGGGTCCGCCGGCTCTTTTTTGGGCGTCCGCAGCCACCTTTCACCAAATCATGTAAAATAATGAATAAAATTATTAAATAAAATTGTGAACAAATTCATCACTTCTTTTTGTGTGAAGAACATGTGTACTTTTACTTCAGCTGGTATTCCCAAGCAGCCTTTGTGGTTCCTAAATGAGAACGCATACACAGTTTAGTGCCGGAGAATGCGGCTTCTCTGGTCGACTGTTTCGCAACAATACGGGGGTCGTTTGTGCCCCGGCTCCCGGTGCTTGATGCCTTGAAACCTTTTACGCATGCGCAGAGCGAGCTTTGTCGACCAATCACAGCGCTCGCTGGTACGTATGCGGCCCCAGGCATCATTAAACGTTAAACTTGCCTTGTCAGTGCACTACCTGTTTCATAAGTCGACTTTTGACCTTCAAGTTTTTTCATTCATCTCTAAACCAAAGACTATTGATACTTGGGGAGGGGGGGTGGGAAGGGGGAGGGGTCATTCGGAACATGGCACTTACATCAAGAAGCTATCAGTTCCCATGGCTTTCACTCTGAAATTTAAAGTTACTGTGTTCTTGACTGACTAGGGGTCCGCAATGGATTTTCGACTGAAGAAGGTGTCCGCCAGGTAAAAAGGTTGGGAAGCCCTGATCTAGGGCAAGGCCGGCCGCGGCGTGGCAAACTTAACACGTGCAGCGTGCGCATGCCACGTGTGGGACGAGGTTCGGATTTTCTTGGACCCTCTCAAAGTTCGCAGAACAGCACGACATTTCATTCAGCGCAACTGTGCGCCATTTTTCGGTCGCCAAACCTCTCCTTCTTCGGCAGAATCGTGCTGTAAGCGCGGTTTAGCGTTCGCTACTTTTTCGTTGCATGAAGGATGTCCAGTCACTGTTTGCAAAAAATGAGGGATGAGAATACTGACTTTCCATAAATGACAGATACTACATGTTCGATACAAAAAGACTTTACAATGTATGCAGAAGGTTTAACTAACAATGAAAGGGCGGAAAATTGGAGTGGTCGACAGATGGAATTCATTGTTCTGTACATAAAAATGCGATTTATAATAAATTTTCAGTCCTGGAGCACTTGAAGAATGGTAAAATATCTGAAGTCACATGGATTGTCAGCTGCAACAGTTTTCAGTGAAAATGAACGAAGAGTATGGCCGTTTCATACAACAAAGAGCCAAAGAAAGTGGTACACTGGCCTAATATCGCGTTGGGCTTCGGCGACTACGCAGAAGTGCCGCAAAACGACGTGGCGTGGACTTGGCTAATGTCTAAAGTAGTGCTGGAGGGAAATGACACCATGAATCCAGCAAGGCTGCCATAAATCCTTAAGAGAACGACGGGGTGGAGATCTCTTCTGAACAGTACGATACAAGGCATCCCAGCTTTGATCAACAATGCTCATATCTGGGGAGTTTGGTGGCCAGCGGAAGTGTTTAAACTTAGAAGAGCGTTCCCAGTGTGAAATTGTAGCAATTATGGACATGTGGGGTATCACCCTGTCCTGCTGGAATTGCTGAAGGCCACCGAAATGTACAATGGACATGAGTGGATGCAGGTGATGAGACAGGATGCTTACGTACGTGTCACCTGTCAGATTAATATCTAGGCTTATCAAGGGTCCCATATCACTCCAACTGCACACGCCACACACCATTACAGAGCTTCGACCAGTTTGAATAGTCCCCTGCCGACATGCACGGTCCATGCATTCGTGAGATCGTCTCCATACCAGTACATGTCCATCCGCTTGATACAATGTGAAACGAGACTCGTCCGACCAGGGAACATGTTTCCGGCCTTCAACAATCCAACGACGGTGTTCATGGGCCAAGGTCAGGCGTAAAACTTTGTGTCGTGCATTCACAAGGGTACATGAGTGTGCTTTCGGCACCAAAATACTTTATCAATGATGTTTCGTTGAATGGCTCCCACGATGATACGTGTTGATGACCCAGCACTGAAATTTGCACCAGTTGGCGGAAGGGTTGCACTTCTGTGATGTTCAATGATTCTCTTGAGTGGTCCTTTGTCCCGTTCTTGCAGGATCCTTTTACGGCCACAGCGATGTCGGAGTTTGATGTTTTTCTGGATTCCCGATATTGCTGATAAACTCGTGAATTGGTCGTACGGGAAACTCCCCACTTCATTGCTACCTCGGAGATCCTGTGTCGCATAGCTCGGCGCCGACTATAACACCACGTTGAAACTCACTTAAATCTTGATAACCTGCTATTGTAGCAGCATTAACCGATCTAACAACTGCGTCAGACACTTGTCTCATACAGGCGTTGCCGACCGCAGCGCCACATTCTGCCTGTTTACATATCTGTCTATTTGAATACGCACGCCTGTACCAGTTTATTTGGGGCTTCAGTGTATATTACTGAAAAGTACGTTGACTAACTGAAGAAACATGCCTGGGACGATTTTTCAATTAAAGTTCCATGTTGTTCAATTCATGAAGAAAAAATGAATACAGCAACGAAAATTAGAATTGCTCAATAGATTGTATACTCCACATTTTTAGTTGCTACCCCCAAGCATGTACAGTATATAAAAGAAAGCGGATGTAGGTTCCGTATGAGACTGTGTGACATGAATTACATATAAACTGTGTTTTAAAGTGTAGTAGTGTGACAGATCGTTCTTGTTTATGTGTAAAAGTAACACGTTCCACTACTCAGTCTCCTCCCAGATAGTCAGAAACGCCACAGTAAATTTAGGAGAGGAATTTACTCCATAAATGACAACAGATTTAAGAAATTAACATGAAAGGAATCCAACAGAGACCTTTCATAACCCCAACGCTCCGGGAAAGGACTGTGCAGGGAATTTTCTGGCCATGCTAGGACATTCCCAAACAGGCTTCTCACACCCAACTTAAACCAAAAATGTAAAGAAAAGGCAAAAGGCCACCAGCTACTTGCTAAAACACAATAATTTCAACACATCTTTAGAACTACCAATTTCAAAGGGAAAAAACAATCTGTAACACGTATTTAAAAGATAGTGTAGACCTAATTCGGTCAGCAAGTAAAAACAATGGTCGTTGTGTCATTAATATGAAACAATTTCTGGTTGCTAACCTAATGGAGTTCACCAGTATTTGCTCATTGCAAGAACCAACTGATCGCAGGAAAATTTATGACAGTTTATTAACAAGTAAAATTTATGAAAATAGCAAAGGTGCCACAGCATTTAAAGACAACATGAAAATAACATCAGTATTATAAAACAGAACATTACAATGCACAATCCGCAAAAGCAAAAAAAAGATAAGGGAAAAAACATGTTTTACAAAAAGGATATCGCAAAAAAATTCTATATCTTATAAAACTAATTATTTGTAGAATTAAAATAACTTTGTGGCACTAATTTAATCACTCTACTATATTTCGGTTAGTTAGCAAACAATGGTCACTGTGTCATTATACTAAAACTACAATTAATTATGTGATTGTAACCCTGAAGGGGTTCCTCACTATAAATATGTCCCATGCAAAGGCTAATCGATCACAGTCCGATGAGCATGAATAGCTATCTGACTGATAAACGAAGCAATGCCAAAGGAATGACTTTACGAAACAAAATATCTCAAATCTAATACAACACACAAAAACAAACATTGAGAAATAAAACAGCTCTGAAAGTACAGTAGTCAACGTCTAAAAAAAACATCAATAAATAAAACACCTGCAAAATACAAGAGTCAGTCTAATAAAAAAACACCAATAAATCGAACCCCTGCAAAATACACGATCAAAGTTTCTCTGAAAGGAGACACGTATATGCATTGGACTAAGAACTGTATAATCATTGTTCACTGGCACACTCAGTAGTTCCACTGTTCCGAGGCACAATATAAGAGGGGGGGGGGGGGGGGTTCGTCGCCACAGCTGTGAGTAGGGATTTTTGCCCATCTGTTGCATGCAATCCCGGCGACTCTGCCCTCTCATGAAGTTTCTCTTGGTGGCCCATGTCACGTACATCTCGATTTGGTTCCATGTCTGTGTTGTCAAATTCATGCGGTATCCTCGTTTGACATGCCAGGTGGGCAAGGATGACACTTAATGGCTCTTCTTTGTCCCACCCTTAGCAACCAGAGAACACTGAACCATGACTTTCTGTCATTTGACAATGGGCTTCCGCCAGGAAATGTTGTCAGGCGTCGTTGAAGTCTGCAAGTTTCTCTGGACAGTACCTGTCAAAAGACTCCACGCCCCTTTATCCCCTGTCTTCTGTCTTTTCGCTGCGGCCGTCTCGTCACGGTCGCGTGCGTGTGGTGCGTTGACAGCAGAAGGATTTCCGCGCGGAGGACAGCTCGGCCATCTCAGGTCATCGTCTCCCTGAAGGGTAGCACTGGTGCAGCCGGCCATTAGCTCCGGGTGCAAGGGAAAGTGTTTGCCATGTACCCTTCTTTTGCTGTCGACCGCGCTCCCGAAGTGGCCCGGTTGACAGTGTGTCCTGCTGGGAAACCCGCCAGTTTACAACTAGTCCTCCTCCTCGCTGCTCCCGCTGTCTCGTAAGAATTTAGCCGGTTCGCTTTCACGTTGTCAACTGCATTCACAGAAATTGTTCATCATAGTTATGTGATTACAAAATATCATACATAATACCACTTAGTATTGTCTTTCACAATTTTTTGATAAAAATAAAAATTAAATGAACTGACAATATGATATCTAGATCCACATCACTAATGTGGTTCACTTGCGTTTTAATAAATGAAATGCTACTTATTAATTCACTAAAATGAATAGCATTATGCCTTGTGCAAGTATAGGTCAGGACAGCATAGGATTTACATGCTATTTACACACACACATGCACGCCTGTTGTCTATTCTACAAACTAGCTACCCATAAACATGAATTACTCAAAATTTTACTTCAATCCACTACTAGTTAATCCAACAAGCTACTTCAATGCTACTTCAACACAGTGTTCATACCACTACAACATTGTTCTAATTCGTCCTCCTCCTGACGCTTGTGGCATTTGTCTTGTCACATGAAAAATATGGAGAAACTTTCCTTAAACATACACGGTTAAAAGAACAATGGTTATTTGCACGCCAAAACATTTATACCAGTTGACACACCTGATAAGAGACTCGTAATTATACATTTATCATACTCATATGTTTATACATAAAACAGTAAGACAATTTCATCTAAGATTACGTTATCACAAGAATTAATCACACAGATGACTCTGAGAAGGGTAAAATATTTTCATCATACAGGTTATACTACATTTTCTTACCCATTTTGCTCCAATTTCGTTTCTTCTTTAAGTTAGCTTTTGCTTCCAAATCAGTTATTTCGCCTGTGGTGGTTATTCTGGATTCATTTCTCATGAATGGCAAAATTGTGGTCTCCTCTATTCTGTAAAACAGTTGCATCTTAACATCCTATTCAACTTACAACTGACACAAAAGATCCGAATCCTCCTGTAGTTTAAATGACAAATGTTTTTCTTCATCCTTATTACATTCAACCAAGCTTTCCTTCGGTCTCATAATCAAATTATTTAATCTTCCTCTACCTTCAAGAGGGAAATTTCTTCAGTTCAACTCATATAGGCTGCAGTGCATCCCGCACCAGCGAAAACAGTAAGCTGTAATGCTTACAGCATCAGCAAAACACATAAACGTCGCTTTTCTAGGGCAAGTATTAACGCAGAATAACTTTTCAGGCTCTGGCTCAACATCAATCAAGACTACAGAAAGGATCCATATTTCTGTTCCATTCCTCATTTGCTGAAAAACTGCTCGTGTTTGAGTACCACAATAATATTTCAGGGCCACGTAAATTAAACAAACCACAATTCTTCTTTCACCTTGGAGGGAATCAATATACTGACGAAATTCACAGACAGCACTTTACATACTCAGCTATAAAGAACAAAAAAGACATATATCATCAATATTAACATATCATCGCATATTGGGAAGTCAGTGGTTAAACAATCGTATTATTGCATCCTGTTTTCAAGATTCCAAACTTACTCATCCCTTTCTCAGAGTTCTCCTATTTTAAAATATTCATACAGCAAGCATGCTATAGTAAGAGATCCTAATTTATACTGACAGATATAGAATAGTAATAGATAGATAGTAGCACTGAAAGCAAAAAATCGGAAACAAGGCTACAACAGCTGGCGACTTGGGTTTGCCAGACCCATAATACCCACAGATCGGATATTCCCCTGAGTTTTGCATTAATTCAACACAGCTCTTGCTTCCCTCAGGAGCTACTCTTTTCAATTTACACAAAAAAACCATGAACATCACTTCAATCAATCACATAGAAACATCTTTATCATTATTTTTACCAACATGTTATTCAAAATGCATTTATCACAAATGTAAACTAATCAATTCTTTCTCTTCACCGTCCTCTCTACTCCTCACTGTCATTTCTACTCAATGTATGGTTTTCATGGGGAATCTTCCTTATCCGATACGGGCCGTTAAAGAGATTAAAAAATTTCTTGCAGACACCTGACCGTTTGTTAGACAGCTTGTGTGATCGGATAAGAACATTTTGTCCTATATGAAACATTGTTTTTCTCACGTTTTTCTTATACGCCTTGACTCTGGCTTCTGCTGCACGCTTGATGTTGTGTAAAGCTAAGTCAACAATTGCGTTCCGGCGTAGTCTCGGCTCTAGTGGCCAAGGCACCACCTCTTTGATTTTGCTTGGGGGCTCCTTGTTTTTTAGCACAGTGATTGGCGGAAGCTTTGTTGACGTATTAGGCAACTCATTAATTATGTTCTGAAATCCTTTTATTTGTATGTCCCACGATCGGTGATCACGACTGCAGTATAACCTACATCATTTTCCTAATTCACGCATAATACACTCACTGGTGTTCGAGCTGGGGTGAAATAGATAAATATATATATATATATAGGTTTAATTCTTCTCCTTCGAAGCATCCGCTGCCAGTATTGCGATGTAAATTGTGGTTCATTATCCGAAATAACCCTTTTCACACGCCCAACGTCATGCAGAAACTGCTTTGCAAATGCAGTTGCCACTGCCCTTCCTGTGGCTCGCCTCAATGGAGACAGACACACAAACTTGGAGGTTAGCTCCACCGCTACGAAAACATATGCAAAACCTGCTTTAGATCGTATTAGTGGCCCAAATAGATCCACGGCCGCGAGGTCAAAAAGTTTGCTTGGTATTATCGGGTGCAATGATGCAGCATAAGTCACTGTGGCCGCCTTTGCTCGCTGACAAGGTCCGCACACAACGAATACGCCGTAGCGTGTTATTAAAATAGCATGTCTCCTTCAGTTTTTCACAACATTTCTGTGCTCCGAAGTGGCCATAACTCAAATGTATGTACCATATAATTTTGTTTACGAGTTCATCCGGAATCGCCAACACCCATCTGGAGTCGTCCGGGGCTCGTTTCTTGAATAGTATTCTATTGCGCACTAAGTAGTACTGGCGTATTCCTACGTTCTCCTTGTCCTCCCACTTCTTCTTTATATCTTTCGATACTGCGTCCTTATCCTGTTCGTCCGCTGTACTCCCTAAAGAGGTGGTAACAAAGTTCTCGAACGCTACATTCTGTAAGTATAGGATGCTAAAATTGTTTTCACCGAGTTCCCCTTCTTCTGTGTGAACCAAACCTATAGGAATGCGTGATAAAGCGTCAGCAGTTACATTTTTCTGTCCCGGAATGTATTCTACAGTGAAATTATATTCCTGTAGGTATAGTGCCCAGCGTCCTAGTCTCCAATGCGTGATGTTTGTGCTCATAAGAAATTGGAGTGCACGATGGTCAGTGTACACCCTGGTGGTCCTCCCAAATAAGAAATACCTAAATTTTGAGAATGCCCAAACTATCGCGAGTGCTTCGAGTTCCGTTACGAAATAATTTTTTTCACATCGAGAGAGCACCCTGCTCCCAAACGAGATTGTTTTCCAAGTTGTAATATCATCATTTCCCTCCGTATGAAACAGTACCGCACCTAATCCTGACAAGGAACTGTCCGTCATTAAACAGAATTCTTGTGTCAGGTCGGGATGCACGAGGATGGGAGCCTCTACCAATGCCTTTTTCAATTTATGAAATTCATCCTGTGCCACTTGATCCCAGACCCACAAAGCGTTTTCCCTGTTACTCCACATAGACGGGGTGTACCAAGTACACTAAAATTTATAAATCGCTTATAAAAATTACACAGGCCTAAGAATGCTCGCAACTGTTTTTTATTTGTCGGCATTGCACACTCCGCTATCGCCGCAATTTTCTCCGGGTCAGGTCGTATTACATTTGCTGAGACAATATGGCCTAAGAATTTTATGTTCTCTCGTCCGAACTGTGACTTATCTAAGTTGACTGTTACACCTGCCTTCTCAAAAACATCCAGTAGTCTGTTCAGAACGTCATTATGGTCCTCCCACGACTTTTCCGCAATTAATATGTCATCCACGTAAATTGTCACTCGCTGTTTCAAATCATCAGGCAAAATGCCATTTAATCCCCTTATAAACGCAGCTGATGAGACGTTTAGTCCGAACGGGAGACGCCGGAATTGGAAACAATTTCCGTAACACAGGAACACTGTATATAATCTGCAAGATAGGTGTAGCACGATTTGCCAAAAACTCGAACGGAGGTCGACAGATGATAGTACCTTTACCCCGTGGAAACGTTGTAAGAGTTCCTCAAGGCTCTCAGGCCTGTCCGTTTCCGGCATAATAATTGTGTTTATCTGTCTCGAGTCTAGCACCAAACGAACTGAGTTGTCGCGTTTTGGTACGACAAGCAAGGGTGAGTTGTACGAGCTTACTGCCCGCTCAATTATTCCTTGTTCTAACATCTTGTTTATTTCCTTCTCCACCTGGGCTTTATACGCCACGGGAATAGGGTATGGTCTAACAGAAAACTTCTGATGGTCACGTACTCTGAATTGGTAAGTAAAACCCTTAATTGGCCCGGGAGTCTCAGAAAATACCCGTTCATGATTCCTAAGTAGGCAATACAATTTCTCCTTTTCCCTGTCCGTGGTTCTGACACCCGCGATGCTCTTTCTCAGTGCATCAGCAAAAGCAACATCTTTCCCCTGCTCACCAGACGTAGAGCACGCCTCACTTACATTGTTCACGAGTAGCTCCAGTCTGGGTTGCGACTCGGTTTGAGCTTGAAATTTTAGGCAACTAATTTCTGACTCTGCACGTAATATGCATTCATCAAATACTAAATTCATTGGCTGATCCCCAACTTGAACTGTCATTACTCCTCCACCCATGTCAATTACTGCATGGTGGGCATTCATGAAGTCATTTCCTAAAATCATTGCCACATTCAGCATTGGGAGCACAAAGAAGTTGTACTCAAACTCTCTTCCCTGGCAGGTAAAATTAAGCCGAGTTTGCCTTCGGATTTCTATGCTCTTACCGTAGATTGCGCCCTTCACCTTTATTCCTCGCACTTGAAAAACGGGCCAAGTCCCAGTCCCTTCGCATTTTTGAAATGCTGCCTCGCTTACTATCGAGAAAGGGCTTCCAGTGTCAATGACACACTTAAAACATATTTCGTTTACTGCAACTGTCACGACTGGATTTATTCCCGAAATTTTAGCACTCGTAGTTTCTTGCAACAAATCCTCTCTAATATCTTCCCTCTCTATATACCGTATGCACTCCTTTGCCATGTCGTTCATTGGTTCCGATTGGGCGCCTTCTGCGCTGATCGTTTGTCATTGCCGGTTTTGTTCATTTCCATTTGCTGGATTATGTCTAGGGTTAGCCGGCCGAATTTCAACATCATGAGGTGCTCCGCCTATAGTCCTATTCCCACCGTGTTCACCGTGATATCGATTCTGGTTGCCGTAACTGTTCCGTTCGCGATTCTGTCCACGTCCTCGATCATTTCTGTTGTTCCACCTGTGTTCGCGACTGTTACCCCAGTTTCTATACGGCCGGTCCCGATTATTGTTTCGTTCGCGTCGCGACGACCAGTCACGCCGTTGATTAGTAATACGGCCACGACTGCGGTCGCGCTGCTGTGCCCCGTAATAACTTTGTGCCTGATTAGGCGGGCATTCTGCTGTATTATATTCCAACTCTTGGAGAAGTGTTTTAAACGTTTCCACGTCCTCTTTGCATCGTCCCGCAAGAGTGACGTGCCGCAAGTGCATCGGCAATTTGGTGATGCATATCCTAATTAGTTCCGCAGGCCCGTATGGATCGTATAAAAATTGATTTGCCTGCAGCATGTGGTCGAATAGGCGTGCAGGGCTGCCGAAACCAGACTGGTTCAAATTTGGCAGCATAATTATGCCATGTTTGACCCTATCTTGTGCCGCTTCCGACCAATAGGCGGAGAGAAAGGCTTGTCGAAACTCCCGAGTGGAGTTGCAGTGACGCGCTGCCGACCTCATGCGAATCGCCGGTTCGCCTTCCAAATAGCCACACATATATTCTATCTTATGTGAACTTGACCAGTCGGGGGGAAGACAAAACTCAAATTGCTCGAGCCATGCACGTGGATGTATTCCTTTTTGCGAATTTCGGAATATCTCAAACTTTCTTACCGTAAGGAAATGTTTGAAATCAAATCCCCGCATTTCCTCCTGTCGAGGCCCTTGAATGTTTCTATTTTTTTCATGTCTGCCCCTCAAATTACATTCTTTCCTGTCGTCAAAATCTCCCTCGTGGCCGGAGTCCCTCTCTGCACTGTTCGTACGGCTATTTTTAGTGCTATTGGCGAGTTCGGAATCACACGCCATGCGGTTTTCCGGATGCGCCACGCGTTCTTGTAATTCGCCTGTTACAGCATTGTGTTGCCTGTTCACTTCGAATTGTCCCTCCTGAAATCTCAGAAGCGAACGCACTTCTTCGGTCTCTGCGGCCGCTACCGGTGTAGTATTGTTCTCGCTTTCCGTCAGCTTCATCGTGCCTACAATGTCCGCTAATGCCGCAATCTTATCATCTATTTGTCTCTTGTCCTCCGCCCCAGTCTGCTTCAATTGTTCTACTTGCTGTTCCAACGCGTGGATCGCTAAACTGTTGTCCGCTATTGTGTTGCTAACGGACGTGGGACAATGCGTTTCTGCCTCTTGGACCCTCGAGAGTACCTGCTGATGTTCCCTTTGGCATTCTTCCCTCAGCTCTTGGAAATTCCTAAGTAGCCGTTTTTCGCTTTCTTTAGATTCGTCATCGCGACTCCTCTTGCTCTGTTCTAAGGCTTGCAGACGATCATCGATTTGTTCAAATGTACGGCCTAATTCTTTCATAATATCACTTTTTATTTCACTTGCCAGATTGTTTATTCTTTGTGAGATATCATCGGACACTCTCTGCATCGACTTGTCGACTTTATTTGTCTGCTGGATTAGTTTTTCGTCTATTTGTTCGCCTAGCTCGCGGATCGATTTTTCGGATGATTCTTTTTGTTCTCGGAACGATTTTTCTGATTTCTGCGTAATTTCTTCGCCTAGCTCGCGGATCGATTTTTCGGATGATTCTTTTTGTTCTCGGAACGATTTTTCTGATTTCTGCGTCATTTGTTCGCCTAGCTCGCGGATCGATTTTTCGGATGATTCTTTATTTTGTTGCAATAAGGCTTTCATGAGTTCTGCCAAATCAATTTGGTTAGTAGGAGGCAAATTTATTTCTGGCTCTGCTGTGAGCCCGTTCGTGCTGTTTTGCATTTCGTCTGAAGTATTCCCCATTGCATTTTCGGAACCGCCCGACGCGTTAATATTGGAAATCAAATTATCCCCTTGGTCCATGTTGCTTAAGTTGTTGGACCGCTTACTTTTAGCTTGGTTACGTGTTTGCATTAGTGCAATTTATACTCAGTACGCAACACACTAATCACAATAAATGTGTCCCCCAAAAATTACGACAGTCACACGAAAGATACCCAACCTAGTACACACTTTTTCACATGCAAAACAAATTTTTATCTTTGATCGAAACAGTGGAATATACAAGCGAGAATAAAAAACACACAGACATATAAAACACACAAATATAAAAAACAAAACAAGACAAACAACGCAACGCCGATCAACAACGCCGTGAATCTTTTGAAAGTCTGCTCGGAAACAACACAGAAGTTGTTTGAGCGCTGTAGAAAAAAAATTAAGATTATAACACGCTCGCAATCTAACGTTTCAGAGATTCCAGAGTCTAGCGGAATCACAGAACAGGGTCGCCATGTGTAATATTGCTACATTAATTTGGTATGATGAAAGCGGTACTGACTGACAATAAAACCGGGTTAAAAGCTGTGATCTGTCTGGGGACGTTAACCGTGGATTACTGGGCAACTGTTTCATCAGATATTTAGTCTAGGTTTACCAAGCAGACTAACATTAATGATAATCTTTTAATAGTCATACAAAACCGGTAATATATATATATATATATATATATATATAAAGAGAATTTAAATAAAAAGAAAGAAATCAGTTTATATTTGGAAATTTATTTTTAAGAGTGGTCACTGAAATTTCAGCATATTATACGTGAGTTATAACTGAGCTGGTGCCTTATTTACGATTGAAAAATGTGAGATTGTAATCTTACGGAACACATAAAATATGGAGCCAAGATTGGGAGACTGCATACGACACTGCATTCATAAAATAACTCACGAAGAACATTGAAACATAAGCAAGAAGAAATTAACCACAACCAACAGATTCAGTTTTTACCCAAAGAAATTACGTTCATACCACAATCCTGTCCGTCATGTAATTACCACACACTGGTATACTAAATTCATATTAACTCTTTGTGAAATCTTCCCAAAAAGAATAGCTGAGGGCTACTTTGATGATTACACCACATGCTCCACGTGGTCAACTTGGTTTACACAAAGCGTACAACTCCACAATAATTTTGATAATTAAAATACATTAGATCGAAAAGCAATTGACAAAAGCAAAACCTTGAACTGGTTACTAACGTCTTACTATTAACCTGATGGGTCAAACAGTTATATAAGCACGTGGTACTGGTCTCGCAAAGTACACTCCACGTGGGTTGAACATAAAGAAAAGCATAAAGAAAAGTTGTTATATTGTAAAATATTGTCAAGACGAGACGTTATAATCACACAAGCATTCACATTTAAGATTGATGAACTTAGAGTTACTGATCAACACGTGGTTCCACTTTACTCGCAAAGTAATGACAAAGCAACTACCCCAAAATAATCTGAACTTCACACGAGAATTACACTACGCTGCAGTTTAAGATAACCTTAGATATTTTAGAGCTAAACCCGAGATAAAGATGATTAAATTTTCAGTTAGGCTGAACTTAACAAATCCATTGTCCTATGGACTTAGCAGACACGCGCTTAGCCGGAGATCTTACCACTTCAGACGCTCGCCACCGCCAGACTGCAACTCCTACTGCCGAGCGTGCTTCCTGAGGGTGGCTCACAAAGACAAACAGAAGGGGCCAGAGGGGCAGCTTCCTATACCAACATGACAACGGACGGACAGAACCATACTAAGGATAGAAACCTCTCTGCTTTAAGAAAGCGTAGCTACCTGTTCCGACGTTGGTCCTACTGTTCTCTAGCAGACAGCCTTGTCTGCTACCCTCAAGCATGCAACTACAAATACATTTGCTCATTCATACTCTCACACAGAAGGGAAGGGGGATGACAGTATCTTATCATATACAGTATATAAAAGAAAGCGGATGTAGGTTCCGTATGAGACTGTGTGACATGAATTACATATAAACTGTGTTTTAAAGTGTAGTAGTGTGACAGATCGTTCTTGTTTATGTGTAAAAGTAACACGTTCCACTACTCAGTCTCCTCCCAGATAGTCAGAAACGCCACAGTAAATTTAGGAGAGGAATTTACTCCATAAATGACAACAGATTTAAGAAATTAAACATGAAAGGAATCCAACAGAGACCTTTCAACCTTCTTGCTTCCCGCTGTTGAAGATAAATTCGGGAATGGTGATTGCATCTTTCGACACGATCGAGCACCTGTTCATAATGTACTGCCTGTGGCGCAGTGGTTCCACGACACTAACATCCCTGTAATGGACTGGCCTGCACAGAGTTCTGACCTGAATCCTACAGAACACCGTTCGTATGTTTTGGAACGCCGACTTCGTACCAGGCCTCACCTACCGACATCGATACCTCTCCTCAGTGCAGCACTCCGCGAAGAATGGGCTGCCATTCTCCAGGAAACATTCCAGCACCTGATAGAACGTATGCCTGCGAGAGTGGAAGCTGTCATCACGGCTAAGGGTGGGCCAACATCATACTGAATTCCAGCATATTGGCTCTTGTAATTGAGACATTATCTACAACTTGTGTTAGTTCATTGAAGAAAGGGCCCACACTAACACTGGGTGATTAAGACATACGTAAAATAACTGATTTCTTGTTGATGTCAAGTGTTGTTAATTCAGTATCAGATTTTTGAAAGTGTTTCTGTTCACTTACGGTATCAAATTCGTTCCTTGATATAACTGTGTTCCTTTTCTGATAGAAATGAACCATCCTCCAGCTCTTGAAGCAGATCGACAGGAAGACTGTCATTTCATACAGTGATAATGTTATACAGGGCAGTACACCAACACTAACACATTCTTCACTTGCAGCGTTATAGGACAAAGTAAAATATGAATGAAACAAAACCGTCTGGCAGGCAGGGAAATGCTTCTAACAGCCAACTGATGCTTCCCTTCAGCAACTGCTAAACGATAGATGATCCATAACAACAATAAATGTCTGGAAGTAAAAGAACTACACACAATTCATTCAATAAGTACTTCGTAACAGCTCAGGAAATAAGTTTTAATCTTATTCGTTTCTTTGTGAATGAGGTCAATGGAACATATGAATAACTGACTGACTGTCCGTAATACACTGAGCCATAGCAACTGGTATAGGCATGCGTATTCAAATACAGGGATATGTAAACAGGAAGAATACGGCGCTGCGGTCGGCATAGCCTGTATAAGACAACAAGTGTCTGACGCAGTCGTTAAATCGGTTACTGCTGCTACAGCGACAGGTTATCAAGATGTGAGTTTGAACGTGGTGCTATAGTCAGCGCACGAGCGGTGGGACACAGCATCTCCGAGGTAGCGATGAAGTGGGGATTTCCCCATACGACCATTTCACGAGTGTACCATGAATATCAGGAATCTGGTGAAACATCAAATCTCAGACATCGCTGCGGCCAGAGAAAGATCCTGCAAGTAAGGGACCAACGACGACTGAAGAAAATTGTTCAGCGTGTCAGAAGTGCAACACTACCGCCGATTGCTGCATATTTTAAAGCTGGGCCATCAACAAGTGTCAGCGTAGCATAATCAACATGGCCTTTCGGAGCCAAAGGCTCACTGTGATCCCTTTATGACTGTACGACACAAAGCTTTACGTCTCGCCTGGGCCCGTCAACATCGACATTGGTCGGTTGATGACTGGAAACGTGCTGGCTGGTCGGACGAGTCTCGTTTCAAACTGTATCGAGCTGATGGACGTGTAGTGGAATGGAGACAACCTCACGAATCCATGGACCCTGCATGTCAGCAGGGGACCAGGTTGGTGGAGATTCTGCAGTGGTGTGGGGCGTGTGCATTTGAGGTGATACGGGACCGCTGACAAGTGCAAATACGACTCTGACATGTGACACGTATGTAAGCATCCTCTCTGATCACCTGCATCCACTCATGTCCATGGTGCATTCCGACGGACTTGGGCAACTCCAGCAGGACAATGCGACACCCTATATGTCCAGAATTGCTATGGAGCGGTTCCAGGAACACTTGCGCTGGCTACCAAACTCCCCACACATGAACTTTACTGAACATATCTGGGATGTCTTGCAACGTGCTGTTCAGAAGAGATCTCCACCTCCTCGTACTCTTACGGATTTGTGGACAGCCTTGCGGGACTCGTGGTGTCGGTTCCCTTCAGACATTAGTCGAGTCCCTGCCACGTGCTCGAGGGGTCCCTACACCATATTAGGCAGGTGTACTATGTCGATCTTCCAGAGACGTTCGTTCACTCTAATAACACCAGTAATGACTGCTCAGTAAAAAAATGTTGAAGCTGGTAGGCTTTCAAGGGCACTGGACAAAATGTTAGTGACCCCCGTAGACTCGTAGCCAATACTGTGTGGCACCACCTCATTTCGTCAAGGGAGAGATTCCAAGAGTATCTTCAGGTGTACTAGATCTAGCTAGAGACATTCACTGATGTTTGGGAGCCAAAAGCTGTGAGACTGCGAGAATGATGATTGCACAAACAGCTACAGACGTGTGTTATGGGACAGCTATCGTGTAACGTAGCGGACAATTCGAGGTACGACACACTTCCGAACTTCAAGTAACCAGAAAACCATGTGACCTGCCCTGGGAAAAGAGATGTTGCCGTATTGGAATATGCAAAGGTGAACCATGTGCTCATCATAAGGTGTAGGAGAAAGTGCAAAACTTGGTATCGATAATGTTGAAATAAAGATCAGCGTTCGTGTTCGAGGTAATGTGACTGAATGGCCGCAATCTATGGTTCGAGAAACACCCATAAAACATAACAAAACCACCTCCGGCCTCAACTATACCGTCCCCACGCTGCAGGCTACACGCCTCATAGAGCCGTCGGTCCTATCAACGGCCTGCATTGTTTGAAAAGGGGCAAAGTCGAAACTCGTCGGAACGTGCTACTCCCTACAGTCATGTGACGTCCAGTTGCGCCGTTGTGTGGCAAATCGAAGACGTGCAGCTTTACATGCCGTTGCGAGGGATGGACTTTATGGACTTTAGCGAGGTTTCCTACTCCAGTTTGCCACTGCGTGGAGTTCCCTTCACAATCACGGCTCAGAAACTGACTGGGAAGGACAAGCATTGACTAACAGCTGATATTTCTGTCAGGTTTGTAGCAATTTTGTGCCGTATTACATGTTTGCGAGATGGAAATCATTCGTTGCAGACATGTTGTAAAATACGCCTTGATACGCCAACAAATCAGGCAACTTCATTCACCGTGTAGCTATTGGCAGCTCCAAACACGGCAGCAGCTTTCTGTCACATCTCCACGCAAACAGATCTTTCGGTGTTCATTCAACACAATCGAGTGGCACATATCATCGACAGTCGCGTCTGCACGCTTTGTATCGCTTCTGTTGTGTGCGCAAATCGGTAGGAGTTGTCGCTATGATACAACGTGACGTCACAGCACTGAAGAGTCACTGACTAGAAGATGTCTCCGAGAGTGGGCTCGAATTTTTGAAACCATTATACGGTGATGGTCCAAGGCGTCACACCCTGCAGTCGGTCACACTGGTGCGCCCTCGTCTGTGAGTGATCGATGAAAAGAATTTCTGAATTTCGTGAGTAGCTCTACTAGAGCGTTGAGTAGGTTCGTATCTCGTTACAGACTTAGAATTCTTTTATTTTTTAATCTTTATTGAAATCACTTTGATCGTTAATTTTATTCAAATAACAGTTTTAAATGTAACATTTTTTATTCCTTTGTAACGTCAATTTATTTACACTGTTCATTCTTTCAATTGCTCTCATTTTTTCTTCCTAACATTCTTCTACCACTTGGGATACTTGTGCATGTGAATTTAATTATTGTGATTTATTGGTTACGATTTAATTTTTTTCCTTTTATCGTCTTATATTCTCGTCCATGTTATCGCCTTCATTATTTTTATTCCTGACTTTGCTACATACAGTTTTACTTATAACCCTTCTTAATTTGCATCTGCGTTGTTTTGTGCATAGTGCAATAAGAATTTTTTTCTAAATGTCAATGTGTCAGTTGCCATCCAAAAAAGCTATGCACCTTGTAACAAAAAATATGTTTTTGACACCATACCACAGTCAATAGGAGTAGGTTTGTTTCGTCTTTTGTTTTTTGAATGATAAAATGGCATTTTAAAGCGTTTAAATATTATGATAGATAAATTGAAAATAATGATATTCACATGCACAAAGATTCGAAGTGGAAAAAGAATGACGGGAAGAAGTAATTACAACAACTGAAACAATTAATACACTGATTAAAGTAACGTGATAGTGGAATAAAAATTTAAAAAATCACTTTCTTTCCAGTTAATTGAATAAAAATAACACTTAAATCAATACTCGATGTTAACAAATTTCTCTTCTTCAGAAATGCTTTCCTTGCCATTGCCAGTCTACATTTTATATCCTCTCTACTTCGACCATCATCAGTTATTTTGTTCCCCAAATACGAAAACTCATTTACTACTTTAAGTGTCTCATTTCCTAATCTTATTCCCTCAGCATCACCCGACTTAATTCGACTACATTCCATTATGCTCGTTTTGCTTTTGTTGATGTTCATCTTATATCGTCCCTTCTAGACACTGTCCCTTCTGTTCAACTGCTCTTCCAAGTCCCTTGCTGTCTCTGACAGATTTCATCGGCGAACCTTAAAGTTGTTATTTCTTCTCCATGGATTTTAATACCTACTCCGAATTTTCCTTTTATTTCCTTTAATGCTTGCTCAATATACAGATTGAATAACATCGGGGAGAGGCTACAACCCTATCTCACTCCCTTCCCAACCACTGCTTCCCTTTCATGTCCCTCGACTCTTATAACTGGCTTCTGGTTTCTGTACAAATTGTAAATAGCCTTTCGCTCCCTATATTTTACCCTGCCATCTTCAGAACTTGAAAGAGAGTATTCCAGTCAACATTGTCAAAAGCTTTCTCCAAGTCTACAAATGCTAGAAACGTAGGTTTGCCTTTTCTTAATCTAGCTTCTAAGATAAGTCGTAGGATCAGTATTGCCTCACGTGTTCCCATATTTCTACGGGATCCAAACTGATCGTCCCCGAGGTCGGCATCTACCAGCTTTTCCATTCGTCTGTAAAGAATTCGCGTTAGTATTTTGCAGATGTGACTTATTAAACTGATAGTTCGGTAATTTTCGCATCTGTCAACGCCTGCTTTCTTTTGGATTGGAATTATTATATTATTCTTGAAGTTTGAGGGTATTTCGCCTGTCTCATACATTTTGCTCATCAGATGGTAGAGTTTTGTGAGGACTGGCTCTCCCAAGGCCGTCAGTAGTTCTAATGGAATGTTGTCTACTCCCGGGGTTTCGACTTAGATCTTTCAATGCTCTATCAAACTCTTCCTGCAGTATCATATCTCCCATTTCATCTTCATCTACATCGTCTTCCCTTTCTATAACATTGCCCTCAAGTACATAGACCTTGTATAGTCCCTCTATATACTCCTTCCACCTTTCTGTTTTCCCTTCTTTGCTTAGAACTGGGTTTCCATCTGAGCTCTTTTCTCCAAAGGTCTCTTTAATTTTCCTGTAGGCAGTATCTATCTTACCCCTAGTGAGATAAGCCTCTAAATCCTTACATTTGTCCTCTAGCCATCCCTGCTTAGCCATTTTGCACTTCCTGTTTATCCAGGTCCCATCTCCTTAAAATCCCACCTTTTTGCAGTTTCTTCAGTTTTAATCTACAGTTCATAACCAATAGATTGTGGTCAGAGTCCACATCTGTCCCTGGAAATGTCCTACAATTTAAAACCTGGTTCCTAAATCTCTGTCTTACCATTATATAATCTATCTGAAACTTGTCAGTATCTCCAGGCTTCTTCCATGTATACAACCTTCTTTTATGATTCTTGAACCAAGTGTTAGCTATAATTAAGTTGTGCTCTGTGCAAAATTCTACCAGGCGGGTTCCCAATCCATATTCACCTATTACGTTTCCTTCTCTTCCTTTTCCTACTATCGAATTCCAGTCACCCATGACTATTAAATTTTCGTCTCCCTTCACTATCTGAATAATTTCTTTTATCTCATCATACATTTCTTCAATTTCTTCGTCATCTGCAGAGGTAGTTGGCAAATAGACTTGTACTACTGTCGTAGGCGTGGGCTTCGTGTCTATATTGGCCACAATAATGCGTTCACTATGTTGTTTGTAGTAGCTTACCCGAACTCCTATTTTTTATTCATTATTAAACCTATTCCTGCATTACCCCTATTTCATTTTGTATTTATTCCTCATAGCACTGATGTAAATAATGAAACATGGCAGTTCACCATTGGCAAGTGCAAATTCACTACGGTGACCCACAAGACAATACGTTCATTCTGATACTGTTCCGAAAACTCTGTGTTACATCTACATCTATGTACATAAGTCAGCAAGCCACCGTATGTTGTATTGTGGAGGATACCATGTACCACTACCAGCGATTTCCTTTTCTATTCCACTCGAAGCGAGGGAAAAAAAGATTGCTTACATGCCTCCGCAAGAGCTCTAATTTATCTGGTGTTTGTGATATTTATGCAAAATATATGTTGCTCACTGTAGAATTTTCTGCAGGCAGGTGTAGCTATTTCATGGGAAGTGTGTCGTCTTCCCTTTAGGGATTCCCATTTGAGTTTATGAAGCGTCTCAGTAGCAGTCTCACGATGATCAAATCTACTGGTAACAAATCTAGCAGAATGCTTCTGTATTGCTTCAATGTCTTTCTTTAATATTACTTTCTGAGGATACCAAATACTCTAAGAGTACTCAAGAATAGGGTTGCCTTAGTGTTGTATATGTGGTCTCCTTTTGTAGGTGAGCTACACGTTCCTAAAACTTTTCCAGTAAACTGTAGCTGAAAATCCACCTTTCTTACTGCTGTTTGAATGTGCTGATTACATTGCATATCACTTTGCAATGTCATGTGTAGATATTTAACCGACGTGGATTTGTCAAGTAGCACAGCACTGTCACTGTGCTCAAACATTACAGGATTTTTCTTCCTACTTATCTGCATTAATTTACGTTTTTCTACGTTTAGAGAATATGGCCATTCATCCAGACAAAACAGAAATTCTGTCTAAGTCACACTCTATAACTTTTCAGTCACACAAGGAGAACATTTCCGCATATACTACGGCTTCATCATACGGTGAGGAGTAAAAATTCTGCAAATTCTTTACTAAACAAAGGCAATTAATAACAAACTCCTTTTCTTATTATGGAAAGAAAGATGTTCCAGCTAATAAACCCAATATCCACCAGCCAAACAGTTTCTTTTTCTCTAAATATTATATGCACCTGCAGATGTTAATGGCACTGTATCACTTGGAAGTGAGTCTGTACAGCCAAACTAACTTACTGTGTCTCCATCCAGCTCGCATACTCAAAGTGTAACTATGTTCTGACAATTACGTCAAATGCATTTTCATCTTTAGTATGGAATGGAGATGTAGACGAAGAGAATTTTTAACGACTGTGCAGTGGCCAATAGCCAAGTAATGCTTTTCGCAACCACACTTCTTTCGTAGGTGTGGCCCTGGTGGAGTCGGTGCCGCTTTGGCCTTATCTGTAGTGTGCACAGGATCACACGGACCCACTGTCCCACCCGGACTTCTAACACTGGTCTTCTTTTCTTTCAGTGCTCAACCCTGAGGTTGGTTTGCAGCAGAGCGCCATTCCTCTCATCTGTCTGACTTTGTCTTCATTTCCACGTATGTGTTACATCCAACGTCATTCATGATGAGTTGCATGTGTGATATCCTTGGTCACCCCCACCGATTACTTCCCTCAGTAGCTCCTTCTGCTGTTGTTCCAATCATTTTGTTGTGTCGTAGGACGTGCCCTACAAGTTTGTCTCTTCTTGTTTAGATGTGCCTCCACAGACATCTGGTTTCCTGTACTCTTCCAAGCACCCCATCATTTGTTACTTTTTGTCTCTCCAGCTGATCTTCATCGTCCTTCTATAGCACCACATCTCCAGAGCCTCTAGCCGTCTTCTCTCTTCTCTTCCAATTGTCCAAGTTTCACACCCTTGTAGGGCCACACTTCAAACGAAAGCTTTCATGATACGTTTCCTCATTTTCAGACTGATGTTGTTGCCGGAGAGTAAGTTCCTCCGCCAGTTACATGCAATTTTGGCCTTTTGTATTCTGGTCGCAATTTCTTTCCAGCTTCTACCATCCCTTGTGATTTTGCTTCCCAGGTAAGTAAATTCCTCTATGACTTCCAGCTCCTCTCTTCCAATTCTCATTCTCAGACGTTCATATTCTGCTCCTGTACTGCATACCATCACTTTAGTCTTTTTCTTGTTTATTCTCATTCCACACTGATTGCATAGAATTTTTTCCATTGTTCTGAGGACTTCCCATAGATCTTCTTTTGTCTCTGTGACTATAGCAATATCATTTGCATAACGTACCATGTCTATCTTCAGCCCACTAATTTTGATACCCACCTTAGTAGTTTCTCGAACATGGTCTATACCTTCCTAGATGCAAGCATTGAATATAAGAGGAGCGAGAGCACATCCTTGTCTTACCCCTTTTCTAATATTTGCTTCTTGTTCCTGGTGACAGTCCCTAATCTCCGCCACCTCACTCTTATACAAACTGAGTATCACACGGATGTCTTTGTACTTTATTCCACTTTTCCTCAGCACTCTGAAAATCTCTTGCCAGATAACGTTATCAAATGCCTTTTCCAGGTCTACAGAGGCAATACAAGTTGGTTTATTTTTCTGTCATTGCCTTTCGATAACGAGTCTTAGTGCCAGAATCGCCTCTCTTGTTCCCAATCCCCTTCTGAAACCAAACTGATCTTCACTCAGCATATCCTCCACCTTCTCTTCAATTCTCTTCAGAACTAATTTTATGAGAATTTTCGATGCATGTGATATTAGACTTAGAGTTCGGTACTGTTCACATTTTGTAGCTGGTGTCTTCCTTGGTATTGTGCAACGTAACCTTCCAGTACTGGTGGTGGTAAAAGTATATTGAAAGGTGGCTACACTGAGTCACAGCGCCAGAGATCGCGCCAGAGAGTATTGTTCCGCCGCCTCCACTGGCAGTGATTATTGAGACGTAGCGGCAAGCAGTTCTTGCCGAGAAGTTGTGGTGGACACTGCTTGTCGTGAAGTCGGAGTGAGATGTGATAGTGGAGAGTGTTGTTCCATGTTTTATGCAGTTATTTGATGGGAGAGATAGCAGATGTTATTCTAATGGAGATATTGTAACGATCAGAATGCTTTCCGTCAATATAAATGAGGTAAAAAATTCACTTTTCCTTTTATTATTGCAATGTTTTAAATAATGTGTCATTACAGGTTCAGTCAACAAAGCATCTGGCTTGTGTTCTTGTATTAGAGTGTAATTCTGCTTTCCTTACGCAATTATAGTATTTCTAATTTTCTTTTATCACGTCAGTATAATTGGTATTTAAAAGTTCTTGTCTTGTTGAAGAAGAACCGTGCCAGATGTGCGTTGAGTCATACTACCACATACAGAACAGCTACACTTGTGCTTGTTGTGGCGTTGGTTTTATAGTTGCTGGGGACTTAATTAATTAATTGTGTTAATGAAAATTTTCATTTCATTCCTTGTTGTTGTTCTAAGCCGTCAGATTGCGTACTAAAACAGGGCCAGCCGTTTACGAGACTTGCGTAATCGGATTTACAGCTACAAAAAAAAAATATATCTGCAGTATTATTTTAATTAAGCCCCCATGCACGTGGCGACCGCTGCTTCGGATCGTCCCTTGGAATCTTCTGATTGTGAAAATAGTAGACAGTAGTATTGTTGTAGTAAATTGTAGTTTAGTAATTGTAGTCTATATTGCATGTGTAGATTTGGTAATTGTCATTCTTCTAATGGTATTTTTCAAAATTTATTTTTTTTGTTGTCTTGTATACGCATTTGACAATTTAGTGCAATTATTTCAATTGTTCGTTAATCGTGTTTGAGGGAAACATTTCGTGTGAATGATATTGTTGATGATAAAGTGTCATTGTGTGTAATTTTCATATAGTGACGAGTTTTGTATATTTTGTAAATGATTACGCGATCAATGAAAAAGGCAAAAATGATGAATAGTGAGAATGACGAAATTGTTGATATGGCGAACTCGCCAACACAGGAGAACAGTGTGATGAATAATGAAGTTGAAAACAATTTAATAAGTCGGGAAAATAGTCCGGAACCATTTCAAAATTTTTCTCATTCAGAAAATTCACAGAATACAAGATTGACGATAGAAGATTCTGGAATAGTATCGAACACAGATAGCTTTACAGCTATGCAGAAGGAAGTTAGTTTTGTGGGAAATGTTAGGGGCGAAAAGAATTTCGAACCGGCTGATATGGAGCAGTTGATGAGTGCAATATTAAATTTGGGATCACAGTTACGATCTGAATTAAAAACAGATAGGGAAACAATGGAAATACGGTTAGACTCACTGGGATCACAGTTACGGTCTGAATTAAAAGCAGATAGGGAAACAATGGAAAAACGGTTAGACTCACGAATAGGGACATGTTTCAAAAATATGAAAGATGAGTTAAAGAAAGAAATCAGAGAAGAAGTACAACCGATTTTGAACTCTCACAATAATAGATTAATTGCAGTAGAGATTAGACAAAGGGAACAGGATAGAGAACAGGAAGAAAGAGATCGCATGATAGTACAGAAATTTTCAGAGTTAAATTTACAACGTGCACACGATAAGAAAGAAATATTTGAGAGAATCGAGGAATCCGTACCAAATGACAGAATAAATAGCTTAACGCAACAGTGTGAACAGTTAACGACTAAATGTGACAATACCGAAACCCGAGTCGCGACACTTACGGAAGACGTAAATAAACAGAAAGAACAATTAGGTGATTTATCGGAAAGAGTTGAGGAGATTTCAGATAGATTGACAAGTCTTAGCTTAAATGGGGACAGAGATTCAGATGATACAGCTCCATTGCCATTTTCAGAAACCGAAGAGTACCAGAACATAAATAAACATGTTGAAAATCAGGGAAAATTTAATGAACGCGTGAAAAGGGAATTTGAGGCATTAAAAAAGCAAGTCAAACAAATTGAAGGCGAAATCGTAGGAAAAGACGGCAAAAGAAATTTAGAATCACAGATACCAGAGGGGTTTGAAGAAAGTAATTTGTTTCATTTACGGAATGCAACAAGAGAGCGCCAGGCGCGCGAACTTGACAATAATCGACATTGGGACTGGGACAGACGCGGTAGGTCTTTGTCGCCACGAGGCGAAAACTTTGACTATAAACAGTTTTTGACTGTTCGGAAATTTAAGATCTTCCGCAATTCTAAGAATGACATACATCCATGTGCGTGGTTAGATCAATTTATGTACGCACTTCCACCAAATTGGCCACTAAGTCACAAACTGGAATTTATGTGTGGATATTTAGAAAACGAACCGGCGACGCGGATGCGCGCACTCATTAGAGATTGTAATAATCTGAATGATTTTTATCATGCATTTCTATCGGCATATTGGTCCGAAAACACGCAAGACAGAGTCAAACACAGTCTTATCATGCAGCGTAATTTCAAACAGTCTGAATTCCGCACGCCAGCAGAATATTTTGAAGACATGATTCGAAAGAATCAGTTCCTTTCCAACCCTTATAGCCCGACTGAATTAATTCGCATTTGTTTAACTAAGCTGCCACAATCCATAAGACAAATTGCTTTAGCTGGAAGATGTAAAGACGACATCGAGACTTTTAAGACTTTGTTGCAAGAACTTGAGTATGACAACGACGACGGGACTTCTTGTAACTTTTTCAGTAACAGTAATTACAATAGATTTTCAGAGAAAAGGGATAGTGATCGGAACGGGCGGTATATGGGTAATTTTGACAATGACAGACGTAACAGACAGGACAATAGATACCAGCCTTATGACAATAACAGACGTTCTGACAGAAATTACACAGACAATTATAACAACGGTAATTCGTACCGGAATGATCAATCATATGGAAACAGTAATCGGTATCACCAAGACAGAAATTATTCATACAGTAATAGAAATTCTTACTACAGAAATAATCAGGGTAGTAGATACAACAATAATTTCAGAAGTGACAGTCGAAATTATACAACAAGTAGTTATGCAGACAGACAGGAAAACAGAAATTTTAATAACAGACACAACCAAGAATTTGTATCTAACAGACAGGAGGGACCTAATTGGCATCCTCCACGTGACAGAACTTCAGAGAGACAAGTGCTAATCGTAAAAATGGATCCGCGAAATGACGCGAATAATCAAAGACGTGACGCAAACAATCGACAATGACTAGCAGCTTCGGCTTCTGGCAGCAATATGACACTACGGCTTTACACTACGTACGCCTGGAAGACATGAGAGACATTTTGTTAGACGAAAAGGAAAATAATGTAGACGCATTTTTACATCCTGTTATTGAAGTATGTGTGGGTAAGAATAAGTTCACTGCAGTTTTAGATTCTGGGAGCCCATTGAAAGTCATTTGTGAATCAGTTTTTCGTATATGTGAAAGGACTATTACCTGTCCTGTGTTACCTATTTCTGAAACTAAAATTCGAGGAGCGATTTCTGGAAAAGGTGTAGAAGTTAAACAACAGACCAACCTAAATTTCAATTGTCAAGGATACGAATTTTCTGCTAATTTTATTATTGTTCCATTACTCAGTACACAAATTATATTAGGTATGGAGTTTCTTAACGCACATAAGGCAATTTTGAACTTTAAAGAAGGAAGTGTGAATTTGACTGTTGCCGGAATGCCGAAATGTTTGAAATTTTTCGAGTGTTTAACAAGATCTGAGTCAGATACAAAATGTTTAAGGTTTCTTACTTCTGATGTTTTCGTTGAGCATTATGACGACAATGTGTTTATTCATGACAATGACAATAGATACAGAGACGCGATGGATGATATAATTAATAGCGAAGAATTAATTAATGAAAAGGTTAAGAAAGCTGAAGTGCCAGATGACGTTGCAAGAGAAGAGCTGCACCAAATTTTGACTTCACATGCTACAGTGTTTTTGTCATCACACAGGAACTATACAAGGCTTACAATATTTATTTAAAGTAAAAGAACACACACCATTTCGCGGGAGAACGTACGCTATTCCATTGGCTTACAGAGACAAGGTTAAGAATGAACTTCAGTACATGTTAGATCAGGGCATTATTGAGCCTGCAGTCAGTCCTTATACTAGCCCATTACACGTTGTTCTTAAAAAGGATGGGTCAATTCGTTTGGTTCTGGATTCCAGACAGATAAATAATATCATCATTCCTGAAACTGACCGCCCACAAAATTTAGATGAACTTCTTCAACATTTCCATGGAATTAAAGTTTTATCCACGATTGATATGCGCGCAAGTTTTTGGCAAATAGAACTCCACCCTGATTGTAGAAAATATACTGCCTTTTTAGCCTTTGGTAACTGTTACCAGTTTCGGAAATTACCGTTTGGACCTACTGTATCTTCAGCAGCATTCATTCGTAGCTTAAATGAAATTTTACCTGTTTATCTTCGTGACAATATTACTTCATATGTTGACGATATTCTTATTGCTAAACATTCTTGGAGTGAGCACAACAATATTTTGGATTCATTATTACGTATCTTTGCAAGAGTTGGCATTACAGTGAACTTGGAAAAATCTGAATTTGGACGTTCACAGGTGAAATTTCTCGGTCGCATTATTTCTACAGAAGGTATTCTTCCTGATCCAGAGAAATTAGACGCTATTCGTAACTATGCTGTTCCTACCACAAAACGTGATGTTCGTAGTTTCCTTGGTGCCTGTAATTTTCTTAGACGCTTTGTTAGATTGGACAATTTGGCCACACCTCGTTTATGTGAACTATCTGGAAAGAAATCTAATTGGTGTTGGGATGAGGAAGCTCAGTCAGAATTTGAACAACTCCGTGATGCTTTAGTTGCTGCTCCACTTCTTTCACACCCGTATTTATCTAAAGATTTTTGTTTGGCGACGGACTCATCATACAAAGGCCTAGGTGCACATTTATTTCAAGAGATAGAAGAAGACGGCGTTGTAGTACAAAAGACTATTGCATTTGGAAGTCGTGTTCTCTCTAAATCAGAAAACAATTATTCGATTACGGAACTCGAAGCTTTGGCTGTTGTTTGGGCTTTTACAAAATTTCGCACATTTTTGTTTGGCAGACATACTAAGGTTTATACCGATCATCGAGCTCTGGAATTTCTTATGTCGACAAAATTAACTCATGGCAGATTGTCACGATGGGCGTTGTACCTACAGGAATTTGATTTTAGTATTGTTTACATACAGGGTTCTTCAAATATTGTTGCTGATGCTTTATCACGTGCACCTATGGGTTTGAAACGAAGTGCTGAAGAGGACTGCAAGGAAAACAATTATTGTTTGATGTATATTCAAGGTGTTGCGTTTGAGAACTTTATTTCGTCTTCGCTCCAGGACATCGCTAAGGAGCAAAATAAGGATCCAATCTGGAAGGACATTAAGGAGAAGTGGAGGAGAAAGGAAAGCGTAGCGATTAGACAGCATTATTTAGTTCGCAATGACATTCTTTTCAAACGAAAATCGGTCGACAACTCTGTTTGGTTAGTTTGTATTCCTGATGAGTGGGTTAATAAGCTGATTTGGTATACGCATCTTATTTTAATTAAGCCCCCATGCAATATCTAAGTAGGTAGGTTACCGTCGCTTTGACCTGTCCAACCGCTCTTGCAAGCTACCGTCTGCAGTAAATGGTTTCTTAAATGTGTGTGGACCACGAAATTGCTGGCCCCTGCGAGTTATTGCTGGGTATTAATAATTTCTAGCGGAAGGTTTTAATGAACCGGTAAAAACTGGAACGCAACGGATAACGCATTGTTTTTTTTTTTTAAACCACTACAGAAGGCACCTATACAGGGCTTAATAGGCAGTACATAGCTTTTCTTTGCTTTCATGACCCAGAATTCACCTGGGGTACTCACTGCCACCTATTTTTTATGATGGACGGAGTAAAATCAGTGGGCATTAAAATCCGATACTTTTCCTAGTGGCACGAGTATTTTACTTAACACACAACATCGCCAACAAATCAGATCGTTATGGGGGTGCACAAGAAACATCACTGCAATGCTATTCGACCCACATGGCCAAGTTTCAGTAGCCAACAGAGCCCAGAAAAATATGGACACACACGATTATCCCTTCCCTATTTTACACTCGCTCACTGTCGTATGATTATTCATCGTGTACAATATACACTCCTGGAAATTGAAATAAGAACACCGTGAATTCATTGTCCCAGGAAGGGGAAACTTTATTGACACATTCCTGGGGTTAGATACATCACATGATCACACTGACAGAACCACAGGCACATAGACACAGGCAACAGAGCATGCACAATGTCGGCACTAGTACAGTGTATATCCACATTTCGCAGCAATGCAGGCTGCTATTCTCCCATGGAGACGATCGTAGAGATGCTGGATGTAGTCCTGTGGAACGGCTTGCCATGCCATTTCCACCTGGCGCCTCAGTTGGACCAGCGTTCGTGCTGGACGTGCAGACCGCGTGAGACGACGCTTCATCCAGTCCCAAACATGCTCAATGGGGGACAGATCCGGAGATCTTGCTGGCCAGGGTAGTTGACTCACACCTTCTAGAGCACGTTGGGTGGCACGGGATACATGCGGACATGCATTGTCCTGTTGGAACAGCAAGTTCCCTTGTCGGTCTAGGAATGGTAGAACGATGGGTTCGATGACGGTTTGGATGTACCGTGCACTATTCAGTGTCCCCTCGACGATCACCAGTGGTGTACGGCCAGTGTAGGAGATCGCTCCCCACACCATGATGCCGGGTGTTGGCCCTGTGTGCCTCGGTCGTATGCAGTCCTGATTGTGGCGCTCACCTGCACGGCGCCAAACACGCATACGACCATCATTGGCACCAAGGCAGAAGCGACTCTCATCGCTGAAGACGACACGTCTCCATTCGTCCCTCCATTCACGCCTGTCGCGACACCACTGGAGGCGGGCTGCACGATGTTGGGGCGTGAGCGGAAGACGGCCTAACGGTGTGCGGGACCGTAGCCCAGCTTCATGGAGACGGTTGCGAATGGTCCTCGCCGATACCCCAGGAGCAACAGTGTCCCTCATTTGCTGGGAAGTGGCGGTGCGGTCCCCTGCGGCACTGCGTAGGATCCTACGGTCTTGGCGTGCATCCGTGCGTCGCTGCGGTCCGGTCCCAGGTCGACGGGCACGTGCACCTTCCGCCGACCACTGGCGACAACATCGATGTACTGTGGAGACCTCACGCCCCACGTGTTGAGCAATTCGTCGGTACGTCCACCCGGCCTCCCGCATGCCCACTATACGCCCTCGCTCAAAGTCCGTCAACTGCACATACGGTTCACGTCCACGCTGTCGCGGCATGCTACCAGTGTTAAAGACTGCGATGGAGCTCCGTATGCCACGGCAAACTGGCTGACACTGACGGCGGCGGTGCACAAATGCTGCGCAGCTAGCGCCATTCGACGGCCAACACCGCGGTTCCTGGTGTGTCCGCTGTGCCGTGCGTGTGATCATTGCTTGTACAGCCCACTCGCAGTGTCCGGAGCAAGTATGGTGGGTCTGACACACCGGTGTCAATGTGTTCTTTTTTCCATTTCCAGGAGTGTATTTTCAGACCGAAACTACAATTTATCAATGCGGCAGTTGCTCCAACCGACCATGTGGCGCGAAAGCAAATTCACAAAGAAAACATATGGAAAATAAATAAAAATCCCCAAAACATTACTGTAAATGGAAGAGCAGATTAAAATATCCAGAATGAGATTTTCAGTCCGCAGCGGAGTGTGCACTGATATGAAACTTCCTGGCAGATTAAAACTGTGTGCCCGACCGAGACTCGAAGTCGGGACCTTTGCCTTTCGCGGGCAAGCGCTCTACCATCTGAGCTACCGAAGCACGACTCACGCCCGGTACTCACAGCTTTACTTCTGCCAGCACCTCGTCTCCTACCTTCCAAACTTTACAGAAGCTCTCCTGCGAAACTTGCAGAACTAGCACTCCTGAAAGAAAGGATATTGCGGAGACATGGCTTAGCCACAGCCTGGGGGATGTTTCCAGAATGAGATTTTCACTCTGCAGCGGAGTGTGCGCTGATATGAAACTTCCTGGCAGAATAAAACTGTGTGCCCGACCGAGACTCGAACTCGGGACCTTTGCCTTTCACGGGCAAGTGCTCTACCATCTGAGCTACCGAAGCACGACTCACGGCCGGTACTCACAGCTATACTTCTGCCAGCAAGTTTAGTTCTGCAAGTTTCGCAGGAGAGCTTCTGTAAAGTTTGGAAGGTAGGAGACGAGGTGCTGGCAGAAGTAAAGCTGTGAGTACCGGGCGTGAGTCGTGCTTCGGTAGCTCAGATGGTAGAGCGCTTGCCCGCGAAAGGCAAAGGTCCCGAGTTCGAGTCTCAGTCGGGCACACAGTTTTAATCTGCCAGGAAGTTTCAGATTAAAATACATTGAATGAGTGAATTTCCGTTAAGCATAGAGCAGTAACGTGACCGTGAGCTTAAGGCACATGGTGCGTTGCCTGAACAAGGCACTGACGCAAGGCCTACTGAAATGCGAGTAAATTAAGAAAATCAATTCCCTTACGGTGTTCAGTGGTAATCTCGCACCTGATTTCAACATCTGGACTTCATTACAGAGCAGATTTGAGACAATCTAATATCTATGTTAACATTACCAAGACGAGAGCTGCGTCTCCGTGTCTGTCCCGCACCACGACCCAGGAACAAGTGCTCTTCCAACCGAATTCGCCTAACCGTTCCGCTTACAAACGTGGTGTGGATGGCGTGTCAACCTGATAGAGCCAGTACGCGCGCCTACGTGTCATCTTTGCCCTGACCTGCAAACTTGGTCTCTGCTAAACTTGTTCGCACTTGGGGGGTTGGTACTACCCTACCCCAGAACGACCATTCATGCAGTGTTACAATCTGTGCCTAAAGCTTTCTGCTAGTTCACACATTCACTCATTTATACCGTTCAGGCCGCACAAATGAAAGGAAAATGGGAAATGTGGGACACAACACAAAAGAATTCAATAAATAACACTGTTTAGTCCATTCTCTCCTTTTGGACACGAGCCGAAGTATTACCTGCAAGAGAAGAAACTCTTGCTAATAATTTCTGCATGCTAGCAATTTAATAAAACATTGGAACGGTACAACAAGTTCCGTTTCATCACACTCTGGTATCTTCGAAGAAAATGGACTTGGGGCTGGCTTTCCGATGGAACGACAGTCCAGAACATTTTTCAATTGATGCCACACGGAGGAGACCCTAATCTCCACGCTGCACCAATCCGTTTTATATATATATATATTTAACATGCTTGCTAGGCACTGTTCAAAGTACAACATTGGACAGTTAGTCTGCCAAGACCGCACAAAATAATATCATTGACACAGTGACAATTGTAACAAATAATCTCAGCATTGTGAATGTTCTATAAGTGACATCATCTCAGGTAATTAATCTCAATTATAAAATACAGATGGGTACACATTACGCAAACACAATGAATTATTGCAACAAATATTCAGAGCATCCTTGAAGGTTCTAGAAACGATATCACCTTAAGTAATTAATCACAATTGTACAATACAGATGGGTACACATTACGGAAACACACTTAATTGTTTTAACACACTGTGAATTGGAACACTCATAACAAGGGGGCAGTTAGTGGTTCTCAATAGGCATCACCGAAGTACTGTTCAAAATATTAAAATGAGTAAATATTCACGTAATTACAGAGGCAAATAAATGCACATAATGGAAACACTCTTAGTTATGTCAAGACACTGTGAGATGAAACATTTATAGCAAGGGTGGCAGTTACTGTTTAACATCACATCAAAAATGAATAAACAATCACTTAATAAAAATATATCTCCTTCAGGGGCTACAAAACATTTTCTATTATTTGTCTTAACAGAAACTCTAATAAAAGCTCTAATTTCAGTTTCATTAGTTATTGAGTGTGCTAGCCTATCACTAAACCCTTAATAAAGCATTCTCATTATTGATTGCAATAAAGCTACGTGGGCCATGAAAGCAATGTCATGAACAATTATATAGGCACAAATAGCTCACAAAACAATATCCCTCTACACATGTCTTAGGTCCAGTTAAGATCAAGTATCTTATCTCTCCTACACCGAGGCTTGTGGCCGCCTTGTCATGACACACACTTAATTCTGGCCAGACAGGACTGAGAGAAACATTGTCGGCCTAGGTTCTGATTAACTCATTAGGCATACATTTTGATTTGGGGCAGAAAATTTACCCCATCTTACATCCCCAGTTTCAGGCTGGTGGATGACAGACTAACGACATGCACCTTACTATACTCCTAACTTTAGAGATAATACTTTATGTCAAAGCCAATGGTCCTCTCCTTTTCCTCTCTGCTCAGAATCTGCTACGAAGTCGTCAAAGGTGGATAAACCAATGACACGACTAACCTAGGACAAGTAACACTTTATACATCTTACTCAACACATTCACATGAATAAGATACAAGATCCTCTCTTGAGGTTAGAGTGGCATGATACAGAAACACTTGAAAGAAGGGGCTAGCTCTCTGGTTAGGTCGGGTATCACTGGCACTTCCTACACTTCAGTAGCCACACAGCACTGCTAAGTCACACGCACACAATCTAGGGTTATTGTCGGGGAGGGCTTTCTTCCAAAGTAACTTGGGGGGTAGCCTATTACACTCTGCCGACTCTCATTCCTCACACGCTGTCTCCTTAAGTTTTATTGCGCCCAGCGCCATTGTCTCCTGCGAAATTCTGATGGCAAGCTAGTCATCCATTGGCAGTGAACACACTGTTAAGGGGAGCCGGAGATGGTGAAATCCAAAAAAGCGCTAAGAGCGCGGAACATCGTCTCTTTGCTGTTTACCGTTTCGAATTAGTTCAGTGTTGCGCCTGTTGTTGGTAATATTATACTTCTTGTATAAAGCGTTGTTCTGGTTACGATGCCACGTTTTAGTAACCGTGTATATAAGAAGAGGAAGAACGTAGGGAAAAGAAAATTAACACTAATACCAACTTGCAATACTACAATTACTGAAACAGTGCGTTCTTCTGCTAAGCAACACATGGCCGGCCATAGCCCTGTGACATCTTCTAGCAAATACTACCTTGGGGATGGTGACTCCAAAGGTTTCAAGACTATACAGGAACTGAAACCATATGGAAATGAATTTGTAGTTGAAAAGTTGGAATGCATTGCGCATGTGCAAAAGCGTACGGGTGCACAACTTCGAAGGCTCAGACAAACTTTGGGTTCGAGTAAGCTCAGTGATGGAAAGACAATAGGAGGGAGAGGCAGGCTTACTGATGAGGTGATTGAACGTCTACAGAGATACTATGGGTATGCTATAAGGCAAAATACTTGTAATGTTAGTGACATGCGAAAAGCAGTGTGGGCATTGTTCCTTCATACTGCCTCTTCCAATGAATACCCTCAACACAGCCTGTGCCCAAAAGATTCCTGGTGCAAATATAATGCAAAAAAGAACTATGATCACAAACATGGTTTACCAGCGGCTGTGATAAATGCAATAAAACCAATTTTTCATGACTTAGCACAGCCAGAATTGTTACACAAATGTCTGCACAGAAAGACGCAGAATGCTAATGAGAGCGTAAACAATTTGATTTGGAAAGTGATTCCTAAAAGGGTGTTTGTAAGCATAAAAACACTGCACTTTGGTATTTATGATGCAATAGCAATCTACAACCAAGGGAACAATGTGAAGTGTGAAGTTCTGAAGGCATTAGGATTTACAGCTGGGGTGAACACTGTACGAGCACTAAGAAATATTGACAGAGAAAGGATAAGAGGAGCAGAAAGAAGAGAAAGGCATATAAAGTATGATGGAACAACAGGCTAGAAAAGAAGACAGAACAGGAAGCTTTTGGAGGATGAAGAAGAAGACCCTCATAATCCATCCTATAGTGCAGGAATGTATTGAGAAACTTTGATAGCCATTTCCCATAAATTAGAATTTTTCGAATATAAGGAACATTTTCCTAAAATCTACTCAAGCTAGAGAGATGAAATTTTTATACAGCACTCCTAGTGGTCAAACTTACATTGTGACACAGCCATTTGGCAATATGTTCAGTAGTTTCATTTCAGTTTAATTATAAAGCAATTATTTGTAAAAAAAATTTGGGTCATTAATAAGAAAAATAATTGGAAGGAAACTAGAAGAGATACTCCAAAATCCCTCTGTCATAACTGCAATACTAAACCATTCTATATGTAAAAAAAATTCAAATTTTTCTATTTGGTAGTTTATTCATAAATGTTCCTCAAACTTAGTGATTTTAACATGGCCAGCATAGGCACCTCCGGCTCCCCTTAAAGTGGTTGCCTTTGTTGTCCTGCAAGCACCATGACTAGTGGAATGGGCTGGACTAAAGGTAAAGCAGTTCCCGTAAGCCCACTTAAATCACCTGTCATACAATCGTTCTGAACGTTTGTTTCCCTTTATGGCTTGAAGTTTTCCTACTGTCCTCATTCAACCACTTTACATCTTGTATCTAGAGTGTCATCATCTTACGTCAAGATGTCATTCATGACTGCAATCGGTACTCCCTCCTGTTACCTCCCTGGGGCTTCCTCGTCATTCAGTCGTGCCTTCATTCCTCTGGATGGTTTACCTCCAGGAACCTTAACTTGCCTCCGTCTGATTATCCTTGCTATGGTGTGTCACATACTCCTTACCAAGTTCAGCTCGCTCTCGGGGTCTCTCAAAGTCATCACCGCATAAGTCGGTAACACTTCATAGCGCTGCGTCTCTGCACAACACTAAAACACAAATACCACAACCACACAAAAAAATTCGGTGCCTTTTGCAACCGACAATTGGTCCCGTTGCTACCTCGGCGCGAGCCTTTACTACCACATAAGCGCATCTATGGCGCGTTTCCCCATCAATATACTTTGCAAAGGTCTACCTTTCCCAGCGTAACTACTTCTCGTTTCCCTTCCGAGCGATCCTCGCTTCTCCAGAGCAAATCACCACCATAGCGTACGAATATCTTCCTTCGACACTCGTTTTACACACTTAGCTTCTAGCTTATGACCAGGCAAGGACAGCAAGAAGAGTACCAAATCCATTGCCCAAGATGTTGTGGAGTTCTATGATTATACTGAACTAAATGGTTGCCTGTACAGGATGACCCTCCTGTCCCTTGTTCTTACTCTATCCATTTTTTGATGTTGGATATGTGGTGCAAGCGTCTTGGCTTACGAGACCTGACAGTTTCGATTTCAATGGCGTTCCCTAGAGGGTCCTGAATACACGTTGAAAAACTTACTGCTAACATGCCGGTGTCTTTTGGACAATCTATGAGTCCTCACGAGAACCTTATCGCCAATTTCCAGTACTAATTGTCTAACGCGTCCCTTTTGTCGCCTTTTTCTACTTAACGCCTCCTTTCTGATATTTGCAATTGCTAACTCTACTACTACCCTGTGTCGTTGTCGCCTTTCTGGTGGCCAATCAACCAGTTCCCTAATTCTGTTGGGAGGTGACTGATTCTTCAGGACCAGTGTAGGACTGAGCTTCGTCGTCCCATGTGGAATTTCGCTCAGGATTCCTTGGAAGTCTGCCAGATATTGGTCCCACTGACGGTGCTTATTGTGGCAGTAGACTCTGCACAGTTTTCCTACTTCGTTTGTCATCCTTTCTGCGGGATTTCCGGCGGGAAAACAGCGGGAAATGAACACCGGCTTTATCCCTTTCTGCCTCAGAGTGTTTAGCCAACATCTCGACCGGAATTGTGGACCATTATCCGAAATTAGTTTCTCGACTCTTCCTACCTCTCTTAGGAAATGCCTCTTAAGAGCAGACACGACTGTTTTTCCGGTCGCAGAGCGCAATGGGGAAAATGTCAGAAACTTGGAGACTAACTTCACCGCAACCAGAACATATCTATAACCCTGGTTAGACTGCGGGACCGGCCCAAACAGGTCCACCGCTCCTAATTCCTTTAGCCGATTTCGTATTATAGGGTGTAAGGGTGCTCGACAACACTGGGTCGAGTGCTTCTCTCTCTGGCAGACTTTACACGTTCTCAATACTCGTTTGATTCTACGCTCCATGCTGAAGTTGCATAAAGCACTTCCGCACCCCGAAGTGGCCGTAACTGAGATGTGTATATCATATTAATTTATTGATTATTTCTCCCGGCACACAGACCAGCCATTTATCACTGTTGATTTCCCTTCTGCAAAACAACACGCCCTTCCTTAGCGCGTAAAACCGACGCCACTCTCCGGCGCTACCGTCCTGCAGCTGAGTCTTAATGTTGCCCCACACCTCATCGCTGTCTTGCTCTCTTGTCATGCTACTCAGCGCCGCTCTTGAATAGTTTTCAAATGTCACTGGGCTCATGTACATTACATCGAACCTATTCTCCTTGAATTCATCATCTTTCCCTTGCGTCAGTCCAGTCAGACCTCGCGATAAGGCATCAGCTACCACGTTTTGCGGGCCAGGAATATGGAAGATTTTGAATGAAAATTCTTGAAAATACAGGGCCCAGAGCAGTAGGCGGTTGTGCGTAAGCTTCGCCGTCATGAGAAACTGCAAAGCCTTGTGGTCCGAATACACCTTAGTAGTTCGCCCAAACAGATAGTACCGAAACTTAGTGAACCCCCATACAATGGCTAAGGCCCCTAGTTCGGTCACCGTGTAGTTTCTCTCGGCTTGGTTTAAAACGCGACTTGCGAAAGCCACCGTTTGCGTGAGAATATTTCCGTCCCGGTTTGCCTCTTGGTAAATGGTAACGGCTATGCCATCACGTGAGCTATCGCACGACATGCAAAATTCCTTCCCCAAGTCGGGATGAATCAGGATAGGCGCGTTTAACAATGCCCCTTTCAGGGCGTCGAACTCCTGTCGTGCCTTACTCTCCCAATTCCAGATTGTTCTTTTGCCTGTTATTTTTCACAGTCTTGGGGTAGTAACACTTTCTATCTTAATAAAACGTGTGTAGAAGTTGACTAACCCAAGGAAGGCGCGTAACGTGCGCTTTGTCCGTGGTGTCGCATATTCCCTTATTGCTCGCAATTTCTCGGGGTCACGACGGTTGCCTTCTGATGAGACTTTATGGCCCAGGAAGTGAATTTCCTTTCTTCCGAATTCAGACTTGGCCATGTTGACACTGACATTTCTATTTATCCTTCCAGTAATGACGCGAGCACTCTGTGATGTTCTTCCCACAACTCTTCCGCGATTAACACATCATCGATGTAGCAAGTAATTCTTTTACGGAGCGCCTCCGGTAAAACCGTGTCCAATGCGCGTCTAAAAGCGGCAGAAGAGACACTCAACCCGAACGGAAGCCGTTGGAACTGGTAAGATCTGCCAAAGCAGAGAAATGCCGTGTATTTCCTACATCCTTTCGCCAATTTTACTTGCCAGTAGCTTTTTCGCAAATCGATTGACGTAAGTATACGTACCCCATGAAATTTCTGGAGCAGGGTGTCGAGCATGTCTGGCCGATCGGTTTCCGTCTGAATAATATTATTAATCTGCCTAGAATCCAGAACTAGACGGATCGACCCGTTCTTCTTCGCCACAATGTGTATAGGACTATTGTAAGAACTTATTGCAGGCTCTATTATGGCCTGCTGCAGCATAGTCCTGATTTCCTGTTCCACAGCCGCGCAGTGAACAGTAGGTATCGGATATGTTTTCGCTGCAAACGGCGTATGGGGCTTCACTTTAAATTCATACTCGAAATTTTCGATAAGGCCAGGTGAATCTGCAAACACGGTTTGGTACGTTGTGAGAATCTCGCGTAGTTGTTCCCGCAATTCAGTCGATCCTAAATGACGCGTTTTCTCGTGGATTACCTCCTCGACCGTTTTCGCGTCAGTTTGCTCTCCCTCCTCGGTACTCCAAGCACATTGCACTGACATGGTGAACTTCACCACTCGGCATGGCAATGGTGTAAGCCCCTGTCACCTCTGGTCACGCTTCTCTGTCTCCGCGTTCCGTATCACCGCGGGAATTACGTGGCTCCTCTGGCATCCCGTCCGCTGCGTGCCGTGCATTATGCTCGTTAGGACGGAACCGCTCTTCCCTAGAGCGTCCCCAGCCTCTGCTGCGTTGTCGCGGGCTCCAAGAGGCACACCCACGCCTATCATGGCCACGACCGTGATTATTATTACCAGAAAACTGAGGTCTCCAACTCTGGTTGCGCCTTCGCTTGACATTCTCGTCGCGGTTTCCTTCAAACCTAACGGCGTTTTGCTGCTCACTTATATTTCTTTCAGTACCCAACTCTTGCAGCAGGTTCTGAAAGCCACTAACTTCGTCCATGCCTCTTCCCGCAATTGTAATTTCTTTGCGCAGTTTGCTCGGGAGTTTAGTAAGACAGATTCTATTGAGTTCCTTAGGATTATACGGTGCGTCAAGGAACTGATTGTTCTTGACCGTGTCTTTGTAGTATTCTACCGGGTGTCTGAACGTACTGTCGACGTAGTTCTCTCGCGTTAAGATGCCCAACTTCACCCACTCTTGCATGCTCCGAGACCAGAACTCGCTGCGGAAAGCCGCCTTAAAGTCCTCGTACGTTCGACAGTCCTTAAGCATTATTTGCATTCGGTTAGCCGCTTCACCTCGCAGGTGACTGCACGAGAATTTTATTCTTAGCACATCTCCCCAGGAGCGAGGCAGCGAGTGTTCAAACTGATTGAGCCGCATCGAGGGCGCTACGTCGTGGTTCGGGTCGGGGAAAAGAAAATAAGATTGCACTGAGACAAAGTGTCTCCTGCATTCTTCTTCATCAGTATCAAAAATTCATACCATCATCAGTCGTGCGGGTAGGCGGCTCCGGATTACGCCTTAAATTACCGAGTCTCCCTTCAAAATCACGGTATTCCTCTTCTTCTCTACGTCTACATTCACTTCTGGAACTTTCTGCTCCCCTAGCCGCATTACTAACAGAATTACTGCCGTTGGCGCTTTGATTTTCCTGCAGCTTATTATGCAGGTCAGCTATCATGCCCCGATTGCGTGTGTTAATATCCACCTGCAACGATTTAAACTGCAGAAGTGACTGAATTTCTGCGGATTCCGCAACAGGAACCGGCTGTGTCCTGAGTCCGTTCCATTATTCAGCGCGATTTCCCCTACCGCACTCGTCAGGACGCCTACCTGACTGATGACCTTATCAATCTCGTCTGCTTGCGCCGTTAGCTGCTCACTGTGAGCGGCCACCTGTTCGCTCATACGAGCAACCACTTCTCTCTGTTCCGTGCAGACGCTCTCTAATAATTCTCTAACTTGCGACTCGGAAGGAAGCACTATTTCTCGCAGGGACAGATCACTTTCAAGCACTGTGACCCGATTTTCGAGTCTGCTTGTGGCCTCACTGACTTCGGTTTGCACAGACTGTATCCCCTTTAACATGGAGTCAGCCAGTGCCTGATTTCCAACAGTGGCTGTTTCGACTCGGGTTTCTAACGCTTCTAGGCGTTCCTGTTGGTGCCCTAGCTTGTGTTCTTGTTCGTCGAAAGGGCTATTAATTGCACCTATCTGTTCATCTAATTTTCTTGTTAGTTCCTCTAGTAATGCCTTATTTGAGTTATTAATTTGTAAGGTCAAGTTATATTACAACGTCTTGTTTGAGTCTAGTAATGCCTTATTTGAGTCTTCTAACGCCTTATTTACCCTCTTCTGATCATCGGCTTGCTGCTTCATGAATTGCAAAATACTTGCTAGCAGTGGGTTTTCGTGGCCCATATTTCCCACGCTAGCCTGTGCTGTGAAAGTTGGCACAGATGCACATTCCTGAGTCGCACCCTCACTCATGCTGGTGGCTTCCAAGGTCGCCTCTGCACTACCTGCCTCGGGCCAGAGTCCTGTTACAAACGCACGAGGCTCCATTGTTTGTCCGTGGCCCGCGGTCAGCTCACCCTCGAAATTCATCGCCCTGGTTTGGTACTCCGCAACAGCCGGCAATCGCTGCATGCTGCACACACCACCATTTTAGTTGTGCAACATATCCATCTCTGCTATGCTTTTCGCGCGCACTCTAGTAATAATCTGACTCATTAACTATGCTTACGGTTTTAATCACTGTCCCCTACACACTATACAACATACAATAAAATAAGCCGGAAATATCTAATTAACTGATCTCATGTACCAAACACCCGTAAATTCTACAGTACGCCAAGACACAACAAAATCAACAGAATACAACATAGATAGAAGCAATGCTCTATTCAGCAAAAGCAGAATTGTGCTCCACTATACAAGAAAAATTTTTTTTATTTCATTCAGTTTTGTTAATTTAATGCAACCTAATTACTGATCAAAAGGACCTGTGACTCGAAATCCTGGCAGGGTCGCCATGTGCAACATAACCTTCCAGTACTGGTGGTGCTAAAAGTCGACCTATGTAGGTAGATTACCATCACTTTGACATGTCCTACCGCTCCTGCAAGCTACCATCTGTAGTAAATGGTTTCTTAAATTCGTGTGGTCCACGAAATTACTGGCCCCTGGGAGTTATTGCTAGGTATTAATAATTTCTAGTGGAAGGTTTTAACGAACAGGTAGAAATTTGAACGCAACGGATAACGCATGTTTTTTTAACCACTACAGAAGGCACCTATGCAGGGCTTCATAGACAGTATATGGCTTTTATTTGCTTTCATGACCCAGAATTCGACTGTGGTACTGACTGCCACCTATTCTTTATGATGGACGAAGTAAATAATCAGTCGAGGGTAGAGATTAATTAATATTTATCCAGTACCGATGGTATTTCAACAACTAGTCGTGTTTCTCTTGATATGTACATCATCAAAACCGGTCTCTAGTTAACATGGTTCAGTTTCGCCACGTAATTATGGAATGGGACAGATGAGCACAGACCTGGCTTCAATGTAATACTATACAACTGCACAATTATACCTAAACCCTTGGCTATTACATGCAGTTGCTATAGATTACTCAGAACAAGTTCCGCAAAGACAATACAAGCAAAACTAGGTCAGGGTGGAAGAGTATTTCGCAAATTTTTATCAAATCAGTGGGCATTAAAATCCGATACTTTTCCTAGTGGCACGAGTATTTTACTTAACACACAACATCGCCAACAAATCAGATCGTTATGGGGGTGCAGAAGAAACATCACTTCAATGCTGTTCAACCCACATGGTCAAGTTTCAGAAGCCAACAGAAACCAAGAAAAGTATGGACACACACGATTATTCCTTCCATATTTTACACTCGCTCACTATTGTATAATTATTCATCGTGTACAATATATTTTCAGACCGAAACTACAATTTATCAATGCGGCGGTTGCACCAACCGACCACGTGGCGCGAAAGCAAATTCACAAAGAAAACATATGGAAAATAAATAAAAATTCCAAAAACATTACTGTAAATGAAAGAGCAGATTAAAATACATTGAATGGGTGAATTCCCGTTAAGCACAGAGCAATAACGTGACCATGAGCTTAAGGCACATGGTGCATTGCCTGAACCAGGCACTAAAGCAAGGTCTACTGAAATTCGAGTAAATTAAGAAAATCAATTCCCTTATGGTGTTCGGTGGTAATTTCGCACCTGATTTCAACATCTGGACTTCATTACAGAGTACATTTGAGACAATCTAATACCTATGTTAACATTGCCAAAACGAGAGCTGCGTCTCCATGTCTGTCCCGCACCACGACCCAGGAACAAGTGCTCTTCCAACCGAATTCGCCTAACAGTTCCGCTTACAAACGTGGTGGGGGTAGCGCGCCAACCTGACAGAGCCAATACGCGCGCCTACGTGTCATCTTTGCCCTGACCTGCAAACTTGGTCTCTGCTAACCTTGTTCGCACTTGGGGGGTTGGTACTACCCTACGCCAGAACGGCCATTCGTGCAGTGTTAAAATCTGTGCCTAAAGCTTTCTGCTAGTTCACACATTCACTCATTTATACCGTCCAGGCCGCACTAGGGAAAAGAAAATAGGAAACGTGGTACACATAAAAGAATTCAATAAATAACACTGTTTAGTCCATTCTCTCGTTTTGGACACCAGCTGAGGTATTCCCTGCAAGAGAAGACACTCTTGCTAATAATTTCTGCGTGCTAGCAATTTAATAAAACATTGGAACGGTACAACAAGTTCCGTTTCAATGATACATTTCTGGAAGTCTGTCGGTATCTGTCCTGTGTTATATATGGACGTAATGAGTTTAAGCAGCATCATTTTCGTGCTGTCACCAACGTTCTTTATTAGTTCTGCAGGGATGTCATCAATACCCGTTGCTTTGTTGTCTCGTAGTTCTTTTAGAGCTCTGTAAAATGCTTCTTGCAGAATGTCTTGTCCCTTGTCACCTTCGTCTTCTTGCCCTTCTCTCCCTATTACTTACTCGGAAAGAGGTGTTCCGACGTACAAGTCCTCTATGTATTCTTTCCATCTCTTCACTAAGTTTTCACCAAACAGCAATTTCCCCTCTTTGTTTTCTATTGTGCCTAAGAGTGTTGTTTTACGTTTGTTAAAAAACTGATTTGCCTTTCTGTAGGCTAAATCAGTTTTTTCCGTTTTGCATAGTTTCTTCCACTTCCCTGCACATTTCTGTAGAGTGAAAATTTCATCCCAGAAACGTCCCCCAGGCTGTGGCTAAGCCACGTCTCCGCAATATCCTTTCTTTCAGGAGTGCTAGTTCTGCAAGGTTCGCAGGAGAGCTTCTGTAAAGTTTAGAAGGTAGGAGACGAGGTACACCCAGAAGTAAAGCTGTGAGGACGGATCGTGAGCCGTGCTTGGGTAACTCAGATGGTAGAGCACTTGCCCTTGAAAGGCAAAGGTCGGGAGTTCGTGTCTCGGTGTGGCACACAGTTTTAATCTGCCAGGAAGTTTCAAATTTTCTTTTGCTTTCCTAGATTCTCTATTAACTAAATTCCTTAGTCTTCTGTATTCAGCTTTTCTTTGTTCATCAGTTGCATTTTTGTATAATCTCCTGTTTTCTATAAGCTCAATAATAATACAGGTAGTGCTTCATTAAAAAAAAGAAACAGAAAAACAGGGGATACTGGTAGTGGTCAAAATCACATGTACTTGTCTGCAATTGCAAGTCAAACCCTGATACATAAAATCAGCCCCTTGGGTATGGAGCATCCAAACTGACAACGTACAGACATCTGTTTGGATGTCTACCACCAGTGCTGGTGTTATGGTAATGAACTGCTAACTGGTTTTCATCAGTCATTTTTAGCCTACCATGCAGTCTCATTATCATTCTACATTTTGTTTGACCAGTACTTAATTAACAGCTAGTTGTCTCATCGTTTCCAGTGCAAGAAACCGCCTGCTCTAATCCAATAGTTTCTGAGTTGCTGAGTTACTTTTCTGTGATGGACATTTCTATTGGTAATTCCGCACCTCTGTGTGATTGGCTGTTAAGAGGCGGTTAACTAGATTATGTGATCAAAAGTATCAAGATATCTGGCTGAAAATGACTTACAAGTCCTTGGCACTAGCCATCGCTAATACTGGAATTCAAAATGGTGTTGGCCCACCCTTGGCCTTGATGACAGCTTACAGTCTCGCAGGCATACGTTCAATCAGGTGCTGGAAGGTATCCTGCGGAATGCAGCCCATTCTTCACGGAGTTCTGCGCTGAGGAAAGGTAGTGACGTGGGTCGGTGAGGCCTGGAACGACGTCAGCGATCCACAACATCCCAGAGGTGTTGTATAGGATTCAGGTCAGGACTCCGTGTAGGCTAGACCATTGCACGAATGTTACCGTCGTGAACCACTCCGCCACAGACCGCGCATTATGAACAGGTGCTCGATGGTGGTGAAAGGTGCAATCGCCATCCCCGAGTTGCTCTTCAACAGTGAGAAGCAAAGAGGTGCTTAAATCATCAGTGCAGGCCTTTGCTGTGAGAGTACCATGCAAAACAACAAGGGGTGCAAGCCTCCCCTCCCGCCATGAAAAGCCCGATCACACCATAACACCACCGCCTCCGAATTTTACAGTTGGCACTACACACTCTGACAGATGATGTTCACCGGGCATTCGCCATACCCACTCCCTGCCATCAGATTGCCAGATTGTGTACTGTGATTCGTTACTCCACACAACGTTTTTCCACTGATCAATCGTCATATGTTTACGCTCCTCACACCAAGCGAGGCGTCGTTTGGCATTTACCGGCGTGATGTGTGGCTTGTGAGTAGCCGCTCGACCGTGAAATCCAAGTTTTATCACCTCTGACCTAACTGTCATAGTACTTGCAGTGGATCCTGGTGCAGTTTGGAATTCCTGTGTGATTGTCTGGACAGATGTCTGCCTATTACACATCACGACCCTCTTCAACTGTCCGTGGTCTCTGTCAGTCAACAGACGAGGTCGACCTGTACGCTTTTGTGCTGTACGCGTCCCTTTGCGTTCGAAAACATTGGACTTAGGGATGTTTAGGAGAGTGGAAATCTCGCGTGCAGACGTATGACACAAGTGACATCTGTCACCTGACCATATTCGAAGTTCGTGAGTTCCGCTGATACGGAGTAGCTGGCAGTAGGTAGCAGCACACTGCACCTAATATGAGAAACGTATGTTTTTGGGGGTGTCCGGATACTTTTGGTCACATAGTGTAGCAGCGCTGGCCCGCCGCTGGACCGAGTGACGTCATCTGGAACCAGGGGCCGGCGCCACGTTTGAAGCTGCCGCTCCCGTCTCTCTGAAAACGTCGAGCGCCCACCATTGTTTCCTTTCAACATACAGTGCCCGCCCCCATCCCTGACAACTGTGTTCCCCTCGTCTCTTTTAAAACTGTTGCTGTCCACTCTAATCTCATTCAAAAAATGGTTCAAATGGCTCTGAGCACTATGGGACTTAACTTCTGAGGTCATCAGTCCCCTAGAACTGAGAACTACTTAAACCTAACCAACCTAATGACATCACACAAATCCATGCCAGAGGCAGGATTCGAACCTGCGACCGTAGCGGTCGCGCGGCTCCAGACTGAAGTGCTTAGAACCGCTCGGCCACCCGGCCGGCTAATCTCATTCATCTCTTTTATAACTGAATCCCAGTATGTTGACGTGTGAGCTAGGGCTCTCGTGTTTTCGAACTGTAGTTCACGTCCGTTTTCCAAGTAAAGGTCAGTTATGGTCAACTTGACAAGCTCCCCTTGTTTAGTATCTTATGCTCAGTACAACGCTCTGCAACTGTGAATTGTTTGACGGATGTAAATGCTGCCACATTTACAAGGAACGCCGCACATACTGGGCACATGAACAGCTGTGCTGTCTTTAAGGGGGTAGGACGTCAAACGGCCCGACTTGTAACAGGAGAGGCACCACAGGACATTTTATTCAGAAATCACACTCATAGCAGTGGAAGTTCAAAAACATAACAAAATAATTTTCTTTTTACATGTGGAATTTCAACATTTTTCACCCACTATTGGCTGCATTTGTTGCTATAGGTATACTTTTCTTCATAAGTAAGAAAGATTCTACTATGAATTTGGCACAGCATACAAACCATACTTACAGCTGTATGAAGCTCTAGAGTTTACTTAATTTATGAAAAAATGAGTAAGCTGTTACATTTTAAACTTTATGTTTAGATAAAAAATCTAATTTTATTGTCAATTATCTCAGTTTTTACCAGAGTTTTTATAGATTCGGAAAATTCTAGATTTTCATACACCTGTAAGCATGGTTTGTACGTTGCGCCAAATTAACCGAAGAGTCTGTCTTACCTATGAAGAAAAGCCAATAGCAAGTGAAAAAATGATGAAATTTAATTACTTTATTTTTTTTAATTTATCAGCAATAGCAAAATTATGGGCTACAGTCTTCGTATTACGTTCGCATGTTGTGCGCGGGGTCGCTGGAAGCGCTGCCCCCTGTGTGAGGCCCCGTAGCAGACTGCAGTTGGTACCTGCCGGCCTCGCAGCCGTTGGCAGCACTGACTGCGTGCCACAGCCCTGCCGCTTCAGGCGTCTGTCGCATTTGTAGCGAGTCGTGTCCAGTGAGACGTTCTGCGTTGGGATTTCGTGCTGCTGTTTCTGCGCCGAGAATTTCTTCTGCTACACCCACACCCTTAATAAGGTAAGGACGACTGTTTTCATGCGTTCCCACAGTATTGAATTATTTTCTTTGTTTTCTTTTGGTTTGTTTCTGCAAAGTCATGGCAGCTGTAAGGTTTCATTTAGGTTCACTATGGAGACTATCGCGTATAAAGCAAACCGCGTTCGTTTATTACGCTCTCAAAATACTAACGAGTTTCATATTACAAATCTTATTTTAAAGTCCTACAGACATTCCTATTAATTCTGCTGTTCTACGGACTTTAGGCATGAGTGAAAAGCATAGGCTCGGACGAGATTTCTACTCGTATTCGCGCCATTTTGTTGAATTTTTTTTCCCGAAATGTAGGTTCGTGTTTGTACACATGTGGTCCATAAAAGGATTATTCTGCGTGCTAGGAATAACAGAACAGAATGACGGAACACTGCTTCTGCAAGTAGATAAGATGCTATGGCAACTTCGACTATAGAGGAATTAAACAATTACTTTCCGTCAGGATAGTGAGTAGACCTTGGGACAGTCTGATCCTACTCCTAATGGTTTGAAATCAAACCAAGCTAGACGCATTTTGACAGTTCCATAGTGGAGCATTGAATCAGATATTTCCCGAAGCCGTCGGCTCCACGAAAACTGCCGAATTTAGTACAACTAATCTGTTCGCGTCTTTCCCCCAGTCCTGCATTAGCAATCGTCAGCACGTTAAGTCACGCAAATGTACTTTAGTACACAACGCTGTTCCATTTAATTTCGATATCTTCACTTTTCTAGAGAAATGTTTTTGGTGACAAGGTAGTCTGTTGGGTAGTCAGTAAGACTAAATGTGTAAGTGCAGAAATTAATGAATTATTACGTTGACCTAAAATTGATCCTCTTGCTGGAAATGTTGACAAAGTTCCCGGCGTTAGGGACTTAGTCTTCACTTCTATTAATAATCGTGCATCTCCAGGCAGTGACTGTGCCGTACTCTTACCAGAAAAGTAGTCGGTTTTCTGATAAGGGGGTATCTGGACGAGTGAAGCAGTATCCCACGTAAAGGACCAGCACTGAAACACTTTGGCAGTAAAACCAGCCATCCTCAGAATCTCTTCTGATAAGTGTTTGTCAATGCTCAGAACGATATCAAAATACAGAGTATCAGTTACAAATCTCACTGCAGAACTCAACTATTATACATATTCTTGATGGAACAGTCCATAGCTGTACTTTCGGTTCATAGCGTGCCCGTCGGACACTACGAACGGGCAGTTCACCTGTGGACTGTTCCATCAAAAAATAAGTTGGGAGAAACTGAAGATTCACATACATGTCCTTGTCAAACCAAACCGGTGCTCCTGAGTAATACTTTATTAGGACAAATAAAGAATTATTAAACTGTTGTGGCTTTAAGAAGAACGCATTGTTACATCTGTAGTTGCCTACAGTATAAAGTGTGTTGCTGTTGCGTAGAGAAAAATACAGTTTATATCATAGCAAGCGGATCTCTTGTCATTAGTACGTTGGGAGTAATTTCATCGTCTTTTGTGTATGTAAATGAAAAATAGCAATGCAGGTGGTTGTAGACAAACTTCCACAAAGAGGGGCTGATACGATAGCCACCTCCTCACCTCCCTGAAATATGGGTTGTGTTGACAAATTGATCTGCATCCATAGATACATACATACATTGATCCTTGTTGCATAGCGCATTAATACATTTCGTAATGATGTGGGATGTATCACTTGAACATAAGTTTTCTTTACACAAAATAGTAAATATTTTTATAGTTAATACTTCATGTCTAAAGATTCATCTATTCAGTAGGCGCTGTCATTCAGGAATACTTTCATTTTCTTTTAAATGTTGCTTGGATATCTGCCGGTTTTTAATTCTATTTGGCAAATGACCAAATATTTTTGTGGCAGCATAATTCACACCTTCTTGTGACAAAGTGAGATTTAATCCAGAGTAGTGAAGATCTTCGTTACTTCTAGTGTTGTAGCTATGCACTTTGCTGTTATTTTTGAATTGGGGTGAGTCATTGACAAATGTCATAAATGAATATACGTACTGCGAGGGTACTGTGAATATCTCAAGTTCATTAAATAAATGTCCGCAAGGTCATCTTCGGTGGGCTCCAGCTGTTAGCCTGATGCTATGAATACTTTTCCTCTTAGTGACGAACTGCCCCCAAATACGATACCATGTGAATGAAAATAGGCATAGTAGGCTAATTTAATGATGTTCATCACCAAAATTTTGCAATAACCCCAGTAGCATAAGTAGCTCAACCTAATCATTTCAGCAGATCATTGATGTTTCTTCAAATTCAATGTCTCATTAGTGTACACATCCAGAAATTTTGAATACTCTGCCTTAGCAATAGACTTGCTTTCATAGCCTATATTTATCAATGGTGTTACGCCATTTACTGCACAGAATTGCATACACTTTTTTCTCAAAATTTAATGAGTCCATTTGCAGAGAACCACTTAATAATTTTGTGAAAGACATTATTTACAATTTCCTTGAGTGTGATTACTGTACTTGTATCATTAGCAAAAAGAACTAGCTTTGCATGCATTAATATATATTGAGAACAGTAAGGGACCCAAGACTGAACTCTGTGGGACACCATTCTTGATACCTCCTCAGTTAAAGGACTCTGCTGATTTTTGCAGACAATCTGTAGTGCTAATTTCAGCCTTCTGCATTCTTCCAGTTAAATATGAATTAAACCATTTGTGCACTGTCCCACTCATGCCACAGTACTTAAGCTTGTGTAGAAGAAATTCATGATTCACACCATCAAAGGCTTTGAGAGGTGACAAAATATCCTAATGGGTGATGTTTGGTTATTCAGTGCATTTAATATTTGATCAGTGAAAGCACATATATAGCATTTTCCCTTGAAAAGCCTTTCTGAAAACCAAATTGACATTTTGTTAGTACTTCATTTTTACAGGTACGTGATGCTACTCCTGAATACATAACTTTTTCAAGACTTTTGAATAAAGCTATCAGAAGTGAGACTGGCTGATAGTTGTTAGCATCAGACCTATCCCCATTTTGGAAATACGGAAGCGTCCGATCCCGCCCGTCTGCTTTGACGTCACAAATATGGCGGAAACGACCATAAACCACGATTCCAATATAAAGTCGTTACGTACACATTATGAGGACGAAAATACATCGAAAAACACACACACACTTTCCACAAAAAGCCTAATGAGACTAACGGGACAAGCGCGGGAAATGGGGTGTTTTTGGGTGGGGGGGCAAACCAAATATAAACTAATTTAGACACCCACCCCAATACAAAACACAAAACTCTCCAAATACCACTAAACACAATATCATCTGGAATCGGACACTTCCCTTGACCTATATAGCTCAACAGCAGCTCCCGATCCCATAAATTAGGATCAAACACTTTCCTTGGCCTATATAGCTCGAAAAACATCTCCCGATACCAATACCAACATACACAGCCACACATTGGGATCGACTTCCCTTGACCTGTGCACTGTTAATTTTATCCGTCATATCCATTGCTGAACAAAAACAACAACCGATTAATTTTACTAAAATTACCACACGATGTACAGCGAACACTAAATTAACTTTCACACAAAATCAGTTTACTCACTGAAACGAATTCCACCACAAACACAGCCAACACTCGAACAATTCTGGATAATGATCAAAAGCAAACTGAGCCCATTACACCACACAAACGAAAACCCTGAACGTACCACCAGAGCACAACAAACCACAACACGACGACATCTACAAACACGCCACACTCACAAACCAAACTCCGCGACGTCGTGACGTTACACACAACACCCTTACGTCACGGGTCAAAGCCGACGCGTGGGATCGGACGCTTCTGCCGACCTCTCATTTTTACGCAGTTTTTGAACAACAGAGTATTTCAGTCTATCAGGAAAAATACATATCTGGCTGAGACTCCTACTTATTCGTTGGGAACAAGCTTTCAGTACTCCGTAGCACAGCGGGAGGTCTACGTTGGTGTGGAGTAAGGTGGTATGGCTGTGAGACGGGTAGGACAATGAACGTGAATGCGAAATAAAGGGTGGGGCTACGGGGTTCGTATGTAGCATGTACTTCATCATAAGAGCAAACCAGATGTAAACAAACGCAAGCGCGATGATTGGTCAGCAGCCATAGCTCTCTTAAACTGGTGGTGTTCCGCTCTTGGAAGTAGGTCCAACGTAAGTGTTCGGTAGGCTACTAGTATGTCAGTGCGGAAGAACCTTTCAGACATTCTGACGTATTAACAGCCATCAACGTCTATCTTAATCGTACTTTACCTACATAACTTTTATCTTAAATTGTGTACAGTCACAGTCTCTGTAACCAGTACTTGTGCTCTGATTGTCTCGCTGTTCATACGTACCGCGAAAATGGACGACACTGCTTCCTGCTTCGTAGTGAAACACGCGCGTGGAACACCGTTAATGGCGAGAAACAAGTAGTTAATGTTCTTCACAAGATTACAGACAAAAATCAGCTTTTGACTTTTTCGAGTAGGACTATGTATCAGAAATAAGGGAGGTGTTAACTACATGCGTGGCGTGATAGACAGGGTCGTAGACTGACCATCGTGTGTGCCGGCGGGCGGTGGTTCTACACTCCACGTGGTGCGCAATTTTCTTTGTTAGGTTTGAATACCTAAAGCATTTAAATATGAAACTCATCACATCTACATATACATCTATATGGTGACTCTGCAATTCACACTCAAGTGCTGGGCAGAGGGTTCATTGAACCATTTTCATACTACTTCTCTGCCATTCCACTCTCGAATGGCGCGTGGGAAAAAGGAACACCTATATCTTTCCGTTGGAGCTCTGATTTCTCTTATTTTAATATCATGATCATTTCTTCCTACGTAGTTGGGTGTCGACAAAATATTTACACATTCGGGAGAGAAAGTTGGAGATTGAAATTTCGTAAATAGATCTCTCCTCAATCAAGACTGCCTTTGATTCAGTGACTCTCAGCTCAACTCGCGTATCCTGTCAGTTACACTCTCACCCCTATTTCGCGATAACACGAAATGAGCTGCCCTTCCTTGAACTTTTTCGATGTCCTCCGTCAATCCTACCTGGTAAGGATCCCATACCGCGCAGCAATATTCCATCAGAGGATGGACAAGTGTGATGTAGGCTGTCTCTTTAGTGTCCTGCCAACAAAGCGCAGTCTGTCTCGCCTTCCCCACAATATTATCTATGTGGTCTTCCAAATTTAAGTTGCTCGTAATTGGAATTCCTAGGTATTTAGTCGAATTGACAGCCCTAAGATTTGTGCGATTTATCGTATACCCAAAATTACTCGGATTTCTTTTAGTACCCATGTGGATGACCTCGCACTTTTCTTTGCTTGGTGCCAATTGCCACTTTTCGCACCATACAGAAATTCTCTCTAGGTCATTTTGTAGTTGGAATTGATCGTCTGATGACTTTACTAGACTGTAAATTACAGCGTCATCTGCAAACAGTCTAAGGGGGCTGCTCAGATACCTCCTAGATCATGTATGTAAATCAGGAACAGCAGAGGGCCTATGACACTACCTTGCGAACGCCTTATATCACTTCTGTTCTAGTCGATGATTTACCGTCTATCGCCACGAACTGTGACCTCTCTCGGAGAGGAAATCACGAATCCAATCACACAACTGAGACGATACTCCATATGTACGCAATTTGATTAATAGTCGCTTGTGAGGAACGGTATCAAAAGCCTTATGGAAATCTAGGAATATCGAATCGATATGAGATCCCTTGTCGACAGCACTCATTACTTCATGGGAATAAAGAACGATATTTTCTGAATCCGTGTTGGTTATGTATCAATAAGTCATTTTCTTCAAAGTGATTCATAATGTTAAAGTACAGTATGTGCTCCAAAATCGTACTGCAAATTGAGGTCATTGATTTGGGTCTGTAATAAAATGGGTTACTCCTATTTCCTTTGAGTATTGGTGTGACCTTTGCTACTTTCCAGTCTTCAGGAACAGACCCTTCGTCAAGTGAGCGGTTGTATATGATTCATAAGAAAGGCGGTGTTGTCTGCATACTCTGAAAGGAACCTGATTGCTATATCAGCTGAACCTGAAGACTTGCCTTAGTAAAGTGATTTGAGTTGTTTCGCAACACAAATCTACTTTTGTCACTCACGCTAACAACTGTTCTGATTTCGAGTTCTGGAATATGTACGTCGTCTTCTTTCGTGAAGGAATTTCGGAAAACTGTATTTAGTAACTCCGCTTCAGCGGCACCACCATTGGTAACTTCTCCATCGCTATCGCCCAGTGGCGGTGTTGACTGCTTTCTGCCACTGCTGTACTTTACATACGACCAGAATCTCTTCGGGTTTTCTACCATATTTTGAGACAATGTTTCATTGTGGAAACTATTAAAAGCATCTAGCATTGACGTGCACACTATTTCGAGCTTCCGTGAATCTTAGCCAGTCCTCGAGATTTTGCGTTCCTCTGAATTTGGCATGCGTTTTTCGTTGCTTATGCAACAATGATCTAACGTGTTTTGTGTACCATGGTGGATCAGTCCCGTCTCTTAACTTAGGCGGTATGAATCTATTGCTGTCGATACTGTATCTGTGAATTTGAGCCATATCTTCTCTACACTTACTTAGCTTGGAAGGAATGGAGACACTCTTAGGAAAGCATCAAGCAGGATTTTTATCTGCTGTTGTAAATAGTTATATTTTGCGTTTGTTTTTAGTGGTTTTGGTTGATATGGTTTTGCGCCATATATGGCAATTAACTCATGAGTCACCAATTTTAAGAAAAATGCAGATCTTGTAGTTCACAATTACATATCAACGAAAATTTCTGGTTTTCATTGCAAGTATAAATTCTCAATTACCGATATTTTATAAAAGATTGCAACAGATGGTTGAAGATAAAACGTTATATAAATAAGTTTCTTGGAGAAAAATTGTAAAGTCAAGTACGCTCTTCGCATATGCCCATTGTTTTGTAGGACAGATGTGATCTAACATGAGCCAGAGTGATAAATGGCGCAGAAAGATGGAAGACAATTTTGATGGCGTCGAGCACGCTGCACAAATGGACTATTTTTAGAGTTGTGGTCGTAACACTGCAGTCTGAACCCGGCAGAATTGATATGGAGCCAAGTTATGGGATTTGTCGCGAGAAATAACAAGACACTACGCTGTCAAACGTACTGCAACTAATGCGCGAAGCTTTGTGACACGTCGCTGCCTAACGATGGCGAACTGCAGAACAGCACGTCACGAAAGAGGAGGAGGAGGAAACGTGGACATTTCTGTGGCTTGGGGTTCTGTCTCTGATAGACTCGTTATCAACCTAGCTGTACTGAAGTGTGTTCAGCGGTGTCCGATGTGGAAGGAGTTCAGAGATTACCAGACAGCTGACTCCGATACCTTCAGTGGCTTACGTATTTTACTACATTGCGCTACTAAACTGCGCTTTTACGCCACACGCAGCTCATGTGGAAAAATTACCCTCGTTAGTCACGAATTTTCATCACTCCTGCTTTTAATTACAATACTATGTTCGCTAATAACGATGGCATGTTATATTTTCCGTCCGGTCACGTAAAGAGAAAATCGCCTGAGTTTTGCCATATATTATTTCCTTCTGTTTAAAAATTCACATCCAAAGCTGTATTGTCCTCTGCTCGTCTCTTTCTACGTCTGAACCGCCACTGCTCACACCAGTGCACGTTAGCTGGACCACTTGCCCGGCCAGCGCTGTCAAATCTGAACGCGCCGGTAAAGCTGTTGTCCCGTATTACAGCACAAGTCGATACGCACAGCATAAAACGAACCCTCATCATCGTACTTGATTGCACTTGTGACCGCTTGGCATTTGCTCCACCTGAAACTAAATCCAAAGAGCTTCCAGCAAACGCGGAAGAGTACATAGTGTAATGTTTACATGAAGTTTAATGTGATGAACGGAGTATATTCCGATGTCCAGACTTGCAATACATTCAACGCACTTGGCCGTATATATCATGCCTTCCAAATTAAAATCTTAACACTGCTAGGGCACAACCACGTACCGTAAAACAAGACTCCCCACCGAGTGTCCCAGCGATGCCACACACTGGCTTTGACCTGTGTCGTGATTTCACGGGACTCTCTCTACTCCCAGTGCAGAGGCAGAACACAACACTGACGTTTGTTTCCCTCCCACATTGTTGCTTGGAAGGCGGGGTGTGCTGACACTTTTCTGCAGCTGAGACTGAAAGGGCAGTTTGTGATTTGGTGAAGTGTATGAATGTGCTGTGATGGAAACAAACTAAATAGTCCTTGTTACTACACGTATTTTGCGCATACTGCGTTTTCGTGAGTGGTTTATCCGGCGTTTTCTTCGTCGGTCAAAGAAGATTGGCAGCGGTAGCAACAGGTGCGGTATTTTCTTATTCCTAGTGTGGACACATCTCGTAGAGTACTGGTCCGTATTTCCTTTCACGAAATTCGTGCAGCAAGAATCGTCATGTGCTGTTAAATGTGCATTCAGTCTGCGTCGGAAAACATCTTTCTGTTCACTCTTTAGGTGTTTCTGATCATGTGATCTTCTGATGCAAAGCTGTAAAGTGTTATATGGAACCGAGAATTCAAATGTTGGTTCACTCATCAGTATGCTAATGAATAGACAGTAATAAATTTGTCATCGGGATGGAAATTTCATTTTTAGCTACGTAATGCATACGAAGTTGTACGGAGAATTTTCCCGTCATTTAGAAGTCAGTAACTTTTCTCATGACTTCAGTTGTATCGTTTTGTTTGGTGGGAAACAGCAGTCGTAGTAGACGCCAGGTTATATTCAGTTTCCGCGAAGCGTAAGTGGTGCATTTCGGAGTCATTATTTATTAAGTTGCACACCACGAAACTCTGTGATCCATTTTAGGGTACATAGGTATTGGAAAACTGAAACGCCCTTCGCAAGTGTGCAGTCCAGGCATGCAGTACGAGCATTGGACAGCGTCTCCAGTACTTGGAGCTGGAAGAACGGTTCTGCTCGCTTGGTCGGCTGTCTTCCTGTGAAGACAAAAAAAGGAAATGGCGGAAGACAAGACTTTATGTGGGCCGTCAAGAATGGTTAAAAAAAGAAACTTATCACACTGTTACCCCGTGAGTTGAAGACATTTGCACGTGACTGTTATAATTATTTATCCATAAAAAAACGTAATCATTTGTCATGGCTGCTACTGGATAGGAGGTCCTAAATTCCGTATTATGAAACAGCACCGTTTCAGGGCAGCTCTATATGGAAGATTTTTTAAAACACGACACTTTCTTTCTGATGTGTTATCAGACGTCATATAAGGACGTATCGGCTGCTAAAGCCTTCATTACAGTCAGTTTACGGTGCGGGGGCTGATCTTCCAGCGGTTGATTGTGAGGCAGCGGTTGTAAGCGTTGAGTTACAGAGCAGAGGGTAGCTACGGAGGTGACTCGCGTCCTACCATCTCACCTTCACGTTTGTAACAGTTCTGGGACTTCTTTATTAAGTTAATTGCAGTTAGTTCTTAGATATTAGACATTGTGTACATACAGTAGTTCCCTTTCTCTGGAGGCGTGCGTCTCAGGTCTGGGTTGTCATTGTCAATAATTTACAAATCTACATATTAAGTGTGAAACTCGCAAATGTGAATAAATATTCACACGTTGATCATCTGGAAAAGCAAATTGCCATTCAAAACAAAAAGCATAGAACTGAACGACACATTTGCCACAGAATAAAAAGGTAACGTAGTCTCAGCTATACATAAAATTTAGCCATATGTGAAGTGTACAAAATACAATTTACGGGCTAGTTTTTCTAGGCCACTTCTTTCCCAGACAAAAATCTCCCATTAAAGGCTCTCTTCAACCACCTATATTACGCTTTTCTTGATTTTATTACACAAAATGCTACAGATAGTGGCGTGTTTTCGAGAGATGCTAGCTGTGTTGAGGTTTCGAAAAGGCTTTACTTACTGGACACAAGGTAAGTGAGCTGATCGTTTACCTCACTTGTTAGAATGACTGCCCCTCCCCTTTTTTTCTGACTACGGACCAACTCCACACATCAGTTTTCAGATGTTTTAAAAATAAGTTTATTTTCTTGAGAAGCTTGAATGAGCAGGTTATTGGAATATGTGCTGGCTGGCTTAAGATTCTTTTTGCTTGTAAATCAGCAAGTGGTCTCACTTTTGGTGTTGATGAAGGTGTATTAGCAAGAGCAGTTGGCACAACTTTTTCAGTAAGTTTCGGAGCTAATTCTTGCCAACATCTCTCCCTTATCCACAGCCCGGTCCACATGAATGCAATACTTATGGCGTCAAAATAACGTCACGTTTGCAGAAACTCCTGTGAACTGCAAGTTGCCCTTAACACAGCTCCGAGATCACACCACAGCGCTACGGAAGACGAAATACACTACTGGCCATTAAAATTGCTACACCAAGAAGAAATGCAGATGATAAACGGTTATTCATTGGACACATATATTATACTAGAACTGATATGTGCTTATATTTTCACGCAATTGGGGTGCATAGATTCTGAGAAATCAGTACCCAGAACGTCCACCTTTGGCCGTAATAACGGCCTTGATACGCCTGGGCATTGCATCAAACAGAGCTTGGATGGCGTGTACAGGTGCAGCTGCCCATGCAGCTTCAACACGATACCACAGTTCATCAAGAGTAGTGACTGGCGTATTGTGACGAGCCAGTTCCTCGGCCACCATTGACCAGACGTTTTCAATTGGTGAGAGATATGGAGAATGTGTTGACCAGTGCAGCAGTCGAGCATTTTCTGTAAGCAGAAAGGCCCGTACAGGACCTGGAACATGCGGTAGTGCAGTATCATGCTGAAATGTAGGGTTTCACAGGGATCGAATGAAAGGTAGAGCCACGGATCATAACACATCTGAAATTTAACGTCTACTGTTCAAAGTGCCGTCAATGCGAACACGTGGTGACCGAGACGTGTAACCGATGGCGCACCATACCATCACGCGGTGTGATACGCCAGTATGGTGATGACGAATACACGCTTCCAATGTGCGTTCACCGCGATGTCGCCAAACACGGATGCGACCATCATGATGCTGTAAACAGAACCTGGATTCATCCGAAAAAATGTTTTGCCATTCGTGCACCCAGGTTCGTCGTCGAGTACACCATCGCAGGCGCTCCTGTCTGTGATGCAGCATCAAGGGTAACCGCAGCCATTGTCTTAGAGCTCATAGTCCATGCTGCTGCAAACGTCGTTGAACTGTTCGTGCAGATGGTTGTTGTCTTGCAGAAGTCCCCATCTGTTGACTGAGGGATCGAGACGTGGCTACACGATCCGTTACAGCCATGCGGATAAGATGCCTGTCATCTCGACTACCAGTGATACGAGGCCGTTGGGATCCAGCACGGCGTTCCGTATTACCCTCCTGAACCCACCGACTCCATTTTCTGCTAACAGTCTTTGGATCTCGACCAACGCGAGCAGCAATGTCGCGATACGATAAGCCGCAATCGCGATAGACTACAATCCGACCTTTATCATAGTCGGAAACGTGATGGTACGCATTTCTCTTCCTAACACGAGGCATCAGAACAACATTTCACCAGGCAACGCCGGTCAACTGCTGTTTGTGTATGAGAAATCGGTTGGAAACTTTCCTCATGTCAGCACGTTGTAGGTGTCTCCACCGGCGCCAACCTTGTGTGAATGCTCTGAAAAGCTAATCGTTTGCATATTACAGCATCTTCCTGTCGGTTAAATTTCGCGTCTGTAGCACGTCATCTTCGTGGTGTAGCATTTTTAATGGCCAGTAGTGTATTAATAATAATAGTAACCTCAGAGTTTTTCAGATGATCCAGTTATCTGTAATGTACTGTCTGCAAGAAGCTGCATAAATATTCAGTCAGATCTTGATAAGAATTCAGAGTGGTGAAAAAACGGCAACTTGATTTATATGTTCATAAATGTAAAACTGTGCCTCCAGAAAACTAAAAAGTAATATTCTACGACTATATCATGGAGTCACTGTTGGAGTTGGCGGACACATAAAAAGTACCTGGTATGAGAAGGAATGAAGACATACGCTTAGTTGTAGGTAAAGCAGGTGACAGACTGCAGTTTACTGGTGGAGAGCGGTCAGCCTACAAAGGACTTTGCTTACAAACCACTCGTACCACCGGTTCTAGAATATTGCTCAAGTGTGTGGGACCCGCACCAGATACGACTAACTAGGGATACTGAACGTATACAGAGAAGGGCAGCACGAATTGTCATGGATTTGTTTGACCCGTAGGAGTGTAACGGAAGTACGCAAGTAACTGAACTTCCAGACTCAGACAGGCCCAAACCATCCCGAGAAAGTCTATTAACAAAGTTTCAAGAACTGCCTTTAGATGGTAATGCTAGAAATATACTTACAACCCTCTACGTACCGCTCACATAGGGATCGTGAGGATAAGATTACAGTAAGTACTAAGCGTACAGAGGCATTCACTCTTCCCGCGCTCCATACGTGAATGTAACAGGAACAAACCCTGACAACTGGTACTGTGGGACCTACTCTCTGCCGCGGTCGTTTGCAGAGCATGTAGATGTAGATGTAGATGCAAATGTAGAAGATGCTGTTTAGCATCGTATTATCACAGCGTCTTCCGTAGTTTCGGGCAATTCTCGTTCTCATTTTCTTTTCTTTTTTCATCGCAGTGCATCTTAGTTTTCGTTACATCACAGACGCAGGATTTCTGCTGCAGATTTCTTCTGCACTTTTTCGAGCCAGCCTATTCATCCACAGTTGTGCCTACTTGTACTTCGGTCGATTCCAAGTTGAGCTCCCATTTTCTCTTTCAAAATTACCGAATGCTGTTTCTAATTTCAGCTCGCAAGTACTGTGGATTCCTATAAAATTTTAATGATTCCAGTGTAAGTGGATTGCCTGTAGCTATTTGTTATGATTTGCCTAAGGCTTCTGTGCATGTACTGTATTTGCAACATCGAGCGTTTCCTTAACTGTACTTTCCAGTTCCAAAACTCCTGCTGTTTATTCCCTCCAAAGTGTCTCGATAATGTCCGTACTTGGCTTACATACAGGGTGGCGCACGAAATGTGTTACCATTTTGTTTTTGAATATAAACTTTGTCAATACAATCTGAAAGGAACATATACTACAATGAGGAGCCGTCCATGGAGATTAGTTCTAACTGAGCACATGCTCAATATGTCCGCCATTGGGGAGCCAATTTTGTCCGTCATTGAAGCGAGCTGGAAGCCTGAGTGAAATGATCTGTACGTCGAAATGCTCGTGTAAAAACTCATAGTCCAGACCTCAATCCATGTGACTTTCTTCTTTGGGGGTACCTAAAGGAAAAAATTTCCCCGAAACGTCCACTTGATTTAATGGAGCTCAGAAAACTTGTTTTTCAAGCTTGCACTGAAATTGCGGAAGACATGTGCCGTAGGTAATCACTAACTTCAGTATTCGTTTGAAGGAAGGTCGGAAACGAAATGGTGGACATATTGAATATGCGCTGAGTTAGAACAAATCTCCATGGGCGGCTCTTCATTGTAGTATATGTTCCTTTCAGATCGTATTGACAAAGTTCATATTCAAAAACAAAATGGTAACACATTTCGTGCGCCACCCTGTATGTTGCCAGTGAACATGGGCATTCGTTTTAGTAGATTAAAGAATTCCCTATGATCACCATCAGTCACATCCCCCATGCTCCTGTTCTAGCCACCTGGCAACCAGCCTTTCCCGCTCACTCTTTTCTGTTCTCCTTCTATCCCACTTAACCTGTTTCCTGCCTCTCCAAGTGCCGCGAGGTTTGAGGCGCCGTGTCACGGATTGCGCGGCCCCTCCCGCCGGAGGTTCGAATCCTCCCACGGGCATGTGTGTGTGTGTGTGTGTTGTTCTTAGCATAAGTTAGTTTACATTAGTTTAAGTAGTGTGTAAGTCTAGAGACCGATGGCCTTAGCTTCTTCAAATTGCGCAGTGTCGCCCTTGATTTTAAGTTCTGAACGTTTCTTCCATATCATCATCAATTTCTGAGCTCAGTGATTCAACTGTAGTCGTTAAGGTGCCATATTCGGCAACTAAATCTCAGTTCAGCTCCTCCTTTGACGCCAGCAAGTCTGCAGTCTGCCTTTAACTCTTCGCTGTGTGCTTATTCTTTTTATCAGCGTGGCCAAATTGGCCAATCATGTTCTGCTCAGAGCTACATGCTCTGCTGCCCTCTGTTCACTTATCGTTGCTTCAGCCTCGCCCGCACTCACGCTTAGTAAATTGTGCACTCGACCCGAAACACTGCTAGCTGTGAGTGGAACAGGCTGTGCACGTCCTAGATCTAAACATCTCCGCTGCACCACTGAAGTCTGGCTCACTCATTTCTCTCGCATCGGAGGAACCTACTGTTTAATTTTGCACATTTTCGTGGCTAAAATTGGGGAGAATCTATCTCCTACACGTCTCTGTACCTTCGCAGTCTCTTTTTTGGGCATTTCGCATACTGACTCCTCACCACCTTTTTTTCTTTTCTCCTCGTACTGCTTTTGGAGCGACTAACGTAACTATTTTCGAATAACGCAAATGAAAATCTTATACAGAAAAAACACTACCTGAAACACACTTAAATAACATGCTGAATTTTTATTAAGTTCATTACACTGGTTAAACAAGAGTATTCATCACAAGCAACCTGATAGAATGAAAATGAGCTTCACACGCAATTCCCAGCGCAAAATCGTCACACGAGCATTAATTACATTTAAAAAACTCCCCAATGAAAAGGATTACGACGAAAAGCTCCCAAAGTACCATAAACACACTTCACACAAAATTCAAAGCAGACATCAAAGACGACACTGTTTCATAAAGCAAGCAACAACGCTAATCAACCACAATGAAGAAATTGTGAGAGATCTGTAGAAAATAAAATTTACGTATTAGTACACCCTAACAATGTCACAGCATCAACATAAGATCCCTGGGGTGACCGAAATCCTGTGCAAAAGGGTCTCGCCATTATGAAGGCTACCTGTTCTCCGCAAAATTCAGATTTAATGGCAAAGTCGGTGTTCCGAATGAAACCTGTTTCTGACTTCAAGTACCAACAGCCACCAGGCAAACGGAGGTTATTTTCGTTTCATTGAGCACGCACCAGACACACAAACTTAGATTGTGACTGAAATTCGTTCAAGTACTGGAAAAATAGCAGAGAAAACCACCACCTGCCAGACTGTTGTATGAGCTAAGGAATGAAATATCCTCGTACTGGATACACAAGACAACATATTACAATTTTATTGATTGATCGCTATTAAGGGAAGATAAGAACTGAATGATTTTAGGGAGCTTGACTAGGAAGCAGAGTGGTTCTATGAGGTGGTACGTAAAAAGCCACTCGACATTTATGTCTAAATTAAAACACACGAAAATATTAAATGGTGCTTAAACTTCGACATATGGTACGTCTCTCTCGAATGCAGCCTCCAAATCCGGAACCCAATCTGCCAAATATGGGGTAGGATTTACTTGATCCAGACACTGACCATATCCATACATTATATAGTTTTGAAGAATGCTTGCTTATTCTGCTTTTAAGTACACTGGGACAGAGAGCAACTACTTTCGACAGTCAACTTCTGAGGACAAAGGCCCATTGCAAGAATTCACTATAAATCCAATAATTAGACAGTAGTTACCGAGTAAGAACACCTCTACTCTGTACTTGTCAAAGAATTTTATGTTCGGTGCTGGCCTCTAATATGAGACACACTAACACCTGTGGGAATGAAGTGGTTCTGGCACTACAGATTCCACCCTCCAAAGGGAACTCACAATTGAAAACATTCTTTCCACGACAATATTTGTCTGGTACAGCAGGAGCAAATCTCACAAGCGTGTCTATATTTTTACATGAAATACCTGTACTTTTAAGTGTATTGAATACATCGCATAGTCTCTCATCTGTTTCCAAATTAGCTTTTTGTAATTCCTCAAGTTTCTGGGATACAATGTTGTTCACGCATCCTTCTCGTCTGAAATGTTGCACATGAGTCTACTACCTTTAAGAATTATCAGAAAATTTAGAAGTTCAGCCCAAGAAACAGTATTTTTTTTGGTATTATCCAATGAAATGATTTCAGAGGTTGAAGTGGAGAACTCTACTTTTCCAAACAAGTCACAAAAGTGTCGAAGTGTCTCAGAATTGGTAAAAGGCTCGTATTTTGACTGAGTGAAAGTACCTTCCTTTTCCAAGTTAATTAAAATGGTATTGATTATTTCTTGAAGCAAGTTGAAAGCGTGGTTATTTCCAACTTTTGCATTGAATTTAAAAACATTTTCAATGTGCATTGTGTGAAATGAAGCCAAAGAAGTGACTGTGGTTCTCGAAAATGTGTTTCAGCAACGTGGGACACCTATTCTAGATAGAAAACAAGATTTCAAAGGTTCATACATATCAATAACTTTCGTAACTGCTGGCAACAATGACAACCATCTAGTTTTAATACTACCAAGAACTTTCCTGTACCCAGTATCAACGAAATCACAGAATGATTTCAGTTGGTCCACACGTTGAGGGTAAATGTGTGTCGTGCTCAGTGTAACTTGAAGTTAAAGTAGTACGTGAGCCCAGGCACCGATGACCTCAGCATTGATATCCCTGTAACGTTCTTTAACGACAACTTGTCACACTCGTCCGTCATTTCTGGAGTAGGAAATGATCGATACGAATCGCGAAGCTCGCGCGGAAGTCACTGGCACTCAGCACGATGACGGAAGATGTTGTGTTCACACCTCTCCTCATCCCGTGACCAAAATGCAGCGTCTTTGTTCCATCTTTGCGTTCACCAAAAGCGGTACTGGGAAATCGGTTTACGAAATCCGGTTTTTGGGGCGCCAGGCGAAGGGGGTGTGTGTTGCCAGCTGTATAGCGCGGTTCGAGATAACTGACTGTGGCGTGGATGGGACGCTGCCGGTCCGGCAGTGCCGACACAGACGTAGACGCCCTGCTGCAGCCGTTCCCTCGCCTGCCGCGCGAGCTGGCAACGCCGCCCCGTGTCGTCAGCGCTGGGTGGGACAGCCGGCTGTCTGTGCGGTCCAGTTGTGACGCAGCAGCCTGGAGGGAAGCAGCGTGCCACGTTGTCCTGCCTGCCCAGACAGAGCTCGTGTATCTTGTGTCTCCACGGGAATACCTCAGAAAGGTAAGGCAGGAATTTATGGGAGCGGCGGATGTTCTGCACGCTTTTGTGTGGTTTTTGTCGCGTAACTCACTTACTGCTCTTGTCGAATACTTGTCTTAATTTGAAAAATTAGGACCGCTACGAACAAAGGGGTGGCTAACAGTGTGTTAAATTACCGTCTTGAGTGTTCAGTACTTTATAGGTCGTTACTTATGGCCTTGCTCCAGTCCATGAAAACTTGAGCGAGAATAACTTGGAACGAATGGAAAATAACGCCACATTCAGTCGGCTAGTGTTTCGATGTGCCAGTGTAGATTTCCACGGAATTCACGTACAACAGGCATTTAAAATGAAAACCTCGCGTTCTTGATTATGTTCGTAGGACGCAAGTACGAAAACCATCAAACGCAGAACTTTGGAGTAAGCGAGTTTCAGTGCGACAAGGCGTGTAGCCGCATGCAGGCGTGGCAGAAATTTATTTTTTAATGTTTCGCGTAATGTGGCCGAATTCAGACATGTAAAATGTTGTCAAGATGTACTCATTCAGAGGTATAATCTTAAATTGCGGTTGTCACACAGTAAGAGAAGTACCGAAGTTGGAAACATTGCGCGTCGCGAGGTAACGTGACTAAGGGCGCTGAAATACGCGGACGTTAGTCAGCCAGTATTTCAGAATGAGGGCCGTTACCGACTTCCAAGAAACTGCACGCAAGACTACGAGAACTGAAGAGATTTTTCCGCTACCCCGCGGCGACGTTGTAGCTGTTCATGGAGTCAACTTAGACATCAGACGTATCGTTGTAATTTATCAGTACCTACCTATTTGCGACGGAGTTTGCAGACAGTATCCCCACACCCCTTAGGGTATCTGCAAAAATTACATCGTCGTACGGCCCACACTTCAGTAGACATGACGTGTAAAAAATTTAGACGCGCGATAAACGGGCTTTTCTTTAAAAAGCAGCGCAAATTAAGCAGACTATGTTTACCCAGTATTTCAGAATGAGCACTTGCTTTCGAACACACATTAAGAACAATTTCAAACCGTTTGTAAACTTTATCTCGCTTACATGCTTAACGTCAGATGTTACACACGTAAACTCGTGTGCAAAGTAATGAGACGTCGGAAGCTGTTTCGTGCGTGGGCGTTGCGGATCCTGAAATCCGTTCGCGAATCACAACTCGTGGCGTGACGCCGACACGCTTGTGGCGATGAGACGCAGCACTCGCCTTCATTTGCGTATTTTCACAATGTTCTGGAATTAAGGTTATGGTCAACGAGCAATCTGTAGCTTTCCCCAACACCCTCATTACAAACAGGCGACCATCTGCGTAGTAGTTGGCGAATTCTTGAGAATTTATCGTAATGTTTGTGCTTCACGAAATAAACATTTCGTATTTTTTATCGCTCTGTCACGTCTCCTCGTTTGTGATTTGCTGATGAAATTTTTTTAGCACTCTGCAACGCTGCATCGCTTTGTTGGGCTGTTCTCGTGTTACTATTTGTCTGATGAGAGAGCCCGGTGTGTCGACAAAGCAACGCGTCAGCGATCTGTGAGGCGCGCCGTGTTGTGTGCGGCCTGCGCTTCAGTCGTGTATTATGTGAGGGAGGAATGAATGTCGGTGATTCTGACGCCGTCATTTACCAGCTTCTTCATTGGACGTTGAAATGACACGATTAAAGTGCAGTGTAGGTTTCTATGTGCAGGCACTAATGGCGGCAGAACCTAGATTTAATTTGTGCCATTTCCAGTGCAACAATTGCGAGAATCGGGGTAGATTTGTTGTTAGTTTCCGTCAGAGGGCTGAATCACGTCAGAATTATAACATTTGTGGGGGCATTTGCTAATTATGTTTGACAGAAACCTACAGTAAACATTATTTCGTTTAGCCAGGTACTGTTACAGAAGCCTTACCCGTTATTGATGGTAAGTCCCAGTTTCGGAATCGTCGGTGGCCACTGACGTCGCATTTACAGACACTTCGGCATGACAAAGTACTGAAGACGACGCCGTCTTGAAGAGTTCAAAAATGCCATGTATCAGTTAGACTGCACATCGTCGTAAAACGCAAATTTGAATACCAAAACCATAAAATTGACAATTTTATCTTAGGAAACGGGTAGATCAACACGACGACTGTTCAGTGTGCTCCCCTCATCCACTGCCAGCAAAGAACGCGTGACGTCACGGAAAAGTGACTGTCGTCACACGTGAGGGACAGGATGATTTGATAAAAGTTGCGCGAATTTTATGTATAATAAGTAACCCGGAATCGGTGCTGTAAATGCCCTTCACTTTCGTGACGTGGAACTATGTGTGATGGTTTTCGTATTTATACTCGCCTATCACAAAATACACAATGCAATTGATGCACGTCGCATTAAAGACCTGTTCAAAACGTATCGTGTGTAGCGAGATAAGATTTGCTGAATCGTAGAAAACTGTGGCGTTCACGGATGAACAGTAGCGGCAGCCAAAACAGTTTCCTAAAAAGGCCTCCATTTAATCGCGATTGTGTGGAATCAGCTCTTTAGGTCACACATAGATATCCAATAATAAGGGAGTAAGGTCACTCGTGACTTGGGAATGTGTACAGTGTTTCCGGGTGCTTTCAATTCATTGGGTGTTCTGTCCACCAGTAAAATGTGATAGCTGCATAAAATTTCTCACTGTGGTGTCTCACATGATACTTGGGCCGGCAGTAAACGTGACTCAACGTGGAGACGGTGGCGAGGTGTCGCCCTGACACGTGGCTGAGGGTAACCTGCGTGCAGCAGTAACCGTGCTCTACCACTGGCTGCTTGCAGTCTCAAGTTGAGCCACTCGCAGAGCTCCATCGTGGGCTGTGACTGCTGTATGGCAGCGAAACTTGGTATGCTAATGCGCCCTTGCGGAACCGATTTACACCGGAAAGAAATGTTCCCATATCTAATGCATTGGGAACGGAGTGTGGACAGGAAGGGACAAACAAGTGAGAAAGGCAGAATGTCGATATTGTTAACCGCCACTTGCAGAACTTGTTCAGTATGATCACCGGAGACTTCCGCGAGGTGTTGCACAGTGACAGATTCGGACCTGGTATTGGAATTGATTTCCTCCGGCGCCAACTGGTTTCGCGTTAACGCTTTAGCATGTCTACAGTGTTTCGCTGCCTTACCATATTCAGACCACAGTGGACTTGGGTCAGTAGCTGCATTTTACTTACAAGCACCCGGTACTTGAATGTCTCAGACGGAGAAAAAAACGGTTCGTGAAAATTTCTCTGTCGCCTTGGTGGCCCATGTGGTCATAAACCATTTAGTAGTTAATCAGTGAAAAAAACCTGCAGTTTTCTCAGACTTACGTCGTGTGTTTCACTTTTCTCAAAGCATCAAGGCTCTGCAAGTACCCGTATTTCCAGTACAGGCGGCTGCCTAAACTGCAGCAGCTCGCAGCTGCTGATAGCGGCCGTCGACATTGACCCGTTGCGTAATGGTGTGCTGCGTGACGTCACACGGATACAACAGAACGCGTGGCTGCTATATTATTTGTAAAGTGTGTTGTGGAGAAGTGGTCCGTTGCTTAGCCAGAGTTCTGGTACAGGTTGTCAGGTTACAGTATGGTTGTCACTCAGCGGAGCCAAAGAAATGGAATGTTACAGTAACAATTTTTGTGTGGCACGTATTTCACGCATGTTAGCTTTCGGAGAGTGTTCTATGTCCGTTTTGGTGATGCACAGTTGGAATCGGCAGGTTCAGTGCTGGGCACCGCTTGTCCCTAGTGTGGAGGCAGGTTTACACCTGTGCAACTTTGCGTGTGCGAGAGACGCACGCAGCCTGTGCAGTCTGTGCAGCCGGCCGGCCAGCCGCGCACGCCCCCGACACGTGAGCACGGCGCCCCGCGGCAGCCCCCACTCTCCGGACGAGTACAGACCGCGCTCTCCCGCCCGCGGTGTTTTTCTGTCTGTTTTTTGTACTGCGTCTCACTGTTGCGTTCCTGTGTTTCGCGCCCTTTCAAATTTTCGCAAGCCCATTGGCCGAGTGGTCTAAAAAGAAACAAAATGGCTCTGAAGATCATCGTGCATACATACCTGCGACGCGAGTTCTCGGCAACATCCAGTATGGCCTCTACTTTGTGTAGTCAGTGATCGAGTGGCCTTCTGCTAATATTTCAAGTTCATTTGAGTCAGCCACAGTGCAATGAAACCCTATTTTAATCGCTAGATTTTCGAAAATAAACATTAAGAGAAACAGGGCTGTAGTAGAATTATAAACATTATGACTTAAATATAGGAGACAACCGCAATTACGACACACACAGTTTAACTACAGAAACCCGTGACCAGTTTCAGATTTTCAAACATCCATTAAGTGCTTTTGCAAGCTGATCAGTACTTGCGTTAACCGCCTACGGCCAATCCAGCGATGCGAAATTTCGTCGTTTAGGTAGCAACAAACATCGATGCTCCCTGAAGGAATGAGTAGTCGAAACAACCACAACTGCAACATATCGAGCTAAGATGTACCCGCCACAGTTGCCTCACAGTATTGAAACGGCCCATTCAGCTTCGCCTGTCACACTGCACAGGATACATTAACCCTCGGCGAATCTCCTTCATGCGCCGAAATTACGTGAGGTTTTTCAGTACGGCTCACTCTCACATTGCGGAGATAAACTTTTTCAGTAAAGTGTTAGTTGCTTTCTCGCTGAATGTCAGCGTGGGGGCGAAATGTCCATCCTCAATTGATCCCTGCAATGTGGCGCAAATCTAAAGGCGCCGGCCGTAACAGTCCGCTTTTAATTGTTGTAAGGGATCCAGACGGTACGGTTTGGAGTGTAACCGCCGACGCACTGTCTTCCACACACTTTGCTGCGGTGTTCAGAGTTAGTGGCTTCAGCGTGCTGTTGACTTGTGTGGACTGCGTACAGAAATCTTGTTCAGCCCCCCCACCCCTTAAACGGTTTTTTTGCAGCTGCCACATTTGGTCAAATACCTCGCATGTTCCAACACATGAAAAGTCTTGCCTTGTCGGCATTTTGGCAAGACGCTGAATTCGTAATGGCATGCAATCATATTCGTACACTTAATACTTCGGAAAAATGTGAATTCTGGAAACGAGTGAATCGTTCATGGTAGCCCTCTGTTCCGCCTTTTACCCGTCGTCTTTAGTTTCTACACCAGTACGGTGCTGAGCAGCTCAACTCATGATCTCGATCCCCTTGCTCATTTTACACAAGGCCAAGAAGTCTTTAAATTCTTAGTCAGTCTGGTTGACAACATTGCATTTACGGATTATTTCAATAACGTACATAATATCTGTACACATAATGTGCTTCCAGGAACACCCGCGAAATGTTAATCATCAAAGTACTTCTGTGCTCTTACAATTAACCACTGCAGCGCCGAATATTTAATTCACAGAATCTGGTACTTTCTGAACACCCGTGGTTACACTTCACGTGCTGACTTTAATCCCAGTACATACACTGTGTACCTTAGTGTCGGGAATCTTTCCGTAAGCAGCGAAAGATAATGTACGTAAATTATAAGTATATGCCTACAGAAACCAGATGGCAGTTATAAGAGTCGAGGGACATGAAAGGGAAGCAGTGGTTGGGAAGGGAGTAAGACAGGGTTGTAGCCTCTCCCCGATGTTGTTCAATCTGTATATTGAGCAAGCAGTAAAGGAAACAAAAGAAAAATTCGGAGTAGGTATTAAAATCCATGGAGAAGAAATAAAAACTTTGAGGTTCGCTGATGACATTGTAATTCTGTCAGAGACAGCAAAGGACTTGGAAGAGCAGTTGAATGGATTGGACAGTGTCTTGAAAGGAGGATATAAGATGAACATCAACAAAAGCAAAACAAGGATAATGGAATGTAGTCTAATTAAGTCGGGTGATGCTGAGGGAATTAGATTAGGAAATGAGGCACTTAAAGTAGTAAAGGATTTTTGCTATTTGGGGAGCAAAATAACTGATGATGGTCGAAGTAGAGAGGATATAAAATGTAGGCTGGCAATGGCAAGGAAAGTGTTTCTGAAGAAGAGAAATTTGTTAACATCCAGTATTGATTTAAGTGTCAGGAAGTCATTTCTGAAAGTATTCGTATGGAGTGTAGCCATTTTTGGAAGTGAAACATGGACGATAAATAGTTTGGACAAGAGGAGAATAAAAGCTTTCGAAATGTGGTGCTACAGAAGAATGCAGAAGATTAGATGGGTAGATCACATGACTAATGAGGAAGTATTGAATAGGATTGGGGAGAAGAGAAGTTTGTGGCACAACTTGACCAGAAGAAGGGATCGGTTGGTAGGACATGTTCTGAGGCATCAAGGGATCACCAATTTAGTATTGAAGGGCAGCGTGGAGGGTAAAAATCGTAGAGGGAGACCAAGAGATGAATACACTAAGCAGATTCAGAAGGATGTAGGTTGCAGTAGGTACTGGGAGATGAAAAAGCTTGCACAGGATAGAGTAGCATGGAGAGCTGCATCAAACCAGTCTCAGGACTGAAGACCACAACAGCAACAACAACATGCCTACTTCTACTGAACCCATATTACTCCTCTGTGGTACACAAGTTAATTATGTACGTACACGTAACCGATGCGGTTCCGCGTGTAACTGACGTATACAAAGACGCAGGTATCGTTAATACGTCGAGTGTAAGTGTTTGAATTCTAAAATTGGATGTAGAAGTTCGTTATGTGGAGAGCCAAGTACGGAAAACCACTGCATCAATGGCTTTATTCTTCTTTCAAAATAATGCTGAGAAATTTATACACAAGTGCTTTCTAACGCTTAAATACCTAGTGTATGGTGAGCTGTCAGTGTTGCTGTTCATTAACTTGTAATTCACGCCCTACCTACCCTTAGTTCACTTACAGTGTCACTGAAGCGTCGTTCCTTTCCGTACGTAAAACTGCGATTACAAGTTACGAAATGCCACAGTAGGTGAAGTAACGTCCTCTATAAAGCACTGCAGGACCTTTGCTTGTCTCTGAGTTGCACAGCTGATACAATGAATTTTCGTTACCACTCCCGAATAATTCCGTCTCTCGTTTATTTACAATTAAAATGCTTAATACTTGGGCAAATCTGCTGATAGCAAATGTCGTTCTCCTTACTGTTTCTCAAAATATGCCCCCGACCTCCATGCCTTCTTTCTTCTGTCGTGTAAATTTTGCCAACTCCAAGGAAACAAGACGACCGGCAAGTCAGGGATTTTTGTCTCCTTATCTAGGAGTTTCAAACAGCTGTTTCTCTTTCTTTTTCTCCTACAGAAATTAGTATTGCGTATTTACTTATACTTACTGCGTGTACAAATTATTTCCTCTTTTTACTTATTTACATAAAAATATGCAAATAATCATTACCACCTCGACGGACGTAAAACATGAAAATTATATCTATGGACGGTTAGTCTCTAATTTGGCTAAAAGATAATTACTACCATCTTGGTAGCCTCTTTATTGTAGGTGCTTCAAAAATATATTAATTACATCATGGACGGTGCAGTTTTTATAAACTCACGCAAAGCTTTATTAACGTGGCTTTTCTCGACCGAAATATTTCAGACAGGACTAAAGAAAACGATGGCGTCAACTCTTACCAGTTTTTGTGTGGTGATCCACAGTGCGGACCTTACTGTAGTTAGTTTCTTACTGTGCTTAGTTTGAAGCGTCAGAAATTGAACTTGGTATTTGAATCTAAAGTAAGTGCAGTTTGCGGGGATGACGTCATATAGCGATATTTTGCGCGGTTATATTGTAAGAATTCGTACCTGTAACTACGAGATTTCGAGGGATTTTTTCCTTGCTCCTGGTTCAATACAAAGCCACTAAATGTGGCACCAGTGCTCCGGTAGTATAAAACCGAATACGGCGACCGGTCAGTCTCTTCTGCATCAACGACTCAGAGCGCAGACGACAGCCACTTACTGGGAACTGTTGAAAGTGACCAGCGCAAATATATAAGGGTTACTGCAAAAAACAGCCGCCTTAAAATAAGTTCTGACCATCTTACTCGGCGCAGCACAAGGGAACAGACAGGGAAAATTTAGGTTCCTCTTCCGCCCACGAATGGCGCGTGGGTAGGGTGATCCTCGGTAAGGCGTCTTTATTGGCCGCAGTTTCTCGATTTTTCTCGTCGTCGTCATTTCGCTGCAAGCCTGGAAGCTTCGAGGAGAGCGCTGGCACGGCGGAACAGCGGTTTGTGGGCAGGAAGCGGGCGTCCGCGCACTGGAGATAACTGCGAGTCGCCAGTCCAGGGTCAGCGGGTGACGTCACGCGGCGAGGCTGGTGGAAACCGGCTGCTGCGAGCACACTTGTGGGGATGGGGAGGGGAGGAGGGGGGCGACGGCGGCAGCAGCAACACTGACGTCACGGCGCAGCGAAGAACGGCTTCGGTGAACAAAGTACCCACCACCACATTCCGCAAAGTCGTCTCAGGTTTGGATCTGTTGGTGGTTTCTTAGTTTTACTGCATGCCCCATCACGATATTAATTTTGTGGTGCTTTAGGTTTAGATTTGATTGATACACGACAAGTGTGTTGGAAAAGAGCACTGTAACGTATTACGGTTATGCACATGACGGTATACAGTTACATTCATGACGGTGCATTTTGTGTGCTTCATATCGTTTGAAAGCGATGTTTCACGCTGAGAGAAGGTAATTAGCGACTCGGCCGGGAATCGAACCTGGGACGCTAACCACGGACTGCGGACTCTGCTGCACCGACCGTGAACACGACTGGGTCTGGGATGCGCTGTGTAGGGCTCACCACCTCTTTCCTGCTAGAAGTAGTCTGTTTCGAAATTCTTCCGTTCATTACCGCCTTCACAACGTCGCATTTTGTCTCTCTGGAGGGGGGGGGGGGATGCGAAGACGTTCTACAAAACAAAAATCTACTCGCATTTTGACCTAGAACATAGGAATTTCTTCTCAGATGGGTCTCTGATAAGAGCCGTGCTGTCCGTTCAACGGAAACAACGATTGTGTTTTCCGGCATGGAATATCCGCTGACAAACTTCGGGGTCACGTTATTCTGTTCACACTTGTTTATAAATGAAATGGCCACGCTAGTACTCCGAATTGTGTAGGAAAATCATATTACAAATCTCCTACTTTCAAAAAGAAATTCATAGCTCAGATCCTCAATAACAGAATTGCGGAATTGTATACAAAGAAAGGTTGGTTAAACGAGAAAGCTTATTAGTTGTATCTTGAAATATCGATGCACTATTCGAAGTCTTAAAATTATCGAATACATAATGATTTCATTGGTAAAGAGAAAGAAGAAATCGCTGCAAGGCATGCGAAAAAACTGTCAAATTTGTCCAACGGTGTTACCAGAGGTAACCAACAAGGATGTTCCAATAATACAGGATTCACACCCACGTTCTGTGAACGTGTTATTAATAAAACTTCTATAATGTTTTCAACAGCTAAGACCCAGTTACTGTCAAAAGCGCTGAAATTCAATATCGCACCTGCGATCAAAGAACCACACGTGGTAGACAATTTCATAGCAGGCCTTAAATTAGGTTTGGAGTGTACCAAAACGCCAAAGAATGTTCAAACGCGGTTAGGCTAAGAATTCTGTGAAATCTTAGAAAATGATCTGTCGCTCAATCAAAGCATTACGTTATAGACCGGTGAAAAGTATTAATGGTAAACTGGAGAATAATGGCGCCCTAGTTACGAAAGCCGATAAGGGGAACTCGTTAATTATAGCTTCCAAAGCGGAATACATAGAAAAACAGCCATTTTTCGATCAAAATGGCATTACTTCCATCGAATCAGATCCTACTCAAGCGTTACAGAAAGAGATAAGAACAAGTTAGCAGAAAACCAATAAATTAATAGGAGTGTTTCTAAAGAAATGACTCCTGAATATGAACCCGAAGCCTCCCATACTAACGAGACAATTCAAAGTTCACAAAAACTTCCATCCGATACGTCCGATCATGGACAGTACAAATAGTACGTACCACAAGCTGGCTGCCTGTTTACATTACAAAATTAAGGACAACTTCGCTTTCCAGAAAAATTACTTTCAGAAACTCTGTCGAATGGTAAATGAACTGAATAACGTAATCTGCCATGCCACATCCGAGCTGGCCCCCTTCGAGGTTTCCAGCCTCCGCACCAACGTACCTGTAGATCGGACTTACACTTCCATAAGAAATTACCAGATATTGAAATTGATGTGCTCATGAATCTCCCGCGCATTGTTTTGAAATACAATTACTTTTCTTTTAAAGACAAAATATACTCACAACCGTACTGGTTAGCACTGGGTAGCCCTCTAGCAGGGATTCTTTCCGATATATTCATGGATACGATAGAATCTCAATTTTTTGTTAGTAATATATAGATGGCGGAGAAAATAAAGTTGTATGCCGAGATACATGGATGATATTCTCTTGGTAATTGACTCATCCCAAGAAGACATAGATCAGATACTTGCACTGTTCAACGATCTCCACGAGAAAATTTTTACTCTTGAAAACGAGTCACCCAGTATGACGTTGTAGATCTTAAGTTATGTATAGTCGATGATCACATAGAATGTGACATCTTCATCTCCAGGAAGCATAAGTTTTTCTGAGAATGTCATACCTGCCGATTCTGCACACCCGCTGGCGCATAAAATGGCACTTTCTCGTTCTAGTATACATAGAGCGATATCCATTCCCCCATCCGCAGAAGCCTTGGAACACGAACTGGCAACCCTGGAAACAACAGCCCGAAATAATGGCTACGAGCTTGAAATAAAGAGACGGCTCTAAGACAGGAAAGTAGATAATAATAAAAGTTCCACGTTAGGTTATCGTGCTGGAAGTCAGTCCCTTCATAGGTAAAGTTTCATATTAATTAGGGCGTCTTCTAAAGAACCCGGGGTTCCAGACAATTTTGCCTACTAATAGTAGGCTGCAGAAGAACCTGATTCACACTTTGAAAAAGCCTAAATTGTCATTATCCGGAGTTTACAAGATTGCATGTGACAATTGTCCGAAATTTTACATCGGCCAAACAGGAAGAGCCTTAATAACGAGATGTAAGGAAGGAGCCTATCCCTACTTAAATTGCGGATGGCAAGCGTGGTTCGACATTCGCCGAACACTTGGTGCAAACGGCTCACACACTCAACCCTCCTAATAATGCTCAGCTCTTGCATTGCGAAGTTCCCGTACTACATGACAAAAAATAACCTTAACGACCAGCTACAGCTGCGAAGCAAAAACTTTTTTGAAGGTGTTCAACCGTTATTCCATCCGCCATAATCGTAGGGAGTAATCAACATGTTTTAGCACTCCCGTTTTGCCGAATAGCTGGGATTATCCGGTATTTCAAACCCGTAGTTATCCCCATGCGGTCAAGTTCGATGTTTAGCTCAAATATGCTAGGTTGGCTTAAAATAGTAAACGCATTGGTCCCTTCACTTTTGACGTCCAACAAATTATTACAAATGTTAAGACAGTCGCTTTGTCTGTGCTCCTTACTGGACAACGTGTACGTCAATTTCGTTAGCCGCACCTGGTTATTCATAAAATTTTAAGTTCAGGAGTACTCGTTGGTACGAGTGTCAACACACACTGTCGCGCATGCGCTCTCGAGGCTGTGGACAGTACCAGCACAACGTCCGTTGCTGCCGTACAGCGGTCGCGGAGTGGGGCCGTGGCTGTTTCCCGGGTAAGTTATTACAATGTGGCGACGTATTTCTGTATTATAGTTTTTAGTTTCTGACGTTGACCAGTATGGAGAAATCGTAGTTCCTTTTATTCTGAAGAAGGTTGGGTTGTCCCAACTGAAACCTAGGTAAATCTAGGTAAACATTGCAACTGGGGCTGTTGTTAGTTTCAAATTAATATTTATACAGTTGCGGACAGGGCCGCGAAATGTTGAAAATGTTATAATAACCTCATCTCCTCTTCATTACTGCTCATACATAAGCAGCTTATTTTCTGGAGTTGGGCTGCTCCACACGCCGGGCAGGGCGGCGTGAGGCGCACACAGATTGTCCCTGCAGCTGAAAGCAGCGTCGTGCCGTATTCGCGGTGCGCACTAAAGGCTGCCGACACAGACTGCCGCATATCGGCGGCCATATTTGTCTGCACGACATGCAGCCCGTCTTGCTCTCTGGAGTGCGTTAGCTTTATTCACAAAAACGTGATACCTGGTTTTGGTAGATACATGCAGACATCAGTTTGAAGAGGTACGGGCACAGACAAATTTCAGAACTACCGATACCGGCTGTGTTTTACACATAAGGACGACGTCGTTTTGAGATCTCGTGATAACAGAAGACAGGAATGTGCTGCAGGAAACTCGTGCCGACGTCACTCGCTATTGCAGTTCGCTGATGAGCTCGGAATAGAAATGAAAGAAAACTACAGGTTCCCTTAGAAACGTCCTTCCGTGCAAGAAATACAACTGCGTCTTTGCAAAACAAAACGAAAGCTAATCCTAACGCTGATAAAGAAGAGAGCATACTTTTAAACTGGGCCAAGCCATAGATCCAGTCTCTTGTGTACGCTGTGACAACAGTATTGTGGGAAATCGTAACCGATTAGTCTCCGTCAATGTACGATAATTCCAATTGTATATTCCCGTGTACCCAACGAGATTCTAAATCGAAATACAGTGATACGTAGTTCTGAAATAAATTCAACTCCATGTTGGCAGTGTACGTGTTAATCCCATCTCCGGATCACACTTCAGTGCCCTTGAGAGATGCAGACACACTCTTCTCACGATTGCAGCTGTGGTAAACATTACCAAATTGTTTCGCATTCTACGAACCCGAATTGACGTGAGCTGTGGAAGTTTCTGCGGCATTCGCGTTAGAGTTCAGATCCGGCCCAAATTTTCGTGTTTCGCAAACAGCGGCGGTCAGTCCGGAATCGCGAAATTCTAATACAGTACCCAATAAATGTGAAACTGTTTCCCATCTACACGAACCTACCGTTATATATAGGGATATGTTTGTCAAGCCCTAACAACTTGTATATCGGAAAAAAATCAGAATAAATGGCGATTTCGTAAGTTTTTCATTACTGTGTCAGATGTTAGGCTTGCATATGTTCCGTATAAAGGAGATAACCTAAAGTGAATCGTTGCCACTGCCGGGTTGCTTATACTATTGTAAAACTTGCTGACACTTTGGTTTTGTAAAGCACGATGGATGAAGCTTGCGTATCTAGACACGTTGAAATTTGTGCCGTAAGGCGTGGACGGATACCTCAGCTGGCAAGAGTGAAGCTTCCACGTTGGCAACCTCATGTGGGGCGTAAACGTCTCAACAGCCAGAATACGCGGGTGTGGTTGACGCTTTGCTGATAGGCGCGGAAGCAGATACTCCGGCTGCGAGGCTGAAACACTGAGGAGACACACAGCCACTGCGAGAGAGAGAGAGAGAGAGAGAGAGAGAGAGCGGTCTGCCACCGGGGAGCGGCCGCCCGCCGCGGCCAGCCCAGGCTCCACAGAGGCCGGGACTTCCCCGGGCAGCTGGCGCAGTGCGGCCACAGCCGCGGAAAAAAAGTACCTGTTGCTGTGGGGGAGAGGAGTGTGCGGCAGCGAGGCTGACGCGGCGACGGACCGCAGAATGGCCTTCCTGCCCCAAGTACCCTCCGTCACACACCGTAAAGTGGTCGGAAGTAGCTGTTCTTTTTATTTTTGGATCGCACTCCAGCTCAGGACTCATTTTGTACTGCTAGATGAAGAATGTCGTGTCAGAATCAAAGTTCATCGACGAAGCATGTTCGTCATAAACGATAGTGAAATTTAGATATAGCTGTGTCATTGCTTAAAAGAGCTATTTTTGTTTCAATTAAATCTTAAGGTAGCTTTAGTAGCTTGCTAACTGTTGACTTTGCTTTAAAGTGACTTCACATTTTTTCACAAATTACAGAATGGTTCAAATGGCTCTGAGCACTATGACACTTAACTTCTGAGGTCATCAGTCCCCTAGAACTTTGAACTATTTAAACCTAACAAACTTAAGGACATCACACACATCCATGCCCGAGGCAGGATTCGAACCTGCGACTGTAGCGCTGACGCGGTTCCAGGCTGTAGTGCCTACAACCGCTCGGCTACCACGGCCGGCTATTTCCTATTGTACTTGGATGAAACGTGAATAATTCATAGTCATACCAATAGTGTTTGACGGTATTTTGCGTGATACTTTAAAGTCCTTCAGGAATTATGTTGAATGACGAGCTGCGTTAGCGTAATGGTGAAGGTGCTTGGCTGCTAAGCAAAAGGTTCTGAGTTCAAACATTGTGCGGTGTTTAATATTTCCTTTATTTAAAAACAATATCGAAGTGTCTTCATGAATTTCATTCGTTTGAATGTAATTATTTGAAATTTCTAGTGGCAACTAAAATCGACTATACGGAAAGTATACGCTGTGGACTTTTGCCTCTGCAAACACTTCAAAATTTCGTGCAATGGTTTACTACACTTAATCTGCGCAATAACTGCGTTGAACATCGAAACAAAATCGTCAGTTATGTGGGGAAGTTATCAGTGAAGATGATGTGTTAAAATCAAATTTTTGGGCCAGATAGATTATGTGAAATCGAATAAGTGTGTCAAAGCAGTCGGAACACCATGTGTCTGCACAGGCGAGCAGTGCAGTGATGACAAAATGGCGCACAGCGCGGAATGCGGGGAGCACGTGTCTGCAGCAGCGAAAGGGTTAATGCGGCTGTGGCGGCTTTACTTCATAAACTGCGCGCTCTCCCTAAAAGTAAGTTTGCGAACTATACTATACTATGGCGCTGCTTCTCTTGGCGCGTACAACTGGCAACGCAGCAATCTCCCGCGTCTGGGCGGGTATGCGCGAACCGCCGAGATAAAAGAATTGAACTATACCACAAGTAGACACAATGAGGTTCTTGGTAAGCTATTGAGCTCTCTGGTCGCCAATTACTTGTTTAATGAGACACTTTCAGAATTCTTTCACAGTAGCTGTTCCAAAAATGAATGTTAAAATTATAGTGTGTTTTGGCAAGAAGTACAATTAAACCGGTCAACAAGAGGAATGTGACCGTTACTCACAAAATAGTGATGCTTCTTCGAATTAGGAAAGGTTAGCAATTGACACAAAAATAAACCGCCAATGCTGTTGGAATTGTGATTGAATCCCATAACCCATCGTATTTTTAACACTGAGCGACTGGAATGGAAACTTTACAAAGTATTTTATTCCTTTTCTTCATCTGACGAGTATTAAAACTAATGACGAGCGTAGCCGTCGGGCAATACGAGACGCACACGCCGTATACTGGTTACTGACAATGCGATTCGCGAATAAAACGGTTGTTGCTGAGAAAAGTAAACAGTTGATAAGGTGACAACACATTGCTCAGTGAGCTGAGAATAATGCGCGCGACAGGAATACGGCAGCTGGCCGTTTGTGCTTTGTGAGAGGAAGAGATCACGTCGTTCGAAAGACATCGCCATGTAATTAGATCTGCCTTCATTGGCAATACAGTTCAACAAGTTAAATACATCAAATCACCACAGACTTTCACGATACTCGTACTTTCGAAATAATACCGACCACTACTTCATTTGTGTAGACTGTTGTATAATTACTTTATTAATGCTGAGTGTGTGTGTGTGTGTGTGTGTGTGTGTGTGTGAGAGAGAGAGAGAGCAGAAGCATAAATGGTCGTGAGTAAGCTATCGTTAAAAGAAATATGTCGTATGTCATAGTCCCGCTTTCCTGTTTGACGATGACAATTACCTTTTATTTGTTTTTCCTAGTTCTTACGCTTGGAATTGTCGTAATGCATGCGATCTAATGCGTAGGATTTGGGTCTAAGAATGTAGTCGCTGTCATGTTGACGCCAGGTACACTCAGCTGTGTAATGTCCCTGAGCTGTGGAAGTCATTTCTAAAGCTGAAGACAGCGTCGTGTTTTATTTCGAGGCTCGTCTAAATGCGCTCTGACCTGCAGCCACAGAACATCGCGTATCCAGTGACATACGTACTTTTCTATTAAGTGAGTAAGCTTTACTTTGCAGTTGTTGCCGGTAGTAATACCTTGAATTCAGTATAAAGAGCGGCAAAGTAGAGACTACTATTACAATTAAATAGCCGCCCAGAACAAGGTTGTAACAGACAAAACTAATTTCCTTTTTCAGGAAGAAGGAAACATTCTGTTGCACACAGGTTTATACCGCGAATGACAAAGTTACAATGAAACAAGTGTACTGACCTCGTTATTTGACTAACAAGCACTTGTAAGGGTCACATGTAGATTAAAAAACAAGTACTTGAAAAATAATCTTGCTCTACATACCTCATCTGGTGATTTTGCGACTATTAACACCTCTTCTTTGATACCTCTGTACACTACTGGCCATTAAAATTGCTACACCACGAAGATGACGTGCTACAGACGCGAAATTTAACAGACAGGAAGAAGATGCTGTAATATGCAAACGATTAGCTTTCCAGAGCATTCACACAAGGTTGGCGCCGGTGGAGACACCTACAACGTGCTGACATGAGGGAAGTTTCCAACCGATTTCTCATACACAAACAGCAGTTGACCGGCGTTGCCTGGTGAAACGTTGTTGTGATGCCTCATGTAAGGAGGAGAAATGCGTACCATCACGTTTCCGACTTTGATAAAGGTCGGATTGTAGCCTGTCACGATTGCGGTTTATCGTATCGCGACATTGCTGCTCGCTTTCGTCGAGATCCAATGACTTTTATCAGAATATGGAATCGGTGGGTTCAGGAGGGTAATACGGAACGCCGTGCCGGATCCCAACGGCCTCGTATCGCTAGCAGTCGAGATGACAGTCATCTTATCCGCATGGCTGTAACGGATCGTGCAGCCACCTCTCGATCCCTGAGTCAACAGATGGGGACGTTTGCAAGACAACAACCATCTGCACGAACAGTTGGACGACGTTTGCAGCAGCACGGATTATCAGCTCGGAGACCGTGGCTGCGGTTACCCTTGACGCTGCATCCGCAGACAGGAGCGCCTGCGATGGTGTACTCAACGACGAACCTGGGTGCACGAATGGCAAAACGTCATTTTTCGGATGAATCCAGGTTCTGTTTCGGCATAACGATGGTCGCATCCATGTTTGGCGACATCGCGGTGAACGCACATTGGAAGCGTGTATTGGTCATCGCCGTACTGTCGTATCACCCGGCGCGATGGTATGGGGTGGCATTTGTTACACGTCTCGGTCACCTCTTGTTCGCATTGACGGCACTTTGAACAGTGGACGTCACGTTTCAGATATGTTACGACCCGTGGCTCTTCCCTTCATTCGATCCATGTGAAACCCTACATTTCAGCAAGATACTGCACGACCCCATGTTCCAGGTCCTGTACAGGCCTTTCTGCATCCAGAAAATGTTCACTGCTGCCCTGGCCAGCACATTCTCCAGATCTGTCACCGATTGAAAATGTCTGGTCAATGGTGTCCGAACAACTGGCCTGTTACAGTACGCCAGTCACTACTCTTGATGAACTGTGGTATCGTGTTGAAGCTGCATGGGCAGCTGTACCTGTACACTCCATCCAGGCTCTGTTTGACTCAATGCCCAAGCGTATCAAGGCCCTTATAACGGCCACAGGCGGTTGTTCTGGGTACTGATTCCTCAGGATCTATGTACTCAAATTGCGTGAAAACATAATCACATGTCAGTTCTAGTATAATATATTTGTCCAATGAATACCCGTTTATCATCTGCGTTTCTTCTTTGTGTAGCAATTTTAATGGCCAGTAGTGTATTGTTTTCCAGCAGCCGTGAGTCGTTTACGCTTCACGTAACGCCACCGACTCACACGTTGTTTACACTGTTTGCCTCTGTTCGTGTGTTCCTGACAGTCATCTCTGTACTTCCTCCATGTTGAACTTCAGCTGTCAGGTCGTGACAGCCGTAGGTGCTCGTATTTCGTTTCTTGCCAAACTGCAACATGGCTGCTAGGAAATGTCACTAGAACACGAAAAGAAAATACTTCCGGAGTTCGCTCCCACATCAGGCTATTATATCACATGTTGACATAAAGTTCAAAACAAGAAATGGGTCTGCAATTCTTTATCACGTACGGACCGATGGAAATACGTTTGCCGAACTACAACATGGCGGACGATGCAAAGCACATAATTCCGCAGATGCGCTACAGTTCTATACTCAGAGACCAGACTTCTTCAATCATGTCGTGTAGAGGTGACCGGTTTTTGAGCACTGGCTGTAAGAAGTGTACTGGTTGTGTCCGCCATCTTACGTACGGATATACCATCGTTCTGCCCAACGCAAACTTGGCAATCTGACGCCAACACAAGAATTAGTAGACAGTTCCGGTATCCCTACCTTGCGCCAATTACTGTTAACAACCTTTTTCCATGTAAAACCCAACTTCTGTAAAAATGAGGGTTGCAAACTTGTTCTGGGCGACTATTCTATGTGCTCAGTTTAATCTCAGAACGAACGAGTTTTCTCGTTGTTTTGGTGATACCTGAAGGCAGCGACATGCAGTTTTGACCTTTATACAGGTCATGATGTAGGTAGGATAGATTCAGCTTGCTATTAAGTGGCAGAGCAGAAACGAGACAGAATGATGGCTTCCCTCAGAAATGCTTTTTTACGAAACAGATGTTATTGTATGTTAAGAAGTCGAACTATGACAGTGTTGACGATGAAATAGGTAACACAGTTTGGAGTACGTGCTGACTGAGTAAAATACCCTCGTATTTCTGGTCCTGCCCCAGAATGCAGCCGATGTAATACTGCAATAATTACCAACGGAGGGGGGACCTTGTCGGTTTCGGATAGTATCACAGCGGGCATTAGTGCCAACTAAAATACTGATCTCGACAAGATTTCTCTTGATATTGTCTTTTCACTCCTGTTACGCTAGCGAATGGCGCGTGGGTAGGGTGATCCTCGGTAAGGCGTCTGTATTGGCCGCAGTTTCTCGATTGTTCTCGTCGTCGTCATTTCGCTGCAAGCCTGGAAGCTTCGAGGAGACGCGCTGGCCCGGCGGAACAGCGGTTTGTGGGCAGGAAGCGGGCGTCCGCGCAGTGCGGATAACTGCGGGTCGCCAGTCCAGGGTCAGCGGGTGACGTCACGCGGCGAGGCTGGTGGAAACCGGCTGCTGCGAGCACAAGGTTGGGTGGCGTGGGGGGGGGGGGGGGGGGGGGCGACGGCGGCAGCAGCAACACTAACGTCACGGCGCAGCGAAGAACGGCTTCGCTGAACAAAGTACTCACCACCACATTCCGCAAAGTCGTCTCAGGTTTGGATCTGTAGGTGGTTACTTAGTTTTACTGCATGCCCCATCACGATATTAATTTTGTGGTGCTTTAGGTTTAGATTTGGTTCATACTAGAGAACTGTGTTGGAAAAGAGCACTATAACGTATTACGGTTATGCACATGAGGGTATACAGTTACATTCATGACAGTGCATTTCGTGTGCTTCATATCGTTTGGAAGCGATGTTTCACGCTGAGTCGGAAAAGACTGGCGCGTAAAAAATGTGTACGCCACATGAAGTTTTCAGGCAGAAGAACGTTTCCTTCAGCTTGTATAAATCATACAGAAGTGTACATGTTGGCATAATTTCACAACAGTAATTGTATAAATTTTTCGTTCCGGTATAGATACAGTGAAAGTTCTCTGTGGACTGGCGCGGACACACACACACACACACACACACACACACACACACACACACACTTATTAGAGTGGTCCTACAAGGCTTTAGTTTTTACCGACTGAGCTGCGGAACCATGGAAACAGACTGAGGTGGCGGTGTTGGCCGGGAGATTTGCACCCGAGGTTGTTCGGCCTGTAGGAGAAAGCCGTCCCGTTTCCTTCAACTTGGCCGATCTGCTCGGCGGTGGAGATGACCCGAAGTTACGGGGGCGGCGCAAACACCCAGACCCCGAGAGAAGGAAACTAGCGACTCTGTCGGGAATCGAACCTGGGACGCTAACCACAGACTGCAGACACTGCAGCACCGACCGTGAACATGAGTCGCTGTAGGATGTGCAGTGTGGGACGCTCCTCGCCTCTTCCCTGCTAGACGGGGTCGGGTCAGATAAGGTGAGGAACTCGAAGTCTTCAGGGGGTGCGGACCTTACACTGTACGCGTCGTCTAGGAAGGTATTGCCCCAAATTTCAACCCGGAAGGGGGTGAAAAGGGAATGAAGAATGTTCTGAAAACTGGAATCTGCTTTCTCAGTCAGAAAATAATAAAAAAATACGTATTTCTGTTTTGCTGAAAATGCAGCCCCGAAGGGAGTCAGATTGTTGTTGTTGTTGTTGTGGTCTTCAGTCCTGAGACTGGTTTCATGCAGCTCTCGATGCTACCCTATCCTGTGCAAGCTTCATCTCCCAGTACTTACTGCAACCCACATGCTTGTGAATATGCTTAGTGTATTCATCTCTTGGTCTCCCTCTACCATTTTTACCCTCCACACTGCCCTCCAATGCTAAATTTGTGATCCCTTGATGCCTCAAAACATGCCCTACCAATCGATCCCTTCTTCTAGTCAAGTTGTGCCACAAACGTCTCTTCTCCCCAATCCTATTCAGCACCTCCTCATTAGTTATGCGATATACCCATCTAATCTTCAGCATTCTTCTGTAGCACCACATTTCGAAAGCTTCTATTCTCTTCTTGTCCAAACTAGTTATCGTCCATGTTTCACTTCCATACATGGCTACACTCCAAACAAATACTTTCAGAAACGACTTCCTGACACTTAAGTCTATACTCGATGTCAACAAAGTCCTCTTCTTGAGAAACGCTTTCCTTGCCATTGCCAGTCTACATTTTATATCCTTTCTACTTCGACCATCATCGGTTATTTTACTCCCTAAATAGCAAAACTCCTTTACTACTTTAAGTGTCTCATTTCCTAATCTAATACCCTCAACATCACCCGACTTAATTCGACTACATTCCATTATCCTCGTTTTGCTTCTGTTGATGTTCATCTTATATCTTCCTTTCAAGACACCATCCATTCCGTTCAACTACTCTTCCAAGTCCTTTGCTGTCTCTGACAGAATTACAATGTCATCGGCGAACCTCAAAGTTTTTATTTCTTCTCCATGGATTTTAATACCTACTCCGAACTTTTCTTTTGTTTCCTTTACTGCTTGGTCAACATACAGATTGAATAGCATCAGGGAGAGGCTACAACCCTGTCTCACTCCCTTCCCAACTACTGCTTCCCTTTCATGACCCTCGACTCTTTATAACTGCCATCTGATTTCTGTACAAATTGTAAATAGCCTTTCGCTCCCCGTATTTTACTCATGCCACCTCAGAATTTGAAAGAGTATTCCACTCAATATTGTCAAAAGCATTTCTCTAAATCTACAAATGCTAGAAACGTAGGTTTGCCTGTCCTTAATCTTTCTTCTAAGATAAGTCGAAAGATCAGTATTGCCTCACGTGTTCCAGTATTTCTACGGAATCCAAACTGATCTTCCCCGAGGTCGGCTTCTACCAGTTTTTCCATTCGTCTGTAAAGAATTCGCGTTAGTATTTTGCAGCTGTGACTTATTAAACTGATAGTTCGGTAATTTTCACATCTGTCAACACCTGCTTTCTTTGGGATTGGAATTATTATATTCTTCTTGAAGTCTGACGGAATTTCGCCTGTTTCATACATCTTGCTCACCAGATGGTAGAGTTTTGTCAGGAATGGCTCTCCCAAGGCTGTCAGTAGTTCTAATGGAATGTTGTCTACTCCCAGGGTCTTGTTTTACAGTGCTCTGTCAAACTCTTCACGCAGTATCATATCCCCCATTTCAGCTTCATCTGCATCCTCTTCCATTTCCATAATATTTTCCTCCAGAACATCGCCCCTGTATAAACCCTCTATATACTCCTTCCACCTTTCTGCTTTCCCTTCTTTGCTTAGAACTGGTTTTCCATCTGAGCTCTTGATATTCATACAAGTGGCTCTTTTCTCCAAAGCTCTCTTTAATTTTCCTGTAGGCAGTATCTATCTTACCCTAGTGAGATAAGCCTCTACATCCTTAAATTTGTCCTCTAGGCATCCCTGCTTAACCATTTTGCGCTTCCTGTAGATCTCATTTTTGAGACGTTTGTATTCCTTTTTGCCTGCTTCATTTACTGCATTTTTATATTTTCTCCTTTCATCAATCAAATTCAGTATCTCTTCTGTTACCCACGGATTTCTACTAGACCTCGTCTTTTTACCTACTTGATCCTCTGCTGCCTTCACTACTTCATCCCTCAGAGCTACCCATTCTTCTTCTACTGTATTTATTTCCCACATTCTTGTCAATTGTTCCCTTATGCTCTCCCTGAAACTCTGTACAACCTCTGGTTCTTTCAGTTTATCCAGGTCCCATCTCCTTAAATTCCCACCTTTTTGCAGTTTCTTCAGTTTTAATCTACAGTTCATAACCAATAGATAGTGGTCGGAGTCCACATGTGCCCCTGGAAATGTCTTACAATTTGAAGCCTGGTTCCTAAATCTCTGTCTTACCATTATATAATCTTTCTGAAACCTTTTAGTATCTCCAGGGTTCTTCCATCTATACAGCGTTCTTTCATGATTCCTGAACCAAGTGTTAGCTATGTTTAAGCTATGCTCTCTGCAAAATTCTACCAGACGGATTCCTCTTTCGTTTGTTACCCCCAATCCATATTCACCTATGTTTCCTTCTCTCCCTTTTCCTACACTCGAATTCCAGTCATCCATGACTATTAGATTTTCGTCTCCCTTCACTAGCTGAATAATTTCTTTGATCTCATCATACAATTGATCAATTTCGTCATCATGTGCAGAGCTAGTTGGCATATAAACTTGTACTACTGTAGTAGGCATGGACTTCGTGTCTATCTTGGCCACAATAATGTGTTCACTATGCTGTTTGTAGTATTCTACAAACACTCCTTTTTTTTATTCATTATTAAACCTAGTCCTGCATTACCCCTATTTGATTTTGTATTTATAACCCAGTATTCACCTGACCAAAAGTCTTGTTCCTCCTGCCACCAAACTTCACGGATTCCCACTATATCTATCTTTAACCTATCCATTTCCTTTTTTAAATTTTCTAACCTACCTGCCCGATTAAGGGATCTGACATTTCACGCTCCGATCCGTAGAACGCCAGTTTTCTTTCTCCTGATAACGCCGTCCTCTCGAGTCGTTCCCTCCCGGAGATCCGAATGGGGGACTATTGTACCTCCGAAATATTTTACCCAAGAGGACGCCATCATTTACCCACACAGTATAGCTGCATGCCCTCGGGACAAATTACAGCTGTTGTTTCCCTTGCTTTCAGCCGTTCACAGTACCACAACAGCATGGCCGTTTTGGTTAGCGTCAGAAGGCCAGATCAGTCAATCATCCAGACTGTTGCCCCTGCGGCTACCAAAGGCTGCTGCCCCTGTTCAGGAACCACATGTTTGTTGTCTGGCCTCTCAACAGATACCCCTCCATTGTGGTTGCACCTATGGTACGGCTATCTGTATCGCTGAGGCACGCAAGCCTCCCCACCAACGGCAAGGTCAATGGTTCATGGGGGAGGGAGGGGGGAGAACTCGGGACAGAGACTAGATATAGCTAGGTGTTTGAGATACAAGTTATATGTGTCAAATGGGGCCACGCATTGCTACTAATGGCCGTAACTGTGAACGTCATTTGGTGGTTAAAGTGATTTTTTAAAATGAAATCCTAATATTGGAGTAAAGATTAGAAACATTTAACGTGGAAAAGGATAAATTATTGGTCATGGCAAGGTTCAGTGCAGGTCGAACAAGCAAATACGTCTTCAGATGTAGCATGGATTAACTCTGAATATAGGAGGGATACAGCAGAACACAATGTTAGATACAAACCAGAAGAGGTGTCCTGAGGGAAGACAGGCGAGGGACTCGCTCAGCGACTTGCACACCAGTGATCTCAGGTTTATTTATACGTGTTCTGTCTCCCAAGCGTCCAAATCACATTTATACTTGATGATTCATTTATTATTTCCAATAAACACATTAACTGAAACATAAAGGCCAAATCTCTTCTCGATTTTCAATATCCAACGTCACTAATTGGAATTTCCATGAAACAAAACACAACTTGAGAATGATCTATAATTATCTTTAATACCTCCATTATAGGCAATGATACATGATTCTTTATGCGCCTTCCAGTTTGTATCTAACATTGAATTTTGCTGCATCTTTCGTATTGTGAATTAATCCATACTAGAACGAAAAACATGATTATTTTATCTTCATTGAACCTAGCCACGACCTTAAATTATGTGCCATTTCATTCCTCAGACCCTGCAAAACACTTAAATAACCAAAACACGATGAAATAATTATTTTCCAAACTACTTTTTATTTAGTCAGAAATCTGTGGTAATGAAACGAAAGAAAATTCCAGACAATTAGATCTTATGGACCTGTACTTCTGGTTGTAGTTTCAATTGATGCTATAGATGAATCCATCAGTTGTCCCTTAGGTAAAAATTTATATCTCCGAAAGTACTGAAGTTATTCACTTGAAATCAGCTGTTCCAGCGTGAGAACCAAAATTCTGCTCTCCTCCCAGCTCCGTGGTAAGCTACGCTTTCGATGTAAGATGACAATTCGTAATAATTAGCTACATTGCAAACCCAGAGAGTGGTTGAAAAAGTGTTCATATAGCTGACATGCCCAGTTTCATCTGGTTGTTTCATTCAACTGACAGAGTGAATAAACAGTTGATCAGCCACTCACGTCTTGCTGCATCAGTGACCTGCCCGTCATCCGTGTACTGCTTGCCGTGGAGTGCATCCTTCGTTGGACCAAACAGACGGAAGTCGGAAGGTGCGAGATGCGGGTTGTTCAGCTGTGAGTGATCCACCGGTCACCCTGAATGAGAGCACGTCCCCACATCGCAGGAGTCACAGCCGTCTGCAGCTGACCGACACGTGGAGGTCGGCCAGATGTGCACAACCTTGCTGCGACGATGGCGCTGCTAGGCCAGGCGTGGATCACCAGTAAGCTCTTCTGACGCTGACAGACACCTCCCACTAAGACTCGCGGTGCTTCTGTTCACTGCCAAGTCTCCTCAGACATTCTGCAAGCGGGTATGAAGATCTCCGATGCTCTGGTTTTCATCCGAAAGAAACTCGGTGACCGCTCTCAGCTTGGGTCGCACCTCCTTTACAGACGCCATTTTGGAGGCTACTTATGGTGCTGTCAGCTGATGGAATTCCATGAAGCTGTAGGGGCTGAAGCAGAAATGTTCCACGATGTCTCACAAAATTTCGCATTTTTCCAACTGAAATTGGCCGAGAAAAAAGTGTAGCGTTGCAGATCGAACGCCCCCGTAATTTTATAAGTAGCTCAGTTGGACGATGATTGTGCTTATGTATTTTAATCTGGGTCCTTTATCTTGATGTGGCTAGATTCTTCACAATGCCTGTCTTCTTCTCAGCATCTGGTAGCAAGAAATGCGTGTGTTTGAGAATAGCTCCTCCTTAGATTTCTCCCTGAGGTCACTGGAAATCTAATATCGTTCTCGGCCGAAAACACTAACATCTTACTGCTATCTGAGCAGCACAGTGAAGTCGCTACCACAGCCAGGACAGACACACAGCCAAACCAGTTACAGAAGTACTGGCTTGCACGTCAACTAGTTCCGAAAATGACGAAGAGATTAAGGAAATGCTTTTTGAGAGAGGAGAAATTGCTCAGATCTTTAAGCGAGATGAAAACTTGTGATGCGGCACTCGAAATTGATAGTCGGAATACGAAGTGGAAGGAAAGTTGGAGGAAAATGAATTGAATTAAGGGAATGAAAGGGGAAGCTGCCTGGCAGAATTTTGCACAGAGCACAATTTAACCACTGCTAACAGTTGGTTTGAATCATGAAAGATAATTGTGTACACGTTAGGAGTCAGAATGCACCTCACTATTTGAGACATACTATACAGTCCTAATAATTACTATTATTTGGCAAATAAAAATGTGCTCGGATCGAACCTTGTTCTCTCATAACGACTCTGGAAGTTGCTAATGTCCATTCCCATCAGCTGGAAGATTATTTCCTGAACCAGAGATTACGAGTTGCAATTTTCATTTTAATCAACGTGGAAAGAAGTCCCCTCTTAAGAAAAACTAAGAAAGACATTGTTACCTAACAATCTATCCGGACTACGATATATTGTCTTAGAAATATTGGACCATGGTTGGCTGTCTATTCAGAAAATACTGTCTGAAAAACTAGTTTCGTCGATTATTTGACTATTTCTAGACCAGTTGGTTGATAAAGACCAGATGCCATCAGACATGTGGAATTACAGTGGAAGGCCCCATCACATCAAAAACGCCTCTCAGGGGTGGAAGAAATTGATAATATATCAAAAGCTCAGCCAAATGTTTAGTCATTAATAAACCAAGAGGACGTAGTTCTTTCGCTGATTAATTTCTAATTCGGGTGGAAAAAGAATAAAGAAGTCTGCAATTCATACTGATGAGGCGACTGTAAAGATTCCAAATTGATGGCACCGTGAAATCGTTTCTGACTTGTGTGACCCACACACGGAAATTACTCTGTAGAAGAAAACATGACCACCATTGGAAATTATAAAAATATTGAAAAGTAGTTTAATGCACGTCGTACTCATTGGAAAGCTTGTAAACAACTTTAATGATGGACGAAATGAGACCACTTCCTCACGGTTTTCCTGGGAAACGACACACCGACAAGTAAATACCTGTTGCAATTTGTGGAACATTCGGTAATGAAGACCGGTAGGGCTACCTTAAAGGTCATGCCTCTCCTAGGGCACCATCACGGCACTCCTATTGAGAGAGACTCTATGAAGAAAAACCTGTGTGGGTGGACAGCAAACAGAAAACCGGTGCAGAAGACACAAATGACAAGCAGCCACGTCCACTCATTCGCCCTTGGTCTGCAGACCTGCTGCAGACTGCTGCACGGTGTGTGGTCGAACCACTGTCCTCCCGAATGTGAGTCCAGAGTGTCTCACCGCCGCGCCCTGCATATCTACATCTACATCTGTACTCCGCAAGCCACCTGACGGTGTGTGGCGGAGGGTACCTTGGGTACCGCTATCGGTTCTCCCTTCTATTCCAGTCTCGTATTGTTCGTGGAAAGGAGGATTGTCTGTATGCTTCTGTGTGGGCTCTAATCTCTCTGATTTTATCCTCACGGTCTCTTCGCGAGATATAGGTAGGAGGGAGCAATATACTGCTCGACTCTTCGGTGAAGGTATGTTCTCGAAACTTTAACAAAAGCCCGTACCGAGCTACTGAGCGTCTCTCCTGCAGAGTCTTCCACTGGAGTTTATCTATCATCTCCATAACGCTTTTGCGATTACTAAATGATCCTGTAACGAAGCGCGCCGCTCTCCGTTGGATCTTCTCTATCTCTTCTATCAACCCTATCTGGTACGGATCCCACACTGCTGAGCAGTATTCAAGCAGTGGGCGGACAAGCGTACTGTAACCTTTGTTTTCGGATTGCATTTCCTTAGGATTGTTCCAATGAATGGCATCTGCTTTGCCGACGATCAACTATATGATCATTCCATTTTAAATCACTCCTAATGCGTACTCCCAGATAATTTTAACTGCTTCCAGTTGCTGACCTGCTATTTTGTAGCTAAATGATAAGGGATCTATCTTTCTATGTATTCGCAGCACATTACACTTGTCTACATTGAGATTCAATTGCCATTCCCTGCACCATGCGTCAATTCGCTGCAGATCCTCCTGCATTTCAGTACAATTTTCCATTGTTACAACCTCTCGATACACCACAGCATCATCATCTGCAAAAAGCCTCAGTGAACTTCCGATGTCATCCACCAGGTCATTTATGTACATAGTGAATAGCAACGGTCCTATGACACTCCCCTGGCTTACCTGAAATCACTCTTACTTCGGAAGACTTCTCTCCATTGAGAATGACATGCTGCGTTCTATTATCTAGGAACTCCTCAATCCAATCACACAATTGGTCTGATAGTCCATATGCTCTTACTTTGTTCATTAAACGACTGTGGGGAACTGTATCGAACGCCTTGCGGAAGTCAAGAAACATGGCATCTACCTGTGAACCCGTGTCTATGGCCCTCTGAGTCTCGTGGACGAATAGCACGAGCTGCGTTTCACACGACCGTCTTTTTCGAAACCCGTGCTGATTCCTACAGAGTAGATTTCAAGATTCCAGAAAAGTCATTATACTCGAACAGAATACATGTTTCAAAATTCTACAACTGATCGGCGTTAGAGATACAGGTCTATAGTTGTGCACATCTGTTAGACGTCCCTTCTTGGAAAACGGGGATGACCTGTGCCCTTTTCCAATCCTTTGGAACGCTACGCTCTTGTAGAGACCTACGGGACAGAGCTGCAAGAAGGGGGGGCAAGTTCCTTCGCGTACTCTGTGTAAAATCGAACTGGTATCCCATCATGTCCAGCAGCCTTTCCTCTTTTGAGCGATTTTGTTTCTCTATCCCTCTGACGTCTATTTCAATATCTACCATTTTGTCATCTGTACGACAATCTAGAGAAGGAACTACAGTGCAGTCTTCCTCTGTGAAACAGCTTTGGAAAAAGTCAGTATTTCGGCCTTTAGTCTGTCATCCTCTGTTTCAGTACCATTTAGGTCGCAGAGTGGACATTGTTTTGATCCGCCTACCGCTTTGACATAGGACCAAAATTTCTTAGGATTTTCTGCCAAGCCAGTACATAGAACTTTACTTTGGAATTGATTGAACGCCTCTCGCATAGCCCTCCTCACACTACATTTCGCTTCGCGTAATTTTTGTTTGTCCGCAAGGGTCTTTGGCTATGTTTATGTTTGCTGTGAAGTTCCCTTTGCTTCCGCAATTTTCTAACTCGGTTGTTGTACCACGGTGGCTCTTTCCCATCTCTAACGATCTTGCTTGGCACATACTCATCTAACGCATATTGTACGATGGTTTTGAACTTTGTCCTCTGATCCTCAACACTATCTGTACGTGAGACAAAACTTTTGTGTTGAGCCGTCAGGTACTATGTAATCTGCTTTTTGTCACTTTTGCTAAACAGAAAAATCTTCCTACCTTTTTTAATATTTCTATTTACGGCTGAAATCATCGATGCCGTAACCGCTTTATGATGGCCGATTCCCTGTTCTGCGTTAACTGTTTCAAATAGTTCGGGTCTGTTTGTCACCAGGTGGTCCAATATGTTATCGCCACGAGTCAGTTCTCTGTTAACTGCTCAAGGTAGTTTTCAGATAAAGCACTTACAAAAATTTCACTGAATTCTTTGTCCCTGCCACCCGTTATCTATGTTTGTCTCCCAGTCTATATACGGCAAATTAAAATCTCCACCCAGAACTATAACATTGTGGGGAAATCTACTCGAAATATTTTCCAAATTATCCTTCAGGTGCTCAGCCACAACAGCTGCTGAGCCAGGGGGCCTATAGAGACATCCAATTACTATGTCTGAGCCTACTTTAACCGTGGCCGGCCGCGGTGGTCTAGCGGTTCTAGGCGCGCAGTCCGGAACCGCGCGACTGCTACGGTCGCAGGTTCGAATCCTGCCTCGGGCATGGATGTGTGTGATGTCCTTAGGTTAGTTAGGTTTAAGTAGTTCTAAGTTCTAGGGGACTGATGACCACAGACGTTAAGTCCCATAGTGCTCAGAGCCATTTGAACCATTTTTTTAACCGTGAGCTACACCCAGATCATTTCACATTCCGGATCTCCGTCAATTTCCTTCGATACTATAGCACTTCTTATCACTATAAACACGCCTCCCCCCTTGACTGTCCAGCCTGTCTCTGCGGTATACATTCCAATCAAAGTTTAGGATTTAATTACTGTTTACGTCTAGTTTCAGCCAACTTTGTCCCTAGTACTATATGGGCGTTATGACCGTTTATTAATGAGAACAGTTCTGGGACCTCTCTATAGACGCTCTTGCAGTTTACTATTAGCACATTAATATTGTTATTCCCTGTTGCATTTTGCCTACTCCTACCTTGCCGCGTCTCAGGAGGCATCCTGTCAGGCCTAGGGAGGGAATTCTCTAACCTAAAAAACTCCCATGTGCACTCCACACATAGTCCGCTACCCTTGTAGCCGCTTCACGTGTAGTGCACGCCTGACCTATTCAGGGGGCCCTACGTTTCTCCACCCGATAGCGGAGGTCGAGAAATTTGCACCCCAAATCTCCGCAGAATCGTCTGAGCCTCTAGTTTAAGCCTTCCACTCGGCTCCAAACCAGAGGACCGCGATCGGTTCTGGGAACGATACTACAAATAGTTAGCTCTGATTCTACCCCGCGAGCGAGGCTTTCTGCCTTCACCAATTCCGCCAACCGCCTGTACGAACTGACGATGACCTCTGAACCCAGACGGCAGGAGTCATTGGTGCCGACATGAGCAACAATTTGCAATCGGGTGCACCCAATGCTCTCTATCGCCGCAGGCAGGGCCTCCTCCACATCTCGGATGAGACCCCCCGGCAAGCAGAGTGAACACTGGCCTTCTTCCCCGACCTTTCTGCTATCCTAAGGGGCTCCATCACCCGCCTATCGTTGGAGCTCCCAATAACTAATAAACCCCTCCCCCCGTGTGCCTGCTCGGACCTTGCTGAAGGAGCAGCCACATGTCCACTCACAGGCAGATCGGGCGTTGCCACACAACCAGCCTCCACATTGACCCTCCGCCTCGTGCGCCGCGAACGACGCTGAAACCGCCGCTCCCCTTGGGGAGAGGGTGGCCCAACCGCGCCCTGTACCCGCGAAGATGTCTCGACAGCAGGGACAGTGGGTGACGCATGTGTAACACCTGGGGTGTACCTTGCGACGCACCAGACTCCCCACTGCCGCTACACTCAGAGGCAGCAGCCTGAAGACGGCTGACCACGGCCATCAACACGTTCAGCTGTTCGCGGACAGTGGCCAGCTCCTCCTGCAGGCCACTACTTGCATTTCACACACGTTTCTCTGCCAGTTACATGGCGCAGACACGTACGAAGATTGTGTCTCCAAAATATGCTGAAGGTGATCGGGACCATGGCTCTCTGTCTTCTAATAATTCAGACGCGATCCCGCTCAGTATCTTGGCAAGTTTGTGATTACCTAGAAAACCGTTTGAGTGAAAGAATCTGCGAAAGCTCAGTCTAAACTACAGTCGCATTGCGAGTGTCACAATAAAGTAGAAAACTACACCACTGATCTCGGGATACATTAAAGATTTATAAGACAATGACGTCTGTTTCTTAGACGAGGAACATGTCGATGCTCGAAGACTGTATGGAAATGTGAACGGCTTTACAGCTTTTACCACTTAGTTTATTGACATGCAACACCACTTGGGTGTAGGAAAATACGGTAACAACGCCTTTAAACAACAGTAAAAAGTCGTTCATTATGCGATTACAACGCCAGTGTCCAAATTTTTGAGCCTATAACATTGAGTGCATACTTTGTATGGGGAGGCGAAAAAACCACAAAGCGACATAAAACGGAAACAAATGTACAACTAACGAGGGATGGGAAAGGAAGACTTGGGTTGGTCGGGTGGCTTCCAGAAGCCTGCAGTGTACGTGTTGGCCTGCGACCCTGCGCTGACCTCCGGCGCTACGCTCTGTTCAGCACTGCCTCGGCGTCTCGATCCAAGTCGGGCGGGCGCGACAGAAGCCTTCGGACGAATTCTTTGGCGCTCTGCTAGCACCGTAACGGTCCGGCAGACGTCTTACGCTGGTGGAATGGAGATTCTGATTCGGCACGTTTCGAAAAAAGTGGACGCCGTTCTCGCAAAACCCACTTGTCTGAATTTCGGAAGCCAGTTTACACTGTAGGGTGTGGAACTATTTCACTGACTCCGTCGTTTGCCCCTCATACGACCAGGAGAGTCAAGAGTGATGTCGGAGGTATGGCAGATCTTGCTTTGGTTCAGCCATGACGTATGTGTCATCTAATAAGTACCCGAACGTTCTGTGGGGCAAAGATGCTCTACAAACACGTCCACGCCAAAAGGAGATGCAAATTTATATTTGTGCGAAAGTTCCACAACACACGTTCTGGAAATGGAGGCAACGAGTTTCATTCCTAAACTGCTCAACCTGGAAATACCTGGGTACACCATAGCTCGCAACAATCGGATAAAATGGCGACATGATTTATGATTGTATTATGCAGCATTCTTTACCACGGAGGTGGGCGCTGCATCTTTTTCTGAAGAAAGAAGACGCAGGTATCAATCTGTTCAAAGGAGAGTTAAACATACCAATGAATTTAGACTAGTGGTTCAAAACCGCTCAAATGGCTCTGACCTCTATGGGACTTAACATCGGATGTCATCAGTCCAATAGAACCTAGAACTACTTAAACCTAACTAACCTAAGGACATCACACACACCCATGCCCGAGGCAGGATTTGAACCTGTGACCGTAGCAGGCGCGTGGTTCCGGATTGAAGCGCCTAGAACCACTCGGCCATGGTGGCCGGTCAAGTTTAATCGTGCCTACCCTGAGACATTCACCGAGGAAACTGATTTCTGCATTAGATGTACATTGCTTGTGATCAGGTGTCATGGATCTGAGGAACTTGAGATAAGGAGGAAGAAAATTTTTCCTAGTTAGAGGTGCCACCAACTTGGATTTAAATATAAGTCGTGTAACTTTATGGCTGAAACACGTTTGTTGCTTTGTTAATTTTTTTGCTATGACATAAATAAACCATCTTTTGACTGAGAACGATAACATTTTTAGAAGGTGAAAGCAGTCTATCGTAGCACCGCAGTGGTAGTTACAAACCTTAGGTGATCGCAAAGCAGTACGGGCCCTTGTCATTTGAAGGAAACTGGTGACGTTGCAATTGATTTAGGGTGGACAACACTTTCACAGCTGCTGTTTCATACAGGTATGCATGCGCCTCGTACAAGTGTTGAGGGTGCAGTGTGAGGGCTGCTCAGTGGCACTGTGTTTCAGGACCACCCACCATGTCGGCAGTTACGGAGGTTCAGAACAACACAACCGAGGCCCTGGCCGCCCTGGTAGATGGGGGTGAAGACGCCCTGGTGACGCTGGTGGCGGGCGAGACGAGGGTGGCGGCTCACAGGGCCGTGTTGGCGGCCGCGAGCCCCGTGTTCGAAGCGATGTTCGCGCACGACATGCTGGAGGCCAGCTGCGGCCAGGTGAGCATCGACGACGTGGAGGGCCCGGTGCTGAGGCTCCTGGTCGCCTACACGTATACCCTGCAGGCCCCCCAGCTGCCCGACACGGCCGCCCAGCTGCTCTCGGCGGCCGACAAATACGGCTTGTCGGCCCTGAAGGCTGCCTGCGAGCGGCAGCTGATCTCGCAGTTGGCCGTCGAGACCGCAGCGGCGACGGCCGTCACGGCAGTGAGGCACTCGTGCCCGGACGCCTCCAGGGCTGCCGTCGCCTTCATAAAGGACCACCCGCAGGTGATGGCCACGCGGGGCTGGGCGGACGCTGTGCTCGAGTACCCACAAGAAGTCATTGAAGTCTGCAGTATGCTCGGTGAGCCACCGGCAGAAGCCAGGTAAGCACGATTCCCTTTTTGGCAGTGCTAGTGTGAATTTGACGTCGTCCTTGCTTTGTTCGTCCTTGCTTTGTTCGTCCTTGCTTTGTTCGTCCCTGCTTTGTTCGTCCCTGCTTTGTTCGTCCCTGCTTTGTTCGTCCCTGCTTTGTTCGTCCCTGCTATGTTCGTCCCTGCTTTGTCCGCCGTGGGTTTCTTTGCTGCCTACATAGCATAAGACCTTAATGTCATCTACTTACTGATCGTCGGTCACGATGCTAAGTCTCTCGCTGTTTTCACTTCTTCTGCTTCTTATCAATTTCGCCTTTCTTTGATTTACTCTGATTCCATATTCTGTACTCATTAGACTGTTCATTCCATTCAGCAAACCCTGTAATTCTTCTTCACTGTCACTGAGGGAATCAGTCATCAGCAAATCTTATATCATTTCACCCTGAATTTTATTAATTCCACTCTACAATCTTTCCATTATTTCCATCATCGCTTCTTCGATGTATAGATTGAACAGTAGGGGCAAAGAATTACATCCCTGTCTGACACCCTTTTTAATCCGAATACTTCATTCTTGGTCTTCCACTCTTATTTTACCTTCTTGCCTCTTGTACATATTGCAAATTACTCGTCTTCTCCTATAGCTTACATGTATTTTTGTCAGAATTTCTAACATCTTGAACCACTTGATATTGCAGAACGCTTTCTCCAGGACCACAAATCCTATGAACGTCACGGAACTTCAATTTTCTTTTCATTCTCTTGTGTATTATCCTTGTCAGAAACGTGGATGCTTCAGCTGTTAAGCTGATTGTGCGATAATTCTCACGCTTCTCTGCTCTTGCAGTCTTCCAAATCGTGCAGATTATATTTCTCTCAAAGTCAGATTGTATATTGCCAGACTCATACATTCTACACACCAGTGAGAATAGACCTTTTGCCACCTCTCCCAATGATTTTAGAACTTCTGATTGAATGTTGTCTATACCTTATGCCTTCTTTGATCTTAAATTTTCCAAAGCGCTTTTAAATTCTGATTCTAATCACCACTGTTTTCCATACCGACTCCTGCTTGTTCTTCTGTCACGCCATCCGACAAGTTGTTCCAATCAGAGAGGCCTTCAGTGTACTCCTTCCAACTTTCCGATCTCGCCTCTGTGTTTAACACTGGAATTCCCATTGTGCTCTTAATGTTACCACGCTTGCTTTTAATTCCGTGGAAGATTGCTTTGACTTTTCTATATGCTGCGTCAGTCGTCCCAAGACTCATTTCTTCTTTGATTTCTTCACATTTTTCGTGCAGCCATTTCGCCTTAGCTTCTCTGCACTTCCTATTCATTTAATTCCTAAGTAACATATTTCTCTATTACTGAATTTTCCTGAATATTTTTGAACTTTTTTCTTTGATTGATCAACTGAAGGATTTCTTATATTTTCCATGGTTTCTTCGCAGTTAGCTTCCTTGTACCTACGTTTTTCTTTCCAACTTCTGTTACTGTCGTTGTTAGAGAAATCCATTCCTATTCTACTGAACTACCTATTGAGCTGCTTATTATTGCAGTATCTGTAGCCTCAGAGAACATAAATCTCATCTCTTCTTTCCTTAGTACTACTGTATTCCACCTCTTTGTACATCGATTGCTCCTGACGAGTCTCGTAAAATTCAGCTTACTCTTAATCACTGCTAAATTCTTATGTCTCTATATCTACTCCTGGGTATGCTTTACAGCCCAGTATCTGATTTCAAAATGTTTGCCTGACAATAATATGGTGTGAGTTTAAACCTCCCGTATTTTGATTCTTTTCCAAGTATACCCCCTCGTCTAGTGATTTTTGAACAGACTATACCAGCTATTACGAGGATAAATTTACTGTAGAACTTAACTAGCCTTTCTTCTCTCCTATTCCTATTATCAAGTATATATTCTCGTGTAACCCTTTCTTCTACTCCTTCCCCTACAATCGCGTTTCAGTCTCTCCATGACTATTACATAGTACTGAATTACCTGTTCAATATCCTCACTTTTTCTCTCTCTTCACCTTCAACTTGCGACGCCATCATGTATACCTGAACTATGCATGTTGTTGGTTTGCTTTTGATTCTCACGATAACATAACTATACTCACTTTCCTCCCTGCCTTTCTATTGACACTGAATCCTACTGCTGTTGCTACTATCCTATTCTCATGTGACCAGAAATACGTTTCTTATTTTCTGGCTTCCAACCACATTCGAACTCCTCACTTTCCAGCTCCCGAATCATAGAATGTTATCCTTTCGTTGGTTACTCAACCTTTTTCTCGTGGTCACCTCCCTCTTGGGCCACCTCGCCTGGAGGTTTGAATGGGGGACTAGTCTTTTGCTAATGGAGAGACCGTTATGGCTCTTATTGAATCACATGCCACATGTCATGTTGATGCACGTTATGTATCTTTAAGCAGTTGTTTACATTGCCTTCTGTATCCTCACGGTGTTGATCATTGCCAATTTTTCCTCATTTAGGAGCAGTTTCAGACCTCAAGGGAAAGAGAGTGCCCTGAACCTCTGTCGGCCCCTCCGCCCTCTTTGGAAAAGCTGTTGGCTGAAAGAGGGTGACACCTGATGCTGGAAGTCTTCAGACACCAATGCTGATTATTCGTATTCAAAATTCAAGTGATGGTGAGGTTCAAACCTGGGACTCTGGACTTTCCTGATTACTAAAAAAGACGCTACCCCTAGGTGACTGGCCCCAAAGAGTAGGGTATGACTCCCTGAGATATCCAGTAAAGCAGGAGCCATGAGCACTGGGGCTAGTCGTGCACACTGGGGTCAAACAAGAAGAGAATAATGCAGCCAGCACAGTAATATTGTCACACTCAAGGCTGTGCCTTACAATCACATTTCCTTCTCGTCTCTGTTCAACTATCGCCCTGAATATTTTCCGTGCATTCCCTTTCACTAAACAGACAGGCAATCTCTGCCCCCCCCCCCCCCTGTCTTGTTTGAAGTTCCCCATGGCGTTACCAGAGATCGTCCACGGAATCCTATGAGGTTTTCCGCTACTGGGATACAGCAGATTATATTCGCTGTCCACCTACAGGTGTACGACATATCTCCCACAACGTCAGTATTGATGTGACGTTTTCATCCAGCTATCATTTGTTGCCTCTGTCTCTCGGATACATATGCTCCATACAAGTCTATTTTGTTTCCTTTTCAATTTAAAAAAAAATCCATATTCAATAGACTACAGGTTACTTCACAAGTTGTAAACGTTGTCCATCAGATAAAATTGCATACACTGCGTAACCCATTTTTTTCTTTTAATGTTGGCCTCTACTGCAAACTGCTCAATTCGAAAATTGTTGTTTAAGAAGCACATCACCACTGCTGTCTTTTCAATGAATCGAAATGTGGAGACATTACATGCATATATACAGTTCTATTTGCTTTACTCAAATGCAGATTTTGAATATACTCTCGATAACTTTTATAGCATAGCTCTTGTAATTCTTGTCCATCTTCTTCATTCCCTCGGGCTTCACATCAAACAGCGCCTGCATATCCATGACCATATAGTTTCAACAGTAAGTTGATACCCCAACTTATCAGTTTGTTTCTCTCTCTCTCTCTCTCTCTCTCTCTCTCTCTCTCTCTCTCTCTCTCTCTCTTCCTCCTGTGATATAATTTAGCAACCATATATCAGTTTTCAAATTACCTCACAACCAAAAGTAGCAGCCAGTTGACTTTAACTGCTTCTAAATTCTGTCTGAAAGTTGTTCTGTCAGGGCAGCAAAATTGTTGGCCCTTATGTTTGGAATTTGGTTTGTGCTTCATTTTGAACAATTTGTTGTTTTGCATCTTAAGCTACGCCAGTGGGGAATATAGCAGAAGTAGTGCAGAAAAAGACCAGTTAATTGGTGGCACAGTCACGTTAAGTGACAGGCTGGTGTTGTTGGCACTGAGTGTTCTGTTGCCCCGGTGGACAGTCCCTCAGCTGTACCGCCTGCAGTGAGCCCCTGTGTGAACACGCCCACCCACACAGTGTTTCTCTGTGCAGTTCGCCGACCGCCACAGGGGGCGGGTCCACCCCCAACTCTGACAGTCAACCCCACAGCGGCCACAGCCGGTCTCCTGCTGCAGCTGCGCCTCCCACGTCTGCCCGACACACCCCTCCACCTGATGACGCAGCCGTCTCGCGCTTCCGGTGAGTTGTGTTGCCACACGTGCCCAAGTCTTACCCTCACAGTACTGCTTATTTTGGCATTAATCAGCCGATATACTAAATAAAATAAAATACAGATTCCTTCAGTTTTTGGATAGAGGTTACAGTTGCCATTAAACATTACTCCTTTCTCACTTTTTTGGCTATGATATTTTGAAGATTGAGCACATATGCAGAAGATTTCTCGTTCTCTGTATTTGCCGTGAGAATTACGTTCAGTTCAGAGTCACTCAACTGTAGTTACGTAGGAAGTGTCCCATACAAATCATACCCACTCCCAAAGATTCTTTATATATTGATGCGTTGAATCTAGATTTTGTTTTGAGTGATGATTGTGTGTCTTACAAATTGATTCTGAATTAAATGGGCGTGGAAACGGGATTTTTCACACAATTCCACTCAACAAAACTTATGTGAATGGTTGTAGATATAAGTTATTGAAGACACTCAGGAAGAAATGGAGAAAGAAACGTAAACAGAAATACAAGTAATAATGACAAAAAGTTAATATTTAGTACAGTAATGAGGATACAGCTTGTTTTGGGTATGTCTTAAAATGTAATTCGAATATTCCTTAAATGGTTCCCTGGTCAGTTACATCTGTAGTGACTACTGAAAATCTGTGCCGCACTGGAACAGGAACCCAGATTTGCTGCTTATTGCAGGCAGTCTCCTTGAGCAGTAGGCTGCCTGAGTACACCTCCTCTTCCGACTCAGCTTCTCATCGACACTTGCACTAGAGTTTATCCCGGGGGACTTGTGGGAAGAGTATCAAAAGGGAAATCTAATCGGTGAATGTTATCCTACTTCAGAGGATGTACATGAGAACCTCTGGTGGTGGTGTTTGCAAACCATGGGTAAAAAACATCATCCACAATGGCATTTCCAGTTACGCCAGCAAACGCACTCAGCTGGTCTAATGGTTGAGGTATCTGCTCTCGAGAAGTAAGAAATGCAGTGGGTGTGGCTGAGTGGAGATGCGTACAGCACTGTATGGCTCGTCACTCGTAAACAAACTCCTGTATTCGATGGATGATGGAGGTCACCAGGTGTGATGAGTAGTGGATTTGATTCACAGAGGAGAAGTTTTGTATAATTCCATGGTATAGTTAACTTTTATTTTTATATATAACCAACAGCAGAGTTTCCACAATGATGATGGTGCCACTACAGCTGAGTTACTAAATACAGTTTTCCTTAATTCCTTCACGAAAAAAGACAAAGTAACTATTCAAGAATTCGAAACCAGAACAGCTGTTGGCGTGAGTGACATAAAAGTATATACTTTAGGTGTTGCGATACAACTCGAATCACTTAAGAAAGGCAAGTCTTCTGGTCCAGATGGAATACGAATCAGGTTCCTTTCAGAGTATGCAGACACAATAGTGCCTTTCTTAGCAATCATATACAACCGTTCACTTGGCGAAAGGTCTGTTCCTAAAGCCTGGAAAGTAGCACAGGTCACACCAATACTCAAGAAAGGAAATAGGAGTAACCTATTGAATTACAGACACATATTACTGACCTCAATTTGCTGTAGGATTTTGGAGAATACACTGTACTCGAACATTATGACTCACCTCGAAGAAAATGATTTCCAGAAGGGTTTTGATACCATTCGTAACAAGAGACTATTACGTGGTGTATACGGCCCGGAAGATCCAGGAAAGCCCCAGGAATTTTTTCATCTGCAGGAAAACCAGGAAAAACAGGGGAATTTTCTAGAGTCCCGGGAGTTTTCCATTGATTTAGTTTTCATTTAATTTTTTGTCATTTTGACTGGTAATAACCGATACTCTAACAAAGGACATTACTGTATTCCGCTACTGCAGAATAATACTGCAGCAACAAAATATGAACGAGGGAATGAAATATAAATTCCAAAGGAAATGCTTCATATATAAACAAAAAACACACAGCGCTCATACAAGCGTCTGCCAACAGCAAAATGTGTGAAAGGCTGTAAGAAGACAATGCAGTGCTTAGTAACAACAAATTACCTCCGATGAGCGTTAAGTCTCAACTGTTCACATCAGATTCATTTAAGCAGTTACAAGCGGAACCACGCGCATGCGCAGTTGAGTCGCGTCAGAGTAGTACCTTCTCCCGCTTCTGGAAACAGGAATGTCGCTGTTGGTTCTGTACGCAGCAAACCGGAGTATCTGAACCGGGCGGCAATTTCGGTGGCGAGGGGGGCAAATTCGTATTGTTGAGGAAAAATAACCTTGTTTCACAAAGCGCCTAGCATCTAGAGCACATTGGTCTATCGATTATTCAAAAGAGTTTGAAGCTCATCCCTGTTGCTTTTTGAACATTTTTGATCACATTCTAAGTTGAATTCTGAATGAATCATAAGTTGATTTTTGAATGCGTGCATAGTGTACGTGACGTACCTGCCAGGGGAATCCTCGTCGCATCTGGAAATAAACTTTCCTGCAGACAAAAGGGGACGGGGCTACACGAGCTGAGCGGAATAAAGCCGCACGGGTGAATGTAATATGTGTGTGTGACTGACTGGTATGCAGATGATGAGCGAATAGCTACGTCCATAGATTCAGACTACCAGAGTGGAAATGAATGACTAACAGGAATAACAGATACGACATATTAACGTATTATCTTGTCGCTGTATCAAAGAAAATGAAAGTTTGACAGAAAATTTTTGACCAGGTCGCTACACTAGAGAGGGCAAGTTGTACATTTCCTGGTTAGCAGCCGCTTAAATTCCATTCTGGGAGTAGCGCAGAAAACGCATTGTACGAACACGTAATAACGCCTAACCGGAGAATAATCGCTGAATAATTACTAAACCGGTGATTCTGGCAGAGTTAGTAGAGTTAACTGGAGAATTGAGCTTTGACAATGATAGGAATAGTTACAGATTTAGGGATGAGAAGCTTTTGTTAGAACGAGGAAGGGGAAGAAACGGGGCGGTTCCAAATTTATACAAAAATTTCCTACTACTACTTTTCTACTTTTCGAGCTCATGCTTAAGAAACTGGAGCTTATGAATGAAACATGAAACTATTTCCTAACATAAAGCCTTTCGCTTGTAGTAGGCCAAACAGGCATTTCATATTATTACTTGGCAGAGTTCTATTCTGCCATATTATAAAAATGACCCTTATTAGCAAAACAATCTCGCTTGTTTCGTGTGTGTTACAGCTGCTGCAATATTAGAAAGGCCTATTTTCTTTCGTCCTGCAAACAGTGAAAATAGACGTAATGAGATCGAGAAACACCAGTCATTGGTACTATTTGTATTAAAAGCTTTTTGAGTATTAGACAACGACATCTCGATTTTTCACGTAGCAAAACATTTGACGAATTTTGATTAGGTAACAGATTCTTTCGCAGAAAGGAAAGCACGGCAAGTAAAGCTGGAGCAAGATTAGTGAGAAAAGAACGCAAGGATTGAAGAAATATGTACTGTCTTGCTTGTCTCTTGTCTTATCTGGTTTTGTCTATCCTATACTTGATTCTATGTCACACAGAACAGAAAGTTATCAGCTATTAGGCAGTAAAGAATCCAGATTTTCTGAAGAGTTCTTCTTCTTCCGGTTACAAATAATTCCATCCAGTATTAATTGCGAGGTTATTTTGTTTAAAATCAAAGGACATTTTAATTTTCGCTGTCCTGAATGTACTTCGATGGCATCCGTTACAAAATACACATTTGAGTCCCACAGTGCGAAGTGCAGTGATGTGCAGTGCAGTAAGAGAACGCTGTGTGAAGAGGCGTGGCACTGCACTTCAGCACACTTAAGACCAAATAACGCGTCTTAAATTTCTTCGTTCGAAGTTATATGTTTTATGCATAGGACTCTTCAGGAAGAAGTGCTCTACAAAATGAACATTTTTTGAAAAGTTTTTTTTGACGCCCTATCTCAAGCGCTCGAGGAACGGGGGGGGGGGGGGTGATCTGTGTTCACATTTAGTGACTTTGCTGTTTCCTCTTTGTTCACTGCTGTCATGTCAAATGAAAGAGAGTGGTTTCTGTGGCTGGGATATATCAAGTGAATTAAAATACGTTCACACAATTATGGAAGATTAAAATATGTCATTAGTTCCAGATTTTAATACAATTTCCACCTCTCTGACAGTCAAGCATTAATTATCTTGCAGAACAATGAAGTAATTTTTGTCGCTTTGCTGAAGTAATTCGGCTTTTATTAACCTTTTCCGCAGAGGCATCCAATGTATTTGAAACGAAATTTTTAATTCCACAGTACTGGCTAGTTTCAACTAGTCGCTGTATTTCAAGTGCAAGTTTTCATCTTCTAGCACGTATGGCATTATGCCATAATAAAGAACCAAACATTAGATAATGCAGCACTGGTACTCCAAGAAAATTTACATGTGAATCTGGACATACGAATGTGCGCTTTAAGCACCAGTTTAAATGTGCACATTTTAGTATGGTTCACGAAGTTCTGATCTCTTGGAGTACCCTGTGACGTCTTACTGCTTTTACAACGTAATGTAAGATCTTTCAATGTTTTACACGTACGTACATACGGGCTTCCTACGTCATGTTAGCTGCGCAAGCTCGGGGCACCTCTTACCTGGCGCTCTCCGGCAGCTGCTGGAACGAACCTGTTTCCAGCAGGTCGTGGAAAAATATTGCTAATGCTGGTTTGACAAGCGTTACTTTCAAAGTAAATATCCTTTAACGTAAGTTGGACTATGCGCGAGGATGTACCATGAAATTCTTAAATCACAGTGTGTTTCACTCCATTTAAAAATCAACTCTTTGATGACAAGCCATTTACAAGAATTTCCAACCCTGGAGATCAGACATTTGTCATTATTAAAAATTTTAGTGCCACATTTGTGTGATGTATCTGAAAGTGTAACACGCGCAAAAAATCGACATCATTTCGAAAGATAAGCTTCTCTTGCAGCTTATTAACCTTAGTGACCAATATTATATGTGGAAGCTTTGCTTTTCTTGTAGCAACACTATGTATATTAATGTAAGCCATTAACTTGTGTGTTACCGCTGCTTAACAGGGATGTTGCTATTGGCTGACTACATCACGCATCCTATGCCCTGAGTACTCGCTGTCATGAGCTGGCGAGATCACGTGACATGAGCTGTGACTGGCTTACAAAAGCGCATCGCAATCTCGATTTCAGTGATTCGGAAAGTAACATGTGGTGTTTGGTGGAATTTCAATGTGTGCTGTCGTAATACGAAAATACGCAACGTACATGTTGCTGCACGTCAAAGATATTTCCAAAACGTGTCTTTTTCCCTGAGTTTCGTTTTCTAAAGTGCCAGGAAATTCTACGCCCATGTCCATAACCATTCAAAGAATTGATAAGTTTTGCACTTCCGAGGGATAATATACCGTCACTTAAGACGGAAAAAGTGTTTTCATGTGGGAGAGTGTATTTTTAAGCGGGAAATCTGGGAATTTTTCCTTGTCCACGTATACATCCAGTATTAATCAAATTTGATACGTATGAAGTATCGTCTCTGTTGTGTGACTGGATTCTTGATTTCCTCGCAGAGATGTCACAGTTCATACTGATAGACGGCAAATCATCGAGTAGAATAGAAGTCATATACGGCGTTCCGCAAGGTAGTGTCATAGGCCCTCTGCCGTTCCTGATTTACATAAAGGGTCTAGGTGATAATTTGAGCTGCCCCTTAGACTGTTTGCAGAAGATGCTGTAATTTCCAGTAAAATCATCAGACGATCAATTCCAATTACAAAATGTTCTAGAGAGAATTTCTTTATGATGCGAGAAGTGTCAGTTGGCACCAAACAAAGAAAAGTGCGAGGTCATCGACGTGGGTACTAAGAGGAATCTGCTTAATTTTGGATATACGATAAATTGCAGAAATTTAAGGGCTGTCAATTCGACTAAATACCTAGGAATTACAATTATGAGCAACTTAAATTGGAATGACCACATCGATAATATTGTGGGAAAGACGAAACAAAGACTGCGCTTTGTTGGCAGAAACTTGGAAGATGCGACAAACCTACCAAAGAGAGCCTACATTACACTTGTACGTCCTCTGCTGGAATATTGCTGGGCGGTGTGGGATCCTTACCAGGTACGATTGGCGGAGGACAGCGAAAAAGTGCAAAGAAGGGCAGTTCATTTCGTGTTATGGCGCAATATGGGTGAGTGTCACTGACATGATTCGCGAGTTGGTGTGGCAGTCACTGAAACAAAGGCGGTTTTCTTTGCGACGAGATCTGTTTACGAAATTTCAATTGCCAGGCAACAAACATAAATTTTTCAATTTTCGTGCATACAAATCATGTGGGTAATAATGCGTAATTTGGCACAGGAAGTACATAGCTACAAGTAAAAAAAATTTAAAAACGCTAAATATAAGATGACACACACCTACATGTATTACATGCACACTGAAAACATCATTGATAGTGTCGAATTGTATACTTAGTGTCCAGGATGATAGTAATAATTATGCGGCACATGCTGATATCAAAATCAGTATGCTCCGTAGAGAATGTGAAACAAAGCAGAAAAAAATTGAACACCAGGATGAGATGCAAGACTTGGAAAGGTAAGAAGTGGGGAAATGTTTAGGATGCAAACACAACAGGTTATGTTACAACGAAAAAAGTGAGAAACTTAATGTTAGAGAAGGAAGCAATGGACTTACAGCACACACAATAACAAACTAGGACAATGAAAAACAAAGAATAAAGTTGTTGGGGATGAATTGGTAGCTTTCAGAGAAGGTAGAAAAAGATCAAATAGGTAAATAACAGGGCCAAATAGAAATCCTTGGTTAATGCAGGAGATACTGAGTTCAGCTGTAAAAAGAAGAAACTATAAAAATTCAGCAAATAAAGTAGGCAAAAGGAAATATGAATGTTTAACAAATTATTGACGAGAAGTGGAAAATGGCTAAGGAGGACTGTGTAGAAATTGTGTGTGTGTGTGTGTGTGTGTGTGTGTGTGTGTGGTGTTCTCAGAGCTACTGACAGTTTTGGGAGAGTAAGGCATGGCAAAACTCTCCCATATGGTATGACACAAATCTCCCATCTAGTGTGCAAGATGTATGAGGGAGGCGAAATACCCTCACATTTCAAAAATAATATGAGATTTCAGTTCCAAAGAAAGCAGTTGGTGACAGGTGTGAGCACTAATGAGATACCAGTTAAGTCATTGGGTTGCAAAGTATGAACATCAGCTCCTTGCAGAATAATGGAAAAACTCGTAGAAGCTGATGTCGGGGAATATCAGTTTGGGTTTTGTTGATGTCTAGGAATATGAGGCAATACTGACCCTACGATTTCCGTTGGAAGATACACTACTGACCATTAAAATTGCTACACCAAGAAGAAAAGCAGATAATAAATGGGTATTGATTGGACAAATATATTATACTAGAACTGACATGTGATTACATTTTCACTCAATTTGGGTGCATAGTTCCTGAGAAATCAGTACCCAGAACAACCACCTCTGGCCGTAATAACGGCCGTGATACGCTTGGGCATTGAGTCAGAGCTTGGATGGCGTGTACAGGTACAGCTGCTCGTGCAGCTTCAACACGATGCCACAGTTCATCAAGAGTAGTGACTGGTGTATTGTGAAGAGCCAGTTGCTCGGCCACCATTGACCAGACGTTTTCAATTGGTGAGAGATCTGGAGAATGTGCTGGCCAGGGCAGCAGTCGAACATTTTCTGTATCCAGAAAGGCCCGTACAAGACCTGCAACATGCGGTCGTGCATTATCCTGCTGAAATGTAGGGATCAGCAGGGATCGAATAAAGGGTTGAGCCACGGGTCGCAACACATCTGAAATGTAACGTCCACTGTTCAAAGTGCCGTCAGTGCGAAAAAGAGGTGACCGAGGCGTGTAACCGATGGGACCCCATACCATCACGCCAGGTGATAGGCTAGTATGGCGATGACGAATACACGCTTCCAATGTGCGTTCACCGCGATGTCGCCAAACACGGATGCGACCATCATGATGCTGTAAACAGAACCTGGATTCATCCGAAAACATAACGTTTTGCCATTCGTGCACCCAGTTTCGTCGTAGAGTACACCATCGCAGGCGCTCCTCTCTGTGATTCAGCGTCAACGGTAACCGCACCCACGGTCTCCGAGCTGATAGTCCGTGCTGCTGGAAACGTCGTCGAACTGTTCGTGCAGATGGTTGTTGTCTTGCAAACGTCCCCATCTGCTGACGCAGGGATCGAGACGTGGCTGCACGATCCCTTACAGCCATGCGGATAAGATGGCTGTCACCTTGACTGCTAGTGATAAGAGGCCGTTGGGATCCAGCACGGCGTTCCGTATTACCCTCCTGAACCCACCGATTCCATATTCTGCTAACAGTCAATGGATCTCGACCAACGCAAGCAGCAATGTCGCGATACGATAAACCGCAATCGCGATAGGCTGCAATCCGACCTTTATCGAAGTCGGAAACGTGATGGTACGCATTTCTCCTCCTTAGACGAGGCATCACAACAACGTTTCACCAGGCAACGCCAGTCTACTGCTGTTTGTGTATGAGGAATCGGTTGGAAACTTTCCTGATGTCAGCACGTTGTAGGTGTCGCCACCGGCGTCAACCTTGTGTCAATGCTCTGAAAAGCTAATCATTTGCATGTCACAGCATCTTCTTCCTGTCGGTTAAATGTCGCGTCTGTAGCACTTCATCTTCGTGGTTTAGCAATTTTAATGGCCAGTGGTGTATTATTTAGACAACATTCTGCATCACTAGAAATAAGTCTTCTCGCCACGGCAACTAAAGACAGTCTCTCTAATTTAGATTTTTTTCACAGTTTCCGGAAAATATTGAAGTTGCTTTTTTGAATTTGTACTGAGGCACAATTTTACTTTCACTGTGTAAAGGAGTGTTGTCGCTTTTTGAACTTTCATCAGGTCCAGTGTGTAATTTTGATTATGTGAGGCAAGTATATGTGACACCCATTGCCCCGGGGGGAGGGGCGGTTTGAATGGAATAAGACGATTTCAAATGTGAAGAAACAGGACACCAGTTGCGTTACACAATTTTTATCGGAACTAGTGTGCTCTTTCTTCACATCGACATTCTTCAAAAACAGACGTTGAAAATGAACAAAAATCTAAACGACAAAACTGGTCGCTGCAGTGGACTCGGGGAACTGCTGGCGTAATCGGCGCCCAGCGCTACCAACAGAAACGGCAAACTTTCAGATTCACCTCACAGTTTTGGCGCTACAGCTGCAGGGTCGCTGGCGTTTGCAGAAATGAAAAAGCAGGGAAGTCGACTTGAAGTGTTGCGGACAAATTCGATACGTGACGAAACCGAACGATGGACCCACGAGACACCTTTCAGTGTGCCACTTACATGCAGTTACCGCAGCTTGCACGGTGGTTGTCGGGAGGCGTGAACATCCGTCGTTTTCCTTTCAGTTCTTGCTCTGAGGGGGATAGCTTGTTGATGTACAGAGTATCCAATAATAAATCAATACTCCAACGAACAGCTCTAAAACCGGCAGTGTACTTACAACGTGCAGCCCATATTTTTATAGGCAGGCACGTTGATGATTTGGCGCTGATATATCCATACTTTCCTCGATACATGGGGAGCAGATAACGGTATTTTACTAAATATCGATACATTGGATACTGTACATTTTAAAAATATCAAGTCATAGGCAAGCTCTATCATTCCGCAATCGACGTCTGTTAAAACCCGTCGTGCGGCCATCAAGACGTCGGAAAGACTTTCCCAGGAGCCACCGCAGTAGAGGTGACAGCGCGGCCAACTCGCCGCCCTTTTATACCTTGTATACGCGATACTGCTGCCATCTGTATGTGTAGATATCGCTATCCCATGACCTTCTGTCAGCTCAGCCTGTCTCTGCCTGGAAGCACCCGGGTGGTTCTACAGCGCAAAAGGCCTGCTGTCAATTAGAAATCAGAAACTACTCGAAATTGTACGTAGACGGAATAGATTTTAAATAAGCTAAACATTTATTCAAAACAACTGATGCCTTGTCATCCACAAACTAAATACTTTCCTTAGTGAAGTGTGGTTTCACATTTTAATGAACAATATGATGAAATAGCACACCATCGACTGCTAGACACATTTGGAATCGCTGTTTGAGCGAGAGAGATGTACTGGACAAGCTACATTGGATGATACGTTGTCGTGTGGTCTGGCGCGTATCATCTGACATACCTGGGGTTCATGACAGACTCTATCTTTCAGTGCTCCCCGTAGAAAGAAATCCATTTGAGTCATATCAGGGCACCTGGCTGGCCTTTGTACTGCAGCATTCCGTCCCATACAACGGCCAGGAAACTTTCCATTCATTGGTCGCTTTGGAGCAGGCGAAGAGTCTGGGCAGTGGTCGTGTTCGATCCACATACACTGTCGGTTGTCCACGGAACTATCTCCAGAAGAATAGGCTCGATGTTAGTAAGAATATGTGCATACGTATTTCCATTTAATCACCCCGTGGAAGAAGTAAGGTCCCACAGTATAATTTCATATCGTGCCAAATCATACATTGGTAATTCAATACCGTTAGTATTCTACCTGATGAAGCGAGCGCACATTTTCAGAATCGTTTGCCATGCACTGCAGCGCAGAAAGACAAAATTTTGAGCCACGTTCAAAATCACGTCCTCAGGAGTTCTCAGTGGAGTGTCAGATGGTAAGGGTGGCATCAATGTAAATGCGGGGTGCGAGAGACACTCGTCTGCCTGACCCCTCATTCAATGAACACAGGATATCTTAAAGAATACCCGCTCTGTATTTAAATTCCTTCGTCCGTTTCTGAAGGGTTGCCCTGCAAGGCAAAGGAATTTCTCGCTTTCGGAAATAAGTGTATGCTTTAGGTGACAGAGCTCTTAAAGTTAATGGATGGGCAATGTCCTCCGAATTCCACTTTGCCCTTTTATTTTCATTTAATAGACATCTTATTTGTGCCGGTGTAAAACACTTTGACAATACACTATTTACACTTTTGTGCAATACGACTTTTGCTTTCACGTCAGATGACTCTTCTGCTCGCTTCGACGAAAGAACACGTCGGAGATCTTTCGTTTTACTTCGTAAGGCTGCATCACATTTTTTAGTGCCGCTTCTTTCTGTGCATTCAGTTTTTTTAAAAGTTCAATCTCGGCCCTCAGTTCCTTAATTTCCAAATCCTTATTCACTACTTCAGTGGGTTCATGAACGCAGTCTGTACATGCGGTTCGGTCGACTTTCTTTCTTTCGGCGGCACAGTTTCTAAAGCTGTCAGAGATAGCTTTTGCAAACTTCTTGCTCCACAGCATTGTGCACGTCTTCCGGATCTCTAAAGCATAAATTTAATTTTAATTTTATTATTCGTAAAATTATTTACCGAGTAGGCCTACTACTCCTAAAAATTACTATGCAACTGCATTAATTTCTCACTAAAAATCAGATAAATTGACGAAAGCGATTAAATATGAGTGGCATAAGCGGCTGCAATAGCTCAGTTTGATAAAATGTAAATATACAATGTAAGAGGAAATACAGGTATACGAACCCATAACCTCCAACATGGGAGTCAGAAACCACACCACTACGCTGCCAAGTCAACTGGTCAGCATCAGCTATTGTTACAGAAGTAAATGTAAACAAATTACGCGAAATATGATGATTTTGTCATTTTAACTATATACTAGCTTTAAAATACTCAACATATCGAGAATACTTAAAAAAAACGGCTATTTCTAAGACAAATGTAGCTATTATATCCAGGAGGAAAAGCAAATACACTTGAGCAACATTATTTATTGCCTGTACAATATAGCGAGTCATTCACTCCCGTAAAGCAATATAGTAATGCGTCAAAAAGCATTGCATGTATGTGAATTCGTTTGTATTACGGTAATTTTTCAGTTCCAATTATTGAAGGTGTTATGTATGTGCAGACGTCTTACCCTTTCGTTTGCATCACCGCTTTCCACAATTTCTTGTCCACGCCAGTTCGGAATGTTTATGCAGAGGATTGCTGCTGGTAATAACTTCTTTCTTGAAGGTAACTCTAGCTCATTTCTCAAATCCTGTTCATAATCTTCTGGCCGATAAGGAGCTGACCACACACGTGCAGTTTCCGCATTCACTTCGTCCTTGCGTTTGCACCGAACTATCCATTCACGTCGCAAGTGCTCATCCTTGGGAAACACGTGATAAGTAGCGTCAGTCGTCGTCCGAGCACTGTTAAAGCAATGTGCCGCGGCACACTTACAGCGAGCCTTGCTCGTGGCTGTCTCAAAACTGAATGCTCGGCGCTGCAGCCTCCTCTCCTCTCCTCTCCGTGACGTCAAGGCGCGCGAGGGCGTCTGCGAGTTTTTTACTCGCTTGGGGCCGGAATGGCCGGCCTGCTTTTCCTATATGCCTCGGTTCCGAAATGCCGTGCCGGCGATTCCGCGGTGCGCGCCTTAAATCGATGGCGACGCACTGTGCAGGCCCATCCGCGCAGTGTCCATTTTTGGGTAAATGAGTTGGCACCACTGCGAGACAGCAGACGATAGCCACCTCCCGAAACACGACATTGTGGAGTAAATCACATCAACACAGGAGCAGAAATCAAAAGCCAAGGTTGCTACATAAATTACGAATATACATCAGTACCGAATAGCTGTTCATCTAAAGGCATTTTCATCTACAATTCCCTCCTAAATGGATGGATATATTCCAAAGCGATTATAAACGAAATGTGGTGCAATTATACCGGAGAACTGAAGACTTGCTCTTCCATTGTGTTTCCTCTAAGAGGTAAAAGTTCCCCTTGATTGTGTGGATTGAAGCGCAACCATTCTTGTGATACGAGTAATTTTTTTTTTGTTTTTACGGCAACAACTAATTTGTGTAATGTCAGCACTAGTTTTTAGCCATACAAAAGTCCCTATGGTTGATCAAATTACCTATTTTGAGAAACTCCTTGCAATGACGGATTTATACTCCAAATTTCGTAGTGCACTTTCTTGGCGGCTCTGGCAAACCGCGTGGTTTATTTTCGGTCGCCTTTGTGATGCGTCCAATAGCGGCAAGGCTGACTTGTGTGTAAACTACAATCCTTTCTTTTTGAGACTGGCAACATTAGCCCCCAGTTCTCTCTGTGCCGACTCTTTAATACAATCCGTGATTGCAACAGAGGTGACTGAGCCATTTTTACCCCAAAGATCGCAATTCTTTGCATTGTGCAGATTTTCCTGTGATGTGGTGCGCTTGTCGATCATCTCTGAATAACATATTCGTACATGTCCACAGAGCATTTCACACGGTCGATTACTGTCAACTGTTGAAGGAGATAGAAACGTGTGGAATAGGTTCCCATGGACCTCAGCTCTTATGTGACAGAACCCAGTATGTTGTCCTCAGTGGCGAGTGTTCGCCAGAGGCAGGAGTGCTCCAGAAAAGGGTGGTGGGGCCGCTGTTACTGTCTGTATACATAAATGGTCTGGTGGACAGGTATCTGCGGCTGTTTGCTGACTGTCCCCTAGTGTACAGTAAGATGTCGTCGTTGAGTGAGTGTAGGACGACACAAGGCGAGTTGGACAAAATTTCTAGTTGGTGTGACGAATGGCAGCCATCTGTAAATGTAGAGAAACGTAAGTTGATGCAGGTGAGTAGGAAAAACAGACATGTAATGTTGAGGTACAGCAGTAGAGGTGTTGCGCTAGACACAGAGGCGTCGCTTAAATGTCTGAGCGAAAGTTCGCAAAGTGATACGAAATGGAACGAGCGTGAGAGGACTGCGGTAGGGAAGGCGGGAGGTAGACTTTAGTTTGTTGGGAGAATTTTAGGAAAGTGTGGTTGGCCTGTAGATGAGGCTGCATGTAGGCCGCTGGTGCGACCTATTCTCGAGTACTGCTAGAGTGTTTGGTATTCGCAACAGGTATAATTAAAGGAAGACAGCTATAGGACTGAGAGCTGAGCTGATGCTTTTGCTACCGGTAGTTTCGAGTGACGCAGAGGTATTGTGCAGAAGCTTCAGGAACTCGAATCGGAATCACTGGAGGGGAGGCGAAGTTCTTTTCGAGGAATTCTGTTGAGAAAATTTAGAGAACCGTCTTTCGAGGCTGACTGCAGAACAATTCTAGTTCCGGCAATGTACACTTGAGACAAGGCGTGTGAAGATAGGGTGAGAGGCATTGTCGCTCGTACAGAGGTATACAGGCAGTCGTTTCTCCCTCGCTCTACTTGGGAGCGGAACGGATAAAGCAGATGACTGCAGTCAGTTGAGAACTTTTTATATGTACCAGTTACTACTATTGTTTCATATGGTTGCTGCTCCACCTACATTGATTATTTTGTACTGAATGCAGCAGTTTTATTACGTCTGTAGTTTCTAGTTGGTATTTCACTTGTCTTTGGAGCTTCTTACTGGCTCTCTCGCTTGGGATCAGCCTTTAACTTGCATCAGCTGTGGAGAGAGGTTCCCGCGACATTGGTTAAAGTTCAGCAATGCCAGATCTATACAAGTATTTTGATATTTGTAAGTGAACATGCGATAATGAATCAACACTCTGTTTGTATTTCTTACAGGCACCTGATTTCTTTCTGGCATGATCTAATTTATGCATAGCATTAGATACAGGAAATACAGTACTTTTTTGAGACTGGTCTAAAGTTAGGGTTTAAGTCTTTGTACTACTACTGAAAGAGAAATTTTACTCGGAAGCAGCGTAGCTGGTGTACACTTGAAGTTTACTTAGACCTTTTTAAGTATAAATGTAAAGTTTTACGCCTTCTGTAGTGGTGTGTAACTTATTTTGTGCCCAGAATTTTCAGAAAATGCAAAAAGTTGCACAAAGTTAACATGACTGAATATAGTAGTTGTGCAGGATACCGCCTGCCACAGACCATATGGTGGCTTGCAAAGTGTGTAAGTAGATGGAAATGAATGTTCCAGTGGATGTATCTCTTGTTGCATGCATGATTATATGAGCACATGTGACGATTATTATGCAGCGGGTAGTTTGTGTGTGTGTGTGTGTGTGTGTGTGTGTGTGTGTGTGTGTGTGTGTGTGTGTGTGTGTGTCAGGGAGAGCCGACCTGGTGGCCTTGTTGTATTTGAAATATGTCGACCGACTTATTGTGTACGAAGCAGTGACTTTTATATTTTATGTCGGTATGTCAGGAAATTTCCATGTTACTGGTCTGAATCACTTAGCTGTCTGGTGGGGAAATTGCATTTCAGTGCTTGCAGATGCGTTTAGTTTCTATTGTTTTCTTCCTAAGTGACTGAAGGAATTGGTACCCAGAGAAGGTCGTTTTAGGGGTGTGTTTGAATGCAGATGAAGGATTGGGTAGCAACTGCATGCAGAGGTGAAAGGAGGCGGATCTGTGGAGTGAACTATGAGGGAATGTGCCAAATGTATTTGTTACAAAATGGAGTGCACCTATTTTTAATGGGAGATGGGTGAAGTTTTTGATTATGGGCTAGTGCTGTGGATCTGTCTGTAATACGCTGGTTAACCCGTATCGCAGAAGCGAGATTTCTAGATTTGTGACTTGTCGCTCGGAAGAAGTGTATTCCGAATTGTTGGCAGTTTTGCGGCTGTGACAGTTTCTTTCATTTGGTGTGTGTGTCTCGATAGTAGAGAGTAAGTGTGTCGATGTTTTGTGCAGGAGCCTTTCTGATGAAGAGCGAGGCAGGAGGCTGATGAAGGCGGCTGAGGAGGGGGCGGTGGAGGAGGTGCGGGCGTTGCTCGCGGCTGGGGCGGACGTGGGGGCGAGGGGCGGGGGCGGGTGGACCGCCCTGCACAGGGCTGCACAGAGAGGCGACGCGGCTGTGGTGCGGCTGCTGCTCTCTGCGGCGTCCGACCCCAACTCCAGGAATCAGTGGGGGCAGACGCCGCTGCACTGGGCGGCATGGAATGGCCAAGCAGAAGCGGCGGCTGCGTTGCTGCAGGCCGGAGCCGACAGGGGGGTGAGGACTAATAAGGGGAACACCGCCCTGGACATCGCCAGGCGGTACAACCATCAGGAGATCGTCAGGATGCTAACACAGAGTTAATACACGCTACTAGAGGAAATGACATCCTGCACTTCATTCTACATGATATTAAAATAAAAAATTGAAAAAAAAAGATCGCTTTCTCTATTCATTTCTACCTTTTGAAGTCCACACAATTTCTCCAGTAACACCACAACTACTGCAACAACAGGAGACATCTGTAAACCAACGTGACAAACCTTCCTTTTCAGAATTCACTCTGTAAAACATTTCACAAGCAATTTCTGCAAAAGCTCGGCAACAATTGCAAAATACTCCATTCATAAACTCCACTTCTCTCTCCCTCTCTCTTGTGTTTCTCGTCCCATATACAGTATTCAAACAGCTTACAAGAATACAGCCGACCTCTCTCACAACCGCCTGTATTTCGAAATGTAAACACCCAGTCTCTTCCAAGACACAAATGCGAGAATACCGGTTGTTGTGCGTTAATGTTAGTTCTTTGCACCAGTCTCCTACATTACCTAATTACTGCAAACTATTTGCTAGCAGTGTCTATGTTGCTACATTACATCACTGCGAACTGCACCATTCTCATATTACTGCCATATAAGCTGTTCAGTTAGAATGTATCTTCACTTGCGACCTCACACTGAATTCACTTCTGTGCGTGCACTGCACAAGTACATTTCATGTTTAATTGCAATGTCACATTGGTAGCAGTGCTCACACCACATCATGCTCACACCATCTGCAGCCTTCTTGCCAGCTCACCTTCAAATAAAGAGAATTGAAGAACCACCTAAAATCATTAGACTCCTAAACACCTCCCTTGCTGCTCTTACAGAACAAACTACCATCTCTCAGGGAATTATACTCAATCGCGTGAGACATGCAGCCATCACTGGAATTATACGGCAGTTTCCCAAAGTACACTTTTGCGTCTCTGTACACGCTTTGGAAGCAGACCACACTTGGAACATTCATTCCCCTGTCTGCTGTGATACAGTTAGACTTGGCATCCCCATGCGTGCATGTGTGACCAAAGCGGCAGACTGCATTCTGAACAAGAGCTTCTGTGGCCCTCATGTGGCGGCGTTACACACGGAAGCTCCTCAACATTCTCTGTGAGGAAGCAGCGGCGCCAGGAGACAGTATTGACTTGGTGAGTGACCTCCACGGCATTGATGAATACTTCAGGCTCTGCCAGTTGATCCTCAACATAAATAAATGTAATACACTGTGCATACACAGGAAAAGAAATCCACTACTGTACAATTACACTGATGATCACAAATTGCTGGAAACAGTAAGTCACCTACCGTAAAATATCTAGCAGTAACTATCCAGAGCCACCTTGCGTGCAATGACCAAAAATACCAACTGGTAACAAACTGCAGTACATCTTTTCTCAGCGATTCCATAATCACATGTTTTGGGCTCCTAAATCCAAATTTCGTGCTTCCTGCCCTGTAGTATGTCGACTTCACAACGAAAGCCTCAAAATTTTCCGACTTTTCTCAGATTTTCATTTATTTCACAAAGACTACCTGTCTCTCAAAGTTCAAAACCCAACACAGAATTAAATTGGACAAACTCTTCTACAACATGCGGCAATCAGCAGTGATTTTCTGACAACGAGTGGTGACCGCGCTAGAGCGTCCTAAAAAAACGGCGACTCCCCAAAATTCGGATCGCGCCTAACGCCATTCACCTGTTGCACTCTGCTATTACGGCACTTTCGAACGGTATGGCACGCTTCAGTAGACGGAGAACAGCCCAGAACTCCATCTGTGTTCTTCGCATCGTCAAACACAATAGCACTCACGGCAGACATCTGCTGTCCAAACAGACGTCATATATTTTGAAACGTGTTCGCATTTATTTAAACTAGTGCTTCTAAGTGTGTGGTTGGTATCTGAGAAATGGCAAAAATTTATTTTGATAACGAAATACGTAAATCTCAGTCCAGTGCGACAGAAATGTGTAAAAATTAAATTTTGAACGGAAGTATGCGAAGCACATGCTACACGATGCGAAATCCAGGCTAGCCCGTACAGTGACCAATTCGCCTGCGAGAGCGCAGGTGGTTTTCAATGTAATTTATACATACCATTTGTTTGCAAAACAGATAACTGAAATTAAAATATTGGTCCTGAATACTGTGAATCCTTATCTTCAAACTTGTAAACAATAACTGCACCAGATCTGAAGTCGTGTCTATTGTGCAAATGAAGATAAAATGTAACGCATCCCGCATTGTGTCAAAACTGCTTTAAAATTCACAAGATAACGCCTTTCTGAAATAACTTACCGATTTGGAAAGTCTGAAACGATAATTTCACAGATACGTTATGGTGTGTGGCGGAGGGTAGTTTGAGTACCACAGCTGTTCCGGCCTTTTCCTGTTGCAGTCGCGATGCTAGAAATATCTTTGAACTACTCGTCTATTAAGAGCTCTGAATGGAAAGTAAGAAACCCGGAGAACATCTGGCGTGCATTTCCTCGCCATGTTACAGTTTTAGGTGGAACCTTTAACCTGCCACCTCTGCAGTGGGCGACATAGGTGGCTGAGAGCGACGGCAGGGTCAGGGAATCGTGAGAAACTGATCCAAGTGCTTTACTCAAAAACTACCTCAGGCCATTAATCTGAGAAACGAGTCGTGAAGACAGCATCTTACACTTGCAAGTGACAAATAGACCCGAACTTTTCGAATCTGTTACGGTAGAACGGGGAATCAGCTATGACAAGAGCGTTACAGTGTTACTGAATACGACCGTAAAGAGAAATAGAAAATAAGTTGGGAATATTATTGTGCTTAGCAAGAGCGACGAGAAACAGGCTTCAGCTTTCCTTTCCTCTGCAGCAGCGACAGCGCGGGTATCAGTGGAAGAAGTTGAAGAGCATTGTGAAATACGCTTCAGACAGGTGTGTACCGACCAAATGCGTTTCAAGCCCAGTTTCACAGCGATGAGTTTAGGGCACTTTTTTTCATTTAAGTATGCGTCTGCGCACGCCAGATGACGAGGTAACAAAGAAATTTCCGAGATCCGAATTTCATCGATAAAAATGATGCCAAAGAAACAGTTATTTCCGGAAAGAGCAACATAATTGTAACATGTTGCATTACTCTCTACGTAACGAAAGCCTGTGTAAACATTCGGTCTTGTCTGTAAGGCAGAAACGCTTACGACACTGTTATTCACGTGCAAACAGCAACAGGTGGCGTCAGACAGCCCGCGCAGACGGCCGGCGCAGTCGCCGAGGGGAAACTCGCAGGTGGGGGAGCGACGCAGAATGCGGGCAGCGAATCCGGCAGAGGGCCGCGCATGCGCAGAAGCAGCGGCGGGGCGGGAGCAGGCGGTAGGGGCGGTCCGACCACGGCGGCGGAGAAAAGACCGGCCACACGACAGGGGGGGCCGAAACTAAATCAGGACGATCACTTCCGACATAAAATCTGTAATACTGTTTAGCGATTACTGCTCCAGTTGTACTCAACAATTTCAAAGTCGGTGATGATCGCAGACACCGGTGTCCGGCTGCCATTTAATGTCCCAGTATTACAAAGATATTTTCTCTCGCCCTCCCAGCAGTTTCGCAGTTACGTCACAGCACGCTACATCTGTCTAATGGCAATCCACTATGTACTAACACTAAACATTATTTCGATAACAACCTCTGTTAAAATTAGTGCTCTGGATGATTTAATACATGTAATGTTTTATTTTTGCAGCAAGTCTCTCAATGACATCAGCTGACTTTCAAGCTGTCATTACTATCCATGCAGAAGTAAACAGCGCAACGGCAGTTCTTTTAAGGGATGGGTTTACACCTGAAAACGTCCAACTTTATCCCAGCAGACGTGCAAATGCATGTTCTGTCGCTGAGACATTCCGCTTAAATATTTACGCACCATCCGGGACTGACGTTACACATGCACGGTCGGACTATTTTTTTAATCAGGATGTCCCACATCTTCTGGTAAATATGTATATGTGAAGCACACGCTACACGAGGTGAATTAGAGGCTACTCAGTATATCGAACAATTCGCCTGCGAGAGAGCAGGCTGATTTCAGTGTAATTTGTATATGTCATTTGTCTGCAAAACAAATTACTCTGATTAAAATGTTGGCCCTGAAGATTGTTCATCTTCATGTTTAGACTTCATTTACCTGTTTAAAACATCTAAAATGATATATTTTCACAGATACATTGTGACAGTCGCTGTACCTTGCGGTGGACATGAACATTGATGGTAATTAAATTTGTTGGCCTAGCTGTGTGAACGGAACGCTTCTCTGTTCTGGAACCAGTTACTATTAAGAGAGTGACGGAACTGTGAAAAACGTACGGTACAGGTCCAGCGCGACAGCCGTCTGGAGGCAGAAAGGGTGCCAGCATCACAGAACCAGCAGAGGGATTCGATACGCCCGCGCATGCGCAGAAGTACGCCTTCTGCTTCTCGCTCGGGTGGCCACCGGGCAAGTGGAGAGTTTCGTAACGCAGATTTTGCGCCTTTTTCAGGGAGTGACTCTTCACGAACACAGTAACTAAAGGATGTAGAAAAAGAGCCGGGAGGACGCATTGTGACAGGAGTTGCGAATGTGGTCACCTCTCTAAACCTCTGCACTCCCTCCGCATCAAACAAGAGAGCTCCAAGGGAAAGATTTTTCAGCCATCGACTCAGAAGGCGCGACACCCTTCTGTGGCGCCCTGCAAAATCTGGCTGCAGGTCTGGACACGGAAGCCGCAGCTGAGCGGCGCGCCGCCACACGCACTCACTGCACGCACGTCTCGCCAGTGTCAGCTTCGCGGCCTGACAGACTCCACACCACAGCGGGCTGTGAGCAACTGTGCAGGATTACGACGCAGCCCCTGTCAGCTTCTCTGACCGTGACACTGTAGTTGTGAAAGCAAAAGGTCTACCTCGTCCCAAAATAATTGGCAGAGGATAATGGAAATTAAATTGTAACCTCCTCCACATAACATCGGTGAATATACATTTCATTGCTCGGTACAAACGCTTCTTCCGTAACGCGAGTGAGTCGCGGCTGAATCTTGCAAAATCCGGTGTTCGGAAATTATTTACAAATGTCGCCTACAGGATTGAAGTAAAGCGTGAATTTCATTTTGAATTATTTGAAACTTGTAAGAATAATTAGTAATTCTCACTACATCATTCAAAAAAATAATTCGTTCACATGACATATCAGACTGTAAATAATACAAAACATGTAGGCAAGTCCTAGATACGACTTACTTATTTACAGAATTTTCGTTCGGGGGGTAGTAAGCAGTTATATTATGTATAAAATGCTGCACAGGCAACCATGTCCTGCAGATAAACTCATGTGTGTTTCTGGAGAAACACTGGCCACGGTGGCTGGAAAGGAACAAGTAGGGGGGGACCCTTCGACTGCAGGCGACAGACTAACTGGGCGACATTTTGGAAGAACATTTCCTCCAACTGACAGCAAAGCGAGGCCGTGGAGATGGTGTAAAGTGTCTGGTAGCAAAGCTAAAAAAGCAACTGGAGTGTGGGAAAGGAGAGAAACAACATACTGTTGTCCAATGTGTGATGTTGCGCTGTGCATGCCAGAATGCTTTGAACCATTTCACACGAAAGCCAATTACGTATACAAATTATTTATAAAAAATTGTAATTTAATTTAGTTGTGTATTAAGATATTATTTAGTAAATGCCTTTCAGTTTGTTTGTTTGCAGACTTCAAAGTGGTGGTTTGTTGTTCCGGTGAGAGGCAACGGGGCCAGCGTGTGTGGGCGGTGGTGTTGTGACGTCACCACAGTGTGTCAGCAAGAGGCGCATGCCGTGGTCTTCAGTTAACGATAGACTATCGCAAAGAAACAGCAGAGACACTCACCAAGCTCTTGGTAATACGACATTAGATAACAACCTTTTTCTTTTCCGTTATTATCACGAAATTTTAACACTGTTAATGTAGTAAAAATTGTGGTATCGATAGCTACGATGCCACGGCGTAGGTGCAAGTTCCCAAGGTGGCGGCACGCCTGACAGCGGCCTCTAGCCGGCCGGCGCTGTGCGGCTCTGCGCGTTCAGCCCACTTGATCAAAGGGCAGGCGGCCGGGACACTGCGCTCCCTGTCGGCGCTCTGCTCTGCTCTGCTTACGACGCGTCTAAGGCTTCGCACCCACGTACAAAGTTAGGCATGCCTCTGTATGTATCCATGCACCAGTAAACCACTTTTACTTATTTGCAGTACCGACGAGTTTTACCTTTTTCTGCTCCTACTCACTTCCTTCATTCGTCCAACCTTTCGGTTTCAGGAGCAGACCCACGCGCCTCCCTCCAGGCGGGATAAAAAAAAAATATTGACCAGATGTAATTTCTTACCAAAAGAAAGAGGGAGGTACTGATTTGTGTACGTTTAAAAGCGTGCTTCCGGGCAGGGCGTCTTCACTTTACAAATAAAACGCAGTCGACATCAGAGTAAACGGTGGCAGCGAGAAGATCCTCGATAACCCCATGATAAAGAACTGCACAACGATTTTGTTACTATAGTTTATATACGAACGTCTAGATAGAATTTGAAGCGGCAGAATGTAAAGTTGACAATGTTAACCAGATGCAATTACTTATCAAACGAAACAGATTCTCATTTTCCGTCATCTCAGGTCCAGCTTTCGACTGCTGCACCTTCCCGTTGCAGATAAAACGCACTCGATGGCAGAGTAAATGGTGGCAGCCACAATATGGTCGTTAACCTGCTGATAAAGAACAGCTCCATTACTGAATTTCATGTAGGAATCAGGACATAGCATTTGAGGTAGCAGAATGTAAAATTAAAAATGTGAACCAGGTATAATGACTCACCAGCAACCGGCATTACAGTTTCAGCCGAGCTTTTCAATGGACGAACGAGAAATTAACAGACTAGAGCTTTCTTCGCGCACAACAACACACAATGGTGTACACAATTTTCCACTGACACGTCTTTTGCTACCGACAATGCAGGTGGGTAATCGAAGACAAGGTTGACAGCTTTTAAGCACCAACAGACGGTCCCAACAACACACTGAATGGGACAGATTTCCCAGCACACCGTTAATACACTTCCTACTGATTCAACTTTGCTCTCGCCACATTTAGTTCTGAAGAATAAAAATCCGCCGGTCAAAATAAAAGAACTTGTTTCTGTCCCCAAGTCACAGCGTCTACGTCATCGTGAACTCATTGACACTGCAGTGGCTAATACAACAGAGGCAGGTGAGAAGAGGAAATGCTACAAATGAAGGTGAATCACACTGGAATATCTCAAGTTCGACAAACAGTTTTAGTTCGAGCACATCCATTATCTGGTAAAGCAAGGAACAGGTGTCAGAAATTTGTATTACTTTATAACTGACAATTTCGGACTCGACGAATCCCACTTCCGAACGCAGGACATCTTGAAACACTCACAACGAAAGCTTCGAGAGGTCTTCATCACATCACCAATATAAAACCGTTCACTAAATAATTGGTTGACTTCCTACTCCTTAATGATAACACCACCATACCGACATATAACAATTACGTTCTGACAACACGTACTTCATTTTCGTATGACATCAACCGTTTGTACACAGTAGTCAAGCTGTTTCTATGGGTTTTCTTTCATTCGCACGAAAATAATATTTTTCCTGATACAGTACTACAAGTACAAGCCATTTCGTACGTCTATTTTCACTGCCTTATGACTCTTATGTAACAGATACAATGATCGTTACAGAGCATATACCACGTCATGTTCTAACATAACTGACCCAGATCTTTAGAATACATCATTTTACAAGCAAAGGTTACGTAAAAGAAGACAGCAATGAGTTTTTCGAAGAAGAAAAGGCATCACAGAAGATAAAAGCAACATGAGAAACAATAACATCGAATTTTGCTCGTCGTAATGCATTTTCTCTTACAGGATAACGTACAGAAGCATGCAGTAACGGATTCCAGATAGTACTGAGAAAACAGGTAGAGTACATTTATTTGCACAGGCATAACGCGTACTCTCAACAGTCGGAGGAGATATTTAATTTCAGCGTCTTCCACTGAGATACTCTTAACACGGAGGCACAATCAGGGTTTCTTCACTGACTGTAAGAGATTTACTACAGATGTCGTATGTGAAGTGAAGACAAGGATTAATTGTAGATGAAGTATGTGTAGCAATGAATTATGGAATTGTATATTGAAGATATGATGAAATAATAGGAAGTGAGGATTGCGAACTTTTTATGACTATTATGCAGGCGTTTATGATTTATGATATGAAGTGTGGCATATTGATGCTAGAGGTTGTTACGGATTACGTGATGTTTTTAGCCTTGGTGCGTGATTTGTTGATTGTGTTTTGCTGCGTATCTATGACGAGTGCTATTTCTGACGGCCTGTGACAAGGTGTTGCAGAACGATAATACGAGGCTATGAAGTTACGGGAAGATAAACACTTTCATTCAGCAGAATGCATCTTTTTGTGAACGGCAAAGTGAAGGATTGAAGACCCTTATTGCCATGCCATGTACTTGCTTTGATCGATTTGTGACTTTGCTTGAGCTAATCAGTTTTCTTCTCATTCACAGGATAATATCATTTGTCATTGTTTTCCGCCTATAGTTAGTCGACTTCATCGGAAAGAGATAATTTCCTATTTATTTTCATTCTGGACGTTGACTTTACTTGTTCACAGACATTAAGTACTCGTGTTGATACTGCTTAAATTTTGCATTTGGGGTAATTATAAGTAATTGGCGTGTGCACAAGTTAAAGTTTTCGGAATACAGTTTCATTTGCTTTATGTTTTATGACTGACAGATGACAGACAAATGTGATAATTTCTTTTTTCCTCTACAGCAGTAAAATATTGTTCACATTTCTTTCCTGTCCTTCCCTTTAGGCTGTATCCTTCCACGAGTGTACTCAAGTATGTAAAAACATACACTGTGCAGAAATAACTATTGTAATCTTGCATAACGACACGAGTGGTCGACTCATGGACGTGTAAAATGTAAGAAGACTCATAACAATGTTTGCCTATCGATTTTAGATGACTTCACAGACATTTTGTTAAAAGTAACGTGGAGGTACCTTCTGTGAGCGGTCTGGCTCTGAGTTGTCACTGGGTTTGTTACTGACACGTACTGAGTGCACCAAGTCTGTTCTCAGCCGCCTCCCACACAGTCACGATACGACGCTTTCACTTGGAGAGGTGTTACAACGTCACGAGTGCTGGAAGACACTCCAACATGTGCTACATAGCGTAGTGTGTACTCTCAGGCCAACAGCTGCGTGTGTGAAAACCACGAAAAGACATTGCTTCGATACATACTTGCTACGACTAAAAGACAATATAATCACAATTAGTCTCACGAGATTTTGTGCAGAATAACGACAAAAATAATGCCATCAATGTAACCATTTTCTTCATTTGTGCACACTTCTTTCAAACGAAATGTAACGTATTCTGAGTACACCCGAGCACCAATGTAAACAACATTTGTAACTTGACTTGGCGTTCACCTGAGCACGAAATGGACGAAGCTTTCTGCAAAATAATTTATGAGCGACTAGGCGCCACTACTTAAAAAACAATTACATTATGCGGTAAGATATTTTCATTCCAGGATCTGTTTGCTACGAAAATCGTCAATGGACAGGGATCATTTCACCAACAGGAGCATTAACACACGAGGACCACTTTCTTTTTATTTAGTAAATCAATAGTTAGGTTGAGGATTTAATCAGTTTGCACATTTTTACAATATGAACACAGTAACAGAACGTATTATCACGCTGGAAGATATAATAGACGCGTTATTGCAGGGAAAAGAACAGCCACAAGAGAATGTGTATCGTGCGATTATCAACATATCAATTGACTCACGTAATTTCACCGCGGTAACTGACTATGGATCTCCAGTTACATTGATTAGTGACGCAGCATGTAATAAACGCAATCTGAATAATTCTTGCCCTACAGTCGTATTAGATAAGTCTAAAGCTAGAGGAGCAGTTTCAGGAAAAGGAGTAGATGTAAACCTAGAGACACACACCTATAGTCTGCTGCTCAAGTCGACATATTTTATGCACAAGTGTTGCAACACGGCGTGGTATGGTCTCGCCTAATATCTGAAGTAGTGCTGGAGGGAACTGACACCATGAATCCTGCAGGGCTGTCCGTAAATCCGTAAGAGAACGAGGGGGTGGAGATCTCCTCTGAACAGTATGCTGCAAGTTTGACAGCCGGCGGAAGTGTTTAAAATCAGAAGAGTGTTCCTGGAGCCACTCTGTAGCATCTCTGGACGAGCAGGATGTCGCATTGTCCTGCTGGAATTGCCCAAGTCCGTCGTTGTGCACAACGGACGTGAATGGACGCAGGTGATCAGACAGTATGGTTACGTACTTGTCACCTGTCAGGGTCGTATCTAGACGTGTCACGGGTCCCACATCACTCCAGCTACACCATTACAGTGCCTCCACCAGCTGGAACAGTCCCCTGCTGAAATTCAGGGTCCACAGATTCATGAGGTTGTATGCACACCCGTACGCGTCCATCCACTCGATACAATGTGGAAGGAGATTCGTCCGACCAGCCAACGTGTTTCCAATCATCAACAGTCCAGTGATGGTGTTGACGGTCGTAAAGCTTTGTGTCGTGCAGTCATCAAGGGTACACGAGTGGGCCTTCGGATCCGAAACACCTTTTCGATGATTTTTCGATGAGTGGTTGGAATGCCGACACTTTTCGATGGCCCAGCACTGCAATCTGCAGAAATTTGCGGAAGGGTTGCGCTTCTGTCACGTCGAACGATTCTCTTCAGTCGTTGATGCTCCTGTTCTTGCAGGATGTTTTTTAGACCGCAGCGACGTCGGAGATTTGATGTTTTCCTGTGTCCTGATATTGTAGGTACACCACTGAAATGGTCGTCCAGTAAAATGCCCACTTCATCGCTACCTCGGAGTTGCTGTGTCCCATCGCTGGTGCGCCGACTATAACACCACGTTCAGACTCACTTAAATGTTGATAAGCTGCCATCGTAGCAGCAGTAACCCATCTGGGTAGATGTACTACATTTCGTATAGGAATTTGTAGATATCATTTTTATCAAATTAAAGAAAGAAAGACACATCCCTACATCTCAAAGGCATCTTTCGAGCAGGGCATGTTCTGTTTGCAGATGAAAGGCAGTCGACTGCAGAGTTAATGGTGGCAGGCAGGAGGTATTCGTTATGCTGCTGATGAAGAACAGGAGAATAAGCGTATTACTGCATGACGTGTATGAATCTGTAATGAGTGAGTGAGATGACGGAAATTAATTTGTAAAAAGTTAATCAGATATAATTACTTACCAAGTAACAGAAAGTGGTTTTCAGTTATCCACATGTTAAAGACAACGTAGGTGTAGTTTATCTTCTCTTCGCAGAATAGTAGTAGCGAGGTCTCTAGAGTTGTGGTTCCCGTTGTGGATGTCCTGCAATGTAAGTCGGTGGGTGAACACACGGCATGGGTTCTGGAGCATCCGAGTGCAGACCTAAGTGAACGAGACACGATGAGTGTGGAATTACTTGTAGAAGCACAGGCTGCTCCTGCAGGGGGACCGGAGGTAGAAATTAAATTTTGACTTTTGGCTCGTAAGTAAAAATTCGAAAGAAAAAGTTTGACATAAATTGAGACGAAGTGCTGATGACGTTCGGTCGTATTACCGTATATCGAATCACTCCCGTCTCCGTTAAGTATTCAGTTTCCCCTGAAAGTGTTCCAGCGCTTGCTCTGAACAAGCTACACCCCCTGAATATGTGCAAAAGTAGCGCACTGAACTTCCATAAAAACACCGAGTTGTTTTAAAAGCTTCACGGTTTTGAGGCCATTGCCATTCAGCTGCACCCGCAGTACAACTGATCGAGGAGAAAGTGTGTCTCTGACTCTAAATTAAGTGGTTTATAGGTCGCTGCTCTGTTTCACTAGGGCAAGAATCTTTTCTCTAGCATTATAGAAGCACAAAATATTTTGAGTACTATTCCACGGAAACGGTGGCTATGGAACGATGCTTCAATACCCTACGACCAGCAAAGACTTGGCTTAGAGCCGAATCGAGACAGACGAGGGAGACTGGCTGCGTTGTTCCTGCTGAGCGAACATCGAAACTACGTGAAAGAATACGGCGAGATTTCAAAGAGGGAAGTATCAGAAACATCTGCGTCCAATCCAAGAACTTAAATTATTGTGATGTTACGCGAGTGCATTCTTATGTTTAAAATGTTTATTGAAAGCAGTTTGTCGCCAGTTTTCTGTTTTCTCTATCGAGAAATGATGCCTGGTTTGCCTACTCCCAGATTTTTGCGAATAGTATGACCTGCCCCCTCCCGCCACAATTGCTCTAGTTTATGTCGTGGGTACGCCCTTCGATTTCGCATTCATGGGGACGAATCGTGAGGATAAAGAGTCGCATGCATAAAAAGACATCTTTGTCCGGAGAATATTATCAGAGCAAAAGAATATTCTCTCAGAAAGTTTTCAGTTTCGCATGAATGAAAAATCGCAAGCGTATTCTGTGGCGAGAGAGTTTCCTTCCCACTTCCTCCCCACCTCCCTGAGAAGGTTCTCTTGTGTGTGTCGTCTGCCGTGTCACGCGTGACGTCAGACTTCATTCAGCTCGCTCAAACAGGCAAACCGTTCAGTGTACGAAGATGGAATTGGCCTCAGTGTGTTCTGTAAAGAGTTGCACTACGTTTAGATTTCACTTTTATGTGCGGCAGCAAATAGTTAAGACGATTAAAGACAACTGGAAAAACGCATTTTCTGCGATCGTATTGAGTATACGACTCGTACGAACCTTTTCTGTTACTGAAGTTACGTGAACACATTATGTGAATGAAATCTTAAAATTACATCATTTTTCATCGACTCCAAACCGAAACTATGGCCGAGTTTTCTAAGAAGAGAGAATTTTGTTCAAATACGACGCAGAATGGTGTGCTCGCGTGTCAAGGACGCAAGCGATCGCCCGTGGGGTTCGTTACGAGAAACCGATCGCTAGATTTGTAATCAGCCAGCTATTAATTTTTCTGATTCGTCTATATTCCGAACTTAACGAAGTGAAAGATTTACGGTGTGAGAAGACATGAATATCCGGAAACGTCAGCGGCATAGGTGCTGTGTGTATACCAAAGTCTTCTCGTACATCAGTGTGAAAACTTGAGTCTACTAAATAGCAACAAAAACATTTTAATTTTCACTTCTTTTGAAAGGTCGTTCATCTCTTCTTTCATGATTTTTTGGAAGGAAATTCGCAACGCAAATAATGTTTTTATTGTAAGGCTCGTAGAAGTTTCTACGGTTCCTCTCTTCTGTATTTCTTCGGGTACGTATACCTTCTTGCCTTACAGGCAATATAAACTTTGCCTTTAATACCAAAAAGTCTGCAAAAGCTAACGCCATCAAAACTTAGTCATTTCGATGTATGCTACAGAGCACACTTCAAAAAACGGAAAATGTTCACGGTTCGTGATCGCTCCTCTAGTTTTATTCATACGAAATCGTAGCATGTTCTTTGTTTTTAGCGACTTCTTCCACCCATTTACTCAAGCTGAGAAATTTCTTGGGTGAAGTATATTTTCCGACTCGTTTTATTCGCGCGAACCTGGGAATGTTCTCCACAATTCCCAGTATAAAGTACATTCTCCGTTTTATTCATACGACCAAAGGTCGCGATTATGTAAGTTGCACGAAACCATGATGATGCACACTTAGAGAGGTAATTCGGCTCAGAAAGTTTCCACTCTGGTAGGCGGCAAGTACTGGGTGTCCAGCAGGCTGTTTCAGAAACTGTTACATTATTCACTCTGAAGCTGCAAATCGAAATGTACAATTCTGTCCCAAACACAGCAATACTAGTTGCGACGAACGTTTACCGCACAGGAGGCAATGTACTGTTTTTCTCCGACGTTAATACCACATACCTGTCAATTTCTGCGGGCTTTCGGCAGAATCGGGTCGGGCCAAGAGTTATTTTGGTCCTTTCCAATTAATGGCGTCCAACACTGGGTTGCCAATCGCCAGAAACGTTGTATTAGATAGTGTTTCCGTGTTTATTTCTGTTTCCTTTCTCTTTAATCTTCACTTCTTCCACTTTGGGATTCCGAAATCAACCCCTTTTCCTCTTCCATTTTCCTCAGCAGCGACGTCCCTGCAACAGTGCCGCTCTCACTCCAGCCTAGCGACTGGAGAACTGAAGTCGGTGTCTGAACGAGATCTCTGTCACGGCTGGAGTTTAGCGTGGAATACGACTGAGTAAGTGCTGCCAAGCTTAGCCCGAATTATGCACAACTTTTCTCCCTTTTTTTTTAATTTACGATTTCCCAAGACCATTTGAAATTTAATTTTCAAGGTTACTGCGACCCCATGTGGTGATTAAAGTACTTTAAAGAGAAAGCGTGTAATCCATTTGGAGTTGTGGATGATAACAAATCGAACACCACATTGCATTCCAGCATTGCTGATGGGGGGCGCCACGAACTTGTAAGTCATTTTCAGCCAGGTATCGCGATACTTTTGACCACATAGTGTATGTGAAGGCATCGTCAAGATCTAAAATGGATGTTTGAGCATCAAGAAAGTGCTTAATGGTCCAAGTCAACGACAGACAGGTAGCAAATATGGTTTCCAGTCATTAAACGGTCGAGCCACAGAATGAACATCAGTACAGTAGTTACATGTGTAATGAATCTGATCTCAAATTATACTACGGAAGATACTGGTTGACGTGGCCAAAGATGAATAACATGTCTATGTTGGACAATCCAAGTCCACAGGAAGATCATAGGTACAGAAAATCTAACATCTTTGGAAGAACTATGTTATCTGTGAATACATTTATAAATACATCTGTGGAAGGGCAGTGTTATCTGTGAGCACAAGGTGTAAAAAGTATGTTTGTAGCACAAAAATATGACATCATGCCACGTCTTTACTGGTTTAAATGAGAAAAATGTCCATGGTTCATACATACCATGGTACAGAAAATTGCGAAAGTTTGCCATAAAAATAGTTTGCGTTGTAATCAATATGTGGCAGATCATTACAGTTTCAGGCCTATGGCCTGAATGCCAAAGTTGACAGCGACATGAATCAACACACCGGCAGCTCAAATTCGCGCAGTCTCTACTAATTCAGTTCTAGGGAGATGAGGAGCCAAGATAACATGGGAGTACTGCACTGGTGTTAAGGATGCGAATTACATTGGCACAAGGATGATAAGGACGCCTCATTTAATGATAAACAGAAAAAAACAGTGAACATATTCTAGTGCCCGATTCCACCCTCCGCTTTGACCATAGAGTGAGGATTCACACGCACAGAATTTATGTTCTGTTGTCGACACACATTGCCACAGTGGTTGTGTATCCTTGGGTTGGCATAGGTGTGTGCGTAAAACGTCCTATAAATTTTGAATGTCGCCAAATTGTTAGTTCAGATAGATTCCAATCGTATGTGCTGTGTATTAGGGACAGGCGTTATGCAGACACCATAACAACTTGCATTTTATACTTGGAATAAATTGTTCTCTCAGCTTTGACGAGCAAAATGAGCAGACATCACGTCGCAGCACCGCCACGTCATGTAACGTCAATTCGCTTAGTCTGTGTCAGAGTACAGTATTTCAATTGAGGAACTAAGGTTACTAATGGCCAAAGCAAACCTCATAACTTGTGTTCTTGATCAGTCTTGTTTGCTGAAGTGCTGAGGCGTGAAACAACACCTCAAAACATCGACATTTCTATGTTATGGGTGAGTGGGCGTCTCTTCTGTTATTGCCAAACCTAAACAATTTTTCGCTTTCAGATATCTCACAAAGCTTGTGTGAGAACATCCAGTGCAAAAAACCTCCAAGTCGGCATCGAACATTTACAATTTGCCACGAAATCCAAGCACAATAAGAAAATGGAGAGTAAAAAGTTACAAAAGCACAATATCCACTACCATACAACGAGTTAACTTACGCTGATAGCAGATGATGATACAGTCGACACTTCATTCCCTGGAAACCGTGACCTGCCGTGACGTGAGGTGACGTGACGTGACGTGACGGTCTGTTGACGACTTGTCTGAATGCCGCCATTTGAAATGCATTGTGGAATGTTTCCACACGACGAGACTTGACGGCATCCCGAGATCATGCGACAATTTCAGCTTAATGTTGACAACATGCACACCACGCAATGCTCACACCAGAGATTTTTCTACTCTATGGCTTTGATCGACGTCATATCTGACTCACAGATGCTACTTAGAGGCGACATCTAAAGGCAATGAGGTTCAATCCTAAACCAAAGAATGTATCACGAAAAAGACAGATAATATACATACATACAATAAAATTTGATTGCAGCTCATGCGATTAATTACATAATTATAGGCTATATTGCAAATAAATTGAGCTAACAAAAAAGAAAGTAACAACATAAAAAATCATACATGCATGAAACAAATTATCACAGTTCACGTGTGCAAGTGAAAGAACCATGCATATCCTTTAAAGTCCACTACAATATCACTCGTAGTAAACTCGTAATTTACATCTACATGGACAGTTTGCAAATCACACTTACGTGCTTGGCAAAGTGTTCATCGAACCATTTTTCACAATGATCCTCTATTATTCCAGTCTGAAACGGAATGCGGAAGAAACGAACAGATGTACCTTTCCGAGCGAGACCTGATTTCCTTATTTTATGATGATGATCGTTTCTCCCTGTGGATGTCGGAGAAAAAAAAATGTTTTCGCATTCGGAGGAGAAAGTTAGTAATCGAAATTTCGTGGTAAGGTTCTGTCGCAACGAAACATGCCTTTGTTTTAAATATGGCCGCCCCAAATTCTGTATCATGTCAGTGACACACCCTCCCCTATTTCTCGACAATACAAAATGTGCTGCTTTTCCCTGAACATTCTCGATGAAGTCCGTTAATTCTACCTGGTAATGATCCCACACTGCACAGCAGTATTCTAGAAGAGGACGGACAACCGTAGTGTAGGCAGTCTCTCTAGTAGATCTGTTGCATCTTCAGCCAATAAAACGCAGTCTTTGGTTCTCCTCCCCCACAATATTTCCTATGTGTTCTTTCCAATTTATGTTGTTCGTAACGGTGATTCCTAGGTATTTAGTTCGATTTCCGGCCTTTAGATTCGACTGATTTATCGTCTAACCGAAGTCTAACCGATTCCGTTTAGCACTCATGTGGATGACCTCACACTTTTCATTATTTAGGATCAATTGCCAATTAATACGAATTGTGAACTCTGTGACAGGAAATCACGAATCAAGTCACTGGCCAGCCTGTGACGATATTCCATAACCACGCAATTTGACTACAAGCCGCTTGTGAGATACAGTGTCAGATGTCTTCTGGAACTCTAGAAAGACGAAATCAATCGGAAATCCCTTGTCAATACCACTCAATACTTCGTGTGAATAAAAACTAGTTGTGTTGACTGTGTGTTAATAGACCGTTCTCTTCGAGATAATTCATAATGTTCGAACACAATATATGTTCCAAAATCCTGCTGCAAATAGACGTTGGTAATATGGCCCTGTAAACTGATGGATTACTCCTACTGCGTTTCTTAAGTATTGGTGTGACCTGTGCAAGTTTCCAGTCTTTAGGTTACGAATCTTCCGTCGGGGAGTTTCAACACTCAGTTTCGCTACAATCCTGTGTTCACTAATCTCAGTATATGTTTTGGTGCTCGTTATGCGAAAGTGGGTGTTTCGGGCAGGGACAATTTAAAATCAAACACAACAATGGCAAAATGACATAATTAGAAACATATAGGAACGTACACCTACAGACTCCAGACAGATCAACACAAGGAATTCTAAAAAGTTTTCAAAGCAGAAATAACAGGTTACAAGCAGCTGTACTTCAAAGATTCAAAAGGCAAACTGACTACCAACAACAAACACAACTCTGAATTACTAGCAAAATGCTCCAACAACCTTCTAAACTGCGAGGAACCAACACAAAGACAATCTTTCAGACAGCCTCTAAAGGAAATCCCGCCTTGAGAGTCATATAACTGCATTAGACTGAACAATACACTGGCCAGCCAAAAACAACAGGGCGCCAGAAGAAGACAGAGTATTGGCTGAGATGTGAAAACTAGGAGGGAGCGGGCAGCTGAAACCTTTTACGAGGTTACGAAATACTGTTGGGAGAAAGGAGGAGTACCGGACGACTGGAAGCAAGCCACAATCCATCCGCCACGTAAGAAGGGAGACAGGACAGGCACACACATATGTTGTTCAAATGTGTGTGAAATCTTATGGGACTTCACTGCTAAGGTCATCAGTCCCTAAGCTTACACACTACTTAACCTAAATTATCCTAAGGACAAACACACACACTCGTGCCCGAGGAAGGACTCGAACCTCCGCCGGGACCAGCCACACAGTCCATGACTGTAGCGCCTGAGACCGCTCGGCTAATCCCGCGCGGCACCCACATCTACCGAGCTCCCTACTGAGACCTCTACTGAGTATGACAGAACACCAAGCAGAGAACACAACTGGCGAGTACCAAGCGGGGTTGAGGAAAAATAGTTTTTGCCCAGAAAAAATTCTTAACTTGAAAACAATTATCAGGATCAGAACAAAGAAGAACCTCAACACAGTCGTTACATTTACTGATTTCAAAAAAACTTACAGTTCTGTAAACAGAGCACAGTATCCTTAACACTGGAAGAAGCAGGTGCTGACAAAATCAGCAGACAGTCAGTCAAACTTATGAAGATGTGTCTGTAAGTGTCTGTTAACTTATGAAGTTAAATTCCTAAGGAAATTTCTGAAGCCTTCAGAAGTAGCACAGGAGTTCGGCAGGGCGACGGTGTCTCACAGATCCTCTTCAGTATGATCTCAGACAAGGTCACGAGAGAGAGGAATAAAGAACCACAAGAGAAAAACATCGACCGAATCCATCTAGTAGAATGGGCAAGAACTGGCGTGGAATATCTTGTTTCTTTTCTGACTATATTGCTATGATTTCTAAGGATAAAACAGATGCAAAGATAATGATAGGAACACTGTACAAAACTGCATCTCCAACCTGACTACAAATACCGAAAACGAAAACAGAATGCATTGAACATAAACGCAATAGAGAAAAATATATACAAACACAAGATGGAAACGTCCAAAGAGTTGATACGTTTAAGTATCGAAGAGAATGGATACAATCGAATGGGTTAGATAACACTACAAGCAAAGAAAGATCAAGGAAAACGGAATTAACAAACAAAATGACCGAAAACTGATATAATAAGAAATCAATATCATTCCAGGCAAAAATTTAACGCTACGCAACAGTAATTAAACCGGATGCAATATGCACATTTGAATGCCCAACACCGAGTACAAGAGGTGAAGAAGAAGAACTGGAAAAGCAGAAAAACTTCAGAGCCACAAAAGAACAAAGGTAACAGCTTGACGAAGAGGAGAAATGAGAAGCTAGAGAGAAACATAGGAACAATCGCAGACATAATAAGAAAGAGGAGATGAAAGTTTTACGGTCATATTTATAGAATGAATGACAACAGGCTAACGGAGAAAATCTTTAATTTCATTTCGAAATTAAGAAACACCATGAGATGGCTGGAAGAGACAAGAAAGAGCCTGAGAAAACTAAACCTCACAGAAGACACCAGACAGGACAGGGAAAATTTCAGGCTAGTGATCAATACTGTGAAATTTCTTATCCGACAACAAAACTCACAACCTAGGACAGTGATGCCAAATGAACAGAGCCGGCCGGTGTGGCCGAGCGGTTTTTAAGCGCTTGAGTCCGGAATTGCGCGACCGCTACGGTCGCAGGTTCGAATCCTGCCTCGGGCATGGATGTGTGTGATGTCGTTAGGTTAGTTAGGCTGAAGTAGTTCTACGTTCTAGGGGACCGATGACCTCAGATGTTAAGTCCCAATGTGCACAGAGCCATTTGAACCATTTTTGAACCAAATGGACAGAGGCAGGCCGTCAGCCAATGCATATAGAGATTCTGGGAAGGATACAAATAATGTACCACTGTCTTAGGTTCCAAGCTGTCTATAGTTGACCGAATTCAGTAATAAAAAACTTAGCAAACTTAAGCTGGACACAAGCAGGAAATAAGGAGTAATCAACACAGAATACCTAAAAGAAGCACTGAAGAGGTAAGGAAAATTCACGAGAAAATGCCAAATGTTGGAACCGATCACGAGAATTGAGCTACATATTTCAGTTCAAGATATCGAGTCCAAGTTTCACTATTTTCAGCGTTTCTGCACTAAGGGAGTGCAGTTCTTTGTTACAGGATTTCTATTCTTGATGTCGCACTCTGTACTACTGCGACAAATAAGAAATTCTGGAATCAACAACTAAACTTGACGTAGATATCTCAAGTGCAGAGACAAGAAATAAAAAATCCTAAAAAGTAATAACAATACACACTTAATGAAATGTCAGGGAAAATAACGAACCGTGCAATAGAGACCTACAATTTACCTATATAGGCCTAGCTGTCGTCTTAGTCTCCTGCCTAACCTCACCCTCATAAATCGTGCAGTTTGCGGAAAAAATACAGCCAAATATTCGTGGGAATCAAGATTATAAATATGCGAGCTAACCGTTCCATTCGCACCAATTATGCTGTTCATTCGATTCCTGCCCGACCTCACATTCGGAAATCATATCTTATTGGGAAATAAATAGCTAAATATTTTATGAGAACCAGGTATGAAAAATACGATTGCTGCTTGATTCACTGGCATCAGTTTAAGCTGCGCGCTGAGGTTGCGGTGCTGCCTAACCATACTCTCGGAAATCGCGACATATCTACAATAAACGGCACAGTTTACTTCAGGCACTGAGACAACCACAGATAACATTTAATGACGGGACACTTTCATCTTTCGCATCGAAGATCGATGATGTCACACACGACATCGCTGGTCAACGCTGACGGGTGGGATAGGACACTAGAATTGAACCAAAGTAGTACTTAATGCCTGAAATTCATATCTAGGCTGATGGAAAATCTTGTAAAAATAAATTATGCCTTACGATATGTCCATGGAGGACGCGTGTTTCAAGAAACCATGGCGGTGTGCTAACGTTGTCGAACATCATTCAAACGATCGAATGAACGTAGCAGTTGGAAAGGCAGCTTTGTAGGAGCATTTATAATTTGCTGACGCCCGATCTTCCTGTAATTAAAAGATGCATAAAATTAATCTTTCTCCTACACAGACTGCCTTAGACAGATTCGTATGAATTATCCGCTCGACTGATTTGTAAAATTATATTATTCGTAATATAAGTGCTGTGTGTAAGATCTCCATATTTATAAAACATGCAGGAGTCGAGAATTAATGTTACGCATGCGCAGCAAGGTGCAGTCATTTCGGTGGCCGTGCTTTGGCAGCGACCACACTCTGCTCGGTGACTCGGCACAGACCGCTGCCGCTGCTCCGCGCTGTTGCCGCATTTCTCTGTTTCTGCAGACTCTGCTGGCAACGGGGACAGCAACAGCCGCCTTGCTCGCCTTTAGACTCAAACCGTTGCTGGGATACGGCGTGGGCCGATGACGAGAGCCGTGTATTGTCGACAACTGCGTCACGTCACGGTTTGTCTTGTTTACTGTAAGGGGGTACAGTTGATTGAACAATCATTTTTGAAACGACCTTAGTGCAAATTTTGACAAAATGAGTTAAGAGCGGTAACGGATCCTACACACATAGATACATTTTTTTTTTTTTTTTTTGTATGAGAAGAGCTTTATTCCAGATATTGTAAATGTGTTACTGTGACTCGTTATAGCGGCATCATTTATGAAAGGGCTTTACTCCTGGAACAGCGCCCTTTCAATGGTGATCATACTAGCATGCCATCTACCGAATACTTAATGCACTATATCTTTACGTTTCTCTTTCCGTAGTTGAACCGTTGCTATTTCTGAAGAAGCGTTGTGAAATGTAAAAATGACTCCAAGTATTGTGTTGGAGAGTAGTGACAGTACCAAGAAAGAAATAAAGAAAGAAAGAAAAACGTATTGTTGGAAAACATGAGCAGAACGCTGTAAGAACAGCCACAGTAATTTGTCATGAGTACACTAACCCTTTCAGCCATCTTCCTTTATACATTTTGAACACAGTAGTTACATTCAGACGTGGCTTCTAAACACACACATTCACGTCCGATTCCAAAGTTGAGGAATTTTTGAAGGCTGTCGCCCTGTTTCCTGTATCTTTTTGTTTTTCGTGTTCTGTGCTGTACTCTACGATAATTCATCATTACTTGGACACGAATTAGGGTTGCACAGTCTCCTCAGACACGTAGATAGCGGTTGCACAGAATGTATTGTTACAGTAGAGCAGTGCAGGGCCGATGGGGGTCGACTACTCAAGTCGCATACGTGACGGCGCAGCAATAAATGCGCCGTGAGTGGCAGCGTTAGGCAAAGTGAGAGGTTTACAGCGCGTGTCACGTGACACGGCACTACAGCGCGACACGCACGAGTGGCGCGGGTGTCCAGAGCATACTGCGACGCGTACACCACACCTCACACGCGCCGGCTGGCGACGCTCTGCGCTGACAGAACCGAGGCGCGCGCAGCCTGTTATCTTCCTCAAACGATTTTACAGAAACAATTGACTGAAAATATTTGATTTTTGCCTTACTTGTATCGTTATATGTCAGCTTCGTGACGAAGTGCACATCATCTCGCTAACGACCATTCTTATTGTGATGTACACAATTTTAGTAAGACACTACGCAAAATCAAAAAGTTTGCAATGAAAATTAGGGGTCGCTGTGATTTTGCGTTTGGTACGTATTACACCATATGTTGCTGCGTATGAAATTTAGCTAACATGTAGAATTTTTGTTTAGATTTGGGAGAAGGTCTCTATCTGCCTCCGATCTCGAGAAAATGGATCCCATGTAGCGCGCTCACTTCCGATCTCACGCCCGCCAGAATGAAATCCTCGCAACATCTCTCATATCTCCTAAACAGCTCGAGACATCGAAACGAAAGTTTGGCGAAAGATAGCACACAAGGAGGAGAGTGTTTTGCCAACTCTTAAGCACACGGAACTTTCTCATCTATGGCGATATATCAGTACTTATACTTCCCTTTCTATTTACTTCACTCCAGTGACTGTAATTTTTTAAGAGTTATTGGCAGCTAGCGAAACAAGAGCTTCCTAGTATGAAAATAAACATGAAATTTCTTCTTGTATGTTACTGCAAACCGACACTATGAGGTTTTTCGTAAGCTATTGTTGCTCTGTGATTGCCAATTACTTGTTTAATGAGGCACTCCGTTTCGGAATTCTGTCTCAATAGCTGCTGTGAGATGAGTTTGGCAAATTACACTGTGACAAAGGACGTACAATTAAACCAGTCACCAAGAGAAATGTGGCCGTTACTCGCAAATGGTAATGCTTCTTCGAATGAGAAATGGCTAACGATTAACACAAAAATAGATTGCCAATTCTGTTGGAATTTTGGTGGAATTCCCGTAACCCATCGTATTTTTAATACTGAGCCACTGGAATGGAAACTTACCAAAGGATTTTATTCCTTCTCTTGATCTGAGCAGTATTAAAATAATGACGAGCGTTCCTTCAGGCGGAATGATAGGCACATGCCACATGCCTGTTACTCACCTACGGCTTGCCAAACTGACAATGTGCGGTCGCGAATAAAATAGTTGTTATTGAGAAAAATAAACAATTGATCTGTCGCGCAACACAGTGGTCAGTGTATTGTCAGCAGCGAAGGATAATGCGCGCGACCGGAATGCACAAGCTAGCCATGTGTGGCTTTTCAGTTGGGGTTCGAAAAACATTGTCATGAAAGTAGGTCTGCCTTTGTCAACAGTACAGTTCAACAAATTAAATATATCTAATCATAACATTCCTACTTTCGTAATAATACCCACCATTTTCTTCTCTTGTGTAGACTGTCGTATAATTTGTTTATTAATGCTGATAATGCGCACGCAACAATTGAAATGCATTTTCTCATCACGTCGAACCAATTATAACATTGTTATTTGCGACTGCTTTTCGACTGTTTCTAGCTTGCAGTGGAAATGTGATGTTCACATCCACGTAGTACAGTGTGTCGTATTACATCATTACATCCATACCTAAGTAATCACAGTGAGACTTCTATGCTTCAGATCTTGGACGCTTTTTACGAGGAACACAAACGGGTCACACATGTGGAGATTATCGCTTCCTAAATTTTTGTAACTGATCGTACAGATACACCAGCATACTAGTCAGCGAGAAGAGAACCTTCTTTTATTCTCCTGCCTTGCTTCTTAATCACATGATTTTATAATATTCCTTGCTTCTTTATTCACTACCCTCTGGCCCATCTTGCGATCTGAAAACATCACGGAGGCATATGGTGCAATTCCAGCGGCCAATGGCTCATCAGTTACTGAAGTATGCATTTTTCTTGGCAGAAGAAAAACAAAACAAAACAGAACTATACAGATATAAATAAGAGAAAAGTATAATGTACTAACGAAGGAAGCTGGATCGTTTAAATGGCGAAAACGAAACACTACCCAAAGGCAATAAAATTCAGTACACAGTAAGACAAAATTTATCGTATGGGCAGTACTACCACTGCTGATATGCGCCGTTCCGATGTGAGCACATAGCCGGGCTATTTTTCCGCTCCCCTCCTCAAATTTCCCACGCTGCTAGCTTGGAAAGCGCGACGCGCGGCGCGAGAAACTGTGCCGCAACCACAACGCCGCGCGACCTGGCGCGTCCCAGTCGCGTCCCAGTCGCGTCGCGTCGCAGTTTCCGCGGTCCCATTTGAACCTGTGGAGCTACAAAAACGTGCGCTGCGTTGAGTCGCGCCACACGCGCTATACGCGTCTCAATTTGCGCCAAGCCTAAACTAAATCAGGATGACCACTTCTCATACAAACTCTATAATACTGTTTAGCGATTCGAGTTCCAGTTCTATTCAACAGTTTAAAATTTACTCGTGATCGAAGACATCAGCACCCATCTGTCAAGTAACGTCACAATATCACAAAGATATTTTCTCCCGTTCTCCCAGCAATTTCGCAATTATGTCACAGGACTTTACATCTGTGCAATGTCACTCTACCGTGTGCTAACACGATATACTAATCCGAAAACAACCTCTGTCGCAATTGGTGCGCTACATGATTTAATACAACATGGCACGTTTGACGTCATATTCCTGTATCAAGTCTCAAGGATAGGGATGGCAACATTGCCTGACTTGGAAGCTATCATTAATATCGAACCAGTAATCAAATGAGAAACGGCTATTCTTTTAAGGGATAATTTTACTGTTAAAAATTTCCAACTCTAGCCCAGCGGAGACGCAGTTGCATGTTCTGTCGGCGAGGCATTCATTATAAATATTGACGCGCCATCGGGGCTAATTTTACACGTGCACAGTCGGATGTTTTTGGTCAGCATATCTCAACTCTCCTCGCAAATTAAAATAGTAGCATAATATGTGGTAGGGATTTTAATTATTTGCTGGATCTGCAGACGAAACTATAACACTTAATAAATGTGCAGAACTACAGCAACTAATTGGTTGCTTGCTCTTAACTGACGTATGGCGCATTCTCCATTAAGATCAAAATGATTTTGCACATTTTTGAAAGTGTGGTGAATTGAATAGATGGAAAGTACGTTTCACGAAGTCTAACCGGTGATCTAATTCAAATTGAAATTTTTCCTATTGAGTTTACGGACGATTGTGGCTTCGAAATGCGTCTAAAGTTAAGATTACCTTCACAAACGGACATCCTTCTCTTTAGAAATTCAATACCAGCTATCTTCCTCTTCGGGACCTCTGTTCCGAAATCGCTGGTACCATGAAAATTTGTCAACACAAACGGCAAAATTTAAAGCCAGTCACAGTGCAGAGGCGAGTTGCGCCAGGCCTGCTGTACGAAAGGCCCTCACCGGCTGCTGCTGTGACGCAGCTTTGTGAGGAGAAACTGCAGCCGAACTTCACAAACACTGCTTCAGGTGTCGCTAGGCCTTCTGCTGCTCCTGATAGCGACCCACACTGTCAACGTAAACAGATCAAGGCAGAATTAATGCGCTTCAAAACACAACACATTAGAGGGTGAGTTGGTAGGCAAGGCCTGCAGGGAAATTTCCAAATGAAAATATCGCACTGAAGCACTTTGAAAACGGAAAACACAGAATGGAAAAAAGACCCCCATGCATTCAGCATGAGAATGGCGACCGCTTAACAACGGAAACAGCTGTAAGTAAACACGTCGAGTCGTCTTCCGCATTTCTTTGCGCCCGCAGCCCGACTGACCCTTCTGCAGTGTCTTCCCCGTCACTGCAGGCTCAAACCTCACTCAGCTCGAAACACGGCGAATGCCCGCAGATCCCAGTTCACAGTGATGACATCAGACAATTTATAAAACAATATCCACAAATTAATCAGCAGGTCTATTGACATACAGTCAACACGGATTTAGACATCATCGTTCTTGTGAAACACAACTATCCCTCTACTCACACAAAGTGTTGAGTGCTATTGTCACGTGATTTCAAATTGATTCCGTATTTCTGGATTTACAAAAGTCTTTTGACGCTTTAGCTCACAAGCGACTTGAAATCAATTTGCGTGATTATGGAATATCGTCTCAGATATGCGACTGTATTTTCTTATTTCCTGTCAGATAGGTCACAGTTCGTACTAACTGACGGAAAGTCATCGAGTAAAACAGAACTTATTTCTGCTGATCCGCAAAGTAGTGTCACAGACCCCCTGTTGTTGCTTATCTATACCAACGACTTAGGAGACAGGTGGAGCAGCTGTCTTGGGTTGTTTGCAGTTGATGCTGTCGTTTATTGTCTAGTAAACACTAAGAAGATCAAAACGATTTAGAGAAGACATGAACTTCTGAGTGCAGTCCTAAGTGAAGGAGACACGATGAGTGTGGAATTACTTGTAGAAGCACAGGCTGCTCCTGCAGGGGGACCGGGGGTGGAAATTAAATTTTGACTTTTGGTTTGTAAATAGAAATTAGAAAGAAAATGTTTGACATAAAGTGAGAGGAAGTGCTGGTGTCGTTCGGTCGTATTACCATATATCGAATCACTCCCGTCTCCATTAAGAATTCAATTTTCCCTGAAAGTATTCCGGCGATTGCTCTGAACAACGAACATCCACTCAATATGGGCAGAAGTAGTACAGCGCACTTCCATAAAAACGCAGAGTTGTTTTAAAAGTTTCACGGTTTTAACGTAAATGCCGTTGAACTGCACCTGCAGTACAACTGATGGAGGAGAAAATGTATCTCTGACTCCAAATTAGGTGATTTGTAGATTGCTGCTCTGTTCAACTAGCGCAAGAATCTTTTCTCTACCATTATAAAAGCACTAAATATTTTGAGTACTATTCCATGGCAACGGTGACTTTGGAACGGTCCTTCAATACCCTACGAACAGTAAAGACTTGGCTTAGAACCGAATCGCTACAGGGAAGGGAGACTGGCTGCGTTGAGCGAACACCAAAACTACGTGAGAGAATATGGCGAGGTGTTAAAAAAGAAAGTATCAGAAAAATCTGAGTCCGACCCAAGAATTCAAATTATTGTCCTGTTATGCGAATGCATGTTTAAAGTATTTTCCTGTTTTATTTATCAAGAAATGGTGCTTGTTTTGCCTACTCCCAATTCTTTGAGAATAGTATGACCTGAACCTACTTTGACACTGACGACACTTTTGATTTGTCGTGAGTAGTTCTTTCCCAGGGAAATTTTGAGAAAAATTAACTGACAACCATGTCATACACCATGAAATATGCTATAAAGACATATAAGCTGCAATGGCGTAATCCTGAGCCCTTGTTAGGAATGCCGAAACTGCCTTTGTCCCCCACCACTCACTCCAAAAATTGGGGGAGGGTAAAAGGTTGGCAACAGGAAGGAGCATCCCGCGACCCTAAACCACTGACAGATTAACGTACTGACGCCGAGGTAGAGAAAAAAGAAAAAGAGCAGACAGTTTAAATGTCAACACCATTTTAGTTGATATCTTACAGTGTCCAGTCGGTAACATCCCAAAACAACTGTAATGCATTTCAACTCTTGTTTTCCTGCAAGTAATAACCGACATACGAAATTTTGCTAATCACTGCAGATAATTTTCGATTGCAGGTGTTCCACACGTAGTGACGTTCGAATTACTGATTAAAATTGCTGTATAAATCGCTGCTGTGTTTTGTGACCAATTTCTAGCGACATTGCTAGCGATATATCGGTCGCGTGTGTGCTGCTAGATGAACTCGTCGTCGGCGAACCTGTCACATCGTGGGATACAAAACTGTGTAAATGACGGTCACTGCTATAAGTTACGTATCACCGAAATGAAACACAGCATTAAACAATGACGAGCATAGTTTTTGAATGATATTTCCACCTTATGACTATATAAAACTTCCTTATTCTGTATTAATATCATGATTTTATATTGAGCAAGCAATAAAAGAAACAAAAGAAAAATTCGGAGTAGGTATTAAAGTCCACGGAGAAGAAATAAAAAACATTGAGGTTCGCCGAGGACATTGTAATTCTGTCAGAGACAGCAAAGGACTTGGAAGAGCAGTTGAACGGAATGGATGGTGTCTTGAAGGGAGGATATAAGATGAACATCAACTAAAGCAAAACGAGGATAATGGAATGTAGCCGAATTAAGTCGGGTGATGTTGAGGGTATTCGATTAGGAAATGAGACACTTAAAGTAGTAAAGGAGTTTTGCTATTTGGGGAGCAAAATAACTGATGATGGTCGAAGTAGAGAGGATATAAAATGTAGACTGGCAATGGCAAGGAAAGCGTTTCTGAAGAAGAAAAATTTGTTAACATCGAGTATAGATTTAAGTGTCAGGAAGTCTTTTCTGAAAGTATTTGTATGGAGTGTAGCCATGTGTGGAAGTGAAACATGGACAGTAAATAGTTTAGACAAGAAGAGAATAGAAGCTTTCGAAATGTGGTGCTACAGAAGAATCCTGAAGATTAGATGGGTAGATCACATAACTAATGAGGAAGTATTGAATAGAATTGGGGAGAAGAGAAGTTTGTGGCACAACTTGACTAGAAGAAGAGATCTGTTGGTAAAACATGTTCTGAGTCATCAAGGGATCACCAATTTAGTATTGGAGGGCAGCGTGGAGGGTAAAAATCGTAGGGGGAGACCAAGAGATGAATACACTAGGTAGATTCAGAAGGATGTAGGTTGCAGTAGGTACTGGGAGATGAAGAAGCTTGCACAGGATAGAGTACCATGGAGAGCTGCGTCAAACCAGTCTCAGGACTGAAGACCACAACAACAAAAACATCATGATTTTGGCCTTAAGTCAACAATGATAGGTAAAATTAGACATTGTCAAGTGATGTCATCGTCAAGATCTATTGTAATGGATGCCCCAGCGTGCAGAAAGTGCAGAATCGTATAAATCTATGGCAGACTGGTAGCTAATATGTTTTGCAGTCATTAAACAATCGAGCCACAGAATGAACATCAGCACAGCAGTTACATGCGTAGTGAGTTTGATCTGAAAATATACTATGGAAAATGATGGTTGACATGGCCAAATATGAACAGCATAGGTTGCAAGTCAATGTTGGACAATCCATGTTCACAGGAATATCATAGGTACATGTAATCATCTGTTATCTGTGACCACAAGGTGCAAACTGGATGTTCATATCACAAAAGTATGACAGCATGCCGAAAGAAATACCCACATCATACACTGGTTTAAATGAAAAAAATGTCCATGTGCCATATATAACCAGGTACAGACAATGGCGAAAGTTTGCAATTACAATATTTTGCGTTGTAAGTGATATGTTGCAGACCATTATAGGTGTCAGGTCTATGGCCTGAATGGCAAAGCTGACAGCGGAATGAACCAACATATCAGCAGCTCGAATTGGCGCAGTCTCTACTGATTCAATTCTAGGGAGGCGAGAGGCCTAGATCATGCGACAGTACTGCACTGGTGTTAAGGATACGAATTACACTTTCATCAGGACGATAAAGACGCCTCATTTAATGATACACAAACAGAAATAAACAATGAACAAATTCTAGTGTCCGATTACACTGTCGGCCTTAATCACAGAGTGCGCATTCAAATGCACAGAACTGATTTTCTGTTGTCGACACACATTGCCACCGTGGGCACGTGATCTGGGGACGGCGTACTGAGATGTGACAACGTTTCAAAACATCGACATTTCTGTGCTTTGGGAAAGTGGGCATTTGTTCCGTTATCGTCAAACCTAAATAGTTTTTCGCCTTCAGATATCTCACGTTGCTTGTGTAACTATATCCAATGCAATAAACATCCAAGTTGTCGTGGTACATTCACAATTTGCCACGAAAACAAAACACAATAACGAAATATAGATTAAGAAGTTACAAAAGCACACAATCCACTACTACAACACGAGTGAGCGCGGCAAAATAGGTTAACTTACGATGTTAGCAGGCGATGATGCCGTCGATACTTCCTTCCCGAGAAACCTTGAGCTGCCGTGACGTGACGTGACGGTCTGTTGACGACTTGTCTGAATGCCGCCGTTTGAAGTAAATTGTGGAATCTTTGGATTTGACGTGACGGGACCTGGCGCCCAAGGTGAACTGGTCTTAAAAAGAGTCATCCCGAGATCACGTCACAATTTCAGCTTAATGTTGACAACGCGCGCAGCACGCAATGCTTACTCCAGAGATTTTTCTGCTTTATGGCTTTCACCGACGTCATATCTGAGTCACAGATGCTACTTAGAGGCAATATCTGAAGGCAGTGGGGTTTATTCCTAAACCAAAGAATGTATCACAGAAAAGAAAGATAATACACATACATGCAATAAAATTCCATTGCAGCTCACGTGATTAATTACATAGCCAAAAGTTATATCGCAAAAAAATTGGGGCAACAAAAAAGAAAGTAACAACATATAAAAACATACATGCATTAAATGAATTATTACCACAGTTTATGGGAGCAAGTGAAAGAACCATAAACGGCCTTTCAAGTCCACTACAACATCACTCATAGTAAACTAGTAATCTACATCTACATGGATGCTTTACAAATCACACTTACGTACTTGGCAAAGGGTTCATAAATCCACCTTCACAATAATCGTCTATTATTCCAATCTCAAACAGCGCGCGAAAAAAACGAACACCTACATCTTCCCGAGCGTGTTTTGATTTCCTTATTTTATTATGACGATCATTTCTCCCCATGGAGGTCGGCGTCGACAAAATATTTTCGCATTCGGATGAGAAAGTTGGTGATCGAATTTTTGTGAGAAGTTTCTGCCGCAACGAAAAACGGCTTTGTTTTAATGATGTCCGCCCCAGATTCTGTATCACGTCAGAGACACTCTCTCCCCTATTTCTCGATAATACAAAATGTGCTGCCCTTCTTTGAACATTCTAGATGTACTCTGTTAATTCTATGTGGTAGGGATCCCACACCGAGCAGAAATGCTCCAAAACAGGACGGACAAGCGTAGTGTAGGCAGTCTCTCTAGCAGATCTGTTGCATCTTCAGCCAATAAAACGTTGTCTTTCTTTCGCCTTCCCCACAACATTTCCTATGTGTTCTTTCCATTTTATGTTGTTCGTAATTGTGATTACTAGGTATTTAGTTCAATTTACTGCATTGACTGATCTAACCAAAGTTTAACAGATTCCTTATAGCACTCATGTGGATGAACTCACACTTTTCGTTATTTAGGTTCAACTGCCAACTTTTGCACCATACAGGTATCTTTTCTAAATTCTTTTGCAATTTGTTTTGATATTCTGATTACTTTACTAGACGGTAAATGACAGCATCATCTGCAAACAACCTCAGACGCTTCCTCCATTCTCTCCGAAATCGTTTATATAGATAAGGAACAGCATTACTTGGGAAACGCTGGAAATCACTTCTATTCCCTTCGATGATTTTCCGTCAATTACTACGAACTATCAACAATGTGACAGGAATCTTTGTAATAGCTTCCCATCTACTGACAAATAGTCCATCGCTAAGAAACACAACTCCTCTCTCTGTTGAGCTTGTGTTTCTCATGGAATATAAACTATTCATACAACTTACAAGAATGCAGCCAATATCTTTCTCAATCTCGTATATTTCAAAACTAAAAGCCCAAACTCTTTGAAGGCCAAATGCCGGAATATTGGTGGTTGTCTAGCACATCACCCAACTCCATTAGCGTTTGTTGTTTGAACCAGTCTCCTACATCACCTGGTTACTGGAGCCTATTTGCTGGCAGCATGTATGGTCCTGCCTTAGATTAGTGTAAACTGCACCATACTCAAATTACTGCCATATAAGCTGTGCCGGGGCTAGCACCATGTTTAGCACTAAATTCAGCTAAATTTGCATATGGAAATGATGCTCTAAGATCCTGTTTCCTAACTCCGACTTTTTCTGTCGCACATGGATCAATAAGAGAAACGCAGACTGATTGTTATCGACCCTGCAAGTGGAGTAGAGAAGAATTGAATTTGATAAAAATTAATTTGACAGTAGAAAGTTTAATTAATGTCATGACAGATGAAAGGATTGCTCTACCTAACTATAGAATGAAAGATAACAATTGGATTTATTCTGACAAAATTCAAAATGAAAAACCCATGAAACATTTACAATACGCCAATTTGATAGACAGATAATCGCTGTGAAGGTGAAGTTGTCCGTAAACTAGCTTGTGACATTTATGACCAAGTGGTATGTGGAGCCAATAACGTGCAACTCAAATCTTAAGAAAAACGCCCAGTAAGCAGAACAGTAATTGCGCTACAACAGTAGTGAGAACTCAGGCAATGAAAACCCAAGACAGAACCAAGATAGGGAGAACGGAAACAGGCGCGCTCCGCTGAGCTCTGATCATCAGGTAGCAAAATTCCCTAATCTGCCGGTGCCGCAGAAATACATCACCAGGCTGTCTTCTTTACTGCAAGAACACGATCTGGCGTACCGGAGGCGATGGTTGGTTGCTTCGACGTCCCGTCATGGTGGTGATGATGTCGCGAGTATAGCCCAATACTAATTCTCGTGGCCCGGTTGTTCCAGACTTAAGATTTCCTAGCAGTTTCAATGCACCTCTGAGGGAGACGAAGAAGGCTCGCCACACAATCACTGACGGCACAGTGATTGATTTTAACAAGCAAAGTCACACCATAACTCCGATACAATCAACTTTAGCCAAAACTGCTCAAGACCGACCACATAGGCCGCTTGTGCGCAGAATGCTCAATTGCCAACTGTACTCGGAAAGTTATGTTGAAGTCGAAACTTCAGAAACTTCGTCAAACAGGTACAATTAAATGAAAGTATATTAGACGCCCAACGGGGGAGTCAGGTTGTCCAGAGCAGTGAGAGCTCAGTCTTGTAACCTACTCAGACCGAAAGGCGAGGCTTTGCACTGCTAAGAGCACCCGTACAAGTCGAACACAGGCCCCCATCACAGTGGTCGTGGTTAAACGTGCCAATCAGCAGCTCGAAAACCGGTGTAAAATTCCACTCTATTGCCGAAGCACTGCTATTCCAGTAATGGAGAATCTTGGCGCCAATTTCTGCGCCGATGTTGCTACGTCACGGAGCTATCCCCTGAGCAAGCCAATCGCAGTTACGATTTTGCAGAAAACGCGGGAATTTGCCCGCCAAGACTACCTGGGAACACGAGTCATTCCCGCTCCTCGCTCGTAGCCCTTCAGACACGAAGTTTCTGCGATGTAACGGAATCTCTGACCCCAGCCGCTCCTTCAGGCCCCTGTGGGCGTGTCGCCGCCGCTCTTATGACAATGTCGGCGTCTGGACAGCACCACTCGGCTCCCTCACACGCGTCGGCATAACCCTGTCAAGATCAGCAGAACCCGCCTGTCACCGGACCACCCGGGTGACGAGAGATGATAAAATGTGTGGCCATGAAGAGTAAATTTTAAGTGTCCTCTAACTTTTAGTCTTTTGTATCGGGATCGTAGAGCAAGAATTATTGGCATTGCGTTTATTACATGCTGCATCACAAAACAGTGTAACTGGAGAGCCGTAGTCAGTTGCTGCGGTGAAATTATGTGAGTCAGTTGGTACGTTTGTAACCGGATGGTATACATTCATTTGTTGCTGTTTCTTTGTCCTGCAATAGCGTGTGTCTTATGTCTTCCAACAAGATGATACATTCTGTTACTTTGTTCATATTGTAAAAATGTGCAAACTGATTAAATCCTGAACTTTACTGTTAATCTCTTGAACTAAACAAATTTGTCCCTGTGCTTCAATGGTCTGCCAAATAATGTTGTACATGAAATGGTCCCTGTGCGCTGACCATTTTCGTAGCAAACAGATCGTCAAATGAAAATGTCTCACCTCGTAATGTAAGTGCTTGGAAACGCAGTGCTTGCTTCTCTCCGCGCGCCAGTTCAAATTTCTTACTGCAGCTGCTGAGAGCTTACTGCCGATGCTCCAGACAGCAAGTAAACTATTTTATACACATAACTGAGTGAGGGACTGCTTTAAACAAAAATGACTTGGACTGAGGATGTGCACAATGCTCTTAGGTGAAATATGCCTTTAACAAACTGTTTTTACATTAACTGATATATTATTAGTTGTATGACATTTATGTTACAACATGCACTAACATTGAAAAAGGAAAACATTGATGTCAAATGCTTACTCTCGCAATTGTTAGAAAAATAATTGACAGACATGAAAAAACCCTTACAGTGAAAATTAAACAATTTTTAATGAAAAATCTCGATTTCCTTCACATGGCTGATTCAACAATGAATCTAGCTACGCGCGACTGCAGTGTCACAAAATAAAAAAATGTTTCCTTCATTCCAGCAGCGATGACAAAAACGAGCACACCTTCCAGCGACACAGTTGCTCTGAGCGAAGACTGTGAGCGAATAATGATAAACGATTCAGAAGTGTCTCTTAGCGTCTGAGACACACGTAGTATGTACAATACCCAGAAGTGCAAATAACAGCGATTACATCTTATTAACGATTTTAATATTACATCCTGCAACGTCGAATGCTGTCTACCGATTCCTATATGAAATGTAGCAACGGGTTTGTTCGCCTTCTTTTTATCAGCAGGTTAATGAGCATCTTACGGGTGCCGCCACTTACTCTGCCATCGACTGCGTTTTAGTTGCAAAGGAAAGACGCGCTGCTGCAAAACTGGCTTTCAAACGTAGAGAACTGATTACTTCCTTCTTTACTCTGGTAAGTAGTTACAACTGGCTACATTTTTAACATTACATTCTGCTATATCCAATACTATCTACAGATTCCCTTATGAACTGCACTAATAGCATTATTCTCCTGTTGTTTTTCAGCACATTTATGAATTTATTCTCGCTGCCGCTATTTTTTCTGTCAACAACTGTGTTTTATTTCAAAATGAAGATACTCTGCCCGAAAGAACGCTTTTAAACACACAGAAATCAGTACCTCCTTCTTTCATTCGGTAAGTAATTACATCTGGTTAACATTTTTACTATTACGTTCTATATATTAAAAGCATCACCTCGGTTCCGAGAGTTCTGGAAACTGTACATTTCCGCCCTTTCTACTGCTCACGAAAACCACATATATGCATGTTGTACCACCATACAGCGAGACTTCAGAGGCGGTGGTCCAGATTGCTGTACACACCGCTACCTCTGATATCCAGCAGCACGTCCTCTTGCATTGATGCCTGCCTGTATTCGTCGTGGCATACTTTCCACAAGTTCATCAAGGCACTGTCGGTCCAGATTGCCCCACTCCTAAACGGCGATTCGGCGTAGAACCCTCAGAGTGGTTGGTGGGTCACGTCGTCCATAAACAACCTTTTCAATCTATGCCAGGTATGTCCGATAGGGTTCATGTCTGGAGAACACGCTGTCGTTATCCTGAAGGAAGTCATTCACAAGATGTGCACGATGGGGGCGCGGTTTGTCGTCCATGAAGACGAATGCCTCGCCAGTATGCCGCCGATGTTGTTGCACTGTCGGTCGGAGGACGGCATTCACGTTTCGTACCTCCGTTACGGCGTCTTCCGTGACAACCAGCGGCGTACGTCGGCCCCACATAATGCCGCCCAAAAACAGCAGGGAACCTCCACCTTGCTGCACTCGCTACACAGTGTGTCTAAGGCTTTCAGCCTGACTGGGTTGCCTCCAGACGATTGTCCAGTTGAACGCATGTGCGACACTCATCGGTGAAGAGAACGTGATGCCAATCCTGAGCGGTCCATTCGGCATGTTGCTGGGCCCATCTGTACCGCGCTGCACGGTGTCGTGGTTGCAAAGATGGATCTCGCCATGGACGTCGGGAGTGAAGTTCCGCATCATGCAGCCTATTGCGCACAGTTTGAGTCGTAACACGAAGTCCTGTGGCTCCACGAAAAGCATTATTCAACATGGTGGCGTTGCTGCCAGGGTTCCTCCGAACCAAAATTCATAGACAGCCGTCATCCACTGCAGTAGCAGCCCTTGGGCGGCCTCAGCGAGGCATGTCATCGACAGTTCCTGTCTCTCTGTATCTCCTCCAAGTCAGAACAACATCGCTTTGGTTCACTCCGAGTCGCCTGGACACTTTCCTTGTTGAGAGCCCTTCCTGGCACAAAGTAACAATGCGGACGCGATCGAACCGCAATATTGACCGTCTAGGCATGGTTGAACTACAGACAACACGAACCGTGTACCTCCTTCCTGGTGGAACGACTGGAACTGATCAGCTGTCGGACCCCTACCATGTAATAGGCACTGCTCATGCATGGTTGTTTACGTCTTTTGGGACAGTTTAGTAACATCTCTGAACAATCAAAGGGACCGACCGTGTCTGTGATACAATATCCACAGTCAACGTCTGTCTTCAGGAAATCTGGGAAGCGGGGTGATGCAAAACTTTATTTGATGTGTGTATTTGAAATAAAACATTTAGTTCAAAACTACTGACCAAATTTGCCTGCTTAGTCAGCTTCATACCTGTTATCGCCAATAGTGCGGAACGAAAGACTTCGTTTCAAATAAACAAACTTCCTAAACGGAAAAAATTAATAGATGCAAATTTCTCCACAGAACTGACAGAAATAGCTTCATTAAGACATTAATGGTTGATTGCTAATAAGGTGGAAATAATACAAAATCAGAAAAATGAACCTACTAACTTATTTTAACCTTTCATTATTACGAGAATGTATATTAATTCACTTGATGGCTGCCAGACACAGAAATGTGTTTCCTTTTCATTTGACGTAGGAGCTGTAAAGGAAGAGAGACCGGCAATATCACGTAACATACACACGGGTCACGTGGAGAATGACCCCGCACTGTCACTCAGCTTGCTCTGCGCATGCGCGAATCTGGCATTATTAAAAATATTTTCTGGGTAGCATCTGGCTACTCGCTGCTGCTGCTCATACGGCAAACAGCCGCGTTTCAAGTGGCCAAGAGAGGGAGAAGGCACTGCTCATACGCGAATTCAGCTCTGCGCATGCGCACGAACGTGCTGGCAACTGCTCACAGGAACCTCGCGTTTGCTACGCAGTCGCCGCCGCGCGTGCGCAGTGACGCCTGTTTCCTGGCGCTCGCTGGCAGCTGCTCAGACGGACGTAAGCAGCTGTAGCAAGATGAAAGGCCCCAAAAAATTGTCGCCAGAAATAGAAAGAAATACTTTTTTCGTTGCAGATGTGATACAGGCTGAACTTAATTTGTTATCAGCGTATGACGCGGAATGTAGAAAGTAGCTGTATAGCGGAAGAGTGGAACTGTTTTCTGGCAACACTTCGATGGTTAATTCTGGTTGGGAAATACGGTAGCTTTTTAGTTTCATTTCGATCTGCTAAACACACAGATGTGAAAGTTACCGAACTATCAGTTTAATTAGTCAGAGCTGCAAAATACTAACGCGAATTCTTTACAGACGAATGGAAAAACTGGTAGAAGCCGACCTCGGGGAAGATCAGTTTGGATTCCGTAGAAATGTTGGAACACGTGAGGCAATACTGACCTTACGACTTATCTTGGAAGAAAGATTAAGAAAAGGCAAACCTACGTTTCTAGCATTTGTAGACTTAGAGAAAGCTTTTGAAAATGTCGACTGGAATACTCTCTTTCATATTCTGAAGGTGGCAGGGGTAAAATACAGGGATCGAAAGGCTATTTACAATTTGTACAGAAACCAGATGGCAGTTATAAGAGTCGAGGGGCATGAAAGGGAAGCAGTGGTTGGGAAAGGAGTGAGACAGGGTTGTAGGCTCTCCCCGATGTTGTTCAATCTGTATATTGAGCAAGCAGTGAAGGAAACAAAAGAAAAATTCGGAGTAGGTATTAAAATTCATGGAGAAGAAGTAAAAACTTTGAGGTTCGCCGATGACATTGTAATTCTGTCAGAGACAGCAAAGGACTTGGAAGAGCAGTTGAACGGAATGGACAGTGTCTTGAAAGGAGGATATAAGATGAACATCAACAAAAGCGAAACGAGGATAATGGAATGTAGTCAAATTAAGTCGGGTGATGCTGAGTGAATTAGATTAGGAAATGAGACACATAAAGTAGTAAAGGAGTTTTGCTATTTAGGGAGTAAAATAACCGATGATGGTCGAAGTAGAGAGGATATAAAATGTAGACTGGCAATGGCAAAGAAATCGTTTCTCAAGAAGAGAAATTTGTTAACATCGAATATAGATTTAGGTGTCAGGAAGTCGTTTCTGAAAGTATTTGTATGGAGTGTAGCCATGTATGGAAGTGAGACATGGACGATAACTAGTTTGGACAAGAAGAGAATAGAAGCTTTCGAAATGTGGTGCTACAGAAGAATGCTGAAGATAAGGTGGGTAGATCACGTAACTAATGAGGAGGTATTGAATAGGATTGGGGAGAAGAGAAGTTTGTGGCACAACTTGACTAGAAGAAGGGATCGGTTGGTAGGACATGTTCTGAGGCATCGAGGGATCACAAATTTAGCATTGGAGGGCAGCGTGGAGGGTAAAAATCGTAGAGGGAGACCAAGAGATGAATACACTAAGCAGATTCAGAAGGATGTAGGTTGCAGTAGGCACTGGGAGATGAAGAAGCTTGCACAGGATAGAGTAGCATGGAGAGCTGCATCAAACCAGTCTCAGGACTGAAGACCACAACAACAACAACTGCTAAACACAAATGTATAAAGAAGAGGGATTTGCTTTGTGAAAGCGGAAGGAAAGCGTGATGCATTACGACTGTAACAACACTCATGTTGCCATTTTTACAGATATCAATGAGTCTGTCACTACTTTGTCTGTGGGTAACGTTGACCTTTGCACAAGTCCTGCACTTTCCAGCCGATTGACACAGGTAACAATGAACATTGAGCCATCCAGAGTGATAATGTATAATACCTTGTATAGAAATGTGGGTGCAGATACTGACTCCAAATCCGCCTCTTTACGCCTCTCAATGAAAGCGTCCTTTTATCGCAAATTCAGAGACTGGTTTCATTGTTCACGGTAGAGTCACTGTGAACAGCGGTCCTATTCTTTACATATCAGACGAAATGTACCAACACCTAAATATGAATTATATACTTTTAAGACCTTCTTCTCGGTACCTTCTTTATTATCTTTCTAGACGTGATTTTCTGCGATGTTTTCGAAGCCGGTAGTCCAACTTGGTGAAGCTACAAATTCTTTCGCTCCTTATATGGTTAGCAATATCAGAAACCATGTCATGCAAGATGGTGTTTCTGTCACCGATTGACTTTTCTATCGCTTCATAGAAATAGGTCCAAAGTGTGTGTATTAAACGTCCCGATTATTAACGACCTGATTTCACGTTATTCTGCATCTTCCTTTTTCCACCGACGTCTTTCGCAGTCAGTAAGGATATCATCGGATTGCTTTCCACCAGGGCTACCAGTATCTAAGCATTCCTTACCACACACTTCTCAGCATGTTCTTTCATCCCGAACACGAACGCTTTCCGTACTTGCGGCATGGAAATTTTAACTACCTACGATTTCTTCACTTCGGAGAACCAGCAGTCGGTTTTATCGAGCATTTCAGTCCCAACGAACCACATGCTGCACCACTTAACGCTCATCTGGGAGGTTGACAACAATTTTGTTCTTCACACAGTCCTTACAGGTGTTTGCCTTTGATGCGTGTTTCATTTTGATGCATTCAGTTGGGGTCTAGACTAAATCTCCGTAGCTAGCCGTGAAACTTCCACAGCGCTACCCATGACCTGTGTGTCGAGACTGAATGCAGATAATTTTTTTAACACGAATTACGCTCATCAGATGATGGTACAGGTTTATTCTCTGGTGGGCGTAGTGTAGCTGTGGCTGTGGATAAATGACGAAACGTATAAGCAGTGGGCGTGGCTCGAACTGTGTACGGCGTGAGATCGACTTAACGGCACTACTTTGAGTTCTGGAGGACACGGTGTGTGTTTTGCCGTAACCTCTCACACCTCGCTACAGCCGGCAGCTGGGTACAGGAGTGCGCTGCGTCACCTCTACACAGGGTGTCCAGCACCACGGCGACGGTGTGGAAGATTGCGTGCGACATGATGCTAAATGTGTAATGCAGTTCCTATCGCAATATTGGGTATAAATAGCAGAGGACGCGAAAAAACAAGACTAAAGCCAAGAGGCGTTCGCCATCCAGAGTAGCTTAACTTGGGTGGGCGGACGAGAATCGGTGTATTCAAGAGGTACGGTCGTGTTGGCGTCTCTCCAGACATACAGAATTCACAGCTGTCTGCCGAAACCGTGCAATATTTTATGCAAGGATGGCCGCCCTGCGCTGCGTACGATGCGGCAATGAAATTACATGTGTAAGTGGTGGTGAAGTGTTGGTCTGTTTCTACTGCACTCCACTCCGTTCCACCCTCGATTGGATTCAGGAGTTGATACTGCCACTAAACTGGATGCTCACGCTTTTTGGAAAATGCCCATAATGCAGAAATATCTCGTGTCGGCACTTAAATGAGAAATGGAAACGGGGTGTCATATTTTCTGTGTCAACTGTCTAGAAGTCCGGGCCACAAATCTGAATGAAGTTGTGAATTTGACAATTGCACTCAACTTCTGTAGTATCGGTACAACCATATTCGTTGTAGGTCTGTTGCCGACACCACAGGTGTTGCTTCCTTTCACGGCAGTAGCAGGCAGTGTGTGTCGGGCGGTCTGGCTGTGTACTCGGCTGGAAGCTGGCCTGCCGTGTGCTGGACACAGCGTTACATCAGGGGGATTTTGTGCTGACATACGTCGAGTAATGAAAACATGTCCGTATTTCACATACTTGTAACTGTGTAGTTTGTTATTGTTATGACACTGCGTATGGCTGACGTTTGCAGAAGAAATTTTATATTGCAACATAACGTTTTGTCTCGTAAGTGAATCAACTGTTATCAAAATAGCGTTTAGTGTTAGTACACCGTATACGACTATTAGGTAGATGTAAGCTGCTGAGATACAACTGCGAAATTACTGGTAGATCGGGGGAAAATATCTTTGTAATATCGTGACATTAACATCGAGACGGACGCTGGTGTCTGCGAACACGGCTGAATTTTGAATTGTTGAGTACAACTGGAACTCGAATCGCCAAACAGTGTTGCAGATTTTATATGCTAAGTGATAATCCCTATTTATTTTCGGCCTCCCCGTCGCGTGGCCGGTCTTCTCTCTCTCTCTCTCTCTCTCTCTCTCTCTCCCTCTCTCTGCTCGCAGCGCCCCTACCGCCTGTTCCCGCCCCGCCCGCCGCTTCTGCGCATGCGCGGCCCTCGGCCGGATTCGCTGCCCACATTCCGCGTCGCGCCCCCACCTACGACTTTCCCCGCGGCGTAAATGTCGCCCCTGAAGCTACTTGTACGTGGATAAAAGTGCCGTAAGGATTTTTGCCTAAACCACCAGACCGAATGTTTACGCAGGTTTTCGTCACGTAGACAGTAACGCAGCATGTTACAGGTGTTGATCGCTTCCCACAAAGAACTCTTTCTTTGGCTCGAGTTCCATTGTTGACATTCGGATCTCTGACATTTCTGTGCTGTTCTCTCGTGTTCTGGCGTGCGCTGACGCGCACTTGTATGGAAATCAGTGCCTTAAACTCATCGCTTTGATCCTACAGCGTACTGTACGATGCTCTTCAACTCCTTCCATTGATACCCACGCTTTTAGTACTGCAGAGGAAATTTTGGTGCCGACTGCTCAGGTAGTCTGAAGCCTGTTTCTCGTCGCTCTTGCTGAGCAGAACGACCTTCCCACCTTTCTTTGTATTCCTGTTTACAGTCGTCTTCAGTGATGCTGTAACGGTCTTGTGATCCACAATTCCCTGTTCTACCCCAACAGATTCGAAAAGTTCGAGTCTCTTCGTTACCGGCAGGTCTAAGACGTTATCTTCACGAGTCGGTTCTCAGATTAATGGCTCGAGTTAGTTTTTGCGTAAAGCACTTGGATTAATTTATTATGATTTTCTGGCCCTACCACCATTCTTAGCCACATCAGTCTCCCTGTATAGATGGCAGGATAAAGTTTCCACCTAAAACTGTAACATGGACAGCAAATTCACGCGAAATATTCTCCAGCTTCCACTGAAACTGTTCCGTCACTGTTGCTGCTGAGTCTATAGAAGCGTCCGATCACCACGTTTGATCCAGCTTTAATGCTTGTCTTGACACAAATTATTTTACATTCGGGATCTGCACTGATCTCTCTAATGCAATCCTACTTTTCACTGCTTTAAACACCAGCGGTCGACCTCTCTTTGCGACCTACGTTGCGACCGCAATTTAGAATCTCGTTGCTACTGACTTCGCGTTTCACTCAGCTTTCTGTCCCTACTGCTGTGTGACCATTGTTACTGCTTATAAGCGAGATTAGTTCTGAGAACTTTCCGTAGACGCTCCTGCAGTTAACTAATACCATGTTGAGAGAGTGCGAACAATTCAAGGCCAAGTTCTCCAGATTATAGCGTGCTGCATGCGTGACGGCGCTGCATCGGTTGTAATAAACACGTCACGAGTTGCGCGGATTCTGGGAGCAATGGCCGCCCAACGTCGATCTGTCGCCAAAGGACGAAAAACCAGATGCAGCTCTTAATAGACCAGTAGTCCAAAGATATTTCTCGCGCCGTCCCTGAGGACTAGAGTCCTCCGTTCCGAAATCATTGATACCTGGGAACCATGTCAATAGAAACGGCAGAATTTCAGCTCCGTTCTCGGTTGGTTCCTCAGTTACAGTAAGCCTAGCGTGAGAATGAACCTTGTCCACTACAGTTGTGAAGCAGCTTTTAGGAAAAGGAGGACAATGCAATTTCATATCTCAATACAGTGCAGCAGAACTGTACAAAAATTAAATTTTGATCGGAAGTATGTGAAGGATGCGCTCGGCACTTCTAATCGTAATGGGAACTGATACTTTGAGCTAAAACATGAGAAAGCTGTTAATTCTTGTGGGTGTAAAGCAAACTTTTTGATGAGACTACAACACATTCGCAACTGGAACAGGACAAGGCTGGAACACCTGTAGTACTCACAAGGGAACCTCCCCATCGCACCCCCCTCAAATTTAGTTATAAGTTGGCACAGTGGACAGGCCTTGAAAAACTGAACACAGATCAATCGAGAAAACAGGAAGAAGTTGTGTGGAACTATGAAAAAATACGCAAAATATACAAACTCAGTAGTCCATGCAAAAGATAGGCAACATAAAGGATAATGTGAGCTCGAGAGCGCCGTGGTCCCGTGGTTAGCATGAGGGGCTGCGGAACAAGAGGTCCTTGGTTCAAGTCTTCCACGGAGTGAAAAGTTTACTTTCTTTATTTTCGCAAAGTCATGATCTGTCCGTTCGTTCACTGACGTCTCTGTTCACTGTAATAAGTTTAGTGTCTGTGTTTTGAGACCGCACCGCAAAACCGTGCGATTAGAAGACGAGAGGACGTGCCTCTCCAATGGGAACCGAAAACATTTGATCGCAAGGTCATAGGTCAACCGATTCCTCCACAGGAAAACACGTCTGATATATTCTATACGACACTGGTGACGGCATGTGCGTCACATGACAGGAATATGTTGTCGACCCACCTAACTTACACACTTGGCGAATGGGTAAAAAGATTCTTCTACCTTGCCCGATTTAGGTTTTCTTGTGGATGTGATAATCACTCCCAAAAAAGTGATGAAAACATAAGAGTTTGTCACATAAACTGCAACAAATGAATGCATCAGTTTCACAGTCGCACAGTTTTCCTTGTGCTCTGTCAAAACATATGTTTTTTAACGTTTTCAAATTTTTCCGTGTGTAGACCGTCAAATCCTGCATATGTCCAAGCAAATCTGAATATGTCCTGGAATTTTGGAGAGCGAAGTTGATTGTGTGTGAGTGCCTGATCTTTGATAATTGACACAGGATCACGAAAACAATACTCCTCTGTGTACCAGTGCAGCTTCGCAAAATCATAGAATCTTTTCACGAAGTATTTCACTTGCCGAAAACCAAACACATCTAACGGTTGCACAAGAGGTGTACAACCTGGAGGAATGGTAATCACGTCTACTCCCACACTAAAATTGTACAATGCCTGATCCTTCTGTCCTGTATAGCTGTCAAGGAGCAAGGCAAAATCTTTGTCCGCGTAAGGAGCAATCACACGTTCATTAAAGTCTTTCACTAGTCTTTTCTCCATGTTTCCTGACGCTCTGCAATTCACAGTGACATTTGTTGTTTGCGCAAGAACCCTATTCACCTGTTGCTGAACTTGCGGTCCAAATACACCATTTCTTTCCTGCAAACGTAAATAAAATGTAGGTAAAAGAAATCCTGCTTTGTTCAGAGCATATTGTGTGGTATGACTATGCGAAGCGGCATGCAGCTGGTCTGCAGTACATTCCGTGTCGCCTTGTCCAACTAACAATAACGTGCGGGTCGGTTTCATTTCATAGATAAAACCGGACTGGTGTGTGTTGATAATATATGCGTCTTGGAATGTGACGTTAGTTTCTGTAACAAACGTCTTGGAACACTCTAAAAGTTCTTCCAGTTTATTCGCGTAGTTCTTGCTTACATATTTCGTAATCTTCCTGCTCATAATTTTGTATTTTCTTTTGAATGTGACAAGCCAATGAGATGAAGCCTTGAAGTCCAGGCCGATTTGTTTAGCGTAATGCAATCCCCAAATCTGTAGGTCCGTATCATGCACTGCACTTAATTCATTTCTGGCTTTAATAAATTGTCGGTATACATGGTTTTCTAGTTCACTGAACTTCTGTCTTCGGGAACCACCTCGTTCCACGACTTCTTTGCAATATTTAACTGTGCTTTTTTCCTCCATCCCTTTCAATTTCTTAAATTTATTTGTTACTTCACTCTATAATCTATATTTGCGTCTTTTAATTGGTTTGGACAGTAACCTGTATTGGAGCATTTCCATGTAACACAAAGAAATACGATCAGATTGAAGTCGCAGTATTTCCTCTTCGTGTCCTTCATACGGATCGTCAACAATCTCAATCATCAGGTACATACAGCCCCGCAGCAGTCAGTAAGCTATCGTCATCACAACACGTAGTGTTTATCAACAAATGTAGGAAATAATCATACAAATGTTCGACAATCGTTCGATCCATTAAGGAACTTTCCGATTCCTTACAGTTCGGAAAATATTCATTGACCTTGTTACTGAAGTCGCGAGCTATATTTGCTGGATTCATATTGCCCACGGAATACGTCTCACGTATTTAATGCACTCTCGTCCAAAGCAGCGAACAGTCAACTGTCAGCCCGGAGCCTCGTTAGCAGGAATACTCTCTCTTCCGTGCTCTGTAGTCGACTGACGTCGTGTGTTTCGATGTTTGTTTTGGTGTAGCGTCCCCATACTACGGCGCAGCTACCTCGCATCGGACGGACAGATAATAATTGTCTAAAAATAAAAAAAATTAAACTTTTCACTCGAGGGAAGACTTGTACCAAGGACCTCTCGTTTCACAGCTGTTCACACTAACCACGGGACCACAGCACTCCTGACCTCAGATTATCCTTGATGTTGCCTATTTTGCAAATTTTTTTCATAGTTCCACACAACTACTTCATGTTTTCTCGATTGATCTGTGTTCAGTTTTTCAAGACCTATCCACTGTACCAACTTCTAACTAAATCTGAGGGGGGTGCGATGGGGAGGTTCCCTTGTCAGAGTATCCTCCGTCACACACCAGAATGAATCTGTGAAGATATCATATCATTTCAGAAGTTTCAGATTGGTAAATTGTTCAGAAAGATGTTATCTTGTGAATTTTCAAACAGTTTTGACACAGACTCAGATGCGTTAAATTTTATGTTGATTTGCACTATAAATACAAAAGCAGTTCCGGTACAGTCATTGCTTGCAAGTGTTAAGATAGAGACTGACAGTATTCAGAGCCAACATTTTAATCTGAGTCATTTGTTTTGTAGACAAGTAGTGTATACAAATTATAGCCCGCATCTCGTGGTCGTGCGGTAGCGTTCTCGTTTCCCACGCCCGAGTTCCCGGGTTCGATTCCCGGCGGGGTCAGGGATTTTCTCTGCCTCGTGAAGGCTGGGTGTTGTGTGCTGTCCTTAGGTTAGTTAGGTTTAAGTAGTTCTAAGTTCAGGGGACTGATGACCATAGATGTTAAGTCCCATAGTGCTCCGAGCCATTTGAACCATTTTTGAACAAATTATATTGTAAAATAATTGCTTTCTCGCAGGCGAATTGTTTCACGTACTGGCTAGACAGGATTTCGCATCATGTAGCGTGTCCTTCACATACTTCGTTCAAAATATTATTTTTATACAGTTCTGCTGCACTGTATTGAGATTTACGTATTTCCATATCAAAACAAATTTCAACCATTTCTCAGGTACCAGCCATACACTTAAAACCAAGAGTTTAAATAAACACGGTTTCAAAAGATATGACGTTACTTTCGTCACCAGATGAATGCGGTGAATGCCGTTGTGTTTGGTGATTGGAAGAACGCAAGCCGGCAGCGGTGGCCGTGCGGTTCTGGGGCTGCACTCCGGAACCGCTGGACTGCTACGGTCGCAGGTTCGAATCCTGCCTCGGGCATGGGTGTGTGTGATGTCCTTAGGTTAGTTAGGATTAAGTAGTTCTAAGTTCTAGGGGACTTATGACCTAAGATGTTGAGTCCCATAGTGCTCAGAGCCATTTGAACCATTTTTTGGAAGAACGCAGATGGAGTTCTGGGCTGTTTTCCCTCTGCTGAAGCGTGCCGTACCGTTGCAGTGTGCCGGAATAGCAGAGAACAACAGACGAAGACTATTAAAGGAGCGTTCCGAATTTTCGGCAGGTCGCCGTTCTTCAGCGCTCTCTAGCGCCGTCACCGCTCGCTGTCAGAAAATCAGACCTGATTGGTGCGTTTTGTAGGAGAGTTTGGCTACTGTAATTTTGTGCTGGGTTTTCAACTCCGAGAAACGCATAGTCTTCGTGAAACGAACGAAAATCTGAGAAAAGGGTGAAAATTTGTGAAGCCGATCTCCTACAATGCACCAAACACGAAATTTGGATTTAGCATCACAAAACAATTATAGAATCGCTGAGAAATTGTGTTCCGCATTTTCGTTATGGGACAACCTCCAGTTGACTGGGCTACATTCAGCTGCAGAGGAGAAAACAGACATACACACAACGTTGTATTTTAAGAATCTGCCAAAGGAAAGAGGTCTAAAACTAAACTCTGGAACATTTGTAGTTATTTAGCTCCATTATTTTGTAGATTTTTCCATTTTCTTCGATGGCGGTGCGCTCAACACCGATTATGTTAATTATTTTTCCACTTCAGCTCTAAGACATTTTTTGCACAATTAGATATCCGTTGCGTCATTTGAATTACATTACAGTTACGAAATTACGGTTCAACCTTTCTTCACCTGATTGTTCTGTAGCCTCCTAGAGACTGTCGCAACCTGTAATAACTGTTCTATAACTGGCAATGGGAGAAAAACAGAATACTTTTCCGAATATCAGCCTTTACTGTGCAGCTGTCAGTAAACATATACAGGGCTGATAATATTTCGTAATTATTTTCTCATGTAGGGTGTGGGTCGTCCAGCACTGCATTCAGACTCAATTCTGGAGACATATTGTGCTGGAACAGCTGGAGTCTGTCAACCACAGACGTATCAGTAAAAACACCAAATGTAGAAATCACCCCGAAACTAATAACATACCACAAAATATTTCAAATATGAAACGATGTAACAATCATGGTGCCAAGGTGGACAATGTGTTTTGCATTATAGCACAGCACTGTAGCTACCAACGCAGCGCGCGAAATCACAATAAATTCTCCAGTTCCTGCATGGTGAGTCGTTTTAAGTATTTTACTTGTAGTATGTAAGCGCGTCGCACCAGGGAGTGTGCTGACATGTGTGGTTGTGAGTAATTCATGAAAGGGTGTATTGCTGCTGTGGCTTAGTGAAGCATAGTTATACTTGGAACCTTTTTCTCATTTGTCAGTCGTTAACTTCAGTTCCTCTTTTTTTGGTTTTTGACAGTTCTATCAATATGTTAATAATGAATAGGTTGCAGAACAAACGACCCTTCCGTTCGCAGAGGTAGGCCAACATATTTAATTACCATTGCCCATAGTCAGATAGTGTAATTGTCGGGATATATCTGTTAAAGTACATCATTTCAGAGGTTTCAAATCGGTAGATGATCTGAGACAGGTGTTACCTTGTGAAATTTGGAACAGTTTTAACACAAAGTTGGATGCGTAAAATTTTGTGTTCATTTGCTCTGTAATTACCGTAAAACTGCTGGTACAGTGATTCTTTGCGAGGTTGAAGATAAACATTAACAACATTCAGGGCCAACATTTTAACCTGAGTCATTTGTTTGCAATCAAATAGCACTTGTAAGTTTCACTGAAAACGCCATGCTCTCTCGCAGGCGAATTGTTTGACGTGGTGACTCGACTGGATTTCGCATCGTGTAGCGTGTGCTGCACATACTTCCGATCAAAATTTAATTTTAAAAGTTTTGCTGCCCTGCTCTGAGATTAACCTATTTACATATCAACATAAATTTTACCAGTTTCTCAGATACCAACCAGACATTTACATACACGAGTTTAAACAGGAACACGTTTCAGACTATTTGGCGTCCGGTTGTTGAGCGATATGAGCAGTGAATTGCGGCGTGTTTGACGATGCGAGGAAAGGGGATGGAGTTCTGGGCTGTTTCCCCTCTGCTGTAGCGTGCTGTGCCGTTCCAGTGAGCCGCAGTAGCAGGCAACACCAGGTGGAGGGCGTCAGGCGCGTCGCGAACTTTCGGCGAGATGCATAACATGGCTCTCTGTTACCTCCATAAAGAGCGTTTAATATCGCGGCGGAGGCGTGTAAGATTTTGTCTGATATGGAAGTTATAGTTGCACACAGAGCAACGAAACGTCAGTTTACATGTGCCACATGTGGGGAAGACGCGGCAAAAAGAAGCACTCGAGTTAACTGCGATACTTCCCCATGACATTTCTCCTCTGTCTCCAGTACAACTGCTGTTTCTAAGAAACTCATTTAAAATGAAAGTGGCAGCTACGGACAGTTTTAAAAGAACATATCGGCAACGAGAGGGTCTGTGTGGGTAGGTGCCATGCGTCCATTTGTCGAGAATTTGCCAGGATTACAATGGGCGGTTGAACTTGCTAATAACTTGGACTGCGGGAGCAACACATTGAACTAAGGAGCATTCAGAAGTATTTGAAATTATTGGCTGCAATAAACATACGTAAAGTTGTACTTCAAACCGGAGAAACATATGTTTGAAGTAGTATTAATAAGAGTCACGCTGAAGAATTAAATCAGCTGAGAAATGTTGGGATACTATTTACGCAGGAAGTTGCAAAGTAGCAGCAAATATTGGAATATCACATGAAGTGAATGTAATGATTGATGACGGAGAGAAACGGCAAGGCAGAAGGAAACGCTTTGTTGATGAAGCAGCAGGGGATGATTTAAACCATAGCTCGAGGAACAGTTTTCAGCTAAATGTTTGCCACGTTATTACACAGCTGTAGGGAACTTGACTGTACCGTGTGCAGCCACACGCAACACGGACACATTCCGTTTCCCGTGGAACTATGTAAGCGAACACGATTCTCCGGTCCAAGAGCTTGTGGGAAACGACGACTCTTGCTACAGTGTAGACGTTAATATCGAGGGTCTCGGAGGAGAAATTTTACTGTTGAAAAGATTCGTGAAGGCAATGTTGTGTCTGCGCCTTGTCAGTACTCTATGTGAGTGAAGTGTGAGTGACGGCCTCACGGACTGTTCTGCCGTTTTCCTGCTGGCGCCTCACAAGCAGAGAGGCCGCTGACAGTTGTGGCAGGAGCCACGGACTGGCAGGGAGCGGCGAGCTGCGTCAGCTGCGGCCGCAGGGAGTGAAGTGAGGTGACAGCAGCTGAGTTGACAGGCGTGCACTCTCCACTACACTTATTTACTCGATGTACGAGTCAAAGTAAGTGTAATTTTATTACCTGTAGCTCCACGACTTGCGTTACCGTCTCAGCTGTGCCGTTGTGACCGATGAGTGTGGAGACTCGTGTGCGTCGTTGCGAAATTGCTTTCGTCTTCTGAAACTCGGGCCTCGGTGTTCTGTCTCCAATACAACTAGAATTACTTTGCTTGTTGCAATCTTTTACGTCAAGTAGAGACAACAATACCAGATAGAGAGGATTTCCTTCACATTTTGTATGCGTGTGATGTTGTGGTCTGATTGTGTTTAGTTAAATGTAGACTGAAAGTATGGTTGCAGATGATGGTCGCATTATGTAGTGTGAATACTGCTACTAATATCTCATTGTTATTAAACACAACAGGTACGGTAGAGTAGAATGTTTGCTGAATATGGAGAAGTAAATTGAGTCTGATATCAGGAGCGAAAATTCTGGTGATAGAAGTGATATAGCGTTAATCTCGGTATGTTGCAAATTAGAATAGTCTGATGTAGCACCTTGCTGACTGCTGTGAAATACTTTTCAGCGATCCGATATTATAGAGCAGTTGTGTTTGTTCACAGTGAACTGTTGACTTTTGCCAAGTATAGTCTGGACGTATTACTCGAGACATTTTTCTTGAGAGAAGGATTGTCCATTGTTACCTGAATTATTTTGCTGTTATCTGGCGTTGTCTGGGTTTTGCTACAACGTTCCTTAGAGTATTTGTGTGCTGTATGTTACTTGAGGAGGCCTGCAATTAGTGAGTCACAATGGGATTGAGTTTTTTGGATCTTTATTAAAAAATTATGAATATTGCTCTCCTACAAATTCTTTCAGTTCCTGTTTTTTTGCACAGAGTTCGCTGGACTGTCTGCCTCATGACAGCATCTCCACCAGCCGCCTGTGGTTGCACCACCCGACGAAGTCCAGCGCTGTCCGCCCACCACGAGTTGTGGCCCCCCTGTCGGCCCCCGCGACGAGCAGCGCAGCCGCCACTTCTGCGTGGCCATGGGCTGCCGCGTGATGCAGCGGCGTCCACCCAAAGTCATCCCTGGCGTCCACCGCCGCCCCCGCCCCCACCAGCAGCCTCGCCGCCTCGACGTCTCCCCTGCTCGCTGCCCAGTGCAGGGCGGTCCACCCACCTTCGCCCCTCGCCCCCACGTCGGCCCCTGCGGCGATCAGCGCCCTCAGCTGCCCCACTGACCCCACCTCAGCCGCCTGGACCAGCCTCCTGCCCCTCTCCTTAGCAGAGAGGCTCCTGCACAAAACACACAAACTGCCACTCTCTGCTACAAACACACAACACACAGAATGGGGAAAACAGCCACACGAGGAAACAACTGTTGCGAATACAAATCTGTCCTGAAACAAACCTACCGTATTCCCCCTCCCACAGTACAAAACAGTGCGCAATTGTGTGGATGTATTAAATTGCAGTACATCTGTTCTACCCCCCTCATAAGAAAATCTTCATTCATCGTCCATTACAAATAGCATTATACAACCTCTGAAAGAATTTCATTACCACGTTTTGTCACACTCATTCCTGCAAGTCACTTCCTTCGCTCTCGGCACGCAACACCTAACCAGTCGCTCACCTCCACTACAGAACACGCTTCTTGCAGCTAATACTGGTCTCTGTCTGCAGCTTCACTGCCACATGTCACACACAAGAAGAATCCCATCTCCTGGTTTTCAAACAGACACTTTCCTGGAACGCAGGCAAAATAATTTCACTGCAGTTACCAGCAGTTTTCTTCATTCAGCCTTACCAAACACTGAAACTTTCTGACACACAGACAACAATTTATTCAAAACATGTGAGAGATAGCAAACACCAAATCGGCAACACCACCCCCATAAAAAAACTGTGTGTGTGTGTGTGTGTGTGTGTGTGTGTGTGTGTGTGTGTGTGTGTGTGACATTTTATGGCCTCATAGCATACGCACATGTATTTAACATGTGCTATCATGCTCAAAATCATCTGAACGATCTCAGTTGTCGTCCATCTTAATGTTCTTGCGGCGTAAGGACTGTTCCATAAAGTTTCTGCCGTGCAGCCGCATAAATTCAGTGGTTCGGTCCTCGGGTTTAAAAGGACGGACCAAGTGCGGCAGCGTCACTCACCTCGGCTCACTCTGGAGATGGCTGGACGGTGTTCGGCCGAAATATTAGGAGAAGAGGCTGAATTTATGCGGCTGCACGCCAGAAACTTTATGGAACGATTTGAATTGTGTTTCGCCTGATTTGTAATCAGTCCTCGTAACATTGTTCCTCTGCTCTGTTTTCGGTACAGTCTTTGCCTGTACAAAATGTTCACTGCAAGGGGGCACAAGAGAAAATTGCTCTGTGTGGTTATCGGTTTACATGCAAACTGACACTTTGGTAATGCAAATACCAGTAAAAGTGTTATTGGACATTACACCGCCATTATGCTTGCATATTCAAACTTATTGTAATAAATGAAACCTCAGAAAGCAGCATCCTCCTTTAAATGACACGACGAAAGTTTTCTTACTGCGCTACTATCCGGGAATGCAATCCAGCAAGTAAAGAAGAAATATCTCAAGTACGGTTACAGTCACAAGTAACAAAGAGTGTGCAACTTGAAACTCGAAATGATCTGCCATAAAGTTTTGTGTTTCGCGGAGATTCGAACGCAGCACTTAATCGGATGTTTAACTAAGCGCAATCAAACGTTAGAAACCGTCATTTTTAACAAGCAATGAGATGACAAACTGAAACCAGGAGACGAAGGTGTTTTGTGTAATGGGCATTCGAAACCAACACCTATCCACACTGACTTCTAGTCACGCGTAGACGTTGAGCAGCGAAATGTGGACATGTCATAATTTTAAATACATTGATGAAAATTTTCTGCCGACTAGGAATGGAACCCTAGACACATCCTTGTTGACTACATACAAAGATACGTTGACTGTACTATTCTGTTTCACCAGTAGCTAGGAGTGGCATGTTTGAAACTGACACGACAGTACGAAAAGCTGCCCGTCTGACTTGGGACTCGAAACCAGTACCACCATTATTGTTAACAAAGCCCAGAGAATCAGTAAAATCAGAATAATTTCTCACATATATTTTGCTGAGCTCATGCTGCAACTTAAAGTGACATGCCAGGATTCGAACCCAGGGATGTGTCTTTTGTGAACGTCTTTACGACTTTGCAGACAACCAGAGACAATGAAGCACTGGAAATGCATCATCTGAAAGTGATCAAACGTGGCGAAAAGGGAGATCTGAGTTCGAATTCCAGTCCATCGTCAATATTTTCCACGTCTCAGGCTCGAATACAGTAAGAGTCAAGTGCGCTGTGGCCTTGTACAGCAATTGGCTCAATGATTTAAAAAAATATCGCTTAAGAAAGGTGACTGGTGACAGAGCTTCGACCCGGCGTGACTTCCGCCTCTATCAGGACCCAACCTGTAGCGACTCTCCTCCAGGCTACCAGAGGTGAGAGAGATGCTGCTTATGCTTGTTAAAAATGATTGCCGGATGTGAGAAACGAACCCAGACCTTCAGCATTCGTATCAAGAATCATTTCAACTTTTTCTTAACTAGCAACTATTACCACGAATTAAAATTCATGCGAGTTGCGGTACTCGAATCGACTACATGCAGACCAGAAACTCCGCCCTTAACCCCTTTTCTTTCATTTAATTTTTTAACCATTCCGAGGTCTGGCCACGACGCCTCCCCCCATACCTGTCAGAGTCGCTGCGCTATTTTCGCGCATTATTTTTTTATTTTTTTTTATTTCTATTTTTTTTTTATTTTTAACACTTCATCTGAGAGACCATGTCTGCACACAAACTAACTCAGCTAAGAGCGACGCCTTCCAACTTCTGTGTTCACGATGGTTTGCTTTCCGATTTATTTCTCAACATCTTGTAACTCGGCCAATGCCTCGGTTCCCGAGGTTCGTTTGGCAAGTTGGTCTTGTGCCATCCCTGAGTACTGCACGCGCTGGAAGCTCCGTGCTGCGATTCCTGATACAGCGGGTGGCGATGAGTGTAACGCAGAACAGCAGAAATCAGTGCAGTCGCTTCTGGCTAAAAGGATTTTTGACATACGGAACGAAGTGAAATAAAGTGTACTAAAAAGTAGCATGTGTTCTGTCGTGAGGACCAGCTTTTCCTCCGAGATTCCTTTCACAAAATAGAGTGCTTCTGACCTATGTATTTCAAATTAGATTTCTGTTTCCTTAAAAATAAATAAGGCAGTAAGAAACACCGTTTAACACAAAAGAGCTTAAGGACGATACATTATGATGTTCTTGCGTTCACGCCTTCTTCTATTCACTTTGCACACTGCTCCACGTAACTGTATGCACTGAAACATGTTACGAGGTTCCTCTCGCAGTTTCCCGCCTGAGCGACGCACGCGCCGCCCCGTGGTCCGCTTGTGCCCGGCGTGCGTGCCGCGACCCACCCAGCGCCCGCCCGTCTCGCTTCCCTCTGCTGGCAGGTGGTGCGTTGTCTGTCCTCTTAGCCAGTTTACAGCATTCCTTTATTCACGCGGCACGTCGCTACGATTCAAAAAAATTGGAAGGCAAGGTATTGGGAGTAGAGTTCGTGTTATTGTGGCTAACAATTGTCTGATAACTCACCAGATGTCCTTCACTTGAGCGCGTACGAACCTCGCCCGCTATCAAGTGGTAATTCTCTCACGTGCTGCCGACCACCCAGGTGGACTGCCTCAAGTTTCGCTTTGGTTGCTACTTTCCTGTTTACTGCCCTCTACCGAGTAGTTTTCACACTCGTTGGTAGGTGAGGGGTGCCGACGTTTGTCCAGATGGCCCTCCAGCCGTAGTGCGGCTACTTTTGTACAGTCACATTTCCGCTTTTGCTTCTCATTAATTCCACGTACATGCTCTTGACTTTTACCATATTCGACGGTCAACTCTGGTTTGAGTATAACTGAGTTGGAATCAAAATTGTTCAAAATGATAAAAGCCATTGGCGACGTGCCGTACATCTGTGGGTAGATCCCAGACAGTGGGAGTAATTTCGTCTGGTAAGTGCGCCGTGAGGATCGTCTGTGTCTTCTTCCGCATGTCGTGTGTGGAACACACGAATATAGTTTCTCACTTTCTCCCAAAGTCGGTGAGATTTAATCCCCCCCCCCGTTTCCGCCTGAGATGGTCAACGTATCAAACTTTATCTTAAAAATATTACCACGAGTTAGAAAATCACTCAAAGGTGACAGAAATCTTGCTGCTGTTTCACGTGGTATGGGTTAAAATTGTGCTACGCAGTTCACTTTACAGATCATGTACATATCTGCAAAGTGTGGCCTTTGGGTGTCGTCAAGTCTTCTCCCGCTATGTTCTTTGACTCCAGCTGGCTCGCTGGCAAGCACTTTCTTAGAGTTTGCAGCTGCAGTACGATTTACGTTAGACCTGTAGTCCAGAGCCAGAACTTGGACTGAGGTCTCGCGTGTTTCGCATATCGACACCCTGCATTGAGGCAGGACGAAAAGCAACATAAGATCACGCATCTTATGTTGCTCGGCTTCGCAGCTGATGCAAGTTCGTATTTGCTGGTGACCTGAAATGCCTTCTGCGACTCGCTCTCGCCGCTGATCACGAGACCCAGATCACCTGTGTATGCCCTACACACGATATTCTGTCGATATGTGTGTGTCTGCATGTGTGCAGCCCTCGTAGCTGTTTCTGCAGAGTGTCTATAGTTCAAGTCTTGGCGGTTCGCGCATGCCCGCCCAGTATAGTATAGTTTACAAACTTACGTTTAGGGGGGAGCGCGAACTTCATGAAGTAAAGCCACCACGGTTGCATTAAGCCTTTCGCTGCTACAGAGACGTACTCCCCGCATTCCGCGCTGTGCGCCATTTTGTCATCACAGCATTGCCCGCCTGTGCTGACACATGGTGTTCCCACTGCTTTGACACACTTATCATTAGATTTCACAAAAACTATTGGGCCCAAAAATCTGATTTTTACACATCTTCTTGACTGATACCTTCCCCCCATAAATGACTTAATTTTGTTTCGAAGTTCAACGCAGTTATTGTGCAGCGTTAAATGGAGTAAACCATTGCACGAAATTTTGAAGAGTTTGCAGAGGTAAAAGTCCATAGCGTATACTTTCCGTATGGTCGATTTTAGTTGCCACAATGTTGAGAATGAAATGTGGACAATATACATAAATTTCATATAAAATTTACTGTATAACAATATCTCATTTAATTTAAGCACCAGATAGGTGCCGTATGTAATATTGAGAAATATTCCGTCTTTTGCGACTGTAATAAAAGTTTTATTTATACCAGACTCATTTCGCTTTTTTCTAAAAAGTTCTGATTAAAACAAAATTGGCGAAGTACACAAAACTGAATTGTGGGCGTAATGAAACATAGAAACTAAAATATTGTGAGGCGCAATGTGCAAACAATTTGTTATTGTCACAAGGGACAGCAAATACTTGCCAAAACATAGATCAGTCGATGAAAACATTGTATATGATGATGTTGCCAAAGCAGCGAAGCAAAGAATTGCGTCAGACAATCAAGTAGCTCGGGAACGTACGAGCCGAAATTCTGCTCTAAATAATACTTTTTATACTCTCGCAAAAGAATATATCTCAATATGAATAGTAAAAAAGTGACTGTGGAAGAGAAGGTATACAAACAAAACAGATAACATGAATGCTGTATGTGTGCCTTTTCATTGTTTTTAATTGCTGTGAAAAGAAATATTGGAGACAGAATTAGAATACCCGAAAACTTATTATGATTATAATGAAGAGACAAAGCACTAGAAATTTCAAAAAATTACATTCAAACGAATAAAATTCATGAAGTAACACACTTAGATATTGTTTTTAAATAAAGAAAATATAAGCATCGAAGAAGGTTTTAACTCAGAACCTTTTGCTTAGCAGCTAAACATCTTAACCATTATGCTAACACAGCCTATCTTTGAACAGAACTACTGGAGGACTCTATAATAACATGCAAAATATCGCCACACACTGTTGGTATGACTATGAATTACGTTTTGTCGAAGTACAATAGGAAATAAACAATTACCGCTGTTCTTTATTGCGAAAAAGCGGTTCGTGAGAATGATACAAACACCTTTCCTTGCTATCGCCTGAATTAGGAGGCTTACTGCTTGTTTGGTTTAATTAATTAATAGAGTATAAAGCAATTGGTAGAAAGAATGCTTTTTCCAAACTTGCTATGAAATAAAGTCTTCTATCAAGGCATTGCTTCTGTTCAATTACTTTATTAATGACTGAACGTTTCTAAAACTGAAGACACTCGTCCGTGCTCTGCACTGCAGTCGAGCTCTGGGAACGTCGTTCTCTGTTCATTGGCTGACTGTGTTTTGTGACGTCAGATGTGAAGAACGAACCTAAACTCGGCCGCCGTCGTAAATGACACGCACTGTAGTAGTTGTTTACTTTGTTTTGTACCTGCAATGTCTTCTCATAGTCGCTTTCGTCGGTGACCACGAGACCCATGTCACCTGCGTGTCCCCTACACACGATGTTCTGGCCGTGTGTGTGTGTGTGTGTGTGTGTGTGTGTGTGTGTGTGTGCGCGGCCCTCGTAGCTGTTTCTGCAGAGCGGCTAGCAGGGGCTCAGTGGCAGTGGCGAATGAGGCCGTCCACACAGGACCATGTTGTCACACCGAACCCGTGAACGCAAGTTGCCTGGTTAGCTGACCATTGATCATGATTTTCGAAGGGCAGTTCTTCGAAATTTTACCTGTGATGTCAGCAAAACACTGGGGAAAATCCATTGTTTTCAGAAGGCACTGGTGGCTCACTCTGTAGAAAGTCTTCTCGAAATCGAGCTGCATTACAGCCAGCTGAAGCCTGGGAACACGTGCCATGCATATTCACAGACAGTTTGGATCATTGATGTCTCTTTACACACACTAGTTTGATATGAGCCAGTTACTTCATGCCTTACCATTTTTACTCTGTGGGCAAGAACAAGCGCCATAAATGGAGAAAGAAATACAGCTAAGGAATTACTCACTGCCACACGTAATCAATGGAACTGTGTATTCAAAAAAATTGAGATGTGTGTGGTATAAGGAGGAAAACATAATTTCTAAAAGGGTACACATTCACAATTTCTTGAATTATTGACCTTTGGATCAACTGGGTAGTAAACTGAAATTGTGATGAGGCTTAAGGTGGTGGCGGTACGACGTGCTCGATGGTTTTCGATCTGGAAGCCTGTAACCCTGTAAGAAAAGGTGTAGGAAGGAGACAGAATGGCTACTTGGCTCCTAGCGTGACTAGAACCTACGGCTAATCCAGTACTGGGCTCCTAGCGCAACTAGAACCTATGGCTAATGCAGTACTGGGCTGACAGCGCGACTAGAACCTACGGCTAAGACAGTGCTGGGCTCCTAGCGTGATTAGAACCTACGGCTAGTGCAGTACTGGGGTGTTAGCGCGACTGGAACCTATGGCTAATGCAGCGCTCCCCGCACAGGGCAACCGAGCACCATTTTGCTGGCGAGTCGCAGCCACTACTAGTGCGTTCCCACTGCGGTATATTTTGTCAATAGAGAGGCTCAGTATCGTTAAAATATGAGATTAGTTACATGTTCTGTGTGGAAAGGTCTTTCTGGAATCAAGGAACCAATTTGACACCTCTATGTTCAACCTGAAGTGAGAATCAGTCATGTTATTTATCGGAAGTGACAACAAAATATCAACTGAATTGACCAAATCTCAACCACACCAAGAAGTAAATCAATGATCACGTGGTTGCCAAATGAATGCTGTGACGTTGCCAATTCTGGGTTAGATTAGCGAGACGGAGAATACGTTGGCTCAGCTGATGCTATGATCACTGGTGATTTTGCCTCGTGAAGACGCGAAGACACTGTCTGCTGCAGTACTGACCAGGGGCCGCAATGCATTAAGTTTTGCCAGAGTTTCATTTGCATTTCTCTAACATATTTTGATCCAAAGCACTGTTACGAATAATATCCAGACTCACCGACTGCAAATCTAACGTCTTAAATAGAGAGCAGAGGTAATTATTCAGATAGTTGTACTCTTCAGTAGCTATTGTATCTATTTCTTATTGTATCTATGTCTTACATGTGCTGTAGAGAAGAAGCTCATCCACGAGTAGTGATTCGCTTTTTTAGCACCACCTGACACTATTTACATTATGACTCAATAACTTTATTTTTAATATTATTCGCTTAAAGCGCTTTTCCTTACAGATACGTTCATTGGCATCACCAAAAGACAGCGTAACACCGATTAGAAAAGATGAACACCCACAAAGATTTTTCATAAGTCGCGAATAACACACTGCTTCCAACCAGAAAAGCAAACAGTACAAGAAAATCTTATCAACGACCAAAGAAAACGCATTCAAAAAGGTGTTAAGAAAATGAAATAATCGAATCAATACTATGCAAGTTCGAAAGCGTTAGATAATATGGGAGACTACATATCGAATGATATTCCTTACGTTTAGCTGTCGTGTTCAATCAACCAACAACAAAAAAAAAAAAAAAAAAAAAAAAAAACAATGACGCATACGCCGTACTAACACAAATGAATTGCAGCTTACCATGTTAACCTTACAAGAAAAACATTCTACAATAAAACAAAGTTTCCATAACACAAACGCCCATAAATCATCATGAGTTGGCGAGATATTGTGCCCTTCCTGCGTAAAAACAGGCTGTGATTAAGTGCAGCCCGCAGTCATAATGAAGATGCGTTGGAGAACTACCACGAAAGTATGTATGGAAAACTAGCAGTGTGTGCAGATACATAACGAAATCAAGTTAACAAGTTATTCAGTGCCCCAACTAAATCTCTACACTTTTTTCTGCATAAAAGAATAAAAATTATCTCTGTACAAGACGAAACAGCAGCAACTACGTTTTCAAATCCTTAAGTTTTTCACTTTTAGACCTACAGTGCACTGAATCAAGACAGGAAAAAAGCTTACGCGGGAGAAGTTTTCTAAGGACTTTTTAACTGCTTGTGGATCTACCTGAGGGTAACTCTGCCACAGAAGAAATAAAAAAATCTTTCCAGCGAGACTTCAGCCTACATCTACCACAGTCATACCTTTGGTGGGTTAACGCTTCACCCCCGAGCTATCAGACAACCGCTCTCATATAGCTCTCTCCTTGACCCTGTCATGGCCAAGTTGGATAATTTGCGATGTAATAAGTTAAAGTGGTTGTAGTTTAAGCTTGAACGAGCTTTCTGGACTCGTAAACATAAATCTTCTAATCTATACTATCCCTTATTTAACAACTATTCAGAATGTTTGATGAAAATGATAGGAAAATATGAAGTGGATCTGTCAGGACGAGTCCCTGGCACTCCAGGAACCAAGTCAGAGTTCACAGTGGTGAAATGAAATCAGTCGGAAATTTGAGGGATGTAGAAGTATGATGACTGCAGGAAGAACTAGAACAAATCGAAAAGGAAAGGATCATAGGAGGGATGCATTCAGCACGTAGATAAGTGGCAACAATCTAAAGTGAAATTAAATGCAAGTATGACTACACAAAGAGTTCGAAACGAATCCTTGTGTTAAACACGCAGGAGAGGGCAGACATAAGAACACAGTACGTTAAAGACCTCTATGTCTGGGAAGGACTATCAGATGACGTGGCAGGAGAAGAGATGGAAGCAGAATTGGGGAACGTGGGGACTGGCAATTAAACTCATAATTTCACAAAGCTCTGAAAAACTTGCATACAAAGAAGGTGGAATGGTTAGTTAACATTCCTTCAGAACTTACATGATTGTTAGGGAAGTTGAAATTCAAATGGCTCAAATGGTTCAAATGGCTCTGAGAACTATGCGACTTAATTTCTGAGGTCATCAGTCGCCTAGAACTTGGAACTAATTAAACCTAACTAACTTAAGGACGTCACACACATCCATCCCCGAGGCAGGACTCGAACCGGCGACCGTAGCGGTCACTAGGTTCCAGACTGTAGCGCCTAGAACCGCATGGCCACTCCGGCTGGCTTATTCAAATGACAATTCAAATCTGTCTGTAGAATCCATGAAACAGGAGTCATAACAACACACTGCGAGAAACACACCACCCAGACACTACAGAGGCGAGCAAGGGTCGATATTGCGACAGCTTTCTCACAGAGAGCTAAACAGGTCATGAGTACAAATTACTAACAAGAATAATTATAACATGCAGAAGAATGGAAGACAACTGAGGATATGTTCGAGGACGCTAAATTTGGAGTAAAGGATCCACAGAGACCGATCAGACCTTCGATCTGATAGTGGAAGGAATGTATAAGAAAAATCGAGATCTTTATTGGATTTGTATATCTCTAAATGATGTTTGACAACGTGTAACAGTGGAAATGAGCGAAACTTTAAAAAAATAGGTATAAGACACAGGGAACAGCAGATAAAACATAATACATACAGTAATCAGGAAGGATTGGTGCTCTCATTAAAGATGGTAAAAGACAGGGATGCAAGTAGTCTCCACAAATTTTCAGACTGCACACGAAGGAATCGCTGGTGGTACTGAAGAAACGTCTAGGATTTTATTAAAACTAAGGGTAAAAAGCATTTCATTGATAAGTTTTCCTGGCGATATTTCTGTGTTCACTGAAAGTGAGAAAGAATCACTGGAGTTGGTGAACGTAATAAACAGTCGAATGAGCACTGAAATAGGATTAATGAACAGAAGAAAGAGGAAAGTATTGGGAAGTGGCAGAAACAACATTGATGGCAGAGTTTACATCAGAATTAAGGACCACGAAGTAAACGAATTGCAGGGATTCTGCTACCTGCGAAGCCAATTTACACTGAGGGACAAAACGAGCTTATAAAAAGTTATCTAGCACACGAAAACAGGACATTCCTCACAAAACAAGGCTACCGGTACAAAAGATAGGCCTTAATTGGGGAAGAAACACCTGAATGCACGTTTGTAACTCAGTACTGTATGAAAATGAATGGTGGATTACGGGAAAAAAAAGAAGGAACAACCTAAATGCGGAGCTATAGGAGGATGTCGAAATTAGGTGAACTCATAACAGAGGAACCCTGAAACGTCCCTCCAGAATAGCTGAGGATAGCGATATGTGGAAAACCGTGACATGTACAAGGGTCAGCGTAACAGGTTGCATGTGAAGTCATCAGAGGTCAACTGCAATGGTACTAGAGGTAGCTGTAGAGGGTAAAAACTTTAGCGCAAGACAGAGATAGGAATGCATGACACAAGTGATTGTGGATTCTGGGCGGTCACAGCACTCTAAACTCTTTGGTCAGACAGACAGAAACATCGTCAACCGCAGGCAGAGTGTCTGCTTTGCATATATGCTGTTTCTGGGACTGGCTGTTGCACCATACTGCGGTGGGGCGACCAAAGAGGTCCACACCGTGAGAAGCTGAAGCTCTGCCGACATTTGCTTCTCTTCGGTGCTTGACGAGCATATTTGTTGTTATTAGCGGAAATTTTATGGCAAATTATTGGGTTTTTAGTCCTCTCTCATTCCTGCCAACCGCCCCAGATGGTCTCACAAACATGTCTTTATCTGACCGCTGCTAGACCATTCCAATATGCCAAGAGTACTGGACGTTTATCTCTTTTGACATAGAGAGATACACATTCAGTGCAGTCACAGTCGCTCCCTGCCACTAGATTTTCTGTGTGTGACGTTGGCGTATGTTCCTGAATTATCGCTGACATTCGTTGCATGAGAATAAATCACTGAACTGTTGACAATAACTCACTATTTTCCCTACCAACCTATTCTTAATTAACCTCTCTCTCATGATACAACCTCCTAAACCTGTGGATACATCCCCGTTATTCATCTGACTGTATTGTTCTGATTTCATTCCCAGTTCACTTTGCTGAGCCTCATTAAATCCATACTGAGCATTTACATTTCGCGTTTTGGTATTTATATCTTACCTACAATATAATAGTCATGTGTGTGTGTGTGTGTGTGTGTATATGTGTGTGTGTGAATGTGTGTGTGTGTGTTGAGGGAACTCACCGCAAGTGAGAGACAGTGGCGTGATCAGGCGCAGGAGTCGTGGGCGGTGCAGCAGCAGCAGTAGGAGTCTGGCGGGTTGTGCCGGCAGTGGTGGTGGTGGCAGCTGTGGCGGTGTTGGTGTTGGTGGTGGTGGAGGTGGTGGCGGCAGTGGCGACGGCGGTGGTGGTGGTGGTGGTGGGCCTCAGCCGTGTAGCGGCTGGTGGGCTGCACATACAGAGAGAGAGGCACAGTGTGAGCAGGCATGTCCTCGTGGTGTCCTGGGGACGGCTCACTGCAGCGTACACACACACTCAACACACACGCGGAACACACACCGACAACAGGAGTAGTGGTCCAGTAAATACAAATGAATTACCAGTGTGGTAATCACGTTCATTTGCACCACCTGAGTTCCCCACAGCACTTGCTCACCATACCACACAACAGATGGCTCAAAATCAAGCATGAAGAAAATGTACATACAGTGCCTGACACTTACACGAAACTTAATTACAGAGCCACTGTACAGGCCAGCTCTGGTACTATCGTTCTCAAAAGTACCCGAATGATCTGAACTGGATTGTGCCTCTTTGTACATGACCCAAATAACTTAACTGCCTCGCATTTCATGTGCACCCTTTTAGATATTGTCGTTTTACTATACATAATAAACGTCCTAGGACTGGTTGGGTACCAATCCATGATGTGTGGCATCTGAGATCAGTACAGACCAAAGTATGTGCTTCAGGTAGAGGCATTTGTACGTCTGTCTGTCTTTATAGCTGTTATATTGGTAACAGACAGTCAAATGTTAAGGACAAGTGGCCCTTCCAAACTTTGACAAATATCATGATTAACACTTTGAGCTACTTCTAAATTTCCTTATTTAACAACCACTTTTGAAATATGTATGACCTGTAGGACAGCAGCTCCAGAAAAAATTTCAAGACATTTGGCTTACCATGTGCAGTCATTACTGAACAGTCCTCTGTGGGACTTGCTCATCAGTTTGCAGCTGGTTCTGTCCACACTGCTCCCTGTGTGAGAGACCCCCTGCTCTGTGTGGCGGGATTACTGCAAGTCTACACTCTCTGTTCTGTGATTTTTGTATGATTGCTTCAGCGCCTCAGCGTCTCTGGCTATCAAGAAGGTTAAGGAGGAAGGTGGTGGTGTACACTTGGTGTATAAGACAGACCTGGAAGTATTGGAAGGTTCCAGATGTATTATATCATTACCAGACAGAAAATCCGATGAATTGTAAGATGTACCCAGGAGCAGACGTAGGGTCAGTTAGTTATGGTGGTGAACAGACTGAAACCTAAAAGAACTGTTAGGAGCAATCAATGTGTAGATAAATGGGATACTAAAGAGCTGGCGAATGGAATGGGTTTTTCAACTTCTGTGAGACTGTAGATAACACGATAATGAATGTCTCAGCTGGAATTTCAGGTGAACAGCAGCTGATGTGTCTGACAACGCGAAACACGAAAATTGAACAGACAAATGTTGGAGCAAGGAAGGCAACTCTGAAGAAATCTTAGCAAATGGAAAAAATACATAAAATGATTGATGAAAGGAAGAAGTACTACAATAGTCAGTGAAAGCCAGGAATAAAGTATTACAGGCCGCTAAGAAATGTAACTCTAATTTCGAGGGACGATGAAGTAGAATCACAGCAGTAAGTTTCAGGATAAATAAATAAAAATTGATCGTAGGATGCACACATTCAGCACATAGAAAAGCCTAAAGATCCTTCAGTGTAATTAAATGCAGGGATGACAACACTAACACCCACCCTTCCAGATGTCAGACTCTCAGATCGGTGCCAAAAGCTGTTATTTCGATGGAGTATGAACGAAAACAGGACGTGTAAAGGGTAGTTAAAAGTATCACGCGAGCTGCTGAGCACGGGAAGAGCGTATCAGTGAGTAATGCATCCTACATCTCGCGTGGATGAGAAGGTATAACGTTCAAATACCACTAGTGACAACTGTGTTGGCATGAAGCTGTTACATGGGACAACGTTTTCCTGACATGTACAAAGACTTTTTGGAATTTGTAGCAATGTTCTTTTGACAGTCTGCTTCTTTTGCTTCATTAGTTGAACATCGTGTACTTATCATTGATCTTGTTATGTTGTGTATTATTGATTATTGTTATTGTTGTTATTTCCACATGTGCGATGCAATTGTTTCTTTATTTTTCTGTTCTGGTTGTATATTCTGTGAAACTACTAAAGCACTCTACAGCTTTACTGCTTTCAGTGAAACGAACCGAAAGCGGACAACTCCAAACTGCCATTTTACATGTCATGAGCACGTCCAGTATTAGAATCAGAATATAAGAGAGCTTTGGAAGGCTTAAGATCTAATAAGGTAGAACATATAGATAAAATTCCATCATAACTTCTAAAATCATTGGGAGAAATGGCAACAAAACGACTATTCACGTCGGTGTGTAGAATGTATGTGTCTTAGGACTTCGGAAAAATACCATCAACCCAATACAAAGACTGTTAGAGCTGACAAGTGCGAGAATTACCGCAGAATCAGCTCAGCCGCTCATGCATCCAAGTTACTGACAAGAATAATATACAGAAGAATGGAAATAAAATTGAGGATGTGCTAGATGACAATTAGTTTGGCTTTAGAAAAGGTAGAGGCACTAGAGAGGCAATTTTGACATTGTGGTTGATAATGGAATAAAGACTAAAGAAAAATCAAGACACGTTCATAGGATTTGATTACCTGGACAAAGTGTTCGACAATGTAAAGTGGTGCAAGGTGTTCGAAATTCTGAGAAAAATAGGGCTAAGCTATAGTTAGAGATGTGTGGTATACAATATGTACAAGAGCCAAGAAGGAATAATAACAGTGAACGACCAAGAACGAAGTGCTTGGATTAAAAAGAGTGTAAGGTGGGGATGTAGTCTTCCACCCTACTGTTCAATCTGTACAAAGAAGAAGCAATGAAATAAAGGAAAGGATCAGGAGTGGAATTAAAATTCAAGATCAAAGGATATCAAGGATATGATATGCTGCTGACATTCCTATCCTGAGTGAAACTGAATTAGCATCAGGATTGATGGTCATGAAGTAGATGAAGTTAAAGAATTCTGCTACCTGGGCAGCAAAATACCCAAAGACGGATGGACGGAGGAGGACATCAAAAGCAGACTAGCTCTGACCAAGAGAATTCTACTGATATAAAACATAGGCCGTAATTAGCGAAAGAAATTTCTAAGAATATACATATGGAGTACAGGACTGTATGGTAGTGACACATGGACTGTGGGAAAACTGGAATAGAGAATCTAAGCATTTGAGCTGTGGTGCTACTGGCGAATGTTGAAAATTATGTGGACTGACGAGGTAAGGAATGAAGTCATTCTGTGTAGAATCGGAGAGGAAAGGAATATATGGAAAACACTGACAACGTGAAGGGGCAGAATGATAGCACATCTGCTAAGGAATCGGCGAATGACTTCCATGATAGCAGAGGGAATTACAGAGGCCAACGACTGCAAATAAAGACAGAGATTGGGATACATACAACGAATAATTGAGGACATAGGTTGCAAGTGCTACTCTGCCATGAAGAGGTTGTTGGCACAAGAGAGGAATTAGTGATGGATCGCATCAAACCAGTTAGAAGACTGATGACCCAAAAACAAAGCACGTCGTCCCATATAGCACTTTCGCACATAATACGGTAAAAAAATTAGGGTCGTTGGGTTGTGAATCCATGATCTTGGATACAGGAATCTTAGGCTCTATCAACTTCCACATGAAAGCAACATACGTTACCTACTCACAGTTACACTTGTGAAGTGCTCTGTAGTCCTGGTGTTACTTTTAATTAACGTTTATGTACTCTCTGCTGGCAAACAGCAGACAGCACGAACTAAATCGCAGTTTTTGTTGATAAGCTATCGACCTGCAACTTTTGGTACTGATCTGAGTGTCTGACATCTGCAGGTTTGGGTGTACGAGGTTAGAAAAGAATTCCGCTGCAAGGTGCAGGGGGGGAGGGGGGTTGAGAAAGAGATGGCTGACAAAAATACAGTGAGCACCTCCATGAGGGGAGGGACTATTGAATGACATGATGGAAGGAAAACTGAAAGTCGAGCTGGAAAACATAGCGGATTGGTCGTTAGACACAGAGTTTAACAAAGCTCTGGATGACTTGTGCAAAAACAAAGCGAATGGTTACATCACATTCCCTTGCAGTTTATATGATGCTTGCAGAAGGCTGCAATGAAACAACTATTCAACTTCATCTGTAGAATCTATGGGACTATAGACATAGCAACAAATTTCCAGAAAAATATCATCTACACAATCCACATGCGAGTAAGGGCCACCAAATACGAACGATTTCGCACAATGAGCCAAATAGCTTATGAATCCTAATTGCCGACAAGATTAATATGTACAAGAAAGTGAGTTTGGATTTAACAAAGGTAAAAGCTCCAGAGAGGCAGATCTAATCTTACACTTCAAAAGGGAAGCAAAGTTTAAAGAAAATCACGTAGCCTTCATTGCATTAGGCCACCTTTAAAAAGATTGACAATGTAAAGTAGTGCGACACGTGTGAAATCTCAAAAAATACGAGTGAGATGTACAATACAGGCAGATTATATAAAGTACTGTATGTACAATAATCAACATGGAACAGCAAAAACTGAAGCAAGAAATACTGTCATTAAAAAGGTGCAAAACAGGGACCGAGTTAGTATCGCCAATGGTTCAGTTTAACATTAAGGAATCGTTCGCAGAATTGAATAAACTTCCAGGAATTTAATTAAAATTGAGGGTGAAGGTACTTAATTGATAAAATTCACTGGTGTTATTACCATGTTCACTGAAAGTGAGAAAGAAGTACCCGAGTGGTTGAATGCAATAAACAGTTGGATGAGCACAGAATTATGATTTAAACTAAAGAAAGACGGAAGTATTGGGGAGTAACAGAAATGAGATCAGTGTCAAACATAGTGTAAACATTAGGGACTACAAAGTAAATGAATTTAAGTGATTCTGCTACCTGGGAAGCCAATTTACACTGAGGGGCAGAGCCAGATTGTTATATGAAGTAATGTAACAGAGGAAAACAGATCATTCCAGGCAAAACAAGGCTACTGCTGCCAAAGATAGGCCTCAATTTTGTGATGGAATTTCTGAAAATGTACATTTGGAGCACAGTATTGTATGAAAATGAATAATGGATTATGGGAGATACAGGAAGAGAAGTGACTTGGAGCATTCAAATTGGGATGCAATAAAAAGATGCTGAGAATCAGGTGAATTGATAAGAAAGGAACTGTGCAAAGTGGGGTACATCTGAAGACATCAGGGAATAACTGCCATGGTACTGGTGGAAGGAGCAGAGTAAAAACTGTAGACAAAGACAAAGATTGTACTACATCCAACAAATAACTGAAGACTTTGAATACTAATGCTGCTCTGTGGTGAAGAGGCCGACCCTGCACCCCCCTCTTCTCAGAAATAAATGATGGGATCTCAGCCCTCTAAGTGTGTTGACAGACAGAAATATGTTCTACAGTTGGCAGAGTTTCTGCTTTGCATGTCTGTTGTTACTTTGGCTACCTGTTATAGCAAAATAAAGTGGTACAATCATGTTGGTCCAAACCCTGAGGAGCTTAGGCTTAAGAGACCACCTCTGCCAACTACTGCTTTTGTTTTGACTCTTGAACAGAGTAATTCTTGTTACTTGCACAAGTTTAATCCAGCGGTCTAGGATCCTTTCTCCTCTTTTGTTTGTACCAACGACCCTAAATTGTCTCATAAATAAATCTGTCTTTACTCGTCCCCTGCTACAGCATTCCAATACACCATGTTTTTTAGATCTTTATGTCTCTTTAAATACAGTGTTACGCATCAAGTGCTCTCATAATCCCTCTCTGTGACTGGATTTTCCGTGTGTGACGTCGCCTTACATGCCAGAGTTATTGTTGGATTGGTTTACTGGTTCTGATGGGAATGTATCACTGAAATCTTCACAACAGATCACTGCTTTCCCTACCAAACCATTTTTAATTGACCTTTCTCTCATAATACATCTTCCTCATTCTGTGGATACTGCCCCATTATTCATCTGACCATATGTTATGATTTTCTTTTCATTTCATTTTGCTGACCCTCACTGTATGTAGACTGATCCTTTACATTTCCTTTCTCAGTTTTTCTACCTTCTGTACAATGTAGTGCTAATAAGTGCGTGCATGTGTGTGTATAGTGAGGGAACTCACCGCATGCGAGAGACAGTGGCTTCTCCAGGTGGAGGAGATGTGGGAAGTGCAGCTGCAGCAGGTGTCTGGCGGGGTGCGTTGGCAGTGGTGGTGGTGGCGGTGGTGGTGGTGGCGTCAGTGGTGGTGGTGGCAGTGGCAGTAGTGGCGGTGACGGCTGGTGTGCTGCACATACAGAGAGAGCAGAGTGTGAGCTGGCTGGCGTATCCATGTGAGGATGTGGGGGTGGCTCACTACAGCCAGCCCTGCTGAGGGGCCGTGCACACACTGACAACTGGCAGACGACAGGTGCCGAATGCTGCAATAGCGGTCCAGTTAATACAAATTAATTGCTGTTGAGTTAATGACATTCAGATGCACGCCTGGGCTCCCTACACCAGTTGATGACAACACCATACAACAGGTAGTTCAAAATCAAGTGCAGGATTAAGATACATACAGAATTACTGGACAGGTCAGCTCAGGTACTATCACCCTCCAAATTATCCAAACGGCCTGAATTCCACTCCACCAGACTTGTATTCACCCACTTAGTGTTACTGTCTTGCCGTCCCTCTGCTCTCTTTTCTGGTATGGGCGTTTCACTGTTCAAAATTGTTACTGCAAGAGACCACTTGAGAAAACTGATCTGTAAGGCTGTCAGTCCACAATCAGACTAATATCTCAATAATGTCAATACCAGAAAAAGTGTTATTATTAGATGACAGTCTTTAGCACCTGTAAACTCAAGTTTACTGCAGTAAATGACATTTTAGAAACTAACTTTCACCTTGAAATTACGTGACGAAAACGTTTGTTCACACTGACATCCAGGACTCAAATCGAACAACCGTTGTCTCTGTTAACTAAATACCAAAGGTCTTAGATATCGTTTCAGTCACAGGTAAGCTAGCGTTCACGTATCTAAACGCTGAAATCTTGAAGTTTCACTAAGTTTTGGGTTGGATGTCAATTTGAACCCAGCACTTAATACGATTGTTAACTAGGCACAATAACACGTTATATATCCAAATTTTTCGTTGTTAGCGAGATGAAAACCTGAAACGGTGAAGCAAATAATTTTGTTCCTTTACTGGGATTTGAATCAAGTACGTATCATTTTTTTCTAGCCACAAACACACGTTAAACATCTGCTCAGTTGACCTGTAGCGACATGTGCACATCTCTGAACTGGAAATAACGCGACGAAAAGTTCCGTGAGGGGCGGGAATGTAAGCCTGCTCGCAGCATCGTTGCTTACTGCAAACAAGGAGACGTTGGTTGTCGAATTCTGTTTCGACAGTTGCTAGGAGTGACATGTTTTAACCTGAAATGATGCCTTGAAAACTTTCGTATGTGGTCAAGTCGAAACCAACACCAACCATCTTTGATGACAAGATATACGCAGAGGATAAAATCACAATTACTTTTCTCTTTTGGTTTGATGTGCACGTACTAGCAGTTGAAATGACTCGATGAAAATCTTTGCAGCCAGCCACGATTACGAAAGATGCTAATTACTATGGGCATACTGCTTGGAAGGATTTCTTACTACAGAACACTTTCGTCACACCAGATGCGTGATGTTACATTCCGAGGACACACATTAACCTTTGATCGTACATTTTTTCTCAGGGCCACAAAATTTCCTTTTATGAAGTTAAAGCCCAGTGGTTGAAATGTCCACCTGACCATCCTGATTTCCGTTCTGCTTTATTTCCTTAAATCCATGAACGCAAATGCTGAGATCTTTCCTTTGAAAGGGAACTGTAGATTTCCTTCCCCACATTTGGGAGCTGTAGATTCTGCTTTGACTCTAATGGTCTTGCAGTCGATGTGACGTTTGACCCTAAGTTAATCCTTTTTTTCTTCCTCAACATTTCCTATTGAATTCAAGTATTGCACGAACGTTAAACGGTCGTATTTCAATACATTTGCCAGTAATCGATTCGGCCGTACTGGTAAACTGTCACATCAAAGGAATACCATTCGAAATGAGAAAACTGTTTTCTGATGTGAATTCTTCGCTGCACTTACCACATACACTCACAAAATGTTTAATGCACCGTTTTTGAATGTTGAAACAATCATCCTTGTAACCTTCAAATGTAAAACATTCAATACATCACCGCAAAAACGATTTGTAACTTTAAATAAGAAATGATGACTGATAAATGTACTTATAGCGGCCTGTATGACAACACATCAAACAAAATCTCTATGACCTTATACATGAACCTACTTGTTTCAGTTAATTATGACCTTTCAGGCTATGTGCATCAATGTCGAATGCAACACGAGGAAAAAGTATGCACTTCCCTTATGCAGTTGCGTGATATTTTTTTTAGGCCTCCTGCCACTTAACTACAGGCTTTGGTAAATTTTTCCACACGGAATTTATCCAGGGGGATCCCCTGTGCTGCATTTACTGAAGACATGCCTCGTCTTTTCCAAGATCAATGGTGTGAATAATAACAGAATAATAACGAATGACCTCCTCAAAAAACTATTGTATTGGATAAACAAAGCTGCTTTGTAGCTTAATACCACCTCATGGTAAAAATACATTACTTTTGAAATTGCAGTAAAAGAACGATACTTCCAGCATAAAAATGGGCCCAGTGTCTGAACATAATAATGACTGTCTATGAATGACTGTTTATGAATGACAGCAAAGGACTTGGAAGAGCATTTGAACGGAATGGACAGTGTCTTGAAAGGAGGGTATGAGATGAACACCGACAAAAGCAAAACGAGGATAATGGAACGTAGTCGATTTAAGTCGGGTGATGCTGAGGGAATTAGATTAGAAAATGAGACACTTAAAGTAGTAGAGGAGTTTTGCTATTTGGGTAGCAAAATAACTGATGATGGTCGAAGTAGAGAGGATATAAAATGCAGACTGGCAATGGCAAGGAAAGCGTTTCTGAAGAAGAGAAATTTGTTAACATCGAGTATAGATTTAAGTGTCAGGAAGTCATTTCTGAAAGTAATTGTACGGAGTGTAGCCATGTATGGAAGTGAAACATGGACGATAAATAGTTTGGACAAGAAGAGAATAGAAGCTTTCGAAATGTGGTGCTACAGAAGAATGCTGAAGATTAGATGGGTAGATCACATAACTAATGAGGAGGTGTTGAATAGAATTGGAGAGAAAAGGAGCTTGTGGCACAACTTGAGTAGAAGAAGGGAACGGTTGGTGGGAGATGTTCTGAGACATCGAGGGATCACCAATTTAGTATTGGAGGGCAGCGTGGAGGGTAAAAATCGTAGAGGGAGACCAAGAGATGAATACACCAAGCAGATTCAGAAGGATGTAGGCTGCAATAGGTACTGACAGATGAAGAAGCTTGCACAGGATAGAGTAGCATGGAGAGCTGCATCAAGCCAGTCTCAGGACTGAAGACCACAACAAACAACATGAATGACATCCTTATAAACCAAATAATCTCTTCTTTTAGTAAAAATATAAACATCTAGCACAAAAATTAAGCAGTACAAAATAATTAACTGGTCTTGACACAATGACACACTACTGCAGCAATAAATGCGACAACACTATCCGGAGAAGTTTCTGGAAATGTGCTTGATACCTGTCGCCGAGTTTGTTTATTTTGTATGATCCAGTGTTAGTGTAACCATAGACTCGCACAAAGTCACAGCTGCTCAGCTAGGGTCCAACACTTCCTGCAGAAATTTCTGCATCATTCCATAATGTCAATAGTGTAGCTGACTGTTATGTGATTTCATTTCAGCGATTACAAAATCAAGTCGAAAGTACGCATTCCACTACTGGACCAATCGCCATGTAACGTCACAGCGTACGTATTTCAGCTTGAGATGTTGGAGAGTGTTGGTGATGAGCAGGGAGTTCAACTCAGGTATCCCTTTCCGCTGTTTTTCACCCTTTCCGGACTATACAGTTCCGTCCTTTTGTTGTTTCCCCAGCAATACAAATTCTTCAGCGTTTCCAAGAAAGGCGCCGGTGTGGTTTTAAATAGTGGGTGGGTGCAAAAATTTTCATCAGGTGACTTGAAGTCGTTGCATTTGGGCTGCAAATCATCGGTGAAAGGCAATAATAATTTTTTTACATTTCTACGTTCATTGTCAACAATAACGATTCGTGCCGGTTTCGACTCTCAATCAGGAACAGTAGTTTTTATCACATCATTTGAGGTTTATAAATTCAACTTCTAATTACTGGTGAAAAACTATTTGACAGTGAACGTCTCTTCATGTGTCGTCATCGGCGGTGACAGTATGTACGGGTTTAGAATCCCAGTCAGCACAGAACTTTTCCTCGCGTAACTTCTAGTTCAGGCACGAGCATATCTCGCTAGTGGTGCAACAAACCAACTGGACAGCCATGGCACTCTTCTGGTTGTGAAGGATATCTTAATTTAATTAACAGGATACTTCGATCATCAGTCTTCAAAGTATGTGTTAAAGACTGGGTTTTGGGAGGTACATATAATGAAAAGGTCGACAGCGCGTTTCGAATGAGTACAAGGGGAGGAGGATAAACATGAGGTAATGAGACATCCTCCCCAAAAAATGCAAAAGGACTGTATTATTGAAGTAAAAAAATTATTCTGCTCATATGCAACACTTTTATACATCTTATTTTAATTCTTATTAAAATCCTAGGCATCTGTGATCTATAAAATTTGAGTGTGAGAGTAAGTATCATTTTTGAGGGGCAGTGGGGCGAGAAGAGGGGAATCATACAGTAAAAGACCGTGGTAGACCCAGAAAGGAACAGCATATCTCTGTCTGCAACTGACGCCCATAGCGTGTTCAGTATGTGGCAGTGAACTAGGTGAAGATCAGGAATTACAAGGATGTAATATAAATCATCAAGAGAATTTGTAAAATGTACACAAGGATTACTGTCAGTAAAAAGATTACTGTTAACAAAAACTTTCTGAAACTTAAGACCTTGTGTCATTTCTCATAGTGTGAAAAAGGAGTTTGGAGTAATGTGGGAAAATGTATTTAGGTGCGATGTATTAATTTTTTTTTTCAAGAACGTAACTAATGACTGTAGCATGATCGATGTTTCAAACATGAATTTTCATGTTGATGTCTATTGAACAAAAGATAAACACACTGAATGGTTTACAATACAGGCTATAAGTTCATTGCAGTTGGTTGAGGGAATGCAAGTAGCGTCATCTCAAACACAAGGTTACCAGTATGTCAAATACCACACAAAATATTACCTAAGTATTAGAATCTAGCTGAAAAATAAATGACGGTTTATCAGTGTTAATGGCTACTAGACTTGTATGGACATATGTAACTGTAAGATGGTGCAGAAAAAAGGGAATGTTGGTCTCAGAAACTGTTTCATGTTCAGACTATGAGAGGTGGAATAGCAACAGTAATAGATGGGGTAGATAATATCATAGCTAGTGCCACAGTGGAATGCAAGTCTGTGGTGTTCACTGGGTGGCTATAGAAATCCATAGAGCAACTGAAACAGGCAGAGAGGCGTGGGGTACCGGTTCATCAAAGACACAGTAAAGCATGGCACAGAAGGGAATGTATCCAAGTACTGTGTGAGCTTCATATAGCGGCTGAATAGAGAGGAGAAGGAAGTGAGGTGGGAAGACTCAATCATATGGGACCAGCCAGAACCACCACGAGGACTGTTTTGTGTTCCTGTGAGGTGGTCCCAGGCAGCAAGAGATGTGAGCAGCCATACACTGGAGCACCGATGCTTACTTCAACAGGTTTTCTGATCATCTTCCATACAAGACCTGACAGCGAACCATTATTCTGTCATATAATGTTCCTTTAGAGAAATTCAAAATCTTCCATGTACTGCCTGGATTTGGAGAGAACAAAGAATTATGTTGGGGAGGTTACTGGCATATGGATTGCATGAAGAAAGAAAGTGACAGAGAACGAAGCTGTAGTAGTGGGTGTGAACAGCGATTACTCTCATGGTCTGCTTTACTACACGAAGAAAATTCCGCAGATCAACATCAGCTGTCGAAAACTGTAAACATGCTGCCGCCCTCCTCGAACCGTTGTGCAGTACGCTTCCTTGCTCGAGGTGTCGGCCAGAAGTGACGTACTTGGTCGTCGTCTCCATGCAGCGTGACACTATTCAGAGGTGTCTCATTGTCATCAGCCAGAGAGGCACTGAACAACTTTAAACGCTGCTCTATACGAACAGGCTTACAGCGACCCGTAAGGGCTGCCGGCTGCAAACTACACACATCACTGTGTTTGAGGCCGGGTTGGGCAGTACAGCTTTGTGTGCACAGCAGACTGCGTGATGCTGCATTCACACAGTTAATGTATCCTATTCTCCTGACACTTGATGCCAAAACCTAAAGAACCACTTTTCCTACACGTGTAGTTCGACAGATAAATGTCTAGAAATTGGTTGTTTGATGATTTTTGCTAGAAAACATACCTGTTAATGAAGTGGACTCAGCTTAGGGATTCAGCTATCCTGCTACAAGAGGACAATGATAGCATCGTGAGCTAGCAGGAAATGACAGTCTATGATGGTGTATCTTACAGCAGTGACACATGTAAGGAAATTCAACGGCAAAAATTATAGTCATGGAAATAGACACACACACACACACACACACACACACACACACACACACACACACACATCGAGAACTGAGGGACACGAATGAGTGGGTTGTCTCGCACTTACCTGCTTTTTAGTGGTGGATCGTACAGCAACCGGCTCACTTCGATCAAGTCTTCCGGCTGCTTCCGCATCGCATCTGCCCACCCCTGAGTGGCCATCACCTCGTGGGTACGTGCCTTAATAAATTCGATGGCGGCTCGCCTGAGGTCACTGCAGGAGTGGCGGACTGCGAGGACGGCTGCGGCCGCCGCCGTCTCGACGGTCAGCTGAGCGGCCACCTGCCGCTCGCACTCCGCCTTCAGCCGCGACACCCCGTACTTATCCGCTGCGGCCAGCAGCTGGGGGGCCGCGCCGGGCAGCTGGGGGGCCCGCAGGGTGTACAGGTAGGAGACCAGCTGCCTCAGCACCGGGCCCCCCACGTCCAGGATGCTCACCGCGCCGCTGCTGGCCTCGAGGGTGTCGTGGGCGAACATGGCGGCGAACACAGGGCTCCTGTCCGCCAGGACGGCCCTGTGCGCCAACAGCCGCGTGTCGCCCGCCGTCAGCGTCACCACAGCGCAGTCCCCGGCGTCCAGCAGGTCCCCCAGGTCCACGGCCGCCGTCTCCGTGATGTCCTTAACCACTTCCATTGCGGACGATTCTGAAACACTGCATCACCGGGCAGCCCTTTCAGCTTACAGGTGAGTACTGATACGTCTGCAACTAACAGGCAGACCAGTCTCGAGTGACAGTTCATAAAAGTGGTCCTTCACCAGCCAGTGGCAGTATCGTCACATCTTTGCTGTGTTAGACTGATGCCATTGGTGAATACCTGCATATCATTAATAATACGTTTTTAAATAGTTACGGTTTTCTTTCAGCACATTTTATTTGCGCGACAAGCACCAGAAGGGGGGGAGACTTCATTTCCTGAATTTTTTCTACAGGGCGATTTTACTTGAACCAGCAATCGTTTGAAGTGGACATCTACCCAGATGTTAAGAAGGTTGCGAAGAACTGTGAGCAGTACATTATTCAACTAGATATTCTCTTCACTTCTTTCCTTCAAGGAAACAACATTATTTTATGGCTGGAATCTATATTATTCGTCATTTAACCAATAATTGTGCATGTAGCCTTGCTGGAGTTGTTTCACACAGGTCTACTAAAACCTGGAGGGTGCTTCTGGGAAACATTGCCTATGGGAAGCAGGCCTACTCAGCCTGCAACTCATTCTCAACACTTCTCAAATAGTCCAATAGGACAACATCTGAAGACCACAGAGCCTGCCACAGACAATACACTTTCCTTCAACTAACAGCCGGTCGCGGTGGCCGAGCGGTTCTAGGCGCTACAGTCCGGAACCGTGCGACTGCTACAGTCGCAGGTTCGAATCCTGCCTCGTGCATGGATGTGTGTGATGTCTTTATGTTTAAGTAGTTTTCAGTTCTAGGGGACTGATGACCTCAGATGTTAAGTCCCATTGTGCTCAGAGCCATTTGAAGCATTTGTTTTCAACTAACACATTTACTATCATTTTGTAGCAGAAGTCACTGAACCTCTGCATTGCAGATGGTGCTGATAATAGTAGATAACCACTCGATGATACAGTTTCTGGACAACGAGGTCTAATTTTCGCTGAAGAATTTCTCAGTTCGTCCTTACACTGACTGTGTAGACTGTGCGCATTAGATGCCGAGACTGGACATTTGAATAAAATGGGAAATCACTATTTGCTTATTGGATTTACGTTGTTTCATTAGTAACAGTCGCTGAAGAATCCATTTTAAAACAGCAATTCGAAATAGTTCTGTAGAAGTGGAGAATCAACATAAGCCAGGTACCGACAATGTTCCTGCTCATCTTCTCGGTGTGGGAGCAATGAATGTGAAAAGGTTGGCTCTGTACTCTTATGTGTTATATAAATGAACGAGCAAAACTGTCCACGAATCTCCAAAAGAGACATTTGAATTTTCATCCATAGAAAGAAGAATGATTTAAAAAGAGAGAAAGTACTGAACATTTAAGGTAGTTGTCCAGCGGATGCCCGGATCTCGTGGTCGTGCGGTAGCGTTCTCGCTTCCCACGCTCGGGTTCCCGGGTTCGATTCCCGGCGGGGTCAGGGATTTTCTCTGCCTCGTGATGGCTGGGTGTTGTGTGATGTCCTTAGGTTAGTTAGGTTTAAGTAGTTCTAAGTTCTAGGGGACTGATGACCATAGATGTTAAGTCCCATAGTGCTCAGAGCCATTTTTTTGTCCAGCGGAAATAGTAACTTTATTTCCTCAAAAAGGTCAAGCCACATTTTAAGAAACTCAGTCTGGATTTATAAAAAAGTGCGGGGCTGGTGGTGGTTACATGGACCACACACACACACACACACACACACACACACACACACACACACACACCTCACTGCCATCACACTGCTCCAGTGACAGCCGAGTACCTCCAGACTGGAGAACAGCAGCCGCCACGTACACAAGCAGGGATCGCCAGAAGCGGCCATGCCCTTAACACAGCCGAAAGTGTTCATCCGTGACTGTTTAAACGTCGACGGACGCGGAAAACTAGACAGAGGAGGTGCGACCAATACAGGAAGACTGCCGACGAAGCCTCACAGAGGCACCACACCATCAGGGTACAAGAAGCTATGAGGCTGTCAATCTGCAGATTTGTTCAGGTAGATGAACAAATGTCAACTTGACAGGGGATGATGATAAATACCTTACGTCGGTAGTTCTGCCAACTTGACTACACGATCACTGGAAAGAAAAGTGTGTGAATTTTAACCACGCAACTGCATGTCTTTGTGCCTTTGGTTTAAAATGTCGACCTGGTAACCACCTCCTATAGCTGCAGACAAAAGAGAATCTCAGGAGGAATGTTAGTTCTCTTATGTGTTGAGACATAAAGGGCTCCTGGAAACCATAACTGGCGAATCTGTCCATGGGGAAAGGACCAGAGAAACACAGCGCTTGGAATGAGAGAGACATGGAGACTGGAGATCCACTGTCAAACAATCTCTGGACTGCACATTACACAGACACACACACACACAAAACACACACACACACACTCACACACACACACACACACACACACACACACACACACACACACATATATATATATATATATATATATATATATATATATATATATATATATATATTAAATGGACGCTGCTTTCATCTTGGAAAATTTTACTCCTTGTTCTGCATGTGGGTAATTAACATAACAGCAAAAAATTATAAACATAGGAAACTGTTTCTGTCTCAGTGTCAGATCACATGCTCTTCAAGACACTCATAAGGAACTCGCAAACTTGCGACCGATGATAGTTTTCTGACTCAGTATCTCACAGTTTCCAGTGACGGGCTATGCCTGTTCAGGAACACCACTGCTGTACCGCAGGACCCAGAACGTGTGGTTCATCGACTGGACGTCAGAACGTGTGGTTTAGTTTACTGGAGGTACCATTAGCTCTATTAGCACGGGACCTTGGCGTTTAATGCCATGTTGCACTAATTTCCAATTAAAATAATTGCGTCACATAGACATAATACACAAACGAAACTAGTTCTGAGAGATGACTAGCTGGTATTGTTCCAGTTTATAACTTTGCTGTCCATCTCGTGTGACTTCCTTCACAGAGCCAAAGTCATGCTACCTAAGGGGTTTGTTTATGTCCGACATTTTCTTTTTTTTCCACACTTGCGCAGTTAATGCTTCGATCTAGGATTGTGATTACACCAAGACAACCTACACATGTATCTGGAACACTGGAATGTTTGCAAGTGGGTAAACTGACAGAGTGATTGTGAGCTGTCTTATCGATTTGGTGTCACTTTTCGACTGTTCTACAGTGTGAGTCATTCTACAGTCCAGACTTATTTCGACAATGTGTGTAAGGCACAGTATCTAAATCAAGCTTGTTTTTCTCGGGAATCCTTAAAACAATTATGCAATTGAAAAAGTTCTGTGTTTGCAGCATACGTAAGACGCTGAGACTATCACTGATTAATATCACCCCAGCCCGTATAAATCATCAACTGTAAAATGATAAAGGTATCTAATTTTATATACAAATTTCTCACGCATGCCTTACAATCAATTCTAGGAAATTTATGAGACCGTGCTGAAAAACAACACCTCTGAATTTTTTCATCTGTTCTCAACATCGGCTGAGGTATGACACGACAAAGATGTGCCTCGCCCGACTTTCCCGCCTCGCTGAAGAACGTGACAACTTTCCAACTTTTAACACTGCAGTGCGTCTGCAATCGTGAATAATTTAATGATTATAAAGAATGCGCCTCGAAGGCAAATAGAATCTGATTTCTGTTTGCAATCGAGGCGGATTCTTTATAATGACTGAATGTTACAGGCCTGTGGCGCTAGAGGGCTCTGACATGGCGCAGTGCAACCTAGCTATGTTAGTGCGTGAGAGGCGGTGTGCTGTGGTTCAGTGTCTGACTGCAGAAGAGCCTGTGCACACGCGGAGCGAGCTCTCCTTCAGAGTGGCGACCCCACACCTCACACGGGCGCTGCGACATTTGCGACCAGCCGACGCCATCAGTTCACTCCGTTACAGACCCGACTTGGCGCCATCCGATTTTCAGCTGGTGGCGAAATTTAAAGAAACGGCGTCAAGATCTTTGCTCTGATAGTGGTGTTTGGTGTTGAGGTTGGGTTGTGTTGGGCCCTCAACTGCTCGGTCATCAACGCCCTTGCAACGTCCCAATATTTCACACAGTCCAATTCCTGTACTCAGCCACTGTCACGACTGATGTTGATTATGAAGTGACGAGGACAACACGAACACAAAGTCCCCAGGCAGAGGAAATTCCCAACCCGGTCGGGAATCGAGTCCGGGTCCCCGTGATCCAGAGGCAGCAACGCTAGCCACTAGACCACAAGGTGCGGACTCTGGTAGTGGTGAAGCAGTGCGTGGAGAGGTGAGGTTGTGGGTTTGTCAAGAAAGTCAAACATTCAACAGTGACGGCATCGAGAAACTGGTCTCTTGTTGGGAGAAATGTATTCGTCACAAGGGTGGACGTGTTGACTAATAGATACGTAGACATGTATGTAGATATGTAGAATGTTAATAAAGTTTTGATTTACTTAAAGCGCTTTAAGAGTTTTCAGATAAAAAAATTCAGAGGCATTACCTTTTGGCTAGCACTAATATTTCCAACCTCAAATTTTACTTTCCCATTCGTTATCATGCGTTTTATTAAGGTATTAATAAATACAATGTCTGGAGTATTATCCCGGTCTATTTGCAGTGTAAGTGACATACAAAATGAAAAAAACTAAAAAGATTGGACGTAGAGACTCGACAACAGGACCTTCGGATTATCTCTCTGGTCTCTTTCTGCTGCGCCAATTGCTTTCTGGGAATTTTGCTGACATAAATGACTCACTCCTCGTCTGACCCGCGCCATAAAACCTAACGTTTGCTAAACGCTTGACGTTCTGCACCCCCTATCTACGTCACTTTCACTTGCGGCCGAGCCCGGCACAGACTATACATGTGGAGGGAGTCGGTGTCAACGGGCAGGTGAGGCCCCCTCGTGAGCATGGGGTAGAGCCCTGTACGCGAGTGTTTTTTTTTTCCTTTATTGTTATTTTGACACCTGATACAGGTAGGCCAGCAGCGGCATACTACGCCGCTCTTCGGCCACACATATGACTAATGATACAAAAGGAGACAATTGTAGAACAGACATGGTGGATATAAAAATCGTAGGCATTCAAAATTAAAACACACGGAGCCGTACACGCCCACAGTGTCCAAAATAAAAACGTTCAGAAATGTGGACACGCACAGAGAAGACAGAGATGACACACGCGAGCTATGGAGCACAAACGATGAAACACTGGAACACGAACACGACAGCACGCACAAACACTAGGCGACGATCTCCGGCCCGCGAAAGTTCTCTATACGTTTACGGGTCTGGGGAGCTGCCAAAAAGGGAAAAAGGCGGGGGACGAGGGAGAGGGGAGGGTGTAGATGCCAGTGTCAGAGGAGATGGAATGGGGAGGAAACAAGGTAGGGGGGCAGGGGAGGCCCGGGGGAGAGGAGGGAGGAAGGGAGTACGGAGAGAAGGGAGAGAGTGTGCCCTTGGGGAAAAAGCACAGGGCAGGGGGGGGGGATGGGCTCTATGGGACTTAACATCTGAGGTCATCAGTCACCTAGATCTTAGAACTACTTAAACCTAACTAACCTAAGGACATCACACACATCCATGCCTGAGGGAGGATTCGAACCTGCGACCGTAACAGTAATGGGGTTCTGGACTGAAGCGCCTAGAACCGCTCGGCCACCCCGGAGGGCGGGGGTCGGGGGAGGATGGGGATTTTCAAAGTTGGTAGGAGGGGTAGATGGAGGGGAGGAAGGCATCATCAGGGAGGGGGAGTCGGTGGAAGCCACCTTGAATATGCGAGAGAGCGCCACCAACCTTTTATGTGCGGATTGCCGACAATCGGCGGCTGCTATTGGTCGGCTGAGGCGAGCGGAGGGAGGCAGCCATTTTGAGCCTAAGCAATACGTGAGCGTAAGTGGCAAATCTGAATTAACTAGCCGATATTTTAGTATTTACAGGTGTTGGAAATATATATACTCTTTGTGTCTTAAATTAAGATCTTAACGTGGCATTTTCCACTGTTCTATAGTGAAAATGCCGCAATCCTGTGCTGTAAATTGTTATACGAAACCTGTCCGAGGTAGCAAGCTTTTCCGCATTCCACAGGGCGTGAAAGGAATGCGGAAAGACGCGAACTGTGGCTACACCTTATTGGAAGAAAACATACGTTTCCATAAGAAACAGCTAAATTGTGTGAGATAAGGAAACTTATCTTTGCAGCAGATAATTATGTGAATTACGTATTACAAAGCACAATGGGAGAGTGCAAGTATACCTCAGTCGCCGGCATGGTAACTCAGTGTGTTCGGTGAGAGGGTTAGCTCCCCTCTGTAATAAGAAAAAACTGAGTTAATGGGTCAACGACGAACATGAACTGTTGTTTTATGACGTCCGCCCCGAACAGATGCACCAAACGAAGACGAACAAAAGAAAAAAGAGATTTAATAAGAAAAAGTCGGTATAGCATTTGATTTATGATATGTGGGTCCTGGGTTCAGTTCCACCTGAAAACCAAAAAATTTTTTTTTTCACTTTATACATTTTTGTAGTAATATTAATGTAGAAATAGCTCTAAATGCATTATCAAAGTTATTGATGGTATTAAGAAAGCTACATCCACATCATTTTTACAATAATGCCTACGATCACCATTGAATAAGAGACGGAACCTGAAAATCAAATCTTCAAATACGGATGTACTTCATGTATATGAAATTTGAAATGGTTTATTTTGTTAGTTATTCATAGCGCCATCTTTACTTCTTTACAGGTATTAGTTTTGCACTTTATTTAACAGTGTAATTTGGATTGTCATTTTTAGCTTCAATTCATATCTGATCAGTTTGAAGAAAATCGTAAGGATGGTGTTAAAAAACTGAAATGTAATGAAGTACCCACTATATTTAGCCATCGTCCTCAAATTAAGGGACGAAAGCCACCAAAGGACAGGGGTGTGCAAAGGGAACCTGAGTGCACTTACACTACACAGACAGAGCCAGGTACTGTTCAAATATATATATATATATAACTAAAGACAGACTTATCTATCTTATTCACTACTAACTTTTATGAAACTTAAATTTCTCGCATTGTCGTTCAACAAAACATTTCTTTGTTATTATTATTAATACTATTTCTTTTCAGGCAATGAGCAAGTTTGCATACTTCCTCAAGAAGTTTTGCCGGATGTTCACAGTTCTGACGTCGGATTACCCCCTGAGAATGACACTGAAACGGAACTAGAAAGTTTGAAAAGGAAAATCCACTTATTACAGAAGCAACTACACAGTGCGAATGTTAAAATTGGTACAATGGCAGCATCTGTGAAACCTTTTTTAAACGACGATCATATCTCGGCACTGCAGAAAAAAAAAACTATGCGAGGGACAAAGTGGTCACCGGAAGATATTAAGAAGGCTTTCATAATTCGATTAGCTTGTGGAATCGTTGGATATAATGCGGTAAGAGAACTGGGACAACCATTACCAAGCGAACGAACTCTACAAAGGAAACTTGAGTCTCTGGCATTCAGTCCAGGTATTTTGGAGGATTTTGTATCCGCTCTTAAAGTGAAGGTAGACACCACGAATCCTTTTGAAAGACATGTTGCAATAATGATGGATGAGATGAGTCTCACTCCAGGCCTAAATTACGACATTTCATCGAAGTGCAGAAAAAGTATTGGCTTCGCGAATCGTACCGCGAATCACTTTCACCAAAGGAGAAGTCTGAATGTGAAACAGTACGAAGACTCACTGAACTAAAAAATTACACAGCTCAAGACAGCTTGGAATGCATTTCCCAAGAAATATTTCGCATTATTGAGATGACAGATAAAGTCTTTCGTGTGGATGAAAAACTGTTCCTGGGAGCTAAGTTGTCCCTCCAAGCGCTGGAGGGAGTTGCACAGAAGTCATTCGAGGAACTCATTCAGAACAGTCCTTCTTCTCACAGTGTTGTGGACAGAGTTTTAGATGAATTTTTGAAGACTCGATTTACGTTCTTGTGAGGAAATATAACTGCCAGGTACTGAAGGAAGCCACCGCAATGGGCGGTAGAAGAAGTATTGGTATGAAAAATGCAGTAAAGGTATTTTAAGAAGATGAAATTTATTGTCTTTCACATGTTTTAGCTAAATTGTTGCACCAGTAATTTGTAATTTTGTGTTTTTTTTAATTTTTAATTACAAATAACTACCATCATTTGTATCAAACAAGCATTAATAAAGGAATTATGCAAATCGAAGTATGCATTTGTAATTTAATATGTACTGTAAGTCATGTATGTACCTCAGAAGACCTTGACTGGAGTCTATCATTAGAGCATGTAATACTTATCACAAAGGTCAGCGTCAGAAAAAAGTTACTGCTAGTTATAAGTGTGTATATCTCACTGAAAGAGTAGGGAATTTTCACTAATTTTCTCAGTAGACGCCGAGTTATCAAGGATGTAACAATTAATAACGATAGTTATTTGTTCACTTGACGCACTGTCGTATTCAGGCCGGTTCCCTCCTTCATAAAGGCGAATTTTACAGTTCTGTCCACAGGGCTGCCCTTGCCCAGTAGACCTAAAATGGCGGCGGCCACCAGGTTGGCCGTACTCTCCCGTGTACAGTAGAGATGGGCAAAACTGTTCTTTTCAGAGATCGGATCTGAACTGTTCACTCCCTGAAATGAACTAGCTCTTTTTCATGACTCACCACTCATTCACAATAGAAAATAAATGGAAGGCACATCGCCCTTTAAACTTGGTGTATTCCAGTACTATACCTGTATTTTGATCTTATTTGATCCTATTTTGAAGTAACACAGATAATTTGTAAGAATTTTGTATTGTTTATTGAAATTTCCACGCTATGACAAAGCTTTTGACTATCGATTTATTTTGCACTATCGTGGTTTTTTGGGTGATCGGAAAATGTTGTAACTTGAGATTTACATTAACAATGTATTTGGCTATAATGTATTAAAATTTCATTAACCTCGTACAAATACATCCCAAGCGATATATTTTTAAAGTGAACATTTCCTTCCGAAGACGCCCAAAATCGCAAAATCCGTACTACAATTAGAAAAAAAATAGAAATTCGACTGTAAGACTAAAGTGCTGCATATAGCCTTATGCAGAATAAAACAAGGAAAATATTGGTGTATCACATTTTGCGATACGTTTATTGGTTCGCTCGTAATTAAAGCGTAAATTCGAGTGTCCATAATAAAAAATCCTATAGTAAGAGGAGTCGTCAGGAACCTAATCCGATCAGTTTAAACAAATAAAAATAAAATAAAAACAAATGATGTATACATAACATAATTATGTAATATACACATCGGTATTAGTACGAAGAACAATATCCAGAATAGATGAACTCCGATGCAGAGGTGCTGAGTCAAGCTGGTCGAGCCGCGAGCTGTATTACTGCGTGAGCTAAGACCGCAGAGACCGGAGTGACACCTGAGTTGCTTTGCTCAACACTCTGGCTAGAGTCGAGAACGGTGGGGTGAGCGTTGACCGGGCGAGTTCCGAGGGTGGGGGGAGCTGTGAACGGCCACCAGTCACCTGCTCCGAGACAAATCGTCCGTTCTCTTGCGAGCAGGTTGTTGCAAGTAGTTCTTATGTTCTCCGCTAGGAGGCTCTCTGTCCTGTTGCTCGCATCAACTGCCCAGAGGGCAGGACGTGCGACTGAAACGATCGCCGACGGAGTGCGATGCTAAGTTAAGCTGCGCCAGACACTGCACGCGGCAGAGGAAGCACAGAGACGGCACGGCATATGTGAAACACAAAATCCAATGGGGCACTGCACAATGCAGGCAGCCAAGGCAGAAGCAGGGCAGAGGCCGGCGCCGGCTGTGTTGTGTGGCGTGCAGTGTGCTCTGACCAGCAGAGGCCCCGCTGATATGCTCCGACTCTCTCTCTCTGTCTCTCTCTCTCTCTCTCTCTCTCTCTCTCTCTCTGCTGTGTGAAACGTTTGGAGCTACCGTTCTTTTTTTTCTGAATCACTGATTGCTCACTCCTTTGAAAGATTCAACTCTATAAAACAGTTCAGGAGCGGATCCCCCATCTCAAGTGTACAGGGCTCCAGCGTGGCGCTGTCAGGCGCGAATGCGGGACATTTGCCACACTTGCCCCTTCGCCAGGTAGCGATCCCTCAGGTAAGGGACGCCCTTCCTCGTACTTCTTCTGTCCGCTTTCAAACCGCCGCCTCCGCATCTTACTCGATACAACCAGTACGTAAGGGACCTTCTTCTTCGACATCTCGGCCAAATACAGAGCTTCTTTTCCGAAATCGAAATATTTATAACTTTTGGGAAACGAAAGCAATACCGACGATAATGTGAGTACGTAATTAGTTCTGCCAAGTATAAATATAGATCCCTCTGCCTGTACGGTAGCTTCCTTTCACGCTTAGTGATTGCGATGGAAACACTCCATCGCCATGGGAGCAAAAAGAAAGAAACGATGTAAAGAGGATGCGAATTTATGCTAATCATTTCTTTTTGATCACTGCATTTGTGCCTACCTTAATTACTACAACTGCATACCCAAAAGACAACAAGGAAAGAAGAAATGGGTATGTGAATGTTTGAAAAGAAGAACGAAATACTTCGTATTAATTTACTCTCTAAAATGCGATATCCCTTGCGGCGAAACATTAGTTAATAAAGTGTAGCGGGACAATATTCAAAACATGACTGAAAGTACGTTCATAAACAGGGATAAGAACATCTATGATTGACATGTCATGTAAAGTTGACATACAATTTTAAAATGTTAGAAACAAGGAAATGAAGTAATACAGAATGTTATGCTAGTACTGTATGTTGTTGTTCTACATTGTTTAGCTCTGGTATTTACAGGGTCACAGAGAAAGCATCCAATAATTTAGGTTGTGTCTAAGCTTAGGGACTTATGACCTTAGCAGTTAAGTCCCATAAGATTTCACACATGTTTGAAGAAAGCATGCTAGGTTTTGGATGGAAAAGCCGTAATTGTAATGATCTGCACTACAACAGAAACAAGAAGCACAACTTAAGGAAAAATAATGTAATGTGTGTTCCAGCTCACAAGCGAAATTGAAGCAGGTAGTTCCTGTGACTTAGTATGGACAGAGGTTATATTCGACAACCGGAATAAATTAATAACTGGCTCCTTTTACTGACCGCCGGTCTCAGATGAAACAGTTGCTGAACAGTTCAAATAAAACTTGAGCCTCATCACAAATAGGTACGCCACTCATACAATTATAGTTGGCAGTGACTTCAATCTACCTTGCGTATGTTGACAAAAATACATTTCCAGACCACATTGTAGATATAAAACAACTTCCGTAATTGTTCTAAATGCTTTTTATAAAATTATTTTGAACAATTAGTTCACGAGGCCATTCAAATTGTAAATGGTTACGAAAACACACTTGACCTCTTAGCCACAAATAATCCTGAGCATCACGACGGGTACAGTGAACACACAGTGGTAGCGAGGCTCAATTACGTAAGAAAGAAATTCACCAAAACTAAACGCGAGATATATCTATTTATAAAAGCAACTAAACATTCGGTTGACTTATTAGGGACAGTCTCCAGTCCTTCCAAACTATCTAAGTGAAGACCATACGTGGTTTAAGTTGAAAAAAATAGTATCAACAGCACTCGAGATATTCATACCAAATAAATTAATAAGAGACGGAATTGATCCCACATGGTACACAAAACACGACAGAATGCTGCTCCAGGAGCACCGAAAAATGCAAGTTTAATTTAGACGAACGGAAAATCTACAAGATTGGCGAAGTTTTACTGAGGCTCGAAATTCGGTGTCCATTTCAATGCGAGATGCATTTAATAGTTTGCACAACGAAACTCTCTCTAGAAATGTGGCGGAAATTCCCAACAGATTCTGGTTCTATGTTAAGTAAACCAGCGGAAAGGGTCAGTAAGCGATGGGGAGGAGGAGGAGGGGGAGACAAGAGACCAAAACCTTCGGAGCAGGTAAACTCGTGGCAAATGTCCGCCGTGGCAAACGTCCGCACACCGGCAGGCGCACCGCCGCGCGGGATTAGCCGAGCGGTCTTAGACGCTGCAGTCGTGGACTGTGCGGCTGGTCCCGGCGGATGTTCGAATTCTTCCTCGGGCGTGGGTGTGTGTGTTTGTCCTTAGGATAATTTAGGTAAAGGAGAGTGTAAGCTTATGGACCGACGACCTTAGCCGTTAAGTCCCGTAAGATTTGACACACATTTGGACATTTCTGCAGACGCGCGACCGGCTGGCAGGCGGCAGCAGCGCCGCTACTCACCCTGCAGGCGGAGCGGAGCAGAGCGACGCGGAGCGAGGCGAGGCAGCGCAGCTGGCGGCAGCCGCTCTTATACACCTGCCGCGTGACGTCACGCCGGCCGGCTTATCTGCCGCGGGAGCACGCTTGCGCAATCCGCCCTTCGGATTCCAGAGGCACGTTCCATTCCCACGGGGTGTGATATGTCGCAATACACCCGATAACAGGATTAAACTCGACACGCTTGAGATTGAAAATTTTGTTTCTGTTTCAGTTTGAACGACGTCAAACAGAACCTTTCGGCACTCGATGTAGAAAATGGTTCAAATGGCTCTGAGCACTATGGGAGTTAGCTTCTGAGGTGATCAGTCCCCTAGAACTTGGAACTACTTAAACCCAACTAACCTAAGGACATCACACACATCCGTGCCCGAGGCAGGATTCGAACCTGCGACCGGAGGAGTCGCGCAGTTCCTGACTGTAGCGTCTAGAACCGCTCAGCCATTCCGGCCGGAGACCAGCTGTAGCATGGCCGCGATTGTATCACAAATGATTGTCAGTCCGTTCTGCCTCATTCCAGTGAGTATCATGCCACGAAACGGACTCCCGAAATCTATTATAGTTTTTTTGACATAAGATTGAATACTTTGCCTGCTGATGGAATTTCTGCAGCTGGAAGAACAGCGATTAAGGACTGTTCTTGTGGATCTACTGCGTAATAACGAGGATACACCATTAAAGTTTGTAGGTGATTTGGGGTGTACAGGGCGCCACATTCAGTACACGGAGCTGCCACCTCTGCCGTCAGCAGTCGCTCTGCTGTGGCTGGCCGGCAAGCTGAACCCAGCTGAGGCGACAGGTGCGGCACGTGCCTCCACGGTGCTGCAGCTGTGAGCCAGAGGCCGCCGCAGTGGCTGCCAGGTGGTGGCGTCCCAGCCTCACAGCAACCTTATGGTACCTGGTGGGCGATACTTTGTGAAACACCGACCCTTCCCCTCTTGCTGTTCCACTCGAGAATGCTTCAAGGGAGCAATGGCTGTGAGTACGCCTCCATGCGTGTTCGACTCTCTCCAATTCTGCCTTCACAGTCTTTTGCGAGATGACTCTTTGTACATTCTAGGGACTTCGACAGTAAACCACACAGTGCTGTGGAGTGCGTCTCTTGCAGCGTCTGCCAGCACACCTGCCTGAGCGTCTCCGTGATGCTTGCGTAATGACACGCGCTGCTCTTCTTTGGATCTCCGTTAATTCCTCTATCGAACCTACCTGCTACGGATGCCAGACTGACGAGCAATAGTCAAGTATTGGTCGAACGGGTGTTTTGTGAGCTGCCTCCTTTGTGGGTGGACTACACTTCCAGACAGTCCTTCCAATTACCTTGTATGGCTTTTACCTGCCATTAGTTTCAGATCGCTCTGTACACACACATGTAGATATTTTGTGGATGTAATTGCTTCCACTGGTTGTTCTGCAATCCTACAATCATTCAGTAGTCAGTCATTATGCCTATTTATGCGTAATAAATTACACCTGCTTATCTTGAGGGTCAATGGCCACTCCCTGCAAGCAAGTGTCGATCCTCTGTCTCTTGAACAGAACACAACAGAAATTACAACCCAAAGTATCAGAATATCAAGCAGGATTTAGATCAAACAGATCATGTCTGGAGCAAATTTTCAACCTCAAAACCATACTCAAAAAGCGAGGTCTCAGACAAAAAGTGTAGTAAGCACATTTGTACATTTCAAAAAGTATACAATTCAGAAGACACGCCCTCACTACTCCAGATTTTACAAGAGAGGCGATTAGATCCCAAAACACAAGAAATCATAAAACAAACACTAATTGGCACGAAATCTAAAGTAATGTATAAGGGGGAGATCTCAGAACCCTTCGACGTTCAGACAGGTGTGAGACAAGGTGATGGACTCTCTCCTATTCTGTTCTAGTTCCCGACAAAGTTATGAAAGAATGGGAGAAAGAATTCAAGAAATGCGGGGTTTGGAAACCAATATGAGTCGGCGTTGCCAAAGAATCTCTACATACCACATCTTGCATTTGCAGATGACCTGGCAATACTAAAAGAGGATGAGCAGAGTGCAGTCAAACAGCCGGAAATACCCAAAGAATGTGCAGAAAAAGTAGGTTTACAAATTTCATTTGAGGAAACTGAATTCTTTTGTTCAAGAAGAGAAATCGCAGGGTTGAAAACAAAATTTGGTAAAATTAACACGGCCCGACACTTTAAATAACTTAGAGAATTATCAGGCCAAGCGGTATTGAAAGAATCACACATCAACATCGAATCTAAAAAATTAAAAAAAGGATTAGAGTTCAGGCAAAACCTCTACAACTAAAAATTAATGTCAAGAGGGGCAAAAATTCGACACTGCAATACTGTCACACAACCAGCAATCGAAAGCATGCGAAACACTAACTCTTAACAGAAAACAACAACTTGAAGACATCAAAAGAGAAAAGAGAAAGATCATCAGGAAAATTCTAGCAGGATGACATAACAAAGACGGTTACATGCTACAACCGATTAATACAACAGAAAAGTTTTCAAACCTCGAAAATGATATCAGCAAAAGGAGAGTGAAAGTTTTTGTTCATCTCAGCCGACTACCACAAAATCGATTGACGAGGAGAATAATAGATTATGCAGCCACACTTAGGTATTCCGCAGCTTGGCTGGACGAAATTCGAAAGGACCTAAATAATGCAAACATAAGACTAGCTGACTTCAAGAAAGAGACACTTTCAGACTCAAAGAAGACAAATAGGAAGTTATATCAGAGAAACAAAAAGAAAAATAATACAGACCAAAGGGATCGGATGTGCGTAAACACGTCTTTTCGGAAAGAATGAATGCGTATTGGAAGAACAAGAAGAACTCAAAGAATAATTGACCGAGTTATTTGCTCAACGTTTTCCATTTCTGAAGAGAATTCTGCAACAATAACAACACTATATATATATATATATATATATATATATATATATATATATATATATATACTGTGATAAAAAAATTGGGCGTATAATACTCCATAGTGGCCAGGGTGGTCGATCGGTTCTACGCGCTACAGTCTGGAACCGCGCGACCGCTACGGTCGCAGGTTCGAATCCTACCTCGGGCACGGATGTGTGTGATGTCCTTAGGTTACTTAGGTTTAAGTAGTTCTAAGTTCTAGGGGACTGATGACCTCAGCAGTTAAGTCCCATAGTGCTCAGAGCCATGTGAACCAATGCACAGTGCTACTCCCAAGCTTGTCCTGTCCTTCCGTCAGCTCCACAGCACTGTAGGCAACGGGGCTGAGGTTGGTGCAGCGTTCCTCGACTTAAGGAAGCCATCTGACACTGTCCCGCACTGCAGCCTAGTGGAAAAAATACCGGATTGTCGAGTATCGGACTACATTTGCGAGTGAATTCAAGAGTTTCTCAGAGATAGAGCTCAAGTTGTCACTCTCAATGGAACAGAATCCTGAGATGTATAGGTAATGTAAGCAATACACTGAGGAAGAGTGTTAGTTTCGTTACTGTTTGCAGTGTATATGAATGATCTAGCAGAAAGCGTCGGAAGCTCTTTGACACTGTTCGCAGGTAGTGCAGTTGTCTGTAAGAAAGTAGCAAAGCAGTGTCTATTTCCACAACGACCTGCAGAGCACTGACGAATGGTGCAGGTTCTGGCAGTTGACCCTGAACGTAAATAAATGTACGACATCGCGCGTACGTAGAACATGTGCACTACTGTACAGCTACTGTGAGCAGCATGTAGGCGTAACTATTCAGAACGGCCTTGAGTGGAACGACCTCAGGCCCGGGTTCCCGGGTTCGATTCCAGGCGGGGTCAGGATTTTCTCTACCTCGTGATGACTGGGTGTTGTGTGATGGCCTTAGGTTAGTTAGGTTTAAGTTGTTCTAAGTTCTAGGGGACTGATGACCATACATGTTAAGTCCCATAGTGCTCAGAGCCAATTGGAACGACCTCACGAAACAAATAGCAGGAAAAGCAGACGCCGAGCCGCGCGGGATTAGCCGAGCGGTCTGAGGCGTTGCAGTCAAGGACTGTGCCGCTGGCCCCGGCGGAGGTTCGAGTCCTCCCTCGGGCATGGGTGTGTGTGTTTGGCCTTAGGATAATTTAGGTTAAGTAGAGTGTAAGCTTAGCGGCTGATGACTTTAGCAGCTAAGTCACATACGATTTCACACACATTTGAACATTTTTTGAACAGCAGACGGCAGATTGAGAGGAAGAATCTTAAGGAAGTGTAACTCATACACGAAGAACCAGGCTTATAAGGCGCTTGTTTGGCCCATTGTTGAGTGCTGTTAGTCTGCTACGCTTACGAGGTAGGTCTGAGAGACGAGAGAGAGAGTATGCAACGAACAGCGGTGTGTTTCGTCAGGTGATGGTTTAGTCGGCGCAAGAGAGCTACAGATATCATCAACAGACTCCAGGGGCAGACGCTACAGGAGAGGTGTTGTCTATCTCGCAGAGGTTTACTACTGACATGTCGAGAGAGTACTTTCTGGGAAGAGTCGGACAACGCCTCACTGCCTGTCACGTACATCTCGCGATATCAGCGCGCGCGAAAATTCTGGAAATCAGAGCCAGTGCATGTCTTAGCCACGACCGCTCTTCCCATGCGGCATCCGCGACTGGTGAGGGGAGGGGCGGGTCAGTTCGTGCGTCCAGAAGTACTCTCCAGCGCACGGAGTCACGTGGCTTGCCAACTAGTTATGTACGCGGAGTTTTATCGCTTCTCATGCAAACGTGGAATTAATCAACAGGCTAACATGACACTCTTTATCTAATTACTAGATATTATTATTGCATTGATACCTATGTAAAGAGAGGTTTCTGTTTGCAAATGAAGCAAAAAAATACCGTCAGATTTGTTCCAGGTTTCCTTGCAGTCATCCTGAAGTTGCCCTTTCCTGTAGGTCACTTCATCGTCTGAGAATGCAGCCGGTGTTCTCCGCTAGAGTGTTTAGTGTGTCGAGAATATCAGCGACCTATTGTGCCTTCTCGGGGAGGACACGTGGATACTGTAGTTTCTATAGAGTTTTCGCCTTCAGCGCATCATGCTGTGTTCAGCAAATCGAAAATTCTCTGAGCCAGGCCCATGCCTGAGAAGATACGCCGTATTACTTTCTGATAATAAACAACCTACAATGAGCTACCCTAGCTAATACATTTCTGTAGTGTAACAAGGTGTACACGTTGGCCTGCGTGTGTTATTAGCCACCCGTCGTGTGTGGTACAAGGGGACGACGTCTCACGTGAGTGTTACTCTGTTGACGTTTGCCATGTCTCAGAGAGGGATTTAGTCCCACTGGAGGGTCTCCACGTCAGACTGCAGACCCCTGCAGAGCCTCGCCCCCCCCCGCCCCCAGTCCCCCGGCCCCCGCATCCCACCCCCTGCCGCCCCCCAAAGCCAGGCTCCTCCACACGCAGCCCTCCTGCACCCACGCACCTCTCAGCTGCTCCGTCTCCCAAACCGTCCGATATGGAGCCGTTTCTCTCCAGTTGGGCCCTCACTATTTCCGAACGGCGCAGAATCGCAAATCACTGGCCCCACTGGGCAGGTGTCGACACCTGATAACGGCGACTCGCTTATCAGCTTATCACAGGTCTGGAGTGGTGACTGCCAGGTGCCAACTCACGTTTCCAGATAAGTGCCGACCGCTCAGCTTGAGATCAAGGTCTCTGCGGCCTGCAAAGAATGCGTCTCTCTTTATGTATAAACAATGTAGAACGTTTCCACACTAAGTTCGAAATCTTAAGTATTTACCAATTTATTGTCGCATGTCATCCCACCCACGTATCGCAGCCCTAGAGCACCTCTCGTTTCTAGGAATGCGAAATGTCGGAAGGCTTCCACTGGCCGTTCCCACGTTGCAGGTGCGAGACTGAACACGTGCCGGCCGGACTGGCCGAGCGGTTCTAGGCGCTACGGTCTGGAACCGCGAGACCGCTAAGGTCGCAGGTTCGAATCCTACCTCCGGCATGGACGTGTGTGATGTCCTTAAGTTAGTTAGGTTTAAGCAGTTTTAAGTTCTAGGGGACTGATGACCTCAGAAGTTAAGTCCCACGGTGCTCACAGCCATTTGAGCCATTTTTTCTAATAACTTTATACTTGCTCCTCGAAGTGATCGAGAGGCAAAATTCGGAATGAAAAATGCTTGAAAGTGCTATGGTTTCCCGTGTCTATCCGCTATGTAGCTCACAGCATACACCTACATCTACACAGATACTCCGCAAGCCAACGTGCGGTGCGTGGCGGAGGGTACTATGAACCACTACTTGTCGTTTCCTTTCCAGTTCCACTCGCAAAGAGAGCGAGGGAAACGCGACTGCCTGTATGCCTCCGTGTGAGTCCTGACTTCTCGTAATTTATCTTTGTGGTCCTTACGTGCAGTGTGTACTGCTGGCTCTAGAATCGATAGGCAGGCAGCTTCAAATACCGGTTCTCCAAATAGTATTTCTCGAAAATAACGTCGCTTTCCCTCCTGGGATTCCCATTTGTGTCCCCGGAGCATCTCCGTAACACGTGTAGTTCGAACCTAGCGGTAACAAACCTAGCAGCCCGCCTCTGAATTGCTTCGTTGTCTTCTTTCAGTCCGACCTGGTACGGATCCCAAACCCTCCAGCAGTACACAAGTGTAGGTCGCACCAGCGTCCTATTTACGACATTGACTGTGGGTACTCAAGTCTTCACGTCTCAAAATCCAGTCGCGAAAATCCAGACAGAGGGTTTTTGTCTTGCTTCCTGACGTCTTCACAGTAACTGCACAGGCCGCGAGTCTGGGTTTCGATGTTTTCGACACGGCACGCCGAATGAAACAGACGTGCGAGGTAGGACACATTTGTATATATCATGCAAGAATTGTCAAATATAAACGTACCTCAGCGGGCCGTACATTTATTACAAATTAGACCATTTCGAGAAATTTCGCGTAAGTATACAGGATGGTCCAATGATAGTGACCGCGCCAAATATCTCACGAAATACGCATCAAACGGAAAAACTACAATGAAGGAAACTCGTCTACCTTGAAGGGGGAAACCAGATGGTGCTATCGTTGGCCCGCTAGATGGTGCGTTTTTTTTAAATAACAACCCCCATTTTTTATTACATCTTCGTGTAGTACGCAAAGAAATATGAATGTTTTAGTTGGACCACTTTTTTCGCTCTGTGATAGGTGGCGCTCTAACAGTCACAAACGTATAAGTACGTGGAATCACGTAACATTCCGCCAGTGCGGACGGTATTTGCTTCGTCATACATTACACTAGTTAAAATGGACCGTTTACCAATTGCGGAAAAGGTCGATATCGTGTTGATGTATGGCTATTGTGATCGAAATACCCAACGGGCGTGTGCTATTAATGCTGCTCGGTATCCTGGACGACATCATCCAAGTGTCCGGACCGTTCGCCGGATAGTTACGTTATTTAAGGAAACAGGAAGTGTTCAGCCACATGTGAAACGTCAACCATGACCTGCAGCAAGTGATGATGCACAAGTAGCTATTTTAGCTCCTGTCGCGGCTAATCCGCACATCAGTAGCAGAGAAATTGCGCGAGAATCGCGAATCTCAAAAACGTTGGTGTTGAGAATGCTACATTAACATCGATTGCACCCGTACCATATTTCTGTGCACCAGGAGTTGCATGGCGACGACTTTGAACGTCGTGTACAGTTCTGCCACTGGGCACAAGAGATGTTACGGGACGATGACAGATTTTTTGCACGCGTTCTGTTTAGCGGCGAAGCGTCGTTCACCAACAGCGGTAACGTAACCCGGCATAATATGCACTATTAGACAACGGAAAATCCGCGATGGCTGCGACAAGTGGAACATCAGCGACCTTGGCAGGTTAATGTATGGTGCGGCATTATGGGAGGAAGGATAATTGGACCCCATTTTATCGATGGCAATCTAAACGGTGCAGTGTATGCTGATTTCCTACGTAATGTTCTACCGATGTTACTACAAGATGTTTCACTGTGTGACAGAATGGCGATGTACTTCCAACATGATGGATGTCCGGCACATAGCTCGAGTGTGGTTGAAGCGGTATTGAATAGCATATTTCGTGACAGGTGGATTGGTCGTCGAAGCACCATACCATGGCCCGCACGCTCACCGCATCTGACGTCCCCGGAGTTCTTTCTATGGGGGAAGTTGAAGGATATTTGCTATCGTGATACACCGAAAACGTCTGAAAACATGTGTCAGGGCATTGTCAGTGCATGTGCGAACATTACGGAAGGCGAACTACTCGCTGTTGAGAGGAATGTCGTTACATGTATTGAGGTTGACGGACATCATTTTGAGAATCTATTGCATTAATGTGGTATTTAAAAGTAATCAAGCTGTAACATCATGCGTTCTCAGAAATGATCACAAAGGTACATGTATCACATTGGAACAATCGAAATAAAATGTTCAAACGTACCTACGTTCGGTATTTTAATTTAAAAAGCCTACCTGTTACCAACTGTTCGTCTAAAATTGCGAGCCGTATGTTTGTGACTATTACAGCGCCACCTATCACAAACCGAAGAAAGTGGTCCAACTAAAACATTCATATTTGTGTACGTACTACACGAATATGTAATAAAAATGGGGGGTTCCTATTTTAAAAAACGCAGTTGATATCCGTTTGACCTATGGCAGCGCCATCTGGCGGGCCAACGATAGCGCTATCTGGTTTCCTCCTTCAAGGTAGACGAGTTTCGTTCTTTGTAGTTTTTTCGTCTGATGCTTATTTCATGGGGTATTTGGCCCACTCACTATCAATGAACCACTCTCTCTCTCTCTCTCTCTCTCTCTCTCTCTCTCTCTATATATATATATATATATATATATATATATATATATATAGGGTGTTACAAAAAGGTACGGCCAAACTTTCAGGAAACATTCCTCACACACAAATAAAGAAAAGATGTTATGTGGACATGTGTCCGGAAACGCTTAATTTCCATGTTAGAGCTCATTTGAGTTTCGTCAGTATGTACTGTACTTCCTCGATTCACCGCCAGTTGGCCCAATTGAAGGAAGGTAATGTTGACTTCGGTGCTTGTGTTGACATGCGACTCATTGCTCTACAGTACTAGCATCAAGCACATCAGTACGTAGCATCAACAGGTTAGTGTTCATCACGAACGTGGTTTTGCAGTCAGTGCAATGTTTACAAATGCGGAGTTGGCAGATGCCCATTTGATGTATGGATTAGCACGGGGCAATAGCTGTGGCGCGGTACGTTTGTATCGAGACAGATTTCCAGAACGGAGGTGTCCCGACAGGAAGACGTTCGAAGCAATTGATCGTGGTCTTAGGGAGCACGGAACATTCCAGCCTATGACTCGCGACTGGGGAAGACCTAGAACGACGAGGACACCTGCAATGGACGAGGCAATTCTTCGTGCAGTTGACGATAACCCTAATGTCAGCGTCAGAGAAGTTGCTGCAATACGAGGTAACGTTGACCACGTCACTGTATGGAGAGTGCTAGGGGAGAACCAGTTGTTTCCGTACCATGTAGACTTGTAGAGCGTGTGCAGGCACTATCAGCAGCTGATTGGCCTCCACGGGTACACTTTTGCGAATGGTTCATCCGATATTGTGTCAATCCTCATTTCAGTGCAAATTTTCTCTGTAAGGATGAGGCTTCATTCCAACGTGATCAAATTGTGAAAATTTACAATCAACATGTGCGGGCTGACGAGAATCCGCACGCAATTGTGCAATCACGTCATCAACACAGATTTTCTGTGAACGTTTGGGCAGGCATTGTTGGTGATGTCTCGATTGGGCCCCACGTTCTTCCACCTACGCTCAATGGAGCACGTTATCATGATTTCATACGGGATACTCTACCTGTGCTGCTAGAACATGTGCCTTTACAAGTACGACACAACATGTGGTTCGTGCACGATGGAGCCCCTGCACATTTCAGTCGAAGTGTTCGTACGCTTCTCGACAACAGATTCGGTGACCGACGGATTGGCAGAGGCGGACTAATTCCGTGGCCTCCACGCTCTCCTGACCTCAACCCTCTTGACTTTCATTTATGGGGGCACTTGAAAACTCTCGTCTACGCAACCCAGGTACCAAATGTAGAGACTCTTCGTGCTCGTATTGTGGACGGCTGTGATACAATACGCCATTCTCCAGAGCTGCATCAGCGCATCAGGGATTCCGTGCGCCGGCCGCGGTGGTCTAGCGGTTCTAGGCGCTCTGTCCGGAACCGCGCGGCTGCTACGGTCGCAGGTTCGAATCCTGCCTCGGGCATGGATGTGTGTGATGTCCTTAGGTTAGTTAGGTTTAAGTAGTTCTAAGTTCTAGGGGACTGATGACCACAGATGTTAAGTCCCATAGTGCTCAGAGCCATTTGAACCATTTGATTCCGTGCGACGGAGGGTGGATGCGCGTATCCTCGCTAACGGAGGACATTTTGAACATTTCCTGTAACAAAGTGTTTGAAGTCACGCTGGTACGTTCTGTTGCCGTGTGTTTCCATTCCACGATTAATGTAATTTGAAGAGAGGTAATAAAATGAGCTCTAACGTGGAAAGTAAGCGTTTCCGGACACATGTCCACATAACATATTTTCTTTCTTTGTGTGTGAGGAATGTTTCCTGAAAGTTTGGCCGTACCTTTTCGTAACACCCTGTATATATATATATATATATATATATATATATATATATATATATATATATACCCGTCCTAGTGTGTGCGTACCGCGTGCAACGGAGAAGAGCGTTCGGCGCGTGGGAACTGTGAGCGGCCCAGCTGAGAGCTGGCGGGTGGCGGCTACTGGCCAGGAGAGTCCCCCCGTGTCGCTCAGCTGCACCCTGTGTGCCAGGCTGTCTGCGGCTCGGCAGCCGCTGCCCAGGCTGCAAAGTAAGCGCAGCGACCAATTATACGGCGAGTGCCATTTGGAAACACTCGAGTGAAGGTCACGGCAACACTGAGAAAGGGTAAAATTCTCCAAAAAATGTATCCAGCTACAGGAAGTACAACTACCACTTTGACACGCCACGTAAAATCTGTAGACACTGCTGGATATGGAGAACCAGACAGCTCAAGCATGAAGTCACTCTTCCGCGTCCTCCAGCTCAGCTACGCTACGGGGAACTAAAGAACTGGTAATTTGATTACATTTTTCGGTAAGGAACGAACAGCAGTATACGATGAACGTAAATCAAAAGATATTGACTACCTTATTGCTGAACTGACTGCCATTAATTTTGCGAAAGATGTCGGATTGTAACGCTTAAAAGAATTAAAGACGCCATGCTATCACTTTGCAGTATGCCATTCGTTTATGTTTTTCATTATACCTTACAGTCGTTAGTTACATAAATAGCTTAGAATAAAACCAAATTTTTATTTAAATAAATAACCAGAGTATTTCATATACTGGGCTTCGTTAATCATAAGTGATAATTGCGTAAACTGCTTTCCATCAGAATTCTTAAGCAACCTCCGACCCCGACTTTCGTTCCGATAAAACCACCTGCGCCATTTATCAGCAGGGACCTGCCAGCTGCTGGTTACAGAAGCGGCAAACGGCCAGTGGCTGTGAGGTGCGGTCGCTTCTCAGGGAGTGGTCCCCGGTTTGAATCCCACTGTGGCCACTTGTTACCTCATTATTCTTTTTTCCGTTTCTTCCAGTTACACGTAGGAGGCATATAACTTCAAAGAGCTAGTACTGACACTTCAGCGACTTAATTCACGACGTTAAAAATTTTAGTTTTTCGTTTGATTTTGATTTGTTTAAAATCGCGCCTCATACTCATTCAACGTCATTTGCTACACAAAAAAAATTTACAATCAAACACGCTTACACAGCTAAAGAGTTTACAGCGCACAGAAGCTTCGGCAAACTTTTCCACGTACTGCTGTCCTTGTGGCGCGACCAAAGGTCCCGTAAGATAAAATTCCACCTTCCTGGTACTCGACATACTTGATCGATGGCCCGATAAAGTTAGCGAGCACTTGTTCTGATTGCCACAGAGAGCTGACACAAGTCACGTACAAACACTCCAGAGATGTGACGTGTACTAGGTAGATGCGTGGGAAGTCCTGGGAATAGCGTCGTATTTGTTGTACTTTAAACGAGCCGAGTGTTGAACACAGGCAACAACGCAACACTTGGTTGAGCTACGGGCCACTCATGACAATATTTCGAGCTTGCGTGAGTTACACGATTTCTTCTGTTTATTGTGACCTGCAACAGAGTTGACGAAAAGGAAACGAGAAATGGCAGAAAATGTTTTGGCGAACTCGCAGCAGTTCGATTTGTTGTCGAGCAATTTGTGAATAACTGCAAAGAATCGTATCGTCCAAGTGATGTTCAGAGAAAACTGCGGGTTCATTCAGTACCGGTCGAACTCGCCTGCCAAGTGTGCCTTGAAGGTGTTTGCTTTCCGTGACGCAAAATCCTTTTACACAGGTAACGTGCGAAGGTATTGCGTATGCAGTCGGGACAGTACATTAAGCCAGGTACACCGACATAAACTGTACATGCATAGTTGGAAAATGTAATACGAAAAACAGATATTTCGCTTGTGAAAACTTTTACTCTAGTGCTGATTGTTTGCTGAAGCAGAAACTGACATTCAAAGGATCTGTGAATAAGAGCAAGGAAAGCCGTCCGGTTCTCTGCTTTTGGATTTCGAAATGTTATTGTTGTTGCGTCCTATTTACCAAAGAATGGGTAGTGGGTTTTGCTGCTATCAACAATGTAGAGTGATGTATTTTGGATCGAGAAACATGCAGAAGTCGGACTTAATAAACATTTTTAATACCGCCAAAGGTGCCGTGGACACAGTTGTCCAGAAGCCAGTAATTATTCAATTTCCAGAAGAACCAGAAGATGGCCCTCATTGTTTTTTCCAGATATTGAACACAGCAGGAATCAGTGGCCAGATCACACACAGTTTTCCACGTCCAGGTGTCACTGAGAATTCTGAAAACGTCTGAGTTTGGAATTACTGGAGCTCCGTCTACTCTCAAGAGCCAAAATCACGTGCCTACCTAGGAATGTAACGGAATCCTTAAGGTTTTTCGGATACAAAAGAAATGCTATTATGTCCGTTGAAGGAACACCACGAAAAGTCAAGGCCCGGTGCTACCTTTGTGGAAGGATGAAGATTAGGGTAACGACCGTTACAGGTATTGAACGCTGGCGCAAATAAGAAGCACATTCGTTTGAAAGATTCACTTGCTGGTGAGAAGCTCGTAGCCGGTTCGTATATGGGTAGAAGTTGTTGAAGGTTTTATTCGTACGTGTGCTTATTATGTGAAATTTTACTGAAATCAATCCTATGGATTCTTTCACCATAGATGGGGGTGGCACTTGATATCATGGTGTGGTGTGGAAATGTGCGTCGAATTCAACTGAATCGATGAACGACTACGAATTGTGGAGTACTGCAAAAGTCTACTTCAATCTGAGACGCGAACTTCAGTCTATTTATTACGTCTTTAATTCGTGAATATGTTGTTCGACGTAGTTTTAAGATATTTCTCTGACATATTTGTGCATGTTATGTTTAGGATGCCAAATACGCACCGCATATACTGACCCTGCCAACGCACAGAATGTTACACTTTTTATTTTGTTATATTTTGCTGATTACTATGTGGCTGTATTCGCTAAGCTGTTGTAATTCGCGGTGCTGCTTCGATTACCTCGTTCACTTCCTGAAACACAAGGTTCGACACGGCAGTGCTGTTGAGACGTGTGACGCGACGTTCCTTCGGAGATGCGCGCCACTCCAGAGGAACGGCCACAGCGGAGGCGCAATGGAATGCACGGAGGGTACTCGCAGCTGCCGGTACGGAACACTCGTCAGCTGTGTAGTAGACTGACGACAGTGAAAATATCTGTTGCACCGGGACTCGAACCCGGGTCCCCAGCTTTACACCAGCGCCGCCACTTTGGCCGCCCGTGCGCTGCCCACGGCCACACCCGATCTTCCGTATCATACGTCGGCGTTCCTGCGACACAACCTGTGCTGGTAGACACGTTGCGTAAGTTTCCCATACAGCAGGGGAGAGGCACGTTTCAATCGAAAGTCGCTGCCTGGTGTTGGCGTGTGAATGCGATCCTGCAGCGGCTGTGTTTCCGAGGAGAGCGGTGCAACGTTGTTTTGGACGTACGTGCATCTCCGAAGGAACATTCGCTCTTCTTAACTGCATAGGTGGTGCAGTATTGTATATATCTCCAATTCTTGTAAAATTTGTCGGCACGAAGAGGATGAGAATGATGCAGTCAGAATTGCAGTGTTATTTAAGTATCAAAAGATGTAAATTAGGCTGGCGAGACTGCGAAACTCGTTACGTGATGTACAAGTTGAACTTTTCACCGAGGATCGAAGCGGGACTATAAAAGGGCGGCAGCCGTCCTGCTGAAGGGCAGTGTTAGACAGTGCAGGGCAGCGCTGGTCAAAAACAGTTTCAGCCTCGAGAAGTAATTATTTCAGCAGCAGTTATTTCGTAGGATGTAATTATCGCCGACTTGACCAGGAATATCTCTGGTTAAAGGACTTACACTGTTTAAAATAAACTTTGTTGTATTTTTAATACTTTCTTTACACAGCACAAATAAATAAAACTTTAACTGCAGTTTCAGTGAAAACGGCAGAAATCAAATCAGTAAGCGTAAATTAGCAACAAAAGCAGCAACCAGCAAGCGAGCAACAAAAGAGATCTAACAATGTCGTGTAGTAGACTACATAGACCGAAACAATCAACAGCACAACATTCGTTTATTTCTTTACTTGCTACTCTTAGAGACTACTTTCTGTTTAAATAATATTGAACCTAAAAAATAATAAAGGCACATTAAAATATGTCACCTACAACTGACGGAAAACGAGACGGACTACACATCTTGCAGGTTCCCGTAAGAGTTCCAGCCTGGTGTGTATTCGGACTGAAGACATCACTGGCCGTTTCGCCTTAACTTCGTATTGTGGTGTCTGTTCTTTCGGAAAACGTGTCCTGGCAAGCAGGAGACTTTGGTTCGAATATCTGCCCGGCAAAAATTTTGAACATTCTACATTGATTTAAATCAATGCCCTCTCGCAGACAATACTTGCAGTTCATTTGTTTCTAAATGTAGTTGTCCTATTATTGAAGTAAGATCCAGTTGCTAAAAGCAATTATTCAAAGTAAAAAGAAAAAAAGGAAAAGTATTACCTTTTGGTCAAAACTCGTTATAAATAAACTAATAAATATATATGCACTTCAAATTAAAGTAGATATCGTGAAATATATCCAGACGGCGAAATCTTTCAGCTTCACTGCGGATTCTTGCCAAGATGCTGGCGTTGTTGATCAGGCTGTAATTTCCGTGCGCTATCTTACCAATGGAATCCCACAAGAACGAGCGATCAGTATGTTCCCTGTTCGGAAATCGATAGCAGAAGCTTACCGAGCTGTTGTAACTTACGAATTTGCCCAATGATGCTTAAATTTTCCAAATCTAATTAGCGTATCTTTCGATGGCGCTGGAGGTATGGCAGCAAGTATACTGGTATTCAGCGGCACTGAAGGAAGAAGTATCAGAATTAATTTTCGCACCTTGTTGGGCGCATGTATGTTTTAAATTTAGTGCTGGGAGGCGTGACTCCAAGCCGCGCTGAACCAAAGAGTTTGTTTGGGTCCTTGGAGTCTACCAGTGTATTTATGCACGAATTATTTGAGGCGCACATCTGTATGGGTGGACAAAATTTTGGAATTAACAACTGGTCAACAAAAACTGAGACGATTACAGAGCATCGGAAAACGGGATTGTGGGCCCAATACAGAGCCTTGACCACTATTATGGCGAAAACTCGACATTGATAAAAAGAAAAAGCTTTATGTATCGCATCTCCCAGAATGGAGTACGAGTTAAAGACTTCGTTGCAAGCGTAGGCACTGATGGATTCATTTTTGAAATCGGAAACCATCCTGACAACCTTTACATTCAACAAAATTTTTGGCATACTAACTGCGGTAAGCCAGTATCCCCAAACCGCAACAGTAGACTAACGTAAAGCTTGGGGTCTTATCAAATGTTTGGAGATAAGTTTAACGAAACCAATTAGATAATTTTTAGGACGTTTCCAGAGCTCCAACACTGTTTAGATCCCAAGTTCAAGGATTAATGCAAGCCAAAAATGTTGATACCGACAAGCGGCGCACGCTGCCATTACGAAGAATATCTTAAAAAATCAAAAACCACGGTGAGTTATGCCAGGACGAAGTGGCATTACTGTCTGCGGATCCAAAGAGATTCTATTCTGTTTGCGTCTACAGAGTCACTGTTAACGCAGATTTAGTTAAATCAGATGCAAAATTCAATTGCAACGAACATTTAATGAAGACGCTCGCGTTTTTGTACCCGAAAAACGTCGATGAAATTAACAAAAATGGGATTCTTAATGCCGCGTTAAAGTCTCTCTCATCAGCTGCAAATGCCGATAGAGAATTTCTGTGAAAAGAATTACAATATTTCACCAAAAGTTTTAACGAACCGTCTGAAACTCTTTGGGATCAACACGTTCCACCTAGGAAACAAGACGTGAATGGCGCATATTCTCAGAGGAACAAGACGCCGATCGAAAACGGCTTGGACCAAACTGCAAAGGACGTCATTTGTTTTTCCCGAAGAGGTTCTGACGCCTGGCGAAGTTGCGTACGACGTGCATGTAAACTTTTGCCACAGTATGACACAGCACAGCGGTGCATTGTCCAACCTGTACGTTGAGTTACTGTGTAATACTGACAATGTCGTTGACGCAAGTGACTTCTGAAAGACGATTTTCAGTGCACTGAAGCGCTTTAAGACGAGATTTAGGTCTTTACTGGGGGCAGAACTGCTGAATTCGTTGATTATTTAAATTAGACCTGATCAAGGATAATGGGAACCGAATCTTTCAGGATCGAGTTGTTGACAGCTTAGCTGAAACTTCTACTCTCTAAAAAATTTTTTTTCATTAGTTAGCTTTTCAGTTGTTAGAAGTAATTGGAACTATATTTACCTAATAATACATATAAACCACTGAAAATTAATATTTTGCACATTTTGTTATTATCCCATAGTATCGTACTGAGAGGCACCCACATGCCTTGCTCATACTGTGGCATCAAGCAGTCAGGCCTGCAAGATGAGTGGTCTGCCAAGCGAGTGGATTCATTCTTATTTATCGAGTAACATGAACTCTAGTACTCACACTTAAGTTACGCAACGGAAACACGCATCTGACTATCAGTAATTTACAGAACTCTGACTGTTCACTACGCACTAGCAATACCACATTTTCTTTTTGTCTTTTATTTAACGGCTTTTACCGACACGTGACCACCGCACTGAATATGAATGGCGCACACATTATAAATTCGGGACATTATTACAACATACAATTCGAAGGAAAGGTCACCAATATTTTTCTTTTCACTATCTTATTTATTCCGATAAATTCTCTAACCTAAACACACAAATTCTATAACCTACAACAATAACACGTGAGAAATTCCGCCCAGTGGGCATGGCTTTACAATGGTGAATCTCTATATTATGGTCTCGTAATTATTTTTAACCGCTGCAGTGCACTTTCTGGATAGGATGGTGGATCTTTTATTATACCTCACGCTTCGGCTCTCACAATCATCATCATTAAACTTTCCTCCTGACCGAGCGGTACCGAAGGAACAAGCATAACCCACTAATCTTTTGAAACTACCTCGCTACTCTCCCATGCAAACCACACATACCCAAATTACATGACATACATCACACTGCAATAAGAAATATAAAACACTAAATAGTCACAACACTATCACTTTCAGCTTTCCCACTTCAATTAATATTTATGCCAGTTTCACACGACACTGCCCCACTTTGTAATTCTACTTTCCTACTATGAACTCTGGAGATATTTGCACGTCTTCCTGTGCAATGCAAGCCAAGTGGCGTTGCTGGATAGGCGGCTGACTCACCTTGCTTCTCTCTCAGAGTTTGAATCAAGCGTCACACGGAATCATATCACGCAAAGTAATATTAAGAACATCACACACGCGAGTCCTCAAGTGATACCATGGACGAGTACTTCTCTTTATCCTTTGTCTCATACACAGATTGAGACTCACACAGTACTCACCACGTGGAAGTACTCGTCTCTAATTTCAAGTCCTGCACACGCCATTTCTTAAATATTTCAACTTATGGTACACACGCTATTTCTTAAATATTTCAACTTATTGTGCACACGCTAGTAATTCAGCTTAACTTAAGCACACGGAAGTATTTCAACTTATTGCCTGACATTTAATTCTCCCCACAAAAGTTCCTGAAATAGAGAAATTATTATTTCAAACTACTCTTAAATATTCCACATGCATACCATGTCTCCACTCTTTCGTCATTACGGAGCACAACTAAAACAGGTCTTAACAGCACAAGATCCAGCGGCAGAGTGCTGAAACATGGCCGTTCCTGAGGTTCTCTCCCATCTCTGTCGAGGTGGGGGAAGCACCTTGCTATCGTATTGGTCAGCCACATTTCAGGCGCTCAAAGCTCTGGTAAATTTCATCTCTTTGGTCCCACCAAAGGTGGCCAAAGGATCGACTCAAAGATGATCATATATTCACATTCACTATCTGCAGTTAGCAGACGACCATACATTCATTCATTTCACAGATCTCACCAAACTGGATGTAGGGATTTACTTTGTGGGAGTGCACATGTGATCAATTAAATAAATAAATTGTCATTCTTTCCCACACTGGTATCCGGCTTCGCTGTATTAATTGAAATTGAGTTATTTTACAAAAAGAAGTGTTGTTCTGACAAAAATAATGAAGTATGTTGTACCTATTTTCAATGTCGGGCGGTTCTGTACCCTTTCAGTACCTATCCTTATCCCAGGCTTGCGGGGAATCACCCGGGTCCTTCCAGTCCAGGATGTGATGACCAACAAGACAAAAAGAAAGATCTAAATGTGGTCTGTAGGTCATTATCCAGCAATACAGAGCTAATTTTCTGGTAACTGCAGTGCGTCATGCAGTAAACAAGACTACATTACCGTATAATCGTCTGTGCACCACTAAGTGAGATTGCATTGCGATGATTTTGTGGCAATAATAGTACGGTATTTCTTGATCTCAAGTTAGCGGACGTACAAGTTTTACGTTCCGACCCAGAGAAGGTTTTTGTAACAGTGGATGCTATGAAATAATACTCATGCACGTAACTGAAGCCCTACCGTGGGACGTAATATTTGCTTCTCACAGAAAGGAATGAAATGAAAAAAGTTAAGTTTCTGGAACTCGAAAATAAATCGATGCGTGAAACCACCAAATTTGCCGAGGTGCAAGAGGTGGTTATAAATTTTAATGAATTGCTTTTAACAGCTGATTTCACATTTAAATGAGGGGATTGTCCATGTGGTCCAATATATTGAGGGTTATACAGATCTGAGTTCATCGGATGGAGGAAAGTTATTTGCACTTAGATTCAGCCCAATGAATAAATTAGTTATGTGGACGAAAATGCGTTGTTATTACATGCGGCCGATGACAACATAATGTCGTTAAGTAATGCGGCGCGTCGCACTGGAGAGAGAATTTCCAGTTCAGGACGAGATTAGTGATGTCGCTGTGCAGCTGGTCCCGGTATGGGGGTGTGTGTTTGTCCTTAGGATAATTTAGGTTAAGTAGTGTGTAAGCTTTTTTTTTTTTTTTTGGTCATCAGTCTACTGACTGGTTTGATGCGGCCCCCCACGAATTCCTTTCCTGTGCTTAACCTCTTCATCTCAGAGTAGCACTTGCAGCCTACGTCCTCAATTATTTGCTTGACGTATTCCAATCTCTGTCTTTCTCTACAGTTTTTGCCCTCTACAGCTCCCTCTAGTACCATGGAAGTCATTCCCTCATGTCTTAGCAGATGTCCTATCATCCTGTCCCTTCTCTTTATCAGTGTTTTCCACATATTCCTTTCCTCTCCGATTCTGCGTAGAACTTCCTCATTCCTTACCTTATCAGTCCACCTAATTTTCAACATTCGTCTATAGCACCACATCTCAAATGCTTCGATTCTCTTCTGTTCCGGTTTTCCCACAGTCCATGTTTCACTACCATACAACGCTGTGCTGCAGACGTACATCCTCAGAAATTTCTTCTTCAAATTAAGATCGGTATTTGATATTAGTACACTTCTCTTGGCCAGAAGTGCCTTTTTTGTCATAGCGAGTCTGCTTTTGATGTCCTCCTTGCTCCGTCCGTCATTGGTTATTTTACTGCCTAGGTAGCAGAATTCCTTAACTTCATTGACTTCGTGACCATCAATCCTGATGTTAAGTTCCTCGCTGTTCTCATTTCTGCTACTTCTCATTGCCTTCGTCTTTCTCCGATTTACTCTCAAACCATACTGTGTTCATTCCGTTTAGCAGATCATTTAATTCTTCTTCACTTTCACTCAAGATAGCAATGTCATCAGCGAACCGTATCATTGATATCCTTTCACCTTGTATTTTAATTCCACTCCTGAACCTTTCTTTTATTTCCATCATTGCTTCCTCGATGTACAGATTGTAGAGTAGGGGCGAAAGGCTACAGCCTTGTCTTACACCCTTCTTAATACGAGCACTTCGTTCTTGATCGTCTCTCCCTATAGCTTACCCCTACTTTTTTCAGAATCTCGAACAGTTTGCACCATTTTACACTGTCGAACGCTTTTTCCAGGTCGACAAATCCTATGAAAGTATCCTGATTTTTCTTTAGCCTTGCTTCCATTATTAGCCGTAACGTCAGAATTGCCTCTCTCGTCCCTTTACTTTTCCTAAAGCCAAACTGATCGTCACCTAGCGCATTCTCAATTTTATTTTCCATTCTTCTGTATATTATTCTTGTAAGCAGCTTCGATACATGAGCTGTTAAGCTGATTGTGCGATAATTCTTGCACTTTTCAGCTCTTGCCGTCTTCGGAATTGTGTGGATGATGCTTTTCCGAAAGTCAGATGGTATATCGCCTGACATATATTCTACACACCAACGTGAATAGTCGTTTTGTTGCCACTTCCCCCAATGATTTTAGAAATTCTGATGGAATGTTATCTATCCCTTCTGCCTTATTTGACCGTAAGTCCTCCAAAGCTCTTTTAAATTCCGATTCTAATGCTGGATCCCCTATCTCTTCTAAATCGACTCCTGTTTCTTCTTCTATCACATCAGACAAATCTTCACCCTCATAGAGGCTTTCAATGTATTCTTTCCACCTATCTGCTCTCTCCTCTGCATTTAACAGTGGAATTCCCGTTGCACTCTTAATGTTACCACCGTTGCTTTTAATGTCACCAAAGGTTGTTTTGACTTTCCTGTATGCTGAGTCCGTCCTTCCGACAATCATATCTTTTTCGATGTCTTCACATTTTTCCTGCAGCCATTTCGTCTTAGCTTTCCTGCACTTCCTATTTATTTCATTCCTCAGCGGCTTGTATTTCTGTACTCCTGATTTTCCCGGAACATGTTTGTACTTCCTGCTTTCATCAATCAACTGAAGTATTTCTTCTGTTACCCATGGTTTCTTCGCAGCTACCTTCTTTGTACCTATGTTTTCCTTCCCAACTTCTGTGATGGCCCTTTCTAGAGATGTCCATTCCTCTTCAACTGTACTGCCTACTGCGCTATTCCTTATTGCTGTATCTATAGCGTTAGAGAACTTCAAATGTATCTCGTCATTCCTTAGTACTTCCGTATCCCACTTCTTTGCGTATTGATTCTTCCTGACTAATGTCTTGAACTTCAGCCTACTCTTCATCACTACTATATTGTGGTCTGAGTCTATATCTGCTCCTGGGTACGCCTTACAATCCAGTATCTGATTTCGGAATCTCTGTCTGACCATGATGTAATCTAATTGAAATCTTCCCGTATCTCCCGGCCTTTTCCAAGTATACCTCCTCCTCTTGTGATTCTTGAACAGGGTATTCGCTATTACTAGCTGAAACTTGTTACAGAACTCAATTAGTCTTTCTCCTCTTTCATTCCTTGTCCCAAGCCCATATTCTCCTGTAACCTTTTCTTCTACTCCTTCACCTACAACTGCATTCCAGTCGCCCATGACTATTAGATTTTCGTCCCCCTTTACATACTGCATTACCCTTTCAATATCCTCATACACTTTCTCTATCTGTTCATCTTCAGCTTGCGACGGCGGCATGTATACCTGAACTGTCGTTGTCGGTGTTGGTCGGCTGTCGATTCTGATTAGAACAACCCGGTCACTGAACTGTTCACAGTAACACACCCTCTGCCCTACCTTCCTATTCATAACGAATCCTACACCTGTTATACCATTTTCTGCTGCTGTTGATATTACCCTGAACTCATCTGACCAGAAATCTTTGTCTTCCTTCCACTTCACTTCACTGACCCCTACTATATCTAGATTGAGCCTTTGCATTTCCCTTTTCAGATTTTCTAGTTTCCCTACCACGTTCAAGCTTCTGACATTCCACGCCCCGACTCGTAGAACGTTATCCTTTCGTTGATTATTCAACCTTTTTCACATGGTAACCTTAGCAGTTAAGTCCCATAAGATTTCACACACATTTGAACATAAAAGCAGGATCTGTGAGGCCCCCCCCCCCCTCTCTCTCTCTCTCTCTCTCTCTCTCTCTCTCTCTCTCTCTCTCTCGGTTGTTTTCGATGGCTGTTTCGAAAATGTAAGTGACGCTCTGTAACGTTTAGCAAATAATTACGCTAAATTAATTTCAAAAGCCGTGTTTTAATTAAGACTGTACTTGCCTTTATCATTAATCCCACTTATCAAATTACTATGCCACATTTTAGAAATCTGTGTTCTGTCGGCAACTACTTTAGAAAATTTTTATTTCAGCGTCCCTGAGATCTCCTTTACCGGTCTTTCTTATCAGTATCCGAGCAGCGTAATTACGCAGACTGCCTAATTTTTAGATCGATCACTGGCCTCTAAACAATGCCTTCGGCCTACGTTCTCGTCGGTCTGATGCTGGTTGGCGGAATGTATAATTTCGTTATCGACAAGTAAAAATTTTCTGTGCACCATTTTATCATTTTAGAAGCTTGCCACCAGTAAAAGCAATAAATTTAATATTACATTCTTTTTTAAATGCCAGTAACATTAAAATTCGATGCTGAGTACGTTCCAGAGCCTGGGAGAATCTTTTAAAACATACACGGCAAGCTTCAAGGAGCTCTCTAATTACGAGAAGTTATACGTAGCGAAACACGCGTACACAATACGTCATCCTCTCCGAGGAACCCAAAAAAAGTTTAACAGATTTAAGGGTGGGACGTAACAGGCGGAGGGAGCAGATGTAGGAGGAATTAAAGATTGCGAACCAGAGCAGGCGGTTTGAGTACGTACTGAATGGACAAACGGAGGACTGTGGCTACAGACTGCCGCACAGCTGTGCTGGTGTACCACGGGTACTCTGAAGTCTGGCGGCAGGTGGCTGACGTCTGCTGAGAGGGAGTTGGAGAGTGGGCAGCAGGGCTGGCCAAACATGGCGCTCGCGTTTTGTCGATAGTCTGCAGTGGCCACGTGTCTCCTGACCAGTACCGTACGAGTGTAAGCATTACGAGAGAAACTACGAACTGTGTGAGCTGTACGGCCACAACGACAAACTGACGCTCCGCTAGAAGATTTGACAGTTGCATTCTGGCCGAGCGGTTCTAGGCGCTTCAGTCGGGAACCGCCCGACCGCTACGGTCACAAAAATGGTTCAAATGGCTCTGAGCACTATGGGACTCAACTGCTGTGGTTATCAGTCCCCTAGAACTCAGAACTACTTAAACCTAACTAACCTAAGACATCACACAAATCCATGCCCGAGGCAGGATTCGAACCTGCGACCGGCTCCGGACTGCGCGCCTAGAACCGCGAGACCACCGCGGCCGGCGCTACGGTCACAGGTTCGAATCCTGCCTCGGGTACGGATGTGTGTGATGTCCTTAGGTTAGTTAGGTGTAAGTAGTTCTACGTTCTAGGGGAGTGATGACGTCAGATGTCAAGTCTCATAGCGCTCAGAGCCATTTGAACCATTTTTGACAATTGCATGAAAGACACCAGGAAACAGTACCAAATGCTCCCGCCACAGAAACTGCTATTTTGTCTACACGAATCCGCAGTAAAAATTGTCGTAGTATATGTCTGGAAATATAAGCATTTATGTAAACTTGAGACGAAAGCGTCGCCATCTTCATTAATAGAAGATTTCATTAGCCCAAAGAATAAATTGTGTTTTCGACGTTTATTTCTAAGACTGTTTATGTCCATCAAATAATTTTAGCCGCGACACTTATGACATTTGAAGGTGGCTTAGCAAATAATGCTATTCGGCGTCAAAGTTGTTTCGGAGAGCACGGCCTACACAGCAATGAGGACTGTCTCCTTACTGGTTTGAGGGGAATCATTCTGGTCGACACGCCGCCAGCTTCATGAAGTGACCTAAATCGCTTCCAGAAGTTCGCTGTTGAGAGCGTGACATCCACGAAGAACGTGAAGGCCACTCGTGACGTCAGACTGCCACCCCGTGGCGTGAGTGTACTGTCTTCTGTACGACAAGGCCTTCACATTTAGTGCTGACGCCATCTTCTGAGACCTGCGGAAACCATACTACTGTGTCCAGGGGCTTACTGACCTTACCGTGTCATTGGCCTGAGTATTTTCCATGTTTTCCAGCATTAACATGATTTTCACTATTTTTTTGTGCTTTAAATGGTATCCCATAACAACAGTCAGTTCTAAAGTAAGATGAAAACAATCAGTCGGTCATGTTTTGGAGTTTATGGAGTGATGCTAGTTGCAGAATTTTAATGATGAACGTTATCGGAGAAAACTGGAAGGAACGCCTTTATTTGGAGCTGAAGACAGTGTACGTGGTTCAGTCCCAGGTGGTTCTTTCTCCCTGTACGCACACTACGTGTCCACCTAGGCTGCGCCCCTCTGCCCCTGTGGCTGTGTCCAGACAGGCATCCAGCAGCTCGCGGTGACGAAGACTCTCTGCCGCTCTGGTGTCGAAGGGATTTTTACACGAAATGAGAATAAATGAATCGACGCTGCTATTGTAACGTGGCTGCGTCAACAGCACCCTCCCTACTGCACCACCTCGCCATAACTGATTACCCAACTGTGTTTCAGTTTAATCTTGTATCTCGAGTACTAAATGACAACATATCAGGCCCGAAATCAAGGTGTTAATCGCTATGGATCTTCATACTGATGGATTTTGTCTCTTGTTTACTTGTTCACGTGCAGCAGAAATATGGCAGATATCTTAACACAAAACACACTGCAGGACGATGACGTGAACTCAGGGTGTGGCCACTTCCGAAGCGATCTTGCGGAGGTAGTCTTCTGAAACACGAAGATGCTGCGTACAAAACACCACCCAACACCCCTCTTGCGAGAGGCACTGGAACAGTAGAGGTAGTCCAGTGGTGAGCAAGAAAACAGTGCGAGCCTTTACACTGCAAATGTCGCACCGCTTACCGCTTTTACTGTCAGCAGAGATGAGTAAGAGACTGGCGCCCTCCGAACAAAGAACGAATAATTGAAAAAGCGTCATGCCGATATCTGTTTCGACATATAGTTCCACATTAGTTCTGCATTTGGATCTCTGAGAGGGGCTGCCAAGGGTGTGCTAACAATGAAAAACAGAGTGTACGGTTCCCCACGACGTGATGTCCTATGTCGGCAGTTTATTCCGCTGAAGTGCTTCTGGGTTTCTGCATCTGTGTGACACAGTAATGAATTAAGGTGCATTGCCGTGCTGGAAGAACAGAAGAACATGTCCCATTGAACTTCTGAGAAGTGCTGCAGAAACAGCAGGATTAATTTTCCACGGTTCACCGTTGCCTCATCAAACACCAGATGTTTCCACAGCTTACGTTTCGCCGAAACATGGTACTCAACTGGTGATGCTTGTCGCTCCACGGGAGAACTGGGCGTGCGTAAGAGTGCGGCGCTGTGTAACCCGGCCAGAGACTGAGTGGGCGTTGTCCACCTGGGAGAACACGCCGAGTTCATGAAGTGCTGGCGGCCTCAGGAGAAGTGGGTGTGTTCTACTCCCTGTACAGTTCTCCGAGGGCAGTGACGTTTAGGTTAAGACTGTACGTGGGTGCTGTCACTGCCCTGCAAGCTGAGCAACGTTTGGGCACTCCATGATGTTTAACGAGGAAACTGAATAAAGGAGCAGTGTTCTACTGGAAATCACGTACCCTACCCACACGACTGTAGTTGGTAGTGACAGCAATTTACCCTCGATATGTTGACGAAAGTACATGTTTAAATCCGGAGGTAAACACAATGCATCACCCGATATTGCTAAAAGCGTTGTCTTAAAATTATTTCGAACAATTAGTTCATACGCCCATTCGAATGGCAAACAGTTGTGAAAACACACTTGACCTCTTAGCAACAAATAATCACATTAATGAGCGTCAAAACCGATACACGGCTTAGGTAACAGAAGTTTGTCGTAGCTCCGAAATCCCCCAAAATAAACGGAAAACTTATCTATTCAAAGCAGCAGATAAAAATTTGCTTGACGTCTTCCTCAGAGACAATCTCCACCCTTCCAAATTAATACTGCAAATGTACACCAGATTTGACTTGATTCAAATAAATAGTGTCGACAGAAATTGAGAAATTTATAGCAAATAAATTAACAAGAGGCGGAACTGGGATCGCAAAACAGTTCGGAAGACTGTCGCAGAAACAACGAAAAAAGCAGACCAAATTTAAACGAACGCAAAATTACCACGATTGGCGATATTTTGCATAAGCTCGAAATTTAGCACGGACTTCAGTGTGAGATGTAAAGACCGTAAATTCTACTAAATACGGAGGAAATACAATTACGAACAACTTAAATTGGAAAGAACACACATAAAACGCTGCGGGGAAGGCAATCCAAAGACTGTGTTTTATTGGCAGAAAACTTGGAAGATGCAACAGATCTACTAAAGGGATTGCCCACACTACACTTGTGCGTCTTCTTTTGGAGTACTGCTGCACAGTGTGGGACCGTTACCAGATAGGATTAACGGAGGACGTAGAGAAAGTTCAAAGAAGAGAAGCACGTTTTGTACTGCCGGAAAACAGGGCGAAGAGTGTCGTGCAAGTGACACAGGATTTGGAGTGGGCGACATTAAAACAAAGGGCGTTTCTCGTTGCGGCGAGACCTTCTCACGTAATTTCATTCACCAACTTTCTACGCCGAATACGAAAATATTCTGTTGACGCCGACCTACTTAGGGAGAAACGATGGAAGGTGGCTACACTGAGCCACAGCGCCAGAGATTGCGCCAAAGAGTATTATTCAGCCGCCTCCACTGGCAGTGCTTGTTGAGAAGTGGTAGTGGAGAGTGCTTGTCGAGAAGTGGGCAGTAGGAGTTCTGATGTAGCCGTGACCAGTTGTGAGCATGTTGTATGCAGTTGTTCTGATGGGCTAGACAGCCGATGCTGTTCGATTGCAGATGTTGTAATGATCAGAGTGTATGTTTCGTCAATATATATGAAGGTAAAGAAAATTTTTTTTATTTCAAATGTCCTAACTAACAATGACTCTTGGTCACAGGTTCAGTCAACAAAGCATCTGGCTTGTGTTCATGTATTAGAGTGTAATTCTGGTTCCTATGTGCAATCATAGTATTTCTGGTTTTTTTTAATTATTTCAGTGTAAATGGTGCTTAAAATATCTTGTCTTATTGAGGAAGAACCGTGCCAGATGTGTACGTTGAATCACACTTCCATACACAGAACAGTTACACTTGTGTTTTGTTGTTTCGTAGGTTTAATAGTTGCTGGGGACTTAATTAATTAATTGTGTTAACGGAAGTTTTCTTTCATTCTTTGTTGTTATTCTATGCAGTCAGATTGCGTACTGATACCAGTCAGGGCCAACCGGTTACGAGACTGAGTAACCGGACAGTCAGGGACGAAAACTAAAATTATTTGCATTCTATTTAATTAAGCCCCCATGCACGTGGCGACCGTTGCTTCGGATCGTCCCTTGGAATCTTCTGATAGTAAAAATAGCAGACAGTAGTATTGTTGTAGTAATTTGTAGTAATAGAATATTGCATGTGTAGATTTGGTAATTGAACATTTGTAGTTGTCTTGTCTTTCTTCTAATGGTATTTTTGCAGAATTTAATTTTTGATGTCTTGTATGCGCGTTTGACAATTTTGTGCAATTATGAAGATTTCAATTGTTCGTTAATCGTGTTTGAGGGAAGCATTTCGTGTGAATGGTATTGTTGGTGATAAAGTGTCATATTGTGTGTAATTTTAGTATAGTGACAAGTTTTGTATGTTTTGTAAATGACTACGCGATCGATGAAAAAGGCAAAAATGATGGATAGTGAGAATGATGAAATTGTTAACATGGCGAGCTCGCCAACACAGGAGAACAGTATGATGAATAATGAAGTAGAAAACAATTTAATAAGCAGGGAAAATAGTCCAGAACCAGTTCAAAACTTTTCACAATTAAAGAATTTTCAGAATACGAGATTAACGACAGAAGATTCTGGAATAGAATCGAACACAGATAGCTTTACAGCTATGACGAAGGAAGGTGGTTTAGCGGGATATGTTAGGGGCGAAAAGAATTTCGAACCAGTTAATATGGAGCAGTTGATGGGTGCTATATTAAATTTGGGATCACGGATGGGAAAAATGGAAACACAGATAAGATCTGAATTAAAAACTTTGGGATCACAGTTACGATCTGAATTTAAAACAGAGATGGGAACTTTGGAAACACGGTTAGACTCACTGTGATCACAGTTAAGATCTGAATTAAAAACAGGGATGGGAACACTGGCAACACGGTTAGGCTCACGAATAGGGACATGTTTCAAAAACATGAAAGATGAATCAAAGAAAGAAATTAGAGAAGAAGTACAACCGATTTTGAATGCTCACAATAATAGATTAATTTCAATAGAAATCAGACAAAAGGAACAGGATAGAGAACAGGAAGAAAAAGATCGCGCGATAGTACAAAAATTTTCAGAGTTAAATTTGCAACGTGCACACGATAAGGAAGAAATACTTGAAAGAATCGAGATATCCGTACCAAATGACAGAATAAATAACCTAACACAACAATATGAACAGTTAATTACTAAATGTGTCAATAATGAAACCCGAGTCACGAGACTTACGCAAGAAGTAAATAAAAAGAAAGAAAAAATAAGTGACTTATCGGAAAGAGTTGAGGAGATTTCAGATAAATTGACAAATCTTAGTTTACATGGGGACAGAGATTCGGATGATACAGCTCCACTGCCATTTGCAGAAACCGAAGAGTACCAGAACATAAATAAACATGTTGAAAATCAGGGAAAATTTAATGAACGCGTTAAAAGGGAATTTGAGACATTACAAAAGCAAGTCAAACAAATTGAAGGTGAAATCGTAGGAAAAGACTGCAGAAGAAATTTAGAATTACAGATAGCTGAGGGCTTTGAAGAAAATAATTTATTTCATTTACGAGATGCAACAAGAGAGCGCCAGGCGCGCGAACTTGACAATAATCGACATTCAGACTGGGACAGACGCGGTAGGTCTTTGTCACCACGAGGAGAAAACTTTGACTATAAACACTTCTTAACTGTTCGGAAATTTAAGATCTTTCGCAATTCTAAGAACGATATACATCCATGTTCATGGTTAGATCAATTTTTGTACGCACTTCCACCAAATTGGCCACTAAGTCACAAACTGGAATTTATGTGCGGCTATTTAAGTCCTCAGGGGATTCACTACACTAAGTGAATATGTGCCGTAGCGTGCACAGGGCCCCGAGCTGTAGTAGTGCTATTTCCCTTTTAGTTTTCTGCACCGCTGTCGACTCTTTTGCTATTCTTTGTATCTATCAAAACAACTCTCCGACTATCAATCTATCTAGAGAAACGGTAAAAAATAACCGGATATGGCTATTTTACCCAAAAGAAATTTCGGAAATTACCATTTGGACTTACTGTATCTTCAGCAGCATTCATTTGTAGTATAAACGAAATTTTACCTGTTTATCTTCGTGACAATATTACTTCATATGTTGACGATATTCTTATTGCTAAACGTTTTGGAGTGAGCATAACAAAATTTTGGATTCATTATTACGTATTTTTGCAAGAGTTGGCATTACAGTGAACTTGAAAAAATCTTAATTTGGTCGTTCTCAGGTGAAATTTCTTGGTCATATTATTTCTACAGACGGTATTCTTCCTGATCCAGAGAAACTAGACGCTATTCGTAATTATGCTGTTCCTACTACAAAACGTGATGTTCGTAGTTTCCTTGGTGTCTGTAATTTTCTTAGAAGCTTTGTTAGATTGGACAATTTGGCCACACCTCGTTTATGTGAACTGTCTGGAAAGAAATCTAATTGGTGTTGGGATGAGGAAGCTCAATCAGAATTTGAACAACTTCGTGATGCTTTAGTTGCTGCTCCACTTCTGTCACATCCGGATTTATCCAAAGATTTTTGTTTGGGGACGGACTCATCATACAAAGGCCTAGGTGCACACTTATTTCAAGAGATAGAAGAAAACGGCGTTGTAGTACAGAAAACTATTGCATTTGGAAGTAGTGTCCTCTCTAAATCAGAAAAGAATTATTCGATTACGGAACTTGAGGCTTTGGCTGTTGTATGGGCTTTCACAAAATTTCGCATATTTTTGTATGGCTGACATACTAAGGTTTACACCGATCATCGAGCTCTGGAATTTCTTATGTCAACAAAATTAACTCATGGCAGATTGTCACGATGGGCGCTGTATCTACAGGAATTTGATTTTAGTATTGTTTACATACAGGGTTCTTCAAATATTATTGCTGACGATTTATCACATGCACCTATGGGTTTGAAACAAAGTGCTGAAGAGGACTGCAAAGAAAACAATTATTGTTTGATGTATATTCAAGGTGTTGCGTTCGAAAATTAGATTTCGTCTTGGCTCCAGGACATCGCTAAGGAGCAAAACAAGGATCCAATCTGGAAGGACATTAATGAGAAGTGGAGGAGAAAGCATAGCGTAGCGATTAGACAGTATTATTTAGTTCGCAATGATGTTCTTTTTAAATGAAAATCGGTCGACAACTTTGTTTGGTTAGTTTGTATTCCTGATGAATGGGTTAACAAATTGATTTGGTACACACATTTCAGATATGCACACTTTGGTCCCAGAAAATGCTTTCATAAATTACGAGAAAATTGCTACTTCAGTAATATGGAAAAATGTATTCGATCTGTTCTTGCCAAATGCAAATTATGTCAAAAGGCTAAGCCGCCAACAGTTTCTCACAGAGCACCGTTGTTTCCTATCATTCCAGCGAAATTAAAGGACATGGATGCAGTCGATTTGTTCGGTCCAGTGGTTCGTTCTACTAATGGTTTTGCGTACATTTTGGTAGTAGTGGAACTGACATCAAAATATGTGTGTTTTACACCTTTACGCAAAGCAACAGCTCGATCAGTATCTTATGCTTTCATCAAACATTTTCTTAAAGAAGTGGGTCATGTGGATAAGGTTATATCAGATAATGGATCACAGTTTCGCTCTAAAATTTGGCTTCGTACTCTACGGCGTCGTAAGATTAAACCAATTTTCAATTCACTTTTTCACACTCAATCTAACGCTTCAGAGAGATGGATGAAGGAAATCAATAAATTGTGTCGTCTTTATTGTCATCAGAATCACAGAACTTGGGATCAGTATCTTCATATTTTTCAAAACATTCTGAATGAACTCCCTAATGATTCAACTTCTTTACCGCCTATATTGATATTAAAAAATAAAGCACCAACAAATCGCATTTCTGAAATCGTTCCTTTTCCACCTACACGAAAACTGCGACATTCTGAAGTTCTCAACCTGGCTCTACGAAATATTGCATCTGCGGCTGCTAGAAGAGAGAAATCAGCTAAACGTCCTGGTCATTTAAAAACCTTGTCAGTTGGTCAAAAGGTGTTAATTAAGTCTCACCGTTTGTCTCATAAAAGAAAAGGCTTGTGTCGCAAATTTTTCTGCTTTATAACGGTCCATATAGAGTTCGCAAAATTATTCATGATAACATTGTCGAAGTAGAAACTCTTAAATCTCGACGCTCTAAGGGAATACATCATATATCTAACGTTAAAATTTTTGTGGAATGACATACTTTTGAGAAACTAACAGTTGCATGTAAACACGCAGAGAGTACAAGGATACCGCGCCGTGTTCCGGCGGCGCCACATACTCAAAGCAACAGTCAAGTCTGCGCGCCGCACAAGGCAGTCGTTGACCGCAAACAATTACTTCCTACGTCACGCGCCTACAGCTGATCGAGCGCTCAGTGCGAATGCACTGACAGCCGTAAACAAATACACAGTCTAATTTCTCTGGTTAAATTCAGTATAAAGCTATAGTGACTTGATAAATTATGTTATTAACGTTGAGTATTTTTCAGGATACGGTTGTATAAAATATTTAAGATCTTCAGGTAAATTCTGTGTGTGTCCGACGTTAAGAGGACTTGCTATCGAGAAAATTTCAGGAAGAATGTCATTTCGAAGAAGAAAGTAATAGACTAAAAAGGTAACTATTAATTGAGTTTATTTTTCAGGTAACATATTTCCACTTAGGTACGTACTTTAGACGTAATTTGCTGCTCGCGATTATGTGATTTATACTTTGTGCTAAATTTTATGTTCTATGAATTTACTTGTGAAGCGACGTGCTTGCGTACATTTGCTGATGTTGACAACGTTTTATTAATGAACAGGGTTATTACTTGTGTATATTATGCCTCGCTTGGCTGCTCTGCTTTTTCACTGATGTCACATTTTTTAAAATTATGTGTCTGCTGTGCTTATTTATTTAAATTATAATTGTCACCTGATTAGTTGTGCTGATATGGTTATGTATGTAAGTTATACTTTGTGATTGATCTGCTTGCGCCTTCATGTTTACTTATTAAGATTACATATGAACATTTATTTGCTTATGCTGATATGATGCTAATGACCTGTTTATTATGTGAGATATATATTTGCTGCATTGCGTATGGATTGCATATTTACACATTTCTGCTTTGTTGTCATAACTATTCTTTAATTTGGTATATAGAAATGCTGATGTAAAGTGTACGAACATAGAGTTTAGGTCACACTATGGTATTAATTATAAATTGTTCGCTTGGCAGAGCCTCGTTGTAGGATTTGTGCTGCATCCACTTTTTGACATTCTGTTCTCTACTGGTATATTTACTCGCTATTGCATGTTTTGCTTACGCTTAGTGCCTTATATTTTAAGATAAGAAAATGAACTGCTATAATTCTACGAACGACATTGGTACAAGAAACTTCATGAACTTACATGAGCTGGAGGTTTTATGGAAGCTGTATAAATTTATGCTAATAGAAAAGAAGCTAACGACATGAAATACCAACACTAGGTTTAGACCATTGACAGTTATTACACTGCATTCTTCGTGAGCAATTAAAATAGTGAGTGACACTTGACGCAAGAAATACTCCACATGTTTGCTTCTGTTTTGCCATGATTCTTGAAGTGGTGTACACACTGTGAAATATTACGATTTATTCACTCAAAGTCTTATGTGATCTTTCATACTACGTACTCGCACCTACTTACTGAAAGTTATTCAAACTGAAGGCTGTTAGAGGTCATGTATGCATTTCTTTTATTTTATGATGGACAAGGTAACCAAAATGTATTTTGTAATTCATAATGAGTAGAAGATTTGGCTCAGTTGGACTACACAGAGGTTGTGTGTGGACATTGTGTCTTCGGATTGCATGGGATGATAAATTGAAGTTTGCACTAGGATTTTGTCTGCACTTGTTCGAGGAGACTGACTAGAGGAAAGAGTTGTTATGGAAGTGAAATGATATTGGTAATAACGTTTATATGTATCGACGTATTGAAGAGGTATTATTGCGGTATTGAGATTGTGTGAAGTTGATGATTATTGGAGTTTTGGTGGACAAGAGGTAAGGTAAATGATATTAATGATAAGGTTTATGCGTATCGACGTAAGAGGTATTATTGAAGTATTAAGATTATGTGATCCTGATGATTATTGGAGTTTTGGTGGTTAAGAGGTGAAGTAAGTGAGGAGCATTTTTTTTTTGTTGGTCTATATGGAACAAGGAGGATGAAGATGGCAGACTAGAACACTCAAGTGGAAAGAAGATTGCATATCTTGGCACACTGACAGTTGTTCAGCAACCGTACATTTTGATTTGGCTTGGCAAACATTGGTCTTGACATGATGACTACGACGTTGACTAACTATTATTGACTGTTATACATTGCTGCCACTACTACTTGATACACAAGTTGAACATAAAATTTTGGACAGAATTGCATTTACACAGTTAACACTATTCAATTACACAGTAGTACTTAATGTGGATGAAAGATGAGTGAGTGTGTTTTGTGTGTTTTCCTTTCCTAATCCCAAATAATTGGTACCGACCTATCTCCTAAATATTATTTTACTTGTTTGTTGTGGCTTGCACTGACACCCATATATATTAAAGGTTTACTGATATTTGTGTATTTGTAATATTTAATATGACAATTATCTGATATCATTTGTGTGTTTATTATAATTTGTATGTTTAGTGTAAGAGCATTGATAATAATTTTGTAAAAGCAATTGTGTGTGCATTAAACTGTTGTTTGTACTTGCACCTATCATCATTCATGGGTGCCACTTGGAGATGTTTAATTTCTGCTGAGAAACTCTGATGAACTGTCTAATTAGTGATAGTGACTATTATGGTCTGTTACCTGCACTTGTTCAACATGATGGGTGCCACTAGGAGATGTTTAATTTCTGCTGATGAACTCTGATGAACTGTCTAATTAGTGATAGTGACTATTATGGTCTGTTACCTGCACTTGTTCAACATGATGGGTGCCACTTGGAGATGTTTAATTTCTGCTGATGAACTCTGATGAACTGTCTAATTAGTGATAGTGACTATTATGGTCTGTTACCTGCACTTGTTCAACATGATGGGTGCCACTAGGAGATGTTTAATTTCTGCTGATGAACTCTGATGAACTGTCTAATTAGTGATAGTGACTATTATGGTCTGTTACCTGCACTTGTTCAACATGATGGGTGCCACTTGGAGATGTTTAATTTCTGCTGATGAACTCTGATGAACTGTCTAATTAGTGATAGTGACTATTATGGTCTGTTACCTGCACTTGTTCAACATGATGGGTGCCACTAGGAGATGTTTAATTTCTGCTGATGAACTCTGATGAACTGTCTAATTAGTGATAGTGAATATTATGGACTGTTACCTGCACCAGTTCAACATTGCTGGGTGCCACTGATGGAACTGTTTCTACTGACATAATGTCACTTGTTGGTGTCTGCACCTGCTCAACATTGCTGGGTGCCACTGGTGGAACTGCTTCTACTGAAATGATGTCACTTGTTGGTGTCTGCACCTGTTCAACATTGCTGGGTGCCACTGATGGGCTGCTTCTACTGAGATAATGTCACTTGTTGGTGTCTGCACCTGTTCAACATTGCTGGGTGCCACTGATGAAACTGCTTCTACTGACGTAATGTCACTTGTTGGTGTCTGCATCTGTTCAACATTTTTCGGTGCCACTGTTGAAGCTGTTTAAATACTGCTGATGAAATGTTATGAGACTGCTATTTGCACCTGTTGATCATTGCTGGGTGTTACTGTTGGAACTGTCAACTACTCTGAGGAGTCCTACTTGTTTATTGAACTACTGAAACGATTTTATGTGAATATTTGTATAAACTGATTTTTTGGGTGTTTACTGTTTATGAGATGTTATGAGACTCTTACCTGCACCTATTCGTCATTGCTGACGCTATTGATTGAATTGTTTAACCACATGATACTTGTGTAAACTATTATGTAAAATCATATGTATGCAAGCATTTGTATTCCTTACTGTATTTTATATATTAGGTTAGTGAAGGGTCAGTGCAAAGCCAAAATTTATTTAGTTATGTGATATTTACTTATTAATATTCCTTTTTAATTGCTGTCTGTATTTTTTGGACGAATTTGGTGGTATTTTCACCACCAATGCTGGCAAAAATACTATCAAATTCAGCCCGTGGAGGAGGGGCATATGAAAGGTGGCTACACTGAGTCACAGCGCCAGAGATTGCGCCAAAGAGTATTATTCAGCCGCCTCCACTGGCAGTGCTTGTTGAGAAGTGGTAGTGGAGAGTGCTTGTCGAGAAGTGGGCAGTAGGAGTTCTGATGTAGCCGTGACCAGTTGTGAGCATGTTGTATGCAGTTGTTCTGATGGGCTAGACAGCCGATGCTGTTCGATTGCAGATGTTGTAATGATCAGAGCGTATGTTTCGTCAATATATATGAAGGTAAAGAAAATTTTTTTTATTTCAAATGTCCTAACTAACAATGACTCTTGGTCACAGGTTCAGTCAACAAAGCATCTGGCTTGTGTTCATGTATTAGAGTGTAATTCTGGTTCCTATGTGCAATCATAGTATTTCTGGTTTTTTTTTAATTATTTCAGTGTAAATGGTGCTTAAAATATCTTGTCTTATTGAGGAAGAACCGTGCCAGATGCGTACGTTGAATCACACTTCCATACACAGAACAGTTACACTTGTGTTTTGTTGTTTCGTAGGTTTTATAGTTGCTGGGGACTTAATTAATTAATTGTGTTAACGGAAGTTTTCTTTCATTCTTTGTTGTTATTCTATGCAGTCAGATTGCGTACTAATACTAGTCAGGGCCAACCGGTTACGAGACTGAGTAACCGGACAGTCAGCGACGAAAATTAAAATTATTCTATTTAATTAAGCCCCGATGCAACGATCATCATAATAAAATAAGGGAAATCAGAGATTGCACGGAAAGATACAGGGTGTTTCAAAAATGACCAGTATATTTGAAATGGCAATAAAAACTAAACGAGCAGCGATAGAAATACACCGTTTGTTGCAATATGCTTGGGACAACAGTACATTTTCAGGCAGACAAACTTTCGAAATTACAGTAGTTACAATTTTCAACAACAGATGGCGCTGCGGTCTGGGAAACTCTATAGTACGATATTTTCCACATATCCACCATGCGTAGCAATAATATGGCGTAGTCTCTGAATGAAATTACCCGAAACCTTTGACAACGTGTCTGGCGGAATGGCTTCACATGCAGATGAGATGTACTGCTTCAGCTGTTCAATTGTTTCTGGATTCTGGCGGTACACCTGGTCTTTCAAGTGTCCCCACAGAAAGAAGTCACAGGGGTTCATGTCTGGCGAATAGGGAGGCCAATCCACGCCGCCTCCTGTATGTTTCGGATAGCCCAAAGCAATCACACGATCATCGAAATATTCATTCAGGAAATTAAAGACGTCGGCCGTGCGATGTGGCCGGGCACCATCTTGCATAAACCACGACATGTTCGCAGTGTCGTCTAAGGCAGTTTGTACCGCCACAAATTCACGAAGAATGTCCAGAGAGCGTGATGCAGTAATCGTTTCGGATCTGAAAAATGGGCCAATGATTCCTTTGGAAGAAATGGCGGCCCAGACCAGTACTTTTTGAGGATGCAGGGACGATGGGAGTGCAACATGGGGCTTTTCGGTTCCCCATATGCGCCAGTTCTGTTTATTGACGAAGCCGTCCAGGTAAAAATAAGCTTCGTCAGTAAACCAAATGCATATCGCCGTCATCAATCCTGTGCACTACATCGTTAGCGAATGTCTCTCGTGCAGCAATGGTAGCGGCACTGAGGGGTTGCCGCATTTGAATTTTGTATGGATAGAGGTGTAAACTCTGGCGCATGAGACGATACGTGGACGTTGGCGTCATTTGGACCGCAGCTGCAACACAGCGAACGGAAACCCGAGGCCGCTGTTGGATCACCTGCTGCACTAGCTGCGCGTTGCCCTCTGTGGTTGCCGTACGCGGTCGCCCTACCTTTCCAGCACGTTCATCCGTCACGTTCCCAGTCCGTTGAAATTTTTCAAACAGATCCTTTATTGTATCACTTTTCGGTCCTTTGGTTACACTAAACCTCGGTTGAAAACTTCGTCTTGTTGCAACAACACTGTGTTCTAGGCGGTGGAATTCCAACACCAGAAAAATCCTCTGTTCTAAGGAATAAACCATGTTGTCTACAGCACACTTGCACGTTGTGAACAGCACACGCTTACAGCAGAAAGACGACGTACAGAATGGCGCACCCACAGACTGCGTTGTCTTCTATATCTTTCACATCACTTGCAGCGCCATCTGTTGTTGAAAATTGTAACTACTGTAATTTCGAAAGTTTGTCCGCCTGAAAATGTACTGTTGTCCCAAGCATATTGCAACAAACGGTGTATTTCTATCGCTGCTCGTTTAGTTTTCATTGCCGTTTCAAATATACCGGTCATTTTTGAAACACCCTGTATAAGCGCTAGTTTTTAGGCGAGAGTCGAATAATAGAGGATTAGTGCGAATGTGGTTCAATGAACCCTCTGCCAGGCACTTTCCAGGTGAATTATCTAGCAAGTTTTATTGCTCCATTACGAAACAGGTGGGGGTATCTTGGGCTGGAATTTGACACAACGTGGCATAGCAGTGTGCCCCTGTGTGTCACGGCCAGGTGAGGTGAGGTGAGGTATGTCAGCGGTAGTGGGGCTGTATAAGACAGTGTACGTGATGCACGTGGTCTTGCTGGTACGTAAAGTAATTACAGAGTTGCAGAGGCAATAGGAGACTGGGTTGGGTTCCTCCTCAACATTTCAGTTTATCCACAACAAACGAAAACGATTAATTTATGTCATAACTCCCCTAAACATGAACGACAAAATGGGTAACGTTCAGTATGCTGCTGATTACGAAGCCGGGCTCCTCATGGAGGGATGGAGCTGTGTAACACTCGTGGTGAGTAACGAAACTCTGCCTCCACCCTTTGGTCAAACATCTGTCGTGCTGTACACGAGGTGGCAGACCGTGTTGGACGACCCCTGGACACTGCTGTGGCAGCTCAGCACGGTTACCCTGTCCAGCAGACGCAAAGTTTCTGCGCGAGCGCCACAGGACAGTGCTGTAGTGACGAGTGAGGCGATGTCCGTTTGAAAGAAATCCCGCCCTTACGACAGTTCGGCTGCACAACGGGGAACGCGTTCCCTGCAGCCACGAGTCTGCCATAACCACCCACTCGGCACACACTGTTTATTTTACAATTCAGTTCGCCACCATACCAATACTGAAGCTGTTCCAGTGCGCCACTGTAAAAGAAAAGGAGGAGAGGAGCCTAATGGCGCAGTAACAGAGCGTTGTCCTGCTGGAAGTTATGTTCTGATAATGTCATCAGAACAATACCGAAATTGAGTGTATCATGCATGCTCTCACGTTCTCCATAACATCGTAAAGACATATCTTGGTCTTGTACATCACAACCGTAAGAGCTGAGGGGCATCTTGGAGAGTGGTAAGAAACTGAGAAGCATTGCCCATTTGAAAGGTTGTATCACAAAGATGTACGAACGACAATAAATTGAGTAGCATGTATGCAGTAATTCAGTGCTACTTCAGAATAAAGATGAAGTTAATTCAGTTTACTGTATGGATGGAGAAGGGAGCTAGACAGGATAGAGGCTGTGTGGGCATTCTTTGGGGGCCTTTCAATTATAAGGTCCTAAAAGAAAGTTTATATCTTGTTCAGAACAGGAATGGGCTTAAGTTTCTGCAGTCTTTAGCCAGTCTCGTTAATTTCGGTGTCGGGACAAAATCTGGGAGGAAGACAGCAGGATGGGGGTCAGACCCAGGGGCGGCGCCTCCCACGTCCCCCATGCCCTCCACGCCCCCATGCCCCCCTCACCCCCCATGCCCCCCACGCCCCCACACCCCCCCTCACCCCCCATGCTGCCCACACCCACCAGCCCCAGGCCCCACACCCCCCTCGACCCCCACGCCCTCATGCCCCCCATGCCACCTCACCCCCCACGACCCCGCGCCACCTCTCCCCCCACGCCCCCCTCATCCCCCACGCCCCCCTCACCCCCCATGCCCGTCACGCCCCCCACGCCCCCAGATGGGAGCCGGGGGCTGGGATGTGGCGGCAGTGTCTGCAGCGGGTCACACTCCACAGTGGCAAAGGAATGTCTGCCCAAGTGCGTACCACTGTCGGTCATTGACGCTTGTCTTATGCATAAACACAAGTACAATACGCCCCTCTGACACCATAAAAGCACATTGCCGATAATGTCACTCCTATGGAAGTAATTTAGTTTTGACCGTGATCGAGCGCAACAAAAGAGGTATCAGGCTATTTGTCACTAAACGAAAGATCACATTTTGTTAGACACCAGTAGCGGAAATAGCCGGAATCTAACTAGTGTTGTGGTAGTTAATACTGCAGTAATCTCTAATGCAGTAAATGAAAAGAAAGGTCTGCAGCCTAACCAGGCAAAGTGGAACTAAGTGATTACACTGATCATTAACGACTGTATGTGACTTTACTTGGTACGAAAACCTGTATCGCAAACAGGACACGAAACAGTAGCACAATGTAGCAAGCCTTCGAACGGAGGTCTGCCCTGAACAACAAATATAGAATCTCAAAATATTTTGGCAGCAAAATGATTCTCACTATCTCTTAACATCTCTATTTAAAGTGAGAAGGCTAATGTTCACTAATCAAAATCATTTACCGATGGATTAACTCAACAAATATGCACGTGAGGAGCTTTATCTGATTAACTATTTAGAAACACTGATACAGAAAAGCTCTGTTAACTGAAATGGTTATTATATGGTTCCTTCGGTGGCATTTCTTTGTATTAAATAGACAACAATAAAACAAGAGGTCCTTGAATATGTTACAGTATGAACAGTTGTAGCCGCTCACCCTTTAAACAAAGAAATGCTATTAAAATGATTGCTGCACTTTATAAGTACATTTAAAATATAAACACTGAACAGTTTCCGGCCCGCCATGCTAAAAGTAAAAGTCTACATACGCTATGGATAAACCAAATCTACAATCACTATTTTAATAATTCAGAGTTTAAAGAGGAAATAGATTTGAATATTACACGCAGAGATTAATTACAGTGCGATAAATCGACATGAAATACTAATAAATATTTACACAGGTGCTTAACCGAAGAAAAAGGTGACACAGAAGTCAGAGTAAGCCCAAAAAGCCAAAGATATTACATGATGTAGGTATAGTCGATATTGCACAAAAGTGTTAAAAGTGCCTCTCCTGCTCTGCACTAAGGCCAGAATGAAATGCACTGGAGCATTAAGGAGTCTGTTAAAAGTTAAAAACTAAAAAAAAAAAAATTAAATAGCAACCAGACTGGCTAGGCGACCTGCACATTACGGTACCCCAAAACTCACCACGCCGTAGATGTGTGGGGGAATGCAGTTTGTACGCAGATCAGTGACTGAAGCGGAGCTGTGCTGCAGGAATGTAACGTCCCATTCATGTTACGGGGAGAGCAGCAAACCCTACCTACACACCACAGCATCCCTTCACGATACTCCAGCGGTTACTCTAGGCTGTGGTACACCAGAAGATGACAAACTGTATTTTGCTGAGGTGACATAAGGAAATGGCTCTGAGCACTAACAGACTGCTGTGGTCATCAGTCTCCTAGAACTTAGAACTACTTAAACCTAACTAATCTAAGGCAGCACACAACACCCAGCCATCACGAGGCAGAGAAAATCCCTGACCCCGCCGGGAATCGAACCCGGGAACCCGGGCGTGGGAAGCGAGAACGCTACCACATGGCCACGAGATGCGGGCTGACATAAGGAAAGTCTTGGAAGCTACCAATATGTAACGGAACAAGTGAATGAGGGGTGTGTCAACACTACTCCAGCTAAGAATATGCAAGATTACTACTGATGATTTCTATGTTACACTTATTTAATGTTTTAATTTTATTGTTTGGCCTTTGAACGCCACAACAATTTGTACAGTTGTCATGTAGAGCTTCCCAAAAGCCACATAAATGAGTTACATAAATTTTTTTTCTTGATCTACTTATTATGTCAAATCAAGTATATATATATATATATATATATATATATATATGTAAAACCGCTAAAGGAACGTTCATGTGAGATTACCTTACAAATGTTATGGGACAGAAACTCGGCTTATATTATGTAACTTTGGATTGGTGCCAATAATGTAACTTTCACAAAATTTAATGTATCCTTCAACCTCTGACCCAATTATCACCAACTGATGAGACTTTCCTACATCCTACCCATCCTTATGGAGGGTAAAAATCATAGGGGGAGACCAAGAGATGAATACACTAAGCAGATTCAGAAGGATGTAGGTTGCAGTAGGTACTGGGAGATGAAGAAGCTTGCACAGGATAGAGTAGCATGGAGAGCTGCATCAAACCAGTCTCAGGACTGAAGACCACAACAACAACAACACCCATCCTCATGGTCATGGAGCACACTGTTTGGATTTTTTTGCACTAATTCTGCGTTGATGTACAGATTATGGATTCTACAAGAACGTGGAGTTGACATACGAAGCGGTCCACCATACTGACCAACAGAGATGTCTTTATGGGACTGCTGCTTGGTGTACTACCAAAAGGGCAACAATTTTAATACTAAATTTGAATGTCTTGGCTACACTGATAAATGCTTCAGAAAAGAGACCTTCAGATTGTCGCACCCGGTGTTGTGCTTCTGTGAAAAGATACGGACTTTTCAATGCAGCCATGTGCTGCAACCATGATGCTATCCATTCCCTTCCTCACCTTCTTATAAAAGATACTGAAGACTTATACAGTGCATGTGCACTTTATCTGGTTCTTAATATTGATAACTACCTTTGTATGTTCAGTACTTTTACAATTTGTCAGTGATTTCATATATACTCTGTAACTATCTAAAACATATGTACAGGGTTATTACAAATGATTGAAGCGATTTCACAGCTCTACAATAACTTTATTATTTGAGATATTTTCACAATGCTTTGCACACACATACAAAAACTCAAAAAGTTTATTTAGGCATTCACAAATGTTCGATATGTGCCCCTTTAGTGATTCGGCAGACATCAAGCCGATAATCAAGTTCCTCCCACACTCGGCGCAGCATGTCCCCATCAATGAGTTCGAAAGCATCGTTGATGCGAGCTCACAGTTCTGGCACGTTTCTTGGTAGAGGAGGTTTAAACACTGAATCTTTCACATAACCCCACAGAAAGAAATTGCATGGGGTTTAGTCGGGAGAGCGTGGAGTCCATGACATGAATTGCTGATCGTGATCTCCACCACGACCGATCCATCGGTTTTCCAATCTCCTGTTTAAGAAATGCAGAACATCATGATGGAAGTGCGGTGGAGCACCATCCTGTTGAAAGATGAAGTCGGTGCTGTCGGTCTCCAGTTGTGGCATGAGCCAATTTTCCAGCATGTCCAGATACACGTGTTCAACCGTGTCTTCGCTCACTGCAGGCCGACCCATTGATTTTCCCTTTACAGATGCATCCAGGAGCTTTAAACTGCGCATACCATCGCCGAATGGAGTTAGCAGTTGGTGGATCTTTGTTGAACTTCGTCCTGAAGTGTCGTTGCACTGTTATGACTGCCTGATGTGAGTGCATTTCATGCACGACATACGCTTTCTCGGCTCCTGTCGCCATTTTGTCTCACTGCGCTCTCGAGCGCTCTGGCGGCAGAAACCAGAAGTGCGGCTTCAGCCGAACAAAACTTGATGAGTTTTTCTACGTATCTGTAGTGTGTCGTGACCATATGTCAATGAATGGAGCTACAGTGAATTTATGAAATCGCTTCAATCATTGGTAATAGCCCTGTATATTAGTTACGAAAACTCATTTTGTAGCCTTAGTAAACTGAATACTTCATATCGATTTGCAATAGAAAAATTTGTTGCTCATGGCAAGACCAATTGACTCACCACTGCTGCCAAATTTTTATCCCCCCCCCCCCTCCCCAGTGGAGGATTATGAAATGGGTTCACCACCCTGCTGGAGCAAATGCAATTTCGATTTATTGCTCGCACGCTGACTGCAACAGAAAATATCTTTGCTGCAACAGAGTCGCAGGTCTCAGCAGTGTAGGCAGTAGTTGCAATCGCTCGCTGCTAGAGAGCAGTTGCAGTCGCCCGCTGGTACAGTGCAGTTCATAGTCATGTATTGTAAGGTAAATTTTATTATTGTTATTGGCATGCGCGTAGTTAAGTCACTTGTCTGAGATGTTAATATGAATTTGTTTCAATCCTTTTGTGATTCGTCAGCACCAGTTGACCCAGATTTGTAATATTCAGTTGTTCATATAGGCCTAATGGATTGCAGATCTTTATCATTAATGTAAAAGATTCTCAGAATATAATTTTTACCAGCCTACAAAAAAAGGAAGGAATAATTTTGCCTTAAGTCATCACCAGTCCCAATCCAGTTATTTATTTAAATTTAAATATTTCACAAATTTTGTCAGGTCATAGTCATGTGTTCTTTAGTAATCAGACGACCAGCTGTGCAGCTATGTCAGTAAGCGAAGTCAATTTTTAAATAATTCAGATCTCAGACAAATGTTGTCCAGTATTAGTAGACAGGCCAGCATTGCACTAAGCTGTGCCATTCACGAGCAGATATACAGACAGCGTTATCTGGAGACACCATCATGAGGTAAGAATTTTTCAGTTTATTCAGACTGATTTCACAGGGCCATGGCGCAGCGCTGCTTACGTCAAAATTTATCAGTTTTCGTGAGTTAAGATATTAACCAAAATCATTATCTTTTTTATTATTTTATATGAGAAGGTTACAAGGTGTGTAATGTTACATGTATGTTGGCGAGCGATTTTGTCACCTAGAGTTTGTAGGAGGTAAGGCGAATTTCCAGTATAGAGTACCAATAAATGGCGGAATGTCGCAAGACGAAAGATAGCTTCTTACAGCTCTTCAAGAATCTATAATAATACAAGTAGTAAAGCAAATATGAATACATCTGCAAACACAGGAAAATGAGGCACATCCAGTGAGACAACAGTGTTCTAATGTCTTAAAAAATGCAGAAGTTACTATTTCACAGTGAATCTCTGAAATAACAACTTCTAAACAGTTTTAAGCATGACTATCTCTCAGCAACTGTATATAAGATTCAACTTACGAATCACACAGCCAGCCACTTGCAAATAACTGTTTGGCACACTGATATAGGTTTAGACGCATCTACACTACTGGCCATTAAAATTGCTACACCAAGAAGAAATGCAGATGATAAACGGGTATTCAAAAAAATGGTTCAAATAGCTCTGAGCACTATGGGACTTAACATCCGTGGTCATCAGTCCCCTAGACTTAGAACTACTTAAACCTAAGGACATCACACACATCCATGCCCGAGGAAACGGGTATTCATTGGACAAATATATGACACTAGAACTGACATGTGATTACATTTTCGGGCAATTTGGGTGCATAGATCCTGAGAAATCAGCAGCCAGAACAACCACCTCTGGCCGTAATAACGGCCTTGATACGCCTGAGCATTGAGTCAAACAGAGCTTGGGTGGCGTGTACAGGTACAGCTGCCCATGCAGCTTCAACACGATACCACAGTTCATCGAGAGTAGTGACTGGCGTATTGTGACGAGCCAGTTGCTCGGCCACCATTGACCAGACATTTTCAATTGGTGAGAGATCTGGAGAATGTGCTGGCCAGGGCAGCAGTCGAACATTTTCTGTATCCAGAAAGGCCCGTACAGGACCTGCAACATGCGGTCGTGCATTATCCTGCTGAAATGTAGGGTTTCACAGGGATCGAATGAAGGGTAGATCCACGGGTCGTATCACATCTGAAATGTAACGTCCACTGTTCAAAGTGCAGTCAATGCGAACAAGAGGTGACCGAGGCGAGTAACCAATGGCACCCCATACCATCACGCCGGGTGATACGCCAGTATGGTGATGACGGAGACACGCTTCAAATGTGCGTTCACCACCATGTTGCCAAACACGGATGCGACAATCAAGATGCTGTAAACAGAACCTGGATTCATCCGAAAAAATGACGTTTTGCCATTCGTGCACTCAGGTTCGTCATTGAGTTCACCATTGCAGGTGCTCCTGTCTGTGCTGCAGCGTCAAGGGTAACCGCAGCCACGGTCTCCGAGCTGATAGTCCGTGCTGCTGCAAAGATCGTCGAACTGTTCGTGCAGATGGTTGTTGTCTTGCAAACGTCCCCATCTGTTGACTCAGGGATCGAGACGTGGCTGCACGATCCGTTACAACCGTGCGGATAAGATGCCTGTCATCTCGACTGCTAGTGATACGAGGCCGTCGGGATGCAGCACGGCGTTCCACATCACCCTCCTGAACCCACCGATTCCATATTCTGCTAACAGTCATTGGATCTCGACCAACGCGAGCAGCAATGTTGCGATACGATAAACCTCAATCGCGATAGGCTACAATCCGACCTTTATCAAAGTCGGAAACGCGATGGTACACATTTCTCCTCCTTACACGAGGCATCACAACAACGTTTCACCAGGCAACGCCGGTCAACTGCTGTTTGTGTATGAGAAATCGGTTGGAAACTTTCCTCATGTCAGCACGTTGTAGGTGTCGCCACCGGCGCCAGCCTTGTGTGAATGCTCTGATAAGCTTATCATTTGCATAACACAGCATTTTGTTCCTGTTGGTTAAATTTCGCATCTGTAGCATATCATCTTCGTAGTGTCAGAATTTTAATGGCCAGTAGTGTAGGATGTCTTCATCAGAATAACGTTTCAAGAAACCATAAAGTTGCATTGGGAGAAGACAATGGTCAAGGTTTAGAGCAGATATGCTCAAGTCAAAAATTAAAACTAAACACATTCCAGCTTTTGCATTTGCGTCTTGCTAGGAACATCAGACTTGGGTGTATGTGCACTGAACTTCGACCTTATAGTTTCTTAAAATTTCATTCTGACGAAGACATCCTTAGAGGTGTCGAAACCTAGGTCAATGTACCAAACAATTATTTGCAACTGGTTGATGCGTGATTCCTATGCTGAAACTTTGAAATGCATCACGTGATTTCAACAATCGCTATTTCAGATGTAGCATTGCACTGTAGTTGTCATCGCTGAAAGCTATGTAACATTATTATGTTTTCATATCTTTTCATAGTGCAAATATTCGTGACAACATTGTATGCTCCACAATTAAACAGCAAATGAATTGTAGAAATACTTCATATTTGGTCATGCTTGTGTATCTATTTAATGAACAGTTTAGTGTTTTTGGCAGTAACTTTATTTAACTATTAACTACAACTGATGATACAAAATCAAGGTAATTTTTGCTGACGCCACCATTGTAAAAGAGCGCCAAGAGACGCTTCTGACAAGCAGGCCTAAATAATCATTTAAACAATATTAACAACAATCCGCTGTCATTTTATCGTGTGTACATTCGCGTGAGAATACTGGCTTACTTGTCACGGACAAACCTTTGATTATGTTTATTGTGAATAGTTTGAGTGTGACTGAATGTTTCTAACATTCGTTTACTTAAATACTGTTTCAATATATTGGTTTAATCCAGTAAGTGGTCATGTGGAGCTAAATTATGTCTGCAGAGCTTAAGAACGATTTATCTTTGGTTGTGACGGCCTTCAGCCAATGGAAAAGTAGACAATAGAGAAACACTACGGGACTCAAACTTTTTGAACAAAGAGCTGAAGGGACACTTGGATTCTGGACACTGGGATGTTCGTGCTGCAAGAAGACAGATTTGCCTCGGAAACCGAAGGTACCGATTCTGGGCGGTGAAAGGCCACTACTGTTTATTAAATTCTGAGGGAGTTTATATTTTGAGAGGTCGTAATGTGCTCTGCTTGTATTCTGGAACTGAGGATAGATGGAGTACGAGTTACCATTCTTATTAACTTCTGAATCATCATGGTGAGCTCTGACTGAGCTGGTGAATATTTCGTGTATAGCGATTATGAAATGGACTCAGTTTTTGTGTATCTTTGATCACAGTTGAGCTTGGGGATTTGGCTACCATTCTCATAACACCCTCAACACATCTCTACTACAGATGATAAGAGTATTTCCTGTCTGTATTTTAGCTGAATATTGTAGGACCACTTCTCGTTTTTTATATGAGATGTCATTTCTTGGATAAATATTATTCAACATAATTGTATATCATATATATCAATTAAAGACATTAGATTAGTCTCTTGTTATTAAATTACATCTCTACTACAGATGATAAGAGTATTTTCTGTCTGTCATTTAGCTGAATATTGTAGGACCACTTCTCGTTTTTTATATGAGATGTCATTTCTTGAATAAACATTATTCAACATAATTGTATATCATATATATCAATTAAAGACATTAGATTAGTCTCTTGTTATTAAATTACATCTCTACTACAGACGATAAGAGTCTTTTCTGTCTGTCATTTAGCTGAATATTGTAGGACCACTTCTCGTTTTTTATATGAGATGTCATTTATTGAATAAACATTATTCAACATAATTGTATATCATATATATCAATTAAAGACATTAGATTAGTCTCTTGTTATTAAATTATTCATTTAACTTTTATTTTGCATTTCTGTCTATTTTGTTAACTCGCAATTATATAGCCAACGTACACATTATTTGACTGCAGAATCACAGCTACAGGTTATTATTTGCAGCGAATTAGCTGTGGGTCATGAAAGCAGACGTATGCGGCTCGATGCTATTACTGCATCAAGCTATTTAAAAATCTTCAACATTTCGCGGCCCTGTCAGCAACTGTATAAATATTAATTTTAATTTTAATAATCAACAGCCTCAGTTGCACCGTTTACCTAGAATTTACCTGGGTTTCGGTCGGGATAACCCAGCTTTCTTCAGAATAACAGTAACTATTAGTAAATATACTAATCTTGAATAATGACCGTCTATTTTATATGGCCCGTATTGCCGGATGTTACAGATTAGATATAGACTTGCTCATAAGTTCAATCACGACCATTTGTGTGCTAAGTCAATAGGATGTTCATGCGTTGTAACCATAGCTAAGCAAGTGCTTAACAATTACGTCTTACATCTTAAAAATTTCTAGACCTAGTCATAATAATGACGATGTTAGCTTTATAATATCCTTCCCACTGCTAAGTTCTTTTTAGGTGATTAAACTTCGTGCTTAACCACAAAAATTTCCTAGATAGGCCATACCTTGTAAGCACATGATGCCTTCCTCATATCACCATTAATGAATACTCCATAAATGTTAAGACAGTCGATCTAACTACGTTTTGCACAGGATAACATATACGCCCTTTCCCTTTACTAATAAATTCAAGGTCAGGAGCTAAGTTCGCGTCTTGTCCCGACAAGCAACTATCACACAGTTTATGCGTAGGCGCAATGCATTGTGTTCGCCTAGGCGGGCCTCATGACTCTACAGTCAGTTCTAGTACAGCACACGTGGCTGCCGCATCACGAAGTGGGACCGAGGCAGTTTTACAGTCTGACGATAATTCATGGATTTGTAGTTTTAGCTTGACCATGTTCACCATGGACAAACGGTAGTTACTGTTATTCCGAAAAAGGTTGGGTTATCCCGACTGAAAGCTAGGTAAATTCTAGGTAAACGGTCCAACTGAGGCTAGGCTGTTGATTATTAAAATTAAAATTAACACTAAACTATTCTTTTTAAGCTGAGCTGTGCTCAGCGCAAGTACCTACAGTACGAGTAATACCTGGTAGAGAAGCAAGTGGTTTAATCGTATGGGATGCCATTTCAATCAGCAACTACTCTAGCGGCAACAATTAGATACCATCACAGCTGTAACGCCCCATCCATACAGAAGCCGACGAGATTTTCCGACATGATGTTGTGCTTCTGAAACCATTCTGTTATCATATTCATGTAGCAGACACCTTTTGGTGTTAATTTCAGTTCCTGCGAGATTAATATTTCTTCTTTAGTTATGTTGCTGGTGTCTAAAAAGTGGCCAGACAAGGGCAAAAGACAACAATTATGAATATCAGTCGATTCATCACACTGCAAAGCGAAGCATGGCGATTTTTTAATTATTGAAAGAAGGCGTGCCTAGATGTCAGCCGGCCGCTGTGACCGAGCGCTTCTAGGCGCTACAGTCTGGAACCGCCCGACCGCTGCGGTCGCATGTTCGAATCCTTGCCTCGGGCATGGATGTGTGTGATGTCCTTACGTTAGTTAGGTTTAAGTAGTTCTAAGTTCCAGGGGACTGATGACCTCAGAAGTCAAGTCCCATAGTGCTCAGAGCCATTTGAACCAACCTAGATGTCATTTGAACCCACTTCAATTTGAGCGTTTTCCTTGTTGCTCGATATAGGTATTTCTTGTATGTTCTTTTTTTTTTTGTAATCCTAAAAATTGTTCCGCCAACGGCCTTTCCGCAGTGGTGACACCGGTTCCCGTCAGATCACCGAAGTTAAGCGCTGTCGGGCTGCGCTAGCACTTGGATGGGTGACCATCCGGTCTGCCGAGAGCTGTTGGCAAGCGGGCTGCACTCGGCCCTTGTGAGGCAAACTGAGGAGTTACTTGAGTGAGAAGTAGCGGCTCCGGTCTCGTAAACTGACATAGGACCGGGAGAGCGGTGTGCTGACCACATGGCCCTCCATATCCGCATCCAGTGACGCCTATGGGTTGAGGTCGACACGGCGGCCGGTCGGTGCCGTTGGGCCTTCCAAGGTCTGTTCGGACGGCTTTCACTAAACAACGTTTAGCGTGTGTTTCTATATTTTCTGAGCCTTTTTCGATTGTGCTATTAATGCCAGCGCCTCAAACGACGCTGCTAATGTTTTTTCCCGATGTCGCAAACCTTATAACGTTAGGCCTCACTTCCATTTTTTTCAGATTCTCTAATTTTCCTTCAAAGAACTCTGGTTGTGAGTCAGAGAAATGAAAATTGAGCTTTTCTGATTTACGTTTTAGTTTCGCTGGATCCAAGGAATCGTTCACGTGAACTGATGCACTGTGGTTTTATTTCTTCATTACTTTCTATAAAAAAAAAAAAAAAAAAAAAAAAAAAGGCTCTGAGCACTATGGGACTCAACAGCTGAGGTCATCAGTCCCCTAGAACTTAGAACTACTTAAACCTAATTAACCTAAGGACATCACACACATCCATGCCCGAGGCAGGATTCGAACCTGCGACCGTAGCAGTCACACGGTTCCGGACTGAAGCTACTTTCTGTCGACGTAAATTCGAATTCGATGTAACTGCCGTTTTCTTTTCTTTTAGGCCTCACCTTCTGAAAATAAAACAGAAATGCAATCGAATATAAGCATAACGACCGAAAATGTAAAAACAATGTATTTCTCATAATAAATTGAACAAATAATAGACTACTAAATGAATAAATATACTTTTACTGTCTTCATTTTTTATTTACAGATCGCTGTATAATGTGATAATCTAGTTATGTAGTCAGCAAAACTTCCCTAACTGTTCTCAACGTTGTATAATTCATACATACGTAGATATACTCGCACTTATATTACCTTTTGTAATACTACTCTTAATTAAAGGAATTAATAGAAGTACGTGTACTTACGTCGTTTATGTAATGGTATGTAATAATTGGATAAGAATGTTGAAGACTAATGGGCAGTTAGTCGACTGACACCATCGATCGACTAAACAGGCAAAATAGAATCGCTGACACCACCGAACTAGACAAAAGGAAAGGTGTGGCTGACAAAACGGCTCGTGTCTTACTGTGGCGTGATCACTTGTCCCTTTGCCTCCCTCCCTCCTCCCCCCCCCCCCCTCCCATCTCCGTCCACCCACGCTTGCCACTACTCACCTGGTGCACGATATTGCATAGTCTGTGTACAAGTGATTAGTAATGTAAAATCAATAAAAGTTTGAAGTTTAAAATTTTTTGCAGGCCATATTTTAGCCTGGACTGTGGACCACTTGTTGGAAACCGACAGGTTAGACGCCGGCCAGGGTGGCCGAGCGGTTCTAGGCGCTACAGTCCGGAACCGCGCTCCGCTACGGTCGCAGGTTCCAATCTTGCCTCGGGCATGGATGTGTGTGATGTCTTTAGGTTAGTTAGGTTTAAGCAGTTCTAAGTTCAAGGGGACTGATGACCTGAGTGTTTAAGTCACATAGTGCTCAGAGCCATTTGAACCATTTGAGAGGTTAGACTGATAAGTTCAAGCCATTGTCTTAAATTTCTCACCAGACATGAGTTGTTCCTTGAGCCGAGGTCTGTGATTAGTAAGAACAGTGCTAGTGCAGTTTTATTATTACATTGCTAACTAAGTGTTGATACCTCACAAGGAATGTGGAATCCATCTGACAAGGGAACCTCCCCATCGCACCCCCCTCAGATTTAGTTATAAGTTGGCACAGTGGATAGGCCTTGATAAACTGAACACAGATCAATTGAGAAAACAGGGAGAAGTTGTGTGGAACTGTGAAAAAATAAGCAAAATATACAAACTGAGTAGTCCATTGGCGACATAAGCAACATAAAGGAGTATGGGAGCTTAGGAGCGCCGTGGTCCCGTGGTTAGCGTGAGCAGCTACAGAACGAGATGTCCTTGGTTCAAGTCTTCCCTCGACTGAAAACTTTACTTTCTTTACTTTTGCATAGTTATTATCTGTCCGTTCGTTCATTGACATCTCTGTTCACTGTAATAAGTTTAGTGTCTGTGTTTTGCGACCACATCGCAATACCGTGCGATTAGTAGACGAAAGGACGTGCCTCTCCAATGGGAACAGAAAACATTTGATCGCAAGGTCATAGGTCAACCGATTCCTCCACAGGAAAACCCGTCTGATATATTCTATACGACACTGGTGACGGCATGTGCGTCACATGACAGGAATATGTTGTCGACCCATCTAACTTGTACACTTGGCGAATGGGTAAAAAGATTCTTCTACCTTGCCCGATTTAGGTTTTCTTCTGGATGTGGTAATCACTCCCAAAAAAGTGATGAAAACATAAGAGTTTGTCACATAAACTGAAAATAAAAAATTAAACCTTTCACTCGATGGAAGATTTGAACCAAGGACCACTCGTTCCGCAGCTGCTCACGTTACCACGAGACCACGGCGCTCTTGCGTTCCTATCGTCCTTAATGTTGCCTATCTTCGCATGAACTACTCAGTTTGTATATTTTGCTTATTTTTTCACAGTTCCACACAACTTATTCCTGTTTTCTCAATTGATCTGTGTTCAGTTTTTCAAGGCCTATCCACTGTGCCAACTAAATCTGAGGGGGGTGCGATGAGGAGGTTCCCTTGTGAGTATGTTGAAGAACCAGATAAAGTAGTGAAGAGAAACTCTTTTGTTGTTCAGTCGCTTTATTCTTCAGTGTTTTTTTAACATTCCGGCACAATCAACACTTTCTTCCGGTCAGTTTAAAGTTTAGGAATGTAAGAGATTTTTGGCAGGTTATATCTGACCCCACAGATTTATAAAGACAGAGCTGAGGTTGGAATCAAGAAAATGTTGCAGCAAGGGATGACTGAAGCTGCTGTCAGTCCCTGTAACAACCCACTGTTAGAGAGGCATAGAGAGATGGTATGCAGTTGGTGTTCGGTTCTAGTCAGATTAACACAATTATTTTGCCAGAAACCGATAGGCAGTTGACATGAGGTGAGCTCTGGCAGAAATTTCATGGTATTAAGTTGATGCCTTCTATCGATTTACGAGAACGCTTCCTCCATCTCGCAGATCCATAGCATCCTTAACTTATGACTCTTGCTATACACAAGTTGCACTTCGGGTTGAATAGCAGTTCAACAGCATCTATGAGAAGTTACAATAGCATTCTTCCAACAGATATGAGAGAAATATGAACCATGTGCGATGGTAATGTGGTGATTGCAGAAGAGAGCTGGGAAATGTATAATGATGTCCTCGATAGGTTACAGAGTCAGTGTAAATTCAGAAACATATAAGAGTTTGGTAGATTTCGGGTGAACATTCTTAGACACATTGTTACTGTATTGGGGATTCTACAAGATCCAGAGAAGATTGAGGTGGTTAGAGGCTTTCCTATTCCTAAAACGAGGAAAGATAATTGAACATTCAGGGTTTTAAGTATTTTTTGTGAAAGATTGATAAATTTGAATGTTTTATCTGCACCACGACTATGTACATTAACAGGGAAGAAAACTCCTTGGGACTGGGATGGCCAAGCGGAGACGAAATTTGAGAGTGTTTAACAGGCACGTTTGGAAGCATCTCTTCGGTCACTTTCAGATTTAAGCAAAGATTTTTTTTCTAAGCTGAAGTGGTTCTTGGTGTTAAGCTCTTCCTAAAATCTGAGGTAGATGGAATCATGAAGCATCGAACTATTGCTTTTAGAAAGCAGGGGCTTTCTAAGTGTGGACGTAACTATTCCTCGTTGAACTTGAAGCTCTTGCTGATGATTGTTTGGTCAAGTGCAAAGGTCTATACAGATCATCAAGCATTAGGATTTTGATCAATGCAAAGCTCACTTACCGTCATTTTGTCAGGTAGGCATTTTATCTGGAAGAGTTCAACATCAGGACTTTGTACATACCTGGTAAACATAATGTTGTTGCAGATACTCTTTCAAAATATATATATATATATATATATATATATGGTGTGCAACTTGCCGCAGCCAACATGGATTTTCAGTTGCCCAATAATACATGTAATGGAAATTAAGACTTCCATGGTTTGTGAATGTAGCCTCGTCAGTAAATAGAATCATATATATATATATATATATATATATATATATATATATATGATAAATAAATGTATTAAAATAATCTTCATATGAAATTGTTTGAGCAACAGAACGAAGAGAACCTAGTAAAGAATAATTTGAATTAGAAGACCAACCAGCAATTATAACAGTATAAACACCTAATCTAGTACAGCATAAAAAAAACAAAAATCCATAAGAAAAAGAACATATATAAGTTAAGTAGGGAAAAATCACTCAAACAGCCAAGGAAATTATTAAATTAAAAACAGGAGAAAAATAATAAAGTAAATAATTAGATATAATAGGAATTGGCTGCTCCTTACAAATTAACTTGATAGCATCGCTAAAGGGTTGAGGAATTCCGACAAAACCTACTTTATTTGGACCCTTTCGAATTTGAATATAACCTAAAACCTTACGCTCTAATAAAGTTAAAAAAGCAACACTAATTAAAACACAAATAACTAATAAAAGAAAATTCAAAATAAACATAAATAAATCATAAAGTATCAATACTATTTGTAGAAAAAATCTACATAAATGAATTCTAAATTCAACACATTAATCTGTCAAAATAGTAATTTAATTAATTTTAATCAATAAAATAAAAAATATTTCAACCATATGGTCCTTTCGTACTAATATGAATTAATAATCTTAGGATAGAAACCGACCTGGCTCACGCCGGTCTGAACTCAGATCATGTAAGAATTTAAAGGTCGAACAGACCTAATTACTGGGCTACTGCACCCAAAATTTTTCTTAATCCAACATCGAGGTCGCAATCTGCTTTGTCGATATGAGCTCTCAAAAACAATTACGCTGTTATCCCTAAGGTAACTTAATCTTATGATCATAAATTATGGATCAAAACAACAAACATAAATAAATGATATAATAATGAAGAGTTTATTTATTCTTCATGTCACCCCAACAAAACATCATCATTAAATATAGAAAGACAAACAAAAAACTATATAAAAATAAAATGTTAAGCTCTATAGGGTCTTCTCGTCCTAAAGAAAAATTTAAGCCTTTTGACTCAAAAGTTAAATTCAAAAATTTATTAAGAGACAGTTGATTTCTCGTCAAGCCATTCATTCCAGCCACTAATTAAGAGACTAATGATTATGCTACCTTTGCACGGTCAAAATACCGCGGCTCTTTAAAAATTTGCTCAGTGAGCAGGCCAGACCTCAAAATATTTTCTAGAGGACATGTTTTTGATAAACAGGCGGAAATCAATTTTGCCTAGTTCCTTATAATAAATTAACAAGGTAAAAATTATATACAAATAAATATACTAATTCTATCATTATTACAAAAATTTAAAAATTAAATTTATAATCTTAATAAAAAACCTAAAATAATTATAAAATCAAAAATAAAAATAATGAACTAAAACGTAATCTTAAAGATAGCTGGTTTAAAGCTTACTATTATATTTTATTAAAACAAATTATAGGTTATTAACTTCAAAGCTTATCCCTTAAAGAATAAATAAGTTAATATTTATACTTAAAAAAATTAAATAAAAACAATTAACTTTAAAAAATTAAATTTTTTCTTAAGAAACTAGATATCTTGGGAAACGGTTAACATCTCATTTCTATAAATAATTTAATAAGAATTATGATACATTAACTATAAATTATTTATAAATCAACCCAAATCGAGACAAGTAAAGTAAATACTAAAATTTTGATAAACCCTGATACAAAAGGTACAATAAATAAAATCTACTTTTAAAAATTTAAAATAATATTTCATAAAACAATTACATTACCAATAAACTATAATATAAAAAATCAATTCTACAAAATATACTAAGACAAAATTCAACAAAATTATTTTTATTAAATAATTAAATAAACAAAAAATAAATATAATAAAATAAATATTCAAGATATCCTGATTTGCACAGAAAAATTTTCAGTGTAAATGAAACACTTTACTAATAAGTTATATCTTGAAACTCTTCCTAGATACACTTTCCAGTACATCTACTATGTTACGACTTATCTCATCTAAATTGAAGCTAAATTAAAGTAATAAAATAGAATAATCAATAATGAGAGCGACGGGCGATGTGTACACACCTCAGAGCCAATATCAGTTAAATTAAATAAATTAAATTACTATCAAATCCACCTTCATTAATAGTATTTCACCATCAAATCCGTTATAAACAAAAATCTATTGTAACCCACCTCCTCTTAATTATAAGCTGCACCTTGACCTGAAATACTTTATAATTATAAATCTTGAGAATTATAACTCTAAAAAGATTCTCTGATAACGGAGATATACAAACAAATAAATTAAGTAGAGTAAATCGTGTATTATCAATCATGGGGTAGGTTCCTCTGAATGGAATGAGATACCGCCAAATTCTTTGGGTTTAAAGACCTTAACTAATAGTACCCAGGTAAATATAATTAACATTTAAAATAATAGGGTATCTAATCCTAGTTTATTATTTAAATTTCACAGATTCATAAAAAGAGCTATAAATAAATTTTAACATTTCACCTTACAAATTTATATTTTAACCCTAAAAATATAAATAACTGTTTTAACCAATAATATTCACTTGTATCAATCGTATAACCGCGGCTGCTGGCACGAATTATGCCGATACTAAATCAATTGCTAAATCCAAAATCACTTGATAATTAAATCAAATTACTGCAAAATAGAACATTTAGTTTAACAAAACTTACATATAATACAAAGAAAAAGTGAATAAATAAGCAAGAATAAAACTTTTGGAAACAAAATAAGAAACTTAAAAATTTATAAAAATAAGAAAAAATAAACGATTCAAATATTTAAAGAAAAACAAAATAAAACAAACACAAAAATAACAAAAAAAAAAAGAAACGCACCCTAGAATGACCACAACAACTTCTCTATTATATATAAATAAAGATTAATATGGAACATGTATACCGATAAATGTATTATATTCTTTCTTATTTAATCTTTCTTTTCACTAATTATAAAGAAAGATTAAATAATATAATAAATATATTTAATATAATTATGTAAATTAATGTAATATGTTATTAATATAAAATTAACTTTATATTAAGTTAACTTAAATATTAATTAGTTAAATAATCTAATTATAGATAATATATTAAATTATATTATTATAATTAATATAATTAACTATATTAATATAAAATTTTATATTTAATAATATTAATTATATTTATTATATCCAATTATAATAATATTAAATATTAATTTACATATTATTATATAATTTATAATACAATAATTTATTTTAAGCTAAAAACATAAGTAGCTATAATCCTAGGTAAATAAATGTATTAAAATAATCATTTAATAATTATAAAATAACATTATAGGTATTTAACTTTAATTAAATGTAATATATTAATATAAATTATTTATTATATATAATATATATTTAGATTATCCTAACCGAGATAAATTAATTAGAAATAACCAAAATAATACATAAACAAATTTCTAAAAAAAATTTTTAATTTATATATTAAATATAAATGAAGTGCCTGATTAAAGGGTTACCTTGATAGGGTAAATCAAGTAAATAAAATTACCTTCATTAAATTACATAAGACAGAATTAAACTGTCCCCTTTAGTATCAAAAACTAACGTGCATCATACACCTTAATGTAAAAAGGTAAGCTAAACAAGCTAATGGGTTCATACCCCATTTATAGAGGTATCAATCCTCTCCTTTTTAATGACCAACAACTCTACAAAACTTCTCTTCCTATCAACATTAATGATAGGAACGATCCTGTCCATTTCATCAAACTCCTGATTCGGAGTTTGAATAGGACTTGAGATCAACTTACTTTCATTTATTCCGCTCCTAACAAGAAATAAAAATATAATAATAAATGAATCATCAATTAAATATTTTATTGTCCAAGCAATAGCATCGACAATACTATTATTTTCAATTTTGCTGATTCAAATAAAGTATCCAATAGGATGGGAAACAGAATTTATTCCATCAATAATAATTAGATCTAGATTATTATTAAAGATTGGAGCTGCACCCTTTCATTTCTGATTTCCAGAAGTAATAGGAGCTTCAAGATGAAATAACTGTTTAACACTAATAACATGGCAAAAAATTGCCCCAATAATAGTATTATCTTACTGTATTCAACTAAGAACTTTCATTTGAACAATTATTATTCTAAGAATTATTATTGGGGCAATAGGTGGTTTAAATCAAACATCGCTACGACAACTTCTAGCATATTCCTCAATTAGACATTTAGGGTGAATAATTAGATCCCTAACAGTTAGAGAAAACATTTGAGAACTATATTTCATTATTTATTCACTATTAAGATTAATTATGGTCCTATTATTTAAGCAAATAAATCTATTTTTTATAAATCAGATCTATTCAGCTAGAAATATAAAAACTGAAATTAAATTCATAATATTCTTATCCCTTTTATCATTAGGTGGTTTACCACCATTTCTTGGATTTCTACCAAAATGAATTGTAATACAATCATTGATGGAAAATAACATAACAACTATTATAACAATTATGGTTGTATTAACTACAATCACACTTTATTATTATATACGTATTAGATTCTCAGCCCTAATTTTATCATACACAGAAAATTCGTGATCTATAAAAATAAAGTCTCAAAAATCAAGAATTATTCTTCCTATAACAGTTATAATTTCAACAATAGGATTAGTCTCAACATCAACCTTAATCTCATTATACTAAGGACTTAAGTTAAACAAACTAATAACCTTCAAAGTTATAATTAAAAGAATAATCTTTTAGGCCTTAGTAAAATTTTACACCTCTAGAATTGCAGTCTAGAATCATAATTGAATATAAGACCTAAAGTATGGTAAGAGAGAAATATCTCATAAGTAGATTTACAGTCTACCACCTTAAATTCAGCCATCTTACCGCAAAAATGATTATTCTCAACAAACCATAAGGATATTGGTACTTTATACTTCTTATTTGGAGCGTGAGCAGGAATAGTAGGAACATCAATAAGAATACTTATTCGTGCTGAACTTGGTCAACCAGGATCTCTAATTGGGGATGACCAAATTTATAATGTCATTATTACAGCTCACGCATTTGTAATAATTTTTTTTATAGTAATACCTATTATAATTGGTGGATTTGGTAATTGACTTGTACCATTAATAATTGGTGCACCAGATATAGCATTCCCACGAATAAATAATATAAGTTTTTGATTACTACCACCCTCACTTACCCTTCTTCTTACATCTTCTATAGTAGATAACGGTGCTGGTACAGGATGAACAGTTTACCCTCCTCTTGCAGGAGCTATCGCACATGGGGGGGCATCTGTAGACCTAGCTATTTTTTCACTTCACTTAGCAGGTGTATCATCTATTCTTGGTGCAGTAAACTTCATTACAACAGCAATTAATATACGATCAGAAAGCATAACTCTAGATCAAACACCTTTATTTGTATGATCTGTAGCTATTACAGCCCTTCTTCTCCTTTTATCACTTCCAGTATTAGCAGGGGCTATTACCATACTATTAACAGATCGAAATTTAAATACATCATTCTTTGACCCTGCTGGAGGAGGTGACCCAATTTTATATCAACACCTATTCTGATTCTTTGGACACCCAGAAGTTTACATTTTAATTCTACCGGGGTTTGGGATTATTTCTCATATTGTATGTCAAGAAAGAGGAAAAATTGAATCATTTGGAACACTAGGTATAATTTATGCTATATTATCAATTGGACTAATAGGATTTATTGTATGAGCACATCATATATTCACAGTAGGAATAGACGTTGACACACGAGCATACTTTACATCAGCAACAATAATTATTGCTGTACCTACAGGAATCAAGGTATTCAGATGACTAGCTACACTATATGGAACTAAATTCAAATTTAATCCACCGTTATTATGAGCTCTAGGATTTATTTTCCTATTTACAATTGGTGGACTAACAGGATTAGTATTAGCAAATTCATCACTTGACATTGTATTACATGACACATATTATGTAGTTGCCCACTTCCATTATGTCTTATCTATAGGAGCAGTATTTGCAATTATAGGAGGTGTTATTCAATGATACCCATTATTTACAGGATTAACTATAAATAATACATGATTAAAAATCCAATTCACAATTATATTTATTGGAGTAAACTTAACATTCTTCCCTCAGCACTTCCTAGGACTAGCAGGAATACCACGACGATATTCAGACTACCCAGACGCATACACATCATGAAATGTAGTATCAAGAATTGGGTCCACAATTTCTATTGTAGGAATCATTATATTCATTGTAATTATATGAGAAAGAATAGTTACAAACCGGGCAATCATATTTAGAGCTAATATAAGAAGATCAACAGAATGACTGCAAAATAACCCACCTGCGGAACACAGTTACTCAGAACTACCATTAATTTCTAGATTCTAATATGGCAGATTAGTGCAGTAGATTTAAGCTCTACAAATAAAGGTTTGACCTTTTATTAGAAAATTAATGGCAACATGATCAAATTTATCACTTCAAGATGGAGCTTCACCATTAATGGAGCAACTATCATTCTTCCATGATCATACCATGGTCGTATTATTATTAATTACAGTAATTGTAGGCTATGCCCTAAGTTACATATTATTCATTGCCTATACAAACCGAAACATACTTCACGGGCATTTAATTGAAACAATCTGAACAGCACTGCCAGCAATTACACTAATTTTTATTGCATTACCATCATTACGACTTCTATATTTACTTGATGATTCAGTAGACGCAATAATTACGATTAAAACAATTGGACGACAATGATATTGAAGATATGAATATTCAGACTTTATAGATGTAGAATTTGACACTTATATAACACCAGAACAAGACCTAGAAAACGACGGATTTCGACTTTTAGATGTAGATAACCGAACAATTTTACCAATAAATACAGAAGTACGAGTATTAACAAGAGCATCAGACGTTCTACATTCATGAGCAGTACCTGCATTAGGAGTTAAAATTGACGCAACGCCAGGTCGACTAAACCAAGGAACATTTACAATAAACCGGCCTGGACTATTCTTTGGACAATGCTCAGAAATCTGTGGAGCAAACCACAGATTTATACCAATTGTAATTGAAAGAACTTCAGTAAACTTATTTATCAAGTGATTATCTAAGATAATCTAAGGAGTTAGTTAAAATATATAACATTAGAGTGTCAATCTAAAATAACTAAATAATTAGTACACCTTGAAATACATCAGATGGCTGAAAGTAAGTAATGGTCTCTTAAACCAAAAAATAGTAAATTAACGACTACTTCTGATGGGGAATTTTAATCCAAATCCCTCAAATATCCCCTCTCATATGATTCTCCCTATTTATTATATTTTCGACTACATTAATTTTATTTAATCAAATAAACTTTTTTTCATTCAAACCAAACCTTATTAAAAGAGCAGAAAAAAGAACAATTGATATAAAGAACTTAAATTGAAAATGATAACAAACTTATTTTCAACATTTGATCCATCAACTAATATCTTCAATTTATCATTAAATTGAACTAGAACATTCCTAGGATTATTATTAATCCCATCAATATTTTGACTTACACCATCACGAATTAATATTATTTGAAATAAACTAAACTTAACCTTACACAATGAATTTAAAACATTGCTAGGACCAAAATCATTTAATGGAACAACATTCATCTTCATTTCAATCTTTATTATAATACTATTTAATAATTTCATAGGATTATTCCCTTACATCTTTACTAGAACAAGACATATAGCATTAACATTTGCAATTGCTCTACCTATATGATTAAGATTTATATTATTTGGATGAATTAATCATACAAATCACATATTTGCACACCTTGTTCCACAAGGAACACCACCTGCATTAATATCATTTATAGTATTAATTGAAACAATTAGAAATGTCATTCGACCAGGTACACTAGCAGTACGGCTAGCAGCAAACATAATTGCAGGGCACTTACTATTAACGTTGCTAGGAAATACAGGACCATCTATAGCAATAAACTTAATTTCACTATTAATTATTGGACAAATACTTCTATTAATTCTAGAATCAGCAGTAGCAATAATTCAGGCCTATGTTTTCTCAATTTTAAGAACTTTATATTCTAGAGAAGTATACTAAACTTATGTTAACAACTCACTCAAACCACCCATTCCACTTAGTAGATTACAGACCTTGACCATTAACAGGAGCAATTGGAGCAATAGTTCTAGTATCAGGATTAGCAAAATGATTTCACCTATTTAACATTAACTTATTTATAATTGGATTTGGAATTACACTTCTAACTATAATCCAATGATGACGAGATGTAGTACGAGAAGGAACATACCAAGGACTACATACAGGATTTGTATCAATTGGATTACGATGAGGAATAATTTTATTTATTGCATCAGAAGTACTATTCTTTGTTTCATTTTTTTGAGCATTTTTTAGAAGAAGACTAGCACCTACTATTGAATTAGGAATATTATGACCCCCAATAGGAATTCAACCTTTCAATCCTATACAAATTCCATTACTTAATACAGCTATTCTTTTAGCATCAGGAGTAACAGTAACATGAGCACATCATAGTCTAATAGAATCTAATCATACTCAAGCATTACAAGGATTATTCTTCACAGTACTACTAGGACTATACTTCACTATACTTCAAGCATATGAATATTGAGAAGCACCCTTCACCATTGCAGATGCAGTCTATGGATCAACATTCTTTGTTGCAACAGGATTTCATGGTCTACATGTAATTATCGGAACAATTTTCTTATCAACATGTCTACTTCGACATTCAATAAATCAATTCTCACCAAGACACCACTTTGGGTTTGAAGCAGCAGCATGGTACTGACACTTTGTAGACGTAGTATGATTATTCTTATATATTTCTATTTATTGATGAGGTAGATAATTGTTTTTCTAGTATAAATAGTACATTTGACTTCCAATCAAAAAGCTTGATATAAATCAAGAAAAACAATCCTAATCTTATCTACAAGAATTTTTATTAGATTTATTATTCCAATAATTGTTATAATCCTTGCAACAACATTATCAAAAAAATTAATTAATGACCGAGAAAAAAGATCACCATTCGAGTGTGGATTTGACCCAAAAAGATCAGCACGAATACCATTCTCACTTCGATTCTTCTTAATTGCAGTAATTTTCTTAATTTTTGATGTAGAAATCGCATTAATCCTTCCAATTGTAATTATTTTAAAAACTTCAGACATTATAATCTGAACAGTATCAACAATATTTTTTATTATAGTATTATTAGGTGGACTATACCATGAATGAAATCAAGGAGCCTTACAATGAGCAGAATAAAGGGTTGTAGTTAACTATAACATTTGGGTTGCATTCAAAAAGTATTGATATAATCAATCAACCTTAAATAGAATAAGAAGCGAAATATTGCAGTCAGTTTCGACCTGGAAGATTGGTAAATAAATACCCTTATTCTTATTAATTGAAGCCAAAAAGAGGCGTATTACTGTTAATAATATAATTGAACTATAAAGTTCCAATTAAGGAAATGTAAAGCCAATATGAAAGCTGCTAACTTTTTATATTAGCGGTTAAACTCCGTTAACATTTCTAAAATTTATATAGTTTAAATAAAACATTACATTTTCACTGTAAAAATAATATATGTATATTTATAAATACCTAAAAGTAAAAATACTTCCTTAACATCTTCAGTGTCACGCTCTAATTATAAGCTATTTAAGTAAACGAAAAATAATACCACCAAAATAAATATTCAAAAAATAAAAGTTAAAAGATAAATCTTAAAATTAGAATCATATCAACCTTGTATATAACTAATTAAATAAATAAATAGTCTATATAAACCTTGACCACCAAATAATTCACCTCAACCATAATCAAATGACTTTGATGAATAATAACCCAATTTTAAAGGAAAATATCTAATAAACTTAGTTGAAATGAAAGGTATAAACCACATAGAACCAGCAAATCTAACAAAAGAAAGCATACTTAAAGAAAATAAATTTTGAGAAAAATCAAAATTAGAAATAAGATAACCCAAATAAGCACCTAAAACAACTACAGTAATAGTTAAAAACTTCAAATAATAAGGAAGGGCAATCACATGAGGAACAGGAAAAATTAACCAAGACAAAAGGCTACCACCAAAAACAGCAACAAACAATAAACCAATTATACCAAAAGAAATATAATAACCCCTATCATCAAAAGAAAATCTAGAATAAAAATTATTGTCACCAGATATTGAATAATAAAAAAGACGAAAAGAATAAGAAGCAGTTAAACCAGTAGAAAAGAAGTAAAGAAAAAAAATCAAACAATTAATTCATCTTAAACAAACCATCTCAAGAATTAAATCCTTTGAATAAAACCCTGCTAAAAATGGTATACCACACAAAGATAAACTAGAAACATTAAAACAAACTGAAGTTAAAGGCATAAAATTAACAATTGAACCTATAAAACGAATATCCTGAGAATCCTTTAAATTATGGATTATTGAACCTGCACACATAAACAATAAAGCCTTAAATAAAGCATGAGCTAATAAATGAAAAAATGCAAGTTTTGGATAACCCATAGCCAAAATTCTTATTATTAAACCAAGTTGTCTTAAAGTAGAAAGAGCAATAATTTTCTTCAAATCAAATTCAAAATTTGCACCCAAACCAGCCATAAACATAGTTATACAACCAATTAAAAGTAGGAATCAACCACAATTATAAGTATCTAATATTGGTCTAAAACGAATTAATAAATAAACCCCAGCAGTAACAAGAGTAGAAGAATGAACCAAAGCAGAAACAGGAGTAGGAGCAGCCATAGCTGCAGGAAGTCAAGAAGAAAAGGGAATTTGAGCTCTTTTAGTTATAGCTGCTAAAACAATTAATATAGTAATAAGCTTTATTTCAAAAGAATTAGAAATAAAATCATAATAATAAATATAATTTCAACCACCAAAATTCAATATTCAAGCAATAGAAATTAAAATAGCAACATCACCAATACGATTAGAAAGTGCAGTTAACATACCCGCACTATAAGATTTTACATTTTGATAATAAATAACTAAACAATAAGAAACTAAACCTAAACCATCTCATCCTAATAAAATTCTAATCAAATTAGGACTAATAATTAAAAAACCTATAGAAAGAATAAATATTAAAACAATAATAATAAAACGATTTATATTCTTTTCTCCCGATATATAATCCTCTCTATAATAAATAACCAAAGAAGAAATATATATAACAAAAGATATAAAAATAAGAGACATTCAATCCAAAATTAAAGTCATAACAACCATAGAACCATTTAAATTAAAAAGCTCTCATTCAACAAAAACTCTATAATCAATTATTAAATAATAAATACCCAAAATAAAAATTATAGTTCTAGAAAAAAATAGAGAAAAAAAACTCAAAGAACAAATAGAAAACAAATTCACGGCCTAAGATGAAAAAATTCATATCATTGATTCCACAAAACAACATTTTAATTAAAATACTTAAGCAACCTAAACAAAAAAATACTCACCCTTTAAACAAAGAATATTTAAAGGCAATCAATGTAAAAGTAAAAGATGATATTCACGAAAATAACCAAGAGAACAAGTATAAACACCAGAATAATAATTACCATGCTGAGAATAAGAATACATATATAAAGTATAAACAGCTCTAAAAAAAGACAAAAAAATTAAAGCAAGAAATCTAAAAGAAGATCAAGACATAATTCTATTTAATAATCTAAGTTCACCTACCAAATTTAAAGAAGGAGGAGCGGCTATATTAGAAGATCTCAAAAGAAATCATCATAAAGCCATTCTTGGCATTAAATTAATTATACCCTTATTAATTAATAATCTTCGTCTACCTAAACGCTCATAAATAATATTAGATAGACAAAATAAACCAGAAGAACACAAACCATGACCAACCATTAAAGAAAGAGAACCTATACAACCTCATCAATTCATAGTTATCAATCCCCCAATAACCATTCTTATATGAGCAACAGAAGAATAAGCAATTAAAGATTTTAAATCAACCTGACGAAAACAAATAAATCTAACAATAACACCACCGGATAAACCTAAAGACAATCAAAAATAATTAAACTTTAAACCCAGATAAGAAATAACCTTTATAACACGAAAAATACCATAACCACCTAGCTTTAATAAAACACCAGCAAGAATTATTCTACCTGAAATAGGGGCCTCAACATGGGCCTTAGGAAGCCATAAATGAACCAAAAATATTGGCATCTTAACTAAAAAAGCAAGAATTATAAAAACATAAAACATAAAATAATAAGAACCAAAATCAACCAATAAAGGAAAATATAAAGTATTAGAAAAATCATAAACCCTAAATAAAACTAATAATAAAGGCAATCTAGCAACCAAAGTATAAAAAATTAAATAAACACCAGCCTGCAAACGTTCAGGTTGATATCCCCAACCCAAAATCAAAAGTAAAGTAGGAACCAATCTAGCCTCAAAAAAAATATAAAAAGAAAGAAGACTCAATCTAGCAAATGAACAATAAAGCATAATCATTAAAATCAAAACTATAAAAACAAAAAAATTAGAATGATAAGAACTTAAATAAACTGAACCTCTAGCAGTAATTATTAAAGAACAAATTCAAAAACTAAGTAAAATTAAACTAAAAGAAAAATAATCAATACCAAAATAATATCTAATCATATTTAAATCTGCATATGAATAAACACAAAGCATAAAAACAAAACTAGACAGAAACATTAAAGAATGAACCAACCATCAACAATTATTAACTAAACAAAGAGGGATCAAAAAAATAGTTATAAATAAATACTTTAACATAAAGATAACCCAAAAGAATTAAAAAAATCATTACCATGAGAACGAATTATTGAAACTAAAATAGAAAGACCTAAAGCACCTTCACAAACAGAAAAAACCAAAAAAATAACAGGAAAAAAATAATCATAATCAAACTCAATAAGAAAAACAATAACCAACATAAATAAAGAAAGAACAATATATTCTAATCTCAAAAGAACCATTAATAAATGCTTACGTTTAGAAGAAAAAACATAAACACCAGCAAAATAAATCAATAAAGAAGTAAAGACAGAGAATATAAACATTAGTTTTAATAGTTTAAAAAAAACGCCGGTCTTGTAAACCGGAGATAAGTCTGGACCCCGCTTTTAAAACTTCAGAGGTGGAAAGCTTCCCATCATCGGTCCCCAAAACCGATATTTTAAATAAACTAACCCCTGAAATGATCAAAATAATAATTATATCAATATCAAACGTAATAAATATTAATTTTATTAAATTAAGACACCCAATATCAATAATGCTTTTCATTATCCTACAAACTTTTTTAGTTGGACTAATAACAGGGACAATAATGGAAAGATATTGGTTATCATATATTTTATTTTTAACATTTCTTGGTGGTATATTAGTCCTATTTATTTATATTACGAGAATTGCATCAAACGAAATATTTCAACCTAAATCAACTACAATAATTATTACCTTAACAATATGAATATTTATCATATCAACATTAATTATTTTAGATATAACAATATTTATAGACTTTTTTAAAAATACTGAAACTATAAATATTGATAATTCAATCAATTATCAAGAAATAACAATATCTTTAGAAAAACTATATAATAGACCAACATTCATTATTACAATAATAATAATAATTTATTTATTTTTAGCACTATTAGCAGTTGTTAAAATCACCAACATTAACCAGGGGCCTATTCGTAAAATAAGATAATTTACTAATGAATAAACCCTTACGATTGAGACATCCTTTAATTAAAATCATTAATAGCTCTTTAGTTGATTTACCCGCACCAACAAATATTTCATTTTGATGGAATTTTGGATCCCTACTAGGGCTATGTTTGGTAATTCAAATTGTAACTGGACTATTTTTAGCTATACATTATACATCAAATATTGAAATAGCATTTAGTAGTGTAGTTCACATCTGCCGAGATGTAAATAATGGCTGAATTATTCGAACCTTACATGCAAATGGAGCTTCTATATTTTTTATTTGTATTTATTTGCATGTAGGACGAGGAATTTACTACGGATCTTATATATACATACACACCTGAATAATTGGTACAGTAATCCTATTTTTAGTTATAGCAACTGCATTTATAGGATACGTTTTACCTTGAGGTCAAATATCATTCTGAGGTGCAACAGTAATTACTAATTTATTATCAGCAATCCCGTACTTAGGAACAGATTTAGTTCAATGAGTGTGGGGAGGATTTGCTGTTGATAATGCAACATTAAATCGATTCTTTACATTCCATTTTGTATTACCATTTATTATTGCTGCAATAGCAGCAATTCATTTATTTTTCCTCCACCAAACAGGGTCTAATAACCCTTTAGGACTAAATGGAGATATTGAAAAAATTCCATTTCACCCATACTTTACTTTCAAGGACTCTATTACATTTGTATTAATAACATCATTATTAATTATATTATGCTTGATCAATCCTTACCTCCTAGGAGATCCGGATAATTTTGTACCTGCCAACCCATTAGTAACTCCTGTCCATATTCAACCAGAATGGTACTTCTTATTTGCATATGCAATTCTTCGTTCAATCCCTAATAAACTTGGAGGTGTTATTGCGTTATTCCTATCAATTAGAATCTTAATAATTTTACCATTTTATAATAAAACACCATTCCGAGGTATTCAATTCTATCCTATCAACCAGATTTTATTCTGAATTATAGTAGTTGTTGTATGCTTATTAACATGAATTGGAAAACGGCCTGTTGAAGAACCTTATATTATAACAGGACAAATCTTAACAATTATTTACTTTACATACTTCTTAATTAATGTGCATGTTGCAAACGCATGAGATAAGCTAATTAAGGAATAATAAGTTAATTAGCTTAGGAAAAGCATATGTTTTGAAAACATAAAACTAGAAGTTTAACTCTTCTATTAACTTTTCTTAAAAAATTTCACTAAATAAATGAAATAAATAAAATCTTTAAACCAACAAAGAAAATAAAAAAATTTAAAGATAATGGCAAAAAACTTTTTCAAGCTAAGTACATTAACTTATCGTAACGAAAACGTGGTAATGTGCCACGAACTCAAATAAAACCAAAGGACATAACAGCAAGCTTAATAAAAAATATAAAAGAATAAAAATCACCACCTAAAAAAATTAAAGCTAATAACATTCTTATAAAAACAATTCTAGTATATTCAGCTAAAAAAATTAAAGTAAAACCTCCTGCACCATATTCAATATTAAATCCTGAAACTAACTCAGATTCACCCTCGGCAAAATCAAAAGGAGTACGGTTAGTTTCAGCTAAACAAGAAGCAAAACAAGCTAAAGCTAAAGGAAAAGAAATAATAATAAATCAACAATAAAGCTGATAGTTTATAAAATCAAACATGTTAAAACTACCAATTAAAATAATTAAAGATAATAAAATTAAAGCCAAACTAACTTCATATGAACGAGCCGGCCACGACACATCTCCTCCGCGTCCAATCCAGAGTTTTATCTGCAACTCATTTCTGGGCATCAACGAAAAATGTGACGGTCACCCATCGTGTTGATACCACATTCTGTTCCTTGTTCCTAAAGGTACTTCTTCCAGTAACAGACCTAATGTTTCTTGCAGGAATGTGGTGTACTTCCTATCATTAACATTTCCTTCCGTGAGATAGGGGCCTATTATTCTGTCCTCCAGAATACCACACCATACGTTCACCAACCATGGTTTTTGGTGTGCAACTTGCCGCAGCCAACATGGATTTTCAGTTGCCCAATAATACATGTAATGGAAATTAAGACTTCCATGGTTTGTGAATGTAGCCTCGTCAGTAAATAGAATCATATATATATATATATATATATATATATATATATATATATATATATATATGATTCTATTTACTGACGAGGCTACATTCACAAACCATGGAAGTCTTAATTTCCATTACATGTATTATTGGGCAACTGAAAATCCATGTTGGCTGCGGCAAGTTGCACACCAAAAACCATGGTTGGTGAACGTATGGTGTGGTATTCTGGAGGACAGAATAATAGGCCCCTATCTCACGGAAGGAAATGTTAATGATAGGAAGTACACCACATTCCTGCAAGAAACATTAGGTCTGTTACTGGAAGAAGTACCTTTAGGAACAAGGAACAGAATGTGGTATCAACACGATGGGTGACCGTCACATTTTTCGTTGATGCCCAGAAATGAGTTGCAGATAAAACTCTGGATTGGACAGACGCGGAGGAGATGTGTCGTGGCCGGCTCGTTCGCCAGATTTGACGCCTCTGGGTTTTTTCTTGTGGGGATTCTTAAAAGACATTGTTTATAAAGACGTTCCAAGTACGCCTGAAAATACGCGAGAGAGACAAGTGTTAGAGAATGTGCTTCGATAAGCGCCGATGTGATCATTACGATAGATCTTTTTGCGTAATACACTATTGGGAACTGTCAGAGTTAAGTAGAACAAGTAGAAAAAGGCGGACTATTTTACGAATACGGCGCGCTTTGCAGGTTTTACTGCTGTCTCCGCTTCGGTTGTGTTACATATATCCGTGTTATGGAAAAAAATTGTTGCTATTCTCACACGTGTTGATGTGGGTCGTAGAGCAATTGCAGCATACGCCTTACGAGAATTCGCGGGAGGCTGCGAGGAGTCCGCTGCTTAGCTCGCGCCTGCCCTCTGTCGGCGGAAGTTCATACTACGTGTGGCGGCCGCTCGCCAGCGCCGGTAGCTGCTGCCCTCTGGTGGCGCTCATCTACACTAAGTACAGTCGGCTGGGAGAAGAGTCGCCGCCATTACGCCGCCATCGCTCTCCCGGACGGCCTGTCCACCACGGCAGACAGCGGCGGCGTCGGCGCCTGAGAGGTGAGAACCAAAACTGCCGGACAGAGAGAGCAGTTAAGGTGAACTGAAATTAACGAAATTACAAGCTGGCCAAACACGAGTATTCCGTCTTTTAACCGTCCCCTGTGCTTAGAAAAACCTACTGTGCAAGGCGGCGGTTGCAGTTGTGCTTATCGGTCGAAATTTTCATTCATTCTTTTGAGCGAAACCAGTCGGTGGGAACAACCGCAGTACCTCTGCATGTTGTCTGAATTACTCATTCTTTGTTTTCAGTCAAAACCAATGTGTGGTTTTCCTGTCGGTTGAACCAAGTATTTTTTCTATGAAGTGAAATCACTCCTTTTAGTTGACTGAACTTGCGATTCATCCTTCTCACAGAGAACTGTCTGTAGTTTTCGAAGCTTTTATTTGTACAGTGCTGTTACGTTCGCTGGAGAAAAATTTAGTCACCCGATCTTCATTACGTCAACTTTCTTTTCATGCTTCGTGTAGACTCCAGTTTACTCGTAACGTGGAAAGGCCGGTATTACACTATGGAATTTCTCTGTCCAATATCTTTTTCAAATATCTTTGTCAAAGAAATTTGATCGTGTAATTTGTCAAATGTCGTCAAATATCTGATCAAATCTAGGGCCTCGCTGTGGATTTGATCATAAAACGTCGCTTGTCTTCTGTTCACTGCGATGTGACATGTTACCACGTGGAGCGCAAGCATCGCTGCAGCGTTCTGTCATCTGTAGTGTGTTTATAAACATGGCCGGGAAATACAGATGGTGTTTACCGACAACTAAAAAATTAATAGAGGTGTATGAGGCGCGTAAGGTGTCAGGCAAATCCAACACCTTCCATGAAAACCCTGACATGATAAGCAAATCCAGTAGTATGTCACATAGCTCCGAATAAATCGTGACATTAAATAAACCAAAGTAATACGAGTAACGAGTGAACAAATGGGATACCACAGACTAACACAAGAATGCCTAAATGCATGTCATACCTTCCCACCGTGGGACAGACGCAGTTCTGAGGGGAGAAACGAGAACAGAAGCCGAGAGCAGAACCGTGTTAAGCTGGAAGGCCCTACGATAAGGGACGGACGGACACCCACGTCGCCAGCTAACCGCTAGGACCACACCACCCGCACGTTTTAGCGTGAGACTTTTTCGCGTCTCTGTTACGTTACAACCACCCCCAGCCCATGTTAAAAGATAGAGCCCTCCAAAAGAACAGTATAGATGTTACGATAACAGGCATGGGTGTGTGTGTTTGTCCTTAGGATACTTTAGGTTAAGTAGTATGTAAGCTTAGGGACTGATGGCCTTAGCAGTTAAGTCCCATAAGGTTTCACACACATTTGAACTTGTTTTTCTGTTGTATTGTTTGGTGGGAGGTGGTCAGTATATGAATGTGTATAAAATCATTATCTTATCAAATGTGTATCCTCTCTAATTATAATGTCCAATACTATCTGTGGGAACAGTAGTTTCACAGCAGATTCTTTGCTACCCCACAGGCACACTCAGGCGTCACCCGGTGAACAGTTTCCCATGACGCATCCATGAATAACATTATCAGCGGCATACTGTAACTAACCTGTTTCTATGGGTTATTACGTTATTATTGGGAATGTAAATACTTATTGCTTGGGAAGTTAACGTGAGAAGATTAGGGTCGCCACAGACTCTAACCATACAACTAATCGAAGGTTTGGTCGAGTCGGAAAATAAATTAATTTGATCACAGACCAAAACCACAAAAAAATGCATACGTTGTGATGTCGCTCATAGCGGATACGATGTAATTAATAGTATTGCCCGTGCACTGTTCACGACAATCAAACATTTAAAATAAAATAGAACATGCATGAACACTGCATAAGATCAGCTCCCGGAACACACCTGAAAATAAGATTTAGTCTAAAGCACTTGTTTTAAAATAAAAAAGGAAACTAACCACAGGACCTGTGCGTAAGGAAACGCGTTGGATGTGCTAACGGGAAGGGTATGAGGTGAGTGGCTTAGGTTCAAAAACGTAACCTCGGAACACAAGAGAAAATTGTGGGTAAAATCATTTATTCCTAAGACATTAAAGAAAAGCATCGATACATTCACCGTGATAATCTACTCCTAAAATCATTGGTGTGAATCATTCATACAACTGCTGTTGCCTGATCGCAATAACTCGTAAAGCGGTACACGTTTCGCAGTACACCCGCGTGTCCACGTGGTTTGTGGAGACGCACTTCGTAGGTATCGTGTCCAAGTTGCAACAATATCACATCACACAATCATGAGCGGTTAAAGTTCTTTAAAACAAGCATGAGACCGGACAGTTAGTGATGACGGTAGCCCAACAAAAGTTTAATGTTCAACCACGTGGTCGGCTCCCCACGGACGAAAGATACATTAAGCAAGGAAAATTTACGAGAAGGCAAAGCTATTAATATTTAGAAAAATGAAAGCTTATACAGGCACAGCTGTAGGCAAACAGACATTCATACAGAAGCGAGTGCTCACTTCTTATCGACACCTTTGTGTGGCGCTCTTCCGGTGGATCCAAGTCTGCTATAGAAATTTACTAAGTGAAACTGTGGTGTCACCGCCAGACACCACACTTGCTAGGTGGTAGCTTTAAATCGGCCGCGGTCCGTTAGTACATGTCGGACCCGCGTGTCGCCACTGTGTGATCGCAGACCGAGCGCCACCACAAGGCAGGTCTCGAGAGACGGACTAGCACTCGCCCCAGTTGTACAACAACTTTGCTAGCGACTACACTGACGAAGCCTTTCTCTCATTTGCCGAGAGACAGTTAGAATAGCCTTCAGCTCAGTCAATGGCTACGACCTAGCAAGGCGCCATTAACCATTTTAAGATAGAGTCTCACTTGTATCATCAAGGAATGCTGTACTCAAATGAAGGATTAAAAGTTAAGTATTATAGCAGCTACGTACTTTTCTTGCTACCATTCATTACGTATCTTGTTTCAGACCCTATCTAGCCTACGTGAGATTACGCGTGCCTTTCGGCTACTTCAGTGTGGCGTAGCTGTCTTGTTACGCCACAACAGAAACATCTGCCAAAGTTTTGCATTCCTTGCTGCGACAAGGGAAGGCAATCTTTCAGAGTTGAAAAGCGAGGCCAAAGGCTAACAGCTCTCCCCTCGCCAAGTAACAACGTGCCACGCGGTCAGTCTAACTCACCCTTCTTCGACTGGAGCACAGCTGTGGACGCTTCCCATACCGGCGGCAGACTGCCTCCCTTTTTCTTCTCCAGCCTCTTCCACGCTCCGCGTGGCCCGGAAAACCCAAAGATGCCATTTCCGCCACCAACCTAACGCAGGTGGATTTCTCACAAGTAGCGAAAACCTCTTTGCCTACTTGACCACTACGAGAGTTGGCTATTCTGTACAACTCCTGCTGAATCTGTACGACTATCGCAGAGTTTCTGCAGCAGACTACGCCACCGTCTAGTAACGTGACACACAACCACATTCATTCAATCACACCACTATGATAATTATGAGAAAAAAATAAGTGACTTATCGGAAAGAGTTGAGGAGATTTCAGATAAATTGACAAATCTTAGTTTACATGGGGACAGAGATTCGGATGATACAGCTCCAGTACCATTTGCAGAAACCGAAGAGTATCAGAACATAAATAAGCATGTTGAAAATCAGGGAAAATTTAATGAACGCGTGAAAAGGGAATTTGAGGTATTAAAAAAGCAAATCAAACAAATTCAAGGCGAAATCGTAGGAAAAGACGGCAAAGGAAATTTAGAATCACAGATACCAGAAGGGTTTGAAGAAAATAATTTATTTCATTTACGGGATGCAACAAGAGAGCGCCAGGGGCGCGTACTTTACAATAATCGACATTCGGACTGGGACAGACGCGGTAGGTCTTTGTCGCCACGAGGCGAAAATTTTGACTATAAACACTTTTTGACTGTCCGGAAATTTAAGATCTTCCGTAATTCTAAGAATGACATACATCCATGTGCATGGTTAGATCAATTTATGTACGCACTTCCACCAAATTGGCCACTAAGTCACAAACTGGAATTTATGTGTGGATATTTAGAAAACGAACCGGCGACGCGGATGCGCGCACTCATTAGAGATTGTAATAATCTGAATGATTTTTATCATGCATTTCTATCGGCATATTGGTCCGAAAACACGCAGGACAGAGTTAAACACAGTCTTATTATGCAGCGTAATTTCAAACAGTCTGAGTTCCGCACGCCAGCAGAATATTTTGAAGACATGATTCGAAAGAATCAGTTCCTTTCCAACCCTTACAGCCCGACTGAATTAATTCGCATTTGTTTAACTAAGCTGCCACAATCCATAAGACAAATTGCTTTAGCCGGAAGATGTAAAGACGACATTGAGACTTTTAAGACTTTGTTGCAAGAACTTGAGTATGACAACGACGACGGGACTTCTTGTAACTTTTTCAGTAACAGTAATTACAATAGATTTTCAGAGAAAAGAGATAGTGATCGGAACGGGCGTTATGTGAGTAACTTTGAGAACGATAGACGTAACAGACAGGACAATAGATACCAGCCCTATGACAATAACAGACGTTCTAACAGAAATTACACAGACAATTACAATATCGGTAATTCATACCGGAATGATCAATCATACGGAAACAGTAATCGGTATCATCAGGACAGAAATTATTCATACAGTAATAGAAATTCTTACTACAGAAATAATCAGGGTAGTAGATACAACAATAATTTCAGAAATGACAGTCGAAATTACACAAGAAGTAGTTATGCAGACAGACAGGAAAACAGAAATTTTAATAACAGACACAGCCAAGAATTTGCATCTAACAGACAGGAAGGACCTAATTGGCATCCTCCACGTGACAAAACTTCTGAGAGACAAGTGCAAATTGTTGAATTGATCCGCGAAATGATGCGAATACTCAAAGACGTGACGCAAACAATCGACAATGACTTGCAGCTTCGGCTTCTGGCAGCAATATAGACGGTTCAGAAAGTAATGACACTACGACTTTACACTACGTACGCCTGGAAGACGTGAGAGACATTTTGCTAGACGAAAAGGAAAATAATGTAGACGCATTTTTACACCCTGTTATTGAAGTATATGTGGGTAAGAATAAGTTCACTGCAGTTTTAGATTCTGGGAGCCCATTGAACGTCATTAGTGAATCAGTTTTTCGTATATGTGAAAGAACTATCGCCTGTCCTGTGTTACCTATTTCTAAAACTACAATTCGAGGAGCGATTTCTGGAAAAGGTGTGGAAGTCAAACAACAGACCAACCTAAATTTCAATTGTCAAGGATACGAATTTTCTGCTAATTTTATTATTGTTCCATTACTTAGTACACAAATTATATTAGGTATAGAGTGTCTTAACGCACGTAAGGCAATTCTGAACTTTAAAGAAGGAAGTATGAATTTGACTGTTGCCGGAATGCCGAAATGTTTGAAATTTTACGAGTGTTTAACAAGATCTGAACCAGATACAAAATGTTTAAGGTTTCTTACTTCTGATGTTTTCGTTGAGCATTATGACGACAGTGTGTTTATTCATGACAATGACAATAGATACAGAGACGCGATGGATGATATAAGTAATAGCGAAAAATTAATTAATGAAAAGGTTAAGAAAGCTGAAGTGCCAGATGACGTTGCAAGAGAAGAGCTGCACCAAATTTTGACTTCACATGCTACAGTATTCATCACACAGGAACTATACAAGGCTTACAATATTTATTTAAAGTAAAAGAACACACACCATTTCGGGGGAAAACGTACGCAATTCCTTTGGCTTACAGAGACAAGGTTAAGAATGAACTTCAGAACATGTTAGATCAGGGCATTATTGAGCCTGCAGTCAGTCCTTATACTAGCCCATTACACGTTGTTCTTAAAAAGGATGGGTCAATTCGTTTGGTTCTGGATTCCAGACAGATAAATAATATCATCATTCCTGAAACTGATCGCCCACAAAATTTAGATGAACTTCTTCAACATTTCCATGGAATTAAAGGTTTATCCACGATTGATATGCCCGCAAGTTTTTGGCAAATAGAACTCCACCCTGATTGTAGAAAATATACTGCCTTTTTAGCCTTTGGTAACTGTTACCAGTTTCGGAAATTACCGTTTGGACTTACTGTATCTTCTGCAGCATTCATTCGTAGCTTAAATGAAATTTTACCTGTTTATCTTCGTGACAATATTACCTCTTATGTTGACGACATTCTTATTGCTAAACGTTCTTGGAGTGAGCACAACAAAATTTTGGATTCATTGTTACGTATCTTTGCAAGAGTTGGCATTACAGTAAACTTGGAAAAATCTGAATTTGGTCGTTCTCAGGTGAAATTTCTCGGTCACATTATTTCTACATAAGGTATTCTGTATTAGACGCTATTCGTAATTATGCTGTTCCTACCACAAAACGTGATGTTCGTAGTTTCCTTGGTGTCTGTAATTTTCTTCGACGCTTTGTTAGATTGGACGATTTGGCCACACCTCGTTTATGTGAACTATCTGGAAAGAAATCTAATTGGTGTTGGGATGAGGAAGCTCAGTCAGAATTTGAACAGCTTCGTGATGCTTTAGTTGCTGCTCCACTTCTCTCACACCCGGATTTATCTAAAGATTTTTGTTTGGCGACGGACTCATCATACAAAGGCCTAGGTGCACATTTATTTCAAGAGATAGAAGAAAACGGCGTTGTAGTACAGAAGACTATTGCATTTGGAAGTCGCGTTCTCTCTAAATCCGAAAAGAATTATTCGATTACGGAACTTGAAGCTTTGGCTGTTGTTTGGGCTTTCACAAAATTTCGCACATTTTTGTATGGCAGACATACTAAGGTTTACACCGATCATCGAGCTCTGGAATTTCTTATGTCGACAAAATTAACTCATGGCAGATTGTCACGATGGGCGCTGTACCTACAGGAATTTGATTTTAGTGTTGTTTACGTACAGGGTTCTTCAAATATTGTTGCTGATGCTTTATCACGTGCACCTATGGGTTTGAAACAATGTGCTGAAGAGGACGGCATAGAAAACAATTATTGTTTGATGTATATTCAAGGTGTTGCGTTTGAGAACTTTATTTCGTCTTCGCTCCAGGACATCGCTAAGGAGCAAAACAAGGATCCAATCTGGAAGGACATTAAGGAGAAGTGGAGGAGAAAGGAAAGCGTAGCGATTAGACAGCATTATTTAGTCCGCAATGACATTCTTTTTAAACGAAAATCGGTCGACAACTCCGTTTGGTTAGTTTGTATTCCTGATGAGTGGGTCAATAAATTGATTTGGTATACGCATTTCAGTTGTGCACACTTTGGTCCCAGAAAATGCCTTCATAAATTACGAGAAAATTGTTATTTCAGTGATGTGGAAAAACGTATTCGATCTGTTCTTGCCAAATGCAAATTATGTCAAAAGGCTAAGCCGCCAACAGTTTCTCACAGAGCACCGTTGTTTCCTATCATTCCAGCGAAATTAAAGGAGATGCCTGCAGTCGATTTGTTCGGTCCAGTGGTTCGTTCTACTAGTGGTTTTGCGTACATTTTCGTAGCAGTGGAGTTGACATCAAAATATGTGTGTTTTACACCTTTACGCAAAGCAACAGCTCGTTCAGTATCTAACGCTTTCATCAAACATTTTCTTAAAGAAGTTGGTCATGTTGATAAGGTTATATCAGATAATGGATCACAGTTTCGTTCTAAAATTTGGCTTCGTACTCTACGGCGTCGTAAGATTAAACCAATCTTCATTTCAATTTTTCACCCTCAATCTAACGCTTCAGAGAGATGGATGAAGGAAATCAATAAATTGTGTCGTCTTTATTGTCATCAGAATCACAGAACGTGGGATCAGCATCTTCATATTTTTCAAAACATCCTGAATGAACTCTCTAATGATTCAACTTCTTTACCGCCTTTACTAATATTAAAAAACAAAGCACCGACAAATCGCATATCTGAAATCGTTCCTTTTCCGCCTACACGGAAACTGCGGCATTCTGAAGTTGTCAACCTGGCTCTACGAAATATTGCATCTGCGGCTGCTAGAAGAGAGAAATCAGCTAAGCGTCCTGGTCGTTCAAAAATCTTGTCAGTTGGTCAAAAAGTGTTAATTAAGTCTCATCGTTTGTCGCACAAAGGAAAAGGCTTGTGTCGCAAATTTTTTCTGCTTTATAACGGTCCATATAGAATTCGCAAAATTATTCATGATAACACTGTCGAAGTAGAAACTCTTAAATCTCGACGCTCTAAAGGAATACATCATATATCCAACGTAAAAATTTTTGTGGAATGACATACTTGTGAGAAACTAACAGCTACATGTAAACATGCGGAGAGTACAAGGATACCGCGCTGTGTTTTGGCGGCGGCATATACTCAAAGCAACAGTCAAGTCTGCGCGCCGCACAAGGCAGTCGTTGACCGCGAACAATTGCTTCCTACGTCACGCGCCTACAGCTGATCGAGCGCTCAGTGCGAATGCACTGACAGCCGTAAACAAATACACAGTCTAGTTTCTCCGATTAAATTAAGTATAAAGCTATAGTGACTTGATGAATTATGTTATTAACATTCAGTGTTTTTCAGGATACGGTTCTATAAAATATTTGAGAACTTCAGGTAAATTCTGTGCGTGTCCGACGTTAAGACGACTTGCTATCGAGAAATTTACAGGAAGAATGTAATTTCGAAGAAGAAACTAATAAACTAAAAAGGGTAACTATTAATTGAGTTTATTTTTCAGGTAACATATTTCCACTTAGGTACGTACTTTTGACGTAATTTGCTGCTCGCGATTACGTGTTTCATACTTTGTGCTAATTTCATGTTCTATGAATTTACGTGTGAAGCGACGTGCTTGCGTACGCTAACTGAATTTGACAATGATTATTAATGAACTGGGTTGTAACTTGTGTATATTATGCATCGCTTGGCTGCACTGCTTTTTCACTGATGTCATATTTTATAATTATGTGCCTGCTGTGCTTATTTATTTAAATTATAATTGTCACCTGATTAATTGTGCTGACTGTGATTATGTATGTAAGTTATACTTTGTGATTTATCTGCTTACGCCTTCATGTTTACTTATTAAGATGACATATGAATATTTATTTGCTTATGCTGATATGATGCTAATGACCTGTTTATTATGTAAGATAACATATGTTTGCTGCTATGCGTATGGATTGCATATTTATACATTTCTGTTTTGTTGTCATAACTACTCTTTAATTTGGTGTATAGAAATGCTGATGTACAGTGTACGAATATAGAGTTTAGGTCACACTATGGTATTAATTATAGATTGTTCGCTTGGCAGAGCCTCGTTGTAGGATTTGTGCTGCATCCACTTTTTGACATTCTGTTCTCTACTGGTATATTTACTCGCTATTGCTTGTTTTGCTTACGCTAAGTGCTTTATATTTTTAAGATAAGAAAATGAACTGCTGTAATTCGACGAACGACATTAGTACAAGAAACTTCATAGAAGTCACATGAGCTGGAGGTTTTATGGAAACTGTATAAATTTATGCTAATAGGAAGGAAGCTAACGACATGACATACCATTACTAGGTTTAGACCATTAACAGTTATTACACTGCATTTTTCGTGAGCAATTGAAATAGGAAGTGACACTTGATATAAGAAATACTCCACATGTTTGCTTCTGCCATAATTCTTGAAGTGGTGTACACACTGTGAAATATTGTGGTCATTCACACTCCGTAATCGTACTTAATTACTGAGAGTTATTCGAACTAAGTCTGTTAGAGGTCATGTATGCATTTCTTTGTTTATAATTCATAATGAGTAGAAGATTTGGCTCAGATGGATTACACAGAGGTTGTGTGATGGCAATGTGTCTTCAGATTGTATGGGATGATGAACTGAAGTTTGCACTAGGATTTTATCTGTGCTTGTTCGAGGAGACTGACTAGAGGAAAGAGTTGTTATGGAAGTGAAATGATATTGGTAATAAGGTTTATATGTATCGACGCATTGAAGAGGTATTATTGAGGTATTATTGAGATTGTGTGAAGTTGATGATTATTGGAGTTTTGGTGGATAAGAGGTAAAGTAAGTGAGGAGCATATATTGGCAATAAGGTTTATATGTATCGACGTATTGAAGAGGTATTATTGAGATATTATTGAGATTGTGTGAAGTTGATGATTATTGGAGTTTTGGTGGATAAGAGGTAAAGTAAGTGAGCTGCATATTTTTTTGTTGGTCTTATGGAACAAGGAGGATGAAGATAGCACACTAGAACACTAAAGTAGAAGGAAAATAGTCTATACACACACTTTGTTATATCACTAAGCAGTATATACTTTTTTTTGAAGAGAGGAAGTATTTGCATATCTTGGCTCACTGACAGTTGTTCAGCAACAGTACATTTTGATCTGGCTTGGCAAACATTGGTCTTGACTTGATGACTATGACGTTGACTTAACTATTATTGACTGTTATACATTGCTGCCACTACTACTTGATACACATAATGAACATCAGATTTTGACAGAATTGCATTTACACAGTTAACACTATTCAATTACACAGTAGTACTTAATGTGGATGAAAGATGAGTGAGTGTGTTTTGTGTGTTTTCCTTTCCTAATCCTACCCACCTATCTCCTAAATATTATTTTATTTGTTTGTAGTGGCTTGCACTGACACCCATAAATATTATAGGTTTACTGATATTTGAGTATTTGTAATAGTTAATATGAAAATTATCTGACATCATTTGTGTGTTTGTTATGATTTGTATGTTTAGTGTAAAAGCATTTGTATGTGCATTCAAACTATTGTTCATGCCTGAACTGTCTGATTAGTGAGGGTAAATATTATGAACTGTTACCTGCACTTTTTCAACATAATGTGTGACACTTAGGAATGATTAATTTCTGCTGATGAACTGTGTGATCAGTGATAGTGAATATTATGGACTGCTCTCTGCACCTGCTCAACATTGCTGGGTGCCACTAATGGAACTGCTTCTACTGAGATGATGTCACTTGCCGGTGTCTGCACCTGCTCAACATTGCTGGGTGCCACTGATGGACTGTTTCTGCTGAACTAATGTGACTTGTTGCTGTGTGTACCTCTTCAACTTTACTGGGTGCCACAGATGGAACTGCTTCTACTGAAATGAAGTCACTTGTTGCTGTCTGCACCTGCTCAACATTGCTGGGTGCAACTGATGGACTGCTTCTACTGAAATGATGTCACTTGTTGGTGTCTGCACTGCTCAACATTGCTGGGTGCAACTGATGGACTGCTTCTACTGAACTAATGTGACTTGTTGCTGTGTGTACCTCTTCAACTTTACTGGGTGCCACAGATGGAACTAAAAAAAATGGCTCTGAGCACTATGGGACTCAACTGCTGTGGTCATAAGTCCCCTAGAACTTAGAACTACTTAAACCTAACTAACCTAAGGACAGCACACAACACCCAGCCATCACGAGGCAGAGAAAATCCCTGACCCCGCCGGGAATCGAACCCGGGAACCCGGGCGTGGGAAGCGAGAACGCTACCGCACGACCACGAGATACGGGCACAGATGGAACTGCTTCTACTGAAATGAAGTCACTTGTTGCTGTCTGCACCTGCTTAACATTGCTGGGTGCAACTGATGGACTGCTTCTACTGAAATGATGTCACTTGTTGCTGTCTGCACTGCTCAACATTGCTGGGTGCAACTGATGGACTGCTTCTACTGAACTAATGTGACTTGTTGCTGTGTGTACCTCTTCAACTTTACTGGGTGCCACAGATGGAACTGCTTCTACTGAAATGAAGTCACTTGTTGCTGTCTGCACCTGCTCAACATTGCTGGGTGCAACTGATGGACTGCTTCTACTGAAATGATGTCACTTGTTGGTGTCTGCACCTGCTCAACATTGCTGGGTGCCACTGATGGACTGCTTTTACTAAAATGATGTCACTTGTTGGTGTTTGCACCTGTTGACCATCGCTGGGTGCTATTACTGGAACTAATCATTGAAAGCATTTTATGTGAACATTTGTATAAACTGATTTTTTATGTATTGTGTAAACTATTATGCAAAGCCACATGTATGAAAAGAATTTGTATTGCCTACTGTATTTTATATATTAGGTTATTGAAAGGTCAGTGCAAAGCCAAAATTTTAACTAATTATGTGATATTTAGGTATTAATATTATCTTTTATTTTTGTCTGTATTTTTCTGGACGAATTTGGTGGTATTTTCACCACCAATGCTGGCAAAAAATACCATCAAATTCTGGCCTGTGGAGGAGGGGCATATGAAAGGTGACTACACTGAGCCACTGCGCCAGAGTTTGCGCCAAAGAGTATTATTAAGTCGCCCCCACGGTGCTTGTCGAGAGCTCGTAGAGGTCAGTGCCTGTTAAGAACTCGTGGTAGTCAGTGCTTGGGGAGAGCTCGTCGTAGTCAGTGCCTGTCGAGGTCTCGTGGTAGTCTGTGGTGAGATGTTGTAGCAGAGAGTGTTTGTTCAGATGTGCTATTAGACAGTGCTTGCTGAGATGTGACATTGGAGAGTTCTGGTTGAGATGTGATGTAAGGATTAGAATGATTTTCATCAATATAAATGAGGTAATTAACTCCGTTTGTTTTTTATTTTAGTGTCCTAAATAATGCGTCATTACAGGTTCAGTCAACAAAGCATCTGGCGTGTGTTCTTGTATTAGAGTGTAATTCTGCTTTCCTTACGCAATTATCGTATTTCTAATTTTCTTTTATCACGTCAGTAAAATTGGTATTTAAAAATTCTTGTCTTGTTGAAGAAGAACCGTGCCAGATGTCCGTTGAGTCATACTTCCACATACAGAACAGTTATTCTTATGCTTTGGTTTCGTAGGTTTCATAGTTGCTGGGGACTTAATTAATTAATTGTGTTAACGAAAAATTTCATTTCATTCTTGCTGTTGTTCTTTGCAGTCAGATAGCGTAATAATACTAGTCAGGGCCAACCGTTTACGAAACAGCGTAATCGGTCATACAGCTACTAAAAACAAAAAATATTTTCAATTATATTTAATTAAGCTCCCATGCAATCTTTGACAAAGAAATTTGATAGTGTAATACCAGCCTTAGTGAACGTCAGGTGACTAAATTTGTCTCCAGCGACCATAACAGCAATACGTAAATAAAATTTTCAAATACCATACGCTAGTTTCACTCAGAAGGATGAATGTCTGGTGCAGTAACTGAAACACTAAAGAGCGAAAGAAAGGGACACGGTTCACCCAACAACCGCAAACTGGTTTCATTTGAAGGCACAGGCTGAATCATTCAGTAAATAAGCAGAAGAAGTCGGCCGCTACGATCGACTGATTCCACTCAGAGCAGTGACTTAATAGTCCATCCGCTATGTAGAAGTACAAAGCAGTGGGTCGACAGGTTTCCAGCAATCGTCTCAATAAATTAATGCCCGCATCTCGTGGTCGTGCGGTAGCGTTCTCGCTTCCCACGCCCGGGTTCCCGGGTTCGATTCCCGGCGGGGTCAGGGATTTTCTCTGCATCGTGATGGCTGGGTGTTGTGTGCTGTCCTTAGGTTCGTTAGGTTTAAGTAATTCTAAGTTCTAGGGGACTGATGACCATAGCTGTTAAGTTCCATAGTGCTCAGAGCCATTTGAACCAATAAATTATTCTCATTTAGTTATTGCAATCAATACTTTTCACTAATGGATGTAATACAGGTATACAGGATGTCACTAACTATTGTCTTCTACAATAACTCCGGAAGTATGATAGTAGCTGAAAAGTTTGAGGGACAAATGTTGCGTGGGACAATAGGGGCCATAATATGACGCTGGTTTTGTGTTGCTAGGTGGGGTCGCATCAGAGATATGAAGGTCAACTTTGCTTTTTTAAATGGACTGCTATAGTTTGGTGCTTATTTTCTGATAGCGGCTATCGAGACGAATCCAATGATGTGTAACAGTAAGGTCTTTGAAGGCAAACGGAGGTCAAAAAGGTGGCATGAACATCCACTTACGTAAAGTGCTGAAATCATCTTATGATGGATTGAGTGGTATTCCTTATCACTTCGACATTTATCGAAGCACATGCTCTGACAATTCTCTCTCGTATATTGTGCAAATAGTAAATATTCGCCGAGAACAGCGTATCCATGTAGCGTGCCATTGACATGTAAACACAATTCGACGGTTTCGCAATAGAACACTAACTGGAACGGTAACGCTAGTATCGTCGAATCAAGCGAATGTGAATGATGTACTTCCTAGAAGAACAAGTCAATATGTTTCTCATTTATAGAGAATGCCAACGAAATTCAGTGAGAGCTAGAAACTTATATGCTGAAAGAGATCCTGAAAGTCCTCACCCTACACATCGTACATTTAAATATGTGTATGATGAATTGAGAACAAATGGATCTTTAACGCTTCGGAAACATATCTGGCAAAGAAAAGTTACCAACTAGGAAACGGAAATTGGTACTCTTTCCACTGCGGTTCGAGATCCTTGTGTTAGTTCGCGTCAAATTGCAAGGGAATCTGGCATGAGCCATTATTGTCCGTGTTCTGCATCGCCATAAATATCATCCTTACCACATCAGTCTCACCAAGAATTAACTGCTACGGATTGTATGCGTCGCATTGAATTCTGTCGATGTGCTCAACTTCAGATTCAGAGGGATGACGCATTTGTTAATTTGATTTTATTTGCTGACGAGGCTACATTCACAAACCATGGAAATGTTAATGTGCATAACATGCATTATTGGGCAACTGAAAATCCATGTTAGCTGCGGCAAATTGCATAGCAAAATCCGTGGTTGGTGAATGTATGGTGTGGGATTCTGGAGGACAGAATTATAGGCCCCTATTTCATCGAAGTAAATCTTAATGGTAGAAAGTACACCACAATCCTGCAAGAAACATTAGGTCTGTTATTGGAAAAAGTACCTTTAGGAACAAGGAACAGAATGTGGTGGCAATGCGATGGGTGTCCGGCACATTTTTCGCCGATGGCTAGAAATGAGATGCAGAGACAATTCCCAAATCGTTGGATTGGACGCGGAAGAGATGTGTCGTGGGCGGCTCGTTCGCCAGACTTGACGCCTCTGGATTTTTTCTTGTGGGGATTCGCAAAAGACATTGTTTATGAAGACGTTCCAACTACACCTGAAGATATGCGAGAGAGAAATGTCAGAGCATGTGCTTCGATAAGTGCCGATGTGATAAGGAATACAATTCGATCCATGGTAAGAAGATTGCAGCTCAGCATTGATACCAATTGTAATCACTTCGAACCTTCTGTAAATCGACATTCATACAACTTTCGTGACTTTTGTTGACCTTCAAAGACCTTACTGTTACGGCCGGCCGGAGTGGCCGAGCGGTTCTAGGTGCTTTAGTCTGGTACTGCGCGACCGCTACGGTCGCAGGTTCGAATCCTGCTTAGGGCATGGGTGTGTATGATGTCTTTAGGTTAGTTAGGTTTAAGTAATTCTAAGTTCTAGGGGACTGATGACCTCAGATGTTAAGTCCCATAGTGCTCAGAGCCTTACACGAAATTGGGTTCGTCTCGATAGCCGCTATCAGAAAATAAGTACCAAACTACAGCATCCCATTTAAAAAAAACCTTCATACCTATGAAACGACAGCACCTAGCAACAAAAAACCAACGTCATATTATGGGCCCCGTTGTCCCACACAACATTTGTCCCACAAACTTTTTAGGTACTAACATACTTTCGAAGCTATTCTAGGTGGCAATAGTTAGTGACTGTCCCTGTATATTTCTAATTTATTGTTTATAGTACAGAAGGGTGATTAATACAAAGTGTATCCATAGTTTCAAAACACAGTAGAAAGAGAACCACTGCTCAGAATGACGTCAAATTTGAACAGCATACGACAGACGTAGAGGAAAACGTCATGGAAACAAAAATTTAACGAAAATTTTGCAGGTAAATGGCGCTGAAAGCGTCTTAACGTAACTGGGTTCGGCTACAAATGAGAGGTGAATCGTAACATGACGGCTGTTGTTCGAGCTGCGTTACTCTTCTCACCTGGCATATCCTCACCACTCTTGCAGGTGATAATTTTCCCTTATAGCTCACTTCCCTGCAGTTCCAAAATTTTCTTTTTGAAGCTTTTTAAATAATTTTCTCGGTCTTCCCCATTGTTTACTATTGCCTGCAGTTCACGAGTTATACGGTAGTAATAATCGATGTTATTTCTCCTTTTTCCGTCAGTTCTGTAGGCGACATTTGTAAATAATTTCCCATACACTGAGTTTTACAAGATTCTCCCACCATTGAATCGCGTTACGAACGAAACGTTTAAGATTAACCCACGATTTGTAGCGAGCAATGAACTCCGTATTCATCCATGTTACGTGTAGCAGGTTACAATTTAATTTCCAGTATCCTCTGTCAATTGTTTTGGGACGAGGTAGACCTTCTGCTTTAACAATTACAGCATGATTGTCGGAAAAGCTGACAGGAGCTACGCCGCAATCTTGCACAGTTACCCCCCGTTGTGATGTGGGTTTTGTCAAGCTTCGATGCTAACGCTGCCGAGACGTACGTGTAGTAAGTACGTGTAACGGCACGCCGCTCAAGTACGTTCTTCATGTCCAGACCTGCAATCATATTTTGCAGGGTACCAGAGAAGGGTGTTGTGCCTTTTGAGTCTGTCGCCCTTAAAATACAATTAAAATCTCCTGCAGTGACGATATCCCCTTTTGCCTGTCTCAGAAAATACGGGACTCGATCACTGGAAAACCTTTCCCTTTCCTAGAGGTTTCGAGAGGTGACCCCATTCAGAACGGGGTAGCATTCATTTCACGCTAGGTGAGGAGAGCCCTACGTCAACGTGACATAGGCACGCGTCACCATGAGCTTCACGAGTTGTCCTATCGACTGTTGTGTGCATTCTGTATACATCGACTGTTGTGTGCGTCCTGAATCTGCACTGTTCATTGTTCCTAGTTGATTTACAACATGTAGGCAAAATTAAATGGAACTAGATGGTTTAATATTTCCAGCAACATTCGGAATTACTTCGAACCTCAGTTTCTCAGTTTAACGTTTCTGTCCACATGAATTATGTACAATAGATTGGCTTTTATAAAAATACGAAACACTTTAATTTCTCACTATTTCACGTTTTCATCCACATGATTTATGCACGATTAATCGGACTAAAATGCCTAGACACTTTCGTTATGCTTATGATTCCTTCATTCAGATATTCGTTACGTTCATGAAACACACTATAACATCCCACATTCTTTGGATTGCAGCTTAATAATTAATTATTTCACGTTTCTATCCACACGATTTATGCACGATTCATCGGATTTTAAAAAAAAAATTGACTAAAAGCTTTTTTTTGCTTTCGTTATGGTTCCTTCGTTCAGACGTCACATAATGTTCCTGAAACACATGATACCATCCAAAATTGTGGGATTACAGCTTAATAATTAATTCAGCTGGGATGAGCGTAACAGATAACTCCTGTCAGTTCGTTTGTACGCATGTATTTACATTTAGCTTTGACGTTGTTGGTACAACCGCAAAGATCGATATACGCACTCATGTAATCGATTTAGGTTATTTACGTCACGATGACGTACAGTTACGGTTACGTCACTATGACGTAGGGTTCTCCTCGTCTAGCGTGAGATGAATGCTACCCTTCAGAACGCCTTCGACAGTGCGTCCTCCCGGTTCCTTTTCCACATCCTCTAATTACTGTGTTTATGGACAGTTACTCACTGAAAAAGGCGCAAAACGTGCATTACGAAAATTCTGTAGTTGGCTGGTGGCCATACGAGCAACAAGCAGAATGCATACTGTAGTACGCGCTTCTGCGCACGCGCGGATTCGCGGATGTATTGAATGCGTCTGCTGATTCTGTAATACTGGCACCCTTTCTGTCTCCAGATGGCTGTCGCGCTGGACCCGTACCGTAGGTGGCGGTTGCTCGTCTGAACCCTCACATCAGGCACAAGCGCCCGTGGTGCAGTGGTGGAATGCCCACTTGCCAAAGACATGACCTGAGTTCGATTCGAGGCTGATGAGGTATACTTTGCCGACACTGTGTGACCGCACGTAGCTGTGACCTTAACCTTGCCGTGTACAAACCGTCGCGTTGGATCTGTGTTTCTTGTATTCGTAGTGGAAAAACACGGTAAGTCTGGATCGTGTAGCCAATGTGCAGTGCATGTTTGAACGTAACTTTAAAACACTCACTGCAGAATTTCATGACTGGGTTCATGCCTCTGGAATATATGAACCGATTGCCTTTTGCCCTGCCGGATGAGGAAATGTACGGAAAGTAGGGTCACTGACTAGGGAGAAGTGGTCGAGTGTGTATAGAATACAAGTAGATCCGGGCTGTAAAAATGGCATCATGGGTGGACATACGAGCTTTCACCGTGGTGTGCGGAGGCAGAGGTAGGCCCGTAGCAGGAGGAGAAACGGATGAGGAGGAGGAGGAGGGGGGGGAGGTCGCAGAGGGACAGGATGTTGAGGCGGGGGGGTGGGGGGAGGCGGGGGCGGCCAGTGGGCCCTGCAGCTCCGGCAGAGGGCGGACCAGCGGATAACCAAGACTTACATGTGGAGCTTAATCCCAATGCTGAAACTGTTCATGAAATATCACCCTAAATTTTTTGTTTTGGGGACTTTGTAAATAGGACATATCAGTTTTACAATGATAATACAGGGTTATTACAAATGATTGAAACGATTTCACAGCTCTACAATTACTTTATTATTTGAGATATTTTCACAATGCTTTGCACGCACATACAAAAACTCAAAAAGTTTTTTTAGGCATTCACAAATGTTCGATATGTGCCCCTTTAGTGATTCGGCAGACATCAAGCCGATAATCAAGTTCCTCCCACACTCGGCGCAGCATGTCCCCATCGATGAGTTCGAAAGCATCGTTGATGCGAGCTCGCAGTTCTGGCACGTTTCTTGGTAGAGGAGGTTTAAAACACTGAATCTTTCACATAACCGCACAGAAAGAAATCGCATGGGGTTAAGTCGGGAGAGCGTGGAGGCCATGACACGAATTGTTGATCATGATCTCCACCACGACCGATCCATCGGTTTTCCTATCTCCTGTTTAAGAAATGCCGAACATCACGATGGAAGTGCGGTGGAGCACCATCCTGTTGAAAGATGAAGTCGGCGCTGTCGGTCTCCAGTTGTGGCGTGAGCCAATTTTCCAGCATGTCCAGATACACGTGTCCCGTAACGCTTTTTTCGCAGAAGAAAAAGGGGCCGTAAACTTTAAACCGTGAGATTGCACAAAACACGTTAACTTTTGGTGAATTGCGAATTTGCTGCACGAATGCGTGAGGATTCTCTACCGCCCAGATTCGCACATTGTGTCTGTTCACTTCACCATTAAGAAAAAATTTTGCTTCATCACTGAAAACAACTTTCCCACTGAACGCATCCTCTTCCAGGAGCTGTTGCAACCGCGCCGAAAATTCAAAGCGTTTGACTTTTGTCATCGGGTGTCAGGGCTTGTAGCAATTGTAAACGGTAAGGCTTCTGCTTTAGCCTTTTCCGTAAGATTTTCCAAACCGTCGGCTGTGGTACGTTTAGCTCCCTGCTTGCTTTATTCGTCGACTTCTGCAGGCTACGCGTGAAACTTGCCCGCACGCGTTCAACCGTTTCTTCGCTCACTGCAGGCCGACCCGTTGATTTCCCCTTACAGAGGCATCCAGAAGCTTTAAACTGCGCATACCATCGCCGAATGGAGTTAGCTGTTGGTGGATCTTTGTTGAACTTCGTCCTGAAGTGTCGTTGCACTGTTATGACTGACTGATGTGAGTGCATTTCAAGCACGACATACGCTTTCTCGGCTCCTGTCGCCATTTTGTCTCACTGCGCTCTCGAGCGCTCTGGCGGCAGAAACCTGAAGCGCAGTTTCAGCCGAACAAAACCTTATGAGTTTTTCTACGTATCTGTAGTGTGTCGTGACCATATGTCAATGAATGGAGCTACAGTGAATTTATGAAATCGCTTCAGTCATTTGTAATAGCCCTGTACATGTTACATTTGTTACACTGAATGTAATGTAAATCGATGTATACTTAACTGTCACTAATATGGAGTGCGACAGCTGAGCAAAGAACGAAGTGTAATCACGCTCTTTGGTTTATTAACATTCTGTGAAGTACATGCAAGTTGCTACCCTAACAAAGTTTGGTAGCGGTGGAATGAACGTTACTGGAAGACTCATATCGCGTTTTCCAGTATATTACAAGCAGCAGGAATAAGTCACCGGTTACTAATAACTGAAAATAAGGTCATGAAACCGATCTCATGTTGTAAATAATCTACGCCACTCTCAGTGTTTGCACGTGTCATTTTTATGTCTTGCGACAGCAACACCATTCTTGCTACGCAATAAACAACTATTGCTAGGAGAATCCAAATGTTGTTGTGGTGGTTGTGGTCTTCAGTCCAGAGACTGGTTTGATGCAGCTTTCCATGCTACTCTATCGCGTGCAAGCTTCTACATCTCCCAGTACCTGCTGCAGCCTACATCCTTCTGCATCTGCTTAGTGTATTCATCTCTTGGTCTCCCTCTACGACTTTTACCCTCCATACTGCCCTCCAGTACTACATTGGTGACCTCTTGATGCCTCAGAACATGTGCTACCAACCGATTCCTCCTTCTAGTCAAGTTGTGCTTAAAATCTCTCTTCTCCTTAATTCTATTCAATACCTCCTCATTAGTTATGTGATTTACCCACCTAATCTTCAGCATTCTTAAGTAGCACCACATTTCGAAAGCTTCTATTCTCTTCTTGTCCAAACTATTTATTGCCAACGTTTCACTTCCATACATGGCTACACTCGATACAAATACTTTCAGAAACGACTTCCTGACACTTAAATCTATACTCGATGTTAACGAATTTCTCTTCTTCAGGAACACTTTCCTTGCCATTGCCAGTCTACATTTTATATCCTCTCTATTAAGACCGTCATCAGTTATTTTGCTCCCCAAATAGCTGTGGTGTGCGTTCTGTAACACCTTCAGTACACACACCATCAGATTATTTGACTTGTCGCTCTAACAAAGTAGGCGAGTGTCAGCAATATGTCTCTTGGTCTTATCGTGGCGTGTTTATCTTCTGCCGTTAGGTCAGACAATAGAAATGCCACTTGCACGCTTAGAGTAGCAGATTGACGGTGACCAACTTTAAACATAACTTGATTAATTTTCACACACATTTATTAAAATAATAAAAAGCATAGACATTACGTAACTTGATTCTGGATGGTGTTTACAATTGACAGTCTGAAGTTCCTTCGGTCTTGGTACGTTAATCTTATTCTCACATATCTCTGATACTTGACAAAGTGTCTATTCATTTATCTTCATGGCTATGTACAGGAATATGATGATCTTCTTAGGTGCAGACTGAAACTTGACTATAGACTGGTACAGACTAGTGCAGACTGGTACAGACAAATGCAGACTGGTACAGACAAATGCAGACTGACTAATCGGAGGTCTGTACACTCGTTATAATACCCCGCACGTTCATGTATCACTGCACGAGTGTGATCCGCCAGGAGAAAAGGTTCTATGTTACCAGCAATCTCATTGGCTGCATTACATACTAATACGCGGATCGGCGGAAGCAGAATTTGGTCCGTCTCTAAGGCAGCGCCATCTCGTAGTGCAGAGATGGACGAGCGCTGCGCCCGCGCTGTTGTGCTTAGCGGGATGCGCTCTAGTGGGAAAGTTGTGTTCGTGCAGACTACACGGAACTATGTACACAACAATAGCAAAACTCCTTTACTACTTTAATTGTCTCATTTCCTAACCTAATATCCTCAGCATCACCTGACTTAATTCTACTACATTCCATTATCCTCGTTTTCCTTTTGTTGGTGTTCATCTTATTTCCTCCTTTCAAGGCACTGTCCATTCCGTTCAACTGCTCTTCCAAGCCCTTTGCAGTCTCTGACAGAATTACAATGTCATCGGCGAATCTCAAGGTTTTTATTTCTTCTCCATGGAATATAATTCCTACTCTGAATTTTTCTTTTGTTTCCTTCCTGCTTGCTCAATATACAGATTGATAACGTTGGGAATAGGCTACAACCCTGTCTCATTCACTTCCCAACCACTGCTTCCCTTTCACGCCCCTCGACTCTTAAAACTGCCATCTGTTTCCTGTACAAATTGTAAACAGCCTTTTGCTCCCTATATTTTACACCTGCCACCTTCGGAATTGGAAAGAGAGTATTCGAGTTAACGTTGTCAAAAGCTTTCCCTAAGTCTACAAATCCAAATAGGTCATGGTAAAAAAAAAATTTAATTTTCACGAAAGGTGACTGGTTGCAGTACCGAAAGTCATTCTGAGCCATTGCGAGTTTAGTGCCGGCACTGTTACCGTTTCATTCTCCACAGCCAATTTTGTATTGCGATCAGGATAAAAATTTTCTGCGGAGCTCAATTTAAGTCATTCCCGAAGACAGTCGAGATGTATTTTCAAAGTATTTCATACATTAGAAAAGTCTCAGGTATGCTATTTCTTAACTAAGTGATAAAACATATGGAGCAATAGGCCACCATTGTTAGATTGTGCCAAAATAAAACTAAGGCGCTGTCCACAGCAGCCAGTAGCAATAGGCTGCTCTCTTTCTGGGACCCGAAATTTGGGATCAGTTTCTTAAAATAGGTGTCCTGAATTCTAATCCCATGTCTCCAAGACAGGCACGTTTGTGGTACTGGAAACTACACGGAAAGCCGTGCAAGCTGTCCTGAAGAAGGTTTAAGACGCCGTGGTCTCCTGACCTTCACTGCTTACATATCCGCCCTCACAATCATATTCCGCACATCAAGACGCTTCATTCGAACCCAAACTCGATAAGATAAAGTCAATGTTGTATGAATTCGTGCAAACGATATGCAATTAACAAGCAAGGGCACCGTGGTTGAAATACTCAAAGCTGGCGTACACACATACATTCCAGACACGACGGTCACAGAAGCTTTTAGTTCGGGAGAGAACCCGCACAACGGGACGCCGGTCCCTTCAGAGGATGACCCAGCCTATGTCGCCCGGTGACTGCCCATGTAGCGAACAGCATGGCCCTGAGTGAAAGGCAGAACGACCCCGTGTTCAGCTTAAAAGCAAATTCCGCTACATTTCGTGGGAGTGACCAGCCTACGCATTCTTTACACATAGCACACAGTTTCAGAGATTTTCACAGAGAGACAGCAAACGCCAAATGCCAATGCTACAGGTTTCCGGATTGGTCGCCTTAAACGAAACGTTTTTCTCCCGTTTTAGAACAGCAATACTGATTGGCAGACGATATTTATGACGCCTTGAACTGAAGGAATAATGGAAGAGACCGAAAGATATACCCCTTCACGTCTGGCGTGGAGAGGCGCCATTCCGTTGTCGCTCTTGGAGTGAGGAACAAGTCTCTCCTCAGTACTTCACTGGGAGAGCACCTCTGTCGAGAGCGAATCGAAGTGCGACTCTGTATTGAGTCCTTGCAATTAAGCGTTGTTCACTGTGTTGGCCGCCACACTTATTGTGTGGTGTGAACGGACAGAGTTATAGTTAAACGCCTGCGAGCGAATTTTGAGTGGCATCGCGGTGGACTGGTTATCTGACCGGTGTACCACACCAATAGTTAGACTAGGGGCGAATAGGAATCCTAGCCTTCATCAAGGCATAGGGAGAGTTTGATTGGCGAAGGTCAATCCAGATAGAACGAAAGTTATTTGTCAGCAGCGAGCGGTGCAGACAGCAGTCATCGCAGCTTACGGTACTGTGTGCTACAGCTATTGTGAGCCCCATATTTCCTCCACAACAGTACACTTCACTGCATTTCACACGTGACAGCCTCGACCGTACCTAGCAACATTCTAAAGGATAATTATTCAACTTGAGTAGGTGTGGCTCTCAGCCATTCTGCCAAGTCAACAACAATATTAAACTTTGTACAGAAATTTCATTAGCGAATCGTATCCTTGAGAGGTAACTTCACATTCCGAAAAGAACCAGGATATAACTTGTTCAATTCATAGCTAAAAGTGCCATTGTGATTTCTCAGTATTTTTGCAAAATAAATAATAACTTTCGTTAGTTTCATGTATATCTTACACTAACTAGCACTACTCCAGTACCCAAGTATCCCACTAGTTATGTAAGAAATGTTGTGAATTTTTGTGTCATTTCCTTACAGTGGACGACTCCAGAAGGTATTTATTGCTGAAAGTTTTTCAGGCATTTCTCTTTAGAACGTTAGCAGCGTCTGTCTGACTTCTGTAGTGGTGTGGGGGTGGAAATTGCATCTTGCAGGAGCCACAGGGTAAAGGGTACATCCCAGATTAATCCGTTGCGCAGAATAACAGATCAACCCCATACCTCAGAAAGGAAATGGGCCACTTAAAAGCTGGCGAAAGCTTCAGTTTACCTCCAGCAACTTTACAAGACTATGTGAGGAATTACAGTGATCAAGAAATGAATCAAGTACTTGGAGCACTGGCAGAAAACCCGTACTTCTGGTACGAACATAAGAGGATCTCGCAGTGGCACTGCAGAAATATGGACCACAGGTGGTATGCTCTTGGAGCTAGAGATTTTAAATCTCCAGCATTCCGACTTGCAGAGCACAAAAGAATTACCAAATATTTTCGATGGAGGATAAGTCTTCTGTGGGTTAAACATGACTGAGAGGGTTTCCGAAACGACAGTCTGAATTGAGATTTCGACGTGAGGGAAGTGAGCTGTGGCGGACCGACGCCAGCACCGAGTACGCTCGTTATATCGTTGCGATCGATTTTGGAGGTTGTATGTGGTCTTTGGATGTTGTTGTTATTGTGGTCGTAAGTCCTGAGACTGGTTTGATGCAGCTCTCCATGCTACTCTATCCTGTCCAAGCTTCTTCATCTCCCAGTACCTACTACAACCTACATCCTTCTGAAAATGCTTCGTGTATTCAACTCTTGGTCTCCCTCGACGATTTTTACCCTCCACACTGCCCTCCAATAACAAATTGGTGATCCCTCGATGTCTCAGAACATGTCCTACCAACCAATCCCTTCTTCTACTCAAGTTGTGCCACAAACTCCTCTTCTCCCCAATTCTATTCAATACCTGATCATTAGTTATGTAATCTATCGGTCTAATCTTCAGCATTCTTCTGTAGCACCACATTTCGAAAGCTTCTATTGTCTTCTTGTCCGAACTATTCATCGTCCATGTTTCACTTCCATACATGGCTACACGCTATACGAATACTCTCAGTAAGTCGGCCGTCAGCTTTCGTAGAAAAACATTGAGAGACTTGAGACGTCTCCGGAGAAAGGAGTGTCGACTGCGACCGGGTGTGCCCTATTAGCATTGTATGCCGCGGAGTTGTATTCGTCGGCAAGTCTGTGATTTTGGGCAGCTTGGAGATCCAAGTTTCGTGATTTCTATCAAGGGAAAGGTCCCTGGAGTAAAGTGGTTAAGCTGCTTGAGCCGCTGAGTTGTGCTGTGTGCAAACGTCAAGTAAGTTGGCCGTTAGTGTATGTGGCTGAGCGACTTGTTAAGAGGCGTTTCACTCACTACGTCTACGTGGATACTCTGCAAATCACGTTTAAGTGCCTGGCAGAGGGTTCATCGAACCACCTGCACAATTCTCTATTATTCCAATCTCGTACAGCGCGCGGAGAGAATGAACACCTATATGTTTCCGTACGAGCTCTGACTTCCCTTATTTTATCGTGGTGATCGTTCCACCCTAAGTAGGTCGGTGTCAACAAAATATTTTCGCATTCGGAGGAGAAAGTTGGTGATTGGAATTTCGTGAGAAGATTCCGTCGCAAACGAAAAACACCTTTCTCTTAATGATTTCCAGCCCAAATCCTGTATCATTTCTGTGACACTCTCTCCCGTATTTCGCGATAATACAAAACGTGTTGCCTCTCTTTGAAGTCTTTCGATGTACTCCGTCAGTCCTACCTGGTAAGGATCCCACACCGCGCAGCAGTATTCTAAAAGAGGACGGACAAGCGTAGTGTAGGCAGTCTCCTTAGTAGGTCTGTTACATTTTCTATGTGTCCGGCCAATAAAACGCAGCCTTTGGTTAGCATTCCCCACAACGTTTTCTATGTGTTACTTCCAGTTTAAGTTGTTCGTAACTGTAATACGTAGGTATTTATTTGAATTTAGTTTAACGAGTTCCTTTTAGTACTCATGTGGATGACCTCATACTTTTCGTTATTTAGGGTCAACTGCCACTTTTCGCACCATTCAGATACTTTTTTTAAATCGTCTTGCAGTTTGTTTTGATCTTCTGACGACTTTATTAGTCGATAAACGACAGCGCCATCTGCAAACAAACGAAGACGGCTGCTCAGATTGTCTCCCAAATCGTTTATACAGATAAGGAATAGCAAAGGGCCTATAACACTACCTTGGGGAAAGCCTGAAATCACTTCTGTTTTACTCGATGACTTTCCGTCAATTTCTACGAACTGTGACCTCTCTGACAGGAAATCGCAAATCCAGTCACATAACTGAGACGATATTCCGTAAGCACGCAATTTAACTACGAGCCGCTTGTGTGGTAAAGTGTCAAAAGCCTTCCGGAAATCCAGGAATACGGAATCGATCTGAAATCCCTTGTCAATAGCACTCAGCACTTCATGTGAATAAAGAGCTAGGTGTGTTTCACAGGAACGATGACTGTGGAACTTAGACAGCTGTTAGTCGATAAGTATGTGGATGAACTCCGTGTGAGCTGGTTAGATGTTGGTTTCGCAATGAAGTCTTAGTTATAACTGCACAGGTTCTTCTCTGATTGATCATTAAGGGTATTAAGTGATTGAAAACTGCACGTAAGTGATATTGCTATTACCGGTGAACCGTCCTTAAACGGTTTCAATTTAAAGGTCAGTGATTGCTGTGGACGGAACATTTTGTAGGCTGATGCACGTATGTGCGGTGCACGGATTCTGCCCTGTATTTTTGTGTGTGTTTCACAGAGTTGCAATTGTGCTGTGTTCGTCAAAAGGTGCTGTAAGTGCCAACGCCGACAAACGCCGGCCGTTGTGGCCGAGCGGTTCTAGGCGCTTCAGTCCGGAACCGCGAGACTGCTACGATCGCAGGTTCGAATCCTGCCTCGGGCATGGATGTGTGTTAGTTAGGTTTAAGTAGTTCTAGGGGACTGATGACCTCAGATGTCAAGTCCTATAGTGCTCAGAGTGATTTGAACCATTTGTAAGTGCCAAAGCCTTGGCGGGGAGTGAGGTGTAACCCGCAGCCTAGGTCCTGCTGTGTTTACGTAACCCTGCCACGGCTGGATTGCTTTGGGCAAAGACCCCATACCAAAGGTTCAGTAAATCTTTCCTTTCCGCCAGGGCGGGTAAAACGCGTTTTGTAATTTGATTGTGATTTTCTGATGCTTAAACAAATGTTTTTTTGGGTTACATAAAGATACACCTGTAACTAAGTAAACGTTAGCAAATAGAGCAGGTGTAAAGTAATTAAATTTTCTCTATCGATTGTCATGTTATTTTCGGCTAATCGCAGTGATTTGTTTCTGTAGTAATAGACAGTCCACAGTGCTTGTTGAGTCAATGTCACATCTCTATTTAAGTTACAGTGTGTAATCATGTAAAGTGTAATCTGGGTTTGCTTCACGGCAATCTTTCTTGCTTCTGTTACATATCCATCTGATAGGAACTGTACTGACAGTTGTAAGCTTTTGTTAAGTGTGGCGAAGGCATGGCAATACTGTGTTTGCTATTTGCTTCTTAACTAGTTTCATATGCATTTCATGGTTATACTTATTGGGTTCTGATAACTGTCTTGTTTCTATAAGAACTTATACTAAGTAACTGCTGCATTGTACGGAAGATTGTGGGAAAGTATCTGAAGGAACCTTAAGTTATTAAATTATGTGTAAATCAAAGTATGACCACCAACCATGGTACGCCATCCCGTTTCCTCTCCCAGTAACAGATGTGGTATGGATTGTGCAAGGTCGTAATTCAACGTATGACTACCAGCCACGGTATGCCATCCCGTTTCCTCTCGCAGTAACAGATGTGGTATGGATTGTACAAGGTCGTAAATCAACGTATGACTACCAGCCACAGTCCACCATCCCGTTTCCTCTCCCAGTAACAGATGTGGTATGGATTGCGCAAGGTCAAAAATCAACGTATGACTACCAGCCACGGTACACCATCCCGTTTCCTCTCGCAGTAACAGATGTGGTATGGACTGTGCAAGGTCGTAATTCAACGTATGACTACCAGCCACGGTATGCCATCCTGTTTCCTCTCCCAGTAACAGATGTGGTATGGACTGTGCAAGGTCGTAAATCAACGTATGACTACCAGCCATGGTATGCCATCCTGTTTCCCCTCCCAGTAACATATGTGGTATGGATTGTGCAAGGTCATAAATCAGCGTATGACTACCAGCCACGGTATACCATCCCGTTTCCCGTCCCAATAATAGATGTGGTATGGATTGTGCAAGGTCGTAAATCAACGTATGACTACCAGCCACAGTATACCATCCCGTTTCCTCTCCCAGTAACAGATGTGGTATGGACTGTGCAAGTACGTAAATCAACGTATGACTACCAGCCATGGTATGCCATCCTGTTTCCCCTCCCAGTAACATATGTGGTATGGATTGTGCAAGGTCATAAATCAACGTATGACTACCAGCCATGGTATGCCATCCCGTTTCCCGTCCCAATAATAGGTGTGGTATGGATTGTGCAAGGTCGTAAATCAACATATGACTACCAGCCACGGTACGCCATCCCGTTTCCTCTCCCAGTAACAGATGTGGTTGGATTGTGCAAGGTCGTAATTCAACGTATGACTACCAGCCATGGTGCGCCCTCCTGTTTCCCTTCCCAGTAACAGATGTGGTATGGATTGTGCAAGGCCATAAATCAACGTATGACTACCAGCCACGGTATACCATCCTGTTTCCCATCCCAATAATAGATGTGGTATGGATTGTGCAAGGTCGTAAATCAACGTATGACTACCAGCCATGGTACGCCATCCTGTTTCCCCTCCCAGTAACAGATGTGGTATGGATTGTGCAAGGTCATAAATCAACGTGTGACTACCAGCCACGGTACGCCATCCCGTTTCCTCTCCCAGTAATAGATGTGGTATGGACTGTGCAAGGTCGTAAATCAATGTATGACTACCAGCCATGGTACGCCATCCTGTTTCCCTTCCCAGTAACAGATGTGGTATGGATTGTGCAAGGCCATAAATCAACGTATGCCTACCAGCCATGGTGTACCATCCCGTTTCCCGTCCCAATAATAGATGTGGTATGGATTGAGCAAGGTCGTAAATCAACGTATGACTACCAGCCATGGTACGCCATCCTGTTTCCCCTCCCAGTATCAGATGTGGTATGGTTTGTGCAAGGTCATAAATCAACGTATGACTACCAGTCATGGTATACCATCCCGTTTCCCATCCCAATAATAGATATGGTAGGGACTGTGCAAGGTCGTAATACAACATATGACTACCAGCCATGGTACGCCCTCCTGTTTCCCTTCCCAGTAACAGATGTGGTATGGATTGTGCAAGGCCATAAATCAATGTATGACTACCAGCCATGGTATGCCATCCCGTTTCCCGTCCCAATAATAGGTGTGGTATGGATTGTGCAAGGTCGTAAATCAACATATGACTACCAGCCATGGTACGCCATCCTGTTTCCCCTCCCAGTAACAGATGTGGTATGGATTGTGCAAGATCATAAATAAACGTATGACTACCAGCCACGGTACGCCATCCCGTTTCCTCTCCCAGTAATAGATGTGGTATGGACTGTGCAAGGTCGTAAATCATCGTATGACTACCAGCCATGGTATGCCATCCTGTTTCCCTTCCCAGTAACAGATGTGGTATGGATTGTGCAAGGTCGTAAATCGATGTATGACTACCAACCATGATATGCCAACCCGTTTCCTGTCCCAATAACAGTTGTGGTATGGATTGTGAAAGGTTGTATTAAAGGGGCCACGTACCAGGCAGGTTTCTGTAGCGAGAACTAAGGGCTTTGCAAGCGTGGTAACAGATCATACAATGAAGGCTTTCACGACAGGATGGTACTGTTGTTGATAATTCTTCCAGGTTATATGGCCGTGGTCCATGGAATACTTCTATTACTAACGCTTTGTCCAATACTACGTTGGACATCTTCAGAGGTATGGCTGGTCCTTTTGAGTCCTGCTGACTCAATAGACTTTCTTCCAGCTATTGGAAGATGACTCAAATGCTCTGCAGTTTCCTGACCACCTAATTTTCTATTGTCACGAGAACTGAATCACTGTTGTCCAGCGTTCATCTAGCAGGGTTACAAGTTTCAAAGGAAAAAACGAGTGTCTCAAAAATGGCTTCAGCAGTCAGAATTGCTCCTATGAGTTTTGTTTTGACTAACCCAAAAGGCTGCTTTGTGCCTCCATCCATTACATTTCAGGACAACAAGGAAGAACTTAATCGTCTCAGTGCAACTGCTACAGGATAAAGTGTCGCCAGTCTGGTCGAACGCAGCTTTCACTTTTCACTGACTGCTTACAACACTTTGTAAACATCGTGGAACCCACACCTGAAAACTCATCATAAGCGAAAGGCTATGCCTTGTCGATTTGGGCACGTCCCTCTCTCCACTGTCATCCTCTTCAATTCTTCATACGATTTTATCCCCGTATCTTCCTTGACGTTATTAAAATACGTTGCTCTTGGCCTGCCTCTTGTTCTTTTCCCTAAACCTTTTCCTTCAGATACATTCCTTAGCAACTGGTTGTGTCTCATTATGTGCCCTATCATTTTTTGTTTTCTTCTTCCTACACAATTTATCAGCGTTCTGTCCTCATTCACTTGTCTTATGACCTGTTCATTACTTTTTCTACCTACCCAGCTTGTTTTCATCATTCTTCTCCATATCCACATTTCCATTGCTTCCAGTCTCTTTTCCTCTGCCTTTCCCAGAGTCCACGCTTCACATCCGTATGTTAAGACACTCCAGACAAAAGTTTTGGCAAACTTTTTCCTACTTTCTAGGCTTATATGATTGTCTGTTAGGAAATTCCTTTTATTCTGGAACGTTTGCTTTGCCAAGGCTATTCTTCTCTTAATATCTGTGATATATTTATTGTCGTCAGTGATTGTGCTCCCCAAATAACAAGTTCTCAACCTGCTCTAGAACATCGTCTTCCAGTTTGATATTAACTTTACCATTTTCTTTTGTCTTCCCTACTACCATAGTTTTTGTTTTCTTCTTATTTATTTTTAGATGAAATTCTCTTAGGATTTTGGCAAATTTTAGCAACACAAACTCAATTTCCTTTACTGAGTCAGCAAGTACTACTATATCATCTGCAAAACGGATACAGTGTATTCGTTCCCCATTAATTTTAATTCCTTTGGTTATTATTTTCAGCTTTTCAATGGTTTTTTCAATAAATAAGTTGAACAAATATGGTGATAATGGCCTTACTCCCCTCCTTATTTTTTCTTTGTTCTTCACACCATTCACTTCTGTCTCTGCTTCCTGCCTTTTATACAGGTTACCTGACGACCTTCTTGATGCGCATCTCTCCCACACTCGTAACATTGATATTTCTCGAGAAAAGGGGGGCACACCTATACCTTAAAAGGACAGCGATTCTGCAACTGATTTCTGGATTGACAGCTTGAAAGTCATTGGATGTTCCTATAGCTGTCGTTGGGACTTTCTGCGAAAATATTACACAAACGTGACACATTGTATTAAATAATTCAGCACAGTAATTGTAACAGAGGCTGTTATCGAAATAATGTTTGGTGTCAGTACATTGTGTGTCAGTGTGTGGCTGTTATGTTGATGGGTTGCGCAATGGATTGATCTGACAAGTACCCTTTGGCTCCTGCAAGACGCAATTTCCACCCCACACTACTACTGAAGTCAGAAAGACGCCCCTAACGTACCAAAAAGAAATGCTGGAAAAACTCTCGGCAATAAATATTTTCTGGAGTCGTCCACTGTAAGGAAAAGACACAAAAATGTTATATTTTCTTATGTAACTAGTGGGATACTTGGGTACTGGAGTATTGCTAGTTAGTGTAATAAAAACGTTAAACGAACGTAAAATATTATTTTTTGCAAAATCTGAGAAAAATCTAATAAAACTTTTATTTATAAACTGATACACAAATTTCTGTGTTCTTTTTGGAATAGGAGTTTACCTGTTTTGGATAGGAATCCTGTTAATGACATTTATATACAAAGTGTGCGAAAGCTCTTTTATCCCTTTTCTTTAAGAATGTTATTTACTCGTCAGAACGGCTGAGAGCCGTGCCTACTCAACTTGAATAATTATCAGACTGAATTTTTCTAAGTACGGGTGTCGCATGAGAAATGTAATAGAGTGACGTGAATGAAGTATATTATTTCTATGGAGTGTAGCCATGAATGGAAGTGAAGCATGGATGATAAATAGTTTAGACAAAAAGAGAATCGAAGCTTCTGAAATGTGGTGCTACAGAAGAATGCTGAAGATTAGATGGGTATATCACATAACTAATGAGGAGGTATTGAATAGAATTTGGGAGAAGAGGAGCTTGCGGCACAACTTGACTAGAAGAAGGGATTGGTTGGTAGGACATGTTCTGAGACATCGAGGGATCACCAATTTAGTATTGGAGGGCAGCGTGGAGGGTAAAAATCGTAGAGGGAGACCAAGAGATGAATACACTAAGCAGATTCAGAAGGATGTAGGCTGGAGTAGGTACTGGGAGATGAAGAAGCTTGCACAGGATAGAGTGTCATGCAGAGCTGCATCAAACCAGCCTCAGGACTGAAGACCACAATAACAACAACAACAACAATGGAGGAAAGATGGGGCTCGCCTACACTGTAGCGCACAATACCGTGAGCTGCAACGACTGCTGCCTGTGTCGCTCGCCGCTGAAAAATAACAAAACTGTCTCTTTCTATGTGTATTGACCTTCACCAATCGAACCCTCACTATGCCTTGATGAAGTCAAAGACTTCTATCTGCCCCTAGTCTAACTATTGGCGTGGTACACCAGTCAGATAACCAGTCCACCACGATGCCACACAATATTTGCTCACAGGTGCTAACTAATACTCTGTCTGTGTCCACACCGCACATTAAGTGTTGCGGCCAACACAGTGAACAAACGCTTAATCGTGAGCAACTCAGTATAGAGTATCTCTCTGATTCGCTAGGGACAGAGGTGCTCTCTCAGTGCAGTACTGAGTAGAGTCTTTGTTCCTCGCTCTCTGCGTACACGCACTAGTGCACTTGCTCCCGCTAGGTGTTCCTGCTGCAAGAGCAGAACCAGAACAACTTCCCTCCACGCAAAAAAGCGAAAGGGTATATCATCCGCTGTCTTTCCCTCACTCCTCCGGCTCATTGTGTCAGAAATAGTCCACCAATCAGCATTACTCTTACAAACAGGAGAATGGCTAAGCCGACCAATCCGGAAATATATAGTATCTGTGTTAGGCGTTTACTGTCCACCTGTGAGAACTCTGAAACTGCGCACTAGGTCCGTCAAAAAAAATGCCTGTGATGGGGCCCTCCCTAACAATACATTGGGTTTTGCTTTTAAGGTGAACACGCAGGCCATTATCCCTTTTCTCTGCAAAAAAAACTGTTTTGGTCCTTGGGCGGTCGGCTGGCTGGCACAGCTGCGTGCTAACCCACCCTCTTACAGATTTTCCATAGGGCTGGTTGCCTCCACCAAACAAAAACCCCTGTGGCCGTGGTGTCTTGAATGTTTGTGTATGCCAGCCTCGAGTTTTTAATCTCGGTGCGCACTTGCGATTTATTTGTTAGATTTGCATATCGATTAAATGGAAATTGACTCTACCCTATCGAGTTTGGGATCAAATTAAATGTCTTGATACGCAGAATACGATGGTGAGGTCGGAATACGTAAGAAATGAAGTTCAGGAGACCACGCCACCTTACACGTGGACTGCCATTAGATAGATGTAATGTGCTGTGATACAACTGCGAAATTACTGGGAGAATGGGAGAAAATATCTTTGCAATATTGTGACATTAACTGGCAGCTGGACGCTGGTGTTTGCAATCGTGGCTGAAATTTAAATTGTTGAGTAGAACTGGAGCTCGTATCGCTAAACAGTGTTGCAGATTTCATATCGGAAGTGCTCATCCAGATTTAGTTTCGGCGTCCTTGTCATGTTGTTGGTCTTTTCTCTCCCTCTCTCTCGGGGCGGGTTAGTCCCGCCGCCGTGGTCAGACCGCCACTCTGCTCGCAGCACCCCTACAGCCTGTTCCCGCCCCACCCGCTGCTTCTCCGCAGGCATGGCCCTCAGCTGGATTCGCAAACCTCAGGATTCACACGGAATTTACAGTCTCCCCTCCACAACGGCCAAAGGCTGGTCACGTGATTCCACCACCACAAGCACAGGAGGCAGGGCGTGGCTGCCAGTGCTCCTGGTTTTATTTATTTATTTATTTATGCATTTACTTTACCTGGCAAGATTAGGGCCTTCAGGCCCTCTCTTACACCTAGCCGGCCAGAGTGGCTGTGCGGTTCTAGGCGCTGGAGCCGAGCCACTGCTAGGTCGCAGGTTCGAATCCTGCCTCGAGCATGGATGTGTGTGATATCCTTAGGTTAGTTAGGTTTAATTAGTTCTAAGATCTAGGCGACTGATGACCTCAAGAGTTAAGTCGCATAGTTCTCAGAGCCATTTGAACCATTTCTTACACCTAACCAGGCATACTCAGATTGAACGAATTTCAGTTTGTACAGAACATTATGGACATACCACATTATACACAATTAATGTTAAAGAAAAAAATAGAGATTATAACAGTAATACAAGGATAATTATAACAATCAAAAAATAATTATAACAATCAATAATAATATAAATATAATAATAATAATAATGATGATGGTAATGACTACTTGAGTGTACTATGTTGCCTTTCCCGCCAGAAAATGAACACAGTACTTCTTGCCTGCTTGGTGTGTGGGATGAATCCTGAGTTTTGCACTACGAAAGTCTGACTGTGCTTCTACGTATTACTGCAATCTAATATTGACGAAAAAAAAAATTGTGTGAACAAAATCAGCAATCTTCACTACAGCCACGTTGCACAGATTCTTTTCAGGTGTTTACCACGAGTTGTTTAAAAACGTACAGCAGAAAACAGCCTGGAAGATTAAGTGACTTAACAAAAGTCTGCACTCTTTTTTCCGTTCTGTTTCTCAGAATAAACATTTTTCTTATGAATTTTCGTGTGTAGCGAACATGAGTTTCTACTGTGATGTTTTTAGTGCTCAAAATAAAATGTCTGTGACAAAATTGCCGAAGGAGTTGGCTTTAATTTCGTGTGTGGGAATTAAAAAGGCTTAAGTTCGTGAAATTTCCCCTTCAACCTGCTGAAACGAGTTGGCTGCTTCTTTGTATATAAACATTTAGCAGATGCAAATAGTTCATTGTCTGTTTCGTTTCTTTATTAAAGTTGCTGTCTGCTGCTGTTCTTCTGCGATTTTATTCCGCATACTTCAAGCATTATGTTCATAATACATTCATAATACATTTACTGCATAGTTTGGCAATACATGGGATATGACTTTTCAGAGTTTTACAGCCGGCTGAAGAATGAGTTTCCGATATTTTGTCCATCTGCTGCCCAAATAGGATACGATATTATTGACTTGCCAATATTTTCCATGTGATCATCATTAGCAAACTGTTGAATGGATTTAAAGCTTTCTACAATAACCACATATATATGCTGTCATGACAAACTCTGTTGTGTAACAGTTCTGACACTAAATGTAACACTTGTGCTACTAAATGTAACTGGGTTTTCTCTTTTGATGCTAGTCAGTTGTCAGGATGAGCATTACTGCAAAAAGCATTTAATTCCAAAGCATTATTTCAGGGTAAGAAACACTAAATAAATTACTTTTTCTTTCTTAATAACATGTGGGCAGGGTTGGTTCTTCCTTGGCTCAGGAATTGAGGTAGAATGAAACAGCATTTTTACATAAGATAACTTTTATTGAAAGTTTTTTACAACTGTTTGCTTATTGGATGTTCTGGCTCGGAGAGCAGCAGCTGTGTCGTTTGTGAAGCCATAAAGAATTACGGAATGCTCCAACATTTGAGGAATTGAAGAAGGGATTACTTAGACGTTTTCAAAAACAGAACAGCTGTAGATTTTATAGGGAAAAATTAAACACTATCACTCAGAGGCAAAATGAGTCGTTAGAAAGCTTTGTAGATAGGATTAGAAAAGTTAATATTAGCACCTATCAGTTGACAACTAGTGATGAAGCAAATAAAGTTATTTTACAAGAGGCAGAAGATAGAGCTCTGGATACATTTTTACGTACGTTACCTCCTGAAACGTCACGTTATGTCAGGGCAGAGTTTCCTAAAAATTTAGCGGAAGCTGTATCTGTGGCGGCGGCTTTCGAAGAAATAGACATTGCCACCAGATACAAGGAGAAGCGAAATTTATTTTAGCAGGAGTACGATGTTTTAGGTGCGATCGACACGGACATATAGCAAAAAACTGCAGACAACCTCAATGCACTAATTGTGAAAGAATAGGTCACACATTCAAGGAATGCAGGTCTAACAAAGTTTTTGGAAATAGAAATCAGTTAAACTCAAACGGGAATGTCGGAGCCGCCGCCAGGCGTTCCCAGTAAAATTTCATGCCATTAAGGCTAAGCAGCCATGGCTAGAGGACAAATGTAAGGATGTAGAGGCTTATCTCACTAGGGGTAAGATAGATACAGCCTACAGCAAAATTTATGAGACCTTTGGAGAAAAGAGAGCCACTTGTATGAATATCAAGAGTTCAGATGGAAACCCAGTTCTAAGCAAAGAGGGGAAAGCAGAAAGGTGGAAGGAGTATATAGAGGGTCTATACAAGGGCGATGTACTTGAGGACAATATTATTGAAATGGAAGAGGATGTAGATGAAGATGAAATGGGAGATACGATACTGTGTGAACAGTTTGACAGAGCACTGAAAGACCTGAGTCGAAACAAGGCCCTGCGAGTAGACAACATTCCATTAGAACTACTGACGGCCTTGGGAGAGCCAGTCCTGACAGAACTCTACCATCTGGTTAGCAAGATGTATGAGACAGGAGAAATACCCTCAGGCTTCAAGAAGAATGCCAAAGAAAGCAGGTGTTGACAGATGTGAAAATTACCGAACTATCAGTTTAATAAGTCACAGCTGCAAAGTACAAACGCGAATTATTTACAGCCGAATGGAAAAACTGGTAGAAGCCGACCTCGGGGAAGATCAGTTTGGACTCCGTAGAAATGTAGTAACACGTGAGGCAATACTGACCCTACGACCTATCTTAGAAGCTAGATTAAGGAAAGGCAAACCTGCATTTCTAGCATTTGTAGACTTAGAGAAAGCTTTTCACAATGTCGACTGGAATACTCTCTTCCAAATTCTGAAGGTGGCAGGGGTAAAATACAGGGAGCGAAAGGCTATTTACAATTTGTACAGAAACCAGATGGCAGTTGAACGAGTCGAGGGGCATGGAAGAGAAGCAGTGGTTGGGAAGGGAGTGAGACAGGGTTGTAGCCTCTCTCCGATGTTTTCAATCTGTATATTGAGCAAGCAGTAAAGGAAACAAAAGAAAAATTCGGAGTAGGTATTTAAAATCCAGGGAGAAGAAATAAAAACTTCGAGGTTCGCCGATGACATTGTAATTCTGTCAGAGACATCAAAGGACTTGGAAGAGTAGTTGAACGGAATGGACAGTGTCTTGAAACGAGGGTATAAGATGAACATCAACAAAAGCAAAACGAGGATAATGGAATGTAGTCGAATTAAGTCGGGTGATGCTGAGGGAATTAGATTAGGAAATGAGACACATAAAGCAGTAAAGGAGTTTTGCTATTTGGGGAGCAAAATAACTGATGATGGTCGAAGTAGAGAGGATATAAAATGTAGACTGGCAATGGCAAGGAAAGCGTTTCTGAAGAAGAGAAATTTGTTAACATCGAGTATAGATTTAAGTGTCGGGAAGTCGTTTCTGAAAGTAATTGTATGGAGTGTAGGCATGTATGGAAGTGAAACATGGACAATAAATACTTTGGACAAGAAGAGAATAGAAGCTTTCGAAATGTGGTGCTACAGAAGAACGCTGAAGATTAGATGGGTAGATCACATAACTAATGAGGAGGTATTGAATAGGATTGGGGAGAAGAGAAGTTTGTGGCACAACTTGACTAGAAGAAGGGATCGGTTGGTAGGACATGTCCTGAGGCATCAAGGGATCACAAATTTAGTATTGGAGGGCAGCGTGGAGGGTAAAAATCGTAGAGGGAGACCAAGAGATGAATACACTAAGCAGATTCAGAAGGATGTAGGTTGCGGTAGGTACTGGGAGATGAAGAAGCTTGCACAGGATAGTTTAGCATGGAGAGCTGCATCAAACCAGTCTCAGGACTGAAGACCACAACAACAATGTGAAGGCGGAATGCTGGTTATCTGCTACCATACAGGATAAAGAGGCAAGGATACTGGTGGATACAGGCGCAAACGTATCAATAGTGAGTAATGAATGCATTGGAGAAAAGAAATATGACCCTCCAAGGTATAGATTGAGTAGAGTAGGAGGGGGTACAGTGAAGTCGTTAGGATGTACTTCACTGATTTTCTATATTCACGGTGTACAATTTCAAGAAGATGTAGAAGTGGTAACAAAGGTAACTGACGGGTACGACGCGATCCTAGGGCTGGATTTCCTGAATAAACATCACGCTAAAATCGACCTCAGGCAGCAAACTGTAGAACTTAGCGGAATAGTGTTTCAGCTATGTGACACCGCTGCAAGGGGCTCTCTGCCGCAAGATTTCCTTAACCGGAAGGCGAAATCAACTACACTGCGTGCAACGTCCTTGAAGGTTGATTCGCAGGATAAGATACCATTTGGCTCAGGAAAACTTTTCTGGGTGACCGTTGACCCCGAGGTACCTACAGATACAATATGTCTAATAGAGCCATTAGAGGAAAATGAGGAATTAGATGTATCACATTGTTTTGTACTTAGAAGTGTTGTACGGGTTCAAGACATTGAGGGAGAAAGAAAAGTACCGGTACATATTGACAATTTCGGAGTGGAGGACAAAGAGTTGCATAAGGGAATATTAGTAGCTACAGTCAGTACTTTTGAAGAAGAAGATTTCATTTGGTCAGATATGAATGATGGTCAGAAATCAGACGCCTATAAAACCGCATTACGCCAGAAGATTGAGCATTTGCGAGGAAAGGATAGAGACACGATAGAAGCAGTTTTAGTTAAGTTCCAAGATTTATTTAATGCAGAAGGTCCACTGCCAGCAACAGATATCACACAGCATAGGATCCCAACAGGAAATAGCCCCCCAGTTTATAGGAAGCCTTATAGAGTTCCGCATCACTTACAGCCAGATCTGGATGAATTTTTAGAACTGCATCTAAATGATGGAATTATAGAATATCCTGATTCGCCTTATAATTCAAATATTGTAATTATTCCAAAGAAGTCCCCCGACGGTACGAAACGATATAGATTTTGTTGTGACTACAGACATCTTAACAAACAAACTATCTCAGATGTTTATCCTCTTCCAAACATTACAGATATCATTGACAGTTTGGGTAACAGTAAATACTTTTCAACAATCGATTTACGTAGCGGATATCATCAATTGGAAGTTGCACCTGAAGATAGGCATAAAACAGCATTTTCTACCCCTGGAGACCATTGGCAATTTAAAAGAATGCCTTTCGGTTTGAAAAATGCACCAGTAACTTTTGAAAGACTACTCGATGGAATATTGCGAGGACTCAAAACTCAGCAATGTTGTGTACATCTAGACGATATTATTGTACTCTCCAATGACATTAATGAACATGCTGTGCGTCTGTGTAACGTTTTTCAGAGACTTCGAAAAGCTAAATTAACATTAAATATGGAAAAATGTACTTTTGCATTGACAGAGGTTACATACCTATGGCATGTCATTAGTGAAAAAGGAATTAAAACAGATCCTCGATTAATTTCGGCAGTTAAGGACTTCCCAACACCACAACGCGTTAAGGAAGTACAGAGTTTCATTGGTCTCGCATCGTATTACCGAAAATATGTTCAAAATTTTGCTGAAACTGCCCGACCCTTAACCCAATTGAAGGGGTCGGAGAGATATAGTCATAAGCCACATTGAAGTAGTTTTGAGATACAGCGAGTTTAAAGTTCCTCAGAGGTCTGAAAATGTTTAATACAAAATAGAAACTTTATTTCTACTGCAAACACTTGCTTAATACTTGCAAAGCATGTTGTTAAATAGTCAACTCTCTACATGCTATAAAATATTAATTTTAGAATGATTCTAATTAAGATGTAGTCAATGGTGGCTTATGACTATATCTCCCAAAAAATTGTTTAAACATAAAGTATGAATTTGTAAGGATTTATTTTTGCTAATCTTACACAGCAAGCAGAATATATAATTTTTACACATTAATGTATACATAGCAGGTATCTGAGATGTATAAATTACTTTTTCATTGATACAGTTACATCAAGGAACTTCCTCTACCTCATCATTGTACACGTTATTTCCAGTACATGACCGAAAGAAATCTTGATTTGCTGCAGGTATGTATGGCACAAGATACAGTACATCATCAATATTTTTCTGGTTAATTGGTAGTGGCTTTCCGTAATTTATTGGCAGCTGATATGGATTTGGCTCGACTATCCTTCCTTTCTTTTTGACACGAATATCCACTGACATGAAAGCTCCTATGTCTGAATAAGAGTGCTTTACACTTAGCTTGAAGGGATCTTCAGACTCAAACTTAAACTGAGTAGCTTCACTGAAACGGTGGGGATCTCCAGTCGTGGATTCTGTACGTTTTGAGATCAATGCCTTCAGGCTTTCCAAACTTCTGAAGTCTTCTCTTTCCATTTTAGTTACAATGAAATGTTTTGGACTCACAGATTTTATTACTTCTGCCCATTGATCTGGAGTGTGCACTATTGGACGTCTGTTTCTTGCATACCGTTCAATGCTACCAAAATCACGATCGCAAGGTAGCATGGTGTGACCTACCACAGGGAAGTAATGCTGGACAGAATCAAATCTTTTAGTAGCAACAAGGGACCTTTCCAAAGCAATAATAGTCCAATTCTTTGCCTGACCCTTGTAGTTGTCTGTGATTATGTGGACATGTTTTGTCTGAGGATTAGTTACCTCCAAGTACTTCAATAAGCAGCTCCCAACCTCATCTGAACCCCGTCCTCCATCTTTCTCGCTCCACAGAAACATCTAACCCTTATTTGATGCACAGTCGTGGATACCATAGTTGTATGTCCGTATTTCCCTCTTGTAAAATGCTGGAGCAACTGTTAGCTTAGGTGTGGGGAACGTTTGCTGCATATCGACTGCTATCACATGATGCTCTTTCGAATTTTCTTTAGCCAGAGCAGTTAAAGACGCAATCATATTTTGTCCTCTGTCAGCCTTTTTGAGATGCAGTTCATATTGTTGTTTCTTTTCTGTGACTTCTGCACATAATTCTGAGTTATTTATTGGAATTAGAAATCCATCACATTTTGTACAGGTGTCACTTTTTGGTAGTTTGAAGCCTATGTTAAATTCGTTTACGAAAATTTCTCTGAATTTACTTTCAGATACTGCAGGAACCTGCTTTTCCTTGCAGTATTCTGAGTAGTTATCTCGAAATAAGGAAGCAGTGCTTGCTGATATCACAATCCAAATACACTCTATTGGGGGTCTGTTGCTTACTGTAATGGCTGTTATATTTTGGTATGGCGTTGAGAAATTCTCTAACGCTTTGTACAGCTTCGTCTTGAAATTTATGTGGGTAGTTTCCATGTTTTCCTGAAAGAAAAAGAAGATGAGCTTATATCCTCTTCCTAATAGAAATATTTCTATAGTACTCAGTTTGAGTACATCCCTAACTTATAGCACAGAGTAACATACAAACCTCTTCCATCTTCTTTTGGCACTGCAAATCCCTGCTTCATTTGATGTTGCAAATTCCTCACTCTTCGTGCATGTATCTGTAAGCCATGAAACCTTACGAAAGCTTCCTTGCAGATCATGACTTCTATTCCACATACCCTCACATTATAAGAAAATGTAACATCCCTGGATGATATTTTCTTGGAAGTCTTTTTTGGATAACTTTAAAAGAAATTATGACAAATATAACAAAATGAAATAAATATACAAAATATTAAACGACTTTTATTTAAATAGTGAACAGACCTCCACTTTTTCGGTTCCATTTTCATATAGCTCATCAGGTAAGTATTCTGGGCATTAAAGTTTCCTATGTCCTAAAATGAATGAAAAATGTTTTCTTCCTCTCCAAGCAGTTTTGTCAAGCATTTATTTAAACAAGTACAGAGACTTCCTATAGTAGCAGCCTGAACAGTCTTGTCGGTTTTTAAAGACTTATACTGCTGACCAGCATTTCGTCGACGTTTTGCTTTATTTTTCTTCCACTGATCAATATTTCGCTTTCTTTTCCATGAAGGCTTTGGTTTTTCGGGTGATTCTTCATTTATTCTACTTATTTCAAGCTACAATATGAAGAGCAAAATAGTCTAAGAATTTGCGTGAGATATAGTCATAAGCCACACAAAACATTAAATTTCGCTAAAATCACATTAATGAGAAAATGTTTTTTACACATCTTTTACCTTTGAAACTACATTATTGCACCATTAAGCAGTAATATAAATGTGCCCATCAAGTTTCATCATTAACACACAGGATGGCTGTCAAATGCGTTGGCACTGTCATTTTGCCATGGCTTGTGACTATGTATCTTCTGAAACTACCACCAGATGGCACAGCATAGAACTGCACTCCATCATAGCCTGCCATCAGTTGCAGTAACATGGAACTTTTTAAACACATTGTGAAGAAGACATTGTTAAGAATGCCGCAACATGAAAAACTCAATTTCGTGAAAGTTGTGGCTTATGACTATATCTCTCCGAGCCCTTCAATTATTGAAAAAGGGTGCAAAATTTCATTGGTCTGAAGATTGTGAATCAGCATTTCAAACCCTTAAAGATAAATTAACACACAGTCCAATATTAGCCTACCCAGATTATAATAAAGAATTTATTTTATCCTGTGACGCAAGTGGTCATTCAGTAGGAGTTGTTTTGAGTCAGAATATTAATGGCGCGGAACACCCCATAGCCTACACTTCGAGACAACTAACAACGGCAGAAAGAAATTATTCCACAACGGAGAAAGAATTGTTAAGTGTTATTTATGGCATCAAATACTTTAAATGCTACTTGTATGGTAGGAAATTCAAGGTTATTACAGACCACGCAGCTTTAAAATTGTTGCTTGGGTTAAAGGATCCATCTAGTCGTCTTACCCGTTGGGCCCTATGTCTTTCCGAAATGGATTTCGAAGTTATCCATAAACCAGGCAAAAAACACACGAATGCAGATTGCCTAAGTCGGAAAATAGCACTTTTGGAAGCAACAGGCCGAGATACTGAGGACTAGAGAAAGCCACAAGGTGAGGATACAGAATGCAAAAAATACGCAACTCAAAAACGATTTTCCTTTGAAGGTGGTGTATTATGCCGTAAAACAAAGCTTGGACCACGAATTGTTGTTCCCCTACACCTTAGACTAGAAATAATGGCAGAGGCCCACGATCATGTCCTTGCAGGACACGGTAGTCAGCGGACAACCGAAAGACGCGTAGCAGAGCGATTTTGGTGGCAAACCAGAAAGCAGGATGTTGCGCAGTACATTCGTAATTGCATTGCGTGCGCACAACGAGCTGAATTTTCTCGTTTAAAAATACCCTTACACAGGCTCCCCGAGGCTTCATGTCCATTTAAAATCTGTGGAATAGATCTCTATGGGCCATTTCATAAAACACCCGCTGGTAATAAGTATGTTCTTACAATTATAGATCACTTTTCACGCTATCTAGCTATGGTGAGTCTCCCAGATCAGCAAGCCAATACAGTTGCCCAAGTTTTAGTTAACAACTGGATACTTAAATTTGGCGTACCTGAAGCTATTATCACAGATCAGGGATATAATTTTATGTCTGAATTAATGAAACAACTATGCCACTTACTAAAAATACGTAAATTACGCACAACTCCGTTACACCCTCAGTGCAACGGACGCACAGACAATTGGCAAGAAGCTTAGTTATTATATTAACGAACAACATTCTAATTGGGATACGTATTTACCACTAATCGTGTTGGTGTACAGCGCCAAAACGCATGAAGCAACTGGCATGTCACCTTATGAAGTGGTCTATGGGAGAAACATGCCATCCCCTTTTGATGTAATCAGGCAGAAAAGCGGAAAAGTCGGAGAAACAGTAAAAGATTTCTGTCGAGTGATGAAGCATGTATGGAAAAAGGTTCAGAAATCTGATACAAAGGCTTTGGAACGACAGGAAAGATTAGGTAATGCCCAAGCTAAGTATCCAAATTACAAAATCGGTCAGTGGGTGATGCTGTCAACCCCATACATTGCGAAAGGATAAACGAAGAAATTTGTAACAAACTACAGAGGTCCTTATCAAATTGTTGAGATCACGTCACCAGTCAATGTTAAACTGCAACTGTCCACCCGAACTACTATTGTCCATGCAAGTAGTTTAAAACCTTTTAAGGGCACTCCAGATGTAATTTCTTCAACAATAGTGTCTGCTTTTCCGAAGGGTGAAGGAAGTTCCTGAAAAGGAAAAAGAGTAGCCACGCCAGCACAACATACAGACATGGCACCATACAATCTTCGACCAAGGGTGCGAATGTCCTCATTGAATCATAGTAGACAGTTGGTAGTATAGAAATGTAAATAATTAATAAGTGATAATGGTTTATTTTATTTTTTTAAAAAGAAGTTGAACGTAGAAACACGTAGATCTTGTAGTTATAATGTATTCCTTCTTTTCTTCCCTCTAATTTATTGGCCAGAAAACGCCATTCAAGCATTTCCTACACAAAACCTGTCCTACCTCAATGACTCCCTTGGCAGTTCCCTTCTGAAGTCATTAGATATGTTCATAAACTCACAGCAAGGCAAAATTGATGCCAATGTTATTATGCAACATGTCTTAAAATTAAAAAGTGAACACAAAACTAAAATTGTAATGCTAGGAACGGTTATATCTGGAACCTTTCTGTTGATGTTTCTGTTTTGTACAGTTTTGTTCTATTTAAGACGAAAAAATAAGCCAAATTTCTTTAGTTGCCATTATTATGATTTACCTTATTTGTCTATCACATATCCAAAATATGTGTACGCTATTAGCCTCAGAAACTTGTTCTTTTGAATAACATTGCACAGAAGGTATGTTTCTGGTACACACTTATCTTTTTCAAAGACATTGAAAATGGTTCAAATGGCTTGAGCACTATGTGACTTAACTTCTGAGGTCATCAGTCCCCTAGAACTTAGAACTACTTAAACCTAACTAACCTAAGGACATCACACACATCCATGCCCGAGGCAGGATTCGATCCTGCGACTGTAGCGGTCGCTCGGTTCCAGACTGTAGCTCCTAGAACCGCTCGGCCATTGAAAATGTCTTGTAAGAAAAAGGTTCATAAATTGTAGACTTTGACAATTTTAATTTCAGTTATTAAAGCCCAAGTAAAATCATGATGAAGGGCAAATAACATCTGTTTGTAGTAGGTCTACTGTGAACATGCACTTGAACATAACATGTCATGATATATATCTAAATTTTGCTCTGGTCTATATAAAACAATTCCATTTGCAAATTAGATGCTGTCATTGTGCTTTTGGTTTCTACAGATGTCTATGGGTGGTAATCCTTAAGTGGATTTGATATTTCACGACATGAAAATACACTGAGCACCTGAACAGTTTCCCCATAACTTTTCAAAGGGCTTCTAGGCTGCTTTGCAGTCACTTTCAGAATTCTAAAGATTGCAATTTTTTATTTGTATACTTTCCCCATAGCTATGTACGTAATCTTCTCTCATCTTTCTGTTGAATTCTAAACTGAGTTTTTCGTTTTAAACCATAATATTGCAGTCTCTGATATTCCAGTAAGAGTCTAGTCGCAATGCTGGCAGTGTCTACACAACTTACAGATGTTGGTAACTGCGCGATGAATTCGAGAAATCAGTATGGCATGGATGTAAACATTGGGCTTTACTACTGGTTAATTTTGTTCGCGCAGCCTCGATCTGGCATTCACATTCGATGGCTCGCCAACTCACAACCAAACTGTTGCCTTCCTTCCAACCTGACCTTGTGTACACTACAGGTAGCTCTGCTGCCACAACTAAGGTTTCAAGCCATTCTGATTTCCTGTGATTCATTGCTCCACTACAAACATCTCAAAGTCGTATAAAAACTGCCAACACCATAACTAGACTCGAGCCAATATTCTTAAAGTATTTTGAAAGACAGTTTCTGTATACATTAGGCATCTGTCCTGATGGACTTCTTATTGATACAGTGGTTTGCTTCATAGCCAAGTGATCAGCATTTCTGACCATTGTGGGGAACCCAGGTTTGATTCTTTGTACTAGGAATATTTCCTTGGTGGAAATGTTAAGAATTCTATTGCCTGTGGATTACAGTTAGTGAGGATGCTGATAAAAGTAATATTACACTCATTTATTGGACCACTGGATGACACCACAAGCTTGCTAAGTCTATTGCATGATACACATATGGCACACACAACAAAAATGACTCAGGGCAAACGGACTGTACAAAAATGCATAAGAAACATCATGGCCTAATGAGACCACGAAGACCATTTAAATGCTTTGATAAACTCAACAGGAAAGACTGGAACATTGCGCATTCATTCTAATAAGGCCAACAGAGTAGCTAGTTGATTAAAATAAGTATTAACATTGATCCACAAGCTACCAAATAGGTTTCAAATTGAAAGGTTGCCAGCAACATGACATTTATATAGTTCTTGAGGCACTAGAATAGATTGTGTTAGAATGTTCGCTGTTTGTAGTTAGACAACAGCTAAAGTAGTTTTTTATATAACAACTAACCCTCCTCCTAACCTCATGCTGTTACAGTTTGTCATACACAAATTTTTGGTGTGTATCTTCAAATTATATTTTATGTGTATTTACAGAACTGTATTTACGTATTTTGAGATATTACCAAGTGAGATGGTTATCCTGCAGTAGCTACCCTGTAGGCAAGGAGAAATCACAAATGTAGTCCATTAAGAGATCATATGTTACTATCGAGAGAAAGAATCTCATGATTGATACAGAAAGTTAGGCTACTTGTAAGTCAATGGATCCAAAGCTGACATTCATGTTTTGCTGATTGAAAAGTTTCAGTTTCACCAGAAAATAGTTCAAAATGGTTCAAATGGCTGTGACCACTATGGAACTTAACTTCGGAGGTCATTAGTCTCCTAGGACTTAGAACTACTTAAACCTAACTAACCTAAGGACATCACACACATCCATGCCCGAGGCAGGATTCGAACCTGCGACCGTAGCGGTCGCGCGGTTCCAGACTGTAGCGCCTAGTGTAGTGGGACGTGAAATTGAAGCGTCCCCCATGCACCAGTGTCAGCCCAGTTTGCAGGTGAATATAAGTTTAATTTATTGTTTTGTTTATGTATTTTTGTAATATTTGTAATAGCTGTGAATTATCTAAAGTTTTGTATTTATTTTTTATGTTTCATGTACGGAGAGGGCGGCGCAACGAACGGAGACAGCATCTTCGCTGCCGGTACCAGAGAGAAAATTGCTGGCCACTATACGTCGCGGGTCGACAGCCAAAGAGCAACAGAAGATCCTGAAACCGAGTTGTTGCGTCGTGCTTCTAAAAATTAAATAATTAAGAATTTGTAATGTTTGAACAACAATGACGTCATAGAAAGTTTAATCATGTTGTAAATGTTCAGTCCTGTCTTGTCAAGGCTCTGGATCACGTGTGTATGTAGGAAGATAATAAATTAGTGGATGCTACTAAAGTTGAAATACGTGTTCCGAGAATTTATTTATGAAGAATTGTGTGAATGAATTAATAATACACTCCTGGAAATGGAAAAAAGAACACATTGACACCGGTGTGTCAGACCCACCATACTTGCTCCGGACACTGCGAGAGGGCTGTACAAGCAATGATCACACGCACGGCACAGCGGACACACCAGGAACCGCGGTGTTGGCCGTCGAATGGCGCTAGCTGCGCAGCATTTGTGCACCGCCGCCGTCAGTGTCAGCCAGTTTGCCGTGGCATACGGAGCTCCATCGCAGTCTTTAACACTGGTAGCATGCCGCGACAGCGTGGACGTGAACCGTATGTGCAGTTGACGGACTTTGAGCGAGGGCGTATAGTGGGCATGCGGGAGGCCGGGTGGACGTACCGCCGAATTGCTCAACACGTGGGGCGTGAGGTCTCCACAGTACATCGATGTTGTTGCCCGTGGTCGGCGGAAGGTGCACGTGCCCGTCGACCTGGGACCGGACCGCAGCGACGCACGGATGCACGCCAAGACCGTAGGATCCTACGCAGTGCCGTAGGGGACCGCACCGCCACTTCCCAGCAAATTAGGGACACTGTTGCTCCTGGGGTATCGGCGAGGACCATTCGCAACCGTCTCCATGAAGCTGGGCTACGGTCCCGCACACCGTTAGGCCGTCTTCCGCTCACGCCCCAACATCGTGCAGCCCGCCTCCAGTGGTGTCGCGACAGGCGTGAATGGAGGGACGAATGGAGACGTGTCGTCTTCAGCGATGAGAGTCGCTTCTGCCTTGGTGCCAACGATGGTCGTATGCGTGTTTGGCGCCGTGCATGTGAGCGCCACAATCAGGACTGCATACGACCGAGGCACACAGGGCCAACACCCGGCATCATGGTGTGGGGAGCGATCTCCTACACTGACCGTACACCACTGGTGATCGTCGAGGGGACACTGAACAGTGCACGGTACATCCAAACCGTCATCGAACCCATCGTTCTACCATTCCTAGACCGGCAAGGGAACTTGCTGTTCCAACAGGACAATGCACGTCCGCATGTATCCCGTGCTACCCAACGTGCTCTAGAAGGTGTAAGTCAACTACCCTGGCCAGCAAGATCTCCGGATCTGTCCCCCATTGAGCATGTTTGGGACTGGATGAAGCGCTCGTTTCACGCGGTCTGCACGTCCAGCACGAACGCTGGTCCAACTGAGGCGCCAATGGAAATGGCATGGCAAGCCGTTCCACAGGACTACATCCAACATCTCTACGATCGTCTCCATGGGAGAATAGCAGCCTGCATTGCTGCGAAAGGTGGATATACACTGTACTAGTGCCGACATTGTGCATGCTCTGTTGTCTGTGTCTATGTGCCTGTGGTTCTGTCAGTGTGATCATGTGATGTATCTGAACCCAGGAATGTGTCAATAAAGTTTCCCCTTTCTAGGACAATGAATTCACGGTGTTCTTATTTCAATTTCCGGGAGTGTATATTTGACAAGATTATTAATTTTTGACAACGTTCATCGCGAGTTTGAATCTCGAAAGTTTATTCAATGTGGTTCTAATATTTATTAAATCAGATAACGTGCATTAATATAATTTCTGGGGAGAAGCAAACGACATCTAAATTGAAAAAGTTTGCGCAAACCAATTGGACTGAGTGACGTAATTCTGCGCATACGACTCAAATGATGTTTTACAGTTTCGTTCAAGAACCATTCTGAGACAATTTAAAAAGAATATAAATAATTTAGAAGTGTGTTGTAACTGACGTAGGTGACGAAGTCTACACATGGTCATATGTCAAAAGAAAATCATTTATAAAAAACTTCCGTCGTTACACTACACTAGAACCGCTCGGCCACCACGGCCGGCCCACAAAATAGGTTCAAATGACTCTGAGCAGTATGGGAGTTAATATCTGAGGTCATCAGCCCCCTAGAGCTCAGAACTACTTAAACCTAACTAAGGACATCACACACATCCATGCCCGAGGCAGGATTCGAACCTGCGACCGTAGCGGTCACGCGGTTCCAGACTGTAGCGCCTAGAACCGCTCGGCCACACCGGCCGGCCCAGAAAATAGGGATGGACATTGTAGACAGAGGTACGGTGCATATTTTCAGGTGACAGTTCCATAAGAATTGGTGTCTGGAACGAAATAAACTAGTGACTGTGCTAACAATGAGAGCGGAGCTGTTTGTGTAGAAGACTTAATGACGAGTTCTGTATATTTCTAGTGAACCATAATCTGTTAGGTGTAAGGGTCTATGGGTTTGCACATAGCCGCACAGTACGCAACATGCGCTCGCCACCCGACCTGCCTTGGAATGCTGACAATCTGATTGGTCAGTGGACGTGCGACCGGCCGCAGTGCGCCACAGAGGAGTAAGTCAGTGGCCGCCATATAACTAGCGAGGCCCGGGCACGAATACATCTCTCTTCTTAGCTCACCATGTAGCCCTTCCATACGACCGTAATTAGCTGGTGTTAGGATGTCGGGCACAGTGATGACGGGTGCGCGTAGCGCTCGTGTTTTATAATCAGCCTTTTGCTAATAAACTGTTTAAACTCACTTCCCGGTGTTCGCGTATTTCTGTACCTCAAGGACCCACTGTTTACAAATCCTGACAAATATTTTGTGTAATTATCATCCGGGGGCAAAAACGCAAACGACTTCTTTATAGAAGTGGTGTCAGAAGTGCGTAATTATGTTGTTGTTGTGATCTTCATTCATGAGACTGGTTAGATGCATCTCTCCATGCTACTCTATCCTGTCCAAGGTTCTTCATCTCCCAGAACCTACTGCAGCCTACATCCTTCTGAATCTGTTTAGTGTATTCATCTCCTGGTCTCCCTCTACGATTTTTACCCTCCACGCTGTCCTCCAATACTAAATTGGTGAACCCTCGATGTCTCAGAACATGTCGTACCAACCGATCCCTTCTTCTAGTCAAGTTGTGCCACAAGCTCCTCTTCTCCCTAATTCTATTCAACACCTCCTCATTAGTTATGTGATCTTCCTATCTAATGTTCAGCATTCTTCTGTAGCACCACATTTCGAAAGCTTCTATTCTCTTCTTGTCTAAGCTATTTATCGTCCACGTTTCACTTCCATACATGGCTACACTCCATACAAATACTTTCAGAAACGACTTCCTGACATTTAAATCTATACTCGATGTTAACAAATTTTTCTTCTTCAGAAATGCTTTCGTTGCCATTGCCAGTCTACATTTTATATCCTCTCTACTTCGACCATCATCAGTTATTTTGCTCCCCAAATAGCAAGACTACTTTACTACTTTAAGTATCTCGTTTCCTAATCTAATTCCCTCAGCATCATCCGACTTAATTCGACTACATTCCATTATCCTCGTTTTGCTTTTGTTGATGATCATCTTATACCTTCCTTTGAAGACACTGTCCATTCCGTTCAACTGCTCTTCCAAGTGCTTTGCTGTCCCTGACAGAATTACAATGTCATCGGCGAACCTCAAAGTTTTTATTTCTTCTCCATGGATTTTAATACCTACTCCGAACTTTTCTTTTGTTTCTTTTATTGCTTGCTCAATATACAGATTGAATAACATCGGGGAGAGGCTACAACCCTGTCTCACTCCCTTCCCAACCACTGCTTCCCTTTCGTGCCCCTCGACTCTTATAACTGCCATGTGCTTTTTGTACAAATTGTAAATAGCCTTTCGCTCCCTGTATTTTACCCCTGCCACCTTCAGAATTTGAAAGAGAGTATTCCAGTCAACATTGTCAAAAGCTTTCTCTAAGTCTACAAATGCTAGAAATTTAGGTTTGCCTTTCCTTAAGCTAGCTTCTAAGATAAGTCGTAGGGTCAGTACTGCCTCACGTATTCCAACATTTCTACGGAATCCAAACTGATCTTCCCCGAGGTCGGCTTCTATCAGTTTTTCCATTCGTCTGTAAAGAATTCGCGTTAGTATTTTGCAGCTGTTACTTATTAAACTGATAGTTCGGTAATTTTCACATCTGTCAACACCTGCTTTCTTTGGGATTGGAATTATTATATTCTTCTTGAAGTCCGAGGGTAGTATTTCGCCTGTATCATACATCTTGCTCACCAGATGGTAGACTTTGGCAGGACTGGCTCTTCCAAGGCCGTCAGTAGTTCTAATGGAATGTTGTCTACTCTTTGGGCCTTGTTTCGACTCAGGTCTTTCAGTGCTCTGTCAAACTCTTCACGCAATAATTATGGAAAACCTTAAGTCCTGAAGAGGTGCAGAAAAACGTGAACTTCGGGCAGCAGCAGCATGAACATTGAAACGTCTCTGTGAAGTCGTTTCATAAGACGCTTCTCGAATTCGTTACAACTTATTCACTTTACTGCCTGATTTTAGCTCTATTCGTGAACTCTTCGAGAAAGACTGAGCTCTCAAATAAGGCCTATTGAATGTTATATGTGTGTTTTAGTGTGGGGTTTTGGTTTTGTTTTGTGGGAAACGCTGAGTTGGTCATCGGCTGCTGGGATTAGACGATGTTGCTTCTCGTTCGAAGGAGAGCACAGGATGGCCAACTTAGGTTTCCAATACCTGAACAGAGAGGTTTACCCATCTTAGTCGAAGGCTGTTTTCGTGTGTGAGGTTGGTGACGGAGGTCTACCCCTCTGGTTCAAATGGCTCTGAGCACTATGGGACTCAACTTCTGAGGCCATCAGTCCCCAGAACTTAGAACTACTTAAACCTAACTAACCTAAGGACATCACACACATCCACGCCCGAGGCAGGATTCGAACCTGCGACCGTAGCGGTCACGCGGTTCCAGACTGCAGCGCCTAGAACCGCACGGCCACTTCGGCCGGCCCTACCCCTCTGGTAGCTTCCGCTGCACGGGGAGCTAGGTAACCTCGAAACAGAAAGCAGCACTCTTCGGTGAATGGCTTGGTGAGTACGGACCATAGCTCGTAAGGGAGGGGGGGGGGGGGGTTTCAGGTGATAGGAAGCAGGTTGAGTTAGGACTTCGTTATGTTTAACTGTTGAAATACTTAAGAACTTTAGCTTAACTGAAGCGTGTGAAGCAAGCTATTTCTACGAATGTGCCATAATTATATTGCTTTAAATAGGCGATTTTTGGGTGTTTGAGTTAAAAGTGTGGATATTACCTTCTTCATTTTGAACAACGATGAAGTAGAATTTCAAACGGTAAATCCGATTAGGAAAAGTTGGTTAGGATCACTTCAACCGTACGTGAGTGTAATACTGTGTCGAAGCGAGTATGACTTTTAATGATTTTTAATCTTATATTTTGTGGAAGTTACTTTTGTCTTTGAGTGTCGATTTTGTGCCACGTGTTTGGTAATCAATGACCCTTCCGGTCCACCACGGCGCTGGAATAGGCTTTATTTTAACGGTTTGCTTGTTTAATAAGCTACAATTTCTGCAAGAATATCTGTTCTTTCGTGCGCTTTCTACAAAGCAGCACAACAGTTTGATTCGGAATGCACCACGTGCTCTACTTCGGCAGTTTGCAAGCAGCAGACGCAGTTAGTATGTTAGATAATTATCGCACAACCTCGTGCATTGGTTAAACCTCTGTCCAGAATAGTGCATGCGTAGAATCGTAACGCGTATCTCACTGAGATATTTTTATGGTATGAATGCAAAGAAGATGATACTATCACTGTCTCCCACCCCCGTTTTCTGTATTCCTTCTTGCTGTAGTTAAATTGTGCTCTGTTACATTTTCACGTAATTTTTACTCAAATGTTTCTATTCAGGCACCAGTTATGTGTAGTTAGGATGTGCAGCCAAATACTTAGATACAATAAATGATCTACGTGAAAGATAAATTCAGTGGTGCTGATCTTACGCACTTCCTCCGATTTCCAATCCTGAATTAATCAAGTTGCTTCATGCACGACATGGAGTGCTATTTAACTGGCTACTTAAAGAAATTTGCATACTCGCAATTAAATTATTAGAGTAATTAAACTAATAATTTTCCAGCTCCGTTTCTTTTCTAAATGGGTAGGAAGGGTTTGGGCTGGTGGCGACCCTGAATTTCTGAATTTTTATCATTATTTGTGTGAGAGAAGCAGCGAGAAATGCGAGATAACGTAGGCTATATGGCTAGATGAGAAGCGTCGTAAATATAGTAATACATTACAGCATCTTCCGACTACGTGGAGACATCCAACGCTGGACTTCGGGTGGGTCTACTTCAGTTTGTCTAGAATATGAAAGGCAGTGATGGATTATTACTTCACACTTGAGGTTTTTTTTTTCCTTTATTGAATTTCAATTCCCCCCCCCCCCCTCCCTCCCCCCTTCCAAAGGTGGTGGGCTGGCAGCAGCTTAGTACCCTGCTATGCAGCCTACAGACTTTTTAAAAACATAAGAAGAAAAGAAACAAGAAAAACAGGCGATAAAACGGTGACTTAAATTATAAAACGGCGGAAAATTGTGGAAAGTTAAAACATAAAGCAAAGGGGTTGGCAATGTTAATACAAGGTGCATTCAAGTTCTAAGGCCTCCGCTTTTTTTTTTCTCCGGACTGAAAAGAGATAGAAACATGCGCATTGTTTTAAAATGAGGCAGCATTCATTGTCAATATGTCCCAGAGATGGCAGCACCACACGGCAGATGGAATTTTACCGCCAGCAGCGAGAATGAGAACTGTTTTAAATACTTAAAATGCCGACGTTTTCCTTACTTGAACAGCGTGCAATCATTCGTTTTCTGAATTTGGGTGGTGTGAAACCAATTGAAATTCATCAACAGTTGAAGGAGACATGTGGTGATGGAGTTACGGATGTGTCAAAAGTGCGTTCGTGGGTGCGACAGTTTAATGAAGGCAGAACATCGTGTGACAACAAACCAAAACAACCTCGGGCTCGCACACACCGGTCTGACGACACGATCGAGAGAGTGGAGAGAATTGTTTTGGGGGATCGCCGAATGACTGTTGAACATATCGCCTCCAGAGTTGGCATTTCTGTGGGTTCTGTGCACACAATCCTGCATGACGACCTGAAAATGCGAAAAGTGTCATCCAGGTGGGTGCCACGAATGCTGACGGACGACCACACGGCTGCCCGTGTGGCATGTTGCCGAGCAATGTTGACGCGCAATGACAGCGCGAATGGGACTTTCTTTTCGTCGGTTGTGACAATGGATGAGACGTGGATGCCATTTTTCAATCCAGAAACAAAGCGCCAGTCAGCTCAATGGAAGCACACAGATTCACCGCCACCAAAAAATTTCGGGTAACTGCCAGTGCTGAAAAAATGATGTTGTCCATGTTCTGGGACAGCGAGGATGTAATCCTTACCCATTGCGTTCCAAAGGGCTCTACGGTAACAGGTGCATCCTACGAAAATGTTTTGAAGAACAAATTCCTTCCTGCACTGCAACAGAAACGTCCGGGAAGGGCTGCGCATGTGCTGTTTCACCGAGACAACGCACCTGCACATCGAGCTAACGTTACGCAACCGTTTCTTCGTGATAACGACTTTGAAGTGATTTCTCATGCTCCCTACTCACCTGACCTGGCTCCTAGTGACTTTTGGCTTTTTCCAACAATGAAAGACACTCTCTGTGGCCGCACATTCACCAGCCGTGCTGCTATTGCCTCAGCGATTTTCCAGTGGTCAAAACAGACTCCTAAAAAAGCTTTCACCGCTGCCATGGAATCATGGCGTCAGCGTTGTGAAAAATGTGTACGTCTGCAGGGCGATTACGTCGAGAAGTAACGCCAGTTTCATCGATTTCGGGTGAGTAGTTAATTAGAAAAAAATCGGAGGCCTTAGAACTTGAATGCACCTCGTAAAGTACACAGGAATCAGACAAGTAACATAGTAGACACACAATTTAAAAAAAAACTGGCGGCAGTCTATTTTCTGTTCGCAAGAGATAAAAAATCACACCCAGCGACAGTATGATGGCCGTTCGCAACACTTCCCAAAAGACAGACAACACGGAACACTCACTGTAAAACACTGCACGAAAATGTCGGCACAAAGATGGCACTGCCTAGCCAAGGCCTGAGGGGGGGGGGGGGGGCGAGACACCTGGATGAGGGGGAAAACGAGGAGGGAGGAGAGGTAAAAACGAAAGGCGGGGTGGAACCAAAGGAGGGAGAGGTCTCATAAGGGGGGAGAGGGGCAGGGTAGACGCGAGAGGGAATGGGAAAATCACACTTGAGTGACTCTTTGGCGTTAAATTAGACGATATGCCGCAACCCAGTCAGAGTTGTCGATTTACAAAATGTTATTAATGAATTGCAAGAAGAAATTCGGCAGTTAAAAGCAGAAAGAAGCGAGCGTAACATTCCGAAAGACTTGTCAAATGATAGTTCATGCAGTACAAGTACAACAACAATAAAGAATTTTTCATTATTGCCATCAGTACCGGTGTTTAGCAGGAAACCCGAAGATAATGTGAAAGTGTTTTTTCGTAAACTTGAAGGTGCCGCCCCTGTTAGGATCATGGACAGATTCCGATAAGCTAGTGGTTGCCAAATTAAGAATTCAGGGAGCAGCAGAAAATTTCATTAGCGTGGATGCGTGAAAACAGAAGATTACAATGAGTTTAGAACGATTGTTGTTCAGAGATTTAAACGTAAAAACAGATAGCAGCTTCACAGCTTTCGAAAGCGACGAAGCGAATCGATAGAGCAGTTTGCAGACAGAATTCGAAACATCAACGCTCAAACGTACGAGTTAGTAGAAGATGAAAACTAAAATCGCATTCAGTTGTTCGAAGTCGATCAGAGAGCCTTGGACACATTTATTCATGGTTTGTACAGAGAAGAAGTAAGCAAAGCTGTTAGATTGGCACGATGTAAAACGTTTCAGGAAGCAGCAGAATCAGTTGTTGGTTTCGTTGAAGCACTAAGACGACCGAATGAGTTGCAGAAACAAGAACGCCGAGTTTTCAATACAACAGTACAATGCTACAAAGGCAATAATCTTGGTCATAGGCGTAAGGATTGTAAACAGAATCGAATCTGCTATCATTGCGGGATGCACGGTCACGTTTCGAGAGATTGTCGCAACAAGAAGCAAGGTAATGACAATCTGCTAGGTCTTTAAACGAGTGTGGGGATGTACGAGCCATCACTCTGTCTGCCCCTTGCCACACAAAGCGATTCCTGTTAGTTCCAGCGAAAATCAGACCGAAAATGGCTTCGTGATAGGTGCTGTATGTCGTGGGAGAAACATCAAACTACGTATTGACACAGGAGCACAGAGCTCATCAATGTGGTGTTGCATAGATAAACGGGATAAATTGAAACCGACGCTATTAAAAGTACGAGGGTCAAACGGAGGAAAACTACGCAACCATGGAGAAGTTGACGTAGAATTAATTCTTGGTCAAGGCCAAGATGAAGGTGATAATAAATACACAGCAAAGGTGCAAGTAGTTTCAAATAACGAAACGCGTTACGACAGTGTACTTGGATTTGATTTCTTGTCCGATAACGAGGCAGAGATATTTGTCGCAGAAAGAAAGCAACAACATAGGAAATCGTTCATCAGATCGCACTCAAGGGAGCACCGATACTGACGTCGCGGGAATGGACCGCCCAGGTGAATGGAAATGGAAATAAATGTCATGTGGTTAGGGCCTCCCGTCGGGCAGACCGTTCGTCTGGCGCAAGTCTTTCGGTTTGACGCCACTCCGGCGACTTGCGCGTCGATGGGGATGAAATGATGATGATTAGGACAACACAACACCCAGTCCCTGAGCGGAGAAAATCTCCGACCCAGCCGGGAATCGAACCCGGGCCCTTAGGATTGACAGTCTGTCACGCTGACTACTCAGTTACCGCCCAGGTGACGCATCAGTTCAGACCGTCCGACTCGATGTTAAAATTGATCAGCCTCAGCAAATTCCCAAGAGAGCAGGAAAGAAAATCTACGTTGAAGTTAAGTCACCGTGATGCAAGAAAGGAACTTTGTTATTAATTGAGCGATCCGAGAAAAGTGAGAACAATTAAAAACCGGAATTATAAAACCAAGAGATCCTTCAGACCCACCTTGGTGGTCGCCTGTTGTAATTGTACAGGAGAAATCAATTTCTGGAGAACCACAGTTCCGTTTTTGTGCTGATTACCGCTCTTTGAATGCTGTGACCACACCCGACATTTACCCCTTACCATATTTAGTGGAAACCTTGGATTACTTGGGCAGATGTCGAATTTTTTTTCAGTATGTGATTTAACAAGTGGTTATCACTAGATAATCAATCAAAAGCTTCATTTGTATATGCAACAGCAGTGTACAAGTATCTTCGTATCCCATTTGGACTTCATAATTCTCCAGCAAGATTTCAGCACCTGATGGATTCAGTTTTACGAGGGCTCACCCCAACACAAGCATTTGTTTACCTTGATGATGTAATAATTTTTGGTGAGAACATGAAGCAACATACTGATAGACTACAAGCTATTGTTGAGTGTATAAGAAGTGCAAACCTGTCTTTATCAATAGATAAATGTCATTTTGCACTCAGTAAAGTTAATTATCCTGGTCAAGTTATAACTAGTGAAGGTGTTTGATCTGATCCAAAATTAACTGAAGATGTAAAGAATTTTCCTGAACCACAGAATCTGAAAGAACTACGATCATCCTCGGGATTGTCAAATTTCTACAGACGATTTGTAGCCGGTTATGCAAATATATCACGTCCAGGGACACAGCTACTGAACAAAAGAGTCACATTTAATTGGTCAACAGAATGTAAAGGGGCAAAGGAAGAACTTAAAAGTGCTCTAGCCACAGCCCCAGTGTTAGCATATCTGGATTTCAGTAAAGCTTTTATTCTTTCAACAGATGCATCCAATTTTGCCACAGGTGCAATCTTGTCTCAAGAAGTTGACGGTCATGAACATCCAATCTCATCTGCTTCCAGACAATTAAACAAAGCAGAATGTAATTATACTACTACTGAGAAGGAGCTTTGCGCTTTGGGTTTTGGTGTAACACATAACAGATGTTTCTTAACAGGAAGAGAATTTACAGTTATTACGGATCATGCCGCACTTAAATGATTATTGAGCTTAAAGGATCCAAGTTCCAGATTAACAAGATGACCATTAAGATTGAGTGAGTACTAATTTGAGGTTATTCACCAACCTGATAAACAACATGTGAATGCTGATGCAATGAGTCGAAAGCTCAATGTTTGTGTTACAATAAGTCAAGAAGATGACTTAAAGGCAGCTCAAGAAGAAGATCCACAACGCAAATTATGGAAAAATGATCAACGTTTTCTCGAAATAGATGGATTATTGTACAAAATCACTAGTAAAGGAAACAGCCTAGTTAGTTAAGAAAGCATGAAAGAGCAAATCATGAGCGAACAACACGATTCTTAATTATCAGGACATTGTGGTAGAAAAGCAACAAACATTAAAATAGCTCAAATGTTTTGGTGGCTGAGCTGCAAAGGTGACGTTTTCGAGTTTGTTTCACAATGTGATTCCTGTAACAGACGGGATAATGTAGGAAAAAGTAGAGCACCATTGCAGGAACTGCCAGAGACAAGCGAACCACTTGAAAGAGTAGGACTAGATGTAGTAGGACCGTTGCCTAAGACTAAAGATGGAAACAAATACATATTGATAATGTTAGATCATTTCTTTAGATACTTTCTCATGATACGAATACCTGATCAGAGTGCTGAGACTGTAGCTAAAGTTTTTGTAAAAGAATGGATACTTGAGTTTGGATCGCCATTAAGTATAATTAGTGATCAAGAAACGAATTTTATGAGTGAATTACTTAAACAGACTTGTAAGCTCATGCAAATAACTCAGTTAAGGACTACACCAGCACACCCTGAAGGAAATGGAAGAGTCGAAGGAGTCCACAGAACAACTCTTAAAATGGATAGTCATTATATAGGCAGCAACACGATAATTGGGATTACTGTCTACCACACTTGGTAAGTTGTTACAGTGCCAAAATGCACAGCTCAACTGACCTAAGTCCATATGAGATTTTCCTTGGCCTTTGCATGGTCGACTGCCGGAATCAGCAATGAACACATAAGGGATCTAGCACGCAAACTAAACGAAGCATGGAGGGGGGTGAAACAGCGAAATCATCAATCCTTTTTTCAGCAAGCAAGACAACACGACCGCCAAGCAGTAGTGCCACAATATCGAGTTGGAGATCTTGTGTATCTGAGCAACGTGGTGTTAAAGAAGAGTCAAGTCAAAAAGTTTAAGTCTTGGAAAGGACCATATCCAATCTTGGACGTGTTGTCGCCAGTCACTCTTAAGCTCCAACTGCCCTTCTGTTCGACTGTCGTTCATGTCAATCGTGTAAAGCCATTTCTGGGTCGCTTTCCTGTAGCATCGCAAGACGACGGGGACCGACTGAGAAGCAGATCTGCTGTACTCAAACCCAGGAAGCGAGAATCGCGAGGTCGCAGTCCGGACTTCGACGCCGAGGCATTGCCATGTTCTGAGCGCTCCTGTTCCAGACACCCCTATAATCTGTGTAAACTTGTGTAGTGTGTGAGAGTGCAATGCGTGTGTTTATTTCAGCCATGTGCTTACGTAAATGTGTTGTGAAAATTTAGTACTGAAGCTATTACACGAGTGCACAAGTGAAGCTAAACCTTTTATTCCACAGGTTACCACGAGCAATTCATTTATTTTACATTCATTGTTAACTCTTGTATTTAGAACTAATTAACTATGTTCATTTTTAATCTGTTTGCTAGGATAGCATATTGTACTAATGCTTAGTAATAGTACCACAGAGTACAGGTGTTTTGTTTGAACCACGATCAGATGTGGGAGTTTGAACAAGTAATGCAAAACTTGTATTCAAGTACAGTCTGAGTGAAATCCAGCAAAAGTCCAATTATGTAAAGAATCAAATTGATCTAATTCGTTCTGTTAAGGGTAATGATAGCAATTTTGGAACTGGGTACATCTTGGTTCAATAACTGGATCACAGCCAAAATGCAGGTAAAGTCTACTTTTGCTAATTATTAACAAGAGATTTATTGTTTTTTTTAAAGCTTTTGCCACATAAAACTTTAATTAGGAGTAAAAGTGTCTGGTTTGATTTTGGAGGGAGTATCCTTCATACTTTATTTGGTACTTTAACTAGTCGAGATCTACTGGAAGTTAAAGGCAAAATATTAGCTCTTGAACAACAGTCTAGTACAAATTCAACTAACCTCTCTAATGAAATTATTGTATTAAAGAATATGCAAAAAACCATTACTAACCACAGAGTTTTCATTGAACAGATTGTAAACCAATTTTTTCTCACATTTCCACATAATTCGTAATGAAACGAATGCAAATATCCAAGAACTATTCCAGGGATTAAATGCTGTGAGTGCACATTTAGATTTAAACACTCTTTTGTTAAGGATTACTGATAGTTTATCAAATGCTAGAATTGATGCCCTTAAGAACAGCCTTAGAAAGTAGTTCAAATGATTGCTTTGGCAGTGTACTAACACATCCAGAACAATTTTTACAGATCCTACTATCAATGGAACGAAAGCTAGATGCAACATATATTATGATTTACCCTGTTAACTCTTACAGTTTATATGCTTGCTACAAGTTAACCACCACACACTCTTTAATGATTGAAGATGAATTAACTGTTATTGTTTCTATACCCATTGCTGGATCAAAGCATAGTTTTGAGATGCATAAGATTTATACTTACCCTGTGAAATGGAGACAGGCAGGTATTCATGTAAAGTACATACTAAATGATTATCTACTGATCAGCAAGGATCAAAGATTTTTGTGTCCCTAAATGAAAACGATTTACACATGTGTAAGCACTGTCATAAGTAAATTTGCGCTCAATCGGCTGTATTTTCAGATTGTAGAGTGTAGAGCTGCGAGAAATAATTGTTTATGTATCATCCCAAGAGATGACTCCCCTAGAATTTTAATGCATCTTTATCATCCATTTCTTGATCGATGTTCTGAAGGTATAATTTTCTCATTTAACTCCACGCTTGATGTCACATTTACATGTAGAAATTATGATACACCTGAGCTATCCTAAACACTCAAATTGAATAATAGTGGATTAATTTTGAGTGCCACACATTGTGATTTATCATGTGAACTATTTGGTACGCCTAGTGTACTGCCAACTACATTCAATGCAAGTGGACATTTGCCATTAACGAGAATGTTATCCGTTTATTACAATTATTCATACATATTAACATATGGAAAGCATTCCTTATCAAGTATTTCTGAAGACAATGATTTAATTAAGGATATCCATGAAAATGTAATTTCTTCCAAAAATGAGTTAAACTTCATTGAAGCAGCAAACAGAATTAAGTCCTTCGATTCATCCAATACTGTTAACGCATACTTGATTGTCAGTATTCTGCTTTTATAGCTTTTATTAATTTGTCTTTCGTCAACAGCATTTGTCATGTATGAAATTGTCGTCAAGAAATCTCGATTCTCTGTACCGAATGTTACTGTATCTGCAAATGAAATACATGTTGCAGTGCCTTCTGATGCCACGAATGGCGAAATAAATTCATAACGCCCGTTTTGAGCCACCTATGGTTGCTTTTTTTTCTCTAGGGAGAGTGGTGTAAGGGTCTACAGATTGTGCGCAGCCGTACGGTACGTAACACGCGTTCGCCAGCCGACCTGTCTGGAATGCTGACAATCTGATTGGTCAGTAGACATGCGTCCGGCCGCAGTGCGCCACAGAGGAGTAAGCCAATGGCCGCCGTCCACAGCGCACTGTATAAGTAGTGCGGCCTCAGGCGTGAATATGTCTCGTTTCTAACAAGGGAACCTCCCCATCGCAACCCCCTCAGATTTAGTTATAAGATGGCACAGTGGATAGGCCTTGAAAAACTAAACACAGATCAACCGAGAAAACAGGAAGAAGTTGTGTGGAACTCTGAAAAAAATTTGTAAAATATACAAACTGAGTAGTCCATCCGAAGATAGGCAACATCAAGGACAACAGCAGTCGAGGAGCGCTGTGGGCCCGTGGTTAACGAGATCAGCTACGGAACGAGAGGTCCTTGGTTCAAGTCTTCCCACGAGTGATAATTTTAATTTTTTATTTTCAGTTTATGTGACAAACTCTTATGTTTTCATCACTTTTTTGGGAGTGATTATCACATCCACAAGAAAACCTAAATCGGGCAAGGTAGAAGAATCTTTTTACCCATTCGTCAAGTGTACAAGTTAGGTGGGCCGACAACATATTCCTGTCATGTGACGCACATGCCGTCACCAGTGTCGTATAGAATATATCAGACGTGTTTTCCTGTGGAGGAATCGGTTTACCTATGACCTTGCGATCAAATGTTTTCGGTTCCGATTGGAGAGGCACGTCCTTTCGTCTACTAATCGCACGGTTTTGCGGTGCGGTCGCAAAACACAGACACTAAACTTATTACAGTGAACAGAGACCTCAATGAACGAACGGACAGATCATAACTTTGCGAAAATAAAGAAACTAAAATTTTCAGTCGAGGGAGGACTTGAACCAAGGACCTCTCGTTCCGCAGCTACTCACGCTAACCACGGGACCACGACGCTCCTGAGCTCACTCTCTCCTTGTTGTTGCCTATGTTCGCATGGACTACTCAGTTTGTATATTTTATTAATATTTTTCACAGTTCCACACAACTTCTTCCTGTTTTCTCAATTGATCTGTGCTCAGTTTTTCAAGGCCTATCCACTGTGCCAACTTATAACTAAATCTGAGGGGGGTGCGATGGGGAGGTTCCCTTGTTAGCTCACCATGGAGCCTTTCAATACGACCGTAATTAGCCGGTGTTAGGATGTCAGACACAGTGTTGATGGGTGCGAGCAGCGTGCTTGTTTTATAATCAGCCTTTTGTTAATAAAACTGTTTTAACTTACTCTTCGGTGTTCGCGTAACCTGTACCTCAGGGACCCACTACTTACGAATCCTGACAAATATTTCGTGTAATTATCATCCGGGGGTAACAACACAGACAACCTCCTTATAGCTGATTCACACACTCCACAAAAATGGCGACACGGCAAGCCCTAATAACTATAGAGGTATCTCATTATTACCAGTGACTTTCAACTTTCTGTGCAAGGCATTACTCAACAGACTAGAACCACAAGGTGATACAAAGATAGATGAATACCTAGCAGGCTTCAGAAGAGCAAGGTGTTGCACGGAACAGATTTGGAACCTGCGAACGCTGCTGGAGGTCAGAAAGACGAATAACGCTCTAGTCACATTCGTGGGCTTCAAGAAGGTCTGACTCCATAGACAGGCAGACTCTCCTAGACACACCAGAAGAATATGAGATGGACAGAAAAACAAGGACACTCATACAACAGACACTTACAGACAAATAAAATTTATGGAAGAAATCTCAGACCTATTCGAGATACATACAGGGGTCAGACATGGAGATGGTCTCTCAGTGCTTTTAATCAACATTGTCTTGGACAAAATTATCAAACAACGGGAAGAAAAAGTAAAAGCAATTCAGTTAGGAAGAACGTGTGCAAGCAAGACGATCATAATCTGCCTGGCATTTGCAGATGTCCTGACAATACTCAGCACCAATAGACAAGAAGCACAAGAAGTACTGGAATACTTACATGAAGTCTCTGCGAAACCAGATCTACAGATGTCGTATGAGAAGACGCATTGCATGGAAAGGCAGAACAGCAACAACCTAGCCATGTACACAAAATGGGAAACGTTAAATATCTTGGGAAATAATTACAACTAGGAGGATCAAACAAGACCTCCAAAATACAAAAAACAGAAAAAATTGAGAAAGCATACAAACTGACTCGGACGCTCTACAGTGAAAGAAGTATTTCAAGAGAGGCTAAACTCAGGCACTACAGTAAAGTTGTGCTAGCAAACGCACCCTGCACTTCAGAAAGACCACAATCGGAGCATCAGGAATCACAGACAGAAAAAATAGAACGTAAAATAGTCAGAAAATTTTTTTGGAGCAGTACACCGAGATGGTATACGGATGAAGCGAACAACCAAAGAATTATATGAAGACACAGACGGGTTCACAGAAATGACCAGCAAACACCGACTAACATTATATGGAATGAACAGCAACAGACTCACAAAGGGGATTTTTGATGTAGTAAACCAATTGTGTTCAAGACCTAAAACAAGCAGGGATGCGTATTGAAATGATAAATGAGAGAGAAAGATTCAGAAACAAAATTATGAACACGAAATTTGGAGTAAAAGAAAGGAAGGAAACACGCAAAATATGGACCGAGCAAATCAGGAACACAGCCAACGAATGGAGAGGTTTTGGGAAGAAGGAAAGAGGAAGAAAGCGAAAAAAATGAATAATCAAAGCTAATAACTGTCCTCGAGGCAAAAATGTGTAATAATAATAATAAATAATGAAACAGTTTTTATAAAAATTACTATGGAAATATCTAGCAAAAATGAATCAAATGATTAATTACAAGCACTTGCCGAGAATAAGCTGCGAATAAAGAATATACTGTAGTGGGATTTTATCAAGAAGTTACAACAAGCAAAAAGGGAGGAAATGTGCTTTACATAAAATCTGCAAAACATAATGTTGCATACAGTGCCTTCTGGCACTAAAAAAGTACAGAGTCAGTAAAAGAAAGGGAGAAACAACGGTTCTGAAATGCAAATGAACCAACGGAACATGAACTAAAGCATCATACAGTTACGAGAAGTGGTTTAAAGGGGTTAAAGAACCTTTTGTTCCGTAACAGTACTTGTTCGAGTAAGATGACGCCTTCGTTACTGACCATATGTCTGAAGACCTCAAGTTCCAACATTTCTTCTCTCTGTGTAGAATCGTCAATTCGTCTAATCCTTTTGGATTGTGCCCCAATATTAGTAAACGCTCAGAGAAAGTATAATTACGAACATTAGTAGCTTCCTCCTTTAGCAATTGATCATTATGTTACAGGCACTACCGGTTTGTCCGATATGAAACACCGGAAAATCACCCCCAAGTAACTCTGTAGGCTCCTGAGCTACGTAAAGGTTAATTTTAAGTTTATAAATTACAGATTAATTTTTTTCTAAAGTGTTATTCGTGGAAAAGCGCAGCCATATTTTTAACTATTATACGTTGCATCAAAAATGGTTCAAATGACTCTAAGCACTATGGGACTTAACACTGAGGTCATCAGTCCCCAAGACTTAGAACTACTTAAACCTAAGTAACCTAAGGACAACACACACATCCATGCCAGAGGCAGGATTTGAACCTGCGACCGTAGCAACAGCGTGGTTCCGGACTGAAGCGCCTAGAACCGTTCGGCCACAGCGGCCGGCAGACGTTGCATCTAATACGATACATTACATAAGTAAGGTACTGAAACACATTTTCCTCTATCAAAATCTTCATTCAGATCGTCACCTATAGTAGTGATTCATTTGTTAGTTTTCGCTTCGAAATTTTTTTCCACCGTTATTAAAGGCCTCAGTTTTGATTAAATTGATTTCTTTCTTTAGTTTTACTGGTGATAGTGGTGCGACTATAGGGTGATGAATAGCTGGATGAAAAAAATTCGTGACTGAGGATGTGTTGAATCTGACCAATATTCATTGCCTTACAGAAGATATTAAAACTGTGTTATTATTATTATATTATTGTTATTGTTATGCACTCACCATGGACTTCCCATGCTGTATTGTACACTCATTATGGATGTCTGGTTAGATGTAAGAGTAGGCATTAAGACATTTATGTTGCCATATAAAATATATAAGTAAACATGTGTTTGCAAAATGCCCAATTATGGATGAAAGATTTGCATAACATTTAGAGGAGAAAGTAAAGAGACAAAGTAAGTTTTAATAATATGTTTTATTCCTCTCAATCAATTCAATGCATCAAGTGTGGAAATACAATATGTACAAAAATAATGAGGAGAGGGAGACAATAAAAAACAAACAATAAGAAGAGTCTTGGCACTTTCACACTGGCAGCTCAGGGTAGGGCTGCACACTCACAAGAAAAACGAACACCAGCCAGTGGATGGTGCTAGTACTAGTAGCAAAAACTATAATAGTAATAGTAATAATAGGGGTCCCAGTAACGAGGGAGAGGGACGGGATAGTGGCTCATCAGGAGGAATAGTACGGGCACCTGTGTGTCCCTCATAGCCAGGGTCCAAGGAGAACCGCAGTGGGATGCAGTGGTGCCTCATCTGGGAGTATGTGTGTGTGTGTGAGTGTGTGTGTGTGTGCGTGTGTGTGTGTGTGTTTGTGTGTCCATCAGGCTCATTTCAGGGCTGAGGTAAGGGGCAGGGAGAGTCGGGTTGTGCAGGCTGAAAAGTAAAGATTTCGCTAGAGGAAGGACTATGGTCATGACATAAATTCGTCAAGTGTACCAGTAAACATCGGGGTTAAAATCAGGTGAGCGGTCTAATTTTACATCAGTCACTTCAAGAGTGAGAGTTGTGTATTTTCTGAGTCCTTCTCCTGTCACGATTTTAAGCCTCCAGTAGAAATAACTGACAGTACTATTCCCCGCTGGCCACACCAGTCCTCTGAAGGGAACAGCACTGTGAGGCTGTGTCGATGTCCTCAACGCCCCCTGCCACGCCAAATTCTATATATCGTCTGCGAAGACCAGTATACTTATTTACAGTTTGAGTTAGTAAATCGGGCAGAGTGAAAAGCATCTGCACGTTTCGGCAGTTTGAGATCATAAGAGCTAGTGCTTGTTTGCATTTTGCGCCTTTCATTCACGCATAAGGGTTGCGTATTTCGAGAAAGATTATGGGTTTAAATGTGGAGTGAGGTCAGCGCTAGCTCCATGGTTTTATCCCATTTGAACCCCATCTCAGAGTCAAGGTTGTGCCATTTGTTTTTTACAAGTGAAGCTGGACGTTGTTTTGGGATATTCTGTGATACAAAAATTTGGTAAATAAGAAGCTAAAACTATGCACAGATGGAGTTCAACTTTCAAGATTATGAAATTGGTTGTAATATGTTGAGGAGGACCAATGAACTGATAAGAGACGCCATCACTGTCTGTACAAAGAATGAGTAAATTGGAGTCGTTTGGATGTAGAAGGAATTTAATAAAGTTTGATGAAGTATGAAGGTGCTGGTTTGACAATTCATCAGATCTGCTGTGGCTGCACATGGAAGATGGATATATTCAACTTTCTCTCATTATTGACTTGAGATTTCTGTAGACACCACCGCTGATGTGTTCGACACAAACCGCTAGATATTCTACCTGGTCTGTGGAACATAAGGAGATTGGGAAGGATAGGATAGTGCCATCTGGCATGTTTCTCCGAGAGAAACTTAATTATGATATAGAGTGTTTGGAGACGAGTCTGCTTTGTGTAGTCGGTCCACCTCAACGTTTGTAACAAAATTGTGATCATCGCCTTTGGGACACCGGTCGAGTTGCGACGTCTGCTACTGACTCGTGTGTAGGTCTAGTGGGTGGGGAGACCCCCACAGTAGGAGGAGCATGTGGGAAATTTGGCAGGGTTAGGCGGCGGATTGGAGGGGGTCGACTAGGTGCCGGGAGGGGGGGGGGGCTATGGGAAGGAGGAGAGGGGGGGGGGGGGGAATCGTCGGGGTCGTCTGTGAGACGTGCGACTGTGGCTCCTCGCGGCGAGATGAGACAGCTGGACGCCTAGGCCGTAGCTGCTGCTGTCTGTGGCTGTGGGCGGCGAACCAGCGGCCGGCGTTTGGCGAGGAGGCGGCTCAGGCCGGAGGCGGGCGTCGTGGGGGCGGGCTCTGCCGCGGGGGCGGCGCTGTCCGCCGACTCGGGGGCGGCGGGGGCGGGCGGCTCCTCGCTGGCCGACTTCTCTGCTGACTCTGTAACGACAGGTACAGGACTGTGTTACTGTTGTTGTGGTCTTCAGGCCACAGACTGGTTTGTGCAGCCATCCATGATACTCTATCCTGTGAAACATCTCTGGTTAACTGCTGCAACCTATATCTATCTCAACCTGCTTACTGTATTCATCCCTTGTTCTCCCTCTACGATTCTCACCTCCACACTCTTCCCTCCCTACCTACCAATCCCTTCTCCTAATCAGGTTTTGCCACAAATTTCTTTGCTCTATTCTGAGCCTCCTCATTAGTTACACGATCTACCCACCTAACATTCAGCATTCTTCTGCTGTACCACATTTCAAAAACCTCTTTTTGTCTAAAATATTTATTAACCATCACGTCGCTACAGTCCATACAAATACTTTCAGGAAGAGACTTCCTAACACTTAAATCTATACTCGACGTTAGCAAATTTCTCTTCCTAAGAAACGCTTTTTCTTGCAATTGCCAGTCTACATTTTATGTCCTGTCTATTTCAGCCATCATCAGTTACTTTGCTGCCGAAAGAGCAAGACTCATCTACTGTCTCATTTCCTACTCTAACTCGCTCAGCATCACCTGATTTAATTGAACTACATTCCATTATCCTCGGTTTGCTTTTGTTGATGCTCATCTTATATCCCCATTCCAAGATAATTTCAATTCCGTTCAGCTGCTCTTCCAAGTCCTTTCCTGCCTCTGACAGAATTACAATGTCATCGGCAAACCTCAAAGTTTTTATTACTTTTCCCTGAACATTGATTCCTACTCAAAAATTTTTCTTTGGTTTCCTTTACTGCATGTTCAATGTACAGACTGAATAACATCGGTAATAGGCTAAAACCCTCTCTCACTCCCAACCACTGCTCCCTCTCGATTCTTACAACTGCCGTCTCCTTTCCGTGCGAAATGTAAACAGCCTTTCGCTCCCTGTATTTTACCCCTGCACCTTCAGAATTTCAAAGACAGTATTTCCATCAACACTATTAAAAACTCTAATTCTACAAATGCAACAAACGTAGGTTTGCCCATCCTTGACCTACCTTCAAAGAGAAGTCGTAGGCCCAGGCTTTCCTCGCGTGTTCCCATATTGCTCCGGAATCCAACCTGGTTAACTGAATTGAGTTAAGTGCGCTCAAACGCAGTGTAATGTATCGATGCTGATGGAGTTGCGGGGGTGCAGTGGCATGAAATGATACTGGCAGGAACCATTGAGGCATATGGAACACCAAGAAGGAGTTGTTAGCCGTGTTCCTACATCTGAAAGATGACGGCTACTTAAATTCAGTCGCGTAAGAGTGGCGTTAGCGGCTACTGTGAGGAAGTAAATCTCATTTGCTCTGAATAACACGGCAACGGTCGTGAGCGATAGGTAGTTTTAAGAATCGACGTGAATTGATCTTAGTGAAGAATGAAATGATAATTAAATCAAGACCCTAATCTGTCGACAGGCACTGATATACATCAACGGGGACAGTTGAAAATGTGTGCCCCGACTGGGACTCGAACCCAGGATCTCCTGCTTACGTGGCAGACACTCTATTCATCTGAGCCACCGAGGGCACAGAGGATAGAGCGACTGCAGGGATTTATCCCTTGCACGCTCCCCGTGAGACCCACAGTCCCAGCTTATTGTCCGCACACTACATTCGTAGTGCCTCTGCCCATTACATTCATTGGTCGCGACAGGCAATCTTACCGAGTCCCGTAAGAGTTCGGGGAACGCGTGTGCATCCAGCACAGAAGAGTAAGGTAAATGGCCAGTTAGCCTTAACTATATGGAGATGGTATCCGTTCTTTTGGACATGTCCGAAAGAGCAGATACCATATTCATATAATTTAGTCAAAAATGCCTTTAAAGCGGCAGAGACGTCATTATCAACACCCCACTGAGTTTCAAAGATGTTATAACGGCCCCCTGCCTTAATATGATGAAAATTCAGTTTTATGTTAGTAAATAAAATGTGGCATGCTTTAGGAGAATATAACTTCTCATCAAAACATTTCAAAGATGTTCGCAGGGTGGTCATCACAACGCTGAATAATACTGTTTCAAAGACAAAATTTATGGCTCTTCACTTTTGTTGTCTAGGGGATTATATGTTTATAAGAGGTCCGGATTTTTAAAAAAGGTAAGCCTGGAGACATCCAGTAGTTTTATAGAAGTCATCACATGTTTTTATTCCTCTTTGAAAAACACACGTAAAGTTTACATGGCATCTCTGACAAAACAGTTACATCTTGTGCATCAACCTCTTTGGTTCTGCGATCCACACATCTTTACATGCAATGGAATTAGCTGGCACTAAAAACACTGACCGACGTGACTTTCACAACTACACTGAGCAAACTGCCTGCCGGTTTTTTGACAGTGCTCTTATATATAACCTTCCAAAGAGATCAACAAATTATCACTTTTTTTAGAGTCAGTTAAATTGTTATTAAATGAATTATTTACATGAAATAGTTACGAATGATTCTGGTGGTCAGGTGTTTAGATTAAAAACATAAATGGTGGATTTTACAAATAATTACCAGTATCAACCAAGTGAAATAGCTGGAGTACAAAGTGTTGAATATGACCTTTCTCATTTGCACGATATTCGGGTTAAAAGTAGAACCTGTAAATTACGTGAGTATACATAGCAAAAGTATTATTAAACTTATTTGTTTTTCATACTAAGTGTAGTGAATCACATATGTTGACACTTTGAGTAAGCCAATGTGAGCAAAACATAACAGTTCCTAATGAAATATTCGTGTTAAAACAGTTTAAATAAATGTACCTTGCTTTTGCAACCTCTTTTGGATCGAAATATTAGATATTAAAGACATTGAAAAACATTGCATCATAATTGCACCCATACGAAATTTAACTAATTTGAGTTTAATTTACTGAGAAATCGTAATTTGTCCTCAGTATCGTATACTTCCATACTTCTTTTCCCTCCTGTCGGGATCATTACAAGGTCATGTGATAGGGCTACGAGAAGCTGGGTGTTCCTTCTGCGACACTGCAGAACGTCTTGGCAGGAATGTATCGCTGTATAAGAATGCTGGCAGCGGTGGTCGCGAGAACGTACGGTCGCGTGAAGACTGGGCTCCAGACGGCCACGTAGCACTACCGAGAGGGAAGACCATCGTTTTCGGCCTACGGCGCTAACGAGTCGTACTGCATCTGCAGCAGCAATCTGAGCAGAAGTTGGGCGCCACAGTGGCAGAACGGACTGTTACAAACTGCTTACTTCCAGGACAGCTCATAGCCAGACGCCCTGACCACAAAATATCTCTATTTTCGAGTTCAGTAGTGCCAAGCGAGAGGTCATGGGCCGGCCGAAGTGGCCGTGCGGTTAAAGGCGCTGCAGTCTGGAACCGCAAGACCGCTACGGTCGCAGGTTCGAATCCTGCCTCGGGCATGGATGTTTGTAATGTCCTTAGGTTAGTTAGGTTTAACTAGTTCTAAGTTCTAGGGGACTAATGACCTCAGCAATTGAGTCCCATAGTGCTCAGTGCCATTTTAGAGGTCATGGAGGGCAGAGTGGAGGTCTGTTACGTTTTGCGATGACAGCTAGTACTGCCTCGGTGCCAGCTATGGTCGTGTGTTGATTAGAAGGAAGCCAGTTCAGGGCCTGCAATCAACCTGCCTGTGTGTTGGGGCGCGATTTCGTATGACAGCAGGAGTACTCTCGTTGTTATCCTACACACCCTGACTCCTCCAAGACTAAAATTTGCTGATCCGACCTGTTGTGCTGCCATAATTAACATCATTCCGGGAGGAGTTTTCCAACAGGATAACGCTTACTCACCTACCGCCATTGTAGCCCACCTGCCTGTGTGTTGGGGCGCGATTTCGTATGACAGCAGGAGTACTCCCGTTGTTATCCTACACACCATGACTCCTCCAAGACTAAAATTTGCTGATCCGACCTGTTGTGCTGCCATTCATTAACATCATTCCGGGAGGAGTTTTCCAACAGGATAACGCTTACTCACCTACCGCCATTGTAGCCCACCTGCCTGTGTGTTGGGGTGTGATATTGTATGGCAGCAGGAGTACTCTCGTTGTTATCCTACACACCCTGACTCCTCCAAGACTGAACTTAAATTCGCTGATTCGACCTGTTGTGCTGCCATTCATTAACGGCGTTCCGGTGGGTGTTTTCCAACTGGATAACGCACGCTCACCTACCGCCGTTTAGCCCAGCACGGTTTACACAGTGTAGAGACGTTGCCTAGGCCTGCTAGATGACCTGATCTGTCTCCAGTCGAGCACATACGGGACATCATTGGACAACTCCCACTTCATTGACAAACTGCATTAACAGTCGCAGTATTCACCGAACAAGTGCAATAAGCATGGAACTCCATGCCAGAAACTGACATCCGGCACCTCTTCAACCGAATGCATGCTCGCATTCAACGTTCTGATGGTTACACCGGTTATTAATTTCACATTTGTGATGACTCATCTGGCATACGTTAATTTCTAATTTTGAGTGTTAATGACTTAGTTATGTTACCTAGACAAATGCATTCCCGGAATTTCATTACTCAACATTAATTATTTTTTGCTGTTGCTATTTATACTCCGTCATTGTATGTGCCCGAGAGGGACGGGAATCCTGATTGCTACTTCATGAAAGCAGCTGCCGTAATCATTCAGCTAGTTCAGCACTGATCAAAACCTAACCCACACTTCTGTCGTTACTAATGTTTCGCCTACAACCCTTAAGACTCCTGCCGTAGTGCATCTGGGAGCTGCGCCATTGGCTGGCGAAGAATTGAGACTGGCCTCTCCAGAAGTTGCACACTGGACCTCCTCATTTGCCTTTATTGCTCTTATTTGGTAAGTCTCCTAGAGGGATGAACTACATCGCCTGACAGAAAAACAAAACTGGGAAGGGAGGAGAAACTGAAATGAAACTTCATTGGTTGAGAGGATACGTTGATTTTATTTCAGTGATTACAAACTCGGCTCAAATTTACAGTATGAGGCGATTTGTCACTATGACATTGCGTTACCTCTGGGCTCGATGTATGCACTGATTCCATTGGGAAGGGTGTCATAAAGCAAGACGCAAGGTTCCCTCCCCCTCCTCTCCCCCCCGCCACAACGTCTGTAACTGATTGTTGTATGTTAACCGAGGACCTAGAAACGATGGAGAGGGTCTGTCCTCGCTGCAGCCTCAGTGCTCCACAACCCCATGACGACTACCGCAGTCCACTTCACCCCTCCCCTGCCCCACACCGAACCCAGGGTTATTGTGCGGTTCGGCCCCCAGTGGACTCCCCCTCCCCGGGAACGTCTCACAGCAGATGAGTGTAACCCCTACGTTTGCGTGTTAGAGTAATGGTGGTGTACGGCGTACATGGGGAACTTGTTTGTGCAGCAATTGCTGACATAGTGTAGCTTAGGTGGAATAAGGGAAACCAGCCCACATTCACCGAGGCAGATGGAAAACCGCCTAAAAACCATCCACAGACTGGCTGGCTCACCGGACCTCGACACAAGTCCGCCGGGCGGATTCGTGCCGGGGACAGGCGCTCCTTCCCTCTCTGGAAAATACGTGCGTTAGACTGCTCGGCTAAAGGGGTGGGCCTAACTGATGGTTGATATCCTGGCTGTTCGTGCTGGAACAGAGGTGACATCTGAACTGGTCCCACAAACGCTCCACTGGAGGTAGAGCTAGGGATCTTGCTGGTCACTGGAGTGCCTCACAGACAATTCACAATGGCACATTCCACATATAGCCGAGCATTGTTCTGTTGAAAAATGGTACTGTGATACTGTCGCATGAGAGGTAACACATGAGGATGCAGGATGTGGGTGGCCTACCATTGTGGCCTCAGAGTTCACTCAGTCACTAGCAGCCGTGACCTGATGTATAAGCTGATTTCTTCCCACGATACAACACCATTAGTAACACTGCAGTGTCTCTCCAAAACATTGGAATAATGCCACATCTCCTTAGGTTGCTGCAATACTAACTGATGACAGTAATCTATGGCAGTGCAGTACTGCAGTGCAGTATGACACCATTTTGGAGCAGCCCGTGATTCCTGGTAATGACACCAGTGAAATGCAACCTGTAGTGTTGTGATGCTAATGGCTCCCTCTGCACAGGAGACAGTTAACCCCCTAGTCTAGCTGCTGCTAATCTCCGCCGCGAAGTGTGAAGTGCGTGCTGTAATAAGGTTTCTGACTGCAAAAAACTGTACACCGATAGAAATCTATCGGCAGCTTTGTGAAGTGTATGGGGACAACATAATCACTGAAGGTGGATTGCGTCAGTGGGTCATAAAATTTAAAAATGGCCGAACTAACGTTCACGACGAAGAGCGAAGTGGAAGACCCAGCATAGAGACTCCAGAACTTGTCGAAAAAGTCGATGCCGCGGTCCGTGAAAACCGTAATTTCACATAACGGAACTCTCTATGAGTTTTCCACAAATTTCACGAAGTTTGTTGCACGAAATCATTACCGAAAAGCTCGGTTACCACAAGTTTTGAGCAAGATGGATACCAAAAATCTTGACAGAGATTCACAAAAATCAGCGAATGGCTGCAGCGTTAGCGTTTTTGGACGCTTACGAGGAAGATGGCGACTCATTACTCGATCGCATCGTTACTGGTGACGAAACATGGGTTAAGCATGTGAACTGCGAGACAAAATTGCAGTCAATGCAGTGGGGGCACACAAATTCCCCCCCAAAACCCAAGAAATGCGTGCAGACAATGTCGGCAAGGAAGGTGATGGCGACTGTCTTTTGGGACAGAAAAGGTGTGATTTTTGTGGATTTCCTGGAAAGAGCCACTACAATAAACTCTCAAAGGTTTTGCCAAACTCTGCACAACCTCAGAAGAGCAATACAGAACAAGAGCAGGGGACAGTTGGGCTCAAAGATCTTGATGATTCACGACAACACCCGGGCCCACACGGCAAATGCCACTCGTGAAGTTCTCGAATCTTTTAAGTGGGAGTCGTTTCCTCATCCGCCGTACAGTCCCGACCTGGCACCGAGCGACTTCCACTTATTCCCAGCAATGAAGAAGTGGTCGGCTGTGCAGCGTTTTGATGACGACGCACAGCTTCGAGAAGAGGTAGCCACGTGGTTGAAGGCGCAGGCGGCCGAATTTTACGACGAAGGAATTTCCAAGCTCGTCCATCACTACGATAAGTGCCTTAATTTAAATGGCAACTATGTAGAAAAGTAGTATTTAAGTGTGGCTTTCATCTGTATATAATAAAAAAAAATTCCAATACTTTATTTATTTTTAATTCCAAAACGTAATGTACTTTGTGGATAGCCCTCGTAATAAGTGCTGCGAGTCCATCAGAGAGAAAGCTACCAGATTTAATCTGCAGGGAGTCGCTCACCTTGCGCCTCGTGCTCCTCAGCGTCCTCGGGGGCGGCGGTGGAGGCGGCGGGGGCGGCCGGCCTGCGCGCCAGCGCGGCGCCGGTGCGCGGGAGGCCTCGGCGCGCGGGGGCGGCGGGGGCGGGCGCCCTGGAGGCGGGCTGCACGCGCAGGCGCGGCCGCTGGCGCAGCTTGCTCAGCGCGTCCGCCGCCGTCGCCGGGCTCGACTCCTGCGAACGGGAAAGACCCTCGTGATGATGGCGCCCTCGTCCCTGCCGAAACGCTGCGGGTACCTCCCTCTCTCTTCTGCGGCTGCCTTCAGACTCCTCGTTTGGCAGTAAATAATGGATTTGGCGAGTCCACTGGCAACGGACCCTTCTCGTGAGGGCCAAACTTCCTGGCAGATTAAAACTGTGTGCCGGATCGGAACTCGAACACGGGACCTTTGCCTTTCGTGGGCAACTGCTGTACCAACAGAACCACCCTAGCACGACTCACGACCCGTCCTTACAACTCTACTTCCGCCAGTACTTCATCTCTTACCTTCCAAAGTTCACAGAAGTTTTGATGTGAAACATACCAAACTAGCACTGCTAGAAGAAAGGGCATGATGCGACATGGATTAGCAACAGCTTGGGGCGGGGGGTTCCAGAATTGAGGCACTGGCCGCGAGTGGGTATTGATTGAAATCAGTGGAGAAAGTCGAAAATTTGTGCCAGACTGGGATTCAAACCCGGGTCCCCTGTTTACTAGCAGATGCTCTGATTACTGGTCATCCCAGCTGCAAGGACTACTCTAGCGCACCTTCCATCAGGCTCAAATTCTCACTAATAACACAGTACTGACGTAGTGCCCCTTGCCCATTATCCTCATTACTCGCAGCACTTCGCCAATAGCCGTAAGAGTTTGAGCCTGGTGTGCATCTGCACTGAAGAGACCACTCGCTATCTCGCTTTAATTATATATACATATATGGGGTGTCAGTTCTTTCGGACATATGTGTCTTTTCAAATGTTGCGAGTAATGAGGAGAATGGACAAGGCGGATTACATTAACAGTGTGCCAGTAAGTCGACAATTTGGGCCTGACATATTGTGTGCTAGGATAGTCTATGCAGCGGCCATGGCCACTATGTCCAGGTGGCTTAGTGTCAGAGCATCTGCCTTCTAAGCAGGGGATCTGGGTCCGAATCCTTGGCTGGCACGAATTTTCAAGTTGCAGAAAATCTTAAAATTTCATTCAATGCTCACTCGCAGCAAGTGTCTGTGATTCCTTTCTGTCTTAATTCTGGAAACATCCGCCATGCTGTGGCTAAACCATGTTTCTGCAATATCGTTTCTTCCAAGAGTGCTAGTCCCACAATTTTCTCAGGGATGAAGTTCTGCTGGAAGTAGATTTGTAATGACGGCTTGTGAGTCGTACTCTGGTAGCTCATTCGTAGTACTTTGGTAGCTTTTGCCATCCAAAAGTGAAAAGTTCTGGGTTCGCGTCCTGGTCGGGCACACAGTTTTAGTCTTCCAGGACATTCTCCATTGCTACATCCGCTGCAGACTGAAAATTCATTCTGGACTTTGTGATCGAAGTTGTTTCCTCGGCCGTGTCTGCTCCCTAATATCTAACATGGAAATGTGGGTCTGCCTCGAGGAAACGTAATTTTTCTTGTCTGCGTTAATATGCTCCAATGGAAGGAAGTAATTGTAGCTTTGCTGCGAATGCCAAACACTTGGCCGGACGAAGTGGCCAAGCGGTTCTAGGCGCTTCAGTCTGGAACCGCGCGACCGCTGCGGTCGCTGGTTCGAATCCTGCCTCGGGCATGGAAGTGTGTGATGTCCTTAGGTTAGTTAGGTTTAAGTAGTTCTAAGTTCTAGCGGATTGATGGCCTCTGATGTTAAGCCCCATAATGCTCAGAGCCATTTGAACCGTTTTTGAACGAAATACTTGTGAACACCAGTATGTAATAATAGGATAATATGTAAAACCCACTGAATGTGGCGACTCTTTTCGGCAACATGCACAGCTAATAACACAAGAAAAGTTGCGATTTTTCAAGGCAGAACTACATTTCCTTATTAGTTACTCTTACTGATATTCGTGGAAAACAAAACAAATCATTTAACATTACGAACCACTCGAATAAACAAGAACGAGATACCGTACAGTTAAATGTAATATCCGGCAAGGAATGGCTAGACTACAGTATTTTTCAAAAAGAATGGCCTGTTTTCAAAACACCATATTAGTTGTTGTTGTTGTTGTTGTTGTGGTCTTCAGTCCTGAGACTGGTTTGATGCAGCTCTCCATGCTACTCCCTGTATCTATCCTGTACCTACTGCGACCTACATCCTCCTGAATCTGCTTAGTGTATTCATCTCTTGGTCTCCCTTTGCGATTTTTACCCTCCACGCTGCCCTCCAATACTAAATTGGTGATCCCTTGATGCCTCAGAACATGTCCTACCAACCGATCCCTTCTTCTTGTCAAGTTGTGCCACAAACTCCTCTTCTCCCCAATCCGATTCAATACTTCCTCATTAGTTACGTGATCTACCCATCTAATCTTCAGCATTCTTCTGTAGCACCACATTTCGAAAGCTTCTTTTCTCTTCTTGTCCAAACTATTTATCGTCCACATTTCACTTCCATACATGGCTACACTCCATACAAATACTTTTTGAAACAACTTCCTGACACTTAAATCTAAACTCTATGTTAACAAATTTCTCTTCTTCAGAAACGCTTGCCATTGCCAGTCTACATTTTATATCCTCTCTACTTCGACCATCATCAGTTATTTTTCTCCCCAAATAGCAAAACTCCTTTACTACTTTAAGCGTTTCATTTCCTAATCTAATACCCTTAGCATCACCCGATTTAATTCGACTACATTCCATTATCCTCGGTTTGCTTTTGTTGATGTTCGTCTTATATCCTCCTTTCAGGACACTGTCCATTCCGTTCAGCTGCTCTTCCAGGTCCTTTGCAGTCTCTCCTAGGTATTTAGTTGAATTGACAGCCTCTAGATTTGACAGATTTATCGTATAATCGAAGTTTAACTGATTTCTTTTAGCACTGATGTGGGTGACTTCACTCTTTCCATTATTTACGGTCAACTGCCAATTTTTACACCGTAAATATATCTTTTCTAAACCATTTGCAATTTCTTTTGATCTTCTGATGCCTTTACTAGACGATAAACAACAGTATCATATGCAAAGAAACTAAGATGGCTGCTGAGATTGCCTCCCAAATCGTTAATACAGATAAGGAACTGGGGAAAGCCAGAAATCACTTCTGTTTCACTCAGTGACTTTCTGTCAGTTATTACGAACTGTGGTCTCTCTGACAGGAAATCAATAATGCAGCCGCATAGCTGAGACGTTGTACCATAAGTACGTAATTTCACAACAAACCCCTTGTGTGGTTCGGTTCAAAAGCCTTCTGGAAATCTAGAAATAAGGAATCAGTTTGAAATGCCTAGTCGATAGTATTCAATACCTCTTGTGAGTAAGGAGCTAGCTGCGTTCCACACGAACAACGATGTTTTCTAACTGTTTATGGACTGTCTGTCAATAGTCTGTTCTCTTCGAGGTAATTCATAATGTTCGAACAGAACATATGTTCCAAAATCCTGTCGCATATCGACGTTAATGATATGGGCCTGTAATTTTGTGGATTACTCCGATTGTCTTTCTTGAATGTTGGTGTGACCTGCCGCAACTTTCCAGTCTTTCGGTATGGATCTTTCGTCGAGCGAGCGGTTGTATGTCATTGTTAAGTATGAAGCTGTTGCATCAGCATACTCTGTAAGGGACCTAATTGGTACACAGTTCGAATCTGAAGATTTGCGTTTATTAATTAATCTGCTTTACTACTCCGAGGATATCTACTTCTAACTTACTCATGTTGGCAACTCTTCTTCTTTAGAATTCTGGAATATTTCACCTCGTCTTCTTTGGCGAAGGAAATTCGGCAGGCTGTGTTTAGTAACTCTGCTTTGGCAACACTGTCAATGGTAGTACCTCAATTGCTATTGGGCAGAGAAAGCATTGTGTCTTGCCGCTAGGATAATTTACATACGACCAGAATCTCGATTTTCTGCCAGGTTTCTAGACTAAGTTTCATTGCAGAAAATGTTGGAAGCATCTCGCATTGAAGTCCGAACTAAATTTATAGCTTCTGTAAAAGATTGCTAATCTTGGGGATTTTGCGTTCGTTTAAATTTGGCATGCTTTCTTTGTTGTTTCTGCAGCAGTAGTAAGTTCAAAAGTCAAAGAGTAAATAGGTTTTTCAAAGAGTAATTACTGTTCCATATTTCACATTATATTCTTCAGATCAATAAATATGTTGCTAAAGTAGCCTATGCTCTTCCTCAGCATTCAAGCTGTCTGCTAGCAAATTTCATCAAAATCGGTCGAGCGGTTTAGTCCTGAAAGCATAACACACAGAGCTACTTTGGCATTTATAACATAAGTATGTGAAGAGGGGCAACAGCCTTTTCAGTAGTTGCAGGGGCAACAGTATGGATGATTGATTGATCTGGCCTTGTAACACTAACCAAAACGGCCTTGCTCTGATGGTACTGCGAACGGCTGAAAGCAAGGGGAAACTACAGCCGTAATTTTTCCCGAGGGCATGCAGATTTAAAGAAAACTGGCATTCTACAGATCGGAGCGTGGAATGTCAGGTCCCTTAATCGGGCAGGTAGGTTAGAAAATTTAAAAAGGGAAATGGACAATATTATAGAAATGGAAGAGAATGTAGATGAAGATGAAATAGGAGATATGATATTGCGTGAAGAGTTTGACAGAGCACTGAAAGACCTAAGTCGAAACGAGGCCCCGGGAGTAGAAAACATTCCATTAGAACTACTGACGGCCTTGGGAAACAAGGCCTAACAAAACTCTACCATCTAGTGAGCAAGATGTATGAGACAGGCGAAATACCCTCAGACTTCAAGAAGAATATAATAATTCCAATCCCAAAGAAAGAAGGTGTTGACAGGTGTGAAAATTAACAAACCATCAGTTTAATAAACCACGGCTGCAAATTACTAACACGAATTCTTCACAGACGAATGGAAAAAGTGGTAGAAGCCGACCTCGGGGAAGATCAGTTTGGATTCCGTAGAAATGTTGGAATACGTGAGGCAATACTGACCCTAACACTTATCTTAGAAAATAGATTAACGAAAGACAAACCTACGTTTCTAGCATTTGTAGACATAGAGAAAGCTTATGACAATGTTTACTGGAATAATCTCTTTCAAATTCTGAAGGTGGCAGGAGTAAAATACAGGGAGCGAAAGGCTATACACAGTTTGTACAGAAACCAGATGGCATGAAAGGGAATCAGTGGATGGGAAGGGAGTGAGACAGGGTTGTAGCCTATCCCCAATGTTATTCAATCTGTATATTGAGCAAGCAGTAAAGGAAACAAAAGAAAAATTCGGAGTAGGAATTAAAGTCCACGGAGAAGAAATAAAAACTTTGAGGGTCGCCGATGACATTGTAATTCTGCCAGAGACATCAAAGGACCTGGAAGAGCAGCTGAACGGAAAAGACAGTGTCTTGAAATGAGGATATAAGATGAACATCAACAAAAGCAAAACGAGGATATTGGAATTTAGTCGAATTACATCGGGTGATGCTGCGGGAACTAGATCAGGAAATGAGACACTTAAAATAGTAAAGGAGTTTTGCTATTTGGGGAGCAAAATAACTGATGATGGTCGAAGTAGAGAGGATATAAAATGTAGACTGGCAATGGCAAGGAAAGCGTTTCTGAAGAAGAGAAATTTGTTAACATCCAGTATTGATTTAAGTGTCAGGAAGTCGTTCCTGAAAGTATTTGTATGGAGTGTAGCCATGTATGGAAGTGAAAGGTGGACGATAAATAGTTTAGACAAGAAGAGAACAGAAGCTTTCGAAATGTGGTGCTACAGGAGAATGCTGAAGATTAGATGGGTAGATCACATAACTAATGAGAAGGTATTGAACAGAACTGGGGAGAAGAGGAGTTTGTGGCACAACTTGACTGGAAGAAGGGATCGGTTGGTAGGACATGTTCTGAGGCATCAAGGGATCACCAATTTAGTATTGGAGGGCAGAGTGGAGGGTTAAAATCGTAGAGGGAGTCCAAGAGATTAATACACTAAACAGATTCAGAAGGATGTAGGTTGCAGTAGGTACTGAGAGATGAAGAAGCTTGACAGGATAGAGTAGCATGGAGAGCTGCATCAAACCGTTCTCTGGACTGAAGATCACAATAACAACATAATATATGGATATGGAATCTGGATATACAGGGAGTGGTGGTGGTGGTATTGGCAAGTTCCTATGGGACAAAACTGCTGAGGTCATCAGTCCCTAGGCTTACACACTACTTAATCAAACTTACACTAACTTACGCTAAGGACAACACACACACACTCATGCCCGAGGGTGGACTCGAACCTCATACGGGGGGAGTTGCGTGAACCGTGGCAAGGCGTCCGAGACCGCGCTGCAACCTCGCGAGGCTATACAGGGTGAAACAATGACGTTCGGCAGAAATTGCAAGACACATTCCTCGTACACAGACGAAGAAATAATGTTATCTGAACATTGGTCTGGAAACGCTTTGTATCCATGTTACAATTCACTTGTCCAACTCATTAATCACGAGAACACACGCGAACAGACCGGACCAGCATACCACAAGCAGCTCTTTCTGGCAGGAGATGTTCAGTATGCCCCGCGTGGGTATCCACCCGCCACCGTAGTGAATCTCGCATGCGCTGGTGTTTACCTGTGCTATAGGGTATGGTTTGGCGGCCTTCCCTAATGCGAGCTCATAGACTCTGAACGTGTTGTACCGGGGTTACGCACACAAGAGGTTTCAAATGTCCCCACAAATAAAAAGCCAGTGGGTTTAGGTCTGGAGAGTGGAGGCCGACCAACTGGTCCACCTCTGCATATCCATGTCTCACCAAATCTAATGATAAAACGAGGGGGTGCTCCATCGTGCATGAAGTACTCGTTTTATCACACATCTAGAGGAACATCTGCTAACAGGAAAGTCCACTGGACCTGACGGGATACCAATTCGATTACGCGAAGGAGCTTGCCCCCCTTCTAACAGCCGTGAACTGCTAGTCGCTAGAGGAACGGAAGGTTCCAAATGACTGGAAAAGAGCACAAGTAGTTGCAGTCTTCAAGAAGGGTCGTCGAGCAGATGCGCTAAACTATAGACCTATATCTCTGACATCGATCTGTTGTAGAATTTTAGAACATGTTTTTTGCTGGCGTATCATGTCATTTCTGGAAACCCAGAATCTACTCTCGCTTGATTTGTTCATGAGACCAAGAAAATATTAGATACAGGCTCCCAGGTAGATGCCATTTTCCTTGACTTCCGGAAGGTGTTCGATACAGTTCCGTACTGTCGCTTGATGAACAAAGTAAGAGCCTACGGAATATCAGACTAGCTGTGTGGCTGGATTGAAGAGTTTTTAGCAAACAGAACACAGCATGTTGTTCTCAATGGAGAGACGTCTACAGGCGTTAAAGTAACCTCTGGCGTGCCACAGGGGAGTGTTATGGGACCATTGCTTTTCACAATATATATAAATGACCTAGTAGATAGTGTCGGAAGTTCCATGCGGCTTTTCGCGGATGATGTTGTAGTATACAGAGAAGTTGCAGCATTAGAAAATTGCAGCGAAATGCAGGAACATTTGCAACGGATAGGCACTTGGTGCAGGGAGTGGCAACTGACCCTTAACATAGACAAATCTTATGTATTGGGAATACATAGAAAGAAGGATCCTTTATTGTATGATTATATGATAGCGGAACAAACACTGGTAGCAGTTACTTCTGTAAAATATCTGGCAGTATGCGTGCGGAACGATTTGAAGTGGAATGATCACATAAAATTAATTGTTGGTAAGGCGGGTGCCAGGTTGAGATTGATTGGGAGAGTCCTTAGAAAATGAAGTCCATCAACAAAGGAGGTGGCTTACAAAACACTCGTTCGACCTATACTTGAGTATTGCTCATCAGTGTGGGATCCGTACCAGGTCGGGTTGACGGAGGAGATAAAGAAGATCCAAAGAAGAGCGGTGCGTTTCGTCACAGGGTTATTTGGTAACCGTGATAGCGTTACAGAGATGTTTAGCAAACTCGAGTGGCAGACTCTGCAAGAGCTTGCTGTCCAGGTTTCGAGAGGGAGCGTCTCTGGATGAGGTATCGAATATATTGCTTCCCCCTACTTATACCTCCCGAGGAGATCACGAATGTAAAATTAGAGAGATTCGAGCGCGCACGGAGGCTTTCCGGCATTCGTTCTTCCCGCGAACCATACGCGACTGGAACAGGAAAGGGAGGTAATGACAGTGAGATGTGAAGTGCCCTCCGCCACACACCGTTGGGTGGCTTGCGGAGTATAGATGTAGATGTAGATGAACAGATTAGGTAGAACACTCTCTACGAAATTATGGTAACTTTGTATGTTGAGCCTGGATGGAAGAAAGGGAGGCGTGGCAACTGGGACATGAAAAACAAAACACTGGCAGGGAACAGAGATGTCCCCCGCGATTCTGCGAGGGTAATCCCAAAAGTAAGGTCTCCTGTAACTACAGAACTCTGTTTGTGTGGCAGTTGGTCACACTGTTATGAAGAGTGCCTCGCGAGCTGAGTGTAAACATGCGCACGCCGGGCTGGGGCGCTCAGTCTTGGCTTGGCAGCCGTTGAGAATGTTACCGTCAAGTGCGAATTGGGCGCAGTTATTCGATTTTTGAACGCTAAGGGCACTGCGCCGATTGAAATCCATAAGTGTGCATGGATGCCAAATTCAAATCAGAACCGGAGAAGAGGAATGTTGAGCAAGGGCGTACACATTCTCAATGACAACGCTCGCCCACACATCGCTAGGCAAACCGTTGCTCTCCTGCAACAGTTTCAGTGGAACATAATCACCCACCCACCTTATAGTCCTGACTTGGGGCCCAGTGACTATCACCTGTCCCCTAGGGTAAAAGAACATTTGACCGGAAAGCGATTCAGCTCCGACGACGACGTGAAAGAAAAGGTTCATAGATTTCTGAACAGCATGGCGGCGAGCTGGTATGATATGGTCATACAAAAACTGCCTCAGCGCCTCCAAAAATCGACATAAATGGTGATTATGTCGAAAAATACCGGGTGATCAAAAAGTCAGTATTAATTTGAAAACTTTATAAACCGCGGAATAATGTAGATAGAGAGGTAAAAATTGACACACATGCTTGGAATGACATGGGGTTTTATTAGAACAACAAAAAAAATTCACAAAATGTCCGAAAGATGACGCTGGACAGCAAAACGTCAATGACTGCGCATAACAATCGTGTATAAAAGGAGCTGTAATGAGAGAGAGAATCAGATGCACCAGCAGTTGCAGCATGTTGACGTTACATGAAAAGGCGCTTTTGAACAAGCTGTATTACCAGAATGGTGAATGTGCTAGTTCAGCGTTACGAACCTATCGCCACTGGAAGGGGACTCAAACGGGTACAGGTCCGTTGACAAATACAAAAATGGCTCTGGGCACTATGGGACTGAACATCTATGGTCATCAGTCCCCTAGAACTTAGAACTACTTAAACCTAACTAACCTAAGGACATCACACAACACCCAGTCATCACGAGGCAGGGAAAATCCCTGACCCCGCCGGGAATCGAACCCGGGAACCCGGGCGTGGGAAGCGAGAACGCTACCGCACGACCACGAGCTGCGGACTTCACAAATGCAGCTGTGGCGAGAATGATTCCGATTAGACGATAGACCCCGTAGTGGCCGACCGAGCACAAGGCGTAATGCTGCTGAGACAGTTCAGGAAGAAAAAAAAATGGTTCAAATGGCTCTGAGCACTATGGGACTTAACATCTCAGGTCATCAGTCCTCTAGAACTAGAACTACTTAAACCTAACTAACCTAAGGACATCACACACACCCATGCCCGAGGCAGGATTCGAACCTGCGACTGTAGCGGTCGCGCGGTTCCAGACTGAAGCACCTAGAACCGCTCGGCCACCAACGGCCGGCAGTTCAGGAAGAAATGGTGACTGTAGCCTCCCAGGTCCGCAGACCTCAGTCCGTGCGATTATTGGCTTTGGGGTTACCTGAAGTCGCAAGTGTATCGTGATCGAACGACATCTCTAGGGATGCTGAAAGACAACATCCGACGCCAATGCCTCACCATAACTCCGGACATGCTTTACAGTGCTGTTCACAACATTATTCCTCGAATACAGCTATTGCTGAGGAATGATGGTGGACATATTGAGCATTTCCTGTAACGAACATCATCTTTGCTTTGTCTTACTTTGTTATGTTAATTATTGCTATTGTGATCAGATGAAGCGCCATGTGTCGGACATTTTTTGAGCTTTTGTATTTTTTTGGTTCTAATAAAACCACATGTCATTACAAGCACGAGTGTCAATTTGTACCTCTCTATCTACATTATTCCGTGATTTATTCAGTTTTCTAATTTATACTGACCTTTTGATCACCGGGTAGCTAAATGTTCAAGCTGTAAACTGATGTAAACCGTTGTAGAAATACACTATTGGCCATTAAAATTGCTGCACCAAGAAGAAATGCGTATGCATTGGACAAATATATTATACTAGAAATGACACGTGATTACATTTTCACGCAATTTGGGTGGATAGATTCTGAGAAATCAGTACCCAGAACAACCATCTCTGGCCGTAATAACGGCCTTGATACGACTGGGCATTGAGTCAAACAGAGCTTGGATGGCGTGTACAGGTACAGCTGCCCATGCAGATTCAACACGATACCATAGTTCATCGAGAGTAGTGACTGGAGCATTGTGAAGAGCCAGTTGCTCGGCCACGATTGACCAGACATTTTCAATTGGTGAGAGATCTGGAGAATGTGCTGGTCAGGGCAGCAGTAGAACATTTTCTGTATCCAGAAAGGCCCGTACAGGACCTGCAACATGCGGTAGTGCATTATCCTGCTGAAATGTAGGGTTTCGCAGGGATCGAATGAGCCACGGGTCGTAACACATCTGGAATGAAACGTCCACTGTTCAAAGTGCCGTAATTTGCAAACAAGTGGTGACCGAGACGTGTAACCCATACCATCACGCCGGGTGATACGACAGTATGGCGATGACGAATACACGCTTACAATGTGCGTTCACCGCGATGTCGCCAAACACGGATGTGACCATCATGATGCTGTAAACAGACCCTGGATTCATCCGAAAAACTGACGTTTTGCCATTCGTGCACCCAGGTTCGCCATTGAGTACACCATTGCCGGCGCTCGTGTCTGTGATGCAGCGTCAAGGGTAATCGCAGCCATGGTCTCCGAGCTAATAGTCCATGCTGCTGCAAACGTGTCGAACTGTTCGTGCAGATGGTTGTTGTCTTGCGAAAGCCCCATCTGTTGACTCAGGGATCGAGACGTGGCTGCTCGATCCTTGACAGCCGTGTGGATAAGATACCTGTCATCTCGACTGCTAGTGATAAGAGGCCATTGGGATCCAGCACGGCGTTCCGTATTACCCTCCTGAACCCATAGATTCCATATTCTGCTAACAGTCATTGGATCTCGACCAACGCGAGCAGCAATGTCGCAATACGATAAACCGCAATCGCGATAGGCTACGGTCCGAGCTTTATCTAAGTCGGAAACGTGATGGTACGCATTTCTCCTCCTTACGAGGCATCACAACAACGTTTCACCAGGCAACGCCGGTCAACTGCTGTTTGTGTGTGAGAAATCGGTTGCAAACTTTCCTCATGTCAGCACGTTGTAGGTGTCGCCACCGTCGCCAACCTTGTGTGAATGTTCTGAAAAGCTAATGATTTGCATATCACAGCATCTTCTTCCTGTCGGTTAAATTTCGAATCTGTAGCACGTCATCTTCGTGGTGTAGCAATTTTAGTGGCCAGTAAACAGGTCTATCTACTAATAAAACAATAGGAGACCTTACTTTTGGGATTATCCTCGTAACATTCTGTTCTTGTGTGTTTTCCGTGATTAATGACTTGGAGAAAATGAGCTGTAACAAGGAAATAAAGCGTTTCCATACCCTTGTTCAGATAAAATAATGTCTTCGTCTACGTGTGAGGAATGGCTCCCGCAATTTGTACTTTACATTTTCGTTCCACCCTGTTAGCCAATATACATGCAGGTAACTGTGACGTCAGAGTGGCGCTAGTGAACTATACAGTACCTCCTGCGAGGCGGGGGCGGCGTCGTCAGCGGCGGCTGGAGCTGCATGGTCCTCCTCGTGGTCCGCCGTCGGCGCCGGCGTCGAGCTGGGACTGGGGGCGGCGTCTGGCGCCGCTGTGGAGGCGGGGGCGGCACCGGGCAGGCGGGGGCGGCCGCCTCCGGCCAGCGCGCCGATGCGTGGGCCGGGCCGCAGGGGGCGGGGGCCGCCCAGCGGGGGGCGGACTCCAGCCCTGGGGGCGAGAGGCGGGACAACATGATTCGCTGCGCGGTTTAGCGCACGCAAAATGGCTTGGTTACTAGATGCGCAGTCGGCTGGGGAAGTGTGGGGGGAGCGGCAGTGGTGGGGGTCGCTTAGAGCACCGTCCATACTACGAGGGTCACTTCTAAAGAAATGCACACTATTTTTTTTTTAAATCCTTCTTTTATTCTACATGTTTGGAAGTTTTACAGTGTGTAGATACATCCTTTAGGAACAATATTTTGATTTCTCCACATAATTTCCATCCCTTTCAACTGCCTTACGCCATTTTGGAACCAGCGCCTGTATACCCACTCGGTAAAATTCTGGACCAACCTGTTGGAGCCACTGTTTGGCAGCGTGCACAAGGGAGTCGTCATCTTCAAACTTCGTTGCAAGAAGAGAGTCTTTCAGTTTACCAAAGAGATGATAGTCACACGGAGTCAGGTCAGGACTGTAAGGTGGGTGTTTCAGTGCTGTCCATCCGAGTTTTGTGATCGCTTCCATGGTTTTTTGACTGACATGTGAATTTTTGTGCAACAGCAAAACATCCTGCTTTAGCCGATGTGGTCGAACACGACTCAGTCGAGCTTGAAGTTTCTTCAGTGTCGTCACATATCCATCACAATTTATGGTGGTTCCACTTGGCACGACGTCCACGAGCAAGAGTCCTTCAGAATCGAAAAACACCGTAGCCATAACTTTTCCAGCAGAAGGTGTGGTTTTGAATTTTTTTTTCTTGTGTGATTTTGCTTGAAGCCACTCCATTGATTGCTCTTCGTCTCTGGTGAAAAATGATGGAGCCATGTTTCATCACCTGTCACAATTCTTCCAAAAGAAATTTATCTCCACCGTTCTCGTATTGTTCCAAAAGTTCACTGCATACCGTTTTTCTTGTTTCTTTGTGAGCCACTGTCAACATCCTGGGAACCCACCTGGCACAAACCTTTTTTAGCTCCTACACTTTCAGTATTCTGCAAACACTTCCTTCGCCAGCCGAAGTGGCCGTGCGGTTAAAGGCGCTGCAGTCTGGAACCGCAAGACCGCTACGGTCGCAGGTTCGAATCCTGCCTCGGGCATGGATGTTTGTGATGTCCTTAGGTTAGTTAGGTTTAACTAGTTCTAAGTTCTAGGGGACTAATGACCTCAGCAGTTGAGTCCCATAGTGCTCAGAGCCATTTGAACCAAACACTTCCTTCCCCTATCCCAACGAAGCGTGACAATTCGTTCACTGTGATGCGACTGTCAGCAGTCACCAATTCGTTAACTCCCTGCACATTGCCTGGAGTGTGTGCAGTACGAGGCCTGCCGCTGCGAGGACAATCCTCAATATTGCCGTGCCCGCTTTTATCACGTAACCTGCTTGCCCACCGACTAACTATACTGCGGTCGACAGCAGCATCTCCATACGCCTTTTTCAACCTCTTGTGGATGTTTCCCACTGTCTCGTTTTCACAGCACAGGAATTCTACGACAGCACGTTGCTTCTGGCGAACGTCAAGTGTAGCAGCCATCTTGAAGACATGCTTTGACGGCGCCACTCACGGGAACCGGTTGAACTAAGTTTGAAAACAAGCGGGAAGGATGTATCTACACACTGTAAAACTTTCACACATGCAGAATTAAAACTGTATTTTTACAAAAATAGTGTGCATTTCTTTTGGAGTGACCCTCGTAGTTGCCATCATGCCCCGCGGCCAACGGTGCAGTTTGAACGTCCTAACCCAAACTGTTCAGAAGTTATGACGATTTTACTTCGTATAGCTCAATAATTGTCACCGTGTATCATCATTTGACGATCAACAAACTCAAGACTACACAGAATTGAAACTTCCTGGCAGATTAAAACTGTGTGCCCGACCGAGACTCGAACTCGGGACCTTTGCCTTTCGCGGGCAAGTGCTCTACCCACTGAGCTACCGAAGCACGACTCACGCCCGGTACTCACAGCTTTACTTCTGCCAGTACCTCGTCTCCTACCTTCCAAACTTTACAGAAGGCAAAGGTCCCGAGTTCGAGTCTCGGTCGGGCACACAGTTTTAATCTGCCAGGAAGTTTCATATCAGCGCACACTCCGCTGCAGAGTGAAAATCTCATTCTGGAAACATCCCCCAGGCTGTGGCTAAGCCATGTCTCCGCAATATCCTTTCTTTCAGGAGTGCTAGTTCTGCAAGGTTCGCAGGAGAGCTTCTGTAAAGTTTGGAAGGTAGGAGACGAGGTACTGGCAGAAGTAAAGCTGTGAGTACCGGGCGTGAGTCGTGCTTCGGTAGCTCAGTGGGTAGAGCACTTGCCCGCGAAAGGCAAAGGTCCCGAGTTCGAGTCTCGGTCGGGCACACAGTTTTAATCTGCCAGGAAGTTTCATATCAGCGCACACTCCGCTGCAGAGTGAAAATCTCATTCTGGACTACACAGAATTGTTTCTCGAACAGCTGGTCCTATGGTAATACACCTGGCGGCATTTTCTCTTCTTCTCCATTAGCGTATTTCTTCTGCTGTATCAGCAGATATTTGCAATTGCATTTTTTCATTATGTAGATGAAGCGAGCCAAGTACTGCCTATTACTTTCATTTTATCTCATTTTTTTGCATCAGTCTTCTGACTGGTTTGGTGCGGCCTACCAAGAATTACTCTCGTGTATCAATGTCTTAATCTCAGAGTAGCGCTTGGAACCTACGTTCTCAATTAAATCTTGGCTGAATCCCAACGTTTGTCTTCCCCAACGAAGTTTACTTTCTACAGGCCTCTCTGGTACAAAACAAGGTATCCACTGATTTCGCAGAGCATGTCCTATCATTCTGTCCCTTCTTCTTGTCAACGTTCCCCACATTATCTTTTCCTCGCTGATTCCGAGGGAAGCCTCTTCATTCCTTTCCTTACCTTACCAGTCCACACAATTTTCATCATTCTTCTGCAGCATCACATCTCAAACGCCTCGATTCCCTTCTGTTCTGCTTTTCCCACAGTCCATGTTTCGGTGCTTAACAACGCTGGGCTCCAAATGTACATTGCCAGAAATTTCTTCATTAAGGCCACTTTTTGATATTAACAGACTTCTCTTGGCCAAGACTGCGCTCCTTGCCTGAGCTAATCTGCTCTTTATATCTTTCTTATCTTACTTCCACGTTCGCAGCACTCCTTCACTTTATCTACTTCGTAGTAAGTTGATCAGTAATCCCATTCTTGCCACTTCTCATTACTTTTTTCCTTCGGATTACTATCAGTCTACAAGGTTTCTCCGTAAGAGCGTGGAAGAACTTAACAGGCCGTAGAGGATGTTCCACTGAACATTTTTGAGGTGGGCAATCCGGGATCAGAGATACCAGATTCAGGAGATAATGTGAATAAAATCACGTCTACTTTTTTATTTACATTATGTACATTCACACAATGAACGTACCTTTCGTACTGTCTCTTACAAAATATGTTGAAACTTACGGCAATCAACCCCAATGCAAGAATGACATCGGCGAACAAGGTTATGACGGACCCTGACAGATAGCTCTGGTGTGTTTGGAATCACATCACAGGCAGCTACAACTCTGGCAACTAATTCCATCTGCGTATCCGTTGGGGCCTCGAGCACAAGCGACTTCAGATACCCCCGTACGAAATAATCAAGAGCATTCACGTCAGCTGACGTCGCAGGGCGTAGAATATGACCTCCTCTTCCAATCCAGCGACCAGGAAATACAGTACTGAGATGGTTGCGGACGTCCACACTGAACTAAGGCGGTGCACCGCCGTGTTGTCTCAGCATTCTGTCACGAACAGCCTGTCTTCCAACAACGTAAACTCGGTGCAACAGAGCCACCTTATGGGCAAGTAAAGTAAGCAGATCGTGCATCATGACTTCCTAGTAAAAATCGTGCATCGTGACTTCCTAGTAATCAGGCCCGCCTTCCTTGTTTCCTTGCACGAAATAAAGAATGTACATGTAAATAAACAGCACAGTACCTGTAAATTTGTACGCATGTTAGTTGTAAATAAACTGGAAAATAGTAATGCTAGACAAAGTGGCAGACAAGTTTACTTCTATAGCTTGTAAGTAGGCTGTTTAGGTTTTTATATTGGTAACGCCACGTAGCGCTCTGTATGAAAATCACTGGCTGTGGTGTGTGCAGTCTGTGGCTAGTTTGCATTGTTGTTTGCTATTGTAGTGTTGGGCAGCTGGATGTTAACAGCGCGTAGCGTTGCGTAGTTGGAGGTGAGCCGCCAGCAGTGGTGGATGTGGGGAGAGAGATGGCGGAGTTTTGAGAGCGGATGATCTGGACGTGTGTCCATCAGAGACAGTAAATTTGTAATATTGGATATCATGGACTGATATATATATTATGACTTTTGAACACTATTAAGGTAAATACATTGTTTGTTCTGTATCGAAATCTTTCATTTGCTAACTATGCCTATCAGTAGTTAGTGCCTTCAGTAGTTTGAATCTTTTAGTTAACTGGCAGTAGTGGCGCTCGCTGTTTTGCAGCAGTTCGAGTAACGAAGATTTTTGTGAGGTAAGTGATTTGTGAAACGTATAGGTTAATGTTAGTCAGGGCCATTCTCTTGTAGGGATTATTGAAAGTCAGATTGCGTTGCGCTAAAAATATTGTCTGTCAGTTTAGTGTTGATCAGAAAAGGTAAAGAGCGAAATGTCTGAGTGCGTTCAGTTCTGCTCAGCTGTTTGAAAATCAAATAACGTAAGAGGTTTATCAGCACAGTAATTCATTAATTTTTCTAAGGGGACGTTTCAACCTCCTTAAGCTGGCTTCTCCGACTCCACGTTCCCTACCTCAAATAGTTCAGTGGAGCACTCTCTATGTCCTGTTATATTTTTGCACGCTCTTACGGAAACGCCCTGTATATCTGTTCTTATTTGTTTATGCCATTCAACAGATTTTGCAATTCTTCTTTACCTTCACTGAGGATAGCAATGTAATCAGTGCATGTTATTATGTTGGTATCCTTCCACCTTGAATTTTATACCGCTCATGGAATCTTCTTTTATTCCTGGCATCGCTTCTTCGATGTACGAGTGACGTTCAGTAAGTAATGGAACACATTTTTTTCTCGACCTGTTTCGGTTGAAAAATGTGGAATTTACTGTGGAATTTAGTGTGCAATTTTCCCGCTGCAGCTGCAGCAGTTTCACGCGGTTCCGATAGGTGGCAGTGCTATACGTAGCCTTCAGAATGGCGCCTGTAACAGAGGTGAATGGCAAGCAGAGAGATGTCATCGCAAATATTCTACAGAGACCTGGCAGTGAACAAAAGCACGGCGAGTTGTTGAGTGAGGTGTCTGTCATCATGGTAACAAGACCACGTAAACCTGTCTGATCCCCTGCATGCCAGTCGACCACACACAGCTTTTGTGCTACCCTCAGGGAACTGCAAAAACAATTTCAGTGTGTTCGTTGCCACAAAAATGGAAACGAACTTCTCCTTCTCCATGGCAATGGAAAACCTCATATAAGTCTGCACACCCAATGGGAGCTCACAAAACTTCATTGGACTGTTCCTCCTCATTCAACCTACAGCTTGGATTTCACACTTTCCATCTGGTTGGTCCAATGAAAGATGCACTCCACAGAAAGCAGTATGTGAATGATGAGGCGGTATTTGATGCAACAAGACGTTGCCTCTGGCGTCGACCAATAGAGTGGTACCATGCAGGCATACAGTAAGTTTGCGTAAGGCCTTTCCATTGAACGGAGGTGATTTTGTAGCCAAAAGAATGGTGAATAATATGGTGCATTGTAATCCTGAATAAAACCAACGTGCTTTCAGAAAAAAATGTGTTGCATTACTTAGTGAACACCCCTCGTACACCAAATTGTTCATCTCGGCTTCCCTTACAGCATTGCAGGACACTGCAAACAGTTATCGTTTACAGCTTGTATTGTATGGGAGAGGAGTCTCTAAATGAGACACAATGCTGGGGTAGTATGGGGTCAGGTGTAGGGTTGCTCGGACAGTCCACCTCTAAAACTCAACCATATCGAGCCACATAACCACGATGAATCTCCCATAAGCACCCCATAACCAGCGCCATAACCACATCCATAACCACGCCCATAACAGGCCCATGGACCACAACTGTACCACCATAACCACTCCACATGCACACTCAGAACCAACCCTACACCTGTGATTCTTCAACTTCTCCCAGCGTATTTTTTGCTCTAACAGTCCACGGGTGTACTGCCGGTCCATAGTGTCCAACAGGCACAATATTTCGGCGATCAGACATGTCGCTATCGTCAGGTGCGCTGACGAACTGAGCTCCAGAGGGCGGGAGGCCGTCCTAAACCCCCTTCCCCCGCGAGGCGTTCTCTCCACGGCCTCGGGATGGCAGATCAGACGCGCTATCCGCCCCACCTCTACAGTACAGCGTGCGCAGATGGACGAAGTCACGGAGGAAGAGATAGCCACCGCCTATATACCGTATACTGGCGCACTATTGGGGCAAATAGGACGAATATTGAGGAAACACCAAGTAGGAACTTTTTGCCCGCCCAATAAAACACGATCACTATTGGGAAGTGTCAAAGACGATCTCGGTTTACGGAAAGCTGGCATATACCAGATTCCATGTGAGTGTGGGAAGACTTACATTGGACGGACAGTGCGCACCATCGAAGATCGTTGCCGAGAACATCAGAGGCACACTCGAGTTGTACCCCAACAAGTCGGCAATCGCAGAGCACTGTTTGTCCGAAAATCACGAAATGGACTACCAACATAGCAGGGTCTTGGCACAGACATCTAAATACTGGGACAGCGTCGTTAGAGAAGCTACCGAAATTCGTACCAGGGACGGACTCATCAACAGAGATTGCGGCTATAACCTCAGCAAGGCATGGGAACCAGCACTGAGTCTAATTAAAAAGAGGCTCGGCAAAGAAAACGAACGAGCGACCAGGGCGGACGAGGCAGTTACACCGACGCCACCACAGACGCCGACGCCAAAGGGAACGCCGACGCGCGGCCGCGGGCGCGGACCGCGGAGAGAACGCCTCGCCCGGGAAGGGGGTTTAGGACGGCCGCCCGCCCTCAGGAGCTCAAGACCCATCAGTTTACTACCAGCAGTCAGCAAAGTCTTTGAAAGGCTGTATCTCTGCCGCCTCCTGCGTCACATCAGGGAAGAACGTCTCCTACCGGACGAGCAATGTGGTTTTCGCCCTGGACACACAACAACGCACCAACTGCTTCGACTCGTTGAAGAGGCCCTTGATGCCATCGAACGGCGGGAATATTTCGGAGCCATATTCCTGGATGTTTCACGGGCGTTCGATTCCGTACGGCGTGAGGGGCTTCTCTTCAAGCTCCTGGACCTCGGTGCGCCCCTCCCGCATGTGCGACAGAAGCTTTCATGTACACACGGAGGACCTGTCGATGCGCCGCCAAGTCAGGGCTGGAGTTCCCCGAGGTTCTGTCCTCGGCCCCATACTGTACATCCTGTATATCGCAGACATGCCGCGAATGGACAAGGTCCACCTTGCCCTGTACGCGGATGATACGGCGATGTATACGCGCAGCTCTGCTCCAACGACGCATGCAGGCAGCGGCTGACACACTTAGTGAGCCAGGATGTGGCGCCTCAGCTTCAACGAGGCTAAGACACAAGCCCTCCTCATCACCAAGAAGCGTATCCCAGCCGACATACCGCAGATCGCCTTCAGGGGAACCGCCGTACCTTGGGGCAATGCCACTAAGTACCTGGGTCTGACGCTGGATACAGGGATCACATGGAGATACCATATCGACGACATCGTCAACAAGGTCAGGGGTAGAATGACTCAACTCTACCCCTTTCTAAATCCGACACCTGCGCTCCCGCCAGAACTGGGTGTTGCGCTCTATCTTACACTCATACGCCCGCTTACCGACTACGCCGCTGTGGTTTGGGTCCATGCTGAAGCGACCCACGTCGGCCGACTCCAGCGCCTTCAGAACCGGATCCTACGTCTGGCGTTGCACCTCCCTCGGGACTTCCCGTCGGACGTCCTTAACCGAATCTCCAACATCCCTACTGCTCGAGACAGGTTTCGTCAGGCTGCACGGCTCTTTTATGAGAAGAACGCGCAGTCCGAAAATCAGCTCCTTCGAGCACTGGGCCGCAGGGTGCAGCGTCTTAACGCAATCAGATAGCCCCACCTGCTTCGCGACCACTGAGTTGCCAGCACATCCGTCCCAGCAGACTGACAGGACATCAAACACGAAGCCAGGCCACACCACACGCTCCGTCAGACGAATAGCCTTCCGGCTTAGACTCCACCGACCCACTGGGGCTCATCTGTCCCTGTCAGGCAGCAGAAGCAGCAGGAGCTCAGTTCGTCAGCGCACCTGACGATGGCGACATGTCTGATCGCCGAAATATTGAGCCCGTTGGACTCTATGGACTGGCAGTACACCCGTGGACTGTTCGATCAAGAAATACACCGGGAGAAGTTGAAGAATCACAGGTGTAGAGTTGGTTCTGAGTGTGCATCTGGAGTGGTTGTGGTGGTTGTGGAGTTCGTGGTTACAGTTGTGGTCCATGGGTCTGTTATAGGCGTGGTTATGGATGTGGTTATGGCGCTGGTTATGGGGTGCTTATGGGAGGTTTATCGAGTGGTTATGTGGCTCGATATGGTTGAGTTTTAGAGGTCTGTTATTGGTGGTGGATAAGGGGTGACTATGGTGGTAGTTATAGCTCTGGTCGTTGAGTGTTTATGGAGTGGTTATATGGGTGGTAATGGGTGTGGTTCACGGGTCTATCATTGGGGCCACTCCTTTACCTGCCGGGCCTGGTGACAGCTGGTGGGCTGGCCTCAGAGGCACTCTCTGCAGAGGCGTCTTCTGCGGGGGCGGCGGGCGCGGCGCTGGGGGCGGGTGGCGCCGGCTCGGCCTCTCCGGCGGGGGCGGCGGGGGCAGCGGGGGCGGCCGTCGTGGGGCGGATCACACCACGCCGTCTGCCCAGCACGCTGTGCCTGTGGTGAGTATCCCCATATTAATACAGTAGCGTATATGCTGTGGTATAATTTGACTGTCGACTATCGATTGTTAAACCGAGTCGACTGTGACAACCAGCAATTGGCTCTTTGACTCTAAACTAAATTACACTGCATACATTCAATCTGTTTGTAAATAAGACATATGAAGGGCTTATTTCAATAGTGGCACAAGTCTATTTTTGCTCATTCTGAGATATAGAGTCCTAAAGTTAAATGAGCGCTGAAAGATCTGTAGTTGAGATACCAGAAATATTCAAGTTTATATATATTCAAGTTTATATATATTCAAGTATTCTAGTTTTAAGTTTATATTTTTTTTTCAGGCATCTGGTATCTCAACTACAGAATTTTCAGCGTTCATTTATCTTAAGGACTCTGTATCTCAGAATGAGCAAAAATGGACTTGTATCACTATTGAAATAATCCCTTCATATTTCTAACAACGTAATGACATAACTGATTACTAGCTGATTTCCCAGATGCTATACAGTCCTTCTGTTACTGCATTTTAGTATTCATGAAGGAAGTCCACATTTCGAATACTGAAAATTCAAATTCATCACCCCATACTTTGCTACCATGATTATGATGCCTGTATATCCTAACAGAATAATACGTATCATGAAAGACCCACTCGTTTGCGTAATTCCAAAATTGTGTCAAGTATCAATGAGAGAATTTATGGTGCAATATTGAAATTCAAGTAAATGACCATTTCAAAAGTAACGTTCATTCAGCTAATACCACACAACAAAATATCATATTTTATGGATACTACTGTAAAGCAAGTGTATCAAGTGAATTAAACATAATAAAATACCAATCATAATATTAAATTCTCCAAACTCGCTAAATATTAGAGACTCGCAAAAGCCAAGCCCAGTTTTGGAATCAGTACAAAAATTTCTTAGAAATGTGACATTTTGGACATTTAATGTAACATTAATGTAACATTCTAATTACTTTCATTGAAAATGGGTGCTTAAAGAAAAGAATTAAAAATTATAACTTAAAAAAATAGAGATTACATAAAATTTGTACATAGATAAAAGTTATTTGGATTTACTGTTATATACCTTAATGGAAACATTATCTTATCAACAAACGAAAGAATAAGTTGTTATGTTAAAAAAATTTCATTCGAAAATATCGTTTACAAAAGAAACTTGTAGATTCCAGAAACTTCGGTTATAACCTTGAAACTGATTTAAACTGCAAAACAGGATAATTTTGTAGCCTAAAATGGTAATTCTCAAAATATATGCTTTACTTAAAATCCGGGTACTAACTACAAATCGTAGGATTTAAAAGTGTACTTTTCGAGAAACCTCTGAAGCGAACAGGGAGGATATAAACAGAAGTAAAGCGCGTTAAGTGCAGCAGTTGTGCTCAGTTCGTAAACGTGCAAATGGTTCACATGGCTCTGAGCACTGTGGGACTTAACATCTGAGGTCATCAGTTCCCTAGACTTAGAACTACTTAAATCTAACTAACCTAAAGACATCACACACATCCATGCCCGAGGCTGGATTCGAGCCTGCGACCGTAGCAGCAGCTCGGTTCCGGACTGAAGCGCCTAGAACTGCTCGGCCAGAGCGGCCGGCCGATTCAGATGCTAAGATGAGCTTTGTGAAGTGGTTCTCTGGTGAGTACTTGCACTATGTTGCTTTTTGGAAAGAGGTCAAAATATCAAGAATTACTACGAAGAAAAGTGTCTCAATAGAGATAATAACAAACCTGCAGCGTGCTCATCGAGGCACAAACGAACTTCTAGTACGGCGGAAAACATAAGTAAAATCTTATAGTATTTGCAATTATTTATTTCCAGTTATAATTGTATAGACAAACATTGGTTTTAAGTTTTACCAAAAATGTACTAGCAATAATTAATGCTCAACGTTTTGGTTATCACTGTTTGGGAAGAGATTTATTGCAATTAGCAGTGTGTCGGCAGTTGTATAGTTGGATGTCTCAAGCTACTTCTGGACATCAGGAACTATGGGGGGCACGATTAAAGAAAGAAAGAAGGAAAAAAAGTTTCTGAATCGGTGCAAGTAAGCAATGTGTGCCGACAGTTTCGTGGGCCTGTGCTAGAGACAAGGACGTAGGCCGTTTGTCTTTATGGCATGTTGTGACGTAACAAGATGGCGTCCATCACGACGCGGAAGTCACGACGGCAGGGCTTTTGTCGTTTAGAGTTAGGGACCACCTGCATATCGGAGAGCGATCTCTGTACAACTCCGGCAGCCGTAAGGACTCAGGAATTCGTGAGCTGGATTACGCAGAAAGGAACAGTACCTGGCGTTCAACAAGTCTACACAAACCTGTAAACTGGGTGCTCTGTAAGAAACTGTTAATTTTTGGAAATCACTATAGGAAAAGCCGTAAGACACTCCACTCAGAGAACAGTACAAGTTGTTTGAAAAGTCTCCACAAAACTGTTAACGTGGGAGTACTGGGTGCTAAATAAGTCACTACTGGATTTTGTAAATCAGTAATGGGAGTTTCGAAAGAATTACCTCACAGTATACGCAAGGAAAAGGGGAAAATACTGGGTGTTTAAAAAGTCTCCACAAAATTGTAAACGTGGTAGTGCCAGGCGTTTCATAAGTCAATATTAACTTGTGAAAATCAGTGTAGTGGTTTCGTAAGAAACTTCACTCAGTGTACGCACTGAAAAGAGTACAGTACAGGGTGTTTAATAAGTGCCCACAAAACTATAAATGTATCAGTACAGTGTGCCCCGTAAGTCACTACTCGCTTTCGTAAATCAGCATGGGAGTTTCGTAAGAAATACCACACAGTGTACGTATACATAGAGAAACACTACTGGGTGTTCAAAAACTCTCCATAAAATTATAAACGTGGCACCACTATTTTTTTAAGTCAAAATTTTTGGAAATCAATGTATAGTGTTTCGTAAGGAAATTCACTCAGAAGACAGTACAGAGTGTTTAATAAGTCACCAAAAAACTATAACGTGACAGTACAGGGTGCCTCATAAGTCACAACTTGCTTTTTAAAATCAGTTCCTCCCTCGGGCATGGATGTGTGTGTTTGTCCTTAGGATAATTTAGGTTAAGTAATGTGTAAGCTTAGGGACTGATGACCCTAGCAGTTAAGTCCCACAGGATTTCACACACATTTTTTTTTAAATCAGCGTGGGAGTTTCGTGTAAGAAATACCACACAGTGTACGTACAGAAAGGGGTACAGTACTGGGTGTTTATAAGGTCTACACAAAGCTGTAAATGCGGCAGTACTCGGTGCTTCGTAAGTCACTATTAATTTTTGGAAATCACTAGAGGAAGTTTCATAAGAAACTTCATGCAGAGAACAATACAGAGCGTTTGGAAAGTCACCACAAAGCTGTAAATGTGGCAGTAGTGGGGCTTTGCAAGAGAAGGTATCAGTTCACAACATGATATTAGATGTTGTGCGACATATTTTCGGTCTGATTGGAGCAAATTAACAGTTATTTACTACGCTGTAAGGTGAATGAGGGCAGACAGTAGTATACACGCGTGTATTGCCGAGCCAATATTAATTGTGCAAGTTTGGCTGCATCTTGGATCCAGTGTTATCCTGTATTACAGAGCCTGTAGACATTCGAGGAAATAACACGCACTGTAGCGTGTCATTGTATTGAATACAGAAAGCAGGCGCCTTTGAAGAAATCGTGCAAAGTGTTATGACGCAGAGCAGTAATTTTATATACACAATAACTGTTCATGTTCTTTTTTTTTTTTTTTTTTTTTTTTTTTTTGAATGAAATTTCCACTTTTCCCTCTCTGCACTAGAATCCTGCAACAAACACCACTGACATTATAATTTACTCTACTTTAGCCGGCCGCGGTGGTCGAGCGGTTCTAGGCGCTTCAGTCCGGAACCACGCGGCTGCTACGGTCCCAGGATCGAATCCTGCATTGGGCATGGATGTGTGTGATGTCCTTAGGTTAGTTAGGTTTAAGTCTAGGGGACTGATGACCTCAGATGTTAAGTCCCATAGTGCTTACAGTTATTTGAATCAGTTTTGAATTTGTTTATGTCAATAGGCACTGTTTTATTAAAAAGTGTATTTTGCACAAAGATACACTTTCTAAGTATTGTTATAATATGTGTTGCAGGCCATGTGATTGACGCCTCGCCGGCCGGAGTGGCCGAGGGTTTCTAGGCGCTGCAGTCTGGAACCGCGCTACTGCTATGGTGGCAGGTTCGAATCCGGCCTCGGGCATGGATGTGTGTGATGTCCTTATGTTAGTTAGGTTTAAGTCGTTCTAAGGGACTGATGACCTCATATGTTACGTCCTATGGTGCTTAGAGCCATCACTACATGCACACTGTCCTTTTCTGGACACATGTTCAAAGGACAATTTTTTCTCCATTTCCTGTCAGGAATCTGTCCTTCACTTCGTCGGTTTTACGAGGGTTGGAACTTTAATAGTGGCAACTGCGCATTTACGGCTCGTACAAAATAGATAAATGTTTCAAAGTTCCACTGACCTTCAAAGTAGTCACCAGCATTGTGTGCAAGCCGCTGCCAGCGATGTGGAAGTCGTAGGATACTCTTAGCAGTGCCAGGATTGGGGAGAAGAGGAGTTTGTGGCACAACTTGACAAGAAGAAGGGCTCGGTTGGTAGGACATGTTCTGAGGCATCAAGGGATCACCAATTTAGTATTGGAGGGCAGCGTGGAGGGTAAAAATCGAAGAGGGAGACCAAGAGATTCAGAAGGATGTAGGCTGCAGTAGGTACTGGGAGATGAAGAAGCTTGCACAGGATAGAGTAGTATGGAGAGCTGCATCAAACCAGTCTCAGGACTGAAGACCACAACAACAACATGTAGAAGGGAAAAGGAAGCGAGGAAGGAAGAGATTCCAGATACTGGATGACATGATGGACAGTACAACATACAGCAGCCTTAAGAAGGAAGCAATGGATCGCAGAAAATGGAGAGGCAAAGGACCTGCTAATATAGCAGATAACTGATGATGAATGTATCAGCAAATACCGTCCGCACTGGCGGAATGTTACGTGATACCACGTACTTATGGGTTTGTAACTATTACAGCGCCATCTACCACAAAGCGAAAAAAGTGGTCCAACTAAAACATTCGTATTTCTTTACGTGCTACACGAATATGTAATAAAAATGGGGGTTCATAATTTAAAAAAAAAAAAAAACGCAGTTGGTATCCGTTTGAGTTATAGCAGCGCCATCTAGCGCCATCTGGTTTGGCCCTTCAAGCTAGATGAGTTTCGTTCTTTGTAGTTTTTTTCGTTTGGCGCTTATTTCGTGAGATATTTGGCCCGGTCACGATCAATGGACCACCCTCTATATTAGATGCTGGTAGGAATGTATGTGTGTGGGTGGGAGAGAGATGGAGAGAGTGAGACTGGGAGAGAGAGAGAGAGAGAGACAGAGACAGAGAGAGAGGACGGAGTACGGACCTGTCGGGCAGCGCTGGCCTGTGGGGTGCGGCGGGGGCGGCAGGGGGCGCAGAGCCCTCCTCGGCCGGCTGCTGCTGCTGCTGCTGGGTGGTTGCGGGGGCGGCGGTGGTGGAGCGCGTCCTGGCGCCGCCGAAGCGGCCGCGCGCTGGCCGGGGGGCGGGCGCCGCCACCTCCTTCGCCTCCTCCTTCACCTCCTCCGACGAGTCCCTGCTGGGCGCCGCCGTGGATGCCTTGCGTCGCGAGCCGAAGTTGCCTCCGGGCCTGCCGGCACAAACACACACAGCACACCAAGTCAGTCGAGAAGCGGACCAAACACTAGACACACCCCCACCGTGGTAGATGCTTTCAAGAATGTTATATATTTTGCTTTTGCCACCGCACAGTGGCTTTAGGATGAAGCACCCGACGCTTGAACACCTACTAAACCTGTCATACAAGAGTCCTGGAAACGAGGTCCTATGCATATACACTACTGGCCATGAAAATTGCTACACCACGAAGATGGCGTGCTACAAATTTAACCGACAGGAAGAAGATGCTGTGATATGCAAATGATTAGCTTTTCAGAGCATTCACACGAGGTTGGCGCCGGTGGCGACACCTACAACGTGCTGACATCAGGAAAGTTTCCAATCGATTCCTCATACACAAACAGCAGTTGACCGGCGTTGCCTGGTGAAACGTTGTTGTGATGCCTCGTGTAAGGAGGAGAAATGCGTACCATCACGTTTCCGACTCTGATAAAGGTCGGATTGTAGCCTATCGCGATTGTGGTTTATCCTAACGCGACATTGCTGCTCGCGTTGGTCGATATCCAGTGACAGTTCGCAGAATATAAAATCGGTGGGTTCAGGAGGGTAATACGGAACGCCGTGCTGGATCCCAACGGCCTCGTATCACTAGCAGTCGAGATGACAGGCATCTTATCCGCACGGCTGTAACAGATCGTGCAGCTACGTCTCGATCCCTGAGTCAACAGATGGGGACGTTTGCAAGACAACAACCATCTGCACGAACAGTTCGACGACGTTTGCAGCAGCACGGACTATCAGCTCGGAGACCACGGCTGCGGTTACCCCTGACGCTGCACCATAGACACGAGCGCCTGCGATGGTGTACTCGACGACGAACCTGCGTGCACGAATGGCAAAACGTCATTTTTTCGGATGAATCCAGTTTCTGTTTACAGCATCACGCTGGTCACATCCGTGTTTGGCGACATCGCGGTGAACGCACATTGGAAGCGTGTATTCGTCATCGCCATACTGGCGTATCACCCGGCGTGATGGTATGGGGTGCCACTGGTTACACGACTCGGTCACCTCTTGTTCGCATTGACGGCACTTTGAACAGTGGACGTTACATTTCAGATGTGTTACGACCCGTGGCTCTACCCTTCATTCGATCCCTGCGAAACCCTATATTTCAGCAGGATAATGCACGATCGCATGTTGCAGGTCCTGTACGGGCCTTTCTGGATACAGAAAATGTTCGACTGCTGCCCTGGCCAGCACTTTCTCCAGATCTCTCACCAACTGAAGACGTCTGGTCAATGGTGGCCGAGCAACTGGCTCGTCACAATACGCCAGTCACTACTCTTGATGAACTGTGGTATAGAGCTGCATGGGCAGCTGTACCTGTATACGCCATACAAGCTCTGTTTGACTCAATGCCTAGGCGTATCCAGGCCGTTATTACGGCCAGATTTGGTTGTTCTGAGTGCTGATTTCTCGGGATCTATGCACCCGAATTGCGTGAAAATGTAATCCCATGTCAGTTATAGTATAATATATTTGTCCAATGAATACCCGTTTATCATCTGCATTTCTTCTTGATGTCGCAATTTTAAAGGTAAGTACTCTACAAAAGGAGTTCAAAGAGTTTTGAACAGTTGTCTCTAATTTTTTTTTTATTTTTTGCTGGAGGAAAATTAAATTTTTGTGAACATACTTGGTACATTTAGCTTAGGGTGACCAAACGTCCCGGAAAACCGGGATAGTCCCGGTTTTCATCCCTGTGTTCCGGTGTCCAGAAAATTTGTTTCAGGACGCTCAAAGGTCCCGGAATTCAGTTTTTAAATACATTTCGTGAAACTTTCTCAAATTTTTGGGATTTCGCTATATTAAAGGAAATACAACACAAGAAATTAATATATTTTAGCTTATTTGTCTAAAACCTCCATTGTCCCATACTAGTAATCGCAGTATCAGTATTGATACACTCAGGCAATAATTTACTTTGAGCGGTACTTTGGCCAACAAGTAGTGAGTTGTATTATTGTAACAGAGCTATGAAACCGTCCGATTGTCGCGCCACTTACACACTCATTGTCAGAACAGTGTAGTAGTTGATGTTTTGTCAGACAAACTGCAATAGTTTTTCTCATATTAGTGGTATTATTGCTGCAGTACTGTGAAACGCAATGCCGAAACCTGCCTGCACGTTCAGTGACTGTTATTCCAAGGAATGGAATTTCATTAAGAAAGGTCGTTTTGATTAGGAAGCAGAGCGTTCCGTACGTAACTGTTTTATTAGTATAAGTCATGGTGGACGTTCCAACATAGTTGATCACATCAGGTCAAAGAAACACATTAACAGATACAGTACACCGAGCTGCAGTAAAACTCTACAAAATTATTTTGTGAAACATCAGTCAAGTGAAGAGACGAAAGTTCGAGCAGCCGAGCTTACACTAGCCTACCACACGGTAAAACATCACCAAACTTGTAGATCTAGTGATTGTACTAATAAGCTTAACAGCATTATGTTTGATGATTCTTCCATTGCAAAAAAGTTTAGGTCAGCAAGAACTAAAGTGTCAGCCTTAGTGAAAGGAGTTATTGTTCCCCAAAGTGTAAAGGAAAGCCTTCAATACATCAAAAAGTCTTCTTCCTACGGTATGTCCACTGATGCCAGCAATCATAAGGCCACTAAAATATTTCCGTTTATTGTTCAGTTTTTCGATATTAATCAGGGTCATTCAGACGAAACTTTTGAAGGTGAGTTCCCTACCTAATGAAATATCTGACGAAATTTCAAGATTTTGTATGAATACTATCGAAATGTTTGATCTTGGGAAAAATAAATGTGTAGCATTTTGTGGAGACAACACCAACACGAACTTTGGTGGTTTAAAAAGACAAGGCAAATGCAACGTATTTACCAAATTAAAGGCAACATTGCATGAAAACACTGAAGGCATAGGGTGCCCTGCACATGTTTTACACAACAGCGTGCAGACATCTGCTGACAGTTCAAGCTGTGATGTTGAAACTATCGTCATGCAGGTATACCCACACTTTGACATATATACTGTTAGAACAGAGAGGGTTAAGGAGTTGTGTGATTGTGTGGGAACTGAATATGTGAATGTAATGTGTCACTCGAAAACTCGCTGGTAATCACTGTTTACAGCAGTTCAAAGAGTAATCCGCCTGTTTGAACCGCTAAAAGATTTTTTCCTAAATGAAGACACAGCCCCCAAAATATTGGTTCAGTTTTTCAGTAACCATTTAAGTGAAGCCTACTTATGGTTCATTCAGTCAGCTTAGCACTTAGCAGCATGGGATAAAGGAAATTGAGGGAAGCACGAAAAGTGTAATAGAGGTAAATGATGCTTTGAAAAATACTCTGGATACTGTTACTAAGAGGAGAGAACAGCAGTTCATTTATTTTAATGTTAATCTGTCCTTAAAAGAGCAGAAGTATCAGAAGCAGCGGAAAGGATTTTTAGATAAGAAGTTAACAAGTTTTATGACACTTGTGTAGAATATCTCCGCAAGTGGAGCGTCTCATATTTATCCTCATCGCCGGTGTTTGATTGAATGTTACTGAAGAGAGTGCCAAAATGGGAAAGTGTTGAAGAGACAGTTTCTTATTTGAAGAGTAAAGAAATTGAAATCGATGATTCCATTCTCTTTGATCAGTTCGGCATACTGACAAATTTTGTTGAAGAAAGCCTTCACAAGTGGAATTAAGGGAAAAAAAACAGCATTGGAATGTCATGAGAAGTGGGTGAGTTTTTTTAAAAGCTGTGACTGTCTTCAGCATTACTCTGAGTTGGTAATAATTGCAAGGTATTTATTTGCAATCCAGCCCATAATGCCAATGTGGAAAGAATATTTTCGTTCATGAATTTCCAGTGGACTGATGAAAGAAACAGAACGTAGGTGGACTCTCTTGAAGCAATCCTGCAGATCCTGTACAACTACAAAATGGAGTGTGCCGAGTTTTATCACTGTGTCTCAAAGAACAAAGACATGACCAAGAAGGCTGGAGGCAGTGAAAAATACACTTTTCTCCAAGTACAGTCAATTCCATCTACAAGTGCTCAGTAATATTAAAGCTCATGTTAATATTAATTGATTAAAAGTTGAATGGCTGTAAAATTTTGTAAAATCGTAATACATTTCTTTATTACTGTATACATTTATTAAATGTCATTAATTATACAGATAATCTAGACTATATCAATCTTTTGTATCCTCTTATTAGTTATAATAATCGGGTTAACAAAATGTATCAACAAAACATTAATATTTAAAGTTAAGAAACCTGGGTACATGTGGAATGAGGTGTCCATTGGCACCCAGGTGAATGTGTCCCGGTTTTCACCGAAAATAATTTGGTCACCCTGGTCTAGCTCCAACTTCCGTTCCGCATTCAAAGCCTGTTAATTCTCGTAATGCAGCCATAATCAAACTATGGCTGCATGGTACACCGCATATTAGACTGCTGTCTACATCTACATCCATATTCCGCAAGCGACCTGGCGGTGTGTGGTGGAGGGTACCTTGAGTACCTCTATCGGTTCTCCCTTCTATTTCAGTCTCGTATCGTTCGTGGAAAGAATGATTGTCGGTATGCCTCTGTGTAGGCTCTAAACTCTCTGATTTTATCCTCATGGTCTCTTCGCGAGATATACGTAGGAGGGAGCAATATACTGCTTGACTCCTCAGTGAAGGTATGTTCTCGAAACTTCAACAAAAGCCCGTACTGAACTACTGAGCTTCTTTCTTGCAGAGTCTTCCACTGGAGTTTATCTATCTTCTCCATAACGCTTGCGCGATTACTAAACGATCCTGTAACGAAGCGCGCTGCTCTCCGTTGGATCTTCTCTATCTCTTCTATCAACCCTATCTGGTACGAATCCCACACTGCTGAGCAGTATTAAAGCAGTGGGCGAACAAGTATACTGTAACCTACTTCCTTTGTTTTCGGATTGCATTCTATAGGATTCTTCCAATGAATCTCAGTCTGGCATCTGCTTTACCGACGATCAACTTTATATGATCACTCCATTTTAAATCACTCCTAATGCCTACTAACAGATAATTTATGGAATTAACTGCTTCCAGTTGCTGATCTGCTATATTGTAACTAAATGATAACGGATCTTTCTTTCTATGTATTCGCAACACATTACAATTGTCTACATTGAGGTTCAATTGCCATTCCCTGCACCCAGCATCAATTGGCTGCAGATCCTCCTGCATTTCAGTACAATTTTCAATTGTTACAATCTCTCGATATACTACAGCATCATCCGCAAAAAGCCTCAGTGAACTTTCGATGTCATCCACAAGGTCATTTATGTATATTGTGAATAGCAACACTCCCCTGCGACATACCTGAAATCACTCTTACTTCGGATGACTTCTCTACATTGAGAATGACATGCTGCGTCCTGTAACAATGTGATCGAATAAGTAGTCTCTAGCATGGAAACCATGCATTTCCAGACATAAATTCATTAGACCTTATTTGTTCCATTTCCTCTCATCGATCAATCCGTAGAGTTTGTACACTTTCACATGAATCATCTGAATACAAATGACTGCTCCACCAATGCACTGCCCTTCTTTATTGCCTCGTGTACACTATACTACCGGCATCTGTATACGGGCGTATCGCTGTCCCTTAGCTGTAGACGTAAGTGCAGGTGGGTGGCAAGGGGGACACGTTAGGTCTGGGGCGGGCAGCAATCCTGCACGTGTGCGGTGCACTTGCACGTGTGCAGTTAACAGGTGTTCTGCGTGCACACAGGGGCAAGCTGGCCACCCGCTTCTCTCCACTCCCCACCATACCGTCTCTCCGTTTCTTCCTCTGTAATGCGTTTTGTTTCCTGGCCTGTTTTATTGAATGAAGGAATAAGGTTAGTAGGAGTGCTTGAAAGAAATCGTGGTTTGAAAGAGTACCTATTACCTACGATACCTTTTATTTTATTATCACAGGTGGAGTTTGCAATACATTTAATGTCTGGAACAGAATTCCTACGTACAGACAAACGCAAACAGTTACATAAATTTTCATTACTGTTGTTTGCTCTTAACCGAGACTTATTAATTTTCATAACAGAAAAAGTCTCTCACAAACGTATGTCGAGCCAAACATTGACATTATCTTCGCGGCTTCACGATGGAGACGAGGAAACTCTCGCTGTGGAAAGTCGTGACAAAAATCTATTACACGTCTTGCCAAAAGGAACTTGTCTCTCAGACGAGAATTATGCTGTAGAATCTACAGTGCAGATCTATTAATTCCATTTGCAAACTGGGATGAATATCATCTACAGAAACAGCAAATTGTCTCGAGAACTATTCAAAAACTTGGGATAAGTATGATGTATCCCCAAATCGCTTGAGAAATTCCTCTTTTATTCCACTAAGTACGGGAACACATTGAAATTTATTATAATGGCGTTCAATATTAAACTTCCGCTGATCAGCGAGAATACTGTCACATATTATACATTTCGAATTTTCACGTTTTTGCACAAAGAAAAAATGATTCTCCCATTCCTTTTTAAAAGATAGCATCTCTCCACTTCTCCGTTTCCTTGATTCACTCTGCCTTTTTCGGTTCTTGAAATGCAAAGTTCACTACGTAGCGGTCGCTTCGGTTCAACGTCCGCAGCTTAGCCTGCCACTACACTGCCGCAACCTGCCGGCTGTCGTCACTGCCCCGTTTGACGATTGCACGCGAGCAGCACACCTGCAGCACAGTGCTCTCATGAGGCGCGTGCAACGTTTGACCGCCCCTGCGTTAGGTGGTCAGACTCACCTGGAGGCGGCTCCATTGCCGAAGCGGCTCCTGGCGCGCGTGCTGCTCTCGGGTGCGGCCTCTGTGGTCGTGGTCGTGGTCGTCGAGGCGGAGGTGGAGCCGCCCCCGCGGAACCTGCCCCCGGGCTTGGGGCGCAGGCGTCGCCTGCCACCGGCTGGGGCCGGCGCCTCTGTCGTCGTCGTCGTCGTCGTCGTCGGGGCCGGAGTCGTGGTCGTGGTTGTCGTGGTGGTCGTGGTCGTGGTGGTGGTGCTCGGCGATGTGGGGGCCGGCGCGGGTTCCTCCTCCGTGGTCGTCAGGATCTGTGGGCAACAGTCGTTGCGTCAGAACTGTCTAGTGTGGTAGCTTCTCTACGTCTAAATCAGGACTATGACTGTATTCCACACTAACTGACGACAGCGAGCGAAAAAGAAGACACCAACCCTCCAGGACAGATCACAATGGTACCGCGTAACACCAACTGTATAAAACTTCCTGGCAGATTAAAACTGTGTGCCGGACCGAGACTCGAACTCGGGACCTTTGCCTTTCGCGGGCAAGTGCTCTACCAACTGAGCTCTACCAACACTCCGCTGCAGAGTGGAAATGTCATTCTGGAAACCACCTGTATACTTTACCAAAGAAAATCGCCAAAAAACTGTGTGTTTTAAGAAGTTATTTTATTTATACAACCAGTTCCAGTATCTCAATAATGCCATCTTCAGGCCCCTGTGCTATGCATGTAAAGATACCACAATGCACCAGGTACAGCAAAATAATTTACTTACAAAAACACCCTGTACAGCCCTCATAAGTTTAGGTGTGATCTGCGACACCCCATACTTTTACAGCTGTGTGTTGATCTGTTAAGCACTCTATAGTGTTGAATATTCAGATTGTGTGCTGAATGATATTACTTACAAAAATGCTGTACTGCTCTTTTCAGTTTAGGTGACATTTGTGAAACACCCTGTGATATTTATAGCACTGTGCTGACTTGTCAAAATCCCTGTATTAACCACAGTGCAGTACATACAGTGAATTAGATTAGCTGGCCAGAGTGGCTGAGCGGTTCTAGGCGCTACAGTCTGGAGCCGCGCGACCGCTATAGCCGCAGGTTCTAATCCTGCCTCGGGCATGGATGTGTATGATGTCCTTAGGTTAGTTAGGGGATTGATTACCTCAGCAGTTAAGTCCCATAGTACTCAGAGCCATTTGAACCATTTTTTGAATTAGATTACTTTTACAAACACCCTGTATTGGTTCAAAATGGTTCAAATGGCCCTGAGCACTATGGGACTCAACATCTTAGGTCATAAGTCCCCTAGAACTTAGAACTACTTAAACCTAACTAACCTAAGGACATCACACACACCCATGCCCGAGGCAGGATTCGAACCTGCGACCGTAGCAGTCCCGCCCTGTATTGCTATCAGTAGTTTAGGTGTGAATTGTGAAACATCCTGTACTGTTTACAACTATGGGTTGCCTTTTTAAGTACTCTGTAGTGTTGATTATGCAGTTGGGGCACTGACTGAAATTACTTAAGAAACACCAGTACAACACTTTTATATTTAAGTGAGACTTGTGAAACACCCTGACAAATTTACTGGGCTCTGTTGGTTTCGGAACACCTTGTATTGTCCATAATGCAGTAGGCACAGTGAATAAAATTGCTTACAATAAACCCAGTCTTGCTCTCATACGTTTTGGTGTAAACTGTGACACACCCTCCACAGTTTATATTTCAATGTCGACTTGTTAACCACTCTGTAGCGCAGTTTATACCTTTGGTGCACTGAATGATATTACTTACAAATAGCCTGTATCGCACTTGCGATTTGTGAAACGCCCTGTAATGTTAACAGCTCCACACTGACTTGTAAACAGCCCTGCACTGTCCACTCTTTGGTAGGTACAGTGAATTAGATTACTTACAAAAATCCCTGCATTGCTCTCTCAAATTTAGGAGTGAACTGTGACACACCGTGTACTATTTGCAATTCTACATTGACTTGCTAAGCACCCTGTAGCATTCGATATACATGTAGTGAATGATATTACTTAAAAAACACCCTGTACTGCACTTCAAGTTTTACGTGAGATGTATAAAACACCCTGTAACGTTTACTGCAGTGTGTTGTCTAGTGAAACGCTCCGTTCTGTCCACTGTGCAGTAGGTGCAGTAAATTAAACTACTAACAAAACGCATTGTATTGCTCTCATAAGTTTAAGTGTGAATTTGGAATAGTCTGTACTGTTTATAAAGCTGTGTTAGCTTGTTAAGAAACCTATACAGTTAGTTATTCAGTTGGTGGACTGAATGAATTTGCTTACAAGACACCCGGTATTGCATACTTAAACCAGGTGGAACTTGTGAAACAGCCTGTACTTTTTAAAGCTCTGCACTGACTTGTCAGTCGCCCTGTTCTGTCCACTATGCAACACGTGCAGTGAAATAAATTACCAGAAAACCCCCCGTATTCCTCTCATAATTTTAGGTGTGAATTGTGACACATCAACTGCGGCTTACAACAGTGTGTTGCATTTCTCACCACTATGTAGTGTTGATTACTGAGTTGGTGCACTGAATGAAACTACTTACAAAACACCATATATTGTGGTTTGTTATGTGGGGCTTGTGAAACACACCGAAATGTTCAATACTTTGAGTTGAGTTGTGTTAAGCTCTGAACTGTTCACTGAGGGGTAGATACAGAGTATTAAATTACTTACAAAAAACGCTGTATTGCTATCACAAGTTTAGGTGAGAATTGTGACGCGCCCTGTGCTGATTGCAGCTCTGTGTTGACCTGTTCAGCACTCAATAGTCCTGAGTATGCATTTGGTGCACTGAATGATGTTACTTACATAACACCCAGCACAGTACTTTTAGGGTCAGGTGAGATGTATGAAACACCCCATAATGTTTACCACTGCGTATTAACTTGTGAAATGCCCATATTGTATATAATGCAGTATGTACAGAGTGTTAAGTTACTTACAAAACACCCTGTATTGCTGTGATAAGTTTAGGTGTAAATCGTGACACACCCTGTACTGTTTACAGCTCTGTGTTGACCTGTTACACATTTTATAGCTTCGAGTATGGATTTGGTGTACTGAATGATATTACTTACAAAACACCCTGTACTGTACTTTTAAGTTTAGGTGAAATGTATGAAACAGCCTGTAATGTTTACTACTATGTATTAACTTATGAAATGTCATGTGTTGTATACAATGCAGTGCACACAGTGAATTAAATTACTTACAAAACACCCTGGTTCAAATGGCTCTGAGCACTATGCGACTTAATGTCTGAGGTCATCAGTCGCCTAGAACTTCGAACTAATTAAACCGAACTAACCTAAGGACATCACACACATCCATGCCCGAGGCAGGATTCGAACCTGCAACTGTAGCGGTCGCTCGGTTGCAGATTGTAGCGCCTAGAACCGCATGGCCACCCCGTCTGCACAAAACACCCTGTATTGCCATCATCAGTTTAGGTGGATATTGTGACACACCCTGTACTGTTTATAACTCTATGTTTACCTGTTAAGCAGTCCATAGTGTTGTGTATACATATGATGCAGTGAATGATATTACTTACAAAACACCTTGTACTATATTTTTAAGTTTAAGTGAGATGTATGAACCACCCTGTATTTTTTACCACTGCGTATTGACTTGTGAAGCGTTCTGTATTGCATACAATGCAGTACGTATGGTGAATTAAATTACTTACAAAACACCCTGTATTGATATCCTAAGTTTAGGTGTAGATTGTGACACACCCTGTACAGTTTACAGTTCTGTGTTGATCTGTTAAGCAGTCTATCGTCTTGAGTATGCAGTTGAGACACTGAATGATATTAGTTACAAAACACCCTGTACTGTATTTTAAGTTTAGGTGAAATGTATGAAAAACCATGTAATGTTTCCTACTGTGTATTGATTTATGAAATGTCGTGTGTTGTATACAGTGCAGTGCATACAGTGAATTAAATTACTTATAAAACACCCTGTATTGCCATCATGAGTTTAGATGTAGATCGCGACATACCCTGTACGGTTTACAGTTCTGTGTTGACCTGTTAAGAACTCTATAGTATTGAGTATACAGTTGAGACACTGAATGATATTAGTTATTTGTCCTGTACTTTTAAGTTTAGGTGAGATGTATGAAACACCCTGTATTGTTTACCTCTGCGTATTGACTTGTGAATCACCCTGTATCCTATACAATTTGGTACATTCAGTGAATTAAATTACTTACAATGACCCTGTATTGCTGTGATAAGTTTAGGTGTGAATTGTGACACACCCTGTACTATTTACAGCTCTGTGTGGACCTGCTATGCACTTCATAGCGTTGAGTATACATTTGGTGCATTGAATGGTATTACTTACAAACCACCATTGAGATGTATGAAACACCCTGTATTTTTTACCACTGTGTATTGACTTGTGAAATGTCCTGTATTGCATACAATGCAGTACGTATGGTGAATTAAATTACTTACAAAACACCCTGTATTGATATGATAAGTTTAGGTGTGAATTGTGACACACCCTGTACTGTTTACAGTTCTGTGTTGACCTGTTAAGCAGTCTATCGTCTTGAGCATACAGTTGAGACACTTAATAATATTAGTTACAAAACACCCTGCACTGTACTTTTAAGCTTAGGTGAGATATATGAAACACCCTGTATTGTTTACCACTGCGTACTGACTTGTGAAACGTCCTGTACTGCATACAATGCAGTACAAATGGTGAATTAAGTTACTTACAAAACACCCTATATTGCTATGATAAGTTTATGTGTAAATTGTGACACACCCTGTACTGTTTACAGCTCTGTGTTGACCTGTTACGAAATCTGTAGTGTTGATTATACACTCCTGGAAATGGAAAAAAGAACACATTGACACCGGTGTGTCAGACCCACCATACTTGCTCCGGACACTGCGAGAGGGCTGTACAAGCAATGATCACACGCACGGCACAGCGGACACACCAGGAACCGCGGTGTTGGCCGTCGAATGGCGCTAGCTGCGCAGCATTTGTGCACCGCCGCCGTCAGTGTCAGCCAGTTTGCCGTGGCATACGGAGCTCCATCGCAGTCTTTAACACTGGTAGCATGCCGCGACAGCGTGGACGTGAACCGTATGTGCAGTTGACGGACTTTGAGCGAGGGCGTATAGTGGGCATGCGGGAGGCCGGGTGGACGTACCGCCGAATTGCTCAACACGTGGGGCGTGAGGTCTCCACAGTACATCGATGTTGTCGCCAGTGGTCGGCGGAAGGTGCACGTGCCCGTCGACCTGGGACCGGACCGCAGCGACGCACGGATGCACGCCAAGACCGTAGGATCCTACGCAGTGCCGTAGGGGACCGCACCGCCACTTCCCAGCAAATTAGGGACACTGTTGCTCCTGGGGTATCGGCGAGGACCATTCGCAACCGTCTCCATGAAGCTGGGCTACGGTCCCACACACCGTTAGGCCGTCTTCCGCTCACGCCCCAACATCGTGCAGCCCGCCTCCAGTGGTGTCGCGACAGGCGTGAATGGAGGGACGAATGGAGACGTGTCGTCTTCAGCGATGAGAGTCGCTTCTGCCTTGGTGCCAATGATGGTCGTATGCGTGTTTGGCGCCGTGCAGGTGAGCGCCACAATCAGGACTGCATACGACCGAGGCACACAGGGCCAACACCCGGCATCATGGTGTGGGGAGCGATCTCCTACACTGGCCGTACACCACTGGTGATCGTCGAGGGGACACTGAATAGTGCACGGTACATCCAAACCGTCATCGAACCCATCGTTCTACCATTCCTAGACCGGCAAGGGAACTTGCTTTTCCAACAGGACAATGCACGTCCGCATGTATGCCGTGCCACCCAACGTGCTCTAGAAGGTGTAAGTCAACTACCCTGGCCAGCAAGATCTCCGGATCTGTCCCCCATTGAGCATGTTTGGGACTGGATGAAGCGTCGTCTCACGCGGTCTGCACGTCCAGCACGAACGCTGGTCCAACTGAGGCGCCAGGTGGAAATGGCATGGCAAGCCGTTCCACAGGACTACATCCAGCATCTCTACGATCGTCTCCATGGGAGAATAGCAGCCTGCATTGCTGCGAAAGGTGGATATACACTGTACTAGTGCCGACATTGTGCATGCTCTGTTGCCTGTGTCTATGTGCCTGTGGTTCTGTCAGTGTGATCATGTGATGTATCTGACCCCAGGAATGTGTCAATAAAGTTTCCCCTTCCTGGGACAATGAATTCACGGTGTTCTTATTTCAATTTCCAGGAGTGTACATTTGGTGCATTGGAATATGTTACTTAGAAAACACTCTGTATTGCGCTTTTATGTTTAGGAGAGACTTGTGAAACACCCTGTGATGTTTACAGCTCCGTGTCGACTTGTGAAACGCCCTGTATTGCGCAGCAGGCACACCGAATGAAATCCTGTACGTCGTGGTCATCGAGTTGAGCTGTGGCTAGCGCACGCACCTCGTCGACGCCGGCGAGGTAGCCGTCGGTGGCGCCGGCGAGCTCGTCCTCCAGGTCGTCGAGCACCGAGTTGTCGCGCACGCCCTCGGCCTGGCGCAGCACGGCGTACAGCTGGAGCGCGGCCTGGTCGCCCGCCGCCGCCGTCAGCCCGGCCGCCTCCTGCTCCGTCGTGGCGTCGGTGGGCGGCGCCGCCGTCGACGCCGTGTTCCAGCCGCCGGCGCCGGTCGCCGCCGCCCAGCCCTCCGTGGTGGCCCGCCGCTCCTGGTAGGCCTCCGCGCTGCCCGGCTCCTCCGCCTCCGCCTCCTCCTCCTCCTCCTCCTCCGGCGCAGGCCGCGGGCGCCCGCCTCGCGACACCGCGAAGCTGTCCCTCCTGCAATGCGTCACCATGCCCAAGTCACTTCCAGCACAGTTGTTTGGTCACAGATACACCTACTCACTAAAACCGAACTAGTGCGAGTTGGCCCTCCGCTCCGGCAGATCCCTATCTACCTACATCTACATCTACATCCACACTCCGCAAGCCAGCCGACGGTGTGTGGGGGAGGGTGCCTTGAGTACCCCTATCGGTTCTCCCTTCTATTCCAGTCTCGTATTGTTCGTGGAAAGAAAGATTCTCGGTATGCCTCTGTGTGGGCTCTAATCTCTGTGATTTTATCATCACGGTCTCTTCGCGAGATATACGCAGGAGGGAGCAATATACTGCTCGACTCCTCGGTGAAGGTGTGTTCGCCAACAAAAGCCCGTACCGAGCTACTGAGTGTCTCTCTTGCAGAGTCTTCCACTGGAGTTTATCTATCATCTCCGTAACGCTTTCGCGATTACTAAATGATCCCGTAACGAAGTGCTCTCCGTTGGATCTTCTCTATTTCTTCTATCGACCCTATCTGGTACAGATCCCAAACGGCTGAGCAGTATTCAAGCAGTGGGCGAACAAGTATACTGTAACCTAATTCCTTTGTTTTCGGACTGCATTTCCTTAAGATTCTTCCAATGAATCTCAGTCTGACATCTTCTCTACCGGCGATTAATTTTATATGGTCATTCCATTTTAAATCACTCCTAATGTGTACTCCGAGATAATTTGTGGAATCAACCGCTTCCAGTTGCTGACCTGCTATTTTGTAGCTAAATGATAAGGGATCTATCTTTCTACGTATTCGCAGCACATTACACTTGTCCTCATTGAGATTCAATTGCCATTCCCTGCACCATGCGTCAATTCGCTGCAGATCCTCCTGCATTTCAGTACAATTTTCCATTGTTACAACTTCTCGATATACTACAGCATCATCCGCAAAAAGCCTCAGTGAACTTCCGATGTCATCCACAAGGTCATTTATATATATTGCGAATAGCAACGGTCCTACGACACTCCCCTGCGGCACACCTGAAATCACTCTAACTTCGGAAGGCTTCTCCACTGAGAATGACATGCTGCTTTCTGTTATCTAGGAACTCTTCAGTCCAATCACACAATTGGTCTGATCTTCGTTCATTAAACGACTGTGGGGAACTGTATCGAACGCCTTGCGGAAGTCAAGAAACACGGCATCTACCTCGGAACCGGTGTCTATGGCCCTCTGAGTCTCGTCGACGAATAGCGCGACCTGGATTTCACACGATCTTCTTTTTCGAAACCCATGGCGATTCCTACAGAGTATATTTCTAGTCTCCAGAAGAGTCATTACACTTGAACACAACACGTACTCCAAAATTCCACAACTCATCAACGCCAGAGATATAGGTCAGACCGCTGCAAGTAGGGGGCCAAGTTCCTTCGGCGCACTCCGCGCAAAATCGAACTGGTATCCAACCAGGTCCAGCGGCCTTTCCTCTTTTGAGCCATTTTAATCGTTTTTCCGTCCCTCTGTCATCCATTTCGACATCTACCATTCTGTCATCCGAGCGACAATCCAGAGAAGGAACCACAGCGCAGTCCTCACCCGTAAAACAGCTCCGGAGAAAGACATTTAGTATCTCGGCCTTTAGTCTGTCCTCCTCTGTTTCAGTACCATTTTGGTCACAGAGTGTCTGGACATCTATCTATCTATCGCTTGCGCCTTTGTCCCGCATTGCACGCGGGCCTGGCGTGGTTAAATCGGCGTTCGCACGTTAATTTGAAGGGATGGCCGGATACCCTTCCTGCCGCCACCCCGTACCCCTCCGGGATGGAATCAGAGTACCCCATCTGTCTGCGTCTAGTGTAAATCGTGGAAAAGTGCGGATGTGTTTCAAATGTCTGTGAGTCGTGTAACTGAGGCGGGACGTGGGAAACAGCCCGGTATTCACCTAGAGGAATGTGGAAAACCACCTAAAAACCACATCCAGTCACTCGTCGTTAATCCGGCGGGCGGATTCGATCCGGGGCCGGCGCGCCTACCCGAGTCCAGGAAGCAGCGCATTAGTGCTCTCGGCTAACCTGGCAGGGTGCTCTGAGAGATCCCTACAAACTTAATAATGTATCCGCACGTGCAATAAAGGCCGACGATGAATTTTCTGTTCGAATGTGATACAGTCCATAATCGGTATGCCAGTCAGGCAAGTGACTGTGGTGGAGGATATCTTCCTTTTTTCTTGATTGGCTTTCGATTCCTCCTCACAGAGGGGGGGGAGGGGCGGGCTGGCAGCAGGTTATGGCGCCGCTCTTCAACTTGCAGAATATTTAAAAACGTGATAAGAAGAAATACACAATAAAAACAGGCGATGACTACAGTGACTTTTTAACTACAAAATGGCGGAAAGTTGTGGAAGCTAAAAATATAAAAGTAAAGGGTTGGTGTAAGCAGACAGACAATTAAAAAACACGGCGACACTCTGGTTTCTGTTTGCAAGAGATAAAAATCACACACAGTGAGAGTATGGGTTCTGTTTGCAACACTTAAAAAAGATGCACAACACTTAACACGCACTAAACACTGCACTAAAGAGTAGAGACAAAGATGACACACACAGCCTTAGGCAGATAGGAGGGAGGGGGCGGAGAGGACCCAGAGAGATGATGGGGGAAAAAGAGGGGAGGAAAAGGAAAGAAAAGGGGGAGTAGCTGATGGAGGGAGAGGACACATAAACAAGGGGGGGCCGGGAGGACGCAAGCCGGGGGGTGGGGGTGGCAGAGGGGGGGGGGGAATGCTAAAGTACTCGGGGAAGAGAAGGGAGTCAAAGAGTGGGCAGGTGGGGAAGAAACAGGATGGAAGGGGGGCAAGAGGGAGGTGGGGAAAAGCACAGAGGGAGGGAGAGGGAGATGTGGATCAGAGTTGATAGGAGGGATAAATAGAGGGAAAGAGGGCGTCATCCAGGAGGGGGAATTGACAGAATCCACCTCAGGTGATGAAGGGTGTAGAGGTGAAGGGTAGTTGGGACACAATGGTGAAGGCGTGGCAGTGCTCAGGGGTTGGAGAGGAGAGAAGCACCCAGAGGACAGGGGTGGGGGGAATCAAGTCGGCGGGAGGTGTAGAGGGATAAGCTTGAGGAAAAGGAGCAGATTGAGGAAAGCCAGCAGGTCAGAGAGGATCCGCGTGGGGGACAGGAGGCACGTATGGAAGACACGATGGAGTGCATGGTGCTCGAAGATTTGGAAGGACTTATAGAATTCGGGGCGGGGGGCGGGGGGCGGGGGGTGGCGCAGGCCGGGGTGGCCGAGCGGTTCTAGGCGCTACAGTCTGGAACCGCGCGACCGCTATGGTCGCAGGTTCGAATCCTGCCTCGGGCATGGGTATGTGTGATGTCATTATGTCAGTCAGGTTTAAGTAGTTCTAAGTTCTAGGGGACTGATGACCTCAGAAGTTAAGTCCCATAGTGGTCAGAGCCATTTGAACCATTTTTGGTTGGGGAGGGGGGGGGGGGCGAAGATCGAAGAATAGCACAACAGAGGATGGGTCGGATCAAGGATTTGTAGCGGGCACCCTGTACCGCTACTTATTTCCTCTTAACTCGCAAATAGAGCGAAGGAAAAAGGACTGTCTGTATGAATGTGTGAAATTATATGAATGTGTGGTGTCTGTTCTTCAGGACATGTCCAAACGACGGACACCACACATTCACATAATTTGATAGGCGTTGCTGGGCAATTAAGCCACCTTCTTCACTGCAGCGGCACGAATACGTCCGACCTCCTGTGGGAATCTCGGAAGAGCGAATATGGCGGAAATAGGCAGAGGCTGGAGATAGGTGGCGCCCGATGGGGGGAGTTTGGATCGGCTGTGAGGCGAGCTGAGGTAGAACGAACAGTTCCGATAAGGCTGTGTCCCGGATCGCGCAGTGGTTACCATGCGTGCCTACTAAGCACTCGATGACTTGAGTATGAGCAGTTGAGTTCGAAGTACATGTCAGAAGTTGGAATTGGAAAGTATACTGACGTGTAGTGGCAACGAAGAGCGAAGACGATCTGTACCTGCACTTTTCCCTTACGTCTCAGCAGGAAACACAATGCTATTCGTAAAATACCAGTGTGTCTGAGAAGACAGATGAGTTCAAGTGAAAATGATGTGATTATTGAATCATGTGAACGATAAAGGAGTCATAACACTTAATCGACCTAAAGCATTAAATTCTCTTAATTTATCTATGATACGAAAAATACTTCCAATTATGAAAAATTGAGAGAAAGAGAAGAGCTTAGTGATAATGAAAGGAACAGGTGAAAAGGCATTTTGTGCTGGAGGTGACGTAAGAGCTGTAACTGAAGCTGGTATAAAAGGTACAAACCTGGGAAGGGACTTCTTTCGTGAAGAATACACACTTAAGTCTCTTATTGGCACATATAATATACCCTATGTAGCATTTATAGATGGCATAACGATGGGTGGAGCCGTGGGACTTTCAGTCCATGGTCACTTTCGTGTAGCTACAGAAAGAACTCTTTTTGCGATGCCAGAAACTGCAATTGGATTATTTCCCGATGTGGGTGGCAGTTACTTTCTTCCTCGATTAGGTGGTAAGTTGGGTTTGTATCTTGCATTTACAGGATATAGACTGAAAGGGTCGACAGAAGCGTCCGATCCCACGCGTCGGCTTTGACCCGTGACGTAAGGGTGTTGTCGTGTGTGACGTCATGACAACGCGGAGTTTGGTTTGAGTGTGGCTGTCTCCAGTTCTGTTTTATCTTATTTTATTTACTTTTGTGATCTGTCCGCTCTATCTCGTGAGATTTTTTTTTTAATTTAAAAACACTTATTACTTATTTTAATTATCTGTTTCCTCCAATTTCTGTTTTAGTTTATTATATTTATCTTTCTGATCTGTTCGTTCTATCTCGTGAGATTTTTTTTTAAAAAGACAAAAAACACTAATCAGCTACTGAAGCATCTTTATCTTCTATGGGTTGCAGGGGTTACGACCCCTGGGGAGGTGGGTGGGTATTCATGCATGGCTGTCTTCACTTACAGGTTGTAGCTACGCAAGGCGTCTAAATTTGTTTATATTTAGTTTCCCCCCCCCCCCACCCAAAACACCCCATTTCCCGCGCTTGTCCCGTTAGTGTCATTAGGCTTCTTGTGGAAAGTGTGTGTTTGTTTTTGTTTCCGCCATATTTGTGACGTCATGGGTCAAAGCAGACGGGCGGGATCGGACGCTTGCGTATTTCCGACTGAAAGGACTAGATGTTTTGAAGGCATGCATTGCAACTCATTTCGGTGATTCTGGTAAACTTGGTGACTTGCTGGATTCACTTTTAAAGTGTCCAGGCGCTCAGAATGCAGTAGAGGAGGTATTAAATAAGTTTTCAAAATCCAGCACATCAAAGACATCTGAATTTAGTCTTACGCCATACATGTCAATAATAGATTCCTGCTTCTCAGCACTAACAGTGGAGGAGATATTAGAAAGGTTAAGAGTTGAAGATTCAGAGTGGTCTAAATAATATGTCTCCAACTTCATTAAAAGTTACAAAAAAAAAAAAAAAAAACAACTAGAAGAAGGAGAAGGCAAAAGTTTATTGGATTGTCTGAAGATGGAGTACAGACTTGCTGTTCATGCATGTGAGGGTCACGACTTCTATGAAGGAGTAAAAGCATTATTGATAGACAACGGACGAAAACCTAACCGGAAACCAAAGCACTTTGTCAGAAGTTACAGATGAATTTGTAGAAGCACAGTTCGCTCCATTATCCCCAGGTGAAGAATTGGAACTGTAAGATGTACAACATGTGTTTCACTGGTGTGCTTATCTAAATGCAAATAACTGCAAGTTACTGGGGGCAAAAATGGGAACAGAAAATAAATGGTAACTTGCCATATTGCTGTGAGTGCCTCTGAAGAAATTTGTGTTGGCTTATTGTATGCATTTTATGTATGTCAAAATAAATATATATTTTTATTTTTTTAACCCTTTGTTGCCTGACGGTACTTAAAAGTACCATAAGTTTTGACTCTCATTATTTTCTTGTGGTGCAGTTTCGTGATCTGAGAGCCTGTCGGTACGTATCAGTAACTCTGCTCTACTGTTTCATAGATGTTATTGTGCAATACATAGACCTCCGTGGCGGTCAGAGTTTGAAATTGATTTTCGCGCGCTGCTGTGAAAACAGAAGATTTTATGTGCTTGTTTCCATGGTGTTGCCTGAATTTGTGTGCAATTTATTGAAACTTCCGTTGAGTTTTCCATTGTACGTACTTACCTTCTTTGTTTTTTGTAGTACTTTGAAGCATTATGTTACAAGTGAATGAAATAAAGTGGAAAATATAAAGCGGACTTATTAGTACCGTCAGGTTGTGCGAACACTTTATTGTAGCAACAATGTATTACCTCTCATTAGTTGTTCTGTCCACTTTTTCCCACACAGAAATCCGTAAATACATTTGCCTGTGGAACAATTAGAACAAACATGAAAGGTTTGCCAGCGAATTTACCTAAAGAAATATGTCTAAAGCGTGGGGAATCAAATCACAGAGAGTCATCTTTAGACCTAACAGTATTTCGATGGAGGGACAATAAAGTAGCGTATTTTGCGTCAAACTTCCAAGGCACTGAACAGAGCGTAGTGTCAAGAAAACAGAAAGATGGAACTACACTCCTGGAAATTGAAATAAGAACACCGTGAATTCATTGTCCCAGGAAGGGGAAACTTTATTGACACATTCCTGGGGTCAGATACATCACATGATCACACTGACAGAACCACAGGCACATAGACACAGGCAACAGAGCATGCACAATGTCGGCACTAGTACAGTGTATATCCACCTTTCGCAGCAATGCAGGCTGCTATTCTCCCATGGAGACGATCGTAGAGATGCTGGATGTAGTCCTGTGGAACGGCTTGCCATGCCATTTCCACCTGGCGCCTCAGTTGGACCAGCGTTCGTGCTGGACGTGCAGACCGCGTGAGACGACGCTTCATCCAGTCCCAAACATGCTCAATGGGGGACAGATCCGGAGATCTTGCTGGCCAGGGTAGTTGACTTACACCTTCTAGAGCACGTTGGGTGGCACGGGATACATGCGGACGTGCATTGTCCTGTTGGAACAGCAAGTTCCCTTGCCGGTCTAGGAATGGTAGAACGATGGGTTCGATGACGGTTTGGATGTACCGTGCACTATTCAGTGTCCCCTCGACGATCACCAGTGGTGTACGGCCAGTGTAAGAGATCGCTCCCCACACCATGATGCCGGGTGTTGGCCCTGTGTGCCTCGGTCGTATGCAGTCCTGATTGTGGCGCTCACCTGCACGGCGCCAAACACGCATACGACCATCATTGGCACCAAGGCAGAAGCGACTCTCATCGCTGAAGACGACACGTCTCCATTCGTCCCTCCATTCACGCCTGTCGCGACACCACTGGAGGCGGGCTGCACGATGTTGGGGCGTGAGTGGAAGACGGCCTAACGGTGTGCGGGACCGTAGCCCAGCTTCATGGAGACGGTTGCGAATGGTCCTCGCCGATACCCCAGGAGCAACAGTGTCCCTAATTTGCTGGGAAGTGGCGGTGCGGTCCCCTACAGCACTGCGTAGGATCCTACTGTCTTGGCGTGCATCCGTGCGTCGCTGCGGTCCGGTCCCAGGTCGACGGGCACGTGCACCTTCCGCCGACCACTGGCGACAACATCGATGTACTGTGGAGACCTCACGCCCCACGTGTTGAGCAATTCGGCGGTACGTCCACCCGGCCTCCCGCATGCCCACTATACGCCCTCGCTCAAAGTCCGTCAACTGCACATACGGTTCACGTCCACGCTGTCGCGGCATGCTACCAGTGTTAAAGACTGCGATGGAGCTCCGTATGCCACGGCAAACTGGCTGACACTGACGGCGGCGGTGCACAAATGCTGCGCAGCTAGCGCCATTCGACGGCCAACACCGCGGTTCCTGGTGTGTCCGCTGTGCCGTGCGTGTGATCATTGCTTGTACAGCCCTCTCGCAGTGTCCGGAGCAAGTATGGTGGGTCTGACACACCGGTGTCAATGTGTTCTTTTTTCCATTTCCAGGAGTGTAGTATGACTATACCATGTCCAGTTGTTGTATGTGATTACAATAAAAACATGGGTGGTGTGGATCATGCAGACAGATTACATTCAACTTAAGGTCTTGACAAGCGATCAAAGAAATGGTGGCACCGTCTCTTCTGGGGAGCAATAGAAATAGCTTTTGTCAATGCTTACGTCATTTTCAGTGATCTACATGGGGCACTGCCACTGCTGCAATTCAGGCGTGCTGTGGCACTATGGCTAATGGGTGAATAGCAAGTGCCAAATCAAGAAAAGAGGAACTCTGGTGAAGATGAAATAACTCCCCCAAAGAGAACGAAAGATAATTTTTCTGTTCCTAAGGATGTACGTCTTGGCAACCGATGAAACCATTTTGTAGTGTTCAGTTGTAAAAGAGGACGACGCGAAATGTGTGCGAAAAATAAAATTCAGTCGAGACCACATTCACATTGTAGTACATGTAAAGCGTATTTGTGCTGCAATGAAAAAAAGAACTGTTTCCTACAATTTCATGAGGTACCAGTAAATATGTGGTATGTATATACTGCCAAAAATGTATAGCTGAGTTACTATGTATTGTGAAGTTGCTCTAGAAGGTAAATTTACGCGAAATTTAAAAAAAAAATTCAGAAATATCATATTTCTGTTAATTAATTTTCTAATGTAAAAATATTTAATATTTATATGGAATAACGTACAAGTTATAAAAATTGGAGCATTTTTCTGCTCATGTTGTGATTCTGTCCATGGAGTCTGATGGTACTTCTGAGTACCAGGAATGAAAAAAGTTGTAAAAAATAAAATAAAATTTTACAAAAAATCCTACCGTCATTTGAGGCTACAATAGCATAAATTCTGCAAAGAAAATGTTAAAAAGTAAATTTTTTCTTATGTCAGGAAACAAAGGGTTAAGGGCGAAAAAAAACTAAGCAGGAGATTCCAGGTTCGAATCTCGGTCCGGTACAGATTTTCCTGATTCCGCTCGAACTCGTGATCTTCGCCTCTCTCAGCCAAGTGCTCTGTCAGCAAAGGTCCCAAGTTCGAGTTTCAGTCCGGCACACAGTTTAAAACTGCCAGGAAGTTTCATACCAGTGCACACTCCACAACAGAATGAAAAGATTTCGCACAGCGTCCTCTACAAGTGAACCACTCTACAGCTACATGGATGCCCTGCAAATCACATTTAAGTGCCACGCAGAGGGTTCATCGAACCACCTTCACAATTGTCTATTATTCCAATCTCGTATAGCGCGCTGAAAGAATGAACACCTATACCTTTCCGTACGAGCTCTAATTTCTCTTATTTTATCATGGTGATCGTTCCTCCCTATGTAGGTCGGTGTCAACAAAATATTTTCGCATTCGGAGGAAAAAGTTGCTGATTCGAATTTCGTGAGAAGATTCCATCGCAACGAAAAACGCCTTTCTTTTATTGATTTCCAGCCCAAATTCTGCATCATTTCTGTGACACTCTCTCCCATATTTCGCGATAATACAAAATGTGCTGCCTTTCTTTGACCTTTTTCGATGTACTCCGCCAGTCCTATCTGGTAAGGATCCCACACCGCGCAACAGTATTCTAGAAGAGGACGGACAAACGTAGTGTAGGCAGTCTCCTTAGTAGGTCTGTTACATTTTCTAACTGTTCTGCCAATAAAACGCAGCCTTTGCTTAGCCTTCCCCACAACATTCTCTATGTGTTATTTCCAATTTAAATTGTTCGTAATTGTAATACCTAGGTATCTCGTTGAATCTACGGCTTTTAGATTAGACTGATTTATCGTGTAACCGAACTTTAACGAGCTCCTTTTAGCACTCATGTGGATGACCTCTTACGTTTCGTTATTTAGGGTCAGCTGCCACTTTTAGCACCATTCAAATATTTTTTTCTAAATCGTTTGCAGTTTGCTTTGATCTTCTGATGACTTTATTAGTCATAAACGACAGCGTCATCTGCAAACAACCGAAGACGGCTGCTCAGATTGTCTGCAAAATCGGTTATATAGATAGGAACAGCAAAGGGACTATAACACTGCCTTGGGGAAAGCCTGAAATCACTTCTGTTGTACTCGATGACTTCCCGTCAATTACTACGAACTGTGACCGCTCTGACAGGAAATCGCAAATCCAGTCACATAACTAAGACGATATTCCATAAGCACGCAATTTCACTACGAGCCGCTTGTGTGGTACAGTGTCAAAAGCCTTCTGTTCCAAAATTCCCCCAATAACCCAAAGTCGACCACAAGCCTTCCCTATCGCAGTTCTCATATGCCCATTCCACCGCGTATCGCTTTGCAACATTACCCCCAGATATTTAAATGACTTAATTGTGTCAACCAGGACAGTAGTAATAATCTATCCGAACATAAAACGTTTGTTCTTCCTACTGGTCCGGAGTAACTTACATTTGGCCATATTTAGGGCTAGCTGCCATTCATCACACCGACTGCAAATGTTGTCTAAGTTGTCTTGTACCTACCTACAGATACTCAACTTTGTCACCTTACCGTACACCACGGCATCATCAGCAAGCAACCACAGATTTATGTGCACCCTGTTTGCGAGATCATATATGTATACAGGGTGAGTCACTAACTATTGCCACCTAGAATAAATCCGGACGTACGATAGTGGCTGAAAAGTTTGTGGGACAAATGTTGCATGGGACAACGGGGGCTGTAATATGAGTTCGGTTTTTTGTTGCTCGGTGGGGTCGCGTCAGAGATATGAAGGTCAACTTTGTTTTTTTAAATGGGATGCTGTAGTTTGGTACTTATTTACTGATAGCGGCTATCGAGACGAATCCAAGGATGTGTAACAGTAGGGTCTTTGTAGGTCAACGAAGGTCAAAAAGGTGGCATGAACGTCCATTTCCAGAAGGTGTTCGAAGTGGTTACCATTGATGTCAATGCAGAGCTGCAATCTTCTTTTCATGGATTGAGTGGTATTCCTTATCAGTTCGGCACTTATCAAAGCACATGCTCTGACAGTTCTCTCTCATATATCGTGCAAATAGTGTTGGTTGTTTGGGGAAGGAGACCAGACAGCGTGGTCATCGGTCTCATCGGATTAGGGAAGGATGGGGAAGGACGTCGGCCGTGCCCTTTCAGAGGAACCATTCCGGCATTTGCCTGGAATGATTTAGGGAAACCACGGAAAACCTAAATCAGGATGGCCGGACGCGGGATTGAACCGTCGTCCTCCCGAATGCGAGTCCAGTGTCTAACTACTGCGACACCTCGCTCGGTGTGCAAATAGTGAATATTCGCCGGATACGTCGTATCCATCTAACGTGCCATTGCCATGTAAACACCATGCGACGGTTTCGCAGTACAACACCAATATTACCGGCAAGCGAATGTGAATTATGTATTCCTTCGAAAAACAAGTCGATACACTTCTCGTTTACGGAGAATACCAACGAAATTCAGGGAGAGCTAGAGACTTATACGCTGAAAGATATCCTCAACGTACTCACCCTACACGTCGTACATTTAATTATGTCTACGATAAATTGAGAACAACTGGATCTTTAACGCATCGGAAACATATCCGGCAAAGGAAAGTCACTAACGAGGAAACGGAAATTGGTAGTCTTTCCACTGTGGTTCGAGATCCTTGTGTTAGTTCACGCCAAATCGCAAGGCAGTCTGTCATGAGCCGGAGTAGAATTGTCCGTGTTCTGCATCGCCATAAATATCATCCTCACCACATCAGTGTCCAACAAGAATTAACTGGTACGGATTGTATGCGTCGCACTGAATTCTGCCGATGGGCTCAACTTCAGATTCAGAGGGATGACACATTTATTAATTTTATTTTATTTGCTGACGAGGCTACATTCACGAACCATCGAAATGTTAATTTGCATAACATGCTTTGTTGGGCAACTGAAATCCATGTTGGCTGCGACAAGTTGCACATCAAAATCCGTGGTCGGTGAATGTATCGTGTGGGATTCTGGAGGACAGAATTAGACGTCCCTATTTCATCGTGTGGTGTCAACACGATGGGTGTCCAGTACATTTTTCGCTGGTGACCAGAAACGAGTTTGTAGGACAATTCCCATGTCGTTGGATTGGACGCGGAGGAGATGTGTCGTGGCCAGCTCGTTCGCCAGACTTGACGCCTCTGGATTTTTTCTTGTGGGGATTCGTAAAAGACATTGTTTATAAAAACGTTCCAACTACACCTGAAGATATGCCAGAGAGAATTTTCAGAGCATGGGCTTCGATAAGTGCCGATGTGAAAAGGAATACCACTCAATCCATGATAAGAAGAATGCAGCACTGCATTGGTACCAATGGTGATCACTTCTAACACCTTATGTAAATGGACGTTCATGCCACGTTTGTTACCTTCGTTGACCTTCAAAGACCTCACAGAACCTTGGATTCGTCTCGATAGCCGTTATCAGAAAATAAGTACCAAACTACAGCATCCCATTTAAAAAAACAAAGTTCATTTTCATATCTCTGACGCGATCCCACCTAGCAACAAAAAACGTCATATTACGGCTCCCCTTGTGCCATGCAACATTTGTCCCACAAACCGAACGCTTTAGTCGATCTTAACGATCGACATTACATACAGAAGGACATCATTAAAATGACGAACGTTGTAAATATCACTCTCTAACTTTACTTGTTTGAAAGATATAGTATAAATTATCAGTATTTCCAGTTACGCGTCAGATCATCATTTTCTCCACACAACAGACACTGACCGATGACAGTATGACACCTTATTGAATCATTAGGTAACAGAATATTTGTTGTAAGGTTTCGTGCATAATAGTTACTTTTGTTCTTTATTTATTTGCCAGAAAGCACATTGGTGCAAGGCTACTGGCCGTGACATTCAAAGTTAAGAAGGAAATTGTATTGGTTTTGTGTAAAAGAACTGAGCGTTTATTATGTAATGGATATTATTGTTACTTTATCTAGAACGTGAAAGTGGTCAAGCTTTGATTATTTAAATATGTTAAAATGTAGAATAAGCTGTAGCCAATCAGACGGACGGCTTCAGGAAAGGGAACTGGACTAGTCAGTTGAGAGAAGAGGTTCGGCGCACAGGAAACGCGGCCGGGAACGGGCAGAGGGACAGTGCTGGTGGAGACGCGAAAGCCGACAGTTCGGCTGGAGACACCAAAGTGGACAGTTCCCGTTGAGACGCGACACCGGGCAGTTAGGATGTGAAACGACTTAGAAAATTTCGCGTTGTGTGGTATCACGGGGCTAAGTCTCTGAGCGGTGAGCAGCCGCGCGCTTGGTGTAAAATCTAACTTTTCGCGTAGATTGCGAATGATGGAACTGTGTCAAATGGAAATGCGCTCGAGTTTGGTTCAAATTGGTTCAAATGCCTCTGAGCACTATGCGACTTAACGTCTGAGGTCATCAGTCGCCTAGAACTGAGAACTAATTAAACCTAACTAACCTAAGGACATCACACACATCCATGCCCGAGGCAGGATTCGAACCTGCGACCGTTGCGGTCGCTCGGTTCCAGACTGTAGCGCCCAGAACCGCACGGCCGCTCCGACCGGCGCTCGAGTTTAACAGTAGCTCTAAATACGAGCACTTTTGCTTTCTCAATGAACAATATTCTAACCAGATCGTAACTGTGTGGCCTTCATCATTTATTTGTCATTAATTTACACTACTGGCCATTAAAACTGCTACACCACGAAGATGACGGGCTACAGACGCGAAATTTAACCGACAGGAAGAAGATGCTGTGATACGAAAATGATTAGCTTTTCAGAGCATTCACACAAGGTTGGCTCCGGTGGCGACTCCTACAACGTGCTGACATGAGGAAAGTGTCCAACCGATTTATCATACATAAACAGCAGTTGACCGGCGTTGCCTGGTGAAACGTTGTTGTGATGCCTCGTGTGAGGAGGAGAAATGCGTACCATCACGTTTCCGACTTTGATAAAGGTCCTATTGTATCCTATCGCGATTGCGGTTTGTCATATCGCGACATTGCTGCTCGCGTTGCTCGAGATCCAATGACTGTTAGCAGAATACGGAATCGGTGGGTTCAGGAGGGTAATACGGAACGCCGTGCTGGATCCCAACGGCCTCGTATCACTAGCAGTCGAGATGACAGGCATCTTATCCGCACGGCTGTAACGGATCGTGCAGCCACGTCTCGATCCTGAGCCAACAGATGGGGACGTTTGCAAGACAACAACCATCTGCACGAACAGTTCGACGACGTTTGCAGCAGCATGGACTATCAGCTCGGAGACCACGGCTGCAGTTACCCTTGACGCTGCATCACAGACAGGAGCGCCTGCGATGGTGTACTCGACGACGAACCTGGGTGCACGAATGGCAAAACGTCCTTTTTTCAGATGAATTCAGGTTCTGTTTACAGCATCATGAAGGTCGCATCCGTGTTTGGCGACATTGCGGTGAACGCACATTGGAAGCGTGTATTCGTCATCGCCACACTGTCGTATCACCCGGCGTGATGGTATGGGGTGCCACTGGTTACACGTCTCGGCCACCTCTTGTTCGCATTGACGGCACTTTGAACAGTGGACGTTACATTTCAGATGTGTTACGACCCGTGGTTCTACCCTTCATTCAATCCCTGCAAAACCCTACATTTCAGCAGGATAATGCACGACCGCATATTTCATGTCCTGTACGCTCGTTTCTGGATACAGAAAAAGTTTCACTTCTGCCCTGGCCAGCACATTTGCCAGATTTCTCACCAACTGAAAACGTCTGGTGAATGGTGGCCGAGCAACCGGCTCGTCACAATACGCCAGTCACTACTCTTGATATACTGTGGTATCGTGTTGAAGCTGCATGGGCAGCTGTACCTGTACACGCCATCCAAGCTCTGTTTGACTCAATGCCCAGGCGCATCAAGGGCTTTGTTACGGCCAGAGGCGGTTGTTCTGGGTACTTATTTCTCAGGACCTATGCACCCAAATTGCGAGAAAATGTAATCACATGTCAGTTCTAGGATAATATATTTGTCCAATGAACACACGTTTATCATCTGCATTTCTTCTTGGTGTAACAATTTTAATGGCCAGTAGTGTAGTTCCCGATAGTATTATTACTGTTATTATGTGCTATGTTAACTTTATATTTCGCAAACTTGTCATCAGGCACACAATTTAACTAAAGGGTCACAAGTGTCTAGTTTAGGGCGTGTAATGCGCCACTTGCAGTTCAACCCCTAGACGAGTTTGAGCCGAGACATTTCGACGAAGAGGAATCGCAAGTGAGCCCGAACATCTCTGGGATGTTAGCTCGCAATTGGTATCCCACCAGGTCCAGTGACCCATTCCGTTGAGAGCGATTTGAGTTTCTTTTCCATCCATCAGACTTGTCATTTCGCAGCTCGTTACGTCACTCTCGATTATCTGTTAAAGTGCGCGTCATTTATGACGGCGGCCGAGTTTAGGTTCGTTCTGCGCATCTGACGTCACAAAACACAGTCAGCCAATCAACAGAGAACGACGTTGCCAGAGCTCGACTGCAGTACAGAGCACGGACGAGTGTCTTCAGTTTTAGAAACGTTCAGTCATTAATAAAGTAATTGGACAAAAGCAATGTCTTGATAGCAGACTTTCTTTTATAGAAAGTTTGGAAAAAGCATACTTTATACCAATTGCTTCATATCCTATTAATTAATTAAACCAAACAAGCAATAAAATGTAGACTGGCAATGGCAAGGAAAGCGTTTCTGAAGAAGAGAAATTTGTTAACAACGAATATAGATTTAAGTGTCAGGAAGTCGTTTCTGAAAGTATTTGTATGGAGTGTAGCCAAGTATGGAAGTGAGTCATGGAGAATAAATAGTCTGGGCAAGAAGAGAATAGAAGCTTTCGAAATGTGGTGCTACAGAAGAATGTTGAAGATTAGGTGGGTAGAACATTTAACTTATGAGGAGGTATTGAATAGGATTCGGGAGAAGAGAAGTTTGTGGCACAACTTGACTAGAAGAAGGGATCGATTGGTAGGACATGTCCTGAGGCATCAAGAGATCATAAATTTAGCGTTGGAGGGCAGCGTGGAGGGTAAAAATCGTAGATGGAGACCAAGAGATGAATACACTAAGCATATTGAGAAGGATGTAGGTTGCAGTAGGTACTGGGAGATGAAGGAGCTTGCACAGGATAGATTAGCATGGAGCTGCATCAAACCAGTCTCAGGACTGAAGACCACAACAGCAACATAGGGCTGTTATCGTGCAGAGCATACCTGGGTACGGCAGGCGCCTCAGCGGTGGGGTCTACTTCGTCGACTGGTGCAGGTGGCGGCTCAGGCGTGGTCGTGGTCGTGGTGGTGGTGGTGGTGGTGCTGGGCTGTGTGGTCGGGGCGGCCGTGATGGGGGTGGTCGAGTGCTGCCGGCGTATGTGCGGTCCGCGCCCCCTCGTGGGTCTGGTCGACGCCTCCTCCGGCTCGGGCTCGGCCGTGGTCGTGGTCGTGCTGGTCGTGGTGGTGGTCGACGAGTGCCCCCTGGGTCGGTAGCGCCCGTGGGTCTGGGGCGCCGCGGCCGGCTCGCCGTTCTCTTCGGGGGTCACCCCCAGGAAGCGCACGGGCCCGGCGGGCAGCCGCTGTGGGAAGCTGGGGGCGGACTCCTCGCCCCCCGCGGGCGCTGCACCGCCCCCACCGTGGTGCGTGCGGAACGAGGAGCTGTCGACGAGCTCGAGGCTGGGGCGGCGGACGGCGGGCGACTGCTGGGGGGCGGAGGTGCGCGCCGGGAAGCGCGTGGAGGCGGGCAGTCGCTCCTCGGGCACCGGCTCGCCCTCTGGGGGCGGCGCGGGGGCGGCGGCGGCGTCTGAGTCCGCCTCCGGGCGGCCCAGCGTGCGGCCGCGGAACCTGCGCACAGTGCAAAGAAAGTAAGCGTTTGACGTCCCGTCGACATAGAGGTCATAGGAGCACGAGCTCGGAATGTCTCAAGGACGAGGAAGCAAATCGGTCGTGATCTTTTCAGTGGAACCGTCCTTGTGTTTATTTACTATTAAAATCAGTCTTGATCACGATTTGTGTATCAAGGTGACCGGTTTCGACCACTACTGTGGTCATCTTCAGACCTACAAGTTGTATACAAAGCTTTTAAGTAGAGGGCTGCATACATTGAAAAAAGCACATAAAGTTATAAAGCTATAGAACGATGAATTACCATTGTTCCTGTATCATTTCCAATAAAACGCAGTCTTTGGTTAGCCTTCCCCACAACATTTTCTGTGTGTTGCTTCCAATTTGAGTTGTTCGTAATAGTAATACGTAGGTATTTAGTTGAATTTACGACTTTCAGATTTGACTGATTTATCGTGTAACCGAAGTTTAACGAGTTCCTTTTAGCACTCATGTGGATGACCTTACACTTTCCGTCATTTAAGGTCAACTGCCACTTTTCGCACCATTCAGATATCTTTTCTAAATCGTTTTGCAGTTTGTTTGGACCTTCTGACGACTTTATGAGTCGATAAACGACAGCGTCATCTGCAAACAAACGAAGACGGCTGCTCAGATTGTCTGCAAAATCGGTTATATAGATAGGAACAGCAAAGGGCCTATAAGACTACCTTCGGGAACGCCAGAAATCACTTCCGTTTTACTCGATGACTCTCCGTCAATTACAACGAACTGTGACCTCTCTGACAGGAAATCACAGATCCAGTCACATAACTGAGACGATATTCCATAAGCACGCAATTTCACTACGAGCCGCTTGTGTGGTACAGTGTGAAAAGCCTTCCGGAAATCCAGAAATACGGAATAGATCTGAAATCCCTTGTCAATAGCACTCAGCACTGCATGTGAATAAAGAGCTAGTTGTGTTTCACAAAAACGATGTTTTCTAAACCCATGTTGACTATGTGTCAATGGACAGTTATCTTCGAGGTAGTTCATAATGTTCGAACACAATATATGTTCCAAAATCTTGCTGCATATCGACGTTAAGGATATGGGCCTGTAACTTAGTGGATTACTCCTACTACCTTTCTTGAATACTGGTGCGACCTGTTCAACTTTCCAGTCTTTGGGCACGGATCTTTCGTCGAGCGAACGATTGTATAGTGCATCAGCATACTGCGAAAGGAACCTAATTCGTATACAGTCTGAACCAGAAAACTTTCTTTTATTAAGTGATCTAAGTTGCGTCACAACTCCGAGGATATTTACTTCTACGTTACTCTTGTCGGCAGCTGTTCTCTATTCGAGTTCTGGAATATTTAATTCGTATTCTTATGTGAACGGCACGACGAAAAAACGGGCGCCGATATTTTTTCGTGCAGGCTCTGATTTTCTTTACTGTATTATGACGATCGTTTCTCCTTAGGTAGACAGACGTCAACGAAATATTTTCGCATTCGGTGGAGAAAGTTGGTGATTGAAATTTCGTGAGAAGATTCCGCCGCAACGAGAAACGCCTTTGTTTTAACGACATCCACTCCAAATGAGGTATCATGTCCGTGATACGCTCTCTCCTATTTCTCGATAATACGAAACGTGCTGCTCTTCTTCGGACTTTGTCCGTATACTAAGTAAATCCTATATTTACGATCCTACAGCGCAAAGCAGTATTCAAAATGAGGACGGACAAGCACAATTTTGGCAGTCTCTGTACTTAGATCTGTTGCATCTTCTATGTGCTCGGCATCATAAAACAATCTTCGGTTCGCCTTCCCTTTAACATTTCCTATGTGATGTTTCCAATTTAGTTTGGTCGTAATTGTAATTCATAGTTATTTAGTTGAATTTACGGCCTTTAGAGTTTATTGATTTATCGTGTAACTGAAATTTAGCGAATTCCATTTAGCACATTTGTATGGCCTCACATTTTCCATTATTTCGGATGAATTCCCGATTTTCGCACCGTATCCACGTCTTTCCTAAATAGTTTTGCAGTTGAGTTTGATGTTCTGATGGCTTTACTAGACGATAAATGACAGCATCTTCTGCAAACAACCTAAGACGGCTGCTCAAATTGTCCTCTAAATTGATAAGCAAGAGCAGAGGGCCTATCACACCGTCTTGGGGAACGCCAGGAATCACTTCTCTTTTACTCAGGGACTTCCCGTCAGTTACCACGATCTGTGATTTCTCTGACAGGAAATCATGAATTCAGTCGTATCTCAGACACTATTCCATAAGCACGAATTTCACTACAAGTCGCTTACGGTGTCTGAAGCGCCAAAGAAACTGGTATAGGTATGCCCAATACAGATATATGTAAACAGGCAGAATACGGCGCTGCGGTCGGCAACGCCTATATCAGACAACAAGTGACTGGCACAGTTATTAGATCGGTTACTGCTGCTACACTGGCAGGCTACCAAGATTTAAGTGAGTTTGAACGTGGTGCCATAGTCGGCGCACGAGCGATGGGATACAGCATCTCCGAGGTAGCGAGGAAGTGGGGATTTTCCTGTGCGATTATTTCACGAGTGTACCGTGAATATCAGGAATCCGGTAAAACATGAAATCTCCGACATCGCTGCGGCCGGAAAAAGATCTAGCTCGAGAGGGACCAACAACGTCTGAAGATAATCGTTCAACGTGACAGAAGTGCAACCCCTCAGGAAATTGCTGCAGATTTCAATGCTGGGCCATCAACAAGTGTCAGCGTGCGAATCATTCAAAGAAACATAATCGATATGAAACTTCCTGGCAGATTAAACTGTGTGGCCGACCGAGACTCGAACTCTGGACCTTTGCCTTTCGCGGGCAAGTGCTCTACCAACTGAGCTACCGAAGCAAGACTTACGGCCGGCACCCACAGCTTTACTTCTGCCAGTACCTCGTCTCCTACCTTCCAAACTTTACAGAAGCTCTCCTGCGAACCAAGCAGAACTAGCACTCCTGAAAGAAAGGATATTGTGGAGACATGGCTTAGCCACAGCCTGAGGGATGTTAATCCGCCAGGAAGTTTTATATCAGCGCACACTCCGCTGCAGAGTGAAAATCTCATTCTGGAAACATCCCCCAGGCTGTGGCTAAGCCATGTCTCCGCAATATCCTTTCTTTCAGCAGTGCTAGTTCTGCTTGGTTCGCAGGAGAGCTTCTGTAAAGTTTGGAAGGTAGGAGACGAGGTACTGGCAGAAGTAAAGCTGTGGGTACCGGGCGTGAGTCGTGCTTCGGTAGCTCAGTTGGTAGAGCACTTGCCCGCGAAAGGCAAAGGTCCCGAGTTCGAGTCTCGGTCGGGCACACAGTTTTAATCTGCCAGGAAGTTTCATATCAGCGCACACTCCGCTGCAGAGTGAAAATCTCATTCTATAATCGATATGGGCTTTCGGAGCCGAAGATACACTCGTGTACCCTTGATGACTGCACGACGCAAAGCTTTATTCCTCACCTGGGCTTGTCAGCACCGACATTGGATCGTTGATGACTGGAAACATGTTGTCTGGTCGGACGAGCCTCATTTCAAATTGTTTCGAGTGGGAGGACATGTACGGGTATAGAGACAGCCTCGTGAATTCATGGACCGTGCAAGTCAGCAGTGGTCTGTTCGAGCTAGTGGAGGCTCTGTAATGGTGGGGGGCGTGCAGCTGGAGTACTATGGATCCCCTGATACGTCTAGATACGATTCTGACAGGTGAGACGTACGTAAGCATTCTGTGTGATCACATGCATCCATTCATGTCCATTGTGTATTCCGACGGACTTGGGAAATTCCCGTAGGACAGTACGACACCCCACACGTCCAGAATTGCTACAGAATGGCTCCTGGAATACTCTTCTGAGTTTGAACACTTCCGTTGACCACCAAAGTCTCCAGGCAGGAACATTATTGAGCATAACTGGGATGCCTTGCAACTTGCCGCTCAGAAGAGACCTCCAACACGTCGTACTCTTTCAGATTTATGGACAGGCCTGCAGGATTCATGGTGTCAGTTCCCTCCAGCACTACTTCAGACATTTGTCGAGCCCATGCCAGGTCGTGTTGCGGCACTTCTCCATGCTCGCGGGGACCCTGCTTGATATTAGGCAGGTATACCAGTTTCTTTGACTCTTCAGTGTAGAAACATGGAATCAATTTTAAGTCCTTTGTCGATAGCACTCAACACTTCGCGTTATTAAACAGCTGTGTTTCACAAGAACGATATTTTCTAAAGTCGTGTTGACTGAGTCAATAGACCGTTCTATTCGAGGCACCTCATTGAACACAAAATAATTCCACAATCCTGTTGCATACTGACCTTAATGATATGGCCTGCAATTTAGTGGATTACTTGTACGGAGTTTTTTATTTGCGTTTGCTGTGTAGTGGCCATTTGGCGACCCTGCCAGGAGAGGAATCTGCAGTACATACCTCCTGGGTGGCGGAAGGACTTCGTTGGCCTCCGGTGCGTTGCCGTTGTTGTTGTTGCTGCTGCTGGGGGCCTTGTCCCTGGCGGCACCCCTGTCCAGAGAGGTGTAGCGCCGGCGCCCGGAGCTGGCCTTCACTGACAGGTCATCTGCAGACGAAGACTCCTCCTCTACTGGCGCCGACGACTGGCCACGGCTGCGGGTGCGGGTGCGGGTCCTGTGTAAGGCAGGAACAGACCATGGCTTCAGTCGTCACCAATTCTCACCAGTTTCCTCCCACCTGTACCTGAGTGGCCGATGGGCTGACAAAGAGACAGAGACAGACAGAGAGAGAGAGAGAGAAGGAGAGAGAGAGAGAGAGACAGGGAGACCGGAGCGTGCCGAAAAGTAATGCCTCCGAATTTCTTTTGTGTTCTCAAAACCGGTTGAGTTATTACTTGTTCCTATTAATTGGTCGGCTTTCCCACTTTGCTAGCGCCAGTTGCAACCATCTGGCTTTTAGATGAGGCCCAAATTGTAGCGAGTCGTGTGTAAGGTAACTACACAGGTCAGCTAGCACATTTTGACCATAGATCTATAATCAACATAAAGCCGCCGAGGCGAGGAATGACCGCTAGTCAGACACAAGCACAGCGCATGTAACTTCGCTGATTGTGCTGTACCTGTATAGAGTTGGGAGGCGCGCTGTCTATCAGAGTTTGAGCGCGGGTAGTGATGGCCCGGAGGCTCCACACGAGCATTTCGGATATTGCACGACTTGCTGTGGCCAGTCCCTTCAACACGTGGCGAAACCACGTGCAGACGTCATGGCCTTGGATGACCACCCCTCATTACAGACGTCGGACGTCATAGGTTGGACAGACTGGTAAAACAGGACAGGCGGCGAACTGTGGCGGAACTAACGTTAGACTTTAATGCTGGGCAGAGACCTTTGGAGAAAAGAGAACCACTTGTATGAATATCAAGGGCTCAGATTGAAACCCAGTTTTAAGCAAAGAAGGGAAAGCAGAAAGGTGGTTCAAAAATGGTTCAAATGGCTCTCAGCACTATGGGACTTAACATCTGAGGTCATCAGTCCCCTAGAACTTAGAACTACTTAAACCTAACTAACCTAAGGACATCACACACATCCATGCCCGAGGCAGGATTCGAACCTTTGACCGTAGCGGTCACGCGGTTCCAGACTGACGCGCCTAGAACCGCTTGGCCACACCGGCCGGCGCAGAAAGGTGGAAGGAGTATATAGAGGGACTATACAAGAGCGATGTTCTTGAGAACAATATTATGGAAATGGAAGAGGATGTAGATGAAGATGAAATGGGATAGAGCACTGAAAGACCTGAGTCGAAACAAGGCCCCAGGAGTAGACGACATTCCATTAGAACTACTGGCAGCCTTGGGAGAGCCAGTCCTGACAAAACTCCACCATCTGGTGAGCAAGATGTATGAGACAGGCGAAATACCCGCAGACTTCAAGAAGAATATAATAATTCCAATCCCAAAGAAAGCAGGTGTTGACAGATGTGGAAATTACCGAACTATCAGTATAATAAGTCACGGCTGCAAAATACTAACGCGAATTCTGTACAGACGAATGGAAAAACTGATAGAAGCCTACCTAGGGGAAGATCAGTTTGGATTCCGTAGAAATATGGGAATACGTGAGGCAATACTGACCCTACAACTTATCTTAGAAGCTAGATTAAGAAAACGCAACCTACGTTTCTAGAATTTGTAGACGTGGAGAAAGCTTTTGACAATGTTGACTGGAATAATCTCTTTCAAATTCTGAAGGTGGCAGGGGTAAAATACAGGGAGCGAAAGGCTATTTACAATTTTTTCACAAACCAGATGGGAGTCATAAGAGACGAGGGACATGAAAGGGAAGGAGTGGTTGGGAAGGGAGTGAGACAGGGTTGTAGCCTCTCTCCGATGTTATTCAATCTGTATATTGAGCAAGCAGTAAAGGAGAGAAAAGAAGAATTCGGAGTAGGTTTTAAAATCCATGGAGAAGAAATAAATACTTTGAGGTTCCCCGATGACATTGTAATTCTGTCAGAGACAGCAAAGGGCTTAGAAGAGCAGTTGAACGGAATGGACAGTGTCTTGAAAGGAGGGTATAAGATGAACATCAACAAAAGCAAAACGACGATAATGGAATGTGGTCGAATTAAGTCGGGTGATGCTGAGGGAATTAGATTAGGAAATGAGATACTTAAAGTAGTAAAGGAGTTTTGCTATTTGGGGAGCAAAATAACTGATGATGGTCGAAGTAGAGAAGATATAAAATGTAGACTGGCAATGGCAAGGCAAGCGTTTCTGAAGAAGAGAAATTTGTTAACAACGAGTATAGTTTCAGTGTCAGGAAATCTTTTGTGTGTAGTGTAGCCATGTATGTAAGTGAATCGGTACAAGTATGTCTGATTACACAGCACACCGAAGACACCTAACGATGGGCATCAGCAGCTGCCGACTGTGCAAGTGCCAATGTTAACATCACTACATTGGCAACTACGAGTGAAATCGGCACCTGACAATCACCAATGGACGTTGGGGCGTGGCCGAGCGGCTCTAGGCGCTTCAGCCTGGAACCGCGAGACTGCTACGGTCGCAGGTTCGAATCCTGCCTCGGGCATGGGTGTGTGTGATGTCATTAGGTTAGTTAGGTTTAAGCAGTTCTAAGTCTAGGGGACTGATGACCTCCGATGTTAAGTCCCATAGTGCTCAGAGCCATTTGAACCATTTTTTTGACGTTGGGGCATTGACAGAGCGTTGCACGGCCTGATGAATCCCGATACCTTCTTCATCAATACAGGGTGTAACAAAAAGAATCATCGAGCGTGGGGGGCACAGTGGCTAGCACACTGGACTCGCATTCGGGAGGACGACGGTTCAATCCCGCGTCCGGCCATCCTGATATAGGTTTCCCGTGATTTCCCTAAATGGCTCCAGGCAAATGCCGGGATGGTTCCTTTGAAAGGGCACGGCCGACTTCCTTCCCCGTCCTTCCCTAATCCGATGAGACCGATGACCTCGCTGTCTGGTCTCCTCCCCCAAACAATCCAATCCGAAAAGAATCATCAGATTTTGCACGTCTATATTTCTGAAACTAATAAACATATACAATGAATTTTGTTTTTTGATGAACTTGAAACTCAAAAAGTTTTTTTTCGTGTCTTTTCATAGGTGTTCAGTATGCTCCTATTGAGATCCACAGCATATGACAGTGCGGTATTCATAGTGTTCCCACACTACAGCGGACATAACTCGAGTTACAGCTTCCACATCTGCTGTTATGCGATGTCGCAGCTCATTCATTGTTGTTGGTAACGGAGGGACATAAACAAAGTCTTTTATGAATCCCCACAAGAAATAATCACCTAGTCAGGTCCGGTGACCTCAGAGTCCAATAATTATTGGATTATTGGATTATAATTATTACATTATAATGTAAGGCTGCATCTTATGGTCCAGTGCGACCGATAAATCGTTCAGTAATCTATCAGTTTAAAAATTCCCACACTTCCAGATGGCAGTGTGGCGGTGCCCCATCCTGTTGGTAAATTAAGTCGTTCGAATCAGTCTCCAACTCTGAGAAAAGGAATTTCTCAAGCATATTGCGATATGTGCCTCCGGTCACAGTGTTCTCTGCAAAGAAAAATGGGCCATACACCTTTTCCCGTGAAATTCTCTAACAGTCCTACCTGGCAAGGGCCCCAGTTTGATGAACACTACTCAAAAATCAATCGAACAAGAGCCATCTTCCCTGGATGTATTACATATCCTTAAGATTCTTCCCATGACTCCATCTTCCATCCGATTTTCCTACTAATTTGTTTATTTGTTCATTCCGCATAGGTTCAAATGGCTCTGAGCACTATGGGACTTAACATCTGAGGTCATCAGTCCCATAGAACTACTTAAACCTAACTAACCTAAGGACATCACACACATCCATGCCCGAGACAGGATTCGAACCTGCGACTGTAGCAGTCGCGCGGTTCCGGACTGTAGCGCCTAGAACCGCTCGGCCACCGCGGCCGGCTCATTCCGCATAGGGTCGCTGTGGGTAGTTACCCCTGGATATGTTACAGTAGATATTGTTTCCAGAAGTTTGTCATCAATAGCGTAGTTGTACATCAGTGAAGTTCTTTCCTACGTCTTTTCTATATCTTACATGTATTTGCGGTCGGGGTCACCTGGCAGAGCTAGCAACATTCATTAAACCTGTGCAGGTCATTCTGTAACTCGACACTGTCTTCTGGCATTGCTGCCTTTTTATAGACAACTGCAACGTCTGCTAACAGTCTTAAAGAGCTCCCGACGGTTTCTGCTAGATATTTATATGCATTCTAAACAGTAACAGTCCTACCACACTGCCTTGGCGTACGCCGGTAATTAGGTTTCACATCTGCCGATTGTTTTCCCTTAACAGTAGCATACTGAGTACTTTCTGCAAGAAAGTCCCGAATCGAATCACAGATCTGGTCCGATATTCGTTAAGCTCGTATTTTTTTTTTTTTTTACTAAACTGCTGCATCAAATGCCTTCCTGAAAGTCAAGGAATACCTCATCAACATGAGCACCGTTGTCTACAGCACTGTGGATCTCATGTAGCAACAGACCTAGCTGAGTTTCCAAAGATCCATCTTAATTCTTATAGATTCCCGCTCTCTCAAAAACGGCACAATAAATGACCATAAAACACGATCCGGAATTCTCGAGCAGATAGACCTCAACTATACAGGCAAAGGTCGACAATTTTGTGCATCTGTCCTGCGGCCCTTCTCGAAAATGGAAATGACCTGCGCTCTTTTTCCAGTCACTACCTGAGTTGCTCCAGTGACGTACGACAAACTTCTGCTAGCAGGGGAGCAAGTTCTTTGACATAGTCTTTGTAGAATGTTACTAGAATCTCATCTCGTTCTGATGCCTTTCCAAAACCAAGCGATTGTAGTTGCTTTATTCCGCAATCGGTGATCACAGTATGTGCCATTTCGACGTTGATTGAAAGAAGGGACCGTATTACGATCCTCCGGGGTGAAACAATCGAGGAAGACCGAATTCACGATTTCGGCCTTCTCCCTGGTACCTTCCGCATTGGTGCCTGCATCGTCCATGAGGGAATAGATGATATGGAGCCGCTTAGTGATTTTACATTACAGCAAAACCTCCTAGACTTTTAGTCACAGCCGCGCGGGATTAGCCGAGCGGTGTTAGGCGCTGCAGTCACGGACTGGGCGGCTGGTCCCGGCGGATGTTCGAGTCCTCCCTCGGGCATGGGTGTATATGTTCGTCCTTAGTAGGCTAAGCAGTGTGTGAGCTTAAGGGACTGATCACCTTAGCAGATAAGTCCCGTAAGATTTCACACATATTTGAACATTTTTTAAAGATAAAGAACAGTTTAATAAAAGTGTTGTTGTTATAAACTGTGAATGTTGTTTACATGTCCCGGCCCTCCCGCTCAACAGCAATTGGCTGATAAGGGTGAATTGACCGCCACAGAAATAACACCACTTTGTCTGAATGACGTCAAATTGCAACAGAATACAGGGTGATTCAAAAAGAATACCACAACTTTAGGAATTTAAAACTCTGCAACGACAAAAGGCAGAGCTAAGCACCATCTGTCGGCGAATTAAGGGAGCTATAAAGTTTCATTTAGTTGTACATTTGTTCGCTTGAGGCGCTGCTGACTAGGCGTCAGCGTCAGTTGATGCTAAGATGGCGACCGCTCAACAGAAAGCTTTTTGTGTTATTGAGTACGGCAGAAGTGAATCGACGACAGTTGTTCAGCGTGCATTTCGAACGAAGTATGGTGTTAAACCTCCTGATAGGTGGTGTATTAAACGTTGGTATAAACAGTTTGCAGAGAATGGGTGTTTGTGCAAAGGGAAAAGTTCTGGACGGCCGAGAACGAGTGATGAAAATGTAGCACGCATCCAGCAAGCATTTGTTCGCAGCCCAGGAAAATCGACTCGCAGAGCTAGCAGAGAGCTGCAAATTCCACAATCAACTGTATGGAGAGTCCTACGAAAAAGGTTAGTTATGAAACCTTATCCGTAACTACCTGAACGTCAACTACCCGAGGCGATGGATCGGCCGCTAGGCAGCCCGTGACAGAGCACTTCATTACTGGCCTCCAAGAAGCCCTGACCTTACCCACTGCGATTTTTTCTTATGGGGGTATGTTAAGGATATGGTGTTTCGGCCACCTCTCCCAGCCACCATTGATGATTTGAAACGAGAAATAACAGCAGCTATCCAAACTGTTACGCCTGATATGCTACAGAGTGTGTGGAACGAGTTGGAGTATCGGGTTGATATTGCTCGAGTTTCTGGAGGGGGCCGTATTGAACATCTCTGAAGTTGTTTTTGATTAAAAAAAAATCTTTTTAAATGCTCTTTGTAATAATGTATAACAGAAGGTTATATTATGTTTCTTTCATTAAATACACATTTTTAAAGTTGTGGTATTCTTTTCGAATCACCCTGTATTATCAGAGAAGGGGGAAACGTATGGCAGAAGAAGAAAATAGTGCGAAAATTGGTCAATAGAAGGCGCTGTATGTGTCAGAATACGCAAATGGAAACACTTGTCATGCACTCGACCCATTCAAGTTGGTATAAACACGCCTGGTACACGGCATTTCCTCCTTTCGCGTCTGCGACGTTCGACACGGCTGTCTGAATGCAGGATCGCGCTCTGCTTGTAAAGCGAGAACGATGACTGTGCACACGTCGCTCTGCAGAAGTTCCGGACACTGAAGTTTTGGCCGGCTGCGGTGGCCGTGCGGTTCTGGCGCTGCAGTCCGGAACCGCGGGACTGCTACGGTCGCAGGTTCGAATCCTGCTTCGGGCATGGATGTGTGTGATGTCCTTAGGTTAGTTAGGTTTAAGTAGTTCTAAGTTCTAGGGGACTTATGACCTAAGATGTTGAGTCCCATAGTGCTCAGAGCCATTTGAACCATTTTTTTGAAGTTTTGAGAAAAGGTGTTGGTCCGATGACTGCCGGGGGCCGGAGAAAATGATTTGGAGATTCGAAAAGACAGGTTCTTTTCGTGAGCAACCAGGTAGAGGGAGGAAACGAAATCATTCGACTTCAGTGGAAGCAGTCGACACAGCAATACAGGAGGATATGAGTGGTGGTCTGCAAACGTGTGGTGCACGGAGAATTGTTGGAGCATTGGACATACCCGTGAGCACGGTGCGTAAAATTCTACAAAACATCCTTCTTCGCTATCCGTTCAAAATTACTGATGTGCACGAGTTGCTTCCAGTTGACCTGTCAGCAAAAGATACCTTTGCTTCAGAATTTCTTGCTCTCACGGAAGTGGACAATGATTGGTCATGGAAGATTCTGTGGACACACGAAGCCCACTTCCATGTGACAGGATATGTCAGTACACAGAATTGTCCGACATGGGCAACGGAAAACCCATACGCAACTCAATCAGTACCACTTCATCCTGAAAAGGCTGTAATAGGTACATGATTAAGGAATTTGTTGCTAGCGCAGTCGAGCAGATGTAACTTCGATGGACTGCTCACGCGCTGCCTGCGATATGTAAGCTGTAAGAGAATCTCAGACCAGAGAGCAGTGTTGTCAGCAGCAGGAACTGTGTAGCAGTAGGAGTTTGCGGTAGCTAGCAGTCTGGTGTATCGAGTTGGCTGGGCCGGTCGTGTGGAGCGATGGCGGTGCCCGAGCGAGGCAGTATAAGGTAAAAGCAGCCTCGCGCATATGTAGTATTCTTATATCAAGTCCCATGTAAATGTTTTAGAAAGAAATCTCTTGATAATAATCTTTCTTATAAAATTTAACTTTTCACAATCGTTCATCTCAATTTGAAGAATTTACTAATTTCTCCAATCCATGGTAATCCTGATTATTGTAAAGACACATCAGTTGTTTCTTTTTATACATGACAGATCTATCGGCCAACATTGCACTGGGCTGCGCCAGAAAAATTTCTTATAGGAGCAGATATATACGCGTTATCCGGCGACCTTATTGAGGTAAGAATTTTCATTTTTATTCAGAATGATGTTTCAGGGCCATGACGCAGCGGTGCTGACGTCCAGAATCTACCAGTTTAAATTCACAGTCATTATTGAAAGCTCATAAGTGAGCGAGGTTAGTCAAGTGTAACCTCCCCACAAAACAATTCCTAAACCTCCCAACAGTAAAAAATATAATTATATAATTCACATTCAGTGTAACTGCCCAACAGATAAATTCCATATCCTACTAATAATACAATGTGACTAACCTCGCTCACTTATGACCTTTCAATAATGACTGTGAATTTAAACTGGTAGATTCTGGACGTCAGCACCGCTGCGTCATGGCCCTGAAACATCATTCTGAATAAAAATGAAAATTCTTACCTCAATAAGGTCGCCGGATAACGCGTATATATCTGCTCCTATAAGAAATTTTTCTGGCACAGCCCAGTGCAATGTTGGCCGATAGATCTGTCATGTATAAAAAGGGCCGGCCGAAGTGGCCGTGCGGTTAAAGGCGCTGCAGTCTGGAACCGCGAGACCGCTACGGTCGCAGGTTCGAATCCTGCCTCGGGCATGGATGTTTGTGATGTCCTTAGGTTAGTTAGGTTTAACTAGTTCTAAGTTCTAGGGCACTAATGACCTCAGCAGTTGAGTCCCATAGTCCTCAGAGCCATTTGAACCATTTTGTATAAAAACAAACAACTGATTTGTCTTTACAATAATCAGGGTTACCATGGATTGGAGAAATTAGTAAATTCTTCAAATTGAGATGAATGATTGTGAAAAGTTAAATTTTATAAGAAAGATTATTATTAAGAGATTTCTTTCTAAAACATTTACATGGGACTTGATATAAGAATACTACATATGCGCGAGGCTGCTTTTACCTTATACTACCTCGCTCGGGCACCGCCATCGCTCCACACGACCGGCCCAGCCAACTCGATACACCAGACTGCTAGCTACCGCAAACTCCTACTGCTACACAGTTCCTGCTGCTGACAACACTGCTCTCTGGTCTGAGATTCTCTTATACCTTGCATATCGCAGGCACCGCATGAGCAATCCATCGAAATTACATCTGCTCGACTGCGCTAGCAACAAATTCCTTAATCATGGACCTATTACAACGTCACTGTGTGTTCGTTCCAGCTCAAGGTGGTCGCAACTGTAGCACCTAGGTATTTAGCTGTGCCTGCGAATCCAGGCGGAGATTGCTGGAACTGTCGTGGTACACCGGCAGTGCCGCACACTTTTCTTTTCTTTTTCAGGCGTTTCTTTTGAGAATCGGCGGCGGGCAGGTGTTCCCGCGCTCGTGGGAGCTCTCTCCGAATTAAATCTGGCGGAGAAATTTCTGGGGACGGGAAGAGAGATAAGGAGAGAGAGAAAGCAGGGATGGGAAGCACGAAGCCACGCCGACCTTGGCACCTGCCCGGCGCCGGCTGACTTGGCCTCCCCAGGGAAAGCGCGTGGCGTCCCGTGGCGCCTGCGTAGCCACGACGTGGACCGTCGCAGCAGGAGAACAGGCGCGCGGGTACAGGATCAGAACCCGGCACCTCCCCCTACACGACAAGTGTTCGTCACGGACGTCGTCAGGAGTGCCTCAGGGAAGCGTGACGAGACCACCTCTCTCTCTCTCTCTCTCTCTCTCTCTCTCTGTACACACAAATGAGCTTACGAAACGGGTGGGCAGCAATCTGCGGTCGTTTGCTGTAGGGGGATACAACATGGCGTAGACAAAATTTACACTACTGGCCATTAAAATTGCTACACCAAGAAGAAATGCAGGTGATAAACAGGTATTCATTGGACAAATATATTGTACCAGAACTGACATGCGATTACATTTTCACGCAATTTGGGTGCATAGATACTGAGAAATCAGTACCCAGAACAACCACCTCTGGCCGTAATAACGGCCTTGATACGACTGCACATTGAGTCAAACAGAGCTTGGATGGCGTGTACAGGTACAGCTGCCCATGCAGCTTCAACACGATACCACAGTTCATCGAGAGTAGTGACTGCCGTATTGTGGCGAGCCAGTTGCTCGGTCACCATTGACCAGGCGTTTTCAGTTGGTGAGAGATCTGGAGAATATGCTGGCCAGGGCAGCAGTCGAACATTTTCTGAATCCAGAAATGCCCGTACAGGACCTGCAACACACGGTCGTGCATTATCCTGCTGAAATGTAGGGTTTCGCAGGGATTGAATGAAGGGTAGAGCCACGGGTCGTAACGCATCTGAAATGTAACGTCCACTGTTCAAAGTGCCGTCAATGCGAACAAGAGGTGACCGAGACGTGTAACCAATGGCACCCCATACCATCACGCCGGGTGGTACGCCAGTATGGCGGTGACGAATACGCGCTTCCAATGTGCGTTCACCGCGATTTCGGAATTTAGTGAGCAGCCCCGCTTAGAGCGCCGTCTATCTGCGCCTGTGTTCGACTTCAAACTTTCTATGAGACTTTGGGACCTTCTCAATCTCTTGAATCAGACCCAACTGGTAAGGGTCCCATACAGACGAACGATACTCCAAGACTGGACGAACTAACGTATTGTAAGCAATTTCCTTTGTTGAAGGACTGCATCGCTTCAGGATTCTACCAATAAACCGTAATCTAGACTTCGCCTTACCCGTTACTTGCGTAATCTGATCATTCCATTTGAGATCATTTCGAATAGTCACACCCAGGTACTTGACGGATGTTACCGCTTCCAAAGACTGATCATTTACTTTGTACTCGTACATTAATGGGAATTTTCGCCTTGTTATCCGCAGTAGGTTACACTTACTAATATTGAGAAATAATTTCAATTTATTTTCTGCAAATTCTCACTGATTTGTTCACAACTTTCGTGTGATACTACTTTCGTGTAGACTACAGCATCATCGGCAAACAGTCTAAGGTCGCTGTCAATACCATCAACCAGATCGTTTATGTAAATCGTAAAAAACAGCGGACCTATTTCGCTGCCCTGGGGCACACCTGATGTTAACGCTTGTTTCTGTTGAAGTCACCCCGTTCTGGTCTTTAGAAAACTTTCTATCCAACCACATATGTCATCGGATAGCCCGTAAGCGCGCACTTTTTGTAGCAAGCGACAGTGCGGAACTGAGTCTAAGGTTTTTGAAAGTCGAGGAATATGGCATCAAGCTGGGAGCCGGTATGTAGAACCTGTTGTATGTCATGCACAAAGAGGGCCAGCTGTGTCTCGCATGACCGCTGTTTCCTAAAACCGTGCTGGTTTCTGCAGATGACCTTCTCAGACTCTAGAAAGGTCATTATGTCTGAACACAAAATATGTTCCACGATTCTAAAACAAATCGATGTCAGTGAAGTTGGCCGGTAGTTATGTGCTTCCGATTTTCTACACTTTTTATAGGTTGCTATGACCTGGGCCTTCTTCCAGTCCCGTGGAACTTTCCGCTGTTCCAATGATCTCTGATAGATAGTGGATAAGAATGGTGCTATATTTGTAGCATAGTCAACATGAGGTGGAATATTCTGTACGCAATTATAACTTTGTCCGTTGAGCCTGGGTGGGAGAAAGTGAGACCCTACCAAACAGTCACCAACAATGCCGGCCCAGACACTGAAAAGAAATCTTTTCGTGAGCATTGACGTCTGCCCGTACTTGACAATTGGGAAAACTCACCCGCGCGGGGTAGCCGCGTGGTTTAGGGCGGCTTGTCCCGGTTCGCGCGGCTCACCCCGTCGGAGGTTCGAGTTCTCCCTCGGGCGCGGGTGTATCTGTTGTTCTTAGCGTAAGGTAGTTTAAGTTAGATTAAGTAGTGTGTAAGCTTAGGGACCGGTGACCTGAGCAGTTTGGACCTATAGAACTTATTCCAAATTTCCAAATTTTGGGAAAACTTACAATCTGATCTAGTTAATACTCGTTGGAGAAAATGAGTTGTAACATGGAAACAAAGCGTTTCCAGATCGATGTTCATATAACATGATTTCTTCGTCTACATTGTGGGGAATGTGTCCTGCAATTTGTGCCGTACATTTTTGTTTACACACTGTATAGTAGTACGGGTAACTATCAATATTTCAAAGTATTGACACTTCCCTTTCGATACTTTCACGACTACAACACTTTTATTACGATACTACTCGTGAGTGACCGATACGCTTCCGTCGGTACCGTGTCCCTAGCCGAAACCCGCCTGAAATGTAGGCAGAGGGATTCGAACCCAGGAGTAGGAGTGCAGCATACGTACCTGCCGCCTTCGCCGTCCTCTCGATCCTTCCTGTGGCCGTGCTTGCGGACGGAGTTCACCGCCGGCGGCGCCGGGGGCGGCGGGGGAGGCGGAGGTGGCGTCGTGGTGGTGGTAGTGGTCGTGGTGGTGGGCTCCGGCGTGGTCGTGGTGGTGGTTGTGGTCGTCGTCGTCGTCGTCGTGGTGCTGGTGGTCGTGGAAGATGAGCTGGTGGTGTCGGAGCTGGCGGCGTCGGGGGCGGCGTCGGGGGCGGCGGACGAGTCCGCCTCCGCCGTGTCGTCGTCGTCGTAGTAGTAGTAGACGTACTCGTACTCATAGTCCTGCCCGTTCGGTCCTGCAAGTAGGGGGACAGCGAGGGTTTCTAACTTGACCTGCACAGCCAGCCTCAGAATGATCTCTTATCATTTAAATGTACAAAGGCCCCAACAGTTATAAAGCAACAATTTTCCAAGAAAAATTAAGAAACACTATATACAGGTTGTCCTCAAAGTCTGGGTGCGTAAGAGATTCTAATAAATTCTAATAAATATGCTGTATTTTACAAACATTATTGAGTGTAGCCATGTATGGAAGTGAAACATGGACGGTAAATAGTTTGGACAAGAAGAGAATAGAAGCCTTCTAAATGCGGTGCTACGGAAGAATGCTGAAGATTACATGGGTAGATCACATAACTAATGATGAGGTATTGAATAGAATTGGGGAGAAGAGGAGTTTGTGGCACAACTTGACTAGAAGAAGGGATCGGTTAGTAGGACATGTTCTGAGGCATCAAGGGATCACCAATTTTGTACTGCAGGGCAGCGTGGAGGGTAAAAATCGTAGAGGGAGACCAAGAGATGAATACAGTAAGCAGATTCAGAAGGATGTAGCTTGCAGTAGGTACTGGGAGATGAAGAAGCTTGCACAGGATAGAGTAGCATGGAGAGCTGCATCAAACCAGTCTCAGGACTGAAGACGACAACAACAACAACAATAATAAAATAAATTTTAATAAATTTTTTTCAGAACGAATTATGTCTCTTCCTAAAGAAGAACGAGTGGAGTTGGTCCTCTTAAACGTCCGAGGAAGACGCTCGTATCGCATCGCAAAATTGCGGGAGAGTTGAACTTCGATAGATTCATCGTCACCTAGTCGTTTTATTGCCTTTGGGAAATTAAAGAAACAGGCAGTTTTATGTTCTGGAGGAGAACTCTGGGGACTGCATTCTGGCTCTGGGGTACCCAGAGGCCACTGGCACGGGCCTCGATTGGCCGCCACAATTTTCGCATCTGAACACATGAGAAATATTATTTGTGGCGTTATATTAAACAGAAGGTGTACAGCAATGTCCTCAAAACAATTGCTGAGCTGAAAACAGCCAAACAGAAGGTCATCGACAGCATCGATGTTCCGATGCTTCAGCAGGTCACGCAGAATTTCGTTACTCGTCTACGCCACATCATCGCCAATGATGGCAGGCGTATCGAACATGTCATAACCTAAATCCGAATATCTGTAGTGAGGTTTACATGTCGAATAAAGTGTGTGCACCCCGCAGTTTGTAACTAATTTATATTTTTTTTCATATATAGGATGTATCAAAATAATCATCGAATTTAAAGAAATGGTAACTTTTATGTTAATCAAAATATCCACGGGTGTACTGCCGGTCTACAGTGTCCAACGGGCACAACATTTCGGCGATCATACATGTCGCCATCATCAGTACACCTGACGAAGGCGACATGTATGATCGCCGAAATATTGTGCCCGTTGGACACTGTAGACCGGCAGTACACCCGTGGATATTTTGATTATCAAATACGCCGGGACAAACTGACGAATCACATCTTTTATGTTATTTGAAATACCTGCTGTTGGAAAGAGCAAACTCTCGAATCTTAGTTGGTTCGCGCTAGGTAGCGGCAGTGTGTTATGTGCAGTTTCACTCGAGAACGCGTACGGTCCATTTTTCTTCGCCGAGAACACTGTTACAGGAAGCACGTGTCTCGACATACTTGAGAACTTTCTTTTCCCACAGTTGGGGACTGATTCGAACGACTTCATTTACCAACCGGCATCTGGAAGTGCGGTAATTTTTAAATGGCTCTAAGCACTATGGGACTCAACATCTGTGGTCATCAGTCCCCTAGAACTTAGAACTACTTAAACCTAACTAACCTAAGGACATCACACACATCCACGCCCGAGGCAGGATTCGAACCTGCGACCCTAGCGGCCACGCGGTTCCAGACTGAAGCGCCTAGAACCGCACGGCCATACCGGCCGGCTGTAATTTTTAAATCGAAGGATTACTGGACGATGGATCCGTCGCACTGGACCAAATGATTCAGCCTTACATTACTGGCCTCCAAGGTCACCGGACCTGACTGTATGTGATTATTTCTTGTCGGGGTTTGTAAAATGTTTGTGTGCCTCCATTACCAACAACAATGAATGAACTCAGACATCGCGTAACAGCAGCTCTGGAAGCTGTTAACTCAAGCCATGCCCGCTGCAGTGTGGGAACAATATGAATATCGCATTTACATTGCCGTGCATCTCAAGGAGGCGTATTGAATACCTGTGATAAGGTACGAGAAAAGACTTTTTGAGTTTCCTATTCGTCAAAAAAGAATATTCATTGTATATTTTTGTTAGTTTCAGAAATATAAACGTGCCAAATCAAATGATTCTCTTTGATACACCCTCTAGTTCAATAATTCAATTTTAGCGTAATAGTCGTGTGTAAACAAAGTCTATTAGAAAATGGTTCAGATGGCTCTGAGCACTATGGGATTCAACATCTGAGGTCATCAGTCCCTTAGAACTTAGAACTGCTTAAACCCAAGGACATGACACACATCCATGCCGGAGGCAGGATTCGAACCTGCGACCGTAGCAGCGCCTAGTAACGCTCGGCCACCGCTGCCGGCAAAGTCCATTAGAGAGCAATAAACTAATTCTGAAAAGCGACAATGCTTATTGTTATTGGTTCCTTGTTTAAGCGGCAATGGTTGTTGACTGTGCGGAGTGCTTGCAAGGTTGTAGGGGGGAACGTGTAGAGTGGAGATTAGGACTGTCGATGTTTTTCAAAACATCGACATTTAGAAAAATATCAAAATCCGACGTCGATATGTCGAAAAAATGCATCAACACATCGACGGGGAAAATATCGATGTACCGGCGTGTAAAAATATCGGTTGACATTGTAAATACACTGCCTGTTTTAGAGCCGTATATATATGGTTCATATGGCTCTGAGCACTATGGGACTCAACTGCTGTGGTCATCAGTCCCCTAGAACTTAGAACTAGTTAAACCTAACTAACCTAAGGACATCACACACACCCATGCCCGAGGCAGGATTCGAACCTGCGACCGTAGCAGTCGCACGGTTCCGGACTGCGCGCCTAGAACCGCGAGACCACCGCGGCCGAGAGCCGTATATTTGAGTATTGATTCATTATTAGATATACTGTACATCAAGAAGCTAGCAGCCTGATTATCCCGGTAGAGCAAGAATTGAAAGGAAAGCGATGCACGTTCTGGCTTGGCCGTAACCACATCTCTAACAGTGGTATTACTGCATGTCGGTGGCGCAATAAAAGTGACAGTTGGGTCTGTCGTTCGGTTTCATCACATATCGGATTTGTCCGAAACAGTTCATGTCGACTTTCCTGTCTTTTTTGTTTTTTCTCCCCCAATCTCCAACGACCCAGCAGTTGTAGCGTCAAAATTGCGTGGGGACGCTAAACGTTGCAGTTTCTGTTGGTGGTTCAAATGGTTCAAATGGCTCTGAGCACTATGGGACTCAACTGCTGAGGTCATTAGTCCCCTAGAACTTAGAACTAGTTAAACCTAAGGACATCACAAACATCCATGCCCCAGGCAGGATTCGAACCTGCGACCGTAGCGGTCTTGCGGTTCCAGACTGCAGCGCCTTTAACCGCACGGCCACTTCGGCCGGCTTCTGTTGGTGGCGCCGAACGCCAATTACGTCAGCATTTCCCCTCACACGTCTCCGCCCAACCGCGTAGACGAATCTCTTCATTTAGATTTTTGTTCATCGTGTTCAGCAGCTGTTTTTGAAAAATGTCGATATGAAGAAATAGCACATTGGTGTGCTATTTCTCCACATCGCAAATCTTGTTATTCCACTGCCACCTCCGAGGGCAACAGGACCTATACTTGCTATACACAGTCAGAGAGCAAGACTGGACGTGATGGAAGCTCGCCAAGTAGTAAGACTCGTCCACGCAGTGTGTCCCCAGCTGGTGGTCTAGGGGCCAGCGTTGCTGCCTCTGGATCACAGGGTCGCGGGTTCTATTCGCGGCCAGGTTCGGAATTTTCTCTTTTCTCTGCCTGGGGACTGGGTATTCATCATCATCATCATCATTCGTGACAGTTGTTGGATTGGACTGAGTTAAAAATTTGTAAAAATTGGGACTTTGCATGGGCGCTGCTGACCACGTGGTTGAGCACTCCACAAATTAAACATTGTCATTCACACAGTCAAAGTAAAATGATGTTCTACTACAATTTCAAAAGAACAACTTCAAATATTTATCGAAAATAGCGAAAAAAGTATAATATATAAAATAAATACATCGGCACTTGAGATTACCATTTCGAGATTTATGTATCACCGGTATTTATCGATAGCTGAAGAAGAAATGGGAGATACGATACTGCGTGAATAGTATGACAGAGTACTGAAAGACCTGAGTCGAAACAAGGCCCCGGGAGTAGACAACATTCCATTAGAACTACTGACACCCTTGGGAGAGCCAGCCCTGACAAAAATACTACCATTTGGTGAGCAAGATGTATGAGACACGCGAAATACCCTCAGACTTCTAGAAGAATATAATAATTCCAATACCAAAGAAAGCAGGTGTCGACAGATGTGAATATTATCGAATTATCAGTTTAATAAGTCACAGCTGCAAACTACTAACGCAAATTCTTTACAGACGAATGGAAAAAGTGGTAAAAGACGACCTTGACGAAGATCAGTTTGGATTCCGTAGAAGTATTGGAACACGTGAGGCAATACTGACCCTACGACTTATCTTAGAAAATAGATTAAGGAAAGGCAAACCTACGTTTCTACCATTTGTAGACTTAGAGAAAGCTTTTGACAATGTTGACTGGAATACTCTCTTTCAAATTCGAAAGGTGGCAGGGGTAAGATACAGAGAGCAAAAGGCTATTTACAATTTGTACAGAAACCAGATTGGAGTTATAATAGTTGAGGGGCATGAAAGGGAAGCAGTGGTTGGGAAGGGAGTGAGAAAGAATTGTAGCCTATCCCTGATCCTATTCAATCTGTATATTGAGCAAGCAGTAAAGGAAATAAAAGAAAAATTCGGAGTAGGTATTAAAATTCATGGAGAAGAAGTAACAACTTTGAGGTTCGCCGATGGCATTGTAATTCTGTCAGAGACAGCAAAGAACTTGGAAGAGCAGCTGAATGGAATGGACAGTGTCTTGAAAGGAGGGTATAAGATGAACATCAACAAAAGCAAAACGAGGATAATGGAATTTAGTCGAATTAAGTTGGGTGATGCTGAGGGAATTAGATTAGGAAATGAGACGCTTAAAGTAGTAAAGCAGTTTTGGTATTTTGGGAGGAAAATAACTGATGATGGTCGAAGTAGAGAGGATATAAAACGTAGATTGGCAATGGCAAGGGAAGTGTTTCTTAAGAAGAGAAATTTGTTAACATCGAGTATAAAGTGTCAGGAAGTCGTTTCTGAAAGTATTTGTATGGAGCGTAGCCATGTATTGAAGTGAAACGTGGATGATAAATAGTTTAGACAAGAGGAGAATAGAAGCTTTTGAAATGTGGTGCTACAGAAGAATGCTGACGATTTGATGGGTAGATCTCATAAGTGATGAGGAGGTACTGAATAGAATTGGGCAGAAGAGGAGTTTGTGGCACAACTTGAGTAGAAGAAGGGATCGGTTGGTAGGACATGCCCTGAGGCATCAAGGGATCACCAGTTTAGTATTGGAGGGCAGTGTGGAGCGTAAAAATTGTAGATGGAGACCAAGAGATGAATACACTAAGCAGGTTCAGAAGGATGTAAGTTGCAGTAGGTGCTGGGAGAAGAAGAAGCTTGCACATGATAGAGTAGCATGGAGAGCTGCATCAAACCTGTCTCAGGACTGAAGACCACAACAACAACAACATCTATCGATAACTTTTGGAAGAATAGTCGATACATCGGTATTTCGGTATTTTATCGTAGGGATAAAGGCACGCGACCTTGAGCCACAAGGCCAGAGTGAAAAGGGTGCAGTGTTGTAAGAAATCGCATTAGAGAGAAAGCGGCAGGAGGAATTCTTAATAATGTTTTTTTTTTTTTTTCGAGAATTGTTAAGTGCTTCCCTGAGAAGGGGCTCGCTCTTGACCTTGAGGGGGCGCCACTCACCCTTCTTGACCTCGACGCGCGTCTGCGGCCCCGACCCGGCGGCCGCCGTCTCCAGGCTGAGGTCGGCGTCTTTGAGCCCCACGACGCGCGGGGGCGGCGGCCGTGGCTTGGCCACCGAGTTCACGGGCACCACGTCGAACGGCGGGGGCGGCGTCAGCGGCAGGCCGGGGGCGGGCGTCGTCTGCTGCTGCTGTTGTTGTTGCTGCTCCTGCTGTTGCTGCTGTTGTTGCTGCTGCTGCTCGCCACTGCACGGAAGTTACCGACACGTCTTTATCGATGTTTGAATCAATAATAATAAACACAGCACTATCTTTAAGTAAAACTACACAGTCCAGTCACTTTAACGTGGCCACCGCACATTTCTCACATGACACTCTGAAAGCTTCGGATTGAGGCTGCCATGTGGATGCAGTGCCACTGTGACTCCTCTGGGTAGTGGTAAAAATAATCAGAGTGACATAAGCTTCACTTAGAACATTTATCACTAGTAGTGTATTGAAACTTTATAGATTCCTCAGTGATATATAAAGATTCCATGAACTACTACACTGAAGTGCCAAAGAAACTGCTGTAGGCGTGCGTAATCAAATACAACGATATGTAAACAGACAGAAGACAGCGCTGCGGTCGGCAACGCCTGTATAAGGCAAAAGGTGTCTGGCGCACTTGTTAGGCCGATCGGAGTGGCCGAGCGGTTCTAGGCGCTTCAGTCTGGAACCGCGCGACCGCTACGGTCGCAGGTTCGAATCCTGCCTCGGGGATGGATGTGTGTGATGTACTTAGGTTAGTTAGGTTTAAGTAGTTCAGCTGTTAAGCCCCATAGTGCTCAGAGCCATTTGAGCCATTTTGAGCACTTCTTAGATCGGTTACTGCTGCTACAATGCCAGGTTATCAAGATTTAAGCTTGGATGTGGTGTTATAGTCAGTGCACGAGCGACGGGTCACAGTTGCTCGAATGGCTCTGAGCACTATGGGACTTACCATCTGAGGTCATCAGTCCCCTAGAACTTAGAACTACTTAAACATAACTAACTTAAACGACATCACACACATCCATGCGCGAGGCAGGATTCGAACCTGCAACCGTAGCGATCGCGCGGTTCCAGACTGAAGCGCCTAGAACCGCTCGGCCACACCGGCCGACGACACAGAATGTCCGAGGTAGCGATGAAGCGGAGATTTTCCCGTGCGACCGTTTCACGAGTGCACCTTGTATATCAGGAATCCGGTAAAACATCAGTTCTTCGACATCGCTGCGGCCTGAAAACGATCCTGCAAGAATGGGATCAACGATGGTTGAAGCGAATCGTTCAACGTGACAGAAGTACAGCCCTCGCTAATATTGCTGCAGAATTCAGCGCTGGGCCATCAAGTGACAGCGTGAGAAGCATTAAACGAAACATCATCTATATGGGCTGTCGGAGCCGAAGGCCAACTCGTGTACCCTTGATGACTCCGCGACACAAAGCTTTACGCCACGCCTGGGCCCGTCAACACTGACATTGGAGTGTTGATGACAGGAAACATGTTGCCTGGTCGGACGAGTCTCGTTCCAAATTGTATCGAGCGGATGGACGTGTACGGGTATGGAGACAACCTCATGAATCCATGAACCCTGCATGTTAGAAGGGGCCGGCCGGTGTGGCCGGGCGGTTCTAGGCGCTTCAGTCTGAAACCGCGCGACCGCTACGGTCGCAGGTTCGAATACTGCCTCGGGCATGGATATGTGTGATGTCCATAGGTTAGGTTTACGTAGTTCTAAGTTCTAGGGGACTGATGACCTCAGATGTTAAGTCCCATAGTGCTCAGAGCCATTTGAACCATTTTTTTTTTTTTTTTTGTTAGCAGGGGACCGCTCAAGCTGGTGGAGGCTCTATAATGGTGTAGGGCGTGTGCATTTGTGGTGATATGGGGCCCCTGATACGTCTAGATACGACTCTGACAGGTGATAGGTACGTAAGCATCCCATCTGATCACCTGCATCTATTCATGTCCACTGTGCTTTCCAAAGGACGTGGACAATTCCAGGAGGACAATACGACACCCCACTCGTCCACAATTGCTATAGAGTGGCTCCACGAACACTCCTTTGAGATTAAACACTTCCGCTGACCACCAAAGTACCCGGACATTAACATTGTTGAGCATATCTGGGATATCTTGGAACGTGCTGTTGAGGAGTGATCTCCACCCCTTCGCACTCTTAAGGATTTCTGTACAACCCTGCAGGATTCAGGACGTCAGTTCCATCCACCACTACTTCACACATTAGTGGAGTCCATGCTACGTCGTGCTACAGCACTTCTGCGTGCTCGCGGGGGCCCTACACGGAATTAGGCAGCTGTACCAGTTTCTTTGGCTCTTCAGAGTATAAAGATACCACGACATACTGTGTAAAGGGAAGACGCCATGCTATCTGTCTGTAATAGCTTGCCCTATAGCTCAGCTCTTGTCTTGTCTTTCCGCCCGTGGCTCTTTATGCCATTCAATGTATAGAGCCTTGCTACCTATTCTTGTATGTTGAATTACCGCTAAATAATAATTATCAGTGTTGAAGTTTATAAGTTTGTTCTTGCTGTGGAACGGAAACCTTTTCCTCCCCGTACCATTTACGTAAACGTGTACGGGTGAAAGGTCGTGTGGTATTTTAAATTTAATCCCCCAAAGTAGCTCAAAATTGGTTTTCTTTCATTTCTCGAGCTGTACCTGCAATTTAATGTTATTTGCGGAGTCCGATTTTCAGTTAACCTACCACGGTTATCTTTGATTTCTGAAAATTTATCTTTACGTAATACAACACTAAGTCCGCAGCTCGTGGTCATGCGGTAGCGTTCTCTCTTCCCGCGCCCGGGTTCCCGGGTTCGATTCCCGGCGGGGTCAGGGATTTTCTCTGCCCCGTGATGACTGGGTGTTGTGTGATGTCCTTAGGTTAGTTAGGTTTAAGTAGTTCTAAATTCTAGGGGACTGATGACCATCGATGTTAAGTCCCATAGTGCTCAGAGCCATTTGAACCATACAACACTAGCAGACGTTTGCATTAAATTTGGCTTGAGCATTAGGAAGTAGTATTTCAGAATTAAATGAAGATTCAATTTATTTTAGGTCAGAAGGAAAAATATTTAATACCCATGCTAGAGAAGCTTTGCGTAGCAGTGGAATATATCTGTCATCTCAGAATAATAATTCCTAACATCACGGTATTTTCACTTTACGTAATTTGAAGCGCAATTTCCATTATTAAATGTAGGGAGAGAAGTTCATGATAATAAAAGGTATTTATTCTTGCTTTGCCAATAATTGTTTAGGGAGATACTTTCTCAGTTTCCTATAATAAACAGTCGGTACCACACCTACCCCTATTCTCAGAACTACAATCATATGGGGTTTCAAGTGAAATTTGTGGCTGGATTTGTGAGGACTTTTTGGTAGGGAGGACGCAGGATGTTGTCTTGGGTGGAGAGCCATCGTCAGATGTAGAAGTAACTTCGGGTTTGCCCCAGGAAAGTGTGTTGGGACCCTTGCTATTCATGTTGTATATTAATGACCTTGCAGACAGTATTAATTGCAACCTCTTTTTGCAGATGATGCAGTTATCTATAATGAGTACTGTCTTAAAGAGGCTGCATACATATTCAGTCAGATCTTGATAAGATTTTGAACAGGTGCAAACATTGGCAACTTGCCTTAAACGTTCATAAATGTTAAATTGTGCCCTTCTCAAAACCACAAAACGTAGTATCCTATGACTATAATATCAGTGAATTACTGTTGGAATCGGCCAACTCAAATACCTGCGTTTAACACTTTCTAGGGATATTGTCGTCGCTAAACCAAATGGTAGACTGTGGTTTACTGATAGATTACTGGGGAAGTGCAATCAGTCTACAAAGGAGGTTGCATACGGATGACTCAAACCACCGGTTCTACAGTATTGCTCAAGTGTGTAGGACGCACACAAATAGGACAAAAGGGAGCTATGGAACGAATACAAAAATGGTTCAAAAGGCTCTGAGCACTATGCGACTTAACTTCTGAGGTCATCAGTCGCCTATAACTTAGAACTAATTAAACCTAACTAACCTAAGGACATCACACACATCCATGCCCGAGGCAGGATTTGAACCTGCGACCGTAGCGGTCGCTCGGCTCCAGACTGTAGCGCCTAGAACCGCACGGCCACTCCGGCTGGCGTACGAATACAGAGAAGGGCAGTACAGTCACAGGTTCGTCTGGCCTATGGAAAAGCCTCATGGAGATGCTGAATGAACTGAACTGAAAGACTTGAAACTTCCTGGCAGATTAGAACTGTGTGCTGGACCGACACCCGAACTCACCTTTGCCGAGCACTTGCCCGCAAAAGGCAAACATCCCGATTTCGAGTCTCGGTCCGGCACACAGTTTTAATCTGCCAGGAAGTTTCATATCAGCGCACACTCCGCTGCAGAGTGAAAATTTCATTCTCGAAGACATTTGCTTTGAACATACTATGACCCATCACGTATCACTCTCATAGGGATCATAAGGGTAAGATCCATACGTGAATGGAACAAGAACAAATCCTAATATATAGTGCTATGGGACGTACCCTCTGCCATGCACCTCACAGTTTATTGCAGAGTATAGATGTAGGTACGTTCATACTCTTCAGTGTGCAATAACCACTAACAGACAGCAGCAGAGGGTATATTAACCTTGTCGGGGGACGCGGAAAACAGTCCAGTTGTAATTCGGGAACGGAACGATTTGTCCAAAATCCAAAAATGCACTACCATTGGCTTTTAGGCTAAGGGTGGATGCGTTTCCGGAACCACTAAATTTGTACACCTGGTTACAGTACACCATGTCTGGCAGACTGGTACCGCCCAAAACTGGCGCCGGAGTAACCATTGTGTACCACGGGCCACGGACGGCAGGGATGACCAATGGCTACGGAAATGTGTGCGGGCTAACAGACGTGCAGCTGTTGAGCAACTGATCACTCAGAGGAACCGAGGGGCTACAGGAGTGTCTCCTCCATGACAGTTCAACGAACATTGCTGCGTATGGGCCTCTGCAGTGGGCACCTGGTTCATCCACCCATGCCAACTGCCGTTCATCAGTGACTAAGGCTGTCTCCTGTATGACAATTCAATGAATATTGCTGTGTATGGGTCTCTGCAGTGGGCACCTGGTTCATCCACCCATGCTAACTGCCGTTCATCGGTGACTAAGGCTGTCTCCTCTATGACAGTTCAATGAATATTGCTGTGTATGGGTCTCTGCAGTGGGCACCTGGTTTATCCACCCATGCTAACTGCCGTTCATCGGTGACTAAGGCTGTCTCCTCTATGGCAGTTCAATGAATATTGCTGTGAATGGGCCTCTGCAGTGGGCACCTGTTTCATCCACCCATGCCAACTGCCGTTCATCAGTGACTAAGGCTGTCTCCTCTATGACAATTCAATGAATATTGCTGTGTATGGGTCTCTGCAGTGGGCACCTGGTTCATCCACCCATGCTAACTGCCGTTCATCGGTGACTAAGGCTGTCTCCTCTATGACAGTTCAATGAATATTGCTGTGTATGGGTCTCTGCAGTGGGCACCTGGTTCATCCACCCATGCTAACTGCCGTTCATCGGTGACTAAGGCTGTCTCCTCTATGGCAGTTCAATGAATATTGCTGTGAATGGGCCTCTGCAGTGGGCACCTGGTTCATCCACCCATGCCAACTGCCATTCATCAGTGACTAAGGCTGTCTCCTCTATGACAATTCAATGAATATTTTTGTGTATGGGTCTCTGCAGTGGGCACCTGGTTCATCCACCCATGCTAACTGCCGTTCATCGGTGACTAAGGCTGTCTCCTCTATGACAGTTCAATGAATGTTGCTGTGTATGGGTCTCTGCAGTGGGCACCTGGTTCATCCACCCATGCTAACTGCCGTTCATCGGTGACTAAGGCTGTCTCCTCTATGACAGTTCAATGAATATTGCTGTGTATGGGTCTCTGCAGTGGGCACCTGGTTCATCCACCCATGCTAACTGCCGTTCATCAGTGACTAAGGCTGTCTCCTCTATGACAGTTCAATGAATGTTGCTGTGTATGGACCTCTGCAGTGGGCACCTGGTTCATCCACCCATGCTAACTGCCGTTCATCGGTGACTAAGGCTGTCTCCTCTATGACAGTTCAATGAATATTGCTGTGTATGGGTCTCTGCAGTGGGCACCTGGTTCATCCACCCATGCTAACTGCCGTTCATCGGTGACTAAGGCTGTCTCCTCTATGGCAGTTCAATGAATATTGCTGTGAATGGGCCTCTGCAGTGGGCACCTGTTTCATCCACCCATGCCAACTGCCGTTCATCAGTGACTAAGGCTGTCTGCTCTATGACAATTCAATGAATATTTCTGTGTATGGTCCTCTGCAGTGGGCATCTGGTTCATGCACCCATGCCAACTGCCGTTCATCAGTGACTAAAGCTGTCTCCTCTATTACAGTTCAATGAATATTGCTGTGTATGGGCCTCTGCAGTGGGCACCTGGTTCATCCACCCATGCCAACTGCCGTTCATCAGTGACTAAGGCTGTCTCCTCTATGACAGTTCAATGAATATTGCTGTGTATGGGTCTCTGCAGTGGGCACCTGGTTCATCCACCCATGCTAACTGCCGTTCATCAGTGACTAAGGCTGTCTCCTCTATGACAGTTCAATGAATATTGCTGTGTATGGGCCTCTGCAGTGGGCACCTGTTTCATCCACCCATGCCAACTGCCGTTCATCAGTGACTAAGGCTGTCTGCTCTATGACAATTCAATGAATATTTCTGTGTATGGTCCTCTGCAGTGGGCATCTGGTTCATGCACCCATGCCAACTGCCGTTCATCAGTGACTAAAGCTGTCTCCTCTATTACAGTTCAATGAATATTGCTGTGTATGGGCCTCTGCAGTGGGCACCTGGTTCATCCACCCATGCCAACTGCCGTTCATCAGTGACTAAGGCTGTCTCCTCTATGACAGTTCAATGAATATTGCTGTGTATGGGCCTCTGCAGTGGGCACCTGGTTCATGCACCCATGCCAACTGCCGTTCATCAGTGACTAAAGCTGTCTCCTCTATTACAGTTCAATGAATATTGCTGTGTATGGGCCTCTGCAGTGGGCACCTGGTTCATCCACCCATGCCAACTGCCGTTCATCAGTGACTAAGGCTGTCTCCTCTATGACAGTTCAATGAATATTGCTGTGTATGGGCCTCTGCAGTGGGCACCTGTTTCATCCACCCATGCCAACTGCCGTTCATCAGTGACTAAGGCTGTCTGCTCTATGACAATTCAATGAATATTTCTGTGTATGGTCCTCTGCAGTGGGCATCTGGTTCATCCACCCATGCCAACTGCCGTTCATCAGTGACTAAGGCTGTCTCCTCTATGACAGTTCAATGAATATTGCTGTGTATGGGCCTCTGCAGTGGGCACCTGGTTCATCCACCCATGCCAACTGCCGTTCATCAGTGACTAAGGCTGTCTCCTCTATGACAGTTCAATGAATATTGCTGTGTATGGGCCTCTGCAGTGGGCACCTGGTTCATCCACCCATGCCAACTGCCGTTCATCAGTGACTAACACTGTCTCCTCTAAGACAGTTCAATGAACATTGCTGTGTATGGGTCTCTGCAGTGGGCGTCTGGTTCATCCACCCATGCTAACTGCCATTCTTTGGCGACCAAGTGTGGAGTTTACATGCACTTCCACTGATTGGCGACAAGTGGCCTTTGCAGAAGAATCGCATTTTACATTCAATCGGACAGATGCAATCTCCCTGCAACGATCATTGGAAGGGTCCAGGCTGGTGGAGGGGTATCATGTTCTGAAGAAGGTATTAGTGGCATTTGCCAGGTGACATCATCAGTATTCTGGAAGGCACACTACACCATCTCAAGTATGCATCCACTGTGGGGGACCATGTGCATCCAGTTAGTTTTTCCTTGGCTTGATGGCACCTACCAACAGGACAATGCATACAGCTCAAAGAGCACCAGGATGAGTTTACAGTACTCCCTCCCCCACCATTTACTCACATTTAAACCCAACTGAGAAGGTGCGGGACCACCTTAGTCAGTCCGTTCATGCTGTGGATCCTCAACAGAGAAACCAAGCATGGCTCTACATCCCTGTTGGTACCCTCCAGAACCTCATGCACTCCCTTCCTGCGTGTCTAGTAGCGGCCGGCGTTGCAAAAGGTGGCTGTTCCGGAATTTTGCGGGTGGTGACATTAGTGTGATTGGACAGTGTGGTTGTCGGGAGCGATATCCTTTGACCTCCTGCTTCAGTTGAAATCCACCAATCGCTTCAAAAGGTGTTTCTAAAAAAAGTGTGGAGATAAAAACCCTAGCAATACCAAGGCAGTTTCAGTAATGTGTGTTAGCAAGAGGAGAGGGGGGGGGGGGGGGGTCACAAGGTATTCTACGCCAAATCTAAATTTTTTTAAAAAAATACAGATCTCATTAATTGTTGTTACCGTATTAACAACATACTTTTTAAAGCGGTGCTGATGTGTAAGTTAGGTCAATAACCTGAAAATGTCTTTTATCACACTCTTAGTACACTACTGAGAGGAGGGGGAAGAGGTGTACTTTATGAACAACATAACAACAACTTAAAAACACAAATTTCGGTAATTGTTGTTCATTTTACTCACTCAAATCTTTTTATAGAGTTGTTGATATGTAAGTAGGGTCCTGAACCTAAAAATACTGAAGATTTCATTGATTGTGCAAGGTCACCTCTACCACAAAGATTTAAATTTTGCATTGAGTATAACTGAAAATTTTAAAAAATTATTGAATCTGATAGTAAAAGCAATAAACATTTGTTGACTACATTATTTTCAAGAGGTGGGGGTAAAGGATCCCCCCTTGCCACACAGTCTAACACGCTGCTTCCTGAGTGGAAAGGCATGGCGGTCCCCGGCACGAATCCACCCGGCAGATTAGTGTCGAGGTCCGGTGTGCTGGCCAGCATGTGGATGGTTTTTAATGCGGTTTTCCATCTACCGTGGCGAATGAGGGCTGGTTCCCTTACTCTGTCTCAGTTACACTATGTAGGTGATTGCTGCGCAAACAGTCTCCACATGGGTGTACACCATAATTACTCCTCTACGCAAGCATCTGGGCTTACTCTCGTCTGGTATGGGATGTTCCTGGGGTGGTCTACTGGGAGCCAAATTGTGCAACAACCCTGGGTTAGGTGTGGGGCGGCGGTGGGGTGGGTGGACTGCTGTGGCCTGTTGTGGGGTTGTGAATGACTGAGGGCTGCTGTGGGACGAAGTCTCTCCATCGTTTCTAGATCCCCAGTTCAATACACAATACACACCGCCCCCTCTTTCCTCCCACCCCTCCTTGGTATTGCAATTGTTAAGATGAGAAGTGTTGTCATTTCAACCTTTGCAGGGTTGGAAGCTATCCTCAACAAAACACGCTATGTCATTTCGAAGAAGAGGTGATTAATACTTCCAGCACTTGTTAGTAAAATGAGGTAATTTCTAAAAATGAAACCAAATTTAAAAACATTGGACACACAAAGAACACTGACAAAGTAAATACAAGAAAAAGGTCGACATAGAAGGGGATGGATAATTTCACGTAATTCTGTCTAGTGGCCAAAAGTGACTGTTCTGTTATATCAGAACTGGTTTTTATTACATACAATTTTAGGTTATAGTTAATAGTTTCCATCTTAAGCAGTTGATTTGGAGTAGATCGACTGGTCGCAGTTGATCTCATATTTATGAAAAGCGCTGCAACTTGATTTGAATTATATCATACAGTTTTCAGAAACAGGTTAGGTTGGTGCTGCAGTGGAAGCCAGGGTGAAGGCTGGAAGACTACTGAGGCTGTCGGGTCATGCTGATAGAATGATACGGAAAGGTGGGCAGGCCAGTCGAAAAGCAGGAGAGTACCAAAAACCACAGTCAGATTTGTGTAGTGGAGCAGAGTAGTGGCGCTACCTGTGTTCTGGCAGCAGGATGCCCTTGAGCGGGGGCACGCCCCCCTCGCCGCGGGGGGCCACGCCTGCCACGGCGGCGGGCATCACCTCCACCTCGACCTCGGCGGGCTCCGGCCGGCGCCTGGAGGGCTTCTTGCTGGACACCGAGCTGGATGATGAGGAGGAGGAGGACGTCGATGTGCTGGTCGACAGGGTCTTCTTCTTAGACATGATGCGCTTCTCGTCCACGCCCACTGGCTGCACAGATCAGAACGGCATCACACGGTTACATTTCGAATTCACTTTATATCACTGATGTTACAACACTAACACTTGTGAGATTTCTATCCTATTTTTTCTATTCAGGGACAGTAATGAGAGCCTTATATTTTAACTCGATGTGTCATATTCCACATTTGCCTGCAAAATATTTTTCAAACAGTAGTTTTCAATAGTTAATATGTCACTACACGAATGTTCTGCATGCAAGCAGTGCATTCTTCAGTTGCGAGTAGTACTGTCACTGCAGTAAGCATTCTAAGGTACGCTAGAGTGAATATTGGGTGTTGGCTGTGCTACCAATCACATGGAAATGGCTTGTAGAGCACACAGATAAAGATACAGATAAGGATGAATTAGGTTGACAGGTGTGGATTATGAGGTAATGTTGTTGCTGCTCTGTTTGTGTGCACATTATTGTGATGTGTTGGAATAATGGAAGTTTTTAGTCCAAGTTTTCTTTATTGGTTTGTGTTAGTCAGATTCATTGTTGAGGCATGAGTTACTAAATTTTTCTACTCACATGGCTTGCACTCAGTAATAATAGATTTTACCACTCCTTTATCAAAGAAATTAATACCTTGACAAAGCAATGTTTGTTATAAAAAATAATTTTGGTAGAGATGATTGCAAGTCAGACAATGAATTTCAGTTTTTGCAACATAGTTTTTTGAATGTCAGTTTTCCTTCGATCATTTAGTAACTTCAAATTCCAACATCGTCGCCTCATAAGAGAATCATATTTTCTGATTATGTGTGTCGCCACATTGCATGGACCGGAACACAGATGCACAAAGCAAAACCAAAGCAGAATCTATTTAGAATAGCTGCATGTCCTTTCATTGCACTTTCCTTTCCTTTCCATTCAAGTTGCTTACTGCATCTCTTATGTTCATCACTGTGAGAAGTACCAAGTTTTCACAGCCACAGGTAAGCCAAGAAAAATTATTATGGCGAGTTTTACATTACAGTCGGGTTACTGTCAGATCATTTGGTCAACTTTGCTTTTCAGAATTCGTTATCAGGTCAGTTTAAGTGTAGGTCATTTCAGATTGCACTTGATTTGCAGACAATCTTGTTCTCACGCTGTTACATTTACAAATGTATTATTCAGCATTTGGTAATTTATTTACACAATTTGCGCACGTAGATTCACATGACATTTTCATAGAAACACCTGGGTGATTTATTCTTTCAAAATTTAAGTAGTAATTTATACAACATTTTCATTCTTGTTAACTCTGTGTGTTGCAAGTCATTTGTTGCGATTTCACACATTGCAGCAATCCACTGTACTGTATCACGGGAATTTCAATGAACAGATTATTTAATATACACTTACGTTTTCTAATCACTTTGCTGAAGTTAAATAAAAAGCATTTGTATAGTTTCAGTTTCGGAGACTCATTTTATCACATCACTTGTATGGTTCAGAACAAGACAGATATGCGAGTTATAAAGTATAACATTTCAGTTTACTCTAGCTTCAGTTCATAAAATTAAACAAATAGAAAACTTTCATGTACTCTATGCAAAGATTAATGTAGTAGGATTATTGCACTAGTTAATATGTATTCATTATTTCTATTGAATGTTGTTACGGGGTATATTTCTTTTGTAAGTCAAATGTGTAAAATAATTCTACAAATTCTACTGATTCATATACAGTAAATCGATAGAATTGTAGCAGTTGCATATTTCAACATGCATAATGTGAATTGATCTAATTTATTGACATCCCCTCAAAAAAAATTACAGACCAAGTGCCACCGACACAGCCAATCATCACTTCAACAACTCCCGGCAGTGTAAGGAATCTCTAGGGCCGTACGGAGTGCTTCAGTCAGTAACTTTATTACAGTGATGCAATATATGTCTGTTATCATTATTCTGTGTCACGTAACCAATGTCAGGTCCCTGTCCCTAATGCTGAAACAGTCCAAGTGACTGTTGAAGTGAAGTTAAACTATTTGGTTTTTGCTAACATTAACAACTAAAGTGTTTAAAAACTTCAGTCTAGTCATTATTAGCCTGCAGGACATTGCAGTACTTAATTGCTACATGTGATCATAAAGTCGAATAACTACAGAAAATACGGGGTGTGAGTTGTGCTTGGGTAGATCACTTGCCCGCAAAAGGCAAAGGTCACAAGTTCGAGTCTCAGTCCGGCACACAGTTTTAATCTGCCAGGAAGTTTCAATGCAGAAATTGTTGTGGGACATTGTGGAATATTCAGGCAGTGAGATGCGAGGAATAAACGGTCCTCCAGCAGCGACAGCACTGCCCAAGCCTGTGCTGTTTGCATGCAGCAGCGCTGCTCAGTTGCTGCTGTAGTTCTGGCTATTCCTTGTGTCTTCCTGTCTCCGTTAATGCATATCATTGAAAAAAATTTTGCACCAGTTGTTTTATGGATATGTATTAACAGAGGCAGTAAGGTGCAAGGAATAAACGGTACTGCAGCAGTGACAGCACAGCCCTGGCCCGCACTGACTGCGTGCAGCAGTGCTGCTCAGTTGCTGCTGGAGTTCCAGTTAATCCTCGCCTCTTACTGCCTCTGTTAGTAACAGTCGTCTTACCGATATGCGTAAACAGAGGCAGTAAGAACTCTAGCAGCAACTGAGCAGTGCTGCTGCATGCAAGCCGGCCGGAGTGGCCGAGCTGTTCTAGGCGCTACAGTCTGGAACCACGCTACTCAGAGCCATTTTTTTCTGCATGCATTCAGCATGGGCCACATCTGTCCTATAGCGGCTGGAGTACAGGTTTTTCGTCACGCCTTACTGCCTCTGTTTATGCCTATCGATAAAACAACTTCTGCTCTAGACTAATATGCGACTACTCTATCGAACAGGCACATAAAATTGCTGTTCAAAAACAATTTTATTTGTAATGGGAACCAAACCAACGCTGTCCATCGACACTCAGCGTCGCATGAAGGATGTGATGAGCACTATTCGTTTAAATTGACTCCACCAAAGATGGAATTGCAAACATCTGTCAGAACACCAGAGACAATGCACCTGATGACTCTTAGGCGGGGCATCCATCATATATATCACTTAGATTAGGCATACAGCCTATGCAAGCAGAGTGACAACCTTGTAACAGTTTTATTGTATATTTGATTCACAGGTGGCATGAGGTTAAAATAGACAGTGTATGTGTAAATGACATACGGGCTAAAGCTGTTAAAACGTCGCACATTAATATGGGACCGTACAGCCACATGGTGATGCAAACTTTTAGCAGCTTGCAACCACAGTTACTGATATACAGTATCTGGCGAATTCCAAACGAGGAAAAGCAAAAACATTAGCTAAACTTAGATAAATTATTCGTAAACAGTAGCTGGTTACGTTGAAGATACAAATGTATAAACAGTTTCCTGTAATCAGCAATAAGAGAGTGAAGTATGTCACACAAGTACAAACAGCAACGCACGTCACCATTTGGATGTGTTGTCCCACAGTAATGCATGAAGTTTCTACAGCATTCAGTATTTAAAGATGTGATTTGCAGAACTGAGAAATTTCTGTGGTGACTACTATATGGTATGTTGTCATGAAGCTCAACAAATGAGAATTGGAAGAGAGAATTTAGAAGCGACAGAGGAATTTACCTATTTCAGAAGTGGGATCACAAGGGACGGCAGAAACTGGAAAGAAACTAAGAGGAAAATACAGCAGGCTAAAATTGCATTCAACTTGGAAAACAATGTCACTCATCAAGATGAATATAAGTCAGGAAATTGTTGTGTCCGGATGGAAGTACTTTTGTCTGGCCATACATGCAGGTTCTTTGGCTGCTCTGGGAGAAGGCTCATCAAAGTAGATCATGTTAAATATTAGTTCACTTTATTACATAAATAAATAATAGATTTACTTAACTTTGGCAAACTTCTTTGCCACAGGGCTGCTTGTTAGAATTGTCTTTGACTCTGAAAGCATCACCTGATGCACAGATTAACAAACTGTTCTCTTGCAGTACAAAATGCAATCTTGACTAAAGTGCAGGTTCATCAGAAATTTTAACTGTGACTATGATGATGAGTGCTGTAGCTGGTGTCTCGAACTGGTGTGAGCACTTCCTGGTTCAACTCTATGTTGACCTCAGTGTGAGGGCACTGCAGTGCTGGGAGAGAGGTACGGTCTTCAGGAGTGCCACTCGTATGTTGTTGCAGATTGCAGTGAGAATTGAATAATGTCTGTGGTATAGAGTTTGGTATTGCAACGAGCTCTCTGGATAATGCCACAGACATAACCATATAGGTCTTGGAAGCAGTTGTTTGGAGTGTGGCATGATACAGGTATGAACCCTGAGCAAGACGAAGAATCCTGAAGAAAATCCTAGGATCTCAGCTGAAGACTTAGCCAACTGGGAACAACCAGGAGATACCTAAAGGAGATCCCAGCATACTGACTGAAGACTCAGCCAACTGAAGAAGGTCCCTGCAACTGGGGACGTCCAGAAGAGCCCCAAAGAAGATCCAAAGAAGTTGGCTGATGCCTCATCCAATCAGTGACTACCACTAGAGAGCTAAAGAAGATCATAGCAAGTAGGCTGGAGACTAAGCCAAATGGGATCTGAAGAAGGTCCCTGTAACTAAACTGTAGACTTGGAGAACTAGGGACGTCCAGAAGAGTCCCAAAGAAGATCCCAACAAGTCGGCTGCTGTTTGATCCAATTACGGACGACCAGTAGAGAGCTAAAGAAGATCGTAGCAAGTAGGCTGGAGACTAAGCCAAATGGGATCTGAAGAAGGTCCCTGTAAATAAATTGTAGACTTGGAGAACTGGAGATGTCCAGAAGTCCCAAAGAAGATCCCAACAAGACACCTGATGTCTGATCCAATTAGGGACGACCAGTAGAAAGCTAAAGAAAATCATAGCAAGTAGGCTGGAGACTAAGCCAACTGGGATCTGAAGAAGGTCCCTGCATGTAAACTAGACTTGGAGAAATGGGGACGTCCAGAAGAGTCTCGACGAAGATCCCAACAAGTCGACTGATGTCTGATCCAATCAGGGACTACCAGTAGAGAGCTAAAGAAGATCATAGGAAGTAGGCTGGAGACTAAGCCAACTGGGATCTGAAGAAGGTCCATGTAACTAAACTGTAGACTTGGAGAACTGGGGACGTCCAGAAGAGTCCCAAAGAAGATCCCAACAAGTCGGCTGATGTGTGATCCAATCAGGGACTACCAGCAGAGAGCTAAAGAAGATCATAGCAAGTAGGCTGGAGACTAAGCCAACTGAGGACAACGACAAGGGTTCTGATAAAGACCTAAGCAAAGTGGTCGAAATGTCGATTACTGAAGCATTACAATCCAACTGATTTTACCTCTGATGACAACAGTTACAGAAGCAAGCAGGCACTTATAATCTAAATCGGACTGTATTGGCGAGGTCACTGGTACAACGGGATTTGGGACGGGGGGACAGCGCCGGTTACCTGCTCCTCTATGACCCCGATGTCGGCCTGCGGCCGCACGCTGACTCTCCTGGCCGGGGGCAGCGGCAGAGTGTCCTTCGGGTGGAGCAGCGCCCCCAGCAGGGCCTCGGCGGCTCGCAGCTGCTCGGGGTCGACGTCGACGTCTCGCTTGCTGGGCTGGGCGCGGGCCGAGCCTGCGCCAGCGCTGGGGCGGCTCTCCGCCCCCGCCACCTCCTGCTCCTCCAGCACCGCCTCCAGGTCGGAGGCGGCGCGCGACGCGTGCGGGCTCTGGTGGGAAGTCGCGAACTCTGCAACACATTGGCCACACACTGTAAGGAAAGGGGACATTGCTCACACTCGTTTTGGTGTAGAACACGAACCAGCACTTTAGTGCAGAATACGATCCACTGAGACAGGCGTGGGTGTCGTATTCGCAATTTCTGAGCTCTGTAGCACCCACTGACAAGCCAGAACCTGTCAGTAGCGTATTGATCCACATTTTGAACGCAAGATAGCAGCGATCCTGCGTGGCAGGGACTCAACAAGTCTTTGCTAGATTTCCAGAGCTATGTGGCACAAGATTTTAGACTTATTTCTATGCCACCCATGTTTTCTAAAGTTATTGAAAAGGCTGTGAGGTACTGGATGGGTTAAACAAGAGGTTTCGAACGCTAGGCATTTTTTTCGATTTAACTATGGCGTTAGATTGTGTTGATCACAAAATATTGCTCTATAAGTTGGACCATTATGGAATGCGGGTAGTAGCTCACAATTGCTTTACCTCTTGCTTTGACTACAAACAGCAAAAGGTCTTTATTCACTGTGTTGAGAATAGCTGTTGTGTGGGGTCTGAGTGGGGTACAGTCAAGTGGGGGGTGCCCCAGGGATCAGTGTTAGGGCCTCTCCTGTTCCTTATTAATGTAAATGATATGTCCTATAATATTACAGATAATTCTATAATATTTTTGTTTGCTGATGACACTAGCTTGGTAGTAAAGGTGTTCTGTGTAACACTGGCTCTGTTTCAAACAGTGCACTTCATGACGTAAGTTCATGGCTTGTAGAAAATAAACTAACACTAAATCACAGTAAGACTCATTTTTCACAGTTTCTAACACCCAATTCAACAAAACCCAAAGTTTCAAATTCACAGTATGGGCATATGATTAGTGAAACAGTTAAAGTTTCTAGGTGTTCAGATAGATAGTAAACTGTCGTGGAACGCCCACGTTCAGGATCTTGTTCAAAGACCTAATGCTGCCATTTTTACTATTCGAAAGGTATCTGATGTAAGTGGTCGTTCGACATGAATATTAGGCTAATTTGCTTATTTTCATTCGCTTATGTCATATGGTAGGCAACGGCCTTGCCGCAGTGGATACACCGGCTCCCGCGCGATCACCGAAGCGCTGTCTGGCGTGGTCGGCACTTGGGTGGGTGACCATCCAGGCCGCCATGCGCTGTTGCCATTTTTCGGGGTGCACTCAGCGTCGTGATGCCAATTGAGGAGCTACTCGACCGAATAGTAGCGGCTTCGGTCAAAAATACCATCATAACGACCGGCAGAGTGGTGTGCTGACCCCACACCCCTCCTATCTGCATCCTCCACTGAGGATGACACGGCGGTCGGATGGTCCCGGTACGCCACTCGTGGCCTGAAGACGGAGTGCTTCTGGTATTATATTTTGGGGTAATTCTTCCCATTCTTAAAGGATATTTTTTGCTCAGAAATGGGCAGTTCAGGCATTAAGTTGTGTAAGTTCGTGAACCTCTTTTCAACCCCTGATCACTAGTCTGTGTATTCTGACATTGGCTTCTCAACACACACACACACACACACACACACACACATATATATATATATATATATATATATATATATATATATATATATATATATATATACTGTCGGTTCTTGTTAACAATATCACTGCATTCCCAAGAATTAGCAACTTTCATTCAGTTAATATTAGTCAGAAATCCAATCTGCATTTGGACTGCATTTCCTTGCCTCTTGTGCAGAAAGGTGTGTGGTACACTGGTGTATCCATTTTCAATGAGCTACCACAATAATTCAAAAATCTTAGCACTATTTCACGCGCTTTCAAATCAAAACCGAAGAGTTTCCTCATAGGCCACTCCTTCTATTCTGTATAAGAGTTCCGTGGAAAATTTAGCTGATCCCTATGCTTTATTGTTGACTGCGTTTACTTAAACTTATAGCTAGTCTTTTTTTGGGTTCATAAACATTTCATTTCATTTGTTCTTACTTTTATGTTGTAATTTCATTTACTGACAGGTTCGAAAACCTTGGAGATTTGCTCCTCAATTTGATCCTACGGAACTAGACTTGCAAAATAAAAAAAAAAATATGTTTATTGCACCGGTCATGCAGTTCTAGTAAACTACTTGTTGGTGATCAAATGAAGCTATATAATTCCAGAGACCTTTTCAAGTCTCAAATATCTATTATGTATGTCTGAACTGACGAATGAAAGTATTTTCCAAGGCCAGGATTCGAACCTGTGTCTGGTGCTCACTAGGCAGTTGTGCTAATTATTACGCCACAACTGCACAGATTACCTAGTATGTCTCCCTCCTGGAATAGCACCTCAGCATCGAATGAAATGGGGGTTCCTACCTGAAACCCAGGCATAAGGTGGTTAGTAAAATGAAACTACATAGTTCCCAAGACCTTACGCGGTGTATACATGCAGACTAAAGTGAAAAATGAAAATTTGTTCCAAGGCCGGTACTCGAACCAAGTCTCCTGCTCATTAGGCTGATGCGCTAATCACTATGCCACCCTGGACCAGGGTCCCTGGTACAGTGAACACCAGGAATCTCCATTTCGTTCGATGCTGAGTTCTTATTGCAATACACTTGGAGAGCCTCTGCAATGGTGTTTGAGTTTACAGGGAATACCAAGTCGGTTGAGGCGTGAATGAGAATTTGGATTGAGGATGGAGGTGTGCTAGGGTAGTCCTTGCAGTTGTGCAAAGCCACTGTGCCAGGGTGGTGTATTGGTTAGAGCATCTGCGTAGGGAGCAGCAGACCTGAGTTTGAATCCAAGCCTTCCTACAAATTTTCGTTCATCGCTTCAATCTGCCATTTATACTTGTCGGTCGTTTGTGGACATGAAGCTGGCGACTAATAGCGTCCAAGATATGCCCTCAGTTTCAGGTCAGGCGAACTGCGTGGCCATGTCATCAATGCGAGTTCATTGTCATGCTCTTCAGTTCACTGTAGCACCATACTGGCATTGTGATGCGGAGAGTTACTCTGCTGGAAAATGCCTTCACCGTCAGGGAGATCCGCATGATGGAGGGACACATATGACCGCGATTTATGTGTATGTTGTCCATAGCTGCCATGATGTCTTCGATTACTATCACAGACCACACAGAAGCACAGGTTAACGTTCCCCAAAGCATAATACTATCCCCACCGGGCTGTGTTGTGGCACGATGCTGCTACTGTTATTTATTCCCACATAAATCGGCAATTTACTACCAAAATTATACCACAATAATGATTTACTTTGAATAATTTAATAATAGGCGCCATGTAAACAATGATTTTATGTTATATCTACAATAACTTTTTACATACATTTTTTCTCTAGAGATGTAACATGTTTTTCAAATGTAGCACCCATTTAGTTGTGAATCTGCTTGTGATTATCTTCTCTGATAACTTAATTGTTTAATATTTCATATTTAAGTTCTTGTATTATTGAAAACATGGGTCCTGTTGTGATTTATCATATGCTTCAAATGGTTCAAATGGCTCTGAGCACTATGGGACTTAACATCTGAGGGTATCAGTCCCCTAGAACTTAGAACTACTTGATCCTAACTAAGCTAAGGACATCAAACACATCCATGCCCGAGGCAGGATTCTAACCTGCGACCGTAGCAGCAGTGCGGTTCCGGACTGAAACGCCTAGAACCACTCAGTCACATCGGCCGGCTATCACATACTAGCCTAGGACCTGGCATTGTGAGGATATGTATTCCAATCCTGTTAGTCCATTTCCTCCTTCCCTTTGTGTCCAACTCCTTCTTCCTACATTTCTTCATCCATTCATCCTCCCGCCTTCTCTCCGTCCATCTCATCCTTCTTCCTTTCTCAGATCATATCCTCCTCTCCCATCTTTCTTTCTCTCTACACCCCCTCCTCCCACTTATCTGGGTCCATCTCTTCCTCCCCACTTTCTTTCTCCAAATCATCCCCCCGCCCCACCCTCGCACCTCCCCCCCCCCCCCCAGCCATTGTAGGCTGGTGGTTCTTACCCCTGCAGTATCTCTTTCGAGACAGTAAGTCATATATCTACCAAGTTTGCTTGGAATTGACCCAGTGGTTTAAGAGGAGTTTTTAACCTGTGGCTTTGCCAGAACACGCGTATGTGACACAAACTGGTGTCCACAATTAAAGCAACAATCGGAAATTTTGCAAGACTGCGTTTATTTTGCCACCACAAAATAGTACAAACATGTAATAGTAGAAACAATGTAAAGAATACAGAACGTAAGCAACTGCAACATGCATAACGTTCTGCGTTGTTCTCCAATTTAATGGATTTCTACACAAATTCTGACCACTGGTTAATGTGCTCAGTATGGGTTGTGAGGGCCCGCCCGGTTAGCCAAGCGGTCTAATGCATGGCTTTCTGGAGTGGGAAGGAGCGCCTGGTCCCCGGCACGAATCTGCCCAGCGGACTTGTGTCGAGGTCCGGTGAGATGGCCGGCCAGTGGATGGTTTTTAGGCAGTTTTCCATCTGCCTCTGCGAATGCGGGCTGGTTCCCCTTATTCCACCTCAGCTACATTATGTCGGTGATTGCTGTGCAAACAAGTTCTCCACATACGCGTACACCACCATTACTCTACCACGCAAACATAGGCGTTACACTCGTCTGGTGTGAGACGTTTGCTGGGGGGGTCCAAATGGTTCAAATGGCTCTGAGCACTATGGGACTTAACTTCCGAGGTCATCAGTCCCCTAGAACTAAGGACATCACACACATCCATTAGCGCCTAGAACCGCTCGGCTACTCTGGCCGGCTTGGGAGGGGGAGTGTCCACCAGGGGCCAAACCACACAATAACCATGCGTTCGGTGTGGGGCAGCGGAGGGGTGAAGTGGACTGCGGTAGTCGTCGTGGGGTTGTGGACCACTGTGGCTGCGGTGGGGACAGAGCCTCTCTGTCTTTTCTAGGTCCCCAGTTAACATACAATACATACAATTGGTTGTGACCACGTCCGGCGGCAATTCAGGCTTGAAAACGACGGGACATACTGTAAATGATGTCATCAGTCTCATGTTGACCCAATAACGCCCGTTCTTCCAGAGAGCTGCTCTCGAGTCTTGGAGATGCTGACGTGATACAACCTGTCTGCATGGTGCATCCCACGCATGCTCTATGGCATCCAGATCGGGAGAGTGAGGAGGCCACATCATGCGTGCAGTGTCTTCCAAGAAAACATCAACCACCTGTGCTCTATGAGGTCCAGTATTATCGTCCATCAGTACCAAGTCTGGGCCCAAAGCGTCTCGCAACAACCGCGCAAGAGGTCCCAAGACCTTGTCACAATACCTGACAGCAGTTAAACCTTACTGACGCACCCGTATAATTTCACAAAGAGATGTTCGAGTGGTGAGCATAATCCCTGCCCACACCATTAGACATCCTCCTCGATATTGGTCTCTTTCCACAATGTTTGGCTGTCAGATGTGAATCCGTCGAGAATCACTCTTCACACGAAATCGGGACTCATCTCTGAAAAGGACATTGCCCCTCGGTTCTACCGTCCAGATGGCATAGTGACGATTCCACCCTAGACGTTCCCTTCTGTGAAGACGCGTCAGAGGTACACATACAGCACGTCTCCAACACTCTGCCGCAGCCTTCAGTACACCGTTTGCTCTATTGAACACGTCCTGTGGATGCTGCGAGGTCAGATGTCAATTGCTGTGCAGTACTAAGGCGGTACCGTCATGCCCCTGCAGCCAAATAATGGTCCACTCTGTCTGATGTCACACATAGTCGGCCCTGTCCTGGTCTCCAGGATTCAGTTTCGGTCTCTATGATCTATCGCCTCATAAGAGTGTTGTGTACATAGTCCTGCGTAGTCAGCGCGTACACAACTTTCCCACTAGAGCGTGCCCCGCTAAGCACAACAGTGCAGGCGCAGCGCTCGTCCGTCTCCGCACTACGAGATGGCACTGCCTTAGAGACGGACATAATTCTGCTTCCGCCGATTCGCGTATTAATATGTCTCGTAGCCAATGAGATTACTGCTAACGTAGACCCTTTTCTTCTCGCGCATGACACTCGCGCAGTGATACCTGAACGCTCGAGGTATTATAACGAGTGTACAGACCTCCGATTAGTCAGACTGCATCAGTCTGAATTAGTCTGTAGTCAAGTTTCAGTCTGCGCCTAATAAGATTACCATATTCCTGTACATAGCCATGAAGATAAATGAATAGACACTTTGTCAAGTATCAGAGATATGTGAGAATAACATTAGCATACCAAGACCAAAGGAACTTCAGATTGTCAATTGTAAATAGCGTCCAGAACCAAGTTATTTTTATGCTTGCTATTATTTTAATAAAAGTGTGTGAAAATTAATCAAGTCCTGTTTAAAGTTGGTCACCGTCGATCTGCTACTCTAAGCGTGCAAGTGGCATTTCTATCGTCTGACCTAACGGCAGAAGATAAACACGCCACGATAAGACCACAAGACATATTGCTGACACTCGCCTACTTCGTTAGAGTGACAGGTCAAATAAACTGATGGTGTGTGTACCGAAGGTCTTACAGTACGCACACCACAACGAGAAACAACACTACGACTCACACTAAGCCATTGGTCCACATCAGTTGGCGTCTGTCCTGCTTCCATTCTTCCTATGGCCCTCCATCGCAGAGAGTCTGATAGGAATCTTCTCTGAGCCAAACTGTACCGTCTGTGACTGCGTACACAGTGATTGTGGATATGGGGCTACCCGGCAAACACTACCCCGCTTCATAGGTGCCGTGCCGGCGGCGGTGGCCGAGCGGTTCTAGGCGCTCCAGTCCGGAACCACGCGGCTGCTACAATCGCAGGTTCCAATCCTCCCTCAGGCATGGATGTGTGTGATGTCCTTAGGTTGGTTAGGTTTACTTAGTTCTAAGGGACTGATGACTTCAGATGTTAAGTCCCATAGTGCTTAGAGCCATTTGGACCATTTTTGATAGGTGCCCTGGCATCATCGTTGGCATGGTTATCCGCTGACGGGAATGCCATCTTCCGTGATAGTAATGGCGTCTGTTGACATAATTATATCTTGAATTAGACACAGAACTGGGAAATAACGGTTTGTTGCTTTAATTTTGGACACCAGTGTATATTACGAACATAATTTAGTATATTTCACACAGGTATCTATACTCGATTTCATAGGTACCTTTAGCGAATATCACCCTGCAGTTCCGTTTTCACGTAGCTCAATATTTATGACGTATCTTCTGAAAAGTGTCTCGTAGAAAGATATAATTTTTCAGATATATTCAGTGGTGTATTTTGATGCTGTCTGAGAAATTTGTTGCGATTATTGTAAGTAGTAAGGGCGTAATAAATTAAAATGTGATACATGGTGAGACAGTTTTTAATCCATCCCACTGTTTATGACGTCGTATCTGCTGATCTAGGAGATAGGTACCTCCTCAGCGGTTGTTGCCTGACAGTTAGGAATACGTGTACTATGTTCAGATGAAATCGGTCCAGTGGTTTAGGAGGAAATTTAGAACACACATACATGGACATATACGCAAATCCATTTTTTTAATGTGCATGGACTTCAGAACAGAATAATTCGGCAAGTTAAATCGAAATTGTGTTAAGTAAGCACAGCCACCAGGCGCAAACTAGCTTTTGCAAAGTAAACAAGGAACAACTCTCTGCTATGTCATCTTTGAGGCACCAAAACAACGGAGTTCACTGTCGTTTCCACAAACCTCAAACAGACTGGTCGAAGAATCAGCACTGACTGAAGAAGAAAGTAGTCGTCTGTGATACAGATATCTTTGATTCTTGAAACATTCCTCGCTGATAGACTGATAGAATACGGCATCATATTTCAAGGGCGGATCATGGCCATTAATAGTTCCTCTACCGATATTTAGGTTGGTAAACTAATAACCACATTCAAGGTAAATGGGAGATTAGTTCACGATACCGAAGCGTGTTTACTTCGATTCTGACTCATCAAATGACGTGATGCAAAGCTGTACTTTGGGGTAAAGTTCGTATATGTCACAGCTAATCCAGTCTCAAAAACAATGCCCATCACAGACAAAACTTGTGCATGTGCTGGAAAAATGTCTGAAGTGTTGTTGTTGTTGTGGTCTTCAGTCCTGAGACTGGTTTGATACAGCTCTCCATGCTACTCTATCCTGTGCAAGCTTCTTCATCTCCCAGTACCTACCGCAACCTACATCCTTCTGTATCTGTTAAGTGTATTCATCTCTTGGTCTCCCCCTACGATTTTTACCCTCCACGCTGCCCTCCAATACTAAATTGGTGATCCCTTGATGCCTCAGAACATGTCCTACCAACCGATCCCTTCTACTGGTCAAGTTGTGCCACAAGCTTCTCTTCTCCCCAATCCTATTCAATACTTCCTCATTAGTTATGTGATCTCCCATCTAATCTTCAGCAGTCTTCTGTAGCACCACATTTCGAAAGCTTCTATTCTCTTCTTGTCCAAACTATTTACCGTCTATGTTTCACTTCCATACATGGCTACACTCCATACAAATACTTTCAGAAATGACTTCCTGACACTTAAATCTATACTCGAAGTTAACAAATTTCTCTTCTTCAGAAACGCTTTCCTTGCCAATGTCAGTCTACATTTCATATCCTCTCCACTTCGACCATCATCAGTTATTTTGCTCCCCAAATAGCAAAACTCCTTTACTATCTTAAGTGTCTTATTTCCTAATCTAATATTCTCAACATCACCCCACTTAATTCGACTACATTCCATTATACTCGTTTTGCTTTTGTTGATGTTCATCTTATATCCTCCCTTCAAGACACTGTCCATTCCGTTCAACTGCTCTTCCAAGTCCTTTGCTGTCTCTGACAGAGTTACAATGTCATCGGCGAACCTCAAAGTTTTTACTTCTTCTCCATGAATTTTAATACCTACTCCGAATTTTTCTTCTGTTTCCTTTACTGCTTGCTCAATATACAGATTGAACAACACCGGGGAGAGGCTACAACCCTGTCTTACTCCTTTCCCAACCACTGCTTCCCTTTCATGCCCCTCGACTCTTATAAGTGCCATCTGGTTTCTGTACAAATTGTAAATAGCCTTTCGCTCCCTGTATTTTACCCCTGCCACCTTTAGAATTTGAAAGAGAGTATTCCAATCGACATTGCAAAAGCTTTCTCTAAGTCTACAAATGCTAGAAACGTAGGTTTGCCTTTCCTTAATCTTTCTTCTAAGATAAGTCGTAAGGTCAGTATTGCCTCACGTGTTCCAGTATTTCTACGGAATCCAAACTGATCTTCCCCGAGGTCGGCTTCTACTAGTTTTTCCATTCGTCTGTAAAGAATTCGTGTCAGTATTTTGCAGCTGTGGCTTATTAAACTGATTGTTCGGTAATTTTCACATCTGTCAACACCTGCTTTCTTTGGGATTGGTATTATTATATTCTTCTTGAAGTCTGAGGGTACTTCGCCTGTTTCATACATCTTGCTCACCAGATGGTAGAGTTTTGTCATGACTGGCTCTCCCAAGACTGTCAGTAGTTCTAATGGAATGTTGTCTACTCCCGGGGTCTTGTTTCGACGCAGGTCTTTCAGTGCTCTGTCAAACTCTTCACGCAGTATCTTATCTCCCATTTCATCTTCATCTACATCCTCTTCCATTTCCATAATATTGTTCTCAAGTACATCGCCCTTGTATAGGCGCTCTATATACTCCTTCCACCTTTCTGCTTTCCCTTCTTTGCTTAGAACTGGGTTGCCATCTGAGCTCTTGATATTCATACAAGTGGTTCTCTTCTCTCCAAAGGTCTCTTTAATTTTCCTGTAGGCAGTATCTATCTTATCCCTAGTGAGATAAGCCTCTACATCCTTACATTTGTCCCCTAGCCATCCCTGCTTAGCCATTTTGCACTTCCTGTCGATCTCGTTTTTGAGACGTTTGTATTCCTTTTTGCCTGCTTCATTTATTGCATTTTTGTATTTTCTCCTTTCATCAATTAAATTCAATATTCCTTCTGTTACCCAAGGATTTCTACTAGCCCTCGTCTTTTTACCTACTTGATCCTCTGCTGCCTTCACTATTTCATCCCTTAAAGCTACCCATTCTTCTTCTAATGTATTTCTTTCCCCCGTTCCTGTCAATTGTTCCCTTACGCTCTCCCTGAAACTCTGTACAACCTCTGGTTCTTTCAGTTTATCCAGGTCCCATCTCCTTAAATTCCCACCTTTTTGCAGTTTCTTCCGTTTTAATCTACAGGTCATAACCAATACATTGTGGTCAGAGTCCACATCTGCCCCTGGAAATGTCTTACAATTTAAAACCTGGTTCCTAAATCTCTGTCTTACCATTATATAATCTATCTGATACCTTTTAGTATCTCCAGGGTTCTTCCATGTATACAACCTTCTATCATGATTCTTAAACCAAGTGTTAGCTATGATTAAGTTGTGCTCTGTGCAAAATTCTACCAGGCGGCTTCCTCTTTCATTTCTTAGCCCCAATCCATATTCACCTACTATGTTTCCTTCTTTCCCTTTTCCTACACTCGAATTCCAGTCACCCATGACTATTAAATTTTCGTCTCCCTTCACTATCTGAATAATTTCTTTTATTTCATCATACATTTCTTCAATTTCTTCGTCATCTGCAGAGCTAGTTGGCATATAAACTTGTACTACTGTAGTAGGTGTGGGCTTCGTATCTATCTTGGCCACAATAATGCGTTCACTATGCTGTTTGTAGTAGCTTACCCGCATTCCTATTTTCCTATTCATTATTAAACCTACTCCTGCATTACCCCTATTTGACTTTGTGTTTATAACCCTGTAGTCATCTGACCAGAAGTCTTGTTCCTCCTGCCACCGAACTTCACTAATTCCCACTATATCTAACTTTAACCTATCCATTTCCCTTTTTAAATTTTCTAACCTACCTGCCCGATTAAGGGATCTGACATTCCACGCTCCGATCCGTAGAACGCCAGTTTTCTTTCTCCTGATAACGACATCCTCTTGAGTAGTCCCCGCCCGGAGATCCGAATGGGGGACTATTTTACCTCCGGAATATTTTACCCAAGAGGACGCCATCATCATTTAATCATACAGTAAAGCTGCATGCCCTCGGGAAAAAGCCGTTCGCAGTACCAGCACAGCAAGGCCGTTTTGGTTATTGTTACAAGGCCAAATCAGTCAATCATCCAGACTGTTGCCCTTGCAACTACTGAAAAGGCTGCTGCCCCTCTTCAGGAACCACACGTTTGTCTGGCCTCTCAACAGATACCCCTCCGTTGTGGTTGCACCTACTGTACGGCTATCTGTATCGTTGAGGCACGCAAGCCTCCCCACCAACGCCAAGGTCCATGGTTCATCACAGACAAAACTTGTGCATGTGCTGGAAAAATGTCTGAAGTACTGAGTTAGAAATGTCGTAGTGTTTATCGGTAAGGTGGTTAGTTGCTGCAGTCGATGGTAGGTGTTGTAATCTCAGGCAACGAAAACTCAGAACACAATTTCCTTTGAAAGTTGAATAAACCTCTCGTTTCATGCCTGTGCCACTGCTTCTGTCATTGTTTTTCACACTTCCGTAAATTTTTCCCCTCCCACCGCCCGCCCACCCACCCCCAACTCTCTAGCTGAGTAATAATAAGTTACTACTTACCTGATTCCTGATCATAAAAAATTCTGTATATTACATACAGCCTTGAGTGGGTTAAGGATCATTTATGTTTTGGATGTTGTGTCACTTCTTATCTTCCGTGCTAGCTAAGAAAATGTAAGAAAACCCGCAGGTAACACGCGAAATAACGCCATATATAGCGATTCTGTGTTTCAAATGGACGTAAAATAGAAAAATACAAAAAGTTTCGTTCTTTGAAGCGAAGAAGCTGCAGAATGTAAGGTAAATGAGAAACTGACAGCATACACGACTAATAGCGTCGTATGAGGTGTGTGTGAACAGACAAGTAAATGTAAATTTTCCAAATTTACATTCATTCAGCAAAACCTTTGAGCACAGCAAAAGCTAAAAATACAGAATGCTTCAAATCAGCGATATCTGTCACTAACTGTAAACTACATGGAAATTAATGAAAAATCTTTGGCACCTAATTATGCTTCCCTTATTTATGTAAATAACTTCGATCAAAATTCATAAAAACTTCACAAGAGGTTAACATGTTTTCTTTTTTCAGAAAGGAAATAACAATTACTAGAGATAGCACTTAAAATGTAGAAATATACTTAAGTACCATAATAACAAAACTGTGAAGTAGTATCTTATATAAGGTGAAATTTCTCTCCAGGCTTAAGGATTTTTCTATTCTCTGTCTCCATCCTATGTGGGTGCCCCTGAGGCACTGTATACCTCTGATGGACAAAGTACTCGTGGATAGTCTTTGTTACAGTGGGCGTGCACATGGCCTTTGTTGCTGGACACATGGGCAGTCTTTGTTTACAGTTGTCACAGGGACAGCCTTTATTTACAGTGGACAGTTGGATGCCTTTGTTTGCATATAATTTCTGGTGGGTCTTTGTATACAGTGGACAAGTGGGCAGCCTTTGTTTACTGTAGTCACATGGACAGCCTGTGCTTGCAATAGACAGCTGGAAGGCCTTTGTTTACAGGGAACATGCAGTGGTCATTTCCTTGCATTGGAAATTGGGCAGCCTTTGTTTACAGTGGACAGCTGGATCGCCTTTGTTTACAGATAATTAGTCATGGACCTTTGTTTATAGTGGCTGGTGGGTAGCCTTTGTTTACAGTGATCATGGAGCCAGCCTTTGTTTATAGTGGACAGCTGGATGGCCATTGTTTACAGAGAATATGTAGTGGGCATTTGTTCACAGTGGACAGTTGGGCAGCCTTTGTTTACAGTGGTTACACGGACAGCCTTTGTTTGCAGAGCTGTATTACCTTTATTTACAGAGAACATCTAGCTTGCCTTTTTTTTTACAGTGGACACATGGGTGATCTTAGTTTACAGTGGCCACAGGGACAGCTTTTGCTTACAGTGAACAGTTTGAAGAACTTTGCTTATAAATAAGTTGTGGTCAGCCTTTGTTTACAGTGACAGGTACATAGCATTGATTTACACTGGTCATGGGGATAGCCCTTGTTTAAAAACGTGGACTGCTAGATGGCTGTTGTTTACAGAGAACATGTGGCAGCCCTTTGTTTACATTGGATAGGTGGCAGCCATTGTTTACAGTGGCCGCAGGGATAGCCTTTGTTTACAGTAGACAGATGGATGGTCTTTGTTTACATAGAACATGTGGCAGGCCTTTGTTTACAGTGGTCAGTTGGGCAGACTTTGTTTACAATGGTCACATGAACAGCCTTTTCTACTGTGGACAGCTGGATGGCCTTCGTTTACAGAGAACACTTAGTGGTGAGCCTTGGTTTCCAGCGGGCAGGTGGTCAGCCTTTGTTGGTTGGTTGTTTTGGGGAAGGAGACCAGACAGCGACGTCATTGGTCTCATCAGATTAGGGAAGGACAGGGAAGGAAGTCGTCCGTGACCTTTGAAAGGAACCATCCCGGCATTTGCCTGGAGTGATTTAGGGAAATCACGGAAAACCTAAATCAGGATGGCCGGACGCGGGATTGAACCGTGGTCTTCCCGAAGGCGAGTCCAGTGTCTAACCACTGCGCCACCTCGCTCGGTCAGCCTTTGAGTACAGTGGTCATGGGGACAGGCTTTGTTTACAGTTGACAGCTGGGTGGTCTTTGTTTACAGAGAACATTTGGCAGGTCTTTGTTTACAGTGGACATGTGGGCAGGTTTTGCTTGCAGTGGAGGCATGGATGGTCTTCATTTACACTTACCTCTGACAGTGCGTCGCTGCCCGGCATCCCCCGCATGGTAGAGCACGAACTCCTCCCCTGGCCTGGGTTCCGTGATGACAGACACCTCAGCCGGTCGAGGCAAGGCGGGCGCGGCCAGAAGCGCCAACATCAACAACCTGAAACAAGCAAGAGACAGGGCCATGTAATTATATTCAGCCACACATTTTAGGTTATTTATTTCCCAATTAACACACACATCACTTAATCACGCTAAATTCAGAGACAGTGCTACTAGATCGCTGATAATGGCAGAAATCGGAAATGGAGTAGAGTCGACGCGAAATGTTCCGACTTCTGCTGGCGTTACTCAATGAGAACTAGGGGACAATTGGGATTCAAGCTAAGGTCAGGAACTGAACACTGAACAGGCTTTAAAATTGTATTTTGTTGTTTTGCTCCTCATATCCGAGATAATCCCTATTATATATAAAAAATATTTGCTGGTTTGACGTTCATTGGACCTTGTCATGACCTTGAACAATATATCATTTTATACGTAAAATTTGCGACTCTTTCCAAATCTTAAACCAAACGCTAGGGTTCGCTTTGGCCTCCAAATCACCTTGAAAATCATGATCAAGGCCACGGCCGTTAGTACGAGTATCAACGTGTGACTCTCTCTTCCACCTACAACTTTTGTCTGAAACATTTTGCTGTATCTCATCTCCATTCCGAGTTGTTTATGGATTAGAATGGTGCGCCCTGTATAATTAAGGCGATACGGCCAGTGATCCCTCCAGTGCAGTTCCATACCGGGTTCGAACTCTTACGGAAATCGACGAGTAATGAGGTTAATGGCCGTGTGTGGTTCGAGGACTATTCGGAAAGTAAGGTCCGACCAGTCACGATATGGAAGCCACTTTGGAAATCAAAAATTTTTGTTTACAGCAGTTAGCCACACCTTCCAGCTACTTCTCTGCATAGACACTTCTCAGACTTTTGTCGTAGCGATGTAACAACTTTCCAGTACCCTCGTCATACCAGACAGCCACCTGTGCCTACACTGGTCTGCAGCTCGTTGTCTGTGCCAAAATGTTTTCTTCATAAGCAGCGGTTTATGTGAGCAGGGATGAAACTTCCTGTTGTTGTTGTGGTCTTCAGTCCAGAGACTGGTTTGATGTAGCTCTCCATCCTACTCTATCCTGTGCAAGCTACTTCATCTCCCAGTACCTACTGCAACTTACATCCTTCTGAACCTGCTTAGTGCATTCATCTCTTGGTCTCCCTCTCCTATTTTTACCCTCCACGCTCTCCTCCAATACTAAACTTGTGATCCTTTGATGCCTCGGTACATGTCCTACCAACCAATCCCTTCTTCTAATCAAGTTGTGCCACAAATTCCTCTTCTCCCCAATTCTGTTCAGTACCTCCTCATTAGTTACGTGCTCTATCCATCTTCAGAATTCTTCTGTAGCACCACGTTTCGAAAGCTTCTATTCTCAAAACTATTTATCGTCCATGTTTCACTTTCATACATGGCTACAATCTATACAACTTTGGGGGAGCAAATTACGGGCTGTATTATGGGTGATCAAACACTTCCCAAACGACAACGCCGCAGGAGCATCTTCATTGCCCCTGAAGAGCGTGGTTGAGAACTGTATGACAGTTGTGTTATGGGGGGTGCATAACATCAGGCGAAATCTCTCACCAGCCCCTCGTACTTGGCGAGAGACACTGTGTTCTAGCCATGTTTATGTGGTCACTATTCTCTCAGAACTGAAAATAACGACGTGACGTGATCGACGGGAACACTAGAGGCACTGCCCAACACATCAGTGCAAATCTTAATCGGATGTTCTTTGTGGTTTCCGTTTCGCACCCGATCGGAACTTCCTTTGCGAATAGGTCTCGTATCAGTTGAGAATTTGGCTCTGACGAGAACCGTCATGGGTAGTCTGTGCCGTTGCAGCAACCACCGCAGGTTATCAACATTTAAGTAAGTTTGGACGTGGTATTATAGTTGGCGCACGACCGATGGGACACAGCATTTCCGATGTAGCGATGAAGTGGGGATTTTGCTGAACGACTATGAGTGTACCGTGAATATCAGGAATCCTGTAAAAAATCAAATCTCCGACATCGCTGGGCCGAAAAAGATCCTGCAAAAACGGGAGCAAAGACGACTGAACAGAATCGTTCAGCGTGAAAGAAGGACAGCCCTCGCTCATATTGCTGCAGATTTCAATGCTGGGCCATCATCAAATGACAGCATGACAACCATACAACAGAACATCATCGATATGGCTGTCGGAGCAGAAGGCCCACTCGTATGCCGTTGATGACTGCACGACACAAAGCTTAATGATTTGCCTGGGCCCGTCAACACCAACATTGGACTCTTGATGAGTGGAAACATGTTGCCTTATTGGACGAGTCTCGTTTCAGATTGTATCGAGTGGATGGACGTTACGGGTATGGAGACAACCTCATCAATCCGTGAACCCTGCATGTCGGCAGGGGACTGTTCAAGCTGATGGAGCCTCTGTGATTGTGTGGGGTTTGTGCAGTTTGAGTGACATGGGACCCCTTATACGTCTACATACGACCCCGATAGGTGACACGTACGTAAGCATCCTCTCTGATCAGCTGCATCTATTCATATCCATTGTGCATTTCGACTTGGTCAATTCCAGCAGGACAATGCGACAGTCCAGAATTGCTACAGAATGGCTCCAGGAGCACTCTTCTGGGTTTAAACACTTCCGCTGGCCACCAGACTCCCCATATCTGGGATGCCTTGCAAGGTGCTGTTCAGAAGAGATCGCCACCCCCTCATACTCTTACGGATTTATGGACAGCCCTGCAGGATTCATGGTTTCAGTTCCCTCCAGCACTACTTCAGACATTAGTTGTGTTGTGGCACTTCTGCGTGCTCGCGGGGGCCCTACGCGGTATTAGGCAGGTGTGCCACTTTCTTTGGCTCCTCAGTGGATATATACTCCGCCCCTGATGGACAATCAACAACACCACAGCAAAATGTCGGCAGTTTGCAAAAACAGCCTGTTCCATCAGCAACATTGCCTGGATATTCGGTAATATAGCGATATACTGCAGCCACTTTACAGCAATTTTGACTGTCGTGGACTGTGTAAACGCAACTTTAAGCAGACGCTTCAGCGCCTTTTAGGTGAGCTTGCAATGCATCGGGACAAATGTTTCTACCTCTCTCCCCTACTTACCTCCCCTCCATATCTAATCCCCCCCCCTCCTTACTCTCTTCCCTGTCGGCTGTGTTGTCCGTTACGCAACCTCCGACCCCTGCTGTTAACTTGCTGTTAGCTTGTCCCACTAACTGTGACATATTGCCCGTTGCACGGAGGAGATGCAGCTGTGTGTCGTAACTCCAGGAAGTCTTCTGCCTGTCCCTGGAGAGGGGAAGGAGAGAAAGAGAGAGGCAGAGGGGAGGGGAGGCCACACACACACACACACACACACACACACACAGTGTTGGCGACACTGTCGCTTTCCATCGTGGGCGCCGTTGCAGAATCGCTCACAGCGCACTTCGTATCCTCTCTTGCTGCCGGCGCGTACTACTCTCAAAGCTGCCTTACCAGTTTCCCGCACCAAGTTCCCAACGACTGGTTCTTGTAATCCTCTATTTCTAAATATTTCACTTTCCACAGCCACTCTCTTTCCCCTTAATAGGGTTTGAGGTACCGCTACCAGTCACAAAATTTGTTGCCTCCTAAATTATTCATTTAGTGACACGTTTCGAGGTGATAGCTCATCATCAGGCTACACTGCCATTACAAAAGCATTTAACATAAGTGTATACAGGTATTAAAGTTTCCTTACATGACTGTTGTGATCATCTTTGTTCTTGTGGCGTGACATCCTTCTCGCGATGTACTGAGGAATCACTATTTCCAGGGCTCACTTGGATTTCTTCACAATTCTTCACAAACTTCACCAGGGTGACTTTACAATGCTATAACACAAAACAACTCAGCAGTGCATAAAACATGTTTTGACCGCCATCTTGTTTTCTGCACTGCTGATTTGCTTTGTGATATAGCATTGTAAAGTCACCCTTGCGAAGTTTGTGAACGATGGTGGAGAAATCCAAGTGAGCCATGGAAATAGCGATACCTTCGTACAACACGAGAAGGGTGTCACGCCAGAAGATCAAAGATGATCACAATAGTTATGTAAAGCAACTTTGGTATCTGTATACACTTATGTTAAGTGTTTTTGTAATGCTGGTATAGCCTGACGATGAAGTATCACCTCAATATGTGTCGCTACATAAATAATTTAGGAGTCAACAAACCTTGTGACTGGTAGCGGTATAGAACAACCTTGTATTTTTGAAACAGTTCAAAATGGTTCAAATGGCTTTAAGCACTATGGGACTTAACATCTGAGGTCATCAGTCCGCTAGACTTAAGAACTACTTAAACCTAACTAACCTAAGGGCGTCACACACATCCATGCCCGAGGCTGGATTCGAACCTGCGACCGTTGCAGCAGCGCGGTTCCGAACTGAAGCGCCTAGAACCGCTCGGCCACATTGGCCTGCTTTGAAACAGTCACAATCGATCAATGGTCGATATGGCTTCAAATCCGTAATAGACTACTGCCATTCTAATGAAGCTGGACATTGTACTATGCTCGTTCCAACGAAGAGCGCGAACTGTTACTTTAATGAAGAAGACGATCCATTAAGACGATCACATTAGACGAAATGTGACGTAAGCACAGTGATGGATCCACCGACCCCAAGTTTACAATATTTCTTCATTTCAGAGTCTCATTCTAATGAAAAACATAACCCAACATCTTAATAAAACACACAATCCATTATCAAATGTTGCAAGAAATGGTGAGGAATACATAGACATATGGTTTAAAATTTTACAATTTCAAAGTCTCGTACTGATGAGAAACGCGATCTCTCACTTAAATGAAGTACATGAACCATTCTGTCAGATTTGAAGAAATGTGCTACAATCACGGTGAGCGCCGCAGCGATCTAACGTTTAAAATTTATGCAGTGTGGAAACCTTTGTTCACCCAAATTTTTCTTCTGTTTCATCACCGTTTTCGATCCATACTATCATCGTCTTCCTAAATTAGTGTAACGAAAACAGTGGACTTCAGTTGGCTACCTGTAATTTCTAAGCATAGACAAACTCGTTGAATGATTTTTTTTCCCCAAGAGACGCAAGATGTTCCGCAAATTTGTATTGCAATCTTTGTGTAACTGTATATGTTCAGCTCTTTGTACGTAAGATTTTCTATTATTAAAATTTAGCTGTCCATTATTAATTTTTGATATGTCTCAGAACAATCTGTTTCAACAAAATTAGTGTGAAAGATTATTACAACCATTGTTTTCTTATATTCATGGTTCAAATTGCTCTAAGCACTATGGGACTTAACATGTGAGGTCATCAGTCCTCTAGACCAGAGCTTCCCAACCCGTGGTCCGCGGACCCCTTAGGGGTCCGCCGGCTCTATCTAGGGGATCTGCGGCGACCTTTCACCAAATCGTGTCAAATAATGAGTAAAATTATTAGATAAAAATGTGAAAATCAAATTCATCACTATTTTTTTTTTTTCGTGTGAAAAACATGTGTACTTTTACTTCAGATCGTATTCCCAAGCAGCCTTGGCGGTCCCTAAGTGAGAACGCATACACAGTTTAGTGCCGGAGAATGCGGCTTCTCTGGTCGACTGCTTCGCAACAATACGGGGGTCGTTTGTGCCCTGGCTCACGGCGCTAGATGCGCTGAAACCTTTTACGCATGCGCGGAGCGAGCTTTGTCGACCAATCACAGCGCTCGCTGGCACGTATGCGGCCCCTGGCATCATTAAATGTTGAACTTGCTTTGTCAGTGCACTACCTATATCATAAGTCGATTTTTGACCAGTTTATTACTTCTAACATGGATCCGTGGCTGAAGTCAGGATCATTGAAGAAGGGTGCGGTTTTTCCATCGCCTTCACAACAAGGGAAGTTTCCAGTTGAAATGAATGAGGAGGGAGGACGACCAAAGGAAGAACAATCACAAGAAGGTCCAAAGACTATTGATAGTTTGGGGGGGGGGGGGTCATTGGGAACATGGCACTTGCATTAAGAAGCTTTCAGTTCCCATGGGTTTCGCTCTGAAATTTAAAGTTACTGTGCTCTTGATTGACTAGGGGTCCGCCATGGATTTTCGACTGTAGAAGGGGTCCGCCAGCTGGAAAGGTTGGGAAGCCCTGCTCTAGACTTAGGATTACTTAAACCTAACTAGCCTAAGGACATCACACACATCCATGACCGAGGCAGGATTCGAACCTGCGACCGTAGCAGCAGCGCGATTCCAGTCTGTAGCGCCTAGAACCGCTCGGTCACAACGGCCGGCGATAGGTTCTCCAAGAAAGCTCATCAGGCCAGGTCAAATCTCAAAGCCAAGTTGACGGCTTTCTTTTGCTTTGAAGAATTAGTTCATCGTGAATTCGTGCCACAGGGACAAAAAAAAAAAAGTTCAAATGTGTGTGAAAGCTTATGGGACTTAACTGCTAAAGTCATCAGTCCCTAAGCTTACACACTACTTAAGGTAATATATTCCTAAGGACGAACAAACACCCATGCCCGAGGGAGGACTCGAACCTCCGCCAGGACCAGCCTCACAGTCCACGACTGCAGCGCCTCAGACCGCTCGGCTAATCCCGCGCGGCCCACATGGACAAACAGTTGATCGACGGTACTATCGAGACGTGTTGCGACGCCTGCGAGGAAATGTGAGAAGCAAACGGCCTGAAATGTGGCGAGACAATTCGTGGCTCTTGCATCTCGATAACGCATCCGCACATTCACCCCTGTTGGTGCGTGACTGTTGCACAGAAAACGAAATCACTGTGCTACCTCACCCTCCGTACTCTCCAGGCATGGACCCTGCGGAACTTTTTTTATTTCCAAAGTTGAAAAACCCGCTGAAAGGACGAAGATTTCCAATTACAGACGAGATAAAAGAAAATCCGTAGACTGAACTTGGTGCGATCCAGCAAGACGCGTACCGAGGCTGCTACCGGAAGTGGAAATGGCGTCGGGAGCTGAGTATCAACTGTGGAGGAGAGTATTTGGAAGGAGAGCATGCACAATCAGTAAAAGGTAAGCGCAGAAAAATTTTATGGACAGAGTTGCGGAATTTTTTGAACAGACCTCGTACACAACGGGTATTTTCTGGTGACGCTGTGGTGTGAGGGAAGGTGTCCAAGTTGAGTGACTGTAAGAGGAAGTAAGACAGACGAAATCTGTAGTGTTACGAATGCTGGCTAACTGTAAATGTAGAAAAACGTAGGTGTATGCACATGAGTAGGAAAATGAGTCACATAGAGTTCGAATACAGTATTAGTAGTGTGGTGCCCGACACAGTTAGGTCGATTAAGTATCTAAGCCCAACATTGCAAAGCGATATCAAATGGAACGAGCACGTCAAGTTGGAAGTAGGGAAAGAGAATGTTCCACTTCGATTTACTTGGAGAATTTTTAGGGAATTGGAGCTTATGTATAATGTAGGCCGCAGGTAGAACACCTGAGTGACCCATTCTTGAGTACTGCTCGAGTATTTGGGATCCCCACAAGGGTCGCATTAAGGGAAGACATCGAAGTAATTCAGCGGCGGCCTGCTAGATTTCGCACTAATAGATTCCACCAACAGGACTCGAAAATGTTCCGTCAACTGAAAGGAGAATCCCTGGAGGGAAGACTACGTTCTTTTCGCGGAACTCTACTGAGAAAATTTAGGGACCGGCGTTTGAATCTGACTGCAGAACGATTCTATTACCGCCAAGATACATTTTGCGTAAGGACCAGGAGATAAGACAAATTACGACTCGTTTTTCTCTCGCTCTATTTGCGAGTAGAATGGGAACGGAAATGTAGTGGCACAAGATACCCTCTGTCATACATTAGAGGTAAGGTCTTACGGGACCAAACTGCTGACGTTAGCTCAGCTTACCCACTACTTAATCTAACTTCCTGATGCTAAGCACAACACACACACACCCATGCCCGAGGGGGGACTCGAAGCTCCCACGGGGTGGAGGGGCGGGGCGGGGGGGGGGGGGGGGGGGCAGCGGTGCGCTTACCGTGACAAAGCGCCCTAGACCGCCCGGCTACCCTGCGCAGCAATGTCATACACTGAATGGTGGCTTGCACAGTATCTGTGTAGCAGATGTGGACTTTAAGACGCAGTATTTCTATAACAACATTTCTATACCTACAGAGTGTACCGGGTGATCAAAAAGTCAGTATAAATTCGAAAACTTTGTAATCCACGGAATAATGTAGATAGAGAGGTAAAAATTGACACACACGCTTGGAATGACATGGGGTTTTATTAGAAGAAAAAAAAAACCATATTGATAGACGCGTGAAAGATCTCTAGCGCGCGTCGTTTGGTGATGATCGTGTGCTCAGCCGTCACTTTCGTCATGCTTGGCCTCCCAGGTCCCCAGACCTCAGTCCGTGCGATTATTGGCTTTGGGGTTACCTGAAGTCGCAAGTGTATCGTGATCGACCGACATCTCTAGGGATGCTGAAAGACAACATCCGATGCCAATGCCTCACCATAACTCTGGATATGCTTTACAGTGCTGTTCACAACATTATTCCTTGACTACATCTATTGTTGAGGAATGATGGTGGACATATTGAGCATTTCCTGTAAAGAAGATCATCTTTGCTTTGTCTTACTTTGTTATGCTAATTATTGCTATTCTGATCAGAAGAAGCGCCATATGTCGGACATTTTTTGAACGTTTGTATTTTTTTTTTTTTGGTTCTGATAAAACCCCATGTCATTCCAAGCATGTGTGTCAATTTGTACCTCTCTATCTACATTATTCCGTGATTTATTCAGTTTTCAAATTTATACTGACTTTTTGATCACCCGGTACTTGGCCGTAAATGCTGAGAGGAAACTTTGAGAGAGATTTTAATTTTCTCGAATTTTTTGTCACAGATTGGAGGTGATGTTATAAGATGCAGATGCAGAAGTAAGACGAGGCTCGTGTGAGAGGCGTATCGAGCTATTTGTCAACCATTAGGGCCCCGCCCTGTCAGGGGGGGGGGGGAGGGGGGACAGGGGGAGGGGGGGGGGAGGTGACAATGGAGCAACGTGAACGTCGTGACGGAAGACGAGCGCTAAGCGGCGCTGCTGGCGAAAGCTCCACCGCAAACGGCCCATCAGCATACTTACAACTTGTCTGTGCTTGTGTGCGTGCGTGTGAAAATCTTCCGCGTCAACAAGCCGGTGTCGGTGTATGTATGAACTTCTATCTCTCTGCCTGCACATACGCCATCGCTATACCGAGATCTACCAGGTGTACCGGTACGAAATGGGCGTTAAGATACAAATGTGTCGATAGGGAACATTTGTTGTGAACGAGCCTTAATTTCTTTTTGTTTGGTTGCTGGCAGGGGTAAAATACAGGAAGTGAAAGGCTATTTACAATTTGTACAGAAACCAGATAGCAGTTATAAGAGTCGAGGGGCATGAAAGGGAAGCAGTGGTTGGGAAAGGAGTGAGACAGGGTTGTAGCCTGTCCCCGATGTTATTCAATCTGTATATTGAGCAAGCAGTAAAGGAAACAGAAGAAAAATTCGGAGTAGGTATTAAAATCCATGGAGAAGAAATAAAAACTTTGAGGGTTCGCCGATCACATTGTAATTCTGTCAGAGACAGCAAAGGACTTGGAAGAGCAGTTGAACGGAATGGACAGTGTCTTGAAAGGAGGGTATAAGATGAACATCAACAAAAGCAAAACGAGGATAATGGAATGTAGTCGAATTAAGTCGGGTGATGCTGAGGGAATTAGATTAGGAAATGAGACACTTAAAGTACTAAAGGAGTTTGGTATTTGGGGAGCAAAATAACTGATGATAGTCGAAGTAGAGATGATATAAAATGTAGACGGACAATGGCAAGGAAAGCGTTTCTGAAGAAGAGAGATTTGTTAACATCGAGTACAGATTTAAGTGTCAGGAAGTCGTTTCTGAAAGCATTTGTATGGAGTGTAAGCATGTATGGAAGTGAAACATGGACGATAAATAGTTTGGACAAGAAGATAATTGGAGCTTTCGAAATGTGGTGCTACAGAAGAATGCTGAAGATTACATGAGTAGATCACATAACTAATGAGGAGGTATTGAATAGAATTGGGGAGAAGAGGAGTTTGTGGCACAACTTGACAAGAAGAAGGGACCGGTTGGTAGAACATGTTCTGAGGCATCAAGGGATCACCAATATAGTGTTGGAGGGCAGCGTGGAGGGTAAAAACCGTAGAGGGAGACCAAGAGATGAATACACTAAGCAGATTCAGAAGGATGTAGGTTGCAGTAAGTACTAGGAGATGAAGAAGCTTGCACAGGATAGAGTAGCATGGAGAGCTCCATCAAACCAGTCTCAGGACTGATGACAACAACAACAATGGTATGACATCTGTCAAAGAGATTTAGTATACATCAAGTCATGGAACAAACAACATCATATGTTTTCATCGTGTTAACAATGTCGAATTTTGTACCAGAAAGTGACGATTTGCGCAAAGCATTAATTTTTTGTTTTCATTTCAAAAAAAGTGCTGCAGAGTCGCATCGAACGCTTGTCGAGGTATATGGTGATCGTGCTCTGTCAGAAGCAACATGCGAAAGATGGTTTCAACGGTTGAGAAATAATGATTTTGATGTACGAAATGAAGAACGTGGAAGACCACCAGAAAAGTTCGAAGACGCCGAATTGCAAGCAATATTGGATGAAGATGATAGCCGGCCGGGGTGGCCGAGCGGTTCTAGGCGCAACAGTCTGGAACCGCGCGACCGCTACGGTCGCAGGTTCGAATCCTGCCTCGGGCATGGATGTGTGTGATGTCCTTAGGTTAGTTAGTTTTAAGTAGTTCTAAGTTCTAGGGGCTGACGACCTCAGATGTTAAGTCCCATAGTGCTCAGAGCCATTTGAACCATTTTTTTGAAGATGATACTTTGAGTCAGAAGCAAATGGCAGCAATGCTAAATATTGCGCAACAAACAATTTCTGACCGTTTGAAAGCTATGGGAAGATCCAAAAGTGTGGAAAATGGGTGTCAGATGAATTGAATGAAAGACAGATGGAAAACCGAAAATCCATCTGCCAAATTTTGCTTCAAAGACATGAAAGAAAATCAATTTTTCATTGAATTGTTACTGGCGATCAAAAATGGATTTATTTTAAGAATCCTAAACGGGAAAAATCATGGGTTAATCCGGGACAACCATCAACATCGACTGCAAAACCAGATCGATTTGGGAAGAAGACAATGCTCCGTGTTTGCTGAGATCAGAAAGGTGTGGTGTATCCCGAGCTTCTAAAACCCGGTGTAACTGTGAATACTAATCGCTACAGACGCACAAATGATCAATTTTAACCATGCATTGATCGAAAAAAAGACCAGAACGGGCCAGAAGACATGGCAAAGTAATTTTTTTACACGACAATGCACCTGCACGCAAAGCAAAATCGGTTCAGGATACAATCAAAACAATTTTGGTAAACATTTCTGGAATACAGTGATCAATAGATTATTATATTTTGACTAAAGTTCAGTCTTGATCACACAATTTATGTTTGAATGATATAGGTAACCGGTTTCAGTTATTTTTACATAAACATCATCAGACCCATGGCTCCCTTAGGATGGTAGGCGGAGCTCTCCTCAGCTGCTACAAAGTAGCTCAGCCTACCATCCTAAGGGAGCCATGGGTCTGATGATGGTTATGTAAAAATAACCGAAACCGGTTATCTATATCATTGAAACATAAATGGTGTGATCAAGACTGAACTTTAGTCAAAATATAACAATCAAAACACTTGGCTGGGAGGTGCTACCCCACCCGCCGTATTCACCAGACTTGGCCCCTTCCGACTAGCATTTGTCTTCATCAATGGGGCACGCATTAGCTAAGGAACACTTCCATTCCTACGAAGAAGTCGAAAATTGGGTGTCTGATTGGTCTGCTTCAAAAGACGAACATTTCTATTGTAGTGATGTCCACAATTTGCCAGAAAGGTGGTCAAAATGTATAGAAATCAATGGTCAGTACCTTGAATAAAATTTTTATTTATCAATTCAAAATTAGTGTTTCATTTAAAAAAAAACGCTCATTTGATACCGGTATTATCTTATACACCTAACCACTACCGTAGAAGTGCAACCTTGAACTTTAGGAAAGAAAACACAAGTAACTCCTCATAAGCCCCCAAACTCCCGAGTCTTTAAAGAATCGATTTCCCATGTACACTCAGGCGACAAAGATCAGGGGATAGCGATATGCGTATAAACACATTGTGGTATCAACGTTCGATACCACACTTGTTAGGGCTTGCAGATATCGGCCGCGGTCGGTAATAGATATCGCTGGACCCGCGAGTCACGAAAAATATCTAGCGAGCTCTCGTCCACTCTTCTCGGGACGTCAACTAGAAATGTAGCATAGCCTTCAGCTGATAGGAAACAACCTCTAACAAGGCGCTTAGTCAAGTATGGAGTAAGTAATGCCTCTCTATATAAATGTTTGTAATTATATGTATGCAGCATATGAAGAAGCCTGTAACACAAGTTAAGTACAATATATATTATTTTTTACCAACGACTACTAATTATTTCAGTTGTTGCAGATACAGATCATGCAGCCAGCCCCTTACCGACTTCACTGCCAAACCTGCAATATACACTACTGGCCATTAAAATTGCAACACCGTGAAGATGACGTTTGACATGCTGCAGACGCGAAATCTAACCGACAGGAAGAAGATGCTGTGGTATGCAAATGATTAGCTTCTCAGAGCGTTCACACAAGGTTGACGCCGGTGGCGACACCTACAACGTGCTGACACGAGCAAAGTTTCCAACCGATTTCTCAGACACAAACAGCAGTCGGCCGGCGTTGCCTGGTGAAACGTTGTTGTGATGCCTCGTGTAAGGAGGAGAAATGCGTACCATCACGTTTCCGACTTTGATAAAGGTCGGATTGTAGCCTATCGCGATTGCGGTTTTTCGTATCGCGACATTGCTGCTCGCGGTGGTCCAGATCCAATGACTGTCAGCAGAATATGGAATCGGTGGGTTCAGGAGGGTAATACGGAACGTCATGCTGGATGCCGACGGCCTCGAATCACTAGCAGTCGAGATGACAGGCATCTTATCCGCATGGCTGCAACGGATCGTGCAACCACGTCTCGATCCCTGAGTCAACAGATGGGGACGTTTGCAAGACAACAACCATCTGCACGAACAGTTCGACGACGTTTGAAGCAGCGCGGATTATCAGCTCGGAGACCGTGGCTACGGTTACCCTTGACGCTGCATCACAGAGAGGAGCGCCTGCGATGGTGTACTCGACGACAAACCTGGTTGCACGAATGAGAAAACGTCATTTTTTTTCATATGAATCCAGGTTCTGTTTAGAGCATCGTGATGGTCGAATCCGTGTTTGGCGACATAGCAGAGAACGCACATTGGAAGCGTGTATTCGTCATCGCCATACTGGCGTATCACCCCGCGTGATGGTATGGGATGCCATTGTTTACACGTCTCGGTCACCTCTTGTTCGCATTGACGGCACTTTGAACAGTGTACGTTACATTTCAGGTGAGTTACGACGCGTGGTCTACCTTTCATTCGATCCCTGCGAAACCCTACATTTCAGCAGGATAATGCACGATCGCATGTTGCAGGTCCTGTACGGGCCTTTCTGGATACAGAAAATGTTCTACTACTGCCCTGGCCAGCACATTCTCCAGATCTCTCACCAATTGAAAACGTCTGGTCAATGGTAGCCGAGCAACCGGCTCGTCACAATACGCCAGTCACTACTCTTGATGAACTGTGGTATCGTGTTGAAGCTGCATGGGCAGCTGTACGTGTACACGCCATCCAAGCTCTGTTTGACTCAATGCCCGGGCGTATCAAGGCCGTTATTACGGCCAGAGTTTCTGGGTGCTGATTTCTCAGGATCTATGCACCCAAATTGCTCGAAAATGTAATCACATGTCAGTTCTAGTGTAATGTATTTGTCTATTGAATACCCGTTTATCATCTCCATTTCTTCTTGGACTAGCAATTTTAATGGCCAGTAGTGTACGATATGTTTCTATTTAGCATTTGCCACCTGTCATCATAACAACTGACGACGGGAATCGTAACACACATGCCGGTAGAATCACATACAAAAGGTTGAATTTTTTCCGACCATGTGATCTGGTGTGCTTTCATATCATGCTTTGATCTTTTGGACTTTGCTCAAAATGGTGAACCCAAGTTTCATCAAACTTTAAAATCTTGTTTAGGGAAGGGTCACCTTACATGGCGTTCGTTCAAATCTGTACACACACTGAAACATGTTTCCTTGTGTTGGTGCGTTAACTTTTTTGGGACCCACCCTGCAATTGTTTTCCTGTACTTGAGCTTGTAGCCATTAAAGTTATGAACTGTACCAACACTTACAGCAAGTGTTCTTGCTATAAATTCAATTGCAACAGGTCGGGTTTCAAGCGACGGAGATGACACTTCAACTGCCCGGCCAGGACGTTTCTCGTGTATCATTAATGTTTCCTCGCTTTTGAAATATTTCTACCCACCTATACTCCCCCCATGATGCGTCCACTTTTTCGTGACGCATGAAAGGGAGGCAGTGGTTGAAAATGGAGTGAGGCAGGGCTATAGCCTATGTGTAATGTTGTTCAATCTCTACATTGAGCAAGCAGTAAAGGAAACGAAAGAGGAATTTCGAGGAGGAATTAAAGTTAAAGGAGAAGAAACAATATGTTTGAGGTTTAACCGACGACGTTGTAATTGTGTCAGGGACAGCAAAGGGGCTTGGAATAGCAGCTGAATGGAATGGGCAGTATTTTGAGAGATCAGCATCAACAAAAGAAAAAAAAGGATAATGGAATGGAATCAAATCAAATCTTGCGATACTGAGGGAATTAGAATAGGGAACGACTACTTAAAGTAGTAGACGAGTTTTGCTGTTTAGGCAGTAAAGTAAGCGATGACGGTCGAAATAGAAAGGATATGAAATATGGAATGACAAAGGCAGCAAAAGCATTTGTTGTAATTTGTTACCATCGAATATTTATCTAAGTGTTAGGAACCGTTTCGTAAAAGAATTTCCTGGCGTGTAGCGTTGTATAGCAGTGAAACGTGGACGATAAACAGTTCACGCAAGGAAAAAATAGAAGCATTTGAAATGCAGTGCTGTGGAAGAATTCTGAGGATAAGATCGGTAGATCGCGTCTCTAATGAGGCGGTAATGAATAGTATTGGGGAGAACAGAAATTTGTGGCACAACTTGACTAAATGGTTCAAACGGCCCTGAGCACTATGCGACTTAACTTCTGAGGTCATCAGTCCCCTAGAACTTAGAACTACTTAAACCTAACTAACCTAAGGACATCACTCACATCCATGCCCGAGGCAGGATTCGAACCTGCGACCGTAGCAGTCGCTCGGTTCCAGACTGTAGCGCCTAGAACTGCACGGCCACTCTGGCCGGCACAACTTGACTTCTTGATAGAATACATTCTAAGATATCAAGGGATCACCAGCTTAGAATCAGACATTTTAGAGTATCTGAGTAGCCCTTTAGATTGTTTGCAGATGATGTTGTCGTTTACCGTCTTGTAAAGTCATCAGATGACCAAAATGAATTGCAAAATGATTTAGATATCTGTGTGGTGCGAAAAGCGGCAATTGACCCTGAATAAAGAAAAGTGTAAAGTTATTCAGATGAGTACTAAAGGAAATCCGCTAGCCGGCCGAAGTGGCCGTGCGGTTAAAGGCGCTGCAGTCTGGAACTGCAAGACCGCTACGGTCGCAGGTTCGAATCCTGCCTCGGGCATGGATGTTTGTGATGTCCTTAGGTTAGTTAGGTTTAACTAGTTCTAAGTTCTAGGGGACTAATGACCTCAGCAGTTGAGTCCCATAGTGCTCAGAACCATTTGAACCATTTTGAAATCCGCTAAATTTCGATTACGCCATAGGGATTACAATAAAAAATCCTGAGATGGAACGATTACATAGAAAATGTTGTGGGTAGAGCAAACCCAAGACTGCGATTCATTGGCAGAACACTTAGAAGGTGCAACAGATCTACTAAAGAGACTGCTTACACCACGCTTGTCCGCCCTATTCTGGAGCATAGCTGTGCTGTGTGAAATCCGTATCAGGTGGGACTGACGGATGATATTAAAAAAGTTCAAAGAATGGCGGCTCGTTTTGTATTATCGCGAAATAGGGGAGATAGTGCCACAGACATGATACGTGAAATGGAGTGGCAGTCATTAAAACAATGGCGTTTTTCGTTGCGACGGAATCTTCTCATGAAATTTAGGTAACCAGTTTTCTCCTCCGATTGCGCAAACATTCTGTTGGCGGCCACCTGCATAGGGATAAATGATCATCAGGATAAAGTAAGAGAAATCAGGGCTCGCACAGAAAAATTTAAGTGCTCGATTTTCCCGCGTGCCGTTCGAGACTGGAACAGTAGAGAGACAGCTTGAAGGTGGTTCATTGAACCCTCTCCCAGGCACTTAATTGTGAATAGCATAGCAATCACGTAGATGTAGATGCAAAGGAAAAGCAAGAGATGAATACAGTAAGCAGGTTCGAGTGGCTGTACGCTGGAGTACTTACTCGAAGAGGCTTGCATAGGATAGGGTGGGGTGGACAACTGCATCGAACCAATATTCAGACTGAAGACCACAACAACAACGGAGTGAGATTTTGACTCTGCAGCGGAGTGTGCGCTGATGCGAAACTTCATGGCAGATGAAAACTGTGTGCCGGATCGAGACTCGAACTTCTTTGAAGTCTGTAATGAGATGCTGGCAGAATTGAAGCTGTGAGGACGGGTCGTGAGTTATGATTGGATAGCTCAGTTGGTAGAGCACATGTCTGCGAAAGGCAAAGGTCCCGAGTTCGAGTCTCGGTCCGGCACACAGTTTTAATCTGCCAGGAAGTTTCAAAAGATTTTAACTTGCTTTTCACCTTCAGAAAGCAAAAAACCGGATCACAGAATGTTGTTCAGCTAATGTGAAAACTTCAAGAGGACATGCCATCGTTAAATGCGATATTGAGGTAATCCGTCAGCTGTTTTCAGTTCATCCCAGTGTTGCCAACCTGAAGATCAAGGAAGAACAGCGTGTCTCATTATTCAATGTCACTCTTAAATACATATTGGCATTTTTTCACTTACGGCAGACGTGGAGCGTAAAAGCGAAAAGTCGTTGTAAAAAAGCGAGCGGAATCGGCGGGTGACGTCACAGGCCACTTTGTATGGAGACGGCCGGCGAGCGGATGTTGCTCAAGCCGTGCGTTCCCTGGGCGACCTCCAGCCGCATCAGCACCAGCCGTGGTAAGTCTCCAAGGCCGAGCGGGGGTCTCAGCCACTCATAGCAACACGTTCCAGCCCAGGCGGCTGGAACAGACCCCGCGCAGTGGTTGGCACACTGGACTCGCATTCGGGAGGACGACGGTTCAAACCCGCGTCCGGCCATCCTCGTATAGGTTTTCCGTGATTTCCCTAAATCGCTTCAGAGAAATGCCGGGATGGTCCCTTTCAAAGGGCACAGCAGACTTCCTTCCCCAGCCTTCCCTTCACCGATGGGACCGATAACCTCACTGTTTGGTTCCTTTCCCCCAAAATCAACCAACCAACCTCGCTTTCTGTAACTTTAATGGATCAAGGGTTTGGTGGTTACTACTACATGAGCACCATGCTACCTACCAACCGATCGACGGATCGACAAATTTCGTGTCCAGTCTCCACATATTCCGACCATTTACAGTGCCGCAATGACTAAGACGAACTTTCGTCGGCCGGTTGGCACGACAACTACCGTAATTTACAGGCTACAAAGCGCACATTTTTCTTTGAAGAATTGCCTCCAAAATGCAGGTGCGTCTTATACTCGACATTAATAGAAAAAAGTGCAGCATTTGATTTAAAATTTCCACTATTCTTAAAAATGGCCATACAGGGTGATGAAAAAATCGCGCACTCGGACTTCGCAGCGCGATTCCTCATATACTGGCAATACAAAAATATCTCTCACCAAATTTCGTCCTCCACATATTTAGCGCAGTAAATGGACGTTAAAGACTGGCAATCTGGCAACATCGTAATCACGTGTACGGCAACTACTGCTGTCAGGAAATAGTACTAGTGCTGTGCTGTTGGTTGAGTTGATAGCATTTTGGGTTAGTATGCAGAAGGTCGAGGGTTCGATTCAGAGTCGAGGCGTATTTGTTTTTATTTGCTAACTGGGCGGTACGGTATCTGGCGTCTTAATCGTCATACAGCGAATACAGTGGCTCTTCTACAAAACATTTGCAGTTACATGCTACGAACATAGGAATGGAAATACAATCTTGTTCATTGGTCATCTTTTAAAGAAGTCTTTTGCACGTCGTGGACCGTAGCGGTCGCGCAGTTCCAGACTGAAGCGCCTAGAACCGTCAGGCGGAAATACAGAGCTTGATGTTATTCCGGGAGAACTCACTTGACAATTGCAACCTTTAAAACAACCTACAATCAAACAAGTGTGTCAGTGCATAAAACAGTCGTGGTCTAGAGTGAGAGAAGACATTATTGTTAAATCTTTCAAGATGGCAGTGATGATCATCTTATATATACTACGAGGAGAACGACGACGACGAAGAGGAAGAAGAAGAAGAAGAGAAGCGGGAAGTTCAGATGAGTTTTCAGGGATTTTTCAAGACCAGTACGGTTTTTTAAACTGAAAATATTTTTTTAGTATGATTTCGCGATCTAGCAATAAAAAAGGTCAAAACCGCTTAAAAATTGTCGTGTCTCTTCTATTCCCTAGTGTCCTACAGTCCGTAAAATACGGTGTCGGGTGACGCGAAACGGTATTGCGCTAGGGGGAGGGGGGGAGGGGGGGGGGGGGGGAAGGGGGTCCAGCAAGCGGTACGTCGGGTGTCGGGTGGTCATATTCAACCGTCGCCCGACAAGGAGAGTTGTTTGGTCGGTTAGCCAAAGTGCCTAGCCACACATTCGTTTTTTTGGTCGGTCAGTCGGATGGATGTGTCGCCCAAAAAGGATAGTAGGTCGGTCGGTTAGCCAACGTGTCTAAACACACACTCGATTTGTTGGTCGGTCGGTCGGATGGTGTGTCACCCGACAAGGAAAATTGGTCGGTCGGTTAGCCAAAATGCCTAGCCACACATTCGATTTGTTGGTCGGTCGGAGTGTGTGTGTGTGTGTGTGTGTGTGTGTGTGTGTGTGTGTAGGGCCCTTTATATCGCTAACCAATTACAGGTAGCCTATCTAACTGCTCCCAGGGTAACTAAAATTTCGTTTTCAATATTTTATACAGTTATCGATCGAGTTTTAAAAAATGAGAGTGCTATCATAATTTAGTCATTAAGAAATGTAGTTTTATGTTACAACTTGAGCACAGAGTATTTAAGAATGAGTGTACTTGCAAGGATACCACACGAGAATTAGGTTACTGAATATTTTTATATTTGTGTCACATGAAGTTCAGAACTCAATTATTAATTTACCGAAGCCGTCCGGGGCAGTTCTCATAAAAAGTCGAGAAAACCGACTTTAAATTTTCCCCGATCAGTACCCTAACAGAAGGTCAATTTTCCCACGGGCCGCATCGCTATGTCATTAAATGCTTGCCTATCCCGTGGTGGTCCGCCTTCGGTTTCCAGCTGCTGTAAAGTTCTAAACAAAGGTGCACATTCCACCAGTATTTCCGTCAAGCTCAAAACACAGAAGGATGAAGAAAATTTAATTTGTCATTTTTTAATTTAATAAGTCAGTATTAACAATCCTTTATAAAAACATCAGTAAGTTAGAATTTATATTTGAAATGAAAACGGCGTTTTTGCGTGTAACATGTAATTAGAAATAAGAAGACCTGCGTCTTTCATAAAAATGGTTATTAGATACATGTTAATCAGGTCATATTGGCGAATTTCATATTTAGATGGTGTAGGTATTCTAACTGAACGGAAAGAAATGAAAAAAAAAACCGAAACGAGACTCAAACTCGTGATCCCATTTCGAGCAGTACTGATTTTTTTCCACCTTACGTACTTAACGCAATAGAAAAAGCACGTCTGTTCGAAGATTCTCTTCGGCGAGGTATCGAATCCAGGACCCCTACGTCAGGAAAGAGCATTCTGCTACAAAACCACACTGCCTGATGAGCAAATCGATCTCACATTAGGGTAGTAAAACGGTCGGAAAATTTCACAGTCTATTTTCTCGAGAATTTTTGAGATTTGCATCATACTGCTTTCTGATATTGGCGTTACATTAGGGTTATCGCCAACTGCACGAAGAATTGCCTCGTCCATTGCAGGTGTCCTCGTCGTTCTAGGTCTTCCCCAGTCGCGAGTCATAGGCTGGAATGTTCCGTGCTCCCTAAGACGCCGCTTCGAACGTCTTCCTGACGGGACACCTTCGTTCTGTAAATCTGTCTCGATACAAACGTACCGCGCCACGGCTGTTGCCCCGTGCTAATCCATACATCAAATGGGCATCTGCCAACTCCGCATTTGTAAACATTGCACTGACTGCAAATCCACGTTCGTGATGAACACTAACCTGTCGATGCTACGTACTGATGTGCTTGATGCTAGTACTGTAGAGCAATGAGTCGCATGTCAACACAAGCACCGAAGTCAACATTACCTTCCTTCAATTGGACCAACCGGTGGTGAATCGAGGAAGCACAGTACATACTGACGAAACTAAAATGAGCTCTAACATGGAAATTAAGCGTTTCCGGAAACATGTCCACATAACATCTTTTCTTTATTTGTATGTGAGGAATGTTTCCTGATAGGTTGGCCGTACCTTTTTGTAACTCCCTGTACACGTCATTCCTTACACCAGAGGGGAGAAAGGTGCGTGTAATGAATGGACGCCACGTTCAACTCCTCGTGTAAACACGTGTTTATCGCAGAAAGTATGAATTTCCGGACCGATGTTTATTGGACTTATTTTTTCTTGTCTCGGTAGCATTCCAGATCCTGAAGATGAGCTAGCCTGAACGGAACGCACAGGCAGAAGGTGTAGCTCAGTTGCGGTCGCAGTGTAGTTCGCAGCTGTCTGTATCCGCGTGATTTTCCGCCTCTCGCAGTATTCTGGCAGCGCGCCGCCGGCTAGCGGGACCCGCCGAGGTTGGCGGCCCTGACATTTCGCAGGGCTGCCACTTTCTCTGCCGCCATCTTGCGCAAAGCCTCTCCGGCGACGGAGCCGCTGCAGGTCCGGTCAGGAAGACGCAGAGGCGCCCCGCAGTCCGCTAATCATCTGCCCATCCCCGTTACTTGACGAGTCGACAACTTTCGCGCCAGGACACCTTTCTTTTTCCCTTTCGTACACTCCGCAATAACTAGCAGGTTATGTCACTGCATTTGTCTGGCACAGTCCTGATATTCAGAGGAAAATTAAAAGCAACAAAAGGAAAAACTCTCGGGCAGTTCTGAAATGTGCTTACAAGGGAACCCCCCCCTTTCGCACCCCCCTCAGATTTAGTCATAAGTTGGCACAGTGGATACGCCTTGAAAGATCAATTGAGAAAACAGGAAGAAGTTGTGCGGAACTATGGAAAACATAAGCAAAATATACAAACTGAGCAGTCCACGTGCAAGATAGGTAACATCACGGATAATGTGGGCTCAGGTTCAAGAACAACACGAGCTCATACGGAGTCATACGAAATACAGGACTTACTTTTCCAATTTTTTAGGAAGTGTTTTTCACAATCCGCCCGACAGCTGGGGTGTCCCAGAACTGAGAAGACTCCTGCAGCAGAACGACTAGAGACAGTACTGCGCGGTTCAGTTATATTGGCACATGGCACACTGAGAAGAAAACTGGCCCCCACATGGTCGACGCAGGAGAAATACATAAATATATGCCGCCCACAAAGGCAGAAATGGTCAAGATTATATGGCTGTCTGCCAGATTTATGATGCGACACCGCGTGCTGCAGGGATTGTGATGCAGATGATAACTTCATTTTCACTCCCGCCCGTGACTAGGATTGTCATTTACTTTATTCATGTTCCACAAAAAAAAAAAAAAAAAAAAAGGGCGGCTTTTACGTTGATTTTCTGGTTTCCAAATTGTTTTTGCTTTGTTTTTGCTGTCTCGATCCTTTCCTAATCCTTAAGATAGTACAATTGTACGAATAAAGATTGTTTGTTTACCCTGCCTTCCTGCTCCCACAAAAAAGATAAAAAAAAAAAGGAGCTCCGTGGTCCTGTGGTTAGCGTGAGCAGCTACGGAACGAAAGGTCATTGGTTCAAGTCTTCACACGAGTGAAAATTTTAGTTTCTTTATTTTCTCAAAGTTATGATCCGTCCGTTCGTTCATTGACGTCTCTGTTCACTGTAATAAGTCCAGTGTCTGTGTTTTGCGACCGCACCGCAAAACCGTGCGATTAGTAGACGAAAGGACGTGCCTCTCCAATGGGAACTGAAAACATTTGATCGCAAGGTCATAGGTCAACCGATTCGTCCACAGGAAAACACGTCTGATATATTCTATACGACACTGGTGACGGCATGTGCGTCACACGACAGGAATATGTTGTCGACCCACCTAACTTGTACACTTGGCGAATGGGTAAAAAGATTCTTCTACCTTGCCCGATTTAGGTTTTCTTGGTGTGATAATCACTCCCAAAAAAGTGATGAAAACGTAAGAGTTTGTCACATAAACTGCAACAAATGAATACAACACTTTCACAGTCGTACAGTTTTCCCTGTGCTCTGTCAAAACATATGTTTTTAACGTTTTCAGATTATTCCGCGTGTAGACCGTCAAATCCTGCATATGTCCAAGTAAACCTGAACATGTCAAATGGTTCAAATGGCTCTGAGCACTATGGGACTTAACTTCTGAGGTCATCAGTCCCCTAGAACTTAGAACTACTTAAACGTAACTAACCTAAGGACATCACACTCATCCATGCCCGAGCCAGCATTCGAACCTGCGACCGCAGCAGCAGCGCGGTTACGGACTGAAGCGCCTAGAACCGCTCGGCCACACCGGCCGGCGCCGTCGGGAAGACATCATGCATGAAGGGATGCATTTGGTTCGCAGCTGGCAGCGTATCTTCGATTACTACCACAAGTCCCACAATAGGGCAGGAGAATGTCTGTCGTAGCATAATACTGCTCCCACCAGCCCGTTTGGCGTGAAGGACGTTTCGAGCCGCCGTTTACCTCGATGACAGCGTTTGTGGAGACGACCATCGACCTTGTGTAGCAAAAATGTGATTCGCCCGAAGAGGCGACACGTGTCCATTGGTCGACGGTCGAACTCCGATGGTCCCGTGCCCACTGAAATCGTAAGTGACGAAGTCGTTGGATCAGCATGTGAATACAAATGATGGTCTGCTGCAGAGCGTCATGTACGACCATGTGCTATGAACTGTGTACTCTGAGGCACTTGGGCGTGCACCAGCATTGCGCTCTTTCGGCAGAGACGCCACAGATCACCTTCTATCCTACTTTACCGAGCGGACAAGCCTCTGAACCCCACATTCGGTGAAGAGTCGTGGACTTCCAACCACTTAGCGCCTTCTCCCTCTTTCCGTAGATGCTCACGATAGTAGCACGTGAACATTCGACAAGCTTCGCTGTTTACGAGATCCTCTTTCACAGGCTCTGCGTAATACACTACTGGCCATTAAAATTGCTACACCACGAAGATGACGTGCTACAGACGCGAAATTTAACCGACAGGAAGTAGATGCTGTGATATGCAAGTGATTAGCTTTTCAGAGCGACACCTACAACGTGCTAACATGAGGAAAAAATGGTTCAAATGGCTCTGAGCACTATGGGACAATTTCTAAGATCATCAGTCCCCTAGAACTTAGAACTACTTAAACCTAACTAAACTAAGGACATCACACACGTCCATGCACGAGGCAGGATTCGAACCTGCGAACGTAGCGGTCGCGCCGTTCCAGAATGTAGCGCCTAGAACCGCTCGGCCACCCCGGCCGCCAACATGAGGAAAGTTTCGAACCGATTTCTCAGACAGAAACAGCAGTTGACCGGCGTTGCCTGGTGAAACGTTGTTGTGATGCCTCGTGTAAGGAGAGAAATGCGTACCATCACCTTTCCGACTTTGATGAAGGTCGGATTGTAGCCCATCGCGATTATGGTTTATCGTATCGCGACGTTGCTGCTCGTGTTGGTCGACATCCAATGACTGTTAGCAGAATATGTAATCGGTGGGTTCAGGATGGTAATACGGAACGCCGTGCTGGATCCCAACGGCCTCGTATCACTAGCAGTCGAAATGACAGGCATCTTATCCGCGTGGCTGTAAAGGATCGTGCAGCTACGTCTCGATCCCTGAGTCAACAGATGGGGACGTTTGCAAGACAACCACCATCTGCACGAACAGCTCGACGACGTTTGCAGCAGCACGGACTATCAGCTCGGAGACCACGGCTGCTGTTACCCTTGACGCTGCATCACAGACAGGAGCGCCTGCGATGGTGTACTCGACGACGAACCTGGGTGCACGAATTGCAAAACGAATCCAGATTCTGTTTACAGCATCATGATGGTCGCATCCGTGTTTGGCGACATCTCGGTGAACGCAAATTGGAAGCGTGTATTCGTCATCGCCATACTGGCGTCTCGGTCACCTCTTGTTCACATTGACTGCACTTTGAACAGTGGACGTTACATTTCAGATGTGTTACAAACCGTGGCTCTACACTTCATTCGATCCCTGCGAAACCCTACGTTTCAGCAGGATAATGCACGACCGCACGTTGCAGGTCCTAGACGGGCCTCTCTGGATACAGAAAATGTTCGACTGCTGCCGTGGCCAGCACATTCTATAGATCTCTGACCAACTGAAAACGTCTGGTCAATGGTGGCCGAGCAACTGGCTCGTCACAATACGCCAGTCACTACTCTTGATGAACTGTGGGATCGTGTTGAGGCTGCATGGGCAGCTGTACCTGTACACGCCATCCAAGCTCTGTTTGACTCAATGCCCAGGCGTATCAAGGCCGTTATTACGACCAGAGGTGGTTGTTCTCGGTACTGGTTTCTCAGGATCTATGCACCCAAATTGCGTGACAATGTAATCACATGCCAGTTCTAGTATAATATATTTGTCTAATGAATTCTCGTTTATCATCTGCATTTCTTCTTGGTGTTGCAATTTTAATGGCCAGTAGTGTAATAATCTGCCCTCTGAATTGAACTGCAGCCCTTATCTTCATTAGGGTGATCCCACGTCCGGGTCCGCTCCGCTTACACACTTTTGCCACCGCATCACGTGCCCGCAGCGGCAGCAGGCGACATCCAGCGCCGCGGTGGGCACCGGTCGTATTGTTTTGGCTGATCAGTGGAGCGATGAGAGGCGGCCAGTGGTTACGCTGGAGAGCGGTGTGGTTCCCGGACAGCGGCAGCGCCCAGCCGTGCTGGGTTCCCTGACCCTGCGGTCCGCCCCGTGCAGGGGAAGACCCCGGGGCTGCCACTGCCCCCACCAGGGCTCGTGCCGCGGCCTTGAGCTCCAGGGACCGCCTGGGCCGGCGTCACCTAGCCGCCGTTCCGTCCCGTTCCAGACGGATGGCGCCTCCTTACTCAGAAAGATCAAGGCCGGCCGCCCAAAGGACAAAGAGCGAAAGAAAGCCGGCGCGAGCACTACCCATCACCTCCACCCTCCCCCTCTCCCTCCTCAAAAGTCACGCCGGCTCACACAGACACCAGCTGTCCCCATCCCTTTAATCCCCAGCACCTTTGACCCTTGTGATGTGCCCAAGCTTAATACACATCTCGTGCTGGCACTGCTGACTGTGAATTACCGCTGCACGTGGTGCGGTCGTGTCACACAGCTATCTTCAGCGCTACTGTGGTCTTCGCAGCCTGTATCTGGACGCAGCACCTTCGACTGGAGAGCAACAAAACCATAATGCGTCGGAGCGCACGTGTGACGCTCAGCGCTGCCTCCCGCACCACAACTGTCGGGTGCCTTACTGGCGGGTCTCGGGCTATGTCCGACAGACATCAAATGGTTCAAATGGCTCTGAGCACTACGGGACTTCACATCTGAGCTCATCAGTCCCCTAGAACTTAGAACTACTTAAACCTAGCTAACCCCTCTGTAATTAAAAAAAAAATTTTAAAAACTGACTGAATGGATCAACGATGAACTTTAACAGGTGTCGTGGGACGTCCGCTCCGAACAAATGCAACGAACAATGACGAACAAAATAAGATCAGATAAAAAAGGGGTGGGGATGGCGTTTCGAGATAGCATGTAGGAGGTCGAGGGTTCGATTCCGGGTCGAGGCTTTTCTTTTTTTTTTTTTTTTTTTTGCTAAAAGTAGTCTGTGTGCTACGGTACGTGACGTCTTAATCGTCATACAGCGAATACAGTGGGTCTTCTACAAAGCATTTGCAGTTACATACTACGAACACAGAAATGGACGTACAATCATTTTCATTGTTCAGTTTTTAAATAAGCGTTTTGCACGTCGTGGACGCGAAATGTTTCACGCCAGTACTTCTACTAGGTTCCATACCCGTTTTCTCTGTACCCTCCCCCAAATGGTTCCATCGAATTTTTTGCAAAGCGCCTTCCTAGATCTAGTGGTGACTTAAGGTTCTAACGAAATGAAATAGAACTGAAAGTGGCAAGAATAAAAAAAATTGTTCAAATGGCTCTGAGCACTATGGGACTCAACATCTGTGGTCATCAGTCCCCTAGAACTTAGAACTACTCAAACCTAACTAACCTAAGGAAATCACACACATCCATGCCCGAGGCAGGATTCCAACCTGCGACCGTAGCAGTCGCGCGGTTCCGGACTGAGCGCCTAGAACCGCTAGACCACCGCGGCCGGCCGACAGATAATCGTGCAGCGTTGCATTGCTATGGGCGGGAACAGTATAACCGTGTGTAAAATGCCACACAATACTTCTGACATAACCGCTTTCAGCTATACAGGGTGTTTCAAAAAGGTACGGCCAGACTTTCAGGAAACATTCCTCACACACAAAGAAAGAAAATATGTTATGTGGACATGTCTCCGGAAACGCTTAATTTCCATGTTAGACCTCATTTTAGTTTCGTCAGTATGTACTGTACTTCCTCGATTCACCGCCAGTTGGCTCAATTGAAGGAAGGTAATGTTGAATTGTGCCATCACGTCATCAACACAGACTTTCTGTGAACGTTTGGCAGGCATTGTTGGTGATCTCTTGCTTGGGCCCCATGTTCTTCCACCTACGCTCAATGGGGCACGTTATCATGATTTCATACGGGATACTCTACCTGTGCTGCTAGAACATGTGCCTTTACAAGTACGACACAACATGTGGTTCGTGCACGATGGAGCTCCTGCACATTTCGGTCGAAGTGTTCGTACGCTTCTCCAACAACCGATTCGGTGACCGACGGATTGGTAGAGGCGGACCAATTCCGTGGCCTCCACGCTCTCCTGACCTCAACCCTCTTGACTTTCATTTATGCGGGCATTTGAAAGCTCTCGTCTACACAACCCCGGTACCAAATGTAGAGACTCTTCGTGCTCGTATTGTGGACGGCTGTGATACAATACGCCACTCTCCAGGGCTGCATCAGCGCATCAGGGATTCCGTCGGACGGAGGGTGGATGCACGTATCCTCGCTAACGGAGGACATTTTGAACATTTCCTGTAACAAAGTGTTTGAAATCACGCTGCTACGTTCTGTTGCTGTGTGTTTCCATTCCATGATTAATGTGATATGAAGAGAAGTAATAAAATGAGCTCTAACATGGAAAGTAAGCGTATCCGGACACATGTCCACATAACATATTTTCTTTCTTTGTGTGTGAGGAATGTTTTGGCCGTACGTTTTTGTAACACCCTGTATATGAACACAATCGGTGCCGCGATTTCAGATCAAATGGTTCAAATGGCTCTGAGCTCTATGTGACTTAACATCTGAGGTCATCAGTCCCCTAGAACTTAGAACTACTTAAACCTAACTAACCTAAGGACGTCACACACATCCAGGCCCGAGGTAGGATTCGAACCTGCGACCGTAGCCAAAGAAACTGGTTCACGTGCCCAATATCGTGTGATTGGTGTAAAGAATGGCAGCTAACTCTAAATATAGATAAATGTAAATTAATGTAGATGAATAGGAAAAAGAATCCTGTAATGTTTGAATACTCCATTAGCAGTGTAGCGCTTGACACAGTCACGTCGATTAAATATTTGGGCGTAACATTGCAGAGCGATATGAAGTGGGACAAGCATGTAATGGCAGTTGTGGGGAAGGCGGATAGTCGTCTTAGGTTCATTGGTAGAATTTTGGGAAGACCGCTTATAAAACACTAATACGACCTATTCTTGAGTACTGGTCGAGCGTTTGGGATCTATCAGGTCGAATTGAGGGAGGACATAGAAGCAATTCAGAGGCGGGCTGCTAGGTTTGTTACTGGTAGGTTTGATCATCACGCGAGTGATACGGAAATGCTTCAGGAACTCGGGTGGGAGTCTCTAGAGGAAAGGAGGCGTTCTTTTGAGGAAATTTAGAGAACCAGCATTTGAGGCTGACTGCAGTACAATTTTACTGCCACGGAAAGACCACAATGATAAGATAAGAGAGATTAGTACTCGTACAGAGGCATATACGCAGTCATTTTTCCCTCGTTCTGTTTGGGAGTGGAACAGGGAGAGAAGATGATAGTTGTGGTACGAGGTACCCTCTGCCACTCACTGTATGGTGGATTGCGGAGTATGTATGTAGATGTAGATGTAGAAGTGCCGCAACACGACGTGGCAAGAACTCGACAAATGTCTTAAGCAGTGCTGGAGGGACTTGAACCATAAATCTTTCAGGGCTGTTCAAAAATCCTTTTGAGAACTAGGGGGGGGGGGGGGGGGCGGCTCCACATCTCTCGTAAACAGCACATTGCAAGGCATCCCAGATATGCCCAATAATGTTCATGTCTGTGGAGTTTCGTGGCCAACGGAAGTATTTAAACTCAGAAGAGTGTTCCTGGAGATACTCTGTAGCAAGTTTGGTCGTGTGGGGTGTCACATTGTCCTGCTGGAATTGCCCGAGTCCGTCGGAATGCACAAAAGACATGAATGGATGGAGGTGATCAGACACGATGCTTACGTACGTGTCACCTGTCAGAGCCGCATCTAGACGTGTCAGGGGTCCCGTATCGCTTCAGCTGTACTCGTCCACAGCATTAGGCTCCACCAGCTTGAACAGTCCCCTGATAATATGCAGGGTCCATGAATTCATGAGGTTGTCTCCATACACGTCTCGTGCGACCTGGCAACATGTTTCCAGCCATTGCCGGCCGTTGTGGCCGAAGGGTTCTACGAGCTTTAGTCCGGAACCGCGCTGCTGCTACGGTCGCAGGTTCGAATACTGCCTCGGGCATGGATGTATATGATGTCCTTAGGCTACTTAGGTTTAAGTAAGTCTAGGGGACTGATGACCTCCGATATTAAGTCCCATAGTGCTCAGAGCTTTTTGAATAATTTTTTTCCCGCCATCAACAGTCCAATGTCGGTGTTGACAGGCCCAGGCGAGGCGTAAAGGTCTGTGTCGTGCAGTCATCAACGGGACACGAGAGGGCCTTCAGCTCTGAGGGCATTCGCTTCAGAACTGTTCCAGAGATTCGACAGGCAGTAGACAGCTCCATTCGCATCATCAACAGAACAGGGTCTGGTAACGATATACTACGCCTTCCACACAGCTGGAAACGAATTCTACACAACGCTGGTGACTAATTTGCAGGACAGTAACAGGTGAAAACATGTTTTGTATCGGTTCTGAGTAAATAATTGCCACCATTTAAGTTCCAACCCTCGTACTACCGAGCGAGGTAGCTCCGTGATTATCACACTGGACTCGCGTTCGTGAGGACGACGGTTCAAACCCGTGTCCGGCCGTCCTGATTTACATTTTCCGTCATTTCCCTAAATCGCTTCAGGCAAATGCTGGGATGGTTTCTTTGAAAGGGCAGGGCCGCTTTGCTTCTCCATCCTCCCCTAATCCGAGCTTGTACTCCGTCTCTAATAACCTCCATGTCGACGGGATATTAAAAACTAATCTCCTCCGCCTCTGGTATTACTATTACTATCATCACTATTAGTGGTAGCAGCGGTAGCAGACCGAGTACTGGCAGCAGTTTATAGTCAGTATTATTCACTCATATTGTCTCTCTAGACACTGAAATCATTTTAATCCCGTTTGTCATATTAAAATTGTTATTTATTAGGTAACTATGATGTAAAAAAAGATGCTGTATATGTGAAATCCTGGTCTGATGTAAGAGAGGACCTCATGGCACTAATCGGATCAGGATAAATACACTACTGGCCATAAATTGCTACACCACGAAGATAACGTGCTACAGACGCAAAATTTCACCGACAGGAATAACATGCTGTGATATGCAAATGATTAGCTTTTCAGAGCATTCACTCAACGTTGGCACCGGTGGCGACACCTACAACGTGCTGACATGAGGAAAGATTCCAACCGATTTCTCATACACAAACAGCAGCTGACCGGCGTTGCCTGGGGAAACGTTGTTGTGATGCCACGTGTAAGGAGGAGAAATGCGTACCATCACGTTTCCGACTTTGATAAAGGTCGGATTGTAGCCTATCCCGATTGCGGTTTAGTGTATCGACACATTGCTGCTGGCGTTGGTCGAGATCCAATGACTGTTAGCAGAATATGGAATCGGTGGGTTCAGGAGGGTAATACGGAACGCCGTGCTGGATCCCAACGGCCTCGTATCATTAGCAGTCGAGATGACAGGCATCTTATCCGCAAGGCTGTAACGGATCGTGCAGCCACGTCTCGATCCCTGAGACAACAGATGGGGACGTTTGCAAGACAACAACCATCTGCACGAACAGTTCGACGACGTTTGCAGCAGCACGGACTACCGGCTCGGAGACCGTGGCTGTGGTTACCCTCGACGCTGAATCACAGACAGGAGGACCTGCGATGGTGTACTCAACGACGAAACTGGGTGCACGAATGGCAAAACGTCATTTTTTCGGATGAATCCAGGTTGGGTTTACAGCATCACGATGGTCGCATCCGTGTTTTGCGACATCGCGGTGAAAGCACATTGGAAGCGCGCATTCGTCATCGCCATACTGGCGTATCACCCGGCGTGATGGTATTGGTTAAACGTCTCGGTCACCTCTTGTTCGCATTGACGGCACATTGAACAGTGGAGGTTGCATTTCAGATGTGTTACGACCCGTGGCTCTACCCTTTATTCGATCCCTGCGAAACCCTACATTTCAGCAGGATAATGCACGACCGCATGTTGCAGGTCCTGTACGGGCCTTTCTGGATACAGAAAATGTTCGACTGCTGCCATGGTCAGCACATTCTCCAGATCTCTCACCAATTGAAATCGTCCTGTTAGTGGTGGCCGAGCAACTGGCTCGTCACAATACGCAAGGCACTACTCTTGATGAACTGAAGCTGCATGAGCAGCTGTACCACTACACGCGATCCAAGCTCTTATTTGACTCCATGCCCAGGCGTATCGAGGCCTTTATTACGGCCAGAGGTGGTTCTCCTGGGTACTGATTTATCAGGATCTATGCTCCCAAATTGCGTGAAAATGTAATCACATGTCACTTCTAGTATAATATGTTTGTCCAATGAATACCCGTTTATCATCTGCATTTCTTCTGGGTGTAGCAATTTTAATGGCAAGTTGTTGTTGTTGTTGTTGTTGTGGTCTTCAGTCCTGAGACTGGTTTGATGCAGCTCTCCATGCTACTCTATACTGTGCAAGCTTCTTCATCTCCCAGTACCTACTGCAAGCTACATCCTTCTGAATCTGCTTAGTGTATTCATCTCTTGGTCGCCCTCTACGATTTTTACCCTCTACGTTGCCCTCCAATACTAAATTGGTGATCCCTTGACGCCTCAGAACATGTCCTACCAACCGATCCCTTCTTCCGGTCAACTTGTGCCACAAACTTCTCTTCTCCCCAATCCTATTCAATACCTCCTCATTAGTTATGTGATCGACGCAACTAATCTTCGGCATTCTTCTGTAGCACCACATTTCGAAAGCTTCTATTCTCCTCTTGTCCAAACTATTTATCGTCCATGTTTCACTTCCATACATGGCTATACTCCATACAAATACTTTCAGAAATGAGTTCCTGACAAATCTATACTCGATGTAAACAAATTTCTCACCTTCGAAACGCTTCCCTTGGCATTGCCAGTCTACATTTTATATTCTCTCTACTTCGACCATCATCAGTTATTTTGCTCCCCAAATAGCAAAACTCCTTTACTACTTTAAGTGTCTCATTTCCTAATCTAATTCCCTCAGCATCACCCGACTTAATTCGACTACATTCCATTATCCTCGTTTTGCTTTTGTTGATGTTCATCTTATATCCTCCTTTCAAGACACTGTCCATTCCGTTCAACTGCTCTTCCAAGTCCTTTGCTGTCTCTGACAGAATTACTATGTCATCGACGAACCTCAAAGTTTTTATTTCTTCTCCATGGATTTTAATAACTACTCCGAATTTTTCTTTTGTTTCCTTTACTGATTGCTCAATATACAGATTGAATAACATCGGGGAGAGGCTACAACCCTGTCTTACTCCCTTCCCAACCACTGCTTCCCTTTCATGTCCCTCGACTCTTATAACTGCCATCTGGTTTCTGTACAAATTATAAATAGCCTTTCGCACCCTGTATTTTACCCCTGCCGCCTTCAGAATTTGAAAGAGTCAACATTGTCAAAAGCTTTCTCTAAGTCTACAAATACTAGAAACGTAGGTTTGCCGTTCCTTAATCTTTCTTCTAAGATAAGTCGTAAGGTCAGTATTGCCTCACGTGTTCCAGTATTTCTACGGAATCCAAACTGATCTTCCCCGAGGTCGGCTTCTACTAGCTTTTCCATTCGTCTGTAAAGAATTCGTGTTAGTATTTTGCAGCTGTGGCTTATTAAACTGATTGTTCGGTAATTTTCACATCTGTCAACACCTGCTTTCTTTGGGATTGGTAATGGCCAGTAGTGTAAATAAATACTGAATATCGAACAACTAACTGAGATGCTGCTCTGAGGTTGACACAGGGGAGGAAGTCGTGGATGACCGCATCAAACTAGTCAGAAGACTGATCGACGAAAAAAAAAAGCGATTAATCGAAAGCAGCCACACATTTCAGGCTAAGTTACTTCGTCGCGAAAAGGGTACAAAATCTCCGAGGCCACTTCTTGAGGCGCTGGCGACAGGTGAGGATAAACTGCGCCGATAAACGTGCCTCGATGTAGATTTCGCCTTCTTCGGGAGGGGCCGACCTTGTGAGATGTTGACGGTGGTGCGCGACTGATGTCGCCGCCATGCAGTTCCGATAAAGCGCCCACAAGCATGCAGGGCGCACGCGTGTGTGTGTGTGTGTGTGTGTGTGTGTGTGTGTGTGTGGCGGGGACTTTAAGGTCAAGGCGACCCGCAGTCATGTCCCCGATGTCCTCCAAACAGCTACGACCCCGCTAGACACACACACACACACTCTGTTCCAAAAGCGCCCTCAGCGTTCTCTCGTACAGATCCACAAGCTCCTCATTTCGTTGTAACTGACGGGAACAAAACTGCTGAAGCAATGGGCGCCACTGGTACTGCATGTTGGCTTCCCTCTCAGGATTTTCTCCAGACGTCTGTTTACCTTTTTTCCTGCCCCCTTCTCCAGCACCAGTTGCTGGTATCGTCAGCTGTTCGCCCTCTGCCCGCCACCAGCAACGTACGGTCAATCTCTGACAAATTTGTGAAATTTATGGTAAGGTCCTATGGGACCAAACTGCCGAGGTCATCGCTCTCTAGGCTAACATACTACTTAATCTAAATTAGACCAACTTACGCTAAGGACACAACACGCACCCTTGCCCGAGGGGGGGACTCGAACCTCCGGCGGGGAAATCTCTGACGATGACAACCGCTAGTGATGGCCAAACGATAGCAAAATCGTTAAAATGATGTCTGGCGAAGATCGCGAGACAAAAGTCAACATGCGGTGCGACAATTAACGGGCAATCATCGAGTAAAACAGAAATGATATCCGGTGCTCCCCAAGGAGTCCTTATAATCCCTCCACTGTTGATCGGATTTTCTCATTTTAATGAAAGTAGTGGCGTTAAATCAAATCTTTGTATACATTCACAACAACAGACTAAAACGTGTGTACATATTTGTGGTAGCGTTAACCCAAATTTCTGTGCACATCCAGCACAATAGACTAAAGCATGGGTACACATCTGTTAGTCCTAAAACTATTTAACACCACGTATTTACAAGGGAACATGTAAATTCGTTACAAAGATCAGCACTAGACAGTGTTGAAACAATATATATATATATATATATATATATATATATATATATATATATATATATATATACACTCCTGGAAATGGAAAAAAGAACACATTGACACCGGTGTGTCAGACCTACCATACTTGCTCCGGACACTGCGAGAGGGCTGTACAAGCAATGATCACACGCACGGCACAGCGGACACACCAGGAACCGCGGTGTTGGCCGTCGAATGGCGCTAGCTGCTCAGCATTTGTGCACCGCCGCCGTCAGTGTCAGCCAGTTTGCCGTGGCATACGGAGCTCCATCGCAGTCTTTAACACTGGTAGCATGCCGCGACAGCGTGGACGTGAACCGTATGTGCAGTTGACGCACTTTGAGCGAGGGCGTATAGTGGGCATGCGGGAGGCCGGGTGGACGTACCGCCGAATTGCTCAACACGTGGGGCGTGAGGTCACCACAGTGCATCGATGTTGTCGCCAGTGGCCGGCGGAAGGTGCACGTGCCCGTCGACCTGGGACCGGACCGCAGCGACGCACGGATGCACGCCAAGACCGTAGGATCCTACGCAGTGCCGTAGGGGACCGCACCGCCACTTCCCAGCAAATTAGGGACACTGTTGCTCCTGGGGTATCGGCGAGGACCATTCGCAATCGTCTCCATGAAGCTGGGCTACGGTCCCGCACACCGTTAGGCCGTCTTCGGCTCACGCCCCAACATCGTGCAGCCCGCCTCCAGTGGTGTCGCGACAGGCGTGAATGGAGGGACGAATGGAGACGTGTCGTCTTCAGCGATGAGAGTCGCTTCTGCCTTGGTGCCAATGATGGTCGTATGCGTGTTTGGCGCCGTGCAGGTGAGCGCCACAATCAGGACTGCATACGACCGAGGCACACAGGGCCAACACCCGGCATCATGGTGTGGGGAGCGATCTCCTACACTGGCCGTACACCACTGGTGATCGTCGAGGGGACACTGAATAGTGCACGGTACATCCAAACCGTCATCGAACCCATCGTTCTACCATTCCTAGACCGGCAAGGGAACTTGCTGTTCCAACAGGACAATGCACGTCCGCATGTATCCCGTGCCACCCAACGTGCTCTAGAAGGTGTAAGTCAACTACCCTGGCCAGCAAGATCTCCGGATCTGTCCCCCATTGAGCATGTTTGGGACTGGATGAAGCGTCGTCTCACGCGGTCTGCACGTCCAGCACGAACGCTGGTCCAACTGAGGCGCCAGGTGGAAATGGCATGGCAAGCCGTTCCACAGGACTACATCCAGCATCTCTACGATCGTCTCCATGGGAGAATAGCAGTCTGCATTGCTGCGAAAGGTGGATATACACTGTACTAGTGCCGACATTGTGCATGCTCTGTTGCCTGTGTCTATGTGCCTGTGGTTCTGTCAGTGTGATCATGTGATGTATCTGACCCCAGGAATGTGTCAATAAAGTTTCCCCTTCCTGGGACAATGAATTCACGGTGTTCTTATTTCAATTTCCAGGAGTATATATATATATATATATATATATATATATATATATATATATATATATATAATTCTTCTATATGAGGAACCGCCTATCATATATGATGTAAGTAGGCTGTTTACGTTTTTATGTTGGTAACGCTATGTAGCGTTCTGTATGAAAATCACTGACTGTGCTGTGTGCAGTCTGTGGCTGATTTGCATTGTTGGAATATTTGCCATTGTAGTGTTGGGTAGTTGGATGTGAACAGCGCATAGCGTTGTGCAGTTGGAGGTGAGCCGCCAGCAGTGGTGGATGTGGGGAGAGAGATGGCGGAGTTTTGAGAGCGGATGATCTGGACGTGTGTCCATCAGAAAGAGTAAATTTGTGTTATTGGATATCATGAACTGATATATATATTATGACTTTTGAACACTATTAAGGTAAATACATTGTTTGTTCTATATCAAAATCTTTCAATTCCTAACTATGCCTATCAGTAGTTAGTGCCTTCAATAGCTAGAATCTTTTACTTAGCTGGCAGTATTGGCGCTCGCTGTATTGCAGTAGTCTGAGGTAAGTGATTCATGAAAGGTATAGGTTAATTTTAGTCAGGGCCATTCTTTTGTAGGGATTATTGAAAGTCAGTCTGAGTTGCGCTGAAAAAAATATTGTGTGTCAGTTTAGTGATGATCATAATAAGTAAAGAGAGAAATGTCTGAGTACGTTCAGTTTTGCTCATTTGTTTGAAAATCAAATAACGTAAGAAGTTTACCAGAACAGTAATTCATAAATTTTTCTAAGGGGATGTTTCGATGAGTACCAATCTCCATTCAAAGTAAAATGTCACATAGTAAGCTGTGAAATACAATAGTATGCGTATTTACAGCCTACGCAATATATGGTAAGACAAGTAGTTGTCACAGCATCAAGAACAACTTGGAGCAAAACCCAACGGCAGTCGACATATTAAGCCGGCCGGAGTGGCCGTGCGGTTCTAGGCGCTACAGTCTGGAACCACGCGACCGCTACGGTCGCAGGTTCGAATCCTGCCTCGTGCATGAATGTGTGTGATGTCCTTAGGTTAGTTAGGTTTAATTAGTTCTAAGTTCTAGGCGACTGATGACCTCAGAAGTTAAGTCGCATAGTGCTCAGAGCCATTTTTTCGACATATTAAGAGAAAACAGCATGCAAGAACGTTCACAGCTACCTTCTGGCCTAGGTTATACAGCAAATCGCAATAAAAAGATATGATTTGGTTTCTTTTATATCACATAACAGGTCGGCATTACCACAGTGAAACAAACCAACAAGAATGTCAAATCCTACTTAAGCAAAGCTAGTTCACAGCCGACAGCATCACGCAGTTTCACTTGGAGTGTAAGACAGTATCTAAAACGAGCTACCTATAGATGACAAACGGTCTCAATAAGTTATCTCGCGATAGGGAACGTGGGAACGGAAAAAATAAAAGGTAAATGAGTGTGCGAAGACCACCACATTGCCGAAGTTTAAGCCCATAAACACATGAACACCAAAACTCGTCTCTAGTAAGAACATCATAACAATCTCCCTAAGATGTATGGGGAAGTAACTACAACACTGACACGCAGGTAAACTAACCTGGTCCCAATCATAATCATAAGGTGCAGACATTCCTAATTCCCACGAGTAAATTGGGGAATGTGTCAATTTGGGTCTAAAAAGCCAACTGGCTAAAACGTGGTAGCTGACAACAGGTAACACCAATTGCCATTATAAGGAAGCAGTAAAGTGCTTCATTGTCCTAAGTATAAACGTAGCGTATAATATATCAATAAACAGAAAACATAGTCACTAATAAGCATGTGCTGCCTACCAAGGCAGTAAACTACTATAAAGCCGATAAAAAGATTTGTAGACAACAAGATCTACGAGCTCATATGAAGGGCTTATTTCAATAGTGATACAAGTCCATTACCTCCACTTTTCTGCCTAGAATGATTCTGAAATTAATGATCCAAAAAAACAGAAAGAAAGGTTCATCTCTAGCAAGAAGCCATAAGCTTGAATATTTCTGATATTTCAACTGCAGATTTTTCAGCACTCATTTAACTTTAGGACTCTGTATCTCAATATGAACAAAAATGGACTTGTACCACTATTGATATAAGCCCTTCATATGAAGTTGACTTATTTGATGCCTCAGCTAAACGATCAGTGCGTTATAGAAAGGTTGAAAAGTTACATTCATACCAAGATTCTTAGACACCAAAATATAGGAGAAGAACTGTATATTGTCAGAAACATAATGGTGTAACATACAAGGGTTTAAATAATGTAGAGGCACATAAACATCTTACAGTATACGGCTATTGATGAAGGGTTACAACATCTGTTGAGTGGGATTAATCACCTAGTGCATAGCGAATTTTGATTCATAGTAAACCGTGGGAAAGTAATGATAAGCAACAGAAATGAGAATAGCGAGAAACATAACGTCGGAATTGGTGATCACGAAGTAGAGAAGTTAAGGAATCGTGCTGCCTTGTAAGTAAAATATCCGGCGATTAATTTTATATGGTCATTCCATTTTATATCACTCCTAATGCCTACTCCCAGATAATTTATGGAATTAACTGCATACAGTTGCTGACCTGCTATTTTGTAGCTAAATGATAAGGGATCTATCTTTCTATGTATCCGCAGCACATTACATTTGTCTACATTGAGATTCAATTGCCATTCCCTGCACCATGCGTCAATTCGCTGCAGATCCTCAGGCATTTCAGTACAATTTTCCATTGTTACAACCTCTCAATATACCACATCATCCTCTGCAAAAAGCCTCAGTGAACTTCCGATGTCATCCACAAGGTCATTTATGTATATTGTGAATAGCAACGGTCCTACGACACTCCCCTGCGGCACACCTGAAATCACTCTTACTTCGGAAGACTTCTCTCCATTGAGAATGACATGCCGCGTTCCGGTATCTAGAAACTCTTCAATCCAATCACACAATTGGTCTGATAGTCCATATGCTCTTACTTTGTTAATTAAACGACTGTGGGGAACTGTATCGAACGCCTTGCGGAAGTCAAGAAACACGGCATATACCTGGGAACCCGTGTCTATGGCCCTCGGAGTCTCGTGGACGAATAGCGCGAGCTGGGTTTCACACGACCGTCTTTTTCGAAACCCGTGCCGATTCCAACAGAGTAGATTTCTAGTCTCCAGAAAAGTCATTATACGCGAACATAATACGTGTTCCAAAATTCTACAACTGATCGACGTTAGAGATATAGGTCTATAGTTCTGCACATCTGTTCGACGTCCCTTCTTGAAAACGGGGATGACCTGTGGCCTTTTCCAATCCTTTGGAACGCTACGCTCTTCTAGAGACCTAAAGTACACCGCTGCAAGAAGGGGGGCAAGTTCCTTCACGTACTCTGTGTACCTTCGAACTGGTATCCCATCAGGTCCAGAGGCCTTCCCTCTTTTGAGCGATTTTAATTGTTTCTCTATCCCTCTGTCGTCTATTTCGATATCTACCATTTTGTCATCTGTGCGACAATCTAGAGAAGGAACTAAGTGCAGTCTTAATCTGTGAAACAGCTTTGGAAAAAGACATTTCAGATCGAAAAGGCTGCGCATCCTTCCCGGCTGACGGTGCGGTAGAAATAGATCCTGCGGCTGGCAGGCAACTGTTCCGGAATTTCTTGAATTCTTGCGGTCAGCCATGCGCGCCATTGCGCTCACGGTATCGCTGTTTGCGGCTGCAAATACCTCCGTCGCGGCTTTCTTGTGCCTGGGACGAGGAGGGGGGGAGGGGGAGTGGAGATTATGGTAGAGTTACTGTAAGGTTCCGCTCACCAAGCGGTAACGCCCACCGGCGACAAACCGGCTGGCCTCCAAACCTCTTCCGGTGGCGAAGTTGGCCTTTCTGGCTTCCGGGCTTCTCCCTCCAAGGGCCGAGGTCGCATGCGAGATGGCTGCATTCAGGCACTGGGTTCGATTCTGTTTCATTATGCCTCCCTGCCCTCCTCTTTCCTCTCGAAAATACAGCCTGTTTTATTTTACAACTTTAGCACAGAGTATTTGAGAATGAGTGTACTTACAAGGATACCACACGAGAATTAGGTTACTGAATACTTTTATATTTGTGTTACATGAAGTTCAGAACCCAATTATTAATTTACCAAAGCCGCCCAGTGAAATTCTCAGCCGGCCACGGTGGCCGAGCGGTTCAGTCAGGAACCGCGCGACTGCTAGGGTCGCAGGTTCGAATCCTGCCTCGGGCATGGATGTGTGTGATGTCCTTAGGTTAGTTAGGTTTAAGTAGTTCTAAGTTCTAGGGGACTGATGACCTAAGATGTTAAGTCGCATAGTGCTCAGAGCCATTTTGCAATTCTCATACAAAGTCGAGAAAACGGACTTCAAATTTTCGCCGATCGTCTTTAATACCCTAAGGGAAAGTCAATTTTCCCACGGGCCGCATCGCTATGTGATTAAATGCTTGCCTATCCCGTGGTGGTCCGCCTTCGGTTTCCAGCTACTATAAAGTTCTAAACAAAGGTGCACATTCCACCAGTATTTCCGTCAAGCGCAAAACACAGAAGGATGAAGAAATTTTAATTTGTCATTTTTTAATTTAATAAGTCACTATTAACAATCCTTCATAAAAGATCAGTAAGTAAGAATTTATATTTTAAATGAAAACTGCGTTTTTGTGTGTAACATGTAAGTAGAAATAAGAAGACCTGCGTCTTTCATAAAAATGGCTACTAGATATATGTTGATTGGGTCATATTGACGAATTTTATATTTAGTTGGTGTAGGTATTCTAACCGAACGGAAAGATATGAAAAAAAAAATGACGGAAACGAGACTCAAATTCGTGATCCCATCTCGAGCAGTACTGATTTTTTTTTCCATCTAACGTACTTCACGTAGCAGAACATGCATCTCTGTTCAAAGATTCTCTTCGGCAAGGTATCGAATCCAGGACCTCTATTTCTGGAGAGTGCACTCTGCTACAAAACCACACTGCCTGACGAGCAAATCGATCTCACATTAGGGTAGTAAATACGGACGGAAAAATTCACTACCGATTCACTCGAGAATGTTTGAGAATTGCATCGTACTGCTTTCGGGTATTGACGTTTCCATTCCGAACTTCACGCTCCGTAAATACACGCATCAACAAAAGTTTTCTTCATTTCGGTTCCGAGAGTTCCGGAACCTGTACAGAAAAACATAAACACCATTTCCGCCGTTTTTATTGCTCATGAAAACCACACATTGCATGTTGCACCATCATACAGCGAGACCTTCACAGGTGGTGGTCCAGATTGCTGTACACACCGCTACCTGTAATACCCAGCAGCACGTCCTCTTGCACTGATGCCTGCCTGTATTCGTCGTGGCATACTAACCACAAGTTCATCCAGGCACTGTTGGTCCAGATTGTCCCACGCCTCAACGGAGATTCGCCGTAGATCCCTCAGAGTGTTTGGTGGGTCACGTCGTCCATAAACAGCCCTTTTCAGTCTATCCCAGACATATTCGATAGGCTTCACGCCTGGAGAAAATGCTGGCCACTCTACTCGAGCGATGTCGTTATCCTGAAGGAAGTCATTCACAAGACGAATGCCTCGCCAATATGCTGCCGATATGGTTGCACTATCGGTCGGAGGATGGCATTCACGTATCGTACAGCCATTACGGCGCCTTCCATGACCACCAGCCGCGTGTTTCGGCCCCACATAATGCCACCCCAAAACAGCAGGGAACCTCCACCTTGCTGCACCCGCTGGACAGTGTGTCTAAGGCGTTCATCCTGACCGGGTTGCCTCCAAACACGTCTCCAACGATTGTCTGATTGAAGGCATATGCGACACTCATCGATGAAGAGAACGTGATGCCAATCCTAAGCGGTCTGGGTAAAAATGCAGATATTTTTAAGACACAAGAGAATTACAGACATTGGCTGCGAGTGGGCATTGATTGAAATCAATGGGGAAGTTGAAAATTTCTCCCAGACCTGGATTCGAACCGGCGTCTGCTGCTTACAAGGCACATGCCCTCATCACTAGGCCATCCGGACACAGTGGTCATTTCGACTGCACAGACTTTCCTAACACGCCTCCCGTCAAATTCTCAACTTTTCCACACACTACAAATGAAGCCTCATTACTCGTACTGAAGAGATCATTGGCAGGTTTGCGAGACCTTGTTGCGATGACGCCTAGCCCAAAGACTCGCCGTGGTTTTGCTCACTGCCAGGTCCCCGCAGACATTTTCCGGGCACCTACGAATATCTGCAATGCTCTGGTTTTCCGCCACGCAAAAGTGAATGGTTGCTCTCTGCTTGGGACGCACCTCCGCTTGAAGGTGTCATCACTTCTATCTCTGAGCTGGTCGTAGGTTGTGTTCCAAAAATTAACAGCATAGAGACAAAAGTGATGACACTTTCTGCAGGTTCAAAATGGTTCAAATGGCTGAGCACTATGGGACTCAACTGCTGAGGTCATAAGTCCCCTAGAACTTAGAACTACTTAAACCTAACTACCCTAAGGACATCACAAACATCCATGCCCGAGGCAGGATTCGAACCTGCGACCGTAGCGGTCGCGCGGTTCCAGACTGTAGCGCCAGAACCGCTCGGCCACCAGCGGCCGGCTACTTTCTGCAGGACCTGACCATCAGCACGTACAGTGCAAGCTGTTACTGATTTGTTTGACTGAATGGGCTGCTAAGTGCTATACCACCTACTGCACTCCCCTGACTTAAGCCCTCGTAAGTTCAACTCGATTTGTAAACTGAAGAGAGGTTCTAGGCGCTTCAGTCCGGAACCGCGCGACCGCTACGGCCGCAGGTTCGAATCCTGCCTCGGGCATGGATGTGTGTGATGTCCTTAGGTTAGTTAGGTTTAAGTAGTTCTAAGTTCTACGGGACTGATGACCTCAGCCGTTAAGTCCCATAGTGCTCAGAGCCATTTGAACTTTTTTTTTTTCTTTTTTTTTTTTTTTTTTTTTTTTTTTTTTTTTTTTTTTTTTTTTTTTTTTAAAGGAAACACTTGACGGCATTCGCTTCAGAACTGCCACAAATTCGTCGGGCGATAGACCGCGTCGCTCGAACTGTCAACACAACTGGCACTGCTAAGAGTATCCTACGACTTCCACATCGCTGGCAATGGCTTACACACAATGCTGGTTTTAATATTTTTTGTGGGATCTGGACTTTAAAAACCTCTCTCACACCGGCCTGATTTAGCTTCACTGATCAGGATAGTAAAAAAACATGCGTATGTTAAGGGAATTTTCATTCACAAAGCAGGCTTATCACATTCACACAGTTCAGTACTGTTCTGTCCTGATTAAATTGAGCTTAACTTAAATTGCATAAGGCAGTGAAGCAATTTCGAAGTCTCGGTGCGTCGAAAATTGTCAGTCGATCTCCTGAAAACATTTGTAATAATTATTAACTTTCGGTGACCACATGGGGAAGACCGGAAATCTGCTGGTAAGACGGTGTTAGCCCATTTATTGAAAGTAATAAACTGGATATCTTGAGCGTACAAAACGGCAGGTTCGTCCAGTGTAACTCAGACGTTCCCCACCGATCCCTTGCAACACAGCGTAGTAAGCAGACACTGTCAATAACAATCAGTTAAATAATACGCGAACACACTTACTTTAGTTTAGTTCATGTATTAAATTCCTTCTCATACACAATCTCATCAAGATGGCGACTAGCTCAACAGTACATACATATACATCTTCGTTCTTTCACGGCTAATCGGCAAGATCTCAATCTTTCTTTTCATAAGAGAAAACGTAGATAGCAGAGAAGCTATTCCATGGAGTAAATGCACGCTCCAAGGAATAATAGGGCTTGAAACTACTTTGCATTGATAATCATCGTATATTAAAGTTTAGGAATCGGTAAGATAAGAAGAGATATTTCGAGATATGTACTGAGTTATATAATTTATAAAATTTCTGAAAATATCGCGGAGAGACCGCTGCAAGACACTCTGAAGGTCAGTAAAACTTTGAAACACGTGTCTATTTTGTATGAGCTGTAAATAAATAGTTGATTCTATTAAAGTTCCAACCCTCGTACATAGATACGGTCTCAAATGTGTTCAGAGACCTTTTGTCTAACGTGATAAAATAACTTTCTTATATTTCCTTTTTGGAGGTGCTAATAACAACGTTGTGAGTGAAATTTAAAATTTTCCCGACGAACTAAATATTCAAAAATATTTCGGGCTTGCAGCCGGTCGTCGTTAGCTTCCATCCACGATATTTCGACTGGACAACTGCCAGCCATCCTCAGCTGAGCCATCGAAAATTAGCAAGGCACTTGCAATTTAGCCAAAGAAACAGGGAGTGGAGAAAGAAGAGAGCAAGCCTACTAATCTTTAGCTTTTCTTCCCTTTGTTGGCAACATTTCCTTCAAAATTGCAAGAATCCTCCACGGTTTAGAAGTGAAAGTGATTTTCCGTCCACAATCGAAGATTTCCGACCTGCTGGGCTCAGTCAAAGACGATATGGTATTGCGGAAGCAGGGAATTTATAAAATACCTTGTTAGTGTGGCATTTCATATATACGACAAACATTGCGAACAGTAGAAGAACGTTGCACTGAACATCAACGATGTACTCGCCTTTTGCAACCTAGCAAGTCTGCAATTGCTGAGCATTCCATTTCCACTGGACACTCAATGCACAAGACAACAATTTTGGCCATAGCAACATCCTTTTGGGACTCCGTCATAAAAGAATCAGTGGAAATTCGCATGACAGACAATCTTATGATCCGTGAGAATGGCTACCAGCTAGATAATGCGTGGAACCCCGTCATCTCTAAGATCTGCTCCAGAAGAAGACGTCAGAGTTACTCCGATGGAAGCGGCAATTGACAACGCCGAAGACAGCTGAGTTCTGCAGTTCCACCAGCGAGGGCGCTGCCGGCGGGCGGTGTGGTTCGTCTGTCAATATGATTTTGACGCATGCGCGGAATACTCGATGCACGCTATACAGGGTGTTACAAAAAGGAACGGCCAAACTTTCAGGAAACATTCCTCACACACAAATAAAGAAAAGATGTTATGTGGACATGTGTCCGGAAACGCTTAATTTCCATGTTAGAGCTCATTTTAGTTTCGTCAGAATGTACTCTACTTCCTCGATTCACCACCAGTTGGCCCAATTGAAGGAAGGTAATGTTGACTTCGGTGCTTGTGTTGACATGCGACTCATTGCTCTACAGTACTAGCATCAAGCACATCAGTACGTAACATCAACAGGTTAGTGTTCATCACGAACGTGGTTTTGCAGTCAGTGCAATGTTTACAAATGCGGAGTTGGTAGATGCCCATTTCATGTATGGATTAGCACGGGGCAATAGCCGTGGCGCGGTACGTTTGTATCGAGACGGATTTCCAGAACGGAGGGGTCCCGACAGGAAGACGTTCGAAGCGGCGTCTTACGGAGCACAGAACATTCCAGCCTATGACTCGGGACTGCGGAAGACCTAGAACGACGAGGACACCTGCAATGGACGAGGGAATTCTTTGTGCAGTTGACGATAACCCTAATGTCAGCGTCAGAGAAGTTGCTGCTGTACAAGGTAACGTTGACCACGTCACTGTATGGAGAGTGCTACGGGAGAACCAGTTGTTTCCGTACCGTGTACAGCGTGTGCAGGCACTATCAGCAGCTGATTGGCCTCCACGGGTACACTTCTGCGAATGGTTCATCCAACAATGTGTCAATCCTCATATCAGTGCAAATGTTCTCTTTACGGGTGAGGCTTCATTCCAATGTGATCAAATTGTAAATTTTCAGAATCAACATATGTGGGTTGACGAGAATCCGCACGCAATTGTGCAATCACGTCATCAACACAGATTTTCTGTGAACGTTTGGGCAGGCATTGTAGGTTATGTCTCGATTGGGCCCCATGTTCTTCCACCTACACTCAATGGAGCACGTTATCACGATTTCATACGGGATACTCTACCTGTGCTGCTAGAACATGTGCCTTTACAAGTACGACACAACATGTGGTTCATGCACGATGGAGCTCCTGCACATTTTAGTCGAAGTGTTCGTACGCTTCTCAACAACAGATTCGGTGACCGACGGATTGGTATAGGCGGACCAATTCCGTGACCTCCACGCTCTCCTGACCTCAACCCTCTTGACTTTCATTTATGGGGGCATTTGAAAGCATTTGTCTACGCAACCCCGGTACCAAATTTAGAGACTCTTCGTGTTCGTATTGTGGACGGCTGTGATGCAATACGCCATTCTCCAGGACTGCATCAGCGCATCAGGGATTCCGTGCGACGGAGGGTGGATGCATGTATCCTCGCTGACGGAGGACATTTTGAACATTTCCTGTAAAAACGTGTTTGAAGTCACGCTGGAACGTTGTGTTGCTGTGTGTTTCCTCCATTCCGTGATTAATGTGATTTGAAGAGAAGTAATAAAATGAGCTCTAACATGGAAAGTAATCGTTTCCGGACACATGTGCACATAACATATTTTCTTCCCTTGTGTGTGAGGAATGTTTCCTGAAAATTTGGCCGCACATTTTTGTAACACCCTGTATATTGCGGAACGGAGGGCGTCTTCGTGAGTCTTCGATGGCTCACCTGAGGACGGCTGGCAGTTGTCCAGCCGAAATATCGTGGATGTAAGCTAACGACGACCGGCAGCAAGCCGGAAATCTTTCTGAATAACGTTGTGAGTGCCCTCCGTATTTTTCAGCTCAAACTGTGCTGCATTCGGCGCGTTAATTCGCACCTACTGTGTGATTCGAATTGCTCTCACGGTGCGCTAATTCCAATAGTCGGTCCGTGTGACTGACTGAGCGCAGATTCCTTGCCGCCGGTGCCGCACTTGCGTTTCGCATCCTGTCCGGGTCGCCACTCTGTGACGTCACTGGAATGTGGGCCGCGCTGGAACCACGCCCCAAGAGAAGACGCCAGCAGATTCAGGAAGGTGGGGGGGGGGGGGGGGGGGAAGGAGGAGAGAGGGAGAAAGAGAGAGAGAACAGCATAGGAGAGAAGAGATGGCCCGCGAAAGTGACTTTCTCCCACGCCTGCCAACGCCCACTCGATCATCACCCGGTGTGTGTACAACACGAGCGAGAACAGCTAACAACTCTCCCTGTTTGCGATAATGCGACAAGCACGCATCGCACACTCAAACACAGAATCTCGGCCTCAATTGGTCACACCCGGACAAGCATCAGCATAGACGGGGGAGTACGTCAAAATATTTTCACTGGAGTATCGCCTCCGTTGTGCGACTGGATTCGTGATTTCTTGTGAGAAAGGTCGCAGTTCGTAGTAATAGACGGAAAGTCATCGAGTAAAACAGAAGTAATATCCGGCGTTCCCCAAGGAAGTGTTACGGGCACTCTATTGTTCCTGGTCTATATTAACGACATAGGAGGCAATCTGAGTAGCCGTCTTAGATTGTTTGCAGATGATGCTGTCATTTACCGTCTTGTAATGTCATTAGATGACCAAAACGAATTGCTGAATGATTTAAATAAGATATCAGTATGGTGCGAAAAGTGGCAGTTGACCCTCAATAAGGAAAAATGTGAAGTTATTCACATGAATACTAAAATAAACCAGCTAAATTTTGATTACGCGATAAGTCACACAAATCTGAGGGCTGTAAATTAAAGTAAATACTTAGGGATTACAATTACAAATAACCTAAATTGTAACGATCACATGGATAATGTTGTGGGCAGAGCAAACCAAAGACTGCGATTCATTGGCAGGACTCTTAGAAGGTGCAACAGGTCTACCAAAGAGACTGCTTACGCTACGCTTGTCCGCCCTATTCTGGAGTACTGCTGTGCGGTGTGGGATCCGCATCAAGTGGGACTGACGGATGACATCGAAAAAGTACAAAGCAGGGCGGTTCGTTTTGTATTATCGCGAAATAGGCGAGATAGTGTCACAGACATGATAAGTGAATTGGAGTGGCAATCATTAAAACAATGGCGATTTTCGTTGCGACGGGATCTTCTCACGAAATTTCAATCGCCTCATCCGATAGCGAAAACATTCTGTTGGCACCCACCTACATGGGGAGAAAAGATCATCACAATAAAATAAGAGAAATCAGGGCTCGCACGGAAAAATTTAAGTGCTCGTTTTTCCCGCGTGCCGTTCGAGAGTGGAACGGTAGAGAGACAGCATGAAGGTGGTTCATTGAACCCTCTGCCAGGCACTTTATTGTGAATAGTAGAGTAATCACGTAGATGTAGATATACAGGGTGTTACAGAAAGGTACGAACAAACTTTCAGGATACATTCCTCACACACAAAGAAAGACAATATGTTGTGTGGAAATGTGTCCGGAAACGCTTACTTTCCATGTTAGAGCTCATTTTATTAATTCTCTTCAAATCACATTAATCATGGAATGGAAACACTCAGCAACAGAACGTACCAGCGTGACTTCAAACACTTTGTTAAAGGAAATATTCAAAATGTCCTCCGTCAGCGAGGATACATGCATCCACCCTCCGTCGCACGGAATCCCTGATGCACTGATGCAGTCCGGGAGAATGGCGTATTGTATCACAGCCGTCCACAATACGAGCACGAAGAGTCTCTACATTGGTACCGGGGTTGCGTAGACGAGAGCTTTCAAATGCCCCCATAAGTGAAAGTCAAGAGGGTTGAGGTCAGGAGAGCGTGGAGGCCACGGAATTGGTCCGCCTCTACCAATCCGTCGGTCACCGAATCTGTTGTTGAGAAGCGTACGAACACTTGGACTGAAATGTGTAGGAGCTCCATCGTGCATGAATCACATGTTGTGTAGTACTTGTAAAGGCACATGTTCTAGCAGCACAGGTAGAGTATCCCGTATGAAATCGTGATAACGTGCTCCATTGAGTGTAGGTGGAAGAACATGGGGCCCAATCGAGACATCACCAACAATGCCTGCCCAAACGTTCACAGAAAATCTGTGTTGATGACGTGATTGCACAATTGCGTGCGGATTCTCGTCAGCCCACACATGTTGATTGTGAAAATTTACAATTTGGTCACGTTGGAATGAAGCCTCACCCGTAAAGAGAACATTTGCACTCAAATGAGGATTGACACATTGTCGGATGAACCATTCGCTGAAGTGTACCCGTGGAGGCCAATCAGCTGCTGATAGTGCCTGCACACGCTGTAAATGGTACGGAAACAACTGGTTCTCCCGTAGCACTCTCCATACAGTGACGTGGTCAACGTTACCTTGTACAGCAGCAACTTCTCTGACGCTGACATTAGGGTTACCGTCAACTGCACAAAGAATTGCCTCGTCCATTGCAGGTGTCCCCGTCGTTCTAGGTCTTCCCCAGTCCCGAGTCATAGGCTGGAATGTTCCGTGCTCCCTAAGACGCCGCTTCGAACGTCTTCCTGTCGGGACACCTTCGTTCTGGAAATCTGTCTCGATACAAACGTACCGCGCCACTGCTATTGCCCCGTGGTAATCCGTACATCAAATGGGCATCTGCCAACTCCGCATTTGTAAACATTGCACTGACTGCAAAACCACGTTCGTGATGAACACTAACCTGTCGATGCTACGTACTGATGTGCTTGATGCTAGTACTGTAGAGCAATGAGTCGCATGTCAACACAAGCACCGAAGTCAACATTGAAATGAAATGAAGTCCCATGCTTCTTTACAGAGCGTAGGGGAACGGTGGGGGAGACCCGCACCGCCTTACTAGGCAAGGTCCTAATGGAGGTGGTTTGCCGTTGCCTTCCTCCGACCGTAATGGGGATGAATGATGATGATGAAGACGGCACAACAACACCCTCGAGGCAGGAAAAATCCCTGACCCCGCCGGGAATCGAACCCGGGACCCCGTGCTTGGGAAGCGAGAACGCTACCGCGAGACCACGAAGGGCGGACGAAGTCAACATTACCTTCCTTCAATTGGGCCAACTGGCGGTGAATCGAGGAAGTACAGTACATACTGACGAAACTAAAATGAGCTCTAACATGGAAATTGAGCGTTTCCGGACACATGTGCACATAACATATTTTCTTTATTTGTGTGTGAGGAATGTTTTCTGAAAGTTTGGCCATACCTTTCTGTAGCACCCTGTAGATGTAGATGTAGAAACAATGGCAGCTTAAAATACGTAGAAGTGACGATCCGTGAAGATGTAAACTGGAACGACCGTATACAACATTTTATAGGAAAAACGTGCTCCCGATTGACATTTGTTTTTGTTGTGGTCTTCAGTCGGAAGACTGGTTTGATGCAGGTGTACATGCTACTCTATCCTGTGCAAGCCCTTCCGTCTCTGCATAACCACACTGATAAGCCAAAACATCATGACCGGCGACCTGTTATCGATATAAGCCTGTCCAGGCGATAGCAGCGTCACATGGCGGGGAATAACTGCTGGTCAGACACATGCACGGTGCATGCAATACCAATGAGCATGCTGTCTGTGTGTAGAATGGGGGCCGGCCAGAGTGGCCGAGCGGTTCTAGGCGCTTCAGTCTGGAACCGCGTGACCGTTACGGTCGCAGGTTCGAATCCTGCCTCGGGCATGGATGTGTGTGATGTCCTTAGGTTAGGTCGGTTTAAGTAGTTCTAGGAGACTGATGACCTCAGAAGTTAAGTCGCATAGTGCTCAGAGCCATTTGTAGAATGGGGAAGGCGTGCGATCAGTCTGAGTTTGACCGAGGGCAGATTGTGATAGCCCGGAGGCTCAGCAGAAGTATTTCTAAAACTGCACGACTTGTCGAGTGTTCGAGGAGTGCTGCGGTGAGCGTCGAAACCGAGGTGTAACCGTGTCCAGATGTCGTGGGGTCGGATGGCCGCCCCTCATTGCGGATGTTGGACATCGTAGGTTGGGCAGATTGATAAGAGGACGAGCCGCGAACTGTGTGCGGGAACTAACATCAGTATTGCTGGGCAGAGTACAGATGTTTCTAAACACACAGTGCACCGAACACTCCCAACGATGGGTCTCCGCACCCGATGACACATACATGTGCAACTGTTAACACCACGACATCGGCAGCTAGGACTGAAATGGGCACGTGACCATCGGCATTCAGTGAAGTGTGGATGAAGGCCGACCAACAGGCATACTAGTACTCAATGAACTGTGGATCAAGCCCGACCAACAGGTATTACATGCATTGATCCAAAATGATAGGGCATTGAGAATGGCTAGTTTCTAGCTGAAATCTAGATCTGCCAATAAAATTTAAAAAGGACGACTGATAGCTGAAATCTATTATTTAAAAGCTTTGTTTGTCCGCAGCTCTTGGTCGTGCGGTAGCGTTCTCGCTTCCCGCGTCCGGGTTCCCGGGTTCGATTCCCGGCGGGGTCAGGGATTTTCTCTGCCTCGTGATGACTAGGTGTTGTGTGATGTACTTAGGTTAGTTAGGTTTGAGTAGTGCTAAGTTATAGGTGACTGATGACCACAGATGTTAAGTCCCATAGTTCTCAGAGCCATTTGAACCATTTTAAAAGCTTTGTTTATGTGTTATAACTCATTTTCCAAGACGAGTTTTAACGAAGTTGGTTCAAATGGCTCTGAGCACTATGGGACTCAACTGCTGAGGTCATTAGTCCCCTAGAACTTAGAACTAGTTAAATCTAACTAACCTAAGGACATCACAACCATCCATGCCCGAGGCAGGATTCGAACCTGCGACCGTAGCGGTCTTGCGGTTCTAGACTGCAGCGCCTTTAACCGCACGACCACTTCGGCCGGCTTAACGAAGTCAGATTGTAAGTTTTCACAACCGGCATGTAGGGGCAGACGTCAATCCTCACGCAGCTGTTTGAAGCAAGTCATCAACAAAGGATTTCTCTCAGTGTTTGGGCCGACATTGTTGGTGATGGTTTGGCATGGCCACACTCTCTCCCACCCACGCTCAACGGACAAAATTACCATAATTTCTTACAGAACTTGATTTGTGCACGTTGGAACACCTCTTCATTTTAGTGTTAATGTCCGTCGGCTTCTAAATAACAAAATGGTTCAAATGGCTCTGAGCACTATGGGACTTAACATCTGTGGTCATCAGTCCCCTAGAACTTAGAACTACTTAAACCTAACTAACCTAAGGACATCACACACATCCATGCCCGAGGCAGGATTCGAACCTGCGACCGTAGCAGTCGCGCGGTTCCGGACTGAGCGCCTAGAACCGCTAGACCACTGCGGCCGGCTCTAAATAACAGATTCAGGGACAGATGGATAGCTAGAGGTGACCCATTTGCCTGGCCTCTACATTCTCCGGGTCTAAACCCACTGGACCTTTTCGTTTGAGAGCTCTTGTGCATGGAACTCCAGTACAGGATGTTCAGAGTCTCCATGCCCTTATTATGGAAGGTTGCGAAGCCATACGCAATACGCAGGGATTTCTCAGCGCATCCGACATTCAATACGGCGGCGGGTTGATGCATGTTTCAACCCCACTAAGGGCAGATTGAACATCTCCTGTCAGAAAGAGTTACATGTGGTATGCTGGTGCATTCTGTTCGTGTTTCCACTGATTGTCCGCAGCTTGTGGTCGTGCGGTAGCGATCTCGCTTCCCGCGCCCGGGTTCCCGGGTTCGATTCCCGGCGGGGTCAGGGATTTTCTCTGCCTCGTGATGACTGGCGTTGTGTGCTGTCATTAGGTTAGTTAGGTTTAAGTAGTTCTAAGTTCTAGGGGACTGATGTCCATAGATGTTAAGTCCCATAGCGCTCAGAGCCATTTCAACCATTTTTGAACCATACAGTGATTAATGAGTTCGAGGAAATGAGTTGTAAGAAGTAAACAAAGCGTTTCCAGCCCAATGTGCATATAACATAATTTCTTCGACTACCTTTGAGGAATGTGTCCTGCAATTTGTGCCGCACATTTTTTTGCTACGCCCCGTATAGATGTAAGAAATGCGCGAGCTGGGGTTTCTCTTGGCGTTTGACCTCCGAAATGCCGCGTCCGTCAATTCAAACCGCAAATTCCGCGGTTTAACCCAGAATAGCGCGTGCGCAATCTACAGCTGCAATCCAGAATGTAGGCAAGTGTTCCAAGGCCGCCGTTGCAGCAGCTTCCTCGGAAAAGACATCAGCCGTGGCCAACGCAACGGTAATAGCGCCGTCGCGTGCGAGTTTCGGCTTCGAGCGCACCTCCAGCAGCGTCGCGCTCCGGTAATGGCGGCGTATTTCGCGGTCGTCCCGCTAACCGGTTTTCCCACGGAGCGAGCGCAACAGATCCCTTACGTGTTCGGGTGCCTTTGTTAAGTCACACGACTCTTCCCCTGTAGCTCACGAGAAACTCCGAAATTACATGGCTGACGACTAAACGTCGATTTCGGCTGCAAAGAATCTTTCTTGTTTTTTAGTTAATAGGCTGGACAGTGTCAAACCGAACAGTCATCTTCAGCGGTACGCAATACCAATCCGAAAGCAACTTGAATTACAGTTTAGTACAGAGCCTGCTGAAAAGTGATGTTATTGCTCTCCCTGGAAGGGAACACGTAGCCCCCCTCCCCGCGAGAAACTACACTACTGGCCATTAAAATTGCTACACCGCGAAGATGACGTGCCACAGTCGCGAAATTTAACCGACAGGAAGAAAATGCTGTGATATGCTAATGATTAGCTTTTCAGAGCATTCACACAAGGTTGACGCAGGCAGCGGCACCTGCAACGTGCTGACACGAGGAAAGTTTCCAACCGATTTCTCATACACAAACAGCAGTTGACCGGCGTTGCCTGGTGAAACGTTGTTGTGATGCCTCGTGTAAAGAGGAGAAATGCGTACCGTTTCCGACTTTGTTAAAGGTCGGATAGTAGCCTATCGCGATTGCGGTTTATCGTATCGCAACACTGCTGCTCGAGTTGGTCGAGATCCAATGACTGTAAGCAGAATATGGAATCGGTTGGTTCAGGAGGGTAATACGGAAGGACGTGCTGGATGCCAACGGCCTCGTATCACTAGCAGTCGAGATGACAGGCATCTTATCCGCATGGCTGTAACGGATCGTGCAGCCACGTCTCGATCCCTGAGTCAACAGATGGGGACGTTTGCAAGACAACAACCATCTGCACGGACAGTTCGACGACGTTGGCAGCAGCACGGACTATCAGCTCGGAGACCATGGCTGCGGTTACCCTTGACGCTGCATCACAGACAGGAGCGCCTGCGATGGTGTACTCAACGACGAAACTGGGTACACGAATGGCAAAACGTCATTTTTTCGGATGAATCTAGGTTCTGTTTACAGCATCTTGATTGTCGCATCCGTGTTTGGCGACATCGCGGTGAACGCACATTGTAAGCGTGTATTCGTCATCACCATACTGGCGTATCAACCGCCGTGATGGTATGTGGTGCCATTGGTTACACGTCTCGGTCACCTCTTGTTCGCATTGACGGCACTTTGAACAGTGGACGTTACATTTCAGATGTGATACGATCCGTGCCTCTACCCTTCATTCGATCCCTGCGAAATCCTACATTTCAACAGGGTAATGCACGACCGCATGTCGCAGGTCCTGTACGGCCCTTTCGGGATACAGAAAATGTTCGACTGCTGTCCTGGCCAGCACATTTTCCAGATCTCTCACCAATTGAAAACGTCTGTCAATATACGCCAATATATCGCCACAATACGCCAGTCACTACTCTTGATGAACTGTGGTATCGTGTTGAAGCTGCATGGGCAGCTGTACCTGTACACGTCATCCAAGCTCTGTTTGACTCAATGCCCAGGCGTATCAAGACTGTTATTACGGCCAGAGGTGGTTGTTATGGGTACTGATTTCTCAGGATCTATGCACCCAAATTGCGTGAAAATGTAGTCACATGTCCAATGAATACCCATTTATCATCTACATTTCTTGTTGGTATAGCAGTTTTAATGGCCAGTAGTGTAGTTTGTTGAAACTGTCACTGCAGATTTTGTTGACGGAGTCACAACCTCGCCTCTGCTTGCACAGCTTCATCAGTGCCCACACCTCGAAGGTGTTCTTCAGGTTTCGGAAACAGATGAAAATCGCATGGAGCTTAGTCGGGGCTGTACGGATGGATGATCGATGACGTTGAACCCGAAGGGTCGCGGCGCCCTTGTGTGGTGTGGCGTTGTCATGCTGAAGGAAGAGGGTGCTGGATGAACCATTCGAATTTGTGCTTTCAGCTTTCTGAGGGTGACGCAGTACTTTGAACAGTTCATGGTGGTGACTTCAGGCACGAATTCTGTTATACCGGAGCAAAGGTAGCCCCTGAGAGCTGGCAACCCATATTACAACACAGAGGACGAGGTTGTCTATGCCGAAGGCGTACCAAAAGCACCATGGTAAACAACGGCTGTTTACATACAAGATAATGGAAACAGACATTCCACTTCCTGCAGGGGAAGCTCGAACCACGGCCAGCAGGAAGTATCACTACGCCAGAAGCTGATTGGCTGGAGACAGCTCTTTAGGGGCTAGAACCAGCCCTGCAGTTCACGCCGGATGCCGCCCTCGTGTACTGGGACCGTTGAAAATTACGTCTTCGTCTCTGAATTGGACTGTTACTAGTGTTGTGTGTGTTACCACGAACTTTTGCAGAAAATTAGAAGTGAACTTTTGTTTGCCTCAATTAGGAGACTTTTACTGGCATCATTATTGTTACTTTTCGTTCGTTGTTCAGTCGTCACCCTTGTGAACTTACATCAATAAATGTTGCGTTTGTGAAAAATTGCGAATTGACAGTCACAACAAATTCCAAACGAACCACACCTTGAACATCACAGAAGACGCGAATATGAACCTCGTCGGCTGCCTTACGCGGTAGAAGACCACGAGTACTGTGGCACACGTTGCTGTTAGCACGACCGTTTCCTTCATTACGAGCACGAACAAGCCATTGTCACACGTTACACCTAATGTAGATACACTCATTATCATACACAGTTTTCATTCTCGTATGGACTTCAATTGGTGGCACATTTCCTGCGGTTAGAAACTCTGTTACATCACGCAGTTTCTCACGCAGCGACATAGTTACGTTACATACAGCCATTTTACATGCTCCAATTCGGAGACCTCTAGCGGCAAAGGGCTCCAACTTGCGTCAGTGAAGCGGGGAACTTGACCAGGTATTACACATGACATGTAATACGTCATCCCATGCTGAGAACAGGCACTACTTTTCAGCACGCCCTCGTTGATAGGCGAGATGTAGGAAGGAAGATTGGGCTTAACGTCCCGTCGACTTCGAGGTCATTAGAGACGGAGCACAAGCTCGGGCTGTGTAAAGACATGGAAGATAATCGGCCGTGCCGTTGCAAAGGAACCATCCCAGCATTTGCCTGGAACGATTTAGAGATATCACCGAAAACCTAAATCTGAATGGCCGGACGCGGGTTTGAACCCTCGTCCTACCAAATGCGAGTAGTTTCGATCTTTTACGGTATACTAAAATCCACTATTGATGTATTTTCGAGCATTATGTTTGTAAGTAGGCTGTTTAGGTTTCTATGTTGGTAACGCCACGTAGTGCTCTGTATGAAAATCGCTGAATGCGCTGTGTGCTGTCTGTGTCTGGTTTGCGCTGTTGAAAAATTCTCTATTGTAGTGGGCAGTTGGATGTGAACAGCGCGTAGCGTTGCGCAGTTGGAGGTGAGCAGCTAGTGCCTTCAGTAGCTAGAATCGTTTATTTAGCTGGCAGTAGTGGCGCTCGCTGTATTGCAGTAGTTCGAGTAATGAATATTTTTGTGAGGTAAGTGATTCGTCAAAGGTATAGGTTATTGTTAGTCAGAGCCATTCTTTTGTAGGGATTTTTGAAAGTCAGATTTCGTTGCGCTAAAAAAATATTGTGTGTCAATTTAGTGATGTTCAGATTAAGTAAAGAGAGAAATGTCTGTGTACGTTCAGTTTTGCTCAGCTGTTTGACAATCAAATAACGTAAGAGGTTTGCTAGCACAGTCATTCATAATTTTTCTAAGGGGACGTTTCATCTTATTCTTGTAAGTCATTCATTGAAGTTACATAGTTGTTATGACTCGCATTTGGGAGGACGATTCAAACCCGGGTCGTCATGCACATTTAGGTTTATTTTATTTTTTTACGAGCAGCTAAAATGAGAACGTTTCATCTGGCATTGGCAACTAAAATGAGAACTGTACAACCAGTATTGGCCGAAATGGACCGATTAAGTATGACGTGAATGAAAATATTATGTCACTTTATAGATCATTCTGTCGTCACAGCCTTTATTCGGCATTCTCATTTGTTGCCCCTTAAATCAGTCCAGGCAAATGCCGGCAAGGTTGCTTTCAAAGAGCACCGCCGATTTCCTTCCCTATCCTTGACGCGATCCGAGCTTCCGATCCGTCTGTAATGACCTCGATGTCGACGGGACGTTAAGCCTAATCTTGCTTCATTCGTTGCCTTCGCAGTCAAACTATCACCTTCCAACCTAACCTACACCTCTGACTATTCTGCAGATCGGTCTGCCACCACAACCAAATCAGCCGATATCAGCCGAACGCCATTTATACAGCACTAACTTTAGCGACTCGTAATTTTTTTTATCCCTCAAATACGGGAACAGCAGGCCGCTGTGGCCGAGCGCTTCTAGGCTCTACAGTCCGGAACCGCGCTGCTCCTACGGTCGCAGGTTCGAATCCTGCCTCGGGTATGGATGTGTGTGATGTCCTTACGTTAGTAAGACGTAAGTAGTTCTAAGTCTAGGGGACTGATAACCTCAGATGTTAAGTCCCACAGTGCTTACAGCCATTTGAAATACGGGAACTCCCTTATTACACGAGAAGGTCGGCAACCCTTCCCAGCTGCAGCCGTGCGTGGGCGTGTGGCCAGAGAGCTTTGCGTGAGGCAGACAGGAGAGTAGAGAAAGTAGTTACTGCCGGCCGCTCGCATCGCGTCGCTTGTTTTTTTATCCCTCGTCTAGCGGGAGTTTCCCTTTCCGTCCCGTCCCGGCCCGGCCGTCTTCTCGAAAGCGCTGAACTTGACCCACAGCCCCGGGCGGGGCAGCTGCGTTGGCAGCACTGCCCACACTTTTACCGCGCGCGTGCGTTGGCAGCCCTTACACCGGTTTCTCCCCTCCCGCTGCGCGGTATGCTGGCGCGCTGTCCTCCGTTGACCCGGAGACGACGAAACATAAGGTCCCTACCCGGATCACGATTCAGTGCGTGGCAGAGGGTGCTTGCTCACCTCTGCTGGATCTAAATCACAGTAAAGAGCGTGGCAGAGGGTGCTTTTTCCAGTATTGTATTAAATATTGTAGCTCATGTGATCAAAAATACCCGGACACCTATTAGTGGATAATACTACGCCGTTTATCACGATTCAGTGTATGGCAGAGGGTGCTTGCTCACCTCTGCTGGATCTAAATCACAGTAAAGAGCGTGGCAGAGGGTGCTTTATCCAGTATTGTACTAAGTATTGTAGCCGATGTGATCAAAAATATCCGGACACCTATTAGTGGATAATACTACGCCGCTTACCGACCCTACACATTTATGACGGCCTGAACTCTGCTGGGGAGGCTTTCAATGAGGTGATACAATCAATCATCTTTTTCCGAACTGTTCCTCTCCTCTGTATTTAGCGTTTTCTTTAGAAGACACGCACTAACCACAAAATACACTCGCATCCCGTTAGCACGACCGCCTCGGAACTCACTGTTGAGAGAAAAGGTTTTGCCGGCCGTTGTGACTGAGTGGTTCTAGGCGCTTCAGTCTGGAACCGCGCGACCGTTACAGTCGCAGGTTCGAATCCTGCCTCGGGTATGGATGTGTGTGATGTCCTTAGGTTAGATAGGTTTAACTAGTTCGACGTTCTGGGGGACTGATGAGCTCAGATGTTAAGTCCCATAGTGCTCAGAGCCATTTGAACCATCTGAGAACAGGTTTTTATAATGTTCCACTGCTTCACCCGATGACGGGAAAGTCATTCCACACATTTTTACCTTTTATTATTGGCAACAAAAGAAACCACGATTTTCTTGGTCAGTGCTGTATGATGGAGAGTCGATGTGCTGACCTCTAAGACTTGCATATACTTATTTGTTAGTTCTGCTGTTCGCTATGGTGCGTTGTCGTCATGGAATTTTTCGCGATCTTCCACAAAAACATGCGGTAGACAGATAGTTGCATAGAGTCGGTAGTAACGGCACGTCTTCGCTCTACTGCAGTAAAACAAAAAATTAAAAATATATAAAAAACGAGGAACCATCTTGTTACTAGTGCTGCGAAGTCTTCATAGGATAGGCTTAGGTCTATTCGAAAGAATTTTCGTGCCGATTGACTTGTCTTTTCACGATCATAGCAAACAATCGAAGATTGACCACCAGTCATGATATTCCAAACCAAATCTGAACTGTCGCCTTGGAATTTTTTCACAGTTATTCATTAATACAGTAGTTCTTGGACGTCGCTCACGAAATCCGTCACTGAGAAAAAAACCGGTATCTTCTGAATTCACCGTACCAATGATAAATTGTACCTTTAGATGGGGTTTCTTCGTCCGTCACCATTTCTAAGTCCATTTTCATATCGTTAATGGCGATTTAAAACCGTTAAAACCCATAGCCCACAAATGTTGTCTAGTCAGATTCATTTTTCCGTTTACACAGAATTAGAGCAAATTGAAGAAATCATATGGAAATCAAGTCACGATTCATTAGAAAGTCGCTGTCAAACGTATGGGTAAACAGCTTTCGTTTGTGTTTAGAACCAGGGCATTCCAAAATTTTTACTGTTCCTAGTAAATTGCGAGAGAACTGAGATATTGAGATCTAAAAAAGGACATGTAACTCGAAAATGCTTTTGAGATATATTGAAAAAACTGTACAGTCTTGAGCAGTATTATTCCCAAACCTTATAGTTACTGACGCATGCTCATCAGAAAGAATACTATCTTATATCAAAATCTGCAATCATAGTATAAAAGCAAATAATCGAAAACTGTAATATATAATGACCCTCTTTTTGATTCAAATAAGATTCATTTTATTGTAAATATCGTGTAACTAAAAGAATAATATATTTTCAAGCAAATATTCTTTTCAGCCATTTCAGCGTCTTCATACACCTTGCTATTATTTGTATAATCATTCATAATTCAATAATACAAATCAAAATAGACAATATAATGCAAGACAATATGCTTTTTAGTGCCTTGGCTTGTAACGTGGGATAGGTAATTCCACATTTTCTGTTTATTAAACAACCCTGTTCGTTTTGACAGACACATAAGCTCAGGGACTTGTCACTCCTGATCACTGTTCCAACCTTGAATTCCAGATTCACTGTCTTCAGCGCCACCAGTCACTTTACTAATGGCACATTTCTTGCAAATATTATCGAAATACTCACGAAACTGCAAAGGGATAGCATGAGTCATGAGTGAAACATCCTGTAGCCTCTCTAGTTTCAGAGGAATGTTGTCCATGTATGCCCCCGAAACATTATGGAAGTGAGGGACTGTCGCAATCTTAACAAAAATGGTTCAAATGGCTCTGACCACTATGGGACTTAACATCTAAGTTCATCAGTCCCCTAGAACTTAGAATTACTTAAACCTGACTAACCTAAGGATGTCATACACATCAATGCCCGAGGCAGGATTCGAACCTGCAACCGTAGCAGTCACGCGGTTCCAGACTGAAATGCCTAGAACCGCTCGGCCACACCGGCCGGCTGCAGTCTTCACCAGAGGAAGTTCATATTTCACCATCCCCCTGCTACTGGGTGGAACAGAGACGCATTCTGATCGAACAGTGTCTCCAAGTACGTTGCTGCATTCTGCTACAGTGCTGTCGTCACAGCTGAGGTTGTTTCACGCAGTCTCTGTGACTGTGACGAGTCCTCTTCCTGCAAGAAACGGGATTTCAACACTGTTTTAGACAAGGGAAAAAAAATGACTCAGCAAGTCCCATTTTAGAACCAACACATGGGGAATCGTGTAAAAATGACAGCTCCAGTAATGGCTCTTATGCCACAAAAATTATGACAAGTTCCCATTTTGACTTCAGGGCCTCAAATGCAAAGGGTATGGTTGAGGGAACTTTTCTTTACATTCTCCGAATAGACTTTATAGTGGCAGGGGATATGTTACTTAGATGGACACAAAGCGTTTCTCTGGTAGTGGCCTTCAAATCGTGATAAACTGCCTCGCAGCTGTACTATATATATTGATGAGCCGAAGAATCTGGTACACCTGCCTAATATCGTGTAGGGCCATCGGGACCAGTAGTGCTGGAGGTAATATCCTGCAGGGCTGTCCACAAATCGGCAAGAGTAGGAGGAGGTGGAGATCTCTTCTGAACAGCACGTTGCAAGGCATCCCAGACACGCTCAATCATGTCTGGGGAGTCTGGTGGTCAGCGGAAGTGTTTGAACTCAGAAGAGTGTTCCTGGAGCCACTCTGTAGCAACTCTGGACGTATGGGGTGTCGGATTGTCCTGCTGGAATTGCCCAAGTCCGTTGGAACGCACGATGGACGTGAATGGGTGCAGGTGATCAGACGGTATGTTAGCGTACATGTCACCTGTCAAAGTCGTATCTAGACGTATCAGGGGTCCTAAATCATTCCAACTGCACACGCCCCATACCATTACAGAGCCTCCACCAGCTTGAACAGTTCCCCGCTGACATGCAGGGTCCAGGGATTCACGAGGCTGTCTCCACAACTGTACATTTCCATCCGCTCGATACAATTTGAAACGAGACTCGTCCGACGAGGCAACATGTTTCCATTCATCAACAGCCCAATTTCGGAGTTGATGGGCCCACGTGGGGCGTCATCAAGAGTACAAGAGTGGACCTTCGGCTCTGAAAGCCCATATCGATGATGTTTCGTTGAATGCTTTGTACGATGGCCCAGTATTCAAATCTGCAGCAATTTGCGGAAGGGTTGCACTTCTGTTACGTTCAACCATTCTGTTCAGTAGTCGTTCGTCCCGTTCTTGCAGGATCTTTTTCCGGCCGCAGTGATGTCGGAGACTTTTGATGTTCTACCAGATTCCTGATATTCACGTCCACTCGTGAAATGAGACGCTGTGACCCATCGCACGCGCGTCGACTATAACACAACGTTCAAACTCATTTAAATCTTGAATGAGATTTCCACTCTGCAGCGGAGTGTGCGCTGATATGAAACTTCCTGGCAGATTAAAACTGTGTGCCGGACCGAGTCTCGAACTCGGGACCTTTCGAGTCTCGGTCCGGCACACAGTTTTAATCTGCCAGGGAGTTTCATTTACGAGGTGCCTTCAAGTTCTAAGGCCTCCGATTTTTTTTCTCCGGACTGGAAAGAGATAGAAACATGCGCATTGTTTTAAAATGAGGCTGCGTTCATTGTCAATATGTCCCAGAGATGGCAGCACCGTACGGCAGATGGAATTTTACCGCCAGCGGCGAGAATGAGAACTGTTTTAAATACTTAAAATGGCGACGTTTTCCTTACTTGAACAGCGTGCAATCATTCGTTTTCTGAATTTGCGTAGTGTGAAACCAATTGAAATTCATCGACAGTTGAAGGAGACATGTGGTGACGGAGTTATGGATGTGTCGAAAGTGCGTTCGTGGGTGCGACAGTTTAATGAAGGCAGAACATCGTGTGACAACAAACCGAAACAACCTCGGGCTCGCACAAGCCAGTCTGACGACACGATCGAGAAAGTGGAGAGAATTGTTTTGGGGGATCGCCGAATGGCTGTGGAACAGATCGCCTCCAGAGTTGGCATTTCTGTGGGTTCTGTGCACACAATCCTGCATGACGACCTGAAAATGCGAAAAGTGTCATCCAGGTGGGTGCCACGAATGCTGACGGACGACCACACGGCTGCCCGTGTGGCACGTTGCCGAGCAATGTTGACGCGCAACGACAGCACGAATGGGACTTTCTTTTCGTCGGTTGTGGCAATGGATGAGACGTGGATGCCATTTTTCAATCCAGAAACAAAGCGCCAGTCAGCTCAATGGAAGCACACAGATTCACCGCCACCAAAAAAATTTCGGGTAACCGCCAGTGCTGAAAAAATGATGGTGTCCGTGTTCTCGGACAGCGAGGGCGTAATCCTTACCCATTGCGTTCCAAAGGGCACTACGGTAACAGGTGCATCCTACGAAAATGTTTTGAAGAACAAATTCCTTCCTGCACTGCAACAAAAACGTTCGGGAAGGGCTGTGCGTGTGCTGTTTCACCGAGACAACGCAGCCGCACATCGAGCTAACGTTACGCAACAGTTTCTTCGTAACAACAACTTTGAAGTGATTCCTCATGCTCCCTACTCACTTGACCTGGCTCCTAGTGACTTTTGGCTTTTTCCAACAATGAAAGACACTCTCCGTGGCCGCACATTCACCAGCCGTGCTGCTATTGCCTCAGCGATTTTCCAGTGGTCAAAACAGACTCCTAAAGAAGCCTTCGCCGCTGCCATGGAATCATGGCGTCAGCGTTCTGAAAAACGTGTACGTCTGCAGGGCGATTACGTCGAGAAGTAACGCCAGTTTCATCGATTTCGGGTGAGTAGTTAATTAGAAAAAAAATCGGTGGCCTTAGAACTTGAATGCACCTCGTAAACCTTGATAACCTGTTATTGTAGCAGCAGTAACCGATCTAACAATTGCGCGAGATGCTTGTCTTATGTAGGTGTCGCCGACCGCTGCCCCGTATTCTGTCTGCCTATATGTCTCTGTTTTCTTTGGCGCTTCTGTGTAAATCCCGGTGAAGAGCGTGGCAGAGGGCGCTTTTTTCAGTAGGATATCGGACACTGGAAGTTGCTTGGGAGAAGGTACCTTTCATTTCGCCCTCCAAGTCGCTCTTAAGTGTGTGGCAAGGAGGGCTTCGGAGAGCTGTGTGACGGGCGGCCGGGCGACCTCCAGGAGGCGCGGGCGGCCGCTGACCCTGGCTGCCCGGCGCTCCGGCCAGTCCTGCCCCGGTCTCGCCATACCGGGAGGACCGGCTTCGAGACCCGCCTGTCCCCGGCGACGCTCGGCCGCCGCTACACTCCTCTGGACTTCGCGTCCGCTAATACGGCCATACATCAGCATCTGCACTTATACTCAGAAAGGCAGATTATTGTGTGTGATGGAGGGTATTTTGCGTGCGATTCTTTTCCCCCCTATCCTGTTCCGGTCGCGAACGGTTCGCGGGAACGACGATTCCTGGTAAGTCTCCACGTGGGCTCGAATATCTCTAATTTTATATTCAGGGACTTTTCACAAGATATCTGCATGGGCTCAAATATCTCTAATTTTGTTGTTGCTGTGGTATTCAGTCCTGAGACTGGTTTGATGCAGCTCTCCATGCTACTCTATCCTGTGCAAGCTTCTTCATCTCCCAGTACCTACTGCAACCTACATCCTTCTGAATCTGCTTGATGTATTCATCTCTTGGTCGCCCTCTATGATTTTTACCCTCCATGCTGCCCTCCAATACTAAATTGGTGATTCCTGGATGCCTCAACACATGTCCTACCAACCGATCCCTCCTTCTAGTCAAGTTGTGCCACAAACTCCTCTTCTGCCCAATCCTATTCAGTACCTCCTCATTAGTTATGTGATCTACCCATCTAATCTTCAGCATTCTTCTGTAGCACCACATTTCAAAAGCTTCTATTCTCTTCTTGTCCAAATTATTTATTGTCCATGTTTCACTTTCATACATGGCTACACTCCATACAAATACTTTCAGAAATGACTTCCTGACACTTAAATCTATACTCGATGTTAACAAATTTCTCTTCTTCAGAAACGCTTTCCTTGCCATTGCCAGTCTACATTCCATATCCTCTCTATTTCGACCATCATCAGTTATTTTGGTCCCCAAATAGCAAAATTCCTTTACTGCTTTGTCTCATTTTCTAATCTAATTGCCTCAGCATCACCCGACTTAATTCGACTACATTCCACTATCCTCGTTTTGCTTTTGTTGATGTTCATCTTATACCCTCCTTTCAAGACACTATCCATTCCATTCAACTGCTCTTCCAAGTCTCTTGCTGTCTCTGACAGAATTACAATGTCATCGGCGAACCTCAAAGTTTTTATTTCTTCTCCATGGATTTTAATACCTACTCCGAATTTTTCTTTTGTTTCCTTCACTGCTTGCTCAATATACAGATTGAATAACATCGGGGAGAGGCTGCAACCCTGTCTCACACCCTTCCCAACCACTGCTTCCTTTTCATGTCCCTCGACTCTTATAACTGCCATCTGGTTTCTGTACAAATTGTAAATAGCCTTTCGCTCCCTGTATTTTACCCCTGACACCTTCAGAATTTGAAAGAGCGTATTCCAGTCAACAGTGTCAAAAACTTTCTCCAATTCTACAAATGCTAGAAACGTCGGTTTGCCTTTTATTAATCTAGCTTCTAAGATAAGTCGTAGGGTCAGTATTGCCTCACGTGTTCCAACATCTCTACGGAATCCAAACAATTTTATCTTCACAGAATTCTTGCGAGATATCCGCGTGGGTCCGAGTATTTCTAATTTTATCTTCACAGACTTTTCGCGAGATATCTGCATGGGCTCGAATATCTCTAATTTTATCTTCGCGGACTTTTCGCGACATATCCACTTGGGCTCAAATATCTCTAATTTTATGTTCACAGAATTCTCGCGAGATATCCGCGTGAGTTCGAGTATTTCTAATTTTTCACGGACTTTTCGTGAGATATCAGCAAGGGCTCGAATATCTCCAGTTTTATCTTCACGGACTTATCGCGAGATATCTGCATGGCTTCGAATATCTTTAATACTATCTTCACGGACTTTTCGCGTGATATCCGTATGGGCTGGAATATCTCAAATTTTATTCTCACGTACATTTCGCGGGGTATCAGCGTGGGTTCGAATATATCTAAGTTTACTTTTATCGGCTTTTCGCGATACGTCCATAGGAGGAAGCAGTATATTTAAGGCTTTCGGGACTTTAGCTGTAGGCCGTAGACTGATACGGAACACTTCTCTTGCACCGTCTGCCATTGGAGTGGGTTGCGCGTGTCCGTGAGCTTCCTCGCTTACTAAACGAACCTGGAATGAAACGCGCTGCCCTTCTTTGGATGCTCTCTGTTTCCTCTACCAGTCCTATCTGGTATGGTGACCAACGTGACGAGCAAAATTCAAGCACTTGTAGTGTGAGATTCTCATGTTTTCTGCTGTTGTGTAAATAATTTTATGCTGTTTACTGTACTGGGGAAAAGATGATTGAGCGCATAGAATGGGTAGTGGTAAGATCCTTGAATCCGTGTTTAGTTTTATCTGCGGCTGACTTGCTAGTCAGTCAGTGTTTTGCAGCGTTGGGGCATTCTCATTTGAGGCACAGTAGCGTGCAGTTGAGTTTTTCAGAAAAAGAAATCTGTTTTCTGTGAATCTGGGAAAAACTGATATACTATTAAGGAGATGAAAAGTCATTTCTAATACTTTCTCATTCAGTATAGTGATGGAGAAGATTTTGAAAGAATTTTAAAGGTAACGGAGGCATGTTTGTCAAAACTATGAATTCTACGAAATTTTTGGCAGTCAGATAACTGACAACTTTCATGATTAGTGTTAATTAGATCTCTTTGTTTTTCATTATGTCACAAATTATGCCATCGGTTGTGATTTTAATAATTGCCATAATGAAAGAATTTTGTAATTGTTTAACTCTTCTCACGCTGAGTAGTATTTTCCTGAATAATCAGAGTTTGATTTCTCAAGAGTGATTTTCTTTAGAGTAAGATCCGCTTCCATGATCCATAGTAAGGTTGTGAAGATCCTGTCGTATGTGCGTTGCACCTTACGCTACACGAAGTCACAGATTGTTTCTGAGAAACAAAAGGAAAGAAATTAGTAGTGAGTAGTTTATTTCCTTTAATTGCTGCATCATTGATAAATTTCTGTACTATTTTGAAGCCAGACGTCCAAGTGGTGGTGGTGGGGGGGGAGGCAGTACCGCTTCTTCCCCCTCCCCCACCCCCCTCCTCGTCCCCCGTCGCGGACGCTTATATATGGGCTGTGTTGTTATGCGGTACGAAAGATAAACTCGCGGTAGAAGCGTGCGACACGGGCGCCCCAGGCGGCCGTAGCCGGAATCACAGAGGGCGAGCCGCGTTCTTCGCGGGGCGTCGGCTCTCTCTCTCACACACACACACACACACTGACGTCTGAGGAATGCAGGTGTCGCAAGCAGCAAAGCCGCCGCTGGGACATTTGGTCGGTTTCTCCCGCTACTGAGAAACTGTGGAACAAAAGCCGGAGAAGCAGAGACAAGTGGTGGTGGTGGTAATGGTGATGGGGAAGAGTTGGGGGGGGGGGGGGGAGGGGGAGCGAGAACAAGTGACGGAGAAAACAACGCCGCGACGTCGGGGGAGGGGAGGGGCGGAAGAACGATCTCTGGACGGAGTAGCAGCGAGCGAAAGCGCCTTCCAAGGTCATCGCCTCTAAGCAGGGGCGCAGGAATACCACAGCGGCTGCGAGAACTGTCATACGTAACTTAAATACCAAACGACTAGCTGTATGTTCACTGCAGCAACACAGTCACGTAATGTCACTAATACAAAAATAAAAGTTTCTTTTGAAATGAACACAAACAGTCTCGAACGGAAAAAAAATTTTTGTTGCAGCCGATTTCGGTCAGTTTCTGATTATCTTCCGACTCTGATACCACGACGGTCAGAATCTGACAGCAACCGGTTACCACAGAATAAATGTTCTTTTGCGGTCGAGAGTGACTGTGTTCATTTTTAAAGTACTCTTTGGCAGCCGCTATATTTTACTTTTTTCCAGGATAATTATTCAAACAATAAATGTGATTATAATTGTGATTTTTAATATTCGACACTTCAGATACTAGTATGACTGCGAAATGTATCGAAATTACAAATATAATTGTTTCTTTGAAAATGGAGTGAAACTTATGTAAAGTTAATGGGTAACACTGACGAACATGTAATTATGTAATGAGGTAATCGATCCTCACCACAGTACCGGCAATCAGTAAGTTCAGTTCGCCGGCCTCTGTGGCCGAGCGGATCTAGGCGCTTCAGTCCGGAACCGCGCTGCCGCTACGGTCGGAGGCTCGAATCCTGCCTCGGGGCATGGATGTGTGTGATGTCCTTAGGTTGGTTAGGTTTAAGTAGTTCTAAGTCTAGGGGACTGATGACCTCAGATGTTAAGTTCCACAATGCTTAGAGCCATTTTATAAGTTCAGTTCTGTGTCTTAATGCTGGTTGCGATATTAATCATGTTCCAAACCTCGGGCGGCAAATTACCCGTTATACTTACCGTTTTAACTTTCACAGTTGCTCAGTATACTGCAGGTAGGACTCGGCTATTACAAAAATTGTATTCGTGGGGATCCACAGCCTCCACATGCTTGATAGACGTAAACATGGCTCGTAGTAGGCTGCAATGCGATGTTTATTTAATCGCGCCTTTAGCTAATTTGCACTACGCCTCATTGACAGTCACATTTGTAACATCGGTATTTCGTGTCATTTTAAAATCACTCTTAATTACATCTGAGTGATTTGAAAATGACATGAAATATATACCTTACGAATGTGCTTGACAATGACTCTTAGTCGAAGGTAGCTAATGGCACGATTAAATAAACATGGCACTACAGCCTACTACGTTTATGGACCATCTCACTTTGTCAATCGTAAATTACAGTGCCTTCATGTAATGAAAGTAATGTAAGTACATTATCTGATCAAAAGTATCCGGACACCTCCAAAAACAGACTTTTTCCGTATTCGGTGCATTGTGCTGCCACCTACTGCCAGGTACTCCATATCAACGATCTTAGCAGTCATTAGACATCGTGACAAAGTAGAATGGGGCGCTTCTGCGGAACTCACGGACTTCGAAAGTGGTCAGGTGATTGGGTGTCACTTGTGTCATACGTCTGTACGCGAGATTTCCACACTCCTAAACACCCCTAGCTCCACTGTTTCCGATGTGATATTGAAGTGGAAACGTGAAGGGACACGTACAGCACAAAAGTGTACAGGCCGACCTCGTCTGTTGACCGACAGAGATCGCCGACATTTGAAGAGGGTCGTAATGTGTAATAGGCAGACATCTCTCCAGACCATCACTCAGGAATTCCAAACTGCATCAGGATCCACTGCAAGTACTGTGACAGTAAGGCGGGAGGTGAGAACTCTTGGATTTCACGGTCGAGCGGCTGCTCATAAGCCACACATCACGCCGGTAAATGCCAAACGACGCCTCGCTCGGTGTAAGGAGCGTAAACATGGGACGATTGAACAGTGGGAAAATGTTGTGTGGAGCGACGAATCACGGTACACAATGTGGCGATCCGATGGTAGGGTGTGGGTATGGCGAATGCCCGGTGAACGTCATCTGCCAGCGTGTGTAGTGTCAACAGTAAAATTCGGTGTGGTTGTGTTTTTCACGGAGGGAGCTTGCACCCTTTGTTGTTTTCCGTGGCAGTATCACAGCACAGGCCTACACTGATGTTTTAAGCGCCTTCTTGCATGCCACTGTTGAAGAGCATTTCGTGGATGGTTGTTACATCTTTCAACACGATAGAGCACCTGCTCATAGTGTACGGCCTATGGCGGAGTGCTTACACAACAATAACATCCCTGTAATGGACTGGCCTGCACAGAGTCTTGACCTGAATCCCATAGAACACCTTTGGGATGTTTTGGAACGCCGACATCGTGCCAGGCCGCACCGACCGACATCGATACCTCTCCCCAGTGCAGCACTCCGTGAAGAGTGGGCTGCCATTCCAACCAGCACCTGACTGAACGTATGCCTGCGAGAGTGGAAGCTGTAGTCAAGGCTAAGGGTGGGGCAATTCCAGAATTACCGATGGAGGGCGCCACGAACTTGTAAGTCATTTTCAGCCAGGTGTCCGGATACTTTTGATCACATAGTGTAGCTTGTATACTCGATACTGTTGTCGCTGTATGTGTGCATGTCGATATACCATTACTTTTACCACCTCAGTGTAGCGAATTAACGAGCTTTCATTCAGCTATATGTTCATCAGTTTCGTCCATTTCAGCATCTGGATTTTAGTGATTGAAGGTTCTGTGGACTATGTATAAGCTGTTGTTGCCCTCAGTTTAAAATTATCTGCTTATTCGGGTATCGTGTACTTCAATACGTGATAAAGACCAGTGGTCAGTTCCCTTGCACGCTCCATCCATGGTAACATGTTGCGACCTCCATTTTAAGAAATACGAGGGCTATCCACAAAGTACATTACGTTTTGGAATTAAAAATAAATAAAGTATTGGAAATTTTTTTTATTATATACAGATGAAAGCCACACTTAAATACTACTTTTCTACATAGTTGCCATTTAAATTAAGGCACTTATCGTAGCGATGGACGAGCTTGGAAATTCCTTCGTCGTAAAATTCGGCCGCCCGCGCCATCAACCACGTAATGACTGTCTTTTGGGACAGAAAAGGTGTGATTTTTGTGGATTTCCTGGAAAGAGGCACTACAATAAACTCTCAAAGGTATTGCCAAACTCTGCACAACCTCAGAAGAGCAATACAAAACAAGCAAAGGGGAAAGTTGGGCTCAAAGTTCTTGCCGATTGACGACAACGCCCGGGCCCACACGGCAAATGCCACTCGTGAAGTTCTCGAATCTTTTAAGTGGGAGTTGTTTCCTCATCCGCCGTACAGTCCCGACCTGGCACCGAGCGACTTCCACTTATTCCCAGCAATGAAGAAGTGGTTGGCTGTGCAGCGTTTTGATGACGACGCACAGCTTCGAGAAGAGGTAGCCACGTGGTTGAAGGCGCAGGCGGCCGAATTTTACGACGAAGGAATTTCCGAGCTCTTCCATCGCTACGACAAGTGCCTTAATTTAAAGGGCAACTATGTAGAAAAGTAGTATTTAAGCGTGGCTTTCATCTGTACATCACTAAAAAAATTTCCAATACTTTATTTATTTTTAATTCCCGTACTAAATACAGTGAGAAATGCCTCTTGGTACTCCCACGGGAACTCACTTTCGTTAAGAAGGGTTAGCGTGATACCGAGTAAAATAGTGTTGAGAAGTCGAAAAATACTTGGTCCACACAACTGCCTCGGTCCACGGCCTTCACGGGAGAAAAGTGCGAGTGGGTTTGTTGTCGTTGGAATGGCTGCTGGTTCAGCTCGCAGGCTACTTGCGCCGTAGCGGTGTTGCGGCGCGAGTCAAGGCCGCCCGCACACGGCAGGGTGATGTGGGGGAGGAGGCGTTGTCTGCCGGCGGAAGGAAAAGCACGGGACTACGGGCACGGATGGCGAGCTGATGACGACGAACGCCGAAAATAGAAAGGAGAGGCCGGCCGATCGCAGAGGAGGCTGTCGCCTGGCTGGAGACGACACGCAAGCGCGGGGGAGGGGAGGGGAGGGGAAGGTCAGCGGGTCAAGTGACAGGGAAAGTGGCCGGCTGGCTGGAGGTGCGTGGCGGAGGGGATCTGGCGCCTCTCTCTCTGACGCGGCGGCTGCGATGCGGGAGATCTGTACGGCGTTCCGGCCGGACTGGCCGAGCGGTTCTAGGCGCTACAGTCCGCAACCGCGCGACAGCTACGGTCGCGGCTTCGACACTCCTATAGTGCTCAGAGCCATTTTGTTCCTGACGTTTCGTCCAGGACCGAGCTGGACACCCTCAGAGACGCTCTACCGCTGAGTCTTGCCGAGTGACCGATCGGACGTCCGAGAGCCACAGATATACTGTCTGGAAAGGTGAGCGTGGTCGAAGTAACACCTTATTTCGAAATAACACTTTCTTTGAGTTGTCAAAGCTGTACGCCTGGTTGGTTAGGAAGGAGTTGAAGTTTGTGATCTCTGAAGATGGGTGTAATCCCGACAGCCTGGAATTTAAACACTAACACTCACTTTGGTAAGAGAGGCAGTGCCGGCCCGGGTGGCCGAGTGGTTCTAGGCGCTGCAGTCTGGAACCGCGCGGCCGCTACGGTCGCAGGTTCGAATCCTGCCTCGGGCATGGGTGTGTGCGATGTCCTTAGGTTAGTTAGGTTTATGTAGTTCTAGGTTGTAGGGGACTGATGACCTCAGAAGTTAAGTCCCATAGTGCTCAGAGCCATTTGAACCATTTTTTGTACGGCGTTCTTGTCTTAGGGTCGTCCGTATGGAAGTGAATAATGGCGGTGTTTCTTTTGTCAGACGCTTTACTTTTCACTACGGGACTGTCAGAACAATTGTGTGATTGGACGGAAGAGTTCCTAGATAACAGAAGGCAGCATGTCTTTCTCAGCGGAGAGAAGTCTTCTGAAGTAAGAGTGATTTCAGGTCTGCCACAGGGGAGTGTCGTAGGACCATTGCTGTTCACAATATACATAAATGACCTAGTGGATAAAATCGGAAGTTCACGGAGGCTTTTCGAAGATGCTGTAGTATATCGGGAGGTTGTAACAATGGAAAATTGTACTGAAATGCAGGAGGATCTGCAACGAATTGACGCATGACGCAGGGAATGGCAATTGAATATCAGTGTAGACAAGTGTAACGTGCTGCGAATACATGGAAACAAAGATCCTTTATCATTTAGCTACAATATAGCAGGTCAACAACTTGAAGAAGCTAATTCCACAAATTATCTGGGAGTACGCATTAGGAGTGATATAAAATGGAATGACCACGTAAAATTAATCGTCGGTAAAGCAGATGCCAGACTGAGATTCATTGGAAGAAATGCAGTCCGAAAACAAAGGAAGTAGGTTACAGTACAGTTGTTCACCCACTGCTTGAATACTGCTCACCGGTGTGGGATCCATATCAGAAAATGTTGATAGAAGAGATAGAGAAGATCCAACGGAGAGCAGCGCGCTTCATTACAGGATCATTTAGTGATCGCCAAAGCGTTACGGAGATGATAGATGAACTCCAGTGGAAGACTCTGCAAGTGAGACGTTCAGTAGCTCGGTACTGGATTTTTTTGAAGTTTCGAGAACATACCTTCACCGAGGAGTCAAGCAGTATATTGTTCCCTCCTACGTATATCTCGCAAAGAGACCATGAGGATAAAAACAGAGAGATTAGAGCCCCCACAATCTTTGTTTTCACGAACAATACGAGACTGGAATAGGAGGGAGAACCGATAGAGGTACTCAAGGTACCCTCCGCCACACACCGTCAGGTGGCTTGCGTAGTATGGAATATGGATGTAGATGTAGATACGGGACCATGGATTTTTTTTTTTAGGATTCAACTATCGGTCGACCAAAGCAGCTCAAAGCAAGTCTCATGAAAGCTTGAGAAAATCGACTTTGGAACGTTCCAAGCGTCTTCAGTACGCAATTGTAAGGTTAATGTTTCAAGAAGCAGAGTCGCTCTGTGGTAGTATGCTCGCCTGCCATGTGGAGGGCTTGCGTTCGATTTTTAATGAAAATTTTTTAACAAAGCAATATGCGCTACGACCATTTCGTGAAGCATGATGTTCTCTCGAGCTTCCATCTGCGACAAGTGGTTCAAAATGCACGAGCTTTCTGCTGAGTATTCCTCATCCATAATCAAGTGCTGACGGTCACTTCTCTTATACACTTTGCCGCGCGGGATTAGCCGAGCGGTCTCAGGCGCTGCAGTCATGGACTGTGCGGCTGGTCCCGGCGGAGGTTCGAGTCCTCCCTCGGGCATGGGTGTGTGTGTTTGTCCTTAGGGTAATTTAGGTTAAGTAGTGTGTACGCTTAGGGGCTGACGGCTATAGCAGTTAAGTCCTCCCTCGGGCATGGGTGTGTGTGTTTGTCCTGAGGATAATTTAGGTTAAGTAGTGTGTACGCTTAGGGGCTGACGACCATAGCAGTTAAGTCCCATAAGGTTTCACACACATTTGAACTTTTTTTCTTATACACTTCCCTAGCAGGTCAAATGCGTGTGCCAGACCGAGACTCGAACTCGGGGCTTTTGCCTTTCGTGGATAACTGCTCTACCAAACTGAGCTACCCAAGCAGGACTCACGTCCCTTCGTCACAGCTTTAATTGCGCCAGTACTCCTTCTCCTATCTTCCAAACTTAGACCTTGCAGACAATATTAACAGAAACGTCAGACTGTCCGCGGCTCGTGGTCTTGCGGTAGAGTTCTCGCTTTCCGCGCATGGGGTCGTGGGTTCGATTCCCGGCGGGGCCGGGGATTTTCTCTGACTCGAGATGACTGGGTGTTGTGTGTCTTTCATCATCGTTTCATCTTCATTCACTCGCAAGTCGCCGTAGTGGCGTTAAAGAACTTGTGGAGCAGCGGCCGAACCGCTCCGCGAGGGGTCTCCCGGCCACCAATGCCATACGCTCACTATTATTTAACGCCAGACTTTTTGCAGATGATGCACGTAACTAACAAGGAAGTATGTCTGACAAAAACTGCACAAATATTCAGCCACGTGAAAAGATTACTTCCAGAGTGCTACCACTAAGTAAGATTGTTGACTTACTGCCGGCCGGGGTGGCCGACCGGTTCTAGGCGCTACAGCCTGGAACCGCGCGACCGCTACGGTCGCAGGTTCGAATCCTGCCTCGGGCATGGATGTGTGTAATGTCCTTATGTTTGTTAGGTTTAAGTAGTTCTAAGTTCTAGGGGATTGATGACCTCAGAAGTTAAGTCGCATAGTGCTCAGAGCCATTTGAACCATTTTTTTTTGTTGTTGACTTACTTAAATTGTTTAATGAAGCAATGTGTTTCAAATTGAGAAGCTCATCTTTGGCCTACAGTCGCAATACAAAAACGTTTAACTAAAGTACACATAGGTATTACAGTTGTTCTCTTTAGTCCTGGAGTATGCTGGAGCCATCCTGGAGAGAAGGAAGCACTATCTACTCCGTACGTTAGATTGAACACGCCACAAAAAGACAAACATTTAACACCAACAAAGTGAGTGATTTTTTAAAACAAATTTATGCGACAAGCAGACCAACATACTAAGTCTCTTTCTCCACAAGATAACGACAGCGCGTGTCGAGACTTTAGAGAACAACTTTAATACGCTCGTGTACTTCTGTTAAATGTTTTTGCATTGCGATTGTAGCCCAGGGATGAGCTTTAAGTAAGTCAGCAAATTTTTTGACTAGTTGCGAGCGGTATCAAAAAATCCTTTTTCATACATTTTCAAAGAGACACGGTCGATTAACAGTCAGTATGGCATTAAATTAGGCTATTGATAAAAATTTTAAGTAGCGCAGGCTTGCCAACTAGCTTTAAATTTTCATAAATGTAATGGTACACTTAACAAAAACGAAGAATAGTAGCGTTCTACGAGCACAGTATCAATGATTCGCAGTTGAGAACAGTCAGCACATACAAATACCTAGGTGTAACAATTTGCGTGTCTATATTCAGGGTGTCCCATCTTACTCCGACACCTCATATGTTTCTGAACAGAAACAAAATGTGAAAAATGTAACTGGCCAGTGATGCGTCTAGTTTGTCAGGGGCTCACACAATGGACAGGAACGCACAATACCTACAAGTAAACAAACATCACTTTCCAGAATGAGATTTTCACTCTGCAGCGGAGTATGCGCTGATATGAAACTTCCTGGCAGATTAAAACTGTGTGCCAGGCCGAGACTCGAACTCGGGACCTTTGCCTTTCGCGAGCAAGTGCTCTACCAACTGAGCAACCCAAGCACGACTCACGCCCCGTCCTCACACCTTTACTTCTGCCAGTACCTCGTCTCCTACATTCCAAACTTTACAGAAGCTCTCCTGCGAACCATGCAGAACTAGCACTCCTGAAAGAAAGGATATTGCGGAGACATGGCTTAGCCACAGCCTGGGGGATGGTCCCGATTCGAGTCTCGGCCTGGCACACAGTTTTAATCTGCCAGGAAGTTTCAAACATCACTTTCAGTACGACGTTACGTTTCTTAAGTGGCACATGTTTGCTTTTGTGACGGCAGACGGTTCTAAACCACGTACCTTCTGAAATGCGAAGCAGTTACAGCTGCAACGCGCAGAACTCCAAGCGTTGCCTGCAGCACGCTTCAGGGCGATGCAGGCAACCCGCATTACGACATAAACTGCGGAACCGTCGCCATTGTTTAAAGTCTGCGTACTATAGACGATATCTTGTTGAGAGCAGTGAGACAAAGTCTGCCACCACTAATTATAGGTTTCATTTCGGTAGAAAAAACAAACATGTGCAATTTAAAAGAAACAACGTAACTTTATCTTGAAAGTGATTGTTTATTTATTGGAATTGTGCATTCTTGCCCGTTGAATGAACCCTTGAAATAACTGCATCCCTGGCTAATTGCATTTTTCACGTTTTGTTGCCTTTCGAAAATAGGTGGCAAAGTTCTCATACCCTGTATATTCTTCACCCTTGTTGGGCAACACCGGCAGCCCCCCCCCCCCCCCCCCCCCCGATAATACGTCGCCAACTACCTGCCACACCAGCAATATTGACCGGCCATATAGCAATATTGCTAGCTATTGCTCTCGTTATGTAGCAACATTGATGGCAATGCACGGCCACATATTGACCATCCTTGTAGGACAACACCTGCAGCCCCTCGACGATACATCACCAACTACCTGCGACACTAACAATATTGACCGGCCATATAGCAATACTGCCCGCTATTTCTTTCGAAATGCAGCAACATTCATGGCAGTGCTATTATGGTTCAAATGGCTCCGAGCACTATGAGACTTAACATCTGTGGTCATCAGTGCCCTACAACTTAGAACTGCTTAAACCTAACTAACCTAAGGACATCACACACATCCATGTCAGAGGCAGGATTCGAACCTGCGACCGTAGCGGTCACGCGGTTCCAAACTGAAGCGCCTAGAACCGCAAGGCCACACCAGCCGGCCGCAGTGCTATTACGGCCACATATTGTCCATCCTTGTTGCAGAACACAGGCAGCCACAGGGCGATATGTACCCAAGTGCCTGCAGTACCATCAATATTACCTTATCATAAACCAATATTTGCACGCTACTGCTCATGTATTGCAGCAACATTGACGACTCAGCTATTATGGCCACATATTCTCCACCCTCGGCGACCTGTCGCCAACTACCTCCAACACCAGCAATAATGTCCAGATATATAGCAACATTGCCCTCTGTCGTGCTCGTATTGCAGCAATGTTGACGACTGTGCTATTACGGCCACATATTGTCCATCCTTACGGACAACACCGGCAGCTCCTCAGCGATACATCGCCAACTACATCTACATCTACATCTACATCTACATCTATACTCCGCGAGCCACCTTACGGTGTGTGGCGGAGGGTACTTATTGTACCACTATCTGATCCCCCCTTCCCTGTTCCACCTGCGTCACTAACAATATTGACCGGCCATATGGCAATATTGCCCTCTATTGTACTGGTAATGTAGCAACATTGATCTCAATGCTATTACGGCCACAGATTGCTGTATGGTGTGGCAGATGGCAGTTGACGCTAAATAACGAGAAGTGTGAGGTGATCCACACGAGTTCCAAAAGACATCCGTTGGAATTCGATTACTAGATAAATAGTACAATTATCAAGGCTGTCAATTCAACTAAGTACCTTCGTTTTTCTCGCGCGCTGTTCGGGAGAGGAATGGTAGAGAGATAGTATGATTGTGGTTCGATGAACCCTCTGCCAAGCACTTAAATGTGACTTGCAGAGTAATCATGTAGATGTAGACGGCAACATACTGTCCACACTTGTTGGACAACACAGGTAGCCCCTCGGCAATACGCCGACAACGATCTGCAACCTCAGCAATATTGCCCGGTCATATAAAATATTGCCGTCTGTTGCTCATGTATCGCAGTAACATTGACGGCAGCGCTATACGACTACATGGCTACATATCGGCGTGATATATGGACCGTGGAATCACACAGTAAGCTCCAAAGCCGTGTGCTCCCCGCCATTTGACCGTACGCTGGCAGGAGAAGTCGGCCTTGGCGGCAACATGTGTTCGGCGCGCACGTGCCAGAGCGCTACGCACCTCGCCGCTGCACGCACAGTCCAGTCCCCTCTCACCAGCCACGGACGCAGGAGGCGGTATACCGAGCAATACAGCAGGGAGCCCACCACACAGATGGCGAAGATCCTTCAGTCACCGCCGTAGTTTGACCTGCCGGAGCGCGAGACGAACACTTCTCCGGAGTCGCCTGCCAACCACACTCAGCGGGGCCTGAAGGACGCGAATCGTTCCCCGTCCAGCACAGACCACACACGTACGAGGCTGCCGTATATTCTCAACTTCCCGACTTATGTCTACAATACACACTACAAGTTAGCTTCTCCGCAGAAACTTTTAACGTCTTTGGCAAAACCACAGTGTCAACAGATCTGCTAGACTGTTACCTTCTTATACAAGTGTTTCTCAAAAAACAGTATTAGCGTTTAAATTAGGACAGATATTAACGACTTTTTTTAATACATTAAATGTTGTTATATCGGTGCTTAATTATGGAAACTTATTTTTTTCTGTTTCGGTTGTTAACAGTACATGTAATTTAACTAGAGAATGAAGCTTGGTACTAACGTGACAAAATTACGTTTTAAAGATACAGGGTGTTTCAAAAATGACCGGTATATTTGAAACCGCAATAAAAACTAAACGAGCAGCGATAGAAATACACCGTTTGTTGCAATATGCTTGGGACAACAGTACATTTTTCAGGCGGACAAACTTTCGAAATTACAGTAGTTACAATTTTCAACAACAGATGGCGCTGCGGTCTGAGAAACTCTATAGTACGATATTTTCCACATATCCACCATGCGTAGCAATAATATGGCGTAGTCTCTGAATGAAATTACCCGAAACCTTTGACAACGTGTCTGGCGGAATGGCTTCACATGCAGATGAGATGTACTGCTTCAGCTGTTCAATTGTTTCTGGATTCTGGCGGTACACCTGGTCTTTCAAGTGTCCCCACAGAAAGAAGTCACAGGGGTTCTTGTCTGGCGAATAGGGAGGCCAATCCACGCCGCCTCCTGTATGTTTCGGATAGCCCAAAGCAATAACACGATCATCGAAATATTCATTCAGGAAATTAAAGACGTCGGCCGTGCGATGTGGCCGGGCACCATCTCGCATAAACCACGAGGTGTTCGCAGTGTCGTCTAAGGCAGTTTGTACCGCCACAAATTCACGAAGAATGTCCAGATAGCGTGATGCAGTAATCGTTTCGGATCTGAAAAATGGGCCAATGATTCCTTTGGAAGAAATGGCGGCCCAGACCAGTACTTTTTGAGGATGCAGGGACGATGGGACTGCAACATGGGGCTTTTCGGTTCCCCATATGCGCCAGTTCTGTTTATTGACGAAGCCGTCCAGGTAAAAATAAGCTTCGTCAGTAAACCAAATGCTGCCCACATGCATATCGCCGTCATCAATTCTGTGCACTATATCGTTAGCGAATGTCTCTCGTGCAGCAATGGTAGCGGCGCTGAGGGGTTGCCGCGTTTGAATTTTGTATGGATAGAGGTGTAAACTCTGGCGCATGAGACGATACGTGGACGTTGGCGTCATTTGGACCGCAGCTGCAACACGGCGAACGGAAACCCGAGGCCGCTGTTGGATCACCTGCTGCACTAGCTGCGCGTTGCCCTCTGTGGTTGGCGTACGCGGTCGCCCTACCTTTGCAGCACGTTCATCCGTCACGTTCCCAGTCCGTTGAAATTTTTCAAACAGGTCCTTTATTGTATCGCTTTTCGGTCCTTTGGTTACATTAAACCTCCGTTGGAAACTTCGTCTTGTTGCAACAGCACTGTGTTCTAGGTGGTGGAATTCCAACACCAGAAAAATCCTCTGTTCTAAGGAATAAACCATGTTGTCTACAGCACACTTGTACGTTGTGAACAGCACACGCTTACAGCAGAAAGACGACGTACAGAATGGCGCCTCCACAGACTGCGTTGTCTTCTATATCTTTCACATCACTTGCAGCGCCATCTGTTGTTGAAAATTGTAACCACTGTAATTCCGAAAGTTTGTCCGCCTGAAAATGTACTGTTGTCCCAAGCATATTGCAACAAACGGTGTATTTCTATCGCTGCTCATTTAGTTTTTATTGCCGTTTCAAATATACTGGTCATTTTTGAAACACCCTGTGGATTTATTAAAGCGGTGACTTTTCCAGTGCTGTTCAATAAATTTAACTCCGTAAAAACATAAGTGGAATTTTCGCACTAACACCAAACCGAGTCAGTTGTGTTTTCAAAATTTTATTAATGACGCAATTTAATTCCCATTTATTTAAATAAATCCTCACTCCAGCAAGTTTGACGAACTGTGGAAGGTTTTCCGGATTCTCTGTTAGCTGAGATTTCTAGTGACATATAAATTTCGTAAAGGTTAAGTAATTTTTATAATACGAAATTTCGGAAATTGTGTGTTTCATGAACTGCAGTGCAGGTTCCATGCTGTGGTAACTGCGGAAGTTTATTTACGAGTTGTGCTCATTAACACGCTATATTAAGAAATGTTGCGCATAAATTCGCTTCTCTGTTTATTAGTACTCGTATCGTCTGTGGCCCAAATTCGACCACTTGTATTTACTGAAATAATTCTCTGATTTCTCTTTAACTGTTCAAGCATTTGGAGAGAGTCCTTGATGCAGTGCATTGAAAAATAATTTTTTATATTAATGGTTCCAAATGGTTCAAATGGCCCTGAGCACTATGGGACGCAACTTCTGAGGTCATCAGTCCCCTAGAACTACTTAAACCTAACTATCCTGACATCACACACATCCATGCCCGAAGCAGGATTCTAACCTGCGACCGTAGCGGTCGAGCGGTTCCAGACTGTAGGGCCTAGAACCGCTCGGCCACCCCGGCCGGCTATATTAATGGTGGTAAATTAATTTTTCCCTTGTGACAACATGACGTGATTGCCACTCTACCACGTAGAGGAACCTCAAATGCGAAATGTTTATCACTGAAAAATGTGCACTTTATCAAACCTCAGTCGTTGATACTTTCACGCCGAAAACGTTGTCCGGGAGGATATTTAGACTGTAAAACTTTGTAAATGTAGTTTTGTGAGCACTTCCAGAAGCGTTCAAAGCACGCTTGAGACCTCCAGAGTTCCCCGTGTTTTACGTTTTCCTCACAAGAGGCTACGTTTCACATTCATTTTCTGTTTCTTCTCCGCAACTACAGGCAGTGGCCGATGAGTCGAAGGCGACGTGTAAGTGGGTTGCGTCGCCACTCCATAGCGCGGCACAGGTATATCTACCGTGGTGTCAGACGCAGCTGTTTCGGGTCCCAGCTGAGCCGGTGTGCAGTCTTGCCGAGTTCCCCAGCCGTGCCGGCCCCACCGCAGCAGCTGGACTGGAATGTAACGGCGCGACCGCGCCGCGGCCTTGCAGCTAAATGTCGGCCCGCTATACGCCACGGCACAGCGGCCGCCGCACGTTCTCGTCCGCCAGCGCCGGCGTCTCTCCACCAAGCGTCCGAGTAGGCCCTGCCGCGCTTATACACTACTCACCATTAAAATTGCTACACCACGAAGATGACGTGCTACACACGCGAAATTTAACCGACAGGAACAATATGCTGTGGATATGCAAACGATTAGCTTTTCAGAGCATTCACACAAGGCTGGCGCCGGTGGCGACACCGACAACGAGCTGACATGAGGAAAGTTTGCAACCGATCTCTCATACACAAACAGCAGTTGACCGGCGTTGCCGGGTGAAACGTTGTTGTGATGCCTCGTGTAAGGAGGAGAAATGCGTACCATCACGTTTCCGACTGTGATAAAGGTCGGATTGTAGCCTATCGCGATTCCGGTTTATCGTATCGCGACGTTGCTACTCGCGTTGGTTGAGATCCAATGACTGTTAGCAGAATATGGAATCGGTGGGTTCAGGAGGGTAATACGGAACGCCGTGCTGGATCCCAACGGCCTCGTATCACTAGCAGTCGGTATGACAGGCATCTTATCCGCACGGCTGTAACGGATCGTGCAGCCACGTCTCGATCCCTGAGTCAACAGATGGGGACGTTTGCAAGACAACAACCATCTGCACGAACAGTTCGACGACGTTTGCAGCAGCACGAAAAAAATGGTTCAAATGGTTCTGAGCACTATGGGACTCAACTGCTGAGGTCATTAGTCCCCTAGAACTTAGAACTAGTTAAACCTAACTAACCTAATGACATCACAAACATCCATGCCCGAGGCAGGATTCGAACCTGCGACCGTAGCGGTCTCGCGGTTCCAGGCTGCAGCGCCTTTAACCGCACGGCCACTTCGGCCGGCGCAGCAGCACGGATTATGAGCTCGGAGACCGTGGCTGTGGTTACCCTTGACGCTGCATCACAGACAGGAGCGCCTGCGATGGTGTACTCGACGACGAACCTGGGTGCACGAATGGCAAAACGTCGTTTTTTCGGATCAATCCAGGTTCTGTTTACAGCATCGTGATGGTCGCATCCGTGTTTGGTGACATCGCGGTGAACGCACATTAGATACGTGTATTCATTATCGCCATACTGGCGTATCACCCGGCCTGATGATATGGGGTCCCATTGGTTACACGTCTCGGTCACCTCTTGTTAGCGTTGACGGCACTTTGAACAGTGGACGTTACATTTCAGATGTGTTACGACCCGTGGCTCTACCCTTCATTCGATCCCTGCGAATCCCTACATTTCAGCAGGATAATGCACGACCGCGTGTTGCAGGTCCTGTTCGGGCCTTTCTGGATACAGAAAATGTTCGACTGCTGCCCTGGCCAGCACATTCTCCAGATCTCCCACCAATTGAAAACGTCTGGTCAACGGTGACCGAGCAACTGGCTCGTCACAATACGCCAGTCACTACTCTTGATGAACTGTGGTATCGTGCTGCATGGGCAGCTGTACCTGTATACGCCATCGAAGCTCTGTTTGACTCAATGCCTAGGCGTATCCAGGCCGTTATTACGGCCACATTTGGTTGTTCTGGGTGCTGATTTCTCAGGGTCTATGCACCCAAATTGCATGAAAATGTAATCACATGCCAGTTCTAGTATAATATATTTGTCCGATGAATACCCGTTTATTATCTGCATTTCTTCTTGGTTTAGCAATTTTAATGGCCAGCAGTGTATTTCGGTTACAGTACGAATCGAGCAAATTTAGAAGGTCGACTAAAATAAATACCTGGGGATAACAATTGCGAAGTAAGTACATAGGTCCATAGATCACTGCAAGTCTCAGACAGTTATGAGGCATACAGGGCGAACATTAATCAAATCGACAAACTGCAGGGACGCGTTCATGACTGGGAATGGAGGAGAAAAGGCCCTATTGACTTGTGTCCGGAAATGCGTCGTTGCCACTGTAGATGGCGCTGAGAATGACAGTTCCCCTGACCATGTGCTGTGTGTTCCTTGTGTGTTGTAGGCTGTTGGGGGTCGGGTTGTTTGGGGGAAGAGGTCAAACAGCGAGGTCACCGGTCTCATTGGATTAGGGAAGGACGGGGAAGGAAGTCGGCCGTGCCCTTTAAAAGGAACCATCCCGGCATTTGCCTGGAGCGATTTAGGGAAATGACAGGAAATCTAACTCGGGATGGCCGGACGCGGGACTGAACCGTCGTCCTCCCGAATGCGAGTCCAGTGTGCTAGCCACTGCACCACCTCGTTCGGTCTTGTAAGCTGTGTGATACACCCAGTGTACTGTAAGCTGCAGAATGGTCCGGTATTCATGTCGGTAACAAGTCAAGATGGTGTTTGTGGCCGGGCAGATGGAAGCTATCGAGAGGTACCAAAACAAGTACATTCACAACCGCGTTACACATTTTTGGGCGTTTGTGTGCTCATGGGAGCTTTCAGACAGACGAACGTGCATGTAGGCTGTGGACTGTGCGTACACCAGACTTGCGGAACCGTTTTCTACAGGATACTGAGACAAATCCTAGTTCAAACTCCAAGCAGTGGCCCACGATCATGGCGTAAGGCAAACCGTGATTGTATGTACCCTGTACGACAGCCGCTATTATCCGTATCACCTGCAAGTACCACAAGGATTATCAGCACCAGATATCCCTGTACGGGAAGGATTTTATCAATCGTTTCTGCACCGGGCTGTCACGATTACAGGATTTCTGGCGGCAGTCCTATTTACAGACAAAGCAACCTATACCGGGACTGACATCATCAGTCTGCATGACCGTCATGGTGAGCTGCAGACAGTTGTCGGGGAATGGTTGAGGCACCTCATCAGCAGCGGTTCAGCATCGATGTGTGGGCGGCTATTCACTGGCGACCACAACCTTGAACCGGTTATTACTCCACAGCGCCTCTATGGGGGAACGTACACTAGGTGATCAAAAGTATCCGGACATCCCCAAACAGAAAGGTTTTTCATTTTAGGTGCAATGGGGTGCCACCTACTGCCAGGTACTCCATATCAGTGACCTCAGTAGTCATCAGACATCGTGAGAGAGCAGAATGGGGTGCTACGCGAGATTTCCACAATCCTAAACATCCCTAGGGCCACTGTTTCCGGTGTGATAGTGAAGTGGAAACGTGAAGGGACACGTACAGCACAAAAGCGTACAGGCCGACCTCGTCTGTTGACTGACACAGACCGCCGACAGTTGAAGAGGGTCGTAATGTGTAATAGGCAGACGTCTATCCAGGAATTCCAGACTCCATCAGGATACACAGCAAGTACTATGACAGTTAGGCGGGAGGTGAGAAAACTTGGATTACGTGGTCGAGCGGCTGCTCATAAGCCACACATCACGCCAGTTAAATGCCAAACGACGCCTCGCTTGGTGTAAGAAGCGTAAACATTGGACGAATGAACAGTGGAAAAACGTTGTGTGGAGTGACGAATCACGGTACACAATGTGGCGATCCGATGGCAGGGTGTGGTTGTGGCGAATGGCCGGTGAACGTCATCTGCCAGGGTGTGTAGTGCCAACAGTAAAATCGGAGGCGGTGGTGTTATGGTGTGGTCGTGTTTTTCGTGGAGGAGGCTTGACCCATTTATTGTTTTGCGTGGCACTATCACAGCACAGGCCTACATTGATGTTTCAAGCACCTTATTGCTTCCCACTGTCGAAGAGCAATTCGGGGATGGGGATTGCATCTTTCAACACGATCGAGCACCTGTTCATAATGCACGGCCTGTGGCGGAGTGGTCACACGACAATAACACCCCTGTAATGGACTGGCCTGCACAGAGTCCTGACCTGAATCCCATAGAACACCTTTGGGATGTTTTGGAACGCCGACTTCGTGCCAGGCCTCACCAACCGACATCGATACCTCTCCTCAGTGCAGCACTTTGTGAAGAGTGGGCTGCCATTCCCCAAGAAACTTTCCACCACCTGATTGAACGTATGCCTGCGGGGGTTGAAGCTGCCATCAAAGCTAAGGGTGGGCCAACACCATACTGAATTCCAGCGTTACCGATGGCGGGCGCCACGAACTTGTAAGTCATTTTCAGCCATGTTTGATCACATAGTGTACCTGGACTTCCTGCAGAATACTCTACTTGGGCTGGATGAGAATGTGCCTTTGGCAATACGACAGGTCGTGTGGTTTCTGCAAGACGTAGCACCACCCCACTTCCACATTACAGTTACCCGGCATCTCAAAAACGTTCCCCGGACATTGGATAGGGCGCATAGACGCTGTAGCGTGGTCTGCTAGATCACCTTTGGATTTGTACCTCTGGGGGAATCTGAAAATCATTGTGTATGCTGAAGCAGTTCCTGATGTGCAAACCCTTCAACAGCGCGTTCACGACGCCTGTGATGCTACTCAGAGAAAGCTGGTAGCGTGCGAAAGAGTGCCCACAGATCTTCACATCCAAGTAACTTTTACTTTTTTTATCGTCTGACGTGACTACTCTGCAGCACAAAGTATGTACGTATACTGCGCATATCTCTGTTTCTCACATAGAGTAAATATCTCTGGAGTGAGCATTGCGTTCTGCGCATGTTGTCAACATTAAACCAGGATTGTCACGTGATCTCGGGACTTCGCTGTGCCTGTGTGCTTTCTGCAGCGTTTGAAGTTTATAATACCAAGAGTTTTTATTGTGTTTCACCGTTTGTTGATAGTGTAATAGCGATGGTGAATTACTGTTCTTGCTACGTATGCAAAGAAAAATATGTGAAAGGAGGGATAGTAACTTTTCATGGGTACATTCCATATAGCTCTAATTATAGTTTTCATTTTAGTAAGAGACACTGTATACGTTTAAAAATTTCGAGACGCATTATAATTAAGACTTGATTCTGTAGTCCTATTTTTCTACGATTTTATGACTATATAATAGACATTAAGGCTCGTACAAAAGCTTACAAACAATCGCTTCCTCTCGTAAATTTGCTAGTGGAACAGGAAAGAGAAAGGTTAGTTGTTTCAGTAAATACTATCCTCCATGCATTTATCAGTGAATAGTCAATTATGTATACATCTACATCTACATCTACATTTATACTCCGCAAACCACCCAGCGGTGTGTGGCGGAGGGCACTTTACGTGCCACTGTCATTACCTCCCTTTCCTGTTCCAGTCGCGTATGGTTCGCGGGAAGAACGACCGTCTGAAAGTCTCCGTGCGCGCTCTAATCTCTCTAATTTTACATTCGTGATCTCCTCGGGAGGTATAAGTAGGGGGAAGCAATATATTCGATACCTCATCCAGAAACGCACCCTCTCGAAACCTGTCGAGCAAGCTACACCGCGATGCAGAGCGCCTCTCTTGCCGAGTCTGCCACTCGAGTTTGCTAAACATCTTCGTAACGCTATCACGCTTACCAAATAACCCTGTGACGAAACGCGCCGCTCTTCTTTGGATCTTCTCTATCTCCTCCGTCAACCCGATCTGGTACGGATCCCACACTGATGAGCAATACTCAAGTATAGGTCGAACGAGTGTTTTGTAAGCCACCTCCTTTGTTGATGGACTACATTTTCTAAGGACTCTCCCAATGAATCTCAACCTGGTACCCGCCTTACCAACAATTAATTTTATATGATCATTCCACTTCAAATCGTTCCGCACGCATACTCCCAGATATTTTACAGAAGTAACTGCTACCAGTGTTTGTTCCACTATCATATAATCATACAATAAAGGATCCTTCTTTCTATATACACTCCTGGAAATTGAAATAAGAACACCGTGAATTCATTGTCCCAGGAAGGGGAAACTTTATTGACACATTCCTGGGGTCAGATACATCACATGATCACACTGACAGAACCACAGGCACATAGACACAGGCAACAGAGCATGCACAATGTGGGCACTAGTACAGTGTATATCCACCTTTCGCAGCAATGCAGGCTGCTATTCTCCCATGGAGACGATCGTAGAGATGCTGGATGTAGTCCTGTGGAACGGCTTGCCATGCCAATTCCACCTGGCGCCTCAGTTGGACCAGCGTTCGTGCTGGACGTGCAGACCGCGTGAGACGACGCTTCATCCAGTCCCAAACATGCTCAATGGGGGACAGATCCGGAGATCTTGCTGGCCAGGGTAGTTGACTTACACCTTCTAGAGCACGTTGGGTGGCACGGGATACATGCGGACGTGCATTGTCCTGTTGGAACAGCAAGTTCCCTTGCCGGTCTAGGAATGGTAGAACGATGGGTTCGATGACGGTTTGGATGTACCGTGCACTATTCAGTGTCCCCTCGACGATCACCAGTGGTGTACGGCCAGTGTAGGAGATCGCTCCCCACACCATGATGCCGGGTGTTGGCCCTGTGTGCCTCGGTCGTATGCAGTCCTGATTGTGGCGCTCACCTGCACGGCGCCAAACACGCATACGACCATCATTGGCACCAAGGCAGAAGCGACTCTCATCGCTGAAGACGACACGTCTGCATTCGTCCCTCCATTCACGCCTGTCGCGACACCACTGGAGGCGGGCTGCACGATGTTGGGGCGTGAGCGGAAGACGGCCTAACGGTGTGCGAGACCGTAGCCCAGCTTCATGGAGACGGTTGCGAATGGTCCTCGCCGATACCCCAGGAGCAACAGTGTCCCTAATTTGCTGGGAAGTGGCGGTGCGGTCCCCTACGGCACTGCGTAGGATCCTACGGTCTTGGCGTGCATCCGTGCGTCGCTGCGGTCCGGTCCCAGGTCGACGGGCACGTGCACCTTCCGCCGACCACTGGCGACAACATCGATGTACTGTGGAGACCTCACGCCCCACGTGTTGAGCAATTCGGCGGTACGTCCACCCGGCCTCCCGCATGCCCACTATACGCCCTCGCTCAAAGTCCGTCAACTGCACATACGGTTCACGTCCACGCTGTCGCGGCATGCTACCAGTGTTAAAGACTGCGATGGAGCTCCGTATGCCACGGCAAACTGGCTGACACTGACGGCGGCGGTGCACAAATGCTGCGCAGCTAGCGCCATTCGACGGCCAACACCGCGGTTCCTGGTGTGTCCGCTGTGCCGTGCGTGTGATCATTGCTTGTACAGCCCTCTCGCAGTGTCCGGAGCAAGTATGGTGGGTCTGACACACCGGTGTCAATGTGTTCTTTTTTCCATTTCCAGGAGTGTATATTTGTATATAGATTACACATCTACTGTTTATTTAATGAACTGGGAGCAAGTACTTAAAATGCGTTAAATAAATACTTCAAAGTGTCACCAGTAATAAAAATTGTGCTTTAGGTCGCAAAAACGAGAAAATAAAAACGCAGAAATACAAGAAAAAAGGACGAATTAGCAGGGATATAATCGCTAATGTGTGGTAAATTCGGTGTTTTTCGGACACCTGCGAAAGTACTAACGTACTGTCAAGTCGTTTTGCGGGACTATCACTGCAAAAATGTACTTCAGGCTTTGTAATACTATAAAGTGCGGTATCATACGAAAAACTACCAAAAATCGAGTGCATCTGAACTATGACACCTATCGCAAAGAAGCTGAATGTAATATCACTTGCCCTTAAAAGTTACGTAGCTGGTTCATTCCCGGTATCAAATGGGTACTGTTAAAATGTCTGCGCAACATATATAAATAATCCACGACACGTACGAAAAGAATCCGTCTGTACTAGGGATGTGGTGACACTCTAAATATACAGGGCGCTATACGGACAAACGTACGACGTCCCGAGATCGCGTGACCAGGCCGGCAATGTATGTTGACAACACAAAATCTGTTCTGCGCATGTGAGTGCTCACTCCAGAGATATTTACTCTATGGTTTCTCATACAGTCCTCATATGTGGGCTACAGACAGTCCTCGGGGAATGGATGAGGCGTCTCATCAGCATCGGTTCAGCGTCAATGTGTGTACAGGGATTCTTGGTGGTGGTGGTGGTGGTTAGTGTTTAACGTCCCGTCGACAACGAGGTCATTAGAGACGAAGCGCAAGCTCGGGTTAGGGAAGGATTGGGAAGGAAATCAGCCGTGCCCTTTCAAAGGAACCATCTCGGCATTCGCCTGAAATGATTTAGGGAAATCACGGAAAACCTAAATCAGGATGGCCGGAGACGGGATTGAACCGTCGTCCTCCCGAATGCGAGTCCAGTGTGCTAACCACTGCGCCACCTCGCTCGGTCAGGGATTCTTGGCCACCACATACTTGGACCGGTTACTATTTCAATCCATTTCACGTGTGGACGCCTGCATTGTGTCCTGTGGAGGCAACTTTGAACATCTGTTGCGACGAGGATGCGATGCAGCTCTGTACTGTGTTCTGGGACGATTTGTTGTCCTTGCAGACACACTGTCCATTTCCAGATATATGTTCATAGGACCTTTTTTCCTCCATTTCCAGTTAGGAAGCCGTCCCTGCAGTTTAACTTATTTACATTCACCTCGAGTCCAAACGTAAACTTTTTGATCGGCGCTCATCTAACAGCGCCTCTTTTGAATACGTTGCAACTCTGCTAGCACACCTTTTTCATAAAGACTGCAAACGTTGCAACAGTGATATTGAATTAATTGGTCGCACTAGCGTATAGTGTGCACCACAGGGTCCCAGACACCTGTCCAACCAGTCGTCGGACAGGGAAACTACTGTACAGCCCCTTGGGCAGCAGATCGCGCTTCCGCCGACGTCCTCCCCTCTGTCAGAATCGCACGATCCTCCTGGATCCATTATTCAGACGCGTCCGCCGGTGTGGCAAGCGCTGTGGGATCCAGGGTCGGCGTGTACGGCCGGGTGCTCCATACCCGGATGCCGGCAGCTAACTGCTCTTTGTATGCAAAGCGGCGGCGGCGCCCACCTTCCGCGCAGTCGAGCTCAGCGTCAACAGCGCCAGGAAGCTCTGCACGCCTACGCCCACACACACATCGCAACACTTGCCCAATGTTTTGCAAACACACATGTCGAGATTTGTCTCCGGACGACAGTGTGTGAGACCCACGACGTTTCTGCGAAGCAAGTGTGCGACATCATCAGGTGCTCGCGTTGCATCCTGCTGCAGTGGCTAGCGTTAAAGCGTCGCCTAACAGTTGCTCCGAACAAACATCGTTGGACATAACCTACGAAAAGTAACTTACTGGCAGATTAAAACTGTGTGCCGGACCGGGATTCGAACTCGGGACCTTTGCCTTTCGCGGTCAAGTGCTCTACGAACAGCTACCCAAGCACGACTCACGCCCCGTCCTCAGAGTACTTCTGTCAGTACCTCGTCTCCTACCTTCCAAACTTTACAGAAGCTCTCTGGAAACATCAGCCAGGCTGTGGCTAAGCCATGTCTCCGCAATATCCTTTCTTTCAGGAGTGCTAGCTCTGCAAGGATCGCAGGAGCGCTTCAGTGAAGTTTGGAAGGTAGGAGACGAGGTACTGGCAGAAGTAAAGCTGTGAGGACGGGGCGTGAGTCGTGCTTGGGTAGCTCAGTTGGTAGAGCACTTGCCCGCGAAAGGCAAAGGTCCCGAGTTCGAGTCTCGTTCCGGCTCGCAGTTTTAATCTGCCAGGGAGTTTCATATCAGCGCACACTGCGCTGCAGAGTGAAAACCTCATTCTATAACCTACGATAGCTGACAGCAAATGTGATTAGCACACAGGATACCTGACGGGTGCAAAACATAGCAATAAAACTCAACACTATACAGGTTGAACATTAATGGAAGCCGGTCTGTGTGGCCGAGCGGTTCGAGGCGCTTCAGTGTGGAACCGCGCGACCGCTACGGTCGCAGGATCGAATCCTGCCTCGGACATGGATGTGTGTGATGTCCTTAGGTTAGTTCGGTTTAAGTAGTTCTAAGTTGTAGGGGACTGATGATCTCAGATGTTGAGTCCCATAGTGCTCAGAGCCATTTCAACCATTAATGGAAGGACAAGCTCTAGTGGACGAATTACTTCCTGGAAATGGAGGAAAACAGGTCCAATGGACATGTGTCCGGGAATGCATTGTTGGCATGGTAGATGGCAGTGACGAATTAAAGTTCCTAAGACCCCGTGCCGTGTGTTCCCTCGTATTCTGCGGGGTATGTGATTGACACAATGTACTGTAAACAGCAGAATGGTCTGGTACACATGCCAGGAACAAGTCGAGATGGTATTCGTATACGGTCAAGCAGATGGAAACGGTCGATAGGTAGCACGGCTATACCAAACCAAGTACCAGGTAGCACGGCTATACCAAACCAAGTACCCTGGCAAAAAACGGTTCAAATGGCTCTGAGCACTATGGTACTTAACTTCTGAGGTCATCAGTCCCCTAGAACTTAGAACTACTTAAACCTAACTAACCTAATGACATCACACACGTCCATGCCGGAGGCAGGATTCGAACCTGCGACCGTAGCGGCCGCGCGGTTCCAGACTGAAGCGTCTAGAACCGCTCGGGCACAATGGCCGGCGAGTGTGGGATAATATAGAATTATTGTGAAGGTGGTTCGATGAACGCTCTGCCGGACTCATAAGTGTGATCTGCAGAGTATCGATGTTGGTGTAGAGGTAGATGTAGATGCAAATAGCTTACTCCTGCTTTTCTCAGGATTAGAGCATCTAGCACCGTTTGTGGAATGTTTCTACTTGCTCGGCAAATCCTCTGACCGTGTCTTGATTTTTCTTCAGCCTTGTTTCCATTATCGACAGCGGGCTAGCCGCAGTGGTAACGCCGGTTCCCGTCAGATCACCGAAGTTAAGCGCTGTCGGGTTGGTCTAGCACTTGGATGGGTGACCATCCGGTCTGTTGTCGGCAAGCGGGGTACACTCAGCCCTTGTGAGGCAAACTGAGGAGCTATTTGGTTGACGTACGTCCGGGGGAGCAGTGTTCAATAAGCACCTTGGGACTTAACATCAGAGGTCATCAGTCCCCTAGAACTCAGAACTACTGAAACCTAACTAACCTAAGGACAACACACACATCCATCCCCGAAACAGGATTCGAACCTGCGACCGTAGCAGCAGCGCGGACTGAAGCGCTTAGAATCGCTCGGTCACAGCGGCTGGCGGGAGCGCTGTACTGACCCCATGGCCTTCCATATCCGCATCCAGTCACACATGTGGGCTGAGGTTGACACGGCGGCCGGTCGGTGCCATTTGGCCTTCCAAGGCTTCGGACAGAGTTTTTTTTCCATTATTAACCTCAACGTAAGAAGTGCCTCTCTCGCGCCAAACAGATCCTCGTCAAACACGTCCTCAACTTTCTATTGCATTCTTCTGTGTATTATTCTTCTCAGCAACTTGGATGCATGAGCTGTTAAGCTGATTGTGCGATTATTCTCGCGCTTGTCAGCTCTCGAAATCTTCACAGTTGAGAGACTGATGTTTTTTCGAAAGATACAGGATACTTGGCGTACTGACCAAGAGGAAAAAAATGTTCAAATGTGTGTGAATTTCTAAGGGACCAAACTGCTTAGGTCATCGGTCCCTAGACTTACTAAGAACAACACACGTCCATGCCCGAGGGAGGACTCGAATCTACGGCGGGAGGGTCCGCGCAGTCAGTGGCTCAAATGGCTCTGAGCACTATGGGACTTAACATCTATGGTCATCAGTCCCCTAGAACTTAGAACTACTCAAACCTAACTAACCTAAGGACAGCACACAACACCCAGTCATCACGAGGCAGAGAAAATCCCTGACCCCGCCGGGAATCGAACCCGGGAACCCGGGCGTGGGAAGCGAGAACGCTACCGCACGACCACGAGCTGCGGACCGCAGTCAGTGACATGGCGCCTCTGACAGTGCGGCGACCAAGAGGACAGCAGCCAGAGAGTTTCTTGTTTTGTACACCCTAGCCATTGGTTGGTTTGCCCGCTGTCCACAGTGGTCGTGATCCACTCGTCCTCTGCGGGCGTTAGCGTGCTCGACCGCGACAATTAAAGTCGTCAGTGTCCCCCACACGTTGCTCTGTTTTTAATGGAACGGCGGAGTGCAGTCCTTGGAAAACAGCGTTCGCTGTTGTTGGCACCCGGAACCGCCTAATGGCCGCTGGACAATCGCGGCAGCGGACAACGACGGCCTCGTCGGTCCAGTGGCTGGGTACCGACTCGGGGCTGTTGAAACGTCCCCTTAGAAAAATTGAACATGACTGTGCTTGAACTGGCACACAATATTTTTAGCGCAACGGAATCTGACTTTCAATAATCCCTACAAATAATGGCCATGACTAACATCAACGTATACCTTTCACAAATCACTTACCTCACAAAAATCTTCGTTACTCGAACTACTGCAATACAACGAGCGCCACTACTGCCAGCTAAATAAAAGATTCAAACTACTGATGGCACTAATTACTTATAGGCATAGTTAGCAAATGAAAGATTTTGATAGAGAACAAACAATGTATTTACCTTAATAGTGTTCAAAAGTGATAATATATATATATATATATATATATATATCAGTTCATGGTATCCAGTCTTACAAATTTACTGTCTCTGTCCAGATCATCCGCTCTCAAAACTCCGCCATCTCACTCCCCACATCCACCACTGCTGGCGGCTCACCTCCAACTGCGCAACGCTACGCGCTGTTAACAGCCAACTGCCCAACACTACAATAGCCAACAACAATGCAAACCAGCCACAGACTGCACACAGCACAGCCAGTGATTTTCATACAGAGCGCTACGTGGCGTTACCAACATAAAAACCTAAACAGCCTAGTTACACTGTCACACGGTGTCCGACGACTAGTGACTAAAAATCTGCTCGGTGCAGATTGTGCGGGGTGAGTCGAAAAGGACTCTACAGTGATATAGAAATTTGTTGTCATTGCTTACAGAATCAATATACAGAACCCATCCTGGTTTTTCCATTGTTTGACTTTACTTACAGAATCGATAGATGTGTCATTTTGTAGTAAACAATACCAAGTTTTACATAAAAGTCTCAAAGTGTCACTTTGGTTCGATGGGGTACTAGCAGTAATAGGCAGCCCAGGTGGCTGACCAGTGAGATAAGGATATCATGTAGAACAAAGCGGGAGTTATATCAAAATATATAAGAATCTATCAGCCTCGAATGCGGTAATGAAACCAAGCTTTATCCAGGTTTCAGCCCAAGTAATTGAGCCTTGGGCTGTTTTGGGGGAGGAACCAGACAGCGAGGTCATCGGTCTCATCGAATTAGTGAAGGACGGGGAAGGAAGTCAGCCGTGCCCTTTCAGAGCAACCATCCCGGCATTTGTCTGGAGTGATTTAGGGAAATCACGCAAGACCTAAATCAGGATGGCCGGACGCGGGATTGAACCGTCGTCCTCCCAAATGCGAGTCCAGTGTCTAACCAAATTGAGCCTTCTTCAGAAGACAAACCTGATTCTATAATATGTCTGCGAGGGCTTGGTCTAGAAATAAAACTAAAACAGCCTGAATAGGCGTAGTCACATCAGGATGGCCGGACGCGGGATTGAACCGTCGTCCTCCCGAATGCGAGTCCAGTGTCTAACCAAATCGAGCCTTCTTCAGAAGACAAACCTGATTCTATAATATGTCTGCGAGGGCTTGGTCTAGAAATAAAACTAAAACAGCCTGAATAGGCGTAGTCACATTTTAAAAATGCGGTATTTCTAGACCATGCCCTCGTAGACATATTATAGAATCAGCGTTATCTTCTGAAGAAGGCTGAAACCTAGGTAAAGGTTGGTTTCATTGCCGCAATCGAGGCTGATAGTTTCTTATATGTATTACATTATCACGATTGCTGACTGTGCTGCAATGTTGAAAGTATTTTATCAAAATGTAAGTAGTCACAATCAAGCTACAGTAGCCCGTTACAAACAGTATTGTTAGGTGCTTGATAATGTTATTAGGAAGGGAAAGAGTATGTGGTATGCAAATAGAACAGATATTTCGCAGGATAACAATCATTTTCTGAGCATTGCTGGTAAAGTAAATAAAAATTTAGTTTCTATGGGGAATCATTTAACTTTCTTGGCAAATGCCTTTCCGAGACTGATGTCTGAAATACTCCTCTGTGATACAGGCAAGAGGGAGACTGAGTGAATAATTAAATCACTGAAGACTAAGGACTCTAATGGTTATCATGGAGTGCCTAGGAGAATATTAAAGTATTGTGCTGCACATGTTAGCCCTGTATTTAGCCATATTTTTTCCTGAGCGATTAAAGCCGTTTTATAAAAAGGGAGAAAGGGATAATGTAGATCATTTTAGACCTATTTCTATGCCATCATTGTTTGTTAAAGTTATTGAAAAGGCTGTTGATGCAAGGATAATTCATCATTTTATATCAAACGATCTGCTATCAAATGTACAGTTTGGATTTAGAAGTCGTTTAACTATTCAAAATGCTATATTCTCTTTCCTGTGTGAGGTACTGGATGGGTTAAACAAGAGGTTTCGAATGCTACGCATATTTTTTGATTTAAGTAAGGTGTTTCATTGTGTAGATCATAAAATATTGCTCCAGAAGTTGGACAATTATGGAATGTGGGGAGTAGCTCGCAATTGGTTCATCTCTTACTTTAGCAACAGACAGCAAAAGGTCATTATTCACAGTGTTGATAATCGCTGTGATATGGGGTCTGAGTGGGGTACAGTCAAGAGGAGGGTGCCCCAGGGATCAGTGTTGGGGCCGCTCCTGTTCCTTATTTATATAAATTATATGCCCTCTATTATTATGGGTAACTCTAAAATATTTGTCTGCTGATGACACTAGCTTGTAGTAAGACTTGTGTGCAACATTGGCTCGGTTTCGAATAGTGCAGTTCATGACCTAAGTTCATGGGTTGTAGAAAACAAGCTAATGCTAAATCACAGTAAGACTCAGTTTTCACAGTTTCTAAAACGCAATTTAACCAAAACCTGACGTTTCAGCTTCACAGAATGGACATATGATTAGTGAAACTGAACAGTTCAAATTTCTAGGTGTTCAAATAGATAGTAAACTGTCGTGGAAAGCCCACGTTCAGGATCTTGTTCAAAGACCTAATGCTGCCATTTTTACTATTCGAACAGTATCTGAAGTGAGTGATCGTTCGACACGAAAATTAGCCTACTTTGCTTATTATCACTCGCTTATGCCGTATGGTATTATGTTTTGGGGCAACTCTTCCCATTCTAAAAGAACATTTTTGGCTCAGAAACGGGTGTAAGTTCACGAACCTCTTGTCGACCCCTGTTCACGAGTCCGGGTATTTTGACGTTGGCCTCCCAATATATATATATATATATATATATATATATATATATATATATATATATATATATACACTCCTGGAAATGGAAAAAAGAACACATTGACACCGGTGTGTCAGACCCACCATACTTGCTCCGGACACTGCGAGAGGGCTGTACAAGCAATGATCACACGCACGGCACAGCGGACACACCAGGAACCGCGGTGTTGGCCGTCGAATGGCGCTAGCTGCGCAGCATTTGTGCACCGCCGCCGTCAGTGTCAGCCAGTTTGCCGTGGCATACGGAGCTCCATCGCAGTCTTTAACACTGGTAGCATGCCGCGACAGCGTGGACGTGAACCGTATGTGCAGTTGACGGACTTTGAGCGAGGGCGTATAGTGGGCATGCGGGAGGCCGGGTGGACGTACCGCCGAATTGCTCAACACGTGGGGCGTGAGGTCTCCACAGTACATCGATGTTGTCGCCAGTGGTCGGCGGAAGGTGCACGTGCCCGTCGACCTGGGACTGGACCGCAGCGACGCAAGGATGCACGCCAAGACCGTAGGATCCTACGCAGTGCCGTAGGGGACCGCACCGCCACTTCCCAGCAAATTAGGGACACTGTTGCTCCTGGGGTATCGGCGAGGACCATTCGCAACCGTCTCCATGAAGCTGGGCTACGGTCCCGCACACCGTTAGGCCGTCTTCCGCTCACGCCCCAACATCGTGCAGCCCGCCTCCAGTGGTGTCGCGACAGGCGTGAATGGAGGGACGAATGGAGATGTGTCGTCTTCAGCGATGAGAGTCGCTTCTGCCTTGGTGCCAATGATGGTCGTATGCGTGTTTGGCGCCGTGCAGGTGAGCGCCACAATCAGGACTGCATACGACTGAGGCACACAGGGCCAACACCCGGCATCATGGTGTGGGGAGCGATCTCCTACACTGGCCGTACACCACTGGTGATCGTCGAGGGGACACTGAATAGTGCACGGTACATCCAAACAGTCATCGAACCCATCGTTCTACCATTCCTAGACCGGCAGGGGAACTTGCTGTTCCAACAGGACAATGCACGTCCGCATGTATCCCGTGCCACCCAACGTGCTCTAGAAGGTGTAAGTCAACTACCCTGGCCAGCAAGCTCTCCGGATCTGTCCCCCATTGAGCATGTTTGGGACTGGATGAAGCGTCGTCTCATGCGGTCTGCACGTCCAGCACGAACGCTGGTCCAACTGAGGCGCCAGGTGGAAATGGCATGGCAAGCCGTTCCACAGGACTACATCCAGCATCTCTACGATCGTCTCCATGGGAGAATAGCAGCCTGCATTGCTGCGAAAGGTGGATATACACTGCACTAGTGCCGACATTGTGCATGCTCTGTTGCCTGTGTCTATGTGCCTGTGGTTCTGTCAGTGTGATCATGTGATGTATTTGACCCCAGGAATGTGTCAATAAAGTTTCCCCTTCCTGGGACAATGAATTCACGGTGTTCTTATTTCAATTTCCAGGAGTGTATATATATATATATATATATATATATATTCCTTACTGTCACTTCTTCTTAACAATATTAGCTTATTCCCTAGAATAAACAGGTTTCACCCAGTTGATATTCGGCAGGAATCAAACCTGCGTTTGGATCGGACTTCCTTGACTCTTGTGCAGAAAGGTGTGCAGTATACTGCTGCATCCATTTTCAATGAGCTGCTACTAGAATTCAAGAATCTTAGCAGTAATCCACGCGCTTTCAAACCGAAAGAGTTTCCTCATGGGTCACTCCTATTCGGTCGGTCGAGGAGTTCCTTGAAAAATTACGCTGTTTTTTGTTGTATTGTTGGTTGCGGTTACTTAAACTTATATACTGACTTTTTTTGAGTTCATAAACATTTTATTTTTTATCCGTTATTACTTTTATGTTTTAATTTCATGTACTGACACGTTCCATGAGCTTGGAGATTTACTCCTTACTTCGGTTGTACGGAACTTGACGTGTAAATAAATAAATAAAAAATTGTTACTGCCACTTGTAATCAGTTTCCTCCCACACTCGTTGCAGCAAATCGGGAGCATCTTGTGCAGCAGCAGCGTAGAGTACATCCAGTTTTCCCGCAGGGCAGGAACATACACACGGTATTTAATGAAACCGCAGGGGAAGGAAGCCATAGGGGTCAGGTCTTGTGGGCGAGGTGGCAATGCGATTGGCCCTTCACGGCCAGTTCACCAATCTGGGAAGCAGTTATCAAGGAAACTTCAGCCTTCCGTGAGGAAATGAGGTGACACACCCGTATTGCTGGTAGTAAACCATCCATCACGGTCATTTTCTTCGATATGTGAAATGAAAAAGTTTTCAAGCATATCCGAATACACATTATCCATGACAGTTTTCTCCATCAAGAAGAAACGGCTGTACACTTTCAATTTGCTAAGGCTTCAAAAATGGTGCAAACGGCTCTGAGCACTATGGGACTTAACATCTGAGGTCATCAGTCCCCTAGGTTTAAGTAGTTCTAACCTAACTAACCTAAGGACATCACACACTTCCATTCCCGAGGCAGGATTCGAACCTGCGACCGTAGATGTCGCGCGGTTCCAGACTGAAGCGCCTAGAACCGCTCGGCCACACCGGACGGCGCTAAGGGTGCAACACGGTTCTTGTGCCAAGAGTGAATTGTACGCCTGCTCGGAGGTTCTTTGGCGTATTCGGTGCGAAATTTACGCAGAATTGTTGTTGCAAAGTTCGTTCCATGAAACCAAAATACACAACGGGCACGCTCTGCACTAGTGAAAGCAGCCATTTTAACTGTGTACTACACTGGCGCCTCTGGTGGCGGAATGGAGTACTGAGGCACTATGTGACTCAAACTTGAGGTTGTTCACTACCAAATCACACATCTACGATTCTATAGGTTATCTCAATAAATTTCTATATTATTCCAAAATTGTTAAGTCCTTTTTGACGCGCCCTTTACTCAAAACAGTTGTTGCAGAGTTCGTTTTCGTGAATCGAAAACACACAGCAAGCACGCTTCACACCAGTGAAAGTAGCCATTTTAATTGTGTACTACGCGGGCGCTCCTGGTGGCGGAATGGTGTACTGACGCACTACGTGACTCAAACTTGAGGTTGTTTGCTACAAAATTACACATCTACCGATTATGTAAGTTATCTCAATACATTTCTATATCATTCCAAAATTGTAAAGTCCATTTTGTCTCGCCCTGTATATTTACATCTTTGCAACAGCACCACAGTTCTTACGTAACTGCTTGTCTGGGGGTTTATCGATCCAGTTTCTGTTTCTCTACCGTTACACTCATGAAAAGCACAGGGGGAAAAACGAACACTTACATCCCCCCGACAGCGCTCTGATTTCTCTTGTTTTATCGTCATTACCATTTCTCCTTATGCTGATAGTGTCAACAGAATAGTTTGGCATTCACAGGTGAACATTAGTGATAGTAATTTCGTAAAACACCTCCTCACAATCAAAAAATACCTCTGATTCAATGACTGCCACCCCCACTCCCGTAATATATCTGCGACAATCTCTTTTATACTTCCTGATAGTACAAAATGCTTTCCTCTTCTTTGAGCATTTTCGATGTCCTCTGTCACACCCGTATGGTAAGGATCTCATATCGTGCAATCGCGCCGGAATACTGCAGAAGAGAACAGACAAGCATACTGTTGGCATTCTCTTTACTAAGATGTTGCGTCTTCTAAGTGTTCTAACAATAAAAACGCTGTCTTTGGATCGCTTTCCGGTAACGTTTTCTGTGTGGTGGCTCCAGTTTTAAGTTGTTCCTAATTGTAATCCCTGGGTACCTAGTTGAATCAAGAAGCTTTCATTGCGTGTGATTTATCGTGTAACCGAAATTTAACGCAATTTTTTTAGAACTGACGCGAAAAAGTCACGCATTTTGTTGTTCAGGGCCAAATGCAACTTTTCCCACCACACAGATATCCTGACCAAATAATTTTGTAAATCGTTCTGATCTTCTTTCGACTTCACTGGACGGTAAATGAGAGCGCCATCTCTGCAAATAATCTAAGATTGCTGCTCAGGTTATCTCCTAAATCGTTTATATAGGTCAGAAAACAGAAGAGGACCTACAACGCTTGGGACTCGCATTCGGGAAGACGACGGTTCAATCCCGCGTCCGGCCATCCAGATTTTAAGTTTTCCGTGATTTCCCTAAATCGCTTCCGGCAAACGGTGGGATGGTTCCTTTGAAAGGGCACGGCCGATATCCTTCCCCGTCCTTCCCTAATCCGATGAGACCGATGACCTCGCTGTCTGGTCTCCTCCCCCAAACAACCAAGTCCAGATATCACTTCTCTACCACTAGATGACTTCGCATCAGTTAGTACGACCTGTGACCTTTCTCACATGAAATCAGGTATCTTGTCGCACAACTGAGACGATACCCTATAGTCACTGTATTGAATTACACTACTGGCTATTAAAATTGCTACACCACGAAGATGACGTGCTACAGACGCGAAATTCAACCGACAGGAAGACGATGCTGTGATGTGCAAATGATTAGCTTTTCAGAGCATTCACACAAGGTTGGCGCCTGTGGCGACACCTACCACGTGCTGACATGAGGAAAGTTTCCAGCCGATTTCTCATACACAAACAGCAGTTAACCGGCGTTGCCTGGTGAAACGTTGTTGTGATGCCTCGCGTAAGGAGGAGAAAGGAGTACCATCACGTTTCCGACTGTGATAAAGGTCGGATTGTAGCCTATCGCGATTGCGGTTTATCGTATCGCGACATAGCTGCTCGCGTTGATCGAGATCCAATGACTGATAGGAGAATATGGAATCGGTGGGTTCAGGAGGATAATACGGAACGCCCTGCTGGATCCCAACGGCCTCGTATCACTAGCGTGGTTATAACGGATCGTGCAGCCACGTCTCGATCCCTGAGTCAACAGATGGGGACGTTTGTAAGACAACAACCATCTTCACGAACAGTTCGACGACGTTTGCAGCAGCGCGGACTATCAGCTCAGAAACCATGGCTGCGGTTACCCTTGACGCTGCATCACAGACAGGAGCGCCTGCGATGGTGTACTCGACGACGAACCTGGGTGCACGAATGGCAAAACGTCATTTTTTTCGGATGAATCCAGGTTCTGTTTACAGCATCATGATGGTCGCATCCGCGTTTGGCTACACTGCGGTGAACGCACATTGGAAGCGTGTATTCGTCATGGCCATACTGGCGTATCACCCAGCGTGATGGTATGGGGTGCCATTGGTTACACCTCTCGGTCAGCTCTTGTTCGCATTGACGGCACATTAAACAGTGGACGTTACATTTCAGATGTATTACGACCAGTGGCTCTACCCTTCATTCGATCCCTGCGAAACCTTACATTTCAGCAGGATAATGCACGACCGCATGTTGCAGGTCCTGTACGGGACTTTCTGGGTACAGAAAATGTTCGACTGCTGCCGTGGCCAGCACATTCTCCAGATCTCTCACCAATTGAATACGTCTGGTCGATGGTGGCCGAGCATCTGGCTCGTCGCAATACGCCAGTCACTACTCTTGATGAACTGTGGTATCGTGTTGAAGCTGCATGGACAGTTATACCTGCACACGCCATCCAAGCTCTGTTTTACTCGATGCCCAGGCGTATCAAGGCCGTTATTACGACCAGAGGTAGTTGTTCTGGGTACTGATTTCTCAGGATCACCCAAATTGCGTGAAAATGTAATCACATGTCAGTTCTAGTATAATATATTTGTCCAATGAATACCCGTTTCTCATCTGCATTTCTTTTTGATGTAGCAATTTTAATGGCCAGTAGTGTAGAAGCCACTTGTGAGGAACAGTGCCAAAAGCGTTCTGAAAATCTAGAAATATGCAATCAAATTGAGATCCCGTGTCGGTAACAGTCATTAGTTCGTGTGACTAAAGCGCTAGTCGCGTTTCAAAAGAACTGTGTTTCCTCAGTACTGTGCTGGCTATGTGTCAACAGATCTTTTGCTTCGAGGCATTTCGTAACGCTGGTACACAGCGTTAAGTTGTGCAATGCTGCTGAAAATCGATGTCAGTGATACGGGCCCACAATTGAGTGGGTTAATCCTATTTCTCTGTTTGCGTGTTGGTGGTGTGAGCTGTGCAACTTTCCGGTCTTCGGATACGGATCTTTCGTGGAGCGACGGGGCGTGTATTTTATCCCGAACTGCTGGCCACGCCCCTTCTATGCTGTTCCTCTTTTTTTTTTTCTTTTTCAGGTTGCCGGCCACCCTGGTCCTTGGACACGGCAGGCCTTTGTCCCTCGGGTCGCTGACTCACCAGACGGAGAGACACGCAAGGTCCCCCGAGCCGGCTGAGAGCTGAGCTGACGCACGGCTAGTGCGTGATTCATAGAATCCGTCACATGGCGGCCGTTTCGGCGTTAGGAAAGGCAAATGCTGTGAGGCAGACTGCAGCGTTACTCGGCTATCTTAAATAACATCCCGATCGCTATTCATCAACGCAGTCGGGTATACAGGGTGTTACAAAAAGGTACGACCAAACATTCAGGAATCATTCCTCACACACAAATGAAGAAAATATGTTATGTGGACATGTGTCCGGAAACGCTTAATTTCCATGTTAGAGCTCATTTTAGTTTCGTCAGTATGTACTGTACTTGCTCGATTCACCGCCAGTTGGCCCAATTGAGGGAAGGTAATGTTGACTTCGGTGCTTGTGTTGACATGAGACTCATTGCTCTACAGTACTAGCATCAAGCACATCAGTACGTAGCATCAACAGGTTAGTGTTCATCACGAACGTGGTTTTGCAGTCAGTGCAATGTTTACAAATGCGGAGTTGGCAGATGCCCATTTGATGTACGGATTAGCACGGGGCAATAGCCGTGGCGCGGTACGTTTGTATCGAGACAGATTTCCAGAACGGAGGTATCCCGACAGGAAGACGTTCGAAGCAATCCATCGGCGTCTTAGGGAGCACGGAACATTCCAGCCTATGACTCGCGACTGGGGAAGACCTAGAACGACGAGGACACCTGCAATGGACGAGGCAATTCTTCGTGCAGTTGACGATAACCCTAATGTCAGCGTCAGAGAAGTTGCTGCTGTACAAGGTAACGTTGACCATGTCACTGTATGGAGAGTGCTACGGGAGAACCAGTTGTTTCCGTACCATGAACAGCGTGTGCAGGCACTATGACCAGCTTATTGGCCTCCACGGGTACACTTCTGCGAATGGTTTATCCAACAATGTGTCAATCCTCATTTCAGTGCAAATGTTCTCTTTACGGTTGAGGCTTCATTCCAACGTGATCAAATTGTAAATTTTCACAATCAACATGTGTGGGCTGACGAGAATCCGCCCGCAATTGTGCAATCACGTCATCAACACAGATTTTCTGTGAACGTTTGGGCAGGCATTGTTGGTGATGTCTCGATTGGGCCCCACGTTCTTCCACCTACGCTCAATGGAGCACGTTATCATGATTTCATACGCGATACTCTACCTGTGCTGCTAGAACATGTGCCTTTACAAGTACGACACAACATGTGGTTCATGCACGATGGAGCTCTTGCACATTTCAGTCGAAGTGTTCGTACGCTTCTCAACAATATATTCGGTGATCGACGGATTGGTAGAGGCGGACCAATTCCGAGGCCTCCACGCTCTCCTGACCCCAACCCTCTTGACTTTCATTTATGGGGGCATTTGAAAGCTCTCGTCTACGCAACCCCGGTACCAAATGTAGAGACTCTTCGTGTTCGTATTGTGGACGGCTGTGATACAATACGCCATTCTCCACGGCTGCATCAGCACATCAGGGATTCCGTGCGACGGAGGGTGGATGCATGTATCCTCGCTAACGGAGGACATTTTGAACATTTCCTGTAACAAAGTTCTGTTGCTGTGTGTTTCCATTCCATGATTAATGTGATTTGAAGAGAAGTAATAAAATGATCTCTAACATGGAAAGTAAGCGTTTCCGGACACATTTCCACAAAACATATTTTCTTTCTTTGTGCGTGAGGAATGTTTCCTGAAAGTTGGGCCGTACCTTTTTGTAACACCCTGTATACAGTATTTCTCGACTTCCCAAAAGCCGGCGCCTATAACTTTGTCGCTGTGTAGCGTCGTTGCATGACGTTTCTGGAAATGGGTTCCAATCTAAAACTTGATCTACTAAGTCCCGTCTACAACTTCTAGAAGCGAGTAACGTGAATTGTGAAACACCTTGTATATCATGACGGAGCTGCTTGTGGGTTAAACATACCTGAAGATGGCAATGAATTGCCCAACCACATAATGTTAACATTCGGCATTGTAACTGTTAAGCGATCTCGACTTGCCGGCCGCTGTGACCGAGCGGTTCTAGGCGCTTCAGTCCGGAACCTCGCTGCTGCTACGGTCGCAGGTTCAAATCCTGCCTCGGGCATGGATGTGTGTGATGTCCTTAGGTTAGTTAGGTTTAAGTAGTTCTAAGTTCTAGGGGACTGATGACCTCAGATGTTAAGTCCCATAGTGCTCAGAGCCATTTTTTTGAACCTCCGCCGGGACCAGCCGCACAGTCAATGACTGCAGCGCCTTAGACCGCACGGCTAATCCCGCGCGGCAGAGCCATTTGATCTCGACGTAGTAAATTATTGTATAAATACCAGTTTGCAAGATCGCCTCACCAGTAGTAAACCTCCAGAAATGTCTCAGTTTAGCTGACGAGTCTGTAGATGGTGGTATAAGGGTCGTACAGTATAACTTTCCACTCTTTCCCACCTGAGCTAGTGATAATTAAGACCTGAGCCGCCACGTAGCAATCCGTACTGCCTGTTACGTGGAGATGCTCTCGTAGGTTTTATGTCCGCTTGCAGAGCCGTAGCAGCTCCGTCGGATTCTGAAAGTGCAATACTGGTGTATTATGTTTTACGTAATGACGCGGGAAGAAGTTTTTAGTGGAACTAAGTTTTTACACGGGTTGCCATTATGGTGTTTTTATACAGGGTGGTCCATTGATCGTGACCGCGCCAAATATCTCACGAAATAAGCGACAAACGAAAAAACTACAAAGAACGAAACTTGGCTAGATTGAAGGGGAAACTAGATGGCGCTATGGTTGGCCCGCTAGATTGCGCTGCCATAGGACAAACGGATATCAACTGCGTTTTTTTAAATAGAAACCCCCATTTTTATTACATATTCGTGCAGTACGTAAAGAAATATGAATGTTTTAGTTGGACCACTTCCTTCGCTTTGTGATAGATGGCGCTGTTTTAGTCACAAACGTATAAGTACGTGGTATCACGTAACATTCCGCCAGTGCGGACGGTATTTGCTTCGTGATACACTACCCGTGAAAAATCGATCGTTTACCAATTGCGGAAAAGGTCGATATCGTGTTGATGTGTCGCTATTGTGATCAAAATGCCCAACGGGCGTGTGCTATGTATGCTGCCCGGTTTCCTGGACAACATCATCCAAGTGTCCTGACCGTTCGCCATATAGTTTCGTTATTTAAGGAAACAGGAAGTGTTCAGCCACACGTGAAACGTCAACCACGACCTGCAACAAATGATGATGCACAAGTAGGTGTTTTAGCTGCTGTCGCGGCTAATCCGCACATCAGTAGCAGACAAATAGCGCGAGAATCGGGAATCTCAAAAACGTCAGTGTTGGGAATGCTACATCAACATCGATTGCACCCGTACCATATTTCTATGCACCAGGAATTGCATGGCGACGACGTTGAACGTCGTGTACAGTTCCGCCACTGGGCACAAGAGAAATTAGGGGACAATGACAGATTTTTTGCACGCGTTCTACACTCCTGGAAATGGAAAAAAGAACACATTGACACCGGTGTGTCAGACCCACCATACTTGCTCCGGACACTGCGAGAGGGCTGTACAAGCAATGATCACACGCACGGCACAGCGGACACACCAGGAACCGCGGTGTTGGCCGTCGAATGGCGCTAGCTGCGCAGCATTTGTGCACCGCCGCCGTCAGTGTCAGCCAGTTTGCCGTGGCATACGGAGCTCCATCGCAGTCTTTAACACTGGTAGCATGCCGCGACAGCGTGGACGTGAACCGTATGTGCAGTTGACGGACTTTGAGCGAGGGCGTATAGTGGGCATGCGGGAGGCCGGGTGGACGTACCGCCGAATTGCTCAACACGTGGGGCGTGAGGTCTCCACAGTACATCGATGTTGTCGCCAGTGGTCGACGGAAGGTGCACGTGCCCGTCGACCTGGGGCCGGACCGCAGCGACGCACGGATGCACGCCAAGACCGTAGGATCCTACGCAGTGCCGTAGGGGACCGCACCGCCACTTCCCAGCAAATTAGGGACACTGTTGCTCCTGGGGTATCGGCGAGGACCATTCGCAACCGTCTCCATGAAGCTGGGCTACGGTCCCGCACACCGTTAGGCCGTCTTCCGCTCACGCCCCAACATCGTGCAGCCCGCCTCCAGTGGTGTCGCGACAGGCGTGAATGGAGGGACGAATGGAGACGTGTCGTCTTCAGCGATGAGAGTCGCTTCTGCCTTGGTGCCAATGATGGTCGTATGCGTGTTTGGCGCCGTGCAGGTGAGCGCCACAATCAGGACTGCATACGACCGAGGCACACAGGGCCAACACCCGGCATCATGGTGTGGGGAGCGATCTCCTACACTGGCCGTACATCACTGGTGATCGTCGAGGGGACACTGAATAGTGCACGGTACATCCAAACCGTCATCGAACCCATCGTTCTACCATTCCTAGACCGGCAAGGGAACTTGCTGTTCCAACAGGACAATGCACGTCCGCATGTGTCCCGTGCCACCCAACGTGCTCTAGAAGGTGTAAGTCAACTACCCTGGCCAGCAAGATCTCCGGATTTGTCCCACATTGAGCATGTTTGGGACTGGATGAAGCGTCGTCTCACGCGGTCTGCACGTCCAGCACGAACGCTGGTCCAACTGAGGCGCCAGGTGGAAATGGCATGGCAAGCCGTTCCACAGGACTACATCCAGCATCTCTACGATCGTCTCCATGGGAGAATAGCAGCCTGCATTGCTGCGAAAGGTGGATATACACTGTACTAGTGCCGACATTGTGCATGCTCTGTTGCCTGTGTCTATGTGCCTGTGGTTCTGTCAGTGTGATCATGTGATGTATCTGACCCCAGGAATGTGTCAATAAAGTTTCCCCTTCCTGGGACAATGAATTCACGGTGTTCTTATTTCAATTTCCAGGAGTGTATTTAGCGACGAAGCGTCATTCATCAACAGCGGTAAACCGGCATAATATGCACTATTGGACAACGGAAATTCCACGATGGCTACGACAAGTGGAACATCAGCGACCTTGGCGGGTTAATGTATGGTGCGTCATTATCGGAGGTTGGATAATTGGCCCCCATTTTATCGATGGCAATCTAAATGGTGCAATGTATGCTGATTTCCTACGTAATGTTCTACCGATGTTACTACAAGATGTTTCACTGCATGACAGAATGGCGATGTACTTCCAATTTGATGTATGTCCGGCACATAGCTCGCGTGCGGTTGAAGCGGTATTGAATAGCATATTTCATGACAGGTGGATTGGTCGTCAAAGCACCATACCGTGGCCCGCACGTTCACCGGATCTGACGTCCCGGGATTTCTTTCTGTGGGGGAAGTTGAAGGATATTTGCTATCGTGATCCACCGACAACGCCTGACAACATGCGTCAGCGCATTGTCAATGCATGTGCGAACATTACGGAAGGCGAACTAATCGCTGTTGAGTGGAATGTCGTTACACGTATTGCCAAATGCATTGAGGTTGACGGACATCATTTTGAGCATTTGTTGCATTAATGTGCTATTTACAGGTAATCATGCTATAACAGCATGCGTTCTCAGAAATTATAAGTTCACAAAGGTACATGTATCACATTGGAACAACCGAAATAAAATGTTCAAACGTTCCTACGTTCTGTATTTTAATTTAAAAAAACCTACCTGTTACCAACTGTTCGTCTAAAATTATGAGCCATATGTTTGTGACTATTAGAGCGCCATCTATCACAAAGCGAAAAAAGTGGTCCAACTAAAACATTCATATTTCTTAACGCACTACACGAATATGTAATAAAAATGAGGATTCCTATTTTAAAAAAAACGCAGTTGATATCCATTTGACCTATGGCAGCGCCATCTAGCGGCCCAACCATAGCGCCGTATGGTTTCCCCTTTCAAGCTAGACAACTTCCGTTCTTTGTAGTTTTTTCGTTTGATGCTTATTTCGTGAGATATTTGGCCCGATCAATATCAATGGACCACCCTGTATTAGAAACACCGCAAAATTAACTTGTTGACACGGATTATAAACTAACTATTAGCGGTACAGAGCATGGTCTACCAGATGACTAGGTCGAAAGGCATCCTATCGATGTCTCTACACTATGGCGCACAGTCTGTAACTTGAGCGTACAATCGGTATAGTTCGTATAAAATCGCGTATCTGAGATTATTCCGAAATTATTCATTTATTTATTAATGTCTACGTTTCCTGGTATTGTAAAATTATGAAAAATAGTATTTATGGCCCTTACACTCCTCCTAATGTCTGAGTGCCAAACGACAGCTTTTGTTAGCTAATATTTATTAATAACAGTTACTTGATCTGCGCTATAATAAATGAACTTTCCCTAAGTATCTCTCTGCTGATGCCACGAGCGATTTTTGTATCGGCACGCGTACTGCACCGCTGGAACGTTCACTTCACGCATGTGAAATAGTGAAACTGTAAATAAAGTAAAATGCGCTCTTGTCCGCAAGTAAGGGGCACCTTTGGTAAAAAGAGGAAAGAGAGAGAGGGATAAAGAGAGGGAGAGAGAGAGAGAGAGAGAGAGAGAGAGAGAGAGAGAGGGAGAGAGAAAGAGAGGGAGAGAGAGAGAGAGAGAGAGAGAGAGAGAGAGGGTGGTTACAGAGCGATGTAGTCAGTCATACTTCCCTCACTCAATAGGCGAATGGAATATGGTAGGATGTATCCTCCACCATAAACTGTGGAGTGGTCTGGAGAGATCACGTGTGTATGTAGGTACCTGCGGTGTTAGAAGTACGTCGGACCGGTAGCCGGCTGGAGACGGAGACTGCTGGACAAGACGGGAGAGTGAGGGAGCGTGTATGGCTTTCCCCATTGACCTTGGCGCCGCCGAGGCGAAAGTGGACGCGGGACTGCTCACACAGCTGGCAGCTGGCGTCTGCAGCCGCAGCTGCAGCTGCAGCGACCCACGCAGACAGCTGCCGCGTTACGCTCAGAGAGCCTCTGGCAGCCACTGACAGTGAGCGAAGTCGCCAGCTTATTTCGTTGACCCTCACCGGCGAACCCTTCATAGTGTGATGGTTTACCGTCTCGTAACTGTTTCGGCTACTGTTGTTGTCTTCTTCTTCAGCCAGTCCACTACTGGCAGCAGGCGTCCGAACGATGCATATTTATTCTATGAACAGCAGTATGTGGTGTGCCTGATCTTCACTCAGTAATCCCGTCCACTGCCTTAAGTTATCTAACCGGGGCGGCCTTCTTCGTCCTTTTCTTCTTTTACCCTGCATCTCTCCTCTATTGTGAAGTGCTGAAGTAGACAAGGCGTTTGTTTTAACTCGAGACAACTTGTTATCTCGAAATGGCGCATCGTACCAGAAAAATGTTCTAGGTGAAAAGCTAATATTAGTAAAGGGGACATCTGTTTGCCCCACACGTGACCACCTCTTAACCAACCCTCCTGCGTGGGTGGGGTCAACTTTGTATTTTCAAATGGAAATACTTCAAATGGGAACACCCCCTACCCCATTTTCATTGCATATTCAGATTCTACAACGAAAAATACTTGCGATTTGCCGGCCGGTGTGGCCGAGCGGTTCTAGGCGCTTCAGTCTGGAACCGCGCGACCGCTACGACCGCAGGTTCGTGTCCTGCACGGGGCATGGATGTGTGTGATGTCCTTAGGTTAGTTAGATTTAAGTAGTTCTAAGTTCTAGAGGACTGATGACCTCAGAAAAGTCTCAAGATTGTGGCAACGATTCCAGCAGACAGGAAACGTGTCCAGGCGCTACAGTACGGTACGTCCACAGTGTACAACACCACAAGAAGACCGATATCTCACCATCAGTGCCCGCAGACGGTAACGGAGTACTGCAGGTAGCCTCGCTCCCTACCTTACTGCAGCCACTGGAACAGTTGTCTCCAAACACACAGTCTACAGACGACTGAACAGACACGGTTTATTCGCCCGGAGACGTGCAAGGTGAATTCCACTGACCCTGGTCAAAGGACAGCCCGTAAAGTCCGGTGTCAAGAGTCCAGGTATAGTCTGAACAGTGATTTTCACCAGGTTTTCATCTGGCGTGAACGAGGAGCCAGATGCTGACCGCTTAATGTCATTGAAAGGAACCCGTATGGAGGTCGTGGTTTGATGGTGTGGGGTGGGATTATGATTGGTGCACATACACCCCTGCATGTCTTTGACAGAGGAATTGTAACAGGTCAGGTGTAACGGGACGTCATTTTGCACCAGTATGTCCGCCTTTTCAGGGGTGCAGTGGGTCCCACCTTCCTCCTGATGGCTTATAACGCACGGCCCCACCGAGCTGCGATCGTGGAGGAGTACCTTGAAACAGAAGATATCAGGCGAATGGAGTGCCCCGCCTGTTCTCCAGACCTAAACCGCATCGAGCACGTCTGGGATGCGCTCGGTCGACGTATCGCTGAACGTCTTCAAACCCCTAGCAGACTTCAGGAGCTCCGACAGGCACTCGTGCAAGAATGGGAGGTTATACCCAGCAGATTAGCTTAGATTAGATTAGATTAGTTTGTCGTTCCATAGATCCGTACTGAGGAGATCCTCGTGGATGTGGAAGATGTCACTTTTTTTAAAAGCTGAAATAACAATACTAAGAGTATGAGTATATACTATACATAATTTTTTAAAGCTGAAATAACAACCTAATAGTGTGAGTATATACAATACATCATTTCTTTCTATTTAAAAATTCGTCAGTGGAGTAGAAGGAGTTGGCCACTAGTAAGTCTTTCAGGCTCATTTTAAACTGATCTTTATTTGTAACTAAATTTTTTTATGTTTGCTGGCAAATAATTAAAGATGAGTGTTCCTGAGTAGTGGACCCCTTTTTGAACTAAGGAAAGTACTTTTAAGTCCTTGTGGAGATCATTTTTGTTCCTGGTATTGTATGTATGAACTGAGCTATTTGTTGGAAAAAGAGATATATTATTTAAGACAAATTTCATTAAGGAGTAAATATACTGACAGTAGTTAGTATACCCAGTTCTTTGAAGAGATTTCTACAGGATGTCCGTGAATTTACTCCACAAATAATACGTATTACACGCTTTTGGACTCTGAAAACGTTTGTTTGACTTGAAGAGTTATCCCCAAATATTATACCATATGGCATTATGGAATGAAAGTAGGCAACGTATGCAAGACTTTTCATTTTTATGTCGCCTATGTCTGCTAACACTTGAATTGCAAATACAGATTTGTTAAGGCGTTTCTGCAGTTCTGTGGTGTGCTCCTCCCAACTGAATTTATTATCAAGTTGTAATCCCAGGAATTTAAGACCTTCAACCTCTTCTATCTGCTCTTCTTCATACTTTATGCATATGCTGGGTGGAAACCTCTTACAGGTTTTGAATTGCATATAGTGAGTCTTTTAGAAGTTTAATGTCAGTGAGTTGGCTGTAAACCATTTATTAATATCCATGAAAATATCATTAGCAGACCTTTCTAGAACTACACTCGACATACTATTTATTGCAATACTTGCGTCATCTGCAAACAAAACGAACTCTGCTTCTGGCAGTGTAACTGATGAGAGGTCATCAATGTACACAAGAAAAAGCAATGGCCCTAAGATGGATCCTTGTGGGACACCACATGTAATTTCTTCCCATTCTGATGATGACTGATGACTTAATTCACTAGTCCCTTGCACTGACACCCTTTGTTTCCTGTTAGCGAGGTATGACTTGAACCGTTTTGCAGCGCTGCCCGTGACACCATAGAATTCTAATTTATTTAAAAGGATGTTGTAGTTCACACAATCAAATGCTGCTCGACCACCTGATCCAGAGTATGCCAACCCGTTGCGCGGCCTGTGTGCGTGTGCATGGTGATCATATCCCATATTGATGTCGGGGTACATGTGAAGGAAACAGTGGCGTTTTGTAGCACATGTGTTTCGGGACGATTAGCTCAACTTATCACCAATACCGTGGACTTACAGATGTGTGTCGTATGTGTTCCCTATGTGCCTATGCTATTAGCACCAGTTTTGTGTAGTGCCACGTAGTGTGGCACCACATTCTGCAATTATACTTAACTGATGAACATGAGTGTAGATAATATTACCAACCCCGTCACACTTCCCTGGGGCGCTCCTGACTATATCCTTGTCTCTGATGAACTCAACTGTCGAGCACTGCATACTTTGTTCTGTAACTTAGTCTTCGAGTACTCACGTATCCCATACGCTCGTATCTTCTTTTAACAGGCTGTAATGGAGCACCGTGTCAAACGCTTGCAGGAAATCTAGGAATGTGGAATCTGCCTGTTGCCCCTCATCCATAGATCTCAGAATATCATGTGAGAAATGGGCAAGCCGAGTTTCGCACGAGCGATGCTTTCTAAAACCAAGGTGATTCGTGGACATAAACTTCTCGGTCTCAGTAAAATGTATGATATTCGAACTGAAAATATCTTAAAGGACTCTGCAAGTAACTGATGTTGCGGATATTGGTCTGTAATTTTGCGGTCCGTTCTTTTGCCATTCTTATACACAGGACTCACCTGCGCTTTTTTCCGGTCGCTGGAACTTGACGCTGGGCGAGAGATTCGCGAAATAGGTAAGGGGCCAGTGCTGGAGACTTTTTTTTTTTTGTCATCAGTCTACTGACTGGTTTGATGCGGCCCCCCACGAATTCCTTTCCTATGCTAACCTCTTCATCTCAGAGTAGCACTTTCAACCTACATCCTCAATTATTTGCTTGACGTATTCCAATCTCTGTCTTCCTCTACAGTTTTTGCCCTCTACAGCTCCCTCTAGTACCATGGAAGTAATTCCCTCATGTCTTAGCAGATGTCCTATCATACTGTCCCTTCTCCTTATCAGTGTTTTCCACATATTCCTTTCCTCTCCGATTCTGCGTAGAACCTCCTCATTCCTTACCTTATCAGTCCACCTAATTTTCAACATTCGTCTATAGCACCACATCTCAAATGCTTCGATTCTCTTCTGTTCCGGTTTTCCCACAGTCCATGTTTCACTACCATACAATGCTGTACTCCAGACGTACATCCTCAGAAATTTCTTCCTCAAATTAAGGCCGGTATTGGATATTAGTAGACTTCTCTTGGCCGGAAATGCCTTTTTTGCCATATCGAGTCTGCTTTTCATGTCCTCCTTGCTCCGTCCGTCATTGGTTATTTTACTGCCTAGGTAGCAGAATTCCTTAACTTCATTGACTTCGTGACCATCAATCCTGATGTTTAGTTTCTCACTGTTCTCATTTCTCTTACTTCTCATTACCTTCGTCTTTCTCCGATTTACTCTCAAACCAGACTCTGTACTCATTAGACTGTTCATTCCGTTCAGCAGATCATTTAATTCTTCTTCACTTTCACTCAGGATAGCAATGTCATCAGCGAATCGTATCATTGATATCCTTTCATCTTGTCTTTTAATTCCACTCCTGAACCTTTCTTTTATTTCCATCACTGCTTCCTCGATGTACAGATTGAAGAGTAGGGGCGAAAGGCTACAGCCTTGTCTTACACCCTTCTTAATACGAGCACTTCGTTCTTGATCGTCCACTCTTATTATTCCCTCTTGGTTGTTGTACATATTGTATATGACCCGTCTCTCCCTATAGCTTACCCCTACTTTTTTCAGAATCTCGAACAGCTTGCACCATTTTATACTGTCGAACGCTTTTTCCAGGTCGACAAATCCTACTTTGAAAAACCGAGCCGTTCGGGAGATGTCGCGTGTCAAAATAACAAGCCGTGTTTCACACGAGCGGTATTTCGTATTCCTGTATTTCTTTTCTCCCGGGAGGCGGCAGTGCTATTGCGCACGGCGTGTGCCGCTGTTTCCACCCCATCGCCGGGCCTTGACCAGGAGAAAGTCTGGCAAACACGGATCACGTAACGTGTTTGCACCCGGCTGGCCGAGGGTATCTCTTCGGTAAGACTCGTCGCTGCCTACGAAACAAGACACGCCTCCACTTGTTGTGTTGCTGGCTGGGACCGCGTACGTTTCAACAGGCGCCACTTCACTAAAACAAAAGGGAAAGCGTGTTATGGGAACAATAACAGTTTATAGCGCGCAGTGAGGCATGTTGTTTTTGTGGTGTTCAGTCCAAAAACTGCTCTGATGCAGTTCTTCATCCTACTCCATCCTGTTCAACCCTTTTCATCTAGGAGTACCTACTGCAACCTACATCTCCCTGAAAGTGCTTAGTGTATTCATCTCTTGGTCTCCTCTACGATCTTTACCCCCCACGCTTCCCTCCGGTACTAAATTGATGATCCTTTGATGCATCAGAACGTGTCCTACCAATCGATGTCTCCCTTTAGTCAAGTCGTACCACAAATTCCTCTTCGCCCCAATTCTGTTCTATATCTCCTCATTAGTTACGCGATCTACCCACCTAATCTTCAGCATTCTTCTATAGCGCCACATTTCGAAAGCTTCTACGCTCTTCTTGTCTGCCCTGTTCATCGTCCATCTTTCATTTCCATACATGGCTACACTCCATACAATTACTTTCAGAAAAGACTTCCTGACACTTGTCACTCGTTGTTAACAAATTTCATTTTAGTCCATACATTGTATTTATGTATTTCGCGCAGAAGTGTTGTTCCTAATTTGTCTGTTCATCTCATAGATCCTCACGACGCCTGCAAGCGGAAACGCGGTAAGGTGAATATGTTTACAAAAGAAAAAAATAAAATAAAATAAAATAAAATAAAATAAAAAAATTGCACTGAAGACGGACAATTATACTAACTGCTGATAACGACCACGCACTCGTGCAAAGGCTTTTTATGTGATTTACGGACAAAACTTTATGGACGCATTTGAAATCAAACGTGGACAAGAGGGGAGCTTCAACCAACAAGGAATTATTAAAACGGCGTGCGTCATGAGGCAGTATGAGGCAGTTTGATTACAAAAGCGTGTGTATATGCATATCTACACTGAGGTTGTAAGTAGGCTGTTTAGGTTTTTTTATTGGTAACACCACGTAGCGCTCTGTATGAAAATCACTGGCTGTGCTGTGCGCAGTCTGCGGCTGGTTTGCATTGTTGTCTGCAATTGTAGTGTTGGGCAGCTGGATGTTAACAGCGCGTAGCGTTGCGCAGTTGGAGGTGAGCCGCCAGCAGTGGTGGATGTGGGGAGAGAGATGGCGGATTTTTGAGAGCGGATGATCTGGACAGAGACAGTAAATTTGTAAGACTGGATACCATGAACTGATATATATATATATATATATATATATATATATATATATATATATATATATATGACTTTTGAACACTATTAAGGTAAATACATTGTTTGTTCTCTATCAAAATCTTTCATTAGCTAACTATGCCTATCAGTTGTTAGTGCCTTCAGTAGTTTGAATCTTTTATTTATCTGGCAGTAGTGGCGCTCGCTGTATTGCGGTAGTTCGAGTAACGAAGATTTTGGTGAGGTAAGTGATTCATGAAAGGTATAGGTTATTGTTAGTCAGGGCCATTCTTTTGTAGGGATTATTGAAAGTCAGATTGCGTTGCGCTAAAAATATTGTGTGTCAGTTTAGTGTTGACCAGAATAGGTAAGGAGCGAAATGTCTGAGTACGTTCAGTTTTGCTCAGCTGTCTGAAAATCAAATAATGTAAGAGGTTTATCAGCACAATAAATCAATAATTTTTCTAAGGGGACGTTTCAAGGTCACAAGAGCCATGCGATAGCTATATGCACATATACAGATGGCCGTAGTATCACGCATACAAGGTATACGTTGACGGAGTTGTCGTTTCTACCCAGGTGATTAATGTGAAAAGGTTTCCGATGTGGTTATGGCCGCACGACAGGAGTTATCAGACTTTGAACGCGGAATGGTAGTTGGAGCTAGACGAATGGGACATTCCATTTCGGAAATCGTTGGGGTATTAATTATTTCGAGATCCACAGTGTCAAGAGTGTGCCGAGAATACTGAAATTCTGGTATTAACTCTCACCGTGGACACACAGTGGACAACGGGCTTCACTTAACGACCGAGAGCAGCGGCGCTGGTGTAGAGATGTAAGTGCTAACAGACAAGCAACTCTGTGTGAAACAGCCAGAATAATCAATGTGGGATGTGCGACGAACGTACCCGTTAGGACAGTGCGACGAAATTGGGCGTTAATGGACTGTGGCAGTGGACGACTGAAGCGAGTGCTAACGGCACGACATCGCCTGCAGCGCCTCTTCTGGACTCGTGACCATATCGACTGGACCCTAGACAGCTGGAGAGCCGTGGCCTGGGTCAGATGAATCCCGATTTCAGTTGGTAAGGGATGAGTTATCAACAAGGCACTCTGGAAGCTGGTGGTGGCTGCATAATGGTGTGGGCTGTGTTTAAATGGAGTGGACTGGGTCCTCTGGTCCAACTCAACCGATCATTGACTGGGGACGGTTATGATCAACTATAGGGAGACCATTTGCAGCCATTGAAGGATTTCGTGTTCCCAGATAACTGGGCGCCATGTCACCAGACCACAGTTTTTTGCAGCTGGTTGAAGAACTTTCTGGTCAGTTCGAGGAATTGATTTGGCTACGCAGGTCGCCCGACATGATTCCCATTGAGAATTTATGGGACGTAATCGAGGTATCAATTTGTGCACAGAATCTTGAACCAGTATTACTTTCGCAATTGTGACGGCTGTAGAGGCAGCTTCGCTCAAAATATTTCTTAGGGGGACTTCCAACGACTTGTTGAGTCCGTGCCACTTCGAGTTGCCACTCTACACCGGAGAAAAGCAGGTCTGACAGGATGTTAAGAGGTATCCAATGACTTTTGCCACCTCAGTGTACATGCAGATGAGAGCATGTCGTGACACGAGCGACCGTTTCGCAGCTCGCGGTGGCAGAAACTGGGCCAGGCGCCTTCCTGAGGATGTGCCTCGAGGCGGAAACGCCGGCAGCGGAGTTTTCACGGCCAGGCGCGCGGAAATGGCTGTTTTCCGGTCCGCCGACACGGCCGCGGCTGATCTCGGCCAGTTAGCACCGCAGTACAAGGCATCTGCCGTAGGGGGGGGGGGGGGGGGGGGGGAGAATCCTCTAATGCCGGATGGGTGCGCCACTTCCAGTGGCCGGTGTATCCCTCCGCCTGCCCATTCATTGTATGGAGAAGCTTCGCCTTGGAGATGCCTTACGGCTTTCGCTTCGATTTAGCTACTTAGCGCCCGCTTCAATCCAGCTGACTATGTTGGCTGTTTACTAGACAGCTTCAGCAGCGTTGGCACTGCCGTTGTTAATTTCCTTTCCTGTTCCAGTCGCAAATCGAGTAAGGGAACTTTTTCTTCAGAGGAGAGGTGACGCGGCGTCACTCCACGGACCGCCATTTTTTTGCGCTCCGAAGTAATGGACTCGAGTTACAGCACCTCTGACGATGATCGCCAAAAAATTTTCACAGTCTGCCTCGTAAACCCAAGTAATTCCGCACAGATGGTCCTTCGTTGCTCTTTATGATACGGCGGGGAGCCCAGTGGGCATAAAACTTAGAGTGGCCCAAATGGTGGACCAGTGTCGGCAATTTAGTGTTTTTTCACCACTTTCAATCGTGCTTATGCACATATATGCATTTATATACAGGGTGTTACAAAAAGGTACGGCCAAACTTTCAGGAAACACTCCTCACACACAAAAAAAGAAAATATGTTATGTGGACATGTGTCCGGAAACGCCTACTTTCCATGTTAGGGCTCATTTTATTACTTCTCTTCAAATCACATTAATCATGGAATGGAAACACACAGCAACAGAACGTACCAGCGTGGCTTCAAACACTTTGTTACAGGAAATGTTCAAAATGTCCTCCGTTACCGAGGATACATGCATCCACCCTCCGTCGCATGGAATGCCTGATATCCTGATGCAGCCCTGGAGAATGGCGTATTGTATCACAGCCGTCCACAATACGAGCACGAAGAGTCTCTACATTTGGTACCGGGGTTGCGTAGCCAAGAGCTTTCAAATTCCCCCACAAATGAAAGTGAAGAGGGTTGAGGTCGGGAGAGCGTGGAGGCCACGGAATTGGTCCGCCTCTACCAATCCATCGGTCACCGAATCTGTTGTTGAGAAGCGTACGAACACTTGGACTGGAATGTGCGGGAGCTCCATCGTGCATGAACCACATGTTGTGTCGTACTTGTAAAGGCACATGTTCTAGCAGCACAGGTAGAGTATCCCGTATGAAATCATGATAACGTGCTCCATTGAGCGTAGGTGGAAGAACACACTGACGAAACTAAAATGAGCTCTAACATGGAAATTAAGCGTTTCCGGACACATCTCCACATAACATCTTTTCTTTATTTGTGTGTGAGGAATGTTTCCTGAAAGTTTGGCCGTACCTTTCTGTAACAGCCTGTATATAGCGCAGAAAACAGAACAAGGTGTTTATTATTGTTCTAGTGCTATTATCTGACAAGTGTAACACTCGACATTTTCTTGGTCTGTTATCAAGTTTTACAATAAATGAAAATTGCAGTGAAGTGATGCACTGTTTCAGTTGTTCCCGTGATTTCCTATCTCCGCATATAGTATTTGTTTGATATATTGTTGAAATATTGTGTAGAACTGATGAGTGGCTTGTTCTGAAGTGCAAGCACCCATGACACACAAGTCCCACCGCAGGCTTCATGGTTTGTGTGTGTGTGTGTGTGTGTGTGTGTGTGTGTGTGTGTGGGAGGGGGGGATCAGTTACAACTCGCGTTCACATCTGGTCTTCCTGAGGGGAAAGTGACCAACGCACACCACCTTGCAAAGACTGTTAGCCCCTTGTTGCTGGCATATCTTCAGCAGGACAATGCACCTCCACATACGGTTGCTGCGACGCAGTGTGTTCAACAATTGCACTGGCCAACAAGATCACCAGATCTCTCGCCAGTTGAACACGTATGAAGCGGGAACTTACTGGTTCTGGATCAAATGGCTCTGAGCACTACGGGACTTAACATCTGAGGTCATCAGTCCCCTAGAACTCAGAACTACTTTAACCTAACTAACCTAAGGACATCCCACACATCCATGCCCGAGGCAGGATTCCAACCTGCGACCGTAGCGGCCGCGCGGTTCCGGACTGTAGCGCCTAGAACCGCTCGGCCACTGCGGCCGGCCTTACTGGTTCTCCAGGACTTGTAAGAAGAATAGCCGAATTACAACAAAAAGCGCAAGATGCTTGGGACAGTCCATCGCAGGATGCCATTAGTCACCTCTATGGTCGTTTCATGCAACAGTACACACCTGCGTTGCTGCCAGAGGGCGGTATACTGTACTTTCATGCGTGTTGAACACAACTGTGATGTGTGTGTTCCATTTGGTCTGAATTTGTTATCATGTACTCCTACAATGGTGAACAGCCTATCACAACACTTGTCAATAAAATGACCTTGTCTCTGAGGGTGTTGTATTTCTTTTTTCTGGACGTGAGTGTGGATAAGCGACGATTTGCCTTCTGTCTGTTGGAAAGTCGTGTACCCAGCCAGTTGCATCACCCAATATTCTGTAAGGACCTGTATTTACATACTGGGCGGCCACTTGCCACCGCACACCGCAGAGTTTTCGGTTTGCCACATCACCGCTGTCTACTTGTCTCAGAGCGGTGAGCGGATAGCAGCCAAGGCAACTGGTTCGCGTGTGCGCTCCACATACAAGGCTGCCCGTCAGAGGCACAAGAATGCGGAGCTCGCGATGGATGGAAGAAAGAAAGGCGATCTGGCGCAGAGTTGCGCAATTATGTCTGCAGACGTAACCGCCTGCATAGCGGTCGCTCTATCCGTTGCTACGGAAAACGGCGCTTTGGGCTGTTTCCCAGAGCGCGGGAGGGTTGGCAACACTGCGAGCGCCCAGATCGGCGTTCCCTTTTTCTTTCCGTCTCTCTCTCTCTCTTTCTCTCTCTCTCTCTCTCTTCCTCTCCCTCTCTCTGTCTCTTTTTATTCGCGTTGCGAAAGTTGGCCAGCCACTTCGTGTCTGCCGGGCGGGCGTCCTATCGATAGTTATCGAGAGTCGAACTGGGCCACTCCAGCGCGTAAGCGGAGCAACCAGCAGTTTCGGCTGGCCGGAGTTGCGATACTCGAGCCGCGCCAGTATGCTCGTACATTACATTCAAGCGGGAGGGGGAGAGAGTAATCCTGGGGCTAAAATGAGATTTTCTGGTGGACAGGAAACAAAAGAGTGTAAATGCGGCTCACTTTCAGACACGGAATTCTTGTAGAGTCGAAATTTTGCTGTCACAACCTGGTCAGACACTCACAAGGAGACTCCCCAGTGGTGGAATCCACTTTTTGAAGCATCTATACGGTGACGTAGGTTAAGATCCCAGAAATCACACCCCGCAACCATTCACGCTGGTGGGACCACGTTTGCGAAAACAACTTCGGAATTTTACATCACACCCTCAACAGCGTTAGAAAATTGATACGTTATAGAAGGGAAAGCAGAAAGGTGGAAGGAGTATATAGAGGGTCTATACTTGAGGACAATATTGTGGAAATGGAAGAGGATGTAGATGAAGATGAAAGGGGAGATACGATACTGTGTGAAGAGTTTGACAGAGCCCTGAAAGACCTGAGTCGAAACAAGACCCTGGGAGTAGACAACATTCCATTGGAACTACTGACGCCCTTGGGAGAGCCAGTCCTGACAAAACTCTACCATCTGGTGACCAAGATGTATGAGACAGGCGAAATACCCTCAGACTTCAAGAAGAATATAATAATTCCAATCCCAAAGAAAGCAGTTGCTGACAGTTGTGAAAATTACGGAACTATCAGTTTATTAAGTCACGGCTGGAAAATACTAAGGCGAATTCTTTACAGACGAATGGAAAAACTGGTAGAAGCAGACCTTGGGGAAGATCAGTTTGGATTCCGTAGAAATATGGGGACACGTGAGGCACTGACCCTACGACTTATCTTAGAAAATAGATTAAGAAAAGGCAAACCTACGTTTCTAGCATTTGTAGACTTAGAGAAAGCTTTTGACAATGTTGACTGGAATACTCTCTTTCAAATTCTGAAGGTGGCAGGGATAAAATACAGGGATCGAAAGGCTATTTACAATTTGTACAGAAACCAGATGACAGTTATAAGAGTCGAGGGACATGAAAGGGAAGCAGTGGTTGGGAAGGGAGTGAGACAGGGTTGTAGCCTCTCCCCGATGTTATTCAATCTGTATATTGAGCAAGCAGTGAAGGAAACAAAAGAAAAATTCGGAGTAGGTATTAAAATCCATGGAGAAGAAATAAAAACTTTGAGGTTCGCCGATGACATTGTAATTCTGTCAGAGACAGCAAAGGACTTGGAAGAACAGCTGAACGGAATGGACAGTGTCTTGAAAGGAGGGTATAAGATGAACATCAACAAAAGCAAAACAAGGATAATGGAATGTAGTCGAATTAAGGCGGGTGATGCTGAGGGAATTAGATTAGGAAATGAGACACTTAAAGTAGTAAAGGAGTTTTGCTATTTGGGGAGCAAAATAACTGATGATGGTGGAAGTAGAGAGGATATAAAATGTAGACTAGCAATGGCAAGGAAAGCGTTTCTGAAGAAGAGAAATTTGTTAACATCGAGTATAGATTTAAGTGTCAGGAAGTCGTTTCTGAAAGTATTTGTATGGAGTGTAGCCATGTATGGATGTGAAACATGGACGATAACTAGTTTGGACAAGAAGAGAATAGAAGCTTTTGAAATGTGGTGTTACAGAAGGATGCTGAAGATTAGATGGGTAGATCACATAACTAATGAGGAGGTATTGAATAGGACTGGGGAGAAGAGAAGTTTGTGGCACAACTTGACTAGAAGAAGGGACCGGTTGGTAGGACATGTTCTGAAGCATGAAGGGATCACCAATTTAGTATTGGAAGGCAGCGTGGAGGGTAAAAATCGTAGAGGGAGACCAAGAGATGAATACACTAAACGGATTCAGAAGGATGTAGGTTGCAGTAGGTACCGGGAGATGAAGAAGCTTGGACAGGATAGAGTAGCATGGAGAGCTGCATCAAACCAGTCTCAGGACTGAAGACCACAACAACAACAGACAGGTTGTGTAGTTCAACGAGTAGACTAAGCCCTGCATGTGCAGAACGTCATGAGGTCACCGGCTCGGTAACTCATAGTGTTCGGTCAAAGGCTTAGCTGCCCTCTATAATAAAATACCTGAGTGAACGGATCAACGATCAATTTAAGCGGGCGTTATGGGACAGCCGCTCCGGACAAATGCAACGAACAATAACGAACAAAATGAGATAAAAAAGTTCGAATCTCATTGGTTGGCTCACCCTTTTTTTATTTTTAAATCTTTATCGAAATGACTTTGATCATTATTTTCATTCAATTAATTGGTTTAAACGTATTTTTTATATTTCTGTTCCTTTGACACTTCTTTTTAATCATCGTATGAATTTTGCATTCGTTCTGCCGGCCGGTGTGGCCGAGCGGCTCTAGGCGCTTCAGTCTGGAACCGCGCGACCGCTACGGTCGCAGGTTCGAATCCTGCCTCGGGCATGGATGTGTGTGATGTCCTTAGGTTGGTTAGTAGTCCTAAGTTGTGGGGGACTGATGACCTCAGATGTTAAGTCCCATAGTGCTCACAGCCATTTGAACCTTTTTTTCATTCGTTCTCATTTTTTCTGTATATTATTCTCTTTCCACGCCGAATTTTTGCGAATGTGAATTTAATGGTATTTGTTTACTATAATATTTAAATATTTGAAAATGCTAATCGGTCAGTTACAAAACAAAAGACGAAATAATGTATTTATATTGACTGTACAATTGTTTAAAAAATGTGTTTTTCGTTGCAAAGAAGTGCTTTTTTTTCTTGATGGTAATCGTCAAATACTTAAAACATAGCCTAAATTCCTACTGCACTATGGAAAAACTAACACAGATGAAGATTTAAATGAACGAATGGATCATAAGTGACAAGAACTTCCATCCAAATGAGGAATAGAAACAGTGAACGCAGTAAGACAGATGAAAAATAGAATGGTAAAACGAAAAAAATTAAATCGAAATTAATACGAAAAATTAATTAAAATCATAAGAACAAGGATTTCAATCGAAAAAAGTCTGATAGGGAGAAAAATGAGAAGAAATAAAGAAGTTGATTAAAGTGATGATCGAAATAAAAAATTACATTGAAATCAACGAACTGAATATACGTAACGATGGAAGTCATTTTCATAAAAATTTAAAATAAAGAAATGAAAGCATCTGACTAGATTCGAATCCACAATCTTCTACATGTGAAGGCCTTATCCTGTCCATTGTACCACCCTCCCAGACAACGTATTTGTACCCTTTTAATGCTACTGAGACTCGCGTAAACTTTCGAATTTTTTTTAAATTTTTATTTTATTTTATTTATTTTTGGTCAATTCCTCGCAAACGAGGGACCACTAGTGTGGATGGCTGCAGGGTGACCTTTTCAAATGAACCATAACCATTCCTCAGCTGCTAAAGTCATATGGCATGAATGGCTGGGATACCACGAAGGGCAAACTTCTGTGAGATCTGAGGAAAGTACCGAGAAGATAAACCATGATGGTGGGACAGGCGTTTATCAGCAAGACTAGGCAGTAGTTTTGCTTTGGCGCCGTGCTGCAGTGCGGCTGCGGCGAACGCACCTGCTGCGGTGTTTACTGGTCGTAGAGCTGGCAACAGCCGAGGCCGGCAAAACAGTAGAAAGCCGGCAGGCCACCACGGCCGGCTGGAGCTGGACTCTATTCCAGGCCGCCTATCCTTTCCCTTTCCACCGGCCAGTCGCTGCCTATTAGCTTTTCCAGTTCCGCGCTTGTAAGACACTAACGATGTACACAGGCAAAAGGCTTCTCATAACTGCAACGGCATGTCAGTTTCCCACACTTACTCTCACTGGCATCTTTTACTCCTCCCGCAGAAGCCACAGTATCGAGGGTGTGGACAAAACAACCCTACAAACGTGAATGTAACCAACATATTATGCTAAGTTTTAGGTATTGGGCAGTTAATGATACAATGTCAAAAGGGGTGTACCCGGACGTTGTCGTTGTTGTATGTTAAGCGTGTTGTTGTTCCATATAAGGCTAGACTCCAGACAAATACTACCCGAAAAGATGCCCCAGCACTTAAATTTAAGCGAGCGAGGTGGCGCAGTGGTTAGACACTGGACTCGCATTCGGGAGGAGGACGGTTCAATCCCGCGTCCGGCCATCCACATTTAGGTTTTCCGTGATTTCCCTAAATCGCTCCAGGCAAATGCCGGGATGGTTCCTTTCAAAGGGCACGGCCGACTTCCTTCCCCGTCCTTCCCTAATGCGATGAGACCGATGAGCTCGCTGTCTGGTCTCCTTACCCAAAACAACCAACCAACTTAAATTTATATTCGAAGTTATCATATTTTTCTCTTTTTCAAAGGCATTTTGACATTGTCAGTCCGCATTTTATATCCTCTCAACTACTGTATTAGTTGTTTTCCTGCCCAAGCAGTACCAAAACGATTCTATTGCTCTTTTTTAAATTTTTGTTAAGCACATGCTTTGTTCTTGTGTGTGTGTGTGTGTGTGTGTGTGTGTGTGTGTGTGTGTGTGTGTGTATGAGAGAGAGAAAGAGAGAGAGAGAGAGCGTATGTGATGTGGTATTTAAATTGGATTGTAATGAATGTTTTTGCATTGTATGTCGGAAGGTCTCCCGCGGGGTGACAATTTTTTTGTCCTGTTAGGCTACTCTACAAAATTACCATGAAAGGTGGTTCAATAGACAGACATATTCCAGTATTTTATAATAATTTTTATTCGTTTTGAGCCGATCGAACTTCGGTACTTTCGTTGTGTCATCGCGTACGATGTGCCGAGGCCATTGAGAGAGGAATCTCTTCTCTTTTGAAGGGGCCCGCGGGGCGGAGAACCGCTCGGTCAGCTCGGACCTACCACCGTACCGCCGTAGCACCTTAGCCATGCTGACTGACGCCCTCTCCCGGATGCCCAGCATCAAGGACGTGGCGTAGCGGTTCGGCGCGCGGCTCATCTTCAGCAGCCAGCACACCGTTAGGTGCTTGCGTAACTGCGAGACGAGACGGGCTGCGTACGCACACGGCCGCTAATGTCAGGGAGCGGGGGCTGGCGAGGGAATTTGCACCGGTCGGCATTTCCCGGGTCTCTCGTTATGCAAACGCCACGCGAGGGAAATGTCACCGCGGTTGGCGGCCCTGCGTCTCGCGTGAAAGCTCGGCTGCCGTGACGTCAGCGGCGCTCGATAAATTTCGACAGAAATAGGTGCGATACGTGACTGATTGCTACAACGTTTTGCTTCCTGATCTGCCCGCAACACTCCTTCGCACGCTTCTGACGTGTTGCGGGAAGATACAATACTCTTCGATTACGATGCCGGCGATAAATCACTGGAAACAGTAACAACCGCAAAATACAAGGTGTCTCATTACGACATTGGGCGCGAACCAATATAAAGGACCTTCCAAAAAGAGTTCGTATTCTATCCGTGCATCGAAGTCACCACTGTGGTGGGGCTGTTACATAGTCGAAAAAGATTTATTCTTAGTCTCCACGATCGCATCAAGCCGTAGAGGGTCCACGATTGCTTACCTTTTTGTACACAATGCATGCGTTTGCTTTCTGTAATTAGAATAATTAATGAAATACAAGCATTCAAGGATAAGTGTTAGTTATAGCCCCGTCGACAAAAAATCCTCTTCGGAAAGTATTTGATCTTCGAAACTTACGACGGATCTACCGAAGAGAGTTGGTGTTCCAACGGTGCATTGAACTCGCCAATTTGGCGTGCTGATGTACAGGATGTAAAAAAACCATCGTACGTACCGGTGTATAAAGTTCAAACGGTGGTTAGAGGAAATAAAAGAAACAGTCTTTTACGTGACAAAAACGTCACTGGTGCAACGTTCCCCGCTAGGGGCCCTTGAAGTTTTGAAGCTAGCGATGTACAGAGACGGTGTTCAAATTGCTGTATGATGAATATTGTGTTAGAGGTGTTGCTGAAAATATCGCTCGTTTACCTTAATACTCAATTCGGCCCTACACACTAATGACTGTCTAATTCTCAAAAGAACCAGATTTTCAACGAATAATGGCTGCAGCTTCATCCAAATGTGCAACCAGCTCTTCTGGAGTATCTACCGCTGTCTCATTTACCAAGGGCTTCGTATAAAAATAGAATAATCAGTAGGAGGTCAGCAACATTTCTAAAACAATATTCATCACATGGTAATTTGAACAGCATCTCTGAACATCGCTATCGTCAATATCTTCGTGGGCACCTAATGGGCAAACGGTGCACCTGTGATATTTTTGTCATATAAAAATATGTTTCTTTCTATTTAAACATTCTAGAATTTTCTACAACCCGCATCGAAGCTTTAAACCTTACTTTAAACTCTATGACGCATTAAACTGTGCAGGACTTCACAACTACTTTCCTTTCTGTATCCAATGTGTGCGTTCCTTTTCAGGTGTTAGATGTGTTAAGAAAGTGGAACTCTTCAAACAGAAGTGCTGCATTCAGCTTCGGCAATAATAAGACCTATTTGGAATGGAATCTTTCGAAGAAGTTGGTGTTCCAACCGCGTATTGAAGTCACCAATGTTGTGTATCGATTGCACAGACGATTTAGTCTCTTCCTTAAATACCACGAATGTGTTTAGCTATGCAGGACAACCCACAAATACTTGGTATTATCAATGTTGTAACCTCTCATGATACTGAATTAAGAAAACTAATGAAAACAGGAAAAATGGAGGGTGGGGTAACTACGGCATTGCAACAAACTCGTTGAGTGTTTGCAAGGTTTGTCGGCACTGGCTGTCGGGTGGCCTTTCGTGGGCAGGTAAACAGGAAGAGGGTGCATCGCCGGCGGCCCCTCGAGCGCTTTCACCGCTTCTGGGACGGCCGGGACGGCCCCACGCGTGTTGACATCTCCTGCAGTGTCGCCACTCGCTCCACGGTCTGCAGCTGCAGGCACGCCCAGTTTTCCCCGTGACGCGACAATCCCCCTGGGGACGCAATTCGTAAGGATGTCAGAAACGCCTCGCACCCACACTAACCTACAAAAGGACACCCACACTAACCTACAAAAGGAGGTCGCGTAAAGGCCACTCTTACGACCCTGTTCCGATTAGCATTCGCTTTCCCAGTTGTCTGCTTTTCATCTGTAGCGAGGACATTTGACTGGCTGAAACCACTGAGAAAAGTGTAGTCGAAAATTCTGTATTAGATACAGTTAAACTTTTTCCCGGCCTTGCTGACAAATTGAAATTGTACGCTCGACCGGTAGCCGAACCCGGAACCTTGGTTCTCAAGGACAATGCTTATACCGAATGATGTATCTAGGCACGACTCAGCAGTACCAGTCGCCTACTTTTCGCCTGGATAGCTCATTCGATAAGAGCATTACTCACGAATGCAACTATTGCGGGTTCGAATCTCGGTCCTGCACAAAAATTTAACCTGTTCAGAAATTTCGTAAAAAAATAGTGTGAATAAATAAAATCATTCTCGACCATTGACGATGATGAGTAAACAAAATAATGAAACACTTCCTGATTGAGAAAATAATAACTGCACTGCAACATGGAACAAGCAGTTTGCTATCGGAAGAAAGCTGCAACGGAAATGTGGACATAAATACAGATTTCCGACTTTTTCATGAAACAATGAAAGGGAGGAACTTCTTAGGAAAATTAATTTTGGTACTTTATTCGTTTCCCTTTCGATATTTTGCCACCATTGGTTTGAAATCTGACAGTGACAACTGTACACACGAAACCTCATTTCTGAGGGCATTTATTAGGGATAACTTTCCTGTTTTCCTCAATTCAGGAAGACTGATGTGTGGCAGTGGATAATAGTGGATTCGTACTCAAAACAAGCGAGAATTCTAACCCACGACCGCCAATTCTGATTTTGCTTTTCCGCCGTTTGTCAACGGCATTGACGCAGTGGTAACACCGGTTCCCGTCATATCACCGAAGATAAGCGCTGTCGGGCTGGGCTAGCACTTGGATGGGCGACCATCCGGTCTGCCGAGCGCTTTTGGCAAGCGGGGTGCACTCAGCCCTTGTGAGGCAAACTGAGGAGCTACTTGAGTGAGAAGTAGCGGCTCCGGTCTCGGAAATCGACATACGGCCAGGAGAGCGGTGTGCTGACCACATGACCCTCCATATCAGCATGCAGTGACGCCTGTGGACTGAGGATGACACGGCGGCCGTTCGGTACCGTTGGTTTGTTAAAGGCTCTGAGCACTATGGGACTCAACATCTTAGGTCATAAGTCCCCTAGAACTTAGAACTACTTAAACCTAACTAACCTAAGGACATCACACACACCCATACCCGAGGCAGGATTCGAACCTGCGACCGTAGCAGTCCCGCGGTTCCGGACTGCAGCGCCAGAACCGCTAGACCACCGCGGCCGGCCGTTGGCTTGTTCCGGAGGAGTATAGCACAGTACATTTTCCGCCGTTTTCTTCCATCAATTACCGGTGCGGTCAGAGGCACATTTTTCGAATCCGTTTCTTCGCTCACAACTCTCTTCTTTTACTCAATATTTCGGAGACTGAATATAAAACACAGAAACGAGGTTAACAGTATAATAACGTGGTGAACGAGATCAGAACTTCCATGAGGTTGTTCGGAGATGAGGCTGCTGTATGGAGAGAAGTGGCAAGACTAGAAAACTGTTGCTAAATGCAAAAAGTCCTGCTGAGAATCGGCGCTTGATGTAGGGAGTGGAGTTGCGTCTCAATTTAAACAAATGTAATATTTTGCACATACAGAGACGGAAAGCCTCGACAGTGTTTGATGCCACCATTGCAGGACAACCGCTGGAAATAATATTTCCATTAAATAACTGACACTGTGCGTATGGAACGACCACACAGAAAAGGCAGACTCCAGTGACTGAAAGACTCCTCAGGAAGAGGTCCACCCGTGGAAGTGGTAGCTTAAAAACACTCATTCGACCCACATAGGAATATTGCTTGTTGGTTCAAATGGTTCAAATGGCTCTAAGCACTATGGGACTTAACATCTGAGGTCGTCAGGTCACTAGACTTAGAACTACTTAAACCTACCTAACCTAAGGACATCACACACGTCCACGCCCGAGGCAGGATTCGAACCTGCGACCGCAGCAGCAGCGCGGTTCCGTACTGAAGCGCCTAGAACCGCCCAGCCACAGCAATATTGCTTGTCAGTCTGGGATCCGCACCAAATAGGATTGATAGACGAAACAGAGAACTGCAGCGCGATTCGTCACGGGTTCGTTTAGCAAGCGGGAAAGCGTCACAGAGATGCGCCTCCCATTCCACCGGGAAAGCAGACGCTAGAAGAGAGGCGTCGAGAATCACAGTATGGTCTGCCGTGGAAATGCCGAGGGCGCAAGTTCGCAGAAGAGTCAACCAACATATTGCTTTATCCGACGTATGTCTCGCGAAGTGACCAGAAACCGAAAATTAAGAGAGATTCAAACGCACATGGTGGCTTGCGGATACCCATTCTTCCCGAGAAATTAAACAACATTTCGCGGCCCTGTCAGCAGCTGTATAAATGATTAATTTTAATTTTAATAATCAACAGCCTCAGTTGCACCCTTTACCTAGAATTTACCTAGGTTTCAGTCGGGATAACCCAACCTTTTTCAGAATAACAGTAACTGCCTTTTGTCCATAGTGGACATCGTCAAGCTAAAACTACAAATCCATAAATGAGTTCCAGTACAGCACTCGTGGCTGCCGCATCGCGGTCGTGAAACGGGCCGAGGCAGTTCCAGGTAAGTTTTATAATCTAGGTAAATTCCCGAGAAGCATTCGTGATTGAAATACTGTAAGGTGGCTTACGGAGTGTAGATGTGGATGTGATAGCTGTAGAGACCCTCGTCGATGACAAGATCATTAGATGGCTCTGAGCACTATGGGACTCAACTGCTGTGGTCATAAGTCCCCTAGAACTTAGAACTACTTAAACCTAACTAACCTAAGGACAGCACACAACACCCAGCCATCACGAGGCAGAGAAAATCCCTGACCCCGCCGGGAATCGAACCCGGGAACCCGGGCGTGGGAAGCGAGAACGCTACCGCACGACCACGAGATGCGGGCAAGCTCATTAGAGACGGAGCACACGCGCGGATAGCGAATGACAGCGACAGTGTTCGTTTCAGAGAAACAACCTTAGAAATCACCTTAATTGATCAATGGGCGACGACTGTTACGTCAGTCGTCGAAATTTTGCGCGTAGAAATGGAATTTCTAATCCTGCTAATAAAGGAAAGTGCACTTCTGGCAGATCTCAGAAAGTACACTGATGTATCTCTTTAACTTAGCGAGTATCGGTTTCTAATAATATTCTACAAGGCGCTGAAATATGCCCTACTACTTGTTCTTTCCTCGGAAATGCACTTCAAGAATAAGTTGCTCTTCCAACCGTGCACAGAAGTCATCAACGCCGCGCCTTGAAGCGTGCTTTTTGGAGCAGGAAATCTTCGGTCACAGTTCCCACGTCCAATATCGGCCTTTACCCGTGGGTAACCCGTCGACGCTGGAAAGCCCCAGAAATCACATTAAGGGAATTCTCTACTTAGCGAGTCTTCTGGTCCTAATGACATTCCTGTCGACACGACAGTCAAACGTGTCGTCCCTACCATCTGTCCTTTCGTCGGCAATCTGTTTCGACGAGAATGGAAAGTGTTCGCGACCGAACCAGGCGTTGAAATCTCCAGAGGAGAAAAGTTGCTGTTCCAACCGTGCGTAGAAATCACCGCTACCTGCTTCCAGCGTCGCTTCGCTAAGGCGCACGGAACACTTTGTCGCATTTACTACGGCCGATATCACACCTTTCCCGCGGTAACAACACGAATGTTGGTGCCACTGTTGGCGCCGCGAGGCAGCCAGCGGTTAAGCACGCGCGCTCGCAGCGGCGGTGCCTGGCGGCGACCTCGCGGCCAGCATTCCCCAGTAGCGCGGCCTCGTTCGCTTTGCGTGCTGAAGGCTTTCCGCTACTGTGCCGGCTCATTTGTACACGTGAGGCTGCGATGAAGTTTTTACGTCTGTCACGCTTCCGCATAATGTCTGCTCGATTGAGGAATAAAATACCACAAAAGCTCAAGGCGTCCTTCAAGTTCTTACCTCAGGAAAGAATATGCACCAACTGCGAACACGTACCAGTCAGAAAAGAAAACCATCAAATACGAAGTGCCGCACTGTTCGATAATGTGGACAGTGCTCTTTAATCTTTTTATATATGATGTAGTTGAAGACGAAGCGAAGAAGTTATTCTGTACACCTGATGTGACGAAACTAAATGGTGACCGAAACGTGGAATAGCTTTAGAGACGAGCTATATTACTGCAAATGTCGTAGCCGAATGACTGGTGCAAAATTAACTGGTTATAAAACTGAAAAAGACCATATATACAGTGTTCAGAAATAGAGATAAATCTGGACATACCGATTCAAGAGGTGGAAGAAACAAGGTTGGAAGAAGTAAAATCCACTGCACTTTTAGATATTACTGTGGATAATGAGCTCAAATGAACCAACATTATAAATCTCTCTCTAACAAACTCAGCTATGTATAGAGGGTGAGTCACTTATTGCCACCTAGAATAACTCCGAAAGTATCATATAAGTTTGTGGGACAATCTCGGTGGGGTCGCGTCAGAGGCGTGAAGGTCAACTTTGCTTTTTTTAATGGGATGCTATAGTTTGGTACTTATTTTCTGACAGCGGCTATCGAGACGAATCCAGTGATGTGTAACAGTAAGGTCTTTGAGGGTCAACGAAGATCGCGAGCCGGCCGGAGTGGCCGAGCGGTTCTAGGCGCTACAGTCTGGAAGCGCGCGACCGCTACGGTCGCAGGTTCGAATCCTGTCTCTGGCATGGATGTGTGTGATGTCCTTAGGTTAGTTAGGTTTAAGTAGATCTAAGTTCTAGGGGACTGATGACCTCAGCAGTTAAGTCCCATAGTGCTCAGAGGCATTTTTGAAGGTCACGAAGGTGGCATGAACGTCCATTTACAGAAGGTGTTCGAAGTGATGACCGTTGGTACCAGTGCAGTGCTGCAATCTTCTTATCATGGATTGAGTGGTATTCCTTATCACTTCGGCACTTGTCGAAACACATGCTCTGACAATTCTCTCTCGTATATCGTCCAAATAGTAAATATTCGCCCAATTCGGCGTATCCATCTAACGTGCCTTTGGCATATAAACACCATTGGACGGTTTCGCAATACAACACTAATAGGGACGGTAAGACTAGTATCGACGAATCAAGCGAATGTGAATGACGTATTCCTTCGATATGCTTCTCATTTACAGAGGATGCCAACGAAATTCAGTGAGAACTAGAGACTTATACGCTGAAAGGTATCCTTACCGTACTCATTCTACACCTCGTACATTCAAATATGTGTATGATAAATTGAGAACAACTGGATCTTTAACGCATCGGAAACATATTCGGCAAAGGAAAGTTACTAACGAGGAAACGGAAATTTGTACTCCTGCCACTGTGGTTCGAGATTCTTGTGTTAGTTCGCGTCAAATCGCAAGGGAATCTGGCATGAGCCAGAGAAGTGTTGTTCGTGTTCTGCAACGCCATAAATATCATCCTTACCATATCCGTCTCCACCAAGAATTAACTGGTACGGATTGTATGAGTCGCACTGAATTGTGCCGATGGGCCCAACTTCAGATTCAGTGGAATGACACGTTTATTAATTTGATTTTATTTACTGACGAGGCTACATTCACGAACCATGGAAATGTTAATGTGCATAACATGCATTATCGGGCAACTGAAAATCCATGTTGGCTGCGGCAAGTTGCACACCAAAAACCGTGGGCGGTGAATGTATGGTGTGGGATCCTGGAGGACAGAATCATAGGCCCGTATTTCATCGAAGGAAATCTTAATGGTAGGAAGTACACAACATTGCTGCAAGGAACATTAGGTCTGTTATTGGAAGAAATACCTTTAGGAATAAGGAATAGAATGTGGCATCAAGACGATGGGTGTCCGTCACATTTTTCGTTGATGGCTAGAAATGAGTTGCAGGGACAATTTCCGAATCGTTGGATTGGATGCGGAGGGGATGTATCGTGGCCGGCTCGTTCGCCAGACTTGACGCCTCTGGATTTTTTCTTGTGGGGATTCGTAAAAGACATTGTTTATAAGGACGTTCCAACTACACCTGAAGTTTCACAAGCTGCGACGTCGTCGCGGGAAAACAGTGACCCGTATATGTAATAAGTTTCCTTTAATTTACGTCTATGGACACAAACGTTTTGTTAATAGATTACCGGTTTCGGTTTTTAATGACCATCATCAGATCTGTTTCATAAAAACTAAGTCCTAATGTACTGCAGCCGTAGTGGCATCGTCAAATGTTAAATGCGGAATCAGCACCAGGAAACAAAACCTGTGCAGTAAGCTGTCAGTCTTCACCTGATTGGAAATTAATTACATGTGGTGTTCCTCAAGGTTCCATCTTGAGTCCGTTCCTTTTCCTTGTGTATATCTCATAACCTCTCGTCTGTTACATTGGCAAATGCTAAGTTTATTTTGTTTGCAGATGATGCAAACATTGCAGGAACTAGAAAGTCTAGTACAGATTTAGGAATGGCTGTTAATCAAATTTTCACTGACATCAATAAATGGTTTAAAGCCAATTCACTGTCATTGAACTTTGAAAAGATCCACTATATGCAGTTCAAAACCGATAAGAGATTTTCCTTCCAGCATGTGTAGAATATATGAAGACATGCAGATAGAAGAAGTTGACAGTGTTAAATTTCTGAGATTACAACTCGATAATAAATTCAATTGCTTAAGCGCCTAAACAAGCCTATATTTACTGTGAGAATGATGTCAGATGTAGGAGCTATAAATATAAAAAATCCTTGCATACTTTGCTTACTTTCATTCTATTATGTCATATGTGATCATATTCTGTGGTAACTCGTCAAACCAAGCAAAAGTTTTTAGGGTGCAAAAGCGTGTAATAAGAATCATTTGTGGTGCAAATTCAAGGAACTTTGTTCTCTAACCACTACTTCTCAGTATATTTACTCCTTAATGAAATTTGTTGCAAATAATATGTCTCTATTTCCAACCAATAGCTCAGTGGATGATATCATTACTAGGAATATGTACAATCTACATAAAGACCTAAAATCACTTACCTTGGTCCAAAAAGGTGTACAATATTCAGAAACACACATTTTCAATAAATTGCCAGCAACCATCAAAAACTTGTTTCAAATGAAGCACGGTTTAAATAGAGTTTGAAAGATTTTTTGACAGGCAACTCCTTCTACTCTATAGATAACAATTTCAACGGATTCCTTTAGGACTCATGTGGATGGCCTCACAGTTTTCGTTATTTAGGGTCAATTGCCAATTTTCACACCATATAGATATCTTTTCTAAATCGTTTTTCTATTTGTTTTGATCTTTTGATGACTTTATTAGTCGATAAACGACAGCGTCATCTGCAAACACCCTAAGACGGCCGCTCAGATTGTCTCCCAAATCGCGTACATAGATAAAGAACGGCAAAGGGCCTTCGGGAACGCCAGAAATGTCTTCTGTTTCACTCGATGACTTTCCGCCAGTAATTATGAACTGTGACCTCTCTGACAGGAAATCACGAATCCAGTCACATAACTGAGACGATATTCCATAAGCACGCAATTTCACTGCCTAGACTGTCAAAACCGCAGTCCGATCGCATCCGCATTGTCAGTTTGTGCCAGGAAGGACTCACAACAAGGGAAGTGTCCAGGCGTCTCGGAGTGAACCAAAGCGATGTTGTCTCGCTCAGGCCGCCCAAGGGCTACTACTGCAGTGGATGACCGCTACCTACTGAATATGCCTCGGAGGAACCCTGACAGCAACGCCACCATATTGAATAATGCTTTTCGTGCAGCCACAGGACGTCATGTTACGACTCAAACTGTGCGAAATAGGCTGCACGATGGGCAACTTCACTCCCGATGTCCATGGCGAGGTCCATCTTTGCAATCACGACACCATGCAGCACGGTACAGATGGGCCGGACACCATGCCGCCCGCTATGGACGAGCGGTTATAGGCGCTTCAGTCCGGAACAGTGCTCCTGCTACGATCGCAGGTTCGAATCTTGCCTCGGGCGCAGATGTGTGTGATGTCCTTAGGATGGTTAGGTTTAAGTAGTTCAGTAGACTGATGACAGATGTTAAGTCCCATAGTGCTTAGAGTCATTTGAACCATTTTTTTCACCGCTCAGGATTGGCATCACGTTCTCTTCACCGATGAGTGTCGCATATGCCTTCAATCAGACAATCGTCGGAGACGTATTTGGAGGCAACCCGGTCAGGCTGGACACACTATCCAGCGAGTGCAGCAAGGTGGAGTTTCCATGCTGTTTTGGGGTGGCATTATGCGGGGCCGACGTACGCCGCTGGTGGTCACGGAAGGCGCCGTAACGTCTGTACGATACGTGCATGGCATCCTCCGACCGACAGTGCAACCATATCGGCAGCATATTGGCTAGGCATTCGTCTTCATGGGCGACAATTCGCGCCCCCATCGTGCACATCTTGTGAATGACTTCCTTCAGGATAACGACATCGCTCGAGTAGAGTGGCCAGCACGTCCTCCAGACATGAACCCTATCGAACATGCCTGTTTATGGACGACGTCACCCCCCAATCACTCTGAGGGATCTACGCCGAATCGGCATTGAGGAGTGGGACAATCTGGAGCAACAGTGTTCAAAAACTGGCTCTGAGCACTATGGGACTTAACATCTGAGGTCATCAGTCCCCTAGAACTTAGAACTACTTAAACCTAACTAACCTAAGGACACCACACACATCCATATCTGAGGCAGGATTCGAACCTGCGACCGTAGCGGTCGCACGGTTCCAGACTGTAGCGCCTAGAACCACTCGGCCACTACGGCCGGCTAGCAACAGTGTCTTGATGAACTTGTGGATAGGGTGCCACGACGAATACAGGCATGCATCGATGCAAGAGGACGTGCTACTGAGTATTAGAAGGACCGGTGTGTACAGCAATCTGGACCACCACCTCTGAAGGCCTTGCTGTGTGGTGGTACAACATGCAATGTGTGGTTTTCATGTACAGTAAAAGGATGGAAATGATGTTTATGTTGATCTCTATTCCAATTTTCTGTACAGGCTCCGGAACTCTCGTAACCGAGGTGGTGCAAAACTTTTTTTGATATGTGTGTATTATAAGTATCTCGCATTGAAGTCCGTGCTAAATTTCGAGCTTCTGTAAAAGATTGCCAATCTTGGAGATTTTGCGTCTGTTTAAAGAGCTTCGTCACGAAATTTCGGCGTCTGGCATACAAGGTTGGGAACACTTTCTTCCTGGTGAGCCGAGGCGCCGTAAATACGAGACTGACGATGTACTAACTCGTCTGTAATCACTTGGAGGCGAAGTCGCGTAAAAAGATAATTACGCGTCGTCTCGCGTCTCTCGGCAGGAAGAGAAATTGCGCGTCGTAACGGCTGGCAGAGGCAGAAGCCGCTAAGCGGCGGGAAATCAAAGGTCATGCGGAGAAGGTGCGCGGAGAATGCGTCTCCGCGGTGGCGTTGGGTGGCGGCGGTTACGTCGCTGAAGCCTGCAGGCGACAGGCGTGTTGCGAAACGCCGCCGCGCTGTAACGCTCGCCTCGTTTAATGCTGCGGCAGGAACATTCTGGCGATGCGGCTGAGAGAGTATTCTTACCACTCTGCCGCTACGCGTATCCCCGCCCCCGCAGTTCGCAAAACCCAGCGTGTCTGTCCGAGGGAAAACACTGTGCAGAGTCTGACGGATGACACAGCTGAAAGTAATGGTGTAGCAGGCGAAAGCAGGCACGCTGAACTGCGTCGCTCTTAGCAGAACAAGTCTGTAGACGTGCCTTACTTTCTGGGCAACCCTCGTAGTTGGCTTGTTGGAATCTGTTACAGTTAGCGAGTGCAGTGCCTCGTCACGTTGACGAGACATTCTGCATGATATCCGTCCTTTCTTGGGAACGCTGCTTCAACGAAAACTATCTCTCTACGGTTTGTGCTTGCGTCAGAATCGACCGCTGAAGTCTTCAAAAATGGTTCAAATGGCTCTGAGCAGCAGGGGACTTAACATCTGAGGTCATCAATCCCCTAGAACTTAGAACTACTTAAACCTAACTAACCTAAGGACATCACACACATCCATGGCCGAGGCAGGATTCGAACCTGCGACCGTAGCTGTCGCGCGGTTCCAGACTGAAGCGCCTACAACTGCTCGGCCACGCCGGCCGGCTGAAGTCTTCAGAAGAAAGTTCGTATTCTAGTCGTGAAGTCACCAATGTCAGCATTCAGTTGTGCATTGAAGTTACCATGTCAGCAGTAGAAAGTTGGTATTCTAATCGTGCATCGAAGTCACCAATGCATTATTCCGTGCGTGGTTGCCTTATGAGTATTTGAATTCCAGTTGTCATAACCACTGCACAATTTCACTTGTTCTCGGGGTGAAAAAGAAAGAACACACGACGAGAAAAGATCCCGTAACCTTTTCAAATGAACCATTTCTCAACTCCTAAACACATGTGGCATAAGTGGCTGCGAGACCACGAGGGGCAAACTTCTAAGAGATCTGAGGAAAGTACAGAGAAGGTAAACCATGATGGTGGGACAGGCGTTTATCAGCAAGACTAGGCAGTAGTTTTGCTTTGGCGTCGCGCTGCAATGCCCAGAACAAGTCTACAGACGTACAGCGTATTCTGAAAGATCAAAGGCTGCGAGTATAAACTCCTTCCGAACAGGCGTTGGGAGACCCAACGGTAACGACCGACCGCCGTGTCATCCTTAGCCCACAGATGTCACTGGATGCGGATACGGAGGGGCATGTGGTCAGCACACCGCTCTCCCGGCCGTATGGCAGTTTACTCCTCAATCAAGTAGGTCCTCAGTTTGCCTCACAAAGGCTGGGAGCACCCCACTTGCCAACAGCGCTCTGCAGACGGGACGGTCCCCCATCCAAGTGCTAGCCCAGCCCGGTGATCTGACGGGAGCCGGTGTTACCAGTACGTCAAGGTCGTTGGCTTGCGAGTACAGGGTGAGCATTAATAAAACCTACAAAATGCAGGGACGGGTTGCTGATGACTGGAAATGGAGGGAAAAGAAGGTCCTCTGGACATGTGTCCGAAAGTGGATCGTTGGCGCTGATGAAAGTAGCTCTGATCACGCGCCGTGTGTTCCTTGTGTGTCGCACGCTGCGTGATTGACGCAGAGTACTGTAAGCAGTAGAATGGTCGGGTATTCATATCGGGAACAAGCTGAGATGGTTCCAGAATGAAATTTTCACTCTGCAGCGGAGTGTGCGCTGATATGAAACTTCCTGGTAGATTAAAACTGTGTGCAGGACCGATACTCCAACTCGGGACCTTTGCTTTTCGCGGGCAAGTGCTCCATCAACCTATTCTTTTTTTTTTATTTAATCGTAGCAGTCGTCATATGACACCCGTTCAAGTTCGTTGTTGATCCTTTCACTCAGTTTTTTTATTACAGAGACCAGCCTGCTCTCTGTCCGAACACGCTGAGCTACCGTGCCGGCGACCGACTCAGCTACCCAAGCACGACTCATGCCCCGTCCTGAAAGTTTTACTTTCTAAAGTTACTGAAGTTAAAATCTTCTGCTAGAACACTCTAGCAGTAGTGGACACCGGAAGATCCTGAGGAAGATCCCATCAGAGGGGTCGAAACGTCGATCATTTTAGAGGAAATATGACGCGGCCTAATAACCCAGAAGATTTTAACTTCAGTGACAACGGCCACGAAAGCCTGCAGACTTACATAGCTTTACTTCCGCCAGTGCCTCGTCTCCTAAACTTCACAGAAGCTCTCCTGCGAACCTCGCAGAATTAGCACTCGCGGAAGAAAGGATATTGCGGAGACTTGGTTCTGCCACAGCCTGCGGAATGTTTCCAGAACGTAGCAGACAAGGCACTGGCGGGATTAAGGCTGTGAGGACGGGTCGTAGCTCGTGTTTGGGTAGCTCAGTTGGTAGAGCACTTGCCCGTGAAAGGCGAAGGTCCCGAGATCGAGTCTCAGTGCGGCACACAGTTTTAATTTGCAAGGAAGTTTCAAGGCTAGAGTCAGTTGGACACAACACGGAAGAGAGGAACATCGAGAAATGACGAGAGATATACGGCACAACGAAAGGAGGGACAGCTGCAATGCACATAGTCCCTATTGGCTCATACGTACACATATATCCACATCTACACACATACTTCGCAATCCATAGTAGGGCGCGTGGCGGAGGGTACACTGTACCACTACTTGTCACTTACTTTCTTGTTCCACACGCAAACAGAGCGATTGTCTATACGCCTCTGTATTAGCCCTAATGTCTCATATTTTATCTTCGTAGTCCTTACATGCAATGTACATTGGCAGCAGTAGAATCGTTCTGGAGTCAGCTTCAAACACCGGTTCTCTAAATTTCCTCAATAGCGTTCCTCGAAAAGTATGTCGCCATCGCTCCAGGAATTCTCATTTGAATTCCCGCAGCATCTCTGTAACACCTACGTCACCTAGCGGTAACAAATGTAGCAGGCCACCTCTGAATCGCTTTCATGTCTTCCTCCAATCTGACCTGGTACCGATCCCAAACACTCGAGCAGTACTCAAGAACAGGTCGCACCAGCGCCCTGTATGCGGCCTCCTTTACAGCTGAATCCCTCTTTCCTAAAATTCTCCCAATAAATCGAAGCCGACCATGCGCTTTCCCTACCCCAGTTGTCACATGTTCGTTCCATCTCATACCACTTTGCAACGTTACGCCCAGATATTTAAAGGCCGTGACTGCGTCAAGCAGGGCACCAGTAATACTGTATCCGAACATTACAGGTTTGTTTTCCTACTCATCCGGATTAACTTACATTCTTCCACGTTTAGGAGTAGCTGCCATTCATCAAACGGGTAAAGGTCCGTTGACAAATGCAGCTGTGGCGAGAATGATTTCGAAGTTCGAAGCCACGGGTTGTTTACACGATAGACCCCGTAGTGGCCGACCGGGCACAAAGCGTAATGCTCAGGAAGAAATGGAGACTGTAGCGGGTTCGTCTATGCACGGGGAAGTCAGCGCTCGTGCAGTCGCACGTCGCACCGGCATTCCATGCGCTACTGTTTGGTTGGCACTTAGGCGTACCCTCCGATGCTATCCGTACAAAATCCATCGGCATCGCGAACTGTTAACCTGGCAATTTAGTGAAGCGGAGGGCATTTGCGGTGTGGGCGTTTCAAAAGATGGCGGAAGATGACGATTGTTTGAGTAACGTGTTGTGGACCGACGAAACTCATTTCACACTCCGAGGGTCTGTCAACGCCCACAACTGCAGAATTTGGGCTACCGAAGATCCTAGAACTGTCGTGGAAACTCCACTGCACGACGAGAAAGTCACGGTATCGGTTCGATTTACCACATCTACCGTTATCGAGCCTTTTTTCTTCGAGGAAATGCGCGATTCTGGTTTTGTTCCTGTAAAGAACATCACCTTTGCTTTGTCTTAATTTGTTATGCAAATTATTACTATTCTGATCAGATGAAGCGCCGTCTGTCGGACATTTTTTGAAATTTTGTATTTTTTTGGTTCTAATAAAACCCCATGTCATTCCAAGCATGTGTGTCAATTTGTACCTCACTATCTACATTATTTCGTGATTTATTCAGTTTTCAAATTTATACTGACTTTTTGATCACCCTATATATATAGTTACGGCTCACCGGCTATTTGACCATCTTCAAAAATGGCTCTGAGCACTATGGGACTTAACATCTTAGGTCATCAGTCCCCTAGAACTTAGAACTACTTAAACCTAACTAACCTAAGGACATCACACAACACCCAGCCATCACGAGGCAGAGAAAATCCCTGACCCCGCCGGGAATCGAACCCGGGAACCCGGGCGTGGGAAGCGAGAACGCTACCGCACGACCACGAGATGCGGGCTATTTGACCATCTTCTTCTGTGCGGATATATATATATATATATATATATATATATATATATATATATATATATATATATATATATATATATATATATATATATATATATATATATATAGTATCTGTTCCTTCGGACATGTCAGAAAGAACAGATCAATCTTCACATACCGGTGAACGTATTCCATATGCTCGTACCTTCGTTAATAGACTGCAGTGGGGCAGAGTGCGAAATCCTTTCCGGAAAAGAAGAAGAAAAAATATGAGTTTGTAACTGGAAAGCGGTCGTTTTTGGGAGGCAGAATGAAACCTCGGTTAGAGGCAAAGGAAGGCGCGCAGCCCGCGTTGCGGTGAGGGACGTTCCCTTCCCGCTGGACAGCCTTCACCCGCGGTGTACCGCTAGAGATGAGGCAGTTGTTTATAAGGACGCGAGCGCTGAGGAAACACTTTGGAAATCCTGGAGGACACGGGCTGGCGTGTAATGGCGGGCGAGCGGCGGCAAACACCGGCCGTTGTGGAGAAATGACCCCTGTCGGCGCAAGCTGTGTGTGTAACCGCAGCCGAGAAATTGTGAAGTGGCGGAAGGTACTCGAAACGTTCACACTAGTCTGCGAGGAGGACAGTAGAAGTGATCCACGAAACTACCGTCCAACAACCTTGACAGCGATTTGTTGTGGAATCATTGAACATTTTTTGAGTTCTAAAACAACGAGTGTCTTGAACGGAATGACCTCTTGAACGATAGCCAGCACGGATTCCGAAACATCGATCGTGTGAAACCCACCTCGCACTTTTCTCACATGACGTACTGAAAGCTTTGGATCAAGGCAGTCAGACAGACGCAGTATTTCTTGATTTCCGAAAAGAATTCGACTCAGCACCACACATACGCTTATTATCAAAAGTGCGATCATTTGGGGGATCAAGTGAAATTTGTGAATAAATTCAGGACTTTTTGGTAGGGAGGACGCAGAATCTTATCTTGAATGGAGAGTCATTGTCAGATGTAGAAGTTAATAATCGGCAACGAATGCTGTACAATCGCAATAAAGTCATGGGATGTTCAATTGACATTTTGTTAAAACATGCTACGCGTTTCGGGATTACACCCATCTCGAGACATCACGAACTTCAACTCCTTCCTAACCAACCAGGCGTAACATACACTACTGGCCATTAAAATCGCTACACCAAGAAGAAATGCAGATGATAAACGGGTATTCATTGGACAAATATATTATACTAGAACTGACATGTGATTACATTTTCACGCAATTTGGGTGCATAGATCAGTACCCAGAACAACCACCTCTGGCCGTAACAACGGCCTTGATACGCCTGGGCATTGAGTCAAACAGAGCTCGGATGGCGTGTACAGGTACAGCTGCCCATGTAGCTTCAACACGATACCACAGTTCATCAAGAGTAGTGACTGGCGTACTGTGACGAGCCAGTTACTCGGCCACCATTGACCAGACGTTTTCAATTGGTGAGAGATCTGGAGAATGAGCTGGTCAGGGCAGCAGTCGCACATTTTCTGTATCCAGAAAGGCCCGTACAGGACCTGCAACTTGCGGTTGTGCATTTTCCTGCTGAAATGTAGGGTTTCGCAGGGATCGAATGAAGGTTAGAGCCACGGTCGTAACACATTGTTCAAAGTCCCGTCAATGCGAACAAGAGGTGACAGACGTGTAACCAATGGCACCCCATACCGTCACGCCGGGTGATACGCCAGTATGGATATGACGAATACACGCTTACAATGTGCGTTCACCCCGATGTCGCCAAACACGGATGCGACCATCATGATGTTGTGAACAGAACCTGGATTCATCCGAAAAAATGACGTTTTGCCATTCGTGCACCCAGGATCGTCGTCGAGTACACCATCGCAGGCGCTCCTGTCTTTGATGCAGTGTCAAGGGTAACCGCATGCACGGTCTCCGAGCTGATAGTCCATGCTGCTGCAAACGTCGGCGGACTGTTCGGGCAGATGGTTGTTGTCTTGCAAACGTCCCCATCTGTTGACTCAGGGATGGAGGCGTGGCTGCACGATCCGTTACAGGCATGCGGATAAGATGCCTGTCATCTCGACTGCTAGGGATACGAGGCCGTTGGGTTCCAGCACGGCGTTCCGTATTACCCTCCTGAACCCATCGATTCCATATTCTGCCAATAGTCATTGGATCTCGACGAACGCGAGCTGCAATGTCGTGATACGAAAACCGCAATCGCGATAGGCTACAATCCGTCCTTTATCAAAGTCGGAAACATGATGGTACGCATTTCTCCTCCTTACACGAGGCATCACAACAACGTTTCACCAGGCAACGCCGGTCAACTGCTGTTTGTGTATGATAAATGGGTTGGAAACTTTCCTCATGTCAGCACGTTGTAGGTATCGCCACCGGCGCCAACCTTGTGTGAATGCTCTGAAAAGCTAATCATTTGCGTATCACAGCATCTTCTTCCTGTCGGTTAAATGTCGCGTCTGTAGCACGTGATCTTCTTGGTGTTCAAATGGCTCTGAGCACTATGCGACTTAACTTCTGAGGTCATCAGTCGCCTAGAACTTAGAACTAATTAAACCTAACTAACCTAAGGACATCACACACATCCATGCCCGAGGCAGGATTCGAACCTGCGACCGTAGCGGTCACGCGGTTCCAGACTAAAGCGCCTTTAACCGCACGGCCACACCGGCCGGCTCTTCTTGGTGTATCAATTTCAATGGCCGGTAGTGTATTTTAAACCATTCCCTGGAGCAGCGTTGTATTTTCTTCTTCAAACACAGTACCAAAGTCAGTGGTAGTATCGGAATACGTGGCCTTCCTCGCTACCGTCAAAATGCTCACGATCGCGAAAAGCGTCTGCTTCAAAATGAGGTTGAACTGACAAATCTCGGCTTGTACGTGTACAGGTTTGTTCGACGAATCCGCGTCTAGACAAGGGCTCATCTGACGTTCACGGGGGTGTTATTTCTCGGCAGCGATTCACCTCTCTGTGCCGTGAGGCACTGCCAGGGACCGAACGCCTGCCAAGCGGATCTGCGGCTGAATCACGCTCAGTAAGGCGCGTCACTCCCTCCATTAAACGTTGCGGTCTGCCGCAACGGCATCCTCAAGGCTGCGGCCGCGCATCGCACGATGTCTGATTTATTTTCTGATGACGTCATCTTACAATCGCAACACCGCATACCGCTACTTCGAAGCCTCATGGCCGACGTAGCTCATCTTCAGCCGCATCACCTTCAGCATTCCCAGAAACATTTAATGTACACAGTGCGGCAAACATTAAACCGTCACACATTTTTCCTTTTAATTCTCCGTCATTTTCTCCCATTGCGATGCTGAAGCTAGCAATTCGGCTCAAAGTACCTGTGACCTCCTTCCGTAGTGGCGCGCTGCGACGTCAATTAAACAAACGTATAAACATTGAGAAGCCAAATACTTTATGGTGCAAAATGAAATTTTTGACTCTACAGCGGAGTGTACGCTCATATGAAACTTCCTGGCAGATTAAAACCGCGTACCGCCGGCCGAAGTGGCCGTGCGGTTAAAGGCGCTGCAGTCTGGAACCGCAAGACCGCTACGGTCGCAAGTTCGAATCCTGCCTCGGGCATGGATGTTTGTGATGTCCTTAGGTTAGTTAGCTTTAAGTAGTTCTAAGTTCTAGGGGACTAATGACCTCAGCAGTTAAGTCCCATAGTGCTCAGAGCCATTTGAACCATTTTTGAAAACCGCGTACCGGACCCAGACTCGAACCCGGGACCTTTGCCTTTCGCGGGCAAGTGCTCTACCAACTGAGCTACCCAAGCACGACTCACGCCCCGTCCCCACAGCTTTACTTCTGCCAGTACCTCGTCTCCCACCTTCCAAACTTCACAGAAGTTCTCCTGCGAACCATCCAGAACTGGCACTCCTGGAAGAAAGGATATTGCGGTGACATGGCTTAGCCACAGCCTGGGGGATGTTTCCGGAATGAGATTTTCACTCTGCAGCGGAGTGTGCGCTTATATGAAACTTCCTGGCAGATTAAAACTGTGTGCCGGACCGAGGCTCGAACTCGGGACCTTTGCCTCTCGCGGGCAAGTGCTCATTTCAGCGCACACTCCGCTGCAGAGTGACAATCTCATTCTGGAAACATCCCCCAGGCTGTGGCTAAGCCATGTCTCCGCAATATCCTTTCTTCCAGGAGTGCCAGTTCTGGATGGTTCGCAGGAGAGCTTCTTAACGGAGCATAATCGATTGAAGTAAAGGTAATTTCGGGGGTGGGGGGGGGGGGGGCGTTGGGGGCGGGGGGGGCGGTATACCCCAAGGAAGTGTGACAGGACCGCTACTGTTTATAATGTATTAAGTGATGTAGTAGAATGCGTCGGAAGTTGTTTAAGGCTGTTGACAGATGATGCGATTGTCTGTAACAAAGTAGCAAAAGAATGTTTGCAAATACAGACATAATGTCTGATGGGATAACAGCAATCAGTGATTTTATAATGTTACTTACAATCCGTCTTGATTGAAAATTCTTTTTTTTTTTTTTTATTCACATGACCAGTTTCGGTTCATTCAGAACCATCTTCAGATCTGATATTTCAGTTACTCCTGAACCGGGGACCTAGAAACGACGGAGAGGCTTCGCCCCGCCGTAGCCCTCAGTGGTTCACAACCCCACAGCAGGCCACAGCAGTCTACCCACCCCACCGCCGCCTCACACCGTACCCACTCTTATTGTGCCGTTCCACCCCCAGTGGACTCTCCCAGGAGATTCTGAATGAACCGAAACCGGTCATATGAATAAAAAAAAAAATTTGCAATCATGACGGATTATAAGTAACATTAGCAACAGAATGACCTCCAGAGAATTGATGAATGGTGCAGTGCAAGCTCAGGGAGTTGATCCTGAACGTAAATAAATATAAAATATTGCGGATATATAGGAAATGAAATCCACTACTGTACAACTATACTATTCATGACAGATTGCTGGAAACAGTATCTACCGTAAAATACCTAAACCTAATTATCCGGAGCTACCCTATGTGGAATGATCATATAAACCAAGCCGGCCGCGGTGACCGAGTGGTTCTAGGCGCTTCAGTCCGGAACCGCGCTGTTGCTACGGTCGCAGTTTCGAATCCTGCCTCGGGCACGGATGTGTGTGATGTCATTATGTTAGTTAGGTTTAAGTAGTTCGAAGTGTAGGGGACTGACGACCTCAGATGTTAAGTCCCATAGTGCTCAGAGCCATTTTCGACAGTCGCGAGTTGAACAGGGAAGGGGAGATAAGTTAGTGGTGCCAGAAGTACCCTCCGCCACGCACCGTCAGGTAACCGGTGTATTAACCTGGCAACACAGCTGCAGAGTATTGAAGGTACTCGCCGTACACTTTATTACAGTGTTGTCAAATTGCCTTTCATTGGAGTCGGTTCCTGGCAAAATTTTGCACGGGAGGAAATTTGTTACTCATATTTTGGTACTGTTAGTACGTGAGGACTCGCGCTGTGCACGGATTTTCTTTCACCACTTACTTTTTCGGCGTACTTTATGGGGTGTGTTGTATTTTTGTCAATGCCTTTGTCTGCAAACATTCGTGGCCCTGACGTTTCGGTACTCGGCTTGTCCGCATCTTCAGCCTTCGCGTTTCCGTCCCGCGCGCCGGCCGCTGGTCCGCCATTTGCGCAAGGCGACCTTTAGAAAAGGGGTCAACTGTTCTCTCGCGGACCGCCGATGAATGGCATTAAGTAACGTACGCTGATGCACGTAAAAAGAATACGCACTTGCTTCAGTGTTAGACATAATACGACAGGTAAGAGAATTAAGGATTTCAGGAATTACGGCAACCAGTCGCCTTTTGGAATGGTGGAATTTTTTATTTCAAATTTTTTATTTTATCTTAAAATACAAAACTGTACCATCGCAAGGGTACCTGTATTGCATTGTGTATTGAACCGGGGACCTAAAAACGACGGAGAGGCTTCGCCCCGCCGTAGCCCTCAGTGGCTCACAACCCCACAACAGGCCACAGCAGTCTACCCACCCCACTGCCGCCTCACACCGAACCCACGGTTACTGTGCGGTTCTACCCCCAGTGGACTCTCCCAGGAACGTCTCACACCAGATGCGTGTATCCCCAATGTTTGCGTGGTAGCGTAATTATGATGTACGCGTATGTGGAGACACCCAAAGAGCCGACACATTTCCATTGATCGACAGTCGAATGCCAACAGTCCAGCGCCCACTGCAATTGTAATTGACGGTGTCGTCACGTCAGCATGTGAACACGTTGGTGTGGTCCGCTGAGAAGTTGCATGTCCGAAAACGTACGATGAACGGTGTGCTCTGAAACACTTGTGTATGCGCCAGCACTGTGCTCTTTCGGCAGAGATCTCACAGATCACCATCAATCCTACTTTACAGAGCAGGCAAGCCTCCTAACCCAACGTTCAGTGAAGAGTCGTGGACGTCCAACCATTTAGCGCCTAGTGATACTTTCACTGTCTTTCTGCCTCTTTCTGTAGATGCTCACGACAGTAGCACGTGAACAATCGACAAGCTTCGCCGTTTTCGACATACTTGTTCTCAAGCTCTGCGTAATAATAAAAATGGTTCAAATGGCTCTGAGCACTATGGGACATAACTTCTTAGGTCAACAGTTCCCTAGAACTTAGAACTACTTAAACCTAACTAACCTAAGGACATCACACACATCCATGCCCGAGGCAGGATTCGAACCTGTGACCGTAGCGGTCACGCGGTTCCAGTCTGTAGTACCTAGAACCGCTCGGCCACTCCGGCCGGCGCGTAATAATAATCTGCCCTGAGTCGAAGTCGCTTATCTGAATGGATTTCCCCATTTGCAGCCCACATCTTCGCCAGGATGATCCCCCATCCGTGTCTGCTCCGCTTACTAGCCATTAAAATTGCTACACCAAGATGAAATGCAGATGATAAACGGGTATTTATTCGACAAATATATTATACTAGAACTGACATGTGATTAGATTTTCACGCGATTTGGGTGCATAGATCCTGAGAAATCAGCACCCAGAACAACCACCTCTGGCCGTAATAACGCCCTTGATACGCCTGGGCATTGAGTCAAACAGAGCTTGGATGGCGTGTACAGGTACAGCTGCACATGAAGCTTCAACACGATACAACAGTCCATCAAGAGTAATGACTGGCGTATTGTGACGAGCCAGTTGCTCGGCCCTCATTGACCAGACGTTTTCGAGTGGTCAGAGATCTGGAGAATGTGCTGGCCAGGGCAGCAGTCGAACATTTCCTGTATCCAGAAAGGCCCGTACAGGACCTGCAACATGCGGTCGTGCATTAGCCTGCTAAAATGTAGGGGTTGGCAAGGATCGAATGAAGGGTAGAGCCACGGGTCGTAACACATGTGAAATGTACCGTCCACTGTTCGAAGTGCCATCAATGGGAACAAGAGGTGACCGAGACTTGTAACGAATGGCACCCCATACCATCATGCCGGGTGATACGCCAGTATGGCGATAACGAATACACGCTTCCAATGTGCGTTCACCACGATGTCGCCAAACACGGATGTGACCATCATGATGCTGTAAACAGAACCTGGATTCATCCGAAAAAACGACGTTTTGCCATTCGTGCACCCAGGTTCGTCGTTGAGCACACCATTGCAGGCACTCCTGTCTGTGAAGCAGCGTCAAGGGTAACCGCAGCCACGGTCTCCGAGCTGATAGTCCGTGCTGCTGCAAATATCGTCGAACTGTTCGTGAAGATGGTCGTCGTCTTGCAAACGTCGCCATCTGTTGACTCAGGGATCGAGACGTGGCTGCACGATCCGTTACAGCCATGCGGATAAGACGCCTGTCATCTCGACTGCTAGTGATACGAGGCCGTTGAGATCCTCCTGAACCCAGCGATTCGATATTCTGCTAACAGTCATTGGATCTCGACCAACGCGAGCAGCAATGTCGCGATATGGGAAACCGGAACCGCGATAGGCTGCAATCCGACCTTTATCCAAGTCGGAAACGTGATGGTACGCATTTCTCCTCCTTACACGAGGCATCACAACAACGTTTCATTAGGCAACGCCGGTCAACTGCTGTTTGTGTATGAGAAATCGGTTGGAAACTTTCCTCATGTCAGCACGTTGTAGGTGTCGCCACCGGCGCCGACGTTGTGTGAATGCTCTGAAAAGCTAATCATTTGCATATCACAGCATCTTCTTCCTGTCGGTTAAATTTCGCGTCTGTAGCACGTCATCGTGGTGTAGCAATTTTAATGGGCTGTAGTGTTCTTGCGAAGTGGACGTAATGCCACAGGGAGGCATCCAACGTCGCTGTGGGCAGTGCTCAGCAATTTTGTATCTGCCATGCTAGATATCGCTTTGCACGTTTAGAAAGACGCCCCGACGAGCTATCCAGGCTGTGACGTCAGAAACTCGGCGCGCTCGTCGCTCGGCCCGTGTGCCGCCGGCTTTGCGCCAGAAAAATCGCCGCCTCCAGCTGAGACCCGGTGCTGGAGGGACTGGAGCGCTGACGGACCAGCGTGCACGCGGCGGTCCAGCACACGCTGTAGCGAGCGGCCAGTGTCGAAACTGACCGGGGACCGCAGTACAGCTCAGCAGAGCGGGGAGAAAGCGATCCGGCTGCAAGCCACGCCGGCGTGTTTCGAAAACACGGGGGAACCCTGGCTGCCGCGGCCGGCGCGAATAAACAGCCGATTTTCCTCGCCCCGCCGCTCCGACCCGCCGACAAACACATTAGCGCCCGCCGCGCTGGCGTTTCCAACACGCGGTCCTGCCACGTCTTCAGCAGCTGCAGCCGAACTTTTAAGCGGCCATCGCACGTTCAGTATCATCACTCAGTATTAGGATTTGTCGATGAAATTCTTCTAGATAAGTACTGTGGTACGAGTGGGACAGTGCACAAATGATCATATGAGAGGAGATATTTGAGGGATTTAGATTTAATTTCCCCATCAGAAGTAGTCGTTAATTTACTATTGTTTTCGTTTAAGAGACCATTACTTACTTTCAGTCATCTGATGTTTCAAGGTGCACTAATTGTTTAGTTATTTTAGATTGACACTCTAATGTTACATTTTTTAACTAACCCCTTAACTTGATAAATAAATTTACTGAAGTTCTTTCAATTACAATTGATATAAATCTGTGGTTTGCTCCACAAATTTCTGAACATTGTCCGAAGAATAGTCCAGGCCGATTTATTGTAAATGTTCCTTGATTTTGACTCATATGTAAATGGGAGAATGCAGAAGGTTGAAATTAAGAGTACAGATAGTCTGCAAAACTCAGCAGAGCCCTCCATCTGGAGATTTATCAAGAACGGTGTCCCACAGGGTTCAGTTTTGGGTCCCTTATACCGAAGCGCCAAAGACATCGTATAAGCATGTGTATTCAAATACAGAGATATGTAAACAGGCACAATAAAACAAGTAACTGCCGCAGTTGTTAGAGCGGTTACTGCTGCTACAGTGGCAGGTTATGAAGATTTGAGTGAGTTTGAACGTGGCGTTATAGTCGGCGAATAAGCGATAGGACACAGCATCTGCGAAGAGTAGGGGTGAAGTCGGGACTTTCCCGTACGAGCATTTCACGAGTGTACCGTGAATATCAGAATTACGGTAAAATATGAAATCTCCGACATCGCTGCGGCCGGAAAAAGATCCTGCAGGAACAGGACCAACGACGACTGAGGAGAATCGTTCAACGTGACAGAAGTGCAATCCTTCCACAAATTGCTGCAGATTTCAATGCTCGGCCATCAACAAGTGTCAGCGTGCGTATCATTCAACGGAACATCATCGATATGGGCTTTCACTGCCGAAGACCCACTCGTGTACACTCGATGACTGCACGATACAAAGCTTTGCGCCTTGCATGGGCCATGATTGCCGTCATTGGACTGCTGATGACTGTTCGGACGAGTATCGTTTTGAATTGTATCGAGCGGATGGACGTGTACAGGTATGGAGACAACCTTGTGAATCCATGGACCCTCAACGTCAACCTGATGGAAGCTTTGTGATGGTATTGGGCGCTGTAGTTGCAGTGATATGGGACCCTGATACATCTAGATACGACTATGACACGTACGTAAGGATCCAGTCTGATCACCTGCATCTATTCATGTCCATTGTGCATTCCGACGGACTTGGGCAATTCCAGCAGGACAGTGCGACACCCCACACGTCCAGAATCGGTACAGAGTGGTTCCAGGAACACTTTTATGAGTTTATACACTTCAGCTGGAGCCGGCCAGTGTGGCCGAGCGGTTGTAGGCGCTTCAGTCCGGAACCGCGCGACCGTTACGGTCGCAGGTTCGAATCCTGCCTCGGGCATGGATGTGTGTGATGTCCTTAGGTTAGTTAGGTTTAAGTAGTTCAACGTTCTAGGGGACTGATGATCTCAGATGTTAAGTCCCATAGTGCTCAGAGCCATTTGAACCATTTAACAAACAGTCTACTTACGTTTTTTTTCCCTTCTGTCTCGTTTTCATTTGACTACCGTTTGTACAACGAGCGAGGTGGTGCAATGGTTAGCACACTGGACTCGTATTCGGGAATATGACGGTTCAAACGCGCGTCAGGTTATTCTGATTTCATATTTTTTTCGTAATGTGGGCCGGCCGGAGTGGCGGTGCGGTTCTTGGCGCTACAGTCCCATAGTGCTCAGAGCCATCATAATGTGGGGCCACAGCTATAATATATTTCTTTAAAGTCAGTACGGCCATTAGATTGTTTTTTTAATTATTATTTTTTATTTGCAGTGTTAAATTTACACGATCATGATTTCGGCTTAAAATGCCATTATCCAGTGTTTTAATGTTATACAGTGCCTAAGATGGCGTACTGTCGTATTTAAAATAAAATACACTATTAGACACATAGCAAAAAAAAAAACACTCTAATGCGGTACTGACTTTAAAGAAATTCTGATTTCAGTTCTCCGTGATTTCCCTACATCGCTCCAGGCCAACGCCGGGATGGTTCGTTTGAAAGCTCACGGCCGATTTCCTTCCCCATCCTTGACACGACCCGAGCCTGTGTTTCGTCTCTAATGAACTCGATGTCGACGGTACGTTAACTCCTAATCTTCCTTCCTTCCTACCTTCCCTCATACAATCCCATCTTTGTCTAATTTCGTATGCGTCAAATGGTTCAAATGGCTCTAAGCACTATGGGACGTTAGATCTGAGATCATCAGTCCCCTAGACTTAGAACTACTTAAACCTAACTAACCTCTGGACAGCACACACATCCATGCCCAAGGCAGGATTCGAACCTGCGACCGTAGGAGCAACGCGGTTCCGGACTGAAGCGCCTAGAACCGCTCAGCTACAGCGGCTTGTACGAGTTCCGCACACGATTGAACAATATTCTACGATGGGTCGCATGAGGGATTTTGTAGCAATTTCCGTTCTGTCAACCCGTTTCCGTCCCAGAACGGTGTTTGCACCTCTGAGGGTGTGCCCGGTGGTTTCATCGCCACCGAATGCTCCCAGGAGAAACGGCCGTTCTCGGGAAGGCACCGCTGCGTCTGTCGCACGCCACGTACGGGGAAGTGCTTGGCATACCTAATACGAAGGACGGTCTGGCGGGAAAAAAAAGTCAAAACAAAGCGAGCTCATCCCTGCCCCCACCGCAACCCAGCCCTCCCCTTTCCTGCGGGAAAATAAAATGCCAGGAGAGAGAATGTTGGAGATAACTGAGCTTGGAAAGGATCTCTATCGTCGGAGACACAAAGTTCAAGGCGAGCTTAGGTGCTCCGCCGTACGACGACCAAAAGGTCAGACGTGCAGGCGCTCCTGGCTAGCTCGTAGCTGCAGTACAGTAATTCCAGTTCCACGCTGGAAGCCGGCGGAAGGCGTATGTGGTGGGTGATAGAGAAGGCCGGGGGCTACACGTGATGTTCTCGTCTTTAGTTTTGTTAGCACTGGGTCCACAGCCTAGACATATCGGGTTGGTGAATACGTTCGTGGCGTTTTTCCACAAGTTCAATAAACACGACAGCTACACATAACACGGACTTTATTTGTCAATAATACAGAGTGTTTCGAAATGAATGTACGGCTTTTAAGGCTGTGCAGAATTTATTGCATTCAACTTACAATTATAAAATAATACATGAAATTAAAGAGCAGCTCAAACAGTTTTGTTTGTATACGTACGCGTAAAGTGTGTAAGTAGGCTGTTTAGGTTTTTATGTTGGTAACGCCATGTAGCGCTCTGTATGAAAATCTCTGACAGTGCTGTGTGCAGTCTGTGGCTGGTTGGAGTCATTGTTGAAATATCCACAAGTGTAGTGTTGGGCAGTTGAAGTGAACAGCGTGTAGCGTTGCGCAGTTGGAGGTGAGCCGCCAGTAGTGGTGGACGTGGGGAGAGAGATGGCGGAGTTTTGAGAGGTTGCTATAAGCGGACGACCTGGACGTATATCCGCTAGAAAAAGGAAATTTGTAAAGATGGATGTCATGAATTAATAGATATATATTTGATGACTTTCGAACATTATTAAGGTAAATACCTAGTTTGTTCTCTATCAAAATCTTTCACTTGCTAACTATGCCTATTAGTAGTTAGTGCCTTCAGTAGTTAGAATCTTCTATTTAGCTGGCAGTATTGGCGCTCGCTGTATTGCAGTAGTTCTATTAACGAAGATTTTTGTGAGATAAGTGATTCATGAAAGGATTCATGATAAGGAAGTAGTTATAAGTGTCTTCTTAAAAGTCTCCTCAAAGACGTGACTGGAACTACTAATTCACGGCTAATCTTCCGAACTGATTTGTTGGGGCTGGGCATGAAAGACTCACACGTTCTTCAGTCACTGTTGGTCTTTCGACGCTCTTCACGTAGGTATACAGACAAAACTGTCTGAGCTGCTCTTTCATTTGATGTACTATTTATAATTCTATGTTGAGTGCCATAAATTCTGCACAGCCTTAAAACCAGTATACTCATTTTGAAACACCTTGTATATTCTTCTCCACTATTTACAACCGTCTGCAAACGCTGCGGTAATTTTTCTATTCCGTGACTCCAGAAACAATGTGGTTTGAGGCGAAGACAGTGTCGGGCTATGTTCGGGAGCCCATTTTCGTTCGGAAAGGAAGTTCTTCAAAGGTTGGGTGTTAAATACGTAGCGTACTTAGCTTGTATTCTGCTTGGTTCTCCCTCATGTATAACAAACTTTCTGTTCCTACTTGATAAAGCTCGTATTAATGAGCCGTCCGCGGTGGCCGAGCGGTTCTAGGCGCTACTGTCTGGAACCGCGCGACTGCTACGGTCGCAAGTTCGAATCCTGCCTCGGGCATGGATGTGTGTGATGTTCTTAGGTTAGTTAGGCTTAAGTAGTACATTGTCGCGAATAAAACAGTGACCCGTATATGCAATAAGTTTCCTTTAATTTATGTCTATGGTCACAAACGTTTTGGTAACAGATTACCGGTTTGGTAATCTGTTAACAAAAAGTTTGTGACCATAGACGTAAATTAAAGGAAACTTATTTCAAACTGCAAAAGTGAACTACATATAAAAAATGACACTTGACAAATAAACCCATAGCAACCGGAATACCAACATGCAAAACAAAAACACTGCGAACTTATGCATCAGCCTAACATTTCTCGAAACACAACATTGCCCATTATGCTCTGTGCCATTTTCACTTTGTTTGCTGTTGAGCAATTTCCAGTTTTTAGTCATTATCAAGCAGCTAAACACAGTTAGGAAAATATACTTAAAAAAAGAAACTATGAAACACATCAGATGCCGGAGTCATTAATTTAGCACAGGATACAGTCATGCATTTACATTGAGATAACATCCATGCAGCATGTGGCAACATACGAACTTTTCCATCTGCCCACATGCGGAACTACTTATAAACATTAACACGAGCTTTATCAAGTAGGAACAGAAAGTTTGTAATGCATGTGGGAGAACCAAGCAGAATGCAAGTTAAGTACGCTACGTATTTAACATCCAACGATAAGAATCTCACGAACATCAACTTTTTCTCTCGACACGTACACATGCAGTCTCAAGTACAAAACGGCTGTCCAATGTATAGCAAAGATACTTCCAAACACCCTAGACGTTTATGCTGACAATGTACGCCTATGCATTATACATAGTTCTCTGTTCATACTCTAAAGAAGGGAGACAATTAGATGCTTCATTTCCTAAGTACTATACACTTAACAATCGTTACAGTGTTGTAGCTAACTAAAACTAATAACAGGAATGTGAACTGTCTATTACGTACGGTGAAGAATATAAATCGTATCGTAGAGCCGTTAAAGCAATTGATTTATCCCATTACCAGCTGCATTTGTTGAAAAATGTCGTCGTTAAATTGCGACACGAAATCTCAGATTCTACTAAAGCCCCTCAGTTTCGAAGTACCACTCTTGACTACAAGACGCTGAAGAATTTCCACTGTTGAGCAATTATGTACCGAGTCTCAGTGATAGGTACTGCCTGTGAGTACAGCGAATGGAGTGCCAGTCAGAGGTGCAAAAGATGAAGATGAACAGGCAAAATCACCCAAAATTTATACCACAACCATTTCCGAGATAAAATTTCGACGTTAAGTCGTAAATAAAACTTCGAATAACAAGTAGTAGGTAACTAAAATAGGAAAAAACCATTACAAGCTGTTATTAATCACTATAATGAAAAAAGCGAAATTGAAGAAGTTTTGTATGAAACTAATGGCGATATAAATGAAATAAGAAAGACAATGGGAACACAAAGATGAGTTAGGGGAAGGAATGTCAACTACAGTCAGTTTTGAGATTGTTGTTGTAGTGCTCTTCCGTCGAAAGACATGTTTGATGCAGCTCGTCTCTTCATCAATGCACAACCATTCCCACTTCATTCCATCACCAAACTGTTGAATGCATGAAGCCTCAGGATGTGTCCTATCAACCGATAGCTTCTTTCAGTCAAATTGCGCCATAAATTTCTTTTCTTCCCAATTCGAAACAGCACCGTCTTATCAGTTATTCGACCTAACAATCTAATCTTCACTATTGATTCGTAGCACCACATTTCAAAAGTTCGCTGTAGCTGATGTAATTGTCTTGAGAGATTCATCGACTGCCTCGACATTTATGATAATTTTCGTTTATTTTTGCGTCTCAATTGCACGTTTTTAATTAGCTTACATGTTTCGAAACCCTCTGGATCATCTTCACGACCTAAGTGGTACACTGATAAGTGCTCCTGAGTAGACAAGACGAGTTGGTAACGCAACTACTTAGATCTGAAAATGGTCCATAAGGATCGAAACATGAAACCTAATTAAAAAAGTGCAACTGAGACGGAACAGTAAATGAGAATTATCTTAAATCCAAAAGCTTCTGTTCTCATCTTGCCTGAATTGCTTATCGTCAATGTCTCACTTCCGAAAAGGCTACACTCCAGACAAATAGAAAAGACCTACTAACACTTAAATTTATATGCAATGTTAACAAATTTCTTCTTTCCAGAAATGCTTTTTTTTGCTGTAGCCTTTATAAGCCTTTTATACCCTCTCTACTTCATCATCAGTTATTTTGCTGCGCAAATAGCAAAACTCATCTACTATTTTTCGTGTCCCATTTCCTAATCTAATTCCCTCAGCACTGTCTGATTTAATTCCCATACACTCTGTCACCTGTGTTTTACTTTTGTTGATGTTCATCTCATACCCCTTTTCAAGATACTATCCACTCCAATCAAGCATGAGAATAAAACTATAAAGCAAGTAGTTAGAGGTGGAAAAGATAAAACAGAATTATAAATTATGAAACAAAAAAAAAAAGATCGCGAAATATGTTTTCTATATTTTTCTGCGGTAATTCAATAAAAAAATGAAGTATCGAAAGACTCATTTCTTAGATCCAAATCTTTACTATTATCGTTCCACGATACACTTATTGTGTTCAGAAACCCCAGAAATGCAAGTAAAACGTGAAATAAAACTATAGGCAGCTGCAACCATTATAAGGCACTTGCGAAACGTTACACCTGTTTCCGTGAAGCCATTTCCAGCCATTTCAAAACCACCTGACGCATCCACAAGTTTTGATGCCTCATCTGGAGAAAGGCTTAAAAACGCTCGTAACTGCTTTATGAGACTACAGCGACTTGTACCAATCGCAGCTAGCTGAAGCTATATGTTACTTCACGTACAGCCGCGAATGTCGTTCTACAATGTCTGGATAATATCAAATATAACATAAAAAGTCTTTGGGCTATCTTTCTCCAGTTTCTCAGTTTTTACCACCTACTTTATACTTTAATTCTCTTGCTTTGTCTGAAAAAACATCTGTGATTAGTATTCTTCTCCAAGAACTCACTTTCGTATTTCTAGTGTTAAACAGTATCTTGCCGCATTGTGTGGAGATCAGTAATCATCTGCTGTAGAGAATATTGTGGCTAACATGCGATTTAAAAGCAGAGTCTAAGTACCGTAATTTCGAAATGCTCAGTTAGGTTCTTGAAATGTAAGTATTAATCACAATCTTCTTTAAACGGCTTTCACTAACGCCATTTTTATGTATAACCATCACAAGGCAGCCAAAATATTTGTTATTGCATAACTAGTTTAGGTGACATGACATTTTGTTCCAAAATTTTTTAATTTTTACTTTCATTTTTTATTTTGGAATTCTAAAGTCTGACGGATTATGAAATACGTCGAGATTAGCTGAAGAATAATAAATATTTCAGCAGCTTTATGATGATTAAACATAAAGAGGTCAGAAAGCACAATCGGTGCTATCACAGTTGTGCCACCTACAGCAGATGAAGTTGAACTTGCAGTCTCAAGGTGATTAGAGCTGAATAGAGCAAGTGACGTAAACTGTAGCGTGAAAAGACGAAAAAATACAATTCTTGAAACTATATCTCCACATCATTTGCGTCTGGTACACAACATCGTGCCTAAAATGCGATTAAAACACAAATAGTCCACTGAAGGTTTGCAGTTTCGGAGCGCCGAGTTTAGGTTCCACAAACAAGACACATCTCTCAACCTTTCTTAAGCAGCTTTCATTAATGACATTTTTTTTATTCAGCCACCATAAGCCTGCTAAGGTGTGTGTTATTATGCAATCGATTCAGATTGAATGTCACCACATTGCAGATTCTGGAGTTTTAAAATAAAGAAATGTAGAAAATCTGTAAGATGGTAACATGCTATCAGAAAACGATTTTAGCAATGGTTTAGTGTTATACACAAAATTTGCTTTTGCATCTGGCCATAGCGTCAGTTGCAGGTTGTAATGGTACTTGAATTACCTAACCATTACGGCACTTCACGTCAACCTTTCGATACCAGCAGTATTCTACTGTGTTTCTGTAAAATAGTTAACATATTTCTGTGACAACATTCAGATTTGATTTCATTAATGTAGAAGTACTTTGATAGATCGATATGTTTATATTGCAATGATATTATTCTTATGTGTATTCTTTCTTTTGTCACTATGATCTTTGACGTACTTGTAACTCTGATTTTTGGGCGCGTAAGCGGTTATTAGAGAGTCAAGTCTTGGTCGTCATGTTGAAAAGTCAGTTTATGAAATGTGAACTTTAACAGTGAGGAAGATATTTTCAAGTATGTTTTATATTGTGAAGTGATGTTGCAACAAAAGTAATAAAAAATAAGTGTGAATTAAATTCGGAGTGCTGATTACTTTTTTTACATCACTTGGTTTATGAAACATATATATATAAAATTTTTGAATATCGCAGAATAACACCTAGGCCTTTTTGCAGCCGAGCTTGGAGTCATCACTACCTAGATTTTCGACGATTGAGCCATGAGTTCAGAACGAGACCAGCGTGGGAAAAGATGAGTGCCTAGTTTATCCATTATTTCATGAAATGACTTTATTAACTGTGCTCTAAAAACACCTGCCACACAATATAACTTTGTTGTTGCCCGAAAATGCAATATTTAGCAGCGTGAGCAACACTACAATCATAATTAATTTTTGACCTTTGTTGTGGTAGGATTGTTAGAAGGTACAGTGGGCGAAGTTGAACAGACAGAGCGTCAGTGTTGAGAGTTGAATAGAGTGAGTGAGGTAAAAATATGGCACGGTAGTCGGGATTCGGAAAGAAAAAAAATCGTTTTCTTGAATCTTTATCTCCACAGTAATGGTGCCTGATGCAGAATATTGTGGCCTAAAAGAAATTTAAAGCCAACGGCCTTGCCGCAGTGGTAACACCGGTTCCCGTCAGATCACCGAAGTTAAGCGCTGTGGGGCTGGGCTAGCACTCGAATGGGTGACCATCTGGTCTGCCGAGCGCTGTTGGCAAGCGGGGTGCACTCAGTCAGCCCTTGTGACACAAACTGAGGAGGTACTTGAGAAGTAGCGACTCCGGTCTCGTAAACTGACATACGGCCGGGAGAGCGGTGTGCTGACCACACGCCCCTCCATATCCTCATCCAGTGACGCCTATGGGCTAAGGATGACACGGCGGCCGGTCGGTACCGTTGAGCCATCATGGCCTGTTCGGGAGGAGAGGAGAGAGGAACATACATTCAAAATTCATAGTTCCCACTGAGTTTTTGGAATTTCGAAGCACTGAGTTTAACTTCCAGAGACTAGTTACCAGTATCAATGTTCTTTAAATAGCTCTTATGACAGACATTTTTATGTACAGGGATTGTACAAAGATATGAAAATACCGCGAAAAATTAATGATGGAGCATAAATACCGATGCTAGCGAAGACTACAGGTTGCGCTGTTGTATTCGACCACGAACAACACCTGCGCAGTGTTCTCAACACGTTGCAAATGTCAGGAATGGTCAGAATAGTGTTCTCTGTAGTTGTGAGTGCATTGGGATTAGCCGAGCGGTCTAGGCGCTGCAGTCATGGACTGCGCGGCTTGTCCCGGCGGAGGTTCGAGTTCTCCCTCGGGCGTGAGTGTGTTTGTCCTTAGGATCATTTAGGTTAAGTAGTGTGTAGGCTTAGGGACTGCTGACCTTAGCAGTTAAGTCCCATCAGATGTCACACACATTTGAACATTTTTTTTTGTGAGTGCATTATGTCAGAGCTAAGTGAATTCGAAAGTGGGCAAATTATTGGCGCCTATGGTGTGTGCTTACGTAATCAAAGTAGCTGAAGTGTTTATTGTTTCGAGAGACACCATACAGAAAATTTATACAGCATACAGGGAAATCGGAAAAGCATCATCTGCGAAGTCTCAACGCGGAGGAAAGTGTGTGCTGAGTGGCCGTGACAGACGGTCACTGAAGAAGATTGTGACTAAAAATAAGAGGACGACAGTTGTAAAAGTCACTGCAGAACTGATTTTCGGACTCGCGAAACTTGTCAGCATCAAAACCACACGAAGGGAGCTCCAGAGGCAGAGAATTCCAGAACGAGCTGAGATTCCTTGCCGGCCATCGTGGCCGTGCGGTTCTAGGCGCTACAGTCTGGAACCGCCGGACCGCTACGGTCGCAGGTTCGAATCCTGCCTCGGGCATGGATGTGTGTGATGTCCTTAGGTTAGTTAGGTTTAAGTAGTTCTAAGTTCTAGGGGACTGATGACATTAGAAGTTAAGTCCCATAGTGCTCAGAGCCATTTGAACCATTTTTTTGGGGGGGGGGGGGGATTCCAAAACCACACATCAGTGATGGAAATGCCCGTAAAAAGGAAACGTGAAACCAAGCCATAAAATCTGGACTGTGGAGCAATGGAAAACTGTCTTTTTGTCGGATGAACTCTGTTGAACACTGTTTCCAAAAAAATGGTTCAAATGGCTCTGAGCACTATGGGACTTGACATCTGTGGTCATCAGTCCCATAGAACTTAGAACTACTTAAACCTAACTAACCTAAGGACATCACACACATCCATGCCCGAGGCAGGATTCGAACCTGCGACCGTAGCGGTCACGCGGTTCCAGACTGTAGCGCCTAGAACCGCACGGCCGCTGTTTCCAGGTTCTGGCCGTGTTTACGTCCGAAGAGTGAAACGTGGAGTGGATTCGGTGATGACTTGAGCAGCCATCCCGTGGCATTCCGTAGGTCTGATGGTTACCCCGCGTTACTGCCGAGGGTTATGTGACCATTGCGGCCGATCAGATCTATCCCATGGCACAATGTTTTTTCTCCAATGGTTATGCTGCGTCTCCTGTTCATACAGCTCGCATAGTCCAGGACTATGCACGAGGATGAATTGTCGCATATAGCCTAGGCACCACAGTTACCAAATCTCTTTATTACAGAACCTTTATGGCCTACTTTGAAGCGTGATCGCTACCCACATCCGTAACAGTTACCTCAGAGTGCCGCTATTTTGCAGGAAGAATGGTATAGATTCCCTTGAACACCATACACGTGTTCATCCGTACCGTACCGTAGTAGCAATGTGCGGCTGTTTGCTGATGATGCTGTGGTGTACGGGAAGGTGTCGTCGTTGAGTGACTGTAGCAGGATACAAGATGACTTGGACAGGGTTTGTGATTGGTGTAAAGAATGGCAGCTAACTCTAAATATAGATAAATGTAAATTAATGCAGATGAATAGGAAAAAGAATCCTGTAATGTTTGAATAATCCATTAGTAGTGTAGCGCTTGACACAGTCACGTCGCTTAAATATTTGGGCGTCACATTGCAGAGCGATATGAAGTGGGACAAGCATGTAATGGCAGTTGTGGGGAAGGCGGATAGTCGTCTTCGGTTCATTGGTAGAATTTTGGGAAGATGTGGTTCATCTGTAAAGGAGACCGCTTATAAAACACTAATATGACCTAGTCGTGACTACTGCTCGAGCGTTTGGGATCCCTATCAGGTCGGATTGAGGGAGGACATAGAAGCAATTCAGAGGCGGGCTGCTAGGTTTGTTACTGGTAGGTTTGATCATCACGCGAGTGTTACGGAAATGCTTCAGGAACTCGGGTGGGAGTCTCTAGAGGAAAGGAGGCGTTCTTTTCGTGAATCGCTACTGAGGAAATTTAGAGAACCAGCATTTGAGGCTGACTGCAGTACAATTTTACTGCCGCCAACTTACATTTCGCGGAAAGACCACAAAGATAAGAGAGATTAGGGCTCGTACAGAGGCATATAGGCAGTCATTTTTCCCTCATTCTGAGAGGGAGAGAAGATGCTACTTGTGGTACGAGGTACCCTCCGTCAGGCACCGTATGGTGGATTGCGGAGTATGTATGTAGATGTAGATGTAGACGATTGGACGCTGTTTTGAATGCCAACGGTTTTCCTACACCGTATTAGCCATGTAATACATTGTGGTTTGTGTTTCCATATTTTTCTCCACACCCTCCACAACGACCGGAATTCTGATAAAATCACCTGTTTTTCCGTAGTTTATGCAATACGTTATCATCTAGAAGTCTGTTTTAGTTTATTTTTAATACGCTAAAGATTTTCAGACTACGACATATATCGAAACTACCCGAAGAATAAAAAAAATATTTTAGCACCTTTACGGTGATTATACATAAAAGTCTGTAATCGCTTTTGATGCTTGGATGCAGCAGCAGCCAGAGGTACAGTTGATGAAGTTGAACAGGCAGATGCTGCTTGGAACTGGATGGAGCGAGTGAGATGAAATCTGGCATGTAAAGACGACATATATCGAAATAATCAGCAACGAGTTGTAGAAAACAAATTTAATTATCTTCATCTGTTTCAGGCACTTAGCGACCTTCTTCAGAATGTTATAATTATCGCAGTATTTGCGGGTCTCAACAATAATGTGCATACAGCATGTGGTTCATATGCCTGTACAGATGTGATATAAAGAAGCCAAACAACGACATACAAGCACTATGAACTATATGACGATGGCACTTAGCGGTATGCATGTTATTTTTGACGCTTCCAAATAATGTGATAGGTATAAGTTTCTGAAGAAGGGCACTAAGTACCTGAAACCGATTAAGAAATTAAATTTCTTTTATACAACTGGTTCTAATGATGTAGATGTACCCAACTACGGTTTCTGAGGATGGATTAAATGATCAACTGGAACGAAAAAAAAATTCTTAAAATGGTATCTCCCCAATACCCAAATCTGAAGAAGAATATGGTCGCCAAAATGCGATTAAAAAGCAACATACAAGCACTATGAACCATTTGACGACGGTATTTAACTGTATACATGCTATTGTTGACACTTCCAAATAATGTGATTGGTATAACTTTCTGAAGAAGGGCACTAAGTACCCAAAACCGGTAAAGAAATTAAATTTCTTTTATACAACTGGTTGCTGATGATGTCGATATATAGAACTACAGTTGCTGAGGATGGATAAAATACTAAAAGGCGATATACTCGTCAACTGGAAAAAAATTAATTCCTACAATGGTATCTCCCCAATATCCAAATCTTAAGAACAATGCGGTCGCCAAAATGTGTTTAAAAAGCAGAGTCTCCTCCGAAGTCTCGTAGTTTCAAAGCGCCGAATTTAGCTCGCAAAACTTGTTACTAATCACTGTTTTCATCAAACACCTTTCATAAACGTTATTTTTGTACGTGACCCCCAGAAGGTGATAAAATCATTATTGCTCTCCAACTAGTTTCGCGAGTCTATCATCATATGTCTGACTTTTATTTTTTTAAATATTTTTTTGAATATTTATTTTAAAATTCTCAAGTCTGATTGATGATGACACGCTGACTGCATTTAGTTGCAGAACACTAGAAGTTTTGAAAGCTTTATGGTAACTGTACATAAAAATGTCACCAGTGCATTTGGTCGTACCAACAGTGATGGGAAAAGCGAAAGAAGTTGTATAGGCAGGGAATGAGTGTTGAGAGGTGAATAGAGCGAATGAGGTACTCACGTAACAGGGCCGCCCATGTCTGCAGCGGCGGCTGTGCAGTCGACGGTAGGGTGAGTGTGTCCTCGCAGCTGTGTCTGCAGCTGTGTCCGTCAGCGGCGGCTGCAGCCTGGCATCTGACCAGTCCCGAGGAAGGCGCGCCCGGCTGCGGCGAAACGAAAACGAAAACGGCCGCGCGAGAAAGTCACGCCCGATCCACTCTCCCCCTCTCCTTACCACTCTCTCTGTCTACTTCTTCACTGCCCCCTCTCTCTCTCTCTTTCTCTCACTGCCTCTCTTGCTCTCGTTTCTACTTCTCCGGCTGCGCGCGACCGCAGACAGTTGAAAAGAGGCCCCACAGTCCCGCGGCCTTATATATATAAACGTCGGTACGGTCACGTGACCACGCCCACAGCCCTTCCCCCACCCCCCTTCGTCAACAGGACCACTCTCTCTGTTCCTCCCCTCTTTCCGATGCCCCCACCCTTCTTCCTCTTTACATCTCATTACGCACTACACAACTTCCTAAGAACGTCTTCTTCTCCGAAACATATTGGTCCTATTTGCCAAACAGTAGCAACGCAGAATTAGTATCTGTCTTATACAGATATCGTAACCACGGCGAATTTCAGGAATCGTACCGATACTGGGAAACGTGTCAAATGTCAAGAGGACAAAATTTTGCAAGTAGGGCAACACAATATTTCGACTTATGAAATAGAGTAAACAGCTGTAACAACGGCCAATTTCGTGCAATAATCGATTGTCAGCAATCTTTTGTCAGCATTTCACCCTTCATTTCATAAGTGAAATTAGACGTTTCTCTTTGTGGCTGCAAAATGACTTTGTTGGTAGACATTGTGGAAGCATATGTGAAGACAAGTTCGATTAAAGAAACTCTCGAAATTTTCGGAGTCAAGTATCCGGATAGAGACTATATGCAAAGAGAGCAATACAAGTTTGCATAAAAACTGGCACACCTACGGATCTTCGCAAAATGTAAAACGACAAAGAATTCCTCCAGTTCGCACACTAGAAGTTACTGTAGACATTCGCAGAATTATTCAGAGTCTAAAAAAAGTCTACACGTAAGTTGACCCAACAGACGCATGTAAGTAGGAGGATGTTGAAAAGTCTCAATTTGAAGCGACGGTTGCGCAGCAATTATGGTAGGACAGCAATCAGAAATGTATAGAGAGATGCGCGTGACTTTTGAATAAAACCAAGGATGGTTTTTAAGACCCTTTCCGTTACATCATGAGTGATGAAGCACGGTTTGCTCTTTCCGCTCATGCGCATTCACAGAACACTGGGTTCTGGACAAGGGAGAACACTAACGGTTTGTGTCAGCAACCACTCCACGGTGAAAGATCCGACATTTGTTGCGGTTTAACAGCAACGCCCATCTTTGGACCGACATTTTTTGACAGTAACTTGAACGTGGTTGCATATATGGAAATTTCTGATATATTTTGTACTCAACTCATTGAATATGGAAGACAATACCGCTTCTTCCAGCAAAACGGGGCAACATGCTACACGCCTTAGGTATCCCCGGAACAAATCCATGTATTCACTGAGGAACGAACTGTCAGCAAACATTTATGGACGTCACATCCGCTGTATCTAATTAAATAGAATTTTTTTCCTGTGGGGGACTCGAAGAGCAAGGTCTATAAAACGAATCTACACATAACACAGGAAATGAAAGACATCAGCCGTGAAGTCACCGCCATCCATATCCCAACTTTACATTGGGTGTACCTGAATGTACTTAAACGTGCACAGCTGTGTGTCGATGTTGTTATAAATGTATTTTTCATTGCAAATAAATGGTAAGTCCACTCTGCTCTTCGTGTCTGTAATTTCACTGCATTTCCTGGGGGTATTTTCGTTCTATCGTTGCAACTACAAGAAAATCTGTTTCTTTTTCCTTTTTTTTCCACCAGACACGTTTCGCTTTATTGAGGTAAAGCATCATCAGTGGTCTGCAACAAAAGATATTTACAATTTGATTTGTTTTTAACATCGAAAGAGAGTGCGTTAACAATATGTTGCTTTTCACTTACGGTGATTTCCGCTTCATTTCTCGCCTACATCTGGAGATGCCATCTGCTAACACATCTTTGGAGTTTTTCTTCATCACACGCTAATGCTTGTAATGTTTCCACTGTTCTAGAGAACTATGCAGTTCTTATGTTTCACACAGCACACTTTTCCCTACACCACTATTTTCTGTTTATTTTTATACTTCTAAGTCTGTATTGTGGTTTCTGTTTTGTAGAGTTGTGACTACTTTGTCTTTGACTTATACTTGTTTTTTTTTTTAGTTCATTGTATGTGTGTAATTCTATTCAGTTAGGTTGCTGGGTATTTATACTGTGGCAGAGTAGAGAACGAACAGTGAAGGAGTGGTCTTTTTGATTAATTTATTATTTCTTTAGGTGGGGGTGGGGGAAGCTATGTTGAGTGGTCGTAAGTGTACAGTAGTATGGTGGAGTGTGCGTTTGAGGAGAAGGTGAGGAGCAGGAAGTGAAATGAAATTGAGAGGGGGAGGGGGAGTTGGGTGTGAGAGGGTGAAAGATGAAAAAGGCTCTCTTTTCCATGCAGTTTCTTCATTTATTTTACATGGTGTCTGGTTTAATATTTATTTGATCAATGAGAAACTGTTTATTTTGAGCTAATGCTTTGTATATGGGCAAATTTTCTTGGAAAGGGAGGAGATGTCTGTCTTTACTTCGTCTATGGTATTCTTGTTTTAGATTCTTGGCAAATGCTGTAACGTATTTTTTGTATCTTGTGTCGAATGTCGTGCCAGTCATTTTAGTGTACATCTTTTTCACAATCTCTGAAACTAAGCTGATAGATACAAGATGGCTGGTATCTTCCGGTTTAAAAATTTCCACGTACACAAAGCATTAATTCAAAATAAGCAGTTGGTCAATGACCAAATAAATATTGAAAACCAGATACTATATAAAATAACTGAAGAAATTGCATGAAAAATAAGAAAGCCTTTTTCACGCTACACCCTCTCCCACCAATCCCTCCTCCGCCCCCCCCCCTCCTCCCCCCAGAATTTCATTTGACTTCTTGCTCCTTACTGTCTTCTGGAACTCAAACTCCACCACACTACTATACACTTACGACCACTCATCATGGTTTCCCCCTCCGCCATCTAAAAAAATAAAAGAATTAAAAAAAGACTACTCCTTCACTGTTCGTTCACTACTCTTATACAGCATATACATACACAGCAATAGAATTAAATAGAATTACACGCATAAAATTAATTAAAAAAAAAGAAGTATAGGCAATGTTAAGTTGGCAAAGTACAGAACAGAAACCACAATACACACTTAGAAATATAAAAATAAACAGAAAAGAGTGTTATAAGAAAAAGTGTCCCGAGGGGGAACCTGTTCCCCTACCGGGCGCGTCCCCAGGTGGCGGATAGGGGAAAGCTCTACAGATATGTAGGGTAGGTGGGAAATAAAATACCACCCGTGGACCAACACAGGTCCAGAAATCCAAAGGCGACTGTCTCACATTGGGCGGTCTTTGGTCAGCGTCTGTTCCCCAGGTTAGGGGCGGCTGGGAAAAACCTCCAGGGCTAACAACCGTGGTTGTAAATTTGTGGCTCGAAGAGTCACCCCTTACATAATACTATCAATCATGGAAGAGTGTAATGTGAAACAAATTACCCCAGGTGGACAATCCACCGCACCAAGGTGCGCAAGCAGACTATCGGATTCTGGGGAGTCTGCAGCATTGCACAGAGATGAATCGGGACATGATAAGACATCAAGCAAATTGAAATGTAAAAAAACAAGTTACATAGCTACTTTAAATGTAAACTCTCTTTTAAAAACAGGAAAATTAAAACATCTTACAGATACCCTCAAACATCATAGAATACTCATAACATCACTACAAGAAACTAGATACATAGATGAAAACAATTTTGATTCTGGAGGTTTCAGAATATACAAAGGAAAGGTAGGCAAAAGAATAATGAAAAACACACCCCACCTCGGAACGGGCTTTATAATAGATAAAAGTATTTTAGACTCCATTATCAGCTTTCAATCACAATCGGAAAGACTCTCCACACTCACTTTTAAATCTGCTAATAGAGTATACACAATTGTGAATGCACATGCCCCCATAAATGAAGACAATAGGAAAAATAAGGAAAAGGTGGAACGTTTTTGGGAACAACTAGATGACGTGGTGCAAAAGATCCCAGACAAACACAACATCATACTTACGGGGGACTTCAATGCTCAAGTAGGAAAAGAGAAAAATACAAAAATATTGTTGGAAACTACCCAGCGCACAATAGAACTAACCAAAATGGAGTCAGATTAGTAGAACTCTGCCAAGCGCATGGCTTGATCCTGAAATCCACAGCCTTTAAGAGACTACCCAGAAAACAGAAGACATGGACCTCACCAAACCCACACTTGGGTGAATTTCAACTTGATCATGTGGCGATAAAATGGAAACACCATACAGAAATACAAAATGTCAAAGTACTCAGAGGAGCAAACTTGGATTCTGATCACTATCTTTCTAAAATAAAACTCAAAATTATCCCCAAAAGGAAAGATAGAAACAGTAAACCCAAAAGCAGAAGATACGATCCAGAAAAGATAATGAATTCGAAGGAGTTTCCCCTCGCGACTCAAGATATAAGGAACCAAAATTGGGATCAAATGAAGGAAAGCCTACTAACCAAAGCTGAACAAATAGCACCTATAACCAAAATCAAAAAACACGCATGGTGGACAGAGGAATGTGACAAACTTATTGAGCAAAGAAAGAAAGCATGGCAACAGATGCAATCTCAGAAAAATGAATATAATAGGCAAAATTTCCTGAGTGTAAGAAAACTAGTGAGTAAAAACCTCAAAAGAATTAAAAAAGCACAAGAAGATCAACTACTTTTGCAGATCAACGAAGACTTCAACAAAAACAAGACTAGGAGCTTTTACAGAACTTTTAAACAAAAAATAACCAAGTACAGCCCACCGACACTCCAATTACAAGATAAAAATGGTAATATTGCACACAACAACAGGGATAATTGCAAAATTTTGAGGGAATATTTCAGAAACCTTCTCAACTGTAAAGAACCAATTGAAAAAATGGATTTCAGCAACTCAACTTCAACAAGTCCTAACTCAGAACCACCCACCGTGAGGAACTACAATCAATCATTTTGAATCTCAAAAACTATAAGGCTTCGGGAGAGAACCAAATTACAGCTGAACTGTGGAAAAATGTCAATAGAAATGCCATAGAATCTCTCCAAAACATTTTTGAAGAAATATGGAAAACAGAAAGAATTCCGGATGAATGGAAGATGGCCCTCATTCACCCAATTCATAAGAGGGGATCCAGAACAGACCCCAACAATTACAGAGGGATTTCGCTCCTTGACGTAACATACAAAATACTGTCTAAAGTCCTTTTGAACAGAGCAGAACCCCAGCTAGATTGTCAACTTGGAGAATACCAGGCAGGCTTCAGGAAGGGAAGATCCTGCCCAGAACAAATTCTAAACCTCAAAAATCTTATGGCCTACCAAAAATCGAGAGCAAAAGCGTATGTCATCACATTCATTGACTTTCAAAAGGCGTACGACTCCATAGACAGGGAATCTCTAATCTCCATATTAAAAGAATTGGACCTAGACAATAAAACTACAAACCTAATTAGAGAAACCATCACCAACACAAAAATTATGGGAGAACTCTCAGACCTATTTGAGATAAAAACTGGAGTACGACAAGGTGATGGACTCTCTCCATTGTTATTTAACTGTGCCCTAGAAAAAATAGTAAGGGAATGGAACAAGAAAATCAATAGTGGAATCCGACTAGGAACAAAAAACAAAGGCATCAAGGTTAATTGCCTAGCATTTGCCGATTATATGGCCCTACTAGCTGAAACATGGGAAGAAGCCAAAGAACAGATCCTCGAATTACAGAAACAAGCAGAGAAAATAGGCCTTAAAATTTCTTTTGAAAAAACCAAAATAATCACAAATATAAAAAAGCCAATGAAATATCTTAAAGTAAGAGACCAAAAGATCGAAACTGTTAAAGAATTCAAATATCTTGGTGAATGGACTAGCTGGAACGCCCTTGAGAAAAAAGCAATAGAATTAAGAAGAAACAAAGTTGAACTAGCGTTTCAGCTTACTAAAAATACTTATAACAAAAAGTCCCTCTCATGGAATTCAAAAATAAAACATTACAACACTGTCATTAAACCAGAAGCACTATATGCAGCTGAGACATTATCTATCACTAACCATGGCCCAATTGAAAGGCTAGAGATCAAAGAAAGAAAAATATTGAGAAAAATTTTAGGCCCCAAATTTCATAACGACAAACTAATTCATACCAAAAATGAAACACTCTACAAAACCACAGAAAAACTTTCGGATACAATGAGGAAAAGAAGAATTGAGTTTTATGGGCACATTCTCAGAATGAACCCAAATAGACTTACAAAAAGAATGTTTGACTACTTCAGGAATAAAAACCCAAACCAAATTGGTTTATCCAAACAGAGAAAGACTTAAGAGAACTACACATCACAGAAAAAATGCTCACAGACAGGACCGCAAAAATGATAAGCAAAGACAGAAAAGAGGGATTCCAGTTCCAAAATAGAAAGAAAAGAACGATTGTCATCTCTGATGAGGAAAGAAAAGCAAGATCAGAAAGAATGAAGCAGTACTGGGCGAAAAGAAAGGCACAGAACACACAGAAGTGATTGATTCAACGTACCCCAAAGTTGGGTGAAACGAAGAAGAAGAAGAAGAAGAAGAAAAAGTGTGCTGCGTGAAACATAAGAAGTGCGTAAGTTCCGTATAGCAGCGAAAAATATGAATTAGTGTCTGATGAAGTAAGACACCAAAGATGTGTTAGCAGACGGCATCTCTGCATGTAGGCTAGAAACCAAGCGGAAATCACCGTAAGTAAAAAAGTCGATATATTTTTAACGGACTGTTTTCCCCACCTTAAAAGAAATCAAATTATAAATATCTTTTAATGACAGAAAACTGATAATGCTTTACCACAATAAAGTGAAATGTGTCTGGTGGGAAAAAAACACGCATTTTCTTGTAGTTGCAAAGACAGAGAGAAAATACCCTCAGGAATTATAAAGCAAATAAGGAAAATATGGCCACGCAAATGAGGAAAATCACTTTATTTCCTTTGTACATACCCGGGGGTCTTCTATCTGCGCCAACATGTATTTAACCATTCATTGTGTAAGGTTCAGTCAGATGAAAAGATCCAATTGCCGATATCCGGAAAGGTATTGGGAGAGATGTCAGTCGTGTATATTGTTTATATCCACCTGTGTGTAGCCCATAATAAACGTTACATTTGTTGCACATTAGTGTAGTGTGCCACAGCGACCACCTTCGTCTCAAAAAATTAGCTGAGTAATGTGTGATTGCGTGGACTAATTACTTGGTTTTTTATCTAAATAATAAATAATTTTGTTTAATCGTTGAGTCGAGCACCCATATTTAATCCCTAGTCATTTTCCAAGTGCTGTAATCTTTCCGAGTGACCTACTTTCTTGAACTGAAAACCAATTGCTTTCTTTAACTATATTTAATAAACTTTGTGGAATAATAAATTTCATACTCATTCAGTGAGCAGTCTTTCTGAAGAGCTCCAAGTACTATTTCATAAAAGGATGGTTCAAGTTTCACCAAAGTGCAGTTGCAAAGAGATGATCTAAAGTGTTTTGTTCAAATTTTATTCTTTTTTAAAATGCCAACACAATAATAAAGGTACTCGAATAAAAGTGGAGTTATTCAGAATAGTTACTAGCTAGCAAAATTGAAGGGCCAAAATTAGGAATAATTACTGCACAAGTTTGCAATAGTGTGTATATTTTCATGAGGTAGTAGTTGAAAAGTGTTTTTTTTTTATTGTGCTGTAACATAACCAGTGAGCCTTGTTCTGAATCTAGTGATGGATAGGTTTCTGAACCCCCTTCGCTAGTTGTTTTGCGACATATACGAGCTCTGTACAAAAAACTCCGGAACATTCGTAATTTCGCGCCGATAGTGTGGGGGGAGCGAAATGTGGTTGGCATCCCTGCACACGCCTGTGTTTAATATGTAACTGCTGGAAGTTTCATTGTTGTGAGTCCTTTACTTATTGTTCAGCGCTGTGCCGAGTAGAACGTTGCGTCAAACAGTTTGCGAATTTCGAGATGGCAGAGTTAAGAGGGGCATCGCGTCTGCGTTAAAATTTGCGTGAAGCTCACGGAAACCTTTAGAGAGACACAGCAAATAGTGCAGGAAGCCTACGGCGATGAGCGCTTAGCCGTACTCGGTGTTGTTACGAGAGGTTCATACAGTTTAAAAATGGCCGGACGGAAGTTAAAGACGACCCTCTTTCAGGACGCCCTTCGACGTCTATCCACGGCGCTCATGTCAGGAACGTGCGTTCCAATCGAAGACTGAGGGATTGCAGAAGAATGTAACATTTCAGTTGGATCATGTCATGAAATCCTGACGCAGCATCTTGGAATGCATATTGTCGCCGCCAACTTCGTTCCACGACCAACAAGTCAAAACCAGAAAGACCTAAGCCTCGCTGTGAAGAGCTTTTGGATCGCGCCAATTAGAACGAGGTGTTTGTTAAGAGAAACGTAACTGCTGGTGAGAAGTGGGTCTACGGCAGGGGTTCCCAACAAAATTTTCTCGAGGACACCCTCATCGAGCGTGATTGGTACCTTGTCATATCACAGTACCAAGTACCTAAAAAAGCCAAAGTAAGAGTCTTTTTTATACGTTTTCTATTTTTGGTACTTAGAAAAAACATTGACATATTCATTATTGAAAAAGTATTGAGTTTAAAACTTTTTCAATTTAGCCACCATTGTTATTGTAAAATTTCTGATTATTGCTCAAAATCTTTGTCTTCAAATCTGGATGTTTAGTATAACAAACTCTTAAAAAAAATTAAAATTGAGTATGAACTGAAAATGACGGAAAAAATTAAAACTGTGTGTTTTGGTCTTTGAAGTGTACTACACTTGAGATTGCATTGAGTAGACATGTGTGAAAAATAAGAAAACACTAATTTCATACAAGGTATTATTTATTTGGAAAAATACAGTTACGACAGTGTACTCCATCAGCATACAGTTAGTTTTAATTTACATTTCTTAATGAGATGAGTTCAATCTGACTTTTGAGCCCATTATTTCTGAAATATTAAGTTCCAAATTTGAAACTTTCACTCTGAAATCCGACCGCATGTCGAGCCGATTCCTATATTTGTTATCATGAAACACGTGGAAGAAAATTCTTGCTTACACCGATATGTGGTTGGAAATGGAAGGTGTGGTGTCACCGCCAGACACCACACTTGCTAGGTGGTAGCCTTTAAATCGGCCGCGGTCCGCTAGTATACGACGGACCCGCGTGTCGCCACTGTCAGTGATTGCAGACCGAGCGCCGCCACACGGCAGGTCTAGAGACACTTCCTAGCTCTCGCCCCAGTTGTACAGCCGACTTTGCTAGCGATGGTTCGCTGACAAATACGCTCTCATTTGCCGAGACGATAGTTAGCATAGCCTTCAGCTACGTCATTTGCTACGACCTAGCAAGGCGCCATTATCATTTGCTATTTATCTTGTGATGCATGTGCCATCAGACCGATGTTCACCAATTATGGATTAAAGTATTCCAGAAGCTACGTACCTTGTTTACTAGACTCAACTCCTATAACTGTTCCAGGCCTGACGCCAGCCTGCGTGAGCTTAAACGCGTGCCTTTCGGCTACCAATCATAGTGGCTTGGCTGTCTTGCCAAGTCACAACAGAAGGATCTTTTTCATTGCCTTATCTCGAAGCTTCTTGTAGTCCTTGAGTGCTGATGCCCACAAGTCTGTAATTTTATCACCGATGAAAATGTTTATCATCGTACCACAGGTGGCGCAGTGGTAGCACACTGGACTCGCATTCGGGAGGACGACGGTTCAATCCCGCGTCCGGCCATCCTGATTCAGGTTTTCCGTGATTTCCCTAAATCGCTCCAGGCAAATGCTGGGATGATTCCTTTGAAAGGGCACGGCCGACTTCCTTCCCCATCCTTCCCTAATCCGATGAGACCGATGACCTCGCAGTTTGGTCTCTTCCCCCAAACCATCCAATCCATCCATCCAATCGTACCACAACTGGACAGATCCACAAGTTGATCTCACTCTTCTTCAGTGAGGCCTTGGATTTTGTCTATTTCTTCACAGCTGAAGGGATTTCGAATCCATCTGTCGTCAGGGTCAGGTTCAGGGAAATACTCTCTAAAAGTGGTGGCCAGGCTGCGTAGATGCTCGGCTACATTGATCTTGATCTGGTCAGGCAAACTCTCCTCTGATGACTCCAAGAATTGTTTTAACCCTTTCAGACCCGATATGCTCAATTTTGTGGGTGCGGTTTATTTGCGTTGTAGCATCATATTATTCCGCTATGCAGTTGAGTCCCAAGTCACACGAGTGTACAGGAATCGCTGTTTCGTATACAACTCAATTTATATCGATATCTCGTTACAGACGCGAGATATTGTGTCTTAATCTTTGGTAATTTTCTAGATGGCAGGTCGGAGGCATGTCTGTCGAGGTAAATGTTTATTGTGCTTTATTTATATGTTTGACATTTGGAAAAATGTGTTTGAGATTCCGAAAGGCGTACAGAAGTAAATAAAAATATGTCCGCCACAATTATTTGAATACTTTCATAGCTACAATGACTGTAACATCCACACGCACAATTGTGTGTGTTGGGACTATTTTACCGGCATATGGTCGTTTTCGGTCGATGGCAGGTTCTTCACTCTCAGAACAGCACTTCATGTTGTGGACACTAACAACATTCCACGTGAATCAGGAAGTAATAGATTGAGGAAAGTACAACCTGCAATTAATGTTGTACGCATCGCTTGTTTGAGACTTCCACGCCCCTCTGAAAATGATTATTCCATTGATGACGCTGCACATTGTCCCAGTATGTTCCAAACAAACCGCGCCCTTTGGGAATTAAAATGTTTTGGCAACAACGAAAGGTTTAGTACTTCATTTTTAATTTTATCAAGGTAAATCAACTCCTCTGCCAGATGTTGGCCTTGGTCTTGGGCCATCTGTAATACTTCGCTTGCTCAAATATTACCTCAAGGTGCAAGACTATATTTTGACAGATATTTTACAGCTTTGCCGTTATTGCATCAGTTATTTGACCTAGGGCTGGAAGGAACAGGAACCATAATGAAAAACAGAGTGAAACCAGTTCACTTGACAGAAGAAAACAGACTGAAGAGAAGAGATATGGAAGAATTCTGCAGGGACGATGATAAATTATTCATTGTCCAGTGGAAAAATTCAAAAGCTGTGACGCTTGTCTCTACTTGTAGAGGATGTGAACCTGTAAGAAATGCTGAGAGATGGAGTAAACCAGAAAGAAGTACATCTTAGTACCATGTTCTGCAGTAGTAGTGAAGTACAACCTGTGTATGGGACGAGTGGACCTCTGCGATCAAATGATGGAGACCTACAGGACCTTCTTGAAGACAAAAAAGTGGACTTTAAAAGTTTTGATTCATTTGCTTGATTTGGCTTGCGTCAATTCCTGGTTACAATACAAAGTTGAATTCGAAGCCAATAAAGTACAAAACAAAAACACTTTAGATATTCTTGGCTTCCGACAAGTGATTGGGGAAGCACTAATTCTTCTTCTTCAGGACAGGAACATGAAAGTGAATCCGATGAAGAGCCACCATATAAAATGTACAAACCAGCAAACACAGCATGTGATGAGAAGTGGCTAGGCGGATATCATCACTGGCCAACTGTTGATGATTTGCCTTCAACTCGTTGCTGCAGGCAAAAAAATTGCAGGAAGGGGACCAGAACAAGATGTCTGAACTGTAATGGTTCAAATGGCTCTGAGCACTATGCGACTTAACTTCTGAGGTCATCAGTCGCCTAGAACTTAGAACTAATTAAACCTAACTAACCTAAGGACACCATACACATCCATGCCCGAGGCAGGATTCGAACCTGCGACCGTAGCGGTCGCCCGGCTCCAGACTGCAGCGCCTAGAACCGCACGGCCACTGAAGTGCAATATTTATTTGTGTCTGTCAAAAGACAGTAACTGCTTCCGTGAGTATCACTGCAAGAAATGACATAAATATGTAAGATAATCCCAACCCACACTATCGTGTGGGTTTAAAATTTGTATCAAAATTAAAAGATTAAATTTTCTAAGCAATTGGTCCACGACTATATTTTTTTTAGTTACAAAAATGCATTTATTTAAAAATTTCCATTTCAAGTTTGGGTGGGGGTCTGAAAGGGATACAGTAGACAAGTTAGTGACTCGTTTTCTATCCTTGATGAACAGATCTGACACTTTTTGACCGCAGCTGTAGGAAGACGCTGGACCTAGGAGTTAGCGTTCGCTAAAGCTCTACTCATGCAGGAAGCGGCCAAAACAAAAAATCTGTTATCATACGAAATATATTTAATATATTTTTTATTCTTATAGCTTCTTGCGGACCCCTCTGACATAGCTCGCGGCCCCTAGGGGTCCGCATACCACGTGCTGGGAACCATTGGTCTTTGGTTACGATGTTAAGACCAAAGTTCAATCTTCAAAATGGGTCGGGAAAGGTTCTCCAAGACCAAAAAGAAGATCATCAGGTCAGGTCAAATGTCAAAGTCACACTGATAGTTTTCTTTGACTTTGAGAGTTTAGTTCATCATGAATTCGCGCCACAGGGACACCTGCGAGAAACTTTGAGAGGGAAACGGCCTGAAATGTGGCGAGACAATTCATAGCTCTTGTGTTAAGATAACGCACCCGTACATTCATCCCTGTTGGTGCGTCACTACTGCACATGCATACATTAATCCTTCTTCCATAGATCATGAATACGACATTTCGTAATGATGTGGAACGTCTCACTCTAACATAAGTTTTCTTTCACAAAATACACTACTGGACATTAAAATTGCTACACCACGAAGGTGACGTGCCACAGACGCGAAAGTTAACCGACAGGATGCTGTGATATGCAAAAGATTAGTTTTTCAGAGCATTCACACAATGTTGGCGCCGGTGGCGACACCTACAACGTGTTGACATGAGGAAAGTTGCCAACCGATTTCTCATACACAAATAGCAGTTGACCGGCGTTGCCTGGTGAAACGTTGTTGTGATGCCTCGTGTAAGGAGAAGAAATGCGTACCATCACGTTTCCGACTTTGATAAAGGTCGGATTGTAGCCTATCGCGATTGCGGTTTATCGTTTCGCGACATTGTTGCTCGCGTTCGTCGAGATCCCATGACTGTTAGCAGAATATGGAATCGGTGGGTTCAGGAGGGTAATACGGAACGCCGTGCTGGATCCCGACGGCCTCGTATCACTAGCAGTCGAGATGACACGCATCTTGTCCGCATGGCTGTAACGGATCGTGCAGCCACATCTCGATCTCTGAGTCAACAGTTGGGGACGTTTGCAAGACGACAACCATCTCTACGAACAGTTCGATGACGTTTCCACAGCATGGACTATCAGCTCGGAGACCGTGGCTGCGGTTACCCTTGACGCTGCATCACTGACAGTAGCGCCTGCGATGGTGTACTCGACGACGAACCTGGGTGCAAGAATGGCAAAAAGTCATTTTTTCGGATGAATCCAGGTTCTGTTTACAGCATCATGATGGTCGCATCCGTGTTTGGCGATATCGCGGTGAACGCACATTGGAAGCGTGTATTCGTCATCGCAATATTGGAGTATCACCTGGCGTGATGGTATGGGGTGCCACTGGTTACACGTCTCGGTCACCTCTAGTTCGCATTGACGGCGCTTTGAACAGTGGACGTTACATTTCAGATGTGTTACGACCCCTGGCCCTACCCTTCATTCGATCCCTGCGAAACCCTACATTTCAACAGGATAATGCCCGACCGCATGTTGCAGGTACTGTACGGGCCTTTCTGGATACGGAAAATGTTCTACTGCTGCCCTGGCCAGATCTCTTACCAATTGGAAACGTCTGGTCAATGGTGGCCGAGCAACTCGCTCGTCACAATACGCCACTCTTGATGAACCGTGGTATCGTGCTGAAGCTGCATGGTCAGCTGTACCTGTACACGCCATCCAAGCTCTGTTTGACTCAATGGCCAGGCGTATCAAGGCCGTTATTATGGTCAGAGGTGGTTGTTCTGGGTACTGATTTCTCAGCATGTATGCACCCAAATTGCGTGAAAATGTAATCACATGTCAGTTCTAGTATAATATATTTGTCCAATGGTTATCCGTTTATCATCTGCATTTCTTCTTGGTGTAGCAATTTTAATGGCCAGTATGCAGCTAATTATTTAATTTTTTTCAGTTACTACTTCATATCTAAGAATTCATCTATTGAGTAGAAGGAGTTGTCATTCAGAAATTCTTTTAATTTGCTTTTTAATGTTGGTTGGCTATCTGTCAGGCTTTTAATACTATTTGGCAAATGACCAAAAATTTTAGTGGCAGCATAATTCACCCCTCTCTGTGCCAAAGTGACATTTAATCCAGAAGAGTGAATATCATTCTTTGTTCTAGTGTTGTAGCTATGCACTTCGCTGTTATTTTTGATATGGCATGGGTTATTAATGACAAATTTCATAAGTGAATCTATTTAATGCGAAGGTACTGTGATTATCCCGAGTTCCTTAAATAAATGTCTGGAAGGTGATCTTGGGTGGGCTCCACCTATTATTCTGATTACACGCTTTTGTGCAGTGAATACTTTCTCTCTTAATGACGAATTGCCCCAAAATATGATGCCATATGAAAGCAGTGAATGAAAATAGGCATAGTAGGCTAATTTACTGATACGTTTATCACCAAATTTGCAATAACACTAATAGCATAAGTAGCCGAACCTAGCCGTTTCAGCAGATCATCGATGTGTTTCTTCCAATTCAATTTCTCAACACTGCAAACACCCAGAAATTTTGAATATTCTGCGTTAGCAACAGACTTCCGTTCATAGTCTATATTTTTCAATGGTGTTATTACATTTATTGTTCAGAATTGTATAAACTGACTTTTCTCAAAATTTAGTGAGAGTCCATTTACAGAGAATCACTTAATAATTTTCTGAAAGACATTATTTGCAATTTCCTCAGCCGATTCTTGCTTCTTGGGTGTGATTACTATACTTGTATCATCAGCAAGAAGAACTAACTTTGCACCTTCATGAATATAGAGTGGCAAGTCGTTAATATATATTAAGAACAATAAGGAACCCAAGATCGAACCCTGTGGGGACACCATTCTTGATACTCTACTGCCTTGTCCTTCGTACTCTCCACCCCTGTGGACTTTTTTTATTCCCAAAGCTGAAAACCCCGTCGAAAGGACGAAGATTTGCAACGATAGACGAGATTAAAAAAGATCGCAACCAAGGCTTGGTGCCATCGAGACAGAGGAGTACCGAGATTGGATCCAGAAGTGGAAACGGCGTTGGGAGGGGAGTACCAATTGTGGAGGAGAATATTTGTAAGGGGATCTTGCACAATAAGTGAGGATAGACGTCCCATTTCTTGTTTCATTGGTCCACCTGATTTTCATCTCCCTTCTATAGCACGTCATAAACAATGCTTAAATTGCCTTCTTTTCCGATTTTCCCATCAGTCCACGACTTGTAAGTAGGCTGTTTATGTTTTCTCTATGTAAGTAGGCTGTTTATGTTTTCTCTATGTAAGTAGGCTGTTTAGGTTTTTTATTGGTAACGCCACCTCTGTATGAAAATCACTGGCTGTGTTGTGTGCAGTCTGTGGCTAGTTTGCATTGTTGTCTGCCATTGTAGTGTTGGGCAGCGGCAGCTGGGCTGTTAACAGCGCGTAGCGTTGCGCAGTTGGAGGTGAGCCGCCAGCCGTGGTGGATGTGGGGAGAGAGATGGCGGAGGTTTGCAATTTGTGATGTACTGATATATATATTATGACTTGTGATGATATTAAGGTAAATACATTGTTTGTTCTCTATTAATATCTTTCATTTGCTAACTACTCCTATCAGTAGTTAGTGCCTTCCATAGTTTGAATCTTTTATTTAGCTGGCAGTAGTGGCGCTCGCTGTATTGCAGTAGCTTGAGCAGCGAAGATTTTTGTGAGGTAAGTGATTTGTGAAAGGTATAGTTTAATGTTTGTCAGGGCCATTCTTTAGTAGGGAATTTTGAAAGTCAGATTGCGTTGCGCTAACAAAATATTGTGTGTCAGTTTAAGCACAGTCTTGTAGAATTGTTCAAAGGGGAAGTTTCATATGTCGACCCTTAGCCTAGGATACCTCACTGGAATCTTCTGATTTTTTTCTTGTAGTTTTTGTATTTAGTGTAGCTTTTGTTTATTGCTAGCGCGTAATTGTAGAGAGAATCTCTTTTGTAGTTGTAGCCTTTCATTGTTGTACAGTAAAACAGTTGTGGCATGCATATAGATTTGCACCAAGTATTTCGCAGCTACGCTTGCAATTAACTAGATATTTTTTCAGTGCTATGTTAATGTGTTCTCCTATTTTTGCACTTCAAATTGTGTTTTTCTGTGTTGTCGTGTGAAATACTGTAACAATAATGGCGTGTGAAAAAGTAATACTAGGCTCCAAAGTAAACTGAGAAATGACAGTGAAGACGAAAGCAGTGTGTTAGCGCCACCGAGTAGTGAATTAACTGATGTTCAAAGTAGTAATTTGGTAATTGTGAATAGGGAAATGGAGCGGGCTGCAAACAATGGTGTAGACAGTGAAACAGGTAGTGAACAGGGAAGCATTATCGATCGATCGGTCGGCAACAGCTCGCCTCAGGAATCCGAAATGACAGGACACAATTTCGCAAATACTGTAGATTCAGGTTTTGGGTCATCACCGTTTTCTCAAATAAGTCAAGACACATTTTCTACTTGTCAAAATGTGAATGTTGCCGGTGCAAATGCACTGCCGAAAAGCGTAGAGAAACAGATTCCAGACACTAATACATTATTATTGCAATTAATGCAACAAATGGAACAAAATCAGAGACAAACACAGCAAAAGCTTGAAAAGTTAGACACAATGGAACAACACCAGAGACAAACACAGCAACAGTTAGACACAATGGAACAAAATCAGAGACAAACACAGCAACAGCTTCAAAAGTTAGACTCATTGGAACAAACTCTTGAACAAACGCGTGAAGATTTAACTACTGAGTTACATCACATTGAATCGAAATGTCAAAAAGTCTGTAATGACGTAAAAACACAAATTTGTGAGCATTTCCAACCTATTTTTTCGCGTCATGAAAATGTATTACAGAAGCACGAAGCAGCCATAAAAGAACTGCAAACTATTGTTCATGAAAATCATGAGACCTTGCAAGCTAAAATTGACTCAGTTGCATCTACCGATTCGGTTACGCAACTTGCAAAAACTCAGGAAAACTTAAAGGTCACAGTAGACACGATTGCAACACAAATGGACACTCTGAAACTTGGTTCAGAAAAACATACAGAGGAAATGATTTCACTATCGGATAAAGTAGCCGAACTTTCAGATCAGTTCACTAACTTATCTACAAAGGTAGATGATGATCTGAATGACACAAGACCCGTAGCCTTCACTGACACAGAAGAGTATGAACAAATAAGAAAATTCAAACAGAATCAAAATCAAATCAATACACAGTACAAAAGAGAAATCCGGGAAGTACAAGATCAGCTGACACAGGTAATACAAGAATTACGTATTTCAGAGGACACTCGCGCTCCAATACGGGAAGAGGGACATAGAAATACGGAACAACCACAAAATAATAACACAGGACACTTCGGAAATTATGAAAGAAATTGGCAAGGCGCATTGGATTTTGAGATGGAACCGCCGAAACGAAGTAACAATGACCGACATGCGACTCGCCGACATGACGATTTTGACTATAAGCTGTTCATTACTACACGTAAATTCAAAACGTTTAAGAATTCTGCCAACGACATTCATCCACAAGCATGGCTCCATCAATTCTCTCATTGTTTTCCTCCCAACTGGTCGTTGGAACACAGATTAGAATTTATGTGTGGCTACTTAGAGAATGAACCAGCTGTAAGAATGCGATCGGTAATTCACGATTGCCACAGTGAAGGAGAGTTTTACCATGCCTTCCTCTCAGCATATTGGTCTCCAGCCACACAAGACCGAGTAAAACATGGCATCATAATGACGAAATGTTTCGAACAATCTGAATTTTCCAGTCTTATGAAATATTTTGAAGACATGTTGCATAAGAATCAGTATCTTTCAAACCCATACAGCCCCTCAGAACTCATCCGCATTTGCTTAATCAAACTGCCGGAACATTTACGACATATTATTTTGGCAGGACGTTGCAAAGACGACATTGAAGCATTTCAGGGACTCTTACAAGAATTAGAAATTGACACTGACAATCGCGGAACGCGAAACCAGGAACACAGCAATTACAGATCACATCCGTCGCAATTCCGCGATGAAAGAAGTAATAACTTTACACGACAAGGCTATTCTCACAACACAAATCGTGACCAAAACAGACACCACCCGTATGACAACCGTTGGCAGAGTAGTAATAACTACAGGGAAAGATCACCTCTCCGTGGTAATGTTATTGTGTGTACATTCTTGCTTGTTTGTTGCACGATTATGGAACGACTATAAGGCTTACATACTTAGAACATTTACCAGTACTGCTAATGAGATTTTAATGCAACATTTTGGTTTATTTGAAAATACATTCTGAATTTAAAGTGCTTTCTGAGAGATACCAGATGACACAGAGGTTAGTTTATGTGACAGCTACACGATTTTTATCACGACGCTACTAATAAGTGACAATTTACAATGTTGCTTTTGTGGTGTATCTGTTTTATATCAGCACAGTTTTCTGAATTCTTCTGGAAATCAAAATATGTTTTATTAGTAACTTTTGTGGTATAGCTACAAGGAGACAGCCTTTTCCATAGCACAACAATACGTTACAGCACAGTACTTTCATCATCACAACAATAAGCGTAATAACTAAGATATCTCTACGCAAAGCATTTCACTTTTGTTTATCATGAGGTAAGTACATTGGCTTCTGCAGAACTTAGCTTTCGGAGGAAAATAACTACGACACTTCCACAGAGATTATCTTACAACAAGATGCACATTTAGCGCTACAGTACACGCATTTCAGTGATTAATTTTGTACTTAAAACATTTATTTTTTAAGATATTTGAAGTACAATGATACAAAGGTTTTCAGAGATACATTTCATTTCATTGCTGTAATCTGTAACACCTGAGGGTATAATTACATTAATCCTCAGGGGGGTACACGCTTACTTTGTGTACCATGTGTGTGGCAACCACAAGGAACCCTAGCTAATATGGTATTTGCTTATACAACTTTACACATCGGTACCATATTTCTCTAACACACAAATTACACAGCTATCTGATCATTTAACTGAGAGATAAACATTTTTTTACTACGTCAGTGACAGATGTTTACGTAATTACACAGCTGGATAACTTCACACTTATGAAACTGTAATTTGTCTGTACTTTGTGAAACTGTTCATATTTTTTCGGAACCATTGTGATACTATGAGAGCTTTGAATGATGTATTTGGTAAAGGGATTATGATTTTTAAAGTACGTTTGAGGCAGATGACACTTTTGACATGAGCAGAGAATTTTTTTTAATTATTGGAGGAAGCTACGACGATTTTGAGATTTGACTGAGGTGTTATGATGTTATTTTTACGACGACGATGTGTATTATGCTGCTGAGGTATGTTTATGATTAATAGGCTGAGACTATATGAGTTATTTGATTATGCTTCATATTTATAATGACGAAATATTGACGAGTGTCGATGGATACGTATATGTGTAATAAGGTAAGGAGTAATGAATAGTGGGTAGGGACTCTTGACTTGTGAAAAAGGATGTTGGAAACCAAGAATCGTACTTTAAGAGTTATGACATGTGTGAATCATGTGTGAATGTATCACAATGCCACTGAACATTTTTTGGACACTGTTATATTCATAGGATTTTGTTTCTACAGATTTGCAACGCTAATTCTTGACCTGTGAAGTATTTTTATGTGAGACTGTCACTCCTGTCGTAAATATTTCCGTACGAAAGTTAAGTGACCACCTGCACGTAATGCGTCGCGGGCACCCAGCTGTGTCAGACGCCTGGAGAAAAAGCCATTAGCGCGTGCCTTTCAGAGCACAGGAAGGAAAGAAAAAGGGAGGCCATTATCCTGGCTTTGTCATTCCTTTAGAGAAAGCATCGCAAAAACGACACGGTCGAACTTGAAAACGTATGATTACACTAGCTCTTAATTTACGATATTTACTCAAATGCCTACTAAAATGACAAGAAATATTTTTACATCTGCACACCTGATTATGACAAGCGTCCTTCTATGAGAGTTGAGAGAATTTCTACTAACTTACGAAATGCCACATGACTATTGAATGATATTTTTATGCTTTGCTTTTCATAGTTGCCTATTTCATTTGACATCTGTTTTCCAGCTGTGTTGCAGCATTGCTTTTATAAAATACAATGCATTTGCTAATGTGAACACTTTCTGTCAACAGATCTATTAAATAATTATTTTATGATCCACATTCTTTAAAAAAGGAGCACTTGGAAAGGAAAGAACAATAAGAAGGAACTAGTAACAGTAAAACATAATTTTCTTTTCAATTAGATGGTAATATTTTTTTTACAATAAGTTGTTGTGGTGCACCACTTTAATTACATAGACATTAAGATGTGAATATACATTTCCCTGATCTGCATTGTTGTTTAGTGTAATATTTTTTCTGCTTGCACTATATCATGTTTAGGTATAAGTTGCTGCTGTTTGCCAGGCATAGTGTTATTGAATTTGACTTTTGCTCATTTATGCTGCTAGCTTTGCCAATTTGCATTTTTTGCATTGCTGTTTGTGTTGATTTGTTATGTGATGCTGCATTGCCTCGTCCCTTAGTTTAGCAGCTGAGCTCAGTAGATTTAAGTTAGCTTAAGAGGGGTAGACTATATAAGAAACTAACTATGATGGATTGGAAGAAATGCATTTAGACGCTATAAGAAAATGGTTTGGCCAAAAAAAAAAAAAAAGTATTTTAGGTAGGATTTTCTTGGAAATAAATGATGAGGTAAGATAATGGAAAATAAAAATGAGGTAAGAAATGTGTGAACATATAAACACAGAAAGCATGCTTAGATAGAAATTTTTGGTGGAAACAAAGGATGAAATAAGAGGAAAGATATATGAAGTTTTGGGTTGGACTGCAGTACCACATGTTACACTGAAAACGAACCCTGTCCTTTCCTATTGGTGTTATCCCACTATATGTTTGTGTACCCTTGTGTATTTGTTTTCTTCCTGTCTCTGTGTAGTTTCATAGAATTTTTTCTTCTTTTAATATTAAGCTACATTCACTATGATGAGGAATACTGTTATCCTCAAATATAATTGGCATTAATAATATGTTATTTACCTTATAAATATGCTTACACATTATTTATTCTGTTTAATGCTCATGTGTGAAGTTGATGTTTCAAAAGTTATTGTGATCTTTTATGTATGTACTCATGTCATAATTCCTGTAACACTGACGTATATGTCTATTTCTATTCTTTTGTAAAGCCCCTATTACTACAAATGTTATCTATATTGTTATGTTCTTTAATGATGTATTTTGTACCTTTGTAATTGTATTTTCATGTTGTAAATTTATAAAATTGTAATTGACACCAGTTCATCTTATTATTAACTTGTAAGTTACATTTCACTGCACACGTTTCTGTTGGTCATAGTGTATGGACAGTATGTGAGAAGTAGGGACTGTTAGTGTTTGCACGTGTGTTGATAATTCAGCAAGGGACTGGATAACAGCATTGCTGGTTCTAAGGACAATTCCAAAAACTTTGTGAGTGCACAAGTGGTGGTTATGGACTTGCTATATTATTCGAACGACTCTTCGATGGTGATTGTGCACCTGCACAGTCGCAACAGGTCGCAACAGATGGCTGCTGGCCATCTCTACAAGGACTACAGTGGGTCTGCATCTTTGATGACCCACCAACGCCATTATTTCTACAAGGACTATAGTGGGTCTGCACCTCTGGTGGCCCACCAATACCGTAATCTCTACCAGGACTACAGTGGGTCTGCTCTGTGATGACCTACCTACCAATATTCTTCCAAACTTCGAATGACTCTGCTGTGGGTTTGCTCTGTTGTGGCCCATTACCTGTCTGCATCTCAAGAGTCAGCACTGTCTTTCCGTTGGAAGGACAACACTACTTCTTCAAGACTGCATGGAAATCCACTACTTCTGTGCGCAAATTTCTTTTACTGCTTGGACTTTGAGAAAAGCTCTGCATTTTTACTGTGATGAACAATGTGGACTGTCTTTATGGACTGTGAGAAATTTTGATCTTTTGACCAACATAATATTAATAAGTGTGTGCATTTTATATCTTTGTTACTGTAATTGTGAAAAATTTTTGTCAAATCTGTATTGGGCAGTGCCCAACACCATTTGTAAAAATTTTTGTGGGGAGCATGGCGGCTATGTAAGTAGGCTGTTTATGTTTTCTCTATGTAAGTAGGCTGTTTATGTTTTCTCTATGTAAGTAGGCTGTTTAGGTTTTTTATTGGTAACGCCACCTCTGTATGAAAATCACTGGCTGTGTTGTGTGCAGTCTGTGGCTAGTTTGCATTGTTGTCTGCCATTGTAGTGTTGGGCAGCGGCAGCTGGGCTGTTAACAGCGCGTAGCGTTGCGCAGTTGGAGGTGAGCCGCCAGCCGTGGTGGATGTGGGGAGAGAGATGGCGGAGGTTTGCAATTTGTGATGTACTGATATATATATTATGACTTGTGATGATATTAAGGTAAATACATTGTTTGTTCTCTATTAATATCTTTCATTTGCTAACTACTCCTATCAGTAGTTAGTGCCTTCCATAGTTTGAATCTTTTATTTAGCTGGCAGTAGTGGCGCTCGCTGTATTGCAGTAGCTTGAGCAGCGAAGATTTTTGTGAGGTAAGTGATTTGTGAAAGGTATAGTTTAATGTTTGTCAGGGCCATTCTTTAGTAGGGAATTTTGAAAGTCAGATTGCGTTGCGCTAACAAAATATTGTGTGTCAGTTTAAGCACAGTCTTGTAGAATTGTTCAAAGGGGAAGTTTCAGACTCTCTTCCATACAATGCTGTGATCCACATTCTCAGTAATTCCTTCCGTAAATTAAGACCCATTTTTAATACTAGCAGACTTCTTTTGATCAGAAACGCCGTGTTTGACTGTGCTAGTCTGATTTTTTAAGTCCCGCTTGCTCCGTTCGTCATACGTTTTTCTGGTTCCAACATAGCGGTATTAACTTCGTCTATGCTGTACATGTGCAGACTAAAGTGACCGATGAAAATTTGTAACAAGGCCGGGACGCGAACCCAGTCTACTGCGCGACCGCTACGGTCGCAGGTTCGAATCCTGCCTCGGGCATGGATGTGTGTGATGTCCTTAGGTTAGTTAGGTTTAAGTAGTTCTAAGTTCTAGGGGACTGAGGGCCTCAGATGTCAAGTCCCATAGTGCTCTGAGCCATTTGAACCATTTGAACCCAGGTCTGCTGCTCACTGGGCAGATGTGCTAAACACTACACCACCCTGGCATAGCGGATTTGCACAACTGCACGCCTCCCTCCTCAGCCCAAATTCCCATTAACGCCTCAGTCCACGTGGTGTTCCCCCTAAACTCGAACAACATTGTAGAGGCTTTAGGGGGAAACCAATTGGGCTTACGTAAATGTCAGTTTCGGTTGAGGACCTAGCCGTGCTAGACCGTGCTGTTGTACAGGCCGGCATGGTAGCTCAGCGTGTTCAGTCAGAGGGCTGACCACCCTCTGCAATAAAAAAAGAACAGAGTGAAAGGATTCTGTGCGGCTGGTCCCGGCGGAGGTTCGAGTCCTCCCTCGGGCATGGGTGTGTGTGTTTGTCCTTAGGATAATTTAGGTTAAGTAGTGTGTAAGCTTAGAGACTGATGACCTTAGCAGTTAAGTCCCATAAGATTTCACACACATTTCAACATTTGAGTGAAAGGATCAACAACTAACTTCAATGGATGTCATGTGATGTCCGCTACGACCAAGTACAATGAGCAATGACGAACAAAGTGCCAAAGAAAACAGAGTGGCATAGTGGTTAGCACATATGCATAGTGAGCAGGCACCCGGTTCGAATCCTGACATTGGTACAAATTTTCATTCGTCGTTTCAGTCTGTATATGTGCATCATGGATGTTTGAGACTTGGAAATGTCTGGAACCATATCGCTTCATTTAACTTAATCTACTTTTCCATCCTCAATTCTGATGCTAACTTTACCAGTAATTTTGTTTCCGCTACATGTAATTATCTCCTTCTCCCTCGGTTTACTCTCAATCCATATTCTGTGGTCAGTAGACTGTTCATTTCATTCATTTTGTTCTGCAATTCTCGTTCACTTTCGCTAGGGATAGCGGCGTCATCATCACTGATATCCTTCCACTCTGAAATTTAACATGAATCCTGATCCTGTCTTTTATTTCCATCATTGCTTCTTAATTGTATCCTTTTATCCTTTTTATCTGAGTACCCCGTTCTTGATCTGCTATTCTTATTGTTCCATATTGGTTCTTACACACTGCAGAGCCAAGGAAACTGGTACACCTTCCTAATATCGTGTAGGGCCCCCGTGAGCTCGCAGAAGTGCCGCAACACAACGTGGCATGGACACAACTAATATCTCAAGTAGTGCTGGAGAGAACTGACACCATGAATCCTGCAGGGCTGTCCATAAATCCGTGAGAGTACGAGGGGGTGGAGACATATTCTGAACAGCACGTTGCAAGGCGTCCCAGATATGCTCAATAATGTTCATGTGTGGGTAGTTTGGTGGCCAGCGGAAGTGTTTAAACTCAGAAGAGTGTTCGTGGAGCCACTCTGTAGCAATTATGGACGCAAGGTGATGTCGCATTGTCCTGCTGAAACTGCCCAACTTCGTCAGAATGCACAATGGACATGAATAGATGCAGGCGATCAGACAGGATGCTTACACAGGTGTCACCTGTCAGAATGGTATCTCGACACATCAGGGGTTCCATACCACTCCAACTGCACACGTCCCACACCATTACAGAGCCTACACCAGCTTGAACAGTCCCCTGCTGACATGCGGGTCTCCATATGAAACGAGCCTCGTCCGACCACGCAGCATGTTTCCAATGATCGACAGCCCAGTGTCGGCGTTGACGGGCGCAGGCGAGGCGTAAAGGTTTGTTCAAATGGTTCAAATGGCTCTGAGCACTATGGGACTCAACTGTTGTGGTCATTAGTCCCCTAGAACTTAGAACTACTTAAACCTAACTAACCTAAGGACATCACACACATCCATGCCCGAGGCAGGATTCGAACCTGCGACCGTAGCAGTCGCACGGTTCCGAACTGCGCGCCTAGAACCGCGAGACCACCGCGGCCGGCCGTAAAGGTTTGTGTCGTGCACTGATGTAGGGTACACGAGCGGGCCTTCGGCTCGGAAAGAAGTCGATGGCATTTCGTTGAATGGTTCGCTCGCTGACAGTTGTTGATGGCGCACCATTGAAATGTGCAGCAATTTGCAGAAGGGTTGCATTTCTGTCACGATCCTCTTCACTCGTCGTTGGTCCCGTTCTTGCAGGACCTTTTTCCGGCCGCAGCGATGTCGGGTATTCTATGTTTTAGCGGATTTTTGAAATGGTCGTACGGGAAAATCCCCACCCCATCGCTACCTCGGAGATGCAGTGTCCCATCGCTCGTGCGCCGACTGTAACACCAAGTTCAAACTCACTTAAATGTTGATAACCTGCCATCGTAGCAGCAGCGTCGCATTCCGCCTGTTTACACATCTCTGTATTTGAAGACGCATTCCTATACCAGTTTCTTTGGCGCTTCAGCGTAATGTCAATCCGGATTCTGTCTTTTATTTCCATCGTTGCTTCTTCATTGTTTCCTTTTATCCTCTTTTATCGGGGCACTTCTTTCTTGGTCTGTTATTCCTATTCTGTACTGGTTCTTATACATATTGTCTATTACACGTCTTAAGGTTTACATCTATTTTTCTGACAATTTCGAACGATTCGCGCCATTTCACATTCCCTAACTCTTTTTATGTTGTTGTTGTGATCTTCAGTCCTGAGACTGGTTTGATGCAGCTCTCCATGCTACTCTATCCTGTACAAACTTCTTCATCTCCCAGTACTTACTGCAGCCTACATCCTTCTGAATCTGCTTAGTGTATTTATCTCTTGGTCTCCTTCTACGATTTTTACCCTCCACGCTGCCCTCCAATACTAAATTGGTGATCCCTCGATGTCTCAGAACATGTCCTACCAACCGATCCCTTCTTCTAGTCAAGTTGTGCCACAAGCTCGTCTTCTCCCCAATTCTATTCAATACCTCCTCATTAGTTATGTGATCTACCCATCTAATCTTCAACATTCTTCTGTAGCACCACATTTCGAAAGCTTCTCTTCTTGTCTACACTATTTGTCGTTCACGTTTCACTTCCATACATGGCTTCACTCCATACAAATACTTTCAGAAACGACTTCCTGGCACTTAAATCTATACTCGATGTTAACAAATTTTTCTTCTTCAGAAACGCTTTCCTTGCGATTGCCATTCTACATTTTTTATCCTCTTTACTTCGACCATCATCAGTTATTTTGCTCCCCAAATAGCAAAACTCCTTTACTACTTTAAGTGCCTCATGTCCTAATCTAATTCCCTCAGCATCACCCGACTTAATTCGACTACATCCCATTATCCTCGTTTTGCTTTTGTGATGTTCATCTTATATCCTTCTTTCAAGACACTGTTCAATCGTTTCAGCTGCTCTTCCAAGTCCTTTGCTGTCTCTGACAGAATTACAATGTCATCGGCGAACCCTAAAAAAGTTTTTATTTCTTCTCCATGCATTTTGATACATACTCCGAACATTTCTTTTGTTTCCTTTATTGCGTGCTCAATATACTGATTGAATAACATCGGGGATAGGTTACAATCCTGTCTCACTCCCTTCCTAACCATTGCTTCCCTTTCATACCCCTCGACTCTTATAACTGCCATCTGGTTTCTGTACAAATTGTAAATAGCCTTTCACTCCCTGTATTTTACCCCTGCCACCTTCAGAATTTGAAAGAGAGTATTCCAGTCAACATTGTCAAAAGCTTTCTCTAACTCTACAAATGCTACAAACGTAGGTTTGCCTTTCCTTAATCTTTCTTCTAAGATAAGTCGTAGGGTCAGTATTGCCTCACGTTTTCCAACATTTCTACGGAATCCAAACTGATCTTCCCCGAAGTCCGCTTCTACAAGTTTTTCCATTCGTCTGTAAAGAATTCGCGTTAGTATTTTGCAGCTGTGACTTATTAAACTGATAGTTCTGTGATTTTCACATCTGTCAACACCTGCTTTCTTTGGGATTGGAATTATTATATTCTTCTTAAAGTCTGAGGGTATTTCGCCTGTCTCATACATATTGCTCACCAGACGGTAGAGTTTTGTTAGGACTGGCTCTCCCAAGGCTGTCAGTAGTTCTAATGGAACTTTTTATAGATCGACTAATTCTAGCAACATGTCTGGACGTTCTAGCTTCCACTATCATAAGAGCGCGAAACGGTCGCTTCTACTATCCTGTACATCTGTAGAGAATCAAAGTAGCTGCCAGTGTTCCGAAGTTGCACAGAAGGCGGGTCTGACTTACTCCGCCTGCTGCCGCTGTGCCAGTCTGCAGGTCAAACTCTGTAACGCAACCGCTAAACTGGGAACTCCTCTGGACTGTCCGCAAGCGTCACCGACCTTGCCCTACAGCCAGAAGTCTGTGTCAACACCCCTGGATGCTTTCAACAAACGGACACTCATCTCAAATTCCGAGATCTGAGGACATAGCGCCACAGCAACCGCAATATCCGACTGACTCCACAGACCTGCAGCAGGCAACAGAAGAAAAACACCTTCTCCATTCGTTTTATGTCATTAAGTTCTTTTGTCCGCAGTGTCAGTCTCGTTCACGAGTAATAAATGAAAACTACAGGTTTTTAAAAAAATGAATTTCGGGGTTTTAACGCTTTATAATATTTACTATATTAAACTTACAGTTATGAATGGTATGTCAAATGAAAGAGCAACTCAAACAGTTTCACCCAGAACCTTATAAATGTCCTATGTGAGCACCATTTCTCACACGGCACACATCAAGTCTATAGCCGAGTTCTTCCCAAACATTGATAAGTCTGCAGTGATTGTAGCAACAGCTGCTTCAATCCGGTTTCTTAATTCAGGGAGGTCTGCTGGTAGCGGAGGTACGTACACACGATCCTTGATGAAGCCCCAAAGGAAAAAATCGCATGGTGCTAGGTCGGGTGAACGTGGAGGCCGTGCAAAGCAAGCCCTGTCATTGGGCCCCTTGCTGCCTATCCAGCGCTTGGGTACAGTGAAATTCAACCAATCGCGTACTTCGCTATGCCAGTGAGGTTTATAAGGTTCTTGGTAAAATTGTTTGAGTTGCTTGAGTTGACACATCATTTATAACTGTCAGTTTAATATAATAGCCGGCCGGGGTGGCCGAGCGGTTCTAGGCTTTACAGTCTGAAACCGCGCGACCGCTACGGTCGCAGGTTGGAATCCTGCCTCGCGCATGGGTGTGTGTGATGTCCTTAGGTCAGTTTAAGTAGTTCTAAGTGCTAGGGGACTGATGACCTCAGAAGTTAAGTTCCATAGTGCTCAGAGCCATTTGAACCATTTTTGAATATAATAAATACTATAAAGCGTTAAAACCCCGATATTCATTTGTAAACAACCTGAACTTTGTTGCTTATGTTGTGCAGGATTAATTTATCCTGGATAACAAGTTTTCGGTTTACAAGACTATCGTCAGCCGTAAGTTCGATAGTCGCCAAAGAAGTTACAATATTTGTAAATAATTTCGAGAAAAATGTTACTCATTTAGACTGAGGCACAAACACCCGCGAAATATCATCTTTGACAGAGCAGTGCTAATGCAGTTTAAGAGATAAAAATATGAACAAAAAAGTAAATACAAAGAAAATAAACAGAAAAAAAACATTAACACTAAACTCGAAAAACAGAGGCTATGTAACAGTTTACATTAAATGACACAGCCAATGAAATAAAATAAATGGTTGATGGGACTTCTTCAAGAGATATGACACACAGAAAGCGGTACAGAAACAAAGTAAAAGAAATAATTACCAATTGTAAGAATATATGGAGTATATAGGTAATCAAAATAAAACAAAAATAAATGAATAAATACGGGAAAAATATTCTGAGTTCAAATATAATAAATTTCCTTGAGACCGAAAAATGGTTTGTAAGTAGGCTGTTTATGTTTTCTTATTGGCAACGTTACATAGCGCTCAATATGAAAATCACTGGCTGTGCTGTGTGCAGTCTGTGGCTGCTTTGCATTGTTGTAATACTCGCCATTGTAGTGTTAGGCAGCTGGCTGTGAACAGCGCGTAGCGTTGCGCAGTTGGAGGTGAGCCGCCAGCAGTGGTGGATGTGGGGAGAGAGATGGCGGAGTTTTGAAATTTGTCATGAACTGCTATATTTATATATGATGATATCAAGGTAAATACATTGTTTGTTCTCTATTAATATCTTTCATTTGCTAACTATCCCTATCAGTAGTTAGTGCCTTCCATAGTTTGAATCTTTTATTTAGCTGGCAGTAGTGGCGCTCGCTGTATTGCAGTAGCTTGAGCAGCGAAGATTTTTGTGAGGTACGTGATTTGTGAAAGGTATTGTTTAATGTTAGTCAGGGCCATTCTTTTGTAGGGAATTTTGAAAGTCAGATTGCGTTGCGCTAACAAAATATTGTGTGTCAGTTTAAGCACACTCATATGTAAAATTGTTCAAAGGGGACGTTTCAGGTTCAAATGGCTGTGAGCACTATGGGACTTAACTTCAGAGGTCATGAGTCCCCTAGAACTTAGAACTACTTAAACCTAACTAACCTAACAACGTCACACACATCCATGCCCGAGGCAGGATTCCAACCTGCGACCGTAGCGGTCGAGCGGTTCCAGACTGAAGCGCCTAGAACCGCTTTTTTATTTTTTAATCTCATTTTCTTCCATAGTGTTCGTTGAATTTGTTCGTGGCGGACGTCCGATGACATCCGTTCAGGTTGTTCGTTGATCCGTTCACTCAGTTTTTTTTTATTACAGAGGGGAGCTAAGTCCTCTAACCGAACACGCTGAGCTACCGTGCCGGCAACTCGGCCACACCGGCCGGCGAGACAGAAAAGCTTATAAAATTTAATAATACCGTACCAACGGAAGCTATAACGTTATTGTTTCATTAGACAACCAGTTTCGACTTTTCAATCACGTGATGTTCAAGCCTATCACATGAACGGAGTATTGGTGCTTTGTCTTACACATGCACGCCTGGCACTTGATATTCATGCGGAAGGCGTGAAGATGACGTCATTGCAGCGTCGAAACCGATTGCCTAATATAACAATAACAGTATTGTCGCATTCCATTGACCAGGCGCTGTCCCACGCTCCTGAAACCAGGATGGAGTTGCATTTACGAGAAGCTTATGCCCACGAAGCGCTATGGTTTTAGAAACCATCGCTTTCCCTTTCCTCACATGATATACTGCGGACTATGGGTGAAGGGCAGCTTGCAAATTCCATATCTCTACATTTCCGGAAAGCATTTGATACAGTGCCCCGTGCCAGGCTGTTAACGTAGGTACAATCACATGGAATACGTTCACAGATATGTGACTTCTTAAATAATAGAAGCCAGTATTTTATCCTCGACGGCGAGTGTTCGTCAGATACAAGGGTACCGTCAGGAATGGCCCAGGGAAGTGTGATAGCACCGCTGATATACGAGGTGCATTCAAGTTCTAAGGCCTCCGATTTTTTTCCTAATTAACTACTCACCCGAAATCGATGAAACTGGCGTTACTTCTCGACGTAATCGCCCTGCAGACGTACACATTTTTCACAACGCTGACGCCATTATTCCGTGGCAGCGGCGAAGGCTTCTTTAGGAGGCTGTTTTGACCACTGGAAAATCGCTGAGGCAATAGCAGCACGGCTGGTGAATGTGCGGCCACGCAGAGTGTCTTTCATTGTTGGAAAAAGCCAAAAGTCCCTAGGAGCCAGGTCAGGTGAGTAGGGAGCACGAGGAATCACTTCAAAGTTGTTGTCACGAAGAAACTGTTGCGTAACGTTAGCTCGATGTGCGGGTGCGTTGTCTCGGTGAAACAGCACACGCGCAGCCCTTCCCCGACGTTTTTGTTGCAGTGCAGGAAGGAATTTGTTCTTCAAAACATTTTCGTAGAATGCACCTGTTACCGTAGTGCCCTTTGGAACGCAATGGGTAAGGATTACGCCCTCGCTGTCCCAGAACATGGACACCGTCATTTTTTCAGCACTGGCGGTTACCCGAAATTTTTTTGGTGGAGGTGAATCTGTGTGCTTCCATTGAGCTGACTGGCGCTTTGTTTCTGGATTGAAAAGTGGCATCCACGTCTCATCCATCGTCACAACCGACGAAAAGAAAGTCCCATTCCTGCTGTCGTTGCCCGTCAACATTGCTCGGCAACGTGCCACACGGGCAGCCGTGTGGTCGTCCGTCAGCATTCGTATCACCCACCTGGATGACATTTTTCGCATTTTCAGGTCGTCATGAAGGATTGTGTGCACAGAACCCACAGAAATGCCAACTCTGGAGGCGATCTGTTCAACAGTCATTCGGCGATCCCCCCAAAACAATTCTCTCCACTTTCTCGATCGTGTTGTCAGACCGGCTTGTGCAAGCCCGAGGTTGTTTCTGTTTGTTGTCACACGATGTTCTGCCTTCATTAAACTGTCGCACCCACGAACGCACTTTCGACACATCCATAACTCCGTCACCACATGTCTCCTTCAACTGTCGATGAATTTCAATTGGTTTCACACTACGCAAATTCAGAAAACGAATGATTGCACGCTGTTCAAGTAAGGAAAACGTCACCATTTTAAGTATTTAAAACAGTTCTCATTCTCGCCGCTGGCGGTAAAATTCCATCTGCTGTATGGTGCTGCCATCTCTGGGACGTATTGACAATGAACGCGGCCTCATTTTAAACCAATGCGCATGTTTCTATCTCTTTCCAGTCCGGAGAAAAAAAATCGGAGGCCTTAGAACTTGAATGCACCTCGTACAATAGAAAGTCGTGTGAGTTACACTATTTATAACTCAAGAATGGCTGGACCGATTTGGCTGAAAATTGTTGGAGAGGTAGCTTAGAACTAGGAGACGGACATGGGATATCTTTTATCCCGTTCGACCGCTATAAAGCGTGGTATAATAAAAACGCATCTGGCATGGAATAACAAAACGCAAAAGTACAGCTAAACGTCTATGGTTAAGTATGAGTATATATCATTAATTAAAAATGTAGAGAAATAATTTGTTTTTTCTTTGAATCATCATGAACAGTTCCGCGACCAAGACGATCGAATATTTCTCGACAAAGCCGTAATGCAAGAAGGATACAAAACATTGCGAATGAAAGGACTGCAGAAGAACAACAAACCGCCCGTGAAGAGCGCCGCGTTAGAATGGCTCGACTTCGTGCTTCTCAATCACAAGAGCAAAGTGAGGCAGCACGCGAAACGGCTCGGTTGGCAATCCCAAATCGTCAAGCGAACAACAGAGATCAACATGTAGATAATTTTCGATGCACAAGAAAAGATTTATCATGTGATGCTTTGAATCGAGCAGCGTTTAGATGCGACTGCACCACTGATTACTGCTTGCATCCTTGCGTTTGCATTGGGCCGATGGACTTTGTTTGCGAGTATTGTGGTGCACTGAAGTTTTCCAGAGAAACGCACGGATTGTGCTGCCTTAGTGGGAAAGTGAAATTGCCTTTATTGACTCCGCCACCTGAGCCGTTGCGTTCATTGCCTTGTGGCGAAACACCCGAATCACGTCATTTTCTTGCAAACACCCAAAAATACAATAGTTGTTTCCAAATGACCTCATTTGGGGCAGACAGTATCGAAGAACGAGGATTTAATCTGACATTCAGGGTATTTATTTATTCATTTTTGTACTTACAATATAGTAGAAGAATAACTTACTATACTTATTCGTACATATTATGTTTGCTAATTTTAAAAAAAAGTGTTTATAAGTCAGTAATAGAGCTACGTATAGCAGACGGTGTTGGAAGTTCCAATGTTATTTATAATCCGTCTTGATTGCAAAAAAAAATGCTTATTCACATGACCGGTTTCGGTTCATGTGAAGGTTGCTGTGTATGGACGGGTTACTCCTGTAACCGAAATTGGAGATCTGAAGATGGTTCCAGGGGAACTCTAGGAAGAAATGGGGCAGAACAACTACGGAAAGAAGAGAAGTAGCTCTAAGTTCTAGGGGACTGATGACCTTGGGAGTTAAGTCCCATAGTGCTCAGAGCCATTTTTTTTTTTTTTGACAAGGTCTAGTGGAAATTCTTGTATAACATAGGAGATATTGAATTTAGTTGAAATCAGAAAATATAAAAATGTTGCAAATGAACTTGGGAAAAAGATAAGTCGTAGTGTCAAAAATTCAAATGGCTCTAAGCATCAGTCCCCTACACTTAGAACTACGTTAACCTAACTAACCTCAGGACACCACACACATCCATGCCCGAGGCAGGATTCGAACCTGCGACCGGAGCAGCCGCGTGGTTTCGGACTGAAGCGCCTAGAACCGCTCGGCCACAGCGGCCGACTAAATAGTAGGATCAGTACTGTCTCTCGTGTTCCTAAATTCCTCTGTAATCTTCCTCGAGGTCGGCTTCTAACAACTTTTCCATCCTCCTGTAAGAATTCATATCAATATTTTGCAACCATGGCTTTTTAAATTTCGGTAATATTCAGACCTGTCAGAAACTGCTTTCTTTGGAAACAGAATTATTGTATTCTTCTTGAAGTCTGAGAGTATTTCACCTGTCTTATTCATGTTACCACTTACACACCACATCAGTAGCTCTGACGGAATGTCGTCTACTCCTGGGATCTTGTTTCGACTTAGGTCTTTCAGTGTTCTTCCAAATTCTTCACGCTGTTTTATATCCCTCTTACCATCTTCGTCTACGTCCTCTTCCATTTCTATGATACTGCCTTCAAATTCGTCTCCCTTGTATAGACTCTCTATATACTCCTTTCATCTTTCCCTTCTTTGCTTAGGACTGGTTTACCATTTGGGTTCTTAATATTCATACAGCTACTTCTCTTTTCTCCAAAGGCCTGTTTAATTTTCCTGTAGGTGGTATCTATCTTTCTCCTATCGAGAATGCTTATAAAAACATATGTCCTCTAGACATTCCTACTTAGCAGTCCTGCACTTCCCATCAATCTCTTTTTTAGGCGTTTGTATTTCTTTTCCCGAAGTTCATTTGCTGCATTTTTATATTTTCTGCTTTCATCAATTAAATCGAATATCTCCTGTGTAATGCAAGGATTTCTACAAAACCTTGTCATTTTACCTATTCGATCCTCTCCTGCCTTCACTATTCCACCTCTGAAACCTACCCATTCGTCATGTATTGTATTCCTTTCCCCTGCCGTAGTCAGTTGTTGCCTAATGCTCCCTGTGAAACTCTCAACAACCTCTGATTCTACCAATGTATCCAGGTTCCATTCCTTAATATCTTACCTTTTCACAACTTTTTAGCTTTGATCTACAAAGCATAACCAATAAATTGTCGACAGAGTCCACATGTCAGAGAACACGTCTGCTCCGGGAAATGTCTCACAAATTAAAATCTGATTCCAGAGTCTTTGTCTTACCATCATATAATCAGTCTGAAACCTGCTGTTGTCTCCAGATCTCTTCCATACATACAACCTGTTTTTCATGATTCTTAAACCAAGTGTTAGGCTCTGTGCAAAATTCTGTCAGATGGCATTCTCTTTCGTTCTTTCCCCCAGTCCATACTCATCTGCTACTTTTCCTTCTCTTCCTTTTCCTGCCATCGAATTCAAATCCCCCATCACAATTTCTTTTATCTTGTCATACATACCTTCAATCTCTTCATCATCTGCGGAGGTAGTTGCACTACTGTGATGGGTGTGGGCTTCATATCCATCTTGGCTACGGTAATGCTGTTGATAGTAGCTTTCCCACATTCCTATTTTCTTTATTATTGAAACTATTCCTGCATCACCCCTATTTAATTTTGTATTTATAAACCTGCATTCACCTGACCAGAAGTCCTCTTCCTCTTGCACCAAACTTCACTTCTTGTCACTATATCTAACTTCAAACTACCCATTTCCCTTTTTACATTTTCTAACTTACCTACACAATTAAGTTATCTAACATTGGACGCTCCGATCCATACAAGGCCAGTTTCGTTTCTCCTGATGATGACATCCTCCTGAGTAATCCTTGCCCAGAGTTCTGATTGAGAGACTGTTTTACGTCCGGAAATTTTTTTTCCCGAGAGGATGCCATCATCATTTAACCATACAGTAGAGCTAGATGTCCTTAGGACATATTACGGTGGTAGTTTCCCTTCGCTTTCAGCCATTTGCTGTGTTCGTTGATGTTACAAGACCAGATCAGCCAATCATACAAGCCGTTGCTCGTGGAGCTACTGAAAGGGCTGCTGCCCCTCTTTAGCAACCACACGTTTGTCTGGTCTCTCAAGCGACGTCCCTCCTTCGTGGTTTCACAAATGGTATGGCTCTCTGTATCTCTGAGACACACGAGCCACCTCACCAACGTCGTAGGTATGTTCGGTAATCACTGCACTAGTGGTGTTTACTGAAAAAATAATAGTTCCATTTTCTGCCACACCCTTGTCCTTAAGATAGTTTAGGTTCAGTAGTGTGTAAGCTTAGGGAATGATGACCTTAGCAGTTAAGTCCCATAAGATTTCACACACATTTGAACATTTTTTTCTGCCACACGGTGAAAATATGGCACTGTAAGCAGTCAGAATGTGAAACGTTCTCTGTTTTGACGTCAATATACTGCTTGTCACTTGGTGATGCATGCTTAAGTATTTTGTGAAGTGACTGTTGGTGCAAAGTGTTAACAAGATTGATGTTTTCCGTGTGAAACGCGGTAAGTTCCTGTGGGACCAAATTGCTGAGGTCATCGGTCCCTAGGTTTACACGCTACTTGTTGTTGTTGTTGTGGTCTTCAGTCCTGAGACTGGTTTGATGCAGCTCTCCATGCTACTCTGTGCAAGCTTCTTCATCTACGAGAAACTACTACAGCCTACATCCTTCTGAATCTGCTCAGTGTATTCATATCTTGATCTCCCTCTACGATTTTTACCCTTCACACTGCCCTCCAATATTAAATTGGTGATCCCTCGATGTCACAGAACATGTCCTACCAACCAATCTCTTCTTCTAGTCAAGTTGTGCCACAAGCTCCTCCCCAGTTCTATTCAATACCTCCTCTTTAGTTACGTGATCTACCCACCTAATCTTCAGCATTCTTCTGTAGCACCACATTTCGAAAGCTTCTGTTCTCTTCTTGTCTAAACTATTTATCGTCCACGTGAAGCTGCATGCCCTCGGGAAAAATTACGGCTGTAGTTTGCCCTTGCTTTCAACCGTTCGCAGTACCAGAAGAGCAAGGCCATTTTGGTTAGTGTTACAAGGTCAGATCAGTCAATCATCCAGACTGCTGCCCCTCTTCAGGAACCACACGTTTGTCTGGCCTCTCAACAGTTACCCCTCCGTTGTGGTTGCACCTACGGTACGGCTATCTGTATCGCTGAGGCACGCAAGCCTACCCACCTACGGCAAGGTCCACGGTTCATGGGGGGGACACGCTACTTAATCGAACTTAAACTAATTTACGCTAAGGACAACACACACATCCACGCGCGAGGGAGGTCTCGAACCTCCGACGGGGGAAGCCGCGGCAACTGTGGCAAGGCGCCTAAGATTCAAATGGTCCAAATGGCTCTGAGCACTGTGGGACTTAACATCTATGGTCATCAGTCCCCTAGAACTTAGAACTACTCAAACCTAACTAACCTAAGGACATCACACAACACCCAGTCATCACGAGGCAGAGAAAATCCCTGACCCCGCCGAGAATCGAACCAGGGAACTCGGGCGCGGGAAGCGAGAACGCTACCGCACGACCACGAGCTGCGGACGGCGCCTAAGACCGCGCGGCTACCCCGCGAGGCCAAACGCAATGGCTACCGACAGGAAGGTTCAGACTATGCTCCTAATAAAGCACCAAGATAGGCTACAATGCTATGATTTTTGCAATTCGTTTTCTTTTTTCTTTTTTTTCCCGCACATACTGACATGTGACCGGGGAATATTCTGTGCCGTTGAGCGCACGGCACTGTCGCATATTTGATTATGCTCCACCATATGATGTGCAGGAATATCCACTGCCCTCAGCTTATGCGACTGTGTGGTGAGGTTCCACTAACTCCTTCGTCTTCGGTCCGTTTTTCTTCGAGGAGGTGACACCTAATGGGCCTATTATGTATTACAGTGACGTCTGCACATTATAAGGAGAAAGTTGGGTACTACAAAAAGAACTGTCAAAAAACAACTCGAAGAGCACAAGGGCAAATGCAGAAGAGGGGAGACTTGACAGATCAGCTGTTGAGGGACATGCCTTACAGCCAGGGGACCACCACAACATTCATTTTGATCGGACTCGAGTACTGTCAGCCACAAGCAGATACAATGAAAGGCTATACAGGGTGGTCCATTCATCGTGACCGGGCCAAATATCTCACAAATAAGCGTCAAACGAAAAAACTACAAAGAACGAAACTCGTCGAGCTTGAAAGGCGAAACCAGATGGCGCTATGGTTGGCCCGCTACAAGGCGCTGCCATCGGTCAAACGGATATCAACTGCGTTTTTTTAAATAGGAACCCCCATTTTTTATTACATATTCGTGTAGTACGTAAAGAAATATGAATGTTTTAGTTGGACCACTTATTTCGCTTTGTGATAGATGGAGCTGTAATAGTCACAAACGTACGGCTCACAATTTTAGACGAACAGTTGGTAACAGGTAGGTTTTTGAAATTAAAATACAGAACGTACGTACGTTTGATATTTTATTTCGGTTGTTCCAATGTGATACATGTACCTATGTGAACTTATTATTTCTGAGAACGCATGCTGTTACAGCGTGATTACCTGTAAATACCACATTAATGATGTCCGTAAACCTCAATGCTTTTGGCAATACGTGTAACGACATTCCTCTCAACAGCGAGTAGTTCGCCTTCCGTAATGTTCGCACAAGGATTGACAATGCGCTGACACATGTTGTCAGGTGGTGTCGGTGGATCACGATAGCGAATATCCTTCAACTTTCCCCACAGAAAGAAATCCGGGGACATCAGATCTGGTGAACGTGCGGGCCACGGTATGGTGCTTCGACGACAAATCCACCTGTCATGAAATATGCTATTCAATACCGCTTCAACCGCACGTGAGCTATGTGCCGGACGTCCATCATGTTGGAAGTACATCGCCATTGTGTCATGCAGTGAAACGTCTTGTAGTAACATCGGTAGAACATTACGTAAGAAATCGGCATACATTGCACCATTTATATTGCCATCGATAAAATGGGGTCCAATTATCCTTCCTCCCATAATGCCGCACCATACATTAACCCGCCAAGGTCGCTAATGTTCCACATGTCGCAGCCATCGTGGATTTTCCGTTGCCCAATAGTGCATATTATGCCGGTTTACGATACCGCTCTTGGTAAATGACGCTTCGTCGCTAAATAGAGCGCGTGGAAAAAATCTGTCATCGTCCCGTAACATCTCTTGTGCCCAGTGGCAGAACTGTACACGACGTTCAAAGTCGTCGCCATGCAATTCCTGGTGCATAGAAATATGTGTAAGTAGGCTGTTTATGTTTTCTCTATGTAAGTAGGCTGTTTATGTTTTCTCTATGTAAGTAGGCTGTTTATGTTTTCTCTATGTAAGTAGGCTGTTTATGTTTTCTCTATGTAAGTAGGCTGTTTATGTTTTCTCTATGTAAGTAGGCTGTTTATGTTTTCTCTATGTAAGTAGGCTGTTTATGTTTTCTTATTGGCAACGTTACGTAGCGCTCAATATGAAAATCACTGGCTGTGCTGTGTGCAGTCTGTGGCTAGTTTGCATTGTTGTCTGCCATTGTAGTGTTGGGCAGCGGCAGCTGGATGTGAACAGCGCGTAGCGTTGCGCAGTTGGAGGTGAGCCGCCAGCAGTGGTGGATGTGGGGAGAGAGATGGCGAAGTTTTGAAATTTGTCATGAACTGATATATATATTATGACTTGTGATGATATTAAGGTAAATACATTGTTTGTTCTCTATTAATATCTTTCATTTGCTAACTATCCCTATCAGTAGTTAGTGCCTTCCATAGTTTGAATCTTTTATTTAGCTGGCAGTAGTGGCGCTCGCTGTATTGCAGTAGCTTGAGCAGCGAAGATTTTTGTGAGGTAAGTGATTTGTGAAAGGTATAGTTTAATGTTAGTCAGGGCCATTCTTTTGTAGGGAATTTTGAAAGTCAGATTGCGTTGCGCTAACAAAATATTGTGTGTCAGGTTTTAAGCACAGTCTTGTATAATTGTTCAAAGGGGACGTTTCATATGGTACGGGTGCAATCGATGTTGATGTAGCATTCTCAACACCGACGTTTTTGAGATTCCGGTTCTCGCGCATTTTGTCTGCTACTGATGTGCGGATTAGCCGCGGCAGCAGCTAAAACACATGCTTAGGCATCATCATTTGTTGCAGGTCGTGGTTGACATTTCACATGTGGCTGAACACCTCCTGTCTCTTTAAATAACGTAACTATCCGGCGAACGGCCCGGACACTTGGATGATGTCGTCCAGGATACCGAGCAGCATACATAGCACACGCCCTTTGTGCATTTTGATCACAATAGCCGTACATCAACACGATATCGACCTTTTCCGCAATTGGTAAACGGTCCATTGTAACACGGGTAATGTGTCACGAAGCAAATACCGTCCGCACTGGCGGAATGTTACGTGATACCACGTACTTACACGTTTGTGACTATTACAGCGCCATCTGTCACAAAGCGAAAAAAGTGGTCCAACTAAAACATTCAGATTTCTTTACGTACTACACGAATATGTAATAAAAATGGGTGTTTCTATTTAAAAAAAAACGCTGTTGATATCCGTTTGACCTATGACAGCACTATCTAGCGGGCCAACCATAGCGCCATCTGGTTTCTCCCTTCAAGCTAGACGAGTTTCGTTCTTTGTATTTTTTTCGTTTGATGCTTATTTGGTGAGATATTTGGCCCGGTCACTATCAATGGACCACCCTGTACAGAGAGCATAAAACCCCAGTAATTTCAGTAGGAAGGAAGAGGGCTTGAAACTGAATGACGTTTGGATTCCGGTGCTGAAGAAGATGTGTAGCCGGCCAGTGTGACCGAGCGGTTCTACGCGCTTCAGTCTGGAACCGCGTGACCGCTACGGGCATGGATGTGTGTGACGTCCTTAGGTTAGTTAGGTTTAAGCATTTCTAAGTTCTAGGGGACTGATGACCTCAGAAGTTAAGTCTCATAGTGCTCAGAACCATTTGAACCATTTTTTTTTTTTTTTTTTAAGATGTGTACCAGTCCTCAACCGTGGGGTGATTGCAACAGCGGATGGCGGCAGTCAACAACGGCCAGTTGCACTCGCGCATTCTTAACATGTGACGTCACGTCAGTCTTTTTTATGCTTTGCGAGCCAGGGTATGAATCGGACATTCAACAAAGCTACGATCCGCTTTGAAAATGTGCTCCGCAGATGGGGACGAAATGTCGGGATTTTTAGATGAAATCCATTCGACTACGGCATAATAGCCCGGAACATTTTATTAATTGTGACATTTCCGGCAATGAAAGTTTACATTTTACAATTAAAAGGACCCCCTTGTGCAACAACTGACTTAATCTCATCCACCATTTCTTGCTTTTTTTTCCTGTAGCATAGTCTGACTTCAGTCGATCAAAATTAAAATTGTAATCTTTCAACAGAATAGGACAAGTGATTTTGATTATTGTTCCGCCTTTCAACCTGAAACTTACTGTGGACACATCTGATAGTGCATGACAGGTAGAAATTATGTTGACTGCCCTGTTATCTTCCCATGCAGCTACGCCATCATTGACAATTCTGTAATCGAACTCCTCTCCCCAAGTTCCTTTTTCTCCTTGAGTTCTGGCAGTTTTTTTCCTTCTATGATTTATTATTCCACAAACGTGCAGACCACTAGACTTTAGTTCTCGCACAGATCATATGATGCAAAATAATTCTTCGTAAATATAATATGATTCTTTGCAAAAAAATCACTTGTTAAATTTAGAACCACTATCTATCCTAAACCTGCTACTTTCCCTGTATAGGTACCAAATTTCAAGTTGTATGACGATTCATCACGCAACATCCACACTTCGTGCTCTCTCTTTACAGGTTTCTCATGTACTATTCGAGAGATGATCTGCCTTTGAATCTAACCACGTTACATCAGTAGCGGTCTGCAGCTCGTGGTCTTGCGGTAGCGTTCTCGCTTCCCACACAGGGGGTCCTGGGTTCGATTCCCGGCGGGGTTAGGGATTTTGCCTGTCTTGAGATGACTGGTTTTTGTTGTGTTGTGTTCATCATCATTCATCCCCATTGCGGTCGGAGGTAGGCAATGGCAAAACCACCTCCGCTAGGACCTTGCCTAGTCGGCAGTACGTGTCTCCCGCATCGTCCCCCTACACTCCTCGGAGTATGGGACCTCATCATCATCATGATCATCATCACATCAATAGCGACATTATGTTGCGGCGTATAGCAGTCTTGGAATTTCCTGTTCAAATGACCTACCAACGTAGTTTGTATAAGTCGTCATAATTCTGTTTCTGTCAGCAGCCACAGAATTATCATTGAAGTGCAAGTTATGATGTAAAGATTTCAAAAATGTTCACATGTGTGTGAATTCCTAAGGGACCAAACTGCTTAGGTAATCGATCCCTAGACTTAGACACTACTTAAAATAACTTATGCTAAGAACAACACACACACCGATGCGTGAGGGAGGACTCGAACCTCCGGCGGGAGGGACCTCGCAGTCCGTGACATGACGCCTCAAACCGCGCGGCCTGTAAAAATTTATTTCGATAAAAACTTTTATTTGATATTCGTTGGTGGGGGCGAAAGATCTGCCTGTCATGTGTTGCATACACATTGGTTTGAAACCCTATGCGGTTTATAAGTGTTTCATCAAAAAACGCGCAAAATAATTCAACCGGCTTGTTCTTCATTTCCGCAGCCACACCACCTATCCCAATAAATGACAGCACTTGTTCAACAGTTGTTTCTTGGCTCCAGTCTATCGCGACTGTTGATGGAAAAGCGACGGACACCGCACAGCTTTCACTTGACTTGTCACTTTCACTGTTATCCTCAGAATCACTACAGATCCACACGCGACTGTAAACAAAAGTAGCAGTTGCGCAATGTGTAGTGAATGTCGGGTCATTGTCATCACTTTCATCACTGTCAACACTGTTGTCACTAGAAGCAATTTCGTCAAGCAATATTTGGTAACATTGTTCCTCTGTTATCTTTTTTTCGCGAGAGATACTATACGGGGAAAAAAATATACTGCGTGGAGAAGAGAGGAGGTGGTTAGCGCCACTAAGCACACAGAAATCCGACTCTCAAGTGTAGATAATTCTATTCGAATAAAAAGTAATATTATTTGTGCATTTATGGAAGGTCAACACATAAATATAAACAATTACTTACCAAAAATAGCCGTACGAAGAAGAGCTGCAGAGAGAAATGCACAACACTTCCAAGGACAACACAACAATTTATGGAATATCAACTCGTGTCGCAAGTTAACGGCTCTTCAGTGAATAATTGGTCTTTTGCGCACTGAAGTCGTAATATAGTTTTTATCTGGTACAAACTGCTGGCACACAGATAGACGCAGACATTTTCACAGATTGTTTCACGCAGGTTGCCACGTAATCGTAAATTATTTAGTTTCATAATCCAAAAAAGATATCTTACACTCATACGATTATCGAAGTTTTGTAGCACTTTTACAACGTCTTTTTGGAGACGTAGCAACTCTACCTGAGGAGAGTAACTTAGACGTTCTAGACACTTTTAACGTAAAAAAAAAATGGTTCAAATGGCTCTGAGCACTATGGGACTTAACATCTGAGGTCATCAGTCCCCTAGAACTTAGAACTACTTAAACCTAACTAACCTAAGGACATCACACACATCCATGCCCGAGGCAGGATTCGAACCTGCGTCCGTAGCATCAGCGCGATTCCAGACTGAAGTGCCTAGAACTGCTCGGCCACCACGGCCGGCTTTAACGTAAAAGGATTTGTTTTTAAACACAGTAATTACGTTGCAGATCAGTTAGTTACATCTTTTTTTTTTTGGTCATCAGTCTACTGACTGGTTTGATGCGGCCGGCCACGAATTCCTTTCCTGTGCTAACCTCTTCATCTCAGAGTAGCACTTGCAATCTACGTCCTCAATTATTTGCTTGACGTATTCCAATCTCTGTCTTCCTCTACAGCTTTTGCCCTCTACAGCTCCCTCTAGAACCATGGAAGTCATTCCCTCATGTCTTAGCAGATGTCCTATCATCCTGTCCCTTCTCCTTATCAGTGTTTTCCACATATTCCTTTCCTCTCCGATTCTGTGTAGAACCCCCCCATTCCTTATCAGTCCACCTAATTTTCAACATTCGTCTGTAGCACCACATCTCAAATGCGTCGATTCTCTTCTGTTCCGGTTTTCCCACAGTCCATGTTTCACTACCATACAATGCTGTACTCCAGACGTACATCCTCAGAAATTTCTTCCTCAAATTAAGGCCGGTATTTGAAATTAGTAGACTTCTCTTGGCCAGAAAAGCCTTTTTTTCCATAGCGAGTCTGCTTTTGATGTCCTCCTTGCTCCGTCGGTCATTGGTTATTTTACTGCCTAGGTAGCAGAATTCCTGAACTTCATTGACTTCGTGACCATCAATCCTGAAGTTAAGTTTCTCGCTGTTCTCATTTCTACTACTTCTCATTACCTTCGTCTATCTCCGATTTACTCTCAAACCATACTCTATACTCATTAGACTGTTCATTCCGTTCAGCAGATCATTTAATTCTTCTTCACTTTCACTCAGGATAGCAATGTCATCAGCGAATCGTATCATTTATATCCTTTCACCTTGTATTTTAATTCCACTCCTGAACCTTTCTTTTATTTCCATCATTGCTTCCTCGATGTACAGATTGAAGAGTAGGGGCGAAAGGCTACAGCCTTGTCTTACACCCTTCTTAATACGAACACTTCGTTCTTGATCGTCCACTCTTATTATTCCCTCTTGGTTGTTGTACATATTGTATATGACCCGTCTCTCCCTATAGCTTACCCCTACATGTTTCAGAATCTCGAACAGCTTGCACCATTTTATATTGTCGGACGCTTTTTCCAGGTCGACAAATCCTATGAAAGTGTCTTGATTTTTCTTTAACCTTGCTTCCATTATTAGCCGTAACGTCAGAATTGCCTCTCTCGTCCCTTTACTTTTCCTAAAGCCAAACTGATCGTCACCTAGCGCATTCTCAATTTTCTTTTCCATTCTTCTGTATATTATTCTTGTAAGCAGCGTCGATGCATGAGCTGTTAAGCTGATTGTGCGATAAATCTCGCACTTGTCAGTTCTTGCCGTCTTCGGAATTGTGTGGATGATGCTTTTCCGGTTTATGAAAGTGTCTTGATTTTTCTTTAACCTTGCTTCCATTATTAGCCGTAACGTCAGAATTGCCTCTCTCGTCCCTTTACTTTTCCTAAAGCCAAACTGATCGTCACCTAGCGCATTCTCAATTTTCTTTTCCATTCTTCTGTATATTATTCTTGTAAGCAGCTTCGATGCGTGAGCTGTTAAGCTGATTGTGCGATAATTCTCGCACTTGTCAGCTCTTGCCGTCTTCGGAATTGTGTGGATGATGCTTTTCCGAAAGTCAGATGGCATGTCGCCAGACTCATATATTCTACACACCAACGTGAATAGTCGTTTTGTTGCCACTTCCCCCAATGATTTTAGAAATTCTGATGGAATGTTATCTATCCCTTCTGCCTTATTTGACCGTAAGTCCTCCAAAGATCTTTTAAATTCCGATTATAATACTGGATCCCCTATCTCTTCTAAATCGACTCCTGTTTCTTCTTTACCACATCAGACAAATCTTCACCCTCATAGAGGCTTTCAATGTATTCTTTCCACCTATCTGCTCTCTCCTCTGCATTTAGCAGTGGAATTCTCGTTGCACTCTTAATGTTACCACCGTTGCTTTTAATGTCACCAAAGGTTGTTTTGACTTTCCTGTATGCTGAGTATGTCCTTCCAACAATCATATCTTTTTCGATGTCTTCACATTTTTCCTGCAGCCACTTCGTCTTAGCTTCCCTGCACTTCCTATTTATTTCATTCCTCAGCGACTTGTATTTCTGTATTCCTGATATTCCCGAAACATGTTTGTACTTCCTCCTTTCATCAATCAACTGAAGTATTTCTTCTGTTACCCATGGTTTCTTCGCTGGTACCTTCTTCCTACCTATGTTTTCCTTCCCAACTTCTGTGATGGCCCTTTTTAGAGATGTCCATTCCTCTTCAAATGTACTGCCTACTGCGCTATTCCTTATTGCTGTATCTATAGCGTTAGAGAACTTCAAACGTATCTCGTCATTCCTTAGTACTTCCGTATCCCACATCTTTGCGTATTGATTCTTCCTGACTAATGTCTTGAACTTCAGCCTACTCTTCATCACTACTATATTGTGATCTGAGTCTATATCTGCTCCTGGGTACGCCTTACAATCCAGTTTCTGATTTCGGAATCTCTGTCTGACCATGATGTAATCTAATTGAAATCTTCCAGTATTTCCCGGCCTTTTCCAAGTATATCTCCTCCTCTTGTGATTCTTGAACAGGGTATTCGCTATTACTAGCTGAAACTTGTTACAGAACTCAATTAGTCTTTCTCCTCTTTCATTCCTTGTCCCAAGCCCATATTCTCCTGTAACCTTTTCTTCTACTCCTTCCCCTACAACTGCATTCCAGTCGCCCATGACTATTAGATTTTCGTCCCCCTTTACATACTGCATTACCCTTTCAATATCCTCATACACTTTCTCTATCTGTTCATCTTCAGCTTGCGACGTCGGCATGTATACCTGAACTATCGTTGTCGGTGTTGGTCTGCTGTCGATTCTGATTAGAACAACCCGGTCACTGAACTGTTCACAGTAACACACCCTCTGCCCTACCTTCCTATTCATAACGAATCCTACACCTGTTATACCATTTTCTGCTGCTGTTGATATTACCACAGTCTAACATAACAGTCGCGACACTTCGCCTCGATTTTGTTGCCTACAGCGCCAGCAGCGCCCCAAGCGGCTGGTAGGTTGAACTGTGAGTTCGGCGCGATCGTGAAAGCGAATAGTGATTGTTTATTTTGATTTATACAATGGTTTTTACCATCGGGAGCGTTTGTAGCGCAATAAATTGCAGCAACAACAGGAAGAAGACACCACAGCTGTCTTTTTTTAGGTTTCCTAAGGATCCTGAGAGGTATATACCATCATGTTACTAAACTGTATCGTCAGGATTCACTTGCAAACTATATGTGTATAAATGATGAATGTTTCGTTTTAGGAGCAGAAAATGGCTAGTTAATAGCAAACGAGAAGACCTTATGAAGAAAGACTCAGTTTACCTGTACAATAATATTGGGTTTTGTCCACTACATTTCGAACAAAACCAGCAACGCAGACAATAACAAACTTGTGTGGAATGCAGTACCCACACTGTTTGACATTCCAAATAAGCCACCTCAACTGACGATGAAAAGGAAACTGCCACAAAGATTCGACAGTCAATCTAAAGCTGTAAAACAGTCCTATGACACAGAAGCAGCCAGTTCAACTCTCCATGTATCAGTGCCAGATTCGTGTGAACATCAACACAGACCTGCTTTGACGATGAAGTGGTTAGATTAAGTGCAGCTGTTCGTGTCTTACAAAAGCGTGTGAAGTGTCAGAATGTGCAGATCGAGCGAAACTATTACGGGACAAGGAAAGTGCCTACAGACAGATTGTTTGAAAATTATTAAAATATGTGGTTTTTCGTGAAATGTAATGTAATCAGCTCATTTTAATGTTTTCAGCATATTTCTCCCACTATTTGGCAGTTGCTTGTCCCACTTAGAATAATATAAAGATGAAGGTCGTACTTGTGGCAACAGGCGACAATGACAAACACAGTAGGCCTACAGAACGATAAACGAGCTGTCGATCGCTTTTGCATGTAGAGGTACATGTCTGTGCTTCTCACGTGTGAATCTGTGTTTTTATATTCTTTTGATATCGACGTGGTAAGCTGCAATTTTGTTCAATGTCACAAGTGTTTCTTCACGAATGTGTTGTAGCTTGCCACTCTATTCATGGTTTTTGTCCATACTTGCGCTTATTTTAGAATCACTTTTAGAAACATATATGCCTTCTGATACTACACAAACTCTTGGAGGCAAGAAAATAACTCGAATAATTCGGAAATTACGTAAGAAATGGATGCAAACAAACATATTTACGACGCGTCTGACGTTCACCTTACCTGCCACTTGGAGCGCTAGTGTCGCTCCATCTGTCAAACGGCAACAACTTTTACAGCAGTGAGTGTCGCGACTGTTATGTTAGACTGTGATATTACCCGATACTCATCTGACCAGAAATCCTTCTTCCTTCCACTTTACTTCACTGACCCCTACTATATCTAGATTTCCCTTTTCAGATTTTCTAGTTTCCCTACCACGTTCAAGCTTCTGACATTCCACGCCCCGACTCGTAGAACGTTATCCTTTCGTTGATTATTCAATCTTTTTCTCATGGTAACCTCCCCCTGGCAGTCCTCTCCCGGAGATCCGAATGGGGGACTATTCCGGAATCTTTTGCCAATGGAGAGATCATCATGACACTTCTTCAATTACAGGCCACATGTCCTGTGGATACACGTTACGTGTCTTTAATGCAGTGGTTTGCATTGCCTTCTGCATCCTCATGTCGTTGATCATTGCTGATTCTTCCGCCTTTAGGGGCAATTTCCCTCTCCTCTATCCGCTCCTCCGCCCTCTTTGACAAGGCCGTTGGCAGAATGAGGCTGACTTATGCCGGAAGTCTTCGGCCGCAAATGCTGATTATTTATCAAAATTTAGGCAGTGGCGGGAATCGAACCCGGGATCGAAGTCGTTTTTGATTATGAATCAAAGACGCTACCGCTAGACCACGGGTCTACGAATTCAAAATGACGCTTTCAGCTGAAATAGCAAATGGTCTCGAAAACGTTTAGGAATCTACAGGGTGTCCAGAAAAGGACATGAATTCAAAATTAAATATCTCGAAAACAAAGATCGATAGAGGAATGCAGTAAACGGTATGTTTATTGTGAAAGCTGTAAGAAGTTTATACAGCAGTTTGAAAGAACAGTTACAAAAGCTGCTAACAGATGGCGCTGTAATCGCCCTACGTAATGCCTAGGATAGAAGATAGTCCTACGGCAACAAGGCGAAGTTTTCAAGCACGATTTAATGTTCCAAAAGGACCCGATGCGAAAACCATTCGTACGCTCTTCGCAAAATTTCAACGAACAGGCAGCGTAACTGATGATCTAGTGGGGCATGTTGGCCGCAAGCAAACCGCAGCTACGCCTGAAAATATCGCCACAGTTTCTGGAATTATTCAGCCAAATCCAATGTCATCCGTCTGTAGAATTGCATCTGAGACTGGTTTGAAGCGTTCCAGCACGCAGAAAATACTGAGAAAGAGCCTACACATGTTTCCATTAAAAATTCAAACGCACCAGGCCATAACCGTACGAGCTGTGCAACAAAGGGTTGCCTTTGCAAATCAGATGCTCACAATCATTGATAGTGAAGGATTTGAAGTTGGGCTGCATTTGGTTTACAGATGAATGGATACGTTAATAAGCAGAACTGGCGATTCTGGGATTCCGAAAAGCTATATTGGTGTGAAGCGAAACCCCTGTATTCTCCTAAAGTTACTGTGTGGGCTGCAGTATGCAGCAGAGGCATTACTGGCCCTTTTTTCATTCGAGAAACGGTCACTGGTGCACGTTACGTTGCAATTTTGGAACAATTTGTCGCCACACAGCAAGCGTTAGAGGATCGACCAGGTACTGAATGGACCGAACAAGTGTTTCGCTTTCTTGAGGAATACTTCGGGAATCGAGTCATTGCTTTGGAATATCCCAAATTTACCGGTGCAGGCATGGATTGGCCTCCATATTCGCCGGATTTGACTCCCTGTGACTTTTTTTTGTGGGGCACAGTGAAAGACACGGTCTACCCGAAGCATCCCGCCACGCTGGACGAGCTCGAATCAGCGATCTCTGTGGCATGTGAATCCATTTCGGTTGAGACACTACGAAATGTGATGGCGAATTTCATTCTTCGTTTGCGCCACCTCTGTAGTGCCAATGGTGAACATTTTGAAAACATTGTGATGTGATTGTTTGCAAAGATTGTTTTCATACGATTATTTCACTTATGTATGCTGATATGAGCTGTACAGCGTACAGCGCCATCTGTCAACAGCTTTTCTAACTATTATTTCAAACTGCTGTATAAACTTCTTACAGCTTTCACAATAAACATACCGTTTAGTGCATTCCTCTATCGATCTTTGTTTTCGAGATATTTAATTTTGAAATCAGGCAGTCCTTTTCTGAACACCCTGTATATCTGTAATTATTTCATTGCCACAATGAATTCTCCAAACGTTGCGTTCACCTTAACGGCAGGGAGCATAGGGAACTGAACTGGATTTGTGAGAATTTGTCGCTTCCACTATGCGATTTTCGCCAGCCGGAGTGGCCGAGCGGTTCTAGGCGCTACAGTCTGGAACTGCGCGACCGCTACGGTCGCAGGTTCGAATCCTGCCTCAGGCATGGATGTGTGTGATGTCCTTAGGTTAGTTAGGTTTAAGTAGTTCTAAGTTCTAGGGGACTTATGACCTCAGCAGTTGAGTCCCATAGTGCTCAGAGCCATTTTATGCGATTTTCTTTGCAAATAAATCTCTATCAAATCAGAAAAAAACTTGTTTCTCGCCTCGCAGTGTCGTACAGTGGACAGTGTGCAGTTAAATCTACATAAAATGCGAGGACTGCAATCCGTCTGGCTCGTTCTACTTTTCGTTCTTGCATTTATTTTCCCTTCATAAATTCAACAAGTTTTAAATCTAAAAATCGTTCCAGGCACGCCCCTCTGACTTAACTCTTGGGAGGGTGGGCATGCCTGTAACCCACTGCATACGTAGACGCTTTAAAAGGTCGGTGGTCACTGTGGCTAACGACATACACTCCTGGAAATGGAAAAAAGAACACATTGACATCGGTGTGTCAGACCCACCATACTTGCTCCGGACACTGCGAGAGGGCTGTACAAGCAATGATCACACGCACGGCACAGCGGACACACCAGGAACCGCGGTGTTGGCCGTCGAATGGCGCTAGCTGCGCAGCATTTGTGCACCGCCGCCGTCAGTGTCAGCCAGTTTGCCGTGGCATACGGAGCTCCATCGCAGTCTTTAACACTGGTAGCATGCCGCGACAGCGTGGACGTGAACCGTATGTGCAGTTGACGGACTTTGAGCGAGGGCGTATAGTGGGCATGCGGGAGGCCGGGTGGACGTACCGCCGAATTGCTCAACACGTGGGGCGTGAGGTCTCCACAGTACATCGATGTTGTCGCCAGTGGTCGGCGGAAGGTGCACGTGCCCGTCGACCTGGGACCGGACCGCAGCGACGCACGGATGCACGCCAAGACCGTAGGATCCTACGCAGTGCCGTAGGGGACCGCACCGCCACTTCCCAGCAAATTAGGGACACTGTTGCTCCTGGGGTATCGGCGAGGACCATTCGCAACCGTCTCCACGAAGCTGGGCTACGGTCCCGCACACCGTTAGGCCGTCTTCCGCTCACGCCCCAACATCGTGCTGCCCGCCTCCAGTGGTGTCGCGACAGGCGTGAATGGAGGGACGAATGGAGACGTGTCGTCTTCAGCGATGAGAGTCGCTTCTGCCTTGGTGCCAATGATGGTCGTATGCGTGTTTGGCGCCGTGCAGGTGAGCGCCACAATCAGGACTGCATACGACCGAGGCACACAGGGCCAACACCCGGCATCATGGTGTGGGGAGCGATCTCCTACACTGGCCGTACACCACTGGTGATCGTCGAGGGGACACTGAATAGTGCACGGTACATCCAAACCGTCATCGAACCCATCGTTCTACCATTCCTAGACCGGCAAGGGAACTTGCTGTTCCAACAGGACAATGCACGTCCGCATGTATCCCGTGCCACCCAACGTGCTCTAGAAGGTGTAAGTCAACTACCCTGGCCAGCAAGATCTCCGGATCTGTCCCCCATTGAGCATGTTTGGGACTGGATGAAGCGTCGTCTCACGCGGTCTGCACGTCCAGCACGAACGCTGGTCCAACTGAGGCGCCAGGTGGAAATGGCATGGCAAGCCGTTCCACACGACTACATCCAGCATCTCTACGATCGTCTCCATGGGAGAATAGCAGCCTGCATTGCTGCGAAAGGTGGATATACACTGTACTAGTGCCGACATTGTGCATGCTCTGTTGCCTGTGTCTATGTGCCTGTGGTTCTGTCAGTGTGATCATGTGATGTATCTGACCACAGGAATGTGTCAATAAAGTTTCCCCTTCCTGGGACAATGAATTCACGGTGTTCTTATTTCAATTTCCAGGAGTGTATTTATCTCAGTTTACCGCGTAGGCCCGGTAGCCCTGTCAACTAAAGAAGTGGTACACGTGCCTTATATCGAGTAGGTCCCCCGCGAGCAGGCAGGCGTGCTGCAATACTATGTGGCATGGACTCCACTAATATCTGAAGCAGTGCTCGAGGGAACTGGCTCTGAACACTATGGGACTTAACAGCTATGGTCACCAGTCCCCTAGAACTTAGAACTACTTAAACCTAACTAACCTATGGACATCACACAACACCCAGTCACCACGAGGCAGAGAAAATCCCTGACCCCGCCGGGAGTCGAACCCGGGCGTGGGAAGCGAGAACGCTACCGCACGACCAGGAGCTGCGGACACGAGGGAACTGACACCAAGAATCCTGCAGGGCTGTCCGTAAGCTATCGAGGGGCTGGAGGTCTCTTCTGAATAGCAAATTGTAAGGCATCTCGGATATGCTCAATAATGTTCATGTCCGCCGAGTTTGGTAGTCAGCAGAAGTACTTAAACTCAGACGAGTGTTCCTGGAGCCGCTCTGTAGCAATTCTGGACGTGTGGTGTGTCGCATTGTCCTGCTGGAATTGTCAAGTCCGTCTTAATGCACAATGGACATGAATGGCTGCAGGTGATCAGACAGGATGCTTACTTACGTGTCACCTGTCACAGTCGTATCAGGGGTCCCATATCACTCTAACTACACACGCCCGATATCATTACAGAGCCTTCATCAGCTTGAACAGTCTCCTGCTGACATGGTCCGTGGGTGCATGAGGTTATTTCCATACCCGCACACGTCCATCCGCTCGAAACGATTTGAAACGAGACTCGTTCGACCAGGCAACATGTTACCAGTCACCAACAGTCTAATGTGTGCATGGACGGGCTCAGGCGGGGCGTAAAGCTTTTTGTCGTGCAGTCATCAAGGGTACACGAATGGGCCTTCGACTCCGAAAGCCCATATCGATAATGTTTCGTTGAATGGTTCGCACGCTGACACTTGTTGATGGCCCAGCATTGAAATCTGCAGCAATTTGCGGAAGGATTGCACTTCTGTCACGTTAAACAATGCTCTTCAGTCGTTGTTAGTCCCATTCTTGCAGGATCTTCTTTGGCCGCAGCGATTTGTTTCCTGATTTTCGTGAAATGGTTGTACGGGAAAATCCCCGCTTCATCGCTAGCTCGTAGATGCTAAGTCCAATAGTTCGTTCGCCGACTGCAACACCACGTTCAAACTTACTTAAATCTTGATAACCTGCCACTATAGCAGCAATAACCGATAAAAGTGCAAAAAATGGTTCAAATGGCTCTGGGCACTGTGGGACTTAACATCTGAGGTCATCAGTCCCCTAGAAGTTGGAACTACGTAAAACTATCTAACCTAAGGACTGCCCGAGGCAGGATTCGAACCTGCGACCGTAGCGGTCACGCGGTTCCAGAGTGAAGTGCCTAGAACCTCTCTGCAACATCGGCCGGCCGTACAAGTGCCCCAGACACTTGTCTTATATAGGCGTTGCCGGCCGGAGCACCGTATTCTGCCTATTTACGTATCTCTGTATTTGAATACGCAGGCCTGCACCAGTTTCTTTGGCGCTTCAGTGTATAATAGTGAAGATTTGTTTCATTCTGACCTGTGTTGTTGAGAAATGTGAAACATAGATCCGCGTCGTATGCAGTGCGACTGGATTGCCGTTTAAGTGAAGCGCATTCCCCGTTTTCGCTCTTGCCCCTCCTCTCGCTCAGATAGAGTGGCATTACGGTGCGGCAGTGTGCCAAACAAGTTGACGGCTTTGGCACGCGACTCTGGGCACAGATCACGAGCCGAATTCTTGACCACCCCTGCTCTAAACCATATGTTAAATTATTTTCATCATCACCATCGCCCATTTTAGCACTTTTATGGATTATTTTATTGAATGACTGTTGTTGTTGTTGTGGTCTTCAGTCCTGAGACTGGTTTGATGCAGCTCTCCATGCTACACTATCCTGTGCAAGCTTCTTCATCTTCCACTACCTACTGCAGCCTACGTCCTTCTGAATCTGCTTAGTGTACTCATCTCTTGGTCTCCCTCTACGATTTTTACCCTCCACACTGCCCTCCAATGCTAAATTGGTGATCCCTTGATGCCTCAGATCATGTCCTACCCTCCAATCCCTTCTTCTAGTCAAGCTGTGCCACAAACTTCTCTTCTCCCCAATCCTATTCAATACCTCCTCATTAGTTATGTAATCTACCCATCTAACGTTCAGCAATCTTCTGTAGCACTACATTTCGTAAGCTTCTATTCTCTTTTTGTCTAAACTATTTATCGTCCACGTTTCACTTCCATACATGGCTACACTTGTAACGTCCCCTTAGAAAAATTTATGAATTACTGTGCTGGTAAAGCTCTTAGGTTATTTGATTTTCAAACAGCTGAGCAGAACTGAAAGTACTCAGACATTTCTCTCTTTACTTATTCTGATCAACACTAAACTGACACACAATATTTTTAGCGCAACGCAATCTGACTTTCAATAATCCCTACAAATAATGGCCATGACTAACATCAACGTATAACTTTCACAAATCACTTACCTCACAAAAATCTTCGTTACTCGAACTACTGCAATACAGCGAGCGCCACTACTGCCAGCTGAATAAAAAATTCTAACTACTGCAAGGCACTAACTACTGAGAGGCATAGTTAGCAAATGAAAGATTTTGATAGAGGACAAACAATGTATTTACCTTAATAGTGTTCAAAAGTCATAATATATATATCAGTTCATGACATCCAGTCTTACAAATTTCGTTTTTCTGACGGACGCACATCCAGATCGTCCGCTCTCAAAACTCCGCCATCTCTCTCCCCACATCCACCACTGCTGGCGGCTCACCTCCAACTGCGCAACGCTACGCGCTGTTAACAGCCAACTGCCCGACACTACAATAGCGAATATTCCAACAATGCAAACCAACCACAGACTGCACACAGCACAGCCAGTGATTTTCATACAGAGCGCTACGTGGCGTTACCAGCATAAAAACCTAAACAGCCTACTTACACACTCCATACAAATAATTTCAGAAAGGACTTCCTGACACTTAAATCTATACTCGATGTTAACAAATTTCTCTTCCTCAGAAACGCTTTCCTTGCCATTGCCAGTCTACATTTTATATCCTCTCTACTTCGACCATCATCAGTTATTTTGCTCCCCAAATAGCAAAACTCCTTTACTACTTTAAGTGTCTCATTTCCTAATCTAATTCCCTCAGCATCACCCGACTTAATTCGACTACATTCCATTATCCTCGTTTTGCTTTTGTTGATGTTCATCTTATATCCTCCTTTCAAGGCACTGAATGACTGTATCCTTAGTAAAAGGATGAAAAGAAATCGCCGCACTAAAGAATAATTAACGTAGAGTATTGAAATTTCTGGAATACATTTGTCTAGGTAATATATCTAAGTGATTAACATTGCAAGCTCGCAGGTTAATGTTAACACGAAATAGGCCATTGTAAATGTGAAATTCTGGTACATTAACAATCCTTTTAATGGCCAGAATGGTGAATGCAAGCATGCAAACGCGCATGCAATGTGTTGTGCAGGTGCCGACTGTCAGTTTGTTGGATGGAGCTGCATGCTGTTGAACTTGGTCGGTCAGCACAGGAACGGTTAATCCTGTTTGTGGATGACGCTGCAGTTGTCATCCAATGATGTCCCGTGTCTTGCTCGATGGGATACAGATATGGTGGTCGAGCAGACCAAGGCAACATGTCGATACAGTGTCGAGCGTGTTGGGTTATAACAGCGGTACATGGGCGAGCGTTATCGTGTTGGAAAACACCACCTGGAATGCTGTTCGTGAAGGGAAGCACAACAGGTCGAATCACCAGACTCGCATACAGACATGGGATAAACACGCGTGTGCTCCTACTGTCATACGAAATTGCATCCCAGAACATAGTCTCTAGCACGCAGACAGGTTGGTTGCAAGTCCTAACCTAGCCTTCTTCTAACCAGAACAGGGCCATGTACATCTACATGGATTTTTTTTTTCTTTTTTTGGTCATCAGTCTACTGACTGGTTTGATGCGGCCCGCCACGAATTCCTTTCCTGTGCTAACCTCTTCATCTCAGAGTAGCACTTGCAACCTACGTCCTCAATTATTTGCTTGCTCTACAACTCCCTCTAGTACCGTGGAAGTCATTCCCTCATGTCTTAGCAGATGTCCTATCATCCTGTCCCTTCTCCTTATAAGTGTTTTCCACATATTCTTTTCCTCTCCGATTCTGCGTAGAACCTCCTCATTCCTTACCTTATCAGTCCACCTAATTTTCAACATTCGTCTATAGCACCACATCTCAAATGCTTCGATTCTCTTCTGTTCCGGTTTTCCCACAGTCCATGTTTCACTACCATACAATGCTGTACTCCAGACGTACATCCTCAGAAATTTCTTCCTCAAATTAAGGCCGGTATTTGATATTAGTAGACTTCTCTTGGACAGAAATGCCTTTTTTGCCATAGCGAGTCTGCTTTTGATGTCCTCCTTGCTCCGTCCATCATTGGTTATTTTACTGCCTAGGTAGCAGACTTCGTGACCATCAATCCTGATGTTAAGTTTCTCGATGTTCTCATTTCTACTACTTCTCATTACCTTCGTCTTTCTCCGATTTACTCTCAAACCACACTGTGTACTCATTAGACTGTTCATTCCGTTCAGCAGATCATTTAATTCTTCTTCACTTTCACTCACGATAGCAATGTCATCAGCGAATCGTATCATTGATATCCTTTCTCCTTGTATTTTAATTCCACTCCTGAACCTTTCTTTTATTTCCATCATTGCTGCCTCGATGTACAGATTGAAGAGTAGGGGCGAAAGGCTACAGCCTTGTCTTACACCCTTCTTAATACGAGCACTTCGTTCTTGATCGTCCACTCTTATTATTCCCTCTTGGTTGTTGTACATATTCTATATGACCCGTCTCTCCCTATAGCTTACCCCTAATTTTTTTCAGAATCTCGAACAGCTTGCACCATTTTATATTGTCGAACGCTTTTCCAGGTCCACAAATCCTATGAAAGTGTCTCTACTTGGATACTGTGTGTGAAATCTTATGGGACTTAACTACTAAGGTCATCAGTCCCTAAGCTAACACACTACTTAACCTAAATTATCCTAAGGACAAACACACACACACCCATGCCCGAGGGAGGACTCGAACCTCCGCCGGGATCAGCCGCACAGTCCATGACTGAAGCGTTCTAGACCCCTCGTCTAATCCCGCGAGGCCTACATGGATACTATGCAAATCCCATTTAAGTGCCTGGCAGAGGGTTCATCGAACGACCTTCACAATTCTCTATTGTTCCAGTCTCTTGTAGCGCACGGAAACAACGAACGCCTATATCTTTCCGTACGAGCTCTCATTTCCCTTATTCTATACTGGTGATGGTTCTTCCCTATGTACTTCGGTGTCAACAAAATATTTTCGCATTCGGAGGCGAAAGATGGTGACTGGAATTCCGTGAGAAGATTCCGTCGCAACGAAAAATGCCTTTCTTTTAATGATGTACATCCCAAATCCTGTATCATTTCTGTGACACTCTCTCCCATATTTCGCGATGATACAAAACGAGCTGCCCTTCTTTGAAGTTTTTCGATGTACTCCGTGAGTCCCATCTGGTAAGGATCCCACACCGCGCAGCAGTATTCTAAAAGACGACGGACAAGCGTAGTGTAGGCAGTCTCCATAGTAGATATGTTACATTTTCTAAGAGTCCTGCCAATAAAACGCAGTCTTTGGTTAGCCTTCCCCACAACATTTCCTATGTGTTCCTTCCAATTTAAGTTGCTCGTAATTGTAATAGCTAGGTATTTAGCCGGCCGGTGTGGCCGAGCGGTTCTAGGCGACCGCTACGGTCGCAGGTTCGAATCCTGCCTCGGGCACGCATGTGTGTGATGTCCTTAGGGTAGTTAGGTTTAAGTAGTTCTAAATTCTAGGGGACTGATGACCTCAGATGTTAAGTCCCATAGTGCTAAGAGCCATTTGAACCATTTTTGAACTAGGTATTTAGTTGAATTTACGGCCTCTACATTAGACTGATTTTTCGTGTAACCGAAGTTTAACGGATTCCTTTTAGCACTCATGTGGATGACCTCACATTTCTCGTTATTTAGGATCAACTGCCAATTTTCGACCATTCAGATATCTTTTCTAAATCGTTCTGGAATTTGTTTTCATCTTCTGATGACTTAATCAGTCGATAAACGTCATAGTCATCTGCAAACAACCTAAGACGACTACTAACATTGTTGTTGTGGTCTTCAGTCCTGAGACTGGTTTCATGCAGCTCTCCATGCTACTCTATCCTGTGCAAGCTTCTTCATCTCCCAGTACCTACTGCAACCTACATCCCTCTGAATCTGCTTAGAGTATACATCTCTTAGTCTCCCTCTAGGATTTTTACCCTCCACGCTGCCCTCCAATGCTGAATTTGTGATCCCCTGGTGCCACAGAACATGTCCTACCAACCGGTCCTTTTTTCTTGTCAAGTTGTGCCACAAACTCCTCCCCAGTTCTATTCAATACCTCCTCATTAGTCATGTGATCTACCAAACTAATCTTCAGCATTCTTCTCTAGCACCACATTTTGAAAGATTCTATTCTCTTCTCGTCCAAACTATTTATCGTCCATGTTTCACTTCCATAAATGGCTACACTCCATACGAATACTTTCAGAAACGCCTTCCTGACACTTAAATCTATACTCGATGTTAACAAATTTCTCTTCTTCAGAAACGCTTTCCTTGCCATTGCCAGTCTACATTTCATATCCTTTCTACTTCGACCATCATCAGTTACTTTGCTCCCCAGATAGCAAAACTCCTTTACTACTTTGTCTCATTTCCTAATCTAATTCCCTCAGCATCATCAGACTTAATTCGACTACATTCCATTATCCTCGTTTTGCTTTTGTTGATGTTCATCTTATACCCTCCATTCAAGCCACTGTCCATTCCGTTCAACTGCTCTTCCAAGTCCTTTGCTGTCCCTGACAGAATCACAATGTCATCGGCGAACCTCAAAGTTTGTATTTCTTCTCCATGGATTTTAACACCTACTCCGAATTTTTCTTTTGTTTCCTTTACTGCTTGCTCAATATACAGATTGAACAACATCGGGGAGAGGCTACAACCCTGTCTCACTCCCTTCCCAACCACTGCTTCCCTTCCTTGCCCCTCCACTCTTATAACTGCCATGTGGTTTCTGTACAAATTATTAATAGCCTTTCGCTCCCTGTATTTTACCCCTGCCACCTTAAGAATTTGAGAGTATTCCAGTCAACATTGTCAAAAGCTTTCTTTAAGTCCACAAATGCTAGATACGTAGGTTTGCCTTTCCTTAGTCTATTTTCTAAGGTAAGTCGTAAGGTCAGTATTGCCTCACGTGTTCCAACATTTCTACGGAATCCAAACTGATCTTCCCTCGGCTTCTACCAGTTTTTCCATTCGTCTGTAAGGAATTCGCATTAGTATTTTGCAGTCGTGACTTATTAAACTGATAGTTCGGTAATTTTCACATCTGTCAACACCTGCTGTCTTTGGGATTGGAATTATATTCTTCTTGAAGTCTGAGGGTATTTCGCCTGTCTCATACATCTTCCTCACCAGGTGGTAGAATTTTGTCATTACTGGCTCTCCCAAGGCCGTCAGTAGATCTAATGGAATATTGTCTACTCCCGGGGCCTTGTTTCGACTCAGGTCTTTCAGTGCTGTATCAAACTCTTCACGCAGTATCGTATCTCCTCAAATACATCGCCCTTGTATAGACCGTCTATATACTCCTTCCAGCTTTCTACTTTCCCTTCTTTGCCTAGAACTGGGTTACCATCTGAGCTCTTGATATTCGTACAAGTGGTTCTCTTTTCTCCAAAGTTCTCTTTAATTTTCCTGTAGGCAGTATCTGTCTTGCCCCTAGTGAGATAAGCCTCTACATCCTTACATTGTCCACTAGCCATCCCTGCGTACCCATTTTGCACTTCCTGTCGATCTCATTTTTTGAGACGTTTGTATTCCTTTGTGCCTGCCTCATTTACTGCATTTTTATATTTTCTCCTTTCATCAATTAAATTCAATATTTCTTCTGTTACCCAATGGACTTGGAACACAATATATGTGGCAAAATCCTGCTGCATATCGACGTTAACGAAATGGGCCTGTAATTAAGTGGATTACTCCTACTACCTTTCTCGAAATTTGCACAGGTCACACCAATAATCGAGTCCTTGGATACGGATCTTTCGACGAGCGAACGGTTGTATATGATTGTTAAGTATGAAGCTAAGGCTTCAGCATACTCCGAAAGGCACCTAATTGGTACACAGTCTGGAGCAGAAGACTTGAATTTATTATGTGATTTAAGTTGCGTCCCTACTTCGAGGCAGAAGCAGCCTTTATCAGAAAACACAACAGACTTCCACTGTGCCCTCCAATTGCCTCTCGCTTTGACACCAGTGAAGTCGCAAATGGTGCTGTTTTGGGGCTCAGTGGAATGGAGCCGCTCTGTAGCAATTCTGGACGTGTGGGATGTCGCATTGTCCTGCTGGAATTGCCGAAGTCCGTCGGATTGCACAATGGACACGAATGGATGCAGGTGATCAGACATGATGCTTACATACGTGTCACCCGTCTGGCTCGGATCTCTCCTTGAAATAAGCGATTTGTAAGAGTTCCTTGTGTCGCTTTGGTCCCAACTGCTGCTGCTGGCCCGTGTGGCCGAGCGGTTCTAGGCGCTTCAGTCTGGAACCGGACGACCGCTACGGTCGCAGGTTGTAATCCTGCCTCGGGCATGGATGTGTGTGATGTCCTTAGCTTAGTTAGGTTTAGGTAGTTCTAAGTTCTAGGGGACTGATGACCTCAGATGTTAAGTCCCATAGTCCTCAGAGCCATTTGAACCAACTGCTGCTCACATTGCTGCTGCAGAAGCAGTACGATGCGCCTGAGCCAAACGCCGAACACGAGAGTCTTCTATAATTGCGTAGGTTTTCGCTTTTCTAGGCAATGGTTACAGCCATAAGTCGATCCACACGGCCTTGTCGACGAACAGAAGTAAGAAGCAAGAAATAGACAAAGTGAAACTTCCTAGCAGATTAAAACTGTGTGCCGGACCGAGACTCGAACTCGGGACCTTTGCCTTTCGCGGGAAAGTGCTCTACCAACTGAGCTACCCAAGCACGACTCACGCCCCGTCCTCACAGCCTTACTTCTGCCAGTACCTCGTCTGCTACCTTCCAAACTTTATAGAAGCTCTCCTGCGAAAGGCAAAGTTCCCGAGTTCGAGTCTCGGTCGGGCACACAGTTTTAATCTGCCAGGAAGTTTCATATCAGCGCACACTCCGCTGCAGAGTGAAAATCTCATTCTGGAAACATCCCCCAGGCTGTGGCTAAGCCATGTCTCCGTAATGTCCTTTCTTTCAGGAGTGCTAGTTCTGCAAGTTTCGCAGGAGAGCTTCTGTTAAGTTTGGAAGGTAGGAGACGAAGTACTGGCAGAAGTAAAGCTGTGAGGACGGGGCGTGAGTCGTGCTTGGGTAGCTCAGTTGGTGGAGCACTCGCCCGCGAAAGGCAATTCGCCGCATTGGGGTGCAGCCTGTTTTCTATATTGGTCGTAGGATCCAGGACGTGCTAGGCTCCACCAAGGACAAGGTGGATGCATTCCACACTGCAGGCGTTTGCAAGGTAGAATGCGAATGTGGAGAGGCAGACATCGGCGAGACTGGTAGGCCAATAGCAACGCGCATCCGGGAAAACGAGCGCTATATTCCTCTAGGGTAAAACAACAAATCCGCAGTGGCAGAACATCAGCAAGACTGCGGAAAAGAAATAAGAATTCAGCGAAGCCTGTGTGTTGGCCTAGCAGCCAGGTAAGACAAAACGCAAAATCAGAGCGGCCGTCGAAATACTTGAACACCCTAATAACACGAACGGGCAGGATGGACTCAGGCTCGTCCCATCTTGGCTGCCAGCTAGCAGAGCCCAACAGAGCGCCCTGTCAATACGAGACACGAGGACTGCCGGCGAGTAACTGCAACACCGACTCAAAGGAAGGCCTCGGCGCTTGTTGGTGACGTCACGTCAGCTAGGCACGGCGAACGCCACGTCTGTTTTTTTTTTTTTTGTTACAGTAGGAGCCTTCGGGCTGAGAATCTTGCCTGCTCCCTTTCAACACGGCCGTAGTCATGACCGCTCACAACGACCTCTGAGAAACTACACTGGTGCAAATCTGCAACAACCCGCATCTCGTTGTCGTGCAGTAGCGTTCTCGCTTCCCACGCCCGGGTTCCCGGGTTCGATTCCCGGCGGGGTCAGGGATTTTCTCTGCCTCGTGATGGCTGGGTGTTGTGTGATGTCCTTAGGTTAGTTAGGTTTAAGTAGTTCTAAGTTCTAGGGGACTGATGACCATAGATGTTAAGTCCCATAGTGCTCAGAGCCATTTTTTTGAAATCTGCAACACAACAGATTACTTTAATCTAAAAATTTTAACAACTCACACAAACACATTAACTATGCACCCCGTAAGAGGGATGGAAATGGTACAAACACTCACAGAATTATTTTCCACCAAAAGTGCAATTTGTTTTTAAAAGGGCTCTTAGTGTGGAAGGGTGGCAACTTTATAAAAATGACTATTTAAATAAAACCCATGAAATTCAGACTTACATAAAGTGTACAAGATGCTCTACATTACACATATACCGCCTCGCAAGGTGATAAGGAAGATAGAAACATATTTCAGGAATTCTGTCTTTACCTTAATTCTATAAATTCGTTAACACCGAATCCGACAAACATGACAGAGGCAGCTATTAACGTACGGTAGACAGTCAGACACTAACTGCCTAACAAATGCGGACGAGAGACAAACAAGCAAGCTGGGGACGAGAGACTGACCAACAACACAAGTAGAACTTAACATATCACTACTCACTCAGCTTCTAATAACTGCGATTTCTGGCGAAGACCTGGCGCAGCACCCCCAAAACGGTCTCCCAAACCGTCCGCTGCCAGCCGCTTCAACGGACGCAGGAAGGCGCTCCGATCTCCCGTCTCACGGCGTCGCAGCTCGCACCGGCCAGACCGATGTCGTGGGTTGACTCCTGTTGCTGTCGTGTCGGCCGCGAAGCCACTACCCCTCGCTATACGGCGCGGCCCACTGGACTGACGTGGCGACCTCACATGCGCCGACGCTCAAGGCGGACACGTCATCTCGTGTCCCAGTGCGCGACTGACCAACCGATAGATCCAACCGCCAATGCCCATTGCCTGAGCTAACTTGAGCAGACTAGCGGCCTAACACATACTAGCACTCCGGACGACGGACAGACACTGACTGCCGCACACTGAACCGGCTGACCAACTGACCAGAGTCGACGAAACTGACAAACTGCCCTGGCTGACCAACTGCCTCCGACTGACTGTCTCAGACCGACAGACTCTTACTGACTCCATGCCGAGCTCATAGCGCCCCTTAAATGCACGTGAACAGGCAACCTTTCCCCTTTCCCATCAGACACCAAAGCTTCGATTGCCACAGCGGTGCCACCTCCAGAAACGGAGGGCGACTACTTCGCACTATGCGCTGCGGCGCGCTCTTCAAAACAGCAGATTTTACCACGGCTCAGTGTCTGATTGTTATCTGTCGATAACTTCGAATGAGAGTGTCCGCACGTTCCAACACTGCAGGAGTCACAGCTGTGTACGGCCGGCAGGCACGAGGTAGCTCGGACAAGTTTGCGCTACCTTGTTGCGACGATGACAAACGCCTTGCCCGACAACTCACCGTGCTTTTGTTTACTGTCATGTCTCCGCAGACATTGAGCACGCCCATATGAATATCTGCGATGATATGGTTTCCCGACCAAAGAAACTCAACGACACTTGTCGGCTTCGAACATACCGCAGTTATAGGCGCCATTTTGGAGGCTACGCCTAGCGCTGCCACCTGTCGGAACTTCACGAAACTACAGAGGTTCACAAGATGTCTCCCAACAAATTCAACATTTTTTTCCCCAACCAAAATTGGTTGGGAAGACAATATATTACATTACTTATTGAACGCCTCTCGTGTATTGTATTTATCAAAGTATTGCATAAGAGGCGTAAAAATTTGAAATTAAAAATAAATTTCGAGGAAGGAATTGTAAGCTGTACACGAGAACTTCATATATAAGTCATCATGAGTATTAATAAACTGCTTGAAATCATACTGTCGCTGAGTGTGATTTTTATACCTCTTGCCAACAGAAACCAGAGTGTCGCCGTGTTTTTTTAATTGTCTGTCTACTATTTTACCTGTCTGCTTCCTGCGTATTTAATCAGCATCGCCACTTCCACAACTTTCCGCCATTTTGCATTTTAAGTCACCGTTTTTATCGCCTGCTTTTATTATATATAATCTTCATTTTTTTAAAACAAATTGTGTAGGCGGAAGAGCGGCGTACTAAGCTGCTGCCAGCCCGCCCCCTTCGGGAGGAACCGAAACTCAATAAGGCAAAAAATTAAAATAAAATGAAATAAAATAAAAAATAACCTGCTTAAGCTGTATTTAGTTCATTATTATTTGATCACTATCGGTTTCGTGGCAGTAAAAGCCACATCTTCTGGTGAACACATGTATAACAAAAAATCCAAAAGGAATAACAAGTCTGTGATATACACTTGTATGGCCTTTGAGCTCTAATATTTTAGTTATGTGACTAATAACATTTTAAAATTCTCAAGTAAAAGTTTTTAACAGGTATTAAAAATTTTTGAAAATCGGTGTAGATCTCAGGGTTGTTATTCCTTCTGGATTTATTGTTACACAAATTTTCATCTGAAGATATGGCTTTTAGTGCCACGAAACTCGTACTGATCCAATAATAAAGGACTAAATACAGCTGACACGGTTTATTAATACCCAAGATCACTGTTATTAGCTGTGGTTGCCCTAACCAAAAGGTTGTCTGGATTCGTATATGAGATTAGATACATTTATTATTTTACGGTTAATGATTTACACATGCTGGGGTAGAGTTCATTGTGTTAACAGAAGCATGTTTTAAAGGCCACATTTTTATCATTACATGGTTTATTATCCGTATTTTGCAGCTTCAAATGTGACTGTATTCAATACATTCGAGGTATGAACTTCAGTCACAACTTTTCGTGTTTTATTAAATACACGATGCATTTCGGTTCGGACCCCGTGGGTCCATCATCAGGTGTAATTTGTCTTAATACATGTTTTATTTCTTCTCTTGAATGAGGTGATATGTATATTCCTATCACGAAAAGGTTTAATGTTATGTTATGAATTTCGTTAAGTCGAACGCGGAAAACAAAAATAGTGGAAAACATGAACAATGTAAACTCACCACACATTTCAAAGAAAAGCGTTTGTAAAGTTTTAACTCCGGCAAACATTCTTTTCTCGTCGTTTCGTACATGTCACTTCATTCAAGATGTTTGCCGAAGCTAAAACGTTAAAAACGCTTTCCTTTGAAATATATGGTAAGTAAACTGTTCATCTTTTCCACTATTTTGTACATATTTTCCGCTTTCGATTTACGAAATTCATAACCTAACATTAAACCTTTTCGTGATAGGAATATACATTTCACCTCATTCCAGAGAAGAAATAAACATTTATTAAGACAAATTACGGGTGATGATGGACCCACAGGGTCCGTACCGAAATGCATCGTGTATTTAATAAAACACGAAAAGTTGTGACTGAAGGCATTTTTAATTCATACCTCCAATGTATTTCATGGTTGTTTTACAGTTTGTATAGAAAAAACAGGTTTGATTTACAATCATATAAGATGCTGCTCACCACGCAGTTTGGCAGTAAACCTGGCCTAAAATACCACTTCGCCAAATATTGGCGAGATTAGCTGGTGATGTAGAGTGGAATGTATTTTGACGCAGTCTTCTCGGGATGTGGTTTCTTCTTTTCTGTCGACGAGATAAGAGCAGTTGTAAAGCTTTCGGACCAAATTATTTAGCCGACGATAAAAATAGACATACTAGGGCCGCACTAGCGGTGTGAGTTTGGAGGGAATCACTTTGATACAGCACGATGGTACTCCTCCATCTTGAGAAAAATCTCGTCGTATAATTGTGGATTTGTAGTCCACCCCACTATTCAATTAACAGAAGAAATTCTTCTCGTGGACGCAGGGCTTCATCACATATAATACAATATATTGATAATTATCTCGATTTATTCGCATTGTAGTTAAAAATTTGAAATGAAAAAAATTAAAAAGTTTCTGCAGTGGAACTCGCTCCCACGACCTTGGGATTATCATTCTGTACCTTTCCGACTGCGCCTCCCGCTGCCTACAGATTACACTAACGTAAATGGCTCATTTGCCTCGCCTGACCCCGTCCAAAAATGATTTTTTTTGTCCAATCTCTTGACCATCTGGAGCCACCACTTTCTGTCCAAGTTCTGCACACACCACAAATTTGGACGGAATCTGTGACGAGGAATAGGCCCGTTGCCCTCTAGTAAGTGGTGGAGTTTGTGAAACTGACGTTTATCTAAATTTCACCTCACATTTCTATGATTTTAACGCTGTAAAATTGACAAGCGCATCGTTCCGCTTTTTCTGGTCGTTTTTTTACGAAATGACTGTGTTTTGCATAACGTCATCGAAAGTCTTTTCTCTCACTACTTGTACAGGAAGGGTTAATTTACAAGAAGGTCCAAAACACATGATAGAAAGTAAGCAATCGTTGTGGTAGAAAAGACAACATGCAAGATCATGAACCGTCTTTTATTGAATGCAGATATGAATGAAAGTTAATTAAGAAGATGCTAGAAATGTCTACCGTACCCGGATACAGCTGTACACAGCCGGTTCCCCAACTGTGTTATAACGCGCTGAAGTGTTGATGATGGTCATGTCATTTTGACTTTTGTATGTCATTGACGTGCACACCAGAGAGAGAGAGCAAGTTGCGTCACTGTTAAACAATCTTTGCTGTTGTGGTGGTACAGTCTTTGCCTGTGCGCAGTCTGATGCAGTCTTAGTCGCAGTGTGGTAGCTGATGGACTAGTCGTGTGTTGACTTCTGATTGTATCTGTTAGATGAAGAAAGATTTATTGTAAAGGACAGCAAGGATGAATATGATATACATATTAGAAAGTGAAGAGAGTGTGAAACTACCTCTTTAATTATTTTTTATTAAACACTGACCTACAGTATTTTCCCTTACAAAGACAACTCAAACTTAAGCTATTCATTTACTACCCACAACATAAAAGACCAACTCAATCTGAGTGCTGTACATTGACTACATGACTTCCAGTAATTAACACAAATAAATGGCCCTGAATTGCAAGAAATCCTTACAATAATACAATCCAAAAAACATGAAATTAAAGAAATGTGAAACTACCTCCAACCCTGTTAATTGCCTAAACTCATTTCAATCAAGAATTCCTTTTCATAAGTCACTTACCTCGCAGAAAATCTTCATGACACGAACTACAGCATTTACAGCAAGTTGCAAATACAGCCAGCTAAATAAAAAAATTCCAACCACTACAGACTCTACTAGGTGGCATATGGTTAGCAAAAGAAAGATTTTGTTGAAGAGCAAGCACTGTATTTACAAAAATTCACCTTATTCATGTGACATCCAGTTCCAAAAATGATATAGTAGTCAATAATTCCACTGCCCAAACATTATCAACCAAACATCCATCATCATACATCTCCTTGCGTATTTTCTTATAAAGACATCATTTCACTCACTTTATAACGCATGTCCTACCAACACAGAGCGTCCACTAAGAATATCATGTCAATACACTTCTCTATACACTGGCTGACTGCCAGTCCGCCCAGCCACAGAATCTCTTACCGAGGGCACGGAGCGCTGTTAGCGATGTGTGCCTGTATTCATCGTGGCATACTATCCACAAGTCCATCCAGGCACTGTTGGTCCAGATTGTCGCACTCCTCAACGGCGATTTGGCGTAGATCCCTCAGAGTGGTTGGTGGGCCACGACGTCCATAAACAACGTTTTCAATCTATCCTAGACATGTTCGAGAGGGTTCATGTCTGGAGAACATGCTGGCCACTCAAGTCGAGCGATGTCGTTATCCTGAAGGAAGTCATTCACAAGATGTACACGATAGGGGCGCGAATTGTCGTCCATGAATACGAATGCCTCGCCAAGATGCTGCCGATTCGGCTGCACTATCGGTCGGATGGCATTCACGTATCGTACAGACGTTACGGCGCCTTCCATGACCACCAGCGGCGTACGTCGGCCCCACATAATGTCACCCCAAAACAGCACGGAACCTCCACCTTGCTGCACTCGCTGGACAGTGTGTCTAAGGCGTTCAGTCTAATCGGGTTGCCTCCCAACACGTCTCCGACGATTGTCTGGTTGAAGGCATGTGCGAGACTCATAGGTGAAGAGAGCGTGATGCAAATCCTTAGCGGTCCATTCGGCATGTTGTTGGACCCGTCTGTACTGCGCTTTATGGTGTCGTGGTTGCAAAGATGGACCTCGCCATGGACGTCGTGAGTGAAGTTGCGCATCATGCAACCTGTTGCGCATAGTTTGAGTCGTAACACGACGTCCTGTGGCTGCACGGAAAGCATTATTCAACATGGTGCCGTTGCTGTCAGCGTTCCTCCGAGCCATAATCCATAGGTAGCGGTCATCCACTGCAGTAGTAGCCCTTGGGCGGCCTGAGCGAGGCATGTCACCGACAGTTCCTGTCTCTCTCTATCTCCTCCATGTCCGAACAACATCGCTTTGGTTTACTCCGAGGCGCCTGGACTCTTCCCTTGTTGCCGGCCGCGGTGGCCGACCGGTTCTAGGCGCTTCAGTCCGGAAACGCGCGACTCCTACGGTTCGAATTCTGCCTGGGGCATGAATGTGTGTGATGTGCTTAGGTTAGTTAGGTCTAAGTAGTTCTAAGGTCTAGGGGACTGATGACCTTAGAGCCGGCCGTTGTGGCAGACCGGTTCTAGGCGCTTAAGTCTGGAACCACGCGACCGCTACGGTCGCAGGTTCAAATCCTGCCTCGGGCATGGATGTGTGTGATGTCCTTAGATTAGTTAGGTTTAAGTAGTTCTAAGTTCTGGGGGATTGATGACCTCAGATGTTAAGTCCCATAGTGCTCAGAGCCATTTGAACCATTTTTTTTTTCGATAAACCCATGGGTAACGGAAGAAATACTTCATGTGATAGATGAAAGGAGGAAGTACAAAAATGTTCCGGGAACTCAAGAGTACAGAAATACCAGGCCCTGAGGAATGAAATAAATAGGAAATGAAGGGAAGCTAAGATGAAATGGCTGCATGAAAAATGTGAAGAAATCAAAAAAGGAATGATTGTCGGAGGGACAGACTCAGCATACAGGAATGTCAAAACAACCTTCGGTGACATTAAAAGCATGTGTGGTAACATTAAGACTGCAGCGGGAATTCCACTGTTAAATGCAGAGGAGAGAGCGGTTAGGTGGAAAGAATACATTGGAAGCCTCTATGAGGGGAAAGATTTGTATGATGTGATAGAAGAGGAAAAAGGAGTCGATTTAGAAGAGATAGGGGACCCAGTATTAGAATTAGAATTTAAAAGAGCTTTGGAGGACTTAAGATCAAATAAGGAGCAAGGAGGACATCAAAAGCAGACCAGCACTGGCAAAAAGGGCGTTCCTGGCCAAGAGAAGTCTACTAATATCAAATACCGGCCTTAATTTGAGGAAGAAATTTCTGAGGATGTACGTCTGGAGTACAGCATTGTATGGTAGTGAAACATGGACTCTGGGAAAACCGGAACAGAAGAGAATCGAAGCATTTGAGATGTGGTGCTACAGACGAATGTTGAAAATTAGGTGGGCTGTTAAGGTAAGGAATGAGGAGGTTCTGCGCAGAATGGGAGAAGAAAGGAGTATGTGGAAAACAGTGATAAGGAGGGGGGCAGGATGAAATGATATCTGTTAAGACATGAGGGAATGACTTCCATGGTACTAGAGGGAACTGTAGAGGGCAAAAACTGTAGAGGAAGACAGAGATTGGAATACATCCACCAAATAATTGAGGACGTAGGTTGCAAGTGCTACTCTGAGATGAAGAGGTTGTCACAGAAGAGGAATTCATGCCAGGCCGCATCAAACCAGTCACAACACTGATGACCACTACAAAAAGGGAGCTATCTGGCACGGGTCCCACACACTTGAGCAATATTCTAGGATTGGTCGCACGAGTGATTTGTAAGCAATCTTTTTTTGTGGACTGATTGCACTTTCCCAGTATTCTGTCAGTGAACCGCAGTCTGCCCCCTGCTTTGCCCAAGGCTAAGCGTATGTGATCGTTCCATTTCATATCCCTACAAACTGTTTCACTGAGGAATTTGTACAATTAGACAGACTCCAATTGTGGCTCACTGATATTGCAACCTTTAATTCGTTTTGTGAAATGCACAATTTTACATTTCTGAACATTTGAAGCAAATTACTAATCTTTGCACGACTTAAAAGTGTTATATTTCATGTGTTGGTTTCTGTTTGACAGTAGTTCATTATAGATAAGGGCATCTACTGGAAGTACTGTGAAGTAAGTACGCTCTACGGAAAAAAACTCCAGGAGTCACGAAAGAATCATCGAATGAGACGGGACATGGTAGATATGATGTACATTTAAACAAATGATTCCAGTTTCTGAAAAACTGCCTGATTTATTCAAGGGAAAGAACTTCACAGTTTGAGCAAGTCAGTACCGCATTGCCCCACCTTTGCCACTTACGCAAGCAGTTGTTCAGTTTGGCACTGGCTGACAGAGTTATTAGATGTCCACCTGAAAGACACCGCGTCAATTTCTATCAAACTGGCGCCTTAGGTCGTGAAAATCCCGAACTAGTTGGCCGAGCCGACTAACTGATTGCGTAAGAGCTAGAGGTGGACGAAAGCGTTGGTGACTTTCTACTTGTAGAGAATGCGGCAGACTGTTTCCTAGCTCTTGTCTGCGAGTGTTTCCACTATTCTTTCTCTTCTTTTCGAATAAATCATCAAGTGTTTCTCAAATTGTAATCATCTGTTTGACTGCACAAGTACATCACACCTACCGGCTTCCGTCCCATTCGGACAATTCGTTAGTGGCGTATCGTTTTTTTTTTTTTTTTTTTTTTTTTATTACGCTGTAGTTTCCACACAAAGGCACGAGCGTTTTCGTGAGACCACCAGTGTGAGTTAAGAGTGACATCGCTACCGTCACGAGTGAAAGCGATTTCGTCAGAAAACAGATATTCGGAACATCTCAGAGCTTTAAAAAGCAACAGCTCCCTTAGGACATTTGCTGACCATGAAACTTCCTGGCAGATTAAAACTGTGTGCCGGACCGAGATTCGAACTCGGGACCTTTGCCTTTCGCGGGCAAGTGCTCTACCAACTGAGCTACCCAAGCACGACTCACGCCCGGTACTCACAGCTTTACTTCTGCCAGTACCTCGTCTCCTACCTTCCAAACTTTACAGAAGCTCTCCTGCGAACCTTGCAGAACTAGCACTCCTGAAAGAAAGGATATTGCCGAGACATGGCTTAGCCACAGCCTGGGGGATGTTTCCAGAATGAGATTGTCACTCTGCAGCGGAGTGTGCGCTGAAATGAGCACTTGCCCGCGAAAGGCAAAGGTCCCGAGTTCGAGCCTCGGTCCGGCACACAGTTTTAATCTGCCAGGAAGTTTCATATAAGCGCACACTCCGCTGCAGAGTGAAAATCTCATTCCGGAAACATCCCCCAGGCTGTGGCTAAGCCATGTCTCCGCGGAGTGTGCGCTGATGTGAAACTTCCTGGCAGATTAAAATTGTGTGCCTGACCGAGATTCGAACAGCTGTGAGGACGGGGCGTGAGTCGTGCTTGGATAGCTCAGTTGGTAGAGCACTTGCCCGTGAAAGGCAAAGGTCCCGAGTACGAATCTCGGTCCAGCACACAGTTTTAATCTGCCAGGAAGTTTCATATCAGCGCACACTCCGCTGCAGAGTGAAAATCTCGTTCTGGATTTGCTGACCACCTTGTAGCCCACAATGACCACCCAACCACAATAGAAACAGACTTAAGAATATTAAAACCCAGCCACAGCCTGTACAGCAAACTGACGATTGAGGAACACTTCCATATACAGAAGGTAATAGTGGAAGGAAAACAGGTCTTAAACGAATACACTACACTCTGTAAGGGCACACTATTTAGCACATTAAAGGAATTTTACAAATAAAAACAGCATAAACAGATAAAATCTACACACACACACACACACACACACACACACACACACACACAAAGATAAAATGCAAACAAAATTCAAATTTGGCGCCAAACCCTCTGGTGAACAAATGTACACTGACTGATAGCAAACCACAATCACAGTGTGTTCTATGCAACAGAACATCTCAGCATGATGCGGAGAATGTAAGTGGTTGCCACATGAAAACGTAAGTAAATACGAAAATAGGGGCGAAAAAATCGCGAAAAACTAAATTACATTCCAGAAGATAGGTTAACTCCCAGCAAAAAAACTTTTTCATCAACTTCGTTTGGTTGCAGATGACAAGCTACCTGTAGTCATTAACACACTGGTGACCCGGAAAATTCATGCACACCAAATGTAAAGGTATTACAAAAGGAAATGATCTGTTGTTTGAACCAAAAATGCACATAATTCTATAATCATTTAACAAAAATGTTCACATTGCAGAATAAATAAAAACGAAAACCCACTGACGATGGCACAGTAGTGTCGAAACATGTTTGGGTACTGAGAAAAACGGTGTTTTGCATAACTGGCGGACCTCACATCCAACAATTTTAACTGCAAACACGGCCAATACAAGGAGCTGCAAATCAAAAAGATGGATATGAGTGTTAATGGGATTGATTGGCGATTTGTAATTAGCCAACGACAACAAAATTACATTTGTCTACTTTCAGCTTCTTCTCAAAAGTCATGAATCACCTGGAACGGCATGTTTTCAGAAAACATCGTTCTTGTACAACGCAGCTAGCTCTTTATTCGCACCAAGTAATGGCCGCTATTGACAGGGGGTCTCAGGTTGATTCCGTATTTCTAGATTTCCGGAAAGCTTTTGACACCGTTGCTCACAGGCGACTTCTAATCAAGCCGCGGGATTACGGTGTATCGTCTCAGTTGTGCGACTGGATTCGTGATTTCCTGTCAGAAAGGTCACAGTTCGTAGTAACAGACGGCAAATCGTCGAGTAAAACTGAAGTGATATCAGGTGTTCCCCAGGGAAGCGTCTTGGGACCTCTGCTGTTCCTGATCTATGTAAATGACCTGGGTGACAATCTGAGGAGTTCTCTTAGGTTGTTCGCAGATGATGCTGTAATTTACCATCTAGTAAGGTCATCCGAAGACCAGTATCAGTTGCAAAGCGATTTAGAAAAGATTGCTGTATGGTGTGGCAGGTGGCAGTTGACGCTAAATAACGAAAAGTGTGAGGTGATCCACACGAGTTCCAAAAGAAATCCGTTGGAATCCGATTACTCGATAAATAGTACAGTTCTCGAGGCTGTCAATTCAACTAAGTACCTGGGTGTTAAAATTACGAACAACTTCAGTTGGAAAGACCACATAGATAATATTGTGGGGAAGGCGAGCCAAAGGTTGCGTTTCATTGGCAGGACACTTAGAAGATGCAACAAGTCCACTAAAGAGACAGCTTACACTACACTCGTTCGTCCTCTGTTAGAATATTGCTGTGCGGTGTGGGATCCTTACCAGGTGGGATTGACGGAGGACATCGAAAGGGTGCAAAAAAGGGCAGCTCGTTTTGTATTATCACGTAATAGGAGAGAGAGTGTGGCAGATCTGATACGCGAGTCGGGATGGAAGTCATTAAAGCAAAGACGTTTTTCGTCGCGGCGAGATCTATTTACGAAATTTCAGTCTTTGTTGAGCCCAACCTACATGGGTAGGAATGATCATCAAAATAAAATAAGAGAAATCAGAGCTCGAACAGAAAGGTTTAGGTGTTCGTTCTTCCCGCGCGCTGCTCGGGAGTGGAATGGTAGAGAGATAGTATGATTGTGATTCGATGAACCCTCTGCCAAGCACTTAAATGTGAATTGCAGAGTAATCATGTAGAAGTAGATGTACATGTAAATAATACGGATACAGGCCGTGCCGTGCTACGTAACGTCTGCCATACTCTTGTATGTGGCACACCGATGTAAGAAATACGCTGGTCAGCCAGAACATTACGACCACACACCTACTATCGATATAAGCCTGTAAGGTGTCAGGCAAATCCAACACCTTCCATGAAAACCCTGACATGATTAGCAAATCCAGTAGTATGTCACATAGCTCCGGATAAATCGTGATATTAAATTAACCAAAGTAATACGAGTAACGAGTGAGCAAATGGAATACCACAGACTAACACAAAAATGCCTAAATGCATGTCATACCTTCCCACCATGAGACAAACGCAGTTCCGAGGAGAGAAACGAGAGCAGAACCGTGTTAAGCTGGAAGGCCCTACGATAAGGGACGGACACCGACGTCGCCAGCTAACCGCTAGGACAACCCTCCAGCCCATGTTAAAAGCTAGAGCCCTCCAGAAGAACAGTATAGATCTTACAATAACACAAAAAGGGCTACCCCAGCCGCAAGTTTTAGCGTGAGACTTTTTCGCGTCTCTGTTGCGTCAGGACCACCCCCCAGCCCATGTTAAAAGCTAGAGCCCTACAGAAGAACGGTATAGATCTTACGATAACACTAAAAGGGCCACAGCAGCTGCAAGTTTTAGCGTGAGACTTTTTCGCGTCTCTGTTACGTTGCCAACTTCAAAAACATTGCCCCACCACGAAAAGTATAACGTTTCTCATTGAATACACAGAATTTTTGTAGGTGGAGCTTAAGGTTAACATTGTGACCCTGATTGGTCAGATGAAAACACAGCCAGATAGTTTTATTAAACCAACTTCGGTAAATTGTAGTAAGGAGAAGTTAGGAGAGAGTTGCTTCCGAGACGGCGAGGTGAGCGGAGCAGTGCTGCCCGCCGCCCCCTGACGAACACCGACAAGGTAATGAACGCACGCGATGCCGCATAACAGCGCATAAAGCTTCACTCAGAACTGCAGAAGTCTCATCTGTTACACCCCCTTGTTGCGTAATACTAGTGTCGATCGTCAATTAAAGCTCATGGTGTTCACATTTGCCACTTGAAGTAAAAATCTGAAACGAGATGATTTTTCTGTTATATAGTTATTGAGAAGCCACATCAGCCACTGTAATTTACGACTAGTTAGATAAGTAATTAAAGATAATTGAGGGTCACTGTAGACCATTTTGATACTTTTCTCTTTTGTGAAATTTAATTTAAACCTAGATTATAGATGTGATATGGCATAGGTCATCCTTCGATCCATTGTAGAACTTGGAAACCCATTCAGGGAATATTCGTTCACATTTTTGTCGAACCCAGTTGGTTTTTACCATCCTGTATAAAACATTTCCTTTTATCAATAGTGCAATTTATAAACAATGTTTTGTGAGTAGAATAAAATTTCCAGTGGTAAACTTACTGCTTTTTCGACGTTATTTTACCAGCTAACTAAAAGTAGGAAAGCCTTGAACCCCTTCCACTAAATTTAGTTAGTATTAAGATTCTTTTACAGGGAGTGCAGTGGAGCTGACGCTGAAATCATTAAGTATTTGATTACATCATCGCTAGTCTCACTGAACTCTTCTCAACTCTACATGTCATGTGTGGTCTGGCGTCTCCTTACCAGCAACAGGTCCCAGGTTCAAACTAGTCAATTCTCTAAAAAACACGCTGAGAGCGTCGTTGCGCGAAAGTGGTAGGGAGACACGATATAGAACGACAGACACCACGCAGAATGTTAGAAGCCCGTCCAGACGACAGAAGCGTCAGCTGGCGAGGAATGACTGCTAGTCAGACACACGCACGGTGCATGCAGTCTCAGTAAGCGCGCTATCCGTGTGTAGAATGGGGAAGGCGCGCGATCAGTCTGAGTTTGAACGAGGGCAGATTGTGATAGCCCGGAGACTCGGCTCGAGCATCTTGGAAACTGCACAACTGATAGGGTGTTCGAGTGCTGTGGCGAGTGTCTTCAACACATGGCGAAACCAATGTGAAACCAGGTCCAGATGTGTGATTGGGCGACCACCTACACTATGTGATCGAAAGTATCCGGACACCCCCAAAAACATAGGTTTTTCTTATTATGTGCATTGTGCTGCCACCTACTGCCAGGTACACCACATCAGCGACCTCAGTAGTCATTAGACATCGTGAGACAGCAGAATGGGGCCCTCCGGGGAACTCACGGACGACGTGATCAGGTGATTGGGTGTCACTTGTGTCATACATCTGTGCGTGAGATATCCATACTGCTAAACATCTGTTGTGTACATAGTCCTGCGTAGTCAGCGCGTACACAACTTTCCCACTAGAGCGCGCCCCGCTAAGCACAACAGCGCAGGCGCAGCGCTCGTCCGTCTCCGCACTACGAGATGGCGCTGTCTCAGAGACGGACCAAATTCTGCTTCCGCCGACCCGCGTGTTAATATGTAATGCAGCCAATGAGATTGCTGCTAACGTAGAACCTTTTCTCCTCGCGGATCACACTCGCGCAGTGATACCTGAATGCGCGAGGTATTATAACGAGTGTACAGACCTCCGATTAGTCAGGCTGCATTTGTCTGCATTAGTCTATAGTCAAATTTCAGTCTGCGCCTAATAAGATTACCATATTCCTGTGCATAGCCATGAAGAGAAATGTATAGACACTTTGTCAAGTATCAGAGATATGTCAGAATAAGACTAACGTACCAAGACCAAAGGAACTTCACATTGTCAATTGTAAATAGCATCCAGAATCAAGTTAAGTAAGGTTTATGATTGTTATTATTTTAATAAATGTGTGTGAAAATTAATCGAGTTCTGTTTAAAGTTGGTCACCGTCAATCTGCTACTGTAAGCGTGCAAGTGGCATTTCTATCGTCTGACCTAACGGCAGAAGATAAACACGCCACGATAGGACCACGAGACATATTGCTGACACTCGCCTACTTCGTTAGAGCGACATGTCAAATAATCTGATGGTGTGTGTACCGAAGGTCTTACAGTACGCACACCACAACATCCCTAGGTCCACTGTTTGCGACGTGATAGTGAAATGGAACCGTGGAGGGACACGTACAGCACAAAAGTGTGCAGGCTGACTTCGTCTGTTGACTGACAGAGACGGCCAACAGTTGAAGAGGGTCGTAATGTGTAATAGGCAGACATCTATACAGACCATCACACAGGAATTCCAAACTGCATCACGGTCCACTGCAAGTACTATGACAGTTGGGCGGGAGGTGAGAAAACTTGGATTTTATGGTCGAGTGTGTGTGTGTGTGTGTGTGTGTGTGTGTGTGTGTGTGTGTGTGTGTGTGCGTCTGTGTGTGTATGTGTGTGAATTCCTAAGGGAAAAAACTGCTAAGGTCATCTATCCCTAGACTTACACACTACTTAAACTAACTTATGCTAAGAAGAACACACACACCCATGCCCGAGGGAGGACTCGAACCTGCGGCGGGAGAGGCTACGCAATCCGTGACATGGCGCCTCAAACCGCCCGGCCACTCCGCGCGGCTTCATGGTCGAGCGGCTGCTCATAAGCCACACATCACGCCGGTAAATGCCAAACGACGCCTCGCTTGGTGTAAGAAGCATAAACATTGGACGATTGAACAGCGGAAAAATGTTGTGTGGAGTGACAAATCGCCGTAGACAATGTGGCGATTCGATCGCAGAGTGTGGGTATGGCGAATGCCCGGTGAACGTCATCTGTTAGCGAGTGTAGTGCCAACAGTAAAATTCGGAGGCGGTGATGTCACCGTGTGGTCGTGTTTTTCGCAGAGGGGGCTTGCACCCCTTGTTGTTTTGCGTGGCACTATCAGAGCACAGGCCTAAACTGATCTTTTAAACACCTTCTTGCTTCCCACTGTTGAAGAGCAATTCGGGGATGGCATCCTTCAACACGATCGAGCAACCTGTTCATAATGCACGGCCTGTGGCGGAGTGGTTACACAACAATAACATCCCTGTAATGGACTGGCTTGCACGGAGTGCTGACCTGAATCCAATGGGATGTTTTGGAACGCCGACTTCGTGCCAGGCCTCACCGACCGACATCGATACCTCTCCTCAGTGCAGCACTCCGTGAAGAATGGTCTGCTATTCCCCAAGAAACCTTCCAGCACCTGACAGACGTATGCCTGCGAGAGTGGAAGCTGACATCAAGGCTAAGGGTGGGCCAACACCATAGTGAAGTCGGCCAGTGTGGCTGAGCGGTTCTAGGCGCTTCAGTCTGGAACCGCGCGACCGCTACGATCGCTGGTTCTAATCCTGCCTCGGGCATGGATGTGTGTGATGTCCTTAGGTTTAAGTAGTTCTAAGGGGACTGATGACCTCAGATGTTAAGTCCCATAGTGCTCAGAGCCATTTGAACCATTTTTGGAACCATATTGAATTCCAGCATTACCGATGGAGGGCGCCACGGATTTGTAAGTCATTTTCAGACAGGTGTCCGGATACTTTTGATCACGAAGTTTACCATTGCAGATGTCGTCCGTCGTAGGCTGGGCAGACTGGTAAAATAGGACAGTTGGCGAACTGTAGTGGGACTAACATCCGACCTTAATGCTGGGCAGAGAGCAAGTGTGCCTGAACACATAGCGCACCGGACACTTATAACGATGATCCTCTGACGCCGACCACCCATCTATATGCCAATGTTGACACCGCGACGTCGGCAGCTATCACTGAAATAGGCACTTGACCATCGGCACTGGACGTTGGCGCAGTGTCAGAGGGTTGCATGGTCTGATACATCCCTACACGTTCTTCATCATGCCGACAGGAGCGCGCAAGCAGTTCCTCAACACGTGTACTGCTGGACGAAGAAGAGCTGGCGGTGGCTCTAGTGTGCTGTGGGGAACATTCACGTGGGCATCCATCGTTATCAATGGGGCAGCCGGAGACCTTGATGGCTTAGGCAGGGCTTGGCAAGTACGAAGACAAGCGATAGTATCACTCGCCGTGTGCGGGCCGGTAACCTTGCTGACAGTTAAGCCCAAGACCACTTGCCGTGAAGAGCAACAAAACGCGGTAGAGAATATCGTCGACGTGCCGCTGCTGGCCGGGGTGGCCGAGCGGTTCTAGGCGCTTCAGTCTGGAACCGCGCGACCGCTACGGTTGCAGGTTCGAATCCTGCCTCGAGCATGGGTGTGTGTGATGTCCTTAGGTTAGTTAGTGTAACAACAACGACGCTATACTTCTTCTTTTTCTTCGCGGATGGATCACTTAGGACCACGCGTAATCAACATTTGTTGGCCTTCCTTTTCGCCCAGTATTCCTTCATAAACAACGATTGGGCTAGCTTTCGTTGCGTAGACCATGTATGTCGGTTAGTTTTTCTCTCTTCTTCCTCAAAACCCCGTGTGTTTGTGATTTTTCTGATTTCATTTCTATCATGTAGATTTGGACACCCTAATTCTCTCAGGTATTTTTCCGTCTGTTTGTACCAGTTCGGTCTTGTAGTTTTGTTCTTTAAAAATGTATGGATTTTGTACGTTAACCTGTTTGAGTCCATTCTTTCTGAGTGCCCCATGAATTGGATTCTTCTCATGCGCATTGTGTCTGTTTTTTTGGAGATATTTTTATATATTTCTGCATTGGGTTTTGGATAATGTACCCCATCTTTAGTTCTTGGTCCTAGGATTTTCCTCATTATCTTACGTTCTTTCACTTCTAATTCCTCTTTTAGTGTTCTGTGTTGAAGGTTTAGTGTCTCAGATGCGTAGAGAGCTTCGCGTCTAATTACTGTTGTGTAGTGTCGTATTTTGCAGTTCCACGAGAGACTCTTTTTGTTGTAAATGTTTTTTGTTAACTGAAACGCCGTCTCCATTTTCTGGACTTTTGATCTGACAGATTTCCTTTCGTTACAATTTTCTGCAATCCATTCACCTAAATATTTAAATTATTTACTCGAGAGATGTAGTTATTACCAATTTTGAGATCAGAAGGTGCATCTTTGACGTCAGTCATAAATTTTGTTTTTTCAAATGAAATTTGTAATCCTATTTTAGCTGCCTGTTCTTGTAATAATTCTAGCCGTTTCTGTGCATCGGTAATGTATTGTGCGATCAGTGCCATGTCATCAGCAAGTGCTAAGCAGTCTAATTCTATGCCCTTACGTCTTGGTCCCAGTCTGTGTGCTGGTGCACCTGCTTTTTCAAGAGCACAATTGAAGAGCACTGGTGACAGTACATCCCCTTGTCGTACTCCTGTGTCTATTTCAAATTCTGTGCTCAATTCTCCCCTAAATTTTACTTTGGATTTGGTCTCCGTGAGTGTTTCTTTTATGATGTTTGTTGTCTTTTGATCTAGTCCAAATTCTGCTAATACTTCAAAAAGGGATTCTCGGTCTACACTGTCATATGCTTTTTTAAAGTCGACAAACGTGATGACATAACTTTTGTTTGAAGTACTATGTAAATATTGCATTGAGTTTTTCAAGTTAAGGATTTGTTCTACGCAAGATCGACCTTTTCTGAACCCACCTTGGTATTCGCCTAGTTTTGAATCCAGCTGAGGTTCTGCGCGGTTTAGTAGGGCTTTAGACAGAATTTTGTATGTTATTGACAATAAGGAGAATCCGCGATAGTTGTTGGAGTCTGTTTTACTTCCTTTTTTGTACAGAGGATGTATGATTGCAGTCTTCCAATCTGTGGGGATTTTTTCAGTTTTCCAGATTTCATGTATAATGTCTTTGAGTTTTGTAATAAGATTTTTTCCTGCATTTTTCCATAATTATGCGATGATTTGGTCTTCTCCTGATGCTTTGTTATTTTTCAGTGACTGAATTATCTCTTTAATCTCTTGTAAACTTGGTGGCTTTGAGTCTGGGTTTCGTTGTGTACGATGGAACTCGAATTTTTCTGCAGGCTGAATTATCTCTTTAATCTCTTGTAAACTTGGTGGCTTTGAGTCTGGGTTTCGTTGTGTACGATGGAACTCGAATTTTTCTGCAGGCTTTTCACAATTCAGTAATTTAGAAAAGTATTTTGCAAGAATTTCACAATTTTCGGTGTTGGTATGAGCAATTCCCCCATGGTCATTTTTGAACTGGAGTGATGGAGGAGAGTACTTTGTTAATTGTTGTATGAATACTCTGTAGAAATTTTGGGAATTGTTTTTCTTGAAATCATTTTCTATGTCTTGCAATTTTTTGTCTTCGTGTTGTTTACGACTTGTTTTTGTGACTGTTTTCCTGGTATCTTTGAGATCTTCCAGGGTGTTTTGATTTTTGTTGCACAACCAATATACTATTGTATATATAAATAATTTTTTTCTTCTGATTTTTCGATACATTTGTGTAATTGATGTTCTGATTTCATTTTTTTTTTTTTTTGTTTCATGCCATTATGTTAAGAAAACTGTAAATAAGTTTCAATGTGAATATTAATGTTTATGTCAAATGTCAAGTAATATTGTGATAGAATTGAAATGTAACAGATGTTGAGACTGTTGTAAGATGCTTAAAATTGTAATTGTGCTCCTGGTCCAGACGTAGGCAATGTGTTAGGATATGTAGAATGCAAAACCTCTGGTGAATACCCTGTCTGTAGGGGAGCGGTAAAAGGTGGATGACAGGCGAGCGCGGGAAAATGCACACGGGCGCTGCACGGCATAACGGGCTCGGCAGTAGTAGTTGGAATTTGGCACTGGTCTGAGCAACACGTTCTGGAGCGAGGAGGCTCTCCTGGAAGACGTAGCTTCACTGAGCCTCGGGTATGCCGTTCCAACGCCCACACTGCGTGGCAAAATTCCATAGGCACTAAATGGAAAAGTATTGCGACGCTAAGAAGAACTAAAGTGCCGATACGTCAAGAGCCATAGCTGTGGTTGTACGTGTGCTCTGTGCCTCGCATCTCGCCGCCCGCCAACCGCCGCATCGATACAAGCAGGTTGAAACTTTTAGTACTGTATTCGTATGGATCAGAGAGTGAACTGTGCAATAATAACCTAAATTTTACCAGAACTTTCCCATCATTTAATTATCCTCACAACTAACATACACAGGGTCCTTCCAGATGTTGTGCAATCAGAGTGTCCCGAAATGAAAATTAAAATTTGTGTTAATGATAATTATTTGCAGAACTAGCTGTGTTATAATGGTGTTTAAAGAAATGTTTTGTTAATGAACCAGTAAATGAATAACGAAGGTCTAACGAAGTTGAAAGATAACTTTAATATTGATATAGTAATGAAGTTTATTATTTCGAGACAGATATAAAGATATTTAAATGAGCAGTAAATAAGATGAAAAGAGTAGTAACTTATATACTGGAAATCTTGAACGCATAATAAATTCAGTAATCATTTTTTTAAATACAGCTATCATAACAGTTTCAGGGTCGCCCCCTCCCCCCACCCCCCCCCCCTTTAGTCAATTCTGAAGTGTTCTAATTTGGTTTGACCAGCAAAAGTTAAAGTCAACATAAAAGTCAAAATTTATCAGTGTTTTATCTTTATCAAAATTGAGATTTTGTGTGTGGTACGAAAGTGCTATTTCTAGGGTAACCTATGCCCGATTTTAATCAGATTAATAGACAGTATATAGTTTTGTAGTATACATTATATACATTATGTATTCATGGTTTTTCCATATCAGTACAGAACGTGAAACTATCAGTTCAATAGATTTTCTGGTTCTAAAATTCTACTATATTATGCAGTGTTACTACTTGTTGTTTTGCATGAATATATACCAACTTGTATAGGGAGTCAGTTAATGCCTAATTAGGCTGGCGACCGTATTATTATCACATTAGTACCATCTTCTGGGTTGCTTTTGATCCATCCTGACGTGTAATTGCATTTCTAACTTACTTGACAGATCATTGTTATTACAGAGTGGTTGTAAGTCTGATTTGCCACCATTCAGGTACACGCGGTCGATAACTATACAAAAATCCTTTGTCATAAGGTGAACCCCGCCCACTTACTATAGAACAGGCTTTAACGAGTACTGTGTCACTCGGAGGTAACAGTTAGGTTTAAGGAGTTCTAGGTTCTATGGGAATGATGACCTCAGAAGTTAAGTCCCATAGTGCTCAGAGCCATTTGACCCATTTTTGAACACGCCTGTGTTCTGCAAGGGTGTCGCACATAAGGAAAGGAAATTGCATCCCAAACCGTCACTCCCGTTGTTGGGCAGTGTGACAAGCGACAGGTTGGTGTCACACTGCTGTCCAGGCCGTCTCCACACACGACATCGTTGGTCTTCGCGGCCCGACATCGCATCGACTATAGTAGTATCCTCTTCAGTAACGAGTCCCACTTTGAATTGAATCTCGTTTTGTTGCCCTTCGTGGCAATGCATCCTGGGCTTACATTTCAGCACGATAATGCTCACCCACAACAGTGTTTATTGCTACTGCTTGTCTTCCAGCTTGCCAAATCCTACCTTCTCCAATGAGAATGTTCACAGCATTATGGGTTGGCCATCCAACCAGCTCGGGATTTGGCCCATCCAACACGCCAATTGGAGAGAATTCGGCTCGATATACCTCAGGGCGACATCCAACAACTCTATCAATAGATCCCAATCCGAATATCTGCTTGTATAAGAACCAGAGGTGGATCAACGCGTTATTGACTTGCTCTTGTAATTCTCTTTCGCTTGAATAAATCCAATTCTTCTGAAATTTTAATCATTCGTTGTAGTCTTCAGTCCGAAGATTGGTTTGATGCAGTTCCTCCATGCTGATCCTGTGCAAGCCTCGTCTTCTCCGAGTAACTACTGCAATTTACATCTTTCTGAATCTAGTTACTTCATTCATCTCTTGGTCTCCCTCTGCGATTTTTAACCCCTCCACGCTTCCCTCCAGTATTTAATTGGTGATCCCCTGATGCCTCACAATGTGTCCTGCCAACCGATCCCTTCTGATGATCAGGTTGTGCCACATATTTCTTTTCTCCCCAATTCTACTTAGTACCTCCTCATTATTTGCATCTTCTACCCATCTAGTAACACCACATTCCAAATGCTTCTGCTGTCTAAATTGTTTATCGTCCGTGATTCACTTTCATACATGGCTACACTCCATAGAAGTACTTCCAGAAAAGACTTCCTGACACTTAAATCCATACTCGATGTTTACAAATTTATCTTCTTCAGAAACGCTTTTTTTGCCGTTGCCAGTCTACAGTTTACATCCTCTCTACCGCGACTGTATCAGTTATTTCGCTGCCGAAGTAGCAAACCTCATCTATTGCTGGAAGTATCTCATTTTCTAATCTAATTTCCCAATTTAATTCCACTACATTCTATTATTTTCGTTTTGCTTTCGTTGATATTAATCTTACATCCTGCCTTCAAGACGCTGTCTATTCCGTTCAACTGCTCTTCCAAGTCCTTTGCTGTCTCTGACAGTATTACAGTGTCATCGGCAAACCTCAGGTTTATTTTTTCTTCTTCCTGGACTTTAATTGCACTCCAAATTTTTCTTTTCCTTCCTTTACTGCATGCTCAATGTAGTGACTGAATAACACCCCTGTCTCACTACCTTTTCAACCACTGCTTCCCTTTCATGCCCCTTGACTCCTGTAACTGCCATCTCGTTTCTGTACAAGCTGTAAATAGCCTTTCGCTCCCTGTATTTTATCCCTGCCAGAGTTAGAATTTAAAAGAGAGTTTTCCAGTCAACATTGTCAGCAGCTTTCTCTAAGTCTACAAATTCTATAATCGTAGGTTTGCCTTTCCTTAACCTGTCTTCTACGCGAAGTCGTAGGGTCAGTATTGCCTACATTTCTTCGGAATCCCAACGGGTCTCCACTAAGGTCAGCCTGTACCAGTGTTTCCATTCTTCTGTGAGGAACTCGTGTTAGTATTTTGCAACCGTGACTTATTAAACATACTTTGGTAACGTTCGCCCCTGTCAGCACCTGATTTCCTCATACACCTTGCACTCCAGCAGAACAGTTTTGTCATTGCTGGCTCTGACAAGGATTTCAGTAATTCTGACGGAAAGTCGTCCACTCGAGGGGCCCTGTTTTGAATTAGGTCTTTCAGTACTCTGTGAAAATCTTGCAGTATCATATCGCCCATTTCATCTTCATCTACGTCCTCTTCCGTTTCCATAATATTGCTCTCAAGTACATCACCCTTGGATAGATCCTCTATATGCTTCTTCCACCTTTCTGCTTTCTCTTCTTTGCTTAGAACTGGTTTTCCATTAAGCATATTCATACACGTTGTTCTCTTTTCTCCAAAGATCCCTTTGATTTACCCGTTGACGGCACCTGTCCCTTAGTGCCATATGCTTCTAAATCCTTACATTTGTCCTCTAGCCATCGCTGCTCAGCCATTTTGCACTTCCTAGCGATCTCATTCTTTAGACTTTTGTATTCCCTCTAGCCTGCTTCGTTTACTGCATTTTTATATTTTCTCCTTTCGTCAATTAAATTCAGTATTTCTTGTGTTACCCAAGGATTTTTACTAACCACCGTCCTTTCACCTACCTTCACTATTTCATCTATGAAAGCTACACATTCTCCTTCTGCTGTATTGCTTTCCCCTCTTGTTATCAATCGTCATTTGTCTTTTTTTTTTTTTCCTTAGACTGTCTTGGTACTGTCTCCCAGATGGTGGAGAACACCGAGTTTCGCAACTAAAATTCCCTGTGGCAACCCTGAATTTAGTTTTACTACTGTCTCGAGACTTTCCACCGAAGATAACAAACCGAGCGGGGTGGCGCAGTGGTTAGCACACTGGACTCGCATTCTGGAAAACGACGGTTTAAACCCGCATCCCGCCATCCTGATTTAAATTTTCCGCGACTTCCCTTAGTCGCTTAAGGCAAATGCCGGGATGGTTCCTTCGGAAGGGCACGGTCGACTTCCTTCCCCATCCTTGACACAATCCGAGCTTGTGCTCCGTCTCTAATGACCTCGTTGTTGACTGGGCGTTAAACATTAATCTCCTCCTCCTCCAAGCTAACATGCTGCTTCCACCCCCCCCCCCCCTCCCCACCTTGCCTCTTGAAACGAGTCGTAACACTTATAATTATATTTTTCCTGCGAGATTTAAGTCTCTTCTTTATCTGCGATAGTGACAATCTAAGGGAAAATAAGCAGAAGAAATGAATTGAAGTTTGCGTTGGGAGGGCACTCTGCTTGGGTAGTTCGTGCAGCAATGTTCGCCATAGTGCTGTGGAGGTGTAATGGTTAGAACGTCTGCTTAGCAAGCAAGAGGACCCGGGTTAGAGTCCCGGTCGCAGCACGAATTTTAATCCATTTCTTCTGCTTCAATCATTGTCGAGCCATAACGCGGATTTGCGGATATGACGTCGCAACTGTGGTTCGCCAAGACCGGAAAAAGGTCCACAAACGCGGTAACATCTGAAGGTTATGCTCTTTGCGTTCTCCGATTTTAACGACGTTGTGCAACACGACTTGTTGCCGCAAGGTCGAATGCTGAATAGGAACTTCAACGCCATTTGCTTGAAGCAATCAGGAAAAAAAAAAACACTCTTGGATTTGCGGAGAAGCACCAGTTTGCTGTTGCACCGCGACAATACGCCTGCTGGTACTTCATGTGTTACTCGCGGATTTTTGGTCAAAAACAATAATGTGATGATGAACCATTCTCCCTATTCACCACAAATGAGTTCACGTGGCCTCCTTTTGTAGCAAAAATTAATAAAACATTAGAGAGCCGTTGTTTTACAAGTAGTGATAAGATTAAAAACGCTTCGCTGAGAGATCTAAAAGCTTGTCTAAAGATCAAATTCAGAAATTGCTTCAAGGACTCGAGACAAGTGTATAATATCTAAAGGTAAAATCTGAAGATAAAATTTTGAAACACAAGGGGCGATCAAAAAGTTTCGGTTCGCACAGTCCAGAATCGGTATGCCAGCCAGGCAATATCGCCGTGAGCACTGAGGCATTTACCCCACTGACGCACCATGTTGAAGATATCCGTTTGGTAAAAACACGTGTCCTGCTGGGTGAAGAAGTCCGTAATCTCCTGCTACGCATACTCGTCCGGCAGGAACCGTAGACTCTTCAAGGGCTTTTTTAAGGGTTCGAAGGCGGAATAACCGCATGGTGCCCCATTGCGGGCTGTTACGGAAGGTACGAGCGTATGTCATAATAACACAGATGTGTGAGTGGCTCGAAGACTTCTTAAACAATAGAACCGAGGATGTTGTCCTAGACGGCGAGTGTTCATCAGAGACAAGGGTATCGTCAGGAGTGCCCCAGGGGAAAGCGATAGAACCTCTGTTCTTCTCAACACAGGGTGTTTCAAAAGTGATTCTCAATCTTAAGGGATATGACAGGAATGATCATTCGAAACAAAGTAATCATGGGCTCTAAAACTTATATCTTAAGAGCTGTGAGCAGTTCCTGGTCTTCGATACTGTGAAGCAAATCTCTTCTGCTGCAAGATCTTTTCATATTTTGGAAAGTGGTAGTACGGACCAAAATAAGAAAAAAAAAATACAGTAAACGTGTGCTCCAAAATGCATACCTTAAAAGTTATGAGCACCTGTTCACTAGAAGAGCTGTGTTCCAAAGTACCGAAGATGAACAGGTGCTCATAGCTATTAAGGTATGCATTTTAGAGCATACTGGTAATTTTTTTCTTGTTTTGGCCCATACTACCAATTTCCAAAATACAAGGGTGAGTCAAATGAAAACCTTAAATATCTTTAAATATTATTTATTGTGCAGAAGTGGTACAAAGCTGTATCACTTTTCAACATAATCTCCCCCACACTCAATGCAAGTCTTCCAGTGCTTACAAAGTGCATAAATTGCATTAGAAAAAAATCCTTTTGGTAGTCTGCACAACAACTCATGCACCGCGTGGCATACCTCTTAATCAGAACGGAACTTCTTCCCCCCCCCCCCCATTGCGTCTTTGAGTGGCGCCATTCCTTGCTCGCTCTCTTCGTTCCCGGTTGGTGGAAGTGAACCCAGGTTTCGTCCCCAGTAACGATTCTTGCAAGGAAGCCATCACCTTCTCGTTCAAAGCGCCGAAGAAGTTCTTCACAAGCATCAACACGCAATTCTCTCATTTCAGGAGTCAGCTGCCGCGGCACCCATCTTGCAGACACTTATGAAACTGGAGCACATCATGCACAATGTGGTGTGCTGACCTGTGACTAATTTGTAAACATGCTGCAGTGTCATTCAGTGTCACTCGGCGGTTTCCCTTCACTATGGCTTCAACTGCTGCAATGTTCTGTGGAGTCACAACCCGTTGTGCCTGACCTGGACGAGGAGCATCTTCCACTGAAGTCACACCATTTACGGACTTCCTACTCCATTCGTAGACTTGCTGCTGTGACAAACATGCATTACCGTACTGAACCTTCATTCGTCGATGAATTTCAACAGGTTTCACACCTTCACTACGCAAAAACCGAATAACAGAACGCTGCTCCTCCCTGGTGCAAGTCGCAAGTGGGGCGGCCATCTTTATACTGATACTGCGACGGTATGTGTGCATCTGCACTATGCTGCCACCTACAGGCCATTCTGCACGTTGTTTGTAGCACGCTTACCAACTTACAGGATAACGGCGTGAAATTTCGAGTTGTTATTACAAATTTAAAGTTTTCATTTGACTCACCCTAGTATGGAAAACAAAGAGCTTGCAGTAGAAGAGATTTGCTTCACAGTATCGAAGATCAGGAACTGCTCATAGCTCTTAAGATACGCGTTTTAGAGCCCATGCTTATTTGAGTTTTTTGTTTCGAATGATCATTCCTGTCATATCCCTGAATATTGACCATCACTTCTGAAACACCCTGTATACACAAATGATTTGGCTGACAGGGTGGGCAGCAATCTGCGGTTGTTTGCTGATGATGCCCAGGTGTACAGTAAGATGTTGAAGTTGAGTGACTGTAGGGAGATACAAGACGACTTACGCAAAATTTCCAGTTGCTGTCATGAATGGAAGCCAGCTCTAAACTTGGAAAAATGTATGTTAATGCTGATGAGTAGGAAGATCAAACCTGTAATATTCGAGCGGTTCTAGGCGCTACAGTTTGGAACCGCTTGACCACTGCGGTCGCAGGTTCGAATCCTGCCTCGGGCATGGATGTGTGTGATGTCCTTAGGTTAGTTAGGTTTAAGTAGTTCTAAGTTCTAGGGGACTGATGACCTCAGAAGTTAAGTCGCATTGTGCTCAGAGCCATTTGAACCAAGCCGCCAACATATACTGCGCGTAAGGATCACGAAGATAGGAGAAATCGTATACGGAGGCGTACAGACAGTCGCTTTTCCCTCGCTCTATTTGCGAGTGGAACAGGAAAGGAAATGACAAGTAGTACAGGGTACCCTCCGCCACGCACCTTACGGTGGCTTGCAGACTATTCATGTAGATGTAGATGTAGGGCTGGTGCTCCAGTGTCTCCACTTGAGTTGGCGTCACTTCTGCGTTACGATTTTGCGATACGGGGACGTGCCCTAAGTAGCAACGTCCCTGTCGACAAAAGTGTTTTCCGACAGACATCCTTTCCCATAAACATTCTTCCTTCTCCGACGAATATCTACCGGTGTTTGTCCTTCTGCAGCCAAGAAACGAGTAACAGCACATTGGTCATGTCTGGCAGCATTTGGTTACAACGTCGCCGTAGTTCATGTGTCCTCATTTGTTGTACGCACCTCGTTAAGACACTGATGCCTAGCCCAGACGTCGGTGCTTATATACCCGCATCGGCAGGAATGGGCTCAGACGGATACTTTTGGGTCGCCCCTTATATGAGGACAAACTAAATTATTTGCAAAAAACTTAATCTGTTGGAGACGCCTTGCACACTCGATCATCTTTTTGATGTTGTAGTATTTTTTTCCCTTGCTGTCTAGGAAAAACTTCCACTTTGCTGATAAATTATATGAGATGCGTATGTAACAACAAGAAATGACAACTGCAAAATAAATAATTGCTTCGATATTTCAAAAGCAATATGAAATCTGGTTTCGCAGGACAGAGCGGATCACGTTGTGGAATGTGGTCAAGATCAGTTACTGTTAGTTGCACGAGAACACACAACTTTATTCCTACAAAACACAATGCACGGTTTTCTCTTTAAAACAACAACGATCAATTCACGGCTCAGGGCCCAAGTAACTTCTCAATAATAAAGTTTAAATTATTCCTTTTAAAACACAAGGACTTAGACAAACGGCTGAAGGCCTTACTTAAGAAAAATTAAAATATCTTCTCCGCTAAAGGCCTAAATAATACTTCAGATCAGAAAACGAAATTCTTTAAAAGGCAAGCATATACAAATTTCGGCTAAAAGCCATACTAAGGAAAATTTGAATTAATTCCTCGGCTGAAATGCCAATAATTTTTCAACATAATAAAAGGCAACCTTGAAAGACAAGCATTTACACAGTACAACATAAAACCATTTTAAGAAAACTCGAAATATCTTGACGGCCGAAGGCCCAAACAATTATTCAAAATAATTAAAGACAAACCTTAAGATAAGCATTTACAGAGTAAGGATGAAAGCCACACAAATTTTAAAACAACCGCGGCTGAAGGCCTAAATACAGAGCAAAACAAGAATTTTAAATAAAACACGGCTGAAGGCCTGATCTTAAAATACTTCACATAAGGTTCGTCTGAAGGCCATATACTGAACACAGAACAGACAAAATTAATACATGGAGGAAGGCCTGGCACGGTACTTGCGACAAAAGAAAATCACAATCACAAACAGCAGAATAGTGGTGCTCAGAAGTGTTCCAAGGGTCGGCCTGGGGAGGAAACTCTAACAACAGTTTAGGTGAGACAGGCAGCCAAGCGTAACACTGAACGATCGGGTGGCAACACGACCTAGGGACGGCTGAAGAACCAACCAACAGCCTAATCAATTCCCTCTCTCGCAACCGACCGACTGGCTACTCCAGTATGCAGACAGAATTGATCTGCTTGGTGGAACTCACAGAAGTTACACACACTTGCACCAAGAACTCTGACAATCCTAAAACCAGTCACTGTGGAACAACAGGGAGAAATGACAAGTTGACACACACAGAGTTTCCATAAGTGGTCTGCGACCAAATACATGTCGTCTGATGAGACGATTGAACGAACGACCAACCAAGGTCGTCCGCACTCAAGTTGTGTGTGTTGGCAATGCTCGGGCGAGTCTTGGCTGTCTGGAACTCTGGAGCTCACTACAGCTCCTACCCGACTCAACTCGATGTCTTTTGGGAACTCAGAGGCACGGCGTCCCGGGCACACTGGCTCGAACCCAACCACGCAGAGGGAACACTTGCCTATTGGCCACCCAACATCTCTGCACAAGGAAAGAACCGACCCAAGTCCCACAAGATGTCCAATTGAAGGGTCCCAGAAGCCGTCAGAAGACCAACTACAGGTCATCCGATGAGGCGACCGACCAAACGACCAACTACGGTCGTCCCCACTCAAGTTATGTGTGTTGGCAATGGTTGGGCGAGTCTTGGCTGTCCGGAGCTCTGGAGCTCACTACAACTCGATGTCTTTTGGGACCCGGGCACACTGGCTGGAACGCAACCACACAGAGGGAACACTTGCCCATTCGCCACCCAACATCACTGCACAAGGAAGGAACCGACCCAAGTCCCACAAGATGTCCAATTGAAGCGCCCCAGAAGCCGTCAGAAGACCAGCTACAGGTCGTCAGATGATACGACCGGCCGAACGACCAACCAACGGTCTTTCCCGCTCCAGTCTGCTTCCGTCGGACAGTACATGTGTGTCGCCAGCAGTCACGCACCTCACTGGCACTCCATCCCGACTGAACTCGTGACACACGACGACCCAGAAATACTATTTTTTTTTCTTTATTGTCATTTTAATACCTTATACAGGTAGGCCGGCAGCGGCAAAACTACGCCGCTCTTCGGCCACAGATATTACAATTAGTACATACGAAGACATAGCAAAACAAAACTATGGGTAAATAACAGTAGACACACAAAGTAAAATACATGGAGCCGTTCACAGGCACAGTGAAATGAAAAGCGCTCAGCACAGGTACACCAACATAGATGACAGAAAAGACAAACGTGAACGATGGAGCACGGACGGTGAAACACTAAGGCATTATCATGATGGCACACAAAATACCGATGGCGATGATCTCCGGCGCACGAATGTTCACTGTTCATGTACGAATCCGGGGACCTGCCAAAAAGGAGAAGGTGAGGGAGGAGGGAGAGAGGGAGGGTGCAGATGCCAGTGGCAGAGGAGCAGGGAGGGAGAGGAAAGAAGGTAGGGGGGGTAATGGAAGCCCAGGGGGACAGAAGGGAGGGAGGAAGAGAGGAGGGAGAGCACGGAGAGAGGGTGCCCTTGGGAAAAACACAGGGGAGGCCGGCCGGAGTGGCCGAGCGGTTCTAGGCGCTACAGTCTGGAACCGCGAGACCGCTACGGTCGCAGGTTCGAGTCCTACCTCGGGCATGGATGTGTGTGATGTCCTTAGTTAGGTTTAAGTAGTTCTAAGTTCTAGGGGACTGATGACCTGAGAAGTTAAGTCCAATAGTGCTCACAGCCATTTGAACCATTTATTTGAACGCGTATTCTTCATCGCCATACTGGCGTATTACCCAGCGTGATGGTATGGGGTACCATTGGTTACACGTCTCGGTCACGTCTTGTTCGCATTGACGGCACTCTGAACAGTGGACGTTACATTTCAGATGTGTTACGACCCATGGCTCTACCCTTCATTCGCTCCCTGCGAAAGCCTACATTTCAGCAGGATAATGCACGGCCGCATGTTGCAGATCCTGTACGAGCGTTTCTGGATACAGAAAATGTTCGCCTGCTGCCCTGGCCAGCACATTCTCCACATCTCTCGCCAACTGAAAACGTCTGGTCAATGGTGGCCGAGCAACTGGCTCGTCACAATACGCCAGTCACTACTCTTGATGAACTGTGGTATCGTGTTGAAGCTGCATGGGCAGCTGTACCTGTACACGCCATCCGAGTTCTGTTTGACTCAATGCCCAGGCGTATCAAGGCCGTTATTATGGCCAGAGATGCTTGTTCTGGGTACTGATTTCTCAGGATCTATGCACCCAAATTGCGTGAAAATGTAATCAGATGTCAGTTCTAGTGTAATATATATGTCCAATGAATACCCGTTTATCATCTGTATTTCTTCTTGGTGTAGCAATTTTAATGGCCAGTAGTGTACTTCGTCGTCCGCACCGCTACAACACCGTAAGACTGTTAACTCATTTTGTACATGCACTGCCCGTGGCATTTCTTTCACAAACACGAATAACTAACTTTCTTGAATAATAACCTGCAATATTAAACCTTGTAGGGAATATGTGTTGTCATTGTCCTCAGACACTATTACCAAGCAGGATACCTTTCCGATACATGCGATCACCAAGTGTTGAAAAATTTGAAAACTGATTAACTATTTATTGCCATTTTTGTTGTTTGCTAATGACCCTCCCTCCGTCGGAGGTTCGAGTCCCTCCTCGGGCATCGGTGTGTGTGTGTGTGTGTTGTCCTTAGTGTAAGTTAGTTTAAGTTAGATTAAGTAGTGTGTAGGCTTAGGGACGGATGACCTCAGCAGTTTTCTCACATAAGACCATACCACGAATTTCCAAATTTTTCCATTTGCTAATGACCAGTTTCAGCCTAAATTTTGCTGCCTCACTAACTGTTCATTCTTGTATTGCGTAAAACAGGCTTCACTAATTTGCAGTTTTGAATATTAAGTTTACTGACTTAAAGTAACATGAAATTTCACTAGCAAAACTAATAACTAAAGATACAGCACAAATGAAGAGTGCGCAATTTCATTTATTCTGTATTTAGCTTAGCGGTTTACTTTTGCTGGGTTGGTACGTATCTCATTGTTCTTACGTTAAAAATAAATCAGTTGCTCATTCGCTTAAAGTAAATTCAATTCAGTATTTCAGTAATTAAAAGTAAATTGCTTGCTTTGTTCCAAATTTTGTATTACGTTATGCAGAGGTTACTGAAAGTCTTTTTTTACGTAACAAAGTTTCAGTTATTTATTCAATCATCACTTCATTTAGCATCGCTTTTAAAATTTAATAGTTCAGATTAAGTAACTGCAAACTCAGTGCTTTCTGATTCATTTATTTTCTCGTGAACTGTTGTGGTGTGGAAAAGGGTGACAACCTTCTGTTGTCACGGCTTAAATTCTTTGCCACTACCTTTCTTAGGATTCTGGATATTCATTGCCCTGGTGGGCTGGCGACCGTTTAATTATCCCTTGTTTGCTAATCAATGTCTTTTGTATTAAATATTACGTGGTCCCCGTTTCTCCTCGTGTGATTCGTGGGCGATTTCACTATATTCCACTCATTTCAAAATTATCGGAATTTAGATTAGGTTTAGAATAGGTTTTTCCTTCAGAAGTGCCTGTTGTACACTTTCCTCCTACTAACCGGCATTATTTTGCTTCGGTAACGATAGCCTCACTCATTGTGAAATTTCGTTAGGCACACGCATCACTGTCATTTATATCACAATCAAATAGGCAGATTAGGAAGCCGCGGGATACAAAGGGAAGCGACACTATGATCTCTAGAAAAAAAAATCGTGACAAGTTGTAGAATGTGCGGTATGTATAAAACCACCAGCATAACAAGAAACAGCGTCATATGAGAAGGAAACTGAATAAAAGACCACACTGAAGATAGTACGTAAAGTGGTGAAACATCTTTGTGGATAGTTATAAAACGATGCTTTGCATAACGCGGAATTTCTCTCCAGTATTTTTTTTTTTGGTCATCAGTCTACTGACTGGTTTGATGCGGTCCGCCACGAATTCCTTTCCTGTGCTAACCTCTTCATCTCAGAGTAGCACTTGCAACCTACGTCCTCAATTATTTGCTTGACATATTACAATCTCTGTCTTCCTCTACAGTTTTTGCCCTCTACAGCTCCCTCCAGTACCATGAAAGTCATTTCCTCATGTGTTAGCAGATGTCCTATCAACCTGTCCCTTCTCCTTATCAGTGTTTTCCACATATTCCTTTCCTCTCCAATTCTGCGTAGAACCTCCTCATTCCTTACCTTATCAGTCCACCTAATTTTCAACATTCGTCTATGGCACCACATCTCAAATGCTTCAATTCTCTTCTGTTCCGGTTTTCCCACAGTCCATGTTTCACTACCATACAATGCTGTACTCCAGACGTACATCCTCAGAAATTTCTTCCTCAAATTAAGGCCGGTATTTGATATTAGTAGACTTCTCTTGGCCAGAAATGCCTTTTTTGCCATAGCGAGTATGCTTTTGATGTCCTCCTTGCTCCGTCCGTCACTATTTCACTGCCTAGGTAGCAGAATTCCTTAACTTCATTGACTTCGTGACCATCAATCCTGATGTTAAGTTTCCCCTCCAGTATTACACCTTGTAAACAGCACCTCTGTGGTATGACTGACGTCATGCGGTAGTGGGTCACGTGACTACGTGGTACCTGTTCTACACCGTCTACCGAAGGGATGTGCAACACACGGCATGCAGGCATGAAAAATCCGATCCACCATATCCCGACGAGATGGTTGTAGCACAGATACAGTAGTAAGTAAGGCAATGTTTTAAAATGAACCTCCTTTGTCGATATTTTGTAATTGAGGAATTACTTGCCATGCGTTCAATGAAAGGTATGTCCGGCCCGATAGCTGCCGTCACGGAAGGTCAGCGTGTTCGGTCAGAGGGTCGCTCACCCTCTGTAATAAAAAAAACTGAGTAAAGGTCAACGATCAACGTGAATGAATGCCGTGTGACGTCTGCGCAGACCAAACGCAACGAACAATACCGAAAAAAAAAAAAAAATTTTGCTTAGTGGTCAGCGTGATGGATTCCCGTCCTCCGGGCCCGGATTCGATTCCCCGCTGGGACGGAATTTTTCTCCTCTCAGGGAGTGGGTGTTGTGTTGTCTTCATCATCATTTCATCCTCATCTGGTGCGCAGGTCACCCAATGTGGCATCGAATGTAACAAGACCTGCACCAAGACGGCCGGACCTGCCCCGTAAGGCGCCTCCTGGCCAATGACGCCAAACGCTCATTTCCAATGAAAGGTACAACAGGTCGAAACGTATTTGAGGAAGTAAGTAATTTTACGAAAAAGTTCGGTCTTTATGGTGAAAAATTTCCGGCTTCACAAGACATCGTTCACCAGGGATGAACAAACGATTTGCGACACCGATGAGTAATATCGCGACTTTAAAAGCACGAAGAACACCTGTGTGCCAAAGCTCACGATTAGAAAAACGTAATGGAAAAGGTAATATGGACTGCCCATTTTATACGCGCAAGGGCACTAAACCATAGACAATTTCAAACCTTCCTGTCTAAAGTAGGCCCAGGGCATGATCATATATACCACAGCCGACTTCGCTGGTTCAACAGATCAGCTACGCTCACACGATTTCATTCTCTTTTGGAAGAAATAAAAATATTTATGACTGGCAAAGGACAAAATGTCAGGTTTTTGGAGAACGAACAATGATTGAAGTAACTAGTTACCTCGTTTACGGAAATTTGAAACACCAAGATAAAAATCAACTATGTGTGTGAAAATGTGTGGATATATTGTAGCAATTGTTAAAAAGCTTATTTTGTTCGTGAAAATGATTGGGGAAAGACAGTTGGGTCATTCGGAGACCTTGTCTATGCGTAATCAAGAGACTATTTTGCTACTCGCTTGTATTTAAAGCAATTCAGCACAGTAACTTCAGCTCACAGATCTGTTCGCAGTGTCCATTACAGTTCCAGTTTCAGTTATATACACGCACTGGAGAGGGCAGCACAGTCTACAGTTTCGTAGACAACGTCAACAGATGGCATAATAGTCCCTTATTCCCCATCATCCATCCCACCCTAGTCGGTGGATAGTCCAAATGGCTCTAAGCACTATGATCCCCAGACTTAGAACTCCTTAAACCTAACTAACCTAAGGACATCGCACACATCCATGTCCGAGGCAGGATTCGAACCTGCGACAGTAGCAGCAGTGCGGTTCCGGACAAGCGCCTAGAACGGCTCGGTCACAGCGGCCGGCCTAGAGGGAATAAGTACGTGCACCAGACGACAGAATTTCGTGGCATTTACCTGCTGGAGAATGATGCGTCTTATTTTATACTCTCCACCAGTGCATCCTTCCACAAGTGCCAGGTTTAAGGTCCTCCTGCAGCAGGACGATTCTCCAACTCTTGGTCTACTTCTTGAGGTGTATCCCTTCACCCTGTGGTAGCTTCTTAGCAGCAGGAGGTATTCATTTTGCCACCTGCGCCAAATGTCCTCGTCGGCCTTTTGTCTTAGTCGCAACTCTACATCTATACTCTGCAAACCATGCCAGAGGGTTCTCCCACTGTACCAGTTATTAGGGTTTCTTCCCATTCCACTCACGTATGGAGTGTGGGAAGACTGGTTGCTTGGATACATCTGTGCACACTGTAATTATTCTAATAAGGTGAGTAAACGTAAGGGGTTGAAGCTTATTCCTAGACATATGATTTAAAAGCGGTTCTTGAAATTTTGTTAATACACTTTCTTGGGGTAGTTTAGTCATCAAGAGTCTGCCATTTCAGTTCTTTCAGCATCTCAGTAACATTCTCCCCCAGGTCAAACAAACCTGTGACCATTAATACTGCCCTTATCTGTATATGTTCAGTGTCCCCTATTAGTCTTATTTGGTATGTGTCCCACAAACTTGAGCAATACTGATTTGTAAGCAATCTCTTTTGTAGACTGATTGCACTTCCGCAGTATTCTACCAATAAACCCGAAGTCTACCATCTGCTTTAAGCACCACTGAGCCTTATGTGGTCATTCTATTTCATGTTCCTACAAAGTGTTACACCCAAGTATTTGTATGAGTTGGCCGATTCCGTCACTGACTCATTGGTATTATAGTCCCAATACTATGTTTTCTCGTTTTGTGAATTCCACAATTTTTGCTTTACTGAACATTTAAGCAAGTCGCGAGTGGCTCGCCCGGCTAGCTGCGCGGTGTATCGCGCTGCTTCCCGAGGAGGAAGACGTGCCGGTCCACAGCACGAATCTGCCCGGCGGATCAGTGTCGAGGTCTGGTGTACCAGCCAACCTGTGGTTTTTAGGCGGCTTTCCATCTGCCTCGCCGAATGTGGGTTGGTTCCCTTTATTCCACTTCAGTTACACTATGTCGGCAATTGCTGTGCAAACACTCTCCACGTTCGCACGTTCGCATACACCGTAGTTATTACTCTACGACGCAAACGTTTGGGGTTACACTCGTTTGGTATGAAACGTTTCCGGGTGGGGTGTGGGGCGGCGGTGGGGTGGGTGGACTGTGTAGTGTAACGACGTAAGTTTTTTATAAATGATTTTCTTTTGACATATGACCATGTGTAGACTTCGTCACCTACGTCAGTTACAACACACTTCAAAATTATTTATATTCTTTTTAAATTGTCTCAGAATGGTTCTTGAACGAAACTGTAAAACATCATTTGAGTCGTATGCGCAGAATTACGTCACTCAGTCCCATTGGTTTGCGCAAACTTTTTCAATTTAGATGTCGTTTGTTTCTCCTCAGAAATTATATTAATGCACGTTATCTGATTTAATAAATATTAGAACCACATTGAATAAACTTTCGAGATTCAAACTCGCGATGAACGTTGTCAAAAATTAATAATCTTGTCAAATATATTATTAATTCATTCACATAAATCCTTCATAAATAAATTCTCGGAACACGTATTTAAACTTTAGTAGCATCCACTAATTTATTATCTTCCTACATATAGACGTGAACCTGAGCCTTGACAAGACAGAACTGACCATTTACAACATGATGAAACTTTTTATGACGTCATTGTTGTACAAACATTACAAATTCTCAATTACTTAATTTTTAGAAGCACGACGCAACAACTCGGTTTCAGGATCTTCTATTGCTCTTTGGCTGTCGACCCACGACGTATAGTGGCCAGCAATTTTCTCTCTGGTCCCGGCAGCGAAGATGCCGTCTCCGTTCGTTGCGCCGCCCTCTCCGTACACGAAACATAAAAAATAAATACAAAACTTTAGATAATTCACAGCTATTACAAATATTACAAAAATACATAAACAAAACAATAAATTAAACTTATATTTACCTGCAAACTGGGCCGACACTGGTGGATGGGGGACGCTTCAATTTCACGTCCCACTACAACTGCTGTGGCCTCTTGTGGGGTTGTGAACCACTGAGGGCTAACGGCGGGGACGAAGCCTCTCCGTCGTTTCTAGGTCCCTCGTTCAATACATACAATACACAAGTCGCCAGTGTTTGAAATCTTACCAAGATCCGACTGAATATTTATGCAGCTTGTTTTAGACTCTACTTCATGATAGATAACTGCATCATCCGCAAAAAGTCTGAGGTTATTTTAACATTGTCTGCAATGTCATTAACATACAACATAAAAAACAAGGGTCCCAACACAGTTCCTTGGAGCATACCCGTAGTTAGTGCTACATCTGACAATGACTCTGCAGCCAAGATAACATGCTGCGTCCTCACTATCAAAAAGTCCTCAATCCAGTCACAAATTTCACTTGATACCCCATAGGATCATACTTTGAACAATAAGTATAGGTGTGGTACTGAGTCAAACGCTTTTTAGAAGTCAAGAAATACTGCATCTACTTGACTGCCTTGATCCAAGGGTTTCAGCATGTCATGTGAGAAAAGTGCGGGTTTCACGTGATCGATGTCTTAGGAATCCATGCTGGTTCGCACTGAGGAGGTCATTCTCTTCAAGGTACCTCATTATGTTTGAGCTCAGAACATGTTCCAACATTCTACAAGAAATCTACGTCAATGATACTGGACAGTAGTTCACTCCTACCAGCCGGCCGCGGTGGCCGAGCGGTTCTAGGCGCTTCAGTCCGGAACCGCGGGACTGCTACGGCCGCAACTTCGAATCCTGCCTCGGGCATGGATGTGTGTGATGTCCTCAGGTTTAAGTAGTTCTAAATTCTAGGGGACTGATGACCTAAGACGTTAAGTCCCATAGTGCTCAGAGCCATTTCACTTCTACTACCTTCTTGTACAGGGGTCTGACCTGTGCTTTTTTCCCAAAAATGGGCGTGGTTTCTTGTTCGATGGATCTATGATAGATTATAGTTAGGAGAGAGGCTAAGTCAGCCGCAGATTCAGTATATAATCTGACAGGGATCCATTGGGCCCTGGAGCTTTGTTCAATTCTGTTTCAGCTGTTTCTCAACACCACTGACACTAAAACTTACTTCATTCATCTCTTCAGTGGTATGAAGGGTAAATTGGGACAATTTTCCAGGGTTTTCCTTTTTAAAGGAACATTTGAAAAGAGAGTTAAGCACTTCAGCCTTTGCTTTTCTATCCTCAATTTCAGTTCCTTTCTCATTCGCTATGGACTGGACACTAACTTTGGTGCCACTAACAGCCTTCACATACGATCGGAATTTCTTTCGGTTTTGTGAAATATCATTTGGCAGTACTCTGCTACGATGGTCACTGAAGGCATCACGCATTGCTGTCTTAACAGCCAAACACGTTTCATTCAGCATCTCTCTGTCTATAGCCATACGCTTTGTTTTACATCTATTACACAGTAATCTCTGTTTCTGTAGAAGTTTGTTTGCAGCAACTGTATGGCATGGAGAGTCTCTCCCACTATGAACTGTTCTACTGGGTGTATATCTATCCAGTGCATGGTCAACTATTCTTTTAAACGTGAGCCATAGTTCCTCTACATGATCCTGCCCTCTGCTGAATGTTTCAAGTTCCTCATTGAGAAATGACACTACTGATCTTTTATCAATTTTACTGAACATATATATCTTTCTTCTTATTTTAGCTGTCCTTTGCACTTAGGTAATCATTGCTGCCATAACCTCGTCATGGTCTGTGGTACCAGTTTCGATGAGGACATCCGCAAAGATGTCAGGTCTGTTTGTTGCCATTAGATCCAATATATTCCCATCATGAGGGGGTTCCTAACTATCTTTTCTAGATAGTTTTCATAGAAGGCGTGTAGTGCTATTTCTCAGGATGTTCAACCACCCCCACCACTAACAAAACTGTAATTTTCCCAGTTAATTGTTGGATGATTGAAGTCTCCCCTGATAACTACAGTGTGGCTGGGGAACTTACGTACAACCGAAGTCAGGTTTTTTGTTTTCGGCTACATCTGGAGGTGTATCTAGCGGACGATAGGAGTATCCAGTTATGATTTTATGCCCATCCCTGATACTGAGTCCTGCCCAAAGAATCACAAGCAGTTTCTACCTCGATGGATTTGAATCTCTTGTCTACTGAAACAAATACACCACCTCATTTGCCTGTCCTTTCGATATACACTTAACCACTCCCCGAAAATCTCACTACTATCAATTTCAGGTTTCAACCATCTTCCTGTAGCCGGTATCACGTGAGCCACACTGCTTTCCACGAACGCTTCAAACTCCGGTAGTTTGCTGCGAATGTTTCAGCAATTTACCATTAGGATTTCAGTACTCTCATCTGTGGGAGGCATTTCTCGCAGGAGAGCTTCTGTAAAGTTCGGAAGGTGGGAGACGAGATACTGACAAAAGTAAAGCTGTGAGGACCGGGCGTGAGTCGTGCTTCGGTAGCTCAGACGGTAGAGCACTTGCCCGCGAAAGGCAAAGGTCCCGAGTTCGAGTCTCGGTCGGGCACACAGTTTTAATCTGCCAGGAAGTTTCATTTCTTTTGATGTTACACTGATACATCTGGGTTCCCTACAGCTATCGTTATCTGGACTGGATGGAGAGTCGCTAAACTAAGAAGCCCTTCTGTGCACACCACATGCAGTCAGCGACCTGATTAGCAGTCTCTGGTGGGTGGTCCACACCTGACCCATTTAGGGGGACTCTACAGTTCTGAACCATATGGCGCAAGTCCGGGAAGTCACAGCCTAACTGCTCGACTCGGAACCAAAGTGCCAGGATCAGTTCTGGGGATAATACTGTAAACTGTGAGCTTCGTTGAAATTCTGTGTGCTATTCTGGTCTTCCCATCCTTCTCTGCCAGTCGCTGGAACTCCTCATCTACATCTACATCTACATAATTACTCTGCAATTCACATTTAAGTGCTTGGCAGAGGGTTCATCGAATCACAATCATACTATCTCTCTACCACTCCACTCCCGAACAGCGCGCGGGAAAAACGAACACCTAAACCTCTCTGTTCGAACTCTGATTTCTCTTATTTTATTCTGATGATCATTCCTACTTATGTAGGTTGGGCTCAACAAAATATTTTCGCATTCGGAAGAGAAAGTTGGTGACTGAAATTTCGTAAATAGATCTCACCGCGACGGAAAACGTCTTTGCTTTAATGACTTCCATCCTAACTCGCGTATCATATCTGCCACACTCTCTCCCCTATTACGTGATAATACAAAACGAGCTGCCCTTTTTTGCACCCTTTCGATGTCCTCCGTCAATCCCACCTGGTAAGGATCCCACACCGCGCAGCAATATTCTAACAGAGGACGAACGAGTGTAGTGTAAGCTGTCTCTTTAGTGGACTTGTTGCATCTTCTAAGTGTCCTGCCAATGAAACGCAACCTTTGGCTCGCCTTCCCCACAATATTATCTGTGTGGTCTTTCCAACTGAAGTTGTTCGTAATTTTAACACCCAGGTACTTAGTTGAATTGACAGCCTTGAGAATTGTACTGTTTATCGAGTAATCGAATTCCAACGGATTTCTTTTGGAACTCGTGTGGATCACCTCACACTTTTCGTTATTTAGCGTCAACTGCCACCTGCCACACCATACAGCAATCTTTTCTAAATCGCTTTGCAGCTGATACTGGTCTTCGGATGACCTTACTAGACGGTATATTACAGCATCATCTGCGAACAACCTAAGAGAACTGCTCAGATTGTCACCCAGGTCATTTGTATGGATCAGGAACAGCAGAGGTCCCAGGACGGTTCCCTGGGGAACACCTGATATCACTTCAGTTTTACTCGACGATTTGCCGTCTATTGCTACGAACTGCGACCTTTCTGACAGGAAATCACGAATCCAGTCGCACAACTGAGACGATACCCCATAGGCCCGCAGCTTGATTAGAAGTCGCTTGTGAGGAACAGTGTCAAAAGCTTTCCGGAAATCTAGAAATACGGAATCAACTTGAGATCCCCTGTCGATAGCGGCCATTACTTCGTGCGAATAAAGAGCTAGCTCCGTTGCATAAGAACGATGTTTTCTGAAACCATGCTGATTGCTTATCAATAGATCGTTCCCTTCGAGGTGAATCATGATGTTTGAATACAGTATATGCTCCAAAACCCTACTGCAAACCGACGTCAATGATATAGGTCTGTAGTTTGATGGATTACTCCTACTACCCTTCTTAAACACTGGTGCGACCTGAGCAATTTTCCAATCTGCAGGTACAGATCTATCGGTGAGCGAGCGGTTGTATATGATTGCTAAGTAGGGAGCTATTGTAGCAGTGTAATCTGAAAGGATCCCTGGTTCTGGCCCACATTGAGTGGTTACCAGTTTGCCATCATTTAGAGAATAAGCTGGAGTGAATGCCGTATCCTTGAGTGATGTGTCTTGAGTTTATTCTTTTATCCACCTCAGAGCGATCAAGCTCATTTCTCAGGCAACACTTGACAGGCCTGTCACGTGTTCCCATCAGTCTCCTCACCAAGTCATCCGTGGTGGTACATACTTCCAAGTGATCCCACGGTGGACACATTAACGCTGTATGTCAGACAGTTCTTTTCTTTTTGCTCTATTCGTCCAAGTTGAAATTTATGTCTCGTACTAAGGTCTATAGTCACATGGCCGTATAATAAATGTAAGTTTCTAAGTCAATGCAGTTAAAAGGTATGAGGATTTATGACATACTTTGATACTCGCAAACTCACTCATTAAGACTTACGCTGAACAGCCAGCAGATTATGACCACCGACCAACTATCGATATAGACCGTCCAGGCAACAGCTTGCTGAGGAATGACTGCTAGTCACTGACGCTGACGCTATACATACGGCCCTAGTCCTTGGTCTGAGGTTTGGAGTCTAAGCTGTGGATAGCTGTTCCTCCAAGATCCTTACGGGTTGGAATAGTGTTGTTGCCTCTCGTTGTGGCTGGTCCTTGCGTGTTATTGGTGATGAATCCTGGTTGCCAGCATGCAGGCATGTTGGCGGTGACGTTGGCTGTTGAAGTTGTACTAATTCTTCTTTCCCTCGCTCGCGATGTTCTTCGGTGCGGACTCTTCAGCTCGGGTGAGAGCTTCCTCTCTCCATCTCGGACTTCTTTCTTCAGCCGCGCGACCGCATCCTCCGAGATGAGGCGCCAGTCGCGCGGCGTGAAGACTGGGTTCGAGTTGATGGTGTGGAGGTCCTTCTTCGTGACGAATTCTAGCATAATTGCCCGATATACGCCACGAAGCTCGAACGGCCGGTGTGGAAGTGGTGGCTTCCGTTTCCCTTCCGCTTGCGCCAAAAGGTAGGGTTTTCTTTGGACGTCGTACCGTCCACCTCGCACCATGGTTGCGGTCTTCTTGAGTGTCGCTGGCAGGTTCGTGACGTCCGGGAAGGGTATGACTTCAGAGTGCTTCCCTCCTCCCTCTTGATGTTGTTTAGTCCATGGAGGTAAGAATAAGGGGAGATGGCGCTACGTATCCCAGCCGTACTACGTTTTGAAGCCATGGGGGCCTGGCTCGCTGCCATGACACTCTGACCGAAACATTGCCAGTGTGCTATAGCGCTGCGTGTATTACACTCGCTAATTGCACCATATACGCATGTAACGTCATCAGATTGGTTGTTTCAAAGTTTTTGTTTAAAATAAAATCTTGCAAAGGCGAAATTCCGCGTTTCTTCTGATTAAAAATAGTTTTTAATGTAATATTACGAATAGCTAGTCTTCAATGTAAACGATACAATTTTGTTAATTCAGTAATAAACGTGTATCACAAACTAAATAATAGAAACTGAAAACTAAGTTAGCTATACCCTCCCTCCAAAGCCCCGTAAATACATCTTTGTAATACGTACTGGAACATTTCAGTTACGTTACACTACTGGGAAACACTGTTCATTACCATCAATATTTAGTGAAATACGGTACATAGAATGGCAAATCTACACAGTGTCCTGTTTCGGCCTATACTTTACGCCAGTTAATATAGTGTTAGCTTTTAATTTGGTACATGATGAAGACAAAGTGAGTTACTCAACACTTGGATTATCGGCGATACGTACGTATTATACTAAAACGTGAACTTGAAAACTAAGAATTTAATTCTTTGAATTAACATACCTTTTGCAAATGTTTGGGGTGTGTAGTGAAAACTGATGGTACAGCATTTTTTCGGAGCCTTACCGTTGAAAGGGAAGTTCGGTCTATGTCCTCTTCTCGGAAATGCTGAGAACATATAGTGCTCCATTTAGACGCACGCCAATTCTTCCTCCTCACGACATTCTCCCACAGAGCTTTCCGACTTTCATTTTTAGGAAATCTAAAATCGTACAGGAGAAAAACACGCTGTAGTACAAGTACCGATGTAGCACACGTTCGTTCACAATGAAGTTGTAAAATCACACTTAACGAGACAACTTACACATGAAATGTTATTCCCTTCGATTTCGCATCACAATCAGAACGAGTCGTACATCCGAACACCACACAAGTCACCATAATAGCGCAAAATCCTTCCAAAAGCGAGATTGAGATGGCTACCCTCGGCTTCACATAGCTTCGCAGCTGTGACGTCACGGCGTCTCGCTCTATTCTTACCTCCATGGTTTAGTCAGACACGCACGGTGCATGTAATATCGGTGAGCGTGCTGTCCGTGTGCAGAATGGGGAAGGCGCGCGATCTCTCTGAATTTGACCGAAGGCAGATAGTGATGGCCCAGTTGTAGTGGGTGTCTTCAACACGTGGCGAAACCATATCCAGACGCCGTCGGGTTGGGCAGCCACCCAGATGTCGGATGTCGTCGCTGGGCAGACTGGTAAAACAGGACAGGCGGCGAAATGTGGCGGAACTAACATCAGACTGTGTCTGAGCACACAGTGCACCGAACACTCATAACGATGGGCCTCCATAGCCGATGACCCGAGTGTGTGCCTATGTCAACATCACGACATAGGCAACTTCGACTGAGGTAGGCACGTGACCATCGGCACTGGATATTGGTGTAGTGGCAGGCGTTGAACGGTCTGGCGAATCCCGAAATCTTCTTAATCATACCGATACGAGGGCGCGAATCCGTCTCCTCGACACCTGTACTGCGGGACAGAGACAAGCCCTGTGGGACATTAAAGTGGGCATCCGTGGGCCCAGTGGAGCTCGTGCAAGGCACCATGACGGCCAAGGAGTATTGAACACTGGTTGCAGACCACGTACACCCCTTCATGACGATCACGTTTCCCGACAGCAGTGGTGTTTTTCAACAAGATAATGCGCCATGTCTCAAGGTCAGTAGTGGGATGAGGTGGTTCGAGGAACACAGTGGTGAATTTCACTTGATGTGCTGGCTGCACAACTCGCCAGATCAGAACCCGACCAAAGACATCTGGGACGTGACTGAACGAAGCGTCAGAGCTCACTGCCCCCCTCCTCGGAATTTACGGGAATTAGATTACTTGTGTGTCCAGATGTGGTGCCAACTCTCTCCAGCGACCTACCAAGGCCTCACTGCTTCCATGCCAAGATGCATTGTTGCTGTTATCCGTGTCAAAGGTGGACATGCCGGCTGTTAGATAGGTGGCGATAACGTTTTAGGACAACCAGCGTTACTGGAATGTGCAACTGGTCAGTCATGTGCGCAACTTTTTTTTTTTTTGGTCATCAGTCTACTGACTGGTTTGATGCGGCCCGCCATAAATTCCTTTCCTGTGCTAACCTCTTCATCTCAGAGTAGCACTTGCAACCTCCGTCCTCAATTATTTGCTTGACGTATTCCAATGTCTGTCTTCCTCTACAGTTTTTGCCCTCTACAGCTCCCTCTAGTACCATGGAAGTCATTCCCTCATGTCTTAGCAGATGTCCTATCATCCTGTCCCTTCTCCTTAGTGTTTTCCACATATTCCTTTCCTTTCAACGAAAGGATAACGTTCTACGAGTCGGGGCGTGGAATGTCAGAAGCTTGAACGTGGTAGGGAAACTAGAAAATCTGAAATGGGAAATGCAAAGGCTCAATCTAGATATAGTAGGGGTCAGTGAAGTGAAGTTGAAACGTCCCCTTTGAACAATTATACATGACTGTGCTTAAACTGACACACAATATTTTGTTAGCGCAACGCAATCTGACTTTCAAAATTCCCTACAAAAGAATGGCCCTGACTAACATTAAACTATACCTTTCACAAATCACTTACCTCACAAAAATCTTCGCTGCTCAAGCTACTGCAATACAGCGAGCGCCACTACTGCCAGCTTGATATCATCATATATAAATATAGCAGTTCATGACAAATTTCAAAACTCCGCCATCTCTCTCCCCACATCCACCACTGCTGGCGGCTCACCTCCAACTGCGCAACGCTACCCGCTGTTCACATCCAGCTGCCGCTGCCCAACACTACAATGGCGAGTATTACAACAATCCAAAGCAGCCACAGACTGCACACAGCACAGCCAGTGATTTTCATACAGAGGTGGCGTTACCAATAAAAAACCTAAACAGCCTACTTACAAAGTGGAAGGAAGACAAGGATTTCTGGTCGGATGAGTATCGGGTAATATCAACAGCAGCAGAAAATGCTATGTAACTTCATATGTCTGAGCTAACGTTGTGTCAGTGCAAAAAAATACAGCACCTTTTTCAGTTTTGAGAACTTAAATAGCATGTAAACGTTTCAGACTTTATCGAGGACGTTAATATTCCCTGCAAAACCCGCAGTCCCTTTTCCGAAATTCATCAGTCTCGAAGACAAGTCCACTTCCCTCTTTCTCAGATCCACTCAGTTAATTGTTTGGCTCCTGTTCAATAACATGATTTGGAAGAGATTTAACACGATGAGCATCTACTACAAACACTCTTGCAACAAATTGAGCTGTGCGCGGCTCGTGTTCATTATTGCTCGATATCTTGTCTTAGCGGTACTGCCGCCCAGTTTCTTATTCGATTTACTGGCGTCACGAAGTTGCTTGAATCCCTGCCCGTGAGTGGCAGCAGCAGCGCTTATCGATAAGAGCAATATCTTACTATCTTTGGAGCGACCGCTAGTATTTCTGGGTCGTCGTGTGGCGGGAGTTCAGTCTGGACGGAGCAGCAGTGAGGTCCGGACAGCCACGACTCGCCCGACCATTGCCGGCACACGTGACTTGAGGGGGACGACCTTGGTTGGTCGTTCGGTCGGTCGTCTCATTGGACGACGTGTATTTGGTCGCCGACCGCTTCTGGGTTCTCTGTGTGTGTCGACTTGTGATTCGTCCTTGTTGTTCCACAGTGAACGTTTTAGTATTGTTCGAGTTGTTTGTGGAAATGTTTCGTGGAACCATGTGTAGCTTTTGTGGTTTGACTGAGCAGCTATTTTAATGCTGTCTGCGTGCCGCAGGCAGTCGGTCGGTTGGGACAGAGCAACGAGTAAGTCTCCGCGGTGCGAGGTCAGGGGAGACCGCTGGCGGCGCGCACGCGTGGTCGTATTCTGAGATGCTAGCGGCGAGACCTACAAAGTTCGTTGCCCACCAAACATGGACACTGAAGTTGAGTGATCAGTTAACCTGTTATGAAAACTCAACTGCTGTGACATCTCTAAGTTCATTTCCGGTTGTTGCTTCTTGGGCCGTTTCAGCTAGCAGCAACGTATGGTGTTGGAATCGGCGAAATTTTGCAACCGTCTTCCTGTATGGTCTTTAACTACTAAATTGGTTGTTACTTATCAGTGGTATTTTCTGACTTGTGGCCATTAAGGCCCCAGTTACCTACCCTAGTCTTTAATGTACACTCCTGGAAATTGAAATAAGAACACCGTGAATTCATTGTCCCAGGAAGGGGAAACTTTATTGACACATTCCTGGGGTCAGATACATCACATGATCACACTGACAGAACCACAGGCACATAGACACAGGCAACAGAGCATGCACAATGTCGGCACTAGTACAGTGTATATCCACCTTTCGCAGCAATGCAGGCTGCTATTCTCCCATGGAGACGATCGTAGAGATGCTGGATGTAGTCGTGTGGAACGGCTTGCCATGCCATTTCCACCTGGCGCCTCAGTTGGACCAGCGTTCGTGCTGGACGTGCAGACCGCGTGAGACGACGCTTCATCCAGTCCCAAAACATGCTCAATGGGGGACAGATCCGGAGATCTTGCTGGCCAGGATAGTTGACTTACACCTTCTAGAGCACGTTGGGTGGCACGGGATACATGCGGACGTGCATTGTCCTGTTGGAACAGAAAGTTCCCTTGCCGGTCTAGGAATGGTAGAACGATGGGTTCGATGACGGTTTGGATGTACCGTGCACTATTCAGTGTCCCCTCGACGATCACCAGTGGTGTACGGCCAGTGTAGGAGATCGCTCCCCACACCATGATGCCGGGTGCTGGCCCTGTGTGCTTCGGTCGTATGCAGTCCTGATTGTGGCGCTCACCTGCACGGCGCCAAACACGCATACGACCATCATTGGCACCAAGGCAGAAGCGACTCTCATCGCTGAAGACGACACGTCTCCATTCGTCCCTCCATTCACGCCTGTCGCGACACCACTGGAGGCGGGCTGCACGACGTTGGGGCGTGAGCGGAAGACGGCCTAACGGTGTGCGGGACCGTAGGCCAGCTTCATGGAGACGGTTGCGAATGGTCCTCGCCGATACCCCAGGAGCAACAGCGTCCCTAATTTGCTGGGAAGTGGCGGTGCGGTCCCCTACGGCACTGCGTAGGATCCTACGGTCTTGGCGTGCATCCGTGCGTCGCTGCGGTCCGGTCCCAGGTCGACGGGCACGTGCACCTTCCGCCGACCACTGGCGACAACATCGATGTACTGTGGAGACCTCACGCCCCACGTGTTGAGCAATTCGGCGGTACGTCCACCCGGCCTCCCGCATGCCCACTATACGCCCTCGCTCAAAGTCCGTCAACTGCACATACGGTTCACGTCCACGCTGTCGCGGCATGCTACCAGTGTTAAAGACTGCGATGGAGCTCCGTATGCCACGGCAAACTGGCTGACACTGACGGCGGCGGTGCACAAATGCTGCGCAGCTAGCGCCATTCGACGGCCAACACCGCGGTTCCTGGTGTGTCCGCTGAGCCGTGCGTGTGATCATTGCTTGTACAGGCCTCTCGCAGTGTCAGGAGCAAGTATGGTGGGTCTGACACACCGGTGTCAATGTGTTCTTTTTTCCATTTCCAGGAGTGTAGTTTTCCGGCAGTGTGTTATTCCTCGTCGTGTTGATGCTGTCTGGCACGGCATGTAGTTCAACAACCTATTAGTGGTTTGTTCATATTTTTTTTAGAGTGGTTATTGTGCCTTGCTGTTTTTAGACGCCTGTTTTGAAGACGTAGTGCTGCTGATATCTTCGGCCTCGGTTGATACTTTCCATTGCCATGCCGTTGGTTGGGCAGAAGGGAATTGATTAGGTTGTCGGTCGGTCCTTCAGCTGTCCCTGGGTTGGGTTGCCATCTGATTGTTTAACCTTACTTTTGGCTGCCTGTCTCACCTAAACTGTGGTTAGAGTTACCTCCACAGGCTGACCCTTAAAACATCTCTGAGCACCACTGTTCTGCTGTTTGTGATTGTGATTTTCATTTTAGCTTGAAATACTGTGTGAGGCTTTCAGTCGTGTATTAATTTACTTTGTTTTAATTTTAGAATAAGGCCTTCAGCTGTCTTAAATTAAAACTTTGAAAACTGATTGGTTTAAAATTAAATTTTCTAAAAAAAATGTTATCTGAAATTCTTGTTATCCAGGCCCTAAGTCCTGAGTTGTTCAATGTCTTGTGTGTGGCCTTCAGCCAAGCACTTATTTTCTCTTTTAAAGGCCTTCAGCTGCGTGTATTCTTTAAGGCATTTTTAATAACTTGTATTCAGGCCTTCAGCCGTTCTTGTTTTTTGTGTGGTTTTGGGCCTTCAGCCCAAGAGGTATCTTAAGTTTTCTTAACTAGGCCTTCAGCCGAATTGTTTTAATTTGATCCTTTTAAGGAAATGTGTAATTAAGTCATTCTTAGCAAAATAAAGTTTGTGTGCTTATGCAACTAACAGTAACTCATTACGGCCCCTTTCTACAACCATAACGTGATTCGCTGTATCCTGCGAAAACCAGATTACAACTGGTAACAGAGCTTTAAATGTCCATGAATAACGGATGTAACCTCTCAGTATATTTGGTTCTTTACCTCCCACTCCACAAAAATCTACATGTTAGCAAATGTATGTCCCCTCAAACTGTTATTCAACTCGTTTGCTAACATTTGACTAAACAGAACTTAATTTGAACTGAACTGTAACTGATCCAAATGCCATTTGTTTTTAAACTAAATACGCAGCCGCATTAAAACAATTGCCTGATTGTAATCAAACTTTTCACTGCTCTCGTGTCTTGACAAAGTTGGTTGCAGATTTCTCGAAAACACAACAGCAGGCAGGCAGCAGCTAAGCTAGATTTCTATTTCTAAATAAAATTTCCAAATTATACTGAAACTGTTTCATACCACATGCTACAACGTGGCAATGCTAATGATAAACAGTGGAAGGGGAGAGTTTCTATTCCTATGAAATGATATTCCAAGAGACATATTTTAGAATGAAGTATATATTCAAAACAACAGAGTAAAACTTCGCGTCTACATATAACATAACTCTGAACAATACTACGCTTAACCAAGTGAACAATGATTTAAAGAGGGTACAATGTGTTGTGTACATAGTTCCGTGTAGTCAGCGTGTACACAACTTTCTTTCCCACTAGAGCGCGCCCCGCTAAGCACAACAGCACAGCCACAGCGCTCGTCCGTCTCCGCACTACGAGATGGCGCTGCCTTAGAGACGGACCAAATTCTGCTTCCGCCGATCCGCGTATTAATATGTAACGCAGCCAATGAGATTGCTACTAACGTAGAACCTTTTCTCCTCGCGGATCACACTCGCGCAGTGATACCTGAACGCTCGAGGTATTATAACGAGTGTACAGACCCCAGATTAGTCAGTCTGCATCAGTCTGCGTTAGTCTGCATTAGTCTGTAGCCATGTTTTAGCCTGCGCCTAATAAGATTACCATTTTCCTGTACATAGCCATGAAGAGAAATGTATAGACACTTTGTCAAGTAGCAGAGATATGTGAGAATAAGATTAACGTACCAAAACCAAAGGAACTTCAGATTGTCAATTGTAAACAGCATCCAGAATCAAGTTACGTAATGTCTATGATTTATATTATTTTAATAAATGTGTGTGAAAATTAATCAAGTTCAGTTTAAAGTTGGTCACCGTCAATCTGCTACTCTAAGCGTGCAAGTGGCATTTCTATCGTCTCACCTAACGGCAGAAGATAAACACGCCACGATAAGACCACGAGACATATTGCTGACACTCGCCTACTTCGTTAGAGCGACAAGTCAAACAATCTGATGGTGTGTGTACCGAAGGTCTTCCAGTACGCACACCACACAATGTTAACAGAGGATTTATATAAAAATCAAATAGCGTAATCAGTTAATATGTTAATGCATGACTCAGGGAAGAAGGGTGGTGTTTGTCTCAGCTCTGAGCAAGTTAAGTAGCTGCGTATAATCATTCCTAGTTGCGCAGTGCGGCAGTCCTACCACAAACTTCTTCTCTTCAAAGATAATGACCTTATTCTAAAAATACCTTTTCTTCACTTTCTAATATACAGGGTGAGTCACTAACTACTGCCACCAAGATGTCGCTTAAATTCAAAGAAACAGTATCAGCAGCAATTGAGACATTTATACCAAATAAATTAACAAACGACGGAGCTGATCCTCCTTGGTACACAAAACGGGTTAGAACACTGTTGCAGAAACAACGAAACAAACATGCCAAATTTAAACAGACGCAAAATCCCCAAGATTGGAGATCTTTATCAAAACTAAAGTGCGCGTCATTTATGTTGGCGGCCGAGTTTAGGTTCGTTCTGCGCATCTGACGTCACAAAACACAGTCAGCCAATGAACAGAGAACGACGTTGCCAGAGCTCGACTGCAGTGCAGAGCATGGACGAGTGTCTTCAGTTTTAGAAACGTTCAGTCATAAATAAAGTAATAGAACAAAAGCAATGTCTTGATAGCAGACTTTCTTTTATACTGCTTTTTCGCAATAAAGAACAGCGGTAATTGTTTATTTTCTATTGTACTTCGACGAAGCGTGAGTAATTCATAGTTATACCAACAGTGTTTGTCAGTATTTTGAGTGACGTCTTAGAGTCCTAATGGCATCCTATAGGCGGACGAGCCGCGATAGCGTAACGGCTAAGGTGTTTGGCTTCTATGTGAAAGGTTATGTGTTGAAACCTTGTGTGGTGCTTAATATTTTCATTATTTAAAAACAATATCGAAGTGCCTTACTTCACCAATTATATTCGTTTGAATGCAATTTTTTTAAATTTCTAGTGCTTTGTCTCTTCATTAACCCTTTCGCTGATGCTGCAGACACGTGCTGCCTGCAATCCGCGCTGTGGGCGATTTTGTCATCACTGCACTGCTCGCCTGTGCTGACACATGGTGTTCCCACTCCTTTGACACACTTATCATTCGATTTCACAAAACCTATTTGGCCCAAAAATTTGATTTTTACACGTCTTCTTGACTGATACCTTCTCCCCATAAATGACTTAATTTTGTTTCGATGTTCAACGCAGTTATTGTGCAGCATTAAATATAGTAAACCATTGCACGAAATTTTGAAGAGTTTGCAGAGGTAAAAGTCCATAGAGTATACTTTCCGTATGGTCGATTTTAGTTGCCACAATGTTGAGAATGAAATGTGGACAAGATACCTAAATTTCATATAAAATTTACTGTATACAATATCTCATTTAATTTAACTACCACATAGGTGTCGTATGTAATATTGAGAAATATTCCGTCTTTCGCGACTGTAATAAAAGTTTTATTTACACCGGACGCGTTTGGCTTTATTTTAAAGCACTTCAATCAATGAAAGGTATGGCACATACACAAAGGTACTCATGTTCTCTTTCTTGTTTTTGTTCCACAGTCGCAGTTTTACCAATGGTACTGAAATATATCCCTCTTCTGCAACTGTAATAAGCGACTTATTTAGACCAGACGCGTTTTTCTCTTTTGAAGCATCTTCAGTGGACAGTATTTTGTGTCCTCCATTTCCAAGTCACCTTTCGTAGTTTTGTGTTGCGGTAACACAATATTCAACGTTTGTGTTGGCTGATCAGTGTTTTAGCAAATAAATGATGTTTGTGTGTGCCACACACAAAAATTATATTTGACATAGCTCAGAGCACTTCACTGATAGACGGTATATTCAAGTCCTAACGTTTTTGTAAGTCCACAGTTTTGTTTAATGTATTTTGGCTAGGTCCTTTTGATTGATTGAAGTGCTTTAAAATAAAACCAAACGTGCTCAGTGTAAATAAAACTTTTGTTACAGTCGCGAAAGACGGAATATTTCGCAATATTACATATGACACCTATGTGGTACTTAAATGAGATATTGTTATACAGTAAATTTTATATGAAATTTAGGTATCTTGTCCACATTTCATTCTCAACATTGTGGCAACTAAAATCGACCATACGGAAAGTATACTTTATGGACTTTTACATCTGCAAACTCTTCAAAATTTCGTGCAATGGTTTACTATATTTAATGCTGCATAATAACTGCGTTGAACATCGAAACAAAATTAAGTCATTTATGGGGGCGAAGGTATCAGTCAAGAAGATGTGTAAAAACCAAATTTTTGGGCCAAATAGTTTTTTGGAATCGATTGATAAGAGTGTCAAAGCAGTCGGAACAGGCGAGCAGTGCAGTGAGAAAATCGCGCACAGTGCGGAATGCGGGGGCACGTCTCTGTAGCAGCGAAAGGCTTAATGCGGCCGTGGTGGCTTTACTTCATGAACTGCGCGCTCCCCCCTAAACGTAAGCTTGCGAACTATACTATACTATGGTGCTGCTTCTATTGGCGCGTGCGCCGTTTGCAACTGGCAACGCAGCAATCTCCCGCGTCTGGGCGGGCATGCGCGAGCCGCCAAGATAAAAGAATTGAACCATAGACATGATTGTCTTAATGGGAATTCCGCGGTCATTCATTATATAAAATTTTTATTTTAAACTAGTGTAAAAATTTTTTCGTTTCATGGTCCACTCAAAAAAGATTATTCATATGTTATTACTTTAAAAATTGTTTTATTAAAAAGAATATTCGCCATAATATATACGGTGAAATAATAACAGATGCACAATTGTTATAGGTACTTACTTTACTTATGACAGTGAACTGATTGTTCTGTGCGGACAAGTTACTCTGTAACTGCAATATATGGTATGTTGGCATTTAATACGTTCCATAATTTCTTTTTGTAAACTAAGATATTTCTATCGCTAACTGTTCCTCTCTTATTAATTATATTTTTAACTTTGTCTAACAGATCTGAAGATGGGCAGCTAGCCCGAAACCGGTAATTGAAAATAAAGAATAGCGATCGAAGACTGAAACGCCATATTTTATTGGAGATCTTTTACAGAAGCTCGAAGTTTAGCGCCGAGTTCAATGCAAGATGCCTATAACAGTTTCCACAACGAAACTTTGTTTCGAAACATGGCAGAAAATCCAAAGAGATTCTGGTCGTATGTGAAGTATGTTAGCGGCAAGAAAAACAGTGCCTTTTCTGCGCGATAGCAATGGAGATACTATCGAAGACAGTGCTGCCAAAGCAGAGTTACTAAACACAGCCTTCCGAAACGTCTTCACGAAAGAAGACGATGTAAATATTCCAGAATTCGAATGGAGAACAGCTGCCAACATGAGTAACGTAGAAGTAAATATCCTCGGTGTAGTGAAGCAACTTAAATCACTTAATAAAAGTAAGTCCTCTGGTCCAGACTGTATACCAGTTAGGTTCCTTCCGGAGTATGCTGATGCATTAGCTCCATACTTAACAATCATATACAACCGTTACCTTGACGGAAGATCCTTGCTCAAAGACTGGAAAGTTCCACAGGTCACGCCAATATTCAAGAAAGGTAGTAGGAGTAATCCACTAAATTACAGGCCCATATCGTTAACGTCGGTATGCAGCAGGATTTTGGAACATATATTGTGTTCGAACATTGTGAATTATCTCGAAGAAAACGGTCTATTGACATACAGTCAACACGGATTTAGAAAACATCGTTCTTATGAAACACATCTAGTTCTTTACTCGCATGAAGCATTGAGTGCTGTTGACAAGGGATTTCAAATTGATTCCGTATTTCTGGATTTCCAGAAGGCTTTTGACACTGTACTACATAAGCGGCTTGTAATGAAATTACGTGCTCATGGAATATCGTCTCAGTTATGTGACTGGATTCACGATTTCCTGTCAGAGGGGTCAAAGTTCGTAATAACTTACGGAATGGCATAGAGTAAAAGAGAAGTATTTCTGGCGTTCCCCAAGGTAGTGTCATATTCCCTCTGCTGTTCCTTTTCTATATAAGCGAATTTGGAGATAATCTGAGCAGCTGTCTTAGGTTGTTTGCATATGACGCCGTCGTTTATCGACTAATAAAGTCATCAGAAGCTAAAACAAATTTGAAAACGATTTAGAAAAGATATATACATGGAAGTGTGGGGTCATCCGTTAAACTTCGGTTACACGATAAATCCGTCAAATCTAAAGGCCGTAAATTAGACTAAATACCTAGGAATTACAATCACGAATAGCTTAAATTGGAAAGAACACATATAAAATGTTGTGTGGAAGACTAACCAAAAACTGGGTTTTATCGGCAGGACACTTAGAAAATGTAACAGATCTACTAAAGAACTGCTTACACTACGCTTGTCCGTCATCTTTTAGAATATTGCTGCTCGGTGTGAGGTCCTTACCAGATAGAATTAACGGAGTAAATCGAGAAAGTTCAAAGAAGGGCAGCACATTTTGTACTATCGAGAAATAGGGGACAGAATAATACAGGTTTTGTGGTGGACACCATTAAAACAAAGGCGTTTTTCGTTGTGGCGGAATCTTCTCACGAAATTTCAACCACCAGCTTTTTCCTCCGAATGTGAAAATATTTTGTTGACGCCGGCCTACACAGGCAGAAACGATCATGATAATAAAATAAGGGATATCGGAGCTCGCACAGAAACGTACAGAAGTTCCTTTATTGCGGACGCTGTTCGGGAGTAAAACACTAGAGAATTAGTGTGAAGGTGCTTCGATGAACCCTCCGCCAGGCACTTAAATGTGATTTTCAGAGTATCCATGTAGATGTAGAACATGTTACGTTTGTGTATATAATGAAATAATAAGCAACCAGCTGCATAAAAGAAATTTAATTCAAATGGCTCGGAGCAGTATGGGACTTAACATCTGAGGTCATCAGTCCCCTAGAACTTAGAACTACTTAAATCTAACTAACCTAAGGACAGCACACACATCCATGCCCGAGGCAGGATTCGAACCTGCGACCGTAGCAGTCGCGCGGTTCCGGACTGAAGCGCCTAGAACCGCTCGGTCACAACAGTCGGCGAAATTTAATTCCCTTACCAGTTTCGGGCACATAACGCCCTTCTTCAGAAGCTTATTCTTATCACATTATTTCCGAATGTCAACAATAAAGGACTAAAATCAAAATGCCATTGTCTTAAAAAATATACAGGAGCAATAAGTAATACAATAATGAATCCATTAACACAATCAGAGCTCTTGGATGCCTGTATGTAATTCACAGACCTTGCACAATACTACACTCCTGGAAATGGAAAAAAGAACACATTGACACCGGTGTGTCAGACCCACCATACTTGCTCCGGACACTGCGAGAGGGCTGTACAAGCAATGATCACACGCACGGCACAGCGGACACACCAGGAACCGCGGTGTTGGCCGTCGAATGGCGCTAGCTGCGCAGCATTTGTGCACCGCCGCCGTCAGTGTCAGCCAGTTTGCCGTGGCATACGGAGCTCCATCGCAGTCTTTAACACTGGTAGCATGCCGCGACAGCGTGGACGTGAACCGTATGTGCAGTTGACGGACTTTGAGCGAGGGCGTATAGTGGGCATGCGGGAGGCCGGGTGGACGTACCGCCGAATTGCTCAACACGTGGGGCGTGAGGTCTCCACAGTACATCGATGTTGTCGCCAGTGGTCGGCGGAAGGTGCACGTGCCCGTCGACCTGGGACCGGACCCCAGCGACGCACGGATGCACGCCAAGACCGTAGGATCCTACGCAGTGCCGTAGGGGACCGCACCGCCACTTCCCAGCAAATTAGGGACACTGTTGCTCCTGGGGTATCGGTGAGGACCATTCGCAACCGTCTCCATGAAGCTGGGCTACGGTCCCGCACACCGTTAGGCCGTCTTCCGCTCACGCCCCAACATCGTGCAGCCCGCCTCCAGTGGTGTCGCGACAGGCGTGAATGGAGGGACGAATGGAGACGTGTCGTCTTCAGCGATGAGAGTCGCTTCTGCTTTGGTGCCAATGATGGTCGTATGCGTGTTTGGCGCCGTGCAGGTGAGCCCCACAATCAGGACTGCATACGACCGAGGCACACAGGGCCAACACCCGGCATCATGGTATGGGGAGCGATCTCCTACACTGGCCGTACACCACTGGTGATCGTCGAGGGGACACTGAATAGTGCACGGTACATCCAAACCGTCATCGAACCCATCGTTCTACCATTCCTAGACCGGCAAGGGAACTTGCTGTTCCAACAGGACAATGCACGTCCGCATGTATCCCGTGCCACCCAACGTGCTCTAGAAGGTGTAAGTCAACTACCCTGGCCAGCAAGATCTCCGGATCTGTCCCCCATTGAGCATGTTTGGGACTGGATGAAGCGTCGTCTCACGCGGTCTGCACGTCCAGCACGAACGCTGGTCCAACTGAGGCGCCAGGTGGAAATGGCATGGCAAGCCGTTCCACAGGACTACATCCAGCATCTCTACGATCGTCTCCATGGGAGAATAGCAGCCTGCATTGCTGCGAAAGGTGGATATACACTGTACTAGTGCCGACATTGTGCATGCTCTGTTGCCTGTGTCTATGTGCCTGTGGTTCTGTCAGTGTGATCATGTGATGTATCTGACCCCAGGAATGTGTCAATAAAGTTTCCCCTTCCTGGGACAATGAATTCACGGTGTTCTTATTTCAATTTCCAGGAGTGTAGTACTTGTTGCCCCTGTATATTTTTTACGATGGTGGCATTTCGGTGTAGCCACTTCACTGTTGACACTCGCAAATAATGCAATATAGCTTCCAGAAGAAGGGCACTAAGAGCCCGAAACATGAAAAGAAAGTAAATTTCTCTTATACAACTAGTTGTTTACTGTTCATTTCCTACGACTGCAGTTGCTGAGGATACACTAAATACTAAACATTTGTTTTATACGGAGGGTCCATTGTCGAATCCTGCACCGAGCACCGATCCTCTGCAGGCTCTCCTGCATTTCGCTACAATTTTCTAGCTTTGCGACTTCTCTGTATACAACAGCACTATCTGTGAAAAGCCTTATGGATCTTCCGACAACGTTTATACTCTGAAGAGCCAAAGAAACTGGTACACCTGCCTAATATTGTGTACGGCAACCACGAGTACGCAGAAGTGCCGCAATACGACATGGAGTGGACTCGACCAATGTTCGACGTAGTGCTGCAGGAAACTGACACCATGAATCCTGCAGGGCTGTCCATAAATCCGTAAGAGTACGAGGGGGTGGAGATCTTTCTGAACAGCGCGCTGCAAGGCATCCCAGATATCCTCAATAATCTACGTCTACATCTACAGCCATACTCCGCAAGCCACCTGACGGTGTGTGGCAGAGGGTACCTCGAGTACCTCTATCGGTTTCCCCTTCTACTCCAGTCTTGTATTGTTCGTGGAAAGAAAGATTGTCGGTATGCCTCTGTGTCGGCTCTAATCTCTCTGATTTTATCCTCATGGTCTCTTCGCCCGATATACGTAGATGGGAGCAAAATACTGCTTGACTCCTCGGTGGAGGTAAGTCCTCGAAACTTCAACAAAAGCCCGTACCGAGCTACTGAGCGTCTCTCTTGCAGAGTCTTCCACTGGAGTTTATCCATCATCTCCGTAACGCTTTTGCTATTACTAAATGATCCTGTAACGAAGCGCGCTGTTCTCCGTGGGATCTTCTCTATCTCATCTATCAACCCTATCTGGTACGGATCCCACACCGGTGAGCAGCAATCGAGCATTGCTTTACCGACGATTAATTTTATATGGTCATTCCATTTTAAATCACTCCTAATGCCTACTCCCAGATAATTTATGGAATTAACTACTTCCAGTTGCTGACCAGCTATATTGTAGCTAAATGATGAAGGATCTTTCTTTCTATGTATTCGCAGCACATTACACCTGTCTACATTGAGATTCAATTGCCATTCCCTGCACCATGCGCCAATTCGTTGCAGATCCTCCTGCATTTCAGTACAATTTTCCATTGTTACAACCTCTCGATATACTACAGTATCATCCACAAAAAGCCTCAGTGAACTTCCGATGTTATCCACAAGGCCATTTATATATATTGTGAATAGCAACGGTCCTACGACACTCCCCTGCGGCACACCTGAAATCACTCTTACTTCGGAAGACTTCTCTCCATTGAGAATGACATGCTGCGTTCTGTTATCTAGGAACTCTTCAATCCAATCACACAATTGGTCTGATAGTCCATATGCTCTTACTTTGTTCATTAAACGACTGTGGGGAACTGTATCGAACGCCTTGCAGAAGTCATTGCCCTCTGAGTCTCGTGGACGAATGGCGCGAGCTGGGTTTCACACGATCGTATTTTTCGAAACCCATTCTGATTCCTACAGAGTATATTTCTAGTCTCCAGAAAAGTCATTATGCTCAAACATAATACGTGTTCCAAAATTCTACAACTGATCGACGTTAGAGATATAGGTCTATAGTACTGCACATCTGTTCGACGTCCCTTCTTGAAAACGGGGATGAGCTGTGCCCTTTTCCAATCCTTTGGAACGCTACGCTCCTCTAGAGACCTATGGTACACCGCTGCAAGAAGGGGGGCAAGTTCCTTCGCGTACTCTGTGTAAAATCGAACTGGTATCCCATCAGGTCCAGCGGCCACTCCTCTTTTGAGCGATTTTAATTGTTTTTCTATCGATTTCGATATCTACCGTTTTGTTATCTGTGCGACAATCTAGAGAAGGAGCTACAGTGCAGTCTTCCTCTGTGAAACAGCTTTGGAAAAAGACATTTAGTATTTCGGCCTTTAGTCTCTCATCCTCTTTTTCAGTACCATTTTGGTCACAGAGTGTCTGGACATTTTGTTTTGATCCACCTACCGCTTTGACATATGACCAAAATTTCTTAGGGTTTTCTGCCAAGTCAGTACACAAATCTTTACTTTCGAATTCATTGAACGCCTCTCGCATAGCCCTCCTCACACTACATTTCGCTTCGTGTAATTTTTGTTTGTCTGCAAGGCTTTGGCTATGTTTATGTTTGCTGTGAAGTTCCCTTTGCTTCCGCAGCAGTTTTCTAACTCGGTTGTTGTACCACGGTGGCTCTTTCCCATCTCTAACGATCTTGCTTGACACATACTCATCTAATGCATATTGTACGATGGTTTTGAACTTTGTCCACTGATCTTCAACACTATCTGTACTTGAGATAAAACTTTTGTGTTGAGCAGTCAAGTGCTCTGAAATCTGCTTTTTGTCACTTTTGCTAAACAGAAAAATCTTCCTACCTTTTTTAATATTTCTATTTACGGCTGAAATCAATGATGCGCTAACCGTTTTATGATCGCTGATTCATGTCTGGGAAGTTTGGTGGCCAGCGGAAGCGTTTAAACTCAGAAGAGCCACTCTGTAGGAATTCTTGTCGTGTGTGGTGTCGCATTGTCCTGCTGGGATTGCCCAACTCCAAGGAATGCAAAATGGCCATGAATGGGTGCAGGTGATCAGACAGGATGGTTACGTACGTGTCACTTGTCAAATTCGTATCTAGACGTATCATGGGTTCCATATCACTCCAACTGCACACACCCCACACCATTACAGGGACTCCACCGGCTTGAACAGTCCTCTGATGACATGTAGGGTCCATGGATGCATGAGGTTGTCTCCATACGGGTACACGTCCGTGCACTCTATACAATTTGAAATGAGACTCGTTCGACTGGGTAACATGTTTCCAGTCATCAATAGTCCATTGTCCGTGTTGATGGGCCCAGGCGAGCCTTTGTGTTGTGCAGTCATCAAGGATACATGAATGGTCCTTCGGCTCCGAAAGCCCATTTCGATGATGTTTCGTTAAATGGTCGCACGCTTTGTTGATGGCCTAGCATTGAAATCTGCAGCAATATGCGGAAGGATTGCACTTCTGTGACGTTGAACGATTCTCTTCAGTCGTCATTGCTCCTGTTCTTGCAGGATATTTTTCCGGCCGCAGCGATGCCAGAGGTTTGATGTTTTGGTTCAAATGGTTCAAATGGCTCTGTGCACTATGGGACTCAACTGCTGAGGTCATTAGTCCCCTAGAACTTAGAACTAGTTAAACCTAACTAACCTAAGGACATCACAAACATCCATGCCCGAGGCAGGATTCGAACCTGCGACCGTAGCGGTCTTGCGGTTCCAGACTGCAGCGCCTTTAACCGCACGGCCACTTCGGCCGGCGTTTGATGTTTTACCGGATTCCTGATCGGTACACTCGTGAAATGGTCTTAAGGGAAAATTCCCCCTTCATCGCTACCTCAGAGTTGCTGTGTCCCATCGCTCGTGCGCCGACTATAACGCCACGTTGTAATTGACTTAAATCTTGATAACCCGCCATTGTAGCAGGAACAACAGATCTAACAAGTGCGCCAGATACTTGTTCTCTTCTGTAGGCCTTGCCGACCGCAGCGTCGTATTCTGCCTGTTTACGTATCTCTGTATTTGAATACGCATGCCTATACCGGCATCTTTAGCGATTCAGTGTATAAATGTATTGTGGAGAGTAATGGCCCTGTAACACTCCCAGGAACTATACCCGAAGTTACTTTTACATCTCAATATTTCTCTGCATGGAGAATGACCTACTGTGTCCTTTTTGCTAGAAACTCTTTAATTCAGTCACACGTTTGGTCTGTTACACCGCAGGCTGGAATTTTGTTCATTAGGCGGCAGTTCGGAGCTTAATGGAACGCCTCCCGCATGTCAAGGAACTCGGCGTCTACTTGCGCTCCTGTGTCTCCTGCTTTCTGTGCTGCACCGGGACTCGAACCCGGGACCTCCTGCTTACTAGGCACTTCTGTTAACCAGGAACCACGCGGCTGCTACAGTCGCAGGTTCGAATCCCGCCTCGGGCATGGATGTGTGTGATGTCCTTAGGTTAGTTAGGTTTGCGTAGTTATAAGTTCTAGGGGACTGATGACCTTAGATGTTGAGTCCCATAGTGCTCAGAGCCATTTGCACCATTTGTTAACCAGGGCACCATCCGCACAGAGCGTTCATCGCACTTGCACGGTCTGTCTTACCACGCTCCCCAACCGACCCACATCCCCACCTAGTGCCATCTATCCGCAATCCCCATCCACGTCTTTCACATTTTTAGATTCCTGCTGGAGATCGAACGAATCGTGCATCTGCACTGGAGATTGTACTTATATTGCCATCCAAGACGAATCACTTATATGAATGTCTTGTGTCTGTTCTTTCGGAGATGTCTTATAACTACAGTGCATTGTTGTTAGAAGGGGGGCAAGTTCTTTCGCATCCTCTGTGTAGAATCGTACTGGTATGCTCTAAGCCCCAATGGCCTCTCCCTGTTGAACGATTTACGCTGCTTTTTTCGCATGGGCACTTACTTCGGAACCTGTCATTCTGACGATCGTGCAGTGCGGAATCATAATACTATCTCAATCAGTGAAACAGGTTTTGAAAATGGCATTTAATACACCGCCTGACAAAAAAAAGTGAAGCACCTAGAAGACACGATTAAATGCCACTGTAGCTTCGTACATGTACACACCATCAGTGGGTATGAAGATGATTAGATTTCTGATAGATAGAAAGCCCACCAGAGTCAATTACGTTTGTTTGGGCCTGGCCCAAGAGGGAGGGGAAGGGGTATGTCTGTCCCGGGCGCCAATTTCAGGAAGCGTCATATTCATATTCTTGGAGGAAAAAAAGCCTTGTCTCACAAACCGCCTACCATCCAACGCATGTTGGTCTGTCTATTATTCATATGTTCAAAAATGTTGAAATGTGTGTGAAATTTTATGGGACTTAACTGCTAAGGTCATCAGTCCCTAACCTTACACACAACCTAAATTATCCTAAGGACAAACACACACACACCCATGCCCGAGGGAGGACTCGAACCTCCGCCGGGACCAACCACACAGCTCATGACAACAGCGCCCCAGACCGCTCGGCTAATCCCGCGCGGCTATTCATATATTTTTGAAAGGCATCCCTGTTGTTTTTTGAACATTTTTGGACACATTCTAAGTTGATTTCTGAACGAATGATAAGTTGATTTTTGAATTCCTGCATATTGTACGTGCTGCCTCTGCCAGGAGAATCCCCGTCACATCCAGAAATAAAATACTTTCCCGCAAACAAAAGGAGACTGACCTACTCGAGCTGAGCCAAATAAACCAGAACGGGTGAATACCAATTGCTATTTATTATGTGGTTGATTGGGTGTCCGAATGATAAATGTTGTTATAATTTGTAGCAGAATTCGTAGCTTTGGACTACCAGAGTGGAAATTAACGAGTAACAGGAATAACAGGTAAGAAAGTTTACATATTAATCTTCTCGGTGTATACAAGAAAATGAAATTTTGACAGAAAATTTTTGCCGTATCACTACTCTACTAAGGGCCAGTTACAGTCCCTAGATAGCAGCCGCTTAAGCTGTATTCTCGGAATAGCGCGGGGATCGCGTAGTACGAACACGTAATGACACCGAAACGGAGAATAAGTCCGGGATAACTGAACCGGTGATTCTGGCAGGGTTAGCGAAGTTAACCGGAGAAAAAGTTTCGACAATGGCAGGAACAGTTACAGAATTAGTGATGCCAAGATTCTTCGTTAGAACGAGGAAGGAGATGAAACAGAGAAATGACACGACTTACATGGAAGAATATAACGATTCCAAATTTATATAAAAATTTCGTACTACTACTGCATTCCGATCTCATACTTGAAGAACTCAAGCATATGAATGAAATGTGAAACTATTTCCGAACATAAAACTTTTTGCTTCTAGTAGGGCTAATAGGCATTTGATAGTGGTACTTCGTCAATCATATTTTGTTATGTTATTTACGTAAATGAGGTAGATTGGCGTGTGTTACAATTGCTGCCATATTAGAAAGGCCTATTTTATCTAGCAGACAGTGACAAAATAGACTTAACCAAATCGAGAAACCACATCAGTCTTGGGTACTATTTGTATCAACAACTTTCTCAGTATTAGAAAAATAAAATATCTTCAATATTTCGCAGCCCTGTCAGCAACTGTATAAATATTAATTTTAATAATGAACAGCCTCAGTTGCACCGTTTACCTAGAATTTACATAGGTTTCAGTCGGGATAACCCAACCTTCTTCAGAATAACAGTATCTACCGTTTGAAGTATAATTTATGGATTTGTAGTTTTAGCTTGACGATGTCCACTATGGACAAACGGTAGATACTGTTATTCTGAAGAAGGTCGGGTTATCCCGACTGAAACCTAGGAAAATTCTAGTAAACGGTGCAACTGAGGCTGTTCATTATTAAAATTAATATTAGAAAATTACATTTTGGTTTTTGACGTAGCAAAAGGTTTCATGAACTTTGATGATGTAACAGAATCATTCGCAGAAAGAAAAGCACGCCATGTAAAACTGTAAGAAGATTATGGAGAAAAAGTCCTGGGACCTGAGGATTGAAGAAATGTGTACTGTCTTGCTTGTCTCTTGTCTTTACTGGTTTTATGTTTCCTATACTTAATTTTGTGTCACACAAAAGAGAAAGTTATAAGCCAATAGGCGATAAACAGTACGAAATTTCTGAGATGTTCTTATTCTCCCGGTTACAAATAATCCGACTCATTATTAACTGCGAGATTTTTTTTAAGGTGGGTATGATGTCAAACCGGCCGAATGGGAGCAGGAGAGGTACCATAGGACATTTTAATTTCCACTGTCCTGAATTCAGGTTTGATGGCTTGCGTTAAAGAATAGGCACGTTTGAATTCCACAGAGCGAAATACAGCAATGCGCATAGAAGAATGCTCTGTGAAGGGGCGTGGCTCTGCACTTGGCACACTTAAGACCAAATAACATCCCTGACATTTTCTCGAACATATTTGTTTAAACTCCTGAGAAAGATGTGCGCTACAAAATGAACATATTTTTGAAAACTCAATTTTTTTAAAATTTTTGACGTCCTGTCTGAAACTCTCGAGGAGAAAGGGGGGGGGGCGTCTCAAGTTTTTACCACGGTTCGTAAGTACCGTAGATCTGGGACTGCAATTGTTCATGTTTAGTGTTGCTGTCATGCCTGGTATGGGTACTGAAACGTCCCCTTAGAACAATTATACATGACTGTGCTTAAACTGACACACAATATTTTTTTAGCGCAATGCAATCTGACTTTCAATAATCCCTACAAAAGAATGGCCCCGACTAACATTAACCTATACCTTTCACAAATCAGTTACCTCACAAAAATCTTCGTTACTCGAACTACTGCAATAGAGCGAGCGCCACTACTGCCAGCTAAAGAAAAGATTCAAACTACTGAAGGCACTAACTACTGATAGGCATAGTTAGCAAATGAAAGATTTTGATAGAGAACAAACAATGTATTTACCTCAATAGCGTTCAAAAGTCATAATGTATATAGCAGTTCATGATATCCAGTATTACAAATTTCAAAACTCCGCCATCTCTCTCCCCACATCCACCACTGCTGGCGGGTCACATCCAACTGCGCAACGCTACGCGCTGTTCACATCCAGCTGCCGCTGCCCAACACTACAATGGCAGACAACGCAAACTGGCCACAGACTGCACACAGCACAGCCAGTGATTTTCATACAGAGCGCTACGTGGCGTTAACAATAATAAAAACCTAAACAGCCTACTTACATAGCCCCCATGCTCCCCACAAAAAAATTTGCAAGTAGTAAAGTACGGCAGATGGAATTTTACCGCCAGCGGCGAGAATGAGAACTGTTTTAAATACTTAAAATGGCGACGTTTTTCTTACTTGAACAGCGTGCAATCATTCGTTTTCTGAATTTGCGTGGTGTGAAACCAATTAAAATTCATCGACAGTTGAAGGAGACATGTGGTGATGGAGTTATGAATGTGTCGAAAGTGCGTTCGTGGGTGCGACAGTTTAATGAAGGCAGAACATCGTGTGACAACAAACCGAAACAACCTCGGGCTCGCACAAGCCGGTCTGACGACACGATCGAGAAAGTGGAGAGAATTGTTTTGGGGGATCGCCGAATGACTGTTGAACAGATCGCCTCCAGAGTTGGCATTTCTGTGGGTTCTGTGCACACAATCCTGCATGACGACCTGAAAATGCGAAAAGTGTCATCCAGGTGGGTGCCACGAATGCTGACGGACCGACACCAAAAAAATTTCGGGTAACTGCCAGTGCTGAAGAAATGATGGTGTCCACGTTCTGGGACAGAGAGGGCGTAATCCTTACCCATTGCGTTCCAAAGGGCACTACGGTAACAGGTGCATCCTACGAAAATGTTTTGAAGAACAAATTCCTTCCTGCACTGCAACAAAAACGTCCGGGAAGGGCTGCGCGTGTGCTGTTTCACCGAGACAGCGCACCCGCATATCGAGCTAACGTTACGCAACAGTTTCTTCGTGATAACAACTTTGAAGTGATTCCTCATGCTCCCTACTCACCTGACCTGGCTCCTAGTGACTTTTGGCTTTTTCCAACAATGAAAGACACTCTCCGTGGCCGCACATTCACCAGCCGTGCTGCTATTGCCTCAGCGATTTTCCAGTGGTCAAAACAGACTCCTAAAGAAGCCTTCGCCGCTGCCATGGAATCATGGCGTCAGCGTTGTGAAAAATGTGTACGTCTGCAGGGCGATTACGTCGAGAAGTAACGCCAGTTTCATCGATTTCGGGTGAGTAGTTAATTAGAAAAAAAATCGGAGGTCTTAGAACTTGAATGCACCTCGTTTATCTCTCAGTTGCCGTCTATACTATGCCTTTGAAATCAGTCCACATCTTTTCTACGCTTACGTGATCAGTTCGGAATGAATGGAGACTGTCTCTTAAAAAGGTGTTAAGAGCAGTTTTATCAGCTTTTTTAAACTGATATTCTTTGCGTTTGTTTTTGATGGTTGTAGGTGTTACAGTATTCAGCCTAGCAGCAACTGCCTTGTGTTCACCGAGCGAGGTGGCGCAGTGGTTAGCACACTGGACTCGCATTCGGGAGGACGACGGTTCGATCCCGCGTCCGGCCATCCTGATTTAGGTTTTCCGTGATTTCCCTAAATCGCTCCAGGCAAATACCGGGATGGTTCCTTTGAAAGGGCACGGCCGACTTCCTTCCCCAATCCGATGAGACCGATGACCTTGCAGTTTGGTCTCTTCCCACAAACAACCCAACCCAACCCTTGTGGTCGCTAATGCCTGTATTCGTCACGATACTCCCTATTTGTCCAGTATTATTTGTTCCTAAGAGGTCAAGTATGCTTTCACAACCATTTACGATTCGAGTAGGCTTATGAACTAATTGTTCAAAACAATTTTCTGAGGAAGCATTCAGTACAATTTCGGATGACATTTTATTCCTACTGCCAGGTTTAAACGTATAATTTTTCCAGCATATCGAGGGTAGGTTGAAGTCACCACTGACTATAATTGTATGACTGGGGTACCTACTTGAAATGAGACAATATTTCGTTGATTGAAAAATCGAGTCAAATTTACAAAGAATTTGGCAGTATGAGGCCACTTATCAGTATGGCGTTGCACCTACTTTCGCCGGGATGCATGTTTTGCTTGGGAGGGGTGTCATAAACTTGTTCTGTTCTCTCATGAACCAAGCTAGCCTGCAACTGTGGTATCCTAGATATACCAGAAGGAAGGACAATGGCGGATAGTGCTGAATGAAGTAGTGTACAGGGAACCGGAGCCCATCACAGATACTATACGTAAAAAGAGGGTTTCTTTCTTTGGCCACATAATGAGGACACCAGAAACCAGATTAGCAAGGAAAATCATGCAGAAACTGTGGAATCTGAAGCAACAAGTGGGATGGATCAAGGAAATTGAAGAAGATATGGGTGAACTAGATATAACCTTGGATGATCTGGAAAACAAGACAGAAAATCTCAAGAAACTGAAAGATCAGAAAATAAGATTTAAACCAAAAGTATACAGACGACACACAATGAAAAGGGTATTTACAGATGAGGAAAGACAGGAAATATTAGAACGAATGTAAAGATACTGGGCAGTGAACATGCGCTTACTGAAGAATGGGACCGGGAAATGATTGACTATATATATATATATATATATATATATATATATATATATATATATATATATATATGTCTGTGTGTGTGTGTGTGTGTGTGTGTGTACATGTGTACGTGTATCTATGAACTGCTCACGTGATGTTAAACTACTGCTGTGATCAGCAAGACCCCCCCCCCCCCCGATGCATCCCTCTCAGAACACAAACTCTCTCTCTCTCTCTCTCTCTCTATATATATATATATATATATATATATATATATATATATATATATATATATATGTGTGTGTGTGTGTGTGTGTGTGTGTGTGTGTGTGTTGTGTTCTGTGAGGGATGCAATGGGGGTCTTGCTGGCCACAGCAGTAGTTTAACATAATTCGAGCAGTTCGTAGAGACACGTACCATGCGTGTGTGAGCATTGTCATGTTGGAAAAGGTTACCACTGCACTGTCGCGTGAAATTTAGTGCATGAGTAATCAGGTTGAAGAACCATTCCCTCGTTCCCAGCCAGCTTTGTCCTGAAATCACGTCTGATCGTTCCCAACACTGTGACACCAGAAGCAACACCATTGTGCCTCTCCAGAACACTGGAAGAATGCGGTCTCTCCCCATGTCGTCGCCATACTCGCCGACGATGATCATCCGGGGTAGTGTGGAACCGCGATTCGTCACTGAACACGGTTCGGCGCCTTTCGTCGGCAATAGATGCCTCCCGCACCCCAAACGCAGCCATTTGTACTGTCGTGCTAGTGGCAGCCTGCATGTAGGACATCAGTTCCCTTGTTCTGTTGCTCTTAGCCTTTGGCCAGCAGTGCGGAATAATAGAATGTTGCAGAGAGACCAAAACTTGGTCTCGCATGACAGGTGCAGATGTGATTGGTTTACAATGTACCTAATGCATAATACGGCGATCCTTCCTTCTGATGGTCAGAGGCAATGGACCAAAACGATGACTACAACTGTGGCTACCCTCACATTCCCATGCAGCCAAACATCAGGCGATTGTCACATCCGAATGCTCCACGAATCTGGATACTGCACGATTCGACCAGCTGGTGTCATGGCTGTGAATTCCCTTCAGATCGCTGAAATGAAGCACTGTCAGATGTGGTCACTACTAGGGTGGGTGACTATCCAAGTATGCCGCACACTGTTGATGGTTTCCATTTGACTTCACAGCAGGTGGGGCAGGATGGGCGATGATGTAATGACCCTGATCCCCGTTCTTTGCTCCATAGTCCTGGGTTACACTCCAAACCTCTACACCGAGCGAGGTGGCGCAGTGGTTAGCACACTGGACTCGCATTCGGGAGGACGACGGTTCAATCCCGCATCCGGCCATCCTGATTTAGGTTTCCCGTGATTTTCCTAAATCGTTCCAGGCAAATGCTGGGATGGTTCCTTTGAACGGGCACGGCCGACTTCGTTCCCCATCCTTCCCTAATCCTTTGAGACCGATGACCTCTCTGTTTGGTCTCTTCCCCCAAACAACCCAACCCTAACCTCTACACCGTGTCTCACGATGTGAGGGCATGTGGCTCTTTTCATGGCAGTCCACCTGTCAGATGAGCATGCTGAGCTTGGCGGACCCCTTCACGCTATTCGAGAGGAGTGGGCTATGTGCCAGCATGTGGATCCATTCTCTCTTCATCATTCAGCACATATATGACACCACACTCACCTACTCTTAACAGAGAACCCTCACACTTTGTGAAGGAAAGATGCCTATGGGTGAAGAGGACAGGAGACACATTTCCAATTCAGGCGGCTTACTCTCCCAGCCATATCACTTCACTTCACCAACTGGCCAAGTAGAGGCTCACAACTAGACCATTTCAAACTCTCTTATGTGCTGACAACACTGTCTCACACGAGTGCCCTCCGCAGTGATCACTCAGCATCTGACGCTGTTCGCGCTCCTTATGTACTGAAACGTCCCCTTAGAACAATTATACATGACTGTGCTTAAACTGACACATAATATTTCGCGGGCAAGTCTCACAGCTTTACTTCTGCCAGTATCTCGTCTCCTACCTTCCAAACTTTACGGAAGCTCTCCCGCGAACCTTGCAGAACTAGCACTCCTGAAAGAAAGGATACTGCGGAGACATGGCTTAGCCACAGCCTGGGGGATGATTCCAGAATGAGATTTTCACTCTGCAGCGGAGTGTGCGCTGATATGAAACTTCCTGGCAGATTAAAACTCTGTGCCCGACCGAGACTCGAACTCAGGACCTTTGCCTTGCCTGGTAGAGCACTTGCCCGCGAAAGGCAAAGGTCCCGAGTTCGAGTCTCGGTCGGGCACACAGTTTTAATCTGCCAGGAAGTTTCATCTTGAAGGTGGTTCATTGAACCGTCTGCCAGGCACTTTATTGAGAATAGCAGAGTAATGACGTAGATGTAGATGAATGTCATAGCCTTCTTAACCCCTTTAAGTTTCAATTCGTTTGCTAGTCCGCTTCTGGCCGCTTTACGTTTCTCGTCAAGCAGCACACAGCCGACACCACGCCTGCTTGTCGAGGAGGCCCCACCCCGTGCTGACGACCCTGTCCTTGGCTGGGACGACAGGCAGCAGAGGTGCCAACAGCCGGCCGCGGCGTGGCCACTGTACGTGTTGGGTTGTTTTCTCCGCTGGCCCGCCGCCCACCCACTCTCTCCCGGTTTCTAGCGAGGCTGCCAGACGCAGCATCCAGGGAAAACTCCTGACGATGGCGCGCCGCCGATCGGCCGAAACAACAGCCAGCGCCGCGGAGAAACTCGGGTTGCCAGTGTAAGAGGCTGGCATTTATCAAGTTCGTAAGGACTGGAAGACTGGAAAAATGTGTTACTTCATCTCTTACCGCAAGTCTCTAGAGGAACCGGAGAGTTCCAAATGATTGGAAAAGAGCACAGATAGTCCCAGTCTTCAAGAAGGGTCGTCGAGCAGATGCGCAAAACTATAGACCTATGTCTCTTACGTCGATCTCTTGTAGAATTTTAAAACATGTTTTTTGCTCGCGTATCATGTCATTTCTGGAAACCCAGAATCTACTATGTAGGAATCAACATGGATTCCGGAAACAGCGATCGTGTGAGACCCAACTCGCCTTATTTGTTCATGAGACCCAGAAAATATTAGATACAGGCTCCCAGGTAGATGCTATTTTTCTTGACTTCCGGAAGGCGTTCGATACAGTTCCGCACTGTCGCCTGATAAACAAAGTAAGAGCCTACGGAATATCAGACCAGCTGTGTGGCTGGATTGAAGAGTTTTTAGCAAACAGAACACAGCATGTTGTTATCAATGGAGAGACGTCTACAGACGTTAAAGTAACCTCTGGCGTGCCACAGGGGAGTGTTATGGGACCATTGCTTTTCACAATATATATAAATGACCTAGTAGATAGTGTCGGAAGTTCCATGCGGCTTTTCGCGGATGATGCTGTAGTATACAGAGAAGTTGCAGCATTAGAAAATTGTAGCGAAATGCAGGAAGATCTGCAGCGGATAGGCACTTGGTCCAGGGAGTGGCAACTGACCCTTAACATAGACAAATGTAATGTATTGCGAATACATAGAAAGAAGGATCCTTTATTGTATGATTATATGATAGCGGAACAAACACTGGTAGCAGTTACTTCTGTAAAATATCTGGGAGTATGCGTGCAGAACGATTTGAAGTGGAATGATCATATAAAATTAATTGTTGGTAAGGCGGGTAGCAGGTTGAGATTCATTGGGAGAGTGCTTAGAAAATGTAGTCCATCAACAAAGGAGGTGGCTTACAAAACACTCGTTCGACCTATACTTGAGTATTGCTCATCAGTGTGGGATCCGTACCAGATCGGTCTGACGGAGGAGATAGAGAAGATCCAAAGAAGAGCGGCGCGTTTCGTCACAGGGTTATTTGGTAACCGTGATAGCGTTACGGAGATGTTTAATAAACTCGAGTGGCAGACTCTGCAAGAGAGGCGCTCTGCAGCTTGCTCGCCAGGTTTCGAGAGGGTGCGTTTCCGGATGAGGTATCGAATATATTGCTTCCCCCTACTTATACCTCCCGAGGAGATCACGAATGTAAAATTAGAGAGATTAGAGCGCGCACGGAGGCTTTCAGACAGTCGTTCTTCCCGCGAACCATACGCGACTGGAACAGGAAAGGGAGGTAATGACAGTGGCACGTAAAGTGCCCTCCGCCACACACCGTTGGGTGGCTTGCGGAGTATCAATGTAGATGTAGATGTAGAAGAGCCACAGGACAGCTGTAGATAACACGAGACCTAGAAAGCAGCGCATACTGGCACAGAGGTAGATGCCGAGTTCATTGACTTCCGGAGGGCGTTCGAAACACTTCTTTACTGTCCCCTAATGAAGAAAATAGGAGTGTACGGAATATCAGACCAAATGTGTGACTGGACACAAGAGCTTTTGCCCACTAAAATTGCTACACCACGAAGATGACGTGCTACAGACCCGAAATTTAACTGACAGGAAGAAGATGCTGTGATATGCAAATGATTAGCTTTTCAGAGCATTCACACAAGGTTGGCGCCGGTGGAGACACCTACAACGTGCTGACATGATTGAAAGTTTCTCACCGATTTCTCATACACAAACAGCAGCTGACCGGCGTTGCCTGGTGAAACGTTGTTGTGATGCCTCGTGTAAGGAGAAGAAATGCGTACCATCACGTTTCCGACTTTGATAAAGGTCGGATTGTAGCCTATCGCGATTGCGGTTTATCGTATCCCGACATTGCTGCTCGCGTTGGTCTAGATCCAATGACTGTTAGCAGAATATGGAATCGGTGGGTTTCTGGAGGGTAATACGGAACGCCGTGCTGGATCCCAACGGCCTCGTATCGCTAGCAGTCGAGATGACATTTATCCGCATGACTGTGACGGATCGTGCAGCCTCGTCTCGATCCCTGAGTCAACACACGGGGACGTTTGCAAGACAACAACCATCTGCGCGAACAGTTCGACGACGTTTGCAGCAGCACGGACTATCAGCTCGGAGACCGTGACTACGGTTACCCTTGACGCTGCATCACAGACAGGAGCGCCTGCGATGGTGTACTCGACGACGAACATGGGTGCACGAATGGCAAAACGTCATTTTTTCGTATGAATCCAGGTTCTGTCTACAGCATCATGATGGTCGCATCCGTCTTTGGCAACATCGCGGTGAACGCACATTGGAAGCGTGTATTCGTCATCGCCATACTGGCGTATCAGCCGGCGTGATGGTATGGGGTATCATTGCTTACACGTCTCGGTCACCTCTTTTTCGCACTGACGGCACTTTGAACAGTGGACGTTACATTTCAGATGTGTTGCGACCCGTGGCTCTACCCTTCATTCGATCCCTGCGAAACCCTACACTTCAGTAGGGTAATGCACGACCGCATGTTGCAGGTCCTGTACGGGGCTTTTTGGAAACAGAAAATGTTCGACTGCTGCCCTGGCCAGCACATTCTCCAGATCTCTCACCAACTGAAAACGTCTGGCCAATGATGGCCGAGCAATTGGCTCGTCACAATACGCCAGTGACTACTCTTGATCAACTGTGGTATGGTGTAGAAGCTGCATGGGCAGCTGTACCTGTACACGCCATCCGAGCTCTGTTTGACTCGATTCCCAGCCGTACCGTTATTACGGCCAGTGGTGGTTGCTCTGGGCATTGATTTCTCAGGATCTATGCACCCAAATTGCGTGAAATTGTAATCACATGTCAGTTCTAGTATAATATATTTGTCGAATAAATACCCTTTTATCATCTTCATTTCTTCTTGGTGTAGGAATTTTAATGGCCAGTAGTGTAAATAGCAGGATACCTAGAAAGCAGCGCACACAGGGGCAAAGGTAGATGCCGGAAGGCGTTCGATACATTTCTTTACTGCCCCTAATGATGAAAATAGGAGTGTACGAAATATCAGACCAAATGTGTAACTGGACATAAGAGCTTCTGTCGAACACATGCCGTTCTCGACATGTAGAAGGCTTTACATGTAAAAGCGACTTCGAGGGTACCGTTTCTTTTTTTTCTTTTTTCAAGAGGTGGAGCCCCTCCACGACCACACCGGCATGATGGCCAACTCAAAAGGTCTACTGCCATCTCTGCATAGGGGTTAGTTTTCACTAAAGTGAGGTGTCGCAGGATGTGGGTACTGCGATGGTTAAGGTTAACCATTAATACGCGCTCATTTGGAGGATAGATTGGGCCGAAAGTCGAACGAAGGGTAGCGGTTTGAAGGGCAGAGGAAAAAAAGTGCCAAGGTAAGACACAAGGGAAAAAAAGACTCTGCGATAGTTATGTCGTGTAGTAAGAGCACTAACGGATGTCTTACTGCCTGCGACAGGTCGGGCAAGGGTAGGTTTAGTATGTAGTGGGTTTCATGCAGGTCGATACCTTTGACGTTGTGCGGTGCTGTTACTCGGCGCCTGCCGTTGGGTGCCGGTGTTGATCTCTCGGTCAGTATCAGCATACCTATAACAGGTTCCTCATCGTTCTTCTGTCCGATAGGTCATGTATCAGATGCACAGTGTAGGGTGATGTTAACGATTTGTTTGTGCGTCAGTGTGCGAACTTGTCGGTTTCCCTGCTGTACCCTATTGGCCGGCTTTAATAGCAGCTTGTATACACAGTCAACATTGCTGATATGGAGGCGCTTGCCGACGTTTGTCGCTTGTTGATGTAGACTACTGGCCATTAAAACTGCTACACCAAGAAGAAATCCAGGTGATAAACGTGTATTCATTGGACAAATATATTATACTAGAACTGGCATGTGATTACATCTTCACGCAATTTGGGTGCATTGATCCTGAAAAATCAGTACCCAGAACAACCACCTCTGGCCGTAATAACGCCCTTGACACGCCTGGTCATTGAGTCAAACAGAGCTCGGATGGCGTGTACAGGTACAGCTGTCCATGCAGCTTCAACACGATACCACAGTTCATCAAGAGTAGTGACTGGCGTATTGTGACGAGCCAGTTGCTCGGCCACCATTGACCAGACGTTTTCAGTTGGTGAGAGATCTGGAGAATGTGCTTGCCAGGGCAGCAGTCGAACATTTTCTGTATCCAGAAAGGCCCGTACAGGACCTGCAACATGCGGTTGTGCATTATCCTGCTGAAATGGAGGGTTTCGCAGGGATCGAAAGAAGGGTAGAGCCACGGGTCGCAACACATCTGAAATGTAACGTCCACTGTCCAAAGTGCCGTAATGTGAACAAGAGGTGACCGAGACGTGTAACCAATGGCACCCCATACCATCACGCCGGGTGATAGGTTAGTATGGCGATGACGAATACACGCTTCCAATGTGCGTTCACCGCGATGTCGCCAAACACGGATGCGACCATCATGATGCTGTAAACATAACCTGGATTCATCCGAGTAAATGACGTTTTCCCATTCGTGCACCCAGGTTCGTCGTCGAGTACACCATCGCAGGCGCTCCTGTCTGTGATGCAGCGTAAGGGATAACCGCAGGCACGGACTTCGAGCTGATAGTCCGTGCTGCTGCAAACGTCGTCGAACTGTTCGTGCAGATGGTTGTTGTTTTCCAAACAGCCCCATCTGTTGAGTCAGGGATCGAGACGTGGCTGCATGATCCGTTACAGCCATGCGGATAAGATGGCTGTCATCTCGACTGCTGGCGATACGAGGCCGTTGGGATCCAGCACGGCGTTCCGTATTACCCTCCAGAACCCACCGATTCCATATTCTGCTGACAGTCATTGGATCTCGACCAACGCGAGCAGCAATGTCGCGATACGATAAACCGTAATCGCGATATGCTACAATTCTATTAACTGAAGTAACCGGCAAGCAGTTGCACCAAATATATTTTATTTCGTTAACCGATTTCAAGCATTGAGTGCCCTTGTTCAGAGGGTTTCCGCTTCAATGTTAGCGTTTCCGATCCATAGAGGCATTCCAGTTACTGTGCGCTTGAATATTCATTTCTTGTTGCAGATATTTTGGGCAAGTTTCCGGACACATGTCCACATAACATCTTTTCTTTATTTGTGAGCAATGTTTCCTGAAAGTTTGGCCGTACCTTTTTGTAACACCCTGTATACTTGTATATTTCTGGTACCTCAACTGCAGATTTTTCAGCGCTCATGTAACATTAGGAAACGTGATATACGCATTTCTCCTCCTTATACGAGGCATCACGACAACGTTTCACCAAGCAACGCCGATCAACTGCTGTTTGTGTATGAGAAATCGGTTGGAAACTTTCCTCATGTCAGCACGTTGTAGGTGTCGCCACCGGCACCAACCTTGTGTGAATGCTCTGGAACGCTAATGATTTGCATATCACAGCATCATCTTCCTGTCGGTTAAATTTCGCGTCTGTAGCACGTCATCTTCGCAGTGTAGCGATTTTAATGACCAGTAGTGTATGTTAGCTTGCCACAGGTGGTTATGACCCAGCTAGGAGAGTCTTTGGCCGCTTGTGCTTCCACCTATGGTTTGAGGTAGTTTCCCAGAGTAAGGATGATAGGATTGTTCGAGTGTCTCTCCTGTGGCGTGTTTTTTGAATACTTCCTTGAGGGTTTCAAGGCGGTATTCATTGTGAATATCGACGGTGCTTGTGTAGTGTGAAGCGTTGCTAATGATGGGTAGCACTTTGTTCTGTACGATCTGAGCAGGCGGCGCAGGCGCGTAGGATCTGCGTGTTCCCAGACGGGAGCTGCGTACGTCATCATAGGTCCAACCAGTGCCATGTACATGGACCTCGACACCCTCCTATTGAGTGTGCTTTCCTTGTTGAGCCTCATGTATAACCTTTTGGAAACAGCAACTAGCCCACAAATCGTAATTAGTATTTTTTTTTAACCTTCCTGGCGGATTAAAACTGTGTGCCCGACCAAGACTGGAACTCGGGACCTTTGCCTTTCGCGGGCAAGTGCTCTACCATCTGAGCTACTGAAGCAGGACTCACGCCCGGTACTCACAGCTTTACTTCTGCCAGTACCTCGTCTCCTACCTTCCAAACTTTACAGAAGCTCTCCTGCGAAACTTGCAGAACTAGCACTCCTGAAGAAGGCTGTGGCTAACCCTGTGAGTACCGGGCGTGAGTCGTGCTTCGGTAGCTCTGATGGTAGAGCACTTGCCCGCGAAAGGCAAAGGTCCCGAGTTCCAGTCTCGGTCGGGCACGCAGTTTTAATCCGCCAGGAAGTTTCATATCAGCGCACACTCCGCTGCAGAGTGAAAATCTCATTCTGGAAACACCTCCAGGATGTGGCTAAGCCATGTCTCCGCAGTATCCTTTCTTTCAGGAGTGCTAGTTCTGCAAGGTTCGCAGGAGAGCTTCTGTAAAGTTTGGAAGGTAGGAGACGAGGTACTGGCAGAAGTAAAGCTGTGAGTACCGGGCGTGAGTCGTGCTTCGGTAGCTCTGATGGTAGAGCACTTGCCCGCGAAAGGCAAAGGTCCCGAGTTCGAGTCTCTGTCGGGCACACAGTTTTAATCCGCCAGGAAGTTTCATATCAGCGCACACTCCGCTGCAGAGTGAAAATCTCATTCTGGTAACACCCCCAGGCTATGGCTAAGCCATGTCTCCGCAGTATCCTTTCTTTCAGGAGTGCCAGTTCTGCAAGGTTCGCAGGAGAACTTCTGTAAAGTTTGGAAGGTAGGAGACGAGGTACTGGCAGAAGCTGTGAGTACCGGGCGTGAGTCGTGCTTCGGTAGCTCTGATGGTAGAGCACTTGCCCGCGAAAGGCATAGGTCCCGAGTTCCAGTCTCGGTCGGGCACACAGTTTTAATCCGCCAGGAAGTTTCATATCAGCGCACACTCCGCTGCAGAGGGAAAATCTCATTCTGGAAACACCTCCAGGATGTGGCTAAGCCATGTCTCCGCAGTATCCTTTCTTTCAGGAGTGCTAGTTCTGCGAGGTTCGCAGGAGAGCTTCTGTAAAGTTTGGAAGGTAGGAGACGAGGTACTGGCAGAAGTAAAGCTGTGAGTACCGGGCGTGAGTCGTGCTTCGGTAGCTCTGATGGTAGAGCACTTGCCCGCGAAAGGCAAAGGTCCCGAGTTCGAGTCTCGGTCGGGCACACAGTTTTAATCCGCCAGGAAGTTTCGTATCAGCGCACACTCCGCTGCAGAGTGAAAATCTCATTCTGGTAACACCCCCAGGCTATGGCTAAGCCATGTCTCCGCAGTATCCTTTCTTTCAGGAGTGCCAGTTCTGCAAGGTTCGCAGGAGAGCTTCTGTAAAGTTTGGAAGGTAGGAGACGAGGTACTGGCAGAAGTAAAGCTGTGAGTACCGGGCGTGAGTCGTGCTTCGGTAGCTCAGATGGTAGAGCACTTGCCCGCGAAAGGCAAAGGCCCCGAGTTCGAGTCTCGGTCGGGCACACAGTTTTAATCCGCCAGGAAGTTTCATATCAGCGCACACTCCGCTGCAGAGTGAAAGTCTCATTCTAGTATTCTTTTTTTCGTCATTTTCGCTTTTCAGATTAACAAGAGCGTCATCAGAAAACACAGTTTAAAGTTGGCTGACTGCACTATGGATTAAGCTGGCTGTACTATTATAATTAAACATTCGTTTAAAATACAGCAGAAAACGATGACATTGGCGCTGTCGATGTCGTCATTTACTACAGTGCTTCCCAAAGTAAATTTAAGTACTATAGTACAACCAGCTTAATATTAAGTGCTGTCAGTCAACTTTAAACTGTATATTCTACTAAGTACTACTTGCGAAGAAATTCATGTGCTCTTCATAGATTTTAAGAAGGCGTGTGACTGGATACCCCGGGAGAGCCGGAGGAACTGCTAAAGGAGTCTGGAATACTTAAGAAACTCGTCAACCTAGTTGAAATTTGTCTCTCTGATTCAACAGGCAAAGTGAGGCTCGGGCCCCAACTCACTGAGAGCTTTAACATAAACACAGGAGATGGGTTGTCACCTATATTGTTCAACCTGACACTTGAAAACATAATGAGAGAAGTCTCTCGTAAAAGCTTCGAGGGTACTGAAGTAAAGGGTGAGAAAATCACACATCACGCGTTTGCTGATGATGTGGCCCTGTTGTCCAGATCTAGGGAGGAACTAATGCGGATGAGCAAAAGCGTGGAGGCGGAGGCAAGCAAAACTGGACTCCTTGTGAATGAATCAAAGACGGAATACCTCGTGATAAGCAGGACCCAGGCTTATTCAAGAGACCCACTCCAGCCCTTGATAGTCTGAACCCGATCCTACAAAAGGCTTCGTGAATTTAAATATCTGGGGGTGATCTTTATAGAAGACAGAGCATGTGAAGCAGAAATCAAAGCGAGGATCCAAGCCGCCAGCCAATCATACTTCGGTCTCAGTCAGCTTCTTGCTTCTCGTGGTCTCTGGAGGAATGTCAAACTCCAGCTGTATAAAATAATGATTCAACCCGTAGTGCTGTATGGTTGTGAAACTTGGGAGTGCCTGGATAAAAGACTTGAACAATCTTCTTGTTTTCGAGTGGAAAGTCTTAAGGAGGATCTTTGGTCCAGTACAAGATGAAATCATTGGAGAACGGAGGATCAGACATGATTGTGAACTAGACGATTTGCGCAATAAATCAAACATTGTAGGACTGAAGAGAACCAAGCGCCTTATATACACTCCTGGAAATGGAAAAAAGAACACATTGACACCGGTGTGTCAGACCCACCATACTTGCTCCGGACACTGCGAGAGGGCTGTACAAGCAATGATCACACGCACGGCACAGCGGACACACCAGGAACCGCGGTGTTGGCCGTCGAATGGCGCTAGCTGCGCAGCATTTGTGCACCGCCGCCGTCAGTGTCAGCCAGTTTGCCGTGGCATACGGAGCTCCATCGCACTCTTTAACACTGGTAGCATGCCGCGACAGCGTAGACGTGAACCGTATGTGCAGTTGACGGACTTTGAGCGAGGGCGTATAGTGGGCATGCGGGAGGCCGGGTGGACGTACCGCCGAATTGCTCAACACGTGGGGCGTGAGGTCTCCACAGTACATCGATGTTGTCGCTAGTGGTCGGCGGAAGGTGCACGTGCCCGTCGACCTGGGACCGGACCGCAGCGACGCACGGATGCACGCCAAGACCGTAGGATCCTACGCAGAGCCGTAGGGGACCGCACCGCCACTTCCCAGCAAATTAGGGACACTGTTGCCCCTGGGGTATCGGCGAGGACCATTCGCAACCGTCTCCATGAAGCTGGGCTACGGTCCCGCACACCGTTAGACCGTCTTCCGCTCACGCCCCAACATCGTGCAGCCCGCCTCCAGTGGTGTCGCGACAGGCGTGAATGGAGGGACGAATGGAGACGTGTCGTCTTCAGCGATGAGAGTCGCTTCTGCCTTGGTGCCAATGATGGTCGTATGCGTGTTTGGCGCCGTGCAGGTGAGCGCCACAATCAGGACTGCATACGACCGAGGCACACAGGGCCAACACCCGGCATCATGGTGTGGGGAGCGATCTCCTACACTGGCCGTACACCACTGGTGATCGTCGAGGGGACACTGAATAGTGCACGGTACATCCAAACCGTCATCGAACCCATCGTTCTACCATTCCTAGACCGGCAAGGGAACTTGCTGTTCCAACAGGACAATGCACGTCCGCATGTATCCCGTGCCACCCAACGTGCTCTAGAAGGTGTAAGTCAACTACCCTGGCCAGCAAGATCTCCGGATCTGTCCCCCATTGAGCATGTTTGGGACTGGATGAAGCGTCGTCTCACGCGGTCTGCACGTCCAGCACGAACGCTGGTCCAACTGAGGCGCCAGGTGGAAATGGCATGGCAAGCCGTTCCACAGTACTACATCCAGCATCTCTACGATCGTCTCCATGGGAGAATAGCAGCCTGCATTGCTGCGAAAGGTGGATATACACTGTACTAGTGCCGACATTGTGCATGCTCTGTTGCCTGTGTCTATGTGCCTGTGGTTCTGTCAGTGTGATCATGTGATGTATCTGACCCCAGGAATGTGTCAATAAAGTTTTCCCTTCCTGGGACAATGAATTCACGGTGTTCTTATTTCAATTTCCAGGAGTGTATTTGGTGCAACTGCTTGCCGGTTACTTCAGTTAATAGAATAATAGACACTTAAATATTGAGTGAAACGAATGCAAAATGGTAAGAAAAATTCTAAGCGCGAAACTTGTAGACAAGCAATACCGACTCGGAGGCAAAGGGGAAATCAGAGAATAGTGTCATTACAAGACGGAGGTTAAGATTCTGTGCACACATTAAAAGAAGGAACCCAGACAGGCATTGAAAACAAACAGTCGAATTCTTTGACAACAGGAACAAAAGCCAAAACGGACATGATCAAATGGATTGGCGAAATTAAAATTGATGCAAAATTGACAGGAATAACATTTGGAGACGTGCAAAACCGCGAAATCTTTAGGCTAAAAATTCACAAATCACAGTCTGGCTAAGGAGGAAAACCAACGAAGAAGACTGGTGATAAAGGAAGCCCACAGGAAGCGAATAAGAGAAATATTGTAACAGTTTCGTGTAGTCCCAATCGGCTTTTTTTTTTGAGTCACCAGTATCCTGCCTGGTTTGATGCGGCTCGCCCCAAATTCCTCTCCTGTGCCTACCTCTTATCTAGGTGTAGCACTTGCAATCTACGTCCTCAATTACTTGCTGAATGTATTGCAATCTCTCTCTTCCTCTGTAGTACCAGGAAAGTAATTCCCTGATGTCTTAACAGATGTCCTATCATCCTTCTCCTTGTCAATATTTTCCACATATTCCTTTCCTCTCCGATTCTGCGCAGAACCTCCTCATTCCCTACCTCATCAATCCACCAAATTTTTGACATTCGTCTGTAACACCACATCTCCAATGCTTCGATTCTTTTCTGTTCCAGTTTTCTGATGGTCCATGTTTCACTATCATACAATGCTGTACTCCAGACATACATTCTCAGAAATTTCATTCTCAGAAATTTCTTCCTCAAATTAAGATGTTTGATACTAGTGGACTTCTCTTGTCCAGGAACGCCCTTTCTGCCAGTGCCAGTCTGCTTTTTATGCCCTTGCTCCATCCGTCATTAGTTATTTTGCTGCCTAGGGAGTAGAATTCCTTAACTTCATCTATTTCGTAACCATCAATCCTGATGTTAATTTTCTCGCTGTTCTGATTTCTTTGATTTACTCTCAAACCATACTGTGTACTCATTAGACTGTTCATTCCGTTCAGCAATCATGTAATTCTTCTTCACTTCCACTCAGGATAGGAATGTCATCAGCGAATCGTATCATTGATATCCTTTCACCATGAATTTTAATTCCACTCCTGAACCTTTCTTTTATTTCAAATATTGCTTCTTCGATGTACAGACTGAACAGTAGGGGTGAAAGTCTGCACCCCTGTCTTACACCCGTTTAAATCCGAGCACTTTGTTCTTGGTCATCCACTCTTATTATTCTCTCTTCGCTCTTATTATATATAACCCGTTCTCCCTTCAGCTTACACCTATTTTTCTCAGGATTTCGAACATCTTGCACCATTTTACATTGTCGAACGCTTCTTCCAGCTCGACAAATCCAATGAACGTGTCTTGATTTTTCTTTAATCTTGTTTCCATTACCAGCCGCAACGTCAGAATTGTCTCTCTGGTGCCTTTACCTTCCTGAAGCTAAACTGATCTTCACCTAACACATCCTCAATTTTCGTTTCCACTCTCATGTATATTATTCTTGTCAGTAACTTAGATGCATGATCTGTTAATGTGATTGTGTGATAAATGTCAGCTCTAGTAGTCTTTGGAATTGTGAATGATATTTTTCCGGAAGTCAGATGGTATGCCGCCAGACTCATACTTTCTACATACCAACGTAAATAGTCGTTTTGCTGCCACTTCCCCCAATGAGTTTAGAAATTCTGCTGGAATGTTATCTACTCCTGTCTTATTTGATCTTAAGTCCTTCAAAGCTCTTTTAAATTCTGATTCTAACACTGGATCTCCTACATCTTCCAAATCGACTCCTGTTTCTTCTTCTCTCACATTAGACAAATCTTCTCCCTTATAGAGGCCTTCAATGTATTATTTCCACCTATCTGCTCTCTCCTCTGCATTTAACAATGGAATTCCCGTTGCACTCTTAATGCTGCCATCCTTGCTTTTAATGTCACCGAAGGTTGTTTTGACTTTCCTGTATGCTGAGTCTGTCCTTCCGACAATCATTTCTTTTTCGATGTCTTCACATTTTTCATGCAGACATTTCGTCTTAGCTTCCCTCCACTTCCTATTTATTTATTTCTTCAGCGACTTATATTTCTGTATTCCTCGGTTTCCTGGAACATTTTTGTACTCTGATCAGCTGAAGTATTTCTTCTGTTACCCATGGTTTCTTCGCAGTTACCTTCTTTGTACCTATGTTTTTCTGTCCAACTTCTGTGATGGCCCTCTTTAGAGATGTCCATTCCTCTTCAACCGTACTGCCTAGTAAGCTATTCCTTATTGCTTTACTTATAGCCTTGGGGAACTCCATGCGTGTCAGCGTCATTCCTTAATACTTCTGCATTCCACTTCTTTTCGTATTGATTCTTCCTGACTAATGTCTTGAACTTCAGCCTACTCTTCATCACTACTATATTGTGATCTGAGTCTATATCTGCTCCTGGGTACGCCTGAAATCTGATTTCGGCATCCCTGTCTGACCATGACGTAACTAAAATGAAATCTTCCCATATCACTCGATCTTTTCCAAGTATACCACCTCCTCTTGTGATTCTTGAACAGAGTATTCGCTATTACTAGCTGAAACTTGTTACAATACTCAATTAGTTTTTCTCCTCTCTCATTCCTTGTCCCAAACCCATATTCTCCTGTAACCTTTTCTTCTACTCCTTCCCATAAAACTGCATTCCAGTCTCCCATGACTTTTAGTTTTTCGTCCCCCTTTACATGCCGTATTACCCTCATTTACATGGGAACTATCTTTGTCAGTGTTCATTTGCTGTCGATTCTGTTAAGAACAACCCTATGACTGAACTGTTCAAAGTAACACACTCTCTGTCTTACCTTCCTATTCATAACATGTCCTACTGCCGTTAACCGGCCGCTGTCCCCAGACACTAGTTGGAAACTAGTGTCCATTATCCACCAAGGAAAAAGAGCATTCGTAGGAAACAAGACCTTTCTAGGCAGCAGGTAGCTCCATCTTCTCCGCTGGAGATGGTGGCAAACAGTCACGACCAAATGGTTAAAATGGCTCTGAGCACTATGGGACTTAACATCTGAGGTCATCAGTCCCCTAGAACTTAGACCTACTTAAACCTAACTAACCTAAGGACAGCACACACATCCATGCCAGAGGCAGGATTCGAACCTGCGACCGTAGCAGTCGCGGTTCCAGACTGAAGCGCCTAGAACCGCTCGGCCACAACATGTCGCGATCACTGAATAAGAAATAACATTGCGAGACTCTCCTCATACGGCCCGTCAGCGTACAATGTCACGTTTGCTGCAGGGGGGGTAGCCTAGTGGCAGGCGCCAGGTCCTATAAGTTCGATGCTGTGTAACATCGTTGGATGACTTTGCAGACTTATGTTCCTATCCTCAATTTGTTCCTGAAGACACCCTCTACAACCTCTCGAAGTCTATGCCCTGTATACTGCTCAACCCACCATTTAACAAGCATCCCTTCCGAATACTGCTGCAAGGCAGCTATAGTCGATACTCACCCACAGTCTGCAAGGCGACGTATCGTATTGAGTGTATACTATTTATGCAGAAACATATAATGTACTGAAATAGGAAGGGTGTGCGAAAAGTGATGAGACTCACAATGCTGCAAACAATCCGGTAACGCTGTGTTGTTCTACTTGTGTAGACCTGAGTGTTCATCGCTCCCAGATGCTCAAGTTTCTGCTCCGTACAGCCATCATGTAATTTTGGGAGCGCCATCAGTAAAATTGTGTTTTTGTCACATACAGACATCAAAAAAAGTTTTGCATCACCCCAGTTCCCAGAAGTTCTGAAGATAGACGTTGACTGTGGATATTGTATCACAGACACAGTCTCTTTGGCTGTTCAGAGATGTCACTAATCTCGCCCAAAGATGTAAACAAAAAAATGGTTCAAATGGCTCTGAGCACTATGGGGCAACAGCTGAAGTCATCAGCCCCCTAGAACTAGTTAAACCTAACTAACATAAGGACACTGCACACATCCATGCCCGAGGCAGGATTCGAATCTGCGACCGTAGCGGTCGCGCGGTTCCAGACTGAAGTGCCTAGAACCGCTCGGCCAAAAGTTGTAAACAACCATGCATGAGCTGCGCCTATTAGACGGAGTAGTCCCCCATTCGGATCTCTGGTAGGGGACTGCCAAGGGGGAGGTTACCATGAGCAAAAGATTGAATAATCAGCGAAAGGATTACGTTCTACGAGTCGGGGCGTGGCATGTCAGAAGCTTGAACGTGATAGGGAAACTAGAAAATCTGAAAAGGGAATTGCAAAGGCTCAATCTAGGTATAGTAGGGGTCAGTGAAGTGAAGTGGAAGGAAGACAAGGATTTCTGGTCAGATGAGTATCGGGTAATATCAACAGCAGCAGAAAATGGTATAACTGGTGTAGGATTCGTTATGAATAGGAAGGTAGGGCAGAGGGTGTGTTACTGTGAACAGTTCAGTGACCGGGTTGTTCTAATCAGAATCGACAGCAGACCAACACCGACAACGATAGTTCAGGTATACATGCCGACGTCGCAAGCTGAAGATGAACAGATAGAGAAAGTGTATGAGGATATTGAAAGGGTAATGCAGTATGTAAAGGGGAGCAGATATAGACTCAGATCACAATATAGTAGTGATGAAGAATAGGCTGAAGTTCAAGACATTAGTCAGGAAGAAACAATACGCGAAGAAGTGGGATACGGAAGTACTAAGGAATGACGAGATACGTTTGAAGTTCTCTAACGCTATAGATACAGCAATAAGGAATAGCGCAGTAGGCAGTACAGTTGAAGAGGAATGGACATATCTAAAAAGGGCCATCGCAGAAGTTGGGAAGGAAAAGATAGGTACAAAGAAGGTTGTAAGAGGTCCGGGCAGATGTAATTTCGATGTATTGCTCATGTGCTGCCTGCAGTATGCAAGGTCTCTGACCAGATAGCAGTGTTGACTGCAGTAGGAACTGTGTAGCAGTAGCAGTAAGTTGTTGCTAGTCTGGAGTCTGCTCTGGTCTGGTCTGGTGTATCGTGTTGGCTGGTCCGGTCGCGGTGCAGCGATGTCGGAGCCTGACTATTAATGTTTAAGGTAAAAAGCAGCCTCGCGCATATGTAGTAATGTTACCTCAAGTCCCATGTAAATGTTTTAAAACTCTCGTAATAATAATCTTCCTCATAAAAAGTAACTTTTAACAACCATTCATTTCAATTTAAAGAATTTACTAATTTCTCCCATCCATGATCATCCCGATTATTGCAATAGAAAAATCAGTTGCTTTCTTTCATAAATGACAGATAGGTCGGCCAGCATTGCACTGAGCTGTGCTGGAAAAATTTATTGTAAGAGCAGATATATTCGGCGACTTCATTGAGGTAAGAATTTTTCCTTTTTTTATACAGAATGATCTTTCAGGGCCATGATGCAGCACTGCTGTCGTCCAAAATTTACCCATTTAAATTCACAGTGAATTATTGAAAAGTCATAAGTGAGCGACAGTTTAATTGAGAAGTTAGTTACATTGTATTATTACCAAGTTACTGAATTTATTTTTTTTATTGTGACGTTACACTGAATGTGAACGGCGTAATTATAATTTTATTGTTGAGAGGTTTAGGGATTTTTCTGTTTTGAGCTTACACTAAACGTGAATATTATTTATGTTAATATTTTCTGTTTTGAGGTTACGCTAAATGTGAATGAATTTTGAGCTTAGATTAAATCAGAAAGAATTTTGTGTGGAGGTTAATGTGGAAAGAATTTTGTAGGGAGGTTATAAATGGGAACGAATTTTGTGGGTAGATTAAATGTAAATGAATTTTGTGGGGAGGTTACACTGTGAAAGAATTTTGTTTTGAGGTTACACTAAATTAGAATCATATTCATATTATTTAAATAAATATTGTGGGGGGGTTACACTTGGCGACAACCAGCCAGGATCGTATTTTCTTTGTGGATTTCTGAAAAGTAGTCATATATCTGCTCTTATTTACTTAAATGTAGTTTGCATCTGGCGCAACGCATTTACTAATTTGTCACTTTTTCTTTCACAGATCATCGGCAATTTATTGCTCTTTGTTATATTTGTGTTTGTTCCATTTCGCTTTGTCTTTGTTTCATTTTGTGCTTAATTTTGATTTGTGAGAAATGCCGCGAAAAACTGTTAACAGTACATCGCGATGTGCAATGAGTAAAAAAGCTCTCTTGAATAATTTGACCGATCATACTAGCGACAGTCAGTGTAATAGTGATAATCCTCTAATTACTGATAATCAGTGCGTACCGACCACTAGTATTGAGTTAAATCCTAATGATGGGCAAACAAATTCAATTACGTCCACAGTAAATTTAACAATTGATGACGCGGCACGTTCCGATACAATGATCGCTGCCCAGTTTGATACACCCAGTTTGCAAAATTTACGTAACGCACAGATAATTGTTTCTAACGAAGGTGAACAATGTAGTCAGAATACCTCAGATTTATTTGATTCCGATGTAGTGACCAACAGTGCACGTCCGATTGGCAAACCTTTTCGTGAGTCAGACAATGACCAAATGGTTACACAAAACGTGACAATTGCAGGTACGCCATCACACAGCACAGAGAATACAGCAACTAATTTTGGCTGGGATCAAGTTGTAGCATTATTACTACAACTCAAGAAAGACCAAGACAACCTATTCAAACGACTTAATGAATCGTACAAACAACTTAATGAAAAACAGGACAAACTTAATGAATCGTACAAGCAACGTAATGAAAATCTCAAACAATGGAATCAAAAACTAAACAACAGTTTCAAACAGTCGAATGAAATACACGACAACTTTAATGAACAGGACAAACAACTTAGTGAACAGCCTACAGCCGTTGCCGTGCAACGTCATGATACTAAAGAACAATTACGTGAGGAAATTAAGGCTTGTGCTAGGAATAGTAGCGAAGAGTTGCGTGATACACGTGTAGCCACAACGAAATTACTTAGAGATGAAAGTAGTGCAGTCACTGAACAATGTTCTGAAAATGCAACACAGTTACGCAACGAGTTTAACTTAATGTCAGCAGAACTTTCACACATGCTGGATGCGGAAGTCGATAAGAGATTTGAACAACAGAACAGCCAAATTGACGAACGTTTTAAAGTGACAGAAATGAAAATTGTTTCAGTCACAAACACGTCACAGCATACGCCACGTTCCCAACATTTGTCACACCCACACAGCCAGTATAATTTAGGTAATTTACAGAGAGTACGTGACTTAGATTCTGAACAGTCACAGACAAATAGATTATCATACAATCCTGAACCTGTTCAAACATACAGAGACGACAATTTTGATTATAAGCACTTTCTATCCGTGAGAAAATTTAAGATATTTAATAATGACAGAACACAGATTCACTCTTTGTACTGGATACAACGATTTGCTTTTGCATTTTCACCAGCTTGGCCTGTAATGCAGAAACTAGAATTGGATTGGATACAACAACATGCTTTTGAATTTTCACCGCCATTGCCTGTAACGCAGAAACTAAAATTTATTTGCAGCGCGTAATTGACCTCAGGGGATTCATTACGCTTCAATGAATATGTGCCGTAGCATGCACAGGGCCCCGAGCCGTAGTAGTGCTATTTCATCTTTAGTTTTCTGCACTGCTGCCTTCTCTTTTACTATCCTTTATATCTGTCAAAACAGCTCTTCAACTATCGATCTATCTAGAATTAGGAATGAATAAAGAAAACCCGATATGACAAGTTTTACCGAAAGTGACAGTTATCATTATACGCTCCAGAAACCACGAGAACGTTAATACCAGACAAAAGTTTAATCATCAGTATCATCAAAATTTTCAGCAATCGCAAACATATTTTGCCAACAATAGAGGCTTTTCCCCACAAAAACAACAAAACCAGCCGGTTAGCATACCTAACCAACAATGTAGTCTGCAAGGTCAAACAAACTTTAATGTTTCGCCGCCTAGACGTATAGCGTCGGCTCCACCAAATAGTAACTCACAGCAACAAGGAAATCAGTACGTACAGAAGACACGTCATTTAACTCGTATCGCAACGAGCCGTATAGCAATGACTATCATGACAGACGTAAAAGTAATGAGCACAATTTTCAGCGTACGTTTAATAACAGTCGGTCTTACCAGCAACACGCTACGGTCGCAGGTTCGAATCCTGCCTCGGGCATGGATGTGTGTGATGTCCTTAGGTTAGTTAAGTTTAATTAGTTCTAAGTTCTAGGCGACTGATGACCTCCAAAGTTAAGTCGCATAGTGCTCAGAGCCATTTGAACCATTTTTTTTCTTACCAGCAACAGAATCATCCGCAACAACAAATTATCATGAACCAACCAGACAGTCGGTATCACCCCAAACGTAATACGTCAGGAAGAAATAACAGAACAGTACAAATAGTCGAAATGCCACAGCATCCTCCCGCAAATAATAGCACATCAGATAGAATTTGACTAGATACAGCACAGGTTGCATCTTCCAGCAACGCAAGCAATACTTTTGACACACAGAATCTTGTTCACGAAAATGTTATTACTTTGGACGACATCCGAGACACTCTTTTGCAGGAAAAACCAGTTATTCAAAAACCATTTCACATCCTGTCATTGAAGCAAAGATTGGATCATCCAAATTTTCAGCAGTAATCGATTCTGGATCACCTATGTCAGTTATAAATGAGGAAACTTTCAACGAATGTAACAAAAAGAATACCTATCCTACGTTACCATTAGGCAAAACTAAAGTAAAAGGAGCAGTATCTGGTAAAGGAGTAAATGTAAAATTACAGACACACTTATTGTTTTGTATTGCAGGTCATACGTTTCACTCAAATTTTTGGATTGTTCCCTTATTGACAACAGACGTTATTTTAGGTACGAATTTTCTGGTACAACACGACGCAATTATCGACTTTCAAAATTCCTATTTAATGTTGAAGGATGAAAATGTACAACTGGCTTTAGAATTTCAGCACTCTTTATCTGCGGAAGAACAAACAATTAATCGTACAGAGGTCATTTCTGCATCACGTAACATAGACTGTCATTCCACATTGTTCACAGATACGTACGTACACAACTATAATACTCCAGACGAAGCCGACTATGACGTTATACAGATGATTACTGATAAAATTAAACAGAGCAGTGCAAATACAGAAGACGAACGTTCAGAGCTACGCAAAATTCTTTTACAGCAAGCTCCAGTTTTTGACAACGTCCCTGGTACTACGTCCGGTTTTATGTATGAATTTCAAGTTAAACAGCACGACACATTTAAAGCCAAACATTATCCCATTCCGTATATTCACACAGAACAAGTTAAGAGAGAATTGCAAGCTATGCTTGACCAAGGTATTACTGAACCGGCAGTTAGTCCGTACATAAACCCGCTCCATATTGTTAAGAAAAAGGATGGTTCACTTCGCCTCGTACTTGATTCGCGTCACGTCAATGACATTATTATTAATGAAACAGATCGCCCTCAAACACTAGAAGAACTTCTACAGAAATTTCATGGTATTGCTATTTATTCCACATTAGATTTGAAATCGGGATTTTGGCAAATTCAGCTTCATCCGAACTGCAGAAAGTACACAGCTTTTCTCTGTTTTGGTGACTGTTATCAATTTTGTAAATTACCGTTCAGTTTAACTATTTCTTCAGCAGCATTTATTCGCGGTTTGAATACTATACTTCCGACAGAATTAAAAGACAGAATCACATCGTATGTAGACGACATTCTTATTGGAGAAGCTAACTGGTCTAAACACAGTCTGATTCTTGAACAACTGTAGGAAACTTTTCGTGCACAAGGGCTCACAGTTAATCTTAGCAAATTACACTTTGGCAAAACTTCTATAAAATTTCTTGGACATGTAATTTCAGCAGAAGGCACTGCGCCTGACCCGGTAAAACTTCAAGCTTTAGGTGACATTACTGTACCTACGACGAAGAAACAACTACGCAGCTTTTTGGGTTTAATTAACTTTTTTCGTAAATTTATTCATTACTCTGCTTTAGACACCCCTAGATTATGTCAATTGACGGGTAAAAACACTATTCGGTCCTGGGAGAGCCAAGCGCAGTCTGAATTTGTCAATCTGAAACAAGCTTTGTTGAATGCGCCACTTTTATCACATCCAGATCTTACTAGAAATTTTTCCATTGCCACCGACAGTTCTAACACCGCTTTAGGCGTACACATTTTTCAGGAAATTGAAGAAGATGGTTCTACAGCAATTAAAAACATCGCCTTTGCGAGTCGCATTCTGTCACCTGCTGAACGCAATTATTCTGTCACAGAACTTGAAACATTATGTGTTGTATGGGCATTTGCGCGATTTAGGCATTTCTTTATGGAAGACACACTACCGTTTACACGTATCATAGAGCTATACAGTTTTTACTTTCAGCAAAATTTACACATGACAGGTTAAGCAGATGGAAACTTTATTTACAGGAATTTCATTTTACAACTGTTTACATTCCCGGTACGCAAAATATTGTAGCAGACGCACTATCCCGTTCTCTCAGCAAGACATCGCAATCAACTTCTGCCAAGCAAATTTTAGCGTCATGTATATTCAACAAGTTGCATTTGAAAATTTTATTTCGTCATCATTACGAGACATAGCACAAGAGCAGAGTAAAGACAACGTATGGAAAGAAATTAAACACCTTTGGCAAGATAGGAATAATGTTACAATCAGAAACCATTACACTGTACGCAATGACATTCTGTTTCGCCGCTCTCATCCTGACAGCAACAATTGGTTACTATGCATTTTGCCGAGCTTGTTAACAAATTAATTTGGTATACTCATTTAAGTTACGCACATTATGGAGCCAGAAAATGTTTTCTTATACTGAGACAGAACTGTTATTTTGCCAACATGGAGAAACGTATTCGACGAGTTTTAGCGTCATGTAAAATCTGCCATAAAGCTAAGTCAGACACGACTTCACATATTCCTCCGTTACATCCCATTGTACCTGTTAAATAGAGACACATGGCTGCTGTAGACATTTTTGGTCCGATTCCTAGATCTAATAGAGGGTTTTGCTACATCTTTGTCGCTGTTGAACTCACTTCAAAATTTGCTACCTTCACTCCATTACGCAAAGCTACTGCTAAATCTGTTTCGAAAGCATTTGTAAAACATTTTCTATTTCATGTAGGGCATGTATTGAAAGTAATTTCCGGCAATGGAACACAGTTTCGATCTGCTATATGGACACATATTATACGAACAAGAAACATTTCTCCGATCTATATATCCAAGTATCACGCTTCTTCGAACCCTTGTGAACGACTAATGAAAGAAATTGGTAAACTATGTAGAATATACTGCTATAAAAAAAACATATTGATTGGGATACACACATACTGTCATTCCAGGATGTAATTAACTGCATACCAAATGAATCTACTATGTTATCTCTGACAGTTATACTGAAAAATGTTGAACCACCTAACGAAATTAAAGAATTAGTATCCTTTCCTACATCTCGTCGACTACGACACCATGAAATAATTGACATTGTGCTGAACAACATCAAACGTGCCGCAGAGCGCCGGAGAAGACAGCAAAAACAGGTTTGTACTCGCCGTGACTTTCACATTGGACAGAAGATATTGGTACGCACACATTATTTACCCAACAGAGGAAAGAGTAGATGCAGTAAAAAAAATGGCTCTGAGCACAATGGGACTTAACATCTTAGGTCATCAGTCCCCTAGAACTTAGAACTACTTAAACCTAACTAACCTAAGGACATCACACACATCCATGCCCGAGGCAGGATTCGAACCTGCGACCGTAGCAGTCCAGCGGTTCCGGACTGGGCGCCTTAACCGCTAGACCACCGCGGCCGGCAGATGCAGTAAATTTGAGCTTCTATATGCAGGTCCATACAGAATACGCAGCATTCCTCACCCCAATGTAGTACACGTCGAAACTTTGAGAAACAGAAAAAATAAAGGCAATCACCATGTCTCCAATATTAAACCCTTTACTGAATGAACATACTTTATGATTTGTCGCACTGTAATGCCATTTGCAGATATTTATATGAACACTTACTGATGATTATCGTATTTTTTTCTGGCAAGTGCCTGGCAAGGTAAGGTTAGCAGGTCGCTTTTCTTGTCGCTACACATCAGACCGTGCACATTTTTCCAGATAAACTTACATATTTTATGACCACTTATGCAATTCTATCTATGTGACTACTTACTGATGATTATCGTATTTTTTTCTTGGCAAGTTATATATCAGACCGTGCACATTTTCCATTTTTCGTGTGTGTACGAATGTTTCCCTGTTTTGTTTGTATGCACTACGAAATCTTTAAGATATAACAAACAGTTGACTTTAACATTTTTCCTTATGATATCTCAATATCTTGACTATTCTACACTTTTGGCTACTGCATTATAAGACTGTGTGTACATTTTTGCACCTGAACACTCTCTATGTTTTTGACATAATACGTTTTCTGTCATGCTATGCTGTATGCTTAATTATATCACTAGAAACAAGTTTTTATTTAATGGGTATATGATTTAAATGCAAGATATTAATCCTTATTCATCATTTTCAGAAAGCAATAACGTTTAAAAGAAATAAATTAAACAAACCACAGTGGATTACTATGAAATGGGAATTTCATATTCGGAATGAACAAAAGAAAATGGAATACCTTGTGATGAAGAGTAAATGGATCAGAATTAACAAGCATTAACAAGAATATACTATACACATCGTATGATAGCAGTCTTAACTAATTTTTGTTCTTTCAGAATACGAGGCGATTGATGCAGGCTGTCAGACAGAACTACACATCTTAGTTTTAGTGATGAACTATGCTAGAAATAAGAAAGTCTATACTATGAATAGTTATATGAAGTAAATGGTAATATGAATAATGAATAATGAAGTGTCTTTTTTGCAGATGATAATGAATGATGATGAATAGTTACATGAAGAATATGCTAATATGAATAATGAAGTTTTTCTTTGCAGCTGATGATAGTGATGAAGTTATGGTAATATGAATAATGAAGTTTTTCTTTGCAGATGAGAATAATGATGAAGTTTATATATTTACTGTTAGTTTAGAAATGCTATGTAGTTATTTAAGTATTTGTTGCAGTTCGTTTTGACAGTATGTCTTATATCGCATTGTATAATGACTGAATGTTTTGGAAAGGACAGCTAGAGTACATACATATTGAGTACACGTTTCATTACCTTTTAATTCGAAGTTCACTACTTTTCAGCATAATATGCGTTTCTTCTTTCAGATGAATAATCCATTTTGTATTTTTTCCAGGAGAAGCTATTCATGAAATTAATGTGCTATAAGCAGTTAGTTATTAAACCTGTTCTAGTACTTGCATTTTTTTACCCATTTGTGTGTGTCATTCATGAATGTGATCACATATACTCTACTTGTTTCATAACCTTGCTACAGCTGACTCATGACGAATGACATTATTAATCGTTATTTGCAGCAATAAGTCAAAAGCAAATAATTTCATGCCCCAGCAATTAATTATCGATCCCAACGCAATGCATTGCTTGCACAAAGAAATGTATTACCAGTCCCAAATAATGCTACTAGTTTAAGAGATATTTATTGTACTAAATATAATGCAGATTTCTCAGATGTATTGAATACATTATGTCTATGTATTATTGGACCACAGACCTTGAGTAATAGTTGCAGTGTGTTACATTTTAAGTATGTCCTATGTCACTTGAATGATGAGTTCTGAATAATACTGAATAATGTTTTATAAAAGTATATGAATTCTTTGTAACTGGCCAATGAATGCCACTTTTTTTATATTTTAAAATTTGTCTTATATCACTTACATGATATCATATATGAATACCAGTAGCTTAATGCTACACTCATTAACTCCTGTTTTGAATGATGACTTCTGAATAATGTATAAACATGGTTTGTAACTGGCCAATGAGTGCCAATATTTAGTGTAATCAGATGACTTATGAATACTGTTCTGTAATACTCCATACATAGTACAGAAATGTTTAGAAACTAGGCAATGAGTGCCAACAATTACTCAAATCGGTTGATAGACTAGTGTAATTCTCTATGATGACTAGCATAATCATGCTGTCCACCACCTTGAACGATGGAGATGTTGTTATGGTCCCACTGATGGTGTACCTAATGTACTACCAAAATGATAACATTGAATATTAATACGACATTTCAGTGTCTTGGCTACACTGATTAATACTTCAGGGAAGAGAACTTCAGATTGTCTCACTTGGTGTTGTGCTTCTGCAGAAAGTTATGGACTTTCAGTGCAGCTACGTGCAACCTACTGTGCTACAGCCATGATGCAATCCTTCCCTTTCCTTTCCTAGTTCTTATAAAATGGTATATATATATATATATATATATATATATATATATATATATACAGTGCGTGTGCACTTTATGTCATTTATTAATATGTTTTGTACTCATTGCGTATGCATGTGCACTCTATTTCATTTCATGTTCTGCACTTATAAATATATGTATATACTCTGTGACTGTAAACTTAGTTAATTAAGTAGATTTTAGAAAAATTTGTTGCTCATGGCAAGTCCAATTGACTCACCATCGCTGCCAATTTTTGCCGCCCCCCCACCCCCCCCCCAATGGAGGGTTACGTAAGAGGTCTGAGCAGATGTAATTTCGATGTATTGCTCATGTGCTGCCTGCGATATGCAAGGTCTCTGACCAGAGAGCAGTGTTGACTGCAGTAGGAACTGTGTAGCTGTAGCAGTAAGTTGTTGCTAGCAGTGAGGTCTGGTGTATCGTGTGGGCAGCATTGCACAGGGCTGCGCCAGAAAAATTTATTGTAAGAGCAGATATATTCGGCGACTTCATTGAGGTAAGAATTTTTCCTTTTTTTATTCAGAATGATCTTTCAGGGCCATGACGCAGCACTGCTGTCGTCCAAAATTTACCTGGTTAAATTCACAGTGAATTATTGAAAAGTCATAAGTGAGCGACAGTTTAATTGAGAAGTTAGTTACATTGTATTATTACCAGGTTACTGAATTTACTTTTTTTATTGCGACGTTACACTGAATGTGAATGGCGTAATTATAATTTTATTGTTGAGAGGTTTAGGAATTTTTCTGATTTGAGCTTACACTAAACGTGAATATTATTTATGTTAATATTTTCTGTTTTGAGGTTACGCTAAATGTGAATGAATTTTGAGCTTAGATTAAATCAGAAAGAATTTTGTGTGGAGGTTAATGTGAAAAGAATTTTGTAGGGAAGTTATAAATGTAAATGAATTTTGTTTTGAGGTTACATTAAATTAGAATCATTCATATTATTTAAATAAATTTTGTGGGGAGGTTACAAGAGTACTCTGATCAGTATGTCTATTTACTGTCAGTCCATATTCTGTACTCACTAGACCACTCCATTCAACAGATCTTGGGATTCTTCTTCAGTTTCAATGAGGATAACAATGTCATCAGCGAATATCATCATTTCTAGCCTTTCATCCCGAATTTTAACCGCACTCTCGAAAATTTCTTTTACTTCCGTCATTGCTTCTTCTATGTACAGACTCAACGTAGGGGTGAAAGACTACATCTGCACCTTACACCACAGTTAATCCGAGTACTTCGTTCTTGCTGTTCAGTTCTTATTTTTCTGTCTTGGCTATTATATATGTTATACAAGGGGCGCTTGAAAAGTCCATACAAAGTCCGAGAGATGGAACCACCGGCGCGTATCGAGGTCATCTTTAGTTAGCAGCATCTTTGGAAAGAACGCACACCAAGTTTCAGCAATATTGGTCTGTTTCTTTTGCGTTTGGCGTTGGTTTGAATCAAGGAAGTCGAGTGATTGTAAAAAAAAATGAACGGAAAAGAATTTCGTGTGGTGGTTAAACATTACTTTATGAACAGCAAAACGCCTCAGGATATTGATAAACATTACTCTGTCTCTGCACCTTCGATTAGAACAGTTTATAAGTGGTTTCAAAATTTTCGGAGTGGCCATATGGGCACAAGTGATGCTGAACGTTCTGGACGCCCTGTGGAGGTTACGACTCCAGAAATTACTGATAAAATCCATGATGTGGTGATGGATGAGAGAAGAGTTAAGGTGCTGGAGATTGCTAGTGCTGTGGGCATCTCGAATGAATGGGTACATAATATTTTGCATAAACATTTGCACATGAGAAAGCTATCCGCAAGATGGGTTCCGCGATTGCTCACGCTTGACCAAAGATGGAATCGCGTGAAGTGTTGCAAGGATGGTTTGCAGCTGTTAAGGAAGAATCCGCAAGACCTTAAGTGTCGTTTCGTCACTGTGGATAAAACATGGATACATTACTGTACCCCTGAGACCAAACAACAATCTAAACAATGGGTTACCAAGGGAGAATCAGCACCAAAAAAGGAGAAGACCATTCCTTGGGCCAGAAAGGTTATGGAGACTGTAATTTGGGATTCGCCAGGGACAATCCTCATCGACCATCTGGAAAAGGGTAAAACTATTACAGGTACATATTATTCATCGTTATGGGACCCATTCAAAACCGAGCTGCAAGAAAAACGCCGCCGATTGGACCGCAAAAAAAGTCCTTTTCCATCACGACAATGCACCAACACACACCTCAGCAGTTGTGGTCGCAAAATTAATGGAAATAGGATTCCAACTCGTTTCACATCCCCCATATTCTCTAGACTTGGCTTCCTCGGACTACTATTTGTTCCCCAATTTGAAGAAATGGCTGGTGGGTCAAAGATTTTATTCAAACGAGGAGGTGACTGCAGCAACTAATAGCTATTTTGCAGATTTGGGCAATTCCTATTATTCGGAAGGGATCAACAAATTAGAACTGCGTTGGACGAAGCGTGTAAATCTAAAAGGAGACAATGTCGAAAAATAAAAAAGGGTTACCCCAAATACGTAAGTAGTATTTATTTTTGCACAGACTTTTCAAACGCCCCTCGTACGGTACCTTCTTTCGCTACAGCGCATGTGAGAATTTCAAACAGCATCACCATTTACTAAAATGTAAACTTTCACGGCCGGAAATATCATGTCCATTATACTTATCCGGGCTGTTATGCCGTGGTCGGTTGATGAATTCTGAGGTGATTCCCAACGTTTCGTCTCCGACTGCGGGAGACATCTTCATGGGGGTCCGTAGCTCGATGGAAGGTCCAACACACACACTGGCTCGCTACTGACTGCCGCTAAATTCCGTGTCCGCGCGCCCCCGCGCCGCGGCGTGACGTCACGTGTTTTGAAAACGTCAGTGCAATTGGCCGCTGTCCGTCGCCGTCGATCGCCGTTGCCATCACCCAGTAGTGGACGGGTGGTACACATCTTCTTCAACACCGGTATCCATATACCGTTTAATTTGACGCCCTCCTCCTTTCGGTTGAAATTATTTGGGTGTTTAGCGATTTCGATTGCCTCACTGTAGAGCCTTTCGTAGTATCCGCTCGTGGCCGCTAGTACTTGCGTCTCCTCGAAACGAATATTGTGGTTCCCTGGCTGAAAAGCATGCTCCGCAACAGCTGATCGTTCCGTTTCTCCTCTTCTACAATTTCCCTTGTGCTCTTCCAAACGTTTAGAAACAGTTCTTTTGGTGGTACCCACATAAACATCACGACAGCTGCATGGGATCCTATACACTCCTGATTTTTCCAGTGGTTTGCGAGCGTCCTTGGCAGTCCTAAGGTATTCCTGTATCTTCCTGGTGGGCTTGTAAATTACGGTAATATTCCGCTTCGTCAAGATCCTCCCTATTCTTTCCGTTACATTTTTAACAAACGGCAGGAAAACCTTAGATTTTGCAGTAGCCTGTACGTCAGTATGATTTCTGCGTGGCTGCCGCAACGCACGTTTTATTTCGGCGGACGAATATCCGTTCTTCGTTAGTGCATTGTGGAGATGTTCCATCTCAGCGTCGAGCAACTCAGGTTCACAAATATTTCTAGCTCTGTCCGCTAACGTCTTGATAACACCCCGCTTCTGTTGTGGGTGGTGGTTCGAATCCCGGTGCAAATAACGGTCCGTGTGCGTGGGTTTGCGGTACACTGAGTGGCCCAAACTACCATTTTCGTTTCTAAACACAAGCAAATCGAGGAAATGTAGTTTGCCGTCTACCTCCTCCTCCATAGTAAACTGAATTCTTTATACTATTCAGATGTTCTTGGAACCGGCTTAGTTCCTCCCTACCATGTCTCCACAACACAAACGTGTCATCCACGTATAGGAACCATACACTTGGTTTCTTGCTGGCAGTTCCTAAGGCCTGTTCTTCGAATTTCTCCATAAAGAAGTTTGCAATTACGGGACTTAGGGGGCTTCCCATAGCCACGCCATCCGTTTGCTCATAAAACTGTTCATTCCACTTGAAGTATGTGGTCGTCAAACAACACTTAAACAGCTCTAAAATATCGGCAGAAAAAATTCGATCCAGCTGTTCCAATACATCATTAAGTGGAACCATGGTAAACAGCGATACCACATCGAAGCTGACCAATATGTCCTCCGGCTGGACCACTATGCCATTCAATCTGCTGATGAAATGTGTCGAATTCTTTATGTACGAGTCCGAACGGCCCACACGTGGTTTTAACAGCGTAGTCAAAAACTTGGCTAACGAGTAGGTGGGCGAACCAATGGCACTTAGTATCGGTCTTAACGGAACATTTTCTATATGAATTTTGGGAATCCATAAAGCCTCGGTGGTAGCGCAACCGAACTGCAGAGACCTTTCTGTACACTCTCTTCAATGGAGGACTTTTTTAATAACCGCGACACAGTTCTGAGAACGTTGTTAGTGGGGTCCTTATTCAGCTTCCTATATGCTTGCGGGACCAGTAGATCCGTAATTTTTCTCTGATAGTCGGCCACATCCATAACCACCGTTGCGCTTCCTTTGTCAGCTGGGAGAACCAAAATACTATCGTCGTCATTCAGGAGTTTTAAAGCTCTTCTCTCACCCAGAGTTATATTACTTTTCGACGGTTTTGGCTAATATTCTCACTGTTTCTATACGGATGGTAGTTTGGGCCACTCAGTGTACCGCAAACCCACGCACACGGACCGTTATTTGCACCGGGATTCGAACCACCACCCACAACAGAAGCGGGGTGTTATCAAGACGTTAGCGGACAGAGCTAGAAATATTTGTGAACCTGAGTTGCTCGATGCTGAGATGGAACATCTCCACAATGCACTAACGAAGAACGGATATTCGTCCACCGAAATAAAACGTGCGTTGAGGCAGCCACGCAGAAATCATACTGACGTACAGGCTACTGCAAAATCTAAGGTTTTCCTGCCGTTTGTTAAAAATGTAACGGAAAGAATAGGGAGGATCTTGACGAAGCGGAATATTACCGTAATTTACAAGCCCACCAGGAAGATACAGGAATACCTTAGGCCTGCCAAGGACGCTCGCAAACCATTGGAAAAATCTGGAATGTATAGGATCCCATGCAGCTGTCGTGATGTGTATGTTTTTCTAAACGTTTGGAAGAGCACAAGGGAAATTGTAGAAGAGGAGAAACGGGACGATCAGCTGTTGCGGAGCATGCTTTCCAGCCAGGGAACCACAATATTCGTTTCGAGGAGACGCAAGTACTAGCGGCCACGAGCGGATACTACGAAAGGCTCTACAGGGAGGCAATCGAAATCGCTAAACACCCAAATAATTTCAACCGAAAGGAGGAGGGCGTCAAATTAAACGGTATATGGATGCCGGTGTTGAAGAAGATGTGTACCGCCCGTCCACTACTGGGTGATGGCAACGGCGATCGACGGCGACGGACAGCGGCCAATTGCACCTCAAGCTACGGACCCCCTTGAAGATGTCTCCCGCAGTCGGAGACGAAACGTTGGGAATCACCTCAGAATTCATCAACCGACCACGGCATAACAGCCCGGATAATTATAATGGACATGAGCATCACCATTTTCCGTCTCCGAACGCTGTTCCTAGTAATCCTATGAACGTGTCTTGGTTTTTTCTGAATCTTGCTTCCACTATCTAGCGCAAAATCAAAACTGACTCTCTGGTGCCGTTACCTTTCTTCAATCCAAACTGGTCGTCCTCTAACAGATCCTCGCCGGCTTTTGTGGCCGAGCGGTTCTAGGCGCTTTAGTCTGGAATCCTGCCTCGGGCATGGATGTGTGTGATGTCCTTAGGTTACCAGAATGAGATTTTCACTCTGCAGCGGAGTGTGCGCTGATATGAAACTTCCTGGCAGATTAAAAACTGTGTGCCCGACCAAGACTCGAACTCGGGACCTTTGCCTTTCGCGGGCAAGTGCTCTACCATCTGAGCTACCGCAGCACGACTCACGCCCGGTACTCACAGCTTTACTTCTGCCAGTATCTCGCCTCCTACCTTCCAAACTTTACAGAAGCTCTCCTGCGAACCTTGCAGAACTAGCACTCCTGAAAGCTGGAAGAAACGATATTGCGGAGACATGGCCTAGCCACAGCCTGGGGGATGTTTCCAGAAAGTTTCAGGTCCTTAGGTTAGTTAGGTTTAAGTAGTTGTAAGTTCTAAGGGACTGATGACCTCAGATGTTAAGTCCCATAGTGCTCAGAGCCATTTGAACCATTTTTCTAACAGATCCTCAATTTAGTTTTCCATTATTTTGTACATTATCAGTGTCGGCAGCTTGGATGCATGAGCCGTTAAGCTGCTTGTGCGACAATTGTCACTCTGATTTTTGGGACTGTGTGGATGGTATTCTTCCGAGAGTTTTAACACCCTGTGTGCGGTCTCACGAATACTACACAGCAACTAGAGTGGACCACGTAAATGTAAACAGCTTCTCAGAAAAGTTCGTCGCCCCAGTACGTCGCGTGTTTTCCGTCATGACCACCATTTAAGACGAAAAATTACGGAAAAAAGAAGTCTTTAGAGGAAAATAATGTCGAGGAGCAAGGCCTCTTGCAGTTTTAGTGCCTCATTTATCGCTCGATTTCACTCTCCCCCTCTATTTTTTTCTCGGGTTTCTTTTTTTCGTCGTCTGGTGTCTGACTAGTTTCGCGGAGATGAGAGATTAGCAGACTGCTACTCACACAAGCGTTCCCAGAGGTCAGTGGGCGCAAAAAGAAAATAAAACAAGGAAAGGATATATGAAAAAAGACAACGGGGCAGCGGTAAGTGGCCCCGGACCGCAGCCACTAGCGAAGTCGACCAGGCGCCTTGGAATGACCGCCGGCGCCCGGGGAGCAGCGAGATGTCGCAACTCGTTTTTCGGGATGCCTCGCTCCAACCAGAGCCTCGGCCATTTTGCCGATTAAGCGGCGAGCCGTGCTGCATGAATTATTCATCTGACGGAGAGATAGAGAGAGAGAGAGAGGTAAGTGGCCCGTAGTTGCTGTAGTGGTTACAAAGGTAGCAAGCAGTGCGGGGTTAATGCGAGAGGCTACTAGCAGGGTATTGTGTGAGGGGCACACGAAACAAAACGTAACTGCAGTAAACTATCGAATATCCGCGGTCTTTTTCTCCCACTTTTTCTTTTACCCAGGATTTTGTAACACCAATAAAGGGCTGGCCGTTGTGGCCGAGCGGTTCTAGGCGCTTCAGTCCGAAACCGCGCTGCTGCTACGGTCGCAGGTTCGAATCCTGCCTCTGGCATGGATGTGTGTGATGTCCGTAGGTTAGTTAGGTTTAAGTAGTTCCAAGTGTAGGGGACTGATGACCTCACATGTTAAGTCCCATAGTGCTCAGAGCCGTTTCAATCATCTAACATCAGAAATTTTCGCAGTATCAATACTGTAATTTTGAGTAATAGAGTAATTTTTATGTAATATATTTTGTCACAGTTCTGTAAATATTTTCTTATGAACGAATATGATTATGTAATTTAAATGCAACATCTCAAAAAGAATTACGTGATAACATGTAGGAAACGCGCTGCTCCACTGAGGGCTATCTGCTATTGTGAGCCAGCCAAAGTGGCCGTGCGGTTCTAGGCGCTGCAGTCTGGAACCGCGAGGCCGCTACGGTCGCAGGCTGGAATCCTGCCTCTGGCATGGATGTGTGTGATGTCCGTAGGTTAGTTAGGTTTAAGTAGTTCCAAGTGTAGGGGACTGATGACCTCACATGTTAAGTCCCATAGTGCTCAGAGCCGTTTCAATCATCTAACATCAGAAATTTTCGCAGTATCAATACTGTAATTTTGAGTAATAGAGTAATTTTTATGTAATATATTTTGTCACAGTTCTGTAAATATTTTCTTATGAACGAATATGATTATGTAATTTAAATGCAACATCTCAAAAAGAATTACGTGATAACATGTAGGAAACGCGCTGCTCCACTGAGGGCTATCTGCTATTGTGAGCCAGCCAAAGTGGCCGTGCGGTTCTAGGCGCTGCAGTCTGGAACCGCGAGGCCGCTACGGTCGCAGGCTGGAATCCTGCCTCTGGCATGGATGTGTGTGATGTCCGTAGGTTAGTTAGGTTTAAGTAGTTCCAAGTGTAGGGGACTGATGACCTCACATGTTAAGTCCCATAGTGCTCAGAGCCGTTTCAATCATCTAACATCAGAAATTTTCGCAGTATCAATACTGTAATTTTGAGTAATAGAGTAATTTTTATGTAATATATTTTGTCACAGTTCTGTAAATATTTTCTTATGAATGAATATGATTATGTAATTTAAATGCAACATCTCAAAAAGAATTACGTGATAACATGTAGGAAACGCGCTGCTCCACTGAGGGCTATCTGCTATTGTGAGCCAGCCGAAGTGGCCGTGCGGTTCTAGGCGCTGCAGTCTGGAACCGCGAGGCCGCTACGGTTGCAGGTTCGAATCCTGCCTCTGGCATGGATGTGTGTGATGTCCGTAGGTTAGTTAGGTTTAAGTAGTTCCAAGTGTAGGGGACTGATGACCTCACATGTTAAGTCCCATAGTGCTCAGAGCCGTTTCAATCATCTAACATCAGAAATTTTCGCAGTATCAATACTGTAATTTTGAGTAATAGAGTAATTTTTATGTAATATATTTTGTCACAGTTCTGTAAATATTTTCTTATGAATGAATATGATTATGTAATTTAAATGCAACATCTCAAAAAGAATTACGTGATAACATGTAGGAAACGCGCTGCTCCACTGAGGGCTATCTGCTATTGTGAGCCGGCCGAAGTGGCCGTGCGGTTCTAGGCGCTGCAGTCTGGAACCGCGAGGCCGCTACGGTTGCAGGTTCGAATCCTGCCTCTGGCATGGATGTGTGTGATGTCCGTAGGTTAGTTAGGTTTAAGTAGTTCCAAGTGTAGGGGACTGATGACCTCACATGTTGAAACTTCCCCTTTGAACAATTATACATGACTGTGCTTAAACTGACATAAAATATTTTTAGCGCAACGCAATCTGACTTTCAAAATTCCCTACAAAAGAATGGCCCTGACTAACATTAAACTATACCTTTCACAAATCACTTACCTCACAAAAATCTTCGCTGCTCAAGCTACTGCAATACAGCGAGCGCCACTACTGCCAGCTAAATAAAAGATTCAAACTATGGAAGGCACTAACTACTGATGGGGATAGTTAGCAAATGAAAGATATTAATAGAGAACAAACAATGTATTTACCTTGATATCATCATATATAAATATAGCAGTTCATGACAAATTTCAAAACTCCGCCATCTCCCTCCCCACATCCACCACTGCTGCCGGCTCACCTCCAACTGCGCAACGCTACGCGCTGTTCACAGCCAGCTGCCTAACACTACAATGGCGAGTATTACAACAATGCAAAGCAGCCACAGACTGCACACAGCACAGCCAGTGATTTTCATACAGAGGTGGCGTTACCAATAAAAAAACCTAAACAGCCTACTTACATAGCCCCCATGCTCCCCCACAAAAAATTTTTACAAATTGGTTTGGGCAGTGGCCAATACAGATTTGAAAAAATTTTTCATAATTACAATAACAAAGAAATCAAATGCACACACTTATTCATACAATGTTGGTCAAAAGCTCAAATTTTCTCACAGTCCATAAAGACAGTCCTGATCGTTCATTACGGTAAAATAGTAGTGTTTTTCTCAAAGTCTGAGCAGTAGAAGAAAATGCACACGGAAGTAGTGGATTTCCATGCAGTCTTGAAGAAGTAGTGTTGTCCTTCCAACGGAAAGACAGTGCTGACTCTTGACATGCATACAGGTAATGGGCCACAACAGAGCAAACCCACAGCAGAGTCATTCGACAGTTTGAAGAAGATTGGTAGGTAGGTCATCACAGAGCAGACCCACTGTAGTCCTGGTAGAGATTACGGTATTGGTGGGCCACCAGAGGTGCAGACCCACTGCAGTCCTTGTAGCAATTGGTGGGCCATCAGAGATGCAGACCCACTGTAGTCCTTGTAGAGACGGCCAGCAGCCCTCTGTTGCAAATGTGCAGGTGCACAATCACCATCGAAGAGTCTTGCGGACAATATAGCAAGTCCATAAACCACCACTTGTGCACTCACATAATTTCTGGAATTGTCCTTAGATCCATCAATGCTGTTATCCAGTCCCTTGCTGAATTATTAACACACATGTAAACACTATCAGTCCCTACTTCTCACATATTGTCCATATACTATGACCAACGGAAATGTGTGCAGTGAAATGAATGCTTACAAGTTACTTAGTTTGATAAACTGGTGTCAATTTCAATTTTATAACATGAGAATACAATAACAAAGGTACAGAATACATCACTAAAAACATAATAATACAGATAACATTTGTAGTAATAGGGGCTTTACAAAAGAATAGAAATAAACATATACATCAGTGTTACAGGAATTATGACATGAGTACAAAAATAAAAGATCAGAATCACTTTCGAAACATCAACTTCACACATGAGCATTAAAACAAAACAGAATAAATAATGTGTAAGCATATTTATAAGGTAAATAACATATTATTAATGCCAAATATATTTGAGGATAACAGTATTCCTCATCATAGTGAATGTAGCTTAATATTAAAAGAAGAAAAAATTCTATGAAACTACACAGAGACAGGAAGAAAACAAATACACAAAGGTACACAAACACATAGTGGGATAACACCAATAGGAAAGGACAGGGTTCGTTTTCAGTGTAACATTTGGTACTGCAGTCCAACCCAAAACTTCATATATCTTTCCTCTTATTTCATCCTTTGTTTCCACCAAAAAAATTCTATCTAAGCATGCTTTCTGTATTTATATGTTCACACATTTTTTACCTCAACATTTATTTCCAAGAAAATCCTACCTAAACCTGTTTTCTGTACTTTTTTTCATATGACTTCTGAATGCATTTCTTCCAATTCATCGCAACTCATTCTCTTAGAGGCTACCCCCTTTTAAGCTAACTTAAATCTACTGAGCTCAGATGCTAAACTAAGGGACGAGGCAATGCAGCAGCACAAAACAATTAACACAAACAGCAATGACAAAAAAATGGAAATTTGCAAAGCAAGCTACAGTAAATCTAAATTACCAAGCAATGCAACATTACAACTAATATGAGCCAATGTGCAGCAACAAGAAAAATAAATGAGTAGTAACACTGGCTTAGCAGAGTAACACAAAGTCAAATTCAGTAACACTATGGCTGGCAAACAGCAGCTTATATCTAAACATGACATAGCTCAAGCAGGAAAAATAGTACATTAAAGATAACAATGCAGATAAGGGAAATGTATAATCACATCTTAATGTCTAAGTAATTAAAGTGGTGCACCACAACAACTTATTGTAAAAGAAATATTACCATGTACTTGAAAAGAATATTATGTATGCAGTTACTGTTACTAGTCCCTTCTTATTGTTCTTTCCTTTCCAAGTGCTCCTTTTTTGAAGAATGTGGATCACAAAATTATTATTTAATAGATCTGTTGACAGAAAGTGTTCACATTAGCAAATGCATTTAACTTTATTTTATGAAACCAATGCTGCAACACAGCTGAAAAACAGATGTCAAATGAAATAAGCAATTACGCAAACCAAAGCATAAAAACATCATTCAATAGTCATGTGGCATTTCGTAAGTCAGTAGCTCTCAACTCTCATAGAAAGACACTTGTCATAATCAGGTGTGCAGATGTGCGAATATTTCCCATCAATTCATAAGCATTGCAGTAATTAGCACAAAGTACGAGTAATCATATGTTTTCAGGTAATGAGCGTGTAATATTTGCGATGCTTTCTACAAAGGAATGTCAATAGCAAGGTTAATGGAAGTAATGAGGGTGTCACATTTGCAATATTTTCTCTAAAGGAATGTCAATGGCGAGGATAAAGGCCTGCCTTTTTTCCTTTTTTTTTCTACCTGTGCTTGTTCTCCAGGTGTTTGACACAGCTGCGTGCCCACAACGCATTACGTGCAGGTGGTCACTTAACTTTCTTACGGAAATATTTACAACACCAGTTTCCGCTACAGTGACAGTCTGACATAAAAATATTTCACAGGTCAAGAATTAGCGTTGCAAATCTGTAGAAAGAAAATCCTATAAATATAAGTGTCCAAATAAAATATTCGTCAGTATTGTGATACAGTCACGCATTTACGCACATTTCATAACTCTTAAAGTACGATTCTTGGTTTCCAACATACTTCTTATTCGTCATATACGGTAGCATCATCTTATTGATCATAAACATATCTCAACAGCATAGTACACATCGTCGTCATAATAATAACATCATAACACCTCAGTCAAATCTCAAAAACGTCATAGCTTTCTGCAATAATTTCAAAACCTAAAAAAAATTCTCTGCTCATTTCAATAGTGTCATCTACCTCAAACGTACTTTAAAATCATGCTCCCTTACCAAATATATCATTCAAAGCTCTCATAGTATTACAATGGTTCCGAAAAAATATGAACAGATCACACAGTACAGACAAAATACAATTTCGTAAGTGTGAAGTAATCCAACTCTGTAATTGCGTAAACATATGTCACTGATGTAATAAAAAAAGTTTATCTCTCAGTTACATGATCAGATAGCTGTGTAATTTGTGTGTTAGAGAAATATGGTACCGATGTGTAAAGTTGTATAAGCAAATACCATAATAGCTAGGGTTCCTTGTGGTTGCCACACACATGGTACACAAAGTAAGTGTGTACCCCCCTGAGGATAAATGTAATTATACTCCCAGGTGTTACAAATTACAGCAATGGAATAAAATGTATCACAGAAAACTTTCTTTGTAATTAAAAAAAATCTTTAAAAATAAGTGTTTTAAGTATAAGATTAATCACTCAAATGCGTGTACTGTAGCGCTAAACTGTGCATCTTGTCGCAACATAATCTCTGTGGAAGTGTCGTAGTTATTGTCCTCCGAAAGCTAAGTTCTGCAGAAGTCAATGTACTTACCACATGATAAACAAAAGTGAAATGCTTTGCGTATAGATATCGTAGTTATTATGCTTATTGGCGTGATGAAGAAAGTACTGTACAGTAACGTATTGTTATGCCACGAAAAAGGCTGTCTCATTGTTGCTATACCACAAAAGTTACTACTAAAACATGTTTTTCTTCCTAGAAGAATTCAGAAAACTGTGCAGATATAAAACAGATACACTGCAAAAGCAACATTGTGAATTGTCACTCATTAGTAGCGTCGTGATAACATCATGTAGCTGTCACATAAACTAACCACTGTGTCCTCTGGTATCTCACAGAAAGTACTTTAAACTCAGAATGTATTTTCAAGTAAACCAAAATGTTGCATTAAAATCTCATTAGCAGTACCAGTATGTGTCCTAAGTATGTAAGCCTGATAGTCGTTACGTAATCGTGCAACTAACAAGCAAGAATGGTCAATTAACAACACTGTGTCGTCTGTTCATTATAACAATGCATTCGTAATTTCTGTTTAAAAATGTTCCCTAGGTTCTAGACTGGATATTTCACTTCAAACATTGTTACATGTTAGCAGTTTCTTAAGTCTAACACAGTATACTAGTAATGTAAAGTGAAAAGTTATATGGCAAAGACAAAGTTAAAAAGCAGATTATCTTTCAATAAACGGTTTTACATGTGAAATGTGGTGTAAACCTTTACTCTTCCTGGTACGCAGAGTTTCAACTTCAACGCAATTATCATGTGGTATACGTCGGATTCTGTAAGGTCCATTGTAAACTAGAAAGAATTTGTGACTCAAGTGTTTCTTCTTATGTGACAATGAATGAGCTTTAATGAGAACTTTCTGACCAATATACAATTTCTTTGCATTTGCTTTACCGTGTAGTTTTCTCCTTTTGTCTGCTGCAGATTTTATATTTTTAAGAGCCAAATCAATTATGTCTTTGTGTCGAAGTTTACGTGTATTTGGGAAAGGTACAAGCTCTCTGATTCTGTTCGGTGGTTCTTCATTCTTTAGTACAAGAGTAGGTGGTAAAGCAGTGGAATCATGAGGCATTTCATTCAGCACATTTTGAAATAAGTGTAAATATCTGTCCCAATGCTGATGCTTTCTATGACAATAAAGTCTGTAAAGCTTATTGATTTCTTTCATAATCCGTTCAGACGGGTTACAATGTGGTGAGTACAATGAAATAAAAACAGGTTTGATTTTATGGTTGCGAAGCATGCGTGACCAAACAGCAGATCTGAATTGCGGTCCGTTACCTGAAATGACTTTACTAACGTGTCCAACTTCACGTAAGAAATTTTTAACAAAGGCGTTGGATACAGACCGTCCAGTGGCTTTACGTAACGGTGTGAAAGAAACAAATTTTGAAGTAAGTTCAACAGCGACTAGAACGTACGAAAATCCATTAGATGTTCTGACAAGCGGTCCCAAGAGATCAACAGCAGCAAATTCTTTTAATTTAGAAGGAATGATAGGAAACAGCGGAGCACTATGGGAGATAGTAGATGGTTTCGCCTTTTGACAAAGTTTACAAATAGACAAGACTCTTCGAATTCTCTTTTCCATATTGTTAAAATAACAAGTCATTCGAAGAATATGATAACATTTTCGTGGGCCAAAATGTGCGTAGCTGAAATGAATGTACCAAATGAGCTTATTAACAAAATCGTCTGGAATGCAAAGTACCCATAGCTTATCATCAACAGTGCAGCGTTTGAAGAGTATGTTGTTTCTAACCAGGTAATAATGCCGAATCTGAGTGTGTGTCTTTTCATGCCATTTACTTTTGATGTCTCTCCAAATCGGATCTTTATCTTGTTCATGAGCAATGTCTTTTAAAGATGTGGTGATGAAATTTTCAAAGGCGACTTTCTGAATGTAAAGAATACTGAAATTTTTCTCGAGGTTGCCTTCTTTGTTACTTTTCTCAAGCCCAGCCGGTGCGCGTGACAGTGCGTCCGCAACAATGTTCTCCTTGCCGGGAATGTAGACTATTGTGAAGCGGAATTCTTGCAGAAACAATGCCCAACGTTTTAACCTGTCATGATTTAATTTTGAAGACATAAGAAATTGTAATTCACGATGATCACTGTATACTTTTACGTGCTTACCAGAAAGAAAGAAACGGAATTTGTTAAATGCCCAAACGATAGCTAAAGCTTCTAATTCAGTAACGGAATAATTTTTTTCAGATTTTGTTAGCACTCGGCTAGCAAAAGCAATGGTTTTCTGAACGGTAGTGTCATTTTCTATGGCTTCTTGAAATAAATGGGCACCAAGACCGACTTTAGAAGAATCCGTGCTAAGGCAGAAATCTTGTGACAGATCTGGATGAGCTAGTATTGGCGCGTTAAGTAGCGATTCTTTCAAAGAATTGAATTCCAACTGTGCTTGTTCGTCCCAGTTCCAAATAGTATTTTTTCCAGTGAGAGAACAAAGTTTTGGTGTAACAAGAATTTGCATATTCAGAAAACGACGGTAAAAATTTACGAGACCTAGAAAACTGCGGACTTGTCTTTTTGTAGATGGAACTGGAATGGCTCTGATTGCTTCTAACTTTTCAGGATCCGGCTGAATGCCTTCAGAAGAAATAATATGTCCCAAAAACCTCACCTTTGACCTACCGAATTCAGACTTTTCCAAGTTAACTGTAATTCCAGATTCTGCAAAAATATGTAACACGCTGTTGAGGATGCGATTGTGTTGTTCCCATGAGGCTTCTGCTATCAGAATATCGTCTACATATAAGGTGATGTGACGTTTTAAGAATTCAGGTAATATGGAATTTAGCCCGCGAATGAATGCTGCTGAAGAAATGTTCAAACCAAAAGGAAGTTTCCGAAACTGATAACAAACACCGAAACAAAGGAAAGCTGTGTATTTTCTACATTCTGGATGAAGTTCGATCTGATAAAAGCTGTATCTGAGATCAATGGAAGACAACACTTTTACACCATTAAAATTTTGAAGAAGTTCTTCCATCGTCTGCGGCCTGTCTGTTTCAGGAATGTTGATAGTATTGATTTGTCTCGAATCTAAAACAAGCCTGATCGATCCATTTTTCTTCTCAACAACATGTAATGGGTTGTTGTATGAGCTTACTGCAGGCTCAATAATGCCCTCATTAAGCATAGATTGTATTTCTGTTCTAACACGGTCCCTATAATGCGCCGGAATTACGTATGGTCTAACACAAAATTTAGTATGCTCACGAACACGAAATTGGTATTGAAATCCCTTGATTGTTCCTGTTTTGTGAGTAAAAACTGTGGAATGTGCTTGTAAAATTTCAAAAAGGTCTTGCCTATCATTGTCATTACAATTCTCAATTGTTTGAATTTTATTCTGAATTAACTCATTAGTATCAAATGCGCCGTCGATATCACCCCTGTCAGTACTTGCAGAGTGATTGTTAGTGTCAAGTTCCGTCGAAAATTCCGAACTGTTGTCTAACAGGAGGTAAAGCCGATTAATTTCTTCGTCATGGTTTGAGAGCCAATCTTCAAATTTCAAAGCTACTGACTTACCTTCTTTTTCTAAAGTTATTTCAGCATCGTGAAAGTTTAAGATTGCTTTGTATTCATTCAAAAAGTCTACTCCCAGTATAATTTCCGTCGACAATAATGGAACAATAAGAAAATTCATAGAGAAGCTGTGGCTTTGACAAAAGAATTCTAAGTTGGTTTGTTGGCGTACATCTACACTTTTTCCAAAGATTGCACCTTGTAATTTAATCTTACGTAACGGAAGTGTGGGGCAATCGTTCGATTTGTTGCATTTGCTAAAGGCTGTTTCACTGATTACTGAAATGGGACTGCCAGAGTCAAGTACTGCCGTAAATTTTACGTCATTTACTGTAATGTGAATCACAGGATATGCAATGTTGTTATGTTTTACGTCGTGTTCTTGGAGTAAGATGTCCCTAATGTCTTCCATTTTTACGTAATTACTAGCTACGGCAGCTGCGTCGTTAGTTTCATACGTGTGTTTTGTGGCTGCCTGCGGTATGAGTCATTGCCTATTGTCTCTTTGTTGGCGCGCGTCGTTATTGGGATTTGGAGACCTAACTTCTACAAATTCACCGTGACGAGAGGGCCCTGCCCTGTTTAAATCCCGCCAGTTCTGATTCAATTCAGGTCTGTTGTTACGATCACATCGTCTGTCGTCATGTTGGTAGTTCCTGTAGTTTCTTTCTTGTCGGTTAAGTGGTGGAGAATTTCTCCCTGAATCGTAACTGCGCACTGGACCGTTGCGTCTAAAGTTATTCTGTCTCCCGTAATAATAATTATTTTGGTTCCCATATTGTCTGTTTCTCTGATTGTCTCTGTAATAGTCATTACCGCGGAGAGGTGATCTTTCCCTGTAATTATTACTACTCTGCCAAACGGTTGTCATACGGGTGGTGTCTGTTTTGGTCACGATTTGTGTTGTGAGAATAGCCTTGTCGTGTCAAGTTATTACTTCTTTCATCGCGGAATTGCGACGGATGTGACCTGTAATTGTTGTGTTCCTGGTTTCGCGTTCTGCGATTGTCAGTGTCAATTTCTAATTCTTGTAAGAGTCCCTGAAATGCTTCAATGTCGTCTTTGCAACGTCCTGCCAAAATAATATGTCGTAAATGTTCAGGCAGTTTGATTAAGCAAATGCGGATGAGTTCTGAGGGGCTGTATGGGTTTGAAAGATATTGATTCTTATGCAACATGTCTTCAAAATATTTCATAAGACTGGAAAATTCAGATTGTTCGAAACGTTTCATCATTATGATGCTATGTTTTACTCGGTCTTGTGTGGCTTGAGACCAATATGCTGAGAGGAAGGCATGGTAAAACTCTCCTTCACTGTGGCAATCGTGAATTACCGATTGCATTCTTACAGCTGGTTCATTCTCCAAGTAGCCACACATAAATTCTAATCCGTGTTCTAACGACCAGTTTGGAGGAAAACAATGCGAGAATTGGTGGAGCCATGCTTGTGGATGAATGTCGTTGCCAGAATTCTTAAATGTTTTGAATTTACGTGTAGTAATGAACAGCTTATAATCAAAATCATCATGTCGGCGAGTCGCATATCGGTCATTGTTAGGTCGTGTCGGCCGTTCCATATCAAACTTTGGTGCACATTGCCAATTTCTTTCATAACTTCCGAAATGCCCTGTGTTATTATTTTGTGGCTGTTCCGTATTTCTGTGTCCCTCTTCCCGTATTGGGGCGCGAGTATCCTCTGAAATACGTAATTCTTGAATTACCTGTGTCAGCTGATCTTGTACTTCCCGGATTTCTCTTTTGTACTGTGTATTGATTTGATTTTGATTCTGTTTGAATTTTCTAGTTTGTTCATACTCTTCTGTGTCAGTGAAGGCTACAGGTCTTGTGTCATTCAGATCATCATCTACCTTTGTAGATAAGTTAGTGACCTGATCCGAAAGTTCGGCTACTTTCTCCGATAGTGAACACATTTCCTCAGTGTGTTTTTCTGAACCAAGTTTCAGAGTGTCCATTTGTGTTGAAATCGAATCTACTGTGTCCTTTAAGTTTTCCTGAGTTTTTGCAAGTTGCGTAACCAAATCGGTAGATGCAACTGAGTCAATTTTAGCCCACAAGGTCTCATGGTTTTCATGAACAATGGTTTGCAGTTGTTTTATGGCTGCTTCGTGATTCTGTAATGCATTTTCATGCCGCGAAAAAATACGTTGAAAATGCTCACAAATTTGTGTTTTTACGTCATTACAGACTTTTTGACATTTCGATTCAATGTTATGTAACACAGTAGTTAAATCTTCACGTGTTTGTTCAAGTGTTTGTTCCACTGAGTCTAACTTTTTAAGATTTTGTTCCATTGTGTCTAACTTTTGCAGCTTTTGCTGTGTTTGTCTCTGATTTTGTTCCATTATTTGCATTAGTTGTAATAACAATGCATTAGTGTCTGGAATCTGTTCCTCTACTCTTTTCGGCAGTGCATTTGCACCGGCAGCATTCACATTTTGACAAGCTGAAAATGTGTCTTGACTTATTTGAGAAAACGGTGAGGACGCAAAACCTGAATCTACAGTATTTGTAAAATTGTGTCCTGTCATTTCGGATTCCTGAGGCGAGCTGTTGCCGACCGATCGATCGATAATGCTTCCCTGTTCACTACCTGTTTCACTGTCTACACCATTGTTTGCAGCCCGCTCCATTTCCCTATGCACAATTACCAAATTACTACTTCGAATGTCTGTTAATTCACTACACAGTGGTGCTGATAAGCTACGCTCGTCGTCACTATTATCTCTCAGTTTAGTTTGGAGCCTAGTGTTACGTTTTTCACACGCCATTATTGTCACAGTATTTCACACGACAACACAGAAGAACACAATTTGAAGAGCAAAACAAGAAAACACATTAACATAACATTGAAAATAATATCTAGTTAATTGCAACTGCGAAATACTTGGTGCAAATCTACATGCATGCCACAACTGTTTTACTGTACAACAATGAAAGACTGCAACTACAAAGGAGATTTTCTCTACAATTACGCGCTAGCAATAAACAAAATCTACACTAATTACACAAACTACAAGAAAAAAATCAGAAGATTCCAGTGAGGTATCCTCGGCTAAGGGTCGACATATGAAACTTCCCCTTTGAACAATTATACATGACTGTGCTTAAACTGACATAAAATATTTTTAGCACAACGCAATCTGACTTTCAAAATTCCCTACAAAAGAATGGCCCTGACTAACATTAAACTATACCTTTCACAAATCACTTACCTCACAAAAATCTTCGCTGCTCAAGCTACTGCAATACAGCGAGCGCCACTACTGCCAGCTAAATAAAAGATTCAAACTATGGAAGGCACTAACTACTGATAGGGATAGTTAGCAAATGAAAGATATTAATAGAGAACAAACAATGTATTTACCTTGATATCATCATATATAAATATAGCAGTTCATGACAAATTTCAAAACTCCGCCATCTCTCTCCCCACATCCACCACTGCTGGCGGCTCACCTCCAACTGCGCAACGCTACGCGCTGTTCACAGCCAGCTGCCTAACACTACAATGGCGAGTATTACAACAATGCAAAGCAGCCACAGACTGCACACAGCACAGCCAGTGATTTTCATACAGAGGTGGCGTTACCAATAAAAAAACCTAAACAGCCTACTTACAATGTTAAGTCCCATAGTGCTCAGAGCCGCTTCAATCATCTAACTTCAGAAATTTTCGCAGTATCAATACTGTAAATTTGAGTAATAGAGTAATTTTTATGTAATATATTTTGTCACAGTTCTGTTAATATTTTCTTATGAATGAATATGATTGTGTAATTTAAATGCAACATCTAAAAAAGAATTACGTGATAACATGTAGGAAACGCGCTGCTCCACTGAGGGCTATCTGCCATTGTGGACAATCAAGGAGTATATTTGAGGTAGGCGAACAATGTCGCTGAGCGTGAACGTGCACAATACACGATGTATCAAAATCAATTATCGGATTTCAAAAAATCGTAACTATTATGTTACTTGGGATAAGTGCGTGAACAACGTAGTGCTGGAAAGAGCAAACTCTCGAGCCTTACATGGTTCCCGCTAGGCAGCAGCAGTGTGCGCCCACTTCAGTCGTAGTAAAACTGGTTTCGTGACAACAGAAAGCGTTCTGTGTTCCACGTTTTGCGCCGTGCGGGTCAGTAATAACTGTTCAGCGTGACTTTCGTACTAGCCACATTGTGGATCCTCCTACAGCACAGAGCATTAGATGATGGCGTGAACAATTCCGAGAAACAGGTTGTCTGTGTAAAGGCAAATCGCCGGGCCGTCCCCGAGTGTGTGACACACACGTCGAACGCATCCGCCATAGAAGGAGACCGCAGAAATGCGTTCGCCGTGCAGCTCGACAGCTGAACATGTCTCCGATGTCTGTCTGGCGTGTGTTGCGTCGACGTCTACACGTGAGACCGTACAAAATTCAGCTACCGTACAAAATTCAGCTACTGCAAGCTCTTCTTGAAGGTGACACACAACAACGTGTGGAGTTCTGTAATTTCGTTCTTGGCAAGATGGAGGATGGCAGTTTTCTTCCAAACTTACAAGGGAACCGCCCCATCGCACCCCCCTCAGATTTAGTTATAAGTTGGCGCAGTGGATAGGCCATGAAAAACTGAACACAGATCAATCGACAAAACAGGAAGAAGTTGTGTGGAACTATGAAAAAAACAAACAAAATATACAAACTGAGTAGTCCATGTGGAAGATAGGCAACATCACGGATAATGTGAACTCAGGAGCTCCGTGGTCCTGTGGTTAGCGTGAGCAGCTGCGGAACGAAAGGTCATTGGTTCAAGTCTTCCCACGAGTGAAAATTTTAGTTTCTTTATTTTAGCAAAGTTATGATCTGTCCGTTCGTTCACTGACGTCTCTGTTCACTGTAATAAGTTTAGTGTCTGTGTTTTGCGACCGCACCGCAAAACCGTGCGATTAGTAGACTAAAGGACCGAAAACATTTGATCGCAACCGATTCCTCCACAGGAAAACATGTCTGATATATTCTATACGACACTGGTGACGGCATGTGCGTCACATGACAGGGATATGTTGTCGACCCACCTAACTAGTACACTTGGCGAATGGGTAAAAAGATTCTTCTACCTTGCCCGATTTAGGTTTTCTTGTGGATGTGATAATCACTCCCAAAAAAGTGATGAAAACATAAGACTTTGTCACATAAACTGAAAATAAAGAATTAAACCTTTTCACTCGCGGGAATACTTGAACCAAGGATCTCTCGATCCGTAGCTGCTCACGCTAACCTCGGGACCACGGCGCTCCTGAGCTGACACTAACCTGGATGTTGCTTATGTTGCACATGGACTACTCAGTTTGCATATTTTGCTTATTTTTTTCGTAGTTCCACACAACTTCTTCCTGTTTTTCGATTGATCTGGGTTCAGTTTTTCAAGGCCTATCTACTGTGCCAACTTATAATTAAATCTGAGGGGAGTGCGATGGGGAGGTTCCCTTGTTAGTGTTTAGTGGCGAGGCAACATTCCATTTAAATGGAAAGGCGAACCGTCATAACGTGAGAATAGGGGGTACAGAGCAACCACATGAAGTTGTACAATACTAGACGGACTCTCCAAAATTAATGTGTTTTGTGCAGTTTCACGGGAGAAGGTGTACGGTCCATCTTTCTTTACCGAGGACACTGTTACAACAAGCACATATCTCGGTATACTTCAGAACTTTCTTTTCCCTCAGTTGGAGACTGATTCGAACGACTTCATTTACCAACAGAATCGGGCATCGTCACACTGGCATCTGGAAATGCGGGAAATTTTGAATAAAAGGATTACTGAACGACGGGTCGGTCGCACTGGGCCAAATAATTCAGCCTTACATTACTGGTCTCCAAGGTCACCGCACCTGACTGTGTGTGATTATTTCAAAAATGGTTCAAATGGCTCTGAGCACTATGGGACTTAACATCTGAGGTCATCAGTCCCCTAGAACTTAGAACTACTTAAACCTACCTAACCTAAGGACAGCACACACATCCATGCCCGAGGCAGGATTCGAACCCGCGACCGTAGCAGTCACGCGGTTCCGGACTGAGCGCCTAGAACCGCGAGACCACCGCGGCCCGGCTTGCTTTTGTTGATGTTCATCTTATATCCTCCTTTCAAGGCACTGTCCATTCAATTCAGCTGCCCTTCTAAATCCTTTGCTGTCTCTGACAGAACTACAATGTCATCGGCAATTCATAAAGTCTTTTTTTTCTCCATGGATTTTAATTCCAACTCCGAATTTTTCTTTTGTTTCCTTTGCTGCTTGCTCAATATACAGATTGAATAACATCGGGGAGAGGCTACAACCCTGTCTCACTCCCTTCCAAACCACTGCTTCCCTTTCATGTCCCTCGACTCTTATAATTGCCATATGGTTTCTGTACAAATTGTAAATAGCCTTTCGCTCTCTGTATTTTACCCCTGCCACCTTCAGAATTTGAAAGAGAGTATTCCTATCAACATTGTCAAAAGCTTTCTCTAAGTCTACAAATGTTAGAAACGTAGGTTTGCCTATTTTCTACGATACGTTGTATGGTCAGTATAGCCTCAGGCGTTCGAACATTTCTGCGGAATCCAAACTGATCATCCCCGAGGTCGGCTTCTACCAGTTTTTCCATTCGTCTATAAAGAATTCGTGTTAGTATTTTGCAGCCGTGGCTTAACAAACTTATAGTTCGGTAATTTTCACATCTACCAACACCTGCTTTCTTTGGGATTGTAATTATTATACTCTTCTGGAAGTATGAGTGTATTTCTCTTCTCATACATCTTGCTCACCAGATGGTAGTTTTGTTAGGCCTGGCTCTCCCAAGGCCGTCAGTAGATCTAATGGAATGTTGTCTACTCCCGGGGTCTTGTTTCGGCTCAGTTCCTTCAGTGCCCTGTCAAACTCTTCACGCAGTATCGTATCTCCCATTTCATCTTCATCTACATTCTCTTCCATTTCCATAATATTGTCCTCAAGTACATCGCCCTTGTATAGACCCTCTATATACTCGTTCCCTTTCTGCTTTGCTTAGAACTGGGTTGCCATCTGAGCTCTTGATGTTCATACAAGTGGTTCTCTTTCCTACAAAGGTCTCTTTAATTTTCCTGTAGGCAGTATCTATCTTACCCCTAGTGAGATAAGCCTCTACATCCTTACATTTGTCCTCTAGCCATCCCTGCTTAGCTATTTTGCACTTCCTGTCGAACTCATTTTTGAGACGTTTGTATTCCTTTTTGCCTGCATCATTTACTACATTTTTGTATTTTCTCCTTTCATCAATTAAATTCAATATTTCTTCTGTTACCCAAGGATTTCTACTAGCCATCGTCTTTTTACCTTATTGATTCTCTGCTGCCTTCACTACTTCATCTCTCTAGCTACCCATTCTTCAAATGTTCAAGTGTGTGTGAAATCTTATGGGACTTAACTGCTAAGGTCATCAGTCCCTAAGCTTACACACCAACCAAATTATCTTAAGGACAAACACACACACTCATGCCCGAGGGAGGACTCGAACCTCCGCCGGGACCAGCCGCACAGTCCATGACTGCAGCGCCTCGGCTAATCCCGCGCGGCTACCCATTCTTCTTTTACTGTATTTCTTTCCCCCATTCATGTCGATTTTTCCCTTATGCTCTCCCTAAAACTCTGCACAACCTCTGGTTTAGTCAGATTATCCAGGTCCTTAAATTCCCACCTTTTTGCAGTTTCTTCAGTTTTAATCTACAGTTCGTAACCAGTAGATTGTGGTCAGAGTGCACATCTGCCCCTGGAAATGTCTTACAATTGAAAACCTGGTTCCTAAATCTCTGTCTTATCACTAAATAATCTATCTGACACCTTCGAGTATCTCCAGGCCTCTTCCATGCATACAACCTTCTTTTATGATTCTTGAACCAAGTGTTAGCTATGATTAAATTATGCTCCGTGCAAAATTCTACGAGGCGGCTTCCTCTATCATTTCTTACCCCCATTCCATATTCACCTACTACGTTACCTTCTCTTCCTTTTCCTACTATCGAATTCCAGTCACCCATGACTATTAAATTTTCGTCTCCCTTCACTATCTGAATAATTTCTTTTATCTCATCATACATTTCGTCAAACTCTTCGTCATCTGCGTAGCTAGTTGGCATATAAACTTCTACTACTGTGGCAGGCGTGGGCTTTGTGTCTATCTTGGCCACAATAATGCGTTGACTATGCTGTTTGTAATAGCTTACCCGCACTCCTATTTTTTTATTCATTATTATACCAACTCCTGCATTACCCCCATTTGATTTTGTGTTTATAACCCTGTAGTCACCTGACCAGAAGTCTTGTTCCTCCTGCCACCGAACTTCACTAATTCCCACTATAACTTCAACCTATCCATTTCCCTTTTTAAATTTTCTAACCTACCTGCCCGATTAAGGGATCTCACATTCTATGCTCCGATCTGTAGAACGCCAGTTTTCTTTCTCCTGATAACGACGCCCTCCTGAGTAGTCCCCGCCCGGAGATCCGAATGGGAGACTACTTTACCTCCGGAATATTTTACCCAAGAGGACGCCATCATCATCAAACAATACAGTAAAGCTGTATGCCCTCGGGAAAAATTACAGCTGTAGTTTCCCCTTGCTTTCAGCCGTTCGCAGTACCACAACAGCAAAGCCGTTTTGGTTAGTGCTACAAGGCCAGATCAGTCAAATCATCCAGACTGTTGCCCCTGCAACTACTGAAAAAGCTGCTGGTACAGTAGCAAATGTAAAAATGCAGCATTTGTATTATGTGCTCGATGCTGTGAAAATGATTGTTTTTCATGTTTCTACGATGGACATAGTCCAAATAGAGGATTTGATATTTCATTTTTGCCTTAAAAATTAAATTGTTACGTTTTCTCAATTCAAACGAGTTTTGTGAACAGTCTTTCATAAAACATCGATAATTAAGAATTTGTATTTGAAATGGAAGCATGAATTTCGGGTCCAATATGTAATTAGAAACAAGAAGACGTGCATTATTCTTAAAAAATTATGATGAGTTTTATAATGACGAGATGTAGTTATTTCAAAATGAACAAGTAAAAAGAGGTATGGGAGAGATTAGAACCAACGCACTTATACCCGCATGGGGTGCATGATTCATTACACTACCGACTACGCTACACGTGCAACGATATTTGGTAGATCAATTGCACTATATACACTACTGAGAAAACTTCAAAGCCGATTATCTCCGTAAATTTATGAAAAACATTAAGAACAGCAATTTATCGGCACTTCTTAACCGTGCTCCACGCGCGTGTTTCACTACGCAACAGAAAGCAGCCTCAGCCATTTTCATACTGCGCATTAACAGCGCGACAATCGGAGCACAACGCAGCAGAGGCTGTTACTGTACTCGATTTTTAAAATAAAAAGTACGTAGCTGACGCGTGGCTGTCAATACATTTGAATATACACTATTAACCATTAAAATTGCTACATCAAAAAGAAATGCAGATGATAAACGGGTATTCATTGCACAAATATTCTAGAACTCACATGTGATTACATTTTCACTCAATTTGGGTGCATAGATCCTGAGAAATCAGTACCCAGAACAACCAACTCTGGCCTTAATAATGGCCTTGATAGGCCTGGGCATTGAGTCAAACAGAGCTCGGATGGCGTGTACAGGTACAGCTGTCCATGCAGCTTCAACACGATACCACAGTTCATCAAGAGTAGTGACTGGCATATTGTGACGAGCCAGCTACTCGGCAACCATTGACCAGACATTTTCAATTGGTGAGGGATCTAGAGAATGTGCTGGCCAGGGAAGCAGTCGAACATTTTCTGTATCCAGAAAGGCCCGTACAGGACCTGCAACATGCGATCGTGCATTATCCTGGTGAAGTGTAGAGTTTCGCAGGGATCGAATGAAGGGTAGAGCCACGGATCGTAACACATCGGAAATGTAACGACTACTGTTCAAAGTGCCGTCAATGCGAACAAGAGGTGACCGAGACGTGTAACCAATCGCACCCCATACCATCACGGAGGGTGATAAGCCAGTATGGCGATGACCAATACACGCTTGCAATGTGAGTTCACCGCGATGTCGCCAAACACGGATGCGACCATCGTGACGCTGTAAACAGAACCTGGATTCATCCGAAAAAATGACGTTTTGCCATCCGTGCACCCAGGTTTGTCGTTGAGTACACCATCGCAGGCGCTCCTGTCTGTGATGCAGCGTCAAGGGTAACCGCAGCCACGGTCTCCGAGCTGACAGTCCATGCTGCTGCAAACATCGTCGAACTGTTCGTGGTTGTTGTCCTGCGAGCGTCCCCATCTGTTGACTCAAGGATGGAGACGTGGCTGCACGATCCGTTACAGCCGTGCGGATAAGATGCCTATCTCGACTGCTAGTGATACGAGGCCGTTGGGATCCAGCACGGCGTTCCGTGTTACCCTCCTGAACCCACCGAGTCCATATTCTGGTAACAGTCATTGGATCTCGACCAACGCGAGCAACAATGTCGCGATACGATAAACCGCAATCGCTATAGGCTACTATCCTACCTCTATCAAAGTCGGAAACGTGATGGTACGCATTTCTCCTCCTTACACGAGGCATCACAACAAAGTTTCACCAGGCAACGCCGGTCAACTGCTGTTTGTGTATGAGAAATCGGTTGGAAACTTTCCTCATGTCAGCACGTTGTAGGTGTCGTCACCGGCGCCAACCTTGTGTGAATGTTCTGAAAAGCTAATCATTTGCATATCACAGCATCTTCTTCCTGTCGGTTCAATTTCGCGTCTGTAGCACGTCATCTTCGTGGTGTAGCAATTTTAATGGCCTGTAGTGTATGTAAGTTTTACTCAAAGCAACGTAGTAATAAGATACCTGATACATGAGTAAGACCTAGTACCAAGAGCGTAACACCAGTGTATGTGTACTACGGCTTCTGACCAATCATTGTGTTTGTTTACATGAGGTTTATTGTTGTGATGAACAGATTATACTGGTACGTAGTGCGGCCCACTGTAAGGCACTGCACTGGAAGGATTGTGTGTTATGGCCAGCCATTAATTACAGAGTTAACTGGGCACAGTCTACAAAGCATCAAGAGGAACTAATATGAAAGAATAGCTCTATGGGACCAAAACTGTTCACTGCAAAGCAACGCGAAGAAGAGCCTGTTTCCATGCACTGTCTGCGTTCCCGCATCATTGTCTTGCATTTGCTAAGAGGGGAAGACTTTTCTACTTGGATTAAGAAGAACACAATATTGTTCGCTCACACTGTGAAGCTGGCGACCGTTTCCTATAAAATTATATTGAGCTTAATTACCTGAAATTCACCAACTACTTTGCAGTTTCTATGGACTGTCAAAAGTCTTTCGATCGTTATTGCGCAGAAGTAGTCGCGCAGTAGCGATTCTTTCATAACTGAGTGTACGCCTCCGTAGCGCAGCGGTAATGGTACTGCTTACCACGCAAGGGAACCCAGGTTCGATTCCCGGAACGGGACTGGGTGTTGCGCGTCCTTCATCATCATTGACACGCAAGTCGCCGAAGTGGCGTAAACTAAAATGACTTGCAATACTGCGGCAGAATCCCGAAGGGGATGTTGTTGTTGTGGTCTTCAGTCCTGAGACTGGTTTGATGCCGGCCGAAGTGGCCGTGCGGTTAAAGGCGCTGCAGTCTAGAACCGCAAGACCACTACGGTCGCAGGTTCGAATCCAGCCTCGGGCATGGATGTTTGTGATGTCCTTAGGTTAGTTAGGTTTAACTAGTTCTAAGTTCTAGAGGACTGATGACCTCAGCAGTTGACTCCCATAGTGCTCAGAGCCATTTGAGCCATTTGAACTGGTTTGATGCAGCTCTCCATGCTACTCTATCCCGTGCAAGCTTCTTCATCTCCCAGTACCTACGGCAACCTACATTCTTCTGAATCTGCTTAGTGTATTCATCTCTTGGTCTCCCTCTACAATTTTTACCCTCCACGCTGCCCTCCAATACTAAATTGGTGATCCCTTGATGCCTCAACCCATGTCCTACCAACCGATCCCTTCTTCTAGTCAAGTTGTGCCACAAACTTCTCTTCTCCCCAATCCTATTCAATACTTCCTCATTAGTTATGTGATCTATCCATCTAGTCTTCAGCATTCTTCTGTAGCACCACATTTCAAAAGCTCCTATTCTCTTCTTGTCTAAACTATTTATCGTCCATGTTTCACTTCCATACATGGCTACACTCCATACAAATACTTTCAGAAATGACTTCCTGACACTTAAATCTATACTCGATGTTAACAAATTTCTCTTCTTCAGAAACGCTTTCCTTGCCATTGCCAGTCTACATTTTATATCCTCCCGACTTCGACCATCATCAGTTATTTTGCTCCCCAAATAGCAAAATTCCGAAGGGGATATCCTGGCCAATAAATGCCACACGATCATTTCATTTTTTTTTTTTACAACTGAGTTTACATTTTTTTGATTTGTTCTACGGAACCGAAGCTTCTTCCCAGACAACAGGAACACTTAGTCATGAATTATTGCAGTTACCCGAAAGTTTATGTCCGTTATATGTGGTCGCCGGTTAACAATAATGTCACGTCACAACACGAGTGTAGTAAACTATGTGCTACTGGAACACCTGAAGCGCTGGACTGTATTGTTGCGTTGTGGATACAGTAGTGCTTTGGTTTGTGTTGGGGCCGATCAGTGTCTGAAAAGTGAAAACGTGCTTTGCTGACGATACAGAGGAAATTGGAATTAATACACAAACTCGAGAACGCAGTATTCATACGCGGAACCTGGCACTGATTTGTAATGTGGGTGAAACTATACGATCCGCTGTCTTCGGAAAAACAAAGCAGTTTTGACTCATATGAAGGTGAGAGAGTGTCTAAAGGCTATGAGAATGTCTCCATACGCAAGATTGGATAAAGCCATTTTGGAACGGTTTCAGCAGAGAAGAGCAGGTGACACACGAGAATCTGGCCCAACGTGCGCCAAACAGACCCACGTTAGTTTTTCTTCAAAACCTTGGGGATTGAAGGAGATTTTAATGCATCTTCCGACTGGCTAACAAGATCTAAACATCGTCATAGTATCCGGGAGATTGTCGTCCAGGGAGTGCAGATAATGAAGCTGCTTCTGAATTTCGTAATGATTTCCAGGAGCTCATTGCACCAGAAAATTTGCAGCTGGAGCAAATATACAGTGCGGAGGAAACCATGGTTTTTTGGAAGTGTCTGCGAACAAAGAGCATCTCGTTATAAATCATATAAGGAAAGGATAACTGCGTTGTGTTGTGCTAATGGTACGGGTACCATGCGTAAAGCTAAAAAATCGCGCTGTTTCAAATAAATGGTTCCTAAATTGCTTTGTGGCACACGAGCGAGAACATATAACGTTGAAGAGTCTCCCTGCAAGGGCTGTATTGTTACTGGACAAAGCTCTATCGCGTCCCAATGATTTGCTCTGAAATCAGATGACGGGATAATATTTGTAAGATATTTACTTTCTAATGTGACAGCCTTAATTCAGCCGAGGGAACAGGGTGTCATTGTTGTCACGAAGAAAATTTATGGAGGGAATTTACTACAAAAACTTGTTCAAGACGGCAGCAATCTTCAAACATTTTGGAAACAATTGACTGTGGCTATTTGTATTCAGCATAAGAATAAACATGATGTAAACATTACACCATGTATCATTCTGCATTTACTGAAATCTCATCGGGTTGCGTTACACGTGGACCAGAAGCCAAGCTGACTCGAGTACAGTCAGGTGCGATAATAATGATACGTTTTACACTGTGCATTGAGCATATGTAGACTGAACGATAGCATTGGACAACAGCTTTACTGGCACATTTAACTTGGACAGCACTGGCCAGCCAGCTGGTCCAACTAACGTGCAGTGACTTGAACAGTTATAGAGAAGACGTAAAAAAGACGAGAGAGAAGCAATATAGCGTCGAATGTCGTTTAATTTCGAATCATCTGCCAAATGGCAGGTTTTCACATGATAGTTCTCCAGGCTGTCCGGTCTTCTGCCATCCTCTTCAGGTCTGCATAATTTCCTCTTCCCTTTATGTCGTCTATCATCTCGTATCTCCTCCTTTCTCTCAGTCTTCTCCCTCAAACCAATCCTTCCAAAGCATCTGCTAGCAAGCACTCCCTTCTCAGTGAATGTTCCAACCAGTTCTGTTTTCTTTCTCTTACAACCTTCAGCAGACATCTTCTCTCACCAACCCTTTCCAATACTCTTTCATTACTCACTCTTTTCATCCAGCTTATTCTCTCAATTCTACTCCACATCTCAAATGCTTCTAACCTTTTTCATCCTCTCGTCTCAGAGTCCATGTTTCTGCCCTATATAATGCCACACTCCAGACAAAACGTTCGCCAAGCCTTTTCCTTAGACCTTTATCTAATTTGCCACATAAGAGTCTCCTCTTTCTGTCGAATGCCTCCTTCGCTATGGCAATTCGAGTTTCCATCTCCTGGTGACATCTCAAGTCTTCAGTTATTGTGCTTCCAAGATATTTAAATTCACTTACTTGGTTAATGGTAGAGTGTCCTATTTTATTATTGGACAGTCTGCGCCTTGTACTGATGACCATACTCTTTGTTTTTGCTGTGTTTATTTGCATCCCATATTCCACACAAGCTTCATTCAGATCTTTCAGCATGTTATTCACTGTCCGCTCACTTTCTGCCACTAATACCATGTCACCAGCAAATCTTGTACATTCTATTCTCTTTCCACCAATACATATTCCTCTTTTCCCATTTAAGCCTATCGCAATAATCTCTTCAAGGTACGCGTTAAACAACAGTGGGGAAAGGCAACAACCTTGTCTAACACCTCGTCCAATGCTGCTTCTTTCTGACATTTCATTTCCAATCCTTATCCTTACTTTCTGGTGTAAATATAGATTCTGAATCAGTCGTCTCTCTTTCCGGTCTACTCCTTTCCTCTTCAAAATATCCATCAGCTTGTTCCACTAAACTCTGTCATAAGCCTTTTCTAAATCTAAAAAAAAAAAAAACGGCAAAGATTTCTCTATCTTTTTCCATATATCTTTCCCCTATAGTTCTTAACAGGCCAATAGTATCTCTTGGTCCTTTTCCTAAATCCGAACCTCTGCAATCCCTCTATGCAGCTTGCCATATAGCCTTCTTTTCAACAGTCTCAGCAACACTTTAGCTACCGGCCGCAGTGACCGAGCGGTTCTAGGCGCTTCAGTCCGGAACCGCGCGATTGCTACGGTCGCTGGTTCGAATCCTGCCTCGGGCATGGATATGTGTGATGTCCTTTGGTTAGTTAGGTTTAAGTAGTTCTAGGGGACTGATGACCTCAGATGTTAAGTCCCATAGTGCTCAGAGCCATTTTTTGAACACTTTAGCTCCATGAGAAATTAGGCTGATGGTACTATGCTCTTGACATTTTTTAGAGTTTCTCTTTTTCTCTGTTGGTATCATAACTGTTGCAAGAAAGTCCTCAGGCCATTCCCCTTTGTCATATATCTCGTTACAGAGATAATTTCTTTTTGCTCCTCTTCAACCTTAATTTCGCTTTGTATTTCATCCCCCCTATACAGACATTCAGTATATTCTTGCCATCTGTTCAAAACCTCCTGTGGTTCTTCTGCTAGAGTACCATCTGCTCTTTCTATTTCCATGTTATTCCTCTTTCTTTTACATTCAAAAACTGTCTCACTAGCCAGCCTATATATCATTTCATACTTCTGAAACATCATGGAACAATATATGGGAAAACGTCGGCAATACACTTCTTATAGGACCAGATGTAAAACTTAACTCGCTCTCATTCTTAACTGGCACAGTATAAAATAGAAATGACAGTGATGGAAAATTTTTCTGCGTGAGCTAAGTGTGGCGTAAAACTGTATTGCATATTTGCTGGTGTAAGCTGTCGCCAGCACACCGGTCAGCAAAGATGTAGCACGGAGGTGGATGGTAGGCGCTGGATCACGCCCAACTATCACGAGAGTGGCCAGAGACACACTGACAAGCAACAGGCCGCCAACGCCCTCTCAGCAGCATGTGTTTTGACCGCCGCCGCTGACTGGAGGACCTCACTGACTTACTGACTGACTCAGTCACACTCCAGTTTGACATCTGTCAGTTAGTTGCAGTGCAGGCTCAGTTCACGTCTCAAGCTAGGACACTGCATAGCAACCAGATTTGTGAGTGTAGCAAGATTACTGATATCGTCTGCAAGAGGCCTAGTACTGATGACATGAATATGCAGCACCTTTGTGGCAGAAGAGCAACCATGCCAAACAAGTGGACATTGCCCTTAATGAAACAGGACGCATTGTCACTGGCTGCTAGCGGGCAACTCCTATTAATAAAATGTATCATCTCATGGACATAGCACCTCCACATATCAGAAGAAGAACAGCAGCAGAAAAAGAGAAGCGGAAACAGGAGACAGACCCAAGACACCCCAAATTCGGATGTGAATACCAACATCCAAGATTAAGGTCAAGAAAGAGTTTCCTCCGTTCAACAGAACCACTTTTAACGTCACCTGCAAATCGTTGAATACAGCTTTGGTGTAACTCACCATCAGAGAGTTACTGGAACAACGCAAAAGAAGAGCTTGCTAAAGGACGTCGCCTCCCATATCAACAGGCTGATAACTGGTGTATCTCGATTCAAGGTCAATTTGAAGAAATGGGGTTTCTCTCCAGGAGATGAACTCTGTGAATGTGGCAAACAGCAACATCATCAACACCTGCTCAACTGTAGAAACCTACCAGCCCCATGCCCGATGGACCATCTGGTTGTCGCCAATGATACAGCAGCTCAAACGGCGGAATTTTTGATGTCATATGAAATTTAATCGTGTACTTATATTGTTTGTAAATTTCTGTCTATCATATGTTATGTTGTGGACACGAGACATAAATAAAAGCTTGTACGACAACACATAGACTGTATTCAAGTTAGGTAAATACTTCAAGTTGATGTACCGGGTGATCAAAAAGTCAGTATACATTTGAAAACTTAATAAACAACGGAATAATGTAGATAGAGAGGTAAAAATTGACACACATGCTTGGAATGACATGGGGTTTTATTAGAACCGCCACTTTCGTCATGCTTGGCCTCCCACGTCCCCAGACCTCAGTCCGTGCGATTATTGGTTTTGGGGTTACCTGAAGTCGCAAGTGTGTCGTGATCGACCGACATCTCTAGGGATGCTGAAAGACAACATCCGACGCCAATGCCTCACCATAACTCCGGACATGCTTTAAAGTGCTGCTCACAACATTATTCCTCGACTACAGCTATTGTTGAGGAATGATGGTGGACATATTGAGCATTTCCTGTAAAGAACATCTTCTTTGCTTTGTCTTACTTTTGCTGTGCTAATTATTGCTATTCTGATCAGATGAAGCGCCATCTATCGGACATTTTTTGAACGTTTGTATTTTTTTGGTTCCAATAAAACCTCATGTCATTCTAAGCATGTGTGTCAATTTGTACCTCTCTATCTACATTATTCCGTGATATATTCAAAAATGGCTCTGAGCACTATGGGACTTAACATCTATGGTCATCAGACCCCTAGAACTTAGAACAACTTAAACCTAACTAACCTAAGGACATCACACAACACCCAGTCATCACGAGGCGGAGAGAATCCCTGACCCCGCCGGGAATCGAACCCGGGAACCCGGGCGTGGGAAGCGAGAACGCTACCGCACGACCACGAGCTGCGGTCGTGATACATTCAGTTTTCAAATTTATACTGACATTTTGATCACCCGGTAAATAAAGAACCCTATTAATTCACGTGTCCATTTGTGTAGTAGCGAGAGGATACTGGCTACCTGCAAGAACTTCCTCTTGCTTCTGTGGCACAAGACCCTACAGCAGGGATTTCACCGTACACTTAAATATTGAAGCCACAGAAGGCATTACTTACAGTCCAGTCGTCTGTTAATCTCTGAACTCCTTCCAAATCCGAATCCGAGAAACGCATTTCAGTAATGAAACTGCCACTACTATGTTGATAACAAGTAGGTTAACACAGAATCCGCAAAGCCACGCAAGCGCCACATTTTCTCCTCTTTTTTTGATGTGCCGCTCTGTAGCCCGCCAGCGTTCGCCAGTGGAGAATGACATAGCTTCGTGCATTAGTGCTGGCACGTCTGGCTGCTTAAAGGCCTTGTTATTTCTCACGACAAATGAGTGAACTCGGCTCCACATTGGTTCTGTTAGGCTCATATTGCAGTGGTACAGTGGCAACTGTAAAACTGCGATATTCGTATGGTGTTCTCGATATTGCGAAAATTGTTCTCCATGTTTCCACAACACTTTATTATTCTAGCTCGTGCAAGAGCACATCTGTGGTGTAAAACAATGGACATAGACCAAATAAAGAGTACTTGATTTCACAAGCTGCGACACTGTCGCCAATAAAACAGTAACCCATATATACAATAAGTTTCCTTTAATTTACGTCTATGATCACAAATTTTTTGTTAACAGATTACCGGTTTCGGTCTATAATAACCATCATCAGATCATTTTTTGCTGCAGATCTGATGATCGTCATTACAGACCGAAACTGGTAATCTGTTAACAAAAAGTTTGTGACCATAGACGTAAATTAAACTAAACTTATAGTATCTCATTTGTTACTTTGGTCCAAAAATTTAATTTGTAATGTTTTGTCAATTTAAACAACCTTTATTAAAAGTCTTTCATAAAATATCGATAGTTAAGAATATACATCTGCAATTAAAACTGTGTGCAGTATGTGGTTAGAAACGAGAAGACGTGCATTTTTCATAAATTGCGGTTAGATATGTGTTAATCAGCATAAATTTGATTAATTTTACATTTAAAAGATGTAGGTATTCCAAATTCAATTAAAAAAAGAACAGCAATCAAAGGGGCGTTTGAACCATCGATTCGTGGAATGTACCACATTACTATTCAATAACGCTATCGATTGAGCTATGTGTCTTCTGTTATGAAAGCGCTTTAATCATAATAAATAAAGTTCAAAAATGGTTCAAATAGCTCTGAGCACTATGGGACTTAACTTCTCAGGTCATCAGTCCCCTAGAACTACTTAAACCTAACTAACCTAGGAACATCACACACATCCATGCCCGAGGCAGGATTCGAACCTGCGACTGTAGTGGTCGCGCGGTTCCAGACTGTAGCGCCTAGAACCGCTCGGCTACTCCGGCCGGCAAATAAAGTTCCTCGGGAAACTTCAAAGCCGATTTTTTTCTGTAAACTTATGAAAAACGTTAAGAACAACATATTCCTCGGCACTTTTTAACTGTGTTCCACGCGCGTTTTTCACTACGGAGCAGGAACCAGCGTCAGAAATTTTCACACTGCGTACCAACAGCTCCACAATCAGAGCACAACTGTACAGACACTGTGACTGTACACGATTTTTGAGAGAAGAACTACATAAATTTAATATCTTAGTCTCATCTACAGTAATGAGATATCTAATACATGAGGAGAGTGTCAGATCCCTTAATCAGGCAGGTAGGTTAGAAAATATAAAAAGGGAAATGAATAGGTTAAAGTTGGATACAGTGAGAATTAGTGAAGTTCGCTGGCAGGAGGAACATGACTTCTGGTCAGGTGAATACAGTGTTATAAATACAAAATCAAATAACGGTGTGGCAGGCGTAGGTTAAATAATGAATAAAAAAATAGGAACACGAATAAACTACTATGAACAGAATAGTGAATGTATTATTGTAGCCAAGATAGACACAAAGTCTATGCCTACCACAGTAGTACAAGTTTATACGCCAACTAGCTCCGCAGATTATGAAGAGATTGAAGAAATATATGATGTGATAAAAGAAATTATTCAGATAGTTAAAGGAGAAGAAAATTTAGTAGTCAAGGGGGACTGGAATACGATTGTAGAAAAAGGAAGAGAAGGAAAAGTAGTAAGTGAGTATGGACAGGAGGTAAGGAATGGAAGGGGAAGCCGCCTGGTAGAAATTTGCACAGACCATAACTTAATCATAACTGACACTTGGTTCAAGAATCATGAAAGAAGGTTGTATACGTGGAAGAGGCCTGGAGACAGATAATATACTGGTAAGACAGAGATTTAGGAACCAGGTTTTAAATTGTAAGACATTTCCATGGACAGATGTGGACCCTGAATACAATTTATTGGTTATGAAATATAGATTAAAACTGAAGAAACTGCAAAAAGGTAGGAATTTCAGAATATAGGACCTGGGTAAACTCAAAGAACCAGAGGCTGTAAAGAGTTTCAGAGAGATTGTTAGGAAACGATTGACAAGAACAGAAGTAAGAAATACAGAGGAAGAAGAATGGGTAGATTTGAGAGTTGAAATAGTGAAGGCAGCAGATGATCAAGGAGGTAAAAAGACGAAGGTTAATAGAAATCCTTGGGTAACAGAAGAGATATTGAATTTAATTGATGAAAGGAGAAAACAAAAAAAATGCAGTAAATGAAGAAGGCGAAAAGGAATACAAAAGCCTCAAAAGTGAGATCGACAGGAAGTGCAAGATGGCTAAACAGGAATGGCTAGAGGAGAAATGCAAAGATGTTCAAATGGTTAAAATGGCTCTGAGCACTATGCGACTTAACATCTGAGGTTAACAGTGCCCTAGAACTTTTTAGAACTACTTAAACCTAACTAACCTAAGGCCATCACACACATCCATGCCCGAGGCAGGATTCGAACCTGCGACCGTAGCGGTCGCGCAGTTCCAGACTGAAGCGCCTAGAACCGCTCGGCAACAACGATCGGCTGCAAGGATGTAGAAGCATGTATCACTAGGGGGAAGATAGATGCTGCGTACAGAAAAATTAAAGACACTATTGAAGAAATGAATATCAGGATCTCAGATGGAAAACTCATCCTAAGTAAAGAAAGGAAAGCAGTAAGCTGGAAAGACTATAGAGGGTCTATACGAGAGAGATGTACTTGAGGGTAATATTATAGAAATAGAAGAGGGCGTAGATGAACATGAAATGGGAGATAGGATACTGCGTGAAGAATTGACAGAGCACTGAAAGACGCAAGTCGAAACAAGTTCCGTCAGAACTACTGATAGCTTTGGGAGTGCCACCCATGACAAAAATCTTCCATCTTGTGAGCAAGGAGTGTGAAACAGGCGAAATACCCACAGACTTCAATATAATAATTCCAAGCAGGTGTTGACAGATGTGAAAACTACTGAACTATCAGTTTAATAAGTCATGGGTGCAAAATGCTAACACGAATTCTTTCCTGAGGAATGGAAAAACTGGTAGAAGCTGACCTCGAGAAAGCTCAGTTTGGATTCTATAGAAATGTTGGAACACTCGAGGCAATACTGACCCTACGACTTATCTTAGGAGATGAGTTGAGGAAAGGCATACTTACACTTCTAGCATTTGTAGACTTGGAGAAATTTTTCGACATTGTTGACTGGAATACTCTCAGATTCTGAAGGTGGCAGGGGTAAAATACAATTTCTACAGAAACCAGATAGCAGTTACAAGAGCCGAGGGTCATGAAAGGGAAGCAGTGGTTGAGAAGTAAGTGAGACAGGGTTGTAGCCTATCGCTGATGTTATTCAAACTGTATATTGAGCAAGCAATAAAAGCAATATTTGGAGTAGGAATTAAAATCCATGGAGAAGAAAAAAAACTTTGAGGTTTGCCGACGACATTTTATATCTGTCAGAGAAAGCAAAGGACCTGAAAGAGCAGCTGAACGGAATGGACAGTCTCTTGAAATGGGGGTATAAGATGAACAAAAAAAAAAAAGAGGATAATGGAATGTTGTCGAATTAAATCAGGTGATGCCTAGGTAATTAGATTAGGAAATGAGACACTTAAAGTAGTAAATGAGTTTTGGTATTTGGGGTGAAAAATGATGGTCGAAGTAGAGAGGATATAAAATATAGACTGGCTTTGGCAAGGAAAGGGTTTCTCAAGAAGAGAAATTTGTTAACATAGAGTATAGATTTAAGTGTCAGGAAGTCCTTTTTTTACAATATCTGTATGGAATGTAGCCATGTATGGAAGTGAAACATGGACGATAAATAGTTTAGACAAGAAGAGAATAGAAGCTTTCGATATGGGATGCTAGAGAAGACTGCTGAGGATTAGATGTGTAGGTCACATAACTAATTTGGGGGGGGGGGGGGGGGGTACTGAATAGAATTGGGAAGAAGAGGAATTTGTGACACCACTTGACTAGAAGAAGTGATCGGTTAGTAGGACACGTTCTGAGGCATCAAGGGATCACCAATTTAGTACTGGAGTGTATAAAACGTAGCGTAAGACCAAGAGATGAATACGCCAAGCAGATTCAAAAGGATGTAGGTTGCAGCAGTTATTCGCAGATGAAGAGGCTTTCACAGGATAAAGAAGCATGGAGAGCTGCATCAAACCAGTCTCTGGACTGAAGACCACAGCAACAACAACAAGGAGAACCTACTTCCAAGAGCGTAACAACACCATTGTACGTCTGCTATGGCTGCTGACCAATCATCACGTTTGTGTTTGTTTGTGTCAGGTTTATTCTTATGATGTGCAAGGTATAGATGCAGTTTATGAAACGTCGAAGGCGTGGCGTAGTGTAAAACAATCAACCATAGCCAAGTCATGGAGAAACATTAATCCTAAAATTGATGAAGTGATTCGGATGACGAAGACTGCTCATAAGCAACGTTAGAAAAGTATTCCAGGGTTCAAACTGTTGGCTAAGAAAATATTTCTGAATGGTCTGACGTGGACAGCACAGAGCCGGGTCATTAAATGTTGAGTGACAGTGCTATTGCTGACGAGTACAAGGGAAATCAGAGGGGACGAACGACAGTGCGAAGATGAGAAAATTCCTCTAATTCCAGAAACAGTAATCAATCATGCATCAGTACTTCTATCGGCGGAAGGGCTACTAGACTACCTAGAAGAGCAAGAAAGTTCTCCCGTTTCGGACAAGTTACTGTAGCGCAAAGTTCGTTGTGCTATATGTTGCATGGGGGCTTAATTAAAAAGAAAAGACTAATAATAATGAATAAATGCAATAATTTTACTAGCTGTGTGACCTGTTACGAAGTCTCGTAACTATTATTAGCATGCAATCTGACTGCATAAAATGAAAATAAAGAATGACAAGGAATTTCCATTAACACAATTAATTAAGTTCCCTGCAACTATAAAAGCTATGAAACAATAAAGCACAACTGTAACTGTTCTGCGTGTGGTAGTATGACTCAACGTACATCTATCTGGCTCGGTTCTTTCTCAATACGACAAAATATTTTAAACACCATTTACGACTGCTCTCGACATCCTCTGAACTACTACGAGGTGCATTCAAGTTCTAAGGCCTCCGATTTTTTTTCTAATTAACTACTCACCCGAAATCGATGAAACTGGCGTTACTTCTCGACGTAATCGCCCTGCAGACGTACACATTTTTCACAACGCTGACGCCATGATTCCATGACAGCGGCGAAGGCTTCTTTAGGAGTCTGTTTTGACGACTGGAAAATCGCTGAGGCGATAGCAGCACGGCCGGTGAATGTGCGGCCACGGAGAGTGTCTTTCATTGTTGGAAAAAGCCGAAAGTCACTAGGAGACAGGTCAGGTGAGTAGGGAGCATGAGGAATCACTTCAAAGTTGTTATCACGAAGAAACTGTTGCGTAACGTTAGCTCGATGTGCGGGTGCGTTGTCTTGGTGAAACAGCACACGCGCAGCCCTTCTCGGACGTTTTTGTTGCAGTGCAGGAAGGAATTTGTTTTTCTAAACATTTTCGTAGCATGCACCCGTTACTGTAATGCCCTTTGGAACGCAATGGGTAAGGATTACGCCCTCGCTGTCCCAGAACATGGACACCATCATTTTTTCAGCACTGGCGGTTACCCGAAATTTTTTTGGTGGCGGTGAATCTGTGTGCTTCCATTGAGCTGACTGGCGCTTTGTTGCTGGATTGAAAAATGGCATCCACGTATCATCCATTGTCACAACCGGCGAAAAGAAAGTCCCATTCATGCTGTCATTGCGCGTCAACGTTGCTTGGTAACGTGTCACACGGGCAGCCTTGTGGTCGTCCATCAGCATTCGTGGCACCCACCTGGATGACACTTTTCGCATTTTCAGGTCGTCATGCAGGATTGTGTGCACAGAACCCACAGAAATTCCAACTCTGGAGGCGATCTGTTCAACAGTCATTCGGCGATCCCCCAAAACAATTCTCTCCACTTTCTCGATCGTGTCGTGAGACCGGCTTGTGCGAGCCCGAGGTTGTTTCGGTTTGTTGTCACACGATGTTCTGGCTTCATTAAGCTGTCGCACCCACGAACGCACTTTCGACACATCCATAACTTCATCACCACATGTCTCCTTCAACTGTCGATGAATTTCAATTGGTTTCACACCACGCAAATTCAGAAAACGAATGATTGCACGCTGTTCAAGTAAGGAAAACGTCGCCATTTTAAGTATTTAAAACAGTTCTCATTCTCGCCACTGGCGGTAAAATTCCATCTGCCGTATGGTGCTGCCATCTCTGGGACGTATTGACAATGATCACGGCCTCATTTTAAAACAATGCGTATGTTTCTATCTCTTTCCAGTCTGGAGAAAAAAAATCGGAGGCCTTAGAACTTGAATGCACCTCATACAGCGCCCAGTGGAGGCGGCGCAATAACAATCTTTGGCGCAATCTCTGGCGCTGTGACTCAGTGTAGCAACTTTTCAGTGTAAATAACTAGTTACCTGAGACAGAAGTCAGTGCAAGACTGTTTTATTTCAAAGTAGTGTAGTGTAATGTGAAACTGCCTGCACTCAGTTCTTTGTAACTTCTGTATTTTCATTCATAATACGACGAATAAAGTAGAATTTTACTGAAGAGCCAAAGAAAGTGGTACATCTGACTGATACTGTGTAGGGCCCCGCGAACGCACAAAAGTGCCACAACACGACGTGGCATGGACTCGACTGATGTCTGAAGTAGTGCTGGAGGGAACTGACACCATGAATCCTGCAGGGCTGCCTATAAATCTGTAAGAGTACGAGCGGGTGGAGATCTCCTCTGAACAGCATGTTGCAAGGCGTCCCAGATGTGCTGAATAATGTTCATGTCAGGGGAGTTTGGTGGCCAGCAAAAGTGTTGAGACTGTGAAGAGTGTTCCTGGAGACACTCTGCAGCAATTCTGGACGTGTGGGGTGTCGCAGTGTCCCGCTGGAATTGCCCCAGTCCGTCGGAAACCACAATGGATACGAATGGATGCAGGTGATCAAACAGAATGCTTAGGTAGGTGTCACTTGTCGCAGTCGTATCTAGGCACGTCAGGGGTCCCATATCACTCCAGACACCCCACACCATTATAGAGCCTCCACCAGCTCGGACAGTCCCCTGCTGACAAGCACAGTCCACGGAGTCATGAGGTTGTCTCCATACCCGTACCTGTCCATCCGCTCGATATAATTTGAAACGACACTCGTCCGATCAGGCAACGTGTTTCCAGTCATCAACAGTCCAATGTCGGTGTTGATAGGCCCAGGCGAGGCTTAAAGCTGCGCAGTCATCAAGGGTACACGAGTGGGCCTTCGGCTCCAAAAGCCCATATCGGTGATGTTTCGTTGAATGGTTCGCTCGCTGACACTTGTTGATGGCCCATCACTGAAATCTGGTGCAATTTGTGGAAGGGCTGCACGATGAACGATTCTCTTCAGTCGTCATTGGTCCCCGTCTTGCAGGTTCTTTTTCCGGTCGCAGCTATGTCGGAAATTTGATGTTTTACCAGATTCCTTATACTCACGGTACACTCGTGAAATGGTCGTAAGGGAAAATCCGCACTTCATCGCTACCTCGGAGATGCTGTGTCCCGTCGCTCGTGCGCCGACTATAACACCACCTTCAAACTCACTCAACTCTTGATAACCTGCCATAGTAGCAGACTGCGCCAGACACTTGTCGTCTTATATAGGCGTCCCCGACCGCAGCGCGGGATTGTGCTTGTTTACATATCTCCCCAAAACTGTTCTCTGCTGTATTGGAAATGGCTATGTCAAAGCTGAGCTGGGAAGGTAAGAGAATTAGAATTAATGGAAGAAGGCTTACCAACTTGAAATTTGCTGATGATATTGCCTTACTGGCCAAAGACTTCGCAGAGCTCCAAAACTTATTACAGATCTTGCATCAGAATGTCAGCTGGTTGGCTTGAACATGAACCTTTCCCAAATAAAAGTAATGTCCAACAAATGGGTCCCAGCTGGAGATGTGAAAGTCAGGGACAGTCTATTAGAAGAGGTCAGTCAATATGTCTACCTTGGCCAGATTATAAATATGAAGGGAAACACAAGGCCAGAAATCTATCGACGCATCAAGCTTGGCTGGCAAGCATTTGGGAAGAATTCAACAGTATTCAGATCAAAAATGCCAGTAAATCTGAAGAAAGCAGTATTTGATAAATGCATTCTTCCTGCGATGACGTATGGCTGCGAGACATGGACACTGAACTCTTTTACAAAAGGGAAACCATCAGAGAGAGCCATGGAGAGATCAATGCTGTCCCATACAAGAAAGGATAGGGAAAGGGCAGATGACATCCGGTCGGTGACGAAGGTTAATGACAGAGACAGTAGGTTCCTCGAAATGGCAGTGGGCTGGCCACGTCGCAAGAAGAAAAGACAACAGATGGACGAATCTAGTACTGGAGTGGAGTCCGAGAGAGCACCGGAGGCCTAGAGGAAGACCACCAGACAGATGGGACAAAGACGTCAAGAAGATAGCTGGTAACACCTGGCGGAGAACTGCCCACGACCGTCCCACTTGGAGAAGACTGCTGAGAGCCTACCTGAATCCACGACTCGAAGAGGCCACATAAGTTAATGACTGAATTGGCTGATGAAGATGACATATCTCTGTATTTGAATACGTGTGCGTATACCAGTTTCTTTGGCGCTTCAGTGTATTACTCAGGTGACATACACTGGCTAGCCTAAGTTCAAGGTCACTGAAATCTCCTGTCTGGCCCGTGACCTTTAGTTCTCAGTTCTCCCCGGATATTTTTGATCGGATACTGGACGTTGAAAGTGAACTTTCGATCTCTTTTCTGGGTCAGATATGTCTTATGTGACTTTTCGAGTACATTTCTTGCTGTCTACGGCCTGGTTTAAGGCAACGAGTATTGTGTGGGAGTATATGAGAGACACAGTCGCCGTTTGGACATTTGTCTGTGTAGGAATTCTGTATCGGACGAAAACTTTTCTCACGAGTAGTATCGAAATAATAGTATCCATAACTTGAAAAAAGAATCGTGGAAATTACTCTCTGGATCTGTCGATTCTAATCTCTGTTTTTGTGATGTTGTAGTGGAGAGTTTTCTTAAACGCCTTTTCATGTTTGAGTATTTCCCAAAGCTTTAAAAAACTGACTTAGCGCCTCATTTCAATGTTATCCATTTCATCAAAATACTGCCGAGTTCCGCTTTTGGTAGGTGCCATTGTACCTGCTGATTTGGCAACTGTTCCGCTTCTGCAGCTTTAACCAACAATAGAAAAACGAACAAGTAAGTCCATTCGTGAACACAAGGGGAATGTTAAGTGAATAAACTGCGCACGAAATGTTGCCGAGGTCGGCGGAGCCTCGTTAGTGTTTTCGTTTATTCCGCAGAAGAATTTCTCCACTATGTGATCAAAAGTATCCGGACACCTGGTTGAAAATGACTTACAAGTTCGTGGCGCCCTCCATCGGTAATGTTGGAATTCAATATGGTGTTGGCCCACCCTTAGCCATGATGACAGCTTCCACTCTCGCAGGCATACGTTCAATCAGATGCTGGAAGGTTTCTTGGGAATGGCAGCCCATTCTTCACGGAGTGCTGCACTGAGAAGAGGTATCGATGTTGGTCGGTGAAGCCTGGCACGAAGTCGGCGTCCCAAAACATCCCGATCCTATAGGATTTAGATCAGGACTGTATGCATGCCAGTCCATTACAGGGATCTTATTGTTGTGTAGCCATCCTGCCACAGGTCGTGCATTATGAACGGGTGCTCGATCATGTTGAAAGATGCAATAGCCATCCCAGAATCCTCTTCAACAGCGGGAAGCAAGAAGGTGCTTAAAAAATCAATGTAGGTCTGTGCTGTGATAGTGGCACGCAAAACAACAAGGGGTGCAAGCTCCCTCCATCAAAAACACGACCACACCGAAACACCACCGCCTTCGAATTTTACTGTTGGCACTACACACGCTGGCAGATGACGTTCACCGGGCATTCGCCATACCCGCACCCTGCCATCGGGTCGCCACATTGTGTACCGTGATTCGTCACTCCACACAACGTTTTTCCACTGTTCAATCGTCCAATGTTTACGCTCCTTACACCAAGCGAGGCGCCGTTTGGCATTTACTGGGATGATGTGTTGCTTATGAGCAGCCGCTCAACCACGAAATCCAAGTTTTCTCACCTCCCGCCTAACTGTCATAGTACTTGCAGTGGATCCTGGTGCAGTTTGGAATTCCTGTGTGATGGTCTGGGTAGACGTCTACCTATTACACATTATGACCCGCTTCTACTGTCTGCTGTCTCTGCCAGTCAAGACGAGGTCAGCCTGTACGCTTTTGTGCAGTATGTGTCCCTTAACGTTTCCACTTCACCATCACATCGGAAACAGTGGACCTAGGGATGTTTAGGAGTGCGGAAATCTCGCGCACGGACGTATGACACAGGTGACACCCAATCACCTGACCACATTCGAAGTCTGTGAGTTCCGCGAAGCACCCCATTCTGCTCTCTCACGATGTCTAATGACTACTGAGGTCGCTGATATGCAGTACCTGGCAGTAGGTGGCAGCACGATGCACCTAATGTGAAAAACCTATGTTTTTGGGGGGTGTCCGGATACTTTTTATCACATAGTGTACACTCTAGCAGTTAGCCTTGCAGCAGTATGATGATGATGAGGTCCCGTACTCCGAGGAGCGTAGGGAACGATGCGGGAGACCCGCACCGCCGTACTGGGCAAGGTCCTAGCGGAGGTAGTTTGCCATTGCCTTCCTCCGACCGTAATGGGGATGAATGACGATGATGAAGACGACACAACAACACCCAGTCATCTCGAGACAGGGAAAATCGAGCAGGGAACATCCCTGACCCCACCGGGAATCGAACGTGGGATCCCGTGCGCGGAAAGCGAGAACGCTACCGCAAGACCAGCAGCAGTATGGAAGAACCAATTGGTTACATATAAAGCGGAATGCTATTGTAAAGATGACTGAATTTAGAGCTTCGGGCTGTAACTGCAACTATTCACTTTGTTCAAGAGCTTCGGTCATCAGCTGTTCTATATAGAGTTGAATATAATCTTCACTTTCACATTCTTTTCGTAATATGTGAGAAAAGGCACGCTCAGCCTCTTTCATATTCTCGAGTATCTCTTGTTTAGTAAGAGGTTGCTGATCCATTTCTGCAGATTCAGCAGACTGTGTGTGCTCCTTGCCGCGAAACATTTCTTCAACCGTTTTTCCTTTGTCCTACAATTTGCAACGAGAACGCTCTGGATTTTTCCGTTGTTGCAGAACAGTCGTTTTTTTCAAAACTCTCAATTCACTGGTAATGAAGCGCAGCACAATGCAGAAATATGTTTACAGCGCCCCGACAGGGCTGCTTTACACTCTCATTCACATTGGTTCACTTTTTTCCACAGCCTATCTGAAAAAATTGAGATACTAGACATGCCACTTACGAGCGCAGTATGTTAGGGATATAAGTGCAGAATGCAGTTATTTTTACTCATGACAGAGTACAGTATACTCAACAACATTAAATTAGTATTTACTTCATTTTCAGATTATAGTTATTACGAGTAATACGTTTTTAGGAAGACAATGACGTTTATTTTCCCATGGGTAGCAGGTCGGGTACTGAAATGTGAAAGCGTCCAGGCAAAATGGGCAGTCTATAATGACGGGCGTAGTCCACTTCACGGTGCAATTAGGACCGTGCAGTAAACATCAGGTGGTAAATCATGTGACATGTTTGTGTGAAGACTATTAGACACAGGAAAATTTTGGAAATTTGTGGTAAGTTCCTATGGAATCAAACTGCTGAGGTCATCGATTCGTAGGCTCACACACTACTTAATCTAACTTAAACTAACTTACGCTAAGGACAAGACACACACCCATGCCCGAGGAAGGACTCGAACCTCGGACGGGGGGAGGCGCGCGAACCGTGACAACGCGCCTCATCGCGCGAATCTTACAAGGGGAGGTCGCCAATTGTGAAATTCAGATTCGATTCATACTGTGGATAATAAAAGCTCATGGCCAGAGGTGTAATGTGGCAAAGCAGCAAGATGCACTTCTCAGCCGCTGTCGAGAAAATCGAGTTAAAAGAAACCGTTACGGTGGAATACTCTCTACGCTTATTAGTTTTCTACAGCGTCGTGGCGCAGCGTTAAGTGCTCGGGTTCGTAATCCGAAGGTCGCCGGATCGAATCTCGCGCCATGCAACTTTTTTCTATTATTTGTTTTTTTGTAATTCAAATGTATACACACACACACACACACACACACACACACACACATATATATATATATATATATATATATATATATATATATATATACACTTGAAATAAATCCAATCCACCGTCCACCACCAATTCTCCGACTTTTGCCGATATGATACGATACGTGTGGTATGCATCAAACCTGACGAACGAAGGAACAATTTTTCAGAATGTCCATCAGGTGTGTTTCCCAACAGATAATTCAAAAAATAATTGTTCTTGTAGAAACGCATCGTTTATCAGATGTGCTCGATGTCGTGCTGTTTTCTGCTTTCCACGTTTCTATGATAACTATCACTCTGGTTCGTGCGATACTCCAGCTACTTCTGGTCACTAACTGTTAATTATGTGCGAGTGTATACCGAACTTATCAATAAATTGTATCCACTTGAATATTATTTCTGATATTGTGTTTTATTTCAAAGTTTTACTTTTCCACGACAAAAGACTTTCAACAACTTATTATATGCATAATCGTTGCAACTGATTGCCGGGAATTATATATATGTATACATTTGAATTACAAAAAAAACAAATAATAAAAAAGTTGCATGGTGCGAGATTCGATCCGGCGTCCCTCTGATTACGAACCCGAGCGCTTACCGCTGCGCCACGACGCTGTAGAAAACTATTAATCGTAGATAGTATTTCACTGCAACGGTTTCTTCTAACTGTCGATTTTCTCGACAACGGCTGAGAAGTACATCTTGTTGCTTTGCCACATTACACCTCTGGCCATGAGCTTTTATTATGCGCAGTATGAATCGAATCTGAATTTCACAATTGGCAGCCTCCCGTTGTTAGACACAGAGAACATATTAAGGTACCAATGACCACAATATCTGTACCTACACCCCTAATACGCTGTATACTGTACATTTATGTTCTGGAACTACCACCTGCTACATTTATAACGAGTCGATCAAAAACAGAATGCACGTGGGCAACCAGGTGCCGCATTTTCTCCTTTTATGACGTGCCGTTCGTTATCCCGCCAGCGTTCTGTAGTGACATGTGGAAAAGGTACAGTGCGTCTGGCAGTTTAACGGTCTTGTTGTTTTTCAGGCCAAATCCCTTAACTTGCCTCCAGATCAGATCTGTTAGGTTCATATTGTAATGCTACAGTGGCAAATGTAAAAATTCAGCATTTGAATTGTGTACTCGATGCTGTGAAAATGATTATTTTTCATATTTCTACGACACATATCTGTGGTATAAAACAATGGACGTAGTCCAAATAAAGAATATTTGGTTTCTTATTTTTGCCTTAAAATTAAACAGTCATGTTTTCTTAATTTAAGCAACCTTTATTATCAGTCTTTCATAAAATATCGACAATTGAGAATTTATATTTGAAATGAAAACAGGATTTTCGCGTGCAGTATGTAATTAAAAACAAGAAGATGTACATTATTCATAAAAAAATTACGATGAATTTTAAAATTAAGAGATCTACGTATTTCAAATTGAAGGAGAAAACATATGACAGACACTTCCTCCCCTAATATTTCTTTAACCTCACAATTATGGTTACTGTGCCAGTCTACGTTCTAGAAGCCAACATAAATTAGGTTTGTAGTATCGGACACCATACCCAAAACATGCACTGGAACATAGCTGACCTCTCAGTCTTTCATACATTAAGTTTTCCGCTCGTGTTGCCAGAGGCGCTTGCAGTCAAAAATTCCGCATTTACTCTCCCTATTACCGTAATGGGTATAAGGTTGTGGGTAGCAATAACTAACTCACATCTCTACATTTTTTGTTAAATCCTGTAAATGTTCGGCATGTAGCCGTACTTACAAATTGATTTGTGATGTGAAAGTAAAATGATTCGTTCCACATCATTAGAAATTATTGTGGAACATGGAATTAACTAACTAACTAACTAACTCTATCGCTCGAACGGACACCGATCGTTGACTTATCGGTGTGTTGAAAGCGTTGGAATGGACTCATGCGGCCAAAATTTTGGGTGAGTAATGAAAATATAATCAATTTATAGTAGGACGAATCGGTAGTATACCTGCTTTAAATTATGTAGATGAGTAAACATGTCAGTTGAAAAATATCGAGTGAAAAAGTGTCGGTATCGCGATGAAAATACAGTACTCGATACTAGAAAACACCGTCGTTGTCCATGTTGTCTTGAGTCCTATGAATAGTTTGATGCAGCTCTCCATGCTACTCTGACCTGCGCAATCCTCTTCGTCTCTAAATAACTACTACAACCTACATGCTTCTGAATCTGCTTACTGTACTCATGCCTTTCTCTGCCTCTACAATTTTTACCCCCTACACTTCTCTCCATTACGAAATTGACGATCCCTTGACGTCTCAGAATGTGTCCTATCAAACGATCCCTTCTTTTAGTCGAGTTGTGCCACAAATTTCGTGTCTCCCTAATTCTATTCAGTACCCCCCCCCCCTTTAACTACTCTGGCTACCCACCTAATCTTCAGCATTGTCCTCCAGTACCACATTTCAAAAGCTTCAATTTTGTTGTTGTCTATCCCACGTTTCCCTTCCGAGCCTGAATACCTTTCCCGTGTCCCCGTGACTGGAAGGTTGTTGGCGCTTCGTAGCAGGCAACACCGGTGTGCCGCCGCTATTGTGTCGAATGTTCTCCTGTGATTCGTATTACATGTAGGATTGTTGGGGTAACATACCCTTTAAACAAATTTACTGTCTCGTGATGCGTGTTTTGCGTAAATGAGACGAAACCCTTTAAATAAACGTATGGAAATGGAAATGCCGTGTGGCTAGGACCTCTCGCCGGATAGACCGTTCGCCGGGTGCAAGTCTTTCGATTTGACGCCACTTCGGCGTCTTGCGTGTCGATGGGGATGAAATAACGATGATAAGGACAACAAAACACCCAGTCCCTGAGCGGAGAAAATCTCCGACTCAGCCGGGAATCGAAACCGGGCCGTTAGGTATGATATTCCGTCGCGCTGACCACTCAACTACCAGAGGCGAACAATTAACATACGGAAAACAGTTACAAGAAGAATAAGAAAGAACAGGAGGACGGGGCACGTGTTAAGTATCACAGAGAAAATTGCATGCTGCTAGTTGAAGCTGTGGAGGGTAAGAACTGTATGGGGAGACAGAGATTGGAATATATCCAACAGATAATTAAAGATGTAGGGAGAAAGTGGTTCTCTGAAATGAAGAGGTGGTTGTCGTTGTTGTTGTTGTGGTCTTCAGACCAGAGATGCAGCTCCCCATGCTACTCTATCGTGTGCAAGCTGCTTAATCTCTGAGTAACTACTGCAACCTACATCCTTCTGAATCCACTTAGTGTATTCATCCCTTGGTCTCCCTCTACGATTTTTACCCTCCACGCTGCCCTCCAGTACTAAATTGGTGATCCCTTCATGCCTCAGAACATTTCCTACCAACCGATCCCTTCTTCTGGTCAAGTTGTGCCACAAATTCCTCTTCTCCCCAATTCTATTCCGTACCTCCTGGTTAGTTACTTGATCTACCCATCTAACCTTCAGCATCCTTCTGTAGCACCACATTTCGAAAGCTTTTGCTCTCTTCTGGTCTGAACTACACTCCTGGAAATTGAAATAAGAACACCGTGAGTTCATTGTCCCAGGAAGGGGAAACTTTATTGACACATTCCTGGGGTCAGATACATCACATGATCACACTGACAGAACCACAGGCACATAGACACAGGCAACAGAGCATGCACAATGTCGGCACTAGTACAGTGTATATCCACCTTTCGCAGCAATGCAGGCTGCTATTCTCCCATGGAGACGATCGTAGAGATGCTGGATGTAGTCCTGTGGAACGGCTTGCCATGCCATTTCCACCTGGCGCCTCAGTTGGACCAGCGTTCGTGCTGGACGTGCAGACTGCGTGAGACGACGCTTCATCCAGTCCCAAACATGCTCAATGGGGGACAGATCCGGAGATCTTGCTGGCCAGGGTAGTTGACTTACACCTTCTAGAGCACGTTGGGTGGCACGGGATACATGCGGACGTGCATTGTCCTGTTGGAACAGCAAGTTCCCTTGCCGGTCTAGGAATGGTAGAACGATGGGTTCGATGAGTGTTTGGATGTACCGTGCACTATTCAGTGTCCCCTCGACGATCACCAGTGGTGTACGGCCAGTGTAGGAGATCGCTACCCACACCATGATGCCGGGTGTTGGCCCTGTGTGCCTCGGTCGTATGCAGTCCTGATTGTGGCGCTCACCTGCACGGCGCCAAACACGCATACGACCATCATTGCCACCAAGGCAGAAGCGACTCTCATCGCTGAAGACGACACGTCTCCATTCGTCCCTCCATTCACGCCTGTCGCGACACCACTGGAGGCGGGCTGCACGATGTTGGGGCATGAGCGGAAGACGGCCTAACGGTGTGCGGGACCGTAGCCCAGCTTCATGGAGACGGTTGCGAATGGTCCTCGCCGATACCCCAGGAGCAACAGTGTCCCTAATTTGCTGGGAAGTGGCGGTGCGGTCCCCTACGGCACTGCGTAGGATCCTACGGTCTTGGCGTGCATCCGTGCGTCGCTGCGGTCCGGTCCCAGGTCGACGGGCACGTGCACCTTCCGCCGACCACTGGCGACAACATCGATGTACTGTGGAGACCTCACGCCCCACGTGTTGAGCAATTCGGCGGTACGTCCACCCGGCCTCCCGCATGCCCACTATACGCCCTCGCTCAAAGTCCGTCAACTGCACATACGGTTCACGTCCACGCTGTCGCGGCATGCTACCAGTGTTAAAGACTGCGATGGAGCTCCGTATGCCACGGCAAACTGGCTGACACTGACGGCGGCGGTGCACAAATGCTGCGCAGCTAGCGCCATTCGACGGCCAACACCGCGGTTCCTGGTGCGTCCGCTGTGCCGTGCGTGTGATCATTGCTTGTACAGCCCTCTCGCAGTGTCCGGAGCAAGTATGGTGGGTCTGACACACCGGTGTCAATGTGTTCTTTTTTCCATTTCCAGGAGTGTATTTATCGTGCATGTTTCACTTCCATACATGACTACACTCCATACAAATACTTTCAGAAAAGACTTCCTGACACTAAAATCTATACTCGATGTCAACAAATTTCTCTTCTTCAGAAACTCTTTCCTTGCCATTGCCAGTCTCCATTTTATATCCTCTCTACTTCGACCGTCATCACTTATTTTGCTCCCCAAATACCAAAACTCATTTACTACTTTAAGTGTCTCATTTCCTAATCTAATTCCCTCAGCATCACCTGGTTTAATTCGACTACATTCCATTATCCTTGTTTTGGGTTTGTTGATGTTCATCTTATATCCTCCTTTCAAGACACTGTCCATTCCATGCAACTGCTCTTCCAAGTCCTTTCCTGTCTCTGACAGAATTACAATGTCATAGGCAAACCTCAAAGTTTTTATTTCTTCTCCACGGGTTTTAATTCCTACTCCAAATTTTTCTGCTTACTCAATAAACACATTGAATAACATCGGGGAAAGGCTACAGCCCTGTCTCACTCCCTTCCCAACCACTGCTTCCGTTTCATGCCCCTCGACTCTTATAACTGCCGTCTCGTTTCTGTACAAATTGTAAACATCCTTTCACTCCCCGTCACCGTCTGATTTTGAAAGAGAGTATTCCAGTCAACATTGTTAAAAGCTTCCTCTAAGTCTACAAATACTAGAAAAGTAGGTTTGCCTTTCCTTAATTTATCTTCTAAGATAAGTCGTAGAGTCTTTATTGCCTTGCGTGTTCCAACATTTCTACGAAATCCAAACTGATCTTCCCCGAGGTCGGCTTCTACCGGTTTTTTCATTCGCCTGTAAAGAATTTGGGTCAGTATTTTGCAGCCGTGACTCATTAAACTGATAGTTTGGTAATTTTCACACCTGTCCACACCTACTTTCTGTGGGATTGGAATTATTACATTCAATAACTCTTGAAAAAGTGAATTCAGTGATAAAGCCTTCGTTAAATGTTGGAGTCGAAACTTTTGGCGAAAATATTCTAGAAATGTTGTAAAGTAGCCGAGGTCAGCGGAACGTGCTATTGTAGTGCAGACACGTCTATTACAACCTCACAACCTCCTCCTTGCGTGTAAAAACGGACGGTGCTTATCTCCCTGCAGTTAAAAACAACGGCCGGTTTGGCCTTTCTGCTTCAGAGCACAGTTTGTTGGTAGTCGCTAAGTGTTCTCATTTTCAGGTACTGTATAAATAATATAGTCTGGGTATTTGCTCGCCATTAGTTACGCTACGTCAAGACATACACACAGTTTCTATATTAATACTTGACTTATTGTGTTAAACTTTTAAGATTAAATCATAGCTCTTAGTATGTAGTTTATGCCAGCATTTTAGATTTTTTAATTCCGCTAATATCTGTGTCAAATATTATTTTTTAATTCCGCTAATATCTGTGTCAAATATTGGAGACTAAAGCTGTAAACGTTGTCCCTCTGACCGACTTGTTAAATTTATTGCCGGTCCCAGTGGCCGAGCGGTCCTAGGCGTTTCAGTCTGGCACCGCGCGACCGATACGGTCGCAGGTTCGAATCCTGCCTCGAGCATGGCTGTGTGTGATGTCCTTAGGTTTAAGTAGTTCTAAGTTCTAGGAGACGATGACCTCAGATGTTAAGTCCCATAGTGCTCAGAGCCATTTTTTAAATTTATTACACTAACGTTTGCGTAACTTGTAACGGGACATCCTCTTGTAGCATTACCTTTCCTCAACAGTAGTTGCCGATACCAGTATTACTTTTCGAATTTTGGATGTCAGTATTATGTCAGTTGCTATTCTGAAAACTTTCATATAATTCTATACACAGTATGTTATATTTCAAGAAAAAATTTATGAAAAGTAGTTACGTTATAAAAATTTTGGGTCGATATTATAATCGATAAATGCTAGTTCTGAAAGTACAGTTAAAATTTTTTTTTTAGAAACATTTGAAATTACGAAATATTTGCACACTTAAAATTTCTGACATTAATTATGCATTCCTGCAGTGTTCGCTATGTTTATTTGTGGATTCATTTATGAAATAATAATCGAAATTAAAGCTAGCAGAAATTTATTTGTCAAGAAAAATTGTTAACTCTTTGGAACAGTATAATTTCACGTAACGTTAGTAAATGGGCGGGGCTTGTGCAAATGTCCGGGGCTGTCGCTGACGTTTCCTGTTATTTCCGCTGGGTGAGGGAGCCATAAGCATGCCTCTGATGTGATCGGACGTATTTTTGTATTTTTATGCGAACAATGTAACTTCGGCTTCGTTAATGATAAAAATAAAAATACTGCATAATATACTAAAATGTGAGAAAATATATTTACGTAAAAACAAAAATTCTGCGACGACAATCTTCAAATTTATTTAGTTCAATCCAACCGCAAGGACCTAAACTGTTATATTTTTCACCTTCAAGAATCAGACCCCCTAGACTAGAAGAACTGGAGCCAACTCAACATGACAAGCTACCTAAACTAGAAAGTTTAGTGTAATCTTCGTTCCTCTCAAACCTTCATAAAATACCTTGTGTAGTGTGGACTAGTGGACTATAGACGGAAGTAGGAAGGAGGGGGGGGGGGGGGAGATTACAAACTGCTATCTAGAGAATTGCTGTTAGCATGAATGCTAAGGATAGGCGTTCTTGGACAGCAGGCTACGATAGGTGAAAAAAGATGGAATCCAGATTAGTATGACAACATATTTTTAAAAGTTTCTGCTGATATATCTGACTTTTTAGCAGGTGAGATAATGTAAAACACGCACTGCAGTAAGAAAAGCTGATGATAATCAAGCGAGCACTAATCAACAAATTTCGTTAAAAGATCTGGTGTTATAGTTTTGAAATTGCGTTACAACGATACATAATGAATCTGTGTCCACTACAAATAGCTGACTCTTAGCTTGCCGCGTGACCCATTGCGTAATTCTTTCGTTGCAAATACAAATTCAACGATGTTCTTTTGTCTGTATTATCTCGTTCTATACAGCTTTTGCAATAAAGTTCTCCGTAGAGTAATGTCATACACTTAATGTGTGCAAGATGTCCAGTGGGCAAGGCCCGCAGACGCAGCAGAAACAGACGAAGACTGTTTGTTGTATCCTTTTTTATTCAAATGGCAGCCAAATGAATAGCTCTCATGCTTCTCGGAATCACAGGCGGGCAGGATGAGTAACGTAGTACAAGGAACGGCGGGCAGATGGCAGTACGAGGTCCAGATGGCAATGTAGTACAAGGAGCGGCGGACAGATGGCAGTTCGATATACTGCTAGTGAGGTTCTTTATTACCAGCACTTCAGCAAGCGATATTTTACGGTAATTTGTGACAGCAATGGCGTTGCCGTCAACACAGCTTCAATGTTGCTATAACACACGGAGGAAGCGCGCTGGGGCCCAGCAACAGACAGGGAAGTGGTTGCCAGTGACGTATAGCCAAGGTGTTCCCGTTGCTGTACAGCAAGTCCGTAAATGATTTCAATAATGAAAACTGCACCAGTTATGCTTGGATGCTTAGCACAACGCGTTTCGACCGGTCGACATTATTGTGATTTATCGACGTACTGCCACTCTGCAAGGAACGAACAGTGGCGAAGGGGTGGACTGGGACGGGGGAATGAAGGAGAGACTGTGAGCCCGAAGCCCCCCTATAGGCTGCACAAAGTTTCGTCGCGTAGTTCCAAAGTAGTCTTCATCATTACGCTGCTCCCATGCAGCTACAGTTCGGATAATATCGGGCCCTGCTCGATTCTCCAACACGTCGCAGTCTAGCGGAGCTTGCAAACATCGTCCCCACGACGCGGCCCAAAGTATTCGATAGCATTTGTCTCCAGTTTCATGCCATGTCCTCTATTACTCGATGGCATTTGTCTCCAATTTCTTGCACATCAACAATTCATTTTCATTTTAAGTGCATTTGTTCATTTGTTTACATGTACACTACTGGCCATTAAAATTGCTACACCAAGAAGAAATGCAGATGATAAACGGGTGTTCATTGGACAAATATATTATACTAGAACTGACATGTGATTACATTTTCACGCAATTTGGGTGCATAGATCCTGAGAAATCCATACCCAGAATAACCACCGCTGGCCGTCATAACGGCCTTGATACACCTGGGCATTGAGTCAAACGGAGCTCGGATGGCGTGTACAGGTACAGCTGCCCATGCAGCTTCAACACGATACCACAGTTCATCAAGAGTAGTGACTGGCGTATTGTGACGAGCCAGTTGCTCGGCCACCATTGACCAGACGTTTTCAATTGGTGAGAGATCTGGGGAATGTGCTGGCCAGGGCAGCAGTCGAACATTTTCTTGTATCCAAAAAAGGCCCATACAGGAATTGCAAATGCGGTCGTGCATTATCCTGCTGAAATGTAGGGTTTCGCAGGCATCGAATGAAGGATAGAGCCACAGGTCGTAACATCTGAAATGTAACGTCCACTGTTCAAAGTGCCATCAATGCGAACAAGAGGTGACCGAGACGTGTAACCCATACCATCACGCTGGGTGATACGCCAGTGTGGCGATGAGGAATTCCAATGTGCGTTCACCGCGATGACGCCAAACACGGATGCGACCATCATGATGCTGTAAAACAGAACCTGGATTCATCCGAAAAAATGACGTTTTGCCATTCGTGCACCCAGGTTCGTCGTTGACTATACCATCGCAGGCAGCGTCAAGGGTAACCGCAGCCACGGTCTCCGAGCTGATAGTCCGTGCTGCTGCAAACGTCGTCGAACTGTTCGTGCAGATGGTTGTTGTCTTGCAAACGTCCCCATCTGTTGACTCAGGGATCGAGACGTGGCTGCACGATCCGTTACAGCCGTGCGGATAAGATGCCTGTCATCTCGACTGCTAGTGATACGAGGCCGTTGGGATCCAGCACGGCGTTCCGTATTACCCTCCTGAACCCACCGGTTCCATATTCTGCTAACAGTCACTGGATCTCGACCAATGCGAGCAGCAATGTCGCGATACGATAAACCGCAATCGCGATAGGCTACAATCCGACCTTTACCAAAGTCGGAAACGTGATGGTACGCATTTCTCCTCCTTACACGAGGCATCACAACAGCGTTTCACCAGGCAACGCCGGTCAACTGCTGTTTGTGTATGAAAAATCTGTTGGAAACTTTCCTCGTATCAGCACGTTGTAGGTGTCGCCACCGGCGCCAACCTTGTGTGAATGTTCTGAAAGGCTAGCCATTTGCATATCACAGCATCTTCTTCCTGTTGGTTAAATTTCGCGTCTGTAGCACGTCATCTTGTTGATGTAGCAATTGTAATGGCCAGTAGTGTACATGTTTGGTGATGTTTGCATATGTGCTTTTCTGCCTCTCGCGGGTCGTTTTGCGGTTAGACTGCAATCGAAAAATCGAACAAAATGAATATTTGTGTTTTTTAAATGCCAGTGTTAGATATGGTATTTTGTTTGTTTGTCTACGTACAGGTATTGTGCCTCCTCCATCACACGGAATATCACAGGTAAATAGACAAACAAAAGTAGCATTTGTAACATGTACGTTTAAAAACACTCAAAGATACATTTTGTCCGATTATCCGATCGCAGTCTAACCGCAGAAAGATGCAAGAGAGGCAGCAAATCACTCATGCGAACATCACCAAACACATTCATGTAAACAAATGCACTTGAAAATGAGAAAACTTCTCGAAACGCATTGTGCTAAGCATCAAAACATAAGTAACTGGTGCAGTTTTCATTATTTAAATCGTGAGTGACACAGTTGCAGAATTTCCTGAAACATCTACTACGATGGACGAAATTGAGTCTGTAAATGCCTTCCTCCTCCACTCACGACGAGAACACGGCAAGTGACATTACGTTATTTCCCAGGAACTTTGATCAGTGGAAGATGAGTCAAAATTAAGCGAACACGTCTCGGCTTATCGGTAGCTACTCGACCGTTTCTGAAAAACGATAGTCAAAGTTTTCGAAGGACTCTACGTGCCTTTTGCAACACAAAGTTCACACATGAAATGGTGGCTCACTGATTAACATAAGGGCTTCTTGATTTTGCTCCCGTGTACGAAAACCGATTATCGGTTTTATTTATTTTATTATGTTTCATTTTTATTGTTTTCATTTATCCACTCATGTCCATAAAAGTTTACTAAACTATTGTTTCTCATTACACTACGGGATACAAGGGCGGTATATTGTAAAATTACAACTGGAATTCACAATAAGTGTCATACATTTATAAAGAAAAAAATTCATATAAACATAGGTTCGCAAATGTTTAGCTATGGCTAATAAAAGATTTTGACTGAAATTTAGCGACTTCGCTAATATGAAGCCATCTTAAACTGTATGAGGTTAAAGTATATTTAGTTGTTATTGGTCTGGTGAATTTAATAAAACATGTCCCAGGCGTGTATCTGCAGCAGTTTTCCAGAACACGAGGCATTATACGTAGCTATTGCAAATGGCATTGAAGTCTCATTGGTTGGCGGTAAGAGCCAATGAGAAGTAGCTACTTGTAGGTAAATCTTTCCCAGTTGAAATAGCTACGTATAATGCCTCGTTTCCAGAACATCCAAAGAAGCAAAGATTATTATACAAATAAATTTGTTTACCTTCCATTAAGAATGTAGAAATGTTTATGTCATTGTCGGCAACCATTAGTGAGTTGTTTCAGTCGTTTCCTAACCTTGAAACGAATGTATGTGATGTATTGTGTACGCTGTACAACTTCCTCAACACAGTTTTGTTTTTTCCAGTTTAACATGAATACACATATGCTATGGTATTAATAAAAGTAGATTATCTGACACATTTGTACAGTTTCAGTTAACGTTACTACCATCACTTTTCCAAAATTAAATTCTCTAAAGCTCCAATTGAAAACTTTGTGCAGTTGTCTGGAATTTAAAAAACAAATTAGGCCAAGTAGTTAATAAATTAAAAATTTTAAGAAATTACTACTTTGCTTCTCTCGATATTCTGGAAAACTGCTGCAGATACGCGCCTGGGACATGTTTTATTAGATTCCCCACATGAATAACAACAAAATAGGCCTAAACGGAAATCGTGCTTTACTTTAACCTCATACAGTTTTGCGATGGCTTCATATTAGCAAAGTTGCTAAATTTGAGACAAAACCTTTTATTAGCCGGAACTAAACATTTGCGGGCCTATGTTTATCTGCACTTTTTTCTTTAGTTTTACTCGTAGAATAACATATTCAAATAGCTGCATATCCTCATGAATCACCCTGCATAATATACAGGGTGATTCAAAAAGAATACCACAACTTTAAAAATGTGTATTTAATGAAAGAAACATGATATAACCTTCTGTTATACATCATTACAAAGAGTATTTAAAAAGGTTTTTTTTCACTCAAAAACAAGTTCAGAGATGTTCAATATGGCCCCCTCCAGACACACGAGCAATATCAACCCGATACTCCAACTCGTTCCACACTCTCTGTAGCATATCAGGCGTAACAGTTTGGATAGCTGCTGTTATTTCTCGTTTCAAATCATCAATGGTGGCTGGGAGAGGGGGCCGAAACACCATATCCTTAACATACCCCCATAAGAAAAAATCGCAGGGGGTAAGATCAGGGCTTCTTGGAGGCCAGTGATGAAGTGCTCTGTCACGGGCTGCCTGGCGGCCGATCCATCGCCTCGGGTAGTTGACGTTCAGGTAGTTACGGATAAGGTTTCATAACTAACCTTTTTCGTAGGACTCTCCATACAGTTGATTGTGGAATTTGCAGCTCTCTGCTAGCTCTGCGAGTCGATTTTCCTGGGCTGCGAACAAATGCTTGCTGGATGCGTGCTACATTTTCATCACTCGTTCTCGGCCGTCCAGAACTTTTCCCTTTGCACAAACACCCATTCTCTGTAAACTGTTTATACCAACGTTTAATACACCACCTATCAGGAGGTTTAACACCATACTTCGTTCGAAATGCACGCTGAACAACTGTCGTCGATTCACTTCTGCCGTACTCAATAACACAAAAAGCTTTCTGTTGAGCGGTCGCCATCTTAGCATCAACTGACGCTGACGCCTAGTCAACAGCGCCTCAAGCGAACAAATGTACAACTAAATGAAACTTTATAGCTCCCTTAACTCGCCGACAGATAGTGCTTAGCTCTGCCTTTTGTCGTTGCAGAGTTTTAAATTCCTAAAGTTGTGGTATTCTTTTTGACTCACCCTGTATATGTGTGTGTCGGTATAACCGGCGCAGACTGTCGTTCGAGTGATAGAACCTGCGAGTACAAATTAGATACGTATGATTAATATCACACCGACACAAAAACTCCTTGGAACAATATTAAGGTTAGCTTTATTCAGATGGTTCAAATGGCTCTGAGCACTATAGGACTTAACAGCTGTGGTCATCAGTCCCCTAGAACTTAGAACTACTTAAACCTAACTAACCTAAGGACATCACACACATCCATGCCCGAGGCAGGATTCGAACCTGCGACCGTAGCAGTCGCACGGTTCCGGACTGCGCGGCTAGAACCGCGAGACCACCGCGGCCGGCTGGTTAGCTTTATTGATCGCAGCCACAGGAGACGGCAAAAAATACACGGCTTGTTGGATCATTCCGAGCTTGCAGTTGAAAATAACATGCAGAGAACAAAAATATCAGCGTCATCTTGTAACTATGCAGGAAGCATGGAAGATACAACAAGTAGCATAATCGAAGAATAACAAAAACAAAACACACATGTATAAACCACAGCGCCTCTGGTGGTGCGGGCGAAATGTTTTGACGGCGCGATTGCTTCTAAACATACGCAGACGATACGGTGCGGTACACCACAACCTGCACGATGTCGCCACAGTGTATATGGTGTATTGAGGGGCTACAGTCTTTTTAAATTCTCATATTCTGTTGTTTCGTTCTCATATCACTTATTATATTAATGTCTATATTTTATTCATCTGTTTATTCGTCAGGAATATTTGCTGCATTCCATTGGCTGATACCTATCGCAGAAACATTCGAAACACAGATATTCCGAACACCGCTATGAAGTTCAATTCTTTTATCTTGGCGGCTCGCGCATGCCCGCCCAGACGCGGGAGATTACTGCGTTGCCAGTTGCACACGACGCACGCGCCAATAGAAGCAGCGCCATAGTATAGCATAGTTCGCAAACTTACGTTTAGGGGGGAGCGCGCAGTTTATGAAGTAAAGCCACCACGGCCGCATTAACCCTTTCGCTGCTACAAAGACGTGCTCCCTGCATTCCGCGCTGTGCGCGATTTTGTCACTGCACTGCTCGCCTGTGCAGACACATCGTGTTCCGACTACTTCGACGCTCTTATCATTCGATTCCACAAAAACTATTTGGCCCAAAAATTAGATTTTTACATGTCTTCTTAACTGATACCTTCCCCCCATCGAAACAAAATTAAGTCATTTAGGGGGGGAAGGTATCAGTCAAGAAGATGTGTAAAAATCAGATTTTTGTGCCAAATAGTTTTTGTGAAATCGAATGATAAAGTGTGTCAAAGCAGTCGGAACACCATGTGTCTGCAGAGGCGAGCAGTGCAGTGATGACAAAATGCGGGGAGCACGTGTCTGCAGCAGCGAAATGGTTAATGAAGAGACAAAGCACTAGAAATTTCAAAAAAATTGCATTCAAACGAATATAATTCGTGAAGTAAGGCACTTCGATATCGTTTTTAAATAATGAAAATATTAAGCAGCGCACAAGGTTTTAACTCAGAACATTTCGCATAGAAGCCGAACACCTTAACCATTATGCTAACACAGCTCATCTGATTACAGAACGCCTTGAGGACTCTAACTTGTCACGCAAAATACTGACAAACACTGTTAGTATGACTATGAATTACTCACGGTTCGTCGAAGTACAATAGGAAATAAACAATTGCCGCTGTTCTTTATTGCGAAAAAGCAGTTCCGTGCTATCACCTGAATTAGAAGTCTTATTGCTTGTTTGGTTTAATTAATTAATAGAATATGAAGCAATTGGTATAAAGAATGCTTTTTCCAAACTTTCTATAAAAGAAAGTCTGCTATCAAGACCAGGCGCGGCTCGTGGTTTCTATATTGGGGAAGGCTGCGGCATTTATCGATTGGAGCCAACATAGACCTCGGGTTACACTACAGATTAGTCTGACATAAACAACTAAAAATTCAGGGGGAGGGGGGTGGCTGATCACTCTCTACCCATAATTTTACGTACTGTATCTTCTATAATCAGGTATTAAATATGATTAAAAGCTAACTTCGAATTAAAATCTTTGGTTAGTGTTTTTATACGTCATCATTACATATTCTGACACTGCAGCAAATCATATGAAAAGACGCGTTTTGGAGAGATCTTTAATGCGATGAATGTTAACTTTGCGGTTGCTTAATATTTTTGGTGTTTTCAGTACTAAACGTAAGGCGTTTATTGTGGTTAACCTCCAAAGCTCGAAGTTTACGAGTTCGCATGACGATACTGTGATGTTTTCGTGACGTCACAAGTCTTGTGCTGTGATTGGGTGGCATGAGCAATCCGTGCAACTGCCATATTATTTCGCATGTTTGAGAAGCGAACAGTTCGTATTTATTGTGTATTATGAAAATATGCATTTATATGAAATAGCGCACTAAAGATCTCTCCAAAATACGTCATTTTTAGTACGGTTTGTTGTGCTAAAGTACACAAAATGTGACACTGTAGCGCAACACACTGTACCGGTACCAAAAGTGATTCGTTTCGGAAAATGTCATCACGTTTATGACTGGCTAAACATGACACTACACTTTTTTATCATGACACTTCACTTAATAGGCTAAGTAGGACTTAATATAAAGAATTACCTCTTATCAATTATGAATGCACTTTTGCTTACCTCAATTCATTTGTTTATAGACGAAGTCAGCTCGTCTCCCCTTCTGCGCAGCAAAGTGGTCTATGACCATTTCATTGAAATTTGGCCGATTCAATAATTCTTTTTCTAGGGAACACATTGCAAGCGCACAAAGTCTGTCCTCATTCATAGTGGTGCGCATGAATGTTTTCACTCGCTTTAACGTCGAGAAGCAGCGTTCTGCCTCGCCGGTCGTCATAGGGAATGTTACTATTATTTGCAGAAGTTTTACACTTTCAGGAAAAGCTTTAGCCAGATTGTTATCGTAAAGACAGTTCAACAAGGTCAAAGCACCTGACGCCTTCATAAAATCTTTTCGGCTGTACAACACGTTCAGCTCATGACGTAGATCAGAAGACTGTAAATTGAACAAATTAACAGCTATTTTAAACTCTTTTTCCGGAAAAATAGTTTGATGTTTTGCAAACAACGATGGATCAAACAGCTGTGCAATCGATAAGTGATCATTGAAACTGAATCGTTCTCTGATCTGAGTTGTGATGAGGTCGCAAACGTTTCGTGCACACACTATTCTTGATTCTGTGAAACGTCCCCGTTTTGCAGTTGGTTCTACCTGTTCCCAGAGATCGTCAGTTTCAAGTGAGGCCCTAACTTGCTGGACAGAATCTGCAAAGTGCGAAACATATTCAACAGTTTTCACTGCATCAATATTCCTCTGCTGCAGTTGATTAAAGAGAATGTCACAGTGAGGCATGACTGTATTAAAAAAATTTAACCAGAAGAGGAAATCTTCGTCTTGCAGGAAACCCTTCAGTCCCGTGGCCTTGTTTATTGTCTTGTAACCACTGGCATCATCATCAATAATTCTTTCTAGGCACTCAACAATTTCCTTTTGGTATTTGTACACAGTGGTTACGCTCCGTGATTTAAAATTCCATCTGATGGACTGAGGACAGGTAGGAATACGCTTCTTCACTACTTCGTCAAGAATGGCTGTACGGCTAGAAGACCGTGAAAAAAAGGTGGAAATTCCTTCCAAGTTGCTAAAGAAGATCCGCACTTGTTTATTGCCCGTCACACAACGTTCAACAATTAAATTTAACTGATGGGCGTAACTGTGAATAAAGTGAGCATTCCTGTACACTTCTCTAATTCTAGTTTGAACTCCACTTTTATGGCCACTCATAACAGGAGCACCGTCGTAACACTGAGCTATCAGTTTTTCAGGTGTTTCTTGTACATTCATTTTCTCTAGCTCGCAGAGAACAGCTGCAGTTACATCGTCTGCACTGTGACTTTTTGGGCGTACAAAGGAAATAAATCTTTCATTTATTTGTCCCAGTAGCTCATAGCGAATTATTAGGACCAATTGTGACAAATTTGCACAGTCAGTAGTTTCATCAACTTCTATTGCGAGAAAGTTTGCCTTCGACAGTTCACTCTTGATGAGATTAAGGCACACCTCATAAATTGATTCCAGGAGTTCATTTTGAATTGTCTTCGATAGGCCTAAGAAAACACGGTTTTCTGATTTCTCAATGTGCTGCTTCAAGACGCAGTCCAGTTCTGCCATAAGACTGACTAATCCTCGAAAAATTCCTGGGTTTTTGGAATCTTCTGTTTCATCGTGGCCCCTTAAGGCAAGCTCGAATTTGCCGCAAAATTTAATACAGTCTATCAGTTTACCCAGAATATACCGATTTTTTGATACATTTTCATTATATATCTTTATATTACGGCGGTAAGCACTGTCTAATTGGCACATAATGTCCACTTTCCCTAGCATTGAAAACTCAATGAACCCATTTAAATGTTTTTCGCTGGAATTATGTTTTTTCACCTTTGCGTGAAAATTCTTTAAGTCAGCGATACCAGTTTCAGTCCAGGCACTATCAGTACTATTTGTAAGAAGACAGGTGAAACAGAAAAATGCGTTTTTCACTTCACAACCACACAACCACTCAGCTGCATCGTACATTGCTCTATTAAAACTGCGTTTGTATCCTTGCCTAGATTTACACTGTTTCTGTTCTTGATTGATCGTTAGATCGGGTCTGGGTGCACCAAGTTCTTTCACTTTCATCCTGTGGCCGTGTTCCAAGCTTTTACCTATTAAATTGCACACTGAATTCATGTTGCGCTGGTTTCACACTCGCCGTAATTCGCAGATATTCACAAGGAAGTAAAACTCACTAAAATCTTGCAAAATACACTCCGAAATAGAAACTTGCTAATATCACACGGTGTCAACAAAAGCAGTCAGCATCAGCAAGCACGGAAAATAAAGTAACGGGACAAATTTCGCGCGCTTTGTCCTCTAATCACTTACGAAACTCTCGCTAGATGGCAGTACTGTTATGTTACTGTAGTCTAGTGCACTCTGGCGGGATATTTGCAAACTTACTCTAAATGTGGATACAATAGCCAATGGCAGAAACAAAACTACTATGTAAAACATTATCAAAACAAAAATACTAAACGTCGATTAATGACGCATCGAGGCGTAGTAGAGATGTGCAGAGACAGATGTTGGATAGCGAAGTTTCGGCCACTCTACATTCCTTTATTACATAGATAGTGGAACGTGAAAAACGTGTGGTGGTTGGGATAACACCCTTAGGCTGCAAGCTCTGAGCCTTCGGATCGCCCATAACGAGCAATGCTATGTAGAAGCCACGCCCCTAAACCGCTAATACACGCAGCTTACGGACTTTCCAAGGCGCAGCCTAAACACTACTAACCGTTCGGAAAACATTCATCGATACAAACAGTTCCAAAAACGTTGAACGTCGTTATTTTAATCGGAATGGGAAATATACGAAATTCGTCCTGATAATTTAAATTATGTAATACGTTCTTGCGAAATTTACTTTAACATATATTTTGGGGCGGCTCCGCCTCAGAGCCTTTAATTACGAGCCGCGCCATTCAAGACATTGCTTTTGTTCTATTACTTTATTTATGACTGAACGTTTCTAAAACTGAAGACACTCGTCCGTGCTCTGCACTGCAGTCGAGATATGGCAACGTCGTTCTCTGTTCATTGGCTGACTGTGATTTGTGACGTCAGATGCGCAGAACGAACCTAAACTCGGCCGCCAACATAAATGACGCGCACTTTAGCATCACGCAAAGGCAAGCTTTGCACAGTGGTATTTCTTCGTATGAATCTCACTCGAGAAAGAAACTTCGTTAACATTGGTGAAGATTTTGCGCATTGGCCTCGCTTTTCCGAAAACCGGCACTTGAAACTGTTTATGAATCAAGATACAGTACAGGAATTTTACCGAAAACAATTTCAAATTATTTTCTCATCCTTTTTTATTTAAAAATAATTATTATTCATTTAGCTGGTATACAATTAGCATACGAATAAAGCCTAGTTTACATGACGACATTGGGTTGCGCCACTCGTTGCGTGGATGAGCGGCATGCAAATGTTTTCATATTTGACTGTAGACACGGCGAAACCAGTATATACATCAGTTTCGTCGTTTTGTGGGTTCCTGAGTCGTGTCTGAAATGAAAGTTTTCGCAGCTGCATGTCGCACGACTTGTGATGGAGTTAAAGCTTGTTGCGTGGAATCGCTGCATAAGATAAAAATAAGAAACGTGTTTCAATTCGTGACTGGATGAAGAAAAGACGTCAGATCGTTTGCTCGGCATCCTTGCTGAAATAATTTGTAATGGAAGACCCAAGAAGTTCTTTTAATTATGTTAGAATGTCACCAGAACTGTTCATGTTTCTTCTAAATAGAGTTAATTATGCGAAAAGGAATAAGGATATTGTAATGCATGAAGCACTGTCGCCAGAACAGAAATTACGTATCACACTGCATGCATTACAATCGGGAACACTCGGCATATTATAAGATGCGGTTTCAGTTAGTGATGACGCTTTTTCACTAACACCAATAATTACTAACAGTAATAATTATTAAAATTAAGAGGAGGAAATTCGTAGCAGGCCACATTCAAGAAGAGAATGGTTTGCAAACTATTCTCTTGAAGATGGCAATGTTTAAAAATTCAAATGGGGAGCACTGCAGCGACGTTTTAAACAGATGAATATTGAATAAAGAATGCAGCTTCTTGATTTACGTAGCCTCTTCGCTCCAGTCAACAATATTCCTTAAAAAAAAGTGGACCAACTCGAACGATGGGATTTTAGTCTTGTAGATAGACAAGAGCATTTCTACAGCTAGAATTACACTTCCTTGTATTTTTCTTAATTCAGTTGTATATGTGCTCCTAATTCAATAAATTTTGCCCTGCAGCTGATATTGTCAAACTATCTGTTCTGATCGCACATGACGATCTCAGCGACAGCAATATGTTGGTTATTTTTGGAATCAGCATCACTGAAATCCCACAAACACTTATGCAAAGCATAGACATCCAAAAAGCGAACATTATTCTCCGTTCCTCACTTCATATTTCAGTTTGTCTACACTCTACGAACACAGATAACTAGTGGTGGGCAGGAAATCGCGTATCTGTTAGAAATCGCAGTGACTGAGAAGTCATAGATATCACAGTAGCAACTTTACAGAATATAACTGCGATTTCAGTCACAGTTAGCAGTAGCAAGTAGTATTTCACATTCAAAGACGTGAGCCATCTATTGGTCGAATTTAGCACTGCTTTATGCGATTTCAGTGACAAGTGGCAACTAAGAGTTGCAAGTAGCAACTAAAAAGCGCGGTTAACAGTGGCATCTGTTGGCCAAAGTTCGTACTACGTCCATCTCTGCGGTACGCTATGGAGTCTAACTGCGATTTCCGTGACAAGTCGCAACCAAGAGTCGCAAGTAGCAACTAAAAAGCGCAGTTAGCACTGCCATCTGTTGAGCAAAGTTCATACTACGCTATTCGCTACCGAGTCAAACTGCGATTTCTGTGACAAATCGCAACTAAGAGTCGCAAGTAGCAACTAAAAAGCGCAGTTAACATACTTTTCCTAGTGTCATCTGTTGACCAACGTACGTACTTCGTTATGAGAGCCTTGTGCCTCACGAGATCGATGTGCTGTGTGTGCATATGAAGGGCTTATTTCAATAGTGGTACAAGTCCATTTTTGTTCATTTTGAGATACAGAGTCGTAAAGTTAAATGAGCGCTGAAAAATCTGCAGTTGAGATACCAGAAATATTCAAGCATATGGCTTCTTGCTAGAGATGAACCTTTATTTATGTTTGTTTGGATCACTAATTTCAGAAGCATTATAGACAGAAAAGTGTAGGTAATGGAATTGTATCACTATTGAAATAAGCCCTTCATATTATATGACGACATGCACATTCAGCATCAGTTGTGGTTGGTCAAATACTGCTGTGACTCTGAATGTATTATATTAATAAGAAGCAACATTGCCTTTTTCTCCTGAAAATATCAAGTAACGTAACAAATGTGTTTGATTCTGCTTCCAATATGACAGTTTTGGTTAATACTCCACATGCCTACAGGACTTCGCAATGTTAACACAGCAGAACTCAGACTACCACCTACATAAGTAAGCTTTTCCTGTGTCACTTTCAAGTAATGCACTTAAGCTATTCCTGATTTAACTGGAAGATCTGTACTTCCCACTTTCATATCAACAGCCTCAAAATGCATATTGTAGACTTCGGGATATGTTACAGGTCAATGTCACACCAAGATTGTGGAGAAAGGGGGGGGGGGGGGGCGGCACGTCGGTATCCAACAAGTGTTTACCAATAAATAAGTGGCGGAAAATTACGGGTACAGGACGGCTTAACATGTGGAAAATGAGATTTTTATTATTCACTCAATGTATTTAACATTTATTATTCCTTTAAAATCGCACAACAACTTCAATAAAACACTTTAATCAGTCACACACTTATTTCATAATTATTTCACTTTTAAACTGCAAATCCTCTAAGAGCTCTCTTGAATCTTCACGAGTCTCTCTCAACAGCCTTGATGTGGATAGATATGTACAGCAACCAGTAATCAGTCAGAACTGCGTCTGCAAAAACACAAGGATTATTAAACAATTTTTGCTGTCACTAATTACTAGCAATATAATTGACAGAGTAGATTGCTAATATTTGCTATATCACATTTGCTAATATTTGCTATATCACATTCACAAGAACGATCTCACTGAAGTAATTAAGTCCATCAAAACGCTTAGAAACTAACCTCTCGTCTGACGAAAACGGTCTAAGGACTGGCAATTTCTTCAGATCTGTTGACAATGATATTTTGAATTATCACTTTACTGAGTGACTGAAATGTAGTTCAGGTACCTATGAACATAACAATATGTTAGAATTCATTTTCTAAACACGAACTATTACGGTACTGTGCGGCTACTTACATATTAATTACACTATTAATATTTTCACAGTTGTTTCTTTAATACAAAATTAAAGCCAACGGAAGAATAAACGTAAAACATACTTACCAATGACAGGTTTGTTGAGATGCAATTTTCTGTGTGGACAGATGTAACTTTTTCATACGGTGGTACGTCGCAGAAATCGCAGGAGTCACAGAAATCGCAGGAGTCACAGAAATCGCAGAAGTAGCAGAAGTCACAGAAATCGCAGAAGTAGCAGAAGTCACAGAAATCGCAGAAGTAGCAGAAATCGCAGAAGTCGCAGAAGTAGCAGAAGTCGCAGAAATCGCGGAAGTAGCAGAAATAGCAGTGGCGGAGGGATACGTGACTTAGGTTCCTTAACTGCGACTCTTAACTGCGACAAATCACAGTTAAGAATAACAGATACTGAAAAGTTGCATTCACAGAAATCACTGATATCGGAAAATCGCAGTTTAGCCCATCACTTGAGATAACCTCGAAACTCATGCATCTAGTGTCACCAAAATTGGAACACGCCGAAAGTGTTTTGTTTCACCAACGAGTTGGGCAAACGAGCGGTGCGCATGCGCAGTGGCTGGTAGCGCAGCTGCCTGCCACCTAGTGTCGTCGTGTAAACTAGGCTTTAAGGACAACGTTGTATCAGTGTACACTTAGAGATATGGGTATGTAAATGAAGAACAAAAGTAGTGACCGGGTTTCGAAAACGGGGCGCAAAATTAAGAAACCATAACACTAGCCACAGCACCACTATTTCTGTGGATATTGTGGAATATAAAGCACTTCGAAAGTATCTCGATAATTTTGACCTTCGTTTTTTTCGGAAACGGTTATGGACAAGGCAAGACGCATGTTGGTTTATTTTAACGCCTCTTCCCCTGAGTGAAGTTTCTGGAAAATCGTGTGATGGCAGTTACCGTGGTCCCCTCGTCAATCTAGCCTCCTGTTTCTGCACCACCAAGCCACGGAATCTGACAAGCAGACCAGTCGGATTTGTGTAATTCTTTCTATTTCTAGTACGTGAAGTTCAGAACTCAAATATCAGTCATCCCAAGCATGTCGATCAGCTGCCGGCCGTGCGGTTCTAGGCGCTACAGTCTGGAACCGCGTGACTGCTACGGTCGCAGGTTCGAATCCTGCCTCGGGTATGGATGTGTGTGATGCCCTTAGGTTAGTTAGGTTTAAGTAGTTCTAAGTTCAAGCGGACTGATGACCTCAGAAGTTAAGTCCCATGGTGCTCAGAGCCATTTGAACGATCTGAACCACCCCTAAGAGGGTGAAATAGAAGATGAAATGTTTGCTTGAAAATATATCGCCACTAAGGCAGGTCTGAAGCCAGACCTACGAAAATTGGTGTTTGGTTTCTCGGTCAGAAATAAAGGAATACGTGTTTAGGCATTTTTGGAAATTTATTCGCTATGGAGGGTGAAGTAGTGGGTGGAAGTTTTTTTGAAATAAATCGTGTTAAAGAACTAATAAAGTATTTTTAAAGTTACATCTACGTTCATCGTAAGAGTAAACCTGATGTAAACAAACACGATGACTGGTCGGAAGCCGTAGCAAACGTACACTGGTGTTGCTACGATCTTGAAAGTAGGTCCTACTTATGTATTAGATATCTTATTACTAAGTTATGTTATATAAAACTTTAAGATATTCAAATGTATTAACAGCCATCAACATATTTCTTAAGCACGCTTTAGCTACGTAGTTTTTATTTCAAAAATAGTTTATTTATTTTTTATTTTATTGTTATTTATTTATTTGGTCCTGTTGATTACATATTATACAGCCAGTGTACAAGTAATATAGGACAAGTCAATTGATACAATTACAGTAGTACCTGGACATTTATACATCACATTGCACAGACATTCGTTTATTTACCAAGAACAATTACTTGCATGCAGTATTAAAGCCTGCATTATGCCAAACACATATTAAGTGACTGTTTAAAATTTTACAATAAGTGTCAGTGCAAATTTTTATGCTACTGACTTATATAAGCAGGTAAATTTGCTTCTTGGTCATGGTTTGGACTGAATACAAATTTTAACTACATTCCTTAAGAAGAAGTTTAATTGAATACTCAAGAGTGTGGGGTACATGGGAGTTCACATTATCTCGTAATGACATAGATAAATTTACATTTTATCACCACAATTTCAGCTAAACTAAAAGTAACAGCATCACACTTTATCTTTAAGGGAGTGATTTTCTTGGGCAGTTTCCCCCACTCTTATACCTTTACGAGGTGCATTCAAGTTCTAAGGCCACCGATTTTTTTCTAATTAACTACTCACCCGAAATCGATGAAACTGGCGTTACTTCTCGACGTAATCGCCCTGCAGACGTACACATTTTTCACAACGCTGACGCCATGATTCCATGGCAGCGGTGAAAGCTTTTTTAGGAGTCTGTTTTGACCACTGGAAAATCGCTGAGGCAATAGCAGCACGGCTGGTGAATGTGCGGCCACGGAGAGTGTCTTTCATTGTTGGAAAAAACCAAAAGTCACTAGGAGCCAGGCCAGGTGAGTAGGGAGCATGAGGAATCACTTCAAAGTTGTTGTCACGAAGAAACTGTTGCGTAACGTTAGCTCGATGTGCGGGTGCATTGTCTTGGTGAAACAGCACACACGCAGCCCTTCCCGAACGTTTTTGTTGCAGTGCAGGAAGGAATTTGTTCTTCAAAACATGTTCGTAGGATGCACCTGTTACCGTAGTGCCCTTTGGAACGCAATGGGTAAGGATTACGCCCTCGCTGTCCCAGAACATGGACACCATCATTTTTTCAGCACTGGCGGTTACCCGAAATTTTTTTGGTGGCGGTGAATCTGTGTGCTTCCATTGAACTGATTGGCGCTTTGTTTCTGGATTGAAAAATGGCATCCACGTCTCATCCATTGTCACAAGCGATGAAAAGAAAGTCCCATTCGTGCTGTCGTTGCGCGTCAACATTGCTCGGCAATGTGCCACACGGGCAGCCACGTGGTCGTCCGTCAGCTTTTCTGGCACCCACCAGGATGACACTTTTCGCATTTTCAGGTCGTCATGCAGGATTGCGTGCACAGAACCCACAGAAATGCCAACTCTGGAGGTGATCTGTTCAACAGTCATTCGGCGATCCCCCAAAACAATTTTCTTCACTTTCTCGATCGTGTCGTCAGACCGGCTTGTGCGAGCCCAAGGTTGTTTCGGTTTGTTGTCACATGATGTTCTGCCTTCATTAAACTGTTGCACCCACGAACGCACTTTCGACACATCCATAACTCCATCACCACACGTCTCCTTCAACTGTCGATGAATTTCAATTGGTTTCACACCACGAAAATACAGAAAACGAATGATTGCACGCTGTTCGAGTAAGGAAAACGTCGCCATTTTAAGTATTTAGAACAGTTCTCATTCTCGCCGCTGGCGGTAAAATTCCATCTGCCGTACGGTGCTGCCATCTCTGGGACGTACTGACAATGAACGCGGCCTCATTTTAAAACAATTCGCACGTTTCTATCTCTTTCCAGTCTGGAGAAAAAAAATCGGAGGCCTTAGAACTTGAGTGCACCTCGTATTCATTCATTTTATAGAAAGTTTGTTAGATGAGGAATAATTTTAGTTTCCTTTTGAAAACCTGCACATTATTTACTTTTATTATCGTGTACAGTCACAGCCTCTGCACTGTTGTGCTCTGATTGTCGCGCTGCTAATAAGGCAGTATCAGAATGGCTGAGGCTGCTTCGTGTTCCGTAATAAAATACGTGTGTGGAACGCAATTAAAAAGTGCCGAGAAATAGGTTGTTCTTAATTTTTAAATTTGTGGTAAGGTCTTATGGGACCAAACTGCTGAGGTCATCGGTCCCTACGCCTACACACTACTTAATATAACTTAAACTAACTTACGCTATGGACAACACACACACCCATGCCCGAATAAAATTTGGAAATTTGTGGTAAGTTCTATGGGACCAAACTGCTCCGGTCATCGGTCCATAGGCTTACACACTACGTAATATAACTAACTTACGTTAAGGACAACACTCACACACTCACTCACGAGGGAGTACTCGAACCTCCGACGGGGGGAGCCGTGCGAACCATGGCAAGGCGCCTTGAACGCACGGCTACAATGTGCGGCTCAATGGCTGACGGAGGACTCGAACCTCCGACAGGGGATGCCGCACAGACTGTGACAAGGGGCCTAGACTGCGCGGCTTGTTCTTAATGTTTGTAATAAACTTACAGAGATAATAAAAAATGTCGTGCGTTTAGGGCTTCCCGTCGGGTTGACCGTTCGCCTGGTGCAGGTCTTTCGAGTTGACGGCACTTCGGCAACCTGCCCGTCGATGGGGATGAAATGATGATTAGGAGAACACAATACCCAGTCCCTGAGCAGAGAAAATCTCCGACTCAGCCGGGAATCGAACCCGGGCCCTTAGGATTGACAGTCTGTCACGCTGACCACTTTTTTTTTTTTTCCCCATCGGTTCGGGGCGGACGTCGTAAGACAGCCGTTTAAGTTTGTTGTTGAACGATTAACTCAGTTTTCTTTATTACAGAGAGCAGCTAACCCTCTGACTGAACACACTGAGCTACCGTGCCGGCACCATTCGGCTGCCGGGAGTGAACTACAGAAATAATACGCTTTGAAGCTTTCTGAGGGACTGTAGTAAATACAGTTGAGGCAGCAATACACGTACTATGGAGAGTGGAATCAGTAGCGTAGTATTTTCTCAACAGATTGTATTTCGTAGTTTGCTAGTTCAAGTCTCCCCCTAAGACAATGCTTTTTCTCCTTCAATTTGAAATATGTAGATCTCGTAATTTTAAAATACATCATAATTTGTTATGAATAATCTACGTTTTCATTTCAAATATAAATTCTCAGTTATTGATATTTTATGAAAGACTGTTAATAAAGGTTGCTTAAATTAAGAAAACACGACAGTTTAATTTTTAAGGCAAAAATAAAAAACGAATGTGGCAGCATGCATATCGGACAAAAAATTCGCACCGTTGCGGAGCGTTATACTGAGCACAAGCGCCATATAAAACAAAGGGAGCTTGACAAGTCGTCCATAGCGGAGCATTGCCTAGAAAACGGACATAAAATACAGTTCTAAAATACAAAAATGTTGGCTCATGCATCTACAAATTGGGACTCCGTTATAAAGGAAGCGTCCGAGATCCATTTAGACGACAACAATTTCAACAGAGACCGGGGGTACACACTCGGCAGGGCATGGGGGTGGGCGTTGGACATCGAAAGAAAGCGAAGACAGATGCGCGACACGGGAGCAGTTTCAAACGTAGCGCCTGCCCCTGGCGCCACCTGACGTCACTGGTGCTGCCACGGGCAACAGCTCCGTTAGCTGCCCTGGTCGACTTAACGCGCGCGCCCCACATTGGGTCTATCTCATTGGCTGCTGCTGATGTCATCGTGCCTATATAAGCGAGAAACCGTAGCAGCCCCAGAACCTATAAATCCCTCATCCACCCTATCCTTTGTTATGCGCATCCGGCTTGGATCTCCGCCCCCCCTACTTTTTACAAATCCCTCCAAATCCTTGAATGCCATGCTCTCCGCCTCGCCTATCGCATCCGTCTCCCCTCCCCTACGCGGCTCCTGTACGATCTCATCCCCTTCCCCCACCTCCTCCTTTTCCTTGAAAGGATACGGATCCTGTACACCTCCCGTAAACTCGATTCTCCTCACCCACTCATCTCCCCTATCCTCTCCCACCCCCACCCGCTGCCGCGCCTGTATTCCCACGTCCCACCCGGTCTCCATCTCTCCTCCCTCCTTACCCTCTCCCAAGGTGGCTTCCGCCAGCTCCCCCTCCCTGATGATGTCCTCCTCCCCTCCATCTACCCCTCCTACCAACTTTGATCCTCCCTCCCTCTTCCTGTATATGTTCCTTTGGGCACCCTCCATCCCTCCTCCCCTTCTCCCCACTCCTCCCCCGGGCCTCCCCTCCCCTGTCCTTCTACTCCTCCTCCCATCTCCTCAGCCATTGGCATCTCTGTTCTCTCCTCTCCACCCTCTCCACCCGCCCTCACCCTTCTTCCCCTCTTGGCAGGTCCCCAGACTCGCACACGCTACATGGACTTTCGCGCGCCGGAGATCATCGCCATCTGTGTCTCGTGTGTGTGACGTCGTTTTGTGTTTTTAGTGTCCGCCGTCCCACTTCTACGTTCACTTGTGCCGTCGGCTTCATCAGTGTTATGTGCGCCGTGTCAATGTGTTTTCAATGTTGTTATCGTCGCGTGTGAACGGCTCCGTGTTTTTTGTGTCTCTGTGACCACTATTGTTTGCCCATCACTCTATTCATTTTAATTCTCCGTTCTTGTACTGTTATTGTCACCACTATGGCTGAAGAGCGGCGTAGCATGCTGCTGCCAGCCTACCTGGTTGTTCAGGTGTTAAAATAACAATAAAGTAAAAAAAAAAAAAAGTGACGTCGTTTTGTGTTTTTAGTGTCCGCCGTCCCACTTCTACGTTCACTTGTGCCGTCGGATTCATCAGTGTTATGTGTGCCGTGTCAACGTGTTTTCAGTGTCGGTATTGTCGAGTGTGAACGGCTCCGTGTTTTTTTTTTTTTTTTGTGTATCTGTGACCACTATTTTTTGCCCGTCACTCTGTTCATTTTAATTCTCCGTTCTTGTACTGTTATTGTCACCACTATGGCTGAAGAGCGGCGTAGCATGCCGCTGCCAGCCTACCTGGTTGTTCAGGTGTTAAAATAACAATAAGAAAAAAAAAAAAAAAAAAGCTGCCCCAGATTCGAACTTCCGTACTTTCTATCCCTCTGCCAGCGTACTCCAAGGCTCCGTCCTTTCCCCTCTCCTCCATCTCCTGTACACTGCTGATACGCCCAAACCTCCCCCGCCTGTTCATCTCCTCCAGTTTGCTGATGACACCGCCTTCCTAGCCCTTTATCCTACCCTTCAACGGTCCCAACGTACCCTCCAAACACACATTGACCAATTCACGGCTCGGTGCAACCAGTGGTTCCTGCGTATCAACCCCTCCGAGACCTAGGCGATCGTCATAGGCCGCACCACCCGCTCCTTCCGCCTACATGATTTCTACCTCACCATTTATGGCCGTCCTATCCACCTCACTCCTACCCTCAAATACCTTGGTGTCGCACTCGACTGCCTCCTCACCTAGACTCCCCATCTCCTTGCCATCCAAAACATAGCTCACAACCGCCTCCGCCTCCTGAAACTCCTGTCCGGCCGGACCTGGCATCTGCATCCTTCCACCATTCTTCACACCTACAAATCCTTCATCCACCCCATCCTCTGTTATGCCAGCGTAGCTTGGATTTCCGCCCCTCCCCGGTTCTATAAAGCCCTACAAATCCTCGAATGCCACACACTCCGCCTCGCCTTCCGCATCCACCTTCCGTCCCCCACGCGCATCCTCTATGACCTCGTCCCCTTCCCCCCACCTTCTCCTTTTCCTTGAACCCATCAGCACACTATGTACTGTCCACTGCCTTGATCCCCATCACCCCCTGGTGTCTCCCTTCCTCTCCACCCCCAACCCGTTGCCACACGTTTACCGCTGTGTCCCACCATCTCCACACCCCCTGCCTCCATTCTCGACGCAACTTCCACCGTCTACCCCTCCCGGATGATGAGCTTCACCCTGACATCTACCCTTTACCAACTCTAACCCCATCTTCCTGCCTCCTCCTCAGTGCTCCCTCTCCTCCCCCTCCCTTCTCCTGAGCGGCTTTCCCCTCCTACTCCCCCTCCCTCTCTTGTGCTCCAGTGTCTCTGCACTCCCTCCTGCCTTGCCCTCCCTCTTCATCTCCTGCCCCACCAGTCTCCTGCCTCTTAGTGTACCTGCTGATGTCCCTACTCTCTTCATTCCGCTGCCCCCCTGCTGCCCCTTGCTCTCCCCTCCTCTCCCATCCTCTCCGACCTCTCCCTCAGCAGGTCCCACCTGGCAGATTTATACTTCACCGTGTGTGCTCCAAGTGGGTTTTAATACTGTGGCCGACTTTTAACCTGTGCATATGAATTCAGTGTCTTCTTTGTGTTTTAAGACTCGCCAACTGTGTTTATTAACTTTATGGTGACTTTTTTTAATTGCCCCTCATGAATGTCTCCCTGTCAGTGTATTTTTACCTCCATTATCTCCCCACACTCTGTTTTATGTTCCCCTTGTACTACAGTAGTACAAGTTTGTATGCCAACTAGCTTTGCAGATGACGAAGAAATTGAAGAAATGTATGATAAAATAAAAGAGATTATTCAGATAGTGAACGGAGACGAAAATTTAATAGTCATGGGTGACTGGAATTCGATTGTAGGAAAAGGAAGAAAAGGAAACATAGTAGGTGAATATGGATTGGAACTAAGAAATGAAAGAGGAAGCCACCTGGTACAATTTTGCACAGAGCACAACTTAATCATAGCTAACACTTGGTTCAAGAATCATAAAAGAAGGTTCTATACATGGAAGAAGCCTGGAGATACTGACAGGTTTCAGGTAGATTATATAATGGTAAGATACCGATTTAGGAACCAGGTTTTAAATTGTAAGTCATTTCCAGGGGCAGATGTGGACTCTGACCACAATCTATTGGTTATGACCTGTAGATTAAAACTGAAGAAACTGCAAAAAGGTGCGAATTTAAGGAGATGGCACCTTGATAAACTGACTAAACCAGAGGTTGTACAGAGTTTCAGGGAGAGCATAAGGGAACACTGTACAGGAATGGGAGAAAGAAATACAGTAGAAGAAGAATGGGTAGCTTTGAGAGATGAAGTAGTGAAGGCAGCAGAGGATCTAGTAGGTAAAAAGATGAGGGCAAGTAGAAATCCTTGGGTAACAGAAGAAATATTGAATTTAATTGACGAAAGGAGAAAATATAAAAATGCAGTAAATGAAAAAGGAATATAAGCGTCTCAAAAATGAGATCGACAGGAAGTGCAAAATGGCTAAGCAGGGATGGCTAGAGGGCAAATGTAAGGATGTGGAGGCTTATCTCACTAGGGGTAAGATAGATACTGCCTACAGGAAAATTAAAGATACCTTTGGAGAAAAGAGAACCACTTGTATGAATATCAGGAGCTCAGATGGAAAACCAGTTCTAAGCAAAGAAGGAAAAGCAGAAAGGTGGAAGGAGTATATAGAGGGTCTACACAAGGGCCGTGTACTTGAGGACAATATTATGGAAATGGAAGAGGATTTAGATGAAGATGAAATGGGAGATACAATACTGCGTGAAGAGTTTGACAGAGCACTGAAAGACCTGAGTCGAAACAAGGCCCTGGGAGTAGACAACATTCCATTGGAACTACTGATGGCCTTGGGAGAGCCAGTCCTGACAAAACTCTACCATCTGGTGGGCAAGATGTATGAAACAGGCGAAATACTCTCAGACTTCAAGAAGAATATAATAATTCCAATCCCAAAGAAAGCAGGTGCTGACAGATGTGAAAATTACCGAACAATCAGTTTAATAAGTCACGGATGCAAAATACTAACGTGAATTCTTTACAGACGAATGGAAAAACTGGTAGAAGCCGACTTGGGGAAGATCAATTTGCGTTCCGTAGAAGTGCTGGTATACGTGAGGCAATACTGACCCTACGACTTAGAAGCTAGATTAAGGAAAGGCAAAGCTATGTTTCTAGCATTTGTAGACTTAGAGAAAGCTTTTGACAATGTTGACTGGAATACTCTTTTTCAAATTCTGAAGTTGACAGGGGTAAAATACAGGGAGCAAAGAGCTATTTACAATTTGTACAGAAACCAGATGGCAGTTATAAGAGTCGAGGGACATGAAAGGGAAGCAGTGGTTGGGAAGGGAGTGAGACAGGGCTGTATCCTATCCCCAATGTTATTCAATCTGTATATTGAGCAAGCAGTGAAGGAAACAAAAGAAGAGTTTGGAGTAGTTATTTAAATCCAAGGAGAAGAAATAAAAACTTTGAGGTTCGCCAATGACATTGTAATTCTGTCAGAGACAGAAAAGGACTTGGAAGAGCAGTTGAACGGAATGGACAGTGTCTTGAAAGGAGAATATAAGATGAACATTAACAAAAGCAAAATGAGGATAATGGAATGTAGTCGAATTTAGTCGGGTGATACTGAGGGAATTAGATTAGGAAATGAGACACTTAAAGTAGTAAAGGAGTTTTGCTATTTGGGGAGCAAAATAACTGATGATGGTCAAAGTAGAAAGGATATAAAATGTAGACTGGCAATGGCAAGGAAAGCGTTTCTGAAGAAGAGAAATTTGTTAACATCGAGTATAGATTTAAGTGTCAGGAAATTGTTTCTGAAAGTATTTGTATGGAGCGTAGCCACGATGGCAGTGAAACGTGGGCGATAACTAGTTTGGACAAGAAACGACTAGAAGCTTTCAAAATGTGGTGCTACAGAAGAATGCTGAAGATTAGATGGGTAGATCATATAACTAATGATGAAGTATTGAATAGGATTGGGGAGAAGAGAAATTTGTGGCACAACTTGACTAGAAGAAGGGATCGGTTGGCAGGACATGTTCTGAGGCATCAAGGGATCACCAATTTAGTATTGGAGGGCAGTGTGGAGGGTAAAAATTGTAGAGGGAGACCAAGAGATGAATACACTAAGCAGATTCAGAAGGATGTTGGCTGCAGTACGTATTGGGAGATGAAGAAGCTTGCACAGGATAGAGTAGCATGGAGAGCTGCATCAAACCAGTCTCAGGACTGAAGACCACAACAACAACAACAACATTTTGGTATTGGTCACATTCAGTTTCTTTTTGAATATATTCTTGACTTTTACTCTGTCGGAGATTTTCATTCCCTTGAATTGGGGAATCTCTAAAAATAATTTTTGTCAATGAAAGTAAGAAATAAATTAATTTTTTTTGTCCTGTACTTTACCAATAATAAAAACCATTTTCATAAATAATTGTGGTTTGCCACATAAATGGAACAATTTTGTATATCAATGGGAAGTCTCACTATTGATTTGAAATAATGTGGGTATATAATTTCTGTGTGTTCTTGTCAGTAGCGCAGTATTGCATTTGCATTGGAAGTGGTAGACCACATAGCAAAGATAGGTACTCAAGATGCACATTCCAGTTTCAACTGTTATCTAGACTGTGCCCCAGAAACCTGACAGCTTCCACTTCAACTACAATGGTTTTTTAAAATCTTATTTTAATTTTGTAACATTTTGTCTGTTCAGTTCTCTATTGCATTGTATGTGTTTTTGAGATACAGTATTCAGAGCAACTCGTTTGACTGGAAACTTGTTCCTCAGCTACCGGTACCAGTAATGTTAATAACGCAGTCAGGAATATTTTCTACTTCATGATGTACAATCAGCCCACACAACTGATAGAGAGTTGATGTTGATAGGTGAATCATTAACACAGACAGATAGAGGATAGGAATAGTAATGGAGCTTCGAGGAAACCTTGTGTTACTCTTCTCTGTTTTGAAGAATAACTTGCTGCAATAGCAGAAATAAGTATGCTCCACTTCCTGTTACACAGAAATGAAGTATAAATGGTAGTGCACTGCAATTTGCCCCATACTTAACTACTTTGTAGATTGGTTCGTCAAGTCAAAGATGCAGATTAATTTTGTGTTTGCTCATTGATCTCTTCCTATGGTCTGTGTAAGCCATTTTTATTTGTTTGTGATTGAATAACAAGTTTTTGCAAGATCACAAGTAAATTTACCTGCTGCGGATTCCCTGTGTCCCGTGTGGATGTGTTAGGACCTTCGTCAGTATACTTCTATTACGATACTGTACATCCTCACTTACAGTTCAGCTGTAATGTATCAACACAAGCTGGGACCTGCTGATACTTAGGGACCATGTCCGAGACCAAAATGTAAAATTTGTAACTAACAGATTTACATATCCAACAAGCAGATGAAGTTCTACACACCTAAAATTGAGTTTCCATGTACCTCTAAAAGAGCAGAGCAACTGTCTGTTATGTCAGTTCATAATATTTTATGAGTTTCACACGAGAAATGCATTTTTAACAAGTACATGAAATTGTAAAAATAACATGGTTTCAACGTTCATGGAACCCTTTTGTGCTGTTGCCCATTATATATACAAACTGGGAAACTATTGTTGCTCCTTTATATGTTAAAATCTTATGTTCTACAAATACACTTTTATGAAGAAAGTTATTTGTGATGCATTGGCTTTTATTGACAACAGGACTGAAAAGGAAAATTAATTTTTTTTTAATTTCAGGTTGTAATGCTTTTGAATCTTGTTATTTGTGTTAGAATCATAACTTTCTTGCTCAGTAATAAGTTGACAGAACAGAATAGCAGCACAGAATATGCTTGTGCAAAAACATTACACTGTGGTTAACATTTCATTTGGCGTAGTCAACAGATTTTGCTGTAGCAGAATGTATTTTTGACTATTTTGCTGCAACAACAGCATGAGTATAAGCTACACACCTAACATCAGTAGGCAGATAACATTAGCCACCACTGTCTGCAGCAACAGTAAAGCTGTTAAATAATTATATGCACTGTAACTATTAATGCAATAAATTCTATAATTTCAGTATCATTGTCATCTACATATACATTTAAATCTTGAGGATGGGGAATGTCAGAATGTGGCTCAGTCTCATTCGCTTGCGGCCCATTATCACTGGCACAGGCACTTGGGGTGGGTCTCATTGCATGCTGGTAAAGTCACATGTGATGTCGCTGTGATTTATACATGCTGTATCAAAGACGACAGAGGCCGTGTATTGACTTCAGTGATTGTTCGAGATGCTAAGCTGCAGTAGCCATTTCTGCAGATGAATTAAAGGAGCAACTCATTATATCCTCAGCTGGTGTATTCACTGCAATTGTGGAAGCTATTGTTGTCTTTATTTACTTTTGAAATGTGAACCTGCCAACTTTTGGAAAGAATGACCCACAATAAGCTATCTAAACAGTAAAATTGGCTATATTGGTAGCAGTCACCGAGGCTGAGTCAGTTATTGGCAAATATTCAGTGACAGAGACCAAGCGAGGGGGTGTAGTGTTTAGCACACTGGACTCGCATTCAGAAGGACGATGGTTCAAACCCCCATTCCTAGCTTTCCCGTGATTTCCTTAAATCGCTCCAGGTAAGTGCCGGGATAGTTCCTTTGGAAGACCATGGCCGATTTGCTTCCCAATCCTCGACACAATCTGAGCATGTGCTCCATCTGTAATGACCCCGACATCAACGGGATTTTGAACCTATCTCCCCCCCCCCCCCCTCTTTCTCTCTCTTTCTTTTTTCTTTCAGTGACAGAGGTCCTGCATTCAAAATGACTGAGATGATATATATTGTGTAAATTGCCACCAACCTGCAGCACGGTATGTAGGCCACATTAGACACGACGCAAGCAGGGAATTGTCTTCAGAAGTAATTCAGCTGTTACAATTAAAGACTGAAATGTCAAACGCCAAAGCAGAATTCGACAGATACCCTCCGTATTGTCAACAAATTACACATACTGGTATCACCAAAGAACTGCCTCAGTGTGTCTGAAGTTCTCCTAGTAGTTATTGGTGCTAGTAAGGATTTCCGAATCTGACCTTCAAAGCTTTTGAGATTTTCATTCTCACCAGGGAGAAAGGCAGTTGCCACTCTGAATTATTCGCCACATATAATGTTGGATTTAACTTCTCATTTCGTTTCTATGTACATGACAGGCACAGCATTTTTTCCTGAAAATAGGTGACTATAGAGCTTTTTTGTCAAGTACCAGTTCCAAGTGACTGTACTGAGCTGAATATTTGCAAATGTTCTTTTATTTCAATAAAATGCAAAGTTTTGCTAAAGTAACTCATCTGACACATACTTTCAACACATTTTAATATTTGCAACAGTACTTTCATTGCAGTTTCCAAATGTTGGTAAATACTGAATTGAAGAATTCTGTATATGTTGATGTTCATGTAGAATAGGATGAAGATGTTAAATTAGCTGGGAAAATAATCTCTGGCATGCTATGCCCTTTAACATATAAGAGGAGCATTTTATTTTTTGTGTGTCTGGGCAGACTTCTTTGCTTACATATATTGTCGTTACTCATGTCTAAGTTTTTAGGATTGTGACGAGTAACTGATATTTGAGGAAAAAAGCTCTTTGGTCACCTATTTTCGGCAAAAATGTTGTACCTATCATGTACACAGAAACAAAATGAGAAGTTAAATCTAAACTAGATGTGACTCAAGACTTCCCTGGATGTCTCACAGCGAATAAGTCAGACTGGCACCTATCTTCCTCCCTGATGAGACTGAAAATCTCAAAAATGTGTCTGATGGTCAGATTCATTAATCCTTTATCATTAGCAGAAAACTACCAGGGCAGTTTCAGACACACTGACGCAGTTCTCCAGTGATACCGGTATGTGTAATTGGTTGACAATATGGAGGGGTATCTGTCAAATTCAGCCTTTGATTTCAACAACTGAATCATTTGTGAAGATAATTCTGTACTTGCATTGAGTTTAACATGAACTCCATATCACACTGCAAGCTGGCAGATGAACTTCCAAAGAAAATAAACACTTCAACAGTCTCCAAAATTGCAGTGAATATACCAACTGAAGATACAGTGAGCCACTCCTTTAATTCATCAGCAAAAATGGCTGTTGCAGTTAGCATCTCAAATGATCAAAAAGCCAATACACAGCCTCAGTCGTCTTCGACACTGTGTGTACTGATCGTAATGATGTCACATGTCACATTACCAGCATGAAACAAGACTCACCCAAAGCACAAGGGTTGGGGACAGCTGAAGTCACTCTACGAGATGGAGCTGCAACAGGAATTGTCAAACCAGACACTTGCTGGCCTGAGTCAACGAGATAGCAAGTTGGGCGAGAGTATCACAATATCATAATGGACCAGCAGGCTACAAATTGTCATGGGACCAGCCTGAGTGTGAGTTACTGTGGAACAGGGGCCAGTAACGGTCATTGTGCATTTACTGCCATCACAATAGAAGCTGTGTTGTTTTGAACAAACTCGTTGATGGAATATTAATTTGTCTTACGTGGGAGTAAGAAGTGATAGGTCGTTATAGTTGGGAAAAATTTCAAGTAAGCTCTTTTGTGATTTGTAAATATCTACATTACATAGCATCCAAATTCGAGATGTGATAGTATTTGATTAGCCAAATGGCTTCATTGGTATATAATGTTTTAATAAATTGATACCTTTGCTGTGTCGATTAGATTAGATTAGATTAAATTAGATTAGGTTAGATTCAGTTTTCGTTCCGTAGACTCAAAAATGAAATGATTCTCATGGGTGTGGAACAAGTCAGAAAGTATAACATTAAAAACATAAGTTCGAAAATAGTATTCACTATGCTGATCATTTGTCAGGAGATTGTCAAAATAGATGAGTACATTACAGTAAACTGGAAGTGTTAATATGTACAGAATTAATACACTGTTGGACTGAATCATAGTTATGCACTTTAAATAAATTTTTATCATACACAAAATACCTAATCTTGACTGTTGTGAGCAAGTGTTGTCAAAACTGAAAACTAAGGGTGGCGAGGGGGGGGGGGGATTAGTGTACCATCTAAGTTTTAGTACATGCCCTTTGCCCATCTGTGTTCTATAATGTAGTGTTTCTGGGCTGGAGGTTTTAATATATGTTGCAGAAAACCTGGCTTATTCTCTTTTATTCTTGTGATCAGCCAGCAATGGTCGTCTGCTCTACTGTTTCAATCCCTTCCACCTGTTTGTTGGGTCTCTCTGTGATTTTCTTGTCTTATTTTGTCCATTGTAGTGTTTTTTCCCCTTCTGTAGTTCTTGTGATTTTTCTTTTCTCCAGGTTTTGTGTGATACGTCTTGTTTGTTATATTTGTTCCCACCCCCACCCTTGTAAACCAACAAAAAATCAAAACTGAAATCTAACAAGCATTTTTACTTAAGCTGGTCTAACAGCCCCTGTTAATACATTCATCTATAAGTAGAATGAGTTGCCTATCAAAAAGTCTTGCAAACTCTGTCCAAACAGTGCTTTATCTGAAACCAAGTTTTTAATGGTTGCTGGCAATTTATTGAAAATGCGTGTTCCTGAATATTGGAGGGAGACCAAGAGATGAATACACTAAGCAGATTCGGAAGGATATAGGCTGCAGTAGTTACTGGGAGATGAAGAAGCACAACAACAAAATATAGATCATGATATGTCACCATGATTATTGAATATTATCGTCAGTGAAAGCGATGAATTACAGGACCTGTTGAATAAGATGAACAGTCTAATAAGTACTGAATATGGATTTAGAGTAAACCGAAGAAAGACAAAAGTTATGAGGAACAGCAGAAATGAGATTAGTGACAAACTTAACATCAAAATTGGTGACCAAGAAGCAGATGAAGTGAATGAATTCTACCACCTTACAAGCAAAATAACACATGATGGATGAAGTGAGGAGGAAATAAAAAGCATACTAGCAGAGGCGAATAGGGAAGTCCTGGCCAAAACACATTTACTAGTGTCTAACATCAGCCTTAGGTTGAGGAAAAAATTTCCAAGAATGTGTGTGTGTAGCACAGCAATGTATGGAAGTGAAACATGCACTATCAGGAAACCAGAAAAGAAGAGAATCGAAGCGTTTGAGATGTGGTGATATTGAAGAATAGTGAAAATTAGGTGGGCTAGCAAGATAAGAAATAAGTAAATTCTCTGCAGAACTGGTGGGAGAGGAACATATGGAGAGTACTGATATCAGGGAATAACTTCCAGGGTACTAGAGGGAGTTGCAGAGGGTAAAAACTGGAGTGGAAAACTGAGGATGCTGAATGCAAGTGCTACTCTGAAATAAAGAAATTGCACAGGATAGAAAACTGAGGCAGGCCACATCAGACCAGTCAAAAGAGCCATCGCCAGAAGGAAAAGTGTACACATAGAAATATTTCAGAGAGACGAGGCAAAAACTAAATACAGGTGGCTGAATACTGAATTCTTTTGTGTAAATATGCTGACTCTAGACCACCCTTACATCTCACACAGTAAGAAGCAGCAAAAACAGAACAAAGAGAAGAAAGCCTGATGGACAGTGCCACACAAACCTTCAGAAACTCAGGGTGTTGTGTGTCATTTGTTCTATTGAATTTATAAATGTATCTACTTTGGCAACCATTTCCTTGCAGAATCTATCATATTCTTCTACGTTTTGGAGTACGTAGACAGAATCTGATCTTGGAATTCCGTGTGATTTCTCTCTCTCCCTCTCTAATAAAAAAAAACTGTGCATCACAAAATGAAAAAAAATATGTAGTATCCTATGACTATAATGTCAGTGAGTAACTGTTGGAATTGGCCAACTCATATAAATACTGGGTGTAACACTTTGTAGGGACACGAAATGGAACGATCACATAGGCTCAGTTGTGGATAAACCAGGCGGTAGACTTTGGTTTATTGGTAAAATATTGGGTAAGTGAAATCAGTCTACAAAAGGGATTTCTTACAAATCACTTGTGTGACTGGTTCTAGAATATTGCTCAGGTGTGTGGGGCCCATATCAGAGAGGACTAACAGGGGATATTGAACATATACAGAGAAGGGCAGCATGAATGATCACAGGTTTGTTTAATGTGTGGGAGAGTGTGTAATACAGACAAAATACCTTCTGCACCATCCAAAATTTTTTGCCATTTAATATCTGTTGATAACTTGTTCTGTACTTCTGATTCTGAATCTGTAACGTTTATTACAGAAACTATATTTAACACATAATCAATGTAATAGTGTATTACTTCTCACTGTATATGATTTATTGTAATTATAATGAAAATATTACTTGCTGGGTAATAGCCAAGGGAACTTTATTTCAATCTATCAGTAGCAACAACGAAATGGCAGTAACTGTGCCATTCATCTTTGAATGTGGAGAGTCTCTGTCATGTTTCAAGCATTTCATTTCATTTTATTATCTTCCTGTAAATCATTTACATGATGTAGGAATTGTCACAACAAAGTTATCACACTAGTACAAGTACTACAGACATAATAATGGAATATCACTTTCAAGGCATTTTTTAAAAGTACAAATTTAGACATATAAATTAAAATTTTTGGCAATAAATTTACACACAGTCAAAGTACTCATCTACGTCATAGAAAGTTTTGCTTGAAAGGTAATTTTTAAGCTCAGTCTTAAATTTTACTTCATCTATTATTTCCTTCATGTACACTGGCAGAGCATTGTAAAGTTTTATTCCAAAATAGTTTACACACTTTTGGGTTTGTGTTGTCCTTACCCTTTCTACATACAAATTCTTACGAGTTCTAGTATTATAATTATGGCAGTCCTCATTTGTACATAGATTTTTCATATGTGCTCTTGTACACAGAATGCTTTTAAAAATATACAATAATGGTATTGTGAGTATTTGCAGTTCTTTGAAAAGGTGCCTACAATGAGTTCTTGGAGAGTTCTGTGTTATGATTCATATAGCTCTTTTCTGAAATTTTAAGATATCTGTTAAGCTTGATTTAGTTTTACCCCAGAACACTATGTCATAACACACAATGGACTGAAAGTAAGCAAAATACACTAGTCTAGTACAGTCTGTGCTGCATACTCTAGATAATATCCTCAATGCAAAACATGCCAAATTGAGCCTGTGGGATAAGTACTTGAGATGGTCTTTCCAGCTTAAGTTTTGATCAATGTGCATGCCCAAAAACTTTGTGGATTGTACACTCTCTATCTTCTTATCCATTAGTTTTAACTGGAGGTCCATATCTTGAGTTGCTTTGCCATAGTGTATATAATTTGTTTTACTTAGATTAAGTGTTAACTCATTAGCATTAAGCCAATGTTGAATATATTTCAGGACTATATCAGTTGTGGTGGTTAATGATTTTTTATCATCACTTATAATTATGCTAGTGTCATCTGCGAACAACATTATTTTGGTAGAAATATTAGGATTTTTTATGTCATTTATATAAAGCAGGAATAATAAGGGACCAAGAACACTGCACTGTGGGACACCTATTTCCAATTTCTTTGCATCTGAGACCCACTTGATTTTCTGATTTTTATGTTCTGCGATGATTTCTACCACCTGAGTTCTATCTTGAAGGTAAGATTCAAACCACTGCTTCACAACTCCCCTTACACCTATTGCCTCCATGAAAGGAAGCAGAGCAGCCTGAGTCATGAAAGAATGTAGAAGTGTTTCTTGGGCACTCCTGCTGAAGCAGTGTTCAGTTATGATCGCACCAGTGTATTCACACCTGATTTCTTAACCTGAGAGTATTGAGAGCAGGAATGGACAGGGGGAGGAAGCTGCAATTCTAACTATTGCCTGTCCCATAATAACCTGTGGCTCTGGAGATAACTTGGGTCTCTCATATAGGAGCAGCAGCCGCTGGCAGCTCAGCATTGTCGTCGACTACATTCTTCATTGTCTGCACAGCTACAGCATCATAAGACTGTTAAGTGATAGATATAGTATTATAGAGGCATTATGCAGTGACATTTCTTCACAGAGTATGACTAACTTGAATAATTAATCGTTAAAACTTGTAGGTCACCTGTGTTGTCATTGTCCTCAGACATTATTACCAGGCAGGGTCCCTCTCCTTTCCAAGCAATCACAGAGTGTCATAAAAATATGAAAACTGATTAGCCATTTGCTGCAGTTTCATTGTTTGCTAATGACCAGTTTCAGTCTAAATTTTCTGCCTGAGTAACAGTTCATTCTTGTATTTAATAAGAGAGGCTTTTAACTTACTTGAAATACTGAGCATTAATTTCACTAACTTAAAGAAACATAAAATTTCACTGATAAAACTAATATCTAAAGATACAGCACAAGTTAAGAGTGCACAATTTCATTTATTCTGTATTTATCTTAGTGAGTGATTTCTGCTGGCTTGGTATATATTTTATTGTTGTTATTTTAAAAGTAAAATCAGTTGCTAATTTGCTTAAAGTAAATTCAATTCAATCATTCAATAATCACAAGTACTTTGCTTGCCTTTTTCTAAATTCTGAATTGTTACATGGAGGTTACTGGAAGTCATTTTTTACACAACAAAGTTTTATTGACACTCATTTAACCAGTAACTTCATTGAATTTTACTTTCATAATTTAATATTTCAGAATAAGTAACTTCAAACTCAGTGCTTTCTGATTCATTTATTTTCTCATGAACTGTTGTGTTGTGCAGAAGTGTGACAACCTCCTGTGATTATTTGCTTAAGTTTCTTTGCCATTACCTTTCTTAAGATTCTGGAAATTCATTGCCCTAATGAACTGTTGACTGTTGAATTGTCCCCTTTGTATTATCAGTATTTTTTGTATTAAATATTACGTGGTACCCTTTTCACCCCGTGTGGTTCTTGAGCAGTTGCACTATATTTCACCCATTTCAAAATTATCATCAGTGTTTACATTAGTTTTAGAATAGCTTTTTCCTTCAGAAGTGTGTGTCATACACTTTCCTCCTACTAACCAGTATTATTTTCCTATGGTAGTGATATTCTTACTCACTGTAAAATTTCATTAGGCATACATGATCACAGTCAAATATATCACAAGCCGGTAGGACAATTAGGAAGGGGGAAGGTTACACGTGGCAATGCTAGTGACAGAACAGTATCAGTTTGATATTGTTCTTGGCACAAATTTTGCATTGTGCAGATTCGTAATGGATTAAACCTTTTTGCTACGAATAAAGTCGCTCATGCATGGCAGCAGTAAGTGGTGGAAATAAGCCACAAAATTTCTAAATTTGCATTAATTAGTAAAACATGGTACATGATGGACACAAATGAAACTGATAATTTGATTGTACTTAACAGGGAACAATCGGTAGAACAAAGGGGAACATTGTCAGCAGAACTTATAGTTGAGGAACCAACAGCTAGCATCACAGACGCTACGACTGAAACACAGGAACAGAGGAAAATGGAATTCCTGGCATTGACAGATGCTACAGAATTCGGAAAAAAAAATTAAAAGCAAATCCATTGATGGTGGATGCAAGGACACCATTAAGAAAGAACCAGAGGTAGAGTCAGAACCAGTAATATCTGGAAATATAAACACTGTCGACCATGCTGATCAATACAATTAATACTCAGCCCAAGTCAATTATTGCTCAGCCCGAATCAATTAATGCTCAGTCCAAATCAATAAAAGCTCATTCCAATGCAATCAAGATTGGGAACAATAATGTTGGAGTTGTTAACACAACAGTATATGAAATCAAGAAAGAAATAATTGTAATGAATACCAAAATCGGTAATCTTAAGCAGGACCTGACAGAGGCACAGTCAAAAATAGGAAGAATAAATAGTCTTTTTTAGATGGAAGCAGAAAGGATTGAATAGAAACTGGAACAGAATGTTGATCCCATTATTGAAAATAAAGTAACTGGAAAGGTATAATTAGCACAAAAAGATGATAGGGAAAAGGTTACAAATTTTCAAACTTTAGTATCAGACATAGAAGAAACAGCTGACTAGGTGTGATGGGAAAAAGAAGGAAGCATTAGCACCAACTCCTTGCCAAGCAGTTACAAAAGTAACTGAACTAGAAAAGAAATTAGATGAAAAGCTACACTATGTGTCATGCCACGTCATAACACTGAAATCTTATTGAAGGAGGAGCATTTCGATACCCTCAAAAAAACATGGTGGATTGCATGCTACTGACTTCATTAAAAATGGTGAAAGAGTATTGTATGAATCATGGATGGACAACAGAAAAATTAAAGCTGTAATTGATGTGCTAATGGGTGAGGCTAAGCAATGGGGCTTAAACCTTTATATAGTAAACTTGAGCTTTCAAGAATTTGTGTGTTCTTGAAAGAATATTGGTCAGAGCAGACGTAGGAGAGTGAATGGCGCAACTTTGTAGTGTTCAGAACCTTACAGCACGAACTCTCATGGCTTGGTGAAAGAATTTTGTGAAAATTGGATCAACAAATTAGAATATTTGTGTGATCGATGGACTGAATTGGAGATTATCTGAGTATCGCGGAAGAAGCTTCCGAATGATTCCAAGAGGTACACAGAACAATTATTGCATTCTGAGAAAAGGTTGAAGATGAGGACAACTGGTGGAATAACCGTGAAACTTTCAAGAGTCGTAGTAATAGAAAACATCTACCACAATGGCAACAACTACAATAACAATAACCATGGCAATAATGGTAACCACCTGCAAGCTAACATCCCAAATATGTTCAGGCTCACATGTGGTTCCTCTTTGTCGAAATGTCTTGGATAAAACTCATCTAGGGGTTGAACCGCACATGTCGCATAACATGCCCTAAATTAGACACTTGTGACCCTTTGGTTAAATTGTCTGGCTGACGGCAAGTTTGTGAAATACAAAGTTAACATAACATATAATAACAGTAATAATAATAATAATAATAATAATAATAATATCGGGAACTATATTAATCACCCATAAATCATGTAGGTTGCGATTTGGTTAGAATAATGTTTATTCGGAAAGCAAACTAATAGCACAAGTGGTTGTATTTAGAGTTACTGTTACATTTGAGCACACATACCCATTTTACACTGTTCGATCATTCACAATCTCATCGTGAAATACAAGTTATTTACGCGAAAAGTTAAAAGTTCATACCAGGTGCGCGGCTGCTCACTGCTCAGAGACTAAGTCCCCGATACCACACAATGCAAAATTTTCTAAGTTGTTTCACTTCCTAGCTGCCTAAAGACCGGCTGTCTGCTTTTGCATCTCAATCCGAACTGTACTCTTTGGTGTCTAGACCAGAACTGCCCTCTGCCCATCTCCGACTGCATTTCCCCCATGTTGAACATCTCTGCTCAACTGACTAGCGCAGCTCCCTTTCCTGAAGCCATCCATTTGATTGCCGACAGCTTATTCTTCATTACTTTACATTTTACCATATTTAAATAATCAAAGCTTGACCGCTTTCACATTCTAAATAAAGTAACAATAAAATCCATTACATAATAAATGTTAAATTCTCTTACATAAAATCAATACAATTTCCTTCTTAACTTTGAATGTCACTGCCAATCGCCTTGCACCAATGTGCTTTGTGATAAATAAATAAAGAACTAAACTTTACAAAAAAATATTCTATTACCTAATGATTCAATAAGGTGTCATGCTGTCATCATTCAATATGTTTTGTGTGTAGGAAATGATCTAATGCTCAACTGGAAATACTGATAATTTAAATTTACTATATGTTTTAAACAAATAAAGTTACAGAGTTGATATTTACAATGTTTGTCATTTTAGTGATGCACTTCTGTACGAAATGTCAATCCTTAAGTTTGACCAAAGCGTTCAGATTTTAGCATTCACATCTTTGTTACAAAACTTGTTAATTTCAAGTTAACAGTAAATCCTAAACTATTATAGATATGATAATATTTAAGTTTTATTGGGATCACCATGAAAATTTATGGAGTATGGAAAATTAAAATTACTGTGGCTTGATTCCCTGCATTACTGCATCATTTCTACTCGGATTCCTATGACGTAGGTTCTCGTCTGTCTCACTCGCACACTACAGCGCTTAGGCCTCAATAGACAATAGACGTCCATGAATTTCCCCATCTCGTGGTGAATCTGTGCCCTTTGTGGCACACAGTCCTGGACGACAGGATTCGTTTCACAATTCCTGTAGCCTGACTCTTTCGGCCATATATTTAAATGAGAGCGAAATGCTCATTAACTCACACCCCACTATGGTAATAACAACTCACACATCTATAACAGTAACAGTCATAGTAGGAACAACAGTAGCAGAAATGACACAGGCCAGTATCATGTGAATGTGGTACATGGTTTTCAGAAGAATGATTGTAAGCAGGAGCAAAATCAGCAATTGCAACAGCCAGACAGAAATGGGCCTCCATACTTAATCAGGGAAACCATTAAATGCGCCGGTTTGGGGCCCACAGTGCATGGGAAGACCTTGGTGGCTCAGGAGAAAGCCTAGGCAAAGTCACTATGATAGATCTGGATGGATAAATTGGGGATAGGAGAAAGTGCAAGAAGACATAGTGAGTAACGCACCTGCAGTAACAATAATTGAAGATGAAAAGGCAGTCGACAAAGCGATCACTGTCTGTAATAACAATGAAAGTAGAGTACCGGTCAACGAGGAAGAGGTAGCCGCTTCTGAGACAACAATGGTACTGCAAGCTCCAGTACAGTGTGATTCACTGGCAGAATTTAAGAAGCTGATATCGGATAAAACTTCCTTTATTGTGCAGGGCAATGCACAATGTGAAGTGTGGCTAGGTCAGTTCAGTAATATATATGAAAACTGAAGAATCACAGAGGATTGTATGGGAGGTGTGCTAATGGGGAGAGCAGACAACATTTGACACTTCTCAACCCACATGAAATTAGCATTTATGAAGAAACGGTAAGCTCTGTACCGAAGAGGCAGGCTTGTCCAAATGTTGTAGTAATTGAAAGAAAACCTAGGCAAAATTACTGAACAGGGGCAAATCAATTTTGCTGATGATGACTGGGTATGACTAGTTGACAGCCACATACAGGGCTATTACAAATGATTGAAGCGATTTCATAAATTCACTGTAGCTCCATTCATTGACATATGGTCACGACACACTACAGATACGTAGAAAAACTCATAAAGTTTTGTTGGATTGAAGCCGCACTTCAGGTTTCTGCCGCCAGAGCGCTCGAGAGTGCAGTGAGACAAAATGGCGACAGGAGCCGAGAAAGCGTATGTCGTGCTTGAAATGCACTCACATCAGTCAGTAATAACAGTGCAACGACAGTTCAGGATGAAGTTCAACAAAGATCCACAAACTGCTAACTCCATTCGGTGATGGTATGCGCAGTTTAAAGCTTCTGGATGCCTCTGTAAGGGGAAATCAACAGGTCAGCCTCCAGTGAGCGAAGAAACGGTTGAACGCGCGCGCGCAAGTTTCACGCGTAGCCCGTGGAAGTCGACGAATAAAGCAAGCAGGGAGCTAAACGTACCACAGCCGACGGTTTGGAAAATCTTACGGAAAAGGCTAAAGAAGAAGCCTTACCATTTACAATTGCTACAAGCCCTGACACCCGATGACAAAGTCAAACGCTTTGAATTTTCGGCGCGGTTGCAACAGCTCGTGGAAGAGGATGCGTTCAGTGCGAAACTTGTTTTCAGTGATGAAGCAACATTTTTTCTTAATGTTGAAGTGAACAGACACAATGTGCGAATCTGGGCGGTAGAGAATTCTCACGCATTCGTGCAGCAAATTCGCAATTCACCAAAAGTTAACGTGTTTTGTGCAATCTCACAGTTTAAAGTTTTCGGTCCCTTTTTCTTCTGCAAAAAAAACGTTACAGGACACGTGTATCTGGACATGCTGGAAAATTGGCTCATGCCACAACTGGAGACCGACAGTGCCGTCTTCATCTTTCAATAGGATGGTGCTCCACCGCACTTCCATCATGATGTTCGGCATTTCTTAAACAGGAGATTGGAAAACCAATGGATCGGTCGTGGTGGAGATTACGATCAGCAATTCATGTCACGGCCTCCACGCTCTCCCGACTTAACCCCGTGCGATTTCTTTCTGTGGGGTTATGTGAAAGATTCAGTGTTTAAACCTCCTCTACCAAGAAACGTGCCAGAACTGCGAGCTCGCATCAACGATGCTTTCGAACTCATTGATGGGGACATGCTGCGCCGAGTGTGGGAGGAACTCGATTATCGGCTTGATGTCTGCCGAATCACTAAAGGGGCTCATATCAAACATTTGTGAATGCCTAAAAAAACTTTTTGAGTTTTTGTATGTGTGTGCAAAGCATTGTGAAAATATCTCAAATAATAAAGTTATTGTAGAGCTGTGAAATCGCTTCAATCATTTGTAATAACCCTATAGATTATGACATCCATGAGGTTAAAGCTGATGCCATACAATCAGGCGAGAGTGGTATGGCTAGCATGAGCCCAAAAGATGAATTAGAAGCAGAAACAGAGCACATTTCTCAAAGCAATTTGAAAGATGATAGCCATCTTTCCAAAGAAAATTTACCTGACTTGACAGTTAGTAAATTGTTGATAATATGAAGTTCATTACTGATAAAAAGATTTCAGTGTTGTGGTTGAAATGGCTTCAACAACTGCAGGACAGGCAGATAGAAATTATAAATGCCCAAGGACAGAAAATTAAAAACCACCAGATAAACCTGCTATCTATGTCAGAGCCAGATGGGTTTTTCTAGAATGACCTTGATGTGGATGAGGACATGTTATGGGAGAACCAAAAATTAGACGCATATAAGCGTAGACAACTAGTGCTGTCTGTTGATATGCACGGCCTACAAATGCGTGTTTTAATAGATACCGTGGCAGAGCTAAGTGCTATGTCTGAAAAAATTTTGGATTTGTTAAAGGAAAGACTAAGAGTAATACCACTGCCCATAATGGGAGTTAAAATAATCGGTACTACCAGAAAGAGTAGCAAACCTATATCCTATCAAATATTTTCCTGTTTCAAAATTTGAAGGGAACAATTTGAACATGAGTTTATTGTCATACCAGATTTGAGTACTCAGAGAATGGGCTTGGATTGGTTATTGAGATACCATGCAGTAACTGACTGCAACAATAAAATAATGATGTGCATTTCAGAGGAGAAGACTGAAACTGGTTTGAGTTTTAATGCAGCAGGAGGTGATGTGAGTAGTCAGTACCAACCTATTCACATTGTTACTTGGCCTGAAGAGATTAGTTTAGGCAGAAATATGGAATACTACAGTATGCAGAATCTAAATGTTGACAATACTTTGGAAGATGAGTTAGATAGTATTGTGGATGGTGTGCCAAATGCTACGCCTGAACAGAAACAAGACTTGTATAACATAATTATGAGAAATAAAAACATTTCTGAATAAACCATGGCTTGTCACTGGATATTAAATGTAATGCCCCACAAACCGTTCTTTGTACGATCGTATGTGGTACCATTGTCCAAAAAGGAGGCCATACAACAAGAAATAGATCGAATGCTGGTATGGAATGTTATAGAGAGGAGTACCAGTCCCTATAACAATCCCTTGATGATAGTAGGAAAAAGATCTGATTTCCCTCCATGAGTTAGTATCGACATTGAGCTGCTGAAGAAAGAACATTTATGAGAGGTAATGAAAAAGAAAACCTAGGCACGAATAAGGCATCATGACGTGAAAGTTCGGATTGCTAATTTGCAATTGGCGACCTTGTTCTTGTTATTGTAAACAAGAAATCAAGAAATCAAGGGTTTGATAATGAGATTTCAAAATTTTAATTCGTTTGTAACAGACTATTTGGAATTGTCAGTATACCTCACACTAATGATTACTGTTTAGCTTTTCCTAATTCTGGCAAGCTGCTGGGTGTACGTAACATTGCTAACTTGAAGTTGAATCAGTCAAGAACTGATTAATCTGAGAAAAAATATCCAGTAAAGATTTAACTATTAGTATAATTTTCAAAATTTATTCCAAATTTATTTCTTGGGCCAGACTGTCATTAAAAAATTTGCAAAAAGTATAATGTGAAATTTAACTTTAAGAGTTACTGTTCTGAAAGCAACAGAAATGAAAGGAAAACCCAAGCCATGACCAATGTTTATAAAAGTCGCTCTGGTATATGTATCACTTGTAATGTTGTAAAAATTCTTTTATGCCATGTGCATTGGTATTCAATTGCAATTTAATACCAATGCACACTCCCCTGCAGAGTGACAATCTCATTCTGGAAACTAAATGCATTTACACATCTACACAGATTTGTACGAGGGTAATCCCAAAAGTAAGGTCTCCCATTTTTTTATAAGTACATAGACCTGCTTATTTCTACAATTGCAATTTAATACCAATGCACTCAGACAATGTACAAGCTTCAGGTCTGTGTATGAGTGTGAATATGGACAAGTGTTGCGTTATCAACTGTCACAGAAATATAAGGACTCCTTGAGATTACTTGGCAATGAGTTTTCAAAGAATGCAAGGTAGGTGGGTGTTTTTTAATGCCACTGGATAAACAAATAGAGAGATTGAGCATGCCACTGTGGCACATGCAACAGTGCCATTTCTGGGCGGAGCCGTGGCAGGTTCTTAGAATGCTGCATCATCTTTTGTAAACACTGATGTGGAATGCAGCGTTTTTCTTTTAAGCACAATCAGTGTAATGCTTTGATGTAAACATTTAAGTTTTATGTGGAGGCTTGGTTGAAACACATGAACTCTCATAATGAGGAATGGGATCTGTTAATGATTATATTTATGAAAAACTATCTAAAGTAAACATTGTAACTAATGATTTCTTGTCTTGCTTCTTATCCTTTTACTCATTTTTTTTTATACCTTTAACTATGTTACCTACATTTTCTTGTTCAGTACTGACATAAAATTTTCATTTCAAATGAAATAGTTTTTTGAAAAGGGTAAATTTTGTTGTTCAAAACGTTATGGAACAATATGATGATTTGAATTATAATGAAATAGCGTTGTGCATTATGTGCCCACACTTAATTATGATAATTAATTAGAAGCTTGATGAGTGATTAAAAATTTATGTAGAAGAAACTAAATGCTTCCTGGCAGATTAAAACTGTGTGCCGGACCGAGACTCGAACTTGGGACCTTTGCCTACCGCGGGCAAGGTAGGAGACTAGATACTGGCAGAAGTAAAGCTGTGAGGGCGGGTCATGAGTCATGCTTGGGTAGCTCAGTTGGTAGAGCACTTGTCCACGAAAGGCAAAGGTCCCGAGTTCGAGTCTCGGTCTGGCACACAGTTTTAATCTGCCAGGAAGTTTCATATCAGCGCACACTCCGCTGCAGAGTGAAAGTCTCATTCTGGAAACTAAATGCATTCACACATCTGCATTTCCTTTTGTACGAGGGTAATCCCAAAAGTAAGGTCTCCCATTTTTTTATAAGTACATAGACCTGCTTATTTCTACAACGGTTTACATCAGTTTACAGCTTGAACATTTAGCTATTTTTCGACATAATCACCAATTCTGTCAATGCATTTTTGTAGACGCTTTGGCAGTTTTTGTATGCCCATGTCATACCAGCTCGCCGGCATGCTGTTCAGAAAGTTATGAACCTCTTCTTTCACCTCATCGTCGGAGCTGAATCGCTGTGACCACAATTTACGCTGACAGGTACTGTGGGACTCTGAAAAAACTCAAACGGGCAATTCAGAACTGGAGAAGAGGAATGTTGAGCAAGGGCGTACACATTCTGCATGACAACACTCGCCCACACAAGATAGCGCCAGATAATAGGCGTCACTGCGCTTGCGCAGTTACGATGACGCAGGAAGCCCATATGTTCGTATGTGTAAAACATTAAAAGATTATACATTATGTCATAATAGAAACAAGGCATCAGAGCATACTTCAAGAGCAACGGAATTCCGTGAACCATACTAAAATGCATAATTTGGCTTAAAGTGCACATTCGTATGTCCAGATTCGGATGTAAATTTTCTTGGAGTACCAGTACTTTATTATTTCATGTTTGGTTCTTTATTATGTCATAATGCCATACATGCACTTGAAATACAGCGAACAGTTGAAACTATCCAATATTGTGAAATTAAACATTTTGTTTCAAATAAATTTACTGCCTCAGCAGAAAAGATCAATAAAAGCTAAATCTCTTAAGTAAACCGACAAAAATAACTTCATTGTTCTGCAAGGTGATTAATGCTTGACTGTCAGAAAGGTGGAAATACAATCTGAAAATAATAACATAGTTTAGCCTTCCGCAATTATGTGAACGTATTTTAATTCATTTGATAGTTTCCGGCTGCAAAAATCTGTTTTGTCATCATTTAACATGAGAGCAATAAACGAAGAGGAAACAACAAAATCACTGAACATAAACACAGGTCATGTGGAGACGACCCACCTCCCTACCACAACTCAGACTGCACTGTTAATCAGCCCCGGATTTACTATATTTCCAAACTGGGGCTATATTAGGTAGTGGCGCCCAGCCACACTTCTGTAGCCATACTACTCACAAGCGACTCAACTGCGCATGCGCAAGAGCTCACCCGCAACTGCTCATATGAATCTAATTTAAACAGTTGTCACATCTCACTCGTCGGAGACAATTTGTTGTTATGAAGCATTGCATAGTCTTCCTAAAGCCTTTGACACACTTTGCTGCTGGCAGACGCTTGTATGAGCACTGTGTTTTGTTGTTCTATACGGCGCATTTCCTTTGCAACTTAAGTTTTATTTTCGTTTTCTTTTTTCTCTCGTTCGTGTTTTGTTGCTGCAGTAGTGGGATACAGTAATATCCTTTGTTACAGTATTGGTTCTTAAAAGCAAAATTCACAAAAATTTAACTGAAAACTAAAAAAGTTGCAGAAGTTACCACGATGATACATTTGCCTCAGTAGTAAGCACTCTGGATATGCTATCTACAAATAGTCTGATGCTCAATCATTACAACAGCTCCGAATTCTTACTGAGCCAATGAATGGTTAATAAAATTTTCAATGATCAAGCAACTTATAAGATCAATTAAAACTGTCCCCTAAATAGAATGGAATGAGACAAAATTAAACAGGACACAACAGAACGTCAGCGTCAAGTATTGCTGAGAAGAAAGTGTTGACATTGGAAAGGGACACTGGCACTGCTTGGTAACATTGCAAAATTAACCTAATCTCACCACACTCACTCATATTTCTGTAGTGGATTTTGTGCCTTCTTAAACTGTATTGATTGATACGAAATGTATTCCCAGTTGTGAATGCAAACAACTATCAACTGTGTGCAGGAATGATGACAATGAAAATTTGTAACAGACTGGAACTCAAATGCGGATTTCCCACTTTATGCGAGCAGTCACCTTAATTGCTTTTGCTATCCACAGATGACTCACCGTCAGACCCAGACTTCCATATGTCGTCATTCCTGCATCACAACCTGTACTTGAACCCACATTATGTAATTTCTGTACAAGGAAGGACATTTTAATTGAAAGTTGCAACCACTGATTAATTTGTTTTGTGAGAGACTGTGAAGGTTGCAGGACGACTCTTAAAACTTTTCCCAACAAGTTTGAAAGCAAAACATATTGAAGTTTTATAACACCTAGACAAATTAAATGCTTACATTGTGCTTTGATAAAAACTTGAATAGGTTAAACAATTTTCATTATAAATAACATTCTTCAGTGGTGAAAGTCAGTCAGGAGAACAACACACTTTTCATGACATTATTTTACACCTGGGAAGGAGTCGGAGATGCAGGGGTGGGGAGGTGGGGGGGGGGGGGGGGGAGAAGAGAAGAGAAGGGGGGGGGGAGGATGTCGGGAGAGGGTAAAGTGAAACATGACATGTAAACGGGGTATGATACATAGAAATGTTTGGATGACTCTTTCCCTATCCCCCCCAACTGTGTGGGGGTTTTACCATACCTTCATCATGAACGTTCATCATGAATTTTACTTTCAGTATTAATGAACTTTCTCATTGCTAGTGTCTAAGTTCTGATCCAGTATTCTGACATTTTCTATGTGGGATGGCGTCTGATAAGTACAAGGGTAGATGTGATATCCCCACACCCTGTATGGAGGTGAAACAGCTAAAATAATTCACTGTAAGATATTCTACGGCATTTGGACAAGTTCGGTTCCTGGATTTCTAGCAGTCTGGTACCAGATATGTGAAAATTAGTTTTGCCAATATTTTGTTCGATAAAATGAAAAAGGACACTTCTGTCGCTTGGCAGATGCTGATACAAAGTCAATATAAGTAGAGAGATCTGTATTCTAAATAAACTTGTTATTTACTAGAATATATCCATAATAATCTAGATGCAGTGCAATGAGCATTTACAATTTCAGAAGAGTCGCCTTTGTGGCAAAAGCGTTATGTCCTCTTTAAAGAGGCAGCATGAGGGAGTCAACTAACCTACTTACACCAGATGTCACCTTTATCTCTTGATGTAATGATGATGTGCTGTATGACATCACATACGCAGAAGTGCACGGAACACTGACAATATTTCTTTTGTGCCTGCATAATTGTTTCAGATGTAAGTTATGGTGACACCGATTTATAGCATAGCCCGAGGCCCAGATTGTGCGGGAAGGTGGCAGTTGAGTTATGTTGTTAGCAAAATGTTATACAAGGCTTCAGTTAATCTGTATAAGGACACACAACTCAATTGTGACACCAACATAACCAGGCACCAACAATATTTGGATCAGGTATCAAGAATTATAAATACAGTAAAACAATATAATATTTATTTATTTATTTATTTATTATGAAAATTAATAGACAGTTTTATTCTATATGAATTTTGTAATTGACATTTGAATTCATGTACACACCTGAGTGAAAACGAATTACAGAATGAGTGAATATTAATTTCAAAGGAAAGGGGGAAGTAAATAAAACACAGGTCAGAGCATCCCCAACTTGCGCCATTCCTCCTTCAGCTTTGGCAGCTGCAGGCCTTCCCAGTGGCGCACCGGCATCTTGGCGAAGAACCTGCGGAAGAAGAGGCCGATGACTTCATTTAACATTCCATCAATGACAAAGTGGTTTGTGAGAGATAGTGCACTCTGATAGGGTGCAGGTGCATATCTGCTGGGGCCTTTTTCAGGGTACCATCCAAGCGTTTACCTTGACCGTGGTGTACATGCAGACAACAAATAAAATCCCTGGATTTTTCCCAGATTTACTAGTTAAAAATACATTTTTTCCTCATGCAAAAATACACTTTTCCCCTGGTGCAAAAACACTTTTACTCGGGTAAAAGTAAATTTTTATTTTTCCCTATTACTACTTTCTCTTGGAGCTATAAAACTTATCAAGCCCTTGAATGTTAAAGGTTTTATATGCCAGTACAGAATTTTCCAGTACTTTGGGAAAAGAAATCCACCAAAAAACAACACGTTTTGGAAAGATATTTGATATGCGGCAACATTTACACTGCATATTTTTGTATTACAAAAGTATTAACACACATTCCACCAAACACAGCACGGTAGCTTCAAAGTAGAATAATCAAGGTTAAGATGCCAATCATATAGCTGATGTCACATGATATCGCCAGCCAATAACAGCAGATATTCAGAGCAAAAGATAAGTTACCGTATTTACTCGAATCTAAGCCGCACTTTTTTTCCGGTTTTTGTAATCCAAAAAACCGCCTGCGGCTTAGAATCGAGTGCAAAGCAAGCGGAAGTTCTGAAAAATGTTGGTAGGTGCCGCCACAACTAACTTCTGCCGTCGAATATATGTAGCGCTACACCGGTATGCTTTGTAGGCACAAAGATAAATAGTTGCGCCAAAACCTCTGCATCAGTAAATAAATTAAAAAAAAAAGGTGGAAGACGAGCTTTCTTTTTTCTCCGCCCCGAGTTTCGACCACTGCATTTTCATACATTATCCAACGAAGTAAATACAAATTCCGTATTGTTCATCTTCGAATGTAGCAGAATTTCAATGTACTACGAAAATCCGACTGGCAAGACTGTTTGGTATGTTTGTCAATATGGCCAACTCTACGTTCTGAATTTTTTCCTACCTGTGAGAAGAGATGGTTGCTAATGGGAACCTGATGAAATGTGAATCACATGCAGTATTCTCTTCACCATACGAATATTACGAATATACACATTTTGCCATGTATTCTTTCGTGTTTGCTGCTATCTCATTTAAATGCTGTCTGCCTAATTAACTATGAAACTAGAGTGAATCAACAGCAAATGCGGAAGAATATACATATCGTGTCATGTTTATATTCGTATTATTCTTATGCCCAATAGTGATACAGTCAGAAATGAAGCAAGGCAACTGACTAGATTTTTAAATTTAAGATGACTAATTTCTGTGCAGAATTTGATGTACTAAAGAAGCGGCCGCAAAGATTTTCAAACGGAGAAAAATTTTCGCCTAACTCTCGTTCAGAACATGTTCTATCATACACAGTGTATTATTTGGTTCTTGTTGATCATTATCAAAGAAAGCAGCAGTGTAAGTAACAACAAATAGTACTCTCTTGCCATCGTTTCACTAATGAGACGATTCCTCTCTTTCTTTTAATTGTAAGCGGCGTTAGCGAGCACAAAAGCAAGTCCTGCCACGAGCGGCGACAGGCCGTAACAGGCACTATCAGAATGCGATAAACAATGCATGACACAGTACAATAATGCATTTTCAGCTTAGAGTGACGTAAACACATATAACAAAGAAAACGGCACTTATCAGATCAAAGCAAAATAAGCAATCGATTCAAACCAAACGAAGCACGTGAAAAAGGAAGAGTACCCGTATAAATACGGACGGAGCGCCTGACGCATAGCAATGGCTACCTGGTAAAGCTTACCTGCTAAGCTTACGACTCGAACCAAACTACTGCAGCTGTATCGTCATTCATTCAACCTAAATTGTGTTTCATATTACAATGGACCAACTTTGTTTCAAATTGGAGGTGCGGCTTAAAACTTTTCTCTCCCCTGGAATTTTGAGTCTCAAATTTCACGTGCGGCTTAGATTCGGGAATTTTTTTCCCCATGGTTTTGAGTCTCATTTTTCAGGTGCGGCTTAGATCCGAGTGCGGCTTAGGTTCGAGTAAATACGGTATGTAGTCAGCCAATAGCAACATCACTGATAAGTAGCGCACCAAAAATTTCATGGGTTACCTGGCTGAATGTGTGTTTCATCAAGCACTTATTTTTCCACATAGAATCCAATTATTTGTGAAACTGCTCAAGAACTCGCTTCACATTTTTTGAAGGATAATTGAAAGAACTAATGTAAATATCCTCCCCCCAAAGAACCATGGACCTTGCCGTTGGTGGGGAGGCTTGCGCGCCTCAGCGATACAGATAGCCGTGCCGTAGGTGCAACCACAACGGAGGGGTATCTGTTGAGAGGCCAGACAAACATGTGGTTCCTGAAGAGGGGCAGCAGCCTTTTCAGTAGTTGCAGGGGCAACAGCCTGGATGATTGACTGATCTGGCATTCTAACACTAACTAAAACGGCCTTGTTGCGCTGGTACTGTGAACGGCTGAAAGCAAGGGGAAACTACAGCCGTAATTTTTCCCGAGGGTACGCAGCTTTACTGTATGGTTAAATGATGATGGCGTCCTCTTGGGTAAAATATTCTGGAGGTAAAATAGTCCCCCATTTGGATCTCCGGGTGGGGACTACTCAGGAGGACGTCGTTATCAGGAGAAAGAAAACTGGTGTTCTACAGATCGGAGCATGGAATGTCAGATCCCTTAATTGGGCAGGTAGGTTAGAAAATTTAAAAAGGGAAATGGATAGGTTAAAGTTAGATACAGTGGGAATTAGTGAAGTTCGGTGGCAGGAGGAACAAGACTTTTGGTCAGGCAAATACAGGGTTATAAATACAAAATCAAATAGGGGTAATGCAGGAGTCGGTTTAATAATTAATAAAAAAAAATAGGAGTGCGGGTAAGCTACTACAAACAGCATAGTGAACGCATTATTGTGGCCAAGATAGACAAGAAGCCCACACCTATAACAGTTGCACAAGTTTATAGGCCAACTAGCTCTGCAGATGACAAAGAAATTGTAGAAATGTATGATGAAAGAAAAGAAATTATTCAGATAGTGAAGGGAGACGAAAATTTAATAGTCTTTGGTGACTGGAATTCGGTAGTAGGAAAAGGGAGAGAAGGAAACGTAGTAGGTGAATATGGATTGGGAAGAAGAAATGAAAGAGGAAGCCACCTGATAGAATTTTGTACAGAGCACAACTTAATCATAGCTAACACTTGGTTCAAGAATCATAAAAGAAGGTTGTATACATGGAAGAAGAAGCCTGGAGATACTGACAGGTTTCAGATAGATTATATAATGCTAAGACAGAGATTTAGAAACCAGGTTTTAAATTGCAAGACATTTCCAGGGACAGATGTGGACTCTGACCACAATCTATTGGTTATGAACTGTAGATTAAAACTGAAGAAACTGCAAAAAGGTGGGAATTTAAGGAGATGGGACCTGGATAAACTTGAAGAACCAGAGGTTGTACAGAGTTTCAGGGAGAGCATAAGGGAACAATTGACAGGAATGAGGGAAAGAAATACAGTAGAAGAAGAATGGGTAGCTTTGAGAGATGAGGTAGTGAAGGCAGCAGAGGATCAAGTAGGTAAAAAGATGAGGGCTAGTAGAAATCCTTGGGTAACAGAAGAAATATTGAATTTAATCGATGAAAGGAGAAAATATAAAAATGCAGTAAATGAAGCAGGCAAAAAGGAATACAAACGTCTCAAAAATGAGATCAACAAGAAGTGCAAAATGGCTAAGCAGGGATGGCTAGAGGACAAATGTAAGGATGTAGAGGCTTATCTCACTAGGGGCAAGATAGATACTGCCTACCGGAAAATTAAAGAGACCTTTGGAGAAAAGAGAACCACTTGTATGAATATCAAGAGCTCAGATGAAAACCCAGTTCTAAGCAAAGAAGGGAAAGCAGAAAGGTGGAAGGAGTATATAGAGGGTCTATACAAGGGCAATGTACTTGAGGACAATATTATGGAAATGGAAGAGGATGTAGATGAAGATGAAATGGGAGATACGATACTGCGTGAAGAGTTTGACAGAGCACTGAAACAAGGCCCCAGGAGTAGACAACATTCCATTAGAACTACTGATGGCCTTGGGAGAGCCAGTCCTGACAAAACTCTACCATCTGATGATGTACGAGACAAGCGAAATACCCTCAGACTTCAAGATGAATATAATAATTCCAATCCCAAAGAAAGCAGGTGCTGACAACTGTGAAAATTATCGTACAATCAGTTTAATAAGTCACGGATGCAAAATACTAACGTGAATTCCTTACAGATGAATGGAAAAACTGGTAGAAGCCGACATTGGGGAAGATCAGTTTGGATTCCGTAGAAATATTGGAACACGTGAGGCAATACTCACCCTACGACTTATCTTAGAAGCTAGATTAAGGAAAGGCAAACCTACGTTTCTAGCATTTGTAGACATGGAGAAAGCTTTTGACAATGTTGACTGCAATACTCTTTCATATTCTGAAGGTGGCAGGGGTAAAATACAGGGAGCGAAAGACTATTTGCAATTTGTACAGAAAGCAGATGGCAGTCACAAGAGTTGAGGGGCATGAAAGGGAAGCAGTGGTTGGGAAGGGAGTGAGACAGAGTTGTAGCCTATCCCCGATGTTATTCAATCTGTATATTGAGCAAACAGTAAAGGAACCAAAAGAAAAATTCGGAGTAGGTATTAAAATCCATGGAGAAGAAATAAAACTTTGAGGTTCGCCAATGACATTGTGATTCTGTCAGAGACAGCAAAGGACTTGGAAGAGCAGTTGAACGGAATGGGCAGTGTCATGAAAGGAGGGTATAAGATGAACATTAACAAAAGCAGAACGAGGATAATGGAATGTAGTCGAATTAAGTCGGGTGATGCTGAGGGAATCAGATTAGGAAATGAGACACTTAAAGTAGTAAAGGAGTTTTGCTATTTGGGGAGCAAAATAACTGATGATGGTCAAAGTAGAGAGGATATAAAATGTAGACTGGCAATGGCAAGGAAAGCGTTTCTGAAGAAGAGAAATTTATTAATATCGAGTATAGATTCAAGTGTCAGGAAGTCGTTTCTGAAAGTATTTGTATGGAGTGTGGCCATGTATGAAAGTGAAACATGGACTATAAATAGTTTGGACTAGATGAGAATAGAAGCTTTCGAAATGTGGTGCTACAGAAGAATGCTGAAGATTAGATGGGTAGATCACATAACTAATGAGGAAGTATTAAATAGGATTGTGGAGAAGAGAAGTTTGTGGCACAACTTGACTAGAAGAAGGGCTCGGTTGGTAGGACATGTTCTGGGACATCAAGGGTTCACCAATTTAGTATTGGAGGGCAGGGTGGAGGGTAAAAATCGTAGATGGAGACCAAGAGGTGAATACACTAAACAGATTCAGAAGGATGTAGGTTGCAGTAGGTACTGGGAGATGAAGAACTTTGCACAGGATGGAGTAGCATGGAGAGATGCATAAAAACAGTCTCAGGACTGAAGACCACAACAACAACAATGTAAATATGAAAAACTAACTTTGAATCTTGGTCTTCTTTAGCCTGCATAACCCTTTAGGATATATCGAACACAAATGTAGCTGTAAAATTTTAAGTAATGATATAAATCGATGGTCTTTTCAGCCTGAAATTTTTCTAAGTGTTAAGTTTTGAATTAACGCTCCGTAAGTTAGGAAATTCATTGCACATTCTCACGTGCAACATAATTCATCTTACATAAAAGGAAATTTACTCTGTAAGTAACGCTTCTCAAACCACTGTTCACAATATTTTCGTGCTACCTGTTAGCAATGTAAACAGTTGTGACTTCATAGTCATCAAAATGAGGAAGAAGCATCAAAAGCAGTTTGTTGTTCGCTATGCTGCAGAGTCTTTGACAAATTTCGCTCTCGGCAGATTCTTGGGTGTGCACTGTGTTTTGTTGTTGTAAGTGGCACATTTTCTTCGCCACTGAAGTTTTTATATTGGTGGTGTTATTTTATTTATGTCTTATTGCTGCAGAATTATTCTGCAGTAGTAGGCTAGACAAATTCTTTGTTAGAGTATCAGTGCTTACCAGTCAAAATTATAAAAATTTAACTGAAAACTAAAATATGAAAAATTCCCAGAATTCCAAAAATTTCCACATATTTTCCTAATTTCTCACGGATGAAAAAATTCCTGGAGTTTGCCCAGATTTCCTGGTTGTCTCCGGACATATACAACCTGCCTTATTGATTTACAGACCACAAAAAACCTAAATCCGTAAAAAATTTAAATCAAGCCTTTTGTGAAATCTGGTGGACAATTCCTGATTACACAGGGGTGTCCAGATGTACAAATAACAAGTGGAAGAACTTAGCCACTTTGAAAGTATGTCTGAAAACGATTTCTAATGTGACTTAAAGCGTATAAGGCCTGAACTTTCAATGTAAAAACCATTAAAAAATTGGGGGTTGCTCAATAGCAATGAAGAGCTGAATGTTGAGAGTTATTGGGGGAGACAGGAGAACAAGCAAGTGTTTCAATGAAAAGTGTGGACTGGAAGCGGTAACTGTGACCATAGTGGTGATTACAGGACACTCAGCCAAGTGAAGGGGTGCAGGGTGGACCAAGGAAGCTCTCTGCCGAATTACGAAAAAACGATAAAACACTGAGATGGAATATGCGATGCCAGAAAACAAGATTTGGCCTGCAATGCCTCAGTCTAGACAGAGCAGAAACAGTGTTCAATATGCAGCAGACGTGGCTTACTTCTGCTGGATGTCACGCAGCACCTCTTTCTCTGCGGGAGTCAGCCCATCGCGCAGGATCTGCAGATTGGACTGCAGCTCTCGCACACTGTTGACACCGACGAGGTGCGTCGCCTGCCCCTCACGCGTCAAGGCGTGGTGCACCGCCAGCCGTGCAAGCTCCACTCCCCTCTCCTGCGTCAGTGAAACAGAACTGGTCAGAATGGTGTATTCGATCCTATATTTAGTGCAGGACCTGATACTTAAGTATTTCTCAAATATACAGCTTGTCTTTTCAGTGTCAGGCATTTCTGTATGATTTTGAGTAGCTAATTGACACTTTTGGTTACTAACTTTGAAGATTTTGCTTTTCATAATCAGTACTGTTAATAAAGTGTGGGGCACATATATATAATGTAAATTTCAAAATTTTTCTTAAATTCCTACTTTCATGTAAACAGGGAAAGTGATTATGAATTCAATAAAATATTAAATATGAGCAAGTATTAAAGGCTTTAAAAAGTGAACAACAACAATGTATGTGTCAAAAGTTTAGTGAAAATCTTTAAACTTGACAACAGTTCAGCAACTTGTGTATCCCTGACCTACCCCAGTATCCCTATTACAGATAGAGGACCTACAGTTCAACATATGGAATCCAAATTGCATGTCATTTCTGGCAATCTGAAGGCCAATTTAAAGGCAGACTGCAAAAAAAAAAACGTGGTCCAACTGGGATTTGATACTGCAAATTATTAGTTTCTGGACACATGCTTCATCAATAGCCCACTGGGTTCTACTTTCAAAAAGTGTAAAATGTATTACATTGAATTTGACAAAAGTCACAGACGAGAAAAAATATTTTTATGTTAGTAAACTGAAAATACCTAAAATATAATAATTGTAATGATGTTACACAAAAACGTTACACGAATAAAGAAGTTTTCTCTGAAATTATCTGCATGTAATTAAATGAAAAATAGTTACTGTTCGGAAGTAATAAATATGTGCCTGACAGAAGCTACAAGTTCTGATCTTGTCATGTTGGTTGTTGTCTTTATCTGGGCTTGCCTTTTCCATTTGCCTTTTTTGTGACTTTGGACTGAAATGATGATGACTGACAGCAAATTTTGGTCTGGCACGTTAAAACGGGAAATCAAAATTAGTGTCATTTTTTACACATTAGAAAATAGGTCATCAGATTTCGTTGCCTATGCTAAGTATTTCAGTGCAATAAAAATTACCTAGTGGCATTAATTATTCCCAAAGTCATAAATTTATGAATGACGTAATAACCATCTCAGTTGCAATTATTGTGTTAACCTTTTATTCATCATGAGAACAGTAAAGCTGTAACTAATTTATGCATGAAGTCATATTGGTATAAAGGTGAATTTTTTCACTCAGGTTTGGAAAGCTGCTATGCAGTTACATTTGTAGGAAATAACTTCCACAAGAGGCTATACAAGTCTTAACCTGCTTCACTTTACTGGCAAACACATTCTGCAGATTTCATTGTGATGTGCTTCTCTCATATGCCGTCATGTCAGTTTTTAAGAGACAAAGTGTGCATTGGCGATTTTGATCCTCTACAAACTTTGCAGCTCCCCAAAGAAAAAAGTCTGGTGGAGTAAGGTCGGGTCAGCGAGGAGCCATATGTTTTTTGAGATGACATGTTCCTCAAAAAATTTTCCTAGAAGACATACAGTGTTGTTAGCTTGCAGGCAGTAGTGCCATCTTGCAGTCTATTGTCTGCCTTTAGCTGCCCAATGAAATCATGGCTCATTTAACGATAATGTTCACTGTTCACAGTTTCTTCAAAACTAAAGGCCCACTAATTTTTCATCCGGATACTGCTACCCTCACTCCAATTTTCTGGTAACGCAATGGCATTTTAAGCACAGTATGAGGCACCTCCATTGACTATGATCGTGTGTCTCATGTGTTAATATGAGCAATCAGGTGGAACTAGGTGTCGTCTGTAAAGAAGCTTATGTCAAGAATATCAATGGTTTTCCTCTCAATAAAAGATGTAAACCAATTGCAGAAATGGATTCACTTTTCACAAACTGCATCGATCAATTTGTGCAATGCTCTCACTTTATAGGGGAACACATTCAATATTTGGCTAACCACTTGTTGAATAGTTGCAAGACCAATATCTTTTTCTCGTGCCAACTTGTACAGTTTATTGGGCTCTGGTGCCCACAGTCAAAAATATCCAACAATGTCTGTTCATTAGTTTAGATGGTCTTCCAGTTCATTTGGCATCCAACAACGAGTTCATCTCCCAAAATTTCTCAGTAAGTCAACGAACCACATTATGATGAGATACAGCTGTTCCCAGAAATTTTTCAGCAAATGTTCCCTGCTCTGAATCTGTGTATTCATCACCCAGTTGAAACACATGTTTGACAAGAAAAATATATACCTCAGTTGAAAGCATCATAATTTAAAAACAGACTGAACTCCCAAACACTACACATCACATCCAGTACCTTTCATCAACTGAACCAAACAGTTGAATGTTACACAACAGTGGAACAAATTAAAAAATAATCACATATCTACGAACGAACAGTTCTGCTAATTTGTTTTGAACATCCGACATAATCCACATCTGTTGGTCACAGTCCAGTGCACAACAACTTTACAATCACACTGTATCTAATAGTGATGGGGCCTTTTGGATTGACCCATTTCGATTTTCTTCACACTTATTGGATGTGAAGTTCAGTGCCCAGACACCAATTTCCTAAAGCAGTACATAACACTGAGGAAAAAGGATTTTGAGGTGTTTTGAACAATGCCACATATAGAATACTTTGTGGTCCTCCGTAATGCTGAATGTCTTGAAACTGCAAGTTCACATGGTCGATTATTGTCACAAACAAAACTTTTTAATTTTAATTGTATTTTATATTTATTATCAAGTCGCAAAGTTAAAAACAAATATTGAAGCAAAAATTTTTAATAAAAATATTATGCTTCATTTTTAATTACTAAGAACATGGAAATGCAGGTATTCATAATAAGAGGAGAATTAAAAGCTTGAAGAATCACCACTAGATGTCAGGCCTAGCGCAATGAGCTTCCAGCAAATTGTTGAAGTTGTAGGGATGTTATCTGAACAGACGGATCACATTTTTACAGTGGGACTGGATATGAGAAAATTATCTGCTAGGTGGATGCCGCGACTCTTAATCCATGATCAGAAACCCATCAGAATGGAAATGTCTGAACAATGTTTGACCCATCTTAAGGGCAACCAACAAGATTTTTCATGCTGGTTTGTGACCACAGATGAATCACTACTATGATTATGATGATGATGATGATGATGATGATCATGAAGTCCCGTACTCCGAGGAGCATAGGGGACGACGCAAAAGACGCGCACCGACGACTAGGCAAGGTCCTAATGGAGGTGGTTTGCCACTGCCTTCCAACAACCAAAGGAAGCAAAGGCAATACGGTCAGGTGGAAAGGTCATGATATCAGATATCTCTCTCAAGGGATTCTCTCAAAAGATTACCTTTCCACTGGTCAAACAAGTATGGGACAATACTGTGCTAACCTCCTGGATCAATTACAGCAAAAAACACATGAAGAAAGGTCAATTTAGCAATGAAGAAAATCATTTTCATCAAGGCAATGACTGCCCACACACTAATGTCATTGCCACAGCAAAAATATGTTAACTATGGCACGAAGTGTTATCACATCCACCTTATTCACCTGATTTCACTCTATCAGACTTCCATCTCTTCCCCAAGATCAAAATTTTCCTCGGTGAATGGAAATTCTCTTCAAACGAAGAACTGACAGCCAAAGTTGGTGGGTATTTTGCAGGCCCGGAGGGATTTAATTTTCAAGATGGGATCAAGACACTGGAACAAGGCCATTAAAGTACACAGAGATTACAATGTGGGGGGGGGGGGTGGGGGGGGGGGGAGCGGCAGGAGAGGTTCACTGAGGTAAGTTGTTTCTTTCTACTACACGCTGAGAATTTCTCAAATTACCCTGTAAATTTGTACACCTTTGGAAAGTTCAGTATTTTTAAATAAAAAAATTGTGTGTGTCAATAACACTTTAATAATATGATGTCTGTATTTACCAAAATCAATTAAAAACATTTTCTTTTTGATGTTTAGCATTTTTGGATCAAACTTAAATTTATTACTGATAGCCTACTCACATTTTAGTCAAATTAGTAATTAAAAATAAAAGATGATTTTTTTTCTTAAAAATTATGATTCAATATACAATTATTATTGTTTAAACTCAATAATAATGATAATAATAATAATAAAAAAAAAGAAAATTGCTTCCAAGATGAATCAAACATTCTACATTGCCATTTGAACACTAGAATACTCCTCATTCAGCCATGAGTGATTCTGTGAACAAAGAGCTTCAAATGTTTTATATTAGATGTGTTACAGCACTCATAAATTTTTAAATTTTTTTCTTTCTCCAGTCTGAGAAGTGTGTTGTACTGCCTTAGGAAACTGATGTAAGGGTGCTGACCCTGGAATCAAAAAGTCTTAAGATCTCATTGGAAGATGTCTCTGTCACATTATATATTACAAATCTATTTAACACAGACAGGCACTGCTTTCAAATCCCAGAGTGCACACACAATGAACCCTTTACTCTGCACCTCTTATGTGTACCCTTTCTCTGCAACTTTTCCGTTTGCCTTCACTCCTCTCCCTGCATCCTTCACTCTGACCTTGCTCCTCTTCCCCTGCACCTTTTACTCTGCATCCTACAGATCTTACCCTGCATCTTTTAAGCTGCACCTTTTATTCTACACATTTCTCTACTCTGCCATGCCAGTTTCTTCACACTCACCTTGCAGTAGTCGGCCGCTGCTCGGCACACGTCCTTCAGCTCCTGGGGCGCCGGGTGCCACGGCTGCGGCCCCGAACTGCTCAGGAGACCCATTGCCACACCTGCAGCGCAGATCACGCCCACACCCTTCTCCTGTGGAAGGGACAAGCACGGGGACTGTTCAATCCGTCACTCACACACACACAGCATTCTGTAAATCCTGTCACGACGGAAAGCCCTCAGGCGCGTGGAACGCGTTGAGGTAGACATTAATAGGCAGAAGCAACCGCTGCTGGCTACTTCTCTAAACATACTAACAATAAAGTATTATGACTACTGCTAATCTGATCATACAGAGGACCACAAAGAAAAAGCAAAATGTGATCAATGACCATGAGATAACTAACAAAAGAACAATGTTCTCACTAATTTAGAGCGTACAACAAGGGGAAAAAACTTAAAATAAACAATCAAAATTCATTGGAGAGAACTCCAAAGTGTTTTTAATAAAACTGGAGTCTGACAGGCAAAGGGCTATCCCCAGTTCTTTTACTTATTTTATTTTATTTTGTTTTACACTTGTAGTTCCATAGGACAAAACTGAGGAGCAAATCTCCAAGGTCATGGAATGTGTCAGTACATGAAATTACAACATAAAAGTAATAACTGATAAAATAAAATATTTATGGAAAAAAAACAAGCCACAAGTTTACTTAAACGCAATCAACAACTTAATATCGGAATCAGCTTAATTTTTCAAGGAATTCCTCGACAAAATAGAAGGAGTGACCCATGAGGAAACCCTTCAGTTTCAATTTGAAAGCACATGGATTGCTGCTAAGATCTTTGTATTCTCGTATTTGTATTTCTTACTGAAAATGGATGCAGCAGTATACTGCACACCTTTCTGCACAAGAGTCAAGGAAGTGTGATCCAAATAAAGATTGGATTTCCGCCTAGTATTAACTGAGTGAAAGGTGCTAATTTTTGGGAATAAGCTGATATTGTTAACATGAAGCAACACTAAAGAATACATATATTGATAGGCCAAAGTCAGAATAACTGGACTAGTGAACAGGGTTGACAAGAGGTTCGTAAACTTACACCACTTACTGCCCGAACTGCCTATTTCTGAGTCAAAAATATCCTTTGGGAATGGGAAGAGTTACCCCAAAATATAATACCATACAAGATAAGCGAATGAACATAAGCAAAGTAGACTACTTTTCGTGTTGAACTATCACTTACTTCATATACCGTACGAATAGTAAAAATGGCAGCATTAAGTCTTTCAACACGATATGATACTTCTTGGCAAATTAAAACTGTGTGCCGGACCGAGACTCGAACTCGGGTTCCAGCACACAGTTTTAATCTGCCAGGAAGTTTCATATCAGCGCACACTCTGCTGCAGAGTGAAAATCTCATTCTTTGAACACGATGCTGAACTTGGACTTTCCAGGACAGTTTACCATCAATCTGAACACCCATAAATCTGAATTGTTCAGTTTCAATAATCGTATGCCCATTCTGTGAAATTAAAAAGTCGGGTCTTGTTGAAGTGTGTGTTAGAAACTGTAAAAACTGAGTCTTACTGTGATTTAGCGTTAGTTTATTTTCTACAAACCATGAACTTTGTCACAAACTGCACTATTTGAAACTGAGCCAATGTTGTACACAACATCCTTTACTACCAAGCTAGTGTCATCAGCACACAGAAATATTTTAGAATTATCTGTAATACTAGAGGACACATCATTCACATAAATGACACATCATTCATATAAATAAGGAACGGGAGTCGCCCCAGCACTGATCTCCAGGGCAGCCCCATTTGACTGTGCCCCACTCACACCCCAACATCATAGCCATTCTCAACACTGTAAATAATGACCTTTTGCTGTCTGTTGCTAAAGTCTCATCAAATGTGTGTCATGGGAAGATTGCTGGAAATGGGAAAAGGAATTAGCCTGGTCCGGCATTCTGCATAAAGTTCACATTGGAGGTTCAAAAAAACAGTTAAGTGTCAACTACCTCGAATTTGCCAATGACTTGGTGATCCCGTCAAGAAACACATGCACAGCTGTGGAACAGATCGACATGCTGGGGGGGGGGAACAAAAAAGGAGGCACAAAAAGCCGCCCTCCAAATTTATTTCAAAACGAAGTACATAACTGACAACGGAACAGTGCTCAATCATTTAACACAGAAAAAGTGGACGGTTTCAGATATGTTGGTGGAGTAATACAGACAAATGCTACTACATCAGAAGCCAATGAAGCAGGAGAGTGAAGGTTGCCACGTTGTTGTTGTTGTTGTGGTCTTCAGTCCTGAGACTGGTTTGATGCAGCTCTCCATGCTACTCTATCGTGTGCAAGCTTTTTCATCTCCCAGTACCTACTGCAACCTACATCCTTCTGAATCTGCTTAGTGTATTCATCTCTTGGTCTCCCTCTACGATTTTTACCCTCCACGCTGCCCTCCAATACTAAATTGGTCATCCCTTGATGCCTCAGAACATGTCCTACCAACCGATCCCTTCTTCTGGTCAAGTTGTGCCACAAACTTCTCTTCTCCCCAATCCTATTCAATACTTCCTCATTAGTTATGTGATCTACCCATCTAATCTTCAGCATTCTTCTGTAGCACCACATTTCGAAAGCTTCTATTCTCTTCTTGTCCAAACTATTTATCGTCCATGTTTCACTTCCATACATGGCTACACTCCATACGAATACTTTCAGAAATGACTTCCTGAGACTTAAATCAATACTGGATGTTAACAAATTTCTCTTCTTCAGAAACGCTTTCCTTGCCATTGCCAGCCTACATTTTATATCCTCTCTACTTCGACCATCATCAGTTATTTTGCTCCCCAAATAGCAAAACTCCTTTACTACTTTAAGTGCCTCATTTCCTAATCTAATTCCCTCAGCATCACCCGACTTAATTAGACTACATTCCATTATCCTTGTTTTGCTTTTGTTGATGTTCATCTTATATCCTCCTTTCAAGACACTGTCCATTCCATTCAACTGCTCTTCCAAAGCCTTTGCTGTATCTGACAGAATTACAATGTCATCGGCGAACCTCAAAGTTTTTATTTCTTCTCCATGAATTTTAATACCTACTCCAAATTTTTCTTTTGTTTCCTTTACTGCTTTCTCAATATACAGATTGAACAACATCGGGGAGAGGCTACAACCCTGTCTTACTCCCTTCCCAACCACTGCTTCCCTTTCATGTCCCTCGACTCTTATAACTGCCATTTGGTTTCTGTACAAATTGTAAATAGCCTTTCGCTCCCTGTATTTTACCCCTGCCACCTTTAGAATTTGAAAGAGAGTATTCCAGTCAACATTGTCAAAAGCTTTCTCTAAGTCTACAAATGCTAGAAACGTAGGTTTGCCTTTCCTTAATCTTTCTTCTAAGATAAGTCGTAAGGTCAGTATTGCCTCACGTGTTCCAGTGTTTCTACGGAATCCAAACTGATCTTCCCCGAGGTCGGCTTCTACTAGTTTTTCCATTCGTCTGTAAAGAATTCGTGTTAGTATTTTGCAGCTGTGACTTATTAAGCTGATAGTTCGGTAATTTTCACATCTGTCAACATCTGCTTTCTTTGGGATTGGAATTATTATATTCTTCTTGAAGTCTGAGGGTATTTCGCCTGTTTCATACATCTTGCTCACCAGATGGTAGAGTTTTGTCAGGACTGGCTCTCCCACGGCCGTCAGTAGTTCCAATGGAATATTGTCTACTCCGGGGGCCTTGTTTCGACTCAGGTCTTTCAGTGCTCTGTCAAACTCTTCACGCAGTATCGTATCTCCCATTTCATCTTCATCTACATCATCTTCCATTTCCATAATATTGTCCTCAAGTACATCGCCCTTGTATAGACCCTCTATATACTCTTTCCACCTTTCTGCTTTCCCTTCTTTGCTTAGAACTGGGTTTCCGTCTGAGCTCTTGATATTCATACAAGTCGTTCTCTTATCTCCAAAGGGCTCTTTAATTTTCCTGTAGGCGGTATCTATCTTACCCCTAGTGAGATAGGCCTCTACATCCTTACATTTGTCCTCTAGCCATCCCTGCTTAGCCATTTTGCACTTCCTGTCGATCTCATTTTTGAGACGTTTGTATTCCTTTTTGCCTGTTTCACTTACTGCATTTTTATATTTTCTCCTTTCATCAATTAAATTCAATATTTCTTCTGTTACCCAAGGATTTCTACTAGCCCTCGTCTTTTTACCTACTTGATCCTCTGCTGCCTTCACTACCTCATCCCTCAAAGCTACCCATTCTTCTTCTACTGTATTTATTTCCCCCATTCCTGTCAATTGCTCCCTTATGCTCTCCCTGAATCTCTGTACAACCTCTGGTTCTTTTAGTTTATCCAGGTCCCATCTCCTTAAATTCCCACCTTTTTGCAGTTTCTTCAGTTTTAATCTACAGGTCATAACCAATAGATTGTGGTCAGAGTCCACATCTGCCCCTGGAAATGTCTTACAATTTAAAACCTGGTTCCTAAATCTCTGTCTTACCATTATATAATCTATCTGATACCTTTTAGTATCTCCAGGGTTCTTCCATGTATACAACCTTCTTTCATGATTCTTAAACCAAGTGTTAGTTATGATTATGTTGTGCTCTGTGCAAAATTCTACCAGGCGGCTTCCTCTTTCATTTCTGTCCCCCAATCCATATTCACCTACTATGTTTCCTTCTCTCCCTTTTCCTACACTCGAATTCCAGTCACCCATGACTATTAAATTTTCGTCTGCCTTCACAATCTGAATAATTTCTTTTATTTCATCATACATTTCTTCAATTTCTTCGTCATCTGCAGAGCTAGTTGGCATATAAACTTGTACTACTGTAGTAGGTGTGGGCTTCGTATCTAACTTGGCCACAATAATGCGTTCACTATGCTGTTTGTAGTAGCTTACCCGCATTCCTATTTTCCTATTCATTATTAAACCTACTCCTGCATTACCCCTATTTGATTTTGTGTTTATAACCCTGTAGTCACCTGACCAGAAGTCTTGTTCCTCCTGCCACCGAACTTCACTAATTCCCACTATATCTAACTTCAACCTATCCATTTCCCTTTTTAAATTTTCTAACCTACCTGCCCGATTAAGGGATCTGACATTCCACGCTCCGATCCATAGAACGCCAGTTTTCTTTCTCCTGATAACGACATCCTCTTGAGTAGTCCCCGCCCGGAGATCCGAATGGGGGACTATTTTACCTCCGGAATATTTTACCCAAGAGGACGCCATCATCATGTAATCATACAGTAAAGCTGCATGCCCTCGGGAAAAATTACGGCTGTAGTTTCCCCTTGCTTTCAGCCGTTCGCAGTACCAGCACAGCAAGGCCGTTTTGGTTATTGTTACAAGGCCAGATCAGTCAATCATCCAGACTGTTGCCCTTGCAACTACTGAAAAGGCTGCTGCCCCTCTTCAGGAACGACACGTTTGTCTGGCCTCTCAACAGATACCCCTCCGTTGTGGTTGCACCTACGGTACGGCTATCTGTATCGCTGAGGCACGCAAGCCCCCCACCAACGGCAAGGTCCATGGTTCATGGGGGGGAAGGTTGCCACATGTTCTATAAAAGGACAAAGACAATCTCAATGCTAAACTCGGGCACTACGACAAAGTGATCAAAACTGAATGTCTATACACAAGCGAATACCTCAGAATGGTAGGACAGACTGTAATGAGAGAAGGCAAGGAGTTTGAGCGTAAGATAACAGACAGGCAGAATAACTTGCAAGGAAAAGGGGAGGGGACAGAGATAGCAGCCAACTGATTGAATCAATAAGGAAATTGTGATTAAATCTCTATGGACATCTGTTCAGAATGGATGCAACATGACTGACAAACAGACCTTAAGTCTCTGATGAATGGTTTGAATACGTATGGAAGGATCTCGACAGTACTGGGACTGAATCAGAAAGATGTCTCAGTACAGATCACTGATGCCTTCTAAGTTTAAGTTCATGACCAAATACCACAATGGAACATTACATGTAAATGCTCTTCTGGAAATTGGTAAACAGAAAGAACTGACATTATCTTTTCAGAAAACCAATATACAAATTCTAGCAGTCCAGAAAAATAAGATTCTTGGTTGAGAATGAAGTTGATACACAACATTATAAAATTTATAATGGAAAACTAGTAATAACAACCTGCAGATGTTTGTAACAGCATTTTATGTGCACAAAAAAAACTGTGGATAGTATAACAGATTTAAGTCACAAGCAGAAAAAATGTCAATGTTAACAATACAGTGCAAGATTAAAATCCATACCCTTACAAATTGTCATGCACCTATAAATCGAGACAACAGAATGGCTCTAAACAAAGTAAACTAATTCTGGATTTTGTAGAAAATGACATCTCCAACATACCTAAAAGCAATGTTAAAATTCTTCTTGGTGACTTCAATATGCAAGTTGAGATGTAAAAATGTTTTAACAATATTGAAGGTGAATATCCAGTACACTTGAGAACAAAAGAAATGGTGAGAAACTGATCAAAATTTGTAAAATGTCTAAGATAAAACTAATGTCCACACAATTTCCCAAATTTTCAGGGAAAGCTAAATCTTGGACATACCTAACTGGAGGAGTGCAGAAAGTTGAAATAAGCAGTTCACATAATATGCAAAAAAACCTGGTGATTTCTCAAACTGGGGAACAATCAAGAATGGGGTGCCGCAAGGTTCGGTCTTGGGTCCTCTTCTGTTCTTAATATATATTAACGACTTGCCATTCTATATTCACGAAGATGCAAAGCTGGTACTTTTTGCTGATGATACAAGAATAGCTATCACACCCAACAGACACGAATTAACTGGCGAAATTGTAAATGATGTTTTTCAGAAAATCATTGAGTGGTTCTCTGCAAATGGGCTCTCATTAAACTTTGACAAAACACAGTACACACAGTTCCACACAGTAAAAGGAATGACACCATTAATAAATATAGACTTCGATCAGAAATCGGTAGCTAAGGTAGAATATTCAAAATTTCTAGGTGTATGCATTGATGAGGGGTTGAACTGTAAAAAACTCACTGAAGATCTGCTGAAATGTTTGAGTTCAGCTACTTATGCTATTAGGGTCATTGCAAATTTTGGCGATATACATCTCAGTAAATTAGCTTACCACGCCTATTTTCATTCTCTGCTTTTGTATGGCATCATATTCTGAGGTAACTCATCATCATTGAGTAAAAGAGTGTTCATTGCACAAAAGCGTGTAATCAGAAGAATTGCTGGAGCTCATCCAAGGTCATCCTGCAGACACTTATTTAAAGAGCTAGAGATCTTCACTGTAGCCTCACTATATATATTCACTTATGAAATTTGTTATTAACAATCAGAACGAATTCAAAAGTAACAGCAGTGTACATGGCTACAACACTAAGAGAAAGGATGACCTTCACTACTCAAGATTAAATCTAACTTTGGCTCAGAAGGGGGTAAATTATGCTGCCACAAAAGTCTTTGGTCACCTGCCTAATAGCATCAAAAGTCTGACAGATACCCATATAGCATTTAAAAGGAAACTAAAAGAATTTCTTAATGGCAACTCCTCCTGCTCATTAGATGAATATATTAAGTGGGCAATTTCTCCAAACTCCACAAAAAAGAAGTAAGTGTCATGTAATATTTTGCATAATGTAATATCTTGTATAGACACCTTTTATTAACCTGACATGTTGCACATCATTACAAAGTGTCGTATTCATGATCTATGGAACAAGTACTAATCTCTAATCGAAATCTAGAAGAATTTCAATTGGATCACATAAAAAACACTCAAAAGGAACATCAAGGAAATTATGAATGCTAAAGGGATTAAAAAAACTGAGGAATGTGATCCAGTCCGTTGTCCCTCTAATGTTAAAAGAAGATTTCTCCCATATAAAACATAAAACAAGACCCAGAAAGTGATCAGATACAAATCCAGTAGAGCCAATAGGGTCTTTCCCAGAGGTGACTGATCACCATAAGTTTAACAAACTGATTTGAAATATTGTTAAGTTAGGTCTTTAAGGAAATCATGAAAAGGAAAATGTGCAATGAAAAGCTTCAGGTGACACTGTTTCTTCACAATGTGGCTGTAAACAAATTACTCTGTTGGTTTCTGACCAGCCATATGTTTTACAGTGACAAATCACAATTTTACAACAATAATGTCACATCTCAAACCTGAAATCTTGTGGTGGTTTGTAAAAAGTACAAAGCAATGGTTGTAACATTATTAACATACAATTTTTTTTATCAAAATAAACCAGCAGAATGTCTGTATGATTAAAAATTCACTCATTTCCTGATATTTCTGTTTGGTCATATTTGTTCACGATTTATTAGTGCAACATTCTGAATACATGCCCGAGGTTGCTTAAAATTAATGTGGGGAAACTAGCTGAGTCATTAGAGTAGTTGACTTTCCAGAGTCTTCACATTTGTCAGAGTAAAGTTCTTTGAATAATCTTAACTTTTCTTTTCTGATGGGCATTACTTCACATTAATCATTAATCCGTTAGCTGCTGCAGATGTACTTATTATATGGCGAGTTGAGCACTGCACAATTATTCCAACATGTCTACCTATGCGTTTCTACCTGGTTTGGGGCTACACAAGCATCTTGCCTCTGCAATTTCTTCTCCTGTTACTCAAAGATTTAACACCATCAAGACACAAAAATAGCTTTCCGATTTTTCGGCTCATTCACAAATTTATGGTTAGAAATCTGTAGAGAAGTATAGGTGGCTTTTCCTTCAGTAGTTAACAATCTGCTCTTAATTACACGTTTCAAAAGTTACTATCATTTTCAGATTCTTTGGCTAAGGAGGAACTATCAGACAAACCTATTGTTGAAACATGAAACTGTAGATGGCTTCAGATTATTGCTTTCAGAATCTTTGAAGTTATTACTACTTACTCTGGCACAGAATAATTCATCCTCACAGATATCTCCACTATCTAAGCTTAGTGCAACCATTACACCTTGGTATTTCGTTTGTAGGATATATTATGAGAAAAACAATTTAAGCATAGCGAGGCACGGGTGGCTCCACTTGCTACATAAATTATGTACATGATGTAAATACTATAGTTATGTAAAATGACTAATTTCTTATTAAAGGTGATGTTCATAAAACTTTACTGTTCTATCAGTAATTTCATGGCTACTAACATCAAAGAAACATTTAATTTGTCCAAAAACAATTTATTTAAAAGATTTCAGATTTTTTGATCCCTACACAACATGTGGAGTTCATATTTTCAATGAGCAAATAGACAGCTTTCAAACTGTTACGCTTCATGTGAAAGACCTCATGCTCCCTTCTCAGTAAACATTTTACTTTTTTCATAAACATCATATTTGAAAAATTATTCTGAACTAAAATTTCATCTTCTTAAATGTTTGAGTCTTAATTGCTGGTTATTTCGAAGTCCTTATTTTTCTAAATCAAAAAATGCCCACTTCAACTCAGGAAACTTGTTAGTTTGGCTACTATAAAAAATTCCATATTTTAGCCAATGTTGATGGGATTTGTGAATGCTCATTAAAGTAGAACCTGGTTTCACAACACAGTTCCTATACTTTTATTAATTTTCTCGATATCCAACCTACAGTTAAACAAAATTGCTACTTTGCTCATTATGATTTCGTAACCACTAATTTTCCTCTTTTTCTGGCATGGCCAAAAAACAATAACAAATTTCAAATTTTATTTATATGCTCTACTGTAAGCAGGTGTGCTGGACAATGATCCCGTCAAACTGTGGATATCATTCATTCTGGTAACATCACATCACCACTTGTGTCGCTAACAGTCAGTTGGAGGGCAGTTATTATTCTGTGAACATCATGTACTGTCTGTCAATACTTTATATTGCTAAATTTCAGCCCGTTGGCACTGTAAACTGAACAACATTTTTGTCAGTGACTACGTAAACAAACCACACTTCCTGTTCTGTTTCCATCAAAATTGGGATAGAAAAGTGGTACTAGAAATATGTTGCCACTGTCAAATCTTTTGCAGTGTAATTTATGTGCTGAACTGTGGTGAATAATTATACTATATAAATTATCATATACCAGCTTATCATCTTATTATCATATAAGTCAATAAACATGGAAAGGTGTCGAGCTAAATAGTGCCGTGCTGCATTCATCATTTCAAACTTTTCATTACCCAAACAACAGTAAGATGCCAGATACTGGAAAGCAGCAGAAAAATCACTGAGGCCAAATCAGAACAGTCACACCACACCTGTGATGCCAGTCCTTGTCAACAGTAAGAGCTAAAGTGAAGCTGAATGCAGCAAAACGAGATCACTGTAGACAAAGTATGCCAACACAATTTAATGTGAAAAGCTACTGAGTTACTTGGAGGAAGGTTCACTGTAGGCTATAACTTGTCTAAGTATTCAGATACCTGAGTGGTGACATGTCACTAGAGCTCAGAGGCCGGCACGGAGGCCCGAGTTAACTTGTCAACAGCGCTAAAGGGAAAATCGTGAGTCTGCACTTGAACTTGTACACAGCTTGTGGGGATCAGTGGAGTACGACAAGTGAACTCAGCAGCAGCAGTCTTAAAAGGTACAGTTAAGCACACTAAACCAAAACTGACAGGCGCACACACCTTGAAGAACGGAAGGTGCCGCTGCAGCGTGTCGTCTATGAGCGTGTCTCTCGTGAACGACAGTATCGTGTGCACTTTCACACTTGTGCTCTTCTCGATGATCTCGCGGAGTGGCTCCAGATGGTACCCCGTGATACCGATGAACCTCGCCTTGCCCGCTGCCACAATCTCCTGCAGTGCCGGAAGTGTCTCCTGGATAAGTATGTCTGGGTTTATAGCGAAATCCACATCGTGCACCTGGAAATATCAGAGGGGAAAAATTATTCAGTTGCTCACTGGGGTCAATGGTAATGTAGCATTTTGACACCCATAGAGAAACGCAACAACGTCAATACTGAAACGTCCTGGTAGACAAACTGTGCGCACCAGACCGGGACTCGAACCTGGCACCTTTGCCTTTGACAGGCAAGTGCTCTACTGACTGACAGTTGAATGAGTGTGAGTCATGTCCCACCCTTGAAGCTTTATGACATATTTTTGCATCTGTTATATATTTAGTGAAGGAATTGTTTATACACACCACCAGCTGTAGCATACATTTTGTTGGAATGTGTCATAAGCTCTGATATGTGTGGACACTTCTGGCACTGGACAAAAAGTTGTTTGAACATCTTACATTCTGAGGTAATAATATTTTCTTAAATAGGAAAACATATCTATTTGTATCATAAAACACTAACACACTTTTGATAACTGGACCACACATGGACTATCACTGAAAAGGTGGCAATACACTTCCTACAAGTCCTGTCCAAGTCACTCTTATTACGTGCACATCACAACTGTTATGAAAATTTTGGAACTGTTTTGGCAAAAAACAAATTCCACTTGCGTGTAGGCTACAAAGTTGCAGATTTATTGTGCAAATTGCGCAACTCCATTGACAGTGAGCTCAGTAACCACTGTCAGCTTAACAACAACATAGTCCAATGAAGTATTCAGAGCGGCTGATTGTGTATATAATGTGTCCTTCATTACTCCCACCGAATATCGGCTTTGTCCTCGGTTGTAAAGATTTGTGGCACTTGCCGTAATAAATGAGCAGAGACGAAGAGAACTGAACACTGATAATATTTATTTAATTTATCCATTTTACTGGTTGTTGAGTTCTGTGGCTTTGGATTATATTACTTTAAATTAAATTTTTAAGGCAGCAATGTCCAATGCACACACTCAACTAATTTCAGGAGTACTTTTCAAACCTGTTAGCAAAGTGCACCTTTGGCTTTAGAGATAATTTATGATGTAAATAAACATGTCAGTCAGCAATATGGTGAATGCTATGCTGCTTCTGTGCATTGTATAAAGAAAAACACTTTCTGCCACACTTAGAAATGCACAAGATAGTAGCAACTACAAACAGAACAGAAAGCAACTTCATGTACCAAGTAATAAGTTGTAAATATACAACTCACGAAGTGTACTACACAAACGTGTTATTTTACATAGGGAGTTGAGGCATCCAAAATGCAGTTTATGTGTTAACAACACACGAATGAAGACTTAAATATGTATTATGCCAACTGAGATTGGCAGAAGCCCAAAATGCATAGTAGGATTAAATAAAAATATACAAGAAGTGGCTGGTTGCTGTATTTCTTACAGTAATAAGACAATTTTTTGCCTTTATATTATTTATTGGAAAGTAAGTTGTAGTGAGAGACTGAATTGTTTTTAAGTGCTTTATCTGATAACTACCTTGAGCAGTTAAACAGAGAACCGACTCATGGCGATAACATATTAGACCTTCTGGTGACAAACAGACCCGAACTATTTGAAACAGTTAATGCAGAACAGGGAATCAGCGATCATAAAGCGGTTACTGCATCGATGATTTCAACCGTAAATAGAAATATTAAAAAAAGGTAGGAAGATTTTTCTGTTTAGCAAAAGTGACAAAAAGCAGATTTCAGAGTACCTGACGGCTCAACACAAAAGTTTTGTTTTAAGTACAGATAGTGTTGAGGATCAGTGGACAAAGTTCAAAACCATCGTACAATATGCGTTAGATGAGTATGTGCCAAGCAAGATCGTAAGAGATGGAAAAGAGCCACCGTGGTACAACAACCGAGTTAGAAAACTGCTGCGGAAGCAAAGGGAACTTCACAGCAAACATAAACACAGCCAACGCCTTGCAGGCAAACAAAAATTACGCGAAGTGAAATGTAATGTGAGGAGGGCCATGCGAGAGGCGTTCAATGAATTCAAAAGTAAAGTTCTATGTACTGACTTGGCGGAAAATCCTAAGAAATTTTGGCCTTATGTCAAAGCGGTAGGTGGATCAAAACAAAATGTCCAGACACTCTGTGACCAAAATGGTGCTGAAACAGAGGATGATAGACTAAAGGCCGAAATACTAAATGTCTTTTTCCAAAGCTGTTTCACAGAGGAAGACTTCACTGTAGTTCCTTCTCTAGATTGTCGCAAAGATGACAAAATGGTAGATATCGAAATAGGGGACAGAGGGCTAGAGAAACAATTAAAATTACTCAAAAGAGGAAGGGCTGCTGGACTTGATGGGATACCAGTTCGATTTTACACAGAGTATGCGAAGGAACTTGTCCAACTTCTTGCATCGGTGTTCTGTGGGTCTCTAGAAGAGCGTAGCATTCCAAAGGATTGGAAAAGGGCACAGGTCATCCCCGTTTTCAAGAAGGGACATTGAACAGATGTGCAGAACTATATACCTATATCTCTAACGTCGATCATTTGTAGAATTCTGGAACACGTATTACGTTCGAGTATAATGACTTTTCTGGAAACTAGAAATCTACTCTGTAGCAATCAGCATGGGTTTCGAAAAAGACGATCGTGTGAAACCCAGCTCGCGCTATTCGATCACGAGACTCAGAGGGCCATAGATACGGGTTCCCAGGTATATGCCGTGTTTCTTGACTTCGCAAGGCATTCGATACAGTTCCCCACAGACGTTTAATGAACAAAGTAGGAGCATATGGACTATCAGACCAATTGTGTGATTGGATTGTAGAGTTCCTAGATAACAGAACACAGCATGTCATCCTCAATGGAGAGAAGTCTTCCGAGGTAAGAGTGATTTCAGGTGTGCCGCAGGGGAGTGTCATAGGACTGTTGCTATTCACAATATACATAAATGACCTTGTGGATGACATCGGAAGTTCACTGAGGCTTTTTGCAGATGATGCTGTGGTGCATCGAGAGGTTGTAACAATGGAAAATTGTACTGAAATGCAGGAGAATCCGCCGTGAATTGACGCATGGTGCAGTTTTGGCATACCACTGAAAATCAGTGACAAAAAGAACACACGGTAGCACTTAAAAAAGACGCTTCATCACTATTTCTAGCAGTAATATTGGAGGAAACCAGTCACACGTCACCTGTATGATGTCCACGTAGTCCAGCTGCAGCAGCTCGAGGCTCTTCGCAAAGCTCTCCCTTGTCCTCTTTGCAGAGAAGTCGAACATAGTGCGCGGTTCCCACTGCGCATAGCGCGAGACCTTGGTGGCGACATAGTACGCCTGCCGCGGGATGCCCTTCAGGGCCTGCAGAACAGGTAATGGTGGAAAAATGTCAGGATTACTGTAAACACTGGCCGACAATTCTTTTACCCAAAGCTGGATATTTGTTGCAATGTTCAAATAACTGAAGGGAATGTGGCAGGATGACATGTTTGGCATGTGAACTACTCATTTTCTAGGTACAAATCCTTCAAGACTGCTGTTTGAGGAAATTTAACAAAAACTAATTTCCACATTGCACTCTCACTCTTCCACTACAGAGTTTATATAACTTCCACAAGCAAAAACACGTTTCCTGCCTGTAGAGGTAAACAATGTTAAACTTGAGTTGCTTGGTGAAGCTGGTTAAACTTTGCAGTAGACAAGTGAGACTGCAATATGCACTTCCTTTGTTGTCAAATTTCCTCTCACAGCATTCTCATTTCAACTTTCAAAGCGTAGCGGTTGTCGAAGACATCTGCCGTCTGCATTCCCCTAAGTAGTTTGAACATTGTTTATGCCAGGAGAATCTAGAGTTTCACATTTTCTGTGATGATTGTACATGACGAATTGAGATGGTGCACATGACACAGATTAATGGTCCAGAAATATAGAGCGTAACAAAGAAAAAGGTATGGCTAAACTTGTAGGAAACATCCCCACGCATAGAAGAATGAAATGTGTTATGTTGACATGGATCGGAAAATGCTCTGTCCAGAAATAAAGAGTATAACAAAAAAGGTAGCGCTAAACTTGTATGAAATATTCCTCACACATGGAAGAATAAAATATGTGATGTTGACATGGGTCGGGGAAATGCTTTATCTCCATGTTAACCTTCAACATGGGAAACACAAAGAAACAAAATGTACCGGCATTCAATGAACATTTTCTTACACGAGATGTTCGAAATACTGTCTTAGGGAGTACGGGACACTTAAGTCTACTACTCACGACTGGGGAAGGTACAGAAGGACGACAACACTTCAACTGCAGGAGGACATTACTCTTTTGACGACAATCCTATTGCAAGCATAAGACAATTAGTTGCAACAAGTAATGTTAACCACACGAGTGCTACATGAGAACTTGCTATATCTGTGTCATGTACACTGATGGCAGGTACTATCAATAGCCAATTTTCGTGCACGAGTACACTTCCATGAGTTGTTCATTTGACAATGTGTCAACCCTCACTTCAGTACAAATATGCTGTTCGCGGATGAGGCTTTGTTTCGACATGATCAGATTGCAAATTTTCACAATCAGCACGTATGGGCTGTCGAGAATCATCATAAAATTGTGCAATTGTGTCATTGACAAAGGTTTTCTGTCAATGTTTCGGCTGGCACTGTTTATGACAGTTTGTTAGGGCCTCATGTTGTTCTGCTCCAAAGAAACTTTCTTAGAGTTATCTATAATGAAGTCCTGTCTGAAAGAAGCTGCATAAATACTCCCAGGACTATATATTATCAGTGAGTCATGGTCAGAATTGGCCAACTTAAGCAAATACCTGGGTGTAACACTTTGTACAGATATCAAATTGAATGATCACATACGAGGTGCATTCCAGTTCTAAGGCCTCCGATTTTTTTTCTAATTAACTACTCCCCCGAAATCGATGAAACTGGCGTTACTTCTCGATGTAATCGCCCTGCAGACGTACACATTTTTCACAACGCTGACGCCATGATTCCATGGCAGCGGCGAAGGCTTCTTTAGGAGTCTGTTTTGACCACTGGAAAATCGCTGAGGCAATAGCAGCACGGCTGGTGAATGTGCGGCCACGGAGAGTGTCTTTCATTGTTGGAAAAAGCCAAAAGTCACTAGGAGCCAGGTCAGGTGAGTAGGGAGCATGAGGAATCACTTCAAAGTTGTTATCACGAAGAAACTGTTGCGTAACTTTATCTTGATGTGCGGGTGCGTTGTCTCGGTGAAACAGCAAACGCGCAGCCCATCCCGGACGTTTTTGTTGCAGTGCAGGAAGGAATTTGTTCTTCAAAACACTTTCGTAGGATGCACCTGTTACCGTAGTGCCCTTTGGAACGCAATGGGTAAGGATTACGCCCTCGCTGTCCCAGAACATGGACACCATAATTTTTTCAGCACTGGCGGTTACCCGAAATTTTTTTGGTGGCGTTGAATCTGTGTGCTTCCATTGAGCTGACTGGCGCTTTGTTTTTGAATTGAAAAATGGCATCCACGTCTCATCCATTGTCACAACCGACGAAAAGAAAGTCCCATTCGTGTTGTCGTTGCGCGTCAACATTGCTCAGCAACATGCCACACGGGCAGCCATGTGGTCATCCGTCAGCATTCGTGGCACCCACCTGGATGACTCTTTTTGCATTTTCAGGTCGTCATGCCGGATTGTGTGCACAGAACCCACAGAAATGCCAACTCTGGAGGCGATCTGTTCAACAGTCATTCAGCGATCCTCCAAAACAATTCTCTCCACTTTCTCAATGGTGTCGTCAGACCGGCTTGTGCGAGCCCGAGGTTGTTTCGGTTTGTTGTCACACGATGTTCTGCCTTCATTAAACTGTCGCACCTACGACACATCCATAACTCCATCACCACACGTCTCCTTCAACTGTCGATGAATTTCAATTGGTTTCACACCACGCAAATTCAGAAAACGAATGATTGCACGCTGTTCAAGTAAGGAAAACGTCGCCATTTTAAGTATTTAAAACAGTTCTCATTCTCGCCGCTGGCGGTAAAATTCCATCTGCCGTAAGGTGCTGCCACCTCTGGGACGTATTAACTATGAACGCGGCCTCATTTTAAAACAATGCGTATGTTTCTATCTCTTTCCAGTCCGGAGTAAAAAAATCGGAGGCCTTAGAACTTGAATGCACCTCGTATGTTCAGCCATGGGTAAAGCAGATGGTAGACTTCAGTTTATTTGTAGAATACTGGGTAAATTCAGTATGTCTACAAAGGAAATGGCGCACACACACATGCGAGCCATTCTAGAATACTGCTCATGTGTGTGGGACCCATACAAAATAGGACTAACAGGGGATATTCAAAACATACAGAGAAGGGTAGCATGAATGGTCACAGGTTTGTCTGATCCATGGGAGAGTGTCATAGAGATGCTGAAGAAACTGAACTGGTGGACTCTTTATTATAAACATAAACTATCCCAGGAAAGTCTAATTACAAAGTTTCAAGAACCGGCTTTAAATGATGATTGTAGGGACATACTACAGCCTCCTACATACTGCTACATACTGCTCACTTACGGATCATGAAGAAAAGATTAGATTATTTAGAACTCCATATGTGAATGGAATGGGAAGACACCCCAGTAACTGGTATAATGGGATGTATACCCTCTGGTAGGCCCTTCATAGTGGTTTGCAGATTCTACATGTAAATGTAGAGGATACCTGTCCTGCTAGAAGATGTGCCTTTACAAGTACAACAAAACATGTACTTCATGCACAATGGTGCTCTTCCTCATTTCAGTGTTAACGTTCGTAGGCTTGTAAGTAACATATTTTGTGACAGATCGATAGGCAGAAGTGGGCCAATTCCTCGCCCTCCACACTCTCTGGACTAGAACCACTTAATGCATCAAAGAATCAATGTGACAGCAGGTTGTTGCACGTATCCTTGGTAACAGGGAAATTTGAACATTTGGGAAAGTATTTTGGACTGTGACAATACACTCTTTTCATGGGTGTTTGCCAAAATTAATGAGTTGAAGAGTTGTGAAAACTGAACTCTAACATGAAAATAAAGTTCTCCCAAACCCATGTTCCTCTATGTTTGAGAAATGTCCCTGACAGTTTGCTCACATCTTTTTGCTACACATTGTGGCTGTATCCAAATCCCAGTCCAGCACACAGTCTTTCCTTCTCACATACACCGCCACTAACAGTAATTCCAAACTTCACCAAGGTGCCAGTCACACATTATTATTTACCGACATTACTTTGTATAATACTGTGTTACCAGTTATGCTTTACAGATAAAGTTACTATTGTGTAAAAGCTTGTAGTAAAAACAACATGCAATGTGCACTCATGAGGAGCTAATAAAGACTTCTTTCCAAAAGAATGAAATGTTTCTACGCCTACATCAGTATCTATACTTCACAACCCACCACATGGTGTGGTAGTGGAGGGCAGTTCCAGTTCCATTATCTTCTTCCTGAATTTCCACATCCATTTGTGAAAGATACCTGGAGGAATGACTTTTAGTAAACCTCCGTATGAGCTCACATTTGCTCATGGTGTTCACTTTATGAGACCAATGTGGTAGGAAGTAATATGTCACCCGACTCTTCTTCGAACATATACTCTCAAAATATTAACAGTAAATTTGTCTGCAATGCACAGTGCCTGTCTTGCAACTGGAGTTCAATGAGTATCTCTGTAATGCTCTCTTGCTGACTAAACACCCAGTGGAGAGAACTATGCTTCTTCACTGGATCTTCTCTACCTCTATTGTCAATCCTATTTCTTACAGCTCCCACACAGACGACAAATACTCAACACTCACAAGGGGAGGCCAGGACATTTGGAATGTGGATTTACTGCAAACTTCGTACACTTGTGGTATTCCATGAGGACAACAAAATGTGTAAGCAGTAGCGCGTACTTCCCAAGCGTTATTGAGAAAATTGCTAGATAATTTCGGTCGTCAAATATATGCATGGCCATTTTTACCATGAAGCAGCAGCAGCCGAGTGGTTAGTGTTCAAGCCCCGCAATCATTGGATCGCCGGATCAAGTCCCATTCGTTAGTCCCCCCAACACAGTCATATTCTTTACTATTTACATTACAATTGATATAATGGGAAAAATGCATGTAATCAGAAGAACTTTTATTAAATTTACAATGTTATTTGGCAGTCTAAAAATTTTTATTATCACAAATAATATAATATTCATAACTATCGACTAGTAAATGACCACACATGAAGTGATAGTGAATATGTATGCTTGCCTGTGATTTAAGAAATCCCTTATACCTGGAAGGAACTCAAAACTACTTGTTACCTGCAAGTTTTGACTGGCACAGACTGCTTTCAAAAGATGTACAATTAATTGTCACTTTCAACATTATGAGTACAAGTTGCAGGATGGTATTTTTCATAAAAACATGGAAAACATAAAGTTAAATGGCACCAGCTGCATTGAATAAACGCTATGTTTCTGCATATGCAAGGTCTTTTGAGGTTTTCCATGGAAAAACAAACCTCTCTTTCAGCCAATAATTTGGAAGCAAACCATGCGTAATGCAGCATTTCCTTAAATATCGGCAATGATAATTGGTCATGCAGTATCAAGTGTATTTTAATGGCGTTTTCATGAGAAGCAATTTCTTGTTCTCGTAATGAAATTTTTAACTCGCATATAGAAATAAACATCGCATGGTTGGCAAACTGGTGTGCATTTCAGAGGTACGACTTTAACCATACGTGTGCAAGTCCTTCGTCATCGGTGAAAACTTCGTCATACAAACCAGGAAACCAGGATCGTTAAAATATGTCAATATCAGCAAACCTGGAAGAAGAAGAAGACTCAGAAGGATACAAAAGGGAAAGATAGGAAGCAAAGAAGTGTACACCAATACCAACATAATCCACTGGATAATTTCACAAGAATGTCATTGCAGGATTTTGATTTTCTGTGTGGGAAACTGAGAACTTGTATCTCTCCGATTTCTGCAGCAACAGGGCTGGCAATAACATTTCATTACCTGGCAACAGGCGACTCATATACTAGTTCGACATGTCGAAACAGAGCATTACGATGACTACGACCCACCGGGAAATACTTGCGGCATATTCTTAGCAGTTACGTGAAAGTTAGCTGCTATAAATTATGTCATTTGTATGTTGTTTTATAAAAGAATCTGTTTACACATCACTCATAAAAGATTACGGTACCACTCTCACATTCGGCAATGCCAGTACTGCCAGCCTCCAGGATCCACAACGTCAAAGTTCGTGTTTTTTCGAGGTTTTTTTTTTTTTTTTTTTTTTTTTCCCAGTGCCCTTTATTTTAATTTCTGATAGTTTATTGTGGAGCCGCACCTGTGCCATCTTTTTCAGTTGTTCAGATGTCATGCCCCCTAGAATTTTGTGCTATTAGTTTACCAAAAGCATGGAAATTCATCTGTGGTTTTAACAAGCACTTTCCATTAATTTTTAGGCTGCTGCTTCTCTTTGTCCTACTTTGAGACTAATTTTATTCCTTAGGGGATACGAGTGGAGGCTTTTTATCTTATCTTAGTTTCCACGAAGTCTAGCCCATACTTCGCACCCAGCGCTTCACATCTCAAGTTATTGAACCAAATAACTTTCTCTTTTTTCAGCCACAATCAGCAGTTTAACCACAGTTTTTAAACACTGATAATTTATATTCACATTATTAAGTACTTTAAAATTTGTGACTTATTAAACTCAATAAAATTCAGTTTCAACGCTATGTTAAAAGCACAGAAGTTCCTGAATTTTTATGAAGTTCCTTAAGAATTCCAGGTTTTCCAAAAGAATGACCATCCTGTAACTTCTTATCAATGCTGAATTTTGCTCAACTTTGCTATACGATGTATATTTTTCAGGCTATTGGTAATAACAGTATAACTAGATTTTGAGAAGATATTTTCTTTGATAAAATATTGGAAATTTACAAATCCCTAAAACCATATGCTCTTCAAAATTTGTCCCTCCCCCTAAATATTATTTTTTTTAAATTGGACATACCTTCTTTGACAGCTCCCATTATCCTCTTTCAAACAAACATTTTATTTCTTCAGAAAAAAACAGTCACAGTCTCCAAAAAATATCTTTATTTGCCAAAATTGCAAAAAAGGTTAGTATTATTACTGTATTGCAGAATGTTCAAATACTGAAACTTAATCCTTTCAAAATTCCAGAGGTGTAGCCCCACATTACATACTTCCAAAGATACTCTGCCTAACAAAAAAAGTGAAGCAATGAAAAGGAGAGGAGAAAATGAAATTAAATTTGATGTGTAAGAGAGAATGTGTTATTATTTCAATAATTCTTTGAGCACTGACTGTTAGGGAAGTCACAATGTGCCCATAAATTCCATGGGCAGTAAGTGTTAACAAAATATTTTGATTAGAAAATTTAATCTATTAAACCTCTTGGGCCAAATTGAAACAGCTGCTAGCAGGTCCACAACCGATTATATTCAGCTAGGGAACCAATAATTGGAAATGTATATTTATTATGTTAGGGACATACACAGCGTACACCACATAACAACATAGCTCATAGTAATTCTTCAAAGTGAAGACTGCCAGTCTCACGGCAAATATTGCAATGACATGTCTGGAGTGAGGACAATGACCACACCACCCCCATCAGTGGCCATCAGCAAGGATTCTCTGTCAATATATGAGCAGGGATTGTCAAAGGTCACTTAACAGGACCTTATTTGCTGCCTCCCTGTTTGACTGGTTCACATAACCCGGTGTTCTCGCGATATGTGCTGCCACAATTCTCGGAAACTGTATCCCTTGTTGTCAACGGAAGGACACGATTTCAAACACAACAGTGTACCATCTGACTTCGAAGTTGATGTCAGCGAGCCTCATCATTAGTTTCGAAGGGGAGATCTTGTCCCACGGCCAGTGCAATTTCCGGATCTTGCACCACTGGATGTTTTTATAGGAAACTGAATAAAAAGAGATGAAGACCTACTTGCTAGGATCCACGCTGCGAGTCTCTTGGTACAACAGACACCAGGTATCCTTGAGAGAGTGCGGCAGAACTTCGTGTGTCGTTGCCATGCATGCATTGAGGCAGGCAGTCATTTCTTTGCACAGTTACTATGAGTTATATTGTTCTTGTGTGGTGTACACTGTGTATGAGCATAAGACAATAAATATGCATTTCCGGCCACTGGTTCCTTATCTCAATACAATCGTGTGAGGACCCACTATCACCCATTTCAATTTGACTCAAAAGGTTTTAGATACCCTATATCATTACTGAAAGTGTAGTTACTGGGCATTTTACGATTTTGTAATTCCTGTATGATCCTCATCGTCATACATGCATAGTCAGTGTTGGTTGAGCAGTTAACACGTATAGTTACTACGTATCAGACTGCACTTGGTAATTTGTATGTGAACTCCAATGTCAGTTCCACCTATGTATTATTCAGCCATCATTTAGCACTGAAAGAATTGGGTTACTATGTTATCAGTGTTACTACTTGTAAATTTTTGTTAGATCACCACATACTATATGAGCTGCTGATCCGTACTGGCAAAGTTACTTCTTGAAAGCTGATCACTGTGACATGTTTAGTATCAATAAATGTGAAGAAAATTAAATGTAAACTTTACAGCATGGTGTACAATTATTTAATATGATTAATGAGATTAGTGACAGAAGAAAATCTATGAGACTTAAAAAGGTGACCAAAACAGGTCACATTCAGTTTAGTTTCACTGGGGCTCATCGTTATCCTGCTGGTTGTCAGTCTTTTAGCGAAACATCAACTCCATATTGGCCAAGCAGCAGAGGAATCGTTTGTCTGCTGCTTTGCGTGTGAAATGCTTTTGTTGTTGAAACGATGGAGTGGTCTGAGAAGAATGTAATGCTAGTGAGAGAAGAATATGCTTGCAGGACGTGGGGTGCAAGAGCTCCACTGCACAAAGATCGGTGCAAAAATATGATTGGTAGAAAATTGCCGAAGCACTCAAAAGTCTTCCTGGGGACGTGAGAGAGACAATAAGATCATTAGATGCTTCCACCAAGTGGAAACAGAGTGTGTAAGCACTTTGTATTTCATTTTATTAAGAAGGAAAAGCACAAAAAATTTCCCTGAACTCAAACGAGTATGAATATGTACCTACTACACTAACTAAAATTAAAAATTGGCCAGTTGCGAATAGAAATCGTGTACTGAGGGTTTTGTTCAAACTTAATTAATTACATACACAGACAGACACTTCACCTATTCCAGGAATCAATAATCTTAACTATTTTTGCCTGTTATCAACATTGATTTTGTTTGTTTGTTTTGTTTTGTTTTGTGGTGCAAAAAACAACATCCAATTCAAAACTATAGAACACAAAGACAGAGAGGAGTTAAAAAACGACCATATGTCAGTCCCATTTGACATAACAGAAGACAGTTAAAAACAGGCATGTGGAAAAAGGGCTAAAAAAGACACCATACAGAAACAGAGGTCCAAAACTAAAAATTAAATGGCCTTCGCCATATTGCTTTGGCGTATAAAAAGTAAAATGCGGTCGACAGCCTGTGCGTCATTTGCTAAAACGGCCGATAACTCAGACGGCAAACCCAAGCGGGAACGTAAACAGTTAAAAAAATGGGCATTCCATCAGGAAGTGGCGGACAGTTAAAACTTGGGCACAATGTGTGCAAAGTGGTGGGGCAGCGCCACTTAAGAAATGACTATGGCTAACAAGGCAGTGCCCAATATGCAGCCTAGCTGAAATTACCTCCTCCCAGCGGCAGGGCTGAGAGGAGGTTGTCCGAGCCACTGGGAGAGGCTTAATAAGCCAGACCTTATTCCTGTGAAGGGAGGACCATTGGCGATGCCAAAGGGACACCCCCTCCTGACAAACGTCAACACAGAGATCATTGGAGGGAATACAGGTACTCGCAGGCTAAGGTACGAGGACTGCAGCCTCGGCAGCAGTGTCGGCGGCCTCATTTCCTAGCAAACCGACATGACGAGTAATTTGGCTTCACCAAGAGTGAGCAAGTGACAGTTTTCCTAGACCAGCTGCACTAAGGGATGGGCAGTGCACATAGACTTTGAAGGCAGCTGAGTGAGTCTGAGCAGAGAACACAACTGAAAAGGCTGTGTTGCCAGATGTACCTCGAAACCTGATACACGGCAAAGAGCTCAGGTGTAAATGCTGTAGCAGCGTGCTGGAAGACAATATCTAAAGATACGGGTGCCAATGAGGAAGGCACACCTGACCCCACAGTCAGTCAGAGCCTTCAGTGTATACAAAGGTACTATCGTGAAGTTCCATGTGAAGGTCGTGAAACTGAAGGCAATAGAGCGAGGCTGGAGTAGTGGACGTGAATGCGGGCCGCTTCAGAAAGCCAAGGTGGTGAAGGGTTCACACCCCGGGTAGTGCGAAGTTAAGCCGCCGTAGCAAGTGCCAAAAGCGGACTGCGGACTGTAGGAAGTAACAGAGAAGAGGGACACACCCCATACTGGTGATCAAAGGGATCATCAAGGAAGGAGGCATAGGATGGGTCGCCCTGTATGGCAGAGAAACGGCACGCATACCTGCTGAGGAGGAAGTCACGCTGGTAGGACAGTGGTAGTTCAGCAGCTTCAGCATACAGACTCGCAACCAGGCTAGTGTAAAAGGCGCCCGTGGCCAAACAGATGACAAGATGGTGGATAGTGTTGAGATGGTGTAAGAAGGATGGACGTGCAGACTCTTAGACAAAGCAACCACAGTCGAGTTTCGAACGGACGAGGGACTGGTACAAACGGAGGAGGGCACCCTGGTGTACCGTTGGTGTACACCCAAGGTGTAGGACATTGAGGAATAGAGTACACGGGTTGCCAAGTAAGACACGTGGGAGGACCAAGAGAGCTTCCTATCAAGCACAAGCCCCAGGAATTTCACAGTTTCAATGAAGGCCCAAAATGTAGAGATGGTGGGAGAAACCATCTGCGCTGCCAGAAATTCATACAGTTGGTTTTGTCATTGGAAAAGCGAAAGCCATTGTCGATGCTCCAGGAGTAAAGATGATCACGACATTGCTGAATACACCGCTTAGTGAGACAGGTCTGTGGAGGACAGCAATAGATGGCAAAATATTCAACAAAAAGGAGCTGGAGATGCCCGGTGGGAGACAGATCGTTATAGGGTTAGTGGCAATAGCAAAGAGGACGACAATGCTCAGGACAGAACCCTGAGGCACACTGTTTTCCTGGATAAAGGTGTCCGACAAGGCAGAACCCACACGCACCTTGAAAACTCGGTCTTTTAAAAATGCATGAAGGAAACAGAGCAGACAGCCATGGAAGCCCCACATGTAAAGAGTATGGCAGACACCAGCAGGTGTCTTAGGCCTTCTCCAAATTGAAAAACACCATTCATGGCATGGGTGGACAACGTAACAAGATGGCCAACTGCAAAACACCACACTTGAAATCCACACGGTGCATTCGTCAGTAAATTGCGAGACTCTAGTCACCATACCAGCTGGGCATGAATCACATGTTCCATCACCTTGCAAATGCAGTTGGTAAGAGAGATGGGGCAGTAGCAAGAAGGAAGTTTACCGGGCTTAGGTACGGGGACGACGGTGGCTTCACGCCAGTGGCCGGGAAATGTGCCCTTTGCCCAGATGCCGTTGTATGTGTTAAGCAGAAAGTGCTTGCCTGGAAGAGAGAGGTGCTGCAACATCTGAATGTGGATGGCATCTGGCCCTGGGACAGGGGATGCAGATGAACTGAGAGCATACTTCATAGTAAAGGCGACATTGTAGCACTCACGCTTCAGAAAAAAGAAGGGTATTGCCCGAGCCTCCTCCACTTGTTTCCAATGGAGGAAGGCAGGGTGATAGTGGGAAGAGCTCGAAACTTTTGTAAAATAGTGGCCCAAGGTGTAGGAGGTAGCAATCGGGTCCACAATGGCATTGTCTGTTACTGTCACGCCAGAAATTGGGGAATGGATCTTGGTCCCAGAGAGCTGTCGGAGGTTGGCCCATATGACAGAGGAAGGGATGGAACTGTTAAAAGAAATAGTGAATGAAAGCCAGCTAATTCTTTTGCTATCCCGAAGAACACGACAACACTTTGCACGCATCTGTATATAATGAATGCAGTTTGCCATCATAGGATGGGTGGTTAAAAATGTGGAGAGCATGTCTCCACGCGCGAATAGCATCGAGACATGCATCAGCCCACCAAAGGGCTGGGACAGGACACGATAAAGAGGAAATGTGAGGAATGGAACATTCTGCAGCAGTAAGGATAACGTTTGTGAGATATTCCACCTGGTCATCATAAAGGGGGAAACATTTTTCTTCAAAGGTCGCCAGAGAGGAGTAAAGCTACCTGTCAGACTTAGTAAGCTGCCATTTGGGCGAGCACACGGATGGGGTAGGAGTTGGAAAATGGATAGCACATGAGAAATGGTCGCTCGAGTAAGTGTCAGAAAGAAAGGACCACTCAAGACGATGGGCAAGCTGGATAGTGCAGAAGGATAGGTCCAAATGGGAATAGGTGTGCGAGGAGTTGGAAAGGAAAGTGTGTACTCCATTGTTAAGGCAGAAGAGGTTAACTTGGTTAAGAAGGCAGCCAAGAGGACACCTCTCTGACAGGTCCTGGGAGAACCCCAAAGGGGATGATGTGCATTAAAGTCACCGAGTAGCAAAAATGGGGGAGGTAGCTGCCTCATAACCTGAAGGAAGTCCACCATGGTAACATCAAATGACGGAGGGACATAAATGGCACAGAGAGAAAAAGTCAGGTGGGGAAGGAAGAGACGTACTGCAACAGCTTGAAGATGAGTAGTCAGGAGATGGGTTGACAGAAGATAGGTCGATTATGAATGTCATCATGTATGAGCAGCTTGACGCCCCCACGAGATGAAATGCCGACTCAGGGGGAAGGTCAAAATGAATCAGTAAGAAATGTGAAAGCTCAAAGCAATCATTTCCTGAAGGCAGTGTATGAGGGAGATGGTACAATACTAAAAGCAGCCGTAAATCCTCTTTGTGGGACCAAAAGCCATGAATATTCCATTGGTGGAGAGTCATGATGAGGAAGAGATGTAAGGCAACTGCCGAGTGACAGCCAGTAAAGCGTTGCTACTACAGGGCACAGAAGCAGGAGGATCCTGAGTCATGGGTGCACAGAAACATAGGCTTGCTTGTACACTCGTTCTGTGGAGTCCAATGCTGAAAAACGGTTGGCGGTGCGCACCGGGGACAGGAAGGCCGGCCGGGAGACACCGTCAAAGAGGATGTTTGAGTTGGCAAAGGAGAAAACTGTTTGCCTTTGGTGGAATTCTTCGAGTCTTTCCAGTTTGAGGAATACTCGGGTGTTGTTTGGTTGGAGGAACGGAGGAAATCTTCACGGGAGTACTCCTTCTGTCCTTTCTCGCCTACCAGTTGTGTAGCTGGTAGCTTCGCCCCTCGAGGTGAGAGTTTGACGGCTTGTTGCACAGATGGATGGGGGGATGGTGATGCTACCTCGACACTGGGCGATTTCACGACATCAGAGCTGAATTGGAGGTCACATGTCTGTGTGGCCATGTCCTTCGTGAAGCAAGGGGTGACAAGAGCAGAACTATAGGTGCCAGGTAGGAGAACACAGGGTTTGAGACTAGCAAGCAACTTTGCGAACAATTGGGGGAGGCACGCTTTGCTTTACCCAGATCTCTTGAACAGCTTGCTCATCAAGATACACTGGACAACCCCGAGAGCAGGTGGCAGGGCCACCATTGCAGTTGATACAGCAGAGAGTAGGTGCGCACAATCGCCCTCGTGTGCACCCCTACCACAGGTTACACATTTTCGCTGGGTGTCGACAAGCCATTCTAGTGTGGTTGAAACGGTGACATGGTAGCAGTGCATTGAGTTTGTACTGTATGGCCAGACTGTGATAATTTCATAGCCCGCTTTGATCTTGGATGGAAGCACCACTCTATCAAAGGTGAGAAAAATAGCGCGGGTGGGTACTAAGGAGGAATCTACCTTTTTCATTACACGATGGATGGCAATGACACACTGACCAAAGAGGTAAGATTGGATTTTGGCCTCGGTTAGGCCATCGAGCGGCTGGTGTAAATTACACCACAGGACGAATTCAAAGTTCTATGGGCCTCAATACGAAAAGGGTAGCCGTGGAAAAATTAGGCAGCAAGCAGTTGTTGTGCTTGAGAATCAGAAGTAGTCTCCAAAAGCAAAGTGCCATTCCGTAAACGAAAGAAGGATTTCACAGGGCCAGCAATTGCATCAACATGTTTCTGAATAATAAATGGATTTACTGTGGCAAAGGACTGACTGTCTTCAGTACGTGAGACCACGAGGAACTGTGGTGCAGCATGAAAGGTCTCCAAATCATTAGCCTCGTTACATCTATGTTTCGTAGACTGATTGGGAAGACAATTGACTCATTGCGAGAAAATCCGCCACGATTGCCAGCATCTCCGATGGCGCACTCCTTCCAAATGTGGGGACCTTCACAAGGGGGCGCATCCACCTTAGGTGATAGGTCACACCTCCCAAACACCTGACAGAGGGACCAATCAGCAATTTGGGCAGGTTGCAGCTCAGGCAATCACCCCTCCCTGGGCCTGGCCTGTACCAGGGGGTACGTGCGAACACTACCTGTTGACCCGGGGCTGGGAATTACACATTACCCAGTCACCTTTTACGCATCAGACACTTGGGCCAGCCTTCAGGAGTGCACAAGGACGAAGAACAAAAAGAAGAACCTCAAACACCAAAGTGGAGGAACAAGGGGAGAAGGGAAACAAAGAAAGGAACGGGAGGGAAAAACAAAGGTGAGACTGTTCTTATGTCAGCAACAGACAATGCAGAACATTCCCAATAACATCGCAGACGTGTTCCCCAAGGGAGGGGAAAAAGAACAGTAAGAGGATAGACATGCAGCACGGAAGGGAAAAAATGCTGCAAAGGCTGGGGCCCCATGTTAGCCAATCTACATCTACATCTACATCTACATCTACATCTACATACATACTCCGCAATCCACCATACGGTGCATGACTGAGGGTACCTCGTACCACAACTAGCATCTTCTCTCCCTGTTCCACTCCCAAACAGAACGAGGGAAAAATGACTGTCTATATGCCTCTGCATTAATCTCTCTTATCTTATCTTTGTGGTCTTTCTGCGAAATATAAGTTGGTGACAGTAAAATTGTACTGCAGTCAGCCTCAAATGCTGATTCTCCAAACTTCCTCAGTAGCGATTCACAAAAAAAAAAAAAACGCCTCCTTTCCTCCAGAGACTCCCACCCAAGTTCCTGAAGCATTTCCGTAACACTTGCATGATGATCAAACCAACCAGTAACAAATCTAGCAGCCCACCTATGATTTGCTTCTATGTCCTCCCTCAATCCGACCTGATAGGGATCCCAAACACTTGATGAGTACTCAAGAATAGGTCGTATTAGTATTTTATAAGTGGTCTCCTTTACAGATGAACCACATCTTCCCAAAATTCTACCAATGAACCGAAGATGACTATCCACCTTGCCCACAACTGCCATTACGTGCTTGTCCCACTTCATATCGTTCTGTAATGTTACGCCCAAATATTTAATCGATGTGACTGTGTCAAGCGCTACACTACTAATGGAGTATTCAAACATTACGGGATTCTTTTTCCTATTCATCTGAATTAATTTACATTTATCTATATTTAGAGTTAGCTGCCATTCTTTACACCAATCACAAATCCTGTCCTAGTCATCTTGTGTCCTCCTACAGTCACTCAATGACGACACCTTCCTGTACACCACAGCATCGTCAGCAAACAGCCGCACATTGCTATCCACCCTATCCAAAAGATCATTTATGCAGATAGAAAACAACTGCGGACCTACCACACTTCCCTGGGGCACTCCAGATGATACCCTCGCCTCTGATGAACACTCACCATCGAAGACAACGTACTGGGTTTTATTACTTAAGAACCCACCAAAGAGTGGCAAGCCCCCTGGGGAGATCAACATTGATACTGGCAACATATCAATCCCAGTGATTCCAAGACTTTTGAGAATGTTTTAATTTAATGTCTGAAGTCAGGTACAAATGACAAAAGAAATGTATTTCTTGTATGATATAATTACAAATTAACAATTTCCTGGTGTTTATCCTTTACTTGTACTGTGAAACCTTTCTTCTTGCCAAATTTGATGAGTCTAGAACAATGCAAAGTACCCTATAGAATTTGAAAAGTGAGTTTGTGAGTATCAAAATATGTTACATAAATGGCCTAGTCTTTTGACTGCATTGACTTAAGCTTCACTTTTTTACAGCCCAAAGGGACTGTAGACCTTAATATGTGACAAATTTCAGCTTGATACATCTACCTGCTTCTGAGAAAAAGTGTTTCAAACAGTTGGACAGACAGACACACAGACTAACAATAAAGTGACCCTATATGGGTTCTGTTGTTACCAACTGAGGTACGAAACCCCAAATATATGCAGAGGACCTGATCATTTTCTTTGTTTACATTGATAATAGATGTAATTACATGTCTCGTGTTACTTCTGGTGTTTTTGATGCATTAACCATTGAATATATATCTTTTCCAGCAATCAGGATATTTGCCCTATAACAAAGTACACGGCAGATTTTACAGGTAGTCTATGCAACAAAGTACGTATATTTCACAGTCTATGCAACAGACAGTACATAAATTTCACATTTCAATCATTTCTGATTGACATTATCTTCCTTATATACGCACTTTAGTAAAATGCATGAAGTGCTTCGGGTGTATCACTGCAAACTTCAGAACTATCTGCGAAGAGACAGATACTTAAATTTGTAACAATTACTAACATGGACATCTCCAGTTGCTAATAACCAAGGAGGAAATGATAACCTCCTTTCAGGTTATGTCAATCAGTGGTAGTTAGGGTTCTCGGTATAAATTTCCTTTAACTGTAATGAGACGCCAGCGAAAGACACCAACTGACATATGTGCAAGGTTTTGGAATAATGCTAAGCTCATTCTGTCATCTTCTCTCTGGGATAAATGCTTGTTCAGACATACAAACATATGATAGTGAACACTAATAAATACTCTTCAAATGTTCATACACTTCCATTTGCTTTGGCATGAACGATGCTTAAGCAACTCGTAGTGGTGGCACTACTGATGACAAGTTTAGGTAAAGAATAAGAAAAGAAGATTAAACATGTTTTCCAGAAGGTACCATTTCCAAACAGTAAACACAATTCACAAACATGTAAAAGTGAAAACAGTGGTTTACGACTACTGAAACTCAATCTCACCTTGCCGAGAACCTCTTCGGACTTGCCGTACAGGGGTGCCGTGTCAATGTAGTTGATGCCCTGCCGGACCGCCTCCCGCACTGCTGCGATTCCCTCTTCTTCGGGGTAGTCTCTGCAACAGCATGCGTGTTGTCATTACAGGGTAGTTGTTTTGTCTCAGTTCATTAATATATTGTGACATATTCTGATATTACACAGGGTGTTTTAGAAATGATAGTAAATATTTTACTAGATGGCAGTATGGACTAATTCCAGTAGAACATTCCCCATAATGTACGTCTCATTTTCATTGGTAAAATCAAACAATGAAAACTCCAGGTTGGAATATCAACAATATAAGGAAAGATAGATTGCTACTCATGGTAAAGATGGCATTTTGAGCTGCAGACAGGCACAATGAAAAGACAATTACACATTAGATTTTGGACACTGCCTTCTTTAGAAAAGGAAACACACACATTCCCTCACACAAGCAAGCACATCTCGCACACACTACCACGATCTCCAGGAGCTCACACCAGAACGTCAAATGAGTGAGTGAGAGTGTGTGTGTGTGTGTGTGTGTGTGTGTGTGTGTGTGTGTGTGTGTGTGTGTGTGTGTGTGTGTTTTTCCTTTTCTACAGAAGGCTTTGTCCAAAAGCTAATGATGTGTAACTCTCTCTTCATTGTGCTGTCTGCAACTCAATGTGTCATATTAATGGTGAGTAGCAATCTATCTTTCCCTATATTGTCAGTTTTCTGTAGTTGCAGAGATACAGCTGCTTCAGATGTAACTGGTTTATTGGGACAACTGTTTATTGAAACACACAACACAGATTCATATAAGAGTAGACAAAACACACATCTAGTTAAGTACACGATATACTAATTTTTATTATGCTGATATACAGTCAGTGCTTCATTTCTTTGTGTTACACACACTAATAATTATGTAACATCACTTGAAATAATTTAATGAACTGCTGAAAATAAAGTTCATCATCTCATTTCTTATGCAGACCTACAATTCTGTGCAAACAAACTTTGTGTACCCATATATCTGATCAATCAATTCGACATTTTCAAATCCAGGAAGACAGCGATTCATTTATGTAATGCAGCTTCTGTAGAAAATATGCACAGTTTTCGAGCACAAGCCTCGAAATGATAGTGTAAAATGTCATAGTCAATCATTAAAAACGTAAACATTTCGAGCATTAACCATCTGTAACACGGTTTCAAAGATATTTCTTGGAATGACTCGATAAAACTTTAGCATTGAAACATCAGTACATGTAGGCAACCAATATAGTTAAATGCTAGAGCTGAAACTTATATATTTCAATGATGATTACTGAAACCAAAAATTTTACAAAACTCTGTATTGAATTTATTTTAAATTTTTTATTTATTTATTTTTGCTTATCAAAAAGTAATCATTTCAAATGTTTTTTTTTTTTTTTTTTTTTTTTTCCCAGCAGAAAATAGTGTCATATGCAAGGCTTTATGAATTAATAAGTCAAGACAATTTAAAATTATAATGATGAAAACTTTTATTTGTAATTGTTACTTGTTTATATTAGCACCAGTGCAATCCTAGATCATTCAGCTGTAGATTTGCTTGTCAGAAAGTCAGTTTATGCGCCAGATTTTGAAGGTATGTGTACTACTTTTCAACCAGTTTGTTTTTGTGGAACTTTCATGGGGTAATTGATAGTTAGGCAGTGTGTCAACTTGACCAGCTAAGTATTTATGAAGTTTCTGTATATTCCTCCAGTCATCACATTATGCACCACTAAATTCACATTTACTTAATAGTACTGTTGCAGCAGTTCATTTAGCTGTAGATGGGGTGCCATGTTCCCATTTACAGAAAAACTGTGTCATTTTACGTGTTGGTAATCCAGTTGCTATGGTTTCATTTATTTACTTTCACTTTTGTTTGAAATTCGAAGCTATGAAATTGTGCTTCAGTTGACATTTATTGAACTATAGGAGGGGGGGGGGGGGGGGGGGGGGGGGGGGGGAAACACGCAAATTAGGTACAAACTACAGCAAGCACACACCTATTCAACATGTAAATGTCACTACAGATACTCGGATTTAGGTTACGACATGTTCGATATGCCTGCCATCACTGGCAGTGATGTGACTGACGCAGATGAGTTACAAAATTCTGCACGAGCTGCTTAAGTGTAGAAACATTGATTCTGTCAATGATCTTCTGAATGGCTGCTTTCAGCACAGCAATGGTTTTGGGGTTATTGCTATATACCCCCACAAAAAGGAGCCCCATGTTTTCAGATCCGGTGAATATGGCAGCCAATTGAGGCCCATGCCAGTGGCCTCTGTGTACCCCAGAGCCAGAATGTGGTCCCCAAAGTGCTCCACCAGGACGTCAGACACTCTCCTGCTTTGATGGGGTCGAGCTCCCACTTGCACGAATGACATCTTGTCGAAATCTGGGTCACTTTGCATAATGGGGATGAAATTATCCTCCAAAAACTCGACGTAGCATTCGATAGCCATCATGCTGTCAAAGAATATCGCACTGATTATTCTGTGACTGGACATTGCACACCACACAGTCACCCGTTGAGGGTGCAGAAACATCTCGATCATGCAATGAGTATTTTCAGTCCCTCAAATGCACCAATTTTGTTTAGTGACAATCCCATCAAAATGAAAGTGAGCTTCGTCACTAAACCAAACCATGCTTGCGCATACTAATTCCCGTCATGCCCTGCGGCCAACTATGCAGTTTGAACTTCCTAACGCAAACTATTCAGAAGTTATGACAATTTTATCTCGTGTAATTCCTAAATGCCATACCGAATGTCCAGTTGATATTGGTTACACCAGTTGATATTGGTTACAGAAGTACAGCTGTTAGAGTGCAACCTAAACAGATACTCACAGAAAGCTTTAAGTAAAGGCTAATTAAGAGCACAGTTTATTTGCATAAATTCCACGTCCAACTTACGCACACTTTTGAATTCTCTTGTGAAGGCAACCTGCAGCTCTTCTGAGATTGTCTTGAAGTTCTTTTATGAACACTATCATCTGAATGGCCAGTTAGTTTTTGTGTTACTTCATCAGCTGTCCCCACAGGCAAAAATATAAAGGGATAAAGGTCCTGAAACCTTGAAGGCCAAGAAACTTGACCCTATCTGCTGATCCGTCTTCTACATCTATATATGCATCTAAACTGCAAATCACTGTCAAGTGCACAGCAGAGGGTACGTCCCATCATACCAGTTTATGAGGGTTTCTTCCCATTCCATTCACATATGGAGTGTGAGAAGAATGATTGTTTGAATGACTCTTTGTGTGCTGTAATGATTGTAATCTTATCCTTATGATCCCAAGTGAGTAATATGAAGGGGTTTTTAGTATATTTCTGGAGTCATTATTTAAAAATATTTCTTGAAACTTCGTCAGTAGAATTTCTCAGGATAGTTTGTCTATCTTCAAGGGTCTGCCAGTCCAGTATCTTCAGTACCTCTCGTGACTTCCCCACGGATAAAACAAACCTGTGATCATTTGTGCTACCACTCTCTGTATATGTTCAATATCCCTTGTTAGTCCTACACACTTGAGTGCTGTTCTAGAATCAGTTGCGCAGGTCATTTGTAAGCAATCTCCTTTTTGCTCTGATTCCTCTTCCCCAGTATTCTACCAATAATCCAAATTCTCCACCTGCTTTACCCACGACTGAGCTTACGTGGTAATTCCATTTCATATCCCTACGTAGCGTTACACCTATGTATTAGCACGAGTTGGCCAATTCCAGCAATGACTCATTGATATTATAGTCATAGGATACAGTGTTTTTTTTTTTTCATTTTGTGAAGTGCTTCTGCAGAATGTTAAGTTTAGATGAAGTGTCACCTGGCAACTAGGATGTGCAGGGGCCCTGTCACGCTGGAAGAACATAACCATCCTTGTAGCCGAAGTACCCTCTTCCAATAAAGCTGGAAGCTAATTTTCAAGAAAGTCTAGATAATGTGACCTTATAAGATGATGTGGTAATATAACGGGCCCAATCAACTGACTGTCCAACACAAAACACAATGCATTTACAGAGAAATTCGATTGACAATGTGTCTCCATAAAGGCAGATGGGTTTCGTCAGACCACTGATGTGAGTTAAGAGCGTTACTGATACCGCGAAAGCGGCTTCATCGCTGGACAGTATTACATGGTACTTTGCAGTCAGTTAGCGATGAAAATTCAATCATCTACTTTCAACTCTTAAAAAAAAATAAAGAATTCATTGTAAATAAAAAGAGGCCATGCATACCTTATACCTGTCATATACATATATGTTGAACACTAGTATCCATAGAAATTTTGCATGTGCTTGTTAAAGGTTTATGTTTTGCCAACTGAATAATGCCTTGTACTTCATTCACATTGTGTTCATTTGTACATTTATATGAGGTATGACTGCTAGGCATGGCAACAACCTCACCAAGTTTATTGAAAACACAAGTTAGCACTGTTGAATCTGCTGTTCTGTGTTTAGGAAATTATGTACCATATTCTCTACACGAGGCAATTGTTATAGGCTCTCTAGTGTTTCGTATCTATATAAACGATTTAGGAGACAATCTGAGCAGCTGCCTTAGTTTGTTTGCAGATGATGCTGTCGTTTATTGCCTAATTAAAGTCATCAGAAGATCAAAACCAACTACAAAATGATTTAGAGGAGATATCTGTATGGTGTAAAAATCGGCAATTGGCTGTAAATAATGAATAGTGTGAGGTCATCCACAAGTGCTAAAAGGAATCGGTTACACTTTGGTTAAATGATAAATTAATCAAATCTAAAGACCGTAAATTCAACTAAATACATAGGAATTACACTTACAAACAACTTAAAGTGGGAAGAAGACACAGATACCGTTGTGGGGAAAGCAAAATGGAAGACTGTGTTTTACTGGCAGAACATTTAGAAGATGCAAAAGAGCTACTAAAGAGGCTGCCTACACTACACTTGCCTGTCCTCTTTTTGGAGTATATCACACAGTGTGGGACCCTTACCAGATAGGATTAAAGGAGACACATTTTGTATTATAGAGAAATGGGGGAGGTGGGAGAGCGACATGGGCGTGATTCAGGATTTAATGTGGACATCATTAAAACATAGGCATTTCTCGTTGCGACAGGATCTTCTCACGAAATGTCAATGTTACACGAAATATTTATTCTAATTAGTCTATACTATCACCTCCTGAAGTATCTACTATTCCTCCAGAAAAACACTGTTTGGCTAGAGCTTAATATGCCTCACACTTATTCAATTTATTTTATACACATATTCGGACAATCCTTTTATGTGCATCTGTTGTTCAGATGTGAAATGGGTCAAAAATGTATACAAACATAAATTGCATAGAATATTAACAATGGCTGTACGATGGGAAAATAAACTGAATCTCCATAAACCATCGCAAATAAAATAAAAACATGGAACTGTAACAAAAACAAAAGCAAACTGCAGAAGCATAGCAAAAGAATCAGTGCATATGGTACGACAATAAACAACACTCAATCAAAATACATGTACAAAAACAGCCTATATGTCTCTCTCTTGACCCTCAAGTGGGCGCACCTACATATAAAGTGCACCAGCCACAAATAACATTGTCTTGCACCATTCCATTGTTGTTTTATGTTTGCACACCTGCTCCTACTCCTTAATTACTGCTTCACCTAACACAGTGATAAGTTCTGGTGTCATACGTCCAGGTAAGCAACAGTAATATAAAGGTAAACATCAAGCAATGTGAGAAAAAATTCATGACCCATACAATAAAATAACCCCAATTCCAAGATAGCAGCAAAATCTCACAATGAGGCCAGTGTCTACAAGCTAATTTGCGATCAAATACGCAGTTGGCGGGGATCTGACACAACTGCCTTATTTATGGCAGTTCCTGAGATTAACCTTCATATACAAACAGAAAAATAAAGTAGGGGACTTTAAATTATGTACATTTAGGTAGTTCACTTTTATTGGGTGTATTTCTTTATGGATGTTATAGTTGGACTCTGGATAAGTTGGAAAGTAATCAACTTGAAGCTGCTAAAATGACAATGATAAGCTGGACAGAAAGAAAAACCAAGTTGGAAATCTAAAAGAAGTAAACGAATTGAAGAGATTTTTAAAGGAAATGGAAAAAGCGGGAAATAACATTTATTGGCCATCTTATCAGACAGGCCACCTTCGTCACTGATATTCTTGAATGGAATGAGCAGGGAATTAAGAGAAGGAAGGATGAAGTATTTGGAATACATCAAGAGGTGGGGGGACAGGATGCGATAACTACTTGGAACTGAAACAAACAGCAAATGACAGAAGAGTTGTTGCACTTATGAGGAATTAGCCTTTTGAATACCTATATATAGATATGTAACAATGAAAACAATCAATTATTGACAAAATTATCTAATTGGGTCATTATCTATGATCTCTGTCAAGTTTCTGCACAAACTCACTAGATGGCAGGGCTGTGCTAAGCAACACACTGTTTGGGTTCTTGGCATATTAGTTATGGTGTCAGGATGGATGCTGACTGTGAGCAAAGAATGAACATTAACTTCTGTGTTAAGCTCGGGAAAACCCCTAGTAAAACGTGGACAAAGATTAGCAAGCATATGCAGGCAATGCACTTAAAAAAAGTCATGTTTTCAAGTGACACAAAAGGCTTTGTGAAGGTAGAGATACAGCGCAAGACGATCCCAGAGCTGGTTGTCCATCTACGGCAGATACCAATGTAAATGTGGAGTGTATAAGGCAGTTATTGCAAGAAGACTGTTACGTAACTGTGCGTACAATATCAAAAGAACTTAATTTGAATCGTGATGTGTTTCACAATATTTTACACAAAGATTTAGGGTAATGGAAACTTAATGCAAAACTCATCTCTCACACACTAACAGATGGACAGAAGGAGGAAAGAGGAAGGAGGAAATAATTTCCACTGAACTACTGTATAGAACCAGATGTGATCCAACGTTTCTGTCAAGCATCATTGCTGGGAATCAAAGTTGGTGCTACCAATATGACCCTCATACAAAGCGTCAAAGCGCTGAATGGCAGCGTCCCAGATCACCACCGTCAAAAAAAGTCAAACCACAACCTTCGAGAACAAAGACAATGTTGATTGCATTTTTTGATAGTAAAGGATTAATTCACCATGAGACTGTTCCTCCACATCAAAAAGTGAAGTTAACTCTCCCCTTGCAATTTTTTCTCATTGCCATGAGTGAAAAGGCAACTGAAAGAAAAGCTCCATCAAGACTTCACAGACATCGGACTATGCAAATGAGCTTACAAGCATCACAGTTGAAAATTGCCCTGCTAGCCTCCAAAACTTCCAGAAACATTGACAACTGTTTACATATAGCCAAGGGGACTACTTTGATAGGTGCTAGGATCATTACTTGGTAAGGATGATTTTCCATTTTTTACAAAGAACCTATCCTGGAACTTTTCTGACAAAGGGAGTATTACACACCCGTCATTATTTATCGGTAATACATTATATACACAAACCGTCCTTGAGAATCAGCCTGTCTATTAGTGAAAACCTTGTCAAAATCCCTATAGTAGTTCCCGAGATTAAGATTCACATGTAGATTTTAAATTACATACATATCAATAATGCACTGCTACCATGCAATCCTCTGATGTTGTTTGGCAGTGAATTAAAAAATTTTAATGCTAGACACTAAACACGCTTCTGTGCCAAAGTCTGATTTTTGAAATTGCTATCAAAGTCAGTCTTCCCTCTTGTACCGTGATAGTGGTTCTCTCCATTGCTTTTATGATGCACAGGATTGGAACCACAAAGCTCACAATGGAATCAATACATTGGTAAGTGCAATGGGTAAATCTAGTTTCTCAAAATGCTTATGACAGGAGGTTCCCAGCAAAAGTCTATCTGTACTTTGGACAATTTTTTTCTGGGAAAAGTAAACATTCTATGATACCTATGGATCACACCAAACAGATTCAACACATAACAGAGTAGCAGTAGTATGGTATTCTGCTTTACGGCAGGTCTTGTCATGGGTTAAGCCTCTTCCACTTTTGTCTGACCATAGCCAGTCTTTTCATTTCTGAATATTTCCCTCCATTGATATTGTCCAGCATTTGTTATCTTCTTTTTCCTCTTCCCCTTTTCCCCCTCCACCATTCCTTCTACTCCTTCCTGCAATAAACAGCCCTCCTCAAACAATGTCCAATCCAGTTCTGTTTTCTCTTTCTGATGACTTTCAGCACGTTTCTTTCTTCTCCAACTCTTCTTTAATACTTCTTCATTCCTTACTCGGTCTTCCCATTCCACTTTTTCCATTCTTCTCCATATCCACATCTCTAGTGCCTCCAACCTTATTTCATCTTCCTTCCTCAATGTCCAGGTCTTTGCACCACACAGTGCAACACTCCAGATGTAACATTTGGCCAGTTTTTTCCTCAGATCTTTGTTTAGTGGTCTGCTAAGTAATTTCTGTATCCTCTTGAATCCTTCTTTTGCCATTGCAATTCATTTCCTAATTCCTCTTGAGCAATACATTTCATCCATTATTAGACTTCCCAAGTAATTGAATTTATTCACTTGCTCTATTTCCTCTCCACCTATTTTCATACGGAATTTTCTCCCCTTTCCTCCAATTACCACGCTTTTCGTTTTCTTCTTGTTAATCTTCATTCCATAGCCTTCTAATTTTGTGTTTAGATCATCTAACATTTGTTCCATGTCTGTTGCACTCTCTGCCATCACAACCATGTCGTCTGCAAATCTTATACACTCCACTCTCCGACCCCCTATACAGACTCCTCTCCTTCCATCAAAACTTTCACTAATAATTTCCTCAGCAGTGTTGGTGATAAACAACAACCTTGTCTTACATCTCTTGCCAGTTCAATTTCTTCACTCATCGCACCTCCTATTTCTTACTCTTGCTCTTTGGTTCATATATAAATTTCTAATTAGCCTTCTAACCCTCCAGTCAACTCCATGTTTCCTTGGGATTTCCATCAGTTTGTTCCATCTGACACAGTCAAAAGCCTTCTCAAGATCAATGAACACAACATACACCTTCCATTTCTTCTCTATGTACCTCTCCCCTATCACTCTCAGTAGCCCAATGGTATCTCTAGTTCCCACTCCTCTCCTGAAACCAAATTGTTCATCTCCTATTACGCAATTCAACTTTCCGTATAGGCTTCTGTTGAGCGTCCTCAGCAAGACTTTGGCTGCAAGCGATATCAGGCTCACTGTTTATTTATTTATTTTATTTATTTATGCATTTATTTTACCTGGCAAGATTAGGGCCTTCAGGCCCTCTCTTACACCTAACCAGACATACTCAGATTCAACAAATTTCAGTTTCTACAGAACATTAAGGACATATAACATGTTATACAGTATTAATGTTAACGAAAAAAAAATTCTACGTTCCTCACACTTTTTGCTGTTCTTTTTCTTTTCTACAGGTATTAAGATACTTTCTGCAAAGTCCTTTGGCAATTTTCCTGTCATGCATATTTGATTACACAATTCAATAAACTTGCTTTTCCCTCCTTTCTCCAATGACTTTAACAGTTCCACAGGAATCTCATCAATTCCCACTGCCTTTCCATTTTTCATCTCCTTCATAGATTCTTCAATCTCACTAGTTAGGATTGCATTTTGCTTTGTCATCATCTGCAACTTTATCTTCTTCTTCTTCTTCTATCCCAAGGTCTTCTTCGCTTGGCCGGCTGGCTGTCTGCAGCATATAGCCATTCTATTTATTCTTCCCATCTTCTCATTATTTCTTGGGATTCATTCACCACTTTACTGTCTGCTGCCTCTACTTCCATTAGTCAATTGTTGTTTCTCTTTTCCCTGAATGTCAACTCCATTGCTTCTTTGTGGAAGTACCCAAAGCAAGTGGACTCTGTGATACTGATGTATCCAACAAGCAAGATTGTTCTAATGATAAAGCAGCTGAGGGCAACTTTTTTATGATTTGGAGGACATAATGTTCCCAGTGGCAGGACATACTTTCTCCTGATACAGCCCAACAAATTTCATAAGTAGATGCAACTTAATTTTTTCCCCTTTCCTCCAATGTATTTCATAACGAATGGAAGTAAGTTACAAATACAGGTCTTAAAACATTATTAACAAGATTTCTAAAGCACAAATGAAATGAAGTCATTTATAATATAAAACTGGTCTAAATGATGCAAATTTTAATGTGAATTAAGTTGGATCACAAAGGCGAGAAACTAGTCTGGCAGCTATGCAGGAACCAGAGTGTCAAAATGAAAGACAGTGAGGGGAAAGTTGCAAAAGTACATAAGGTTGTTTGGCAGCGATGCAGCCTCTCACCATAAATATTCAACATATACAGGGTGTTCAAAGAGGAATAGTTAATATTCAGGGACATGACAGGAATGATCATTCAAAACAAAAAAGTCAAACATAGGCTCTAAAATGCATACCTTAAGAACTATGACTAATTCTTGAACTTCGATTCTGTGAAACAAATCTCTTCTGTGGCAAGCTCTTTGCTTTCCATATTTTGAGAAGTGGTAGTTAGGACCAAAACAAGAGAAAATTATCTAGTAGAAAAGGGCTCTTAAGAGCTATGAAAACTTTCTAATCTCCACTACTTTGAAACACAACTATTCTAATGAACAAGTTCTCATAACTTTTAAGGTATGCATTTTAGAGTACATGTTTAATGGACTTTTTTTGTTACTTTAGTCCACACTACCACTTCTCAAAATATGGAAAGCAAAGAGTTTGCAGTAGAAGAGATTTGTTTCACAGTATCGAAGGTCAAGAATTGCTCATAGCTCTTAAGGTATACGTTTGAGAGATCAAGTTTACTTGACTTTTTTGTATAGAATTATCATTCCTGTCATGTACTTAAATATTGACAATTCCTCTTGAAATGCCCTGCATATTGAGGATCCAATAAATGGGTGTACAGATATATGTCTCGAAAGAATAACTATATGTTGAGAAAATACAAAAATCCATAGATCTGTAGATGATGTAGCTGTGACAGTCTCCAAAGTGCCATAGAAGAACTGGACAAGGTATTTTCAGAAAGATATAATATGAAAATAAATACAAAGAAAACTTAAATTTTTGTATTTAGCAAAGTTGCAATAGCAGCAAACCTACAACTGGATGGAGAGCAACAGTGCAGAAATTCACATCACAAAACAGCATTCAACGCCAAGAAGCTAATAACATCAAAAATATTAGTTTAAACTCCAGCAATCAGTACATAAAATCTTATTTTAGGAGTGTTGCCCTATACAGGGTGTAACTAAAAGGTATGGTCAAGCTTTCAGGAAACATTTGTCTCGTGTAAAGGAAGAGAATTCATTACATGGACATGGGTCGGGAAATGCTTTACTCCCTTGTAAGATCTCATTTTCTACTTCTCTTCACAACCAGATTAATCACGGGAAACTGGCAGGAAAAGAATTATCGGTACAGTACGTAACACTTTCTTAAACGAAATGATCAAAATTCCCACCGTCAGCAATGATGCACGCATCACCTGCCATCACATTCAACTGACGCTGTAACTGAGGAGAATTGGGAAGTGTTTCACACCTTTCTACAATACAGGCATGAATACTGTGAATCTTGTATTGGGATTTTGTTTACAAGAGCTTTCAAATGACCCACAAATAAAACTCTAGTGGTTTGATGTTTGGTGACCCACATTCAGTGTACTTGCTTCGTTTCTGGTACTCGTAATTGCATCCTCTTCTACTGCATGTAGGACAGCCTCTCCCAACTTGGGTGTGTGGTGCCACCATGCAGTACCAGTGTTGACCCTGCTTCTGGTGAATGTACGTCTCTGAGGTCCGCTGGTTCTCCGTAGCAAAGAGGGAGTGTGAAGGTGTCTGGTGGTGAGGAAAACATTGTGCATACAACTAACGAGCAGTCTTCCGATTGCAGTGAGCTTCGCCATACGGGAACACCGTGTCGGCATATTCCACAAACCTGTAGTTCAATATGGTTGACAGCAACACACTAAAAACGAATCGTGCCTACAGATCGCATTCTGTACTGTAGTAAATGACTACTACCAGCACGAACAAAGACCACAACCACAAAAGCAGGTACAAACTTCTCGAGGCAGATCACAAACTAAACTGAGAGGCACGTAAACAAACCTGTAGTGGACACAAAACATCAAGTAACTGATGAATGATGTACACAACACCAAGATTAGAGTGCTGCAAATGCAGCAGATTTGAACTTGTATTACAGTATTTTGCATGTAGCAAGAAAACAGTACGTTTCCACATGTGAGATCCTATGCGAAACTCATTCTCCCTGGTCCCTAGTACAAATTCTGAACGTCTGCTAGGGAATTTAGTTACATCCTGTTGTCATTGTTGTTGTGGTGGTTGTGGTCATGGTCGTCTTCAGTCCAGAGACTGGTTTGATGCAGCTCTCCATGCTACTCTATCCTGCGCAAGCCCCTTCATCTCCGAATGACTACTGCAACTTACATCCTTCTGAATCTGCTTAGCGTATTCATCTCTTGGTCTCCCTCCACAATATTTACCCTCCACGCTTCTTTCCAATACTAAACTGGTGATCCCTTGACATTTCAGAATGTGCCCTACTAACCGATCTCATCTTCTAGTCAAATTGTGCTACAAATTCCTCTTCTCTCCAATTCTATTCAATACCTCCCCATTAGTTACGTGATCTACCCATATAATCTTCAGCATTCTTCTGTAGCACCACATTTCAAAAGCTTCTATTCTCTTGTCCAAACTATTTATTGTCCATGTTTCACTTCCATACATGGCTACACTCCATACAAATACTTTCAGAAACCGCTTACTGACACTTAAATCTATACTACATGTTAACAAATTTCTCTTCTTTAGAAATGTTTTCCTTGCCATAGCCAGTCTACATTTTACATCGTCTCTACTTTTGTCATTATCAGTTATTTTGCTCATCAAATAGCAAAACTCCTTTACTACTTTAAGTGTCTCGTTTCCTAATCTAATTCCCTCAGCATCACTTGATTGAATTCGACTACATTCCATTATCCTCATTTTGATTTTGTTGATGTTCATTTTATATCCTCCTTTCAAGACACTGTCCATTCTGTTCAACTGCCCTTCCAGGTCCTTTGCTGTCTCTGACAGAATTGCAATGTCATCGGCAAACCTCGAAAGTTGTATTTCTTCTTCATGGATTTTAATTTCTACTTCAAATTTTTCTTTTGTTTCCTTTACTGGTTGTTCAATGTACATACAGAATACCTCTCTTTCATGCCCCTTGACTCTTATAACTGCCAACTGTTTTCTGTACAATTTGTACATAGCCTTTTGCTCTCTGTATTTTATCCCTGCTACCTTCAGAATTTCAAAGAGAATATTCCAGTCAACATTGTCAAAAGCTTTCTTCAGGTCTACAAATGCTAAAAATGTAGGTTTGTCTTTCCTTAAGAAATGTTCTAAGATAAGTCGTAGGGTCAGTATTGCCTTGCATATTCCTACATTTCTCTGTTATCCAAACTGATCTTCCTGAAGGTTGACATCCAGCTTTTCAGTTCTTCTGTAAAGAATTTGTGTTAGTATTTTGCAACCATGACTTATTAAACTGATAGTTCAGTAATTTTCCCAGTTGTTGGCAACTGCATTACTTGGAATTGGAATTATTACATTTTTCTGTAAGTCTAAGGGTATCTTGCTTGTCTTGTACATTATGCACACCAGACTGAAAATTTTTGTCACGACTGGCTCTCCCAAGACTGTTGGTAGTTCTGATGGAATATTGTCTACCCCCAGGGATTTTGTTTCGACTTAAGATCTTTCAGAGATCTGTCAAATTCTTCTCACAGTATCATATATTCCATCTCATCTTCATCTACATCCACTTCCATTTCTGTAACATTGACTTCAAGTCTATAAATCCTGTATAGACTTAAAAGCTGCTGTATTTCTCATAACATACATGTGTACAGTCATGCAGAAGCAATTACCGTAGTTATCAGTTTGAGAAGATAACTACTAGCCATATGTTGTTGTTAGTTTACTTGATGAAAGTAGCCAGCAGTAGCTGCTTCCCCCTGTCAATGTATATCTTGACTCATTCCACATCACTGAAGGTTAGGCTTTATGATGGCACTTATAGAATACAAAATTTGAATGACTGAATGACAATTTCGCTACCTGAAGAACAGAATTGTATAATTTTTATAGACTACAAACTAAAGCGTTATTGTATCAAGGTAATATATGTAAAATAATGTAAAACTTTTGCATTAGAAACACAAAAAGGTTTCATACTAAATTATGCCACATTTCCTATACAACAAATCGCATTTCACAAGCACTCCTCACCCATAACAACCCAGCGGGCCAGCACCCAGACCCAGGTGGGACACTTTGAGACCCGTCGTGCCGAGGTCATTATAGCGCATCGCCTTCACGGCGGCCTCGTCGTGGAAACCAGGAACGTACGTCGGCGGCAGCATTTCTCGCGGTGTCTCGTATTCCTGTTTCTCTGCAAAAGACAGGAGAGACTTGTTGGTGTATCCAGCCTGTGGTTACAAAGTATCGGTGGTAGCACTGCTCCCTTATATGCTCAATAGCATAAGATAAACATCAACAATTTATATTTTAATTTATTTGCTTCAGCAATATTTCAATACATTTGCATAAATGTGTTTCCTTCTGTTTTGTGTGAAATTAATCCATCTCTCTCCAGTATTGCATTCATGCAACATGAAGTTTTCAGTAATTTTTTTCAGAAAGTGTTAGACTATGTGCGAAATATAAAAAACACAGACAGAAAACTCTTAAATGCCTTTTAACACATGCATGATGAGCATTGTGTAAGTTCATTTTAACTGCATTTTATGAAGTTGAACTTTGTAATGTGCGTATGAAACACTGGGAAGAAATGGGTTAATGGGAGACCGGCAACGTGGTATAACCTTTCTCAATCGACAAGAGTTTTTTCAGGGCCGGTCACCGCAATGTCTTTTCTCACAAGCCATCTTGCACAAGCCATGCATCATGGCAATCAGGTGGATGCAGTATTTCCTGACTTCCAAAGAGCAATTATGTCGGTACCACTCCTTAAGTTTATTAACAAAATTATGATTAACTACATCTACATCTTTACTCTGCAAATCACCATGAAGTGTATGGCAGATGGTAGTCCCACTGTACCAGTTCTTAGTTTTTTTCCCCCATTCTATTCAAGTACGTGGTGCCATAACAATGATTATTTGAATGCCTCTGTGGGTACAGTAATTATTAATCTCATCCCCACTACCCCTATGGAAATGCCGTGTAGCTAAGGCCCCCCCGTCGGGTAGACCGTTCGCCTGGTTCAAGTCTTTCGAGTTGACGCCACTGTGGTGACTTGCTTGTCGATGGGGATGAAATGATGATGATGAGGACAACACAACACCCAGTACCTAAGCGGAGAAAATCTCCGACCCATGGAGGGAATCGACCCCGGGGCGTTAGGTATGACATTCTGTCATGCTGACCACTCAGCTACCAGGAGCAGACACCATCCCTATGGGAGTGATATGTAGAGAGTTGTAATACATTCAGAGTCATCATTTAAATCTGGTTCTTGAAACCTTGTTAGTAGACTTTCTAGAATAAGTTTACATCAATTTTAAAAAGTCTTCCAGTTCAATTGCTTCCGTATCTCTGACACTCTCCCATGAATCAAACAAACCTGTGACTATTCGTGCTGCCCTTCTTTGTATATGTTCAATATCCCCTGTCAGTCCTATTTGGCATGGGTCTCACACAGTTGAGTCATGTTCTAGAACCAGTCACACAAGTGATTTCTAAGCAATCTCCTTTGTATACTGAACATTTTCCCAGTACTCTACCAATAAACCAAAGTCTATCACCTGTGTTACTCATAACTGAGCCTATGTGATCATTCCATCTCACATCCCTGCAACTGTTACAACCAGGAATTTGTATGAGTTGGCCAATTCCAGCAGTGACTCACTGATATTATAGTTGTAGGATACTAATTTTTTTTGTTTTGTAAAGTGCAAAATTTTACATTTCTGAACATTTAAAGAAAGTTGCCAGTCTCTGCACCACGTTGAAATCTTATCAAGATCTGACTGAATATTTATGCAGCTTCTTTCAGGCAGTGCTTCATTACAGATTATTATTATTATGCTGAAGATTAGATGGGTAGATCACATAACTAATGAGGAAGAATTGAATAGGATTGGGGAGAAGAGAAGTTTGTGGCACAACTTGACCAGAAGAAGGGATCGGTTGGTAGGACATGTTCTGAGGCATCAAGGGATCACCAATTTAGTATTGGAGGGCAGCGTGGAGGGTAAAAATCGTAGAGGGAGACCAAGAGATGAATACACTAAGCAGATTCAGAAGGATGTAGGTTGCAGTAGGTACTGGGAGATGAAAAAGCTTGCACAGGATAGAGTAGCATGGAGAGCTGCATCAAACCAGTCTCAGGACTGAAGACCACAACAACAACAACAATTAGTATTCGCATTATCTGCAGAAAGTCTATGGTTACTATTAATATCGTCTGCAAGGTCATTAATATACAACATGAACATTATTATTATTATTCGCATTATCTGCAGAAAGTCTATGGTTACTATTAATATCATCTGCAAGGTCAGTAATATACAACATGAACAACAATAGCCCCAATACACGTCCCTGGGGCGCACTCCAATTTACTTGTATTCCCTGGGTCGCACTCCAAGTTACTTGTACATCTGATGATGACTCTGAATCCGAGATAATATGCGGTGTCTTCCCTACAGTACCTGAGAACTCTTCTCCTCAACATGTTATGTATTTGTATACTCTGTTTCTTTGTGTTTTATTAATTCTTCAATTCATTTGTTTATACATGTTCTTTCCAGCATTACATAAAACTATGAACTGAATTGTTCAATGGCCAAGTAACTTTGGCGCAATGGTCAAGCAGAACCCAACACAAGTACAGCTGAACAAACAGAATAAGTTCTGCACCAATTCCTAGTATTTCAACATCTGCACATTAAGAACTACTCATCTGATGTTCACTGTAGACAGCACCATGTGTCTTCCTGCTACCCCAATATATACAGTGCCTGATGCCTGAGTGGTGTTCTCTCTAGACCAGCATGTTGTTGTTGTTGTGGTCTACAGTCCTGAGACTGGTTTGATGCAGCTCTCCATGCTACTCTATCCTGTGCAAGATTCTTCATCTCCCAGTAACTACTGCAACCTACATCCTTTTGAATCTGCTTGGTGTATTCATCTCTTGGTCTCCCTCTACGATTTTTACCCTCCACGCTGCCCTCCAATACTAAATTGGTGATCCCTTGATGTCTCAGAACGTGTCCTACCAACCGATCCCTTCTTCTAGTCAAGTTGGGCCACAAACTTCACTTCTCCCCAATCCTATTCAGCACCTCCTCATTAGTTATGTGATCTACCCATCTAATCTTCAGCATTCTCCTGTAGCACCACATTTCGAAAGCTTCTATTCTCTTCTTATCCAAACTATTTATCGTCCATGTTTCACTTCCATACATGTCTACACTCCATACAAATACTTTCAGAAACAACTTCCTGACACTTAAATCTATACTCGATGTTAACAAATTTCTCTTCTTCAGAAACGCTTTCCTTGCCATTGCCAGTCTACATTTTATATCCTCTCTACTTCGACCATCATCAGTTATTTTGCTCCCCAAATAGCAAAACTCCTTTACTACTTTAAGTGTCTCATTTCCTAATCTAATTCCCTCAGCATCACCCGAGTTAAATCCACTACATTCCATTATCCTCGTTTCGCTTTTGTTGATGTTCATCTTACACCCTCCTTCATGACACTGTCCATTCCGTTCAACTGCTCTTCCAAGTCCTTTGCTGCTCTGACAGAATTACAATGTCATTGGCGAACCTCAAAGTTTTTATTTCTTCTCCATGGATTTTAATACCTACTTCGAATTTTTCTTTTGTTCCCTTCACTGCATGCTCAATATACAGATTGAATAGCATCGGGGAGAGGCTACAACCCTGTCTCACTCCCTTCCCAACCACTGCTTCCCTTTCATACCCCTTGACTCTTGTAACTGCCATCTGCTTTCTGTACAAATTGTAAATAGCCTTTCGCTCCCAGTATTTTACCCCTGCCACCATCAGAATTTGAAAGAGAGTATTCCAGTCAACATTGTCAAAAGCTTTCTCTAAGTCTACAAATGCTAGAAACGCAGAGTTGCCTTTCCTTAATCTAGCTTCTAAGATAAGCCGTAGGGTCAGTATGGCCTCACGTGTTCCAATATTTCTACGGACTCCAAACTGATCTTCCCCAAGGTCGGCTTCTACTAGTTTTTCCATTCGTCTGTAAAGAATTCACGTTAGTATTTTGCAGCTGTGACTTATTTAACTGATAGTTCGGTAATTTTCACATCTGTCAACACCTTCTTTGGGATTGGAATTATTATATTCTTCTTGAGGTCTGAGGGTATTTCACCTGTCTCATACATCTTGCTCACCAGATGGTAGAGTTTTGTCAGGACTGGCTCTCCCAAGGCTGTCAGTAGTTCTAACGGAATGTTGTCTACTCCCGGGGCCTTGTTTCGACTCCGGTCTTTCAGTGCTCTGGCAAACTCTTCACGCAGTATCATATCTCCCATTTCATCTTCATCTACATCCTCTTCCATTTCCATAGTATTGTCCTCAAGACATCGCCCTTGTATAGACCCTCTATATACTCCTTCCACCTTTCTGCTTTCCCTTCTTTGCTTAGAACTGGGTTTCCGTCTGAGCTCTTGATATTCATACAAGTGGTTCTCTTTTCTCCAAAAGTCTTTTTAATATTCCTGTAGGCAGTATCTATCTTACCCCTAGTGAGCTAAGCCTCTACATCCTTACATTTGTCCTCTAGCCATACCTGCTTAGCCATTTTTCTCTTCCTGTCGATATCATTTTTGAGACGTTTGTATTCCTTTTTGCCTTAATGATTAACGTGAAGTAATGTCCATCAGAAAAGAAAAGAAGAAAAGTTAAGATTATTCAAAGAACTTTACTCTGACAAATCTGAAGACTCTGGAAAGTTAACTACACTAATGACTCAGCTAGTTTCCCCATATTAATTTTAAGCAACCTTGGGCATGTATTCAGTATGTTGCACTAATAAATCGTGAACAAATGTGACAAAACAAAAATATCAGGAAATGAGTGAATTTTTAATCATACAGACATTGTGCTAGTATATTTTGATAAAAAATTGTATATTAATAACATTACAACCATTGCTTTGTACTTTTTACAAACCACCAAAAGATTTCAGATTTGAGATGTGACATTACTGTTGTAAAATTGTGATTTGTCACTGTAAAACATATGGTTGGTCAGAAAGCAACAGAGTAATTTGTTTACAGCCACATTGTGAAGAAACAGTGTCACCTGAAGCTTTTCATTGTGCACTTTCCTTTTTATGATTTTCTTAAAGGCCTAACTTGACAATATTTCAATTCAGTTTGTTACATTTACGCTGATCAGTCACCTCTGCGGAAAGACCCTATTGGCTCTACTGGAGTTGTATCTGATCACTTTTTGGGTTTTCTTTTATGTTTTATATAGGATAAATCTTCTTTTAACATTAGAGAGACAACGAACTGGATCACATTCCTCAGTTTTTTTATCACTTTAGCATTCATAATTTCCTTGATGTTCCTTTTGAGTGTTTATTATGTGATCCAATTGAAATTCTTCTAGATTTCGATTAGATTAGATTAGTACTTGTTCCATAGATCATGAATACGACACTTCATAAGGATGTGGAACATGTCAGGTTAATAAAAGGTGTCTATACAAGATATTACATTATGCAAAATGTTACAAAAAATTACGGCTGTAGTTTCCCCTTGCTTTCAACCGTTCGCAGTACCAGCACAGCAAGGCTGTTTTGGTTAGTGTTACAAGGCCAGATCAGTCATTCATCCAGACTGTTGCCCCTGCAACTACTGAAAAGGCTGCTACCCCTCTTCAGGAACCACACGTTTGTAGACCAACATGCTACACGGAAATGCCGCCCTAACAGCTATGTCTTATTCCAAATGCAACACCACCTAGATGTCAGCTGCCATGCGGCTCATATCGTTTTACAAACAAACGTAACATGCAAATAATGAACATTATAATTTTTGCTTTAGTTAACTTAATATTGAACCACAACTTACCTTAAAATAATGTAACAGAAAAGAAAAGCCATGTTTATAGTATTTGGAGATTTACAGAAAGCTTTTGACAATATTGACAGCAGCCTTTGAAATACTGAAAGTGGTAGGGACAAAATACATGGAGCAAAAGGTTATATCCAAGTTGTACAGAAACCAGACTGCAGTTATAAGAGTCGAAGGGCATGGAAGGGGCAAAGGAAAACAAGGACAATTTTGGAAAGGGAATTAAAGTTCAAGGAGAATAATTAAAAACATTGAAGTTTTCGATGATATTGTAATTCTCATCAATTAAAACTTCCGAGCTGAATTGCCATGGTCCATATATAAAACTTCTTCTCCTTCCTGACGTTTCGTTGCCGGCTGCGGGCAACATCTTCTGAGGTGAGTCGCTGACTCACCTCAGAAGATGTTGCCCGTGGCCAGCAACGAAATGTCATGAAGGAGAAGTAGTTTTATATATGGACCACGGCAATTCAGCCCGGAAGTTTTAATTGATGAAGACGCTGGCCATGAAAGCTTACATGCTACGATATTGTGATTCTGTCATAGACAGCTACCGGTAATGACTTGGAAAAGATGTTGGAAAGAATAGACAGTGTCTCGGAAAGAGGTTATCAGATGGACATCAAAAAGAGTAATACAGAGTGGCGCACATAAAACAGGCCCAAACCGTAGTGCGAACGTGTGTGGGTAGCATTACTAGCTTGTCAGTTTCTTTGCCACCTTCCAGCACCAGTAGTGTGTGATTAGTTCATACGGAAAGTAGTCGTTATAAACCGTGTACTTCATTGTCATGCCTTACTCCATTGAAGAACGTGTGTTCGATGTTGAAGAATATGTGCAGTCTGAATCCATTAAAGTTGTTCATGACAGCTTTCGCGAAAAGTTTCCTGAAAGTAATATACCTGCAAAATCAACAATTCAGGATCTAGCGAGAAAGTGACATTCGACAGGCAGTGTTGTCAATTCAAAGAGAAATAAGGCACCGACTGTACGTTCACCTGAAGTTGTGGCAAACGTGACGGCACACATTGAAAGAATCCCTGAAAGTTAACACGACAATTATCACAGCAATGTGGAATATCTCGCAGGTTATGTCAACGCATCCTTCGTGGCTTAAAAATGAAAGTGGACAAGGGTAAGCGTACACATTACTGTAATTGGTTGCTGCGGGACAGTTTGATCTGTTCTTCCTTTTTTTCGACGGATGAAGCTCGGTTTCATCTGTCGGGTTACATTAATTCACAAAACACAAGACATTGGGTTACTGAGAATCGCCATGGCATACTGCAAAAGCTGTTATACGATTTAAAAATTGGTGTACGGTGTGCTGTATCTGGTAACAGAATTATCAGGCCATTGTTCTTCAATGAAACTGTCAACACACGTTTACTTGCAACTCTACAATGAATTTTCGGCTGTGTTAACTCCAAACGAAAAATGTCGTGCATATTTCCAGCAAGATGTGGCAACTTCTCATATGTCGGATTCGTCCTTAGCTCATATACATACTGATTTTACAGAAGAGAGGACCATTAATAATGGCTTGTGGCCACCCCGCCCTCCCGACTTGTCACCATGTGACTTTTACCTCTGGGGATTTACAAAGGCTAGAGTCTATCGCAACAATCCTAGAACACTTGACACATTAAAAAACAACATATGTGAAGAAATTTAGAACATTCCTCAAAGAGTACTGAAAAGTGTTTTCCTTAACATGCTTCGAGGTGCACAACTTTGCAAGCACAATCCAGTTCAATGTAAATACATGAAAGTGCAACCAGTCACTTTTTTGAAATAGTTTTCGAACCTTTTCAGGTTCATCTTCAGATGGTGTACAAGGAGTTAGATAGCTATTTCACAGTGTGATGCTGGGTGCTGGCTCTGTGACAAAAAGGTGCTTCAGTCTCACATGGCGCACCTCAATAACGCCACACAACACAGTTACATCATGGATGAAAACAGATGGGTAAAATCGGGCCCTTCATTTGACCTGTGTTGAGCTAAAGGCAAGAGTGTTCACTTATTTTGTGTATTTTGACACCCTGACCGTTATGGGAAGAAAACCTAATAAAGTTCTGGTACAACAAAATGTACCCTCTGCCATGCACTTCAGGTTGGTTTGTCGAGTACAGATATAGATGTCATATTCTATTTTTCATATTTCATATTTATTTATTTATTTATTTGCCTATAGACAACTGTTGTGTTGTATATGCATCGTCAGATGGTTATACAAATGATTATACATAAGGTCAGTGTTACATAGTTATACAGATTGTGGTACAAATGATTACACAAAAGTTAACATATGTTGTATGATTATAAAAAAGGTCAGTATGGTTGTATGACATAAATTACAGTTTCTTTGATCACAATCACATTTATAATAATAGAGAATCATACTTTTTCATTATGTACGAATTCACTTACGCTATAGAATGCTCTCTCCTTCAACCATGTCTCTACCACCATTTTAAATCTATTCTCATGCAACTCCCTCGTTCCATGTGATGTATTGTTGTAAAATGTTTTGCCAGCATGTAAAAAATTATTTTAGATTTTATCCAAATGTGTCCAAGGAATGTCTAATAAGTTCCTATTTTAGGTTTCATATAAGTGCACATCTGACCTGCTTTCATACATGTGGGCATTCTCTTTGACACGCATAAGTGCTTCAAGTATAGTCTGAGAACTGTAAGAATTTTGTGCTCAATGAAGTACTGTCTGCAAGAAGTTAAATTGCTCACATCAAAAGTACATCTAATGGCTTTCTTCTGCCAGAGAAAAACATCTTTTGCCCCAGCACAGTTCCCCAAAGAAGTATTCCATAATGCAGATGAGTATGAAAAAAGGCATGGTATGCCATAAGTATGCACTCCTTACTGACACAATCCTTCAGTTTCCTAAGGAGATATAGAACTCTTGCCAACTTACTGCACAGATTTTCTGTGTGGGTATTCCAGCTCAATTTGGTATCAAGATAAATGCCTAGCAATTTTACTGAATGTCTGAGTTCATTAAGTCCATCACTAATATCTCTAAGGGAAAAGAGGATGTGTTCAGTTTTATTTAATGACAACCTATTTTCATGGCACCAGTTAGCTGCTTTTTCCATCATGGATTTGTTCGACAACATTCACATCATTATGTGACGTGATAATGTCAATGTAGATGGACAAAATAATTTTAATGTGGACTTTGTCTCCTTATCCAGGGTTCGGAACAGAGTTGTGTACTCTGATCAGAATGCTTCAACAAGCTCCTTTCTAACATACAGCAAGAACTTGGGAATCCCTACCAAGCCAAAAGAAAATTTAAACACTTAAGTCAATAGCCATACTTTTGACAAAGTGTCTGGATATACAGAATCAGGGACTGAAAAGTCCTGTTAGCTACATGGCAGGTAGTAATGTTTATTACTGTATAAACCTGTCTGACCAGCAATAGTGTACCACAAATAGTATTTATAGACATAAACTATTTTCCTTGAGAAATACCATTGTAATCAAGAAAATATTGAGCAACTAATACTATATGAACAGTAAAACTGAGAAGACAGCTTCTTTACTAATTTACTCAATTAAATTTACATGCAAAGTTGTGAACAGCATTGAGCAATACAATGATGTATTAACAATAAACTAATATATAGAACAAGCTCTACAATAAGATAGTCGCACGCTAATGTAAACCTTGACTCATTTTTTCCTTGATGGGATCTGTGTACATCACGAATGAATGGATAATAAAAACTCACCTTAGAATTTTCATTCAATATTCGGGCCACTCTCTGCGACTGAACTGCGTTAGCTACTGAGCTGTGCGGTTCGGTACCACAGCTCTTAAATCCAGTGCCTGGACAGTCAAACTGCAGATAGCAGTTCATACTGTGCGTTATCTGTGAAGAATGATGTAAGAGGGCACCGGACGTACCAATTAACAGAAACGCCACGCCAATGCTAACAGTAACTATCACTTATCTTACACACCACTTCAGTAATATCCTGCAATACTATTTACATACTCCCTAGCCCACTCAATCAAAAGATGCGATAATATGGTGCAACATTGCCTCTGGTTCGTAATGTTGGGAGGTCAAGACGCCGCTGCTGTGACATTTGTTCTACTTTGCCGCTAGCAGAAAAGAAAGGAATGTGAATGAAAACTTGGAACGAGCGTCAATGACTTACTCACGAAAGTTTCTCAAGTGAATTGACATTGCCCGGAAAAAAAGATCATCATCTCTTTCTTCGCGTTGAAGGTCCAACACCTACTACATTACTGAAAATGCTTGTCCCCATGATCACAAAACAAAAATCGACAATGAGAGACGCATTTTCACCAAGTCAGTGCTTAACTATTGCGCTACGACTCCTTGCTATTGGCATTTGTTTCGAAAAGTTGAAATTTACTAGTGCAGTTGCACTTCAAATTAGGCCTATGTGAGACATAGTTACTGAAATGTGTCATTCAATTACACTTGTTCTAAAGGGTTATATTTGGTTAATATGAATATCTAAACATACATCTTCCATCGTGGCTATAGAATATCGTTCCCTATATTTTGTGAGCATCAACTTACACGTTTTCGTACTCATCTGCTCTAACATCCCAAATGCTGATAATGGTGTATGCGTTTCGATGTACTCTCACAACTAACTCTTTAACTCATTCATAATAATAACAAACAACGCCAACAACAGCGATCATAAATATAAGTAAAAATTCCCAGAGACAAAAGCACGCGAATGCCTGGCAAGCACATTGTCAATAATCAATACTGCCCATTGACGTCACAATATAACCAGGAAGCGCAATATACAAGTATTTCAAATCTTTTTGATGTGCTCAATATTATTGTGCAATATTATTGTGCAACCTGGCATTTAACATCCTCACGTTCAGTATTACTCCACACCTGGTAATACTGCGCAACACATTGGCCTTTCATGTGCTGCTAATTATCGGCTCCTAGACTGTCAGTAATATTACTGGCCGTCGATGGATACGATTCAAGCTTGCACAAAATGTTTACCTGTCTTATAAAATTAGATTTTTTATCGTGCAAATCTGACTGGACTGTACAGTCAGGCTAAAAAATCTTTGTGAGCTCATTGTATTGGCCAATTCCAAACTGTTAATTTTGCGCGATTTATCGTGTTGTGTAAACCGAAGTGTGTAAATGGCTTCGAAGTCAGCCGATCGTATGTTCGTCTTAGAATTATTGTAAATGATGGTCCACAAGATGCCTTTTTTGTGTTAACTTTGCACATGCGCATAGATTTTCAACAGCGGAACGATGCGTACGAATTTGTGCATGTTTAATTTCCTGGAAACGGAGTCCGTGCATAATGCGCAATCATTGGGCAGACGACAGGTAGCTGAGACATGTTTGGGTTTGATTGTGTAGCGTGTTGAGCTTGTGGGAGCAGGTTGCTCTTCCATATAGTGTTTTGGTGTGTTAGTGAGCGTTTTGACATTAATAATGTTGGCTTCAGAGCTATATGTTCTGTGATATCACAAGAGACAGATTGTATTATTTTTGAGAGTTGTAAAATGTATCATTCTCTAAGCAAAACGCCGATTCACGTCGTATAAAATGTTATAATAAAGAAGTTTTAAATTCTTATTTGTGTGTGTGTTTACCTGTGTTAGACACCACCAACAAGTTTATGCAGTGAACTGTAAAGGGTAGGATACCTCAAGTTTCGAAGTAGGAAATAGAGAGAAATAAGGCACAAATTTATGAAAAGTGTATATGAAAAATGTAGGCGAATATTCATCCTATGGAGACTTAGCACAGCATCTGACGAACCTGACATATGAAGAAAAGAAATGATGGAATATGTGTAGCTCCTCTAAATAGAAATGAAGAGCAGTGTGGTGCAACAAATACGTGGCTGGAAAACGAAACCTACGTTCTAGTGGATTCTGGCACCTATGAAATTCACAAATTTGTTTTGTAAAATAAAATACAAATGACAAATTGAAAGTTATTTGACCTTCACATAAGGACTCACGAGCTCTCTTAAGTATTTCTCACCTTAACGAATAATTACTGAAATGCTTTATTTTAAGATTAGAAATAAATCTTTTGAGCTGGTATATATACCCCTGGTTACTAGCCAACGAAATGTTATTGCCATCCTTATCAGTGAAGTTTCTCAAGGAAAAAAAGAAAGAAAAAAAGAAAACACTTTGTCGTCACGTTGTATTTCTCATACATCTGTTATTTAGATACTTCTTTACTTAGAGTCGCTTTTGCGTTTCTTTTTCTGTTGCCTTTTCATCACAATAAACCCATCATAAGCTCCCAAGCAAAAAAAAGGGGATCCATAGCACACTGCTTGTGCAATGAAGCAACATGTGGGCACAAGAACACCCATGCGTACATGCGTTCTTTCCTCTTGTGCATGGAGTTTTATTCCCTTGCTTCTGCCATCGAGCACGTGGAAAGAGGCATCAGGTAGACATATCTTACCGGTATATCCACAGGATGCCTCTTTCTTCGTACGAAATCGCAGATGCACGGGAATAAAAGCGCAGGCATAAAAATCAGTGGAAATAACATACAAAAGCATGCGCGTTCCCATGTCCACACGTTGCCTCATTGTGCAAGCGTTCTGCTATGCAGGTAAGTTGGTAATTCCCCATATTACCTAACACCTGTTTCAACAACTTTTTTATCTCAGTGTATTTCAGTACATTTGGGAAACATCCATGCTCAAAGGATTTGTTTATAATATTCGTTTATAATATTGTGTAATAACACACCTTTGATTACAGAGGTGATTATTCCATCCCACCTAGGTTCTGTTTTTTAAAACCACTATTTCATTTTCTACATCTCAAAGGGTTACTATTCCAAATTGTTCAAAAGATATGTCCTATTTGTATTCCAAGCTTACGAAATTTGCCTTGTCCTGATAAGCTGTGACATTCACTTATCGCCTTATTACATAATAAGGTGAATTAATTGAAATAATTTGACATATGAACAGTGTTTACTGCACCATTGTTAAACAGAATTTTCAAGATCTCTTCAATTTCAATTTTGACGCGTAATTCCAGTTTCACAATAGATCACAAAGTTTTCTAGTGTTTAACACATATACATTTTCAGGATTTCTGTTATAATTTAACTGATGGTGGAACTGCTTCTTCCAAGTTCAAGAGATTTTAATTCTAGGTTTAATCCACCCAAGTCTACTTTTTTGCGAAGTTTCTGAGGGGTAATTTCAGCAGATACATTAAAGAAACAATTTAAGAAACTGTGATAATTTTTAGTGCTTGAACTGTAGTTGTCTACAGGCCAGCTTGCAGCATGGTTTATTCAATAAAAAACAACATATTACTTTTGGTGAAATTTCTTTTTACTCGTTTTATCAAGGCTGTTGATTTCAGGATATCAATAAATGCAAATGAGTAATAGTAAATACTTAGCTGTCTGCAGTATTTATGTGCATTTTCGGACATATTTTTGTAATACTGTTAACTGTGCAAGTCAGTGATCTACTGTTTAACATGAAATCCTATTTCTGAATTAAATCAAGAAATTTTGTGGATTCACTGCTTTCAGCACATACATGACTGTTGACAAGTGCTGTAGTGAAAGTACTATCACAACTGCATTAATCTTCGCCATTTGTAAAATGGAGTAATCTGCTTGGAAACTACAAATCACCTTTCTCTATTAACTCAGTAGTGTCTACTCAAACACAAATCTTATCGAACCACAAAATAGTAAAGATATTTATTACTTTGATAACTGCAATGTCATAACTTTTAATTACCAGCAACTTCTAATGTAGAATGTTAATATTAGGAATATTAATGTAGAAATACACACAACATTGTCAGGGTTCTGAGCACATACCGTTTAGAATAAAAACACACATCACACTGTCAGAGTTGCTCGTTACCACACAGAATGAAATCATACTTCACATAATTTTGTTGTCATGATAGCTATCCACTTCCCACACAGCAAAAAAGTTATCAATTTTTTGCACTGGTCATTAACCCTGGAGCAGATACACCTATATATAAAGCGCACCAACCACAAATAAAATTGTTTTGCACCATTCCATTATTGTTTCACAATTGTGGGCTCATGCTGATTCCTTCTTTATTACTTCAGCTAATGCAGTGGTAAATTGTGTTCTCATACATGTTCCCGTAAGTGAGCAGCATTAATATAAAATAAACAGCGAGCTTTATGAGAAAAATTTGCTTTCAGTGCAAGAAAATGACTCTGTTTACGAGCTAGCAGCCCAATTCCACAATGAGGAAGTTGTCTATGAGATAATCAGTAATCGGATGAGTGATCGGCTGGGATCTGATTCAACTGCACTGCTTCCAGATACAATACATTCCTGGATATCATTTGTGTTTCCAAGCCTTATTTCCCTTACAAATAAGTTTGTGGTTCATGGTTTAATCCTCTGAGTTATCTATTTTTGGGCCAAACATTTTGTTTATGTCTTCCACGTATTTACAGCTCTAATACCATAACATGCACTATAACAATAATACCTACCCATACGATTTCAATTGACACCATTCTGAAAGCTGTGCAGCTACACAGAATTTGTGGCGTTCTGTGTGAATGGTAGCATAGTGTGCCACTAGAGAAAGCCGCAAGCTGTGGCGTCACGTTAGTTGCCTGTGTGAACCTGGCTCAAGTGTAGGAAGTTCTCACACATAAATTTACTGTATTAGTTGCAGGGCGAACCCAGCGACTGGTGTAATTTTCAGATCGTTTAGGATACATATAACCATTTTTGATGTTCATGACGTCTTGTATAATACAGAAAATACCTGTATGAGGATAGCAATTTCTCCACATGTGCGTCTGACGGTGATGTTAAGATTCCTGGCGACAGGAAAGAGCTGCTAGGATATAGCACTTTCTACTGTAACTTCGAAAAATGCTTTGAGTGAAATTATACCCAATACATATTTAGCCTTATTCAGCTTCCTGAAATAAAGTACTGTACCTCAATTCTGACAAGTTACAGATAATATTTTTACAGTTTTAGAAGTGTTTGAAAAATAGTTTACTCTCAGAAATTAAATACATGACCATTCAGCTATCGATTAGTGTGCTTCTGAATCGGAATTTTCAATTCTTTGGCTGAAATCTAGTAGCAACCTGTTAAAGCCTTCGTACCAGATTATAAAACCCTATTTTGAACTCTATAAAGATATCCATATTTTGTTTGGAAAGTTTTACTTCTAGAATTGTGATAGTGAATTCTACAGCTCACCTCTAAATCACTCTTGTTATGAACTATGTATTATGCTAGAAAGCAAGACAAGTGTGATAATCCCTTTATCTCTAAATCCATTATTTCAATATCTTCCATTTTTAGCTTAACACAGTAATGTGATTGCACCCTTCTAAAGAAGAAATAGAGCTTACTTTTTTTGATACCCTGTCACATGAGACAGTACTAAATGAAAGTATACGAGCAATCCCCTGGCACTAGGTCGAATAGATTTCGTTACTTTGCCCAGATCTTTGCTTTAAACAGCCACATAGTTTTTTTACTATCGTTTCCCCATTTGCTGGAGTGTCAGCTGCCTGTAATTTCTCTATTAAAGAAATACACGCAACCTCCTTCTTATCTCTGTTACTGTATTCATGGCTCTTAATTTTCCACAAACGTATATGACTCCCATACATTTCGATAAATTCGGCAATCAACTCTCGACAGAACTTACATTTATGTGCCATTTTAAAATACACTGTGCACACACAGACAAGAAACACTATCGCCTGTCCAAAATTACTTTAGGATTGACGGCAAGGACAGAAGTGGTAGGGTATGGGGGCGCTGAAGGCCACCAGCAGGGCCAGGCCACTTTCCACCAATATCACGATGATGACGATGTTTAGTTTTGTTGGGCTCTCAACTGCGTAGTCATCAGCGCCCGTACAAAGTCCCAGTTTTTCACACCATCCAATTTTTTTACTCAGTCCAATTTAGCCACTGTCACGAATGATGATGGTGGTGATGAAATGATGAAGACATCACAAACACCCAGTTCCCAGGCAGAGAAATTCCCCAACCTGGCTGGGAATTGAGCCTGGGACCCCGTGATCGGGAGATAGCAACAGTAGCCACTAGACCACAAGCTGCAGACCCACCAATCATGCTATCTGCAGCCAGCCCTCCATCAAAACACTTCCTGCTTGCAGTGGGCTTCAGTTTGCAGTCCTACGCAGGATCATCGCGACCTATGACTTTCTGTGTGTTCATTTATACAGTTATAGGAGTTATTCTTTTATTTGTTGTTACTGTTATTCTTTGTTACTGTTATTCAATATAACGATTGTTCGTTGTTAGTATAATTCGTTGTGTAGAACTCTATGATGTCACCAGGATGTTCCTCGCAAGCCATAAGTGGAAAAGTGATTGTCTTATGACAGCATCGAAATAGTTTATATGTTATGTACCAAATTTGAGAATGAAAATCTTAATGATGGCCTGCAGCTCTCTGTCAACAAAGAAATCGACAGAACTACTGCTGCTTTGAATCCAAACTAAAGCACTATTGTGAAGATTAGGTAGAAAATGTTCGACTAAGAAAAGACAGCTGAAGAACCATCAAAACATAGCACCTCTGGCAAAAAATGTCGAATTGATAAGCGGATTACCAGTATAGATTTATTTGCAGAGGTTTATCATTATTCTCGCAGGACGGGTGATTTAATGCTCAGGAAGTTACCCGTCACGCTTAAAGAACCAGCACTTTTTCACGGTAGTTGCACATCTCTGTCCACAGTTTTCACTATGGACATTTCTGGGCCTTATGCAGTTGGTGGAGAGGTAAGATATAGCTGCATGGCGATGCCGATTTTTAAGGTACATCCGCCGTAGCATAAATATCGACGAAGTGATGTGGCTTGCCGAAACGTGGGTTGGTTCTGTTCATGTCATCAAGCAGGGCGGGACAGAAGACACAGCTTATGGGGCAATGGCAATGCCTTCTGGCATGTGGGGCCAATGTAGTCTTCTCCATGCAGCACCCACTAGGACTTCTCCAAACAGTCTCTTCCTTTTCATTTCAGAGAAAACAGGAGACTATTACGAAGAAATGAACCATGTTACATTTACAAAGTAGTTCGAAGATTTTCTAATATAAAATTTTGAAAAACAGTTAACATTTATTCCAGGTAATACTGTTTAGCCTACCATTCAGTTGTTGTTAACAATGCACATACCATGGCAAACCGAAAGAAGAAAATTATTGATTGGCTTCAGCATAATAATATCAATGTAAGTGGTTATCTTAAAATGGTGGAGCTTATGGAAAAAATTTCTATTCATAATCCACAGTTTCCTCTATAGGAAATAGATGAGGAAAACTCGGGTTCACAGTCATTAGATTACCACCTTACCATTGCCATTTAAACCTAATAGAGTTATTATGGGCACAAATTAGACATTGCCAGGAATAATAATAAATGTATCATGTCTGCAATCGAAGCACTCCCAATGTAAGCTGTCAGGAATGTCACCTCTGAAGGGGGCTCAAAACTGTCCAACAAACATAAAGCATCATTGAAGGAGCATGACAGAATGAAGCTTGTTTGGAAAATTCAGAAGGCAAAGGAGAAAATGAAAATTTCATTAAATGAAAGAGTGACAGTGACAATGACAGTGACGAGAACGACATTGGTGGAGGTTTTCAACAGAGCATGGGTGGATTCAGCTATATGTTTGGAGTGTGCATTTAACATCTGCAAGTACCTGCATAACAAAATGATGTCCCATAATTTTTGAAAGTTTACTAAGGTCTTGATAGAACTAATTCAAAAAGAAGTTCATCTCAGGAATTCAGTCTGTGTTACACAAAATAAATATTACTGGTTACAATATGACTGCTATTATACAGAGACCCTGTCATTTGTATCACCTTCGTTCTTCCTAAACAACAGAGGTTCATCTATTGAAGACACGTTTTTCCACCATGTAAGCCATTGAATCTATTTTTCGTGTTGAAATTCAGAAGGCAGATCAACAAAATTAATACCAGTTTCATTAAAAACTATAGTGATCTGTTTCTCACGTCAAAGACGCATGAGAGGATCATTATGCATCATATTTAAGTCAGATTGTCTCGCATTATAGATCTCCGACAGAGTTCTGGTTTCGAACAGAACGAAAATATTATGTATTCTTAAGATTTCATTCACATAAAGTATTCATCTCACTTTTGTAACAAGAAAAGTTTCTGGTATCTCGAAAATTTGGTTATATCGTGAGAAAACGCATTTTTGTAAACTGTACATACATCGTTGTAACAATATCTTGACGCAGATAAAATTAAAATCAAAACGTAGTGTAGCTTTTCCAGGACACATTGATGCAATTTCCATGTTCATAAAGTGAATAGTTTGCCTGTTTGAGCGAGCTGGATGAAATGTAAGATTATACTTGTGTTCTATGTAGGTTTAGGCAACTCTGTTCCATACCTCCATGTGCTCGTACAGAAGTGTTAATCACAAAGTAACATTGGGCAGGCTGTAGACTGAACGAACAGCTGAATCAAACAGGTTTCGTGGGTCATATTTGCGGTGATCTCCTGTCCATAGGCTCCAACTTGTCTGCACAGATGTTATTTGAACCAACAGATCTGAGTAATTTCGCAAAACCTCCAACTCTAACTTCTAAGTTTGTGCAAAACTCATATCTTCTCAACCATCTGTCTGCACAGATATTGTGTGCACAGGCATTTGTGCAGAGAGATCTTTGCATGTGGGCAGGCCTTAATGTAAACACTTCCGTAAGCATTTGCAGAAGTTACTTGCTAGTGGACATAACCATTTTTCATTCCCATTCTGCTTGTCTGCTTGCAAACAAAGTGGAACAATTATAACAGTTGCAGCATCTTGATAGTCTAACATTTCAAACCAGAGTAAATATCAGACAATATTACTGTACATTTCACTGAACTGTCTACGAAGAACTTCAATAACTTCCTACAAAAACTACACAATAACATAGACTATGTAGAGGCAGCTTATGCGGTCAATGATGTCAAAATTATTGCGCAATATTTCTAAACGTGCAGTAATATTGAACATGTAGGGATTATATTGGCAATTTGTGCAAAATTATTGATCATATGGAAACATCTGAAATATATTGCGTTTCCTGGAAACATTGTGCGTGTTAGGAGTGTCTTGCGCTAGTAAAACGGCTAGCTGCGTTGACATTTCAAACTAGAAAGCGGCACCGCATGACTAACTACTGTCTCACCTGGGTGCTTCAGCATATGAACAGCTGACACGAAATTCTACGATCAAGTGGAAAATGATTTTATATTTGCGGCTATAAAATTCGTGTACTTTTCCTCATTTTGATCGCTCATTTATATAGGTGCACTAAAAATATTAGCGAGTGTGCTAAAATGGCTGACTGCTATTAAGAGAAAAATATGGTGTTAATTACATTTCACTTGTGCTTAAGAACTTTCACCTGATTGAAAGAAAGCGTGTAATTGCTATTTCTGGAACACATGTGTCTGACCACATTGTAAAAGTAGACTCAAGATTAAACTGTAGTCAACATTTGTTGTAATGTATGTGGTCACATTAATTATGATTGTGCATTAAATACTGAGAAATATACTAAGGTATTTAAGCTTTTCTGACAAAATTAATACAGGACCATACCATACTGGGACATTAGTGATTACTTTAAATACATTTGTATTTTAAATGTAATTATTACTCTATGCCTGTAAATTGCTGTAACATTGTATAACTATTTGTCCAAACCAAGTAAACAACCTTCAAATTACATAAACACTTCTCTTTTAGTGCTTGGTGTATGACACAGAACTCTCATATTTTTCTAGGCATCTGCATCACTGGTAAGGCTGACTCATTGACATCTTTACCCCAGAAAAGTTGAAACTACTAAGATTTATTAAGTCTGAAACCGAAATCTAGATCACTACCATATGAAAGGTCACATCCATGAACAGCACGTCTTTGTGATAATGACTCATCCAACTTTTCTTTGCTTTTGGAATAAGGTACGTTTTTTAGTGTATTACAGTAATACATTTAATGTTGTAAGTCACTGAGAAGGATGGCCTATAAGATGCAGTGATCTATTCAAGCCGGCCGTGGTGGCCGAGCAGTTCTAGGCGCTACAGTCTGAAACCGCGTGACCGCTACGGTCGCAGGTTCGAATCCTGCCTCGGGCATGGATGTGTGTTATGTCCTTAGGTTAGTTAGGTTTACGTAGTTCTAAGTTCTAGGGGACTGATGACCTGAGAAGTTAAGTCCCATAGTGCTCAGAGCCAATTGAACCATTTTGATCTATTCAATATTCGTTTGATAACTCTGATTATTTTTCTTTCCCCCCCCCCCCCCCCCCCCCCCCCCCCCACAGGAATACTGTTAGTGTACAGTACAGAGACTCGTATACAGAAGAAAGTGTAGTTTGCAAGCAGCTGTTTTCCGCTTACAATAGGTCCTAATTTATGAATACTAAAACCACTTTTAATAGCTTACTTGTGCCTACCATCGCAATTTGAGATCTAGCACCTGATTGAGCTACTTATTAACTCTTTCACTGAGTTCGTGCTGGTAAATATAAATAGCTTCAGCTTCAATGCTATTTGAAATGAGGATGTTATGTAAAAACACAGTTACTGGTATCTATTATGCATTTCTTCCCCACCTTAAATAGGGGGTCATAATCTGGAATAACTTGCAGACAGCTAAGCGAGCTTTCAGAATACAGAAAGAGGCCATTAGAATCATAAAGTATATAAACCTAGAAACTCCTACAAGCCCTTGTTTAAGAGTATAGGTATTCTATCTTTACAGTGTATATATGTTATGGAGACTTTACACCGATTTCCATTCCCGGAATTTCAGCGCAGACATTCGCTGCGCGTCTGTGCTGTATCGACAATATCCTTGCCACTCTTACTTTTGCTGTAGACTTTGACCAATCATGGCGTGAAATGGTTTTTTTTTTTTTTTTCCCCAACCTTCATTCTGTCAACAATTTTTCGTGAGCGAATCTTTGAAGGTCCTTTATGCCAATTTTCATCCATATTCGTTTTTTCTGCTTTCCAGAAAGTGGAAGTGTTGACACAGCAGCAGCGTCTTGATAAAAAAAAAAAAAAAAAAATACTAACCAGAATCAGTATTGCAGAATATTATTGCACGTGTCTCTTGAGCTATCGAGGGAGAACTTATGCAGTATTGCACAACATTATTGAAGCACTGTCTACACATAAACAAGTGTTTTCTGATAGCATACCTCTGATAATTTAGTTAACTGATACATCGGGTGCCCTTTTACGTAATCCGACACAGATACGACTTAAGGAGCTGTTATCTGCAAACCCACGTCTAGGTTCTCTATTTAAAAGGCTTCTGGTACCCACAGTTCATTAGCTAATGGTGTTCGTAGCGAGTGGCAGGGATTTTTGACAGAAAATAGTAAGGTTAGTTTTTTTTCGTTCATTCGTAAGGTTAATTTTTAATTTTATTCTTTCTTGTACCGCAGCCTCCACAGAGGCGGAGAACGTTCAGGGATGTGCAGTGAATCAATGTAAGACATGAAAATTGGGTAAAAGCTATATATAGATCACCCTCGCATTTTTAGTACCTTGTTTGCCGTATCCTTATACCAATGATTCCTTAAAGACTCGACCTCCTAAACATAAAACAGCTTCAAACTACTGAAGCAATAAATGAAAGAAAAAACTGAAACTTCCTGGCAAAAAGAAACAACTGGTTCGAAAAATTTCACTACATCAGTATAAAAACTAACCCATTTTGGGAGACATTGGCAAAATTAGGTAGCGAAATGTACAGTGTTATTGTCAATGCAGAAAACTATAAGTGTCATTGCATGTTAAGTGGCCAAAATTTAGGTGAGCTCTTCACTTGACCATATTCAATTTTGATAATATTTTTGCAGGATGTACAAGGGAATTACATGAGCCCTTTTCAAATTACAGCTCCATAAGTACTATGGTTGGGCCACTAGACTCCCTTTTGTGAAGCATAAATTTTTGATATTATAACTTAAATGAATAAATCATCAACTTTGGTGTATCATTGCTCGTGATTTAAGGAATGCCGATTTTTAAAGTCAACTGCAGCTTGTCAGCATTTCAAGAAGCCCTGCAACAAATGACACGTTGATTGCTCAAATAACAACTTAGTTACCTAAGTTCAAAGTCTACTCAAATGATTGATTAGTCAATTTTAGTTCATTATCAAGAGGCCGTATCTTAAAGGGGATCACTCAGATTTTTGGCTTCATTAAAAAGAGTAGATTTTGTTTGATCAGAAAAAGTTGTTTTTATTTTTGAGACTTTGCATTTAAGAACAAATAAACTTATGTTTTCATTAGGTTAAGACCATATACATTTGCACAGTTTTATTTTGGTCAGTAGTGGCTTTGCCACTTACAATTGTACTGTTTATGGTTGCCAGGCTATATGGTTTCAGTTCTCATTGATTCAGTTGCTGAAATGTGCTGATAACAGCAATTACAGTTGATTCTGGCAAGCTGTAATGTTGACCCATGCTTGTTGATGATGGAGCTGAAATGACAGAAATAATGAATTGGTCTGGAATCCAACAAACGTACTGATGGCTGGCAAGTAGAATGAATGTGCAGGTCCATTGGGATGCATGAAACTGATTAACACGTCATGTTATTCATCTGAAATGTCGGAGACATTACCAATTCACCATTTTCCAACATAAATTCAGACAGGGTATAGGCCTGGTTGTGATAAACTATTCACTGACTTTGGCCAATGTTTACACAAAACAATTTATATAATTGAATACTCTTACAATGCATATTTGGTTTTCATTCAGTGGCACAAATTGATGATTCTCTCATGTTTCTGGCCACGCGGTCTAGGGTGCCATGTCACGGTCTGCCCGACTCCTCCTCTCGGAGTTTCGAATCCTCCCTTGGGCATCGGTGTGTGTGTGTGTGTGTGTGTGTGTGTGTGTGTGTGTGTGTGTTGTCCATATCGTAAGTTAGATTAAGTAGTGTGAGAGCTTAGGGACCAATGACCTAAGCAGTTTGGTCCTGTGGGATATTACCACAAATCTCATGTTCCTGATAGTGAGCAGTCAGTTTTGAAACTTTCTTCTTTCTCAGTTTTTAATGCTTCAGTTTCTTCTTTTGAAACAAAATTAATTGTATTGCACTGATATTCTTTCTGCAGTGTTTAAACAAATCAGTTGGTGTCAAAATCTGGTCCTTGCTTGGTCTTTGAAGGCTTGTTCTTGATGTGGAGTGCTTTACGGTTCCTCCTACTCAATCATAAGGAGATTTTCCATCATGATTTATATCAATAAAGTTCCATTCAGCTGAGATTCCAAAGTCATTTTGATGGTTGATGATGTCAAAGATTCAGGATTTTTTTGAAGTTTTTATACTGTGTTGCCGACCCATCACTGAAGTAGATTTTTTTCGAGGTGACACTTTAGATCTTGTATGAGCTTCACGAAAAAAGCATGTACAATGATTGTGTCATGCCACAGGCTGTCACTTATGACACAGTAGCTAATGCTATTGATGGCTAAGTTATTTCTGAAGTACACAACGCATGGCTGCTTGGCTGTTATCCCAGTGATAACATTGAGCTGAATCTTGGACCAGCCATGTCAGCTGGTTAAAATCCCACGAGCTTTTGACCAAGCTGTCCTTTGCCATTGTCAAGTGATACACTACTGCCGTGTCGCCGTGGCCTCGCTGTTATATAGACACACTGCTGCCTGTCATGTCACTGGTTTGCTATTCCTTACTGACTGCTGTAATGTTTTTATCCCGCGTCCGTCAGGCTTGCTTGAAACTCGCGATGGCCGGATCTCGGGCTTTTCAGATATTTTTATTTCTACAGCTTCTTTTACGACCCATCCCAAAATCCAGTTGTCCTCACAATGACAGATGTTTTGTCAAATAGAATTAGGTGTCGATTTTGTGAAGTGTGTTCTGCCGTGGCTGATTTCTCAGGATAGCATAGGCATCAACGCCTCTCGTGTTCCATCTGGCATTGCTCCACAGTGTGTACTGTTTGGCTGACGCAGCTGACATGGTATTTTATACACTCCGGGTGTTCTAAGCCCTAGTCTCACCACACCTGCTTGTGGGTCACTGTAAGCATCACACAAGAACACCGACAGTTTTATCAACCGAATTAAACATCTGCATCACGGGCGAGGTTATACAATGGTCAATTTTTGATGTGGCCTCCTTATTTATGTGTGTTCCTGTCAAAAACTGCGTAGATCTCTCTCAGTTATTTGACAATATGATGGCAGGATTGTTTATGTACACATTGACATCAGCATATTTCTTATGCTGTGGTCAGTATTTCGACCAGTTGGACAGTGTTGCAACGGGAAGTCCATTAGCACCATCCACAGCCCACCTTTTTATAGAAAAATTTGAGGACATCGCTTTGGGAACGGCTCCAGATAAACCAAGTTGCTTTTATCCGTACATCTATGATACGTGATCATCTGGTCCCACGGATGTGAAAAGCTGGGAGAATTCCAGGAACACCTGAATGGCATTCATAACCTTATTAGGTGTACGATGGAAATAGAAATAGATAGTGCATCGTCATTCTGTGACATCCTCGTTCACTGGATGACCCGATGGACACCTCAACTACAGTGTGTACAGGAAACTTATACACACAGGAATTCGTGCCAGCATGCTCTTGGCCACCACCATCTGGCACAAAAATGTGGTATTCTGAACACCTTCATCCACTGTGCTAAAGTTGCCTCAGATGCTGAATATCTGTCACTAGAACTAAGCCACCTACAAAAAATTTTCTGGGAAAATGGCTACAATCATCGCCAGATATCACAGGCTATTTCTGGTGGGACAGGAAAAACAGCACTGAAGAAGAAAACAAGAGACTTGTGTTTTTGCCTTTCTGTGGCACAGTGTTGGGGAAGATTGGCCAGCTCCCAATGAGAATCCTGCACGTATTGCTCACATAGGGACTGTGAGAATAAGATTAGAATAATTGCAGCATACATGGAGGCATAATAACTGGTACAGTGGGATGTATCCTCAGCCATGTGCCTTGTGGTAGTTTGCAGAGTATAGATGTAGATAAATAGACACGACATCTTATCAGTCTTCAGGCCACCAGTGAAAATACAGCAGCTAATGAGGCCTGTGAAAGATGATCTAGGGCTTGGAATACCTGGAGTGTACAAGATACCTCATCATTTTGACTGCTGTTATGTCGGCAAAACAGTACGCACTGTGGAGCAATGCCAGATGGAACAGGAATGGTGCTTATACCTACGCTATCCTGAATAATTAGCCTTGGCAGAACGTGCATAGAAAATTGATACCAAATTCTATTAGACGAAAGATCTGTGATTGTGAGGATGAAGAGATTTTGGGATAGAATCATAAAAGAAGCTGTAGAACTAAAAATATGTGAAAACACCATCAACAAGGATGGCAATTTGCAGCTCAGCACAGCCCGGTACCTGGCCATTGCGAGGTTGAACCGGGAGCAATGAACACGGGACATAAACATTATTACAGTCGGCAAGGAAGAGCACACCAATGATGTCACAGCTAGTAGCACGGCTATATAGCAGTGAGGCCACGGTGACACGGCAGTCGTGTACCACTTGACAATGGCTGGGGAGAGCGCGGTTTTATAATACAGTATAATCATTGGGCAACACTTGTTCTTTGGTAGTGCCAATACATTATTTTCTGCCTTTAATGTTCTAGTTGCTTTTACCATCCTTTCTAGAAGACCAGATTCTTCCATTACCTCTTTTTCTAATGCAATCCTGAAGTACTAATGTCAGAATCTGCAAGTTTTCAGGCTGCCTTGACAGTTGCAACTTCTCTTTCACATGTTCAGGACATGTCTTGCTTGTACCAGGTGTTTGAAAATCTTTTGGGCAGCCTCCAGCACCAGCAATGTTATTCACAGTTGCCTCTTGACTTTCACTTACTTTTCGTTTTGCACAACCTTTGGCACCCCTAGTTGACACTCTGTGATGTTTCAGAGGGGAGACCCCAAAAGCAGTTAGATTTGTTTTGAGTGATCCTGATGGATATGCTAACTCTGATTCATCTTCTGACAGGCTGAAGTTGACTGAGACTTTCAGCTTTTGTTCCTGAGAATTGTTTCCTGCAAGTTGGACAGACCTTCTGACCAGCTTTCAATTGTTGTACTGTTTCCCCATAAACAATCCATAAACCCTTTTTTTAAAGAATGTTTCTTAGCACCTAAAGGGCTACAAGGATTCTGTAGGAATTCATGCTTGTCCAAAAGAACTGCTTTGTGATGAAAGAATATTTGAGTGTTTTCAGTAAGACGTATTTCACTTCTTTGTGGTTTAGTAATTGTTGTTGTTCTATTGAAAATTCTTTGATTTGTATGAAGCCTTATTGATGTGTTTATGGTTTGAGATGACATGCAGAATTATCTGCAAGACCAATGCTGTATGGCACTGAAACATCTCTAATATCCATGAAACTACAACTGAATTTTTACTTCCAATTACCTTTGCTTTCAATATTTGATAATGTAAAGGTGATGTATATTTCCACCTGAAAAATATTAAACAATCATAGATGATGATTGTTGTACTTTAGTAGGAAATTTTGGAATAGAATGAAAGAAATTTAAATGATCGGATAAACATTTCTAAAAAATCAGACAGCTTGAAATAATTTTTATTTACATAAAAAACACATTTAACTTATAATGACAAGACTTTACATCATTTAAAAATGCACCCGTTAAATCTGAACAGTCTCCGTCACACAAAAGTGCCCTTTGCAATCAAGCTCAGAGCATGTTTTTAAACTACATGGTTCTCATTCAATTTGTCTGTCTCAAGAATGAAAGACTTTTGTGGTAAAACAAAGTGAGCTCTTTCGAATGGTGCAAAGAGAAATCGGATTTGAGTGACTGCTTTTGAGCTATGGCCTCTTGAAAATGAGCCAGACTGAGTACTTAAATTTTTGAGTAGACTTTAAACTTAAATAACTCGGCTATTATTTGTGCAATCAAATTGCCACTTGCATAACATTTTGACAGGCTGCAGAGGACTAAAGAATTAGCTTCAGAAAGCTATTCTTTCAGTACATACAGGCTAATAAAGTATAGTCCAAATTTGTTACAAGATTCGTGAGCCACTTTGATAGCATATTATGATAAATTCACCACAACTTGAGCTTTTGCTCTACAATTAAGGTATTGCACCCAAGAAGTTGAAAAGGATTATTAAGTTTCAGCACGACAAGTTTCTTACATTCTGAGCAATGGTAAAACAAACTTGATGATTTATTTATTCATCTCACAATGTCAAAAAATGTTGTGTTGACAAAAAGGCAGCTAGTGGCCCAACCATCTACTTATGGAGCTATAATTTTGCAAAACTTCCTAGAAGACTTATATGTACATCCTGCATAAAGTTTATCAAAATTTAAAGAGGGTCGAGTGGGGATCAGTAAGCCACTTGACATGGAGGATCCATAAGAAACATTATAAACAAAATAGAAACTGTTCATAATATTATTGAGCCTATTCAGTATGGGAAGAGCTGTAATACAAGGTTGTTTTTTATCACCAACACTGTTCTGTATTTGTCTGGAAGAAATTGTCAATGAAAGTTGTGATGGAGGGAGAGGAGTTTGTGTAGGGATCAGAGAGTGGAGTGTATAAGATTTGCAGACAACATGGTTGTAATGGCAGAGAGTGCAAGAGAGATGGAACAAATGTTAGATGATCTAAACACAAAATTAGAAAAATATGAAATGAAGATTAACAAGAAGAAAATGAAAAGTATGATAACTGGAGGAAAGGAGAGAAAATGCCATATGAAAATAGGGGGAGAGGAAATAGAGCAAGTGAATAACTCCATTACTTAGGAAGTGTAATAATGGGTGATATGTATTGCTCAACAGAAATTAGGAAAAGAATTGCAATGGCAAAAGAAGGATTAAGAGGATACAGAAATTACTTTACAGACTACTAAACAAAGATCTGAGGAAAAAACTGGCCAAATGTTACATCTGGAGTGTTGCACTGTATGGTGCAAAGACCTGGACATTGAGGAAGGAAGATGAAAGAAGATTGGAGGCACTAGAGATGTGGATATGGAGAAGAATGGAAAAAATGAAATGGGAAGACCAAGTAAGGAATGAAGAAGTATTAAGAAGAGTTGGTGAAGAAAGAAACATGCTGAAAGTCATCAGAAAGAGAAAATGGAACTGGATTGGACAGTGTTTGAGAAGGAACTGTTTATTGAAGGAAGGAGTAGAAGGAACGGTGGAGGGAAAAAGGGGAAGAGGAAAAAGAAGGTACCAAATGCTGGACAATATCAAAGGAGGCAAATATTCAGAAATGAAAAGAGTGGCTATGGACAGACAAAAGTGGAAGAGGCTTAATTCATGATAAGAACTGCCGTAAGGCAGAATAACATACTACTACTACTATTCAGTATGAAATGAAACAAAACACTTGCTGTGTATGCCAACATTGCACCTATCATTTTTTTTTCAGATCTCTGCTGTGTTTCATTTGGCACAATAAACTGGTTTCCAGGATCTAGTCATACATCTGTGCTCACCCTTTCTCCCGTCATATTGCTTTCTTGTGGTCCTCTGTATTTCCTCTGTGTTTCAGTGTCGATCTTGTTTTCTTTGAAAGGTACATCATCACTATTCTCCTTCAGATATCCGAGAGAGAGAGCTTCTCATTTGGATTAACAGTTTGATATGCATGCAATGTGTTTACCCTGCAGATATCAGTCATCTGGATGAATAATGGCCACCAACACTTCTTTGGTCATATCTTCTACCTATAAATTGATATCTGCTTATTCAGTAAGTCAAAGCCACCCAGTTGGGTATTGTCATTGCAACATATACATCATTTTTCTGAGCCCACAAGTATATTTTAGTGCAGCTCCAAGAAATAATAGTATCATAATCTTTTGTTTGTTGCCACCCCCCCCCCCCCTCCCCCATCCATTTCACTACTACAACTTCATTCCCCTTGTCAGACATGCAGCCATACAGTCCTCATTCATTTATTACACCATTTTTTTATCTCACATGTTGCTCCAGTAGCTTTTTCTTCTTTCCTAAGGTGATGAGTGTGTCAACACTGGTGCAGAAGCTGTCAGAGAAAAGCTTGTGATTCGGATACTCGCATGTTGGAATCATGCAAAGTAGCTCATTTATTGCTCTTGCACTTAAAGCCCCTGTTTGTTGTCTGTCATGCTGCAGCCATTGGAGCTCTTAAGACATCAAATTTTATATCCAAATGTGGCAGTCTTTTTCCCTCAGCAACATCTTGGCTGAATGTTTGGCATGATAATGTACCCTAATTTCATCAGTTGAGCATTCTGAATGAAGTATGCCAAATTTACCACAAATTCCTTCTTGTGTTTTTCAAAGTACAAAATCAGTTTGTAAATTTTGTCCCTTCTGTCTATTTTTGAGCTGTCATTCAGGTGAATGAATTTCTTTATTTCCTGAAATATATTTCTTGGCATGGAGTAGAAGGCTAAAGGAGCACTGACATGTGGAGCCTGATTGCAATACGTCTTCTCATGGAGAGCCTTATGATCCCACTCAGCAGTAGTATACTAAAAAGGGATTTTAGTTCTGCTTTGGTTAGAAGAAAATTTATGTTGTTCTGTTGGCAAGCATAGATTTTGCTTTTTTCTATAAGAGTATTCACCAGTCCCTCAGAAAAAATTCTTCATACTCCTGGGGCATTGTCTTGATTGCTAGCCATTCTGCAACAATCTTTTTTTTTTTCAAATGTTTCATTAGTGTTTGTGTATGTTGGTTCATCTTTTTAACAGTTATGTTTGTGTTTTTGTGGATGATACATCACTTTCCACTCCATTACCCTCTGCCACGAGCTTCACTGTGATTTGCAGAGTATGGATATATGTGTAGATGAAGACATTTTAAAGCCTTTCTTCGTTTAGCTTCTGGGCATAAATCAGTAACCTTAGCTTCATCTTTGCGGGTTATAAGTTCTAAAGAACCTGCTACACCTTGTACAAATTATAGTCATTGCTCAGTACATTTTCTTCAATATCCCCTTCATCTGTTATTTTATCTGCATTGGGTGAATAATCATCAGTTCTAAGTCACCAGCTTCACGTTCACTCACTCCATAACTTACCAGTTCTGTCTGTTACAACTTCTTCAACTGAACTCCATGCAGCATGTTTTTATCCTATTAGAATCATAAACTGTGAAAGAAAATATTTCACTGAACTTGATAACCCTGGAGAAAATTCCATACAGTGCAAGGGAAACAGATCCCAACAGTGCAAGTAGTAAGTTTTGTGTATAGGACTGGTATTGCAGTAATGAGGTATATTAACAAATGTGCAATAATATACCATTTTCCCTTTATTGAGACACACAAAATAAATTAATATTGCCCTGAATGTTACGTACTGGTAGACATCCACTTGCTTCTAACACACACGCCCTCAGACAAGAAAATCACAATTCATTGTTGTACAGAAATTTTCAGCAGGCATACAGTCAAGCCAAGTGCAAAGATAAATATGCACATTTTCTAATATAAACTAATTACAGAGAAATTATTTCTTTTCAATCAGCAGACATTACAGCAGTCAGTCAAACGTTTAAGTACAACACTCAGAGCTAAAAGTTCCATTGCTTTTGTAGAAATGAATAAAATATTTGCATCGCAAAAAAGGGGTAAAATAGTAAATAATGATTTAAACATGTAAGTGAGAAAATGTTTGAAATTACAATTAAAATCTGTTGGAAGTCGCTAAGTGCTTTTATTATGAAACACTAGATGAGTATTGTCTGAATCATTTGCACCCCTATTTTAAGCACAAGCTAGTTTTTTACTTCATTGTTTATGGTTTTTATTTCTTGAAATGTGTGTCGTACAGTGATATAATTTATAGGTACAATCAGTGGTATACGTGGATATTGTCTGCAAGATGTGTTGCGAATAGAATTTGCGAGAAAGAAGTAATGAATTAAAATGTCAGCAGTTTTACTGTATGAACAGCAAAAGTGTAGGAAGCAATAAATTTTTTCCTTTCATCATTTGGTGGGAAGTGTCAGTGAGAAAAAGTTTCGTAGAAGTTTGAAATTACATGTGAAACTCATTGGAAGTCACTAAATGTTCTCATTCTCACATGCTAAATGAATATAATCTTGGGTGTTTGGAGAAGGTGAGTTATGGTGCCTCAAGATATATACACAATTTACTTGTGTTCTGATGCTAAACATTTAACATACAATTATACTTCTTAATAAATAGATTATGATAGCATTTTAAATTTGGTCGGTAATGATATGAAATACTGAAAATCAAATTTTTGTTGCCCAAGATAGCTGTTAAGGCAGGTAACTCCCTCAAGCACTTGGTGAGGTCAAATGCACGTTGAAGTTTGCAGTGTCGTACTTAAGAACCGTGGCAGCTGCCCTCATTGTTGCATTATTATTGAAGAAAAATCACGACAAGAAGTTAAGAAAAAATAAATGTTTCAGTGGATAAATTGAACTGATGAGTTGGAAACAGGGTCATATCCAATTTTCTTTCAGATTACATTTACCAGAGATAACTGATCTTCATATCAGTTTGCATCATTTGGTATAACAGGAGATCATGTCCAATCAACGGAAGAGCTCACTTGAATGGTATTGGTTTAGAGAAGAGGCCACATCTGTATAAACGGGCATATACAGGGTGTTACAAAAAGGTACGGCCGAACTTTCAGGAAACATTCCTCAGACACAAATAAAGAAAAGATGTTATGTGGACATGTGTCTGGAAACGCTTAATTTCCATGTTAGAGCTCATTTTAGTTTTGTCAGTATGTACTGCACGTCCTCGATTCACCGCCAGTTGGCCCAATTGAAGGAAGGTAATGTTGACTTCGCTGCTTGTGTTGACATGCGACTCATTGCTCTACTGTACTAGCATCAAGCACGTCAGTACGTTTGAAGAGAAGTAATAAATGAGCTCTAACACGGAAAGTAAGCGTTTCCGGACACATGTACACATAACATATTTTCTTTCTTTGTGTGTCAGGAATGTTTCCTGAAAGTTTGGACATACCTTTTTGTAACACCCTGTATAGGACCTGTTCCAATTAAAAAGAAGACATTAGACAACATAAACAAAATTCTGCAATTAATACCTGACAAGCAGAAACCATTTTATAACAGTATCTGCCAGTGGCCAGCGAAGGATGGACAAGATGAAGATGAAGCATACTCACAATGCTTTGCTGTACTTTTTGTGTGTGGTTGTATTTTGGTTACATTATGAATAAACATGTATGTTCATAACACACTTTTTCATTACTTCAATGAATATGAATAATTTAAACTTGCATAAACACAATCCTTTTTCCGCAAGTAGAATGCTAATTGCCTCATAGACATCATCAAGTTCGGAAAGGGGTCATCCCCAGTACATTCGTCCGCAGCTCGTGGTCGTGCGGTAGCGTTCTCGCTTCCCGCACCCGGGTTCCCGGGTTCGATTCCCAGCGGGGTCAGGGATTTTCTCTGCTTCGTGATGACTGGGTGTTTGTGATGTCCTTAGGTTAGTTAGGTTTAAGTAGTTCTAAGTTCTAGGGGACTGATGACCATAGCTGTTAAGTCCCGTAGTGCTCAGAGCCATTTGAACCCAGTACATTCAAACTCAATTACTGACTACAGTCTGTGGCTGAAGTGTGTTGTAATGGTGTATATTGTTTCATCCAGGGGCCACTTGCTACGTGGGAACTCGTAAGACACTGTGCTTAAATCCATTTTGTAGTCACACAGTTTTTTGTCTCTCCTGACAAATTTACTTTCTGGGACATGACCCCTTTTCCTACTCACCAATTCATTTGATACAGAGGTGTACAATTTAAATTCTCAAGAAACACTATTGAATGAACTAAAATCAGAGGACTTCACTCAGTTAAAAACTTTCTGAAAATGTCGTACGTGTCAGTTTCGAGCTACTCTTACCTATTGTACAATCAAATAATCAAAAACAGGATATAAAAATGTGGCAAGCTATATCACCAAGAGAGTGCCTTGTAATTATTCTTAGATTTTTGCAAACCATATTTATTACCTGTGTTATAGATGTAATGCACATTATCAACACTCCGTCTTTCATAGCTGAAAGTTAGTGACCCATCACACAATCCTCTTTAACAGTCTGTCTCCATTTTCCTCAATCTCAGAGTAGCTGACCCATGTTTCATGACTCTTCTCCTTTATCTGGTCTATGCATCATCTCAGTGGTCTTCCCTACAATCTTTATCATTTGACTTTGCCTCGGATGATCATCATCTCCAAGTTATCCTCCTGTTGTCAAATTCAGTGACCAAAGAACTGTAGGATTCACTGGAAGCAAATACTCCTTGAAAGAGTGAGTTCTTGAAAGAGTGAGTTCTTGAAAGACTGAGGTCTTGAAAGGCTGAGTTGTTGGTCCATTTGTCAATCCATGATGTTCTCAGCAATCTCTTATATACCCACATCTCAAAAGTGTCCATTCTTTTGCTGTCCCCTTCAGTTATTGTTCATGTTTCAGTGCCAAGGAAGACTGGAAACAACAGAGATTTCAGCACTCTCAATTTAGTACGAATTGTTAGGGTGCAGACTTTCCAAATCATTGTCAGATTCAATGCAGCATCCCTACCCATGACAGTGCAACTGGTAGTGACTCACCTCTGTCAGTTATCATGATCTTGGTCTTTTTCTTATTAATTGACAATCCAGGTTTCTCACTTTTGCTCTTAACCCTAACCAGTAGTTCCATCATTTCCACTTTTGGTTCTGTGCACAGTGTGGCATCATCAGCAAATCTTAAATTACTGATTTGTCGTCCTCCAATTTGGATCCCACCAATACAGCAATCAAGACTTTTTCTCATAACATTTTCTCTGTAGATTTTAAATAATGGCAATAACAGAATGTCTGGCCAGATACTCTGTAAGAGATAAAGCAGTATGATGTCGTGCATTATCATACAGTGAGAACCAGCCCTGAGAATGTCACAAATCAGGGCAGTGATGTCAAATTGCTTGTTGCAAACGTTTCAAGACTTTGATGTAAAGAGTTTGGTTCACTGTCTCACCTGGAGCAACATACTGATGGTGAACTAATCTTTTACTGTCAAAGAATGTGATCAACATTGTCTATAGAATGGTAGAGCACTTGTCCACGAAAGGCAAAGGTCCTGAGTTCGAGTCTCGGTCTGGCACGCAGTTTTAATCTGCCAGGAAGTTTCATATCAGTGCTCACTCCGCTGCAGAGTGAAAATCTCATTCTGGAAACATCCCCCAGGCTGTGCCTAAGCCATGTCTCCGCAATATCCTTTCTTTCGGGAGTGCTAGTTCTTCATGGTTCGCAGGAGAGCTTCTGTTAAGTTTGGAAGGTAGGAGATGAGGTACTGGCAGAAGCAAAAGCTGTGAGGATGGGGTGTGAGTCGTGCTTGGGTAGCTCTGTTGGTAGAGCACTTGCCCGCGAAAGGTAAAGGTGCCGAGTTCGAATCTCGGTCCGGCACACAGTTTTAATCTGCCAGAAAGTTTCAACACTGTCTATGTTCTCGAAAGTTTTTGTTTGACTTTTTTTGAGGCTGGTGATCTGGGTCTCCACAATTCAGCACTTTGACACTTTGTGTGAGGTCTCACTGTTAGCGTCAACCTTTGTCATTGACAGAAATGTGGGATCAGGTCTGGCTCTCTACAGTAGTTCAGCAGATATTCTTTGTCTTTCCTCTTTCTGTTTGTCTGTTAGTGTTTGAGGGACGAGTTTTGCATTAAGTTTTTGTTTTCGTAAATCTTCGTGTAAAATCTTATGACACATGTCACAATTGAAATTCAGTGCTTTTGATATTGCACGCCCAGTTATATCATAGTCTTCTTGCAATAACTGCTTTACACTCTGCACGTTTGCATCGGTACGTGCTGTAGAAGGGGGACCAGCTCTGGGATTGTCTTGCACTGAATCTCTGCCTTTTTGTGCCGATCGAAAATGTGACTTCTTGAAAGTGCCTCACGTCCATATGCTTGCTCAATAATTGTCAACGTTTCACTAGGAGTTTTCCCGAGCTTAGTGCAGAACTTAATGTTCAATCTTCACTCACAACTAGGATTCACTTTGTCAGCTATGCTAAGCACACCCCTGCCACATAGTGAGTTTGTACAGAAACAAGGCTGAGGTCATTTCAAGGATGCACACATACCAGGTAATATAAAATCATTTGTTCCTTTTTAGTACTCCATACTTAAAAATCATCAACAAAAGCAAAACAAGGATAATGGAATGTAGTCGAATTAAGTTGGGTGTTGCTGAGGGAATTAGATTAGGAAATGAGACACTTAAAGTAGTAAATGAGTTTTGCTGTTTGGGGAGCAAAATAACTGATGATGGTCAAAGTAGAGAGGATATAAAATGTAGACTGGCAATGGCAAGGAAAGTGTTTCTGAAGAAGAGAAATTTGTTAACATCAAGTATAGATTTAAGTGTCAGGAAGTCGTTTCTGAAAGTATTTGTATGGAGTGTAGCCATGTATGGAAGTGAAACATGGACGATAAATAGTTTGGACAAGAAGAGAATAGAAGCTTTCGAAATGTGGTGCTACAGAAGAATGCTGAAGATTAGATGGGTAGATCACATAACTAATGAGGAGGTATTGAATAGGATTGGGGAGAAGAGAAGTTTGTGGCACAACTTGACTAGAAGAAGGGATCGGTTGGTAAGACATGTTCTCAGGCATCAAGGGATCACCAATTTAGTACTGGAGGGCAGTGTGGAGGGTAAAAATCGTAGAGGGAGACCAAGAGATGAATATACTAAGCAGATTCAAAAGGATGCAGGTTGCAGTAGGTACTGGGAGATGAAGAAGCTTGCACAGGATAGAGTAGCATGGAGAGCTGCATCAAACCAGTCTCAGGACTGAAGACCACAACAACAACTTAAAAAATAGAAAAAAAAGCTGTCCTGGGACTTTTCTGGCAAAGGGAGTGTATCTTTAGTGGTTGTAATGGTACGTTTGTTTCAGCCTGGCTGTTTTTGACACTGACAGTTTTGTACCAATACTGAACACAGAAAATTCTTCCAAGGTTGAGCAAAAACTTCCAGCAACTGGCAGTTTTGACAAGTAGTTGCAGCAAGATGCATGAAACTGTTTCTACTAATTTGTGGAAGCTATTTCTGGATGTAGACGAGAGTTGTTAAAGCCGTCTTGCTCGGGGTGTCTCCACGTTGCAGAACTATAGTCTGATAGAAATTACGTGATAGTTGACACTTCACAGGTTGTAGCTGGTTTTCTCCAATAAGAGCGCTCATCGTCAAACCATTCGCCATTGCCAAACCATCACAATAAACAGTCAGTTCACTTCCAGCTACTTTTCCGATATTCTTTCTCGATGTGTCTGGATCTCGAATCACGGGTCTGGCACTTTAATTTCGTATTTCATGATATATGATACTGGATACTTCTGCACAAGAAGCAGTTCAACATCACTTACGTGGTTATTATAATCACAGAGATCAGCCTATATCAGATAAGCTTTGCACGACATTGCATGAAACCAAGTTTTTGAAGGCTGCAATTCATCATTGCAACTGGGTAATCATGTGTAAAACAACAACTTGAGTGGTTAGGGATTAACCCATGTTGAAGGCTGCAGGTTCAAATATTGTCAAATGATGTGAATTTTTTTAAATTTCTAAAGCTAATTAAAAGAGTTTGATTGACATTTTTACCCAAATAATTGGTTTCAATGTAATTTTTTAATTTCTAATTCTTTGTCACGTCATTTTCATTATCGTATTGACTGTTTTACTTTCTCTCGTTTTTCTACCTATCATTCTTTTTTCATCTGGAATCTGCCTGTGTTGTCTATAATGTGCAAACAAGTGTCAATGAGGACTGCTCACCGGTTGGTAATGTGGCAGCTCATGTAGCCAGTGAAAAGATACTTTTAGGTAACCAATGGTAGCAAGAAATTACAGTTTCCTTTTAGCACTGAAACTGAACTTTCTTTGATTTGAAGTCTTTTTTGTAGAGGTTAGCTTAAATTGCCATGAACAAAGTAATTGAGATTTTAGTTCTGCCACAGGTTGTTGACTGCTGTTTCCTCAGATACATTGCACATCACGAGACTGTGGTTAAGTTAGAACGTGAGTTTAAATTCAGGGCTACAAAATGCACCGTCTACCACACTTCAGCCATTGGTCACTTAAAATTAGTTGTTGACAGAGCATCTCGAATTCTGACATACCTCGAGGTGGCCACTTCTAACACTGCTCTGCATTACACATTCACAGCATTTGAGAAGTGACTTGCTATCAGATGTGACAACGTCGTAGAGGCAAGTGACAGATGTCAGCTATGAAGTACTTTTAACCAGATTATAGTAGCTTCTGGAAGGCACTTGTGGAAGTTTACTTGCTATGAATACACTTCTGCAACTGTGATTGTGCACCACGAACCAAGAACTGAGTCAAGTGGTTAGAAACAGTGTAAGGAAAAGACAAACTGCTGTTTACCAAAAAATAAAGATGACATATTAAGTTGCTGACAGGCACAATTAAAAGACACTTAAACTTTAGCTTTCATCCACAGCCTTCATCAGAAAAAGAAGAGTAACACACAATATTCACTAACACAAGCAAGCACACGTCACGTGCATGTGACTACCAATTCTGGCAGCTCAGACCAGAATGCAGCTGTGACGTGGAATGGAACCAGCTAACTGAAGGAGTGAGGGAAGGGAAAGGGGAAGGGATAGCAGTGTACCGGGGGGGAGGAGCACTGTCGGCAAAGTGTGCAGGTACTGTACTGCCAACAGGTGCAGAGTAGGGAGAATGTGGGGCAGGGAGGTGGGAAAAATAGAACGGAAAAGGAGAGGACTGGGGAAAGATGGGCAGGTGCCTTGGCAGAGGATGGCACACAAAAATGAAGGGATACTGAATAGTGAGTTGGTGACAGGAGAGAGGGTGTGAAAACTGTATGTTGAGGCCAGGATAATTTTGGGAGCAGAGAATGTGTTATAAGGATAACTCCCATCTGCACAGTTCAGAAAGGCTGGTAGTGGAGGGGAGGATCCAGATGTCTGAGGTGTGAAGCAGCCATTGAAATTTAGCGTGTTATTTCTCGCATGTTGTGCCACGGATGGTCAACCTCTCTTGTCCGCAGTTTGGTGAGGCTGTTCATCCTAGTGGACAACTGGTTGCTAGTCATACCAACATAAAAAGCTGTGTAGTGATTGCAGCAGAGCTGGTGTATGACATGGCTGCTTTCACAGGTGGCTTAGCCTCTGATGGATCTTATAGTCCAGGCATTCTGGGTCACCAGTGACAATCAACTGTCCAGGGTCTTATCGTTCGAGGTGCTCTGTGTACTGAGCCTTCAGTCCTTGCAGAACACATTGTGACAGCATTGGCGTCCTGTTCCTTTTCTGCTCCACTATGTGATCAAAAGTATCTGGACACCTGGCTGAAAATGACTTAAAAGTTCGTGGTGCACTCCATCGGTAATGCTGGAATTCAATATGGTGTTGGCCCACCCTTAACCCTGATGACAGCTTCCACTCTCGCAGGCATACGTTCAATTAGGTGCTGGAAGGTTTCTTTGGGAATGGCAGCCCATTCTTCAAGGAGTGCTGCACTGAGAAGAGGTATCGATGTCGGTCAGTGAGACCTGGCATGAAGTTGGCGTTCCAAAACATCCCAAAGGTGTTCTATAGGATTCAAGTCAGGCCTCTGTGCAGGCCAGTCCATTGCAGGAATGTTACTGTCGTGTAACCACTCTGCCACAGGCCGTGCATTATGAACAGGTGCTCAATGGTGTTGAAAGATGCAATCGCCATCCCCAGATTGCTCTTCAGTGGGAAGCAAGAATGTGATTAAAAGTCAATGTTGGCATGCGCTGTGACACTGCCATGCAAAATATCGAGGGGTGAAAGCCTCCTCCTTGAAAAACATGACCACATCATAACACCACTGCTTCTGAATTTTACTGTTGGCACTACACATGCTGATAGATGATGTTCATTGGGCATTTGTCACACCCACACCCTGCCCTCAGATCGTCACATTGTGTACCATGATTCGTCACTCCACACAACATTTTTCCACTGTTCAATCGTCCAATGTTTACACTCCTTACAACAAGTGAGGTGGTGTTTGGCATTTACCAGCATGACATGTGGCTGCTCAACCATGACATTCAAGTTTTCTCACCTCCCACCTAATTGTCATAGTACTTGCAGTGGATCCCGATGCAGTTTGGAATTCGTGTGTGATGGTCTAGATTGATGTCTGCCTATTACACGTTATGACCCTTTTCAACTGTTGGCGGTCTTTGTCAGTCGACAGACGAGGTCGGCCTGTAAACTTTTGTGCTGTACGTGTTCCTTCACGTTTCCACTTCACTATCACATCGGATACAGTGGACTTAGGGATGTTTAGGAGTGTGGAAATCTCGCGTACAGACGTATGACACACGTGACACCCCGTCACCTGACCACGTTTGTAGTCCGTGGGTTCTGCGGGGCGCCCCATTCTGCTCTCTCACGATGTGTAATGACTACTGAGGTCGCTGATATGGAGTACCTGGCAGTAGGTGGCAGCACACTGCACCTAATATGAAAAACATATGTTATTGGGGGTGTCGGGATACTTTTGATCACTTAGTATATCTTTATCCAGCAGAAGCAACGACTTGAAGAAACCCCCTGCTTCAATCCCTGCCAAGTTGAAGCCTAACATGAACCTTCACTGAATGGGAATTCTTGCAGGCCCTCATCTCTTCACATGACTTGGCCCCAGGCCCAGATTCCATCCACAATCAGATGATCCGACACTCGGAGACAACATCTACCCAGGATCTTCAACAGCATTTGGCTCGTGGGTGTCTTCCCTTCACAGTGGCGAGACAGCACAGTATTCCCCATACTAATCCCAGGAAGAACCCAACGTCTCTCGACAGCTACCAACAGATTAGCCTGGCCAACTTCCTTTGTAAACTGCTTGAGGGGATGGTTAGCTTCCAATTATGGTGCATGCTCAAATCGTGGGGCCTTTTGACCCCGTATCACTGTGGTTTCTGGCAAGGTTGATCTACAACTGACCATTTACTCTGACTGGAAACAGCAATTCAGCAGGCTTTTTCTAACTGCTGACTGCTTGTTGAGGTGTTCTTTGACCTACACGAGACATACCACACATCTCGGTGCCGTCACATTTTAGTTACCGTCCACGACTGGGGCTTTTGCGACGCACTTCTGATTTTTTGCGTGGGTTTTTATCGAACCAGCTCTTCTGGATTAGAATTGGCAATTTACACAGCACCCTTGATCTGGGAGAACAGTATCCCACAGGGTTCTGTGTGAAGTGTTGCACGCTTCCTCATTGCCATCAATGGGTTCGTAACCTCTGTTGGGCCTCTGGTTACCCCAGTGTTGTTTGTCGACAAGTTTTGCATCTGGTGCAGCTCCCCCTCATTGCTCTGCTGAACACCAGCTGCAAGGCACCATACTGTAGGCCTCTGCATGGGCTCTTTCCCACGACTTCCAGTTTCCTCCCTTCAAAATGTTGGTTACGAATTTTTGCCATCGACCCACAGTAAACCCCTATCCAGAACTTTATTTAGGCAATCAGGACCTAGATGTTGTAGCACAATCCCTTTTCTTGGGCCTCCTTTTTGCTAAAAAGCTGATGTGGCTGCCCCATATTTGCGAAATTTAACCGGCAGGAAGAGAATGCTGTGATACGTAAATAATTAGCTTTTCAGAGCATTCACACAAGGTTGGCGCCGTGACAACACCTACAATGTGCTGACATGAGGAAAGTTTCCAATCAATTTCTCATACACAAACAGCATTCTTGTTGTGATGCCTCGTGTAAGGAGGAGAAATGCATACCATCACATTTCCGCCTTTGATAAAGGTCTGATTGTAGCCTATCGCGATTGGGGTTTATGGTATCACGACATTGCTGCTCGCATTGGTCGAGATCCAATGACTGTTAGCAGAATATGGATTCGGTGGGTTCAGGAGGGTAATACGGAACGCCGTGCTGGATCCCAACGGCCTCGTATCACTAGCAGTCGAGATCACAGGCATCTTATCCGCATGGCTGTAACAGATCGTGCAGCCATGTCTTGATCCCTGAGTCAACAGATGGGGACATTTGCAAGATGACAACCATCTGCACAAACAGTTCGATGACGTTTGCAGCAGCATGGACTATCAGCTCGGAGACCATGGCTGCAGTTACCCTTGACGCTACATCACAGACAGGAGCGCCTGTGATGGTGTGCTCATTGACGAATCTGGGTACACGAATGGCAAAATGTCATTTTTTCTGATCACTCCAGGCTCTTTTTACAGCATCATGGTGGTCGCATCCGTGTTTGGCGACTTCGTGGTGAACGCACCTGGGAATCGTGTATATTCATCATTGCCATACTGGCGTATCACCCGGCGTGATGGTATGGAGTGCCATTGGTTACATGTCTCAGTCACCTCTTGTTTGCACTGACGGAACTATGAACAGTGGATGTTACATTTCAGATGTGTTACGACCCGTGGCTCTACCCTTCATTCGATCCCTGGGAAACCCTACATTTCAGCAGGATAAAGCACGACTGCATGTTGCAGGTCCTGTACGGGGCTTTCTGGATACAGAAAACGTTCGACTGCTGCCCTGGCCAGCACATTCTCCAGATCTCTCAACAACTGAAAACGTCTGGTCAATGGTGGCCGAGCAACTGGCTCGTCACAATACGCCAGTCACTACTCGTGGTGAACTGTGGTATCGTGTTGAAGCTGCATGGGCAGCTGTACCTGTACACACCATCCAAGCTCTGTTTCACTCAATGCCCAGGCGTATCAAGGCCATTATTACGGCCAGTCGTGGTTGTTCTGGGTACTGATTTCTCAGGATCTATGCACCCAAATTGCGTGAAAATGTAATCACATGTCAGTTCTAGTATAATATATTGGTCCAATGAATACCCATTTATCATCTGCATTTCTTCTTGGTGGAGCAATTTTAATCGTCAATAGTGTATATTTGTCCAATGAATACCCATTTATCATCTGCATTTCTTCTTGGTGTAGTAATCTTAATGGCCAGTAGTGCACAATAGCCCACCTCTGAATTGCTTCGATGTCTTCCTTCGATCTGACCTGTACAGATCACAAGACTTTAGCAGTACTCAAGCCTTTATCTCACTAATGTCCTATATGTGGTCTCCTTTGCTGATAAACCACACTGTCCTAGAATTCTCCAAATAAACCAAAGTCGACCATTCGTCGGCTTTCCACTCACAAACCTCACATGCTCGTTCCATTTCATACCGCTCACATTATACACACATATTTAAACGATGTCCCCTACACATTCGGATAATTTATAGAAAGAGTGGAAACTGGGATGTGTTATTTACTTTCCTCTTAAAGTGGTACATATTCCCAATTTCTTGCTTTATGTTAGATGGGAGCTTGTTGAAGTCTTCCCAATAGCTTACACAATTCCATTTTGAACTATGGATAAAAAGACAAATTCTACATGAAAATTATTTTTGTATCTTGTATTCTAACAGTGGATATTGCAGTGCAGTTGAAGGAGGCTTTTATTATCAGCAACAAAATGTGTTAAAGACCTCTGCAAGATGTACGGATATCTGCTTTTCACAATATTCTTAATGCTCGCTTGTGCTGAATAAACTTTTTATTTACTTTTGCGTACTGTCCCAGGAGATAATTCCATAGAACAGCAAGTGAAAATATACAAAAGTAGTTTAGCACCCACCACTTTGCTCACATATATTGCATGATCTGGACATATACTTTTCGTTTTTCTTTAATCGAATTTCTATGTTGTTCACAGATTGTAACATCTTCTAAACTTTGTACACAAATTAAGACCATAGAGGAATGGCCTTTTCTGAATGTACTGTTGACCAAAAAGCAGTTCTGGTAGCTAGAGTCAGAGGCCTTTGCTGCTCGTGCCTTTTGAGTTCTTATGGTGACATTTTCATACGAATTTTTATCCCCTAACACATACTTCAATGGAAGCCAAATAAAAATTTTCATAGATTTAGCTTTAAAAATGTTTTAATGTAACGAAATAGTTTCATAAAAAATTTCATCCCCTACTTCACTCCCTTAGGGGCTGAATTTCCAAAAAACACTGAAACATGTTTTATTTCTTTTTTTAAAATTTTTAATTGAGAAGCTAAATACAAATTTTCATGGATTTAGATTCAAAAATACTTCTGTAATGAAATATTTCCATAAAAATTTTCTTCGCTCACTTTACCCCCATAAGGGTTGAATTTTCAAAAAACACTGAAACATTTATTTTTTATTTTGAACCGAGAAGCCAAATACAGATTTTCTTAGATTTAGCTTTAAAAATGCTTTCATAATGAAATATTTTCATAAAAATTTTCGTCTCCAGAAACACTGAGACCCATATGTTTTATTTCCAGCTGAGAAGACAAATACAAATTTTCAATGATGTAGCTTTAAAAATGCTTTAGTAGTTCTTTGATAATGATTTATTTAAAAACATTTTTGTTCATCCATTATTTTACCCCCTTTGTGGTTGAATTTCCAAAAATGCTGAAGCATGTATTTTTATTTTTGTTTGCAAAACCAAATACCAATTCCTGTAGTTCTAGTTTCAAAGTTGCCTTAGGAATGACAGATTTTCAAAAAGTATTTCATGCTCCATTTCACCCCTTAGGGGTGGAATTTTGAACAACACTGTACTAAATAATGCCTATAGTAAAATTTCAAGGTTTCCATCCATATTGGTTTATGCTGAGTGATGATGGGTCAGTGAATCGCCCACTTAGGGATGAATTTCCAGAAACAGTGAAACACTTACTTTTTTAATTTCAAACTGAGAAGTCAAATACCAGTATTCATAAATGTAGCTTTAAAAATGCTTTAGTAGTTCTTTAACAATGATTTTTTTTTTCAAAAATACTTTCACCCATTATTTCATCCCCAAGAGGGTTAAATTCCCAAAAATGCTGAAACATATTTCATTATTTCAGATGAGAAACCAAATACCAATTTTCGTATTTCTAGCTTCAAAATTGCATTAATAACAAGATTTTTTAAAAAACCTTTTATCTGCATTTTACCCTATTAGGGGTGGAATTAAAAAAAAATCCCTTCTTAAATGAGGTGTACAGTATAAGATCAACACTGTCTCCAAGTTTCAAGTTTGTACCCTTAGCGGTTTGGGCTGGATGGTGATGAGTCAAACGGTCAAGACGTTGTCTTTTATATAAAAGAGATAAGACTATTCTCTTGTCTTTAGGTAAACACATTGGGAGATGCTTATAATGGAGTAACCTGCTGAATTGAGCTTCATGGTTAGTTTATCCATGTGTTGACTCCATTTTAATCTGTTATTCAGTGGGGCCCCGAGGAAATTCAGACTCTGCACGTCATTCAGTATATGACCATTAATATCTGCTTCTGGTACCTACAGGTCATTATTACTGGTTTGAAATAAAACAATATGAGTCTTTGTGAGACTTAGACTTGACCCTTGAACTTGAAAGGTGACTTTTCTGTAAAATATACTACAAAGCGTGGTCAATGGGACTCTTATGTTTAAACTGAAATTTAAGTTATAAATCACTTGAAAATTTTAACTGAAGTTGTATAACATTTACTTTCACAATTATTTAAGTGTTTTTCAATACTCCTTGTTGATTTTATTGCACTAAATAAAGCCCGCAGTATTTTGCTTTTTATCACACAAAATCACATACTTTTGTATAGATATTTAAATAGTACACAACAACAAACTATCAGAGAACTGAGTTTTACATTCTGAAAAAAATATATAATATCTCTTTAGCCAGTAAATTTTCACTCAGAACTAAATTCCAGGGTTTGTTGCTCAATGCTGGGATCTACATTTTTCTTTACCACCACTCATAACACATTTGATTTTAACTATCACTATAAATTCTTTTTGGAGAAACAGAAAGGCGTCTCTCACCACTAACCTGAAATTCTTCTGAGTGATCCTCTTGTTTGCTAGCAGCATTGGGTATTGCAAAATCGTCGTCTTTTTTACCTTTTTCTTAATCTATACCACTGACATCTTCCTCTAACCACCACCTAACAATTTCATCAAGCTTAATATCATTAAAGTATACACATTCCTGTGACCACATTTCATACTATACTGCAGAAAACAGGTGTTTAGTTCACAAGGCGCAGTCTAGGAGACACCGACGCATGTCGACATATGGCAACAACAAAAAAATAAGACTGTAATGCAATTGATAGTTCAGATTGTATATTTGGCAGTTTAAGGACGGTGGAGTGTGTATTGAAACATTCCACCAGATGTGAGCTGTGTCTGCTGAGATTCAGCTTGGACCCTTGATTAGTATTCTTATGTCATCAGTAGAGATTGCAAGTTTTGAACGGCACTTTAAAGTCAAGCAAAAGTATGGTACATCAGCTCAGCAATTGCATTTCAGCAAGGCAAACAGAATATCAGAATCTGCTGGTCACTTTAATCATGTTGTGGTAATTGTACATTACTGAAGTGAATGAACCAGTTCATTTAAAAAGTGCACATACTTAGGTACTTTCCCATCAGTCCTGATTTTGGTTGTCAAACCATTCCACTCAAATGACCTCCTGAGTGTTCGTACTTGTTCTCTTCTCTATGGTATATGTTTTCAATTTTTTTTTTTTTTTTTTTTTTTTTTTTTTTTTTTTTTTTTTTTTTTTGAAGGATATATTTATATCGTTATTTCAAAAAAAATCTTCAATTTTGTCAGACATCCTACCTATGTATGTCCTGGCAGTAAACTTTATTTTCTCTGTAGATCAGTAGTGTATTAATTGTTGCACCTTTTTATAATTTTGTTGTATTTGGAGTCAACTATTTTTGGATCATATTTATTGTTAAGGCTAACAGCTGGTAGATCGCAGAGTTTTTCATTATCTCTAACTTCTTGTTAGATACAATAGCTCTTTAAGCTCAGTGACCTATAGACAAGGAGTTATTTCTTCTACTTCCATGGCGACTTCAGATCGCAAGAAGATGTATTACAGGAGTACTACAAGAGCGAATTTCTGCTCGTGTATCTTCTCTTTGTACTCCTACTGACAAGTTTCCAAGCTCTCAAGAATCTGCATCAGTATCTATATTCTGCGGTAAAGTGGATAAAGTGGGGTACTTCTGAAAGTACAGACTTGGTGCTTTTTCCTGTTCCACTCATGTATGGACTGTGGAAGAAAAACAAGTGCTTCAAAGCCACAAGCATACTGTAATTAATCTAATCTTGTTCTCACAATCCCTATGGAAGCAATATGTAGAGGGCTGAAGTACGAGGGCAGTTCAATAAGTAATGCAACACATTTTTTTTCTCGGCCAATTTTGGTTGAAAAAACCGGAAATTTCTTGTGGAATATTTTCAAACATTCCCGCTTCGTCTCGTATAGTTTCATTGACTTCCGACAGGTGGCAGCGCTGTACGGAGCTGTTAAAATGGCGTCTGTAACGGATGTGCGTTGCAACAACGGGCAGTGATCGAGTTTCTTTTGGCGGAAAACCAGGGCATCTCAGATATTCATAGGCGCTTGCAGAATGTCTACGCTGATCTGGCAGTGGACAAAAGCACGGTGAGTCATTGGGCAAATCGTGTGTCATCATCACCACAAGGTCAAGCAAGACTGTCTGATCTCCCGCGTGCGGGCCGGCCGTGCACAGCTGTGACTCCTGCAATGGCGCAGCGTGCGAACACACTCGTTCGAGATGATCGACGGATCACCATCAAACAACTCGGTGCTCAACTTGACATCTCTGTTGTTAGTGCTGTCACAATTGTTCACCAGTTGGGATATTCAAAGGTTTGTTCCCGCAGGGTCCCTTGTTGTCTAACCGAACACCATAAAGAGCAAAGGAGAACCATCTGTGCGGAATTGCTTGCTCGTCATGTGGCTGAGAGTGACAATTTCTTGTCAAAGATTGTTACAGGCGATGAAACATGGGTTCATCACTTCGAACCTGAAACAAAACGGCAATCAATGGAGTGGCGCCACACCCACTCCCCTACCAAGAAAAAGTTTAAAGCCATACCCTCAGCTGGTAAAGTCATCGTTACAGTCTTCTGGGATGCTGAAGGGGTTATTCTGTTCGATGTCCTTACCCATGGTCAAACGATCAACTCTGAAGTGTATTGTGCTACTCTTCAGAAATTGAAGAAACAACTTCAGTGTGTTCGTAGGCACAAAAATCTGAACGAACTTCTCCTTCTTCAATCCGTGGGAGGCACTACGCGGATGATGAAGAAGTTATTGATGCAGTATGACGTTGGCTCCGACATCGACCAGTGGAATGGTACCGTGCAGGCATACAGGCCCTCATTTCAAGGTGGCGTAAGGCCGTAGCATTGAATGGAGATTACATTGAAAAATAGTGTTGTGTAGCTAAAAGATTGGGGAATAACCTGGTGTATTTCAATGCTGAATAAAACAACCTCTGTTTCAGAAAAAAATGTGTTGCATTACTTATTGAACTGCCCTCGTATATTAGTAGATTGACCATTGATAGCTGGTTCATGGAAGTTACTAAGCACACTTCCACAGTATCTTTTGCATCTACATTCATGTGTCTGTCAGTTCACATTTTTCACCATTCTGGTGATGGTCTCTTGTGGGTCAAACAAATCTGTGACTATGCTGCCATTCTTTGTATTGTTAATATTACTGTTTACTCATATTTGATAGGGGCCCCATGCACTTGAGTAACATTCTAAGACGGGACACACAAGCAATTTGTAAACAATCTCTTTCATAGAATGTCTGCATTTTCCCCGTAACCTTCCAATGAGCCAAAGTCTGGCCGCTGCCTTACCTACGACTGAGCCTATGTGAGTGTTCCACGTTAGATCTCTATCAACTGTTACACTCAGGTGCTTGTACGAGTTACTGATTTGCAGTTGTGTCTCACTGATATTATAGTCAAAGGATGCTATATTTTTCACATTATTTAGTGCAGAATTTGACATTTACGGGGATTTAAAGCAAGTTGCCAATTTTTGCACCAGTTTGAAATCCTGTCAATATCTGGATGAATAGTTGTGGAGCTTTCATAAGACAGCAGTTCCTTATAGATAACTGTATCATGTGTGAAAAATCTGGGGTTACAATTAATATTGTCTGCAGGGGCAATAATATACAACACAAACAGCAAGGGACCCAACACGTTTCTGTGAGGCACACCTGAAGCTCATCAGTCTTATGAATGGTTTGATGTGGCCCGCCACCATGAATTCCTCTCCTGTGCTAATCTCTTCATCTCAGAGTATCACTTGCAACCTTTATCCTCAATTGCTGAATGTATTCCAATCTCTGTCTTCCTCTACAGTTTTTGCCCTCTACAGCTCCCTCTGGTACCATGGAAGTCATTCCCTCATGTCTTAGCAGATGTCCTATCATCCTGTCCCTTCTCCTTGCCAGTGTTTTCCACATATTCCTTTCCTCTCCGATTCGCAGAACCTCCTCATTCCTTACCTTATCAGTCCACCTAATTTTCAAAATTCATCTGTAGCACCACATCTAAAATGCTTCGATTCTCTTCTGTTCTGTTTTCCCCACAGTCCATGTTTCACTACCATACAATGCTATACTCCAAATGTACATTCTCTCTAATTTCTTCCTCAAATTAAGGCCAATTATTTGATATTAGTAGACTTCTCATGGTCAGGAATGTCCTTTTTACCATTGCTAGTCTGCTTTTGATGTCCTCCAAGCTCCATCTGTCATTCATTATTTTACTGCCTAAGTAGCAGAATTCCTAAACTTCATCTACTTTGGGACCACCAATCCTGATATCAAGTGTCTCGCTGCTTTCATTTCTACTATTTCTCATTGCCTTCGTCTTTCTTCGATTTACTCTCAATCCATACCCTGTACTCATTGGACTGTTCATTCCATTCAGCAGATCAAGTAATTCTTCTTCAATTTCACTCAGGATAGCAATGTCATCAGCAAATCATATCATTGATATCCTTTCACCTTGAATTTTAATTCCACTCCTGAACCTTTCTTTTATTTCCATCATTGCTTCCTCGATATACAGATTGGACAGCAGGGGCAAAAGAATACATCCTTGTCTAACACCCTTTCCAATACAAGCACTTCGTTCTTGCTCATCCACTCTTATTATTCCCTCTTGGTTGTTGTACATATTGTAGTATATGACATGTCTCTCCCTATAGCTTACCCCTATTTTTCTCAGAATTTCAAACATCTGGCACCATTTTACGTTCTCAAACACTTTTTCCAGGTCAACAAATCTTATGAATGTTTCTTGATTTTGCTTCCATTATTAACCGTAATGTCAGAATTGCCTCTCTCGTGCCTTTACCTTTCTTAAAACCAAACTGACCATCATCTAGAGCATCGTCAATTTTCTTTTCCATTTTTCTGTATTAGTCTTGTCAGCAACGTGGATGATGAGCTTTTAAGCTGATTGTGCAATAATTCTCACACTTGTCAGCTCTTGCTGTCTTCGGAATTGTGTGGATGAGAGTTTTCCAAATGTCAGATGGTATGTCGCCAGACTCATACGTTCTACACACCAGCGTGAATAGTTGTTTAGTTGCCACTTCCCCCAATTAGAAATTCTGATGGAATGTTATCTATCCTTTCTGCCTTATTTGATCTTAAGTCCTCCAAAGCTCTTTTAAATTCTGATTCTAATACCGGGTCCCCTATCTCTTCTAAATTGACTCCTGCTTCTTCTTCTATCACATCAGATAAATCTTCCCCCTCATAGAGGCTTTCAATGTATACTTTCCACCTATCCGCTCTCTCGTCTGCGTTTAACAGCGGAATTCCTGTTGCACTCTTAATGTTATCACCCTTGCTTTTAATGTCACCGAAGTTTGTTTTGACTTTCCTGTGTGCTGAGTCAGTCCTTCGACAGTTGTAATTTTCTTAAGAAACATTGATGTGGTACCGACTTAAATGCTCTTTGGAGATCAAGAAACACTGTATCCATCTGACTGCATCATTGCACACACACAGTGGTGACCGGATCCAGAAAGCTCCATGTCAATTGAGAGAGTGGTACACGATACAGAGAAGGAAAGACATTTGTGTGAATATATTGAAATATTGCTAGTATAAATACATTAAAATAATTAATTGTCGCTCAGCTGTATAAGACAGCTGGGTTATTGTCAATATTTGTAATCACAGTATGGAAGCACCAACAAGTCTCTCTTGTCTTTTGTAGAAACACCAGAGCTCGAGATCCTGCTAGAAATGCTGCCCCCGACTTATGTTCCGGGTTTCCACGATGAGGCAGCTGTGAGGGCGATGCGCTATAATGACCTCGGCACGACAGGTCTCAAGGTGTCCCATCTGGGATTTGGCGGTGCCGCACTGGGGTGTTTTGGGTGAGTGGCGCTGGTGAAATGTGATTTTTTTGTGTAGGAGATATGACATAATTTGCAGTGAAACCTTTTTATATTACTAACACAAAATTCTACAAAAGAATATAATTCTGTTCTTCAGTGTTTGAAATTGCCATTTACGAATTCTTTCATTCACTCATTATGTTTCGTCAATCCCAGCATGAAGGATAGCCTTCGGGGATATGGATCAAGTCAACAAATTCACTGCAGGCTTAAAGACGAGCTATTAACCTACAAGACAGAAACTTCTAAAGGGCTCCATACATAAGCAACGGATCACAGCGATCTGTCACGTGGACAACAGATCGCTTTGTAGATCACACGTGGGGGCAAATTGCAGTGATCGGTCGCTCGTTTGGGGACCCTTAAGCTTGTGTGTTCTATGAGATGAAATATTACTCGAGAAAAAGTTTGCTGTTTTTATCCTGTACCTGAAATACTGTCAGCTTGTTTAACACATATAAGCATCAGCTGACTTGGGTTCTTTGATAAATGTGTAAGCGTCATAAGCATTATTTCAGACTATCTACATACTCCTCTGATTTATCGCCAATGAAAAGAAACAATTGAAACAACAAGCAAATGTGCATATTTTGCAAAGCAGAAAAATGTGGCAATGAGAACATTGAAACAATGGTAAAACATCAATGCAAAATATAATCTGACATTATTCATATAAAAAAATAGCTCTCTTCGGAAATATTAACAATATCCATTGTAAAACAAAAACCTCAATAAACATGTGTTATCATACAGCAGTTCAAACAGTATCAAGAACTGTTCAGACTCTCGTAGTATTACATGGGGTGTCAGAACATGCCCTGTCTGGCTCACTTTTTCACCTCTGCCTCATGATTTGCCTTTTCCTTTCAGTTGGTTCCTGCTTTTGCACAATGTGTGTTTTATTATGAGGTCTGCTTTGCACATCTCTTTGAATTTCCATTGGAGGAAGTAGTACATTTATTATTTTTATTTTATAATCCTACAGTATTATTTTATTCCCCAAATATTTGTTGTAAAAATAATATGAATTGAAAAGTAGCATGTCAATTAAGTGTAAGAATAGTTTTCCAGGCCAGCAGATGGTCTGCTGTTCATGTAAATAACATGAGTGTCTGATCCTGCCAGTCAGTCCCAGACACATTTGCACTGTATTTGACAATTGGCAGTAGTTTTGAGATTGCTTGCTGGTATTAATTGGTCACTTGTGCCATTGTGTTCTGAAATTCCATAAAATTTTCTGATCATCACATCTTCCAAATAGCAAGCATTTGTGTTTCCTTTACTCGTTTCTACAGATACTACTTCCTCGAGAGTGTTCCTCCTATAATGTCCCAGTACTGCATGTTTCCAGATTCAGTAAGGTTTTAGCTAAAGCAAAGCTATTGTAGTAATTGTCCGTGTAAATACGATGGCCACCATGCAGTTTCTCCAACAACAAATGCAAAATGATCTTTTCAGCATGAGACTTTCCCCTCATCTCATCAAGCACTCCTGTTTACATAGTGCAGTTATTTATAAAACGATCCAAATTGCTTAGCATTTACATTTTTATGTCATATTTATGTCTTTCATTTTGTATATATTGTCTAAAAGACAATCTCTCCCTCCAAAGAATCATCGATTCATCTAAAGATAGGTCTTTCCCTGGGTAATATACTTGACACATTTTATTGTCAAAATAGTTTAGAGGGTAGGTCATATTTTCATATAATCAGTCATTCAGTTTTGAGCGTCCTGTCTGTGGATTTGTAGCAAAATGTAATAAGTATAAGATGATCATATATCTGTCTCTGCTCATGATCATCACTATTTCTTTATTTTGAAACCAAGGATCTTTCTTCCAGTAATTGTGTAATTGAGAGGTTTTCATGTAATCCATATGTAATGAAATACCTAAAAAGACAAGTAGTTTTGTACACTAACAGGTTTCCAACTATGAATCCTAGACCTGTCCTTTGTGTTGTCACTGAGAAATACACTCACAGCATTGTCATTTGTTTCATCAACTATATGCTGAAGGATGGTTTCTGTAAGCAATAGCCTAAAAAATCCATAGGTCCATTGCTAGTCGGATGACATGGTAAACATGGCCTGTTTTGTAAATGGATGATATTGCATGTTGTGTACTTCATCATCTGCCAGTGTGGATTCTTCACCATCTATATTTTCGTCACCACCACCACCACCACCACCACCACCACCACCATCATCATCATCATCCATATGTTCTGAACCCACACTCTTACAAAATCCATTTGAATGCTCTGTCTCCACATTATCATCACTAAGGTAAATTTCTGTATCCTTGAGATTCGAACTATCCTCCTACAATTTCTTATCTTCAAATTCAAAATTGCTATCTTGTAACATGTTCAGTACCTGATCGGCAGTGGATTTTTCATTCTTCCTACACTTTTTAGCTTTAGAAGGTCCCAGTGTCCATTGGTTACCTGCCATTTCAAATAAGCTATCTCACAGACAATTAAGCACATTAAAAATAAATAAAATAATTTTTTTTTTAAATGTAGGCAAAAAATTGTTCCCAGAAACTTCATTGTTTGTAAAAAAAAAAAAACGTGGTCACAGCTGCAAAACTAAAGTGAATATTAACAACTGTTAACACACACACCTATAATCAACTGCTGCACTGATTAGTTGGTGGTGGAAATGCTCATAACCATTAGCAGCAATAGACTGGTGGCTTTTGTTGATGTTTTTAAGTGTGAGCCACAGTGAACGTGTTAACAGGCAGGACCAATCACTGCTGGCTACTTCTGTAAAGTGACTAGCAACAAATTGTGACTAGTATTAATCTACTTAAACTTATAATTATAGTAATTCTCGATTACTTACATATTTATGTTAGGAGAAAAACAGCTACCTTGAATAAAACAATTGCTTCTCGTCCTATACTACTCTGCTGGTCACATTATCCAACACATCAAACAAAACATTTTAACTTTATACAGATCACTGTTAGCAGTCTATGTACTGGAAAAATCAGGGTCTATCTGGTACAAACATTAGAGTTAGACATTCCTAAGCTCACGCGTTGAACAAGTAGTGGCTAATAAGGTATGTTTTTACTTTGTTTTTAAGTATTAAGGGATTTTCGATTTTCTGCCTAATGTCCACTGGCAACCTGTTAGACTTTTGCACATGAATATAAGTTTCCATTCCCAACCCTAGAGAGGGATCATACTCTGTATGGAAATTATTTCTATTTCTACATTTGTGATTAAGAACTGTAGAGTTCATTCTAAATTCACTCTTTTTTTGTGGTTGTGAACCATTGAATTCATTCTAAATTCACTCTTTTTTTCTAAACACAAATACCCGTAGGCGGTATATTTACTGGGCTATAAGTGTAAGAATCCCTAGGTAACTATACAGGAATTCTGCTTATTGTCAGAGTATCAAATTCATGTCTTTTTTTGTGACTCTTCCATTATCTCTTTAGTCAGATTCACCCTCCCAAAAATGTACATGATCCTACAATGACAAAAACATTTTTGTAATGAACTTGGAAGCTGGCTGAAGTGAAAGCTAAATGTAAAATTCCTATGTCACTTAAACTGTAAGCCAACACGAATAATGGAACTATATATGACTTGTGACAATATTATGAAAAGGCTAATGGGAACTCCAGGTAGGAATATCAACAATGTAGGAAAAGACAGATTGCTTCTTGTCGTGAAGAAGACACATTAAGTTGCAGACATGCACAATTAAAAGAACTTACAAAAAGCATTCGGTCACAGTCTTTGTCAGTAAACAAGAGCCACACACCATTCATACACACAGGCAAGCACACCTCATGCACACAAGACTGCCAACTGCAGCCTCTCAGCCCAATATATGAGTGAAGGTGTTGTGTGGCAATGGGTCTGATTTTTTTAAAAAAGTGATAGAACATTCTAATGAAGAGAGGAGTTGTGAGCCTTCTGCTGTGAGTAATGATCTTATCAAGAAAATTGATGAAACAGTTTGTGAAAATTGAAGATTCACAATCTCTGAACTTTTTGAACAATTCCTGCAAATTTCTCTTACAGCTTTGTATGAGGTTGTCACTGATAACTTAGCCTACTGAAAGTACTGTGCTCAGTGGGTACTGAAACTTCTCACAGATATCCACAAAACCAAACGAATGGTCTCTGCCTTAGATTTCCTTTCATGCTACGATGGAGAAGGAGTAGGTTTTTCTTGAAGAGAATTTTGACAATTGGGTGTTGTTTGTTGTTTTGGTCTTCAGTCCTGAGACTGGTTTGATGCAGCTCTCCATGCTACTCTATCCTGTGCAAGCTTCTTCATCTCCCAGTACCTACTGCAACCCACATCCTTCTGAATCTGCTTAGTGTACTCATCTCTTGGTCTCCCTCTACGATTTTTACCCTCCACGCTGCCCTCCAATACTAAATTGGTGATCCCTTGATGCCTCAGAACATGTCCTACCAACCGATCCCTTCTTCTAGTCAAGTTGTGCCACAAACTCCTCTTCTCCCCAATTCTGTTCAGTACCTCCTCATTAGTTATGTGATCTACCCATATAATCTTCAGCATTCTTCTGTAGCACCACATTTCGAAAGCTTCTACTCTCTTCTTTTCTAAACTATTTATCGTCCACGTTTCACTTCCATACATGGCTACACTCCATACAAATACTTTCAGAAACGACTTCCTAACACTTAAGTCAATACTCGATTTCAACAAATTTCTCTTCTTCAGAAACGCTTTCCTTGCCATTGCCAGTCTACATTTTATATCCTCTCTACTTCGACCATCATCAGTTATTTTGCTCCACAAAAAGCAAAACTCCTTTACTACTTTAAGTGTCTCATTTCCTAATCTAATTCCCTCAGCATCACCCGACTTAATTCCACTACATTCCATTATCCTTGTTTTGCTTTTGTTGACATTCATCTTATACCCTCCTTTCAAGACACTGTCCATTCCGTCCAACTGCTGTTCCAAGTCCTTAGCTGTTTCTGACAGAATTACATTGTCATCAGCGAACCTCAAAGTTTTTATTTCTTCTCCATGGATTTTAATACCTACTCCGAACTTTTCTTTTGTTTCCTTTACTGCTTGCTCAATATACAGATTGAATAGCATCGGGGAGAGGCTACAACCCTGTCTCACTCCCTTCCCAACCACTGCTTCCCTTTCATGCCCCTCGACTCTTATAACTGCCATCTGGTTTCTGTACAAATTGTAAATAGCCTTTCGCTCCCTGTATTTTACCCCTGCCACCTTCAGAATTTGAAAGAGAATATTCCAGTCAACATTGTCAAAAGCTTTCTCTAAGTCTACAAATGCTAGAAATGTAGGTTTGCCTTTCCTTAATCTTTCTTCTAAGATAAGTCGTAGGGTCAGTATTGCCTCACGTGTTCCAACATTTCTACAGAATCCATGCTGATCTTCCCCAAGGTCAGCTTCTACCAGTTTTTCCATTCATCTGTAATGAATTCGCGTTAGTATTTTGCAGCTATGACTTATTAAACAGATAGTTCAGTAATTTTCACATGTCAACACCTGCTTTCTTTGGGATTGGAATTATTATATTCTTCTTGAAGTCTGAGGGTATTCCACCTGTCTCATATATCTTGCTCACCAGATGGTAGAGTTTTGTCAGGACTGGCTCACCCAAGGCTGTCAGTAGTTCTAATGGAATGTTGTCTACTCCTGGGGCCTTGTTTCGACTTAGGTCTTTCAGTGCTCTGGCAAACTCTTCACACAGTATCATACCTCCCATTTCATCTACATCCTCTTCCATTTCCATAATATTGTCCTCAAGTACATCGCCCTTGTATAGACCCTCTATATACTCCTTCCACCTCTCTGCTTTCCCTTCTTTGCTTAGAACTGGGTTTCCATCTGAGCTCTTCATATTCATACAAGTCGTTCTCTTATCTCCAAAGGTCTCTTTAATTTTCCTGTAGGCAGTATCTATCTTACCCCTCGCGAGATAAGCCTCTACATCCTTACATTTGTCCTCTAGCCATCCCTGCTTAGCCATTTTGCTCTTCCCGTCGATCTCATTTTTGAGACGTTTGTATTCCTTTTTGTCTGCTTCACACAATTGGGTGGCAAATGTAAATGCCGAAACTTAACAACGGTCAGTCGCTTGGAGCCATACCAATTCCCCAGGCAGGTCAAACAGAGCCTGCCAAACTTTGTCATTGAGGAAGGTTATGGCTATGGCTTTGGGACACTGAGTGTATTTTGCTGGTTGAATTTATGGATTGTGAAATGATGATCACATCTGATGTGTACTGTGAAACTTTGAAGAAACTTAGGCTTGCCATTCAAAAGAACATCACAGTATGCTGACACCTGGTGTTTTGCATTTACATAACTAAGCATGTCCTCACAGTGCCCGAAACACTCTTGAGATTTTGAAGCAATTCAAATGGGACATTTTTCGTCATTCCCCATACACTCCAGACTTGATAGCAAGGGATTTTCATCTGTTCACTCATATGAGGAAGTGGTTTGCATCACAGCACAACAATGAACTCCAAAATGCTGTGAAAGACTGGTTGCACACCCACACAGGAGATTTTGTGGAAAAGGAATTTGTAAATTAGTGAAATCCTATGACAAATACTAAACTAGCAAATGGACATAGTTTCAGGTTGGACATAACAAAATTCATTTTTCCATGAAAGTTTTTTATTTTCAGGCAAAAGGAGATTACTTTCCAAACTGTCCTTGTATCATCACATTATTTAAAATACACATTGTTTTAAAGTAGTACTGCACTGACAACTTTCAGTTTTCCTTAGGACAGTATAAGAACTAAGAAAATTCAAAATTTGTGTAAAATTGCACTGTAAAAAATTCAGTCTTTAAATTTCTTAGCTAAACTTGAAATTTCAACATCTAAAGCTTCAGATTCTTCCATGACCTTTTCTGTAATCATTTATTGATCTTTGATTGTGTTGCAGTGTAAGCACTTCTTTCTGCATCAACTGTATCTTCTAAGTTTCAGAGTAAAACTTCTTGTTAACAGAGGAGCCTCTTTCAACTGCAGCATTTCCATGAAACATGCATAACATCTATACAAACTTGGTGAAGTCATGTTTCGCACTTAGCAATAAATTCATCAGAAAATGATCAAGTTCATCCTTCTTAGGATTGAATTGTTCTAGTTGTTTTTCTGAATACTCAGAAAATTTAAAATATTCGCTCTTCAGTATGTCAGCTGTTGATGGAGTCATATGTTTTTTGACACAAATTCTTCCAATGCATTGTCAGTCAAGAATTTCTCAGAATGGAGCGCTGTATAACTTAGGGTGATAAACATGAACTGCCTACAATCTTTAATTTCAAAGGAGTCCTCTTAGTAATTTGTAGATATAGACTTTGCAAAGTACCTGTGCATACTTTTATGAAATAAGGACATCACTTTCTGTGTTTTCTTTCTAGCAGCAATGGCACCACATACAATATCTGCATAATGACTTGTTTCTTAATCACATGCTTCGGAAACATCAGTAGCAAGTAAAATTTGGTAGACGTTGTCGCCATTTCCATAACAGTTTCTTTATGAACTGAGATACAGTGCTATACATTAAACTGAACAAATCTCTGTACAAAAATGGGTAGAGAAGAGTCAGTTGACAGATGCGTAGTTAAAAGCTCCTCAGGTTCAGTTGATACAGATACAGGAAACTCATGTTTTGCACAGTTGTGTTCTAAAAGACGTTTAAATTTTTCAATGTCTCTAGTCTCTGGAGGTCTTTTATGTACTTCAGCAACATACTTCTTCACATGCAGAATAAGTTCAAGTGCTCTTTTCATGACTTCAGTATTTCCAACACATCTTAAAGAAAAAAATTTGAGAGGAAACTTAGAAAACCCAGTGATGTCTGAGCAGGTTACACTGCTTGAAAGAGTATCCATCATAAAGCACCAGATTACCCTAGAAATTCATGAGCATTCCAGTTACTTTTAATATGAACTATTTTCAAAGCTGTATTCACCACATGAAGTGAAGAAGTGTCACAGTAAAACACTTGTGGTTGATTATCTTCTTACTTTTACAAATCAAACTATTTATAACATTCACCAAGTGGCGGCAGGAGAACACACATATAAACACATTTAAAATACCTTTATATGTGAGTTTTCCTGCTGCTGCTAGGTGAGAGGATTTTTCATCTGTTCAGTTACACTATATTCTCAAAAATGGATTTTTTAAAAATATACTTATAGCATTCATTTCACTCACAGTACATTAAGAGTGTTGTGCTATTTTTATTGTGTAATACACTAAAATCTCACATGGCTTGAAGAAAACTAACTTAGACAGCAAACAGCAAATACAACTACAAGGTCCCTCAACACCCTCCATGTTCTGAGTGGTACCTCCTGGGGAATTGACTCTCCTCCACTTCTATTGCACCTTGAAGTTGGACTATGGAAGCATAGTTTACTACTCTGCACAACCGTCTATTGTTCAGCATCTAGACTCTGTCCATCACTGTGGATTGCATTTAGTGTCTGGAGCTTTTTACACCAGCCCCATGGAGAGCCTTTATGCTGAGACTGCTGAACCTCCACTGTCCAATCAGCAAGCTGTCCTTCTGAGTCATTATGCCTGCTCATCTGACACATATCCTTTTTCTTTGACGCCTCCATGGATTTAGGATATGCGGGTCACCCTGCCTCTCTACTACCACTGGGAGCCTGCTTCTGTCACCTGCTACATTCCCTTTCCTTCAATTTCCTTAACAAATGGGGGTATAATGCCACCTTGGCTTTGCCCCTGGACCTGCCTTTTCTGTGACGTTTGTCAGCTTCCCAAGGATATTACCCCCCCCCCCCCCCCTGCCCTCATAGTTTATCATTGGGCATTTGCTGCTCTATGCGCACTAATGGAGGATGCCACATTTATTTACACTGATGGCTGCAAGGCCACCTTTGATGTCAGGAGTGCCTATATTGTTGGTGCCATCCCTACTAGATTTTGGCTTCCCGACCAGTGTTCAGTTTTTACTGTGGAGCTTTATGCTGTTCTCCAACCTGTCCAATACATCCGTCACCATCAGCGGATACAGTATATTATATACTCGGATTCACTCAGCACTCTTCTCAACCTCCAAGCTCTTTATCCCATCCACCCTCTGGTCCACCAGATTCAGGACTGCCTCCACATGCTCCACTTGGGGGGGGGGGGGCATCTCTGTGGCAATCCTCTGGATCCCAGGGCACACTGGTATCCGCAAATGAGGCTGCTGATATAGCGGCAAAGGCTGCCATCTCTCTTCCTTGGCCCGCCGTTCGCATGGTTTCCTTTGCCGATCTACATAGCATTTTATGTTGTCGTGTTGCTCTTTCATGGCACACACATTGGTCTGCACTTCCCGATAATAAGTTACAGGACATATAACCTCTTCCCTGTGCTTGGGCCTCTTCCTCCCAGCCTCGTCATCGGGAGGAGGTAATTTTAACTAGACTGGATTGAGCACTGTCTTTTTAGCCATCGACATCGTTTAAGTGGTGGTCCTCCCCCACTTTGTCCCTACTGCTTTCAATTGTCGACAGTGAGACACCTTTCACTTCAGTGCCGCTATTTTAATCCACTGTGTGCCCATTTACAGCTGTCGCCTGATATATCTTCCCTTTTAGCAGATGACGCACGCTCAGCTGATCGCATCCTTGAGTTTTCATTTGATGCTCTTTTTGGGGAAAACAGTCCCCCTTCAATAGCAATTTTCTAAGATTCCCTTCCATTTTTAGTTTCCCTCCTTCTTGAGGTTTGCTCCCATTGCTGCTGACTTAAATTTCAGTTTTTTACCCTTCACTAAGCCACAGAATGGGTGCTTATGAGCGTAGCAGTTTTGTGCCCCCCCCCCCCCCCCCAAACAAAACAAAAAAAAGGGGAGGGTACTATATACTAATAATACGAGGGGCGTTCGAAAAGACCATGCAAATGTAAAAACTACTTACATTTATTTGGGGTAAACCTTTTTTATTTTTCCACATAATCTCCTTTTAGACTTATATGCTTCATCCAATGCTATTCTAATTTGTTGATCCCTTCCGAATAATAGGAATTGTTCAAGTCTGCAAAATAGCTATTAGTTGCTGCAATCACCTTCTTGTTTGAATAAAATCTTTGTCCTGCCAGTCATTTCTTCAAATTGGGGAACAAATAGTAGTTCGAGAGAGCCAAGTCTGGAGAATAGGGGGTATGTGAAACGAGTTGGAATCCTATTTCCATTAATTTTGCGACCACAGCTGCTGAGGGGTGTGCTGGTGCATTGTCGTGATGCAAAAGGACTTTTTTTGCAGCCCAATCGCCAGTGTTTTTCTTGCAGCTCGGTTTTCGAATGGTCCAATAATGATGAATAATATTTCCCTGCAATAGTTGTACCCTTTTCCAGATAGTCGATGAGGATTTTCCCTTGCAAACCCCAAAAGACAGTCACCATAACCTTTCCGGCCGAAGGAATGGTCTTCACTTTTTTGGTGCAGATTCTCCCTTGGTAACCCATTGTTTATATTGTTGTTTGGTCTCAGGAGTATAGTAATGTATCCATGTCTCAAGAATATAGTAATGTATCCATGTCTCAGGAGTATAGTAATGTATCCATGTTTCATCCACAGTGACGAAACGATTCTTAAAGTCCTGTGGATTCTTCCTGAACAGCTGCAAACCATCCTTGCAACACTTCACATGATTCCGTTTTTGGCCCAGCATGAGCAATCGTGGAACCCATCTTGCGGATAGCTTTCTCATGTCCAAATGTTTATTCAAAATATTACGTACCCATTCATTCGAGATGCTCACAGCACTAGCAATCTCATGAACCTTAATCTTCTGCCATCCATCACCATATCATGGATTTTATCAATGATTTCTGGGGTCGTATATTCCACAGGGTGCCCAGAACATTCAGCATCACTTGTGCCCATATGGCCACTCCAAAAATTTTGAAACCACTTATAGACTGTTCCAATCAAACGTGCAGAGTCACCATAATGTTTATCAAGCTTCTCTTTAGTCTCCTGAGGCATTTTGGCTTTCGTAAAGTAATGTTTAATCACCATACGAAATTCTTTTTCGCCCATTTTGAATAATCACTTGACTTCCTTGTTCACATGAATGCCAAACACAAAGAAATAGACCAATATGGCTGAAACTTGGTGTGCACTCTTTCCAAAGATGCTAATAACTAAACATCACCTCGATACACCCTGGTGGTCCCATCTCTCGGACTTTGCACAGACTTTTCAAATACCCCTCGTAAAGCATGGGTAACATTTTGGCTAGTGAGAAATTGATTTTACTCTGATCATCATTAACATCTTCCATAAGAGATTAGAATTACAGTAGTTCCATATTAATTATGAAAAACCTTTAAAAATATCTTTCCAAAAAAGATGCTGATTAATGAGATTTAAACAGAAGAAGGGGTGAACAGAATAACAGAAACAATTATTCTGATACTTCTCTAGTGACACATTAGATGGCAGCATTATCTTGGACGGAACTACAGTTTACACCTCATTTTGACTTGGTGTATACATCTCATATAGCTCTGTGTTAACAAAGCAACACTTCCAAATTTCCCTCTCTGCACCTGACCCTCAAGGTTCCAAATGTCAGTAGCAGAGGCTGTGCTAACCTGGCTTGCACAGATGGACATCCCAGTCCCCTACAGATAACAGAGACTTTGTAAGAGTTTGGGTAAATCTTTATAAAATGTATAGTTATGCATTACTGTTTATTAAATGGACTGCTGGATATAACATTTTTTAGAGTAGCACTAAGTTGGCACTCCCTTCTATAACTGCACCATTACTTTTTCCTTACTTTCATGAGCATTTGTTCACTTTCATGACTTTCTCATGACTTCTCTGACCAATAGGCACCCTGCTATGGAGGCTTCTGCAAGATGTCCTGTTATTCAAGTTTACACAATATTCTTATTGCACACTTCTGGAGGATAAACATTTTCCCTACCTTTGCTACAATGAATCAGAAGACTATATAATAGGACAGAAATGAATCAAGTTCACAAATATGTGCTAGCAAACTTGTATACACGTCAACACAGTGAGAGAGATTCCTAAGTGCAAAGCAGGCATAACTGAGTTTTTTTTTTGTTGCATAAGTTGATCACATGCTGAGGCAGCCGTAGTTTATTATCCATCTGGATGTGGAGGAACTTCAAACGTGGCCCAATGTGTGATCATTAATCTCTACTTCTGCTACCTGTAGGATAGTTTTTGGAACTCCATAATATGAGTTTTTGCAAGTTTGGGGTTCAAGGTATGTGCTGTGAACCAGTTGTAATCCTGTTCCATTATTCTCCTGGATGTGTGCAGTGTGGGTGTGTTTTCATCTTTTTATGAATATACTTTTGTCATCAGCAAATGTACTTTTGTCATCAGCAAATGTGACAGTTTTTGAAGAGTCTTCCAATGTCCTGGGTAAATAATTTATATAAACCTAGAACAGGAGCATATTTAATGTTTACTGACTCTGAATCTACTCTTATTCCTATTCTGTCACTTGATAATGTGCACCTTTGTTTTCTGTTACTAATATATGACTCCACTGGCCTTTAATGCCAGGCCATTTCTTTTCCCTTAAGACTTCCATGTTGGTTTTTCTTTCTGTCCAGCTTGTTCTTATCATTTTCCACCATATCTGCTTTTCAGCAGCTTCAAGTCTATTCCTTTTCAATTTATCTTTCCATAGAGAAGTAAACTCCATACAAATGAACTACATATCTATACATAATTTAAAAGTCCCCCATGTATTTTTCTGTTTGTGTGTGAAGCCTAATCTCAGGAATTAAGAGACTCACAAGGAAAGATTGTGTATATAATTTGTTACCTCTATGCCAGACAAGTTGTCTGGTTCTAGATGTTTAGTGCTACTTCTATGAAGTGCGGTCAGGTCTGTAGTTTAAAAATGAAAAAATAAATATTTAATTGATGAAACATGTTATTCATTGAATGAATTTCGCAAGATAGACTACTTTTACACATATATTTAAATTGCAGTGATCCTTTAGTATGCTTTTTCACTTTGTGTTTGTTTTTATTGTAGTTTCATGTTTTTGTTTTATTTGCAATGGCTTATGTAAATTAAATGTATTTTCCCTGACAGCACTTGTCAATGTCCTAGGCTGTTTATGTATTTTTTGACCCATTTCAATGCAAACATCTGATACACATACAAGGTTTGATATAATATACATACAGAATAAACTGAATAAGTGTAACATATACTGAGCTCTAGCCACAGCACACTATATGATGTGTTTCTGGAGGAATAGTAAATATTTTAAAAGGTTGTAGTGTAGACTAATTTGAATAAAATGTGCCACATAACACGTGTCCACTTAGTATACGCTAGAGAAATTCATCTGCTAGGATGTAACCTATACAAATACACACACAATGTGTTAAGCAAAGGTTAATTAGTAAATTCCAGAGGTGATTTTCATAAATTTCACCTCCTTCTTCAATGTACTTTTGAATTCTCTTGACAACACCAAGTGCAGCTCTTCTTCTGAACTTATCTTGCATTCTTTTATGAGGGGAACTCTATTTGTAATCCAAATGATCAGTGTGTATTTTGTGTTTACTTTATGACTGTGGCCTTCACCTTTCAACTGTCCCACAGGCAAAAACTGAAAGGGCTAAAGGTCTGGAAACTTTGGTGGCCAAGAAATGTGACCGTATCCCCAACCCATCTTTCGGGGAAGTGTTAAGTTTAACTGTCACCTGACTACTAGGATGTCCGAAGGCCCTGTCTAGTCGATAGAACACATCCGACCTTGGAGCCAAAGGAACCTTTTCCAACAAATGTGGAAGCCCATTTTCAAAAAAGTCTTGATAGTGCTAACACAACATGCCCAACCTACTGATTGTCTACCACAAAACACCACGCATGTACAGAATAGAGTACTTGAAAACATGTGTGCATGAAGGTTTTTGTCAGTCCCCTGATGTGAGTTAACGAGCAATAGGCGCAGTTCACACTGAACTCATAGTACGATTTGCAATGCAATATGTGATATAATGCAGAAGTGAGTCACATCTGTGGACTGCATAGGTATGTAATGGAAGCGGCTTAAATGGTTTCACTGTAATGACTGTGATACAACAAGAATATGTATTTGTATTGTACTACCTGGCACAACACAGAGTGCTGGTTGCTCCACACATCACGGGGAGTGAAATTTCAAGTTATCTGATTTGCCTAAAAAAAGCAAGGCTTTGTCTGTTTCTATAGTTAGTTTCTCAGTAAATCTTATACTTTTTGTGCAAAAAATAAACACCACTGTTTTGAGATTCATGTGCATCTCTGCTATGCAGTCTTTCTCATCCGATTTTGAAGGAACTATTTGGTAAAGAGAAATTATTTATTATTATCTTATAGCCACACATCACAGCTTGACAATGAATTGGTTTTATTGTAGTTATTTCTGTAGTTATTGTGGTATTTCAAAGTAAAGTACGGCACCGCACATATTTTGAAAAGCTTGCAGTGAAAATTGTAGTCACTCGCCAGTTTACATTTGGTGCATTTTACGGTGTATACTGCCACAAGAAATGCAACAAACATATTGTTTTTAACACTGGGAGGAGAACTGTACTTCTTTCCAGCCCCAAGTAGGTATGTGATACATTTTGGCATTTGGCCTCTGCAACGTATTTGATGCTATGACTGCACAGCACACTCTGCAGACTTGTCTGACATTGCTATCGATACAAGCCGAAGAATTCATTCACTCGAGTGCTTTCAAGTTGGAAAGATGTCTAAACTTGTGCGTGTGTTTTTATGCTGCGTATAATCAATTTGTCATTCACACGCGAGGGCTCTTAGTGGATGATATCTTTTCTCCAGCTTCTTGAGAAAAGTCCTTGTCTGTGAGATTACACTATGAAATCATATTCAAGAGTAGATGTGATCAGCTTGGCATGTAGGAATGTAGCAACAGAAATGAAAGAAAGAGGTAAGAATTTGCTGTGAAATCTGCACCATTGTTTTTCACTCATTATCTTCATTGTTACAGGTTCTCTTTCAGATAACATATAGCTTCGGTTGGTGACTGTAGAATACGAGTATTAATTGTATTCTAAACATTACTTCATTCGAAACATGAATATAGGACGCCCTATTTAAGGTTGTGGAAATGTTAATTGCAGGTATAGAAATGAAGCAAGCCCCAGTTTCAGTACATTTAAACATACAGCTCCAAATAAAAGATTTCCGTTGCTGTCTGGTGAACAAATGAGGTACTGTTCAGGTTTACACAGTAGGTGCACCCAGTACTTCTGTTTCTGTATGAGTTGTTTGAGCTTTAAATACTGATAAGCCGCAATAGCATCCTCTTCAGTAGTGTTCACGATTGCAACATCACAAATTGTATTGCCCCAGGGGGAACATGAATGTTGCACAGATAAGCATCACATCACGTGACCTGTATTACAATGCATATTATGGTGTATTATATCATCTCAATATGAATCACACACTATTGATACTGTCACAAGTGAAAGTGGCTTCACAATTAACCAGTATTAATGGGATTACTTGGCTATTTGCAATTAGCCAATTGTCAACTTTCATCTCCTTGTTGGAGGTGTTGAATGCATTGTAGATAATGATGAAGGTCATGCATACATTATTTCTGCCATATTCTTGTACGTGGAACTCCAGTATGTGTAGAAATTCTGCATGTGCTTGTTGAAGGTCTATGTTCTGCTTCATGTGCACAAAGCTCATTTGTACATTCAAATGAGATATGACTGCTAGGAACTGCACCAGTCACACACAGTTTAGTGGAAACATGGGGAACAGTCTCGAATCTGGTACTCTGCAGTTCGGAAATCATCTTCCATATTCTTTACAATCAGCATCACCAGTGTTTCCATGCATTACAAAACCCATATACAAATACCATGTCGGCCTAATCAAACAATGGAAGATTGGAATGTAACATGTGGTTTCAGTTGTCTGAGACTACAGTCATTTATGTGAGGTGTGTGTGATTGTGTGTGTGTGTGTGTGTGTGTGTGTGTGTGTGTGTGAAAGCTTTAATTGTGAGAGCCATTTTTTCATGCCTCTCTGCAACTCAGCTTCTCTGCTATATCGGCCAAATCAGCATTTATTAATATGTAGAGCATGTTTAAGTGATACAGTAGAATTCACCAACAAATCACAATCACAATTAAAAATTTAAGTTACGTAAAATCAAGCACAATTTCACAACTTGAATTTCAGATAAAAATACTGTAGCACTAAATAAATGAAGCCATAGCAACTGGAGTACCAACAGGTAAAATGAACCACCAAATATATACTCCTGGTGAAGTTAGCACATTGCCTGATTATCAGTTGCAGCATGAAGATTCCACAAAAACAAACTGGTTGAATAATTGTACATTCACTTTCAAAACCTGCCATACAGACTATCTTCTCCACAAGCAAATAAATAGCTAAATGATCTTAGATTGCAGTTTTCCCTTATACGAACAAGTAACCATTACAAATAGGCAATTCTCTATTATAATTTTAACTTTTTTTGATTTAAAAATTCATAACCTCTTATAAAAATTTTTGTAAAATTTAGAAGTAAATAATTGTCATTGAAATATGTACATTCCAGTTTTAGTAATTCACTATTTTAATTACATACATTTACAGATGTTTCACTGTCAAAGTGGTTCATACAAAGAAATATCATTAAATTGTGTTAAAGGTTGTTAATGTTCAAAATGTGTACCTTTTGACTACAGCATTTTACCATGTTCTCCCAAGGCTTCTGTGTATCTTCTACAAAAATTGCAGCACATAAACAAATTTATGTCTCCCAGATTTGAAACTATTGAACTGATTGAACAGAAATATGTGTACACACCATTCTAGTTTGTACAAAATTGTAACTCTTTGTAAGAAATGAGATGATGAACTTTGTTCTTTGGAGTTAATCACTTTAGGTCAAATGGTATTACGTAATGATTAATATGTGTAACAGAAAAAAATGCAATAGTGAATGCACATCAGCATAATAAAAAATAATGTATTGCATAATTCGCTGGATGTGTGCATTATCTACGTTAACGTACTGAAAGCTTTGTATCAAGGTAATCAGGTAGATGCTGTATTTCTTGATTTCCGAAAAGCATTTGACTCAGTACCACACCAACACTTATTATCAAAAATACAATCATCTGGGATATCAAGTTAAATTTGTGACAGGACTGAGAACTTTTTGGTAGGGAGGATGCGACATGTTGTCTTGGATGTAGAGTCATCATCAGATGTAGAAGTAACTTTTGGGCATGCCTGAGGGAGGTGTGAAGGAACCCTTGCTGTTCGCATTGTATATTAATGAGCTTGCAGACAACATTAATCGTAAAATGAGGCTTACTGCAGGTGATGCAGTTATCTATAATGAGGTACTATCTGAGAGAAGCTGCATAAATATTCAGTCAGATTTTAATAAGATCTCAATGAGGTGCAAAGATTGGCAAGTTACTTTAAATGTTCAGAAATGTAAAATTTTGCACAGGTAATACTCTATGGCTATAATTTGGGGATATGAAATGGACTTACTACACAGGTTCAATTGTAAGTAAAGCTGGTGATAAACTTTGGTTTTTTGGTAGAATATGGGGGAAATGCAATCAATCTGCAAAGGAGATTGTTCACAGATCACTTGTGCAACCAGTTCTAGAATAGTGCTCAAGTGTGTGGGAACCATACTAGATAGGCCGAACACAAGATATTGAATGTATACAGAGATGGGCAGCACGAATGTTCACAGGTCTGTTTAATCCGTGGAAGAGTGTCACAGGGATACATAAGGAACTGAACTGGAAGTCTCTTGAAGATAGACGTAAACTAACCCAAAGAAGACTATGGACAAAGTTTCAAGAAATGGCTTTAAATGGTGCCTCTAGGAGTGTACTACAATCCCCTATGTATCACTCACATAGTGGTTATGAGGATAAGATTGGAACAATTACTGCATGCACAGAGGCATTCAGTCCATCATTATTCCCGCACTCCATATGTGAATGGAACAGGAAGAAACACTAAAAACTGGTACAATGGGATGTACCCTCTGCCATGCACTTCACAGTGGTTTGCAGACTATAGTGTGGATGTAGATATATGAATTGGTACCGGGTATTCCAGTAAGCTGTTGTCCCAATAAGCCAATTACACCTAAACCAGCTGTACCTCTGCAGCCAATGAAAATTGAATATACAAGGTGTACAACTTTGCTTCCACCTTTTTTACCCAACATTTGAGGCTTTAATGAAACAAATTGGTTACACATGTATCATTCAAAGTATTTTCCATCACTGGCCACTACTTTCTCCTCTCTTTTGGGCAGTGCATGAATCCCACATCGAAAAATTGTTCATCTTTTGAAGTGATCTATGAATCAATCCAATTTGTGACTTCTTCATGAGATCTGAAGTGTGGGTCAGCCAGGCCATGCGCCATTGATCTAAACAGGTGATAGTCTGAGGGGGAAATGTCTGGAGAATACAGTGGGTGGGGTAGGACTTCCCATTTAACATTTTCAAGTACATTTTGACTTCTTTTGCAGCGTGGGGTCAAGCGTTATCCTGCTGCAAAATCACTTTATCGTGCCTCTCACTGTATTGTGGCTGTTTTTCTTTTAATGCTCTGCTCAAAATGCATTAATTGCATTCAATAACGAGCACCAGTGATTGGTTCACTTGGTTTTAACACCTCGTAGTACACGACGCTGAGCTGGTCTCACCAAAAAAGCAAGGTCTTGGAGCCCTGAATATTCGATTTGCCCATTGATGTGGAAGCGTGGCCAGGGTATCCCTATGATTTTTTGTGTTTAGGGTTATTTTAATGAACCCATTTTTTGTTCCCGGTCACAATACGATGAAGAAATCCCTTCCGTTTTTGCCACTGAAGCAACTGTTCACAAACACACGAACACCATTCAACATCTCTCGGTTTCAGCTCACACGGGACCCAAGTTCCTTCTTTCTGAATCATGCCCATAGCCTTGAGACATTTTGAAACGGTTTGCTGTGTCACTCCCACTAATTTGCCAATTCTTCTTGAGTTTGACGCAAGTCTCCACTCAGCAATGTCTCCAATTCTGCATCTTTGAAAACATTCTCTCTTCCATCACTATGCCGGTCTACGACGTTAAAATCACCGTTCTTGAAGCCTCGAAACCGCTCACGACACATTCTTTCACTAATAGCGTCCTTACCGTATGTACTTGAGAACATTTGACTCAGCCCCTGTTTTCTTCATACTGAAACAAAACAGTAACAGAATTAGGCTCGTAAACTGACATTTCCAATCAAGAACAGCTTTATGATGCAGACACAAATCGACTAATGTTTAAATGATGTTATGTTGACCAAGGTCCAAGCTAGCTGCCTGACATCAGCGATCTGTTTCTTTCAACCGTTACTTACCACTGTCGCCACCAATCGGCAAACGGCGGAAGCAAAGTTGTACCCCTTGTACATTATAAGGAATATTTCACTCGAATTAATCTATACTACCGCACCTAAAATATTTACTATTCTTCCTGTAATTATAGAACAGGTCAGGATATTCCCAGACATATTAATGCACAGAGATGGGACAACTCGCCTGTAACTGATGAAACCTACGCTGTTGCAGAGACTTCCCCGAGGAAGAGGGGATCGCGGCAGTGCGGGAGGCGATCCGGCAGGGCATCAACTACATTGACACGGCGCCATTATATGGCCTCGGCAGGTCTGAAGAAGTTATTGGCAAGGTGAGGTTGAGCTGCACAGGCTTAATCGCTTAATCCTCTTGGCGAGGATGGAAGCTCTTATTGTCGCTTTTCTGTTTGTGAATTATATTTGCTTTTTAAAAATTGTACTGTCTGAAAAAAGAGATTTTTTTCTTTTCTTATTCTTTACTTAAACATGATTTGACACTTGTATATCATCATTGACACGAGAACCATCACCACCACCAGTTGCTTAGGCCGTGTTTGTGCTGAACCAAATGAACATTCACAGAGTCAGAGTTCACTATCATTTGATTGTGCCTGTAACAAGAGAGAAGACATAGAATGAGCTTATCATTATTCCAAAACTTTGCACTTCTGTCAGCTGGCACCTTTCACTGGCTTCTCATTACAGTTGACGAGGATATTTATATGCAAAACACTAATTACTGATGATGAACATAACCTGAGAAAACGCTAGCATTTTCTCTGTGGTTATTGGCAACTGAAAATCTTTGCATTAGTAGTTGTTTCACAGTTCATTAGCTGACACTTCTCAGATAGGTTTGATGTCTGCAATTACAACATGTGAAACACTTCAAGGATTTTATTAAGTATATATAAGGAAGATACTGTCAACAAAATATGATTAATGAAATGTGAAATGTACGTACTATGTGTCACTTAGACTACCTGTAAAATCTGCCAAGTAATTTGTTAGAGGGCAAGTAGTGTAACTGCCAGAAACCAGTTTTTATTTATTGGGTTATTATATAAAAAACATCTAAAATACCAGTGAGATATCAGGCATGTAATTGTTGCTACTGTCAATGTCATCAATGAGAATTATCAAGTCTTTTGAGTATTTTTAATTTTAGGCAACATAATACATATGTATTCATACTTGCTTGCTTTTAAGGAAATTTATTATACTGTTCCTTTTTAATGAAATGAAGTAATGATTTTGTTGTCTCTCTCGCATCCCCAGTTGAACCTTTTGTGGCTTCGGCAGTTTTCTGCCAATCATATCTTTTCATCAATATTTGTGCTGTGGATCTCTTGGACTCCCACATTCTTCTATCACTAGCATTACACATTACAATTTCTGCAGACCACACCATCACTTACCGTACACCTTTTGTGTGCAAAACAGCAGAGAAAAGATTACTTTAGTGCTTGGTCAATGCTGAGGGAATGCGAACTTCTATTGTGTTTCACTGAAAGACCAACACCACTGCAACACGAGTGAACATCAGTGAATGCAAACCGTATTTGACCTGTAACACTACCAACCTGATTTGGTTACCTCTTAAGTCTTGTAGACCTCCTCCTACTGCTAAGCTCCTGATGAGTATTTTGTATTTTAAGCAGTTATTAAATAATGGTACACAAAGCTGTCAAAAATAAATTTCATTCTCTTCTCATATTTTTTATACTAAACACTAAAGATCAGCGCAAGTAGTAACTGTGTCAGTTACAGGGTGTTCAAAAAGTCTCTCCGCAGTGCCGTATGATTGTTAGCTGCCCGTGCCATATGATTGTTCGCCTGCCTGGGTTACTTCCCTTCAAGTGGACTCTCCCAATATTCCACTGTTTCGTTGATCTCAGCCAGCGTCAGTAGTATCATTGGTGTGTGTTGTTACGTGTTGACGTGAACATTTAAGTTTAGTTCGTTTGTTTAATTTTTGTCAGTGTTAAAATGCTAACATTGAAGAACGTGTGTTTTTAGTCGAACAAGTGTTCAGAGCTGGCGATAAATACACAGCTTCAGTTCATCAAACATTTAATTCAGTTTTCCCAGAGATAACACTCCCACATCACGATACTGTGCGAGATTTGATTAACAAATTTCGAAGTAAGGGTTCAGTGACAGATGCACCGAGAAGTGGTCATTTAGCATTTTGTCTGATTATAAACTACTTGATATTTCTCATAAAATGTCCATGAGTCCAAATAAGTCAGTAAGAAAACTTGCCCATGAAATCTATGTTAGTGTCGGAATGGCCCACACAGCTGTAAGGAAAAAATTAGAACTTTTCCCATACAAAATGACTGTTGTGCAAGAACTGAAAAATACTGATCATGGCAAGAAACTGCATTATTGTCAATGGTTCAAAAATTTCGTTCAACAAAATGGAAGGGATATTCTTAATGAAATGTTTTTTACTGATGAGGCATGGTTTCATTTATCTGTGTACATGAACTCGCAAAATTCTCATATGTGGCGTACTGCAAATCCATTATGTATTCATGAGGGACCACTTCATTCTGTGAAAATAGGAGTTTGGATTGCAGTTTCTAGATGTCAGATTGTTGGTCCCATATTTTTCAATGAAACAATAAACAAACAATGATACTGCAGTGAATTTCATTTCGGTATATTCACTGCGGCATACGGCATGTGGGCTAACAATCATACGGCACTGCGGAGAGACGTTTTGAACACCCCATATAATAGCATGGGTCAGCAACTCATATAGCCTGTGGTTATCTAACAAATATTCACAAGTGGTAACGCAGACAGCTAACTTAGCAACTCTGTTCCTTCAGTGCTGGATGGCAAATGAATGGTACTGGCTGAAGTGGAACTGACAATGAAGTTCACACACGGAGCACTGGGCGAGGACTGAGTGACACTTACTTCTATACACTTTAACTGCTCAACCATGATTGGCTGTGCCTGTATAAAGATAAGCATTGTACATTCATTACAAAATGGTAAAATACCCAGTAATTACTTCTTCAATAATAATATAAAAGGCAGGAAATGTAAGTAATAAGTATGCACATTGCACAGTGAAGTATAAGGGGTATTCAAAAAGAAATGAGCCAGAGGCATAATTACAGAAACCAGTACATGTATGTTAGAAGTATTGACCCTGGCTGTTGAGACACTTGAGTGAGTGAGTGAGAGAGAACTGTGCAAGGAAATCTAGCAAAAACAAAAGTGCACAGTGTAATATCACTCTTCTACTGTAAAGTTTACGTAACTTCACCTAGAAACTCAATTTTAACACTGTCTACCTCCACAGGGAGGAAATGTACCATTGCTGGCAGAAGTCTGATAAACTTTGCAGATTAAAACTGAATGAGTCTGCAATGTGAATTATCAGTTTTGTTAAATTTCATCACACACTTGTGCTTCAAAAATGATAGGGCATCCACTTGTCAGTATATTAGCAGTTATCAAAAAAAGTCACACGGCTGCATTCTGATAAGTTCATTGAACACCGCAGCAAATATTCGGCTTTGTGTAAAAGAATTGGTCAGCCAGTGTTCCTAATGTTTGCCCACTGCTACCTGTTCTGCAGGCCCTGAAGGGCATCCCTCGGAAGGCGTACTACATCGCCACCAAGGTCGCGCGCTATTCGATGGAAGACCCACGCACCATCTTCGACTTCTCTGCACAGAAGACGAGGGAGAGCTTTGCGAAGAGCCTCGAGCTGCTGCAGCTGGACTACGTAGACGTCATACAGGTGATGAGTCTCCTCCTAAGTTACAGTTAGAAACAGTGAAAGGGGAGGTTAGGTGCCTACCTGTTTGTTGGAACAGGGAGAAATCATTTTATTTTATGGGCAATGTTGGTGTTACTTTTTGTCACTTTTTGTGTATTTTCCAATGGCCTGGTTTTGAAGAACTACTGTATGTTCTTTATGTCATTGTTTTTCATTGCTATGCTAAAGCGAAAAATATAGTTACCATTTACATTATGCTTATTGGCATCATACTTATCACATTAGAAGATAAACAAGCATGTACATTATACCTATTATTATATCAAATTAATGGGATCGAACAAGGTGGTGCAGTGGTTAGCACACAGAACTCGCATTTGAGGGGACGACAGTTCAAATTCCAATCCAACCATAGAAATCTAGGTTTTCCAGGATTTCACTAAATTACTCCAGGCAAATGTCGGAATAGTTCCTTTCAAAAGAGCACTGCCAATTTCTTTCATCATCCTTCCATAATTCAAGCTTCTGCTCCATCTCTAATGACCTCACTGTTGTCAGAATGTAAGACTCACACCACTTAAAGTTTCCAAAAAGAAAGCATTGTCATAACCCAAAGCTCGGTGAGTCACTATTCGATTTATCCATCAGTGCTTGACTAGTGTTAAAGCTTCGCAAAATCTGTATTATAATGAGAAAGACGAATTGCCTTAAACACAACAGAAGGCATTTGATGATGTCGCCCTTCATCACTGGCATGGCAGGTTCCATTTCCCTCAAATTCTGAAGGGATTTGTATCCCGGTTTCATCGCCAAAAATTCATTTTCCCCTATTAATGGAGCCATCTTAAAAGTTGGAATAGAAGTTACAGTCTTATCTGCCAACACCACATTTCCCGAAACTTTTGCACAACAAATTGTACTAAAAAAGTGAATGTAAAGTTAAAGTGATGTATTTGCTCGTTTTTCGCATTTATACTTGTATTGTATGGAGATAAACATTTTAATTGATGCATTGCTCTAATATCTCTAAAAAAACATGACATTTATGGCAAGATTTGTGATGCAAAAGGATAAAAAATGTGACATCATAGAATAAAAATGTTACCAGAGTAGAGTTCATTGAAAGTAGAGTATATTCGTGTGATATCATATTCTAATGTGGACAATGGACTGTCACTTTAAAGTCATGCACAAACCTCAGCCATAAACCAAAAATTCAGTATCCAATTTCAACACAAAATAACTAAGAAGTTATTAATAATACAAGTAATCTGCCACCCTTTCATTTCCAACATTTTTATATAGAATAGGGATAATGCCATATTTCGTAACTTTTGAAAATATAATGAAACTCTTATTTTACATTTTCATGCTGTCAACACATAAAAAATGCAAAATTGAGGAAAAAACGCAGAATCCACGAAAATGTTAAAACCCCCAAAATACCAGCAAAAATATATGTAATTGACATAGATGATTAAAAATTGTAATCCTCTCCAATACATTGTATAAAATCTACATATGTGAAGGAAATTAAATGTTCACCACAGTGTTTATACAAAATTAGTGGTAATGAGTTTCACCTGATGGGTAAGAGCAGGTAAAAACTCTTCAAAAAAATGAAATCGCTATCTGGGTACAAGGTAATTGAGCTATTTTCCGACGTGATATGATCACAAATTATATGTCAAAACACATGTTTTTGAGAGATCTTTCCTTTGTGATCACCCAGAGAAAAGCAGAAATTGATGAACATCTACATCTACATCCATACTCCGCAAGTCACCTGACGGTGTGTGGCGGAGGGTACCTTCAGTACCTCTATCGGTTCTCCCTTCTATTCCAGTCTTGTATTGTTCGTGGAAAGGAGGATTGTTGGTATGCCTCTGTGTGGGCTCTAATCTCTCTGATTTTATCCTCATGGTCTCTTCGCGAGATATACGTAGGAGGGAGCAATATACTGCTTGACTCTTCGGTGAAGGTATGTTCTCAAAACTTTAACAAAAGCCCGTACCGAGCTACTGAGCGTCTCTCCTGCAGAGTCTTCCACTGGAGTTTATCTATCATCTCCGTAACGCTTTTGTGATTACTAAATGATCCTGTAACGAAGCGCGCTGCTCTCTGTTGGATGTTCTCTATCTCTTCTATCAACCCTATCTGGTACGGATCCCACACTGCTGAGCAGTATTCAAGCAGTGGGCGAACAAGCATACTGTAACCTAGTTCCTTTGTTTTCGGATTGCATTTCCTTAGGATTCTTCCAATGAATCTCAGTCTGGTATCTGCTTTACCGACAATCAACTTTATATGATCATTCCATTTTAAATCACTCCTAATGCATACTTCCAGATAATTTATGGAATTAACTGCTTCCAGTTCCTGACCTGCTATTTTGTAGCTAAATGATAAGGGATCTATCTTTCTATGTATTTGCAGCACATTACACTTGTCTACATTGAGATTCAATTGCCATTCCCTGCACCATGTGTCAATTCGCTGCAGATCCTCCTGCATTTCAGTACAATTTTCCATTGTTACAACCTCTCGATACACCACTGCATCATCTGCAAAAAGCCTCAGTGAACTTTTGATGTCATCCACAAGGACGTTTATGTATATTGTGAATAGCAATGGTCCTATGACACTCCCTTGCGGCACACCTGAAATCACTCTTACTTCAGAAGACTTCTCTCCATTGAGAATGACATGCTGCGTTCTGTTATCTAGGAACTCTTCAATCCAATCACACAATTGGTCTGATAGTCCATATGCTCTTACTTTGTTCATTAAACGACTGTGGGGAACTGTATCGAACACCTTGCGGAAGTCAAGAAACACGGCATCTACCTGTGAACCAGTGTCTATGGCCCTCTGAGTCTCGTGGACGAATAGCACGAGCTGGGTTTCACATGACCGTCTTTTTCGAAACCCGTGCTGATTCCTACAGAGTAGATTTTTAGTCTCCAGAAAAGTCATTATACTCGAACATAATACGTGTTCCAAAATTCTACAACTGATCAACAAGAGATATAGGTCTATAGTTCTGCACATCTGTTCGACGTCCCTTCTTGAAAATGGGGATGACCTGTGCCCTTTTGCAATCCTTTGGAACGCTATGCTCTTCTAGAGACGTACAGTACACCGCTGCAAGAAGGGGGGCAAGTTCCTTCGCATACTCTGTGTAAAATCGAACTGGTATCCCATCAGGTCCAGCAGCCTTTCCTCTTTTGAGTGATTTTAATTGTTTTTCTATCCCTCTGTCATCTATTTCGATATCTACCATTTTGCCATCTGTACGACAATCTAGAGAAGGAACTACAGTGCAGTCTTCCTCTGTGAATGAGCTTTGGAAAAACACATTTAGTATTTCGGCCTTTAGTCTGTCATCCTCTGTTTCAGTACCATTTTGGTCACAGAGTGTCTGGACATTTTGTTTTGATCCACGTACCGCTTTGACATAAGACCAAAATTTCTTAGGATTTTCTGCCAAGTCAGTACATAGAACTTTACCTTCGAATTCATTGAACGCCTCTCACATAGCCCTCCTCACACTACATTTCGCTTCACGTAATTTTTGTTTGTCTGCAAGGATTTGGCTATGTTTATGTTTGCTGTGAAGTTCCATTTGCTTCTGCAGCAGTTTTCTAACTCAATTGTTGTACCACGGTGGCTCTTTTCCATCTCTTACGATCTTGCTTGGCACATACTCATCTAACGCATATTGTACGATGGTTTTGAACTTTGTCCACTGATCCTCAACACTATCTGTACTTGAGACAAAACTTTTGTGTTGAGCCGTCAGGTACTCTGTAATCTGCTTTTTGTCACTTTTGCTAAACAGAACGTGGTCAATTAAACTGAAAACTGTGAAGTATGGTGAAAAGCGTTGGAATCTAACATTTGGTGGGGTGTGTTTTCCTTCTGTAGCCAGTGGCAGTGCAGCATACTGGCATATTGCTTGTAAAATTTTCCTTGTTCATTGTGCTAAGGGCATAGTTTGTTTGCTTTCAGATGAGTTAAGGAAGTGATGTTAAAATGATGGAGGCAAGCATTCACGGTGTACGTCGATATGTCGATTGCCAAATACAAATCGAGTTGTCATGAGTGGGGTAGTACTGTTATTAACACATTGGACCCGCATTTGGGAGTACGACAGTTCAAACCCGCCTCCGACTGTTCCAATTTAGGTATTTTGAGATTTTTCTTGAATTGTTTAAGGCAAATGCTGGGATTGTTCCTTTGAAAGGACATGGCCACTATCCTTTTTTATCCTTCCCTAATCTGTGCTTATGGTCCATCTCTAATGACCTCGTTGTCAGCGGTATGTTGAACACGAATCACCACATTCTCTTCCTACTCCAGTTATGTGCAGAGGAGATGCAGGTTGTAGTTAAAGGCTTTGAGACAGAGCTGTCCCAAAATATATGTTAATATACAGTTCTGACTAATGGATAACAGAACTGAGATTATCAGGATGCACTTTGAATATTTCCCACACAAGTCTACACAATGACAGTCAACATTTTTGGAACTGTAGTAACTGAGTGATGTTTTTTGAACAGGTAGTAGTCTGTGCCTTGAAATGCTGGTTAGCTCCATGCAGAAGAGGGTTTGGGGTGTGGGTTCTACAGGGTACAGCTGTTATGGGCCTCCCAGAGGCTCATTTCCTTAGGCCCAGTCATTCTACATCAGATCTACGTCACAAGCAGAACTTCAGAGATGCCATATTGATTTTGCTGTACTCATAATAGGTTTTTTTCACATTATAACTTATGTCCTATGAATATGCGCTGTTTCAAAGCATCGGACCATTAACAATTTTTTGAAAATGTGTGATTATAGATACATCTTATTGAAAGAAAATGACAGAAAACATCATGTTGATGGCTAAAGAATTTTCATATTTGGTTGTTTATATATTATAGCTTGCATGGTATGAAAGTACATCACTTCAAGGCAATGGTGCATTGAAGATGTATTGAAATCCATCATTCTTATTACAATTACTATAACTTAATGTCAGTTAATGACATATTGGTGATGAATGCCTTAACAGGGCCAAATAAGTAAGGCATGTGTGCATTGAACTGCATTGTAGTATAATTGTTTGAGACACCAACTAAAGATGTCAGTGTTAGATCCTCCTTTCTCCAAATTTTTTTTATTCACCATCACATTTTCTAAAAGAATCTGAGACTTCCTTATTAACTCTATCACTGCTGTGGATATGGATACAAATGCTGCTACACCATTCCCCAGGTGCTGAGGATGTGTACACATGCGCTGCTTGGGTTTTTCTACGGTGCTACGGATGTCTGTATGCACCCTGAGTTGCCAACCTCTCACTCCTGTGGACGGGTTACTTCCATATCTCAGTGAATAAAAAAGTTTCGAGTGTTTATCACACAACATATTTGCCTCATTGTGTGCTATCATTTTCTAAAAACCTTGTTTCAATGTCACGAATTGTTTGAAATTTGACGATTGTTATGAGCACATGAATCACGATGCCCAAGGATGTGAATAGGCATATCTCACACAACCATCCGTCGGATATAAAACTCAACAACTCGAAATGACCTGATACCATTCAGCTCTCAATTTTAAATAAAATTCAAAATTTTATCTACATTTCATTCACTGCAAAGTATGAGCTTAAGTCAACCATATGCAATGTTTATACAGTGTGTTTTTATCTATGCAAACTCTTTAAGATTTCATGCAATGTTTTACTTACTCTGATGCAGTGCAGCAAATATGACAGATAACGAAAAGAAATTCAATTATTTATCGGGTGAGGATATCCGACTGTAAGGTGTGCAAAAATCAAATTTTCTCACATTACAGTTTTCAAAAAATTGGATGACAAGTATTTCATACTACTCAGAATGTCATCTCTCAGCACAGGTACCAACATTTGGTGAGCAGTGCAGCCAGAACAAAAGTCGCCCTCAGCATATAATGCGGAGAGCATGTCTGTTGCTGTGAAAGGGTTTTAATAGAAGTGTGTTCTGTAATATGGAATGTTATGTACAAATAAGATATCTCTCTTTCTCGCAGCAGTTGTTTGTTGCATTATGCAAATATGACAGGGAATAAGGACCAACGGACTACAAGATTGTTTCTGCGTCACTGCCTGATTTGATCACAATTCAGTATTCATACATTCATCCAAATATCACAATCACAGCACAAGAGCCATCATTTCACCGAAACATCACTGTTTAATCATGCAAACTTATAAATGCCACAGGTTGCACACACATAAAATATTAAACATATGAAGTTTAGAACTGAAAACATGAGAACATTAAGCTCCATCAGAGCTAAGATACACAGCATTAAAGATCTCTCTAAACGCGTCTTTTAGTAATCATTTGTTGCGATATAGTGTCAGGAAATGTGATACTGGCAGATAAATATGCTGTCTATAGCACTTATCTTCGAGTTAGCTTTTGATGATATTCAGCAGTTGATTATAATATGGAAAGAAGATACACAAAGTAAAATTGTGGCTATAGAGTGTTATTGCCCAGCCCCCTCCCATCTCATCAAATTTGCTTCATCAACAAAGACACCAACCACTTTCTCGAACGCCTGGAATCCTTACCCAATCTGTTACCCCCGGAAACCATCCTTGTAACCATTGATGCCACTTCCTTATACACAAATATTCCGCACATCCAGGGCCTCGCTGCGATGGAGCACTTCCTTTCACGCTGATCACCTGCCACCCTACCTAAAACCTCTTTCCTCATTACCTTAGCCAGCTTCATCCTGATCCACAACTTCTTCACTTTTGAAGGCCAGACATACCAACAATTAAAGGGAACAGCCATGGGTACCAGGATGGCCCCCTCGTATGCCAACCTATTCATGGGTCGCTTAGAGGAAGCCTTCTTGGTTACCCGGGCCTGCCAACCCAAAGTTTGGTACAGATTTATTGATGACATCTTCATGATCTTGACTCACAGTGAAGAAGAACTCCAGAATTTCCTCTCCAACCTCAACTCCTTTGGTTCCATCAGATTCACCTGGTCCTACTCCAAATCCCATGCCACTTTCCTTGACGTTGACCTCCACCTGTCCAATGGCCAGCTTCACACGGCTGTCCACATCAAACCCACCAACAAGCAACAGTACCTCCATTATGACAGCTGCCACCCATTCCACATCAAACGCTCCCTTCCCTACAGCCTAGGTCTTCGTGGCAAACGAATCTGCTCCAGTCCGGAATCCCTGAACCATTACACCAACAACCTGAAAACAGCTTTCGCATCTCGCAACTACCCTCCCGACCTGGTACAGAAGCAAATAACCAGAGCCACTTCCTCACCCCCTCAAAACCAGAACCTCCCACAGAAGAACCACAAAAGTGCCCCACTTGTGACACGATACTTTCCGGGACTGGATCAGACTCTGAATGTGGCTCTCCAGCAGGGATACGACTTCCTCAAATCCTGCCCTGAAATGAGATCCATCCTTCATGAAATCCTCCCCACTCCACCAAGAGTGTCTTTCCGCCGTCCACCTAACCTTCGTAACCTCTTAGTTCATCCCTATGAAATCCCCAAACCACCTTCCCTACCCTCTGGCTCCTACCCTTGTAACCGCCCCCGGTGTAAAACCTGTCCCGTGCACCCTCCCAACACCACCTACTCCGGTCCTGTAACCCGGAAGGTGTACATGATCAAAGGCAGAGCCACGTGTGAAAGCACCCATGTGATTTACCAACTGACCTGCCTACACTGTGAAGCTTTCTATGTGGGAATGACCAGCAACAAACTGTCCATTCGCATGAATGGACACAGGCAGACAGTGTTTGTTGGTAATCAGGATCACCCTGTGGCTAAACATGCCTTGTGCATGTCCGGGTTATCTGGATACTTCCCACTAACATCAACCTATCCGAACTCTGGAGATGGGAACTTGCCCTTCAATATATCCTCTCTTCCCGTTATCCAACAGGCCTCAATCTCTGCTAATTTCAAGTTGCCGCCACTCATACCTCACCTGTCATTCAACAACATCTTTGCCTCTGCACTTCCGCCTCGACTGACATCTCTGCCCAAACTCTTTGTCTTTAAATATGTCTGCTTGTGTCTGTATATGTGTGGATGGATATGTGTGTGTGTGTGCGAGTGTATACCCGTCCTTTTTTCCCCCCTAAGGTAAGTCTTTCCGCTCCTGGGATTGGAATGACTCCTTACCCTCTCCCTTAAAACCCACATCCTTTCATCTTTCCCTCTCCTTCCCTCTTTCCTGACAAAGCAGCCGTTGGTTGCGAAAGCTAGAATTTTGTGTGTATGTTTGTGTTTGTTTGTGTGTCTATCGACCTGCCAGCGCTTTCTTTTGGTAAGTCACATCACCTTTGTTTTTAGATATATTTTTCCCACGTGGAATGTTTCCCTCTATCATATTGATGTAAATAGAAATAGATAAAAAGTAGATGTTTGCTGTATTTCATAAAGTAATATAATTCACAGGCGCAGAACTGAAAAACCAGTAAAATGGCTAAATTAAGTAAATGTTATCAGTCCTCTGTGTCCTTTCTCTTTGCTCACATAACATCATGTGCCACAACACCATTACATCCCATGACGGTATGTACAGTTGACCCTAGAATGCTAATACTACTGATTTTCCAACAGGGAATTTTGGAATAGTACCACCACTTAGCTGTGGCTCTAAAAAAGGCTTGTACATGGATGTTTCTCGTGTGAAAGGATCAGCCGTCATTTCTCGATGCCCAGGATACGCCTGATTGCTTTTCTCAATCGTAATCTCCAGGGAGGCTTGTTTCGTGTACCTTAATAGTACCACTGATGGAGAGGAATTGGCAGTGGTCTGTGGCTTACCCAACCACATGTGATATGTAAGAACTGAATTAAACATGCTGTTCAGAAAATTGCACAAGGAAGCAGCAGCAGTTCTGGAACGTGCTGAGACTGACAAACACTTTCAACTGTCACAATGTAGTAGCCACCAGAAAGATCGCGGGAGGCGCACATTGGCACGGCGCGTCACGGACGGTAGTTGCCGCAAAACTTGATACAGCGAGGGAGATATCCAAGACAAGAAGAGAGCACGACATACCTCCGCATCGGAAACATGAAACGCCTGGAAATGCTGCCGAAGGCGATGTTCATATGCGTCCCAATCCTCCGCCGTCTCGTCATACGGGGGAAAGGGAGGAGGGAACGGCGCCGGAGCAGACGGCGTGGAGAGCAACGCCGGAAGCACTTGTTTCATGGTGGCCATGAGTTCCGTCTGCTGCGCAACCAAAACTCGCACCAAATCCTCCATGCCGTGGAGAAGCTGCGAAACCGGAACAACGACGCAACACGCGAAAGAACGACCCTACTCGTCGCCAATTGTGTAGTAACACTGTTCACGTTTACGTTGCACTGCACTTAGCGTAGACCGGGACTGTGTCCTAGGCATGCCCGATGTTAACTGACTGGGCACGGCCCGTGGTGCCGGAGTTGTTGTTGTCATGCCGGCAGAGGTCGCCTCCGGATTCTCGCGTGCCCTCTGGTGGACGGGACTCTACTTGCGGCAACTACCGTCCGTGACGCGCCGTGCCAATGTGCGCCTCCCGCGATCTTTCTGGTGGCTACTACACACAATATATTTGATGGGTGTTTACGCTGCCAGGATGAATTTTTACTTGACAGTAGACTGTGAGTGAGGTTTGGAAGGTGAGAGTTAAGCTGTGAAAAATGAAGCGCACATTTATATATGCCGTCAGCTGCTCTATAAATTTTGTTGGAATGTGCTGTTCTCAAGCTGTCAGTACTCACTGAGCTTGCTATAAGAGAAATTACACAGTAAAATTGCAATGCTGTAGCCTACAGGAAAGTGCAATGTGTATTTCACCACGGCAGTTCCAAAATTTTTACAGCAGTTGCAATATGAACGTAATGAGAGTAACTTGCACAGGTCTTGCAAGAAGTATATATGCCACCTTTTCAGTGGTAGTATAGATGTGTCCAATTATCAGAAATGTGTTACTGACATACAATATGAATAGAGATGTCTGCCTATTTAAGGGTATGTAAGGCAGCTATGTTTAATACATTTGAATGCAAGATGCTGAAATAGATATTTGTCCAGTGCCAAAAGATGTCCACATATACCAGAACTATGAGGTGTGTCTGGAAAGGAAGTACCATTTTGGGGAAAAAAAACACATAAAAACATTTTGTGTATGTAGACTGAAATGGTGAGTGAAAAGTTGTACCAAGGCCAGGAGTCAAACCCGGGTCTCCTGCTTACTAGGCAGGTGCACTAGCCACTAAGCCACCTTGGCACAGTGATTCACACAAACAGAATTGCCAAGACTGAGACTTGAACTCGGGACCTTTGCCTTTCGTGGGCAAGTGCTCTACCAACTGAGCTACCCAAGCACAACTCACGCCCCGTCCTCATAGCTCTAATTCCGCCAGTACCTCATTTCCTACGTTCCAAACTTCACAGAAGCTTTCCTGCGAACCTTGGTAGCTCAGTTGGTAGAGCACTTGCCTGCGAAAGGCAAAGGTCTCGAGTTTGAGTCTCGGTGCGGCACACAGTTTTAATCTGCCAGGAACTTTCATATCAGTGCACACTCCACTGTAGAGTGAAAATTTCATTCTAGAAACAACCCCCAGGCTGTGGGTAAGCCATGTCTCCGCAATATCCTTTCTTTCGGGAGTGCTGGTTCTGCAAGGTTCGCAGGAGAGCTTCTGTGAAGTTTGGAAGGCAGGAGACGAGGTACTTGCGGAATTAGAGCTGTGAGGATGGGGCATGAGGTGTGCTTGGGTAGCTCAGTTGGTAGAGCACTTGCTCACGAAAGACAAAGGTCCTGAGTTCGAGTCTCGGTCCGGCGCACACAGTTTTAATCTGCCAGGAAGTTTCATATCAGCGCACACTCCGCTGTAGAGTGAAAATTTAATTCTATAATTGCCAAGGCTCTCCATGTTCTGGAATAGCACCTCAGCACTGGACGTAAATGGGGATCCAGCCAGAAACCCAGGTGCAGGTACCTGCAAATGAAATGACACAATTTCAGGGATTTTACTTGTCTCATAGAGATATGATTTAATGTATGAATTGGACCAAGGAGGGAGGCATGCCAAGATAATCCGTGCTGTTGTGTGAACCAGTGTGCTTAGTGGCTAATGCACCTGCCTAATGAGTACGAGGCCTGAATTCGATTTCTGGCCTCGGTACAAATTTTCACTTGCCATTTCAGTCTAGATGCGTAAAATCATATCTGTATGAGACCAGTAAAGTCTCTGAAATTGTGTCATTACATTAAAACATTTTTTTTTCAAACCAGAATTTATTTTTACAAGAATTATTTTTCTACATAATTACCATCATTGGTCACACATTTGTCATAGTGGGAAACCAACCTTTCTGTCTCCTGTCTCCTCTTCATAGAAAGACACCAACAGTAAAGACAGCCACTGCTGACAATGTTTCTTGCATCATCATCGCTATCAGAGCGTCTTCCTCGAAAATCACACTTCAAGTTCAAGAACAAGGGGTAGTCAGGTGCAAGATTGGGTTGTATGACAGGTGATTGAATTGCTCCTAACCGAATTGCTGAATAAGATGTTGAATGGGGGGTGGGGGGGGGGGAGGGGGGGGGGAGGGCATGCATTGTAATGAAGCAGCACAAACTGAGCATTCCGCACCTTTTTATTTTGAATTGTACATCAAAGTTTTCTCAGTGTTTCACAGTATTGTACCACATTGATTGTTTCACCTCTGAGAAGGAACAGAATGCCCTGTCTGTCCCAGAACACAGTGCACCTGATTTTTGTGCTGACAAAGTTGTTTTGAAGTTTTGTTTTTTGAGGGTTCATGAGTGCCTCCACTGTGTCGACTGTTGTTTTCATTCTGGAGCAACATGACAAATCTATGTTTCATTACTGGTCACAATTCTGTTTAAGAATTCGTCTCCCCCATCACTGTATCAGGTAATCACTGCCAAATCGCTTCATTTGGTGGACATCCGTAAGCGTTTTCGGAACACAATGGGAACACAACTTGCTAAAATTTATGCAATTTATGACAATCTCGTGCAAAACAATTTTTGAAATTTTTGGGAAGTCATTACAAAGCATTCGTATTGTGAACACCTCTTTTCACACAAACCCTCACTGGCAACAGAAGGCTGCCCGCTCCGTGCATCATTGAATTGTCCCACCCAATTTCTCAACATTCCATTAGTAATTAAGTTTCGCCATAAATCTACACAAGCTGACAATAGATTTCAGCTGGCTTAACATTCTTTGCATTCAGAACCTGTATTACAGAACGCACTTCACAGTTGGAGGGCTTAGAGATTGTCTTAAACCTTTTTAACTATCACTAACAAATGTAAATGTGTCACAACCCAGCAGCAGTGGAATGACAATGGATCAGAGACAAGTGTGAGTGTGCAGAACTGCGAGCCTAGTGGTGTGATGGCAGTAGAATGAAACAGTACTTACTTTCCAGACACAGCTCGTAGTAACACACTCCAACAGAGTACAACAGCTGATGGTGTACATAAACGTTTCCTTCATTGAACGTATTACAAATGTGGAGCGCCACCTTGCAAGTGTGGGTCACGAGTTGTGTTCGCATAGCTCTGTCAGTAGAGCACCCACAGGTGAAAGGCTAAGGTTCCAGGTTCAATCCTGGTCCACCGCACAGTTTTTCCGCCAGGAAGTTTCAGTACTGACATTGTCGTGTTCCTCTGCAAGTACGGAAACATCGCAGTACCTTTGACTTCAGTTGGTAAGTGAATAATTTTTCCCCTCTCGACATTTCCAGGTGCACGACTTGGATCTCGCTAACAAGCCGGACTTAGTTATCCGGGAGACTCTTCCGGTGCTGCAGGAGTTTGTAGCGGCAGGCAAGGCGAGGTTCATCGGCATCACGGGGTACCATCCGGAGGCCCTCCGGGAGATTATCGAGAAGAGCACCAGTGTGAAGGTGGACACGGTGCTGTCGTTCGCCAGAGACACTCTCCTAGATGACACACTCCAGCGGCACATGCCATTCTTCAAGGTATGTCCACCAGTCAGTTTTGATTCACGGTGCTTAACTTCACCCTCTGACTGTCGACAAGTAAACGTACATATTCTGCCGATCACTAAGTGTTGTCGTCAAGTTTGAGTACGGCCCCCAAGTTTACCTTCTGAGCTAGTGACAAGTTCACTCGGGCCTCCTCACCAACTCCTGAGTACTAATGGCAATTATAGATGTGTCACCACTCATGTCCTTCAGTCAGGGTGTATACAACCCGGGGCAACCGGGAGATCCGGGAAAAACCCGGGAATTTTTTCATCCGGGAGAAAACCGGGAAAAACCCGGGAATTGTTTAGAATTCCAGGAATTTTTCATTGTTTTCGTTTTCCGTTAAATTTCTGTGATTTCTGACTGTTAAGAACCAATACTTAAACTAAGGATATTACTGTATCCTGCTACTGCAGAATAATACTGCAGCAAGAAAACGTGAATGAGAGAAAAAAAATGAAAATAAAACTTTAGTTGCAAAGGAAATGCGCCACATACAACAACAAAACACAGTGCACATACAAGTGTCTGCCAACAGCACAGAGTGTCGAAGGCTTAGGAGGACTATGCAATGCTTCATAACAACAAATTGCCTCCGATGAGCGTGACAAGTCGTTTGAGCAGTTATGGGCGGGCTCTTGTGCATGCGCAGTTTAGTCGCGTATGCGTAGTACCTTCTCCCGCTTCTGGTTACCGAAGTGTGGCTGGGCGCCATTACCTAACATTGCCCCAGTTCGGGAATATAGTAAATCTGGGGCTGATGCACAGAGGAGTCAGAATTGTGGTGGGGAGGTGGGTCATCTCCACGTGACCCATCTTTACGTTCATTGATTTTGTTGTTTCGTCTTCGTTTATTGCTCTCACATTAAATGATGATGAAACAGATTTTTGTTGCTGGGAGCTATCAAATGAATTAAAATACGTTCGCTTAGTGACGGAAAGCAAAAATTTTATTACCACGTTTCTGACAGTCAAGAATTTAATCACCTTGCAGAAAAATCAAGTTATTTTTGTAGGTTTGCTAAAGATATTTGACTTTTATTAATCTTTTCTGCTGAGGCAGTCAATTTATTTGGAATGAAGAGTTTAGTTTCACACTCTTGGCTGGTTTCAACTGTTCACTGCATTTCAAGTCCGTGTATGGCATTATACCATAATAAAGAACCAAACATGAGATAATACAGCACGTACTCCAAGAAAATTTACATCCGAATATGGGCATACGAATGTGCACTTTAAGCCAAATTACGCATTTTAGTGTGGTTCGCGAAATTCCGGTGCTCTTGAAGTATCCTCTGATGTCTTGTTTCTTTTATGACATAATATAAGATCTTTTAATGTTTTACACGTACGAACATATGGGCTTCCTGCGTCATCGTAGCTGCGCAAGCGCGGTGACGCCTGTTATCTGGCGCTCTATGGCAACTGCTGAAACGAACCTATTTCTAACAGGTCGCAGGAAAATATTGCGAATGGTGGTTTGAAAAGCATTACATTCAAAGCAAATTTCCTTTTGCACAAGATGAACTGTGTGCGAGAATGTACGATGAATTTCTTAAATCACAAAGCGTTTGACTCACATTTAAAAATCAACTCTTTGAGGACGACCATTTGGAAGAATTTTGAGCCCAGATCAGACATTTACGTTGTTATTAAACATTTTACTGGCACATTTGTGTGATGTATCTTTATTTAAGCCATGAACTGTTCTTATTTGTGTGTTCGCGCTACTGAAGAGTGATCTTGCTATCGGTTGACTACGTCACGTGTCCTATGCTGTCATCAGGTGGCGAGATCAAGTGACATGAGCTATGACTGGCTTATAAATTGCATCGCAATCTTGATTTCAATGCTTCGGAAAGTGACATGCGGAGTTTGATGGAATTCAAATTCATACCTTTGTAATAGCCCCCCTCCCGGGAATTTCGTTTTCTGAAGTGCCGGGAAATTCTACGTTGGTATATAAAACCATAAACGTTCAAAGGATTGATGAGTTTTACAGTGCCGAAGAGTATATTGTCACTTAACAAAGAAAAAGTGTATTTTCACCCGGGAGAACGTGTATTTTTTACCGTGAAATCCGGGATTTTTTTTTTCTTTGTCCACGTATACACCCTGCTCAGTGCTGTTGGTGAGTAGGTTTTCACAGTCCTGGCCTCTAAGTTGTATTGGGATACCTTGTAGTGCTCTCGTTTTGTCGAATTTGACATCACTTTACATCTTACCGTTCACAACAATTGACATCACAGCATTTTTTTCATCTATCTACAAAGAGAATGACAGGATGTCATAGTTGAAAGTTTATTTCTTAGAGATCAACAGTATCCAGATACCCCCAAAAACATACGTCTTTCTCATATTAGGTGCATTTTGCTGCCACCTACTGCCAGGTACTCCATATCAGTCACCTCAGTAGTCATTATGAGAGAGCAAAATGGGGCACTCTGTGGGACTCACGGATTTCGAACATCGTCAGGTGATTGGGTGTCAGTTGTGTCATACATCTGTAAGCAAGATTTCCACACTCTGAAACATCCCTAGGTCCACTGTTTCTGATCTGATAGTGAAGTGGAAATGTGAAGGAATACGTAAAGCACAAAAGCATACAGGTCGACCTCATCTGTTGACTGACAGAGACCGCCGACAGTTGAAGAGGGTCGTAACGTGTAATAGGCAGACATCTATCCAGACCTTCACACAGGAATTGCAAACTGCATCGAGGTACACTGCAAGTACTATGACAGTTAGGCGAGAGGTGAGAAAACTTGGATTTCATGGTCGAGTGGCTGCTCGTAAGCCACACATCGTGCCGGTAAATGCCAAACGACACCTTGCTCAGTGGAAGGAGCATAAATACTGGATTATTGAACAGTGAAAAAACGTTTGTGGAGTGATGAATCATGGTACACAATGTGTCGATCCGATGGCACAGTGTGGGTATGGTGAATGCCCGGTGAATGTCATCCGCCAGTGTGTGTAGTGCCAACAGTAGAATTTGGAGGCGATGGTGTTATGGTGTGGTTATGTTTTTCATGGAGGGGGCTTGAACCCCTTGTTGTTTTGCATGGCACTATCACAGCACAGGCCTACATTGATGTTTTAAGCACCTTCTTGCTTCCCACTGTTGAAGAGCAATTCAGGGATGGCAATTGCATCTTTCAACACGATCGAGCACCTGTTCATAATGCACAGCCTGTGGCAGAATGGTTACACGACAATAACATCCCTGTAATGGACTGACCTGTACAGAGTCTTGACCTGAATCCCATAGAACACCTTTGTAATGTTTTGCAACGCCGACTTCGTGCCAGGCCTCACCAACCAACATCGATACCTCTCCTCAGTGCAGCACTCTGTGAAGTATGGGCTGCCATTCCCCAAGGAACCTTCCAGCACCTGATTGAAGGTATGCCTGTGAGAGTGGAAACTTTCATCAAGGCTAAGGATAGGCCAACACCATATTGAATTCCAGCTTTACCGACGGAGGGTGCCACGAACTTGTAAGTCATCACATAGTGTATTCAGGAAGAGCAACAGTGAGGACGAATTGTGTGATGTCACCGTAAGTGTTAACCCCTCCACAGATTCTGACAGCGACATTATAAGCCATCTGTGTCAGCAGGTGAAACACTACAGTTTTATGCTTCAACAAGAGAAGTAATTGATAGTTCTTCCAAATCTGAAAATGATAGTAACTTTCAAATTGGTTTATCAAAATCGAACTAGAAACTGTTGAAGGAAAAGTCATATTTACATTTATGGGAACTTGTTGGAACCATAAATTTGCACAAAAACTCAAAGTCAGAAATGTAATTTTTGATCTTCTTTCTTTCTTATTTTTCTAGTACTCCATCATCTTCTCTCCAGGTTTTCTTTCCATTCTTCTACTCATATGGTCCACATTTCTTATTCCTTCTGTCTTGAAATTCTTCAGAATTTAGTATTTTATTCTGAAAAAGTTTTTTCTTTCATTTCTAATTCTTTGATGATGCTTCTTTCTAGTTCTTTTCACAACTCTGTAATCCATAGTACTATCAAATTCTTTTTTCCTGAAAAATGAGAATGTTTGTTTTGTTTGTCTGTTTTCATTCATTTGGTGGAGGTGTCTAAAGAAGATTGATTATTGACATTGGTGCAGCTTCTGATATTTTCCCCATATTTTAGTTTATCTCCTCATTACTTCTCATTTTGCAGACATCTGTAGTTTGTGTTGCGCCCATTTGTTTTCTAGTAATCCATTTTTTGAATGTTCCGTTCTGTCCAGCATGTACTTCATTGTTAAAGCTACATGAAATTAGCAAATAAACTTTGAAAATTCAGCATTTTGAAATTCGAATTTAGCATTTATGTTTTTCAGTGTGCTTACACTTCTAAATGAGCAAGCTATAACATGAATTAACAAAATGTTACACCATAAGGGTTAATCAAAAGCATGCAATTCTAGTACCACCATATCTTTCTGGTGAAAACATTTACAAAAAAAAAAAAAATGTAGCTTTACTTGTATTTTAGAAAATTTTGCTCAATAATTACAAAAAATAAAGAGGAAGAACACGGCAGATGACAGAAGAAACAGCCATTCCAAAATTCATGTGACAAATGTATGTTTGCCGCTTTCCTAAAAACATTTCTATGTTTAATGCAAGGATGCTGTATTTGTATCTGGACAAGGAATGTTAGCAAATAAAAATGAAGCAAAGAAATTGATAAGCATCAAAATCAACAACTCTACTACTTTCACATGCAACAAAGCATGGAAACGTAATGTTTGAAGACATCTGCAGATGATGATTTCCTGCTATGTATCTTGACTTTGATGTTTATTTCTTGTCTCACTTTTATTTGTTCATTATTCTATCAAGGTAAAAGTAAAAGATCGGTGGTTTAGTGTTCACTTTTCAATGACAATGTATCTTGTTTTACCTACTCTGTGTTAACTTGGTAGTGCATAAATACATGTGTGTTGGACAGGTTAGTAGAGCATCATACAAGTATTTGCAATTTTTACTCTTTTGTCATATTTATGTGATGATCTCACATTATATCATGGATATATTAAAAAATCTTGTGTCTAGCACCTGTGTATTGAGATATTTTAGCATTTAAGTAGTAAAATCATTGAAATATACTAATTTTAATAAATTTCACTGAAATATTCTGATTTTAATAAATTTTGCTGAAATATAGCAATTTCACCTTTTATCACACTTTGAAATCGACCAAAAACATGTTGCAATACACCCAGGTAGCACTGGAGCTACTATTTTTTACACTTTCAAAGCATTTTGCACTGATAGCATATGTGAATTTTACGTAGCTCTATTCATTGTTAAGCATTCACACAGGTTTAAAAATTGTGGTCTTACCACTGTACAGTGTCTTTAGTTTTAATTTTTTAAAGATATAAATTTTTTGTGGGTTTTTTGTCAGGCTATATGCTTGTTCCATTTTATTATGTTTGACTTCTGTCTAGTCCATACTGCTATGTAGTTGCTCCCAGGTATTTAAATTTACTAGCTATCTATTTTACCTATTTATGTTTGTATGTATTTTTGAGCTTTTTAAATATTTGTCATGAGTGTTATTCTTACAGCTGAAATTTTGAGACCAGTTTTATTCATTATTTTTTTCCAGAAGATTTATTTGAATAACTGCTTCTGTCAGATTTTCTGAAGATATTGCAAAACTGCCCGCAAAAGCCAGGCAGTTCACTGTAAATTCCATTTGTTTTCTATTCTGGAATTATTGGTTCAATTTTGGGATTTTTTTAGCTGCAAATTCCAGATCGAAATATTTTTTCTAAAACACAGTTAAACAGTAGCAGTGATAAATTGTCTTCCTTGTCTAACACCAGCTTTTATTTCACTTGGTTAAGATACTTCTAACTTTAGAGCGCACAATGAAGATTATAATATTTGTTAGAGTTTCGTAAAATGCCTTCACTAATTTTGCCAAATTCTATTATGATTTTACAATTATTCTTGTGGCTACCAACTCAAATACTTTGTTGAAATCAGTAAATGTTATTATAGGTTAACTGGTTAACATTCTGTGGCAAATTAGTGATTTTAAGTTAAAAATCTCTCGTGTGCAGGATTTTACTTTTCAAAACGAATGTTGTTCACCCAGTCGTTTATCTAATGTTTCTTCAACTCTGTTCAGGAGAGTTTTTGATAATATTTTGTATGCCAATGGCGGAAGTGACACTCCTTTGTAATTGTTGATATTTTGCTTGTGTTGCTTTTTCTGTGTGGGTGACTTGTGCTATTTTCCACTTCTCTGGAATCTTTTTCATTTTCCGAAAGTTCTTAAAAAGCAAGTGTACGTGACTACATCTTTAGTTCTGACCATTTCAGTTATTCTACTGTAACGAGTCTTTGCCACTGTCTTTGCTCATTTAGAATGTTTTGGTGGCTTCATGAATTTATAGCTCTATTGGTGGGAAATCTTCAATATTTTCTGGTATTGCTGGAAACTCTAATTTAACTGTTTGAACAGGGCAGTTTAACAACCTGACAAAAAAAGTTTCTATTATTTCACATTTTTCATTGTTGTTTAATCCTATTTTGCCATTTTCATTTTTGAAACAGAAACTTGGTGCTTGATACCCTTTAAGCACATGTTTAAAAATTTGGTAAAAATTTCTAGTTATTATTTTGGTGGAATTTTCTAGAATTTCTATGAGATAAAATTTTTCAAAGATTCTTTTGATTTTCTGGATTGTTTTTTATGTTGATTTTCTTTGATGTCTGAATTGTTCTGGGTGTTGTTCCTTTTTAAAGATATTTTTTTCCATTTTTGAGCTCTTTGTTCTAGTGCTTCTTTGCACTCCTTGTCACACCATGTCGTCTTTTTATTTTTTAACCAAACCTAATGTTTTCTCTGTGACATAAGTAATCTGTACCTGGAGTTCGTGCCAAACTCCTGTTTTAGCTGTCTTATTTTCTTTTTTAAATTTTCTGTTGTAATGTTGGCCATACTGGAGTTATATTTGATAACTTTCTGGGTTTTCTTTTTTGTTTTGATGGTAGAAATCTTATTTAAACTTTAGAGAGGTAATGATCTGAATCAAACTGCCCATTTGTCATTACTTTATCAGTCAAAATTTCCTTGATATTCCTTTTAGATCTGGGTATTCTGAAGAAATAGTTTCAATTCCTTCTGTTTTCCAGTCTGAGAGAAGAGAATTTACATTTAATGTTCCAATGTAGTACTTCTATTTCAACTTACAACTTAAAAGGCATTTTAGGACATTCCATTTCTTCTTTACCACAAATGTTTGGATTCCCCCGGAATTCAAGGTACTATTGCATTATAAGATGTAATGCTGAATTCCTCCTCAGAACTATCACTTGAGGTAGTGTAATTATCCACTATGAAAACTTTCCAGTTTGCAATTTGAAGTTATAAACTGCAGAGAGCAGGAAGTCCAGGATGATCCCTGGATTCCCAGAATAAGACCAAGTTGTTAGCCAGAAATTCTACTGTTTCAGACACCTCTAACATGTGGAACAGTCATGCCAGCTGTCCATTTTAGACTTGACAACATGCAGGGTTTTATTTTATTTATTTATTCATTTAGGGCTGCCAGGAACCAAGTCAGTTAACAATAATGACTTTCTGTAAGCCTTTTTTGCAGCACAAAAATATTGCATTCTCTCTGTGGCCACTTACCTTCTCCCTCTGTGCTGCCACATTTTTGCTTCTGCTCATTGTGGACGCATTAAATTCACCAACCAGTGATCTGTTCAAATGGCTCTGAGCACTATGGGACTTAACATCTGAGGTCATCAGTCCCCTAGAACTTAGAACTACTTAAACCTAACTAACCTAAGGACATCACACACATCCATGCCCGAGGCAGCATTCGAACCAGTGATCTGTCATCATCAGTTTTCTGCTATATTAGCAAGTCCTTTGCCTCTCCATTTTCTGCGATCCATTCCTTCCTTCTTAAGGCTGCTGTATGTTGTACCATCCATCACGTCTTCCAGTATTTGAAATCTTTTCCTTCCTCACTTCCTTTTCCCTTCTACATAACCCTCTAAAACTGTTTTTATCAGTCTGTCATTGTTTCTTAATATATGCCCCATCCAATTTCTTTTTCGTCTTTTTATTACACCTAGTAACTATCTTTTCTCTCCCACTCTTCTCAGTACCTCTTCATTTTTTACTCCATCCATCCAACTTATTCTTTCTATCCTCTGCCATGTCCATATCTCAAAAGCCTCTAGCCTTACTCTGTCTTTCTTCCTCAGAGTCCATGTTTCAGTGCCATACAGAAGAACATTCCATACAAAACATTTTATGAGTCTCTTCCTGAGTTCCCTGTCCAGACTGCTGGAGAAAAGTCTCCTTTTCTTATAAAATGCCTCTTTTTGCCATTGCTATCCTTGTTTCTTAATTTCTGTGGTGCACTTCCAGTCAGTGTCTATCCTGCTTCCAAGATACTCTAAAATTTTGCACCTGTTCTAATATTTCTCCATTCAGCACAATTTTTATTTCTTTATTTCCTCCTAGTGCCAATACTTTTGTTTCCTTTGTGTTAATTTTCATTCCATAATTTTTTCCGTTAGCTTCAATGGTGTCCACCAAATCCCGTGGCTAGAAGGACCATGTCATCAGCAAACCTCAAACACCCTACACTTCTTCCTCCAATCTCTACTCCTTTGTCACCTAATGAGCACTGGCCAATCATATTTTCCATGTAGAGGTTGAAAAGGGCAGATGATAGACAACATCCTTGTCTTACTCCTTTTCCTAGTCCGATCCAGTTTGTACTTTCTCCTCTCACTTTAACTGAGGCTTTTTGATTAAGATATAATGAGTTAACAAGTCTTCTGGTTCTCCAGCCCACTCTCTTTTCCCTCATTATAGTCGCCAGCTTGTCCCAAACCACACTGTCAAATGCCTTTTCTAGATCGATGAAGTGCATGTATATAGGTCTCTTCCTTTTTCAATAAACCTTTCTGCCAAGATTCTTAGGAGCCCTATTGCATCTCTGGTGCCTGTATTCTGTCTAAAGCCAAACTTCTCCTCGTGAAGATTCTCCTCCATTACTTTTTCAAATCTCTTATTAATTATTCTTAACATCACTTTGGCTGCATGTGAAATGAGGCTGATTGTCCTGTGTTCACTACATTTATTGGTTCCCTGTTTTTTCGGTAATGGAATCATTACTGTTGTCAGAAATTCCTCAGGACATTCACCACCATCATAGTGATCTGTACTTGGAACAATTAGAAGTGTCATCCTGATTCAGTCCAGTGCTCTTGAGGTCCTCCCTTACCTCCTCCAACCATTTATCAGGGACTGTCTCTCTGTTTCTTGATAGGATCAACAGGTCATTGGCAAATGCAAGGCAGATGTCCCTTACACTGTTCTTTGAACCTCCAATGTGAACTTTGTTCATTAACTCTTTCCCAGCCAGTTTGTTTTCCCTTATCTAATATGCACTTGAAGAGAACAGGGCAGTACATCACCCTGTTAGGTGCCAGTTTTGATTAAGAAATCTTTGAAAGATACTCCCATGCATTTTGATTGTTTAAGTTTCTTTCTAAATTTTTTTATTGTAAGTTGTGTATGAGTCGAAATATGGTCCTTCAGTTAGTTATTCACTTCTGGCTATTAAAATTGCTACACCAAGAAGAAATGCAGATAATAAACGGATATTCATTGGACAAATATATTATACTAGAACTGACATGTGATTACATTTTCACGCAGTTTGGATGCATATATCGTGAGAAATCAGTACCCAGAACAACCGCCTCTGATATGCCTGGGCATTGAGTTAAACAGAGCTTGGATGGCGTGTACAGGTACTGCCCATGCAGCTTCAACACGATACCACAGTTCATCAAGAGGAGTGACTGGCGTATTGTGACGAGCCAGTTGCTCGGCCGCCATTGACCAGACGTTTTCAATTAGTGAGAGATCTGGAGAATGTGCTGGCCAGGACAGCAGTCAAACATTTTCTGTATCCAGAAAGGCCTGTACAGGACCTGCAACATGTGGTCGTGCATTATCCTGCTGAAATGTAGGGTTTCGCAGGGATCGAATGAAGGGTAGAGCCACGGGTTGCAACACATCTGAAATGTAATGTCCACTGTTCAGAGTGCCGTCAATGGGAACAAGAGGTGACCGAGACGTGTCATCAATGGCATCCCATACCATCACGCTGGGTGATACGCCAGTATGGCGATGACGAATACACGCTTCCAATGTGTGTTCACCACAATGTCGCCAAACACGGATGCGACCATCATGAGAGCTGTAAACAGAACCTGGATTTGTCCGAAAAAATGATGTTTTGCCATTTGTGCACCTAGATTTGTCATCGAGTACACCATCACAGGCGCTCCTGCCCTGTGATGCAGTGTCAAGAGTAACCGCAGCCATGGTCTCCAAGCTGATAGCCCATGCTGCTGCAATTGTCGTCGAACTGTTCATGCAGATGGTTGTCCTCTTGCAAACGTCCCCATCTGTTGACTCAGGGATTGAGACGTGGCTGCACGATCCGTTACAGCCGTGCGGATAAGATGCCTATCATCTCAACTGCTAGTGATACGAGGCCGTTGGGATCCAGCACGGCATTCCGTATTACCCTCCTGAACCCACCGATTCCATATTCTGCTAACAATCATTGGATCTCTACCAACACAAGCAGCAATGTCGCGATACGATAAACCGCAATTGCGATAGGCTACAATCTGACCTTTATCAAAGTTGGAAATGTGATGGTACGCATTTCTCCTCCTTACACGAGGCATCACAACAATGTTTCACCAGGCAACGCCGGTCTACTGCTGTATGAGAAATCGGTTGGAAATTCTCCTCATGTCAGCACGTTGTAGGTGTCGCCACCAGCGCCAACCTTGTGTGAATCCTCTGAAAAGCTAATCATTTGCATATCACAGCATCTTCATCCTGTCGGTTAAATTTCGTGTCTGTAGGACGTCATCTTTGTGGTGTAGCAATTTTAATGGCCAGTAGTGTATTTGGTTATTAATCACATTTTTCTTTGTCTTTATGGCTCTCTGTATGAGCAGATTAGCGCCAGTCTTAATTTGTTGTTAGTATAGTTTAGAGAAGTAGTCAGCAGCGGATGCTTCTGCCTATGAACGTCCGCCTCGACACATTCCACATCCCCGAAGGCTTTCCTTCTCGATGGGATTTATGGAACGCAGTGTGTAAGTGAATGAATGAAGTGGCACGGTTTAATCCCTCGTGCAGGAGAAGGGCGTGGGCGTGATCTGTGCAGCGGGTGTGGCGATGGGTCTGCTGAGCAACAGAGGTCCAGCGCCGTGGCACCCGGCACCCCAGGAGCTGAAGGAGGCCTGCCGGGCGGTAGCCGACTACTGCAAGGTGGGTGTGAAGAAGCCAGCATGCAAGTGATACACAAGTTACTGGCAGGGTAGAGAAGTTCGCAGGATAGAAGGTACGAGGTTTACAGTAAAAGGTGCATGATGCAGAGTGAGAGGGGCAGGGTGTAGGGTAAGAGGTGCAGGATGTAGTGTAAGAGGTGCAGGTTGAGGGGTGCAGAGTAAAGGGGGCACAGTAAAAGCTGCTGGGTAATTAGTAAAAGGTTCAGAATAAGAGTTGCAGGGTGGAAGGTAAGACATACGGGGGAGGTGAAAGGTACAAGGCGCAGGGTGCAGAGTAAAAGCTCAAAGTATTTGTGCACTAGGATTTGAGAGCAGAGCATGTTTGCTTAAACACTTTAAACTTGTTATATAATCTAAATATAGCTATCACAGATAATATGATGGAGAGTACGTCTTACAGCAACATCTTATCAAAGTGGCCCTCTCAGTTTCCCCAGTGCAACTCACTTCTCAAAAAAGAGCAAAGGAATTGAAGGACTGTGTGGTGTCTGTTCATTCAGACATGTCTGAAAGAACAGACACAATTTTGATCCAGAAGCCATTATGAATTAAAGACACAAGGGAATTACACATGTCGGCTGTGAGTGGACACTAATTGTCAACATTCACCTTTGATTTCAATCAACACCTGCCCACAGCCAACGTCTGTAATTCCTTTGCTTCGTAATTCGTAATGGCTACTGCGTCAAAATTGTGTCTGTTCTTCCTGACATGTCCAAAAGAACAGAACCTCATACATAACTAAAAAAGAAAACTTTAAAACTTTCCAAACAATGTCATGATGTCATGTAGAAAGTATAAAACATTTCAAGCTCTTTGTCAACAGAATCACCACTAGCTGAATGCGCATTGTTCTAATCTACAAATTGCAAAGTCAGAGGTTTGAGACATCTTGGAAGCATTTTTATTTGTTTATGTATTTTTATTTGAACTTCATATTTATTATTCATTTTAAAATTTAATTGATAAATATTAATCATAATTTTTAAAAAGAATAACATTTCATTTTTATTTACTAATTGCACAATAATTCAAGTACACATATTAGTAATAAATAAAAATTCAGTACAAAAATGTTAATATATCAGACAATGGAAACTCCAGGTAAGAATATCAACAATGTAAGAAAAAACAGATTGCTACATACTGTAAAGAAAACATGTCAAGCTGCAAACGGGCACAGTTAAGACACTCACATATAGCTTTCACCACAGCCTTCATCAGTAAAAGACACACACACACACACACACACACACACACACACACACACACACACACACACACACACACAAAGCAAGCACACCTCATGTACACACGACCGCCAATCTTCAGCATCTCAGGCTGGAATGCGTGGGGTGGGAAAGGGGAAGGGATAGTATTTTACCCTCCCAAATTTGCACAAAAACAGCTCTCCCATGCCTTATCTCTCCAGTCACCCACCACCCCCCAAAGTCCCACTGTCCAGCCATAGACGAGCATTTCCCTCAGGACTGGAGCAGCTGAATCACATTCTCCACCAGGGTTTTGACTACCTCTGGACCTCTGTTGCCCTGAAATGAAAAATGTTCTACCTATTATGCTTCCTACCCCTGTCACAGTGGTATTCCACCACTCACTGAACCTACACAATGTCCTCATCCCTGCATAACTCCTGCTTCCAATCCCTTGCCTCATGACTCATATCCCTGTAGTAGACCCAGATGCAAAACCTGTCCCGTACATCCTCCCACCACCACCACCACCTTCTCCAGTCCGGTCACAAGTATCACCTATCCCATTAAAGGCAGAGCTAACTGTGAAACCAGTCATATGATCTACAAGCTAAGCAGCGAGCACTGTGCTGCATTCTACACGGGACAAGCTCTATGTCCACGCAAATGGCCACTGACAAACTGTGGCCAACAAAGAGCTGGACCACCCCATTGCTGAGCATTCTGCCCAACATGATGTTCTTCATTTCAGTGACTACTCCACAGCCTGTGCTATCTGGATCCTTCCCCAAAGACCAGCTTTTCTGCATTGCACAGGTGGGGCGCTCCCTACAATATGTCATGTGCTCCCATAACCCTCCTGCCCTCAACCTTCATTAGTCATTGTTCTTACCCATCTTGCCCCTTCCCTGTTCCCATTCCAGCTCTACACAGCTCTCTATTCTGCCGTCGCACCATCAGTCTTCTTACTTTCCTCCTTCTCCACTACCCACATCCCACCCTCCGTCTGACTTCCCAGCTGCATCTAGCTGCCCTACCCTCTCTCATCTCATCCCTGCATATCCCACAAGCAGCACTTTACCATCCCCCACCCCTACCCTGCTTTCGTCCCCCTGCCCTCTCTGGCCTCCTCCTTATCCCCACCACCCAGTTGCCTCTCCCATCATGCTCTGCTGCTCGCAGTCTGGCTTCAGCCGCCAGAGACTGTTATCATGTGTATGAGTTGCATATCTCTCTCTCTCTCTCTCTCTCTCTCTCTGTATGTGTGTGTGTTTTGTCTAATTTTGATGAAGGCCTTGTCGGCTGAAAGGTCACTTTCCTACAGTCTTTTCGTTGTGCCTATCTGGAACTCAACTTCTCCATTACGTGGTGAATAGCAACAATCCTTTTTACACTACTGGCCATTAAAATTGCTACACCAAGAAGAAATGCTGATGATCAACGGGTATTCATTGGACAAATATATTACACTAGAACTGACATCTGATTGCATTTTCACGCAATTTTGGGTGCATAGATCCTGAGAAATCAGTACCCAGAACAACCACCTCTGGCCGTAATAACGGCCTTGATACGCCTGGGCATTGAGTCAAACAGAGCTCAGATGGCATGCACAGGTACAGCTCCCCATGCAGCTTCAACACGATACCACAGTTCATCGAGAGTAGTGACTGGCGTATTGTGGCGAGCCAGTTGCTCGGCCACCATTGACCAGACGTTTTCAATTGGTGAGAGATCTGGAGAATGTGCTGGCCAGAGCAGCAGTTGAACATTTTCTGTATCCAGAGAGGCCCGTACAGGACCTGCAACATGCGGTCGTGCCTTATCCTGCTGAAATTTATGGTTTTGCAGGGATCAAAGGAAGGGTAGAGCCACAGGTTCTAACACATCTGAAACGTAACGTCCACTGTTCAAAGTGCCGTCATTGCAAACAAGAGGTGACTGAGACATGTAACAAATGGCACCCCATACCATCACGCCGGGTGATACACCAGTACGGCGATGACGAATACACGCTTCCAATGTTGACTCAGGGATCGAGACGTGGCTGCACGATCTGTTACAGCCATGTGGATAAGGTGCCTGTCATCTCAACTGCTAGTGATACGAGGCCGTTGGGATCCAGCACGGTGTTCCATATTACCCTCCTGAACACACCAATTCCATATTCTGCTAACAGTCATTGGATCTCGACCAACACGAGCAGCAATGTCGCGATACGATAAACCGCAATCGCGGTAGGCTACAATCCGACCTTTATCAAAGTCGTAAACGTGATGGTACGCATTTCTCCTCCTTACACGAGGCATCACAACAACGTTTCACCAGTCAACGCCGGTCAACTGCTGTTTGTGTATGAGAAATCGGTTGGAAACTTTCCTCACGTCAGCACGTTGTAGGTGTCGCCACCGGCGCCAACCTTGTGTGAATGCTCTGAAAAGCTAATCATTTGCATATCACAGCTTCTTCTTCCTGTCGGTAGCACATCATCTTCGTGGTGTAGCAATTTTAATGGCCAGTAGTGTATACTATTGTTTCACTCCATCCTGGAATTTATAGTGGTAGATACCTATCCCAATAATCTATGTGCTTTGACAACGTTTGTGAAATACTCATTTGCCAGTAAAACAATTAAGCCCTGACATGGGAAGGAGGGGGGCTCAACCTTCTCAAAATAAAATATCGATACCCTCAACATGCAGGACGTCAAAATTGACCAGTTGAAAAACTGACGTGTTAAAAGTGCATTTTCCTACAATGAAAAGGGCAAAATAAGAAGACAAGTAAAAATAAAAGCCCCAGCTAGCAACACTGAAACCCATGGTTAAGAAAACTCATCTCATACCAGGAAGCGTCAGACAGCAACCCTCCAACCGCCTTGATGTGCGGGGCCACACCACCCGTGTGTGTCACCACCGTACACGTAGCAGGGACGTTACAAAAATTTTCGTGCATATCCAAATATCGAAGGAATGGTTGAGGCCCATTTTACACAGCATAACCGAATAAACTATAAAATACTTCAGTGTGAAAATTATTAAAACCAAATAGACCAGACGCAAGGACATATAAAACAAGCCCAGGATGAATAACCGAGCAGTCAAACTCTGACATAATGTCATCAGAATGCCAGCAAAGTTTGACAGTGTACTGCAATGTCTTAACCCCACCTGAGTGTTAAGGGTGTGTGGGGGCTATAGCTTCAGACTCTGCATAATTTCAGTCCATTCCAGAATTTATAAAGTCCAGCCCCTTATTTCTTTGTGTAGGTCTTTTAAATTATTAGCTACATGGAGTGGCCAGCATATTAACTGTACCGATTATGAAAAGCAAAATCCTAAAGTTAGTAACCAAATGTGTCAGTTTCCTACTCTAAATCGTACAAAAACCTACATCTACATCTACATCCATACTCCACAAGCCACCTGACAGTTTGTGGCGGAGGGTACCTTGAGTACCTCTATCGGTTCTCCCTTCTATTCCAGTCATGTATTGTTCGTGGAAAGAAAGATTCTTGGTATGCTTCTGTGTGGGCTCTAATCTCTCTGATTTTATCCTCATGGTCTCTTCGCGAGATATACGTAGGAGGGAGCAATATACTGCGTGACTCCTCGGTGAAGGTACATTCTCAAAACTTCAACAAAAGCCCGTACCGAGCTACTGAGCGTCTCTCCTGCAGAGTCTTCCACTGGAGTTTATCTATCATCTCCGTAACGCTTTCGTGATTACTAAATGATCCTGTAACAAAGCATGCTGCTCTTCGTTAGATCCTCTCTATCTCTTCTATCAACCCTATCTGGTACAGATCCCACACTGGTGAACAATATTCAAGCAGTGGGTGAACAAGTGTACTGTAACCTACTTCCTTTGTTTTCGCATTGCATTTCCTAAGGATTCTTCCAATGAATCCCAGTCTGGCATCCGCTTCACCGATGATCAACTTTATATGATCATTCGAGTTTAAATCACTCCTAATGCATACTCCCAGATAATTCATGGAATTAACTGCTTCCAGTTGCTGACCTGCTATATTGTAGCTAAATGATAAAGGATCTTTCTTTCTGTGTATTCGCAGCACATTACACTTGTCTACATTGAGATTCATTTGCCATTCCCTGCACCATGCGTCAATTTGTTGCAGATCCTCCTGCATTTCATACAATTTTTCATTGTTACAACTTCTCGATGCTAAAAACTGAAAAGACCAGCCATAGATTTGAGAAATACATATGTATCAGGTCAATGTGTAGGTCAATCTGTATATTGAGCAAGCAGTAAAGGAAAAAAAGAAAAGTTCGGAGTAGGTATTAAAAACCATGGAGAAGAAATAAAAACTTTGAGGTTCACCGACGGCATTGTAGTTCTGTCAGAGACAGCAAAGGACTTGGAAGAGCAGTTGAACAGAATGGACAGTGTCTTGCAAAGGAGGGTATAAGATGAACATCAACAAAAGCAAAACAAGTATAATGGAATGTAGTCGAATTAAGTCGGGTGATGCTGCGGGAATTAGATTAGGAAATGACACACTTAAAGTAGTAAAGGAGTTTTGCTATTTGGGGAGCAAAATAACTGATGATGGTCGAAGTAGAGAGGATATAAAATGTAGACTGGCAATGGCAAGGAAAGCGTTTCTGAAGAAGAGAAATTTGTTAACATCGAGTATTGATTTAAGTGTCAGAAAGTCGTTTCTGAAAGTATTTGTATGGAGTGTAGCCATGTATGAAAGTGAAACGTGGACGATAAATAGTTTAGACAAGAAGAGAATAGAAGCTTTTGAAATGTGGTGCTACAGAAGAATTCTGAAGATTGGATGGGTAGATCACATAACTAATGAGGAGGTATTGAATAGAATTGGGGAGAAGAGGAGTCTGTGGCAGAACTAGACTAGAAGAAGGGATCGGTTGGTAGGACATGTTCTGAGGCATCAAGGGATCACCAATTTAGTACTGGAGGGCAGTGTGGAGGGTAAAAATCGTAGAGGGAGACCAAGAGATGAATACACTAAGCAGATTCAGAAGGATGTAGGCCGCAGTAGGTACTGGGAGATGAAGAAGCTTGTACAGGATAGAGAGCTACATCAAAACAGTCTCAGGACTGAAGACCACAACAACAACAACAACAACAACATCAGGTCCTGCACTAAATTTAGGATTGAATACACTATTCTGAAATGACAGAAGCAATTCTGTTTCTTGACACAGGAGAAGGGAGTGGAGCTCGCGCGGCTGGCGGTGCACCACGCTCTGACGCGCGAGGGGCAGGCGACGCACCTCGTCGGTGTCAACAGCGTGCGAGAGCTGCAGTCCAACCTGCAGATCCTGCGTGATGGGCTGACTCCCGCGGAGAAAGAGGTGCTGCGTGACATCCAGGAGAAGTAAGCCACGTCTGCTCGTGCTCTGCATTTCTTCCTAGTCCGTCTGGGCTGGCCCATTGAAGTCCAAATGTTGTTTTCTGGTATCACAAAACACGCCTCCCATCCGGCTGTCATCATAGTCTTTTCCCATTTTTTGTAATTCAGCAGAGAACTTCCGCAGTCCACCTGTCACCCCATCACGCGGCTACGTTTCTCGGAATTGCCTTTACAATCAGAGTTAACAGCTTCAACTTCACACTCGTCACTGAAACATTTGCTTGTTCTGTCTGCCCAAGTAACTCTCAAAATGCACCTTTTTGTTGCTGCTCCGCAATTTTAGGAATAGTTTTTGCATTTTATGTAAGACACTATGCTGATTTTCAGACCAACTTTCAAAGTTGCTATGTTTATATTTTGCAGGCCGAGCTTGAGTGCAGTAGTGTCTGCTTCACACAGTCACATCTTTTACATACCTGTGTATAACACTGCAAAGCAATATGATGTGAAACGAATGTGTACGGATTATATTAGGGATGGCGAATGGTTGACATTGGTTTATTGGGAGAATTCTAGGAAAGTGTGATTCATCTGTAAAGAAGACCACCTATAGGATGCTAGTGAAACCTATAGTTGAGTACTGTTCAAGTGTTTGGGATTCATACCAGTTTGGATTAAAGGAAGACATCAAAACAATTCAGAGATGGGCTGCCACATTTTTTACTGGTAGGGTTGAGCAACACGCAAGTGTTACGGACACGCTTTGGGAGCTCAAATGGAAATCCCAGGAGGGAAGGCAACATTCTTTTTGAGGAACACTATTGAGAAAGTTTCGAGAATTGGAATTTGAAGGTGACTGCAGAATCATTCTACTGCCTCTAACATACATTGCACGTTAGGGCCATGAAGATAAGATACGAGAAATTATGGCTCATACGGAGGCATATAGATAGTCATGTTTCCCCTCACTCTTGAAACAGGGAAGCAGAGTGCCCCCTGCCATGAATCTTATGTTGGATTGCGGGGTATCTATGTAATTGTAGCTTGGGTCACAACTTTGTGTTAAGGAGCCCTCACCCAAGTATAGGTCAGGCCGTGATTTTCTCAATGTTTGAGTCATACATTGCTAAAAAACTGGACTGATTTCACATGAGAGCAATGTATGGATGTCTTGCTATTTGTCCCTTGATTAGTGCTGCCTTCTGTTGTCAGTTTATAGAATTATTTCAAAAGATTTCAGTTTCAAGAATTATTTCGTAAGAAACTTTAGTGGACATAACAGCTGCTGTCGCAAATGGCAATCTCTATCACATTCAGAGACTGAAAGAATTCATTGGCAAGAATTCATTGTACCAAGACAGGGATTTGAACCTGGACCTCCCACTTGCAAGGTAGATGGGTTAATCGTATACGCCACCTTGACACAGTGGTCAGTGAGAATTGCACATACTACTGAAGGATACCTCACCCTCAGTCCAAATTCCCATTTGCCGCACACAACCAAAGCAGTGTCTCCTAGCCCTTTTTACACGTTTTGCTTCTCGCATAATGTGAAGTCCTGCACAGTGTCGGGTGAAGAGTGATCTGCACTGAGTGATCAAATCAGAATTTGGATTAAGGGGGGAAGCATGCTTGGATAGTCTGTGCAGTTGTGTCTAACCACGGCACCAAGTGGCATAGATGGTTAACGCATCTGCCTAGTAAGCAGAAGACCCGGGTTCGAATCCCAGCCTTGGTTCAAATTTTCATTGCCTGAATGTGGTAGAGATCAGAAATTATGGACATATACATCACTTCTGTTGAGTGAGCAAGAAGGTTTGAAAGTTCAAAAGGAACAAATTGCTCAAAAACTCATCTTGTATGTTTTTTCTTGGGAGGATACTTACACTTTCTGTTATCATTATTTTAAAATTTGTAATCTATCAAAGAAATAAAGTAAATATGAAAAATAAATCTTTTAACATGTATTGCGCTTGAAGATACATCAATCATATATGTAACTCTTTAAGTAACAGCATAAATGGCCAGATTCATATGGTCTGTCCAAAATTACTTTAGGATTGACGGTTTGGCAAGAGCATGCAGAAATGCAGGATAGAGTTGCCACCCACATAATCTTACATTCCATCCAGCTCGCACAAATAGGCAAACTATTCACTTTATAAATATAGAAACTGTGTCAATGTATTCTGGAAGAGTTACACTATGTTTTGATTTTTGTTTTATCTGTGTAACAACAAATTATTAAGAAGATATACGGATGGTTTACAAAAATGCTTTTTCACACAACATTACCAAATTTTCGACATGTGAGAAACCTTTTTCTTATTGAAGTTATGTGAATGAAATCTTAAAAATGGTTCAAATGGCTCTGAGCGCTATGGGACTTAACTTCTGAGGTCATCAGTCCCCTAGAACTTAGAACTAATTAAACCTAACTAACCTAAGGACATCACACACATCCATGCCTGAGGCAGGATTTGAACCTGCAACCGTAGCGGTCGCGCGGTTCCAGACTGAAGCGCCTAGAACCACTCGGCCACACCGGCCGGCAATGAATTCTTAAGTATACATCATATTTTCATATGTTTGAAACCACAACTCTGTCAGAGGTCCCTAATGCAAGATAATTTGAGTTAAATATGATGCACAATGCTCCACTTGTCTGTCAACTACTAATCAGGTGCCTGTACAATTTTGACACGAGAAACAGATCGCTATAACACTGCAAAAAATAAGATCAAGTGTGTTTATCATGGTGGGAAAATGTACTTTAAATAGGCCAGCCTCTCTTGTTTAGAAAGAACAAAAGCGACGTAAATAATAGGGCCTTTTTATTACAGCAGTTATATTGTAAACATAATATTTGTTTTGTATGATACAGATGGGATTCCTGAGATGACCTTCCTTTGGAATTAGGTGCTATTAAGGCTCTCTTATTAAAATGTCAAAGCTTACGACAATATAATTTTCTTATGTAGGTACTTACGGGTGTTAACTGCACACTTCAAACATACAGCTGAATCCAGCTGTGCTCCATTTCTACAGAAAAAGTCCACTTACATCATTCTCATTTCTATGAAGTGTCAGTATCATTGTCACTAGCACCGTTGTCATTTAATGAAATTATTATCTCATCCACTGAATTTTCCAAAAGAGCTTCATACTGCCATGTTCTTTCCATGATGCTCTGTGTGTTTGACAGCTTTCATTCAGTCTTCAGACATGACCTTCCTGACAGTTTCTCTTGTGATTCTTTCGACTGCAGAGGGTAAATTTGTTGTTATTCCTTGCAACATAACCTGTAATTTGAGCCCACATTAACTCCATTGGCTTTAAATGGCAGTGGTAATGTGGCAGCCTAATGACTGTATGCCCATGCTTTTCTGCCCATTCATCAATCTCATGTAGATGGAGTTGTGGCTTATTGAGAGATATTTTTTCCATAAACTCTACCTTTTTAAGATAATCACTTACATCGACATTATGATGCTGAAGCCTATCAATAGTTTGCCATGGTACATGCATTATCAACAACAAATGAATGGCAAGGAGCATTACCTAGAACAAATGTTGTCAGTTTTTCTAGATTTGATATTAGTGAATCTTTGAACCATGTAAATGCAATGTGGTTCATTTTTTAATGATAATCTCGTTTTCTTTTGCTTTGAAAAGTAGGAGACTGGCAGAAAAACTTACAAGTTATCTTCATGAAGAAGAATAAGCTTGCCCCCTTGCCTAAAGCCATTGCCATTGTTCCTTTAGCTGTGTCATTATGAGCAGTCCTGCTTGACAGTTTGACCAATATTGACCTATTTTTGTCAAGCCACACAACTTTGTTGATATTTATGCTATGGGTGTCTCTTAAAAGTTGGCATTGCCATGCAACTATATCTTCCATCTCTATCAACAACCTACGGCCACAAAAATGTCCATAGTGAAAGCCTAGGTTGTGTAAAAAGAATCAGGACTTTTTTAAGGTCACACATACTTGCCCAAAGAGTTGGCCATTCCTTCCTGTGATAATAATAAAAAACATGATGAGAGTGCTTCCTCTGCAAATGAATTGATATTGGTATTCTCCTTTTCATAAGACATATTTTCCCAGGGGTGTTAAGTTATGAGTTCTGTCAATTACTTTGTTAATGGAGAGCAGTGGAACACCATTCAGTTTTTTATTCTCAAGGTACGCATGTAACATGCAAACCATTTCTCCCGACTGTGCTCGTATGGCAATCCCCTGGCCAAAAGAGCAACATCAATGATGAACTTTCTCCTGGCATCCTTGAGTACCACACAATGAATAATAGTAACAACAAGTAACGGTAACAACCAGGACCATTTTTACCACAAGGCAAGACCTGGCAGTCACCTGGGGTGGCAAAATTTTAGAGGTCAGGAAAGGCAGTAAAAATTAATTTCAAATCAGACAGCAAAAAGATTGAGCAAATGAGGAGAAAAATGAAAAATAGGAAAAATTAAAGCACCTAATTCTCTTCAAGAGAATATGGAACAGTTACGAAGTAAGTCTTCACTTACTTTGCCGAAGGTAAACACATTACCTCTACCTAACTCAAAACTAAAGCAGTTGCTACTGTGCCACAGGGGCTGCTAATAGAAGTTGTAAAATTCTCAATAGAAAATACAAACAATTCACTATTTATCTATTTAACTGCAGAAAGTCAGTGCTGAAAAATCTGAGATTCATTCGTCATTCTAAAAATATTTCAGTTAAAACACAAATGAAATAACATCACAAATACCAGATGACCTAGTTTGAAGCTTCAGCATGTTTTCCATCAGTATAACATGATTTCTAAATTCAAGAACAAATTTATTCACATCAGAAAATAGTTTCACATCTTTATTAGTCCATTTTCTTGCAGTTAAATAAAATAAATAATTGATTCAAAATTTGGTTGCACTGGTATATTCAGTTGAGTTCTAGTGTAAAATGTTTGGCACATTCTTCCTATTTTGGTTATTTTGGGAAATTTCAAAACATGAGGACAAAAAATGAGAAACAGAGGACATTTGTTGTCCTCAATCAGTTTTAAAGGTATTGAGGACAAAGCATAAATATTGAGGACTATCCCCAGAAAATGAGGACATCTGATCACTTTAGTTTAATAATGAAAAGTATAATAGATTTTCATTGTTGTGCCGTTGGCTGTTGGTGGTGGTTGTGAGGGGGCATATTGAGGAGACTGTTGGTAGGAAAAAAGAGGGGGATATCATTTTTCAATTCTTGCCTAGGGTGGCAAAACACCTAGCAGTGGCCTTGGTGACAACAAATAACAGTAATAAAAAATAAAAGAATAACTCCTACAACCATAAAAATGGGTGCAATGATTAGACAGGACAGCAAGCTGACTGCAGCTGAAGCTCACTGCAAGCAGGAACTATTGTGATGGTTGGGTGAAGACTTGGCAACTTTGGGGGTTTGCTGTGGCTGCAGGTTGCATGATATTGGTGGAATGTGGCCTTTACCTGTCATGTGGGCTCCCTCCCCCACCACGTCCGTCCTCACTGCAAATCCTGAAATGGTTTTGGACAGACAATAGGACCCATATTCTTCTCAGAACAAAACGGATTTACATCAGGTTGTTCATGCACAGACAAAGTGTTTGTAAATAAAAACATCATGGAAAAACACAGAGAATTTAACAGAGAAACTCTTATTGCGTTTATCAACCTGGAGAAGGCTTTTGATTGTGTGAACCATTATAGCCTAAGGAAGATTACATCTGAATGTGGATATCCTTATCATCTAATAGAGAAATAGTGAAAAGTCTTCACAAAACTACACACATTGTAATAGACACAGGTAGGATTTGATTAGAAGAAAAAAATATTAACCAAGATTTTATACAAGGGTATGGACTATCACCTACTCTTTTTAATAATTACATTGACTACTTTCTTGGCAAATGGAAATGGAAAGTAAACAAAGTAATTAAGATAACAAGTGAGAAATACCTGAATGTACTTAAATTTGCTGATGACATAGTTATTATTTAGAAGAATGAACATTACCTCCAAAGATCAGTGTACAAGCTGAACGAAATTTGCAAGAAGTACAACTTTAAAACTTCTAGCAACAAAATAAAAATAATGACATTCTGAGGAAAATATCCCGTCAGATAAAGAATTGCTTTGGATAACTCAGTTTTAGAAAAAATGCCTCAAATCCCTTATCTTTTGATTTGGCTCTGATATTGAAAGAAAATACGCAAATTCCAAGCTGTGTGTGGTACCATCATACCATCATGAAATTCTGTCAAGTAATGGCAGTTACCGGGGTAACCTATAGAAACAAAAGCTGGGTTACCAAAGAAAAAAAAAATTCAAACAGCAGATGAGGTTCCTAAGAAAGACAAAGGGCTACTCAAGAAGAGATATGATTAGAAACAAAAATATTAGAACAGAATTAAATATTTTCAGCGTGAATTTAAAAAATCCAAAAATATCATGAAGACTGGTGACAACAACTCATGAGAATGCCTGTCACAGAATTACTTAGAAGATCTTGAACTATAAGCTAAATGGGAAAAGAGATATTGGAAGACCTCGAAAAAGATGGGAATGATTTTGTTTGAGAGTTCGGAACAGGTGACAGCCTAATCCTTGATAGGAGGATGATGACGGTGATGATGGTGATGGTGATGTAGCTTATCAATGGTTTCCTTAAATCAGTTAAGGTAAATTCTGGGATGGTTCCCCTGAAAAGGGCCCAGCAGATTCCTTCCTGCACACGTACCCTAAACGAGCAATAGGTGCTTCACTAACAACTTCATTGATAAATGAAAAGCAGTGAAGATCATGTAGTGCTAGGTACAGGAAGCTGGTTTAAATGTGAAATTGATAGCAGTGGGATAGCAGTATTCCTCATTAAGTGTATATCAAAGAGATAGGCAAATGGGAAATGGTGGTGGTGTGTTCATCACAGTAGATGAGAAACTCATAGCCATCGAGATAGAAATTGAAGCTGAATGTGAGGTTGATTGGGCAAGACTCAGTATCAAAAGTGCATGTAAAAAGATAATTGGAACCGTCTATTGCCCACCAGACGCATCTCCTGATGTAATTCAAAATTTCAAAGAAAAGCTCAGTTTACTTCTACTCAGTTTACTTGTATGTAAGTTTCTGTCATAATGCAATCACTGGTGGAGACTTGAATCATCCAACAAACAACCGGGAAAATTAGTTTTTTTAGTGGTGGGCATGATAAGACATCCTGTGAAACATTACTAAATGCCTTTTCTGAAAACTACGTGGAACAGATAGTTTGGAACCCTACAGGGTTATTACAAATGATTGAAGCGATTTCACAGCTCTACAATAACTTTATTATTTGAGATATTTTCACAATGCTTTACACACACATACAAAAACTCAAAACGTTTTTTTAGGCATTCACAAATGTTCGATATGTGCCCCTTTAGTGATTCGGCAGACATCAAGCCGATAATCGAGCTCCTCCCACACTCGGCGCAGCATGTCCCCATCAATGAGTTCGAAAGCATCGTTGATGCGAGCTCGCAGTTCTGGCACGTTTCTTGGTAGAGGAGGTTTAAACACTGAATCTTTCACATAACCCCACAGAAAGAAATCGCATGGGGTTAAGTCGGGAGAGCGTGGAGGCCATGACACGAATTGCTGATCGTGATCTCCACAACGACCGATCCATCTGTTTTCCAATCTCCCGTTTAAGAAATGTCGAACATCACGATGGAAGTGCGGCGGAGCACCATCCTGTTGAAAGATGAAGTCGGCGCTGTCGGTCTCCAGTTGTGGCATGAGCCAATTTTCCAGCACGTCCAGATACACGTGTCCCGTAACGTTTTTTTCGCAGAAGAAAAAGGGGCCGTAAATTTTAAACCGTGAGATTGCACAAAACACGTTAACTTTTGGTGAATTGCGAATTTGCTGCACGAATGCATGAGGATTCTCTACTGCCCAGATTCGCACATTGTGTTGTTCACTTCACCATTAAGAAAAAATGTTGCTTCATCATTGAAAACAAGTTTCGCACTGAACGCATCCTCTTCCACGAGCTGCTGCAACCGCGCCGAAAATTCAAAGCGTTTGACTTTGTCATCGGGTGTCAGGGCTTGTAACAATTGTAAATGGTAAGGCTGCTGCTTTAGCCTTTTCCGTAAGATTTTCCAAACCGTCGGCTGTGGTACGTTTAGCTCCCCGCTCGCTTTATTCGTCGACTTCCGCGGGCTACGTGTGAAACTTGCCCGCACGCGTTCAACCGTTTCTTCGCTCACTGCAGGCCGACCTGCCGATTTCCCCTTACAAAGGCATCCAGAAGCTTTAAACTGCGCATACCATCACCGAACGGAGTTGGTGGATCTTTGTCGAACTTCGTCCTGAAGTGTCGTCGCACTGTTACGACTGATTGATGTGAGTGCATTTCAAGCACGACATATGCTTTCTCGGCTCCTGTCGCCATTTTGTATCACTGTGCTCTCGAGTGCTCTGGTGGCAGAAACCTGAAGTGCGGCTTCAGCCGAACAAAACTTTATGGGTTTTTCTACGTGTCTGTAGCGTGTCGTGACCATATGTCAATGAATGGAGCTACAGTGAATTTATGAAATCGCTTCAATCATTTGCAATAGCCCTGTACTTATGATGGAAATGTACTGGATCTAATGGCAACAAATAGACCTGACCTCTTTGAGGATGTCCACATTGAAACTGGTACTAGTGACCATGACATGGTTGTGACAACAATGATTAACAAAGGGCAAAGGACAACTAAAACAAATAGAAAGATATAGACATTAAGTGAGCACTCCATCTTCAGGCCACAAGTGGCCCATTTGCACCATCCGACTGCCGTGTTATCCTCAGCTGAGGAACGCGGAGAGGAGTGGCGTGTGGTCAGCACACCACTCTCCCAGTCGTTACGATGGTTTTCTTTGACCAGAGCCGCTACTATTCAGTCGAGTAGCTCCTCAATTGGCATCACGAGGCTGAGTGCACCCCGAAAAATGGCAACAACACATGGTACCCACATGGTCACCCATCCAAGTGCCAGCCACGCCCGACAGCGCTTAACTTCGGTGACCTGACGGGAACCGGTGTATCCACTGCGGCAAGGCCATTACCTAGACATTAAGTAAACTAGTTGAAAAATCAACAGTGTTGTATCTCAGCAAACAACTTGAAACTTCCAGCACACAGAAAGAGCATCTAGAGGAACAATGGCTCAAGTTGAAAAGAATGATTGACCATGAACTGGATAGGTATGTGGCCAGTCAAACAGTGGTATACAATCACTCAAAGAAACTTCTGAAGAAACAGAAATTACAGCATAATAGCTGTAAAACGAAGCATAGGGCTATAGATAGAGAGATGTTGAAGCAAATGTGTTTGGCTGTCGAGGGAGCAATGTGCGATGCCTTCAATGACTACCATAGCGGAATATTGTCAAATGATCTTTCACAGAAGCCAAAGAAATTCTAGTTGTATGAATTGGATTGTTTGGGGGAGGAGACCAGACAGCGAGGTCATCGTCTCATCGTATTAGGGAGGGACGGGGAAGGAAGTCGGCCGTGCCCTTATCAAAGGAACCATCCCGGCATTTGCCTGGAGCGATTTAGGGAAATCACAGAAAACCTAAATCAGGATGGCTGGACTCGGGATTGAACCGTCGTCCTCCCGTCTTGTTGTATGTAAAGGCTGTTAGTGGCACCAGAGTTAGTGTCCAGTCCCTAGCGAATGAGACAGGAACTGAAACTGAGGGTAGCAGAGCAGAAGCTAAAATGCTTGACTCCTTGTTTAGGCATTCCTTTACAAAGGCAAACCCAGGAGAAGTGCTCCAATTTAATCCCCATGCCACTGAAAAATGAATGAAATAAATATTACTGTCAGTGGTGTTGAGAAACAGCTGAAATAGTTAAAACTGAACAAAGCTCCAGGCTCCAGTGGAATCCTTGTCAGATCCTATACTGAATTTTTGGCTGAGTTAGCCCCTCTTCTAGCTATAATCTGTTGTAGATCCCTCAAACAAATAACTGTACCCAGTTCATGGGAAAAGGCACAGGTCACACTTACAGGAAGGGTAGTAGAACTGATCCACAAAACTACTGTCCAATATTGTTAACATCGATTTGTTGTAGAGTCCTAGATATATTCTGAGCTCGAGCACAATGAGGTATCTCGAACAGAATGACCTCCTCCATACCATACGGCATGGATTCCTAATACATCGATCATGTGAGACCCAACTCATACTTTTCTCACACGATTTACTGATAGCTTTGGATCAAGGCAGTCAGGTAGATGCAGTATTTCCTGATTTCTGAAAAGTGTTTAACTCAGTAACACCCCTATGCTTTCATCACAAGTATAATCATAAGAGGTATCAAGTGAAATTTGTGAAAGGGTTGATGACTGTGGTATCTCGGATGGATAGTCATTCTCAGACAGAGAAGTAACTTTAGGTGTGCCCCAGGGAAGTGTGTCAGGACCCTTGCTGTTGATGATGTGTATTAATGACCTTGCAGACAATATTAATAGTAACATCAGGATTTTTGTAGATGGTGCAGTTTCCTATAAGGAAGTACTATTTGAAAGAAGCTGCATAAATATTCAGTTATATCTTGATAAATTTCAGAATGGTGGAAACATTTGCAGCTTACTTTAAATGTTTAGAAATGTGAAGTTGTGTACTCCACAAAACACTGTGACTATAATATCAATGAGACACTGTTGGAATCAGCCAATTCTTAGAAATACCCGGGTGTGACACTTCGTAAGGATGTGAAATGGAATTATCACTTAGGCTCAGTGGTGAGTAAAGCAGTTGCTAGACTTTGGTTTATTGATAGAATACAGGGGAAGTGCACTAAGTCTACTAAGGAGATTTCTAACAAATCGCTCATGTGACCAGTTCTAGAATATTGCTCAAGTGTGTTGGACCTATACCAAATAGAACTAAAGTGCGCATCATTTACAATGGCAGCCGAGTTTAGGTTCGTTCTGCGCATCTGACGTCACAAAACACGGTCAGCCAATGAACAGAGAAGGACATTGCCAGAGCTCGACTGCAGTGCAGAGCACGGACGAGTGTCTTCAGTTTTAGAAACGTTCTGTCACAAATAAAGTAATTGAACAAAAGCAATGTCTTGATAGCAGACTTTCTGCTGGAAAAAGCATTCTTTATACTAATTGCTTCATATTCTATTAATTAATTAAACCAAACAAGCTATAAGCCTCCTAATTCAGGCGATAGCAAGGAAAGGTGTTTGTATCATTCTCACGAACCGCTTTTTCGCAATAAAGAACAGCAGTAATTGTTTATTTCCTATTGTACTTCAACGAAACGTGAGTAATTCATAGGCATACCAACAGTGTTTGTCGGTATTTTGCATGATATTTTAGGGTCCTCCAGGAACTCTGTTTCATGACGAGCTGCGTTAGCATAATGGGTACAATGTTTGGCTGCCACGCACAAGGTTCTGAGTTCAAACCTCGATCGGCACTTAATATTTTCTTTATTTACTTCTTTCTTACTTCATGAATTTTATTCGTTTGAATGTAATTTTTTGAATATTTCTAGTGCTTTATGTCTTCATTATAATCATAATAAGTTTTCGGTTTTTCTAATTTTGTCCTCCAATATTTCTTTTCACAGCAATTAAAAACAATGAAAAGGCACACATACAATATTCATGTTATCTGTTTTGTTTGTATATCTTCTCTTCCGCAGTTGCTGTTTTACTATTATATTGAGGCATATTCTTTTGCGACAGTATTAAAAGTATTATTTAGAGTTAAATTTCGGCTCGTACATTGCCGAGCTACTTGATTGTCTGATGCAATTCTTTGCTTCGCTGCTTTGGTAGCATCATATTCAATGTTTTCGTCGACTGATCTATGTTTTGGCAAGTATTTGCTGTCCGTTGTGACAAACACAAATTGTTTGGGCACTGCGCCTCACTGACAATATATTTTAGTTTCTATGTTTTGTTACGTCCACAATTCAGTTTTGTGTACTTTGCCAACTTCGTTTTAATCAGAACGTTTTAGAAAAAAGCGAAATGGCTTTGGTATAAATAAAACTTTTATTACAGTCACGAAACACGGGATATTTCTCAATATTACATACGACACCTATCTGGTACTTAAATTAAATGAGATATTGTTATACAGTAAACTTTGTATGAAATTTAGATATCTTGTCCACATTTCATTCTCAACATTGTGGCAACTAAAATCGACCATACGGAAATTATATGCTATGGACTTTTACCTCTACAAACTCTTCAAAATTACGCGCAATGGTTGCTGCACAATAACTGCATTGAACATCGATACAAAATTAAGTCTTTTATGGGGGAAGGTATCAGTCAAGAAGAGGTGTAAAAATCAAATTTTTGCGCCAAATAGTTTTTGTGAAATCAAATAATAAGTGTGTCAAGGCAGTCAGAACACCATGTGTCTGCACAGGCGAGCAGTGCAGTGATGACAAAATTGCACACAGCACGGAATGCGGGGAGCACTCTGTAGCAGCGAAAGGGTTCATGCGCCCGTGGTGGCTTTACTTCATAAACTGCGCGCTCCCCTCTAAACGTAAGTTTGTGAACTATAATATACTATGGCGCTGCTTCTCTTGGCGCGTGCGTCGTTTGGAACTGGCAACGCAGCAATCTCCCGTGTCTGGGCGAGGATGCGCGAGCCGCCAAGATAAAAGAATTTAAGTATAACAGGGGATATTGAACGTATACAGAGAAAGGCAGCAGGAATGGTCATAGGTTCATTTGATCTGTGGGAGAGTGTCACAGAGATAGTGAAGAAAATGAACTGAAAGACTCTTGAAGATAGACGTAAACTATCCTGAGAGAGCCTACTAACAAAGTTTTAGGAACTGGCTTTAAATGATGACTCTAGGAATATACTGCAACCCCCTATATAATTGCTCACATAGGGATTGTGAGGGTAAGATTAGAATAATTACAGCATGCACAGAGGCATTAAATCAGTTATTCTTCCCATGCTCTGTCCATGAATGGAAGAGGAAGAAACCCTAATAACTGGTAAAGTGGGACATACCCTCCACCTTGCATTTCAGCCTTGCATTTCACAGTGATTTGTAGAGTATAGATGTAGCTGTAGATGTTAAGCAAACTCATCCCCTTTTCTTCTGCAGGTTCTTTGCAAAGATACCAGTGCGCCACTGGGAAGGCGTGGAGCAGCCGAAGCTGATGGAGGCGTGGCGGAAGTTGGGGATGCTCTGAGCTGTCATCACTGTCTAATACATTTCCATTCAGTCGTGTACATGAATTCATAAATACATCGTTTACAAAAATAGTGAAGAATCCAAAATAAATAAAGAAATATTATTCTGCTTTACTGTATTTATAATTCCTGATACCTGATCTGAAGATTGTTGTACTTGGCCCTGTCAGTGTGTCATCATTATGTTATGTGCCCTCTTGTCCAAATTAACTGAAGCCTTGAGTGCCATTTTTCCAACTGTCAGCTTTTGACCTAACACAGGCCAAGAGGTATGCTACAAATCAGTGTCACCACAAACTACATTCAAAAAAATTGTCATTCCCTTCCATTTTCCACATGTACCACATCACACAGCACATCATCATTATGTCATGTGGAGGCCCTGACATCTGGGATCAGTAGGTCTAAGACTTTTAACTCTGCACCACACAAGGGGCTTGTAGTGAAATTGCGTGAGTAAGGAATATTGTCTCAATTGTGAGACTGGATTCGTGACTTCCTGTCAGAGAGGTCACAGTTCGTAGTAACTGACGGAAAGTCACTGAGTGAAACGTTGATTTCTGGCATTCCCCAATGAAGTGTTATGGGCCTTCTGCTATTTTTTATCAATCCTCTTATGTTGTTGTTGTTGTCTCCCCCCCCCCCCCTTTTTTTTTTGAAAACGTAACACTTTTGTACCAATTGTGGCTTTTATGAAATTGTAAATGCTGACTGCACATGGATCATCTGCTGTATTTCAGTAAATAACAGGTTTATTTACAATGCGGAACTCGCCATTTTTATTGACTTTTTATGACTATCCACCCAATACACATAATGCATATATGGCAACGAGGATGTGTGCTGGAACCCTATGATTAAACTTGTCCAAAATCTCACTGATTACCTTACACTAAAGCTTTTTAGCTATTTTACCTCCACACTGGGTGTGCCTTGGACCAATATCAGATGTTGAAAGTGAGGTTATGAAACACCATCTGTGACACTGAAAGTCAGAACACAATATCAGAACTAAGGAACTAGCAATGATAAAATTTATTAATGACAAAAGCAAAACTCATACTGGATGTTCTCAATGAAGGCCACATGTTACAGCCTTCGCACAGCTGGAAATTGAAAGAATAGGGAAAGTGTCATCTGAACATTTCATAATGTCATCATCTGTTTGGTCAAACATACAAATGTGCCAAACAATATTTTGGAGACAATACATACCACCTTTCACGTTACCCTCTGCCACCACCTCCCTCCTTTCCAGGTGCAAAATAATGTCGGGAAAAGTGTATTCTTCTCCAGACTGACTCTTTCACCATTGAAAAAAACTAAAATTGTTTAACCTATTTATGCTTTTTGTTGATGCATAATGTAAGCTCTATATTTGTCCAGCCACTTATTGCAAAATCTAAATTACCTTCCCACCTGAAGTTTTCATTGGTTTATTTTTTGATTTCACACTTGTCGGTGAAATGTCAGAGTCTTTCTGTAACCTTCGCAGTGCGTCACGAAGCAAAGCAAACAATACAATAAAATTTAAGGAAGCAGAAACATGAGTGAATGTAGGAAGATTAGATTAATATGAAATGTTAGCAAGCAATGCCGCCTCCCCATCCAATGTCAACACTTTCTTCCTGAGAACACTTGACTTGTTTCCTTCCATTTTGTCCCATTCCATTCTGTTGAGGGGCTAGTTTTAATCATGAGTACAAGATTAGTGTAAATGACTGAAGCAGTTTCACATATTTGCTTTAGCCATCTTATTTGATGTATTGTCACAGGGCTTGGCAAACACTTAGAAAAACCCAGGAACCCTTACTGAGTCTGCAAATATCATTTTTGGCACAGAAAGTTTTTATAGATTTGTGATGCGCACTTACAGTTCTGGTAGGTTTGTTGGTAAAGCAGGAGTAAACACTGAGTCTTTCACATAACCCCACATACAAAAAAAAAAAAGAATTACATGGGTTATGTGGGGAGAGGTGGAGGCTATGACATGATTTGCTGATCAGCCCCACCATAACCAGTCCATCGGTTTCTCGCTTTCCTTTTTAAGAATTCACGAATTTCATGATGGAAAAGGGATGGAGCACCACCCTGCCGGTAGATGAAGTTCACACTAAAGTGACCATACACTATAAACTGTCAGAAAACACAGAACACATTAACTTTTGGTGAATCTCAAATGGCTTGCACGATAGCGTGCGGATCCTCTGTCCCTGAGCTTTAAAGATTGTGCTGCTCCACTGTACCTTTCATGAAAAACACTGCTTCATCACTAAATATGAGTTTTTCACAAAACCCATCCTCTTCCATAAGCTGTGCCAAAACTTTGAAACATCTGACTTTGTTATTGGGAGTCAGGACTTGAGCAATTGCAAGCAATGAGGCTTCAGCTTCAGTAATTTCCTTAAAATCTTCCAAACAGTTGGCTGTGCTATTTTCAGCACTCTGCATATTCTGTTCTTTGACTTATGTGGGCTACATGTGAAACTTGCAAACACAAGGTCAGCCATTATCAATCAATTCCTCTTGCGGGGGCATCCAGAAGCTTTAAACTGTGCATATCATTGTCAAATGGAGTTGGTAGCCGGTAGGCCTCTGTCGAACTCTGCTCTGGAGTGTTGTCGCACTGTTATGGCAGACTGATGTAAATGCGTTTCAAACACAACATACGCTTTCTCAGTACCTGTTGCCTAACTGCTCACTGCTTCGCTCTCGTGGGAGAAATGTGAAGTGGTTGCAACAATACAAAAGTTTTGTGTTTTCATACCTGAGTGCTGAGTTTTGTGACAATTGTAATTCTGTCAGCGACAGTAAAGGACTTGGAAGAGCCGTTGAACGGAATGGACAGTGTCTTGGAAGGAGGATATAAGATGGACATCAACAAAAGCAAAACGAGGATAATGGAATGCAGTCGAATTGATTTGAGTGATGCTGAGGGTATTAGATTAGGAAATGAGACACTGAAAGTAATTAAGGAGTTTTGCTATTTGGGGAACAAAATAACTGATGATGGTCGAAGTAGAGAGGATATAAAATGTAAACTGGCAATGGTAAGGAAAGCGTTTCTGAAGAAGAGAAATTTGTTAACATCGAGTATAGATTTAAGTGTCAGGAAGTTGTTTCTCAAAGTATTTGTATGGAGTGTAGCCATGTATGGAAGTGAAACATGGACGATAAATAGTTTGGACAAGAAGGCAATAGAAGCTTTCGACATGTGGTGCTACAGAAGAATGCTGAAGATTAGATGGGTAGATCACATAACTAATGAGGAGGTATTGAATAGAACTGGGGAGAAGAGGAGTTTGTGGCACAACTTGACTAGAAGAAGGGATCGGTTGGTAGGACATGTTCTGAGGCATCAAGGGATCACCAATTTAGTATTGGAGGGCAGCATGGAGAGTAAAAATCGTAGAGGGAGACCAAGAGATGAATACACTAAGCAGATTCAGAAGCATGTAGGCTGCAGCAGGTACTGGAAGATGAAGCAGCTAGCACAGGATAGAGTGGCATAGAGAGCTGCATCAAACCAGTCTCAGGACTGAAGACCACAACAACAACAACATGTTAATTAATGTAGTTACAGTGAATTTATGGAATTTCTGTATTGGTTGCTCCCATCAGCCACCACACCTAGTAAAACAGAACACTTGTCACACATGTTAAAGATATTTATCCCACTGGCAGATGGGATGATCAGTTCTTGTTTGTAGGACCCAGTGGCTGATGGATTGACAACTGTATCCGTTCTTGCACTTCCTTGTCCAACTGAGATTGATGTCCACGTCTTTCTTTTGGTCACCAAAGATGTGAAAATTGTATGGTAAAACATCCTTGCTGAACAGAGGTCGAGCAGTGTTTTGCAACCAAACTGGTGAAACGTAGCCATTGTCCGAGTGGTGTGTCAGGGTGGATGTCGTGCAACAGGATGCTTTTGTGTGACAGCATTCCTGGGCATTTTGACTTTTATGGTGCACGTTAGTTTCTGCGAAGTCCCTTCATAGCACTGCATATTGATTTTTGTTCCACACTTGAGAAACTAGATGAGCAGAGAGACACCTGCAGTCAATGTGAAAGGTCAACACGACCTTACCGGAACTTGTGTGAACATCTTTGGTGAGGGAGATGTGGAATGTTTCCCTTGTTCGCTTTGCTGTTTGCCCTCAGGCTATTGGATAAAATTTTCCTGTTGCATGATAACACGCACCCCCACACTGCACATCAGATGGAGGCTATGCTCGAGTGATCTGGTTGGGAAACACTGCAACATCCTCCGTTCAGCCCAGATGTTTCACTGTGTGATTTTGACATCTTTGGAGATCAGAAGAAAGACATGCACAGACATCAGTTTCAGTTGGTTGAGGAATTGCAAGAATGGATGTGGTTGTGGATCTGTCAGCGACCACATTCTACGAAATGGGAATTGATTGTCTCGTCTCCCAGTGGGATAAATTCTTAAAGCATGGGGTGATTACCTTTGAAGAACCATTCCGTGGTCCCATTGTGGCAGGTGTTTGCTTTTTAGTCGACTGTCCCTCTGAAATATGCAAGAAGCGAGTACATACACCTGATATGGAAATGTTAAACAGCCCGAATTCTGGTTGATGCGACCTCAGCTTTGATTTATGCAACAACCACCGTGGGAGACATAATGATTTGTGTGCTGTGGCAAAATCATTACCATATTTACTCGAATCTAAGCCACACTTTTTTTCCAGTTTTTGTAATTCAAAAAACCGCCTGTGGCTTAGAATCGAGTCAAAGTAAGCAGAAGTTCAGAAAAATGTTGGTAGGTCCCGCCACAATTAACTTCTGCTGTCAAATATATGTAGTGATACACGGGCATGCTTTGCTGGCACAAAGATAAATGCTGGTGTCAAAACCTCTGCATCAGTAAATAAATTAAAAGAAAAGGTAGAACAATGTAAACATTATGCCATGTATTCTTTTGCATTTGCTGCTATCTAATTTAAATCCTGTCTGCCTAATAAACTATGAAACTAGAGTGAGACAACAGCAAACAAGGAAGAATATACATATCATGTCATGTTTATATTCATATTATTCTTATGGTGAATAGTGATTGAGTCAGAAATGAAGTACGGCAACTGAATAGATTTTTAAATCTAAGATGACTCTAATTTCTGTGCAGAATATACTTAAGAGGCATCTGCAAAGATTTTCAAACGGAAAAAAAATTTCGCTAAACTCTCCTTCAGTACATCTTCTATCATACACAGTCTATTATTTGGTTCTTGTTGATCATTATCAAAGAAAGCAGCAGTGTAAGTAACAACAAATAGCAGTCTCTTGCCATTGTTTCGCTTATGAGACAATTCCTCTCTTTTTTTTTAATTGTAAGCGAGCGGCGACAGGCCGTAAACACTCATTATCAGAATGTGACAAATAATGCATGACACAGTACAACAATGCATTTTCAGCTTAGAGTGACATAAACACCTATTACAAACAGAACGGCACTTATCAGATCAAAGCAAAATAAGCAATCAATTCAAACCAGACCAAGCACATGAAAAAAAAAAAGGGTACCCGTATAAATACGGACAGATCGCCTGACACATAACAATGGCTACTTGGTAAAGCTTAACTGTTAAGCTTACTACTCGAACCAAACTACTGTAGCAGTATCTTCATCCATTCGAACTCAACTGTGCCTCATGTCACAATGGACCATCTTTGTTTCAATTTGGAGGTTCGGTCTAAAACTTTTTTCTCCCCGTGAATTTTGAGTTTCAAATTTCAGGTGCGGTTTAGATTCGGGCAATTTTTTTTCCCCTTGATTTTGAGTCTCATTTTTCAGGTGCGGCTTAGATTAGAGTGCAGCTTAGATTCGAGTAAATATGGTATGTTGTCTGAGGAACCACTTTTTCATAATCTACTCCTAGACATTCCGCACTCATTGAAGCTTTCAATGCCACCAGAAAATCCTCACATAGTATTCAGCATCACATCCGCATGACACAAAGTGAACCCATTGCATTCGGCTTGCGGTGTTTGCATCCGGAGAAACTACCTGCAGCACAAGCAGAGTTCGACCGACTGCTGAAAGCAGGTATTGTGGACAGTTCTGATAGTGTGTAGGTCTCCCCAATCCTCGTAGTGCATAAGAAAGATAATTCCTGGAGGATATGTGGAGATTGCAGTATGCTTAATGGACTCACAATTCCAGACCACTGCCCTGTAGCCAATGTAATGGATTTTAAGAGCATTACTAGTAATATTCAATGTGATAGAACATGCCAAGACATATTAGCAGAGTCCCATGGTGTCAGCAGACATTAAAAAACCATCACTGACTATACCATTTCGCTTGTATGGATGCCATTTTATACCATTTGGTCTCAGGAATGTCACACAAACACGACAACAGTTCGTGCATGAAGTGCCTGTAGAGTTACTGTTTGTTTTTTGCTAAGTGAATGACGTTCTCATGTTTTCTGGCACAGTAGAACAGTATGAAGTACACCTTTGAAAGCATTTCAGCTACTTACATGAATCTAGGATAATTTATATTTATCAAACTGCATATTGGGAAAACACAAAGTTAAATTTGTGGGTTACTTTGTCTACCTGGCAGGACTGTTACCATTGCCAGGCATATCAAAGCAGTATGACTGATGCTTCTTCCCACAACTTATAAGGGACTTCACAGATTCTTATGCTTGCTGCCTCTCTTAGATGCCATCCAAAAAGCACTCACGGCATTACTCACAGGGAAGAGTACTGCAGGGAATCATAAGATACTGTGGATTCCGGATACCGAAACAGCTTTCCGAGAGCTCAAGGCAACGTTACTCAGACACCCAGGACTGAACATCCCTTTGGCACCTACGGTACATGCAAGGAAAACAGCAGCAGAAGTGGCTTGGCAACAGAAAGAGTTCTCCTCATGGGGCAGCCGCAACTATGAAAGTCCATTTTGTAAAACGAAGAAACTGCACAACAGTTGCTTAATATGTAATCTTTTATTGTCAATAAAATTCTTCTGGGTTTGAGGCCACATTGTCAAATATAAAATTCTGACATTTCGGCGACTATTGTAAGACGCCTTCCTCAGGGTGTGTTGCTAACTGGTAATGAGCACTAGTTTGGTTACTTATGTACTATGGAGCAGTGCTGTCACTGGATATGAGGGTGAGGAGGAAAGGTATTGGGTGGTCTATTATTGGTCTTTGCATTGCATGTTGTCATCGGTGGAAATGGGCATTTTTCCATCGGAGTTTCCGTTATTGCTCGGCATCGGTAGAAATTGGCAAATAGGAAACTGAGCGGCGACTGCAGCGTAGCGTTGTTTACTAACTGCCTAGTATCGGCAAGGGCGCGTCAGCACTCTGTGTACCTTCCGCCGCTGTGGTCTACCACGCACCTGCTGCTTTGCTAGACCTGTCCTGCAAAGCTGTCACTGCTGGCAGTCAAGACACTGGAAGTTGGTGCACATCTTCTCTATTCATGTTGTTGGCGCTTGGCTATTTCTGTAGCCTCTTTAATCTTCTTCCTCAAACTAAACAGCTGTTTCACCAGTACACGGGCCTCTCCAAATTCGATCTTTATCCTGTACTGTTCCTGGAGTTCTGCCACTGCTGATTTGTTGTATTGTTAGAGACGGATATCTCTCTTGAGTTCAGATAACCTGCTTATTGGATGCCCAGTCTCACCTACATACACCAGTCCACATTCGCACCCAGTTTCATATACTCCAGCAGCATGAAACTTGTCAATTGTATCTTTTGTCAAGCCCAGAATGTCTTTTATTTTGTTGTTGCTATGAAAAATCAGCTTAATATCATTATAAGTTTAATTTGAGGAGGAAGATTAGAGTGGCTATATAAATAGCGAAGCGACCCGACAACATGAATAGAGAAGACAGGTACCGACTTCCAGCGTCTTGGCTGCCAGCCGTGACAGCTTTGCGGAAGAACAGCTCTAGCAATGCAACAGGCATGTGGTGGGCCACAGTGGCGGAGAGTACACAGAGCACTGAAATACCCTAGCCGATACTAGGCAGTTAATAAACAATGCTATGCTGCAGTCACTGTTCAGTTTCCTATTCGTCGATTTCCACCAATGGTAACCAATAACAGAAACTCCAATGGAAAATGCCCATTTCTGCCAAAGACAACACGGAATGCAAAGACCAATAAAAAAATTAAAAAAAATACTTTGTCTTCTGCCTTACGGCAGGTCTTGTCATGGGGGAAGCCTCGTCAGAGAGGTCCACTGCATGACCCTCTAGGGAAGTGATTCCAATGGTGGTTTCCCATTGCCTTCCACTGATGATGATGAAATGATAATGAAGGACAACACAACACCCAGTGCCTGAGCAGAGAAAATCTCCCAACTCAGCTGGGAATCGAACCCGGACCCCTTGCCGTGACAGACAGCCGCGCTGACCACTCAGCTATCGGGGCGGACAAAGACCAATAAAAGAACACCTACCGTATTTACTCGAATCTAAGCTGCACTCGAATCTAAGCCGCACCTGAAAAATGAGACTCGAAATAAAGGAAAAAAAAAATTCCCGAATCTAAGCTGCACCTGAAATTTGAGACTCGAAATTCAAGGGGAGAGAAAAGTTTTAGGCCGCACCTCCAAATCGAAACAAAGTTGGTCCATTGCAATATGAGACACAATTTAGGTCGAATGAATGACGATACAGCTACAGTAGTTTGGTTCGAGTCGTAAGCTTAGCAGTTAAGCTTTACCAGGTAGTCATTGCTATACGTCAGGCTCTCCGTCCGTATTTATACGGGTACCCTTCCTTTTTCACGTGCTTCGTCTGATTTGAATCGATTGCTTATTTTGCTTTGATCTGATAAGTGCCGTTTTCTTTGTTATCGGTGTTTACGTCAGTCACTCTAAGCTGAAAATGCATTACTGTACAGTGTCATGCATTGTTTGTCGCATTCTGATAGTGCGTGTTTACGGCCTGTCGCTGCTCACGGCATGGCTTGCTTTTGTGTGCGCTACCGCCGCTTACAATTAAAAAAAAAAAAGAGAATAATCGTCTCATTAGCGAAACAATGGCAAGAGCCTGCTATTTGTTGTTACTTACACTGCTGCTTTCTTTGATAATGATCAACAAGAACCAAATAATAGACTGCGTATGATAGAACATGTTCTGAACGAGAGTTAGGCGAAAATTTTTCTCCGTTTGAAAATCTTTGCGCCCGCTTCTTTAGTACATCAAATTCTGCACAGAAATTAGAGTCATCTTAGATTTAAAAATCTAGTCAGTTGCCGTGCTTCATTTCTGACTGTATCACTATTATGCATAAGAATAATACGAATATAAACATGACATGATACGTATATTCTTCCGCGTTTGCCATTGTCTCACTCAAGTTTCGTAGTTTATTAGGCAGACAGGATTTAAATGAGATAGCAGCAAACACGAAAGAATACATGGCAAAATGTTTATATTCATATTAATCTTATGGTGAAGAGAATACTGCATGTGATTCACATTTCATCAGGTTCCTATTAGCAACCATCTATTCTTACAGGTAGGAAAAAATTCAGAACGTAGAGTTGGCCATATTGACAAACATCCCAAACAGTCTTGCCAGTCGGATTTTAGTAGTACATTTAAATTGTGCTACATTCGAAGATGAACAATACGGAATTTGTATTTGCTTCATTGGATAATGTATGAAAATGCAGTGGTCGAAACTCGGGGCGGAGAAAAAAAGCTCGTCTTTCACCTTTTTTTTTTAAATTTATTTACTGACGCAGAGGTTTTGGCACCCGTATTTATCTTTGTGCCTACAAAGCATGCCTGTGTAGCGCTACATATATTCGATGGCAGAAGTTAGTTGTGATGGCACCTACCAACATTTTTCTGAACTTCCGCTTGCTTTGCACTCGATTCTAAGCCGCAAGCGGTTTTTTGGATTACAAAAACCGGAAAAAAAGTGCGGCTTAGATTCGAGTAAATACGGTAATACCCTTTCTCCTGACCCTCATATCCAATGACAGCACTCCTCCATAGTGCATAAGTAACCAAACTAGTGCTCATTAGCAGTTAGTAATACACCCAGAGGAAGGCGTCTTGCAATACTCGCTGAAACGTTGGAATTTTATAGTTGACTTGTGGCCTCAAAGCCAGAAGAATTTTATTGACTGTGACAACAGCCACGGAAGCCTTGGTTAACATAATCTTTTATTGTTTATGTGCTGGTCCAGAACATATAAAATTCCATCATCTGGTGTAAAAACTAAAATAACTTAACCATTTGAGGTCATACTCACCCCAATATTGTCATGGTACCAAAGATTGCATGCCAAAATGTAAAAGTGACATAAATCCCATAAAAACTATCCCCCTCATGCTGTGTGACACAGAATACAACAGGTTGTGTTTGTGTTTCTGTCCCCAGTCATGCAGCATGGATGGAATGGTTTTTATGGAATTTATGTCTGTTATCCTTCCGGCATGGAACCTTTGGTTCCATGACAACATTGGGGTGAGGGTAACCGGAGATGGTCAAGTTATTTTATTTTTTACACCAGGTGATGGAACTTTCCATGTTCCAAAACCAATCATGTACACAATAAAAGACTGTGGATTAATCAACCTGTTATGCAGTTTCTTCATTTTCAAAATTGCGACAGAAAGTTGAGGGCAGTTGGAAGCAACTTGCATTTTTCTCCAGGAACCTGACTCATCAGCAGCAAAATGGTTCAAATGGCTCTGAGCACTATGGGACTTAATTTCTGAGGTCATCAGTCCCCTAGAACTTAGAACTACTTAAACCTAACTAACCTAAGGACATCACAAACATCCATGCCCGAGGCAGGATTCGAACCTGCGACCGTAGCAGTCACGCGGTTCTGGACGGAGCACCTAGAACCGCTTGGCCAACGCGGCCGGCCAACAGCAGCAAAAATGGAGTGCAATTGATTATGAGTTGCATGCTATTTATTTTGCAATTAAACATTTGTGCTCATCCATCAAATGGAGACATTTTGGAAATTTTACTGATCACAAGCCACTGGTGGCCATTTTTCAGTGAGAGACTGATCCTAGGTTGCTGGGGGAATACAGGCAGGTTGAGTATATTGTACAGTTATCAAATGATGTGTGCCACATAGCAGGGAAAGACAACCTGGTTGCAGATTGCCTGTCTCATAACTTTCCCAGTTTAAACTCTATTCATTGGGCGGAGATAAGTGTTAAAACAATAGGAGGATCCTGTTTTGCACTGCCTCGTACAAGAACAGTGAATTATGTTGCATCTCAGGTGTGTGCCAGCTCAGGATATGCTAGACAGTATTTTGTGTGACACAGCAGGAAGGAAACAGTGACCCTACATATTGGAACAATACCATCAGGAAGTTTTAGGCATGCTGCATAACTTAGCACACCTGTGAGCCCAAGTGACAGCCAAGTTAGTTGTATGGCCAGGATTGCGGAAAGATTGTCACATATGGCCATATATGTGCCTGACATGCCAGCATAATAAGATTGGTAGCCACATCTTTGAGCTCGTCGCACAGGACATCCAGTGCTCACCAGCACAAATTGTCTACAGTGAGCAGTTCAGGATTCTGAGCAAACTTGTCTTGACAGTATCTACATCTACACTGATACTCCGCACTCCATCTTACGGTACGTGGTGGAGGGTAGCCCGTACCGCTACTAGTCATTTCCTTTGCTGTTCCATTTGCAAATAGAACAAGGGCGAACACCTGCCTATATGCCTCCACGTGAGCCCTAATTGCCATTGGATCTACTCAGGTTGGGAACGGCAGTGGAGAAGGGCATACAGTGCTCACCTGCACAAATTGTCTATGGTAGGCAGTTGAGGATTCTCAAGCAGTACTTAAGAATGGGGGGGACCAGCATCCTATATGTGGTCTCCTTTATAGATGAAAAACACTTTTATAGAATTCTCCCACTAAACTGAAGTCGACCATTCGCCTTTCCTACCACAGTCCTCAAATGCTCATTCCATTACGTATCACTTTGCAATGTTACGTCCAGATATTTAAATAACATAACTATGTCAAGTAGGACACTAATAATTCTAGAATTCTGCAGAGAGTTTCAAGCTAGTTTTCTAAATCTTCTCAATGGTGTTCCTCAAAAATAATGTCACGTTCCCTCCAGGAATTCCCATATCAGTTCCCGGAGCATCTGCATAACACTTACGTGTTATTGGAACCTACCAGTAACAAATGTAGCAGCCCACCTCTGAACTGCTTTGATGTCTTCTTTTAATCCGACCTGGTACATGTCCCAAACACTCAACCAGTACTTAAGAATAGGTCGGACCACCCTTTACAGATGAAGCACAATTTCGTAGAATTCTCTCACGAAACTTAAGTCCAGCATTTGACTTTCCTACCACAGTCCTCATATGCTCATTCCATTTCATATCACTTTGCAATGTTGCGCTCAGATATTTAAATGATGGGACTGTGTCAAGCTGGGCAATAATAATGCTGAATCTGAAACATTACTGGTTTGTTTTTTGTACTCATCCACATTAACTTAAAGTCTTTCTACGTTTAGAGCTAGAAATTTTGTCTAAGTTATCTTGTATCCTCCTACAACCACTCAACTTTTAACAGCTTACTGTACACCACAGCATCATCAGCAAACATACACAGATTGCTGCACACACTGTATGCCAAATCATTTATGTATGTAGAGAATAATAGCAGTCCTAGAACGAAATTTTCACTCTACAGCAGAATGTGTGCTGATATGAAACTTCGTGGCAGATCAAAACTGTGTGCTGGGCCGAAACTCGAACTCGGGACCTTTGCCTTTCGCGGGCAAGTGCTCTACCAACTGAGCTACCCAAGCACGACTCACGTCCCATCCTCACAGCTTTTATTCCGCCAGTACCTCATCTCCTACCTTCCAAACTTCACAGAAGCTCCCCACGAACCTTGCAGAACTAGCACTCCTGGAAGAAAGGATATTGCGGAGACATGGTTTAGCCACAGCCTGGGGGATGTTCCTAGAATGAAATTTTCACTCTACAGTGGCAGATTAAAATTTCACGAGAGAGCTTCTGTTAAGTTTGGAAGGTAGGAGATGAGGTACCGGTGGAATTAAAGCTGTGAAGATGGGGCGTGAGTCGTGCTTGGGTAGCACAGTTGGTAGAGCACTTGCCTGCGAAAGGCAAAGGTCCCTGAGTTTGAGTCTTGATCCGGCACGCAGTCTTAATTTGCTAGGAAGTTTCAATAGCAGTCCTATCACACTTTTCTTGGGCACTCCTGACAATACCCTTGTCTCTGATGAACAGTCACCACTGAGGAAAAATATACTGGTTTCTATCACTTAGGAAGTCTTTGAACCAGTTACATAATCTCTGAATCTGTACCATATGCTCATACCTTCTCTAACAGCCTGAAATGGAGCACTGTATCAAATACCTTCCAGAAATATTGAATCTGCCTGTTGCTCTACCCGACGGGAGGCCCTAGCCACACGACATTTCATTTCATTTCTTCATCCATAGTTCGCAGTATATCATGTGAGAAAAGGGTAAGCTGAGTTTCCGCATGAGCGATGCTTTCTAAAACTGTGGTTATTTGTGAACATAAGGTTCTTGGTCTCAAGAAAAGTTATTACATTCACATCCACACAATCAGTCATTCCGAAGCTATGCACCCAGTCTCAGAATGAAGTCCATTCAGCATACCTTTCCTGTCAGACACAGAGACTGGCAGATGTTTGTTAATAGAGACTTAGCAAAAACAATGTAGGAAAAGACAGATTGCTGTGCATTGTGAAGAAGATATCAGAATACCGGCATTCTGACCTGAAATGCTGGAGTTGGCCTTCGTGTGTACTTGTGTGTGTGTTTTACTGACAAAGGCTGTGACCAAAAGCTACATGTGAGTGTTTTTTAATTGTGACTGTCTGTAAGTTGATGTTTCTTCTTTATGGTAAATAGCAATCTGTCTATTCCTACATTGTTGATATTCCTACCCTGAGTTTCCATTTCACATGTGTGGCTCAAGGATCAACCCCCATCCTCATTCGCCATATTCAGGAGCGTACAGAGTATTCAAACATGGGAGCCATTCCTTCAAGATTGAAAAAGACAGTAAACAGGAGGCAGTGTCAACAGTGGAACTCATGCCTGCATATGCCGTGAGGTTACGTCCTCTTCTCATACCGCAACATTGCACTCCAATAAGCAGGCAGAGTCTTTGGCACCAACAGAAGACACCAAAGCATCTACCTCACACCAGGAACAGTCATTGCCTTCACCAGCTATTTTCTCAAGGACCAACAGGCAGGTTACATGCACGTTTCTTCATACGCCAGTTTCAACTGGTTTTAAAAAGGATGGGGCTGATGTGGTGACAATACAGTACACTTTGCCACGCAGACTATAAAAAGGATCTTCACTGTTGTCAGTGTAGTTATTGCCATTGTTTACAATTTTTGTGTATCTTCTGTTCTTTGCTCATCCTATGCTTCCATAATAAAGTTATTGTCAAATACTGAACAATATTTATTGCAATGACGGAATTAGATTGAGCTCCCAAATAGCATACTGTATAGATACTGTTTAAAATAAAATTTCTGTTACATCAATGGGAGTAAATGTACAAAAAATAAATAAATAAATTTTACTGGGAGTATTCTTTTGTGTGACTAGCAGCCTTTGTCATTATATAAAATTACATTGTCAAGTGGAAATGAACAGTGAAAATAACAGGAAAATGGCAGAGAAGCCAGGGTTTCTGATACATGAAAATATAATTGTGCTCATGTACATATGATTTAATGAGCTTGAACCACCATCATATTTCCATGACTAAATTGGCAACTGGTAACCGACTAGCTGGCAGTGCAGTTCCACACACGACGCAACTCTGAAACAAAACACTGCACTTCCCATATGTGAGCATAGAGGAGAGGGAGAAATTTCTCTCACTGCCAAATGTCTACTGGTTACATTCGACATATTGAATACAGATTCAAGCTCAGAGAAAGATCTGGTTTGAAGAATGACATTTTTCTAACAGACTGTGTATAAAACTTTTATTTTTCATACTACTGGTTTTGGGCATTGCCCATTCTAAAGTGTATCTGGAAACATACACAGTCTGTTAGAAAACTGTCAGTCTTCAAATTTATTCAGGTTGTGGGCCTCAAGCAAAAGAAAATGAAAGATCTGGTTCTCTATTATTACTACAAAAGTGTGAGAAAATTAAGAAAGTTTCCTCTACACATCCAAAGAAACATAAAATGCAGGCTGTACATGGCAGTCAAGGAACTGCAATAGACAGATTTGAAATTCATAGTTTTTTCTGGAATGACTAAACATTACCACAGTCATTTCGCATATTTGATGTCTTCCACTATAACACAGTGTTACGTTTATTTTGAAAACACGCCTGTCATGAATTTTATATAGATGGAAACGTGGTGTGTTTTGTGCTCATCAAATCATTTGTACGCAATTACCATTGTTTTTACATGTACCAGAGTTTTGTGGGGTTTCTGTCATTTTCACTGTTCATGTCCAATTGACAGTGTAATTTTACAGCATGGTGCAGGTTGCTACACACACACAAAAAAATACTCCTGCTATTATATTCATTTGCTCCCAGTGATGTAATGGTAATTTTCTTTTAAACAATAGGTGTACAGTACTCTACATCCATGTCATATGAAATTTTTTTCCCACTTCACGCCACACTTTCTCTGTCTTATCCCACCTGGCATCTTGTAGTTGTAGGTATAAAATGAGATGTTTTTCAACTTACTGTGCAAAGCTAATGTTCACAACCGGCTCTCTCGTCTTCATATTAAACCAATACAGACTCTGTTAGAGCACACAATGCAACTCAGATCATTTGTCAATCAAATACTGAGTCACTAGCAAGTAGTTGATAATATGATACAACCAAGTTACTGGCGAGTCACTCTGTAGTTGTAGCATCTGCGGTGCCCTATTTAGATACACAGGAAATGATCTGCGATCATCGGTCACTTATCAGTTCATATCGGCAACAGATTTAATTTGAGTAGCTCCATGTACAGAGGGCTGAAGCCCTTATATACACAATATAACTTGGCCATTTTCTGTGAGTGAAGGAAATGTGAAGTCAGATTGGGGGGGGGATTAGTCAATAAAACTGTAATCCACATTTACATTGATACTCCACAAGTCATCATGCGGTGCATGGCAGAGGGTACCCTGTACCACTACTTGTCATTTCCCCTCCTGTTCCATTCGCAAATAGAGCAAGGGAAAAACGACTGACTGTATGCCTCCGTATAAGCCCTAATTTCTCGTATTTTATCTTCATGGTCCTTATACACAATGTACATTGGCTGCAGTAGAATCGCTCAGCAGTCAGCTTCAGAGGCCGGTTCTCTAAATTTTCTCAATAGTGTTTCTCTAAAAGAATGTCGCCTTCTCTCCAGTGATTCCAATTTGAGTTCCCGAAACATCTCCATAACACTTACGCGTTGGTTGAACCTACCGGTAGCAAATCTAGCAGCCTGCCATTGAACTGCTTCGATGTTTTCCTTCTATCGAACCTGGTACGGACCCCAAACACTTGAGCAGTACTCAAGAATAGGTCGCACCAGTGTCCTATATGCAGTTTCCTTTACAGGTGAACCACTCTTTCCTAAAATTTTCCCGATAAACCAAAGTCGACCATTTGCCTTCCCTACCACAGTTTTCACATGCTCGTTCCACCTCATATCGCTTTGCAACGTTATGCCCAGATATTTAAACAACTTGACTGTGTCAAGCAGGACACTATTAGTGCTGTATCTGACAATACAGGTTTGTTGCAATTCATCACATCAAAGGGAAATTTTGTCTAAATCATTTTGTATCTTCCTACAGTCATTCAACTTCGACACTTTACCAAGCACAACAGCATCATCAGAAAACAACTGCAGATTGCTGCCCAACCAGTCTGCCAAATCATTTATGTATACAGGGTGTTACAAAAAGGTACAGCCAAACTTTCAGGAAACATTCCTCACACACAAAGAAAGAAAATATGTTATGTGGACATGTGTCCGGAAACGCTTACTTTCCATGTTAGAGCTCATTTTATTACTTCTCTTCAAATCACATTAATCATGGAATGGAAACACACAGCAACAGAACGTACCAGCGTGACTTCAGACACTTTGTTACAGGAAATGTTCAAAATGTCCTCCATTGGCGATGATACGTGCATCCACCCTCCGTCGCATGGAATCCCTGATGCGCTGATGCAGTCCTGGAGAATGGCGTATTGTATCACAGCAGTCCACAATACAAGCATGAAGAGTCTCTACATTTGGTACTGGAGTTGCGTAGACGAGAGCGTTCATAAATGAAAGTGGAGAGGGTTGAGGTCAGGAGAGCGTGGAGGCCACGGAATTGGTCCGCATCTACCAATCCGTCGTTCACCGAATCTGTTGTTGAGAAGCGTACGAACACTTCGACTGAAATGTGCAGGAGCTCCATCGTGCATGAACCAAATGTTCTGTCGTACTTGTAAAGCCACATGTTCTAGCAGCACAGGTAGAGTATCCCGTATGAAATCGTTATAACGTGCTCCATTGAGCGTAGGTGGAAGAACATGGGGCCCAATCAAGACATCACCAACAATGCCTGCCTAAACGTTCACAGGAAATCTGTGTTGATGACGTGATTGCACAATTGTGTGCGGATTCTCGTCAGCCCACACACGTTGATTGTGAAAATTCACAATTTGATCACGTTGGAATGAAGCCTCATCCGTAAAGAGAACATTTGCACTAAAATGAGGATTGACACATTGTTGGATGAACCATTCGCAGAAGTGTACCCGTGGAGGCCAATCAGCTGCTGATAGTGCCTGCACAAGCTGTACATTGTACGGAAACAACTGGTTCTCCCGTAGCACTCTCCATACAGTGACGTGGTCAATGTTACCTTGTACACCAGCAACTTCTCTGACGCTGACATTAGGATTATCGTCGACTGCACGAAGAATTGCCTCGTCCATTGCAGGTGTCCTCGTCGTTCTACGTCTTCCACAGTCGCGAGTCATAGGCTGGAATGTTCCGTGCTCCCTAAGACGCCGATCAATTGCTTCAAACATCTTCTTGTCGGGACACCTTCTGTTCTGGAAATCTGTCTCGATACAAACGTACCGAGCCGCGGCTATTGCCCCGTGCTACTCCATACACCAAATGGGCATCTGCCAACTCTGCATTTGTAAACATTCCACTGACTGCAAAACCACGTTCGTGATGAACACTAGCCTGTTGATGCTATGTACTGATGTGCTTGATGCTGGTACTGTAGAGCAATGAGTCGCATGTCAACACAAGCACCGAAGTCAACATTACCTTCCTTCAACTGGCGGTGAATCGAGGAAGTACAGTACATACTGACGAAACTAAAATGAGCTCTAACATGGAAATTAAGCGTTTCCGGACACATATCCACTTAACATCTTTTCTTTGTTTGTGTGTGAGGAATGTTCCCTGAAAGTTTGGCCGTACCTTTTTGTAACACCCTGTATAGAGAACAACAACAGCCCTATCACTGTTCCCTGGGGCACTCCTGTCGATACCCTTGTCTCTAATGAACACTCGCCATCTGTTATGTTGTGACATCCACTGACTCCAAAAGGTATTCATCCAACCATAACACACAGAATATAACAAGCACAACCATAACAAACAATAACTATTTCTTTAAATCATTTAATATCCATACGAGAAATGAAACACTATTTGAATTCATACGTTGCTTGATTTGTGAAAAAATCCACGTTATTTAATACTGTGCCGCAGCTGATGCCAAAAAAGTTTTAGTCTTGTAATCAAGACTGCAGGTATGGTGCTGCACTGATATGTACGATTTTCCCTTCCATCATGCAGTTGTGCTTCATCCACTGTAGTGGATAGTTCCCTCTTTGTTTTCAAAGCTGTTGAGTGATATTTAAGTAATATGGGTCAAAAGCATTGTAAAACTACAAAAGGGAGAGAAATGTGCATCAAGCATCTTTTCAATAAATTGGAAAAACCATTGACAGACCTACCAGTACAGTGGAGGCTATTATACACATGTTTAATCAAAACAAAACACGAAAACCAACCACGAAGCCATAGTCCTGCAATTGTATCTGACATAAAAAAGTGACAGCTACTTAAAGAAGTACAGTGGAGCGTTGATTATCCGAAGTAATGGGGGACATGGGTGTTCGGAAAACTGGTTTGTTCGGATAATCGAACTGTACATGTTTATTTGCCAAAAAGAAGTATTGTACAGCAAATTTATTCATAAAAACAGGCATCTCTTTTAGTATTACAAAGTAACATACAAAGGCAACTTCAGTAGGAATATATAGCATGTGACACAGTTTATTAAACAAAAATATATACATATTACATACGCATTTTGCATGAACAATACACACAGTATACAAAATTAAAATTGGATAAAGCGATTGCAGATTCACCTTCTTCTAACCTTTTAATAATCTCGTCCTTGTCCCTCATAGAAAGAACAACACGTTTACATTTAAGCATTTTGTATCGTCAAGTTCACTTCTTCACGCAGCAGCACAGAAGTGGTCGTCACAGAGAACAGAAGGTGACAGTTTGCACCGTGAGAACCTCTTCTTGGGGGCACACAATCCTTCAAACTGTGCGCAGCGGCACACCTCAACTCTAAGCTGGCGCAGCTGTTGCTGTGAACAGCTTTGATACTGCCGCTACTTCTACTGCCAGTGCCGAGCTGACAGAAGTGTGCTGATTGTTGAAACACAGCAACTGGTGGCTCGGCCAGTAAGCAGTGCCTTGTGAAGGCCCCATTAGAAGCAATGTTCCGCCAGTGGTGGCCCAGTGCGGCGACTACTGTGGGAAACTTGGTTTGGGAGGAAGGGGGGGGGGGGGGTGATGGATGGTAGGGTGGGAGAGTAACAGGTGCGAGCGAGTAGTACACAGTTCGGTTAAGCGGTCGTTCGGTTGACCGACATTCAGATAATCGATGCTCTATTGTAATTAAAAAACCAAAACTAAGCCCTTCAAAACTTGCCATGGGATTTCAGATCCATATAGCAAAGTCTGTTGCAGTACAGACTGTAACAAATGTGCTTTATGAAACTGGGTGTGGAGGCTGAACAGTGTCAGTAAAATTGACAGACGGAAGCAAGGTGCTTTTGAAAGAGAACACACATGGTGTGTCTAAAAAGTTCAGTGAATGCTATCAGACAGCAAACAAAACAAAAGATAAAACAAATGTTCTTTACCGCCCTTCAAAATAGTCGTCACCTGCTACAACATACTTTTGACAACATTTGTACAGCTTCTGGAAACTATCAGCAAAGGCTTCCTGTGGAATCGATCACAGAATGGCTGTCACATGAACTTTGATCGCATTCACGTCCACACATTGTTCACCTTTCATGGCCACCCTCAAGCGACGAAACCGGAAGAAGTCTGCAGGAGCCACGTCAGCAGGGAACGGAGGATGCTCAAGAACGGTTACCATCTTCTGTGCCAGGAACTGGCACACACAAGTTGCACAGTGAGCAAGGGCATTGTCATGGAGCACCATCCATTTTCCAGCCCTGTGCAACTCTGGTCGAACCCGCCGGACAAGCTGTAGCAATTGGTTCAAAACGGACTGGTAAAATGCAGCATTAATTGTTTGACCTGCAGCAATAAATTCCTTGTAGATGGTGCCATTGTTGTCAAAGAAGGCAATCAACAGTGTTTTCACCTCGGATCTTTGCAGACGGCTTTTTTTTTGTGTCACAGGGAAGATGGTGAACACCATGACATCGATCGCCGTTTTGATTCCGGATCGAACTGGTAGCACCAGGTCTCATCTCCCATGACGATTGTGTTCAAAAGCAACGAATCCTGATCACACACGGAAGTTTCCATCCGTTTTGCTTTCTGCTTGTCTACATCTACATCTACATCTACATCCATACTCCACAAGCCACCTGACGGTGTGTGGCGGAGGGTACCTTCAGTACCTCTATCGGTTCTCCCTTCTATTCCAGTCTCGTATTGTTCGTGGAAAGAAGTATTGTCGGTATGCCTCTGTGTGGGCTCTAATCTCTCTGACTTTATCCTCATGGTTTCTTCGCAAGATATACGTAGGAGGGAGTAATATATTGCTTGACTCCTCGGTGAAGGTATGTTCTCGAAACTTCAACAAAAGCCCGTACCGAGCTACTGAGCGCCTCTCCTGCAGAGTCTTCCACTGGAGTTTATCTATCATCTCTGTAACGCTTTCACGATTACTAACTGATACTGTAATGAAGCACACTGCTCTCCGTTGGATCTTCTCTATCTCTTCTATCAACCCTATCTGGTACGGATCCCACACTGCTGAGCAGTATTCAAGCAGTGGGCGAACAAGCGTACTGTAACCTACTTCCTTTGTTTTCGGATTGCATTTCCTTAGGATTCTTCCAATGAATCTCAGTTTGGCATCTGCTTTACCGACGATCAACTTTATATGATCATTCCATTTTAAATCACTCCTAATGCGTACTCCCAGATAATTTATAGAATTAACTGCTTCCAGTTGCTGACCTGCTATATTGTAGCTAAATGATAAGGGATCTTCCTTTCTATGTATTCGCAGCACATTATGTGAGTTTGTGTGGCACAAATCAGGAGCAGATCTTCCACTTACCCATATCATCTCGGACGATGGTGTGCACCATGTCCTTGCAAATGCCCAATTCCTCTGCAATCAGTCTGAGAGTCTGTCACTGATCTTGTGCCCGCATTTGTCTCACTTTCTCGATCTTTTCTGGGGTTGTGCTTCTCGATGGCTGACCTGAACGTGGTTCATCCTCAGTTGTTTCCTTCCCTTCACAGAATAGTTTAAATCATTCAGAAACACATTTTCTGCTCACAGATTCCCTCACGCACACCTGCACCAACATTCCATGTGTCTCCGTTGCAGTCTTCCCCAATTTGTAGCAGAACTTGATGTTTCCACATTGCTCCATTGCGCTGTGACACTTCCCCTCACACTGGCTAAGTTCAACTGGTCGCAGTCTGTTAACATAGCCAGTGACATGCGGTGCATGCCATGTATTTATTCTCCTCAAGTCTCTGAAGACCCATGCACTTGCACGCACAAATGCACCCACTTGCCATTCAAATACACCATCATTCAGCGAACTTTTTACACACACCATGTGAATCCAGTGGGTTTCATTTCTGGAATAAGGTTGTACATACTGATGAGAGTTGATTTGGGCTGATTAAGTAAAGTGTGTGAGTAACAGTGTGAAGAAAAAAAATTGTGAACTTGAAAAGAGAAATATAACAGCCTCAGTTGAACATGGAGGAGGTTCAGTACTTGTCTGGGACTGCATGAGTGCAAGTGGTATAGGGGATTTGTGGTTTATTGACCACAAGGTTTACATAAGCATCCTAAAAACCAATCTATCCAAAAACCTGTATAATATGGCTCTTTCTGGGGATTACATCTCCACACAAGATAATGATCTAAACTATTACAGCTCTTGATGCAAGACTGTGGCTGAAACTTCCTGGCAGATTAAAACTGTGTGGCAGACCAAGACTCGAACTAGGGACCTTTGCCTTTCGCGGGCAACTGCTCTACCATGGCAGAGCACTTTCCGTGAAAGGCAAAGGTCCCGAGTTCCAGGCTCGGTCTGGCACACAGTTTTAATCTGCCAGAAAGTTTCATATCAGTGCACACTCCACTGCAGAGTGAAAATCTCATTCTGAAGACTGTGGCTGTTGTATAACAGTCCCCACTGGTTGCAGACACCACTGCAAACACAAGCATTAATCCAATAGAAAATTTGTGGAATGTACTGGACAAAAATATGAGGAATCATCAGATATCCCATAGAAATGATCTACAGAATGCTCTAGAGGAGGAATGGCATAAAATTACATTGTAAATGACAGAATATCTCCCTTGGTGGGTGAAATCCATGCCAAAGAGATGCAAAAGATCATGAAGAGGAATTGATGCTTACTAAGTACTAACCATAACAGCCATTTTCAGTATTGCAGATGAATATTTATTTTGCCCCCTACATTGCGCCTCTTTACTTTTTAATGTTTAAACACTTTATGTAAGTAGAAATTTGTCTCTTTATTGTATCCTCCTTTTCACTGATTAATAAATAACCCCAGTCTGACAATTTTCCACTATCTATACAGTTTAAACTAACCTCATGTATTTGACGAATTCTTTTTGGAGTATGTGTATTTTTAGTATCACTTGTTGTGCTAATGTGTCGAGAAATGTGCGACATCAGCACCTAAACACAGTACTGAAGGATGTTTACACATACAAAGTAAAATATGTTGGTTCACACGAATTCTAATCCCTTACAATGTTTACTGAGTTCATACAAGTGGTAGGTGTACTCTCACTATAGTGTAGTTGTGAATGTAATTTGTTCAGAATGCACTTGTCATAATATGCAAATAAAGCTAAGACTATGGAGTGTGCAGAAGAAAATCATACATCCTGTTACCAATTATATCACTAAGTGCAATGTTTTTGTGCATTAATGTGCAATCTTTTAATAATAAAGTTAACGAATCTCAATGCTGGCTTGAAAAATTAAACTGGAGTGTGCTTTCAGTAAATGAACACTAGCTTGAACACTGGCTTAACAATGAAGAATTAAAATTTTGAGTACCATTTCATTAAGAATTGTTTCCAATACTAAAAATACACACCAGCAGCTACAGAACAAGTGTTAAACATGATGGTGTATCTGTCTATGTTAAAAATATTCTGAATCTAGTCTGTGAATTTATAGGCATTACTGACCTGTGCATAGAGGAAAAATTTGGAACTGCAACCAAAATGTTGCCAAACTGGAAAACTTAGTATTTTCAGTATACTGCCCCACAAATCACAATGAAGACTTGTTTGTGGAGCTGCTGAATGAACTGATACTCTTACTATTAAAACATAAAGATCACAGAATAGCAATATTTTGTGATATTGTAGCGAACCAGCACATTCGGGGCCACTATGCATCAGGATGAGTGAGAGAAATGGTGTGGGAGATGACTGATTTACACTGAGGCACAATGAAATAGTGGTACCATTAATAAGTTTTTATTTCCAGTAGCAATGTATAGCATGATGGCCATCCTCTAGACCACCCAGTGCATGCTGTCACAGTTGCCCGTGGAATGCGCTGGTACCGCAACGAACCCTGCAACATCTGTCGCTCTGAGTTGTGGCCAGTTCAGTACCTCCAAAGTTTGGCCAGATATGCGCTCCTACGATTACTCATGGTCCCCATGTCGTGCCTTCGGGAGCAACAGCTGACACTAGATGTCCGATGATGAGCAGCGATGGTTGTGGTCACCCACCATGGGTGGCAGATGACATCTAGGTGGCTAGGAGGCCGTGACGACACACCTCCCACAGCCAGACAACAGACAGCTTGCAGTGTATTTCATATCAAGAGGGACTATGGCTCAGACAGACTCTTAACAGCAAAAGAATTCAAACTTCCATTGAAAATAGAATAATTATAAGACCAATTAACAACCCAGAGCTAAACCTAACAACCCAGAGCTAAACCAGTTGACAAGTAAACTGAATTCCTTAAAACTGGATAAAATAATATCCAGTGCAGATGCTAACGAATCGACCAGAACATTTTTACAGCTGTTAATTGGACAGTTTAAAGCTTGTCAGTTACTGTTAGCTGCAACGGGCACAAGATGTGCTCTGTTGGTGCTGCACATTTTAACAATTTTGATCGACATAAACTCATGTTGCAGTGCTCTTTATTGTGTCTCACTGTTTAGAGGCACAAAACGCGTGGGTGTTTTCAGCTCGATACTAAATGCAAATAAGTAGGAGGCCGAGTTGATAGGAGCTGAAGGAGTCTAGGTTGCAATAATATGCGGTACGGCACACTGTTAGAGAGAAGGATTATTATTCAAGAAAACACATAGTACAATGAAAATTACTTATCATCAGTAGTTTGTAGGACTGCAACTGGAAACATGGAATACCATGAATAATTACAACATATTCTAAGGGACTAAGCCTGATGGGCCCTCCTCAGATAATGCAAACATTACTGGCTGAGGGCTGATTATGAAAGTGCATCTGCCTAGGTTGAAATCTAGCTAAGAAGTGAACGAGGCACACTCCAGTTCTGTCGAGGTGCACAGCCCGCTAGAGTGTGCTGTGCTCAGCACACGACGGGCTGCCAATCCTGTGTTGGCACGGCGTAGTAGTAGTATCTGTGGCAATGATACTACACTCTTATTTAGCACACCAGAGCAGAAGTGTGCACAGAAACAGCCAAATGAAGAAAGAAGTGCAGTTCACACATTGACTTCAGGATTTTTCGTTGTATGAGACTGCGTGTACAAGATTCTTGTGCCAATTTGCAATTCTAAATTTGCACATTTTACTAATCATGTCACTTCTGCATAATCTTTCATTGATTGTGTCAGTACCCATTTATATTGCAATATTGCGAAATACATGTGCATTACACATCAGAGGCTGCTACTCAGGTAGCTAACTGTATGTTAGAATTATACTAATACCTTTAGCTGCTATGGGCATTGATATATATCAACGGGGACAGGTGAAGAAAATGTATGCCCCGACTGGGACTCGAACCCGGGATCTCCAGCTTACATGGCAGATGCTCTATCCGTCTGAGTCACCGAAGACACAGAGGATAGTGCGACTGCAGGGACTATCTCGCGCAGACCACCTGTGAGACCCACATTCTTACCTTGTATGTCCACACACTACATTCGTAGTGTCCCACCCCAACACACTCGTTACTCGTCGAAGACATTCTTACCAAGTCCCGTAAGAGTTCGGGGAAAGTGTGTGCATCTGCACAGAAGAAGAAGGTCATGGCCAGTATTGCCAGAACTATATACTTATATGGATATGGTGTCTGTTCTTTCGGCCATTTCCGAAAGAACAGACACCATATCCATATAATTAACTGTGTGTGGTGTGCATGCAAAGTTTTTCTAGATTAGTGGCGACTGTCCATCCAGTCCACATAACAATAGCTGTAGGAAACCAAGAAGTATCAGTGTAAGATCGAAAGAAATACCTCCGACAGGTGATGCTATTAAAATCCTGATAGTTAACTGCTGAAGAATTCACAACAAAGTGTCAGAGTTTGAAGTGCTCCTAAAAAGCAGTGAAGGTCAGATAATTCTAGGTACAGACAACTGGTTGAAACATGAAATTGATAGCAGTGAGATTTTTGGGGAAAATTTTAAGTGTATACCGAAAGGATAGACAAATGGGAAATGGAGGTGGTGTATTTGTTGCAGTACACAAGAAATTCAAATCCACCAAGATAGAAACTGAACCTGCATGTGAGACTGGGCAAGACTCAGTATCAGGGGTGGGTATAAAATGATAACTGGATATTTCTGTTGCCCACCAGATTCAGCTGATGGAATGATAAACTTTAGAGGAAACTTCACTTCACTTGTACCTAAGTTCTCCAATCAGACTGTAACTATCTGTAGAAACTTTAATCAACCAACAATAAAGTGGGAAAATTATAGTTTTATTCGTGGTGCACATAATAAGACATCCTGTGAAACATTATTAAATTACTTCTCTGAAACTACCATGAACAGACAGTTCAGCACCCCACTCATGATAGAAATACAGGGTGGTTATAATAAAAGTCAAACTTTCAGAACGCTGTAGAAATAATGCTACTGGTCAAAATGATGTCAAATTCCAACAGAATATTATGAGAGAAGGGGGAAAAGATATGGCAGAAGAAAAAAAAAAATATTGTGAAAATTGATCAATAGATGGCGACCATGTGTCAGAATATGTGAATGAAAACACCTGTCATGCACACGACCCATTGAAGTTGATATAAACAAGGCATGTACACGGCTTTTCCTCCTCTTGCGTCTGTGACGTTCGCCATGACTGTCTCAAAGCAGGCTCGCTTTCTGCTTGTAAAGCTGTAATACAAGAATGATGAGTGTGCACACGTCGCTCTGCAGAAGTTCCAGACATTGAAGGGTTTGAAAGAAGGCGTTGGTCCGATGACTGCTGTGAGTCTGGAGAAAATGATTTGGAAATTCGAAAAGGTGGGCTCTTTTGGTGTGCAAATAGGTAGAGGTTGATTCACCATCAGAGGAAGCAGAGGTCACAGCAATGCAGGAGGAGATGAGTGGTGGAGTGCAAACATGTCGTGCACAGAGAATTGCCCAACATTGGACGTACCTGTGAGCACAATGGGTAAAATCCTACAAAACCTCCTACTTTGCTATCCATTCAAAATTACCCATGTGCACGAGTTGCTTCCTGTTGACCTGCCAGCAAGAGAGACCTTTGTTTCAGAATTTCTTGCTCGCATGGAAGTGGACTGTGATTGACCATGGAAGATTTCGTCGGCAGATGACGTCCACTTCCATCTGACAGGATATGTAAATCCACAGAATTGTTGAATATGGGCAACGGAAAATCCACACGCAAATCAACCAGTACCACTTCATCCTGAAAATATCACTGTGTGGTGCCGTTTCATGGCATCATTTATCATAGGGCCATATTTTTTGTAAGAGACAGGTGCTTCTGGTACTGTTGCCTGTACCGTCAATGGTAAGCACTGTGAGTGTCTTTTGAGCAACCATGTCATTATAGCTCTCCAGCAGTGTGGATGGGATCATTTTTATGCAAGATGGCACACCTCCGCACGTTGCAAATCCAGTTAAGCAGCTGCTGAAATGCCATTTCAGAAATGCTAGAATTATCAGCTGCCATTTTCCTACAGCCTGGCCATCCCGATAACCAGGTCTTAATCCGTGCGACTTCTGGCTGTGGGGCTATCTGAAATATGTTGTGTTCTGTGTTCTGATTGCAAAATTAGCTACATTGAAGGCATGCATTGCACAACATATCCTGAATATGACCCCGGAAACACTTCGACCAGTTGTGGAACATGCTGTTTCTTGATTTCAGCTTGTTGCAGAAAATGGTGGACAGTATATTGAACACGTTTTAGCCAGTCACAGGGAAATTAATAATCCAATTTGCTTTTGATTGATGCTTTTTATGCTGTTTTTGGCCTCATGAAAATTAAAAACTGATGTGATTGATGCTTTTTATGCTGTTTTTGGCCTCAGCACAATTAAAAACCCATGTGAGTGATGCTTTTTATGTGGTTTTTGGCCTCAGGACAATTAAAAGCCAATTTTTCGCTTCCAACGTGATATGACCTTGCCATGGTGGATGGGCTTACATAACTAACAGTATCACACCTGTACACCCATGCACACTGAGTAGTACAGTTTGTTTAATGTCAGACGTACACCTTAGGCATTGTTGTATGATTCATTTGTCATTTGCAGTCGACCACTATTAAATTATGATGCTTACAGCGCCACCTATTGCTACACTTTGTAGCTATTTATTTTTCTTCTGCCACATATTTTCCCTCTTCTCCGACAATATTCCTTTGCAATTTCACGTCATTCTGACCAGTGGTGTTATTTCTACAGTGGTTTGAAAGTTAACTTTAATTATAATCACCCTGTATATTGGATCTAATGGAAAATAGACCTGAGCAATTGAATTTGCTACTGAGTTAGGCCATCTGCTAACTACAATCTATCGTAGACCCTGTGAACAAAAGACTGCACCCAGTTCTTGGAAACAAGTACAGTTCACACAGGCCTGCAAGAAGGGTAGTAGAAATAATCCACAAAACTACCATCCATTACCCTTTACAACAATTTGTTGTAGAATCTTCTAACATATTATGAGCTCAAACATAATGAGGTACCTCGAACACAATGATCTCCTATGCCAGATTCCAAAAACATTTATCATGTGAAACCCAAACTGCACTTTTCTCACATGACACACTGAAAGCTTCATATCAAGGCAGTCAGGTAGATGCAGTATTTCTTGACTTCTGAAAAGCATTTGACTCGGTACCACACCTACATTTATTGTGAAGAGTATGATCATATGGGGTATCATGTGAAATTTGTGACTGTATTGAGGACTTATTGGCAGGGAGGATGCAGCATGTCATCTTGGATAGAATGTAATTATCTTATGTAGAAGTAACTACAGGTGTGCCCCAGGGAGGTGTTTTGCGATCCTTGCTGTTCATGTTGTACATTAGTGACCTCGAATACAATTTTAATAGTAGCCTCAGACTTATTACACATGATACAGTTATCTGTAATGAATTACTGTTTGAAAGAAGCTGCATAAATATTCAGTCAGATGTTGATAAGATTTCGAAGTGTTGTAAAGGTTGGCAACTCACTTTGAATGTTCAAAAATCTAAAATTGTGTACTTCACGAAAAATTACTATACCCTATGACTATAATAACAGTGAGTCACTGTTGGAATTGGCCAACTCATACAAATACCTGGGTGTAACACTTTGTAGGGATCTGGAATGGAATGATTACATAGGCTCAGTCATGGGTAAAGCAGGTGGTAGACTTTGATTTATTGTCAGAATACTGGGTAAGTGCAATCGGTCTGCAAAGGAGATTGCTTACAAATCATTCATGCGACTGGTTTCAGAATATTGCTCGAATTTTGCACAGAGCATAATTTAATCATCACTAAAACTTGTTTGAAGAATTGTGAAAGAAGGCTGTAGGTGTGGAAGAGACCTGAAGACACAGAAGGTCTTAGATTGATTATACACTATGTGATCAAAAGTATCCGGATACCCCCAGAAACATATGTTTTTCATATTAGGTGCAATGCGCTGCCACCTACTGCCAGGTACTTCACACCAGGAACCTCAGTAGTCATTACACATTGTGAGAGAGCAGAGTGGGAAGCACCACAGAACTCACAGACTTCAAATGTGGTCAGGTGATTGGGTGTCATTTGTGTCATACATCTGTACGCAAGATCTCCATACTCCTAAACAGCCCTAGGTGCACTATTTCCGATGTGATAGTGAAGTGGAAACGTGAAGGGACACGTATAGCACAAAAGCGTACAGGCCGACCTCATCTGTTGACTGACAGAGAGCACCGACAGCTGAAGAGGGTTATAATGTGTTATAGGCATGAACCATGGACCTTATCGTTGGTGAGGAGGCTTGTGTGCCTCAGGGATAAAGATGGCCGTACCGTAGGTGCAACCACAATGGAGGGGTATCTGTTGAGAGACCAGACAAACGTGTGGTTTCTGAAGAGGGGCAGCAGCCTTTTCAGTAGTTGCAGGGGCAACAGTCTGGATGATTGACTGATCTGACCTTGTAACACTAACCAAAACGGCCTTGCTGTGCTGGTACTGCGAACGGCTGAAAGCAAGGGGAAACTACAGCCATAATTTTTCCCAAGGGCATGCAGCTTTACTGTATGGTTAAATGATGATGGCGTCCTCTTGGGTAAAATATTTCGGAGGTAAAACAGTCCCCCATTTGGATCTCCGGGCGGGGACTACTCAAGAGGACGTCGTTATCAGGAGAAAGAAAACTGGCGTTCTACAGATCGGAGCGTGGAATGTCAGATCCCTTAATCGGGCAGGTAGCTTAGAAAATTTAAAAAGGGAAATGGATAGGTTAAAGCTAGATATACTGGGAATTAGTGAAGTTCGGTGGCAGGAGGAACAAGACTTTTGGTCAGGTGAATACAGGGTTATAAATACAAAATCAAATAGGGGTAATGCAGGAGTAGGTTTAATAATGAATAAAAAAAATAAGAGTGCGGGTAAGCTACTACAAACAGCATAGTGAACGCATTATTGTGGCCAAGATAGATACGAAGCCCATGCCTACCACAGGAGTACAAGTTTATATGCCAACTAGCTCTGCAGATGATAAAGAAATTAATGAAATGTATGATGAGATAAAAGAAATTATTCAGGTAGTGAAGGGAGATGAAAATTTAATAGTCATGGGTCACTGGAATTCGAGAGTAGGAAAAGGGAGAGAGGGAAACATAGTGGGTGAATATGGATTGGGGGGGAGAAATGAAAGAGGAAGCCGTCTGGAATTTTGCACAGAGTATAACTTAATCATAGCTAATACTTGGTTCAAGAATCATAAAAGAAGGTTGTATACATGGAAGAATCCTGAAGATACTAGAAGGTATCAGATAGATTATATAATGGTAAGGCAGAGATTTAGGAACCAGGTATAAGGGGCAGATGTGGACTCTGACCACAATCTATTGGTTATGAACTGTAAATTAAAACTGAAGAAACTGCAAAAAGGTGGGAATTTAGGGAGATGGGACCTCGATAAACTGACTAAACCAGAGGTTGTAGAGAGTTACACGGAGAGCATAAGGGAACAATTGACAGGAATGGGGGAAATAAATACAGTAGAAGAAGAATGGGTAGCTCTGAGGGATGAAGTAGTGAAGACAGCAGAGGATCAAGTAGGTAAAAAGACGAGGGCTAGTAGAAATCCTTGGGTAACAGAAGAAATATTGAATTTAATTGATGAAAGGAGAAAATATAAAAACGCAGTAAATGAAGCAGGCAAAAAAGAATACAAACATCTCAAAAATGAGATCGACAGGAAGTGCAAAATGGCTAAGCGGGGATGGCTAGAGGACAAATGTTAGGATGTAGAAGCTTATCTCACTAGGGGCAGGATAGTTACTTCCTACAGGAAAATTAAAGAGACCTTTGGAGAAAAGAGAACCATTGCTCAGATGGAAACCCAGTTCTAAGCAAAGAAGGGAAAGCAGAAAGTTAGAAGGAGTATATAGAGGGTCTATACAAGGGCGATGTACTTGAGGACAATATTATGGAAATGGAAGAGGATGTAGATGAAGATGAAATGGGAGATACGATATTGCGTGAAGAGTTTGACAGAGCACTGAAAGACCTGAGTCGAAACAAGGCCCCGGGAGTAGACAACATTCCATTGGTACTACTAATGGCCTTGGGAGAGCCAGTCCTGACAAAACTCTACCATCTGGTGAGCAAGATGTATGAGACAGGCGAAATACCCTCAGACTTCAAGAAGAATATAATAATTCCAATCCCAAAAAAAGCAGGTGTTGACAAATGTGAAAATTACCGAACAATCAGTTTAATAATTCACAGCTGCAAAATACTAACGTGAATTCTTTACAGACGAATGGAAAAACTAGTAGAAGCCGACCTCGGGGAAGATCAGTTTGGATTCCGTAGAAATGATGGAACACGTGAGGCAATACTGACCCTAAGACTTATCTTAGAAAATGGATTAACGAAAGACAAACCTACATTTCTAGCATTTGTAGACATAGAGAAAGCTTTTGACAATGTTGACTGGAATACTCTCTTTCAAATTCTGAAGGTGGCAGGGGTAAAATACAGGGAGCGAAAGGCTATTTACAATTTGTACAGAAACCAGATGGCAGTTATAAGAGTCAAGGGGCATGAAAGGGAAGCAGTGGTTGGGAAGGGAGTGAGACAGGGTTGTAGCCTGTCCCCGATGTTATTCAATCTGTATATTGAGCAAGCAGTAAAGGAAACAAAAGAAAAATTTGGAGTAGGTATTAAAATCCATGGAGAAGAAATAAAAACTTTGAGGTTCGCCGATGACATTGTAATTCTGTCAGAGACAGCAAAGGACTTGGAAGAGCAGTTGAACGGAATGGACAGTGTCTTGAAAAGAGGATATAAGATGAACATCAACAAAAGCAAAACGAGAATAATGGAATGTGGTCAAATTAAGTCGGGTGATGCTGAGGGAATTAGATTAGGAAATGAGACACTTAAAGTAGTAAAGGAGTTTTGCTATTTGGGGAGCAAAATAACTGATGATGGTCGAAGCAGAGAGGATATAAAATGTAGACTGGCAATGGCAAGGAAAGCGTTTCTGAAGAAGAGAAATTTGTTAACATCGAGTATAGATTTAAGTGTCAGGAAGTTGTTTCTGAAAGTATTTGTATGGAGTGTAGCCATGTATGGAAGTGAAACATGGACGATAAATAGTTTGGACAAGAAGAGAATAGCAGCTTTCGAAATGTGGTGCTACGGAAGAATTCTGAAGATTAGATGGGTATATCACATAACTAATGAGGAGGTATTGAATAGGATTGGGGAGAAGAGGAGTTTGTGGCACAACTTGACAAGAAGAAGGGACCGGTTGGTAGGACATGTTCTGAGGCATCAAGGGATCACAAATTTAGCATTGGAGAGCAGCATGGAGGGTAAAAATCATAGAGGGCGACCAAGAGATGAATACACTAAACAGATTCAGAAGGATGTAGGTTGCAGTAAGTACAGGAGATGAAGAAGTTTGCACAGGATAGAGTAGCATGGAGAGCTGCATCAAACCAGTCTCAGGACAGAAGACCACAACACAACAACAGGCAGACATCTGTCCAGGCACAGACATTCCAAACTGCATCAGGATCCACTGCAAGTACTATGACAGTTACGCTGGAGGTGAGAAAACTTGGATTTGATGGTCGAGTGGCTGCTCATAAGCCACACATCACACTGGTAAATGCCAAATGATGCCTCACTTGGTGTAAGGAGCGTAAACATTGGACAATTGAACAGTGGTAAAAGTTGTGTGGAGTGATGAATCACAGTATACAATGTGGTGATCTGACAGCAAGGTGTGGGTATGACAAATGTCTGGATAACGTCATCTGCCACCATGTGAAGTGCCAGCAGAAAAATTTACAGGTGGTGGTGTTATGGTGTGCTCGTGTTTTTCATGGAGGGAGCTTGCACTCCCTGTTGTTTTGCGTGGACTATCACAGCAGAGGCCTACAACAAACAGTAACGTCCACAGTTCATGGGAGGGGGTCGAGTCTTTTCTACAACAACAAATTACCTGACAATGCCAGTAAACAAATTTAAAACTAATTTTGTGAAATGAGAGAAGAGTAACGGATTTTACTCCGCTTAAGAGATCTTTGAGTGTGAGACAAGTTGTTCAAATTTCGTGTGCGAATGTATTATAAACAAATGACAGATATTATTTTATAAACATGTACATCAGACTGTGTAACATTATTTTATTACTCTCTCATGAGCTTATTGTCATTTATCTGTTTGATTATGTATTGTCTTTGATATTCTTTTTACTATGTAGTGGATCTTCCCCCCTTGAACCATGGACCTTGCCGTTGGTGGGGAGGCTTGCGTGCCTCAGCGATACAGATGGCCGTACCGTAGGTGCAACCACAACGGAGGGGTATCTGTTGAGAGACCAGACAAACATGTGGTTCCTGAAGAGGGGCAGCAGCCTTTTCAGTAGTTGCAGGGGCAACAGTCTGGATGATTGACTGATCTGGCCTTGTAACATTAACCAAAACGGCCTTGCTGTGCTGGTACTGCGAACGGCTGAAAGCAAGGGGAAACTACAGCCGTAATTTTTCCCGAGGAAATGCAGCTTTACTGTATGATTAGATAGAGTAGCATGGAGAGCTGCATCAAACCAGCCTCAGGACTGAAGACCACAACAACAACAACAACAACAACAACAACATGTAGTGGATTATCTCATATTGCTCTATTACGTAATTATTTATTGTTATTGTCATTTACATAATAAGCAGTGTATCTATCCTGTTTTATTCACTTGTACTTAGTGACATTTGCTTATGTTTTTTATTATTATTACTTTATTTAACTTCGACAACACTAATCGCTTATAAAGATGAATAAAGCATGTGTATTGCTATGTGTTACTTCCTGAAGCAGAATTAAACAAATCTATCAATTATATTTACCAAATGATGTAAACTATGCACACATAGAACACAAACAGTAAATGAAACCTGATGTTGCTAGTAAAGTAGTTGGTTTTTCCTAACAAACTGTTGGTGTCTCCCTTTTCTATTGAAAATGTATAAATTGTTGCACAGCAGATCCGATTCCCAGGTGCACATACAAATTTCCAAATTATCACTTGGCACAAATGGCTGAGAATAGTGTGTGGCTCATACCGTGTGTCACAATTAAAATCTGGAGCACACAAAGAGTACCAGTGTCATTGAGCTGAGCTGTAAGTGAGGAGCGCAAACAGTGCAGTGTGACAGCACCTGATACGTCATTTGGCGTGCCTTACAATACAGAATAATGGCACGTAACATTCGAGGTCAGCCACACCACAGCATCCTAGTACTGATGGAAGGTGTGAAGGCAGGGAAAACTGACAATAACGGAGGCACCACAAAGAGACAAGACTGCTGACATCTCAGGTTAATGGGGCCAGATGACCACAACGCGTGCCATGGGCGACGGTTCGGCTAGTTCTTAGATTCTCTCTTCAATGGTCTTCAGCTCCGAGCAGTTTGTGAACCCCCTGATTCATTGTTATACTCTCCTTATGTCTGTCGAAGAATTCTGTTTATGTCCAAAACCAGAACTCAGCAACTCCGATTCATATGAAGACTTTTATTATACCTGATCTGAATTTGATCAGTTACGTACATCTCGTATGAACCGACTCCAATCTTCCAAAGCAAAAAACGAGAGTATATACATCAGCATTTACATTATTAATCTTCTGGTTACTGGTATTCCATGAAATCATGTTTCGTGCAGAAGATTCTCTGCCACCGTCACTCACTCCGCACGTCGTGACATCAATCACAACTTTTTGTGTTCCTGGGGGAGCACAAAGCTCATGCAGAAAGCCTCAGAAAGATAACAAAACACACAAAATGAGGCATGCTCCTTATCAAATCTTCCCACAAAGTAATTAGACTTTAAACCTCTCTACAATTTTTCTATTTTCACTAATATTCAAAATTCGTATGAGATTTCCCCCTCAATCAACAAAATGATTTATTTTAAAAACTGTGGCCACAAAACATCGGGGAAATATCATAGCTTCATGCATGCCAGCTTAATAACCCCCTTTCAAGAAACCTGAGACTCCATCTCAGTGTCTGGTCACCACGTCTGCTTCTATGATTCTGACAGAATGACTGTATTTCTACAAGGTATACAACTTTGCTTCCGCCGTTTTTTCCCTAACACTTGAGGCTTTAATGAAACAAATTGGTTACACATGTATCACTCAAAGTATTTTCCATCACTGGCCACTACTTTCTCCCATCTTTCGGGCAGTGTACGAATCCCATGTAGAAAAAATTGTTCTTCTTTTGAAGCGATCCACGAATCGATCCAATTTGCGACTTCTTAATGAGATCGGAAGTGTTGGTCAGTCGGGCCATCCATTGATCTAAACAGGTGATAGTCAGAGGGAGCAATGTATGGAGAATACGGCGGGTGGGGTAGGACTTCCCATTTTAACGTTTCCAAGTATGTTTTGACCTCTTTTACAATGTGGGGTCGAGCGTTGTTGTGCTGCAAAATCACTTTATCGTGCCTCTCACTGTATTGCAGCCATCTCTAGTCAGTATTGCAGCCGTCTCTAGTCAAATGCATTAATTGCATTTGATAATGAGCCCCTGTGATTGTTTCACTTAGTTTTAACACCTTATAGTACACAACACTGACCTGGTCCCACCAAATGTAGTGCATGATCTTGGAGCTGTGAATGATGTGGAAGCATGACCAGGATATTCCCTCGATTTTTTGCATTTAGGGTTAATGTAATGAACCCATTTTTTGTCCCTGGTCACAATGCGATGAAGAAATCCCTTCCGTTTTTGCCACTGAAGCAACTGTTCACAAACGCACAAACGCTGTTCAATGTCTCTCGGTTTCAGCTCACACGGGACCCAAGTTCTTTCTTTCTGAATCATACCCGTCGCCTTGAGACATTTTGAAATGGCTTGCTGTGTCACTCCCACTAATCGTACCAATTCTTCTTGAGTCTGATGTGAATGTTCACTCAGCAATGTCTCCAATTCTGCATCTTCAAAAACATTCTCTCTTCCACCACTACGCCGGTCTACAACTTTAAAATCACCATTCTTGAAGTGTTGAAATCACCCACGACACATTCTTTCACTAATAGTGTCCTTACCACACGTACCTGAGAGCATTCAATGAGACTCAGCCGCTGTTTTCTTCATATTGAAACAAAACATAACACCTCCGGCAAATGACGAGAATTAGGCTCATAAACTGACATTTTCAATCAAGAACAACTTTATAATGCAGACACAACTCGACTAATGTTTGAATGAGGTTATGTTGACTGAGGTCCAAGCTAACTGCCTGATGTCTGCGATCTGTTTCTTTCGACCGCTACTTACCGTTGTCGCCACCTATCGGCAAATGGCGGAAGCAAAGTTCCTTGTAGTTACAGGGTAAGTTGGATGGTGAGTCGTGATGTGCTGCCGGTGGGAAAATTTCGACTCTGAGCTTGCAGCCAGTTCGCTGGGATAGGACTTAGCCACTGTGAGCTGACACTACTGTTTGGTCACATCCCTGACTGATAGAGAGAGGGGACGAGCTAGGGCTTTCTCTTGTGAAGAGCTGTCCCAAGTGACTCCAAGGCACTGCCTTCAACCTGTCAGGCGAGGCACCTCCTTTGGCTGTAGGCTGTGCTGCCCACTGGGGTCATGAGCATCCGCCTTCATGACGTCTGCCATCCACGGTACGGTGTTAGTACACACCTAAACGCACGTCCATTTTTGAGAGTGCTGGGGCCCACTGCACTCCCTACTGTTCAGTTGCTATAGAATCATGCCTGCAGACTCCCGGTCCGGCTACCTGGACGTCATGCTCAATACACACAGCCTCCAGAAAGCTTCATTCACAATCCTCGTTTTGCATGAGTGTGCGACTTAGCGTGCCTTTGCCATGCTGGGAAAGACAATCCGTGTTGTAATATCATGAACAAAATATGTATTTTGAGACAATGCTGTTCAACTGATGCCTTTGGGCATGTAACAGCCACCCTCACTGACTTCCCAATGATGATGATGATGATGATGATGATGATGATTGGTTTGTGGGGCACTCAACTGCACGGTTATCAGCGCCCGTACAAATTCCCAACCTTTGCTCAGTCCAATCTCACCACTTACATGAATGCTGATGAAATGATGAGGACAACACAAACACCCCGTCATCTCCTGACAGGAGAAAATCCCTGACCCTGCCAGGGATTGAACACGGGAACCCGTGCTCGGGAAGCGAGAACGCGACCACGAGTTGCGGACCCGACTCCCCGAGCTTGACAACCTTCACCTGTAACACCACCACCACCACCACACCTGATGAGCCTCCACTAAAAACTAAACTAAACTCCTCCCGAACAGGCCTTGAAGGCCCAACAGTACTGACCAGCCGCCGTGTCATCCTCAGCTCATAGGCGTCACTGGATGCGGATATGGAGGGGAATGTGGTCAGCACACCACGCTCCCGGCCGTATGTCAGTTTCCGAGACCGGAGCCGCTACTTTTCAATCAAGTAGCTCCTCAATTTGCCTCACAAGGGCTGAGTGCACCCCTCTTGCCAACAGCACTCGGCAGACCGGATGGTCACCCATCCATGTGCTAGCCCAGCCCCACAGCACTTAACTTCAGTGATCTGACAGGAACCGGTGTTACCACTGCAGCAAGGCCGTTGGCGATGAGCCTCGACACCCACTACAAACCTGAACCAGAGAGTTGAGCACTAAAATAGTGAGAACATCGTCATGTCATTAACTGTTTACAGGCCCTAAAATGTTTTATTTCATTAAAGCAGTTCTCACACTGTGACCTTCACCTGCTTTATTTCTTCATTGATAGTCCTCGGTGTCGATGTACTGCACTGTTATACTGGTTGAAAAATGGGGGGGGGGGGGAGGGGGGGGGGAGGGTGGAAGCTCAACACTAACTATTGTAAATGGTGTAGCAGTTGTACAGTTGCATTTCATTTCACAGTTCTTAACTTTCACTGTTCACAACCCCTAATATTACACAGTTACCTGGCCAGTTCACTATCGGCAAATTTTGATAAGTCTCGTTAATAGATTGCAGGAAAACATCAGTATACTTCTACAATAGTTTGCTGTTGAATATCTATGAGCAGTAAAGACCTAGCCTCACAGTTCGAGTAGAATAATAAGGTATGTGTGACACTACTTCTCAAATAAATTGAACAGACACTGTCATTGTTTTAACACATGGCCTATTTGTGTTACACTAATTCCACTTGAAACAGTACATAATTCCCCTCTGAAAATCGGCCACGGACTGACTGTCTTGGGACCAAAAATCCAGCCTCACTATAATAGGAATGGAAACTACACATTGTTCAATGTTTAATTTACAGAAATTACAGTAAAACATAACTCATTCATTTAACTAAATACATAAAAAAATTCTTACTTTTTTAACAGCTTATGCTACCACAAAGGTTGGGCTGAATTATTTGTTTAAATAATGAAATTAACAGATATAGATATGCAAACAATACTTTTGACAAATGTGGTAATTATTTTGGAATTAATGAAGGGCTGGCTTTGCTAATATCTTTTTGAACAGAGCCAAATAAATACTTTGAGAATCCTAGTAGTTCTCCTTCCAAATGTTTATAATTAGTACAGAAGTTATATTTGTTTATAAGCCAACAATAGAATTTAAGTCACAAAACAATTACTGATTTCACTCTATAACAAAAGTATTAACTAGGAATGGTCAAAATAAATTAGTAAATTAATCACATACACAAAGCTAAGCACAAAATTAGATGTGGAGCTATATTCTTTGAGACTGAGGGCCAACCTTTTTCTTTTATGGAAAATGCATGTTAAATGTAATTAGGCAAAAATGCAAAAAAAAATTAATTTAAGGAAGGAAGTAAAGAGATCCCAACTTGCTTCATCACAACATTCAAAAACAAAGCCACATTTAAATGTTACTCAGTATTACCTACTTTCACAACTACACCCATACTCTGCACTGTGAAGGGCACAATAGAGAGTACTTCCATCATAGTGCAAATAGGACTAACAGGCAATTTTGAACATATACAGAGAAGGGCAACACATGAATGGTCACAGGTTTGTTTGATCCATGGAAAAGTGTGACAGGTACTGAAGGAATTGAACTGGAAGACTTTTGAAGACAGATGTAAACTATCCCAAGAAAGCCTACTTAAAGTTTCAAGAACTAGTTTTAAATAATGAATCTAGGAATATGCTACAACCCTCTCCTAATCGCTCACATTGGGATCGTGAGGACTACTGCACATAGAGGCATTTAAACACGGATCCTTCCCATATGTGAATGGAACACAACGAAACCCCAATAGGTGGTATGATGGGATATACCCTCTGCGATGAACTTCGCAGTGGTTTGCAGAATGTAGGTGTACACATTACATTTTTCTTCTAGATCTTCTTTCTGGGTTCAAACGGCCACTCTGTTTCCAAATTTTTGTAGAAAGTGATGAGCATAAGCATAGACAGAGTCAGGTGTGGACTTCTGATTACCAGGAGTTAGGAAACTAACCTAATTCTGATGGCAAGTTTTTGTATGCTTGTACTTTACACATTTCAGCACTGCTATATAATGTGCTTTTGTTTTTTATTTTTTGAAGAATGTTTTGAATCAAAGTGTCATGTTTTACCTACGTCATTGACTGACTTATTGTGCATTTTCAAACGAAGGAAACTCGAAGTTTGAATATCAACAATATTAGGAAAAGGATAGATCGTTACTCACTGAAAGATGGCCCACTGAGCTGCAGATATGCATAAAGAAGAGACTGTTACACATTATAGCTTTCAGCCAAAACCTTCTTCAGCAAAGAAATGGAGCTGCCAGTAGTAGCGAGCATGTGCACTTGAGGTATGCTGGAGAAGTCTTTGGCTGAAAGCTACAATATGCAACTGTCTTTTCATTTTCCTTGTTTGGGGTCATCTTTATGGTGAGTAGCAATCCATCCTTTCCTTCAATTATTGTGCATTTTGTGCTTTTCTGCAGTTTTATGTAAACTGTTCTCATGTTCTCACTTTTTCAGTAGCGTTTTTATTTTGAAATTTTCTTTTTCATTTATTTACTGATTGTCCATGTTGCACACTCAATGTAGACGAGGTATTTTGTTATTCCCCTTGCAATCACATACCAAGTGAGGAGACAGACTCCAGTCTTAATGTACTGTACTCGCATTCAGGTCTGAGATTTATCCCCGTCACTAATCCTGAGTTGGGTTTTCCGTGGTTTCCCCTTGTCACTAAGGTGAATGCTTTATTACACCATAGCATTTTGTGCTTTACTACCCTATCCTAATTTGTAAATGTTTCATTTGTATATATTATTTCTGTATGTTTCTGACATGTCTCATATTACTGTGCCAAATGATCTATGGACGAATATATAAATAATTCTAAAATTCTCATCTAGTCCTGTATTGTTTCACTTGCCCTATACTACTGTTAGACCACTTGTAAGTGTCAGCTACATATTGAAATAACAAGAACAAATTCTACTTCTACCTGATTTGCGTTATAGTATGAGTTTTTACTTGTATCAGTCTGTCATCACGAGCAGTTATTTCAGATAAGGTCAATATTCCACTGTAGCCAGGCAAATCAGCCTGCATGCAAATGGTGCATTAATGCTAATGACTGAAATAGCCTAACAGTGTTACTGACGAATAAGGCTGCAGCTGTGTTTGTTACCGTATCATGAAGTACTTCGAGTGTAACAATATTTCATTTTATAGAAGGAACCCGATCATAATTTCACGGAGAAACGGCGGAAATGAAACAGCTACTTCAAAACACTCTATACGGAATTCGTGGATGACTACCATTACGCGATGCCATTGCCTCTTTTACAGCTGAGCTATGCAATTTTCTAAGGGTGCCTTAAAACATAAAGCATGGAAAGTGTTCTGACATATTTGTATTTTATTCCATATAATTATGCATCCTTCCGTGCGAGAATAATAAGTTTAAAAGTGTAGGCGAGACTACCGCATTTCGCACAAATCGCATCGACCACACGCAAAATCTTTTAAATTATCTTCCTCCGTGTACTCCAACAACAAACCACCAAAATACGGTTGTAACTTGTAACTGAACAGAATATTCACTTTCGAAATTCCAATACAATTATAATAATAACAATCAGAATGCAATTATTGTAATTTTCTTTTTAAACATAAAGTCAAAGATAGCACTAATCATTGAACCTCCTCCGTGCTTATCGTTCACTAGCATTCTCGTGCTTTGCCTAATTCACTTAATTATCCTTTTAGTAAATAATAAATATTAATGTTCTTATAACGCAAAAAATAAAAGAAATTATAAACAACACCCAGAATCGTATCCAGCGTGGGTACTATATTTAAAATGCCATAGTAGACTAAACAATCCAAAGTTATTATTTACAAACTCAATGAAACCTTTGACCCCAAAAGATCTATTTGTAAATACTAGATAGGCTTGTTTGCTTTCTGGACGGTGGTGGTGTTCGGTACTCTAACGTTACTGATTTGAAAAAGGGGTTAAGTAGGTGGCAGTGCTCTGAATCACCGTTTCGTTAAAAGTTTACGTATCTGGGAATGGTATACTTGGAGGTGAAACTGTTCGTTTTGAGGGAGATACAGCCTCATGAGGAGTTCTTCTGGTCATTGAGGAAGAAGTTCGTCGAGAACGTAAAAAACAAAATAAAACACCTGCAGGAAGCCTTTTCATTAACTTACACACCCCGTGCTTTGTTTTGCAAGAAAGGATGGATCGGAAGATCATCGTTTACGAAAGTTTAGTAATATTGAGACAAAAATAAACCCTGTTCCCTTTTCCCACTCGATGTACTTACCTGTTGTTTATTTTTAAAGTATTTCAATAAGTGTGTAGTAGTTGAATCTAGAGCACTGTAATTATTTTGAATGCTGCAAGTAGGTTTCACTTTTCATATACATCGTTGTTTGTTGGTGGAATGATTATACGATTTTTAAATTTACATCGGGTGTATTTTTAATCTTGCGGTCTGGCGTTATGTACCTTCTTGATCTATAACAACTTGTTCTGCAAGGAAAAACAACAACACATTTCAAAGGTGGGTAAACACATAATTATTAATGCTTCTTATCAGTTGAGTGGATAGATTATAGCATGTTGTATTTAACCTTAATAGTAACAGAAATTTATCTACCAAGTTCTACCGTGCTCTCATGAAAAGTAAATAAACAAGCAGGAAAGCTTGACTTCAAATTTTTCGACAGATGACATGTATTTAGATCAATACTCTTGCTCAAAATGACCACTATCCAAAATCTTCATATATCTCTATCTGTCCTTAAAATTTCAAATCTTGAAATAATGCCCTTATGATTTCTTTCAATTTTCTCTGCACATATTTGATATGCTGTATGTCTTTCCCCTGTATGCATTGCATTTTCTGCAGAACATCGATATCCTGGAAACGAAGTATATCTGAAACAACAGAATATGCGAGAAAGAGATTTCTCCTTGTGCTTTACTATTGATGTAAGCATTATGCCTCAAATTGCAGTTGACATCATTTTTACATTATGAAACTAGGATAAGGAAGCAAATACTGGTAACAGAGATTAGTGGGAATAGAAAGTGATGCTCTATGTGTGAAGTTCCTGTGTATCCAGATGATAATACACTGATGAGGCCCCAGCATGTTGTTCAAAAAGCTCAGTTCTCCCTGCTTTGCACTCAGCAATCTCTCTCACTGCGTTGACCTGCGGGGAAGTTTGGCAGCATGCTGTGCCTTGCAGTTAAGGTGAAAATATGTTTGCTCTACATAAGCATGCAACGAGAGTATTGTGTAAAGATGTTGATGAAATATCTTGCAGAAGACTGATCAGGGACATACGAATGTTACATATTTATGTAGATAACCCGGCTAAAGTTTACAATGGGTCCCCCAGACACAGATGTTGGCAACACCTATGCGCGTTTGATTTAGAGGAAATGTTTTCTTACTTTCGACAGTAAAAACTGATTGCTTATCTTCACCCATCCACCTCCCTAGTACCATGCTTTACTTAAAAAAACATAAATAAATAAATAAAATTTAACATTGATTCACAGTTCAGCTGTTCAACTATCTTAGATTTCCCCAACAGCTCTTTGTAAAGTTTTACTGATAACCCTAATGGTATTTTTTATTAATAAAAAGATTTAATTCTGGCTGAACTTGGAATTTGCAGTTACAATATTAGAAGTAGAATTAATTTCCATTAGACTGTGCTTCTGTGTCTAGGTTTGAGAATATATAGTTTTATACTTGGGCAAAAAATTTTGTAACAGGTTATGATCTGACATTGGGCAGACAGTTGAAAATCCCCTAATACATAAAAAAAAGTATCTCATAAGCCACTGCATCTTAAATTTATAAGAATACTATAACTGAGGAATGTAGATTCAAGAATACTTTCATTTTTGTATTAGAGTTCAACACGTAGCAAATTCCTTGAAAAAGTAATTCTAGACCAAATGGAATCTTTCTTCTGTACATACAACCTACTAAAGAACTCTGAAAAGGGTGATCCACAAGCAACAGTAGTAATTATTGTTTTTTTAATATACTGCGAAATGGACTAGATAAAAGAAAAAAAGTCATTGGAATTTTTCTAAATTTGTCTAAGGCCTTTGGTTCTGTGACCACAGTATTAGCGCTAAATTTCCTAAGACAAAGTACTAAACTGTGTTGCAAGACAGAAATATCTCATAATGAATAAACTAACACTGAACAAGGAAAAGACTGTTGTAATGATGTTCATGTTAAATTATAACCAATCTCATACTGAATCACTGTCTACGTTTGAAACATTCAATAATCTTGAATGAGATTTTCACTCTGCGGCGGAGTGTGCACTGATATGAACCTTTCTGGCAAATTAAAACTGTGTGCCGGACCGAGACTCGAACTTGGGAGCTTTGCCTTTCACGGGCAAGTGCTCTACCAACTGAGCTACCTAAGCACGACTCACGCCCCGTCCTCACAGATTTACTTCTGCCAGTATCTCGTCTCCTACCTTCCAAACTTTACGGAAGCTCTCCTGCGAACCTTGCAGAACTACCACTCCTTTCTTTCAGGAGTATATCTGCTGGACTATTATGCTGTGAAAGAGAAATGATAAACTAATCATGATGAATAGATAATGTAATTGTATAACAACAAAAACAATCAATTATTGACAAAAATCAAACAATGGAAAATCCAGGATGGAATGTAACAATATTCTGAGAAGAAAAGTTCCTACTTACCAAATAGCAGAGATGCTGAGTCGCAGATAGGCACAACAAAAAGATTTTCACACTTAAAGCTTTCGGCCAGTGCCCTTTGTCAACAAAAACAACAACAACACACACACACACACACACATACGACTTTAGTCTCAGGTAACACACACGTAAGACAGTTCGGAGCCAGTGGCTCCTTCTTCAGGCAGAAGAGTTGAAGGGGAAGGAAGAAGGGTGAGGGAAAATGATTGGAGAGGTCTAGGAAAAGGGGTAGATTTTGGAAAAGTCACCCAGAAGCATGGGTCAGGGGAGACATACAGTACAGGATGAGAAGGGAAGAGGATTTTCAGAATTCAAGAGAGAGCAGTTGACATTATTACTAACATACTATTATTACTAACGTATCCCTTCTCGTCCCGTATGGTAAGTCTCCCCTGAATCACAGTTCTGGGTGACTTTCCCAAAATCTTCCCCTTTTCCTAGACCACCTCCAGTCTTTTCTCCTTCATCCTCCTTCCTCCTGCCTGAAGGAGGAGCCACTGGCTCCGAAACCAATTATAACTGTCTTGTGTGTGTGTGTGTGTGTGTGTGTGTGTGTGTGTGTTGGTGTGTGTGTGTGTGTGTCAATTGGCGACAGGAGAATGTACATATAAAAGGTATTACAATTTGCAAGCTACTGAAGCCAGGCACTCCTTCTTTTGGCAGAACGGTTGAAGGGCAAGGCCACCAGGTTCCACCATGACAGTTCTAGAATCATTCAAAGGGAGTCTACACTTTGTATCGCAGAAGTACCCGGATCGTGCTATATCAGTCGGAGGCGACTTCAACGTACCTAGTATAGACTGGGATGTCTATGGATTCATTACAGGTGGTACAGACAAGCCGTTGTGTGAATTACTTTTGAACACATTATCCGAAAACTGCCTTGAGCAGCTAAATCGGCAGCCAACACGTAATGGAAATATTTTAGATCTGGTAGCCACGAACAGACCAGACCTCATCGACGGTGTCAATGTTGAGACAGGGATTAGTGATCATGATGTTGTCATTATGACTATGGTTACGAAAGTTGAAAAACAGTCAAGAAGGCTAGGAGAGTATTCTTACTAGAAAGAGCAGATAAGCAGTTGTTAGCATCCCACTTAGTAAATGAATCGACTTCATTTACTTCTGGTACGATGGACGTGGAAGAATTATGAGCAAGTTTTAAACACATTGTAAATCACGCATTGGAGAAGTATGTGCCAAAAAAGTGGGTTACGGATGGAAAAGACCCACCGTGGTTTAACAGTGCAATTCGGAGAATGCTCAGGAAGCAAAGACTGTTGCACTCGCGTTACAAGAAAGATCGGGAGAATGAGGACAGGCAAAAGTTAGTAGAGGTTTGTGCTGCTGTAAAAAAAGTGATGCACGAAGCATACAACCACTACCACCGTCGTACCTTAGCAAAATATCTTGCTGAAAACCCAAGGGAATTCTGGTCTTACGTAAAATCGGTAAGCGGGTCAAAGGCTTCCATCCAGTCACTCACTGATCAGTCTGGCCTGGCAATGGAAGACAGCAAAACGAAAGCTGAAATTTTAAATTTAGCATTTGAGAAATCTTTCACATAGGAGGATCCTACAAACATACCACCGTTTGAGTCTTTTACAGATTCCCATATGGAGGACATAGTGATAGACATCCCTGGGGTTGTGAAGCACCTGAATGGGTTGAAAATAAATAAATTGCCAGGTCCTGATGGGATTCGAATTTGGTTTTACAGAGAGTACTCTACTGCATTGGCTCCTTACTTAGCTTGCATTTATCACGAATCTCTTGCCCAATGTAAAGTCCCGAGTGACTGGAAAAAAGCGCAGGGGACGCCTGTATATAAGAAGGGTAGAAGGATGGATCCTCAAAATTACAGACCAATATCCTTAACATCAGTTTGTTTCAGGATTCTCGAACATATTCTCAGTTCGAATATAACGAATTTCCTTGAGACAGAGAAGTTGCTGTCCATGCATCAGCACAGCTTTAGAAAGCATCGCTCCTGCAAAATGCAACTCGCCCTTTTTTCAAATGATATCTTGTGAACTGTGGATGAAGGGTATCAGACGGATGCCATATTCCTTGACTTCCGGAAAGTGTTTGACCCAGTGCCCCACTGCAGACTCCTAACTAAGGTACGGGCATACGGGATTGGTTCCCAAATATGTGAGTGGCTCGAAGACTTCTTAAGTAATAGAACCCAGTACGTTGTCCTCAATGGTGAGTGTTCATCGGAGGTGAGAGTATCATCTGGAGTGGCCCAGGGAAGTGTGGTTGGTCCGTTGTTGTTTTCTATCTACATAAATGATCTTTTGGATAGGGTGGATAGCAATGTGCGGCTGTTTGCTGATGATGCTGTGTTGTACGGGAAGGTGTCGTCATTGAGTGACTGTAGGAGGATACAAGATGACTTGGACACGATATGTGATTGGTGCAAAGAATGGCAGCTAACTCTAAATATAGATAAATGTAAATTAATGCAGATGAATAGGAAAAAGAATCCCGTAATGTTTGAATACTTCATTAGTAGTGTAGCGCTTGACACAGTCACGTCAATTAAATATTTGGGCGCAACATTGCAGAGCGATATGAAGTGGGATAAAAGTGTATTGGCAGTTGTGGGGAAGGCGGATAGTCGTCTTCGGTTCATTGGTAGAATTTTGGGAAGATGTGGTTCATCAGTAAAGGAGACTGCTTATAAAACACTAATACAACCTATTCTTGAGTACTGCTCGAGCATTTAGGATCCCTATCAGGTCAGATTGAGGGAGGGCATAGAAGCAATTCAGAGGCGGGCTGCTAGATTTGTTACTGGTATGTTTGATCATCACGCGAGTCCTACGGAAATGCTTCAGGAACTCTGGTGGGAGTTTGTGGAGGAAAGGGGGCGCTCTTTTTGTGAATCGTTACTGAGGAAATTTAGAGAACCAGCATTTGAGGCTGACTGCAGTACAATTTTACTGCTGCCAACTTATATTTCGTGGAAAGACCACAAAAATAAGAAAGATTAGGGCTCATACAGAGGCATAAACAGGGAGAGAAGATGCCAGTTGTGGTACGAGGTACCTTCCGCCACGCACCGTATGGTGGATTGCGGAGTATGTATGTAGATGTAGATGTAGAGAGGTGAAGAAAAAGGACTGCCGAGGTTTAGGAAAAATGGTGGAGTTTGGAAAAGTCACCCAGGACCCCAGGTCAGGGGGTAACTTACTGGACAAGATGAGAAGGGTAGACTGATTGTTGGGGACTGCATTGGACATGATTTGAAAACCTGAGAGCTTAAAAATGGAAGTGAAGGTAACATGCAAGACATAGAATACTACCTAAACATCGTACAAGAGTTAATAAGAGTGAAAAGCTAAATGAATGCAGTGTACGTGAAAGAAGTCAGAGAGGGACTGTGAGAAATAGACAGATCAGAAACAAAAGGTGTAGAAAACTCAAAGGGAGTGAAGAAAGGAACAGTTACTGTGAATAAATGCTGGGACTGAAGAAATTAATGTAACATAAAGGCAGGTGGGTGGTGAGAGTCAAGGACATGTAGCGCCAGTTTCCACCTGCAGAATTCTTAGAAACTGGCTGGCGGAAAAATCCAAATGGCTCATGGTGAAACTGACACCGAGATCACAACTGTCATGTGGTAGGACATGGTCTGTATACACCCTCTGCCTATACCCATTCATCCTAACTGATAACTTCCTGTAGTCAAGCTAATGTAAAAGACCGAACAGTGTTTTCTTAACTGTTGGTACATGATGTGTGTCGTTTCACATGTGTGTCTCCCTTTGATAGTATATGTTTTGACAGTTACAGGGCTGGTATACAGGTGGTGGTATGAGGATGCATAGGCAAGTGGGGGCGGGGTCACAGGGGTGGGAGACGTAGGGTAAGGAGAGGGGTGCAGAAGGAGCATATGGTCTGACAAGGAGATTGGTAAGGTGACGAAAAGTTATTATAGGTGTGGTGGGCAAAGTCTCGGAAAGAATGAACCTCATTTCAGGGCACAATTCTCGGAGGTCGTAGACTTGTCGAAGTAGCTGATTAATACATTCAAGACCGTGGACTAACTTGTTTATCGGAGGGATCAGCAGCAGGTACCAGCAGTGGATGTGATGGTCTGGGAAAATGTGATGGTCTGGGAAATCTGCTTTTGAACTAGGCTGGTGGTGTAATTATGTCCACTGGAGGCTGAGGAGAGAATGGAGGTGTATTGGTGTAAAGTGTCTGAGTCTGAACAAATACGGTGCCTCAGATGCATGGGAGGGAACATTTGACATAGAAAGGATGGGACCTGTCAAAATGTTAGTGGGCATAATGTGAACAGAAGTGTGACTGACCTTTGTTGAGGATGAGATCAACTACGAGGTAACTGGTCATGTGAAATTTAATTGGGAGAAGTATTTAGAAACTGTATTTAGAGATTCCTTTTCCTTCACCCCTCTTCGTCCCCTCCTGCCAGGAAAAGGAGGCACTGACTCTGAAAGCTTGCAGATTTTCTTAATGTTCATATGTGTGTGTTCTCCTGCTGTGATTTAGTGAATAATAAAAGAACACTGATTATGGTCCACATGAAGCTGGAAGACAGTTTATAATAAGTAGCCAATTAATGTAAAGCTACTCCAGATAAATGTCTTTAAGGCAAACCGAAACAGTTGTTAATTGAAAGATGTTTATACTTATTCAAAGATTTCTGTGCTCCATTATTGACAATTGTACTTTAGTATACTGCAGTACATAAATGGTGGTAAATGTTTATATAACAGTATAAAAAGTGCTATTGTATACAGTATATTCATGTACATGGCGTGATTTGTAAAAATACTAAAAAATGACAATTTCCAAAACTATCAAGTTACTATGAACAAATAAAGATTATTAAGGGAGGAGCAGCAGTGCTTTTTCAAAGTAATCTAGAGGTAATTATCATAATTTTTTATAGTTTTAGTGGATCTGTGCTAGTCATAGTCTGTTGTCAGAATTACTTCACAGAAGTAGTTAGCACTGGTTGCTTCTGTCTACTAATGTATAATTTCACTAATTTGAAACCTCTGAAGGTCCTCCTCCTTGATGATGTTTACACAAACAGTATGGATTGGCTTCAGAACAGACAGTAATCATAGTGTTACACAAGTTTCTACAATCAATAATTACTTGTATAGTCGCAATCCAAAGAGATGCTATGAAATTCACCTAGAGGCTAGCATACATGGGGCAACATAAATAATAAACAATAAATATATTATGACAACTTAAAGTCAATCTCTCTCTCTCTCTCTCTCTCTCTCTCTCTCTCTCTCTCTCTCTCTAATGACAGATAAAATAAAAAAAATTAAATAAACTGCCAAGTCTCTCCAGGCAGATGGAGTTACCATAACAGAAAATCTTGCCCCCTTCCATCTTCTAACAAAAAGTATCACTTCCTCCGCTCTGTAAATTAACTACAGTACCCTTCCGCACTTTACCTTTTGATGCAAAGATTGTATCTGTCCGCTATCTGCCATTCCAAGTAGCGCTTGCAATGTCTTCCTCAATGCTGTTTTTGAACTCACTCTCTTCATGGTCCGCACTTGTCACCCACACTACTGCTGCTCATCGGACTAACTACATCTGCCCGCACTCCCCAGTGCTGTCAAAACACTTTTTGACTTCTTATTCTCTTAACTGGTTGTCTCTGCAGCTCCAATTAGCTACTCTGTTCGCAAGCCACCTCCTGCTGCTATGCTAGGTTCTCCCATGTGAATTTCCAATATATCAGTCAGCCAGAGACAACAGATATCACTTTAGAAAAATGGAGCTACATTTTTGCCAGTATAAAACACACACGATTGATGTTCTTGGAGCCACTATTGTTCCACAATTACTCAGGCATCACAAAGCCTTCGTAGTAAGCATTACTTTGTGCAGGTAAACTTTACTGTTTGCTCTTGTACCTGATTACGTAGGCAAGCCTCCCTTCGGATTTTATTATAGTATTTTACTGCAAAATACACACCTCTTTCAGTGGGTACCATTACTCTCCCTATGACAAAGTGCATCTGCTATGTGTTGCAAGTTCACCCCATTGGGCAGGTAAGGAGGCAGCGTACTAAACCCTTGTTGGACCAGTATTTCAACACTTGAGTATTGCTCACCAGCCTGAGATCTGTACCAGATAGGATTGGTAGAGGAAATACAAAAGATCCAAAGAAGAATAGTATTTTTCTCCCAGGTTCATTTAATAAGTACACTAGTGTCAGAGAGATACTCATCTAACTCCAATAGTAGACACTAAAAGAGAGGTGTTGTGCTTCGCACTGTAGTTTACTGCTAAAACTCCGAAGGTGTGTTTTACGCCGGCCGCTGTGGCAGAGAGTTTCTAGGCGCTCCAGTCCGGAACCGTGCTGCTGCTACGGTTGCAGGTTCAAATCCTGCCTCAGGCATGGATGTGTGTGACGTCCTTAGGTTAGTTAGGTTTAAGTAGTTCCAAGTCTATGGGACTGATGACCTCAGATGTTAAGTCCCTTAGTGCTTAGAGCCATTTGAATTTGTATGTTTTCCTATGAGAGTCAACCAATATATCACATCCTTCTATGTACATCTCGCTAAAAGAAAAGGGTTAAGTTTCAATGGAACACAAAGGACTCTCCACTACATACTATGATGTGGCTTGCGGAGTATGGATTTAGATGTAAGAATTCTTCCATCACTAACAGTTTTATTCTAAACATGCCTCTGTCAATTGTTCATTATCATCTTTTGTTTTTTCTATGAATCTTTATTGACCCTTTGAATCCAGCTTGTAGACAACTTCTTTTGTCAAAGATACTTGAGTACCTGTTTGGTTAATGTGTTGTCATAAATTCCATGTAAATGGCCAGATATGACACTCCTCTTTCATATTTTACTTCCTGATACACTATGTGATCAAAAGCATATCAGTGACTTCAGCGGTCATTAGACATTGTGAGAGAGCAGAATGGGACACTCTGCGGAACTCACAGACTTTGAACGTGGTCAGGTGATTGGGTGTCACTTGTGTCATGCGTCTGTACACGAGATTTCCACACTCCTAAACATCCCTAGGTCCACTGTTTCCAATGTGATAGTGAAGTGGAAATGTGAAGGGACACATGCAGCACAAAAGCGTACAACTCGACCTCGTCTGTTGACTGACAGAGACGGCCAACAGTTGAAGAGGCTCGTAATGTCTAATAGGCAGACATCAATCCAGACCGTCACACAGAAATTCCAAACTGCATCAGGATCCAGTGCAAGTACTATGACAATTAGGCGGGAGGTGAGAAAACTTGGATTTCATGGTCGTGCGGCTGCTCATAAGCCACACATCATGCTGGTAAATGCCAAACGATGCCTTGCTTGGTGTAAGAAGTGTAAACACTGGACAATTGAACAGTGGAAAAACATTGTGTGAAGTGACGAATCACAGTACACAATGTGGTGATCTGGTGGCAGGGTGTGGGATTGTGAATGGCCGGTGAATGTCATCTGCCAGCCTGTGTAGCGTCAACAGTAAAATTCAGAGGCGGTGGTTTTATGGTGTGGTTGTGTTTTTCATTGAAGGGCACTTGCACCCCTTGTTGTTTTGTGTGGCACTATCAGAGCACAGGCTTGATGTTATAAGCACCTTGCTTCCAACTATTGAAGTGCAATTTGGGGATTGTGAATGCCTCTTTCAACACGATCGAGCACCTGTTCATAATGCATGGCCTGTGGTGAAGTGGTTGCATGGTGATAACACCCCTGTAGTGGACTGGCCTGCACAGAGTCCTGACCTGAATCTAGAACACCTTTGGGATGTTTTGGAATGCCGAGTTCGTGCCAGGCATCACCAACCGACATCGATACCTCTCCTCAGTGAAGTCTTAAGGATGGGCCAACGCCATATTGAATTCCAGTATTACTGACGGAGGGCACCAGCAACTTGTAAGTCATTTTCAGCCAGGTGTCCGGATACTTTTGATCACGTAATGTACATTCCAACATCGTGTCTTCATTTCCAGGGGCCAGTTTTGTGTAGTGAATCCAGTATTTTCCTTACAATTCTTCTCTCCACTGTTTCTAGATTTATCGAACTTGTAATTCAGTATCAGGCAGTAACTGGAATATAGCCGCTGTGGTTTCAACAGTGTATTGTCATGCTTTACTTAATCTTATTAAATAAGCATTCCTCACCATATTGTCTTGTGGAGCATTCCTCTCTAGAAAAATTTTTGAAACCAATTCTTTAATTATTTTTCCCAAATATGTGATTTCTTTTTCCTTTCTTAATTTGATCAATGTTTGTTAGTAAACATTTTGCAGACAGTGTACATGCAACTCTGTGCTTTCTCCCCAGTCATTACTGTATTATTACTCAGCACATATATTTATTATTCATTTAATCCATTTGACATGATTCATGGTTGAATAGTAATGTCACCATGTCATTGTGGGATAAGAAAATAATTTTAGATAAAATTGTGGTAAAACCCTTTTAATTGTGGCTGGTTTCAGACATATATGTTAATCTTCAGAAATTACAGTTACAAAAAGAGAAAAGAAATCATTACATTACCTGTTAATGGAATTAACAAAAAATTTCTAAAAAGTGGTGTTTTAAGGTAGACATTTTCACTATTTTCTCTATTGTTCCTGAAGATAGACAATGTATGGTACAAACCACTCACAACTGAAAATATGTTGTTACTGTTGGCTCTAAAACAAATGAAAAGGGTGGTTAGTATACATACACATGCATAAGGTGGTAGCATGTGCAAATAAATAACTTTGTAAATTAGTAAGTCTGTATCACTGTGAACAATGTGGAACAAGTGGCAGTTGATCTCCTAAAAGCAGTGTGCAGATAGGATGTGCACATGATGTGAGATATACCATGATTTGTTTCCCATGATGAATTTTTCTATTTCAGGCAATATATCTGCAGGTTCCCTTGGACATAATAGAGAAAATGAAAATCAGTTTTGACTCTGATACTGGAAGAAGCCAGACAGGAAGCTGCCCTGTGGTCACTGCTAATTGAATCAGCCGGTTGCAAATACAGCAGCAAAATGGCATTTCTGCAATGGATATAATGTGAGTAGATAACCGTTCGTAAAATATATTGTAATTTGAGGCGTACAAACCTCTGTTCAGAAAGTAATGAGATGAAACTGAAAGAGAAAATGACAACGTACAACCATAGTCTGAAAGTCACCTTGTGGTGTGTAGTGAACGGTATCTCTGGTACCACTCTTAATTCCACCATTCCCTGCTCCATTCGCAGACCGTTCATGGGCAGGACAACTGTTGAGCTCCAATTTTCTTGGTTGTTGTTCTGGAAGGTTTATCTTGAAATTTTCAATCTCAGAATTTTAACAGCAAACCTTTCTGGCATCTGCCACTGGGGTTTGAAGAGCATCAGTGTAATACTTCACTGTCTAATAAATGAACCTCTGACAAAGCATGCTGCCCTGCTTTGAAAATTCTCTACTTTTCCTTTGATATTATCTATGTAGGATCCCAAACTGATGGGCAGTATTCAAGAATCACACAAATAAAAGTTCTGTAACCTCATCTTTGCAGATGAATTATGATTTTTAAGAATTCTTGCAGTAAATTCCAATCTGGCATCCACTTTGTTGTTGCTGTATGTTTGTTTAGAGTGCTCAGCATCATGGTCATTGGTGCCCTTACAATCACCACATGAGACGAGTAGGGTTAAAACATATAAAATAGAGATGTGCTAAAGAGTTACATAAGATCAGACTTGCTCTCATGCACTCATCATCACATTAGCACGCACGGTCGCTGCTAACAGTACAAAACTGAAAACCAGTACATAAGGACCATTACAGTATATTTACTAAACCAGAAATACCATGGAGAAGCAAGTCAAGAACAAATGGTCACCAATTAATTAATAAATTGATATTCAAACTTTTTGATTGTTACATTTTTTTGGACATCTTTTGTCAATTGTGTAATCAAAAAGGGATAGTTTGTTCTATTCACTCATGTTTACCTACCTTCCAATTAAAATATTTGTGGATAGACTTTTATTTAAATTAATTGAGCACTTCAAACATTCATCGTCTTAAGTTTAGTCTTCTGATTTCACACATCCTGAAAGCCATAGATCAAGGTTATCAGGCGGATTCAGTAGTTCTCGACTTTCGAAAAGCATTTGACTCGGTACCACCTGTACACTTAAATTGAATACAGTTATCTGTAATGAAGTTCTGTCTGAAGAAAGCTGCACAAATATTCAGTCAGATCTTGACAAGATATCAAAATGGTGCAAAGTTTGGCAACTAGCATTAAATGCTCAGAAACATAAAATTGTGCACTTAAAAAAGTTCAGAAATGTAACATCCTGTGACTACAACGGAAATGATTGTGATCAGTCAACTCAGCTGGGTGTAATGATTTCTAGAAATATGAAATGGAACAGTCGCATAGGCCCAGCCATGGATAAAGCAGATGGCAGACTGGAGCTCATTGGTAGAATACTAGGGAAACACTGTCAGTCTGGAAGCGAGATTGCTTACAAAACCTTCTTGTAACCCACCCCAGAATATTGCTCAGATGTGTACAGCCCATATCACAAAGCATTAACAAGGGATATTGAATGTTTATGAAGGAGGACAGCATGAACAGTCACACGTTTGTTTGATCCATACGAGAGCATTGTGGAAATGCTGAGAGAACTGTACTGGCAAACGCTTCTAGATAGATGCAAACTGTCCAGTGAAAACATGCTTGTAAGGGAAGACCACAGTGTGGGGATCATGGATTTACTTGAAACTTCCTACACTTCCAGTAGTCCTTTAGACTGCATAAAATGCTAGTAGTAAGGGTTACTATTTATGCAGTTCGAGAAAATAACTCTAGAAGTTTTACGCATTGACGGTGCATCTGTACGATTCGATCCCTGAGTGTAAGGTGTATATAAGCAGACTGAAGTGACAGTTGAAAATTGTACCGAGACCGGTATTCGAACCCGAGTCTCCTGCTCGCTAGGCAGATGTGCTAACCACTACGCCATGCTGGCACAGTGACTTTGCACAACTACACAGACTTCCCTAGCACGTGTCCCTCCTATAGCTGAATTGGCGTAAGTTGAACGCTGACAGTTCCAGTGGGCTGGATGTGGCAGCTACGTAGACCTACCGCAACCGACAACATACCGCAATTTTGTAAATGTCTCAATGTTGTTACAGCTTTGCAGGTGGCTACTGGTTCACCTGCAGCCAATAGCATTTCGTAGTTGGAAGCTGGAAACAGTGCTGTGAACTGTCAGGGATCTTCTTACACCACCTCAACTGTTATTCACTTCTCAGTAGGCTGTAGCATGTAGATGTAGATTTTGTCTTTGGTTACCTTTTGCGTAGGGCCTTGGCTTCACTTAAATCTGTGATGAAAAATTCTATTCACTTTGATATTAACTTTCTTATGTACCTAAACAGAGGAAAGGAATACAGTAGAAGGTGAATGGGTAGCTTTGAGAGATGAAACGGAGAAGGCAGCAGAGGATCAAATAGATAAAAATGCAGCAACTAGTAGAAATTCTTGGATGACATGGGAGATACTGAATTTAATTGATGAAAGGAGTATACATAAAAATGCAGCAAACAAAGCATGTGAGAGGAAATACAAATGTCTAAAAAATTACATAGACAGGAATTGCAAAATTATTAAGCAGGAATGACTTGAGGACAAACGTAGGATTTAGAGGTGTATTTCACTAGAAGAAAGATAGATACCACCTACAAGAAATTGAATAGATCTTTGAAGAAAAAAGAAGCAGCTGCATGAATATCAAAAGCTCAGATGGAAAACCAGTCCTAACCAAAGAAGGGAAAGCTGAAAGGTGAAACAAGTATATAGAGGCTCTGTACAGGGGAGATGAGCTTGAAGGCAATATTGTAGGAATGGAAGAGGGCGTAGATGAAGATTACAGTGGAGATATGATACTGTGAGAACAGTTGTATGCGGAACTGAAAGACCTAAGCTGAAATAAGGCCCCAAGAGGAGACGACATTCCATCAAAACTACCGATAGCCTTGGGAGAGTCAGTTATAAAAAAACCTCTTCCATCTGGCATGCAGTACTTCAAGAAGAATGTAATAATTGAAATTCCAGGTGCTGACATGTGAATATTACCAAAATATCATTTAAACAACTCATGGTTGGAAAATACTCACAAGAATTCTTTACAGACTAATTGAAAAAACTGGTAGGAGCTGACCTCAGTGAATATCAGTTTTGATTCTAGAGAAATGTACGAACATGTGAGGCAATACTTAACCTACAACTTATCTTAGAAGACATGTTAAGCAAAGGGAAACCTATGTTTATAGCATTTGCAGACTTAGAGAAAGCCTTTGACTATGGTGACTGGAATACTCTCTTTGAAATTCTGAGGTTAGAAGAGATAAAATAGTGAGCAAAATGCTACTTACCACTTGTACAGAAACCAGATGGCAGTTATGTGAGTGAAGGAGTGTGAAAAGGGAAGAGGGGTGCGAGACAGGGTTGCAGCATATCACACATGTTATTCAATGTGTACACTGAGCAAGCAGTAGATGAAACAAAAGAAAAAATTGCAGTAGGAATCAAAGTTCAGGGAGAAGAAATAAAAACTTCGAGGTTTGCTGGTGACATTGTAATTCTTGCAGAGGCAGCAAAACACTTGGGAGACAGTTGAACTGAATGGACAGTGCCTTGAAAAGGAGGATATATGATGAACACCAACAAAAGCAAAACAAGGCCAATGGAACGTGGTTGAATTAAGTCAGGTGCTGCTGAGAGAATTATATTAGGATACGAGACGCTTAAAGTAATAGATGAGTTATGCTGTACGGTCAACAAAATAACTGATGAGGGCTCAATTGGGGAGTGTATAAAATATATAATGTAAATGGCAAGAAATGCATTTCTGAAGAACAGAAATTTGGTAAGAAATTGGTAACATCATACATTAGTATTAGGAAGTCTTCTCTGAAGGTATCTGTATTGTCAAGTGTATCATGGATGATAAACAGTTTAGACAAGAAGAGAATAAGAAGCTTTTGAAATGTGGTTCTACAGAAGAATGCTGAAGATAAGATGGGTAGATCACATAACTAATGACATGATACTGAATGGAAATGGGGAGAAAATGACTTTGTGGCACAACCTGACTAGAAGGAGGGATCATCTGATAGGACACATTCTGTAACATCAAGGAATCACCTATTTAATATTTGGAGATAAAATTTGTAGAGGGAACCCAAGAGATGGATACAGTAAGCAGATTGAGAAGGATGTAAGTTGCAGTAGTTATCTGGAGGTGAAGAGGCTTGCAGAAGGTAGAGGAAAATCAAACCAGTCATTGGACTGAAGTCCACAACAACATAACTGTTTGTCCCAAAACTACAAGCAGAATGTCCACCCCCATGCATCGCACCCACCCCTAACCACGTGTTTCTCCCAGCCGGCCCACCATTACCTCTGCATGAAGTACGGTGGTCAGTTTGTCTCCTCCAATGTAACATTGAGATTTCCAATGTCTGCATCCTTGAAACAATGTTTGTTTTTGCAAACAGATGATGTGTGTGTTTGAAATACTGTGTTACGTAACTGGTAATCTGGTAGCATTAGTGTGGCATTTCTATTCACCGATCCGTCCTGTGCCCTCTTACATCATCATTCACAGATCGGGTTCAAGGATGAGCTGCTATCTGCCGATATGCTGTCCAGTTGCCCGATTTAGCAGACCCGTGGTATCACACCACACAGTTCGGTAGCCGGAACATTGCATAGTGAGTGGACTAACTTGTGGCTCAAAACTCTAAGGTTAGGTTTTTCCTTTCTATAATATACTACGAATCCCAGGAGAGGAGAAAAGAGTAGTTGCTGTGAAGAAATGCTACTCCTTTCTTCACTCCAGTTTAGTTTTCTACATCTTTTATTTTCTGACTTGTCTGTTTTTTGCGATCCTCCTTCCTTCCTGTGTTTCATACAATGCACTTAGATTTTCACTCTTATTAACTCATGCACGATGTCTTAGTAGTAATCTCTGTGTTGCATATTACCCTGTCTTCCACCTTTAAGCTCTCAGTTTTTCAAATCTCGACCGGTGCAGTCCCCAACAATCAGTCTTTCCTTCTCCTACCATCTGGTAAGTCTCCCTGACCTGGATTTCTGGGTGACTTTCCTGAACTGTACCTGTTTCCGTAAACCGATCCAGTCCTTTTCCTTCACCCCGCTTCCTTACCCTTCAACTGCTGTGTGTGTGTGTGTGTGTGTGTGTGTGTGTGTGTGTGTGTGTGTGTGTGTTCACCTGCTGCTGCTTGGTGAGCAGATTTTTTTATCTATTTATTTACATTATAGTATCAATAATTGGTTATTTTTGTTGTTTAATTGATGTCAAGGATATAAGACGGTAGTGTGCCTTTTTCCAAAATCTGGACATGGTTTTTTGTTTCAGGGGTCTAAGATAGGTTGTAGCTAGAAGAGGGGCTAACTCAGCTGCAATTCAGTATAGAATCTGACATGGATTCCACCGGGGCCTGTAGCTTTGTTCAGTTAAAACAATTCCAGCTGCTTCTCAGCACCACTGACACTAATACTTATTTCATTCATCTTTTCAGTGGTATGAGGAATAGACTGGGACAATTCTTCTTGGTTTTCCTTTGTAAAGGAACATTTGAAAACAGAGTTAATCATTTCAACTTGTGCTTTGCTACCCTCAATTTCACTTCCTGTCTCATTCGCAAGGGACTGGACTCTAACTTTTGTGCCACTAACAGCCTTTACGTATGACTGGAATTTCTTTGGGTTCTGTGAAAGATCACATGACGATATTCTGCTACAGTAGTCATTGAGGGCATCAGCCATTGCTCTCTTGATAGCCAAACATGTTTCATCTATAGTCGTACACTTTCTTTTACACCTATTATGCAGTAATCTGTTTCTTTAGAAGTTTCTTTACAGTGACTATATACCATGGAGGTTCCTTCTATATGCTCTTGCCCTGTGCTGAACGTTTCAAGTTCCTCATTGAGATATGACATTACTGATTTTTTATCTAGTTTACTCAACATGTATATCTTTGTTTGTTTTTAATTCTCCTTTGTACTTTGGTAATCACTGTTGCCACAACCATGTTGTGGTCACTGATACCAGTTTTGATGTGGACATCCCCTAATAGGTCAGGTCTATTTGTCACCATTAGATCCAGTATATTTCTATAATGAATGGGGTCCCTAACTATCTGTTGTAGGTAGTTTGCAGAGAAGCCATTTAGTAAAGCTTCACAGTATGTCTTTATTACACCGACCACAAACAAAACTCTTATTTTCCACTTGATTTTTGGATGATTATTGTCTGATTGGGGAGATTATGTTCAAGTGAACCGAAGTTTTCTCTAAAGTGTACAGTTACATCAGGAGATGTGTCTGGTGTGTAACAGAAGGATCCAGTTATCATTTTATATCCACCCTGATACCGAGTCTTGTCCAAACAATCTCACATGTGGCTTCAATTTCTATCTTAGTGGATTTGAACTTCTTGTTTACCACAACAAATACACCACCTCCATTTCCCATTTGCCTGTCCTTTCCATATACACTTAAATTTTCTCAAAAAACCTCACTGCTATCAATTTAAAGTTTCAACCAGCTTCCTGTACCTAGTATTATCTGAGTTTCACTGCTTTTCAGGAGTGCTTCAAACTCTGACATTTTGTTGGGAATGCTTCAGCAGTTAACCATTAGAATTTTAAAAATCTCAGTTGTGAGAGGCATTTCTTTTGATCTTACACTGATACTTCTCAGTGTCATACAGCTGTCGTTATCTGGATTGGATGGACAGTCACCCAATCTAAAAAATCTTTGTGGGCACCCCACAGACTGTCAGCTACCTGAGTAGCAGCCTCTGATGTGTAGTGCAGACCTGACCTATTTAGGAGGACCCTACAGTTCTCAACTCTGTTGTTGAATTGTATATTAGAAACTGTAAAAACTGAATCTTACTGTGATTTAGCATTGATTTGTTTCCTACAAGTTCACTACTTGAAAGATTGCATGTTTTACACTCAGTATCCTTCACTACCAAGCTAGTGACATCAGCAAACAAAAATATTTTGGAATCAACTGTCATATTAGGAGGCTTATAATTTATATAGGAGGCACTGACAATGATGAGGGCACAAAGCACAGAAACAAAGTTTTGAGAAAAATAGATGTTTGTAAAAATCAAATTTATAGAGACATACCACTACTATAAGAGGTCTGAATTCTTTTTTAACCAAGTCTGCACATCCTATAGTGACTATGAAAAAAATAATGTACCCACTATATGTTATGAAATATTACTTAATATTTAACGTTATATTTATTGTTAATGTTAGTTCACTAAATTTCCATTTGTAGGCTAGTAACAATAGCGTCTTTTGCATTTCTAGAGTTTGTAATTAATGTGAAACCTGAATCAGAACATAAAGTGGTCTTTAGTCCAGAGACTGGTTTGATGCAGCTTTCCATGCTACTCTATCCTGTGCAACTTTCTTCATCTCCCATTACATAATGCGGCCTACATCCTTCCGAATCTGCTTAGTGTATTCATCTTTTGGTCTCCCTCTATGATTTTTACCCTCTATGCTACCCTCCAATACTAAACTGGTGATCTCTTGATGCCTCAGAACATGTCCTACCAACCGATCACTTCTTCTAGTCAAGCTGTGCCACAAATCTCCCCAATTCTATTCAGCACCTCCTCATTAGTTGCATGATCTACCCATCTAATCTTCAGCATTCTTCTGTAGCACCACATTTTGAAAGCTTCTATTCTCTTCTTGTCCCTACACTCAACACAAATACTTTCAGAAACGACTTCCTGGCACATAAATACTTGATGTTAACAAATTTCTCTTCTTCAGGAACGCTTTCCTTGCCATTGCCAGTCTACATTTTATATCCTCTCTACTAAGACCGTCATCAGTTATTTTGCTCTCCAAATAACAAAACTCCTTTACTACTTTAAGTGTCTCATTTCCTAATCTAATTCCCTCAGCATCACCTGATTTAATTCGGCTACATTGCATTATTCTCGCTTTGCTTTTGTTGATGTTCATCTTATATCCTCCTTTCAAGACACTGTCCATTCTGTTCAAATGCTCTTCCAGGTCCTTTGCTGTCTCTGACACAATTACAATGTCATTGGCAAACCTCAAAGTTTTTAGTTCTTCTCCGTGGATTGTAATTCCTACTCCAAATTTTTGTTTCCTTTACTGCTTGCTCAATATACAGGTTGAATAACATTGGGGAGAGGCCACAACCCTGTCTCACTCCCTTCCTAACTACTGCTTCCATTTCGTGCCCCTCGAATCTTATAACTGCCATCTGGTTTCTGTACAAATTGTAAATAGCCTTTCGCTCCCTGTATTTTACCCCTACCACCTTCAGAATTTGAAAGAGAGTATTCCAGTCAAAATTGTCAAAAGCTTTCTCTAAGTTTACAAATCCTAGAAACATAGGTTTTCCTTTCCTTAATCTTTCTTCTGAGATAAGTCGTAAGGTCAGTATTGCCTCACGTGTTCCAACATTTCTACGGAATCCAAACTGATCTTCCCCGAGGTCAGCTTCTACTAGTTTTTCCATTCGCCTGTAAAGAATTCGTGTTAGTATTTTGCAGCTGTGACTTATTAAACTGATAGTTCAGTAATTTTCACATCTGTCAACACTCGCTTTCTTTGGGATTGGAATTATTATATTCTTCTTGAAGTCTGAGGGTACGAGGGTATTTCACGTGTCTCATACATCTTGCTCACTAGATGGTAGCGATTTGTAAGGGCTGTCTCTCCCAAGGCTATCAGTAGTTCTAATGGAATGTTGTCTATTCCCCGGGCCTTGTTCCGACTCAGGTCTTTCAGTGCTCTGTCAAAGTCTTCATGCAGTATCATATCTCCCATTTCATCTTCGTCTACCTCCTCTTCCATTTCCATAATATTCTCCTCAAGTATATTGCCCTTGCATAGACCATCTATATACTCCTTCCACTTTTCTGCTTTCCCTTCTTTGCTTAGAACTGGGTTTCCATCTGAGATCTTGATATGGATGCAAGTGGTTCTCTTTTTGCCAAAGGTCTCTTTAATTTTCCTATAGGCAGTATCTATCTTACCCCTAGTGACATATGCCTGTACATCCTTACATTTGTCCTCTAGCTATTCCTTCTTAGCCATTTTACGCTTCCTGTCGATCTAATTTTTGAGACGTTTGTATTCCTTTTTGCCTACTTTATTTACTGCACTTTTATTTTTCTCCTTTCATCAATTAAATTCAATATTTCTTCTGATACCCAAGGACAGACCTCAAATAATGAAGTACTACCACTACATACTTGATGTAGACACTGAATTACATTATCAACTGTAGAGCCACAAAATTATGCTTTGGGGTCTTGTTGTTGTTGTTGTTGTTGTTGTTGTTTCTGCTGCTGCTGTTGTGGTCTTCAGGCCGAAGACTTGTTTGATGCAGCTCACCACACTTCTCTATCTTGGGCAAGCCTCTTCATCTTCAAAGAACTACTGCAACCTACAACCTTCTGAATCTGCTTACTATATTCACATCTTGGGCTCTATGGTTTTTTATCGCCAAATTCTAAATAGTTGGTCTGTTGATGTTTAGAATGTATAATACCAGCTGATCCTGTCTCCTCAGCACGCTGTGCCACAACTTTCTTTGCTCATCAATTCTAGTCAGTACCTCCTCATTAGTTATGTGATCTACCCATCTGATCTTCACCATTCTTCTGTAGCACCACATTTCAAAAGCTTCTATTCTCTTCTTGTCTAAACTGTTTATCATTCACATTTCATTTCCATACATTGCTACACTCCAGACAAATACCTCCAGGAAAGACATCCTATTACTTAAATCTGTATTGGATGTTAACGAACTACTCGTCTTCTGAAACATTTTTATTGCCATTTCAGTTCTACATTTTATATCCTCTCTACTTTGGCCATCATCAGTAATTTCGCTGCCCAAATACCAAAACACAGCTACTGCTTGGAGTGTCTCATTTCCTAATCTAATTTATTTGATTTTCTGTTGTTGATGTTCATCATATATCCTCCTTTCAAGACACTGTCCATTCATTTCAACTGATCTCCCAAGTGTTTTGCTGCCTCAGAAAGAATTACAGCATTATCAGCAAACCTCAAAGTTTTTATATCTTCTCCCTGAACTTTGACTCCTACTCCAAATTTTTCTTTCGTTTCCTTTACTGCTTCCTTGGTGTACACATGTAATAACATTGGCTGCAGCCCTGTCTCATACCCTCTCAACCACTGCTTCCCTCTCATGCTCCTCAACTGATGTTACTGCCGTCTGGTTTCTGTACAAGTTGTAAATATCAGTTAGATCACTGTATTTTACCCCTGCTATCCTCACCCGTGCAAACATGTTTGCTCATCTGTTTTCGATGAAGGCCTTGTTGGCCGAAAGCTCACTTTCTGACAGTCTTTTTGTTGTGCATACCTGCAACTCAGCATCTCCACTATATAATGAGTAGCAACTATCCCTTTCATAATATTGTTACATGCCATAACTGTTAATTCACTACTGGCCATTAAAATTGCTACATCAAGAAGAAATGCAGATGATAAACGGGTATTCATTAGACACATATACTAGAACTGACATGTGATTACATTTGCACGCAATTTGGGTACATAGATCCTGAGAAATCAGTACCCAGAACAACCACCTCTGGCCCCAATAACGGCCTTGATGCACCTGGGCATTGAGTCAAACAGAGCTTGGATGGCATGTACAGGTACAGCTGCCCATGCAGCTTCAACAGTTCATCAAGAGTAGTGAGTGGCATATTGTGACGTGTAGCCAATGGCACCCCATACCATCACGCTGGGTGATACTCCAGTATGGCGATGACGAATACACGCTTCCAATGTGCGTTCATCACGATGTCGCCAGGCACAGCTGCGACCATAATGATGCTGTAAACAGAACCTGGATTCATCTGAAAAAATGACGTTTTGCCATTTGTGCACCCAGGTTTGTCGTCGAGTACACTATCGCAGGCGCTCCTGTCTGTGATGCAGCGTCGAGGGTAACCGCAGCCACGGTCTCCGACCTGTTAGTCCATGCTGCTGCAGACGTTGTCGAACTGTTCATGCAGATGGTTGTTGTCTTGCAAATGTCCCCATCTGTTGACTCAGGGATTGAGACGTGGCTGCACGATCCTTTACAGCCATGCGGATATGATGCCTGTCATCTCGACTAGTGATACGAGGCCATTGGGATCCAGCACGGCATTCCGTATTACCCTCCTGAACCCACCGATTCCATATTCTGCTAATAGTCATTGGATCTCGACCAACGGGAGCAGCAATGTCGTGATACGATAAACCGCAATTGCCATAGGTTACAATCCGAGCTTTATCAAAGTCGGAAACATGATGGTACGCATTTCTCCTCCTTATGGAGGCATCACAACAACATTTCACCAGGAAACGCCGGTCAACTGCAGTTTGTGTATGAGAAATGGGTTGGAAACTTTCCTCATGTCAGCACGTTGTAGGTGTCACCACCGGCGCCAGCCTTGTGTGAATGCTTTGAAAAGCTAATCATTTGCATATCACAGCATCTTCTTCCCGTCAGTTAAATTTCACGTCTCTAGCACGTCATCTTCGTGGTGTAGCAATTTTAATGGCCAGTAGTGTATATTCATCCCTCTGGGAAACAAGATAGATAGTGACTTCACGGAAAAATGTTCATGGTCCCATACAGAACCACGATTGTACCCATGCGTGGCCCTCGTCATTTGAAGAAATTAGACAGCCATGAATGATTTTCTTCTGGGCCCAAAAAATACAGAAATTAAAGGGGGAGCGATTGGGATTGTGTGGAGAATGTGTTAGGGCACCCAGTGAAACTTCTGCAACATTGTCAAAACAACCTAGGCAGTATGTAGGTTGGCATTGTCGTGCAACGGAATGATGCCATCCGTCAACATTCCTGGGCATGCTTCAAATTTCCAAACCATTGCAATTAAAGAAAAATGTTGTCATTGGTTTCCCAGACCTCCGGTGTGCTTGTTATTTCGACTACACTGTACAAGTAATGCTAGAAAGCCCTAACACATCATCTGTACAGTCCTGATCTTTCCCCATGCAGTTTCCATATTTTTGGAGCCCTAAAGATAGACATTCACGGCCGTTGGTTTGCTTCAGGTGAAGAGTTGCACACCTGGGTATAGTCATGGTTCTGTAGGCAACTGCAAACATTTTTCCATGAGGGCACTGACTGTCTCATCTCACAATGTATGATTACTTTTGAAATAATAAACAATGTAGTTACTTTTTTCCCATCTGTCCCATTTTCATTTAATTGCCCCCTTATATACGAGAATCTACTGGACGTGTAATCATGTTGCGGTAATTGTAAATAATTGCAGGGAATGTAAAACGAAGCAGAAACCAGTTCATTTAAAAAGTGTGTATGGTCATGTACCATTTCATATCCATTTATCAACTACTGCGAGAGACACCTGTACAGAATAGGAGTGGCTACAAGTGTAATTGAGACCAGTGCCATTTTTTGCACAGCAATGTTGTCACCCCGACGTATGATGAGAGTTAAAGGGGGTGTGTCAGCTGCTTGTTCTGTGCAGTCAGTGAGGAGCAACTAATGGACAACTTGTTTTGTAGCTAGGTACAAAGCATTATTGTCACATTCCCACATCACTATAAATACGAAATCCACTATGTAGTCAGGAAAAGAAACAGTGATCGCATTAGCAAGAGTTAACAAAATATTCACCATAGTAAACAAAGTAACTGTTCAACATGTAAGGTATAACCAAAATAAAAACCAACAGGCTTGCGAGATGTACATTAATTTGTGATTATTGACTGTCTTCTGAACACTTATATAAACTGTTCAGAAAATGTAGCTCAGTGTCATGTTTTAGTATCACATTCATTGGATTGTACAACTTTCAATCAAATTATTACCTTACATCCTAAGTGAGGACTGGCTGCATTATGTATCAGTTTGTCAGCACATCTTTCATTCCGAGACGATGCTTCTTTTTACATAACACACAAATCAACAGCTACTGCATCGCCTGTACAGCTGTCATTGGTTACCTGAAACTGTCATACCATTTGCTGTGCAAAACTGACACGTTGCCAAGGTATGAGCAGTAGAGAAACACCACCATGACTGGCACCGGCCCTAGACATTAGCTGAAGAAGCATGACCCAAGGAAACATTTCAACTTGGATTTGGATTTGAAGACTGCGAGTTTATCACTCCGTTTCACATTTCTGGTGGAAACATGTTAAAAATGAAACTTGCTAAACAGTGCATGCTTTTCTGTACATTGCTTCAGGAGTGTTATCCAGGGACAAATAATTTTTCCTCTACTGTCTGCTGAATACATGACACAGTCAACATTGTCAACAACAAATCGCACAAAAGTTCGTAGGTGCATATGTGGCAGAGCTAGAATCTTAAACAGTGACCTACACAAAGATCATGAAGTGGCTCCTCTGCCCACCTCCCTTTTCCTGGGTGATTTGCCCCAAAATATATAACTGTTCGATATAATAAAAGTTCTTTCTTCTCGAAACATAAATCTCCATTTCCGCTAATGTGGTTGAGTGTCAAACTTTCTCCTTTACATGTAAGACCTTAACTTTATTTGGATAGAGCTAATATTCTAATTCTTGTTAACAAAATGTGCACCTATAGCAGTGTTATTACCTGGGTAGGGGTATTCTTTAAATTATATTATTAAATGTTCTACAAGTCTGGACTATATATTTTGTATCACAGTCATGGCATGAAAGCTTATGCAGTCCCGAACATTCACACTTGTTCTCTATCTTTGTTAATTTATACCTATTTGTGTTTTTGCATTATTTGTCATTCTAAAAGCAATATTTATATTACTATTTCAAAAAAGTCTTCAATTTTGTCAGATGTTCAACCTATATACACCGAAGAGCCAAAGAAACTGGCACACTTGCCTAATATCATGTAGGGTCCCCATGAACATGCAGAAGTGTTGCAACACGACCTGGCATGGACTTGACTTAGTGTCTGAAGTAGTGCTGGAGGGAACTGACACCATGAATCCTGTAGGGCCGTTCATAAATCTGTAAGAGTACAAGGGTGTGGAGATCTCCTCTGAACAGCACGTTGCAATGCATCCCAAATATGCTCAGTAATGTTCATGTCTGGGGAGTTTGGTTAAACTCAGAAGAGTTTGCAATTTGTGGAAGGGTTGCACTTCTGTCATGTTGAACGATTCGCTTCAGTCGTCATTGATCTAGTTCTTGCAGGATCTTTTTCCACCCACAGTGATGTCAGAGATTTACTGTTTTACCGGATTCCTGGTATAGTACACTTGTGAAATGGTCATATGGGAAAATCCCCACGTTATCACTACCTTACGGATGCTGTGTCTCATTGCTCGTGTGCTGAGTGTAATACCATGCCCAAACCCACTTAAATCTTGGTAACCTGCCACTGTAGCATCAGTAACCAATCTAACAACTGTGCCAGACACTTGTTGTCTTATGTTCTTATGTAGGCATTGCTGACTACAGCATCATATTCTGCCTGTTTACGTACATCTGTATTTGTATATGCGTCCCTATACCAGTTACTTTGGTGCCTCACTGTATTTTGCAGTGGTAATCTTTATTTTCTTTGTGGATCTAGAGTTTGTAAAGTGTTACTTTTCTTCATAATTTTGTCATAGATGAAGTTGACCGGTTTTTGGATCATATTCAATATTATGAGCAATCCATCATAGAATGCCTAGTTTCCTCATTATCTCTTGATTCCTCTTCAGATACAACAGCTCTTTAGGTGTATTATGTTTGCTAGTTATTTATATCTGTATTCTTTTGCTGTTTTTTATTTGCAAAGAAAAGTGGTTTATCCTATTAATGATACTTGATGAGATTATTTCTTCTGCTTCCACGATGACTTCAGATCGCAAGAAGGAAAATACAGTTCATAGTGTGGGCAGTAAAGTACTAAAGAAGCTTAATTTTGTCATAGATGAAGTTGACCGGTTTTTGGATCATATTCAATATTATGAGCAATCCATCATAGAATGCCTAGTTTCCTCATTATCTCTTGATTCCTCTTCAGATACAACAGCTCTTTAGGTGTATTATGTTTGCTAGTTATTTATATCTGTATTCTTTTGCTGTTTTTTATTTGCAAAGAAAAGTGGTTTATCCTATTAATGATACTTGATGAGATTATTTCTTCTGCTTCCACGATGACTTCAGATCGCAAGAAGGAAAATACAGTTCATAGTGCGGGCAGTAAAGTACTAAAGAAGCTTATAAAATTGTGTGATTGGGAAGCTAAGGCAGGAAATTCTAGATCTCTAATGAGGCAAAGTAGTCTGTATGCCACCAGCTATTCTGGCATACTACAGGAATTCTAAAAAAGAGAGTTTTCACTGGTAAATCTTCTCTTTGTGTGCGTGGTGGAAAGCTTCTGAGGATGCCTTTCATGCCACAACTGAATATTTGTGCAGCTGTTAGCAGATGGTAGTTCACCAGAATGAAAAATGCTCCTATCACAGCACAAAAAAAGTGAATATGCCCTGGGCACAGTTAGGGATGTAAAAGAATGACTTGTCTGGCAGCTTCAAAGACATTTGAATGAAAACATCTTGACATATTCGTTCTTTTTTACTTGTTAGTATTTGTACGCATGTCATGTGACTTAATGCATCACGCGAGGTAAAGTAACACGATACATGATGTAATGTCGTATAACATGCCATCATATCATCCAACATGGCATTTGTCCTGCCGTGTAATATGATACAATGTCTCACTAACGTTTAGAATGCATGCATCCACAGTCTGGGATACTTCTTATTATAGGTGCACCCCCACTCTCAGATGCTTCGTGCATCCTACTCTCTAGAAGCACATAAATTTGTGTCTGTTTGTTCTCACACCCTCACCATACGTGTAACAGCGGGTAGGTTTGCTGGGGAGGGGGAATTGGAAATTGTCACCTTGGGGAAAATTCAATCCCTCCCCCATCCATAAATCAAAGAAGCTAAGTTTTATCATCCCCTAGGAAGAAACCCACCCTCAGAAATTTTATCTCCCCATAAAAAAAGAAAACAAACTTTTTTAGCTATTACATGTATGCTCTTCAGCCATATGATATTATATATTGATTATTTACTATGGCTGGTGGATCTTCTGGATTCTGGACACAGGATCAGGGACTTTGGCTTATAAATTGCGAGGTGCAGGTGAGTCAACATTTTGCAACTAAGAGAGCTCACTCTGCGGGCGAAGTAAGGTTAACTTATAAAAAAGTGCAAATGTGTCAAGGTATTTTGATTTAAATGTCTTTGGAGCTGCCAGTTAAGTCAGAAAGCTAGTTCCCTTGTTTTACATCCCTAACTCTGCCTGGGACATATTATCCTTTGATAGGAACATTTTTCATTCTGGTTCCAACATTTACTCTACCATAATTTTGACACTAGACTGCCATAGTTTGGCATCTGATGTAGATTTTTGTTGACTTGGGCAGCGACTGATATGGTGTAGAATTTTTATTGTCTTTCAAACCATGTTGCTGAGTTGGACATCATTAGCCTGGATCCTCTGTGATTACATAGCTAGTGTATTGTTGAAGCTGTCCATTACTGCCAACTGCATCCTTAGAGCACGAGTCTCACCACTACGTCAAGGTCAATGCCTGTGGGAGACATTTTTTGTTTTATTTTTTCCATACTTTCGTTATTGTATTTAGTTCTATATTTTTAGAATTTTGTTTATTTTTTTGCTTTATAGTTACATATATTTTATTCATATATGCATGAGACTGAATAAATGCTTAAGTAAACAAAATAACAGCGAACATAAATACAATACTTGATGAAATATTAAATACTGTGCAAAGTATATGATAATAATATATGTAAATAGTTTACATTACATAGATAAACTTACAATACAGCCATAGGGCATAGATAAACTTACTATATCACAAGCTGAATGATTTGCACAACAAATAATAAAGTATTGAAACTACCTCTTGTTATTATCTCTTATTTAAAAACTCTTGTCATTGTTTATTTACTGTACGCAATAGTAAAAATTGAAAATTAATAAACTACTGCTAGAAAAACTCAAGTGAATAATTTTGGCAGAAAATATTGCAACAGCCAGTCCGAATTAAGTATGACTGTGATTGGCTGAAATAAGCACAACAACTGGCAAACACTGTATGCATGATAAAATACTATCAACTTTTCTATCTTGTACGAAAATAGATGAACTTGAACTTGTTTTATCCAAACATAAATTTTCTACAAGACAGCATAGTAGTTTCAGAAGAAAATGTAGTAAAACATTTTCTATTGGTTAGAAATCAGGTGATCTTTGTGACAACTGTATTTATAGTAATTTTCAGGTTAATTTAATTCTCTGCGTGTGGTCATTGATGAAGCTTTAAATGCTCAGTCAAACAGTACATCATTTTGCACAAATGATTATTGACTGTAACAACCAGTTTTTTAATTATATCCAAATACAGCGCTTAAAATGAAACACGTTTCTAGCAAACACAGTTTCATGTGCAAATGCTTGGTTTTTTACACTTACAATCTGAATGCTGACCGATTTTTGCAAATATTGTCACAATTACCATAAGGATTGCAAATTTTTTATTATAATCTGTATCACTTTAAACCATCTCAGCATGTGTGATTTGTGTAAAACCAGGTTTTCACATGCAACTTTACCACTATATGCTGGAATGGAAAAAGATTTTTAGAAAACAACATAATAACCATTAATTACACACATTTGACTACCTTTCTAAAAAATTAGAACTGTTGTGCGAAGCTAGGTTTTTGAAAGTGAGTTTTCAATTTTATCGTAATAATCCATTTGTATTTATCTGATTCACTTTAAACCATTTCCATGCATTCAGTTCACGTACAAATGAATTTTATGTCCTACATTTAGGTTAGTTTAAAACATTGTATGTCGACAACAGATAAATATTATTGGATAAAAAAATTGCATTTTGATTATCCATTTATGTACCTTCATGCAAAGTTTGAACCAATTCGTATAAGTTTAAAGTATAGAAGTGACATACAAAGCAAGATTTTTCAAAAGGTTAAAACTTACCTTAGACCAAGGTCGGATACACATGGCCCTGTCTTGCTCCAGTCTGGAGTTGTCTAAGGGTGACAGTTTTTGCGTGTAAAATCCAAACAAGAATGACTGTTTTCGGATGTAAAATCCAAACGTTGCACGTCGCACGTACATTTGGTTGCATTAGCTGAGCATTAATTTTGCCCAATTACAAACTTTTGCAAAAGGAATTAACCGATTCACACAATTTGCCTGGTTTGTTGTTCAAACCTAGCTACAGAAAGACAGATTTTTGAGTGGCTGTGAAAATAGCCACTGACCGGGGCTGGACCAAGAACTTTTTATCCCATTTTTCTAGTTCAAATAGGAACTGAGCACCAAGGCCCCCCTCCCCCCAAAACTGTGTATCTGTGTGCAGTCTTTTCATACATGTTTGTTGTAGCACCTCTGTGCTGTAACAATTGTAGATAGCTACATCATGTGCGAAAAGTCTGAGGTTACTATTAATGTTGTCTGCCAAGGTCATTAAATACAACATGAACAGCAACAGATCCAAGACATCTCCCTGAGGCACACATGAAGAAGTTACTTTTACATGTGTCAGTGACTCTACATTCAAGGTAACATGCTGTATTCTTACTGCCAGTAAGTCCTCAATCCAGTCATAAATTTCGCTCAACGCTCCATATGGAAATGAGCACTTGGCGTCATTGGCAGGTCCGGCCGCCTTGATGCAGGTCTTATTACGTTCGGTGTCACATTGGGTGACCTGTGGATGGGGATGAGATGATGATGAAGATAACACAACACCCAGTCCCTGAGCCGAGAAACTCACCAACCCAGCTGGGAATCGAACCCGGGCCCCTTAGGATGGCAATAAAACGGGTTGGTGCAGATAAAAGTAGCTTGTGTGAGTATGAAGGAAAATCAGTGAAATCACAGAAACAAAGAGCTGAAATGAATTTATTTACAATAAAAATACATTTATAGAAGATGTTGAAAGTGATCCCTGCAACATCAGTACACAATTGTGCACATCGTAACATATTGAGATGAACTGACATAAAGCTCGGGTATCGATGGCAGCAACTTCATGGTGGACGCTGTCTTTCAGTTCCTGTGTAGTGTGTGGATTTGTTTCGTAGACCTTGCTCTCTTCAAGTGTCCCCATAGAAAAAAAATCACATGTTGTTAGATCCAGCGAATGTGGTGGACATAAATGTTTGCTGGCAATTTGTTCGTCAGTGAAGGCATCATGGACTTGTTCCAGGGATACCTTAGACATATGTCCTGTTGCCCCATCTTGCTGGAAGAAGCAGTATTGTCTTTCATATTCAGAGAGTTGAACACAAAATGTATCAAAAATTGCCATACGTGCAACTGTATTGAGGGCACTGTCAAAAAATATTGGTCCAATGATGCACGTTCCCATTACACTGCACCAAATGCCGATTTTTTTTCATTGTGGAGTGGTTGCTGACAAACAGTGTTAGGGTTCTCTGTTGCTCAGTACCTCACGTTCTGCAATTTCACATGACCGGAAAGATGAAACCGTCCTTCATCACATTGTGATATAATGGAAAGGTTCTAACAAACCATCGTTGATATTCAAAAGCCATGTGTACTAATCTACGTGTTTCTGACTGCCATCCTCCATTAATTGCTGCACAACCATCATGCGATTTGGCTCCAAATTAAGACTTTTCAATATCCGCTGGGAACTCCTCCTATTTACATGTGCCTGTTGGGCCAGTTTACATGTTCACTCCTTTTGGCCCTGCATAATTCTTTGAAGAATGTCTGCAATAACTTCTGGTGTATGAACTGAAGGAATTCTGTGTCGTTTTACATTTTGCACAGGTCCATAGGTGTGCCAGTTTTTATACAGGCTGGGTATTGCTCTCTTTGCTGGTAGTGCTCTATCCAAATATTTGGCCCCGGAAATTTCATGAGTTTCCTTGACTTAACCTGTTTTCACATATGGATCCACAATTTTGATTCTTTCTTCTATTGAGAAAATCATTTTGAGGACTGGAAAGAAAAACGTCTAACTTCACTGATGAAAGAAACTAAAACGCTGACAGAAGAATGCTAACAATCAGTTATTGCATAAAACTGTCTACTCATTTCCGAAGTTGAAGTACTGCATTTGCATTAAAAGGAGGGAGCAGGCTACTTTTAACTGCTCCATCCTGTACTTTTGTTAGTAAACATTGATATGATAGTGACTTAAATGCTCTTTGGAAGTCTAGAAATACTGCATCCACCTGACAGCCACGATGCGCAGCTTGCACGATGCCATATGAGAAGCCATTGCAGTGTCTGGCCCTGAAAAGCTCTGTGCTGATTGAAAAAGGTTATACCACACTGCCAGTGTTCTATTAACTCCACACAAAACAGAGAATGTATTGAAATATTGCTAATGTAAATACATTGAAATGTAAAATTGTTCTTTTTACCTTACATCACTCAAGCAAATAAAGAAACTGTATTTGCCATCACTATCTGCAACCACAGGCTGGAAGCACCAAAAATCTCCATTCTTTGTTGCAGAAACACCAGAGCACAAGACTGTGAGAAATGCTGCCCCCGACTTACGTTCCGGGTTTCCACGACGAGGAGGCCGTGAGGGCGATGCGGTACAATGACCTCGGCACAACGGGCCTCAAGGTGTCCCACCTGGGGCTGGGTGGCGGCCCACTGGGGATATATGGGTGAGTGGTGCTTGTGAAGTGTGCTTTGTTGTGCAGGAGATTTGACAAAATTTACTATGAAATTTATTTATATAACTAATAAAAAAAATTTTCGTTATTTTTGCCTGTATTGATGTGATACAGTTACACAGTATTCAAAATGGCAAAGAGCAGCAATCAGTCGTTGTTTCTGTTGTAGCTTTATTAGAGCAGATCCAGATTTCGGCTGGTAACTAGCCATTATCAGTTCAGTATTTTGGAGTTGTTATACTTGCCCAGATATGTCTACACCCCATAACTAATCATTATCAGTCCAGTATTTTGGAGTTGTTACACATACCCTGTTTTACAGGTGTATATGTACTAGGTATGTATTACTATTGTCGGGTAAATGGGCGAGTTTGTGTAAGGACGGACTCGCGACGTTTACCATGTACTCTACACAACAGGAAAGGTCGCATTGGACAATGCTGCTTTGGAGGATGAACACGATATGAGAATATATCTGTGTCTCAAAAACTATTTGCATAAATATTATGATATACACATTTGAAACCGTCTTTGAAGCCAATCATGTTAAAATTTAACATAGGGTTCTATTTTTAAATAAAACCAAAGCTGGCCTCATATCTCTGTAATAAAAAATAGCACAAACATGAAATGTGATGTATTCAAGTAGCCCCTGTCCCTGCAATTCACTGTCCAAAAGGCATCTTTGTATCTACACTACTGGCCATTAAAATTGCTATACCAAGAAGAAATGCAGATGACAAACAGGTATTCATTGGACAAATACATTATACTAGAACTGACATGTGATTTCATTTTCACACAATTTGGGTGCATACATCCTGAGAAATCAGTACCCAGAACAACCACCTCTGGCTGTAATAATGGCCTTGATATGCCTGGGCATTGAGTCAAACAGAGCTTGGATGGCATGCACAGGTACAGCTGCCCATGCAGCTTCAACACGATACCACAGTTCATCAAGAGTAGTGACTGGCGTATTGTGACGAGCCAGTTGCTCGGCCACCATTGACCAGACATTTTCAGTTGGTGTGAGATCTGGAGAATGTGTTGGCCAGGGCAGCAGTCAAACATTTTCTGTATCCAGAAAGTCCTGTACAGGACTTGCAACATGCGGTCATGCATTATCCTGCTGAAATGTACGGTTTCGCAGGGATCGAATGAAGGGGAGAGCCACAGGTCGTAACACATCTGAAATGTAACATCCGCTGTTCAAAGAGCCGTCAATGCGAATAAGAGGTGACCAAGATGTGTAACCAATGTCACCCCATACTATCATACCGGGTGATACGCCAGTATGGCAATGACAAATACACGCTTCCAATGTGCGTTCACTGCGATGTCGTCAAACACAGATGCGACCATCACGATAATGTAAACAGAACCTGGATTCATCCGAAAAAATGACGTTTTGCCATTCGTGCACCCAGGTTCGTCGTCGAGTACACCTTCGCAGGCACTCCTGTCTGTGATGCGGTGTCAAGGATAACTGCAGCCGTGGTCTCCGAGCTGATAGTCCGTGCTGCTGCAATCATTGTCGAACTGTTCGTGCAGATGGTTGTTGTCTTGCAAATGTCCCCATCTGTTGACTCAGGAATCGAGACCTAGCTGCACAATCCATTACAGCCATGCGGATAAGATGCCTGTCATCTCAACTGCTAGTGATACGAGGCCATTGGGATCCAGCACGGCATTCCATATTACCCTCCTGAACCCACCAATTCCATATTCTGCTAACAGGCATTGGATCTCGACTAACACGAGCAGCAATGTCGCGATACGATAAACCGCAATCGCTATAGGCTACAATCCGACCTTTATCAAAGTTGGAAACGTGATGGTACGCATTTCTCCTCCTTACACGAGGCATCACAACAACATTTCAGAAGGGAACACCAGTCGACTGCTGTTTGTGTATGAGAAATCGGTTGGAAACTTTCCTCATGTCAGCACGTTGTAGGTGTCGCCACCGGTGCCAACCTTGTGTGAATGCTCTGAAAAGCTAATCATTTGCATATTTGCATTTGCATATCTTCTTCCTGTCGGTTAAATTTCGCGTCTGTATCACGTCATCTTCGTGGTGTAGCAATTTTAATGGCCAGTAGTGTATTATGGTTGGGGAGATACAAGGGGTGTTATGACTTAACTGCCTCGCCCTGTATACTGGCAAAATCAGAGTCTATCTGGAACAGATATTAGAATTAGGCAGGATTTACATTCCTGAGCCCAGTACTTCTAATAAACTGTAGAAGAGTAGCTAATGAGGTATTCTTTTATACTCAGTCCATTGACTTCTTTGGGACGTGACAGTCCTGTGCTGCTGTCACTATCTGCTTCCAGTACTTCCCATCTCATCGCGCTTTCTTCCTTCCAGTCACGCCCATCTCTCTGCAGCGTGAGGTCACCTCATCTTGCCATCTTTTCTGTTCAGAGGTCTTCAGCCTTTGATCTTCCAGTTGTGTATCTGAGACTATTCTGCCTTATTTGAAGGCCATTGGGGTAGCTTAACTAGTTCTTTATTGTATCTCATAACCCATCTTTGAGTTATTTGGCCAAATGTTGACACAAAAAATTTTCTGTGCACCTTATTTTTAAAGGACGAGAGTTTGTGATCTTCTCTTTAGATCACATTCCAGGTTTCCACTCCCTACAGCAATTGTGAGCTGATGATTGTGTGCTATAGTTTTCCTAGAGTTTGTAGGATTGAAGTTTTCGAAGGGAAAAATAATTGTTTGTGTTCTATAGTTTAATTTGGTATTGGACATATATTCTGTTGTAGTCATTTATATTTACATTGAGGTTAACTGGAATAGGGAGTGATATTAAAAGTAGTTTTCTATCAGAAGGTCATCACGTTGTTTTATAGTTATATTTTCCCTTATTCTATCTTTTCTCCATTAATTTTAAAACCTATTTTCATGAAGGTTGCATTTAGTTTCTGGAACAGAGTTTCAGTTTCACTACTGTGCCATTTGCACAGGCCATTACATTTGGTTGATCAACTGTCATGTTTCAGTTTGTAGCTTATTTGGTTTTCTTACTACTTTTTCCTTGATGACATTGAAGATAGTGAATCACAGTATGTCACCTTGCTTGCTCCCTTTTCCATACCCATTCTGACTTGGCTGACGAGTTTCTTGCACAACAGTGCTTTGTATACTGCGACCAGTAGGGAAATTTTGCAGTAATTCAGCAGTTTCATTTATCTCGTATCTTGTGTATAGTAACAATGATTGATTGCTTCCATTCATGCAGTATTTTTTCATGTCGGTAAATTTTAAGAATTGAGATTAAACAATTTCTCGAGTAGTTTAACCACCATATTTCAGCAATTCCACTGGCATTCCATCAGTTCCAGCTGCTTCGGTTTTTATTTTTTATTTTTATTTTATTTTATTTTTTTTTTTTTTTCCTAACTGCTGGTTACTTCTTTGTATGTTGGACCATTTACAAAAAGTTCAACTGCTGGAGAGCTGGTTTTCCCCAAATTGTTTACCAGTTTGGGGTAGTTCAATAAACCATCAAAATATTCTAGTGATAATAGTACCATTGATATGGTGAACATCCACTGTCCACAGCTGATCTCTGTAACTCGTCTTGTTCGCAGGGCCATATACTTTGTGAATGATGTTAATGTTTACATTTCGAATGATTGACTACAGCTTTTTACAGTGTTCTCCAGAAACTTCTACTTGAAATTTCTGCTTATCTTGTGCAAGAAATGCGTTAGATAAACAAATTTCTGCCTTTCTGGATTTGATGAGTGAACAGAAATGGATGTCCACAAATTTTGTTTGAACAGAATTGTAACGTAATGATGAACTTCATCTTCTGCATGTCATTAAACTATTTCAAATTATGTTAAATAATGATTAATGTGTGTAGCAGAAAGAAACATTGTAGTGAATATACATCATCATAATAAACATACCACTTACATCACTAGAAGCACATATTGTCTACTCTTATGTACATTGACGAATTGGTAACGGGTATTTCTTCAAGCAGTTGTCTCATGCCAGTTACAGCTGAAACAGTTGTTATCTCTGCAACCAACAAAAAATGTACATACAGTGTATGGAATGTTTTACAGGAATTAGTCTATATTACTGCCTACTAAAATATTTACTGTTCTTCTTGAAACACCCTGTATAATATTACAATAGGCCAATATATGACCTGATATATTAATGTACAGAGGTGAGACAACTCCCCTGCAATGACACCACATGTGCTGTTGTAGGGACTACCCCGAGGAGGATGCGATTGCGGCAGTGCGGGAAGCAATCCGGCAGGGCATCAACTACATCGACACGGCACCCTTCTACGGCCTCGGGAGGTCTGAAGAAGTTCTCGGCAAGGTGAGGTCGAGTTGCAGTAGGCCTAATCCTCTCATCGAGGATGGAAACTGCTTTTGCCATTTTCCCATGTTTGAGTGGTGTGTATGCACTGTTGCTTAGGTGACTTTCATTGAGCAATTTGAAGTTACATCCCAGCCACCACTGCACCACTGTGGTATGTTGTAAACATCATTTACATCCTCTATATGGCAAAACACAGAAGATGTTCCATACAGTTCTACACTGTTGTTTGGAGATCAGCATACTAGCTTCCAAAATATTGAATCAGATTTGTGGCTAGATTCAGAATTTCTTTGCGGGTGCAGCTCAACACTCCACTCTTGAGAGAACAAAATTGACAGGTGAAAGATAATTTCAGTTGTACCACAAGGAAGTGTTGTAGTGCCTATACAAATGATGATGTTGGTAATATCAAAACCTCCACGAAGCCTTTCGCAGATGATGCAGTTGTCTATAGATCGTAAAATAGTTGGAATCCTGCCTGCCTCTGTTATGTTTTCTACCCCCCCCCCCCCCCCATGAATAAATAAATTTTTTCCTGCAACAGAAAGTCTGGGATGGAATGTAAAAATACACTACTGGCCATTAAAATTGCTACACCAAGAAGAAATGCAGATGATAGATGGGTATTCATTGGACAAATACATTGAACTGACATGTGATTACATTTTCACGCACAAAATCAGTACCCAGAACAAAAACCTCTGACCATAATAATGTCCTTGAGATGCCTGGGCATTGAGTCAAACAGAGCTTGGATGGCGTATACAGGTACAGCTGCCCATGCAGCTTCAACACGATACCACAGTTCATCAAGAGTAGTGACTGGCGTATTGTGACGAGCCAGTTGCTCGGCCACCATTGACCAGACATTTTCAGTTGGTGTGAGATCTGGAGAATGTGTTGGCCAGGGCAGCAGTTGATTATTTTCTGTATCCAGAAAGGCCCATACAGGACCTGCAACACGCGGTCGTGCATTATCCTGCTGAAATGTAGGGTTTCACAGCGATCGAATGAAGGGTAGAGCCACGGTCGTAAGACATCCGAAATGTAACGTCCACTGTTCAAAGTGCCGTCAGTGCGAACAAGAGGTGACCGAAACGTGTAACCAATGGCACCCCATACCATCATGCCGGGTGATATGCCGGTATGACGAATACACATTTCAAATGTGCATACACCGCGATGTCGCCAAACACGGATGCAACCATCGTGATGCTGTAAACAGAACCTGGATTTATCTGAAAAAATGACATTTTGCCATTCGTGCATCCAGGTTCGTCGTTGAGTACACCATCATAGGCACTCCTGTCTGTGATGTAGCATGAACGGTAACTGCAGCCGTGGTCTCCGAGCTGATATTCCGTGCTGCTGCAAACGTCGTCGAACTGTTCGTGTAGATGGTTGTTGTCTTGCAAACGTCCCCATCAGTTGACTCAGGGATCGAGACGTGACTGCACGATCCGTTACAGCCATGCGTATAAGATGCCTGTCATCTCGACTGCTAGTGATACGAGGCCGTTGGGATCCAGCACGGCATTCCGTATTACCCTCCTGAACCCACCGATTCCATATTTTGCTAACAGTCATTTGATCTCGACCAACACGAGCAGAAATGTCGCAACACGATAAACCGCAATCGCAATAGGCTACAATGCGACCTTTATCAAAGTCGGAAATGTGATGGTATGCATTTCTTCTCTTTACGCGAGGCATCACAAAAACGTTTCACCAGGCAACACCGGTCAACTGCTGTTTGTGTATGAGAAATCGGTCGGAAACTCTCAATGCTCTGAAAAGCTAATCATTTGCATATCACAGCATCTTCTTCCTGTCGGTTAAATTTTGCGTCTGTAGCACGTCATCTTCATGGTTTAGCAATTTTAATGGCCAGTAGTGTATTATGGAAAGGATAGTTGCTACTCATGATATAATGGATATGCTGAGTCACAGACAGGCACTACAAAAAGACAGAAAGTGAGCTTTCAGCCAATATGGCCTTTGTCAGAAATAGAAACACACACACACACACACACACACACACACACACACACTCTCTCTCTCTCTCTCTCTCTCTCTCTCTCACACACACACTCTCACTTGCTCGTAAATCAGTCTCTGTCTACTGAGGCCACACTGTGAGTACCAGTGTATGATGGTAGAAGCAGGTGGGTGGTGGGGGTAAGGAGGAGGCTGAGGCAGAGGGATAGCAGGGTAGGGGTGGGAATGCTGCTTGTGGGAGCGTGCAGGGACGAGGCAGAGAGGGGGTAGGGTACCTGGGTACAGTCGGTAATTGAAAGTTTTACTACGTTAAGTAATGTGAAAATGAGGTATTGTTAGCACTGATTCGAAAGCAGACATTCCACTCATTCCAAGAACATACTTTAAATTATCTAAACCCAATTAACTTACCAAATGATTGACACTGAAAGCTTGGACCATCATAATTTCCATTATCTGTTTTGCCTTTGTGTTTGCTAGATTCTGAACTTTGACACTGTACTTTTGTTTTTATATTTTTTCCGTGTCAGATGATGCCCCCTCACCACTTAATTAGCCCATTAAGATTTGTGTAAAATATCCTAATGTAAAATTATCAATGGATGCCTTAGTCGTACGAATTGTATTCCCAATACGGAACCATTACAATGTTGCGTATACTTTTGTAATATACTAAGCTTCAACTTATTTCATAAAGCAGATAACAGTTAAATCCAACCAAAGTAACAGGATCTAATGTAGCCAATTTTAAAAACATTATATAGTTTCCAAGATTATATTACATTCTTATGTCGGTCGTTAAACAGCCAGGCACTCCCTCACCAGCATGGACCGTGACATTAAACACTTAATAGCTATGAATGTGTAAACAGTGTGCTACCACATATATATTTGTGTCTTAATGTCCGTGCATCAGATTAAACACCTAACATCTCTAATGTATATTCATGAAAGCCTGAAGCCACAGTAATAAATACACGATATCAGTGTGTTAATGTTGAACAAATACTATTTACTGGAAACTGTAATCAGTTTTGGTGATTCTACTGCAAATTACGTTATGTGCACAGTGATTTTGTATTTCCGTTAATGCAAGTCATACCACTGTGAAGTTCTATGATTATGATATCACTGATTAATGTCTGAACATTGAAGATAATTAGTTTTAGGTAATTTAGAATACACTACTGGGAGACTGGGATGCCGAACATTGTCAGTGTGGGTCGGTATATGGAATTTTACTGATCATACCACAAACTTTTTCACATCTCTAACTATTTCAGGTAACTTCATTTCTGAATTATGAGTGCCCTAATGAAAATTAATTACTCCAATGGAGTCAAAATTATCAGACTAAGAATCTGAATAACAAATTCCAGTGAAATTAAGTCTAAATAAGAGCGTGAGATTCCTGTGTAGTTGTTAGTAAAATAAATTAGCAAAAAAATTGTTTATTTATGGATGTAGAAAAACATGACAGGTGGGAAGAATCCACCTTGCTGTGTCACAAAGAGTTGGACAAAAATATTACTTCCCCTCCACATACATTTTTCAAAATGTCCACAATGAGAAAATCAGAGAAATCAAAGAATCGTATGGCGGTTTACTGACACTTGTTCTTCTCGTGTGGTATTTGCAAAGGGAACATGGTAGTGGTACCAGAAGTACCCTCTGGCACACACCATGAGATGAGTTGTGTAATACACATACTGGTGTAAAAGTAGAAACATTTCATTTACCTGGAAAGATTTATTTACTAGAACAGTGGGAATGAACTCTATATAATATTCTTACTGCAGGCTTTTGCACAATAGAAATTTTCTTCATGTAGCATAAATTATATTGCAGTACTGTGCAAAATACACCAGACAGTAATGATGTGTCTTGTCTCGAGACGGAGGTTCGAATTACTGTTTACAGTATTGTATGTGAGAAGGAAAATCTGTGTGCTAGATCAGTATTTGGATGCAGATATATCCAGAATCTTAATATCTGTCAGGCCCACTGTTTCAGCTTGTCATTTACAATCATCACAATAAATGTGAACTCGAGTTTCTCCTGGTGTATAAAATATTCAACAACTTACGGGAATGCAGCCAGATGATGTGATCGATGACCACCAATATTTTGACAGGTCACTGTCCGATCATTTTTGAGACACAAATGTAACGAGGAAGGTAATGTGACAAAAAGAAAGCGCACATTGTGATCTCACTTTTTTTACTGCAATGTTCATCTAACTTGTAAAGTTACCAACCTGTGTCTCGTGAATTTTGTTAATGTTCACCTTCGAGAACTTTCTTTAGCTAATGAATAGATTTGTTCACTGTAAAGACTTACTGTCAAAATACAGCCATGTCCATTTGTTTAATACATTGTGTTTATTGCTTTAAACTTACAATGATCAGCTTGTAAGTAAGTAACTTTAACATTTATATATAACAAGTGAGTGGTTCAAATAATCCATGAATGGTTTAAAGGAGCTTTTTGTGATATTGATAAACAAAATAGAAACTTTACATGAACACTGATTGACATAGTGAATGTACCAACTGCAAATGCAGCTCAGAACGTGATGCCCATTTCTAGACAAGCGTACAACAGAAAATCACAGTGGCAAAATACTAAGCTATATCATTTCACCTATTAACATAAAAGACATGAAAATTAAGAGACAAAGATACACTAGACAGTAAAGTAAGTTTGTCTTAACTACTTGCTCCAGTAGTAGAAAATGGCAAAATTATTGGTATTATGTTATGGCATTGGATCTTAGTGTGCACAGAGATTCCCAAACTTCACCAAATAGCTTCTAGACAGTGAAATTTTCTTATTGGAGTAATTACAAAACTAACAGAGTATTATTTTTTTTTTTTTAAATAGAAACATCAGTGCTACAAAAATGTGCCATTGTATTTTAGAAAGAAGTACCTTTTAAGGTTCGAACATTCAGAACATAAAAATACTGAATAGGAATAAGTTTTGAAGTAATATGTTTTTGGAAGAAATAAAATGTTGCTTGAAAAGTGAAGACTAATGGACTTGTGAATGAGCTGTGTTAATTTGAATAAACAATTTTTAGCCTAATGGCATTTTGTTTGAAATAAACGTAGTCTACAACTATGGAAATATTTCTGTAAATAAAAGTTTTCCTATGAACAAAATGTATTACTGTCATTGCCAATAAATTATACAGTGAGTAATAAAGTTTAATTAAATAATGCCTGACTAAGGCTTTAGAAACTTTATGCAGCTGTTGTATGTGTACTACTACTGGAAATTTGTGTGAAAACAGAAAATTACATTGGCGTCATTAGTTCTATAAGAACAAGTAGAGTAGTGCCAGCCTGCCCTGTTACAAATTTCTGCAAGTAACAATACAAATGATAAATTTCCTTCCTCTCACAGCTTTCTCTCATGTTTGTGCATCGAAAATCGCCGGGATTTGATCTGCCGGAATATCAGTGTTTATCGATGATGTCACCCATCTGTATTCCCGTAAGATGTTTGAACACTGCAGCAGATACTTGGCTTCAAGTAAATGAACTGGTCAACCAGAGTTTACAGTGCTTTTTACATTTGTCCACTGTCATCTCTTCTGCAGGCCCTGAAGGGCATACCTCGTCAGGCGTACTACATCGCCACCAAGGTGGGCCGCTACACTATGGACCCGCGCACCATGTTCGACTTCTCTGCACAGAAGACGAGGGAGAGCTTCGCGAAGAGTCTCAAACTGCTGCAGCTGGACTATGTGGACATCATACAGGTGATAAGAGACTGGTCTCCACTGATAGCTAGAAACAATGGCAGGGATGGTTAGGTGCATTGGATGTACAGTGAAACCTCTTTATAACGTTCCTCCATATAATGTTTTCCTCTATGTTACATCTATTTTTTTCAGTCCTGACTAAAAGCCCATATAAACAATGTTAAATTTTCCTCTTTACTGTGTTTCCTCTATATTACAATTTCCTCCATGTAATGCTCATCTTTTTGGAACCCTGGTCAATTATTTACCTCTTTATAATGTTTAAGTGACTGGATGTAGACGCATCGTTTTCCGTTCTGTGGATCCACAGTTTGCACCAGCTCGGAAAGCCTGCGCTCAGCGTGTTTCGTATGTCAGTGGCAGAACCTGGTCATGTTACATGTGACACACATTCTGCTTGCGATCTTTTTGGCGCCATTTACTTTCACCCATACACCTACTGGGCCCCATGTTTTAATTACAAAAAATAATCATTTGATACATTGATCATTTGCAATGAATATCATATTACAGTATTGTGAAAATTTAAAATGTCATCTATGGCACCATTTGTCAAAGCCGATTAGTGGCATCCCGATCTTCAGTAATGCCCTATAATTATTATTTGGAAGCCTTCCTCTTTATAGTGTTTTCCTCTATACAGTGTTCAGAATTTGTGGTCCCTAGAAAAACGTTATATAGAGGTTTCACTCTAGTAGAATAGTTGTATGTAGGGACAGGAAAAAATCATTTGATTTTATGGACAATTTCGGTACTGTTTTTTGACTATTTCAGTATCTTTTTTGCCAAGTACTGTGTTATTTTTGAAGGGCTTATATTTGAAGTATTAATGTATTTTTTATGTCATTGTTTCTTAGCATTATGCTAAAACTGAAAGTACAGCACAGTCGGAAAAAGAAACATTTACATTAAACCCATTAACTTACTCAGTTAAAATGAACTCTCTCTGCAGCACACGCCAATGAAAGTGTTTGAAAAGAAAGCATGGTCATAATTCAACTCAGACAGTGTTCTACTGATCTGCTAATGCCTCATTATAGTGTGAAAACAGCTATTTGGAAATTATATTCGAAAATGGAAGACAAATTGCATTCAGCACAAGAGCAGGTATTTAACAATGTCCACATTTCCTGCTGGCATTGAAAGTTGCTTTGCCACTAACTAAATTTCTGCATAACAATGATGCCATCTTTTAAGGTGGATTATGAGATGTGGCAAGTAATTAACAAGTCTGCTGTCAGAAATGTGATTATTGTACACAAAGTTACAATTAACTTTTTTGGAGAATATACTGTATTCAAACATTATGAATCACCTTGAAGGGAACGATCTATTGATACGTAATCAGCATGGTTTCAGAAAACATCGTTCTTGTGCAACACAGCTAGCTCTTTATTCGCACAAAGTAATGGCCACTATCGACAGGGGATCTCAAGTTGATTCCGTATTTCTAGATTTCCGGAAAGCTTTTGACACCGTTCCTCACAAGCGACTTCTAATCGAGTTGCGGGCCTATGGGGTATCGTCTCAGTTATGCGACTGGATTCGTGATTTCGTGTCAGGAAGGTCGCAGTTCGTAGTAATAGACAGCAAATCATTGAGTAAAACTGAAGTGATACCAGGTGTTCCCCAGGGAAACGTCCTGGGACCTCTGCTGTTCCTGATCTATATAAATGACCTGGGTGACAATCTGAGCAGTTCTCTTAGGTTGTTCGCAGATGATGCTGTAATTTACCGTCTAGTAAGGTCATCCGAAGACCAGTATCAGTTGCAAAGCGATTTAGAAAAGATTGCTGTATGGTGTGGCAGGTGGCAGTTGACGCTAAATAACGAAAAGTGTGAGGTGATCCATATGAGTTCCAAAAGAAATCTGTTGGAATTCAATTACTCGATAAATAGTACAATTCTCGAGGCTGTCAATTCAACTAAGTACCTGGGTGTTAAAATTACGAACAACTTCAGTTGGAAAGACCACATAGATAATATTGTGGGGAAGGCGAGTCAAAGGTTGCATTTGATTGGCAGGACACTTAGAAGATCCAACAAGTCCACTAAAGAGATGGCTTACACTACACTCGTTCGTCCTCTGTTAGAATATTGCTGCACGGTGTGGGATCCTTACAAGGTGGGATTGACGGAGGATATTGAAAGGGTGCAAAAAAGGGCAGCTCATTTTGTATTATCACGTAATAGGGGACAGAGTGTGGCAGATATGATACGCGAGTTGGGATGGAAATCATTAAAGCAAAGACGTTTTTCATCACGGCAAGATCTATTTACGAAATTTCAGTCAGCAACTTTCTCTTCCGAATGCGAAAATATTTTGTTGAGCCCAACTTACATAGGTAGGAATGATCATCAAAATAAAATAAGAGAAATCAGAGCTCGAACAAAAAGGTTTAGGTGTTCGTCTTTCCCGTGCGCTTTTCGGGAGTAGAATGGTAGATAGATAGTATGATTGTGGTTCGATGAACCCTCTGCCAAGCACTTAAATGTGAATTCCAGAGTAATCATGTAGATGTAGATGTAGATGAACATAGTCCACTCTCGTATTTATACATCACTCTGCATACATATCTCCCACTGTTCAAAGCAATGATGTACACTATGTGATCAAAAGTATCCAGACACCCCTAAAAACATACGTTTTTCAAATTAGGTGCATTGTGCTGCCACCTACTGCCAGGTACTCCATACCACTGACCTCAGTAGTCCTTAGACGTCGTGAGAGAGCAGAATGGGGCACTGCATGGAACTCACGGACCTCAAACGTGATCAAGTTATTGGCTGTACGCGAGATTTCCATACTCCTAAACATCCGTAGGTCCACTGGTTCCAATGTGATAGTGAAGTGGAAATGAGAAGGAACACATACAGCACAAAAGTGTACTTTGATTGTTGGCTGTAACAATACCAGAGAAGGAAAGTTGCCACTCACCATATAGTGGAGATGCTGAGTTGCGATAGGCACAACAAAAAGATTCACACAATTATAGCTTTCAGCCATTAAGGCCTTTGTCAGCAATAGACACACACACACACACACACACACACACACACACACACACACACACACACACACACACACACGCTCATGCAAATGCAACTTGCACACACGTCTGCAGTCTCAGAGAACTGAAACCACACTGCGAGCAGCAGCACCAGTGCATGATGGGAGTGGTGACTGGGTGGGGGTAAGGAGGAAGCTGGGACGGGGAGGGGGGGGGGATATTATGGTGGGAGTGGCGGACAGTAAAGTGTTGCAGGTTAGAGAGACGGCAGGAGAAAAGGTGCGGAGGGGGGATGGGGTAAGTAGCGGAAAGGAGAGAAATAAAAAGACTGGGTGTGGCAGTGAAATGACAGCTGTGTAGTGCTGGAATGGGAACAGAGAGGGTGCTGGATGGGTGAGGACAGTGACTAACGAAGGTTGAGGCCAGGAGGGTTACGGGAACGTAGGATGTATTGCAGGGAAAGCTCCCACCTGCACAATTCAGAAAAGCTGTTGTTGGTGGGAAGGATCCATATGGCACAGGCTGGGAAGCAGTCATTGAGATGAGGGTTCCTTGTACAAAAACAAATCTCCCGTGCCTTATCTTTCCAGTCTCCCACGACCTCCCAAAGTCCCACAGTCTGGCCACAGAGTAGCATTCCCCTCATACCTCAGTACCATCCGGGGCTGGAGCAACTGAATTACATTCTCTGCCAGGGTTTCGATTACCTCTCGTCGTGACCCGAAATGAGGAATGTCCTGCCCACTATCCTTCCCACCCCTCCTACTGTGGTATTCCGCCGTCCACCAACCCTACACAATATACTCGTCCATCCTTACACAACCCCTGCTCCCAATCCCTTACCTCAGGCTAATACCCCTGTAATAGACCTAGACGCAAGACCTGTCCCATACATCCTCCTACCACCACCTACTCCAGTCCGGTCACTAACATTACCTATCCCATCAAAGGCAGGGCTACCTGTTAAACCAGTCATGTGATTTACAAACTAAGGTGCAAACACTGTGCTGCATTCTATGTAGGCATGACAACCAACAAGCTGTATGTCCGCACAAACAGCCACCGAGAAACTGTGGCAAAAAAATAAGTGGACCACCCTGTTGCTGAACACGCTGTCAAACATGATATCCCTCATCACAATGACTGCTTCACAGGCTGTGCCATATGGATTCTTCCCACCGACACCAGCTTTTCTGAATTGCACAGGTGAGAACTTTCCCTGCAACATCCTACATTCCCGTAACCTTCCTGGCGTCAACCTTCGTTAGTCACTGTCCTCACCCATCCAGCACCCTCTCTGTTCCCATTCCAGCACTACACAGCTGTCATTTCACTGCCACACCCAGTCTTTTAATTTCTCTCCTTTCCGCTACTTACCCCATCCCCCCTCCGCACCTTTTCTCCTGCCGTCTGTCTAACCCGCAACACTTCACTGTCCGCCACTCCCACCATACTATCCCCCCCCCCTCCCCGCCCTAGCCTCCTCCTTACCCCCACCCAGTCGCCACTCCCATCATGCACTGGTGCTGCTGCTCGCAGTGTGGTTTCAGCTCTCACTGAGACTGCAGACGTGTGTGCAAGTTGCATTTGCATGAACGTGTGTCTGTGTGTGTGTGTGTGTGTGTGTGTGTATCTACTGCTGACAAAGGTCTTAATGGCTGAAAGCTATAATTGTGTGAATCTTTTTGTTGTGCCTATCGCGACTCAGCATCTCCACTATATGGTGAGTGGCAACTCTCCTTCTCTGGTATTGTTACATTCCATCCTGAATTTTACATTGTTCGATTGTTGACTGATAGAGACCTCTGACAGTTGAAGAGGGTCGTAATGTGTAATAGGCAGACATCTGTCCAGATCATCACATAGGAATTCCAAACTGCATTAGGATTCACTGCAAGTACTATGACAGTTATGCGAGAGGTGAGAAAACTTGGATTTCATGGTCGAGTGGTTGCTCATAAGCCACACATCACGCCAGTAAATGCCAAACAACACCTCAATTGTTGTAAGGAGCATAAACATCGGACGATTGAACAGTGGAAAAACGTTGTGTGGAGTGACCAATCACGGTACACAATGTGGCAATCTAATGGCATGGTGTGGGTATGGTGAATGCCTGGTGAATGTCACCTGCCAGCGTGTGTAGTGCCAACTGTAAAATTCAGAGGCGGTAGTGTTATGGTGCGGTCGTGTTTTTCATGGAGAGGGCTTACACCCTTTGTTGTTTTGCATGGCACTATCACAGCACAGGCCTACATTGATGTTTTAAGTACCTTCGTGCTTCCCACTGTTGAAGGGCAATTTGGGGATGACGACTGCATCTTTTGACACGATCGAGCACGGCCTGTAACAGAGTGGTTACACGACAATAACATCCCTGTAATGAACTGGCTTGCACGGAGTCCTGACCTGAATCCTGTAGAACACCTTTGGGATGTTTTGGAATGCCGACTTCGTGCCGGGCCTCACTGACCGACATCGATACCTCTCCTCAATGCAGCACTCCTTGAAGAGCAGTCTGCCATTTCCCAAGAAACCTTCCAGCACCTGACTGAACGTATGCCTGCAAGAATGGAAGCAGTCATCAAGGCTAAGGATGGGCCAACACCATATTGAATTCCAGCATTACCGATGGAGGGTGCTACGAAAAAGGTCAATCACTAACACCCTCTTCAAAAACTCTGCCGTTTTTGCTTTTATCTCTTTGGCAGACTGAAATAGTGGTCCCTTCAATGTACTTTTCACTTTTAAGAATAGATAAAAGTCAAAGGGAGCCAGATCTGGGGAATGCGATGAATGTTCAGGTACAGAAATGTGCCTGTCTCCTGAAGACTCTTTCACTGGCACAGCACTGTGGGCCTGCATTTTGTCCTGATACAGAATACGTGAATCGTTCTTCCACAAATTTGGTTTTTTCTTTTGTACTCTTTCCCTCAGCTTGATTAGGACTTATTTGCAGTATTCCTGATTAAGGACTTGTCAGATGTCAGTTGTTTTGTGTAATCTCATTAATGTTCTGTACGTTTGCTTGAGTTCTCGAACTCGCAGATTGACTGGGGCATTTACCACCTTCAGTCTCTTCTCGCCCTACTGAAAACAGTTTTTGCCTTTCAAAAACTTGTCCACATTATCATCAAACACTTTCTTTAACATATAAAAACATTCCCCCATTTGTGACTCTTTAATTTCACAAGGAATTTAAGATTAATTTGGTGTTCAATTTTTAAGTTCGCTGCTGTTGTGGTATTACTACAGAAAAATGTCCTCTCAAACCGAGGCTTAAAACGAAACTAAAGCCAGCAGAAAGACGAAACAAATGGTAGCTGCAACTGCATCCCAGTACCAGCCTCCTCCTGTGTGGCTACACAATGGGAGTTGCACAGTCTCATTATTTAATCGCCACACTTTGTAAAGTAATAACTTTATCTGCCGACATCTCATTTCCCAAAAATTTTGGGCAGCAAATCGTGCTAAACTAGTGAATGTACAGCTGAAGTATCGTACTTGGTTTTTTCTTGCATTTACACTTATGTTCTGTGGAAACACTCAGTTTAATAGACACATCACATTTACAATCCCTGAAAAGTGCTTGATTTATGGCACAATTTGTTGTACAAAACTATCAGAAAAATGTGATGCTGCGAAATAAAACTGCACATCTGAACAAAATGTATGCAATGACCAATGGAGTGTATAACCATTTACCTCATTAAACATATTACAGATGTGGAGCACCACTTTACAAAAGTATTTCATAAAGCTGCAAGTGCAGGTTGCGAGTTGTGCTCGGATAGCTCAGTCAGTGGAGCATTTGTCTGCAAAAGGAAAAGGCTGCGGATTCCAGTCCTGGTGTGGCACACAGTTTTAGTCTGTCGTGAAGTTAGTTTATGTTATTGTGTTCATCCACGAATGTGGAAACATTCCATTACATTTGATGTCAGTGAGTAACTCAAAAAGTTTTCCTCTCTCACGTTTCCAGGTGCACGATGTGGAGTTTGTTCAGAACCCAGATGTAATTATCCGGGAGACTCTTCCAGTGCTGCAGGAGTTTGTGGCAGTGGGTAAAGCGAGGTTCATCGGCATCACGGGGTATCCTCTCGAGCCGCTCCGAGAGATCATTGAGAAGAGTGGCAGCGTGAAGGTGGACACGGTGCTGTCGTACACCAGAGACACTCTTGTAGACGACACACTACAGCGGCATCTGCCATTCTTCAAGGTGCGTTTGGCCATCAGTTTTGATTTAGTGTGCGTAACTCATTGATACATTTACTTGTCATGCTCCACTGATTCCTAAGTGCTATTGACAAGTTTAAGTTCAGCTTCTTGGTTTTCCTTTGGTGCTGCACGTTACGCCCCCTTGCTGAGACCTGAGCATTAGTGATGAGTGTAGACATGTCACTACACGGTATGGTTAAGATTACAGTGAAAATTGTTCTGCCTATCTCAGTAGCTTTTCAGTTTTGGCAGCTGAGATGTGTATGGCTACATTGTTGTGATCTAATCATCTGTTCTATAAAGGAAATAACAAGGTGTCAGGGTTGTATTAAGTGCAGATTGTGGAAATACTTATAAAGAGCAGCACTGAGAATGAATTATTCGATGCCAACTTAAGTGATAACTCCTGAGCAGATTCTGAAAGAGATAGCCGTAAGCCACCTACATCAGCTGGTGGACAACAAGAGAAGTAAATGATAGCTCTTCCAAGTCCGAAAAATCTAAAAATGATTGGAACTTTAAAAAGGGATTATCAAAATTGGACTGAAAAAAGAAAAAAGAAAAAAAAGGCCATCTTTACGACTCTGCAGATTTGTAACAACCATACGTTCGCATAGCATCATCAAAGACAGAATAATTTTTACACCTCAATAATGTTCATCTTAGGGGTGAAAATCTTATAGCAACTGCAGGAGACATCACAGAAAGCACTACAAAAATATTGGGCACAGAGCAAAGCAGGCTGTTCGGATAGCTCTGGACCAGGTAGAAGCCCAGATGTGGGATAGTTGGTGCAGATAAGACGCACTAGGCAATAGTGATGCAGCACTCATCTTGCCTCATAGCGTGCACATCTGCAGAAGCCAAAATGTTACAAGTCGACATGAAGTAATTTCGATAAAAAAAATTAGGAAATGATTGAATTTTCAAGCATACAAACATTCTACTTGTTTATTTTGGAAAAAAATTGGTGATCATAAACATTAAGAGTGTTGCTTTGTAGCTTTTTATAAAAAACCTGTAGATTTCACTTTTGAGATATAGTCACTTTTGTTTTAAAATTGTCATTTATCATTGCTAAAAATAAGGCATCCCAGAAATTGATGGAGTGGTTTGTATACAGTCATCATCTGAAGCAATAGAAATTTCTCATGAAACTTTTCATTGTATACGTTTTTTTGTGATTTTCATAATGACCTAACTCAATAACACTATAGACCAGCGCAGTAGTGCCATTTTGCTGAAGCAGTTACACATTGGTGTATTGGGTGTGTAATGGAGTCATGTTAGGAGGTAAAAAACTTAGTTATGATGAGACGATCATCAGATGAGAATCTTCTCATTGTGATGTGAAGGGGCATTATCAAGCAATAGAACATCCTTCTGTGGAAACCCCTTCTCTTCTTGAAATCACAAAACTTGGGGTACAAAATGTGTGTGGAACCTGTTTTTGAAAATTTCACTATCAATCCACACTCCTCTTTTTGGTTGTAATAATGCAGAGGGAGATCCTTAGTTATGGTATCCTTAAATGCATGGGGTTTATGGGGTTTTCCAATCACTAGCAGTTTAACTTTGTGGTTCCCAGAAGCATTAGCACACAAAATTGAAATGCATTCTTTAGACAAATTTTGGTTAGCAGCTATTTCCAATACAGACCACTTTTGTCTGTAGGACATCTCTTGCTAGTTTTTGACTAAACCATTGCAAAACAGCATCACCTAATCTATCAAATGGAGATCTCTTCGGCTTTCTCGTGCAAATGGTCCCGAACTAAAATCTCATTTCCTGACAAAATCCTGTATTTTCTGCTTATTCTTTGTAATGCCCCAAACAGTCTGCATTCCAATACCATAATCGGCATTTAATTTTGCAGCAGTTTTCTCCTTCTCAAATCTTTTAATTACTGTAATTCTAATTTATGTTTTAATGTTTTTGTTTTTGGTTTAATGTTTTCAAAACAAGGCTAGTTTTTGTGTACTCTAATAACCTTGACCAGCATTTTGCTATTTATCCTGAACATTGTAAGTGCACATGCTCAAGCATGTGTAGTTTGCTGTGCTTGCATGAACTTGCACAAATGAAAATCAATCAAGCATCAGGCAGCTTGAACAATCATAATGCTTGAAATTATCCCACATATAGTTGTGCATACTTGAACATAGTGTTCGATTGTGCGAGCCCATTTGCAGTTACCTGTGTGGCTGCCTTTAGGCATCATTGCTGGTCTGTGGAAAAATAACAACAATAATTCTGTAACTATACATATTTAGATGAGGAACATGGTGTATACTGGCAGCACATCATATCTTAATGTTTACTTTGTTGGAAATTACAGAACTGTCATTTAGCGCAACTCTTATTCTTCCTAAGCTGTACGTGTGTTCGTTAGCCTTTGTCTAAGCGTTAGTTGGTCCACATTGTAAGATTTCATTTACTTGCATGTGACATTTTTGCATTTCATTGCACATTACCTTGCTGCTACAATTTAGTTGCCTGTGCACTGCATTTGACTTGCTAAAGGTTAACTGATTGGGGGGGGGGGGGGGGGGATATATCATGAGAACTGTAGTGGGCTGGTACATTGGGATGATAGGGAGGGAGTTTTCTTTGTGTGTATGTGTGTGTGTGTGTGTGTGTGTGTTGTCATGTCATGTCATATAGAGAGGAAAGTGTCCGAATCTGGATCCCTGTTTGGTTTTATGATAAATATTGAAAATTGTTAAATAGCTATCTTTTTAATCGTGATATCTATACTTTATCAGGTTATTTATTACTTATGAAAACATATCTACATCTAAATACATGCTCTGCAAAACACTGTGAACTACATACAACTTCATAACAAAGGTAGCCAAAGCCATTGAAATTCATTGTAAATTGAAATTGAAAAAAACTGCAAACAACTGTTAATTGATAATTTATTCGTGGCCCGTTTCAATGATTAAAGCAGTATCTTCGAATGGTCCTTCATAGAAAAGAAAGCATCCTTGTAATCTGTATATTTTAAAAATTGGATTAAGGGCAGCCAATAAAAGTAAATCTAAATAAAACTACTTATAGCACTGTCACACAGATTAGCACATGGAAATGCAATCAATATTCATAGTCACAGAATGGAACTCCATGAAGAGGGTAAGTTGTGAAGCTCACATAATACTACGTACAGAAAGCTGGTTGAAGCCTGAAATTGATAGCAGTGAGGTTTTTGGGGAAAAATTAAGTGCGCATCAAAAGGATAGGCAAATGGGAAATGGAGGTGGTGTATTTGCCACAGTAGACAAGAAACTCAAATGTACCAACATAATAATTGGAGCTGCATGAGAGATTGTTTGGGCAAGAATCAGTATGAGGGGTGGGTATAAAATGATAATTGGATCCTTTTTATAGCCCACCAGACTCATCTCCTGATGTAACACAAAACTTTAAGAGAAAACCTCAGTTCACTTGTACAAAAGTTCCCCCAATCATATTGTAAACACCGGTGGAGACTTTAATCACCCAACAATCAATTGGGAAAATTACAATTTTGTTAGTGATGGGCAAGATAAGACATCCTGTGAAATTTTATTAAACACCTTCTCTGAAAAATACCTAGAGCAGATAGTTCAGAATCCCACTCATGATGGCCATAAATAACCTGACCTCTCTGAGGATGTCTCATTGAAACTGGTATCAGTAATCATAATGTGATTGTGGCAACAGTGATTACCAAAGTACAGAGAACAACTAAAGCAAGCAGAAAGACATATGTTCAGTAAACTAGATAAAAAGTCAGTAGTGTCATATTTCAGTGAGTAACTTGAAACTTTCAGCACAGGACAGGGGAATGTAGAGGACCTATGGCTCAAGTTTAAAAAATAATTGGCCATGCACAGGATATATATGTACCCAGTAGTACAGTACATAGTGGAAGGGACACTCCATGGTATACATTCACTGTAAAAAAAATCTAAAGAAACAGAGACCCCTGCATAGTAGAAGTAAAAAAAAAGTGTAGAGCTGCAGATAGAAAGATGCTGAATGAAACACATTTGGCTGTCAAGAGGGTGCATAAAAGCCTTCAGTGACTACCATAGCAGAATATTGTCAAATGATCTCTCACAAAACCCAAAGAAATTCTGGTCATATGTAAACACTGTTAGTGGCACCAAAGTTAAGTGCCCAGTCCCTAGCGAATGAGACAGGAACTGAAATTGAGGGTAGCAAAGCACAAGTTGAAATGATTAATTCTGTTTTCAAATGTTCCTTTACAATTAAAAACCCAAGATAATTGCCCAATTTAATCCTTGTACCACTGAAAAGATGAGTGAAATAACTATTAATGTCAGCAGTGTTAAAACTGAACGACACTTCAGGGCCCAATGGAATCCCTGTGAGATTATATGCTGAATTTGCAGCTGAGTTAGCCCCTCTTCTAGCTGTAATTTATTTTAGATCCCTTGAACGAAAAGCTGTGTCCAGTACTTGGAAAAAAGCACAGGTCACACACGTCTACAAGAACAGTAGCGAAAGTGTTCCACCAAACTACTGTCCAATAACCTTGACATCAATTTGTTGTAGACTCTTAGAACAAATTGTGAGAGCAAACATAACGAACTATCTTGAACAGAATGACCTCCTCAATGCTAACCAGCATGGATTCTGAAAATGCCAATCAAGTGAAACCCAATTTCTTGAGATCAAAAAAGCATTTGACCCAGTACTATACCTTTGCTTATTATCAAAAGTACGATCATATTGGGTATCGAGTGAAATTTTTGACTGGATTGAGGACTTTTTGGCAGATAGGACGCAGCGTGTTATCTTGGATAGAGTGTTATAAAGTGTTTTGGGACTCTTGCTGTTCATGTCATATATTAATGGCCTGCAGATATTTTTAATAGTAATCATAGACTTTTTGCAGATGATGAAGTTATCTATAATGATTTACTGTCTGAAGGGAGGTGCATAAATATTCAGTCAGATCTTGGTAAGTTTCCAAAGTGGTGCAGAGATTGACAACTCGCTTTAAAGGTTCAAAAATGTAAAATTGTCCACTTCACTAAATGAAACTACATAGTATAATTGGCCAACCATACAAAACACCTTGTTGTAACACTTTATGAGGATATGAAATGGAATGATAACATAGGCTGTTGTGGGTAAAACAGGTGGGAGAGTTCAGATTGTTGGTATAATATTTGGGAAATGCATTCAGTCTATAAAGAAGATTGCTTACAAATCACTGTAGAATACTTCTGAAGTGTGTGGGGCCCACACCAAATAGGACTAACTGGGGATATTGAACATCTACAGTGAAGGGCAGCATGAATGGTCACAGGTTTGTTTGATCCACGGGAGAGTGTCACAGAGATACTGAAGAAACTGAGCTGGTGGTCTCTTGAAGATTGGCGTAAACTATTGCAAAAAATTCTACTAGCAGAGTTTCAAGAACCGGCTTTAAATGATGACTCTAGGAATATACTACAACCCCTATGTATTACTCACATAGTTATTGTGAGGATAAGATTGGAATAATTACTGTACACATAGAGGCATTCAAACAATCATTCTTACCACACTCCACAAGTGAGTGGAATGAGAAGCAACCCTAATAACTGGTACAGTTGTACGTACCCTCTGCCATGCATTTCATAGTGGTTTGCAGTCTAGGTGTAAACTTAGATGTAGAAGTAAACAATCAATAACCGGCAAAGCACTGGGGTGAATAGTGCGGGGATGAGGCATTGTGGCAAAAAGAACTGTAGTTAATGTAATAATCATGATTAAAATGTAATACAAGAAGCATAAAATAAGACACCATCAGTGTAGCATCTATCTGGAAAACCTAACCCATTAATCAGCCCTATTACCACAAAGATAAAAAATCCCAGATGGAAAAAGTTATGCAAGATTAAAAATTGGGAAGTGAGAAGTTAATTAAGCTGTTGGGTATACATCTGCATCCATGTGCAGATTGAATGCAGATGAAGGTCTCAATGTATTAAAAAATTTTATAAGGGTGTAAGCCATGTTTAAGACACTTATCAATAACAAACTAGTCAGAACCGAGAATGAACATCAGATAACTAGGGACCCCATTTACAATGGCACATCTAAGAAATCAAAAGAAAAGAGCAATGAAAAGTCTAACGTAACTTGAATGTCCACATATACCAATACATGAAATTTACATACCCCGCAGTGGGTCGTCACGCGTGTTGAGCACTGGGGCCGGTCAGCTGTACACTAAAGTGGTGGCGATCTCCGTATAACCGGAGATGCTAGTGTGCAATGCAAGACCACAACATATGATAGGCGTGGTGGAATTTTGTGCTCCAAAGGCTGGGGAGCTCCTTAACAACAGACCACTGTGAAGTACATAGTAGAGGCTACCGTATTTACTCGAATCTAAGCCGCACGTTTTTTCCGGTTTTTGTAATCCAAAAAACCGCCTGCGGCTTAGAATCGAGTGCAAAGTAAGCAGAAGTTCTGAAAAATGTTGATAGGTGCCGCCACAACTAACTTCTGCCGTCTAAATGTCTAATATATGTAGCGCTACACAGGCATGCTTTGCAGGCACAAAGATAAATACTGGTGCCAAAACCTCTGCGTGAGTAAATAAATTTAAAAAAAAAGGTGTAAGACGAGCTTTTTTTCTCCGCCCCGAGTTTTGACCATTGCATTTTCATACATTATCCAACGAAGTAAATACAAATTCCATATTGTTCCTCTTCAAATGTAGCAACATTTCAATGTACTATGAAAATCCGACTGGCAAGACTATTTGGGATGTTTGTCAATATGGCCAACTCTTACGTTCTAAATTTTTTCCTACCTGTGAGAAGAGACGGTTGCTGACAGGAACTTTTATGGATTGTGAATCACATGCAGTATTCTCTTCACCATAAGAATAATACGAATATAAACATTTTGCCACGTATTCTTTTGTGTTTGCTGCTGTCTCATTTAAATACTGTCTGCCTAATAAACCACGAAACTAGTGAGAAAACAGCAAATGCGGAAGAATGAACATATCATTTCATGTTTATATTCGTATTATTCTTATGCCTAATAGTGATACAGTCAGAAATGAAGCACAGCAACTGACTAGATTTTTAAATCTAAGATGACTCTAATTTCTGTGCAGAATGTAATGTACTAATGAGGCGTCTGCAAAGATTTTCAAACAGAGAAAAGTTTTCGCTAAACTCTTGTTCAGAACATCTTCTATCATACGCAGTCTATTATTTGGTTCTTGTTGATCATTATCAAAGAAAGCAGCAGTGTAAGTAACAACAAACAGCAGTCTCTTGCCATTGTTTCGCTAATGAGACAATTCCTCTCTCCTTTTTTTTTTTTTTAAATTGTAAGCAGCGGTAGCGCGCACAAAAGCAAGCCATGTCGCGAGCGGCGACAGGCCGTAAACACTCATTGTCAGAATGCGACAAACAGTGCATGACACAGTACAGTAATGCATTTTCAGCTTAGAGTGACGTAAACACCTATAACAAAGAAAACGGCACTTATCAGATCAAAGAAAAATAAGCAATCGATTCAAACCAGACAAAGCACGTGAAAAAGGAAGGATACTCGTATAAATATGGACGGACCGCCTGACGCAAGCAATGGCTCAATGGCTACCCGGTGAAGCTTAACTGCTAAGCTTACGACTCGAACCAAACTACTGTAGCTGTATCGTCATTCGTTTGACCTAAATTGTGTCTCATATTACAATGGACCAACATTGTTTCGATTTAGAGGCGCAGCCTTAAACTTTTGTCTCCCCCTGAAGTTCGAATCTCAAATTTCAGGTGCGGCTTAGGTTTGGGAAATTTTTTTTCCCTTGATTTCGAGTCTCATTTTTCAGGTGCGGCTTAGATTCGAGTAAATACGGTACTTCCCATGTACCAGTTATTAGAGCTTCTTTCCATTTTGTTCACATCTGGAGCACAGGAAGAATGACTACTTAAAATGCTTGTATGTCCTTGGTAATTAGTCTGGTCTTGTCTTTACAATCCCTGTGGCGTGATAGTTAGGGGACTGTAGTACATCCCTAGATTCCTATGTTAAAACTTTGAAAGATGGCTAGCATGGAATAGTTTGAATCTGAATTCAAGAGAATGCCAGTTCAGTTCTTTCAGCATCTCCATGATAGTCTACCACACCCCAAACACACTTACGATTATGTGTCCAGTATCCCCTGTTAGTCTCATTTCGTACAGGTCCCACACACTTCAGCAATATTTTGAGGATGGGTTGAATGAGTGTTTTGTAAGAAAATACCTCTGCAGACTGACAGTAATTCTGAGTATCCTACTGATGGACCATTCTGCCACCTGCCTCACACGCAAGTGGGCCTATGTTATCATTCCATTTTGTATCCCTACAAATTGTTACACTCGGGCTGCTAGGTTTCTTACCGGCAGATTCGAACAACACGTAAGTGCTGTGGTGTTGCTTTGAGAACTCAAATGGGAATCCCTGAAGGGAAGACAAAATTCTTTTCGAAGAACACTATTAAGAACATTGAGAGATCTGGCATTTGAAGCTGACTGCCAAATGATTCTACTGCCGCCAACATACATTGTGCATAAGGACCACAATGATAAGATATGTGAAATTAAGGGTCACACAGAGGCATATAGACAGTCGTTTTTCCCTCGTTCTGTTTGCGAGTGGAACGGGGAAGGACGTGACTAGTAGTAGTAGTAGTAGTAGTAGTAGTACAGGGGTACCCTCTGCCACACACCGTACGTGTGGAGTATCTGTGTAAATCTAGGTGAAGATCTAGATCTGCAAGAGTTGCCCAATTCCAGTTGTGATTTGTTGATGTAATCATAGGATACGGTGCTGTTTTCATTTTGTGAAGTGCAGAATTTGACATTGTGAATATTTAACCCTTGACTGAGCGTGCTGTTTTTTTATAGCACAGGCAGGTGTGCAGTGTATTTTGTACACATGTAAAGAATAGCTGTCTTCATATTACTGAGACAAACACACACAACCAGAATCACTGTTTAATCTTATTAGGGAACCCTCCATACTGTAAATCGTGTATTTTTATGTGCTTCAAACATGTTGTAGGGGTACTTACCCCGAGTACCTGGCTATCCGTTTTTTTAGCGATGGGCCTTGGTATTTGAGAAAATCAATTTTGAAGTTCATTGCATGCTTTGTGTACCCGTAACATTAGATGTATTCCGAGCAAGTCAGTGTAGTGCAGCGGTAAAGGTTCACGGCTACTGTGGTGTAGGTACCGTGTTTGAATCCTGCTCCCATAAGTTTTTTTTATGTATGCGAGAACCATCCAGAAAATTTGGTCCTAACATTCAAAAACGAGTAGATGAATTAAATGGGAAATACAGAAATGTAGTCATGTCCTGCACAAAACCTGGTAAGTTCATGAAACTGGTGTATGAAGAATTTTTACGTTCTGTAATTCTTCCGTATATGGGACAGACATTTTTTTTGTACATTATCAATTCATGGGGAGTGCAAACCGATTCAACTTTATATGATCGTCTATTCAGTGATGAAAGGAAAGCGAGCACCTGCACCCTAAAAGTGGTTCCATCTAAGTGCACTCCTTATTGGCAGTCCTGCGATGTTTATTTTTACTGACAGGTGAGAATCTTCACGAAAATTATTCAGAATGCTCCCAACTTGATGAAAGACAATAAGAGATAGCGCTTCTAGGGAAGATTCGAAAAAATTACATTCGCTAATCCTACATCAATTCAGCGCACCTAATTTTGAAAGCATGATTAGTGGATGAAAGAGAAATCTTTTTAAATGCAAAAGAATTGTGTTTCCCAGTATTGCTCATGAGGAACAAGACGGTTGCTTTCATAAAATGCATGTGGTGCTAAGAAAATTTGTGCTTTGGTTGCTTCTATGATAAGTATCACCCACAATAGTGTTCTGTCACATCAAGCAATGGGGACAATGAAAAGTAAGATTTTGTAATATTGTATGACAGAAAAAATTAATAACTGAATATATCTTTATAATTTCGCACATCTTACACTGTTTGTTAATAATCTTTGAAATAAAATTGAAAAATTTGGTTGCTTTTTTTTTGGGGGGGTGTGAGGGGGGGGGGGAGGAGTACACGAGCAGGATTCGAACACGGCGCCTCTAGCGCAGTAGCCGTGAACCTTTATGCTGCACTACGCTAACTTGCTCAGAACATATGTAATATTAAAGGCATGCAAAGTGTGCAATGAACTTCAAAATCTATTTTCTCAAAAACCAAGGCCCGTCGCTAGAAAACTGGATAGCCAGGTACTCAGGGTAAGTACCTCTACAGCATATTGGAAGTGCATCAAAATCCATGATTTACAGTATGGAGGGTCCCCTTGTTAGTTTAATTAAACAATAGTAAAATAAACTTACATTATGTGAGCTAAATCACTAATTAAAGAATAGTCAAATAAACTGTCATTATATCATCCTGATTTTGTCACTCACAAAAGTTACCCCACAGTAATGACCCACTCATAGCATTAAGGAATGGAGTTGCAGCAGATCCGAGGCAACAGCTTACTCAATTGCTAATTATTTCGTAGGCAGCTACCTATTTGTGGAATTGTGCTGCTAGCTTGGAACTTGGTTCATTTTCTTGCACAGGTCGTAAATTTTTTCTCACATAGCTCACTTTATATTACTGCTGCTCACTTGAACGTATGATAGTATGACTTATCACTGTGTTAGTAGGAGCAATAATGAAGGAATAGTTACAGTGCTGCAATTGTAAAACGACAGTGGAATAGTACAAGACAATGTTATTTGTGGTTGGCGCACTTTACGCGTAGGTGTGCCTGCTTGAGGGTTAAAATGAGCTCCCAGTCATTGCACCACTTGGAATTCTTATCAAGGTCCAACTTTATATTTAAGCCGCCTTTTCCAGACAGTTCTACATTAAAAATAACCACATCATATGTGAAAAGTCTCAGTTAATGTTGTCTGAAGATCATTAGGATACAGAATTAACAGCATGGGTCCCAACATACTTCTGGGGAACGCCTGAAGTTACTTCTGTGTCTATAGAAGATCTCCATCCAATATATGCTGTGTCCTCACCACCAATCACAAATCTCACCCAGTACCCCATACATTCATACTTTTGATTATAAGCATAGGTGAAATGTGAGTTGGGTTTCATAACAACAGTGTTTCCAGAATCCACATTGTTGGGCATGGAAGAGGTCATTCTCTTTTTTTGCTCGAGGAATCTAGAATATATTATTGTTAAAAGAGGGACTAACTGAGATGCAAACTTGTTATAGAATTTAATAGGGATTACATCATACCCTGGGACTTTGTTGCAGTTGTTTCTCAATGTCACAGACATAATGCCTAGTTCATTCATCTTTCCACTGGTGTGGGAATTAATCCTTTGTAAAGGAACATTTTCAAATGATCAGCAATTCTGCTTTTGCTTTTCTATCCTCCATTTCAGTACCTGTCTCAGCCATTAGTGTCTGGATGCTATTTTTAGTGCCCCTCACAGCCTTTACATTTGACCAGAATTTATTTGGCATTGGGAGCAATCTTTCAATAAAGATGTGCTGCAGTAATACTTAAAGGCTTCACACACTGCCCTCTTGACAGCCAAATGTATATTATTTAACATATCTCTATCTATAGCTCTATGCTTTGGTTTACATCTGTTATGCAGTAGCCTTCGCTTCTTTATAAGTTTCTGCATTGTCTCTGTATACCATGGAGGATCCCTCTCATTATGAACTGTTCTACTGCGTGCATTTCTATCCAGTGCATGCTCAACTATTCTTTTAAACTTGAGCCATAGTTTCTTCTATTGGCTACAATGCAAGTTCCTCATTGAGATATCACTAGTGCCTCATTATCTAGTTTGTTGAACATATAAATACTTTTACTTGTTTTAGTTGGCATCTGTATTTCGGTAATCAGCTAAAACTGTCTCATGGCCACTAATACCAGTTTCAATGTGAACATCTTCAAAAAGGTCACGTATGTTTGTTGCCATTAAGGCCCCCACATGATTAAACTGATTTATCAGATTTGCTCTTATCTACCTACAGATCTGTTGAACACAATCCAGCAAGTTTGTCTGTTGAAGTGCACTTTTGAAGCAGATGCTGTTCATGTATGCTGTATTTTGACACTAGTAGGAGAAGAAGAAGAAGAGGAGGAGGAGGGGGAGGAGGAGGAGAAGAAGAAAGACAGCACTGGTCCAGAGTATGGTTTAAAATGGAAGAGAAATACGCACATGAAAAATCTGTTGAAGAGCTTTTGCACTCAGGAACCTGATGGTTTCATCAACTTTCTCCAAATGGACAGCGAAGCTTTTAATAACATATTTACGGCTACTTCACGCTTGCATTGAAAAAGAAGACACAAGAATGCAAAGATTTATTTTCTTCTCTTTGGTTCTCTAATGAAAGTTGATTAAAATACCACAACATAGGAACATATGGCCAGCATTGTCCATGGAAGAACCCGAGAAATTATTATTATTTTAATTGCACATGAGGGTGTATGTTGTGCCTAGAACAATGCCTTACTTCTCAACCTCTTCCTGTGTAATATTTGGCTTGGAAAGATGTGACACATCTGCTATTTTATTAATTCTCAGCGCTATTTTTTTTTATCATATTTTCCTTCCAACTATAATCATTTAATCATTTCTTACAACATGGTGTAGTACAAAATAAACCAAAATACACTAAAAATATGAAAAAAGTTAAAACGAGTGAAATTATTGTAGAATTTGAAAACTTATTGAAATTTTGTGTGCTGTCTTTGCTAAACCTGAGGGTTTCACTGTAGAATGCTTTGGTAGACTTTGTTTTTGACAATGTTATTTTGCAGCTTTTTAGGCAAAGACCAGTCCAGTTTTTTCCAGCATTTCACATTTGAAAGAGTACATCATGTTATTAATTTTTTTTACTAGCTTCCTTCCAATCTTTCTCCTTTTCTCAAATAGCAGCATTTGCTTTTGTCACGTCAGACAGCCTTCCCCATGTTATTTGTTACAGTGTGCAACAAGCTGCGTAGAATAAGAGCTTGCCAAAATAAGCCTCATCTGGTCAAAAAAATCTACCTACCAATTGTCAGGAACAATCAGGAAAAAAAAAAAACAAAAAAACTGCTACACTTAAAGGACTTTCTTCATTGGGAAACCAGTTAATGATGGTCTGTCATGGAACAATGGTAGCAGATGAACCCCTGCAAAGTGGTACATTCCTAAGATAATAGTCAACAGTAGAAATGGGTCGTTCGCAAACTAACGGGTCCAAAGGAATGGTTGATCAAGATGAACGGAATGAGCGATGAACGAATTCTAAGGAACGGTCTTTCACAGTTCACTTCGGTCGCGGCTTTCTACTTGTAGTTCCCAGGAACGGGAAACGGTCGGTCTTGTTCCTGCAACAGCACGTCTGCCAGTCTCGTTCCAGCCTCAGTACCCGTTCCCATCTGTCTCGGTCTCATTTGGCAGGACTCTTCCTTCTTCGCGTCGCCACTCGTCACAGTTCCGCTGCCTACTGCTCGTAGTTAGATCAGTATAGAGTTGTTCGTTTCGTTCGCTGCACACGCCCATTCTAGATCTGTTTCAAACCTTTTTGAACTCTGAACTTCTGGTTCTTTTTGTATTCTATTCAGCACCCATGACCAGTAATTAAAATGTATTTTATAATTACATAAAATTATTTGATATGTAATACATACATCTTTTCAGGTAACAAAAGGGCATATCAGCTTACTTCACTATTTTGATAAACAGCAGAAGAAATACTTGTAAAAAGGCAAGATTTTTTTGTTATTACACATGCAAAGGAAGTTGCCATGGCACACACGAGTGGCCATTTTCCGTCTTTTTTTTGATCCCAGCTAAAAGAGCATGTTTATTGCTATGGAAGGCAGATCGACTTTTAAGTCCACATTCCATAATCGAGTGTCTGGTGTCGCATTTTGTGAACAGAATATGATAACTTCTAAAATATTATTTCGGTGGTACAGGGTGGCGCCACAAAAAATTGGCCGAGTCTAGACTGCTCATTGTCACCTACCAATCTTCATCTGTTGTTTCAAAGTTTTTGTTTGCATTAACTTATTTGTTATTTCTTCACTGCCTAATTATTACATGTTTATCTATTCTGCTTTTGTGGACAACGAATCGTGCGTGATTGGCTAGCAGTCTGTACTAGGATTGACTAGCAGTCCGCACTCGGAGCCGGATATTTTGTGCGCCACTGTATATTATTTCACTGCGATCAGCCACATAATGCTATAGTTGGCTAATCGAGAGGTTTTGCAGAATCACGAAAATTACAAGTGTGTGAGAATTCTGTTCTGAGTAAAAACTCTGTACTCCAGGGCGGAGGCAAATGCGTGGTTTATGCGTGGTATGTTACAGTAGACCTGCCGAACACGGGACCATTGTGAATGCTGCAGCCTACATTGACACTAGCTCAGATGGCAACCCAGTTCTAAGCAAAGAAGGGAAGGCAGGAAGGTGGAAGGAGTATATAGAGGGTTTATACAAGGGTGATGTACTTGAGGACAATATTATGGAAATGGAAGAGGATGTAGATGAAGACAAAATGGGAGATAAGATACTGCGTGAAGAGTTTGACAGAGCACTGAAAGACCTGAGTCGAAACAAGGCCCCCGGAGTGGACAACATTCCATTAGAACTACTGACAGCCTTGGGAGAGCCAGTCCTGACAAAACTCTACCATCTGGTGAGCAAGATGTATGAGACAGGCGAAATACCCTCAGACTTCAAGAAGAATATAATAATTCCAATCCCAAAGAAAGCAGGTGTTGACAGATGTGAAAATTACCGAACTATCAGTTGAATAAGTCACAGCTGCAAAATACTAACACGAATTCTTTACAGACGAATGGAAAAACTGATAGAAGCCGACCTCGGCGAAGACCAGTTTGGATTCCGTAGAAATGTTGGAACACGTGAGGCAATACTGACCTTACGACTTATCTTAGAAGAAAGATTAAGGAAAGGCAAACCTACGTTTCTAGCATTTGTAGACTTAGAGAAAGCTTTTGACAATGTTGATTGGAATACTCTCTTTCAAATTCTGAAGGTGGCAGGGGTAAAATACAGGGAGCGAAAGGCTATTTACAATTTGTACAGAAACCAGATGGCTGTTATAAGAGTTGAGGGGCATGAAAGGGAAGCAGTGGTTGGGAAAGGAGTGATACAGGGTTGTAGCCTCTCCCCGATGTTATTCAATCTGTATATTGAGCAAGCAGTAAAGGAAACAAAAGAAAAATTCGGAGTAGGTATTAAAATTCATGGAGAAGAAGTAAAAACTTTGAGGTTCGCCGATGACATTGTAATTCTGTTAGAGACAGCAAAGGACTTGGAAGAGCAATTGAACGGAATGGACAGTGTCTTGAAAGGAGGATATAAGATGAACATCAACAAAAGCAAAACGAGGATAATGGAATGTAGTCAAATTAAATCGGGTGATGCTGAGGGAATTAGATTAGGAAGTGAGACACTAAAAGTGGTAAAGGAGTTTTGTTATTTGGGGAGCAAAATAACTGATGATGGTCGAAGTAGAGAGAATATAAAACGTAGACTGGCAATGGCAAGGAAATCCTTTCTGAAGAAGAGAAATTTGTTAACATCGAGTATAGATTTAAGTGTCAGGAAGTCGTTTCTGAAAGTATTTGAATGGAGTGTAGTCATGTATGGAAGTGAAACATGGACAATAAATAGTTTGGACAAGAAGAGAATAGAAGCTTTCGAAATGTGGTGCTACAGAAGAATGCTGAAGATAAGGTGGGTAGATGACGTAACTAATGAGGAGGTATTGAATAGGATTGGGGAGAAGAGAAGTTTGTGGCACAACTTGACTAGAAGAAGGGTTCGGTTGGTAGGACATATTTTGAGGCATCAAGGGATCACAAATTTAGCATTGGAGGGCAGCGTGGAGGGTAAAAATCGTAGAGGGAGACCAAGAGATGAATACACTAAGCAGATTCAGAAGGATGTAGGTTGCAGTAGGTACTGGGAGATGAAGAAGCTTGCACAGGATAGAGTAGCATGGAGAGCTGCATCAAACCAGTCTCAGGACTGAAGACCACAACAACAACAACAACAACAACATTGACACTTTGGTTAAGTTGCGTCATGCCCTTTGTGACAAACACAACATTAATGCTGACAGTGTCAAACTTCTTTGTGACCTTGTTGTGCGGGGGGAAGTGGAGGGGGGGGGGAGGAGGTTACTCCAGTACCATACAGTCGAGAACTTGCACCATTGGATTTTCATCTGTTTGGTTCTGTGAAGATATTTCTGGTCAGCCAACACTGTGACAAATGCAGAAGTGAAATCAGCAGTCTGCAGATGGATGTACTCCACACAAATGGACTTCTACGAACAGGGCATATTGAAACTGGTACCACAATGGCAGAAATGTGTTGAAAACATTGGTGTCTATGTAGAAAAATAGGTAAAAGATGTAAGTTCATGTGTAATTTGTTTTTTTACCTATTAAACTTTTTGATAGTAAAATTAATTTTGTATGGTGACTTGTGGAGTGGTGAGATTATTGTGTTTCGGTTAGTGCTTTTTTGGTCATGATACTTGTTTACAGTTTTCTTGACAGCCCTCTGTACGAGTGGTTTAGTGCCGTCATAACTTGTTGTCAGTATGCTTTAGAGAAGTAGGCCGCAGTGGCCACACCTTGACTCCTTCCACATCCTCCAAGGATCTTATTATCCGGCCCAATGTGTGAGCGAGTGAACCAAAGTGGCCCGTTTTCATGCCTTTCACAGGAGAAGGGCGTGGGCGTGATCTGTGCGGCGGGCACGGCGATGGGCCTCCTGAGCAGTACGGGGCCGCAGCCGTGGCACCCTGCGCCCCAGAAGCTGCGGGATGCGTGCCGAGCGGCAGCTGGCTACTGCAAGGTGGGTGCGAAGCGAGAACATGAGTGGCGCACGTGTAAAGGAATATCAGGATAAAGATGCCTGTGGCATGTAAGGAGCTAAGTGGAGGGTAAAAGGTGAAACAAACAGTACACTCATGACAAAAGTGATGGGGTTCCTCCTAAAATCGTGTCAGACCACCTTCTACCCAGGATAGTGCAGCAGCCACCACCAGCTTGCACAGTGCCTCGTTGACAACTTGCCAACCGAAATCAGGACTCGTCTGACGAGGACACAACTTTCCAGGCATCTAGGGCCCAACTGATATGGTCACGAGTCCAGGAGAGAGACTGCAGGTGGCGATGTCCTGTCAGCAAAGGTACTCGTGCCAGTTGTCTACTGCCAAAGTGTTTGTTGTACATCTGAAATTGATTTCTGCATTTATTTCATGCAGTATTGGTTGTCTGTTAGCACTGACAACTCTATGCGAATGCCACTGCTCTTAGTCTTTAAGTGAAAGTCATCAGCCACTGCACTGTCCGTGATGAGAGGTAATGCCTGAAATTTGCTTTTCTTGGAACGCTAGTGACACTATGGATCTCAGAATATTGAATTCCATAAAGACTTCCAAAATGAAATATCACATGCATCTAGCTCCAACTACCGTTCCACGTTAAAAGTCTGTTAATTTCGATCGTGTGGCCAGAATCACATCAGAAACTTTTTCACGTGAATCACCTGAGTGCAAGTGACAGTTCTGCCAATGCGCTGCCCTTTTATACCTTTTGTAAGCGATACTGCTGCCACCTGCGATACTGCTGACATTTTCCCATTCCAGCTGTGTCTTCTTAAGATGTCTTCTCAACTGGTTTTATCTTGTTGTTGTGGTCTTCACTCCTGAGACTGGTTTGATGCAGCTCTCCATGCTAATCTATCCTGTACAAGCTCCTTCATCTCCCAGTACCTACTGCAACCTACATCCTTCTGAATCTGCTTAGTGTACTCATCTCTTGGTCTCCCTCTACAATTTTTATCCTCCACACTGCCCTCCAATGCTAAATTTGTGATCCCTTGATGCCACAGGACATGTCCTACCAACCGATCCCTTCTTCCAGTCAAGTTGTGCCACAAACTTCTCTTCTCCCCAATCCTATTCAATACTTCCTCATTAGTTATGTGATCTACCCACTTAATCTTCAGCATTCTTCTGTAGCACCACATTTCGAAAGCTACTATTCTCTTCTTGTCCAAACTATTTATTGTCCATGTTTCACTTCCATACATGGCTACACTCCATACAAATACTTCCAGAAATGACTTCCTGACACTTAAATCTATACTCGATGTTAACAAATTTCTCTTCTTCAGAAAGGATTTCCTTGCCATTGCCAGTCTACATTTTATATTCTCTCTACTTCGACCATCATCAGTTATTTTGCTCCCCAAATAGCAAAACTCCTTTACTACTTTAAGTGTCTCATTTCCTAATCTAATTCCCTAAGCATCATCCGACTTAATTCGACTACATTCCATTATCCTCGTTTTGCTTTTGTTGATGTTCATTTTATATCCTCCTTTCAAGACACTGTCCATTCCGTTCAACTGCTCTTCCAAGTCCTTTGCTGTCTCTGACAGAATTACAATGTCATCGGCGAACTTTAAAGTTTTTATTTCTTCTCCATGGATTTTAATACCTACTCCAAATTTTTCTTTTGTTTCCTTTACTGCTTGCTCAATATACAGATTGAATAACATCGGGGAGAGGCTACAACCCTGTCTCACTCCCTTCCCAACCACTGCTTCCCTTTCTTACCCCTTGACTCTTGTAACTGCCATCTGCTTTCTGTACAAATTGTAAATAGCCTTTCGCTCCCTGTATTTTACCCCTGCCACCTTCAGAATTTGAAAGAGAGTATTCCAGTCAACATTATCAAAAGCTTTCTCTAAGTCTACAAATGCTATAAACGTAGGTTTGCCTTTCCTTAATCTTTCTTCTAAGATAAGTCGTAAGGTCAGTATTGCCTCAAGTGTTCCAACATTTCTACGGAATCCAAACTGATCTTCCCCGAGGTCGGCTTCTACCAGTTTTTCCACTTGTCTGTAAATAATTCGCGTTAGTATTTTGCAGCTGTGACTTATTAAACTGATAGTTCGGTAATTGTCACATCTGTCAACACCTGCTTTCTTTGGGATTGGAATTATTATATCTTTGTAAGCCATTTTCGAATGTTTATCTGCATAAAAAGCACACAATAGTAACATGCAGTGAGAACAGAATAGTGAAAATGTAACGTATGATGTGGTGCTCAAAATTCCTGAGAATATTCATGTAAAAATCAAAACTTATCTTGTATGTTAATGACCACCTTCCCCTTCAAAGTAGCCCTCTCGCACTTGTATGTAATGCTTCTAACATTTTTTCCGGTATCTCTTCTATGGAGTCAAAATGCTGTCCATTCAACTTCAATTATATTTTTGGGAAGAGGAAGAAGTCACAAGGAGCCGATCAGGTGAGTAGTGTGGGTGGGAACACTTGTCACGTTTTTTCTTGCCAGTGATTCCTTCACAGTGAGGTAGTTGTATGTAGATGCATTATGATGATGCAGAAACCAGTCTTTGTACTCCGACAGGGTGTATACGCCCTGGTACAACTGAAAAATCTGGGAATTTTTTCATTCAGAAAAAACGGGCATTTTTTTAAATTCTGGGAATTTTTTAGAATTCCGTGAATTTTCCATTGTTCTAGTTTTCAGTTAATTTTTTGTAATTTTGACTGGTTAGAAGTGATACTCTAAGAGTTTTAGTTTAGCCCACTACAGTAGAATAAACAACAAAATAAAACTTTAAAAAGTTTTCAGTTAATTTTTTGTAATTTTGACAGGTTAGAAGTGATACTCTAAGAGTTTTAGTTTAGCCCACTACAGTAGAATAAACAACAAAATAAAACTTTAAATGTAAAGAAAATGTGCCAGTTACAACAACAAAATAAAGTGCACACACAAGCATCTGCTGACAGCAAAATGTGTCAAAGGCTTTAGGACTTTGTAACAACAAAATGCTTTCGATGAGCGTGGCATCACAGCTGGTTATATTTCTATAGCTCGCAGGAAAATATTGCTGGTGTCAATTTGAGAAACTTTACTTTCAAAGTAAATATCCTTTTATGCAAAATGAATTATGTTACGTGAGAGAAAGTGCAATAAAGTTCTTAAAGCACAATGCATTTTGAATCTCATTCAAAACTTAACAGTCTGAGGACCAGCAACTTAAAAATATTTTGGGCCTACAAGACTGGTCGTTTATGCCATTATTTAAAACTTACCAGCATAATTATGTTTGATATATCTGAAAGGCTGACACACACTAAAAGAGATCAGGTTTCAAGGTTAGTTTTTCGCATTTATTTTAGTTGTTTCTTAGATAACAAATTATGCAGTAACAATGGAAAAAAGTATAATTATCGCTCACAGAAAGCCGAGATGAATTCTTGAGCAACTGCACACGTAATTGGCTTTTCTATGGAAATGTTGAAGTGCTAGACAGAACATTTATTCAGCCAGGTAACCCACAAAATGTTCGGTGCACAGCAGTGAAATTTACAATTGTGCTTGTCAGAAATATTCAGTTGCTGTGATTTAAGGATCCTACCAAACCACACTCTTGGAAAAGAGCAAGAAATCTTTGACGACCGGTATTATATGTGAAAGCTTAGCTTTTCTTGTAGCTAAACATTATGCATAGTAATTTAAACTATTAACCTTTCCTATCTGTGTGTTTGCACTACTCAGTTGATGTTGCTTGGCTGACTACATCATGTGTCCTATGCTCTGAATATCTGCAGTCATTGGCTGGTGTTCACTTGACACGAGTGACGATTGGCGGACAAAAGCACTTCACAATCTCAATTTCAGTGCTTCGGAAGCTACCGTGCTGTTTTTGGTGCAAATCATATTTATACTTTTGTAATACAAAAATACGCCATGTACATATTGCCACACATCAAAGATCTTTCCAAAACGTATTGTTTTTGCTGAGTTTTGTTTCCTAAATTCCAGGAAGTTCGACACTGGTATATAAAACCTTTACCATTCAAAGCATGTGTATGTTTACAGCTCCAAGGAAAAGTATACAGTCACTTAAGAAGCAAACAATGTACTTTCACCTAGAATATAGTGTATATTTACCCATGATGTAGTGTATTTTCACCCGGGCAAAAGTGTTTTCACCTGGGAAATCCAGGAAGCACCGAGAAATTTTTGTTGTTATTGTTGTTGTTGTTGTTGTTGTTGTCCATGTATACACCCTGGTCCCATCTATCAGGCCATTTGCATCCAACATCTTCCCTCAGTCTCCTCAGTTCATCGCCATAGGACTTTCCTGAGACTGATTGACCACATTCAAGAAATTCCTTATGGACAGTTTCATAAATGTCAAAAGAAATCATTAGGACTGATTCAGTGTTCCTGTGAACTTAGCACACTTTCTTGGGCTATGGAGAGGACGGCGTCTTCCACGTCGAAGACTGCCATGTTGTTTCAGAATCATAACTGTACACCAACAATTCATTGGCAGTTATGACTCTGGGCAGGAAATTTGGATCAACTCAAATTCCCGTTTCCACTTCACTGCACGCCTGATCCCATCAGTCTCATTGGTGTGCATTCTACATACAAGGAACAAAATTCGCTGCATTTTGTCCCATTTTCAGTTTATCAACTATAACGTATCAACATGTCTCGCATGAAATACCAAACACGGATTGTCTGCATTGCATCCTTGTTCATCACTTCGTGCCATTTCATGATCATTTTGGGAATTGTCTGTGATGACAGTAGGCCCAAGTGTTTGTCATCCTATACAGGCTCCTGGCCATCTTTAAATAATCATACAACTCAAATGTTCTTGTTTAGCCAAAACTTGTGCACCAAAACCATCATGTAGCGCACAGCGGATGTCACTTGCAGTTCTGATAAGCTTAAAATAAAACTTAATGCACATTCTTTGTTCATTCCAGTTAGCCATTTTAAAATTTGCAGATACAGTAGAAAAAGGTGTAAAGACGTCAGTAACAACTTATACACTCATGCACTGACTTTGAAACCATATGGCAGACTGACAATTGGAAGACACAACTAGTTACACCTCATGATGGAAGTTTGTACTGCTAATAGCTTGGGTGCAGTATTCAAATTCTTGTAAAGCAAAAATCATTGCACAGAACATTGTGCCACATGCATGAAAATTATAGCAAACTCAGTGTGCTGCTGGGAGGGATGGCAGCTGGCAAACTGACCAGTAAGTAACAAAATGTACACCAGTCTGTGCAACATACCTGTTCTGCCACTATATCCCTCAACACCCGTGCTGATGACCTTTCTTAGGCTTTCCTCTCCTGCAACTACCCCTCAGATGATAGTCACAAACCAATGTCCTCCTCTCACTCTGACTAATGCTGCTTCCACTTCCAAAAAACTCAGGAGCATCCCCCTCATCACCCACCTTGAATGCCTCAAGACTGTACTTGGTTGAGGCTACAACTTTTTGAATGTGATTCAATGAAATCCTGTCCTACTGATATCCTTCCCAGATGCCCTCATAACCTCCAAAACATGCTAGTCAAATTTTATGACACTCCCAAACAATGTCTGCCTCCGTAGCCGAGTGGCCAATGCGACACATCGTCATTCGGGGACCCGTGTTTGATTCTGTACTGTCAGGGATTTTTCCGTGGTAGTGGGACTGGGGGTGCTCCCTCAACCGTGTAATGTCAATTGATGAGATACCTGGTTGAGAGGCAGCAGCTAAAATCTCAAAATGTTGACAACAGCCGGAAGTGCGGAGTGCTGACTACATACCCCTCTATACCATATCTGGTGACGAATGACTGAGGATGACACGGCAGTTGGTCGACTGCCGCGTGGTCTTCAGGTCCTGACCGCAGTGTTTTCTTTCCTTTCCTCCCAAATAATTATCCCTTACCTCACAGTTCCTCCTCATTCAGTTGTTTTAAATACTAAACATACTCTTAATGAGTAGATAATGACAGCATTTTGAATTTTTAAATTCAGTCAATAATTAGATGAAATATTAAAAATAAAATATTTCATGCTCCTGGAAGCCTATTAGATAGCCAACCTGTAGCTGGTATACTGGGTTCCAAGACAGTTGTTTACTAATGTAGATTACAGCCAGGCAGTTGTTTACTAATGTAGATTACAGCCTTTATACCAATATTGTTTCATGCGTTGCAGCATGACCGATCTCATTAGTAAAACAGTAACCCAGTAATTGCAACTAAGATGGCACAGCCTTACAAGTTTTTCTGGTTTATTTACGGGATAAGTGCAGACACTGCAGAGATCACTCTGCAGTATGATTATATTAAGATTTTAATGCTATGCAATGCAATAATCTTTTTAATGAATGTCACACTCTTGTTTACTCGCATTGCCAGTGTGAACTGATAGACTGTCTCACTGTCGTAGGAGAGGAGTGTCGAGCTGGCCCGACTGGCGATGCACCACGCTTTGACGCGCGAGGGGCAGGCGACACACGTCGTCGGAATCAACAGCACACAAATCCTGCGCTCCAACCTGCAGATCCTGCGTGACGGGCTGACTTCTACAGAACAAGAGGTGCTGCGTGACGTCCAAAAGAAGTAAGGCCGCTTGTGCTGTGTGCTGCCATGTTTTCCCCTGGTCTGTCTAGGTTGAGTCACTTTGCTGCCAGGTTCCGAGAAGAATTCATTTTTGTTTGTTCTTAAGGTATACTTGAACAATCTGCAGAAATTGTATCTTGTGGGGCAACATTGTCAGTCAAAAAAGTTGCAGCCACATTTGGCAACATTGCCAACCACTGGCAGTGTTTGTAGCAAAGTCATTTCAGAGCCAGAAGCGTTTACACAGTTGACAGTACAGCTGTGGAGTGGATGAAAGGTAGCTCCTAGAAGTGAATGTGTCTCTGCTGCCTGCTAGGAAAAACTTAGCTAGGAGAAATACAATTTGGGCTTAATGGATGCGTTCTTTTTCATGTCCACAGACTGCTTTTGAAACTTTTTAACTCGTGAACTGATGGTAGATACATACCTGTTCCAGAATATTGAATCACAACTTCAAGTATATCAGTATTATAAAGCAGTTGGTCTGAGAATTGGTAAGACCACTACCAATATGAAAGATTGTACGCTGTCAGCTGGGTATACTGTACACAACCTGACTTACTTTGCACACTATCCAGTAAGTTCCAGCAAGTGCCCCATGTGGCTGGTTTTGGAAGTTCTGAGTAAAATGGCTGCTTAGATACGACATAGTGAACTTTACTGGTAGGAAAACTGTGATTGTGTTGTTCCCTACATCATCCTCCTGGATGATAAATGTAGTTAAATGGACATAAGTATTTTTATGTATTTTACATTGTCTAGAAAATCCATTGCGGTGTAATAGTTATGTTCTAGGCGTAAATACCACAACTTACAACTCTTGTATTCCATTTTGGAAGTTTTGGCTCTTGAATTCTTGTGATGTAACATAGATCGCACCCATTTATTTGTTGTTTTCATTTCTGTGAGAGATCTATGCCTGCTCTGACTGTTCATTCCATTTACTGACGACGATAACATGTTCTTACCACATGACTCATATTTTATAGCCAGTGTATAGTATGACAACTGTCAAGACTACAGAAGGAGAGCAGACACGTCAATGACCAGATAGAACATTCATAATTTTGTGTGGGGGCGGGAGGGGGGGGGGGGGGAGAAAAAAAGAGGGTCATGATCACGAGGGAGATTTGAAAATGATTCTACCACTTTGCAGTCCAACACTGCGACCACACAACTATGACGCCACAGTTCTTACAATTCTCCCGATGATACACATCTTGACCTTGGACCATAAACTGTTTCTATTTGGCTTCTTTTTTCACAGTTCACTATACCTTCTTCCTGTTTTCATGTATTCTGTGTTCATTTTTTGAAGGGCCATCCACTGGCCTGTTTTACCACTAAATCTGAGGGCGGGGGTGCAATGGGGAGTTTCCCATGTTAGTTTCCAGTTGATATGAATACATCCAAGTTTTATATCCTGTTATGATGTTGTATATGGATTCAAAATTTTCTGTCAAATTTTCTTGGCGTTTCCTCTTAGTCATTTATTTGACTCAAGTCTGTTTCTGAGGCCAAGTGAAACTGTGCTAAATTAGCTCTCTATTTTATAAATTACCATTACTGTGGAACCAGTAGGTGATTAGAAAATTTTATTGCTAACACAGATACAAAAGTGGGCAGTAGATACTAAAGATTGACTGTCCGTGCTCTAGAGCCTTAAATGTAACAGTTGTTCAGCATGCTGATGTAGCATTAGTGACTAAGATACAGTCTTGACATGCCAGAGGTTGTAGTTTCCAATTCAGTCAAGATATTTCAACTTTTTATTTTTAAATCTTTTTTGAAATGACTTTGATCATTGTTTTTATTCTGAGCACTTCGCAAAAATTAAAGCTTTAAATCCAAACACCCAGGAATATTGACAGATGGTGTCATTCTCTTGCAGGATAATGTCCAACCACGCACTGACATTGTCATTTAGAGTACACTGCAGAAGTTTCACTGGGAAGCTCTTATACATCCTTCATACTGTCCTGATCTCTCCTCATGTGATTTCCATATTTTTGGAGCTCAGATGAAGAGGTACACACTTGGATACAATCGTGGTTCTGCAGGCAACCGCAAACAATTTTCCATGAAGGTGATGGGACCAAACTGATGAGGTCCTTGGTCCCTAGGCTTACACACTACTTAATTTAACTTAAAATAACTTTCACCAAGAACAAAACACACACACACACACACATGCCCGAGGGAGGACTCGAACCTCTGACAGGGGGAGCTGTGCGATCCATGAAGGTATTGACTGTCTTATTTCACAGTGGGATAAATGTATTAGCAGATTAGAAGTTATGGTGATTATTTTTGAAACAATAAACAGTTTACTTACTTTTTCCCATGTGTCTCATTTTCATTAAACTGCCACTTTATTTATAATCATTATATATTGTTATAGTGGTCTTCAGTCCTAAGACTGGTTTGATGCAGCTCTCCATGCTACTCTGTCCTGTGTGTCATTATATATAGGACCATTTATAATTTGTTTAAATCTAGATTTGCATTATTTTGTCCATAGTGCAACAAAAATGTATGTTGTAAATGTTTGTATGGCCATTACTGTCCAAAAAATGTATATCTTGCTATGAACAGTTCATTTTTGGCACATCTAAAGGCTGTAAATCATTAAAACAAACACATTTTTTCTTGCAATGAGATCTGTTCACAAAATTTCAGTTATCACTTTTCTCCTACAAATGTGAAAATATTTTGACACACACCTACTTAGGGGGAAATGACAGTCATAATGGAATTAGAGAAATCAGAGGTCTCGCAAAAAGGTTTACGTATTCATTTTTTGTCATGTGCTGTTTAAGAGTAACTGTAGAGAAACAATTGGATGGTGGCTCGAGGAACCCTCTGCCAAGTTTTAAGTGTGAATTGTGGAGTAGTCATATCCCACAGCAAATATAAATAGATTATTTTGTCTTTTGCTTTTTTAACTGATAGGTAGCATTTTCAAACATTTAAATATTGTGATAAATTAATAAAAATATGCCAAAGATTCAAATGAAAAAAGAATGATAGGAAGAAAAATTGAGAGCAAATAAAAAAGTTAATATGATGATTTAAATGACTGAAGCCAATTAATTGAATAAAAATAAAGTCATTTTGAAAAGATTTAAAAGTAAAAATTTATACACACCAGATGAGACCATATTCACAATTTTCAGTGGGACCTCCACTTGTAAAACAGTGAACTTGCTGCTTAATATATTCTAGCAAATGTCTCTATTCTTGAAACTTCCTGACAGATTAAAACTGTGTGCTGGGCTGAGACCCGAACCCGGGTCTACCAACTGAGCTACCAAAGCACGACTCACAGCCCGTCCTCACAGCTTCAATTCTGCCAGTACTTCTCATTCTGTCTCTATTCTTAAATAGTTGCTCATAATTAACACTGTTCACTTTCTACATAATGAGTTTGGCAAGTTCTAGGTTTGTATCTGTTATTACACTCTATCTTAAAGAGTCTCTAATCACTTCATATTTCAGAGTTTACAGTTTCTTTGTTATTTGGTAATATATTGTAGTCAAGTTCCTTTTGCTCCTGGTCATGTCGTTTTTCTCTAAGATTTCTTCTGGAGAAATTTTTTAAGGATACACGGTATTCTTCTTAAGGAAAATTCTGCTAAGGTATGATCTTAGTGATTTCTGGTACCGTACCCAAAGCTTCTTCCACCTAAAAATCACTCATTGTCCTATTGTAGTGGAATTTGCTGTCATTTGTTAACATATCTTTCTTTTTCTAGAGATCTTCTACCGCTTCATTTTGATGCATAGCTATTAATGGTCTCCATGGGGTTGTTTTTGTTTATTTTTGAAACAAACCTGACTGTTCAGTATGTGATTCTGTCACTATTATTTTCAATCTTCAATTTTACAATAGTTCTTGTACCATGATTTGTTCTTAGCTCTGTTTTCCTTTGTAGTAAAGTATATGTCTTGAGTATATGTCTTGATTATAGGTCTGATTGATCTTCATTTTTGTGGCACATGTCTGACAATCCCATTACATCCCATTTGATTTGATTTAACTTCTTTTGCAACTCCACTAAATTGTCTGTCAATACTGAAGTGATGCAGTTAATTATGTCTGTATGAAAAATAGTAAAAGCAGTTGTGTTTGTAATGCCCTGATCATTGTATGTGTATCCAAATATGGAGTAGCAAGATGTGACCTCTGAATTAGTCTAATGCTGCCAGTTGTCTCTCACCTGGATCGGAATGGCAACATTCCAAGAACTCACAGCCTCAGACAACTCGAAGCACCAGCACACTAGCCTGCCAAAACCTAAAGACTATTTTCCCCCTTCCATATGCCTCTCATTTCTACTTTCTTTCTATTCTAATTTCTTTATCCTTTCAACTTTTCTTTTCTCTTCCTCTTTTGACCCATCCTTACTATTCACTTGCTCACTTCAATCATTCTGTGTACAGCATTAAACAGTATACTGATAGTTTATTGTTAGTATATTATTCAGACTGAGTTTCTATGATGTCTTTGTCTTACATTAACCCTTTCTGACCATCTGGCTACAACTGTGTCATTTACTGTGTCTTAGCTGCAATAAAGGTATTTTTTTCAAAATGGAAACCTGTGTTACACATTTGTGGATGTTCAACTTTTTCATCATGCGCAAGTGCTGCCAGTTGTTGGGTATCACTGCGAAAATATCAGCAAGTCAGTGTAGCAGTGCACAGCAGCTTGTGACCATCAGAACACATGGATGTGGTTGCTTCAGTATATTCCACTGTGTAATTGGATCTTGTTATTCTTATTTTGTATGGTAAATGTTGAATGAACACTGGTCAAAAAATAAAAGATATAGAAAACTAAAAGAGTGTGAAGAAAGGAAGAGCTACTATGAATAATTGCTGAGACTGAAGAAATTAACATAAATTAAGGCTAGGTCAGTAGTAAGAATTGAGGACATGTTTTAATAGCAGTTCCCACCTGCAGAGTTCTGAGAAACTGGTGTCTGACGGAAAATCCAGATGACACATGTGGTGATCACATTCATCCTGACTGACAACTAGGTAGTAGTCATTCCAATGTAAAAGACCGATCAGCATTTACTGAACAGCTGGTATATGGTGTATTTTTTCACATGTGGGTCTCCCTTTGGTAGTGTCTGCTTTGTAAGTTAAGAGGACTGGCATAGGTGGTGATAGGAGAATGCATAGAGAGAGTCTTAAAAGTGGAGCTGGTCTGATCAGATACTGTGGTGGGCAAAATGGCAGACAGATAAGACCTCATTTTAGGGGATGATTTTAGGAAGACATAGCCTTGTCAGAGTAGCTGATTAACATTCTCAATATCAGGATAATACTGAATGACAAGAGGCGAACTCTGAAGGTTTTTTTTTTTTTTTTTTTTTTTTTTTTTTTTTTTTTTTTTTTTTTTTTTTTTGAGGGATCAACGGTACCACGACTAGATGTGATAGCCTGGGAAATCTGCTTTTAAACTATGCTGGTAGGGTAATTACTTCCAATGAAGGTTGAGGCGAAGCTGGTGGTGTATTGCTGCATCTGAACAAATGCATTTGCCTCAAATGCCAAGGATGTAGGGGACAGAACATTTGACGTGGAAAGGATGGCAACTGTCAAAATATAAGTAATGTTATTTGTTAGTGGCTTTAATGTGAACAGAAGAGTGTAGCTGACCTTCATTGAGGATGAGATCGACATTGAATTAAGTGGCATGGGATTCAGAATAGGACCATGTGAAATTTAATTGTGAGAATGTATTTGGAGATTCTAAGAATTTTAACTGGTCAGCCTCCCTATGAGTTCATATGGCAAAGATATCATCAATGTAATTAAACGAAGCCAGGGGATGAAGGTTTCTAGATCCCAGAAAACCCCTCCAAGCGACCCATGAAAAGGTTGACGCAGGAAGAATCCATCCTTGTTCCCATGGCCAAGCCCCTTATGTGTTTGTATGTCTGCTCCTCAAAGGCAAAATAGTTTTTGGTAGGTGTAAAGTTGATTAAGGTGAATTATATAGTGAGAACTGGCATTACATGATGTCCTTTGTTCTCACCACCCATTTGGCATTAATTTCTTCATTCTCAGCAGTTCTTCTCGGTAACTATTCTTTTCTTCACTCCTTTTAGTTTACTATATCCTTATTTTCTGACCTGTCTTGTCCTGCATCTGTGGTGTTTTGTCAGTAATCTCTGTATTGCATATTACCTTATTTTCCACCTATAAGCTCTTAAGTTTCCAAATCTTGTCTAGTGCAGTCCCGAATAATCAGTCTTTGCTTCTCATCCAGTCCGGGAAGTCCCCTAACCTGAGGTTCTGGGCTACTTTTACAATCTCTCCCAATTTCCCAAACCTCGCTAGCCCTTTTTCTTCATCTGTCCATTTGAGAAGACTGTCAGGATGGTTTCACTGAAATGGACATGATAGGTTTTCTTCCCCTTTACAAGTGTACACACACTCTCAAATGACCTCACCATCAATAGAATGTTAAGTACACTCATTACCGTTTTCTTTTGCAGGTTCTTCGCTCAGCTGCCGGTGCGCCACTGGGAAGGCCTGGAGCTGACAATGCTGAGGGAAGAGTGGCGGAAGCTGGGGATGCTATGAGTTGCGAGGCCTCGCATAGTGAAATGCAGGGCATTGAAAGCTGTTCGTGTTGCCTCTCTGCTGTCAAAACTATCCCTTCAAAAATTCACCGTCTGCTCCTCTGCCAGTGGCTGGTGCCTCTGTAGCTCGAACATACTGCAGTCAGCATCCTAAACGGGCCGAGCTCGACCATCCGTGCGGCTTTTGGTCACACTTGAGTTGATTTTTTTGAAAGTTGCTGTTTGGAATGTGTATCCTATATTTGTATAAATGTGTACTCGCACTGATTGTCAACAGTATGAAAGGGGATCTCACTGTCAAAGACGGGTCTTTTCACACTAGACAGAACATCAATACGAAGATACTTTGTTACGTCTCCTTCATGCTCTTCACATCACATTAATTTTCTTAAGTGATAGTGTTTCCTCCATTTCTCTTCAATTACACACATTGTATGAAATATGTACTACAAGAAAATTTCTACTTTTTTCATAAAATGTGTGGTGCTCTGCTTTGGTTGCATTTTTTGTAATTCATATGATTCTCTGTTTTATTTACTTTCTTTTTCATTCCCCTCAACTTTACTGTATTTTCTTTTCTTCCTTCATTCCTCTCAACTGCAATATCTATGTTTTCTATAATTTGTTTTCATTCAGGAGTATACATGAAACCAAACATCTACCACAAAAAGAGTAAAGAATAAAACTACACATCTGTATATGAAAAAAGAAACAATTATATTGTTGCTACTATATTTATAATTTATGTCTCTTGATCTGAAGATTAATCCTACTTAGTTATATCAGTGTGTCATCATTATGTTACAATCCCGCACACGGAATAACTGAAGCCTTCTATACAGCTTTGCCAATTCACAACGTCACCTCAACCTATGTTCCAAAATATTCTACAGATGGAATAAAAGAGAAATAATCAAGGTTTTGTTCTCTTCCTTTTTGCACATGTATGATGTCACACAGCACAATGTTGTTACATCATGGTGCAAAGTCAACATCCAGTATCAGTAGCTTCAGTTGACCCCCTTATGCAGGGGTCTTCTTTAAAGACAATGTAATACTTTCATTGCAATGGTGGCTTTTCTGAAACTGCAAATGCCCACTGCATCTAGATTATTAAAGATATATTCAGTAAATAAAAAGTTTATCTATAATCCAGAACTCACCCATTTTATTGATTTTGTATCAATATCTGCCAAATATACATAAATGTCAATTCTCAGTACAGTCTGCAAATCTTAGAACTCAAACTGGAGTGTGCTTCAATATTGCACCTGTGCAGTTCCGCTCAAACAGTGGAAGTGTTGTTCTTCATTTTATCAAACAAGAGAGTGGTGAAATTCACTTTCACATCTCTCTCATGAGACAGTACGCTGTAAACCCAGTGATTAAACTGCTTCTTTTATGCTAAAATTTTGTCCAAATCTAACAGACTACCTGACGGTGAATTATTTTGGCTGTTTCACCTTCCCATGTGGTGTGGGAATATCACAGTTTCCCTTAGCCCATTACCAAACGGTGAAAATGAGGTTATGAGATACCATCACGATACATAGTCAGAATACAGAATCAGAACTAAGGAACTAGCAGTAATAAAATTTATCAATGACCAAAATAAAAATCATAAAGAATGGTCTTGACTGAAGATGCGTTGTACAACTTACACACAGCTGAGAGGAAAATGTGATTTTTCTCCTGACTAGCCCTTTCACTATTAAAAAAAAAAAAAGAGCGTTACATTTGTTTCATTATTCTATATTGCTGTTGGTCCACAGTGTAATCTCTATTTGTCTGGGTATTGTTAAAACCTAAATTATTTTTCCATTTCACACTTGTAGGTAAAAATGTACAAGTCGTCCTGCAACCTTTCACAAAAGCGATGCAAATATTCAAGTAAATTTTAAGAAGGCAAAATTATCCACTACTGAATCACAGTTAAGTGAGTGTGGTGAGATTAAATTAATTTTGAAAGGTAGCAGGTAATGCTACCAACCCTCCGCAAACATCAAAACTCCCTTCCCGAGAATAGTTGACGGTGACATTCTATTGTGCCCCGTTCTGTTTTGTCCCATTCCATTCTGTTGGCATTTCAGTGTTAATCGACTTAAAACAGGCAGAACAAATTTCATGGTTGTACTAGTTTGTAAAGATTGTAAAAATCAAAAGCAGAGAGGGGGGAAGGAGTAATCGATTCATAGGGAATTTCCGAATCACATCCAGTCTCCACTTCTAGATTATTGTAATAGATCCTGCAAGGATCTGAGAGAACAAACAACACACAATTTCTGAAAGAATGCTTGCCATTGTTCTTCATCTCTTGTCATCTTTGTTCTCTTTCTGCTGCTACCTACTGTATAAAATGTAGTGATGCTTTAGACACAGCACATTTACACAAAATAAGTCAACATTTAGCCACCACAAGTAACCTCTTGTGGTGGAGCGTAGTTTGTGTACCATTGTCACTTCCCTCCCTTTTGTTCCAGTAGCAAATGGTGTGCGGGAAGAACAACTTTTAAGCCTCCACTTTGGCTCAGATCTGTCTAATTTTACCTTCGTGGGCTTTTTGCGAGATATTCAAAGGGGTAATCAGTATACAAGCTCATTTTTCTTACGAGATATTCTTTCGCATTTTCAATAGTGAACCACACTGTAATGCACAACACACTTGCACTTCCTGAACAAGCGTGTGGTGAAGCATGTTGAGCTCTTATTTGAATGTTCCCTCTCGGCTACATAATTCACGACTGGTAAGAGGTATAGAGATGGATGAGGACTATTTGTGATTCGTGAGTTTGAGAATGGTTCCTCTGCCAAGAAATGAGTCTGCTCTTCCCCCACCTTTGATTGGCCTGGACTTACGCCCCCCACTGTAACAATGCCATGATTAAAAGGACATCAAAATCACAGCTCCCCCCCCCCCCCCCCCCCAATTGCTGCTCCCCCCTCCTCTCTCTCTCTCTCTCTCTCTCTCTCTCTCTCTCTGTCTGTCTCACTCTCTTCTTGTTCTCCTCCTCCTCTTTCCTCCTTGTGAGTGAGGTGGTGGTTTGAGTAAGGCCCTAGACTGGTATTCAGGACAACCAACACTGTGATTAGATTTTTCCCCCACAAGCCCCTGAATCAGCAAAGGTAAGTGCTGGGATGGCTCCTATTAAAACAACAGAGCCCATTTCCTTCCCTGACCATACTGGACTTGTACACAAGAAAGGCGGTTGAAACACGACGTCAGTTAATGGGAATGCTGAGATGTCAGCAGTTCTGTCTTCAGGTCGATACAGTGAGGAAGGTTTCCGAGTGTAAAGTGTGCAGAACTGAGCTTTTTACTTGACTTATCCACATCCTGGCGCCATCTCAGTTTATTATCCATCTGGATGCCCACTGACCTCTACTTCTGGCACCTTTAAGATACTTTTATTTGTTTTGTATTGCCTCACACAAGTGTTTGCAAGATTATAGGTTAAGCTCCAGAATGAATTTTCACTCTGCAGAAGTGTGTGCACCAGTTTTGAAACTGTGTGCCAGACCGGGACTCCAACCTGGGACCTTTGCCTTTCACAGGCAAGCCCTCTACCTGCTGAGCTATCGCAGTACGACTCTCATTCCGCTCTCAAGGCTTTTATTTTCACCAGTACCACTTCTCTGACCCCCCTGAACAAGACATTTCTGGATACAATGTGGGGCTGTCACTTCCAGAAAAAAGGATAGACAGAGAAGTGGCTTAGCTGCAGCCGAGCCAATTGCTTCACTCCACTGTGTAATCAGGAATTATTCAGAAGCTACTAATCATGAGCTATACAATTTAACGTGTAATCCCAAGTACAAATTGCAGCGCATCTTGGCAACTCTGTGAATGTGTTGCACAGATTTGTGGTAATGAAGCTTTCACTGATGACAAGTACAACCATTAAATTTGCTGCTGTAGCTCATAATTATTAGGTCATACTGTACTGGAACAAACTATCATAAGGTTTTATTAACTTCTGCTGACTGCAGTAGAATGACTCTAAGTAGCAAAGTGTTACATCAAGTACATGTGGGATGACAGTGTGGAAAATAACTTGTCCATACTGCATTTTTCGTAGCATGGAGGATATGCAGTTCTCAAAGTTATTGACTGAGGCCTCTTGCTGTTCTCAGACTTATGTTTGTATGATCCTCGCCTCTTTAGAATTTACTGATGTGGTACAAAACTTATACCCCTTTAAATAAAGAATTCTGACTTTCAATAGTCGCAGGAACTTCAGTTTGTATTTTTGTCAGTCTGTAAATAATTTAAGAAATTAGGATGACACCTCATCAAATATTAGAGGTGCTGAGTTGTTGTATGGCTCATAAATGAGAGCAAGAACTTTACTATTAGCTTTAAGATGAATCCTCCTCAAGTGCCCTGCCTACTCCACATGACACAGCCCCTCAAACCAGTCGTGCTGCCGTGTGCGTGCACATGCACGTGTGTGCGTGTGTGTGTGTGTGTGTGTGTGTGTGTGTGTGTGTGTGTGTGTAAGAGAGAGAGAGAGAGTGAGTGGGTGGGTGGGGGAATTGCACTTTGGGATTTGTCTGGAAGCTAGGAAATTCCTCTCTTTCCTTTATGTGCCTTTTGACAACTCAGTGTACCTAATATTCAGGAGGTGTTACCCTTATTGCTAGAATTATTTATATTCCCCCAGGACCTTCCATTACCAGTTTTGTCAGTCTGGACTTATTTGGGGGGAAGGGGGGGAATCTTGTACAAATGTGGGCATCATAAAATTGCCATTGCCATTGCTTTTATCCACTGTCCATTGGCGACTGAGTATATGGTGAACTAATTTTAAGAAGTTGGTGGTAGGTCACCTTTCGATATTCTAATATGTGCTGTGTTTGAACAGAACAGTTCTCGTTTTTAGTGTTTATAGTAAAATGATTTTTTTTTAAAAAAAAAAGCTTGAAGTAAAAGGACATTGAGTGTGAGCAGAAAGTGGCCTCTATTTGCCCAGAAATTTAAAAAAATAATAAAAGTAATCTTTTATACATATTGTTTGACACCCGGCCTGTTTGATCAGCAGTGACCAGTTTTTCCTCCCCTTTGTCTCTGCAACCACTTCTCCCTTCATTTGATAATTTGTGTAAATCACAGTGGAGAGGTGAGTCTGCTGTGTTGATGAAACTGTGTTCCATCAGTCGGCTCTTCCCCTTTGCCCGAGGCTGTACGGTTTTCTGTACACACAATATCAGGGATGTTGGGCACAAAAGAATGGCTACGAGATGGCCAGTATTGACTCCTTTCCATCCGGTGCCGAACTAAGCAGATGATATTGTCTGTAGAATCACTGTATGTTAGTATTTTGTTATTCTGACTGTAGAGATTTCAGTTTCATCTGTACAAAACTGTAAGCAGTCATTACCTCTGTCTCTGCTCCCGCAGCACAGGTACTCGGTGCTTTGTATGCTGCCTGCAGTGTTTGTGGGGGCAGTGGGTACTCCCATCTCCCCTTTTGTGCACATTGTCATTTGTAATGCTCCATAGAGAGCAGTTCATCATTTCCACAACAACAAAAGACTTATTTAATTTTCTGTCTCTACTGCCAATACCAGTTACCTTAATTCATACTTTTTCTATATATTTTAATTGTCTGACTGCTTGATTACTTTGTTAAATAAAGTACATAATCTGACAACATTTTGTGCTTTACTATTGGAACCAGCTAAACACCACATCCTTCAACCCCACTGCGACGTTTCCTTCAGAAGTGACACATTCTTTTCCGAGCATCTTCATTCAAAGTTATTCCATTGAGTGAAGTCAGCTTCAACACAAGCAAGCAAGTCAATTCAAACTCCTAGCTACTGCTGCCTGGGCAGTGGTAGGCCGCAGTGGCTGGGATGGGAATGTGCATTAAGAGAAGAGAGTGCTGATCATAACATATGCAGTAGTCTCAGGACCTGAACAGCTAATGACGCAAATATAATTGTATTTAAAAACAGTCACTGATTAGAAACCAAAACTCAGGAAAAATCTCAGTAATCAAAAAGAGTCCACAGTGACATACACTGAGGTGACAAAAGTCATGGGATACCTCCTAATATTGTGTCGGACCTCTTTTTGCCCAGCGTAGTGCAGCAAGTTGATGTGGTGTGGAGTAGACAAGTCACTGGAAGTTCCCTGCAGAAATATTGAGCTCTGCTGCCTCTATAACTGTCCACAATTGTGAAAGAGTTGCCGGTGCAGGATTTTGTGCACGAACTGACCTCTTGATAACGTCCCATAAGTGTTCAATTTGATTCGTGTTGGGCAATCCGGGTGGCGAAAGCATTTACTCAAATTGTCCAGAATGTTGTTCAAATCAATCACAAACAACTGTGGCCTGGCGACACGGTGCACTGTCATTCATAAGCATTGTTTGGGAACGTGAAGTGGATGAAAAATGGCAGATGGTACCAAGTAGCCGAACATAACCATTTACAGCCAATGGTCAGTTCAGTTGGGCCAGAGGATCCAGTCCATTACATGTAAACACAGCCCACACCATTATGGAGCCATCACCAGCTCGCACAGTTCCCCGTAAACAGTTCAGGTGCATGCCTTCACAGTGTTTGCACAGACTTTAACCCTCTTAGCTACAGAAATTGGGACTTATCTGACCAGCTCTTTCCAAACGCCTTAGGTCCAACCGATACGGCCGCGAGCCCAGGAGAGTTGCTGCAGGCGATGTCGTGCTGTTAGCTAAGGCACTCGCATGTCATTTGATGCCATAGCCCATTAACAACCAATTTAACTGCATTATCCTAATGGATACATTTTCCATACAGTCAACATTGATTTCTGTGGTTATTTCACACAGTGTCGCTTGTCTGTTAGCACTGACAACTGTACACAACCAC